>NW_026642398.1:62500-9674651 GCF_028554395.1 Pezoporus wallicus | reverse complement strand
CAGTGCCGTTGCCGGGTGACGATACCGCCAGAAACAACCGCTTCCTTCCTACTGTTCTCCATTGGTGAAGCGGGAGTGGGCTGTACCATGCGTGCGGCGCCCCCCGCGTGGAGGCCGTTGGAGGGGCCGTGAGGGAAGGTGGCGAGCGCGGGAGCGGCAGCGTAGGGCTGAGCATGGAGAGCTGCGACCTGGGCGACCGCCAGGATGGCTTCATTTGGCACCGCAAGCCCAGCCCGGCGGCACCGCGGGGGTAACGGCACGGGAGGGCGGTGGCGGTGCAGGGCCGATCCAATCTCGCACAGCGCTGCCGGGACTTAGTGCCGGGCTCCCGGCCGCCATGGCCCTCTTCGGTGCTGCGCTGCAGAGGAGAGGCCGAGGTCAGGGAACGGAGCGGGTAGGGCTGTCCGGAGCCCACCTGAGCTTTTCTGCAGGATATCCCCGTTGAAGGCGGAGCAGGTCCCCAAGGAGGCTGCAATCAGAGATGCTCTCAACGTGGGCAGTCATCCCAGTTATTTTTTTGGTTTTAATTGTACTGGACAAAATGCCATTGATGGATTCCCAGGCTTTAATCACTGTGAGGGTGGTGAGGCACAGGGTGCCAGAGAAGCTGTGGCTGCCCCATCCCTGGCAGTGTTCAAGGCCAGGTTGAACGGGGCTTGGAGCAACCTCGTGTATTGAAAGGTGTCCCTGCCCATGGCAGGGAGTTAAAACTGGAGGAGCTTTAAGTCCCCATCCAACCCAAACCATTCTGTTATTTAGACAGGAGATGAAAATATTATCTGGCCCAAGCTGAAGAGCAGCAGTGTGAATGTTGCTTTGGGGTACTTGTATGTTGCTTGAACTGGGGAATCTGGATGCAGCTCTGTGAACTCCTAGCTTTATTCTCCTGGGTTAGTTGTGTCAAAGAACTTTTGAAAGGCAGAGAATGATGTTGAGAAAGTCCTGTGAGATGCTGTAGCTACACTTGCATTTCAGGGTACTTTTAAACTCAGAAGTCATGCTTCAGTTGTGGCTTTTTATTATATTAAAGACCCTAACATCACTAAACTTTAATTATAGTTTAGAGTAGTTTAACATCTTTCTAATTTCAGTTCTATGGCCCTTTCCTTTTATTGCAGATAAGAATGGGCTTAATAGAATGAGGTGCTATTAGTTTTCCATGACTGCATGGCTTCTTCCCATATTCACTCACAGTTTGTAGTATACACCAACAGTTGTATGCAAGTGCTGGGTTGTGTGTTCTGCCCTCTTAGAAACTGAAGTCTCAGACAGCTGTTAGCATCTTCTATAGCCGTGGTCACAGTATTTGGCAAAAGCCCTGCAATCTCTAATCAGCCTGCAGATGCCCTATACAGTTTTGGATGTAAATTCAGAGTATAACTAAATATCTACGTGCTGACAGAAAATAATTGGTTTGCCCAGTGTTAGCAAAAAAGAATCCAGTAGTAGCAGATTTCCCAAATCCTAATGTCCTGTTTCCTTGAAAAAAACTTCTTACAACTTAGTCTGTGCGTGGGCTTTGGTTCTTGCACCAGGCTCCATTTTATGCTGACAGCATGCTACAAGGATAAAATGAGAAGAACCAGCAAGTCAGATTACATTATATCAGCTGAGTAATGATAAAAAAAACCTTTCTTCATGCTTTTGATGACTCTGGGGAAAAAGTGGTCTTAAAACCGATTTCCCCCATCTAATCCAACTGGTTTCTTGCAGTAATTTATAGCTTCTGAGTTTTCTAGTGTATTTCTTTACAGTGATAATACAGGTTCCTTGTTGTTCCAGGTTCCAGAGTGCTGAATTGGGCCTGCCTCTAGACTGGTAGAAGATACATCAGCATATATGCTACTGTTACTAACCAGACACCACATAAAAGAATAGTGAATGGTGGATTTCCCCTATCTGCTTTACATGTTTCCTAACTGCTGTCCAATACAGTGAATGACTTCCTTTGTTTAGTATATTTTTTATGTTAAAAATGTGTTTTTTCAAGGAAAATTTTTTCATAGAACACTCTGAATAATTAGAATTGTAAACCCATAACTAGGAAGCCTAGGTTTGGAGAAACATACTAATAAACCAATTCTAACCATGGTTGTTTTGCTTGCTTTCTTCACAGAGTCCTAGTAAACATAATTCATAGTGTCAAAGGATACCATTCAAAGACAATACGTTTTCTGAACATGGCTTTTGACAGTGCTGGAGATTCTCTACTTGCTGGAGACTACCAAGGGAATATATATGTTTTTGACTTGAATGGAAACAGGTAAGAACATTTCTATCAAGACATGTTAATTGTCTTGACATCTGTAACATTCAGGGGCATGGAACTTGCTTAGGTAGCATGCCACAGGCCTGGGTTTACCCCTCAGTTCTCCATGAATATGGAGATAGCTGCTCCAAAAGATCAGAAATTTCTAACTTTAAGCTGAACAGACAACAATTTCATATAACTTTACCACACAAAGTTATTCTTTGGATGGTACCTGTGAGCCATGAACTAATTATCTAGACCTAGCGTTGCCATTTGCAGAAATATATTAATCAGTCTTTTAAATTTCATACTGTTTTAAAATATTAGCATTGATTTTTAGATTTATTATAATGAGATATGATTTATTGCTCCCTTTTGAGTTTTTTTCTCAGTGAATTGTATTGAAACTGATTAAGTTATTACTTCACTTGACATTATGAACCAGAGTTTCCTTACGCAATGAGAATGTGTATTTTGAAATAGGTTCAGCCTTGTTCAGAGAACAATGCAGGCTTGCACTGCTTTGGCATTTAATCTTCGCAGAAAGACAGAATTCCTGGTGGCTTTGGCAGATTATTCTGTTAAGTGCTTTGATACAGGTAAGGAGATATTTGAAGGCTTATGATCTGGATTGCTAGAAAAACATGTATAATTTTAGTGTTTATGTCAAATTTTGGTAAGATTTTTGATGGAAAGCTTACTGTGCATTTTATGCCAAAACCAGAAAAGTTTGAGCCCACGTGGGTTATAGTCCTGAGGGTAAATGAACCCGTGCATTGTCAAAGTTTCTCAAGTCACACAGGCATCTGGTTAACTGAAGTCTAGCACAGGATCACAGTTATGTATGTTACCTTTTTTAAAGTCATTCTGGGTATGTTTGCTTAGAATGAGCAAACATACATGTAAAATCAACCCTAAATCAGTTGGAAGTATGAATTTGAACCAAATTCAGTTGCAAATGAACCAGTTATTAATTATATTTACAGTAAAATATTTGAACAGAGGCAGTATACACTAAAAGAACTATCAATATGCAAGTAGATCTGTATTCTTTAAATACTGTAGATATTTAAAATGAACTTTACAGGCCAGCTGCATGTCTCTGTCTTGATTAGAAGTTAAATGGGTGAATTATCCTTAGAGATGTATTACATAATAGTTACTTGGTGGGCTTTACCTTCTTCTGTAGAAGCCATATTCTCTAATCCTATGTCATTGCCTCCTGGGTGGATGTTTTCAAGCACTAAATTCTCTTGTAAGCACAGCAGCAGGTCAGCTGTAACCACCCCATGGGCTGTCAGACACACTACCCAGTGTAAATAGTGTAATTGCCACAAATACAGTTTGATTGCTGAGGGAAGATTAGTGGTCATGCAGTCACAAATAGGAGACAATGTAGTAAGAAGAACCATTTCCTTAGTATGCAATATACAGCATAAGAATGTTTCAGACTCTAAAAGAATTATTGAGGTGTTGCTTTCTGACTGTGCCTTTCTATAGTCATAGCCCATTGTCATTACACCTTTCTTCCTTGTACCTGTAAGTGGTTGTGTAATCACTCATACATATTGTCCACAAGTAAAAACAAGTGGAGAATTTTAACTAGAACATTGAGTCTCAACTTCTAGAGATTATTGTGGGTAATTTGATAATCTTACCTGATCACAGTGTTAATGACTTTTTAAGACTGATTCTTAGGTTAAATTAAACAAGTCTGTGCAGGAGAGTTGGGCTTGGTCAGCCTGGAGAAAAGAAGGTTCCAGGAAGACCTTAGAGCAGCTTCCAGTACCTAAAGGGGGCCTACAAGAAATCTGGAGAGAGACTTTTTACAAGGGCAGATGGTGACAGGACAAAGGGGAATGGTGTTAAGATAAAAGAGAACAGATTTAGATTAGATATTAGGAAGAAATTCTTTACTGTGAGGGTGCTGAGGCACTGGCACAGGTTGCCCAGAGAAGCTGTGGCTGCCCCATCCCTGGCAGTGTTCAAAGCCAGGTTGGATGGGGCTTGGAGCAACCTGGTCTTGTGGAAGCTGTCCCTGCCCATGGCAGAGGGTTGGAACTGGATGATCTTTAAAGTCCCTTCCAACCTGAAGCATTCTGTGATTCTGTGAAGTTGGTTTCCTGTGTGAAACTGAGAATAATTTATGAAAATTGTTACTTGGAGATGAGGAGATGGTTATATTTCTCTGAGGTGTAACAGCTATATGAAGACTGATATGTTTGTTTCTTGTCTGTGATGGTAAATGCTTATATATGATGTATGCTTAAAAGTCTCTTTCACAGCAGTGTTGTCAATAAAGAGTAAATTTGATTCACTTTGAATGACTTTCTTATCTTTTGATTTTTTTTCATCAACCCCTGCAGAAACCAAGGAGCTGCTTAGTTGGATGAGAGGACATGATTCTTCAGTGACTTCCATCTCTGTCCATGGCTCGGGCAGGTATGCCATCACTACATCCACTGATACAGCACAACTGTGGGACCTGGACACCTTTCAGAGAAAAAGGAAGCTGAATGTTCGTCAGTCTGTGGGCATTCAGAAGGTGAGTGAAGAGCAGTTGCTAAAGGGTGAACAAACATACCTCAAGGGGAGTGACATTGCATTTTAAAATCGCAATATTTGAAAATATTCTTTAAAATACAGCTGAATCTTTTGTATGGTTTTTGGGTATATTTCCTTAACTGTCATCCTGTCATGTCACCCAGATGACCGGAATCATGACTCAATAGCTGCAGAGATCTGCTCGGAACTTTTAAGGAACCTCTGTCTATAGAGATGCTCAAAACTTGGTTGGATATAATAGAATACTAGGCTGGAAGGGATCTCAAGGATTTTCTGGTCCAACCTTTCTAGGCAAAGCATGGCATAGACTAGATGTCCCAGGACCCTTCCTAGCTGAATCTTAAAAGTGTCCGGTGTTGGGGAATCCATCACTTCCCACGGGAGATTATTCCAGTGACTGATTGTTCTTGTTGTGAAAAATTTTCTGCTTGTGTCCAGCTGAAATCTCCTCAGGAGTAACTTGTACCCATCACCCCTTGTCTTTTCCATGTGACTCCTTATAAAAAGGGAGTCTCCATCTTCTTTGTAGCCACCCTTTAAATACTGGAACATGGGGATAAGGTTTCCCCTGAACCTTCTTTTCTCAAAGCTGAATAAACCCAGTTCTTAGCCTTTCCTCATAGGGCAGGCTTCTCAGTTCCCAGTCCTTTGATCACCTTTGTGGCCCTTCTCTGGACCCTCTCCAGCCTGTTCACATCTTTTTTGTATAGCAGGGACCAAACTGAGCACAGTATTCCAGGTGTGGCCTGACAAACGCTGAGTAGAGTGGGAAACTTACATCTTTATCTCTGCTGGTGATGCTTTTGTTCATGTTCCTCAGCATCCTGTTGGCTTTCTTGGCTACAGTTGCACACTGTTCACTCATACTGAGTTTGTGTCCACCAGGACCCCACAGATGTCCTTTCCACAGAGCTGTCTGTCCCTTTCCACAGAGCTGCTCCCCAGCCAAGTAGATCCCTGTGGGATGACCTTGACTAACCCAGTTTAATCTGGAAGTTGGAGATGTCTTTTTGATTGACCCCGCTTTGACCAGCGGTGGGCCTAGAGGACCTCCAGAGAGTGATTCCAAACTAAATGATACTGGGATTTAAGGGTGTTGTTAAAAAAACCCACACAAAACAATAGTTTTACTGTCATAATAGTGACTTCAGACAGTCACCACCACCTACCTCATTCAGCTGCTTGTTCCAAAGCTGCTCTTCTTTCTACACATGCTAAACACTGGATGTGGGAACTGTCGTGGTTTAAACCTAGTCAGGTAATTTGTTCGCTCACTTCCCCCCCTTTCTTGCCCTCCCCCTGCTCTCGGAGGGATGGAGAGGAGAATTGAAAAGAATGCAACTCCCACGGGTTGAGATAAGAACAGTTTAGTAACTAAGGTATAACACAAATCACTACTGCTACCACCAATGATAATAATGATAAAGGAAATAACAAGGGAAGAGAATACAACACCTCAGCACCAGCTGACCGATAACTCGGCCCCCAAGCCCGACCAAGCTCCGACCGATACCTCCTCCAACCCTGCAGTCTCCCAGCCCTTCCGGCTAACTCCCAGTTACATCCTGGGCATGACGTGCTGTGGTATGGAATACCTCTTTGGTCAGTTTGGGTCAGGTGTCCTGTCTCTGCTTCCTCCTGGCTTCCCCTCCTCCCTGGCAGAGCATGAGGCTCACAAAGTCCTTGGCCAAACCTAAACATCTCTATCAGCTCTGTTACCAGGCCAAAAGTCAAAACACAGCACTGCATCAGCTACCAAGAAGGGGAAAAATGCTACTGCTGAACCCAGGACAAAGCTGAAAAGTAACTCAGCAAAAAGAAATTGCTGCTTTTCAGCCTTGTGGTTTCTTTGCATGACACTTATACTGGAACAACACAGAAGCTGAGAAAGGTGACATGTTTGTGTCAGGGGGTGGTTTAAGTAGGTCTTAGTGTTAACGCTGCTTTAAACAGGTCTACCTGCGCCACCCCATGTCAAAGTTTGGCGTAAGTACTACAGAAAATGCTGACGCAACGCCTGAGCTTTGCTTACACTTGTGCTGCTCTGCAGTGAATAGTCTTACAAACACCACTTCAAACCAAAGTTCTCACCCTGCTGGTCACTAAGCAGCCATGCTGATTTTGCAGAGAGCAAGGCTATTCATTTAAGTGTCTTCACCGTGTTCTAGGTCAGGCAGAAATTTTGTCAGCTTGAAATAGTCACCTAACAATTACTGTGGAAGACCATGAATGGATTTTTGTTTGTTTGTTTTATTTAAAGTGTTCAGCAGTGCACGTTGCTAAAACAATTATGTCTTCCCTCCAAGGATGGCTGCATTTCTTTAGTGGACAGGATTTTCCTAATGCTCAGTATCTGTCTTTGTGTAGGTACTTCTTACTGATAAGTAGGTCTTGGAATTTGGTAGGATCAGGATGTTACAGTATGGAAACGACCTTTAAATCCAAACAATAGTGACTGTGATTGAATGAATAAATCACTGTTTAGGAATCAAGACCCTGCACTTTTTGTTTTGCTCTACCATTTCTGATTATGCAAATAATCCAATTTATCCAGGTTTCATTTTCCTGTCTTTAGAATAGAATCATAGAATAGTTAGGGTTGGAAAGGACCTTAAGATCATCTAGTTCCAACCCCCCTGCCATGGGCACGGACACCTCACACTAAACCATGTCATCCAAGGCTTTGTCCAACGTGGCCTTGACTGCCAGGGATGGAGCATTCACAACTTCCCTGGGCAACCCATTCCAGTGCCTCACCACCCTTACAGTAAAGAACTTCTTCCTTATATCCAATCTAAACTTCCCTTGTTTAAATTTTAACCTGTTACCCCTTGTCCTATCACTACAGTCCCTAATGAAGAGTCCCTCCCCAGCATCCCTATAGGCCCCCTTCAGATACTGGAAGGCTGCTATGAGGTCTCCACGCAGCCTTCTCTTCTCTAGGCTGAACAGCCCCAGCTTTCTCAGCCTGTGTTCATATGGGAGGTGCTCCAGTCCCCTGATCATCCTCATGGACCTCCTCTGGACTTGTTCCAACAGTTCCGTGTCCTTTTTATGTTGAGAACACCAGAACTGTACCATATACTCCAAGTGAGGTCTCACGAGAGCAGGGTAGAGAGAAATAATGGTATTTACTCCCATGTCACAATTTAAGACATACAGATAAATGCTTTATTGAAGATCACATTTATTATTAAACCACAGTCCTGACACTCACTGCCCAAAGTTGGATTCTTGCTTGCTGTCTGAGCTGTCATAGAAGTGTCACATCAATCTCTGCAGTGTGCTTTTTTGTGCCTCTTCACTTAAACCCATTTGCACTCCAACATACACCTTCTGTGAAGTTGGCATGGGGCAAAGCTAATTTAAAAAGACAGAAACTGAGCTGCATGCTGCAAGAATAGCAGTTGAAAAAAAAATGAGATCAGAGAGCTAAGAAGACATTTACAATGACCAGTTCCAAAGCATCACTGCTTATTCAACGGCTGCTTGCAACCATCCTGTGGTATTTTTATAGGGCAAAGCAGAAAATGAGGAACTGTTCAGTACTCGAGTTTATCACAATTTAAACTTCATCTATCTGCATGATAGACATCTGCTCTCAATTCATTGTGTAGACTTCCTCAGGGTCCCTGCAGGAGGACAGGCAGCTCTGTCTGAAGATAAATGACTCTGGTAGATAATGTAACTCTTTCCCCACAGATAACTTTTGCTCACTGTCAAGTGACTAATTTGGACTGAACATCCAACTTTCAGTCACTAACATTCAGTGAGATGAATCCCATCCCACGTATCCAGATTTACAGATTTTCAAGGCACAAGAGACCATTCAGACCAAAATTCTGAACTTCATAGCACTGACTGTTAATCTCAGCCAGTAAGTACTTCAGGTAGTCCCTTAATGTTCACATAGCAGAAGACATTTCCAATTTAGCCTTTGGAATTATAGGTACAAGGAATTTGCTGAAGTTGCATGTGCTGCTGCCAAAATAGAACCTCTCATCTAAACCATTAACTTACCATTAAACAAGAATGTATCTGCTGGCATCCAAAAATGTAAATAATCCTTTTTTTCCTTATTGAAACAGATTACACATAAGCAATAAACATGTTCAGACTAATTTAAGGAATATATATTTACAAGCTTTTCGGTTTTGTCTTCATTCATCCTCACAGTAAAATCTGCATTTTGTAGTTGGAGATACATTGCTAAACTTTCTACAGCGTTTTTTACTTTTAATAGTTGTATGTAAAACTGAGAAGTTAAAATCTAGAGATGAATGCTTCACAGAGTGCATTTACAGACTGCTGGCACTATCTGAATGCTGAAGCTAGTTTGTAGAGGATGCAACAAGCGGTTACTCAGTGAGCTGTTCTGGCTCACATTTCCCATCCACTCCTCCTCCTGGATTCATGTTCCCACCATTTATATTATGCCCTCTCTGGCACTCATCCGAAACCTCCATAAGACAGTTTAACAGACATAAAAATAATACAGATAAAGGTATGCTCCATTTTTCTGAGTTAAACTGGTTTAGCAGAGGGTGCAAGTCTGAACCAGTGTGAGGGAGAGTGGGTCTGTCTAGGCTGTGACAGGGGGGATCTAAGCCTTCCATAGCAGCTGCATTGCAGTTACAGTTATACCCAGACTGTCATGGTTCTTCACTGTTTTATTTTGCTGTGCACGTTGGTCCAATTTAAAGGGTATTTCCTTGACACTATGTTCCATTTTTTTCAATTTTATGTATTCTTCTAGGTTTTTTTTCTTCCACTGAGTAACACCATCCTCAGCTGTTTCAAAGACAATTCTGTTTTTGCATGGGAATTCGATACTCTTCACTGTAAATACCGTTTGCCAACTCCTGTAGAAGGTTCTGCATTAATTTATAAAGCCTCTGCAGTTACCAGGTAAATTGCTATTTTTAACGTTCTAAAAGCAAACTACAAAAATTGCAGTTTTAAAACAGGTTTTCTTTCCTTTCTTGTAATGTTTTGTGGAAGTATTGAGCTATATTCTGGGATAAGCTTTTGAATTCTGCTGTGACATTTTCAGCAAGGATCGATAGCAGCTTTTATTACAGTCCCATAGCTGATTTTTAGTGACCACTAAATTAAAATTTATCCTTTGCAAAAGCAAATTTTATTATTTAGGAGCTATTTTGTTCTTTCAGGAGAGTAGAACAGGAATAATGGCAGATGCAAAAGTGATTTGAGGGCATAGAAGAAAATGTACAATCTCTTTTTTGGCTAATACAAACTTGAATTATAGTATTCTGATGGAAACTTTATCTCATCGGGATCCAGAGATGGCCGTATTTTTGTAGCTGGTGGAAAATCAAATCAGCTTCACTTATGGTGTTTAGAATCAAAGCAGTTGACAAGAATAATCCAGATGCCTCCAAAAGTACGAGCTGTTCGTCATCTGGAATTCCTCCCTGACAGTTTTGATGGGGGCTCCAACCAGGTCAGTTTATGTACAAAGCTTAACACTGGGATATTTGGCTAGTTGATTCAATGCATATGCTTTGAGGAGTTTGGGGGGATGCTGGGGATATGGGCCCATACCATGCTAAAAGAAACTTTCTGTGCTAAATGTTTGCTCAGTTGCTCTTTTAACTTAACAGAATGTCATTGCTGAATTGGGCATTCTTCTTTATTTTACATTGACAATATTAATCGATGAAACCTTTTAACTTACAGGTCCTTGGAGTGTTAAGTCAAGATAATATTATGAGATTTATCAATATAGAAACATGCAAACTTCTTTTTGACATTGGGAGTAATGAAGAGGGAATTAGTACAGCAGCGATTAGCCCCAATGGGCGGTATATTGCAGCAGTAATGGAAAATGGTAGCCTGACTTTATACAGTGTCCGAGCTTTGACTCAAGAAGGAAATAAGGTAGAGTGTTTTATATTTCTTCAAACAGCAGTAAATCCGATTAAAGTTGATACTTGTCTATGTAACTTTTGTATCAGGAGTAGTTTGCAGATGTGTTGGAGTGCCATATTTAACACTACCAATAAAGAAAAAGTAGTTTGTAGAGTTTCCTTCATAGTTACTCCAGCCTGTCAAGTAGTATGATGTTTTAAAGTATATATAACACTCTGTTTCTGGTGTTGGGTAGAGGGGGAAATGGTATTTCTTTCTACAGCAGTTTGTATGGACCACTTTATAAAGAAGTTCTGTGGGAGATGGAAACAGCATAATTATGCTGCTCCTGTTCCGTTTCCTATAGGAGGTGTTTTGCAACTGATGCTCTTTAAAACCACAGGCATGAATGGTGCTTTTGTCACTATGATTTTGTTGTTCTTACTGTGTTATTGGATGCCAGCATCCATCATTATGACACAATCATACTCCTAATCCCTCCTAAGTAACAAATGTTCTAAATACCAGTTCTTATTTTATTAAAGTAATTTATTAATGGGAGTCAGGTTTCTAAATCCAGAATTCCATGTATCTTTAATCACCATGCCTTTGAAGTAAACAGTAACCAGCTTTGGATAATGATGGAGTTGGAGCGGAGGAAGGATGTGTAGAGATGTCACACATGCATTCCATTTACACTTCTGCTGCCGGTTTGACATGAACTGGGATATCCACTTACTTGCTTTCCCAATCTCCAACACTGAATTAATGCCTTGCTGACACTGAAGACTAATTAAAGTTTGTAAAGGGCTTTTGTTTTCTTTTTAACTGGTGCTATAGAAATGCAAACTATTCTAGTGATCTTGAGAAACACACTAGAAGTAAATAACCTGAAGAGGATATGATACACATTTATACTGCACTGAAATTATATTTCTTTGTTTGCTAAGCAGGGAAATAACATGATGTTTGGGTTGGTTTGGAAGCTCTGTAAACTTTCTCACAGTCTTTCTAGTTTAATACAGCAGTTTTATTCTCTGGCATACTTATTTAGGAGTACACAGACCATATGTGTTTATTTATGGTATAAATGTGTCTCTTGTTATGGCCACCAAGCTCAAAAATATGGCATAACATAGAATAAACAAATTACAGTGATTTTAACGGAGATATTTTAACAGAGGTATTTTCACTCAATATTAGCCTCCACCCCCCGTGTTCAAAGTAGAAGATTGGTCCAAGTGCACAACAGAGGCAAATAAATTGACCATGAGAGTGACTTCAGAGAGGTCGAAGAGGCCTTGTAAATCCAAAGGAAGCAAAATTCAAACCAGATTGATGAAACTGCAAGGGAACGCATCACTTGAAAATAAAGAGGTAGGAAGAAGCTGTGGCTATTTTGTTCTCCAGTCTGCAGCATTTAAAATTCATTGCAAAAAAAGTATGTAGTTTCTTACTTTAAAGAGTAAGTTCAGGCACTTATTCACTTGGATGTTTGAGCAGAGAGGGAATCAAGGGAATTTTAGTACCTTTTATTCTCTCTGTTTAGCCCATACTCCTGTATAGGACTCAGGCAGAGCTGCCTCCAGTCAGCTTGTGCTACCTCTGAAGTTGTTCAAGCAAGTTGTGACATACTTGGATATTTGCTAGATCAGATATGCTGCATTGCTAGTGAACTGCACCTCTAAAACGTCTGTCTAGAAGTCATTAATTTTTTTATTAATTCTTTAGATGTGTTTCTGTTACATTTATTTCCCGTCTGTCATCACTGTGCCATCTTCTCTTTATCTTGCATCTCGTGTAGATATATTCTCATGTATATACACACATATATATACAGACACATATCTGTATCTATGTATATCTACCTGTAACATTCATTGCAATATGATCTATTCTTCTTGTCAGTATTCCTTATGGTTTGGCTATATCCATTATTTAGTAATGTATAGCTTAGTCACTTGGGTCTAATGTGCTTCTGACTGAAATCAGTGGTAGCTGTTCTTTGAGTTCAGTAGTAGGTGAATGATCTGAATTATCTTTTTTGTTGTTGAAATACCTAGGGTTATGTAACAGCAGTATGTGTTATTCTATGATTCTGTGTTAGGAACTTCACTATTTAACTACTGTCATGGATTAGAGAGTGAGCAAAGATATTATGTGATAGAAATCCTTACACTTACTGTTGATCCCCTATGTTGTAGAACGAATTGCCAGGCGGATTAAACAAGAAACGTCTGCAGACCTTACTGAAAGGATTTGGAGAATATCCAGCAAAGTACAGGTATTTCTGTGTGCATGTTCATGCTTGCACAAGACAAAAGTGCTTGTGTTTACTGGCGTATGAAAGAGAAGTTGCTTGACTAAGTGTGCATTTTAATTGCAGGATGTTTGTTTGGCGTTCCTTATTACAACTTCCTGAAAACCACTTGGCATTCAGTAGCCTAATAGATAAGGGTACCCACAGTGCATTTGTGAATATTCAGAAGGAGTATCCCATCAAAAATAGGAAACTTCTGAGAGTTTTACAGAGGTAAAATACATATATGATTTACTTAAATACAGATTTTTGTTATCATATACTGATCTGAAATGTATCTAATAGCTGGAATCAGCTGTAAGGAAAATTGTGGAATGATCTAGTAGTGTGCTTATGCAATTTTGTTTTTGTAACTCATCAAATTCTGCATCTACCTTGTCATTTACACAGTCTTTCTATGTTGTGGTTCTAAAATGCATATTATATTTTTGTTTGGTTTTGGATCGATGTTTTCTACATCTTTGTTTGCTTTTGCCTACAGGACCTTATCAGCTCTAGCTCACTGGTCTGCTATCTTTGCTGAGACACCTTATATTCCTTTGCTGGCGTTCCCGTTTGTAAAATTATTCCAGAACAACCAGCTGATCTGCTTTGAAGTTGTTGCTACAGTAGTAGGTAAACAGTGATTTTAAAAACTCAGCTATGCTGCAACATGTTTAAGCTTTCCCATGCAAAAGAGCTTTTCCTGATGAAATGAGTGAGGTATTTCCTAAGAGGTCACCAGGCTCTCTTCTGAAGGTGTTGCCAGGATTTAATAGGTAGCAACTGTATGCTTAAAACAAAACCTTGCTTATAAATAAATCAAAACATTAGGCTTCTTTTTGCAGTGTTTCTAGCAAAAAAGTTAGTAGTATTTGCAAGGTCTCATCAGCAAAACCAAGTGCATCCAGTATAATTATAATAACTGCACTCCCTAAGACGTGGGAAAAGTAGTCCCACCCACCCACCTTCTCACCCGCTCCCAGTCAAAAGGGAATGATCTCGGTTAAGGTTTTACTGTGTTTAGTTGTCCTAAGCATGTGGTAACTCCAAATTAGACATTTGGCTGAAAGCTGGCTATGGCTGTGTTCTGAAGAAACATTCTAAATTAAAGTGCTTTGCACTTAAATTAGTTGTTGCAGCTGCTGCTAAGTCTACAGAAGATATGTGCTGCCAAGCATACATACCCACTTTGCAAACACATGCTGTTAGTGAGTAAGTATCCAAGTTTACTGAAATTATTCTTAGTATGTTAAAAATTACTTGATCCAGGCTGTAGTTTCATAAGACACAAATACCAGTGTAAGTATTCCCATCTGCCTCCAACCACTTCATCCCACAGCTCACAGACTTCTTTTAGTTTTATTTTTGAGCCGGATTAGTTCTTCAGTCTGGCAAAGTGAACTGACATAAACACTCATGCTAGTGCAGCTGGAGCAGCAGTGAACTGTGGGCATGGTTTAGAAGTAAATGCAAGGAAAGAGGAGAGATTGGGAGTAAATTAAGTAGGTTTTGCTGCCTAAAACCACCTCTTAAATTCGTAGCCTTTATAACTAAACTTTAAGTTTGTCAAGAGTCCATTGCTCTGGATTACAGTGGATCGTGTTGGGCTTTTTATTTTCTTTCAGTTAATTTTTGTCAACACTGGTTTGAGTATTTTCCCAACCCTCCAGTTAATGTCCTTGGTATGATGGAAAATGTTTTGGCACATCATGACAAAGAACTACTTCAGCATTTAATAAAATACAGTGTGACTTCGCAGGTAATATTCTAACCAACTTTTGTATATGAAATAAACTGCAGTGAATGACAGTGCACTAGTCTTTGATTTTGACATAGTTCTTTTTGAGGGAGTTCTCATTAAATAACAGTGGATTATATAGGAGTGTAGAGAATATATCATTGCTTTCCTGCAGCTTTTCATTTTCCATGATCATAAATCTCATACATGCTATCATAGAAGTCATTTGCTTTTGAGTCCACATTGCTTGAAAATCTCTTCATCAAATTATAACTGTATTTTTTTAAGTGGACAGTGATGAATTAATTTTGTAATCCTTATTTATCATTAGGGATTATTTTAGCATCACAAATCTAAACAGAAGATTTAAACATCCAGTGAAATAAAAAAATTACTTTTAACCTACCCATGTTAATTTTGAATGTTTGTAGTGGGTGATATAACTTATCTTCAAATATTCTAAATTAGTACCTGTTTCTGTAATAAATTGATAGATTCTTGGTAGAAGGCAAGAAAAATTCATGCTACTTCTTTAAATGGAATGTCAAAAAATATACTAATGGATTATTTTGTCAATTTTCCCAAATAATGCAGGTTTATGCTTGGCCTCTTCTAGAAACGCTGTTCTCTGAGGTTCTAACAAGAGAAGAATGGCTGAAAGTCTTTGACAATATCTTCTCCAACCATCCTTCGTACTTTCTAATGATTGTCATTGCCTATATCATGTGTTCCAGAGCTCCCTTGCTTCACTGTAACCAAACAGCAGATTTTGAGGTAAAAATCTTCTTCCTATTTAAGTCAGTATCTACAGAGACATGTGTAACTTTGTTGTTATGGAGGTTAGAAGGTGTCCTGGGTTCAGCTGTAACCGCAACAGAAGGACATTAATATATTATAAAGTGTTTCCGAACAACGTCATCTGGTACCTGACAAATATACAATAATTGAGTAAAACATTGAGCAATTTCCTGCAGTTTCATGCAACAAGATATTTAAAAGCTTTCATAAGCTTTCTAATGGCACTAAAAGCCATTTTGTAAACATCAGTAGTTCATCAACAACAAAATAATTCTGCCTTGTCTTGGGGATCTGCTGAGATTCTGCCCATGGAGACAAGGCATTGTCATTCTGTCATGTTGTTTCATTATTTTGCTGATTTACAAAATTAGACAATATTATTTGACATTCTCTGAAGCTAAGTGAAAATATTTGCTTATGTTTAGCCTTACGTAGGAGGAGGGTTTTTCATATGAAATATCTCTGTAGGCAAACAAAGGATTCCACCTTGAAACTGTGCTTGTGAGTCTGTCATCGACAGACATCGAACAGACAACATTATTATGTTAAAGATTTTCTAGGTGAATTAAGGTCATTGACAGGAAGAGAAGTCCTGCAAGAAGAGGAACTTTGAAGCTTTATGTTTGAGCACCAAAAGTTGAGGAAGGTTTATTCAGTGGTAGGAGAGTCTGTGCAGGCAGTTGAACACTCAAAATTCACACTTGGCTTTCTAGATCCCATAGGCAACTCCCATTTGAAGAGAAGGTAAAGAACCAGAGCATATTTTTACAACTTGAAGAGGTTTGGGTCAAGTCATTTTAACCAGTGATACTTTACTAAGTGGTAGGGGTAACTTAGTAAACCCTTTTAAATCAACTTTTGAAATACAGAACTTGCTAATTTACCTAATTATTCCCATATAGACATATTAAGAATTTGCTTAATCTTTTGTAGAATGTAAATGGAAACATGTCTCTTACAGTATTTCTTTCATCATCGTAACAACCTGGACATTAATGTTGTGATTAAGGAAGCTTATCATCTTATGGAGGCTACACCACTAGATATCCATCCACAACGTATGCTTGATGACTTCATACCACTTACGAAAGGACAGTACCCTGTATTTAATAAATATCCAAAGTTCATTGTGGATTATCAAACTCAGGAACGGGAAAGGATCAGACAGGATGAAATTGAATACTTACGAGAGAGGTACTAATGGGAAGGTTGAAGACAGTATCGGACTGGGAGGGACAGAATTGCCTTTTTCTGTTATAATGTGTATGCTTGAGAAGAGAGACAAGAAAATTCAGGAAGATGACTTTAAATAGCTGTTAAAGGTTAAGAATTGTTTGATCTGACACATTTTTAAGTTAAATTGGCAGTCTTTTCTTAAAAACTGTTTGTTAATTCACAGAAAATATTGGGCCACAAGTCTTCAAACTTTGAAGCTTATAAGTCAGAGCCTAAACCACTGTTCGCCTTGTAATGTCCAACTTTGTGAAGGGCCTGGAGTTTTTAGCTTGCTATTGAAATCAGTGGGTACCATGATGCCAAAGCACCTTTAGAAAATAGTTTTTGGTACGAATGTGAGGAAGAAAATATCTACAGTTATCTGACATGCTCCATTGTCTCTAACAGTCAGTATTGTAACTCTTTCTCTGCACTTTATCAGTACATAAAGGGGATGCCATACCCATTCATGACATCACATTTCAGCAATTCTTTGCTAATACAGTCATCAAAGTCTAAATGATCAAGTAAGTTCTTGATTCTTGGCTTGAATTATTAATGTCATCTTCCATTTAGACAATTAGCACATGAGTTAGAAGTTAAAGCACAGGAACATAAAGCAGAAGATGAAGCCTGGTACCGAAAGCAGGAGATACTTCGAGAAGCTGAAGAACAAAGGCGAAAAATTCTGCTGGAAGAAGAAGAGAAGCTGGCAGAACAGAGGCAGAGGTATTATAAGAAGTAGTAGGGGCCTGGCTACTGTACCCTGTTATTACATTTTTAGCCATGAGTAAAGAAGAAATAACCACTAATTTGTATAAATTGCAATGTGGGAAAACAGTGTGGTCTGGTGGGTCAGATTTTGGTGTGGGAATGAAGTGATCTGGATTGTATTACTGCCCTGCCTGAGGGAATAACCAGCTTAGAGGCCAAGTCACTTCATAGTTTTGTCTTGGCTCGCAGGTTTTTGTCAGTCTCTTTGGATTGTGAATGCTCATAAACAGTCAATTGCTGTGTGTTTGCCCACTGAGACTTAAGCCTCATACTGTGGGCAGACTCACATTGCAAATATAGGAGTCCCTTACAGTATTGGTGATTGTACACATCCTTGGGTTTCTAGTGGAATTGGAAAGAACACTGCTTTATGTGTCAGTTGCTGAGTAAAGAGTTGTTATAGTACTGAAGCTGAGCTGTTAGTTTGTATATTTTGCAGTTGTAAAGGTTTAAGGAAATTTCAACATCTCCATAGATTTTTAGATCAACTGCACATAACCACAGAATCACTTAGGTTGGAAAAGACCTTTTAAGATCATTGGGGCCAACCATTAACATAACACTACCAACTCTACCACTAAACCATGTCCATAAGTGCTGCGTCTGCAAGTGCTTCTCTTAAACCTCTATAACCTACAGAGTAAGTTGTAAAAGGCAGTGAGCCTTTCTTGCAGACTAATGCTTGAGTTTGTAGTTGTGTTCCTTGAAAGAGTTTGATATTTTCCAAGTAAAGTTAGGACTAATTTTGTGCAGAAAGAGATACCAAGGCACTGGTAATTATTCTAAGGAATTGTTTCTAGTTCTGGATGGTTGAAGTAGTAAATTAGTGCTTATTAAAGCAGAACAAAAGTAGGGCACAGATCTTAAAGCTTATTAGGTACACTGCTATTAGAGGATATCTGTGTCTGTGAATTTAATTTTGTCTTGTAAATGGAAACTGGACAACTTACAGGAATGAAAGCAACTGTCCTAAGCTTTCTAAGTTAGAGATTAGCCCATAGTAACTAATGAATATCTGCAAAGCAAGTTTGTGCTCTGTGGTACTGACCTTTTATATATACAAGTTCTCTTGTTTCTGTTTGTTTCTGCTTTGAAGACTAGCTGCTGTGAAACGAGAACTGAAAGTAAAGGAACTACAACTTCTAGATGCTTCGAGAAGGCGTTTTCTGAAATACCAGCAAGATCAGTGTCAAATGGAACTGAACCGTCTTAATGATGAGATCATAAGAAAAGCTGAGTATTGCTCAAGCAATCATTTTCTTGAAGGTTTATTAGTTAAAATAAGCAAGGAAAAAAAGCATAACTAAAATTTCAGTTGATGTGCTGTGATTTGTGAGCCCAGAGGTGTATTTAGCATCAAATGGACTGCTTTAAGTGGTAAACACATAATTTAACAGTTTTATTTGGCACTTAACTGTGTTCCGCTGACTTGCTTTAACTGGCAAAATTCCTGGGAAAAGCCAGATTCATCTGTATATTGGCAGTGATGAAAAACGTACTGAGGTCCTTAAAGGACTAGTGAATTCTCAGCTGCCTGTGAGCTGTATGTCCAGGTTGCAGATTAACTCTGCCATTGATGTCGAGACTCCGCAGAGGCCTCTAGCCAGGCCTGGCTCTGCTCCCATGTTACTAATACAGGCATCATGTCATGCAGATACTGAGAATGGAAGTTTAACCTCAGGAGCATGAATTCTTTGCAGAGCCATTCCTTGTGTCTCGGCACCACACTTCGCAGAGCACAGTGCAGCTGTGTGCTTGTTTCTGCAGTGAGGGCACTATAAGATTCATTAGCTCCAACTCAGCACAGGTTTTGCCAGGTGCAGAGTGGCCACTTCCCTCTCTTGTGTACTGTCCTCCACAGCATTCTGGGCTCAGAGACCCCCTTATTCAATTTGGAACTGCATCTGGCAGGTTATTAGCACTAGATCAAGCCTGATACTTCCCTAACATGCCTGGTTGGATGCAAAACTATTCTGTGACTCTTCCCCATCTTGCCCTGTGCTTTTGATATGCAACATATTCCATTACATGTTCATGGTATGACAGAAAGTGAACTAGAACTTAGAAGTAAGGTATGGCTTGGGATTTTGGACATTCTCCCTGATCCTGTTCTTTTAAGAGAGAAGATTTTCTCCCTTACTGTATTTTCATGTGTTTCTCTTATCCTCAAGGCATCCCTGAGAGAGCAGGAAACAGCTGCTACTGTTCAAGATGTAGAAGTACGATGGATGGAGCTTGAATCACAAAGACATCTTTTTGAGCAGGTAAGTATTAGGGACCCTTACAGATGTTTATATCTTATGGTTCTTCCTTTACATTTCTCAGATTCAGATGTATTCATTCAACCAGATTTTGTGAGGAGAAAGGGGGACTTCCCCCCCTTTCTTCTCCAATACCTTTTTTAGAAGAAACCCTCTGATAAAAACATTGGTAGAACTCACTGTTACCTGTTTTTCTGAGACAAAATGCCCATGTCCTCCCTGTTTTATTCTTCTCTTGTGCACAGGTACCACATGGCTGTTGCGGTGTTTAGGTGTGTGTTCAGCTGGTTGAGAAAAGTGAGGAACATGTAAATAAGAATTAAGTCTAGAACAATATGTTCCTCATCCCAGAAACTCCCACGTTTTCATCTGTGATATCCAGATAGTCTACATTTTCTGGAGAGAACAGTATAGCAGATTGATGTAGTTGATGAAAAAATGTCTAATTGACAACATTATGCAAAAAGGAAAGGATGGTTTGTGGGGAATGTGCAGTTCCTTTCTCAAACGATTGAGTTATAATTCAGAAATATAATGACTGAATAGTAAAGGGTTTTAATCAATAATACCATTTAAAGTTAAATATGGGTTACTAATTATAAATAATTATTATAAATGACTAAAAAGCAAGGCTGCCAATGGAAGGCCTTAGTAATGTCTGTTTTGGTTTGAAACAGTTAAGTTTAGTGTTTCAAAATCACATTTACATGTGCCCCTCTCACATATGTATAGATCCAACAGAATGCAGGCAGATATCCAGATAGCTAACCCGTATTCTGAAAATAGTTAGGGTTGGAAAGGACCTTAAGATCACCTAGTTCCAACCCCCCTGCCATGGGCAGGGACACCTCACACTAAACCATGTCACCCAAGACTCTGTCCAACCTGGACTTGAACACCAACAGGGATGGAGCATTCACAACCTCCCTGGGCAACCCATTCCAGTGCTTCACCTCCCTTACAGTAAAGAACTTCTTCCTTATATCCAATCTAAACTTCCCCTGTTTAAGTTTTAACCCATTACCCCTTGTCCTATCACTACAGTCCCTAATGAAGAGTCCATCCCCAGCGTCCTTTTAGACCCCCTTCAGATACTGGAAGGCTGCTATGAGGTCTCCACGCAGCCTTCTCCAGGCTGAACAGCCCCAACTTCCTCAGCCTATCTTCATACGGAAGCATGTGTTTGTTTCTATTTGGCTTTTTAAAGCTTTTGGCCATAGCCTTTTTATAACTTACGCTGGGCTAAATTTCTTTTAGTGTTTATTAAATACACAGCCAGCTGCACTGTGGCTACATAATGCAAACCAGACTGAACTCATTTGTGTTCCTGTACATGTAAAGTCAGCTGTTTAAGGGAACTAATTTTCCAGTGATCGTCCTCTTTAGGCTAGAAAGGTAGCAATTATTTAACTAACTGAGGATATATGTCTGCCCACAAGAGTTTGGGTAGACAGGCATTGCCTGCCACATCCTGAACTGTTTCTCTGCCGTTAGTGAGAGGCTGTATTCAGGCTTAGAAGGCCGAGTGTGCTAACTTTGCTTCAGTACCGTGCTGACACAGCTCAATAGATTTCCTGCAGGCCTGGGAAGGGTTGTTTCTTCTCCAGAAAACTCTGCAGGTTATGTCCAAATGAATGAGAAGAAAAGGTGATGTGAGCTAAAATTATATTTCTAGATCTACTGCTGATTCATGCTACTTTGGCAAATCATCTGCAGTCAAGATGCTGATGTGTTCATTATAAGGCCTCCTATCATGAAACATGATTTGTATTTGTGAAACATTTTGAGGTTTTAGCTAAAGTGTGCCATGAAAGTGCAGAATATTTTCACAATGAGTCTAATTCATTTAAGTTGGAATTCTGCTTTTATGCTCCACTGTAACCCAGGGAATGGAATTATATCAGTATCAACCTGCAAAGACCACTGTGATGACTCAGGCTTAGAGTAATTCCAAGTAGATAAAGCAGCAGGGTATATCACTTTCTTGCACAATTATGATACGTAGTAGGATGAGATTTGTGGATATATTCAAATACTTGTTTAATGAAATTTTAATAAATGTTAAAGAGGCAGAATTACACGAGTTAGTAGCTTAGCAACAATAACTTACATTTGTGTGTTTGGCAGCATCTAATCAAAGATCAAGAGACAGCTAAAAAGGAAATGAAAGAAGAGGTGGATGCCCACCGAAGAAAGGTGGATCTGGAAGATCATCTTGTACAGAGATTGATGAAAATACATCGAGAAGACAAACAGAAACCTCAGATGGTAAGATGATTGGGTCTTAATGTGTATTTTGGGGAGTTAGTATGCTAACTGTACAAGTAGTTCTAGTTAATATCTTAACAGCAATTAACTAATTGAAGCTAATACGAAAATATTTTCTAAAGGCATTTTATTTCCAGATACCTGTACTAATAGATTGTGATGATATGTCTAAAGTTTTGAGGTTTTCAAAGATCTGAATGAAGTGTCCAAACAGCTATATATAATACTGAAATTCTCTGGGCCTGCCATGAATATTGGCTTTACTTAGAAGGCCTGTAAGTAAGGCATATAGAAATAAGATTCAGAAGTGCTTTTCAAAATAGTCATCCTCCTGTTAAGGAACATGTTTTATTTGCAACCATAATAAAACAAAAGTAAGCCTCAGAGGAACTTTCAGTTGGTAGTACTTGGCAGGAAATTCAGCTGTAGAAGCTGTCTTCTAGATCACAGTAATGAATGTGTTTAGCTTGACATTAGGAATTGTTCAGATTGTCAAGCTCAGAACTTGTAACTGCACAGTTGGAAAAATAGTTGCAGCTAACCCACTGCCCATATGCTTGGCATCTGCATTTATATTTTGTCTAGAAATAAGCATATGGGTCTGAATTTTTGTAAACAGCCTTTGATTTTTGGAAGCAGATGGACGTGGGTGGAAGTATTGGCATCCAGGTATCAGTCTTATGTTAATTGCACCTGGAAGTCATATTAAATGCATGCTCAGAAAGCTAAACTCCCAAAATCATGGAGAGAGTTGATGCTTTATTCCAAAAGATTTTTAAAATACCCCAAAACCAACAAAACACAGAACAAAACAAAGCCTATCAGTAAGGGAAAGAATAACAAGGATGAAGCAGCAGAAGAAAGCCCTGATAGATGACACAGCCTGTGGCAGTGAAAGGAGGAGTAGCTCAGCAGGTAAAGTGCTCCCAGCAGGAGCATCTAAGAGTGATACTGGAGAACATGTCAGTTCATCTTACCTTATCTGTAGGTAAGGCTGTGTACCTGAAAGAGACTAAGTGGATTGATGGTAAGAAGGATGTTTTATTAGGTGGCTGAAGAAAATTTAGCCCAAGCAGAGCAGAAACTCCTCGACACCGACTGGAGGTTGCAGGTGTTGCATAAGCTAAGGCATGATGACCAGGCCCGAGAGAAGCGTTACGAAGAGATAGCCAAGCTCCTGCATGACAACAGGGTGAAAGAGGCTGAACTGCTCAAGGCCATGAGGGAAGCAGAAGAAAAAAAGGTACTTGCACTATTGCTTTTTCTAGGTGAGACTGACACAAATGTAATTGTCTTTTGCTCATAACATGGTGGTGCATAAACCTGAAAGGTATTGAAAAAATACCTTTTGTTAGCAATCTCCTTTCCTGTTTTGTCTGGAAATTTCTGGAGGCACTAGAACAAATTGGTGAGGATATTTTAGACTTAGGAAAGACGTTGCTAATTCTCCAAGTTCCTCTCTTTTTCTTTTTTTCTCTGACCCAAGACTTTTTACCTTTCTCTAGGTGTTTGAATGAGAAACTTTTGAAAAAGAAACATTCACTTAGTTTAATAACATATATTTTGATTGAAAGGTGACATGTAATCTGTAATAATCTAGATGGTTTTATTTGCTGTGTTTTCCTTGCAACACATCTGTTGAAGACACATTTAATCTCCCTGTTGCACAGTGGGAAGAAGTTATACAGAAAAAAGCTCAACTGGAGGAAGAGCAGAAGGCTGCTGCTGCTGCAGATGAGCACAGGAAGCAGTTTTTGGAAGGCAAAATGAATGAGGCATTACAAGTGGCCGAAAAGCTGCAAAGAGAAGATGGCTATTTTGGTGAGCATATACATAATGGCAGTTCTCCTTGTGTGGGTGTTGGCATGAAGCATTCAGCAACTGAATAAAAACTAAGTGCCCAATATTAGGAATAAACTTAACTCCTTTATGTAAGTGCTTTTTGGCAGTATTCTTTCATGAAACCAGTGTATCAGCCAGAATTGGAAAAGAATCTCAGTTTGGTATCTGTGTGGCTTGCAGCAATATAAATGGCATTTTTGGTAAGAGCACAGGTTCAGCTCAGCTTACGCCAAATGTAAAATCATAGAATCACAGAATATTTAGGGTTGGAAAGGACCTTAAGATCATCTAGTTCCAACCCCCCTGCCATGGGCAGGGACACCTCATACTAAACCATGTCACCCAAGGCTTCGTCCAACCTGGCCTTGAACACTGCCAGGGATGGAGCATTCACAACCTCCCTGGGCAACCCATTCCAGTGCCTCATCACCCTAACAGGAAAGAATTTCCTCCTTATATCCAGTCTAAACTTCCCCTGTTGAAGTTTGAACCCGTTACCCCTTGTCCTATCACTACAGTCCCTAATGAAGAGTCCCTCCCCAGCATCCCTATAGGCCCCCTTCAGATACTGGAAGGCTGCTATGAGGTCTCCATGCAGCCTTCTCTTCTCCAGGCTGAACAGCCCCAACTTTCTCAGCCTGTCTTCATATGGGAGGTGCTCCAGTCCCCTGATCATCTCATGGCCCTCCTCTGGACTTGTTCCAACAGTTCCATGTCCTTTTTATGCTGAGGACACCAGAACTGCACACAATACTCCAAGTGAGGTCTCACAAGAGCAGAGTAAAGGGGCAGGATCACCTCCTTTGACCTGCTGGTCACGCTCCTTTTGATGCAGCCCAGGATATGGTTGGCTTTCTGGGCTGCAAGCGCACACTGCCTGCTCATGTTCATTTTCTCATCAACCAACACCCCCAAGTCTTTCTCCACAGGGCTGCTCTGAATCTCTTCTCTGCCCAACCTGGAGCTGTGCCTGGGATTGCTCTGACCCAGGTGTAGGACCTTGCACTTGGTATGGTTAAACTTCATGAGGCTGGCATCAGCCCACCTCAGAAGCGTGTCAAGGTCCCTCTGGATGTTATTCCTTCCCTCCAGCGTATCAACCGAACCACACAGCTCGGTGTCCTCGGCAAACTTGCTGAGGGCGTACTTCCTTAAAAATCCTCAGTCAGCATTGTCCTGTGGTGACTGACATACAGTACTAGAATGAGAAGTGACTTTGCCAAGTATTTATTCATAGGGAAAAAACACTTATGTGCTTCCAGCATTGGCTAGCACATCCTTCTCAAGTGCTATATTTTGCATGGTTGTGCAGATGTTTCTACTATTCCCCCATCTCCACACAACTTTGGTGATTAATAGTTAGTGATTAGTATTGCTTTGGGTGAACATTTTCAGACTTTGTCCTTATTTCCCTAATGGTTTTACTATAGAGCTATTTGCAACTGGAAATTATTAAAATGGGTGTCTCCTCCTAAAACTGGAAGTAGGAGTAGCCATAATCCACATGATCTTTGTCAGAAGATTAATTATACAGGAAGAAACAGCACATGTGGAGCCATAATTTCTGAAAATGAAATGCAGTGATGCATAGCTTTGACCCATAGAGTAGGAACATTGACTTCTAATTCTCAGCAAATTGTACTTGCCATTAGCTGGGGTGAATGAGTGTTCCAGTTTTGCTTCCTGGAGGAAAACTGTTTCACCTCAAGCTAGAAAAATTCACTAGAATTTTAAACACTTTCAGTTTAATTTACAGAGAATCCTTCTCTCCATCCCCATAGAGAGACTGCGTGATTTAAAGACTGGACATACAGAGAGAGGGGTAGAACTCCAGCAGGTGCCAAGGTCTGGAAACATTTGTCTGAATGATTTATCCTCATCAGAGTCATCATTACATGGTAAGTTCCTAAGTTAGGACCCTCCTTTCTTTCACATTTCATTTCAGAAGCATGACTGGAACAGCTCATTGTGCAATTGAGTCATTATTAGTTGTGTAGGTGTTTAGTGGATAGTAAACCAGTTTATTGTTGTGTTCTATTCCACTCCTGAAAAAACTGTCTTTGCTACCAGGGGCAGCACAGATAGGAAGTGCCTGGAGGGTGTCACATCAGTCGTATTAAACCTCAGCTCAGCTTAATCCCATTCTGACCTATCATTTTACCTGTGCTTTTTTTTTTGTCTTCATAGTTATACGTGATTTGGGGATGTTAAGACGATGTAGAACTGTCTTTCATCGAAGTCTTACTAAGAGTTATAGTCTGTAGTCATTATCTCTGAGCTGTCCTAGCTGCTCTGTGTGAAAGCACAATTTTAAGCCTTATGTGTCTTAGGTATGAAGCTCTGTATACAACAGGAAACACATTATCTATGGCTGGCCAATGCGATCCCCCAGCATCGGATGGTTTTGGAACAAAAGAAAGGCACTGCTTTCAAATAACTTGGTTTTACAGGTCTTAGGGCTGTTTCACCTCAGTGGTAGTAATAAAACATAGCATTGCTATGCCAGAAATATCTGCTTTCCAATAAGCATTCACAGTACTTGTGAAAAATCATTACTTGCAATGTTAAGTGTGAGTTTCTTGTTTCCCTGGAACATTCTCTTCTCCAGGCTGAAGTACCTTAGAGAAGCTTTGCAATTCCTAAAGAGGCCAACAAAAAAACTGTAGAGGAACTTTTTATATGGTCCCAAAGAGTAAGGACAAGGGGCAATGGCTTTAAGCTGAAAGAAGGTAGATATAGATTAGGTATGAGGAAGAAACTTCTCATTGTGAGGGTGGTGAAACATAAGAACAGGTTGCCTGAAGAAGCTGTGGATGTCCCATCCCTGAAAATGCTCAAAAACAGGCTGGAAGGGGCTTGGAGCAACCTGGTCTAGTAGAAGGTGTCCTGCCCGTGACAGTGGTGTTGGAACTGGATGATCTTGAAAGTCCCTTCCAACCCAAACCATTCTGTGATTTAGACAGGAGACAAGGAGACCTGGCACGCCAAGAGTGGGAACTGATGGCAGAAGTCCGACGGCTCAGACAAAGGCTGACCTCACAGGCTAGAACCAGACATCCTCCAGCTCGACTCCCAGCTACACCATGGACGCCTTGAGATGGTTTGCTCTGGACCTCAGCTGTACATTCAAATTATTCATTAGTGGAATGCTAAATATGTATAGTACAATTAAGGATCAGAGATTCTTTATAGTAAAGGCCTTCAAAAATATTTTTATATAAAAATAAAAATGCTGACTATAAAAATGTGTGTTGTTTGTAACCTTCTAATTTTCTTAGTAACTATAATGCTATTTTTACTTATAAAATAAACTCATTTTTTGCCATCATGTTATTACACCTGTGGTATTTGTATCATTTCTCCTGGTAGATGCCATGACTTGAAGAAAGAAACCAGTGTTAAAATGTTGGGTTTTGCAGTGATGTGTTAAGTGGATTCTGCAAGTTGCAGCAGTGAAATTTGCAACTGGAGAAAAGCATCCTTTCCACTGACAGCCAAACACTGAGAACAAGGCTCAGAGAGCCTGTGGCACCTTCGTGGCTAGAGCTACCCACAGTTGTTAACACGTATTAGCAGGTTTGTTTCATGAGAAAGAGGGAAGAGGAGATGCTGCTCGGCTGGATTTCACTGGCTAATGCTTATACCAAGAGTAGAACATTACGTGGTGGTACACTAGAAAAGAATGAGGCAGAGTAAAAAAGTGAATCACTCGCAATTGCTACACATGATGCTGATATCAGAGTAGATTTGGCTGTGTAAAAATATGAGGACCTGGAATTTAATTTGTTCTACTTCCCATGGGGGTTGGCTAAAGCTCTTTGGGGCAGCAGTATTGCAGCAGGACTGCTTGTGGTGCCCCATGCGTGTTGAAGCACCATGCTGAGGCCAGACCCAGGCAGTGGCTCTGAACCAGCAGATCTTTATCACATAAAGACTTAAATATGCACCAGTAGTTACTTACCCTCATATTAGCATCCTCTGTGTCTGGAACCAGAAACGGTCACGTTAGTAACAGCCACGTTTCACAGAAATCTCACCAGAACCGTCAGCAGAGCGTGGGGAAGAGGCATCATTTCTTTTCAAAGAGAATAAAACGCAACAGGCAGTGATCGTCTTAGGGAGGCAGAAGTAGCAGCAGATCCTTTTCTAATGACTGTCTTGGAGCTTGCACATGATTATATTTAAAGCGGAAAAATAAACCCACGAAGCTTTTGGCCAGCGCACTGGGCCATATGTTACACACTTAGGTTTGTAAAAGGTTACATTTGTAAATGTACAAAGCAGTGTTCCAGTCAGGCACAGCCTGTACCCTGTTGTGGCTCTGGCAGCCCCTGGTCCATGCCCCTTGCCTGGCTGTGGGGCCCACAGCCCACTGCAGAAGTGGGGCTGACCCCATGCCCAAACACCTCAGTGGGCTTGCAGCTGGTGCGGGTGCGGACAGTCCTGTGCCACAGCACATTTTGAACACTGTAAATTGCAAACATCATCTACATGAACCCAGCATCAAGAAACACAGGCCCCGTGCCCTGAAACTACAGCTTCTCGTATCACTACAGACAGGACAGTGCTGAGGGCTTAAGAGCGCAGTTTTATACAGCTCTGCCGCGCATAAAAGCGAGGTGAGGTGGTCACAGCCCACAGCAGCCCGTCCCACCTCGAGAGTAAAAGAGCTGCCCGCCTTTGCCCCGTGTGAGGATCGAACTCACGACCTTCAGATTATGAGACTGACGCGCTACCTACTGCGCTAACGAGGCGGCTGTATGTTGTTTCGCCCCGCCAGATCTCGACCCGGGGCCTGTCCCAGCTATGGCTGCTGAGAGCCCGGGGGCCGCCTCAGCCCCACACACAAGGGAGAAGGTGTGGGACGGAAGGCATGGCCCAGCGCCGCACGGCACAGCCCTTCCGCCGTGCCGGAGAGCCCCGCGGTGACGGCGTGGTCCTCGGAGTGAGCCTGTGGGACCCCGCAGTTGCAGAGAGGGGCCCTGTGGAAACGGCGTGGGGCTCTGGTGACCGCGGAGCTCCATGGTGACAGTGTGGGAGCCTGTAGTGGCCGTGTGGGAGCCTGTAGTGGCCGTGTGGGACCCCAGGGTGACAATGGGGTGTCCCTGTGGTGTCAGTGAGAGGTCCCATGGTGGCAAGCTCCGGTGGCCCTGCTGTGACCATGGTGGGACACTGGGTGACCAAGTGTGGGACCCCAGGTGACGGGGCCGGGGGGTGACGGCCCTGCTTGGGCCCCGGCAGGCGCTGATCGGCGCTGGCGGGGAGCGATCTTGCCTGTCAGGTTAATGAGGCGGCATCATTCCCGGCATAATTGCGCAGAGCAGGTCAGTGGATAATTAGTGGCTGTTGGCCGCGTCTGACAGCTGTGGGCGGATGTTGGGGGGTGGGGGCACGGGTAGCTCCTAACCCCACACCGGGAGCTCGGGGACGCGCCCTGCCGCCTCCTCTCCTCAGCGCCCCTGTGGGTGCTTCCCGCCCTCTGGATCCGGGAGTAAAATCTGAAGCAGTTCAGACCCTTTTCTCTTTTAATACTTGTCTCCTCCGCTTGCACTGCCCCCTCCTTAGGGCATCTGACATAGACACAGACCCAGAATCTGGGAAACTCTGTGCCTGTGTCATCACTCAGTGCGGCACTGAAGACGTTCATGATCCTGAGCACACTGGTCAGCACCGTTTCCACGCTCAGCAGCTCATAACCCCATGCAAGAACCCTTGAGGCTGACATGCCCCTTGACCCTGCCCTCCCCCGGAGCCGTGGCACACCGGTGCATGGACACAGAGCTACAGAGGGTGAGGACAAACCCAACCTGCGTGAGAAAACTGTGTCACACGTGCCTGTGCGTACAGGCATGCACACAGGTATTTACCGTGCACCTCGGGCAGGGAGCCTTCCCACCCTGCTCTCCTCACCCCCACACACTCATACCGGCCGGCCTGGCTCCCCGGGGCGCTGTGCCTCGCACCCCGCTGCGAACTGCGCCTCTGTCCTGCTAATGACACAGCAGCCGAGCTGCCACAGGGACAACGTGACTCCAGGAGCTGCAGCCTGGGAAGGAGAAAAAAACACACAACCAGCCAACCAGCCCTAAATGTGCACAATCAAGTGATGAGTGTTTGTATTTCTGATGCTTTGAGGCCAGCTCACAACCCTCCCTCCGTGTATTATTCAGGATGTTTGGGAAGGGGTATTTTTCTTTTAATAGGATGGCGTAGTCACAAAGCTTTAAAGAAATAAATGAGTGAATCGCCTATGGTAATAGCAACATACTATGAACGGGGCACAGTGACGAAGTTCAAGTCTATTTTTAAGCATGCCTGGTAGCATGTAGGTGCAGACAAGAGCCCGTACCCCTTTCTGCTTCTCTGAAGCTATGGACATGGCTGTTGTCTCTGTCCCAGTTCAACGTCAGAGTTGTTTTTGCTCCCTAGCGAATACTATGGGAAGACAGAGAAGCCTCGAGCTGTTTTGAAGATTATGCAACGATGCTTAGGAGCCTACCTGCTTTTGCTTGAGTGCTTTCCTCGCTCACATCGCACAGGATGCGACAGGAAGAGAAGTACAACCGAATCGGACGGCCCTGGTGATTGGACTCGAATCTATCCTATGCCCTGGAGGTGAGGTGGGTACCTGTCAGATAAGCAATCTAATCAGTTTTGCTCTTGTGCCCTATCTGGAAACAGATTGTGGCTGAAGTACACCACTTGAGAACTGAGCTTCTGGTTTTTTTAAAGGTAATTGTACCAAGGAAATCGGGGAGTGTGCATTTGTCTGAGGTAATTAGATCTCTTTATTTTTATTCATAGTTAATTCCTTCAGCCGAGGTGATTTCACGCCACAATGCAGTGTCTAAACAAGGACGATTGGGCTGCCTACCCCGTGCATATGCATGCTGCCTCCCCGGCAGATCTTCTGCGACAAAGAGCCATGAGCAACCCCAGACACTTGGGCAAGATAAGGAAAAGGCTGGAGGATATCAAGAGCCAGTCCTCAAAGCTGACAAAAGCGGATTTCAGCCACAATGAAAGCATAAGGTTGGCCACTGATGCCTTTCTGGATGGTGGGACAGACTCTTACCTGGAAACTTTACACAAGGAAGGCGAGGTAGATTTCCTCTCCTCAGTGGAAGCTCAGTACATCAAGGATAATGCCAGGGAGTCCTATTATGCGGAGGAGTCCCTGGCCACCGACGGGGCGGCTGCGCCAAAGCAGAACTATGCTGGGTCACTCCCTTCAGGGACCTACTTCCCCACCATTTCTGACAGCAGCGAGCCAGCCCTGCTGCACACATGGATTACAGCAGACAAGCCCTATTTGAAGGAAAAATCCACTGCCACTGTGTATTTCCAGACAGAGAAGAACAACAACATCAGAGACATCATACGCCGGTACATCAACAAAACCACTCAGGTACAGAGAGAATTGCTGTTTCCTCTGCACTCAGTTGTATTAAAAAAGATCATGTAAACAGGGTGTTTGATCTGAGCCAGCCCTTTGCATTGTAGTATAGCTTTGCTCTAGAAAGTGGCTGTAAAGAGCCTGTTGTTGAACACAGGCAATACTGCTTTTTTTCTTTTATAGTCATACCTACACCTTTTTATGTTGGTGACTTCAGGGAAAAAAAGCATTCCCTCTCCTTTTAAACTCACATTAACCTGGCAGAGCATATGTCCTGTAGAAAGGGCAGCTGGCCTCTATTCCCTCTTGTGCATCACCAGCAAGATGAGCTCCATTCAGCCCGCTCCACCAGTAATGAGAATTAAGCTAAAGTGAGCTCTGAGCCATTAGCAGTTGTTCATGGGGATCCATGTGGGATGTGGATGAAGGGGAGTCCAGAGAAGGGCGTGTGTGCCTGGTGTGCCAGCAGCCATCCCCAGAGTAAGGCTGGGAATGGTCTTTCAGGGAAAAGACCTTTCATCCATAATATGCTGTCAGTGTCACTAAAAATGCCATATGGGCTCCGTATGAAAACTGCAGCGTAACTTGGTACATGGGGAAGGTGCAGATCATGCCCCTGATGACAGACAGATGATGGGGGGCTGCAGAGAAGTGCCACATCAAGCCAGGGTGTCCACACATTGGGAAAACAGAAGCTGAGCAGCTGGAGGGGGACAAAAAGCTTCTGTCTTGTGTGTGCTGGCAGTTCCCTGTTTTCCCGGAAAAAACTATTTGACATTGCAGGGCTGTGTTTATGATCATCTGGGAGGTTTCCTCATGGATAAACTTGAGATGTCACTAGCAGTTTTACCGGGGAATGGCCAGGAACAAAACCAGGCTGTAGTTCCCGCTGTCCAGCACAGGCTGCAGAGCCCACTGCAGTTGCGAACTTTCACTGTGTTATTCTCCTGCAAGGGCAAGTGCTGGGTCTGATGATGAGTGTAATGGCAGGGGAGAAGAATCCCCACTGGCAACTGCCCTGTCAAAGGCTACAAGTGCTCGGCACATCAGAGGAATTATAGATTAGTCATTTGAAGTTACAGCATCAGGAAGATACAGTAGCAGGAGAAATGTCTCTGGAATAATAAAATAAGCACCAGGTAAAGTATCAACCCAGGCTGATTTTCTGTCCCAAGAGGAGAAAACTTGTAGGGAAAAGGTGAGAAATGGAATATAAATCCATGGTTCTCATGACCTTCTTAACCATCTAATTTACATTACAAGAGGGTGCCGAGGCAACACTTACTCACTGTATAAATTTGGCAGCTGTTTTTTGAGTACAGTTTTTCAACGGCAGCATGGCTTAATGAGTATCTGATATGGGCCCATCCTGGGTAGCCTAGGATTTGATATATCCATTAACAATTTACACAACAGAATAAAGATTGTGTTTGGGAATGATATCAAACTAGTGAGTAGTTACTATAATCTTAACACATTTGTGGAATAGGTAGAAATCCTGAAATGAAATTCAGGCAAAAGCAGCAGGAAGTTCTGCAAGTGAAAGAGGAAAATCAGGTGCAGAAATACAAATTGGAAATAGCTGGTGCAAAAGCAGTGCTGGAGAGGGTGCTCTGGGGCTACAGTGAGGCTTGATGCAGGACTGTGCTGTTTAGAAAGACAAGGTGAGTCAGCAGGAAAAGCAGATGTGAGATACTGGACATACTTATGCCGCTTACCTGGCCTTGGCAAGGCCCTTTCTGAAGCACCATGCTTTGGCAGCAGGAGAAAGGTGTGGGATCGTCAGCTCTCCATGAATAATTTGGCTTGCCTGAACAGGATGCTGGCCACACAGGATGTGCTTGGTCTTGTAGCATTTCCATTGGTGGCAAAGGGAAAAAGCTTGCTGGCAGGTGTAGGAAGAGGCTTTGGAGTAAGATTCAGAGCAAGCTGGAAATAAACAGTAAGACAGATCTGCAGAGACACTGTAAAGTTTGTTTTGATTGAAGGTAATATCCTGTGAGTGCAATTAGCAAGAGTTCTCTTTTGCATCAGTGGAGGAATAGGCACCTTCTAAAGATAAGTAAGGTATCAGCTGGGCTGAATTGCCCTGGGGAGATGTCCTTTTCTTTGGACAACAGTAGACATCAATGAAGACCACCAGTACCTTCGAGAGGCCATGCCCAATACTGAACATAGGGGCTGGAGCATGAAGGTGGGTTTATATCACATTTACAGTTCCCTGGATCCACACTGGCTGAAGGCTGTGCATTTAAGTAGCTGGCAGGGCTTTTATGCCCAGTCCTGAGACTTTTACACACTGTCGTGCCAGCTGTGACTTTGGAAGCATGGATGCATGGCTACAGTGAAACAGTTTATAGGTCAGTATTAACAAAAGAAAAACCAGAACCCAAACAGATGGAGCTGTTGCAGTCCATCACCCCACCCAACAACAGAGTGGGGATTTACAGCCAGGACCCTTCCAGGTATAAGTACTAACAGAAAGCGTGATGCAGTGATTCTTGCTGAATGCATGTGGCTCACAAAAGCTAGTCAGCCATTTGACACAGGCTACAGTCTCTTATTTTAACTACGTCCTTGTTATTCCCCGATTAGGGTTTCAGTATTGTTCCTAGTGCTTTAATCTCACCTGCGAATTCATAGGTCATCTTGTGTTTTATGATTAAAAGAGCTTAACTGAAGTGCGTAAGTTGTGTGTTATATTGGCTTTAGATGAGCAATAAAACAAAGCAGCAACGTGTCTCATTGATTTCCTGATTCAGGCACTTAGGGAGAAAACCAGAAGAAATATCCTCTGAAGATGTCTCTTGGTGGTAATATGATTTTCAACCAAATAAACTACATTTCAGTGGCCTCACAGATGACCTTACATAAATCAGGCCTCGTAATGCCTCTGCTGTTTTTCCCTAGGTGCTAGCTATCGTGATGGATGTGTTCACAGACACTGAGATTTTCTGTGACCTCCTGGAGGCAGCCAACAAGCGCATGGTGTTTGTCTACCTGTTGCTTGATCACGGCAGTATCAATCTCTTCTCGGAGATGTGCGACAAGTTGCAAATTTCTGAGGATCTCTTCAAGGTACTGTGGCTTTGTGAAGCGTTCAGGCTCAGATTCAGCTGCACAACTTTAGGCACTCTGAGCTACAAGCGTGGTTATGGGAGGGTAGGTCCACCTTGTAATTAAAAGGGAGCGAGGGATTTCCAGAGGTAGGGTTAGTGCACCTAATTCCTCTCTGAGGAAGCCTCCATTTTCCCATGGATGTTATAAGAATGTAAAGCATTTCCATAGGTCCTTAGATGAACCTAATCTAGGCTCTGAAGTCTTAAAACAGAGCTTAAGTCCCTAGTAGAGCTGTCTAACATTACAACTAGTTATCTAGCATTACAACTGCTTCTGTTTAATTACTGTGCTGTAGCTATGGTCTGGCAGTGCTGGTAGCAGGCACATAAACCATTTTGCATGGCAGTACCTTGATTGCACTAAGTGGTTTCTTATAAAACATGTTGAAGATCTGTTTTAAAGATCACACCTCAAATTTAGCTGGCTGTTAGCTTAGTCCAACTTTGCCTCTGCCAGAATCAACCATAGGATCATATCTGCCAGAGGAAACTGACCTTAAACTTCCTAGGGACCATTTCAACTGTTGCATAGATGCTGTAGGGCACCTGTGGCATCTTTGTGAGGATGGCTGATGTCTCAGAGGCAACAGACTTCTGGAATAGCAGCTGGAGGGCAGGCAATAGACCTGAGAGCATCTTACGTGCACCAGACACTTATGTTTCAACAGCTGAATTCCTCCCCAGATGTATAAAGAAACTGAAATTAATAAAACATGCTCATAACAGTGCTTGCATGTCTGTAAACACCCACTCCTTAGGAAGGACAAGCCTGTGCTATTTATTGTAAGTATGCTGCTGCAATACACAGGCTTCAATGATGCATGAGCCAAATCCTTGGTGCCACTCATTTACTAAGGCTCTGCAATGTGTTGTGTGGACAGCAGAGTCAGATCTGCGTGCCTGGCTTGCCTTAAGTGCACTTGCTGACGTACAGGGACAGTGAAGAGCATTGCATGGACCTCTCCACTCACACATGTTCTTGCATCAGATCCTGCAGATCCTCCCAAGTGGACAGGGAGAGCAGAGGTTTTGCCCTGCTTTATTGTGCCATAACTGATGTAAAACAAAAAAGCTTACAGCTAGAGCAAGTGTTGCTGGAGTGTCAGCAGAGGTTATGGACTGTTCAGCTATGGACACTTCTCACATCAGTTATCATTACACAGCACAAGTTTATATTGCAGGTCGAAGGAGGTGATCCTGCCCCGATACTCTGCTCTCGTGAGACCTCACTTGGAGTATTGTGTGCAGTTCTGGTGTCCTCAACATAAAAAGGACATGGAACTGTTGGAACAATTCCAGAGGAGGGCTGCGAGGATGATCAGGGGACTGGAGCACCTCCTGTATGAAGATAGGCTGAGAAAGTTGGGGCTGTTCAGCCTGGAGAAGAGAAGGCTGCGTGGAGACCTCATAGTAGCCTTCCAATATCTGAAGGGGGCCTATAAGGACACTGGAGAGGGACTCTTCATTAGGGACTGTAGTGGTAGGACAAGGGGTTCTTTACTGTGAGGGTGGTGAGGCACTGGAATGGGTTGCCCAGGAAAGCTGTGAATGCTCCATCCTTGGCGGTGCTCAAGGCCAGGTTGGACAGAGCCTTGGGTGACATGGTTTAGCGTGAGGTGTCCCTGCCCATACAGGGGGGTTCAACTTGATGATCTTAAGATCCATTCAAACCCTAACTATTCTATGATTCTATGATTCTATATTCCTCTTGAAAGAAGTAACCCTGGGGCAGGTAAGAGAGTTTGGCTGGGTTTCCTCTAGCCCCAAATCTTCAAATATGACATTAGAGAGACCATAAAGATCTCATAACAGACACTGGGGAAGTGAAGAGCTAAGGGGAGTAGTAAATCTCCCTTTCCTTTGGAGATTTACTATGAAAACAAATGTCATCCACTCCTTTCCTTTTTCTTTATTTGCAGAACATCTCAGTGCGCAGCGTTACTGGAGAGGTTTACTGTGCCAAATCAGGCAGGAAATTCTCGGGACAAATACGAGAAAAATTCCTTATCTCTGACTGGAAATATGTGCTCTCTGGCTCTTACAGGTGAGATAAACCATTGCAGTTCATGGCTGGCTGTTCCTTCATGATTTGGAATATTCCTTCACCAAAAAAGTGCCATGGAAGTTTTTGGATGGGTGATGTTGTTTTTTTGAACAAAACTCCCTCATGTTTTCCATTTCTCAATAATCCATTTAATTTGCTTTAAAGCTGATGTTAGCTTTTTATGGAGCCTGGTATTTAATGTAAAGGTTTAGAAACTGGAGTAAACAGCTGGTGCATCCCTGGAGCAGCACTAGGAATGTGTAGAGCTCAGTATCATGCTTTTCTCATTGTTTGGGTCCTCAAATGCTGTGATCACGAGACATGATAGACTTCCATCTCCCTCAGGATTCCTTAATGTAGCATATGTCACTCAGTTTATCTGAGGATTTGTTCTCCATGTGACAAGTTTAGTGATTAAAGGTAAAACAGAAACACTTCAGAGATTTACTGTTTTTTCTTGTGTTTCATTAACAGGTAGGCAGTGTGTGTCTACATGACTGTTGTACCTTCCCTTTTGTTTCCTCAGTTTGTGAGCTGAGTCTCTAACTCTCCACTTTTGGGCTGCTATAATTATTTCAGGTAGAGGACGTTGCACCTCAACAATAGGGTTTTAAATTCAAGTCCAAAATCCTCCAGTCAGGGAATTTGAGGAGACGGAGCTTGCATCAAATAAAGTTCTTAAGCCTCATGGCTACATAGATAAGCTTCACAAATGACTGTGTCCTGGAAATCCACATACAAAAATACAAGAAGTGATTATTTAATTAAAAGGATGAGATTATTTTTTCTTAATCCCAGTTTATGATTTGGAAGCTTAAACGCCTCTGGTGTGATAAAACTGTGGCACGGGAAGATGCCGTAACTACCATACCAGAGGTGAAAGTGAATACATGGCATTAGAGTAGGCTGCAGGAACTCAGCTGTCCAGAGGTGGGCATCCAGTTTTTGTCCAGTTTCCAAATGAACCCTCAAACAAAAATGAGTGAATACTCAGTGATTTCCTATCGGGTGCTCTGCAGTTTTCTTGGTATTTCAGTTTTTTTTCAGTCCCTCACCAAAAATGTGTAGAAATGCAACAGCAGATTTAGAGAGGAGAAGTAAGGGATGTGTGGGAGAAGAGGGACACAACAAGATCTGTTTTATTGAGCTTCCTTTTGGCTTCTCTTTCAATCCTGAAAAAGAAAAACCCTTGAAGTCCTGTGCAGTCACTTCTGCCATTCATTCTCTACTGCTGTTGCAGTATCCTCTAACCTCAAGAGCCTTGTCAAATTAAATAATCCCCTATCCAACAAGTAAGCAGAGATGGTGGTGAGGAACAAATCTATACACTATTTAATTTCAGCATGCCCAGCACTAGTTTGCAGATTCACATGGGTTATGGCTGGCTGTCAGTACGTGGCATTTCTGTAGGCTTGCTAGCTCTCACTTTATCAATCTGAAGGTTTTCTGTTATCCCTGAACCTTATGCACCAGCTGCTGCAGAACAAGAATGACATTGAATAAAACAGTCTCAAACTCTTCTGCAATGCATTTATTGGAAATCAAACTGGAACAGATCTTAAATCTTAAAGCAAAAGATCTTTAAACTACTGTAACAGCAAATTTAATCAGTGCTGTGCTCTTCATGACTTTGTAGTATCAGTGAGGGGAATAGGCTGAGGAAATAAAACAGCCCTTTAGGACACTGCTCCACAAGGGACCCTGGCTCACTGCCCACCTGTCTGAGGACAAACTATATTTGCCTAATGGACAACAAAGGGGACTGAAGCTGGCAACTAGTTAGAGGCAAAGGAAACACCAAGTCTGTGGCATCTCCTGCTCTGGAGTTGGTTTTAAAACCACATTAAAAAGCTGTTGCTTGGGTCAGTGTGGGTAAGTGTGGTCCTGCTGCACAGGGCAGACCAGAGCTGGGAAGCTTCTGAAGGCTGTTCCACTCATGCGTCTGCACAAGTGGAGGCATGAGCGAGTGTTTTAAGTTACAGCTTTTCCTCTGTTTTTTTACTGGCAATGTCTGTGGTGTGGGATTTGGATGCAGTATTTCTTTTTGCTGTCCATCCTATATAACTGTTATTCCATTTTCTTTAATTAATTGGAGTTAGTGCATGAACTCTGCTCCTAAAGAAGGCAAAATGGGAGCAGAAGAAAGCACAGGACTTGGTCGTCAGGGGCAGCTGAGACACTCTGAAAGCCTCAGAGGCCAGCATCTAACATCTAACACTGTGGTGCTCTGCTGAAAGCCTCAGTTCAGGTGGCACAGGTTTCTCATAACGAGGTTATCCCACCAGCAGGCAACACTAAGGTGTAGGTTAATTCAAACCTGGGCTCAGCTGAAAACCCCACTCCTTCAGTTTCAGACTGAATGTGTGTAACTGCATGTTGCTGTAGTGCTGTAGACACACGGGATGGGTGTGTCCCTAATAACTGCAGCTGCAGTAGTGCAGAGGGGAAAAAACAAGTCCAGAACAAATGGAGATTGGACAGGAGAGGTGGGGTTTGATTCAGACCATCTTGAATGACAGGATCCAGAACAGCAGATAGGTTTGGGGACAAAGAGGAAAGGCATCTGAGATGTATCTGTCAATGACTGAATTTGTGATACAGCTTTTTCCCAAAGCTGGGCTGGACCTCTTTGTACCTTCTCTCCTTTCTGATGTGCTTCACTCAGAGAGGTCTGGTAGAAAAATGATCCTTATGGGCAGATAGTGACAAAAACAGACTTCTGTGAGCCTTTCCCAGAAGAGCACTTGGAATTGTTAACTAAGGAGCAAAACAGGGCCTAAAACCTAACCAATTAATTAATTCCTCCTAAAATGAAGCCAGTGGAAATCTGTGAAGTCTTTATTTCAGGCTCCTCTTTGTTCTCCAGCAAAGAGCACAGCATGTAAATTGCTGTGACTCACTACAAGTCCTAAGTTTGTCTAAAATCACACAGGTCTCACCTCGTTACTTTGCAACTGACCCATTGCCACCAGCCCATTGAGAATATTTGGGCTGTTGATTGGATCCAGCTTTCTCAGATCACAAGGGTTATGGATAAGGTCAATGAGCCACAGATGAGTATCTGTCTGCCAGGTACTCCAGGAAGTTACCCTGCAGTGAACTATCAGAATTGGGCTCAACAGGTTTTTCCTTTGATTTTGTGGGGTTTTTAAAAGCCATTTATAAGTGTAATTAATTTTTATTTATCTCTAAATTTTCTTTTGTAAACTAGCTATATTTCTAGCACATCATGTGTAAACCTGCCACTCCACACCTCAGCCCTTTCATGAGATCATAACCTTCAGTGAAGATATCCCAGACTAACTGTGTGTGGTTTTGTATTTGGTCCTAGCTTATTATCTCCTGAACAGTCAGACAAAGGACATGCAATGGTTTAGAGAGTGCTTCTTGGTGAATACAGGCAATAGTGAGCTGGCACAGCAGATGTTACTCACGCAGCAGGGAGTTAGCTTTCTAGGCTGTTCACCTTGGTTCCCAAGGTTTTGTCCATACCTAGACTGATTTGAACAAACTGGATGAGGAGAAGCTGTATTCTGGTAACTTACTGTATATTTTCATGTCCAGTCATAAAATGTACAGTGTATACTGTAGGGGTGGCTGGTGGCATTGAACTAGTGATTTCTTCACTCCTTCACTTGCTCCTGAACCATCAGTGTAAAACCACTGTGTGCCCCAAACCCAGCCCAGTGTAAGAATGCTCTGAATGGGCAGATATAAATCCTCTGGCTTTGCTCCCTGAGCATCAGCTCAGGCTGTCAGTCCCACTGAGCTTCATAGGCCTTTTGTCAAAACATGACAAACACAAGATGTGAAGTGCACACACCTACAGCCAAATCCTTGTGCAAATCCAGCGTAGCTAATGAAGTCATGCAGGAATAACCTGGGCAGAGTTTGGCAACACAGAATAACCTCAGGCTTGAAACACGGAATAACCTCAGGTTTGAAACACAGGGTAACCTTGGGTTTGAGTTCAGTGCTGCTCTGTATCCTCTGCTGCACAGCTCGAGCCCCATCAGCTCAGGGAGTAATTACATTTCATTCTCTCAACTGTGCTCATTTTATTGCTGCTGCTCTGACAAGGCAGCCTGCACACCACAATCAAGCTGGTTTGTGGTTTGGTAAAAGAGCATGAATTTATGTTTGCCAAGTGGATTAGGGAAGCACATAAAAGAAAAATCATTTAAAAGCTGTGGGGTATCCTCACATGTGTCTCTGGACTACCAGAATGAAAACTACTGCAGTGCTTTTCCCTTACTTTATAGCGAAGTAGTAGTTTTATTGTTGGACAGGCTGTAGGAAATGTTTGTAACTTCATTTTCTCTGTAGTGAAGAAAATGAGCATTTGCCAGGTATGGCGGTTTGTTCTGTGGAAGTGGATGTAACAGGAAGGTTGAGTCTTTACGTGTTTCTCTTGACCAGTGCAGAAAAAGTATGGCAACACGGAAACGACAGGTGGTTATTTGCACTAATCTGTCTAACGTCAGTTTGGAGTGGTGAGAGTTACACCTGGCACTGCAGGGAAGGTACAATGTATGTGTATGCAGATAAGACATGGTAAGAGCTGACTTTAAGCATTGTGCATGGAAGAGGTACCCAGAAGTGGGGTCTGAACTCCTTTCCATGGAACAGACACCCAAACCTTGCGTTCTTTACCTGACTTTTAGACCCGCAGTGCATCTGGATCACCGCTCGCTTTAGGACATTGTATAACTTGACAAGGGTTCTGGAAGGCTTAGGGGCAGCTGCACTAACAAAGGTTGATCCGAGCCAAAGAGCACTGATGTGAACTGACCTGAAATTTAACTGTGACACCATCTTCATGCTGTGTTTAGGCAAGAACTTCAGCAGTAAAGCACGTTTGCCTTTCGCACCACCCCTGCAGGGATGCCCAGTCCTTAGTGGCTGATGTTAACGCTGTCCCTTACCTTGTCCCTTCCTCCAGCTTCACGTGGTTATGTGGCCAGGTTCACCGCAACCTCCTCTCCAAGTTCACGGGTCAAGTTGTGGAGCTGTTTGATGAAGAGTTCCGACACCTTTACGCCCTCTCCAAGCCCGTGAGGGGCCCGAACTCTCCGCCGCGCACCATGCCCTTCCTGTTCAATAGGAGCTGGGCCCCTCAGCGCAGCCTCCCCTGCAGCAACGAGGAAAACACCAACACTCTGTCTGATCCCTTCAGCAGCCTCTCCAATGGCAGCACCCACCAGAACAAGCAAAATCCAACAGCTCTCATATTCAGCAGCAACTTAGCCCCACAGTCACCTCTGCATAGAGTTAATTCCTTCCACAACTATGTCTCATTCACACCCTCATCACCACAAAAGGCCATCCAGGGTAACTACTACCAGCCACCCTATGTGGCTGATAACTCCGCAGTGCTGTATAACAACATGAACGTTTACAGGCCTATAAGACTTAGACAAGAGGAACCAAATAGGACAGGGTTAAGCTCACCCTGGAGATGCCTCCACCAAGCTAACCTGTTTACATAATAACCACCTCGGTTTGAATTGCAAGTAAGCCTAGTGAGGACCTGTTTAGCAATCGCTCCTGTACTGATGAATATAGAAATTCTATATAATACAAAATGAGGATGATTTCAAGCCTCCTGTTTTGTTTTGCTGCTTATGGATGCTTCGTTTCCCTAATTAAAAAGCCAAGCCTTGCTAATGTGTAAACCTTGGGTGCATCATGACCCTAGGAAGAACACATCTAAATAATGCTGCTCATAGTGCAACGCTGCTGCCGCCTATCCCCTGCCCTCGGTAGCATACCTGTGTAGCAGTAGATTTAGGTGGTCACTGTTTTTCAGGTGGCCAGGCATGGGGTGAGGCACAGCTGAAGGCTCGGTTACACAGCAAACCATGGCGGCACTGGCAGCAGCAGCAGTCTACTACCTCCGTGCTGTCATCGCACCTTGATTTTGGAGGACTCCTGAGGGCTGATGGGGAAGGAGTTTGTTCTTCTGCACTGCCCGAGGTACATCAGCAAGGACAGCTCTTGGTGAGGTTTTAGGACGGGGTCTGTGAACACAAGCCCGGCAGTTCGGGTTATGTCTTGCAGCTCACTTCCACTCTGTGCCTTCAGCTCACTTTGTTACCACCTCCAATCCCACCAGCTCAGAGCAGTTTTCCTTATTGCAGAGTAGCTATCTAGATCCAGACTGGAAAATGAAGCTGAGTGAAGAAGCAAAGTCCTACAAGTAACACACCAGGACTGAGTTCCACAATTCATTTAATAGCACATGGATATTAGAAATCCTCTCAATGGTCATTTGACTGAACATTAAATTAGAGATAATAGCACTTTATTTCAGAGATTTTTGAGGTTTCTAATGTTTAAAGAGAAGCTGGGTGCCTGTAATGCCCACTGAATACAGTTACAGAGGGAATTACAGAGGTGCAGCAGCTTGAATCAAACCACAGAAACTTTCTGTCAAATAATCCATGAAAACGAAGGAAGCGTCTGTAAGTGAAAGGCAAAAAATAGGAAAAAAATTCCTGAAACAAAGGATTTCCACCCAAATCTCGTAGTTAGATGCCTCACATCCATTGATCTGTCAGTAGATTATTTTTTACACCTACTTTATATCATTTTTCATCTGACTCCAACAGAAAACAGGAACCAAAACACATTTGCACATCTGGCCCATTTCCTTTCACTTCTCACCTGCTCAAGGAAGGCAGTTCCTGAGGCTGTGGGTGATGACTATTGTATGCAGCAGCGAGGTCTCAGGCGCGGACAGTTTCTCTTCCTTGGAAGAGCAATCATTTTGAAAGCATGACAGTAACATTTGCAGAACATCATAAGAGGAACAGGATGGGCACTTCCTGCTCTAGCTTTGGTGTGCATGGGTTTACTTCTGAGATCAAATATTGGAGTCCAGAGTAACAATAAACTACTGCATATAGTTGTAAATTCTGTACATAGTGACACTTTTTAGATTTCTTGGGAAGAAGGGGAAGTTGATTTTCATTCCTGTGACAGTTCTACTTCAGTATCTAAATATGGCAAGCATTCAAATAAAAGAGACTTTCATTAAAACCCCTTTGAGAATCATTTTGTTTCTTCATGTTCTCTTGACTCGTGCACCTCACTCTCTTCTCTTCCAAAAGCAAAATGAGTTCCAGTCAGAGCCCAGGTGAAGAGGAAACACATTTTGTTTCTTCTGAAATCAACAGGAACAGAATTAAACAGATGGGTCCCCTCAGCCTAATTAAGATTCTTCTTTGAAACTTGGCTCAGTTCACTGATCCTCCTGTGGCCCAACTGGTGGTGGCATGGAGAGGGATATGGGGAGAAGTTTGCAGACCACTGCCACTGAAGCCTTAATTTCCGCAGCCTGTGAAGCATGGAATTCATGAAGGAGATCCAGGAGACTAGTTCGGTTGATACGCTGGAGGGAAGGAATGCCATCCAGACGGACCTCGACACGCGTGTGAGGTGGGCTGTTGCCAACCTCATGGAGTTTAACCATGCCAAGTGCAAGGTCCTACACCTGGGTCAGAGCAATCCCAGGCACAGCTCCAGGTTGGGCAGAGAAGAGATTCAGAGCAGCCCTGCAGAGAAGGACTTGGGGGTGTTGGTGGATGAGAAAATGAACATGAGCCGGCTGCAGTGTGTGCTCACAGCCCAGAAAGCCAACCACATCCTGGGCTGCATCAAAAGGAGCGTGACCAGCAGGTCAAAGGAGGTGATCCTGCCCCTTTACTCTGCTCTTGTGAGACCTCACCTGGAGTATTGTGTGCAGTTCTGGTGTCCTCAGCATAAAAAGGACATGGAACTGTTGGAACAAGTCCAGAGAAGGGCCACGAGGATGATCAGGGGACTGGAGCACCTCCTGTATGAAGACAGGCTGAGGAAGTTGGGACTGTTCAGCCTGGAGAAGAGAAGGCTGTGTGGAGACCTCATAGCAGCCTTCCAGTATCTGAAGGGGGCCTATAGGGATGCTGGAGAGGGACTCTTCATTAGGGACTGTAGTGATAGGACAAGGGATAATGGGTTCAAACTTAAACAGGGGAAGTTTAGATTAGATATGAGGAAGAAGTTCTTTCCTGTTAGGGTGGTGAGGCACTGGAATGGGTTGCCCAGAGAAGTTGTGAATGCTCCATCCCTGGTGGTGTTTGAGGCCAGGTTGGACAGAGCCTTGGGTGACATGGTTTAGTGTGAGGTGTCCGTGCCCATGGCAGGGGGGTTGGAACTAGATGATCTTAAGGTCCTTTCCAACCCTAACTATTCTATGATTCTATGATTGTCATCATCTCTGTGGGGGAAGGTCATTTGCCTACAAGGCACATCGGAGAACACAGCTAATAAAAAGTAGGTAAGGGACAAGCTAACAAGCCACATGGTGAACGAAGAAGAGCTGACTTCAGCCTTGAATCAGGGATACAGCTTGTGCTAGTTCAGATGATGGCTGAACTTGAACATCACATGAATGGAGTTTCACTTTGGGTGGAAAACAGTGAGTTTACAATTTCAGCATGTTCTACCAAAACCCCTAGCAGGCCCCGCAAGCCCAAATGCCCGGTGATGAGGGAACCTGTGGTTACAGGAACAAACTGGCAGGAGGGTCAGTGCCCTGCACTGATACATGCTGATGATGCTGACATAGTGCATCGCTCTGCTGAGTGGGAAGGGCTCAAACAAACACCGCTGCCGCACAACGCACCCTCAGCAAGTTCGCGGTGACACCACCCTGAGTGGTGCCGTTGAGTCACTGGAGGGAAGGGACGGTGTCCAAGGGACCTGGACAGGCTGGAGGCCCAAGTGAGCACAGTGAAGCTCAACAAGGCCAAACACGAGGTCCTGCACCTGGGTGGAGCAATCCCCAGTATCAGTACAGGCTGGGGCATGAAGGGATTGGGAGTAACCCTGTGGAGAAGGACTTTGGGTCATTGATTGATGAGAAGCTCAGCATGACCCAGCAGTGAGCACTCAGCCCAGAAACCAACCATATCCTGGGCTGCATCAAAAGGAGCGTGACCAGCAGGTCGAAGGAGGTGATCCTGCCCCTCTACTCTGCTCTTGTGAGAGCCCACTTAGAGCACTGCATCCAGCACTTGGGACACAACCTACAAAAGATGCTAATTCCCCTCCAGAGTGCCCTGAGGCCTTACCCAGGCTTTGCAGGGGCCTGTGCAGAAGCCAGATTACCATCCTCAGCACCCCAGCACCATAGCTGCAGTTGGGAAGGGGGCTCTGCAGAGCCCCAGGTCCTGTCTCAGATTTGCTCACATTTTTGTTTTCTTCCATTGCGTGTGCAGGTGCTGTAAAGAAGGCAAAGTGGCACTAGCTCAACCCCTTGTTATGGCCAGCCATAAAGGTGGCTCTTGGCTGGGGGTACAAGCACGACCCTGTGCTGTAAGCCTTGATTCCTTATAAGCAAACTGAGGACTACCAACATACTTTTACAATGACATTGCCTGCTGCTAGGAAGTATGGATTGAAGATTTTTGTTTGCCTTTGTTTCCGCACACAGCCTTTGCTTTTTCTGTATTAAACTGACTTCATCTCAACCCACAAGTCCTTGTATTTTTTCCTTACTTTTACATTCCCTGTCATGTTGAGAAAGGGGATTGATTGATAGAGTACCTAAGTGGGCACCTGGCAGCCAGCCATGGTCAATTCACCACACAGTGATAGGACAAGAGGGAATGGCTTTAAACTGAAAGAGCAGAGATTAAGATTAGATGTTAGGAAGAAACTCTTTACTGTGATGGTGCTGAGGTGCTGGCACAGGTTGCCCAGAGAAGCTGTGGCTGCCCCATCCCTGGCAGTGTTCAAGGCCAGGCTGGATGGGGCTTGGAGTACCCTAGTCTAGTGAAAGCTGTCCCTGCCCGTGGCAGGGGGTTGGAACTGGGTGAGCTTTAAGGTCCCTTCCAACCCAAACCAGCCTGTGATTCTGTGATGGAGAAAACTGCATTAATGTCACTAGTTACAGCACTATCGTGTTCCTTCACCTCAAAGCCAGCAGCATTCAAAGACTCAAAAGCAAGACACACTATTAGATTGTATTTGTACACTGAAACCATTTCAGAAGCATCACAACCAGCATCAGAGGGTTGTTCCCAAAGCATCTGTAACATGAGCAAGTGTTAAACCAACAAAATCAAACCTCAGTAACTGTCAATGGATTCTCACTTGCAATCTGCAATACTCTAATTTCCTATTTAACTCAGCATGGAGCACTGGTTTGTGTACAAATACCAATAACCATGCAATCATAGATCGTTTGGGCTCATAAGAGCTGAAACATGAAGAAATCTATTGGCAGATGTAGAATTATGCAGAACACAGAAGTAACGATGAGGCATTCAAAATGCAAGACAGAAACACAAACCCCCTTGTAAGATATGATCAGAAACAGAAAACTGGCGCTGGAAGTGGCATGCCAAAGAAGGAAGGAGCAGGCCAAAAAAGGAGGAATTGAAGTAGCTGAGATGAGAGATAGCCAGGCACAAGTGGAACAAAGGAGTATTTCATAGCTCCAGTGCAATAAGCACTGGTTATCTGGGACAGTAACTATGTCACACGTTCAGAACAACGTTCATGTTGTTTGCTTTGCAGAAGTTTAACCCAACATTTTTGCTTTATTGTTATGTTTGAGAAAATACTGCCCGTTGGTAAGAGCTGCCGCTCGCCTTCCACTCCAGAGCCAGCGGGGAGTTAACTTGTTGTCTTCCCAGCCTGAGACACCACCTCAAGTCAAACACTGCACGCACACCAAAGAGACTCCAGACCTTTGTGTACTTTGGACACCTCGGTCACAAACTGACAGCATTTGGCAAGTATTTAATTTGCTGCTGTAATAGCTTCAACGCTATTTCCACCTCCTAAACAGTGAAGCAAACTCGTGGTGAGCTCCCGTTAAGTATCTATACAGACCTGGCTCCACAAAAGCTGTGTTCTGGTGTCCTAACAACTGAACCTACTTGAGAGCTGTGGTAAAACAAATTAGAGCCATCTTATGTGGCTACTTACAACCTTCAGATTAAGAAAAGGAGAAGTCCCTGCTCCGGTTTTTTGCTGACACATCCGACACTAAGCTTTTGCTGTGTCTTTGCTGCAAGACTGTCTACTGTTGACTCCAACATCATCATTAATTTACAGCACGTTATGGACAGTCTCTGCTGAAAACTTACAACACAAGTTAAGTCTTAAAAGCATCCCCAGCCCCTCAGGCGGGCTTCACTGCCATACAAATACAGCGCTCCACGCACACACACAAGAATTTCCACCTAGCAAAGCGCAAGCATGACTAAACCAAATATTCTGTAATATGCTCTGAGTGTGTTAATGCTTACCCAAGTGTACTGCAAAGTCATCATCTTTCGTAACAGGCTGACCAGGATGTGGTTTAATTGCATTAAGTCACCAAACTATCAAAGATAATTGGACATGGCTGAAGGCGATATTCCACTTTTCCAAGAGGTTTCACAGTCAACTTCTCAGAGGGCTGCACCATAGTGAGAGTTAGGAACTGGGTCCCCAACCAGTATCTTAAAGCTCTAAAATTCACCTAAAAGTAGTAGATACAGAGCATGTTCACATATGGTGAATTACCACTCAATTGTGAGCTACGCAGAGTTTCAGCACTCTTTAGTACTTCAGAAAGAAAACATCAAGAAAAGTCACGGTAAATGATGTCTGAGAGATTCCTGGGTTTAAACAATATCGCTTAAAAAAACACATTTACAAAAAGCTATGAAGAACTGAAGTCTCAGTATATAAGAAGATGAGGGAAGACACATCTTGTTTGCCTCAAATGTCAATTATTTCAAGCACAAGAAACTACAGGATAATCTCTGACTTTTTTGTAGGAGCCCGAAGCATCACTGCCTTGGAAAGTCAAGCGAAGTGGTGTCACTGTCAACTGAAAGCATCACATAAGGAGCTGTATGGTACGGAAATGACACTGCCAGTTTTCACAGCGAAGATCTTCTTCCTCTCAGGGTTTTATAAAGGATATGATCTGATTAAACCCTCTTCAGTACATATGAGCAACCCTGACAGTTTCCTCCTCCCTCGTCTCAGCACACTGACGACACGACTGTAGCTGGTTTTAGACCTTCAAAAATCAATTAACTTTGAAGAAAGAAAATCTCCTTCCAGTTCCAAGTGATTTACCACTTTGAGGTTTTTTTTCCTGAACAAGATGGAATTGACAATTTCCCAGCACAAATATATTTCATATTTCTAGCTATCCACCTCTGAGCAGGAAATCCCTGTAATGTCAATTCATCAAGACTAAAAACATCATTAGAAAATGGCTGTTTTCATGGCCTTAAATGCAACAACATTGGATGTGATACCAAGAACCTTTCAAACTGGCCATCATGAAGGAAGTCTTCCCCTCCACCAGCACTGCAGGCCTCAAAGTCACAGGCATGTCGAGCACAACATGGTGAGGTTTATGGTGGAAAGCTACCTCTGAAAGCTGAACTGGAGGCTCACTTTTATACTGGATTCCTTATTAATTTGAATAGAAACAGTGAACAAAGAAAATGAGACGTTAAGAAGAGTCTGGATGAAGAGATTTATATATATGTTCTTACAAGACATACAACAAGAATTCTTAAAAAATGTAGTATGAACTTTATTGCATGTATCACTCCATCATCATTTGGAGAGATGAGAATAAATACAACAAAACCATTAAGTTATCAAAGGTGGGAGATGTGTATCTGAACAGAATTGTCTGTCAAAGTGACATAAGTCATCTTGGAGGCTACCAAACCAATTGATTTCAAATTCAGTGGCTGATGCAGTTACCAGTGATGACAGCAATGAAGGGCCTATGCATTTCACCTCGCCCTGAAACTCCTCTTTTTCTGGTGTAAGATCCCGTCCCATAACCTGCAAACAGAGTAAGAAAGAAGATGGGAAACAAGAAAATAAATGGAGGGAAAACAGCAAATATTACATGAATAATAAATCTTCACAAACAAGCCCTTGACACATGAACTACACACCATCCAGAAGTTTCCAAGCCACAATCAAGCGGTCTATCTGCCTGTTGCATTCTGCATTACACAGGGAGAGCAGAGAACCCAAGCTCCAGACCTGCACAACCCTCCCAGCCTCTGGCTACGCTCCTACAGCGGGATTTTTACTCTCTGAGTAGGAGTGGGAATCTCAACACCAACTGTGTGCTCACCTTGCAACAGCACCCACACCCTGATCTACTCCTGGGGGTGTCGGGCCAAGTGAAGCAAGAGGAGAAGTTTCTTTCCTCAACCCTTCCAAAACCTGATAGTCTGCATGCTGCTGCCCTCTCATGGATGAAAGCCCACAAGACTGCCTACCGACCCAGCAGCAGCTTGGCTTCCACTCACTCAACGCTGTAGTACTGACAGCAAAGTTAGAACCTCCACGGCCTCTTCTTGTTCCTTTAGATAAAAGTCAGAAACTCTATAAATGGCACTAAAAATTTTTAATCCCTATGAATAAAGTCACTCAATGTTAACTCTCCTCCTCTGTATTCTTTCAAACTAGAACGCAGTACAGCAAGCAGAACACAGAAAACATGTAAAAGGATGTCTCTGGCTTTTTCTGGAAATGTTTAATGCTGGTGTGACCAACAAAGTAATCTCCACTTCCATTTCATACTTGTCATTCACTTTGTGGCATCTAAAATTCACAAGATAAAATCTGCATCCCAGGTAACACACAGTGATGATGTATCTCTAATAAAAAGTCCAATGAGAAACTTAAAACCCTGAACATTCCCAAAAGGAAAATCTCAGCGGAACAGGGACACACCTGCATGACACAAGCCAGTTCCAGATAACACACTACCAGGGCAACCCACCAGCTAACTGAATTTGCTTCCTGGCTTCATTCATTAGCTCAGGAGAGTGTCATAGCATCTTGTGCCTAAACTACTGGCTCAAGTACCTCAACCAGCCTAAGGATAGCTGAGAACTCACACGCAAGGAAACAGCCCCTTACCTTGATCATCAACAGCAAGGAATTTTCACTGAAACCAAGTTGTGCCACTCTGCCATCAATCTCTTTTTGACCTTTAATGTTCCTCTCTAGTGCAAAGGATGACTGTTGTGACTGGGCAAGCTGGAGTAAAAGCCTGGAATGCAAAAGGCAGTTAAAAAAAAGCACAACTGGCAGAAAAGTCAGTGAACCTAAACCCAACCAAAATATCACACTTTAAAGCACTTCTGGAATTTTGCTGACTGCAAAAACTGCAAAGAAATTCATACTTCCCTATCAATGACCATGGGTACGGAATATCCCTGCTATGACACAAGTAATAAAAAGCAACACGCTGAGTATCTCTGGTTGCTCTGCACAAACATTTTTCTCCCCATGTATTCACCACACATTTCAAAAGTGAAGCTCGGATCTGCTTGCATCAACTGCAGCACACCAGGAGTCCCACATCCTTATTCAGGCCTAATAAAGCCAGCAGTGTGTTTTTGCCTAGGGCAGTGATGGTCTTTGCAGCCTGGAAAGCTGCAAATGGGGGGGGGGGTTAGACAAATATCAAACACACAGGCCAACCCTGAAGGATCTTCTAAAACCTTTAACCACAGTTTTATATTCAGGGCAGTGCCCCAGAAGTCACCACCATGGTTGGTGAAGGTTTGACACTGTGCTCACAACGTGGCTTCTTGTCACAGGGGGACCCCATCACCAACTGAGAGAGCTGTGGCAGCTTCCAGAGTTCTCACACTAGGACTGTAAAACAAAAGGACCACTGGGACTGCACAGTACCGTTACTGAAACTATATTTAATTCAAGCTTTATGCATAAAGGACAACAACAAATTTTCTTATCACATTCGATGAAGTTAAATGAAGCAGGTGTTACGATCAAGGTGTGTGTTTTTAAAAAGACAAGATTTAAGACCTTAGATGAAAGTTTTCATCTGTGCATTATAAACATCAAAATGTGTTGGTCTGAGCCAACAAATCATTTGTAAATCCAGTACAGTTTGGACTGTGAAATTCGAAGTAAAAATGAAAGTATTTTATTTTGTGAAGGGGTTTTGTTTCAAAATTTGCATCACTATAAGGTACAAAAGGATGAAATCTCAATGAAAACTGAAGAAAACCACTTCTCCCTTTTTCAGCTGGCTAAACTAGAAGAGTCAATTATTCCTGATGCTTTAACACAGAACCTTCTTGCCTACAAAATGCAATCCTAGCATCCCTTCTCCAGCTGCAATTTACCCTGCACACGCATTTAAACAATGTCCACATCTCAAAATCCAACAGAGCTGAAAATATTAGACAGCCTACTGAATGCATAAGCCCTGGGTAGTGGAGGAGCTTTCCCTGGACAAGTGTATCTGCAAATATGAGCCATAATAACCCTTTGTGAAACCGTAGCCAAGCAAGGAAAAGCCACTGTTTATGACTGTCTCAATGCTGAACCATTCACACTAAAACAAGCAACACATGATTTTAATACGAATGTAGCTTTAATATTCAATATCAGCACTAAATCTATTAACTTCTCCCAAGTAGCAATTAAAGTCACTCTTAGTCTGAGTACAGTTAAAAGCTATTGTCTCTCTTTTTACGTTCCTTAAACCTTGCCCTATCAGGGCAGTTATAAAGTGTTCTCTGTAAGCATTTGTGGAAGTTCACAAAATAGCTTTAAATACATTTGGTGACTAATACATTACTGAGAGGCAAGAGGGGAAAAGAAAATCCAAAACTAATTTAACAAAGCCAGTTCCTAATTATCTCTTTGAAAGATTCTGTTTTAGGGATTTCTGTTGTGTGCCAGAGACTTAGGAAGAGAGGGAAGAAAAAGAAAGAGCATTTTAATGCAGCCCTGTCAATCAGCTGTCACATAGTTCATTTCTCAACCTCATCCATTATGCAGATTGGGGTATTATAATAAAATACGGTTTTACTCAACCATGAGGCTTCAAGCAAGTAAGGCAGGTGGCACTTGCATGAGGAGGACTGGCCAGCCACCCCTCTGGGTCTCTTCTGCTGCTGTATCTTTAACACCAACCCGGGAAACAGCCATGCTCTAACAGGAGCAGCTGTTGAAGAACAGGCCTTTTTGTACAGAATTGCCTGAAAAGATTCATAGAGGAAGTTCATCAAAACCCACTTTACTTCTCAACAGTGCATGACACTGGTTTACCCTTTCCACTTAAGACTGCAGCTGTTCACAGCTACCATGCTAGTTGATTCTGCTGAAGCAATAGCAGTGTTTCCAAGTCAGCATCACCAATGCTGGAACAAACATTTAACCTGAAAATGTAACCTGAAAATACTACAGTTGCAAAAAATATGTTTTAAATTGTTCCCAACTGGGAGAAGTTAACATTATTGCAAGAATGCGTTTAGTTACCTTGCTCTAATAAACGAGGCACATGCCTTTATCCCAACTTTCTCTGGCATGTTCTGTCCCCAGGACTCGGAGGCTGCACATTTCCCTTGGTTCATCCTTTCCAGCTCTTCCAAAGGGTTGGGGAATTCAGCAGCTCGGCTGCCATTACAAGTCACTGCATTCTCCCTCTTTGTTTCTGTAGCCAGGCTGCACCAAGGGCCTTCTTTCTGGCCATCTGATCTGCAAGGCTGCAAATTAATCTCTGTTCCAGCTGATGTTTTGAAACTACTATCCCTTACACCACCATCTTCAGACTGATTTAGATTTGTTTCTGGAACGAACTGTAAAAGGCTCATATAAGCGTCAGCAAGTAACTTCCAGTATTGAGGGTTGAAAGGATGTAAGCAGATGAGTTGCTGCAGACACGTGATCTTTTTGTCTACGTTCTCCAGGCCCTGGTAAATGGCAAGCTGCAGGTTGAGAACTGCTGTCAAGTGATCTGTGTTAGTAGCGCCTTTTTGCTAGAAACAAAAGCCAATAGATTAAAACCAGCAGAATAGAATCATCCTTCAGAGCCTAAGGAAATGTCTCCCTCAAGAATGACACACAAATACCACTAAAGGTAATTTTTAAATTGTACAAAATTGTGCTCTTAATTTCAATGATACATGATAGAGATCACGCACAATCAAACTGACAGCATCCCCTCTGACTGTCTTGTGCCCATCTGAAGGCCCAATGCTGTCACTTGTGTATTTGCCTTCAGTTTTATACAGCTGCCCTTCTTTGTAGTATAAACACCTTTTATATAAAATAAACAGCAGCAGCAAATTCTAGCAGACTTCGGAGCCTCTGGACGTTTTCGTTTGTGGTTAGATACTCCTCTTTGTGGAGGCTAGGCAGCGAGTACATGGAAATAAAAGGGAGTTTTGAACCGTCACTTTTATAGTGGAAAGATTTAAGCTCCCATTTATCCCCTTTCTTATAATTCCTGTTACATTACATTAATTCTGCCTGGCAGAGCATGATGTTTAGTCCCTTCCAGGACTACCAGCCTCCCTGCACAGGGAGCTCATTGTGGTACAGGGTGTTCTGATTTCTAAAGAGTGATTATATCTGCAGTGACAGTTACCCTGTGTTTACCACATACTCTGAGCACTGAACATCATGAAGGATTATGCACATGAAGATTATTTTCCCAGAAAATGGTCCATATGAAAGAACTACCAGCAATATTTTCATGTTCAAAGCCTAAGAGACAGTTTGCATTATTTACCATTTCTTCTGCAATATCCAGAGCCTCCTTGTGCTTTCCTAAGTGAGACAAACAGCGAGCCTGGCCTTCCTGGACGTCCCGTCTCATGGCAGTATTACTGGGAGGTAAGAGCAGTAAGCATTTGGAATATTCACACAGAGCTTTCTAGAAGGGTCAACAAAAAGAAAAGCCAAACCAACAGGTGAGGGATTTTCATTTAAAAGCAAGTCTGACAGTATGTTTTGGTTATGAATCCACTCTGAAAGGAAATTCAGGAGCTAAAGTCCACATTTTCATTTCCCTGGTCTCAGCTACCATCTATGCCAGCAACACACGAGGGCCCTGGTACTACACAGCCAAGTCTAGACAGGGATAAGCAACCTCAATCCTCACTTGTGTTGGATTCACCACACATTTGCCCATCTTTCCCCCATCAGGTCTGATCCAGAACAGATCATCTACCAACCCAGCCAATATGTGACACAAGGCATCCTTCCCCTAGCTATCCACTTAATGATCAGAGCACTCAGCTGAAGTTCGGGGGACCTCTCAAGGGGAGGGTTTGAACCTGCAAGTACCCACATCACATAAGTAATCAGCAAGTCAGCGAACACCACAAGGAAGGTGAAACTCCATTGTTCATATAGGGTGGTTCTAATTTGCATGCAATAATTAAATATTAATTGGGCTAAGGAAAAAGACAAGAATGAGCAATACTTCTGTAGCTTAATGCTCAGGGCACTCACCAGGACTCCAATTAACATTTAAATACATTAAATTAAGTATTCAGTGAAGCCAAGACTGGAGTCTCTGTTCCTCCTGCATCATGTAAGTGCTCAGACCAGAAGACTAAAGAGCAGTGCTCATTCTCCCATCTCTCAAAATGAATATTTAATTGTTCCTCGCAAACCTGATTGGTTCTAACAGCAAAAGCTTCCAAGCAACATACCCCAAATACTTCCTAGCAAAATGGATGGAATACTTTTCTTCCCTGGTGTTAAGCTCATTCCTTCCCACGTTAAAGAGGGACACCCCACCCCCACCCCCCCCCCCCCCCCCCCCCGTGCAGTGAGTACAGCAGCCACTGGTGAAAGCAGATCAGAGGAGGGCTGTAGGACACCCACGTTCACCTTCCTATGTGACAACGGGATATAACCTGGCAAGGATCAGGCATTATGAATCCCAAGGAGTCACCATCCCCAGAGGTATTTAAACATGATGTAGATGTAGTCCTTAAGTACATAGTTTAGTGGTGTCAGTGTTAGGTTTATGGTTAGACTTTATGACCTTAAAGGCTGTTTCCAACCTAAATGATCCCATGACTCTATGATTCTACAGTCATCTATATTCTAAAACTGGACACAGCTTCGATCAATGCTGTCCTTGGCATTTCCTATCGACTGGCCTTGGCTGATGTAAAAAAGCATTCACAGTGAGTGAGGAGATTACTACCCCCACTGACTTATCCCCAGCCCTCTTGCCAAGGTGGGTGCTCTCAAATCCGTAACTTTATGTGCAGACTAGTTCTGGTTCTGTCACAGTGATCCAGGTTAGCAACACGACCAAAGACTGCATCTGTTACATGGATCACTGTGACGGAAAAGGATTAGGAAGCAAGAGTCTGTTCCACTACCAGCTCTGCGGGGGTGTCATTCTCCCCCAAGAGGGCACCACTGCACACAGCAAGGAGCAATCTGCTCTTCCCAAGGGCAGCAACCATGCCCGACCACAGCCTGAGGCATCTTCCTTCTCAGCACACTTTCATGAATCCCTCCAGGCCCTCTCTGATGAGCCTGAAAAGCATCTGCTGGGTATAGACAAGGCAGCAGTAGTGCCGGAATAACACTAAAACGCAGAAGTTGGTGCCAACTGAGCTACACAAACATCCACAAATCCAGTGGGAAAGGTGAAAGGAGCGGAGCAAGAAGTCGGCCTGAGTCCTTTGAAATGCCTGTAATGCAAGCCACAGCCTGGAACTAGAAGCTCTTACAGCTGAAACAAGGGCAGAAGCAGCTGGTTTCAACAGGAACTGTAGTCAGGAGGGTGTGGATGACCTGGAGTCCAGCGCAGGAAGCAGGCAGTGAGGACAGGATCTAGCAGAGAGGTGCGGAAATGGTAAACATAAACGCACCCCCAAGGCACAACCAGCCATCCAGAGCACGGGAGGCAGCAGAGAGGTGGGACAATTAATGTCGGAGCGCATAAACCAGTGTCGGGAGCCTGACAATTACATTCTGCTTTCCCCTCATGGGGTGGGCAGAGAAAGGCAGCCAGTGACCTGCCGGCCTCCGTGGGACACGGCGTTATTCCCAGGAGCAGAGACCACATGTGTAACCAACTGGCTGACCATAATCTCCATGGCCACAGACACCGGTCCTGCTCACCTCTGAACCGCTCCGATGTGCAAGCCTGATGTGGATCGGCTCTGGGGGCCAGATCTGTGGCCGGTTTACGCTGACTCCTGGGCATGGCTGGCAGGCGGGTTCCACACCACACACACACTGACCCAGCTCACCAGTGACTGCCGCATCCGCTCAGCTTCCGAACACCGCAGCCCCAGCCCTGAAGTACCTCAAAGTCCCGCCGCCGGTAGGCCCAGTCCGCCCGGAACTTGATGCCCGTCAGCGCATCGGAGTCTTCCCCGTCCGCGCCCGCCTCCCGCTGGAACCACTGCGGGCACAGCACAACCGTGAGCGGGGCCCCGGCCGTGCCCAGCCCGCTCCCGCACGCTGCCCCCGAGCCCCCAGCTCCTCACGCGGGGCTCGCAGTGCTTCGCGCCGTAGGGCGCCCGGGTCCCGCCGCCCGGGCCCCGCTCGCGGCTCGGGGTGAAGAGGGAGTCCTCGAACTGCCAGCCCAGCGCCGGCTCCATGCCGCCGGCCGGGGAGTCCGCCGAGGGTGGCGCCGAGCCGCCACAGGAGCAACGAGTCGGGGCTAGAGCGGCCGCAGCGGCCATCTTAGGCAGAGCGCGGGGCCCGCCGGGAGCTGTAGTCCCGCCCGTCGCCATGAGGCCGTGGGTTCTTGCGCGCCCCACAGGCTGGGAGAAGAGGAAGCGTCCTTGGGTATGACTGGAGCCAGGGGTCAGCCCCGCGCAGCTTGTGGCTCCCCTTCTGGCCTTCACCCCCATTGGATTTAGGAACTGGGTGCGCAGTGGGGTTACAGCACCTCCGTGGATCTGGTGTGTTCAGCCCCAAGCTGCTGTGATGGAAAATCTCGTAACAAACAGATGAACCGAAGTGTCCCATGCTTTGATAAATTAATTGCGTAATTGTAGAGTTATTCTGTGGTATCTTAGCCTGGTGGCTCTGTGGGTGGGAATGCGTTTTGGTAATGCTTCCATTTGATTTCAGTTCTGCCTCAGAGCAGAAGAGGAAGCTTGTGAAATCCCGGCCCTCCCCAAAGCACTGTGATATGGTAAATGGGGACATGATGAAGTGAAGGCTGATCACAGGGCTTCTTCAAGACGTGAGGATTCTCTGGCACATTGCACATCACATGCAATGAGCTCATTAGCAGTACCCAGATGAAGCCAGCCCAGCTCTATGTCCTGTGGTGCACAGACTGCTGTGTTCTACCTGCACTGCTGTTGCCTCACTCCACCTTGCCAGTCTGTCCATCCAATAAGGTTCTTTTTGTCCCATCTAATCACTATGGAGATTTGGAGAAGCTAAGCTGAAAGGTCATCCTTGTACTTCCTTAACCTGTGCAATGGACTAATGAACCTGCCTATACCAGAACAGCTTTTGAGGCCAAAGCACTGCTTGTTTGGGTAAGGTTTCCTTCTAGTAGACATGTAAAATACAGGTTCTAGGTTTGGGGGTTTTATTATTCTAAGTGGCTAATGTTTAGAATGGCCTTCCACACCAGCACAGCTATGACTGGATGCAGCATCAGCCGGCCTGAATCCCTGGGTCAAAACTCAATTTTGGCAGGTAGATTTGATCAGAAAAATGGAAGGAGATTGAGGTTTGTTTTGCTTTTAAACTTGCTGATGGACAAACAAGCCCGCCTGAACACAGGAAAGCACTTAACAAGTGACTCTGCAGATAATGGAGAGTGTGCTCGACACGCCTCAGTCCTTCTAAGTGTCAGGGTAGGTGAGAACAGAGCTGCTTGCATGTGCACACCAAACCTACGTGGCTTCCTGCTGCCAACAGACCAGTGATGAGCTGTTGCAGGACAGGCAGAGCACACAGGGCTCAGCCTGCAGAGGTTTGGAAGAGCGTCACAGTTACAGCATCTGCACTTCTGCTCACATACACTGAACACACAGGTTCCTTTCCCCCTCCTCCAGGACTGCTGCTCATGCTGCAGGCACCACTCTAATGAGCAAAACACAAAAATCCAGCACGATGATAAAGAACCAAAAAGAAGAAAAAATTAACGTGAGTAATCAAAGCAAAATGTGGCCCCAGCTCAGAGTAAAACACAAAGAGCAAGGCACACCCAGGGGCAAATCCCAGAGCAGCCGCTTGGCTGCCAGCTTGGATTGCAGAGCCCTTCAGGGCTGAGGGTTTCAGCCATGGTTGCCTCAGAGGACCCCGAGTGGTCTGCAAAGGCTCTGTGTTGCAATGCAGAGAATGCCTTTGGTAAATCACTGATAGGAGAGCAGTGATTATGGAGCACCACACAGGGGGCCTAGCAGCTGACTGCATGGTTTCAGTCCTAAATCACAGGCGTTAATATTGCCTCTCTTCTTTCTTCCTCTTTGCCTGGCTCTCCCCTTCCCCTGCCTCTCCTCAAACATTTACAAGGCTCCTCATGTATTAGTTACAGAAATAAAAAAATGCAACTTTAGGAAATTCCTGTGCCTTGTCAGCACCGGAGATTTGCTCAGTTTCTCCCCTAAGACACGAGTCATCAGTGTAGCTGCCAGAATACAGATTCCCACTGTACTTAAGCAAAGCCGTTTGCCTGAGTTTGCACAGCATGATTTGCCGTGGTGCCGTTAGCCTTGGCTTCATGCAGGAGAAAACATCTCTGGAAGAGGCAGCTTTGAGGGGGCTCAGGAATGCACAAGCCCTACCTACGAGAGCCTGCGCTGCTGCAGCTGCTCTGTGTAGGCAGCTTTGGGGATAAAAAGCAGCCGTGATGAATCTCTTCCTAAAGGCAGCCAAGGTCTTACTCCACCAGCAGCGTAAACCACGGGCTTGGCACATGAACATCAGACCAATAAAGCAAATGGGCTCCAGCACAGTGTGGTCACCAAGCAGGTTCCTGCACATCAGCAAACCTATTGCAGCTGTTCACACAGTGCTGAGGAGCTGTGACCCAGCTTCAACCTCAGTGAGCAGGAACAGGCTGCATCTTGTAGTCAGGGTGAGCCCAGGGAAAGCCTGGGCAGTGAAGACAACTCTAGCGATAGGCAGGAATCTGTCACACTGCCCTATTGCCTAGGCCTTTTGGCCAGGGAAAGAAAATGCAGCATGGCAGACAGAGCTTGTCTAGATCCCATCATCCCCTCCTCTCCCTGCTTCCCACTCCACTCTGAGGCAAAATTAATTCAGAAGAATTCTCCCCCGGTGCTTCTTTAGTTACTGATGTTATTATTCATATTGTGATAGCCTCCATGGGTCCTCGCCACAGCCAGGCCACTCTTGTGCCAGGAGAACGCACACCACAAAGGTTTTAGAGACCATCAAGCACACACAGCAGAAACAAGAAACCTCAGTCTGCACTAGGGCCCTATCGTGGTAGGCACTACCCACACGCATCGGCTAAGGAATAATGCAGCTCTCACATGGTTTATAGCTTCATTAAAATGTGCTGGAAAGGAGCTGCCTTTGGAAGACAGCAAAAGAGAGACTAGCTCCCTGCTCAAAGCAAGAGTTGCCTGCAGCGAAGGGGCAGTAGGGCCCACAGGCAGCATTCCTCAAAGGATGGGTGGCTCCTGAATCATTAAGCGGATTCTTGCAGACAGTGTGAAATATTCTTACCTTGAGGGAAGATTAGTTTTTGACAGTCATAACACAGGCTCTTCTCTAAACATGTCCACGGAAAGAGAAGAGCAGCAGCTCTTTATTTGCTGACATTGTCTTGCTGTGTCCTTGTCTCTTGCCTTTTATTTAGATTGCAAGTTCTTTACAGCAGAGACCATCTTTCATCCTCTTTGCACGGTGTCACACATAAGGGGATATTGCCCATGACTAATGCGGGAGGGTAGTACAAATAACATTTCATGGCTAGTGGCATAGAGAGGTTATCACTGCTACTAACTGCAAACAAAACTGCAGTTCAAGCCCTCAGGAGCTCACATGAGCTCCTGCGTATCTTACTATGATGGTTTGAAGTGCAACTGCAGAGCTCAAGAGCAATCCTTAAGCAGTTAAGTGCTCCCACTGGGGGCAGCAAGACTGACCCCCCTGAGCCAAAGCTCCCAGAAGCTACTGACCCACATTTCAGAAGAATACTTGTCTCAAGCTCAGTACATCTTTAAAGAAGCACTGGCCGGATCAGATGAACTTCCATCCATCTCAAGCTAGCTGAGAAACTAGTTTAGCCAAATGCGACTGAGAAGAAGCTACATCCAGATCTGCCCTTGAGGAAAGCGGAACCAGGTCTGAGCTAAGGGAAATACAGGAATTAAAATGACTCCTTACCCCTGAAGAGGAAAAGTGCTCCAGCATCCTTACACACTATGGAAGAGACTACATCAAAACCAGGGCAGTATTAACAGACAGCACAGAGGCCAGTGGCTGAGCAGAAAGGCACCAGGCAAGACCCAACAAAAATGAGCGAGGATGGGCCATGCATCGTGGCAGTCAAAGAGTAAGAACTGTCTGTTGTTACCAGAAGCCAGAAGCTTTTTAGGGGTCCTTAGGACAATCAGGAGAACACACGTCCCACAAAAGGCGGTTCATTGCCTGCTCAGCCTTTCAAACCCCTGGCAAGCAATATTAATTAGGCCATAATCCTTCCCTCCCTAGGCCTCACAAAACCCAATAAAGTCATTATTGCCAAAAGGGTGCACTAGGCACAGATGTGTTCAGCTATTAATGGGGTTTGCAACTATTTTCTGTCTGATAAGATAAATGATGAACACAATGAGCACGCCCTTGGGTTTGACCAGAATGCTGCTGAGAAGAGGAAAAAAGCTTTGTGTAAAGGCAGGAGGAAGATCAGGTACCAGGGAGAACCCTAAAGCAGTGATCCTCCCCTGCAACCCTGCATAATTCCAGCCCTGACATGGATCATGGACCTGAACTCCTTCACTCAGCCATGTAGTACAAGCACCGAGGCTATATCTTGATGATGGTTGCTACAAGCTGGATGCGGAAATCATGGCAAAGGGCTGTATACCTCATGTACTGCTCTAACTGGGAAAACACTCCAACAGACTCGCTATGGGGTGCAGTGAAGTTCATATGCTTCCCTCAGTGCCCCTATTCTCAGTTTTATCTGTTCTCCTGAAAACTCATTAACTTCCCCTGGCCACAGTCATGCTTGTTGCTTAATTGTTACCCGTGATGAAACCAAGCCGTGAAGACCACAGCAGATTTATTACCTCTCTTGGTTAAAACTTCACTACTGTGGCTTTCAGGACTAACACAGGTGCTAACTCCTTTAGGACACCAGCCCTGGCTGCTGTAGACCTCTATGGTAATAACATCTGTTAAACTGAGCTGACCTCCTATAACACCGCTCTCTTGCAGGAGCACAAAGAAACAAAACTAAAGAATCAGAAACAAATATGCTATGTTGAAGGAGCTGACCTTGGGACTGCCCTGGACTGCCCCTCACAACTCATGGGCTTTGCCAGTCCCGCTCTCCTTTTCCATATGGAGAAGCTGCCTCCACAAGGGAACCAACCAAACTGTTTGTTGATTCTCCAGGGCCTCGTTTCCCATGCAGCTCTTGCACGGCTGGAAAGGACCGGTGGAAACTGCTAATAAATTTAGCTTCTAGGGCTTCATATTTGCCTTGTACAAGCATCAGTGCCCGCAGAAAGCACGAGGGAAAGCGCCTCTCAATGCACTTGCACAAATGCAAACAAACACAGAAATCAAGAGCGGACTTTGCCCACAATTGCTCCCGTCCCCAAATCATTGCAAGTGAAATGGATTTAGAGCAAAGAACACTGTAAAATGTACGTCAGTGATGCAGTTTTTAACTCTGTGGTGGCACTAAGGAAAACTATGAGCGACCTCCATCACACATCGTGGGTGCTGGGGGTGATGCTTGTACAGAAGCCCTTGCAGCAGGACTTCACCTGAGGCTCTGGCTGGCTGCTGGAAAGGACTGAGAGCGGCTACAATTGCACTATTATTTGTACTGTCTCCTTCGGTTCATAACATGTCATTATGAGAGGCTGTTCTGTAGGCTCTCTTCCATGGGAGTCCCTTAAGACAGGCTGCACTGCAATTACGTTTTTTCCTATTTGGCTTTCATTTAGGAAAACTGAAAATCACTGAGAACTGCTGCCAGCACTGACCTTTATTTTCACCCAAAGACACAAATCAACTAGGTGTGACACACGCTTTCATTCCCCTTTTCCCTCTTGTCTTTCTTCTACCAAATAAAGTTAATGAACATCAGCTCAGCGCTGAGCCTGTAAAGAAACACACATGGGAGATGAATTAGCCACAATGCTCATAGTTCAACATGATAGTGGTAGAAACATATAAATATATTCAAAGGTTTTCTTTTACAGCATTTGAAGTGCAAGTCATTGAACAACCAAAAATGTCAGAAACCACCACCGACAGGCTAAAGACCACCACCAACAGTATTCCAAAGCAATGACAAGTCTACAGGGAGCAACTGAACGTCATTCAAGGAGAGGTTTTGGTGTAAAAGGAAAAATAAGGCAGTGCACAAAGTAACTTGGTATTTTAAATTCTTAAATATAGTAGTTGACAATATTGTAATGAAAACAAATGGAAGAGGGAAGGGGCTGGGAAGAGGAGGCTGGGAGAGGGGAAACAACCCACAAGGCCAGCTGGTCCCTTGTGAAAATATCAACTGAATTGCAGCATTTTGGAATCACTGCTAACACTGTAAACAAAAAATGGTAACTCCTTAAAAAAGGTGACTCTGTGCATAATCCAGGGCTTTCCATAACTCCCTCATTAGCTGACGGATTCTTGAATAAGCATTCCTTCTCTCCCTCCCCCTTTTTTCACTGAACCAAGTAAAACTATTTGGCCAGCCACCAAGCTGTACAGAGGACTGGCGCTCATCCCCAGGCCTGTACGTAGGTCACTACTTCAGCCAGGGATGTGATTTTTGGGACTGAAGTATGCTACAGCACAGGAGTGATTTTATCGCAATAAACACCTTGTTTTCAGGCGGGGATAGGTCTGGAGGCACAATGCCTGAGGGGAAGACTGTGTTGCAGCACAACAGTTGAAGCAGTCGGTGTGATGGGTCCCACTGATTCGAGACAGCAGGGAGCTTGTGTGAGCGACAGCAAGTCGGGCTTGCCAGAGGGACACAGAGCTCACCAGAAAGTGCTCATCTTGGCTGAAATGGAGAGCTGGTTCCCACTCGCCCCTACCCTTCCCACCCCGAGTACTTTAAATGCAGTAATAAAGAGCATCTGCCTTCATGGGAATAACCACGTGAGCGTCCTTGGCCTGCTGACGCGGCAGAACAGTGCAGCAACAAGCAGCTGTACTGACACGCACGTGAAGCTGACCTCACGCTGGCTGCACAGCCAAAAGCCAGTTCTCCAAATTCAACGCATCTGAGGAAACGGTGAGATTCAGTTTTGTGTAACGGGGACAAAAAAAGGCATTTGAGAAGACGTGGTTTGTGCCAGTTTCATACAGACACGTTGCTGGTTTCCACACCACCTCTTAAACCCACACGCGCTCAGTAAGGAGACATTTATTCTATTACTTCTGTTTTCAGATTTTTGGTACAAAGTTTATTTTCAGCAGTTCCCACATGATCCTTTTCTTCTCCCAGCGTCTTCCAGGATTTTCCTCTCTCTGATTTATTCTCTTTATCTGTTGAAGCAAAAGCAGTAATTGCTACAGAAAGCAATAATGGAAATACTACAAATATCTTACAGCAGCATCCATCATCTCTTTGCCTCAAAAAACTAACAAAAATAAATCCAAAGGCAAGATCCGTAGTGCCACCAAGGCTTACGGGGGTAACATCCAGAAGTATGCTGTGTTCCCATACAGGAGTTGTACAAGTCCAGCACAACTTCCCAAGTTTGTGCAGAGCCTGATAAATAAGACACAGAAAATATCAGTTACGTTATATACTGTTTCTAAGAACTTTTACTCTGTAAAATGTTTGGTCACTCAAAGCTATAAGCTTAATCACATATCAAAGAACACAGGCAGTAAAGCCCATCTTACTAGAACATATAGTATTAGGCCAAACAAAATATAAGAGGACAAAATCTAGTGGTCACTGAAGCCTCTTCAAAAAAGGTCTAAACCAGACTGTTTCCATCGTGTATCAGAATAAAAACGTACTGTATTAAAATCTGATTTTTTGTGTGTTTTTTACAAGCTGTCTTTTAATCAGTCTTCTATTTACAGTGCAGAACTTCTGCCAACTGCAGTAGTTTAACTTTGGCACAACACTAAGTTCCAATCCTTTTGAGTATTCAAGTCCTGTGTGTGTCCAAAAATGTTCTTGGTTTCACGAAAGATTAGGCCCATTCACAGTTAACCAGTTCTCTTGAACTCTTTCAAGAATTGCTTCCCCTTCACCACGCTGGGCAGCTACAAAGGAAAGACACTGTAAGCTATTGCATCATTCAAAAGAAACTCTTCATTCTCAACACTGACAGTATTGTTGCTTCCTTTAACATCACAGACACCAGACAGATCACACAGACGGCTACACTCCGGACACCTTCTAAAAGCCTTGCTGGTCGTTAGTGAATCGTCTTCCTCATACTTCGAATACGTAACAATGCATTGACTTGATTTCATTTCACATGTCAAACAGGACATTTAAATATATTGCAATATACTATAGAAAGTTGCAAAGCGCCATCATTTCTGTAAACGAGACCGACACCTGTAACTCTCCTGTGCACATGAAGAGCAGTACCCAGTGCTACGTTTTCTATACAATATAAAGCCTTCCCGGGTAGGGCGACTCATTTTAGTGCATTTCTGTACAGACTGTAAGCACACATGCAGAGACCCAACTATGCAAAACTGGGAACACTTCTGTGAGCTGGAACTGGAGGTGGGGGGAACATTTCAAAATCATAATGGAGCTCTTGTAGTTGATCATTTCGTATCACAGATGAAGAATCTCCCATCATTCCAGCAGATTCCTTAGGGAAAGTTTTGTGATAGGTATCTAGTACTGTATAAGCATAAGAAAATATTTTCATCAACTGTGACACAAGTATTATGTGTCTTAACACATTCCAAGTTATGCAGAGTCCAATGTTTATATAGTAACCTTATCTCTATAATACTTGAGAAACCCCAAATCATTTTTATGCCAAGTATTATAACCAAGGACCAGTTACTTTATCCACCACCTTAGTGCTACCTGCTCTAGAAAAAAAGAAAAAAACAAAGGCAAATAAAGCAAACCAAAAGGCCTCACACTTCCCAATGAGCGCCAAGTTGGAAGCAGAGGTAAGTACCATTGCAAACCACACCACCAAAGTCAGTGCTGCGATCCAGCCAGGTGAAGATCCATCTCACCCAGTTTCAGATGTCTGTAGTGTCACTGCCCTCAAGCTACATGTCACACGCACTCAGTGGGGCTGAGGGTGCAGACACGTGGGGTGGGCAGCCCTGCATTCGCTGGGTATGCTGACAAGGGGTGTCTTGCTCAAATGCAGACATCAATATGTGATCAGACAAATCCTACCTTAACTCTGGAGAAGTGCTACAGGATCCTCAGTTACCACTCTACATCTTACAGTGTTGTCTAAGTGGGTTTTGCAATGACTGGAAAAGTGCAGATGCTCTTCACTACAGAAGGAGAAAAACCCCCCGAGCGCTCCAACCATTAACCCTGAAAACACTGGTTATAACCCACCTGTGCTTTGGAACATCCCTTCTTTAAATGTGAGAAAGCTGCACAGAAATCTGAGCTCTGGAGTGGGTGTAAGAAGCTGCTGAGGGGATTTTTCACTTTCTGTTACAACCTTCATTTTAAAATCTTTTCCTATGTAATTTTAACACATCAGCAAACCTCAAGTAGCTTGAGTGATAAGCTTGTGTCAAGCTCCCTGGTAAATCTACTTATCCTAGGATATCACAAGCTTGATACAGGTGTAGCCCAGCACTGTTCAGTGCAGGGAACCAAGCCCTCTATTAGCCCTTCTCACCTTTAATTACACACTTATCCCAAGTATTATGGCCAACTCTCAACAGTTTTACTGCTTTCTGATCATCGACACTATCTTTCCATTACTACTGAACACAGGCAAAATTATTTTCCAAGAAAAATAAATTAAATCAAAGAAAGTAGCTATATTTCATTGCACTCCACTTCTGTGCATTCAGGTTAGGGCAGTGATATTTAATATTACAGAAGCTTAAACATTATCTTCTCTCCTTGGGAGATATGAATATAGACAGATACGGGACTCCGGTGGAGGATGCAGATCAACACTATCCTATTTACAGAAGCAAATACTGACATCCAGCCTGAATACACAGTACTCCATTAAGTGCAAAGGGAAAATGCTCCCCACCTTTAAGTATAGCTTGGTTACTCAGCAGCCAGAGACAAGATGTCAGAGTTAACTGCTGTGTTCTCGTTTCAGAAGGAAACGGAGGAGGAAGAGGAGAGTGAATGCATCTTTGGGCTTTTTGGCCTATGGGGGCTGCGTAAGGCCATGAATCACTTTGTCTGGGCTCCAGAAATGCTTTCTCTGCTCTGCAGAGGACAAGGGAATGCATTCGCCTGCCTCACGAGTTCCTTGGTGAGCAGGAAGAAAATGGGCTTTTGCCCAAAGTCAGCAATCATATGCAGGCACTGCATGAGTTTCCTTCCCAATAATCAAAGTTACAGCCAGATCCCACATCGCATATAATGTCATGAAAAAGCAGGTTTGAAAATGGTCCTGGGCGAGGTTAAAAAAGGGAATGGCCTCATTTACTAGAGTGTATTAGAGATAATCCACTAAATTCTAATCATGAGGTGTTAGGTATCTTTCCTCTGCATTCAAAACAAAGCAGAGATTTCCGTGTGCTCAAAATGAGTGAGTGCAATACTTTACTTGTTCTGTCAGGAGAGCAAGAGAAAAACTTGCTTTGCTTATCAGCTTCTAGGTAAGTAAATTCTGCAGGGCAAGTAAAAGTCAGAGCCTTCAAGTTTGGCATTTTCCCTTCTTTCCTCTTCTTATAAGCCAGTACTCTGTTAGTTCATTCAAACCTCTAGGGAGGGATAGGTCTGACCTTCTTTCTACAACAAACACTAACCTTGGAGTCATTCAGAGGTTGATACTGGGAAGAGAGCACTATTTAAGATGGAACCCTGCTCTTTCATTGTGCTCAGAAGCAAGAGCAAAACATGCCCTGAAGCAGCACAATACACTGAAGGTGGGATGCCTCACCTCGTTTAACACTGCTTGCCTCCTTTTAGTCCTCCCTCTCCATTCTGGCAAAGGATCACCTTTATTCTCCCTTTAGCTGAATTCCAGAGACATCAGTTAACTAGCATCATCAGATCAGGTACTTCTGGCAGAAACAGCAGATGAAGAGGAAAGGTCTACCTTAGCTCTAAAGGAAGTGCTGCTCACAACTGAGTTCTGAAACTGCTCCTAAGGAAGACTGAGAAGCCAGCTGCCTAGAGGTGAGATCTGAACAAGATCGGAGTTTCTTTCTATCAGTGTCAATGACAGTCACTGAAACCTGGCTCATAACCAGCCCAAACCCAAGAGGTGAAGCTGCACAGAAATAGAGAAGCCATAGCACAGACTCATCGATACACAGTTCTTCACCCCACAGGGAAATCAACAAAACCCTGCATGGACACCCACCCCAGGGTAGATGGACTTTCTTGACCCTTACGTCCCCACTGTCAACACAGCTCAGTCCAAGTGACTTCCAAGCATCTTGCTTGGAAGTGTGTGTAAGCTACAAGAGGGAGCCATGCTGCAGAGGTGCACTGCCAGTGAGCACTGAGATGCTCACATTCATCACCCACTGAGACACTTGCTGATGTGCTTAAGTTGAGGAAGTTTCCTGTGTGTAACTGGGAGGATGAGAAGGTGCCTTATCCTGCACCCAGGTGATTTCTGTTTCTCTTGGGTGACTACTCAGTGTGTCTTGAGTACCTAGGTAAGGAGCACAGCAGCCTAAGGTTGGCTACACCACTGCTACCAGAAGCTTTGAGTTCCCACCACGCACAACTACAAGTCCCAGATAAAATACACCAGCATGCTGAGTTTTCCAATACTTCTCCTGTCAGTCCTCATACGAGAGGCCTCCAGAAGGAATTTCACTCCCTCCCAGTATGCAGTGCAAATACACACATGCTGTAAACAAAATAAACTGGTAATCAATAGACTCTGTTTGCTCAAACAGAAATAACAGACAAAAAGTGGAAGCAAGGACAGGCGGCCTGGGAAGAGTACAGGGATGTTGTCTGGGAAGCTAGGGACTAGGTTAGGAAAGCTAAGGCCCAGTTGAATTAAACTTGGCTAGGGATGTTAAGGATAACAGGAAGGGATTCTACAGGTACATAGCAAATAAAAAACAGACTAGGGAGAACATAGTCCCCCTCAGGAAGCTCTGAGGGGGCTACACAGGATTTGGAGAAGGCTGAGGTTCTGAATGATTTCTTTGCCTTGGTCTTTACTGGCAAATGCTCTGACCACACCACCCAAGTCTTGGAAGGGACTGTGAGAATGAAGACCTTGGGCCCACTGTAGGAGAGGATCTGGTTCGAGACCATCTTAAAAATCTGAACGTGCACAAGTCCATGGGTCCTGATGAGATCCATCTGCAGGTCCTGAAGGAGCTGGCGAATGAAGTTGCTAACCCACTGGCCATCATATTTGAGAAATCCTGGCAGTCAGGCGAAGCTCCCGACACCTGGAAAAAGGGAAATATAACCCCCATTTTCAAGAAGGGGAAAATGGATGACCCAGGGAATTACAGACCAGTCAGTCTCACCTCTGTGCCTGGCAAAATCTTGGAGCAGGTTCTCCTGGAAGGCATGCTGAGGCACATGAAAAACAACAAGGTGCTTGGTGACAGCCAGCATGGCTTCACTAAGGGGAAATCCTGCCTGACCAATTTGGTGGCCTTCTATGATGGGGCTACAGAACTGATGGACAGGGGCAGAGCAGTTGATGGCATCTACCTGGACTTGTGCAAAGCGATCGACACCGTCCCGCACGACATCCTTTACTCTAAATTGGAGAGACATCAATTTGATGGATGGACCACTTGGTGGATAAAAAACTGGCTGGATGGCCGCACACAGAGAGTTGTGGTCAATGGCTCAGTGTCCGGCTGGAGACCAGTAATGAGTGGTGTCCCTCAGGGATCAGTGTTGGGACCGGTCTTGTTCAACATCTTTGTTGGTGACATGGACAGTGGGATTGAGTGCGCCCTCAGCAAGTTTGCCGATGACACCAAGCTGTGTGGTTCGGTTGATACCCTGGAGGGAAGGGATGCCATCCAGAGAGACCTTGACACGCTTGTGAGGTGGGCTGATGCCAACCTCATGAAGTTTAACCATGCCAAGTGCAAGGTCCTACACCTGGGTTGGAGCAATCCCAGGCACAGCTACAGGTTGGGCAGAGAAGAGATTCAGAGCAGCCCTGTGGAGAAGGACTTGGGGGTGTTGGTGGATGAGAAAATGAACATGAGCCGGCTGCAGTGTGTGCTCACAGCCCAGAAAGCCAACCACATCCTGGGCTGCATCAAAAGGATCGTGACCAGCAGGTCAAAGGAGGTGATCCTGCCCCTCTACTCTGCTCTTGTGAGACCTCACTTGGAGTATTGTGTGCAGTTCTGGTGTCCTCAACATAAAAAGGACATGGAACTGTTGGAACAAGTCCAGAGAAGGGCCATGAGGATGATCAGGGGACTGGAGCACCTCCCGTATGAAGACAGGCTGAGGAAGTTGGGACTGTTCAGCCTGGAGAAGAGAAGGCTGCGTGGAGACCTCATAGCAGCCTTCCAGTATCTGAAGGGGGCCTATAGGGATGCTGGGGAGGGACTCTTCATTAGGGACTGTAGTGATAGGACAAGGGGTAATGGGTTAAAACTTAAAATAGGGGAATTTTAGACTGGATATAAGGAGGAAGTGCTTTCCTGTTAGGGTGGTGAGGCACTGGAATAGGTTCCCCAGGGAAGCTGTGAATGCTCCATCCCTGGCAGTGTTCAAGGCCAGGTTGGACAGAGCCTTGGGTGACATGGTTTAGTGTGAGGTGTCCCTGCCCATGGCAGGGGGGTTGGAACTTGGTGATCTTAAGGTCCTTTCCAACCCTAACTATTCTATGATTCTATGATTATGAGCAATAACAAATACATGCAAGTACTGCCTTCAGGGTGAGCCCACCCAGATTTTTCTCATCCTTGGCACAACTGAAAGGCTTAATATGTGCATGTAGCCCAAAGGAAACGTGGGTAACTCTGCATCTCCCATTAGCCAACCCACAGCACATGGTTACATTTCAATTTTACTTTGTGCAAAGAAACAATGTTCCTCAGTGGGCTGTAAATACCATTAGAACCAGTGGAATACATGGAACTGTAATACTTACAACTGAGAATCTGGCCCGGTATACATCAGCCACCATCTCTGACTGTTCCACTGACAGAATATGTCCAATCCAACTATATTTAGTCTGATAAACAATGTATTTCCTCTTCCTGTGTTTTCCAGACCAGATGTGCTAAGGCCTGCCATTGTAGCTGAGTGTTATTTAACAGAACACTGCCAAGATGGAAGATTTCCCAGTTTGATCGTATAATTAAGTTGGATCCTTATCTTTTCCCATCTTGTAAAGAAGGTCAGATTTAATGTAACCTAAATGCAGTTCTCTGCTAACAAAAAAATGAGCTCTTAATTTAGACAGGTTGCTTGGGTGAGGGTTTTCTGTTTGTTTTTTTATGAAGAATATTAATTCTGGGTCAATCTTATGCATTCAGGCAACTGCAGGCTTTGCTCGCTAGAGGCATATTCCCAAGGATTTTAAGGATTTGCTCTAATATTTTTGGAAACTTAAAAAGAGCATCTCCTTCCCTACTAGCTTTGCCCTTTCCAACTCAGCAAGCACCGTATTCCCAGTGGAGAATCTTTCTTCTATCTGCTGGCATCTACAACAGCCTCATCCATACCATTACCAGCCAAACAAGAATACCTCCCAGCCACACGTAACAGCCAAAGCTGAAAAGGCCAGATCCTGATCTCTCCACCACCACCTCACGTCCAGAGCCATAAATACTCCAGTGAAATAAGCTGACAACACAGTTTTGCTTCCCCCCCCCCCCCCAAGTTAATCTGAGGGCTTCTGAGCTATCTCTCCCTAGCACCATGGCTCCTTTGTGCCTCAACAATTTCAGTCATGGAAGCCAGGGATTAGTTTCACATAAAATTCACCTCTCACACCAACAGCCGTGGCCCTTTTCTTTCCAGCACTCTCTAAAGCTCACCCTGGTAAAATGGATTTCATATAGAACATCCTCCTGCAACTCTAGCAACCTGTTCAATCTGGGAGCAGAAAGGCAGCTAAAGCAACCACAAAGGAAGGCGAATCCAGGAGGTTAACAGTATTCTTTGTTGGACGTTATTCCCTTTGTTGCTTTGACCTGGGTTTCACCCACATTCACGTAGGAAAACAAGATCTAACACGGACTCCTCTGCTTCAGAAAATCATGACTAAAATGACTTTCTTGGTCCTTTGACCGTTACCCCAGGAAGAAAGAAGGAATAATCCTGGAATCGGTTCCTGGAGATGTGGAATCACTGGGACACATTTTCCCGATGCTAACCTCTCATAGGTCATCACATGCAGAAGCCTACAGAGAAGATGCTGACAGGTTTGCAAAAGGACATTGCAAGCATCCTTTCCATTAGTGCAGTGTAAGAGCAGACAATGCTGGTGACAACAGCACCAATTCATCATCTTTTGACATCTAAATAGAAAGCAACTTACCCCTAAAAAATGCAGACTGACAGTAGCAAGAACACAACCTACTCTTCCTCAATGCACCAGTTCTATGGAATGCCATCTATCTGCCTAAACTAACTTCTGTGAATTTGGCCTGGTTTTCAGTTGCTAATTCAAAATCTACGACAACTTCAACGTCTTGAGACAAAATGGCCTTTCTCCCCCTGTTTTAAAGACGCTTATTCAAGATGTGGATGTTCCACATCAGATTAAACTACTTCTGCAGTTCAGTTCAGGCAGATCAAACCTCCCGTAGAAGTTAAGTGCGTTCACCCAGCAGCCCTAAGAACAACCAGCATAGCGGCGAGCTCAATCCATCAGGATGAATTTAAGTTAAACTTGCACACACGTCATTCAGCTGGGCTATCACTGCGGAACAATTAAACACTGGTGTGTTTATCATTCCTAAGCATCTAAAAGCCATATAACTTCATTTTGTCTGAGAATTAAACATCATGTCATGGCCACAACTTACATGAAAACCTTTCTTAAGAGCACTCAAAGACACTCTGCATCTCCGTATCTGTGTATTCGTACAACCCCCATAAGCAACTCTGAATGCCTTTTAGGCACTTTCCACCTCACATTTACCTTCAAATTCGTGTAAGATTTCAAGAATTACTTTTTTTTTAGCTAGAAATACACATACTTTTCTTACCATTTCCAACAAATGAAAGAATGCACAAGCTAAAAATGAATGGTACTATCAACTGCATCAAGTCTGTCAGGCATTTAAATTAAACTGGTGTAGGATACACTGATTAAATGTAACAAAAAGCATCTTCTAGCATTAGACTCATTCAGTTAGCTCATAATTATCAACAAGTAACATTTCAGCACAAGTTCTGTAAACCCAAAACACTCTGAAGATACACAAAAGGTGCCAAGATCACCTCATTTTCTTAAACCAAGCCATCCTCACCCCTAGGTTCATTGATTCCTTTGTCACACTTTTCCCCTTCTCTTTTGTTTTGAACTCTTTCCTTAAGAAATAAACCCAGGCCTTGAAACCTTTCAGGTGAAGCGATGTTTGCAAAAAGCCATCTTAGGTTTTTGTATGTTCCTCCTTCGTGAGCAATGTTCTACAGCAACAAAAAAAATGAGTCTGTGGTGGTTTTGGAATTAAACAACATAAGGCAATTAAATACTGAGAAGCAGTCAGGTGAATGATGAACATGAACCTTCCCATCAGTAATGTGGAAGAGGAGGAGCTGAACTGGATCCGATTTGTAATCCCATGTCCTAGGCTAGGCCTGAGGATGTCCACCTCTTGTAGTAAGGAAGCAAATAGTTGTTGCCTGCTTGCAGGTTGCATCTTGCAGGTTGCATCTTGCTCAGGTTCTTTTAGGTGGAAGAAAGATGCTAAGCAGGTGCTTGCTGAACTGAAGGCCATGAAGAAATCATCTGGCTCTTCACCATAACATCAAACCCATTAATAGGTTTTTGGCCCCAAATCCCAAACTGCACATCAATCTGACTTTGAAAGTTTACGCTTAACATGTCGGGGGGGCTCCCAAGTATCACTATCATCGGTTTCTTCCTCATCTTCCTGCTCTTCCAACATTTCATCTTCCTCCTCATTCTCATCAAACAGCTCTATTCCAAGTTCTAATCTTCTCTGCCTTTCTGCAAACCACTCTCTGACCTGCTCATATCCCATGTGAGATTTGGCTACCAGTTCATCAAGGTCTTGCTCATTAAGGAATTTGTGCTTCATGTAGTAGTCCTTCAGGATTGCTGTTCCAGTTTTGAACTTTATGACAGACACACCTCTGTCCCAGCAATTTAACCTCTTGCTTCCCCGAGGCCTCCCCCGAGGCCTGCCTCTCCCCCTCCCTTTTGGTCTTCCTCTCCCTCTCTTCCTTGCAAAGCCTTGGCCATTCAGACTGTTTGCATTGGCGCTCTGGTAATAATAATACCATTTCAATCCACCATTTTTCCAGGCGTAGCGAGTGTCTCCAAACCAGCTCACAATTTCTGATCTTGGGAGTCCAGTTTCTTCTGCCAGCTTGTTGTATTCCTGTGGAGATGGCCACTGAGTGCGGACAAAGGAACTTTTGAGCATGTGCAATTGCTCTGGTGATTTTTTGCCTATTTTGCTTGAAGTGGAACACCCTGATTTCGCTCCTGCTGGTCCATCTCCCACAGATGTTTCTCCAGCCTCTTCTTTTGAGCTGCCAGCATTGCTCTCATTCAAGTCAGCTCCTTCTTCCTTCAAGACCTTTGATTTCCTTTTCTCTATAAACCAGGCATCAATCTCTCGCCTGGTGAGTTTGGTTTGGGCTCTTAACCTATTCATCTCCTCCTCGGTAAGGATGGGGTTATTAAGAAAACTTGCTTGGAGGACTTGCAGCTGCTCAGCAGTCTTCTCTTTGAATTTCTGTGGGGTGAAATCAGGGAAAGCACTCCAGGATGACTTGTTTTGTGAAGTGGCTCCCGTTGGGGACTCGTTCATTTCATCGCTCGAATCAATAACAATGGTGGCACATGAATCACTGTTGAGATGAATCCCATGATTATTCTTGGAATTTCTCTGATTGTAGCGTGTATCACTGAACCACTTTTTGATCTCTCCTTTAGTCAGGCCCGTTATTTTCATGAGCCGAACGATTTCTGAATCTTGAGGAAACTGATTTTTAAGGTAGCTGACTTTCAGTTCTGCCAGCTGCTCCTTAGTTTTCTTTGCTCGGATGCCAAAGGAGTCAGGATTCATCAGGGCAGATTCATTTTTGATAGGCTGAGGGGCTGGAACAGCAGCTACTTGTTTGGTTTCTGCAATAGGCTGAGCAGTGTGAATCTGACTCTTCTGTAACTGTGTTTGATTTGGGACTCCCGCTACAGTCAAAGCTATTGGGGCTGTTACTGGTAACGTGTTTGCACCTGCAACTTGAGTGAGAACTAGTCCTGGCTGACCAACTATTTGGCATGTCTGTAAAATTGAAGGTAAACCATTGCTAGCAGCGGAAATGTGTGCTGGAATAACAGTAATTGTCTGTGGCACAGTATGCACTGTGCCATTAAATTGTTTCCTCCTTGCTTCCTCCACTTCCTCTGGTGTCCAGCTCACACCATGCTTCAGACGCTGGGCAGAAAACCATATTTTAATCTGTTCCTCTGTGTACTTAGCTTGAGTGGAAAGAACAGTGATTTCCGACATGGTTGGATATGGGAATTTGTTGTAGGTGTTAAGCAAAAGAGGATTGTTATCCAAAGCAGTATTATAGGCTGGAATGCTATTTACAGGTATTAGGACTTTTGGAATCAGGTTTGAGTTCTGTGGAGCTGTGACAGCTGTTATGACCTGTGCCACCCCAGGCTGAAGCACTGGTGCTGGAGTCACCACCGCACTGGCCACATCTGCTGCACTGCCAACAACCGAATGACTCGCTTTTGACTCAGAAACTGCCGGCGGTGGGTTTTCTACTACTTCTTCAGAGTTTGGCTCATTTTCAGTTCCCTTTTCTTCACCAGGAATGTCATCAGCTACATTGTGGAAAACAGCAATACGTTTAGTCTCTGTTTTGTTTTTCATCATTTTCATAATAGGAGTTTTGCTAATTGAGATCCCCGATGAGGGGACCTCAGCAGAGTCAGCCTGTTCCGCGTTTTCTTCCCTAACAAAACTCCCATCGAAAGTGAGATCATTTACTGTTTGTTCAAAGATTGTCTGATTATTACGTTTCACCATGGTCAATTTAAAATTCTCCTCTCCAGGGTGGTACTTTAAATTATGTTCCGAGAGAGCGTCGTATCTTTTGGTAAGGAAATTGCATTCTACACAAACGTAGGATGAATTTAATACTACGTTGGGATGTTCTGAATCCACATGAAAAGTAAACATATTGAGATCTGGAGTCTGAAAAGTACAGTATTTACACTCATAACCACCTTCGACTTTACTTGTATTTTTCTGATTGTCTGAATCCACACACTCATGGGCATCCTCATCACTCGTTACGCTCTCTGCTGTCGGGTTATCTGCTGGCGTGAGCACAGGTGGTCCTTCCTCCAAGTCTGATACCATTTCTAGATCCGGATCCTGCTCGTTGGCTAAGACCATGCATGGTGTTGTTGATTTCCTTTTACTTGCCATGCCTGTTATGTGAAAATGATGCTGACTGGTCAGATACGGACTTAGCTTCAAGCTCTTCCTGATTAATAATAATGGCTTTCGGTACTTCAAGTCAGTTCTTGTAAAGTCTCAACATTTATCCCATTAGCAGCTTTCCTTTTGTAGTGCAATCAGATTAAAAATTGATAGTTGAGGATGAGATGTTGAGACACACTGTTTTAAAGTCCACATCCACCACCTGCAGCAAAGAAGAGACAGTGGAATTAGTTCAATTTAAAAAGTAGCTTCTATTCTGCTACATCTTACGGCTTAAGAGAATTCAGTCCTTTGGGTTCAGCCTGCCACTGTTCATCCCCTGAAACCCAGCAGACCCATTCCAAGAAGATATACTCAAAGCTAAATTAAGAAAGGCAAAATCCAATCCACTTATCACAGCCTGAAACTCGTTTTAATTCACGTCAATGCAGTGAAAGGCAGAAAATGCAGAATGGTGTAAACCAGGTGATTTTCTGACCATTTCCCTTTCTTCAGAAGCCCTTTTTTTTGGCACAGTGCTGAGGTCAGTTGTCCTGTGTGATTTCTGCAGTCTCAGCTGCAAACTGCTTTGCCTAAGTTACGACAACTTCTCTCCACTGCTTTGTGAGCTCAAGTCCTTCCTATAACAAACTCAACCCCAGTATGACACCTCCGCTACTAAGTCTGTCATGTCTTCCATGTCAGAGGCTGGGAAGGGTCCTAGGAAAGGCAGGTTTAGAGTGTTCTTCTATTGCCTTATACACACAAGGATGATCATATGCAGGGCCTCCCGAGTCTGGAAACAGGCAAAACAATGCCTTTTTAAGGCACTCTGACAGACAGAGGATGACTATCCTTTCTTCCTAGCTCCCCAAATGTCATTCTCCAATTGAAGACCAATCCCAAGCCAATCAAATCTGATTGCTAGCACATAGCAATTAACTAAAATCTGTTTTCATGCTTCTATGCATTAACAAGGACATGACTGATTGTGTGAACTCTGCCAGAGAGAAAAAGCATTAAAGAGGGCTATAACAAGCAGGAGCCACACAAATTTATGTAAATAATTTTAGGAAAACTGAAGTACCTCCAAACAGAGCTGAGGCCTGCGGAAATTCAGAGAATAAATGTAATCTCAAATAGCATGGACTGGAGTGAATTTTATCCCACAGGGACCACAACTCGTCTGCTGGAATTGATGCATAAAATTCTGCAGAGGGTTATAAACTCTAATCATCTTCCTCTCAGAATAAAATCAGACACTGATTTCTCATACCAGAAATCCCATTGGTACATGAATTTTTAGACAGTGGAACATCAGCAACTTGCCAAAGTGAGGGCACTCTCAAGTACAAGGGGAACACTCAGCAACTGATTCAGAAGGTTTAGAAAGGGAACAGCATGTAAAAGGTTAAAAACAGAAGACAAGCTTTGTTTACGACGAAGTCTTAAAGGAAAAAGAACAGTGTAAAAGGAAGAAAGGCAGTTAGGAGGAATGGGAAGAAGGGGGAGAAAACCAACTTACTTTTCACTGTACAGCCTTCTCTGAGTATGGGATAGGAAGAAAAATAAGTAATTCTTAGCTACACATTTTTTCCTCAGGCAAAAGACAGAAGTGCTCCTTTACAGCTGTCACCCAGTGCTGCTCCATAAGCTGTTTTGGAAACACTGTGCCTCACCTCACTTTGTTGTAAGAATCCTCCCCAAATGTTCTCAACAGCCACCCTCTGCACTACTACTGTGCCTACATCCAAAGTACACAGCCTGACAGGACAGGCTTCTTATGCCAAGGATACGGTTACATGGCATTGAGGACACTGACAATGCTCAATAAATCTTGGGCAATCATCATTCCAGGATGACAATTATTTAATAGCACCAACATTGAAAGATACCCTTTTTGCACAAGTTAATGCTGGCAGTCTGTAAAACCATGCAGAAGATATTTAACACATACACAAACTATGTATTGCAGGCCATCTCATTTACCTTTGCAGTGAGAGAACCATGAAGCAAAGCTAAACGGATCCATCTGTCTCAGCATCCTGAGGGATGAGAGGTAGGGCATTATTAACTGTGCTGCTTCTCCGTGGGGCTGGAGGGCTCTTGACAAAAGACGGCCATCTGCCAAGACTCAACGTTGGGCAATGCTCCTGGGGCAGAGCTGGGTGGTATTACCTAATCCTTCTGGATCTTGAGTAAAATCTCAGAAATGCCAGAAATGCCCATTTTCAAAAGCTACTTAATAGCGAGTTTTGCTGACTGAAGTTGCAGTGTGAGAAGCGACTGTGGTACTCCGCAGTGCCTCAGCCCTAGCACAGCATGTAGTAGGATCTATACGCAGGGCAGTCTGTGTGAGCTTAGGGGCTTGCTGAGGTTCCCAGTCTGGGATGGCAGAGAGCAGAAGTGAAAGCAACGTTTGACCTGACCTGCAGTGCTGAAGCATGCTTGAGATACGGAATAAAATGGGAAACGAGTCCAACAAATCAGTGTTTTTCTCCAGTCCCTTCATTTACCCAATAGCGTTCACTCTGCCTGCAAGCCTACAGTTCCACATGCCGTTGCATCACCTGCAGCCTTCTAGTTCAATCTCTGTATCACATTTCTGTTTGCTGTGGCTCAGTTTCACTCATGGCCAACCATCATGTTCTTCCACTGTTCACCTACACAGCAACATGTTTCTTTGGTGCAAGCAGCTCTCAGAAAAAGAAAGCTGCATCTATGGTCTTTAAACTATACTCAGTAGTAGTTGAGACCCCACCTAGAGTACTACATCCAGCTCTGGGGCCCTCAGTCCATGAAAGGCATGGACCTGTTGGACAGGGTCCAGAGAAGGGCCACAAAAATGATCAGTGGGATGGAACACCTCTCCTATGAGGAGCTGGGGTTGGTCAGCCTGGAGAAGGTAAGGCTCCGAGGAGACCTTACTGAGGCCTTTCAGTTCTTAAAACAGGCCTATAAGAAAGACAGAGAGAGACTTTTTAGCAAGGTCTGTTGCAACAGGATGAGGGGTGATGGTCTGAAACTAAAGAGGGGAGATTCAGGCTGGACGTGAGGAAGAAATTATTTACAGTGAGGGTGGTAAAACACTGGCACAGGTTGTCCAGAGAGGTGGTGGATGCACCATCCCTGGAGGCATTCAAGGCCAGGCTGGACGTGGTTTTGAGCAACCTGATCTAGCTGAAGATTTCCCTGCTCATTGCAGGAGGGTTGGAACTAGATGATCCTAAGTTCCTTTCCAACCCAAACCATTCTATGAGTCTATGATTTCAAACCCCTGTTTAATTCAAGCCTATGAAGGAGCTATGACAGCATTCATTAAAATCCCAACAAAGCAGGATGCTTACAACCCTTCCCAGCCTTCTTTCTTCTGCAGACTTTACAGAAAGCTCCATTCCCTTCTCCTTGGTGTTAATGGGTTCATTCAATCTGTAGCACCCTCCCTGACACATTCTCTCAGTTTAGCAGGGCATTATGAAAAGTACTCACACTTGAGTAATTTATCAAACCAAGTATGCATCATCAAGTATGCACTTCAGTTCCTCTACATCACTTCTCCAGCACTTACAGGAATGACCATGTGAGACCTTGCTGTGTATCTTGACTTTAGTGAGGTTTGCAACATCCTGCTCCAGCAGGCCAATTACTCCAGCAGAAGTGGAATCAGACTGGCTTCACATAGTCTGGTTTTGACAAATCCACCCATTCCAGAACCTTGTTACAATTCTCTAGGCTCTACAGACTGCTTTTTTAGCAGATTTTTCCAGTATGGTTCTGGGAATGAAGATCCCATTAACCAGCCTGTGATTCCCTCCCAGTTCAGTTTTTCTCCTCTGCTCATGCCTCTCCTCATTTAACCAGACTCTGTTTGCCTGTATCAAGTCTGCTGAGACCTCCCTGCATCCACCATGAATTCCTGAAGATCATCACTAATGGTTCAGAGATTGCTTTGGCTTGTCCCTTACATACTTTAGGGTCAAATGCATGACTTAATATTGTTTAAGATTTTCTATTTTTAGCAGGACTGCATTTTTATCCCTCCCTGCTAATACTGACATTATAGTGTGCAATTTGGTTTGTAATTAAATACGCCAAGTGTTTGCTTTATGTCAAAAGCAGTGTTTTTCAATGAAAGAATCTGAAGAGAACCTTTCAGTTAGCTGCACTCTTAATCCCTCAAGACATTCATCCCTGTGATCCCCTTTGGTCATTTTACCTCAGATTTTCTTACAATTGACATCCCCAGAAAAAACAGCCCAGGAAACAGGCATTTTCCCAGAAACATAAAAAGGTACGTGCAGGTATATTTGGGGAGGTCCAGGACCTTATATTATATCTCTGAGCAGGCAACTGCACAGAATAATGCTCTCCAGAAACAGACCATAAACATTAAATATTCCCAGCTAATTAATAATTACATTAAGACAGATTTATTTCAGAGTGGAATTCAACACTTAAAATTGTTTCTATGGCAGATCTGGATAAAGACTTACAGAAATATGTTCTAAATACAGGCAGAAACCTTCTATTCCTTTGATTATAGTTTGGAAAGAGACAAATGGATTTACAGCAGAAGGCACACCTAAAAGAACCTGTTTGCAACCATTTTTTTACCCACCTCTTCCTTCCGTCCCCAAACAGGAGTAGGTGATGCAGCAAGAAAATAAATGAGTTTACAGGAAGAGCTCGCTGTGTGTTCAGGTTGCATGGTTTATGAGAAGGCATTTCTCCCTGCTCGCTGCATGACACTTCCATCCAGCGTGCAGGAAAAGTGTGCCAACAAAACATCCAAACCCAGGTAATGTGATTGTAAGAATATGCACAAACAGGGTGGCTCAGGAGAATAGGAAACAATAGAAATTGCTTCTCATGTTTAAAATCACCCAGATTACAAATTGCCTGTGATCACTCTCAACACAGAAAATGCTGTTTTGTCTTCTCCTTATAGCATCTGATTAATTCATGACAATATGCAATTGTTGATCTTTTGTTTAGCCTCATTCTATTACCATTTATTCAGAGTAGATGTATCCATGTCAAAACCCATTCTGCACAGAGCCCAGTACAGGCTAATCTGCTCTGACCTGTGCTGCCTCTCAGCAAGAAGGGTGAAGGACTTGTTTTATAGTGCCATTTTCTTCAGTTGTTCATTATCTGCAAAGTTCAAGGGGCACTACTGCTTACTGACTCGAAAATAAACCCAAATCTCTATCTAAACCTTGCAATATTCACCTTTGAGTCTCATTTTAAAATGAGGCCTAATTCAGCACAAGAGTAAAACGTGTCGGACTGATTTCAGCAGGACTCCACGTGCGCTACGGGAACACTTTGGGTCCTTGCTGCACTACAATTTGTGACGAGGGAGGCAGCTCCCAAAGGCTGCTGTGCTGCCTGCCCCCACACAGCTTCAGGCTGTATGCAAGCCAGACCTGTTCTGGAGCACTGGAAAGCAGACACGAAGCCGAGCAGAGGCTGAAAGGAGCCTGCTGCAGGACATGGGACCAGACTTCCTCAGTTACCTCCTCTCCCCACTGGTTTTAATGGGTAACCTCCAAAGTAAACTTCAGAATTTCAGACCAGAAGTGACCACTAAATGCCCTAGATTATCTTTCTCCATAACAAGACATTCCCCAGGTAACTCTGCAATGAGCACAGTAACTTGTGCCATTGCTTCTGACATCCAAAGCCATAACCAGCTTTTATGTCTGATCATACAGAAGCTACTGATCACAATTTACAAGTACTTAATAATCACAGTTCACTGATGAGAAAGTACCTTTAACATATACGGTGCATGTCTCTGCTTTTAAGTCACACCAGCATGTATTTTCTACATGATCTGGTCACCTTGCAGCTAAACCTCACATAGACAGGTCTTTTACTACTGAAATGTTCAGTTCAAATTGTGAGCTCTCAGTACTCTTAACATCAGATATCTCTGCGTGATTGTTCTTGAAAGTGAGCACCAGGCTTCTGTAAATGCTTATCATACTCAATAAAATGACAGCAGAGGCAGGAATGCTTTTTTAGCATAGTTACAGCTCTGTTTGTTTTGCTTGCTGTGCTGTTACATAGGAAAAGGAAAGGAGGAAGAAATCAGTTATTGACACGAAAAGATTTTAAAATGTCTTTTGGGTTGAGTAAACATTTAATTTAACCCCTAAAATGTTTTATATTGGCTTAAAAAAAAAACAATAGGACAGTAAAAACATTATTAATTTTAAAAATTGTTGAGCAAAAAAGTTTCTCCTTATACCATCAAAGCAAAAGGTTTGATTCTTCTGGGACTTCTTTCTTTAAAATTAAATAATCTGGCACAGACATAATTTCACAAAATGCTCCTTTTGACTCGAATCTGCCTCTTTTTGTTTTTTCCCAGACAAGAAATTTCTGGAGACCTCCCTTTTCCCAGGCCCTAGCCTAGTGCTGCAAGCACAAGACCTTCCTTTCACTTCCCAGAGCTCGTGTCCCCAGACACCTTTCCGCTTCTACAGACACCAAAGCAGCAGTCCTACAGATGGTCTCCCTTGCTAGATAGCCCGACTCATCCTCTAATCATCCCTCGTGCTATACAGGAACCCCCGCGCTTCTGAAGGTGACACAGCTCAGCACAGATTGTCTCCCTCTCCTTTCCCCCTCCTCCACTGATTGCAACTCACTGTACGTGCCCTTGTCACATTGGAAACCAGATTTCAGATCGGCTGCTATCTGCTTTAGTATTTGCCTGTCACTGCAGCAAAATGACACCTTCTCAACAGCAATGAACAATACTGGGAGTGCTCTACCCTTGAGCAAGTGGGACCGGGTCTCAGGGGTTACCCAGTGGCATATACAGGAGCACAAGAAGCAGCAGCAGCTTAAGGACTACACTGATGCATGCCAATACAGTAACCTAGACAGATGGAGGAAGAGAATCCATTGAATACAGGTGGTTTAGAACAGCCTGCAGGTGTGCATGACAGGCATAAAAGAATGATCAAGAGCAGGTAACAAAACATTCTGCAAACTCTACCTTGGATACAAAAAGGTAGTGACTCATAATTCTGCCTTTTATTTTTTAAACAGTGGAATGCATTTCTCAGACCACAGGGCTAGAGCCTTGCCAAGTTTCAAGTTCCTATGTCAAATCCCTGAGGAACAGAGCTGTTCAGAAAGAGAGATAATACAGCTTTCACATTGAGATTGCCTCCCTTCCTCTCCTTTCTTCCCTTCTCACTCTTGTCAATTTTGCTCTTGAACCAGCTGAATGTTCCCCAAAACTCAATGAACAGAGAACAAAAGCAGCCTCCAGATAGAAACAATGTGTGAGAAATTCTTGTTTCCATGAACATAAGAAACTGAAAACAAGGGCTTACAATGGACTCAGCAGGTGACGCTAATACACACTGCTACATGCTCCACAGGTATACACAGACCTGCATACACCAGGATACAGACCCATAGTTTAAGTATGCATAAAGGATTCCCAAAATACTTGAAATAAATGTATAAAGTCAAGTGTTTTATGAGCCAACATTTTGTGGATGAAGAAAAAGCAAGCACTTCAAAGTATCGCTTTAAAAGCAGAAAAACTCCAATATTACAGTTCTATTGCATGGGCCTAGGTTAGTGCATGTCAAGGAGAAGACTTTAAGGCACATTATCAAGGCTGCAACTACTCTTTAGAACCTCCTCTAAAGATTCTAAAGCTACAATGGGCTTTTGCTCACACGTGCTTCCTCAGGACCTCTTCTGCATGCCCTGGATCTGCCTCCTTAAAGCCTCCTCCAGCCTCTTAGGTGTTCTACCACTTCGTGAGAAGGTCGAGGAGCACAGAGTGTGTAACAAGTCCTTCATTTTCTCTGCCCCATCATTTGCTTCTCCACTTAGGAAGTCAAACATGTGACTTCAGAGCTGGTATTTAAGAGGGATTTTTTAACATGGCTTCAGGACAGCTTCACAATTGTCAGCTCAATCTCATAAGGACAGACAAAACCAAGAATTCACCTAGAATCTACTGACAGATTCCTCCATACTGGAGAGATGTAGAACAGTTCTGTCCATGCTCACGAGCACAGCTGATCTTAGAGGAGTTCTTCAGGATGTTACCCTTTGACCTGATCCAACCAAAGCTGCTCACGCAGCAGCACTTTCACAGCACAGATACAACACTCAAGCTTCCCTCTCCATAGTCAGGGTATTTGGCCACCACCATTAAGTGCACGTATTCCCACAACAGGACTAAATTACTGCCAGGACCAGGGCAAGATTGTCAAGCTAGCTCAGGTTCACCTGCCTTTCACTGCAATGCCAACACGCTTTTGGTCTGCTACAGATGACGTGACTTTAGGGACATGGTGGTGGCAGAGTCAGCATCTCAGTGCTGGTGAAGAACTACAACCAGTTGTCTGGAGGGGTTGTGGAGATCTGTGGGTTTTTAAGGGATTGCCATCCTTGAAGTTTTCAAAACTTAGTAAATCCCCAAACAACCCCATCTGTCTTCTCAGTTAACTGAATAGAAAGCTGGACAAGATGATCTCCAAAAGTCCCTTCTACTCAATTTTTCTCCCCAGGATTCTGGGATGTTTCAGGTTACAGCTAAAGAGAAGGAGGGTAGCCCAAGCTGCCTGCATAAACACTCTCTGCAGGTCTCAACTATGTAGTGGAACACCACGGTGTACCAAGTTAACCTTTGTGAAAACCAAAGCATTTTTATTTGAAACAGTGACCTGACTGCACCCCCCTGCTGAGTACTGTACTGCGCTCCTTAGATGCTCCCGCTGATTTCTGTGGGAGATAATGTCTTGTTCTGTGTGTGACAAAAGACTGATTCCCCCTTCCTCCTCCCCATCATGCATTCACAGAGCGGATAAACACTTTACTGCCATCAGCCCAGTGATAAAAAAAAGGAGGCAAAAGATACGGGACTATCGAGCTTTCAAAGCAGCACATGTGGAATAAAAGCTGAGTCTCAAAGTACCCGCAGAAGTCAGAGGGATGACTGTGTACTCAAGTTACCATGGTGTAATGAAGGGTCTTGAAGAGTCATCATCCCAGAACAAGTATTTCATCCCATGGCACAGGCAGCAGGAGGTTTGCAGTTACCATGTTGTACTTCACAAGCGCTGCTGGACTGACTAGGAGCCCAGCAGTAGCCTGATGCTGTCCCACACTGCTCCTGGCTCACCTAAATAAAGGCCTTTGATGCAGCAGTGAAGCAACCCAGCAAGAACCACCAAGTCTTTCACCAGCCTGGTTCCCTGCTCCACTGTTACCCAGGCTGATGCCCCAGACTTTTGATTGTGAACCTCAGCTCCATGATTTACCTTCCACTACACACAGGACTCTCCTGTCTGCCCAGAGCGCTGCTCAAGGGATCAACCCCAGTGCAGAGGCAGGTTGGAGGCTGCTCCTTCTGCCCCGTCGTGTGAGCAATTCTTGCAGGAGAAACACAGACCTCTGATGTTCAATGCTGCCAGGGAGGCAATTACTGAAAACACACTACCCGGTTTCACTTTTTGTCTCTCATGTGCTGGTATAATAGTGGAAAATTAGCACAACAGGATTTAAATGGAAAGCATGTAGTTAACTAAACCACTGCGAATAGCTGTGGTGCTGCTTTCTTCTTTTTTGCATTAAAGACCACCAAAAAATTTGGATTAGTTCTGTTTTAAAATACATTGGTAGTTTAAAGCTGCATAAATATCCTAGGGTCAAAATCATACTTTCACTTACTTAAATGAGAATAGGCAGGAGAATTTTATTTAAAAATACCGTATGTGTTGCTAGAAACACATTTAAGCAGCAACAGAAAAGCCTTAAAAATTACACAGCACGAAATGGTAGCATCAATTGGGTGGGGGAAGGAGGAAGAGAATAATCAGTGTTCTGTTCAAACCTCCCATTATCTAAAGCAGGAAAATCAAAGTAAGTTTTAGTCAGAAACACTTTATTAATTTAATGTTTCAAGAATACCTGAACACAGATTTCCTCTTGGGAGTTACACCTATCAGATTTACCAACATTAAACCAGTTATCCTCAAAGAGCACCAGTGACTGCCTGAAGTGCTGTCCTAACTGTAAACTGGTAAATTTTTATTCATGGGATAAAAACACCAAGGAGAAAAAGGAAAAAAAATCAGTACTAAACCAGACAGTTTTAGTTCATATAATTGTTTTTTTTAGAAGCAAGTTATGTTAGCTGACTGCGTTGGAAATTCTTAGTGAAAACATGGAATTAGTGGCAGTCAGTGACTAACCTTACAGACAGACATTCACTTTGCAGACATCTGCACTGAGTGAAGATACAAATTAGTTCATGAATGACAGAAGTGCCCTGCCTCAAAGGTGAAAAAGCAGGACACATTGTTTTCTGTGTAAGATCTCCAATTCAGGTTTAAGCATAAGCTCTGACAGGGCTAAAATCTTAACAGACATAAAATAATAAATTTAATCTCATACGTATAAAAAGTACCATATTTTGTCTCATAAATCCATGGCTTTGAAAACAAAAAAGTCATGCTTGAATAAATGTATTTTTATATAGTGTACATATTTACAGTACTTTAATAATACAGACATGCTATGCTGTTTAGGGGAATTTTTCATTCAATTTTAATTTCCGAGCAAATAGTTTGATATAAATTGGGAAAACCAGGAACCAATCATCCTCTGAAAAACAAGACATATATAATTCACTATTTTCTAAGAAAATGACAAAAAAGTAATAATACTCTGAGTGTATGTTGAGATAAAGGAGTGATAAAAGAAACACTCACTGATATAATTTATCACTTTAAAAGCCAAAGCTCTGCAAACTGCCATGGTATCAAACAATGAAAATTACTGGCCATTGATGAAAGTTATCAAAAGCACAAATGCAAATCGAGACTAGAAATCCCTTAAATCAAGGTTCCCTATGTGCAGATTTAGACAGTGATTAAATCACTTAGTTAAAACCAATTTTATTTCTACCAGCTATCTCAGTTCCCATATATTAGGATTGGGTCTGAATTCCAGCATTAGGCAATTGATATCTGGAGGCGTGGGGAGAGATACAGGGGAATGCAAAGATTGGGAAGGAGAGCCAAGAGGAACCATCTCTCGTGTCATTATTAAATCAATCAAATCACAAGAGCCCAGGATACCACTGGGGTGTGGTACTCAAAGAGAATGTTTATGAGAGTGTCCAAGTTTAGCATAAGAGAATAGGCAGGCCTGGAACCCCCACGGGAATCAGATGCATCTGTTGTTGTAGGCAGCTCCAGCAAAACGTTACTGGTTCACTCGCCTGGGGCAAACTCTCCTTTTTTCCCCCCTCCTCTTTCCCTTTTTTGACAGCCAAGTACAATATTAGCTTGCCTTTTTATTTTCTTTTTCGGTTGTTGCCATCGTCAAGCTGAGGCCGGGTGAGAATATTTTGTGTCTAGACTAATAAATGTTTGTAAGGATTTTGCAAGACTGGTTTATGAGAACAGAATCCACTTTTTGTTTTTCTGCTGGAAAAAAAAAAAAAAGAAAAAAAGCAGCATTAAAAGCAAATGAGCACCATCGTGCATTTGTTTTAAATTGCATATTACAGCACTGCTATTTTGTGTGCAATCAATACATAATTTGGAAGAAAATGCTTTTAAAATTCAAAGCTATCCCTGAGAAGCTAAGGTTCTCTTGGAAACTGAAGGAGGAGTCTGAAATTATTGTTCTTTTGTTTGCATCCCCCAGTGGGAAAGGCAGCACACAACTAGAAACCACTGTGCTTTGAGGCAGCATGAATCATTAAGAATAAAGATCAACCCCCCTTTCATTTAAACCTTAGATAGTAAAACTGAATCTAGGACAAAGGTAAAGTAAACAGACTCCTTCCTTCCCAAGCAGCTATGGGGTTAAATAAAATATCAAAGGGACCATATAAATCTCCTAACTTCCTCTACTAGAATTAAAAATGTACTTATATTTTGCAAAACATGGCCTGTCTAGATCCCAGGTACGAGCATCAACTTAATCAGTGGGAATCGCTGGGATATGCATGGGCCAAAGCCTACATTTTCTTTTTAATACTTGTTTTGGAGGGCGGGGTATCTCAAGATGAAATGGCTGACTGAGCTTTTTATTTCATTGCTTTGGGTGGAAATGACTGAATCTTTCCACATAAAGTAGTGCAGAAGAAGCTGTTCTGGTGCAAAGCAATCTTCAGACCCAACCCTTCAGCCAGCTCTCACCCTCAGCCTGTTTCTCTCTCCTCATACAGCTCTTTGCAACATCCGGACTTAAAACGTTCCCTGGTAAGGAAGTGGGCTCCTGTTCAGTAATACACAGATAGTAACTTCATGAGGATCACATCCAGAAACAGTATCCTCACGCATACAAAGGAGCACGTATCCACAGATTCTGCCCTCAGAACTAGCTCGTGCCCCTCTGCATCTGGCCTAAACTGCTGTTAAAGTATTGTGTGCTCTTTGTCAGTAAGCACATGTGACTATAGGGCACAGTGTTCACACTCATCATCCACACAAACATTAATACACTGGAAAGCTTTGAAAGCAAAGCATTCTGAAGTAAAATGTCAGTGTACTGACAGTGCAGGAATGTAAAACTTCTCCCTCTCTGAACACTACATACAATGATTAGTATATATTTCTAAGGAGGTGCACATGCAACTGCTTCTTCACTTTGTGTAGAAAGAGTAAACTTAGTTTGCTTCAGTATTGCTCTTTTTTCCTCACCTCTTCCCTCCTGTCCCCAAAAGAAACAAACAGCTGATATTAAGAAGGCCTTATTTTTTTGGTGGAGGAACCCAAGAACTAGAGAATAAAAACCAAAATTAAACCCAAGAAAGCTACTTATCAAGAAACAGATTTAAAGCGAATGTTCGTAGACTGCAAGGTGAAACATCCAAAGCTGCAATCATCTCACCACACACAAAGAAAGGCCCCTTCCATCTTAAATTATTTTAATAAAATAAAACCACTCATTCTCTACTCACACACAAACTCCTCCAACAAATTTCATAGAATCACAGAAGCACAGTATGGTTTGGGCTGGAAGGGGCCTTAAAGACCATCTAGTTCCAACCCCCCCTGCCTTGTGCTGAGACAATTTAAGTAAACAATTTTCAATAGGCAAAATCTAAGTAAAACATATTAGGAAGTCAAATTTGAAAAGCACTTTTAAAATACAAGAAGCATAGTTGTGCGGGTCTGCATCATATTTAAACAGCTACCTAGAAGGCCAGCAGGGGTGTTACAGGGGCACCACTTCCTCACACTGACCCATGCACAAGAAATTTAAACTCAAGGGACACTCCAGGTACGGGGAACCTTTGGTTCAGACCAGACCCCCAGTGAGAAGTCTGGAGGACAGAGGGCTGTAAGTATTCAACACTACAAACAAGGCTGGACATTGTGCAGTGTTGAATGCTCCAAAAATCCCACTGAAGCTACAAATGTGTTTCATCTTTCTGAGAATCCTGCTAAGAAACAGAAACCCCAGAGTCTTCACACTTGCTCCACCTAACTCACTTGGCAAGTGCTGCCAATGCCTAAATAATCTTGATACAGCTCTGATGCAGACCACCCTCAGCTCCAACTGATGTTGCTGAAGGCAACCTGTGTACAAAAAGCTGTGTGTAACAGCTGACCTGTGTATAACAAAGCACTATTTTTCTCATTTTAAAGTATTGTAAAGATTAACTATGAAGCTCAACTAAAGAAGCACACAGCTATAGCTAAGGTTTAACAACCAATCTGCTACAGCCCAGGTAGTAATAACTATTCTTTCCCGACTCCCTCCCCATTGTGTCCCCCTTACTCTTTTTAGGACATAAAACATTACTCCATCTCATTTTGACCTTATTACCAAAACAGAGCCTTACACCCATGCATAGAGCCAGTAGGACAGTTTTACAGTCAACAGCATTCTGACTAAGAAGTATCTTTCCATTATAACACAGACAGGAAGGCAATCACATTACTACCATGCTTTGTTTAGGCTAATATACCTCAATTTTTAGGAAAGCCAAGCTTAGAGACCTCTGCCAAGATTGCCTCAGACTATACAAACATGCATTTCCACCTATGAAGTTCTTAGTACCTTTGTAAAGAAAGACTATGTTAAAATAACAGGAATGCAGCACACTCCTGTGCTACAAACAAGCATTCAAGCCTTGAAATCTAAATGACTGCCTAATTCACAGCATTAACTGTAACCTAACAGCTTATTTCCCATCCAGTATCTGTGGTTCACGCTTTTAAGATTCAGGGTGCTGAACAGGTGGAACTTTTACCATAACAATTAGAAAGTTCAAAAGCTCATTTCTGTCCTTCTGTCTGGTGGGGTGAATTTGGCACTCAGACCGATACCGGCTTTGCCAAACAGCGAGGGCTGGCGTTATGCATGCCTCATTACACAGTTCTGTCTGCCCACTGTGGAAACAAAATTGCCAGCTTTCAAGCTTGCTTGAGCAAGGACTTCATATTGTGAATCCCCCAGCAACACCTTATATTCCTTCAGCTCCCAGAGAGACGAGGAAGGTGAGCAGCAGGTGGCAAAAGGCCACTGGGGAAGGCAAAGTTGCACAGAGGGAACCTAAATATACCACTTTCTTAAATGGTTCCAAACATAATCTGAGGCCTGCTCTTGAGAAACTGAATATACTGAGCTCCTTTAGACCTGACAGGAACAAGCAGAGGTCATACTGCTAAAGGATGCTTGCAAAGTGAAGTTCTGGGTTATCTCTGACATCATCTAAGGACCGCAAAAAGGAGCATATTCAAAGTTCTTGACCATTTTTCCTAAAGGTTCTCCTATTAAGCCACATCTGCCCCTCTTTTACTCACTAGCAATTATCCTACTTCCTGTGCTTTAGTATAATATTGCTCTTTTTATCATTTTAGTGTTATGAATGAAAGTACTTTAATTCCAGTTCATGCCCCTTCAGATCATACTCCTTTTCATTGAGTTCTGTTAAGTAACATTCACTATGATCTCAAAGCTCTCAAGGATAAAAGAGTGGTCCACATCTTCCCACAATGTGACAGGCTCATTTCTGAAGCTGGTAGTAGACACACTGTTCGATGAAATACGTTACAGTTCACTGAACTCCGAAGGACATGAAAAAGACTTGGGTGGGCCTTCTGAAGTTCCTTCCAGTTCCTCGAAGAAAGACAACAGAACTGGAAGGGAACCATCAGTTAAAGGGACGCAAGCACAGAATTATGAAATGCCATCTGGCTGGTACAGGATAAGGAAATGTATCCTTTTTGATGGCTTCCACCTCCACAGAAGAAACAACTGTTTATGCAGCAAAATGGTTTGGATATTTTGGAAGGTCCTGAACTAGCCACCGAAAAGAATACTAATAAAAAATACAAAAAATATAAATATAAAATATAAAAAGAAAAAAGGAGAGATTAATCGGAAGACTATAAATCTGAAATACTACTACTACTACTAATGGTGAAAACACAAGTAATCACATCCCTTTCATAGCCTGAAGAAGCTGCATTAATGCCCAATTCGAATATATTAGAAACTTAAGCAACAGAAAACCTGTATTCTTATAGGTATATACTCAACAAAGGTGATACTACTGACATGAAATGGAGAGATACACAAATAGAACATTAAGATCAATATTGCTGCCTATTTAGGAAATAACAAATAAACCAAAGGGGAAATGGTTCTACAGTGAAAATTGCATCACTTGTTTACAAGCCACCAAAAACTGGGAGATGAACTATCTTGGACATTTATGGATCAATGACCCTGCATCTAAAGCACAAGGAGAGGGAATATTGACCCTTAACATGCAGAAGGGAACAGCATGTCCATGCACGCAGCTAAAAATGTTCAGAACCTCCCCCTACACCGTGACTCCAAAATGGTTTTCACACAGAATTTAATAAACACACACTGAAAATATCATTCTGTGCATTCTGCAACAAGATCAGGATTTCTAAAAAGCAGAAAACATAAAAATACTCAATTTGACAGCATGGAATTCTTGACCTCAGTTTGACAGGTAAAGAGAAACTGATCACCAAAATAAAGATCAGCCATAGCTTAGCTACAGGTGACTGTGCTTTGGTTATTATGTGCAAACAGGATGGACCCCAGTTTCTAAGTACTCACTGCTTTAAAAGTTCCAGTTTCATAAAGCTGGAAAAAATCCTTAACTCGCTCTGGAGGAAAGACTCTGACTTCAAAGATGCATGACTCTATTTTAAAGCAAACTTCCTCTAAGGTCACATCTAAACAAAAGGGCCATGAATCATAACTAGATGAAAAAGTTACCAAAATTCAATCCTTTCCCTCAGAGCACATATAAACAAGGGGGGGGGGATAAATAAAACAAGAGGGAAAGCTCAGGGATAGCAATAAGATTGAGTGAAATGATATAAACTGTTCAGTGAAGCAAGAGATACAAGAACTGGTCTTTTTGGTACATTAGGAACAAAAGGAATGCTAGCAGTAGTACAAAATCCATTAGTTGATACAAATCCCTTAGTACTAGAATCTACACAAGGCAGGACTGCTCAGCACACAGCCAACAGTTTCCAGTGATGTACTGGTACCCAGTGACAAATACCATCTATTCCAATAGTAACCAACAGTGATAAATGACAGCAATTACGGACACTGGATCCAGCTAAAGCATGTGCAGGTCATCAAGGATGTTGCAAGAGCGAAAATAATCTAGAAGAGAGTCCTAAGAAACATGAAGAGAGAAGTCTTATGCCTCACAAAGAAAAGCCCTACCTCAAACTGCTACGTTTTACAAAGATGAGTTTGGGAACAGTCACAGCAGAGACACTCATTACCCAAATGTGAGAACAGACGGCTTCTCAGTCTAGCAAAGGTACAGGAAACATTAACCTTAAGTAAAAACCACAGCATATCAGTCATTAAAAATGGCACCTACTTCTAATCGGCTCAGGGGAATTCATTTACCACCACAAGTGAAACAGACCGCCTTGCTGGCAATGCTTAAAGACAGTGACAAAAAGGTTTTCTAACTGATGTCACGGCTCAAAGAGATCATGGCCTCTGGTTTTCATCATGCAGGTTGCTTTAAACAGCGGTTCTCCAAGTATTCACAAGCCTGCATTATTCTTGTGTGAAATCCTTCTCAGCAAACCCTAACAAAAAGCAAGAGTGCTGGTCAAAACCAGCAGCACAGCTTTGAAAATTCCTCTCTCGCTCCTGCGTTTCACGGAATATTTGCTCTCATGTAACGAGTTTCCTAACCAAATCCACTTTTGATTTACTCAGTGTTTAGACGCCCACTATACTCTCTGTACATCCCTACTTTAACATAAGTGGGTCCTATGCCAGCTTGCAGACCGAGACATCTCAGCCTTCACTACTTCACGTGATGCTTCGTGCAAAGTAAACTTCTCCATCCCTCCGGCAGCTCCTGAACCTACCACAAAGTCCACGCAGCTCAGAAATCCCGCACAGGTACCTACCAGACAACGCTCCCTACTGCAGATCCTCTGAGCCCTTTCAGAGATCCAGAACCGCCTCCATTACATGGTTTATTAAAGCCGGTGTTCATCTCCAGTGCTGCACATGCTGATCTACGGGAGAGCCGAGCATCAGAACGCGCCCCAGGACACAGACACCCCCACAAGAGTAAACCAGCCGTCTTCCCCAACTTTGCCTGCACAGACACCGTGCCGCTGCTCCACGCTCGACCCCGCTCTGCAACGCCACGGGATGCGACACAACTCGGGAACCACAACTTCATGGCTCGCCCGCTGCCGTCAGCCTGCGGGGCCGTCAGTCCGTCCGTCAGCCCGAGCGCCAGCGCGGGTGCGCGCAGCCCGTGACCCCGGCCGGGAGCTCCAGCTCCTGCAGCCGCTCCGGGACGGAACTTCCTTCACTTTCCTCCCCGAGCGACGACTCGGACCAATTTTCCTCCGTCCGCACCGTGGCGAGCAAAGCCACACACAGGCTCCGGCTCCGCGGCTGGCGCAGGGCGGAGGGAAGAACAGACCCGAACGGGATCAACCCCCTGCGAGCCGGGCCGGGGGCTGGCAGCAGCCCGCTCCGAACTTACGCCCTGGCTCTCCCCCCACCCCGGCGCCGCCTGCCGCAGCCAGCCCGGAGCCCGCCGGCCCCGGCAGCCGATGCCCCCCGGCTCCGGGGACAGCGCTGGCCCCTCGCCCGCCGCCGCCGCCAGACAATAGCGAGCAAGGGAGGGAGGGAGCGAGCGAGGCGGGCGGGGCGCGGCCAGCCCACCGCGCACACCCCGCGGGCGGCAGCAGGGCGCCCGCCCCCGCCGGCCAGGAGCCGCCCTTGCCCCGGGGAGGCGGACGCGCTGGCGCTGCCCCGGCCCCCGCCAGGAGAGCACCCGGCCCCCGGGGCGCAGCGCAGCGGGGCGGGCAGGGACACGCCTCCCCGCGGGGGCCGCGCTCTCTTCCCGGCGCCGAGAGCCCCCTGTCCGCCCGCGCCACAGGCGACGGCCGCCGCGAGCCCCTACCTGCCGGCGCCGCTGCGCCTCGCCCCCTCCGCCCGCGCCGCCCGCCTGCCCGCCGGCCGCCTCCGCTCACGGCCGCGCCGCCATCTTGCGTTTCACAAACTACTGCACTTCTTTTGGGGCGGGGGGGCGGCGGCTGAGCCGGGAGCTCCCAACGCCGCCGGCCGCCCGAGCCCTCTCCTTGCCGCCGCCCGGGGCGCGCACTCGCATCCTCCCGGCGCCTCGCTGCCCCGGGGCGGGTGCGGCGCCGAGGCCGGGCAGCGGCGGCCGGTGCCTCAGCCTCCCTGGTAGGGAGCGGAGGCGGAGCCGGAGCCGCTCCGCCGCTGCCCCGCCCGTCAGGCGGCGGACACCAGCCGGGGGGCGGCCCGGCCCCGTTGAGGCAGCGGTCGGCAGCGGGGGGCCAGCGGCGGCCGCTCGCCCTCCGGTCAGGCCAGGGGACTGCGCGCTGCGACAGCGGGCCGGGAGCTCCCGGGCGGCAGCGGCGCCCTCGCAGCCCGCTCCTCCCCTCCGGCGGCGAACTTGGGCCGCGCACCCCGCCGGGCGTTAAGGACGGCGGCGGCCGTAGTCCCGTGGCGGGTCCCTGAGCTGTCGCTAAGGGAGGACACGGCCGCAGGGTGCAGGACCAGGGTCGAGTGTGCACAGGAGGGGCGGCTTTGAGGGGATGAAACCAAAATCGCCGTGCTTATTGTTCAGTTACAGAACTTGGGGAAACGGGACTTCTTCCTTTAGTACATACCTACGTATTTTAGTCACATTTTAGTTTTTAACTCCCCTACGCAGAATCCTTTCGTCGTTGTTTGCCATTTTAGGTCAGACGCTAAAATACGACTGTTTCCCTGAGAAAGGAAAATGAAGTTGTGTCATGCGGGAATCTCCAGGAGTTAACTGCTAACAGTTGATCATGGGAGATCAAGATTTACACGGTTAACAGTTAAGGACATTAAAATGTGTAGATACGGTATCCAGTCAAGACTAGTGACAGGAAGGGGTTGGATTAAAGCTTTGAGAGAAGTTTGGGTACCAGGAAGTTTTCTGGTTCCTCGATTCCACTCTGTCACTCGTGCTGAGGTTTTCGGACAGGAGCCTCGGTGAGCAGCAGACTGGCCCTACTGTCCCACTGGAAACCGCTGGCAGCAGATGAGGTGGAGACTGAGTTAAGGAAGAATGACATTAATTCCTTTGTGACATTTCCAATGCCACACACTGCATTAAAATGTGAATTTTCACTATAGTTTTTCTCCCTGCTCTGCTTGCCGTTGCCTTATGACCGACACACCAAGAGCAGGGTAAGCTGCTTGCATACAGTTCTTATTTAAAAGAGCTGGCTTTGAAGTGTTGGCATGTTACCGGTCAAAATTATTCTGTGATAGAACAGACAAAAACATCCAAGAAGTTAATTGATTTTTTATGAATCTGCCTCCAAACAGTACAAAAGATAAAATTCTCGTAGTACACACGTTTGGGACAAACATACTAGAGAAAGAAACAAAGTAAAACTCACCTACAAAACCAGCACCCACAGAGGGATTGCAGAGTTGGGCATTCAGCATCACCAGATACATAAGGTGACATAACACAAGCGCCACGTATTTTGCCACATGTTTGATCCCAAAACACACTAAGATTTATTCTGTTTGTCTGTTTTATTGTAATTTTCTGACAAATCAATCGAGAGAAATTTTATCTGCTGGTGTAATGGGGCATACATCTCCAAAACAGGGTATTGCTTTACTTGCCCTTAAATATACTTACACCGACAATATATTTACTTTGATGCAATAAACAGATACAATTCTCTCCAGGTACCTAGAAGACTGTTTACAGTTTAATTCAGCTACAAGCCACTGGACCTGCCCTAACAGTGTCTGTTAAAATGCTAGGACCATGGGAGCCTCTGGAAGATTTTTCCTGAGTTCTGACAACTTGGAATTCGTCTCGGTCAGGGAATCTCACCACTATCATTAAACGATCACAGGCAGGAATCTCTCCATATGTCAAATGAAGGATGCTCAAGCCCTGCTAGTTAAAAAGAGATTATGGTGAGATGAGAGAAAAGCCTCGCACTCCTGTTATGTCTCACACTTCCTGTCTTTTCAAGAATGGCATGACTACAAAGCATTGCCATGTTTGACTGCCTGCAAGGGGAGAAAGAGGGAGCCACAGACTGAGAAAAGCACCCTCCTTCCATAGCCCACAGCCCTAGAAAGCATCTGGAGAAGAGCTGTTGACAGACTGAGGTGAACTACTTTGCCAGGGTGGACCTTCAAGTTCAAGGCTTTCCCTACTAAAAGGGCCAATGATTATGCCAAATATAACATGACAGTGATAGGAAGTGCCAGAAGACACAAACCAATTCACCTTCACTAATTCAGTTTTGTCATAGTCTTCTCAATGGTGGTAAATGCACTGACTGATAACTGCGTAGAGTTTTTCCAGCTGCAGAATGGTGAACTTCTTAGTTATCACGTCTGATGTTCTGAAGATGTAGCTTACGAGAGCAGCCATACCAAATGAAAATGTTACTGCCTCACAACTGCCTCTCATCAAAGGCTGCTACAAAAAAAGCTCTCAGGTTTGTGAGAAGTGTTTCTCCCACATGCTTTCTTTAGGTTAACTCTATGAAAGCAACTTGGGGTATGATGAGGTTACTAAAAACCCCCACAATGTTACCTTTGAAATGCATTAAGATATTTCTAAAGAATTGACTTTTCAGATACCAAAAAAGAGATTGGGTTTAAAGCCTTTTTGTCATATACAACAGACTATACAGCACCTGACTGCTTCAGAAAAACACATTTCCAGAAGCTGGAAAATGATGAAAAAGGCTTATCAAAGAAATATCTTTGATTGTTTTCTTTTAAAGAGAGGTGCTTAAGTAACGTAGAAGTTTGTATCTGCAGTGTTTCCAAAGGCAATCCCAGCAGTATGTCACATACAAATACACTGACAGGACAAAAAGATAAAAGCAATTAGAGGACTTTATTTGAGCTTTCTTTATCTTAAAGAAATATATCTTTATATAAATATATATGTGGAAGTTATCTTTAATGAATTTTGCAGTGAAAAGGAAAGAGAGCAAGAAGTCATTTAGTCCAAAATCAAGACTCACTTGGAGTACGTGAAGGCTGCAATCTCTTTTTTCATTTCCTAAAGAGAAAAGAAGAAAAACTAGCAGTTAGCATGAATAAAATCCAGGAGAACCTTGTTTATTTGTTTGTAAGAAAGAATAAATAATGTGCACATACAGTAGGAGTTTGTTATATTTAACAAATCCACATGCTACCACTATCCCAACACCTTGCTATTCCCACTAGCTTCAAATGCATCCTTTCACATCCAAAAATCACGTAGGCAAGAGGGGCTGTATGAGTCTGTATCCGAACATCCAGCTTATTCAAACTGAGTCAATACTGGGAATCCCTGGCTGGGACCATGGGAGCTTCTGGAAGATTTTTCCTGAGTTCTGACAACTCAGAAATTGTCTCAGTCAGGAAATCTGACCACTATCATTAAATGGTCACAGGCAGGAATCTCCCCATATGTCAAACGAAGGATGCTCAAGCCCTGCTAGTTAAAAAGAGATTATGGTGAGATGAGAGAAAAGCCTCGCGCTCCTGTTATGTCTCACACTTCCTGTCTTTTCAAGAATGGCATGACTACAAAGTATTGCCATGTTTGACTGCCTGCAAGGGGAGAAAGAGGGAGCCACAGACTGAGAAAAGCACCCTCCTTCCATAGCCCACAGCCCTAGAAAGCGTCTGGAGAAGAGCTGTTGACAGACTGAGGTGAACTACTTTGCCAGGGTGGACCTTCAAGTTCAAGGCTTTCCCTACTAAAAGGGCCAATGATTATGCCAAATATAACATGACAGTGATAGGAAGTGCCAGAAGACACAAACCAATTCACCTTCACTAATTCAGTTTTGTCATAGTCTTCTCGATGCTGGTAAATGCACTGACTGATAACTGCGTAGAGTTTTTCCAGCTGCAGAATGGTGAACTTCTTAGTTATCAAGGTGACAAAATGCAACAGTTGCTGAAAAAAAAGAATGAGGGAAATACAAGTTTAGACTTCTAGTGTGAGATCCTTTGAACAGGGTTTTCCATGTTTTTGGAAGATAAACAGTAACTACAGAAGTGACATCCTACTTTTTCTACTGTAAAATAAAATACAAGTGACACTTCAGAGACGGGATTCAGTACCTCAGAAGCTTTAACTGGAGAAAGTGAGTTAATTTTTCATACTTCACAGAAAAGGAAAGTTTAATTTTCAGACAGCATCTTATTACTAATCAATGATCTTCATTCCAAATCAACTGCTTCCAGAACAGCAGGGAATGACACAACCCACTTGGTTACAGAGCAGCAGCGACTGCTAAGCCACTATTGCTTTCCATCAGAGAAGCTGTGGCTGCCATGCAAGGGTGCAGTAACTGGATATTTGGAAGCCAGGCTGCAGATCTTTTAGATACAGCTGTGCCATCCTGAATATGGAGTTACTGCTGGTAGAGCTTTGAGTTGGAACAACAATTATCATTCAGCCTCAACTTATTGGCTCCATGACAATCCCCTGTGAAACTATTTCCAATTGCTGCCACATACATGACTGCAGCCTCGAACACTGCTGGGGATGGGGCAGCCACAGCTTTTCTGGGCAACCTGTGCCAGTGCCTCACCACACTCACAGGGAAGATTTTCTTCCTCATATCTAATCTAAATCTACCCTCTTTCAGTAGAAAGCCATTCCCCCTTGTCATGATAAGCTTTATGTCAACTTCAGGGTTAAGTTGATCACTGTTAGAAATGAAGGTCCTTTTGAGGACATGCAAATACCAAAGCAAAACTCCCAAATCCATCATAAAAACTGTTAATACATTAATAACCAACAGTACTAGTAGGTTGTCAGGCGGCTATTTTACAATTCAACAAGCCCCTTTAAATTAAAAGTCAGGAAGAGAACCCAGTCTCCTAAAACTTAGTTCACCAAAAGCAAGAAGAGCAGTCTACACCTGGCGTGGAAACTTGACAGTCATGGTCCATCACAGGCTGAATTATTTCACAAATTATGTATCCTTCCCATAAATTGTTTTAATGTGCATCAGTTAACAACTGACTTCAGTTACAACTGCACATGTAGCTACTTCAGTATTAATAAGTAAAATTAGACTTACTTTGAGTTCAAAGTAATCCACAACCACTGGCTGCGTGGGAATTTCCATCGCTTTTTCAACACCCATCGCCACTTGCTCTTCTCCACCAGAGTGCCTCACACAAACTACACGGGGCACCCACACATCTGCAATGACAGATTCCTTTAGTCAGGATTTCTGTTTATCTGGAATACAGTATTAGTGAAGTATCCTCTACCTGGAATACAGCCTCTCTCTGCAAGGACAGACACAGGACTGTTACCATTTTTTCCACTGAGAAATAATTGACTTTTACTTTCTTCCTGGCAGAAGTCACTGCTCCATCAAAATTGGAAACAGACACTCAAAAAAAGCACTGGAGAAAAAGGCAGGGTAAAAACAGGGCAAAAAAGATACCATCCTGTTTCCATCACAGCGCTGCGTGGTATTAGGAAACACATCTCCCATTGTGATACTCATATAATAAAAGAAAGTCAGCAGCTGTTTGTCAAGTTTTTGAATAACAGACTTCAGAATCAAAACCCCAGCAGCTGCAGCAGAAGGGGAGCTTGGCTGGCAGAGCTAGAAGGGCAGCACCATTCTGCATGTTAACTTTAGAGATACAACAGAACTAACAGAATGGAACTGAAGGAGGCTGAAAGCTAAACAATTGTGTAATCCTCCTCAGGGAGAAAAAAAAGAGCTAAATTACCTGTTGAACCAGCTGTATTTTCATTCGCATTTTTGTGTCGTTCCTGCAGGACATTTTCATTCTCTTCCATTAAAGAATCCTGTGTGGACTCCCCTTCATTGTGATCTGTGGTAGAACCAGGTCTTCCCGTTTCTAACTCCTCATCACTCTCTACTTCATTTTGCTCTTCTGGAACTTTATTCTCTTTATTGAACTGAAAACTCATCCTCTTGTTTGTGATATTCGAATGCACTTTCTTCTTTTTGCGTTTTCTGTTTTCCATATCTACAAAAAGAAAACAGGAAACGTAACCCAAAGCATGCCCAAAAGTTTTTTCCTTCTAAATCCAGCATCCTGATCATACGTGACTTTCAAGGAAAATGACCAAAGGAACTCAAGTACCATTCTCTCTCTCCCACATCTGTTTAGAGACTGAAGAGCTGCACATTTGCTGTTAGATTTTAAAAAGGCAGCTACAGTATTTCATTCACAAAACCATCAGCTTCAAGATCTTAAGAGCAGCAAATTCTTACTTTGGATAAAAAGTATTGCTGCAAAGCAAGGTTATTAGATCAAGTTGCCATCTTAGGATGGAACAGATATGGATGCACAGAAAAGCAAAGCATTTGGAGACAAGCCCTTCAAATCTGTTCTAATGCAGATTCCAGTAAGCTCATGTAAAACAAACTTCCCGTTTCTGTCTTCCAGAAAACCCACCATTCTTTGCATACACAGAGCTGATGGGTGAAGCTGCTGGCAAAATCCTCAGTCATGCCAGTGAGACCAGCAAACCTCACACCATGTCATGCACTTTAACTGAATGAGGCTCAAGCCACTTTGTTTCTTGGACAGAGCCTTGGGCGACATGGTCTAGTGTGGGGTATCCCTGCCCATGGCAGGGGGTTGGAACTAGATGATCTTAAGGCCCTTTCCAACCCAAACCATTCTATGATTCTATGTTCCTTTCACAGGAAAAGTGAGGAAATAATGATTCTTCCTTTGCAGAGCTAGTATTGCTCCCCTGGTTTTTCCCTTTTCCCACATCAATTGGGAATTACAGTAAGAGGTGGCATACAGTTTAGCACCTGAGGGCAGGGAATGGAAAAATACTGTTTCGTATAACTGAAAAGTCATTGGGGATTCAGAAACTGCCACATACAACATTTCTGACTTCAAGAGACTTCAACATTTAAGAGCCATTAAACATCAGTGGGCAACAAAGGCCACAGTCTTACAATGTAAACCAACCACTGCACTTGAACTTCATAACCGTATTGAATGAATGCATTTATCTCATACAGGGGAGCAAACTGAAAAATGCAATGCCTTTGGCATGAAGAACCAGACATCACAGAAACCTGCTGAGTCCCAAGAACAGAGAAGGTAGCAGTAGCATTAGCACCTTCTCTAAGGAAGCGTGAATAAAATACAACTTGCCTTTAGAGTAGGGTGTACTGAAGCCTACAGGCTCTGCTGGCACCTTCAGTTTATCACTACAATTCGGGTCCGTTCCCTTACTCTCAGCAACAGAGTTCTGCTTTGGCATTACATGGTAGTAAGATGGAGCATACTTTGAAGAGCTACAACCTTGCAATAGAGAAGAGATGACAAAGAATTGTGTTGTGCACTGTTGGTTACAGAGACTAGTCTTAAAAACCCTTAGTGTCAAAACCCATACCTCTTTCCTTACGAGATTCTTGTATTTCTTCACAGCATCGTTCAAAATCTTTATCCATTTCTTCCCTCACTATGGAATATGCAGTGTCCCTCAGAATACAAGCTCTGTGCCTAATGAGACGATCTGAAATTTCAACAGTCAGAACTGAGCATTTTTTACCAGCCAAATACATCCTCCATTTCGATTACTAAGACAGAAAGATTTTGCTCTTCTCATAGGTAGCTTCTGAAGGGTTCTCTCAGAGAATATTTTCAGCATAACAACATAAAAGTTCATTATTAAAGCAAAAGAGTTACTGATTAACTCTTCTGTGACAATTCCACATCCAAGTATTTTAACGCTACATTTACAACCTGGCAAGCAATGCTGCTCTGTGGATGTTTCAAATGATCTAATCCCATCTCTGCTGGCCACAGGTGACATTCATCAATTTATACGTTTTAACTTTTTCCAAATTAGGGATAAAAACACATCCTCACCTCCAGGCTCTTTATCTGGGTTGTATTCTAAGGCGTTGCTACAGATTAGATCAATGTCTTTTAGAAAGTCTCTTGCAGTTAGGTACTGGTTTAAGTCAATCTTGGACAGAACTGTTGAAAGGTCCATGGGGTGTTTGATAACTGTGCTATAATCAGGTACCTACAAATGAAACATATATGCTCACATTTAACACAGTGTCTCCCCAAATTAATGATTTTAATGAAGCCGAATAGAGGACTTCTTAAAACCCCCAAATATTTACGACGCATACAAAGATGCATTTAACCAGATAGTTTCAGTTTACATTTAACAGTTAGTTCCTTGAAAATGGAAGGGTTATTTTGACTGGCTTCAAAGAGACAGACCAGTAGAGGGAAAAAATGAAGCAGGGAGGGAAGAAGCATGTGTGGGCAGAGAAAGGAACAGACACCCAGACTTCCCCACAGGAAAGAAAACTCTCACAGAAGTCACCCAATATTCTCTTTGCTGTTGGCAGCAAGAAAAAGCTTGCAAGAATTGCACCTTTCAAGCATCTGTCTTAAGCATCTGCTTTAGAATGAGCTAACTGGACCCAGGGGTGCAGATTTCTTTACTCAGACCATAAAAGGAGCCTAACAACTAGTTCAGATGAGGACATCTGTGTTTCCACGATTTGAATAATACAAACCAAGTAGAAGTAAAGGGAAAGAGAAGTCAGTAGAACAGGAATTTGCTGAAACACAAAGCTCTATTAAGACTACAGCTGGCTTGGAAGTATATCTAATTTACCTCCTCTGGGTCAACAGGCTTTGAAAATACTCTGAAGCGTCTGTCAATGACAAGTCTATGAGTCACATCCCTTAGGAAAATCCTGAGTTCACGCAATGTATCCTCCTCCTGCTCCTCCAGCTGCCTTCTTTCCTCCTCTGTCAATTGTCGAGGCTTAGGTGGTGGTGCTACAGGCAGTTCTTCCAATGGACGCCAAGCTTAAATGAATAGTAAAGTTTCAGTCAATTTATGGTACTCTGATACAAGCAGATGAAAAATTACTCAGAGAAAATTACCACCAAAGTAACTACTGTACAGCTACGAATTTAGGTAGCAAAGTTTGTACGCAGAATACTCTCACCTGCGCTGGGTTTGGGTGCAGGAGGTTTAGCAACTTGATTTACAATTAAGTCCTGAAAAAACATTCCTCTTTCTTCCCTATTAGGCAAGTGGATTTTGAAAACTTCTTCATGGTTGTCATTAAATAAGTCTTTGATCTAAAGCATATGAAGAAAAGATATTTTAGATATAAGGCCACACAAATGCACGTTCTACTCTAAAAAGATGAGTACCTGTTTAAATGAAGCTAGATAATCACCTAGACTAGATAATCACCTAGACCTAGCTAGATAAGGAAGAAATTCTTTACTGTAAGGGTGGTGAGGCACTGGAATGGGTTGTCCAGGGAAGCTGTGAATGTTCCATCTCTGGCGGTGTTCAAGGCCAGGTTGTACTGAGCCTTGAGTGACATGGTTTAATGTGAGGTGTCCCTGCCCATGGCAGAGGAGTTGGAACTAGATGATCTTAAGGTCCTTTCCCACCCTAACTGTTCTGTGATTCTATAAGGCAAACTGAAAAGTCAACCACTTGGCCCTGAAAGGCCAGATTTTCACAGGTTAGCACAGCAACTAAAAACATCTTCTTTGAGGAACACCTCTGGAGTTGCAGCTCAATGAAAACACCATCTGGTACACTGATGAAGTGGTGACATTCAGCACTACCTCCAGGACTCTCCATTTCGTATTGGCCTCCTTGCTGTCCGTTAGTTTAAACCTTTAAGGCAGCTCTAGAAGGAACAGGCAGGCTTTTAGTAAAGGGATGGAGGTTTGGTTGGAGTTTCTTTTACGACTTTAATTAGTTAAAATGAGGTGTCTGAAGTTGCATTCTTCCAAGGTCTACTCCATTTTTGTAATCTCTGCTCCCAAAAGGCACAGAAGGAATTTCAATCCTTCTTTTAGAAAGGACTTATAAACAGCATAAAAAGCTGTGTATAAAGTGAAGCCCTTTCAAAGCATTTGATGATAAAACACATCTAGGTGTTCCTCTCCCCAAGGAAATGAGGCAAAATAATCACAGCAGCACATTCACATGTTGAACACCTTCCTTTCATGCACTCGCAGATGTCCAAAAAGCGCAGCATGTCCTCTTACAGAATTTTGTTAAGGAATACAACAACTGATTTCCAGGTGACTTAAAGAGAAGATGAAAATTCTCTTTCTACTCTGTCAAACTTCCTTTCCACATTTCCATTTCAAGCACTGTATATTCTTGACTAAGTACATACCCAACCATCTTGTAGTCACTGGAATTTATTGTCTGAAGTTATACGTATGTCTAATAAGCATGAGTGTGAGAGAAGGGAGAAAAAGTTGGGTCAAAGTCAGTCTCTTTATTCCAAAACCACTTTAAACAAATGCTTTCAGCAGTGTTTAGTCTAAGCAGATTTTAAGAGACCTGGTTTGGATGCCCGAGGAATAAGTGTGAATTTCCTTCAGAGTCCACAGAACTCCAATGCTTAAAGGATTTATTTATAAGCAAGAAATTGAACAAAAAACGTTCAGAAAAGGGTGGCCAGAAATACCTCTTTTGGGAGATCCGCGTGACGCACATCAGATGTTGCAAGCAGCAGAACTGGAGCTAATGTTGGAATGTTCTCCAGTAGTGTTGTAAAAGTAGCTTTCAGTGTAGCTCCAACAGTTTCCCACCACGAATGGATATGTGGGATATAAATTATACTGGGTGCCGTTCTCTGAGCTTCTCGCATCAACTGGCAAAATGAAAGCTTGGATAAGAAAGCTAAACCACGGGCCAATAAACAACAATGCATGAGACCAGATTACGTGTGTTGGAAGACCACAAGCCATTGCCTACGGATTGTACCTCAATCACAGAAGACAACATGCATCTACCGTGTGAGGGAAGTGGGAACAGTCCTTTCACATGACAAATTCCTCCATGCACCCTTTCAGATTATCACTATTCAGATATCCAGATGATCAATATTCAGAATATCAATATTATCAGTATCTGCTTATATTTAATTTTCCTAGTGAAGAGATATACACCTGTGTACAAATGTCAGTGAATTTTAATACTTTGACTGCATACCTTGCAGCACTAGAAGCTGCCTATGAAAAAAAAGAGTAATGCTTCTTTTGCCCCCAAAACCTCCACTGCCCTTTAAGTCTAACAAAAAAAGCAGCTACAAGTGCTTGACACGCAGTCAGGCTGATGCAGAGCCATCTACTGGGAGCACAGGTTCTTGTGAGGCAATGGAAACAACTTCCTGGATCCCACTGAGACCAGCAGCATTTCTTGCCATAGAGAGGGGTTTATTTGCAGCACCTCCCATCTTCCCGAGCTGCTACAACATCCTCACTAATTCGGAATGGAAAATACGACCACATATAATAAACTTATTTGATATCATCTGATCTGGAAGAAAAGCGCATTTTTCAGATGGAAGTAAATGTAAGAGCACATTCAAACCAGGCTGCCTCCACCAACAGTGAATTTGGCTTACTTTAAGAGTTTAGAAACAGTTCATGAATGCTATGAGATTAAAGAGGGGAAAAAAGAGACACCTGTGCACATGTTTCTTCTGGTGAGGTGCTGCTTGCCGACAACATACATAGGTCTAGTGTATAAGCTGGAAACTTCTCCAGGGCGTGTATTACTGCAGGTGCCAAATGAGAAGTTTGCCCGTATCCTGGCTCTCCCACTAGTAAGAACCGTGGCCTACAAGATGTTGGCTGGTAATAAACATTTCTAGAACAGCAAGGAAAAAAAACAAAGAAATGAAGTGATGAATGTTAAGAAAGTGACAAAAATAACTGACCCAACAAGGATGAAATCAATCTATTTTGCAACTGTTGACTTATATGACTTTCACATTAAGCTATCAAAAGGTTCACAAAAGCTTAGCAGAGTAAAGGTACAAACTGCAGCCATTGTGTAAGTTCTCCTCATAGTGTTTTAACAAACCATTTCTCAGTTTCGTTCCTGCTACATAATTTGCTACGGGTTTAACAATCTTGGAAGGCAGAAAGGCAAAAGATGGCTACACAAATCCATAGATGGCTTTTATCTAGAGGGACAGACAGCCCAGTTCTTCAGTCTTGAGTCTTTCAAGCAATACGATGGATTAAATTAACACACTCCCAGAGTCTGTGGACCATTTTTGACTTGGGAAAAGAGGGCAGGAACATTCACTGTGATGGGTTATGGCAGCAAAATGCTTCATCTACCACCCTCACACCGGAACTGTTTCCAGATCCAGCCATATTGACAATATAAACATAAAGGGAACAAACATCTACCTGCCAAAGTTGAGGAATTTTTCCGGTTGACTACCAGGTGTTTTCTGAGTTGGATTATCTTCAAAGATCAGTGGTGATTCTTCATCACTGTCAATCACATCATTTCTTAAAGCGGGATTTAAACTGTCTGAAAGACAAGAGAGGTTTGTTAACTTTCCTGAATAGGCTGTAGCTTGCTCTTACATTAATAGAGCTTCTAAATCAGCACTGGAAACCACTTATCTTGTATTTCTGCATTTAAGGGCACTCACTGCTATTTTCTGTAGAGCTCATTCTACCACAGATCTAAGGAGATTACACAGGTCTTGTACAAAGCTGTCCCATGTCCCATGATTTGCGTAAGATATTCTCTCTGCATTGGTGAAAACTTGGAGGCTTTTCCCTTAGAACAGAGAGGATTAGGAACAACCTCTGTAGTTCCTAAACACATGAAAACCTCAACAAGGATTCTTTCTGGAGCTGGACATGGGGAAATGAAGTGAATGCCATGGCCACAGACTTCCATTTGTCTAGGACTAGCAAGTCAGAACATACAGACCAACATCTCCTATATAAGGCTCCTCAAAGATTCCTAAAGAAGATAATGGAAGGTGGACAACAGAAACAGGATGCAACTACCCATCCCCTAGCCTCTCTGCTTTTGTTTTGATAGTGGGTTTCTGTCTCTGTTTTAACACTGCAAACGATCTACCAGCTCCACTGGGAGTAATACTGGTAGGATGGATATTCTGCATAGATTAGCATAATAAATTATTAATGGATCTCCATTAATCAGGATTGGAATGACTTCATCGATTTACTTGTTCTCACCAACAGACTAATCCTGATCAAGGACTGTAGCGATAGGACAAGGGGTAATGGGTTTAAACTGAAACAGGGGAAGTTTAGATTGGATATAATGATGAAGTTCTTTACTGTGAGGGTGGTGAGGCACTGGAATGGGTTGCCCAGGGAAGTTGTGAATGCTCCATCCCTGGCAGTGTTCAAGGCCAAGTTGGACAGAGCCTTGGGTGACATGGTTTAGTGTGAGGTGTCCCTGCCCATGGCAGGGGGGTTGGAACTGTATGATATTAAGGTCCTTTCCAACCCAAACCATTCTATGATTCTATGATCACAGCCGATGCAGTCAGGAGTGTGAACTCACGTATGTTATGCAAGCCAAACCCCAAGTACACACCACTAAAACATTCTGATCTCACATGCAAGTGAGCAGTGTGATCCATGGACATATCAATTAAAAGGTGATGGTTAAAAGTTATGACAGCGAAAGCAGTATTTAGCTTAAACCACTTGTATTGTGATACTGACATGCTTCAGACCAGAATTAGAAGCATTTCTGCAAAAAAGCCTTCTCCCCCCCACCGAAACATTTCTCTTGAAAGAGGTGCCTCATACATTAAACCTTAGATCCAACTCTACAAATGATAAACATGTTGGCTGCTGTCCGAAGTGGAGTGCTCTAGTAGGGAACATATAGTTCTCCACTGTGTACCGAGAGTCATTCACGGCTCCCACCCAGCACCATGCACGTGTCTGTTCTAAAATTCTACTGCCATCACAGCCGAGAGGTTGATGGCACAAATCAGCAGTTTCTGCTTTGGCAGAATTTTACCAAAGTGGATGTTCTCGATATACCTTGCTGTTGGTCCTTTAGTGCAAGCTCTGCATGGGGAAATACTCTCTGCAAGGCTTGTAAAAGTCTTTCTAGTGTGTTTTCAAACAGTGGTTTTACAATAGGTGACAGTGCTCGCCCAGGTGAAGCCACAGCCCTCTGTGAAGCTGGAACAGTCTTCTGCATAGCCATGACAAAATCCTTTGCTGTTATCTTAATAGAAGCAATATCTAACTGCAGTTTCTCACTACTTTTGTATATCTGAGGATAGCGGCGGCGCAAAGCACAGAGCGCAGCTTCAGCACATAAGGATTTAATATCAGCACCACAGTATCCTAATGAACAAAAGAAGAATCAAATGTTATGTCAGTTTCAGGCAAAACAAAAGTCAAGGCAAAGGTTTCTAAAGTGCAACAACTGGAAGACTTTGTAGGCAGCCAAAAATTAACATGTTAGGAGAGAATTTAAAGAGTTACTGCATTGCAGAGAAGATATTACATGACTGATATCCTGTGCTTATGAAACAGCCAAGACTTTGCTCCTGAGGAATATCTCCCAAACCCAGTCAATGTTCTGAGAGACACAAAAAAACTTACAAAAAAGGCAGCACCTGCCTTTGCTTGCTCCCAAGGTGTGGAGCTGCCTCACTGCCTTGCTTAGCAGCAAGGCACAAGAGCTCAGGTACTGCCTGGTACAAGCTCAGATTTCTCAGGACTCAGTCACACGCAGTAACTCACTTGGTTTTCAAACCTACCAGTACATTTTTCAGCCAGCTGTTCAAGAAATGTGTCCAGTGGCCTAGGAGTCCAGTCTCGTGTGTGAATCTTGAAAATCTCTTTTCTGGCCTGGAAACAAAAAGGGTTGCATTTTAGTTGCATCCTAAGTTTACTTGTATAAAAAACCCCACAAACAAAACAAAAGCCAAACCAACCACCACAAAACCCCAGAACCCCTTACATTAGTGCAGATACTTCTCTGCTGCTCTTCAGGTATTTTAAAGTTCAGTTCATGTGCTCTTTGCTTTTTCAAGCAGGACATTTAATAATTCTTAACCTGTCACATTAAATTCTTGTTTCAGTGCAGGCCCCCCAAAAAAGACATTTGTAGCTTCCCTGAAAACGAGGTTTCCACAAGTATAAGATCTAATGATCCTGAGGAAAAAAAAGTAGTAAAAAACCCCAACCTTTATCTGCAAACAGAATGTTTCATCAAAGAGAATTCTCTCAAAACTCTGCACAATTTCATGCTGACAGTCTCATTAGTTCATCAGATTTGCTTTTCTGCCACTTTACTCAAGGAAAACAGTCCTAGCACTATGTTTCAAGTTGTCACAATTACTACAAAGAAGAACAATATTTAGGACTCAAACTACTGTCACTGATCCAGAGAATGACAACCATTGCCTATCTTTATCTCTGATCTCAGCAGGACTTTCATTTAAGTATTTCCTCATACAGAGATTAGCAAAAATGCACTTTTTGTGCACATCATTTCTTACATTTTCAAGATGCAACAGCAGTGATCTATAACTAATTCATGCATTAATTCTTTGTTATCTTTCCAGCGAATAGCAGCATCCCATTGTCTTGACTGGCCAGAGTGAAACGAAAACTCATGATAGAGGTAACTACTTGAAATCACCTTATTCATAGATATCCAGTATCAAATCTGCCCACCACAATACAAGGCAGTCTCTCCAAGCATCCCCCTCTTTTGTCTGAGTTGTACAACACTGATTTTGACTTTAACTCCACTGTTAGGAGGTGGTGTTACAAAGATGGACTTTGCCACATTAGCAGTAAGGCTGAGTTGAAGTTCTGACCTCTTTATTTGGCAAGTTGAAGAGGAACTCCCGATCAAAGCGTCCAGGTCTTCGTAAAGCTGGATCTATAGAATCCAATCTGTTGGTGGCTCCAATCACCACAACCTCTCCTCTGCTGTCTAAGCCATCCATAAGTGCCAGAAGTGTCGACACAATAGAGCTAACAGAAAAATACAATTTTCATTCACTGGTTTAGTAACTTCTCTTATATTCCACATGCCCTTATCCAACAAGCGCTCAAAAAGGGCAAGCTTTAGCTGAAGAGATGCTGATTAGTGAAAGGCTCATTTTAAGACATAAACAGATAAGGTAACACAGACCTTGTGCTGATACCAAGCTTCACAAAGTGTTTTCTATTACTGTTTAAAAATGACCTGACATATTAGTGCTCTGAGTATCTAGTTTCTAGAATAAATCTATGTGTCACAAACTTAAATAGGTTGTGGTCTTCTTTGTAAAAAGTTCAAGAAACTTCTATGAAGGCACAAAAAATGCACTACCTATGAATTTGGTCTTGTTTGCTGGACCTCACAGGAGCAAGACCATCTATCTCATCAAAGAAAATAATTGAAGGACGCATCTGGTAGGCCTAGAATGCAAACACAGGAATACTGACATAAGTAAACCAGCACTCTTGTAAGGAGAAAAAGCATGAAAAACGTTATGGCTGGAAAAGTCACTGGAACTGGGCTTTTCATACTAGCACCAGGGATCTTTAAAGATTAAGCTAATGGAGTAAGTGGCATGATTAACAGAAGACAGCGGCTTATGTCAGCCACCGAGATGGGTGACAGGAAACAAATCCCACCAGTAGTTTCTACAGCTCTTTGACAACTACCAAGAACAGTGCAGGGACTCAATTCAATTATAGGTTCTGGAAGCAAGCTTCCACTGTGAATTTAAATGGCCATACTTTTACCCTGCATCTGTTTCCCTCTGATCTAAAGCCACCATCTCTCGCCTTTTGAAACCTTTTTTTGGTGACTGTTTGCAGTTTGAGGGGGTTGCTGTGTGAGGTACTCTCATTTGTTTCATCTTTCCCAATAAATCTCAATATTTCAAACCCATAAAAAAACCCACAGAAATAATGGAACTCAGTCCCGTTTCAGTGGAAGGAGCTGACAAAACATGAGAAAGACTGAGTCCTTACAAGCATTGACAGCAGAAAATTACCATTACCACTCGGACAGAACACAGGGCATGTTTCAACCTCACCTGATCAAATAATAAGCGAAGCTGTCGTTCAGACTCCCCCACCCATTTACTCAGGCAGTCAGCACCTTTTCTCATAAAGAAGGCTATTCTCCTGTCACCTTGGCTACATTCATTAGCAAGTGCACGAGCAACCAGTGTCTTTCCAGTCCCTGGTGGACCATAGAACAGACAGCCTCTGCAATTAAAACAAACAAAACCCCATAAAAGATTCACAAAAAGAAGATTTTTGTAAGAAAACATCATTACAATAAAACGGTATTACAACCCCCATCCCTAAAACACACGACTCTTCTCTCCTAAACAAGCCACAAAGATAGCAGTAACACCTGAAGTCTTGTGATCCTACACAATTCAACAAGGCAGCAAATGAAACAAAGAGGATAATGCATATGCACAAAACCTCAAGAAAAGATCCTAATATCCCAGAAGGACACTTCCAAAACTGGTGACAAACTAATAGGGGTGGTTACAGCACAACTGAGCCAAGCAAGAACAGACTTCACAGATTCTGAGACTGGGCTAATTTATGAATCACAGGTTCATTTTCCAGTGCTACATTGAATATCCATTCTCATTTTCACAGAAGGCAAGGTCTGACAGTAAAGCATTTAACTCTCCCTTAAAAAGCTTTGAAGTTACTGGATTTGGTCTCCCATTGCTGATGATAAACAAGGAGGAGGTCCAAAGCTGGGTGCCTATTCTGAATTCCCAGGCAGATACAGCCTCAACAATTTTTCAAGGCAAGACACTTCTAGATACATTCTCACCACAAAGTAAATCCCTGAACCTACAGACATTCTGGATTCTATCCATTGTTAAGAGATTACTTTTTACTACTGCTAAGGAACCCCCATCATCACTGTTGAAAATTCTAAGCATGGAAGATAGCGCAGTTGAATATTCTCCCCAAAATAGGTGAACTAGAATCTATTGTTTTGAACAATGTTTGTTACCTTGGAGGCTGGATCTTGAATCTCTCAAAGAATTCTGGGTACAGCAATGGAAAAACGACCATCTCTTTTAAAGATGAAATGTGGTCAGAAAGACCACCCACAGCATCAAATCGTACCTAAATTCAACACAACACATTTGATATGTTAAAGAAAGCTACAGCCCCCGTAAGAGTCCATCATTGATTTTATGTCAGCAGAAAGGAAGTGTTTGGGGCAACTTTCAAATTGCTTGATAGAATACTGAAATCCAATCCAATTGTAGAGGGCCTGCTGGAAACCTCTCACTGACACCATGACCCAGCAATACTTACTGAACAATCGATTTGCATTGGATCAACATCAGCCAAACTTGCTCCAATTTTCATTCGATCCTTGCGAATGCCCTTTAGCTCATCTGGCCGGAAGTTTAGTGGCAGACACCTTATTGGAATGAAGGAGGAAAAAAAAAGTGCTTTCTAACTTCAGATGCAGCCAGAAGATTTCTGCTTTTAGAATGATGGCAAGTGAATGCAGAAGACTTTGTAAATGAGCATAAACTTCCTAAATAGTTAAATATTTGTGTAAATTGTTTTACATTTCATGTACATGGATAACTAAAGGAAAATGATCACTCCAGAGATGAAACAGTTAATAATTTTACCAACTCTTAGTACTTAGGAATACCCATGCCAGCCAACATGGTAGGTCTATGAATGCAAGCTTAGAGAATAACTTCTTCTATGTGGAGTATGTGAACTGACCTTGAATTGTGTGATGGAAGAACCTCCCCACAGAACACACTGACACCTTTCAAAGACTTTTTGCTACTACATTCAAAAAGTTACAGCCTATAGGGATACTTATTTCCATGTGGATTAACATTCTAAAGGCTTCCCACCATTGCTGGTCCTTTCCAGGGATTTTGGGATGTGTGTGCCACAAGACACACATGTCTGAAATAGGCTGAAAACCTATTTGTTAGATTCTTACTAAAACAGTTTTTCTAGAGCTTTTGTTAAGTAACAAAAGCTCCATTATTTTGTCTCCTTATTACATATTCTTATGGTGGTTTTCTTTCTGAACAAACTACTATGCAGCACAGGAGCAGTACAAGCTTCTATTTAAAAATTAACATCAAAGTGTTCCTCTCCCCATTCCCACATAGAAATCAAATCACTGATTAAAACCTAACAGACTCCTCCCACCCCTATTCTCCAATTTCATTAACCTTCTTAAATTTCTGTTACGGCTGTGCCTCCTACGCCTCTCAAAATGCTCTTCATCATCATCAGATGAGGAGGAAGAGGATGTGGAACCATCACTGCGGACCCCGTGTTCCCGTCTGCAAACATTTAAACAAGTGAGAAAATTAAAGTACTAAGTAATATCAAAATTTAAGTGAATTCTATCTAAGTAACATCAAAAGTAATATCAAGTAATGTAAAAATTTAAGCGAATTCTATCTCAGAATTGACTTAGAGTTCTCTTAAGTTTCTAAAGCATTGTACTTCTTATAAATATGATTTCAAAGGACATCACATGATTTCCCTTGTCACAGAGAAATGTTAGGGAAAGGGAAAATGTTAAACTATTTTGCCAAGAAACTTCATAAACAAATTACTTGTTTCAGTCTCTCTCACACACACAAATGGAGTTTCACTTTGCATTATGTATCCACTCCGAAACATAGACCTTTTAAACTTACTTAAAAGTTTGGCTTCCTTCCCTAACCGTCTGCTTTCAAGGATGCTAAATACTGTGATCAAATCTAGCAAGAGATGGCATTCTCCATGCTCCAACTGCTTACAGGATCCAAAACTCCCTTGTCATGACTATTGCAATTTATAGTTTCATTTAGTATTTTTCTTGCTTAAGGGTGGTTTTGTACAGAAGTATCAACTGATTCTGAAGAAAAAACAGAATATTCTAAGTGATTACAAAAAGATCTGTTAATACTTCCATACAGGCTCTCCCCTCTGACAATGTTATCTTCAGTTTTAAGAAAGAAAGTCGTATCCTTCAAGATTAAATAGTCTTGAGATTTTCAGAGGAAGATTCTGGCTTCAATTCCAGAATAAAAGAATTACAGTTACACAACCTCAGCCACAACCTTCGTCATCACCTTATCACTGACCACAAACCTGCATTTTAAACAAACCTAATAGCTAATAAAAAGTGTATCCTGTGCCCCAGTATTTTTCTTTATACCCTCAGACCCACAGCAATAATCATGCTATTCATCTGTAATTAGTACCAATCCAAAGCCTCTTGAAAGCATTATTCAGGGATGTGACTGGCAGCACTACTGATAAATAAGAACTATCACTAACCATCACCAACCTGTTATTATTTTTGCAGCAAGAGCCTTGCGACTGAGCATTTGTAAATGAACATGTCTGTCTGACAGGAGAAGACTGGCCCGGAAAATACATCTTACGTTGTCTTGGTTCTGTTGAAAGCAAAGAATTTAGACTAATGCTTCAAAAAAGTTGAACAGGAAGCAGGACAGTGAAAGAAGCAGAAAATGTGACCTGTTCTGCCCATGTCTAGCTTCAGGGGAAATCTTGAGTGATTTAGGGGTGTGGGTGGGTTAAATCAGTGCACAATAAAAGTGAACCACTCCTCCCACCCCGCCCCCTACAAACAGGAGAAATGAAAACCTCAAGAGTAAGATCATCCAGTCTGTTCAGTTACTATTCTTTCAAGCATACACAGGTCATTTTTTTGTCATTTAATAGCAAAGAAATACAATGAGCACAGGCTACATGCATTTAATAAAATTTACTTGTAGAATGAAGGTAAGAAATTGAAATACAAATTGAGTGTGTACAGATTTGCATTACAAACCAAAACCAAACTCATATACAGGAAAGCAGCTCATAAGAGAAACTGCATAACTTACTTTCCAGCGGCGCTTGGTAGCGCTCCACAGTCTTCCTCTGTCGAAAGAAATAACGCTTTCGAGTGTGTTCACCATCTTCATCTTTCTCTTCACTTTCATCTGATGAAGTTGCTGTACATCAACATTAAAACATTTAAATGCTGTTGCAAATTATATTTAAAACCGCACTACACAGATGCCTATCAGTTTTACTACTACCTTCATATTAATGACACAATAGATCTGAGAACATGCAAAACCTGAAGAGCAATTTACAAAGACACATTCCAGCAATTACAAAGCACAGAGGAGCACAGATACAGATACTGTTCTGTCCTTGCTCCAATTGCTGGTGACTGCTCATCAATCTCAGTAACAACAATTGTGTCATCTTGCCTAGCCAAGATGCAGCTGCTGTGAAAACCACTACTTCAAGAAGTAATTTCTGAGAAAGTGTTTCAGGGAAGTGTATTTCATACTCCAGAATGGCAAGACTAAGCATGGTAATGTAGCTCCAAGTCCTAGCTCTGCCACAGATCTCTGGAGCAATAATGGGCAAGTTATAGGTTTGAACTTCCCCAATCAAAAAAGTAACGTCCAATGTATACAGTTTATGTCACTAGCTTCTGTAAAGTAATTTGAAGGGGATTTTCATAAAAGATGATAAGAATGCAAAACACACTATCTTCTCCCCTGATGATCTTCATGCTAGGGAGCAGCTTTCCATACACACCTGGTAACCTACCTGAATTCCTGAGAATTCTCACTGTACCACTAAAACCCTGCAGATGGACATGCTCCCGCTGTAGTGGGGTCATTCTTTCTCATTCTGAGTAAAACCACCCTTTTCTTTTGATTCCCACTTGTCCACAGCTACCTGTTGCACCCAATTTTTTTACCTCTGAATATCTGTTCTGAGCTCACTGCAGCACAGCCCTAGAATCCCTAACTATGGCTTGTCATGTCAAGAATAAGGACTTTTTAACTGATGAGAAATCGGGTCATCTCAATTGCTTAAGACAAGGATTTGGCTAGAGCATAGCAGAGAAAATTTAAACCAGAACTAACCTGCAACAACCCTTTGCTTATCAGCTATTTTTTTGTCAGCTCTCGGGATTTCTTTCTTTCCTCGGGAGTATATACTGAGATTTTCCTAATTAAAAGAAACAAGAAAGATCAGTCACAAGTATGCAGAAAACCTGACATGGGCATATTTGGTTTCTCTTTATGCTATTAGGGTACTCCATATATACAAAAGATAAAATTAGGGTACTGGAGAAGAGAATAAGAACATCATTCTGGTACCCAGGATTAGGATCAAGAATTCCTCCTCCAAAATAGGGTTTGGTACACGTGATAGTTAAATACTTTTCTACATATAAAATCCAATGTGTATTAATTAATCACAGTAATTAATCATTAATTATCAAAGAACCTGGCAGAAGCTAGGAAAAAGCAGTTTCCAGAAGACAAAAAAATTAACCATATGGGCATTTGAGAGATGATGTACAAAGTACTATGGACAATTCCAGTTTCATTAAACAAAGGAATTCGGATCTATAAAGGAAGGCTATGAAGAGGTTTTAAAATTAAGTGCCTGTCATTCAGATGGACTGCAGAAAAAACTTGATTTAATAGAGCAAAACCAACCAGAGAAAATAGGATTGCTGTATAGAATTTTAGCACAAGTTCCTCTAGGGACAGAGACTACTTAAGCTTACAGGCAAGGCTGGAAAAGAACAAACACACATCAAGCATCAATGAATTCAGTGTTTCGTAAGATTTAAGATCCAAGCCCTGAAACAGCTGTTTGTAAACAGCATTCATTCAAAAATCGTAAAGCAATTCATAAAGCACAGTATAAGACATGCATTTCAGGGTACCACTGCTATTTCATGTCTTCTGAGGAAGATATTTCCTCCACCCTTAGAGTCCATTTGTAGCATGACCACTAACATCAAGATGTTAAATTATAATTAGAGCAAAACCAAGTGTTATTTTGGACCACACTATTCTGTGGAAGAGTTATTTCAGTTAAATTAAAATGACAAACTAAATGTTTTTTCTATGTGAAACACACTACTTAGACAAAAGAATAGTAAAATAAATCAGCATCTACATTTGTGTTGCTGAACACTCCCAGGTCTTCCATCATTCGCCGTCTACGCATCTCCATGTCATCCATCTTTTGCAAGACGGCTTCTGCAGTACTAACATAAAAAGTTGACATGTCAGAGCAAAGACAGGCAAGTATAAACCCCCAAATATATCCAAGAATACACATAATTGGTATGACATTCTAATACAGTACGCACAAAGCAGAGGCACAGACACTCAGCCAAGTTCTTAAACACTACTTGAAAATTAGTTCAAATGTTTACTGGTTTAGAGCAGATGTAAGAACAAGCGTTTGAGGATTTGCAAACAAGCTCTGTTTCCACATTTATTTTCCCCTCTCATTGATCACAGTAAAAATAAACCTTTAAAAAGTCTGTTTTAGTAAAAAAAGTAGAATTCTGAAGATCCTAGTAAGATAACAGAAATTACAGCAGTATTCAATAGCTCTTCAGCTGCTCTGCTTCTGCATGATAGCATTAAGTCACTTTTAGTTCACAGCCTTCCTCAGACAACAGGTTGCTTATTCTTTTCTTAACTGTAATTTAAGTTTCCTGTCGATTTTCTGTGGCTATAGATATTGGAAAAAAACACCCTACTGCTGTTACACTTTGCAAACCTTTCCGAGCTGTGCCAACATATCACATACACAGGGGCATGTAGGGAGGTCTCAGCCTAACCACTGAATCCACTGAGCTCTTGCTGCCAGGACTAGCAATACCTTTTTCTGTTGTCAAAAGGAGAAAGCCCCTAGCCAGTGTATGCCATAGCACAAAGGCTGCTAAAAAGTTTCATGTCAGTGGCTTTGTGAGATGATGGAAAAAAAACCCACTTACTTTGTTATAAGTTTGTCAAACAATACAGACTGATTTGTAGTGGTGTAACGACTTTGTTGAAGCCTGCAGCTTCGGCGGACCTCTAAATCTCCATTTTGTTCATGGACATGTTCTGCAGCTTTTGCCTCAGCTCTGGTCCTCAGTGTCCTGGTGACTAAAATGTGGTAACATAGAAAGTATTTTGAGACATTTAGAAAATGCATCACTACCTTTATCACCACTGCTCCAGTAAACATAAAATCTGCAGTGGAGTGATTTTTTTCTTTAAATACTGAATTAAAAGTTAATGTCATGGTGACAACACCCAACTTAATTATGTTTAAACTTTACTGTTTGATCTACCTCTTTGCATAAAACTCACCAGAAATTCACCATCTTCGAGATATCCTCACAGCTTTGGCTGATTTTGGCTAAGAGTTCAGATGTTTCTGGGGCCAAGTTAAACAGGCAGAGTAATGAAGTGCGATCCTCCTCAGAAACTGGGCTAAAAAGGAACCCTATAGAATTCCTGCTACTTACCTTCTTTATAGTCTTCTTTTTTTTGTTTTGATTTCTGCTTTGCCAACTGCCTACATTAAGAAAGAGGACACTGTATCAGAATTACTGCACGGAAGTATTTCTAATATCTTACCATATCATACTGCATCAGAAAGTTCCCCCTCAAGACCGGGGAACTTCAGCTGTTTTATGATCTCATGCTCCCAGTCAGGCAGAGCAAAGCCTGTGGACCACAAGGATCCCAAGTCTGCTGTGTACACGGTTGCTATGCGCCGAGTTCTAAGCGACTGACACCCCAAAACATTCTAAGGCTGAAGTTCTAATGGGGCACATATTCCTTGACAACCAAAGTAGGGAGAGCAAGGAGCTGGGAAAAGATGCAGAAGACTTGTACTACGAAGAGCAATTCTAGTTCTAAGATACCGGCACTCGTTTTAACATAACCATATTCCCCTGCAGGCTTCTGATTTATCATGATGTGACTCACTGTACATGCTTTCACTTTTCATTCTATCTGTTCAACAGAGATTGAACACCCAAAAATACAGTACCTCGTTAAGTGTCTTCGATTGATATTTTCACTTAATATCTCCATGCTTTTGTCAAAGCTAGAGTCCGAACAGGGTGGCATGCTTTTTCTCATTGATCTTAAACAGTGTCCACCGAAACATTTCATTTTGGTCGAGGAATACTCCTAGCAGGAGAAAGAAATAACATTTATATACACCACGTATGTTGAGCTGAGGAGGCAATTTTATCTCATTTAGGCAAGTTTTTTCTGTAACTCTTCTGAGTTACAGTGCAACTAACAGTACCTAAGTCTTGGACCACTTCAAGGTCTAGGCCAGGGACACATCTGCACTTGAGGTAACTGGGAGGCCACACCATCTGGAACCAGTTACTGATTACATTGAGGGTCTGAGAACATTTACAGAGGGATATAGTAGTAACGCAGTAGGTATGTGTGCACACATGTGGGGTCTAAATACCAGCAGCTGGAGCAGGACTCACCCAACCAGCCCCTGGGGACACCCAAGCATCAGGGACAGGTACAGACAGACTGAATGCCCGACACCATCTACCACAGGGGCCCATATTACATATATAAACTTATGTATGTGTGTGTATTATCCCACTAATGGGTTTTCACCCTGATCAACCAGAGAGGGAAGAAGGATCATTTGCACTCTCCATAGAGCTTCTAGATTCAGCTACTCCAAACATACAACAGTTTCAAGTAAGAACAACTTTTTAAGTCAGAGGCTGTACTTCTACATACATGATCACTTGTGAAATTCGACTCCCAGGTTGGGAGTGACTCTGGAAAGTTTAGCTTGCTTTAAGTCTTAAACTCTAAGTCTTGGGCCTCCCTGCCCTCTAGGGCTGTATCCCATGAAACCTTACTAAGCAGGTTCCTGAAGAGGCCAAAGTCTGCTCTCTTGAAGTCCAGGGCAGTGAGCTTGCTGCACGCTCTTCTCACTGTCCTGAGGATCTCGAATTCAACCATCTCATGATTGCTGCAACCAAGGCTGCCCTGGAGCATCACATTTCTAACCAGCCCTTCCCTGTTGGTGAGAATATTCCTTGGGAGCAACTTTAAAGGTTTTAACATCAGTTAAAAGATGATTGCAGTAATACATTTCACAAATCTCTGAGCCAAAGGCCAGACTGAAGGAAAAACAAACACTTTGAGAATGTCAGCACAGACGTTAGGAAAAGCCCGGTATAGTGACCAGGGAAATCTTTCTATGTGCACTTACACACTTGTTCACTATTGTCATGTATTTTTAATGCAATGTTCACCATGTAATATCTGTGATATTTACTACCCTTTGTATGTATTTTTTACCTTAATCTTGGCTCAAATTAGGACACAGGCAAAGCAGTAACAGTGCATATTGCTAACTGTGATCGTCCTCCATTTGTAGGAAGGTATCCCAAGTCAGCAAGGTGGCAGACACCAAGAAGCAGCCAGCGAAGCAAGAGTAACTAACTCTTATCAACCCAACCAGGCTGAAAACACACACTTAAGAAGTAAACTCAGAAGCAGCAAATGGCTAAACAGCAAAGATAAGGCAGTTGGATTAAAGAGTTTTGTAAAGTATTTCAATTTTTGTAAGCATTTCATATTTTATTACTTTCCTCATCCTACAGACAGCAATTGGCAATTGTTTCTAAAAAGCCTCGGTACAAAAACTCTGTTCAGCTCTCTAATGTCTGAGGAAGTAACTCTGTGTTGAAGTACTACCAAAACAGATAAAGGTCCTTAGGCAATAAGGCTGTTAACTCTGATGCTGAGATCCCTACACAGATGGGTCATGAAGGCTTAGCCTGGAAAAACAGCAGTTTCCACTTTGCCCAGACAAAAGGGGCCCCAAATACAGGTCACACAAGAGCAATCTTGTTCACCTTAGGGACTTACACCAGGGTTATACACCTATAGACACACAGCTTTCAATGGGACACTGATCACTTTGTACCTGCCATGGAACTGCTTGGGACTGAAAACTTGGAAGAGAATAAACCCACAGATGTTGGCTTACCTCAGACTTCCGGCTGTATGGCCCTTAGTATGAGTGAAAGAAGCTGACTAAAGATAAACCCCTTGCTGGTATTAGAAAACTTCAAGAGCTGCCACTGCCAAGTCCTTGCACATTAACAAGACAGGAAAGAGGCATTAGGACCTGAACATGCAATTAGTATCATCATCATTTCATCATCTAGGGCACTTCTGTCTGTCTCTGCACTCTAGCAGAGCCTGACCATCGTACAAATGAGGTAAGAATGTGCCTCAAAGAATGGGAAAGGTCTGCAAAACGAAAAAAAACACAACCAAAACAAAACAAAAGATAGAAGAAAATAAAGAAACAAAAGAACAACCTCACAGTTTCACAATGAGGATTCTGCTTTGGTTTTCAGTGAAAAGTTTATAGCTAGCTTCCTCATTCTTCTTCTCCACACTGAGAGCACAAGCCAGCCACTTTACCTGCCTGGCTCTGCACAGCCTTTGTGTGCCCGTGTGCAAAAGGCAGCTGAATTCCCTGCAGCCTCTGACAACCCTTTCTAGGGTGGACTGCAAAAGCAAAGTGGTGACCTTTAAGCAGATTCCATGTCAAAAAAAAAAAAAAACAACAAACCAAACTAGGACCTAAGGGTTTCTTCCTTATTAGCTCAGTATCACTGAAAATAATGAGAATCCACACAACTGAAACTCCCAAGAGTTCTGCTGGAAGGAAAAAGACTCCATTACAAGCACCACTCCGAGGCAGGGCTTCAGTAAAGAGCAGACCTCTTCCAAGTTAGATCTGGCCTGCCTTTATTTGTTATGGGAAGGCAGGACACCCTGAGGAGAAGAGCCCCATTTGGAAAGAGCCCCTCTATTCGGCTCTCATGAGACCCCACTTGGAGCACTGTGCAGTTCGGGTGTCCTCAACATAAACAGGCCATGGAGCTGTTGGAGCAAGTCCAGAGAAGGCTGCAAGGATGATCAGAGGACTGGAGCACCTCCCATAGGAAGACAGGCTGAGAAAGTTGGGGCTGTTCAGACTGGAAAAGAGACCTCACAGCAGCCTTCCAGTATCTGCAGGGGGCCTACAAGGACGCTGGAGAGGGACTCCTCATCAGGGCCTATAGCAATAGGACAAGGAATAACGGGTTTAAACTTAAGCAGGGGAAGTTCAGGTTAGATATAAGGAAGAAGTTCTTTACTGTGAGGGCAGTGAGGCACTGGAATGGATTGCCCAAGAAAGCTGTGAATGCTCCATCCCTGGCAGTGTTCAAGGCCAGGTTGGACAGAGCCTTGGGTGGCATGGTTTGGTGTGAGATGTCCCTGCCCATGGCAGGGGGGTGGAACTGGATGATCTTAAGGTCCATTCCAACCCTGACTATTCTGTGATTAAAACCAATGAACTTCTTAAAGTGAAATGGTTCAGTTACTAAAGTAGCAACATGGAGATGCAGACAGCATGGGCTACTTCACAACCCTCATAATCACATAATGTGTCTCTTCCACTGGGATAGATTAAAATTATCAAAAGCTCAAGTAACGTTTTCACCACTTCAGGTTACTCACATAAGTGCTTTAATTAAGTCTAAAGTAGTCCTGATCTCTAACCAAAGCTTTGTTTATAAAGCTTCCAAAGTAGCACCGATAGAACCCTGACTAAAGAGCATTTCACGGGCACTTCAGGCCAACTGGAACACGATTGTAGGTCCCGTGTATTCTGTGTTGAGCGCTGGTTTTGATGCATTTTTGTCACCAGAGCAGCGAGCTCTCCCTGTGAGCATTGCCACAACTACAGCACAGCCGTCTCGCGGGTTTTCCGAAGACAATTCTTTAGGTAACAAATTATATCCAAACACGCAGGCAGAGGCAACAGAGATACATGCCAAACCTCAATACTATGGGCAGCTCACCCGGGCAGGGCCGCCCGGGGCGCTCTCCCTGCCCTGTCACCGCTCCCTGGAACAGCGGTCGTGCCAAGACCCCTGACACCTCTGGGGCAGAGGAACGGTGGGGACGGACCCGGCCGGCTGCGGAGAGCGGGTACGGAGACGACGACACCAGCTGTTTCCGCACACACGGCAACACAACCGGCCCCAGCCGCAGGTAACACAACCGGTGTGACACGATGAGCCATAGCTGTAGGGAACACAGTCAGCCGTAGCTGTAGGGAACACAATCAGCCGTAGCCATAGGTGATACAAGCGGCCGCAGCTACGGGCTCTCACGCTAAATTCCCCCTCCTCCTGTTTTTCCCTCCACATGACGCCGACCTCCGGTGCTTTCGCGAGGGGACGCGGCTTCCCCAGCTCCTCCCAACAGCTCCCAGAGGCTCATGGTCGGTACCGGCAAACACCTACCCGGGCCCACAGCCCACCAGGCGGAGCCTTACCCGGTTACTCACGTCCTCGCCGGCCCTCCTGGTCCCCCTAGATCCCGCGGCCCTGGTGGTGACCGCGGAGGCCCCGGACCGCGTCCAGATGCGGCGGCTGCTGAGGGAGGGGGGCTCCAAGGAGATGAACTCAGAGCTAGAGTCCAAGAGGTCGAAAGAGGCGCGGCGGCGCCGGCTATCGCGGGCCACTGGCCCGGACGGGCGGGCACTGCTGCTCCTGAGGACCACCATGGCCGAGCGGGCACCCTCCTGCCTCTACCGCTGCAGCCCGCCCGCGCGCGGCCCTCGTCGGCCCCGCCTCCCTTCGGATCCCGCCGCCTCACCCTTCCCGCCGCTCTCTGCCTGCTGCTGCTTCTCCGCCCCAGCAGCTAGTCCCGGCGCGGCTGGCGGAAGGACACAGCGCAGCCATACGCCAATTTAAGTTTTTTGGCGCGTAAAAGTTGATGCGAGTTGTTTTGCCCGCCCGGGATTGGCCCGGTGGCCGCTTCCCGCCGGTAGGGGGCGGGGCCTCTGCTTAAAGGGGCCGCTCTTCCCGCAAGCAGCGGCCGGCTGTCTCTTGTCGTTCTGCGGCCCGCTTGAGGGACCGCCGGGGTACAGGGGCCGCGGTGCCCGGGGAACGCCTGAGGTGGAGCTGCCGCGTCCCCTCAGTGAAGCCGTAGCTGGTGGCGCCCGTCGCTCCCCGCGCTTCCTTCGCCGCTTTTACACCCCGCCGAGGCCGGCCATGGCACGGCCCGCGGCTGCCTACGAACCGGCAGTGCCGGCCCGCCCCGCCTGCGCCTACACCAGTTGCTACTGGTAAGGGCGGCCAGCGGCCGTGCGAGGGGCGGGTGGGAGTTGGGTGGTGGCGTCCGCACCCGCTGAGGCGGGACCCTGTCCGCACCTTGATTGTTTAAACAGAAATAATCAATTCTTGTGTTTTGCAGTGAAGAAAACGTTTGGAAGCTTTGTGAGTACATCAGGAGTCAGGACCAGTACCCATTAGAAGAGTTCTATGCTGTTTTCATATCCAATGATAGGAGGATGGTGAGTCAATGGGGTGTGATGGGGATGCAGCTATGGAGAGGGTCAGGTCTTCAGACTGCTGCCCCTTGTAGGTGAGACGCAGTCCAGGGCTTTAGACTACAGCCTGGCATAGGTAAATGTGGTCCCAGGCATTTTAACCACAGCCTGGCATAGGTAAGAGATGCTCAAAGGTCTCTAGCCTGTAGCCCAACCTGTAAGACATGGTCCAAAACCCTTCTGTAGCTCACTTTGTCTCAGATACCTGAAATCATACCTTGTCAGATCTGTTATTGGCTGCACTCAGGACAGTGGAGAAGCCACAATGCCCCTATGAGCATTCTTCCCTGTGATCTGTCAATCTGGGAGGATGATGATGTTATCTGGAATGGTATCTCCAACTTCATGCTCTTGGGAGATAGAAATGAGAGAAACCTTTCTGACTGTGGAAGTGGATAGGTTAGCAAAGAACAAACCAATTAACCCAAAGGGAATCCGTATTTAATTGAAAGGTTTTATTCACTTTAGATTTATTTACCTGCAACTTTCAGATTCCACTGTGGAAGCAGAAATCGGGACATGGAGATGAGCCTGTTGTCTGGGTAAGGCATTCTGTCCCCTCAGTGATTTTGAGTATGTGCTTCTGTAGTGGATAGCTGCAGGATCAGACATGGGCAATGTCTTTACTGCAGCAGACTGTTCCATCTGAACATAAAGAAACATGTTGTTCTACAGCGAGGGTGATGGAGCACTGGAGCAGGTTGCTCAGGGAGGTTGTGGTATCTCCATCCTTGGAGATATTTAGAAGCCATCTGGACACAGTCCTGGTCAGCTGGCTTTAGGTGTCCCTGCTTGAGCAGCAGCTTGGACCCAGGTGACCTCCAGAGGTCCCTTCTTACCTCAGCCGTTCTCTAACTTTGTATAATATGTATTCTTTTACAACAGATTTATAAAAAGCCTAAATCTGGTGCTGCTTTTTACCATTCATAACAAATCAATAGCAAGACAGTAAAATCTATAGGTGATAAACCTTAACATTGGTAAGATTATTATCTGAGTGTTGTTGAGGCTACCAGCTTTTTAGGATTTGAAGTAGATGTTTGTACTTGTGCAAAGTAGATGAATGAAAATATCCATATAGGCCTGATAGAGGATAGAAAAATAAGCAATGCATGTATTCAGGTGTCAGCAACTAAATTGACCCGTTAATGGTGGCTTTGGAATGTCATTTAATCAATTAATGTCATTCAGTAATTGCCACTACAGAATTCCTTTTAAATACATATGATCAGAGTCCTTTCAGTCACCTGGAACAAACTGTTTCTTGTGGCAATTTCCCCCCCTGAAATTGTACAAAATAATCTGCAAACTGAAGTTCTGTGTTTTCTGAATCACTTATTCTCTCCCAAGATACTGTGCTTCATAGCACAAAAAAGATTTCATTTAAGGAAATCAAAGTCTTACAGAGATGATGTCAAAACGAGTAAGAGAGTCAGGAAAGGCCACTGCAGAAGGTGGATGTCTCATGGATTGAAAGGTGTTTTAACTTGGATGTTTCAGTGGATCATAGGATATGTAAAGTTAATTTTACTTATATTCTGTAACAGCTGCTTCTAAATATCATTGCATACATTACATATATATGTATATATATATACACACATATATATGTGTATATACACATTACATATATATATGTAATGTATAGACACACACATAGAAAGAAATTCTTTACCATAAGGGTGGTGAGGCACTGGAATGGGTTGCCCAGGGAGGTTGTGAATGCTCCATCCCTGGCAGTGTTCAAGGCCAGGTTGGACAGAGCCTTGGGTGACATGGTTTAGTGTGAGGTGTCCCTGCCCATGGCAGGGGGGTTGGAACTTGATGATCTTAAGGTCCTTTCCAAACCTAACTATTCTATGATTTTATATATATATATATATATACACACACACATACATATAGTGGTCTGGCAAAGTAGCTTGCCCAAATGTTTGTCTTCCCAGTCCCTTTGTGGTTCTGTTTAATCTTGAAAGTGCCAAAAGCCAGTGCTTCAAACTCTTTTTGTGAGTGGCTTTAATGTAAGCTTTAGTAAGCTGTTAACGGCTACCTTCAGTTTAATTTTGGAACACAGCAGTGTATGTACCTAACAGCTAACTAAGTAGCTGCAGTGTCTCCAAACCTCCACCACAACCTTGTATGTTTCTTATGACTTAAGGAATAAAACCGCATCTCACAACCTAAGTGACAAGACAAAATGGTTACTTTGAAAAATTAGGGTACAGATGTTTCTGCCCAGCTACAAGAGCTGCTATGGGCATGTCTTTCTCGGCGGTCCTCTTCATGTGAGCCATCTGCTGCCTTTTCAGTTGCATGCTGTTTTTTCGGGTGCTTCTGGCAGCTGAACACTGCACTCAAGTTCAAATTACAGGAACAGGTACAAGTCTCTTATTAGAAGAGATCACTAAATAATTTTAGTCTTAAACTGTCATCTATCATTGTGAGCATTTATTTAGGGCGGGGTCCAAGCTAAAAATACTTATCCCACTCAACTTTTGTGGTTTTTTGCAGGACATGGAAAAGATTTGCTGTTTCTTAGGAGTAATGTACATGTTAGATAAGCCCCAAAGGAGCCTGTAAAGGAGTGGATGGAATAGCAAGCCTTCTTGAAAGGCACAATGGGCCAGACAGGTGTTGGGAAAACGCCTGGTGCCAGAAATGTTACAGGCTTAATAGTTCAAGGGCAGTAAGCAGGATTTAAAGAAAGGGTCTGTAGCTTCTGCTTTTAGGAAGCATTTTTCTCCCCCCTCCCTTTGCCAGTTTCTCATTAAAGCTGTTTAACTCATGGCAATTACCCATTTTCCCAGGACTACCATGTCATTCTACTTCACGTTTCCAGCGGGGAGCAGAACTTCATTTATGATCTCGACACACTGTTGCCGTTCCCATGTCCCTTTGACATGTACAGTGTGGAGGCCTTTAGGTTGGATGATGGCCTTCGTCCAGAATTTCACAGGTGATGACATAAAACATAAAGACCATGAATGTTACTTCGTGAAATTAAAGCTGAAGTTCTCTTTGTGGATGTGTAGTGACAAAGGGCTTTGTGCTATACCCCAGTAGAACATATGCACTATGTTATTTTTCTAAAGCTCTTTACTTTAGTCATCAAACTCCCTTTTCTTTCTTTTCTGCTTGTTAACTTCTTGCCACAATATTTGTGATTTATGTGTTTCATGAAAGGAATGTTCCTTGGTGGGATGAAAGAGCTGTTGTGAGTGAGTGAGTGATGCAGTATTGTATCCATGCATCTTCTGATACGGTTTTGCATTATTATTTAGGAAAATCCGAATGATTCGAGCAGATTTGTACTTGAGGACTTTTGCTTCAGACAGATCTCATATGAAAGATGCAAATGGAAAATGGCACAAACCTCCTCCTTCATACCCTTGTATTGAAACGGCAGGTAAGCTGCCAGAGCTCATTTTTCCTGCTTACAGTGGTGAATGACATAGTCCAAGATGCACGCAAGAAATAGATACCCTTCCATAATGTGTGTCTGGAAGCACATCCAGATAGCTCAGTATTTCATATGTCTGTGAAGCATTTAACACTTCCTTTTCTGAACATGTACAGTCTAGCATGCCTCCTGGCAGCTACCATTATCAAACATTAATTACTCATTAATCTTCAAAAGCTGAGCAGAGAACAGGAGGTAAGTAGTGTTGTTAGAATCGTAGAACAGTTAGGGTTGGAAAGGACCTTAAGATCATCCAGTTCCAACCCCCTGCCATGGGCAGGGACACCTCACACTAAACCATGTCACCCGAGGCTCTGTGCTGTTCTCTTGTTACAGCAGGGAACTGAAGCAAAGAGGCCAAATAACTTGCCTAGGGGGTCACAAAGTGAATTTTTAACATGCTTATTATACCACACTTCAGCTGGCAAGTCCCATCCTGCCAGAGCAAGTCTCTACCAGGTGAATTGGACCTGGGGACACTTTAAAGCAAACTGGCAAATCAGCAAATTTTCCCCCAAGCCTTAAGCCTCTTTTAAGTGTTATTCTACATAATAGCCTCTGGGCCAAGCAGAGAAAGTAAAGGCTTGCTGTCTCCTCTGTAGAGCTGCATAAACCATTCTTATCACACAGCACTTCAGCTTATTCTAATCATGTGCTTGGCAAGCCGGCTAACATCTGCCATGTGTTTGTTTGTTCTCTGGTTTTCCTCCCAGCTGAAGAAGGGCATGGTAAAGTAGTGCATTAAGGGTGTATTCATGTTACTACTCTGCATGTTTGGTTTTGTTGCTTTATTAATAATGCAGCACTGCTGTGTGTTTATATTAGAGAAGGCAGGGTCAAAGAAACATCTTTTGTGTTTAAGTCCAAGTTTATTAAGGTTTTCAATCGCTGGGAAGTTAATTCTCAGTCTTTGGCTTCTATAGAAGCTTGGTGTTGTGCACTGGAGTAGAATGAATCATGAATGTGGGTAGGAGCACCGCTCTAGTTTTCATTGTGAAGCTTTAGGTATTTCTAGACAATTCGGGTTATGAAGCACCTTAAATTCTGTGTCTTGGTCCTTACCTCCAACAAAGTTTTCAACAAAGGTACTGTAGCAGGTGGAGAATGCCTGAACTGCAGTTCACAGTTCCCTGTTAGCTGGAGCCTCCCAGGCACTGGCGGCTTTTTGCCTGTGGAAACCTTCTTGTTGTGACAGTTAAGAGCTAATGAAAGTGTGAGGAATATAGATCGGGCCAGACCAGGAAGGTGGAATAGTTCTATTAGAATGAAAAGAGTAGAAGGCACTACTCACAGATAGTAAGTTACAGAATGACCCAGCCTATTGCAGTTGTGGGCATGTACCTCTAGCTCTAGTAAATGACTCCATAGCTGCAGATCCTGTAACTCTCCCCTTATCTGTCTTGTTTGGCTGAGCTTATCTCACTGGTGAGCAGCACCCTTAGCTGACAAGTGGCCTTAATCAACCTCCAGATTGCCTCTGTGATGTGGTAGATAGTGAAAGATACATAAGTCTTTGCTCCTCTAATGCTTTATTTCTTTACTCTGTAACTTGCCATGCTGGAAGAAACATCCATAGGACATCCAGTCTAACACGTGCTCAAAACAGGGGTTCCTTAGGGCTCTGTCCCAAGTCTAGTCTTTAACACCTCCAGGGATGGAGATTCCACCACCTTCCTGGGCAATCTGTCCCAACATTTGACCACTGTCATGGTAAAATATATAAACAACATTTTCCTGTTTTCATGTAATCAGAATTTCCCATATTCCAACTTGCTTTTTTGCTTCTTGTCCTGTCACCAGGCTCCTCAAGGCAGCTCTGGCTCCATCGTCGTGTCCTCTGATCAGGTAGATGTAGACAGCAGTAAGGTCTCCCATTCATCTCTGTTTAAGACTGAACAGACCCAGTTTCTCACAGCTTTTCCTTGAATATCATGTTCTCCCACCCTGAACAACTTGATGTTCCTCTTCTGGCTCACTCCAGTATGTCACCGTTTTGTTTTTTTTCCTGTACCGGAGAGCTCCAGACTGGATACAGTATTCCAGCTCTGTGCTGATGCACTCTGGTCTCCTGGTCAGTTACTTGGCCAAAAGTGGTAACCCTTGTACACACTGAAGGTGGAAGATCGTTCATTAGGTAACTTCAAGTTCTGGGCAAGAACAGGAATAGATCTAGGGTGCCTCAAGTTGTGTTTCATTCACTACCAGTTTCTCCAGCTTAATTTTGTCTTCCCAGTGTTAATGTAAGGTACGACGATATGTGCTTCAGTGTGCCCAGTCAGTGAGGGATCTGGGTTTAATAGTTGTGGAACAAGCATTTACTTTAACCTTTACCTGAATCTAAGCCCTGGGTGTCTGTAGATGAGCCTGTGTCCTGTAGGCCAACATACAGGTTTTAAAGGCATTGCTCTCAACAAGTGGAACTGGTAATTTTTTCACATTAGAGACTGGTAATGTCTCAGCATGGTTTTATCAGGCATGAAAGTTACTTATTTTAACCTTGATGGAAGACTGGGTGCCAAACCTATTTTTTTTATCATAAAAGAGCCTGGGGTATTAGTGTTCATGCCCATGCCAAATTCCATGGCAGATAACTGTTTTCTCCCTGCCGTCTCACTTAGATAGAGTACTCTGCTTTCCCTCATAATTTGTGTTTGCATAAGATTAAACTGCTTTCAATTACAGCAAATATTTGAAGACTGGAAAAATACAACAAAAATATATTAGTCCTTCTTTTAATGCATGAGCATTGTGCTGTTAAAAATAAACGTGCCCATGAGCTCTTGGTGTTTAAAGACAATCGGCACTCTGGTACTATTCTGTTGATGTACTTTGCTGTGTGTTAAAGCATATTAGTTACATTTATATCACTGCCACTCTTTTCCCACTGGGTTTTAAAGCTTTTAGTTAACTTAAAAGACAAGAATGTTGCTAAAATATCGCCTCTTGCAGAGCAGAGCAGCTGCTAAGCCTGAATATAGCACTTTGGAAAAGGAAATTCTGTAGTATCAAAGTCAAGTGTAAATTATATAGGACCATTGGTAGGATAATGTAATTACCCAGTGTGGAGCTAGGACAGCATCTGGGGCCAGTGATCCTTTTTTATGGTGTATACCAGGAAATGTTTGACCATGAAATTCCTTTCGGAATTAAATCAAGGAATCTCTATCAGTCACCAATTCAGCTTTTTTTTTAAAACTATGACTAACTCAAAAGGAATAATTCTTCAGCTGCCTTTGCGCTGCTCGTGGTGTTGCAAAATAAACCTTCTAAAATAAGTCATCCATCCCAATCCATGCTTAAAAACATTGAAGCTGGAATTAGGTGGCTTTTTAAAGCATTATTTTTCAAAAAGCAAACAATCCCAAGCTACATAACTAAAAACTCCTCAGTATGTCATCAGAACTCGCATGCTAAGCATTAGCCTTTTGGAACTGGCTCTGCTCTAGCTGGTTCCTAGTGCTAGGCCTCTGCGTTCCTTACCGGCCTCTACTCTGCTGCTGTGAGTGCCAGGAGAAGCTGGCCAACTTACCTGGGTGCATGGTGCTTTCTCACACAGCCCTATCCTCTGCTGGAATAAGCATACCTGAGCTGCAGCAGAATAGGTTGCCAGTGGTCTCCTATTTGAAGAAGAAAACCAGGTCCAATCTGATACTTTGTTCAAATACAAAACCAAAGAAGATGCAATATGGTGCACAGATTCATTGTTCCAGGGCTGGCGAGCACAGCCTGGGGTTTTCTTTTAAGTCTTCTTTCCACACATTAATGAGGTCTGATTCTGCTTAGTTTTGAGTCCTGATGAGATCAGCCCTCCTTATTGCAAGCCTGTGTAGAATACAGCTTGCAAGGTGTGTTTCAGAGTTACCTGGAACAGATGGTCTTATGGCTTAACTGTTAGCATCAGCTCTAGCACTGAAAAGCACTGGTTTGGATTTCAGATCTCCTCAGGTGTTTGGTAGCACACTGGCAGGATTGATTTGTAAAGGCTTTTTGTTCTTTTTATTCTTATTAAAATCCCTGGTGGCCATAAATGATGGGGTTTCACTTGTTTGGGGTTTGTTTTGTTTTGAAGACCATGAGTAGTACAGCTGAGAAATTATGGAAGCACTGTGTATGACATCTATGGAACAGGCAAGCTGCTAGACAGAGGCCAGGCAGATGCTTTTCTGTCCTAGTGGAAGCAAAAAGCAGGCACCAGTACAGATGTAAGTAGCCCATATGTGTTTCATAGGAGCCCTTCTGTTCTTGTTTGAGAATAAAACACCAATCTGTCAGGTTAAGTTCTTATTTCATGAGCTTTTGTGGAAGAATCAAGTCAGGGTAAAGGCAATAAAGGTACAATTAAGGATAGAAGTATCTAAATTCTGTGAAAGACTTACTGAAATTACAACAGTTTCTGTGAAAGATCATGACCTTTTGTTTTACACTGAGACAGACCAGGATGTTTTGCAGTCAGTTGTGTCTTGGCTGTGGGACCAATGCCCTCCAGCTGAGTGTGGTAAAAGCCTGCAAAAAGATTCCTCTACCTATTCCTGCAAGGAAGGGGGATCTGAAGAGATCTAAAGATATCTGTACAAGTCTAAAGAACCCAATCTTAGTGACACAGTTTAGTAGTGGCCTTGGGAGTGCTGGGGAGCAGTTGGACTTTATGATCTTAAAGGTCTTTTCCCAACCTATTTGATTCTGTGTTTCTGTTTCAGGTGCCCCCAAGGTTAGGCAGCAGCAGAACTGACCTCGGAGGCTTTGTTTCAGACTTGCTCACTTCCAGCAGCCCTTCGGTACTGCCGTTACGCAGAGTTAGTCCAAGGTCTGTGAGCCAAGCTGAGGCTTGGCTGAACTGTTGCTCTCTAACTACTGCTGGCAGCAGGCACAAGTAGCCTGGCTAGCAGTGCCATCTGCTAGTGTGCAGCCTTTTAGTTCATCCCTGCTCAGGGCAAAAGTGTCAGACTTGATTAAAAAAAAAATGAAGTGATGCAAGAATCCCCAAATGCAGCAGCTAGAGCTCATAGGCAGCACATGTGTGTGTGACAAAGTGGGTTTGGTCCAAGAGGAAGAGCAGCTCTGAGCATGCACAAATGCAAGATCATAGGATAGCTGCAGCACCTCAGGAGGACTGAAAGTGTAGTGTAAATCTTAATGATTTCTTTCTTGTTTTAATTCTGCTCTTGACCATGTATGAATGTTCTATAAAGCATGCTCCTCCTTGCTTTTGGGGTGAAATCCTCTTGTTTGTTAGCTGTAGCATCCAGATGTCTCTTCTGTAAATTCTGCCGTTTGTCACTCATCTGCTTCAGGAAGAGCACTTCGTGCAGTGCATATATATTTTTGCTGAGCTGTTCCTTAAAGCCACAAGGTCTAACATAACACGCATGACAGATACAGCACGAGTAAAAAGAGCAGCACAGAGACTGTTGTCACTCGAATGAAACAGGAGAGGTCTCACTACGCTTTTTCCTATCGCTAGCTCTTGTACTGCTTCAGTGCCGTCTACCGACTGTTCTTAGGCCATCAGCTCTTCACAGGAATCTGACTGTGTGATGCTCTGCCATAATCCTGAATTTAAGAGAGTATTTCATTTCCTACAGGCGATGTGACAGCAACTTCCAAGTCGCTAACAGCAGTGGCTGTGTTTGTAACTCGGCTGGAACAGTCCCCTTTGGGCTTCTTTACCATTCACAGAACAGTCTGTGAAATTATTCTACTATGCTCAGTGCACATAAAGCACTGGGAGGAAAAGACAAGTTGGGAATTAGAAAACAGGCTGGCCAGGCCTACCAGCAAGAGCTGTTAACTGCTCCTCAGTGGTCTCGGCCTGCAACAGCGAATCTGGGCTTGTGCTATTTCAAATTCCCACTGGTGCTAGCCTTGTTCTGCCAGACTCACTTCAGCAGCAGGACCATGCTTGGCTGGACATAAGGATTTTCCATGTGCAGAGCCCAAACAGGTTAACAAGAAAGGAGTTAGGGGCCTGACCTCAGAAATGATGAGAGCTGGGATTAGGCAAATCACAAAGCTGTACCTTAGTGTAGATGTGGTGCAAATAGAGGTTTCAGGGGCTCCATTAAAGGATGGGACTCCTGGGTTTGAGATTCCTGAACATTGTCTTCCCTTCCTTACTTATGTTGTCCATATTACCAAGCATTTTACAGCTGAAGCAAATTCCATTGTATAGGTTTTATAATAAATTCATTTAGAGCCTACATATGTTTAGTTCTTAGTTCTTAAATGAATCACCCATGTTAAAATAAATATATAAATACAGTGGCAAAACTATAACAGTAAATCCAGTGGCTCTCCCACTCTATTCTTTAAGCTCATTCTCTTCCAGCTTTCTTTTAATGAGCATTTAAAAGGCATATGTGCGCAGATTGTCAGTGTGAGCATAAAAGAAGGAAGTTCAAGGAAGTTTGTAGTCAGAGCTGACTAGGCGAAGGAATCGGAAATCTCTGCTCAGCGTGAGACGGCAAGGCTTTGTACCAGCCCAGCTCCAGAAAAAGAATGTATGGGGTACCTAAACCCATAACTGCACACCAGCACTCTCCACTGAGCTCTCCTATAATCCATAGGAGTGACAGTATGATTTCTGCCTCTTCTGCAGGAGTTGGAGCAGATCAAACTCCTGGCAAAGAGCAGTCATGGCTACTGACTTTGTACTGTGGTTCAGGATTCAAACCAACCAGTGTCTGCCCCAGCCTAGGTTGATACCCTTCTTCACCTGAGCATCCCTCCAGGCTACAGGCTGGGTTAGTCACACATTTCCTCTTGTGTGTCTATTCTGGCCTTGCAGTGCACTGGTATGCAGGTTCAGGGCTGCAGGGAAAGCAAATCTGGAGCAAATGCTGTAGTCTGGGAAGTCACAAATGTTAGGTTTGCCAAGGGGCAAATCAATTCTGAGAGGTACTAAGCAAGTTCCAGGTCTGACTGCTGCTCTGTCTGAGTTCCTCTGTAGTCAGTGCAAAAGCTGACTCAGTTGACTTTGATTCAGAATGTAATGGGGGAATAATACCTCCCCTGCTTTTGAGTAATGACACCGCTGTGAATGCAGGAAGACAGCAAGTACCTGTTGTATTGCAATTCCCTGTGTTGGTTGTTCCTTGCACTCCAGTTCTCTGACACTACTTGACCCTTCTAGGCTGCCTTTGCGGGGAAAAATCTTACTCTTTCTATGCACACTAGTTTCTAATGACTAAGGATACTGACTAATGCAGTAATGTAATTATTGCTGTGTGCAGAGAGAGGGATCAGGGGCAAAAGCAACATTTCAGAGGCTGGAAGTAGATGTTTTCAGAGCACTGTACAATTTTCAAAGCCTTGCTGGGCTGCTGCTCAGGCAACGTGCTGTGAACTGTTATGCTGTTTTGAACTGAACTGTCGAAGAGGAGTCTTGGGGCTTTCTCTGCATAGGTGTGTACCTGTGCTACAGAAGCTGCAACAAGAACTTAAATATTGCCCATTTCTGGTCTTTTTTTTAGACTCCAAGATGAACTTGGATGATTTTATCAGTATGAATCCCAAAGTGGGATGGGGCTCAGTGTTTCCCCTTCCGGACTTCGTACATCGATTTGGCAGGCAGACTGACTACAGCTATTCCTTGGAAGGACAGTGACGTGAACAAAGATCTCCCCGCTTCTGTTCTCAGTGTTTTGCTGCTTTTATGTTTTATTTATGGTTTACATTTCTGTACATGGAGTAAGTATTTGGGAAGGTAGGATACCTGATCAGAAATATCGTGAACTGAATAAAACCTTTTATTTTGATTATGTAAGAAGGAGCTTGGTTTTTGCTGTCAAATCAAAAGCAGATATCTCACCATAAGCACATTACTTTTCCATCTACTGTGCCCAAACTGAAAAGAGCGTTTGCATGCTGTTAAGAAAAGCTTCTGGAAAAAGATATGCATGAAATACTGAACAGTGTAGCTCAACTTGCTACATGTCACCACATTTCAGAAGTGAGATGCAGTATGTTTGCTTTGTGTTATGATTCCTATCACTTACATAACAGATGGTGCATCTCAGTTTAGTCACCAGCTTTATCAATTGAGCCTTATTTAGCAGAAGCCTAAAGGTCAGACCCACAAAAGGAAGACAGATTTAGTAGCACGAACTCCCAAGCACTACGTAAAACCAGACAAGTATCTAAGTTTTTGTGCTGTACAAGGAGAGAATTAAATGTGCTGCCATTTCAGTTAAACTGTCCCAGTGCTGATGCTTGCTGGAAGATGCAGTTGCTTTTGCTTAACGCTTGTGTGTCCTCACCTTCCCCCATGTGTTTGCACTTGGCATTTGTCTGGCCCCATAGTAATCCAGGGTAGGAAGCTAAAACGACAGGAAGAAGGATGGGAGTTTTTTCTGGGTCTTAGCTCCTTGAACTGGCTTGTCATGAGGTCAGACAGCTGCTGGTGTAAGGAAATCAGCTGGGACATATGGCTGGGGGGGAAGGGAATGAGCAAGCCTCCCCCATACAGGGCTGCTTGCTGCTGAATTTCCTTAGAGGTTATACCAAGCTTACAGGGGAACCCAGGAAAGCCACTCTGTTGATTGAGAGCTTGGAACAGTCTCCCACGTCTTAGAAGAGTGCCCTAAAAACATGGGATTACAGAAATAGGCTGCGATGGGATGTTTAATTATCTGGGTTTGGAGCTGTTCTACTTTACCTACTAACATGTCATAGAATTATAGACTGGTAGAATAATTCATGTTCAAATTGGGTCAGACCAGGCTGCTCAGGTCTTTATCCAGTCAGGCCTTGGAAACCCACTGGGATTGAGACTGCTGACAAACGTGATGGACTTTGGTCTTGGTGAGGAAAAGCATAGTAATGGTCATAAGTATTAAGGTATTATTTTATTTGTAAGTACAGAAAAGTATAAAAACTTCACAGATATTTATGTATATTACTGTTACACAGGTATGCTGTTACATATATGTTGTGTGACTCTATCTCCCATTAGTTCCCGAGAATTTACATTAACAACAGTGACAGACCATTGAACAACAGTGGGACTGATTTGCTTCACCCACACCTCACTTTTTCTGTGTCATAAGGGCTTGCTGACTGTAGAAACTTGACTTTCTGTGGCCAGACCAGCATGGCTGGTTGCTGTGCAGATAGGCTGCTACCACATGGATCCCTTGGGTGCCAGCATGAGCTATGGATAGGCACCACTCATCCACAGAGTGGGAGAGTTGCTCTGTAGTTTCTGGCTCTGTGAACCAGCTTTACCAGAAGAGATTGAAGTGATGGGACTTGGTGTTCCTGAGCTTGGAGCTCTCCAGAGGGGGGGCAGCTCTGGATTTAACCACATACACCTCTGAAAGGTCTGATTTATTGTGTTTGGTTGAAACAGCAGCTCTTTCTGCATGACACTACTGTGGCAGCCATGCTTTGAGTGAGTGAAGGTGGTGTTATTTACTATTGTTGGGTGATGTCAGGATTGACTGTGAGCGTGCACAGCAGCAGCAGTTTGCTTGCTGAGCACCGTATAGATGACAACCCAGCGCCCAGCACTGCCCATGTTGGGCAGTAGCAGAACTGGGAGTTTAAAGATGAACACTCTGGAAAAGCAGGTTATGCTAAGTACTTTTTATCGCTCAAGTAAGTGATTGAATCTCACATACACAGTGTTCCTCTGCATTGATCAACAGACCCTTTAAGCTGTTGTAGAACATGAGGTTCTCATCCCTCCGTACTTGAGTATGTCATTTGATTTAAATACTGAGCTGCCAACCTCAGCTGGTTTCTAGTGCCTGAAATCCATGACACACTCCCTTCACTGAGGCTCAGAGGCAAGAATTTGCCTGGTTTAATCTAGTTTCAGGGTCGAGGCTGTTAGGGTGACCAGTCACAACCACTATTCAGAGCATACAAGTTAAAAAAAACCACCAATTCTGTCTAATCATGCTGAACAGATGCTTAATTTTGCATGTAGCAAGATAGGTGTCATGAGAGCTTTTCTAGAATTGACCATCTTTTGTAGCTCTTGCAGAAAGTTGTCATTCCACAGGGACAGGCAGAAGTCAGAGCATGATTTCACTCAGTGCTGAGCAGGTTGGTACTGTGGTGCTGTCTCTGTAGCCCTTCAGGCCTGGTGGCGTTTCATCACCATTTCGGAAGCTGTGCTGTTAGAAAGAATTCAGGAGTGCATCAAGCGCTCATTTACAGCCCAAATAGGAGGAGAAGCTGCTTGCATCACTACAATTAGCAGAGACCAGCCTGTTTTATAGAGCTCATTAGCCATGGTGTCTCATTAGAGAGACTTAGTGAATTCCCTCCTCTCTTTGCTCCTTTCTCTCCCCAGCTACCCCTTGTTCTGACTGTTTTGGGGCACTTGCTGTGTTAACCTTTCTGCTGTACCTCATACTGGTGTGTGAGGTGGCCCCACTGGCACAGTTTACTCACTGAGCCCCACAAGTTGCAGGCAGAAAAGCAGAGTTAATTGAGAGCTGCTTTGCCAAGTGCCAGCAGAAGCAGCCCATGTCAGAAGTGCAAGAGCGGCCGCTGTAAAGCTGATGGTGATGAGGCAACTTCGCTGCCACTAATTACCACTGCTTACCAGCTCTGAGATAACATGTATTTAAACACCTAAGAGTTAAGTGACTTTATACCACAGGTGTGCATAGGCTAGGGGTACACCATGCAGTAGAGTGTGACTTGGTGGTCCTCAGGTGCAGCTCCAAGCTGGCCAGCACATTCACCCAGCCAAAGTGGTGCTCTCCCTAGAACCTTCAACCCTGCTGCAGGGAGCTGGGCTGTGAGATACAAAGTACTATGGAAGCTTTGGCATTACTGCGGGGATGCACTGGCACAGCAGAAACAACACCACATGCTCACCTGTACTCTATGCTATCGATAGACTGCAAGACTTTTAATCTCCCTGTGTCCAGATGATGTCCCACTCTGTCCAGCACAAAGATAATCTGCTTATTCGCTTTCACTACAGTGGTTTCTTAGTGCAGCTTAGTTTTCCATTGCCTTTCAGCCTTCATTACCTTGTCCTTTGCATTGTGAAATCTTTCTGTTGTCTGGTTATTACAGTAGCTGTGTTTTGAAATCCCCTAAGTGGTGGCTTTTTAGACTAGGTCACCCTTGAGTCAGGCACTGAACAAAGCCGGGAGAAACCCCCTTGCCCTCAGGTCAGTTACTCACAATCCCACGATCTCCCAGCATCTGTATTCTGTTTGTCACTGGAAATTCTCCATCACTTTTACTTCTAGACATCATAGGGCAAGTCCCTGATCGCCTTATAATGGGGGGACAACCTATCTTAGAATCATAGAATCGTTAGGGTTGGAAAGGACCTTAAGATCATCCAGTTGCAATCCCCCTGCCATGGGCAGGGACACCTCACACTAAACCATGTCACCCAAGGCTCTGTCCAACCTGGCCTCGAACACTGTCAGAGAAGGAGCATTCACATCTTCCCTGGGCAACCCATTCCAGTGCCTCACCACCCTCACAGTAAAGAACTTCTTCCTCATATCCAATCTAAACTTTCCCTGTTTAAGTTTGAACCCATTACCCCTTGTCCTGTCACTACAGTCCCTAATGAAGAGTCCTCCACAGCACCTTTGTAGGCCCCCTTCAGATACTGGAAGGCTGCTATGAGGTCTCCATACAGCCTTCTCTTCTCCAGGCTGAACAGCCCAACTTCCTCAGCCTGTCTTCATACGGGAGGTGCTCCAGTCCCCTGATCATCCTCGTGGCCCTTCTCTGGACTTGTTCCAACAGTTCCATGTCCTTCTATCTTAGGGTAGTTCTTGTGTCCATCAGGCTATTGATGCAGTAACCTGCAACATGAGGTAGGACACCCACGTCTCTCCTGCCTCTTTCTCTTCTATGCTGCTGCTTTTTAGTTAATGATACAGTTTATTTGATAACTAAGCATTTCTGTTTGCCTGTTTGGGACTTCAGGAAAACAAAAAGCTTGTTTTTCCTGGCATGCATTTGCTTGGTCAGTGCATTTTCACCAATATGAGCAGCTGTCTTGAGAAAATACTATTTCTCAGCTGGCCAGCAGAGAGAGCAGTCAGCATTCGGTGGACGGGTTTGGGATGCTTGGCCAGAGCTGCTCTCCTGCCTGCTTTGCCCTGCCGGTACCTGCTACAGTTACAGAAAGATAACCCTGACAGCAGTGCAGAAGTGATCTGTATCTGCAAGGCTGTAGGCAACGTATTGCCCTTGACTGCCTGTGTCTCTAATGTGAGAGCCAGTCCATCCTGTGCATCAAGGGCTATATGGCAACAGAGTCAAAACACCTACCAATGTCTGGGGATCTGTTCAGCGTTCACAATCCCTACTGAAATGGGAAATCCCTAAGAATATCAGACTAACTGCTTCACTGTCAATTTATGGACTTCAGAGGTTACATTTATGTATCAGGGATACTGCACTCTGATCTGTGCTGTGAAGGAGGCTTGGGTGACATGGTTTAGTGTGAGGTGTCCCTGCCCATGGCAGGGGGTTGGAACTGGATGATCTTAAGGTCCTTTCCAACCTTAACTATTCTATGAGTCTAAGGAGGCAGAGACACTGGGGTGCGTCTGTATGAACCAGAGTCCAGTATGACAGCCCTGGTCGGGACATTTTGACCTGCATGGCCACTTCTCACCCCCTCATCATCCAGCCAGAGCCTCAGGCATGCCCTGAAGCACTGTTGCTCTCCAAATATCTACTGTGAAATCACCACCTCTGGGGTTCACTTCCCTTTTGTTAGAATGACTTTGGTCCAAATTTTATCATATTGCCTCAAACACAGCTGTGGATAGAATGACCTAAGAAGTTGTACCGGGGAATAGTATTTCATCTCCTCTTGAGGTGAAACCTGTCTGGACATCTGGTAATTACCAACTCAGAAATGTGAGGGAGGGAATGTGGTGATTTTCCTCTCCCTTCTGGCTCCCTCCTTATGCAAGAGCTGGCCCAGTTGAGGCCAAGGTTAATGAAGCATACCCAGAGAGTGAGTGTCTGGAGACATTTGCTCAGGTTTGCTCAGCAGCTGCCTGCCCCCTTTCCATGGAGCTCAGCTCCAGGTGAAGGCTTTCATTTGTGACTGTGGAGTGAGAAGTGAAGCACTCCATACAAATGCAGCCTTTCAACAAGTTAAGTGCAGCTGCACCAGTGGTTCTGGAAAATCTCTCCAGTTTGACCTAAGATAAACAAATATGGTTCCTTAAGTATCCTCAGTGTTTCCTTATACTTACAGTAGGAAATACCTTGGATATTGAGGGCAGCTAGAACAAATCTTACTTGGTTATCTAAGGCCTCTGGCAAGTCCCTGAGTTTCTGAGTGAGCTGAGCCACTTCTTAGGCATGAGGCATACCAAACTTCATTTTATAGTGATAATAATAAGCGTTCAAAGGACCCGAGCTGTGAACTGTCACTCACAAAGCCTGAGTTGAAGCAGCTTTATTCACCTGAAGCTCACTTTAAGTGTCTGGTGCTGGTGCAGAGGGCCATGAGCAGGGTATTTCCGATGAGCTGGATTCCTGACATCATATTACTCCAAAGCAGGAAATGCTCATTTGGCCTGGTTCAGTGTCATACTGGCCTTCCCATGCAGGGCTATATCTGGAACCCAAACACTGCAATAAGGCAGGAATCATTATATGTTATTCCTTTTTAAACAGCCTACACAGCAAGAAGATGGTAGTTATCTCAGCCTTCCCTTCTCCTTAGTATGCAATTGTGGTGGCGTGCTTCCCACCGTCTCAGCTTGGCTGCTGAAATGGCAGCGCACCAGCTCCGCGCTTGGAGCCATCCCGAGAAAACGTTCTGCTGCAGCTTTTAACCGTTTCGCTGTAAAGCTCTTCCACCGCCGGGGTGAAGCAAGGGTTTCCAGTCCCTGTTTATAGCCAGTGTAATCAGCTCGGCTATTTATACAGTGCTCATGACAGAGCACTTTGCTGTATGAAATGGTGACAGTTTTATTTATACCAGCGCAAAAACAAAGTCATCGCGGACCGAGGAGGCGACGTTCAGAGTATTCTTTCCTCACTACGTGACGCTCTTCAGCAGCTCAGACTTTTGTCAGGCAAAGTCGTGCTCCTAGGGAAAAAAAATACAGCCCTATGGAAGGCAGGGATCCCACCAGCCTTTGTCTGCTCTGTGTCTGTGAAGGAAATGGGACTGTTTAGTCAAGTAGCTTCTACCAGCGGCTACCTCGATATGAACATGCAGCGCTGCCAGCAACGTCCATAGAGTTGTCTTAGTTCAGCTAAAAGCAGAGTTTGATCTGCTCTGCCAGAGGTACTAAAAATACCTTTTAATATGCTAAGGTATGTGTCTGGCCAGGGCTTGTTTTCAAATGCATCGTTCCATGGAGTTGCTGCAAAATAAACGGAGCACAAGTAGCTCCCTCTGGAGATGCAAAATACCCAGTGCTGCAGGGATCCAGCCTTTCCCCTGCCTTGGTCCCAGCAGAAAGGTGGGAAGAAGGGACTTGAGGGGATTTGCAGTGCTGTATTTGTCAGAGGTGTTTTACTCAGAAGTTTCCTTAATCCTTGCTCTCATTTAACTTGTTTGACAAGTATTAAATAAACCTCCCCATGCTGGGTGTTCCTGAGATCTGAAATGCTAAGTGAGGGGCTTCATTCCCAGCAGAGAAGACCCTCCCATGGTCCTGGCAGCCCCTCCAAGCTCACACCATGCACAGGCTGGATCCATGCATGGAAGCAAAGCCCCAGCCTCCCCCTAAAGGCTGAGTGAGCCAGGGTGAAGCAGTCTCCCTCCCAGCAGCTGCAGAGCCCAAGTGGGACCTTCCTGCTGGTGCTCGCTGTGGTCTTGCTGCTTTGAACCACCACAGAAATCCAGGGCTGTGGAATGGCTCAGCCCAGCCCTGGCCACACGGGCGCATCCTCAGCCCTTGCCGGGATCATGGTGTACCTGCTGCTGGTGCTGTGCAGGGGCAGTGCAGGCGGTGAAGGTGGCAGGACACTACCGCTTGCTGGGTTTATGGAAATCCTCAGAAATTGGGATTATCTGTGCTCATTCAGTGAGCAAATGCCCTGGTTTAGGAGGTGGAGTCTATGACAAAAACCCATATGTGGAGGTTGTCCTGTACTGGGGACATCCGAGGCCCAACATGTGACAAAAGCACATGTATGGGGTCCAAAAGAGGCGTTATCATCTTCACTGTCACTTGGCCTCATCTGAAATGAGAGAGACATTGCTGTATCTTGCAGTAAGGTCCTCTGCCCTGCCTGCATAGTGCAATAGAGCCTACTCCCAGATGATTCAAATAATGTTATAACTACTTCTTGCTGTTGCTTAATGTGTTTGGGGAATGATCTATGGATCTGCAGCAGTACAGCCATTAGCACGGCTGGATTAGCAAGTGGAAGCTTTGTTTCGAGCTTTCTGTAATAAAATACCCCAGTGCTGAGGCATGCAGGCTCGCTAGGGTTTCACTGCCAACTGAAGAGAATGAGGGCAAAGGGTGATTAAATATTAAGTGAGATGCAAGATCCCACTGAAGCAGTTAATCTGGTAACCTGAGGATGGGCTGGAGGTAAAGGTGGCTTCCTGGGGGAGATACCTGAGAGGGTACGACAGCAACCAGCAAGAGGAGCTTTGGGGTTCCTCCATCAGTTTCCAGTGCCAAGAGACCTCAGGGGTAACGTGTGCTCATGGAGAAGGGACCCTTGGAATATGTGTATCCTTTTCTATTTGGATTTCCACCTCCTCCATAAATCAAACACCATTTCTGGCTGCGTTAGACTGTCAAGCAGGCTGTACTTACATCAGGCAGAAGACATTCTGCCTGAAAAAGAGAAATAGGTCCATGATTAATACAGAAACATTCCTTCCCCACCGCAGGATGAACCGTGTTCTAAAGCCTCTCCTTCAAGCAAAGCTGCTGCTGACAAGAAAACTGTTGACCTTCTTACACTACAGTGAGGCTTTTGAAAGACATCTTTATTGTGTGTCCGCATGCCTGCACATGCGTGTCTGTGTGCCTCTCCACATGTACAGACACAGACGGCTTCCTTTGCAGCGGGTATTGGTTCCTGAGCTTGCTGAGCTCACCTCAGCCTTAGCAATGAGTGGTGTTAACTTATATCCTCACTGCTCCGTTAGCAGTTGGCCCTTCCTGAGGAGGACCCACGCCTTGGCTGCTGCTGCCTACCTGGGTGTAAGTGATGTGAAGGCTCCTGCTCTGCTCCCTCCTCGCTGGCACAATCATGGGCAAGTAAATCTGGTTAAATCAAGACCCCTTACCTTTCTGAGGCTCTCAGGCCAGTGTATTACTGCACTCCCATCATTTCCCCCATCCCATACCCCCTCGGAAACATTGAAAGATGTTATCTTTTCCTGATACAAGCTATGCTAAAGCTTGGTTCCTTCAGGAGACAAACTGGTAGCGGAAACATTGACAGCCATACAGGCAAATATTGTCCTGCTTAAAATCTTTATTTAGATTGCTCCATTGCGAGGAGAGCTGTTTGTTTGTTGGGTTTTATTTCTCATTTTGGACGGTGCTAAAGACGCCATAAAATTAACTACAGTATTATTCCAGTGGTTCATGCGCTTCATGGGCCTTCAAAATTAAAAGCAACCACGATAAAATGAAGCAAACAAACAGTCCTGAGGAGGCCCTAATCCCTCTCCCCCGTGCTCGCAGCAGCCACCAAAGCCAGCCGGGGTCCCTGGAGGGCAGGAGCGGCAGACCCTGGGCTGAGAGGGATCCTTGGGAGGGCTTTGTTGCTCTGCCATGGGGATGTTAAAGATTCTGGCCCGCTGACAGCCTATGCAGTAAGCATAAACATTTGGCTCCAGCAAAGGGCTGCAGACGAGAGGCAAGTTGAGCATGAGATAAAGAGGGGCTTTGCAATAGTGCCTAGCTGAGCAAGGGCTGCAGGGGGGAACCCGAGGCGGGCACAGGGAGATGCAGCCATCAGTGGAGGATGGAGCTGGGCACCTGCTGGGTGCCTCTGCAGGCTCCTGGGGCTCCCAGCTGATGGCTCGTGCTGGGGGCAGGGGAAGAGCTTGAGAAAGGGTTGAAAATACATCACTGGGGGCATTGGGGGTCTGAGGAAAGAGCTTGAAGCAGAACTGAGGATGTTCAGCCTGGAGAAGAGAAGGCTGCATGGAGACCTCATAGCAGCCTTCCAGTATCTGAAGGGGGCCTATAGGGATGCTGGAGAGGGGCTCTTCATTAGGGACTGTAGTGACAGGGCAAGGGGTAACGGGTTCAAACTTCAACAGGGGAAGTTTAGATTGGATATAAGGAAGAAGTTCTTTACTGTAAAGGTGGTGAGGCACTGGAATGGGTTGCCCAAGGAAGTTGTGAATGCTCCATCCCTGTTGGTGTTCAAGACCAGGTTGGACATGTTGGGAGACATGGTTTGGGGTGAGGCATCCTTGCCCATGGCAGGGGGTTGGAACTGAATGATGTTAACGTCCTTTCCCACTCAAACCATTCTATGATTCTCTGATTCTGTGCTTGTAGCATTGCTTTTGATCATGGTGTGTTACACATCCCAACAGCAGCCATTTTGCAGGGGCAAGGGGTATAAGGAAGTAAAGAGCACTCAGGCCTCCACTTCCCAGCTCTTCCCAAGCAGACCAGCTGCCCACAATAGTTCAGGCTTAATTTGTGCCCTGGGTTCTTTGCAACACTCCTTTAAAACTCAGGTCTTGCCCTGCTGACAGCAGAGCAGCATCGCTGTGCTGCAGCCTGGGGTCACCCAGCCCTCAGGCTCCTGCTTTCCAGAAGGGCCAAGTGGAGGGAATGCTGCATTTTTGCAGTCTCTTAAAGAATAAAGAACTTTGTAAATACCAAAGAAATGACCTTGGGGGCTTTGACAGCCTGAGCAGAAGGGGTGTGAGGTGCTGCTGTTCCACCCAGGGGTGTTCCAGACCAGCTCTGCCTGGCTCCGTGTGCGAGGATGGGTGCTGCATGGCGGCCGCTCCCTCACAGCTACACGTGTATGAGGTGGTTCACTTGGCTCGTTGCTCCTGAGCATTCAGCATAAGCAGGGAATAATAAAATACAACTTTTCCTCAGGGACTGGAGGAAACAAATTCCTGCCTGGGTGTAGCTGGGGGCAGAGCCTGGCTCATTATTTTCTATGAAACAATTCCCACGTGGCCTTGTGGAAGCCCAGCTCTGTTTCTTTTTTTTCCCTTCTCATTTTTCTACTTCCTTAAACTTTCCAAAACACTCGGCACTAACATATTTTCCCCAGTCACATGTGTCTGCGAGGAGAGAAAAGGTTAAATTCTCCCTTCGTACTATAATGTAATTCATTTCCTGTTTTTCACAACTGTCTAGACACAGATCTAACGAGCATTAACCCTCAATCCCACCATTGGGTTAAAAATAGAGGCTTTATATATAAAAGTGTGTGGTAAGAGAAAGATTGTAGGTTTCTACCTACAACCAGGAGCCAGCTCTTTTCAAGGAGAACCATTTAATTGTCTATAAGCAAGAAAAAAAAACCCAAATAAAATAACTTTAGTTTCAGACGTTTAAAAAGGCTCCTGGTTGCTTTATATACACAAGCAGCAGGGACACATTGATCCCCCTTCATGAGTTATATTTGTCTGGATTTACACCTCCGGCTATATCCAAAAAAGAAAGAATAAATTCCACTTCACTAGGAAAGCTATAATAAGATTGGGAGAAAGTCATTTGGAAGAGAACCCACGTTGAAAACCATGGCCAGGGTCTGATGGGAGACCCGTGGACAGAATGTCCCCCAGCCGAGGAGGGTGCCCCATACTCCAAGGGTTAAAGCAGTACGAAGAGGCACCTCACGTTGGCTGCAGTGTGTTAGGGCCCAAACTCCACAGCATTTAAGTACTTCTTCAGGCATGATCAGACCCAGTGGGCTCAAGCTGGATGGTGGTTGGGATGGATGCTGGCCCTAGGCTGAGCCTGGCAATGGCCCTGTGGATGCACAGCCTCCTCTGACACTCTTCCTGTGGGCCGGGATGCTGCACCAGGGCAGGAGGAAGGAGAGGTTCCTGGCCTGTAGCATGAGCTGAACCCCTCACAAAGTACAGGCTTTGGGGAAAAGCAAGGAGAAAACAGAACTGCAGCTACCTTGGCCCTGGGAGCAGGCAGAGACAGAGATGGCTTCTAGGCTGTCACCTGTCACACACACCATTCCCATCACTGATTACCCACAGAGACACCCTTTTAGGTACTTCACAAATAATATGCCTGTAAGAACAAGCTTATCTCAGTGCTCAAAAGCCCTGTAAAAGTCAGTTGAAATCCATGCTGTGAAGAGGAGGGACTTGCATTTCCTGCATTGACTGCGTTTCTTTTCCACAGACACAACCCCCCCAGGGGTGGTTTTTACCCTGTGTGTGGAGAGGGCAGCGGGCTCCTTCCCTCCAGCAGCTGCAGGAGGACCACAGCACCCCACATCATCTCTGCCACCTCAGCCCCAAAACCTGCTGGGGCTGCCTCCTGCATCCAAGGCCTGTTCTGAGCAGGACTGAAACAATCCAAGGAAAACGCATTAAAAAGACATTAGTTTGTTTGTTTTCTACTAAAAAGCACAGCATATTGCACATCAAGAATGGCAAGGGGTGAACTCGTTTCTTTCCAGCTTAGGGAAGGCCTTTGAACCCACACGAGCTATTTATAGAGCCTTTTAGAAAACAGCTCTCCCATTCCTGCAATTCTGATGACAGAAGCAGCTCAGGTTTTGTTAAAAATAAAGCAAACCCCTACACGATTGACAGGGGCTCACCCCACGCCCCTTGTGAAGCAGAGAAGTAGAACTGAGAACTGGGGAAAGCTGGGGCAAAGCAGAGTTGTGATCTTAATATTTGATGTGTGCTTTTCAAAATGCCTTTTGCCCAAACTCTGCTCCTTTGTTAGGCTCCAACCATTGAGGATGCTTCAAGGAATTAACAGGGTGACTGGTTACTGATCCAAGTGGAACAGGTTGTCCAGAGAAGCTGTGGCTGCCCCACCCCTGGCAGTGTTCAAGGCCAGGCTGGACAGGCCTTGGAGCAACCTGGTCTAGTGGAAGATGTCCCTGCCCATGGCAGAGGTTGGAACTGGATGAGCTTTAAGGTCCCTTTCAACCCAAACCATCCGGTGACCTCATCCATGCTTCTGGCTGCCTCAACAGCTACCCTGAGTGCTCTTAAAAGGTAGAGATGTTAATGGCAACAACACAGAAGTAAGAACAATCATGGAATAGTTAGGGTTGGAAAGGACCTTAAGATCATCCAGTTCTAACCCCCCTGCCATGGGCAGGGACACCTCACACTAAACCATATCACCCAAGACTCTGTCCAACCTGGTCTTGAACACTGCCAGGGATGGAGCATTCACAACCTCCCTGGGCAACCCATTCCAGTGCCTCACCACCTTTACAGTAAAGGATTTCTTCCTTATATCCAATCTAAACTTCCCTTGTTTAAGTTTTAACCCGTTACCCCTTGTCCTGTCGCTACAGTCCCTAATGAAGAGTCCCTCCCCAGCATCCTTATAGGCACCCTTCAGATACTGGAAGGTTTCTGTGAGGTCTCCATGCAGCCTTCTCTTCTCAGGGAAAGAATATAGGGAATTATATATAATTAGCATATTCACAGAGAATATGAGAACTGTAGACAGACCTCATCCACCATATTCCTAAAAAGTATTCCCCTTTAACAACTGAGCCTATTAAAATACATAGGATTGGACATTTTCAAGGAAGTTTGTGCAATAAACATGTCTTAACAGCTCTCTCATCCCCTTGTTTAAAAGGCTCTGGTCATCTTGCAGACTCTCCCTTGTTTCCAGAGCTTTGTGTCTTGGGGGTGCAACCCTCTAACTCTAAACCTGAGGCATAGCATAACTACAGAAAGACCTGTGAAACCACTCAAACATACCTTGACAGTGCAAATGAGATTAAACCCCAAGCACCTGCATTTCATGCTTATTTTCATAGCTGCCATAGCTTTTATCAGGCAAGCAATCCTGGTTTACCATGGTAACTTCTCCTCTTCCAACCTGAAGCGTTTCATTTGCCTTTTCAACTGCTGTTCCCCCTATTTACTGGGAGTCCTTATAGTAGGTTCCTATTCGCATTCCCTCCGAGCAGGAGCCTGGGTCAGCCTGTTGCAGTCCTGACCAACCAGATGCAATTGTAATTGAAAAAAAGATAAAAATCAGTAATTTGGATAACATGTCCATGAAAAACAGCATTTCCATAAGCCACGGGTTAGAGTTGAAGCTATCAGACCAGAGTGAGCAGTAGTGATCTCTTTTGGGACAATAATCACTCCTGTGATGTGTCCAGAGAACACAAGCTCCACATCAGCAATGTTTTTGCTAGAAGTAAGGGCTCCATTCACCTCAATCTCCTTCAAGGTCCAATGAAGCAACAGCTCTATCCAGGATACTCTTCAACTGCCACAACAACCCAAGTTCTAGATGTTCCTCCATCTGGATGTTCCTCTGTTGCCTATAGTTACCAGAAACGTGAAGTCTGAAAGGTCAACTTCGAAGCAATGAGACGACCAGCTCTGTGGTTCACATTGTTTGAACATTTATTGCAATTCAGTGTCAAAAATGTTTTACAAAAATACATTACTGTCTGCACAGAACAGATGTAAAAATCAGAGCTGAACATGCAAGAGAAGACTCAAAAAAAGTGCAAATTTATAATGGAAGGATTTTAACCACACAATAATATTAAACAGAAGTCTTATATAAGGGATGCCTTTCACTTCATATCATATCTAGTTACAGCTTTAAGGAAAAACAAAGCAGTACACACGCTCCCTTCCATATATAAGTAGGTATTTATAATTACTGCAGATTAGTTCCTAAAGATGAGCGTATTTGCTGTTTCAAATTAAAATGTTCTCTTGGTAGCAGGCCCGTTAGCATTCTGTGCAGCACACGATGGCTAAAACAAATATGCAAGTTCCACCCTCAGCTGGCCTCCCAGGAGGGGAAGCAGCAGTGCTTGGTCAGTGGAGGAAAATCTCTGTCATGTTCAAGGTATTAATATACTAGAGACTGTATGTGTCAAGGACAAGATGGATTTGTTCTCCCTAGGGCCAGATCCTGCAAAGCTGATTACCAGCACCTGATGTCTATCACCTGAAGGTAGGTAAAGACACACAGCTCAGCAGCCACAGGCTGACAGCTTGTGTGACAGTCTTCAGAACCTTTAACAAGTATCATAAGCCATGAGCTGAGAAAAGCAGCACAAGCAGAACACCAGAGACCCAAACCTTCTAACAGCAAGTCTTTATCAATCTAACCAGCCATCAGCTCCACAGGGTGTGTGTTTTTGCAAGCAGGCCAGCTAGGAAGAGTGCCATTTTAATTTAAAGCTATGTCTTTTTGGCAAAGTGCTGATCTATGGGGAAACTGTGCAATGGGTTTGTAAGAACAACTGCAGAGGACAATGCTGGTTTGCTATCCTGAGCAGGAGAGAAGTGTGAAACAGCACATCTGATTTATGAGCTACATAAGAGAATTTGAAATGTTCCTGCTCTACATCACATTTTAGCTACTAAGGGCCAAGGGATTTTCAGGGCAGGAAAAGCTGATTTAGTACCTGAATATGTTGTAGAAGGTGACAGCTTAGCAAAGGTAATTGAAGTCAAACAGAAATGGGAACACAAACAGTTCAAAACCTGGGGGCAAAGAAAAAGAATACAAAAGATATTCCCATATACAGAAAGTGGCAGGGTGCAAATAAATGTTTACATACAAAGCAGTATCTTCAGAGCAATACAAGCCTTCCTAAGCACTTTACAAAATAAAAGGATCTAGAAACTCCCACAATTAAAAAACAGAAACCCAAACAATACAAGAGGAGGTACACATTTTATGATCAACCTTTACCATACCATATAAAGGGCTTAAGGTATGTACAGGTAAAATTACGCCTCTTGAAGTGGCTATCACATTAAAATGAACTCCAAATGCCTGCCTATTGTAGAAAGCTGAACTGCAATCTCTGGGATCTCTCCCTTCCTAAGCCGCCTCCTTTCCCTGCATAGATCTATTTTTCCTCTTCACAACACCATGTTCTACTGCTGCATTGGTTAACACATCCTCTAAAGATAATGAGATTTCTTTGGATATGCTGGCAGGAAAAAAATAAAAGAGAGGAAAAAAAAATCCTCCTTCCACTGACTGGAAGGTGAAATGTCATTTGAAAAGAACATTCTATTTCCAAAATACAAGTAAAAGTCTGTTTTCCCTTCACAACAGCTTTGCCACCATTGTCTTAAAATAAAGAGGTCCTTTTTGCACGAGAGCAGCCTCAAACCACCCAGCCTGGAAGCCCCTGTTATCGCTGTCAGTTCTGTTACTCTGCCATCCGCAGCCAAGCAGATGCCTGTGCACTGCTAAAATACTGATCGCTTTGTTTGTAAGTTGTTGGACTAAGGTATCTGCATGCAACAGCATTTCATCTGAAATACAAGAGTATTGAATTCACCACAACATCTTCCTGTACCAGCCTTTCAAGAAACAATGGGTCTCCCAAAGAGATCAAGGTCTCATGTGACTCTTGCTGTAGCAGAAGGGTAATGACTGAGGCTTATTCTGTTTCCTTTAGTCCATTTTGTTCTCCAGCACAGTAGTTGCTTGGTTTTCTGCTGCTTTGGACACAGAGAGCAATATCTCAGGACCTCACAAGAGCAACACACAAGTGTTTGTATGTATTAACAAATAATCTTCACCTCTTTGACCCTTTAAGTTCATATAGTGCTAATAAATAAAACTCTCACCTCTAACTGAAGTTTTATACATAGGAGCCTCAGTTGCACATTATGTTGTGAGCACAACCTGTGGTCTCTGGGCAGAGGACACAGAGTAAACGCTTTGCTCAAGAGCGGCGAAGGGCTGATAGAGACAATGAGTAATGCTCAGACATTCCTGAATCACAGCTAAATGCTGAGATTTTGTCTTGCTGTCCAGGGAATGGACTAGGCTGGATTCAAACCTGAGCTTGAAATTCACCCAGTGTCACAATCTCACAGTGGATAAGTGTTATCTGCCAAGCATGGACTCAGACTAGGCAGAACCCCCCAGCATTTCATAGTGAAGTAGCACTGCCTTCCCATCAACCATAGTGAAGTTGGCTCACTATGGGTGGCAAGACAATGGAACAAAGCCACCCTAGGTCAGAGCTGGAAACAGATGCTGCCAAGGGGCACAGATCCTCTCACTTCTAGAAAAAGGAGCTACAACAATCTCCAAATACAGTGGCAGTGCTTCACTCACTTCACTTGCATGTTTCTGTCCTTAATATCCTCATTCACAAAGCCAGATTTCAGCCTCATCTACCCACTGTGGGTATGAATATGAACACACAGTGTGGGAATGAAAACAAACCGGCCTCCTTCACTCAAACGTCCCTCCAAACAAGCACAAGTTAATTTTTCCAAGGTAACAGCTTTTAAATCACTTTCAGTTGACATGAGTATGATCAGCAGGCTTACGCTTTCCACCAGCAAACTGATGGATGGGGCATCAACACCAAGACAAAGCTCTCTATGCTGCACGTGTTTTCTCCTCATCTCTGGAGAGTGCCAAGCTCTGGGCTATGGCTAAGGGTGCACAGGCTCACAGAGCAAAAGCTTGGGTTTGCTGTTGGAAGGCAGAAGGGCAGCTCCTGTCAGCATTTTCCTGGTTTTCCTCCCCCATTTCCCCAGTGCTCCATCTAGAGGCAGCTTTTTTCCCTTTTTGCATCTCTTCCAAGAAAATGCAAAGCGATTTAGTTTGCAAAAATGCAAATACTGTCAATTTTTAATATAAACAGCTCCAGAAAAGTGTGGAAAGTCAGTTATAAAAATGTAAAAAAAGGAACAGAATAGTTAACAATAATTAACTCAAGTAGTTCTTCCTGAATTGTCCTGAGTACTCCACTTCCTCACAGTTCTTTGTACATAGTCACATAAATGTTTACCCTTCCAAGGTATTCTGCTTACATCAGCACAGAGAAAGTGCTATACAGGAAATCTACTGGCAAACAGCAAAACCCTTCCATACCTTGTTAGATATGAGCTGGATGCTTCGAGATCCACTCTAGGGAAGAGTGAAGCATTGCGTGCAACAGAGGAGATGTTGAGCCAGATCATGGCCACAGTGAAGTCAGTTTGGCCACTTACTCCATAGGATTGAAAGTTTAGCTCTAGGCTGGTGTTAGATGATCCCATAAAGCAGCTCAGCACTGGAAGTGGAAGGGATTAGGCTGGGTCTTTGGTTATTTCTCTGTGTGAGTAGCAAAGATGCCAAGTGCCATGCTGGAAATCCCTTGATTACCCCAGTCTTGACTGCTGTTTTTAGGAAAATGCTGACCAGTTTCTTCATGGGGGTTGGACCAGATGACTTCTGAAGGTCCCTTCCAACCCAAACTATTCTATGATTCTATGCTGTCTCGCTCATCACCCTAAACTCCAGTAGTCTTAAATGATGCTGTCAGTCCTCAAGTGACTAAAAACCGCATAATTTCACTAGATTGGATGGTCCAGTTCTCCCTGTATTTTACCTGCCCCAAGATGACTGAATTCACTTGACAGCAGTGGGAATACAGAGCAGTGTTGGAAAACATGGGCTTGAAGAACCAGATTCTAACCTCACTTGGGATTTCAACCAGTGTAATTAACCTAGTGGAGTTGATAAGTCTTTACATGATGAGATTAAATCCAGTCCTTTGTTTCTCTATAATAGAACTTCCTCCCTTTTAGATAATCTTCATCCTTGTGGCTTCACTTTCCCCTTTTGCTTAGTCTTTCATAAACCCAACAAATTAAAAGAGGATGGAGTAAAGTCTTAGGTATTTATATGGTGCCTATCATCTAGGCATTCAAGCACAGAGCAAGATAACTAATGTAAAGAGGTAAGCATTAATACAAGAAAAGATGCTTACTATCACAAACATTTCCCTTTAAATCATTGTACAAAATACAAAAGTTCACATTGTATACTGGATTCTTGTCTGAAAGGTACTCAATCTATTAGAGGTAGAAAGTAGTATGTTGCCATTCTCTCTCACAAGTAGGCTAGAGTTCCATGCATTTCAGAATGTGTCCTTTAAAAACAAAAGTTAAAGTTGTCACAGGGATATTTTTCATAGTTTTAAAACATCATATTTATAAATATGTATGCTAAATAAAACCAGATGGAGGAACAGTTCAACAGTCCTAGCCTCGTATTGCTTTCTCTCTATGAGAAACAAACCAAAAGAGTTCTCAAATGCTTGAGGGGCAATTTCATTTTTAACTTCTAAAAACAAGAACATGAATTTTTTTTTGCCCTGTATCTTGTACTCTGATCATAAAAAAAGGGACTCTGTACAACGTGCTGCGTTTATACACCAGTCCTATGGAAGTCTGTATTCCTTAAGTGCTGTGCGTCAGTGAGCAACTTCACCTTTCATCTCCGAGATCCTCTTGTTCCTTGACTCAGGAGCTTCAAAACAGACATGAATATTTACACTATTTACAAATGGAGTGTCCAAGCTCAGTGGCATAAAGTGTCCTGTAAGAATCGCATAAGCTGCGGTGACCCAAGTTCAAAACCTGAACAAGTTGATAAAGTCTTGCGGCGAAAGTGAGGTGGAGCAAGTCTCCGGGTTGTTGGCTGTGCAGGGGTGATCAGTGCCCTGGGAAAGGAGAAAACAACTCCATTTAGAGAGATTGTGGAAAGGGTGCCAGAGCATCAGCCAACTTAGCACTGCCCCCTGCCAGATATCCTGCTTGCAAGCAGAGCAGAGCCCAGAATAATATTTCTACTCTCCAAAGCAGTCAGAACTGAGCTTTGTGTATTAGGGGCTACTGGCAAGTCACAGGAAATAAAACCAGCAAAGATCCAGTTCATTCTTTTCCCTTTTTCTGAGGGATGAGAGGCTGGAGCCTACCATCAGCAGCACAAGTCTAACTATAGAGACCTGCCCTACCACAGCAGCCAGCAGATTTTTGTCTAGGCTGTTCTGTAGCCAGCTAATTGTGTTGCCAATATCTCCACCTCCATGTAATGGGTGGGAGGAGTTTCTGGCAATGCTAAGGTGATTTACTGCAGGCAGCCCTAAAGTATGCCCATTTCCCTCCCCTCTGAAGGCCACTACTTTTGTTCAACATAAAAATCGGATCTCAAGCATAGGGGAGAAAGGACCTTAACAGCTGAGGGAGGATTAAGATGTAGGAAAACACCAGGTTATGGAGGCAAAGGAACAACAGCACCCCAAAACAGCTGCAATCAGACAAAGCACTGGGTGCCCCAGTGCTCCCACCCCAATCGAGTTTGCCCCACCAGCACCTCATACCTTCCAGGAGAGGATGTGGCAGTGCCTGCAGAGCTGCAGCGTGTCACCATACTGCTCCTTCCGTGGGTAACACCTTATGAGCTTGAAGTACATCTTTTTCCAATCCAACTGCCCTTTGTCAGATAAGATTAGCCGTTTGCGAATCTGAAGAGAAAATAACAACAACTGTAGCAGGTCAAAAAAATAATGCTTTGTTCTTCCCAATTCATGTTCTCTCCCTAGCAACCTTGTGAGGTCCCGTAACAGTTCCTGAGAAAGCTCCTGCTCTGAATATCCAGCTACAACCAGCTTCCTGATGGCAACAGCCTCACCCAATACCGTTATCGGGATCTATTCCTATTTCATTAACATTACCATATGAATCCTGAAACACTGGGAGCTATTTTGTCACTACTCTAGCCACTGTTTCTGGCTGGCAGGACAGTGAGTACAGTTGCATTTAAGTTTTGGAAGTTATTTTGCTCCTTCACTGACTTGCAGAGTCAATGATTTGTCACATGAGCCTGGGCAACACCCATCTTCAAGGGTTCATTACTTGCAGAGACTGAGCTTGAATTAACTTCCGCAGAGTCACTTCCAAAGTCAGATTCAGATAGTCAGAGCAAATAAAGCCAAGTAATCAGAGAGATGTGGCACACGGTCCCTGAAGTGCTGAGGTCTGGCATAAACATCCCAGACATTCACCTATAAATACAGAGAGGGACTTTGGTTTTAAGTTTAGAAGACCCCAGATCTGGAGCCCACAACATAAGGACGTGGACCTGTTGGAATGAGTCCAGGAGGCCATGAAGATGATCAGAGGGTTGGAGCTCCTCTGCTATGGTGAGAGAATTGGGCTTGTTCAGCCTGGAGAAGAGAAGGCTCCAGGGACACCTTAGAGCAGCTTCCAGCGCCTAGAGGGGGCCTATGAGAAATCTGAAGAGGGATTTTTTTTTATAGCGGCAAGTAGTGACAGGACAAGAGGTAATGGCTTTAAGCTGAAAGAGAGTAGACTTAGATATGAGGAAGAAGTTCTTTACTGTGAGGATGGTGAAGACACTGGTACAGGCTGCTCAGAGAAGCTGTGGCTGTCCCATCCCTGGCAGTGTTCAAGGCCAGTTTGGACAGCCTGGAGCAACCAGGTCTGGTGGAAGGTGTCCCAGTCAGTGGCAGGGGGTTGGACACTTCCCAGCCATGCAATTATATGATTACCAGCTTGTAAAGGGCTAAAGATGTTTGCCTTATGTAAACTTGGGTACTGGTAGGGCTGTTTTCCACAGGGCTGTTTTCTGCATAGTCCTGTCACTCACAGAACAGCTCAGAGGGGATTTCCTGCTCTAAAGCATAAGACAGTACAACTCATTGCTCATGGACCACATCCACAGAGATTCTCTGTGAGGGTGTCTGTCCTTGTGACATCAGGGTCCAGGCTGGAGCTTGCCTGCACGTTTTCCCCACACACATGGTGAGAGGAGCATGACTTGCAGTTGTTACTACCTGGATTAGGGTTGAAGTTCACCATATGACTAATTCCTCAGGCTCCTGTTTCAGGAATCATTTCTGTGGCATGCAAAACCCTCTACATAAATCATCTTCACAGCCATCCTCATGCCAGTCTGTATTATCAGCTTGTGGCACAGCACTTAGATCCAAGGCGAGCCAATTAAGAGTGTCCTACCCATGTGTTCACTTGCAAGTGGGGTACAACAAGCAAAGTGGTGGTAGTACCTGTCTGTCTGTGAAGTGGTACTGGCAGAGCTTCTTCCACAGCAGCCGGTCTTCGCTGAGCACTTGCAGGTCAGGAGCCACCTGACCAAGGCTAACCAGGTCTCTCCCATCACTCAGTCGCTGCATGATGTTCAATTGTAAACACAATGGTAGGTCTGTGAAAGTGGTTCCTTTAAAGGCAGGCTGGAAGAGACAGACAAAAATAGAGTTCACAGGAAGCTGAAAACCCAAGCAATTCTATGCTGCAGCAGAGTTACTGCTTTCTTAGCACTGTTCTTCACATAGAGGATAATGCTGTAGTTGCCTCTTTGAATAAGGAGGCATTTTACATAGAGATATTTAACCTTCTGCCCCACAGCAGTTCGAGATACCTTCAAGGATGAGGCCATGTACATGTAATACAGTAGTTAGAAGCAGAGTTGCAGTTCAAGCCTCCTCCTTCCCTTTTTGTGCATCCCACATCCATACTTATGAGACTCTGCTCCCAGAAGCACCACCACCAGCTTTCACTACAGCACGACATTGGCTGCATCATGGTATCAACTATAAACCACCCAGGTCTCTCCACCATGAGGGAGATCAGTTCTACTTCTCAAGTTCAGCCTCATGTTATGCACATTGCTGGGAATCTCATGCTCTTCCGACATGTGTTTTAGCTTATGTTGTCACAGGACCCTGCTGTAACCACAGCAGCGACTGATGAGCACCCACAGCAGGGTTTTTCCCTGCATGTCTTCCCAGGTCACTGCTGGCAAGACTAACTTTGCGAACACTTGAAGGACCTGCCCCTTTCCCATCAGCTGCAGCCATGGCTTTCTAGGCTGTTCAGCCACACCAGAGCACATCCTAGCCCACAGAGACAAAAGCCACCTTCACACCCCATCCACCTTTGCTTGGTCTACATGGGGTGCAGGACTGTTTTGTAGGTCATCATGGTGGCACAGCTCCAGGACAAACTGACCACAACAGATTCGCAGGCCCTGCACTTGGGAGAAATTCAAGGCACACATGGGAGCAAAGCATCAGCAAGGACCACAACCCGGACTCCAACTGCTCCAAAACCAGCCCCAGCCTTATTAAGGCAAACAGCAGCTTTTAGGATTAGGTCCCAATGAAGAAACAATGTTAGACAGATGTGCCAAGTTTATCATTTACCCTGCATAGAGATGCTGCTATTTTAAGTCACAGAGTCACAGCACCCATCTCACAATTGGCAGAGCTATTAACTGTTTCAAACAAGAAGCACGAGGCCCACCGTCAGCAGGGGAACACTGCACGAAGCTGCTTTTAATCATGTGGTTCCACCTCCAGTCATCCCATGTGAAACTCCACAGGCACAACAAGTATGTGTGTACACAAATAGCTCCCCCCTTCCCTTCAGTGCCCTCATCACCAGCCTGTCCAAACCATGCAGCACTACCCGGTACCTGCAAGTGCCACAGTTTTTCAAACACATCATTTCTGGCTACCTCCACCAGCAACAGGCCTGAAAGAAACGCTCCAGGAGTGAACTGTCTCTGCCATCTCCAGAAGACATTTCTTCCCATGACAGCCTGGGTCGTATCTTGAGGTAGGAAGAATGCACTGAAGCCTGGATCACCTCCCATTGATCTCCCTTCCATTCTCCTGCACTCTCTACATATAAGCTTTGCTATGGCACAACATGAAAAGACTAAGCTCAGAGGCTCAAAAAAGCCCCAAAGCTCATGCTTATGTCTTATTTCTGAAGAAACCAGAGTGACTCAAGCAAATCCTTACAGGTTTCCCGAGTCAGGGCCAAAGACTTATCTGCTACTTCTTTTCCCTCAGTACTCCTTTCCAGGACTTTCAAACATTACTTATTTTGGAGAAGGAACACAGATGAGATCAGAGCAGTTCGCTGTCACTTTCTGGACAGAGCTTGCTTTTTGTTTTAAAGCAACTCTAACACACAATATTTTGCAAGTTTCTTTATTTTAAAGGTTTAGGTCTTGGCTGTTGCAAGACATTTCCCCCCCTCCAGAAACCCCAGAAGCACTCAGGGCACTGTAAGCAACTGGCTGCACAGAGCTGAGCTTGTTCTTCCTTCCTCTAAACTCAGCTGGTTTTGTTCTAATTTGACCTGAAGTCATCTTCACGGGTGTGAAATTTGTTTTGCAAGCTCAACATCTATTTTATTTTAGAAAAGTGCCTTTAAATACACATGTAAGTACACAGAAATGAGTTCTGTTCACAAGCAACATTTTGATGCACTTTAGTCTGGATAGACAGAGTTCTTTGAAATGCTTGTCTGCCCTTTATGAGTTCCTAAAGCAGAGGGAAGCAGCACTCAGGGCAGCAGACGGCCAGGTGAGCTGAGCCTGACAGTGCCCAGGCACAGGGCAGCTCCCCAGCTCATGGACCTGCTGTGCCCCAGAGCCACCTCACAGCTGGGTCAGTGCTTCCCTTGCAAGGCCCATCCCAAAAGCTGCACACTGGGAGTGACAGCAGGTGGGGACTCCCTGACCACCATCAGATAAGGCACTGCTGCTTTTGCAGCTCTTCAAACTCCCCAGAGTTTATCTCCCGTGCCCTGTTGCCTGCATCACTTCAGGGAACAACTGGAAATTGTTTCCGGGTGTTCCAGGAAAAGTGATGAATACAGGCCCTTTGCTTAATCCTTTGTAAATGACTCTCTGGTTAACCCCCCAGAGAAAAAGGTGCTCTTTATATTCTCTTGAGCCATGCCTTGGTCTGCCCTACCAATTTCACAGTCCAGGTCGCCACAGGAAAGTCCTACAAGGGGCACACCAGAGATCAGCCTTGGGGGAAAGCTTGATCATTCCTGTGAGTAGGTATCTGTTCCAAGTGGAAAAAATGTTTAGACATGGTCCTGGGCAACTGGCTGTAGATGTCCTTGCTTGAGCAAGGGTGTTGGACCAGACTACCTCCAGAGGTCCTTTCCAACCTCAACCCTTCTGTGACTCTGTGAAATGGAGCAAATTCAGACTATTCCCATGCAAAGCCAGGTTAGGAATTTCTCAATACATCTTTCCCATCCACAGAGACACTGCTGAAAACACACATTGTAAAAGCAGGACTCATCCGGCTAGAACATGCAGCTCCAGACTATTGGAACAATCACTGACATTTTCAGCCAGGAAGCACGAAGTTGCACAGCTCTTTGGAAATTTGCATTTAATTTACAGATTGAGCAAATCTAAAACCTCAACTATCTGATAAACAGGTTTTGATGACAACATCTCAGTTTCAGAAAGACTGAGCTGACTTTTTAAACTGAGGCTTAGTCTCTGAGGACTCTCAAGTGGGCGAGGTGGTTTCCTGCCCAGCTTTGTCTGCACAACATTTCACAGCCATTAAGGAGTCAAACCATGGGGTCTGTGACCAGCAACAGCGAGCATGATCCTGGGTCATGTACATTGAGTTTGATTTAAGGGACACAAGTAATGTTAGGAATGCATCCAGTTATTTTGGCAGCTCCAGGTCCTTCCCCAGCACTCTGTGCTTGCACTTGGGAGTACAGTGAGATGCAGTCACCTAAGTAAGAGCTGCTACATGAGAAGGTTTCACAAAGGAGCCATGTTATTTTTAGCTTTCATGATTTGTGCTTACCCTGGTGATCTGAATGTTGTTCAGTTGCTGCTGCCAGTGGAGAATACTCTCCATCCTGTGCACCCACATGTTGATGTTTCCAACCAGGACAGACTTCCCGACCCGTTGAACTAACGTGCAGAGAGATGTATAGAGGGTCTGCAGCAATTCCCGTATTAGCCTGATGTTCTGCTGATCTTCAAGGACTTTGGAAGAACAGGAAAGGTTAAAACTGGAAACTGCCCAAATCCTTTTCTAAATCTATACATTCCTCAGGCAGGTCAATTTATCTGCTACAACCCCACAGGCCAGAAGAGCCAGCCTGTGCTTTTCTTTTTAGAGGAAAGCACTTAAAACATTAGCCAGGCACAGTAGGTTAGACAACAGATGGAAAGAGATCCTCCAGGATAAGCAGATGAAGTATCTGCCCTTTCTGCATCACTTCCCATTTCCCACCACTGGCAAGCAGCCAGTTTTCCCCTCTGATATCCATGTGTACCTCTTCCCCATCTACCCCAGCTGACGTGCAGGGAGACAGCTCAGGATCTCCTTTCTCATTATGTATACACATACTAAGAGGCTGCTCTCAAATCCCAGCCTTCAGACAGAGCTACAGCATCAGGGAGGGAAGTGCCACATGTCAACCATTCAGCCCCCCTAGCAGGTGAAGACAGCTCTGGAGCTTTCCTTCCCTCTGGAGCAGTGGGAGCACTTGATACAGCAAACTGGCAACAAGGCGGCAGCAGAGGCTGCAAACAGGCTGGGGGCAGGAGCAGCCCATCTCTTCTGCAGTCAGAAATAGGACTCAGTAGGATGCAGAAGGGGTGGCAGCAAGGAAAAGGAGGAATCACCTCAGATACCTACTGGAATACAGCATTTCCCACTGGCCCCCTTCTCCTGTCCTTCCCCAAGGGAAAACAGAACTGCACTACAGAAATAAGCAGTGGTGCCCCTCTTCACCCACACCAGGTTTGTTGCCTGGCTGTTCTCAAGGATGTGGTCCCCACAGGACTGCAGGTTAGGTTAGATCAGATCAGATCCGCCTCCTCCTCCCCCTCCCCACTCCTGTCTCTTACCTTTCTGCACCACTTTCTCCAAAATGTTCATGTAGTTCTTCTGGGCAATGCCGCTCAGTGACGTCAGCTGAGACTTCGCTATCAGCTCCAGCAGCTGGGGATAAAAATAGAGGTTGCAAGCCTTAGAGCACAGAGATACCTTTCTAATCTTGACTGCTGGTCACATGACGCAGCAAAACAGTCCACGCACTTGTTTGCTGCTGGAAAATAAAAGGGAGAGAGAACGACAGAGCAAGCTAATGCAAAGGGGGAGGAGAGCAGAGGCCAAATAATTAAACCCACATTGAAGGGGGGAATAAGAGCATTCTAATGATGGGGGGGGGGGGGGGTGAAAACTTGATTCCATGGTTCAGAGACACAGAGAAACCACAGAGCAGCGCTGAGGCTGGCAGCCTCTATTCACACCAAGAGAACAACGAACAGCCAACGTCACTGTCCTTCACTGGGGCATAAACAAGCCCTGTCATGAGGGAACACGAGCGAATGCCTGTTTGGATGGGGATATTACTGACGAAGCACTAATGAGAATCAGACTCCGCGATTTACGTCAAGCTCCTGGGTTGCATGGGTTTTGTCAGAGGGCTGTCACCATGGCAGAAAGGTTGAGCACTGTATTAAAAACTGCCTCCCCCCTTCAACAAACTCCTGTTCCCCCAAGGTTTCCTCCTCTGTTCAGCTCTTACAGCTGAAACGCCAAGCCACCTTTCCCCATTTGTCTTGTTTACTTGTTAACCTCCCCTAATGGAGGTCTTGCTTTTACTTTCCATTAGGATTTGGTTCCCATCACTGATCTGACTTGTGTACAAGCTGAACACTGAATTTAGGCTGCAGATGCTAAAGGAAGCACTTCCCATAGGGAAGATGCCCTTTCCTCCCCAGCTCTACCACCACAAGAACAGCTGTGGAAGTTCCCTATGGACAGTGCACTGCAGAACATGTGTCCTGTGATCTTCCAAGCCTTCCTCCCTTCCCCCAGCATTATATAAATACACAGGCTGTCCACGTGTCAGTCCATTTGGTTTGGATGTACATAGCCTTCTGTTTTAATTTAGAAAGGAAAGGGAAAACCTTTTATGCTACAAGTCAATCAACACTTTACCACATGACTAGCTTATTAATCCTTTATCATCTGCAGCTACAGTATCCAGTTGCTGGCACTGCAGAGCCCAGCGAAGGTGCAACTACTTGTGTCAAGTAACTAAGATGGCTTTTGACAAGACTTGATAAGTCATGAGCTGAACTGTTTGCCCCGCTGTAAGAATGCGTCCAAAAAGTCACTGGCAGCTTGCCATGAAGCAGGGAGCTGGGGAGAGGTGTCACTGCAGTCATTTGCCTGCTCTGCTCACATGTGACTACCACTTAGGAACAGTGAAGTTGCCTTGAGTGACTGATCTTCCGTCTGATTTCCAGGCCAACACCACCATCAGATTGATTTTAGTTTACATTCTATTAATATCTTGTACCTCTCATGACTCAAAGAAAACAAGATGAAAAAAGACCTGTGCTAGCTTCTGTGAAGGGCAGGCTGCCTGTTTTCTTGGCTCATTTGGAGGGAAACAAGAGATGCAGGAGTTGGTAATACTTGGTACACAGGTATCAGTGCATCTTCTTGCTATATCAGCTAAACTGAGACAACAATAACTAGATACTCTTGAAAACAAGGCAGTTTGCAAGACTCTCAAGATGTTTTATAAGAGGTCTTTTATTCATTTTTTGAAAAAATGGAGAAGTAGAAAAAAATATCAGTGCCCCAAAGTGGTCTGTAATACCCTGCTTACACTGAACTGTTCAGCCTTAAGACCTTGATTATAGTGATCAATTCACCAGACCCCATCTGTACATTAGCCACACATGCACCCAGATCAGCTCTTCTGTGCATGAACAACTGCTGTCTCCAGATTGCACCATTCTGGAACTGGCACAGAGACAGCTTCCTCCAGGCTGGGTGTTAGCAATGTTGTGCCCCTTACAGAAAACACCAAAATGCACCCAGTGATAAGCATCACATAATGCAATACTGTAGGAGTGAGATGCCAAGACTATTCTTTAAGAACAAGGATAAAAATCTCAGTTCCTTGAAGAATAGCTAAATTAATTTTGTCCCAATTTAGCAAATGATGAACAGATTCAAATTTGCCCTGTCTGTGTTTATCAAGGTTCAATTTATGTTCAGTGAACCAGCTCAGATATCACGTGTCACCTCCCTTCCCCTGCAGCAATAAACACAGGATGAAATTCCATATGAAAACTATGTTGTGAATACTTCTAGGACTGCTCCACAGGGACTGCTGGCTGAAGCAACCAGCTTAGCCCTCCAAACCAAGACATTTTTTATTCTTCTGTGCTCATGTAATACACAAAAACCAAGTAAGCAATACAGTTTTATCCATGCCCCACACGCTCCAGTTTATTGGAGGGTCTCAGCCTTGGCACAGACCCAGAGTATGCTCTCTTAATGGACTGCCAAATGGGGGTCTACAGCATTATAAAAGGTAAATCAATGTTGCCACTTGCATAATTCAGACCAAGAGCAGACTGATGAATTCAGATTAATGCTGAGTAGGGTAAAAAGGCTGGAGAGCTGCAAGCATGTGTTATGATGCAGTTGCATTAAGTCCAACCCACGCTCAACTGAGAGGGACAGATGGTTGGAGAGAGTGCACAGGGAAAGGTTAAGAGCAATTTTAAAAGGCCTGCTTTCAAAACCACTAAGTGATTGCATTCCAGCTGATTGTAACTAGGCCTCAGAAGCCTGCAAGACCTTCAGAAAACAGGGCATTAGAGCCCAATTCACTCTTTCACCTCCTCAGAAGTTGATAAAGGTGATCTGGTAGCTTCCACAGAAAATCCTTCCTACCATCTCACCCACATTTTGTGTGCTCAGAGGTCTGCCAGGGCCACAGAAGAAGGGCAAGAGGTGCAGTGGGCTATTCCAGAGCCTCTGCAAAGCTGGCAGGAGGCAGCATCTTCAGCAGCAGGGCAATAACCTGCTCAGTTCCCCACAACTGATAGGCTTCTGCCCAAACCCCACTAGCAGTCAGCCTAAAGCAGCTGGTGCAATGAGCCACTCAGCTCCACAAGCAGAGCAGGTCCTCCTACCATAACAAGGGAAAAACCCAGCAAACACAACACTGCCATGTGGCAGGGAATAAAATTCCCTGCTTCAGGACCATGAGAACACATGAGTCACATACAGCAACTACTGTGCGCAGCATTGCTTAGACCTGCTACAGCCAGATGGCCCTTGTGCCACTGTCTCCATTCAACACCGGGGTGTGTGGGCAAGCCATACCCCAAACTACACACAGCTACCGGCTTATAGCACAGAGAGCCAAACCCCCCCCCAGCAGGCCTGCTGCACCCAGCAGATGGGTGCAACTTTGACTCAAAAAGAGAAGTGGTTTTAATAATTACAAATCGTAAGTCTCAAACTACTCGAGTGTAAACCCACTTTAAATACCTCAAAACAGCTATGGGGAACCTGGACTGCACCCTGGGGGTATCCATAAGCTCCTGCTGGTTGGGGATTATGGTTCCTCACATCTGTACAGCTTAAGAAAAACATATTGCAGTGAAAGATTCCTCCTCCAGCCCCACCTTGCTCTCACAGCCCTTCAGTTTGTGGCTGAAATGTCACATTGGCTTTCAGCTTGGATGCAGAGCAAGAGCAGGGCGAGTTATAATGATTTACAGCACAGGTGCTGACAGATCTCCATGAGACAGCATCAAGCAGATTCTTTCAGCACAGCATAAATCCAGGGCTCCTGGAGCTAACTGCTGTAAAAACATAATATAAAAGACTACTTTAGCAGGCTGCCCATTATCTAGATCATGTTATTCCAGAAGTGTGCCCATGCAGCTTAACCTAACCTAAGCTTTTATGATCAGACACAGCACCTTCCCTTGAGATATTACTGCACAACCATCATACAAAAAACCTTTCTGAAGGAAGCAACCTGTAAAACCTGTCATCTGAACAGTGATCCCAAAGGAGAACAAACAACTGCTGGGCTGTAGGTACTTGTTGACTTTGCTGATATTACTTTTGCTTACAGAATACTTTCAGTCTTTAAAGCCAGAGAAACCAGGGCTGCTTCAAGACCAAGAACAGTTTAGGTCCTCTGTATCAATCACACACTTCATTACTAGCTCTAAAACTTTGTCCTGTACCACACAGGCAGATGGTATAGTTTAAAAGATCAACAAGAATCAACTCCTAGCACCAATGCCTAGACTTAGCACTTCCAGCACTGTATCATCAGACTGTCAAGATGAGATTGATGTTGGAAGAGAATTTCTTCAGTTATATGTACTCACTGGCTCCATGAATACCTGCCAAGCTTCTTGCAGCTCACACCACCTCAGAGGTGCCCATTTGATCAGTGCACTGTCAGTATTACTTTGGGAATATCTTAAGCAGCAGACATGTATGACAAAATCAGCACCAAAACCACTGTAGCACTTAAGTTCAGAGAAATTCAGAAAGGAATGCTTTGAAAAAGACAAGCTGATGCTCAGCCTGAAAGCCCATTTTTATGTCAGCAGCGATGTAGCTGATTTCTCTGTAGGGCAAGTCTGCGTGTAGCTAGCAGAATCCCAAGCCTGCAGCTGCTTCTCTCCCCCTTTCCCCTACAGACAACCTCATATTCTTCCCCAGCCTCCAACTCTAAACTTCCCTCCTTGGAAAGCATTTGGTTGATGAACTAAGTAGCATGACATTAATCAGATACCCCAAGCAACGGGCAGAACTAGAGAGAACAAGGGAGGGAAAGGAAAAATGTTATGCCTGCCAATATTCAAAGGCATTTTCCATGTGACAGTCTGCTCATCTGTGTGCTCTAGCAGGCCTGTGATTTGCAAAGGACCATAAGCAAGATCCACATTTAGGCAGAGCTTTACATGAGTGAATCTGGCCCCTAAGGCACTTTTATGAGCTACTATCCACTGGAGACTTGGCTGATACAAGTCTTTCATTTTAAGAAGCCAGTTTTCTATTTGATCCATGGTACCAGGTTTAATACCTTCTTTAATCTGCCAAACCACAAGTCAGCCTCAATTAGGAAGCTTCATACTTCTCAGTAGTGCTGTATCCTTAAAACTACCGAGGGAAAACTATTCTTACAAGCTCAAAAGAGAGCCAATCTGTAGAAACAAGGACACATGCCGACTTCCATACAGAAAACTGCTGTTTTGGACACAGCAGATTCAGGATGCTTTACGGAAAAAAGGGGGAAGAAGGTCAGCCAGAGCCTCCCCACCAGACCACACCAGCCTCACTGAAATTTCAGTTCACTATTCAAAATGTTAAATAGGAATTCTGCTCGATCATTGCAGTCCTATGCAAGATACCCTCCCAGGCTGACAGAGGGTTCCACAGGCTACTTGTCACCTAGACAAACCATGGTGAACCTGCCCAGATCACTTCTTCCTTAGACACTTCATGACATTTGACTCAAAGGGAAAGCAATACCAATGCTGCTTGCTCCAGAACCTAAAACCTGAACAGCTGGTGCCTCATCAGTGATCAGCTGATGATGAGATGTGAAAAGGAGCTGTTTATAAACAGCCTCAAGTTAACAGATTTTTTTTAAGCTTACTGAATTCCAAACCTTGATAAACATCTGAAGTTCAAGATCAATTTGCAGATCACATGCACATAATATACAAGCATCCACAGTCCTTGAGACAGTAGCTCCCCAGCCACTACCACGCCCCTCAGCCACACAGAGCCAAAAGACCTGTTACACAAAGCCAGAGTATGGGGAACTGGGGGTTGATGCCTTCCTCCTACCAACTAATGGTGTCAGGAGTAACCAAATGTTTCACCACTGAAACCACTGCTACTCACACAGTATTTAGAGTAACCATGATCCTCACAAAAGTTGAGCAGTGCCTCGAAGAGGTTTAGCCCAACCTCTCATTCCCAAAATGCTCAGCTCCTCAGTGTTTCTCCTTTATCACTTCAAGCAAGATAAAGCTTCACAGCCCTCATGGAGCTGAAGCCGTCTGCACAGAGATTTCTGCTGCTCTATGGCCTCTGCAGAGACGCCATGCTCCCTTTGGGGGCTGCAGAAGTTACACTTAAGCTGAACTGAGAAGTCAGGGATGAAAAACTAAGTTCTCTGGGTTTCAGAAGTGAATTTAACAATTGAAAAGTAGTAGGAATGCTAGGCTAAGGACAGCCCATCACCTATGTTACCACCACCTATGTGCTTCTCCATTTCAACAGATCAAAGAGGAAGTTTTGGGCATCTATCAACACAGCTACCATCAACTACTTCATGTAGCAAAGCACAACACCCCCTCCTTTCACACCTGGGCCTCTCTTAGCAAGTGCTTCCTATCACCCAATTGCAGCTCAGTTCAGAGCCTCTACCACCATCACAGCAAAATAAACCCTGGCCTTTCACTCACCCTCACAACATAGTTGAATCTCCTGGAGTCCAGGATAGCACTGGAGAAGTCAAGTCGGTTGAAGGCTTCCCCCAAGGTGCAGTAACCATGGCGCTGAGGAAAAAAAAAACAACACAGTCTGGGTCATGTTTTGGCCGACATGAGTCCAGACAGCACCAGGTAGATGTGACCCAGGGCAAACTCAACTGAGCAAGCTCATGGTTACAAACCATGGGAGCAGCTTGCAGCTGGAGGAGGCCTCCCACAGAGCCACACTCACTGACATCAGGAGTGGGCATGGCCAGATGTAGATTTAAGGTATTTTCCTCAACAGGGACCAAGATCTGCTCATGACCCATGAATTTACTGGTGAGAATGAGCCACACATTCCCATGGTTCAATATGTAGGGCAAGTTCAGAGCAGTCTCATACAGCTGCTTCTCTCCATGAGCACAAGCAAGGCGTTGTGATGAATTCCAATGGTTTTCCATGTTAGGATTGTTCTGGATGAAAGCCAAGAACAGTATTATGGCTTGGTCTGCAAATGGCTGGTTTTTTTGTTTTTGTTTTTTTTTTTAACTGAGGGAAGCAAACAAGTCATATTTTAAACACATGTACAGCAAGCCCTGGCTCCCTGATTGGGGCTTAAAATCATTACTGAAATTCCAACCACAAGCCAGATCTTCTACTTATCTCCGAAGAGCTTCTGGTGATTTATATCAATACAGTATCTCCCACTGTGTGGAAAACACAGTAGAAAATGGAACAAAGAACCTGTGGAGGCACTCACCTCTTTTGTGCTCCCCTTGTGAACATAGATCCACTTCTCCTGGTGGAAATCTGTTTGGATAAAGACATTTTGCTCAGTTAATCTCCCACCTCAGAGGGCTGGATCTCTGTTCTGCTCATAACACTCACTGCCCTTTTAGTGCAAATGAAGTTATTTCGTGTTTAAACCATCTGCACTTGAAACCAAATCTAGCAACTTGCTAAGCTGCTTTGTTTCCATACTCCTTCATTTGAGACTGCAGCCCTGAGCCTTAGAGAGGGCTTCTGTTTCAGTGACACAGCTCAAGACTCTAAATGTTTAATCTGCCAGCCACAGATATACCATAGCACCTCCTTTTATTTGGTCCCAGACAGTAAGCGTGGCTGACAGCCAGGTTCTGTTGTTATTGATTTTATTAACTATTCATTACCTTGGTTACAGGCTTGGGATTGAATGTCAAATTTGAAGTTGAGCAAAAATGTCATGAGACACCAGGCATGTGGGAGAGAGCTTTTAGCAGTGAGGTCAGGCTCAGAGGAGCATGCTTGTGCTTGCAGCTAACTTGCTAAAAAAGAAAAACCTATTTGGGACCAAAATTTTCCTATTTCTAATTGCCCCTCCCTTCCCTCAGAAATGGGAGTTGTCCCATCCACTCCCCAAAATAGCTTTCCTGTACCTACCACACACTGACTTGGTTTGCAGTAAAGCCCTTATTGTAAGCAGTTTTGCTGCTCAATCCTCCTCCCACAGGCTTTTGACACTACTTCCACCACACACTGTCAATCAACAGCTAGTGTAAGGAAAATTATTCTCCCTGTCCTGCTAGACTTCTTTCCTTAAAGAAAATATCAGACTTCTGGAGTCCTTCCACCTAAGGATGCAGCGATGTCACTGCTGCCTGGTACTGTGAGCCCAAGGCCAGCCCATCTCAGTTACAGATGTGCAGACCCTTCACCAGGCCCTTTTAAATAGTAGGTCACAGCAGAATCCAGCCAAAAACTGTCATGGTAACATTTGTTTGTTCAGAGAACCAAATACACTGAGGGGCCAACTTCTGGCACCAGTTTCTGAAATCCTGGGGGATGCACAATGAGCTAATAGTAGTGTGGGAATTGTAACTCATTTCCTCTGTGTGTGTTTACATTTGTAGCCCTCACATTGAACTCTAGTACCTATCTTCCAATCAGATCAACACAGACCCTGCTGCCCCTGCAGGCTCCCCCGAGTCCTCCACAGTGCACCATCCAGACCCCTGCTGCTCACTGAGCACACAGGGATTTCAAACCTTCCATTGTTTTGAGTGAGCTGAAATCTTATTTCATTTTTCACGCACTCCGCTCACAGAGATAGGATCAAAGCTCGCATTCAGGCTTATAGCCTCCAGTAATGTAGATTAGTGCTCAACATGCATATGGAAGGAAGAATAAATTTAGCTTATTGTGCACAAGGAAGTCTATGGGGTGGGGGGGAGGGGGGGAACCAAACCCTGGAACTGGTTCATTTGAATGTACCATAGGAAAAAATTACCCTCTTTCTGACAAGCACAAATGACAAATTTGAACAGAACAAGCACAACTCCTCAGAGCAAGGATTATAACAGGGGCATAAATCTTCACATTAAACCGTATCCAAGTTCTCTACTTAGGTCAAACATGGGCGCAAAGCCCTTCAAGACACTCTGGAAGGCTTCATAAACTGCAAAAACCAGAGATATGAAGCATTTTCCATCGTATTGCAGCAACTCCTCTTAAAAAAGAAAGCCCAAATAGACATCTTACATTGAATCTTGGCTTTGTTATTCAGCAGGTCTTTTTTTCTCTTCTTGGCAGCAACATCATAGTTCAGGCTGTTGAAGAGATTCTCTTTGTTGTGATCATCCTTCTTGCAAAAGCTGTGAATGACACAAAGCAAGGTTTCTGTTTATTTCTGCAGTCTGCTGAACACTGTTTCCTGCAAGGAGAGAAAATACACAGGTTTTCTCTGGGAGCTCCAAAGCTGTCTCCTTGCAGGCTGCTCTCAAGAGGTCTACATGCAGATTTTGCATCCAGCAATGGCATTCTTAAATGGGCCTCTGGTGTCTCCTTTCTGTGCTACGATACCCATAACGAACAGAAACAAGTAAAACAGATTGCACAGTTAGTGCTGGGACACTACTGGGCAGTATTTTCCTTTCTTTAACCTGTTTCTATCTTTATGTAGCACCGTATCTTCCTGCTGCAAGTGGTAAATTCCTCTGAGCCATTCAGACTTCCACAGACAGACATATTTAGATATCTGAGGACATATATATGCACTCAAAATATTTATTAACAAGAGTCCCCACAAAACATTGTTTCAAGCTCAGCTGAGGTCCAGACTCTGCTGATGGCTTTCCAAACACCACATAGTAGTGACTATACAAATTAACAGCTAGGATCTCTAGTTCAAGACTGCCCATCTGCTTTTGCTGGAGCTCTCTGCTGTAACTATATGATTAGTGCAGAGAGCTATAACCCCTTATTTCCTCCAAGGCCAATGAAAGACTATCTATAAAGAGGATTTGCATCAACATCTCCACATTCTTCAGACCTGCAAATGAGCAGATCCATGTAGCAATGTGAAACTGGGAAGCCCCCAGACAGTCACATCACTGTAGCACAGATCCATGGGGGTGGCAGCACCCACCAGGAGCTTTCACACCAGAGGACCCCGCACCCACCATGCTGCCCAGAGCCGTGGGAATGATGTCTACATGTGGAGATGCTGTGAAGACAGGAAATGCATGCAAGAGAATGAAACAGACAGCTCCCCATCTCCCCCATTGCCCCAGCAGCTCACAGGGGATGGGAGGTGGCACTTTGTAGCTCCGAGTTCAAAGAAAGGTCCCAGGCACATCACTGCACCTCTCAGCTGCTGTGGCTGGGTCACCCCTGGAGCTCTGGCAGGCCCTTGAGAGTTGCTGCTTACAGCCCTGGGCAAGCTTCCTCCACAACAGCCATGAGGACCTTCACATAGACTGCTTCCTCCACAGACCTCATGTTTATGTTGCCTCCAAAAGACAACACAAGCACCATACCAGCTCACACCTCTGACAGCTACCCAGCCCAGGCTCCTGCAAGGGAATGAAACCTGGGGGACAAGGTTCCTCATCTCTCCTGTTTGACATCTGTCAGCACAGCCACGCCAGCAACATACATGGGAACCAAGTGACCAAGTCATTTTCAGCCCCATGAGGGACCCAGACCTCTTCCAGATGGGTGTTCTGGTTTGGCATCTCACATGGCTCCCAGTGCAGAAGAAACTTCCCTGGCTTCAGAACATCAAGAGTATCAGCTCCCCCTTCCTGCTCCATGTCCTCCTCACAGAGGACAACTGCAGCAACTCCTGGAGGTTCCACCACCATACTGCACGAGGGGAACAGCAGCAGTGCAGGTGCACAGTATTCACAGTAACAGCTCAGGGAGCCTGACACTTCCACCAGGATCACCTAAACCTAAGAGCAGAACATCTCAGCTGCGCATCTCCCCCATCCATGCTGCTTTCTGGTGGGGGACCAAAGCCCAAGAACAGAGCATGGCAGTAAGGAAGAAGCAGGTTTGAGATGTTTGAGCTTGCATCTTATCAATAATGGGTCAACACACCAGGCCCAAGAGCACAAGATGGATCTGCTTTAAATCTTATGTCAACAGCACACCCCTGACTGTTGACTTCCTACTGAATGACTCTGTAATCTGAAACCTTCATAACAGCAATGGACGAATTCCAGCATGGGAGGCAGATTATCCCCTGTTTATGTACTGCCAGGTTTCCATACGCTTCTCCAAGACATCTTGACAGGTTGAACAGTTGGACACCAGCACCTGGCACTGGAAGGACCCCAGACTGGGGCCAGTATGTCACCTGCTCGCTTTTTAATGCGAAAAAGGATGCATAAACCCATGGCAAAGCCAGTATTCCCAACACAATCACATTATTAACAGCCATTTTCCTACCTACTTACAAGTGAGATGCTTTCCATTCTGAACTTCATTTTAACTTAGCGCTTGCACAAAAGGGAGACCTGCTACATAAACCTCCCTGCACAACAACATTTCAGCAACGGCTCACAGCAAATCCCTGTTTGCTCCACGTCCCTTTGCCATGGACATTCCTGACCCATCCCTCAGCCCAAACCTAACTGAAAACAAGATGCAGCTCTGAGAAACGCTTGGTTCTGACAGGAGCAGTTTGGCCGGAGACCACGAACACCCACACTGCTGCACAGGCTTCCTGCGCGCCGTAGCTCGGGGCTTGTTGATGTTGTGCAGGCAGATTAGTCAAGCAGCACGGAAGGTACATTACTCATGGCTTCAAACACATCATCCCGCTCCAGCCCAAGAGCCGGGAAGCCCCAGCCAGGGCTGTTTCAGCAGGGGGATATCCCTAGATTCCCACAGGAGAGGCTCAGCGATGCTCCCCGTGGGCACACCGCCCAAGCCGTGCGGCTGCGACTGTTTTCACCCCCTTCTTTCCCGTCGCACAACCGAGAGGGACAACGGCCTCTGTGTATCGACAGCCCGGACCGCCGCCGGGGCTGAGGGAGACGGGCTCCGGGTCCATCACATGCGCGGGGGAAAGACACCGAGCCCCCTCGCCTCAGCGCTACCGGCAGCTCCGCACAGGAGCCTCCCCCAGCCGGCCCCAGCCCGGGAGAGAGGAGACGCCGCCGTCCATCTTACCGACCCCCCCCCCAGCGCCGTGCAGCCGCACCGCGGCGCCCCCTGGCGGCACCGCCTTGAGGGGGGGCAGGAGCGGGGACCACAAGAGCCGCCGCGGGTACCTGCTGATGTCGCCGACGAAGCCGCCGCTCTTCTCGTCGAGGAAGCGCGTCCATCCGTCAGCCGTCTTCACCCAGCTCTGCCCGGGGGACCGCCAGTCCTGCCCCAGGAACGGCATGGCGGCGAGACGGACCGACACCAAGAGAAGAAGCGGCAATGGGACCGGAGCCGGAGGACAGCACAGTAGCGCCGAGGGTGCCGCAGGGCTGCTGGCGCCATGTACTGCGCAGGAGTGTGGGTGGTCGCGTTCCGTTGATACAGCATCAACTATCGGTTACAGATACATATAAACGTAACATCTTATGCATATTGCAATTCCAGATATAATGTGTATTCCAGATACATTCCTATATTCAATTTATTGATACAAATAACGCAAGCATTTACACAGGCATGTTTGTTAATACTTATGAATGTGGTTTACATTTTCATGTATTACAAAATTGTGTTCTATTTATAGAAATATACAGAATCTGAACATACAGACAAATTTAGAACCTTGTGAAAACATGCAGTCTATATATACAATGTAGTATGTGGTTCTATATAGAGAACACAGAAATTTTTCTGTATCGAATGGGTTCTAAATATATGCTTCATATGTATATATTTTATACTTGCATAAAGTTTTATGTATGTACAACATACATAAAACATCTATAACGTGTATATAACATGGTTTATGTATAACATGTATATAATGTTTTATGTACCTATTTTTTATATATTCATGTGGGTTTATATTTCATTTTTATATATAATACTAACTATTTTTTTATTTTATAGATAAATATGATGAAAGATACATAAATATATATAGCAATATTGCATGTGGAAGTATGTATGATATATATATACATAGTTTATTGTGTGCATGCACTGGCATTTGGTAGCAGAAGTGTTAGGTACTGAACATTAAAAACACAGGGGTCTTGCACTCAAGCCCAGGCTGAGGGAGCATGTTCACAGCCGGAGATTCACTATGGGACATTCTGTAAATATAGGACATTTTGGATTAGGATTGCAATGTATTTACCCTGTGCTGTAGTGTATGGATCTCAACACACAGATTTTCATATTGCTGGTTGGCATTACCTGGGGGCATTATACGTGGGGAGTTCCTGGGTTCCCAGGAGCAGCTCCAATCCCATGGGAAGAGATGGGCAGCCATTGGGATGAGGCGGCCATTGGGATGGAGCAACCATTGGCCTTACCTGGCCAGTGCTTGGGGCTGAGAGCTGAAGAAAACAGACATGGTGAGCAGCTTCCTGCAGGGCCTCAGGGATAAACTGCCCTAATCCAGGTCACGTTGACAGCAGTTCCCTGGCTGCGCTACTGGCGGCTATCAGGCGTTCAGCAACATCTGGCTCTTGCAAGTGACGGTGTTACGTATTCACCCTCAAAAAACCCCCAAATCCCTAAGAAAAACAAGCACTGGAGGACTGCATGTGCAGATGCAGTGATGCCAGGGCTGAAGGCAGGCAGCAGAGCTGTGGGGTGTGTGTCTGCTGATGCTGGAAGCTCCACACCAGGAGCGTTGGCCATCCCCTGGCTATCCCACCTCCATCTCCTGCCGTGGCTCGCCAGTGGGAGGAACAGTGAAAACCCCTCAGTTAGATGCTGCCGTGTCTGAAGGGTGGCTGCAGTCCCTGGGGACAGAAAGTGCTTTAGAGCAGCACTGAGCCACAGCACGTGCATAAAATAAAATGCAAATACAAGGGCACCAGGGCCAAGCTCTCCTTCTGCTCATCCAATCTAACCTTTCAGGGCAGTGGTCCACCCTTCTTTACAGAAGTGCCAGCTATTATTTGCATGGCAGGGAATACTGTTTAAGCTGTGAGAGTGTTTTGAGTAGCAAAATCACCTTTGTTGGGTTTCTTTGGCATTTTAAGTGCCCCATGCCTTCCAGCGAGCATCTTCCAACAGAATCACTGCAGATGATGCAACCAGCAGACCCTGGAGGGGACCAGGTCTGCAGCAATGGAGCTGCTTGGCGTGAGGCAACCTGTTAACAGCATCATTGAGCTGAGTGTGACCCTGAAAGGCTGTGGCCTGTCATCCACATCCTGCCCTGGATAGTGGGTTAAGCCAGGTAGATCCATGTCACTGAAAATATCTTCATCCTTTCAATGAGGGTTGCTTGGCAGGTCTAAAGTCCAGGTTCAGCCTGCAGAAGGGGATGCGGAGAGAAATGAGTGTGAGGGAAGGCAGATGCAGACATTGAGTTGTCCCATCTCTTAAAAGCTGCCATGATCTGGGGTTATAACCCAAAAGCACCATCAAACCCTTGTGAGTGGCCAGGGAGCCACTGATGATGATTGTTGTGAATGTTCCATCTCTGGCAGTGTTCAAGGCCAGGTTGGACAGAGCCTTGGGTGACATGGTTTAGTGGGAGGTGTCCCTGCCCATGGCAGGGAGTTGGAACTGGATGATCTTAAGGTCCTTTCCAACCCAAACCATTCTGTGATTCTTTGATCTGCAGCAGGTGGTCGGCTGCTGACCTAAAGCACGGTATCCGACCTTGAGCTGGTGAGAGCTCTGGATTCAACCAAGCAGGGGGAGTGTTAAACCCGTCAGAGGTTTTAACACAGTGTGGCAGGAGACCTGCCACCATCAGCCCTGTAGGACAGCTTGAACACAAGCCGAAAAATCATAGAATCATAGCATAGTTAGGGTTGGAAAGGACCTTAAGCTCATCCAGTTCCAAATGATATGATTGAAAGCACAACACAGAACTGAGAGCTGAGCTCACTGTGTAGACACACAGGCGCAGGGCCGGCGTTCACTGGCCTGGACCTGCCACAGGCACTGACACTTCAGAAACGGTGGCATAGGCAGAAATCAGAGCTGCTGCTCCGGAGCATGGACCCTTTCCCTGGAGACCAAAATAGATCTGCTCGTGGCTGAGCTGCGCTGCTCCCACTGGCCAGGTGCAGTAGCTGTGATCCGCATGGGAGCAGGTCACAGTGGGGAGGCTTTTTGGGGGGCTTCTCCCACACACGCGCTTCCACACCAAGGTGTTGCAGGGCAGCAGCTTCCTTAATAGTATTATTAAAGTACCTTTACTTAGCAGGTACCCCAGACCCTGCCTTCGGGCTGTTGGTATGCAGGGGTTATGTAGCAGGGACAAACCTATGCACTGCCTAGGAAGGTGCAGAGATTTTGCAAATGCGGGGATGGTTTTGTCCAAAGGCAGTACATCTGTAACTGATTGTGGCTCCTTGTTTACGGATCCGGGAATTGGCAGCAGAGGGATTAAAAGTGGTGTGTTTAGCTGTGAAGGGAGAACGTTCCCATCCCTACTCCAGCATGATGGCTCTTGAAGAGGCCTCCCTGCAGCACGTCCACCACAGCCAGCATTATTGGCCCTGTAGAAACCAATTCAGGCAGCCAGCCTGGTGTGCACATGTGTTTGCATGTTGCACAGACATCAAAGCAGCCTCTGTTGCCTCCTATTTGAGCTCCCTAACCTTGAACCCCTCCAGGGCTGGGCTCTTCATGTGAAGAATGAGTTTTACCTCAGAGCATGCAGGAATGGCTCTGCCATTGCCCACAGCTGGTTGGAGCCATAGGGGATTCACCATAGCAGTTTCAGAGGGAAAAATTGAACTTTTGGGATGAGCTGGGTACAGGGTGATATTGCCAAGCTTCCACAGGGTGCAGCTGGGAGTGGGCATCGTCCTGGTGCAGCAGTGCAGCCGCTCTGCATGCAGGGTGGTCAGGGCTTCAGTCCAGCGGTGTCTCCACTTCAACCTCTATAGACTCATGGTCAGGATATATGGATTATAGACACCACAGGGCAAAGCTAACACTGGAAATCAGCTCTGTCAGTGAAAATGGGCACTGAGGCTGTGGGTGAGGGGTTACTGCACTGGGCAGTGTGTAACAAAACCCAGCAGTGTTGGCTTACAGAAGGGCAGCGGGTGCTTGGCTGTTGGTTGTGACTCACTTGGGCTCCCACAGGGAAGTAGACTTCAGGAAAGATATTGATGTAGTCATTGTATCATCAATGTCCGCATTAACGAGTGCATTTCCTGCATGGGGGTAAAGTCAGGAACCCTCCTTCAGAGCAAACTCCAGGCAACAAACCCTCATGTAGTGCATTTTAGAGGATCCTCAAGCCATCCCAGGTGAGCTCCCACCATCTGATGGGGAGAGGTGAGGAGCCATGTTTGGCTGTGGCAGCTGTGCTCTCAAACCTCAAAAGCAAAAGTGTCCCTCTTTTACCCCCCATTTGAACCAGCTGATGGATACTTCCTTAGGGAGACAGGCCTGGTAGCCTCCATGCCCCATCATCTCAGGCTGGGCACGATGTGGCTCACACTGCTGTGGGAGGGTTTGCTGTCTGGCAAAGACACACAGTGATGATGAAGAGCATCGAACTTTGGGAACAGTGAGCCATGGTGTGGCCCAAGCTTTATTTTACTACACCTCTGTTCCCTAAAAGCAGCAAGTCACTGAGTGAGAGTAAATGCCAGAATAAGCTTGGCTCGCTGGTGTGTGTGTTATAGGGATGCTTTAGGAGAGCTGGTTTGTGCCTGGGATTCTTTTTCTCCTGTCTGGATACTCACAGGTGTCCTGTGGAGCCTTATCTTTGAAAACATTCAGTAGCTCTACCCTGGATCAGGCCTCCCTTTGGCCCTGGGCATGGGAGGGGACCTTTCTGTCCCTGCCTAGAAGCTTTTTTGTGGCAACCTGGTGGACGTGGGTCCGTCAAGGCACCCAAGAGTGAATTCCTTTGGGATCCTCCCAGGACAGGGATATCATGCAAACATGTATGACCAAATGCCTCTCACCAGGGACTGCTGCCTGTCCATTATCAGACCCTGGTTCTCAGGTTGGCAGAGCACACGTCTAACAGCAATAACAGTGGCACCCAGTGTTCTTCTCATCTTCAAAGCATTAGTGGTGGGAATTAGTGCTCATACCAGATAGACGAGTCTCCTGACCCTCGCTCCACAGAGAGACAGAGTAAATGGTGTGATGAAGGGTGAATCAGGTCACGGCTGCAATGAAATCACAGCAGTTCCTGCCTGCCCGTCCCGTGACCATTAAACCTGATGTAGTCATCGAGGAGGTAGCTGGCATGCAAGGAGGTGCGGGAGCCAGACTCCTCTGGCACAAGTCACGCAGCCCATGGGGAGGTGCTGGGCCATGACTCACCTTTAGAGGCATGTTCCAGTGCTGGACGTGGCTGGGGAGTTGCAGGGTGCATCCTCCAACAACTCGGTCCTGGGTCTGGGAGTGACACCACTCAGTTAAGGATGCAGAAAGGGAATAAAGGGAAAATAAAGGGAAGCAGTTCCTGGCTGGATCAGGAGGCTTAACTTTTTGTCACCTTTGAAAGCCCAAGCCTAAGATTTTAACCCTGTGGATGGGGTCTTGGTGCTGATGTTGGGGTGAGAGGGCTGTTTGTGTAAAGTGAGGACTCAAGCCAGGACACTGGCCCCAAGGGCGGATTTGGTCTCATCAGCTGCTGGTTGACCTTGGGTGAGTTACTTGATCTCCCTGGGGAGAAGCCTGCTCTGCAGTGAAATGGGATCAGTGCAGAGCTGCAGCTTCTGTAAGAACCACAGGGAGAGGAGCAGCACGGCTTCCTGGGCAAATACCTGCAAGGGGGTTTGGTGTGAAACAGAAAATACTTAGCAAAAGTAAAATGATGACTTGGCTTTACCTTCATTAACATAAATGTGCCTCTAAACACGGGTGATGTGGTTAGGGCAGATAGGAGGGAGGAGGAAGCCGCAATAGTACTGGCAGTTCCCCATGCACAAAAGACTAACAGTGGGGTGTTGTCTGTGAGCCAGCTTCCACGTATGTCGCACGTGATGGGCCAGTGCTCCCTCCTCCCTGTACCATAGGTAGAGCTAAAGGAGGAAAGAGGCTGGCAGCAAATTAATGTCAGCAAACTGAAACGAGGAGCAGCCCAAGGGACTTGGGTCTTGTCAAACTGGAAGTATATCTGGGAATTATTTCTTGGTTACAGCAAATAGTACATGATGTAGCTGACAGCAGGACTGGGATTTGATTTCATAGAAAATATATGTTTTCCATGTCAAAGGGTGTCTCCACCTCCCACCCTCTGGGCGACGCCTAGGGTTTTGCAGCCAGGAGTTGTTAGTACTTGACATACAGTTCCACCATGGAGAAGAGCAGGAGTGGGCAATCAGCCAGCTGCACCTGAACTGGCTGCAGCGACAGCCCTGCAGCACGCAGGTTTCTCTGTGGGACAGCAATGCACCAAGCCAAGAGCTGGATCAGCTTCAGTGCCTTGCTGGTGGTGTGCGTGCCGCCCAGCCAGTGCTGGGGAAACCAAAAGGCACCAAAAGCACTAAGCTCTGAGGGCATCGCACCTGAGAAGCTCAAATGAGCAGTGGGGATGGCTTGGCCTGGCTTTGTAGTGCAGGTCATGGCTGAGCTCCTAGAATAATCAGCGGGCTCCTGTAATTACCCCAGGGACATCACATAGTGGCCATGCCTTTCATCTCTCCCATCCTCCTTGTGGCATATCAGGGCTGTGGCTCTTACAATGGGTGTGAAGTTTGTTATTGGCACTGCAGTGTTTTCTGTGGCTTTCAGGCTCCCCTGCGCAACAAGCATCACTGCCTGGTTGCCTGCAGTCTCAAGGGACCCAGTTTGGTGACTCAAATTCTCCCTGTTTTTGCCCACTGCTCTTCTTCTCTGGATGCCTGTTAACAGGGAGGTGGTTAATGCTGGGGTACTCATTTTTGCAGCCTTCTTGTGTCTTTATCTGCTGTAGGGATTTGGAGCCTTCAGAGTTGGAAGGATGGTGCAGTCCAAGGGCAGAGCCTGCTGCAGAGGATGGATGTCCCTGGAAGGGAAGGTAAGAACACAGATGGAGTGAACAGAGTGTGAAATTCCCACCCTTCTGTCCCTCCTGCAGCCTCAGAAAGCAGCTGTTTCCATTGTGTGAAGAGCCACCCCTGGGCAGGGCACTTTCCTAAGGTGAGAGGTGGCCCCAGGTGAGGTGTGGGAAGGTGCCAGGGGGTTGCAGCTCTGCCCATTGGGCATGCTGCCCGCTTCAGGCCTTCATTCAACACGGTGGGGGAGAAAATCCAATAGGTAACTCCTTGCAGCTGGACCACCCAGCACATCTACCCTCTCTCCCAGCTTTTCTTACTGGCTATTAATCACAGAATCATAGAAGCATTAAGCAAATGCAGATTTCATGGTCATGCTATAGAAAACACTGCAGGGGAAGCAGCCTGGGTAGTTGTTCCTGACTGGATTTGAAGGTGCCCCTTAGCTGACCCTCTTGTCCCTTACATGTTTCTAGCCCAGAACTACCTGTTTGACAGAACAGCTCATTCTTCCACATGCAAGAAGCCCTCTCCTACACCAGCAGCTGATTCTATGGAAGCTAGAGGTTTTCCTGCTTGGTCTCAGTGAAGAACCCACAGGAGTTTATCAGGATGCTTGCCTCCATGTCTGCAGCAACCCCACCTCAACACCGCCCTGGCAGCATCAGCGGGAGGCAGGGAGCATCCCTGCCTGACAGGGAGGGCCATACAAAGCTGCTCCAGGGTGGCTGGGTCTTGTGGGTGGCCAGTGCCTAGTGCAGTGATGGGAGCAAAGGGCAGCAGGGCAATTTGCCGTGCAAAACCCCCCCGCGGAGGGAGGAGTGTGGTTATTAGAGAGTTCCGATCCTCCTCCCTGTTGGTAGGATACACAACTTTTCCTAAACACAGCCTGTCCAGCTGCATTCCTGAAGCATGCATTCCAGGCCGGCGTAGCTCACCCAGAGTGTGGCCAGGAATAGTGCTGCGGCTTCGTGTGGGACCTCTCCCAACTACATTTTCAGTTGAACAGGGACATTTGGCCCATGTGCTTGTACTTGTACCAGTATTGTAATTACTGGTCTTTTTTGTTGTTTTCTACTCAATGCCATCTATTCTTTATTCTTTACCCCTCACATCTATGACTTGTAAGCACCACCACCTTTTCAGCTTTATCTTCTGCTCCTTGAGCATCCAACAGATGCTGTGCATGTACCACTGTCCTCTGTTGAGCTGTGCATCAGGCCAGTGTGGGTGCCAGTGAACAGGGACACTGGTGGAGCTGCCTTCTTGAGTTGATATAGTTAAGGCTTGTTGTTGTGCAGCTGCAGGAACTAACTTGTGTGTCTAAAGCCACATAGCTGAGATTCAGCTGGCTACACGTAGCCACAGAGAATGCTTTGCTGGAAGGGCAGTCACTGTCTTTCTGATTGTTATCGTTGTTTTGTGATAGCTGGCTTTGAAAGCACTGGTATCTGGAGCATAGTTTTGGGGTGAGAAGCTCAGCTTTCGTTTAAATGCACATTTGCAGCCTTGACAGTTGCAGAGACAAGCTTTGAGGTGACTTCTGAGCACGCTCCCATGGTTCAAAAGATGCAAAATACCCTGTGCTTTGGTTAATAAAACAATCAGAAAAGAATATTAGGTTTTTTAAGGCTAAGTTGTGGTCCTTAAGAACTTGGCACTGGCAATGTCAGGGAAAGAAGCCAGTGTACCAAGCCTTTTTGTTATGAAGCTACCTATAATGTTGAGATCCAGGACTGCAGGGATTTAGGTGTCCTGAAATAGATGACGGATTCTTCCCTTCACTCCTATGAAGTGCTGAGAAGGACAGTGGTGAGCTCAATGGGCCACCTCTCATACCCAGGACCTTTTAGAGGAGCAGGAAGGAGGCATCAGACCAGGTTGGCTCCTTTCCCTTGCCCTGCCTTTTACTGCCCACATGCAACCGTAATGCCAGCACTGTTAACCTAAATACATACAAGTAAGATATTTTTATAACCTTTTTTTTTTTGTATGAATAACTGCATGAAAGAACATTTTCTCCCGCTGAAGATCACTGCACATCAGAGCTTTTCCCTTCCAATAGGTAATACAAAGATGTATTTGAGGGGCTTCATGTCCCTCAGGCTTGGTATTGCTCCAGTAGAGGCAAAGACTTTGTGGCTCAGCGATCACAGTTTTTAATCTGCTTTTTTGTGCTTCCCTGTGCTGTTTGCAGACGTAATCACAGAGGTCAGTCCTTGCTTTCAACTCCCCCCTTGCTGCCTTGTGATGTTTACATGGTGTGTAGTGTTCTGCAAGCTTCAGATAAACAGATATAAAAATCAGTGTTGGTTTGCTTCAGAAGAGTAACCCCTGGAGTCAGCAGCCATTCAGTCATAACCTTTAACTCTCACACCAAGAAGTGACTTTACAGAAGAAATAAATAGAGTATCAGCTTAGGGTTCTCATGTGTCACACTGTTTTCACATAAAAGCATTAACAAACTCAGCGCAGCACGGGGATGCAGCAATAAAGCATCTGGACTTTCTTGGCCAGGCATGGAGTAAGGCATGCCTGATTTTTTCCAGGAAGCAAGTGGATTTGCAGAGAAAGTGCCAAGAAGTCACAGCAGCATCGCTGTTATTACAAGGAGGGGATTTTCAGCACACACTGATGATGGGTGGCTACTTCATCTTTAGGATCGTTTAGTCTTTCTGCAGACAGTTGGAGCGCAAGTCCTAGAAGATGCCAGAAACGGGGAGCGGTACTCTCCAAGAGGTTTTTCAGCAGCCCAGAGCTGGACTGATGGAGGTGCAAGGAGAAGGCACAACACTGGTGCTTGCAACAGCAGGAATGAATTCAGAGTTTAAGTGCATATTTCTGTGGCAGCAGTTCTCTCTTTTCCAAGTTTTAGCTGGGAAAGATGCAATCTTCTTGTAAAATAGAAAGAAGACCTAAGTAATACCAAAATATCTATTTTCTAAAGGATATATTCTAAATACATCTTGATTTTAAAATATAATTAAAACTGCAGGAAATAAAGCAACTTGCTGCTTTGAGCATCTTCCCATTTAAAAAAGACGAGTCCCATCTCCTAACTGTGGCTAATACTGCAGCTACACAGCCTCTTGCTGAGCTGCTCATCTCAGCATTTGGCTGGTGGGCAGGAGCATTTTTTGGCTCCTTTCCCAAAGGCTGAGGTACAAGCCATGACAATCCCTCAAAATCACAAAAAGGCCCCTTTACACGTTGGCAGCGGATCAGGTGTTTGGGGTTGATGGAATAGATAATCCCTACTATAGTAAAAGTGGGATATGGGGCTGCAGGACTGCGAATAACTCAGCAAGTCAGCAGGCTCATAATTCAGAAGAAGCCCACACAGGCCACCTGCAAGGCTGGAGCATCGATTTTGTTTTTTTTTTTCTGTTGGCAAGAGCTGGTGTGCATTAAGAGCCTCTGAGCTCTGCAGAAGCAGTTAGGTGCTGTACCCAGCCACTGCAACTCAATCCTAAAGGACAAAAAAGTTACCTTCTATCCTTCCTTGGCCCATGGAAGGCTATGTGAGCTGCCACCTTACAATTATAGGCCAGCTCGGGAGAAAATTTTGTCACTCTGATCCAAAATGCATCACCCAGCCCAGGACAGGACCTTTCTTCTGGATTTTGGCAGCTGCAATGCACAGTCGCCTGGGTTTAACAAGTCCCCGTGCACAAGGAGAGCTGCAGGCATGCGGTGGCTCCGTGCTCCTGGTGGTGATGAAATCTGCCTCCCCGCTCATCAAATGAGTCAGATTACCTTGTGTTTCACTGGGGTCAGAAGTGTGCTCAGGACGGTTACTGCAGCTTAGAAAACAGGCAGAATACTGTTAAATCTCAGTATTTAACTGCAAGGAGGAGTCTGTTGGTTGAGTGTGTCCCAGCCTGTTCTTTAGGTTGCAGGTCCCTAAGAGCAGATGTTGCTTTTATTCAGAGCTTTATTATGCAATGTGATTTACCACCCCTATTGCATTAAAAAAGGTGGGTCCTTCTAAGTTTGCATTTAATTTTAAGGTTCTTCTGCTCTAACTCACGTGGGTTTTGCCCAGGCTAGGAGGGACACAGTACCTCTATCAATCTGAGAGTGCAAAGTAAGTCTCCTCTTCTGCTGCCAGAACATCTATCTTCGTGCCTGCAGCTGCTGTTGGCAACTTTCCTACTGATATTAGTGGAGCAGGTTTTGTTCTTAAATTTGCAGTCCATGTCCCTAAGGCATACTCTAGCTGGAAACTCTGTGGTGGTGCAAATGAGGCTTTTTGCTGACAGCTGCAGTGGACCAGTAGTCTGGAGGCAAAGCTGGTGGCCAAGAAATAGCATTTCCCAGCAGATACTGTGCTATTTATTGGAAGGTATTAAGCACTGTGCGCAGGATGCTGACTTTAAAAGTGTGACCACTGTAAATACATCAGCTTGAGCATGAGGAAGGAAAACTCTTCCAGATCCAAGTTTCATGATCAGCTATTCCAGTGAGCATAAAACTTGCATAAGTGCTTCTATCTTTCTGTTGAACATCTAATTACTGCAGCAAAATTAATTCCAGATAATACAATTGAGGTTAACTTAATGGAGAAAAGCATGGAAAGCTTTTTTTGAAGGGGACATGTTGTGTTCATCTGTTTATCTACATGCATTACGGGAAGGACATAAGCTCTGGTGTGGGAGGGTAATGAGACATGAGGCCTAATGGAGGTCTTATCATGTGTCTGTGGAAAATACGTATCATCTAAGGCTGTGTGTGTAGCATAGGAGAATTAGGAAACCTTGAACAGGTGACAGCTGATTAAACGGCTGAGTGTTTAGATCTCAGATCTGTTTGAAATGCAGAGATACATTATGGGACAGCTACCTACCTTAAATTGCTTGACCACAGTCTTTTCCACCCATTCCGAGGCACTGTTGTACAAAGCTGTTATTGTTTAGCCTGTGCAGAAACAGCCTTTGTCATCATATTGGAGCCTAACTCCTCCAGCCAGATTAGATCATTGTGGCAGTGTAGGCAATATACAACCCTGCAAGCCAAAATGTAAATTTGTTACTTTTCCCATAAAACTCATTTCAGACTTTTTGGAACAAGCCTTCCTGCTGTCTTTCAAATAGAGTGTTTAAGGAAGAACGAGAAGGTAAATTCAACTTAAAATCTTTAGACCCAAGATCAGCCCCAAATTGTTCATGTCATTACAGTCAGAACCCACCTTATCTTCTGGTGTGGTTTCACTGCAGCTGAGTGCTTACAAGAATGGCTGATACCATGAGAACAGTTGATCCCTTTTTCACCCATCGCTGGTGCTGGGATTTGTGCAAGTTTACACTGAAATGTATTTCTCAAGGAAAATCAACTGGGGATACCACTCAACTCCCTAATCTTGATGGATCTTCAAAGTCTTTCCCCATCCCAGTATCCAGCCTTATCTGGACATAAACAGAGAGATGCTCAGTGCATCTCTGAGCCATCTTCCTCACATGGTCAGGCAGTACAATCATCAGCTGCTTCAACAGCGGAAGTTGGAGTAAAACCGTAATGGATGAAAGATTTGTAGGCTGTAAAGAAGGGACAAGATACAAAGCACAGATGGATGCTATTCCCAGAGAGAAGAGGAGTGTGTGTGGGAGTCAGTTGTGCTCCCTGTTAATCCTCCTTCCCTAGGGTGCATGGGGTCTGGATGGATCTTCCTGGGGGGGGTCTTGGGTAAAGACCTGAGACCTTGGATGATGTCAGCTATCCATGTATTCGTGCACTATCACACATTGCCAGAAAAGCCTCAGTTCCCTCTAGAAAGGGGAACCTATTTCTTCTCCTGCCGGGGGCTGAAGCACAGAGAGCAGAGCATTACTGTGCTGATCTGACTAAGCTGACATAATAGGCTTCAAATAAATAAGTCCGAGGCAGACAGTAATTGCAGTAACATGGGCTTAGTGGTGAAAATGCAGGTGGCCACAGGTATGCCCCAGCTGCGAAGGAGGGCATTGTCTCCTCCTTTGCTTCTCGCCACATAGGGCTCCATTCTATGATTTACAATTGTAGCTTGATTGGCACTGCAGACCTGAACCAACAGATGAAATGGAACCTGATAGCCCCTCTCTGCTCTATAAAATAATATTCCAAAAATATACCCCTGTTCCCCGGGCATGGAGAGCACAAAGGGCAGGAGAGGACATCACCTCCCAAATTCCGATTCTGTCTCTTTCCCCTAGCTGTCCTGACTGTCCATGCAATGTGCCTAAACATTTCTGTTGTTAACAAAAGAAAGGAAAAAGGGAAAGGGGTATCCTCTATCAGCAGGCAAAATGCCTGGTTGCAATGCTTGCCACAGCAAAAGGTTAAATTCAACTTCATCATGTTTTCATGAAGTGTCTGCTTTCCAGGGAAACTCTGGGTTTAGAAATGTGAGGGGTTTGCTGCCATCATGTTACCTCAGTGTACCCCAGAAGGCAGGATCTTTGTTTCTTTGGTTTTCAATCCTTTTCTATGGGCTGTCATCAGCCACAGAAGGTCTTCTGTGGTGCACCAGCACCAATGAGTCTTGTAAAATACCATTTTCCTTCTCCGGGAGGACAGAATTCAGCACTTCCTGGGTTTTGGTCTTTGCCAATGAAATGACCCATACAGATGGCAGCATAACGTGTGTTAAGTACAGGTCCTGTAATGTTTAGCAGGGTTACAAAAAAGTCATCACTGGAGTTAAGCCTCTTCACATGTAAAACTCATTTTCTGACCAACCACATGCATGAGTTTAATTTACTTTATCCTGTACAGACTATCAGCATCAGTGAGTCTGGTAGCAAACTGTTGTTTTTTTCCCCTAGAAAAGCAACATAGAGATGATGCACAGGGTCAGGGCTGGGACAAGCCAACCTGATCTAGAGGACATCTAAAACTACACAGAAACGAGCCTGCACGTAGAAGCTTTAAGTGGTGCAACACGATTCCTGCAATTAAACTGACACAGTATCAGTCAGATCATTGATCTGATTTGCTGGGCTAACAGAGGAGGGTGAAAACTCAAGCTGGCAGATACCAGAGTTTTGGCCCAGGATTTAGTCCTTGGACTGAATTCCTAGACTAAAGTACAGCTCTGAAGGCTCATCCATTAACTGGTTGATTCCTTCTGCTGGGAAGTGATACAAGACATCACTTTTACCAGTGAACTGGATGGATGTCTCTTCTCAGAACTCACTGTTGTGAACTTCAGAGGCATTGTGTTATGCACAATATTCATCTCCCTGGCGTGCTGGATGAAAATACTCTATCTGTAATAATAAGGTAATTGGCTGCAATTTAACATATTAAGCAATATGACCTCAGAAGTCATCAGAGAGTACAATGGAGGATTTAGCCCCTAGTATAGGCAATCATGGCATGTGTTTCAATGGTGCAGGTAGTACTAGAACTGCCCCCTCTTGGAACAAAATGCATTATTATCCCAAGCATGCAGTTGGCATGGATCCACCAAGACCAGTATTTGGAGCACAGAAGAATCCTGCAGGCCCTCCGTTACTTGTTCCAGCCAACTCTCTTCTTCCCCTCCCAGATAAAATGCCCTGCAGAACCACTGTAGAATTTGGCTCTCAAAGCTAGAAAGCTCCAACTGTAGCCAAAGTAATATCCTAAAATAGAAAGAAAAATGAGACACCAGAAATGTTGTTTTCCTCTTTCAAAAGTTTCATCAGGAAGTTAGCAGCGAGAAACCACTAAAATAGCTCTTTCCCAATTACCTCTCCTGATCTGGTCATCACCTGAAATGCTCAAAAGATCCCTCATCCTAAGGTCCAAAGGGACCTTGATTTCATGCCTGTAGCTTCGGTATCACTGGAAACTACCTTAAGGTAACTGAGCTCGGGATTTGGGTTTTCTGTATGAATCAGTTTTAGGAAAGCTGACAGCTACAAATCCCTGTGTTTTTGTTCTGTTGAAAACAGCCTGAAGATCTAAATTTAACAGTTGATTTCACAATGCTCATTTTTGCTTGTAGGTAAAATCACCCTTGAAAAATAGCTTATAATAGGAAGAGATATAGTCTCCAGATGCTGAAAAGCAAACAGGACACATTTATCCTCATTCACAATTTCAATTGCTGCTGATAGAAGCTTTCTCCTCCCTGCTTGGGATCTTTGGATGAATACTGTGAATAAAAATAATGTGAGTTACCGAAGAGATTCATAATTCCTGACCCCATTTCAGAGGAAGACATAGCACATATCTGTGGTGTTCGGGTCAAGTGAAACAGCACCTGTAGATCAAATCTGTGATGCAAATGTTTTTTTCACATGAGGAAACTAGACAGAATGCTTTTCCAAGATGAAAAAGGCTTCTCTTCATGCACACAGTTATCCTGATGTATTTCTCTTTGTAGACAAGTTATCACTATCGCTTCCCCCTCAGTCGCATTACTACACTTTAACAATGTAAAAAGACCATGGAGTAGATGTAAATACAATTCATAGTTGAAGAATGGCATAAATCACCTACACATTATGAGGCAACTTACTGCAAATGAGAGTGGCCTCTACAGTGAAAATCTGCTCCCAAGAGTGACAAATGGCATCTTCTGCTCAGCGCTTTGTATTTGAAACAAGGTCTGCTTTCAAGTAAGCCAGGATGGATACCAGAGAATGACCTGCGTCCTGCTCCTCCTCATGCCTTGTCAGCACTGGGTTCCAGCCATGCCAATTCATGGAAGAAAGGAAGATGTGCATGTGTCCTTGGAAACACAGTTTTTATTTGGGAACATCCTGAACCGCAGAGGCCAGTGGCATTCATCATTCCAGCACTTAGGAAAAGAGTCACTGCATTTATAAATTGAACATGGAAGAGACCAGCCACTGCGAGAAACCACACAGAGGCTTCTATAATATAGAGTAGCATGTTTAATAATATAGAGTAGCATTGCCCCTCCCTGAAAATAGCACACTCACTATGGCTTAGTACCTGCTTTTGGCTATGTCCTACTGATTCAGGGGTGACAGAGGTTTCCCCTCTGCCAGTGCAAGTGAACATCTGCATGGAGACCCCTAAAGAGTCAGTTGGGAAATGGGTACCAAGAGCACCAGTATGGCCCAGGCTGCCCTCCTGGGCCATGTCCTGGACCTCCTCCGTTCTGGGTTCCTTGGGGTGTCTCCCAGGCTGGTAGGATGCTCGAGCATCCTCATCTTGCACTTCCTTGGAGGTGGTTGTCCCCAAAGACATGTGCCCCCTGCAGTCCACCCCCTCTGTGAGCATCCTCTTTCCTGGAAAGGCTCCTCCTGCATTCCCCAGGGGAGCAGTGGCAGGAGGGCTGGTGCTGCAGTGTGGATGTGGCAGGCTGGGTGCGGCCAGACGAGCCACACTCATGGCAGAGGAATGTGACGTGCTGCCCGGGGCTGCAGGGTGTCCTGTGGGCAGCTCAGCGCTGCATTGCTGTGTGCCCTGTGACACGTGAGCAGGCAGTGTGGTATGCGTCTGCCTGCAGCTATCCGTGAGGCACATCCAGGGAAGCGGTGAGCTGGTGTCAAGCATGATGTGTGCTCAGGTGTGCAGCTGCATGGACCGTGGGGCTCTACCCAGGCTACCATCTCTGTCCCTGGCTGTAACTAGCTCCCTGGGAGAGGCAGGGCTTGATAAGCTTCACTAGGAGGAGATGAAGCAGGGCTGATGCTTGCTCTATGGTTAGGTCTATGTAGCAGTCCCACCCCCTGTTGCTGTGCTCTGTCCTGCCCCCTTATATCCCACTTCTGCTTCAGGTCCTCAAGATATAAACAGCAATAACAATAACTCTTTTTATATCATTCCTTAACCTTGATCATGCCGGTCTCTTTGGTTCAGAGTAGACTGCAGCTTCTGTAGTCTGCCTTGTGGCTCCCTTGACTGGAGTACTTCCTAATCCTCCCTGGGCTCAAACCTGGCCCTACTCTTTGGGCTTGACCCTGCCTTGCCCTGTTCATGCTTACCTAAGAGGAGAAGCTCTTTCTCTGTTGGGCCCTTACTCTTTCCTTGGGGGACAAATTCTTCCCACTCTGATGGACTTTGTGTCTGCCTTGGAGGACCCACAGGCTCAGGTCTGAGCTCCAGCCTCAGGCAGCTCCAGGCTGCCATTGACTGCCTCTTTAGGGTCTCGGTGTTTGGAGACACTTGACAGAGGAGCTGTAGTTTCACCTATTCCTTGTGCTAAAGCTACAGTTTCATTCCCGTACACAGCCTGAGGTGAGGCTGTTAATGACAGTTTAAAACCATGAGCCCCCTCATGGTACAAGAACTGGTTTTGTTTAAAAAGGCCTGCTCATCAGCTGGAGTTAATCAGTTCAGCATCAGTTTAGCACCAGTGAGGCTTTGTTGATTTGCACATGCAGAGGATTTGGCCTCAGTGCCAGGTCCATATTATTTTACAGCAGATAATGAATGCAGCATGTTGTGATGTGCTTGCTTTTCCTGTCCTCCTCTGAAGCTCCAGTGTTACTGACCTGAAAGCATTTTCCCACTATTAAACTTTCAGTCAGGACATAAGTCCGTTTTAAGATGCTGAACACCACATGATGCCTTCTCTTTGTGTGGGATCAGCTCTGCTGTACCAAGAGGAGGTGTGATCTTGACTTATGGGATAGAGATTCCTTGTGGTACTGACTCATAGGCTGTACGTTTGCGCTCATTTTCACATCTTCCTCCTGATCCTGTTTTAGGCTGCGTTTCCATTACTCCTCCACCCTGGGGGAGGAATCCTCAGCCAACACTGCTCTAACCCGGAAACCACAGAGGATGAAAAGACCTTTCATAGCAGTAATGATGCCATGTTCCTCTCCTCTGCAGCTGCATTCTGAAAACAATAGATCAGGAGGCAAAGTCACAACCCACAAGCAGAACTTGCAGCTCTGCAGCCATCGGGGACTGGTGCAAATGGGCCTAATGCAGATGCCAGAGAACATACTTCCTATTGACACCAGGGAACAACAAGAACTATAACCTAATCAGGGGTGAGAACAATGTCTGGTTTTGCATGTTTAGCAAGAATAGGCTCAGGCCATGAGCTGAGAAATAGCTTTGCCCACACCCTGAATCTTCACATGTGTGTAATCAGCTGTTTGGGTCAATCTGTTGTAAAGACTATGGAATGTCTGCAAAAAAGGTGGTGAATGCACTTTTACTTCTAATACCTTGATAGATACCCATGCCTATGCATGTATTACAGCTCCAGTGTCCATGCAAGGTTCCCTATAAAACAGGGAGGAAGACATGTGCAAGCACATCCAGCAGTTTGGTGAGTGTGTTGTTTAACACAAAGTGTAGAAGAGCAAGTTGAAGCCTATGCACTGATGACCTCTTTTTACTACAGTGTATTGCTAGGCCAGGTTTAGCTGTGCACTTCTGGGCTAAAGTGTTCCTTGGGTCTTGCTTTCCAGCACGGACAGCACTTTTGAACTGGCAAAGGTTACGTGATTGACATCAGACAGAAGGCTTGATTTTATCAAGGCTTTGGCATGCCACTTGCTGGAAAATCTATTCCGATAAGTGCAATCCAGTGTTATTAAATGTGGCACGGAAAGGTAAACTAAGTACCTGCCAAGGAACTGCCGCTCTGGACTTGTTTGCTCTCTGTTCGTATAGGCAGGCCTGATGTTAGTCATCAATGGGAGAAGGTCAGTGGGACTAGGAGAGGTCTGGCTCCATCTGGCTTTAACATCTAAAAGCCCCAGTCACGTAGCAGCAATGTAATCCTGTAAGCTTAGTATGTAAAAATCTAGCTCTTTCTTCTCTTGGACAGGCTCAAAAGCATGAATTGGAGGTAAACTATGACATAAAGTTGAATGGTATTTCATGCGTTCTTTATATGCTCGTGCCAACACGAGGGGTAGGATGGTGGGGAAAAAACTCAGTGTCCGAGTGAGACACTGAAACACCTATGGAAAGTCTTCCTGAGCTTCCCCAGAGACTGTATTTCATACCCTGTGCTAATTGTTTTCTTCTTGACATGCTATGAGTTCACTCTCATAGCTGCCTGTGGCTTCATAATCTCCTCTGGATTGCAGTGCTCTGCTTGGATTTCTGTCACTGCCTCTGTATGACCTCTCCTTTGCCAGGAAGAAACCTGCAGGGTCACACAAGGTACCTGTGCTGAGCTGGAGACATAGGCATGGGTTATTTCTTCAGAGCTGAGTGGGCCCCTAAAATAAGGACCTAATTTCAAACAACATTTGGCGCAGCAGAGCGCGTTTGTCTTCTCCAATGTGCGAGGTAGGGAAGAGCTATTTTTTCCCCTGACATGGAAAGGAAACAGGAGAACTGAGACACCAACGCCCACGACTGTGAAGGTATTTAAGCACTTGTTGGGATCTGCACATCGTGGCCAAGCGGTTTGTTGATCATCCCACACAGCCTGGGACAGCAGGTGCCTAAACCCCGTGTTTCCAATGTCCTGAGGTACAGCCCTTATCACAGGGTCAGGTTTCTCCAGAGCTCCTTGGGGGACCAATCCTAGGAAAAGGATGTGCTGTGTGTGCCAGTTTCCCTGCTGATTTCCATGGGTTAAATCCCTGCAGACAGTTTTCCACCCCATGCCGTGCGGTTGCCTCAGCAGAGGCTGCTCTCAGCACCACTCGTCCCTCGTGGGTCCCACCTGTTACTCCAAATCTGGCTGCATTTCCTCATCTCCCCTGCATCCCCATTTCATCTTCTGTAACTACATCGCTGTGCCCTGTTCCCTCCTGCTATGTAGAAACTTGGGCAGTCACATGGGGACGTAGGGGGTCACTTGTACTCCCCTGACCCTGTAAATGTAGAAGGGTCAGTTTCTTTCCAGAAAGTATGGTTTACATATTGTTTTCCTTTCATTATTTCATATGTCAGCTGGAAGGGCTCTGTTCGCTGTCTTCAGCAACAACAAGTAAATACTCAACCTGTTTAGAAAAACTGAACTGTAGAGACCTAGAGAAATCTTTGGATGCTGATGAACTGTGTGTGACCCTCTGAAGAGAAACATTAGCTTAAAATATTAGTAAATGTTTCTTAGTGAAGATAAAAGAATATTAGAGAAAATATACAAGGCTTTCAGTCAGAGGTCCCTGTGCAGCCCATTTCCCATTGAAATCAAATGGCCAAAATGAAGAGGTCAGCAGAAGTTTGCTTGAATTCGCATTGAGGAAAACAAGGAAAGCTCTTTGCTCACTCCAAGCAGTGCTGTTATCAAGAGAATTTTGGCATAACAGGCCAAGGCCAGGATTTTCAAACATAGTTAACTGGTTTACTTACTTGCTTGAAGCATGCTGAGCAGAGCAGCTTTGGGGAAGGTGTGAGAAATAGTGGAGCACCAAGGAACTCCCATGCTAGTCCTGGGGGACTTAACCAACACCCCAAGGCTGCTTTGAAGCATTTGATCCATTTACTGTCAGATCAAACTCCAGGGGATAAATCAGGGAATTTTCACTTGGACAAGCACAGCTGAAGTGTGTGCTGTTTCACAGAGTCATAGAATGGTTTGGGTTGGAAAGGACCTTAAGATCATTCAGTTCCAACCTCCCTGCCATGGGCAGGGACAACTCACACTAAACCATGTCACCCAAGGCTCTGTCCAACCTGGCCTTGAACACCGTCAGAAAGTCTTCTAAGTCTTCTGGCTTGTCAGATTGAGCACCTCCATTGCTCTGTCTCCGTTTGTGCTGAGACAGGCACGTGGATGCCGAAGAATGGAGATGCCTCATGTTAGTTTAGGATTTCAGGATGAGCTGAGCTTACCAAGAGTGGTGGTGAGTGCAGGGACCTAAGGAGTTGTTCTTAGAAGAAAAGGTTGAAGGACTCCCGCGGTTTGCAGTGGTACTTGGGAAATGGATAGTCAAGTACTGCCAGTTCCTAGATCTGCTTAAAGTTAATAGAGTGATGGCGGGTGTCCAAACATCCTTGTAATCCTGCATTTGCAGGCAGTTTTCAGCACAGAACAGACAAAATAAAAGGTTTTTTTTAGAAACAACACACCCTGCAGGTCTCTGTCCTTGCCACTGGGTGTATGAAATTTAAAATACAGAAAAAACCCATATAAATAACATAGTTGGAGAACCTTGAAAGTAGCAAGAATGTGTGAGACTTTGATGCATTTTTATCCTTTCAAAATAAAACAGATGCTGAGGGGAGGCTATAAGAAGGCGTCTCAGAAAGACTAGTGCAAAAACATTGGAAGAACTGAAAAACTTGCTGTTTTCCAAGAGAATAAGCAAGGAAGTGGTCCTACAGACTGTGGGTGTAGAAATGCATGTTATGGAAACGCCATGTTTTGTCATGATCTGAAATTGCAGACCCGGGAACGAAATGAGTGCATGGAATGCTCCATACATCACTACTCTGAGTCTGAAAAGAAGTTTCAGCTGAACCCAAAGGGACGATTTTAATATCTTCAAGCTTACTTGGGAGATTGCCTCCAAGCTGAGGAGCCCTTGCTTGAGTAAAATCATTACTAGTCCATGGGCATGATCAATCTGCAAACACTACAAGTGCCTGTGTCCTTTTCATAAGGCCTGTTTTCCTAGTGGGTCTTTAACTCCATATTCAATCCATTCTTGGTTTCTGTGGAAAGCAGTGTACAAAAACATACTGTAGGAAAATGAGGTGGTCATTAACTTCGGCCCTGTTCTTTACAAAAGGCTTTTCTTAGCACTGATAGTCTTTAAGGGAACATGAATTAAGGCAAGAGATGATGGACAGAAAGTCCCCTGTAAAGAAGAGATTTGTTTCCCCAAGGGTGCACATCCGATTTGTACCTCTGAGTTTCCCCCATTAAATGCAGTTCTGTGGGTGCCAGGGAAGTCCACCCATGTGCAATGCAGGGAGACCAAGGTCTGGCTCTACAGACATGCTTTGTACTGTCCTGAATGCATAACTTAATCCTGCGAGTAGTTAAAATGCAAAGCACTGAGAATAATGCAGTCTTGAGTTTCTGTCTCTTTGACTCCATCCCTGTTTTGGACAAAATTCCTCTTGTTTCCAAGGAGTTAACTGAGAGCAGATCTCAGTATTCTCCTCCCTAGAGTTTATTATGAATTTATAAAAAAGTAATAAAATCCAGTCCCTTCAGCTATGAAAATTACCCTCATTTGTATATAAATAGGCTTAACCTCTTAAACTGTGTCAGATGCTGCTGATTCACAGATCTGATCTAGATCTTCACATGGTCTCTGCTCCTACAGCTCCAGGGCAAATGAGTCACACTGTTCGCAAGTGCCGTATCCCACCGAGCCTGGCAGTACCAGGATTCTGCTAGCAGTGCGTCTGCTGATGCCTACTAAAACCTGGGCAGGGATTTTCTCCTGATCAAGCTGAGCTCACCAACACCCTGCAGCCACAAAGCGCTATGTGGCATTTATGTGAAAATCCATGTGTTTTCATTAGTCCAGCCTCAAATCAGCAGAGGAGAATGTATTCCAGACCCAAATGTGATAAAGGCAAAACCCCACTGATCCATGTAATTGCTTCCCCAGCTGCATTTCCCTTCCCTGGTGACAGTGCTAGGAAGATCGGCCTGCACTACTTTTGAAATTGCTCTGGAAATGTGAAAGGCAAATGCCAAAGTATTTTCAATTACCTAAATGGCTTTTTTTAGTTTATTCCTGGAAATCAGGGAGCCCTGAGCTGTCTGAATGTTCTCTCACTCTATAAAGCATTTGTGTTTAAAAGCAGGAGGGATCCACTTTCCCAGGTGCATGCCCATTCCTAGAGTTGTCCCAAACCTTCTGCTACCTTTCCTGGGGGACGGGAAAATCTAGATGCTGAAAACCAGCCTAAAACCTGTTCTCCTAGGTATGTTTTAGGGTAATGATGCCCTTCTGGCTACGGGACACCTGTGGACAGAAGAGGTTGGTGTAGCCACGTGTTGCCTGAGTTTCCAGGAACCCTGGGCCTTGGCACTTGCTTGATGGCATTTGTGTGCTGATCTGTGGGAATGGCTGTGGACCAGGAAGCCACAGGGAAGAGCTGATTTTTCTCTTTTGGTCCAGGTTATGGCATAAGGTGTTGCTCTTGCCTAGCGAATGAGCTGTATGCTTTGAAACTCCAGCTGATGATGCTCTGAGTGTCATCTGTGTCCTCTGCTCTGAATCTCTTGTAAGCTCTTTGGAGTAAGGAAGGACTCATGTATTTTATGCTGCCATCACAAATAACAAACTCTCGGCTTTAAATCTGTGATTGACTGTGCATGTCACATTTCATGCCATTAAAAACATAAGCTCAAGCTTGGAAGGGTGAACGTGCTTTTGGCTTCTCTGCCATTTGTATTCCAGTCTGCAGACACCACTTCTCTCACAGTGTGTTGCTGTTTTTCTCTTGAGAAAATATCCAGGGCCCTCTATTCCTGGAGGAGAAGCAGACTCCATTTACCAACATTTGTTCCAAGTTATAATGAGCAGAAAGACAACTCTTGCAGGCTTTAAACAGAGTCTCTCAGCTCAAAGCCTTCAGGGATTCAGTCAGCACCTCTCAAGCCCAAAGACTGCCCTCTTTTAAAAAGGTCTGAGTTAGCCATTAAGTATCACAGTGTCATGAAGAATGTCCACAGGACCTCTCTGCTTTCCTCCTCAGTCAAGGCTTGAGCTAGTGCCCACTTAAGCTGCTGGGAGTCTTCTCCTCAGGATGCCATGGCTATGTGTTCTTTGCTTGAACAAGCATGGGTTAGTTCGTGCTGTGGGTAGGGGGAATTTGCAATCCCATTAATGGCTAATTCAGGTGCAAGCTCCACTGCAAGGGAGTCCCAGGTCCAAAACATGGCCTGAAGCACATGGAGACACCGCTGACACAGCCTGGGTGATGAGGAGCCTTTCCATGCTTTTGCACAGGATGAACCCCACATCAACACCTTGGAGAGGAATTATTCTCTGCCATCAGCTTCCTATTTGTGAGCTTCAGTGCATGGCAGGGGAGCCTCTTCTGGTGGCTCATCCCTTTGCATGCCACAAAGGGATGCTGTCCTGCCAGGTAGCAGCGGGCAACAGCTATACGAGCCCTTGACCCCCTGGGCTGGCTCCCCATGTCACACTTGCCATGGTCCTCAAGCCAGAGGCAAAGTTTTCTGAACAGGGGCCATATTCTGCAGGGCTCAGGCTGTCTCCAAGAGTAAGAGCCCTACCCAGGGAACCGATAAACACAACAGTGTTTGAGCCTCTGGTACTCTTTAATGTCATCTTCACGGAAATATATGTGTCATAACAACATAAAGCAGGCGTAGTTCCCTTGCTTTCGATCTGCTTGGTGCCAGGGTCCACGTCATTTCAGCATCAAAACAGATCCAGCAAGTTCATGGTCACTTTGTTCTCCCAAGAACTGCCTTTTTTTGCCCCCTTGGTTTGTACTTGTCTCTAGTCTTCTTCACTCCTGTCAGGGGATGTCACGTACTGTTGTGGTTAACATCTAATTTTCACTGGAAGCCCTTGGGAATTGGGCCCTTATCTCCACATACCATGCACATCAAAACGGTTTAATCAACCCTATTAATTCCAGGGCTTGCTGCTGCTCTGGATAAAACACTGCACTTTCCCAGCACTGAAGCTTTGTAGCCAAGTTTCACATTGCAGCGCTCTCCATGCAGTTTGTTCTCTGCTCCTCTGGACTGGCCCTGTTCCCCTGCAGTGACCTGGCTCTCGTGGAGAGGTGTCAGGGCTCTGCTCTAAGGCTCAGCCTGGTTTTGACTGGTTTACCACAGCAGGAGCATTCCATCAGCTTGAAAATTTGAACTTGAGAGCCCTTGGTGTTATTTCCTGGCCACCTCCTAACATGAGTGCAGGGCACCTGCAGAGCACATCTGCCCAGTTGTGTGGCCGGAGAAGGTGTCCAAGAGCAGGGAGAAACCTTGGAAGATCAGGGCAAAACTCATGGGGTGCCATTACAGCTGTGGCACTGGAGGACCTGAGGAAGGGGCCAGGCCTTTGTCCTTGTCCCAGCATGCCTGCTTTAGGGAGGGGTGGTGGGACATGGCTTATTCATCAGAAGACACAGCCTGATCAAGAAACAACCTTCAGAGGACTAGAAATGGGAGGATTAGATATAGGAGGGTGGTTTATAGACATCTTCCTGGCCAGATGAAGAAGTGGACCAGATTCTGCCAGCTTTTTCCACCTGCACCAGTGTTTTACCCCCTGATTCACCCGCAGTCCGAAGCCACACATCTCCAACAGCTGTGGGGATGCCTGGTGTTTAAAGCATCCAACAAACAGCCCAGGGCTGCAGGAGACACGCTGCTCCTTGCTCTTCTCAGAATGGGGTTCTTGCAACACGAAAGAAGCGCAGGCAAAGCAAGAGCCCCAGGGAGAGAAGTGACAAGCAGCAGCTGGCGCCGGTGTGTGACTGCCGAGTGACAGAGCAGTTGGGCTCTCACTATGCTGCTATTTTGGAAACTTCAATAAACACAAGAGGCCAGATCAATGTCTCAGTGCTCTAGCACAAGCCTTGAGGAGCCCTTTTCACTCCATTGCAGCCTGAGACACCCATTTGCTCTGTGCTCTGCTTGGACCCTGGGCAAGCTCATCAAAATAGCCACTGAAATCACTGTTAGCACTTCACTAATGAGCAGGTTTTAGCTCCTTTAGATTGCACCAAGGAATTCATGCTCATTTGTGCCATGGAGAATATGACTGTTTGAGTCCTGTGTGGGAGCTTTCAAGCAGCTGGAAAAAGAGTATAGATGTTTATATTTGTAAAAAGGGATTGTTTTTGCTGCTGTCAATTATTAACGGCTCTCAGGTCAGGCTAAGGAACAACGCCAGGGATAAATTACCCTGTATGCTATTCATATATGCTCTCCCCATTGTTTCCTTCTCAAGTAGAGGATTCACCCCGCAGTGAACTCCTCGGTGTTAGGAAAAAAAGGGACTGACAAAGCGATGAACTCCGAGTGCCCGTTTATTTATGCAGCGACATCGTCCCTGCTCCATCAGGTGTGTTTAATCAAGAGGAACCAGGAAATGCGCTGTAATTATAAACACGTTACTGCGCAAGGAGGAGGCTGCCCTCGGAGAGGACTGGATTGTTTGATAAATGGTTACAGTGAGAAAACACAGGCTTAACCTACCAAGCTCTTTGCTAAGATCAAAGCAAGGCTGCCTGCCACCACAGCCCGCCCGTGCAGCAGGATTCAGCTCTGAGTTTGAACTGGGTGAAGTGGAAGAAAGTTAAAAAGAAAAAGCAATTTTTCCCTTTTTTTTCCTGAAACTTTGTCCCCATTATAAAAAATGACTCAAACATTAAATATTTGCTGTTAAAAATTAATAGAATTAGTGAAGAACCCAGCTGAGAACACAATAATTAGGACCCGCTCCAAAGCCCCTTGCTGAAGCCCGTGGAGAGACTTATTGTTTTCAGCGGGATTTGGTTCAGGATCCTGGTGAGCTGAAGCAAAGATGGAGTTATGGAATAACCCTGGGAGATCCTGGATCTTCTGCAGCCTTTCCATGTGACCTTGCCCAAACTTGCAAGCATTTATTAGTCGCGAGCACAATGGAACCTAAGGCAGTAATCTGCTGCTGCTGTGGAAAGCAGAAGCCCATGAGTGCTGTAGGTAAGATGCAGAAGGGGTTTATTGCCCTTCTCAGCACTGTGAGGCTGAGTCACGGCCCTGCACTTAAATAAACTAAAACCAAAACAGACAAACTGGAAATTGTCCAGAGGAAAGCAACAGAAATGATCAGAGGTCTAGAGACCATGACTTATGAGGAAATACTGAAAGGGCTGGGTTTGTTTAGTCTACCGAATTTGAAACATCCTAATAAACGTTAAAGATGTAAAAAAATATATGGTATCAAAAAGTGTAACTGATTGCCCTTTATCTGTGTGGGCATGGCGGAAGGTACAGCAAAGATATAGGACAGACAGTATTGTGTGCTGTTAATAAGGCACTCATGTGAGTTACTGAGGGAGGGAGCAATGTGAAAATCTCATGGGAGATTTTCAGTGTGTCAGACAAGTACCTGCTGTGAGGGACTGGGTAACATGCTGTCCCACGGGGCAGGCTGCTTGCAGCCATGTGGTCCTGTGGTTTCCATGATGCAGTGGCTGTCTCAGGACACTCAAGAATGAGACCTTAGAGGTGATGATCCTTCACAGCACTCCCTGATATGAAAAAAAGCAGCAGGTGCTCAGCCCTTCTAAAAGGTGACCCCCAGAATCCTTTCTTAAACCTCTCTTTTCCCTGGTGTCGAGGGTTATTAAAGTGCAGCAAATTCCCACCCCTTCATGGGGCTGTCACTGTATTCAATAAATACCTTTGCTGCTCTCCCTTCTAAGTGAGTGCTCAGATGGTTGAATATTAGGATGATGAGGCATCTGGAAAAGCATGTGGTGACTCAGAAAGTGCTCCAGGTAGTGGTGGCCTTGCGGATCCTGGTCAGGAAAGTCCCCGCCTGACAGTGGAGAAAGGGGTACCTTGGTCATCCTTTGATAGAAGTGCTTTCACCCATAACACCAATGGATATGACAACTGCAAAACACTTGGGATGGCAATAGGTATTGCTTTAGGTGGGTTGGGTGATGGCCAGCACCTGATTTGAAATGCAGCATCCCTTCTCCCCATAGCATCTGCCCCAGGCCTGTGTATCTCCTGCCCTGAAGCTGCATCTGCATCTTCATCCTTGTGACCAACTGACTCTGCCAGCCCTCGTCTGCCTCGGTAAGGCTCAACACTGTTCTCTGATTTCAACCCATTTTGCAAAGGGGCCCAAAAGCATTGGTTATAGTTTGCATCAAATTGACCAAGAGACAGAAGTCTATCAGAAACCATGTTTTGTATTTACTGCTCAGTGAACTCAGATTCCTTGAATTACAGGCACGAGATGAGGAGTTTGTAAAGGGAAGGAGCAAAGGGTTTCAGCCAGAGCAGAGCTGGCCATAGCCCTTGGCATCTCCAATGACTTGGGGGTGATATTAGGGTTTCCCAAGGGCCAGGGGAAGAATGGTGTGCTCAATGCCATTGCAACTTTGCCTTTTCTTTCCACTCCTCATTTCCTGCCCAGTTACAGCTGTGCAAGGTACTATTTGGTTGCAGCATAAATGCTGGGAAAATCACTAGTTACATGATATGGGAATTAAGAAAATCTGTTTGCTTCCAAGTGTAAACCAATGACTGTGGCAGTAGTTTGCAAACATGATGTTATGGAACCAAGTCAGCTCTTTTCCCTCAGTTCTGGGTACAGTCACGAGCCTGGCAGGAATCTGTGTCAGCTAAAATGTGTGGCAGCAACTGGCGTCTCCTGGAGTTTTGGAGCTGAGTGGGGTCACAACAGGAAGGAGTTCGGGAAGGCAGCACTGCAGGGTTAGGAATAAACATCTCCCCAGGGCAGACTTTCCATAATTGGCCATGGCAAGGCTTCTTTCCCCAGAGAGCTGGAGCTGGTCTGTGAGGAAGCAGAATGAATCACTGCTCCATCCAATTTGGCAAGTGCCATGATTTAGCCTTGCTTTGCACAGGGAGATGATGATAGAGATTGAAAGACAGAGGAGAAACGTAGCCAAAGGCTTCCGAGCTGGGAGATGAGTTTGGGTTTACACTCATTTTTTGCAGGTTTACTCAGATCCTTAGAAGGAAACCCTGGCAAAACCCACGGGTACAAAACCAATTCCCTTTATCAACGATGCAGAGGGAACAATGAAGACTCCTGAACGCAAACCTCATGTAAACAGTAATAACCATTTTATTTTGCATTGTTAAACCAGCAGTTGATATGCAATACTGCCTTCCAGCCCCCCACTTCGTTAACTATTTCTGTCACCCTTCTGCTCCCAGATACCCATTTCGGGGGGGGATCTTAGTGGTTGCAGTTGGTGTCCTGCAACATGGTGGTGACCACATGGCTGTGCAGCCTTCGGTGAAGAGGAAGGTTGAGCATGGTTTCCTCATGCCAACCGGTACCCTTTGAAAAGTCCCACTATCATTCACATACGAGGTACAAAAGAGTGTTGTTTCTGCCATCTCTTCTCTGGATGGTGCTCATGAGTGCAATCTTTAGAGCTCCTTGCTATCTCAGCAATCTCACCAAGCCTGGTGACCAGGCAGCACTTCACAGCCTGCTCAGGATCTGATGATCAATCCCCTCCCTTGAAAAATATGCACTTAGTGGCAGAACCCCATGAAAATATTGGTGGAGCCAGAGCTGCTTTGCCAAGTGGCAGACTTAGACTTGCTCTTCTTGGAAAGCTGGTTTCCTGTCACTGGCTTCCTCTCATCGTTGTTTTCCAGTGGTTTGGAGAGAGGAGAAAGGGAAAATGTTCCTCTCCAATACCTCTTCTCTTTTACATCCCCTTTCCTCTGTATGTCCTCTCTGCTATTCCAGATTTCAGGAATTCCATCAGCCAAAGGGCTTCCTAGCTACCCCCCTTTTATCCTGGATGCAAAAAGAGAAGCAAGCTTCCTGCAAAACAAAATCCCTTGAAAAAGAAGATGCAGAACATCTTTCTTTCCATCCCACCTTCTCCCGCTCCTTCAGAGATGGAGCAAAAGTCTTCCTTGCCTGTTGAAAGAGCAGTAGCTCAGAAAAGTCAAACCTGCATCTTGTCACAACGTGAGAATTCACATCAAAGCATCAGCCTTTTGCTGATTTCTAATTTGATGTTAGGAACATATTTTATTTCTGATGAGATGACTGCCATAGCCAATGCAGGCAGCTGCTGCTGGGCTGGGTACAAGACTAGAGCTTGGGGCTGCCTATTCTAAATGCCCCCACCACCTGAAACTGAAGGCTTGGTTAGCACCGAGCAGCAAAGGGTGGCAGCATGCAGCTGAGTCTGCATGCTAACAAATGCAGGTTACCCAGATCTTACTTTCCCTGGAGATACCAGCATTCCCATTCACCTTTCACTTTAAAGCCTGCGTGAGGCCAAACCCTGTGCCAGGTTCTTACCCAGTATCTTTTCCCTGTTTTCTGCTGAGATTCTAGGTGAGGTGGCGGGGCTGGGTTTAGCAGCACCACATGCAACACCAGTCAGGTGAACACAGCACGAGCACAGTTCTCATGACCTTTCTGGCAGAGCGTTTAGGGAATGACAAATGCCACCGGCGCCTTCAAGGTCAGGAGTCTGTGGGACCCCATGAGGATTCCCCATGTGCTCTCTGCAGAGCAAAGCGGGTCCTTTCTGTGCAGGAAAGCACAAAATGTCCTGGGAAGAGTCAAAGATCGCTTAGAGAAGGTTAGAACAGGGAACACACTGGAGCGTAAGGCACCCATGGTCAAAGAGTTTGTGTGGCAGTTTTCCCTTCGGTGTCCATGTGTCAGTCTCTGGATCATAGCAGTCCAAGGAATCCAAGTCCTCGATGACATTGTCTGCAGTGAGACATCGTCCTCCCGTGACATACAGCTTGTTCTTGATGACAGTGGCCCCGTGATGCATTCGTCTGTCCTTCATGTCTGCACATTTAACAAACTTGTTGCCTTTTGTGTCATAAGCAATTATTCTCCGGGTGTACCCTAAATGCAAAGCCAGAGGTAGAAGAGACAGATGTGAATTAGAGCTTATAGCCAGAAGATATATATTTCCTGCTAGTCTTCAATAAAACCTTTTCTACTAGTACATAATTTGGCAGAATTAAGATATCTAAGGTGGGAAGTGATGATGTGTCACAAGAATTCCTGTCTGTCTGGCTTCCCTTCCTGTTTGTCCTCATCCTGTCTTATAGCACCTTGGCAGCCAAGGGTCAATAAGCACCATAAAACCCATCAGATCAAGCAATCAACCCATCAAACACAGTTGGAGCTTGCAGTTTTCTGCAGGTGAACATCTCAAAGTTTTTGTTTTCACTCAACAGACTCCTAAAGCATAGAGAAACCAATGGCATATGGGAAGGGAGCAATGATGCCATGTTGGGTTAGAGTCGTAGCTGTCTACTGAATGGAGCTGCTACTCAACAGCGCAGCGCCACTCCCAAAGCCCTCAGTGCCGCATCCATGCTAGTCACCATGCCAGTGACCCAACAGACAGCTCTTCCACTGAGGGGTGATGTAACCTTGCATCTGGCGACAGGGAAGGGCTGGAATCATGGTTTTTGCCCTGGAGCAATGGGGGTGTGGAAGCTTGGTATCCACCAGCATCTTGCACATGTATTCCTGTGCCCATGGCAAAGAATCTGCTTTGATCCATGTTTTGTGGGACTTGTAGGCATGTCCCATAAAAAAAATCAAGGCCTCTTTTGCTTAGCCCAACCCACTCCCTTTTGTTATGATGTGACCAGTTATGCAAAGAGGACCTGAAACGTGATGAAAGCAGTTTTTAAGACAAAATGTTATTTCTATGGGATTTACTGTTGATAAACCAAGAGTGTTTGGCCAATGTTTTGGCATGGAGTTTGGTAAATAAAAATTGACCATGGTGAATCTCTCTACTTTCAAGCAAAATGAAAGATATTTAAAATTAACATGATTTTCTGTGGCTTTTATTAGATAAATACAAACTAAATCGAGATCTTAAGCTTAGCAGCAGCAGGCTTGTGTCAATACATACTCTTCATATTAATGCATTTGAAAATAAGAGAGTTGAAAATACTGTATTTTGGGCACTGTAGTCTGAGGTCAGGGTAATTTGCCACACAAGATCTTGCTAGTCTTGGACCTTTTGACCCAGCTCTCCCCTGTTCTGCAAAGGGTAGCAGTGACCTCCCACTGATTTATGACATCCCATTTGAGTCCTGTGTCATTTGGGTTCAGTCTGCTACTCTGCTAAAGCTTCTCCATGTTTAATTTTCCCTTGAACAATCTAACACATGGTTCCTCCTGCCAGCCTGTGGTCAGGGAGCTGCCTTTAGGACTGAACTACCAATGACATGCGATTCATCAAAGCGCCGTGGGTAGAAGCTGATGCTCAGATTGAAAAGGACACCGAGACCTTTCCCGTCTTTGAGTGTTTCATGCCCTTCTCAGGATATTTCACAGTTAACCCCAGGAGGCAGCTACAGGACCAACTGACCCCTCATAGCCCTGCAGCACACTCATCCCAGCAAGCTGTCCCTGGCCTTGTGGTAACTGTGCTCTCCACCTTTCCAAGAAGAGCAGTAAGGCAGGGCCAGGCTGTGAGGCAGTAGGGAAGGAGCAGAACCCGCATGCCCTTGGCTTCCTCCATTCTTCTGCAGAGCAGTAACTTGCATTGGCTTTTCCTCAGTTTCTCCCCACCACTTGGAACAAGAATGTGCCTCATGGAGAACTTGTCCCCACTTCCATGGCCATGAGACTCCACGGGAGATGTATATGGAGGGTGGACACACTTCTCCTTTCCCTCCCAAGCTCCAAATGCTTTTTGAGGGAACACCCCAAGCAGGAAAGCTGCGAAATCCAGCAGGAGCTGGGCAGGGGGAGAGAGGAAGGAGGGTGAAACGGAGCCCTTACCACCTACGATGATAATCTGGTCTCCAATCACAACAGCTGGTGCACAGACGTTCTTCACCACTCTGGTCTCCATCCGAAACCACATGTTCCTGGAGACATGATAAACCTGACAAATAAATGAAGATACACACAGCTGTTTGTGTTGCATTTTATCTGGCAGTTGTAATTACAGAGGAACTTACGGGTTTTATTTTGTCCTAATTAACACAATCCTCTGGCTTAAGCTGAGAATTTATCCACTTTCTTTCCTAATATGTCCTCTTGGAAAGTGCTCTTGTTTTCCAGGCTTGTCTGCTCAGGAGATGCTAGCCCATGCCCTAAGGCAGAGTGTATCTGCAATATGCAAGCTTCTTGCCTGTAAATCTTTGCATGGCCATTAAATCACTTGATATCGCTTTTCCAGTGTGCAAGCTACCTAATTTAACTTCCCAGTTATTCTGTGTATTGCTGCTTTAGCCTTAGCAATCTACTGGGCAAGCAAACTTCAACTTCATCTAGCTCAGCTGGCAGCCACAGTGTTTGCCCAGTTGCTGTATTTGTGCTGATGGCTGGTATGCACTGAGATTGGCAAAGGGACTTGTTAATGAGACTTAGAGTGGTATCTAAGTCATCAATTTATGTGAGAAAAAGAGCTGCTGCCAGATGATGATCATTCAGTCATCCATATCTGGGAGACACAAACTTTTATGTCACGTTGACCTCTTCTTAATATAGCAAATACCTCCAGGACATCTTCCCACTAACTGATACATATTTCCTTCCCCCTGATAATCAAGAAGCACTATCACCATCAAAAAGTGATGCTCATGTGCTGTCTGCCATTTTAGCCTTTAATGATCTTCCTTAGTTAAAACACCTAAGCCAGTGAAAAACACACATGGGGAAAGTAACTCTGCAATGTTGCTAAAGCATCAGATCAGATAAGAAAGGATTTCATGTATTTTTTCCTTCTAATAGAGTGTAACCACCGAAAGCAGGCAGCGAGCCAGCGACATGTGGCAGGAGCCACATTTTTAACACAACTGTTTATATGAAATAACTGTCAGTTTAAGTTCTGGCCCTTTGATAAGTGAGAATCTAATCGCTGTAATGATCATGGATCTTTGTTTTGCTGTGAGTGAGCAGATGTGTGGCTAAGACCCCATCTCGGCTGCCAAGTGGAAAGCGCTGATTTAGGTGAGATTGGCTGCAGGCATGAAGCCAGGCAGTGGGACTGGCTGCTGCCTGTCATAGCATCACCTGCAGCAGCCCTGGCCCCAGTGCCTACCAGCATCAGAGATGACACCCAAAGAAGTACCCTGAGGCTTGTGCCTGGAAAACACTCACAGGGTTTCAATGCTCCTTGCAGACAAGACTTCCCTGACGCCATATTTCAACTCATCCTGCCTCTGGCTGCAACTCACAATAAAGTGGTTTTTGGGGGTTGATTTACTCAGGAGGATAATGAGCTGCTGCATACCTTGGCTGACACTGCTTATGACAAGCAGGACTGACCATTACCTGGATCAGCCGGACAGGGTTTTGCATAATGTCTTCTCCCCCAAAGAGGTAGACCCTCTGATCTTTGGCAGCAACAGCAGGGTGAAGGACGGCAACAGGCATGTTTGCCATGCTCTCACTGGCATTGTAGACACTGTCGTATCTTTCCACAGAATTCAGGATTTCCTGATTTTCACCAATTCCACCGAATGATAAAATGTAATTTTTATAAGCCAAGCTTCTGTGGGAGTAACGTGGGACTAACATGTGCTCAATCAACCTCCACTGATTGAGTTTGAGGGAGTAAATGTAAATATTACCACTGACCGGGCTTTTCTTATTGTTAACAGGCATCCCTCCAAGCACATAAATATTGCTGTGCAAGCTCACTGCAGAGGCTTTGTAGAGGCGCATGGGAAGTTTGGCCAAGCTTAGCCATTGGTTTGTCTTGTCATCATAGAGCAGGACTTCCCTTGTTGTCTGCTGGCTGTCCTTTCTACCACCAATGATGATGAGGAACTCCTGGTTGGAGTACCTGCGAGGAACATGCAGCATGGGCTTGATGTCCGGTGCATTGGTGCTGTACAAGGAAAACATATGTCTCCAAGCTGACTCAAGGATGCTCCTGCAAGTGGGTGAGGACTGAACAAGGGAGTCATTGGCAATGAAGTGAAAGAAAAAGGTTGGATGGACATATTGAAGTCGGACCTTCTTGAACAACTCTTGGATGTAGCCTTGTCTTGCCTGGAGGTCATGCCGGATCCAGACCATCAGGGTCTCAAAGACTTGCTCCTCCTCCCCACAGAGCTCATCATCCCCAAGGTAATCAATGAGCTCCAAGGGACAAAGGTCCTTCAGGTCCTCGGAAGAGGCCACCTCAGGAAAGCATTTCAAGGCCATAGCCTTGGCTTTCTTAGTCAGGCTTTGGCAGTTCAAGACTTTTGCTAGTCTGAACATGCTCAGACAGTTGTCAGGAGTCAGCTTGTCCTGGAGGTAGGCAGAGCAGGCCTCAAACAGCTTCGCATACTGCAGCATGGAGGCTGTCTCCAACAGGCACAGGACATTCTCAGCTGATATAAGAATCTCCCCTGTGTAAACGTAAAGGATGAGCTGGTCCAAAGTCTCAGCGTCGATGCCCTTCAGGATGACTTTAGCCTGGCGACTCTCCCTGAAGTTGTTACAGAACATCGCCTTGAAGTATGGACTGCTGGAAGCCAGCACGTTTCGGTGGCAAGGGATTTCAAAGCCCCCGGAGCAGAGGGTAACATCAGTCAGCATCCTGCTCTGCCGCAGAGCATTCAGCTGCCTCAACAGTTCGGAGGAGAAGTCCTGGTCTTTGAAGAGAAACTCCTCAGTGGATCCTTCCTCCATAGCAAAATAGGAGAGAGATGGATTCTGGACTTGGCAGAAAAAAAACCTCAAAATTTTTAGCAACTTTTATTGAAATATCCAGCTTCAAGGGAACAAATTGGGACTTTGATGTCGCTCTAAATATCCGTTCGCTGTTATGCATAAAAATGGAACATGGGTTAAGCACAGTGGGAAAATCATAAAGAAGCTAAAAGGTCACTAAGACCCTTTAAAATTCACATAAAGTTATCAGCTAGGTTGCAGCTCTGAGGTCAGCACTGCCTATGTCCCTGGCAAGAAGCAAAAGCACTGAAGTTATCTCACTGATTTGGGATTAAAGCTGGATGCCTGAAGCAATTGGTTTGTTCGTTGAATAAATGTGCTTAGACATTTATTCACTGTTTTTAAGTATTAGCAGTTTAGTAGCTTGCGCCTCTTTCCCCTAGAGTTAGTCACTCCCAAAGAATGTAAATCTGGCAGAGCTGAACTCTGCAGCAGGGAAAACGAAACCCTGGAGACGGGAATCTTCATTAAAACAGTTATTTATTAACTCTGCTTAGCTGTGGGTTTTTTATGTTAATCAAGACACGCAATGACTAAATTAAGTGCCAGGCAGAACAATAGGATGAGTATTGTCATGGCCAACTGCTCAACCTGCAGTGCAACGGTAAGGTAGAAACGTTTACCTTCTGTTGTCCTTCCCTGCATGCACTTACTCTCTGCCGTTTATTCTCTGCTGAGATTTTCCATAGCTAGAGCCTGGATAAAAACCTATAAACCCCCAGGACGTTTCTTTCGGTAGGTAAGTGATTCATAGAGGGTGCTTTCTGGCCGTGTTTACTCTGCAGTCACTTTTGCCGCTCTCGGGGGCTGTGCGCAGGAGCGGCGCGGCACTGGGGCATTGTATACATTCCAGCGCTAAGAATAGGGACACGGGCTTCTCGCTGCTATCACATGTGACGCCGCGTTCCCTTTTGCAATGACCTGGCCGGGACTGAGCATGCCCGAGTGGTGTTTTTCTGGCAAATGTTTACATCTAATAAATAGACACAGAGAGGAAAGTTCACTTATAAAAGTCCTGGCTGTCCGCTTGGAAACAGGACCCTGTCCTAAAGCGCCTGGGAACTCTAGAAGCCTGTAAACAGTCTGCAATGCCTCGTGCTAGGTAATGCTCTGTCACCGTAGCTTCATGGAAAAAGAGGGAGAGAGGAGGGCTCCCAGGAATCCCGGCAGTATGGATCGTGTCTCCACCTTATGGAGAGATCTGGGGAGCGTCACCCCGTTGCAGTCTGGTGGGAGATGCTGATGCACTGTACCCATGGCTGACTCAAGGTGGGCAGCGAGAGCCCAGCTACCCCTGCCAAGCAGACGGAAGTTCACTTTTGGAGCAGTTTATCTTTATGGTGATGCTTAATATTTCATATAGAAAACACCAGGTTGTGGCCTTTTTTGTAAGGACCTCAGCTCTCTGAAACCTTTAGTAAAGAACTTCCCAAGCAGTTGGCTCAAGGAAGCTCAGCATCACGGGCGGGAGGACAACAGTGGGTTGCTGAAGTGAGTGCAGCAAGTGGGAAACCAGTCCCTGGGTGGCACTTAGCTCCCCAGGGCAGACACCTCAGCGGGGTCCCTGACTGTGTGTGCCTACACGTGAGCAAGGTGTCCGAGCTCCTTTTGCAGCCAGTGAGGTCTAGTCAATAGAACCAAGTCTGCTGAGTTATTCAGGTCACCAGTAAGTACCACCTATGTTTAGGCAGGTGAACAATCCTCCAGTCGCTGCTGGGCCTCCTCAGGTACTCAGCTGCCTCAGTCACATGTAGGTGTCCATATTTAACACTCACATGTAGGTATCTGTGATGATGAGCCTGAATCCATCCCTAGGGTGGGATCAGTGGAGCACCTTGTGCCACTGGAAGATCCTCCACAAGCCCAGCTGGCTCCTGGCTGGGGTTTCCAGCAGGTCCAGGTCCAATGTGATGTGTCCCAGCTCTGTGCCAATATCCTGTGTGTTTCAAGAGAAATGCATTGGCTGCCCGTGTCCGGGTAACTGTTTTGGGCCCCTCCTCTATGCTGAAATTCCTCTTTTTGGATTGAATCCAAAGTGCCATTTCTAAGCATTGCTGCCACAGGGAAACATAAGGTTAAAGCACAAGTCTTTCTCATATTTTCAAAGCCAAAACTCACGGTGAGTCATGTCTGCCCCTCGTCACAGCAGGGCAGATGAGCAAAAATCCTTGGGAGCCACAGTGCCCTTATGTCAACTCCCGTGCTGCGCTGGTGTTTGCGGTCCTCCATATGTTCCTGCCCCCACATCTGCGCCCCAGCAGACTGCAGGGCTGGGGGCAATCTGCTCCTCTAAAAACAGCAGCTTTGCATCACAGGTCATGCCATAGGTGGCCTTTCCCAGAGACTTTTGTGCTGGACAAAACCCTGAAGGCCCTGTGTTAAGGGCAGGGTGGAATTGGGCTGGAGTAGCTTTTTGGAGCTTGTGGCATCTTCCTTTCCCGCACACGCATGTGATAATGGCCAAAGGAGGTGAGGGAGGGGAAGGGCAGAAGCCACTGGGCTTGACTCCTGCAGATGAGTTACTTAGAGGGTAAACCTGGCAGTGTGCAGCCTTTTCCCCCTCTTTGAGTAAAGAGACAACCTGGAGGGTGATGTTGGGGTGCTGGGGAAAATGTGCCCTCCCATCCCTGCTCCCCACTGCCACTGCCTCACCAGCTGGCTTTGATCTTGCTATAAATATTTAGAGTGGCATTAAAAACCAGAAGGAACAGTTCTCTCTCCTTGTCCAGAGAACATTAGCTACCCAAACAAAGCGCCTCTCGCTTTCTTTCTTGCTCTCTGTGTATATGCTCTCGCTGCAGTCCGTTTTGATGATTGATTTAGCTTTGTATCTCTGTCCTGGCTCTAACTCTTTGCTGCCTGTTTAGTCCTGCCTCTTCCTGGCAGCAGCTGTGGATTATTTTTTTAACCCTTAAAGAAACAAATGACACTATGCCTTCATTAATGGCAGTTTTATGGGGTCGGGGAAGGGTAGGTGGGATGTTCTCCCGCTTTAGATACTGATAAATGTGGCATTTATTTTGAAGATCCCAGGCTCGAGGGCTTTGCACGGTTATGCAAACCCCTGCTAACCCAGAGTACATCGTGTGCTGTTTAAATAGCTTATTGCTCTCGGGGGGGTTGCTGCTCCCTGCTGAGTCCCCACACAGGTCCCTGCCAATTTGGGGCCAAGGCTCCCAAGCAATGAAGCTCCTGCCGCCTGCTTCACAACTCTCTTCTTTCTTTCCCAGAGATTATGGTTTCAGATACATCTCCAACCAAGTGGGCACATCAGCAGTGCTCAGTTAGGATTTCCTCTATAAATAAACTAGAAATCATTTTTCATGGCATATCCTAGGACAGTATGTACTGTATGGCCCCTACTGCTGCAGCACGATCCTTGGTGAGAGGATAGAGCCGTTTCCTCTGTAAGACAGTGTACCCTGTGTGAGAAAGTCTCTTTCTGAATGAGTTCTGAATGTATGCTCCAGTCCCGAGCCACCGTCCTGGTGCAGATGTTTTTCTGTATGTCCAATAGGAAACAGTTTCTCTAGGTTGACATGCTATTGACCAAAACAGGACTGAGCATCCTTTTTGGGAGGACAGGATATGGCATTAACCACGGCAGTGGGATGTTACATGGATAAACGGCTGGTCTGAACACCATGTAGAGTGGGAAAGTGGGCTCCTTCACAGGGTAGGTGACCCACCAGCACTGTGGGACGTGATGCTGCAAGTCCTACATAGCCCTTTGGGGAGGCTGGACCCACCGCGGGCTATTAAAAACAGCGACCCGCTGTAACTGCTGCTGTATGAACTCCATCAACAGCTGGTTTCTATACAGCAGCAATGTCTACCAAAGGACAACATCTGCTGCAATGCTGTATACTCATCCTGCTCATTCTGCTCTCTGTCCTTAAGTGTTAGGATTGCTCAGTGTTGGAATTAGGATGGTTGAACCTTTTATCTGGCCCAGAGCAAGCTCTTCTTATGTTTCAATGAGACGGGATGATGAAATGTCTATTCTCATGCACTAAGCAACAGAGCGGAAAAAAGCTGTGATCTTATTGTCCAGCAGACAGGTGCACAGGGGAGATTGGTGATGTCAGACAACTGCTAGAACTCACACACTGATCCTATAACAATTCAGGTGAAAATGAACAAATATGGATAAGGGAAAAGGACTGTTCAAGGCACAGACTTCACTGATCTCACTCAGTATTATGTACTCTGCCCCAGTGACTACCAGCCCCCCCCAGCTGTTGAGAGAGATAGAATCATAGAATAGTTAGGGTTGGAAAGGACCTTAAGATCATCCAGTTCCGACCCCCCTGCCATGGGCAGGAACACCTCACATTAAACCATGTCACCCAAGGCCTCGTCCAACCTGGTCTTGAACACTGCCAGGGACAGAGCATTCACAGCTTCCCTGGGCAACCCATTCCAGTGCCTCACCACCCTAACAGGAAAGAATTTCCTCCTTATAGCCAATCTAAACTTCCCCTGTTTAAGCTTGAACCCGTTACCCCTTGTCCTGTCACTACAGTCCCTAATGAAGAGTCCCTCCCCAGCATCCCCATAGGCCCCCTTCAGATACTGGAAGGCTGCTATGAGGCCTCCACGCCGCTTCTCTTCTCCAGGCTGAACAGCCCCAACTTTCTCAGCCTGTCTTCATAGCTCCAGTCCCCTGATCATCCTCGTGGCCCTTCTCTGGACTTGTTCCAACAGTTCTATGTCCTTTTTATGTTGAGGACACCAGAACTGCACATTCTTTTCCCCAGATTTGCAGTCTAAATAGATAGGAGGACAAGTAAAAATATTCCTTATTATGGTCTTTACAAAACCGGGAGAGGGAACAGAATCCGGGATTAACATTCCTCATTGTAAAAAGAGACAATTACAGGGATCATAATGAATCAGATGCCACAAGCTGGAAAGGATGGGTAGATGCCCCAAGCACCAGTGGTGGCTGCCTGGGTCACAGCCTTCAGCCCAGGTTGGGAAAGCAGCCAGCACTGCTTGGGATGTTGCATGCCCTGGCAATGGGGAGCTTGGTTGGTGGGCCCTGACCAGGGTCAGATGGGCACCTGACACCATTTTGCTTATTATAAGCTGAAGGCAAGAATACAGGAGCAGAAAGGAAGACTAATTTGTTGGGGAATTATTAGATTTATGTGTCACATATTTACACATACAGGTAAATGTATATCATAATTACGTGCATTGAAAGAGCAAGGGTATGTCTATATTAGCAAATTGCTGTCAAGAGATGGCACGCATAGGGACCTTTCTACTCAACATATGTGTGTCTCACCCAGCTGATGACACTGCCAGGAGACCTAACTCCACATGTAGTGTCTGGGCCAGATTCCCATGAAAGGAATGGTTTTCCACTCCCAGCACCTGGTTTTGGACTCATCCTGATACTCCTCACTGAAGCAGCCTCCCCAAGTCCTGTCTATGCTCAGTGTGGATTTACTATTGGCTTAATTGGACTGGGAGAAAAGCCCTTAGGCTCTGTCCTGCTCCCTGGTTGACATCTTAGGTTCACTGAAGCAGTGAAACTGTAACTACTGCATTACTCATTTTCTGTCTAGCTGCTTAGCAAACATGAGTTCCCTGAGTGCCCTGTCACCACAGCTGTTGATCATATTGGTGTGAGACTTAATTCTGAACTAAGGCTTAGCTGAAGACTTGATTGAATCTGGGTTTGGTTCTGATTTTGCAGGTGAGGTAACAGATTACATCTATAGACACTGGTCATGAAACCTAAACTCGAATTTTGAACCCCTAACCTAAACTTCTGTAACACAGGGACAAGTTTTAACCTTACAGCACTGGAGACACGCAGCAACCCCACAAGTGTCACTGCCATCACTGTGTGTATTGTGCACAGATAGCGAGATACAGCATGTAATTCAATAATGACTTTGGCCCAGTATGTGTGGGTGTGAAGATGTGTGGGCTCCTGGCTTGGTTTCAGGCCAATCTCTAATTAAAGAGTGAAAGATTAAGATGAAAGCAGTTGTGCTCTTCCTTCTTCAGTCAGAATGACCTACTAGTGTTAATTAAAACAGTCTTCAGGCAAGAATAAATTTGGCTGCCAAAGTTACGTGCTTGGCATTAAATAAGGACATAGCTGGGTTTAAAGTGTGCTGAGCTTCTAGAGGTTTCACAGAACCCCCTCACGTACCTTTGGGCACTCTGGTTAGAATATCCTAAAACAAATCTTTTGCCTAAATCATCTCCTTCATGTGCATTCCAGACACCTGCTGGCTTTTACTCCAAACTGCATCAATTGAGAACAGGTACCTAACAGATTACTTTGCACTGAACACACGGTGTGACCTCTGGAGGATAAAATATCACCAGGAACACTGGACACCTAAGTAGATTATTCGTCTATCCTTTCTATAGTCTCTGGTTACATGAGCGCCACGGCAACAGCAACAGCAAGAAGATCCTGCACTGCCCTGCTCTTTCTGGGTCTGAACATTAAAGTGCCTTTGATAGAGGCAAATCCCAAATCAGGTGGCTCATTTCAGGTCCAGGATCTGCCCCTGGTATCTTTATTTCTTATAAATAGTGCCAAAGGAGGGTCAGGCATCTAAAATGCCAGAACATCCTGTTATACCTGCGTGGCACACTTCATTATCCTTAAAAGCCGTCCATCTTTCACATCTCCCATTTGTTCTTCCCCATATTTATGGATTATACCTAAATGGCCAGGGACTGCTGCTGTGACATTGATACAAGCAGGGAGAAACAGGTCCAGTGCTTCAGAAATACTATTTTCAATGTGAATTAGATGCCATCAACCATCATATCTCTGGGGGTCTAAGCTTGAAAGACCCTTACCCATGCAGAGTGGTACGTTCAAAAGGGGGAAGAGGCCAGACACACAGAAATGCTCACAAGCCCATCTCCTTGACAGACTCTTCTATTTCTTTTATTTGTCAGGCTGGGTCATATTATTTTTCACCTACATTATAGGATTTTAGGGTAACTCAGTGAGGAAAGGACCTCCGATGGTCTCGAGTTCTGCCTCCTGCTCAAAGCGGGGTGAGCCATGAGGTGTGACCAGGTTGCTCAGGCTTTTATCCAGCCAGATCCTGGAAACCATGAAGCGGTCCTGAGGCCCATGTCAGCCTCTCTGGGAACAGCATTTCCTTGCCTGACAGATCCACTTCATGAAGCCCCATCTCTTCCTCAGCTGTGCTCCTGCACCATATCCCAGGGGGTGGTGTCAAGGGGTACTGCAAGTCCTTATCTCCTTCATGGAATAATTTAGGAGGTGACATACTGAGAGGGCAACTCACAGGGAAATCACTCTGACCTTCCCCACTGACAGCAGGACTTTAATCAGGGCCTGAATAAAATCATTAATTCACAGCCCTCAGGTTGTTTAAAGAGCTGTGATAATGGGCTGAGAAGAAATTGCTATCCATTTTCCCTTGGCAGGATTGTAAGGGCATGACATGGCACCCGTCAGATTGGAGACAGAACAGGGATAATCTCCAGAATGAGAGAAAGACAGAAAAATCCACCCAGAAGGAACAATGACAGAGGATTCTTCCACATATGCAAACACAAAGAGGTCAATTTACATTGGGGTTTTTTAACAGGTCTTTATTGCTTAAGTACATTTGGCGAGATAGCCATAACATAAACCTCACGTCCAGCATTACTTGGCAACACATTTCCCAGCTGGAAAGAAAATAAATTGGATTTTTTTCCTTTGTGCTAATGCCACATTTTTTGAATGCTATTTTGGAAGCTAATCAAGAGGTGGCTGCTCAGCATGACTCTTCATTCCTGATGGCTTTTCAGTGCAAAATAGCCAGCAGCAGCTTCCTGAAGTCCCCAGAGGTATCAGATCGGACAGCTTCAGCTAAGGACTTCTTGTACATTTGCTGGAACTTCTCCTGTACTGCTGGCAGGTCGCTCTGAGAAGACATCAAGAGACTCTTTAGAAGAGTGGGATGTGCTTTGAACAATACGTGTTGCTCCTATCAGGACCCTTGGGGTCTGATCCCCAGACCTGGGGGTCTGGACCCTTGGGGTCCACCGCACCCAATGGAAGGAGGAGAGGACAAAGCAGGATGTCTAAATATCTCGAAGGTCTTTCAGCTTACCATTCATGTTTGAGGTAAGCCTGTGTGGTGAGGGGGCACTAGCACCTCACATGTGTGGTGAGGGGGCACTAGCTATGAGGAGGGGTACGGGTCCGTTTGGAGACCCATGGCCAGGAGCACCTCTGCCCTGTGCTCAGCAATGCTGTGCAGGCACAGCCTTAGTGCAATTCCATTGTGGCAAGCAGGGAAAGAGGCACTTCCAAGAGTGTGGCTAAAAGACAGTTTTGTTCCACCCACAGCAGTAATTTTCTGGTTACTATGGGGAGGGAATTAAATGCCTTGTCTTGAGCTTTGCTGTGAAAAGGCACCCACAGCACAGGCCTGATCTTTATCTCTGTGGGGTATTAAATGTTATCATGATTGGACTGTGCCTCAGCAGAAAGCCTACCCTGGAGCCTACTTTCTCACACTATCATCATTGAGAAATATGCTCTCCTCATCCCTGTGAACAACTCCTCCTCTATGTCAAGACTGACACAGCCCTGGGGTGACAACCTACACAAGTTATGAGGAAGGAAGACTTAAAGACTGTTTTTGAGCTCTCAAATGTCTTGTGCAGTTTTGTGCTTTTTCAAATGACAATTATCTCCTTTGGCTCTTTATTTTTCTTCCCTGCTCCCCATCTGTGTTTTACCAGCTGGAATCAGAGAAAATTGGCAACATATGTTCATAGGCAATTCTCAATTTGAGAACTGCTACTTTATCATTACTTAACTAGGAATTTGCTTTTTCACATCCTATTGGGGCCAGATCTCCCCATGGGTTAGTTTTAACCAGGTACAGTTGACTCCACTTGAAATTGCCTGCATGCTTTCTGCTTCAGTTCTTTTGAGAACAGAAATATATGTAACATCAAAATTAGAGTTGCCTGGGTACAAAAGCGTGACCATTGCTCTCACTGGGCTGAGATGGCTTGACTGAACACATGATCTACAGGACCCACTCCATACCCTCTACATTTGTATTTCTTCCAGAGCTGATGTGAGGTATGACAGGTCTCAGGGTACCCTACCTCAGCCCTGGTCACAAGGATGCGAATCAAGGTGTCTTCATCAGTCCCAACTCCTTTCATTGACTTGTGCAGAAGCGTAGCAAAGTAACCTGGGCAGTCTTTGGCACAGCTGACTATAGAAAACAGAGGCTTCATTATATTTATGTATTTACACTTTGTAATCTATCTTCAACAAGAAGGAAATAAATAAGGAATAAATACAGGAAACTATCTAGAGTTTATGCTCAGACATATAAGCTGGTAGGGCTTTCATCTTGACTGGTCCCCTATCAGCATGCAAGGAGAAGTCTTGGAATCTGAACAGGACATATATTTCTCCATGGGGAAAGTTTGTTACACAGTGAAAATGAAATGAATGAGAATGAGCATCTTTCCTCCTGGAGTTCCTCTTGCCCATCTATTCTTGTGGTAGCTGCTCACTCCACAGCTCACAGGAGCAAGATTTGGGAGAGCCCAGATCCAGATGGATAACAGCAATACCAGTAAGATAACCAGAGCCAGGACACAAGCTTAAATGCCTGTCACAGTCATTCCCAGTGCTAAATTGCTGTTGAAGACCCTGTACATTTCTGTGGTGGCTGGCTAGCATGCTTCTGATGATGCCCAGGCATCTACTGAAAGTTATCAACAGCCATGGCCTCGGGCAGCTTGGAGATGGCCTCCATGTGTTAGAGTGCAAACAATTCAGCTGCATGGAGAGTTGTGTCTAGCAGTTTTATTTCTAAAACCAAGAGGTCCAAATCACTACCGGAAACTGGCTCTTCTTTTCTGGCAGATATGACAGCTCAGTTTAGGTCTATCTCAATGGCTGCCACCAGGCTGTACACAGATCCCCCACAACCAATGTCAGATGATGGCAAGAACTAGAAAAGAAAGCTCTTGACACTTTTTTTCTTACCAAGAGTGAGATAAGCCTTCTCAAGATCTCCAGAAGTTTCACTTTTAATGGATTCTTCTATGTCCTTCCCACATACCTACAAGGACAACATAAAGGAGCCTTGAGAGCTGCTGTCTGTACATGCCATCCTATTGCCATAAAACCAGTATCCAACTTAGGATCCAATGGCAAAAAGCCAATTCAGATCCTTTAGAGCCTTTCCAAGGGAGTAATTCAAGGGCAAAGGAAGTTCTCTTCTGTTATAAGCACTCACAGATTCAGTAGCACCAAGGTCTATGCATCCAAGTAAAGCACAGCAGTTAAGAGATGGATAACCTACATCAATCAGTCACATTGTATCTGGGGGCTTCTAGGACAAAGAAGCTGCAGCTTCTTCCTGACTGAACACCCCCCCCCCCCCCCAGTTATCAAGCTTCCTCTAAGCCCTCTATCAAAGGCTCTGGATGGCTCCCACACAAAGAAGATAATTTTTGGAGCTTTACCAGCTCTATGAAGTTTTGTTGCTTATTGTCTTTGGCTTCCCAGGGAAAGTTTGCAAACACTGCAGTTGTCCCCCAGCTTTTGTGTTATTCTGTAGGAAAGGGGAAAAACAGACTTCAAAACAGAGTTTATCCTGAAATTCATGAGCCTCAGAGGCTTTTACTTTGCTCTGGTTTGCCTACCAGGTTGGCCCTGCATGGTTTTAGGTCAAAGCTGGGAAGTACACATTCAAGGTATCTTCTGAGGATTAAGGCTTAAGTTCTGCGAGTCCCCAACCTGGTTTACGTCTTCCCTATTTATCTTTCTGCTGCAGAGGAGGACTGATGTTTGCATGGCTCTAATCTTGGCCCACTTCAAGTACAGCCAGGCAGGATGTGGTGGATCAGTTTGGGCAACCTGATCTGCTTGGTTTTAGGAATCAAAAAGCCAAGGTAGTTTGGCTATCAGAGCATTTAGCTGAACCCCCATGGTTTGGGCCACTCCAAGGGAGTATCAGTTAGTGACTGGGTTTGTTCTCCTGCCAAAAACAAACCAAAACTTGGATTAAGCTACAAACATTTTTCCAGCTATGGGTTCCTTATTATGCTGACACTTAAATATGGCCTTGACTGGAGATTTTTCATGTTTGGTGCCAAGGGTTACAGTTTTCTGATGAATCTCCAAGTCATCCTTGGGAAGTTCAGGACTATGAGCCAGAAGCTGGAGGGAGTACACTCTCCTGGGAATAAATGTCACTGCTGAGCTTCCATCTCACTGCAGGAGAAGTCATTGGATCTCCCATTGCTTTGACTTTCTTGGGTCATTTCCATGCGAGAGGTCTCAGTGAAGGTCTCACTGGAGGCCCAGGCAAGAGTAAGATGCCCCTGGTGTGTAACACATGGAAAAGAACCAAACAGGATCCTGCTGCCTGCTTTGCCTTTTGTTTGAAGACAGCAAAATACCTGCACAGGTTGTCTGTCCAGCATGGGCAGAGAGAAAGAGGCAGGAGATGTGCCTCTGCCCAGCCAATACAAGCGTGTGAAGCAGGGGGATCAGGAGGAGAGACCTTGACAGGCTCTGCTTTGGAGTTGGAGAGGAAAAGACCAGAAAATCAAACCCCTGCTTCAGGGCAGGAGTTTGTGAACCTGACATTTGCTGGTCCTCCTGCAGGAGTGGGGACAACCAGCATCAAGCTGCTGTGGGAAGGAAACAACATAGCAACATTTCTTTGGCTGGATGTTGTATAGGTTATGAAGGTTCTTCACTGGCAGAAAACACAGCTTTTATCCCCTACTTCCATAAGATCAGGATCCACTTGTATAAAAATGTCTTCCAAGATCCTTAAAGCATTCAGGAAGTTTTAAATTGGCAAAGGAAGGATCACCTGCTCTACATAGAATCATTTAGGCTGGAAAAGACCCTTAAGATCATTACATCTCATTGTAGGGTCTGCAAACTACATGTCAGGCTCTGTGCAACCCCCATCGTGGAAGAGAATAACTCACCTTCTCGTAGGCTTGAAAAGTAGCTCTCAGCTGACTATAGCTTCTCTTTGCTAAGACCACATTGAAAGCCAGCTCATCTGTTCCCCAGCGGCCTTCTCCTGCCTTAAAGATTCCACATTATTTCTTTGAAGCACTTGTTTATTCACAGTAGAGACAAAAAGTCAGCCAGAACCCTTGATTCACCAAGCTCCAGCCCGTGCCCCCCTTGCCCATTTCTTACACTGCCATCACCCCTGTGCATGGTGCATATAGTCACCCCAAGGTTGCCTTTGCTGCACAGCATGGGGCAAACAGGGACTTTTCCACAATTGCACTTACTTTATAGAGATCTGTGGCATCTTGCACGGCGAGCTCTTCATTGACCTCTTGGGTCTCATCTCGGTTTGCCTACAGGAAAGGACACGACCGTAAAAACCAGATCAATCCCTGGTTATGTTTCGCAGTGGAAAAGAAGATTGTCAGTCTATGGCCTCACGAGTACTCTCGTTATAGCTCTGCTGCCATCTGCTGACAACTGCCTTGTACTGGGGCTCAGTGGGGCTTGGTACAGCTCTGCATGGTGTACTCGTGTTTACCGCAGCTCGTGGCTTTGCTGGCTTTAGAGGTGGATGGAGCCTGTATGGTAAGGTTTCTCTCCAGCTTCATCTGCTGTGTGCTGGGATGCTAATGAGGTTGCAACTCTGATGCCTCTGGTGCAGGAAGGGACTGTCGGGGTGGCATGGACCATACCCTGTGGATGCTCCCCTGTGGCAGCGTGGCCTACTGGTCCATTCCCCTTATGCCAAGGCTCCTTGCCATCCCATGGGTGTTCCTGCTTCCCCCTCAGCCACCATGTGTCCAGAGTAGAAGACAAAGTCAGAGGAAAACCTGATCTGAGTTCGGGGTTAGGCTTGCTTTGAGGAGGGATGGACTAGAGGAGCTCTTGAGGTCCCTTCTCACCCAGCTTGTTCTTTGGTTCTGCTTTCTGCCATTTGTTTCAGTTATTTCTACACTGGTGGGAAGTGGTAGCATGCGCAGCCAGATGCTGGGGTGGGAATGGGGCTGAGATGTACAAACAGAGCTGGGCAGGATGTTCCAACACAGCCCCAAAAGAGCTGAGCTACTGGGTATGTCCAGCACCCTGGGCTCAAACCATGACGTTTCTCAGGAAAGCAGCTGCTGCACCACATGCAGCTACTGCAGAAGGTTCCCAGTACCTGCAGTGAAGTGCTGATGGTTTTCATGGTGCTGGATATACCCTGATAACTACAAAATATTTTTCTGACTGACCTGTATACTCTGAGAATTCACTTACACTGGGATTCCTGGTAGAAAATATGAAGGACTAATCTATGAAAACCATCTATGAATAATATGTATTTATTTTATGAATTTATTGTATGAATAACGCTCTGGAAAGTATACCCCAAGAGGCTGAAGAAAGCTGTATCAATGCTTTCCAGAATGGGAATCTAACTCTGATGTATTCAGTGATGTGTCTGTTAGATCTTTAAAGCTTCTGCTTATTGAATCTTTCAATTTCTCAGGGCCGTCTGATCAGACTGACCACCATGCTGCATTTCTAGGTGTGATCCTACCCCTATCCCACACACCCTGCCACTCATGGCTGTCCAGCCTCGGCGAAAATCTCTTGGTCCTATACTGTGTCTTTAAGAACCTATTTGTTCGTTTCAGGTAGGTGGATAAAGTGTGTTCTAATGGTAAATCTGCTTTTTTTTTGGTGAATAGAAAACTACACAACAGCAAGCTTTCTTACTTGTTCTGGATCTATCAGAACTGTAAAATCCTCAGCTGAGACGGAAATCAGATTTTACAGGACTTGGACAGACTTCAGCATAATGAAGCCATGAACTTGAATGGGTATTCTAGCCATTACCGTGCTATAAGTAATAATAAAATAATGCTGTTGTCTACAAAGTATCAGAATTTATATAATTACTTCTGATTTTGTAAATTAAAATTTTATATATTAAAAGCTATAGAGATAGAAGGCTCTTGAGAATGCAGTTTGCTTACTATGATTACCTCATTATTATATTGCATACCACACATTATTACAAATACCAGCTAATACTTATTATAATTACTCAGGGTAGGCAGGATAAAGGAAACATCTCTGTCAGGCAGCAGCATAAGAGGAAAGCCTCCAGCCTTACCTCTAGCACAGTGATTAATATCTTCCGTAGGGAGCCACTTGTGTCACTTTTAACATCAGACTCTAGATCCCTGTCAAAGACTGTGGAGAATAAAAGATTTTGTGAGTGTTCACCCAGTGATAAAGGCTTTAAATGAAGGTGTTTGAAAGACAAGTCTACTTACGGCGTTTGTATGCCTCCTTCACGTTTACAATTTCCTAGGCAAATAAGGGAAAACCATAAATAACTAAATGAATAAATTTAATAAAGACATACATAAATAAATAAATAAACACCCCCTCTCTTTAAGGAAGTCAGTACCATTCCCAAGTTGCGTGAGGCAGGCATGGAGGCAAGAGAAGCCAAAGTACCATTCCCTTCTCATGGTGGGACTCACTGCAGTGCAGAGACACCGAGCCTGGTTCAGGACAGCATTTCAAGGGATGCCTGACTCATGCAGGTGTCCCCCTGGTTTCATTTGTGTTTAGGCATAAGCTAAAGGGCTTTTTGAAGAGAATCCCATTCCCATATCTGGCAGGAGCCACCTGAATGGTTAGAACAGTGTTAAAGCACCCTTTTACAGGCACCTGTGGATTTCTCTATCAGCAGTGTTGCCTCTGTGTCATCCACGGGAGATATAATTAGGACCAAGGAAGGAATTAGAATTATAAGGATGCTGGGGAGGGACTCTTCATTAGGGACTGTAGTTATAGGACAAGGGGTAATGGGTTAAAACTTAAACAGGGGAAGTTTAGTTTGGATATGAGGAGGAAGTTTTTTACTGTAAGGGTGGTGAGGCACTGGAATGGGTTGCCCAAAGAAGCTGTGAATGCTTCATCCCTGGCCAGGTTGGGCAGAGCCTTGGGTGATATGGTTTAGTGTGAGGTGTCCCTGCCCATGGCAAGGGAGCTGGAACTTGATGATCTTAAGGTCCTTTCCAACCCTAACTATTCTATGATTCTACTATTCTATATTGCTGTTAACTCCTGGTATGGCAACCTTACTGCTGCTACCACTGACAACAAGAGTTTCAGCCACAGGAGCTGGTCTGATTCCTTCCTCCTCCTCCTGGGGGGATGCTCTTGGTGAACTCTTTGCCCTGCTACCTAAGGAAGGTCATGTGTGGTGTCCCAACCTTATTGCTTCGTGTGCAGAGAATCTCAATCAGCAGCGACTCATCCGTCCCAGCACCCTTCATCGCCTTCCGAAGCTCTCGGGCCTCGTACTCGCAGGGCAGGTCCAGCAGAGCCAGCACAGCCTTCTCGAAACTCCCACTCAGCTCTCCCTTCAGGACCTCTTCCAAATCCTGTGGGGATAGTCAGAAGGGTTAGTGAAAAAGCTGAGGTGGGATGATAGGTTTTCTTATTTTATTTTTTTTTTGGGGGGGGGGGGGGGGGGGGGTGCGGAATTTAATGATTTCAAAGCTGCATCTGTATTAAAAAGGGACAAAACCATAAAAAATCTTTTCAATACATAGACTTTTTTATAATAAATCCCTATTTTTTTTTTTGTTTTGGATTAAATGATTGCCCTGTCTTTAAATACCAGCTGATATCAGTCCAGTTTCCTCTTACTTGTTTAAATAAGTGCAACCCAGTGTGTTTAAAAGCTTAACAGTCTGAAACACAACACAGCAAGTTCCTGCTTTGAAAGAGCTGCAGCAGAATGGATCAAAGCTACCAAACTTCTCTTCCAGTTTTGGTTAAAACTGACTTATTGGAAAAAACATCAGATTCTAGAAGTGCTTTGGTGCCATGTGATCAGCATTTTTTCCACCAAAATAGATAGATAGATAGATAGATAGATAGATAGATAGATAGATAGATAGATAGATAGATAGATAGGTAAATCAACCTTCCTATGATCTACTTAATTCAAAATTTAGGAAGACCCAGAGAAGAGCTCGGTGGTGCATGTACGCTGAGAAGGATGCCTACCTATGATTTATTTGAAGCCCTGTCTGCAGCTAACATTTCCTGTAGTATGGGAAGTACTTGACAAGTTCAGAACAACAAACGAGAAGCCCACCTCCAAATCTATTGTTCTCAAATACCCTCTTACACAATTGTGAGTGAACACTCAGTCTGCTCAAGTCAGAGGCTGACATTGGTGTTGGAGTAGTTTCAACAGCCACCATGAATCTTGCTGCATGAGGCAGAAGGAAAGTGAGATGGTACAACCTGCAGCTCCTTCCCAAGAGAGTCAGGCTGCCCAGGCAAGTAAGAAGGGATGCTACATGCTGGTGTAACCAAGAAAGTCTCATGGCATTTACTCATTTCTAATGCCTATTTTTATTAATCCTCATTACTGAACTACCATTTATATAGTCAACATCTTTTATCATGCTTGCTGTTTTATATATAGAAGGCTTTCAGGTTCAGTGCTGCCTGTCTTATTAACTATTAATGACTAGTGACATTAATGACTAATGAGCAAGCAGACCTTAAGAAAATACCAATTTAATAATAAACTCTGCAGGATTCAGATGTTTTTCTAAATGATACATTGGAAGCTTTATTTTTCTTCCATGCAAAATCATTAAGGCAGTCTACATTTCCTCCTCCAGAAATCAAGCGCCCAATGAGACTTCTTAGTTTTACAATGTGTATTCTATTTCATCACTGGAAGAAATCAATTCTGCATCTATTAAACTCAACAAAAATACAATGATGTGAGATCAAACAGTTCCTCTGAATTTGCATCTGGTCTGACTTAAAATTTCCCTTTTACATTAATTTTTTCAGCTGAATGTGCTGAAGATGAACACAAACTGAAATATATTTCATTTTAGTTATGAATTATTTTATAGCTCTGTCAGCTTTGATTAAAATGCTCTTGCTCTGGTTAAAGCTGATTTCAAGAAGACCATAAGGCTTAAGATTAGAAATACAATTGGTATTTTAGGAGATAAAATACACTGCCGAATCAGACAGTAACTGGTGTCCTTCTTAAATCTACTGTGCCTTTGATATTTTCCAAAGCAGAGGCCTGGAGGCTGTATTTCTAGCAGGTACACAGTTTGAAACAGAGAGGCCATTTATTCCACAATACCTTGCTATAGAGAGACTTGTATTTCTGTTTTATTTGTTGTCTCTGCCCTGATGTTCGACTCAACAAGATTTCAATGATTTTCTTTTCGTCAGTTCCTGAAAAAGAAGTTGTGCACAGGACTCATTCAATCAGGAGGAAGAGAAAACATGACCTCTATAGAGAAAAAATCGCTATACACGTATCCCCACTGGTGTCAATGTCAGGGTTTGCAGCACCTAAGATTCTTTTGAGGATATATTTAACTGTAGTCAGCTACAATGTTCAGACCATAAAATAAAATTCACCATCTCATGCCGCTTATATTTTATCAGAGGAATTGAGCCTTCTGTTTGAGAAGGTCAGAACCTGCTCCTAAAATCAGTGTCCATGGGCTGACATATACATTTTTGGTGGCAAAGCTTGTTTGAGTAGTCCCGAGGGATCAGCCACCAGATCCAGTTCATTAAGCATGCAAACACCTATGCTGGCACAGCAGAATGAACAGTGTGGGGTGAGAGTCTGGGGTAGGTTTAAATCAGCTTCATTAACCCACAGCCTGGATGCAGAGCCTGGTCAAAATGGGGTGTGCTTTGTGCTAAACCGAGTCAGGAAGAGGAGCAGGAACCAGCCTTCATGGTCTGAGACTCTGCTGCTGCTGTTCTGCTTGGCAAAAGTAAGTGAGAGGGAAGTAGGATCATTGGGTGCCCTAGTCATGGGCACCACAGCAGCTACATCTCCTGGGAACGCACAGGGTAGCTGAACTCTCCAGGAGAAAGCCCTCAGGCAGCGCTGAGATGTAACTTAAGCAATGGATGGAAACAGCTTACTAAAGGCAATGACCTTGCTGTTGCACTTTTCTTGCCCTCAGATGTTTGCACTGAACAAAGCTGCCTGAAGGCATTTGTTATGTTTGTGGCTAAAGGGACAGGATGGCAGCGATGTTACCTGGATGCCTGAAACACACAGTACAGTAGCTATTGCACTAACACGTATCCTGGTGCACTTGTGTCTAACGGCCAGAAGCTTGTCTCACACATTATTCTTCAAGACAAGTATTGAAATGTGTATGTGACGGGGACCGCCAAAGTGCCCATAGCATATAAAGGGTTTAGATAGCAGATGAAAGGCATCAAGCCTTATGCCAGGTCTGCTGATCCATGTGTGTCACACTGGTGGACACTGCCCAGTGCTCTCCATGTGCTCTTCCATCTATACTGTGCATCCACTTAGTGGGCTTTATGCCATGCCTCGCCTCAGGCTCTCAGGAGCAGGGACTAACAGGAGTTTCCAAGGAACTAGAGATGATAAAAATACAGATGATATTGGCATTCAGCAACAGCCGATATGTTTCCATCCCTGCATGTCACCACCAGGTACTTACAGGACAAGTTTAGGGTATCTTGCCCAGTTCTTCCTGCTTAGAACCAAGGGAGAAGGAATGGTTCAATTTGAGAAGGAAAAGCACTCGTACCTGACAATGTGGGGTGAAACCCTCAGTAGGACAGTCCCCTGGGGAACTGTCTGGAGGGGGCTCGGTAGGACAGGAACAGTTCAGCACTTAACTAGCTGTTATGTTATGAATGTCAGTGCTATGCCAGGAAGAAAGGCTTAAATACATGCTTACTGTGCAAATGCCTGAAGTGAATTAATTCTGGTCTCATGTGCTGCCAGGCTGTTCTTCCTCTTCTGGACATGGTCATCCCTGTGCACCTGAGCATCCCATGAACCCTGTGCATTCCTCATTCACATCAGTGCACTGTCAGCCAACTTACTTCAAACTACCTTAGAAGATGGTGGAAGCCAGTATTCTTGGTTAAAAATCATTGGTGCAGATTCTCACACCATATGTTCCTTTCAGATGATGGAGTTGCACTAAGCTCTGACAAACATACAGAGGTGGTGATATTTCTATGGGTCCTTGAAGGCCTGGGAAAGGACATATAGCCATGACCTTAATCTGATCTGACTGGCTAGACTCCATGACTGTCATAAGAGTCTTAGCTTGATGTTCCTATTGCAGGGAGCAAATATCATGTTTACCCCAATCCCCTGCAGCCAAGCAATTAACAAACTAGATCCTACCAGTATTTGAGGAACAAACTGGCTTCCCTTCCCATATATCTTAATCATATAAAACCTCATGGGTGTGCATGTTCTTTGAGTCATTAGGTGACAGAAAGCATAAAGAAACTGGAACAGTTGGTTTGCCCTAAGATTATGTATATGCTTTTTATAATTTTGAATTGACCTTTGTATACAGAACAAGAGCTTTCTTACCTGCTCCTTTGCAGGCACTATGTATTTTCTTGGCATCTCGGTCTGCATCAAAACCATGGTGATGGTGTTTATTGGCTGACTAGGAAAACAGAGGCAAAACAGACACATGGGAAACAATTTTGCATTAGTCTGAATGACAGCAGTTTGGGCCTGGTTCTTGCTTGATCTTTGTTCACATCATCTAAACCATGAAGTTCACACTGGGCTTTGATGAAATACTGTATCATCTATCACTAGGGCTCCTAAAATGGGTCCACAAATAGTTGTCACCACATGACATACGGTGCTGACCCTATATAACTTTGTTCTGCCAGTTCAGGCTTGTTCAAACAATTTAAAGGTAATATCTTCATACTAAGCATCTTAATGCCAAATCAAATATTATTTGTTTGTACCACTTTAACAATAGGCCAATATAAATGCCTTATCAGATGTGTACAGAACCAGGCCCAGTCTCTGAAGTACATTTCTAAGTATTACGAGCTTACAGTCCCAATCACCTGAATAAAAACTGGTCCTGCAAGCCTTTCTTGCATCGATGCATTCATGCGAACAAGATAATTGGAGATATATAAGGTGATAAAGTTGTTGGGGCTTTATTTTGGCAAAATATGTGGTTACCCGGTGCTAAACCTATCCAGGACAATAACTCAGAGTCCACAGGGCAGTGGCAGTTTACAGCCTGACATATCAATGTAAACAGAAAACCATGCCTGCTCCTACTAATCTGACAAGCTGTGAATCACAAGAGCCGAAATGCTGTCATACTCTATTCTGCTGTTTCTCAGACAAGGGTAGAAATATCTGAGACCAGGTCAGCAGCATTCTCAATACCTGTAATGATGAATCAGATCTTTTAAAAGCCTAAACTCTAAAATAATACTGAAAATAGGTCCTAGGCTCTTAAATCAAGTAGAACAAACTATATGCACACCACGGACTTGTGGGGTCTAAGTAGGCACTGCAAGTGCTTTGGCATTTCCACTCAAATAGCAGCATGTGGATCAGGCTACGTGCTTTGCAGGGCTTCCAGGCACTGACACCACCACTGTTAATTAAGGATTATGATACCCCAGGGCATGGCAGTCCTTGTGACGTCCTCCTTCAAAACAGCTTAAATGCCCTTCTGAAAATGCCACCAGCCTTCTGAAGAGCAGAAAAGGTTAAATGGCTGATTAACCTCCTTGTCTTTGGGGACCCGATAGGGCAGAGGCAATTCCTGAGAGACATTAGGCATAAGATCATTCTGCTTGTGCGATAAAGAGAATTTCATCATATGGCTGTGGGCCAACCTCTGCCATGTACCCATCTGGCCAGAGAACAACCTGTTTTATTTACAAGTATAGCTATAGCCTGGAAGTCTGCTGTTGGTCTTCATCAAAAGTTTCATGCTGATCTACTAGCTCTGGTGGAAGAACTACAGCTCTGGTTAAAGGAATCCTCTGTCAAAAGACAAAGTATCTTTTCTGAAGGAGAAGACCCAAATCTAGTCCCTACACTGCTTTACCAATGTACCTTTGTGATAAAGACCATTTAGGTACCTGGCTTTTCTAATGCAGTTAGCAGCTAGGATACAACTTACTACTAGTGGCAGCTGCTGTACTGCAGCCATCCACTGAAATCAGAAGTTACTTTTACAGCAATAACAATTAGTAAGGTACAGCAACAATGCAATAATTCCTCTTCATCTCTAGCACACAAGGTAACACTTTCATTGCCACATCATTACCACAAATGTTGCTTATAAGCGTGCATCCTACTGTATGCTCAACACACACACTTCTCCAAACCTTTCAAACAAGGTGGAAATAGATGCATATAAATAACTAATATTTTATAGTGGAAGATTTTCTTTAATAGTCTTCAAATTTCTCAGAATTTTGTCAAATGGGAAGGGGAAAAGCACAAAGTTAGAAAATGGATGCACTGATCACTGCCTTTATCCAGAATGAATTGCATTCCCATTTTTCTATTATGACAGGGTGTACATGCTTCTCCTTTGATGGAATCATGTACAAAAGATCAATTTTTTTTTGCACAACACACTTGAAAATTAAGGAGCTCTAATTTCCTCCTTCTTTTCTGATTGCTACACCCTCATTATCATTCTAGTGAGAATAAACCTCACCTTTGTTCTCTGTAATGCCAAAACAAACAATGACAGCTGATCAGACTCAGTGGGTGATGAATCTGGCGGAAGACAATAATGGGATCCCACAACACAACAGAAGTTTACTCTGGATATACACCCCTAGGATGCAAAGACTGAATGCACAATGGGCCTCTGCTCTGGAGAGCTGCACAGGCTGGTGTTGACACAAGAAGTGTGGTCCAGGTGCTCCTCAGCATGTGGTGGACTCAATGAGCATCATGGAGTCGCATTCAGGAGGATGCTCTACTGTCTGTTCAATTGAGTGTGTCCTGCAGACAGCTCTGGTGCCAGCATGGTTTTCCCCTCTCTGTAATACTAAGTTTAACATGCAAATTGTTTTGCAACACTTCAGTCCATACTTTAACATATACTTGGCAGTACTGTTGGAGTTACCACTATGTTGGCTAATGTGCTCCTAATTACTTGCATCTGTGTCATGCCCTCTGGAGCAATCCCAAAGGACACTGTAAGCTGGAGAGACGGTATTCCTGCCTTTCCCTGCACAAAGTAGAAAGCTATTTGCAGGAACATGGTACAATACCTGAATAAAGTAAATGATGGTGACATTGAAATATTGTTATTTATACTGTTAGCATGCTTTCAGATAATGTTCACGCCACTCACACAGTTGATGCTGCTGTCTTTGTTAGGCAGCCAGTACTGAAATTATTCTAGAGTCATTTGCAAGGAATTTCTTTGTGAGGGTAAGGACCAGGGAAACAGCTGGAAAATCTGTTCTGGAGCATATAATACAGAGAAAAGCACTAACATATCAAATACATAGATTTGACTACTTTGTAGCATCCAAGTACTATTCTGATTTATAGATCCCCAACAGTATGTTTCTAGATCACTCCAATAATATGAATTGAGAACTGTTGCTCCACAATCACTTTCTCCTGACCAGGGAAGGTGATGCACTGGTGAGAAATGAGAGGAAAAAGGCTTCATTCCACTTTTCAGTCATTCAGCCTGGACAGAAACACCCATGCAAACACCCAAAAGCAAGGAGCTGGTCTGTGCTTTGCCTTATTCACTAGCAGTGCTGGGCTGTGGCACCTTCTCATACGAATGCTGCTAATGCAGCTCCTGCTGTCCCAAGCCTGCACAGACACACCTCATTCTTGTAATGTCATTATAGGACTTTGAAAGAGTGGTTTGCTCTCTTACACCTTGATGGCTGATCAGTTATGCTCAGGTTTTAGTGAATCTCTAACTCCTAGGTGTAGCTGTTGTGTTTGTCTATAACACAGCTGCAAAAGGCAGGAAGATGGTAGCATCAGCAACTGAAATAACATTGTGGATTTATGAGGATTCATAAAGACATAAATAACAAAACACAGTTCACGGGGAAAATCACATGCAAGGGAAGGAACACCTGATTCTTAATGATTTTCAGGGCATGTTTGTTTTAAAGCACCAAAGGAATCTATTGGGTCAGCTCTGCTGAAGCCTCTATCTTCAAATAAATAACTGTAAAACATTAAATGATGTGCCTGGGGTATATCATAGTACTAGCAATACTAGCATCAGCTTTAAGATAGGAAAGCTGATACGCTGGGTGACTGTCAAGGCCAACTCCTGAGTCATCTGGAAAGCCCTGGTTAAAATTCACCACCTGCTGGGTCCCAACCTTGATCTTTCCCACTGATACAGCTTTCCCATGCAGGAGAGGGAGAGCTGTCTCAGAACTGACTTGCTTCCTGCCTTGTGCATTTTGACAAGTTGGTTTTCCTGCAAGGGATAAATGACAAAAGAATTTGATGCTCAATGCCATTTCTAACTTGTAAGCCTTTTTCTTTCAAAATTATGAGCAGAATCACTTCACTATAGTTCTTGGTGTAGAGTTAGGATCTTCGATTTGAGTGGTTAATGACTTGCAAGTGTTGTAGCAATTTTGGTGATAGCATGGTGTGGAGTCTGAAATACCAGGTGGACAGACTGAATACAAATATTGCAGGTGAATATAGGATGTAAGGGAACTTCCTTTCATAAACTGGTCCAGCTCCCTCTACTCAGTCACTTTGTTTTCTTCTACATTTCTCTCCAATACTTCTGTATTAATCAGTGCAACCAGAGTTCAGGTGTTAAGAAATCTCACTTCCAGCCTAGCTGTATTCATGGCCTGTGTCCATGTGTTTTTAATGCCAACAGTATTCCTTAGCTTGAACAGTTTTTGCCTCACTCAAGCATATTCTATACAGCAATCGTTTTCCCTTGCAGCTTTGGCTAGAACTGCCAAGGACTTATTTCTGTTAAACTGGATAGAGTGTAACTAATCTAAAATTAACACTTCCACCTTGTTGTAAAGTAGTTTTTCCTATTGTAAATTACATTTGCCTTTAAGGAGATGTAGGATGAGTTTATAGTTGAAGATGGTCTGCAATGCTTAGAGGAGCATTTGGAGACTGTTCTTTGATGATCAGGGGAATGGAGCACCTCCCACATGAAGACATGCTGAGACAGTTGGGGCTGTTCAGCCTGGAGATGAGAAGGGAAACCTTAGAGCAGCCTTTCAGTAGCTGAAGGGGGCCTATGAGAAATCTGGAGAGGGACTTTTTACAAGGGCAGGTAGGGACAGGACAAGGGGGAAAGGCTTTAAATTGAGAGAGGGGAGGTATAGATTAGAAATGAGGAAGAAGTTCTTCCCCTGTGAGGGTGGTGCGGCCCTGGCACAAGCTGCCCAGAGAAGTTGTGTGCCCCATCCCTGGCAGTGTTCAAGGTGAGGTTGGACAGGGCTTCCTTTTCCACCTGGTCTAGTGGAAGGTGTCCCTTCAAGGGGTTTGGAACCAGATGATCTGTAAGGGCCCTTCCAATCCAAACCGTTCTGTGACCCTGTGATTCTATGAAAACAACAGAAAGGGCAGCTTCTCGGGATGATGCTTCCAGTGCTCACCCACTGCAGTTCTAACACAGATCGATGCTCATAATGCACATGGATAAATGCAGACAGATCCTTACAAGCAAATCACTAGGAAGAGTCAGCAGGAGTGTAGCTGCTGACCAGAGCACTTGAGATGCAAGTCTGATAGCTATGGGCAGAGCTCAAAAAGGGCTGGATTGATCCAAGGATGTTAAGTGCCTACCCCAGTCTTCACTTTTGACAGGTCCATTTTATATGCTTTGCTTAGTGTATGACTAATTTCAAGCTTCTCTTTGGTTGCTGTTTTCATTTTTCTTCAGCTTAAGAGAAATAAAAATTCAATGTCAAAACAGCAGCACACAGAAGGTGCAGACTGATACAGCCGTGCTCTTCACAGCACAGACTCCTGCATGAATGGGGTCTGGAATGAAAGGCAGGGCAGTATTCAGTTGTCCAGAGATAGGTATCTGGTCCTATTAGATAGCCCCTGGGTTAGAGATGCCCCTGGGTTAGAGATGCCCCTGGGTAAGCTGCCTGCTGCTGGTCAGAAATGAGTGGTCTCTTGCTGGACTCTCATCTGTCAACTTGGTGTGGATGTCTCACATACCTGAGACTGGGTGGTTGCTGATGGCGGGCAACAGAATCACGCCACAGCTATTTCACCAGTTTTCTTATTCTTCACACATATTTAATTAAGTTAGCAAAAATGCATTGGAGGAAACTGAGGTTTTCAAAAGAATGACATAAACCAGTTCTATGTGGCAGCAACCTGCGCTGTCCTTTCTACTAAGCAGGTGAGCACCAGAAACCCCTTTGCCTGGTCTCCCACAGGTTTACATCTGCCTGGCTGACTTTGTTGCCTCTACTGCCTACGGCAGCTGAAGATAGAATTCCTGTTACGGGTGCAGTCATAATGGCCCAGTACTGTGTGGATTCTCTAGTGTCTAATAAGGGTTGAGCTCATGCCTCAGTCTTCTGTTTAGGGATTTCTAATACAGTCTCTTCTCAAGATTTTCAAGGAACGTAGCAGACACTAATACTTTCATGTATTGTAACATCCTGCTGATAAATTGACTTAAAAATTGCCTAATGGGTTCAAATATTTTTAGCCAAGGTAACATATATACATACTGCAGTGTCATGCATCCTGTTTCTTTAAGAAGCCAAGCCCCAAACGATCCATAATGTCCCAAAGGTGAGCACAGGAGCACCAGAAAAACAAACTGAAAACCCATCACAGAGAGGAAGCTGTGGAGCCTGTGGAGATTTCTCAGTTCTCATCACACACAGTCACTGAGTCACCGGCTCAAAGACCTTCAGGGAACCTCCTCTCCAAGTAATGAACCAGTTCTCCTCCCTCTCAGCACTGCTAGCACTGTCAGGACTGGTTGGGGCAGAGCTGATCTGGCTGTAGGCAATGAATAAGTGAGCTGACATCTCAAGGTGCCTTCCAGTTCTAGGATTTTCTCTATTTCTCGTTTTGTGTGAAGAAGGTTTATTCTCTCTGTCTACCAAGAAAGGTACCAAACCAGGTACTCACCTTGTTAGCATAATAAACTATGGGACTGGAGGGCTCATCTTGTTAGTTAAATTGTATCTAATATACTAGGATCACAGAAGACAGCTTTTGGCAAATGAGCACCCACATGATGAATTTTTTATCAGTACACTCAGAATGAATTGTTTATCTTGGCAGGAGCCTTTAATGAAGCACAATGCAACTGGAATTCAAGGTTAACTAGGCTAACAGTACCGGGCAGGAAAAGAAAAGGGGTGAATATTGTCTTCGATCTTGTGGTTTTAGTCTTCTGGTGTATCGCACATTGTCAGGGTAACATCCTGTTAGCAGAACAAACTCTGAACTTTCACCCAAAGGGACAGTCCTAATCACAGCCCAAATCTCATCACTCATTTTTAAGCATTTCCATGTGTTAAGAATAAAACATAAGAACAAACATGGGAGTAGGCTGCTGTATTTTGATTCTGATCTGCTTTCAAAGATGGACTGAAAGCATGGCGCTAGCTTTGTACCTCAATAGTCTGATTTACTAATCAGACATTGCCAGTCCCAAAGATTTTTTTATACCTTAGGCCCCTTTGAACTGGGTAAATTTCTGGATCACAGCAGAAAGTATGAGTTTAACAAGAACTGTCACAGTCTCCAACCCCTACATAAGATATATTATTCTTAGATAATAACGTCACCCTATTCTAAACCTATGCATTCCTAATAGAAAATACATCTTCCTGCTTGTGTCAGTAAAAAATGCAGTTGAGACTGGAATGAACATCAACAGAGAGGAGGAAAAACATCTTCAGCTGTAAGACCCAACCTGCCTGACAAGCAGCATACCTCCCTCACCCATGGCAAAGAGCCTGGAGACATGTCTCACACACCTCAGAGCTGAGGGTGGAAGAACTCTTGGAGGCAGAGGATTGCCCCTCAACTGGAAGCTTCTGGCTTTGCCACGGGATGGACAAGGGCCCGAAGACAATGGGCCCTGTGACTTGTGGCTGCTTTCCACACAGCAAGGCCCTGTTCTTGGCTCTGTTAGCCAGCCTGGCACAGGGCTGCAAATATTCCTTGGAGACACGAGGGTGACTTGCTCAGAAAGCTCCAGACCATCAATCAGAGAGGGCAGAAAAGCAGACAAAAGCAGACAAAAGCCATTTCATTTTGGTGTATAGGTAATTTCATGAGAAAGGCTTCCAAGTATCAGAGCTCTTTAATACAGTGGAGAACTAAAAGAAACAAAGAACAATTACTACTACACAAGGTCAGGTGTCACCTAACTGGGAACGGCTGCTCAGGGGTGAGGATATCTACCATTAGATAATGGTGGGTTCACTGTCTCCTATCATCCTTGCATCAGAGAAAGATGTTCTACAAGTTCTTCAGTGAAATTCAAACAGTTGGGTGCAATTATTCTGGTAGGAATTTATGTGAAATGTAAAGGCTTTTAGCACACAGGTCAGGGTAGATGGGCACTAAGATTTAAAATCAAACAGAAGCAAACAGCTGTGGCATGTTGGCAACGGGGCAGTATCAGCAAGCACCAGGGTTTGTTCCATGGTAATAAAAAGGTGGGGCTGCTAAACACCTATTTGACTTATGTCAATTGGCAAATGCTACCTTAAGGACTGTGTGTGTCCTTTCGACCACAAGGTTCCTTCCTTTGTTGTTTTGTAGAACATACCTGTCATTTTTGTCTGCTCGAGTAATTTTCCCAGTCAAACACAATATGTACCTGGAAAATTGCCATCTGCCTCTTTGACTGCTCAGAGAATGGTATCAGTGTCTCTGAATGCCACCCGCCATCTGCCAGGCAGGCTGCCACTCTCCCAGATCCTCACTGCTGTTTTAGGTCTAACAGCTGTACAACAGCAACATGTACTGTTGGGTGAGTTTGTTGCTATGAGGAATAAACCAATTTCTATATGAAGTCAATACTGGATAATAGAATATATGCAAGTCATGTAGATCAGACTTTATTATTCAACAGCCTTTGCAATGACTCAGTGACTCTTTCCAAACGGAGGTGTGCAACTAACCTTATGTTCTACATCTGAAATTAAACTACAGTGACAAGAAGATCCTAATAGAATTAGTAGCATTTACTTTTTCCTATTACAAACAATTGGCAACAATGAAGGTAATTGCTCTGACAGTTACTCAAATGGCAAAATTAAACCCACCTCTCTCCTACAACTCCTGTTTCCAAGTACCTGGTAAAATATCATTTCATAATACCTTATGGCTAATTTTTTATGCATTCCATTTATTCACACTAATCAACATGATAGAGAAGTCCACAATTAAGAGAAAAAAATAAGCTGGGGGGGGGCAGTTCTCTCATGGCTGAGTTTGACACTGGCCAGTTTTAACGTGTTCAAACCTTCCTGTGGCTGGTGGAACTCCTTAACACAGATTACTTTTAAAACCAGAGTTAGATACCAAGGTACCATGCACTGGGAATGCTGAAGTTGCAAAACTGCAGCGTTTATTTCCAGGGGGCTCAATCCGGATGGTTAAATACAGACACCTTTGAGATGTGCCAGAGCACCTGGCACCTGCATGGGGCTGGCAGAGGCGACACAGGGCTGACAGGGACCTGACTCCCCTGATGTGGCAGCTGAAGCTGAGGCAGAAAAGGACACCAGAGATCTCCAGAGATACCATGCCTGTGTTTAAACATGAGTCAAGTCCTTTTAGTACTTGTCTTGCAAATAGAAGCAGAAAAACAAAAGTGGCAAAAAATGGCTTTATTCACCTAGGACAAATCTAGAATTTCAAGTCTGGAATAATTCTCTGTTACACTGGGGGTCGACTTGTCTACTTTTATTTTATTGACTATAATGCCTGATTGGAAAACAGTTTGTATCCTGGGCCATTAGGAATAATGATAACTAAAATGGTTGGAAACTGGCATATTCTGACTTGTTCAGCTCTTCCCCAGTGCTTTGAACAAGAAGGTGTTTCTGTCTTCTGCAGACTGTGGGCTTATGGCTAGGGACTTGAACAAGGATCCACTGTCACTGAATAATTGGTTTGCCCAGTGAAGTAACAAATAGCAATTGCCCAGTGAAGTAACAAATAGCAAATGAGCTTTGAGATGAGATAATAAAATCACACTGTGGTAAGTAATACTTGTACTAAGGAAACATTTCTACAAGGATAGAAATGTCCATAGGCAACACAGAGGTCCTTGTGGTGTTTGTGAGACTATGCCTAAGAGGCAGGTACATTCTTCAGGTTGTATCTCATAGCAGCCTTCCAATATGTGAAGGAGGCCTACAAGGATGGTGGAGAGAGACTTCACCAGGGACTGCAGCAACAGAACAAGGGGTAATGGGTTTACACTTAAAGAGGGGAGATTTAGGTTAGATATAAGGCAGAAGTTCTTTACTGTGAGAGTGGTGAGACACTGGCAGAGGTTGCCCAAGAAAGCTGTGGCTGCCCCATCCCTGGCAGTGTTCAAGGCCAGGCTGGACAGGGCTTGGAGCAACCAGGTCTAGTGGAAGGTGTCCCTGCCCACAGCAGAGTGGGTGGGTGGAACTAGATGATCCTTAAGCTCATTTCCAACCCAAACCATTCTGTGATTCTATGATTCCATGTTATACTTACTTTTTCACCTTCAAGTTCTCAAACTCTGGCTCACAACAAGCTGCCACCTGACTCTACATTATCGAGTCCTCCCTGGCAGAAGGTTTGGGCTGCTTTACAATGAGAAGATATAACTTAAGGGAATCCCAGAGAATCTGAAATAGTGGTTTAAATTAAAAACAGAACTCGCCCACCCCCCAGCTTCATTCAAGTCACAGACATCACAGAGGACAACAGAATAATGCATGAAGAGTCTTCTTGGATTCTTCAGAGACAGAAGATTAAAAAACAATTACACAAATCCACAAAAAGTCAAAATCCATCAAACTTTTCAAACCACCGTATCATCAAAATCACTGTTGCTATTGCCAAAAAGTCCCCAAAGCACCTCAGTTACAGCAGAGCAGCTACCCAGATTTTCAGGTGGATTGATTCTGCTTGTGGTAATTTGAAGACAGCAGAAATACAGGGAAGCTTGATGCAAGACTGCAAACAGAGAAGGTAACTACAGACTTTAAATCTCTAAGGATGTGCAGTCAAAAACGCTGATTGTGGAAAAAAGCCACCGGCTCAAGTTCAGAGAGCAAAAAGCATGTGGAAATACGCAGGAGTGGTAATGTTGCATCAGTTACACCTCTTAACTGAGAGCTCAGTTTCTAAGAGAAAGGTACATTTTGGAGCTGGTTGGAAATCTTTTGTTGAAAGCATTTTTTTTTCAGTAAAATTTTATACTTTGGTTCAAATTACCATGTTCACAGAGATATTAATTTTGGTGAAAGCTCCATTTTAAAATGAGACATTTTGATATGTCTCAATGACATATCAAAAAGTGAAAAGTTCCATTTAAACATCCCCGTAATGGAAACTTTTCTTTGAACAATGCTTAGCTTTCAGTGAAAACCTCATTTAACAATGACGTTTTGAAATAAAAGAAAGTTTAAAGCCTAAATCCATTTAACCAAATAAAATACTTGTTTGCTTCATTTTATATTTCTTGCAGCGAATTTGGGCTATCAAAAAAAATCTCATTTCTGAAATTTGAAAGCAGACAAAATTTTGGAAAAGATGCAATATTCAACCAAATGAAACCATCCAGTTTTCCCCAGCTTTCTAGTGCCAGTATTGACCATGCAAGAGGAGCTGCCTATGCACACTGCAGTGTCCCCCAAAGCCACCATCAACCACAGCAACAGATGCTGCAACACCACTGTGCCCCTTTCATCCTTCATGAGAGAAGTGCTTACTGGCTCATCTGCTGACAAACTGGTAGTCCCTACAGTTGTTTTCCGTATATCCTCTGAGAGATTGTAAGACTTGCTCTGGAGGTTTAAAAAACACAATACACAAGACACTCGTGAACCTGTGGTTGCAAAACATGCCACTAGGAGAAAGAAAAAACTTCAGCTGAAAAGCTCTGTTAAGAACTTAGTATCTTCAGGGTATTCCAGAAGCAGTTCTCTGATACAGATGCAGGCATTTCTCCAAGGTTACCTGGAATTTCCTAGGGACAAATGCAGAATGATGCAATTCCCAGATGAGTCATGGGCTGAATCATGGCATTTTCATCAACATGGGCTCACACCTCTTTGCACTGAAGCCTATGGCACAACTCTGGTGTACTGCACCTATATCTAAGCCACCAAGTCCAGCTTGGAGCTCATACAACGGCTAAACCTGCCTGAGATGCAGTGTTGTGATTTCTTTTCACTAGTGGCTAGTTTAAAACTGAACTGAGTATGCTTGCTCTACACTGCATTCAGTGTACTATCCTATACTCCAGGGTCAGAGGAGATGCCGGCTGGCAACCCTACAATGTATGCTTATGTTGACACACAGGGCTGAGCAGCAGAAGCCGCCTTGGCCTTGTTTCCTATGCAAAGACAGGTTGACTGAACTGCTCACTTCTCTCCCCTTACGCAAGCAAACAGTCTACAAAAGGATGGAACCACCCACCCTTTCACAGGGAGACAGAAAGCTCCTTGGCTTAATAGCTGGAGCTTTATGCAAATGGCATAGGGTCTCTTGCTCAGTGTGCCCAAGAAAATGTCTTGGAGAGCTGGTCCAAAAGCAGCAGATGCTTGGCATCTCTCAAGGCCTTGCTGAATTTGAATTAAAAAAAAACAGTCATGTAATAAAATAATACAAATCTTAGAGAAACTAATGTAACATTAGCTTGTATCAGCAAACAGGCTGCCTTCTATTGACACATGCTGTAAAACAGCAGGTTGTCAGCATTCAAGGAGAAAATGTGCTGCTGAATAAATACTGCCTTTAATTAGTTTTAAAATTGGAGCTAAACCCTCTGAACTTCTTCAGCACAAGCTCCTTAACTTTCAGAAGGACTGAGCATTCACAGCTACCACACACAAACTTTTGATCATCAGGTTGTTTTGAGGTTAAATATCTTTATGAAGATTTAGATAGCTATTATTAAACACCCAAACATTAGCCAAAATTGACTCAGTTGAAACTCAAGTTAATTTGATGTAGTAAATCCTGACACATAGATTTTAATCAGGCCCTTCTGTGAGCACTGCACTTTGAGATTAATCCTGTCCCTGGGATAAACAGCCACATTTTGAAAGTGCTTGCCTTTGGGACAGGAAGTTTTTCCTACATCTTTAGGGAATTATTTTAGTGTTCAGAATGTTCCAACATAAATTTGCTAAACTAAGATTAGTCTTCCCATGACATCATACACATCATCTCTCTACCTCAAAATTAAAGTGCTGGCCTTTTTAACTAAGCCACAATAAGCATTAAAGCACTCATTACAATAACAGTTTCATTATGCATGTACTGCAACTAAGCAATGCTACCGGCTACATACAAGTTTCCAACCCACACTTAAAAGTAGATTTTGAACTTAAATCTTCATTTGCGCTGTATGTCATTTAAAATGAAAATTAATAAAAATAAAACCAGCAAATTGTTGCATTCTTGACAATTCAAATTAAATAACTACTTACATGTGAACTGCCCATTTTTGCTTAGCCTGAGTGTGGAAGATGCAATTCTTCTGCTCTTCAATAAAGGAAGCATACAGATGGGGCAGTCAACTTTTACTAGAGCAGCTAAGTCCTACCCAACCCCACGTTAATCAATAACTTCTGACATTATTTAAATTCTAGTCATTTCCAGGTGGGGTGTATTCATGGTGGCTTTATTATCTAACACCACATCCTGTTGGGTCATGGAGCTGGCTGCTTTCTCCAAGAAAATCAGGATTTCACAATGTAAGCCTCCAGATTATATATACTCACTTATCTAATTGTTATTACAATGATTTACAACAGATAGTTATGGTAGTGCCCAACACGAGCTTTCAAACATTGCAGAAGGAAGGATGCCTCCACTGAAGAGTTTGTATCAGATCTTATAGAATCTAGTAGTATATAATGTGTAATTGGGGACCCTCAGCTCCGACAGAATATTTCAAACATAATCTCACTGCTTTTATTTGGTTTAGGTAGCAAAGTTTTGGTAGTGGGGGCATTGCACAAGTGGTCTCTCTGAGAAGAGACTGGGGTTGCTGTCATGCCAGTGCCAGCTGACTCCAAGATGCACTCACTGCTGGGCAAAGGTGAGCCCCATCAGCTATGTTCATGGGGACTTTATGATAATATATTGATAAAAGGGTAAAAAATACTGCCCAGCAGCTGTGAGAGAGAAATGAGAAAAACATGAGAGGGAAGTGCCCTGCAGATACCAAGGTCAGTGAAGAAGAAGGCAGGAGATGCTCCAGGCACTACAGCAAAGATTCTCCTGCAGCCTGTAGAGAAGACCATGGTGAGGCAGGCTGTGCTCCTGCAGCCCATGAAGATCCATGGTGGAGCAGATACCTACATGAAGCATGGAAAGGACCCCACACTGGAGCATTGGGATGTGCCCTGTGGGAAGCTGCAGCCTGTGGAGAGCCTGTGCTGGAGCCGGCTCCCGGCAGGAGCAATGGCCTGTGGAGAGGAGCACACATGCAAGAGCAGGTTTTCTGACAGGACCTGTGACCCCGTGGGGGACCCACACTAGAGCAGGGGAAGAACACGAAAAGGAAGGAGTTGCAGAGGCAAAAATTATGGACTGACTGCAACCACCATTCCCTGTCCCCCTGCACTGCTTAGGGGAAGGAGGTGGAAAAGCTGTGAAGGAGTGAAGTTGAGCCTGGGAAGAAGGTGGTTTTAGTTTTATCTTTATTTCTCTCTATCCTACTCTATCTTTAACTGGCAATAAAGTAAATTAATTTCCTTAAGTTAAGCCTGGTTTACCCATGACAGTAATTGGTGAACAGTTTCCCTGTCTTTATCTCAACCTGTGACCTTTTTCATCTTATTTTCATCTTATTTATCAGGAGGAGACCACTACCCATTTCAGGACGGGGAGTAAGAAAGCAGCTTAGTGGGCATCTGGCAGTCAGAGAAGGTCCTGCTTTAGATCTCAGGTAGAACAGCCAGAGAAAACAGAAGAATGTAAGTACACTTGAATTTGTAGCAGCTCAGGAGGAAAACTGAAATCTGTGAAATTATCCAAACAATAAGCAAAAGAAAATCACTGTGTTACTGAAAGTGTAGTTGTAATTCTAGGTTTTAAATGCTTTGATAGACAGTACTTCCCTGCAAAGACTTTGCTCCCATTCAAACACACTTAAATGATCAGATTTGGTACGTTACAGACTGTTAATCCTACTGCTTTTACTGGTTGTGAATGAAGGCACAAGTAATTAAGGATTTAAACCAAACAGCAGATTGAGTCGTACTATATTGTGCTGTGCACGCAAACAGTTTACCTAAATGTGCAAACAGGTTATCAGTAGGAAAACTATGTACTACTCCCACTGAACAATTTGGTTGACTTAGCTTATGTCTTGGGTATTTAAAAGTTTGTACAATTAACCAAAATTAAGGATTGTATGGTACTTTCCAGCTTTGTAAATAACAGGACTGAGTCCTTGCAGGAGACCCGAGGACTGTACTTCTGTGGGTGACATACCCCAGGCAACAAGATAGCGGCATCGCTTGGTATCTAGTGAATGGAGTTCACCTCCACCTATTTCTCCTTTCTTTTGCCAGCAGGATGGAAAACTGAGGGACAGGTATTATGCCATGACAAGATCAAGCAGGCTGCATGTAGAAGACAAGAAGGCACCAATGGCTGTCAAAAAGGTCCCCATAAACATTCTCCTCTGAAAGGTGGAGTGGGGAGAATTCAAATGGTGAAAAGGAGATAAAGTATTATCCTAGGAAAGAAACACCCACACTACAATGCGTAACTGCTGACTGATAACACTGCTGTTCTGGAGATTATTGCTGGTAATCACCCAGCAAGTCTTTGCTCTGTAGGTAACCATAGAATTGGTTACAGCTGATGGGCCTTAGCGGAGGTTAAATGGAAAAGGCAATGAAAATCTTCAGCCTAGTGAAGTAAGTGAAATAAAGGACCAAGGTGGTAACAGGTTAGAACTACATGACGCTGAGCTTTGCACTTTTTGCAGACAATATTTGTGGTAGCATCAGGCCCACACAGCTGGGCAGCGGAATGATGCTTTGTCTGTCTGCAAGAAGAGTCAGAACTTTCCCTGGAGAGGCAGGCACCTGGATTTCTCTGTGACAGAGGAAATACGGTTTGTGGAGTCCGCAGAATTAATGCCTTCAACCTCCACTGCAGCCTCGGTATGAGCTGTGCAACAGCTCTTACAGTGGCAGCGGTGCCTGGCATTTCTGTTCAACTCTACTGACCCCTGGTGAACCTGTGTGAGACTGAGAGGTTGCAGAAGGTAAAGACAACCACAGGAATTCTGAACAGTGTTTGGAGATTTATCCAGGGCAGCCAAAAAGGGCAGCAGGTTGACCAGAGACTGAGCAGGGACTCTCAAGGGACCAAAAGATTTTCAGACATGGTTACCAAGATACTCACTGACAGAGATGAGCTGTGGGAAGGACAGAAGGTTTCAAATGTTCACTTTGGAGAGGAATTTAAGGGGCTAAAAAGTGGAGTGGAAGTCCTAAATAAATGACTCAGCCTGTCAACAAACGTTGCTAAACCCATGCATTTACAATGAATTTGCTTCCAGTTGGAAGTCAGTGTCCTTGAAGGAAGTTACTGTCCCATTCCTGGATATGCAAAAAGCCCATTATTTCAGAGGAAAGAGTTCCCTAGGAACTATTTGGTCTTAAGATCTAATCAACAGTTGCCAATTGAATAAGCAGCTGCACAAATCAATCTCAAGAAAGAGACAAGAGTCATCCTGGAGAGCAGATATTCTTTGCATGCTGGTGAAGGTGGCATGCAGCTGATCAGGCCAGCCAGGAGTAGAGGGAATGTGAACAAGAGATTTCATTGCAACTTCTCTGTGATCAGTTCAGAGGTCAGCTGCATTGATTGAGCTCAGCTTGCTCTTTCAGAACACTGTATTTTACTGTGCAGATACACCTCCGCTACCTGTCAGTAGGAAAAGCAAACTGGTAGGCTCCCACCAGTCCATCGAGCTTGCTGAGCACAATGAAGTCACCTTCTGTCTCAGGAAATAGAGGAAGTCACTAGAGGAAGACAGGCTGCTATTTCTGATTTTAAACAAGGATGAACTGGCTGAAAATCCAGAACGGGAAGGTAGTTTCTTTGAAAGTGGTAATGACAAATGGAGTTAACTTGTTGCTAAAGCACAGAAGCACAAAAGACGTGTAACAAGGAAGAAAGCAGACTTTTGAAAGGTCAGTGAACCAAAATGTCTCTTGTGAATGTCTCTCAAGAATGAAGGCTGCTGAGAGTAACTGAAAGCAAATACATTAAAACCATTAAAACCATTAAAACCCAAGAAGCAAATTTTCTCTACAGGAAGGAAGAACAGTAAGAAAACTGTGTAGCACTAAGTCTGCAACAAGTTCTCTTTAAGAAAATGAAACTCCACAAGTTGATTAACCATAACTGAGTTTGCAAGTAGATACAGAGAACAAGAACACAGGAATCAATTTAGAAAAGCAAATGGACAGAATGAGTTATGAACAGCAAGAGACATCAAAGGCAAAAAAGAAGCTGGTCTAAAAATATCTCAGAAAAAAGGGATAAACAAAGGTGATTTATTACAGGAGAGCAGCTAATGGACTATACACACCAGGTTAAAGTGTTCAATCTTTGCTTTGCTTGTCTCACAGAGAAAGATTACTCATGCCAGAAATGAATGCATTTAAGTATGTAGTTGTGTACTAACCAGGAAAAAAAAATTAATGAATATACATTACATATAGTCAGTGGCACAGGTCTACTGAGCATCAAACTAGGGGCAGCAATCTTTGAAGCAGGGTTGATTAACTGTGAGCACTAATGTAGATCAGGGAAAGTCATAAAAGACTGGAGAAGGTTACATGTAGTGCCTGTGTTCTAGGATAAATCTGTTCATTACTGCAATTGCCTGAAGAGTCAGCTGGAGAAACTGTAAAGTCTGCAACATCCTACACACACACACATATCCATTCTGAGAATGTTGGAGGGAATGAATGAGGTTTTAATGATATCCAAAGGTTTGGAAAAAATGACCAGTAGCCAAATCCTCGCTGTTCTCTGCATTTTACATAGATTATTTAAACCAATGTGATTATAACTTCAGAGTTCAGTGACCTCAGTTAAAGGTGCAGGAGTTTGGAGCACTTTATGTGTGACCTTCATAAAAACAGAATCATAGAATCAGAGACTGGTTAGAGTTGGAAAGGACCTTAAGATCATTAAGTTCCAACCCCTCTGCCACGGGCAGGGACAACTCACACTAAACCGTGTCACCCAAGGCTCTGTCCAACCTGGCCTTGAACACTGCCAGGGATGGAGCATTCACCGCTTCTTTGGGCAACCTCTTCTAGTGCCTCACCACCTTGACAGTGAAGAACTTTTTCCTTGTATCTAATCTGAACTTCCCCTGGTTTTCAGTTTAAATCCATTACCCCTTGTCCTGTTGCTCCAGTCCCTGATGAGGAATCCCTCTCTGGTGTCCTTGTAGGCCCCCTTCAGATACTGGAAGACTGCTATGAAGTCTCTACACAGCCTCCTCTTCTCCAGGCTTCTCCTTCAACCTGCTGGTCACGCTCCTTTTGATGCAGCCCAGGATACAGGTGGCTTTCTGGGCTGTGAGTGCACACTGAAGCCAGCTCATGTTCATTTTCTCATCAACCAACACCCCCAAGTCCTTCTCCACAGGGCTGCTCTCAATCTCTTCTCTGCCCAACCTGTAGCTGTGCCTGGGATTGCTCCCACCCAGGTGTAAGACCTTGCACTTGGCATGGTTAAACCTCATGAGGTTGGCATCATCCCACCTCACAAGCGTCTCAAGGTCCCTCTGGATGGCATTCCTTCCCTCCAGGGTATCAACCGAACCACACAGCTTGGTGTCATCGGCAAACTTGCTGAGGGCGCACTCAATCCCACTGTCCATGTCAGCGACAAAGATGTTGAACAAGACCGGTCCCAACACTGATCCCTGAGGGACACCACTCGTTACTGGTCTCCAGCCGGACGTTGAGCCATTGACCACAACTCTTTGTGTGTGCCCATCCAGCCAGTTCTTTATCCACTGAGTGGTCCATCCATCAAATTGATGTCTCTCCAATTTAGAGACAAGGATGTCGTGTGGGACAGTGTCGAACGCTTTGCACAAGTCCAGGTAGATGACATCAAGTGCTCTACCCCTGTCCATCAGTTCTGTAGCCCCATCATAGAAGGCCACCAAATTGGTCAGGCAGGATTTCCCCTTAGTGAAGCCATGCTGGCTGTCACCAAGCACCTTGTTGTTTTTCATGTGCCTTAGCATGCCTTCCAGGAGAATCTGCTCCAAGATTTTGCCAGGCACAGAGATGAGACTGACTCGTCTGTAATTCTCCAGGTCATCCGTTTTCCCCTTCTTGAAAATGGGGGTTATATTTCCCTTTTTCCAGTCGTTGGGAACGTCACCTGACTGCCAGGATTTCTCAAATATGACAGACAGTGGCTTACAAAGTGAATTTGAATCAGTTGTCTGCAAATTCTCAAACTCATAAATACACACAGCACAATTCTGTTGTATGGTACCCTTCCTGGTAATAAATGAAAATCCTGTTCAAAATCAAGTACTTCCACTCTTGTCTTCTAATCACAGCTCTGCTCAATTATCCTGCCTTTCTTAAGATCTACCCCATATCAGTATTCCTTTCTAACTGTTTTGGCTTTTCTTCCCTTTTGCCAGTGCTATCACTGAGAAGTCTGAGGCAGCCGATAAGAATATAATGGAACACAAATACTGCATACATTACAGTTACTCTGAGCATCTAATGTTTTAGCTTGTGGATTCTCATATCTATGTCTTACTAAAAGTATTATTCATGTGCAGGTGCCATTAGTAAGATGATTTGCCTGAGAACCATACAAGAAAATAATTGCCTGGCCCTACAGAGAGGCGTGTCTAATTACTGATACCAAAAGCAAACAGGCAGTACTACCCAACGACCCGTACCATCTGGTTTATGTGGCAATGGGCAAGGTAAAAGGGTTTCTTATTAATGTCTTTTCAAAGTTTATTTATAGACCATTGTAGGGTGTGACAAAGGAAGGCTCCTGAGAAACCTGACAACTGGAGTTAAAAGAATTGAGGGATGAGGTCAGATTTACAGGCTGTGACTGGTTTTGGACTGAATCCTGACAGCGAGTCCTTATCTGAGACCCTGGAGATCCTGTGAGCTGCTCACCATCTCCTCAGCTGCATGTCAGCATCATGGGGTACATTCACCAGCTGAGACTTTTGTGTCTCTGCAGTTACTCATAAATGGGATCCTGAAGATACTGTTGATGCCAAAGCAGAACTGGGTCTGTAGGTCTTTGGGGACCTACTCAAAGATAACAGTGCACTGAGTTGTTTTTATTGCTTGGGTCCCTTTCAGCTCTGTCTCCACTGCTGCAAGGTTATTATGGCCTTAAAAAACAAACAGCACAAGTGATCAGGGCCTCACTTTGTTTTTATACATCAAATCATGCACTAAATGTGTAATGTTAAAAAAACACAGCCCTTCCTGTGTCTGTAATCCCCACACATTTAAACAAAAGGAAAATGCTTCTACACAGGAAGTTGGCACTGATTTTGACACAGGCAAGACTAAATGACTCACAACAACCTAGATCCTAAGATAAGCAGGGGCATCTGCTCCTCTTTTACTTGAAGCAGCTTTCTTAACGATATGAACCACTTGCTCAAAACCCCATGCGAACAGGGTGGGCTGCTGGTGGCGTTCAGGGCTGCAAGCTTTCCATCCCCACACTGTGCAGACCGCACGTGGGGAGCACGCTGCCGACATAGCCCAGGGCCATCACTAGGTGAGTGATCTCGTTCTTCCCTTCGCTCGTTGATGTTCCTTGCAGTCACCAGTTTGCCCAGGCATACCGTGAAGTGCATGATGAGATTGTGTTCAGATCAAGCGTTCACAAACCGTGTAAATCAGGCCCTCAGTGACGTGTTCAGTGGTGGTCCTGGCAGCCCTGAGATAATGGTTGCCCTTGATGAACCCAAAGGTCTTTTCCAACCCAGCAGATCCTATGATGTCAAACAGCCGCCTGTTACAGGCACCGGGAGAAGCGGGGCGAAGAGCCGGGAGACACCCCAGCACCCTCCTGCCCGCAGGAGAGAGCATGCGCAGCTTCCGCCACCAGCCGTACCCCGCCACGACCGCCCCGCCGGTCCCCGCCCCCCCGGAACTGATGTGTGCAGGCGGTTCCGGGGGGCGTAACGCGGAAGCGGCGGGCGGGCGGCGGGCAGTACGGCCCTGGGCCGGAGCGCCTCCCGGCGGCGGGGCCGGGGCTGCTCGCCATGAACATCGACGTGGAGTTCCACATTCGGCACAACTACCCCTGGGGCCGGCTGCCGGCCAGCGTCAAGCAGGTGCGGGCCGGCAGGGTCCGGGCTGCCGAGTGCCCCGCACGGGGAAGGGGAGGGCGGGAGGGTGCCGGGCGCTGTGCCGGGCGAGGTGTGGACTCAGCCCTGAGTGCCCCGGGGTGCCGGCGTGGCGGGGACGTGTGTGGCTGTGGGGAGAGCGAGAACATGGGGCGGGAGTGGGGAGAGGGGAGCGTGAGGAGGGTGCGGGAAGTACGTGTGGAGGGGGGGCACGGGGGTGCGCGGCCCTTTAGGGAGAGCGTCTGTATGTGTGGTGTATGTGAGGAGAACGGGGTATGGGAGAGGTGTGGGGTGTGTATGTGGGGATAAACGCGTGTGTTCGGGGGCTCTGAGGAGAGGGGTCGTAGGGGTCCTTTGGAGGTTCTGTGGGCAGAGGGACATGGGGGGTGGGTTCTCTCTCACCCTGTGAAGACCCAAGACCCGCTGAGGCGGGTGTCCCTCAGCAACCCCAGTGGTGAAAGCTGGCCCAGGACAGGTGTCAGCGTTGGCCTGTGCAGCCTTTACTGTGTTTCGTAGCTTGGGAACTGTTGCAGTGAGTGGCTTGCGAAAGAGGAAACCTCATGAAATGTTGATTTGCTGGGTTTAATAGGCCTCTGATAGCAGAAGGGAGGTATTGTGTCAAGTTGAGAGGAGGTGCTCATCTCCAAAGGCTTACGCTGCTTGAAAGCAGATGTTGTTAAACAGCTCCTGCGTGTGCACAAAGGATGAGTAGTGGCTGCAGGCCCAGAGTAGCTGAATTCCTTGAGTTTCAGATCCCAGGTGCTGTAAGAGGGGCGTGAATGATGATTTCTCTCTACCTGCTCAGCTGAGTGCTGTCCTGTTGGCTGTGTGATGCGGGATAGCAAATATACCAGTATTTAATGTGTTATCTACTTTAATGTAAGCTCTGGAATGCTGCTTAATTTTGTGTTAGAATAGTCTGTATTATATTTGCACTTCAGGCGAATATTTGGATCCCTCTTTGAATATTTAATCAATTGGACCCTGCCTGTGATATTGGCTGTTTCTTTTCAAATACCGGATCCTTCAGTATGCGTGCAACTTGTTTATCACATATATACAGTAAAGTACCTTTTTATACAAGGTTCTTTTTTAACATGAGCATCATGAGGGAGCCAGGAAAGGGGACCCCCCCCGCCCGAACCCAGATCACTTGCTGCAGATGCAGAGTAGAAGAGTAATATGAAGAATTTTAAGGGAGCAGTTTTTTAAATAAGGCATTCAAAGCATGGGCCAAAGTTCTCTTTTTTATCTTCTGTCATGGTATTCAAGTAATGTGCTGTGCTTACGCCTTGATCTTGTGACCTAAGATCACTTGATGGCCCTACTTGGGTTAAGCTATAACTTGCGCTGTTTCATTATTTGTTTTTTACATTATAGGCTGCTTAGGTACAGCAGTTGAAGCTTTACCTGTCATTTACCATGCTTGGTTTATTCTACACCACTGGGTAATTCTTCAAGGCTGCAAGATGCTGAATGCTTGATGAAATGCTTGAAGCTTCATGTTTTCTAAACCATTTTATTTGAGAATTAGGTGCTTCCTTTTTCTCTTAGAGTGGTACTAGAAAAAAAAAAATCTATAGGTGGTTGCTTAAGTCTGCATCCTGTGCAGAGAGAGCATTTTAAAGATACTTTTGACCTCATACAGAGACTAAAGATACCGTAACTGCCGAACTGGGGGACTGCCTTGAGTAATGACAGCTGCCTGCTTATGTTTGCTCACAAGCCACTCTGCAGTGGTTTGGCTAAAAGAGATTTTGTGTGTGTCAGCTAAAATGCCTTTATGTTTTCAAGGGTCTTGGAAACTCTCAGAGGGAATATGAAAGGCAGGTTGTACTCTACAGCATCCGCAATCAGTTACGATACAGGAATAACTTAGGTGAGTAAAGAAGCTAAGTAACTTCTAATTGCTGCTCAGTTCTTCTGTGTGGAAGCCTCTTTATTGTCAACCTGCAAGAACTAGCTCTAAACAAAGTTCCTTCCTTCCTTCCCTGAAAATAAATACTTTTAAATGATAAAACATCAAGAAGAGTCTTGACTTTTGAGTACATTTGGCAGCTTTTCTAGCAATGCAGTCTGTAAGTTTGCTGAGTTGACGGATGAACTGAAGTCCTTCTGTAGTTATGCTGCCCTTTTCCAAGGAATTAAGAGATGTTGCGAGAGGATTTAACTAATAAAATAAAGCCTATCACTAGATGAGATGCACACACTGGCCCTGACTTGCGTGAGCTATTGGCTATGAGTTGTTTGCAGACTTTCAGTTCAGGTTTTACTGACTGCATTCTTTTGTCTTCCCAAAGATAGATAATAGTTTCACTAATTAAAAGATAATTTTCTACAGCCTGCACGAGTTGTGTCTCAATGGGCTGCTTTGTGATAACCTGTAAGATAAATCTGCTCTCTTCTAATGTCGTCCTAAAAGGCTCTGGGAGTACTTGTATGTAGAAGTCCTTGGATAATGAATGGCCTCCACCAGTCCTTTATTTTGTTCTTAACTTTCTGTCAGTTGCCATTATACTAGTTGTAATCTTTTCATTGTAACACTGGTTTTGTTTGGGTATTTTTTTTCATTTAACATTATAGAACAGTATAACTCTTCTTTTTTTTGCATCCCCTTGTAGTTAAGCATGTCAAGAAAGATGAACGCAAATATTATGAGGATCTGTTAAAATACAGTCGAGATCATCTCATGTTGTACCCTTATCATTTGTCTGACATCATGGTAAAAGGTCTGAGGGTAACACCATTTTCCTATTACACGGGCATAATGGAGGTGAGTACAGAACTATGTTCTTTTCTTTCTTAGAGATATTGGTAATGGCCCAGTAATGCGTATGAGGCAGCGTCATGTAGTTTGGTTGGTTTTAGGTGGGGTCTGCTAATAAATAAGGAAAGAGTAAGGAAGGCTTCTAGAGAACTGCTTATGACTGCAGTTTTATTTCCCCTTCTGCCCCCATGAGCCTTTCAAGAGCTGGACTTTGTCATGTGGAGCTGGGGTGGGACTTACTCTGGCATCTGTCTTTCTCTTTTGGTGTTTGAGATTTGTGACTCTTTACTTCAAACTGTAAAAGAAATATTTCATTCTATTAGATTAATGAAACAAAGAGAATTACCATTTTTAAAACCCACCACATTTGAATGGTTATTTTCTTTTGTGTCCTTTTTCAAAAAGACACTTAACCATGTTAGAAGCTTTTTCAAAAACTGGAAGCGCATCCTTTTGTTAAGAGAACAAAGATGGTTCTGTTTTCTGCCAGTGCTCTGGCAACCTTCTTCTATTGTCATTGGATATCAGAAGTGGTTTTTTGTATCTTGTGTACAGTGATTGCAGGCATAATGGCTTACTTGTTAGTTTGCTCTGTTACTACTTTTAGCAATTCCACATGCTGGTTTTTGTGTAAAGACAGATGCAGTATTATGTTTATTCTTTCAGTCAGTATTTTTTTAAAAGCTTGAACAGAAGTCTCATTTTTTTTTATGAGACATTTACACAATAAGTTAATGATTACTCAAGTAATTGGCAAGTTTGATAAGGTAACTGACTTTAATAGATTTGGTGTAATTTCGTTTTGTTCTTAAAAGGCAGGCAGACTGCTGGACCTGCTTTTCTGAAATGATAACTTTCTTGATGCTGCAGCTAATTTTTCTTGGATTTTTTTTTTAGGATATAATGAACAGTGAAAAAAGCTATGATTCATTACCCAACTTCACTGCTGCTGACTGTAAGTATTCTCTAGTTGCATTACTAGTTGCATCCACTGAGTTGGAAATAAGGAGCTTCTGAAAACAGATTTGTTGACATCTGTTTGCTTGAACAGAAGCATGTGAACAAAGGTGCAAAAGCATTTAACTAAGGATATTAAGGAGCGTGTGCTCTCCATACTGAGTTCCATCCATATGGTCAGTGCTGGAACTGGGCTACTGTGAGTGCAGGCAGGCAAAACCTTGTGCAGCTTCTGGCCTTGCTTGTATTGCATTCATGTTTGCTTGTACTTCTGGGATGAAAGTCTTACTCGCTCTTGTGTGTCAGCAAGCTGAGCTGCTGGTTGTTCCCTAGTGTGTTTTCTGGCATATGTTGGGCAGAAAGCTTTAGCAAGCCAGTGAAAGGCTGTTGATGCTGCTGTGAATTAGGGTCAGTGAGGATTGAAGGATGATGTACCAGGAAAGAGAGAGAAGAGAATTTGGTGTTTTATGACACTTCTGGATGTCCCAGATGTTTTATTGTGTTTTGTGGGTATGGGGTAGGGAGATTAGGAAAGAAAAAAACATTGAACCTGGTGGAGCAGAACACAGTAAGAGCAGTAGCCTACTGCTAAATCTTAGCAAAATGCAGACTGCTGGCTTAGGAACGGTGTTAATCAAATCTGTCTCTTAGAAGTTATTTATAGCTAAAGACTTAATTCCTCACCTTTGGTATGAATTTATAAAGTTCTCTTTAAGGACAGTGTACAGTCAGATGAGGAGTAGTCTGCAGCTCCTGAAAACAGTTTTGTGTGTGGTTTTGTTGGATTTTTTGTTTGTTTTTATTTTTAAAGGATCTTGTCAGTTAACTGTTCCTCGTTTGCCTCTATGTAATGTTCATACTGGAGAAACAGATAAGGGAAAACTTTACATCAGTGCAATGTAAGTTGTTGGAAATCTAGCGTTACTCAGGAGTATGGAGAAGGGAAAGGCTTCCCTGGTTTTTGTTTGTGGTTGTCCCCACCCTCCTCCTGCTCACAATGCTGTTATTTTAGCAGCAGCTATATGTTAGTAACTATGGTGTAATAAAGTTAATCATCTTTATTAACATTTCATCATAAAAACTAGTGTCAAACTAGAAGGTTGGAGTTAAAACTGAGAATATGGGTTTAAACTAAGAAGTAGCTTACTAGTATCTGTTCATAGTTCCTTAATGGTTGAAAGCTAGAGATTATGGAATTAAATTTTGATTGAATTTAACTCAGCTGTATTTTAATCATTTTCTTTAGAAGCTTATGTGGCCTTTTATGCTCTAATTTTTAGTTTAGAGTTCTGATCCAGTGTATGGTATGAGCTTTGTAAGGGGGAATTAAAAATTACTGACCAAAATCTGGTGCAATTTTAGTCCTGTTGATTTGAAGCATAGTGTAGGAGAGAAAAGGGTTGGATTATGCCCTGCTACCCTGTCGCTTGAGTGATACAGGATTGTTTTCTTTAATCTGTACAGAGTAAATGAATGGGGGGGGATTCTTGTTTTAGATGCATATGGTTCTCTGTCAAATTCAGTTAGAACTGAATTGAGCTACTATAACTATCCTTTTAGTTTGTGAAGAAAAAGTAATTAAAAATATTATTACAGAAGTAGTCTGATTCTTTGAAGAATGTTTTATGTACCTTAAACCTGTCTTAAAAGAAATAAAATCTTATTTTTCAGGTCTAAGACTTCTTGGTATAGGAAGAAATCAGTATATAGATCTAATGAACCAATGTAGGTCTTCAAAAGTAAGTTTAATTTCCCCTCCATTTCCTTCACCCTTTTCCCCCTCCCATGTTATTTCATAGGAAGTGAAGAACGGAATAATTTCATGGGCCTGGTTAGTTTAGTAATGTGGCATATTGTGGTGTTAATTGTATTATGTTTCCTGAAGTTAAAAAAGAGCTTTATAATTTAAAGTCAAAGTATACTAAAGAAAAAGATGCTCACTGCTAAGTGTGTGTTTGTTTGGGGGTTTGTTTATTTGATTTTTTTAAGCTTATACTTTTAGAGCTATATTTACTCTATGGCACCAGATAACTAATATCTCCTGGCCAGTATAAACATGGTAAATGATACTGGTTGTGGAAGAAATACTCCTTGTTTCTATGGGTACGGTTGAGATCAGAGTTTATTCTGGGATAGTCCTCTGTAAATTTCTATAGCATGTATGTTTTTCTCTAAGACAACAGTAAGGAGTCTGAACAGGCATTGCTGCATGTGAACAGCACATGTGGAAACCACTGCAATGACTGTTGATAGAAATAGACGCTTCAGTTCACAACAGTTTCCTCCTTCAGGAAGCTCTTGCTCTTTCAGTAACTTCACGGTGCTCCTTCAAACAAAAGTATGAAAAATATGAAGTTGATAGAGTGAACCAAAAAGTAATGGCTGTACAATGGAAAAGAAGTTGTTCAGGTCTATAAATAATATTCTCCATTTTTGTCTTTCTTGGAGTGACATTTACTCTATCTTTTTTTTAGCACTATGCTGATTGAGAATGTGTGGTACTTTGTCCTTAGAAGTAAATAAAATATGTTCCTAAAATTCTTGGGTGTGTAAGATCCTTGAATATCTTTAAGATCCCTCATTTGTATAATTTGTTTGCTGTGCTCTCTAACCTGTTCACATTAAAAAATATTATGAACATTAAATTAATTAAATTAAATTTGGACTTGATCCTAATGGATATCGGGACTTTTAAATAGTGACATATACAATATGGATGAAAATATGGGTTTATGGGAAGACTTAACAGTATCAGATGTAGGTGATTTTTTTCCTTCCCACTTTCATGTGATTTGAGAGAGGAGAGAAATTTTGACTAAATGACAAAGCTAATAGTGTTTGTATGAGTCCAGGCTGTGAATATAAGGTACTTAAAATAGGATGTTTATAAAAATAAACTTATATAAAGGTGAATGTCTGTCTGCACACGTGAAGTGCTCTTTATTACTATCTCAAATGGACTGTACCACTGCAGAAATTTTTCAGAAGGAAAACTGCTCATGATCTGTTACCTGTGAAACCTGTGGAGATCACTATAGAAGCATGGTGGGTCGTGCAGTCTGGCTACATCACTGAGGATGACATCAAGGTATTTCAGTATGGATAGCATCTCTAATTTTGATTCAGTACTGATAGCCCCTGAAAACAGGGGCTTCCTTATGTGTAGAATACACAAAGATTACGTTTCAGGTTTATAACAAATCTTAGGGAAACAGAGATTAGAGCTCATGGAAATTGTGATATTTTCTTTGTTGACATATTCTGCCTTTCCCTCCTTTGTATTTTCTGTGCTGTGTACCATGCTTTGGTGGTTTTGTGTCAACCAATCTGTGGTAACTAGTATGTGTGGTAATGTGCTTTGTAGGGAACAAGCAACAAAATGTGTTTTCTTAAATTAGTATTTAAGCCCCAGTAGCTCAGTTTTGACTGAATCTTGTATAATTAGAATCTGAATTAGTGCACTTTATATGTTTTCATTGTTTCTACTCCTTGTGTCTCTTTTCATTGTTTGCACATGAAAAACTTGTGAGCTGACTTAATGTTTCAACCTCACTCAACTTCCATTTTCATAGCTTCTTTTTATGGTTAGCTAGTCATCTGATCTGAATTTAATTCCTTTTCTGCAAGTCTTTTGTTTAGATTGGACCATTTAAAGCAGTAATGAAAGTTTTTTTTTTGGCTACTATTTGGAATATCTTAGGCAGTGGCTACTTACTTTCTGGCATCTGGTCAACCCAGAGTAGTTAACGTGAAGCACATTACTTAGATAGTGTAATGGACCTTTTCCTGGAATGGTTCCAGTTGTATGACTGAAGAATCAGTTTGGAAGTTTTAAAGAGCAGACCTATTATACTGTGGACTTCACTTGCCAAATACCTGTTCAGTTAAGTACAGTTCCTTGAACACGCATAATTGTGTGTGGGGACAAGAGTAAAATATGTCAAGACTTTAACAGGAGCCACAGTGAATTCTTCAGTGCAAATATTTTTATTAACAATATAGGTTACTTGCTATATTCTTATATTACTTATGACTGATTTGAGGCTGACATGTTTGAGGTTTTTTATGAGCTGTATTAAGTAAGTTGCATAGACTCATTTCTACTAAAGACTGACATGCTTTCTTTTACTTAGATTTGTACTACGTCAGAGAAGTCTGCTATTGATAAGATAATTGATTCAGGTCCTCAGCTTGCTGGTGCATTAGACTTCAATGTAGTTCACAGTAAGTTTTTAATGAACATTCCTTTTCTGTTCGGAGATCTTGCTTGCTTAGTAAATTCTGAGAGAAGTGTCTGAAAACTAGGAATAAAAGGAAGTTTAACCATAACAAGTGCAAGGTCCTACACCTGGGTCAGAGCAATCCCAGGCACAGCTACAGGTCGGGCAGAGAAGAGATTCAGAGCAGCTCTGCAGAGAAAGACTTGGGGGTGTTGGTTGATGAGAAAATGAACATGAGCTGGCAGTGTGCGCTTGCAGCCCAGAAAGCCAACTGTATCCTGGGCTGCATCAAAAGGAGTGTGACCAGCAGGTCGAAGGAGGTGATCCTGCTCCTCTACTCTGCTCTTGTGAGACCTCACCTGGAGTGTTGTGTGCAGTTCTGGTATCCTCAACATAAAAAGGACATGGAACTGTTGGAACAAGTTCAGAGAAGGGCCACGAGGATGATCAGGGGACTGGAGCACCTCCTGTATGAAGACAGGCTGAGAAAGTTGGGGCTGTTCAGCCTGGAGAAGAGAAGGCTGTGTGGAGACCTCATAGCAGCCTTCCAGTATCTGAAGGGGGCCTATAGGGATGCTGGGGATGGACTCTTCATTAGGGACTGTAGTGATAGGACAAGGGGTAATGGGTTAAAACTTCAACAGGGGAAGTTTAGATTGGGTATGAGGAGGAAATTCTTTCCTGTTAGGGTGGTGAGGCACTGAAATAGGTTGCCCAGGGAGGTTGTGAGTGCTCCATCCCTGGCAGTGTTCAAGACCAGGTTGGACAGAGCCTTGGGTGATATGGTTTAGTGTAAGGTGTCCCTGCCCATGGCAGGGGTGTTGGAACTAGATGATCTTAAGGTCCTTTCCAACCCTGAGTGTTCTATGATTCTATGAAGTGTAGACAGGTGAAGCATAAGAGGAGGTAGAGGAAAATAAAAGCTTGTGTGGACTGCAGTCTAGATCTTGTGAATGATTTAACAGTGAGCCATTAGCAGCTGTTGCTCTGTTATTGTTTGATTCAACAAGTTCTTTCATTATAAACTGTCAGTAAAGACTGTGGGGGAGAAGGATGTAGATGAGGACAAGAGAAACTAAATTAAAAATGTCAGAGTTGGTAATTCGGGGTGGTAAAACTTCACTCCTTTCTTTTTGAAGGAGAGTTTTTGTGACTTTTGTACTGTTTGAACACCATAAAAGTGGGGTTTAAATCTGAGAGACTGTCTTGTTTCTCAGACTGCAGCTGCTACTGAAGAATGATGTGCATACGTCTGCTCGTTTCAGTGTAATTCAGGTATTAGATACAGGCAGATCATTAGGCAAGGGGGTACAGATTCGCTGACAGACTTCTTGAGGAGCCTGTCGGTAAATTTGGCTTGCTATAAGCAGTCAAACCTGTGCACTGAAGTTTGCCTATGAAATTGAGGGACAGTTCCACTCCCTGTTACTGAAGTAGGACAGAACAAAACAAAAACCCCAAACCAAAGAGAAGGTATGTGAAATTCTAGCTCTGGGGTGCATCTGAAATAGTATAGGGCTTCAGAAAATTTGGATTCTGAAAGATCATAAAGTGTTTTCTCTCTGCATGGCCTGGTGTTACTTGTGGAAAGGGTTACAGCTTTTATTTAGTAGGTTTAGAAGGATCTAACATACCTGTTTACCCTAACTCTTGGGTAGAAAAGCAATGTATATAATATTAATGTAAAGGACTGCCAGTAGGGTGGGATTCGATGGGGAAAGAGGACTGCTTAGTGCAAACTATGATGCCATCAGTACATTTCGTGTGCAGTGAGTAAGGATTTATGAGCTATGAGAGCTGAACCTGAAGGAGAGGCAGTGAAAAGCACCCTCAGCATGCTGATGGCTAATAATGTCATCCTGATCCATTATTACAGCTGGTATGTTGGTACACATCAGTTTGCATAGCTGATATATGTCACTGCCTGTGCTGAACAGCAGCTAAATCAAAATCCAAGTTAGTGTAGGTTTAATGTAGGTATTTTATTTAAGATTTGATTTGGGGTAGTAATTTTATTAGAGAAATTGTAGATATATACACACATGCTATAGCTGGGGTGAGCTGTGTGTATATTAACCACCCTGGCAATGCTACTTCAGGTATTTAGTAACCCTTCACCTGAGGGTAGTTGGTGCACTTCGTTCCTGCTGTGATGTACATGTCATAGATGGAGTGATCTTGGGTAATGCCAAATAAACCACTGATGACAAGTTCAGCTTATTTTATACTGTGTAATTTAGCTTTCTGGTTTATTACTAAAGCTTTTACAGACCTTAGGCTCTAAAGAAAACCATGCTGAAATGTTTTGTGCTTTCTTAAAAGCTTCTTCCTGGTTTACCTACACAGCATAACTCAGTTGTGATGCTTTGTGCTCAAATCAATGTCATGGGGAAAGTGTAATCTTAAAATCTGCCATATTATTGTACTTTTTCTATGCAAAGTTCATCTCTATCTGCTGCAGCTTTTCTGATGCCTTGTGCTGAAGTGCACCAGAGCTAATTTTGGAATAACATAAAAAAGCCTTCTGGTGAAGATGTGAGGGAAACACATGTGAGCACCATCAGTACTAATGTGATTTAGTTTGTATCCATGCAACGAAGTATCCGAGTTCCAGCCTAAGTTAGGGAAGAACCAAAACATAGCCAGCATCCTCAGCTGACAAAACTAATTGAGGATAAAAAAAAACCACTTGCCAGTACAGTGGTGGTGATGGAAATTTAATATTTGGTCAGTGCTGCATTCATCTTTGTCAAATGTTTGCTGCTTTGATCATTCTACTGTGCTGACCTTAAGTACTTGTAGAAGTCCAAGTGTACTGCATCAGACTGCAAGTAAAGAACTGTGGTTTAGGGTGACACCTGATTAATATTAGATGTGGTTTATTGATCCATGCCTTGCAAGGTAATACTCCACTGTGGAGGGGAAATTAGGAAAAGTTTCTTCAAATTGTGAATTGGCTGATGGGAAAGGCTCCTTTGTATCATTGATACTCTGGAAAATGTTGTTTTCTAAAATGTCATGCTTTTTTTTTTTTTTATATAAAGGTTTGTATAACAAAGGATTTATTTACCTTGATGTACCAATATCTGATGACAGCTGTATAGCAGGTAAGTAAATATTTAACGGTATTATACCAGTGTTTCCTTGGTTTCATGTTGGTTATCCTGTAGTTCTCTTGTGTGTGGGTAAGTTTGCTTAAACAAAACATAAGAGTTATGACATTTTTTTCCTGACTAAATGTTTTCAACCCTATTAAAACATTGCTTTGATTGTATATAGGATTTTTTTCAACTTGAATTCTTAGGTTATTTGGTATACATGTTTAGGTAAGATGAGATTCTTTTAAAGAGTTATGGCATGAGTTAGGAAGTACCCTCCTGTGTGTCTGTAATGAAAAGGAAAAATGGCATAGAAAAAATAGTTGCCTTATCAAAAGGATGTGGGGTCTTGAATCCTATTTTCTAGACAGTTGCAATGTTTTTACAGGAATCAGTTCCATCCTTCATGGTCTTGTGACCTCAGTTATAGTTGTGGGCTGTGTCTGTGGACTGTGTAGGAGCTTAAACTAGCACAGCATGTGGCTGCCCATTAAACTACTCATTATGCTATGCTAGGTCTCAGGGGCTTCTGAATTCAGTATAATCTGCAAAGGCATAAATCATTTAGAACCTGGTCATGCAGAAGCACCTGTCATTGCTGTAGTGGGGATCAGTTAAGTGAAAGTCTTCAAAATACAAGAGACTTACTGCTTAGATAATAGCTTTGGGAGTCTCAGCTCAGGAGTGTGTGGTAAAGGTGGGTTATTTTGTGTCCAGCTTCAGTCAGAGCCATGATTTAATCTCCATTCACATTACAAAATCATTTCACTGACTGATGACTGGAAATGATCTGTAGTGGATGAGCTGGAGACTGCAAGACTATGATGTGAGGTAGAGTGGCTCTTTAGGAAAACATATTGAAATTATTACTCAAGGATTGGGAGAACTTTAAACACCATGTATACTATCTTTAGGCTTTTATTCTTTATGACTGGTAAATCCTCAAAATTATGGGTACTGTGAAAACCAAATAAGCATAAACTTATTTTCTGGTTTCATGTGGTTTCAGTTTAATAAGGAAAGTTACCAGATCGTAATTTTGCAAGTAATTCTTTTTAGTGCCACCACTTGAAGGTTTTGTGATGAACAGAGTGCAAGGTGACTACTTTGAAACGCTCCTGTACAAGATATTTGTTTCAATAGATGAACACACTAATGTGGCAGAGGTAAGTAAAAACCTGTGTCGGGGAGATAGGAGTATTTGAAAGGGCTCAAAGCATATTGCTGCAAATACTTAAGGCAGAGAGGTGGATCAATATCAAGTGATTTTATCTAGAGGTATTGCCAGGCTTAAGATCCTACCTGTTTATTTTGAATGTAACTAACAGTGCTTCAGGCTCAAAGTGCTGCCTTCAATTCAATGAATCAATTCATCAGCTGGAATGAATTCATACAGTGGTCACCAATGTAGAGTATTTTATATAACCTACAACTGGAACAGAATCTGCTTTAATAGTATGCAGTAAAGGAGATAACTAATTTTTTTCCTTAGCAGTGAAAACATGCAGGGTGATGGCTTAAAGTAGGAATGTAACTTTTGCATAAGTATTTCTGAAAACATTTCTCATACTAAAATCATATAAGTACTTATTCTCAAAACTTGGTGAATACGCACCTGAAAAATACCTATTGAATATATCCCTGATTTTTTCTTCTTTAACTGTCTTCTGATGTACATAGTTCACCCAGAAATCATACAGTGGAAGATAACCTCATATTTCTTTTGCATGCTTTCAAGTGGCACAATCATAATATAGAATAGCATCATAGAATCATTGGAAAAGACCTTCAAGGTAATCAAGTTATACCATTACCCCAGGACTGCCTTTATCCCCCTTTTTCACTGCTTTCAATGAAGACAAAATTGCTCCTACCAGTATAGGCTGGGTTTAAAAATAAAGAAGACCAACAAACAGATGCCAAAGCCCCCAAGTGGTAAATTGCCATGCATTGTTAATACTCTGTTGTTAATTCATCTTTCTATTTTATTTCTTTTGTAGCTTGCAAATGTCTTGGAGATTGACTTATCTTTAGTAAAGGTATGTGTGTATAATGTATTTGTTGAACTCAGTATGGAAAGTTCAGTATTGTGCAACCTGGTTTCATCTTGCAGATCCTGATTACATGTATGTGTGTTTCTGCAGAATGCTGTCTCCATGTATTGTCGGTTGGGCTTTGCTCATAAAAAAGGCCAAGTAATAAATCTGGATAATCTTCATCCATCATGGAAGAATGTTCCTTCAGTAAACAGATTGAAGTAAGTGAACAATTACAAGAATACTTGATCCTCTTTTTATTAATTTGATGATAAGGGATAATAATTTAGCCTGTATGTTCAATGGGCTATTTTTGTGGCTGTCACTTAGTGCTGCCTTGTTGATTGTTTGTTTGTTTTTTTTTTAATGCCTAATTCCTTACTTTTCAAGCAAACAAGTGTATGTTTGCTTTAAACTTCTGGGGCCAGAAATAGCAGCTGTTACTACAGAAACAGTGTCTCTTGGCACTGCTGTCAGTGAATATGTACCTGAAGTTTGCTTGCTTGCTGTCAAGTACCATTACAGTTCTGTTATAGACACTCATATATATATATACGTTTATCTATAGTAAATCTTGGGAAAGTGATGTTAATACCAATCAACAAAGGGTTCTCCAAGTTGAAGTGCCAAGCTGCATTAATTAAGAATTGTCAGGAACTTCTAGTTTTATACCTATTAAGCCATTTAAAATGACATCTATGCCTGAGTTTTCTTTAATGTTAATTCAGACTGTGAGACTGAAGTGAATTAGTTGTTTGTTTTTGTTGTTTTTTTTTCCCCATTGGATTTTTCTTCACCTGTGGTGTTCTGATTTTCTCAGATCTCTCTTTTTCAAAATCTGGTATTTTCAAACCCCCAAATAAAGTTTTCTGCTGAAGCTAAAGCAGGCCTCTGAGGGACATTGAGCTTGACTGATTTAGGGCTTAGAAGTATTGAAAGGCATGGATGAGGTATGCCTATGCATGGACTACTAGCACGGAAGGCAGAGATACTTCTCCAGTGCTACAGTGACCGATAGATGTGGATTTTAATTCACATTAATAGGAGTACTTTGGACCCTCAAAAGATGCTGCTTTCATGGGACAGTGGGGAAAACAGAAGTCCTATACAGGAAGCTGGGTCATCAGCCACAGATACAGATACCAACAGTCAAGATGATCCAGGTTAGCACTATCAGTAAATTTTAATACATTAGGATCAATTATTTTGAGACTTTTAGAGTGCCATAGGCTGTAAAGTGGTCTAGAAATGAGTAAAACAGATTGTGTAGATCCTTTTTTCATATGGAATATACAGTGGGGGCGGTGGTGTCTACAACGTGTTTAAAATCCTTAAGCCAGATAGCTTTTTTTTTTTGTGAAGATGAGGCTGATCTATATTATAGATATCAATTGATGCAAAGATACCAACTTCTGAACTAAGTAAATCAGTGGCTTAGCAGTGATAAGGGAATTCTGTTCTACTCAGTATGGCAATAACTTTTCCCCCTTGTTTCTTTAAGTGAGTTAAACTTGATGATTGTATTTAAAATAGAACAAATGTGATCATGTATTTTCTTTTTGTTCTCTATTAGCTGAAACAGCCAGCGTGAGCAGCCTGAATCTGTCTATTGGACACACAAAGCGTATTGCCTTCCTGTTTGATTCTACTCTCACTGCCTTTTTAATGATGGGAAATCTTTCACCAGTATGTCAAAGTTCTTCAATGTTTTATGCCAAGAGTAAATATGTAAAGCTCTAAAATACTTTGACTTCAGTATAATACAGCTGTAATTATTTAAAAAAACCTTCTGGGTTTTTTGTTGTTAAGAAATGTTTTTTGCTTAATAAAACTTCTACTTGCTCATTCTATTCTCAAAGAAGTGAGACAGTTTTGTTGTTCCAGAACTTGAAAAGTCATGCAGTCACGATGTTTGAAGTTGGGAAACTGTCAGATGAGAGTCTTGACAGCTTCTTGGTGGAGTTGGAAAAGGTAATCTGTTACATGTTTGACAAAATGCTTTTTCAGCAGTTGAGGTGTTAAATGGCCCTCAAAACCCCAGTGTCTTCATGGTTTAAACCTGCTTATTTAGCAATACAATGGTAAGAGCAAGTACCTTATCATATCGAGCCTAAGTGGTTCAGTTAAAGTGTTTCTGATTCACAGCATTTATATGTCTACGGACTATACAGGGACACTTCATGCATCTGCGTAAATATGGTGATTCTGATGGGCAAAGTTGAGTTCACAATCTACATTTGTCCAATGTATCTATACATACCTGCATTAGGGCTTGCTAAGTGGAAATCACTTTTTTTTCTAGTAAGGTGTTAATATTTCCAAAAGCCTGCACATCATTTTTGTAGGAAAATTTGGCCATTATGTCCTGGAATGTTTAACCTATCTACCTTTTAAAGATAGTTCCAGAAGGACAACTAGAGAATTATGTAGGAGGACTGCTATTAATTGCTATATCATTTTATACCAGTCAGGATGACTGGACATTTAAGTCCTTTTACCTAAACTCTTGAGTTGTGGTTCTGATTTATAGATACTGTCTTAGTGTATTTTTTGACTGCCATGGTCAAGACTCATTTTTGATTTAATGGTTGCTGTAGATCACCGTTGCATTTAAGCTTCAGGGTTTTTACTCAATTACAAAGCTTTACAATTATCATTTGTTATTGTCATTAGTCTTTCCTGTTGTGTAATTGATGCTTGTGGAAACAACCTGCCATTTTTGTGCATTTGTTTTCATTTCTTGTTTAGGTTCAAAGCACAGGTGAAGGAGAAGCACAGAGGTACTTCGATCATGCACTAACACTGAGAAACACAATCCTGTTTTTGAGGCATAATAAAGACCTAGTGTCACAAGCTATGCAGCCTGATCAGCCCAGTAACGGTACAGTGAATGCCTGAGGAAATCCTTTTAAGTTTGCTTGCTTATCTGCTGTGGACTCAGCTTTGTGATTAAGCTGCTATTTCAGAAAGCAATCTGTATCTTACAAGTTTAAGAATATTTTAGAGCCAAAACGTCACTTTTTCATCATCCTTTGAACCTGCATTCTTGGGGTTTGCCTATTGAATGACAGATGTGGTTGGCAAAGCTTGGACTTAAGATCTAATGCAACAGATTAAAGCATAATGATGGCAAGAGAAGCTGAACTTGGGGAAGAGATTGGTTTCAAATCGTGCTTCTGAAAGCCGTATAAAGGAATCATTGTTTATTCAGGATTGTTCTGTCACAGAAACATTTTTCAAGTCATGAAAGAGAGGGTAGTCTTCTAATGAGCATTGATTTCTTTTGTTTTTCAAATCTTACCTTGCTTCCTCAGTATCTCTGTGCTTATTTCTTGGCATCAGTTCATTCCGGAGGAGCAAACTGCAGTTCTGTGCCAGACAATCCAGTATGACTTAAATTGCTAAAATGATGTACAGATTTATTAAAATTCATTCCAATCATTTAAAACTTGTAGAAAATATTGTATTCATGGCTTAGAGGAGAATGGAAAATCTGAAATCATAGGTTGGGTTGTATGTTCCACTTTAAGTGATGATTTAATAATCTTACATTTTCGCATAGGTTTTCCCTTGGACCTCTTACGATGTGAGAGTTTGCTTGGCTTGGATCCAGCTACCTGCAGCAGGGTTCTCAACAAAAACTATACTCTGCTGGTTTCCATGGCACCACTCACCAATGAAATTCGACCTATCAGCAGCTGTACACCTCAGGTGAAAAAATACTGGGGTTTTCCCCTCCTGGTGTCTAGAAATACACTGTCTTCATAGCTTTGTTTTGGATACATGTAACTGATATTCCTTTTAAAGTGATGCAGTTATTGACAAGTAGAATAGTATTGCAGTTCACAAAAAAAAATAAGTGTTTAGTGAGGGAAAATTGGACTATTTAGTAAATTAAATGTAATTTATTGACTTTACTTGATAAATTGTTAAGGAAAGGGATTTTGTTCTTGAATTTACATTTGTCGAAATACCTTACTTGCACCTTTCTGTAGAGTCTTACAGTACTGAGCTAACCACCTAGATTATCATCAATAGCAGAGTAATGGATTTGAACTCCTGTGCTGACAAGCTAGATTTATATTTATTTAAAACTGTTGATTCTGAAATTATATCTGTGCATATAACAGTTGCAATATTAAGTTCTTTCTAATTTCTTGAATAATCTCTTTAGCATATTGGACCTGCAATACCAGAAGTTAGTTCAGTTTGGTTCAAACTGTATATTTACCACATAACTGGACAAGGACCACCCTCTCTGTTGCTCTCTAAAGGAACACGTCTTCGAAAGCTTCCAGACATCTTTCAGGTAGTGTATGTGTGGATTTATTCTCCCTCCCTTCTCCAGACACTTCAAAGATAGGTTGTATACTATTTAGGGGTAAAGAATGAAGTCAGGTGTACAGTTCATTGTAGGTGATGTACCTTTTCTAGAAGCAAATATTGTGTAGTATTTTGGTTTGTTTTCTTTTCTACGTTTTGAAAAAAGAATGCTCCCTTGTCACAATGTGAGTCCAGTGTATTTGGTGCTACCCCCTTCAATTTTAGTGTAAAATGTGGTACTGCAGTCACTGTGAATTTAATCAGTGCAAGTGATTGCCTGAAAGACTTCAGATGCTACCTTGTCTCATTCTCTCTCTAAGATGCTAATAAGGACAAATTTGCCACAGAGAAGTACTGCTGGGTATTATGTATGCTAGTTAAATCTATGTGGAAGTGGCTGTGGCAACTTACAAACTTGCCTGAACCAAAAATCATTGCATCTATTGACTTTGATTTGAAAGGCTGGAGACACTTGGCAGTGTTGGGGTTTGGTTTGGAATTGGTAAAATAATATTGTTCAAATATACAGTTGCAGAGAGGCCTCCACAGTTTTCACCTTATGATTCTGAGTAAAGACTTGAGGAGCTAAATACATTAAAATGGTTTGGAGACCTTCAGCAGTCATCTCTGGCTCTAGGATTTGTAGATTATTTTCCATTCCTCATACCTTTCACGTGGCCATTCCCTTTCCAATTTCAAACATTTTATAGTTACCTCTAAGATTCACTTTAAGATAACATAGGATTAAATGGATCAAGGCTTCTAAGCAGTAAGGCCATTGGTGATGAGCTTGATTCAAACCTTAGTCTGTCATTAACTTAAACTACCAGTAGATGTATGGAGGGTGCAGTTTTATTCATAAAAATCATTGTGTGGTAGCCTTGGAAAACTTCAGTACTGCTTGAATCTGTGTCCTAATAGCTGAGATTTTCTTGTACTAGATGATCTCACATTCTGCACTATCACAAACTTACTGGAGCTTTTTTCCTGTGTGCATATGTGAATGCTTCTCTCCTATTGCTGTTTTGCAGTGTCCTCTTAAGGAACTGTCAAGACATTTCTAGAAATCTTACGGAGATGCAGGGGAATTGAAAACTGAGAAACTAGGGTTTCCAGTCCTTCCCCCTTGGATAGGTATTTTGGGGATCGATACATCATTGTTCTTCATAGACACTGTTACTTTATCTAGTTTATATTTTGCTTTTGAATTTGTGGGATGTTTTTCATCTCCTGTCTGCTAGGAGGCTGCCATAATGGCCATGCAGCTCTACAGGAATGGGTGGGAGATGTCTCCTGTTCAAAATAGCATCTTAACTTTGAGGTTGGCAAACTTCTGTCTTTACCAGGAATATGCACATGAGTGATCCTTGGTACAAAGTATTACACTATGGAGTTGTAGTTACTTGTGGTAACAAATTACAACAGTAGGATAATGCCTAACTTCTCAGTGTTTTACTTTATGTGCTTGGATAGTCCATTACTGGTGTAAATACTCTTAATTTCTCTCTTCTAGGCTTATGATCGCTTACTAATAACATCTTGGGGTCATGACCCAGGAGTAGTTCCTACTTCAAACGTGCTCACAATGTTGAATGATGCTTTAACGCATTCAGCTGTTCTTATTCAGGTACAGTGTGCTCTGTGTAAGTGATGAAAACATGCATGATTTTTTCAGTTAACCTGTTACGTGGTATAAGAGACGTCGGACAATGTAGGAGAGGTGCACTTTTGCCAAGAGCTGAAAAATATGTTCAACTTCTGTAGCCAGTACTGCTATGATTCAGTGGTGGTGAAGACATGGGGTTTGAACTGAATGAGTATTATGTGTGCGGTATACAGGCAAACAGAATGGAGTTTTGCTACCTAAAAATGAGGTGTGGATTTATAAGAGTAGGAATATAGGAAACTGGAATAAAAGTGTAGAGCTCACAAGCTTTTTAGACAGCAGTGGCGTAAGGTAACTGGGAGTATGAACTGTTTATTCAAGAAACACACTTTTTCAGACTGCTTAGTATTTAGCTCTTATGGTAAAGTATGAATAAAACATGCCCCATAGATTGTGTTTGTCTGTTTGAAAGAAGCTTTAAAATAGCTTTGTCTTCTGTTTCTTCTATTCAGCTCAAGTCTCAGAATTAACCATACAAGTAAATAGGTGTTTAATATTGTAAGAAACATAAAATTACACATTCTCAAAGGCCCACTTGTAACTGGAGCAAAGAAGTTGCTCCTCTTTACTGAAGTTTAGCTTCATTGTGTTTACTCCCATGTATTTTATTTAATGACATATTTCAGCTAACTGAAATGCATAAACTGCTCAGAACTTTAATGTATAAATATCTCTATCTGTTCATTTGCTTCAAGGTCACTGTTAGTCCTTTAAAGGGAGCATAAGTAGGGGTAAGCTAAGCTGATGAGTATATCTTTCTGCTTCTAATTTAATTTCTTTATGTTCAGGGGCATGGCATGCATGGAATGGGAGAAACAGTGCACATACCTTTCCCATTTGATGAAGCCGAGCAGCAGGGAGGTAATTGACTGTCTTTAATGTGAGCCCTATGCCACCATATTTAACTTTCTTGCACATTTAATACAGATTTTAATACAGATTTTCTTGCACTTGCATGTCAAGTTAGATAAGAAAATTGAAAGACTATTTAAATTGTTAAGTCTGCTTTGAGCTTACACATAGTCTTTTCCTTTGTATCTTACCTGTCCTAATTAGAATGTGTTTTCTGGCCTGTCTTTTTTCTTAGCACAGATGTAAAGAAGTAAGTCCCACAAACACCTCTGGATCTTTCTTTGGGCACACTTGCTTATTAACTACCATATTTACTAACTGAATAAATAATAGAATGTATGGAAGATTTTAGCATCTCTTTAAGTGTAAGACTGATGAGACCAAAACTGAACAAACAATCTTGATTAGCAGCACTGGGAACTATTACAGAAAGGTTTTCCCTGAGATTTTGCTAGCTAAGCTCTTCCATTTCTCTGCCTACCTCAAATGATTTTGAAAGGCAGGAATTAACATACTCTGAAATACTATTGATGAGTAGGATACAAGATTTGCATAGTTGAGGCCGTAGCCTTCCCAACTGAGGACTATCATAAAAGTATGCATTGCCAGATATGAAATCTAGTTATTTAAGCTGTCACATAGAAGAACCTGGGCCAAATAGAAATAAAGTTAACTTCCTAATCTAGTTTTTATTAGGTTCAAAATGAGTTACTTTTATATTCACTCTCTCTGGGATGTTTGTTTTCTTGCAACTTGATGCTAAGTGAAAAATCTTGAAGGCAGAATCTAAGTTCTAGCATGAACAACTCAATGTTGAAGCTCCTTGTTAACCTCTAACACTGTATTCTGATTCTAGGAATTTCAGATACATGGAACATGTATCTTGTATTGAATTGTCCAGCTGTTTCAGTGCCAGTATTTTATGCCAATCTGATTCCTAGCTGAAGCTTGCCATCTCTGCTGTCTATATGTGTTTGTGTGTGAGAGAGAGAGTCTTTTGTTTGCATTTTTTTTGTTCTCCTTTGCTCTTTTACTGTACTGTAAAATACTGACTATTGTTTGGTGTGGGAAGACTGTTATTATCTGTTATCCCAGACCTCCCAATGTGATTGCTAAAATGGAATACGACAAGGGAGAAGAGTTCAGATAAGAAACTTAGTCTGGCCTAGAGATGAACTGTAAGGTTATGGAAGAGGCTTCTCATAAAGTAAACTGGAATATGTGTTGTTTTCTGCTAGACTTCTCTCGTGTGAACATGGGCATTCATACAGCTTTAAAAATGCTGAGAAACAAAGTAGACCTGCAGCACTTTTGTGGCTATGTCACTATGCTGAATCCTTCAAGTCGGCATGCTAACAGGAAGCTGAGCGATGCTTCTGACGGAAGAGGTTGGTAACCAATAATGGTCATTTCTGACTGTGTTCCCTTAATTTTGCTTACAGTCACTTTTGCAAAGGATAAAATTCCTTGATTTGGAACTCTACAAAATACTATCCAACACAGGAAATCGTTTCGCATGCAAATCTATTGGCAGTAGGTTTATTATTCTTTGTGACTAGCTAAGAAATAGCAGATACTGACAAATCCTTGGATTAGAACAGTCAAAAGAAGAAAAAAAGAATAATTTCAGAGTTGTGTCATTGTTACAGGCGAGAACTTAATCTTCATAAGTGTGTTTGGGATCCCTAGTGACTAAGCCCTAAAATGAGTCAGGCCATATGTATCTGTATATCCCCTCCTCCAGTTTTATAGCTGTCTGGTCATTAGGCAAAGTTTTTGTCATGTTCCTTACATCCACTGGTGACTAAATTTATGTTAATGTAAGAATTACTTCACCTTTAGGAGAGGCTGACCTAGCATCAGGATCTGATGTAAATGGGAGTACAGAATCATTTGAGATGGTAATAGAAGAAATGGATTCTGCAGTCAAGCAAAGCATTGAAGGTAATAAGATGGCGGATGGTTTGTACTAAACATTTTCAGTCCATTTAGATATATTGGTTTTAAGGATCTGAACACATGATTTTTGATTATTGTCTGGGACAAGTGCCACGCTTCCTCCTCGAATTCATTTTCCTTAAATCTGTGAGCAGTTGTAAATGTACTGTCTTAAAAAGAATGAACCATCCAGTGGATTCTGATCTAACTGATTCTGGGGTCAATATTCTTCCTTTGTCTTTTCTTCAAATTTGGTTGTCTCTTGGTTTACTTCCTGTAGTACCCACAACAGAACTGGAATGGGTTCCCCTGGAATTATGCTTTGGCATTCCGCTCTTCAGTTCCGAGTTGAATCAGAAGGTCTGCAGAAAAATTGCCACTCATGGATTATGTAGAAAGGAGAGGTGAGCTGTGATTTATCAGCTATTGGTTTAACAGGTTGTATGTGTTATGTCCAGAGGTTGTGCAAAAAATAATACCTACAGCTCAATGACTGTAATAGAACTGAGCCAAGATCAGGAAATGAAAGTAAGTTTGGGTATCTTCCTGCTCATTTACCCTTCCTAGCACCGGCTTGCTTTCTTCTTCCTCACTGTTCAGGGGTGGGGATAAGAGGGAAGCTTACTTGTAATGCTTTGATGTAAAATGCATTTAGCTCTTGTAGGAATTTCCTTTACTATTGGCATCCTATTTGCCCAGTTTAGTCATTGCTTATGGTCATGCTATCTTATGCTTTTTACTGTAGCTTTTCTTTATGAAGGATTACTTTTTCAATAATGGGATTTTGTGGTTTATTTGTTGTTTGGGTTGTTGTTTTTCTTTCCTTTCCCTAGGGCATAGCTCTAGGGAACAAAAATAAGGTCGCTTGAAAACATGGCTTAAGCATTTTATTATAGTAGTTGACCTGCTTTTTAAGTGTGTCACTAATCTGTTGCTCATGCCATGTTACCATACTTTCCTAGGTAAGCATGAGACATGATAAATTCTAATATATTAATGTCTTATGTAAAATAGCATTTTTCAATTGCAATAGTTTTACTTTAGTGTGGTGCTAATGGTAGGGAACATAGCATTTAGCTGACTAGACTCAAGAACAGATAAGCACCTTTTCAGTGATGACGATATTATCAAGCTTTCTGTGTGAAGCTTTTAGCTTTGTCATGTGATATTGGGTACTATTAGAGTTACTTGTAAGCAAGTTACTGTAGTGCTACTAATAAAAATTTGTGCACCTTAGACATAACTTCTTTTTTGTTTTTGACAGCCTTCAGAAACTCTTACATTCCAGTAGAAAACTGTCTCTTCAGGTCCTTAATTTTGTTCATTCATTCCAGGTAAGGAACAATAATCCAGATGTAAATCATTCTATATAGTCTGTCATCCCTTTTTGCCCTCCTACTTGCCATTCTTGTTTGTACGGAAACATGCATGGTTTGGTTTTACTTTTTCTTTACATGGTAATTCTGTAACAGCACTATCAATGTCAAATGCTACTGGTAGTGAAAAGTGAGTGCTTCCCTGTCCTTTTTCTAGCCTTATTTAATACTTCTCTCTTCTGTGGTTGCTTCTTACGTGTAGTTACTTTCACTGCACAGCACAATTGTTCTTCACGCCTCCTGTTGTAACACAGCCTTCTCTGCTGGTTACTTGGTTGCTTCTTAGATATGTTAGGGAGACTTACTGCAAACCATGGATATTCTGATCTTTTGAGATTTTTACCTGCATCTCAAGTCAATGCTGGTCCTGTAGGAAAAAATAATATCCATTAATGTGTATTTCATTTAAGTTACTTTTTGCACTTACTCTAAGATCCTCTAGAGCTTGGTGTTGAATGAGCATAAATATGAAAAGTTGCATATTCTGAGAGGATGTTTCTAAGGGCAGGGAATAGTGATTTTGTGTAGCAAGTAAGTAGAAATGCCTGGTCTGTAGCCTGCTACAGTTAGCATGGAAGTTTAAGCTAGCAAAGCATGTCCACATGTAGCATGGAATCTGCTTAGCTGCTTATGTCTTATAGTACTTTTCTCTGAAACTGTCTTTACGGAAAGGAACTTGCAAGTTACTTAACCAGGTAGTGTTATGGATGGGGTCATCCTGAAACTGCCTCCTTATGAGAATGTTGGAGATTTCCAGTAGGTTTGAAGCCTTGAAACCATCTGTCAGTCTCAAGTGGCTCCTGTTCTAATCTCTCAGATCTTTTCTCTGAGATGCACTTTTATTGCTGATGATCATAGGAAGAAATAAAAGGTGTTGAAGTGATTTTTAAATGGAGAAAACCAAACTTCTGGGAAATAAAACTACTCTAAATATGGTCAAGTCAGTGCCTCCAAATACATGTATACCTCTTGTCACAGTATGGGATAAACAGCAGTACGATAGTTGTCCTGAAGATTTTATCTTTGCATTCATTTTGCTAGGTCTTTCCTGCACTTTTAAGCTTCAGGCTTCCCTGAAGGTTTCTTGGAAGCCAAATAATGTATGCAGAGATGCAGGTGAGGCGGCTGTATGCTTATTTCATACTTCCCTTTGTTTATTCTCTTTTTTACTTCCATAATGATTTGGTATTTATTGGATTAAAGTAACACACTTCAGAAACAGTAAGTGTATTTGTGGATTAGATCAGCCTGTTATATTCGACGTGTTAAATCCTTCATTGTTTGTCTTGCTTTTAAGACACTATTTTTTTTTCTTCCTTTTTCTTTTAGGAAGGTATTTCAGCACTGGATCAGCTCCATGATGCTGGTGCTTCAAGCTCTCTTTTGCAGCCTATTTCTGCAGATATGGGTGTTCCACTTCCTGCCAAGAATCTCATGTTCAAAGAAGGCGTATTATCCGAATGGAACGGATGGTCCCCTTCCTCAGTCTTTTTCAACCACACCTAAGGAACAGGTCAAGTAGGGGTTCTCATGCATTGATCACTAAATGCCTTTCTTCTATTAAGATTAATTCCTAGTGCCAACCACTAAGAAGTGTACTGCTGCTGCAGCATAACCCGTGTAAAAGTAGTGTTACAAAAATGTGTTGTGTTGCAGTATTGGGGAAGTGCTTAAAACTGTCTAGAACTTGTTACTCATTACTGCATATCTTGCTGCAACAGAGAGCTTTTTAGCTGTCAGCACTATTTTTATCTTGAGACAATCTTTCTTTTATAACTAAACATGCCCTTTCTAGGCTTTCTGATGATTGTTAAATTTCTATGCTGTCACCACAAAATTGCAATAGTAGTTTTCTATGTTCATTATTCAGACATAAATTCTGTTTAGTTTTGTACTGTATTACTGAAGATCTTTCTGTATAAAGGTAAGAGATTCAGCTCTTCCTCTGAAAGCTCAGTGATACCAACTGTTTAAAACAAAATATCATGGTGATATGGGGCATTAAGAATTGTTGAATTCTGTAGTTCAGCTTAACACTGGGGCCTTGGCAGATCAGTACAATGCAAAAATTGGATGCTTGCAGGAGGCTGAGTTAGTGCAGACTCAAAGGCCTGCTGATGATTTAAGGCCACTTTGAAGACGAGTGGTGCACTTTCACCTCTGGCAGAATTTGGAGGTACAGAAGTATGGAAGGGCTGAAGTGGCTGGCTGTGCTCATGGGGTACTTCATGATAAGGGATTCATCTTGTTCTTTGTATAAAACCAGGAGTGACTGAGATTTGATCCCACTGGGAGTTAGTCCCTTATTGTTATTTGAAGCTGGTGATGATTGCTGTGGGAAAACTGATATTGTAAGTTGAGTTTAAGGTAGATAACTAGATCTGTCCTGTTGATTAATGTTCATAAGAACAGAGCTCTTGATTTTTCATGATAGTCATTAGTAAAAGAAGATGACAGCAGAGAATGTGTAGGCAGAGACTTCTCTGAATCTGTTTTCCTTGAACCATGAGCTGCTGCTGCTGACAAACATTAACAGTGAGCTGTTTCATTTAAAATCACACTCTGGCTCTATTTGTATGGGGTGATTTTATGTAGCATGATTTCACTTTGTTTATGTTGGGCATTAAAAACTTTCTGCCTGCTTAAAAAGAATCTCCCATTTAGCACACAAAGAGAAGAGATGTAAAATGTTAAGACTCTTAACCCAGCTGTCTAAAGAACTCTGCCAACTCTTCTTTACTGGAACTGCCTTGTTTTAAATAGTCATCATTAAAAATGAGACTTGACTATCTTGTCGTCACAAGCCTACAGTATGTGATGGACCAAGAATCTGTGGCACAGATGATGGTGGACGTCAGCAAGGAGAAAAATGGCAACATTTTGATTTGTATCTTTTTCTGCGTGGCTGTAAGAAAAAACATGACAGAAGTTTGCAAAGGACAAACATACCACCACAGGATAATGCAATGACTTCAGTTACAACTGTGAAAATCCCATTCTTCCTTTTTACCTATGCTTTATATACATTCCTAAAGTGTAAGTGTAGGACTTGGGCTTTAAGAAACTGGATCTGTAGTACTTAAGTTTGCTCAGTGCTGCTTTCTTACATCTGTTGTGTTTTTGTATTTTACCAACAGCAGCTGAACTTGGTATTCTGCATATATAATGGAGCTAGATTATCTATATAAAGTCGATCATTTACACTACAGTGACTTTTGTACTGGATGTGCATATTCTCCATAGCATTTTTTCTAAGTTGCCTTATTTCCTTCAAGAGAAATTTAAAGAGGAATTGGATGTCAATCTGCTAGAAATGCCAGAGGAAACATTTACTATGAGAATTGTTATGTGGAGGTTAAGCTAATATCTAAGCACAGTAGAGGAACTAAGCAGTAGGTGATGTCTTACACTTTAAGTACTGTAGATATTACTTTAAGTGCTACAGTGAGCTGCAGTAGATGAGCTAGTTTGCTGTATAGTATCAAATTTTGCTACACACTGTCTGTACTGGTATGTAAAGTGATGACAGTGCAACTTGTATGGAAGTTTGAAAATAGATGAAAATTTCTCATTCTCACTGCATATTCTTCAGTGTTACTAAGTGAAGGATACCCTTTGTTATTAGGTTGTCTAAAGTCAAGTTTCTAAATAAAAATAGCCTGCTCTTCAGAGTTGTTAAATACCCATCATTTTACAGTTACTGGTGAGAATGCCAGATACATTACAGTTTCTTAGAACTGAAGCCACTCTAATTTCAGTGTCAACACTAGCTTAGGATCTTGTTCAAGTCTGTATATCTGAAGTTTACTGAACAGATTGCAACCAAAGAAGCCCATAAAATACCTGAAACTCAACTACAGCGCCAGTGCTTGGGATGGTCCAGAGGCTTTACTCCAAGTATGTGACTTTTGTTTTAAATATGGTGTAAAAAATAAGATCTCAAAGATCTTCATACCAAAAGAATCTATTTTATATTGTATTGCAAATAAAGACAAATTAAATCAATTTCTTTTCTTCAGGTAGTTTTATTGACAGTCATGAAAATCACATGCATTGCGTACTGTAAAGCTGTTTGAAGTTTGTCTTCAGTGAGGTTTTTAGCTTGCATAAGAGATGTTGGCTTTGTGCTCTGGCACAACCCAAGTAGTGTTCAGTCTAGATGCATATACCTAAAGATATTCAGAAGCCAACTAGAAAGTGTTATGTTTGTTTTCAGGTTTTTTGATCATGACATTACTTCACAGTTCTTTTTTCTTTTGTTGTTCTCAAATCTTTCTTTGCTTCCTTGTTCAGTGTTCCAGATGGTTTGTATTTGTATGATGATTTTAAAGTACAGCTGTAACTGAACACAGTTGTGCTCTTCCAGTGTGACATTGTTAATACTATACATTGAACTGTACAAAGTCAGTGTTCAATTAAATTATTGGCACATGTAACAAATGTTTACAAATAAATTGTGGTGTAGGTTAAACCATGTGCAGAATCCTTCACATGCAGCAGTTTTCTTCTTGGGCATGGTTTTAAAATGCCACTCTCTCACTGTAGTGCTCAAGACTACTAAATGTCATCAAAGGATCTTTCCTGAGTACATGCAATTCTGCAGAAATGCAGTCTTATCAATGGAAATCTCTTATGCTTTAACCTCTGAGGAGGAGGGAGTACAAGAGGATGGTGTATGCTGTATCTCCTTCAGCTGCAATCTCAACCTGTGTTGCTACTGGATATTTAAAGGTACTTGCATGTGTGGTTTCTTACCTATTTTCTTTGACTAAAGACATTTTTGACTAGGAACTTGGAAGAAATGAGACAAAAATTGTTATTTGTTGGTTTCTTTAAAGCAATCCAGGCTGAGGAGTCATCATGGCAAAATAACTGTGGAGAGTCTGAGTGTCTTGATTACAGTGTAAAAAAGAAATACAGACCTAGATGGTGAAAGAAACCTCATCACTTACTACTTGTGTTTAAACCTTCCTTTATTCTAGCTTGCAGTTCTCTAGCTTTCTTGAGAATACTTACTGTAACTTATATTAATGCTCTCTAGCTTTGTCATTGTGATGGAACACAAGGCTCCTTTTGGACCACAGAGGAAATGTATCTGATTTTACTGTTGAGCACTTAAAGCTAATATTCCCTCTCATCTCCTGGAGCAAAGTCAAGTTTGTTTTAATGATTCTTAAAGAGGGCTTTGGGTGGCTTTGATAATCAAGTTCACTTGCTTAGGGACTACTTGGTACAAGATGCCTTTTGGAAATGGGCATTCTGATGAGCTGGGACTGGCCAGGCTTTAGGAATTGAGCTGAGCTCACAAACATAAAGTACATCCAGGGCTGTGCTGAGGTACTCAGCTCAGGGTTCCATCTTGCACATGGAGTTGAATGATGTTGCGTGACGTGCTCAGGTGGTGCAAACTTGAATTGCTGTCTTCTGGAGCCCCAAAGCATGTGCTACTGGTAACTCCTTATATCCTTGACTGTTTTGTTAGATGATTCAGCACAGCTTCACTCAAGTGAATTGACAGTATCACTATGCAAATAGGATGGTGGAGGCATTAGTTTATGACAGCTTTAATGAATACTGATGTTGGATTCCTACAAACTAATGGAGACCTAATTTGTTTAATTGTTCTTTTTACATTCTGAATCTATGTCCTGTATCTCTAGGCTCCTGCTCTCCACTCTTTGCTTTCCCCTCCGAACTCCCAGCCACTCAAAGAAAACTTGTTCCAAGTCCAAGCAGAGCTGTGGGAGAACCTGTACAGCCTCCATCCACTGGGGTTTTAAAAACCAGACTGGATAAAGCCCTCAGCAATTTGATCTCATGGCTGATCTTGCTCTGAGCAGGAGGTTGGATTACAGGCCACCTGAGGTCCTTTTCAACCTCAATTACTCTGGTTATGTAAAATACATGAAGTGATTCTATGCACTTGTTTTTAAGTAGGGCAGGGTCAAATGCTTGACAAAACTCAGGTTGTGAGATTGGAGAACACTGGTACAGAGGAACATCTAGCGAGTACATGCTTTTGTAAAACTAGTTCATCGCTACCAAACTACTGGCATTAGACCAGCTTTATGAATATGGTGTTTGTGTGGTTCCAGCTGCAGGGAAGCAAATGAACCAGTGACAAGAGAACTTGACGGCAACAAGAAGAGTGGGGCTAGAGCCATTACGATAGGTGTATGTTCGCCTGTGGAACAGAAGTGAAGCTAATGATGATAAATGGAAAGGAATAATAGTGTAGAAAAGTGGTGGGAGAAGGAGGGAAGTGTCGGTCTGACCTGTTACATCCTAGAGCTCCCTCATACAAAATAGAGAAATGGAAACACACCCCTTAGTTGCAAATCCTTAGGGACCTTTCCTACAGGAAAAAAAAAAGGGAAAGAGGTTAGAGGTGCCAAGGATGTGAGCAAGGAATAGAAATAGGACTGGTGAGTACTCTCATGGCTTGTTTTTCCAGCTCTCTGAATTCTACAATCAATGTGAATTGGGCTGGGTTGTATTTTCACCCCATGTATGAAAACAAAATGCGTTTTGTTTTGAAAATGACTGTGAGGTATTACTGCAATAATTTTTTAAATCAAATCAGATGAAGTAGCTGTCATACTCTGAAATCATACCCTTGTTTGACTCGACTGTACAGTGTCAGTAAGATTTACCAGATTGAGGTTTCTAAACGAGCAAGTATCTTGCCCTGTAGGTGTCAGCACTTCTCTTATCTTGACTTCGAGTCGCAGGCCGCATCAGGAAAAAACAGTGGATTCATGTTTTTTTTTTTAAGTTGGAAGTATTACTGAAGTGGATGTGCTTTGCTAGTGAACACTAATGTAATTAAAGAGGCAGAGCTCTCCTTATTGGGTAAAGATGCTTCAGCAAATAGACTTGATTAAAATGTTACTTGGAGAATATCATGGCTGTTTATAAAGCTCAATAATAGGACTAAGCCTTTGGCAAATACTGGTAAGACAAATGGCATTCATCAGTTGTAATGAGCTTGTTGATTCCATAGGCATATATGACAGTATCTGTTAGGTTAAGCACTGGTTGCAGGTTGGCCAAGTTTGGGCTTTTGAAGCAGAGCCAGGAACCTCTGAGAGAAGGACAGGGCATAGGATCTTGTTACTCTTTCTGTGCAAGTGGTTCACGTTCATGTTTGTTTTCCTGCTGTAAACCTGATGAGGATCAGGTGGCAAATTTAACCTCATCTACACTGGTGTGGAAGGGCAGACCAGTGAAGTTCCTGAATGACAGAGCTGAGATGTCTGTGTTTTAGTGAGAGTGAAGGAAGAAACAAGTGAAGAGCTGCAAAGATGTGTGTTTGATCTTAAAATGGCAGGTCAGGGAGATAACTCTGAGGTTTTGAATAGATATGGCTGAAAGCGCTCAGGAAGGCAGCGAGGAAGGTACAAAACTGGGTTTCTTCAGGCTGAGCAGCAGTTGGGGTGCTCAAAGAATGAAGTGGATCTGAAACACTCATCTGGATATAGGACTGAGGATGCCAGATTCATGAACAGTATTTTGTCATAATAATTTGGAAGTTTACCATAGTCCCTGCAGCTGAGCTCCATGGCATATTGCTGTCATATTTAATATTTGCTTGTTTTTTTACTGTAGGTATTTAACTTCCCAGTGTGATTTTGTGAGCTGGCTGCCCTGGACTCAAGCTGATACTTTCACCAGACTACTCTGGTGGCCAACTATTGGGAATAAAAGCCCAAACTAAATATATGATGCATAGTCATATTATAACCATAGTCATTTCCAACCCTGACTATTCTATGATTCTAGAACATTTGATACCTATAAAACATTTTAGACTGTTGTAGACAGAGGGATTTAGTATGACTTGTATGTTCATTTACTTACAGGAACGTTAACTGCTACTATCTGTGTTAGCAGCTTCTGGATAGTGTTGCACTTCTGAGAATGTGATGCAGAAACGATTGGAGGGTTTAGTGTTTGCCTGCAAAGACAGCGATATGTAAGTGACTGTCTTCCCCACAGTATTTAAACCCTGCCTACTGCTTTTCGCTCTGATGCTGGTGCCACAGTTCTTTAAAAAGTATTCAAGAGGTGTACAGGGTGCTGGAATTTCTGAAGAGGTTGAAAAGTCACTGAATTAGATCCTGGAAGAGCTGTTCTTGGTTTTCAGCTCATTTGAGCGTGACACTTGCTTTTTCCCAGAAGGCAACTACCCAAGCTGAAAACTTCAAGAGTAATGAAGGGGTTGTTGCTGTATTTTGAACAATTGAAAGAATCCAAATATTGTTTTTAACTTAGACACAAAACTTTTAAACTTTCAGAAATTCATTGAGTTGCAAGTTGTGTCATCAGCTTTCGTATGTGGTTGAAGCAGGTATTAATTGCTGAAAACTAGAAATGTGTTTGAGAACTTGAGTTGCTGTTGAAGGTCTGTTTGCAGTAGTGATACTATTCTATTTGGTTGCACTGAGGGCTGATGTGAGGCTGTTTTCTGTGTGGACATTTTCAGAACTACATCATGGCTTGAGCAGTGATGTGAGAAAGACAAGCCAGGGTGACAGCTCTGTTAAGCCTAGCTCACAGCATGGGCTGAGCTATGGGGCCTATAGGGATGCTGGGGAGGGACTCTTCATTAGGGACTGTAGTGATAGGACAAGGGGTAACGGGTTAAAACTTAGACAGGGGAAGTTTAGATTGGATATAAGAAGGAAATCCTTTACTGTAAAGGTGGTGAGGCACTGGAATGGGTTGCCCAGGGAGGTTGTGAATGCTCCATCCCTGGCAGTGTTCAAGGCCGGGTTGGACAGAGCCTTGGGTGACATGGTTTAGTGGGAGGTGTCCCTGCCCATGGCAGGGGGGTTGGAACTAGATGATCTTAAGGTCCTTTCCAACCCTGACTCTTCTGTGATTCTATGGCATTGCTGGGCTCTCACCCACTGGGATGTGAGCCCTGGGAAATCATGATTAAAACATCCCTACGCATGGCCGGGTGTCTGACGTAAGATATTTCAGGTCCAATGTTGTTGTGGCCACAGAGGAAAGCACACAGCTTTCTTAATTCCACATGCAGTCTGAAGGGAGGTGTGGGGATGAAGGGTGTCTGGCAGGGGATGGAGATGGCAGCTGGCAGGGCTTCCAGTGGGGATGGGGCTGTTCTTCCATTTGCTCTGTACAGGCAATGACTGCAAGTGCTCCTCTAGGAAACAACACTGGTTTGCATCCTTCCCAGGGGGATGCTGTGCACTGTTCCTTGGCTCTTGCTTTGAGCTCAGTTCCAGCCTGCGTGTGCCATAAACCACAGCATATCCTGCAGTGAGCCTAGGCTGCTGACTGCCTTGAGTAAAGCCAAGGAGAAACCAACTTCTCTGGTGGGTTTTGGAGCAAAAACCCCAAATGCTTTATTGGCCAAGTTGAGTGTGACCTCTTGCTAGATGCCCTTTTAGTGTCCCCACATAAGGAAGCTGTGGATCAGACAGCATTAGGTATGTGTGTTCTCTAGTCTGTGTTTGAATTGTTCTTCCTCCCTTCATAATTCCTTGCTGTGGGAATTACAGCTGAAAAGGTTTTGTAAGAGAAATACAGTGCCTTGGAGTGTCAGATGCTTCATCTCAGAGTACTGCGAGACTTTCTGTGGAAACAAAAATCACTTAAAGTTCTTCTGTTCATATTTAATTTATTCTAAAGCAGGCAAAATTTCATCTGCCCATCATCTCCAACTCCAAAAACCTGGAAAAGTTTATACCTTCATAGCCAGCTATGGAGGAGGAAATTTGGTGGCCAAATTCTCTGCTGTGCTGCGTGCCTCTCGCAGGTGTGCACAGTTGCTCTGCATTTGTTAGCTCTGCCTTGGGACAAGCTGCAGACAGACAGAAAATGAATTGCCCATGTTCTGCTGCTCAGATTTATCTAGAGATTTCACCCTCACTTGATTAAAACATTTGCACGTGGCTCTGCAGTCCTGCGCAAGGAGCGGGATGGCAGCAAGATTCATGCCTGCACCAAGCTCTGATTTGTTTTTATCACTCCAAAGAATACAGATAAATGTTTTTTTTCCTAGGGAAATGTAGTTAACCTTTATCAACACAAGGCATAAAACAAAGTTAAAGAGAACTGTTGAGGCAATTTTATATAAGAAAGGAAAAAAAGCTCACTACCAGCCAAGTAGTTATTTACAGGGCGTGTGATGGTTTACGATCATCCTTGAAAAAATCATCATAATGTTTTTAAATAAGTCAGGCTGAAGTGCCACCCCATTTCCTTCCTGATGCAGACAAGCCAGTTAAAGCTGAAGAACAGCTTTACATGAACTTTTTGGGTGACATGGTTTAGTGTGAGGTGTCCCTGCCCATGGCAGGGAGGGTTGGAACTGGATGATCTTAAGGTCCTTTCCAACCCTGACTATTCTATGATTCTAACAGAGTTGAGACCCTGTTTGAATGACACGTTTTTGACAAATAGTTCACCTGTTGTAAAAATGCAAATGAAACAGGTTTTTTTTCACTGAACTTTTTGCTGGTTTAATCTACATGTATTGCATCGGGAGAGATTTTGCCTGCATCTAAATTTGAAAAGTAAAAGTAAATAAAAATAAAGTCAGGCTTACATAAGCATTGAATCAAATCCCAAACTGATCAAGTTTATATTCTTTACCAGCAGAACTGAACATAGAATCATAGAATAGATAGGGTTGGAAAGGACCTTAAGATCATCCCATTCCACCCCCCCGCCAGGGGAAGGAACACCTCCCATTAAACTATGTCACCATATAGGTCCACCATGGGGGCATCCTTGCAAGGAGGGATGCCCGGCTGGGCCTGCTGCTGTGCCCCATCCCACTGGCATCCCTGTGGTGCCCGTGCCTGACAGAGCAGCAGCCGCAACCCTTGATCAGCCGGTGGGAGCTGATCAGGGGGACGAGTGCTCAACTGAGTTTGTAACCATCAATGTCAATAGGCTTTTTCTGTTGTAAAGGGCAAAAAGGTTTTACCCTCAGTTTTCCTGACTTGCTGAGCAGCAGTGCTGTGTCTTTGTGTCATCAGGCTGATACCTGGAACTATGATAGTTCATATTAAGGAGTGAAGACCCGGATGAAACTAGGACAGAAGTGATGTCCTAATTACAGCGGGCCCTACCAGCCTCCTAGGACTGATTCATCAACTCTACCATCACATCAGTTTTGTGTAGGGCATTGTGGCAGTCAAATTATCCTTTTATTTTAGAGGAAAAGAGCAGAGTTCTGTATCATCCCACTGTAGTGAAGAAATGTCTATTTCCTAGCTGTGCTGAATGCAAGATTGCCGAAATACCCCAAAGCCAGTATGGGAATCATAACAGCAAGTTCACCACGAGCAATCCAGTAATGTGATGTGTAACAATAAAAGAGGCAAGATGTCTTTCAGTGCACCAGATTACTCCCAAAAATACCTTGCTAATTCCTGTGTCTAGTAGTTTCAAACACAGCTGTATTTGCACAGCGTAGTTTGAAATGACTCTTTGGCAGAGAGTAAGTGGATTTCTAAATAGAAACACAGAATGCACCGTGACCTGCCTTTCTGGCAAGTATGTGGTTACATGGCTGTTGTTGGGAATGTGCCCTGCTCTGCTGTTGGCACTAAGGATTTGTCATCACAAGTTACAGGACAAAATGGTTTGCTCTTTCCAAAGACGATGTTGAATCAGGTTTGATCATCGGTGACCAGTACTGTCCCTAGTACTGGCTGCAGTGCAATTTTATCCCACTGTCAGCCAAAATGGGGATTTTATTCCTGCTGTGTACTTGAATCTGGGTATAAAACCTATGGATGTTATTGAACTTGATGCTGCAGTCATTGCAGTATAACAGGACAGTTAACATAAATACAAGGTCTAGCTTCAGCTGCTCTGACCTTTGTCTACAGGGGCCCTTGCAGTCCTGAGTTATTCAGGCAACTGCTGGCAAGATTCAAAGCTGAATTTATCTCAGTATCGTAAATCCTTTGGAGCCTTTAAAACACACAAGAGACGAGGTAGCACCAGTCTTCAAACAGATACTTCATGTCTGCTCTGCCAAGGAACCTAGGACTGGGTTTTGGAGATAGAGAGGCTGCAATCAGTCTGCAGAAAGAGACATGGGCTGGTGGGTCAAGGTTTCTCAAGCCATGGATCTGCTTTATGGGAACAGCCTGCAGTTAAATCAATGTGGAGAACTGCACTAGTGAAGGTGCCCTTAGAAACCATACCAAGAGGGAATAAAGTGCAAAGGGAAAGCTCCAGCAACCTGGGAATTGCCATCAGGAAAAAATAACCATGGTTGTACCTTTCTTGCAAGAAAACTGGTTTTGAAGTAGCTGACCTAAAAGTAAACCAGTGAACACTGACATCAGCCATCCAAGTCTTCTGGGGTGCATTTGCTTCGCATTTTGCACCTCACTACCTGTTCACGTGTTCTGCTGGCGTACCACTTCCAGGGCTGGATGATCCCCTGCCATGGCAGCCTAGCACCTGAGGGATGCTGTTGGCAGAGATCTGAGGTCTTGCTATGTTCTGTTTTGTTCTGTTTGGATAGCATGTTTGTCTGCTGGTGCCCAGACCCAGCCCAGCTGAGGGCAGTGAGCCTGCGGGTGCAATGGTTCAAGGAACCCTTTCCTGGTTGCCCCCTGAATAGGCTATTATTTATATAAAGCAGAAGAACACATTTATATATTTATATAAATAGTATAAACAATATACTATTATTTATATAAAGCAGAACAAGTTCAGGAGAGATTCATGTTTCCTTTCTCTTTTCATTTTTCCCTGAACTCATAGTGTCCCGGTTAGTGCACCCAGGCAGGTTGCAAAGAGTCACCTCCCCACTGGGTTTCTATGAGACAATTGACCTGGCATTTCCCATGTTTTCATGGAAATACCTTGGTGGGTGCTGAGTGTCACAGCTTTATCATGGAAAACGTCAATTGCTGTACAGGCAGTTTAGGAGAAAAGCCTAGAGTTTTTGGAAATAAAACGACATTTCAGATGAGTAGCTGCCTTTATCCAGCCTCTGCTAAGTGGATATTTGACTCCTGGATATGTATGTTATGCTCCCAGGTACAGCATTGTTTGCAGCAAATGTCAGAGCTTTGTGTGTGTTCCTGATGCTGCAGCTGAGCTTCCAGCTGTGCTGGAAAAGGATCTCTAAGAAAGGGAATGGGGGCTCTGCTGCTGCAGCTTTGAGGAGGAAAGGAAGAGAGCAAGGCCGGCTCCAGGCTTTGCTTGCAAGTGGTTCTTTACTCAGAATGGAAGCGATTAAGTGACAAAGGATGTCAGTTATCCTTTGCTAAACAGCATCAAGCTTTCTTCCCTTCCATTCTGTTCTGTGTTTGCATGAAAACACAATGACAGTTAAATGAGCTTTGTTAAATCTTTCATAAAACACATTACCTGCGGAGAAAGCAGAGGAGTTCAGACAAAGCCTCCTGCTTTCCCTGCAGACTTCATTGCAGAGACTCCTACAACCACCCAGGTCTGCAAGTCTATGATTCCTGCGTGCAGTTGCTCATTTTTGCACACAAATCCCTGCCAGCGGCTCTTTCAGTGGGAATCTTGCAGATTCTGAATTTTCTTCTCTTCCATCTGAAGTTGTTTTCCTCAATCCAGTTCAATTCCAGGAAAAGCCAAGGCTGTAGGTGCTCAAATGCTGACATGAACGGGTTATATCACAGGTGACTGACAGTCGCATTTCCAGTTTCAGTGGTTATCATAGTGCTGCTTGGATTTGGTTTGTACTAATGAAGTTTTAGCATGTCTCAAATTGTGTTGGCATCTTTTTATTATATCAACATCTAAATTGAAATTGGAAAGTGTGGCTACAGCCTCCGTGGTCCCTTCAATGTCTTGAAATACATATTTAAAGCCACATTTATTTAGAAAACTGACAGAAAACTTCTGTCCTTTCTCTCTGTTTTTCTTATTTATGTTCCAGGATGCCCATTTCATCTGGCTTTCCAGTCTCCAGTGCAGTGGAATTTTGTCGCTTAAAATAAAGCAATTCCTTCACAGGCCAAAAAATGCACTTCCAAACCAAGAAGACAAGTGTTTGGCTTCTGTGCTTCACTATCCTGGGCTGATGCTGTGAGGAGGTGGGTTGTTTCTGTGTGGATCCTGGCAGTGTTGGTGTGTTCAATAACCAGGCATCTCCACTGTGACTTATGGCAGTTCAGAATAGCAGGTATTAACACAAACTTCATTTTGTGCCAAATAACTGATGTGAAGCAATGCAGCTTTTTCTGCTCCTCCTTGTTTAACAAGGGCTATAATTTGTGCAGCATGTGTTTGGTGTTGAAAGACAGGTTAATGGAGGCATATTTCCTCCCATTTATAAATCAAACCCTCCTAATAAACAATGAGTCAAACCACAGGGAGCTTAGGGTGATGCTTCATCTCTCATATGCTTTTTCTTTGCCTGGATAGTGGGTGCTTTGAGGCAGCAGCTACGTTATCCTGCCTCTCTCTGGTAGTCCACAGTGCTCAGTGGAGTGTTGTCCTTGCGCCCACTGTAGGAGAGGAACTGGTTCGAGACCATCTTAAAAATCTGAATGTGCACAAGTCCATGGGTCCTGATGAAATCCATCCGCAGGTCCTGAAGGAGCTGGCAAATGAAGTTGTGAAGCCACTGGCCATCATATTTGAGAAATCCTGGCAGTCAGGTGAAGCTCCCGACACCTGGAAAAAGGGAAATATAACCCCCATTTTCAAGAAGGGGAAAGTGGATGACCCGGGGAGTTACAGCCCAGTCAGTCTCACGTCTGTGCCTGGCAAAATCTTGGAGCAGGTTCTCCTGGAAGGCATGCTGAGGCACATGAACATCAACAAGGTGCTTGGTGACAGCCAGCATGGCTTCACTAAGGGGAAATCCTGCCTGACCAATTTGGTGGCCTTCTATGATGGGGCTACAGAACTGATGGACAGGGGTAGATCAGTTGATGGCATCTACCTGGACTTGTGCAAAGCATTCTACACTGTCCCACATGACATCCTTGTCTCTAAATTGCAGCGACATCAATTTGATGGATGGACCACTCGGTGGATAAAGAACTGGCTGGATGGGCGCACACAAAGAGTTGTGGTCAATGGCTCAATGTCCAGCTGGAGACCAGTAACGAGTGGTGTCCCTCAGGGTCGGGGTTGGGACCGGTCTTGTTCAACATCTTTGTTGCTGACATGGACAGTGGGATTGAGTGCGCCCTCAGCAAGTTTGCCGATGACACCAAGCTGTGTGGTTCGGTTGATACCCTGGAGGGAAGGAATGCCATCCAGAGGGACCTTGAGACGCCTGTGAGGTGGGCTGATGCCAACCTCATGAAGTTTAACCATGCCAAGTGCAAGGTCCTACCCCTGGGTTGGAGCAATCCCAGGCACAGCTCCAGGTTGGGCAGAGAAGAGATTCAGAGCAGCCCTGTGGAGAAGGACTTGGGGATGCTGGTCAATGAGAAAATGAACATGAGCTGGCTTCAGTGTGCGCTTGCAGCCCAGAAAGCCACCGTATCCTGGGCTGCATCAAAAGGAGCGTGACCAGCAGGTTGAAGGAGGTGATCCTGCCCCTCTACTCTGCTCTTGTGAGACCTCACCTGGAGTATTGTGTGCAGTTCTGGTGTCCTCAACATAAAAAGGAAATGGAGCTGTTAGAACAAGTCCAGAGGAGGGCCATGAGGATGATCAGGGGACTGGAGCACCTCCCATATGAAGACAGGCTGAGGAAGTTGGGGCTGTTCAGCCTGGAGAAGAAGAGGCTGTGTGGAGACCTCATAGCAGCCTTCCAGTATCTGAAGGAGGCCAATAGGGATGCTGGGGAGGGACTCTTCATTAGGGACTGTAGTGATAGGACAAAGGGTAATGGGTTAAAACTTAAACAGGGGAAGTTTAGGTTGGATATAAGGAGGAAGTTCTTTACTGTGAGGGTGGTGAGGCACTGGAATGGGTTGCCCAGAGAGGTTGTGAATGCTCCATCCCTGGCAGTGTTCAAGACCAGGTTGGACGAAGCCTTGAGTGACATCGTTTAGTGTGAGGTGTCCCTGCCCATGGCAGGGGTGTTGGAACTAGATGATCTTAAGGTCCTTTGCAACCCTAACTATTCTATGGTTCTATGATTCTAATGTTTTACAGAGTATTATAAAAGAAGCATAGAAGTGGCTTGTAAAAAAGTAATATCTCCTTTTACCTTTGCCTTTCATGGTTACTGTATTTTTAGTGTAGGTTGAGGCAGTGATCAGAATGCAGATGTCAAACTTGCACTGTGAAGCCATTTCATCCTGCAACCAGACTGCACACTTGGTGTGTGAAGAGGGACAGAGTAATGTATGCCATATACCTCCCTTCAGCCCTTGGTTTGGGTTTAAAACTCAGAATTAAAACCCTGAGGCCAAAATGCTCTTGTCCATTCAATGAACTCTCAGTAAGGAAAAGCTGCCTCCACAAAGAGAGCCTGGACCAGTATTTTAGCCAGCTCTATATGAGCGATTAAAGATCCCCATCACAAAATGGGAGAACAAAATGGTGCAGGGTATGAATTAACAGGATTCTGGTTATTATAATTATCCCTATCAAGGGTTGGGTTGTTGGGCGTCAGGTTTTGGGTACTGCAAAGCAAAGGGACAGCCTGCGTCTCACCATTCATGAAGCACAGCCTGGGTTGCCTGTCCCTTGCTGGCATCAACAAGGGCTTCAGTGATGACCTGACATGGGGGCACACTGATGCTTCTGGCGTTTCCCTTTTCACTGCTACCTTATCTTCTATGACTCAGTATGGAGCTGTGGGTTGCCTCGTCCGTTCTCTGATGTGGGAGTTGGGTGGCCTGGGCCCAGTCTGTGTGACCATTCCCACCTCCTGCTTTCTTGAGATCACTTTTTTAGTTAAAATAGAGTTCTTGCTTCCACCTTGTCATTTTGTGAATCAGTTTTATACATGAGTGATATGAAAAGTGAAGCCAGTGATGAGAAGACAATGCCACAGGGTCTATTTATAGGACGTTGTACTCTTACTGAAACATTCCCTGGTTTCCTGATTGGGTTTCTTTCAAGTTTTTAAGCTTCTGGGGGCAGTAGCTATCCCTCTGCATGGGTATGAATGAGACCTAAGACAGTGGCACCCAGATCTTAGTGGGATCCTTAAGGAGCCATCACCCTTGCTAAAACAGAGACACTCACCAGCACTTAGTAGTTGCTGAGGGTGTTCAGAGAGATGTAAAATATTTGTGTTTGGGCAACAGCATCAGCATCTTTCTGAAGAAAAGGCTTGAGTGACCAGGAAAAAAGATGTGAAGTGCAAGCAGGGAGCCCGGGGCAAGGCTGGTCACATCCACACAGGTGACCCTGTTGGGTGATGTTTGCTATCTTCCCATTGCATCCTGAAAAGAGAAGTGAGTCCAGAGCCAGAGAAACCACCGTCCTGGCTTTGCATTTTCCAATCTGAAGTAATAATGACTGAAATACTGACTGCTTTCAATACACATTTGCCAAAAGCACAAGGAAAATTCTCATGGCTGCGGCACTGAAATAACAAGCTACTTCCTCGAGTCTAGCTGCATGTTTGATATTGACTCAAACCGGCGTGGGCACACAGTGTACAGGGGTGTTGATACAGCAGCCTACTTGGCAGAAACTCCCAATATCCTATTTGGACCTGGCTACTTTTGTATTTGATCCATGCTACAGAAGCTGCAGCACATTGTCTCAGTGACCTGACAATCAAAAGGAAGCCAAGAACTGAAAAATAGCCACTGCAAGGGGCTGAGTGCCATTAGCAGACTGTAGATGGGAGTTTGCATTGCATCTCCTTCCCCCTCTCCATGCTATGCCTGAGTAATTTGCAATAAATGTGTCAAATTGATTTCTCAGCCTGTGGGTGGTTTTGCTGCACATGTGGATGGGGTTTTCTCTGCAGGCAAACCATGCTAGAAATGGAGGATTTCAGAAAAGGCTGAGATTATCAGTTGATATTGTTGTAACAGCTCAGCCAATTGAAAAACACAACAAAACACTGGCAACAAACATGCAAAAGGAGACTCTGATACCTTGCAAAACCTTTAGTGATAGAATCATGATAAAATAAAGATAAACCTGGTCCTGGAAGTACTTGTGGAAAACATTTGGCATTGATCCTGTCAAAGCAATGACCCTGTGCCCTACCCACTAGGAGAAATCCCTTCCGACTTGCTGCCCTGATATGAGAAAGTGCGACATTTACCTGTTGTTTTCTTCAACTGAATTAAACTAGTACTGTCTGAGTAGTTTGCAAGAGCTAGTGAGAGCTGAACACCATCTGGGATGCCTAAATCTGGGCCAAGTTATCAGATGTTCAGAAGTGCCAGTGTGGCTATTTGCGAAGATGCTTGCACTGTCCCAGAGTTGTTGTGATCATTGGGAAAGCTTGTTTGGTTACTAATCCAATCCTGAATCAGCTGAATCACAATTTACCAGTTCAGAGGCAGTGTTGGTGTTTTCTAGACAAGGTGACTCATGCAGTCAGTATGAGGAGCAGAGAGCTGTTCAAGGGGGGGAGCCTTTGCCTCTCTATAAAATCAAATGAGGGGGAGAGTAACAGCTGATATTGGTAAATGGGACCATACCTGAAAAGTCTCTCTCAGCTGTATTGAGAGTTGTTTTAAAGGCTGTGAATTACTGGGTATTTTAGGGACTGTAGTACCTATACTGGAGGCTGAAGAGGCTGTCTGTATCTGGCCCTCTGCTGTATTTTGATTTCTGGAGCTGGTCTGCAATGATGTTAGGACATCAGAAAGGGAGCCTGCTACCTATTACTGCTGTAATCTCCTGTTTAACACCTGCATGAAGCTTTGAAGCTGAGCCATATGAAGACATCACCATTCTGGTCTCATTCTGGTTTGAGACGTCACAGAAGAACATTAAATAAGGAGACAATATAAAAACTGCTCTACAAATTATCCCACAGGTATTATGAAGGCAATGTGGTGCAGATAAAATGCACGGAGCTGTTCCAAATCCATTAGCAGTGGATGTGCTTAGGAAGCCCCATGGAGATTTGTGGGCAGGTGTCCATAAATTGATAAAAATGCATATTCCGAGCAATGCTCACAAAGCTGAGCCTGGAACAGTAATGGAGGAGCTGTGGAAGGCACTGACGCTAAGTATTCTCCTTAACTACACATACAGAGAAACAAGGATGAGGCTGGGAAATCAGAATGAACGGCAATCTAACTTAGCAAGGAGAAGTGATTGTTTCACAGGGGCTTAGAGAATGAATTAAGTCTGTTTAATGAAGAAATTAGAAAGAAAAGAATCACTGGGTATAATCAGGGGCTCAGTTTGACTCACAGCAAAATCAAAAGTGTTTCAGAAGTATAGTGTCTGCCTTATCAAGCCTGTACTATGGAATAAGGTCTAAACTAATGAAGAAGCATATGGTGTTAGAGAGGCAGTAACTACTTGGTCAGCTTCTTGGGGAGAAGGTGTACAAATGATCCTATGGGCAATGTTAACTTCAAAGGAATGTGTTTGTAGATAATTAGTTTCAAGGGCAATAAAGGAGGGTAGATGATTTTTGGAAAGGAGAATGAAAGATTACTGTGGGCAATGCTGTGTGAGGTTTTAATGCACAAAACACTCCTTCATCCATATGATCAAGCAGCTGAGGCTTGGAAGCTTGCCTAGAGGTGGGATTTGTATCACGGACACTGCTCAGAAAATTCTGTATAAGCTTGTTTCTGTTTGAGTGAAAAAAAAAAGCAAAATAGACATCTGCTGACATATGAGCATGAAAATATCACCCACAGGATTTCAGATTCAATTTAAATGAATAAACCTGTTGTGGATTAAATAAACCAACAGGGCATATCTATATGGGATACCAAGAAGTGCAGTTGCTAAAAAAGCTTCCTTTCCCTTTCCTAACACAACACAGCCATGTTTTTAACACTGTTATGTTTTTAACACATGACTTTGTCATGGTTTTAACTACAGTTCTGCAAACACAGCTGTTTGAATGGTTTATGCAGGATTTTGTCACAGAAGGAAACAAAAACATCCATGTCTGAGCTGCATGGGAAGCTGTAAGAATGCAAATAAGGAGAAGAAATTTAATTGATTCACGTGGGAGGAATATGGCCATGTAAACTCCAGTCTCTGTACTGTGAGAGTGAGAAAGGGATGCACATGAAGCAGAGACATCTCTTTGTATAATGCCTTCAAACCATTGGGAAGGGCTCATGTAACAGCAGTGTGGGCTCAAGGTACAAGGCTTTGTAAGCTACATTGGGGCTATTAGGTGAAGGATGTGGTTGAAGCTTTGCCTGTGAGGCAGACAGATAAGGTATCAGTGATCACCCTGCAGGGCAGGTCAGTTTGGTGCATATTTGCGTGATGTCCTTTCTGCTTGATGTCATCTGCAATCACTGCAGAGCTCTTACATAGTGTCAGCTAATGCAGTATGGGGAGACTGCATTTGTAGCAAGACTATGGTGGTCTTGCTGATGGAGTATGTGAGCAGGAGTTACTCCAATCACAGTGTTAGTTACTAGATGCATCTTGTTGTTATGCCAGTAAGTGTAATCTTACTACTATAAGACTGGGAAGCACTATTGGGTCTTTTACTCCACCCTCTGTCCTGGGCCATGGCTACAGATATTGAACCCAAACCTGCTGGGTTAGCTCAGGGAAGATGTTCATACCCACATAAGTTCTCTAGAAGTGTGTCTGGTCAGCCAAGCACTCAAAATGCTTCTTCATCTGCGCTGACCAAGAGGCTCCAGACGACTCATTCACATGTGAACATCTGGTCTGTGGACATCTGGAGTTAGGAGAGGTGCTGGGGTGAAGTGCTTTGCTCTTCCTTCTCTCGCCTCCCAGTTCAGCTGTTACAGACCAGGAAAAACAAAATAAATCCAACTTTTGGAGGGCTTGTCCCTCTGGCAGGGTTTCTCAGGAGTGTGCCCTGCCATCAAACCTGCAGACATTCCTCTTGTATATCTGCTGCTGCTATCTCTACTAATTCAGAGAAGAGAAACAAGGCTGCTCATTACTCCCTTTCTCTGAAAGACTTGGACCCCCAAGAGAACTCATGTCCAGGCTTGTGCTTTATCCAGGCTGTGGCAGGGCAGAGATAGGTTTCAGCCTCTCTGGTATGCTTTAGACTGCACAACAGCTTCGGTTAGGCATCATGTCATCTCTGTGCCTTGGAGGGTTCCTGCTCAGAAAGCAAAGAGAAAGGGGCCATCAAATTTTTATGGTGGTTCATAGTTAATTTACATGAGAAGTCTTCTTCCATTTCAGTGCATGGAAAATGTTTTTTATGGTCTCTGTGCATGATGTCTATTCCAATCCTTTTACATAAATAACCATCTTCTCAGGACCGAATATATTCATGAAAACCCAGTGACTTCTTAGAGACGTCTGAACTGCTTGAGAAGCCAAAGATGGTGACCTATTAATGGTGAATTTATAAACCTTTACTTTAAAAACCTACTGTATTTGAGAACCTTGTACTCTGCTCTGAAGGGAGTAGCTTTACCCTGAACTTGTTCTGGTATATCAATATTACACGGTCCTGCGCTAATAGCAGCAGCTGAACTGCTTCATCTGTCCAACACTGTAGTTATGTATGTTGTGCAAAATGCTTCTACAGACAGAAACAGTGAAAAGTGTTTCCTGCTCATCGTTGCCATTCCCCTGATGATTTCAAAGGCCCTAATGTGTCCCACCCATTTGTTCTTTCCAAGCATGGCTGTGCTAATTGTTGTAGCTAATTGTCTGGAAGCTGCATCATGCCCTTGGTCACCTCAGTCATTCTCCTGTGTCCCCTGCCAGTTTCTGCTGTCTTCTGGGACTGCACAGAATATTTAAACTGGGTTCATGGAGTGGCATAATACTTTTTATCACAACAGGAAGAAATTACGGATACTTTGTTCACAAAAGGGGCTCTTGACATGACCAATGCATAAATAAAATGTCCTTGTAATGAAATCCCCAAGTGAATTTTCACACTAAACCTCCCCATTTGTGTTTCTTTGCCCTTCTGAAGCACATTAGAACCTCTGAGCCTCTTCCTGGGTGCAGCCCTTTTCCTCATTGCCTTTTCTCCCATTTCTCTCCAGCAATGTGCTTCACCCAGACTGTGCTTCTCCTTGGCATTTCAACGCACTACAGTACGTTACTCAAACCCTGTCTTGCAAGCATAATGACACTGTTCAAACTAATAATGCATATATAATAAAAGCTAGCCACACCTTTTGGCTATTCTTATCTAAACTTTCCAGTCAACTTGCCTTGTCAGGAGTGGAGGATGTACCAGTGAGTAAACACTTCTGAGTCACAGTGGTTTCTGAAATCACCTGCCTGGGGGGCAGGAAAGTGCCCAGGCTCAGGTAATTCCTCAGCCAGGGAGCTCTCTCCTATCAGCATTGCATGGCTGGAGATGGGTCCAGACAGACCTGCTTTTGCTTTTTATCTCCCACTGTTCAAACACAACAAAAGTTTTCCATGTTTAATCATTGGGTAGCTGTTTGAGTTATGAATGTCAATTAATACCAGTCCAAACCCTACTGTTGAAGGATAGCAGAAGTCCACTGTGGGTTTCTAACTGAGACAATCATTCTCTCTCTCTGCAAAGTCTGTTTGTGTTACAAAAAGACCCTGCTATTTTTAGGAGCATTTATTAACCCTAAGATATTGGCAGAGTGAAAGCCTGGCATTGGCACATTTTTCCTCTTCCTTTCTTCCCCTCAGACAAGAGACCGTCACCTCCAGGGCACCCGAGTGTCCCTCATTTCAATTTAATTTGTTTCACTTGAGAACTTCAGCAAACCAAATCAAATTACTGTCATGGCATTTCTCTGCACAGGGATTAATGCAGCTGAATTTGTCCACTGAAAAAGTTAATTCAGATTAACACCCCTGTGCAGTAGAGCCATGAATGGTCTCTCACAGAGCCGAGAGACTGGCATCTTCCTGGAAATTAGGGAAATAAAAATACCTAGGGTGAGATCAACGTCACTTAATCTCATTTCAGGCTGGATGTGAGGAAGAAATCTTCTACAATGCGGGAGGTGAATTGCCCAGAGAGGTGGTGGATGTACCATCCCGGAGACATTTAAGGCCAGGCTGCATGTGGTTTTGGGCAACCTGATTGCATTCAAATGTCCCTGCTAATTGCAGGGTGGTTGGGCTTGATGATCTTTAAAAGCTCCCTCCAACTCAAGCTGTTTTATGATCCTACGATAAAGCCCCTTTCCGGTGCATGCAGCGAAGTGAGGCAAAGCTCTGCTGGACTCCTCTGGACAGGAACATTAGCAAGCACTCTGGAGCAGACATGAGGGCAGCTGGTTCCTGATTTGTGTCTGGCATCACATGAGATGCTTCTGCCTTCTTAAGATGGGTCAATATCCTAAATGTGAAGAAATTCATTATGGCAATTCTGTAATGTAATGATCAGTGGCAGCTATATGCTAATCTAACTGTGCTCCAGAAAAGTGCCCCAAATAATTATGAAGTGATGGGATATGGAATAGATTTAATTTTCCTGCTAGTAGCTGGTACAGTGCTGTGTTTTGACTTCAGTCTGAGCCACAAAGCAAGTGGCTGTGTGGTACTTAGTTGGCAGGTAAGCTTAGACCATGACAGGAAGTCAGCACTGTGAAAGGCACACTCTCTGGAATGCAGGACCTGGTTGAGGTTCACCCACAATAATTTGGAATGACTTCCAGGAAACTGAGTTTCCATCTTTTGTATTATTTGAGTCAGTTTTCAGAACTCAGCTTTGCAGCATCACCTGCTGAAAGCTGGTGGGTCACACTCAGCTCCCCTAACGTGCTGTATCACAAGCAAAATTGAAACTGTATTAACACAGGCATGTAGAGCCATTAGAGATATCAGGGAGCTCAGCCACCCACAAGGTTTGGCAAGTAGAGCACAGGATCCACATTACACCCAGAGAGCAGTGAAGGGAGACCAACCGCGATGTCCTGAAGCACTGATTGCCCCTGTTGAGGCAGAATTGCTGCCTTTGTATCCTTATTTCTGAACCTGGGTCAGAGCACTATTGCTATAGCTGGCATAACATAAACATCAGGAACACGGCTGAGAGCAGAAGAGGACATTGGTAAAGGGGAGTGATGCCCCTATCCCTTTAACAGCATTAAGCTGTTAAATTGATTCAGATTTCTGTGTGAAATCCCTCCAATGATAAATGCCTAAAAACTAGGTGGCATGAATATGTCTCTGTGTGTTTTCCTTAGCACCTAGAGCATCTGAGCTGACTGGCCAAGTGCTAAAACAACCGTAAACCCTAAAAAAATTCAAATAAGAAAATTCTAACAAGTATTGGTGACCTTTATTGTGTCTGTCTGACACAGCCTGTTTTTAACTGAGATGAAAGCAGTTTCTGTTTGGAAAGACCCGAATTAACCTTCATGATGTAAGATATTTATCTTGCCAAGAGGTCTGGCTTTTCTTTCCTTCCCCATTTGCTCCTCAACGCAACTCCTTGGCAACTCTTGAACATAAAGTGCAAAGCTACTGAACTGAGTGGCAAAATGCATATGCAATGTACTGCACAGTGAGCCAGGTCTCCTCTTTTTGTGCTAATTGTATTAATTGCAGCATTTTGCTTGCCCTTTTGTGTGAATGACAGTTTTTAATACATGAAAGAGGTTTACTTTTGCAGAACTGGAGAGCACAGTGAAGCGCATATATATATTTTATAAGAAAGATCAAATGATCAGCTAGTTAACACCGTCTGTATTTGGTCAGCAGGTTGATGTTTGGGTAGTTTAATTAGGTTAGGCAAGACATTGCCTAAAATATGCCCGTGCTTTCTCCCAAAGTTTATATCGGTGTTGCTGCAGTGACTAATGGAAACGTTGCATTTGCTGTATTGCTGTGATGCTGTACAACATCATTTGATGTGCGAATAATTTAAAAACATTATGGTTGCAAATGCTCCAGTGAAACAAGAAAATAGAATAATTCCCATATTGCAGGTGTATCAGCTGTAGTTCAGAGCGGATGTGTGACCTGTGCAGTCACAGTAACATCAACATTGCTGCAGGGAGCAGATTTCATCCTCAACCCATGCTGTAAATTGAGGTATACTTGCACACACCTTTACCAGTAGCAGAATATAGGATCATAGGGCAGGATCCCAGGAGAACTGAGCTTGGAAGGGCCCTCGGGTGGTCTCTAGTATACCCTCCTGCTCAGAGGAGTTGAGCCATGAATGCAGACCAGGTTGGTCAAGGCTTGGACCAACCAGGGTCTGGAAACATGCCATGGACAGAGACTGTACAACCTCACTGAGCACGTGTTCCAATGATGGACTCTCCTTATCATGAAAACACTTTTTTGTATAGCCAGGACATATCTGGAGCAATATCCCTAAATGGAACTAAAATCCTGAGCTTTTTCTTGTGCCTATCCACTCCACCAGTCTTTAATATCTTGTATAAACTCCCATTGATTTCACTGGGATATTTGCACAGAGGGGACAGTAGTCTGGACTGGAAAGCTTGGAGAGACAGTCTATGCATGTGGAGAAGGAGCACAAATTGTATCAGTGCAGCAAATACTTGCCCTGTGAAAGGAAATGCATACCCCATTTTTGCATCATTGCACCCAAGAACATCAGGCTATTGTGTTTCTGGAGCTGTTTTATGAGCCAAAATGCTGTCTCAATCATAAGCTGGTTATACCTGACCACAGCAGTGGGGAGAACCCACTCGTGGCAGGAAGAAGGAGGAAAAAATATCTCTGTAAAGGAGCACAATGAGCTAAACCCACAGTGTTTTGCAAGGCTTCACCAGCAGCTAACTACACTTGTACATCTTACTGCTGCAGGAAACCTTATCCAGAATAAGAGTCATGAACATAATCAAGTGTTTAAACAGCCTCACCCTACTCTGGCGGATATCACAGTGGGTTAATCATAGACACAGACAGAATCTCTATGGCAGCCAAGGGAAGAAGAGTGATGTGCCTTGCAGGTGCTGGATGAGTTGGTGAAGGCTGGCTTGGCACCAGACAACAGAAAAGTATAGGAGATGGAGGAAAAAAAGCCAAGGTAATGTCTCTGATATTTTTCCTTTCGAGGGGGGTTGGGGACAGTGAGTACAATGTAAGACATTCTGCAGTGAGAAAACTGAGGTTTAGAAATACATAAAGATTTAAAATTTTAACACCAAAGTGCTTGTGTGAGGGTTTCATTTGTGACATCAAGTTTTGTATTTATTACTTTTATACTTTAAAAGTCTGTAAGGGAAGATCATTAATTCTATTAAACTGAAAATGGGAGATGGATGTCTCTGGCAAGAATATTTCCTGGTGTCCACTGTTTCTGGATGTTTAGTGTCTTCAGGATTACTCTGGTTCACACTTGTTGGGCATCAGCCCAGCAGTAAGAGAACAGAAATGACCTGCATGCTCTGGTCCAGGGCTTTTTGGCTGAAATGTATGAGTGGTTTCTGTGACCACATCAGCTGGTCTAACACAACTCGTATCTCTCCCTGTAGTTTTGTGATTCTGCCTTGAAAAATACATAGAAGCAGCATGCCACGTTTCTTAGGCAGATGCAGGTATGCTTCACTTTACCCAATAAGAAAGCTTTTGATTTCAATAAGATGCACCTAAGGGCAAAATCTGACACTTAAACCTTTTAATGTTCAGGTGCAGCTGGAAATAATCTTATTTTCCTGAAATCAATCCAAATCATGAGCTGAGGATCAATCATTTGTGAAGTGCTTGTTTTCCATAATGGAAGGAAACTGGCTTTTTTGCTGAAACAGAACAGATGATTGTATGGGTGTTTGTGCCTATGAGTGTAGTATACATGGATATGCGCATATCCATGTTTATTTGCATGTTTCTATATTTCTGTTTATAGTAAGATTATTTAAATAGGATATCTTGCTTATAGTGTATTTTCTTTTTCCTGCCCTCTTTTGCAGCAGAGCTGAGTGTGATGTTAGAAAACAAATTTTGCCCTGGCTGTTAAAGACCAAACCCAGAACTTTTTCATGGATTTTGTAGTGTCTCTACAGCCTCAGAGATGTGGAACTGGGACCAAAGGTTGGCCAAAGGGCTTACAGGATTTGCCTGAGAATTTACCATAAATTAGTTTATATAAATAGTAAATAAATGGTAGTGGTCAAATAAATTTAACACAGTGACAAAGTTTAATTTGTGTCAGACCTAAATTCAAGGACAACTGCACAAGGTTTTGTGTGTGAGGAGAAAGCCAAGTTTTGTTTCAATAGTTTGCTTCCTCCGTTGAAACAGGTTAACAAAATGTACCTAACTCTGGTAAGATTTAGATCAACTTTCCCATTCCTTCTGCTGAAATGGATTTGTTCTGCTGACAGAATTGCATGGTTTTGGAGTCTGTGGGTCTAATCCTGCAGACAACAGAAATCTCCTCCATCAGACGCTTGGAGTATTGGGTTTGTCTCTGCACCAGAGAGTTCCCAGGCTCAGGGCTTTTTAAATTCACTCTGAACTATTCCTTAGCTCTGGAAAGTGGTAATAGTTTGTTTTTCATGGATTAGATACATCTCATTTCAGTTGATGTGGCTGAATTTTAAGAAACCATGGTCATAACAATGCAAAGCATTGTAAACGAGCGGTGCCAAAGCACTCAGGAATTTGAATTGTCCACAGAAAAAAGGTGGAATAGCACAATGAGAGGAATCCAGTCTAAGAATTAGTAATAACAGTTCTTTGTGGCTCCTTTGTTTAGGTCGCTTTCTGACATCAATAGATTTTTACTTTGAGGATGCTGAAGTACTCAGTATTTCGTTCAGTCCATGGTCTCATTTTCTTATGTCCTGCTACTGTAACTTCAGAAGTGACCCGGGTTTCTGTGGGCAGTAAGGAAATACGGGTACTATTAGAACTGACATTCTACTTACTGATTCTGATTTTCTTGCAGATGCAGGTCTGGGATAGCTCTAGAGAAATGACCAATGGCACAAGCTAGTCCTTGTGTGTGAGCATGGAGTTTCTTCCAAACTTGTCCTGAGTTGGATTTTGTGTAGCACTGTGGTTAGATGGGGTGCATTGCTCAGATTAGCCCTTGGTTGATGTGTTGCTATGTCTCCACCACAACAAATGGCTCTGTGGTGTTAGGCTGTCTATGAGTTAAACCACAACACACGCATAGCTGTGTCTGGCCCTTGCTATTTCCCTGATCAGCACCTCCAGTAGGTAGCTTGGGACTGAGGGGCAGCAGCCCTGCATCCCACTTGCAGCCCTTGGAAGCCCCCTAGGATTTAGCTTGAGCAGTAACCTAATGCTCTGCAAGTAATCTTTTAAGGTGATACTATTTTTTTTCTCTCTCTCACGACTAGTTCAGAGCCAAAGAAGGAAGGAGTTTATTTGGCCTGATGGGCTGCAGGCTCTCTGCAGTGAAAATCAGATCACCCTGCAATGACTACTGTCTGAAGTTGGACACAATTTCTCTACCAGCTATTTCATATACTGTTCAGTTTAAACCTGGTATCTGTAGAAAGGCTGAAGATAACATCTGCTCTTCCAGCTTTCAAAATACATAATGTGCTATGAAGATAATCCCCTAAAGCAAGATTAATTTGAAAGCTTTGCAGAACGGGAGGTTGTTCTGGAATATATGACTGTTAAGCTAAGCATTTTGAGCCAGAAATGCAGGAATTCTTAACACTTAAGAGCAATGGTATGTTCATCCTCTTTCAAGAAACGTTAGAAACACCTGGTACTAACCTCTACATCTGAGAGCATTTTTTACGTTGGTCAGTGACTGCCTTGTTACTTGTTCAGACTGGGACTGATGTAGGACAATAAAAACAGATTTATGATAGAATGATAGATATAAGAAGGAAAGAGATCCAATGTTGGTGATGTGAGATCACAGGGACATAGAAAGTGAAAAAGTGTTGTCAGCACACAGGCAAGGCAAAAATCATTACTTCAATCTCATGTTATGAGCTCAAGAATTGGCAGTAGCATTTGGTAAAGCTCTGGGAGGGCAACCTCTAGCCATTGTCTTCAACAACTGCCCATCAATTCCCACAGCAAACAGTTCGGATTTGTTCCTATCCCAGAAAGGATTCCTTTGGGATTATCATTTCCCTGCTGAACAGCTAGCTGTGCAAACAAAATGGTGATAGAACAGAAACATCTTTTCAAATATCACTGCTTAATTGGTATTCACAGAATATTTTGTTATTACTGAAGAATGATGACCAGCCAGCAATTTGGAGATCATATTGGTGGGCTGTAGTTTTGGGCTATCAGTTCTAATAGCTGTACTGAGCAGTAGGCAGAGCCTTATTTCCCCATCAAAGTAGGGGAAAGCTCATGGCTCTGCTTTTGGGACTGACAGGGTTTGGTACAAAATGCAGCATCCCTAAGGATGTTTCGTATCCATGGCACAGGCAGCCTTTGATGACTGGAAATGCACGGGTGTGGAAAGGAAGGAGAAGAATTAAACCACTGTGGCTTAATTCATGCCTTGACAAGAGACTAATCTGTGACTTGGAGCTGATCCTATGGCCATCTCCAGCCTTACATATTACTGTGTGCTAAGTCCACTCAGATGGGACTTGTTATCGCTCTCCTCTTCTGGCTCTGCAGTGATTTGCTGACAAATCTTGCCAGTGGTCTTTGTAAAGTTGAAGATTAGAAGTACTGCAAAATAACAAGCCCCATGGGGAGAAGAGGGATGCACAGCTAAGCTGTGAAACATGGGGTTGAATGCTGTGACCTAGCACTGACTGTGAAGGTTTGAACCACTGCCTGTGAGAAACGGCTACGTAAGGGATACTTGTCTGCCTGACTTCATGGGAACAAAGCTTGGCCAGGAGCAATTCCTGTCTAGGATGGAGATCCAGGCTTGATTTTAAACCCACAGGGCACTAACTGAGGCATCAGCACTGACTGTGGGCTGAGAATAGACCCCTCCTGGGTGATCTGGCAATGAGGCTTCTCTCTGCCTTGTTGCCTTGCTGCTGAGTGCATTTCTTTTGCAGACCAGCACAGACCCAAGCCTGTCACTGATGCTTCATTACTTTGTGAATACAATAGCTTTTCATGACATTACAAAGCTGCAGCACCAAGCAGGTAGGTGGAAGGGGAAGCAGGGGTGCAGAGACCTGCCAGTAGTTGCTCGGCTGCTTTGAGACAAAGTTGGGACACTTCAGTGTGGTTTTCTCTTCCTAAAATAACGTTTAGAGTAAAGCAAATGGAAAATGTCTGTGCTAGAGATGATGCCACAAAACCGAGGTCCCTTGAGTAGGGCACTGAATGTGGTACTTCACTGCCACAAACAATTTTCTTCAATTTTTCAGGTTTGAAATCTTTTCCTTTACATCAAAGCATTCACCAGTTCAATAGTCAGGAAGAAAGGCACTCGCAGAGGGTAACCCAACCGCATTGCTCCACAGCAGCCAGGTCTTGCAGCAGTCAACAGGTTCTGGCTCTCCAACCCTGGCTGACTGCCCAGCAACATGCTCCCTGAAGCTGCAGGAAGCATTGGGAAAATGATCCTGCTATGGTCCTAAAGAGATGCTTCCATATCTGCACTTCTCTTGGCCCACGGTCAGCTCTGAAGCATCACCTAAATAAGTCAAATCCTGTTTTTTATACTTGGCTCTATCAGACCTCTTATTTTTAGATGGATTATTAGCTAGATGCTCCTGCGTAGTTCTTGACACATGGATTCTTCCCTTAAAAATTACAGTAATCCCATTTCCAGGGCGTCCCAGTCATTGGGATAACACACCAATTTATACCTGCTGAGGAGATGGCCTGTTTGAGCTTCTCAGTTTTTCTAACCAAATATCGCTTCCTCTCAAATAAGGCGTGCCATATCTTTGAGGACTCCCCAGCAGCAGATTTGTGTTTCCTGTTCTCTGACATACCATGAAATGAATTCACTACTGTTTATAGCTGTTTGCATTGGGCAGCAACATGCCAAGTTTGGGACCATTTAGAACCATAGAATGGTTTGGGTTGGAAAGGACCACTTTAGGTCACCTAGTCCAACCTCCCTGCCATAAGCAGGGACATTTTCAGCTAGATTGGGTTGCTCAGAGCCCTGTCCAACCTGACCTCCAATGGTTCCAGGGATGGAGCATCCACAGCCTCTCTGGGCAACCTGTTCTGTGGATGAGTGAAGCAAAAGGCACTGGGTCCCTCAGGGTTTCCAAGGTGATTGAGAACAATATTCTGCAACTATTAGAAAAACTGAGAACAAAACATGTGGATCACCAAGTGCCTATGGTAGTTTCAAGGAACCATATTGCTCAAGCCTTAGGTGTACAGTCCCATCTCTGTAAACACAGTGGTTTTCATCAGAGCACTTCTCAAACTTCTCTAAAGTCTCCTAATGATCCTTCCATGGGACAGGTAAATTAACTGAATCCATTAACTGAACAGGACACTGAAAGCTACGTAACTTTATGGATGTGGCAGGAATGAGGCTGGAAATAGATTCTGTATCTTGACCTTCTCCTTATCCCTTCCCTTCCACTGAAGGCCTGGCTTAGCCCAGTGCTGGTCTACCTTTTATGAGAGAAGAGGAGCTGAGTCACTTTTTAACTTACTATTGAAAACCTCCCCTTATGTAATCTCTCTATTTCTTTACACTCCCAAACATCCTGTAACTTGGGCACTTGGTTTATCAGGCAGCTCAGAGCAACACCCTCTTTGTAAATACAAGGGAGTTTCTGTTCGACATGAAATCCATAAAATGAAAACCCCAGCACCTTCTGTTCACCCATTCCTGTGGCACAGAGCAATTCCCCAGGTGGGGGGATTACTGCCCACTGCCACCTTGCACAGCAGGTGATGTTCTGGTGACATTTTTTACTGCCTTTTATCCAATGGCCGGTAAAGGCCAGGACCTGGCTGTGTTTGGGCCAGGAAAGGAAGGAAAGGAAAGAGAAGTCCCAATTAAGTCAAAACAGCTGCCAAAAGGTCACCTCAGCTTTTGCTACTCAAGCGCTAATCTGGTGCTCAGCTTCTCTCTGAATGGGGCACATGTTTCCTGGCTTGTGTTGGGTCTTATGGGAAGGTTTGTCCACTTAGGAAAGAAGCTGTTTGGGATTTGAGTGGTGTAGGTGTCTTGCAGTCTGGTAGGGAGTCTATGCAAGGAGAGTTGGTTACCTGCCAGGATGCTGGTGAGCAAAACTGATCAGCCATGAGTGGCTATTCGGAGTGAGTGTCTCTCCTGGACAGCTTTTACCTGCAGAGCTGCTTGTTCAGCTTATTCAGTTGCAAACACTAGGGCAAGGTAATGAAACTCTTCCATGTTGGTAACGACTCGTTTCTGAATTCAGCCTTGCAAGAGAGATGGGGGTTGGAAGTCTAGATAAAAAGTTTGATGTTTTCTTTTTGTTTTGGGTGTTACAAAACTGCAACTCTCCCATTGAGAGGGCTCACTGGCTGTTCACGGTGTTAGGGTCTCATCTAGAAGCAGAGTGCTTTAAAACCTGGCTTGGGTGAATGCGCTTTGTATGGCATGTTGCAAAGGGCCACGCTATTCTGCCATCAGCCAAGTCTGCCTGCACTAGATGTGCTATTAAATGTTGCTATGCCCTTTCTTAATGTAGTTGATGCTTTCCCCTGAAAAAGTTATTAAGCCTTTGAAGAGAATCAGATAGCTAAAGCAATAGTAACTGCCTGGGGCAGAGGCACATGGTCACCCAAACGTGATTCACCAGCATGTGTTGCTGGTGAATTCTGTTATCATTGTGTTTTTTTTTATGGTGGCTTGTTTGTGTTAGAAAGAGGAGGAAGATGAGAGAAAATATGAAAAGAAACTGAAGAAAAGTATGCCCAGAAAAAGCTCAAATCAGAACCTGAGGCTAACTGTGAGCTTCAGAAGGGTGAATGTAAAAAAAAACATTTAATTTTCTGCTCCAGTGGAGAAAACAGCATTTTGCACATGCTTTTTAAAGATACAGGATTCAGGAGGTATCTGATTTAATTACCATTTCTCCTGCTCAAGTCAAATAAGAGTACGATTGGTGCTGGTAAAGGGCAGGGCTGCTTCTAGACAGCAAGGCTGGAAGCTTGTACCTTGTAGAACTGAGTCAGAGCAAATAAGACTGACCTGCAGAGGCAGCCATCTCCTAAAAGTCACCCACAGGGAACTGGAGGATGCAGAATTTTGGACCTGGCTGATCACTTGGATTAAGCTGCCAAACGTGGCTTTATTCTGTGCTGCATTTCTCACTCCAGTAAAACTACTGATTGATGCCTCACGTGCTATGGGTACTTCACCACAGCAGGGCACTTTGTTACATATCTTGGAAAGAATGAATCCCCCTACTCTGCTGGGGTTTGAATACTTAATTCCAAGGGCATCCTTAAAGAGACATTCAGCCTTGTGGTAAATAGACTATCCTCTCTATAGGTCAGTCCCATCAGACAAGGTTAAGAACAGTGTGAAAATGGTCTTGTGGGAAGTCCAGAACAAAAGAGGTCTTAAGCTTCTGTAACCTGTTCTCAGCAAGGACTGGAGTATGTCCAAGGGGAAATGTCAAGGAAGTAGTTGCACATACAAGACTGGAGGCAAGAGCTGTGAATAAAGTGAAAGTTTACTAACCAAAAATAACACATACTAAGCTTTTAACTGGTGAGATGGGAGGAATAGAAGGGGGAACCACAATGCAGAGCCTGGTATAGATGGAAGTCAGGCAAGTTATGGGTGGAAAAAAGTGAGAAAATAGAGAAAAGGAAATTGTGTTCTGGTTAAATAATAAATGGGTATAAATACATGAATACTTAAAATAAACCATTTTACCAGACACTGGTTGCTCAGTCTGTCTGAAATTAAACCTTTTCAAGGTGTCTTGTGCATGTAAAAATCTTGTCCTTTTGGCTTGTACCTCAAAGGCAGTATGTGGTTTGACGTGGGTATCTGCAGAGCAAGAGGAGTTGATGTTTGTACAAGGAGAAGTCTTTGTTCTTATTCAGAGTTTACCAACTTGACTAACCAAGCACTGTATTTGCTGTGAGCAAGCAGCAACCTTAAATGAAGTCTTAAATGCAAGCTGGGCTTGGAGAGCCTGTTCAAGGATAATGACTGAAAGATAATGAATAGGATGGAGCTCTCAGCAGTGGCATCTCAGACTAACAGGAATGTCTAACACCTTCAGGAAATTCTTCCTAAATTTGAGTTAAATTCAGCTAATTGTATTTAAAGGACTTCTTCCTGAAGGAAAAGAAAATGAACCAGTCATTTAATGCTTTCTTACCTGCTCCTGGCAGATTTGATTATTATTGTTGGTATATTGTGTGTGCGCTATCTATCAATGAGAAAATGAACATGAGCCGGCTTCAGTGTGCGCTCACAGCCCAGAAAGCCAACCGTATCCTGGCCTGCATCAAAAGGATCGTGACCAGCAGGTCGAAGGAGGTGATCCTGCCCCTCTACTCTGCTCTTGTGAGACCTCACCTGGAGTATTGTGTGCAGTTCTGGTGTCCTCAACATAAAAAGGACATGGAACTGTTGGAACAAGTCCAGAGGAGGGCCATGAGGATGATCAGGGGCCTGGAGCACCTCCTGTATGAAGATAGGCTGAGGAAGTTGGGACTGTTGAGCCTGGAGAAGAGAAGGCTGTGTGGAGACCTCATAGCAGCCTTCCAGTATCTGAAGGGGGCCTATAGGGATGCTGGGGAGGGACTGTTCATTAGGGACTGTAGTGACAGGACAAGGGGTAATGGGTTAAAACTTAAACAGGGGAAGTTTAGATTGGATATAAGGAGGAAATTCTTTCCTGTTAGGGTGGTGAGGCACTGGAATGGGTTGCCCAGGGAAGCTGTGAATGCTCCATCCCTGGCAGTGTTCAAGACCAGATTTGACAGAGCCTTGAGTGACATGGTTTAGTGTGAGGTGTCCCTGCCCATGGCAGGGGTGATGGAACTGGATGATCTTAAGGTCCTTTCCAACCCTAACTATTCTATGATTCTATGATTCTATTTATCTATCCCATACTGCCATGTTTTTTCTTTAATCATTTGTACCTGCTCATATTCAAGGGGAGACTTTCTAAGCCCACCAAGTGAGGGCTCAAGCTCCCCGCGGACAGGTCCAAAAGGTGCAGGAACAGGAGAAATGAATCTTCTGTGCGTAATTACTGCATTCTTTGTCTTGTGGGCATATATTAGTATTTAGTAGATCTGTTAGCCAGCTCTTGTGCACTGACATAAGAAAAGTTGTGGAATATGACCACTAATTTGCATCTTTCAGGGTGTGACCTCTTTGTTGTCATGACTCATGATATATAAGAATGCTAAATGTGTCAATAAAAAGTCATTGCTTTTCTGCAGAAGGGACTTGAAATAACCAAGGCTGTGTGTGCTTGAGTAAAAGGCCACTGTCTGCAGAAACCCTGTGCTGTAGTGCTGCTGTCTCTGGAGCCTGCTCAGAGCTTTGGAGTTTGAGATCATTTGTTGCAGAGTTCCAAATTCAAAAGTTCCAATTCCAGGTTGTTTGGAGTGTTTGAACATATGTGGGTATTTCTGCTTCCAGATAATCTTGTAGTCATTCTGCAAAGAACAGCATCTTGGGGAAATAGTATTCTTTAAATTAAACTACTAAAACCATGGAATAAACTAGGTTAAACCACAGGGTCTCCTTCACTGCAGTTTCTGCCTCCCACGAGGGGCCAAGGGCAATACCTGGGAAAACAGTCTGTAAAACAGGTATGAGCAAGTGATCCTGCCCTTAGCAATTTCATGCACTTAGGAAGACTATGAGCTGGATGGATAATGGACCCTCTGGCCACAAACTCTATAAATTTACCTGAAATTTCTTTGAATCCTTTAGTCTTAGCAACGTGCCTGCAACAGGTCTTATGATTTATGTGTCTCACTGTAGAACAGTTCTGCTTATTTGTTTTAAACTTGTTGCCTGACAAAGTCATTGAGTGCTTGTGTTTTGTGATCTGTGAATTGAAACTGAGAAACTCCCGCTCTATGCGTCACTCCATGTCATTTGTTATTTGACAGCTTACTTCCAAACACCACTTTAGCTGCAATTAGATAATACGGTGAATCCAGGTACCCCTCAAGAGCACGGTGATTGTTTGAGGCTGTGCTAATGGGGGATGAACTTGCTTTTCTTTTCAAGTATGTTCCAAGAATAGATTCTCTTTTCACTGTCAGACCTTATGCTGGATTAAACATCACTCTGGCAAAAGCTTGTGTTTGTGATTTGATCATTCTGACAGAAATGTGGTAATAAGCCCATATGTGATTTGAATCTAGTGTGACTGCCAGGTAACCCAGCCATGCACAGGTCTGGTATTTGTGATCAGGGAACTACCAGAACAGAAGAATTACTAGATGGTGAGATCCAGTATCCATCTGGCGTGGTGCTCTGCCTGCAGCAGGGGTAGCAAAAGGAAACGATATCCAGGGAGAGCACATGAGCCTGGCTACTTCCTGTGGTCTGTTCCCCCCAGCACCCAGAACATTTTTATCATGTCTGTTAATGAATACATCTCGGTCTGGACCTTTTTAGCACTTTTAAACCTGTTTCATCAAGTGTTGTGGGTTTTGCTGGGCAGCAGTAGCTCTGCTTTCCCCTATTCATTGGCTTAAATTTATAAACTTTGATCCCATTCCCACTTAGTTATCCCTCCTCCAGATGAAGAACCCCAGCTATTTCAGTCTCTCATAAGGTGGCTTCTTCCATTCTTTTTTGTGCCTTCTCTAATCCTGTTATCTTCCTTGAGATGTGGAGGCTGAAGCTGCACACAGTATCTGAGATGTCAACCTGATTTATTCTGTGATCCCATCTTATGATCTTGTGGGGGTTCACTGATGCTTTAAGGCAAAATGATGCTCACTGCCTTCTTCCTAATACCCATCCTGGCAATACCTAGTACTGTGTTGTTTTTTCTACTGATGCTGCACACTGAGCTGCTCACTCCAGAAGACCAGCGGTGATGACTCCAGGAGCACCTCCTTCAGTTTGATTGCCAGGTCAGAGCTTCTCAGGCTGTTTGATTATTTTTACTCCACTGCACCACCTTACAAACACAGGCTATCATCTCTTTTCCAGGCTGAGCACTCAGGCAGGAGCCATTACCCTCCTTTGATAACACTTACTGGGATTTTCTGTACATTGCAGAATTCCGAGTTCTTTCTGAGAGGGGCAATCAGAGCAGCAAGCAGTAGCCAAAATGCAGTAATTTAGTGGCATATAATGTTCCCTGTCATATTTTTGTCTCATTTCTTACACTTACTAACAACTTATTTCAGTTTTGACAGCTGCGGTGCAATGAACTCAGTTTTACAGAGAGTTGTCTACAAAACCAGCAGAATGAGTTGCAATAGCTAATGCTCTTGTATGGGCACTTAGTGTGTAGCTACTGCTGACACCATATTATCACCAGGCAATCATGTTTTCTTATCGATATTAACAGTTGAGACTAGAGACACAATGTCAGAGTGTCACATGTGAAAACCACAAGCTTTAGAACTGATAACTGTGTGTGTGCCAAAGCTGGCTTTTAAATAGCAGCTTGTCATACAGGATTGTGTATTCACCTTCCTAAGGAGATGAAGCTTTCCCATTGCAAATCCTTGGACCTATCAAAACAGCAAATCCAGAGGGAAATCAGGAAACACAGAAACAAGTTAAGACAGCTTGTGAGAGCTCTGAGCTGTAAAAGAACCACAGCACAAATAATGGACTTGGGGATAAAGGGAGTTTCATTGCTGAATCAAGATAAAGTATCTGACAATATACTGTACAAAGAAGCCTGCACTGGCAAAGGAGATGAATTAAAAGAATAAAGAGGTAAAATATTCTCTTAACTTCTGTAATCCCATGAAAAGAAAGCATGAGATGAGCATATGATTAACCATTTATTAAGTTATTTTTTGCTTTCCATGTGTCCAAGAGCACAGAAGTTATTTTATTCAGCTGCCTTTGACAACGAAATGCAATGCAAGAAATTTCTTCCCCAGGACTTCATTTATTATCACAAATGACATATTAGCTTAATAAAAAATGTTTCTGAATTAAGTAATTATGTTTGCATTACAGTTTTAGATTGCTTAGGCTCTTTATTTTGAATCCCTATCTTTTATTGTAACTATGTTTTCCTGTTTGAAATGAGTGGTTTAAACTATGAGATAATTTACTTTTCCTTACAGTTTCCTTGACTAATACATAGTGTGGAAATGATAACATGAGCTAAGTCTTTCTTACGTTTTTCCATTGAAAATGAAAGGTAAAACATTTTTATACACCTGAGAAGTAAGTTTTTTCTGGTTGTGCATATTTGATCAAACTTAGAACTAATCATGTGGAGATAAGTATTCACCCAGCACAATATTGTTTGATTTACTGCAAAACTCTCTGGAAAATGAGGGTATGTTGAAAGAAGCAGAATTTTTAAGGAGTTGCAAAAAAAAAAAAACAACCCCCCAAACAAACAACCTTACAAAATGCAAGGACACAGACCCACCTCACAAGCTTTACATTCATGTGCAAGAAAGCTGAAGGCTGTTTTTCTGCTTTCTTCAGTTTCAAATACTTTCTCAGTCAAGACACTCACTATACCCATACCCATAGCCTGACAGTCCTTAGGCACTGGAGCTGCTCAGATCTGAGCTGCACAAACCTTTGATCATCCCTGAACTAAATCATTTTGATGGTGCCAAAAAGTTTGCTGAGACTCCTGCTTCCAGGGAGGAAGGAACTTCGTGGGAAAAGCAGGGCAGCTGCTCCAATAAGGATCTTCTGCTGCCAGGAGCATACTGCAGCTCACTCACACTGTCCACAGGAGGACTGCTGGATGGTCTCAGGAGGTGTATTGGATAAAACAGGGTTTGTTTCTGTGTCTGCCCTCTGTTTCCAAATCTCACTCCCTGGTTTCATTCCTCTGTGTCCAACAGGCTCATATGCCAGCACTAGGGAATGGCATCCCAAGGCTCATGGCTACAAAAATGGACCTTGATAAGCATCTTTGATTAATGCAGGTTAAACCCAAGACTGGTTTTTGCTTGAGCAAGAGGTAGAAAACTGCACTGAGAGGGTCCCTTGTGAAGGAGACAAAAAGACCCTCCTCAAGCTACATATGCCTGTGTATACATGGATCAGGTTATTCTGACTTTATAACCAAAGGAGAAGTGATTTCTACCATCCTAGTGTCTTGAGTTAGATGACTTGAACCATAGAAGTGCCTGTTTGTCTCTGGATGATACATGGCCATTCCTAAAGTAAGAAGCTATTTTACTCATGCATCATTTCTCTGAGCACGCAGACTTCTGGAAGGATTTTGCTGGATGAAGTAACTAAATTTAAACTATGTGGAGAAATTCCAAGGAGATTCAGTATTTAGTAAGATCATTTGTACTCTTTTGCTGACAACTCTGAAGTGTCTTTTTTTTTTTGCCAGCTCTCGTTTAAATTAGACTGCAAATTGCAATTATTGGATATCTGAGAGAACATTACGCAGTGCAAGAAGCGATCATGAAGACTCTTTCATGACAGGACCACTTAAGTGAAAAAGAAAGGGCATGAAAGGACATTTTTGAAAGCTAACAAGCTAGAAATCGGAAGCTGCTATGGCTATATATTTATATGTATTTATAGGTTTCTGGTGCAAATCCAACATGGTCTGAGTATAGTCGAATTCTGTGGTATGGTTGGTGTCCTGCTCTTCCTATTTATATCAGGGAAACCTCAGTGAATCACAGTCATAGGGCCCACATTGTCACTGTACATATGCAGAAGAGAAGAAGTTGTCCTTATTCCAGATTTTTTTACAATCCCCATCTGGAAGGAGCTGGGAGATCAGTCCGCTGATTTCTAATTGCTTCTAATCAAGGCACTTACAAAGGTAAACCTCTTGGTAGCTTATAGGAACTGTTTGTTCTACCTTCTCTTTGGACATGAATTAGTTTTGCTGTGTCTTAAATTAGCTTGTTAGATTTAGGAAGGAGCAAAATCCTTATTTCTATTTGGGCATCATGTAAGCATATAGGGGCTAAATCTGTTAAGGCAGATGAAAGACTTTTTCTTCACCCAAAGTCTCTTCATTTCCCAGGTTCTTGCAGTGCCATGTTTGTGCCTTGCTGGCAGCCAGAGGGTCCTGCTAGGGCATGGGAGACACTTCCACATGACATCTTTGAGGTCTACTAGAGGTGGTGCACGATTTTATACCTGGTTTAGGGATTACAGATGGCTATGAATAACTTTGGGGACATTATTCAATCTGATGAAACTCCATGGGAGCCTGAAGCTTTCCCTCCTTGGCAACATTCTCCTGTGAAAACGTTCACTATCTTGGGATTGGGGAAAGAGTGATTTTCAAGATTCAGGAGCTGATTGAATTTATGTCAAAGCAGCAGTGAAAGGAAGCGTTCTTTGTGGAAACTTGAAGAAAGGTTTTACTCTTGTTTTATTCTTGCAAGAGAACAAACTTTCTATCACTAAAAAAGTACCCACAGAACATTTTTGAGAAACCTAAATGATTTTATTAAGCTTTGTGGGTTTTACCTCTATGCGCTAAATGTGGAACACGTACGCTGTCACTGGATGATAAGCAGAGTACAAATCAAAGTGATGGAGTCTCTCGGTTATGAGGGATTGGTACCTTTAGTTCCCCGAAAACTTAATTTACTTCTATTATACCCTTATGGAAGGTTTTTCTCTGATAAATCCCTTGTGTAATGGATGCTACCCTGCCATCTTGTCGAACAGCCCCATGCTCTTCTCCTTTCCCATAGCTGAGCATTGCAAGTGGCTTGTGCTTGCTGCAACTCTAATGCTTTTGAGGGATGCTTCTCTGCATGGTCACAGCAGCCCTCGGCCAAAGTAACTGCTGGGGCCAGGGCTACGGGAGTGCTCAGGTGCACCCTGATGCATTTCTGTGGTGAACCTCTGGCAGACTGAAAAGCTGAGGTTGAAATCCAATTTGCTTCAGAGATAGATTTTGCTGTTGGCACTTGGTGGCACCTTCTGCAGCTCTGCCTTTAAACAGTTTTGGTGTTTGTTTGTTTGGTGATATAAAAAACATACAAATCATGAAAGATGGCCCAGTTTTCACATCAATGGCCATTCCTTCAGTTGCCCTCGGACTCCTGCTTTGCTTGAGACATATTTTATCTTGATACTACATTTCCACTTGTACTTGTCAGGTTTTAGTGTTCTTTGGCACATGGAAGTTGTACATTTTCTGTGATTGCACCCAGCAATATTCCTTTTGGGCCTGGCCAGTAAGCTTAAGCTCCTTGCTCTGAATAGAACTTTTAAATGTTATCAACTTCCCTTTCCAGTTTGCAGTAACTTTTCATCCCTAGCTAAATGCACCTCAAATTTGCAGGTGATTTCAGATGTTTGAGCACTGATTGCTGTCTGGTTTGCTCAGTGCTTGATTAACCTAGTTGGGCTGTGCACTTCCCCAGGTAAGTTTTTATTCCTGCAGCAATTTAGGCAAACAAATGCTCTGATGATAAGGGAACAAAATATGTGCTGAATGTTTGTCACTGCAACTTGGGGCCACCAAAGAACCTGGAAAATGTTGCCATTATTCTAAATCCTTTGTGTTTCCACTCTCGCCCCCTGGTTTGCTCCTCATTAGAGTTAATAGCACAGAATTTTTGAGCAGCAGAGGTTGAGTCTCCCTCTGAAATATGCGGCATCTTTGTTTCCTTGGAAAAGCTGTGGTATGAAATCGTGCCCACAGAGAGCTCCTCTTGAATCAATGTGACCAATAATTAGGAAAATAGCACAAAGCAACATACTAACAAAAGTGAAAATTTGTGTGGGATTTAGTGAATATTTCACCTCCCAAAATAGCGTGAAAGTGTATCTTCAAAATATAAAAAGAGGTAATTGCAACATTTAAAAATGAAAGGTTTCAGATACTCTGAAATGTTCAAAATGAAAGGGACCAATTAGTCTGCAAACAGAACCCCTTATTTCACTACTATATAATACAAAATCTGAACTACGTTGATTTCAGCAAGCAGGTGACAATGGAATTTACATTTTCACCCTCAAATAAAGCCAAGTGATTCATCTGCAATGACTCTGGGCTTCTGATATAAATCAGGTTGGGCTCATTAATTCAAATGAAAAGTCCACAGGCTTTTATTTAATGAAATTTCATTCCTCTCAAGCTCATTTGGTTCTACTGATTTCTTGCCTTTTTTATTTAGCTAGTTAGTTAACTTTGGTTTTGTTTTAGGCTTAGGCACTCAAAGCCATTATCTCCCACTGCTATTCCAAGCACTGTCCAGTTTACCATTAAGGAAGAACTTTTGTGTATGTTTCCTCTGTTACTGTGGCTGTTTCACCAGACCTTGATTGAGAGCAAGAAAAGACGTGCTGACTCCAAGGGTCATTATTAAACATTGGTTCAAGCCTTTAAAACCTTCAGGAACCTGGAAAAATTAAACTGCACACTCCAGTGCTCAGAGATTTTATTTACACTCCCCAAGCCCTTTTGGAATGATGAATCATGCGGCTTAAAAACACACACTTTGTAAAGGGATGAAAGATAAGAAAACTGTGAAGATAAACAAAAAGCAGCCAGTCCTTTCCCCAAAAGTAAGGGTACAACTGTGCTTAACTGCCCACTTCAGTCTCTCAGGAGGGCAATTGCAGGACAGCTGCCTGCTTCCCACCCCTTCTCCAAAATCTTGGGTGGAAAGGGGCCTTCCATGCGCAGCTCTGGTGCAGAAAATGGTGTTTCTGTTCCACATTGCTAAGAATGGAGGCTGTGCTGAGCCCTGCTTAGGGGCAAAGGAGAGAAGTTTCATCTTATTCCCACAGCCTTCCTCTCTGCAGTGTATCAGCTCCTGCCTCGACTCCGGAGTATGGCAAAGCAGAAGTTGGAGCAGTAGGTCAGGTGTGAATTGGAGACTGTTAAAGTTAGTCTTGTAATCAGATTTGTTTTCCGCTTGCAAAACTCAGAACAGTGTTGGTGTCCTAGTGCAGGACTGGTGTTTGCGGACCCTGATGTGGAGTCTAACAGAGTTTGGTGGGTTGAGGCAACTGGCAACTAAGGAAGGTCTGTTGGCTATGGGTGGAAATAGGAGACACTTTGTGGAGGCGAAAATGCTGAATGATGTTTGTAGAGATATTTCCTTTTGCCCCCCTCTTTAAAACCAGCTCCACAAAGCACAACAGCTCTTTTTCCCTACTTGCTGAAGAGCTGAAGTACCAGTAAAAGAGTAAATTGGGAAAGGGACAACCAGCACAGACCTGAACAGCCAACATTGGCATTGCTGTTATAAGCACTGGGAGAAGTACTTATCTTAGTTCAGCAGCTGTGCTGCCTCCTGCCTTGGAGCCATGGGGAGTTTTGCCATCTGTTTGCTAAGAAGCAAGAGTGCACCCTGCGTCCTTGCTGAGTGTCTTGACATGTTTTATCTGTGATGGCAACCAGAAATGGGCCATGCTTTTCTTGCCTGCATCTTGCCCTACAAACACACTTCATTCCTGGATGACTATGGGAGGTTCCTGGCAAGAAGTTGTGGTTAAAACTGAGTGGAACTGGAGGAGTAAGGGAGCCCTAATGAAGCTATAGAGCATCTTCAGCCAGGCATGATCTGAAAAATGAACTCACCAAGCTTTAGCTAGATTGGCTAGTTTTAAGCTGGATCAATTCCCTAATCCAGTATAGTAAGAATTGTGAGGCAGAAAAGCCCCACACTAGCTGGGGTTGATGCTGGGTTTAAGCATCTCTATAACACAGCTTGAGCACAGCTTGAGGAGAAACCCATGTTCAGGCCTGCTCATGGATTCGTTGTTGGAAAGGGCTGAGAACTAACTAAACAAATGGCAAAAGCTGTTGTAATGTATGTGCCACTGGTACAGTGGGTATCCTCACCAAGTAAGTTTATGCAAACACTTTCATGTTTATCTTAATTCACCAGAAAACTACTTTTCATCTGGAACCTGTAATTTATGAGAAGCTTTTGTCTTTAGTCTTCTCACAGGCAGAAGAATTAGGTGTAGGAAGTCATTAGGTTAAAAACTTACCTTGAATTTCCTTTTTTTTTTGCCTCTTGTCTTGGTTCGAAAGAAAATGGCCAAATGTTCAGAATAAACAAAATTAGATGAAACATAAAATCAACGTTTTCTCTTGTTTGCTTTCAATAGAAGGGAAGTCAAAATATAACGATTTTTCTTGGAAATCAAAGCTCCCTCAAACAGCTCCTTGAGTTAAATTAGAGTTCAGCACAGAAAAAGGTTTGAAGATACACTGATTGCTTTGCTTTACTTTTTCAGAAAGGGGCTCTTTGCTGGCATGAAGCTGAAAAAGAAGAAGAAAAAAGGCGAGAAAGGGTTGACTATTGCAAACAAAGATGCGCTGGGTAAGGCCTCATAAATCAATATTGCAACTGGGAAGAGCAGGTGAGGGATTATATTATATCTAATTTCACGTGAACTCATTTGAATTATGTCTTAGGGCTTAGTATTGATAAAAAGGGCGGTAAACTCTTTGACACACCTGAGTAAACAGAGAGCTAGTTCTTTTTGCATTACCTGTTTCCTTAAGTACACCTTCAGATTCTGTGAGTTCAGAGCGCTGTATTTGGTAAAGTAAAGCAGAAATGTCGGTCTGAGTCTTACCATAGAGAGATTACATGCTTTTGAAAGTTTTTTTGTGCTCTAGAGATAGATAATTCATTAATTAAACAGGGGAAGTTTAGGTTAGATATAAAGAACAAGTTCTTTACTGTGAGGGTGCTGAGGCACTGGAATGGGCTGCCCAAAGAAGTAGTGAATGTTCCATCCCTGTCAGTGTTCAAGGCCAGGTTGCACAGAGCCTTGGGTGACATGGTCTGGTGTGAGGTGTCCCTGCCCATGGCTGGGGTGGGGGTGGAACTTGATAATCTTAAGGTCCTTTCCAACCCAAACCCTTCTGTGATTCTATGATTACAGGTGTATAATTTCTCCAAAAGATCTGCTTCTTCTAGAAAACGTAAGAACACAACCTGAGTGTGCTCTGATGGCTGGATGGGCTGTCTCAATAAAGCTGTGACCTTCACTTAGTAGCAATTCTCCTCTTAAATGTAGAGCAGATATTTTATTTTCATTTTTAACTTTAATAATTATATTTTATTTTTAATTAATGTGGGCACATCCATAAGACATGCAGAGTCTCCTATTTCTTTCCCTAACAAACCATTACTTTTCAAGCTAAGGACACATCTGCACATCCTACCTCTACCATTCTCCTATCACCACAGTCCTGCCATTCACCAAAACTGGTAGTTCAGCCACAACAAAGTCTTCACCTTCTGTAGTTTTATTTTGCAGCCAGTGATGGATTTTAAAAACATGGACTATTGTGTGTTTAATGCAGCCTGTGAATTACAGAGTTGTAATAAACCAGCCATGTGTGTCTTGACTCATTCTTGGGCAGAAACAGGAATACATATTTGTTCCATGAACATTATTTAGCTAAGAGCAATGGTCCTTACAGCAAAGGGTTGGGCTTTTGGAACAGAGGAAACTAAAGTCCATTGAACTTCTTACTAATTATAGATATGTTGGAGTTTATTTATCTTCTGCTCCATTAAATATACCATGTTCTACAAGACAGACTATACTATAATTTGCTTCAAGTTTTCCATGTAAGCATTCAGATTTCTCTTTATTTCATATGATTCTGTTTGAATCAATGGATAAATTGGAGTCCTTCTGCTGCATCTTCATCTATTTTATTAGTGTCTTTGCTGCTGATGTTTGCAACTAGCAAAAATACAGCAAACACCAGTTGTCTCTTGTCTTCACTGGGATTGGGTTTAGGAGATCTATTGTGGGGATATGTACTAGGGGAGTGTTGCCACTGAACCATTTGCATTTTCTGTTCCTGGATTCATACAAGGGGAATAATTCCTACTGGTTAGTTATGCACAAACATATATATGGTTATTGAGGGAACAAAAGGATAGCAATTCAGATAGCAAAATGTCAGGGAAATAGAGATGTAGTAAAGGGAAAAAAGCATGGCAGAGTTTACATCTCAACAGAAACAACATGGAACTCACATGGTGATGCCTGTCCCCCAGCTGGTGGGAAATTTCATCTGATTTATCCTCAGAGCAAACAAAACAGACTACTACAAGCCTATAATCAAACAGCATGCACTAGAGTAAACAGGATATGGAGGGCAGTCATAGGAACTTGATGTTACACATGCAAAACTATAGGCAGATGCCTTTGCCTCAAGGGCTGAAAATTATGCGATGCCTACATGGATACAGAGACAAATTCACCTTTCCTGTGTTCCAGGGAGGTTGGAGAAGAGCCAGTGGGGCAGTTGAGGACCGTATATGTTGTGTGAGATTGCTAGTGGAGTAACTTTGATGGAGCTGGTTCATGCCTGGCTGCCTTGAAACACAAGCAAAGGTTGTGTATGTCTGTGCCTGTCTGGTGGTTTTCTTCCCCGCTACTCAGGGGCTTGTGGAAGCCAGCTAAAAAGGAATGTTCAGACCTGGTAAGAGCTGTCCAAATGAATTTTACTGTACATGGATAGTCCATCACCAGTTTCTAAGCACCTCTCAGGTGACCATACCTTTGTAAAGAGACAAGGAAACATCACAACCCTTAGTTTAGTTTTGTAGTGGGAGCACAGTGCCATAAAATGCTTGTAGAAAATGCACTCGTGTTTCCTTTCATTTGATGCAAGGTTACCATAGGGTATTGTTAGGCAATTTATCTTTACTGTTGCAGGTACAACTTGGCAGCTTCTAGGCCAGAAATAACTGATGCACAATACAAACCACTACTGTATCACTATTTGTGATACCCAAATAATTAAATCTTCAGTTCATGCTGATGAATTCACTGCTGTGTTTCAAGTTAGGTTTTTCCTAGTAAAAATCAGAGGTGGTTTTGATTTCTTGATTGTTTTCTTCATCAGGTGATCATGATGAAAGTGCAAATCTTCAACATGGCACTCTCGGAAGACAAGAAGAGGGAGAGGAAGACCTAATGAACAGTGATGTGTTGTCCAATGTTTTTGGATCCCTAAGCCCAAAGAGGAAAAGGTGATCCCTTGTGTACCTCGCCTAACATCCTCCTAAACACCATTTTCATCCTTCTTAGGGATGATGTTCCCCTAGGATAATACATCTGCTGACAGAAAATCCATTTGCTGACAGCACTCTTCCCTTCACTCCTGCTCTCTCATATGACAGAGTGGGATGTACTTGTCAGCAGAATAGAATCGGTTCAAGACAGATTATTACCGTATGCTATCCAGTGCAGGGAGAGATTGAAATGGATGCTGAGAGTGCCTCAACTGTGCTCATGAACTCTGCTAATGAAAATGATCCAAAGGGGACAGCAATCTCCATACCCAAGAGCTTGTATAATTGTTCTTTTCATACAGAGAAGGAATGGAGTCAAGTTTAATAGGATCAGCAAGAGAAATCCTTCCCATGTATGGCAGGTAGCTGTACTGGTCCGCAGATGCAGAACATTTTCCTATTAGCAAGTATACAAGAAAGACAGAGATGATCTCTGCTGATAAAATCAAGCATAACATTTCCCAGCAAAGCTACCTGCCATAAACAATGCTTGCTTAGTGATGAAAAGTCCTACCAACACATGTCCAAGTACCAGCTCTTGCCTAGAAGTGCCTAATGACTTGTTCTGTCATTTAAACAGGGCAAAGCTGATGGCCAGAATTCATGAAGAGGAGATGAAATCCCAGAACTACCAGGTGAGCAGGATGATGGCCCTTATGTGCCTGTGACATCCCCAGGCAGGCTGGACCTGAGCCCTGGAGTTTGTGTGGTGTCCTTGTGCCCCACAGATTGCCATCACCATCATTGAGGCCAGGCAGCTGGTGGGTGAGAACATTGACCCTGTGGTGATCATCGAGATAGGTGATGAGAAGAAGCAAACAACAGTAAAGGAAGGCACAAATGCCCCTTTCTACAATGAGGTAAGTGTTTTCTTTTGGAGAAGTCACTTTCTTCAATGGCTCTGGGTGGCCTCCACCACTGGTAGCTCAAAATGCAATGAACTAAGTTTGTGGCACCCTAGTGTCTGAGCAGGGAGGTCCATCCAGGAGCTCTTTGAATTTCAAGCTCAGCCAAGAACCAGCAATAGCTCCCTTGGGTTTAGCTTTGTTTGCTCTTTCTCTTCTCAAGCACTGTCCATCCCCTTCCCAGCACCGTCCACTGCATCCTGTCCTACTGCCACTGCCTCTGCATTTTTTCAATTGATCCATTTGGGAGCTTTGTCTAGACTTCCCCCTCCCCCTACAAACCTCTTTTTTTCTACCATTTCACTGTTTCAGTCTTTCCTCGACATATGTTGGTCCCAGCTGGTGATAAATGAGACCAATACAGTTGCCCAAGCCAATCTTTGTGCTTTCTTCTGCCTCCGGTGCCTTTTGGCAATACTCTCTGATGCAGGATGAGGGCCACAGGCATTTGTGAAGGGCAGTGCTGTGCAGCCATGCAAGTAGGAAAGTAGAAAACAGATCTGGGCCACAGCAGACATGATCCAGGGAGCAAGGAAAGGGTTTTGCTGTGTCCATCACTGCCTCCCCAGTACACCAAGTGTCTCATGGGGGCTTCGTGCAGTAACCCCAAAAGCTAAACCATGGTGCTGAGTGCATGGCTACCAGCGCAAGGACAATGCTGATCTGCTGTCTCCTTTCCCCGCAGTACTTTGTGTTTGATTTCGTTGGACCGCAGGTGTTCCTGTTTGACAAAATAATCAACATCTCTGTAAGTACCTCAGAAAGCTTAGCACAGTAAGTAAAGGTCGTTGTTGTCAGAGTGAGAAAGAGGAGGAAAAGCAGCTGGGAATGATTTGTAGAAACATTACCCTAAAGGAATATTAAGTGCATTTTCGGGGCATTCATTGCTGGGTTGGCAATCTGCAGGGTAGAATGTGAAAATTCAGTGGGCATCATCTCACTGTTATGACTTATATCACAGAGTATGGCCCTGTATGTGTTTCTGACATAGTTTGTATCAGCACAGTACTGAGGAGCCAGCTCTTGTGAGCTACTGCAGCCTGGGGATGTATAGTTGTATTTATCCAAGATATGGCCAGTCTTTCCAGTCTCAAATTCATTTGATAAGGATTCCAAATATCCGCTGGTGGTGGGAGGAGTGCCAGCTTCCTGAGCATGATGGGGGTGTGGGGAAATGTGTTAGAATTACCTGCTGTAAATCTGCACAGCTTCATCAGGCTCAGCAAATGTAATTGATTTATAGATAATGGAGGTGTAACACTGAGAAATAAAAAGTCATCTAGCCAAAAGCTACTTTAAAAACCCCAACAAAGTAACCTGGTGCAATGCTTATGTATGCTACTTTAAACAGAGATTCATTACTTTGCAACTTAGTGTTGGAGAATGCAGTATATCAGGGGAATAGAAAGAATAGAGGAAATATTTGTGTGTTTGGAGTGGAGAAAACCCTGAGGGGTGGAAAATCTCCCAGCACTTGCTTAACCATTTCACCTAAGGAGAAACAAAGATTGGCAGCCTCCATTGCCAGCAATTGCTCATGCACCAAATTTGCTTAATCTGTGAAAATGAACTCACCTGCATGTGGAAGCTCTAGGAAAATGAAATAGATTAGTGCTGTTGTCCATTAGGGCAGCAGTTAGTCGAGCTGCATCCAAACCCTGCATTTGAGGGGAAAATGAGATTTTCAGTTTCTCAGCACTTGCTAATTAATCAATTTTTTTTTCTTCGTTTATATCTTCCACTTCATTCCAGCAGTCTTATAGTAATGCCATATTAAAACTGAGATGATGCCCTTTTCATGCTAAACCTGTATCTCCAGTACTGAAATACTCCCCAGTTTCACACTGTGCCAGCTTGTCCTCATTAAGAAAAGCTGAAGAAAATACTCTGGTCATCTATAGAGTCAATCAGGTGTGAAAAGACACAAACCTTTAATTAGATACAATGTAGATGTGATGCTCCCTCTCTAAGAAGACCAGAGGTGTTTGCTATAAGCTTCATGCTCACCTGCTTTGTTAAATTAGAGAAAATATGATTAAAAAAAATTACTAGGAAAGATGCAGAGCATTTAATAGAAGCTGTGAGTTATTTCCTCTGTGGTTAAAAGCAATGTGTACTACAGGGAATGGAAACCCTCACTGTTTCAGTGGGAACAGTGAGCATTTACCCAAGGGCACCACATTCTAGTCCAGCCTCATAGGAGCGAGGATCTGGCGCTATGATGGGACCTGGCATCATTAAGGATTGAGGAAAAGGAGCACCAGTGCATGAAGCATTGGCTTCACACTGACTGCTCTCCCATGTGCATGTTGCTTAACTTTTAAGCTTTAATAGTAAAGACTGCTCCTTTGCCCACTCTTGATTTTTAAGCCCTAGAAACTCTTCCCTTTTGAAGTGAGGAATCACCAAGGGCAACTGAGTGTGTTCCCTAAATCACAGGGGCACAGTGGCCCCAGGCTTTTGATGGGGAATGACGTTCTGTTGCAACGAGAAACCTGAGTTTTCTGGTAGAGCTTGATGAAGGTGTCAGTGATCTTTATGACCCAGTGATCTTAAAGGTCTTTTCCAACCTATCTGATTCTATGATTCTGTGTATGTCTCCTCCTCTTGAAAAATGCACACAATGAAGTCACATGAAAAATCCAGTGCAAAACCATGGAAGTCTTGTATCCCTAGAAAAGATGCACAGGTCCAAAGCCAGGGTATGATGTCTTCCAGACTCCTGAAATGCCCTCAGAAGTTTGGTTGTTCAGCTCCAGCATTTAGATGGACCTTCTGTGGATGTGAGTCCCATGGGCTTAGTTTCTTTTTGCAGTTTAGCCAAGGTGTTAGAGACAATTCAGCGTGCTTTCAGGAGCTTTTCCACAGTCAAGAAACAGGTTTCAACCTTTTAAGCTATTCTGAAACCAGATCAGATGTATTTATTGATTTATTGAGAAATTCAGTTTCAGAGCCAGTCTCTCCTTAGAAGGTGTTGCTAGACTCTGCCTTGTTTTTAAAGTGAAGCACATGCATGTATTCGAAAACCAAGCACAGAAGTAATTAGATCCAGGAATCATGACATAGGAAAATTATTAATTAAATTTGAATTAAATTAAATTAAATTCATTACTTGGCAGGAAGGATAAGGAGACAGGCTCGCTGGGGTCTGCTTTCTTTCTCATTTACATCTATATGACTTCTTTGGTTTCAGTAATATTGTGGGGGATAAATCAGAATGAAGTCTTTCATGTGCACACTGACATTGCAAAGAAACACTCAGTTCGTTCTCCTCTGGGTGTGCTCTGTTCTTATGGCAATTCAGCTATTGCACAGAAAGTGATAAGATTTCTGCAGCCCAGTGTGAAACCATTTATGCCCCATGTGCTTATATTAATTATGACTTATTTATAACCGCCAGGATAAGTAGTATAACTGCGTCTGCTCTGAAGACACATCCATCAGATTCCTGCTGTGTATAATCCTGGGACCTGGAATGAACCTTTCTGGTTCCACCTGGATTCAACTATGTTGGTTTCTAAATTAGCATAATATTGTGTAAAGGATAGATTTCAAATGCTTGCTATATCTTCTGTGGCTATGTACACCTAGTTTTGGATGGTGCTGGAAGTTGCTGCTTATTACCTCTGAACCCAATGGGATCTTCGGATTGCTCTTTCTTATGCTGACTGAGAAGAAAGAGCATCTTTAACCAGCCTTTTTCTGACAGGTTATGCACAATAAACTGATCGGGAGCATGCTGATAGGCTCCTTCAAAGTAGATGTGGGGACGGTGTATGGTCAGCCAGGTAAGTGGTGCATTTTTTGCCCTTTTTGTTGTTAAATGAGAGGTGAGGCAGGGAAGAAGAGGAGAGGGAGGTGTGCTGCTTTTCCACTTAGATGATTGTGGTTTATGCCAATGAATAACTGCAAGGTTTTTGGAAGGGTTGTTTTCCTGTTCGAGTACCAGAGTATCAGGCAGATTTTTGGCAAAAAGTTCAACACTGAAAACACCTTGACAAGTGGGAAGCACTTATGGAGGATGGCTTTTCTTTAGGGGGTCAGAGTAGGCAGCTGAGTGATCTACAAAACCTAATTCCATTCATTCATCACAGAGCATCCAAAGTTCTGCTACATGTGTTGGAGTGGGAGGGGTGGAGGGAATGAGAGCTGGATTGAGTGTGGAAGGAACGGTTAGGAGAGCATGAGATGAGAAGAGGAGCAATGAGAGAGAGAAGATGACAAAAAGGTGACCATGATCCATTTTCAGAACTGTCCGGTGCCTGAAATTTGAAGCTAAGAAAAGGTCACCTACCCTGGTTTTGGCCTTTTTTTTTTACAACCATCCAAAACCCATTCATCTTTCTCTCTTTCACAATTGCTCAGGGACCTTGTATCTTCTCAGTTTTGGGGAATGAACATATTTAGGCCACTTGTTATAGATGTCACACAGTCATGCAAAAGGTAGAGTCATTCAGGCCATCCTCTCTTCAGGGCTCCTGCAAGAATCAGTAGAGAGAAATGGCTTGACTGAAGTGAGCAGTCTGCTTCTTCCTTCGATGGCTGTCCACCCTCCTTCCTCCCTTTCTCAGCTGGCTGCCCATGTTATGCCTGGCCACAGGTCCCAGCAAGGGTTTTGCTGACAGAGGTCTGAGACCTTCAATCAGTTCTCATCAAAAAGTTGGCTTCTACTCATAAAGCCTTAATTCAGCTGCTGATATCTCACCCAGCTTTCCACTGGTCTTCAGACACTGATGTCGATAACCATTGATGAAAGTGAGATGTTCCTGATGAGCTCTAGATCAATCCTTTGTTTGCCTTTTTGGTCACACAACAGTTTGAACCCTCTAGATGTGCCTGGTAAACAAGTGTGTTTCTGCATAATCCTTCTGAAAGCACCGATGTTTGCAGTGCCCTTTCTGGGAGTGGAGAGGAGAAGTATTTGCAATTTTAGCATCCTCTATTTGAGTGTTTAAGTTTGTTCATCTTACAGGTCATCAGTTTTGTGACAAGTGGGCACTTCTCACAGACCCTGCTGACATTAGGACAGGAGCCAAGGGGTACCTGAAGTGTGACATCAGTGTGACTGGGAAAGGTGATGCAATACAAGCTATGCAGAAAACAGCTGACAGTGAGGAGCAGATTGAAAAGTATGGCAATATTTTCTTTTTTACTGCTTTCTTCTTTACTAAGTGTTCATTGCTCGTTGCAGGGGGATTGGACTAGATGACCTTTGAAAGTCTCTTCCAACCCAAGTTATTCTGATTCAATAAGAGTCCTCTACCCTCCTTTTAGTCCTTTCCTCACTAACTTAGGGTAAATAGCAGGATAACATTGTATACCTGGATGTTCTGATGTACTCAAGGAGAGTTTCTGTAATCATCTCAACTAAAATGAAGGACATGTTAGGGTCACATCTCTGCAGCTGATAAGGCTGACTGTGCTCAGTGGATAAGTGCCAGGTTATCCCTGACAGAAGGTTCCTTTATCTGAAACCAGTCAAATATTTCTGAAATATTTCTGAAGAGCAGTGAAGTAAGAAAAAAAAAAAAACAGAGGAAAAGCTATTCCTTCTCCTCTGTCAGATGTGTGTGCATGGATTCTTTCCATATCCTTAGATACACTCAAGGGTATTAGCATTCTCCTTGTAAAATAGAGACGTTTACAGTTGTAAAGTATGCTGCCAGCATACTTTAGATTTTACAGGAGCAATGTTTCTGGTCAGTACTGACTTACTGGACCATGCTCATGAAGTGTCACCAAGAGGATGGAGGGCTGCAGCATGTGGTCTACAAGGAAAGGTGTGAATGGGGTCATGGTGGTGGTTTCTCAAGCCCTAAGGAGAGGAGGTTCTGGGGTATTCTGTATGAAGAGGGCAGAGCCAGACCCTATTCAGAGGAACACAGCAGAAAGATGAGAGGCATTGGATGCAGGTTAGAACAAGGGAATTTCAGAACAGAACTTTATTTATTTTTACCATGAATGTGGTCAAATGTGACAGGGACCCAGAGAGAGTGGGGAATCTCCATCCTTGGAGATATTCAGAATTTATTGGAGAAGTTGCTGAGGAACTGGGTCTAACTGGGCCTGGTTCTGTATCACAGACAAGTTTGCTGAGTGATGCTGTATCATTTTCTCATGGTAACCAGAAAGTGTTTAGTGTAGATGCAGAAACAGATTCATGCACATTTTTGCATCTTCTCAGGATGCAAGCTAACTTGAGATAACAATTTTATTGGAAAAAACATCACTTCACTGTTTAGTTTTCAGTGTTCAGGAAATGGCTTCTTTATTCTTTCAGGAACCTCTTGATCCCCAAAGGTTTTCCATCTGAAAGACCATGGGCCAGATTTTATGTGAGAATCTACAAAGCAGAAGGACTTCCAAAGATGAACTCTAGCATCATGGCCAATGTCACCAAAGCATTCATAGGAGACAGTAAGGACCTTGTGGATCCCTATGTGGTGGTCATGTTTGCAGGTCAAATGGTAATTGGGATCTTCTTGATCACAATGCAGACTTTCTTTCCCATTAGCTGTGCTACAGCAGGTGATTATGCTGATATCCTTTAACTTGTAGTTTCATAAATTAAGTAATACACACATTTCTGACATCAGAAAGAAATTTGTCAGCTCTTAAATTATACAGGAACAAAGTGATAGAAACACTTAATGCCAGTTCATCTAATATCAGCCTCACAGCAGTAGGTTAGATTAAGGCAGCGGGAGGGGAAAGAAAATTTTATAGATCTGTTACTTAAACATCAGGTTACAAGACAGCAGATTACCTAGTGTGGTATTAGGTAAGTGGTTCTGGTCTACCTAGAGTGAAAAAAGGAAGCAGTGAAAGAAGAAAGTATAGTTCAGTCTGGATTTTAGGGTGGTGTATTGATTTCTGAATTATTCTGCTGTAATTCAGGACTCTTGCAGATTTTCTGTGGGTAACAGAAGAGGAAGCATTTGATTAGTCTCTGTCTCAGTGTTGCCTGGCTTCTTTGCTCTCTGAGGTCCTTCAGTATCAAACATGGTGCTACAGAGAGCTGCTGAGAGGGGCCTTCTGACTTTGGTGGAAAAGGAACATGGAGGAGCTCCAGAGGCCTGGTTCTTCTGGGCTACATCCATTAAACACCATGCCAGGGAGCTTGTCTTGATTCTTGGTGTAAAGAAGAAAATAATAAACTGGAAACAATTTTAAGCCAGCAACACTTTCTGTGTGCAAGGAAGTCTAAAGAAGAACTCCAGTTAGTCCTTTACAGATGTTTCAGACATGAGAACAAGGCACTTGGTGCTGAAAACGTGTTTTGTTGTAAATCCAAATTGGAGAATATTACATCTCCAACTAGTATGTATTAAAACAGTCAGACACATGCAGCTATCTTAGGTTTAAGAGAGGGCTGAAGAAGACACAAAAATAGGTCACTAATGTGGGTTTGCACCCTGGTGTGTAAAATATTGGTTTAGAGTTTTCAGTTCTCCCCACCAAATGTGAAGGTAAAAGATGGTGATATGGGTCTGCCATCTCCTTCAGGCTACAAGAAATAACACTGGTTTCTACCTCCCTGGGACACAGGCATATGCCCAGAATGTGAGCCACAGTAATCATATTTTATACTAGATAAATTGCCTCATTAAGGTATTTCCATTGGAACATGCAGCCTGGCAGCTGTAATGAATTTAATCTTTTATGAGATGAACTGTGCTACATTACCATTACCCAGGTATTTCAAAAGCCATTTGAAGATGTGCAGTTTGCAGCAGAAATGCCAAAGTCTGGCTTCACAGATGTGCTTTGTGCACAAGGGCCCTATTCCCGCCTCTGCTGTGTGCAAGTGAGAGCTCTTCAGACATAATGTGGTCTTTTACTAGCAATGGATGGGAAAGTAAACAAGCTGATAGAAAAGCTGAAGTACTTTCAAGATAGGGTATTTGTGCTTTAAAAATGACTGGAGAGATATTGCTAAGTGCAGTTTGTGCTATACTCGTTGCCATTCTCCAGAATCTGATCCCTCTGGGGTTAAGTTTGTTGGACTTCATTTCAGGGTCGGACAACAGTGCAAAAGAACTGTGCAGATCCAGTATGGCACGAACAGATTATCTTTAAGGAAATGTTTCCTCCACTCTGCCGAAGAGTCAAAATCCAGGTCTGGGATGAAGGCAGCATGAATGATGTGGCCTTAGCCACCCACTTCATTGACCTGAAGAAAATATCAAATGAACAAGATGGTGACAAAGGTAAAGGGGAAAATGTTCCAGAATATGCCCCAAAGAAAAATCTACTTGCCTGGAATCTGGGCATGGCTAATCCCATTTTAGAAATGCCCAGAGCTCAAGCAAACATCCATAGTTTTTGTTGGTTCTGAAAAACCTTCTCATGCTTAATTTGGAGTTATATTACATTGTGCTCTACCACTGGTCTACCACTGACTTTCTTGTTACAGGGCTGCTGCATAATTTGGTACTTTCTTTGTGACTGTGGCAATAGTCTAGTCTGTTATGGATGACTCATGTACATTTATAGATTGTGCAGGTTTCTGTCAGTCAGTGAAAGCCCAAAGTGCAAATAACGGGTAGAGCAGGCCTGTGTTTTTGATCTACCCAGTAAGAGCAAGGTGTTTAGGTAAGGCTCAGCTGGGTGTTATCACAGCCCAAGGAGGAACATGGTCAGTTATCACAGCTCAACAAAGTAACTCCATAATTTGGCAATTTGAATGTGTATCTGAGTACTTAATCAGAAAATAAAAGATAAAACATATAAACTGGGTAGTGACATGGGCTTGGAAAGAGATTTGACAGGGTGACAAAGTCTCCATTCTGCTTTCGTCATGTCTCAACCCTCAGTTTATGGGAGCAAGCTCTCTTTACAAGAGATGCAAATGCCCCAGCACTTTTGGTATGAACACCTTCTGAGAAAGAGCTCCATACTAGCAGAGTCCCTGGGACTCTGGGACAGGGCTCCTTGGGGCCTAAGAATTGCCCTCCAAAAGAGTGCTCTATATAAGGTGGTCCCCACCTGCATAGAAATGGGTCTATGTTTGGCTTTTGATGTGCAAGAGGCAAGATTTCTTGGAGCACACAGTAAGGAGTGCATGTAACACCAAACAGAAATGCCATAAAAGGTACTTTATCTCCAGGGTTTTTGCCTACTTTTGGGCCTGCCTGGATCAATCTGTATGGCTCACCCAGGAACCACAGCCTCATGGATGACCACCAGGAGCTTAACGAAGGTTTTGGAGAAGGCGTCTCCTTTAGGGGACGTCTCTACATTCAGATTGCTGTGGAGATACTTTCAGGAGGAGCCCATGAGTCGAAGTTTTCAAGTATTATCAAGGATATCAAATTGCCATCTAAAGATAAAGATTTCAAAGCACCCAAAGGAAAGGACAAAACTGAGAAAGCAGGAGAGGATCACAAGTCAGCTTCTCCTTCAGATAAGATGAACTCAACCGAAGTGGAAGTCGAGCCATTTGATGTGCTTTCAGAGGTCGGTATGAGAGAAGAGGTTGATTGACATGTGGCTGTAAACCTCCAAGGGTGGCACTGATGTGTGTATTTGGATTCAGGTCATGCAATACTGCTTTTACGTTCTTCCTACAGCTTCTACATGCCTCCATAGTCTTGGGATCTTCCCATAATAATGCAGAACAAATGGCGCATTAATGTATACCTGTAAGGCATAAAAATATTTCAAGCAGGACTTGGTTTCCATAAAACTTTGTCTCCTGTCCTATTGTCCCATATGCATCCATGTGTTCCTACTAGAAACTCATATGATCTATCTGCTAAATGACAATATGATTTATCTGCTAAATGACAGAGGGCCAATGGGGGCAGATGGCAATTATGAAGTCTAATTTCCTACATCCGAGAAAATCAGTAGTTTTCAATTGGAGTCAGTAGGGAATCACTCACATAGGATTTGTACAAATGAAGAGAGATACAGCCTAATATGTTTTATCTCCTCCTTTAACCCTGCATTGTCAATGTAGTTTTAGATTGCTACTCTCTTTAGGAGAGGGGCTGCAAATCACTTGCTCAGTCTCCACTGGAGTTTAGTGATGTTACTTTCCTAACTCCACCTGTTGTACTGAGTTACATTATGGGAAGGTCTGTGCTACGGTGCTTTGAGAAAGTTGTGCAGTTGAGGCAGAATATGTGGGCTCAGGTCCTGAGCCAGTCGTGAGCTTTGATTCTCTGCTCCATCACATCACTTTCTGGAAGCAACAGCACATTGGTGCATATGAAAGCTCCATTTTTTTTTTACCCAATAAATAGGAAGGAAAATATTCTCATAACCAATTTTCTTTCTACTTCAGTATATCATTGGTCAAAATTTTGGCTTTTATAGCGGGAGTCCCACTTCAGTGCTTAAGGCACTCATATCCTTTATTAGATCTAATTCTTGGTCTTCTGACACCAACTCTACACGTAAGTAGGAGGACTAATTATTTTTTGGTCTTGAGGCCTAGCCTTGATAAGTGTTCTTCCTTGACCTGTGCTCTGGCATTGCTGGTATGAGTGCTAGCTGAAACAGGTCAAGGAGTGTGTTAGTAGAGAAATAACGAGGGTATTTGCAAGCTAATTGTGTGAACCTGTGCCCTGGTCTTGCTTTATATACTCATAAAGCTGTCTCTCAGTTCTTCTCTGAAGAACGTGATAGAGGTGACATGAAAATAAACGTATTTCCATATAGGTTTTCCTTAAAATGGAAGAAAACCATTATTGTGAGTGTCTCAAACACTATGGTCTTAGGTGCTACCTAAATACTCCAGGTAGAGGAACAAACCCTGCTGTAACACCAACAAATATTAAAAGTGGCAAAAAGGATTTGTCTCTGGCTACTATGCCTCACTTTCAAATACAGGGTGAATAAAAGGCAACAACAGAATACAGTGATGCTTGATATTCTTTTGGTTTTAACATTCAATGATGCTTCATGCTACAGTAGACACAGTAATTGTATTACAACTCTCTGAAAAGAAAAGCAGGAACTGAAGGCATTACAAATAAGGTGAAAAATGTCTCATAGAGCCTCTGAGACAACAGAGGCAAATTACCCAGCCCCACAGCACAACTTTATTGACCCATTCTGGCAGCAAGAAGATATTAGGCATTTGCAATTTCCTTTCTTTATAAAGGGAGATAGATATGTGTGTTGTAGTCTCTGATCCTCAGCATTATTAGGCATCCTATACTTTGGGTTTATGTTGAAAATCATTATGGTGCAGGGAAGCTAAAGTTACTCTGGTGCTGCAATCTGCTTGTGGTGGTAGCTTTGATATGTGACACTGCTAATCCATTCACTGAAGACCTATGCCATTTTACAGTGTGTAGCAGAGGTTTTTCAAAATTAGGAGATCATGGGCTCTGTCAAAAGCTGTTTCTGCTTTGCAGAAGTAAGGGAAACAAATATTAATATACAGCTATGTTTTATTCATTGCCTCACTCAAGCAAAAGTAGCTAGTACTTATCTTGCCTAATGGGCTTCAGTACGCTGATGTCCACGAAGTGAAACAAGTAGGGTTTGCTTTGGAGAGACTGTGGCAGTCACAGTATAAATGTGAAGAGAACTCAAACCATAAAATGTATCTCCTTTGAGCTTAGTCTTTGTTTGGGGCTAATAACTTGTTTTATTGATGACTTAGGAGCACCAGAGGTGTTAGCTGGCTTCCTTGAGTGAGAGTGTGTGCCAGGGACCAGGAGACGCTGGGTCTCCAATAGATTTAAACAGAGTCTAGCAGACCCATGAAACTCCACAAAAGGCCTTTTCACTTCTCAGCGTTTGCTAGTGCTGAGACCGTTTTGTTCCTGTGCTTACAAATTCTGTCAAAAGCTGGAAGCGAGGTTACTGGGCTATTGGTTTCTGCGCTGTGATGTCAGGGAAGGCAAAGAGAAGAGGATGGCACCCCACCCCACTTTTGGGCCTGTGTTTTAAAACACAGTGGGATAAACAGCTTGGCTTCAGTAGGCTTTTGCACAGGGCTACCATCTAAAATGTGGATACCAGAAATCTTTGTGTCTTACTGGTGTCACTGGAGGCTGAGTGTCAAAGTCTTGACTGTGAGCATGGACAAAGCCTTGATAGTACAAACACATGGGCAGTAGGTTCAAGTCATCCTGGGGAAAGCAGAGCTGGGCAAGCACCCCCCTCCCTGGATGCATTACAACGGCAGCAGCTGCTATTGCAATGTGAAGAAAGACTACTGCTACACTCACTGATAAATGACTTATACCAGGATGGTGATGTTTTGTTGCTGTTGCACTAAAAGAGTGCCCTTGAATTGCCATAGACGTATAGTTTGGATGATGGTATAAGAGTATGTGAAGATGGTGAAGCCATTTAATAGTGAGGCAAAGTATGAAGTGAGGGGTAGTGACTTTTATGTAATTGGTTATGATCTAACTGGACAATATTGCAAAAGCAAAGTCACACAGGCTTATCTCTTTTTCCAATCATATCACTTTCTCAGAGAAGAGATATTACTTCTTCCTGCAAATTGTGCCTCCATGGAGTGATGTATCTATGACAGTAGCACAGCTGCTAGAGACTTACAGAGCCTCCTCTGTGCTGTAAAAAAGAGTAGAAGGTGAAATAAATGCTTTTTTTTTCTGACCCCTTCTTATCCAATAGATCTATGAAGAGAAATTTGAGGAATTACTGCTCTTTGGGACATTTTTTGAAGCCACGATGATTGATAGGAAGCTTGGGGACAAGCCAATAACCTTTGAGGTTTCTGTTGGTAAGTGTAGGTTGGTAAGCTGTTCTCCAAAGCAGAGAGGGACTGTCAAGAGCAAGGGAATGCTATGTGTTATTGGCAACTGTGTCTCAGTGTTCAGGAGTCAGCTTCAGAATAGGACTTACATTTGAATAAACCCTTAATCTTCATTTCTCTGGACAGCAGTCAAGCTGGGCATACTGATACCTGGCTGTCTCTACTCTGAGATGCCCTGTATTAATGCAAATCCTCTCTCCCACTATGTACAGCAGCTCACTCAGCATTTAGCCTCCTAATCTCTTGGCAGACAAAACTCAAGTAATTAACTTCAGGGCAGAGTTCATTCTGTGGTGCCCATTAAAGTTAGTCACTAGCTGTGAAGGAGCCCCTTTGGAGGGAGGATCCATGTGGACAGTCTTAGCCAACCCTGTTTAGCTACATGTGGGTCTGTGAGTCTAGCACAGAGGTCATGTACAGCCAAGCCTCAACATGCATGCACCAGATTGTGCTCTAAGATCCTCCTGGTAAGCCCTGTTGTCTTTCCAAGTAAAGCAGGTCTGTAGAGTTTAAGGGGCCTCCTCATGGTGAAGCTGAATTGTCCCCAGGAGCAGACTGAAGAGAAAATGAAGGCATTTTCATGAATATTGAGTGGATAGTTTCAAAGATATTCAAAGCTATTCAAAGTTTCAACTGTAAGGCTATGTGTGCAGGGGGAAATGCCTGTAGCAAAAAGGGCAATCAATGAGCGATACTGATTCCTGCTGAAACTTAGGAAGCAGAGCTGAGAATGTCACTAAACTAATTCGTATAGTTGGGCAAGAAATTCTACTGATTCTTGTCAGAATTAGTACTAAAGATGAATCTGGACCTGATTAGTACTAAAGATGAATTTCAGTTCTGGACCTGAATATGTACCAGCTACCAGTGCAGTTGAAATTTGGATCCAAATTTGGCAAATGACCATTATTACATGAAAGGCTGAACCAAAAGTTCAGATCAAGATGTTGTATGGGGTGATTTAGCACATCCTTTTTCTACAGGGGATGTTTTCTGCCTGTCTTCCATAAAGGCTGTAATTACCAGTCTGATGGATGCACCTCATTCCTAGTGCTAATAATTGCCCTCTAAGGCAAAATCCTATCAGAGAAGATGGTTGTGTCATTAGCAGAGCTGTCTGGCATTAGTCTTGGAGCTGAGGCCTCAAAGCATTGTTATTACTAACTCTGCAACTCTGCTATGCAATTTGCTTCTCTGAAAATGAGGTTTAGCCCTTCTGAGACCAGACTTTGAAATGATCATCCATATGTTGCAAAGAAGACATACATTTACTGTGTAAATCAAACATGCACTGGGGCTCCCGGGTCTAGAAATTTCACCAGCAGTATTGGTTTTGCTTCTGAATTTCTTTAGCAAAATCAGAAGGTCCTGGGGTATAACCAACTGGGATTGCATCACTTAGTGATGTGGGGTAGTATACTAGGTACATACCTATATTTCACATATGGCAAATAAGGAAGCACTGTCCTGGAGTCTGAAAAGTCACTGGAACAGACATACCTTGTCAGGACCTTTATAAACTGTGGTATGGCCAGAACAGTTAATGAACAGGAAGAAACAAGTACTTTCCACTGCTATGACTGGTCATTCTGAGTGTTCTTAAACCTCATTTAGTTTTATCCCTTCTGAACTAGTAATCTCTTCACTTGTAACCCGGTGTCTCTAGGTAACTTTGGGAATATCACTGATGGGGTATCAGCAGGAGCTGGAGGGAAAAAGAAGATACATGACGGAGAAGCGGAAGAAAGTTTGCTACATGAGGGGGAGGATGAAATTTCTCATGACCTGGGAGTACCCCTGATATCAATCACACCCCCCGAGAAGCCACTGATCACAACTGGGAACAGGTAGGATCTGTGTTTCAAAAACTCACCATGCAGGACTCTGGTTCCTATTTTATAATCCTGTGGGACTCATTAATGAACCCTGGCAGCACTAAGCAAGTTGTGTGAAACAGAGGCTTTAAAATCCTTAATTACATCTTGCACAACGGTAAATTTTCTAAGCTTCAGTGAGGTGAATGAGCTCTGAGCCATTTTACACTCATCTTCAGATCTTGGCATCATGGGCTTTTGAACTTCTGGGGTTTGTAAAAGGGGTGTGTTTACCAGCTGTGCATTGGAAGGTTTTAGGAAAGTGTGACTCCTTCAGTGCTGCCCCTGGTTTAGAGTCCTAGACTGTGATCGCAAGTAACATCTACCCAGTGACCAGCTCTGCATTGAAAAGCTGATGAGATTTTAAGCCTTGCTTCTTTCCCATAGAACCACAGACTGGCTTGGGTTGGAAGGGACCTTAAAGATCATCTAGTTACAACCCCCCTGCCATGGGCAGGGACACCTTCCACTAGACCAGCTTCCTCAAAACCCCATCCAACCTTGCCTTGAACACTTCCAGGGATGTGAAATCATCTGGATTCCCTTGTTGCTTCCCAACATTAACAGTATTTCAGAGCTTCTCTGCATGCCTTTTTTTGCCTGGTTTTTCTCCCACCCTGGAAAGCACTGAAATCAGATCCACTGACTTTCAGGGATCCTGCAGAGAGCATAAGTGATCTTTGTGTTTGTTCTTCCCCATATTTACTGGGAAGAACCATGGCTGGTTAGCACATGTGAACATGTCCTGTTGTGTCTTCAGTTTCTGTCCTGTGAAAGAGCCCAAACAGTTTTACTTTCCTATGACCCCCCCTCCGAATTCTGCTCTCACCTTTACAATCTGTTTCATACTTTGTTCTCGCAGGAACTACCAGTACCTGCCGTACAATGAGAGGAAGCCCTGTATCTGTGTCAAGAGCTACTGGGGCAACCAGACCTTTCGTCTGTACTCTTCCAACACCCTCGAGAAAATGGCAGATCACTTGGTATGTGGCAGCCACCCTCCCTGGCTCAGCAGAGTATGGCAGTGAGAGGTCAAGTTCCCAAAACAGGCCTTTAAAGTATTCTCTGACTGCTCTCTTTGCTGTTCATTTTGTGAAAGAGTAACTGATATCAACCCCTTCTCTTTCTTCCCCCTCCCCAAATTGCTTTGATCTGTTAGAGTGAGTTGAGTATTCCTGGCCACAATTTGTTAATTTCTTTTTAGCTGTAAGGCTGTTTCCTTTTCTCATAAACATTTCATTCTTTGCAAGAACAGTCAATTAAAATATGAGATATAGAGTAAATCTATTTCCTATAGCTCTTCCTCTGATGTCTTCTTACCCAGATCACGTGGTTTAACCTGTGTTTATGCTGGAGACAATTTAAAGGACATTTTTTAGTTTCCTTAAAAACCCTGTTAGAGACAAAATGTCATATCATCTCATGGGCCATCAATGTGATGCCTTAGTCATAGTGTTTTCCCATAGTGAAGTTTCCTTCTACCCTTGTCTGATGACTATGAACAGTCTCAACAAAGTAGTAATCTCTGGGGTTTTCTTAAGTGACTTCTAGTGTTGAATATTTTAAATTGAGGCACTCAGATTAAGAGTCCAATACATCTTTCCTTTATCCTTATACACCTCCTGAGCAATGACATTGAAGACATACTTACACGCGGTTGTATCATGAGAAGGCTTATAGGTCAGCATTTCAAACCCAGGTAATTGAAAATTAAATATCTAAATATCTGTGTGGATAGATATGCTTGTCAGTGTACCTGAACACCCACAGATCTCATTGGAAACCCAGCCACTTGTTTTGGTGTGTAAAAACAGACTCCATTTCTCAATAACAGTAGGCTTTGTGGTAGACCTTGCATATGGATTCAAGTGCCTACTAAAGTTTAAGAAGTTAACTCCAGCAGCTTGCTAAATTTAAGCAGCAGGGCTGGAAACAGAGCCAAGAAGTACAGTTTTAACTCCTGTCTAGTGGGGAATGTTTCCCATTGATGGGTCTTGGTTGAAGAATCTAGATAACAAAGCTGTTCCAAGCAGTGGTAGCTTTGGCTAGTAGCTGGAGAGATTGGGGAAAGGTCAAACTAAGTTATACTGCTGGAGTCTTCTCTCTGCGCACTTCAAACAGAGTGATATGTCAAAGGTCTTGTTCTGTCAGATTACAAAGTTACAGATCCCTTATTCTTGCTAGTTATATAGTGAATAATGGTGTTATAACACTGGCAGAAGGGTAAAGTGCCCTCCTTTATATAATGTCTCCTTCATGTGCTTTTCACAGGAAGAATCATTAGAGCAAGTGAAGGAGTTGATCAAGGTTTCAGAGATTGCATCTGAGGAGAAAATGAGGACAGCCCTAAACAATTTTGTCAGTCAAAGCAGGTAACCACATTTACTAAAGGCATACAGAAAATCAACTTTTTATGTTTACTGTAAATCTGGAGCTAGACAAGGAACCTGATGATAACAACAAAAGCTACAGTAAACTTACTGAGACACATATTTTATTTATTATGCTATAAGAGCAAAGGTCTTCCAAAGTGTGGTTTCTATTTATACAGCTAAAATAATTTATTGCTATTTTCAGTATTCAGTATTGACAGTTGACTGCTGACAATCGCTGTCATATTATTTTGGCTTTCTGGATTCTAAGCAGAGAACGTATATGGGATAAGTAGAATTTAATAAAGTGTGTGATAGATAAGCTGGACACAGTTAAGATAAAACCAAAGGATTCCACATGCTGGTATAAATCACCCGACGAGCTCTGTGTCAGATTTGATTTGGCTCAGGACAGATATAAACCCTAATTTCTAGATATTAACCCTGTTTCTGTGAAATGTGGTGCAGAATTTTTGGACTCCATTCTTTGACTTGTAGAGGTGCTCAATATTTATTTTGGAGAATATCAGCATCTGTGTCTTGAGGTGGAGGTACTGCAGCAGACAGAAAACATTTCATTCCCATGTATTTTAGCAGCTATGTTAAAAAAATAGCACATGTAAGGCCCTGTTATTCTTGTGTCTTAGGGCCTTCATTACCACTGCTGAAAAGAGGCGAAAAGGGTTGAACTACACTGCTTTGGACAAAAAGAGACTTACGCTCTTCAAGCAAGAGCTGGTATGCGTATTTTTCATTGATATCATGATGTTAACTGAAACCACACTGGTTGTATACATTTTAATTTCTATTTGATTTCACCGTACTGGAATGCTTTGTAGTTAATATAAATAAAATATCCAAGAGCATTTTGTTTATTAATGAACCCTACTGTGCTTACTAAAGAGTTGTAAAATACCCCAAAATAGTTCAGAACCTGATGTTTTAAAATACAAATAAGCCAGTATAATAATGAGCTGATTTTTCTTTTCCATGCATCTTACACGGGGATGATGCTGTTTTCAGTGGAAAACCACCAAATTAACACTGCTGTTAGGCGTTTAATTACTGCAGTGTGCTGAACTTTAAGACGAGTGAAATCTGGCATTTGGACCTAATCACTTCCAATACAGACGCAGTGAGAAGAAACCAAACTGGGTGGAGGTTGTCTGAATGTTTATTAGCTTTATTTACTGTTTGTAGCACTGCATTTGTCTATCAATTCTTCCAGGACCAAGGCCAGATAATTCTAGGTGGTAATCACATGTCTCTTGGAACTTCCGTACACACAGTACACACACAAAGAGAAAATGGGGGACATTCGTGGTTTATGTTATTCAGCTCCAAAGAGTTGATCACTTTCTGTTGTGATAAAGAAGGTAGTTGTTACCTTGAACCAACTGTCTCTATCTTCACTTTTAAACTGGAATCAAAGACTGTTCTCTCCTTCTGTGTCCAGTTCAAACTACTCGATAATGTGTAAACAAAATACATGTGTCTTTCCTGACTGCAGGAAGCAATGTCTGGTGATGCCAAGGGAATTGTTCAGCAGCAGAAAAAGAAGATGCCACTGGATGAAATGATGCGTGAGACTCAGAGCTTCATAGATAAAATTCGATTCTTGGCTGATGAGGTAATCCACACAGAAATTTTAATTTAAATAAGTTCATCCCATATGTATACTGGTGTTTTGGGCACAGCCCACTTTCTGACCTGAATTCCTGTCTGCATTTGTGTGGACGTAGTGATTTGGGCTGATATGAGATATGAGGTCTCTATATTATTCTTCGCTGCATGGTCACTGCTTAGACATGCTATTAAGCCTGAGAACAGACATATTTGGTCAGGCAAAATCCAGCCAGTGCAGTGTTGTCCCTCTGAGAGCTGTCTATGCTAGAAAACTAAACAGGGCCATGGCTATTCCCTGGGTCAGAGAGCAAGTGGCACAGCCTGGCATGGTTTGTAGCCTATGTCCAGATTCTCTTCTCTCCCAGAAGAGAGTGACCTTGACATCATGTCTCCTGGGAGCAGCCCCTGAGCTGTTTACTGCTTTACTGCCCGGGCTTTGCTTGAGGAAATGTTATTTGGGACAGGGCAAAGCGATGCCATGGAGCATCCTCACAAGCAGAAGAGATGATTGTATGCCAGTGCTGAAGTCTGCTCCTGCTCCTTTTTGGTTTCCTGGTAGAGATGAAGTTGATGGTATTTCCATGGTAGGTGCTTTTAGCTTACGCAGTCTGTGGGTAAGTTATTTTCTGAGATGGTACCAAGGTTTTTAGTTTCAGTTTCTCCTGAAATGATTTATGGAGTGGGTGCTCCTTAATCCCTCTATAAAGCTCGTTACTTCAGCTGTGCTTAGGAGTAGAGGTTAGGGCTATAAAGCCTGAAGTGACAGCCTCTTTTAGTCCAGGTGCACATCTGCCAATCCACAGAAGCCATGAAGGAATGAGCTCTTGGTAGAGAGTGTTTTAACAAAAACAATGGTGTGGCTTATAGAAACAATTCAGTTTGAGTTCAATATTCCTCATCTTTTAACAGCCGCAGAATACGGTGCCTGATGTGTTCATCTGGATGCTCAGCAACCACAAGAGAGTTGCATATGCAAGAGTCCCAGCAAAAAACATACTCTATTCCCCAGCGAAAGAGCAGAGAGGCAAGGATTGTGGGAAGATTAAAACCCATTTCCTGAAAGTAAGTCTGGGGTGCTCTGCAAACACAGGTGATGCCAGGGGACATTTGGTATTCAGATTTCTCCCAGGGATTATATTTTACAGGCTCATCTTTGTAATGTACTAAAAACGTGTACACGTTTATGTCTGCTATCTATCTACTGTTGTTTGCTTCTTACACTTATGCTTGTCCTTATTTAAGCACTGTATCACTGCTAGGCTTTTGGTGTACGAGTAATTAATTCTCTCACTACTTGTTATGGCAAGAATATAGCATTATTTATCTATAGCTGTACACATAAACAGACAGAAGAGGCACAGCCTCTTTATTGGAAAAGATGCCAGAATGCAGCGCACTGGGAGGAGATCAGCCCACAGCAACTCAGATAGCAAGGAAACCTAGATATTCAGAGGCAAAACAGCAATAATTTATGCTTGCTATTGAGAATGTGCCTAGGCTTGTGCAATATATGTCCAAAATATTGTTAAGGTTTTATTCATCTTGAAAGAAAGTCTTAGTGGACGTACTCCTATGAATGGAGTGTGACCGGGAGTACCTGGCAGAGGAATATTATACAATGTACTTGTTACTATTGCCATCAGGAAAAGCCCAAGCACACAAGACAGTAGTAACTTCATATGATGACTTTTCAGTCCTTTTTTCACCTGAAGCTGCTGGGAGCACTCCCATAAAGCACAGCTAAAGAGCAGCTAGAAAGATGTAAGAAATACGTAGGTGCCATAGGTACTTGGTAAGCACAGTGCTATCTGCCTGCATGAACAAAAAATACCACAATTAACTCTCCAGCCCCTTCAATGTCAAGAGTTACCTTAGAAACAGATAATACTAAACACTGAGCTTAGCAGAGCTAAATGAAGTTGAAAGGGAGAGGAAGGAAATAACAATATTGTTTGTCAAGATTAATACTGGAATGTTTTCTGACCTGCCCAATAGAGCAATATTTTTAGTAAAACATGGGACTAACTATTGGAGACAGCAGAACTTCATGAAATGGAAGCTGGGCTGATGTCTGGGAAAAATAGAGTATCAGCTAGCACTGACATGCTTGCAGCTCTTAGGCAGCCAGCACAAACCCCTGCATAACAGGCAGTATGCCATTTACATAGGCTTTCAAAAGAGCATTTCTTCCCTAAGAATCACAGAAGTTCCTTGCACTAAATGAGTCTTAGGGCCACTCACTAGGGAGAAATGTCATTTATCAGTGTATCAGTTCAGGGAATTCTCCTTTACTTTACTCTGGGTTGGTAGTATTCAGCATCCAGCCACCTCTTTCTTGTGAATTTGTTGGTGATGGGTGGATTTATTTTTTCAGTTACCAGGCAAGCGCCCACTGGGCTGGACTGTGCAGGCAAAGGTGGACATCTACCTATGGCTTGGACCTGCCAGCTATGCCCACAGTGTCATGGAGAATTTGCCTGTAGGATATGAGACTGAATTATCATCGAGCACCAATGCAGGGCACAGTGCGATATCCTCACCTGCCTGCCTGCTGTATAAAAGTAAGGCTCTGTTTTTTCTCCATCTTGGCAATTAAGAGACATGGATCCTAATGCTCTAATTCAGAGGGCAGCAATGTCTATAATTTAAAGTAACTGTTCCAAAATGATAATGGCTTAGCACCTTTTCATTAGAAAAAGCTGGGTTTTTTTGCCAAGTTATCAGTCCTGATACTTTATGGATGTCTGGGAAAGAAAGGATCTGTCCACTTACAGTTTCTGTTCTCCGCCCCATTAGTCTGTCTCCTTGTAATGAGGAAACATCCTTCACTTTTCCTGAAGCTACTGTGCTGAATGCCTAGTAGATAAGCCAGTGATGGGATTAAAACTCAGAGTTAATAACCTTGTAGTTACATTGGACATTGATTTTAAGTGAATACAGAAGTCTTAACTTCTGAGTGTCCCAGGTATCCCTTCAGCAAGACCGCTAGCAAGAGTTGCTGTTGTCAGATCCTGGTTGGACTGCAGGTGATGAATCTTCCCTTCCTACCTATGTGCTGCATCAGTTCCATGAAGCTGACATTAGTTTTCTTTGCAACCCAGCCCTGCATCTCTTCCAGCTGAGAGCCCACATGTACCAGGCAAGGGGGCTCATTGCAGCTGACAGCACTGGACTTTCAGATCCTTTTGCAAAAGTTACTTTCACATCACACTGCCAGACCACAAAGGTAAGTTCCAAAGCCCCTTTCATTAAATGAAAACATGTCTTTTTTCAATAAAGCCATGAAAAGGAAAAGTCTTCATTTGGCAAGGAGGCACCTAGCAGGAGAAGTCAGCTGCCTGCTGTTTAAGGGCAACTCCTGAGGGCTGACTACAAGCTAGACTAAAGTGTAGGTGTAACCAGCTACCCTAACATGAGGTTCAGTAGCATTAGTTTATTTTAACTCAGATTCTCTGAGGCTACTGGGACATTGCAGCAAGTGAACAACCTTTTTCTACATCTTTTTCTATGTTTGAAGCTTGTGCTGTTGTCATTGCATGGTATGAGGATGAACCATCATGGTTTTCTTTTCCCATAGTCTATGTGTGCAATGATCGAGCAAAGATTGAAGACCTTTATATGGCTTCTGTAGCCATATGAGCCTCTGTGACGGAATTTGTCAAAGCACACTGGTGGCTTTAGAGTGGCAAAGTTGAAATGAGCTGAAACCAGAAAGATATGAGACTTTCTGGACCACATAAATGATGCAAAAATGCAGCCATAGGGAGTGGTCTCACTTCTCCCTCAGACATCTCCAGGGGGTAAATAGGCAAAGTAGAATTTGGCTCAGGAAACAATAGGATTTTATAGGTACAGAAGTCTTAAGTTTATTCACTGCCTGAATAAAATATTGCAGCCAATAAATTTCATGTTTTTAGAAGGCTGTCAGCCGAGTGCCAATAAACTGTAGTCAGGAGCCTTATTTCCATTTGAAAGAACAATAGCAGATTATGAGTCATTTTGCAGTTGTCATTTTTTTCCTCTTTAAATGTTACCTCTGTTAAATAAGTTTCCTCCCAAGACAGCTAAAACATTATCTATGATGAAATGCCACAAGCATCCATATAAGCTGAATTACAGCAAATTAAAAACTATTGATTTATTAGGAGTGGTTCATTAATTACTTTTTTTTCTTAGTGTTATGTGTCATTACACTGAAGAAAAAAACAAGTTTGAATAAACAGACCCTGGACAAGTGAAAATTGGACTCAGTTTAGAACAAAGGCTTTATTTTAATAGCGTTGGACATGCGCCTGCTCTCCTAAACCAACAGCTTTCCTCTAAATTTCATACTGAGCTTTGTCTATACAGTCTAGTGGTCATGGACTGATATGCTTGTGAGGGGTGTGTGGGGCAAACAGGGAAGTGGAGAAACTGGAGATAACAGCCTTGAGGGTGAAAGAGTCCTATTCTTCTGGCTGGGAATAGCTGCTGAAAAACGTGGTGTCTCAGGCAGGAATAGTTCAGTCCGTGGGAAAAGATGTCATCAGCAGATCAGCACATCCTGCTGAAGGACTCCTAACCAACCAGTTCATAGCTCGTTGACCATTTCCTCTGTTTCATTAGATCATTTCTCAGACGTTATCTCCCACCTGGAACCAGATGCTGCTCTTCAACAGCATTGTGCTTCATGGCGACAGAGAGGAGATTGCTCAGTTCCCACCAGAGATCGTCATCGAGCTGTATGACGATGATGCTGTGGTAAACTCAAAATCCTTCTCAGTAAAAACACAGGCTTTTACATCATTGCCAGTGTGAAAGCAAAATTGTGTTATTGATTAGGCATTAAATGGATGATCCTGCTGAACTGAGCTCAGTGTTACAGCGGTTTGCAGTTTACTATCTGAAAATAGCCTTGAAAAGCTCTGGCCATTTTTTTCCCAAGTGAACCTTTCTCCCAAAGACAGGCTTAGGGAAATCAGAAACATCTTGCCCCCATCTCCCTGGTACACAATTGCAAATATTTCATCTAAGTCTGAGAAGACACAGATTTATCTCTGACCATGCAAACTGTCACCGTCTCACTGACTGAATATTGAGGTCCGAACCTTTGGATGCTCTGAAGAGGTGATAAACACTCAGCGCTTCCATTTTCATAGTTGTCTAGCATTCCACCTGATCATTCCTTCAGGAGAAGTTGTTTTCTTTCACAAATACTAAACTTCGTGTCATCTTGGCTCCTGTGATAGCTGTGAAATTCAAATGATTTTGATGCCCGTATTCTCCTTCATTTAGGGTAAGGCAGAATATATTGGTTCTACAGTGGCTGCCCCTGTGGTGAGACTTGCTGATCAAAACTATGAACCACCTAAACTTTCTTACCACCCAGTGTATTGTGGGAATCTTTCAGGAGGAGACCTTCTTGCTACATTTGAGCTTTTGGAGGTAAACCAGCCTTTCTTGAACATTACACTTTTACACCCTGGCCTCAAAAAAGCAGCCCATCACCCTGTTGAATTAATGGGGATTGCAACTGGATCAAGATCATTCTGCTATTCGACCTCATAGTCTCCATACAACCTCTGTCACTCCCTCCACCCTGCCAGTGGCCATTGTCCATGCACACACCACCACGAGCCCCTCAGATGCTTTGAGCCTCATTTTCCCATCACTTGCCAGTAAACTGGACCCTGGTGTGAGAAACAACTGACAATCCACCACCTCTGCAATGACCTGCTCTTTGGAGTAACACATGGCCCTGATTTTAGCAACCTCAAAGCTCTCAATACTTCCATTACTCTTAGGAAAAGGAAGTGGTGAATAATAAGGATTGGATCAGAGAGACTGAGTTTTCAGATAATGAGTTTTCAGTTTAGAGTGGGGTGTATCGTGCCTGGGATTTCAGGGAATTTTCAGTGGAATTTGCAGAGCCACCAGTTAGAGGACACATCTCCCTGATGAAAACCTAGAACAGTTTATTCTGAAATCTGAAATGGGAAAAATGTGGAACTTGGTGACATTTTTCACAGATATTCCCAAGATAAAACAGGCTTTTAAGCATGATGGGCTAATTATGTTATTTTCTGAAACTTGAAATATCCTGCCACATGGAACATTTCCTCATTATGGTGCATACCTAGGGGATAGAGTCTAGCACCTTACCATAATTTCCCCTCTTTTTAAATTGAAATCCACTTTTTAGTGGATTGTATTGAGAGTATTTTCTTTTGCCATCTTTTGGGACAAGGGAGGCAACACTGCTTCTGGGATGTATGCAAATATACCCCTGAGACTCCTCTGTAGAGCTGACAAGAAAGTGTGTGGTTTAGCTGATGTTTCTGTCTGTTCACCAGCCTTTTAAAACTAGAATCAGATCTGGAATGTTCCTGTGTGAAAGTCTTCTAAGCAGTTCTGCTCAGGATTTTTGTTAAACAGAGTTACCAAGCTTTTCATTTTTAGTAAGTGGAATTACCATGCTTCAGTACATGCATGTCTTTAGGGCAGACTGTGTCCTGTCAGGACAAAGGAGCCTTCCTGCCAAATACTTTAGCATCACCGCAAGACAGATAGCAATCCAGGTGACATTCTTCTCATGGCACAACCTGTGTCCTCTGCAATGTGTCCTGTAAAACTGCATTAAACTGATTGCTCTATGCGCTATTCACAGATACTTCTGATACTGTTTTGTTCTTCAAAAGAAAAAAACAGCCTAAGTTTAAGACTTTAATTTTTCAGATTCCTATGTCAGATCCAGACAAACTTCCCCCCCTGGATCCACCAGATGCTGGCCAGTTTTACCCAGTCCCAGATAACATCAGACCTGTTTTAAGCAAGTATAGAGTGGAGGTAAGTTACTTAGAGTGTTTCCATTTCCGAATCTCAGCTTTGATTTATTATCTTATCAAACTGTAACAGTAAGGGATGACGATTTAAAAATCCCATTTGATAGGAATCATGTAAAAAATAGCATCAGGATCCCAAAATAAATGTGGAAAGCTCAGATCAAATTGATTCTCCAAGGCTGGGTATGCAAGGCAGTGCTTGCACCTGAGGCTAGAAAAGGGACATCACAGTTCTGACCTGCTGGGAAGGGATTGCTCCCATGGCAGAGTGTAGCTGATTGATGTGTGCCTTGTGCAGCACAGGGAAGTGTCTGAAGGAGGTGGAGAGCTTCCCCTTGCAACTCATCAGAAGTGAAATTCAGCATCAGCCACCTCTCAGGCTTTTCCTCAGTCCCAGACTTCAGCCAAGCCATGTTCCCTGCCTACGTACAAATGCTTGCACCTTCTCTGCCCTCCTTTCTTAAACTGTTCGGGTCCAAAGTCCCCTTATGCTCTTATGTTAGAAAGCAGGGAAATGCAGTAGCTTTTCATGTCAGTGTAATGCCTGGATGCTCCCCAGCCTCACCACTCGCTGTTACTCATCACTCAGCTTTCACACCATCTGCTTATTCGCCCCTCTTCCTGTCAGACCCTGCTTGTGTTACCTGGTGGCGCTTCCCCAGAAGCAGTTCCAGCTTTGCCATCAACAATCAAGAAATTGAGCTGAAAAGGAGAGAACAGTTATTAGCTTTGCTATATAATTTAGCTAAGCTACTGTTTTCTGTACATAGGAAAGAGTTTTTGTATGCAATATTCGCCTTTTACACCTGACATTGTGAGGTAGATAAGCCCATGAATACTCTGCTGATGCTAAAGGGACAACTTTAAGCTTAGGTGTTCCTCTGAGTATTGTGCCTTCTTGCTGCCCCTGCAGCATGATTGCTTTGTGCTGCTCATACATTTTCTATTTTACACTGCTGTGACATTCATTCCAACCAGCTCTGAGGCACACAGCTTATAGGCATCCTCACTGCAGGCTTCTTGTTTGGACAGCTGATTAGAGCAGACAACTTCCCAAAATGATTCAGACCTTAAATGGATTTTATCTCTGTTTCCTTTGGTTCTGGAGGGAGACCAGGACAACTCCACTGTTCAGTCTGATCCCTCAGGCAACTTAAAATGAGGGAAACTGCATTCCAATTCAGGGAGTTTAACTAATATGAGAACAGCTTTATAGTTGAAATGCATGTGTATGTAGGTAAATACGAACTCTGGAGGGTACCCAGCAAGGAAATAACACAAAATGCATATCACACAACTGTTCTTTTCTGATGTTATAAACTATATCTCACACTGGTGGAAAAGGCCATGGAGCCATTGTATCTATAAAAGTGTGCCCCAATTTTAACTGGGGACCTCTGGCAATGGAGCAGAATCTCACTGATCCTCATGCCCCTCTAGTGCCCCTTGCCATTCCCTGACTCACACAAATCCCAGTCCTGACCAGCGTTCAAGTTGTCGATGAAGATCCCCAAGCTCCTTTTTGGTCCCAGTCTTCATTTCAGGTTCATAAATCTCACAGCTTCCCTCAACAGCTGTAGGTAACCATCCCTTGGTGCCCCAACCTCTCCTTCAGGGCCTTCCAGTGTGAGTCCCATAAAGTCCCATTTTTTCTGCAGATCCCTATTTTACACACACAGTCTCCTTTTTGTCCTTCAGACCAGGTGCATGGTCCTTTAAAGGAAAGCTGCTTGGAGACCTCCCACCATCCATTGCAGACCTGAGGGCTAGCTCAGCTGGCAAACCTCTGTCAATCACCCCTGCTCCTATGGGATTTGTTAGCTCTGTCAACAGCTCTGACACTTAGAACAAACTGAGCCCCTGCTGTTCAGATGAACAGTCCATTTGCCCTGCTGAAAAGACAGCTTTTGCAAATGTGATAGTTATGGCTTGCTGTTGGAAATAACTCCTTGGTAACAGTTAAATGTGATTAAATGTTTTGACTTCTACCATTAATCCTGGTGGTTACTGGATATCAGATTCAAGTCGTTTGCTTTTTCCTGGTAGTCCTGCATTCCCAAATGGACATGAGGTGGTGGGATCCCAGCAGTGGCTTCTCCTAGACTGAGGGGCCCTTGCAGACTACTGATGTTTCTCTTTGCAGGTCCTGTTCTGGGGTGTTCGAGAGCTGAAGAAAGTCCAGCTCCTCTCTGTAGATCGCCCCCAGGTCCTCATTGAGTGTGCAGGAAAAGGAGTGAAATCCTCTGTCATCCAGAGCTACAAGAAAAATCCCAATTTCAGTGGCCTTGCAGACTGGTTTGAAGTGGTGGGTACAGCATGCTGCTCCTTGCCTGCCCATTCTCTGGTTAGGCAAGTTGTTAATTACTAATTTCCTTCCTTTCTTGACAAATACTTTCCTCTGTGTCTTGATTAAACACTACGGGACATCACTTCTTATGCAAAAACAAGTGATTTGAAGATGCTTTAAAAGACTTCTGCTACAACCACATGATAAAAGAAGATGATGTTGCTCATGTTATGTCCCAAGTAGGCAAGGCAATATGTTGCCATCAGATTTATACTGATATGTTGGAACTTCTTGGCAGATAACAGGCCTATTTTAAATACTTTTTCCTCCTCCTTTCCCATTTTAATGGGTAGTGCTCAGTTTCCTCTATTTTCTTTCAATTCTTTTAGTTTTCATCCATGTGTTACTAGGCTATTAAGGGGATTGATCATTTCTGGCTCATGAGCTCTGGACTTTTTCATATTGCTGTTACAGTCTGGAAATTTGTCAGCTGGGTCATAAGAGTTGGTACTTTCAGTGGACAAAGATCAGCATCAGAAAAAAGTAATCTGTTCAATTTGGCCTAGTTGCTAGCTTCGAAAAGGAAGAAGTTTATTTATAATACAAAAGGATATCAGACCACTAAACTGGATACCAAAGTATGGTTGCTGCAGTATTTTTGGCTTCCATTGTACAACACATGTCCAAAGAGCTGTTTTGCCTTTTGCAATTCATCCCGACCACCCAGTGTCCACACCTCATGGTTGGCCAACTGAGGCAGATAGGTTTAATAGCCTCCAAGAAAGCATCAGTGGCATTAAGACTCACAACTTCCAACAGTGTTCATTCCTTCTGAACATTCCTGATTGTCCCAGTTTATTCTAACAAGAGATGCTTGTATATGACAGCATGGGAGTCAACTCAGTAGCACGATCTATACAGTCCATTCTGTATTCCTAAGGACAAGGCTTTCTCCAGACTTCACAGAAAACTGTGGACAGAACTGTATTGCCTACGCTGTATGTAGTTTGCATTTTGAGTATGTCAACAGATGAGAAGTAGAAGGGAGGGAAGAGTAAAGCTTCACTGTTGTGCATAACAAATATTCTACACATGTTCTATATTTACAATTTTCATGCTGCTCTCTGTCCTTCTCCACTAGGAGCTGCCAGAAAATGAACTCTTGCATCCACCACTAAGCATCTGTGTGGTCGACTGGAGAGCATTTGGGAGGAGTACTCTTGTTGGGACACATACCATCAATTGCCTTAAGCAATTCCTATATAAAACCCAGCTGAGTCCTCAAGCCACATCAAACAGACTACACATTGTAGAAATTGACAAAGGTAAGTGTCCAATCCTGACCCCAAATAAAAAGACAAAGGACCTACTGGGAGGCTTAATACTAGACACGTATGTAGAAGATATGCTTAATTGTGTAGGGTCAAACTCTTAACTCAGATAGGATCATTTGACGATTAACAAACATGATGATAGCATCTCTGGCAAAAATCTTACCTAACTTGCGAAGTTTCAGTTTCAGCTTCACCTGAGACATCCCAGGCTGCTGAGTTATCCCAAGAAGAAACATTTTTAGCTGATCACACTTATGCCGAGGTGGAACAGGGTCAATGTACAGTGCTAGAGCCAGACCCATATCTTGCGACAGTTCCTGCCACTGACCCAGAGCACTCTGCCTCTGAACCAGGGAAAGAGAGAAAACAGAAGGTGGGTGTACTTGAAGCTGCAGTTTTACAGACTTCAGCCCTTCCTTTTAAAATAATAATCTTTTACTTTACTAAGGATTAGAGATTCTGGGTACTCATGTTAATTGCTACTCTATCTTGCTGGCCCTTGAGAGAATTAGTTAGCAATGCAGCTTTGACCCCACATAATTTCTTTATTTCTATTGATAGATCCTTTTATTCCTTTCGTGCTAAGATTGTCATCTCATGGGCAAGTACTACTAGAGTAGTAGGATTTTTTTTCTTTTCCTGGCCTTGAATGATCTAGTTAACTGTGAAAGTCTCACTGTGAATGACTGTTTCTGTGTCCATGGCCTTTAGGCAGGGATGAAATCTCCCTTGTGTTAGATGCTGTACAAATGTGGAGCAGAAACTCTGTTTCCAAAAGATATTATGGTCAAAGTATAAAACTGGTGTCAGTCTGCGGATAGAAGATAAGAAAGCACAGGAAAACAAAGCAATTCTGGTCAGCATGGTGTTTACAAAGCAGTATGTGCTCTGGACCGCACATTATTTTTTGTTCAGATGCACACACTCCTCCTTTGTAGTTTCACTCATCACACTCTTTTAGTAGCAACAATAAAAGAAAAGGCTACAGGGCTGAGTTGTGTTTCAGAAGCTGTTTCTGTAGCTGCATAAAGCATACCTCTATAAACTTTGATGTTTCAGTGGTCAGATGTTCCCTGCATCCTTCATAATCAGGTTGTCAAAGAAACCGCAGGGCTGTCTGGATCCTTAGATGTACACACCAGACTGGATCTTTCATTTGGTACAGAACAATTTTAATGTACAACAGCAAACTATAGTAAGAAAAGAGTCCTCAAGTGAACCTGTAATTTAACCATCTGTGTTATATTAATTACCATTCCCACTTATCTGGGTATCATCCCAATGATCTGCCTTTGCTCTGACCTCCCCAGCCCAACTGACAACTCTCTGCAAGGGCATAGGATAAAACACTCTTTAAAAAGGGCCAATCTTTATACAAGAGTGAAGTTAGTAAGATTTGCCACATGATGATCTTCAGGATCAGATTTTAGCTTTTTATAAGAAAAGAACAGCTAAACTGCACAACTTTTGGAAATTTGTTCTTCCAAAAGGCAATAAAGTAGTAATAGGAGTTCTTAAAATACTTGCAGACTTAAGTGGGAGAAACCAATTTGTATCTGAATGTTCACATCCCTTAAAAGAGCCTTACCTATTTCTCTGTGTAGATTTGCCTGTTTTAGTGGCTCATCCTGTAGCAATAACTTAAATGTTTAAAGTTCTGGCATCATCAGTAGGTAATACAGAGATAGCTTTAATAATATGATGATCATCTAATTGAAGATGTCCTTCCTCATTGCAGGGGGGTTGGACTAGATGACCTTTGAAGGTCCCTTCCAATCCAAACTATTCTATGATTCTAAGATTCTATGATGAACTGTTTAGCAATAAAAGGCAGAGACATATAATTCATAATTCATTTTATTTAGCTCTTAGAAGTTGAAATTTTCTTCATATACGTCTATTCATGCTTGTCATGATTCAGGTGATTAGTTTTAATCAATTCTAAAGTTCAATAGTATTTTCCCCATGCTTTGATAGGGTATGAAAAAATCCATCCGACGGTCAACGAAGAGGAGAAAAAGAACGATTGCAGATGAATCAGCTGAAAATGTTATTGACTGGTGGTCAAAATACTATGCTTCTGTGCTCAAAATGCAAAAGGTAAGTCACAGAGAATGGCCAAAACTCTCCTGGGTGAACAATGTTGTAAAAGTAGATTTACTGCTGAATGATTCCTTTTTGGCATTACATGCATAATGAGGAGTTTGTCCATCATCTTTTTCTTTTGAAAGGCTAAAGGAATATTTTCCAATGAGGGAAAACCTGAAGAGAGTGAGTAAATTATTTGCATTTTTCTGTTATTTTGTAATACCAATACTTTGCTTCTCTGCTATTTTACTGTCAGCACTCAATGTCTGGTAACAGTACTACCAGATACTGGGTTCTTTCCTTCACAGCTCATCAGAATTATAGTATGTTCCCATGCCAGAGCTGACTGCACTTCACCAATGATTGAGGTGATTTCTGTTTTAAAGGAGGAAGCAAGGAAGGAGTGATACGGGTCACCATCACTAGTGGTGGTCCACCAAGCTTATCACTGAAGACAGTTAGCCACAGAGAGGATAATATGACATGTCTGCCTGGGACGAGTGATGGGAAAAGAGAAGACTTATGCTTGGCAGTAATAAAATGAATAGAGAAGGAGTGAGGGGGACTCTTTAAAATGTATATTGTATCCTTATCTGAAGCACTTCATGTGCTTCGCTCACTAAAACCTACATGATGTCATGAAATCTTTACAGATAATCAAACTTCTGACCACATTGCATTGATCATAGAAGAGGAGCCAGACAAAAGGAAGAAGGAAAAGACACTGAAAAGGAAACAGAAAGAAACTCCAAACTTAGCAACACTGCAGGTAAGGGAGAAGTAAGGCTGAGAAGTAAGACTATTATTAGTGTCTTCCCAAAGCTTGACATCAGCAGCTGAATTTAGCAAACCCTCCTTACATTTATTTCAGAGACTTTAAAATGAATACAAAATGATAGTGATAACGCACTTCAGCACATGGGGCCCAGAGGAAGCCAGGGTCTCATACAGCAGATGCGGCCAGCTTGGCCTCAGACCTTCAATTTACCACTATAAGCATACCTGGGGAGACTTTAGTGAAAATTCAGTTTTGTTGTTTGCCTGTAAACCACTGAATTTGGAAATGCCAAAATTCATGTTGGAAATATTGCAGGCTATTACTTCAAAAAGAGTATGGAAGGCAACACTGCCATTGCTTGCGCATCCTCCTCTTGGGGAGGTAACATTCAGCTTGCATTAGAATTTGTTTGGGTAACGATAGGAAGAATCCAAAGAAAACCACAGGTCATGCAAAATGACGGGAGAGATGAAGAGGTTTGAAAGGCTTAGGACTGCTTGGATTAGACTGTAGCTGAATAAATGGGAATTTGAAACTGCCGTTTCCCTTTTTAAGAGATGGCAGTAGTCCATGGGATAACTCTTGATAAATTACTGGAAGGAAGTACTGAAAAAAAAAACATTCTTTTAAAAATTATTTGGTCTTTTTGCCTATGCTAAAGCTCTGTCCCCACAGCACCTTATTACTGTCTGCTTTGCTTTCATGTTGTGACACATTAACTTAACAGAATGGATCAGTAGAATCATAGAACCATAGAACAGTTAGGGTTGGAAAGGACCTTAAGATCATCTAGTTCCAACCCCCTGCCGTGGGCAGGGACACCTCACACTAAACCATGTCACTCAAGGTTCTGTCGAACCTGGCCTTGAACACTGCCAGGGATGGAGCATTCACAACCTCCCTGGGCAAACCATTCCAGTACCTCACCACCCTAACAGGAAAGAATTTCCTCCTTATATCCAATCTAAACTTCCCCTGTTTAAGTTTGAACCCGTTACCCCTTGTCCTGTCACTACAGTCCCTAATGAAGAGTCCCTCCCCAGCATCCCTATAGGCCCCCTTCAGATACTGGAAGGCTGCTATGAGGTCTCCACGCAGCCTTCTTTTCTCCAGGCTGAACAGCCCCAACTTCCTCAGCCTGTCTTCATACAGGAGGTGCTCCAGTCCCCTGATCATCCTCGTGGCCCTCCTCTGGACTTGTTCCAACAGTTCCATGTCCTTCTTATGTTGAGGACACCAGAACTGCAGACATTACTCCAGGTGAGGTCTCATAAGAGCAGAGTAGAGGGGCAGGATCACCTCCTTTGACCTGCTGGTCATGCTCCTTTTGATGCAGGCCAGGATACGGTTGGCTTTCTGGGCTGTGAGCGCGCACTGCCAGCTCATGTTCATTTTCTCATCAACGACAGTACATCAAAGGCACATTGCAGAGTGGAAACAGAAGCAAAGAGTAACACAATCAGTTTTTCGCCCACACCAGTGCTTACAAATGTTCATTCCAGCCCTTCCAGAGCCACTTCTACCTACTGATTTAATGTGCTATTCCAGTAGTTGGGAAGGACTTTGGTTAAGGACAGAACTGTTCCTGTTTTAGGTGGGGAATTAACTTTTTTTTTTCCTGAAGGACTTTGCAAAACCTTGGTTTTATTAAAATCTGTGTTTTGAGTCAAAATGGATTTCTAGGCACCCTGTAATAAAAAAGTTGCTATAAATATATTCACTGCATCACAAAAAATAAGCATTCTTCTATTTTCAAAGATTTATGAAGGAGACTTGGAGAGTGAATTTAATAACTTTGAGGACTGGGTGAAAACTTTCCAGCTCTTAAGAGGAAAATCTAATGATGAAGTTCATGCTGACTCTGAAGACAGAATAATAGGAAAATTTAAGGTGAGCTTTAACGCTGATTAAATGGGTAATAATTTGGAGACCTTATGTTTTCATGCATATTTTGGATAAACCAAAGACGAACGAAAAAAACATTGACAGCCTATTGTAAGTAGAATTATTTCTTTTATGGGATCTAGAGTCATATTTTTCCTTTCCCATTATCTGATAGATGAAAGCAGCATTCAGCATCACGTGTTCACTGCTGGTTTGAAACAACAAATTACAAAAGAGTTTTAAATCACAGAAGAGGAAGAAGAGAGACATTATGTAATCAAAAGTGCGTTAATGCAACTTAGTGCAGTATCAGCTACAGCATCTTATATGTAATTTTCAGTAGTCCAAATGGAGGCCCTTACAGCTACTCCAGTTGGAAACAATTGCACAGCCTGATCCAGGGCACCATCAGGCAATCTGAAAACAGTTCAAAGCACGAATAATGTTAATAGGATTTCAAGAACTTTGTAGTTTAGAGGAACTGGTTGAACTCATTGATACCTCAATTAGTTGCAAGGCAAATTTCTGTTCAAATGACTTGCTAGCTGCTTTCATGCATTATGAGCTACTCAGCAGTGTGAGTTAATACTGATTTATGAGTTGTAGAGTGGCTGCGAAAATACAGTTGGATTCCATTTGCACTGCTGTGAAACTGACTCAGTGGAGTTACCAATTTGCAAATATACAGTTAAGGGCAAAATAACATTTTTTAGAATATAAATATTAAGAAAACTAGATTTAGAACACCTGCAGGTGTGAGTGCCTTTAAATAATAAACCAGAGAGCTAAGGGCATGCAAGTACTCCTTGCAATCACGGTGATTGTACCATGATTTGATTATAGAACAGAAGCATTTAAAAAGATGATGTTTATCACACTGAAGCTTGTGGTCTCTTTGAGTGGTACCATAAAAGGTTTTGTGTATACATTTATACTGCAGTGCAGGCTGCTTGAATGATGTTTTGTTTGTGTTCAGAGAGTTGGCTTTATATTGATCTGTTTTCGAGGGAGATAAAAGACAATGTCTTTTACAATCTATTACCAGGGCTCCTTCTGCATATACCCAAGTCCTAAGGATGGCAGCTTGCTGGACAGAGGGCAGCCTCGCATCCTGCAAGGGATACCACCAAATCACTCTGTCAAAGTCCTCATCAGAGTTTATATTGTGGCAGTAAGTAGGCAGATGTTCTTTTAACCTTGGAATAACTTGGGTGTTTCTTTTCAACTCAGTTTACCTCCAGTGTCTTTGCAGTGAAGCTTCTAAAATCCTTACCTATGTGGTAGAAACTTTTTGGGTCATATTTCAGACAATGTTTTGTGTTTTAGAAATGGGTGTCCAGAGTTGACAAGCTTCTCGAGGACACAGTCTTTCTCCCTAACAGGCATTTAACCTCAGCCCAGCTGATCCAGATGGCAAGTCAGATCCCTACATTGTGCTGAGACTGGGCAACACAGAAATTAGAGACAGGGAAAACTACATCCCCAAGCAGCTAAACCCAGTATTTGGAAGGTCAGTGATCTCTTATTTTCTTATTCAGGGATGATTCCTGCTTTATCACTTGCCACCACTATTGATGTTACTATTGCAAAGTGGTTTTTATATACTGATTTTTGCCTGTTCGGATGTTTTGTAATTCTGTCGGTTAAAATGTTGAGAATTGTATCATCCTGTGTGGTAATAAATGTTCTAATTTTCACACCAGTCATAACACATCACAGAATACAAGCTGTGAGAGGTTTTGCAGAATGATGCATGAGAGGAAATGAGGCAACAAATGATCTTGCCTGTGTTAATTAATGCAGTTGTTAAGCTTCAAGGGAAATAAATATCATAGAATCATAGAATAGTTAGGGTTGGAAAGGCCCTTAAGATCATCTAGTTCCAACCCCCCTGCCGTGGGCAGGGACACCTTAGCCCATTGAAGTGTGATTTCACAGTCTTTGTTGCTGTTTCAGGTTGAATAAATGCCAAATAAATCTCATGATTTTAGAACTACGACAAAACCCCTAGTTTTTTGAACCTGCAGAGCCTTCTGAATGGGTGAGCCAGGGGCAAGCTGTCAGTAAACACCAACTTTGTGTTTTCAGTATTTTATACTTATTTATATTGTTAATGTCAACAGCTGTGTTTTTGCCAGCAAGTTCTCTGTTTTAAGAAGGTTGAAAATGTTTTGAATTGGGATGGAGTTATTCTTTTAGAACACTAAGACAGAGAAACTATACTGGGTTGGACTGAAAGTCCCCTTGGCCAGGGTCCTCTCTGCAAAAGCAGAGACTTAAGAAACAGCATAAGGAGAAAAGACAAGAGTAGAGCAGTCCCTTCATAGCATGCCATCTCAGTTTCTATGATTTAATCTCCTTAGCAGAGGTTGCAGCTGAGCCATCATCATGATAAAACACAGGCAGTATAGATGCGTATACATGGAATGGGAAATCACCATTATGTTTACTTTAGAAAATGTTAGGAATGAGCTGTTCATTCGCATAGTCCTTGCTGCTGCCAGTGACAACACCAGGGTGACTGGACCAGCAACTTCTTCGCAGCGTGCTGTAGCATCAGTCACAGTAACTACTGGTTGTTATCCTAGAAACCCTGGTCAGCATGGCACCACTGACCTCCAGCAATCCCAGACTGTTCTCAAACATCTCTCTTCTTCAAAAACTACTCTGCTTTTGCTAAAAAAATGACTTTGGCTGCTTGGAGAATAAGGAAAGAACTCATCCTTCAGGAAACAAAGCTTTTTTTTGCTCTGGAGAAATCCAGAGTCAGTGTTGTGCTGGCGAGGATGTCCCATCTTCCACTAATTTTTCAAGTCTCTTTTAAATCACTTTTATATTTGCAGCATCTCTAAACATCTCAGCAATGATTTCTATACCTGGAAAATGCACTGAGTGAAAAGGGAGTTCTGATCCTTGCTTTTTTGACACTTGTTTAGAACTTTTGCCTGATCATTTTAGTGGGTGACCTGACATTCCATTATTCAATATTTAACCTGAGGATTTTGATAGGGAAGCAGGAGAAAGACAATACTTTTGTACTGTGTGTTTCCAGTATGTTCAGATAATTAATTGGAACAAAAAAACCCACTATCAAACTCCCCCTCCCCACTGATTATTCAAAGTGACACTATCCACACGTTGTTTACTCAGTATTTTTAACTTAACCTTTTAAGCTTCAAAACTGATTTGACTGCACATAGGTCTCATTTTTTGCTGTAGATCATTTGAAATCCAAGCTACATTCCCCAAGGATTCCTTGCTCACAGTCCTGATCTATGACCATGACTTTGTGGGAACAGATGATCTCATTGGAGAGACTAAAATCGATTTGGAAAACCGTTTCTACAGCAGGCATCGAGCTACCTGTGGCTTACAAAGTCAATATGAAATGTAAGTACCTCTTCAGACAGCAACAGCCCGCACAGCAAGTGACTTGACTGGAGGAGAAATTCCAGATGTGCCTATGTATTATACTTTCTTCAGCATTAAAGCATCACAGGAGGTATTTTAATTAAAATTCACCCAAGCGGTTAACAGTGGCTTTGGGCAGCTGCCAGCCTCAGTAGGAAGTGGGGATTTTAAAATTAACAGCACTGTTTGTTCACCAGGTATTTTAGATAGTAACCAGCCTTTGTGTAACATATACCTGCTTAATAAATTGCCTTCGGACAGGCAAAAAAGGGGAAGTGATAAAAAACCTGTCAGAGAAGTTATGACAGGGCTGTACTCTGCTCTCCATTATTCAGCTGCAATTGGAGTGATTGGTGGGGGCTGCTGTGGCCCTGGGGAAAGCAGGAGCAGAGAGGGGATGCTGGCATGGCCTTTGTAGCAGACATGAGCCACAGGGCAGTGGTTCTGAGCTCCTAGTCACTGCCATATGGCTGCATTCTCAAAGGTATTGCGGACAAAGATGAATTAATGCAAAGAAAGCAAAACTAAAATAGCTCCATTGGTCTAGGGCAGAGCACTGACCTGAGACATGTGGGTTTGGGGTTCTTCTCCTATGGTTGTTTCTTTATTTTACCAATAAACAAAAGGCAGACAATGCAGAAAAGAAATCCAGGAGCACAGACCAAACCCCAAGGCTTCCTTTGCCAGGTCAGTCTCCAGTGTGATGTATTTCTTCATGAACTTGTTCCCTGTCCCAAATATCAGCTTCTCCTCTGCATGTGGGAGCCACAGAACACTTCTCCTTAACTGCAGGTGGAACATGTAGCTTGAATCCTTTAGGTAAAATAGGGAATGAGCTCTGGTCCTTTTCTTCTTAGGGGAGCATGCCAATGCCTGGCTACTTCATCTAAGCTGTGGGTAAGGCTGCTTCAACCTGAGCAGGCAGAGGGGGTGTCTCAAATAAGAACTAGTGCTGGACAATTCAAGGGGAAAGTTTGGCCATTGATCACAAAGCAAACCTCCTCATGGGGAGTCCTGATTTGTCAGTGCACTTTGCTGAGGGAAAACTCACGCATTTCTTTTCACTCTCTGTTCCCTCCTTGCAGAGAAGGGTACAATGCATGGCGAGATACAACCAAACCAAGCGAGATCCTCACTAAGCTGTGTAAGGACTACAGAATCAGCGGACCGTTCATGCGGCCAGGGGAGATACAAGTAGGAACAAAAGTCTTCAAGGGACAAACAGTCTTCACAGAAGATGAGAATGGTAATGAAGTACTTCATCATTCTTCAACTGCATTGTAGCAGTACCAACAGCCTGCAAAGGCTGTAGCTGTGGCCATTAGGAAGGGTTTAATACCAACTCTTTAAATCCCAAACAAACCTTTTGTCGACTACCAGGACCTCAGTGATAGCACCCACAGGAAAACTCATAATAGTTTCCTGACACAGAGAAGTCTTAATTTGCTTCTCCCCTGTATATTTCTCTCCTAATCTAGAAGATATCCCCCTTCAGTAGTCTGTGTTGTTTTGCTTAGAGCCCACACAAAAAAGGAGGAAAGAGAAGCTCAAGAGCTCAAAAGGCTTTCTCTGCTTTCCAGTATCCTCCCTGCTTTCAATATTAGCACTGATCCTTCCTAGAGGTGCCATTCTCTGGGGTCTCACTTCCTTCAATGGCCAAGCTGAGCACATTAGAAGGTGACGTGTTCTTGCCCATGGACTTCAACCCTCTTCCCTTGAGGTGCGATTTGGTTCTCCAGGGGGGTCTTTGCTGTTGCCATCACAAGGCAAAATGAGGTGTAGATATAACTACTAGTGCATATTTACTGCCAGCTCCATCAAAATCTAAATTTCCTTGTCTTTTGTGAGCTGTAAAAAAACAGATTTGCAGTTTTCTGTAGGAGTAGTTTCTCCCACCTTCCTGTGAAAAACCGCTGGTTGTAATAGTGAAATTATTTGCTGTGTTTTACAGATAAACTGTTGCCTAAGTGCTAATATTCCAGTTACCCTGTGGGTACCCTTATTTACAAGAATTAAATGTATTTCAAGACCTCTCTTTACTTAGCTGGGATAATTCGTAAAACCTTTACTTTAACTAAAGCAAATTTTTAGTGACCATCTTTAATAATCAATGGAACATTTTACCAAGGGGTTCAGCATTATAATTCAGCTGCCTTTGTTCTTTTTGTTTTACTTTTTGCTATAGAAGAGCCAACTGAATCGTATGAACACCTCTCCTTAAAGGTTTTACATGCTTGGGAAGAAATTCCTGGAGCTGGGTACAAACTGGTCCCAGAGCACATTGAGACTCGGCCTCTGTACCATAAGGATAAGCCAGGCATAGAACAGGTAGAGCAGCTCAGAGGTGGTGGTGATGGTAGACCCAGGAGCAGTTTTCTTTTCCTCCAGTTACTGTGTTTTTTACTTGCATCTGCAAACTCACAGAGACAGCATCCAAGTGTTGTACTATACATGCAATTTTGTGCAGTATCAACCTGGAAACTGTCACACATGTATGTATAGAGCCAGTTACTTAAATACATGGTAATCACACAAGGTGCAATTGCATATTTTCATGCTTTTAAATGCTTTAGTTTATTAAATTAACAAAAACTGTGCTTGTATTTAGACTTAGGAGGTTCTTTTCTGTTCATCACGTACTATTTTTATATGGAATTTACCTTGAAGTTGCCAGTGTTTGAGCTCAATTTCAATTTCATCAAATTCCTGAGAGATTGATAGAATGATAGTATGGGAAAAAATATAGTAAGTTTATAGATTAGATCATAGTTACAGGATAGTGAGCTGGTTGGTGCTTATAGAGGAAGCAGTGGTTTTGGATGTCAAAACTACATTTAAATCCTTTTAAAGTCTCTCTAAAACAGGGTTTACAGATATGTTTATCTCTTTGCTTTCAAGGGTCGTGTACAGATGTGGGTTGACATGTTTCCTAAAGATATGCCTCTGCCAGGACCCCCAGTGGACATTTCACCAAGAAAACCTAAAGGGTAATACTCTGTACTTTCCTCCCAGCATAGTGGCATAAGTCTTCACAGACTGCATCTTCCTCAAGTGTCTAGAAAGAACTATGGAAAGAACTATAAAAAGAACTACCACAACAAACTGCTGTAATCCTGAGAAAAGTTTTCCTAGGTTCACATGACTTCAAGTCAAATGAGAGCATCTAGCTCATCTCCTCCATTAGACAACTCAAAGAACTGTTGGTGATTTTTTTCATCAAGGACTATCACAAATCTCTTTTAGAAAGATATCCCTTTTTTTCATATAGAGATGGCAGGTGGCTGGAGGCAGGAGTCCCTTAATAATTCTGATGTTATCATCCACTTGTTCAGCTAAAATAAGTCATTCCAGTTTCACTACCTCTTTCAGACAGATAATTTACTTGACCCCAGTTGATACCTTTAATTTGATGCAATAGTTGCAATGGAAATGCAACCTATTGCATTTCCATCACTTCGTGCAAAGACAAGATCAAGAAATGTATAAAGCAGCAGCAGATAGAAGAGATACTTTTAGAATAACCTCTCAGATTTCACACAGATACTTATGCTACTTTATATACAACACTACACATGGTCCTTCATGCTAACTGGATGCAAATAAAACACAGAAATGAGTGACAGAGTTCTCAGCCTATCTGTATCAGCTTTATTCCAATACTTCAGCAAGGCCTTTCCTGAGAATTTTATGTCTGAAGCAGCACCAGGTACTATTCCTGTATTTATGTTTGAACAAGAAACAATGTCATAAAAACTTTTTTCTTTTCCTTTCCTTTGACATAAGCCAAGGTTTGACAAAAGTAGGAGTCCCTGTAACACTTATTTTCTTCAGATCAGAAATGTCTACAAAGCTCCTTAAGAAGAATTGTGCAATCCAAATAGCTTTAAAACTAACCATACCCACTAAAACAAATTATTGCTGCCATTTATGTAGTCTACAAAAGCAGGGAAAAATTTTGTCAAACCATTTGTTATAAGAAAGTAAACGTGCAAGCATGAGTTACACATTTTGCTGCAAAATGCTTATTTGCTGCACTGAAACAGGTTCCAGGCTCCAGAAGACTTTAAACACTGTGAAAACATTTCTGGTTGATGACTGAACCAGGCTCTGATGGAGCACTGCAGGTGAAAGTTTATTTGCCTAGTGTGGAGGCTTGGTTTTCATGGTCAACATGTTTTTAAGAGCTGGTCTTAGCAGTCCTGGGGTAACGGTTGGACTTAATGGTCTCAAATGTCTTTTCCAACCTAACTGATTCTATGATTCTATGACATAGGGTACTTGGTAACTTCTAAGGCAAACTGTTTCACACCTGAGATTGAGGCTGTGATGAAGACAACACATGTCTTATCAGAAAAATCAGACACTGGTGTTCTCAAACATAGGTTTGGGGATCTTTTAATTTTGCAATTCATACAATGACTCAATGCACACCTAAATTTTTAAGTATGATTTTTTATGTCACTTGCAACATCTGTATTTCAGCTCAAGCTTCTAAAGCTCTGTGTGGCCACTATAAATGTCTGTATAGAAGGAGTGAAAAAGATGGGGAAATGTCAGTTCCTTTTACCGTGGCCTCTAAAGATGATTGTACTTGTTTAAATGAAAATATACTAAAGAGTGCTTCTCTTTTAATGCACTGGATTGCACCAAACACAATGTTTTTAGGCATTTGTATTGAAAAGCACCTCATAGGTTGCTCTGGGTTTTATTAGCAAGATGCTCACTGTTTTGAAGACTTCTCTGATGATGTTGTTCCGACCAATTTTGCTTTGTTTCACTGCAGCATTTCTGTGAAAAGAACTGAAAAGGAACAGGCACATAAAAAACAAGGAATTTTCCATCCCTCCAAAACTGGCAGTGACCCTGCTGTAATCCAGCACACTCCAAGAGCTGAAAGGAGCCACATCCTCACTCTGTCACTAGACTTTTGTAAACAGAAGAAATCTGAGGCTGATACTATTTTAAGAGTTTTGCAAAAATACAACATTTCTCACTTTTTAAAAGTATGATTTGATAGAGGTTTATGTTAGTGTCTGACCAGAGCTTGAGTATATATAGGCCTACTTTCTTTTCTTTTTCAGCTATGAACTGAGGGTAATAATCTGGAATACAGAGGATGTAATTCTAGAAGACGAAAATATCTTTACGGGGCAAAAATCAAGTGATATCTATGTAAAAGGGTAAGTTTTTCAGGACTGAAGAGAACATGTAATATTTCATTCAAAAATCAGGCCAAAAAAAAATGTTATGAGAACATAGGATAAACTGTTTCTGTAACCTTGGTACTTTGCTCTAAATGGCTGCTCAAATTACTCATTTATATTTGATACTGCTGTTTTGGCATCCTAAAATCCAGTAACTGAAATGACACTGGTCGTTACTGACTGTTCAAGCAGAGATGGCACAAGATGAGAACCAACCCAAGAGCTGAGCAGAGATCAAACACTTAAAGGACCTGCACTGTAAGAGCTCACACAGATACGAAGGGGTTTGACATAATCAGGGAAAGGGGAATGATGACCACATTAAAAACTAAAAGCAGGTGTTTGCAGGCTACCTCTGCTGGAAATGCTTCCTGACCTCCTGTGGGGAATGTGTGGGTGAATGACCATGGCCATGCTGGGAAGAACATCACATGGGGACTTTCTGCTCTTCAACTCCTTACTGCTGCAGACTAAATGTCTATCGCAGCTTCACAGATGTTACTGGGATAGCCAGTGAAAGATATCACATCACATGAAAGAAAAATGAGAGAAAGAAAGGGGAGTTTGACACTCAAACCAGCTCTTTCCTGAGAGTGCAGCAGGTTATTTCTTCAAATTGCTTTCCTGTTTTAGAGTACTGCTCTGCACTTTCTGCTTCTGAGCAGTATTTGAATAAAGGTAGCAGACAGACTGGGGGGAAATTATGGCACAAGTAGGAAGTATTGCGAATCTCAGGTCCGAGACTGGTGTTAGATTTCTTGCTGTGTTTCCACTACTAGAGAGTGGGATTATATGTTAATACGAATTGCATCATTGGGGAGTCCTGGAAAAATCTGAGTTTGTAGGATGCTAGGAATATGGCAAAATGATTTTCCCTAAAATCCTGTTGCTGTATTGCCACTGACCACTGAGGGAAGCACTGGGACTGATGGGGCAGAGAAAAGAGGGTATTTTCCATTTTGCAGGTTCTGGAAATCATAATAACAAATCCAAAGTAAGCATAAAGACAGGGCAGCCTGGTAGCAGCTCTTACTCCTCTGTAAGGTATATCTACATGCATTTTAACAGGAAAACTTGAGTTATCTCTGACCAAGCTGTGTGGGGCACCAGGAATGGTACAACTCCTTTGGAGCAGGTGAAATTAGCCCAAGTGAAGCACACACTAATACAACCATGTAGTCCTCAGCATGCTGCATCTGCAGTTATTGCACACACTGACTGAGCAAACTTCCCCTTGCAGTTCCCTGAGAGGAGCTACCAGGACATCACTGGAGTTCACAGAGGTATATCCAACTTAGAAATGAACTAACGTGTCCAGAGCAGTAGCAGAGTAGCTCTGAGTTTGAAAAATTGAGGAAATAAATAAGGAGCCAGCCTTTGTGCTGAGGCTGTGTGACAACATGAGGACATCACTATCAGTGTCAGAGCAGTCTGACAGGGAAAGGCAGGAGTGGAAAACTAACTGCTTCTGTGTGTTAATGCTGAGGACACAAATCTCATCATGTTCAGATAGTGTACATGGCACTGAATCTGTCATGAAGCATGGACTTTCACTGGTGCGGTGCAGTGCTGTGCTTGGTATATTGTTACTGGTTTTCCCAATTCCCTTTTGAAAGTATGGGGCTTGCAGGGGAAAAGCCACTCTTTGGATGCAGCACAAAATGTTGATCTTTACTCAAGCTGTGATAAATCATCTTCAGAACTAAAACATACTTAGCTGGATCATAACCTCAGTGGAGCTCTTCAGAAGAGAGGATTATGTTGAAGAAAGCATTGGCCTTTTGTACCATAGCATTGCACATCAGATGTTGTTCATACTGTAGCAGAAATCAAGAGAAAATCACAGGGAAAACCAGAGGCTTTTCCAACCATACTTATGCCATGTTTATACTCCCAAACAGGAACTGCAAACAATTTAGATTCTAATACTGAGCACTGACATCAGTTTTGGAACACTGTCACGGAATTTATTAAAGTGGCACAACATGAATACAGGGTGATTACTAGTGAGTAAGTGACTGATGCTGTCTTGCCTGTCCCAAGGAAGACAAACATCTTGGCCAATAGCAAGTGGCCAGCTGGTTGTTGCTGTGTGTAACAGTCCTGAATGGTGTGTTGCCTCCTACTGATTAGGTAGGAATTAGTAAATGATCATGCCTGTAACCAATGATAACCACAGTTCAAGCTCCCCTGGTGACAGCAGTGCTTGCCATAGGTGGATAAAGGGCCTGGAAGAGGACAAACAGGAGACAGACGTACATTACAACTCCTTGACAGGAGAGGGTAACTTCAACTGGCGCTTTGTGTTCCCGTTCCACTACCTCCCAGCAGAGAAACAAATGGTGGTTAGTAAAAGAGAAAACATATTTTCCTTGGAAAAGACAGAGCGCAAAATACCTGCTGAGCTGGTGCTTCAGGTGTGGGACTTTGAAAGACTCTCTTCAGATGATTTCTTGGGTAAGTATGTAATGGAACTGCCCGAACTTCACCTGAGGTCTCACCAGACCTGTGTATTGTAGAGGTACATACAAAGCAGTGTATGACCCAACTTTTACTTGCCTTTCTCTGAAGCACCACATTGCAAACTTATACATTTCTTGGAGGGGGAATAATTAGGAACTTAGATGACATCATGCTAGGGCAATACAAATGAATGTAAGAGAGATCCCCAGCTCTGGAGCTTGGGCCCAAGCTGCTGCTCCATGTATCCCATCTGGGAGCTGCTGTTTGAACGCCTCCATGTCTGCCTGGTCTCTGAGAGTTGTCCCATTATTTCTCTCCAGGCACTCTTGAGCTGAACCTGAATGGATTCCCTCGAGCAGCAAAGACAGCCAAGAGCTGTGACCTGGGCATGGTTGTGGCAGCAAGTGAGGAAAACAAGATCTCCATATTTCAGCAGAAGCGTGTCAGAGGCTGGTGGCCTTTCATCAAGGCTGGGGAGCTCACGGTATGCAGCTCGCTACAGATGAGTAGCTTTTCTCTGGGTCTGATATGCTCTGCTGAGATCCTGAGACAGACACATGTTGATTTTGGATATGGCATCTGCAGAACAACCACCATTGATAATCCATGGGACTCCTCCAAAGTCCAAACCATCTTTACTGGTTCTCGTTAGAACCCATTCAGATAATCCCAGAGCACTCTGCACTTTTTCTTTGCTTTCTTTCACTGTTCATAACCCAGCACACTGGATGGGTAGAGTGAAAATTACGTGGTTCCAGCCAACTTTCTGTCAGCTGAGGAAGTCCTGGGAGGAATTTCACCTGCTTCTTTATTTCTTTACTGTTTATTTCTCACTTCAGCCAGGGCAGAGGAACTGATTTTGGAGTCTACCGGTAGTTATTCTCCTTGCTAGTGACATGTCTGAAATAGAAAGAGCACAGTCTTCTCTTTTTGTTGAAGAGTGCTCAATAAGCCAATATATTTTGGTTTAGTGACAGGATACAATTGATATACAGGAAAGCAAATTAAAACGACAGCTTCCCTCAAACTCCACAGGACTTGTTACATTACAAGCATCTTCCTAAGAAGAATATAAATGTTGCCACACAAATTTTCACCTGCCTAAAGCCTGTAGTGTAACAAGGCTTGCATCAGGGTGTAAATCTCACTCAGCATGTACATAGCCATTTATCTCAGGGTTTGCTGCTGCACCTTCTCTTTGTAATGTTGTGGTGCTCTCTGTGTATAACATGGAGCTATGCTGAAATTTTCAGTGTATAACAGAAAGTCTCCATTTTCCCTGACTTTAATAGTCCTTTGTACTGTTACAGCAATTTAGGGACAAGCAGGGCAAATGAACGACAGCTCTGATCCTCTGTTTCCTAGGTGGAAGGCATGTGTGTATCTAGGCATGAAGTACTTACTGACAGGTAATTCTGAATATGGTCTTGGGGGCATGTCTACATGAAACAGAGCGTGGAACAGAGCTGTGTGAGCTAGTGAAGACAAACCCAAGTCGATGTGCTCACATGGCCACAGAGAACTTCGGGAGCTTGAATTCAAGCCTGGGCATTGCTGCAGCCCAGTTCTGGGATTAATGTAGTTGGAGCCCTTAGGTGCATTTAGGTCCTTCTGGGGACACAGACCAAGAGCTGTAAGCTCCCTTCCCATAGTATAGCCCTCTACAAATTCACCTGCTTTGACCTTTTTCAGGGGATCTCCCTCTCTCTCTCTAGACTTCCATTGATCCTCCAAGGGGTTTTCATAAATCTCACCCTTCCTTCATATTTCTGTCCATTCCGGCAGGAAGAATGTTTTAACAAGTGTCAGATTTAAGTTCATTGCCTTCTTCAGACTGAAGGTGATTGTGTACTTCCTATGGATTTAGTGAACAGGCTCCACTCTCAAATCTTACTTTAGTTCCAATTTCTCAGCTCTCATACAATTGATTCTCTTTCTCCCAGTCCACTTCCATTTCTTGATGCCCTTGTCTTCCACAGGGACGCCTCATGTTCCTTGAGCATAAATCAGGAATTTGGTGTCTGGGTTTTCCTTTGTGATTTCTCTTTAACTGCAAAGGCTTGGTCTTATTTTCTTTAATCACTTTCCTTTTATTTTCTCAGCTGGTTTCATAAGTTTTCCACAAGCCAAATCCCACTGGGATTTGATGAAAATAATCCATCTGTGGATGCTTATGCATGATCTCTCCGATCCAGGGCAAGGTGGAAGCTGAGTTTCACTTAGTCACAGCAGAAGAAGCTGAGAAGAATCCGGTAGGCAAAGCTCGCAAGGAGCCCGAGCCTTTGGAAAAACCCAAGTGAGTAGGAGCATATTCATTGAACAAGCTTGGATAGGGGCATTCCGCAGGAGACAGTCTCCTTATTCCTTATCCTCCTTTTATCCTAAAATGTATGTATTGAACCAACAAAATTAAACACACAGAGAAGCAGAGACATTTTTAATTAAGAAACAAAACAATTTCAAACCCAAAATTATCTTCTAGGAGCTACTAGACAGTGGCAGACTCTTTAATGTACTAGAGCAAAGGTAGCAAAGGTTAAACATCCAGGAACTAAAGAAAAATATGCAAATGAGAAATAAAGTGCTGTGAGTCTAATTTTGTGCTGGCTAAAGTTATCCATGCAGTGATCCATCTCTTCATCTCTGCCGATCAAGAGAGGATGCTTTTCCAGACACACTCTATTATAAGAAATGTTCTGCTCTTACTGGTACCAAATTCTCTTGCCTACGTTGCAAAGAAAAATTAAATGAGCAACAGTCTGCCTTTTTTTTTCCCCCCGTCTTTAAAGATTATGAAAAGCCCTTAAGCAGTTGGAGTGTCAGACCAATGGTTTTGTTACTCAAGTCTGTGATTCAGTAAATTTTAGAGTATGCAACTTTTAATAATTCCTTTTAACCTGGAGGGTTTATTTGCTGATTTATTTCTGAGCCATTTCCATCTCAGTACAAAACACAGCCTGCAATTAAAATACATTCAGTTGGCCTTTTAGCTTTACAGACCTTATCTCACATTGGCATTCACTTCCACATGCTGAATACTGAATTCTCAAGAGACTAAGGCATTGCTTAAACTCCTTAAACAGCTCTCTGGAGTGAGACATGGACATTGCTTTTTGTGACACCCAGTTAATTTTATTCTCTTTACTACTGCTCCATCTGCACAATTACAGTGATATTGGATAAGAAAGACAACCTGCACCCGATTTTGCAGGTGTTAATATTGCTTCACACCACTGTACATGTTACATTATCCATCAGACAAAGCTGACAGATGTTGCCTCAGCTCACTGCAGGCTGTTGAAGTCAGAGACATAGCGACCTCCAGAGCTGGGTGCCATGCCACAGGAGAGAGTACGCCAACATTTTTCCTAAGGAGAGCATTGTTTCCCTCCCTGAATGCAGCCAGTTTTGCCGTACAGTGTGAACAAACTCCTGGTTATGGAGGAGAATATGACACAGGGCCACATTTAGGAAAAAAAAAAAGGATTGTGAAATGCAGATCTTCTCCACCAGAAGGGGGCTCATCCTTATTTTCCCAGTCAAACTACTTAGATTTCCTCTCTTCTGTCTTCAGGAGGCCTGTTTTAAATTTCCTTCTGAAAATATGCCATTTTGGGCTATATGCCAGGCTTGAGCTGCTCTGACTGTTATGACACCAAGACGATCATTGAGCAATAAGATTTTTTTGTAGTAGCTTTTTACTGCTTTGTTGTGGTTTAGACACAGCTGGTAACTCAGCACCATGGAGCCATTCACTTACACCCCCATCTCCCTCTCCAGGCAGGATGCAGAAGAGAAGTGAAAGATTGTAAACCCCACAGTTTGAGATAAGAACAGTTTAATAACTCAACTACTACTACTACTACTACTAATGATAAGGCAAATAGCAAGGGGAGAGAATACAGAACTAAAAGGGGAAAGAAAAAAAACCGCAATGAGCACAAGTGACGCACAGTACCCACATTGCTCACCACCCACCGAATGATACCCGGCCTGACGTGAGCAGCAATTGGTCCCTTCCAGATGACTCCCCCAGTTCTACATCCTGAGCATGATGTGCTGTGGTATGGAATACCCCTTTGGCTAGTTTGGGTCAGGTGTTCTGCCTCTGTTTCCTCCTGGCTTTCTGTGCCACTCCTCACTGGCAGAGCATGAGACTGAAAAATTCTTGGTCAGGGAAAGCGCTGCTCAGCAACAACTAAAATATAGCTGTGTTATCAGATTTGTTCTCCGACTAAATCCAAAACACAGACCTGTCCCTGCTATGAGGAAGAAAATTAACTCTATCCCAGCTGAAACCAGGGGATTCTTTTGCATAGCTAAATTCTTTGCAATGATTAGAAATCTTTGTACTGAAGTTCAAGATGTCTGCATTTCTCATTAGGGATTTATCATGATATTGTCTGTAATTTTGAACCCCATATCTTGCCTTAAATTGCAGTAGTTATGAAGTGTGAACTGGAATTTCATTCCTAATGGTGTGTGGAGATTGTGCTCAGTGACAGATGGAAGAAGAGAGACCTGATAAAATGTGAAACTTTTGAAAGTTCTCTCTAAACTATATAGTGGGTTGTCAGGAGTTACAGGTCCTTCCTAGACTCAAATATGTATTTTTGCAGTGGGGTAGCTTTGGAAATAGCTGGATCTGCTTTTATGTTTTTCTTCCTCTTTTTCTTTCTTCCCCTTTAGCCGACCGGACACATCCTTCTCTTGGTTTGTAAACCCTTTCAAGTGTCTGTATCACCTGATCTGGAGAAATTACAAGAAGTACATCATCATCGGCATAATTTTGCTCATTCTCATCGTCTTCCTGGTGCTCTTCATCTACACGCTGCCAGGTGCAATCAGTCACAGGATAGTTGCAGGATGAGAATAGGCTACCGCTCTCATTGTAACCAATCATATGCAGACACTTCAGTTAAAAGTCAGGCATACAGAATTAATCAACCTGAAACACACCTGATTCCTTGTAAAAAGAAATCATAACTATTTGTATCAGAAACTGGAGGCCTAGAATATTTTAACATCGTCTTTGGCTTCTTATTCAGATCCAGCTTATTATTAATACACTGGTGCAGCTTTATTGACAATTAAAGTTTGATTCTGCATCTAAAACTGAGTTAAATGTAAATTCCTCAGTGCTATACAGAAACTGATTCGTCAGTCACGTATTTATTATTGCAGGCAAATTGTTAAATACTAAGAGCAAAATGTGCACCAATTTAAATGAATAGTTCAGTCTTTGCATAGTTTTGTAATTAATTATTTAAACTGTTATTCAACGAACTTATAACAATATGATTATTTTGAGCTAAAAGGTATATTAAAAAAGACCTAAGGTAAAATTGTCTCATTTGGTTTCATGTGCAGAATTCATCTTGAACCTCTCAGTAGGAGCTCTATGCACTATGAAGATATCTTACATACATTGATCCAGGACCAAGCCTTGGCTCTGGACAACAGCAGCAAGCAGTAGCAGCAGCCCTGTTAGGACAAGATGGCTGAAATGACATCCCACTCATAACACCCCAGCCCATCACAAAACCCTCAGGAAAACTCAAGCATAGGCTTCCCTCCACAGCCACCACAACTGCAGAGCTTAAACTACCACAAGATAAACAGGGACTGGGGAAAAAATTATAATTTCTAATTCCCTTTCCATGTCCATAGAATGAGACAGGCAAAAGCAGCACTTGATTTCCCTGCAAGGCAAAGTTCCTACCAAGCTGAACCACCCAGCAGAGGCAGGACAACAGCAGCATCCCAGATAGCCCTGGCTCTGGCAAGGTACAGCCCTGAGGCTGTGGTGGAGGATGAGCTTTCAAGCCCAGGCTTGTGCTGTGCCAGCCAGGACATACTCAGCATCATCTGCAATGTCATTTCTGCAAAACTCACCAGGCCCATGCCATTTTTTGTGTGTTGTGCAGTTAGTCTGCATTTCATATGGCAAGGTAGCACCCCAGCAGTGTGCAGGACTGGGCTGGTACATGCGTTGTCGAGATGTGCTACACTCACATCTGCAACGTAGCATCCTTTCCAAAGATCATCTCTGGAGGTCTCTTTTCCTTTCTTTGCCATGTACCCCTTGGCCGTGACATGGACCCATTGGCAGCAGGAACATCCCTCTCCTGTCTCGGTGTGACCTTGGCAAAGGGCTGATTTGCTTCTGCTGTGAATGAAGCAGCACATCTGCCTCCCTCCCAAAATACATGTGCATCAGTCAGCAGCGTGATTGTACAGCTGTGGCTGCATTGTAGCAGCACCAAAATGCTAGAAATGTCACAAAACAGACAGATCAGCAGGTCAGTCCAGGGGAACTGTGATTAACTGAAAGCAAATTAATCTGTCAATCAGCTAGTATCCCTGAAATGCTTCAAGGAGAATAAAGCTTTCGGGATAAATCAGGCTTAGCTTAAGAGGCAGACCAGTCCTTTCTTACACAAGGGACATAACCACATGTCAGCTCAGGTGCTGGCATTTGAATTCTCTTGTAGAAAAGCACCACAAATATAGAGATCTGACACCATTTCCTGGCTCTGCCATGGACGGTGCCTTTTGAGAGGGCCCGGAGAGGTTTTCATGCAAACCATGAGAAGCATCAACAAGAGGTTAAATCTGTAAAAATTCCCATGTAGGGACTCCTAACTAACAACCATTGTGATAAAGATGAAAGCACAGCTTTCAAAATGTGTCCTCCAATTTTCAGGCTATAAGGAAAAGATACCTTTATTTTTATTTTTTTTTTTTATGAAAGCCCAGTCTTTACTTTTCTAGCTTCTTGTAAACATTTTTAAATGTGAAGATAGCAACGCGACTGGTAGAAATTGTGTGTAGCTTACTCAATTAGTTTTGGTGAAGTTACCATACTGAGAGTGGTCATTCGTAGCTAGACTGCATTAATATTCTACTGAATATTGAATTTGTGGATTGGCAGAACAATTTATGCTACAAAGCAAAGGAAGAGGGGAAAGCCAAGCTCCAAAATACAGTGTATACATGCTTATCCTGAAGCTATCATTCTTCTGAGGCAACAAATTCAACAGCTCTGTGTCCCTTGGAAGACTTAATTCTTTGTGTTTTAACGTCCAATAAGAAACAGCCTCTCCTGGATTTGGGGAGTTGGGTATTTTTTGTTTAGTTTTGGGGTTTGCTTTGGTTTGGTTCGGTTTTTCCCCCAAATTTTGCAAGTTAGGATTCTGGACAAAGAATCTCTTTACAGACTTTACCTGTAAAGAGAATTTTTTTCCTACTCAGGAAAGGTTGAAGGCACTATGGTTGATGTTCATGTTATCATAGCTTCAGACATCAGTTACAGAAATGGCTTTTGATTGCCAGAAGCAGCTCCTCATGTTCTGTGTGCCAGCTGTGAAGTCCAAAAGGTATTTATGGATTTAAGAGCCCGTTTGCCTTCAGCTCCAAAGTACAGAGTGCTGTCTCTTTCCAGACTAATTTATACATTTTTTATCAGCTATTTGTGACTGGGGAAAAGCTCAACCCAAGATCTGGTTCCAGGCTCCCAGACATTTGGTGTATGACAACCACCTCTCCCTCCCACTTCCCAATGAAGTCTCAAAAGCAAACAGAGAACAACTTCTCATGGATTTCCAATGGAGAAAGGATAATTTACAAAAATCTTCCAGGCTGTGTCTCTTTTAATCACTTCTGCAAGCAGCTATGGAGACTCATCAGGGCTACATTAATTAGCAGGAACTATGCATCTGCTTCCTGGATGCCTCTGCCAGGGCCCCAGTACTCCATGGGAGTAACAGGGGCCATCTTCATTAAGAGCAATCATCTGGAAAGATCTGTAGTAGTTCCCTGTCTCCTGCCGACTGAGGAGTGGCTCTGGCTGAACTCTCTCTGATGACACTGACAGCTAATTAATGAGCTAATTCCAGCACCATGCTCTTCCAGAGTTACCTGCTCATCACAGCACAGAACTTGTTGCCGTATTTCAGCTCCTCAGAAGGGCTGTGTTAGACCTGCCAGCACAGGAGGACACTGTTACCAGCAGTGCCTCCCCCTTTTACTGCACTGGTGCCTAGTACTCCTTCCGCAAACAGCCAATGTGCAAGGTGGAAAGCAGCAATTCCATTGCAAGCAAAATCTGATCCAGAAGATGCAATAAAAGGGAGGCCAGCGAAGGGGAGGGAAACCATATCCAGTTTTCCATATCCAGCCCCATCCTGCATTTTCCCTTGCTGTTCATGGCAGACCTGCAGGTGGTATCTGCAGGTGTTGTACGACTACTTCTCCAAATGTCTTTTAAGAAAGGCAAGTACAGAAATCTGGCATCCATTGGTAGGCAAAACTGAGAGTCATTTGAGACTGGGAAATAATGTAATATGTATAATAATATATTAAAAATGCAGACCAAGAACTCTTCAGGTATCTACATTGCTAGGTGGCAAGCTTGAACAGTATATATATATACTGCCATCATCTTTCTCCAGTGGTTTCCTTTTACTCTAGTTCTTTGTTATTCTCTGCAGTTCTCAACCAGAAGCATCTCTGTACGTGCTCAGTCCCTGAACCAGGGCAGTTGGACACCCTGTAGTACCATACCTCAGACTGATTCCTTAACCCACTTCTGCTACCTGCAGCCAATGTGACGACAGCTGGTCCAGTTACCTTGCTCAGAAGCCCTGCCTCTCAAACCTCCATCCTCCATCAAAGCACCATGCACCCATGAGCAGTGGTTACAGCTGCAACCCCCTGCTGGGCTAAGGGACAGATTTCAGGCACAAGGAAATCCAGATAGGTTTGTCGTGCCCAGAGCATGCTGAGGCTTGCAGATCTGCCCTGCAACTTACGTGCCAGATATCAGGAAAACAGAAAAAGAGCCAAGTGCAAAAGCAACTCCAAAGGCTGTTGGCATGAGAGATGCTGTCAGAAGAGGCAAGGATTTATTTTTTGTTTACTGATTTTTCAGTGATGTTTCTTTTCTGTGACAGATAAGCCGTAGTGAAAACACTCCAGAAGCAAGCGCATAATTCTGATATACTGACAAAGCATTGGCCTGTCTATATGGCTGTACAGCGAATAAACCTTGGCTGTGTTTGGTTCACGTGATGAACTTTTAATTAGCCATTGCAATAAAACCTCACTGAAACACTAAGCAAAGCACTGCTCAAACACCTGTGGCCTTTTGACACCACCTTTATGTTCTTGGCTCTTGGTGTGTGCATACCTTCACCGAAGAGAGCAGCTCTGCCTTCCACCGATGGCTGTCCAGAGCTGGTACCCAACAGCACAGATGGATGCACACAGCTTGTGTAAAAGTGCAACACAATAGCAGCTTCAAAGGCTGTTTTAGAGCCTTGGAACACAACTGGGTTGAATACCATACAGGAAAGTCAACCTATTAAGCAAAGAATAATAATAAGAGAAACCTGTTAATCAGAGGATTAGCGGGAGCCATGCTGTTCTGCTTCTTCAATATATTAAATTTGAAATGGTTTTCATTTCCAGGCTCTGTTTTGACTGATTCCTGGTGGAGTGCAGCTCATGCAGATGTCTCATTAGCAGCTGTGATCAGAAAGAGAGCTTGCTTATGGCTCTGAGAGTATGGGTGGATTTTGAGGACCAGGACTTCCTGTTCTTGGCACAAGGAGCTGGAGTATCCATTTGTGAGGGGCACTAATGGCCTGGATGTGTAAAGAATGGCAATATGGAGAACGGGTTTCAAAGCCAGGTACTGTGATTTTTCCTCCCGGGAGCATGGTATACCCTTGACAGAGTGGAATATCTGCCTTCTCCAGTGCTGTTCATGTGATCCTGGGTCAACATCTCTCACTAATAATGTTCACTGCCCACCAGGACAGACCTTTTCAGTGAGGGGCCAACACATGTGCTCAAGAAATAGCAAATTATTAGGTCATCCAGTTGTTGGAGTTTTGGACATGAAAGGTTTTTCGTCCTGAAAAGTTTAGCTGGAATGCTTTGTCAGCATTTCATCCCCCCATAACATCTGTGATGTGGGAGGAAAGATGTAAAGGCTGAACCCTTTTTACTGACTCCACACGTTTTGGTCAGGTCCTTTTGGTTCGTAAAACCAAAGATTGTGCAGGCAGCTGAAAAAGTTTGGGAACAACTACATTTGTAGCACAAATCTCATTAGAGCCATCAAAGATTCCTGTGGCTGTAGAGCCCTTTCCGCACCATGGGTTAAGAGCCAAACCATCTTTATTTCCAAGACTTCACTTTCCCCAAATCACCTCTAATTTGGGGGCTGAAATTTTATAGATTGGCTTTGGTGCTTCCATTCACATTCAGTGGTTTGAGAAGTTAGATGGACTTATGGACAGGGAAACACGGGATGATGAAAATTTGGGGTTGCTGTATGAAGCTGGACCACGAGCCATGGAAACCAGCTGGCAGAGACAGTGGCAGAGCTGTGCACAGGGCTGTATGAGGGGCATGGTCCAGGCTGAGTTCTTGCATCAATCCTTGGGGGCTTGCACCACGAATACGCTCCAGACTGCGAGATCTTGAGCAGCTGAACATGCCCTTGCCAAAGCCATTTTTTACTACATCAGGCAAATTAATTCCCAGCAGGTGTTAAGTTATCCAAAGTGTTCTTCCCATTGGACCCAAAAAGGGAAGCTGCACCTGTAAATCACTTGCATCTGTAGTCACTGGGGTGCTGACCGAATTCCCCGTGGGATTTGAGCATGTGTCAGCCCCCAGAAACTCCACTGCTTATGCCAGGCACAAGACCTATTTTTAGGAACACAATAAAAAAAGGTCTGGCTTCTGCCTGAAAGGTTGTTTCACTTGGTTAGTATTCAAATATGATAATTTATTCATGGCAAAACAATTATCTTGTGGCACACAAAACTAAACACTGACACCTTTCAGTCTCAAAAGGTGATGGGTTTGACTGAATTTATTCCCATCCATTTTGCTCCTCCTGTGAGGAAGGTGAGGCACTGAGAACATGCCAAGGACCTCCCAGACAGTCTGCATGGGAGAGAAATATCAGTTCATTAGCTGAGTCTGGTCTTGGAAAAGCTGTAATTTAAGAAGCCCTGTGGATCATGCCTTGCTTTGTTAATTGATCCCATCCAATAGGGCTGAAGGTCGAACAGGGTGTGCAATAGAAATCCTACCTGTAAAGTACCTTTGGGCCACTCTGCTTTCAGACCTCTCTTCTGCATGCTTCATGGGCACAAGGCTTTCCCTGCAGTCCTTAATCACGAGACAACAAGATTTCCCAATCAGCTTTCATTCACTGCTAAAATTAAACATTCCCTATTGCCAAGTGCTCAGCTAAACCCCCTGTTCTTTTTCCCACCGTGCCACCAGTTGCCAGTACTGCAAGAGCAGACAAGTAATTCTCTCTTTGGAAGAAAGCAACCTCACAGGTTCTTTCATTCTAAATACCAGTGAAGCAAGCTTATCTTCCAGCAGCAATGAAAAGTAGATGCACAGCTGGTTTAACTGGGCTCATCCTTGTGTGTTGTTTACTGAGCCTGTATTACTGACTTTCTTAGGTAACTGGCTGTAAATTAAAGGATAAAAACATCTCTGCAGTCCTTGGGACTGGGAAACATGCAGCCTGCCTGGAAATGAGTGAAAATGAGCTACAGAAAGTGCATTCTAGAAGAGGGTTTGGCAGCACAGATCAGACACATTGCTGGAACCCAGCTCCTGTGCATCCCAACCTACAGCAGGAGCACCAAGAAAGAACCAGTTCCAAATTTCACAGCTGGTCCTGCTACCTCCAGGTTTCAGAGCAGCTTGAGCATGGCAGGAGCAGGCTTACCAGCTGGATCAAGGTGCCCTGTGGGATGTGGGCAGGCTCAAACACTGCTGAGGCTCCTCGGTGCTGGTCAGGATCAGTGTCTGACAGCAGCAGCCCACCCCTACGTGACCTGATCTCACCTCAGCTCTCTGGGTCTGATGGCATTTCAGTACTTTTGGAGGTCTTCGCTCACATTTCTCACAGCCTGCAGTTCAAAACCAGTGGCAGTTTCTCTTGGAGTTAAACAAATGAGGATCCCTGTCTCAGAAGCACAGGCAGTATTGTTTTGTCAGTGCTTTTGAGGGGGCAAAGCAAATTTGCCAGTGAAAAATGTTATTTTAACCTGAGGCAGCTTGCAAGTACTTCGTACGTTACAGCTTTTTGGTTGCACTGCTTATGATTACATTAACTCTGAGCTTTCAGCAGGCTCTTGACTTATGAATATGTATGATCACGATCTCCATTTTCAATCCCACAAAACCCATCCCAGGGTCATAAGGTCTTTTTACACAGTAAGCCTTGCGGGTTGGTTTTACTCATTACCACATACCTCACTGAAAGGAAGGCAAACTCACTGTGGCTCCAAATGGTGTGCGTGCAGTTGCGAGTCACCCACTGAGTTGTGAGCAGCTGGTGTGCATCCTGCTCACATCTTGCAAAGCTCTCATGGTGAGACTCACCATCAGAGCAGAGCTCCTGAAACACTGGTATGCCAGAGCATTCATGCTCAGCTCATTACCAATCAGACAATATGGTTTGTGTGGTCAACCATCCCCAGCATAGTTTAAACATTAAACTGAAATGGCTCTGCCAGTGTTCAACCCCTGGTGTAGCAAAGCATCAAATGGGAAGCAGTTCTCCTCTCACCAAATATGGTGGGAGTTTCGTTTCTGATGTGTGCAGGGCTTAAGATTGCTAAACTTCATACAGTCAACAAATTGTGAGTAAGTGATTTTGCTGCTGAAGGCTTTGGAAAAGAGGCCCACTGCTTCTCATCAAATTTGTGCTTCTGATGATTTTGCATTTTAGAGGAAATTAAGCACACAGTAAAGAATTAACCATTGTGATGAAATACTCCATTATAAAAAAGTGCTAGTAGCTTCAGGATTTCATGTGTTCAGTCTTCTGTTGTGCAGGACTCAAGATGAGGACTGGGGAAAAAAAGCCATGAACAACAAATGTCTCTGCAAAAAAAGCTTCTCTAAACTCCTGCAGTCTGACTGCAGCCCTGGAGATCCATTTTCCCAATCGAGGATCACTGGATGCAGTTCTGAAGCAGCGGGTGGCATGTAGGAACATCACACAGAGACATCGAGACAGGATCAGCATCAGATGCCACATACACATGGGTATGGTGGCACAGGCACTGAGGCAGAGCAGAAGCAAATCAGTCAGCTGCTTGCGCTCACCCCACCACCCCTCACTGAATCACCTGATGTGAGGACCTCATCAGCCTGGATATGAGCTATTGCTGCAAGTAACACCTTAAGGGTCATACTGAGATGGGACACAAGCATTTTTAGCAGTCAGTGGCTTCAGAATTGAATCTTCCTAGTCAAGAGCATTATAATCCAGGAGAAAAGGAACACACGGCACACATAGGGCACTTTGGAGTGAAGGTGGAGAGAGATCTGAATTCAGATTGCTTTGCACCAGGAACCTAGAACAAGCTGTTTCAAACAGATCTAGCAACCAACCCACCATGAGACGGTTGCTGGGGTAGCAACCAAAGAGTACAGTAGAGCAACGCTGGGCCAACAGACCAAACTTCTGCCTTTCCTATTTTGCTTGTTTCAGTCCTTTTATTGCAAAAGGTGGAAAGGAGTCCGATTAAATAATTTCTCAGCTGTGGCAAAAGAAGGGGTAACAATTTGAAGATGAGTAGAATAGAGAGTATGAATAAAATGAATGAGGTGGAGAAGATTCTAGCAAGTCATTTGTGATTTTCAACTATGTCTACCTTTTTCACTATACTTTTATTGGGATGACAATTTTCATCCAAAATCTGTGCTGTGCTTTTACTGTTCACCTCTTACAGTTGACCAAAATGTAGCAGACTCATGCCAGAAGTCGCTCATCTAATTGTAACCCCCTGGAAGTTTATATATTGGCTTGTCATTGCCCAACTGGCAAAGCATTGAAGGGCAAAATTTGAGACACCTACCTGGAGTACTGCCATCTGTTCCTTTTTCCTCATTTTCTGTTTGTACAATTCACACTTATATGAAGTTACATTTTTTATTAAGTCCTTAAGCAGAAAGGCTGTTATGCCAATGCAGAAAATCTGTTACGCCAGTGCAGTTACCATGCTGCAGAGACTCTAAATTCACTTGGCCTAATGAGGATGTTGGTGATGCAAGTGCATCACTCCCTACTCTGTGAACTGCAGCACTGAGCTCAGTCTTTTTGACATCCTAAAGTAAATCCCCATGTAAGTATTTCTTGAAAGAATATAAAAATTATCAAGTCAAGACAAGGTATCTAAGACCATTCAGCCAGTTCCTTATCCACTGAGTGGTTCATCTGCCAAATCCATGCCCCTCTGGGATGGGGCAGGACAGTATCAAATGCATTGTACAAGTCCAGGTAGCAGGAAGCTTCACAAGCACATAACAGCAAAGTTGTTGTAGTTTGAAGAACTTTGTATCAGACCATCACTGAAGGAAATGTGGTTGTTACCTCTCAAGTGGAAAGATAATAATAGGATGGAGAGAAAGGCGCTGAGGTAAATATTGCCTGAGGAAAGAGAAGGCAAGATAGTTTAGAAAATGTGGAGACGTTATCAGGGAGAAGGAAATCATGTACTGAAAAAGCAATAATGCTACAGAGCCACTCATTTTTGGTATACAATAAGGCATGAATTTTAATTACCAGGTTCATGTTTGCCAGAAGTTTTGTAAGTTTCTAAGGAAACTTACAAAAGTTTCATTTTTTGAGAGAACAACTAGGAAGAGTTTGGATTTTAGGAAGATTTTTTGAAGTCTTTATATAACAGTATACCTTAACAGGAATATCCACAGTATACTTTGCTACTGCTTGAATGTCACATCTATTCAAATAACGTCTTCCCATAACCCACCATATTGTCTTCAGACAAGACTCATATCCACTCTGAAGAAGACATAGCTGGGATGGTGGGTTGTGCTGAGTGTCCCTGTTTGGCTACTGGGAATGGAAGTGGCTGCTTTAACCTTGGTGGAATCAGACTGAAAAACAAATCAAGCCTATATGGTTACCTTTGTGTCTGTGAGATTGTTTAAGGGCTGAGAGATTGTAAAGCTGGGAAAGGGTATTCCCACTGAGTTGCCCGCCTGATGTGGGCAAAGGGGATGGAGACAGGATTTCAGGGAACACAGATCACTGTGTGGAAATCCACTTTTTGTGAGCTGTTTTTTGAAGAAAATGAGAAATTTGCCGGTGGGACAGAGTTTTCTAGAGAAGGAGCCTTCCATAATTGCTGCAGAGGGATGGGTTGCTCCCAGGCAAAAGAAGAATGACCAAGTGTGGAGGAACCTCAATGTCCTGCCTGCTCACATCTCTCTCTGTGTTCACAGTAGGCTCTATGTACCCTCATTAAGCAGCTGTTTGTGGTCCCTTTGAAGCAGAATTTAAACTGTGATTAACATCTCCCTTCTTAGGACCTCTTATGGTCACACTGAGGCTTTTCCTCACCTTGTGTTTTCTCAGCAGGTACTTGGCCCTTGCTTTGAGATGTCTATTTTAGCATATTTATTCTTATGGGGATGCAGAAGCAAATAGTCCCTGTGCTGTTCATGGAACTGGGAGACCTTGTAAAACGAAGAAATGATTCTTGTATGTCCTTTGTGTCTTGTCCTGTTACTGGGTGCCACTGAAAGATCCTGGCTCTGTCTTGTTTATTCTATCTCCATCAAGTTTTTATACATATCAATAAGATCCCCAAAGCCTTGTCTTCCCTAAGCTGAACAGTTCCATTTCCAGAGAGATGCTTCAGTCCCTTAATCATCTTCATGGCACTTTAATGGATGTGCTCCAGTATGTCCCTGTCTGTCTTGTACTGGGAGCCTGTCTCTGGGCACAGCACCCAGAAGAGTCACCCATGCTGAGGGAGGATCACCTCTTTCTACCTGTTGGCAAAGCTCTTCCAATGCAGCTCAGGTTGCTGCTGGCCTCCTTATAACTTATCCTCACAACTTCTGTTTCTATCTGTAAAAGGGACATTTTGTCAGAGAGGTGATAAAACTCTTTAAACAATTTGAGGCACTCAGAATGTGCCAATGGAGCCCTTCATAGCTACTTAAATAAAGGAAAAGGTTTTGCTCCCTGGTAATGGTAAAAAACCCTTCAGCTGCCTCCCCCATACCCCATGGCACAGTAAATAAATAAATACTGACTTCCCAGCGAGCCCTCTGTGAGAGGAATGTGGGCAGTTTGGACAACTCCATCCTCTGCATTACTGATGTATCTCCTGGCCACTGTGGACAGATGAAGCTCAGTAGTATCATGAGCTGCCTACAGTGTATGTACAATAAATGCATCTTACAATGTGTCATTACACCAGAAGAAAAGTCCCAGCCAAAGAAGACTCTAGAACTGAGGGAACACCTGGGAAGACAAGGTAGCTCCTGTTACATTTGCATGTTACAGCTCCAAGCCTGTCTCCAGAAGACATCCCAGAGGAAGGCACTAGAGCAGAGGGTCTCACGCAACAACAGTCCAAACCACCAAGGCTGCCGTCCTGTTAACAGGAGAGAACAAATAGGTGGAATTCAATTACACCTGGCAAAGGAGGCACATCACAGGTAAAGGGAGCAAGAGAAAGCTCAGCCACAGCTGCCCTGGGAGGGATGGGGAAGGTGTTTGGTCAGGGCTAAGGTCTCAGTGGTCGAACTCCTCTAGGGTTCTGAATAGCACTGAATAGCAACCTGTAGGGAGTCGAGTGGTGGTGCTTGAACTCCTTTCTGTTCTCCTGCCTGAAACAAGCCTTAGGGCATCTCAGAGACTACCAGGGATGGATGTTTCTGCACAGGTAGGATCTGAGTTTGGATTCCTTTATTCTGCCTCTCCAGTAATCTTTTTATTCTGCCTTCTCTTTCTGTAATCTTTGTTTGAAATGCAGCTACCTATCCTTTGGTTTGGCTGAAATAAACCTGTCACGTTGCCATCCCTGGCTTGCCTGGTGTTAGGAGTCTTGGAGGAGTAAGAGAACTGTTCAGCAGCAGCAAAGTGAATTAGAGATATGTACAGGCAGCACTGCTGCTGATCTTGAAAAGAGGTTCATTAGGCAGTTTTCCCACCTCACAGTGAGAAGTCCCTCTCCAGCAGCTTCCAGCCCCAGGCACCTTTTCTCTGTCTGTTCTTGTCACATACCTCACTTGTCTGTCTGAAGGAATGGAAAGTTTTATGCAAAGCAGTCACCAAAACCACTTGGATCTTCTCTGCCTCAGCAAGGCTGCCCCAGCAGGTATGTTTGTCTCCTCACATGGACTGCATTGCCTCATCTCAGCCAGTGCTGGGGCATGACCGTATCTGAGACAATCATGAAGAAAGGAGGAACTACCTCACCTCCATATTTCACCAAGTGAAAATACCATTATCCTGCTATTGTATCATATCATATCATATCATATCATATCATATCATATCATATCATATCGTATCAATCATATATCATATCATATCATATCATATCGTAGAATAGTTAGGGTTGGAAAGAACCTTAAGATCATCTAATTCCAACTCCCTGCCATCATGGCATTTATTCATCAACCTCTTTAAGAAAATATAAGATATCTGTTTATTTTTCTTAAAATGATGATATCCTTGCTGCCTTTTCAAAACTGTTCTGATACAGACATTGCTTGTACTCCTGCCTAGAGCTCAAGACATCATTGCTGTTCTTAAGTAATCAGCAGGAAAATCATGCAGAGACCTCAGAAATCAAGTATGCTCTTCCTATTGACTAATTACTATTGTTAAAGCTAACCAGCTGAAGAATTAAACTGTGCTGCAAATAGGTGTTTGATTGAAAATAAAAAACCAAAACCCTCATTGCACTATGAAACCAGCCAAGAAGTTGGATGCTGTTTCCATGAATGGCATGGTCAGAAAGGGTAGTAGGATCTGAATGGCCCTTTTCCTCTGAAAGCATTGTCAGGATGCAGTTGAAGGTGCAGGAGCTTTGTGCAGCACTGCAGCAACAAAAGCAGCTGATCTAGTGACCCTGGCAAAGTGACGTCAAATAGATGGGAAAGGCTTGTGCTTCATCTCAGTTTCCAAATTCAAGGACAGCATTTAAAGTTAGCAGAGATAAGGGATTGAGATAGGTCCTGTACCAATTCCTGGAGTGGCAGCCACACTTGCATTACTTTTTCATTTACCTTACACAGGTAAAAAAGCTGCATGTGAAACATTAAAGGCATCTTGTGAAGTTTCCACATACTGTGAAAAGCAGCAATAGAAGGAACTTCTCCATCAAACATCACTTATTTCAAGAGCTATTAGGGGCTGAGCTCAGTTCCCTGAATGTAGAACGTAGCCTTTCTGATTGATAACTACAAAATAAAATGTCTCTATTGGATATGTACATATGTGCAAAAGCAGGTTTGGATTGAGAACAGCAAAGACTGCAGTTTTCCCAAATGAAATCCTTCTAGTCCAAGTCAGCAATGGAAACTGAAACTTTATCGCTGCTTGGGCTGAAAGTTTCACTAAGCCTCGGGTCTAAGGAGATTTCCTGCGCTGGGAAATTTCAGCTCAAACAGTTATAACTGAGCAAAATGACAAGTGATGGGAGACATGATTGTAAGGCAAATTATAGGACTAGAAGGATCCTGCCTTCAAGACAGGCAAGTAGGTCATTCCTCATCTACTGATCTCATAGAAAGTATTTTCTGCTCCCTAATCTGTACCTTCTTCCAAGTTTCTTTGATTACTTCTGTCATGGGATGGAAATGAGGATTACTCTTTTATCCCTCCTAGGAACTCCATGTGAATTTCAAGACCTTTTTAATGTTTCTGCATCACAGCCTCTGAATTGACCTAAGTGTCCTAGCTGAGACATCATCCATGGTGAACAAGGCAGCAAAGAAACCTTGGGCCTTGTGGGCTAATTGCAAAAGTCACCTTAACAATTAGCCTGGTGTGATATGCCGAGCCGATATGCTTGGCTGAAAGGTAGTGAAGTCAGGGAGGTTCAGTCACTTACTCTGTTGTCTGTGTTTTGTAGGTATATACTGCAGCCAGCCTGGGAGAAAGAAGGAAATGGTCAAAGAAAACTCTTCATTTTCTCCATCGTTAATCTCAGTGGATTTATAAAGCTGTTCTTAAAATTTTCCATTGAAAGGTACATGGGAAGCTTAGGAGAATAAGAGCAGATGTGGAAAATACACTGAATTGTAGAAGATGCCTTACTATATGAGGGCACTTTTCAATCTTTTTTATTTCAAGGTATCATTATATGCAGAATGACCTTATGAAGTATTAGATGCAGAATCTGAGCACAAAATATAGCAAGAAGTAAGCTCCTGTAAGGATTCAGAGAGACCATGGACACCACAAAAAAAAAAAAAAAGGCAGATATGTAGCTTATTTACATGTCATCTAAATTCTGTGTCTTATCCTGACTTCAGATCAGAATTATTAAATTAAGTTATTAATTGACTTTGTGGAACAGACACCAAATGTACACAAAATTGTCTCCAACACAAACTCAGCCTCACGCTTCTGTTGGATTATTTGTGACAGCCTAGGCAGAAAATTGATTATTATTATAAATCATTTCATGAACCCTCTTCTGGTGCAGTAAAAGGCAATGATTCAGCCAACCAAAAAATGGTGAATAAAAAGAAATTAAGGACTCAGTTAAGAGTAATTCTAGGTCAGAAATTGGTTGATGGAAGATTGTTGAATCCATTAAAAGTTCCACTTGGTTATTTTTAGTTCTGTAACATAACTCAGCCCAAAGTAAATCAGTTATAAAGCGGGTAGAACTACCCCAGCACTCCAGAGTGTGAGGCTGTACCTTGACTAACCACAGACAGTAAAGCTTTTTTGAACCGCTTGTTTCTATTTGAATGCATTCTTTTGTTTAATAACATTAATATTTTCCTATGTTTTCTAGAGAGCACTGCAGTTTCTTTATCTGTTTCAATGCAGCATGAAAATATTCCAGAGGCTGGAAGAGGGGAAATTTGTAAGACAAACTGCTTTCTACTAGTGGAAGATATTAATGTACTGTTTGTAAAATGGATGCTATGTTTTCTAGAAGGAAACTTGAAGTGGATATTAAAAGGCTATAGCTACATATCAATTCAGGTTTAGAGGGTTAGACACAAAGTATTTTTGAGGAAAAAATGGAACATTACATCAAGCAACACCTGGGAGTGACCCATGATGGAAGAGTCTTAAAGATGAGTGAGCAAGGTCCATGAAGGAAACTGGCATCATGCAGCACCCCAGCACCGGGACTCAAGCCACTTAACCCCATCTCTGAAGCTCTAGTCCTGAGCTCAACACCTAAACTCTCAGTGTGATGCATAAATCGCATTACACAAATGCCAGAGAAGTAAATAAGAATGACACAGTCCCTAAGCCACAGCAGGGCAAGTAACAGGGAGGAGGAGACAGGTTAAATACACCTTTTTCTATAGAACTTTCTCTGGAGCTAATGCTTCAGTCAGGACTATCCTTTTTCATAGAAAATGGTGGAAGAAGTTGTTTGTGTACCATCACTCACTAAATGGAGCAATAACCCTGTGATGACAGCACTTCAGTTGGGGAAGGCTGAGGTATAAATCCCGTTTCTTTCTCTTTTGTAGCTGAAAATAAAATCTGAGTTTTTCCTTTTGCCTGGTTGCTCAGTCATAAAACAATCTCTTGTTTGGTTCATAAAAAACACCACTTCTATGGGCTTGAATATAGCTAAAATAATGCATTTTGTGCATGCAGACTCCATGTAGTTTAAGTGAGCAGGTGACATATTACTTTGCATTACTGTTGGTTTTGATCTCCCCATACATATAGAAAATGATGTAAATTCAGTCAGACCCCTGATTGCTGTTGCTGGGATACCATAAGAAAATACATGTGAGACAAAGTAAGATAATAGATGTGATACCGCAAATAACAATGGACAAATCATCACAGATGTAAAATTTCTCAGTAAAGGACCTAAATGCTAGATAGAAATCACTTCATTTCACTTCATTTAGGATTCATTCATATCAAGGCATTTAAATCAACCAACTGGATGTTAATAATATTTTAAATTGAAAGGCAAACACAATAAAGAGAGAGACTGGGATCTGAAGACTGAGGGACCATCAAGCATGTTATAGGGATTACCCTCATCCTGTGGTCAGAGGCTTGACCAGTGAAGTCCTGAGTGAGAAGGGATGTACCCCACATAGATACATTTTTTGTTATTCTGCTTTACCTAATCTGGCAATAAATTAATGTGACTTGTATGACAAGGTCCTAGGGTTCTCTTTGTTATCTTTGCCTGTTCAGTGGTGTAACAGAGTAAGTAATTATTTACACATGTGAAAGACAAATGCATTCAACTGAGAACTGAGAGATATCACAGTATCTAGGATAAGAACATTTTTCTGGGAATCAGAGTGCTTTTGTCAGATGAAAAGGACATTTGAGTATTGATTGTCCTATTTACAGGAATTATGGTATTAAGTAATGCTTCAGGTGGATTTGTAATGTCACTTGATGTTATGGAACCTGATGTTAATGGGTTTGCCTTTATTGAATATGAAAGCCAAAATCTGAAAGCATTTCCATGAAGTGTTGTTCTTCAGACAGAGAGGATGTACAACAACTTGCCAGCAACACTGACTTTGAAGGCTCATTCCTAGGGTGAAGAACCCATCACACCACTTACTGGGCTGTTCACTTCCCAGAGCAGCGTTGGGAACCCTTGTCAACCAGCAAAAGGACTAGGACTGCTATTTGGTGTTCACTGCTGGAGAAGAATCAGACCCCACAGCTGGAGTTGCCTGTAGGTCTCATGTACCCAGGAAACATGGCATTGGAGTTATTCTCAGATGCAGAGGACAAAGATAATACACTTAGAAAGAGAATGCATTGAAAAGTCTCCCAGACCACAGCATTTTCTCACCAATTTCTTCACCATCATGAACCTGCAAAGCTGTAAAGGTAGACTTGGAAATAATTTCTTCAACAGCATGGAAATACGCCAAGGAATCTCGGCAACTTCCCCAAGTCATCCCAGCACAGCACTTTTCCAGGTCTTGTTTAGATTCTATTTCAGAGCATGTAAAAGTGATTTCTCTCTCAGTAAAACTCCACTAAATACCGACAATTTGCTCACCCCTGTTTTTCATCTTCATACTTTTTCATCCAGTCCTGTGCGGAACAAGCCCAATGACCAAGGCAGACTTCCTCTAAATCATAGGCTCTGAGAACAAGCACATCAGGATTCACATTGCAAAATGTTCCCATGGACCTAAGAGACGAGGAGAGTTCCCAGTATAAACCTTCCTCACTGACTTGCAAATGCTTCTGGTACTTCAGGGAGTCTCATCCTGACATCACTTGTATTTCCCTGGCAGCTTGTCACCTCTGAATCTTTCACTTCACTTTAAAATCTTCCCCCCCGCCAACTCCTTAGCTTGAAGTACTTAATTAATGTCTGAAGCTCCGTTAAAGCATTTAAGTGATCTGACATCTGCAACCCACAGGGAAAAAAAAAGGCTTCCTCCGCTAATTGGTACATGGAAAATTGCAGAGTCACATACTATGAAAAACCATTTTGAGTTTTAGTAAGTTTGTGGGTCCAAAGTCCTTGTCCCTCGGGACCTGCTTTGAGGTCCCTGGTTGTGATTCCATGGCAGACTCTTCTCTGAACCCTAAGCAGGCAAGGAAGGATCACCCCCTGCTCCAGAAGGGATCCACGCTCAGAACACTTCCTCTGGTTCCCAGTCAGAGGCTTCTTTCATGTAGTCCTCCAAGAGAAATATCTGCCTCCAGACTGGCCAAGCAAATAGATAAGTACCGCTAGCCCCTTCCATGTCAAACACTGCTCTGTGCTGAGAGCATCCCATAAGGCACAGACAACTTCAGCACCAAAAATTCTGCTCTTGGGATAAGGGCAGCAGTGCAGCTTCCATATGTTGACATAAAGCACTTGGACACCAAGACCTTCACTACTACTCAGTGTTATTGTGTTGGGTCTTGCTATATTTCTCTTTTCTAGAGCATCCTATAGAAGCATCTCCAGACATTGCCCACTTGGGTTGATAGGTCCCCTAAGTCAAAGACTTAAGACAGAGTTCGGGTGACTGGATGTAAATGTACAGGGTACAGATTTCTACTTCTGAGCTGGTCAACCCAGATTTGTCTTGCAGCAGATGTAATCCACAATTTCATGGGTGTAATTTAATCTGATCCTATGGCAGCTGTCTGAAACAGCTCACATTAATTGCACCTAGCTTTTTGTCTTTTCATTCAAAAAAATTCTCCAAGATATACGTTCATGTGCCTAGAAATGGTTTCCAGGATTAGCTGCTCCATCACCTCCCAGGGATCAAGGGGAGGTTGACCAACTTGTAGCTCCTTGGATCCTCCTTCTTGCCCTTCTTGAATGTAGTAGTGATGTTTACTTTCCTCCAGTTGTCATTGCAGGGTGACCAGTACTCCAGATTACTCAGGGAAGGACTTCATCCTTTAAGCATGGATTTCTGTAGCTGGGGAACACGGCTTCTTGCCACATATATGACAATAGCATGCAGAGGAAAGCTTGTCTTCATGGTATTCCAAGGCCATCTGTGTGGTTGGTGCCTGACTGATTGATCTGTCTGCTCCCAGGTCTCTCTCCACCTCAGAGACCATGCCTCTGAGATGGGTAATTGCATGAATCTCAGAGTTCATATCTCAACAAAACTGTGTACTTCAATCTGTGCCATCTAACATCCACTGCACACAACATTATTAAGTAGCAAGAAAGACTAAATTAATCCCTCATGTATCGCCATGGACACAAGAGATCATCATTTTCCAGCACTGAGAATTTGGTGGGGACAGAATGCCAATAAAACCTCCTTCACAGCACTGAGTTTCTTACATCTTAATTCCTTTCAGTCAGCAGCATCTGGCATTTGTTGAGATACTAAAATCTGTGAAATTTACTTTTCCCTCTGAGTTTGCAGCCTTGTGTTCACCAGCAAGAAAATTCAGCTAGTAAAAAAGTCTACCTCTTTCTTTGCTTGGTTTTGAGAGTAAAAGGAAGAAAATCAGTAAAAGTTTAGGTGAAAGGCAATGAATGAAATGCTCAAGAAATAAGCAGAAGAGAGGGGTCATCCTAGGAGAAAGGAAAATGGTTGGAAAATGTAGATTGTGAAAGCAAGACTGCACAAGAAGCTCTCCTTCCTGGTAGGAGGCACAATGTACATATTCTCTCATTTCTAACTCTAGGAACTAATAACCAGACATATTGTTTTGATCCATGGAGGAGAACTGCTGAATGAGAAGTGCATGAGAGGCAGAATGGGTGGACATGGCAGGCCCATAGTCCAGTCCCAGCTGTGTCACTGGTGATTTGCTTTAGCTGCCTCCCTCTACCCCAGCAAAGATTGGTTCCACTTGGAGGTTTCTGACTTGCCCTTCCCTGCTTCTGACTTTCCTCCATGGAAAATAAAATTAAATATTATGGGTTTTGACTTGAAAATCCAACATGTTCCTGATTTTATTTTCCTAGAAAATTTTTCTTCCCTCTCTAGCCAGGTTTGCACTCTTTCCCACATTCACCAAATCATAGAATGGTTTGGGTTGGAAAGGACCTTCAGATCATCCAGTTCCAACGCCCCTGCCACTGGCAGTGACACTTTCCTCTAGACCTGGTTGCTCCAAGCCCTGTCCAGCCTGGCCTTGAACACTGCCGAGGATGGGGCAGCCACAGCTTCTCTGGGCACCCTGTGCCAGCGCCTCAGCACCCTCACAGTAAAGAATTTCTTCCTAATGTCTAATCTAAATCTTTCCTCTTTCAGTTTAAAGCCATTCCCCCTTGTTCTATCACTACCTGCCCTTGTAAAAAAGTCTGTCTCCAACAGAAGTCTGTCTCCTTTCTACATTGGACTAAAGTAGGAAATACATGCTTAGTACAGTTTCCATCTCTTTCCATCTCTTGTGCACTGAAGTCTTGGAATCTCTTGGAAATTACCAGATTCATGCTCCCACCTGAATTTGTTTTTCATTTTTTCCCCTTACTATCCTGCCTGCAATAATGTCTTTATTCTCACGGCTATGACATTAAATATATCTCTATATCCATCTAGAAAAACAGTGTGACATGAAACCTTCTTTCTGGATGTGTTTTGAGGGCGACTCATCGGAAGTGCTGCGCAGAAAAAAACACAGGGCACAAACTTCTTTCCAGCCTCGACCACCCTGCGGCTCCTCTGTGTGTTCCCGAGTGCCATCTGCTGGCACCTCAACGTGCAGTTCTGGTACACAGAGATCAGACAATGCTCCTGAACCCTGAGCAATTCTCTAAGGGTTTGCCCAGCGCTGCTCTTACAGCCAGCCAGCCCACAGTGAGCCTGGTAGCTCCTTCACCAGGTCAGAGCAGTCCAGCTGGAGGGTATACAAATCACAGAAGGCCAAATCTTAAAAGCAATTTAAATGCTTCCTTTGCCCTTCTGATCATCTGCTAGAAAGTTTCAGTCTTGAATCTGTATGTTTCCTTACAGGGACGGGGACTTATGGCCATGGCTGGCTGGTGAGCCACACACAGGTACCAGCCAGGATGTGATCCTCTTATTTTCCTCCAGGTCACCTACATAGGTGTTTTGTCTCCCTTCTCTGAAACACACTCGGTGTCCCCTCCTACCCTTCTTTTCTGCTTATATTCCTCCATCCCACTACATTTATATAACAAAGGACCTGATATTTTCTGGAGAGAGCTTTCTTGCCTCTTTTCTTGTTTGGTGGTTCAAGAGGAAGCAGAAGGTGCCAGCAGGACTTTCTAAAGCTCTCTGTTCAAGGCAAACGCAAGATGTGAGGCTCTTAGCTGTGTCTTTGTGAGCCTTTAACCCTAGGTAGATTGCTGTAGGGCACTTCAGTGGATTTGGAAAGCTCAGTGGTTAGAGAAACATAATCATAGAATCATAGAATAGTTAGGGTTGGAAAGGACCTTAAGATCATCCAGTTCCAACCCCCTGCCGTGGGCAGGGACACCTCACATTAAACCATGTCATCCAAGGCCTCATCCAACCTGGTCTTGAACACTGCCAGGGATGGAGCATTCACAACTTCCCTGGGCAACCCATTCCAGTGCCTCACCACCCTCACAGCAAAGAGCTTTTTCCTTATATCCAATCTAAACTTCCCCTGTTGAAGTTTGAACTCGTTACCCCTTGTCCTGTCACTACAGTCCCTAATGAAGAGTCCCTCCCCAGCATCCCTATAGGCCCCCTTCAGATACTGAAAGGCTGCTATGAGGTCTCCACTCAGTTTGGCAGGGTGAACTGTGGAAGAGCTGGCAACACCTACCAGCCTGCCTTGCCTAAAGGGGCACATGGGTACCAAACATTATCAAGAATCTGGGTTTGGGTGTACAGGAAGATGTCATCCATGGAAGTGCTGCACTAAGGATTCAAATTCATGTCATTCAACGACTGGAAAGTGTGGTGAGAGATGAAGCTTCTTGCAGTGTGTTTTCTTTTGGTAGTGAACAGATGCTACAGAAATGTAGAAGAGTGAGACACAAATCAGGAGGGAAAAAAGGGAAACTGTAAAACTGCAAGAAGAAAATCTTTTTTCTTGCTACTACTGTAGCAGTAGGACACAGTATGAGAATAAAAGACACCTGATTTCAGTTATTATTATGGACAATTAAATAATTTGGAAAAAAAAAAGATGGTAGGTTTAGGGTAAAGGGGTTTGTTTGTTTGTTTTTAACTTTCCTCTCTCTTTTCTCAGACCACCAAGCAGAAGGTTTCTTCTGTTCTTGCTTCATACACCATAACTTTATATAATCTCTTGATTCAGGTACTTTTAAGTTGGCAGGGACCTCTGGAAATCATCTAGTTCCGCTTCCTGCTCAAAGCGTGGCTAACTTCAGGACGGGTCAGGATGCCCAGGGCCTGCTGCAGCTGAGTGTTTGAAATCTCCAAGGGCAGAGATTCTTCCACCCCTGTGGGCACCTGCTCTTATCCTAAAGCAACCAACATGCCCAGTCCCACTGCTTTGGCTAGGCAGTCTCCCCTTATGGCAGCACAAGAGGTCCCTGTTTTTCTTCATATTCTCATCACGTTGACTTTTAAATGGTTGCAGGCCTGAATTAAGAAACAAAGTCACATGGGTAAGCATATGAGCACCATAAGGAAATCTTGCACTGTTGTTGTTTGCAGCACTGGCTATTTCTAGGTATATTAAAAGCAAGTACAGAGTAATGCTTCATATCTAATGAAGTTCAAGGAGTATTTCAAAGTCACTGTCAAAGAGGCAGCTAGAAGAACAAATACCATTTCCACCTATAGATTACCCTAGTAAATCATTTAGTGCATTAGAGGACCTTACTTAGGAATATTTATATTGCTAATGGCCTGTGCCTGCATGCAGAAACCCAGCATCTACAATGCAGATGGTAGACAGTATAGATAAAATCCATCACTAGTCAGTTTGGATCCTCCATCATAATTCCGTGGGGAAATGAAGCATAATACAGTTGCTGCTGAAGTCAACACACGTCTCCCCAAGGACTCCTCAGTGGGACTGGACTGAGCACCAGGGCCTTGAAGGTATGTCTATCTTGTCAGAAACCTGTTTCTGAAAATGGACAGTATAAGCATTTCAGCTACTTCCAGACTCAAGGCCCATCTTCCCTTACACTTGTGGGCAGCTAGTAAGGTCTAGAGCAGTCGTCCCTCTGGCTAACAAAGGAATCCATTCAATCAACCAGCTAGATGATATTCAGACAACAAGCATAGCTTGAAGTCTGAAATGCTTGTTCTGCTTGTGCTTTTATGTAGAGCAAACATGATCCTCTGCTAAGACAGCTATGTCAGTTAATGAGCACTGTGAGATAGCAGCTTTCCAGTATCTGAAGGGGGCCTATAGGGATGCTGGGGAGGGACTCTTCATTAGGGACTGTAGTGATAGGACAAGGGGTAACGGGTTCAAACTTCAACAGGGGAAGTTTAGATTGGATATAAGGAGGAAATTCTTTACTGTTAGGGTGGTGAGGCACTGGAATGGGTTGCCCAGGGAGGTTGTGAATGCTCCATTCCTGGCAGTGTTCAAGACCAGGTTGGATGAGGCCTTGGGTGATATGATTTAGCATGAGGTGTCCCTGCCCACGGCAGGGGGTTTGGAACTAGATGATCTTAAGGTCCTTTCCAACCCTAACTATTCTATGATTCTATGAGAGATCAGGCAGAAAGTCCCTTTTGAGCTACTCCTGCTAAAAAAGGTACATGTGACTTGGAAGAAAATATTGGTCCACTGGGACTCTCAGCGCATGACTTTCAGACTTGCCTTCTGGGCTTTTTACTCCCTCTCACAATTTGTTTGCTTGTTTTCTTGTTCAGCAATGAATTCAATCAGCTCAACTTAAGAATATGATGATGACGACATTGGAATAAGCAGAAATTGTGCTTATACAAAAATTCTCAAAATGGACATGATTTCAAGCCCAGCATGGTTCAGAGCAGTCAGTCACAGGAATGCGGTAAAAACCAAACATATTCCTTCTTTACATTTCAATTTACTGTTTTATTTCTGCTGGCTGGCCTGGCCTGCAAAGCCGATGTCTGTGTAAGACTTAACGCAGAGACTTAACTGTGTGAAATCATTTGAAAGACACAGATGAAAACTGAAATCATGGGCTGAAAGTAGATGTTTTTTTTCCAGCCTAAGGGTCCTTTCCAACCCTAACCTTTCTATGATTCTATGATGAACATATAGACTTCCAGATGTCTAAAGACTGGCACAGACACTGCCCTACAGTCCTTATTTCCCCCTTCTGCCTCAGAGATCTCAGCCTCAGAAGAATGAGATGCCAATTTACAGACACCGTTGAAGTGTTTCAATAAACACAAAAGATATGAGCTGTATGAGCTGTAAGGTTTTTCAATCATTCATTTCACTTGCAGATGTAACACTGTCAGTTTTCTGTCCTGAGGACTGAAGGTATAGGAAGCAGACTGGGAAAGAAAGAGAAGGAAGAAGTGGAGAGGCCGAAGGTGTTTTGCCAGTGAGATCCCTCTACAGGGTGTCATGGGAGGAGGATGCCAGTCGAGCCTTGGCCTGAGCAGAGCCTACCCTGATGCACAGCTGCTGCTCACAGAGGAAACATTAGAAGGCCAGGATAGAGGTGAAGTGAGTCCCCAATGGGACTGGCTTGCTAAACAGTGCTCCACTTGTTTTAGGTAGGACCCAGGAAGTACTGAAGTTCATCTTCAAGTGTCAGCAATACAAAATACCCCCCCCCCCCCTTTTTGTATCCACAGCCTGCCTATATATGTAATTATATTGTTTTCTCTAACATACACACAGAGCAAAATCCCTTTATATCCCACTGGGCTCTTTCTGATTCTCCATATCCATATTTTCTACCAGCTGGAGAAAAGCTCCTCAAATTCACTTAATTAAATCTGTCCCATTATTAGGTGCATTGCTTTACACTAGAGATTCACCCAGCATTTCCTACCTTCGCCTCCTAAAAAGGCAATAACAAGAACAAAGACACTTCATTAGGATAAGAAGAAATACAGGGAAAATGCTTATCACTTGAGTGTGCAGAGAAGGTCATTACTGGCATTAGAACACGACTATTTAAGACTGACCACTTATTTTTGATTGCACAAACACAGAAGGTGATTCCATCTTTCACATTATAGCTTATGACCAGAAGCCATTTGCCAAACAGGCATGACAGTAGCAAATAAAGTTGCTTTGAAACTGGAAAGGTAGTCACAATGTATGTGCTACTGTTTGTACCAGCTCCCCATGGGCTACCTGGGGAAAAGCTATTTGAGTAGAATTAGCAATGTTACAGAACAGCACACTGGCAAAATAATGTCTCTTAAGACAGGATCCTGTCAAGTGAACTTAGTGAAGAAAGTCAGAACTGAATAAGGAGATAGACTTTATTAAGTTGTGGCTGAAAATATCCTAACTAACAACTTTCCTTTGAAAAAATATTTGTTTAGTGGAATTCAGACTTTCCTCCTTAATTCCCTGGGCCACAGCTCCAGCTGAAACTGTCTGTATTGGCATAAAATTTCATATTTCCTTCTGTTTTTAACTCTCCAGTTTGGAATGAAAGGTCAGAAATGCTTTCCATTTTCCACCACTGGGAAACTCTTCCCAGTGGTGGAAACTGCCATTGCTGAAGAGCTCAAAGGATGGAAATGAATCAGGAAAGCCCTCCCCAGACTCTGATTTCAAAATGGCAAGAAGCTTCAGGAGAAAGACCGGGAAAGCAGGATAGCAACATACATCAGACTGTGCTACTGAAGGCCAAAGGATCTGGGGGACCTTATCTACACATCAGATCTTTGCAGCCTGATTGATATACTACTGTCAGCACCTGTTTCAGTAGAGTGAGAGAAGACTAGGCTGCCGAGTGTCCTAGCAATATGCTATAATGCACTCTGCAAAGTACAGCTCTTGCAGTCCTTATCCCTGTTGGGAAGTGAAATGGGTAGTGCTCAGGTATCCCTGAAGATAGAAAGATGCTGGAACAAAGTCCAGGAAAGAGACCTGCTTCAGATGATGCTGCCCTAAAGGCATAGGTCTCTTGCTAGACATAATCCTCACAGTTGTGTTGCTCTGCCTGTGACAGCACAGACAAAGATCATCTCTAGCAGATCTCTGTCTCTAGCAGCGAGGTTGTCCCAGATACCTGTCAAACACTGGAGGTTATGATAAATCAGCATCCTCACATGGGGCAGAAGTTTACAGTTACTAGGCAATACCGGGAGTCCACATAGGCCAAGGTCTATTACGGTGAACTACTCCTTTGGTGAGATTCATGTGATCAAATGTAGAATATGGCAGAGACATTCGTCTTGGCTTTCCTTAATAGTGGTTACAACTAGGCGTATCAGTGTCCATTATCTCACTCTAACTCAATATTTAAGCACGCTACATAAATCATGTTTAAAATTGCCTTTTTTCTTTCCATTGACAGTGGCAGGAGCTTAGGATGAACTGCTCAGATAAAGAAACATGCACTATAGCCATCCAAACAGAGCTATGCTGTATCTAACCACAGCAGAGGTATTTTTGAAGCAAAAGTCTATGCTCAGTCTCTTTAAAGTGAATTATCTGCAGAAGCATGTACTTTAATGACCTGTTTATTGGTTTGCATGCAGCACATAATCGATGAAAATGCTTTGTTCTTCTTGCAATGCGTTGAGCTTTATTTGGTTACACTGCCAGTAATTCCTGTCCTGAGAGTGTGTCAAGGCTGTTTGCTAAGAACCCCTTGGCAATGACTGACAGGTTGCTCTGGCTGCTGTTTGCCTGGTTCTGCCTATTCCCACTTCTGACATAATCTGGTTACTTTAGGAACAGATCCCTTCCTTCCTTGCCAGAGGCAACAGTCTGCAAGCATTAGTAGGGGTACAGATGAGTGCTTCAGAGCCCTTGAGAAACTTGAAACCAAAAGATCTGCTTTGACATAGGCAGCAAATTACGTTTGTAACAGTATCTGACCTCTGAGTAACCTCTCAAACTGGGGGAGCAATGAGAACAAGAGAACATCAGTACACTAACTGGGGAAGAGGCAATAGTTTTTATGATGCACATTATCTTCATTTTCCCATTAAAAGGGATGCTCAGTGGGAGGACAAGAGATTTCTATGTGCTTTCCTGGCTTCTTCCAAATCTCAGGAAACAGAAAGGCTGGATGAAGGTGCCGATTTTCCTCCACCTTAGCATTTCAAACAAAAATCTGCTGCAGCCACCTGCTTGTCTCCAGGACTTTCTGTCTTGCCTGACAATTTCTATTTTTAAACTGGCTCAATTCCTCTCTGTAAGGAATTATCACAGCTATCGTTACCCCCGTCCCATTTCTACCCTGCTCCGGGCTCTGGATTACGTTTACTCCTGCGTTGTGGTCTTGTTGCTGTTTTATGACTTCTGATGGGGTGTTTCTCCAGTTCCTTCACAACACATGCTGCGTGGAAGTGACTGGCACAAGGAAACAAAGTCAGAAATGCATCTGTCCTTCCTGCATGTCTCCAGGCTGCAGAGCACATTGAATTGTGATGTTTGGTTGGGGTTTCTTTACTTCTTTTCTTCTTTTTTTACCTCTGTCCTTATTTTAAATATGCTCTTCATATTTGATTAGTGTGGTTTGCAATTGCCCTTGACTTAATAGTGGAAAAAAACAGCTGTTACAGTGTATTAACTTACAAATTTTGGTAGCTTTTGCAGTGGTATATACCTCAAGCAATACTCCCCTAATACACTGGAAAAAGGCCATTTGAGTATTATTGCTCATTCATTTACGTGAACCTAGGCTGTGTGTGCCACATGCATGACCTGGATCTCCTGGTCCTATATGTAAATCATGAATAAATGCAAGTATTTTTAGCAGAAGTCAATAACTGATTTGTTTCTGCTCTGAAATGTTTTAGTCATTTGCTTTTTCTCTAATTGCTATGCAGAAGAACTTATTTTTCCTGTGAATGACTGAGGGGAGCATGCAGGAGCATAAGCAGGTCACAGGACAGAGGACCGTACTCTGTTATAGATCTCCTCAGTCACGTTCTGTGGCACACGAAACAGCTCATGGAGATTAATGAGATCTGAGAGTGCTGTGTACAGTTTCCCATCACAAGTGTATATATGTCTCAGGAAAACACCACCTCCTTTGTATGCTCAAGCCATTGGAAACCTGGTTTTAATTCCTGTCTAATGCATCCCCCGCAACCACACATTTGTGTCCCAGTTTTCAGAATTGGGCCCCCTGCCAGTAAATGTTTATGATTCTATGAAAGTATAAATGCAGTGAGAGCCAATAGTTTTGGAAATCCAGGTCAAAACCTGAGTGTAGATAGGTCAAGACCAAAACCTCAGCTTTGAACATAGGCATGAGAGAGCCTGCATACAGTATGAGCTCAGTCTCGTTTTCCTCCAGGTGGTAAATTCATTCAGGCAGGGATTTTGTTTCAGGGCTTTTTTTGTCCAGTGCTTAGCACAGCCTAATCCCGGTGTTCAAGACAAGTAATAAATCTTGAAAGGAAGTTTTTCACATGAGTTCAGGTCAAGCCAAGCCGTAATCCTCCATTTCCCCACTCTGTGGTTTCTTTATCCTTTATCCTTAGGTTTGACAACATGCCTACCTATAATCTATAACAAAGAACAGAAGGAAATCAGTGTTCACTGCAGCATTCAAATCCTTTTCAGGCCCTCGTTACTGCTGAGTCCCTGCTTAAAGGAAAATTTCCTCCATCGTCCCGATAGCTTACTCTTTTAAACAGGCATTAAAGAGGGGGAAAAAGAGATCCTTTATTACAAAACCTGTCCTGTACAATTCCATGCCATTAGATTTAAAAGCCCACCAGCCTATGAAAAAGCAAGAATCCACCTGCAGATAGGAATTTAATTGGTAAAAGTACCTTCTGTTCTGATGCAACACTGAGATCTTGGAATCACAGAATCATTCAGGATGGAAAAAAAACATTAAGATCGAGTCCAGTTATTAAACAGTGCCAGATCCACCATTAAACCATGTCCCTAAGTGCCATATCTACACATCTTTTAAATAGTTCCAGGAATGGTGACCACCTTTGCTTGTTACTTAGGAAAAGAAATTGACTTGCACCTGGCTACAACCTTCTTTCAGGTAGTTGTAGAGAGCAGTAAGGTCTCCCCTGAGCATCCTTTTCTCCAGGCTAAACAACCCCATTTCCCTCAGTTGCTTTTCCTAAGACTTGTGCCCTTCTCTAGACACTTCTTCTCCAGCACCTCAATGTCTTTCTCATAGTGAGGGGCCCAGAACTGAACACAGTATTTGAGGTGCAGCCTCACCAGTGCCCAGTACAGGGGGATGATCACTGCCCTGGCCCTGCTGGCCACACTATTGCTGATACAGGCCAGGAGGCTGGTGGCTTCTTTGCTGACTGGGCACAAGCTGGCTCATCCTCTGCTGGCTGTTGACCAACATCCCTGGAATCCACATGGCCTAGTCCCAGTCTCCTGCAGGGTCCAGCTGTGGGTGTGAGTCCACAATCTCCTTGCAGCACCAGCAACTTCAGCACCAAATCACTCAGACTTTGCAACAGTAAAATGAGGCACCAATGTCCCAGTGTTCAGTGTGTGGCAGTGATCTGTGTCCAAGACCAGATCACTGGGCTCAGAGACCCAACAGTTGTAGCAGAATTAGGCAGCAGTGGAACAGGGGATGGTAAAGAGCCTGGATCTCATACAGCTTTTTTGGCTCCAGCCATGAGCTTTTGTTGGCCTTTACTCAATGGCCTTTATGCTGTTTAAATGCTATGGCTATAACGGTCCTTGAGAGAGAACTTCCTTACCAGCTGTTCAACTCATCCCATCATCTGAGACATGGTTTATGTTTTGCACATTAAAGACTTAATGTATCTTGGACAAAGATAAAATGCAGCCAATTTACATACAAATGTCTTGGCTTCACAAAGGCATTGGGCATTCTTGTTTTCACAGCAGGCCAAACCCAGCTTCAGAGCCAATACAGCTCCAATGGGGGCAGAGTAGATGACATGAATTTACTGTAAAATTGGCTGATTTGGGGTTTCTTAGCCCAAAGAGGCTAATGAATGAGAAGAATGGGCTAGCCTGTGTGATTGGACTTATCTGTCCTCAGAGGCTTTTCTGGAGGCTGCCACATGTCAGCTGCATAGCTCCCTTGGGTCTGCACCAAGGCAGGTGCAGAAGGACATCCCCCTTGGCACTTTACCTCACAGCACTGTTCTCAGGTAGAGATCTCAAAGTGCTCTTTGAGTGCAAATCAGCAGCACTAACCTTGCCAAGGAGGGCATGTGGGCAGTATCAAATGTTCTCCCAAAATGCGTAGAGGTCACGTATTTCCTGGCTCACAGTAATACAAGGATTGTGCAACGTGGTCGGAGATGGTTCAAGGACACTTGGACACATGCTGCTTTCTGCTTGCACAGCACAGAGAAGAACGGATGGGCACAATTAGAGCCTGGCAAGGTCTGTGTTACTCTGTCCTGCACTGATGTGGGATGCTTAGGTCCTTTTCTCCATGGCAGGCGGAACCTCCTGAAAGCTGTGAACACCAGGACCCCTTCCAAAACACGCTGCCCAGGGTGAGGAAGGGGTTAGTGTTTGCCAGCTCTCACAGTCCTGGTGCCAGGCAGAGAGGCATACCTTACCCTCCAGGTAAGGAGGGGCAATTCATTCTATCATATTATTTGATGATAACAATTTCCCCAAAATCCTTTAAATAGCTGTCTTCTGTACAGAGGTTGTGAGGGGAAGGCAATGGTAATTTATTACTGTGTGTCCAGACCAAGTGAATTCTTCTGACATAATTTAAAAACCTAAATCCCAGTGTGTAGTCTGCTTGCTTGCCACTTTATTCCTTTAATGAATGTTGGGGTCACATGAAGCAGTTGTTTTAAATAATATAGGTGAAATAGCTCTACCTCTTATAGGAAGAGGAGGACATGACAAGACACAGCAAGAAAGAGAGCAAAGGCAACGTCTGATCCACATGTCGAGGAAGATTTTTTGTTAAATACCACATCTTTCAAGTAGTTTCTCCAGAGAAAACTCTGGAGATTCAAACACGAGATGAAGGGGAGAAGATGGTCTTGTGGTAAATTAGAAACAGAGTGACACTTTATTCAGGAGCTGGCGAGATTGGGGCAGCACAATATTGATCGTGTTTGGCAGTGAGTGATACCAAATACCCGGGGGTTAGCAATACACGGGAGGACAGACCCGAAGGACAACTGTTGTGAGCTATAAGGTGAAACTTGACACTAGTTGGTTGGAACTCCTACAATGGAAAAATGCAGTGTAGATATATCCTGCAAGTCTTAGACACTTGTTGATAGTAGGGGAAAGTGCAGAAATGACAAGCTACACCTAGGGGTACCCACCAGCATGATCCTGCACCACCAGAGGTAATAGGTCACATTCAGTGGTTGCAAGATCAGGCCTCACTTGCACAGGAAACTATGTGGCCTGTGCATGTGACTGCATTGGCTGTCAGTTAAATCAGGGCTATGCTGTGCACACATTTCCAAAAGTAAAACTAACGTGGAAGAAGGAGCCAACTTCAAGAAAAACTCTTGCAGTCCCAGAGGAATTGAATTCCGTTTCAGAGCACGATTACTACTAAATTACTTTTGTTCTCTAGGTTCTTTTCAACCTAATCAACAGCAGTGCTGAGAATCAACATGAACTTACGGTAATAGATTTACAGACTCAGCTCTAGCAGTTTGAAGGTTGTAGGAGTTGTGGTGTGCAGCTGTGTTCAACCATCCACATCCAGCCTTTGGACAGGTCTGCAAGCTCAGATGAGCCAAAATGAGGAGGATACTCGTAAGCAACTGAATATTCAGATATTCAGGCATGTTAAGGAGCCTTAACCAAGTAGTACAGCCAGGATTATACTGAGTAAATACTGGCTTCTATGTTCTCCATGTCTCCCCTGAACTGCATCATCTAGACACTGGAGTCAGCAGAGTAGACTAGACAGATTTAATATGCAGTTTGTCTCTTTTTACAATGGTGTTTAAATAGGCAGGATGACTCACGGCCTACAGGTCCCTGTCTTCATTGACTGTCAAGAGAGATTGAGAAGTGAGGATGTTCTGTCAATGGTTTTGACAAACATTAGTAAACTTGTATATTAATAACTGTCTACGGGCAAGCTACTAGCTCTTACCAGTCAGATAGCAATGTGACAAGCTTTTTTATCTGGTGCTTACAGTTGGTCTCTATTGTCTTTCACTGAATTTTGACCTACTACCTCCTCTTTGGGGCATTGCCTCAAACTGGTAGCTTGGACAGTTCAGCAGACCAGAGGTGACTTGTTCCATCTCCGCTGTTTGGTTATAGTCTGAGCCAGAAAGTCATTCTGAGAAGCCCAACCTTCATCTGCAAGAGCCATTTGAACATGCAATTTTTTTCCATATTTATGGACAGAAAACATGCATTCAGAAAATTAGCCAAAGTCTACCTACAAAGAACATAGATTACTAAGGAGGCTTACATTAATCTTTCCTTTTTCCCCTGCCTCATTATTGCAAGCTTATTATCAGTCATATAACAATATAAAAGACCCATTTAAAAATCCAGTTCTAGCTCAGGTTTTGATTGATTACACTGCCACATGGAGCCATTCCTGCCCTTGCAACATGTGGAGGAGGCACAGAACTGTGAGCTTGAAAATCTACTTGAATAATGAGATGAGAATTCATTTCCCGATGAGAATATGCCTTCAGCTTGTTCTTCCACACTATAGATCAGCAGAAAGAGTTTAGGGAGAGATTTTGTGGCATTGGTAAACCAAAGATCAATCAATCAGCAGCAAGAGCCATGTGGCATAAATCACTTCGTAATCTGTGTGTGGTCTAAACCAGGCCACTAATTACAAAGATGGCAAATAAATGTGGTTTCAGCAGTGGCTGAAGTGAGTTCCTCACATAAACACATTGTCTGCAGCATTGACCTACTGAGATCAAAATAAGACAGTATTCACAATGCACTCTCCATACAGCGCTGTATTTTCATTCTATTTGCACAGGACCTGACATCTGTCACATACCATACTGGTCCACCCCAGAACTGGGCACCACAGTCATGCATTCAGCCAGTCCAGAGGGGGAAAATGTTCTTGCCTTCTCCACTACCAGCTGCTGAAGCAGGGCCAACCATACAATAGCTCAAGATGTCCTGCTCACACAGCTATGTCCAACCAGCTGGAGCAAACAACAAAAAGGTGCTTTGTAGCATTCAGAAAAATAGACCAGAGTTGAGAATTAGAAGCAGGAGGCATGACCTTGCCTCCAAATCAGGAGATCTCTGATTTGAAGGGAGTCTTTCTGTGGCAAAGCACTTGTTGCACGCTAGATGTTCCCAGTGCCCTTACACTGCAGCTGAACCAGAGGTGGGGATGAGGCAGAAGGGTCATGAATTCCCTGTTATCTTCTCTGTCTGCACCAGCATTGCACTGGGCAAGTTAGAAAATTTACAGATACACTTTTCACTTCTGTTAGGATATTGCGTTAATTTGTGTTCCCAAACCCTTTTTTACTCCTCTCTAATACACATCCAATGTTGAGGATAGGGGCTATTTTCATAAAACGGGGGCAAAGTAAAACCAAACTGCTTTTAAACAGGGCTATGTGGTGAGGGATGAGTTATTGGTGCTGCTCCAAGCACGTTACCTAGGTTGTACACTCTCTGTCAGAGAGAGCATTTTTTGTGAAGAGTCAGGAGCAAAACTGGAAAGCCTTCATGAAATTAGAGGTGCAAACATCTGCTTAATGGGTCACAAGCAACCTAGAAATGAGCATCAGTCATTTAAAATGCCTGCAGCTGCCAACTCTTGTGGCTTTACAATGCATTTTTCTGGAAGTCCCTGATGCTGAGGTAGGTCATATTTGGCAGTGAAAAAAACCTCAATTTTTCTTTAAGCTGTTTCTATTCTAAACCTTAACGTGGAGCTGAGACTCTTCTGCCTCTCTGGAAATCTTAACAGGAGTAGATGTGTTTCTGGAAGGCTTTTTTTTACTCAAACACATGTTGTTAAATTTTGTCCAGGAATCCCAAGGTGGAAGTCTAAGCTCCTTCCATTCAGATTGTCACAACAAATTATTTAACAGTCTTTGTTGGATTTAATATTTATGCATTTGAGTAATAAAAAACAGATGGCAAATGAAAATTATTCCATTGGCTTTTGTTGTTGCTTTTTAAAATAATCTTTTGAGGGTTGATCACTTTCCCTGTGATGGAATATTTGGCATTGTTGATACTGGCTTCAGTCTTCAGCCTAAAACTGGTTTCCACTTGTTTTATATCTAACATGTACAGTGCAAAAACATCAGATGAGTCAGTGGGATGGATCCAGTGGTGATTATGAGCATAGCTTCATCAAAGGCAGTGGCCCTAAATGATATCTGTGATGAGAGCCAGACCTCAGAAGTTCATTTAGCCTCACATCTGCCATTAGGTTCACTTTTGCTATTTTGGGTTTACAGATGGGAAAAGAAGGTAGCAAGAGGTTATGCAATATCATTGTGATAATTCAGTCTTTCATACAGCTGCCAATGGATGTGGTTTTAAAAATAAAGACATTTGCAGCCATTTCATGGCCCATATTAGCAATACCTGCGCTAGCAAGCAATTTGGTAGATCAGATTCTTTGGTGCCCAGGCCTTTTCCTCTATGCTGCATGTGTCTGGGGGAGTGCAATATTGATGAGTTCTCCTGGACTACATGTCTCTATTGCTTGTGTTGCCCCCAGCTGCCCTGGGAAAGTTCCTCCACAAAATTCTTCAGGTTATAAATTCAGGTTAGATATATCTATAGGTTAGATATAAAGAATAAGTTCTTTACTGTGAGACTGGTGAGGCACTGGAACAGGCTGCCTAAAGAAGTGGTAAATGCTCCATCCCTGGCAGTGTTCAAGGCCAGGTTGGACAGAGCCTTGAGCAACATGGTCTAGTGTGAGGTGTTCCTGCCCATGGCAGGGGGGCTTGAACTGGATGACCTTAAGGTCCTTTCCAACCCGAACCATTCTATGATTCTGTTAAACCTTTGCCCTTCCACAGGCTGCCCTAAGAAGGGCTGCACTGAGCTCACGTGTGCCATGCCGGTGTTGGGAGCACATCACCTCCTGTCCATGTAGAGCATCATACATGGAAACAAGCCCTGCTATTGCTGTTGTCCTGCCTTGTTTCATTAAGAAACTACCATTTATACAGAAATATCCCACAGAGGCTGTGCGCAAACAGCGTGTTTCATCACTTTGTACTGGTTTAGATTTCACTGTGGAAACAAGCCAAGCTGTAAGCTGACACAAAGGTCTTCCTTGGCCAAAAATGTAGTTAAAAAAATAGAGCAAGTGTCTCCCCGGGCCCTGATGTGTCTCCGCTATCTCCCTGTTTACAAGTCCTGCTCAAGTGGAATGCTGCAGGACACAGGATCATGGACAGGACTGCAGAGCAGCTTCAGTAACTCAGTCTTACCCAACGGGCTGCCTGTAGGAGTGCCCCAGAGCTTCCCCGAGGCTGGGAGTGCAGAAGAGAGTTATGCGCTACCAGCAGAGCTGTGCGGCTGAGATCTGCAGTTCTGATACTTTCAAGACAGTGAGACAAATTCTCCACAGAATGAGGAATTTGTTAGAAATGAGCACTGCAGACACTAGTCTCTGGGTAAAGAGCTCCAAGCTGAACCATTTACATATTAAGTGTCTGGGAGCATCTTTCTGAATGCAAATTCCAATAAATAGAATAAAATATATCCCAGGAATGAGATGCACAAACTGTGCTTTTAAAGCTGTCAGATCTAGGGGAAAAAAAAATTTGCTTTCTGTCTGGCATTTGAGTAATGATATTTATTTTTTAAGTTTTCTGCAATCATAGAATCACAGAACAGTTTGGGTTGGAAGGGACCTTAAAGCTCATCCAGTTCCAACCCCCCTGCCACGGGCAGGGACACCTTCCACTAGACCAGGTTAACCAAAGCCCCATCCAACCTGGCCTTGAACACTGCCAGGGATGGGGCAGTCACAGCTCCTCTGGGCACTCTGTGCCAGTGCCTCACATGAGGAATGAGGAGCTAAACCTGTGTCAAATTTGACCATCCGAGTCAGGAACTAGGGGTATGTGAAAATAGCCATCAGAAGATGGGAGGTAGAAACAGACAATCATTTCAGCCATCTTTCTGAACAACAAGTGAAAGCAAACAGAAAATTCTGCAGTTACTGTAGATACACAGTTCCCCTTTGAATTCTCATAATGTCTTCAACCTCTTTGTCATTATTTAACTGTTCAGGACTCATATCAATAGGGTGAGAATGTTTGGAGCTATTAAATACCATTTATCAGAGATAAAAATATGAGTGGAAACAAAAGGTAAAGGAATTCAAATATGCTAGTATTAAGCTCCCTTTTGCCTGCATTTTACCCATATTACATAAATCATGGCAGCATCCAATTGTAAACTATCCGCAAATGAAAGGTTTTATAGCAACCCACAACCCACCAAGAACAAGGATTAAAGTTTTACCTATCCTAGGAGGTGGTGATTTACATTTCTCAAGAAATGTGAAGTTCTAACAGTTCTAAGTTATCAGATCCTTAAACTTTAGCTTTATGTTTTATAGCTGCCATGAAATGGCATATTTATGCAAACAGAAAGTACTGGGTTCTGTTCAGGAGTAATTTATGAATCAATGTCCTTTGATGGGTACACTATGTTCCCAGCTATCCTGTGCTAGCAAAAGTGAAAAACTTACAGGCATTAAAGTTCCAAACAACCTTTACTGACACAGAGAAAACTGTTCCAGGAGCCTTCATAGTTAATCCTGGTAGTGTCTCTAAAAGCTGCATTTCAGAATCAGATATATAGAAAGGTTTCTCAGAGCTCAAAGTATGCCTGTGCTTCAGACTAGAGGTGTGGGGCTGGAGAATGTTTCACTGGCAGAGGCATTAAGCGTGGTTTTACATGCATGAATTACACACATTAGGTGTGGATTTTGAATATTGAATGAGGTTGCATCCTTTTTGCTGTTTTCTTACAGTCACTTTTGGCCATAGAAAAAGCTAATTCCATTTCATATAGTTTTACTATGGATCTTCAAAAAACTTTGAATTAGTCAACAACTATTAAGTCTTTGCAGTCTGACTAGTCTTAATATAACAGCCATTCACATCCTCCTTTCAGACATATATGCCAGCTGAGGACATGCTGCTCCTCTTACTGTTTTCTTTCAGCTATCTGTCTTGTGAAGGTGTCAGTTATCAGGTTGGTTGATTCTTTAGTAATTAATAGTTTAAAGTTCCTTATACATCTCAGCAGACATCGTGAGTCAGAAAACAACCCACACTTCCGAACAGATCATTTAGTCAAAGCAGTTCCATCAATCATTTGATGAACCTTAGAAACATCCTAGTTTTCCTAACTATTCTTCTCATTTGGACTTTTGAGCGTGATTGAATGATAAGAAAGGACAGTGGATTAGCAGCCAAGGAGCAGTACAGAAGCCAGATAGGTCATGTTTGGTGCATCCCTCCAGTGGTGGAATCACCCTGTTTGTCTTAGACATAGAATTTCACCATCTAAAAGGCATAAAAAGTTTTTATGTGTCTTGTGCAGATGGGGAAACAGACATAGAAAGGGCAGGATACAATTAGGTGTGTTTTTTAAATTGAATTTAACTGAAACTACATATTCTTGCTGCTGTAAAAGGTCCTACTCTTTCAAGGATCTGAGGCATGCAGCTTTCACCAATGGCTAGAAGGCCTCCAAGAACAGTGAAACTCCTCCAAGGCTGAGCTGTCACCCCTGAGCTTTCACAGCCAGCATTACTACCAAAAGATGCAGAAAAGGGCATGTAAAATACTTGGTGGTGTTTCATCAATCACCTACCAGGCAGACCAGACAGGACCATTACTGTCATGGGCACATGTGCCCTGACACCCCACATGGACCGGGGCTGGTTCTTAGTGACTGGTAACTTGGTGCACTGGAAGTACCATTTCCATCTCCAGTTTCTGCCCAGTTGTTTTAGCTAAGCCAATTGTGAATTCAACTGAAGAATTTTCTCAGCATTATTTCACTGCCTTAGTTTCATTATGTATAAGGATGTATTTTTGCAAGATAGTTATTCTGGGGAAACAGCTCAAACCAGGTTAGCATCTGAGTTAGGATCAAATAAAATTGAACTGTATCACATTTGCCATAGGCTCTGAAGTATGAACAAAGGACCATGGATCTGCTGAAACAAAACCTTCATTGTGCGGCTAAGTAAGTCCTTCACCTGCCTGTGCCATAGCTACCCACTTGCAATGATAATGGTTCTTTCCCTGACATGGGTTTGTAAAAACAAATCCATAAGAACCTCAAGCAGTACTTGATGCTTTGAAGGAGTTTTTACAGAATTCAGTCAGGATATGTGCTAAGCTTAGTATTGGTCTGTCTCCGGGAAAGAGCTGGAAAAACTAAATAAAATCATTGTTGGCTCCAGAGACTGAAGTGAACTGGCATGACCTGTGGAGCAGAACATCTCTGTCCCCATGAAATTAATGCTGATGTTTTCCTTCCTTCCTGACTGCAGTAAGATCTGTGATTAGTTTTGACCAAAGTACAAAACTGAAATTTTTGCAAACCAGGTTTTCTTCTGAATACTGCATCTCATCAACAAGCTTTAATATGCTTTATTTGTTGCTGCCTAAGAAGCAGATTGGAGTCTTGCAAATCTGCCTTGTGGTCTGTTTCTCATTTCCTTTTATTTACCTTTTTATTACCCCAAACTCGGTGTTTAAATCACAGCTCTGTATCTTACCAGATTTTTTCATTATTTTAAATTTGCTTTCCTTACAATGTACCCACTTCCTAACATTTCTCTAGGAACAAAATCAACGTAATGTAAAATTGTGTGTAGTAATCAACCGAACAATACCAGAACGCTTAGCATAGGATTTTCACATTAAGTGATCAGTGGATTAAGACGAAATTCAAAGAGAGTTCATGTTTCTTTGAAATGTTTAGTGTGAGGTGTCCCTGCCCATGGCAGGGGGGGTTGGAACTTGATGACCTTAAGGTCCTTTTCCAACCCTAACTATGCTATCCTTCTATGAGATGTGTGATGCCAAAAACACTCCCAGGTGAGGAGGAAGTGAACGGCTGCCTTCTTTGCTCAGGCCAAAAAACCTCAGCCACTGATGTAATTAATCCTTTCAAGACTTAATATCTTTTTATTTGCTTTCTGCTACTCGAGTCTCTATATTTTATTCTGGCTATGTTTTTAATTTGCCATCATGGTAGAGAAATACTTCTAAAAACACAAAGAAGGGTGAAATAATAGTAAATACACAAGAAATAAAATTTCACCCCATGAGAATCAAGAGATTTTTATCTCAAGCCATGAGATTTACCCTTTCCAGAGAAGAGGGTGATAGCCAAAGAGAAATAAATATTTATCAGTTAACATTGCAGCCCTCAAGACCACCCAGAAAAGCAGAACACACAAGGCAGGAAAAATCTCTAGCTTTGGTACTACACCGTCACCGTGGCATTAGGTTCCAAATATTCTGAAACTCAAACCAGTGTTTTAGACCCTCCTGGGGCACGAGGGATAAAACAACTGTGAGCAGTGGCAATATCTTCACAGCAAACATTCTGTTCTGGAGAAACCGACAAGCAGTAAATCTGCCACTCAGCCATCCTGAAGTGCTTTACAAGATGCTACAGCGGCAAAAATATCATGGAACTGACCAGACCAGAGAATGATCTTTTCCAAATCAGTGTATTGTCATAAAGTGCATGGTTGTGACCCTTTATGGTAAAGAGGGTCTTTGTCATTACATTCAAGATATGCAAGTTACAAAAAGTCTCTCAGGAACATTTTCAAATCCTAATTCTTACAGAATAGAAGTTTATAATGCAGCCATAAGAAATGGTTAAAATGCATTTCTATGTTTTCTCCTTTTCCGGCACAAGTAGCGAATCCTTTTTGCTTTGCAATGGAGACAAATGTATTTTCAAGTACTACCAAGAACACCCTGAAGCTGCTTCAAAAGTTATTATATGAGGCTGACTATAAACAAATGTCTATGTGCATCTCTTCATACCCCACATTAAAATTCAAATTACAGCCATTACAGCTCTAATTCTGAAGTGTCATTTCACACCTAAGAATAATAATTGTTCATCACAACATTCTGAGGGGTTATTAACTGCTTGCTGAATATTCCCCAGGTCCTGCAAACTTTCCAAACTCCTTAAATGAGCCTCTTTTCAAATTCGCACCTCCATTTGCAGTTCTTATGTGGCCTGTCTATGAAAAGCTGGATATGGATGATAATGTCAAAGGGGATAACAATAAAAGTAAGGACAATAGTTAGTTAAAGATGAACCTGTGCTTGGGGATCATTTACTGTGTCCAGTTCTGGTACCCACAGTTCAAAAAAGACACGGACAGACTGGGTAGGGTCCAAAGGAGGGACAGAAAGATGATCAAAGGGCTGGAGAGCCTGCCCTAAGAGGGAAGGCAGAGTTAGGTCTTTTCACCCCAGAAGAAGAGAACGGAATCTCATCACAATATTCAAGTACTTAAAGGGAAGCTGCTTAGAGAATAGAGGCTTTCTCTTCATCAGGGAGCCACATGAAGAGGACAAGGGTCAATGGGGACAAGTTGCATCAGAATAGGCTTCATCTCAATATAAAAAAGACATTTTTTACAGGGAGAATGATCATACCCTGGAACAACCTCTCTAAGGACATGGTGGAGTCACTGTCACTAGAGGTTTTCAAGATGTGATTGGGTAGGCTGCTAGATGATCTCATTGAGGCTCCCTTTTCCTCAAAAGGTTGGACCAGATGACCTTTTGAGGTCTTTGGCAACTCGGGCTGTTCTGTGGTTCTGTGATCATTAGCCAGGACTTGCTGTGTGACTAGAGCAAGACCAGGAGCTGGGGTGTCCCTACCTGTGTTCAATATCATCATCAGATGACAGGAGAGTTCAGAGCTCCAAAATGGGGCCACTCGAGGCTGACCAGGGCTCCTTGTACTGGGATGTGCGATAGTTACAAATACCTGTTGCTTTCACTATGGTGTCTCTGGGAGGAGAGAGGGAGTAAAAGGTAACACTATAAAAACACATTTTCTCTTCAAGGCTGGCTGAAATTTTTCTGTTAATTGCTTGTACAAGTGGATGCTGAGTTTTTGAGATAACTCATTAAACCTGCTTTCTCCAGCTGTGTGCTCATCACTAACTCAACATGGAAACCATTTGTTCTTTCATCTCCATGCTGCAGCCCCAGGAGAAGCCTGCTCTCCAGGCTGAGACCCACATCAAGCTGTGAGCAAGTGACTGAAATCTGTCATGCCACAGCTCAGTCCCAAAAGCCCTCAGGCTTCTTTCACTCCTCCAGCTGCTTTCTTGTGTAAGTGGCTGAATAACCAACTACCAGCTGAAAATCCAAAACGTTTATGAAGCTTCAAACATGGAAATACTGCACTGGTGAAGGGTGTCACAAATTAGGAAGGGTCATAGTGGGAAGCAAACCTACAGAGACACAGAAGCCTGATGACCTCCAGTACAGAGAAAGGGAGCTGGAGCCTCTCTTCTGCAGTTCAGCTTCTGATAATTTTATACACATTAAAATGCAATTAAAGTCATCTGTTTTTGTGTAACTGTCTTACGAAGGATAGAGCCAAGTCTAACTTTCAGGCTGAGCATCGGTAATGAACCACTATGTTATTCCAATGGTTGACTCCAGGTGATCCAACAGCACCATATTTATTATTATATCTAGCTGCTCACTTTGGTTTGTCAGCTTGTTATTTCTACCTCGAAAGTAATATAATGTAATGTGCTGTCATGTTCTCCTTCTGTAAAAGTTTGTTTGAAAGGACTGCTGCGGTGCAAGAAACACAATTTACTTTCATATTCTGCCACTGTGATTTGATAAGGAACAGCAACAAATGTGTTTTCCTCACTGGTCCATCTAGTTGGGTAGAATTATAGAATTCTAATACAGCTTAAATGAATGAAAATCCTTATTGGACAACAAAAGAAGCAGAAATGTGTATTGAAGAAATGTATGTTCATTTGCCATATTAACAACCTGAAAACACATCAGGCCTTATTTTCTGCTATTTTCATTGTAGAAATCTGAACACAATGCGAGCACACACATACACACACATGCAGGCACACTACTTAAAACCATGTCCCCGATAATCATGCTACTTGAAACCATGTCCCTGGTAATTTCACCCTCATATTTTTCAATCCTAGACACTCAAAAGCACTGTGACTGTCAGTAACAAGTTCTGATGTGCTCCATTTTTTTCTGCTTGTAACACTTGAAAATGTAGACTGGTGTCTTACACTGCTTTTTAGCTGTCATTTTTCATCACTTCAGTATTAAGAACAGTTTCAATCTGACTGGGATTACAGGCCAGAAGGAAAGGACAACCCTGTGCCACAGGAGATGATGCTGGGGTTTGTATAGGTATGCTGCTGAAGTTTGACCCACATCCCAATGCACCCTGGAGCCCTTGCGTGGAGGTACGTTGAGTTGGAGACAACAGCTGCAGAGCTGCAAATCAGTTCTGAGCTGGATAAGGCCCTGCAGGCTGTTGCCAGCCAGTACACACCAAAGCACTCTGTTGGCTGGTCCAGTTTGCAGCCTTGACAGATGTGGACCTGCAGATGCAGAGACTGAAGAAGCTGTAAGTGGCTTCCAAACAGTTTCCCCTGTGAGGCCAATAGTGACCTTCACACCTCTATGGCACTCCATAATGTTCTGAAAACTTCTGTACTGCACAGGATAATATACTTGCGTGCACCTCTATCTTCATAGACACAGGACTTCCAGCAAATTCTTTGGTTCCTATTTTTAGAAGACTGGAACTGTCTTTTCTGCATGGATAATTCCCCCACTTCTGTGGGGATAATTCCCCCCATTCTGATCATTTTGTGGAAAATCATATCCTAGGCACAGAGAAAGACTGAACACTCTCTTATCCACTGCATCTCAGATGTATATAATCTGGTTTGGGAAACTAGGGAAAGGAGATGTTTATGTGGGCATATTAATCATAAAATGATAGAATAGTTAGGGTTGGAAAGGACCTTAAGATCATCAAGTTCCAACTCCCCTGCATGGGCAGGGACACCTCCCACTAAACCATGTCACCCAAGTCTTCATCCAACCTGGCCTTAAACACTGCCAGGGATGGAGCATTCACGCCTCCCTGGGCAACCCATTCCAGTGCTTCACCACCCTAACAGTAAAGAATTTCTTCCTTATTTCCAATCGAAACTTCCCCTGTTTAAGTTTTAACCCGTTACTCCTTGCTATTCCTGCAACTGTAACTGCTATTGGAGGATGCTCAGAGCATGATAAGGGCAGATGTAACTCCTAATGAGTGGACAAAGTGCAGGAATGAGACAGCTCTGAGAGTCTCCAAGCTGCTCAATCCCTTTTTTATAGGGATCTGCATAACTATCCACCAGTCTCCATATGCCCTGTGGGTGAAAGGAACGGGTAGCCTGGGTTGGCTAGACTCTCTCCTCCTTGCCTTCCAGCCTAACTATGCAGTCAGAGACAGCCACTGAGCTGATGCTGCTCTGCATTAAAAATTGTCTCAGTACAGCATCCAAGTGCTTGCTTGTCAAGTGTCTGGCTGCCATGAAGCCTCCAGAGATGGCCCCCAGCAGGCAGCTTTAGGCATGGCAATATCTCAAGAGAAATTAATATCTCCAGAGAAATCCTGTTCTGTTGGTGCCTGAGCTGTGCATCATATTCTTACCAACTTTATCATTATATCTTATTATAACCTGATAAAGTGAAATGAGCTCTCTCCCAGGTTTGTGGCCTGGATGAATATGGGTAATATTCAGAGTAATAATAACAGCTATCTTTTATATTGAGCTAATGCTGAAATATTAGATGATTTAAATGAGGGTACTCAACCTCCTACCATCAATAAAAGCTTTAAATGGCAACTTTTGACACTAATTTAATAACTCTTCTTCTATAGAAATGGAAAATAGGAGGTATTATCAGCTCACTTTTTTTCCCCTGCAGCACAGTCTCAAACCAGCAGCTCTCTCACAAGGCTGCACAGAAGGTGGGATAAATGGAAGAGCAACTGCAGCCACAGTGCAAATGCAACCTCACTCCCAGCTGAGAAGACATGGGTTTGATGGTGATGCTGATGCTGTCAGGGATCTCTGATCATTTCACCTTTCCTTTGTTTCATCTTTCACCACCTCAATGTGAGAGGTCAGGAGCTGTCTGTGTCTTGCATCACAATTTTCCTAATCTAAGCAAGTCAAGACCAGACTTGGAAGAAACAAACCTGGGGACATTCACTTTCAAAGTACCCTCCCTCCAATAATGCAGTGATGATGGTTTCCTATATAAAGACTTGTGCAGATTCATTTTCTGAAAGTATGGAGTCTGGGACACTGTGTGAATAACAGAAATTATTCTTATTGTCTTTTCAAATTCAGTGCAATCCCAAGACAGTCCCTCCTCCACCAGCACAGATAATTCCCAATATCCTCATTTAGTGAGCTTTGGGAGAAAGAAAGTAAAAATCCTTAGCGAGATATAAGGGGGAGAAGATGGGAGAGTACAGAAGAAGCTCCAGCCAAGCAGCTAAGAATAGCAGCAATCCAGCTCAGGCTAAAACTATCTCCAATTCTGGTGACAGGATCCAGACGTGGAGCAAATGCCAGTTCGTATCGCCCAGCTCCAACCCAAGCACATGCGGTGAGACTGTCAGCAAAGAAATGATGATTAAACAGAGTTATAAACCTGTGACTCATGGGATCAGAAAGCAGCAGCATTCCAGTGCCCACGATGAAGAAACCCAGCTAGCTGTGCTCACCCCTAACATAATAAAACAGGCCAGTGCTTTTTATATTCCATAGCTTTAATAACTTGGGAATGTCAAATACGCCTTTGCCAGAGATTAATCTCTGCTTTCCAAGCTCCTTTCAGCCCTTCATGTCATCTCTGAGCTCCTGAACTCACTGCAGGTTTCCTGCTCTGCTTTCAGTAGAGAGCAGAGCCATAGAGCTGACAGAGATTCTGGCTGGCTGCCTCAGTGCTCCAGCAGCCCGGCCAGCCTGCAGAGGATGGTTGGACAGGGCAGAAGAGCAAAGGGAAATTACTTTTCCTGAATATATCTTTGCTGACTTGCAGCTGCCCTGTGCTGGTGTTATAATTTCCAGCACAGCCATGGGCCTGTTGAAGGTGAGCCAGAAGCAGTTATGGTGGGTCCTAATTGCAGAGTGCACATTGTTAGGTAACACTGAAAAAGAAGGGCAAGGAAGGAATATAGCCTTGCTGAACTCACCCTTGGAAAGATGTATAAGTGATAGCAAAAGGTTTCAGCTGCATAACACGCTTGTGTACACTCATGGGGACACCCTGCTTGGGCAATGTGCCCTGGCAAGACCTAACACCACTATTTTAATAGAGCTGTGTGCTAGCAACTGTGCCATGATACTGGGACAGAAAGATTGGAAGTGCAGCTGACATGGAATGCAGCAAAGGAGAGATAGAGCCCAGCGGCACAGAAGAGCTCTGCTTGCTCCTTTTCCCCCACTCACCTAGGGGAAAAGGATGAGCAGCACCCAGTTCTGCATTGTCTCTGAACCCATAAACCAGAGAATAAACAGGGAGAAAGAGGCTGCTCTACTGATGCAGATCTGGGAAACAGAAAGGATCTTCTTGTGACTCCCCTAAGTCCTTGGAGAACTTCTGGGGCTGGAAGATGATCAAGGCAGCAAGGGAACACAGAGCTGCTTTGCTGCAAGGAGCCATATTAGGAGGTGACCCCTGAGAACTGAAGCTGCGGAACCCAAACAACTATCCTGAAGACCTGCAGCACTGCAAACATCTCAGCCTGCAAACACTAGGGAACAAAAATGCATGAAAGAGATAATTAAGTACTGCTTTGGAGACACTTATACAGCACTTCATGGTATTTTGGTGTCTTATTTGTTGCTTGTCAGCTTTTGGGGGCTTACAAACAGGACTCTAAGGCAAAGGGAGGTCCTGCTTATGGAAGCAAGACCTAGAAAGGTAAGTAGGGAGCAGGCAGGGTGCTCAGTGTAGTCCACCATAAAACAGACCAAGGAAGATAACTGCAAATGGAGGTAGGGCTGTCACAGATATGTCACAGATGATATGTCAGAGATATGACACAGACTGAGTCCAGCTCAACCATGCTGCTGCTCAGATTATACCAAATCATCAGTCTGTGAGCAGAATGATGCCAATAAAAGCTTGAGAGAGCCAATAAAAGCAACATGTGTTGCAGGGAATTAATCTGACACATCACTTCTTGCCTGGGGAAGAAGTTACCTTTTAAGTGGCTGCTTTTACAGCACCTTAAAAGCACAAGGAACTACTTCTCTGACCCTGGCCATGCCTGTTCAGAACACAAACCATAAACATAATTTTTTGGTTTAAGGCATAAAGGAAACCAGGCCTACCAGAACAGATGAAGGCCCAGGCAGTACATTCATGCTGCCCACTGCCCTCACTCTTGCAGGGAAGCTGCTATGTCAAACCAGGCAGGTGACCAAGGAGCTTGCACTGACATCTTTATTGCAGTGGTGAGACTGACTGATATCTCTGCTCCTTACCTCTCTGAAACTTACTGGCACTTACTAAGTTCCCGTCTTTGTCCAGACTGGTCAGAAAGCTGGATTTGAGATATAGTGGGAGGCAATGACTGACAGGCAGACAGATGAAATGCAGTTGCATAGGCTTTGTCCTATTGGCAAAAGATTAAAAAAACCCCGTCTACTTCCTTTCTTGCTATTACCAAGATCACTTCAAAACAAGATGACAAAGACAAAGCAAAAGCGGTTGCTGCTTAGAAGAAATTATGTTGGGTGTTTCCCTCTGTATTTCAAGGGACCAAAAGTCTATTCAGTTTACAGGAAAATGTTATTAGGAGGTTTAGGCTGCACCCAAAGAGGAGGGAAAGTGTGATTCTGTTTGGTGATAAACACTGTAAGTAACATCAGAAAGTGCATCTGTTCTCCTTGTCACAATTTAGCTGCTCTAAACTGTAGCATTCAGCTGTGCATTTTGATGATGGTAATTCATTCACAGAACTGTATCAGAGCTCCTGGTAGGCCTTTTGACCATGTGGCAAATCGTCTTCCCATTTACAGACACCTATAGAGTTAATTTGGTGCCAGAACCGTCATGAATTATGTACTTCAACCTGCTTTCAGGGTATCTGAACAACATCATCCAAATTGCCATGCCTAGGTCACTCTGCCTGCCTTTTAAAAGCTTGTAAGGGGTGGCAGATGCTTTGTTGCCTATCACGCTAGAAGGGTTTAGAGGAGAAAGGCATCAATCTCTGCATTCAACCCATGCACCTTTGTTCCCTTTCTGAAGTGTGATGGCTCAGCCTGTGATCCAGCTGCCTGTCTGCAAATTAAAAGCATCAGAAAGTATCTTTCATCAGGCTAGAACTGAAGAAGATAGTTTTATAAGACATATATATATACAAGTAAGCACGAATGTAGGCCAAGAGTATTAATAATTACTGACTAACGGTCTTTGACGCAGTATTAGGGCGGGAGGAGGCAAAGGCTCAGTGTAGTCCATTAATCCACCCAAGCAGAGCACCCAAGGCTGCAGCACCGAATTAGCTTTTCCCATGACCCAGATAAACTGGGAAAGGAAAATTTCAGTTGTCAATAGGATTTTGCAATGCCAATTCATCCAACAACGACTTAATTTTCATCTTAATCAGAAATTTCTGCATTGCTCCCCAAGCAGCAGTTTTCACCCTTTTGGATCCAAAGCATTTTGCGAAGTCGACAGCTGCTGGGATAACTTTGGCTCAGGGAACATTTGGTTCATCACTGAAATCAGGTGACATTTTGTACAGAGATGTAAAACCAAGATCCCATAAATGAGATTCTCTCTCTCTTTTCCTACCAGAAGCACAGACGAGTGCCGCATAGCTAGGATGTAGCCATTCAAGCTAGATACCAACCACAACACATTCTCATGACAAGCACACCACAATTTTTAATGTTTTTTTTTTGTTGTTTTCATCAGACTTCTTATTAGGTAGGAATTAAAGCAAGCAAAGGACTGCCAAGGTCAGCTCCATCCACCCCATACAGCAATCAAGGACCAGTCCTCCATCTCTGAGAAAGACCATGTCTGGAGGATTCAGAAAGCTGAAGAACCTGTCCCTCAAGGTAGTTATGCAATGATTTGCCCAGAAGAATGGTTTCCTTCAATCCCCATTCAGGTATTGATTAGCTTGTTCATTGCACAAATGCTTCTACACCGTCTATTCTGACTGCAGGTACTGCTCTTCTTCAGACAATTACCTTGTATTTTCCTAGCTTCTATTCACTTGTCCCTGAAAATCAGTTGCTTAAAATACCTGAACCCTGTTCTTCCAGGATATCTGCTCCATTCCTCTGCAGGAAGCTCAGTGCAGGGACAAATATAATTTGGATTTCTACATATTTCCTCAACATACGCTCTTAGTACTTTTTTCTTATAAGGGGAACAAGAAGCCCAATCTACATAAAGTTTGGGGAAGCATTTCTATGCATAAGATTAAGGATTTTGGTCTTCAGGCTGTATACTTTATGTCCCTTGAGTCTGTTTGCTTTGGCATCTGTAATGCATGTTGACTTAGAGCACTACAGAATGTGCTACAGTTGTGCAATAATTTACTGTTCATTTCATTCCAAGCATCTGCTCAGACCTTACTTTTCTCCCATGTGTAGCCTGGTTGAAATCAGAATTGACAGAATCAATAAGTTTGGAAAACCCAGAGAATTTAATAAAAGAGATAAAAGGGCAGGGATTTTGAAGGCAGCACAGAGTTGCTCTGTTTTCCTGCTAGTTACCTTAAGTTTCCACAGCATTTGAGTTTTACTCCTCAAAACTGTTTCTACAAAACCATCCAAGCACATTTTGTTTGCAATTGGCTGTGCAGTGAAAAGTGACCAACTGGCTTTAAAATAATAGCTCTCTATATCTTTTTGAGGCAAATGAAGCAGAAAGCAAATCTCTGAGTATTGACTGAAAAGTCATTAAATTGCATCTGCTTTAGAAATAATGCTAAAACTGTAACTTGTAGTGGGAGGCTGCCTGAAGCCTCTGTTCCATCACTCTCAAGACAAATTCCCATTATCTTTTGAGCCAGGGATGAATTGTAGGTAAAGACCTGCTGACCAAGGTGGCTACTTCTGGGGTGCTCCTGCCAACTCCTTGTGCCTCCCATGGCCAACACCTCTCCAAGGTATAGAGTGAAATACATCAGGACTTTACCATGCAGCTAGTGGATTTTCATGCCAGAACACAAGTGTGTGCTGGGAGGAGCATTTCAAGAAATGGATGCAACTTGGCCTTAAAGTCAGAATCTAACATGCAGTGCAGGGCACTGGGATTGTCTCTTGTGCTGGTATCTAACCATCCTGTGTCCTCAGCTGTTCCTGTACAGCTGGCTACCTGGATTTTCGTTTACAGGTAATTGGTTCAGCCAGCCTTTACAAACAGGAATGCTGTGGTTGAGTTTGTGCATTTCTATATGAACAATACAAATATTTCAGAGCTGAATCAAGTTTGTGCTACCTCTCTATGAAAAGGAGAAGGCTGTATTTGTCCGTATCTCTGCCACCCCAGCACCATGAAAATACATCACAGAGTTTCATGGGAAGAGGGAACAGAGGCCTCTTCTCATGAATGGTATATTTTTGGAGATGCCACCCCACATAGATATTAGAGATTCCTAATAATATTGAATGTTTTCCTGCAGGTTTAAACAGTTCATTTCATCAGTTAGCTCTATGGTCAGTGCTGCACGCCTCACTGCCATGGCCTAGATGTGGTGCTTGCAAAGACCGCATGCACAAGTCTTGTCCCAGCAAAACACTCAGGAATTATATCACGTGCAAAGGCAGCACAAATAATTTTAGTGAGTCTGGGTTCCATCATCTGCAACAATGAGTAATGTCTTACCAAAGAATGGGCAGTAAAGTGTGCGTGCTCCAAGATAGCTATCTGTACACACAAAATAGGGAAGTGCTAAGTACTGAGGGGAGTATATTTGTTTTGTCAAGTTGCAAAGGAAGAAAAATGTTCCCAACTGAACAGAAAGAAGAAAATAAAATAGCAGGCACCAGTCTCCAGTTTTTTAAGCTGTCTGCTGCTGTTGAATTGGGAGACAGAAGGAAACTTTCATCATTTTCAAACTCATTCCTTGATCCTTCCACTGTGTAAAAGGGAAGGCACACAGGTAGTATAATTAGACCAAACCAGAACAATATATTGAACTTGGATACAAAAAGCCCTTGGCTAGCTAGAAACCTCAAGGACTTCTATGGGTGGAAGGGCCACAGTTTGCATTTAGCAAATTCCAAATCAAACTATATCCTTCCCTGAGTGGGTAAAAAACCTACTGCTGTATATGGGGACAGTATCTAACAAATTATATACCAAATCCATTAACAGGAATAGTAGCTATTTCTAATTTAGATCGAAATTGCATGTTTGATTGGTTGTCATTAGTTGAATTTGTGCGGAATCTACCAAATACTGAGCTGTAGTTACTTGCATCTGAGTAAACTCCTGGAGGCTGCCATGTGATTACTAAAAGCACTTAAGAATTCTTTTCCATCAGAGTTTCACACTCCTTCCTACTTTACTAACAAATACTCACAAAAGCGTCACAGAATCATAGAATAGTTAGGGTTGGAAAGGACCTTATGATCACCAAGTTCCAACCCCCCTGCCATGGGCAGGGACACCTCACACTAAACCATGTCACCCAAGGCTTCGTCCAACCTGGTCTTGAACACTGCCAGGGATGGAGCATTCACAGTTTCCCTGGGCAACCCATTCCAGTGCCTCACCACCCTAACAGGAAAGAACTTCCTCCTTATATCCAATCTAAACTTCCCCTTTTTTAAGTTTTAACCCATTACCCCTTGTCCTGTCACTGCAGTCCCTAATGAGGAGTCCCTCCCCAGCATCCTCATAGGCCCCCTTCAGATACTGGAAGGCTGCTATGAGGTCTCCACGCAGCCTTCTCTTCTCCAGGCTGAACAGCCCCAACTTCCTCAGCTTGTCTTCATACGGGAGGTGCTCCAGCCCTTGCTCATCCACGTGGCCTCCTCTGGACTTGTTCCAACAGTTCCATGTCCTTTTTATGTTGAGGCCACCAGAACTGCACATAATACTCCATGAGAGCAGAGTAGAGGGGCAGGATCACCTCCTTCAACCTGCTGGTCACACTCCTTTTGATGCAGCCCAGGATATGGTTGGCTTTCTGGGCTGCGAGCACACACTGCAGCTGGCTCATGTTCATTTTCTCATCAACCAACACCCCCAACTCCTTCTCCGCAGGGCTGCTCTGAATCTCTTCTCTGCCCAACCTGTAGCTGTGCCTGGGATTGCTCCCACCCAGGTGTAGGACCTTGCACTTGGCATGATTAAACTCCATGAGGTTGGCATCAGCCCACCTCACAAGCGTGTCAAGGTCCCTCTGGATGGCATTCCTTCCCTCCAGCGTATCAACCGAACCACACAGCTTGGTGTCATCGGCAAACTTGCTGAGGGCGCACTCAATCCCACTGTCCATGTCAGCGACAAAGATGTTGAACAAGACCGGTCCCAACACTGATCCCTGAGGGACACCACTCGTTACTGGTCTCCAGCTGTTCATTGAGCCATTGACCACAACACTTTGTGTGCGCCCATCCAGCCAGTTCTTTATCCACTGAGTGGTTCATCCATCAAATTGATGTCTCTCCAATTTAGAGACAAGGATGTCATGTGGGACAGTGTCGAATGCTTTGCACAAGTCCAGGTAGATGACATCAGCTGCTCTACCCCTGTCCATCAGTTCTGTAGCCCCATCATAGAAGGCCACCAAATTGGTCAGGCAGGATTTCCCCTTAGTGAAGCCATGCTGGCTGTCACCAAGCACCTTGTTGTTTTTCATGTGCCTTAGCATGCCCTCCAGGAGAATCTGCTCCAAGATTTTGCCAGGCACAGAGGTGAGACTGACTGGTCTGTAATTCCCCAGGTCATCCATTTTCCCCTTCTTGAAAATGGGGGTTATATTTCCCTTTTTCCAGTCATCGGGAGCTTCACCTGACTGCCAGGATTTCTCAAATATGATGGCCAGTGGCTTAGCAACTTCATTTGCCAGCTCCTTCAGGACCCGCGGATGGATTTCATCAGGACCATGTTCAGGTTCTCAAGATGGTCTCGAACCAGATCCTCTCCCACAGTGGGCCTAAGGTCTTCATTCTCACAGTCTCTGTGTCTGCCTTTCAAGACTTGGGTGGTATGGTCAGAGCATTTGCCAGTGAAGACTGATGGAAAGAAGTCATTAAGAACCTCAGCCTTCTCCAAATCCAGGGTAGCCAGTTCTCCCGATAGCTTCTGGAGAGGGCCTACGTTGTCCCTAGTCTGTCTTTTATTTGCAATGTAATTATAGAATCCCTTTCTGTTATCTAGCCAAGTTTAATTCAACTGGGCCTTAGCTTTCCTAACCTGGTCCCTAGCTTCCCAGACAACATCCCTGTATTCTTCCCAGGCTGCCTGTCCTTGCTTCCACCTTTTATAAGCCTCTTTTTTCCTCTAAGTTTCCTCAGCAACTCCTTATCCACCCATGGAGGTCTCCTGGCCCTCCTGTTGCACTTCCTTCTAGTCAGGACATCATTTTTAGTTGTTGAAGTTCAATACCACTGGGATGGGATATTTATAGCAATTTGAGAAATACTAAAGCCTTGCTTACGGTGAGACTAGAAATGCAAAATTTCCTTGAAACTTATTCATGACACTTTTGCTCTTTACAACAGTGTCACATCCCATTAAGAAATCTGAAATATCTTACGGTTTCATATTTTCTATGTAAGACTTTAGTATCACCTTTATTACCCTTCTGCTAAAGCTGTTTTATATTAATTCATATCTCTTTAGAATCTTTAGAAAATACTGAATGGGGTTTACTTTAGGTTCAATAAATATTTTTTCTCCTATTTTTTGCTATCACTCATCATTTTATTTAAAGCTCTTAATATCTGCTGTTTCACCTAAAACCAGAGCTTCTGAAATCATATCATGATGTGATTGCTTCTGCTTTAAAAAAAAAGACTTCTCCTAGATGGCCGCAGAATGAAACCAATGAAACATTCGTATGATGGGTTTTGGAACTTGATTTAAAGTTGAAATTTCAAGAAGAGAATCCTTTCCCAGCTAGGTAAATTAATATTTATATTAATAGAAATAAAGCAAACATCTCTTTTTCCTCAGAGGCATTTTGAAAAGAAACTATTGCTGTCATCTTTGTAAACCACAATTTCTACTTTGACCTTAATATTTAACTACCCATCCTGTTCATAATATTTCAGCTCCTGTTAATAGTGACCCTAGGGATGTCTACAATAGAAGCTCATTAGCATGCTCAAGACTATTTTCAGCTCCGCGTGGAGTAGGATGTCTCAGTACTCATTACAGTAACACCCTGCTGGGTTTGAGTCTTAATTAGTAGTTGATAAAGCACTTTTAAATCTTGAGGTGAAAGATGATATACCCTTCCTAAATATTATTACTTTTCCATTCCTGGATGATCATCTTTTACATCATCATTTCCCATCTTAAGAAGGAAAATCATGAAAAGGCTGTTTAATGAGCAAGCTGAGCTTACACTTTACAGATACTGATTGGCTCATTCCTCATGGCATTTCATGATAACACCAGGTGCACACATCTCTGTAAAAGCTATGTTGAAATACTGACCACTCACCAGTTTATTAAAGCAGGTGTAGGGGCAAAAACTTAAAAAAAAATCAATTGGATGACTGCATACTTCTCATGCAAATGATCACTGAATGAGCCAAAGGAAATTGATTTACCTAGAAAATGTTTAATGGGGTCAAAAGAAGAACTGCAACTACTGTGCTAAATAAAGTCGAAGTCAGTTTTGATTCATTTCCCTGCACCCAAAATACACTCAGGTTGTAAATAGAACAAGGGAGGGAAGAAAAGTCTAAGGTACTTTCTGTATCTATGAACTCATGCCCATACCCTGGCACAAACAAAAGGTCACATTAACCGATGTCCTTTCATGTGCTACTGCGTGTGTCCTATTGCTGCTAGGAGCTTGAATGCATGCTAATAATAACCACACAAGCTAACCTTTCTTAGCGAGGCATGAAGTAAAAGTGTTAAGTACCATTTGATAAGGCCCAGCATACTCAGAGGTGAAACAGTCTTAGCCAGCCAAACTCAGGCATGGGCACCCCAGTGATATCAACAACACAAGTCAAACCAGAGTGCTCATCTGGAGTAAACTGGTGATACACTCCCAACTGATAGCTTTCGGCATCCTTTTCCTGATGGAGTGCTTCCCATTTGATTTGGTTACATGGGCAACCCATTCTCCTGGGATGTGGCTGCAGTGGGAATCCCAGGGTGAGGGATTTCCTGGGATGCTGGAGAAAATGTGTAATTCCTCAGGTCCTCAGGGTGGGGAAGCCACATTGCTCCAGCAGAGTGCCCAGATCACCCCACTAGACTCCAGGTAAAGAAATGACTGGTGCTTCTGCTCCAGAAGTTAGTACAGCAGTTTGTTGTAGGAGTGCACTTGGCTCAGTGTTGGACAACTCTCCAGTGAGCGCAGCAACCAACAGACATGCAGAGCCATGGAGTGTGTCTGGTTGCACTGCATCAGGATTTTGGGCAGCACACAGGAGATAACAGACTAGGGCCACGAAATGGGTTTCTCTTTCTATTGCTGAGCAATAGATGAAATATCTCCTGGCTCTACCTGCGCACCTTTCCTCCATCCTGGGCTCTCAGTGCACATCCCCATGGCAGCGCAGCAAGACGAGCAAGAATGGGCACAGTGTGTGAATGTAAAGCCAGAGAAACCTTGTTATTCCATCTGACAATGGCCAACAGCAGATGCTTTAGGAAGAAGGACAGGTAACCAGAATGTAATGCTGTCCTGGAGAACTCCAGCAAATTGCTGCTCAGGGACTTTAGGAGCTGAGGGTAAAGTTTGGGGGTTTAATAGTCTTTGATTCATTTTTCTCCCACCTTCAAGGAAACACTTGTCCAGTCCCACATAAAATCTTAGTAATATTCTGCAGTGAGAGTCCCACTATTTAGCTGTATGTTGCAGGAAGTAACATACTGTTGTGTTTCTTTTGAACCTGCTGTTTAGTGCTCCTCATTCCTGCTGTGAAGACACACTCACCTTTCATTATTTGCTTCCTGTGTTTGACTCATGGTGTCAGACTTCTATTGGACAACTCAGCAGGTGTACAGACAACCAGGGATGCACCACTGCCACCAGTGATGGCTATTCCCTGATCATTGTGATCACAGGGACACCAAATGGTTTTGGTAGCTTCAGGCAAGGAGTTTTTCCTCCAAACTGATACACTCATACTGGTAGTGCAGCTGTGCAGATTGTGTTTCCTAAGGCCTTCCATACTCTTGCTTCCTTGAGAAATGAAGAACTATGTCAAACATAATAACTGTCCTACAGCAAGGAAAGAATATGTTATTAAAGGAGCAGATGCTGGGTGATCACAGTGTGAGCCTCTGGCAATTTAAATGACCCATGAAAGGTTGTATGAACAGGCTGGAAGCTACCCAGCAAACATCTCTGTTACCAATGCACACTGTGTTTACCATGCTGTTCGGGAGGCCAAGAGAGACATGCAATAGCTGGGGACACAGGAATGAGCCACCTGTTGATTCCCAGCAGCCAGCTGTGGGGCAGGCACAAGAACCAGCTGAGGCGCTGGGAGGGTGAGGAGAGGCTGAATCACACAGTCTGACATAGCTGCTTACAGCATATATCACGGTGTGATACTTTGTGCCTGTAGTCAGGAGCTGCTTTTTCTTTCCTTGGAGAGCCCTCCAGATCAGAAAGATTTATACTCTGCACCTGCACCAGAAGAGAGAACTCGGCTTTCGACACAACAGGGATCCAAACACAGTAAACATTACACAGACTGCTCAGAAAACAAAGTGCTTCCTGGGCCCCTGTGAAAGCCTGGATGCATTCATTAGTCCTGCTCTCCACTGCAGAAACGATCTCCCCAAGAGCTTCCTGACGCATCACTCCAGGGAAGGCATATGGAGGAGGACACAGCTGTACCCAGTACAACACCTCCTGAGACGGCCCTTCGGCTCTTTGCTTTCTGTCTCTTTGAAGTACTCTGGTTTGCTCTGCAGGGATCCTGAGGACAGCTCTGCATACCTCTTAGCGCTTTTCTCTCTCTTTCAGACCTACTTTCAGACTCTGAAGTTTCATGCTATTCTGTGAATGTCACCTGTTACATATATTCTCACTTTACCAAGTCTCAGAGGGTTTAGCAAGAGCAGCTCTTTATAAGGTACTGTGAGCTCCAGGGTAAGGTAAACAGCTTGTGTGTTGTTGCTAAATTCAAAGAGGTTAACATCAAAATATGAATAGACAAACAAATAGACAAATAAATTCATATAAGTATAAATATTTATGTATTCGTGGCTGTTGAACAGCAGCAGAGCACAGTGAGACCATAGGCACACTTCTGGATCTCCTAAATGAGGTGGGTGTGGATGAGCTGTGTGACCTAAGGGAAAACACAGTGCAAGCTATGAATTTTCTGATATGCAATGGAAAGCATGATGGATATATGCTGTGGGGGGATACTACACGGCAGAGAGGTGTGTGAGACATCCTGTGGCTGCCCACCACCACCATATTGTAATTACTGTCCTTTAATAACCCATCCTCTCCAAGATCTCTTGGAGACTTGCATTGGAAAGGTCCCTGCAGTGGAGAGAGGAACAGGGCAGCTCTGCCGGTGAATATTCAGGCTAAGAGCAAACACCAGCTGGGTGAAAAGTTTGGCAGTTGTTCCAAAGGAGCTGAAAACTGTGCAAGCAGAGATAAACCACAGCCTTTACAAATGACAGGGCTGTGATCCTGGCCAAGTTACACCCCTTCAGCAATCCAGGCATGTACTGGTTTGGCTGTTTTCAGTGCCTAACTGCAACATCCAAATAGCGTGTTTTGAAAACTTGCGTTCAAGAACTATGCTGCTCTTTTTTCTACACACTCCTGTGGTCTGGGTGCATGGTTATCGCTTGTTCACAAATCCTTTCCTAATTCCAGTGCATTTCTTTGTTAGCAGGAAGATATTGTCACCATAGCTACCCTGAGTGCTTCGGTAATGCTCTGCACACAGCTTACCATCAGTGAAAGCAGATTTATTAATTCGAAATGTGTTTTGCTGGATTACATTCCTACAAAAGCCCGAGGTTTTTATGCAACAAAGGTGATTACAAAGTACTGATGTGGGAAGACATTTTGGCTGCTGACTCTTGTTTTTAAATTATCAGTCCTCCATTGTGCTGCCAGGTCATGCTCTTAAAATTAGTGAGTTATTTCAATAGCAGAATTCCTTTTGTCCCTCCCAATGTACTCTCATCTGCCATCCAAGTGAGGAAAGAAAGTCACTTTTGGAGGCTTTGAAAAACACATGAAAATGAATGGATTCAGTGAACCCTGACCCCACCTCAGAAGGTAATTTGTCATTCTGTTCATCTGAGTATCAGCGAGGTCTTGGCCCTCCGATGGTCCCTATCGCCTCCTCCCAGACAATTCTGATGGCTCTGGCTGGTCTTCCTGCAATATCATAGTGCCACTAAAATACAACTTTGTTCCTGAGTGCATGCAAAAGTGAGATACCCACGATGTGCAAAGAGAGGAGGAGCTGTGAGCGATCAAAACACTTCCAGACACCACAGCTTCTGGGCAGGAGGGTTCAAGTATGAACAAAAATGTGGGGGGTCAGGGACTGCAGGGCTTTTGCTGGAGGAAGGCAAACACGAGTGCTTCAGCAAAAGCCATGCCTGTGGCTAGTAGGAGGCACATTTCACGCAGCACATGAGTTTAACATCCCTTGGCAGCACTTCAGTGTGTTGTCAGCATGACTCAAGCTGTGTCTCCCAGCCCATGAGGACACCAGTGATGCTGGTGCGACCTGGTAAGGCAGGGAAAACCCAGGTAGGGCTGTAAAGAACATGCCACCTAGTACCTCTGGTACATCAATATCACACACCTTGTAACAGAGCACTGTAGACTGCAGGCATAATTCTGCAGCTTTTATGTGGGAGCAAAGCAAACGTCTGCTTAAGTGGATATTCAGTTCACAGATTGAACCATGGCAGATATTCAATCAAATACAAGCCAGCAGCTGAGCTGGTGTGATGTACATCACGTACATTATCATCACTGAGATCAGCGTTCTTGACTTTCTGACTGTACTGGCACTGCTGCAAGTGCGACGAATAGTCTAACAGGGACAGAGTGCTAAAGAAAGACAAACATATGCATAAAGTATTTCTAAACAGGCTTCCAAGAAACCACAAAAAAGATGGGTAAAATTACACCCCATAGTTAGGTTTCCTCTCTCTGCAGATGATACCCATTTTCCCTAAAAACCTAGGCGTGGGAGATAATCCATGCTATCCTAAAAACAGTGCTTAAGTCATCTGGGATAATGGTCCTTCCAGATGTGCTTGCTGTCTCCCTCAGCTACCTCTAAAACTTTAGAAGGCTGAAGGCAGATGAGATGATTCCCATGCTATGAGTGAAACTGTTTGCAGCACCTTACTGGAGTTGGGAGGAAGATGAGCATGCAGCTTGTAAATAACCTGTAAATTAAAGAAAGGAAAAGCAAGAGTTTTCACATCAGAAACTAATGTGTTATCACCAGCCAGTCCCATAATGATAAGAACTCTCTCCTTCCAAAGCCTCCAAAGCGGAAAGCTTTCATTTCCCATCAGTCTCATCAGTTCCCTGAAATGTCCCAAGCTATGGCTGCCCTCTCAGTGCTGTTGTAAGAAGAACAGAGCAGCCCAGGTCAATGGGGTTTGTTTGTAGTTGAGAACATTCAGAAGCTGTGTCCCCTGCCACTCCTATAAGCTTGCTCTCAGACACCCCAAATACACACACCAGTCACAACAGCAAGCATGGACAGCAAGAGACCAACAGCGCTGCCTCATTCCTGCACGAAGCTCCAATAGCTTTCAGCTGCTTTAGTCACAGTGGAGGCAGGGAGGCTCCGTTTCCATTCTCTCAGCTCTTCCTGGAGGAAATTCCTTCCAGACCCTGGCCAGAGGGATGCGGTCTGACTTGGTCACTCCAGTTCTGTGCGACAGATCTGTACAGCACAAAGGTCTGGGAGACACGGAGGTTGTGAAGATTTATCAGCATCAGCCTGAAGTCACACTCAAAATCTGTCATTGCAGCACCCTTCCAAGAGTCAATATAACCAAAACCTGGATCTACCTTGCTGGAATCACAGCTCCACCTGATGCTCCAGCCAGTCCCTTTTATTGTAAATTCTAAAGTTAATTACAATGGCTAAGCCTGCACTTAAATACGGGCAGAAGCAACAGTCTAATCAATCCTATTCATGCTTATAGGATTTTATAACCTGAAGGCTCTTGGCTAAGGGAATTACCCTGTACAAGCATGTGAACAGCATTTGGGGGTCTCTGAAACAACTCATGAGCTGAATTACCTGGCTAAAAATTAATGCGTTGGTGCTCCCCTTGGAGGTGATTACCTTCCACTGCCCATTAAGACAACACCTGACCAGATTATTTACCACCTCATTACACTGCATTGTCTAATTCAGCTGCTCTGTTTTCCACATTAAACACTATTAAAAAACATGTACTTCATGGCATCAGCTGGTAAACGATATCCACGGGCTTTCATAACAGTGTTGGAAGGATAAAATACCGAACAACCCCAAATCACACACAGCTGTCAAGTTGCCAAGATCACATTTTGGCCAAGCAGCACAGTCACTACTGTGACTACTGTTATGAATGTCCTCAGGGCCTCTGGGGATATTCATAACAAATTTAACTGTCCCCAAAAGGAATCAGTCTTGCAAGCTTGAAGGGAGATGGGCTCCCCAAGACACTGCTTTTCTGAGCAATAAAAATCTTATCCAGTTGCTTTTCTGTCTTAGGGATAAAAAAGTGATTTTTAGATTGAGAAAAGAAGTCAGAATCTTGGAATTTTGAAACTACATGGCAAAAAAAAAAAGCTCAATGTCAGTGAAAAATATTTTGGTTTGATGTCATACTGCATTTGCCAAAAATATTAACTGAGAAAATTAAAAGCCATTTTAAGCCATAAACTTTTGGGGTTGAAAATATCACCAGTTCTTTTAAAACTGAAACACCTGTCAAGGGGAATGTTCTCCTGGTAAGAGCTTTAGTTTTGACAAACATGACTTCTTTAATGTATTTACGCACTAGATACAAGTTCTAAATCTATGCATCTTCTGTAAATCAATAATGACCTTCACCAAAGAATTGCTCACAGGTCCTTCATACACAGGAAAAAAGCACCCACAGAAGTTATCTGGGGAACATTTTACAACAAAATCTGCCTTTCTCTGTTTGCAACACGTTCTTGTAGGTATCTAATGTGCACAAACAGCACAGGCATTTTTCTTCACGCTTGTTTAAAGCTTATAAAAACACAACTTGTTTAAAGCTTATAAAAAAATAATTCTATGCTTTTCCTGAAAACCCAGCAGCCAATATTTACATTTCTATCCAATCCACATTCGTTTCGCAGCAACTAATCAGTCTCCACTCAAGGATGTAGCCTGTTTATAAGTGTATATACACCACATGGTAGCATACTGATCCCTGGTTTTGCCCAGTAGCTTTCAGTAAAGCCACTGCCTTAAACAAATGCCAATCTGATTTTATTTTTAAGAATAAGACAATTGATACTTGTGTAGTCAGAGTCACTAAGTTTCATTGTGGCTCAGCAGGTATTTCTTTCCAGATCTTGGTTGACTTCCACATTTATATTGGGACTGCAAGGCAAGTACATGACACTGCAGCTGATGCAGTTATTTCATGGCATGGGGAGTAAATTTGTTTGGCATCTTAAGTTGCATAATTGTATTAGGGCAGTGCTTCATTTATGCTTTGGGTAGTTATTGCACACCTACAGTAACTGAAATATCAACAGTCTTCTGCTTCCACCGAACTCCCTGCCAAAATCCTGCAGCCAGTCCTGGAAATGGAGTTCAGAGAGATCAGCTCCGAGTGCCATGGAATTTTACATTTGTTCCAAGAAAATGTTTATGGCCAGATATTTGACCAAAAAAAAAACAACCCAAAATTGCTAGAAGAAAGAATTGCAGAAAAATGAATTACTCCCCTTGTAGCTGAATACTGGTGTCAGGGGTTAAGCATAGAAAATAGAGGTGGAGTTTGGGCTCTATAACTGCTATATAACATAAGGTAAATCAGCACATCTCAGTTTTCCCTTTATGTCAGACCAGCAAGTAGTCATCCACTTTCTCAGATGTGCTGTGAAAAGAAATTACTTAAATTGGGTTTTTTTTTAGTCCTAAGAAGCCCTAAGTGTTAATGATTATTCCCACAGTAGCATCAATCACTATAAATCTCTTCTAAGTCATGGTCTAGCAAAGGCAGCCTAAGGCAGGATTCCAGGTATTTCTGAATTCAGAACCTAGTCTTTAGAGTAACTCATCCTACATCCTTCACCAAACCAATTAGATCCAGATTGCAAGAGATATTTCAGCACTGCACGATGTAAATGACTGAAGCCAATATTGAAAACGGGGCTGTGAAGTTACTTTGCTCATTGCAAGCCTAAATAAAGAGACATTGAGGCATCCCAATTCTATCCTTTGCCAAGTAGGGCAAACGCAATCTATCCACAGTGGGGGGTGGAAGGAGGAAGAGAAACTATGCATGCAAAGTACTTTGAGAGTTTAAAGCAGATACAACATGTATCATCTCTTATGGTCATCACAGTGTTAAGTGTAATACTTAAATAGAATAGGTATTTCTTTGGCTGAGGGCACTTCTCTGAGCTGCTTGAGGCAATGTCTGAGAGAGAATGCAGGGTGCAGACAGACAGTAAAACCACGAGGGTTCCACATGAGCTTTTCCTATTGATAAACTTATGAAGCAGACTTATTTTCTATCAGATAGGGCGATCGTAGCAGCTGGAAACTTCCATAATGGCCATAGGCCCACATTGTGGCTTCCGACAGTTTCAATACCCAAGTTATACTGCTTAGTAAAGAAAATAACTTCTTTTATTCCAAAAGCAATGAGAGTTAGAACCAACTTTTCATGTTCCTTGGCCCATGGAAATGCCATATGCATTACAAAACATAACCTGACTTCATTAAGGAGGACATCATGAGTTACTCTGTTTGCCTGAGGCAAGGTTCGATTGTTTAATGAGACTATTTTGTGTGCTAGAGCCTCTCTGATAGTTCTTGCACTGTTCAGAATGTAATTTACAGACTTCATGCAAAGGGGCAGTAAGCATAATTGAAGATTTATAAAATGAGACAAATCAATAGAAATGAGCAAACTAATTGCCTGTATTGGCAGCAGTAAACTGCTTGATTTCCTTGGCTTTGTTTTAATGAGATTATCTAATGAACAGCCTTTTTCTTTAATTGTCTCCTAAATAGCCAGTGATTATGAACTGATGGTTTTGTTTTTTTTTTTTTAACTGGTTATTTCAAACTAAATATTCCCTTTCCTTGTTTTAAAAACATTGTGCTGCTTTGCACTGATGTCTGCATGATCAGCGATGGGACCAGCTTTGGGCCATGGTGACACATGTTTACAGCCAGTCCTCTGTTTGAACCGTTCTCAGAAGAGAATGAAACTCAATAGCAGTTGCTATAAAACTTTAGTGTAGTTTCAGGGAAAACATTGCCTATGATTTCACACATTCGTGCCTGGATTAACTCAGTTCATTTCACAAGTATAGATACTAACCTCTATCGTCTTCCCATTGCCCTTTAAATCAGTTACACACAGTGCCACATACACATGGATGAATTATCTTACTTCCCAAATAGCAGAAAGCATGGCAGATGGGTCTTGCCTCCCTGTACACCGGACCAGTCCTTGCTGCAGAAGCCCACAAGCTCTGAACACATTTGGTCATAACACACTGCATTATCCCCTATGGGATGCAGCACAAGCCTTTGACTCATTGAAGATGCACTAGCTGGAAGTGGCCCAGTGTAGAGCATGCAGGGGAGAGACTGGAGCGTGCTGCACTCATGCAACTACCCCCTCAGCTAGTTCAGACACTGGTGTTGTGTAGGGAGGGCCAGCAGGGTGCTGGGGCCAGCCCCATTGGCTCTGCAGCACTGCAGTTCCTCCTTCCCCTTCCAGCATGGGGCCTCCATGGGGCGAGAGTTGCTTTCTTCTGTGGTTCTGCTCTGCAGCAGATAAAACAAATTACCCCATTTGCAGTAAAACCTTTGGCCTTCTGAAGCAGCTGCCCATGCTCCATGAAAGGCAGCGCTTGGTAGCTGAAGCTGTCACCAATTCTAAAGGGAGCTTTTGACCCCTTGAGAACTAATCTGATGACCTGAGATCTGTAATTGCTACTCCCTGAAGCTCCAGTAGATAACCCTATGCATAAATCACCATAGCATTCCAAACATCAGAAAAGCACAGCTTTTTTTTTTCACCTGCCCTCTAACAGCTCTCCCAGCTTTTAAGCATGATGTTCAGAGAGGAGAAAGAGGAAAGGCAGGGCAGGCTGGCAGAAAGAGTGTTTTTGCAGGAATTTTGACCAGAAAGGTCTACGTTAGGAAGCTGTACAACACACAGAGAGTTGCACTTGTACATTTAAAGTGTTAAATATTACAACTGGTGTCTCACTGAGAGGTGTAAGGACTGCTACGAGTTCCCTGTTGTTGTTTAAAATGATGCATTCCTTCACAAAAAGCCTGCGAGTCTATTTGACTGATGAAGGGAAGGTCTTATCTCCCGTAAGAAAGAGGCAGGAATCACTGTAGTGCTGCAATGGGAGTTGTGCCACCACGGCAGCAGCTGCAGAGTTAAAGCAGCAGTAGCAGGTCTGGCTGATCACTGCACAGATTTAAGTATCTTATTAGGAAAATCCCTCCTCAGTCACTCCTAAAAGCATCAGAAAGCCCTTTCTCCAGCACCTCATGGTGCTCAGTTGCTGCTCCAGCCTCTGGGAAGCAACGGTGTTGGCACCTGTTACCATCACGCTCTTTCACTCAGTGTCAGTTCACTGAGTTCAAGCAGTCCAAATGAACATCGATTCACAGCTCCAAAATCACTCCTGTCAGGCACACACATGTTGGATGCTCTGAAGTTTCAGTGTGCTGTAGGTTATATTTGACTGAAGCTACCACAGGCTGATAAGGACCTCAACAGTTGAACAAATGTTCATGCAAAACAACTGATTCCCTTTTAAGCAATAATTTCCAGAATAGTCCTGTGTTTTCTGAGTGGCCAATAACACTGGAAGATTTCAGTGTTTTAAAGCTTGTTTAAGGCAAATTGCCAGTTTCCTAAATATAAACCATCTAGATTAATTTTTAACCACATTCATTCCAAGAATGTGGGGCTAAATCACTTTTTACAAGTGCAATTCACAAACAAGTGGTGACAAGTGTCACTAGCTGCTTTGATGAGGATGGAGGAGAAAAATAGAGGCAAAACTGCCACTTTTTGATTTCTAGCCCTAAGGGCTAGTGTTTCGCATGGGAAGCACATACTTACCCTGTCTACAAAGCTAGTTTGCTCAGCATCGCAGACTTATTCCAGGTAACCCCTGTTGTTAGCCTGAACAGACACATTCAATCTCATTCAGTGTATGGAGAAAACTCAAAGAACACAGTCAAAACAGTAAGAGGAATACAGACAACCTTTCCATATCAGGACATCACTTCTTGGGCTGCAAGGCAAGTGTAAAGTACAACCCATATTGACAAACCAGCTGGCCAGCACTGACCTTGGAAAGCCACCCTGACTTCACCCCATGAGCTTACCTCCTCTGCTGTTGGGCTGTAGACCCCATTGTCTTTAAGCCAAACCAATGCAACACCCAACTGTAGCAGGTCCCACTGCCTTCCTTGAAGGGTGAACTTACTTCTGGGCAAACTGGGAAGGCAGGGAAAAATAGAACCCTTGCTCTGTGCTCCTCCATGCTCTGGTACTGTTGATGCTCCTGCATTGCAGAGCTATTTGGTTGCACACAGCCTGAGACTCAGCATACTTTGTTCAATTCCCTGCTCTTCCACAGACTTCACATGTGATCCCAGACAAATCCATTTGAAAGATGTTTAGGCACCAAAATTCCATTTATATCAACAACAGGAAAACATCAAAATAATTTTCAGTCATTACTGGGCTTCAGTTCCCATTATAGATACAATTATGCATCCTATCATTTCAGAGTGCCCACAGCAATGTGAGGGGCATGGCAGATCCAAATGATAACCTTTGGAGGTCCCTCCCAAGCACCATTTTGAACCTATGACACAGTGAACTGGTCAGCTCTTTCCAAATTCTGACTCAAGAGTGAGCTAACATCCCTTTTTATACGTGATACACATACAATCGTCCACATAGTTTCATTCAAGCTTTTCCGTTACCTTTTACACTTACCCTCTTTCTGTGCTTTCATCTCTTCATTGTAAATAAATCTATCCTTAACTACCAGCTGAGCTTTTCTCCCCTTTCAGTTTCTACTCTATTAGACCTGCAATACTCTGTGACCACCTGGAATACAAGCTGGGGATTTTCAGACACTGAGCAGCTATAAACTCACAAATTAAATAGATGATATAATTATGAAGGTAGCTACAGTTGTGTTGGTCACCCATAACTCCTTTTCTAGTCAATGCAGGTGTCTATTTTAAGGATCCTGTATAGGAACCACTGTTTCTCTTGGCTGACTCTAAGGGAAGGTAGCTATCTCCTTTTGCCCATACCAGAGATACTGTTCAAATGAATCCTGCTCAACATGCCTGCGGACAATCCCCAACTCTGTTGGATACAAAATCTATCGTCTACCTCTTGCAGTCTGCTGCTGGAAGAAATCACTTTTCTCTCCCCTCTTGTTACAGCTCATTTGCTCTGTAGCTCCAGATGCATGGCATGTATGGCCTGGGCTATTTACATTTCTATCTCTGAGTCAACAAAGAAAACAGACAGTCAGGATGCTATTTCTCCCAGTCAAGCCAGGAAAACATTCTCTCCTGTCAGGCAGTGTTTGAGAATATACACACAAAAGTCTACAGCTCTACTCTGAATGTCTGAATTTACTGCAGTTCCCAGTTGTGCTCAGTGGGATTGCAATTCAGATGACCAAAAGAGTAGCTCATAACTCTCTTCTTCCATCCCAGACTGATAGCCCAGCCTGTACCTCTGCACCATGCAGACTATGTCTATTCATTTTTAGTATGATTAAATATTTAATCTGCAGAAGAAATACCAAGTCAGAAAACGCAGAGGCTGCTCTGAATTATGATGATGCTGTTATCACTATCAGCTCTTTGGTAACAGAAAACAACACAGTGTGCTGGGTAACAGATACAAAATGAAAAAACCTTAAAGAAAGACCTTAAATAAATAGTTGTCACACCCTGTAAATGATCACATATGGGCCTGGGCAAACCAAAAGGTAGGATTTTGCCCTTTGCTAAGCTGTTTCAAGCTGTGCTAATCAGGAAGCCTGAGTTGTTTCTGCTTCTTCCACTAAATGACCAAGTCACCTGTGAGTTACCAACCCGTGCTTATTCACTGTGTGTGGACTCTGAGATATGCTGCAGTCTCACACCGGAGGTCATTTTGAAGGTTAGCATCATCAATTGAACGCAAGGCTTCAGAAAATATGAAAAGAGCACAGTATTTGAGCAAGGCTACTGGCAACATCAAACCAGCTTTTTAAGTCTAACACAAAGCAGCAGAGGGGATCCAGCTCTGCTCATTGCTCTCTGACCCCAGTTCCTGCAGGCAGCTCTCCCCTTGGATAAGGCTGAAACCCTCCTAGCTGAAAGCCATGTCAGGAAGGACTCAGTGAAATGGGACTGCTGCCAAAATGACAAGAAGCGGATGGAGTTTCAACCTTTGGCAGCAGACGGGATGACTGGCTTGGTGACTGAAGGTCTCTAGAGCAAGAGCAGGGAAGAGAAGGTTCACTCCAAGGGAGTCTCTGGGCAATTTTATCAGACAACCAAAAAGCCTAAGTTTACACAAGGAGTTTTTATATATTTATGCATTTAAAGAAGTTTTCTACCTTTCAGGATAAAGGGCCTAGAGGCTTTTACAAAAGCAGAGGGCATTGAGTGGATGTTTATAAACAAGATTCTTGGCATACCCTGCTCACAGTACTTTGGAAATCACCAAGATGAGCATCCAGCATTGTATGGCTGCTCTGCTGCTCCTGCTCCTGGAAAATAAGGGAGTGTGAAATGAGATAACCTTTCTGGGAAAACAGAAGGATAATCAAATTACTCTCAAATACATATGAAAAAGACCTCAAATATGGGTCCATGAATCACCATTCGTGGCAAATACCTTTCAAGTAAGTCACTGTTTGGATGCTTTGGTTCCAGTGAGTCAGTAGCTAAGCTTTGGTACATATCTGAGCTGCTGCCAACAGCAGAATGGAGACAGTGCATAAGGCACAAGGGATTTTGTGTGACAGAGGGTGCCCTTTTCCAAAAATGCCAATCTGGGTGGCATTGATGACCTCACATCCTCTCCCTTAAAGAACATATACATGGGCAACACCACTCACTTCCCTACTATTACTCCTGAAAAGACTTGCACAGTAAAGCTTGTGCTTTCGTAGCAGCTGTAAAATGTCCAAGTATAATACACATTTTCCTTTGCTCCTTCCAGCCTGAGTGCACTTTGGCCCAGTTATTCCTCTGTGTCGGATGGCAATTTATCATCAGCAGTAAGCATAAGACACAAAGGAGAAGTGCATGAGGTCAATCACTCATGGGTGCCCAGAGAGACAAACCCAAAGCTTCCAGTAAAAGCTATAGGACTGCTGTTATATCGTACTGCTCTTTCTGTGTGGGGCTGCCTACCTCCATACCTGCCACTGTGTGCCAGTGCTTACGGGTTTATTCTGCAGTGTGAGCCACAGAGCTGCTACAGCAAACACAATGCATGTCCCTGATTTTGTTTCCATGCCCTGCTCTAGGAAAAGCATTATTTTATTATATTGCATAAAAAATGGCACTCAGTTTATTGTGAAAACAGAAAGGAACCAAAATATGTTATACACAGGTGCGCTCTGTCTGCTGCAGGGAGATCCTGTTCCTAGTACAGACCGCAAAGCAGTATGGTGGTTCAAACAATTAATGATGATGATGAGGGAGATAAGACAGTACTCTCAGAAAGAAGTCCTTAGAAGAGTCCTTGGAAGGTGGGCTACTACTGGGACACGGCTGGATCCATCTAGCTTTTATTCTGACCTTCCACACATGCGCTCAAGAGCCTAATTACCTATTTTGCCACCTAAAATGGAAAATGAGCCTGGAATACCAATGATGCTTAGTGCTAACAAATCTGTAGTATAAAAGTCATAAGGGTCTCAAAGCTGGACTGACCTGTAGGGAAGATGCTAGTGCTGCTCACAGGGCAGAAACAAAGCACGCACCAACAGGATGCTTTTCTTTTCCAGTAGTTCCCTGGGAAGAGAGCTGCCCTTCAGAGCTCAGAGCAGCTTTGTTCTAGAACACCGTTACCTTAGAAAACATTACTGACTTGTTTGCTGGGGATACTGAGGAGGTCAGAGCAGCTACAGAGCGAGTTCATCTATAACATCTTACGAAGGGTTTCTATTTTTATACATCTTTTAACCTCTAGTCTAAAGGAAACATCAATCCACTGTATGTGAGGTCCAGTGAATGCAGACATGTCAAACATTTCCATATGAGCTGCAAGACCTTCAGAACTGCGCAGAGCCTCGCAGGGCCCTCTCTAGCGCAGTGTGTGTTGAAGATAAGCAACGGACAGATCGCTTGTCAGCAACAGTGGAGACAAATTCTTTCCAGCAACATTTTTCTTTCATCTGCCAGGGGTGAGAGATGAAGCATGAGTGTGCAGATGCCTGAAGGAGGGGGAACCTGGGGAAGGGCATGGACTGGCGTCAGAAGGAGGGACTTCTTAGCTTTGCTGTGTGAGCTTAGAGAAAATAGCACCTGTTTCAGTTCTCCCAGTTCTCTTTGATGTCTCATTTGTTTAGATAACTCCCTCCTCCTGAAGGAAGCTTTTGGGGCAATGACCTACAGCTTTCCACTGCTGCCAGGCTTCCTCTCACTGTGGCAGTATTCATAAGCTTGCTGGAAATAGATTTAGTCAGCCCCTGAAAAGAAATCAGATTCTACCAAAAGCCTCTGTCTTTCACCCGAATGCTTTTATACCCCTATATAATTGATTTATATAGCTTTCTCCTGGCACAGCAGGTGCCCCATGGCCTGACCTTGTAGCATTCAGCTCTTCTTCAGATGTAAAACCAAGCCTCACACTGCTACATCCCTGCACAGTAAGAACATCAAGAGTTGGGCTGTATCCTGTACAGAAAACAAGTTAGCTGGGTTTCTTTGGTACTTTTCAAAGGATGTTTTGTATTGAGCATCCTGAAGTCCCTGTTCCTTCTCAGTGCAGCATTATCCTCTGATCTACTGATTTGCTTGCTGCTCTCACAAAATTAAGAGACCATTAAATTTACACAATTTACCATATTCTAAGCCTTATTTAACAAAGAGATGGTTTAATTGGTAAACATGCCAGAAGGTGGTTGCTTACATGGTCACATCTCTTTCTATTTGTGCATAGTGATGCCTATGTAGACTTTTCCTCTGTTTTTCAATAGTCCTGCAACCCAAACTTGCCTTATATAATCCTGCTTCTTTGGCAGATGGCTGCTGAAATTTATTAGTAACTTTTTTTTTTAAATTTAATTGAGATATTAAGAGTTTTGCACTTTCAAATCTAATAGACAACTGGAAACTGATTACAGAGTCATTAAAGTAAATTATTGTGCTAGTAGATTTCATGCAAGGAGAAAAGCTGCAATGGAAATATCAAATTTGGGTCTTTGATGTACATTCCTCATGTATAAGATTGTTCTGACCTCTAATCTTTCATCTCTTTGAAGCCATCGAAGGGCTACACTTTGACCACTTGATTGAAAACCTGCCATGAGTGAGGTCTCTGGTACAGAACAAGACCTAGGTGAGGACAGGATTGAGTCTGTCTGGACATGGGAACTCAGCTCACTTCTGCAAAGTGCTGCTTTACAGCTTTTTCCTTCTAGTGTGAGAAAGGACTTTGCTTTGCTTTTGAAAGGGACAGAGAAAGCTGGGTCTGAGCAGCCCTTCCTCTCTCCTGGGAGTCTGTAAAAAACATACTTGTACAGGTGTGCATCAGGATTGATGATCATTTGATTGTTCTCCCTTTCTCCCAGTCCTAACCAGCCTTTACACCTCACTTCTTCTTTGCCTGCTTTGTCTTCCTCTTCTTCTTCACCCAATTCCACTGCCCTCTTGTCACCTTTATAGCAGAGGTTTGTCTGTATTGCAGCCCTGTCTGGCCCCGCAGCTAACAAGACTTCCATTTAAAGTCCTGATTTCATGGTTAATGGAGATTTGCTCCCACATCACATTTGCCATTAGGCTCTCACTGCTTTTCTTACCTTTCACTCTTCCCCACTACCAACCATGCCCCCACTGCTTGCTGCAGAGTCCAGTGTGCTGCCTTTAATGGAGATTTCATCCCTTATGGCCAGCCTTGGACCGCTCACCCCATCTTAAACAATTGTAGCCCATCCAAGCAGCCCATCTCATTTTTGAACTCATAAATAACAAGAGCTTCAACATAAAGCTTTCTCCGGGTACCTGTCATTTACAGTGCAGACACATGGGTCACTGGACAATGACCCAGTATGGGACATCTTAATTCCAGGGTGGAAGAGCAACTGCCAATGGACTGGCCCCACGCGGTTTACCTCAATTCACAAGTCTTCTGTAAATAGTTACGAGGCAATAGGTAAGAGCAACAGACTAACACTCACTTCCATACCTGTGCAGTCTCACCCATTTGTTATCCAGCCTCCCCAGCTACGTCTTCCCAGCTGAAGACAAAGCCCTAGAACAGAAATGATGCTTTATGAAGCTGACCTAGTTACACATCAGCAAGCCGGTGAAATCTGCAACAGGGTAAAGAAAAGGCATGAGCGCAGTGCACAGCTTTATCCAAACCCCAGCCTCAAGAGATCGCATTAAGATGGCAATTTAAGTAAGATTTACAGCTTTCAGGTCTGTTCCTGGGGCATTGAGGGTTGCGGAGGCCAGTCAGCATGCTCAAAACCACTGTAAGTACCTCTGAGCTTCCTCTGTGTGGTCTGGCATAAAAGCAGCATGGGGGGGGAAGTGATTGGCAGTGGGGAGCTAGTTTATCACATGAAGATAATGCCAGCCAGGGGAAGGATCAAAGGAAAATGCACATCATCATTTTTGCTGGTCCTTCATTTCTGCTAGCAGAGAAGTATCTAGAGGGACCACAAACCCTCTGGGACAGGAACTGTGGCCTTGATCTGCAAATACACAGAGATACTGAATTCCCACTGGCATTTCTTTGAGCATTAGGGGCCCCCCAAATACTTTTGCTATAAATCAGAGCACCCACAACGTTTTCCCTATGTTTAATCTCATAAGCACACCTTTGTATATAACTTATGCATATACATGTTTGTGCACGTTGCAATTTTACCTCTGGTGATGTAAAGACATACCTCTGTCTGGAGATCCCAAAGGAGACATTCCCTGGCACAGGAACTCAGTTTTCCATACTGTTAAATTGCTGCCATGGTCCTGTCACATTTTTGGCCCTCAGGCCAGCAAGGACTGACCCAGACAATCACCAGGCACAGCTCAGGGGTGCGCGTGGTGCAGACACCATTGCCAGCAGGCAGCCTGGATGTGGCCATGATGCACATTCCGAATGTTTCCCTGGAAAAGATGGGCCACTCCACACCAGCTCAGCTCAGCAGCAGGGAACAAGTACAGGCACATGCCTTTAGTCAGGCATTAAGCAAACTGGCCAGGGTCACAGCAAGAATCTGTGGTGGGAGAGCAAATGTTGGTGTCCAGGGCTCTTGCTACAGGGGATCCTTCCCATCACAGAGGCAGGGTTACCTGTGGGGTGTCCCAGCATCTCCAGCCCCCTACTCACCTGGAGCTTTGGTGAAAGGCTTGGACTGTTTTGTTTTCAAGGATGAAAATCTTTCCTTCCCTCTAAAGCTTTGCTGCTGTTCCAAAATACATCAGAAGCTGAAGCAGCCCCAGTCAAGCACAAATGAAAAGGCTCAGACTCCTCTGCCTTATCTATAACCTCTTTATTAGGAGTCAAATGCACCCTCTCCCCTCAGAAGGAAACACAAGACACATGTGGGAACCCCATGCGCCAAGGGAGGCACGGTAATGCAGGGATTTAATCTGGGAGGTTGCAGGGATTGCTGCCGATGTGCTGCCTTGCAGAGGTGCCCCAGTGTGCAGGGTTTGCTGGCTTGTGTTTGACACCAGGCCAGCCACAATGGGGCTGGGGCTGGGTCCTTTGGAGCATGGCAGAGGGCTGTTGCAAGTAGAGGTAAAGCACCCAAGTTTCGACTCCAGACCTGATGCTTGAACCACAGAATAGTATTTCTCCTTGTGGTTTACCTAGAGAAATGAGGTTGAGTTGTTCTGTTCACACAGATTGGATTCAGGATGTCTTTGGACAGCTGAAATACAAAGTACTGCTTGAAGACTGTATTACTTTGAGCTTAGCTGCCTCTTCACAGCCCTGTCTGGCTCACATATAAATGACCTCTCTGACCTTTGTATAACCACTCCTCTGCAACTTTCATCTTCTGTTTTCCTGTTTGCCCTTAGTGAGATTTCATTTCCCCGTTTTCCTGGCACCACACTGTGGGCTGGAAGAACAAGCCTGAATTAACACTGAGAAGGTGAAGCAGGACCAAGTTACAGCAATTACTGCAAGAACTGCTGTAAACCAGAGCTCAGATAAGAAATCTTCATCTATTTCTTTTATGCCTTGTGTCACTCAGGACTCCAGACTCAAATGTGAGGAGCAAGCAGACCAGCACTGCTGAAGCCAGAGGAACAGAACTCTCAGCTCCTGCCAGTCTTTTTCCCTAGTCCACTCTAGAGGTGTTATAATACATAGACTTCGTCTAGTAGAGCTTCCTTCCAAGTTGATATTCCTGCTATGCTAGAGTATTGTAAATTCATTTAAGAGCACCCCTGCTCCCAAAAGCTCATAGAAATTATCTGACTGTTCAATATTTATACACCCACAGTTCTACACAAAATGGCAGAATTAGCAACAATTTGGGTCTCTTGACTTGCCTGCAGTGCTCCTACCCAGAAGACAGTGCTGCCAAGCGGCATGGAACATGATGACTCCAATTCAAGTGATGTCCACGCACCCTTTGACTTTGGTGGTGCAAATGGATAAAGATGCACATTGCACAGCATTCTCAGGCTGTTGCATGTTCCACCCATGCTGTTGGGTCAGGACTGTGTCTGCAGCTCTTACCTAACACACATCAATAATAGCGTCCCTGGGAAATACTTCCTTCCAGCCGCCCGACTCACCACTATATATAGCTCCATCGTTATCTGTGAAGTCTAGAGGAGGCAGAGTGAAAAACCAATCAACAGAAATATCTTCACTGAATGCAAAAATACCTTTCAAAAAATCACTTTTGAGGCTGGGGGAGCACAATTTGTTTATATAACATCTTATTTTTAGATTAACAGATGGTTAATAATAATCAAAGCTGACTGTAAGAGCAATCGTTTTAAAAGCGGACTAGCTTTAAGCTTGATAAAAAAAAAATCTGTTCAGGTTTTGTCTTCAAGGTGATCCCACATGTTTTACCAAAGGAAAACTCGGGAGAAACAACAAGGCTCAGTGAAAAGTGTAGAAATTGATGCCATAAGAGCAGTAGACAGGCACAAGCTGTTGCAGTCTTTTGTCATCTTGCAGGTACACATACACAGAGCAAGATTCTGGGGACGCTGACTCCACAGACACCTCAGGAAAGAAGACAGGATGGAGATGCATAGATGCAGCTGCATTCCCATCAGTACTTTCTGCTTGTGATAATGGCAGAAGACTGGCGAGGCACTTTGCAAAACTCTTTGCATTCACTCTACAGCACAAACTGAGCTACTGAGCAAGCTTTGCTGCAAAGCTCTCACTGTGCATGGCTTTATATTGGAAAGTACATTTATTCTTTGGGGGCAGATGGCTGATTTGGGGCTTTTCTTTAACTGAGTGCTGGAGTAACAACCAGTCCTTTGCAATAAATGACACCTGGGGTGGCAATAAAGCCGGTCTGGTTTTCATTTCCTGATAAAGCTCAGCCTGTTTTCTCTCCCTCCACTGCAAAAACTTTGCAGGATCAGTCTCCATATGGCTAATTTTAATTTCCTAGTAATGAAATGTGAGATTATGAATGTGAAATTATACTGGCAATTGTGCATAGGATGTGATGTCAGATTAGAGAAGTGCACTGCAGCTTTCTATCGTCTGTCTGAGGTGATGTGTGTTTACCCACCCCTACACACCACTTTCTGTATTTTATGGGCTGAGTGCTTACAGCTCCCATTAAACTGGTGAGAGTTATTGGTGTCCTTCACACCTGAAATAAGCCAGCTCATTAAAGGAAACTCATTCCAGTATACACAGATTTTACAGCAGCACTCATCAGCTCCTTTTCCAGGGACCTTTTTCCAGTAGCGACCTAAAGCACAGAGGAAGTTTTACATGATGGAGCTAAACTCTGCACTCAGGCACAGGCAGTACCTTGTGGTGCAGCTCAAACCATACAGATTATTCTGAGATGGAGCTGCTCAAAAGGAAGTTTCTAGGCAAGGTACCAGGAAGGCAGCATCTTGAAATCTCCCCTAAAATATTTGCCTTTATTTCCCTGAACTCATGGCCGTTGCCTGAAGTTCCTCCTTTATATAAAGTAGATCTACAATAAAGAGCTTGCTGTACTGCTAAGGAGACCCAAATCTGACCCCCATCTTCACTGTCTCCTTTGGTTCTGCTAAATCTGCCAAGGTGCCTTAGTTTTCTGAGATATTTGCCTACTAGAAAAGGAATGAGTGGACAAAACCTCACTATAACTTTCTTTGCAAGTGTATCAAAATCTTGACAAAACATTTCCAAAGAGCCACTTTGTAAAATTCATGCTTTCTTATTGCCTTTTCCCATGTGTTTCCCTGACAGAAGCAAGAGACAAAAGCAGTAAAGGAAAACCTTGAATGCTACCCTCTGTCATCTTGTTGCCTTTGATTTCTGAGGCATTCCACAGCGGACCAGATGACTGATCTCTTCATACAGCGAGATCACTTTCATACAGTGAAATCTGGATGAAACCGTTTTGGAATGAGAAGGTGCTGCATGATCTACCTCATTCCTTCTGTAGTTTTATGCCTACAAGAAGATCTTTCCACTTGCAAAGCTTCCCCTGAGCCCCCCTCCAGCATCATGGTCTGAGGACTGTGGTTATTTCACTTGCCTATAAGCATCCAGCAGGCAGCAAGCCTCTATAAGACATAATACTGAGACTGACTCATCTCCCACCAAAATTATCCTGCTACAGTGCTGGGTCACAGGGAATCAACACCTTTAGTCAGCTCAACCTAGGAGAAGGTGGTGTGTTCCTGCATGGAGAGAGGGAACTACAGATGGAAGAGAATTACAGGAGAAAAACAGTAAGAAACGCATAGGAACTTACAGGCCAAGATACTACTTACCAAGCCAAGAAAAAACAACCTTTTCTTTAATTTACAAGTGATTTCAGTGGTACCATAAGCAGAGACTGAGCCATTTTAAGCAAAATGGGTTTTGCAAACAAGCCCATAATAAACGCATTTATTTTTGGCTGGCTATTCCCCAGTAATAAGCCACAAGGACTGTTTAACACCTTTATTTGTTTAATGTTTCCTGCTCATTTCATATTCCTCCTCAACAGCAGTTTAGGAGCCCTGAGGGAAGCACTGGGGCTGCATATGAGCCCTGCTGCCTGTCTGGAACATTATTCTGCTGGCATTTTAATCTGGTTCAGCTGTGGTGTGGAGAGATCACTGCTTTGACTGGAGATACGCCGAGCTATTTCAGTTAAAGGTCTTCATGGAGCACACACTCGGGGCAGCATGGTGACCGCCTGGAAAGTCAAACTGAATTCATAGCTTCTTCACCTCACCACAAGCTGCTTTGGACTGTGCCTACAGCCAGAGGCATGCAGTTAGAGAAACAATCCTAGGTGCAACCAAACTGCAGCTTTTTGCACGAAAACGTGGTCATTTTGGCAACATTTTGACATGAAAATCTTCAGATCAGCTCTCACCAGGTTTAGTTGTGTAGGTTTAGCCAGACAGTTGCCAGGGTTGTTGTGTAACTGTTCAGGTTTTCAATTCGCAGAGGACTGTGAAATATGTAGTACATGTTAGTGCTATTTTATACCACAAAGATACAGACTGTACCATGCTGGTCCTGCACGCTGCCCTGCTGGAGGCCATGGCAGAGAAAGGCCTGGCTGTAGCAGAGAAAGGGCTGAGAGCTGTTGTCCAGGCACCATCAATGCTTGACTAAGTGCCCCTGAGCCCACTCTGGGCTACAGCTTGCCCATACCAAAATGGGAGCGAGGGAAGAGTTTAGATATATTTAACCCATATGATGTTGGTGAATGCAGAGTTCAACCCACAGGAGGAACAGAGGAGGAGGTGAGGTACCATCTGCTAAAATTTGCAGCCAAGAGCCTCAGAGGAAGAAACCACCATGGGGCTGAAAAGTTGCTGAAGATGCCAAAGAAGAACACGGTATTGTACACAGGCATTGTACATTGTCAGAAAGATTCCCCACATGACTGAAATAACCATTTAATTTAGGGTCTAGATCAGCAAATCCGGGGGGCCATGCTGTAACACAGCATAGGCTTGGGAAAGGAAGGTTTGGGCATTTTCCCAACAAGATTACAAATCTATACACTACAGAGCTATTCTTGGGCCGTCCTGAGACACTTGACTGTTTCGTGGCATGTTGATCAATCAACACTCACAAAGGAGCTGTTGGCATCAGAAGAGGCATGAGATGCATCAGAGGCTGGCCCCCAAGTGCTCTCAGGTGCAGACAGTACCAGCGGGCTCCTGCAGAGCCAGCATTAAATAAATGCTTTGACTGTGGTACAGGTTTTTCGCTTGTAAAATATGCAGGAGATAACAAGATCAGGAAAGTAGCAAGCAAGCAGGAGAATGGCTTGCCTTTGCAAAGTGATCTGGACTACTTGGAGGGATAGCTACAACCCAAAAGGATGTATTTGCATGCAGGAAATTGTCATAAATGACCGGTTTCTTTACACAGGATAAAGAAAGCATATCACTATGCATGGCATAGTGCTGTCAATGGCTCTTTTGATAGCAAAGCATTAAAATGGGCTGACACCTGTTGGGTGTCACAGAACACACCATCAGAGTTACAGCTATTAGAAATACTCCTCAGCATGTTGTAAACTGTAGTCTGCAGGGTGAGATTTGCAGAGGTGCCCCTTCAGAGAGTGCTCCTTGACATTCCAGAGACAGCAGGAAGGAGTGGAGAGCAGCTGCCTGTTCTATTCTCATCACTGCAATTGCCCCATCATTACTGAAGAAATACATGGCTTTGAACACACAACATACCAAAAGATTTGCGATGAGTGCTTGACTGACACAATTATTAATGTAGAGAATTAAGAGAAGGAGATGTTAGAAGAGCAATCATGTACATGCCAGTCAGAAAGGATATTCTGACTAATAAGAAAAAGCAGTTTGGAGCATGATATCAATATTCTGATTTGCAAAAGCCCCAAAGGAATGACATTAAACTGATGGGAAAGGTCTTAACCAGCAACATTTATAACTCAGCAGTGATCTACTTACTCTGTCTTTTCCTAATGGAAAATGAGAAGTTTCCCCAAGATTGATAACGTAGCCCACAGGAGCAAATGCTCTATACTCAATGGAATCATCACGCATATTCATCTTGTAGATAAATATTCAGGAAAGAAAAGACTATTCCAGGCAGCTTATAAACTAAAACATGTATAAAATACGTGTTTCAGAAAAGCCAATGCCCTTTCTGAAAAACATATTGGCAGTGAACTTCACAACTTCCTGTCTTTGCTAACTACTGCATTCCCCATCCAGGAATCCAGGTGAGACCAGAGGGCAAGTCTTTAAGATACAACTTTCTTTCATCTGAGTTTATCAAACACACACTGCACTCAGAGGTGTCAGCCTGCACAGGAACATCATCTCTTACCACCTCCAGGACATGGGGAGAGGGTGCAGGAGGGTCCCACCACAGCCTGGGCAGTCCTTTGGCAGGACTGTACGGAGTGTCCACTTCAGCAAGTAGTTACTAGTCCTGTGCACCATCACAGGGTGTACTCACAAGTGAGGACACAACATGGACAGTCCTCACACCCTGCAAACACCTATGGCTATCCGAGCTCCCCAGTCAGGCTCCCTCAGCAAACATTCCTTTTATGCTTCCTCACAGAGATCAAATGAGATGTTATCCCCAAGCAAATCAACCTCAGTGTTTCCTTCCTCCCAGTTTTCTGTTTTTTTTTGCCTCAGTTTGGTGTTACACTCAACCTCCTACACAATGAGACCAGAACTGATGCCAGCCTATTTGGGGATAGCAGCACTTCCCAAACATTTTCCATGATACACCCAAAGGCATAAAAATTGATTCCTGTGATAATACATTATAAATAACCATATTCTGACATTTTACACACTTAAAAGGCAACTTTTATGCTGCCTCTGTTTTAACATGTTCCTGAGACATTCATAGGCATGCAACATCTCCTCCCAGCTCTTCAAGACTCAGTCCCTGGGATGAGGTTCCTTTAACCACCGTATGCATAGCAGTTAGCTTCCTCATGCACTCTTTATAGTCCATGGAGAGAAATGGGTACGTCAGGTGATGCTAAAGGAGATCTAACAGACCACAGTGTAAGAACTGCCTGAGCCTCTCCACAGCCTACAGAGCAGCCAGGAGCCACCATCTCACATGCAGCTATCTGTAGGCAGAAGAGATGGACTCCACCTTGAGTTCTGGACAACACTTGTGCTTTGTGCATGCCAGACTCCTGGCTGCACCTGCAGTGATTCAGTGGCCTAGGTCTGGCTCAGACACCCAAGCTCTTCATGGCCATGTTGTCTGCCACGGATGAAATGCAGTAAGGTGAAGACAGGCTGAGCTGAGCCTGTCCTTCAGTGTAACTTTGTGGTCCTTCTTGCCCTTGTGCTCTGACACTGTCTCCCCTGGAACCTAGTGGTGGCAAACTCTCAACCATGTAAACGTGTGCACAGCTAATGAATTTTGCCTTCAGCCTGGCTCCAGTCTATGCCTGAGCAGCAACAACAAAATAGAACACCTATCGCCTACCCACACCATGACCATCACTACTCTGATTGATCTGAGAGGCAACAAACGACTCTCACCATGGCGTCACTGTTAGTTATAACTGTTTATCTATCATTAACACACAGAAATACAAAAACCTGCTGCACGCCCCTTGTGCTAGGGGCTGTACAAGCTTAGGGCAGAAGAGACATTTGCCCTCTTAATAAGAAATGCCCCATTAAAATGAAACACACAACTCATCCCACCTGTTAATTTTTTAACAGAGAACACAGGCTTTTGACCTTTATTACACAGCATTTGAACCGAGCACAATTTGAACAAGAAAGTCTGCATCTTTGCTTAGCAGCAGAGATGCTGCTTACCTCTTCCTCTGTTTCCTGCAATGATTCCTGCCACTCATGACTGTCCAGCCTCGGGAAAGATCTCCTGGTGGTATTCTTAGATAATTGTTTAACCTTAAACAAGACCTGAACCATATTCAACAAAATGCTTGCTCCCAGCAGAAGAGCAGGCTGGTTTCAACGGTATTCAAAGGATATTTGAAATCTTTAGAATTTTCAAATGCGACTGTAAATAGCATGGTGGGAGAGCAGAAGGTGCAGGAGGATGTCTCCTGCATAAATTGGCTCTTCGAGGAGGGGGGGGAAAGAGGTGTAATTACTAATAATTCCCATTATGTGCCTCCAAAAGTGTAGAGGTGATGGCAGTGCTGAGAACACATACCAGAGCAGTTTCATGATCAATAATTCTATCGTATCACAAGCCATCTACATAAAGTACAACAAAATGAGAACCACAGTCCAGGTCCCAAAGCCAATAAACACTAAACCAGCAAATGCTGGCTGCATGTAAGGCGTGAGATAACACAACTCTGAGACCACATGCAACAACTCCAAGAGCAAATAAAACAGCATTGTGACAAGTGATTATTAATCCAAAACAATGAGTGCTTATAACACATTCGTTTTGACACACTCTGGTCAGATCTGTCGCCCCATGTTGGGCACCACAACGAACTATCATGGTTTAAGCCCAGCCGGTAACTCAGAACCACGCAGCCACTCGCTCACTCTCCCTCTTTCCCCCCCCTGCTCCTGCTGGGATGGGGAGGAGAATCAAAAGAATGTAACTCCCGTGGGCTGAGATAAGAACAGTCCAGTAACTAAGGTATAACACAAATCACTGCTGCTACCACCAATGATAATAATGATAAGGGAAATAACAAGGGGAGAAAATATAAAACTAAAGGGGAAAGGGAAAAAAACAATAAACACAAGAGATGCACAATACAACTGCTCACCACTCACTGACCAACACTCAGCCTGACCCGAGCAGTGATCTGGGACTTTTAGATGACTCCCCGCAGTTTATATACTGGGCATGATGTGCTGTGGTCATGCCTTTGGCTAGTTTGGGTCAGGTGTCCTGAGTGCCCCTCCTCACTGGCAGAACATGAGAGACTGAAAAGTCCTTGATCAGAGTAAGCATTACTTAGCAACAACTAAAACCATCAGTGTGTTATCAACATTGATCTCAGACTAAGGCCAAAAACAGAGCACTGCACTGGCTCCTAGGAAGGAGAAAAATAACTGCTATAGCTGAAACCAGGACACTCTCACATTCTAAAAACATCTTCCTTATCTGCATTTTTCAATCTGAATCCTTCTGCCCACATGCTAATCCCATCTTATTGACAAAGTCACAGAAACCTGTGCTTGCATTCTCTCTCCCTGCCCTGGGGGAATAAGAAAAGAATAGCTCAGGTTTATGTCTCAGCTCAAGAAAATGAGGCGAGTGGAAATGAATGAAAATTTTGCTACTGAGGTGAACTGCTAAAAAAATGAAACCTGAAGTCAAAATTTAGGGCTCATCTTCATTTAACAGAAGAAACACTTTCTGCTCAGATTTCAGACTGTTTCTGCAGATATTAATGCTTAAAACAGGCCCACTGGGCAAGAACTTTTAAATTGTGTTTTACAGTTGAATAAACAGAAGAATAGCAGGACAGAAAGACAATTGCTGCTTTACTGTAAATATTGGCCACATTTTTCCCCTTTTAGCAGATGCAGACAATGTATTCATATTTAAGAGATCCCTAGCAGACCTGTTGTAAATTAGCATTTATACGCAAGTGGCCTTTGAGAAATCTGGCTGCTTTACTCTATAAAGACAACAAGTAATAGGTCAGATGCAAAACTCTTTCCTGAAACTGGTGACGTTCATTGCTGACTTGAAGCAAATCCCATGCAACTGAGCAGAAGCAAAGAAATGACAAGAAATCCTATTCTTCTTAACACCCTGACTTTGTATCTTATCTCCCGCTTGCCTACTGCCCAAATCAAAACACTGCAGTCAGTGAGGGTGTTTCCACTGATGTGTTGGGCAAATACACAGAAAAAAAAGTGGTACCTTTTGGGATCCTATAGAGCTTTTTTTAGGGAGAAGAAAATAGAGGATGGAGCTATACATACAAGTGAAATGTAGGCAGCAAACCACGGGGATAGTTTTATATAAGTATAGTATTTATAGAACCAAGGTGCAAACAGATCTTTTAATTTAGTTGCATTTTCTTTGCCATAAGAAGAGCCTGGGCCATATTAAGCAAAATCAGCTTTGCCAGCAAGCATGTAAGTGTGTGTGTGCATTTCTGTGGTGCTGATTGATGGGTGTGTGAGTCACAGAATAGTTTGGGTCAGAAGGGACCTTAAAGCTCATACAGTTCCGAACCCCTGCCACGGGCAGGGACACATTCCACTAGACCAGGTTGCTCCAAGCCCCATCCAACCTGGCCTTGAACACTGCCAGGGATGAGGCTGTCAGAGCTTCTCAGGAAGTCTGCTCCTTTCTCTCGCCAGCCTCATGCCATAGGACATTTAAGAACTCTGAAATGCATTTGTTTGCTTAATATTTTCTGCTGATGGCAACTTTTCCCACGCCTGTCTGCTAGGTTATGGGTGAACTGTTCCCTACCCCAGCACCTCTGGCACAATAGTCTGCAAAGAAATGGCATCCTCCAACTCACACCTCACCTCCCAAAAGGCAATGTCAGACACATTGCCTTGATCCACATAAATGCATTGAGAAAACATTAATTCAGGCCAGAGGTGTCTGACTATATCAGTATTCTTAGGATAGGTACTAAAATATAATCAATGAGATTCTCAAAAGCACCGAGCACAGGTTTTTGAACTCCTATTGAGTTCAAACAAATCAGAGTTAGCTCAATACAGGCTGAAGTTCTGCTTCAGAAAGGCTCATTTCAACTTGGTAAAGTTCAATTACTTTTCCAATCTCTATCTGACAAATTTTGTTCATCCTCTTCCAGATTTAGGAACTGGTATTTGTACAGCATTCAGTAAATCAGAGCCCAAGAGTCAAGGCACATGCTACCACCATAAAATACAGCAAGGAGGACAAGTAACCATTACGTGCCTCATCTGAGACAGAATCAGTGCAAATCAAAATAAATATCCAGTTATAAAATCACTGTTGCCTTAGAGATTATGACAAAGAAGCCTGCTGTGTCTCTGACCTTTTCACACCCAGACATTTGCTGCTTTTCAAACATCCAAGTCCATTTGTTCTCTTAATAGTGTTGATTGATTAGATGCTGGAGATAGTGGGTTTGTAAAGAGCATTTTCTTTGTACCTCTTCCTTACATACACCAGCCCGTTATGGTAAAAGATTACACAGTATTATTTTCTACTCATCTCCTGGCTGCTGCACAAACAAGAATCACTTTTACTATTTCTAGGTAAGCTGATAATTTTTCTGTTCTACTATTTGCTGGTTTTATTCATATTTCCAGTCAATCCTGGAACACTGCTCCATTTATGCAGATAATGAGTTTTGGTGTAGAACTAAGCATTTAATCTATGGTGTTTGCTGTTTAAGTCTAAACTCTTCATGGTGCTCTTGTAATACTAACACATTTTAGGAGCTGAAGTCAATATCAGAAGGCTGAAATCCTGCTTGGTACAGGGAAGGCAGAGGAGGATTTCACTGAAAGCATCTACAAATTAAGTTTTTCAGGCAGGCTGCTCCTTAGGGAAACCACTTATGTGCCTAAGTTTATATTGTTTCTCCTACAAACCCGAAGGAGAATTTCATATTGTTAAAATGCTCTTCAACTGCACAGCACATTTACTTCTAACAACAGGTTTTAGGCTTCCCAGCACTGGACATGTGTTACGTAGACCCTCCTCCAGCAACAGCCTCACAGGATCCCCACGGGCTACACAAGCTAACAAGTTTCACCTGTTAACCACTGCCTGTAACTCCTTAGCTGCAGCACGTCCCATGGGCAGCCTGCAGTCCTGACTGGTGCATTTCTAGTGATGGGGAGCAGATCTTTCAAAATAAGAAATTCACAAAGCAAACATAAAGAAGGGGAGTCGGGGTGCCAGCTGCTATACTCACAATTCACCATTTCATCCTGCTACTGCAATGATTTGTTTACTGCAATTAGTTTTCTGCAGCTCTTTAGTCATAGGAAAAAAACCCAAACAAACAAAACCCCACTACTTTTGGTCATGACAATGTGTTGAAATGCCCATATAAAATAAAGGATAAAAAGAGGACTTCCCCTGATGTCAGAGTGAGCCAGATGCAGCAAGTTGAGAGACATGACCCATGTGAGGCACTGGCTTTGGGGTGCAGGGGGGCTGGGTGCTTCAGTGCTACCACCTTCTTGCATGACACTAAGCAAAACAGTTTTATCCCTTTTCACTTTTCATCTGTAGCCTGGTGACATCAGCAGCTTCCCATCCCTCCTGCTCCTCCTATCCCATCCCTCCTGCTCCTCCTATCCCATCCCTCCTGCTCCTCCTATCCCATCCCTCCTGCTCCTCCTATCCCACTTATTCCCACTATGAACTCTTTGGAGCAGTGCCTCTATTTCAGTATGTGTTTATACAGTGCCAACATCAGCTGTATGCACAGAGCTGCATCAGTACCAAATCCCGGATGCAAACCAGGGAGGAAACATCATTCCTGAGGGCTGCCAGCTCACCTTCCCGCCCCACGCCACTGTCTTCCTGCCTCTGCAATACAGGTAGAATCTACTAAAACGCTCTCAGTCTCAAGTACACATCCCTGAGCAAGCCTGAGACTTCTCCTCCTGCAAAGCCTCTGCAGGGGACTGAAGGCTTTCCCAGGCATTTAATTGACTTCAGATTTTATTTGAGCATCTCAAAATAATAGTGAGAAGGAAAAATACTTGTGCTATAATTAAATATACCAGAAATAACCTTACGTTTTCCTGATGCTGCTTAAATTAGTATTCATTGGGCATAAATCACTGTGAATACACTAATGAAATGATTCATTTGTTCATTTGCCTATGCATGTTGATAACTATATGCCGAGAACTCAACAGTTTATCAACAGCCTCATTTATTTTAAGGAGGCTGCTGTCATTCACAAAGCATTGGCCAGCAGCCATGCATCCCTTCACCTTTCCCTGCTGCCTTCATAAATCTCCCATTAACCTCCTGAGCATTAGGCATTTTTTCAAGGAAAACAGCAGCATCTGCTCGGAGACAATTGCTGCCCATCTGCTCACTCACCTTGCAAATGTTTCTTGGCCTCTGCCCCTTCCCCCATCCGTTGCATCTTTCTGATGCAACTCATTGCTTCCAGCCTGCACAGTCATTTCTCATCATGATTTGTTGCTTTGCCCCTGCTCCGTATAAGAGAGGAGGAGCTGTAGCTCTTCTCCTCTCTTAACCAAGCAGCTAAGATCAGTCATAAACCGGATCATTTGCTCATGGCGTGATTTTGAGCGAAGCTGTTAAAAGTTGCCGTTTTTCTCCATTATGCACAATGTGCACACAAAAGCCATCCCTCTGCTCCTGAATTTGGCAAGGAGGCCACCAGAAACTGGCAACTTTCCCATCCACGGGTACTGTCGATGCTTATCCAGCCTCTTTGGATATTTCTGAGCATCCACGTGAGACAAGTGAGTTGGTGCCATTGTGTCATTTTATAAGTGGGCACTTAAGGTACAGAGCTGAAATAACTGTTCAAGGTCATGCATGAAGCCTAACCAAGAAATGAAGCATTGGTTTTTCCCTCCCATTATATTAGATCAAATCCTTCCATTCTGGGAGAAAGTGACATTTCCAGCCCAGCCTGCTCCTGGAGTTGCAGAAGGTTTCATCAGGATAAAAAGGTCTGCTTTGGGAAACCTTCCTTGCTTCCAAAACAAGTTATCTCCAGTATTGGTAGTGGAGCACAGCGCTGGGGTCACAAGGACATACTATTTCAGTTTCAAAGGATGCAACCACATAGCCCCAAGACACACAGAGAAGAAGCACTTCGACTTTCCGTCCAGTACCTAAAGGGGCCTACAAGAAATCTGGAGAGGGACTTTTTACAAGGGCAGGTAGTGACAGGACAAGGGGGAATGGCTTTAAGCTGAAAGACAGGGGATTTAGATTAGATATTAGGGTTAAATTATTCACTATGAAGGTGCTGAGGGGCTGGCACGGGGTGACCAGAGAAGCCGTGGCTGCCCCATCCCTGGCAGTGCTCAAGGTCAGGCTGGACGGGGCTTTGAGTAACCTGGTCTAGTGAAGGTGTCCCCGACTGGGGCAGTGGGGATAGTACTACCTGATCTTTAAGGTCCATTCCAACCTAAACCATTCTATGATTCTGTGATTCTCTGATACATCAGTTGCATAGGCAAGTCCTTTTTCTATTGCGTAGGTCCTCTCACAGCCAACCTGCAACAGGACAGTACTGATGAATATGGTAGGCTCCATTTCTGCCACTGCTAAACAACATCATCACCATTTGCCAAACAGCATCACACAATTACAGTAGTTTCAAGCTATGGCCCATGTACCCTTGAGGTCTGTTTAGCAGTCTGTACCTGGCAGACTTTACGTATTTGACACTCATCAGTTAGAAGCTGGATGCTACAGATACCTGGCGGTCCACCAAGTGCTGCAAGGGTAACAAATGGGTCAGCCACAAAGTGGTTTGAGATTGTCTGGATCCTTATTATTAACAAGAAAAATACCCACATCCAATCTTGTGTTCCAGGCCCATATTGCATGTTTCATTGAAATATTAATAAAGTAGAAGAAAGATACTGGGCTACTGAGCAGAGCTGAATGCATTGCAAGGAATGGAAAATAAACAGCAAGGGTAAGAAGGAGCCATAATGGAAAATCATGAGACACTTACAGGGTGCACCTTCGACACGAGATGAAGAGTTGGTTGAATCCTGTATTAGCGTTTATAGGAAGGAGGAAACCCTGGGCCTGGATGTGCTCAGAAACATTCCTTGGTCTAGGTGACCTCACGGAGTCACTCTGCTCTGCAGGTTTCCAGGATGAACTCCAGGGATGCTCCTGGCCCTTTCCCTGCAGTGCCTTGGTGCTGCAGATGATCCATGCTTACAACGGCTGCTGTGAGTCCAGCCATAGGAGGGCTAAGCCATGACAAGCACCCTCTGATGACAACCCCCTGGGACCTATCAAAAAGTCTTTCCTGCTATTTTCCAGTTTCCTATCGAGTGAAGAGATATATGGTCCATGACACTGGTGCACTAAATAGGACTGGAGTTTTTCCTGGTGATTGCAGTTTGACTATCTTGCAAATACAAGACAGATGAATAGCACTGAGATTATCTTCGCCATGAACACCTCTCCTTCACGCTGTGCTATTCCCCATGTGGAAGGCATCATTAGGACATGTTTGGAATGAGAATCAGAAACCTGCACAGTGCTTTAGCTGTTTGTATATTCAGAATGGGATATAAACCCCATTTGTTTCTTCTTATGCCACCTCCCAACTTACCAATGTATAAGGCTTCAGAGGGAACAAATGCTTCTGGTTTCATTATGTGTTAACCTGGTGGTCTGAAGCAACTGAAGGAAAATTGAACTGTCTGGCCCTTAGTGTGCAAAATGATGGAAGCAGGCAAGATTTGTGCTGCTTGACTTTCTATCAAAGAATACTGAAATTACTCCTCCGCAGGAGCAACAGCAATGTATTTAGTCCTTAACTTCCCTTATACTGCCCAAGCAAACCCTGGTATGGGCAATCGAAGGCTGCAGGCAGAATTTCTCTTTCTAACATCTTCCAGCAGCAACTGTGCCCTAAGAAAGTGCAGTGCCAAGTCTGCAGAGTTTTATCAGCCTAATACATAGATAATCCCAAGAACAAATCCAGGGCTCTCACATACCCACATTCAAGCCCATGTCACCTAAGGTTATCACTTACAGAATCATAGACCAGCTCAGGTTGCAAAGGACCTCAAAAGATCATCTGGTCCAACCTTTTCTGGAAAGAGTAGCCTAGGTGAGATGACCACCATGTCCAACCACATCTTGAAAACCTCCAGTGATGGGGACTTTGCCACATCCCTGAGGAGGTTGTTCTAGCGATTGATTGTTCTCATTGTAAAAAATTTCCTTCTTCTATCAAGAAGAAACGTTGCCCCATGAAACTTGCTGACTGCCCCTCAGAAGCCCATTGCTCTATTCATTTCTCCAGGGTGCTGTTCCTTCCAACCTACTTCCACCCCAGCATGTCAGAATACTCAACAGGCTATGGGATGTTGAAAGATACCTGTACTTGCTGCTCCTGCAGCAAATCACTGCTTCCCTCTCCCACTGCTCCTACTGCAGCTGGTTCCAGGACACATAGTGAAAACAACTTTCCAGTGCTACACACCACTGTGAGATTTCTACAGTAACTTTAGCAAGTTTTCTGTCGTTTCATTTTCAGATATAAATGATTTTGTTTACGGAAGGACCTCTGCCTGTCACCTCTTAGCTGCAGCACATCCCAACCACAGACACATTTAGGGTACAGGCATTAGTTGCAGCAATCAAGTTAATATGTCTAAATGATGATCTTCCAGCAAGTGAGCAATCAGGTGAGCCATACATTAAATAGTCTTCTCCACCTGCCACAGCTCTGCTCATGGTTGGTTCCTGATGCTGAACTGACGCCTAACTCACTGCACCCTGGCAGCCTACATCCACGGAAAGGCACAGGCTGCATCCTCCACCCAGTGTGTTTTTGATTTACACAGAGGGATGAAGGTTTTACATCTATGCCTACTAAATCACGTACACCAGATCCTAAAGCAGGTCATTAGGAAGTTCATTATTAGTTTTAATATTTTTAGATCAATTAGGAGGATTCACTTCAGTGCATTTCCCAGTCGCAGCAGCTAAACTTATGTTACTCGGCAAACTAACTTCACAGCAAAAAGAAACAAGAGGAAGTGCTCGTAAGGAGTTACAAAGGCAACCCATTTTCCTGTGAAAATTTGATGGGAATACAATTGAGACTTTCCTTTAGGGAACGCGTATAATTCATGCCAATAAAATATTTATATGAACTACCTATCTGAAAGAGAGAAACTAAACATCTACAGTTGTGTTAAATTGAACAGAATTCTAACAATAACTGAATTCATTTGACGTGGCTATCAGTAAAACGCTTTTAGATGCGATTCTAAATGAAATTTTGTTTCACTTTGATGGCTAGGTTTGCCTACAGGCAGGATTTATCCCACTGAAATTTGGCTGCTGCAGAAGACAAGCACAAATCTAGCAGTTGTCTGAGCTCCTCTCCGCAGAAGAGAAAACAGGCTCCGCCAAAAGCAGACGCTGCCCATCCTAACAGAGGGACTCAAGTGGGTGCAACAGCTCACCCCAGAGAGGTCTACCTACCTCCACTAAATATCGGGAGGGTGATGTGCCCAGACACCATGAGTCTAATTCTACCTTAATTTAAACAAAAGCAATGACAGAAGGATAGAAAAACCAAACATTTTTAGTAACAACAAAATGAGCTTGATAACAATTAATGAGCACCTTCCTTGAAAAAGCACAAACCATTGATCAAATGTCTACTGGCTCATTTATTGCTCTGCCTGCTCTGACTGTCCTGCAGCTTTCTGTTTGACAAATTTAAAAACTCAGTGTGGTTTCCAGTGTAAAATGGTGGAAATTGTAATGGAAAGGTGTTCTCGGGTTTTAAATTATAGGGAGTATTACTTTGCTGTCACTACTACTGATTTAATGATGATTCACACCCAAAAGAGATTCTGACTCACTATAGTTAGCCTCAACCAACCAGATGACTTTTAAACAGTTTACAGAATTAAAAGATTACTTTTAAGGAAATAATTTATAACAGATGTAGATCAAGCTTAAAATCAGTTGATAGATCACCAACAAGAAGGATGATTTCTACTCACAGAAGTTATGCAGACTGAACTACCAAAAGCCCAAAGTTAAACCAAACCAAGTATGACCATTCAGGATGACCCTTTCCATAAAAGTACCTGCCACTTTCATGGGGTTAATAGGGAAGGAGACTCTTCAGGACACAGTCACTGGATTTGTGCAGAAGCTGTCAGCAGCAGAAGAAACATCTCAGATAGTAAAAGCCAATGCTACAGATTTTCATACATATTATGTCAAGAGCTTCCTTTCCTCATGATGACACCAAAGACCCCCAGGTTTCTACACAGGACATCCTACTTCAGAACCCAGGTGCAAAAGGCCAGATCAGTCAAACTCTGAAATACAGCAGAAGAAAATACCAAAGTCCCCAAAGGATGTTAACCCCCCATAACTGCTTTTAAATGGTAAGAAACACTCTCACCATTGCTTCATTTCACAGCCTCTCTCCCTTCATCCCACTACTGTTGATAAGAGCAGGAGAAGGTCCTATTGCCCTTGCAGGGTTCGTGGAGGAGAGCACAGCAGTGGGGCTAGGAGGTGGGTTAGGATTAGCATGTGTGCATTGACCCATAAAAGAAAGCATCCAGCCAAAAAACCCCTAGATCTAATAACATTGAGAAGTGAAATGCTGGAGGGCCAGACTCAAATCCATCCAACTTGAAGCTAAAAAGTTCAAGAGTTGTGTTTTTTTCTCCAAATTACTGCTTTCTGCCTAATAAAAAAAGTGTCGTGACAATATGTTGTTTTAGGATAGATGAAGAACTTTGTATTTTGGGAAGCTGCCTCAGGAATCCATCAATCAAACTTTGCCTCTGAAACACTGATTAAATCTAATGCTTGCTCATAATTTTTCATGGCATAATAATAAGCCATAATAGAAAAAAATAATTATTATTTAACCTGAAATGAGTTGGAAAGAGACACAAATCAGACTCCTTAATTAGAATTCTTATCTGTATGGAGAACCACAGGAAGGCCAGATCAGAATGGATTAGCCATATGTATGTTTAACTTGAAAATGCCATTTATGAGACGTGTGCTTAACCTACAGACATAAAAGCATTTTTTCCTTTGCTATTTAACAATAAGTGTAGGGCCCAAGTGACAGAGCTAGCCAGGAAAACTTAACATTTTGGCTATTTGGAATGGGTTTAGGGTGTAATGCATTTACCTAAGCTCAGAGTAGATTTGAATCAAGGTATGTAAGGGCATTAAGGTTACCTTCACCAGGGAGAAAATAAAATAGCTGGTCTTTTAGACAAGGTCTTCCCAAAATGGCCAAGGTCCTGCTGAGCAAGACGCTGTTGGAAAGAGCAATGAGATTTTTGCCCTAGGTGGATGTCCAAGAGCTGTCAAGAGGAGCTGAGCAATATGCTGAGGTGTCTTGAATGATGGCTCCTGACAGAGCAATTTGAAATTCAGTCAAAAAGCATAGATAAGGCATTGTTTTAGACCATGGCAGAGATAACTGCAGCACATTATCCGTGTGAAAAAAGCCAATTACCTGTGCTGGCCTCAGCCGCACTGCATGCGCTACAGAAACCTCCAGGGGCTTCTGCAAGCTCAGCTTTCCTGTGTGATGTCCATCATCAATTAGGAACATGACAGCGCAGGTCTGGAAAGGTCTTGACTAAAATCCCCAATCAACTGAATTCAATCAGTGTTTTGCTGTGCCTTTTTAAAGCGTGCCCTGAATGGCACCCATTAACATCAGGGAGGCCTTCACCCTGGGAAACACAACCAGTAGGTCTAGAGGTCTGGAAAGGAAAGGAAAACCAATAACCAAGAGGGTGGGTTTTATTCTGTTCAACTGAATTATCATACATGCAATGTTCTGTCTTGTTCTACAAATTCTGTTTTCTCACCCAGCAGTGATTTTCCTGAAGATGCCATTTACCCCTGACCACCTCACCAGCACTTCCCACTAGCTCCATTTCCAGTTTCAACAACTTGCACACCGATGACACTGAATACTGGGGAAGGGGTTACCTCTTACATTAACCATCACTTCAAACAACTACAGCCTGACCCAAAGTTGTGTATTTACACAGTCAGAGAACACGCCAAGGCTTCTGAGAAAGCAGAGAGACATTTTAACCTGTTTTCATTATTTATGTTGTCTTTCAGTCAATGCCTTGCATGTAATCGGCCAGTTACCTTTTTCCTGTACAAGAAAATCCTTACAATTACATAGGGAGAAACAAGAACACCCTTTCACAATGGATTTTAGGAAATTACATATGAAGTCAGATGTTCACCTGACAGAAGGCCACATATGCTTCACACTAATTGAACTACATTTATGCCAAATGAAGATGTGGCCCACTCTCTAAGGAAAGCTTAAAAACTTCAGTAACCCTGAAAAAGGGTTCAGTAACAGGTAAAATATTCCTTTTTTCCCCTCAAGACATGGAGTTTCTCTTTAAAAGTCCATAAATCTCATTTGCAGGATAAGTAACTTTCAGTCTTTAACAGTCTCTGGAAGTGAGATCTTCTTACTGCTAGTTAAATTACACCTCCAGCACAACTCACACTGCTGTCAGGAATTCCCAGTTTCCTAACAACGGTTAGTGGTGATGCACAAACCATGTGCACTATCCCCTGAACCAGAAACCAAACCATGCTCCTGGCAATGCTCTTCAAGTTACCTGCTTGCTGGTGATGCTCTGCAGCAACACCTACATCTGCTTGCAGCACCCACCAGGCCCACTGGTGCAAAGAACGAGGAGGGAGCACCGAGTGTGTGAGAAGGGAGATGGTCCTGGTGCCTTAAATCTTCTCAGGAGGAAAGGATTGAGACATTTTCTTCTCCATGAGCACAAAGAACAGCCAGGGCAGGGTGGTCCTGCTGTCACCTCAGCTGCCATTCCCTGGCACACAACTTCCAGACACCCTCCCCTGAGCTGCTGGGAATGGGGAAACAAGCTGCAATACGCGATTGTGCAGTCATTTATCAAGAACTGTTATTGATATCTCATTTTATATATATATATCATCTATATTTATGAATCAACTATTTGTTTTCCCCTACCGAGCCTGTAGAGAAAGAGGTGCAACAGCGAGAGAGCCCTGGCTTTGCGGGCTGTGGTATAATAAAACCCCAAATTAAGTTAGTGTGGTGATTTAGTGGAATTGGGTTTTCAACTGTTGTTCAGCAAGCCCTGAATAATTCAGCAGCAGCTTTGCCTCCTGTGAATAATGTACTCAGTCTTGAACTTGTGCCAGTAAAAACTTACACTGCATCGTTGTGAATTTCTTGCTGTACACACCACTGGCAGTGATGCTGACAAATAAACGTCTGATGGGGTTTGAGTATGGATTTGCTTTGTGTGTGCTCCCACAGATACATCCTTATGCATAACACCTGCTTACCATTACTTAAGTGTTCACATGACACATTTGACTGCAGTTTTCCATACCTCCAGTTGGTTGATAACTTGACAGCCTGAGGTGGCTCAGCTGCTCCATCCTCTTCCTACTAATTCCTGGGCATCCCGATTTGTTTTATTTGACCACCATGGAACAACTGAGCCAATGTCTTCATAACACAAGCTAATCATAGGCCAGGTACATTATTCCTGCATAGTAATGGTCAGCTCAAAGCCAAGCATTTTGTCCATGAACTTAGAAACAGTTTTCACCATGTGTATCCCTGTACACTTGCGCGTGCTGAATCTCATGGTTTTCTTCACTGTTCTGCAGAAGATCCTTCTGGAATTCTTCATATTCGGTCTGGCTTTTTTACTGCTCTCAAAAGTTTAGTGCCATTATTATTCATTCCCTTTTCAGTCTGCTATGAATATACTGAACAAAGCATCCAGCTGCCTTAGCCATAAAATCATTCCCTCCTTCCTCAGGTTATTCATTCCGTGACCCCCCCATGCAAGAAGAAAAAACTGAATTTTGGAGAAGAATGAAAGATACAAATTGCAAAGTCAAGGTGTAGAAAATATGGGAGCAGAAAGAAGATTACATGGAAATATACACAGCTGGGAAAAGAGACAGCTTTCCTCCCAGCCTTGCATTGTCTTTGTGGGACACAAATGGGCTGGATGTGTACCACGTACACACCTTCTTCTGCTGTGGTGGGACAGCACAAGGCCAGCCCCCTGTGACCCGGCTCTACACACATGTTCACGTGTGTCTGCAGAGGGGACAGCAGCATTTCAGTGTCCTCCTGAAGCAGGGCCTTGGTTTGCCTTAGTGCTGAGCAGTGGCACCATGGTCGGTGCCTGCAGCAGCGCCTGGAAAGGGGATTATCCTGCTTGCCAGCAACTGAATTATTTAAATCCACCTCCCAAGTGCATGCAGAGCCTGGCACCTCTACAAACCAACAGCATCTCTCCAAAACTAATTGCTGGAGGCTGATTGCTGAACATTGCCCCTTTGGCACATCAGACTCCAAGTACCCAGGTACTGCTTCCCAGTGGACCACAGAAATGCTGTGTGGCCTCTGAGAGCAGTTACCTGCAGGAGTGCAGCCATCAGCAACAGCATTTCTGCACCACACTTCATAGGGGGCCCTCCAGACACCCCCTCCATGCTATGGAAGGGAAGGTGGAAGTACATTCATCCTCTGTGCCATAGAGAAGCACCAGCCTTCAAACACATCACCTTTCCCACCTCTTATAATCATTCACAGTCTCATCCTCTGCGCCCACAGTTTATCTGCCATTATAGTTCACCTCAATCTATTCAAGCTCCAACACCCAAGCAGTGCATCAAGTGTCAATTTAAGGGTATAAAATACAGCATTTGGAAGAGAATAAGAAAATGAAATTCCAGGAGTCCATGAGATCAGACTGTGTAATCACAGAGCTGCTCCAGATCTATAATCCCTAAATATTACACCACATTTTAAGATGAGACATCATCACAGCCAAGGTATATTGTATTTGTAATAAATAGTCCTTTAAAATGTATTATTAATCAGCACAAATATTGTGGTAGTGCTGACAAGGAGCCTTCTACATTTTAACTTTCCTTTTAAATGTGTATTTCTTGCAGAACAAACTCTGCCTCTGCTCCTTCTGGCACTTTTCATTTGCATCTTTTCCAGTCGCTCAGATTAAGACTATTGTATTACACAGAAGGGATTACATCAATCTCTTTGCACACCTAAGTCTAAACGAAACACTTTGGCATTTACATGGAAGAGAAGAGTGTTCAGTTAGAGACCCATAAAAATCAGCAGGTATCAGGCAAACGTTTCCATTTTGATGAGACTACACCCTTCACCAGGAAACTATTCCACCTGCAGAGCAGATTGGATTTATTCTTCTTAATAGTCAGAGATACCTGTGAATCACTGCAAAATGCAAACCTATCAAAAATGCCCATGTGCGAGTGATGACTACCACCTGGTTCTGGTCATTCACCTGGATGGATGGCTGGCTTGCAGCACAAATATAGGAAACTCCTGGATCACATCAATGAAACCAGTCCATCATTCTCAAAACCATGGAGGAGACTCCCCATATCTGACAGGCACTGCAGCACTGAATGCAGCCGTAGGGCTTGGTTGGTGAGCAGCCCTGGTGCACTGCAGGAGAACCTGCTAGTGAGAGCCAGGAGACCGCTCTTTCTTCCAAAGGTTCACCTATTTTCACTTTGCCCTCCTGTTTGCTGTTCATTTATTCAGGTTAACACCAAAATATCAAAAAATGATGCCCAAGATTTTACAGCAGCCCTTCCAGAGATTACAAAACCAGGAATAACATTTAATTGCTCGCCAAACTGCACATTCCTCATTCTGCTTCTAAACCACATTTAGTTCCCAACTCTACCTTGTCTAAAAGGCAATAGACATCATCAGCATCTCTGTCAGGTTGAAATGACTTGCAGACGAACTGTAAGCTTGTGTTTGGTCTTAGAGTGCACCAAAGACATCCTTTCTGCCAAAGACCTGATGCTCTGAAACAACCTCTCAAAGTCTCCCTTCACCTGGCTCGTTTTCCTTCTCCTGGCTTTCAGGACCAGGCTGTCACCAAGCTACCAGCAGACAGGTGACAGCACGCTTCTCTGCCATGGCTGGGTGGCTCTCTCAAATGGCAACCAAGTCTCACCAGTGTCTTTTCTAATTACTGCAGGCATCTAAACACATTTTCTTTCTATCAGCATCCTTATTAGAGTGAGAGGGTCCAAATGGGCGACTCCTGCTCATGGTTTCTCTGTACTTGCTGCTGGTCTCATGGGCTTTCATGTCTGGTGGTGGGTTTAAGCACCCTCATCCTTACCACGATTTCCTCCTGTATCAGTGACGTTTGTTGCCTTTTAGACAAGGTGGATTTGGGAACAAATGTGATTTAGAAGCAGAATGAGGAATGTGCAGCTTGGTGAGCAATTAAACGTTACTCCTGCTTTTTGTAACCTCTGCTCCTCTGTGGGTTTTGTGTTTCCTCAGTCCTGACCAGCACTGAGGACAGCTTCAATGACAACCCAAAATGCCTCTGTACAAATGCACAGCCGATTATTACCCTAACTGGGAAAGCCTTCATGAAATGGTAGGCACCAACAGCCTGAAGAACAGATTGCAACACAATTTTGATTCTCTCTTAAGCCTAATATTTACTTTCACTTTTAAAAACACAGACATGTACCTTAGTCCCTGTGATCTCATTTGTTTACAAATTGTCACACACTTGTCTGCAACAATTTCCCAGCGTTTAACAAGACCAGCCTTATTTCATGCTGAATTTTAAGTGTTCAGAGTTCCAAGGCATCCTCAGACCCTAATGGGAAGGAGCTCTCTCCAGCAATTTAGCTCCCATAAGACAGGATTGAACCTGCAAACAGCAAATCTCAGCTCCTGCCCTGGCTGCTGAAGGAGTCTCTCACTGAACGAGTAGAGCACTGGGAGACCTCAAGGACACGCACACAAGCATTTGTTAGAAACAAGGAAAGTCTTTGTAAAACTGAGACACTTCCTGGGTGAATCTTTAATTCCTAGGGTTCAGACACTAACAAAGCACTTCAACACTTTACTGCAGTTTGCATACGAAGCACCCTTTCTCTGACAGGGTCACATTTGTAAGCACCAGTGTTCAGGGGGCATTTTGCCTTGCAGCTGCAGTCCCTCTGAGTTTTAAGATTTCTGGAAATCTTTTGTTTTACTCTAATTTTCAGGGTTTGGTCATTCCAGATATCTAGAAGGATTCAGGATCCAATCCTGACCCACCCTTAGTGAACCTCCCACCAAGTCAACTGTCACTCACAGAGACTGGCTGTCTCAACATCCTCCATTCTTAGAATCATAGAACAGTTAGGGCTGGAAAGGACCTTAAGATCATTCAGTTCCAACCCCCCTGCCACGGGCAGGGGCACCTCACACTAAACCATGTCACCCAAAACATCTCAAACTCTGATTCTGCTACACTGTCCACGTCAGGAAGGTACAAGGAAAAAGCACAGAACTTGGATGGATGCAGATCATGGCTACTTTTAAGACACTGAGTACTCCATATTCTCCTCTGTGATTAGTTTTCAAATTACCAAGTGCTTCTCAAACATTATGTAACTTTCCAGGTTAAGGTTTTATTCTTAACACAATTCATGTGTGGTGGAAAGTGCCACCATCGTCTTTGTGTCCCATAACTGAAAAGGAAACAGATAACGAGGTAGCTCTCGCTATAGGAGACACCAGGGCAACCTTAGAGCAATTGAAACTTGCCCAAATTAGGAAACCTGAAATGCTCTGACCAACCTGTAGGTTACCTATATATGCAAGTAGCCATGTTACAAGACAGCAAATGTGCTTCCCTATTCTAAACTAAATTTGGTCCAGAAGTGAAATATTTCACTGGCACGCTACAAGAAAAACTATTTTCCAGTTAGATGCCTACCTTGTACCGTTTTATGGCATGTTACTCAAACTACCTATTTTTTTCTCCTGTGGACTGGCTAACTAAAAAACCCCATCAACAATCAACATTATTTAGGATTATTCTTCCGTATTTGGACCCTAACTCTTCCATTTTGCCATCTTCAGTGCTTGGTGAAAGCCTCCCGCAGTGCCCAGAGACAACAGCTCTTACCAGCTGTGTGTCAGCCTGAATGTTCTCTGGGTACTGAGATGGCGGCATAGGGCTGAGCATCAGCACAGTCTGATGAAACATGAGGAAAGGAGCCCATCCTGAACCTACCCACAGGAAACGTCGCTTCACCACCCATCCCAGGACCTGCTGGGCAGGGAAATGCCAAGGGCCTGCCTTTGCTGTGAGTGCTATGAAAGTCAGGGAGGAAAGGGTAAAGAAAGAAGGGTCTACCTCCTTCTTGTCCATAAACAAGGCAGCAGGATTTCTTTCTTGATGGAGTAATCCAGCCCTACATCTCCATGGGTAGGGATCAGCACGAAGTTTCTAGCACTCACCTGGAACATCCTGCAGAATAAGCATCACTTTCAATACTCCCTAGGCACAGGTTAACCGCAGGATCTCAGCTTGGATACAGGCTCTGGAACAGATAATTCACACCACTTCCAGAGGGGACCAAAAGACTTGGCTGTGAAAAAGCCCTGAGATCCAGGCACCTAATACTGACTGCTTTAAACAATAGAAGTGTTTTCATTGTGTCAGGCTCATGGGTTGCACAAGGTCACTGCAGCTCTGGGTATGAGAGTTTAACCAGAACTTGTCAGCACAGCTGCCTGATGGCCTTCCCCCATCACACAGAGGAAAGCAGCAGAGGAATGAAAAGCAGAGTTATTCAGGAAAATCAGTGTTGATCTGCAATTAAATAACAGCCTTTATGTTTTCCAAGAGTTTCATTCCAGCAGCTCACTGTGTGCAGACCTGTCTCTTACCTACTATTTGCATAAAGCTGATGATGTGCAGCAGCTCTTACAGAAAAACCCACCTCCCCTCCAGTTCTTTGATTTATAATGATAAATGCACTTAGGAGAAAATTCTCTTCTCCAGCTGCAATCCCACAGCCCACTCACGCACTAATTACACTGGGAGTGCCTGGTACCCAGTATTACTGCTTAGCAGATGGCATTTCAGAAGCTCCTGTTGCTCACAACTTTTTCACCTACATTACAACCAGTCTTTTCCCTATGCCCACCACCAGTCAGCCGCAGATTACAGCCCCTCCCCAGCCACCCCTGAAACTATAAATTAATACTGAAGACTGCTTAGAATAAAATCCTTCCATTTTCCTCTCTCCCCTCCAGATAAGAAGAAATGTCCGCTCCCACTGCTGTCACCTCCAGTGCAGGCAGGGCCAAATTATTCTCTTCCAGTGATCAGTATTCTCCAGCAGTGATTAGAAAATAACAGCTTTCAGAAGGAGAATGGCCCAGAGCACAGGGACAACGTTCAGTTGTTGCAATGAGATAAACGTGGTCTGTAGGAGAAGAGCTATTTAGTGCCAAGCCCTACAAGCTACAGGATCAGGCACGTTCCTCACGTGCATTCCAAGAACTCGTTCCAGAAAGATCAGAGCCTGCAGCTGTTGTATCCTCAGCCTGCTCAGAGACAAGTGACCTGGAAAGCCAGCGCCTTCATGGGTACACACAGAAAGCAGGAAGAGAGAAATAAGCAATAAATCACAGCTGCATTTGAAAAGCCATAGAGATGCTGTCCTGCTTACTGCTGGCATGGAGGGGCAGAAATGGACAAGCTCTCCTAGGAACCTCCCAGCCATGGCACGTCGCACACGAAGGTAACACCATATAGGTGGTATGCTATTTACAGGAGCTTCTTCCCACTAGGTAATTCAAAAGCACTTTTTCCAAACCAGGCTTCAATCACCAAACCCCTCCTAGTGCAATTCAGAACACACAACCTTCCTTCGCTGACAAGAACTGGGAATCCCGTAAGAGATGAAACTGACAACCGTAGTGACGTTTCCAAGTTCTACCTACCAATGAACTCTTAACTACTTCCTGCTTGTTCTCTTATTTTCCACTGAAACACTCTGAACAATAATTCCAATTTCATTCCAGCGAATGATTTACTACAGGATAACAAAAATATATCCTACCCACAGAGCCGCATCATGGTTGAGGTGAGAAGGGACCTGATGGCCCAGCTCAACCCCTGCTCAAAGCAGGTCACCTACAGCATGTTGCTCACGGCTGCATCCAGTCAGGTTTTCAGTATCTCATGCTAAGGGCAAGATAAACAACATCCATCACTCTCCAGTTGTCCACTGAGCCCATCACCTCTGTGGAGGCTATCCACATTCACTTAGAACTATTGAGAAATGACACACATGCACCACAACATAAGTGCTATTTTAAATTCAAATTAATAAGATCCTTTAGCTGTGATTCAGTTTGTATGCTCATCGAAACCAACACACATTCACACATTGCTTAGTAAGAACTAACATAACATCAGAGTGAGGAATGCACTATGAAGTCAGGCAAGTAGCTATTCCTTCCCTCTCCTCCCATGGAAAAGTACACTTGCTGGAGCTCCAGCAGAGATACCATCAAGATTAATGTGCTCTTTGCTGAAAGGACTATACCACAGCTATCCATATGCTGATTAACCTTGCTGCCTTTGGACTTAAATCCATCATCTATGTTAAGATTAATGATGAAGATTAAGTATGTATTCTGAAATACGCGTATTAATGAAGATTGGCTTTGTTTGAAGCCAGCTGAAAGGGAAATGTTTTGACATCTGCTATTGAGCTATACAGACTTCTCCCCCCCCCCCAGTTTATCCAATTTCCATTTTGAAATACAAAAAAAAAAAATGCAACTTTCTGCCCCAGAAATCGTGCAACATTTGCACAAAACCCCCAGGACTGTAAGGCAAGCCATGCAGAATCCAAATCTTTCAAGTGCATTCATTACAGCAACAGAATACAGCCGCTCAGACCAAAGCACCTCGGATTTTCACAGCAACTCCCACCATCAGAACTCAGAATACTGGCAAGGTACGTCCCTGTACTCCTGCTGCCTGCCGTGACATCCATAAAGGACCACACACCTCCACAAGGTTTTAACACAGTTGGTTCATTTGGTAAGATTTTAAAACATCTTACTTATTTCTATCATTTTCTTAGGCATTAACTCTCAGTCCTCCTTCATTTCCCTCCCCTCTATCCTGCTGTCTCATCACTCCCCCCCCGCAACAATCCAGTTTTTAACACCCAAATACTGTTTTCTCTCACACTGTTTGGCCCATCCATCCCCTGCACTCTAAGTACAGCTCCACAGCAGCAGGTGTCCCTCACATACACATAACATCCCTGTTCAAAGAAGCCTACATCCTGTTTCAACCACCATGACTTCCAGTGCTTCTTTTCAGCCTGCTTCCCCTTCCCTGCTGGCTCCACTTCCCTTTCTCTTTTTACCAGATGTAGGTTTCTGATGATGTTCTAGGCCTCCCTCCTGAGGCACTGAGTGTTCAGTGTGGGCAGTCGGACTGTGCTGTGAGGACACCTACTTCTGCATCCAGGGCCAAATTGGTTTTTAAAAGCATCACAGCTCCCCATTGCTGCGGTGAACCCAAACTTTCCTGGTGCCAGACTTGGTGCCAACCCTTTGCCATCAGTGACACTTGCCTGCCAGCAGCTCCCTCAGTGAATGAGTTTTCTTCACCCACATGACTAGAGACTACACATCAGTCAGCAAGGGGGTCTGCAGCTATGAGAGGACAACTGAGTGTACACACAGAGACAAGAGGGGTGGAAGCTTTCCATGGTCTCAATGTCACGCCAGAATCTGTCATGTTTGTGACAGAAAAGCCTTTCCACATCATAAGGAGAAAGGTATCATACTTTGGTCAAAATGACCCTGTGTCCACAAAAAGTTCTCATCTAGGTTAAAGGAACATTCACACCTTACCGAGTGTTGGTGCTGGACCTCATGTACTATGAACCCTCTATCCAAAATATTTCTACAAGGAGACACCGAACAGTATCCTCCCACACCTCAGTGGTTCCAGCTTCATCAGACTGGGCTTATAGTACTTACATATGTATTTTGATAGTAAAAGCCCAAGTGAATTGACAAATGACATGCCTACAGCACTGCAGAGGACAGGAATGACCTGTATCTATGGTTAGATGCTCTTTACCTATATACAGATCTCATAGGACCTATCAACCTTAAGCTAAAGGGCTAGTCTCAAGAAATAAATTGGTGTGGCCCCAGCACAGCACAAGTTTACCCCATGCAGACACATCTTGTGCACACAACGGGTGCTCATCTTGTGGCAGCTGCATCTTTGTCTCAAGTCTAACCAGGGCTTACGCTCCAGGAAAAGGGGCTTTCTACTTCCTCATCACTCATCCTGTACAGATACTGCCTGTTGCTAATAAATCTGTGCATCTCGTATGGTGGAGAACCAGACCAGCAGCCACCGGACTGAGGTACCGTCATCTGCACAATGAATTTCACAGAAGCCTTAGCACATTTTCCATTTACTAGTCTTTTCTGGACACAGCCCTGCCAAAGAAGCTTCAAACTGCCCAGAAGACCCAATATACTATCACCAGTATCTGTTCCGGCCCAGTTTCTTAAGCTGTACAGAGATCTAGAGACTGCAAAAGCAGCTTAGCAAAGAATCCCAGCTGCTTTTCCAAAAGTCACTTGATTTAAGACCTCGAGGAAAGTCTCCAGTATGGATGAGGCACTATATTTCTTTCAGGCTATGAACAGCCTCCTTCTTTTTCCAGTGAAGGACAGCAGCTTTTCATTGCTTGCCAACAGAAATGTCAGCCTGCCAATCCCGCACCAGAACCAGCAATAATGCCTTTATTTTCAATCTAGTAGTGTCTAGCCCTGAAGGTGAAAGACTTTATTACAGCTTTGAGTTTGCTCCAAGTTTGGAGCACGGTTGTGTTAAAATAAATTGTTTCATCCACCACTATTATTCATCTCTGATTGCAAAAATCACTCATCTTGTAGGCCCTACAAGCCATGCATCAAAATCATCATACAGCCAAGAGTCACAGGAGTCAGGGAAATGAATATGGATCAGCCCTAAAGAGTTATTCGATGCATCTGCAAAAGCAGATTGATTTCACTGGGCTGGTCCTGCAGCAACTCAGATGTACAACAGCCATTGCTTGCTTATCTTGGCCCAGCATTCAGATGGCTGGGCAGCAAGCCCCCAAACCCAGCCCCACAGCACAGTGCATGTGCCATGAGCACAGGACCCAGCCCTGAGGAGCCTGAAAGCTGCACACAGTTCAAAAGCCATGAGCGCCAGCACTGGATTTACCTCACCTCCCTCCACAAGTCTAAAGGCTGGGGCATAACTGACAGTCAAGTCAGCTAAGCTTCCTCTTTGGGAGCTGACAGCTACAGGCATCCTCTGCAGATGGCGGCCTGACTCGTTGCTCAGAGGTATGTAACTTCTAGACAGCCACAGTTAAAGTGAGACAAATTCTATCCTCCAAAGAGAATGACAAGCTGATGTGCCGCAGGTTGCTCCGGCAATGTTATTGACAAAACTGCCAGTTTCTATGAACTGATTCTATGTTTTAAAGATCAGCAAAACCAGAGTTTGCTCGTGGCCTGAACATCTAATAGTTATTGACAATGACCAGAGAAGAAAAAATGACAGAAAGGAAAGAGTGACACAAACATTGTGGAGAAAGCCAGCAAAAATATTACAGAATCATAGAATAGTTAGGGTTGGAAAAGACCTTAAGATCATCCAGTTCCAACCCCCTGCAATGCGCAGGGACACCTCACACTAAACCATGTCACTCAAGGCTCTGTCCAACCTCACCTTGAACACTGCCAGCGATGGAGCATTCACAACTTCCTTGGGCAACCCATTCCAGTGCCTCACCACCCTAACAGTAAAGGATTTCTTCCTTATATCCAACCTAAACTTCCCCTGTTTAAGTTTGAACCTATTACCCCTTGTCCTGTCACTACAGTCCCTAATGAAGAGTCTCTCTTTGGTACACAGTTGGTTTCTGAACTGCGAGCATACACTGAAGCTGGCTCACGTTTATTTTCTCATCGACCAACACCCCCAAGCCCTTCTCCGCAGGGCTGCTCTGAATCTCTTCTCTGCCCAACCTGTAGCTGTGCCTGGGATTGCTCCGACCCAGGTGTAGGACCTTGCACTTGGTTTGAACTTCTTGAGGTTGGCACTGGCCACCTCACAAGCATGTCAAGGTCCCTGTGGATGGCATCCATCCTGTTTATAAGCACAGGGAAATAAAGCTTATTGGCTTGCAGAAAGGATAGTGCTACATGGGATTAATTGGATATACAGAAAAGAACAGTATTTTTCAACTGTACTAACAGTGGTTAACAGAAGGGATATCTTTTCAAGATATGAATAATTTTCAGTGTGCATACACACCAACCACGGGGAGGAATCACTTAGCATGACACACTGCGGGATAACTAACTCAAAACAGCAAACGGGAGAACAGTTAAAAAAGGAGAAGAAAAAAAACCCCACTATTGTAAGCAAAATATATCAAAGCTGTAGAGCAGAGTTTGCAAAAGACCATGCCTGCAACATCTCAAACATGATACTGCCAAGTGTAGCCAAAATGGTGGTTCAAGGGCAGCAGCGTCAACAGCTATGGGTGGTTTTTACCTTTTTCTAATGTTTACACATCCCCACAGCACCCATGCAAAGAAAAGAACATGTTGAGAAATGCAGAAACTCCCCTGCCTTTCGTTCTAACCCTCTGTGCCACCACTGTTCCTTCTACATTCTCCTACAACCCAGAGGAAGTAAGAGCAGTCACCCCACCACCAACACACCAAAAGGATGTTAATGGTAAACTTTACCCAGAATAAGATTAGATGAGGTTGTGAGATAAAATACACAAAACCCACAGTGCATACTGAGTCAAAGACAGCTCCAGATGCAGGCAAGATCACAGAACACAAACTCTGGTTCATCATTCTGCCACTTGTCCTGCAGGAGACTGCTCCCTTAAACAGCTGTTCCCCAACAGCATGAGCTTTCCAGGCTCTGAGTCCCTGCACTTGCTCTCTGGTCTCTGCTTTTACAAGCAGAAAGCATGGGTGCTGCTCCACGAGGGTCTCTGGCTCAACACAGGAATTGCTGTTGGCTACACAATCAGGATCATCAGTGCTGTCAGTGTAGCAAAACCCAGGGCACGTGGTGGCACCAGTGCAATGTGGACACTGTCTCTCCCACGCTGCAATGGGCAGGGTTACAGACTGCATGTGGGCATCCAAGTCCCCATCCACCCACTCACAGAGACAGGTCAGATGAGTTCCTAAATCCTTCCTAAAAGCACTACAGGAACTGAAACAGAGATTCGTGACTCTACTAGACCAGATCACAAGTGTGTGTGTGAGTCACAGCACATCGCAGAGATTTTTATTTAAAGGGCTTCATCAGAAACTTGATTTGCATGAATTGATGACTCAAGACAGATTATTTTGGTGGAGGAATTATGCTGAAAAAGTCTCTTCCACAACATTCATGGCCACTTCACCAGGAGGCATGCAAGATCAGTGCTGGAATTGAAAGCAACAGAAGGCTGCCTATTTAGTTTGGAGAGCAAGAAACAAACAGAATTTATGCAATCAGTGTGGTAACCACAGAGTGAACAAGTAGCTACCACTGCATCTTCCATCACATCTGGAAAGGTCTTTTAAAGGAAATAAATCATAAATACATGAAGTGCACTAATAATTGCCATCACCCAACTAAAGTGAAACACAGACTACCATTACAGAAGAAAGTACATCCTAATAACTTCTGCCATTTTAGATTATGAGTGAGAGATATGTTTACATGTGATCCTATCTTAACAGTTTTTATCCAGCTAAGAACCATATGATAACAGTTTTAAAATGCACTATTTTATTGTCATAGAGGAAAAAACCCACACTATTGTTCTCAATAATAATTTACAAGCATAAACCTAAATAAAGCAACTCTTGCTCTTTTACAGGCTGACTACACATATGGGGAGCACCCTGATTTACTAAATTGAAAAATAAAAGGTTTAAGAAATAAACCATGCAAAACCCATCATTTCTGTTCCCTATGACTCAGTTTAAATCAGAACCAAGTCAACAGAGGACCTGCACCAAAGGGTTTTTTCTCAGCTGGAATTCAGACACCTTCCAGCTTTACAACCATCAGCAGAATTGCCAGAATGAAAGATGCTGGTTTAGACTGAAACACGGCTATGGTAGTTTGTCAGATGTTTTAATGAAACTTGCAATTTGTTGGTATTTCTTTAAAGGGAGGGTCTATTTCCCTTCTGTGTTCTCTTCTTTTGCAATTATACCGTTCAGTGTTTCATTATGTGCCCCCCACACTGGCACCAGAACCCCATGTGGCTCAGGGAGGCACAAATCAACCCAGCACTGAGAAGGAGCAGCTGCAGGCCACAATTCTCTTAATGATTATTCACAGAATCACAGAATGGTTTGGGTTGGAAGGGACCCTAAAGATCATGCCTGGTTCCACAGGCATAGACACCTCCCGCTAGACCAGGTTGCTCCAAGCCCCATCCAACCTGGCTTTGAACACTGCCAGGGATGCGGCAGCCACAGCTTCTTTGGGCAACCTGTGCCAGTGCCTCAGCACCTTCACAATAAAGAATTTCTTCCTAATGTCTACCCTAGATCTACCCTCTTCCAGTTTAAAGCCATTCCCCTCATCCTGTCACTACATGCCCTTCTGGAAAGTCTCTCTCCAGACTTGTTACATCACACCACCAGCCCACCTTGTGCTGTATCAACCTTCAGCAGCATCAAGCTGACAGCACTTTAGCAGCACATTAGTTACATATATGCTGTCCAATTTCCTTTTGTTGGCCAACCTGTTTAACAGATTCATTTTTCTAGTAAAGTGATTTACAATGTGCAGCTGCTGTGCCACACGTGACACCTGCACTGTTTGTCACAGCAGCAGAAAACAAGTCACAGTTTGCTACCCACATGGAGCATCACAGAGAACAATCATCCAGAAAGCAGGCGCTCTTCGCTGCTGGCAACCTTCTACTTAAGTCACTTGTTTCCCTGTCACCTTTTCACTACCAAGCTGCTCCACTTGCAATTAAAGTAGGTTTGCTTTACAACAGCAAACAGTTGAAATAAACTCTTCCATTCCACGGACAAGCTAACTTGCACTATTAATAATTTCACTTACCAAAAGCAATGTGGCATAGGCCACGTTGATCAAAACCTGGGCAAACTCGGCACTGGAACTCCAGTACACTCCAAACACTCAGCACAGCTTAGAGAATATTAGAAGTAAGAATTACTGTCAACATTGTATTCTCAGTGCAGAGGCTGTATAACCTCCTGCCTGCAGAGCATGACCAATCTCACCCTGGACACCTTCATTAGCAAAACATACTCCATAGTGGTTTCTACCATATATAAAGGGGTCAGTGGGTATGTAAAACCCAGGTGAAGTTACAATATGGAAATAGGGAAATGCGATAGGGAAATGTAGCCTTTCCATATATGATATGGAAAGGCAGAGAAATGCCATTTCAGGAATCCCTCAAATGTGTAGGAAAACTGAGCCTTGAAGCCTGCAGGGTATTGGTAAGTGACTGAGCTCACCAATACCTGAACCATTCACATCACCTGGGTAATCCATAGAAACAGGGCATGCAACTGGGCTTTCCCAGGACTTCATACCCAGCTGAAACATTCAGCCAGGTCATTCATCTACTGCAGAGTTAAAGAGATGACTGCCCTAAGAGATGTTAAGGTTTCCAATCCAGGTCAGAAGGAGCTGCCTCTTTTTTTAGCATCGCCATGAAGGATGACCCTGTTCCTCAGCAGTTCAATATAAATTAACAAAATCCAATAAAATAATTTCTTTTCCCAGAGGAACCATCCCCCTGCCTTCACAAGGCAACTAAGGACTATAAATGAAGATCATACTGCCTCTCACAGCATGACCTCTTCTTGTGATGCTTGCTTACCAGCAATGGCTCTAGTCACAGCCTCTCTCCCAGTCCTGCCATGGTGTTCTCATACAGGAAAGCAGGTAGAAGGACAGTAACATCTTTCAGTGCTCCTACACAAAATGGGGCAAGTAACTAATCAGGGGAAACCATGTAAGAAAGAGTCGCTTGCAGATGTGCATTTCAAACTTCACCAAAAATGGCTGCTTTTCTTTTAAGATCTAACTCGGTTTTGATGTGGTCTTTGGTAATCAGGCAGCTGTACTGCAAAGGTAGATCACCTGTAATCATTCTCCTCTTCCCATTCAAGGATTCCTGTGTTCAAAAGGGGGTATTTAAGTATCATCTTTCCTTTGACAAGTACTTCTATGCAGGGATTACTGGCAGCTTAATAGCTGAGATATGCAGAAAAACCACTCAGAGGGAGGGAAGCCTCATCAGTTCTTTCTTCCTATCTCCCAGCACATTAAGAGCACTCTGAGGCACAGAGAACAGCAGGAAAGTAGCATGAATGCAAATCATTGTAGTTTTTTTCTCTTTTAATAGATCCTATGTGCATCCCCATGTGGGGAAAATGATCCCCCAGAATCCCATTCTCATTCCTTTCCTCCTTGGTCCTAGCTGGAAGCAACAGATAAGCCATTTTCAGCTAGAATAGGTAGCATCACCAGGGTGCAAATCACTCAGACAAATGCAAGCAGCAATGCTGTACAAAGACAAGGAAGCACTCTGTGTTACTGCACTACCACCCTCCTTGGTGGCAACCTGTTCCCAACAAGAATGGCAGCTCTAGATCCAACAAATCTCAGTCTTCGGATAGATGTTTACTAACCAGTGGATGGTCCCATTCGGTACAGTTCATAATAATCTATTTACTGATGGCTAATATCCACAATTACAGTTTAATTAAATGCTCTAGGCAAAAGCATAAGGCCCTTTTCACAATTACAGATATATAAATGAGACATTGATAAACAGAAGAACAGAACACAGATGCGACACAAAAATGCATCAGGTTTGAAGACTCAACTAATTTTGGTATTTCACAACTTAGTCTTTGCACACATACAAAAAGGAGCAACTCATGACACTGTGGAGTAGCATTCACAGCAGCAGCACTATTTAAGCCAGTTGCTTAGATAGCCATGGACTACCGAAGTAAAGACTGCTAAACCAAAACGGTTTCCTGTCAGTTGCCTACACTCTGCTACAAGAGGCCTTATCTTGGCATCATTTCCTTACAGGAGAGATCAGCAATCCACACTCCCTGTTGCTACACAAGGTCACTATTCTGATTTCCACACCTGAGGCTCAAAGAATGCACTGCTCAAACCCTAGTGATGACAATCTCTTGGGGGAGCAGGGACAGGGAAACTCACAGGTCTCTAGCAGGTGGGTTCTGATTAGGGGAGGTAGCCTTCCAAACCAAAGCAAAGTCAAATCCTTCTGCACTTACGTTGGCTGGCTTTTAAGATGTAAGTTTGCCCCACAAAATACTACTATTCTGAAGCAACAGTCTGCATGCCCATGGTCCTGAACACTGAGACAAGAGTAAAAGCCAAAGCAAACTTTAAATGAAGGCTTTAAAACAGGAGCTTGACTTTGTGTTAGGAGAGTATTAACTGCAACCTGGGGTAGCTCTAGCTATTTTCTTAGCATTTTAGGTCAAAAAATTCCAGAGGCGTAAGACTCTCAGAGCAGGATGACAATTCCTCGATGCTTTATTAAGACCTTTAGTTTATATATCACTGCTCTGTCAGCTTGTCACTAGACCATGTAAAACATCAGAGAAGAGGGAAACATGTTGGACAGAAGTGTGACAGACTCTGTACAACATTAATGTAGAGATTTACACAATGCAGCTATGCAGGTTGTCAAAATGAGATGAGACCATCCTTTCAGTAGATATTCCACTCACAGCACTTCTTTATGCACAGACATGCGCAGAAGGGAAGTGACCAAGGAGTGAAACAAAGTGAAGAGCTCCAAAGTCTGGGAAAATTCATGAAGGTTTAGTTTCCATATAAACCCCAAGTGGGCTTCTGGCTCATATTAATCACAAACACTGATTTACCATGCAAACATTTTAATTGTTTAAATCACGCTCTTCCAAGCATGAAGAGACAAAAGTACCACTCCACCATGGTGGTATCTCCTATGACAGTAACAAAGGACCACCTGCTTGTAACTCAAATCATCTGTTCCTGGTTTGTATAGCTGAGGCTGAATACCCACAGGATATTATTAACATCTCCCCTCCAGCATCTGGTCTAATAAAGAAACACAGAACACCTTTGCTGTAGTACAAAAGTTTACAGAAAGTTTGACAATTTAATTAAAGACAATACAAAAGATGTTGTCTGAATTCAAATAATTTATGTAAAAGTACATGCATGAGAAAATACTGACAAGAAGATCTAGTTAACCATATTATCAGATGCATGTTCTTTGTCTCTAGAGATAACATACGATCAAAAATACATTATATTTTAGGTTACAATAAAAGACAGCATTTTAAAATAAACACCATTTCAGGTCTACCAGCCCTTTAACTTAAAAAGTTCCTATTAACACAGGACCAATCGACAGAATAAAAAGATGGAGCAATACTGAAGTGTCTGAACAAGCCTGCAGTGTTTGGTTTTCCTTTAATTGAGAAGAGAGAAGACAACAGGAAATGAAGAAGAGTATTTTGTTAGTGCTCTGTCTTCAGTCTTAAGTGTTTTAAAAGTCATGATCAGAGCCATCAGGGATTACTTTTATCCATGCACCCCAGAAAAACCCACCCTCCCTGTGAGGAGACAGGATATAGATCTGGCACAGATCTTCCACATGAAGCAGCACCACCTCCACACAACAGTAGACCCTGTAGGCAAAGCAAGCTACCCCTACTGTACTCAGGGTGGCAGCTTGGCCCCAACAAGCACTTTCTCTCAGCCTCCAGCAGAGCCACTGTTCCTCTCAAATCATGAGTTATTTCTTCACATTTGTCAAATACTGAAACCCCAGAAATCACCTTCTTGATTGACGGTATCAGACAACAGCCTGAAACACTCAAGATTTCTTACCATGTGTCACTTGCCCTCCACATTTTTGTGGCCAGCTCCATAGTTTAACAAGACGACACATGATTAATTTCTTTGAAGATATTTTAGTTCATTAATTCCCAATAAAAGTATTGGTTGCAGTACAATAGTTTGACATACAGCAACAAAACATACTCGATTTACATGCACAAGCTACTTAACAATAATACACGGTCTTTCCTATTGCCATTATAAAATGAAAACTACTATGACAGCTGACACAGCCTTCCCATTGCTCTCATGAGCTCTAAAAAAGTGATGAAAACAGTGTTCCAGGTGGTACGATGACAAAGAACAGAGGTCTGGCCACTGCTGAAGATTCCAATGAAGATGCCAGTATCATAATGGGAAAGAGTGTTGGTATTCCTGTACAAACAGCTACAAGCAAAATTGTTCTGATGTGTACTTCAGTTAAAAAAGAACATGTGGGAACTATAGCTTTGTATAGAAACATACCAGAAACAAAAGTACATGCAGAGGAAGAAAAGGTAAAACCAAGACAACTGTTTGGATGACTAAAACACTGATGACTGAAGTACTGTAAACCAGCAGCAATCTGTGGGGGAAGAGCACATAATTTTCTAAGGAGGATGTTTTTTGTGGTGTTTGTGATTGGTGGCTTCTTTTGTTGTTTATTTGGGTTTTTTTCAATAAAGCTTCCAACTTGGAAAATGAGAGCCAAAACTCCTCTGCATTTGTGTTCCGTGCCTGGCTAAACTCTCTTTCAGATTGACAGTTTGGTCCAGATTCTCATGGTTTAATGTACAAAGTACTGTACATGCTACAAGGACTACTCACTGCAAGTTTTCAAAGTCTGCTTTTCAAAGAACAGATATGACACTGTCACCCTCATTAAAGGTTGATGCCAAAGTTTCAGTACTGCTGTTTAAAGGGCTTCTAGAAATGAGAACAGAGAAGTCAGATTTATGACCAAGAGAAAAGCAATGAGCTCTGTGAAACATAACACATTACAACAAGACTTTTCCTACAGCAAATTAAAGTCAACAGGGGACATCATTTTTATTCTTTCAACGTTTCTTTCTACAGGTTTCAGAAGTGCCAACAATTCCAGCAATAAAACAGAGCGCCCCGGCTGTGCCTCTCTTTTTAGTGTCTTCCCCAAATTTTATTCAACCAGGTAAGAAACCCTCTCCCCTAATCAACAGTTATCAGTTTAGCATTATGCTATTGGCAAGTCAGATCCTGAAATATTATGGATATTTGATAGTCATAACCAATTTATTCATGACCACATAAAAAAAAACACAGTTACATGTGTCTGCACTGTCAGATGTATAATACACCAAGTAAGACTGCAAAAATAAAAGGCAAAAAAAGGAAAAAGGCCTCAAGTCTCCCTTTTTTGTTGTTTGGGGTCTTTTTTACTAATTGTCCCACAGCAGAAAAAAATAAGTAGCAAAGGCTTAATCTTAAATACAAAGTCATAATCTGCAGATCAGGTCCTCTAATCCAGACTGATGGTACACTATTGTTTCAACTGAACCACCCATTACAGACTTGCAATACCAGCACTCATTCATACCCTGAAGCGTTTCCCAGCCTCATCCACCCACCCAACTATTCACACCTCGTTTTAAGCTGAACAGTGAAAATAAAGTTGTTTGGATTTTTGAAACAGTTGCTCTGAATTCTTTAATACCATGCTCAAAAGGCAGGAAGATAAATTTAAGATGTCTCAATTCTCAAAATACTGTTTACAAAGGAAAAAAAGAGGCAAATATGGAAATATAGAAGGTGCTAAACCACCACCAAAAAATGGACTTGGTAAAGAGCCTATACTGGAAACACTTACCTTGTGAAATCCTTAAAATGATCATCTCAGAAGTCGATTCAGACACACTTAATCAGTGTTGTGAAAAATGCAAACTAGGCTGTCACAGATTACTGAAATATCTAATCTAAAGGCAGTGCAAACTGATGGCTGGTCAGGGGGGCAACCAGACAAGTGAGGGACTTCAAATTACTCATCACTGACCTCCTTAATAATCTGCATTGAAGGACCTGATGAACAGCAGTAAGATTTTTGTCATGCATTTGTTAAGCAACCAATATGCAACTCAAGAGTTATACTGTCACCCATGGTGGATTATCAGAGTCATAACCCATGAAAGAATAAAGTCAAAGGGGAACATGGTAAACATTTTGCCATAAGTGAAAACACTTCAAAAATTTACAATTAAATAAAAAGTTAGATGATATCTTATAAAAAGAAGTACTGAACACAACAAAGCCACAATAAATTAGTGTTTCCATAAAACGACATGCTGAAGGTTTTGTTCCCAAGTCTATACATTTTTTACTGTCTGTTAATTCCTAAATATTGACAGCGTAATCGAGTAATTGAGGTACAGTAGTTTACATTTGTATATGTCTTGTAAAAAGGTTATTTTTTTTCTTCCAGTTTTTCTTCCTCATCGCCAAAGAACAACAACGGAAACATTCCTAAAATGCAGCCAATGGTTACTCCAATAGCTTTACCCTAGAGAAAGGGGGAAAAAAGTAAGTTTCTCACTGATCAGTTGTTACTCCTCTGCTGTGTAGTACCAACACAACCAGGAAAACAGACCCTTTGCTCTAGTTTTCAGTTGGGAGCCATATTTTTCTTAGCATGCAGACTAGAAACACAATCTATGAGAGAGAGACAGATATGACAAGGTTAGAAACAGCGTGTGCTGTAATAAAAGGCACATTTCTGAATAAAGAGGAGGGGAATGACCCATGAAGAGCTGCATAGGTGGTAAGGGAGGAGACAGACTCAAAGGACTGGCTAGGAAGACAGAGAAGGGGGGTGAAACAAACAACAAAACCACACGCATATTTCATGTGCAATTACAAATGTATCTGTTTGAATGTGGTAATGCAAAGTCAGGAATGAGGAATTCCTTGTGAACACGATGGCTTGCAAAGGCACAAGGGGAAGACAATAATAATAAATAAAAAAGATTGTAAAACATTTCACAGTTTTTCACAATTGCCTCAGAGGTAGAATTCAAAAGGAGACGAAAGTAAAACAAACAACATCCAAACCACATCGCCAGCAGCAGGTGGATAGCGTTGAGAAACTTGAGACAATGGTTATAAAAGAAAAACTGCTCGCATTCAGGCAAAGATGCTCAGAAGTCTCCTCACAGAAAAGCGCTGTGAATGTGCTGCAGTGCAGTGACAGGCTTTTCCCAATTCAGCTTTCAGCAAGATGACTCTTAGGTTGGGCAGACTAGAGAGCAGCCCACAGACATGCCAATTCTTCCCTGCTCAATGCTTTGATCTATCACTGCTAAAAGCAGACTTTTCCCCTTAGTTTTCAGTAGCCAGTGTTATTTCTCTTCCTTTAAATCTGCAATGATATTTTCTCCCATGAAGGTTCATTCTGGCAAAGTGAAAGGAATATGTTTCTTTACTCAGTTTCTTATAATCTGATTCTTTCATCAAAATATGCTAAATGTTCTCATTTCTGAAGTGGGATTACTTCAAATATTTAAATATTAATTAAGTAGTAATCCTGCAAATGAATCTGCAAGTTAAGTGTCCCACAAGTGTAAACCCAGACACTGAATATTACTCAAATGCTGAAAATTTACCCAGGGGAAAGCTAATTTCATATCCAAGCTAATTATAGAATATTAGAAATGAACACATACTAGCACAGGTATATAAATAGCAAGCACTTGACAAAGAATGTATGGGAGTGAACTACTAAGGAGTTATAACTTTCAGATAAACTGTCTTATCACAGTAGACAGAGCTCAGCCCAGGTATCTCCATGGCATACATGAAGTCACTGCAGAGACTGCCCATGGTATTAGTCACTCATGGCTTGTTGCATATGGAAAATCACCCCAAGCCCAAAATGATCCAGTCTCATGATGCTCCCTGCCACAGGCTCACGACTAAACCTTCCAGGAAAGGTGTAAAATGTTGGTGATCCTTAAGTATTTAATGGCAAAAGTGACAAAAAGGATCTATCACATATTAGTTTAAACCAAACAAGCTCCACACAAACAGTGCCTAACTACAGGATACTCACCAAGTGTGCACTGAGACGCGTTTGCCACATATCAGCTTGCTTGGGTGTCAGATCAGGGATTGACAGACCCAGTCGTGAAGCTAAAGCTTCTACATAACCTGCAAGACTGGAAGAACAAGAAAACAAGAACAAACGATTTTAGATCTGACATTACTTCTAGTGAGGACTCTGAAGTATCTGAAGCACTGAACTTAAAATGCTTTTCCTTCAGCTAAAGTCATCAAGAGGTAAATATGGCAAAGTGCGATCATCAGACTTCTGATTGGCATATTTTGCACTGCAAGTTCACTCATTTTCTTACTAATTTGATACACAGTATTTCCAGAAAAAACTTCATGCAGCAAGACAAACCTGGTGTGAATATTACTGTGTTTTTGCAGAGCTTGTTAACCTTCACTGGAGGAAAGGTTACATACACACACTAGGAATAAGCCTCGTTATTTGCAGGGAAAAAAAGAGGAAAAGTGAGCACAAGAGTCACAACTGAAGCTTTACTTTCAGCAATTATTCCTTTAAAAAATAAAGTCAGCTGCATCTGACTGCACCATACAGTAGGTATGCTGAGATCTAAAGGCATTTGAGATACATAACTTTTGTTTGAGGAGAAGGAAATACCTCTTGATCTAGTTATAACAACCGGAGCAGGTATATGAGGGATATTCTACCACAGCAACATACTGTGTCACAAAAAATGTATTTTTCCATTTTGTTTTTTAACGAAAGCACTTCTCGCAGAAGAAGTTCTCATTTAAACTTCCTTAAAAGCAAGCATTGCCTACAGACTACACTGAGTTGGACTAAATGCCAATCCCAATTTTATCCCTTAAAATATGTAATACTGCAGTAACACAGTTAGTTCAGAACTATGACACTGCAGTTTTAACCTTGGCAAGAAAACACAACAGTCCAACTTTTCCTTAGAATACACTTCTACAGGCATGTAGTTTACTGAAGCAAAACTCAAGATCTAGAAGAAACAAAACAATTGTATTTCAGCAGTTTATAATGTTGTAGTTCAGTAGCACCAACAGTGTTTGCAAGAGAGGAAAACAATACATATATTCTCTACACGAGTTCAGACATACCCCAGTCCAGCTAAATCCGAAACAAGGTTTCCCAGAGCTGCAGCTGGAGGGAGGAAAAGGGAAGAGAAGGGGGTAAGAAGGGAAAGGATTATTTTCATTACAAAGAAACCCAATCAGTTACCATCCCTCCCTGCCCCGGTGACTGTCACTCTTCTCAGTAGATACAGCATAAAAGACTAGAAGTAAGTCTCTTTAGAGTTTTTTTCCTCTGACCTTACTACAGTTTGCAGCAGCAGCAGACTAACAGTAACAGGAAGTGTAACTATTTTTCTCAGCTTACACGAAGAACACCTGACAAATACAAACAGAGGGCACAGACACCTGGAAACCAATGTAAGAATTCTTCAGATCAGAGTTAAAAACAGCCATGGGTGGTTGCCAGTTTCATACAGCTAATGCTGGACACCAACAAGGCCTTCCAGTGCCTGAAGAGGTGCAGGAGCACGGGAAACAGAAGGAGCTGTTACTCGTATGTGTAGCTTTGATAAACATTTTAGCACACCCACAAACTGTGTCAGATTAGGAATACTGCAGATACAACTGAATGAAGTTATACACTAAATATACATGATTTCACAGCAGATCTGAGTGAGATAAACTCGCTTGTGATTGCCTTGCATTGCAAAAGAAAAATGCCGCACATCTGTTCGGCGTTTAAGCTGTGTGCCTTCAAGCCACACTGCACCTGATGGATCCAGCAGTATTTTCTCTCCTCTGACACTGCAGAGGCACCAAAGCTGTTGAGCAGAACTTATCAGTTTTGGTCCTGCGCAGGAGCAGGGTGGCTGCTGGGCCTTCCCGTGGTATCACAGGGAGGCAGAGAAGCCACCAAGAACATGGGCCAGCACAGTAAAAGGACACCAACACCGATCTTCACTCAGCACTGCAAGCAAACAGCAGCTTACAAATACATAAACACGCATACCTAAGGATCAGACCCTAGGGAATTTAGAGCAGTCCCATTACAGAAATGCAAATACACTTTCCTAAGCAACCCAGGATCTGAGCTTTTAGATTAAAATGGACAATAAGAGTTGCCAAAGCTACGTGAACTGAAATTCCATTTCTGCAAATGGAATATGTCCTTGTTTCAACCATAGGTTGTTTCTTTATTAGGAAAGGCAGCTGCAAGACCAAGAAAGAGCCATTTCCAGCCCTGTGGCCCACTGTCAGCCTAAAATATAGGAGTGTGCTTATCAGTCTACACATACTGCATTTTATTACTTGCCTGCCATAGTCGAAATTCCTAGGATAACTCCAATTGACAATTCTATTTGGGTTCCCTGAAAAATAAGAATTTTCTCATTACTTGAGATATTTGGAGTTAAAATAGATTACACTGAGTGAACCAGCAAAAGTATTGCTTATTGCTTGCTTATGTTGACACTGAAAGGACAAATGGACATTACTTTTACTAGATCTGCACAGCTCCCATCCTTCCGGCATACATATTTCCCCCCAGGACAAGAGCTTACTTCTGATACTCTTTTAATAGATTATATTTTTCCATAATGACCAGCTAATGGACAGAACTAACCCCTATCTCTGCATATCATTTTCCCCACTGTAATTCTTAGCTGTGTAGCTCTGAATACAAACTTCTACAAATACTGAACAAACAAAACACAGTATTCTAGCTCCTTACTTCTTTAGGTGAAGAAACAAAATTGCAGTGAACTGCATGATGAAACAGCATTACATGGTCCAAAGACGAGACACAACATGCATGAATTAAAACAAGACATGTTCCAGTTGGATATAGGAGACTATTTTCTGCTGTGAAGACAGCTGAGCATTGGAACAGGTTACCCAGAAAGACTCTGCAGTCTCTGCCCTTGCATCTTCTCAAGTACCACTGGATGAAACCACGAATAACCTAGCCTGACCTTACAGGTGATCCTGCTCTGAGCAGGAAGCTACAGATTAGAGACCCTGAGGAAGGTCCTGAGCAAGCGAAAGACTATAAACCTGATAGGTCTTGTGGTTCTTTCCCACCTCAATTTTTCCACGATTAATATCGCACTGTCAGTGAATCACAGAATCACAGAATAATTTGGGTTGCAAAAGACCTGAAGATCATCCAGTTCCAACCCCCCTGCCATGGGCAGGGACACCTCACACTAAACCATGTCACCCAAGGCTCTGTCCAACCTTGCCTTGAACACTGACAGGGATGGAGCATTCACAACTTCCTTGGGCAACCCATTCCAGTGCCTCACCACCCTTACAGTAAAGAACTTCATCCTTATATCCAATCTAAACTTCCCCTGCTTAAGTTTGAACCCATTCCCCCTTGTCCTGTCACTACAGTCCCTAATGAAGAGTCCCTCCCCAGCATCCTTACAGGCCCCCTTCAGATACTGGAAGGCTGCTATGAGGTCTCCATGCAGCCTTCTCTTCTCCAGGCTGAACAGCCCCAACTTTCTCAGCCTGTCTTCATACAGGAGGTGCTCCAGTCCCCTGACCATCCTCGTGGAATAAGGTGGAATTTATCCTCAGTAATAGATCTACAGGAAGAACAATTTATTTGGCCTTTATAAATCTTCCTGTTCCACTAGCCCATTTAATCTTCCAAACAAAGAAAATACGTCAAGAGTGTTAGTCAGAAGTGCCAGGCTGCATCAATACAAATCAACATCAGCACTAACAGTGCCTGCGTCACTCAGAACAAAGGAACACATCAGTAAAAGCCCTGAAGATGTATTCATTAAGGCGTTATAATCACTTTATAATCAGTCAGTACAAAAACGTATCAACTACAAGATCATAAATGTGTCTTACAGCACAGATTAAGAGAGGAAAAAAAGCAAGTTTTTTCTCAGTTCAGTAAACTTTGTTGCAATACTGGCCTTCAGAAGGAACAATGCTCCTTTGCACTGGGCAAAGGCTGAACACCACATGGTCTTTCTCTTTAAAGAAGAAAGATTAAGAGGGTGAGTTGATACAGTGTCTTACTGAAGCTCTCAATCTAGTCTGTTTTATTCTACTTGAACGATATGAAGCTTACTGACTTGATCGAGGAAAAAAACAGTGAACTTACCGCAGCAATCATAATTGCGTTATCCAAAAATCCAAACCCTACAAAAGGTACTGCATTGTGGAAGAACACTAAAAGAAATAAATAACAGGAGAAAGTAAATATTTGTAAGAGTTCACTAGCTCACAACAACTGCAATATCAGTCTAATACTGCCTATAAGAGAAACAAAGAGAATATAAACAAAATCCCTTTCCCACTGCTTCTACTGATGACCTTATTTCTGGCAGGTTTAGTAAAAGCCTTTGGTACACCTGAGTGTTACTAACAGCTTTTGACGAATCAGTTAAAGCAACTTACTCTGCAAATACCTGTACAATTTTGGATGTAAGCCACTTATGCCTACTAGAGCACAAAAGAAACACTGAAACTACACAAACTTTGGTACTATTTAGTCCTTCCAACCAGTCACAGTATCACTACGGATTACCAGACTGCCTCACTAGACTCTCTACACTCTTCTCCTGCTCGAAATGAAGCCCCTTTCTCTGCAAATCCCTCTCTATTCCTGTGCAAAAGCTCTTTTTCATGCATTCCTAACAATTCATATTTTAAGAGTATTGCCTGGAGCCAGGCAGTTCTCATCAAAACTCATTCAACTAAATTTACAGATGTTTGGATGGTTTTCACTGGTGTCACACAGCGTTAATTATCTCACTATTCAAACCCAGATTTGATTTTAGTTGGGACCTATTCTGAGAGCAAGTCAGACTTGAAGCTGCTCCTCAATCCACTGTTTAAGAATTCAAGTTCCACCTTCTGTTTCATGTGGTTTTTTCTTCCTTTTACTCCTGAAACTCCAAGTAAACCCTGTGTGAAAATATTTTATATTGCAGGAACTTGGAGCATGCTGGTCTGAATAATAATTCCTAACAAGTACAGTGTTAGCGTGTCATTCCTTTTTGTCCTGCTTCATTTTCTCTCTCAAATTTTAGCTTGTAAGCTTCTGATAGAGATGGGATTGAATTTGTATAGCATAGCCTCCAGCTGAGTTTCAGGTGCTGGCTTCATAAGACTCAATACAACACTGAGGACAGACTACATGACTAAAATACAGCTTAAAGTTAGAACTTCTTTTTAACATTTAAAATGCATCAGCTCTTTAGTTGTTTGGGTTTGAGGTTTTTTTCACTTTCAGATGGGACCAACAACTCCTGTATTTCATAAACTTACAGAGATGCAAGCATAGGAAGAGGGAAGAAAGAAAAGTGTACAAACCTCACAGTCGTGTGAAAAGCAACTGGAATGAGTCCCTTTTGCATTTACCTCTCACAGACAGCATCAACCCATGACCATACAAGAAAACAAAGGCACACTCAAGAGAGCTTTCATGCTTAGGTACTAGAACAAGTCTGGACTTCCAGAGCTACTTTGTAAAAACACATAACGCACCAGTGAAAGACTAAAGCACAGACTGTATGAAAGTTTCCAACTGTTTTAAACCATTGCAAGACAAAACCTCCCAAAATAAAAACATAAAAAAAAAATCACACAGGTATGACAGATCTGCCCAGTATTTTCAAAATGTGTGCACCAAACTCTGGAGCTACAGAGGGAACTCAAATTCCTACCAAAATTGTTATAGTTTTGGAATCCAAGGAGTAAACAGAATCCCAGGGACCAAGAGAAAAAAAAACCCAAAGAGAAGTAAGTGCAGATATGTGGAACAGTAAAAGGTCCAACTACATATATTTGCTAACTGAGAGTATAAAACCACATAAATACACTGATTTGGAAACTAATCCAGAATTTGAATGAGCATGGTATTACAAAAAATACCAAATCTATCTCCAATCTATCTGCAATTTTATCCCATTTCTCAGTCCATTTAAAATGCAGGCGACTAGAAGCAAGTCAATAGCTTTAAACACAAAACCCCCACAAGGTTATGCAGCATCAACACTGCTTGGCTTAGAAAACCAGTGTTTCCTGCTGGCTTTGAACAACGCACTCTCATTTAGGCTTTCTGTCCTACTTTTACTAAATGGTGCACATTCTCCAGCTGAGGTGTTATGAAATCAAGGTAGCAGAGTGGCTGTTGGTGCTTGCTTTGGTTTTCTGTTACTCCAGACGACAGCGATGAGGGCAGACCAGCATTTGCAGGAGAAAGATGAAGCAATTCAAAACACAGACTGCACAAGTACTGAACCACATTCAACAAACATTCTTCTTTTACCATGTTTCAGTTGTCCTGGAGATGGTGGGGCAATCTCCAACTTCTCTAGAGAAGTCAAAATGAAATGAGAAAGTTAGCTCCTTCATCACAAACTCAGCTTATTATAATTTATCAAATTACTAGCAGGCAAAAAAGCAGTTATGTTATTTAACAGCTTTCAAATTTGAAGATAAATGTTTCACATCTACATTATTATTATTTTTACAAAAAAAAAAAACACATATTTAAAGCCAAAGTCTTAGAGAAATATTACAAGATTACACTAATATAAGTAATTACGCAAAGTAACAGCTTACATTAGAAGCAGCTCAACAGCCATCTTTAATTACTGAGAATTAGGAAAACACACTAAAATTAGACAAACCAGGACATCTAAAAAGAACTGTACTTAATTATTTGGTTTAGACCCCCAGGCATGCAGCAGACAACCTTTCCTCCAGAGGCAGTCTGCAAAAGACCTCCTACCTCTGTTCTGACAGAAGGCATCTTTTAATAGCTAGTATAAGAATAAAAGAAAAATACTACAATGACATTAGAGAGCACTGATCCCAGTAATAGCAGAACAAGTCTGGCCATTTGGTGCATGTTTCATTTTGGCTTCAAACCATTAAGTGCTTGGAAGCACCAGGACGTCACTGACAGAGCACTCTACAGGAAGCTAACACAGACTATTAGAGGTGATGCACAGAATGCAGCAGCAACGGGTACCCATTCCACAGGGCGAGGGAAAGAAAACCTACTTTTTTAGGCTTCTGGTGCATTTGTAGGTTTTTTGAAATGTGGATGTTGAGCAAAAGACCCCATTTTAAAGCAGAAAACAAAGCTGCCCCGATATCTTCCAGTATTATGAACCTTGAGCTTCTGACAAGTTGCTTCCATACTTTTTATTAGGTACTTCTATAGGCAAAAGTAAAAAATGGTGTAACATGCGAGAAACCTACAACATGACCTCAAATATTCTAATTTTACTTGAGGCAGCCAAGTACATGAAGAGACAAAGCTGCAAACACAGGCTGTGAACGATTTGAGCATATGTCTGAACAGTGCAGACTAGAGTAAGTATTTGTGTACCCAAGTCACTCTATATGCAAACCTACTGTAAAGGAGAAACTAAAACAGCACGATAGAAAGCTGTAACATAAACGAACTTCCAGGAAACACTCCTATCTACCTCTGAATAAGGCATCTTTTCATAGTTTGCTCTGACTATGATAACCAGTTATTTTAGGAAATTCCCAAGTGAAGTATTGTGGGTATGAACACAAAGATAGAAGACTACTCAGTTTGTCACAAAATATTATGAGCCTCTAGTGGATTTAACATCAGTCTTGTGCCTTTAACTACAACAGATTCCTGAGTTTGACAGCACATGGCAGTCTACATAATTACTCTCCACAGAGTGTAGAGAGAAAGCTATTAAACAAAGCTAAAACCCAGTGCATAATTGATTCTAGGAACTTATTACAAAAGGAGAAATTGAGGGCAAGCTTTTGGTAGGAAAAAAAAAACCAAACTTTCACATCTATGAATAATGGAAGCTTCAAATCACATTAATTAAAAAACATAAAACTGCTCCTCCAGAACATAAGTAAAGAGCTATCTTGGGATGGTTTTAGAAGAAGGGAGTTTGGGGGACACTACTTTGGGGCTAGAGGAATGATGAGTTACTGCAAGGTAGGGGGAAACAGCAAAGGATCAAATATAACCAAAAATTGCTTCATCATTGACATAACCTTTTTCAGTAGGGTGGGATATCTGCTAAATAACCATTTCATGAAGCAGGGCACCTAAGGCACTTCAATATTAAACAAAGGGTCACTAAGCACTACAGTGGCACTGTGCTCTGGAGACCACACTGCTCTTGTCTGGCCATAGGAAATTCTTGCATAGGTGACAGCATCTTCCTGCCACATCCATAAGAACTTTCTTTCATAAGAGAGACTCTTGCCAAACTCATCTGGCAATCTGCCTGACGTACAGCTTCTATCATAAAGATTAATCTGGGGAAAAAATCTGGGCTTACATGTACTAACTAATGAGAGAGAGATAGGAGAAGTGAGACAGACAAAGCTCAGATAACTAGTGCAGATCAAACCTGCTCATGCTCCAGAGAGGGAAGCTCCAATCCCAACACTCTCTCTGCCTCAGCCAAGTCTTTAGCCTGGAGAGATACCCAGTCCCAGCCCTGCACAAAGCAGAGCCAAACCAGATCAGGCTGCTGAGGACCCTTTCATTCAGTACCTGTAGGACCAGACTCAAGGAAAAACCTGTCTCCTGTGGAGCACCAAAACAACCCTTTAAGCACAAAGATGACTTCACTGACAGATGAAGTAAGCTCTGCCACTGCGAGGTACAGATCACTGCTCGATGGGGAAGGACCAGCTCAGCAAGACTTGCAGAGGCCGAGGTTTAGTTTAAAGCTGGAATATTGGGAGGGGAAAAAAAAAGGAATGAAAGCTGAAAGAATTAAATAACTACTGTGGCATGAAAGCCAGTAACATTTTTACAGAATCACTTCCAATACCACCCCTTTAAAGCATAACATACTTTGAAAGATAGGAAGGCACCTGGGGAACATATCCCACAGAGACAAAAGAATTCTTTAAAGCAATCTTCTAAAACTCTGGATAACAAAATGTGTTTCAGAATCAGGTATGTATTGTTAGGAAACTGTTCTGACTATTTGAGTTTCCAAGGCTCAGCAAAAAAAAAACCCACACCCCATGAAAAGAAACCTTCAGAGTACAGCAAAGGAAACATGCCCTTCACTTGTTTTACTGGAGGGAAAACAAGGTCCAAACTGCAAAATCTCCTTTCAATAGATTAATTCAGTCACAATCCAACAGTTTCAAGAGTTTAAATGTCTGGGAAAAGAGGCAGTACTGGACTCCAGTATTGCATTTCATGACAGCCATTCACCAGCTCTTCCTGTGCCACAGGCACCAGAATTCATCTTTATAGAATCACAGAATGGTTTGGACTGGAAAGGACCTTAAAGCTCATCCAGTTCCAACCCCCTGCCATGGGCAGGGACACCTTCCACTAGAGCAGGTTGCTCAAAGCCTCATCCAATCTTATTGCAGAAGGAATAAAATGAAATGGCAGAGTAAGGAATATTGCTAACTGACATTCATTACCATAAGGGAAGTTATAATCCAAGGTTCAAGTGCAACACGGGTCATGAGCCCTGAATTAGCAAGGGGGGGGGGGGGCAGAGAAAAAAAATTAAGTGCCTCTTAAACCTGTCCTTGATCTTTTTTGAATTTACACCTTTTTTTGCTAATTACTTTTTTTTTTAATAGACAGAGCCCAGGGGAGCACAGAACTGTCAACATGAGTTCACGATTACCCCCAGCTTGCCCCAAATCAAGTGAGTTAAATTAACTCTGCCAGTTGTAGCCAATTTAAACCAAGTACTTGAATTTAGTTTTAAGATTATTCTCCTTAGCTGATAAACCCCCCCAGTGGACTAACGGGTAATGGGAGTTCATTTATTCAGGCAGTTGGTGAAAAAATAAAGCAACCAAAACCCAGAAAGTTGTCATCACCAGTTCCTGAGTTATCGATTTTTTAAGACCTGGCATACAAAAGAACCTGCAAGCCTAAAGGCACATATTATGTTTTATTCAAATTGCAGCTAACACTCCCATAAAATTTCATAGCTCAATCTTTTACTCTCACCCAGGGGCATGAAACTCATGACAGTGATAAGAGGTACTGTGGCCAGGGCTGCCCTAGGAAGACACATGCTACAGCTGAGTAGCAAGTCCAAGACAAAAATATGAGCAGTGTTTTATAAGGTTTTAAACGGTGACCCAAATCTTATGAGATTAATGTTTTAACAATTAATATCGAGAAGGAAGAGGAATCTGAAGGTTAGGGTCTCATTTGGAAATTAGGAAGAGTTTTGCCTCAAATTCAAACGCCTGTCCACATCATTTCAGTAAATCATTCAGATACACATCATAGAATCATAGAATAGTCAGGGTTGGAAAGGACCTTAAGATCATCTAGTTCCAAACCCCCTGCCATGGGCAGGGACACCTCACACTAAACCATGTCACCCAAGGCCTCGTCCAACCTGGTCTTGAACACTGCCAGGGATGGAGCATTCACAACCTCCCTGGGCAACCCTTTCCAGTGCCTCACCACCCTAGCAGGAAAGAACTTCCTCCTTATATCCAATCTAAACTTCCCCTGTTTAAGTTTGGACCCGTTACCCCTTGTCCTGTCACTGCAGTCCCTAATGAAGAGTCCATCCCCAGCATCCCTATAGGCCCCCTTCAGATATTGGAAGGCTGCTATGAGGTCTCCACGCAGCCTTCTCTTCTCCAGGCTGAACAGCCCCAGCTTTCTCAGCCTATCTTCATATAGGAGGTGCTCCAGTCCCCTGATCATCCTCGTGTCCCTCCTCTGGACTTGTTCCAACAGTTCCATGTCCTTTTTATGTTGAGGACACCAGAACTGCACACAATACTCCAGGTGAGGTCTCACAAGAGCAAAGGGGCAGGGAATGGCAAGGGCTTCACTTGCATACAACAAGAAATCAAAGCAACTGGTGTGTCTATTAAAAAGAGATATTCCATAAGAGGATCCTTATCCCCAGAATTCTGGATTGAATCCTAGAAGTGAGATGTGTGTTATACTGCTTCATCCAGTATCTACAGGTAGATCCTTAAGAGTAAATTCTGACCATGATGCATGAGTTCATTCATGGAATAAGATTATATTCATCCCAACCGTCCTTTGTTCCTCCTTTGTTTTTCTCAGCATTTTAACAAACACTGCCAAAATCTCAGCACTTACAGCAAAACATAAATTTGAAAAACTATGTCCATTGATCTTCAATTGCATTCCCTTAAGATTCTGATGGGAAAAAACCAATCCACGGGTTGACAGCAAATAAAAAATTCTGCATCATTTGTTATAACTCCCAAATGGTTTCCTGTTACTACAGTGATTAAGGCATGAAAGGATGCTGACTCGTGCAGTGCTAAATATAAACTTGGCTGTTGGCCTGTTCAGTCACATGCACACTAGAAAGCTGAGCAAAGCACTAGTAAGAGATGAATAGACAGAGGACATAGAATCATAGAATGATTAGGGTTGGAAAGGACCTTAAGGTCACCCAGTTCCAATCCCCCTGCCATGGGCATGACAGAATAATTTCTCAGCTATAATTATGTCCGAACAAATATTCTGCATAAAATAAATAGGACATTAAACATTTTTTTAATACTCTGTGTAACACTGTGAGAATTCACACAGTGATTGCATGTTCCATCTCCATCCCTGAACAACCCTGAAGTAGCATAAGAGATTCTCATCTTTATTTGAAACGACTGTTGTATCTACTGGACCAAGCGCTGAACAAGCTTTGCAGGACTGCTATTTGCTCCCTGGCATCAGCCAAACAATTCCCTTGAGAACAAAACCTGGGAGTGATTTTGGGCACAGTGCATTCCTGCAAACCCCTCTGAGCAGGCGGGGGAGGTATGGGCCCCCCAAGAGTCCCAGGGCTAAATGCCACTTACATTGGATGCAGCCAGCCTGCTTCCAAAGGAAATAAACAAACCCGTGACTGGCAATACAGCTATTCTGCATCACCTCCTCTAGCGGTCAGTAGTTACTCCATAGAATGGATGCTTTTAGCAACAGAAATGTACATAATAACTCAGCACATGCAGGTTTAAATATCATAGAACTTCATTTCAAATTTATCTGCAGTCCTTATTGGATGTTCATTATCAAATATTATGAGTACAGAATGCATTTATCCTGTTATCCTTTCTGAAAACATGATGCACCATTCATATCCTTTCAAACAAGTTTAACAAAACACAAAGACCCCAGGTGAAAACCCTGATGGGGAATCTAGGAGAAAACATAAAATGCAAACAAGTATCCAGAGACTCAAATCACTGCTTTCATCATTAACGGGTTGGGTCCCCTGTCCCGTCGTCCCGTTCCCCCCCCCCCCCCCCCCCCCCCCCCCCCCCCCATCAAGTCCAATTCCCTATCAGTACTTTATAAACTTAAAGGTCAGCCTTTCATTTCCATTCAAGCAGGTTCACACCAAAATAGCATTTGCAGTAGTTTGCCTATCAAGGTCTCAAAACACAGCTGAAAAGAATTAGAAATAAGATGCTTGACTCAAGATTCGAGGGGTTAATCAGCTAAAATGATGCTAATGCAGAAAAGGCTTGCATTTTGTAATAAAAATGCAGGGTAAAGACAGAAATACAGCATTTGAGCTGTCTTCTTCAGCGAGAAATGGAAAATGTGAGGAAAAACAGCCAAAGTGTTTGAATAAAAATGCCAGAAGCACAGTAACAATAATAGGAGAGCGAAGAGGAAAAATAACATGGTATTCTTATCTGTGCATTTCAGAAGCAAATGGTTATACACTACTTAACATAATAAAAAAATAAGAAGGTACTTGAGTGCTGCCAAGAAATAAACTGGCTGCAGCAACTCCCAGACTGGAGCAAGCCTTCCACAGAGTCATAAGCCTGTGCCTCAAAAAAGCAAATGCCCACAAGTTCAAATGGAGGTTGGCTCTTCTTCCCCTCCTCACCCTCTCCTTGGGGAATGCAATGAGTTCCCAGGAACTAGAGGACGGACACTTCCCAATGGCACTGCAACTCTCTATCTTCAGAGGAACAAATCTTCCCCTAGGATTAACAACACCCTTTCCACCAGCTGTGGAAAAAGACTGGGTAAGTACTTCAGACCAATATTAGAATGGAATTAGTTTCATCCAAATATACTCATCTAACTGTGTTTCAGTAAGATGAGGTGTTGGCATTTCTCTGTCAGCACTGATTTTTCTCAGGCATCTCTGGGTCAAAGTAAGTATCTATCAATCACTTCACCCGTTTGCAGTTGAGCAGAGAAGCAGCTCAGCAACAGTGATGGAACTAGAAACAAGTAAAACCTTAGTATCTACATATTATCAGGGTGTCAGATTAGGTTTTCGGCTGTCCTCCACAACAGGTTCATTCATGTAAGAGAATAAGCAAAGCAATTCTGTGGGAAGCCACAAAAGATTTGTTAACAAGAATTATCAGAGCTCTGTGTACAACCAAAGAGATCTGATCTAGGAGAAGTCTTTCATCGCCTTTAAATACAGCTGCATTAGGCATCACTGATGCCTACGTACGAATGCTCATGAAGTATCTAGGGAGTTCTATACATAATTATAATCTCCTTTGTTTAATGATGTTCCCCCCAGGCCCTGTTTTCAAAAAGAAATCTAAGCAAGTGGAAAGAGACGAGTTAGTTTATTCTTATCCTTCCTCTCCCAGCTGCCCTTCTCCTACCTGCCCAGAACCACACTGTTTCCACAGGGAAAAATGAGGGAGAAAAGGTAATTTGTGAAGAACAGGGAACAGCAGTCTTGAAAGCCCAGGCACATGATCCTGTGCTTGCAGCCAGCAGCAGACCCTGCTGGAGCAGGATGAAGGTTACGAACAACAGCCTGTGCAGCTACTGGGGGAACCAGGACACTCCTTCCTCCCCTGCCCTAGCAGTGGACCAGGTCTACACTGTGCTCACTGGCTTTTTCCATCACACTTGCTCTTTATACTGCCATTCCTGGGCACAGAATGTGAGATTTTGCCTTTTGCAGGACCCAAGGGTCTTGTAATGATAAAAAGTGATCTGGCTAACATCAGAAGAGATGCTTACTGTATGAGCAAATCCAAAACTGGCAACAGCAGCGCTTCCCACAGTCCCTGCTACCAGCAGCACCTGTACTCAGCCAGACAGCAACACCTTTCCAATACCCAACATCACCTGCAGGCAGCTACAGCAGTGCAGTTACACCAGGAGGGCAACTGGTAAATTTGATGTGTTTGGTAGAATTTGGTTTTTTTCCCTTTAAAAGAACTATACTATGTTTTTTACAGAAAGCCAAAGACCATCTGATATTAAATCACATACCAGTTAAGTAACAGCCTTTTCTTAAGCAGAAAGTTTTATTCCCTTCCTGAAGACAACCTTGAAAGCGAGTAAGACAGCAGAAATAAGCTTCTGTCTGAAGTAACTTTAAATGCACATACAGTTTATTGCTTTTCACCTGTCTCGGAATTAAGACAGCTCCTCAGAGTGAGTGAGACAGAGAGAACACATAAACTGAATGATGTTCAAGCATTATTTTTTTGCACAGTCACATTAAGTGTAATTACAATCCTAATTTTTCACTGCATTGGAGCAATAAAGACAAAAGTATGAGCTTCCCTGAAGTCCTTAAGAAACTATTCATACCCGTCAGCAAAAGGAACACAGTAAGAAACCACTGACAATGTAAGTTCTGTCCACATATTACGCTCTGATAATTTGCACCTCTCTATATTAATGCTTAATGAATACAGAACACAGCAGCAATTAAGCTATTCTTAACTCTTAACCTACTGCTAGAGGTAGCACAGTGGATTCATCACATGGGTTCCTTTCTTCTTCCCTTCCCATGTAACTTCACGCAGCTTCTGGCTGCATTCATGAAACAAGTCAGTCTTCAACATCTGAATCTACATGGTCAAAGCCAAGCTGCAATGCCAGCTATCTCTGGCAAACAGCTGAAGGAATCAATGTTGTATAATGTAAAATGCAAAACCAGATAAAACACACTTCACACGGAACATTACCTAAAGATGATTTCTTTTGGCTTTTATTTTATAAGAATATAGACTATATGCTGGGTTGTTATGCAGCTGCATTATTTCTCAATTTATTCTGCACATGAATTTAAAGCTCTACTAGAAAACCTGTTCCTGAAAATGATCTGAAATTACTAAGATTGATAATTTTGTAAATCAAGCCCTATAAATAAGGAGAAGCACATGACAACAAAACTACCATGTTCTACTCTTCCTATAAGTGAACGGTTCTGACCAAGTTCACTTTTCATTCTTTCAACTAATTGTCTTTATTCTGCGAGACAAAGAAGGAAGGTTCTTCTCCCAGCCTGTGTTTCTGCAGCTTTTCATGAGCATAAGCCTTATCTCAAGAGGTTAAACCAGCTCAGTGCATCTCTGTGGCTTCCAACTACAGCACTAACACAGGCTCCAGCCCACTGCAAGTCACAGCTGTGCACACACTCCCTCTAAATCTGCTTCCGGACCTCTGCTCCATGAAGCACTACAAATCTGGTCTGCTTATTTAAGTCCTGTGTTTCTTAATCCTCCCAGAAAACTACCCAGTGGCAGTTCACAAAAGCCAGGGTTCCACCACTTAGAACAGTCTTTGTTTTTCAACTCCTCATGTTTCCGCTCTCCCACTGCCAGTTGTTTTTACCTGTTCTTCCGTCACAATTGCCCTGTGAGCACACCCTGAGTGCTGAAATCACAGCCTCCACCTCCAGTTCTGCTAAGCAGCTTGAGAATTAATAAATTACAAACACAAACCCACAGCTAAATCCAAGGTTTTCTGCACACAGAAGCCCGTCTCATTTTCTACATGGGGGAAGCATGGACTCTATTTTACACCCTTCCCCTTGGCAGTGAAAGTATGCTGTGGCACTACTGTAGTGCCTACATTGGTGACATACCTGTAACATTAGTATTTACTGGAGACCTTAATGAAATCTGCACTCCTACATTTTTTGCCATGCTGTGTGATCTCAGTGTGCCTCCAGCATCCTTCCCCTCCCTCATTCTCATCTGCTGCTCCAAAATCTGAGCAATGTTTACACAGCCTCTTCTCCAGCAGCAAGGAAGGGGGCTTATTCAGGCTGAGGATGCTTTCCGCAGTGCTGAAGCAAAGTACTATGTGATTCAGGGGGCAGCCACTGATCCCAGGAGGAATAATCCTGGATAGAGAGCCAGAGAAAGGGAGGAGACAGCTCTCTACCTAGTCACACAAGATGAATTTTGACGTCAAAAATGCTCCTAAATATAGAATCACATTACGGTTTGGCTCAGAAAGGACCTTAAAGATCACGTAGTTCCAACCCCCCTGCCATGGGCAGAGACACCTTCCACTAGAGCAGATATAACTGCACGCACTTGACAACGCTAGAAAAAGTAACCTGGGAGACTTGCTGCTCACCAGTGTAAGTCACTGTATGTGCTGTTAGCGGAACAAATCCCAGAACAGACTCCCACCTGAGGCACAAGAACCCTCAGGGCACTTCCCGGAAGACAGAACGTTAGGTCAAACACAAAACTGCACCCTGAAGTGAGCATGTTGCTGCTGCAAGGGGTGATTCTATACTTGTCCTCCCATTCCTAAATTCCCTCCTGATCACCTGTTTGGGACTCTTCCTTTATTCCAGCACTTGTGCTCACCCGGGTGTTCAGCCAGGCCCAGGGAAGAACTGAAGCGCTTGTATGGAAAGTGGAAAAAGGGGCTCTCACACCCAGAGGTTTTTGGGATGGGTGAAGAATAGGACACTCCCTTTGCAACAACGCAAGTGAAACCAACAGCAAATCCACACCCCTAGCACATCTCCCACACATCAGCTCATTCACAGCTCCTCTGGGCATGCTCATACCCACAGTGGGGAAGCCATCTGAGTAATTATTCTTCCCTGGCCATAGAAGGAAAAGCGAGCTTTTCTTTTAACTGAGGTTTTAACACAAAGCCATAAATTACTGTAAAACTCAGCCACATTACTGCAAAAACCGATGCAAGCATGGAAATGAGGCTGATATAATAGGTTCCTAGCATCCAACCCAGAGAAGCAAACCAACAGTGAAAACATTACAAAACCTAAGGCTTTTTTTCTGGCTGACAAACCAGATCCAATAAATGAGTAAACCCGAAGCCGTATGTATTTCACACTGGAACCAGTCAGAAGCACGGACACACCTTTGTCATGTTCCTTCTGTTCAGGGAGAGGCACAGGGAGAGGCACACAGAATCAAAAGGAGTCTGCCTGATATTCTCAAGACAAAAAGGTCACCAGGCTGATTATTTATAGCAGCACTGTCACTTTTACAGCTACTTACTTACTTTATTTACTTTGCTGTATGAAATAATATAAATAGGCAATAGGAAAAATGGGAAGGGGTTCAAGCATCTTCCATCTCTTCTCTCTGGCAAAAATCTTTATTAGACAAGATGGCTGTGGATCCAGCTGGCAATTCTTACATCTCCTCAACCTGAACAAACCAGTTAATTTTACATTTGTAACATCACATCTTTACTTGTGCTTTGTAAAAATCAGCCCATTGCCAGGACTAATGAAGCAAAGAAACAGCTGGGTTGAAAGGCTATTTGCAATCTGAAAATACAAGCTGATGGTATTTAAAAGATACCATCTTTCGGTATCTTTGGATAAAGAAATCTGTTTCATGCGCATTTCTCTCCAGTGCTCCACGAATCCCAAGAAAGCAAACAAAATACAATTTCTTCCCATTCAGACTGCTGTGAAAGATGGGATAACATCCCAATGGAGACTGGTGATTTATAGTCCTGCTGTAAGATGTTACAGTGAGCTGGCCAGCAGGAAGAGATGGATCACTGCAGAGTCCAAAGCTATTGAGCAAAAAATTGAAAGTCACAAGAAAAAAAGTTACTTTAACAGTCCAGTAACTAGAAACTGATGATGTCTAAAAGTGAAATACAGCAGGTCAAAATGCAACAATTGCCTGTTGGCTCACAGTAAGCCTTCTGACCTGGAAAAAACACTAGAGCTTCGTGGCAATACAACTTTCCACACATCAACATACCCCAAAGCAGACAGACCCCTGTCTGCGGCATAGGCAAGAATCACCTATCTTATCCCAAACCCTAACCCTACCTGAAGCCTTTTTCTCTCAAATGTTTCCATTCTTTTTGAAATGAAAAACATTTTCCAAGGCTTCATCATTCCCCCAGGTCATGTAGGAGCCTTTCACCAGGATCACTGCTGAACTGTGGCAAGTGAAGGCACCTGAAGGCAAGTTTTGACTCTGGAAATGCGTTATCTGACATTGTAAAAGCTACGTAGCATTTAGCAAGCATGATTAGGAAAGGTTTCATCCCTGGGTACAAGCAGTAGGAGAGCATAAAACAAGCCACTGCTCTGTATGTGTGCTTTAAGGCAATAGGAGAGTTGATACAGAATATACCCTATCTCCAAGCACGTAATATTGCAGCCTTAAATATGCTCCTATTTACTCTTTTTACTATGTAGAGAGGAGCATACAAGTTAAAATAATGACCTGTTGGAATTTACTAAAAGCTGAAGCATCTCAGTTTTTCAAAAATAAACTTTAAAACCACCTTATCCACGAGAAATACTTCAAAAAGCAATAGATATGATGAGCCCATCACATACAAGTGGAAACTGGCAAATGCTGCAGAAAAAGACGTACAACAAGCATCAGTATGTATTACAGCTGCAAGGGGTGTATTTTATTAATAATTAATATACAAATATCTAAGAACCCAAAGTAAACGAACACTGAGAAAAACACCTGATTTTATACCCCATAATTTTGCATGGAATATGCACTTTGCTGAGTTAAAAATGCTATTTTGTGGGCTTTGCCTTACCACACACTCCCAGTGTTTCAGAGGAAGCAAGGGTTTTGTTTCAGGCAAGGGTCAGTCACATCCCAAAAAATCCAAGGGGCTTTACCGATGTTAAAGGAAGATCTCACAAACAGCAAGAAAACAGAAACAAGAACGCACGCTTTCAGGTTTCTGAAATAACGCTGTGCTAATTTAAGGGGAAAGAAACAGGAAAGGGAGCACAGGACAGCTCACTGACAGGTTCAGTTTTGCCCAATGAGAGCAACTTCTTGTAGAAACAATAAACACCGCCAGAGAGATCCAAGGCAGTTTCCTTAAGCCCTCTGTTTGCATGATCTGCTTATCTCATTTTTCCATTTATTTTTCTTTTTAGAGAAGATTTTCTCCCAGAGATACCATGGCTCTGTAGTTCCATATTTGGATTAAATAATAAATAAGGCTGACTAAAGCTATGAGTTTTCAGTTGAATGAGTAAGCTTTAAATAATCTCCTTCTTAAAGAAACAGGTAGACTTTTAACTTCTAATACACCCTGAAACAGTGCCTCTGTGTTCACAGAACAAACATCATTCATTGCATTCATGCCTATTCCAGGGAGATCTAAGTGTTTCAAATATATCAATGCGAAAGGTTTCTGTTACATTGTAAGTACAAGTTGCATTTCAAGTGATCTTTCCTAAAAAGACCTAAATCAAAAGCACCCCTTACGCCTCAGATAAGGCAGTTATCAGCAGATTTTCCTATACATATCAAATGTGTTATTTGACACAAGACACACGCAGTTGAAGAGCAAAGGCTCAAAGTTTAGATTTTCTTATTTTTTAAATCATGATTTAAAAGCTCTTCGTGCATGACACCATTCTGTACACATCACATGCTTAAACCACATGCAAAAGCTGAACACCAAATTTTAATTGGAGCTATCTTCTACTTTATCTTTTCTCAAGCATTAATTCTGGGGAAGGGCAGAGGCAACAGACTAAATAAAGATGTTTTATAACAGTAATATTTCTGCATTATGTTTGGACCACATAATATAATGTACAGCACTTTCCTAGGAAAAGGCATAAGGTAGATGACACTGAGCTGCTTCCAAGCTGTTCCACAGTCTGAAGTCTTTGGCTCAGTATTATCTAGAAACCATGGTATAGCTCAATTTCCACAAAACCTGGACTTGAAACACTTCTTTAGCCACAGTAACACTAAGTACTATGGGGATCCTTAAAATTCTTGAGATCAAAAGCTTTATATTACTGTAAATAAACAAAACCTGTTTACTTCTTGCAGCAATACATGCCAACTGCATCAAACCAAGCAAGCAAGTCTGTCAAATCAGCAGCCCACTGGCCTTATGCAATGCCATGTCTTAGCAAACACACTTTATTTTTACTGTACCAAGAGTACTGGTCGTCTCTGGTGATACTACCTCCTTCGCTGGCTTCTCAAGTGGTATCAGTGGTTTAGGGTATCTGGATGCTACAACGAGTTTATAAAGCAAGACAGCAATAAGTCATTATTTAAAATCTTCCAATCAATACTGGAGTATCTGTCAGTACAGAAACAGCCTTTACAGGTCTAGATCTTACAGTCACTGCACTTGAATGTCAGCAGGCTCTCCTCTGCAAAAACATACAGCAGTTTCTGAATAAGTTTCTGAATTTAAGCAAAGAATTCAGACTAGAACCTGCTTTAAGTTACACAAACAAGTCAAATTTCAGAATATGGCAGAAAACTAAACTACAATGGCAAAACCAACATGCATTTCATAAAAAAGTACCTTGCTGAATGTAGCTCAAAAGTGGACAGCTACAGGGACACTTGACATTTTCTGAGAACAGCTTCAGGGTAGTTTTACCATTACTACCAAGCATCAATTTTCTTCATTATGACATTAAACCTCAGCCCTTTATTCACAGAGTGCTTTGGAAGAGACCTTCAAACCTCATGTAGTTCCAATCTCCCTTCTACTGGCTGGGACACCTTCCTCCAGATCCAGTTGCTCAAAGCCCCGTCATGACCTGGCCTTGAACGCTTCCAGGGATGGGGCAGCCACAACTTTTCTGAGCAAACTGTGCCAGTGTCTCACCAACCTCATAAGCAAAGAACTTCTTACTAATATCTAACCTAAATCTTCCCTCTTTCAGCTTAAAACCATCCCCCTAATACTGCATGCCCTTGTAAAGTCCCTCTTCAGATTTCTTGCAGGCCCCCTTTAAGCACTGGAAGTTGCTCTAAGGTCTCCCCAGAGCTTTCTCCTCTCCAGGCTGACCAAGCCCATCTCCCGCAGCCTCTTTTCACAGGAGAGCTGCTCCAGCCCTCTGATCATCTTTGTGGCTTCCTCTGGACTCCCTCCAGTAAGCCCATGTTCCGCTTGTGTCTGAGGTCCCAGAGCTGGATGCAGTACTCCAGGTAGGGCCTCACGAGAGCAGAGCAAAAGGCAGGATCACCTCCCTCAACCTTCCAGTCATGCTCCTTTTGATGCAGCCCAGGATATGGGTGGTTTCTGGGCTACAAGTGCACACTGTCAGGTCATGTTAAGTTTCTTGTCAGTCAACACCCCAAGTCCTTCTCCTCACGGCTGCTCTCAATCCAGCCTCCCCCAGCCTGTGTTTGTGCTTGGGATTGCCCCAACCCAGGTGCAGGACATTGTACTTGGGCTTGTTGATCTTCATTAGTTTCAGACCAGCCCACATCTCCAGCCCATCCACATCCCTCTGGGTGGCATCCCTTCCCTCCAGTGGGCTGTTGGCAAACTCACTGAGGGTGTACTCAATCCCCCTTCTAATACTTAATATGCTATTAATACTTAATATGCACAAAGTACTATCTATATTAGCATGAACAGTATAAACCTCACAAACAGAGCTTAAAGCAGAAAGAGGGAATTACCAAATTTATTCAAAGTTAAAATTTGATGAAAATTTTTCCATACAGTTAACATTTCCATGAGGTACTTTGTGTATCAAGATGACAACATGATGAAATATTCAACAACCCCAAGCTACCTAGGTTTGAGTTTTATTGTTACTTAAAAAAGGAAGTCCAAATGAATCATATGCATCCAGTTGAGACAAAGCTTTAATAGGAAGGAGACATGAGTGTCTGACTAATATGACACAGTAACTGCTGGAATGTACAATGGAAATAGACAGTTTTTACTGCCCAAGAGTACACGTTGCAGGCAAGGTCCTGTTCGTTCATTTTTTGCTTTGGAGTTTTGGGATGTGGTTGTGCTTGGTTTGGTTGGTTGGTTTGTTGGGATTTCACTTTTGAAAGGTTTCTTGGGGGATACTGGGGTCCCTTGATAGGACTTCAGATGTATTAAATCTCTTAACTAAGGCATCCTCATGCAGGGTCCAGACCTTCCCAAGCACTCTGCCTCTCCTGATAAACAGGCATCCATTTTTTTGAGACAGGATGTAATTTCATAACAAGGTAGGACTTTTACCCCAATCTAGGGAGAAAAAGAAGGTAGAACTCCCATCTCTACCTGTTCCTCATCAGAGCAGCTGCAGGGTTCGCTTGATCAAACAGCCTTATCCCTGTTCACAACATCCAGGTAACCAGGGTGAGCTGTCAGCTGCGGGGACACAGCTTCCGCCCGCCAGGCTCCATCCCAGCTCCCTCGAAGGCACAGAAGTCAGAGAGCCCTGCTCTTAAGCATCGATGCCTGCAGAGGCCACAGCAGCTTTATGCATCGAGCATTCCAGATATAGAAGCACATGACAGCTAAGTGGCCATATACAGTTCATGATTTCTCTCTCTTCTCACTCAGGCTGAAGAAAAATAATGTCAGAGCCACTAGAAAAAAGATTTTTCTCACACATATCCCAGCAAAATGGCATCAATTTCAAGTCAATAGCTGGGATCTAACATTATCATTAACTGACATTTAGGGTGAGAAGTCTTTTATAATTCTTTATCCTGTGTAATAAAATACTTTTCAATTGGTGGTCATCTGTCTAACACAAACAGAACAGTTCCATCTGTAGATGTTAAAGTGATCATCAGTCTGTGCAGCACCCTTCCTTCTACATCAGTTTGCTGTCATATTAGAGCTCCATGATGGGGGAAGGGAGGAAGATAAATTAAAACATACAGAATTTAAGGTTTCAGAAGCAAAAAGAGAAGTACCATGTTTCCATGTGAAACATGATCTTCCTTTGACCACTGAGTATTTCTGACTCTATAGGAGTCGTGGTCTATGTTGCGAAGGTCCGAGAACAAACACAAAGGGACCGCACTCCGGCAGGCTGGCAAGAGTTTCCCATCTTACCAGTTTGGCAGGGCACTCCAAACTTGTGAATTACATGCTGGCCAGCAGTCTGCCAGAAGGCCTTCTCCTAGAACAGCAATCAGATGCTGCAGTTAGAAACAATTTCCTAGGTCACAGCAAGGGAGAGGCAGACGACTGTTCTCCATTTACAGTTCAGTTCATCTGCATACACTGGGCCTGTAGAGGACAGAGGGAGGGAGAACTGACCCCACCAGGTGCCACCATACCTGTCAAAGCACACCAGCAAGGCTGCTCCCTCTTCTCCCAGCTCAGCAGGCTGGGCAGTTCTTGCAAGAAATCTCACACTTGCACTGTGAAATCACACTTCCAACAAGACAAGTACTTCCAGAAGGATCAAATCATGCTTTGTGTGTTACCACAGATCAAGTTCTTACAAAAGGAGGTACTAGAATTTGAGTGGGTCTAAACCACCATGGCAGATTACCTGGTTTGCTCCAAAACGTGTCTGACTCAGGCAACAAAAGGAACCTTTTTCATAGGAGATCTTGTTTGGAGTGTCTAAAAACCCCAGTGAAATCCGTTTGTCTTTGATGACATTTGAAGTCTTCTGTATTAACTTCTTAAAGCTGTGGAAGTAGAGGCACCTAGGCTCAAACACTCCCTAAACTATTCCAGTAAACCAGTGAGTTCATAAATTAAGCACCAGTTCACACATCAGAGATGTTTCTTCGGACACCAAAGTAAGATCTCACCTAACAATGGCTAAAAGCTTGCAAATTCCCACAGAGAAATCTTGCCCCAGCCAACAACTGTACTGAATGCCTTGCTTTGGTACCTTTACCCACACACTATTTTTTTTAAGAACAAAGATTCAGTAACCTGAAATTACAACCATTTTTCTATGAGAACACACCAGTTTGGTCAGATTATTTCCTAAAGCATGACGAACCGGCGCCTTCAAAAGAATCTAGCTAGAGACTGCATTTTCCAAGACCTGTGAATTAAACCAACAAAACTAGCTGTTGAGACTGCACTGCTACTGGGTTTTGCATGTTTGCTGGTTAATATACAACCTTGACAGGCAGAGAAACAAGCAAGTACACTTCAGAAAGGCTTTTATTTAATGACCACATCATGAAAGCCTTCTTTTAAAATACAAAATGCAACTTGTTTTTTTTCCAAGGAAATTGTGTTCAATGTTCATTATATATTAAAATATATTTTTATATATTATATATACAAAGTTATATATTGTACATACACATTATGTATATGTACACAAAGATGAGAAAACAGGAATCATTTTCCATCTTCGCAACAAAACACAGGGAAATAGGAATTGTTTTCCCACCTTTGCAACAAAGACAGGAAAATAACAGATCCTCTCACTATCAAGACCTGAGATTTCTTAGAGAACCTAGATAGCCATCGTGTTAGTATTATTAATGGAGAATGGTTACATCTGGGCTCAAGAATATTTTAACCTAGCACAGACAAGAACAACAGTACCCTCAGAAGAAATAAAGATGCAGCAGATACGCTAAGTAGTACTTCTTACCTAAGCAAGGTCAAACCCTTTAGTATTTTTCCTCCTTGCTGCTGGGCTTGCTGCACTGCTTACAAGTGCTTTCATGAATCATTTCATATCATTCACTGAAAACTAAAGGTAGAAAACCTGAATACAAGCCCCTTAAGAAGGGAGTTACATCTTCTTTCTAATACCACTCTTTTATAATGGAAAACTGCTATAGAAGGTCAGAGGCATTAAATCATTATCTCCATTGCCAGTAAGATTTTTTACACTTTTGTTTTCTCAATGCAAGAAACAAGCACCAGGAAAGAGGATTTGACTGCCTGCTGCCAACAAAACTAAGCTTTGATTAAGGCTTCCGCAAGCAGGGAAGCAGAACTATTACATTTATAACAAATTGGCTTACTTGCTACTTCAGTGATCCCTTAACTATGAGAAAGAAACATACAAACTATTTGCATTCAAGTCCACATGCATCATCTCCATCTGTGTGGCTGACATGCTTACAAGAAGCACACACTGAAACGGAAAAACTTTGTTTCAAACTTCTTCCTGGGAAAAGGTGAGATGTTATTCACCTTTCCGAGATTGGAAAGGGGTAAAAAATAAAGAAAAAGACATTAATGAAGGACGAAAACGAAATCCAGGTGAGGAGGTCTGTGATGTTTTGACTATATTTCAAGATATGGTTTACAGCCTTAACCAGTGTAGTTCTCAAAGCATCATCTGAGAACAAGTGCATCAAGATTCAGTTTCACAGCCCTCCCCCCAGCTTCCAGCAAAGCCCATCTATTAATTACAAGTCAGGTTCCCAGCTTCACAGCCATCCTTTTATGACAAGCTCACAGATCGGGCTCTGTCTTCTGACTGATGCGCTAAAACAAACAGAAGAATCGCAGTGTTTATTAATAAGCTAAACTGTTGAAACCGACTGCTGGTGCTCAGCATCGGAAAGGTCTAAGAGCCCAGACATAAACATCCAGGTAAGATGGGTGACAAGGCGATGGCAGGAAGACATTCATAAACCTCTCCCCACCTACAACTACAGCGCAAACAGATGGGTTAAGTTTCAAAACAGCTTCAGAGACTCACCTAACTTAGAGGTCAGCAGCTACGACTCACCTACCTGAGGACCGTCCTTCAGCGTAGCAGCCGCAGCGAAGGATGGGTTTCCCTGTAGCCTCTGCCATTAGCGGAGGCCACATATAGTGTGTCCTGTCATATTTCGCGCTAGGGCAATTAGTTGATGGCACTGCATCCTTCTCGTGGTAGGCCTGGGAATGGGCTGAGGAACAGGCCCCATTTGGTTCTTGATGTGCCCAGGTCTCCCCATATTGCTGACAGCTTCCCCTAGCTGATATGGGGTCTGTTAGGGCACAGAAGAGGTAGTGAAGGAATAAGGTCAAAACTTAACCCAGTAAGGACTGTGTTAAGAAGGGTTTGGACTAAGACCTCTCTTTCCATATACAAGTAGTATGAAAAGATCACAGGCACAAAGCAAGCTTAAGTACAGTTGCACAACTGCATAGGTATTTAATGATTGAGGACAGGCTGATTTTCCAGACTCAAACAGGACATAGGAATTTACTCAGTAGGTAGACAAAAGGTTGAATTTGGATCATTCATTGAAAATAAGCATAAAAGTAACTAGCAACCTTATCTAAAGAGTCAGCTACTGGAAGCTACAGCATACTGCCACTGAATGAGAAGTTCAAGAGAAACCAAACACCTCTAAAGCCATTTTATCTTGATTGAACTCATCAGTTTAAATACCAAAAGTGACACTAGTAGATTGCAGAAAGTACTTGGAAAGCAGGGCACAAATAATTCTCAGACCCCATCTGCTACTCACAACCTGTATACGTAGGCAGATCATTCCTACACAGTCACCATTTCAACAGCAGGAAAAAGCAAACATATAAAATATTATCTAACCATAACAAAGCATGTTAAGTATATAACATCACCATCTAACCCAGGAACCGTATCATTCTCTTTCCAGTGCAGCCCTTCTCTCCCCTTTATCTTCTTCTGGCACTCCTTGGTGTTGAGAGGGACAACACACATCCAATACCCCTCAAGAGCCTGGCTCTATGTTCACTGCCTTTCGTCATGTAAAATCTGATCTGCCATTATCAATCTCCTACAGGTAACAGCTATGGGTAATCCATTCCCGCTAGGGAATTCTGGCATTACCGTTCCCTACCCCCTGGGCCAGAGCAGCTCACACATGTGCACACCAAAGAGGATTCAGTGCTAAGGTGTGTGCATCTAATGAAAGCAGAGCATCTGTTTTGCCAGCACTGAATGATTTCTGTGCCACATTTCCTCTCTTGTTCGTGTGATTTTAGCTCTTCAAAGTATCAGGGAACATACACAAGGTATGTGCTATAGTTTTAGGATTACTGTTTTCCCCTCTGATTTTTATTAAGACTTACTAGAAGCCCTTCTTGGTTATGATTTTCCTTTCTCCACAACACATGAAGAAACATCTTTTCTTAGATTTAAAAGCTGACAGCTGTTACCATGCTGCAGTCTGGAAAAACAAAACAACATGAACGGAGGCTAGCTAAAGTAAAAGGTTCTTTCCAAAACATCTTATCAAGCTACTACATGGGCAGATGAAGACTCTCACTCCAAAGACTGAAGTCTGATGCATTACACCACTGTGCAGCCCTCACCTGAGGCTTTGTTGAAACCATCTCTCCAGTGAGATTAATGCTCACCATTTCAGGCATAAGTGAATTAGAATTTCCACTAGTTGAATAATTTTGCCCTTTACTACATCTTTACTAAGATCTCATGCAGTAAGGTCTCTAAACTCTAATGCTTTTATTACTCTGTCTTCTAAATCCTCAGTCCTCAGAAAGTCACCGTATTACATAGACTTTCATATTATAGGTGACAGCAACTGAGCAACAAGATATTAAATAGGACCATCTGCTGAATTATCTCTGTATCAACATTGAGACATTACACTAAATGCATTTTAAAGTCTCATTTTGATCTCCACCACGATCCTCCAGATACACAGAAGCATTGCAAGCAGCCCGGGTTCACCCAAACAGCAACTGCCAAGACTGAAACTCTCTCAAAAACCTCATGGCAAGAATCCCTCAGAAGCTGAGGAGGATTTATTTAGGAAGAGTATTAGTTGTTAGTACTCAAAAGTTAGTGTCAACATACAGCTCAAAGCATACTTCCCACTATGTTGGAAAACAAACACAAGAGGATTCACGCTCTGCAAAACAGAAGCACTGCTCCAAAAATGAACCACTTAAGTGAGTTACTGGCACTCTGTCTATAAACACTAGCGTTTATATGAAAGTGTGCTATAAATGAAACCAAACAGGCACCTGGAAAAGGTTCTTTCCCTTAGCAAAAGCAGCATTACTATGGCTGACCCCTGGTCCTGATCTCTGCCCACCACAAGATTTCATCCAGACATGTACAGAAGAGCCACAAGGCAGAGAAATGCCCTTTCCAAGGGCACGCTACTATCAAAGTCACAAGGAGGCCTAGATCAAATGCACCCTGATCTCTTAAGTACCCACTATCATCTTTGTTGCAATAGGGGCCATAAATTACAGTTAAGCATCAGAACCAGATGTACCGAGGCTGTAATTATAAGAGGATTTGGTTTTGTCAGGTTTTGATTGTAGGAAAAGTGTCGAGTTGGCAAGAACGGTTGGATCAGATGGAAACAATCACTATGAATTGCTGTAATCGGCGCTGCATAGCGCTGTATTGAGACACATCGCTAACCCTCCCCAGCACTCACACACCTTCCCGCGTAACACCCAGCACTTCCAAGAAGCAAAGCCGGCAAGCAGGCAGCTCTCGGTAACTCATGAATGAGCTCGCAGAGCAGCAGCAGCCCAGCTTCTCTTAAGAGGTCTGAAATCACTGCTGCACTAGTGTGGAGAGTGGTTCATGAGACACACACTTTCCCACTCCCTTCCCCAAAAATGGCCACCCGCACCTCTATAAACTCCTCGGGAGATGAGAAACACCCCCAGCACTCGGCACGGCAGCTCCGCTTAAGTTCAGAAGGAGCTGCAGATGCTTCTGGAAAGTAAGTTTCAGGTCTCGCGCCTCATTTACACCCAGCACAGCGCTCACACACACACCGGCGTGCGCCGCTCGCTGCCCTGCCCCGCTGGAGTGCCCCGCTCACCGCGCCGCCCGAAGACTCGCTTGGGCGACGGGCGGACTGGCCACAGCCAAACTTCGGGGGCTCAGTCCCGCACTGGCCCAGCCCGGGCACCCCAAAACCTCAGCGTGGCCCCGGGCGAGGCGGCGGTGCCGGCCTCAGGCCGCCGGCCGGGGTTGCGGGAGCCGCCGCTCACCTTGCGCGATGGCGATGGACTCGAAGCGGTGCAGCTCCCGCAGCAGGCAGCTCCGCTCGGTGGAGTGCAGGCTGTAGATGAAGTCACGGGCCCCCTGCACCGTGTTCAAAGCCTCCATCGGTTCCTTCCTGGGGTGGGTGCCCAGCGCCCGCCCCGGCGGCGGCGACGACCCCCGCGGGAGGAGCAGCCCCTCGGCGCCGCCCCGCAGGCTGCTCAGACGGCGGCGGCAGCAGCAGCGCGGCGGGCCCCGCAGCGAGCCCAGGCAGGAGGGAGCGGCAGCGGCGGGGCCCCCCGGCCGCCCCAGCAGCAGCGCCGCCCGGCCGAGCCACGCCGACATGGGGCAGGGAAGGGCGCGGCGCTCGGGCCGCCAGAAACGCCCGCCGCGGAGTCCCTGGGCCGCGCTGCCGCGGCTGCTTCCCCGGGCCGGGCAGTCCGCGCCCAGGCACCGCCCCGCAGCCGCTCCCGCCAGCGGCGGCGCCGCCGCGCCCCGCCCCGCTCTGCTCCGCTCCGCGCCGCCCGGGCCAGCTCAGCCGCCGCCGCCCATGGCCCCGCGCCGGCGGCAGGGCGGGGCGGAGGGCGGCCGGCGGAGGCGGTTCCGCGCAGGCGCGGAGCGGTGGCGGGCGGTGGCGCGGCCTCCGTCGCCCCCTCAGGGCGTCCTGACGGGGAGCGGCAGCGGGGTCCGTTCGTCGCCGCTGAGGGGAGGCTGCGGGGTGGGAAGGGCCCGGCCGGTGTGAGGGGCGTAGTGAGGGCGGCAGGTGGGGTTAAACGCCTGCTGTTCTCCGGACCCTGGTGCTTGGCAAGGCTCCCTCCAGGCTCTTTCCGTTGTATCTATTATTAAGGTGCCTGTAAGCTCACAGGACTTAACTCGCAGCAGCCAAAGGTGTCACCGGCTCGTGTTAATTGTCCCAGAGCGATGGAAACAAGGTTTTGCTTTTCTGTCCAATTTTCCAGGTCTTTGCATTAGAGTACTGCAGCATTGCAACCTCCATTTTTTTGGTTTAGTATAGCTTAGGTGCATATTTAGCAGCTCTTCATCAGGGACTGTAGCGATAGGACAAGGAGAAATGGGTTAAAACTTAAATGGGAGAGATTCAGCTTAAAGATAAGAGGCAGAAGTTCTTCCCTGTGAGGGTGGTGAGGCACTGGCACAGGCTGCCCAGAGAAGCTGTGGCTGCCCCATCCCAGGCGGTGTTGAAGGCCAGGCTGGATGGGGTTTGGAGCAACCTGCTCTAGTGGAAGGTCCAATACTTCGCAGGAATGTACTAGGTGATCTAAAGGTCCTTTCCAACCCAAACCATTCTGTGATTCTATACAGCATCTGTGTTCTTTTAAATTAATTGGCAGATACTGAGTTTGATCCACGCTGAATGGTTATTAAAAAGAAAACAAACACTTTTAAGAGACAGTTTATGTCTTGAATGAACAGAGGACGTTGCAGAAACAGATTTGAAGTGTTCTGCTTTTTGGTCTGGATGTTTCCCAGGTATTTATGCCATGCTAGGGATTAATCCGGGTTCTGTATTTTCAAAACACTGTATGCCAAAAGTATTAGATTTTGTAGTTAGACTGCAAAGGACCTAAAGGACCACGGGGGCTCACTCATATGCCTAATTCATTTAACACTAAGGTAAGTGACTTAAGGGCACGCTCAAAATTTATTGCTGTGTGTTCAGCTCTTTTAATACCAAAGGCAGCACACTTCTGGAGTGGGGATGTCCATCCAGGTGGTTTCAGGTCTGCTGCCTTCCTGGGGGGAGGCAGACAGAGAGTTTTAAGTTCTCCCTGCTGACTTCTCTGCAATGAGAAGTTAAAATGTTACATGAAAAAGCAGCATCTTCTCTCAAGTTCCACTGCTGCAGATTTCATGCGTGGTATAAAGACCTAGATCTCATGATAAACAGAGGTGTCTTACCTCGAGTATGCATCAATATTATGTTGTTTACTGTAAGGGTGCTGAGGTTGCCCAAAGAAGTGGTAAATGCTCCATCCCTGGCAGTGTTCAAGGCCAGGCTGGACAGAGCCTTGGGTGACATGGTTTAGTGTGAGATGTCCCTGCCCATGGCAGGGGGTTTGAACTGGATGATCTTAAGGTCCTTTCCAGCCCTATATATTATTTGTTTCTATGTGGTATGTGTATTGTAGAGAGGGAGCAGAAAGTGAGCATGAAGATACAGGAAATAAGTCATAAATGCTTGAATATATGATGTTGTAATTTCTATCCTGTTAGAGGAATAGTGGAGATAGATGGGTTCAGCTGCTATTTCCAGTTAAATGACTTTTTGCCATACAGCAAATAGAGCAGCCTCTGAGAAAGATTTTTACAGCTCTGTAACTCTTTCTTTTAATGCTTACTCCTGATCCAGAGCCTCTTTGCCATTGATGATGCTGAGAACAGTCCTTATTTTTGCAGGCATTTATTAAAAAAAGGTATCTTCTGCTACTCTTCAGGTACAATGTGGCAGTCAGTAATCATTTTCCATTCCAGAGGATTGTAGCAAGAGAGTTCATAAAAGTGTTCAAAGATGCCCTTAAAATTTTCTTAATCAGATAGCTTTTTCAATAAAAATGGATGCTTCCATGTGTAAACACAGGACATGCAATGGGATTGCCAAACACCTGGAAAACTGGCATCCAAAAAATAAGGAAAAAACAAGCTTTCCAGATGCCAAACCTTTAATACTTTGATTCTACATATGTCTGATTGTTTATATCTTGCTACATATAGTATTTGATTTTATATTCACACAGCTTGATTGCACCAGACTACAATGAAGGAGCAAAGAAGGGGCACTAGAACCTGGCAAGAAAGGTGCCACCAGTGCAGCCCATGCCAGCCACATGGTACCTCTGTTGCAAATGGTGATTGGATTTGGGTTATTCTTGGGGTGTTCTGACGGTACTCACAAGGTTTCAGGTGTTTTCAGAGGCTGAAGGGAAGGGTTCCTTTGGCCGGTGATGCTGGCAGTCCACTGTGCCAGTCTCTAAAGGATTTCCTTATATATGGGACACTGTGCCATGTGGATCCCTGATGAAATAAATATGAAATCAATGATAAGTATGGAGTTTGTAACCTAGCCTTCAGAATTTGCTATATAGATATATCAACCACATAGAGATGTTCAAAGTCATTATTTAAGTAGACATGATGCAATACTATTACAAAGATAAAGTCATTTCAATACGGCAAGGTAGAAATCAGGGTTTAGCAGACTACAGGCAGCAGCTGTGGCTTATGCCTTTCCAAGCCTTTAAAACTGCATTGGACAAATTGGAATAAAAATGTCTTCAGAGGGACTATCCTACAACGACAGGGAATGAACAGGATAATCTAATAGTTTTTTTTCCATAATTCCTTCCTGGAACTTTTATTTTGTGAAAAAGTGGCATTGAAGCCATTGGTTACACTGACACTTCAATTGATCAGACTATTTAACTCTGTTCAGCAGGTGGTGTAGAGGAACTTCCATTAGTCCCTGACACTCCAGCAGAGCTTGTGAACCTGCTGCAATGCGTATTTCTCACAGCATTCTGGAGGCTGAAGTTTCCCTATATTTTCTTGGTTTTTTCTTGCTAATAGATTAATTTTCTCCTAACATGCTTTATTTTAAAAGCAACCAAACTAATAAAGCTGGTTTATATACACCAGAAGTAGGAGGAAATAATTTAAAATACTACATGGAAAAAAATGGTGGTGTTCAGCCCTAAAAGCTAAAGAAACGCTTATGCAGAAATTAGCAGCCATCCTTAACAGAATTGCTGGAAGGCCTTCTAAGGACTGCAAAGCTGAGAGACAAGTCTCTGTGGAGATTGGCAGGAAATAGGAGGCACCCCTCTTCCTATTTAAATAATGAGTGCACATTTAGTAATTTCATTTTGCTGTGGTGAAGTAAGAGCACATTAGTTATGAAGGAGTTTTTTATGGAGGGAGTAACATGGTTTCTCCACCCAGTGTAAAGGTAAGTATTGTTAGTTAAGGTGAGACAAAGATTTAAAGGTTGGTAAATATTTGATACCATAAATTACAACTATGCATTGTTTGTGGTTTTCCAGTTAAGTACTGTATTAAGGCAGGTCAAAGTTTCTAGGAAGCTTGCAGATAAGTAGCTCCAGAGAGGCATGGACAAGATATGTTTGTGCTGCCTCACATTTCGAAAGAAGACATGGCTGTTCTGGTCTTGCTGGCCCAGCAAGGCTCTGATCCTGCACATGTTTGTGTGCTGGCAGATAGAGGAAGATAAGAGAACACAACATGAAGCTTACTTAAAAAAAGGAGCTTTGAAATACATTGACCACTTGCTAAAATTTGAAATCCTATCTACAGTCTGAAATAGGAATGTGTGAAAAGATTGGGAGCTTAATGTATCATTAGCTATTGAAATAGTGTAAAAATGAGTGAGATCTTGTCATTTAGCAAGAAAAGGAGTTAAAATAATCTTGGGAAGTCATAGATGATCAAGCGCAAGCAGAGGATCTTCCTGATCCTCACTGTTTCCCTCCATACACAGCTTTATACAATCATATGCATTATTGTACTAATAAGCATTTAGAAATGACTGAAGATCATTTGGGGGTTAGGACTGTGCTGGCTTTGGCTGGGATAGAGTTAGTTTTTTTATAGTAGCTGGAAAGGGACTGTGTTTTGGATTTGTGCTGGAAACTGTTGATGACACAGGGATGTTTTAGTTATTGTGAGCTTACACAGAGTCAAGGCCTTTTCTGGTCTTCATCTTGTTCATGTAAATTATTCCCTGGTTTTAACATTCAGGAAGCAGTCAGGCCTACTGTGTGGTTTAAACAAAGCTGAGGATCATGGGAGACAGTGACCGAAGTAAGCTCCTTCTGGAACTGTATACCTGAAAGGGATAGCATGGGTTTTGGATATAGAAACATGGGGTTATCAAATACAAGAGAAGTTAACACTTTTTCTGTCTTTCAGGGTAAGTGCTTTTAGAATAGTGTAATTCAGCTACAGTGTCCTCAGGATACACTGTCCTCAGTCCAAGATAAATTGCACATAGCTCAAAAAACTGTTGGGAGAATTGCTAAAGGTTTGGAAAAATGCTTCTTGGCAAGAGGCTTCAAATATCAATTTATTCACTTTATTAAGTGGGAGTTTGTGGGTTTAAGATAAACATAGTTTCTGAGTAACTTGCTTGATAAAAGAACAATCATAGAATCATAGAATCGTTAGGGTTGGAAAGGACCTTAAGATCATCTAGTTCCAACCCCCTGCCGTTGGTAGGGACACCTTACGCTAAATCATATCACCCAAGGCCTCGTCCAGCCTGGCCTTGAACAATGCCAGGGATGGAGCATTCACAACCTCCCTGGGCAACCCATTCCAGTGCCTCACCACCCTAACAGGAAAGAATTTCCTCCTTATATCCAACCTAAACTTCCCCTGTTTAAGTTTTAACCCATTACCCCTTGTCCTGTCACTACAGTCCCTAATGAAGAGTCCCTCTCCAGCATCCCTATAGGCCCCCTTCAGATACTGGAAGGCTCCTATGAGGTCTCCATCCATCAGATCGATGTTGCTCCAATTTAGAGACAAGGATGTTGTGTGGGACAGTGTCGAACGCTTTGCACAAGTCCAGGTAGATGACATCAACTGCTCTACCCCTGTCCATCAGTCCTGTAGCCCCATCATAGAAGGCCACCAAATTGGTCAGGCAGGATTTCCCCTTAGTGAAGCCATGCTGGCTGTCACCAAGCACCTTGTTATTTTCATGTGCCTTAGCATGCCTTCCAGGAGAATCTGCTCCAAGATTTTGCCAGGCACAGAGGTGAGACTGACTGGTCTGTAATTCCCCGGGTCATCCACTTTCCCCTTCTTGAAAATGGGGGTTATATTTCCCTTTTTCCAGTCATTGGGAACTTCACCTGACTGCCAGGATTTCTCAAATATGATGGCCAGTGGCTTAGCAACTTCATTTGCCAGCTCCTTCAGGACCTGCGGATGGATCTCATCAGGACCCATGGACTTGTGCACGTTCAGATTTTTAAGATGGTCTTGAACCAGTTCCTCTCCTACAGTGGGCGCAAGGTCTTCATTCTCACAGTCCCTGCATCTGCCTTCCAAGACTTGGGTGGTTTGGTCAGAGCTTTTGCCAGGGAAGATCAAGGCAAAGAATTCATTCAGAACCTCAGCCTTCTCCAAATCCTGTGTAGCCAGCTCTCCTGAGAGCTTCCTGAGGGGGCCTACATTCTCCCTAGTCTTTTATTTGCTATGTACCTGTAGAATCCCTTCCTGTTATCTTTAATACCTCTAGCTAAGTTTAATTCTAACTGAGCCTTATCTTTCCTAACCTGGTCCCTAGCTTCTCGGACAACATCCCTGTACTCTTCCCAGGCTGCCTGTCCTTGCTTCCACTTATTATAAGCCTCTTTTTTCAATTGAATTTTCCTCAGCAGCTCCTTAGCCATCCAAGGAGGTCTCCTGGCCCTCCTGCTGCACTTCCTTCTGGTTGGGATGCAACACTCCTGAGCTTGCAGCAGGTGATCCTTGAATATCAACCAACAGCCGTGGGCCCCTCTGCCCTCTAGGGCTGTATCCCGTGGAACCTTCCAAAGCAGGTTCTTGAAGAGGCCAAAGTCTGCTCTTTTGAAGTCCAGGGCAGTGAGCTTGCTGCACGCTCTTCTCACTGTCCTGAGGATCTCAAATTCGAGCATCTCATGATCGCTGCATCCAAGGCTGCCCTGGAGCGTCACATTCCCAACGAGCCCTTCCCTGTTGGTGAGCACGAGGTCAAGCATGGCATCTCTCCTTGTCGGCTCCTCTATTACTTGCAGAAGGAAGTTGTCTTCTACGCAATCGAGGAACCTCCTGGATTGCTTGTGCCGGGCCGTACCGTCCTTCCAACAGATGTCAGGGTGGTTGAAGTCACTCATGAGAACAAGGGCCTGCGAGGGTGAGGCTTTTCCTATCTGTCTGTAGAGTGCTTCATCCGCAGGTTCTCCTTGATCAGGCGGTCTGTAACAGATCCCCTCGGTAATGTCTCCCATAGCTATATTCCCTTTAATCCTGACCCACAAACTCTGTGTGGACTGCTCACCTGTCCCCAGACAGTTCCATATTCTCCAGCCTATCCCTAACATAAAGGGCAACTCCCCCTCCCCACCTGCCAGGCCTGTCTTTTCTAAAGAGCCTGTAACCTTCCATTCCAACACTCCAGTCGTACGAGCCATCCCACCATGTTTCTGTGATGCCTGTTATACCATACCCCTGTACATGTGCGCACATCTCAAATTCCTCTTGTTTGCTCCCCATACTACGGGCGTTTGTATAGAGGCATCTGAGCAGAGCTCCAGCTGAAGCCGGCTCATTGGCTGGAGCAGCTGGGATATCTCTACATTGCTCCAGGCATTTATTATAGGTGCTGGCAACTGACTGGGTGTGTTGGGATGGAATGATGCCCCCCTCCCCCAACACATCTAGTTTAAAGCCTCCTTGACCAGCCTTGCAAGCCTCCTACCAAAACTGCTCTTTCCCTTTATAGCAGCAGCTCCACCAGCCCCCGTTAGACCTGGCCTACAAGCTTGAGTCCCGTGTTCAAGACACCCAAACCCCTGACTATGCCACCACCCTTTTAACCAGTTATTAACCTGGCCCATCCTCCTAGCTTTTTTTAGGTCCTCCCCTGTACCCTGGAGAATTGAGGTAAAGCCCACCTGAGCTCCAGAGCCCCTAACCACCTCCCCCAGGGCTCTGTAGTCCTTCTTTATGTTCCCCAGGCTGCTACTATCTGTGTCCCTAGCACCCACATGTATCACCAGGAGTGGGTAATAGTCCGTGGGACTTACTAGAGCAGGCAGCCTCTCTGCCACGTCCCTGATCCGTGCCCCCGGTAGGCAACACACCTCCCTTGAGACAGGGTCTGGACGGCAGACGAGTGCTTCTGTCCCTTTCAGTGTAGAGTCCCCTGCTACTATGACCCGCCACTTTTTCCTAGCAGCACCAGTAGAGATCTTCTTTAGCAGTGCATCAGCCGCCTGTTTCTGGCTCGAGTTCGCTTCCTTATTAGCCCCTTGCAGGACAGCAAAGCAGTTCTGCGTGGGGACAGGGGATTTAGGGGGAAGCCCCTTGCTTTTGTCAGCACACAATAAAATTATACATAAAGGGTCAATGGGTATCAATGTATGGCAAGTTGTGAAGCTGAAAGCGGGCAGAATCTGACTATTGCACAACATTTTAGCAGTGAAAATAATTAACAACTGCACCAACTTTCTAGAGGTTAATTTTCTGCTTCATATAACAGCTAAGTGAAACCTGTGCTTAGACAAGCTTTCTCTTAACTCAGAAGATACGAAAGGAGGTGTTTACTATAATTCCTCACACATTTTTCATATATGGATGCACAGCATTTTTTCAAATGAGGCCTGGAGTTTTTCACACTAAATACGATGGAAGACTTGTCCTTTTTTCTGTTATACAAGTGGAACACAAATATTGGAGGACAGATCAGTACATCCTTCGAGTCCCAATAAATTATTTTGTTGATAAATTGAGTAAGGTGAGAGGGCTGAACTGTCGCAGTTAGTGAACTGCATTAAAATGTATCAGGGAAAAGGTGTGAAAGAAGAGAAATGTTCCAGAAGAGAGTAGGGAATATCAAAGGAAAGCAGTAGAGCTTGCATTTAGTGGGACCACTTAGCTGTTTTCTACCATATATTTCTCAGGAAAAGGACTAGGGAGTCTAAATTTGCCTTTGGGAATGTCCACTGTGCAGAGCATCTCCTGCATCAATGTAAAGCTGAGACTGTTATCAAGGGGTACTTGAACATACTGTAAGATCTATAACATTCATTTTGGGGTATCTAAAAATGCTGATCATGAACCAGAGTGGCTGGCTTGCTGTGAGGACTGAGCAGCTCCTGCGCAGCTCTGGAGTCAGATGAACACACAGATGCTGTAAAGCACCTTTGCCCAGCACCTCCATCTGGCCCCTGAGTGCTGGGGTAGTCATGCAAAGGAAATTGTACCTTTCCTTTGATGCAAGGGAACAAGATAAAGCTCTCAAAGCATTACAAAGCAGCTGGATTAGGATCTTAAAGACCTTCACCACTTTGCAGTGTAAAATGGATGAGATGAACTGTATTGAACCCATCTTGATAATTTTCTGAAGCAGCTGTTCCCTTATGCTATAGAAAATACTTCCATCAGCATTGACCATGTTGCCCCTTGATCCTTTCTATCTCTATTGGACAAAAGTAATTAGTGACAGAAGATAAGAGTTAAAACAGTACTGAAAGGGCAGCCCAGGCAGTTGTTCAGCCTCTTAACACAAACTGCGTATGATGGGAAAGGTATGCACAAGCCTCCTTGTACCCACAATTGAACTTGTTCCTTGACCAATGAGTCTTGGGAAAAACACCAACTGTTCATGTGTTACCAGTGTTCCAGGCTCATGTGCATTGGTGCTCACTGGGTCACTCTGCCCCTTTGTGAGATTCCTGGAGGAGTTCTTGGCTGTGCTGAGGAGGAAGGAGGCTCTTTGCCTCCTTCACAGCCTATACTAAACCATTGCTAGTTTGGTTAAGAGGGTCGAGTGCATCTGTCACGCCATCAAAATCATAGCAGATATGACAACTAACTTTCTTCTCTTGGGATGAGCAGGTATTTGAAAATCCTTCTCCTCTATTGCTTGTGGTTTGTTGGGAAAGCATGTTGTGACTTCATCTTCCCATTGCTTCCTTTAGTAACTAATGCAGGTTAAACACCTTGTATTGAGGTCCCCAGTGTAAGATTTTCAGTCTCTGTTTACTCATTCATTGATAACTAAGTTGCTGTTTGACGCTGCCTTGTTATACAAAAGCAAATATGATTATATGCCATGATAATTTGATGGGCCCTGTCTGTAACTGTAAAATCTCATAGCTTCCACTCATTTTTAAAATTGCAGTATAAAAGTCATACTAAGTTCTTAAAAGATATGTCAAGTTCTGTGAATACAAATTAAGATGCCAATCAGCTGAGTCTATCACATAGATAGTTTTCAAGAAGGAAATAAGCAGGTATGAACTGCCAAAAAAGTCCAACATCTTTCTGTAAACTTATTTGTATCCTCATTGTCTGGAAGCTTGGGAGCCTTCTAAAACAGTAAATGGACTCTTTCCTGAACAGGATTCCATGCGTATGTCCCCTCAAATGAAAAACCAAACCAGTAGCAGAACAGATCGGAATCCACGTTCAGAACTTTCCCAATGAATAGCTGTTGTGCAGATTTAACTGCTGGATTAATTCATTAGGAGAGTGGTGGTGAATTTTTAATTGCTATCTCTTTAAATTTCAGAATACTTGCACTGTTCCAGGGAGATCTTCTAAAGTTCTATTGCATGCAAGGTGCTCCATTTATTTCATTGTTTATAGATGAGTAACTCCAGCCAAATGTTTTCAGTATTGTATTCAGCCTACTATCGAATTGAACGAGAAGAGAGCACAGGGGTTGTTTGTAAAGGGAAACTCCTTCACTTCTGGAAAACCAGATGCGAATGTGATATAAATCAGTAATGACCTGAAGTCCCTGCTTTGTAGTGGCTGGACCAGTGCCACAGTCTGAATATCATCATTTTGTGTCAAATTAGAAACAGTCTTAGTTGTCAGACATAGCTGTACGCTATCAGAGCCTGATGCACTACTTCACTGTTCCTTAGGGTTCACTCTTGGCATCCCTGAGAGTGCTCTCACTGTACCAGGTGTATGTACAGCAGTGTTCCCAGGAGCAAGGTGTGAAGTCTCTCCTTGGCACTGAATTCAAAGTGACCCCATGAAGCTGATACCCAGCAGTTACAGGAAAGGTATGACTGTTGTCCTTATTTTATAATATTAGCATGTATCCTCCAAAAGTTTGTTTTGTTTTAGTATTTAAAATTATAATTGTAATAATTATCTGTATATTTTCTAAGCAAACAAAAGAAAGAACCTTGTTTCCTTCCCAAAATTTGGATACATTTGCCATATCCAGAAGACTTGGACAAGCAGCCGACAGATGGAATTTTCCTCCTAATCTCACAGGCAGGGGCAGAAAACTGTCAATATTAATTGAAGCAAAATAGGATGGTTTGGGCAGTCTGTCTTGGCTTTGTTCCCTATGTTCTCTTGAGGTCCACCCTCTCCCTTTTTTACACTATGCTGTTGCTGAGAGTGCTGGTATAAAACAAGATGCAGGGTATGAAATATCCTCTGCAAGCTTGTTAAGAAAATGCTTTGAGCTAGAAAGGAGTCAGAACAAGGTAAGACGCTTGGCAGAATGTTTATCAAAATTAAATGTGAAAAAGTTAGAAGAATGGACGCTATGAGTCAGGACTGAAGCCAAACCTTAGTCACAAGCCACTTACATGGAAAGCAGGTTATTCCATGTGTACCTGTTGTGGAGTTTCTTATGACTCATGCAAAGGTCAGATACCAAACACTGTCAAAGAGATTTGTGAACTTGAGATAACAGGCTGCATGAGCAATGTCAAAACTAGTGCTTCTGCTCTGTTTGTTTAGAAAATATCAGAGTGGATGCACAAGCAGATAGTCCTGTGTAATAAAGGAGGATGGATGCCTGCTGCCAGTCATTGGTATCTCGCTTGTGAAATCCAAGGATTTACCTTGCTTTTCAACTGATTATATTTCTTTTGTTTTTTTTCCAGCACCTTGATAACCTGTGGAAGAATGTAGTGCTGAATAAAATGCACCGATTCTCTCAGACAGAGAATTGCCACTGTTGAAGGTGGCTGAATTGTTTGTGGCTTCAGTTTCTTTAAAGAAAAAAAAATGACAGATCAGCCTTGAGTCTATTTATTACCAGTGCAATAGGCCATTATCGTACTATTGTTTTTCTCTTTTGCTCTCAGTCTATGGCAAAGAATCTTTGAATTCATTTCTTTTCAAATAGGGGTTGAATAAATATATACAATATGCATGTGGGCATAAAAGCTGCAACAGATGAAAACATGTTTATTGATTTATTGACTTGTTTTCCTCAGATACTTCAATGCCATGCAGGAATTCTTTTCAAGAAGATCTTTCTGTTAAAAGAAATAACAGATGGGGATAGAATAAATTGGGGATTTGTGCTACAAATATACAGATATATTTGTGCTACAAATATACAGATACAGATATTTGTATCTGGTAAAGAAACAGCTGGTTTGAGCCAAACTTTTAGATGCCTGAAGGCAAATAAGCTCAGTGGAGCTATGACACTTCTACCCTCCAAAGTCATTATTCCATAGCCATTCAGTTTATACTGTTGCTTTAACAGGATAATGAAATGCAAGATTATATTTCTATTGTTTGTTTATTGTATTCCATTGTCTTTTTATATGCTTGCACACCTACAAGAGATAAAGATCTTATGTTAAGAAACTTTGATCCCAACAATGCTCCTCAGCATTTAAGACTGTTTGCAAACAGCAAGGACAGCAGAGTCTGTCCTGCCTGATTTCTTTATGACAATGTAATACAGGAAGCTATTGATTTTATTACTCTGATTTAGTATTGCCCAGACCTCAAGTATCTCTGCCAGGCATCTGTTTCTTGCATTTCAGCTTTGTGCTGCCTCTTAAAAGTTCACCTCTTACTCCCTGAAGCCTACATGATTTGGATCAGCAACATAAACTTCTACAGTTGTGATTCTGTGTCACCCTTGTGTATCTTCTATCAGTCTCCTTAAGTCTGTCTGATCTGTAGTTTCCGTCCCAGGCTTTACTGCCTGAACTTCAGATTTCCATGGACTATAAAGAGAGACTAAAGCAATCAGTTCTGCTTAGACATCAAACTTTTTAGGCATCTGTGCTGGTAACTATGCTGTAGGTGTCTGTGTGTAGTAGGTGTCTGGACTCCCAGCATAGACAGGAGGGAGTGTAGGCACCTCTGTAAGGCAATTCACTTGACTTACCTTAGAGGCCTGTCTGATGAGCTGAACTACCCTCGACTGGCTATCAATATGTACTGTAAAGGGAGCTAGCTGAGAGTGGTTATGACTTAAACGTTTAACTTACAGATGCATGAGCTTTAGCAGATGAGTATTACTCAAAACCACCTTTTAAGTATGCATACTGTACCATGTCCTCAGATGCTACTTTACTTCTACTTTGCTTTTCCTACTGCAGTCTCCAGGTAGGATTTTAAACCCAGTCAGCAGAGTGCTTGCTCTCCAGCAGGAAATAAACCCACACCATAACAGGACATGGGCTCAGGGCATGGAGTTTCAGTGAGTCTACTGATTTGTGCAGAACAAGGGATCATGCATCTTGTACCAGGTGCGTGGCAGAAGGTAAATCCAGACTAATTTAATCCATGTTTATCCTGTTGTTTCATACTTTCGCTCTCAGTTTAGTCCAGAATATAAACTTATTTTGTCAATATTTGTTTTGTCAATATGTTTATCTGAAGAACAACTGACATGTTTCTCAAAACCATGTATTTTGACCAGAAAAACAAAATACACCTGTGTGCATGAACTGCAACTAATGGAGAAATGACTCCTTTTCCAGAAGTTACTGGTCATGATGCACCACAGGAGCTGTTTGTTAATACCAAGTGTTGTTATTTTCTGCTGTATTCCCATTAACAAATGTGATTTTTAAGTGGTTTACAAAATTATTCTTGTGGAGGGTTTGAAAGCACATTGTGCTTGACGAAAATAGGTGGTAGTGCAGACATGGTGTTACGGACCCAAGACAAATATTCATGTGTAGACAGGCAATAGACATGGTGTTCTCCAGAGAAGCGGCTTCCGAACTGGAGATTGCAATGCCACTTAGAAGTACAAGTGCAATCCTGAGCAGGAGTTTTGCTCTTGGTGTTGCTACAAGCAAATTAAATGATCGGTAACAGAGCAGTGGTAATACCAATCATTGCAGCACAAGTTTCCCAGATGTCTGTCTCTGCTGTATGGCAGCTGATTATGTCATTATGTAAGGAGAAAGAACCAACTCTTCAATATGTATGACAGCAAACATGTACTGTATGTTCACTTATATTCATTGTGTGCATCACCTCTTCTTTTTGCTACCCTATAAGCTTATTGTGCTGCCTTTTAAAAAATATGAAGCACAGATTCAAATGAGCCTGAGAGTTGAGACTGTGGTGTTCAACATGGCACATAACCCATGAAACCAGGATCTGAGCTCAACAAGGACCTTTTTCAGTAAATTGACAGTGTATATCAGGCACCACAAAATGTATGTGAAGAGTTTCAGAGCAGGAAAATATTGGATTCCCAGCAGCAGAAATTGCTTTTGGTTTTCCGCAGGACAGAAAGTTGCAGCTTTCACTTCTGGGGCTGGATAATTTCATTACCAAAGAGATCTATAAACACACGTACAGAATTTTGAGGATAGAATAAAAGAAGAGCAATTTGTTAACACAACTATAAACTGGGAATTGCTTCAGAGAATTAACATCAAAATACAGCCATAGGTTTTTTATTCTCTTCCAGTCTCTGTCATCCATTTTCTACTTACCTATAATTCTTGCTTGGGTTCAATATATGGAAGACACTGGACACTTTAAAATGAGCTTACAGCCTGGACCTAAATCTCAGATTTACTTAGAAAGTTGTACTGCTTCCTCTTTACAAAACACCTTTTAGGTTAGGTTCCTTTTTTATTATTCTTTGGCACTTTGGGGCTTATGAACTACATTCTGATAATGTTTTCAAGGCTTTTATGGTAAACACAATGACTAGAAACTTACATAAAGAGAGAAAAAAATTACTGCTGTGTAACCTTTAGACTTAAGCTCTCAAAATCCTCATTGTTTTGTATCATGAGAATCATTCAAACTAATGGTGATTGCCCAGACTGGAGTTTTACTGTATGGCAAGAAGACCTCGAGACTGCTTGCATGCAGCTTTTAGGTTTGCTTAATGTTACAGTGCTCATCACCCTCCAATGATACTGGGGGGATCCTCAGCATATCTAAAGGTCAGATAGTGATGAGCCACAAGGAAATCAGGTGTATGTGTACTGTAATTTGAAGCTCAGAGGTACTTAACAGAGTAACCTGTGCCAGTTTTGACTTTACAACTCTGTTTATAAATATTGTTTGGAAACAATAGAGCAAATGTTTTGAACAGTGTTTTGAAAATGTTTTGAAAAAGTGTTTTGAACAGACTATGCCAAATTTTCCAACTGTCTAGAGAATGAAACTTTCCATCTTAATGGACTTCTGAGTGCATTTGGTCTGAAATACAGATCTAAGGCTTAAAGGCTGACATTAACTTTCTACCACACGTACTGCTGGTGTTTGGCAAAAACAAGATCAAAGGCTTATTTTTAGTATGCTAAGGCCCCCTGACAATGTAAGACATCTGTACAATTCAGGGAAATGAGGTCTACACCTTTTAGAAGCCCTGTTACTCTGCTATTGTGCCATAAAAGCATCTTACTGTAAAAGGAAATTGAAGAGCCAAGAATCTGAGAAAAGATCAAATCTTCATGAGCCCTTAAGAGTGCTCTAAGCCACTGTACTGCAATCAGCCAGGATCATCTAGAAATTTGCATTTCTCATATAGAAGAAATGCTGTATAAAATATGTTCCAGAACTTGTTTTCAATTCTACTTGTGTGTGCACTTTACCTCTGGGCAACTTCTCTCTTGTTTCAGAAGATCTGACTAAAACTTCTCTTTTTTTCCACTGCACTCTCAGCAAATCATCAGGAAGGGAATTGCTCAATAGCAGATGTAACAGCCAAAGAAAAATTGCAGCCTGTCTAGGATTCCTTTATAAGCGTAAAATGGAAGAAAAAAATCTGTATCTTTCAATATACAGAAAGATATTCTATAAGAATCCAATTACACAGAGGTATAGAATTAATACCAGATAGGTAAAATTCTGTGGGTAGATGTATGGGAGAACATATATGAGATATAATATGTAATTATCTGTAAGGATTAAATTACAAGCACTACTTTTTTATTTGTCTTACTGGCTCAAAAGCTCCACAGAAGTGTGATTGCTGCAGCTGCTGCAAACATTGTGAGGGAATAAGGCCCTGTCTCAGAGAGCTTTGTGCCAGGGAAGTCTGGCATTGACTATCCTATCAATAACCTTTCAATATCAACCTGACATTGAAACCGTTCTGAAATACTGCTGGTAAGAATACACAGCAATCAAGGATTCACAAGTAAATTGTCTTCTTGCCATTCTGATAACACATTTATGTAGCACTTGATATTTCTAAAGATGTGGATAAATATCACTGAATTAATTCTCACTAGAAGGAGGCAATTCTACTTTATTTTACAAGCAGTGGAAACAACAGTGAATCGCTGATTTGAGACCTGGCCAGTCTCATGCACTGCATATGAGACTTACTCATTTGATTCCCTTTTCATCATCCTCTGCTGTGGCATTTCTAGGTCAGTGCTTGCTGTATAGTCGCATTGACTCTCTCCTGCTTTCTGATCCCATATATCAGGTGCTGTGATCTGTTTGCCAGCCACATCTTAGATCTCTTTACAAGCTGCAGCTTCTGTGTCGGGACAGGTGAGCCAATCTGCTCTGCAGCTCTGGGTCCTCACCCAGCAGTGCCAAGTGCCAGGGAGCCCTTACAGAAGCCAAAGCCCTCAGCTGTAGATTTGCATCATGATTAATGATGCAGGCTGACCTTGCTGTGTGATCTGATACATGGGCATACAGCACAGACTTGGACCCACTGAACAGACGAACAGCCCTGCCATGGGCATGCGAAGTCACACATCCCATTACATGATTATACATAGGGGACTCCCATACAGGATCAGAAGAAATGTCAGGCCTTACTTGGGTAATCTACTAAAATATGAAAAACTCAAGCCAGTTTAAAAGTATTTCAGCTAATCCCTGCTTCTGAAGCCATTGAAGTCCCATAGGTGATGTTCCAAGCAGCATGAATTGGCTTCCAAATATGGCTTTAAAAATATCAGTAAAAAGAGGCCAGGGCACCTAAAGCTTTCTCTACAGATACCTCCAACCAAGTTTAAAATTGAGAAAGCACCTCCCCAGTGTGCAGTAGGTTTTTAACACTGATTGTAGCAATTACATCTACCCTGAAGTCTCAGCTTTGCCATAGTCCTATACAGAGTCCACTAGAGGCCACCACCCCTCTGTAGAAACAAATAGAGATAAGAACAAACATACTGTACCATGTTTTGGGTAGATTTCGAATAGTCCCGTTTATTTAAGTGTGCTTGAAGCTATGTATCAGTATGAACTCTTTTGGTTAGTAGAGAATATTGGTACACTATGAACATCATCTTTATTTATATAAACCGTATATATATATATAACCGTATCCTGGGCTGCATCAAAAGGAGTGTGACCAGCAGGTCAAAGGAGGTGATCCTGCCCCTCTACTCTGCTCTTGTGAGACCTCACTTGGAGTATTGTGTGCAGTTCTGGTGTCCTCAACATAAAAAGGACATGGAACTGTTGGAACAAGTCCAGAGGAGGGCCACGAGGATGATCAGGGGACTGGAGCACCTCCTGTATGAAGACAGGCTGAGAAACTTGGGGCTGTTCAGGCTGGAGAAGAGAAGGCTGCGTGGAGACCTCATAGCAGCCTTCCAGTATCTGAAGGGGGCCTATAGGGATGCTGGAGAGGGACTCTTCATTAGAGACTGTAGTGATAGGACAAGGGGTAACGGGTTAAAACTTAAACGGGAAGTTTAGATTGGTTGTAAGAAGGAAATTCTTTCCTGTTAGGGTGGTGAGGCACTGGAATGGGTTGCCCAGGGAGGTTGTGAATGCTCCATCCCTGGCAGTGTTCAAGGCCAGGTTGGACGAGGCCTAGGGTGATATGATTTAGCGTAAGGTGTCCCTGCCCACGGCAGGGGGGTTGGAACTAGATGATCTTAAGGTCCTTTCCAACCCTAACAATTCTAAGATTCTATTCTATGATTCTATGATTCTATATTTACCAGTTAAAATACTTCCCAAGACAATGATCAAATAATAGAAAAGTCTTCTCTAGCATCCTTAGAGAGGGCCAGATTTATTCCCCCCCATTCAGGAGTTCTCTGTGCATACTCAGTATGGTCTTGTTAGCAGTGGGAACTCTACCTCTTTACTGATATAGCCCCTCTCAGCTGGTTACTCCAATTCCTGTAGCAAATTTAGACCTAAAGCCCAATTCCAGGCAGCCATCCAACTGAACTCAGTAGGGCTTTCCTCAAAACTTGTGGCAAGGTTAAAGCATGGATCCTGCCGGGGTAGCTCACACAAGCAGAGCCCAGAAGGAGACAGAGTGACAAGGAGAAATCTGTCTTACTAACTTCATTTTCAGGTTTTCATTGTAGAGTGTACAAAATCAGTGCCATGTGAGCTTGGGACAGATACTAGCAAAGGAGGAGCAGCTTATCTAGGTGCTCTTCAACAGAGGAAAATCATGATCTTGAAAACTGTCAGCCCTCTCTGGAGAAAATACTTATTTACAAACTCAGATACAGCCATACAGCAATGCTCACAGCCAGGCTTTTTGCTGGAAGTCTGGAAATTCTCCTTTTCTTCTTTTCCCCATTTACTTTAGAAGTCTCTTCTTAATTTTACATTTGTTATTCCTATGATAAAAATGAGGGAGATACTGGAGAGAAAGAACATATGCCCTTAGCTCTTAGTAGAGATTTTCCACTGGATTATTTTTGTATAGTCATGTGATGGTGATTTGTAGACCATACAGCTCATTTCCTCCACAGATGTTGGAGAAATCTACATTGCTTTAGAGGGAGCAAATGCTTCTCTATACTGATACTGGCATTTCACTACAGCTAAAGAATGACAAGTTCAGCTACAATGACCTGTCTGTAAAATTCCATTTCCAAACTGGCTGGTCTCTGTTCCTCCTTAGTTTCAAACTGAAGCTACATTTGACCACTAAACCACCTAACTCTTCATGTGATCATTCAAAATAGCAAACTTGAAAGTTTGCATTACTGGATAAACTTGCGATAATAAATGTAATTTGAATGAGAAATCAGTTACATGGATTTAAAACACTTGTCTCTAGATTCCTAGAGAATTATCATACAAACTATGCTATACCAGATAATTGATTATCTTGTCCAGTGTCTGATGGTCATCAGTGAGAAAGATACTAGGCAGTAACATGAAAAAGAGAAATGTCTTTTTAACCATAATTTACTCATCTCCTGAAACATAAAGGTTCATAGTCATTTTCTATGTTCATATTCATGTCCAAATCCTCATCCACATAAATATTTAGCTCTTTTAAACTGAGCTGTTTCATTTGAGTTGAACTAGATGACCTTTGAAGGTCCCTTCCAACCCAAACTATTCTATGTACATTTTGGTTTAAAATAAGTGTAAGAACAAATATCAAATAGCGTTAATTTATGTCAGTGAATTAGCTTCTTATATGGTGGAAGGTGTCCCTGCCAATGGCAGGGAGTTGGAACTCCCAAAGGGAGTTTGGTCCCTTACAAATCATTCTATGATTCTATGATTCAACAGCAAAAATGTATAAGTATAAAAGAATATACTATCATATCATATGTAATACCATATTTACTGATACTTGCTTTTCTTTGACCTTATCCCAAATTCATCTGCTCCTGTTATATAACTCTACTGTGCATTGTACACAATGGGGAAATTTTTTCTTCTGAAGTCCATGAATGAAGACAATTTCCTCTCCTTGACATAGAAAAAGATTCTTCCACTGACTAGCTTTGTGCAACTGCATAGGCACAGGGCAGTAGTGATTGAACTCAGCATCTTTCTTAACATACCTGTCTCCTCACTTCTTTTATGTGTGACTAGTGGTGCCACTGTTCTTCCTGCCACCCACTCTTTCCAAACTGGGTGTTATTTGTTCATTCCTTTTTTGGAGCACTTCCTTTTCACCATCACCTTCATTAATATCAAATTTCTCATTCTCAGCTTCATAGCCCTGCAGGATGCCCCATTAGCTTCCTTTTTCCTGCATTCACTATCCCAATTCTTTTGTGTCTTTTCATTCTCACAATTCAAGTCACAGCATTGAATCTTAAAGGAGAAACTCCACCAGCACAGCAGGACCTTCTTCTGATGACCCACTCCACTCATGCTTCTGGCCCACAGCATCAAGAGAAGCAGCTGGATTTGGAAATAGCTTTTGGCTTACATTCATCATCAGCTAGACACATGTGCAGGCAAAAAAAAAAAAAAGATATTTTATGTGGCTACAAATATTTTAGGAACAACAAATCACCCTTGGATTATTTTGATGTTGTGTTTGACATTTTGTGTTATTTTTTCTAGTTGTGGAGGAGGAAGGGTGGTGAGGAGGAGTGAAACCTACTGTCAATATTTTTCCTGTGAAGGTTTGTGGCATCTTTGCCATTAACTGTCTTCAAACATTCTTAATTTTGAGATAATCACTTCCCTGTGCATAGTGGGCTGAAGGAGCAGTGTGCCTTGGTGCAAACTTGATTCATTATTATGAAACTCAGAAACTTGGGGGTTTTTGTACTGCGTGGTACATTCAAATTTTCTGTTCTCTGAATTTCCTTGCCCTGGAATATTTTCTAATGTTGGACTGTCACTGCCAAACTTTTTTGTTGATTCTCATCAGATTCACAAAGATCCCATTAAAATGCAGTTGTTCAGGCTTAGTTTTTGTGTTACTGAAGGATTCATTACTGCCTCAGCTGAATTCAAACCGGAAGAGGAATTTCAGTTATATGTGAAAATCATCTTAAGTTTTACCCTTAGTTCCTGTTTGGTTTTAGGACACCCCTGTGAGGAAAGACGGAAGCAGTTTTCTCAGCCCTTGCTGTGGACTTTCAGTTTTACAGGTTCTAAACTGGTGGTGTGTGCTCCTAGTTGTTTATTGTCAGAAAGATCCCATACTGAATTAGTCCACTCCAAATGTCTTCTATTATTATCTGTCGTGAAGCTCCAGTGTCCAAGTCAGTGGTACTGTGTCAGCAACTCAAATGGTTTAAAAGCAGTGTGAAAATGTGGGATTTTATATTCATTTATTCTTTCTATGTAAAGTGGTTTTCTACTTATTTCTGGTACAGCAACAGAGGAGCTTGACTATGTTACATTAAAGAGGATGACATCTGTGGCACAGGTAAAGGTGCCTGGTGACACTCCTCAATAATTTTATCCATGGTAAGTTGAGGTTAGCCACATGTTATGATGGAGAAAGACGGAGCTACTCCATCCAGTCACCTCAGAAGGCTGAGGCTGTTACAGGCAGCTACTTCTGTTCTGATCCTGGGTGGGCAGCAGAGAAACAGACACCAGGAGGATTACATACTGAGGTCTTTGAGGCCCCTTCAGTAGCTGAGACAAAGAGGCTGGGCAAGGACTAATAAAATGCAGAAGTGGGGCATATCTAAAGGTGATCAGTGCAGACAGGTCACTCCACCCTTGAGAAGCCATCTAAGTGTCACACAGCTGATGGCACACCTCTCAGATGTGTTTCTATCCCCAGCCTTCAAAGACCAAACAGCCTGTGCAGCTGCAGAGCACTGCCCACCTGTGCTGGAGACATCAGCTTGCAGCCTCAGAGCCCTGCCACTTAGGAGCCATTGAGCATGTTCCTCAGTAGGACTTTGGTTTTCTCTCATGTCAGTAACCCACAGCCATCACAGTTTTTGCAACACATGATCAGTTAGCAAAGACAATGGGTGAGATAGGCATTATTCAGATGCTGGCCTGGAGAAGGGGAGGGGGGCTCTGAAGGCTCCTATCTATCAATTGATGTTGAACCACACCAAGATTCACAGTGTTGCAGCTGCAACCCTCTCACCCTCCCCTAGGAGCACCACCTTGCCAGGAAATACATGCCAGCCTGGAACTGGCTCCAGCAGAGAAAACAAGTATTAGAAATGGAAGGAGACATTAACACAAAATCCTAGCTCAGTGAATTCAGTAGCAAAATTCTCATTACTTCAAGGGACCAAGATGTAACACCTTGAAGTCAGCTATGGGAGTGTGTCTTCTTAAAATGATTAGGAGAGCCTCAGCAATCACTTTCAATAGGCCATTATAAAATAAATTAATCCTAAAAATCTGCTGGCTCCCGCCTCTTCCTGTAACTGCTTAAACTAATCTTCCTGCTTCGCATAAGTGAAGATTAAAGAGGATGGTAAAAAGCAGCTAATAGCTAAAGAAGGAGGTTTTCTTTCTCTTCCTGGTCACAGCTCAGCTTACTTTATTACTTTATTTATCATCTATAATGATGCACATGGAAATGGGGGACATTTAGGAAACAGCAATTTGGTTCTTGCTCACACACCCCTCTGTGTACAGGGCAGTAGAGGTGATAATGTGTCCCAGAATGGGAACTTAATGGACTTATGTGGTGGAATATTACTTTTCAGGGAAAAAGAAGTGAGAACAAGAGGTTTCATATGGCTAATTGCTTAAATGATGTGAAAACTGGAGGAGTTTGAAAAGAGCCTGAACGACAAATTGTGCAGAGGCAAGGAGAGTAACTGACTCACTTTGCTTCTCCAACATAACAGTCAAAAGCTGCCAGGTATTTGGAGCTAGAAAGTAAGAGTGTATTGAACTTTGTAGCAGGGGTTGGTTAGTACAAAAAGCAGGTCTGTGTAACACAACATTCACTGTTGTATTCTGGATTCTTAGACACGGAGTGGCTGAACAGAGAACAAATTCATACTTACAATGCACAGATACTCACTGTACTTACCATATAGAGCAGACATCTTTCTGGGAAATGAAAGGTGAAATATCTCTCTGAATTTTTCTTTCACCTTCAATGAAGCAATCCAAAGACATCAAGAGATGAAGAACATTAGCATAATCAGCTCATGGTGTTTAATTCCCCCTAGTCCAACCCAGGAACATTCTCTATGTGTTATTGGTTAACACTTTTATCCTGGCCAGGTTTATATGACCTGTAAATTCCCTGCTCCACTGCTATAACTGTCAAATAGCTCACAATGTGCATCCTGGATTTGACAGAAAGATGAACTCTACACAATTTTAAAAGTATAGTTATATTGAGTAAATGGAAAAAGGAGAGCACAGAGAAACATGGGAGCTACAGAAGAAAATGCTTTCAAATATGGTTATTTTATACAGGTATAATATACATATTTTTTTATTCCTTCCTTTAAAAATGCTGCTAAGATTTGATAGTGACTGGAGTGATGACCAGAATGGAGGCCACTGTTGGATAACAAAGAGAAGAACATAATGAAAGGAGAGCTTGTGGAGATTTATCAAAAAAACTAAGGAATCTGGTGAAAGCTGTGAGGTTTCCATCAGACAGCATGAGCACTGAAGGTTCAGAACTACCACAGGTAAGAATATAAGCTTCTCTTAAGCAAGTATTTATGCCTCACTTAAGTAATGCTTGTCACCTGTCACTGTAATGTTTATGTCAGAGATACAGACTTCTCTCAGGCTTTATTTCATATCAAAGAGGTGCAAATCTCCATCCCTGCAAATGCCTCATCCCTGGCAGTGTTCAAGGCCAGTTTGGATGGGGCTTGAAGCTGCCTGGTCTAGTGGAGGGTGTCCCTGCCCTTGGCAGGGGTGTTGGAAATGGGTGAGCTTTAAAGTTCCTTTCAACCCAAACCATTCTATGATTCTATGAAATTCTATTCCTCGGTGCAGTCAATTTCCACTAAGGTGAAATCACTCTCAAGTAGCTTCCATCTGCAATGAACTGAGTATGCACTGTTTGCAGACCCCACAGTACATGCCACAGTGTTACCAGTACAGCAGTTTGATCCACATTACTGTTATTAATGGAACGCTAACTGTTACAGTAGAGGAGAGCAAGTTAAACGGCAGCTGTTCTTATTTTCTCTTGAGAGCTGAAGAAAAACATTTAGATGCACATACCTCTGCTTGATTTTGTCATTAAACAGAAATCATGCCAGTTCTGTAGAAACCTTCCCCATTTGTCATGGACTCAGCTGATTTCCTTAATTCCACTAAACTGAACTATATGACAACAGCTGATAATTTGGCCTTATGGCTAAATGTAATTCCATGATATAAAATCTGGGTGTTATTCCAAAACACAAAATCTGGAAGAGGAAAAGGTAAAAGCAGTGTATTACACTGGCTGCTGAGAAAGAAATCTTGACAGAATATAAGGAAGATATAAGGATATAAGGAGGAAGTTCTTTACTGTAAGGGTGGTGAGGCACTGGAATGGGTTGTCCAGAGAAGCTGTGAATGCTCCATTGCTGGCAGTGTTCAAGGTCAGGCTGGACAGAGCCTTGAGTGACATGGTTTAGTGTGAGGTGTCCCTTCCCACGGCAGGGGGGGTTGGAACTAGATGATCTTAAGGTCCTTCCCAACCCTAACTATTCCATGATTCTAGACATGGAATATTGATTGAATTTGGCAACGTAACTTGGCAGTGACAGGAATGTGTGGTTCAAAATGGCTCTAAGAACGCTGAACAAACCTGAAACTATACCAACACTACACGTGGTCCCTGTATAACAGACTGTGGGCAGTGGCTGCAATTATTTTGTATTTTCTGGAGATCAGTTTATCTGAGGAATATGCAAAGTTCACACACGCATCCCTGTGACTTGTTTTGCAATGGCACATTTAGAATTCTTACAGATGTTTTCTTCCAGCACAAGCAGCAAAACATTCCAGTCATGACAGTTTCTATTTTTAAACTGGCTTCTGGGAAGAAAAAAAAGCAAACAGAGTGCTACAAAAAATCTGCAGCAAAGACAGAGAATAATAATGGGATGAGCCACTCGGTCCTTGATATTCAGATGCATTACTCTGAGGCCTGATGTGGCCAAGCTCTTCCCATGGCTTTCTTCCCCTCCTCCTACAGTCACCAGCAGCCAGTCACACCATATGGCGTCACCAAAAGGGATTACAGGGGGGTTAGGACTGGTTTTTTTTTATTTCAATATTTTTTTTTGTTAGTAGTCCAGTTCTGACACCCAGGAGGTATCCCTTCCAGTTCAAGAAAGATCATGGAAGAGTTCTGAAGCTGTTAGCTTCTGCAGTTACAATCTTTTCCATATGTGAACTGCAAGTTTTTGGGATATAGATGATGAGAAACAGTGTAGTCAAGTTTTCAAAGGATGTGAGGTGGATCTGTCCTTACCCTGCTTCTTGTGCATGATCCCATCCTCTTCCTCAGGCCAGCAGATGCAACTGTGTGTTCAAGTGATAATCCAAATCAGGGAACTAACCTGGGTCAGGGATGTGGACAAAATATCAGTCCATAGGCTGGTTCAGTGTATAGCCACATGAACTGCATGCTGGGATAAAGGGAGGCCACTGAACCGTTTTTCCAGGAGCCACAGCACAGAAGTTCATCAGTTCAAACAGATCAGGAAAGTGTACCCAGATGACCTGATCTGAATCCTGCCAAAGCCAGTGTGAGCACTCCACCTCATCTCCTGTTTGGAAGGATTTCAGAGATGGTTGATCAGAGAGGGCATGACTCAAACAGCAGCAATAGAGACAACCTGCTCAAGCACCTGGGAATCAGAGGAGGGAACATTCAGGAGCCAGACCTGCTCCCGGAATCATCCATTTCAACTTAGAAAAGCTGTGAGCAGCAGCACTGAGCAGTAGGGAGTGAATCCTGTTTGATGAAAGTCTGGGTAGGGACCATGAATTTGGCATTCAGAAAAGAAAATATGGTGTTTGTTTTTTTTTGCTGACAGTGCATATAATGATCCTTTTGTAAGAACTATCAAGAGTGGGGAAATTCCAGGTGTGATTCCAGGAACATTTCTTCGAAAGCAGCACAATGGCTTGTGTGGAAACACTGAGCTGGACTGAGGAACTGCCCAGCCAGTAGAAGGGAAACATTTTTTCCTTCCAGTTTTGCAGTTGTGGTCCAAAACTATGAAATGACCTCCTGTAAGTTCAGAGACATTATGAGTATCATGGCATTTTGCTCTAAGTGGTGTATGTATTTCTTCAACTTAGTCCTTTCTGTGAACACAGAGTATTTCCATACTGGGGAATGCCAGGTCAGGAGACGGGAGCTATGTAGAAACTGAATGTTCAGCCACTGCTGGGAAGCAAGCACTTTGCTTTCCTACATTTGCACTTCTAGCCAACTCAGAAATGAGCTGGTAAAATAAGAGCTTTATCCAATTACCAATATCTGGAGTATGAGGCAGTATTATTCAATGTCTAAGAAAGCAAAAGGATTGCTTGCAGTTCTGGAGAGGATTCAGAAATTGATAGTCTTTGATGGCTGAGAGGGGAAAGTGCTAGACTGTAAAGAGTTTCTAAAGTCACTGCATGCAAATCCCTGACCCTCACCATGCCAAAGCTGTGGAAGGAAAGAAGAAAATAGTAACAGACCAAAGCAAAAACTTTACAGCAGATTACAATGCACTGTAATTCCACAAGGCAGAAAAAGATACCTGCCAATTGTGAGAGTGCTGCTGGATCAGAAAGCCCACAGCTGGGAGGAGATGTGTCATATTTGGAACTTAATTGTGTGGGATTCTTCCATGGCTTTTTCAGAACTGTGCTCTTACAGAGCCAGACACTAAATGCAGATCAGGACATGCAAGACTGGCACTGTGTTGCGTCACTCGGAGCATGTACCGCATCAGGGATGCCAGTGGGGTCAGAGGGACTTGCTTCCCTGAGCACTTCTTCCCTCCCCCTGGCCACAAATTACCGCAGGTTCTGTTATCTGATGTTACCTTACAGCTCAACCATTATAAGGAAAATGAAACTAACGCTAACTAGTGCTGACAGAGAATTCTTTCGTTCTTTACAGCCGCCTGGGTGTCGGGCACACTTTCTTTGCTCCCACAAAACAAGCTTGCCATCTTCTGGCCAGGCCACCAAGCGTCATGGGGCTGGCTGGAAATACACTTTGTGTCTGTACTGAATGGGCTTTTTCAGTTCTTAACGCAACTCACCAAACAAGTGGGTTAAAATCAGATATTCCTTTGGGATGTGAAGTTCCCCTGTCTCAGAAGAATTCAGCTAAGTCCTTTCTCTTGATTCATAAGGATTTGCATGAGTTTTTCCTTTTATCTTCATACCTGAGAGTATCCTGAGAGTTTCATTTATTCCAAGTCCAAAGGAGACATTCAGCAAAAGGAGTCATTATTATGCTGCTTGTATATTTAAATCACAAGTTTCAGTGTCTTTTATAGGAAACCAGCGTTGATAAAATCTGGAATTATGCCTTTCATTAACATTTATAAAACACCAACATTGCACTGGAACCTGAGGCTGAGCAAAGTTCATGTGGTGTCAGATTCCAATGCAGGTATTTGATGTTGCTCTAATCAAAGCTAATGCTGGAGTTTGACATCACTTTAGGAAGCTTCAAGGAATTTGCTAACTAGGAATAAAGTCTTGTTTAGAAGTTAACCATTAAGTTCTAAAAACAATTCTTTACTCCTCCCAACCTTCAAAACAAATCTGAATCTCTGAAGAATGGGAGTTATTTTAGGTGTAAAAGCCTGGAATGCAGCACTTCAGATTGCACACTCATAACTACTCCCTTTAACTAACTCACAAGAGCAAAGCTGTGAGAGTTTTTTTCCAGGTTAAAGCCATCCTGTAGGAAAATGAAATATCACTGAAATAACACTCCCCAAAGTGCACTGCACTAATGAACTTGAAGGGAAAGTGGGAAAAGGCTAGGATGATGTTTCCAAAACAGGACACTGATCAAAGGTAGTACACAATATACCTTTATGATATATGCATATCATGTATAAGTATATATTATACTTATACATATTGCACATCTTGATGCAAATAATATTGAATCTTAAAAATATTTTGCTCAGCATTTTTATATTTTCAGTGCCTCAATATTAAAATACAAAACCGGTTCATAAAAAAGATATTCTGTGCTCCACATCACTTACAGTTAAGAGGGAAAGGGTGGGAACTGGAGCCACCTATGTGAGCATGTAAAACATCAGTCACGCCATTTTCAGCACCTTCCCAAAATTTACAAGTCCATTTCTCACATTGTTGAAGGAGATGCTGCTATTCAGCCCTCAGTGGTACATTTTCCTCACCCAGTTTAAGTCAAATGAAGGGCTGAGAACCATCCAGCTCCCCTCGACAGGCAATGAGAAGATTTTCTTCTCTAGCATTGCTGGAGGAGGATTCTACTTCTTCAAAGATGAGTGTCTTAAGACAGTGATGGTGTGGTGAGTTGACCTTGGCTGGCCCCATGGTGCCCACCCAGCTGCTCTTGCGCTCCCCTCCTCAGAAGAACAAGGTGGGGAGAAAATACAAAAGAAAAGAAGTTGTGGGTTAAGATAAAGGCAGTTTATAAAGCGAAAGCAAAGGCTGCATATGGAAAGAAAGGAAAATGACTGATACCTTCTCTGCTTGCCATCAGAAGGGATGTCCAGCCTCTTCCTGAGAAATGGGGCTTCAGTACACATAGCAGTTGCTCCAGAAGACACATGTAATGATGAGTACCCCTCCTTGTCCTGTCACTAAGTGCCATTGTAAACAGTCCCTCTCCAGATTTCTTATTGGCCTCTTTAGGTACTGGAAGCTGCTCTAAGGTCTCCTGGAGCTTTCTCTTCTCCAGGCTGAACAAACCCAGCTCTCTTAGCCTGTCTTCATAGAAGAGGTGCTCCGGCCCCCGGATCGTATTTGTGGCCTCCTCTGAACTTGCTCAAGCAGGTCCATGAACTTCTTATGTTGCTGGCCCCAGAGCTTGATGCAGTATTCTGGGTGGGATCTCATGAGAGCAGAGTAGAGGGGCAAGATCACCTCCCTCGACCTCCTGGTCACACTCCTTTTGATGCAGGCCAGGATACAGTTGGCTTTCTGGGTTACAATTGCACACTGCCGGGTCATGTTGAGCTTCTTGTCAAACAATGCTCACAAGTCTTTCTCCTTGGCTATAAAACACAACCTATGGAGCAAGGTTCTGTATGTACAGCTGCTATTTTATTTGTGGTTTTCATTAATAAAGCTAAAAATTAACACTGGATCTGAACTTTATTTGTTACGCTAACAGCTGTATAAAACCAAGTGTGGCTGAGGTCAGAGAAACTCTTGTGATGGCAGCATTTGCTTTTCCATGTGCTTCACACAAAGTATCACAATCATTTTTGTTTCCTGCTCAGTCAGGCACAGCATCTCTGAACTGCTGTCTGGTGTTTGAAAATGAGCTGCACTGCCAGTCATGATTTTCCAGCTTCCCACCTCTTCTAACAAAGACAGTTTTCTTTGAACAAATAGATATTGGGCTCACAAGAAGTAATACTCAAGAACAGTTACAGAACTGAAACTAATATTAAAATCTGGGAAAATATTGATTATTTCTACACCTGGGTCGCAGCAATCCCAGGCACAGCTACAGGTTGGGCAGAGAAGAGATTCAGAGCAGCCCTGCGGAGAAGGACTTGGTGTTGGTTGATGAGAAAATGAACATGAGCCAGCAGTGTGTGCTCACAGCCCAGAAAGCCAACTGCATCCTGGGCTGCATCAAAAGGAGCATGACCAGCAGGTTGAAGGAGGTGATCCTGCCCCTCTACTCTGCTCTCCTGAGACCTCACTTGGAGTATTGTGTGCAGTTCTGGTGTCCTCAACATAAAAAGGACATGGAACTGTTGGAACAAGTCCAGAGGAGGGCCACGAGGATGATCAGGGGCTGGAGCACCTCTTGTATGAAGACAGGCTGAGAAAGTTGGGGCTGTTCAGCCTGGAGAAGAAAAGCTGTGTGGAGACCTCGTAGCAGCCTTCCAGTATCTGAAGGGGGCCTATAGGGATGCTGAGGAGCGAGCCTTCATTAGGGACTGTAGTGATAGGACAAGGGGTAACGGGTTAAAACTTACACAGGGGAAGTTCAGATTGGATATAAGGAAGAAATTCTTTACTGTAAGGGTGGTGAGGCACTGGAATGGGTTGCCCAGGGAAGCTGTGAATGCTCCATCCCTGGCAGTGTTCAAAGCGAGGCTGGACAGAGCCTTGGGTGACATGGTTTAGTGTGAGGTGTCCCTGCCCATGGCAGGGGGGTTGGAACTAGTTGATCTTAAGGTCCTTTCCAACCCTAACTATTCTATGATTCTATGAATATCAATTGCTAGGACAAATTTCTAGCATCTGCTCTGATACTTTAAATGTATTTTAGTACTTTAGCATTGTAGTTATTTTGACTGTGTGATTTGTAGTAAAGCATGCTGTCTTTTCTACTATAGATTAATAACAGGATTGAGTGGAGAAACAGGCAAGCACATACATAAATATTGCCTGTTTCAAGCAAGATGATAAAAAAAATCATGGCAAGAGAAAATACATACTTGGCAGTAATAAAGGAAAGGATTGTACCCATTCTTTCTTTTTGCTTGCTCAGTTAACTCTTTAAATCAGGTCAGGAACACTTACTTGGCAGCTCTGGAAAGGAAGGTAAATCTCTGTGGCAGAAGCCACAATGTGTGTATGGCACTTCAGACAGACAGACATTGCTTCATGTATGTTCTTGGAAAACAAAACAACACCAGTGTCAGTGACGGATCAGGGAGGAGTGATCTGAAGTGGCCCGTTTCCCTATGGCCCCAGCACAGAGGAGAGCCAGAGCGAAGACAGCCAGAAGTAAGTGCTGCCCTCAGCATGGCTTCTTGGGCAGCTGGATGGTGTTGTCCATGTCTGCTGTCCTCACCATAGAGAGGCCTGCAGCACATCTCCCTGTAGCCAGAGGGATGCCAGGAAGGGGCTGCAGTCCCTACATGTACCCTATGTCTCTTTCTTTTCTTGTCTCCTTGCTAAGTATGATGGTCATAGTTAGGAAGTAAGAGAAATATGCCAGTGAGCAACTGTTAATATAATTCATAACCTTATCACACTTTTTTTCTCAGCAGAGAAAAACCCATAAGGCTCTTTCTCTGCACAGTTTTATGGAAAACTGTAAACCATGAACAACAAGGCCTAACGCATTTCTTTGCAATCATCTCTTTAAAGAGAATGAGAAAGTTTGTCATTAAAGGAATATGGTGAGAATTATAGAATTGGGAGATTTTCCTCATGCACCTGGATGTCAGTCATCCTGTCAGGATGATCCAAGACTCATCCCTGTGCTTTGACTCTCTAGTGTCTGCCTTGCTTTGCCAAGGCAGAAAACTCTTGAGGCATTTTGAACTTCCCAAGTGAGCATCCTCTTCAACAACATAAACCTGCCACCCTCCCACTGAGGGGAACGCAGTGAGTGCTCTTGGGTTACAGACATGTCACACAGATGTGAAATCAAAATCCATCTTTCACACAACCTAGTTGTTATGATCTGTTTTGTCAAACACTCACTATGAGTAAATTGCCTTCTGCTTTCTTAGCTTCTTCTAAGATATGCTATCTAAGCCCATGGCATTCAGCAGCAAAGAAGGAACAAACCCCAAATGTAAAACAATAATTAATCTTAAACACACTGATTTTTATAAGGAAATTCTCAATATATTGAAAAGGTCCCATGACAATAACAATATTTACAGGTTTTACCTTCACTTTTCAAATCTTACCTTGATTTGATTACTTTCTCTTCAGAAGACATAAACTATTCTTGGATAAAGACTAACGGTGTCTTTTAATTGTAGAATTGTAGAATACCAGGTTGGAAGGGACCTCAAGGATCATCTCGTCCAACCGTTCTAGGCAAAGCACCCTGTCCAGCTGAACTTACAAGTGTTCAATGCTGGAGAATCCACCACTCCCCTGGGGAGATTATTCCAATGGCTGATTGTTCTCACTGTGAAAAATTTTCCTCTTGTGTCCAGTTGAAATCTCCCCAGGAGTAACTTGTACCCAACACCCCCTGTCTTTTCCATGTGACTCCTTGTAAAAAAGGAGTCTCTATCTTCTTTTTAGCCACCCTTTAGTTACTGGAACATGGGATAAGGTTTCCCCTGAGCCTTCTTTTCTCAAGTCAGAACAAACCCAGCTCTCTCAGCCTTAAAGTGCATAGATATCAAACTGCAGAACAGCAAGTTAGATGTATGAAAGTCTGTGCCTCTATATGCGCTAATTGCCAGGTCATTCTCATTAGCAGCACATGCTGACAACGCCTGAATGCAGCATTTCAGTGTGCAGAATTATGATGCTTCCAAGAGCACAGCTGAGTGTCACCCACTGCTGAACCCCCCCAAAGCCTACACTAATAAACCACCAGTATTTGTCTGTTTAAAAATACAGACTGGTCTTTTTCATGCTAGAAAATCATCCTGGGAGAAGAAAACCCACTTAAGATTCCTTCAGTGACTCTTGGGTTTTGTTTCAGTGCAAAATATAGACATCCTGATGGATTGTAATTAAAAGCTGTTGTGACAAAATTAAAGACATACTGTACAGAGCTTTATTCTTACATAAGGAATGCAAAATGGTATTGAGTAATTCACTGCTAAAGGTATCTGGGAAGGAGATATTAAATGTGGAAATAGTTAATGGATTGCTACATTCATTGCAAACTAAAACACATCTTTGACATGCGTATTTTGCACTGTTAGCAGCCAGCTGCTTTCATGCTTACAAAATGCACTGTTGTTGTATTAGGCAAAATTGACACGTGGTATTTCAAGGCAAAGGTATCATGTCTATTTAAAGCTTTTTAAGACCTTGTAGTTAGAAGAAAAACAGTACTCTAAAACCTCCCCTGCATATTTAGTCTTCTTACTTACAAAAAGTGGCTTTTGCGAGACCATGTAATTTTGTAATACTGATGTGAACATTGGCATTAATCCAATAAAGCCTTTGTCTTGAAAGGCTCGTGACAGCACTTACGCAAAAGGAGGAGTTTGAAAAACTCAAAAATTGTTTTGTCAAAAAGTAGGTATAGATGTGGCCATCATATATGGGTACAGATCCTAAATGTGGCATGGCAGACTTGAGAGTCTTATAGAATCACCGAATGGTTTGGACTTGAAGGGACCTTAAAGGCCATCTAGTTCCAACCCCCTGCCATGGGCAGGGACACCTTCCATGACATGGTCCTACCATTCCATAAGCTAACAAAGATTGCTCCATGTCCACTGATTTCAGCACATGCTACTTATACAGCTGCAGCTCACAGAAAGCACCAAAGGCTGCCTGACAATGTGTAGTTATGCAGTTCCTTTTGGTCTAAACATCTCGATTTGAAAAATGTAAGTAATTTTTTTTTTTTAAATATGAATTTTGACCACTCTGAGCTGTCAAAAAAACCAAAGTTGTTTTTACACAACTAAGAGTAAACCCCCAAACTTCTGCCACATACCGCATAGAACGTCAATGGATTGTAGTGACTTGTATTTGTCACTGAAATGAACCGATCTGCACCTTTCTGACTCAGAGCCTGATATTGGATGTGTACTAAATTATTTGGAAAGCATTTTTGAGTGTTAAGTTCTTATTTATTATGAAACTGCTCCCCAGGGCATGTTCTTTTGTACTGCCTTGTCATGGGGTGTGGGCTTGACACTTGACACGCTTACCAAGTCAGATACACACCGCCACAGTGATACGTGGAACAACCTTCACCTTGGAGTTCAGGACTGTTTGCCCTTAACAGTTAATCTATATAGATAAATAAAGGAACTTTCTGCTTAATTTGTTCATTTGTTTATGAAAAGAACTTGCAAAGTCCCCAGCTAAGAAAACATTTTTTATATCGTATTAATATGAATGCACTTAGGATTTAATGCCCAAATTTACGAAGATGTTGAGCCTATATTAAACCTCAGAAATAGAATCATAGAATAGAATCATAGAATAGTTAGGGTTGGAAAGGACCTTAAGATCATCTAGTTCCAACCCCCCTGCCATAGGCAGGGACACCTCACACTAAATCATGTCACCCAAGGCTCTGTCCAACCTGGCCTTGACCACCACCAGGGATGGAGCATTCACAACTTCCCTGGGCAACCCATTCCAGTGCCTCACCACCCTAACAGTAAAGAATAGGGGTTTTCTTCGATTTATATATATATAACTGAAGTGAATTCAGTAGAGGTGAGCTTGTGTTACAAAGTTGAATCGGGTTTATTATTCCTCACTTGAAACTCTAGTGCAAACTGCAAAATTAGAAACCTCCAGTAGGTGTCATCTTCCTACATCTTGCACACAGCATAATAGAGTTTTGATTCTTTTTATTACATTTAAATGAAAAGAAGGAATCTTTAACACTGCCACAAGTTTTCTGAAGAACAAGTGTAAAGAAATGTATTCGATTGAGCTGATATGCTCCACTAGCACTAGAATTTCTGGTATGTTTGCAACCTGGAACTGCTTATGCCCAAAATAATTTGCAGATACCCATGACTGTACTTACATGCCTAAATAACATCTGTAAAATATGCTTGTAAATGCACGTATTTAAACCTGAAAATCCCTTTAATGGATTCCATTTACTCCACATGTCCTTGAAGCGATATAAATATGTATTACAGCATCACCTCTGATCCTGAAGCTTACCAAAACAGATGTAAGATCCCCTTTACTGACAAGGATATTAAATGAAGTTGAACGGGGCTCGGGAGGACAGGGAATTAAAGTACCCAGATCTGCTTGATTTACAGCTCTTTTAATTTCAAACCAAATACTTTTATTTATATCCAGCATCTTATACTTGATTGAGGAGTAAAATTATTCAGGCAAGTCTGAATCACTGTGATTCAGGTATCTTCAAATCTAAGTCAAACAAGCACTTCTGACATTTTAAACCCTAACCTCTGTTATTTGGCATGGGGATACTTACTAGGTCAGAGTTATGCCTTTCAGCATGTGATTACACTTTGTCCATGGGTTTTGTAATACAATCCTTTAGCAATCCGGCAACATTTCTGGCTTTGTTAGCGCAGGACATTGCTGAGGACAGTTCCTGTGCAATACTGCTGTTGGCGATCCAAAATCCTCTGAGCACAATAGGACTTCCAAGGGCTTAAGCCATGGACTACCGAGGCTGATGAGAGGGCTGAGCTGCGGCAGGTGGAGCTGGTGCGGACACTGGCACAGGCCAGCAGGGCAGATGCCAACAGGCACACGACAGGGGTGGCCTGAAGCGGGGTTTGATCTGCCCAAGCGATGGGGTGCAAAATGCCCTTTTGGGATGGACTAACGTTGCTTACACGTGTGCGTTTGTTTTTTTAATATACTTTTTATATCAAGTCAGCCTTAAGTTTCTGATAGTCCCTGTGTCTTCTGTGAAGATGCATGAGGGAGGAAACAGGTTTCAGAGGAAAATACCTTTCTTCCCCACACGATACCGGCCTACAGCCATGCGCTTAGCCAGAGAGCACTTTTGCCTCACACCCGCCAGGACAGGACGCTCCACTCACCCCTCCCTCATTAACCGCTCATCACCGTCCCAGGTGAACGCCTCACTGCGCGGCGGGGCAGGATTTACCTCAGCGCTCCCGCAGGCCTCGGGGCGGGATCCCTGAGGTGAACAGGCGGGGGAAACCCGCGGCGGGACAAACAACGCCCCGGAATCAGGAGGAAAGGGCTCTTTGTGCTGGAGAAGTTGTAGGAACGCGATGGACGGGCCCGTGGGTGTGTTTTATGTAATGACAGATGGTGCCTGCTCTTCCCCTCCGCTCCCGTAGACACGCCCGAGGGCAAGCGCGGAACTCCCGGGCAGCGCCCGCCGCCACCGGGCAGGCCACGGGGCCGCCTCACGTCTGGGCCCAGGGGCGGAGCCGCGCATGCGACGCCCGCGCGGCCCTGCCCCGCCCCCGGGGCCCGGCTGGGGCCGGCGCTGCCGAGGGAGCGCAGAGGAACATGGAGGCGGCAGCGGCGCAGCGGGGGGCCCGGGCAGTGGGCGCGGGGCGGTAGCGAGCGCTGCAGCCGCCACCCCTCCCCACGCAGCCACCCCTCCGCTCCCTACGAGGCGGGAGAAAGGGGGCTGCGTGCCCCCTTCGCAGGGGATGGCGGCCTCGGGCCCTCCGCAGCTTCCGTGGCTGCGGCTGGGCCCGCGGCTGCGGGCCGGGCTGGAGGTCGCGCTGCGGGTGCCCAGCCTGTTCCTCATCGACGCCATCTTCAACTCGTCCCCGCTGCCGGGGGGTTCCCTGTGCGCCGCGCTCCTGGGCGTGCTGCTGCGGCTCCTGGGTGAGACACCTTCCCTTCCCGCCCCGCCGCCCTTCGCCGCCTGCCGGGCGCTGGGGGTGGGCACCCCTCCGGGCCCGGGCCCGGGCCCTCCTCGCTGCCGGCATTATTTACGGCCGCAGGCGGGGCGCGACGCCGCTTCCCTCCCCCGTCCCCTCAGCCCACCGCCCTGTAGCGGGCTGCTGTCGCGGCCTGCCTTCCCCCCACCCCAGCCCGGCTCTGTCTCCTTCCTGCCGGCTCCGTTCCCCTGCCCTGGGCTCCCCCAAGTCCCCGCTCGCGTGGATCATGTCCCTGAGCCCCGCTCGGTGTCCGTTTCCCCACCCCGCCTCCGTCCCCCGAGTCCCGGCGCGGGGCCGGCTCCTCCTGCCTGCTGCTCACCCCCTACCCCACCCCCCCGGTGGCGTTGTCGCTGTCGGGAGGCGCGGGGACCCGGCGGAGCAGAGCCGCGGGCTGCGGCCGTTGACGGGAGGGCTCCGCTCGCCATGTGCGCGAGGAGTGGGGGCCGTGAGTCCCCCCTGCGGGCTTCCGCGGCGGAAAACGTGGGGCCCCGGGGCTGTAGGGTTTTGTTTGTTTGTTTTCAAGCACGTTGTGTTATCTCCTGAAATCACGCTGTTAAACACTTACGGTAGGAGCAGCAGTTCAGAAATGCCGGGTATTTGTTTCCCGAATGAAAACGAAGTCTTTTAAACTTGCTCATGGTTATTTTTAATAGCCTGGGATGAAGGTTGAAAATCACTGGTGTAACTAGGTGGTACTCTTTCGGTATTGTTATCTTGGGCTCTTGCATAGATTCGGTTCTGTGAACTGCTGTAGAGGTGATGCTGCGTTGGATTATCACGTCTGGAGCTGGGAATGCAGAGGCAGAAAGGAAAGGAGAATAGAAAACACAGCAAGAGCTTTTTGCAGGCCTGTGGCATGATGATTCTGTGTTTTGTTTGATGTTTAATAGTCGGAAAGGAAATAGGTGGTATGGCTGTTGGGATAGAGAGTGGATAAGAGTGGTTGAAAGGGGAGGGTGCACAGTGAGAAGGCAGCGGTGATGGCATTGTAGAACCTGAGGCGTAGAAGGCAAAAAGTAAAGGATAACCCTGCCCCAAGACAGCATTGAGAGTGGAGGGAGAAGAAAGCAAAGCAGATGCTTAATTTGGGCAGCTTCCCCTTTGGCAGTGGGAGCCTGGGAAATGGCTGCTTGGTGAGACGTGAGGCTAAGCAGGTCTTGCCTCACCTTTGCCTGGCCTGGCAGCTGATACCCACAGCTCTGTGACCACAGGGAGGAGGAGGAGGTGCTGTCTCCCAGCTTCCCATTTTCTTGACCCTTTGTTCCAAAGTTTGGGAATTGTGAAGAGTGCTTCCCATTGATAATTCCGTTTAAAAACCTGACACTGCAGTGCCTCACCAACTTAATTTAGGAGTTCCTTATTGTATTGAGATGCTTTTTTTTTTTTAATTTCAAGGAAGTGCCTTGAAATTAATCCCACGTAAATAAGAATGGTGGATATATTACATGATGGTCTCAAATGTGTGATACTGGGATCAACAGGTTAAGGTGCTTTTCAGGATTGCATGATCACGTTTCTGGAAGGGTTTGGGAGAAGTGGGTAATCCCTGCCTCCTGCAAAAGATCTTTGGGAACAGTTTATGCCAAGGGGCTTATCTTGTACTTTGAGACAAGTGGTCTGTGGTTCTTGGCTTTCCGAAATTAAAGAGAAATTAAGCGTAACTGCTTAAAGATGGTGTTCCTTCCATGTGGTTCAGACAACAGGGTGCTTTTGCATCTATTTTTTCCTCATTTGAATTCAAAGATTACAGGGTTGGGGTTTTGCTGCTGTTGGGATAAATGGAAATATTTATTTTGGATCGCTCTGTATTTAAATAGTGAGGAAGTTGTCCTTTTAGTTACCATTTGCAGGCTTTGAAAGACTGATTCCCTATCTTCCCTGTAGCACAGTATTAGTTAGGATGAACACAGTTTGCTCTCTAGATAGAAAGATTGTAGCTCCGTAGATATCAATAGCTTTCAGGGCTGATACTGAACAAGTGCTGAAACACTCTGGGAGTAGAGGTCTCCAGGAGTGGGAACAGAGATTGGGATGGTTCTGAAGAAGTTTTACTGCAGGATTCCTCAGTCTCATTCTTCCCTCACTTATTTTCTACACAAATACATGGAGTTACACGTGGCACAGAACCAACATCTCCAACTGGAGCACAGATCTTTAATCTCATTAACCTTGCTTTGTCTCCAACACAATGTTTACCTTTCATATCTTGGCATGGGTGTTTTAACTCCCATTCCAGCAGAACTGTGACCCCCAGGAGGTGAAACTGGCTTTCAGGCAGGAGTCCCTCCTCAGCAGGGACGCAGAAAGGGTTACTGTAAATACTGGAGTCTGTAGAAAGATGTGGGAGCAAGTGGAATGGCTGGGGCTAGGGGAAATGTAATTTGGCAGTTCCACACCCTTAAAATACTGATGTGTAAAGGTAGTTGAACCCTGCAACTGACTGAAAGTTGCATCCTCAGCAGTGTGTTACTATAAAGACACTGATGAGTGGCAGGAATTAAAGGGGAAAACAATGATGGGCAAGAATTCATTGTAACACTGGAAATGGGTTAAAAGGAATTGCTCATGGTTTGATTAACTGCTGTGTTAGAGGCCATACCAGAGACAATTGGTGATGGGGTCGCACAGTGAAGGTGAGCAGCAGTATGTACAGAAACATGAGACAACTCTTACCAAGGGAGGAACTGCAGTGTTTTCCATCAGAGGGAAAGTGGGAAAAGATGGGCTGCTTGGTGAGCACTTTGCAGGGCAGGGGGAAGCCTTCTTATGGCAAGATGGACTGAATGACATGGAGACAAGGGAGAGGAGAGCTCACTTCTCTTTCTGAGATTTCAGTTATCTCCTGTGGTCTTCTGAGGTTCCTTTGGGTTGTCTTGACTTTTCCACACAACTGTTGGCAGCAAAATGCTGCACCTTGTTAGTTCCTCTTCAGAGGAGCCAGTAGGCCTAATTCTGCTGTTGACTTGTAGTACTGTGTTTAGGGCTGTCTTGCAAGTGAAATGGTTGTTTTGAGATGACCTGTAGTGCCTAAACACAGGCCTGCCTGCTACTGAAACTGCAGGGAAGATAACTAGGATTTGTTAACAGGCGTGTTTGAGAGCAGCCTGCTCAGTGCAAAATGCATCTCCTTTCCCTCAAATGAGCAGAACTGGGTAAATAAGGAGCTAGTTTCTGTGCCTGCCAGGAAAGGACAGAGGGCACTGACATATCTGGAGTGTTCATTTCCCAAAGGTGTGTGTGTGGCGTGCAGAAGGCAGTGAAACTGTCCAGCTGATGTTAAAACAAGTGCTGTATGTAAGGCATGAATATTCAGGGGGTTTTGTGGCAGAGCTGAACTACAATACAAGGTGCTTTCTGGAAACTGACTGTGGCTTTTCCTCAGTTCACTGCACAGGGTTACCAGGTTAATGATTAGTTAAGGAGAATATTTTTGTATCGACCAGTGCTGCTGGCAGGGAATACTGTAAAAGTGCATTCATAACTTCTTCTGTAGTCTGCCTTTTGCATTGACCCTCTCCCGTCGCATTCAGTCCTCCAGGGTGTTGGTTGTATTATTGTTTTTATGCAAGCAGCTGGCAACACTACTGATGGAATCAGATGCTGGGTCTGAGCAGAGTTTTTCATTCCCATGATCTTAAAATCCCATGGCTTACAATATATTTTTAAACACTTGATTATGGAGGATTTGGAACAATCTAAAATACAGTCATCAGAAAAGACTGATGCTGTCCTCCAGTAGAATTACTTGTGATTTCATTTGTTTCCACGTGGAAATTGAAAGAAACTTAGTAAGTTGTAGAGGTCAAAATCTCCCCAAACTGATTTGGATGAGAAAGCAGTTGCAGTGACTGGAAGCTGACTGAGAAGCCAAAACCAAAAGCAATGTGTTTTCTGAAGGTGATGTTTAAGGAAGTGAATGTAGCGGTAAGTTCCATTTAATGTAACACCTGATAGGGCAGAGCCTTTACGGATGTGGTACATAGTGATGATGTTCATAAGCTGCACTACAGGAGTTTGCTGCAAGGACATAAATAGAACACAAAAGCACTATAGATGCTATGATAGGATTTCTCATAGGAAGGCACAGACTTCCCAGTCATGGCCAAGATGTGCTCATGGTCAGTGTGAGGGAAAGGTGAGCAAACAGGAATTTCAGGCTCTGAACCTGATGTCTGACAAGGAGGATGCAAGTTCACACTGGCAGGGGCAGCAGGTGCAGGTTTGGATTCTGTGTACAAAAACTTGTACTACAGAAGGTCTTCTCTCTGAAGACTGTTTCATGATATCTCATCAGGACTGAAAGCAAACTGAAGGGAACTGGAAGAGCAACGTCTTCCCCCAGTAAACTACAGCGAGTTTTGACTATTTTCCCATTAGGGTTAAGCTAAGTTGGTGACTTACCTTTGGTACTCCAGCTTGGATATCTGTAGTTGAGTGCTTTGCTCAAGTGAATTGGAGGATTTACTATTTTATTCATTCCTTACTAATTTTGCCTCTAATGTGGTAATTCTTTTCTGCTTTTAGAACTTAACTACCCTTAGACTTCAAGGCTGAGGCTGAAGGGCTGGGAGCTGTTGCTGCTCTGGTCTGAGACTGCAGATGACCTTAATAAGTGATTGTGATTTACTGCTTGCATTGCTTTGCACTGCAGCTGCAGGGAACAGGCATATTAAATGCAGAGCTGAAGTCATCTTCTGGAAAGGATGTCTGTTCTGAAAGGATGAAAGTTGTTCTGGAAAGGGCCCCATTGGTAATGCAAAGTTATGAGTGACTAATGGGGAAGTGATACATGAAATTAATGTAGCTCCAAAGCTCATAGGTTACAATCTGGTGTTGAATTTCTGCTGAGAACTAAATGACTTCAATGTGTTTTTAGGTGTCTTTGTCTCCAGTGTTGTTCTGGTCTTACAACAGCGAGCACTTTTCAAGTTTTATATGATCGCCTCGGCATTCCTGCTGGCTGCAACTTCAGTGTTGGTGAATTACTATGCTGCTTTGCACATAAACTTCTACAGTGCCTACTACACAGCTGCATTTGGAATCCAGATCTTCCCTCATAAAGGACCTTCGCTATGGATGGCGCTTTCCATCCTTCAGCTGACCTTTGGAATTGGGTATGTTACACTGCTGAACGTGCAGTCCATATACTCTCAACTCATCATCCTGGATATACTGATTCCTGTCATTGGCTTGATTGTTGAATTACCTTTAAATGTCCGGCAGATACTAGTTTTTATTTCAGGCCTGGTTCTGACACTAAACACCACAGCCATTTTGGTGATGAAAATTAAATGGTTCTATTACTCGGTGCGCTACGTTTATCTGCTGGTGAGACACATGTATCGCATTTACGGATTACAGCTCTTGATGGAGGATACATGGAAAAGGATTCGGTTTCCAGCTGTACTGCGTGTCTTCTGGCTAACGAGACTTACAGCCCAGGCTGTGGTATTAACATATGTTGTAAAGATGGCTGAAACTAATACAGAAGAGAAATTCTTCTTGATATCGTGGGATAACTGCTGGGAACTGCTCTGCAGCCTGATCATAAGTGGGTGTGACTCCACTTTAACTGTGTTAGGCATGAGCGCCGTCATCTCCTCCATCGCGCATTACCTGGGGCTCGGCATCTTGGCCTTCATCGGCTCCACTGACGAGGATGACAAAAGGCTGGGGTTTGTAGCGCCCGTCCTGTTTTTCATCTTGGCTCTGCAGACCGGTTTGAGTGGACTGAAACCAGAAGAACGGTTGGTGCGCCTGAGTAGAAACATGTGCCTTTTGTTGACCGCAGTCCTGCATTTTATCCATGGGATGACAGACCCTGTGCTGATGTCTCTCAGTGCCTCCCACGTGTCGTCGTTTCGCAGACACTTCCCTGTCCTGTTGGTTTCCGCTTGCCTTTTCATCCTCCCAGTTCTGCTCAGTTACATCCTCTGGCACCACTATGCACTAAACACATGGCTTTTTGCCGTGACGGCATTCTGTGTCGAGCTCTGCCTCAAAGTAATAGTTTCTATTACTGTTTATATATTGTTTATGATTGATGGCTACTATAATGTGCTATGGGAAAAACTTGATGATTATGTCTATTACGTTCGGTCAACTGGCAATATTATTGAGTTTATCTTTGGAGTGGTCATGTTTGGGAATGGAGCTTACACAATGGTATTTGAGTCAGGCAGCAAGATCCGCGCTTGCATGATGTGTCTACACGCGTACTTCAACATCTACCTGCAAGCAAAGAATGGCTGGAAGACGTTTATAAACCGCCGGACTGCTGTGAAGAAAATAAACTCGCTTCCAGAGGTAAAAGGAAGTCGGTTACATGAAATAGATGATGTCTGTGCAATCTGCTACCATGAGTTCACCACCTCTGCTCGCATTACTCCATGCAACCATTACTTTCATGCACTTTGTCTTCGGAAGTGGCTGTACATCCAGGACACTTGCCCCATGTGCCATCAGAAAGTGTACATTGAGGACAAGGAAAACACCAGTGTTTCCAACAACAATGGGTTTGTGGCACCCAATGAAAACCCTGTAGAAGCTGCAGAAGAAGCTGCTGATGCTGAAAATGAAGTAAATGAAGATAACGACAGTTCTGACAGTGAAGAGGAAGACAGTGACTGTGTGGCACAGCAGTCAACTGAGACTCTGAATGCTGACTCAGACTCTCTTGGTGAATAATGCCCTTTACAAAGCCGTGAGGTATTTGTTTAAAGCTGACTTCCAACAATAAAAGTATCACTTTGTAGTTATTGTCCTTAAGCACAACAGCAGTATCTCAGTGTTGAGTCTGTGAACAGTGGTGGTTTACTGTGGTGTGTGCTACTGTAAATATACCTCTGATTTTTGCTGGTCTCTTTCATGGCCACCTGAAAATTATGTACATTATTGTACATGGAATAAAACATTTTCACATGTTTTTAAGATGGTTGGAAAACTACTCTTTAATTGATGTAGTGACAATGCTGTGCCAAAGACTGTATCCCAGTAATCCCCTATCAATGAGTTCTGGATGCAAATCAGAAATACTGGTGAAAACAGACTTGAGCAGGTCAAATCAGTAATGAAAAGCCTGAGCCAAAGCAGCTTTACTTACAGACTCAGTATTAGCAGAGCTTTAGTGCTAAAAACTAGTGAGTTGTATTTAAAATAAGTAAAAAATTAGGTTGGTAAGTGTAATGTTATAGCACCTGTGTGTGTGGTGGAACAACAGGTGAAACTGCAATAAGCTTTCTGGTGAAGTAGCACAGCATGCCAGCCATGTGTTAAACACTGCTGAATTTACTACCAGTAACAGCTTGAAGTGCTCTACATGTGAATGCAGCAGCCTGGTATTCATCTTTCAATGTCTACAGGTGTTAGCAGGGGTTGCTTGTTTGGGCTGTCCTTGAAATCAATCCTCAATCTTGCTGAAAAGGAAACAGGGCTGAGAAACTGCACCAATGCAGAGACCACCTTTTCAAAAGCAGCTTTAATCTTGTACCATAGGGAAAAAAATAAAGCTACATACTGGCTTCCATTGATAAGAATTTGCAGGTAGGATAATTTTTAAGGTTTTGCAATATACTTAGTAAAGTTATACTGAATAAATGTAAGAAAAACAACTTTATATATTTGGAAAGAAGACTTTAATAGTGTTGTTATATAGAGTATTGGCCAACTCAAGCGGGTCATCTTCTCTTACTGCTGCCATTATTTCCAGTATTTGACTAAAAAAGAAAAGATTGGTATTAGAAGACTGACACTCAGACCTGAACATACTGGAGAGTGCTGCATGTGTATGTACAAGTCACTTAGATTAACCTGGAATACAAACCTATGCTGAGAGAAACAGGGCAGGGGCTCAGCTATGCAAACAGCTTCACTTCTAAGTCACTAACTGCCCTTTCCTTCACACTGAACACTGTTTGCGCACTGGTACAGACTCAACTTTGGTCTTTTGACTTGTTTGGAGGTAATTAAACGGCTTTCTGGTTCAAAGAGAGTGTCATTTTGTGGGTGTCTTTATCAATGGTCTTCATTTTTCAGACTGAAACCCAGAAGCCTTTCAAGGCTAAGGCTGTGCTATGAATTAACTGGTCTGTGGCAAAGCTTAAACTCCAACTACAGCCCTACCTGAGAGCAGAGCTGCCAAAGGGACTTATTTGCTACTTCCCCCTTCTCCAGCTTAACTGTGATTAACACATTCAGATACTTGCAGTCAATGTTAAATGAGCAAATTTAGAAGGCCTGTAGCCTTGAAACAAGCTAGGGAAAGGAGGCAAGAAAAATGGGATGAATAATATTAATACCAGGCAACAGAAAACCAAGCCACACTTCTTCCTCCGTGCTTATTTTCTTGATTTTGTATCACTCTGAAGAAAATGAATATTCTGAACAGTTCCTAAGATGTGTTGAACTTTATTATGTTTTCTAGTAGTGGTGAAGAGAGTAAGCAGCTCAAGCTTGGTAGGAGGGCTTGGTACTTTTGGATCTTGCCGATCCTTTTGAGGAAGACTAATGGAAAAAGTTGCTCTTAGCAATTACTATATGCAAGTACTTTCTTCTGTGCAGACTTAGCCCATTTCATTGACCCCTCCCATGCTTTGCAACCAAACAGCTTCTTGATTTATAGGGATGCTCGATATGATACAGGGTGATATCTGGCCTACACAGAAATAAGCAACAGAGACCAAAGAATTCGCCCTTGAAGAGCTTTTGTAGAGCTTTCATAATTAACCCCACTAGGATGCAGGAGGATGCTGTACGTTACTGTATCACTGTAGATGAAATCACTAAAGCTAAAAAGCATCTTGAAAGCTTTTGTTTGTTTGTTTGCTTAATTTTAGCCGCAAGGGGAGTAGTGCAGTTCTGAAAATATATTAAAGATCAGAAATGAAAGGTGTCCAGCACCACCCAAAAAAGACAAGTGCAAAATTCCCCCTGCCAGCTGAGCTATATCAAACAGCCTGTACACCCTAAACGTGAAATACCCTTTGTGGCCTGGGTCTGACTTTCCCTTCACGCCACATCTTCCTACTTGAGAAGCCACAAAACAGCAGTTCTCAGTTGCCATGCGTGATGTTTCCTAAGGTTGAAGAGTTTCTCAAGTCATTTAGTACAGGTTACAATTGACATTAAAGGGACAATCCTTTTTAAATCAGGGTGAACTAAAGATTTTGTTTTATAAAAGGCAGCAGAAGCCAATGCACAGCAGTTAGGTACTGCTGCAGGACAGCCTCCCCGCATTTCCAGCTCAGGGTTTCTGAAACACCCCATTAGCTACAGCTGAGGCAGCAGACAAAGCCACAGAGTGGTGTTAGCACATACAGGCTTGACAAAACTCAACAGCAGCAGAGGCCCTCCCTCCACTTGTGGTCAGAAAAATGTTCTCAGCTGAATCTCTTCCCTGTTCCAAAAACATGGCCTGACCCTAGAAAGTCATAAAGCCCTTCTATGCTAATATGTGTAAAACAACAATAAAGTCAGTTAAAAGTTATTACAATCCAGGTAACTGCCTAAAGTGTATCTAAACACTAGGAGATGTCACTGTGTAAACTATGCAGTCATCATCTGAGTTTCTTCAGGTCTCCCAAAAAAGCCACAGAATTCCCTTCAGTTCTCAACTAAACTTGTTTTGGAGACACCTTACTGAATACCTGGATTCTTTAGCACTATCCTAAGCAGTATTTCAGAAGCTAGTTCCAGATAGGCAACTTACACAACTTTTTATAGAAAGACAATGAGACTTCACAGCAGTAAATCCCATTTCTGATCAAGTACATGGGCTTTGCTCCTGGGCAGGTGGAGCTGTGAGCTTCTGCTGCAAGTATATTCACGTACCACACCACAAGAAACTGTCCTGAGCTCCTTGTTGCAAGGAGCTGATGACTGAGCACATTGATACCATTCACTGACCTTAGAAACAGTTGTAAAATTCAGGCATTTCATCTACGGGTGCTATTTAATGGAGAAAACTGACTGGTTTTGTTTTTCACACCTCAGTGAAGCAGCACATGAAAAGGCAGCAGCAGATGGTTTCTGTACTTTGCAACTGCCCAAAACCCCTGGAGTTTTTTGCCACTGTTCTGCACACTGACTGCTATTACTCAGATCTGACCTTCGTGGGACCAGTTCTTTCTAAGCACAGCGGCAGAATGAAGAGACAATCCTAACCACAAACCACGTTACAGCAATTCATGGCACGGCCACTGATGCCAGCACAGGCATCTGCACCGCTCACTGCCTCAGTACTGCCCCCACGGCTCCAGTGCTGCTGGACCGGAACAATCACCAAGTGCAATGTTACTTCACAGGGTTTAACCCCTTCTCCGGTGTAGCAGTGAAAAGACAAAACCTCTGCTGGTTCCACTTTCAGGGAGCTTTTTACATCCAGAATTGCTGAAGTGGGAAAATTAAACACTTACAAATTTGTCCACAGCCTACAAAGCAACACTGGGCACAAGTTTCAGTATATTTGGAATTCATTTCTCTTTACTACATTTCCAGTGAGCTTGATTGACAGGACAAGGGGTAATGGGTTCAAGCTTAAACAGGGGAGATTTAGGTTGGATGTAAGGAAGAGATTCTTTTCTGTGAGGGTGGTGAGGCCCTGGCACAGGTTGCCCAGAGAAACTGCAGCTGCTCCAACCCTGGCAAGAATGTTCAAGGCCAGGCTGGACAGGGCTTGGAGCAACCTGGTCTAGTGGAAGGTGTCCCTGCCCATGGCAGGGGGTTGGAACTGGATGATCTTAAGGTCCTTTCCAACCCAAATCATTCCATGATTCTGTGATTTTTTTCTGTCCCATCCCGTCCCTCCCCCTACCCCCCCGAGATTTGATGTATTTTAAACACCAGTGCAGCAGTACACTTACATTATATGGCAGGGTTCATTTCTGTCCTTCAAGCAGTGCCCTACTTCCCATTTCTTTTTTGTAGGAAATGTAGTTTTAATGTATTTTGCTCCAGCATGAGTGTTCTTCACTCCACACCAAGGTGCATCTAGGTTCATGTGAGAAAAAATGATTAGAGTATGCAATCATTTGATAACAGCATGAGGCAGTTCAACCAACTACCAGTCTTCTTCTAGCAGTGACTTCCACTTCAAAATGGAACTGCAGAGATTTGAGCAGTTTAATTTCTCCACAATCTTTGGAACTGGTTTTGATTTTACATTTTACAAAATGACACTGATTTCCTCTGACATGATAAGGACAGCTCCATACACTACATGTGTTCCACACAAACTTCCTATATAACAGGTCTGTACTGCAGTAAGGATTTAGGCAGTTTGTGGTTTTCCTTTCTCAGCTACAGAAAACAAACTCTGTATTTATAACTGCCAGTTACTGGTAACTGAAATGAACATGCCATAAAAGCCCCAAACACATCCCTAGTCAGTCAACTGAAATCACTGCTCATGAGGGCCAGAGGGGAATTCAAGTGTTCCTCCACCTTATCCCATTAAAAAGCAGTTGTTTCCACATGCCATTACTGCTACGTGTAGCGAGCTCGTAGCCACTGCCCTGTGCCTGGCACATCTCCAGCAAGCCAAATTTTCAGCTATCCAAGCAGGATTCTGGTCCCTGGGTTCATTAAAAACTCTGGGCTTGATGATTTGTCCTTTTCATCTTCCCCTGCAATGTCAGAACTGACACAGCAGCTCCTTCCTTCCAGCAGACGGCTGAAAAGGAATATTTCTGGAGCCTGTAAACTGCTTTCCCAAGTGGAGAAACAGCCAGTCCTGTTTCTGCTCCAAACTCCCTGGGTCTGGATTCTGCTTTATCATTGCTATACAAGCAAATCTCATTAGCCAGCAGTGCTTAAGCCACAAACTGACCAAGATACAAAATCTTACCCGTCTCTATCATTAACCGCTCACTCGGAATTGATTTCAGTGTTTCCAAGTTGGCTTCTGTTTTCAGAGAACTAGGAAAGCAGAGTTTGGTTAATAAAATCAAACACAAAAAGCGTGCAAAAGTCCTTTGCCTGTTACAATGTTTTGCAGCAAAGGCAGCTCCCTAAATAATTCTGTTAGTGAATAAAATCTGATTTAAAACGCTTCCTGTAAACTGAAACTTCCCAGGAAAAGGCAGATTTGGAGAGCTACGGACTGGGTGAAGCCGTCCCGCCGCAGGGAGCACACGCAGCCCCTGCCGGCACCTGGCACTCACTTCCAGCTAGCTGAGTGCTGAGAATGCAGATGAGGCTGTTCAGGTTACAGCCGCATTACTCCCAGGTTTGACAGGCAGCTTCAAATGACGCTGTTTTCTAAACACCTCTCGGAAGGACTATTTACAGGTTCGACAACCTTATTTATTTACAAACAAGGATTGACCCGAGGGCAGCAGAATGGACCCATGGCTAGATTAACTCGCTGAGCTGAGAGCATTTTATGGCTAACAGACTAATGAGTGGGATTCTAAATCTGTCAGATGATTAAAAGTCCAGCCAGCTCTGAAACCCTGACCTCATTGTTTAAAAGAAAGCAATGAGTTCACTCCTGCTGACATTTCAAAATGGCTTTATTTCTTGTGAAGAACTTACCAGCCATTTATTCCAATATAAAGATCCAAATCTATTATAGCTGCTGCTTCTTCCTTTGTGCCATCAAAGGAATGTACCTGGAATGGATATACACATATATACAATGTTTGTACTTCATTTAAACTCCAATAATTTAAAAGTACATGTTAGTTTTTATTTGTGTCATAAATACCTTTGATAGTATGTATGACACGTAACACAAAGATGGGACATGGCTCAGCTGATTCTGAACTAGGGCTAAGTTCAGGCTGAAGGCACTTGAACACTACAGCAGCAGTGGCTACCAGAGTTTGTTAGTGATAAATAGGTGTAGAAAGGGCCTGTCCAGTGTTACCACTACCGGCCCAGAACTTGCTCATACCTGGGAGACCATACACAGGAAGTAGTCCCGTGCACACTGAATGTTTACGGTCTTCCCTCAGTATTCCCTACAGGGCACTGTAAGAGCAGTGTAACATTCTCCCCACATTTGAGTCCACTGGAACTAGAGAGACAGTGTATTGGGGTATCCCAGGCACTGCAGAGCCAAGTGGTCAGTCACAAGGCACAAACAGCGTAACACAGCTGGGAACTGCAGCTTCGCAGCCTGAGTAGACGCTGTCAGCTCCCCCACGCTGACAAAGGGCAGTTCAGAGGCTCCTGCTCTTCACTTCTCCACTCATACAGGATTTGCAGGAGAAAAGGAAGGACAGACTGCACAGTGTTACCCAAAAGGATACGCAGTACTTGGCAAGGGGATGGAAGTGGCTTGTGGTGACAAAGGGGAAACCTGAGATACTGCTGTGGGAGGCATGATGGCAGTAGATTAGATACAATAATCCAAGCATTTACTGCTTTTAGAAAAGCCTGCCATAAGGGAAAGCTGAAAGAACATTGCTGGCCTTTCCTAACCATTTCATCCAAAGTTTTTCCTGTTATGCTTTTGAATTAAAACACACTGTCTGAATATCTAAAGACATAAAGTAATCAAAAGTTACATCTGGATCCAATTTGAAAACAATGTCTAATGTCAGAAGCAAATGTTTGAGGTTATGGCTTCCACAGGGAACATGCAACTAAATTATCTGTGGTCTGAATGCACTGCAATTGCAGACGCTGAGGAGCTGGGACAAGGCCAATGTCAATTATAAGGTGCTTAAACTGTCCTTCTGACAGGCCAAGAAAAACTGCTCATGTCAGCTGCAGGGCTTTTTCTCAGCCTATCTTCTTACCTTGCAAAAAGAGCTGTTGAATAAGCCATGACAATAAAAATACTAGAAGGGACTGGAAAATACTTATTAACTAATAATAACTTAAACCATGTAACAGGAAGCCTGCCCATATTCCATGACAAACAAGAATCTGCATATTAAGCAACAATATTCACATGCATGTAAAAATGGATGCTCTGCTGAAGGCTGTACTTACCACCCCTCCCACAAATCTATCTCTGTTTCTTCTCATTACGTCTATGAAATGAAATAAATACAAATGTAAGACAGCTTTAACACAGACAAAGGTGAACAATTCAGGTTTCCCGGCTCTTCAGAATTTGTTCTGAATATAAAATTCTCAAGGAAAACTCACCTAAGAATTCAGTGTGTGAGTTTCTACAGTGGAGAAACATGGGCAGTTGTGTCTGCTCTGACAGGTCAAACTGCTTTTCAAAATACCTGTAAAATAAAAATCACCTTTAAGAGCAAATAACAATAGTGGAAGAGTTTTCTCCTGCTTTTGCCCTCCAGAACTAAAGACAGAATGAATGGATTTGCCGTGCCAAAGCTCTAATTTGTGCAGGGACTTGAAAGGAGCTCTTTCTCATGGTGCAGTCACATATCAGTGCTGGAAGACAGATAAGGTGGCTGAGAGCATCAATACCGAAGGATGCACATGTATGTGTGCTGAGCATGTACTCTTGCAGTCTGGGTGCTGGAGTCTGGGCGTTGGAGTCTGGGCTTACTTATTTTTAATGAACAAGGAACTGACTGTTCTGTCCACAAAGTTTGGAAATGTCAGGAATGGGAGAGCATGGATCACACAGAGAACAGTATTTCAAGAAGCATTTGTAAATGGGGCGAGGGTGAGTGAGGGAGAACCACACAGACTTCTATAGCCTCAGACAGCTCACACTGCATCGAGGCTGGCTGGGCTGTACAGTAGCAGTCCGCAGTTTCTGTCTGCCCTTCCATGGGGACAAACAGATGAAGTCTGTGCTCTCTTGGGGTAAAACAAATACCAGTATTAGCCATCTTACTTCTGCCCCATTCTGCCTGTCTTCACTCTTGCACTCTTCCTGTTTTCCCTCCTCTGTGTATCTGCATCCTTTCCACTCCATTCTATTTCTCTCCTACTTTCTATTCCTATTTGAATATTGCCTTTGAAGGAGTGGTAGCAGCGAGGCAGCCATCCTATGAGGAGACATTAAAATGTGGGCAGAGGGAAGGTAACTTGGTGGCCAGCTTCCTCAGGCAGTTTCCAAAGGAAGCCAGCCAGCACTGAACTAAACCGTCATTTGTCATTTGCAGGTAGCTCTGCTTGAAGCACATTATCATTGACAGAGCCTGTCTGCCCTGGCATGCAAATTACCAACGCTCAGAAACACAGCAGAGGAACTTGTGTGTGGCACAAGGCCACAGTGCACAGGTGACTCAAACCATACTTGATTTGAGAGATGACATTATGTGGGCAGAACAACACTGCCTGTCCCAACAGGCCAGGACACTATGCACCTATGGGCGTTGCTGTTAAAAGCAGTCCAGGACACGGGGATCAGTCACATTCCACTGACAAACTCAAACATCTACAACACTGCAGTGTACAATTCACATGTCAGTCAGGAGAGAGCGGCAGCAAAACATCAGTTTGATTCAAATTTTCCTGAAGGAAAAGGACAATGTGGTTTGTTCTGTGGAAATGTCATTAGTTTGTGTACTGCAGGTTCCAGTTTCTCTGCGTTGTTACCTGCCCTGTTCACCAGTGCAGATCTTTGTGATAAAACAGGTAGAACAAATTGGCTGTAACCTTCAAAACTGACATGAGAATTCAGAAGAATAAATTACACCTACTTTGAATCTTCTTTGTCTAGACACTGTGCTTAGTTCAGCTTCTTTGACTAAATATAAATGTAATTTGCAACCCATGATTGCTCTTGCGGTTAAATAGCTACAATTGCCTGATTATTGGTGGGGTTTTTAAACAGAAGACATTTTTCATATGGAAATTAGGTTTTAGAAACTGAGCTGCAAGTAAAACCCCCATGTAACCTATTTGCTATACGGCAGTGGTCTTGAAAGTACAAAGTTTAGTGCCCCTACAAACGCAAAGGCAAATCGGGCTTCTTCCATTCCTAGCAAAAATGAAACTATAAGAGAAAAAGAGGGGGGGAACCCAAGAGAAACCCTATAAAAGCATAAACCCCCCAGACATAGGGTGATCAGAATGGTAACAGAGTAACAAAAGAAACCAAAGAAACTACTTGCAAAAGTAACTAAAAGAAACTTGGAAAACCTTAGTAGTTCCAGTGCTTAAGGAGCAACCTTTTCTCTTTGGATGAGCAACTGTCATTCAGTGCCTGCTGGTTCTGTATTGGTTCTCAATAAGGAAGCTTGAAACATTTCTGTATGGCTTTTTGCAGGTTTAGTGTTGACCATCACGTTCCAATGGTGTGGTATTTTCAGATTTGGGATCAAGGCACTGAAGGAGCTGAAGCAAACTGGCCTTGCTGAGGTAGATCTCCATACAAACCATCCTGGATTCATGGATGAAGAGCAGTGCACGTGACATTGCTCACGCCCTCCAATTTGGTTAAGAAAACTCCCATTTCTGTGCTGCTACGCCCCACAAAGCCCTCCTGGGAGTACAGCAGATGTGAAACTTCTCTATACTTACCAGTCCATTTATAATGTGACCTTCACCATAACATAAAGGCAGTAACTTCCTCTAACTACCATTCAAATCACTATTGTTTGTTGGAAGAGTTATGAGAACGGAGAAGAATTCTGAGAAAGAAAAGTTCTTTGGGCTGCTTCAACAAAGGAATTTCATCTTTATCTGCTTCTCATCTTTATTAATTTTAAATCCAAGAAAAAGGAAAAAAAAATCTTCACAGGTGAAAATTCTCAGAAGAAAATACAGAGTAACTATAGAATAATGATTAACCATTAAACAGATATCCTGGGTTCAGCATCTGGGCCATGCCCAGATACCACTCACAGGGAAACTGCCATACCTCTCCTAGATAGCTGCTTGCTGCCTACCTCAGCAACTGCTACCCCTGAATGATGGACCAGCTGGAAACAGTGAACTGCCTCCATGCACTGCATACTTCACCTTCCTTATTTTAGCTGATTTATCAAGCCTATATTGAATCTCAATTTGAAGAACTCACCATGAGTCATGAAAGCCAAATTGCCTCCAACTCCACAGCATTCAACTAGCAGAAATAAAACCAACCCCAAACCTTCACCATGTTTCAAACACACATGGAGAGTGAAGAGCAGGGGAAGCTGTCCACTCAGAAAAGAGGAAATTCACAAGTATTTGCAAGCATCTGGCCTCATATTTCTTCACTTCCTCATATTTCTTGCTTTCTGGGTTTTTTCAGTCAATGACTTCCTTCCAGCTCAATATCCAACAAGGGCCCGCAATAAGATATCTTAGAAACTAAATTAATTGATTTCATATGATTTACTGAAATAGCTCAGGTAAAGACTTTCTGTCATTATCAATCTTAATTAGAAAGGACTCACCTACCCCTTTACAAGTGACTTCTATTCTACCCTGTCACCTCTTTCCTGACAACCCAATTCCAGTGTGCCTGATTTGAAGCTTTTCACTACAGGTCTTCAGCTGCAGCCCCTGGGATAAAGACAATCAGTTCTTATTTTTTCTTTCCATAACATCAAGGCAGTAAGGATCTTAGAAAACAATACTCCACCAGAGTTTCAGTTTGCCACAGAAACAGGTTATGCTCCAAGATGTGCTTTGCTGAACTTTGTGTACACTGATTTCTGCCAGGAACAGAAGTTCTGGCCACTTTACTGGATATTTTACTGTACGACTGTAACATTATGCAGAAATTAACTCTATCTACTGCTAACATGTGGCAATTAGAGAAAAACATACAACCAAGCACTGCCCCCCAGTGACTGACTCACTTAGAGCAGTATAATTAATCTTACTTGAATTTATCACTAGTATCTTTCAGACAGTTCCCTCTGTAGAGAGAGGTTCTCAGTGCAAGAACAGAAGCTGACCTGGAGGGCTGTTCTTGCTTCATTTCATTCAGTATCTACATTGCATGTATTACTTGACAGATCTCTCCAGCTCCCCAAATCACCTTTATCACCACCTCTCAATGATATGCTCCCAGCTAAGACCACCCCTACCTGATTTTTTTTCACTGCTGATTTATCCTTTTGACAGTGCTGTTCCCTTCCCTGTACCTTTCACTCAAATACCCAGTTCTTCTCTCACACACTACACTTAGGTTATTTTTACAGAAACACAGAATGGTTGAGTTTGGAAGGAACCACCACGGCTCAAACAGGGAAATTATCCCCATGACTTTCTAAGTATTTTTGATTATTAGCAAGAATTAACCTCTGTCACATACAGAAATCTACAAATTCTGATTAATTTAACAGAAAAAGACATGTTCAATCAGCACCAGACAGGTAACAACATCTAGCACACAACACTACTGGAATGTAGGCACCCTTCTTTCAAAGTCCCAGTTCTGCCATAAAAACCCATCACCAACCCTGCCAATTGCAGGTGTGCACCTGCCAAAATGTTACGTGGTGGAATACAAGAGAGAAAGCACTCCTGAAAATCGATACAAGTCAATGTATAGTCATCAAAAGTTTCTTACTTGAGTTGGACGTCCTTTGGGCAAAATTCTAATCTATCAAAATCTACAAACAGAAAGAACACAAAACCCCAGTTAGTGTTTTAGGATTGTTTTAATACATATCTAGAAAAATAAATACTTTAATTACTGAGCTAACACTTACCTAAGCCACATTCTCCAACTGCTATCACCTTTGTCTTGTTTTCTTCAATCAGATCTTTTAATTCAGATAAATACTGTTCAGAACCACTCTGCTCAAATTCTCCACAGCGGGTTGGATGACAGCCAACTGTACTGTAAAACACATCTACAGCAACACAGTATTAGGTTTTAAGGAGGAATAAATAACTATATAATGTATAGACAGCATCTGTGTCTGGACTTCTACTGCTCATCATTTTAAAAAAAACCTCCCTTTGAATATCTTTATCTTGGTGATGATTTTATTAGACAGTATCTCTAGTGGGGCTGTGTGGATTTTTGATACACATTATTCAGTATACTCCCAATAGGGCAACTCAAAGCTGAATTATTCTGGTGGAGCAGCCCTCAATAAATCATACAATTGTTGAGGTTGGAAGAGACCTCTTAAGAGCTAGAAATACGTCTCATTCATAATGCTTCAGGTTATCCTCAGCTGGAAGATTTGCAGCTATCATGCCATTTCCCTTGTGTGCCCTACATTAGCTGTTACAGAATTCCACAAACATCCAGCCTGATTTACCAAAGTATCTAATCTCAATTTCTTAGTGCCAAAAGGAACATTTCTGCTAAGTACCTTTATGGAGAATGTAAAAGAACAGGGTGAGGAAATGACTGGATTAAGGCCCCAGCAACTGCAACTTGACCTAATACTAAAGCTAGCCTTGGTTTGATGGAAGCGGGGAAGTGGATTGGATACAACCAAATTACCTCCTCAGGTTCATTCTAACCAACATTATTCTATGGTTCTGTTCATAAATAGCACCTTAACATGTGTTTTAGTTCAAATACATATTTTAAGTAATTGGTGGAATGGTATTTGCCCAAGGCAAAAAGGAGAGATGCATTCCTTTCCACACCAAGAAAAGAGGCAAGAGAAGCATGAAGACACCTCTCTTGTTCAAGCTGGTCATGACAGACTGGCAAGTAAAAACCAAACAAAACCCCACCAAAACCATACATTCCACACAGCTTATTTCTAGAAGACAGCCTTGGAACAAAATTTTTATTCCAGAAATTCCCTGCAATTTCTTTTTTTATCTAGAAATAGCATCAATGAAGGATTCCTTCCAAGAGCCAGGGATCTAAAGAGCAACATACAGCCACTCCCACACAAGGCATTCAGCCCATTCTGAAATAGAGTTTCCCATTTTACTCTGAGATTCTGTAAACACCTCCACGGATGGGTCCTTTTGAACTCTTAATTCTGAGTGAAGAAAGTTCTATTTTTGACTGACAAGGCAAGTTTAAAGTGAAAATACCATTTCTCTTTGCCAGCTGCAATGCATCTTTACTGTCTTGTAGACTCCCACCTGTAATCAAAAACTTGGAAGAAGAAAAGTACTGTCAGTGAGTATGTTCTTCTGTGAACATCAAACAGACTGCTTAAGATAACACTCAGATGTAAGTACGAATCTAGACAGAGAACATCAGAAGACAATTACTAATGTATACATAACAATTGCATAAATCAGTAACAAACCCCAGTGGTCCTCAGGAGCTAATAAATACACTAGCTATCAAAACATCATTTTTTTCTTTATCAAATATCTTCTATACTAAGTATTTAAACCATTAAAGGAGAAAAATACTTTTATTTGCAGCAACAGCTTCAGTAGATAACAATTCAATAAACTTTATTTGCATTCAAGAAATGACACTCAGAAACATTCCCTCTGTCTTACAGGCGGAGAAACTAAAAACTCCCAAACTCCCATAACAAGACATGAGCAAGTAGATAAACCAACAAAGGACTTTGTATCGGAGTCAGGCTTACAAATTTAAGAGTTTCTGGCTCTGATCTTTTATTTTTCCTTAAGATCAAATGTTATTACACCAGAAATGCTGCTTACAGTGATTTTTGAACCACCACTTGCAGAATCTTGCACCCTAAGTCCTACCAAATCGTGACTACACTGCTTCTGGACAACTCTTATTCCTACACCTACTATGCACCAGACAGGTCTGCACTACTGACAAACACATTCCAGCAGTATCACCAGTAAAATAAGTTAAGCTGAAACTGGCTCAGTGTACATGCACAGGGCAAAACTTTACAAAACATTACCACAAATCAGCACCTATATGGAAGAATAGAAGGATTTTCAAATGAACAGATTAAGTTTCTAAGCAAGTAGAAACAATGTGGGACGGAATAGGCCGGCCAGTAGCAAGACTGCAACCAGCTAAGTACAGGGAACTCCAGAATTCCATTTCTGAATCTCATGTGCATCTTGAAAAAGTTATGCAGCCGATCTATTTTTGATGGTGGTATTGAGATTAAACAGTACTTAACACACACAAACACAGTAAAAGTGTATCTGTACCTGCTGCAGTGGGGGAACTTATTTTTTTTTTGTCTTCCTGTTTATTTCCTACCTGAAATTTCTGGTTTTCCTATCTGAAAGACTTATCTTTACAGAGGAGTCCTTCAGCATCTTCCAAGACCTCTGATCCTCTTCTAGAGGAGGGTTTATTTCTAACTCACCAGCCTTATTAGTGTCGTAGAACACTTTGTGACTTTTGTTGCATTCTGCTGTAATTCATACTTTTGTTGCATTCTGCTGTAATTCAGTTCAGAATGAGATATGGGAACGCTGGACTACTGTGACTGCAGGAGTGAGGTGCACTAATTTCCAGCTAAGAGTAACCAAACTGCTCATAAGAATAACCAAACTGCTCATAATGCTGCTGGTTTAATATACTTAGGACAGTATTTACTAGCAGACATTCATGTCTCAACTATTTAGAATTTATGGGCACTCCCAGCTCTTCTGCAGTTACCCATTTCCATTACATATAGAAACATCTGAAGGATCTCAATCAGAAGACTGATTAAGAGTTCACACAGGATACAAAGAGAAAGAAATGGTTGTCTATAATACAACTAGCACAGAAAATTACATTGGTCGATTGCAGACGGTCAGAGAACACCTATGTTGAAGCTGTACAAAAGAAATTCTACATACATGTCATATATGATACCATTGAGCTTAAATAATCAGCATATAATGATCTGTGCAGATGAAAGACAACGCTCTGCACAGAACACTTTTGCTTCATGCTATCAAAGAAATTTACTGCATTTTCCACTGCAAGGTCTAGAAACATTTGGTTGAATAGGGGAGCACTAAAGACCCAAAGTATTATAAAGCAGTTTAAAATATTAAAGAAAGTTTATTATAAGAAATCACCTTTTTCACACCAACTTTGACTGCTCTCTCCACCACATCCAAAAAGTCATCTGTGAAAGTTCACAAAAATGTCATCAATTGACCTGTAGGTTTAACAGCAGAATTAACTACTTTTCAACTAAGAATCACTTTCACGCAGCCAAAATGCCGATCATGAGGAATCTTTAAACCACATTTGATTGGTCTTGAGAAAATAATAACAAAATGCCATAACTGAAGCTCCAGTTTAAATCCAGGAAGTCAATGGAAGTTTTTCCATATACTTTAGGAAACTGTCTAGCTTTACATCTGTATCTACAGGCCATGAGAGCAAAAAAGAGGATGTTATAATTAGTAACTATGATTCAGCAATCCTTTGATAGTTTATTGCTCACAGTTCTCAAGATTTTTCCATGCAACCCTAATATAAACAGACTAGAATTGTCCACTTTGCTCTAAAATCCACGTTACCTCTGTAACAGCTTAACAGCAATTAAGAGAATGTGTTTTGCTCAGATCATCTAACTTATTTTGTCTTGCTTTCTTCTTCAAGCCTAGAGTAAACAAGCATCTAGTTTTTGAGGAGAAAAAAAAACCAACCCTCTAACCTCACATTCTGACATTGAAAGGTTCTATTTTAATGAGAGGGATCCTGCGTTTGATCAGGTACAAAGAAACATTTACCTTGATGTTTCTGTGTTCCCCTGTAGATTCCTCTGAACATAGGATCTGTCAGATTAATACCAATATCTATGAAAAAACAAAGATAGCAATTTGATGTTATGGTCACTCTACACTTAGACAAGTTTGATACTAGAGGAAAATTTCCTCAAGAACAACCAGCCACTGGAATAATCCCCACAGGGAAGTGGTAGATTCCCCAACACTGAACGCTTAACATTTGGCTAGACAGGCTGCTAGGACATCTAGTCTAGGTCATGCTTTGCCCAGAAAGATTCATAGAAATCATAGAATCAACTAGATTGAAAAAGACCTTTAAGATCATCAAATCAGATTGGACCAGATGATCCTTGAGGTCCCTTCCAGCCTGGTACTGTATGATTTCATTCTGAGCACCAGCCAACTAGGGAAGACAATGGAAAGTGTATCTTAACAACCCCAACTATCACAGGCCATATAAAGCTAAGCGACTTCGCATACATCCAACCTTCACTCAGCAGGAGCAGCAGCAGAGTGCCTCACAAAAACTGCCTGTTCTCCCCTCTTCTGCCCAGGACGCCCAGTGTGAGCAGCACCAGGGACACCTGCAATGCAGTCACCGGCCTGAGCTGCTCCAGCCCCTTCTCTTTTGGCCTCCGAGGCTTTCCCCGGGCTGCAGCCTCCCCGCTCGGGGCTGTAGCCGGGAATCGGGCACACCCACCTCTGCAGCTGCCCAAGCCACCTTTGTAGGGCGGTTTCTAGTGGGAAGGGAAACGCTCCAGTATTAGGCTTTTCAGCCACACGTAAAGCTTCAACCTGAACCGACCTTCTGAAGTTATTTACGTATTTCCTGCCTCATTTCTAAAGCACATTTTCACCCAACTCCATGCAACTAGAAACAACCACAACTAACGCGACAATGCGAAAAGGGGGCGAGGGGTACCCAGAAACCCGAGTTCACAGATAACAGAGGAGCCACAGAGCAGCCCCTCAGTGCCCTGCCCTCAAGCACCTCTTGTAAGCTCAAAGCCAGCCCGGAGACACCGAGAGGGACTGCAGGCGGTGACAAGCCCTGCATGACGGGCAGCCAGGTCACCAGAGCGGGCCCCTCACGGAGCGGAGCGGCGGGCACAGGCGGTGGCTAACTCAGCCCAATACCGGGCAAGGTAAGGAGGGACCCGGGGCGAAGCGACCAGCCCGGCTGGGGACACAGATCCCGGACACAGCCCCTTTATTCCCGGCCCGCAATCCCCTCACCGATGAACTTGGCCCGGCTCATGGCGGAAGCTCTGTCCGAGGCGGCGGCGGCTGAAGTGCGGTGTCCTCCACGTTCCCGTCACACCCCGCGCGGCGGCGGCGGCGGCGTCGGCGTCGGCGGCGGCGGCGTCCTCCGGATTCCCGCCATGCCCCGCGCGCGAAGGTGAGCGCAGTCAACATGGCGGCGTACCTGACGCACCAGCAGAAGGTGCTGCGGCTGTACAAGAAATCCCTGCGGCACCTCGAGTCCTGGTGCATCCACCGGTGCGTGAGGCCAGAAGGGAGCCGGGATGAGGGAGGGGGGCTGGGGGGCTGGGAGCTGTCCTTCCTAGGAGTGGCCTCTCAGGCCTGGGGGGGGGAGGGGGCGGAGCGGCTGGGGTTCCCTGCCGGAACGGGGTTTTGGGTTTGACAGGAGTTTGTTCTCTTCCCTTGCCCCAGGGGTGAGGAAAAAGCCTTTAGAGTCACTACAGGAAAGGGTTATGTGGGAACAGGAGCTCCTCAGATGATGCCGAATCAAGTTAGTACTTCATTGTATATAGAGACTTAGACATGGACAAGGCTACAGGGATAAGGGAGGCACTCAATAAGAGGACCAGATGTCTTTTCTCAAATCAGTGTTGGCCTTCCTCCTGTTGGTAAGGCTTGAGAAAGCTGCAAAAGAAAACAGCTAGAGGAGCCTCTCAGGGTTGGAAGTTAGCCCAAGCAAGAACATGCAGTTAATTGCAAGACTGAATGCGTTCCAATGTCTTTAGCTAACGGATTTCCATAAAAGGGTAAACTGAGCAGGGGTATTTCTCCCCAAATGACCATGATGACCCCCAGAGACCACTCCTCAAATTCACAGTGCCACAGCCTTATCTACCCAAAGTAGCATATGCAGTGAGGAACTGGGTGGGCATTTTGTGGAGTTACAATGACTATGTATATAACAAAACTATATAAGCTGTGAGCTGCCTGTTCTCACTGTGTGTGACGGGCAGAGCAATCCCTCATGCACCCGGTACCATAATAAAGTCATGTCAGTTTCTAACCTGTCCCTCTGGTTGGAGAGTTTATTTCCTGTATTGGTGACACTGCTGAAACCCTGTCTTTGCACAGGGGTGATGGGTGATGATGCTAAGCTTTGGTTTTGCATGTGGCCCGTGTTCTCCTCCAGTGTATCTCATTGTGCTTAATCTCTGTCCATAGAGACAAGTACCGCTACTTTGCTGTGCTCCTGAGGGACCGGTTTGATAAGAACAAGGATGTGAAGGATATGGTGAAAGCCACAGAGCTGCTGATGGCAGGCGAGGAGGAATTCTGGGCAAACCAGCATCCGCAGCCATACATCTTCCCTGACTCCCCTGGGGGCACTTCCTATGAGAGATACGAGTGCTACAAGGTGAGGTGACCGTGACCTGTGAGATGGGGTGTTACTGTGCTTCCATTGTGCTTGTGGTGAATGTAAAGTGAGGGCTTTAATTGGGCTGCCATAGGGTTGCAGCTTGACTTGGCAGAATCATTTCTGTCATAGCTCACGGCTGCTGAACATCTTGCTGCTGCCATGGTGGAGGCTGTCCTGCCTGTCTCATGCTTGCAAATGGTGGTCTGTCTGAACACTGCTAGCTTCTCTTTGACCTGTACTTATAGAATCATAGAATAGTTAGGGTTGGAAAGGACCTTAAGATCATCAAGTTCCAGCCCCCCTGCCATGGGTAGGGACACCTCACACTAAACCGTATCACCCAAGGCCTCATCCAACCTGGTCTTGAGCACTGCCAGAAATGGAGCATTCACAACCTCCCTGGGCAACGCATTCCAGTGCCTCACCACCCTAACAGGAAAGAATTTCTTCCTTCTAACCAATCTAAACTTCCCCTGTTTAAGTTTGAACTTGTTACCCCTTTGTCCCATCACTACAGTCCATAATGAAGAGTCCCTCTCCAGCATCCCTATAGGCCCCCTTCAGTTACTGGAAGGCTGCTATGAGGTCTCCACGCAGCCTTCTCTTCTCCAGGCTGAACAGCCCCAACTTTCTCAGCCTGTCTTCATACGGGAGGTGCTCCAGTCCCCTGATCATCCTCATGGCCTCCTCTGGACTTGTTCCAACAGTTCCATGTCCTTTTTATGTTGAGGACACCAGAACTGCACACAATACTCCAGGTGAGGTCTCACAAGAGCAGAGTAGAGGAGCAGGATCACCTCCTTTGACCTGCTGGTCACGCTCCTTTTGATGCAGCCCAGGATACGGTTGGCTTTCTGGGCTGCGAGTGCACACTGCAGCCGGCTCATGTTCATTTTCTCATCAACCAACACCCCCAAGTCCTTCTCCGCAGGGCTGCTCTGAATCTCTTCTCTGCCCAACCTGTAGCTGTGCCTGGGATTGCTCCGACCCAGGTGTAGGACCTTGCACTTGGCATGGTTAAACTTGACACTGTGAGGCCACACCTTAAACTCTGTGTTCAGTTTTGGGCCCCTCACTACAAGACAGACATTGAGGTGCTGGAGCAGGTCCAGAGAAGGGCAGTGAAGCTAGTGGAGGGCCTGGAGAATAAGTCTTACGAAGAATGGCTGAGGGACCTGGTTTTTTTTTAGCCTGGAGAAGAGAAGGCTCAAGGGGGACCTTATTGCTGTCTACAACTACCTGAAAGGAGGATGGAGTGAGGTGAGGGTTGGTCTGTTCTCCCAGTAACAAGCGACAGGAGAAGAGGAAATGGCCTCAAGCTGCACCAGGGGAGACTGAGATTGGATATTAGGAAAACTTCACAGTGAGTGTGCTCAGGCATTGGAACGGGCTGCCCAGGGCAGTAGTGGAATCACCAACCCTGGAAGTGTTCAGAAACCACGTAGATGAGGCCCTCAGTGATATGGGTTAATGGTGGCCTTCGCAGCCCTGAGGTAAAGGCTGGACTTCAGGATCTTAAATGTCTTTTCCAACTTAGTTGATTCTATGATTCTGTAATCATCTGCTCTTTTGCCATTGCTTTGCAGTGGTTCAGGCAGGCATGGTGAAATAGTTGGAGCTGAGCTGTGAGAGGAAGGTGTGCTACCCATTGTGGGGCCATCTGATCACAGCCCTGGTTTCTCTCTGGTCATGTCAGATGTCAGCTTGGCTGTTGGGGGCTTCTATTCACTCAGCCTTATCTTTCTTCCAGCATTTTGAGTAATTGCACCAATTACCACTCCCCTTCACGTGTTGTAGAGCCAGAGGAGTATTTGTGCGTCACTATGTGATAGGCGGTATGTCTAAAAATAGGAGCCATATTTTTGGAATCCAGGGCACTTCTAGGGGCTTGCTTTCCCCCCTAGATTGTTTTATTTAGGAAGAAAGAAACAAGTTTCGTAGAAGACCACAGGGTTTTTGCTTTGTTTGCATTGTGTCTCTTAATGCATTGCAAAAAGTTAATAGTATTTTCTGTCTAATTTGAATTATATGCTGACACAAGACTAGATCTGAGCAGATCTTTATGCATAAGAAGCCACGTGAAAGGAAGGATCTGATGCAGATTGATCAGAGGCAGAGAAAAGAACGATGAGTGAAAAGGGAAGAGAAGGACTTAAGCTTATGCCAAGGTCATGGGCTTTAGTAGACGTAATAGTCTCTATTCCATTTTCTGTATCAGAAAAAAGGCCAGTTGAGCACTAAATGGTTAGGATTGGTCTTCATATAGAAATACAAAGTGGTTTATGTTCTCTTTTCTTTGCCCTGTGTGATATGCTAAAATTGTCCTTTAGCAAAATGGCTGTCACAAGGATATGGCTTGTTGATACATCAGTGAATGTCCATTGTGAAGCTGCTGTAAAATGTGATTTTCACATCTTGGGCTCTTTGGTTTTAAGTGTTGTTTGGTATGTGTGGATTTTCTGTTAGTTTATTAGCAGCAGCTCTGCTATTTCTGTTCAGTCAGAAGGTTTACTCAGTGGTGAGAATCACAACAGGAAACTGGAAGTGTAAATGTCAGTACATGAATGATGGTATAGGGGTAATGTCTTATTTTTTTTTTAAGAATTGGGGGTTTTGGTGGGGTTTCATTTTGTTTTTTAATCAAAATTCTATCTTTAAAACGTTCGCATTTGGTGATGCGCTGCTGCAGAATCTTAAGCTTTGCTTTCATTCTTGACTGACATTTTAGAGGTCAGACCATTACCAAGCTCTTAAAGGCCACTCATTTCTTAGGAGGTGTAGACAAGCAGAAATGAGCTGTAAGGTTTTGTCTCTCTCAAATAAATTAGTAGCTGGAGAAAAGGCTCTCTTCAACCTGCTGCCTTTGGGAGAAGGGAGGGAGAAAGGAAGATCTTCTCTTCCACCAGATGGAATTATTGTGAGAGCTTTATAGTTAACAGAGATGGCCTGGGACTTGTCTTAAGGATGCTGTGATTTAAGCAAGTCATTGTGATGTCTTCCTATTACTTGGAATAATATGTGAAACAAAGATTTTAAGTACTCACCTCTGTCATATTGTGCCTTGAGACCAACAACAGGTGGCTCTAAATGTTTTTATGTAGTACTGTATTTCCTTTATATTTTGTTTAATACTGCTTCAGTAATGGTGTTTAGTTCTTGTGTGTGTGTGTACTATACATGATTTCATATATAAAAGTAATATATATAAATTATATTGTTCTTTAACAGCTTCCTGAATGGGTCTTGGATTACTGGCATCCATCTGAGAAGGCAATGTATCCTGACTACTTTGCCAAGCGAGAGCAATGGAAGAAGCTGCAGCGGGAGAGCTGGGATAAAGAGGTCAGTGCTCGCTCAGTGCAGAGTAAAACCTCTTCAGCACCCAAGTATTTTGTGTGACATCCGATGTCTTCTTGGAAAAAATATCCCATGCCTACTGCAGTCTCACTTACACTCTGCTTTGTTAGAACCCCTGCCAGTGGGAAACATGGACTCAACCTAAAATGCCTACACAGAGATCTCAAGAGTTACAGCTTCTTAAAGGCTGTGGAGGGAATTTGAAGTTGAAAGCTAAAGCTGCCACTGCATTTAACTTAGTGTGGGGCTGTTGTAGCAGTGATGCTAAAAGAAATTCCAAACTGGTATGAGAGGAGATTAATGACCGGAGAATTTCTCTCCTGCTGTAAAGCTCTGACACTTTCAGGTTGCACTTTGAAAGTGACCTACCACAGTGGGCATCAGGTGGGAATGGAGACTGATTTCTGGCCACCCTAAACTGAGATTCAGTTGAAAAACATGATGCTCTTGGAGTAGTTCTTGAATTCAGCTGTAGAGAAACAGTTGGACTGTGTGTGATATGACAGAATTAACAGTGACAGCCAGTGCTTGCACTGCTTCAAGAGACATCTGTTGAAAACACCTGAAGGGCTGGCTGTTGGGGGCATACAGGAATAGAGGTCTCCTATGGACTGCAGTGGAAGTTGTTCAGGACTTGTGATTACCTGGCAGCTTTCAAAGAGAACTGAGTCTGATTAATGTAGCATAGCAATGGTAGGCAGGAATTACATGAAAGTAATGACCTTTCAAGTAAAATCTCTCTTGTAAATCACTTTTTACTCTTAAAAATTCCTTCCTACTTAGTTAATACGAGCCTGCAGTGATTAATGACTAAGGGAATACTGGGAACCATGACACTTGAAGGTGTTACTGCTGGTTCTTGCTTTCTGAAGCAGGCCCCAGTTCTTGCTGCCTGGGCACTGAGCCCGCATCATGGAAATGTTCATTTGAATACTGAAGCACTTCTCTGTCTTGTCTCCTAGCTTAAGCAGCTCGAAGAAGAAACTCCACCTGATGGTCCAAGAACTGAAGCTCTGCCTCCAGCTCGTAAGGAAGGGCATCTGCCCCCGCTGTGGTGGCAGTATGTTACAAGACCCCGTGAGATGCCCATGTAAAAGCATGATCGCACATGAGCATTGAAGCAGTTTATCTTGTGTAGGCAGTTGACATGCCAGTGACTGCATGCTACTCAAATTAATACAAAATAAACCTGAATAATATAACAAGATAAAGCATTTTGCTGATATACTCTTCTTCTGTAGAATGCACACGCTTTACTTGCAGTTGTGCAGTGTAGAAGAGATGGCTGTTCACATCTACACTATATACCTACGTACTGACGAGCCTGTGAAGGAGTCAGAGAGAGATGGGGATTGACACTATAATCCAGCCAAACCACCTTGATTTTTCCTTTAAAGTCTTCATGATTGCACTGGATCTAGCTGGGATGGAGTTAACCTTCTCCACAGCTGACCTCAACTGACCAGAGGCCGTGGGCTCCTTTCTCCACAGGACACAGGTCCTGCCAGGAGCCTGCTCCAGTATGGGCTTCCCATGGGGTCACAGCCTCCTTCAGGCATCCCCTGCTCCAGTGTGGGGTCTTCCATAGGCTGCAGGTGGAATCTGCTCCACCATGGACCGCAGGGGCACAGCTGCCTCACCATGGGCTGCACCACAGGCTGCAGGGGAATCTGCTCTGGCACCTGGAGCATCTCCTGCCTTCTTCTGCACTGACCCTGGTGTCTGCAGGGCTGTTTCTCTCACATATTCTCAATCTCTCTGGCTGCTGTTGCTCCTGCACAGGAACTCTTTCCCCTTGAATCTGTTATCTGAGAGGCACTGTCACAATCTGCTTGGTCAGCAGCTGGTCTATCTTGGCACTGACTCTATGGGATATGGGGGAAGCTTCTCACCAAAGCAGCCCCTGTAACAACCCTCTGCCAAAACCTTGCCTTGCAAACCAATACACGCACAAATGGAAACCCCTGGGCAAAAATGAATCTATGGCAGTGGCAAGGAAACAAATTAGGCCACTGTGTGGTAACTGAAAGTGGGAACAATGTCCTCCCTCTACCTTTGCTCCTGAGAAAGCTGAACAGAAGGAAGTCCTCAGTTACTCGAGCCTGTGGGAGATGGCACTGATGCTGTGCTTGGCAGATTCTGGCTGTAAGCATGGGCTGTGCTGACAACAGCAATTTTCCTCCTCTTGCAAAGGAACTGCGGTCCAGAAGTGATGCAGATGCACAAACATGTAGAGCTACCTATGCTTCCTGGCCAGGGAATAACAGGCAAGGGTACAGAAATGACACCAGTTATTTAATGGGAATTTCCACTGTCGGCACTGTGCCTTTTTTCTGCTGCCACCCTTCAGCACACAGCAGTGAAACAGCCTCATGCACCTCATACTTACTAATTCTGTTAGACACAGATGGAACCTGCGTGACCTTCAGAAGCCTGAGCAAGGATCCCACTGATCCCCAAAGCTCCAGAAGCAGGAAGTCTTTCAAGAACCAAAATACAGAAGTTTTCCAGCAGTTCTTTATTTATAATGTAGGCTTAAGCAATCATTACAATGTAGAAGGGAGACACACTTACAGCAATTATTTATACCAGTTTAGAACAAAAACCTGCACAGGGAGAGCTCAACTCTCAGTACAAACTAGCAACTAAACCACAATAATTTACCATTAGAAACATTTTCTTTTTTAGCTGTGACACTGCTTTTACAATATGCAAAAACACAAACAATAGAACTATCCAAAGTGTTTTGTCACATTCTTTCTACATTGAATTTGGCAACATTTTATATTAAATTTTTACTGATTATACTAACGTTTAAGAACTAAACAAGTGAAAAGCTGTACTCGGGTACAGTTACATCCATTTATTCCAAAGGTTTAAATAACACTTTTAAACTATCGAGATTATCTCCTAGCAGTTTTTGTTTATGCAAAAACCATCTCTCGAAGCCTCATTTGCACAACGCATCAGCTACCGTCTCCAGGTTGGTGGGCTACACCACAGGCACTACTGTTCATTAGATTCTGTAGTAAGGAGCTTGTTTTTCAAAGGAAGGAAGGTTTAGTTCATAGTTTCTAAGAATCATGCCTTTTTTTTTCTTTTTTGCTTTTTTGCTTTTAAGCCATAACAAAAAAAAGGTTAGCAACCACAGCAGTGTAAAATGTTATATAGAACACAGTGACTACACAGTTACTACAAGTCTCACATCCAATGCAGTTATGTCTTAAAGCATAAGAGGGTATGTAGGCAAGTCTAGAGCCAACAGAAATCTGCAGAGCGGCTGGTGGAAACCAGCCCCTTGTGGGTGGTATTTGGTGCAGTTTTAAACCACGCCGGGTGCACCAGTGCCGTGTCCACCCTCTTGTGGGTCTGATCCAAACACGTCCCGTGCCCCAAGGTCTGCACATTTCTATCAGCTTTAGGAGATGGGTATTGCGGCAAGAACTTACTTTTACTTGAAGGAAAAAAGCCAACTCTTTATAATTCTATCAACAGTGTTCCAAAAAACACGACTTAAAGTACAAAAAAAGAGGCTCTAGTGGTCAGGCTCCTGGTGTTATCAAAAGAAGAGTCTCTCTGCCCACCCCCCACCCCTCTCTCCCCTTTCTTTTCGGTAGTTAAGAAAAGCCAATCGTCAACTGCCATTTAAAAGGAGTTAAGAAAAACAAGCCCCTGTATTGGAAAGGAACATCCGCAGTTTGTTAGCTCAAAGCTGGTTACACCTGCCAAATTTGTCAGTGTCTCCTCAAAATACTTGGGCTTTGGAGGCCCAGCCTGCTGGGCATGGTCACAAAAAGGCATTTGGATAACGTCTAAGAACTCCCTGCTCGCGGTTTAAAAAGGTTCTTTTGCACACATGTAACTGCCTTAAGCCTGTCGTCCGTGTCTGTATTCAGTGAGAGGATGAGCGGAACAAAAGGTGGAGGTGGAAGAACCAAGCCTACGCAGGTCAGGCTACATGCATGTGACTGAGAGTTGCTGCTGTGCAGTCCCGAAAAGAAACGTGGAAAAAACCCCGGTCGTTAAAACACCCCACAGAAACAAAACACTGCAATCCAGTATGGCTTATTCTGATGCATTTACCATGAAGCTACTAGTAATTAATCCTACTAGGCTACTCTTGTGCAACAGCATCTGCTATTTTGATGGCATCTCCCCCCTTCCCCACTACCCACCCCCCCAAATACTCTACCAACTGCAGGTTTCTTCCTTGCATTATATATTGCTTTTATTGTCAATTTTCATTCCTGCTTTTCAGGCTTCATTTTCTTTAATACTTCAATGAGGATCTGTTTCTTACGGCTTAAACTTTAGAGTAAGTCCCCTTGGTTTGTTCTTTTTCAACCTCACTATCACAAGGTGCTCTACAAAAGCTTGCACAAAAGCCAAATTGTCATGAAATCCCTTTGCTGAAGTTTAACTACTCAACACTGTTTTTGTTTCTCCTATGATTTAAAACTTTACAAAGAGAGTTATAAAAAAGGTCAATGGGATTTGGCACCTTCAGAAAAAATCAAAAGTGTAACTTAGACCAAAAAAAAAAACAAAAGCAGAAACAAAACCATTGATATTTACAAATTAAAACACCAGTGAAGATTATGTCTTACTACGCTCTTTCACCTTGTTTTCTCCTCTAGAGTACTTGCAGACTGTCTCGTTACCGAGTATCTTAAAAAACTCATTGATTACACATTGGAATGGATAGAGACAAATTAACTTTCCTCACAGTTCCTTCTCGGTGGCTTTAGTACTCCAGCAGCTTCTCCGCTCCTAGGAGATACGAGGTGCCGAGCGATCGTTCGTGGTGGTCTTCTTCAGTTTGACGCCGCGCCGAATGGCATTCAGCATATCCTCCCCTTGCGGGACATCCCCGGGACTCAGCTCTCCGGGATCGAGCTCCGGCTGCCCCGTGGGCGCCAGGGCACTGGCACCATCCCGCTCGCTTTCCTCACCCTCTCCCTCGGGAACCGCTTGCCTCTGCTCGTCGGCACCGCTCAGTTTCTGGCTGGACGGCGGAGGGTTGACGGATGCTTGTCCGCTCCATGAGGATGAGGGCATGCCGGTGACTCCCTGCCCACCGTCTCCTGCTGCCGGAGACTCGGGGCTTTGCTCAGGACACTCTTCTGTCCCAGCGAGGGCGCCGGGCAGCCCCCCTGGGATATCGGGGACGGTCGGTGTTTTGACAGGAATCACTGGGGTCTTGATCGGGATGGGCCCTCCCCCGATGGTGCCGCGTCTGACCGAAGGCTTGGTGGAAGGGGTCCGTCTGATGGTGGCGACGCCAGGGGTGACGATGACCGGTCCAAGTGTGGTGGGCAGACCTGCGGTGGAAGCAGGACGCTTGGTTTGAAACATTCTGCGATAGGACTGGCTAATGTCGCTGTTTCTCGGGATGGTGGAGGATTTGTCAAACTCTTGTTGTTCTGCCTCCTGGTCACCACTCACAGAGAAATAATCATAATCTGAAACTGATGCCAAAAGACACGGTTAGGAACAAGCTGCAGAAGACAGCTCAGTCATCACAGAACCAGAGAATGGTTTGGGTTGGAAGGAATCTTAAAGATCATCCGGTTCCAACCCCCTCTGCCATGGGCAGGGACACCTTCCACTAGACCAGGCTGTTCAAAGCCCTGTCCAACCTGGGCTTAAACACTGCCAGGGATGGGGTGTCAGTAAGTTTGAGGTGTGTATAACCAAAAAGGTATATATATCAAAAAAGCCTGGAGGCCAACAGCGATAAAGAGAGGTTTCACCTTTAGGAGGAAGGAAGCCTGAGATACTGCGACCAAGATTCTCTGACGGTGTCGCTGAAGGCAGGCACTGCAGCAGGGTGACCCTGAGGCTGCAGGGTGCCCACATCTCTTGTGACAGAGAACAAGAACTGCACCACTCAGTGCCATCTCTAGAACTAATTAAGTAGCAAAGACTCAATATTTATGATACCAAAACCAGCATTCTACAAGCCATATGCTACCAGCTGTAGATACAAAAACAAGTCAGTGACTAAGAAGTGTACTGTAGGCTGGGCACTGTGTGGCTCAGGGGACTGTGTACCAGTGATTTCAGCAGCAAATCTGCTTATTTTGCAAACAAGGTAAATCCCAGCTGTCAGCTCTGAAAACTCAGCCTTAGCTTTGGTAACTGCATCGGGTTCCTTCCTTTCCATGCAACTGCTGAGCCAAGCTGGGCCCTCTACAAGCCCCACTGCCTCTTGTGGCTGCACAGCACCACTGACCTCAGCTGAGCAAACAAGGTGGTTGCTGAACCCCAAACACCAAACTCAGTACCTCTCAGCCTGCTGCTGGTTCTGAACCAGGGTACAAACCCCAACACCTTACTGCAGCTCCCCAGGTATGCCCGAGTTAAGGTCTCCAATGGATTCCTTTTCCAAATACAATATTTCTGCTTAGGTAGGAAATAAAAGGTCACAAAGGGAAACTGAGAGCAGATTCAGAGCACTGATGGAAGAAGAAAGCAAAGCTCATGAGTGCGTATTTGCTAAGACAACAGCCAGAAAGGACACTACTACCACAAAAAGGATGCAATACCAGCGTCATTCCACTTAAACCATGAAATGTAATTCCAGCATCTTCTTTAAAATACTGGCATCCTTAAGCTAAAGCTCATTTTAGTAATGCACAAGAAAATAAGATCATTCAGTGCACTATGCAGCAATCCAGGTTTCTATTTAGTTAATAAATCCAGGCTGCATTCCAACATGGAAAAACTTCACAGCAGCAATATTTGCCCTTCTCCCCAAACAGTGACCCAGTGAGCACCAGCTGCTGGAATACAGCTCTTTGGCACCGCAGGGAGTGTATGATGGGCAGGGTGGGAATGCTCTGAAAGAGAACATCTCTTGGATAGATCCCATACCTTGGGATGGGATTGTGTCCTCTGAACAGCACGGAGTCGTTGTCTGGGTGCTGTAGCCGCTGGAGCACTGCAGGGAATCCCGGCTGCTCCTCTGCGTGTCCAGCTGCAGCCCTCTTGTCAGAGCGAGTGCCAGCTCCTCGCAGGCCTCCATCTCCTCACCCTGCTGGTTACACACAGGGAAGAGACTCGTTTTGTCTAGAAGGGTGAGTCAGTCTTCACAACTTTCAGCTGCCTCTCCTCCCCACGCAGAGCTTGTCACCAGCACAACCCACCAGGACTGCGTCCAAACACTTACTAGGGCTTAGAAACATGAACTTCTTTGGATACTGTTGCTCTACAACTGCCAGTACCCAATGACACATTCTCTCATGCCTTTGCGACTTCCACTGACCACACCAAAACCTCACCAGTATCGCTGGCCGGATAAACACACAACATAGAATCACAGAATGGTTTGTGTTGGAAGGGATCTTCAAAATCATCCAGTTCCAACCCCCTGCCATGGGCAGGGACACCTTCCACTACAGCAGGTTGCCCCAAGCCCCGTCCAGCCTGGCCTTGAACACTGCCAAGGATGGGACAGCCACTTCTCTGGGCAACCTGTGCCAGGTCCTCACCACCCTCACAGTAAAGAGTTTCTTCCTAGTATCTAATCTAAATGTACCCTCTTCTAGTTTAAAGCCATCCCCCTTGTGCTGTCATTCCACATCAAGAAGTATTAGGAGCCAGCACATCCACCTCCTCTGCACCAACAGTGTATCTGAAACCAGAGCGTCACCCTTGTGGCAGCCGACACCGTCATGCTCCGGGGTCTCTGGGCCTCCTCTGGGGGCACGGGGGGTCCACTCGGAGCTCCTCCATTGACATCTGGCTCCCGCTTCTCCTTGCGACGCTGCAACGTGTTCACCATTGGTTGATCGTATGGGCCTGGCTTGGCCCAGTCCTAAGGAAACGTGCTTGTTAGTGATAGCCTACATCAGCAACCGCTTTAATTACACACAAACTATGAACAAGGGCAGTTCTAGTGCAACAGGTTATGTATCAAACTGGATATGCCTTTCTGAATAAGGCCAGAAATAAATTAACTGTGAGGATATTCACTTGGCAAACCTATCCCCTTTGTTATCCCCTTTATTATTTCCTGTTCTAGGTGTTCTTACATGATGGTACTTAATGCTTTAGCACTTCAGTTTTCTCAAAATGAAATTCCATTGTGTTAAAGCCTGTATTTTCAGAAATTCAAATGCAAAAATCACTGGCATACAGCAGTAAATATACATCTGTGCCCAATCAGTGATGTAACTGTCCTAGATGGACACAAGTTCTATATCGCGTGCTGTTAGGCATGTCTTCAACTCTGAAAAATTAGGCTTGAACACATTTTTGATGCACATCAGAAGAGCAAGCTGCTCTGAGCAATCGCTGTTTACTTCCTAGCTGAAATCTAGTTTGTAATAGAGATCTGAACTGAAGAAAGACCTCACTGAACTACTGCTGCCAAATCTGAAACAGAAACTCCTCAGGCCACAAGGGCCGGGCTCACTCAGGGCTCTATTAAGCAAAGTCCTGAGGGTGTCCAGAAACCACACAAGAGCAGGACTCATCAGTGACCTGTGCTGGGGGGCAGAACCACTGCTAAGCAGCAGCTCTCACATACAGACTGCTGCAGGGGCAAGCCTGATGCCTAGAGCTTTCCTTCACCAAGACAAGGGGTGCTTTAAAAATAAAAGAACCTGTGTGTGAGAATGGGCCACACACCCAGCACTGGCAGCAGCTGGGCAGACCACACTGCAGATATGTACTGGCATGTGTCTCAGTCCAAGGTAAGGCAAGTCAAGGCAGCTGCACTGACAGAAGCCCCTGTGCAGACAGGCATTTTGGTTTTGTTAGCAGATATGAAGCCCTGCTTTGCCTTCACAGCTGTGTCTCTGCTCTAAGTGTTCTTCTGTGAAATACACTGGCAAAGTGCTTCTAGCATAGACACAGCTGGTGACCCTGAAGCCCCAGGACCACTGTGGCCATGCTGTGTGTATGTCTCAACAGTCTGCAGCTGCTGGAGAGAAGATCAGGGGGATCCTTAGCAAGGTACCTCTATTTACACGTATACGGAAGGTCCTATGGTGCATGTGCAGTATCATACAATCATCCACAGGCACCTAAGACCTGTGCAGCTAGCATCAACAGCTCATCAGTCTTGTGAAGGTTAAGGGCAACAGACTTACTCTGGGGCAGAGGGGAACTGACTGGCAGGGACAAGAGTCAAGGCTCTGGCAGACCAGAGACATTTTAAATGCCAAGGAAGATCCCTGCAGATCCAGTGGAGCAACTGGAATAAGTGCACTCTGTTTTGGTGGGAGCAGAACAAGCTGGGTGAGCACATTCAGTCTGTGCAGTGAAGCTGGGACAGCTTCAGTCACCACCTAGGTTCAGCTGGTGATGACCACCTTCTCGAATCACTCCAGTTAGGTCTGCAAGAGGACACCTGCCTATGGCTAGCACAGTGAGAAGAGCACATCCTTCCACACAGGGTTTCACTAAGCCAACTGGATGCTGAGTCTGCACTTCCCTGTTCAAGTGAGTGCTTTGATGATGCTAAACAAGCTCTTTTCTTGCTGAATAGAGCCCAGAGTGCTTTCGCCAATGTTCCAGAGTTAAACTATTCCTTCCTACCTATGTGTTGTCAGCTTTAACAATTTTCAGACAGTGCCAGAACAGGCAAGGTCATTCAGAAACACCCCCTACCAGATATTAGCTCTCTGATTATCACCATGCAGTGCCCATTCAGAGTGACATTAAACAGAGCAAATCAACGAGTAATTACATGGATCGAAAGGGAGCAACTACTGCCCTGTGCACACTGTTGGGATGAGGAGGTGAGGACTGCCACAACAAAAGGAACACAAACCTTCCAGCTAGGGATCTTAGATGATGGTAACATGCCTGGCCCAATGGTGTAATAATGAGCGTAGTCTGGAAGGAGGGCTGAGGGAGCCCGAGTCCACGCGCGGGAGACAGGCGGGAAATGAGGGAAAGGACCTGCACCAACTGAAGCTACGGATGGGTCACTTGATAAACTACAGTGATAAAACCCATTAGACAACTGGAAACGAAACAAATACAAAAAAAACAAAATCAGAGAACTTAATATAAACAGAATGAATATGAAAATACACTGTGACTGATGGCTCAAGGGAGGAAACTTCTGCATCGTAAAACAAAAGAAAGGAAAAGCTTAGCTTTGCTGCACATAAACAACAGAAAATCGACACAATGCTTGGTACAGAAGTGAGATTGCTTGAAAATTGTCATGTGGTGTAACAAATTTCAGACATCAATCTAGCAGGCACTGTCTCCAGGCTGAGCAGCTTTGCCTTCTGTCCATGAAAGCAGTACACAGAAAAAACCTTTGCAATTTAGGTACCCTGCAGACCACAGACATTGAAACAAAATATTCCCAATACTGGAGGCATTTGCATTGCTGGCATTTGTTCTACGTAGCTGGACAGAGAGGAAAAGCATAGAGCCTTCAAACACGATATGTGCTGGCTGTGTAATGACATGGAAGGAAAATAGAGGAAACCAACAGCAAGGATTTTCCAGATGAGAATGGAGACTGCTATCACTTTCTCCCCTCATTCAAAGTGTATCCCACGGAATTTATTCCAACCTATTCTTTTGTTTTCATTTTTGTTTTGGTCAAAACCAAACCTCAATTGCTCACATGCTACCTAACGGGAGTGAGGGGAGAAGCCAAAACCAGTAAAACCTGGGCAGGATGCCCTTTGTTAGGCAGCCAGCTGGGTTTGGGCAGAGTTCCACAGTCTCTTTGAGTAGAAAAGGTGAAGAAATAAGCTTTTCTTAGAAAATTACCTCTGTAAAATGCCCAATTTGTAGCTTCCCCCCAGCAGCTGATTTAAAGGCAAGTGCCACTGTGGTTTATTCAATCAGATTTCATGTCTGTGGGAGTGTGCAACAGTTCCTATTCTCATCTTCACAGAGAGGAATCCTGGCTGCTCCCCATGCACTTTATTTGTCCACACATTGCTGGGTTTGGATAACGACCTGGTAGGTTTGTATGTCTTTGAGATGAAGTTTTTCACCTTATCTGTGGAGGCCCAAGCCCCCATGGTGGAGCCTGAGCTGACTGAGGTGGGGGAACTGCACTCGCTCACTGACTGGCAGGTTTCAGAGGCTTCTGAAGAGGCAGAGCTGGACGAATTCTGCAGCGTAAAACAGCACCGCAACGCAGGGGAGGGAGACACAAGCCACCAAAAAGGAAAAAAACCAACACAAACAAAACCAAAAAGACAAAAAGCACATACACAGAGACACACAGGAGAGAGGGAAGGATGAGAGAAGCAAAGGGTTAGGCTTTTGAAATCAATTAGAAACTGCTCAAAACCATTGCTAATGTTCAGGAAATCTATGAGAAACAAAACAAGCCATTTGCTTAATGCGAGAACTTGCCAAGCTGCTTGAGAATGAGGGAATTGAGGCAGTGATTTCAACTCCCCATTGCAATTTCAGCATCTCGATTGTGTTAGCTGTCTCAGAGCAAGAAGCTGAGGGAGCTGAAGGCACCTACGGTCCAACCATGCAATATACTGAGACAACCGATTTATACAGAAAAGCAGATCATCAGTACCTCAAAGACACAAAGTTTAGATTTCCAACATGGAGCAGCAAACAGCACTTACATTCACAAGTTCTCGGATATTCTGATCTGCAAAAGTGCTTGTGAAAAACTCATCTGAGTTCAAATATTATGGAACAGAGAAAGAAGTGATACTTACCCAAACTGGAGGTTTCCATAGTGTGTTATCTGTATGCATGTCCCTCTGTGGGTAGTATGCATACACCAAAAGCACATTGACTCAAACTTTTCTGCCCAGTAGCCAATATGAAAGTTACAGGTACTCTGCTGAGTGCCTAAGTGTTGGCATGTGCTTGCCACCCGCTTTCTCTTAACAGCAGTGAGAGAAAGGGCTTGGATGGAGAGGGAAGGGAAATGCAGGACAGTGTCCATCAAACACCTCAAACATCTAGCTCCTAGCTAGGAATTTCTCTTCCAGTTTTCAGTGCATGCCTTTAGGTACATTTGCTGCTGTAAGACCTCAATAACAGCATCTAATTCACCTACAGGCAGGCCAAGGCAAATAGCCACATGGACCATTTTACCAACTACAATGCTCTTACACATCTGCCCCTTGGAAGTGGCAGCCCCTCAGTTGGGGTGTGCGTGCAGGTCCCACCAAGTGCTCAAAATGGTCAAGTATATTGGCAAAGTTGTCAGGGCAGTACAGAGCTCTATTCACTGCCAGGAAATTCAACACTAGCAAGGCTAATTTATCCTTTGGAAGTCCAAGACCTGTGAAGCAAGTCTGTCTAAACATATCCCTGGCATTTTATTTTAGGACAGCAGAGAGAATGTGCTCTTGTATCAGGTTTCTGTTGCAAAGCCTCAGTTCTCAAGGAACAGCACTTGAAGAGGAAGGGAAACCTCATCTGAAATAAAATTCCATCAGTTAACCTTACATGAGATGTTGGGATGAGTCTGCAATAGAGAGCTGGATAAGAGGCACTGTAGAGAAGCAATTACTGCTAACACCCAGAAGCTGTCTCCCTGCTCACCAAAAGCCATGCATCAGGAGTGTATAGCTAATTGCCTAGGTAAAAAGAGCTGTAGGTATCCCAAGGCAGAACATCCTCACCATAAGGATTCTGGTGAAGACTCCTGGGGCTGTTGAGAAAGGCAATACAGTACCACCATTTTAAGATTATTAGCAAACTGTGGGCTTAAGTGAAACTTTGCAAAGGCTGCTAAAAAGATACAACATGATGGATTATTTTATAGAAATAACACATATCCCATCTTACACTGATGTGAGGTCGGATCTGCAGGTGACCTGTCAAATGTGTTTAGGGTACAAGTAAGCTCAGCTAACAAGGCTTGTATTCCAAGTGCAGGAAGAGCTGAGGTACATCAGAAGATCAGAAGAAACTAAATCAAATGACACAGAGCTGTTAAGGAGAGAAGTGACAAGCATGCAGTGGGGCACCCAATGATGTTTTGTGGAACTTGTCTCTTTCTTGATTTAATGCAACTCCTTTTACAGGAGAAAACCTCTAAAAATAAGAATACTGATAAACATGAGCTGCAGCTGACACTGCCATCGGACACAATTACTGTACCCTAAATGGAAATGAGCCTATTTCTTCTATCCTTAGAGAAAAATACATTATAGAAAATTAGCTTTTGCACTGAAACTCCAGAGTTCTGCCTGACATTCCAGGTAGCTCAGCAAAAGAAACTGTTTGAGAAGCCCCATGAGAACACTCACACTAGTGTTACACTTGGGACATGGAAAAAGGAAAATGAGAGAAAAATGGAATTACAGAAAATGCTTTCTGAAACCTCCTATTTATGGCCTGAGAGGCCCTCCTGGATCTGCACACTCTCACACTCTGCAAGTAGCAGGGCACAGAGAGAAGGGTCCGAGTTCCACACATGGCATCATGTCACCTTGTGTTCTGCAGATGCCTCAGTGATGACAAGTGAGAATTTGGAGTTTACATCTGATAGACTATTCCTGTTTACAGGCTAGAAACTTCATGAGAATATGTCAAGTAATGGTAGAAATGGGCTATAAATGAGATTTATTAGCAATAAACCTGCATGTAGCAAACAGATGGGAAAAGGCCAAAAATGCACATTCTGAAGATGCAAAGAATTGCTCCATTTATTTGGTGTCTGGGGAAAAAGGCCTGGAAGTGGTGAACTTATTTTTGCAATAAAATGACTCCAAGGTGAAAAAAAAAGATGGAAGACAGGACTCTCCTATGAACTCAGCTTGGCCATTTTCAGCAGGCAAAGCTAGACCAAGGTGAATCAAGATGCCACGGAGAGAACACCTGGATAGCTGAAGGAAGTACAAGAAGTGGGGGTAGGGAAACAGGGTCTCCTTGTCTTGAGAAACTTGGATGGCACAAGGAAGGTCTTCCTAAAAAAGGATTACAACAGTGAGAAATGATGGAGAAGGAGGCAGAGAATGCTGAACTCCTGAAGGAAAGGTGTTAAGAAAACATGAGTGACAGCAGGTCAAAGTCTGCCTGGATCAGACAGCAGAAACAGTTTGGAATGGTTGGAACCGGGTGTGGGAAGCACAGACCACCCTTTGTTTCTTAGCAGAAAGTACATGAGGGGCTGAAAACAGACACCACACAGTCACTGCTTGGGCAAAAGGCCTCTAAACATTTAAGTGCCTGTTCTAGGTGCACTGGCAAAGGGACTCCTGGAGACACTCACAGGCAAACACCAGCCAGAGCAGCTTCTACTCCACGTCCCATAGAGTGAGAACTTTGACTACTGGATGTTTGCAACTTATTTTTGTCAATTCCTTTTTAAAATGATGGTTTTGTTTGAATAATTTTTAAAATTACTTCTTCCTTTTTAGCTGTTTTAACCCTGGGAGATAAGTTTTTGTCCCCACAGCTGCGGTAATGGTGGTTCTGCTCTGCACTCAAACCAGCTCTTCTGAGGAAAGGCTTGAAGTTAACAGCATCAGCAGAAAGCCAAAACTGTGCTCTGCCCAGTAATAATCAGTTCCTCAAGTGCATATTGTACATGTGTAGCTTGACATCTGTCTCTCAGACATTGTGCCAAGGCCTGTTCTTGGGTACTGTCCCACTGCTTGATGTGGTACGTATGAATTCCAGTAAGGACAGGAAAAAAAAGCTGTATTTTGGGCTACTGGAATGTATGATTATATTTTCCATCTGTTGTCCTACTAACCTATATAAGGACTGCTGTTATCTTGGATTACTTGCATCCTTTGCTTGCTATGTTTTCCATTCCAATACAGTATTACTTAACCCCTTCCCTTCCTCAGCTACTGGACAGAGCTTCCTGGGCTCTCCCAAGAGACCAAATCTTAATGAAGAGCTTAGTCCAATGTCTCTCTACAGTCAGTGAAGACATCTCAGTTACCTTTTAAAAACCTTTGGGTAGTGACTCAAAGTCACCACCTCAATTTATCTCACTTCCAGGAACATGTCTATTGACCTCTCTTTTCTAGTCAGGGACAAACTGCTGGGAAACTGAATTTAAAAAAGGAGGTTTAGGAGAAACAAATAGCAGGGATTATTTATAGATTCATTTCAGGGTTTGGTTTTGGTTTTGTTTTTAAGGTCTGATTTGGGAGCAGTTCTTAATTTACATGGAAAACAGCTGTAACAATATATTTCCCCTATTCTAACCTCAAGCTACTGAAAAGCAATGGGGTTTTCTCAAAAGCAGCATCTTTCCAGCTTGCTAATCTGTACATGTAGAAGCAAGTTCACATTTAGCTTCCTTCTACTTCACTGTTTAGAGAAAGCAATTTCCAGAATATTCTAACAATAAAGACTCAGTCCTCCGCTGTTCAACAGCACATCAACAGGTTTGTTCTCTTCATCTGCTTCTTTCTCTCCCCTTGCCTTCATCCCCATGAAGTCATAAGCAGCCTCTAAAATCCAGCTGTATAATTACTTCCCCCAGTGTGTCTGCACTCCAAGTCCACTGATCCTTGTATTATTATCCTCAAATATAACTGTGCTACTACCACATTACTTCATCACAGACACTCCTAGACCTCAGTTTGTCTCCTACATAGGGCAATGTGTGGGTTTAGCAGCACCAGCCATGTTCAGTGTTCAACCAGAGAGCTACTCTGTGCTCCCAGCAGCGGGTCTCTGGTGCCAGTACAAGCCTTGGGCAGTGCTGGCCACGGCTGACCTCACATCTGGCATTCAAAAGAGACCTGTGATGCTTTTCCAGCTGTTCCGCTATACCCAAATGTACTTGCTTAATTAAGAATAAAGCACTTTACCTTTTCACATGCACAGCTGTCTGTTACAGGCCAACACTTTTACTCCCAGTAATGTTAACAGCTACACTGAAGAAAAGCAATTGTTCCAAACCAGTGTAAGGGCAGAATCTGGTTTTGAAACTGCTTTTTCCCTATCTTCTATGCAGAGTGTGGTAACTGTGAAGACCTACTGCTTAGCAGCTATGAGTTGAAAAGCAGTCTTCATTTCACCAATCTTCTCTCCTCTAGTATAATCTTTATCTTGTTTAAATCTCTATTTTATCATTCTTTTATATAATACATAAATTATTACTTGTTTGAGACACCCCTTGCCCCAATCTGTGATTAATTTCCAGTGACACTTGTCTAAAACGTAGGTGAGAGCATAAAAGCTTCACATAATTCCTATATTCTCATTCCCATAATATGGGAATTTTATGTAGCCCTCTTCTACTTTTTAATTTAAATCCATTATTAAAAGAAAATCAGCTTTGTTGCCTCAGGAGATGCCACAGCACGTAGCTAGCAAACATCAGCAAAGCGTCCACCTGCGCAAGATAACACAGCTTTTAATTTCCTTTGTTGATTACAGAGCTTGCTTTTCTGCTTTCCCAGTGTCACTACTAGAAACAATGACATCAGTGTTTTTAACACAGCAGCTGAGATTGCTGCTCCTCCCCACCCAGCACCGAGCCTCAAAAGCACAGTACCACAAGGAAGATCTGTCAGTTGGTTAGAGACACACAACATGGAATAACGCTGTAAATTGAACAGCTTCTCGGTAAGCTCACAATCACAATTATCTGTCAGCACAACACACACAATTTACTTAGTGCTGAACATACAAAGCAAGACACTTAAGCAAAGATGAAGCGGCCAGGCAATGATCTGTTACCTTTTCCTCTGCGCAAAGGTAAACAGACCTAGAGACATACAGAGCACATACCTCTTTGTTATACCAACACACTACACTTGTCAAGTCAACGCCATACTGCTGCAGCCTCCTACAGCTCATTAATAGCTCAAGTGATGCTTGGATCAGTTTGCAACTTTATGGATGGTTTCTAAAGTGAAGTGAAAGCATATGAACTTAGCTGGTGCCAATCAGCATAGTTCCCATCAACTTACAGAATGTTCTGCCAGCTGACACCAGCCTAAGTTCCCTCCCCTGTTTAACAGGGGAACTTGCAAAGAGAGAGGTATTGGGTTTTTTCCATGCTTAGGGCAATTGCAAAGTTACATCCTCATCTGCAAACACTGCATCATCATGGAGATCACCGCCCTTTTATGCAGGTGCAGCGGGTACTATGAAAACCACAGATGATGCTAGCATGTATAACGGATGGATGTGTCTTAAAAGCCAACTTCCTTACCTTGTTACTATTGCAGTTTACTTTATTATTGCTCATTTACTTTTTTGCATTTCACTTAGGTTAGCCATAGCCAATCTAAACAAAACATTTGTTTTAGTAGTGTGCACAAAGTTCTTCAGGATGTCATCTATAAAAAATGGTGATGTCCAGACTGGGGACAGTGCAGAAGAGGCATTAATTTGAAAAGAAAGCATTTCTATTAAAATGAAAGAGGTAAATATATTAAATTGTTGAGCTTCCATTGAGAACATGTTCCATGCTTAAGTGAATCTGTGGTGTTTTGGATGATACCCTAAAAATGTCACTAAATGTCACTTACTAAACGTTCTGCAAAAGTAAGGGTCTATGTGCTGTTGAAGGCGGTGCAGAGCAGCTTCAGTGTACAGGTTACACTTGGTAACCACTGACACTGAAACTGTTGGCTCCTTGCTGACTGGAAGGATTAAAACCATCAACTCCCCTGCACAGGAAAAGGAGCAAACTACATTTATTAAACTAAAGGACAATCTTCTCCAGTGACCTCAGGGTGTACTGAGTGGTACTCAACAACAGGATATTAACTTTACCTCAGTTTTGCAACTGAGATTTATGATGGGATTTTTAATGTGAGATGGCAGCTCAGCCTTATTTAAAAAATACTGCAGTTGCAGTGTGATTTGATTAAAAAAAAAAACCAAAATAGAAAAGAGAATTCCTGTGCTGGAGGATATGTGCCATGGAGGCACATTGAGCCTCTGCCTGCAGGTGGCCACCTAGTTTGTATAGGAATGATGCCACGAATAAATAGAGCAGCAACTTCCTCCTGCAGGCAAAAAAATGCTTTGGAAAAGTTTTGCTTCTATTTGTAGTGAAATCCTTTTAGTTCATCTGTGTTCAGGATCTTATCATACATGACTGTGCAAACACTTCTGATGAGTTCCATAAAGAATTAAAAATACCTCTAACACTCATGCAGAAACCTTATTTCCGCAAGGTGCTCGGTTGAGAATCAAAAAGAGCAGCCCCATCCACAGAAAGGGACGAATTAAAAGCTGCAAAACCAATTTCATATGATACCATTAATGGCATTCTGATTATTCCAGGCTCTTTGCAGGGGAGGGTAAAAGTAGTCTGTCTGATGCCAAAGCCACTAGTATCAATACTAAGGCTGTCAGAAGGCTGTTCTGGCACTGATATTTGTCATTAAACAGCAAACAGCCATCAGGTATCAACAACTTGCAATCTGTGCAGGGTATTAACTGGTAACCTCAGTGGGTCAAGTGAATATTATTCCCTCGTGTAAGGTGGGACTTCTTGCTCTTTCTCATCTGTCTGTATCTGAAAGTTAGGCATCTAGGCTCCCTGCAGAGCCAGAATGAAAGCCAAATTCCTTGAGAGCAACTTATCCCTTTCTTCAGGGATGCTGCAAAAGCAGCATAAATCACTCCAGCTAGAGGCCCAACTTTTAGATGGATGAAGTGTAATGAGACCAACCTTACCCTCATTGTTTCACCTGACTCCAAGGTACCCCAAAACCACATCAGATCCTTCTGTGAAAGGTGAGCCAAGTTAGAGAGGCCAGCTCACGCTCAGGTTTTTGTTCTCATGCTTGCACGTACCTGGTTAGGTGCTTCTGGTGGCATGGGGGATGGCGATTTGGACTGGAAAGCATCCTGGGACATGAATCCAGAATCATGGGAGGACACACTGGACAGCCTCATGGGTGCCTGCTGAGGCAGATTGGAGCTGCGATAGCGATAGTGTGAACTAGGTGAGTGCGAGTGCGAGCCACTGGACCGGGAATCACTACTGTTAACGCTGTTCAGACTGCTGTGAGAGACAAAAGGAACAAAGAAAGGAAAGGGGAGAGGAAAAGACACAAGGGCGGGGTGGGGAGAGACCCATATACAGTACAATTAACATTCCACATGTCTCTAGCAACAGGCAGCATAAACCGGAAAAGAAAAAATGTTGACAAATTAAATTTAAATATATATATATGCACATATATATCAGTAAAGAACCATAAGCAGCTGCAGTATCCCTTGGGACTAGAGAGAAAATGGCATTTTACCTTCAATTTTATTCAAATTGAATTCTGTAACCACTCAAGAGTTCAAAGTCAGGTTAGGGATGAAGGGATGGATCACTATATGCCCACTAGCATTTGCTCAGCACTTGCACAAAACCCTCTGCTGATGGCTCTCTCCTATTCCCAGCTTACACCTTGTTGCTCTCGCACCATGGCCCAACTTTTCAATGGGATCTCTAGCAAGGGGTCCAAAGGCATCACAGTTCATCCAGAAGTCTGCCTCTAGGCATGCCACTGCAGTCAGACTAGCCTAGTTAGTCTAGTCAGTCACCAAGCCAACCTGTGAGACTTTTGAAAGCAGCATCAAAACCTCATGCTTCAGAGTACCTGGAGTAAGTTATGCTCACATAAAGGCTTCCTACCAGATAAAAACCATGGGACGGGACACTTGAGTGAAGTCAAGACTTCTGGGTATGTAGTTTAAATTAGTGAGATAGTCAGAGAATTAAAACTCCAATGAATATCGATAAAAATACTTGAGTTTTCAAACAAAGAGATTGATTTTTAATCTCTAATATCCATGAATGACAGCCATGACATGCCGGCAACGTGGGAGCCTCTGAAGCTTCCTGCTGGGGTGGCTGAGCAGGACTAGCAGGATGCATCAATCTGAAGGCAGCTTCCTACTTTTGCTGACAGGAGCCCACTGACTAGCTGAAGGAATGGCTCTGAAGGATACACGGGTGAGGACTGCACCTCCTGTTCACAAATGCCGTGTACACAGAAGACGTCCAACTCAGCTTGGAGCAGGGGAAGAGGAGATCTGCCTTATTCTACCCATACACAACAGTCTGTTGTCATACAGGTTTTACCACACAAGAAGATGAGGTTGATTAGGAACAGATGATGGAGTTTTGGGTTTGCTTTTTCTTTTTGCCATTTTCTTTTACAGCTTCAGGATATTGCATCTTTAAGCCTGTGCTCATTGCTCTAAATATGCATGTTTTCACATATATATATAAAAGTACTGAAGTTTTTTTTTATATATATTTGCATGCAGAGACAAGTAGGTACATAGGAGAAGTCATATTCACTTGCTCTGACATGCTATAGGTAACTTTGCTCATACACAGGGAACCCGCAGTACATTATTCATAAAGCAAACTAAAAGGTAATCATTTGAGAGCAGCTAGAAAGGTGTTGAGCAGAATACACAATAGGGTATCTTCCTTTTCAGTAAAAGGAAAGAGTAAATGTAGACAGCAGGGTATGGGGGCAACATGCTAATAAACTGTTTTATGAGAGAAAACAGTTTTTTACAGAGAAAGCATAGACAGAATCCAGTGTTTCAACATATTCCAGGACAGCATTAGACAGCATTAAACAGTCAAAAAAACTTGTATCAAAAAAGCATTTCCATCTACCAGACTGTTAGGGCAATTGCCAAGGATGTTTTTCCCTTTTCAATCAGTCTAACTGACCAGTAACAGCTACTTAGAATAATCTAAAAGGTTATCAAATGAAAAACAGAAAAGGAAATTCTGAATGAACAATTTCAGAGCTTAGATCAGTACAGTCTGCTCTTTGATCTGAAATGGATTCAATAGAACTGAATCAAAAGCATCTTCAAGTTGCCTTGAGTTCAAAAGTTGTTCAGTCATGCCCATCTTTTTTAATACTCCCAGTCACACACTTAAATGGATAAAGACCATGAGGGGTTGATTTCATTAAGAGACAATATTTAAGATTTATGTATGCATATAAATCCGTATCACAGTCTGAACTTGCCTCTCTTTGTCCCCAGACAGGTTAACATTAAATATTACCAGTCTACTTACCTGCAAACACTAGATTTTCTGGACATCGTAGTACTGGGAGAAGATGGAGGAGTCTGATAAGACCAGCTGTAATCAGAACCTTTCAAATCTAAAATTACCTGATGAAAGATAATCAATAGCATCAAGGACGTGGAATTTCGCACCCCCCCTTGACAGAAAGCATCTGCTTGTCATACAACATTCATCACCACAACAACCTTTCAGTGCCAACTGACCCAGTCTCTGTTCTTCCAGAATTACAGTGTGTATGTTACTCAGGTGAGTCAGCTTCATCCTTAGCCTTTCAGGAGCTACCATACTTCAACACTAGGGCTGCTATCAGAGATGGAAAGCTCAGATTTGAGTGGAAATGTCTTTGAAGAGTAAACTGGAGATTTTTTTTATGCATGCTCTTTTGTTTTGTTACAAAACATAACAGCCTTAGGGTTTAAAAACTGTTGCATTTTAAAAAATTAATCAAAGATCCAATATTCAACCACAGCAGAGTTTCCCTCCTTCACACGCCTTCAAGCTATCTAATCCCAGCAGTCTTACAACCATGTAAAGACAAGGATGCTGAAATGTAAGGTGAGGAGATGACACTCCTTCCTCATTTACTCTCAGCAGAAACTGGGCATCTTCATATACGTCAAAGTACCAAATACTTCAGGAGCACTCAGTCAGCATTTCAAAACCTATTTTGTTTAAAGCTGTTGTTAAAAATGACCTTGCTGCACTGAAGCATCTACAAAACATAACGTTAAGGCACTAAGTGCGAGTAGTCAATATTCCTCATAACACAGACAGAAAACTGGTACAGATAAAAATGTTTTCAGAAAACCAGGACTAACCTGTTCACTTGAAGATGGCAACTTGTGTGGATCCATGGTGAGACTTTTCAAGTCATCTGATATGGTTTGCAAATGGGTTATTTCTCCTAGCATTGATATTTCTTCTTCCTTGAAAGACATAAGAGCAAGGCTAATCACAGACTTGCTTTTAAACATCACACCCATAATACAATACAGGACCTTCTTCTTTTTGCTGATGACTGTAGGAATGCGCACCAGAGCTTTTTTCTTTGCCCATTAAGTAATTGTTTCTTATGAAAGAGGACTGAAAATATTAAGAGTTTAATAACTACTTTGAGATTGCTGTCAGTTCTGAGGCCCAGAAATCATTTCTCTCATCAACGAGATAAATAAATCTCAGTCTTCTTTTTATGACATCTTCAGAAAAGAGAATGTCATTTCTGCTGCCTTTGGAAGATTTAACTCTTCCATGTGCACTCCCTAATATGCCCTAAGGATTTTAACCTTGAACATAAATAGGGACTAAACTCATTTGCTAGTTTTTGGAAACTTTGAGATAGAGGAACTACACAGGTACAGAGCATTAATACATCTATGATTCATACTGGCTCAAGGTACATCAACAGCTAACTCAGATTATTCCTTCACTGTAAATTACCATGGTAATACCTTAGCTACCATGGTGATTTCATCCAGGTCCTCAGAGTCTGGAATTCACATCCTCCCGCTCAGCCATCACCTCCCTACTTCTCTAAGCATGGTTTTCTGTTGAGATTGGTGCTCTTTGTAAACAGGCATTGGGAACATTTTCCCGGTATGCTGGAGACCTTTCAGAATGCATCATGCTTGCACAAAGCCATAAACAATTCATCACTGGGCTTCAGACAACCTCAGATGATGACAATATACCCAAACCTTTTCAATGAACTGAAAAAGCTGACATGTAGGAGGAAAAGAGCTACCAGAAAACTGCAAGGAAGCAGCCTGCAATCTGTCAGCTAATGTCATCTTACATACACAGGGGAGGTCTTGAAACATTTATCAGTCCTAGGACTGGAGTAGGGGTAAGGAAGATTTATATTTAAGTGGGATGTTACGGAAAAAAAGCAGTGGAAAAACTGCATTAGCAATGTCTCAGGTTGGTACGCGTAAGGAACTCAGGTCCACTTAAGTCTTTGCGCCCACTGCTCCCCCATTAGTCATCCTGAAAGAATTCAATGTCTTCCATCCCTGAATTACTCTAAATGCCTAAAAGAAAGGTCCTGACTCTTGCCACTTTCTAGGCAGAGATGCAGGTTGAATTTTGGCTCTAAAAATGCCCTCATAAGATGTAAAGAGATACTCTTTTTAGAGACTTTTGGCCATTTATCTAATTTGTGAATCATACTGACTTAAAATGGAGAGCTCTTACTATCACAGGGCGCAGCATGGAGATGAAAGCACAGAATCGACCGCGCTCCTCGATCAGAGCTTTTCTGACAGCTTGCTTCTCGGTTTCTTCAAGCAGCAGGTACTTATCATTGACATCTTGTAAAGCACTGTCCAACTGGGGCTGAATGTCACCCCGTCCTGTATGGAGGAAACAATCAAGAGTACATTTTGTCAAAACTGTGGATCTCCATAGTGGAAACCTCATTTTCAGCCAGCAATGCTGCTGGATTGCGCTTTTGCAATGCAAGTCTTAAACAGCATTTTCCCTTCTTTCAAATTAGTATGTGGGTTCTTCCTCGACTAAATCAGGAATTTCATGCCAGTTTTTTCCTCTCTTGCCCAGAATATAAATCCAGATCAATTCAAAAAGGCTCAACAAGCCAAAACCAGCAGTTCACATGGGGGTTTTCTCAAAGTGTTCACTGTAGGAACCCTTCACACCATCCTTGCTGAAAATGAACATCTTGCTAACAGGGAAAGCATTAATCACTAACTGCAGGTAATAGTCCCTTTTCCTTCCTACTTTTAGGAAGTAAAACTACCTACTTTATTTGTCATTAGCAAGGTCCTAATGACAACTTTGCAGGGTCACTAAATGAGTGCATGGATCTCCTATATGAGATGGTATTAAGGACGTGTTACTGGTCAGTGGATCACTGGATTCAAGTACTCTACAGAAGCAACTGCTAAACCAGTTTTCTTTGCTCCAAAGTCCACAACAAAAACCACTTATCAGCATCACAAGCACACATTAATGTCCAGTATTTGTCTGTGGAAATAAAAAAGAAAACAACGAAAAAACTTCTGATGTTTTGCAATCAAAAAGCTTCACTCTCTTGAGCCAACTCATTAACACCAAAACCTTCCGTGATGGTTAAGTACCTTATTCTGCACCAACTGCTTATTCTGCATCGTGCCAAAAAGTTTACTTCTCTAGGAATGAAGAGCTACTGCTCAGCTTTAGTGCTAGTGAGCCAGCAATGTCACAATTGCAAGATGTTTTTGTGCACCCCTAAATATTTTAAAGCACCTCAGTTGTGTAAATCTGACTCAGATCACCCAGAAACACCATCACACGCAAATTGAGTATCTAGGTACATATCCATGACACTGTTACTGAACACTAGGAAGTTAATATTGGAAAATGGTGGGTGAGTTACAAGCAGCTACCCAAAATCAATTTTTATGGACAATAACCTTTCCACATAGAGGATTTACAGCTGTGAGCAAGAGGAAGAAAAAGGTCTCTTGATGTGTGTAGTACACAACGCAGACGACTCAAGGTCAGGGTTATAAAACCTTTGCCTTATTACCATATGTACTTCTTCAATACTCCAGAGCAAGGTAAAGTCATCAGCTCCCCTGCACTGAAACACAGCCAGAGCCACAGGAAAGAAAGCAGTGACAGAAGCAAAGAGAATCACATGAGTTTAGTGACATTACAGACTGGAGACACACAAATCTTCTCTGTACAGAGTTAGACAGAGGTCAGAGACACCCACAAGCAGAGCTCTGTGATGAATCACATGCAGTGCAACACAGGCACAGCCACTGCCAAATCTACCTGGGTACCAAACTGTCAGCAAAACACCCAGTGTCTGATCCTACAGGTCAGGCTGACTGGTGTATTGTGGCCATGAAACTGCTGTGGAAGTAAACAGCTTTAACAGAAATGGACTCCAAAGTTGCAGTCACCTGCTTCCTCTCTCAAAAGTAGCATTTGCCAGAAATAAGTTACAGAAGAGTCCTGGATAACTCCGTGAAGGTCCTGTGCCTTCTCTTCTGTCATCCTTAGAAGACAAACTGGGCCCTTCTGCTTGAAGACTTTTCTGTACATTTCAGGCTCTTCCCTGTATTCTTTTTCCTATTAGATGCAGCAATTACACATTCTACTCTTCTCTGGGATTGTTCTTTTAAATTCCTTATGAAACCAAGACCTGTGTTATTGCTCAGACCCCTTATTTAGAGAGCTGCCTGGAAATTACAACAGGCAAAATAATCTGCTGTTCAAACTAGATACTGGCTCACTACCATGAGTGTACCAAATGCAGAACATATTAGTTGCTAACCAAATCACATACTCATTAGTTCAGCTCTAGAGAACTGTAAACATTCAGCTGCTCCACCCTATGATCATGCACATAACACAGTAAACCCTTGCTAAATGCATTCACCTACGCGGTGAGAAGGCACACACTTAGAAAGCAACGGGACCCCACTGATAAAGTGGCTTTAATTATAGTGAATTTTGATAATTTATGTGGACCTCAGAGCACCACATCTTGGACCAGAGCAAAAAGAGCACCCAAAACATGGGGCAAAAATGAACCTCATTTGTACCTGTGTTATTCAATCCAACAATTATCAGGATACCGTTTGCGTATTTTAAACCTCTGGCAAAAGTGTGTGTAAAACTGCATGGCTCCAACACCCTCTGCAAAGGATGTGCAGACCTGGTTTTATGCTATAAAACCTATATAGTCCTACAGTCAGTGGAAACACGCAAGCTGTCTGGGGTGTCACTCAGAGCAGGAAACAAGCTTAGGTGAATCATTCAGATGAGGCTCTGAAGTCAGATGTTTACACAGCATGCATACAGCTGTCTCCTGATGTCTCCTTGCAACTCATCTTTCAGGAGCAGGAAAGCTTTATTAACATCCTTTAAAAGCTCCAAAATGAAGATGTCATTCTAGCAAGTCTTTTGAAATCAGGCATTAACTCTTCCCACTCCCTGAATCACCAGTTGCCTCCCATGGCACTCAGCTTGAGAATTTGAGGGACAAGACCTCTGCACAATTTCACCAGTTTCCTTTGCTAAGCAAAGCAGAGCATATCCCCTTGACAGCACTCCTGCACCCAGAGGACCGTGAGGATATGAGGGCCAACTGCTCCTCATCTACCTTGTGACTCTTCCAGTTTGAATCCACTGCTCATCTCAGAAGGGAACATTGACCACTAGAGAGCAATGTAATTCTTTTCCTCTTCCAATTATGAGGAGGTCACTTGTCTATGGCATCCCTGACAAATGATTGAAATGTTTTTGCTGTGGACATGAAGCACACTCTCATAAGGAACATCAGCAACTGATGATTCTCTCCAGCCCATCTTCTCTGCCCTTTATGTTACTTGTTCGGAAACGTTTCCAAACCAACACAACTATCTAATGAAAGAAAATAGTTCCAGATCAGTCTTATCATGGGCCAGCTGCATAAGTACACCAGGAAGGACACCACTACCCCAGCTGCAGACAGGTCTGAATGACCCACCAAAGCAATCAGCATTAGCAATGGTCAACAGCATCAAAGGTAGTCACAGCCCTCTGGTCTGCAGCCAGCCAGACACAAATGTGATGGAGGGATGGTTCTGCAGAACATGCCCAGTTGCACTTGGAAGAACAAGTCAAGTATCTGAAAACCAAGGAGAAATCCAGACCCAGCCTTTCCCCAGCTGGACCTCTGGTGTTGCAGAGAGCAGCAGAAATGCAATACCAGAAGTTGTGGACTGACTCTTCCAACAGCCTGGGGACTTGTGGATTGACACAGGCAAGAAACAGCTAACTGAACTGCTTCTCATCAGTATTAACACGAATCCACTGCGACTCCAAGGACAGCCTTCACATGCTACCTTCAGAGGATGTGCTTCACATCATTACCATGATGTAGAAGTGCTTTAAGGGACCAGCATGCATTAGAGCCTCAGGTTTAGAGTGTTCTGTGTGACTCCTGGCTGAAAGCCTCACACAGCTTCTTAAATAACCACTGCTGAAAAAGAACTTTAGTAAATGAAATGTATTAGGGACAAAGGAAAAGGTAAACTTAATTTTAAACCCAGTTTCATGCCTATATTTTATAAGACAAACTAGCAAAGCTATCAGCAACAGGAAAGGAGAACAGTGATTTTTAAATACTGTCAGTGCAAGTCTGACTGCTAAAGTTAATGCTGTTATTGACAAAGTAAAATATTGGCGATTCATTATTACTGCAGCAAAAAATGGTGACATTTTCCACATACTCACTTAAAGAATGCTCCCTAGCACTTTTTCAGGTGTCTGCACAGAATCTGAATAATCAATACTGGACATTTTACCCAGACTGGTGAAATTTACAATGTATGAGACAATGCTGAGTACACTTTTATTCATACAAACCAAAGCCATTCATCCCCAGATCAGCTTCTTTGTAAGAGCATACCTGCCAGGATGAACAATCACTCTAAGTCCTGCACTGTGAAGCCAATAAATAAACTAATATAGATATAAGCTGAGAATGGAAGAATTTTGCCACCAATAGGTGGGAAAAAGTGGAAAACCTCATTGCTGGGCTTAAGTGCAGACCCCTTCAGCCACCAAATCTGAGTCTTTCTGGTGGCCACTGGAAATCTAAGTTGTCCCTTAAAAGAAAAGTTCCAAGTTACCAAAGGGAACTTCCAGATTGAATTACAAACCAGGAAAAACACAGAGGGGACAAACAGCAGGCACCAGGGTGCCCAGCTCCCGAAGCCTCACCGAGATGCCTCAGCCAGGGTTACAAGCAATTTATCTCATCAATCCAGGCTTCTCCAAAGGGCAACACCTACATCATCACACTTACAAAGGGAGACACGGTCATTTCTCTCAAACTCAGAAACACTGCGTTTCACTCGCAAAAAACCTCAAGGCAGCTACTTTAAATCCGCAATACAACTTGAACAACATTCCAATTTAAACAGGTTTGAGATAGGATCAGGCAGGAGACAATTGTGATGCTGATTTCCACCCCTTTCCCAGCACGCAGTTAAATATAGTGATTTCTTACCTATTGATTAAGAAAGGCGCATGCGATTTTCAGAGAAAGGGGGACTCAGATCACAGGTTTACAAAGAACAACACTAAGGACTTTAAGCTCTAGACTTTAAAAGTCGTATTAATTATTAATAAGATATTCAGTTATTTGAACATCACCTTGATGACATGTCTATTCCATTTAACTTCTCTCCCAACTGTGACATGACTTATCAGTCCATGTTAATCCCTTTCTAAAATATACCAGAGGTTTTTCTACAATACTGATTTTCTTTTTTTACGGCATTTCAATTAGGTGCCAAAAGAAAATAAATCAAAAAATGGTTTGCTCATGATTAAGTGATATTTTAGTAGTTTCATTAGAAATTAAAGTCTAGGCAGTTAGTTGAGACCAGACACCATAAAGAGGCCACAGCAAGGGCTACAATGAACCAGCCACCAGGGTTACAGCATGGCACAGACTTACCCAGAGCCTCAGCTGTCAGGCAGGTGCGCATGGTGAGAAATTGCAGGACACAAAATTGACACAGAAAGGAAAATAAAAAAAGTCAAACTCATATTCCAGCATTCCTGGAGTGCAGACATTATCATCAGCGCCAAGACAAGAGACCAAGCGGTTCGCACTAGACTATTTTGACTTCTTCCATTGCTGATAAAGACAAAGGCGTTAACTTTGCTTCCTGAAGAGCTGCTGCCAGTTAAACTCCCGGTTATTTAGCATAAGGTTTTATTTTAAGAGTCTTAAAGCAGTTTAGGAACTTAGTTTAGCTTGCAGATCCCTAGGTGAGAACATGCTAACCCATGCTTCAGAGAAAGTGCACAACACAGCTAACTGCTAAATTCTGGTGAAGCTGATGAAGTGGCACAAGGCTCGTCCCCTCACAGGGAGAGGGAACTCAGACTTAAAAAACTCTAGGTGGGTGCTGCACTAGAAACCACAGTGCTTTTTGACGTTCTCTGCTGCAATTACATTAATAGATTGTTAATTAAATGAAAAGCTAATTGCTGAAGCAATGTGGAAGAACATCAAACAGATTAACCATGATATGTAGATTTTAATATAAAAACTTTATATAAAACGTGCAATAAACCTGGCTTGCTGTCAAAAAGAGGGAACTATCATGAGGCATTCAAAGCTCCAGGAATGAAAATAAACCAAAGAAATAACTCCAGCCATGGATTTTGCAATTTATTTTCACTGAATTCACTGAAGTGGAGCTTACATTACAAGCTTATGGAGGGAAATAAGAAAAAACATCAAAAAGCCCTCAGGCGCCATGGCCTCATCCACACAGGATTTTCCCCCTGCAACAGATAAGGGTAATTTTCTCACTAGCTTCTCTCCTTCTGAGCTGTATCACACCAACTCTGCAGCGAGTCCTGGCTCTCACTTCAGTCATTATGCCACACTTGACCACTTTAGAAGAACAAGGGCATCTCTGGTGGAGAAAGGGTCTGGGCAGGGGTCTTCCCTCCCCAGCCTGCCACTCCAGATTGGACATATGTCAAGTACAGAAACAGTGCAAAGCGCTTGAATGAGAAGGTCAACATGTGCTTTAAGACCTGAGATGTTCTTTGGTTGTAATTACATCGAAGAACTTTGTTTTCCAGTTAAGAGTCAGGGTTTGTGCAAACATCATTGAGAGCACTGTAACAATATTACAGTTTCAAAGACCAGAGTGTAACACAAAACCAGTAAAGGCTCTAAAACACAAACAGGTCATCTTTGCTAACCAGAAAGAGGGGAAGAAAAGGCACTTTTAGCAGTATTACAATAAATGAATAATGATGTTTCTCTCCCTCAACTTCATTAAAAGTGAGAGTACTTTCCAAAACTGCTGCATACACAAAATCAGAGGTTGTGAGTTTGGATACTCAGCACTGCTGGGAGAGAAGAACAAATGTACTGAATGTTAAGGGCATTCTGCAGAAACTTCTGGGAATGGCTTAAGAGATAAAAATCAGTTTTCACATTAACACGTGTATGTACTATTGAGAATGTTACATATAACTCCTTTTCACACATCTGCTTGGATTTAAACATTTCCACACACAGTGTCACATGAAGAACCTGAAAACGAAACCTGCCAGCCAAGTTATAGGTACAAGGGAAATCTGCTTAGTTAGTCATCAATAGCCAAGGTGAAATATAGAAAATAAAGCCAACGTGCACTCCAGATTTTACACAGACATTCACTTACATTTTAAGTTAGTCACTCAACCATTGTTATTAAAGTAAGCATCATGAATTTGATTAACCTTCCAAAACGCTCACATGCAGAGCCACAGCTGCTGTCTCTGCTCTGAATTCAGTATAGCATCAACAGCTTCCAGCAGCTCTGGATCCACTTATGAGGCCTTGACTCAGCAGAAACCTAAACATGGGATTTATTTTAAATATGTGCATAATTATTGTGCTGGCTCAGGTTTGCTGGGCTGCCTTCTGATGTGCCATGTTTGTCTGAAAACAAAGAGCAATTTAGAAAAGGTATCCAGGTCCATGCATTACGTAGCTTCATCTGTTCAGACAAGAGCGAAGTTTCAGTGCTGGGGTGGGCAACAAGTCCTAAGGGCCTGTTTTCATTGGGAACAAAGGCATGAGGAAAGGATGCACCTTGAAGACCACTGTGCCATCCCCAGGGACTGCATAGATCTGGGAGGTGCACCAGGATCCTACTTAGACTTTATATACTTAGACTACATATGGGCTTATTTTATTTAATAGTCAAAGACAACTTAAAGAATGAAAATTATCCCTGTAAGGTCTTTTGAAAAGCAAGACCTTCATTTACACAGAGACTTGTCATTTTATCACATATGTTCTTGCAAACTTCCAAAAAGGACCCCTACATTCTTTTTGTTTTATTGGGAAAGCCTGGCGTTTTCCCCATTACTTCAAGTTTTGGGAACACCTTCACTGCAACTAACACACCTGCTCTGCAAACATAATTTCTAGGAAATGATTTTAAATGCCCAGCCTGAACTTTCAACTTGGCCACATGGAACCAGAACAAACAGATCATGCATAAGACAAAGATCAGGTGAATCCCAATGTATCAGCTCTGCTAAGGTGAGGTGCCCAACCTTGTGGTGCTCCTGCCAGGACAAGCCATGCAGCCCATGGGCCTTTCTCCCAAACATCCTTGGGATGCAGGCAAGGAACTGCTGTGCATGCTGCTGTGCATGCTGCACATGGTACAAGAGGGAGCCTCTGCAGCCCGATGTGGCAGGCAGAGAGAACACCACTGCCATGACATGAATGAGAAAAGTAGAGGGTTATATTTGAGTTCCCAGATCTGAAACTGCCCAAAGCAGAAGAAAACCATTTTCCCATCCAGTCAGAGCAGAAAAAGCTTGAAGTGTGGCTTTTAGTAGCACGCACAGTATTTAAGCAAATCCAGAATTCAGCAAACATCTCACTTGCCCACAGATGATCATAAGGTTAATTCAAAAATAGTCTTAAAGCACTAGGAAGGAAATGACTTGGTTGTTTTAGAGTTCCCACAGGTGAGTCAGTAAATTTACAGAAAAACGAAAGGGACAGGTCCAGCTTGAGGAAGAACAGAACAAAAAAATGTAAGTCTGAGCAACAGGGAAACGGGAGAGTTGAGGACACAGTAAGACATCCATGCACCCAGCCACATGCCTGCCACGACTGTTTCACTCAAGCTTCCCTGCCCACAATTCAAATCTCGTCTGTGACCTGAAGCAGAATCACTACTGCATCTTTATAATTTTAGAAATTAACCTCTACTAGGGATTTTTATCCCCCAGTGACAGGAAGAGCAACATAACTTCACCACAGAGCACGTTAAACAAATCTGTCAAGGTGGGTGCATACAGAAGTTATCACAACATTTGACACTGCACTCAGACCAATGCTTTAGTTCTTTAAGGTATGGATGAAAAAGGAAAAGAGGGGGAAAAGCATCTGCTACTTTTCTTTCTTCTATATTTAACCTCTGCAGGTGACTTGCAAGAAGACAGGGAGAATTTCCTCCTGGCTGTTCATGCTGGGAACCCATAGGGCCAGCAGCTTGGGGCTTTCATTCTCACAGCCACATGAGCCTCTACACCTCACTGCATCTCTCCTCCCCAGGGGTCACGAGAACAACCCTAAACTCATCAAAAATATTGCAGCTCCTCCCTTCCCCTGTACTGGCGACTAGGGAGTCTTCATCGGTTCTACCTTCCCTGTGTACATCCTTCTGCAGTCAGCTTTAACCCCACTAGTCCCACTGGGCTTGTGCTCTGGACCCAAACGCCATGTGTGTGACAGCAGTTCCAAGGGAGGCAGCACAGAAATACAGCAGGTTCATTAACAACTCCAAAAGCATGTCAGAACAGCAAAATTAAGCAAGGGAATGACATTAAAAAAGAGGAAAAAATATACTTTAATTGCAGCATGGCTGCTATAAAAATGGCAGCAAAATGAGGCCTGTTCCACTCCCTGAGCAAAGATGTTTAATCCTGAAGGAGGACAAGTCACCTGTGTGCTGACCCTCATTGCTACACATGGCACACATCTGGGGAGGGAAACAGAAACCCAGAAAATACAAGGAGGAAGGCCACTTGCTTTAACCACCACTGAGAGACAACCTACAGTGGCAATTGCAGTATGAGAACAGTAGGGGGTTATTTCCAGAAGGCTTTAAGAGCTTCTCTCTCCTTTTCCCACCTTACAGAAAATGCTGTCTCCTCCTCCAAGACTGCAGATTAGTTTACTCAATACTCAGAAGCAGGATAAAAGGGAGATGGAGCCAAATAGGTGTCAGTGCACAGAAACAGGTTCAAAAAATGGTTCCTTCTTTCCAGATCACAGACGTGTTTTTCTCAGCTCTCACCTACCATGCATTGAGGGCTTGTCTGTACCACAAGGGGACAAGAAGCAATGAGACTAGAAAAGGGGGTAGTGGGAAGGAGAAAGGAAAAGAAATGGAGGGAACATCACAGGCTCTCTAAAGCTGTTGGTCTGAAGTCAGACAATTTTGACACAAAATGAGAAACATACTTATGCATCACCTCAAAATAAAACCTTATCACAAACAATTGTGTCCCCCTAAAGGTGACCATTTTGATTTAAAACACTGAACTTTTCCATGGACAGACAGACACACTGAGCCTACTGAGCTAAGCTCCCTCTTGCTGGCTCCCACCTCTCCCTCCCTTATCCCTCATCTAAAGTCAGCTAAAATTCAAGAGCAGTTTTCCAGTCATGTGGCTTTCTACCAGTGCAATTATTGACTCACCTACTTAGGAAGGACAGAGATAGCTCACATGTTCTGGATAACACACCATTTAAAAGGTTCAAGAAACTCCCCACCCCAGCATTTATTTTGCTTGTCCCTGGGCTGACAGTTTTTAGGCAAGAGGAGAAGGGCAAGTTACAACCTGCAGGCTGAGAGCTGCTCACAGCACATTTCCTACCCAGCTGGGAAGAGCCTAGTGCGGGAAAAGGAACCAGAAAGTCTGCTTCTGTACAAGCTTCACATCATTTTCCCAAAGCCTGGTGGGGTTTGCACTTGGTCAAGTAAATGTGATGGCAATGCTGCAGCTCTCAGTGATGCATGTTTCCATTAGTATGATGATGAAACTCCTATGACAAGATGGTGGTGGGAGGGCAACAGGAGCCTGAGATTCAGCTGCTAAAAGAGACAGATTGCCTTTGTGGAGAGCTCCCTTTCTTTTCTGACTCATCTTTAGCTTTCTATGGTTGCCAAGTGCCCACCTCCTGACAACAACCCATGCCACCTTCTCACACTGAGGAATAAGGTAAGGTTTAGGAGATTATAGGATGTTAAAAAAAAAATCAAGAAGAAAGGTGGTAGAAAGGGAGAACAGTGAGAAATGTTAAGAGTTACAGAACATTTACATAATGGCTTTCTTTATAGTACTCTAAAAGATTCTAGAAAATCTTACAGGTATCTGCACAAGCCATGTTACAGAGGCAACATTCCTAAAAGGAATAAGTTAGCAGCAAACGCTCTATTTTAAAACATGATTGACTTTGTACAGTTTTAAGGCTTTTGTATAAGAACTTTAGACAGCAGCTTCAGAATATGATTTAAATGACACATAGTAATTGTACCCTGGTGTTCAAGTACATACCAGGAATACATTACAGGAGACCAAACTTACAATAGAAAGTCCTATCTCTGTTCAATCTTTGCCAACGAGCATAGCACAAAAGGGTTTTAGCAGTACAAGTATGAAGCAAGTTACCTTTTTTTGCTTTCTTCTGCAGCTTCAGTGTATCAGATGATTTCTTTTTTATCTCTTGGCGGGCCTTTTTGTACTCTAAAAAACCACATAGTCTCTATTACCAACATACTCAATGTCAAAATGAATGCTTTTCACAGAAAAGCCTCTGTTTAAAGACATTAGACTACAAATTTTAGGAGGACAGTTACTATTAATCAAAGCAAATCAGAATTTGCATTTCGTATTGCCTATACGTTTGGCTTAATATAACATTCTAGGGTGTGAGCACATTCACATACCAAAAACTTTCCCAAATAAACAAAGCCTTTACAGAAATAACAACTGAGAACACAGTACAAAATTAGAGTGCTTTTTGTTTGAGACTCATCGACTCTCAGGAATGGAAAACAGAGATGACAGGTTTCTCAAAACATCTGTGTTCAAAAACAAGTATCCAGAAATGGCAAAGCAGAGAATATCCTGTGATCCTTCTCCAGCATGAGAGTCAGGCAGAGGGTGCTAAAATTTTGCCCAAGGAAGGGTCACATTGCCAGCTCTTTCTGATGAAGTAGACCACACTGCAGTTGTCCCCATTTTCAGATAAGCTGCAAATCCCAGGAGAATTAAAATTCCAGAACCAAACATTACACCTCTAGTCCAGGCACACTAAAGGTACCAGGTATGAAAGCTGATACTTAAAAAAAATAAAATAAAAGATAAAAGGCATGTATGCATGTATATACACATACACATACACTCTAACAAAGGAGGGCAATGTTACACTCTTCTATATATGGAAAAACAGAAGCAGGCTGGTGGTGGGCACAGGAACTGTACTGGGGCCAACTACACCCATGCCTACCTAATAAACCCTAAATCTCACTGCCACTTTGGTCAGGGTCACCCCTACCTGCAGGAACTCAGGTGATGCCTCCCCCTGCTCACTACCTGCTTAACACTCTGCAGTACAAGATGGAGATCTTTTCAAGAGCTGCTGATTTAGCTGCTTCTGTTTGACCACGGTAATAGCTGGGCAAGAAGCAAATCCTGTTTTGGAGGCCAGGCTAACTTCTTCTCACCAGCTCTCACCCTCCCCAAAATAAATTATGGTGATGCTGCTTCTTTCAGACATAGCAGAAGTCTTCAGTTTTCAAAGGTTAGTGGTGAACTGCAACCTGCTTTCAGCCTCTGTACTAGAGGGCCATCATCCCCAGTGCAAGTCTTGCAAAGCCAAAGGCATCTACCAACATGCTCTCGCTGCACAAGACTTTGCTGCCTCCTGCTCATTCCCCAGGAAAGCCTCTGGAGCCATCACCAGCACAGCAGTTTTCAGCATCCCATGTCCAACAGCACAGCTTTCCCATTCTCTGGGCGCACATTTCTGTACCACATCAGACATAAAATAACGACACTGAATGTTTTACAGGGCTGTGTATTCTCTGGAGGACACTGTCTGAGACATAACATGATCTTACAGTTAGCTTTTAATGACACCCCAGGGCTTTGCTGGGACAGATGTGGCATCCCCAGTTCTCAGCACTACTGGAGATAAGGTGAGAGTGGGCTAACAGAATTAAAGTGTCATTGCTTCCCAGTCTAGGAAAAACAACCCATCCCTTGGGGTCCTGCAAACTAAAGCTTCAGAATGTATATGCAAGGGTTAAAAATGTGTTAGGCACTTTGGGAATGCTTTAGAAAAGTTGCTATACATATTTAAGTGAGTCACTCAGTTCCCCAGTACAAACATGAAAAGAGGAAGAAAAGCTGATATTACAATCTTACTCCTATTAAAGAATTCTTCCTCTGTTAACTACCTTTTGCATGGTCTTTATCCAGTTGATTGGCCACTTTCTTCCACTCTTCCATCTGTTCTTGAAGTGGGTTTATCAGACAGTCAATTAAAGCACTAATTTTGTTGAAAAAACACAAAGAGCAATCAAATCCTGCAGATGCCCCTATTCTTATATAGAGAGCCAAGGTCAATATTGGAGTATTTTTACTTTTTGCTGTGACAGCTACCAGTGTCACAATGTAAATACCAGAACATAAAAATGTTTACGCTGGAGAAAGGAAAAGAAAGGACTGGATCAAAAGGAAAAACCAAATCCACATCACAAGATTACTGCACAGAAATTGAGGACAGCGAGGAACAGAGCGTAAACCAGAGGAGTGACCCAAAACAAGGCCAAGATAAACAGTTAGATCTTACTCGTCTGTCACACAAAGAGCAGTTTAAATGGGTACTGTGGAGACTGGAAAGGTTCATGCAGCCATGAAGATTCTGAACATAAGTAACACATGTATACACACAAGGAGACAGAGCAGTTGTGCAAGCGAACAACATCCTGCCCGCTGATGCGCCTCACCTCTCACTAGTGGAGTCCATGATACAGCACTAGCAATGCTCCACTGATTAATGAGATTGGGATGGAATCATTTAAACAGCTTACTCTGGGGCAACTAGAGACTAAAGTTGTCCCCTCTCAGCCAATGTCACAAATATCTTCATTTTAAAAAGGAATAAACATACCAGGTCATAAGGCAAATGGTGAAGCATCACTTTGCTTTGCCTCAGGTCAAGGATAACCTTAAAGTCTGGTTTAAAAAGGCACACATGCAAACTACTACTTACTGGTGAAGTAGGTTGTTTATGTATAGCCCAGCTTACATGTGAGTTAATCCTCTCCCATTACCTCTACAGTCTAACTGCAAAAAGGTGATGAGGGAATTTGCCTTTTTCATACTTATTTGCTGAAAAGTTTCTCTCTTGGCTGCAAGTTATTTGGGCTCTTCAGTAAGCTGAGGAAGCAGCACAACACTTGCTTCTGCTTTAAAATTTAGTGACAAAGCTTAAAGTCCTGAAACAAAGACAGGTTGGTCACATTAGCAGCTGCCTGCTCAGCACTGAGCAACAGGAACCAACAGCAATTGAGGTGACAAGCTCAGTCCCCAGAACATGCATGAAATCCTGCATGTTCACAACACCTAGTGTGCTGCTGGGGAGAAAACAACTGCTGCTCTCAGTGGCATAGTCAGAAAGCAGCTGAAAAGCCAGTGCTGGTAAACAGCTTTAGGTGTCCCCCAGCAGCAAACAAAAAACCAACCTTGAGCTCCAGGCCAGGCACAGAGCCACTCACCTTGAGAACTGCCGGAGTTTGGACTCTATACTTCTGTGCCTCATACACATCCTGGTGAGAGCAGAACCAATCTCTCTGGTACCACCTGAAAAACAAAACACAAGACAAGTGAGATCCCTGAGGAGACTGCAGCCTGTGGTGTAGAGCCATACCAACCAGAAGGCAGATGCCAAGTCTTCCAGAGCAACTGTAAAACAGATTCATAACCACTGTAGAACTGACCAGGCTATTAACTGGGCAGACCTCAGGGATATTTACCACCTTGGGAAGAAATTCATTTTTGTTCATCCAGAGACCAGAACAAGCAAACAAACACAATTAAAACACAGTTCTTCCTAACAGCTTGTGCTGTGAGGCACAAGTCCATGGCAGGAGAGTTAAATGAGAAGGGCTTGAGATGTCAAAAGAAAAGAAGCGAAGCTGGAGAGTGAGCTGGCATCTACAGTTTATTTCCACATTTTGGATTTGATTCAATTTTTCCATCCCTAAATTCTTTAGACCCAGAGCCTCAAAAGAATTTTGCTCCTCCAGAATATGCAACTAATCCTACACATTACCTCATACACCACTGACATGCCATCAGTGCGTCACATGTACCTGACACCTCAAATCACGCATATATTTTCTATTATATTGCCAGGAGGTGGCACTATTTGCTCTATGCCCTCGCTCTTCTCTGCTCCTGACAACGGCATGACAGCAAGAAGCATTTGCAAGTGTTCCTCCTCTTCGTTTCCCCTTGTAAAAGCACATATTCCTCCATTTCCCGCTTTAATCAGCATTACCAACTTTGATCAGCCCATTAAATTCCAATATAATTTTGTTTTGGTTAGCGTTAGTCTTGATAATTGCTTAGTTCCTATTTGCAAGCCAAATCTACTATTCCCAGGGTACAAACATCAACCTTTTGCACAAAGCTTTTCTAAACTGTAGCATTCTTCACAATGGCAAAGATAACAGCATCTATTTAAAAGTCGTTTGATTCTTAAAATAACCTCAGACTTGTAATATACAGTAAAGTATCTTCCCTATGCTTTATAAATGGTATTGCACAAGTAGAACACTATTTTCCTAGTAAAGAAACTTGAAGATTTTAATAGTTTTATTTAGGTTTTAAGCACGAAAGCAAGTCACCACCTTCCTGCATTCTTGCAGAATTAAATCCTGTGCCCACAAAACGGCTCTGGAACAAAGACACTAAATAACTGGAACGAATTGTGGCTATTTGGTATTTTCCATTGTCCAAGAAGATAAACAGAAAGTCCTTTGTCACTTGCCCAATTACTCATGTTTTTATAAGGAGCTTTTGAAATAATATTTGGTAACACTGAAGAGCTGTGGTTTCACTGCGTGCGGGTGGCTGGGAAAAACATATGGATTTCAGCCTGGATCCAGACCCATCTCTTCCGGCACTGCTGCACTTGCACAAGCTGCCACAGACTCTGGGAAGTTGAAAAGCAATAGAGAAGATGGCAAATAGCATAACAGAGAAAAAGTAATTGGAGGAGGAAGGCAATGTCCACAGCAAAAAGCAGATCTCTGTCCCAAACATCACCATTTTTCTCTAGAGCCACTGCCAAATAAAAGTAAGTCTGAGCCCAATGAGGCACAACTCCAACGAGATGAAGAAACTTCCATGGCCATTGGCAGAGCAATTCCCAGTTGAGTTTAAGTGAAAGGCAGGTTTTTCAGGTTGAAAACTCACTGAAACACTGGAATATTAAGGACTGTCAAGGGTTAAGTGACACTGCTTTCCTAAGCCCATTATATGAAGGAAGAGTCATTTCAGAACAATACATAGGAAATAAGACACTGTGTGTTTTGGAGACTAGGAAACAAGGGTCAGTTACTATTAATACTAAATTGTAAGATAACAAGATTTTAACTGAAACCCCAATACCCAAAGTATTAATACATCCCTTCAACATATAGCACAGACAAGGCAAGGTTAGCAAAACAGCTGTATAAAGGTAGGTCCATACATTGGTGGTTGTGCTTGTTTAGAAAAACCCAAACAACAAAGCACAACAAAATAAATAAGGAATAAAACAATAAAGGAATAAAAAGGTTATTCCATGGAAAAAGAACAAACCCAGCTGGCTGAGGATGAGGAGCTTTATGGTTCTTCCCACCTTGTGAAACTTCGTGTTATCCATAGTGTTTACAAGACTAGGGGGAAGTACAAGGTGTTAATTTCATCCTGCAAATAAAGACTACTCTAACAAACTGCTAAAAAGCATAAATCTCTCCCAAACAGCACTTAAATTATAACCTCAACCTGCCTAAAATCGAAGCACCGGGGAACACATCACTCCAAATGGCTACAACAAAGAAGGATTCCTGTTCCTCTGCAAAAATCATACATTGCTACAATCAATAAACTGAGTTTATTGATAAATAAAGCGAGTTTACAATAAGCTGAATTCAGAACAACCCAAGCTTAACTACCTTGGCAATGAGATTTCTGCAGTACTTCAAAATATCAACATAACGCTTGCAGGGAATGTACATCCCTTATAGAGTCTTCCAAGTGCCCTCTCTGCTCCTCTTGCTATTAGGACCATTTAAAGAGTTCCCTACAGCCTCTTACTGCAAGGCACAGGAGTGAGCTTTGTTTTTATTCCTCAAAGCCTTCTCCTTTCCAGCCTGGCAGCTAACGGACACTCGGTGCATCAAGCACAGAAGGGGGCAGGCAGCAGGCACCTGCTGAGAAGCTGCTGTGTGCCAGCAGCTTCTGCCCCAGCAAAGGGAAGTAGTCTCCATTCAACACATGCTGCTACAATAAAGTCACTATGCATTTCCAATTCCTGTTTAAAAGATAATGTTACTGGTGTCTAATTAAGCGTGGGAGAGAGAACCTCTGCGAGAGACAAGGGGCTTTTTCATTTTGGCACTCACTCCATTAGCAGAGGCAGGAACCGTGTCCAAGCGTCCCTATGTACCTACCCAGGTGAGACAGCCCATGATACACCTCCTGCAGAGTTTCTGGATGCTGAAACAGCAGCATTTCAGAAAGGATCACCTCCTCAGATATGCCTAAACAATGTGCATTTTGGGGGTGCTTCAGCAGTGCCTTGTTAAAACAGCTACCAGACTGAAGAATAGTACCCGCCTGTCTCCTCCCACACCTGAATCCCACTACTCCTCGATTTATTACATATGCCAACAGTACGGAGTTAAGCAGAGCTTCACCTCCCTGGTCCCAGATGTATTATCTTGAATAATCAAAATGCTTCCTGAGAAGGTACCCCCAAAACAGGTCTCTCACCACTCCTTGATTTACTGAGCTGGAGTGCCATGGCCATTTCCAATGCATTCAGCGGTCCTTCTAATAATGTGTGGTGCAAAGGGTTTATCTCAACTGCCAGCAGCTTCCTGCGAAGGCTGGTTCCCACCAGCAGAACTGTACTGACGCTCCTGTTTCCAAAGGGCTGGGATCAGCTGGCTACACAAACTGGCAGAAGGGAATCATTTTATACCACTGCAGTGGTTTGAAAACATCCAAATGTAACAAGGATGGTAGTTTGGATTTTCTTCAGTTACCCAATCTCAGCCAGACAGCCTTAGTCAACATGAGTAACATATGCTTTCCATAAATTATCATTCAGTGTTACAGTAGTAGTTTACTCACTGCTTGGACCTTACAAGCAGCATTCATGTATGCACAAGTCCGGATGTGGGCTATGCAGCTGAGTATTCAGAATAAGAAGTTTAGTGCACTGGCCTATGCTACAGCCATACAAAACCTACTTCAGCCTTCAAATTAATTATGGTTTACTTCTTAAAAAAGAGCTGCTGTGTGGGTGACCAAGTGCCTACTTACTCGAGGACAGAGCCATGAGCCAAACAGGCAGACGACCAAGTGGAGATAACTCCTTTGTCAGTGCTATCAACCCACAGACGTGGTGGCCAAAAGAGCATCTGAAACAGAAGTGCATCAGGAGCCTGCCAAAAGCACTGCCCATCTCCACTTCACTTACAAGCAGGTGCCTGGCAAAAAGTCATGGCGTTCTCCACAAGACGTAATTTCCTGAAGAGAAATACTGAGGCCACGCCAGCAAACTTTTCATCAGACCAAGAGTACATTGGGTGGGTGACCTGGGCTCCATTCACTGCTCTGCAGCCATGCGAGTTAAACTGCTGTGCCTTGGGCTCTCAGGTTATAAAATGAGGCTGTGAATTATCAGCTTCTCTGACATGCTACAGTAATTCATCCATTAAGGCAAACAATGCTTGGGAACGGTGTAAAGTAATACTTGGAAACCGGAGACAAGAGCAATATTCATCAGAATTCCCACTCAAAGTGGCTTAACAAAATGCTCCTGTCAAATTTGATTAGAAAGTGGGTGATAACATCAGTCTTATTTCTCATAAGTAAAAGGCAACTCTGCCAGGCAAAATGTGCTTTCGCTCTCACCTTCCCTGTTCTCCCTATTCCTGCCTAAGCCTGTAAAAGACCAAAAGCCTTTTTCATGTAAGATAATTAAATGAAAGTCTATGGACCACGACACTACAATGAGTCCACTATAAAGGCATAAATGATTTTCTTTCGATGCTTGCTTGTCATTCAACATTGCAGAGAGACAACAGGGAGAGACTGTAGGAAAGAGACTCAATTGTTTTATTGGAGTCATTATGTTCGTATTTAATAATGATCATATATCAAGGAAATGATTATTTGATGAAATGTGCAGCTGTACAACTGCATGGCCTCTGTATACTCCAAACAACCCATTACAATCAACCTCTTATCTTCCTTCTCTTGCTTCACTGTTGAGCAACCGCAGAAGGCTCAGGAGATGACTGCCTTTCAGGAAGTGCCTTTAAGGCTCCAACTTACTAACGAGCTCGTCTTTATCTTCAAGGGCAGAGTCAGCTATTTCCCTCTTTCCCAAAAGGGAGAGAATGATGAAAAATGGGTGTAATACTTTAGTAATTTCAAAGTTATCAGCAGAGACTTCCATTTTTGAGCAAAGATTAAAAGCAGGAGCTGAACAGAGGCTAGATTATTAAATATAACTCTGAATATAGAGGCTACGATGCAAGGACTAACAGTAGGACATTTTAAGTTAATGGTCATTACTCAACCCTTTCCCAAACTCACACTGTTAGAAGAGCAAGCAGTTTCCATCACTGATTACATAGGGCATGGACCTTGATCTTGCAAAACTGTTTATGTGGATCCCTCTGTGAAACTCAAGGATGATGGGATCAGTGCCAGGGTGCTACAGCAGACAGAGAAAAAAGGAGGGCTTTTGCCTAAAAGTGAACAGCACAGGGTTTGTAAACATTACCACTGGGATGGAAGCCTGGAAGTGGAGCTATGGTAGCACTTCATGATTCAGAGTGTCAATGGCCTCCAGGTTAAGGCTTGTAAGGTGGAAAAAGAACTGCAGACATCAGCATCTAGCAACCAAGCAAAGAAAAAGGGACACCCTTATTCCTAGAGCTACCATGAGCCTTTCTGAGCAGCATCTGGCAAAGCCTCTGAAAGCTGCTGCTCAAAACCAGCAAAATAGAACATTTCTTGAGGGACTTTTACACAAGTTTTAACTGTCATCTTTCAGAGAAGACTGGATCAAGAAATGTATACTCAAGGTCAAGCTCACCTAAGGATTTCAGATTAACTGAATCTAATAAAGCAACTCTGGCAGGCCACAGTCACATACTGCATCTCTGCAGTTGTCATTGCAAAAGAACAGCCTGCTTGCCATGTTCAGCTGAGTGCCCTTTTGGGCAAATCACTTGGAAAACATACTTTCAGAGGCCTGATATAAATTGTCACATTTGCTAGAGCCCCACACAGTCCAGATGATCCTGAAAAAAAAAATGCAGTCAGTGGTTTATTTTCTCCTTTGCAGAAGAAAAACAGCATTTGTTCATAGACTGAGCTAGCAGGATCTCCAATTTCATTTGCACTGATTTTAAAGGAGGAAGATGAGTTGAGAAGAATGGCAGTGGCAGCTAGTTAAAACAGCGAAGGAACAGGAAACCTGGGCCATTGCTCACCCACAGCCTGCCCTGGCAACCACCAGCTTCAGGAAGTCCTTAAAACAGACTATGACCATGTTCCAGTCAGTATGTTAGAGAACAAGCAAGAAACTCTCATGACTCGTTCTGTTTTAGCTTATTCCTCTGCTGAGCAGCATTTTTGCTTACCCTAGCTGTCCTCCTAGCAGAGCACTGGGCAAAACCCTTGCCCCATGGGAGTCAACACCAGCGTTGACATTAAACAAGCGGGGTCAGAATTTCAGCCATGTACACGGAGGTCATTACAGTCTGTCTGACATATTCAATATGGTCATGAACCAGCTCTGCTATGATCTTTGGACAGTTTGAGTTTAATCAGCATCCAAGGCATGCTGGAAAGCTCACCTGGGGCCTTCTGTTTTTAAAGAGGAGGTCACACACAGAGAGGTGACTGGAAATGCTTTGGCAAGGTTTAAGTTAAGTTACCGTAGGATGCGTGAGTTCCATTCTGGAGAAACTAAGAAGCCTGTCATTGATTCACAAACTGCTAAGAGATACAAAATGCATCACTGAACCGTGACATCCTGTTAGAGAGCAGTAAAAGTCCAGGCAGAAGTGTTTCCCAGTAACAAAAGCCTCAAGTTCAAGCATGTCTGTGTCAGGAGTGCAAGCTGGCTTGGTCCCTCCTCTTCTCCCTTGCACAAAGTGTGTTGTTGCCATCACAGATAGCACAGGTTTGCTTCTGCTGACTTTTCTCAGAATTTATATCCATCCCTTCTTGCAGGTGCTTGTTGCTTGTTTTTATGAACCCAGAGTTCCATACCAAGATTTTAATGCTGCAAAAACAAAGCATCATTAGAAACAGATTTGCTTAGAAAGGCAAATACCACACTTGTGTTTTCCAAGGGCCGTTATTTACTTTTTATTCTTTGGGAAGCAAATAACTTCATTACTGAAAACACAGAGGGTCTGCCAAACATCCGTACTCATAGTGAAGCTGGACCCACTGATACTGCCCATACCTATTCGCCATTTCTTTTCAAATGCATAGCTGAATGTATTTCCAAAATCATTCTATGAATAGCTATGTAAACCTAACGGTCTTAATCTGAGCAGATCCAACTGCTTTGCTCCACATGCTTCACTCACTAATGGTTTGAGACGTGAGTCACCAAGCTCACTCTCCAAAACAAAAGGAGCATGCTAATAAACAGGACTCTGTAATGGAAAGGGAATTGCTGAAGTTGCTGAAGAACAGAAGGCCAAGCCTGTGTGCTGTTTTGGAGTTACCCCTCACCTGTGCTGCATCCCAGAGCTGAGCTGCCAGCCAACACGTATCTAAAGGCTGGCTTCATCATCCAGGGATACTCACTGCACTGAGGACCATATAGTGAGAAGACGGATATTAGTTCAGGCCTATTTAGATAGCCAGACTTATTGATCGCCATACCTTGATGAGTCTGGCTTTTAATGTCAGCCCAATGTGTGAAGAAGGCAGTAATTCAAGATCCTTATGCTCTTCTGAAGCACAGCTCTTTATTTTGTCTGGACACAGCTAGGAACTGCAATGTAATCTAATTAGACACCAGCAATATTCAATGAAGGGAAGGGATAATACACTTACAGCAAACGGCTTGGAACACCAACTGCCATTCCACTGCATGCTCAGCAGAACATGCACTGCTTATTTTGAACTGGCAACTTCCACAGAGGCTGTGAAAAGTCTACAGCATCTCTCCTCTTCGTGTTTAGCTATCAGCCTTGCAAACACCTCTGGCCCCAAAAGTCAAAAGCTCCTTAACTCAGGTCTCCCAATCACCTGGGCTGCTGATCCCAATCCAGCAAGGATTTCCGCTACAACCAAATGGGTGCTGCCTCCGAAGCACAAAATCAAGCACGACCAGGACAAGCAGGTGCAAAAAGCAGAAGAAAAGATTATTTTTAAATCCAAGTCAGCAGATCTGACTGAAACCCCACTGCCAGCAGATCTGCAGAATAAGGCAGTGCTATTTTTACATGCTTTCATTTCTTCCAAAGCACGCTTCCTTACTGAGCAGAGTGAAAGATCATGGAGGGATAAAGGGAGGTACAAAATCACTGAAACCACCTTAAGAAGTTACCAGTTCAGGAAATTTTAGAGAAAGTCCATTATGTTTCAGTTACTTATACAAAGATACAGCATCATCAACCCAGCAAAAGGCCCAAGGCACAGCATCTTTGTCCCTGGACATAGCGGGAAGCTCTGCCCCTGCCCTGGGTATTCAGGGACATGGATACCCCTTGCTAGGGCAACCTCATGCCTTTGTTCAACGTTCATGACTTCTAACTGCAGCGGGCATATATAGGGGGGTGACAGTGGTGAGGCTTCAAAAGGCAACACATCTTTTCTCGTACCCTCTCAAGGCAGATGCTCTGCATGCTTCAAAAGCCATTTAAACAACTTCTCAAATATGTACTGAAATACCCATGGCTCAACTTCATCCCCCCTTGATTTATTTAGTGTGCCTCCAAACTCATTTCAGCATGGCTTGGTAGAAGCCTGGAGATTAAAACCACACTGACTTTGCAGACTCCCCTAAAGCTCAGGATACTCAGCAGCAGACACTGGGAAGCTGCAAACCTCTTTAATCCAGCAGCAGATAACAAGAATCTGGGGCACTAGTGTTTAGAGTTACTCAGACTGCCCCCCAAAGCTCATTTCATGCTGTGCTATCTACGGTTAACACTCAGTTAACTAGTTTAGGTTGAGGTTATTTTTGGCAGCATTCCTCTTATTTTCAACTGCAGCTTCCTCAGTTTTATTCCAATATAATGAATTTTCACAAAGCAAACGAGAACGTTACCACTCGGGTTTGACACCAGCTGGCTGCTTGCGCCTGCAGTACAAAGGAATTTGATACACAACACTGAGCTATGCTTACAAAACCAGCAAGACTCCACCTGTCACAAAGTGAAATGAGGACAGTCACCTCCACGCAGAGAAAACAGAAGTCTTTGTGCTTTTGGCCACAAACGCAATAAATACATAGCAAACTCTGAATTCATACTTCTGTACTTAGAAAAGGCCTGGTCATTTTCTTCACTACCTGTAAGCAGGAAGCAAAGTGAGCTTCGCTCAAGAACAAGGCTGCACGCAAATCAGGTGAGACAGCTGACAAACACAGGACTGTGCTCCCCAGATCTTTGGCTGCTTTGAATGCACAATTCACATGCTCCTCGGGCAAACTCCTGTTGATCCCACAAATCCTTCCGCTGTCAGGCTGCATCTAAAGTGTGCCTGCTGAAACCATGAAGAGTGCAGCAGGAGAAAAGCTTCAAGAGTTCTTTGATTCACAAAAAGAAAAGAGCTTATCTTATAGAAAAGAACAAGTGAAGCTGCATTAGCAATGTGGCTTCCAACAAGACACTTAGCAGTGCAGACTGGCATGCAGACACCAAGGACCAGCTTATCTCTTTCTGCAAGGACAAAGCAACTGGATTTTTTCTTCAAAACAAGCTCTGTTGGACTGTAGCTAACATGACTCAACCACTGGAACAGCAGATGCACGTACTGCTGCTGTACTTGCCCTCTGTGATGCACACACATGCAACGAGCACCAGGTTTGGAAGATCAGTGCCAGAAGGCCAGGTTTTAAAACATCACTCAATCATCCTCAGTAAGAACAACTGCAAGAAGCTTCAGGAAACCAGGGTTTGAATCAATGAAAAATACTAGAACCAAAAGTTAGAAGGAAAACAAAGATTAATTAAGAACAGGGCTTTTCAAATCCTGAAATTCAAGCCTTGAAAGGGGAGCAGACGCTATCCTGTGCCCACAGAAACTGCTTTACAGCATTGCTTCCTCATCATTTTAGCCGTTCCTTCACTACAGTGTGGAACACCTTCAGTATCTCCTTGAAGAGAAACAGGAGGGGATTCACCCCTTACACTACATGCAGGACAAACCTTCGGAGTACTATTACCATTCTAGCCAAGTCCTGCTCATCTTATGGTCCTTAAGCATCAAAACAGCTGGGGTTAGGCTGTTTTAAATAAGGCTCTGATACATATACAAAGTGTCTCTAAGGCTTTTGTCATAGTAGCATGCAGTACTATGTTAAGACCCTTCTTAGGGATGCTCCTCCTCTGTGGTAAAGAAGTCTATGTGCCTGCATTGCTCCCCTCCAAATGCTATGCTTCCCTCCACTGCTATAATGTGTTTGGTTACTGGTCTTCCCTTCCAGCATCTCATGCAAAAAAAACAGGGAGACAAAACCGGAAGCAATCTTGGGAAGCTATGTGGTCTGCTCCCCCACCAACAGCAGAGACAGCTCTGATGAGGTTCCTGGGGTCTGTCCAGTCCAGCTCAGCTTTGAGAGTCTCCAGGGGTGGAGACTCCCAGGCTCCTCTTCCCATTGCTGACTAGTGCCACTGTGAAAGTTGTTTTCCTTACCTAAAATCCAGAGTCCGTTGTTCAAACCCACGGTGCTGACACTGCTTCATCAACACAACACAGTAAATACATATGGAAAGTGCTTATTGGTTTTAGGTAAGTAAAAGCTTTGACGCAAAGATCCACCTTACACACATATAAAACAGCACTGCCACAACCAAGTCTGGGCAAAAATGACATCTGTGGTGTTTTCAAATGACACAAACCCAATTAAAGACCACCTACGAGAAGTGGCCAGCCCAAGTGCTAACTTGTTTAAATGTATCTATGTACATTTACTTTTGCTGTATTTCTTAGGGTTTCTCTAAAAATGAATTAATAGTACTTTTATGGTTAAGCTGACTTGAGCAGAGAAACATTCATCTGGTCATTTGACATCTCTGGTAATGCAGGAAATCCATCTAAAACTCACAGCTCCTCACACGCTCTGATGCTCCCTTGTTCTTCTAACAGACCTCATCAACCCGCACCTACAATGCACAGTTGGCTGTGACCTATTGCTATTAATTTATCTATTAAAGACAAAAGGAAGTGTCAAAGTTGGATGGAAGGTTTCTGACCTAGGCTTTAAGTACTGTAATGCACAAGATGAGCATTTAAATTACAAGTTTAGAGGAAAAGGCTCAGAAAGGGTCACCTCCTATTTAGGATTTATTAACTGCTCCCCCCAGAGACCACCTTGATTTAGTACCATGTAACCCACATTCCCACATTTCACAGTGATACTGTTACACGAGAGGTTTCTCTTCCATCCTGCTCAACCATGTGAAGATAGAACTATCAATTCACCTAGCTCTTCTCGCAGAGATGGTCAACTCGAGAGACAGGTCACTCAGAACTTGAACACACAAACATGAACACAGTTACAGAGAGTCTGAGGAAGCCTATGTTTGTAACACTGCGCTGGGGAAGAAAAGCCTTGGATCACTCAACAGAAAGTCATCTTGCCATGCAGTCTCACAACCAGTTTGTAACACCCAGGGCCAACAGAGACAAGATTTTCTTTTGCTAACCGATGTGAGATCCCCCAGGTTTTGGAAGCTTGAAGACTTGGGCTCCAGTCCCAAATCCCCAAGTGCAAGCTTGACTCAAATCCATCTGCTGCTCACTACAACGTTCTGCTCTATCCTACACTGAAAGGCAGAAATCTTGCAAGCCAGTGAACAATACAATCTGCAGAGTAAGGATGGAGCCACTAAGAAAAGGTGTGTGGGGAAGAGGCAATTACTGAATTGCCCATCTTCCCCTGATGGGAAGTAACGCTTTAAGGCACTGATTCATGAACTGTGCTTACTGAGATGGTGTGTGTCCTGCCACTATTCCACAGGCAGTGAGTGCAAAGCCCATGCTGCAATACAACTGTGTCAAGATTATGGCAACCAAACACCGAATGGAGTAAAGCACCTTCTCACCAGGTAAGCACTGAATGGACCCCCATGTGAGGGGGTCAACAGCACTCATGTGCCTATATTTAACATCTGCACTGAGAAGCAATTCATGGTTTTGTTTAAGGGGAGCTTCTTGGAAGAGAGCAAAGGTGCCTCAAAATGTTAGCCCCAGGGTAAAGTGCATCTGCAGACAGCTCCTGAGGAGCAGCTCACACATGGGAGTTTAGTAACAGGATACAGCTCTGGTTCCTTGACGTTCCCCTGGGCATTGCAGAGTCAACACAGGCCAAAAGTTTGGCAAATTTGAAGTTTCAGTTAAAAACACACACACACTTTTCACATTGTTCACAGACCAGACACAGCTTGTTCCAGAGTGAATCAATCCATTTCACCCACTTGTACAAATACCCACCAACCAACTTAACCACCCTAAGCAGCCAAACACTTGTACTGGTAACTAGTTTAGTTACCACAACTCATCAAAGTGAAAATGTGATACAAGCAAGAATTTAAAATTAACAATGTGATACAAGCAAGATTTTAAAATATATTTCTTTTTTAATGTGCTCATTTTTAATGTGGTCAACTCCTGCAGTTACACTCTGGTAAGCGTGACATATCATCAGTCTTAATAGACTTCCAATGCAACATCAGTTTCTGATTTATTTCCCCCCCCATCCCACATCTTCTTCAGAGTTCATTTCTATTTCAAGCATCAGCAGTCAACGCTTGCAACATCTGCAGGTTGCCAAGCCAGTTTATCTATGGAAAAATGGATATGAACTACTTGCCAACAGAAGAAAATACACCCTGCGCTGAAAACTGGCTAGCTTGTGCTTATTCCATCTATCTATAAATACAGCAGTGCCAACTGCTAATTAAACTAGACATGTTCAAATGGTGTAAAAGCTGTAATCACAGTATGACATGCGTAAGTCTCTAAATATATATATTAAAAAATGAGGCTGAAAAGCCCTCCAACCAAAACCTTGTAAAGGGATAAGCACTCTCAGCTTTTTACACCACATTAAGGAGAATAGAGAGCTGCTGATCGAGGCTTCCCCGTGCAGAAAGCACAAGATACACAGTAAGAAGCACAGAAAACGCAGCCCATGAGATCTGTTATTATGTGGTTCTGAAGCCACTCTCCCCTTTGCCTCCTGAGGAGCCCTTCAGCTGCTGGAGTCTCTGCTCCCGACGTAAGCTGACAGTAACTGCAATGCAGCACTCGCACGGGTGCCGAGCATCTCTGGATTCCTCTTCCGAGGCAGCAGCACTGCCACTCAGCCTGAGCCAACTCAAGGGCATGCCTTCCACAGCAATACTTGCCACATTTAATGTGTCCAGCTGCAGTCCATTGCAGATACAAATGCCTGCGATAGGGTTTAGCCTAGATTTCTGTAACAGTTTAAAGTAGGTAAGATAAATGATTCATTTACAAAGATAGCCCCTAAAGAACTGGCTTTTGGTACGGCAGTAAGGACAGTATAATTGGGGCTTGATGTAAGCAGTATTTCTCCAGTTAAGAAAAAAAAACTGCCCAAAGAAAGTAGTCTCATCATTTTGCCGTTCCCAACAGGATCAAAAGGCCATGAAAGGCATGGCTTGTGGGTCAGACTATACATAAAACTAGAACAGGGTACCTCAGCTGGCAATTCAGGATAAACCAGTTATACATCTGGGACATATTCTGTATTGTGTATTATTTTCCTATCTGGGTGATGTGGCAAAACGCTACAGCAGCAGAGGTGGGCAGCACTGAAACCTCCTGTGGGGACTGATGGGTTATAAACGTTAATGCAAACAGAATCACACTCAAGGAGCTCCAGTTTATCTACTAACAAAGCTTTACACCAGGTTTGTTAACATACAGGTGAGCCAGGGGCATACGCAGCATGAAATGATTAAAAAAACGTATTGAGCTCCAAAGACAGACACAATGAGTATCTGCTATGAAAACAAAATTAAACCTAACACTATATTAAAGCACTGGAGAAGGTGATTGAAGACAAAATAGGTACAAATCAGAATCAGCAATTACCCACCAGTGATCCACCCCCCTACGAGAGGCAGCTCTTGCAAGTTAAGTCAGCAGTTACGATGGGCAGGAGGAGGGACAGGATCTCCAGGGACATTGTTTCTTGCAAGAGCCAAGTGAAAGAAGACTCAGCTTTAAACGTAAAGTGCATACAGAAGATGGTGCAATATGGCTTCCTTTGAAGTTTGACTGCCTTTTGTAAAAGGAAGAGAAAAAACAGTATCAAAAGAAATGAGCTTGCAAAGAAGATGAAGAGATTATTTTAACAGAAGATGTTTTCCACAAGATCACCCCTTTCCCTCATCCTAACCCCCGCATGGGGCAGCCTCCAGGGAGTCACACAGGCAGGGCGCTCCTCATCTGAACGTTGCTGCTGAAAACGCACCTTTGCTTCAAGGTTGTATTAACTGAGTTGCACTGGACACGTTTCAAACAACTCCGATGCTGTTAAGCTTTGCCAGGCAATAGTGTGAAACACCAACCCGTTCTCTAACTGGAGAAGTGAAACTGAGGGTTCTACAAATGCCTGGGGCTGGATGAACACTTACCTCAGCAGGCATCTCCCTGCCAAGGCGCACTCCAAGCAAGAGTGTTCTGACAAGCAGGCAGTGACTAAATGCAAAGTTCTGTGCAATTTGCTCATTTAAAGATAAATTTATGATTTAGAAATCAATTTACTCTGCCAGCTGTTAGCAAGGTCAAAGGTCAACTCAAACTCCAGGCAAGCCACCAGCCCTGATGGGTGAGGTGCCCTTGCTTTCCGCAGCCAGTGTCTGATGGGCTCAGGATCTCAGCCAGCTTCCTCTGGCTCTCCAGCCAAAGTGACGTGATGAATTTGGAGCAAGGCTGACCAGGGACAGCCTCGGGCACAATGCAAACCCAGGCACAAATGTGGATCTCTGGATCTGCAGCAGGAAGCTGTTATCTACCCTATTCCTTTAGAAGTTTTGGATCTTTCTGTCTCTATGTGACTGGCATCAACATCTCCCAGCAGCAGTTCTGTAGCCCTGGAAAAGGCCACTAGGGCATCCAGGGATCCCTCCTAAAAATAAGCAGCAGCACTAGAGATGAGAACACCCAACAGAAAGATGGGCAAAAAGACATAAATCAAGATAGAGCTACTCCCAGCACCTCATCAGATGTCAGACCAAGGCGACCCTCCCTCAGATCACAAAACAGCTGTCTGCAGCCCAGACCTCTTCTCTAGATAGTGTTGGTCAGCTCCACATGCCTTTTGGCCCTCAAGTTATGAGAGCTCAGCAGCCAACAGGAAACATGTTGTTCTGGCACTGTGCTCTCTTCGACCCACTCCAAATGTAAGGAAACAGTCAAGCTCAAAACATGACAGTGGTCTACCAATTTAGTACAGCCAACACTTCCGAAAGGAAAAACTTCCATTCATACACAGTCTTTAACCCAGCCTCTCAAACAGGCTAATTCATTTATAGCAGGATATGCTTCCTGCCATAAAACATCCATATGCAGAAAATATTACACACTTCCTTCAAAATCTATATTTAACTTGTAGTGATAATGCACTGATGATACTCATTGTCTTTTCATTTTGCTCTTTAAGCAAGGTAGAGATTTAGATGCTTCAGCACAACCTTCTGCTGTTCTATTTGCAAGTTTTCCTCCACCACCATCCGAGTGCTCCTGCAGATGAGCTGCCAAGACAGGCATTACCTGTCTACTGAGAAGAGCTATCTAAACCAAGCATTTTGCTAAGGAAAGCATCACACCTTTGTCAACCCGGAAGGCTCTTTTACAGCAGAGAGCATGAGATGATCCACCAGGCAAAGGGCCAAGCTGTCTCTCCACAAAACCTTCCCAACAATTGCTTCTGTGACTGCTGGGACAACCGCAGGGACAGGAATTATAGTTCCTGTCCAAGTGACACAGTTCCTTGCTCACCCACATGGACAAGTTTACTCCAGGAAGAAACAGTCTGTTCTCTTCTCAGCCAACACAGTAAAATTAGAGAGGTCTCTTTAGGCAGACCCTGTTTCCTATAAGATGCTCCTGAACCAGTGAACAATAAAGTGCTATTAAACTTAAAATACTGAACCCACCTGGCTGTGGGAATAGGGACCTGAGCTCCAGTTTTATTCCTGTAATTCTCTGTGATGAATGAGAATGAACCCCCCAAATATCTGGGTTTCAAATTTCAGGATAATTTAATTCTCCACAGATCACCATTGCCATACTGGTGGTTTTGGGGAAAATCTGTGCGAAGCCAATGCAACATTTTTCAGCATGGACTTTCTCATAAATGAATGCACTGAGGTCCACAGTGTGAGACTGAAAGATAAGCGTGCTGAGCTTCATCTTCAGCATACACATCTCCAAAGAGCATCTTCTCCATTTCCCATAGTAACTTCAGACATAACAGAGGGGGCGAAAAAAAAAGGCAACGCTATTACAATTTCTATGACTGTGACCTTTAAATGTTTAACTAGCAATCTCTTCTTCACAGTCAAGATAAAGCAGCAGGTGATTAGCTTCACTATGAGTCACTATGCCCCTGTAGTGCAATAATTCAATTAGACACTTTAACAGCCTTCAGTTTTGTTTGGGATCTGCTTACTAGAGCCACAGTCCCTTAGCTACAGTTCTGTTTTGCCTTCGCAAGCTAAACAGGGTCACTCTAGGTCAGAGCTGGATTCAATGAGAGGTCTCGCAGAAAATCCTAGATGCTCCAAGAAATGGGGTTGATGTTTTTGGAGGAGGCACTGAGCACAAGAACTCTGGGAGAAGGTCTGGAGCTTGTGCCTGGATACAAGCTGCAAACTTGCGGTGAGCTACAGGCAAGACTCTGACCCCTCCTACTTGCTGATCTCAGGATACACATATTTTACTTGCTTAGGCTATCTGCTATCCTCCAGCTAAATCAGACACACTATTCTTTATTTTCTGTTGTAGCTGCTGCAAATATACTCTTAAGGGTCTGTCTCACATCAATCTCCAGAAATAGCTTCAAACCTTCACCTTCTGCCTGATCCATTCCTCAGCTGGTGTTATGGGATCAGGAAATTGCTGGAGCAGCTGAATAGAGTTTCCTGTGTAATATGTAACACACAACATCATTGTCATTCAATCACACCTGGATTTTGGAAGTTATACAGGAAAGTATCTGCAAGCCTGAATTGTGTTCTTGACAGCCAAGGCTCTTCCCCCTCCTCCAGAGTAATTTTTTTTCCCCCAACAGCTTCATAAGCAATTCTGAAAAGGAAAAACATATTTCCCTCTTCCCCACAGCTGAGTCAGCAATGGCAGCAGCAAACTCCCAGGGCCTGCATGTATCCTGGTGACCTCTGGACCTCTAAAACTGTTTCACTTTCCCCTCAGCACTGGAGTTCTCCAAGCCCAGGCACAGGCATGATGTACTCAAGTTGCACTCGTGCTCTCTCGCAGGACCAGCCCCCGATTTCTGCTCAAGAGTCCAGAGGGTTAATAAAACACAACGATAAATTAGTGGGAAGGGTAAATCCATCAACCCATAGCCAAATGTGCTTACCAAAAATCAAACTACTCACAGCATCTCCTGCTTTAAGCTTGTACCAGATGGCACACAGCTTGAGTTTAAAAATTACTTTTTGTAAGTTTTAGCTTAAAAATTACCTTTGGTCACCCTTTGCTGACCATTTCATAAAGGTCAGGAATCTGTCACTGGCTGCAACCTAATGGGTAAGTGCTTTACCTCAGACAACATCTGCTCCCTGGTTTTGCTCCAGAGATCCTGGGTTCAAACTCCACTGCCATGGTCTGGCTGCTAGGGCTGTACAGTCATTAACAGAAAGAGCAAATGATGAGCTTTCAGAGGGAGCAATGAAACATCTTTGCTCTACTGCACATAGTTCAATCAAAGCCTTTTGTTAAATATTCTTCCACTTCTTAAACCAAGTGTTTCGCACTATGGAAAGAGCTGTTTTTATCTCATACCAACCCTGGTTGTATTTATAAGGCCACATACAGTATGATTTTTTTTTTTTAAATCCAGGATTAGACTCACCAAGAGTCTACCAACACATCAGGGGGTTTGCAAGGAAAATACTAGTGCCGTAAGGTCCAGCGTGTGTGCACATAGCTTCATTAACAAACACATTCACCCCAATAAAAACTCCATTTTCATTAGGCCTCGTGCTGCTGTTCCTAGATGTGTCAAAGCAGGGTTACTGACTAATGGGTCTAATGTTGCCCTGACACAGGGAAGCCCTAACGAGAGTTTTGCAACACCGTGTTACAAAAGGGCTCCAGGACCAGTCACAGCAGGAAGATTTATGTCAAAGACATCTGTACCTATATGAACAAGAGAATTTTACAAGGCTAAAGAAACTAAAACTGTGGCCTTGTAATAGAAAGTGAATCGAGACAAAAGACATTCCTCTTATGCAGCAAGAAGATAAGCTGGCAAAAAATAAAAGCAGGTAAAGAGTGAAGTCATGTATGAACCTCGTGACTCGACAGCAAGAAAGATGCAATCTATTTGGATTACACTTAAGTACAAAAATCTCATATTTCTTTCTAAGAAGGTCTTAAACCGAGACTCTTATCTGCCATTATAATCTTGTACTGTGGCTCGCACAATAAGAGTAAATGTGCAGCATGTAGGCACCACAATCTCTTTCTGTTTCCAGCTCTTCTAAAATCACTTTCAATTCTTCAACCTTTCAACACTCCTACCAGAAAAACCTGGTGAGTCACCACAAGCAACTGAAACACCCAAACACCTGTGACCTGTGCAGATTTCATCTTCCCAACACACACCAGATGATTCTGAGTTGGCATTAACACCTACAAAACCTGAACGTGACTTCTGGAGCTTTCTGCCAAAACAAGGGATGCCAAAGGCATCACAATTGGAGGTTTATGGGGCAAAAACTCAGAATAAAGCATATGTTTAACAACAGGGCTAGGAGAGGCCATAAAGCTTTCCTTTTTAAGAGCAGTGCAATCTCCACACCACATCCCACGCCCTGAGAGCGCTGGAGCAGATAGGTCCCTGGCACAGCAGTCTGGACTCGATATGCTGCAGCTCAAGCAGCTCCTGCCTCTGCTGGGTAAGACATAAAAATCACTGTCAGCCTCAGAAAAGACAGGGGTTGTGCTCTTGTATGCTCAGCACATGGGAGATGTTCTTTCCTTCAAGGCCACAAGTGACCGACATTAATTGTCTATTAACATGTAGCTGGGGACCTGATAATGAGAACATATTTTTTTCATCCCGATTTGATAGAAGAGACACCGAAATATGTTTTAATCTGCAACACAGATGGGTAAAAACAGCTGCCCAACAGCCACGAAGGCTTAATTCTCCTCACAGAGCTTGAGAGCAGCTTTACTGCCTGCCAGATAAGTCATGTTTACAGCAGATCCTCAGAGCTGTTCAGTCTCCTGTATGCACTTAGGAACCAGACCACAGGGTAGATTTGCAGCGCCATAATTAGCACAGGAGACAATGGAGGAGCAATGGAGAAGAATAATTTAGTCTGTGCCAACACCAGGTCAAGGTCCAGGGGGCTTGTCTCAACTTCTGGGCAGCTCATGGGGAGAAAGGCTGGGAAGGATGAAACGAGGGGGATCCGCACTCTGGAAGCCCAACTGCTCCCCACAGACCAGCTTGAGCAGCCTTAATCAGCTTTGCAACTCTTCTTCCTTCCCATTTCAGGGCTTATTTTGTGTTAAACAAAAGGCAGGTAGTGGGCACCCCTCACAAGCAGCACTGCCATGTTGCCACAGTGACTGTAACCGTACACGGTGTGTTGGCAGGCAGAGCATTTCCCCACTCCTGCCTTTCTGCTAATGAGTCAGCAAGTGCATTAACTTAAATAACACACCACCAGCTCATCAGGCTTGTTACTGTGCAACTGCACCCCAGAGCAGAGCAGATGGGAGAGCTCCTGTTGTACCAGCTGGATTCAACCCTGATCCCCTCTAAAGCCACGTCCAGAAAAAGCCAACATGGGTAACTCCAAACACCACTTGCACAGAGATCAGCATCACCATTCCCATCTGGGATGGACTGTGTCAGAACTGAAATGAAACAGAGAAATTGTTAGACGAAGTCAAAAATATGTAAATATGAGATACAGATATCTCAAAAACCCCCTCAGGTCAGAGGAAGGCCAGGAAACATCAGGCAGTGCAGCTCCGTTTGGGTTCTCCTGATCCAAAACAGAGTCATGGCACCAAAACTCATACACTGCCTCTCATGTGCAAAGAGACTAGAGAATTTGTCCAACTAGTTTATGAAGGACTGGTTTATTTGTGCTCCTCTCCATTCCCAGGAACTAAGCATCTTCTTTTTTAAGTCAGTAAGAATCTATCACTGACATTCCATCTAAAGACAAAAAGCAGTACCAATAGCATCAATACCAGCACATACTCCTTCCATACTCCTAATATGTTCCTACTCCTGGAATTAAGGTTGTGAAAAGAAGTCCCAGAGCACACACAATATTTGCACACTCAAGAGCACAGAAGCAAGCAAAAAGATTCATTTATCTTATGTAAATAGTTAAACTATTCATATTCCTTAGACCCCAATGCATAAAGCAACACATGCAGATTTCCAGAAGAGCTAAATACAGGGTCACAGACACATCAACCAAGAAGTGCACACTATTTACTGGCTTTCTGAAGATTGAAAATGTGCATTAATTCAGGGAGCAAAAAGTGGTTCAGGAAGAGAAATAACACCAGATCCAGCCTTTTCCAACTTGCAACCTGCCCCTGGTCTCTCTCCCATTTTCCAAGGCATTTCCCACCCCATCTGTGCCTGGAAGAGACAAGCTACCCCAAATCTCACCCACAGGAGACAGTCTGTGTACTGCTCCTGTTTAATGGAGACACAGCAATTCCTGAAAAAAAAAAACAGGGCTAAGAATAAATCCCAGTGGCCAGAATAAGCACATGAACTAAGTACAAGGAACACATAAGAAGATTTATTAGGTCTCACGCTGTAATAGCACTGTAAATCATACTGATGCCCTATTTGCTATCCACATACACCTTGAAGTCAATGATAAAAAGTTCAGCTGGCACAGAAAGACACCATGGAGGGTTTCACCTGCAGTGTTTTACTTCCAGCCTTCCTCAATTCACTTGTGTTAATCCAAAAATTGACTACTTTGGTGGAAAAAGATGGAAAAGTCCTGAGGTGTCTCCAAGCTGGGGAGCACACAGAGCTGACAATTCGCCAGGCTGCCATTGCCCCACTATGTCCAGTAAGTTCAGGATACATGAGATACCCTGAGTGAGTCAGTGATCATGAGAATGCTAACAGCAGATGATCTTATCTTCAAGAATGCCCTTTATTAGGAACCTGTGATCTGAACCATCAGAAATCAAGGGAAGTACTACAGGAATTGCTGTTGGCGTTGCTGTTAGAGCCAGCCTGCAGCCACTGCCGGACAAGGTGTGCGGAGAGGAAGGTGGGCTGTTCCAGGGCATCCTGTTTGCAGCCTGAAACCACTCCTGAAGGCAACAAACATGACATGATCATTGTGACAGCTGTGACAAATTAGGTTTCATTTGCCTGAGAGCCAGCCATGTTCATTTAACTGCAATTACTGGCACATCATGATCCCCAAGCCGAGAACCCACCACGTCATCCAGAGAAACAGTGTCTTGTACAGATCAACCTGTTCAAAAGGTTCTTCTGTAACAGGAAAGGACTCCTTAGGGATGATGCCATGAAGGGCAGGACTGTTACTACCAGCGGTAAATGGCTAAAGGAAACTACAATGAGCAACAGGAGGAAGCGAGAGAAGAAAGAGTGCCTTCAAAACACAAAGCAACCGATGGTGGGTCTGTTTTTATCTCCTGTTTTCCACACAAAATTACTACACATCTGCCATCATGACCAGACTCCTCTGCGTGGCAGGTTTGACCATCTCTCCTCATAAGGCTATAAAAGATTTAGTGATAGACGGCACATACAAGCCCTCTGGTGCTAGGCATATTCACAGTACTGGTGACAGGGGCCTTTCAGGAAGTCCCACCCCACATCCTTTTGTATAACCTGGCTTTCAAAACTAAACATAGGCAGTAGCACAACTTGTTTGCTGTGCTCCACAAGCCTGTCTTGCTCCCGTTGGAAGCAACGCCACCACATCATTTGATCTAAAGGGACAGCCATACCATCAGCAGAGCCTTCCATTTGATGCTGGCTTCTTTGCTGGGAGCATGTCTCTGGTGCAGAAAGGATGGTAACCAAATTTACTTGTACAAGCCTTTGGAGAGCTTTGAAGATGGAGCAATATTGAGTCACTGTAAGAGTGTTCTAAATGAAACTTCAAAGTACAGCTACAGACACCCTGCAGCCACACTCCATCTCCTAAATCACTCATTTCCTGAAAAATTGTTAATGTGCGTAAACCAAAGTAAATGATAGTGAAGCCACAGCTGTCCTTCTCATCTGAACACACCTTTTATTCATTGGTCCTGCATCCCAACTCATCTGGGATCACTGGGAAAACAGATGGAAATGTTAGTTCTGAGGTCTACAGATTTTTTTCTATGACAAAAAAGAAAGGTCCCTCCAGGGCTGGTGCAGGAGATGAGGAACATCCTGACTAACGGCCAGGGATCTGTTCAATTCATTGCACATTCGTTAGTCCTACACTATCTCTTATTTCACAACAGGACCTCCTATTCACACAAACCTCATTCAACCTTTGTTTGCCAAGGACAAGCAAAACTGAACAGAACACCATAGTTCTCCCAAAGCCACGGTACAGCTCTGCCTTTATTTCTCTTGTTGTAAAAGAGACACAAGGCAACCAGCACACATGAGCAGTTGGGGAAAACAGTCATCTCCTCTGGCATGCTGTAAGTCATGAAGGGACCATTTCAGCTCGAAACCACCAAATGCTGAATGGGGAGACAGGCCTGAGAGCAAGCGGCTGGAAGAAGCGAGGGGGGTTCAGAACAGCCCTGTGTGGCCCGAGAGCACCAGTGCTCACCACTGAGCATGGCTCTGCTCTGCGTTCAGGATTATTGATTATCCTCTGCTAACCCGGTGATTGACTGCCCAGGGCAAAGGGAAAACAAGTTTCATATTCTATACAGAAAGGTAGTTATTTAAAATCACTAACAGAGATCTGTATCTCTAAGGTTTCTCTGGGGAAACCAGACAGCTGCATAGCATGAGACTGAAAGCTACAATAAAATGAAGAAAGGAGCTTCAATAAATCATTAAGCAAGAGCTCATAATGTTTATCTGCAATGTCATGTCCCCACAATCTACAAAAGCAGATGTGTAACTTTTTGTTTTTCTTTTATCAACTATTAAACTGTCATGTAGCTATTACAGAAGATTGAAGCCTCTTTTAAAATGCACTGAGCATCAGGGATTGCAGTTTCTTGTCATGGAAGGGATACTTGTATGTCAATCCATATTGTGTAGGAGGAACTAGAGATAAAATACATGGAAATAAACCTTTGAAGGAGAGGCTGTTCACCACTTGCCGATGTTCTGGCAGCTAGATGTGCCCAAAACTTCATTAACAAGACAGCTCTGAGGGATCACTTTTACCAGTTTTGTTCCATTGTCCCTCATTTATTCTTCTTCTGGTACACCCCATCCCTACATTTCCAGGTGTACTATATACATAGTGAGGCACAGGCAGCACCAGAGCTGGTCCAAGGCCCTCCAGCAATGCAGGCAAAGTCCTGCGTGGCCATGGCACTTCTGCCCAGGGGAGGAGGAGGTACACAGAAAGGCTGTTAGAAGGCACTAGGAGGTTTCAGGGTCAGCAGTCACTTTCCTACACCCTCCCTTATAAGCACTACCGCTTCTTCCCCAGCCAGCCTTGCTCTTTCCCCCCAGCCCTGGAATTGCTAGGGAGATGGGAAGCACCAGGGCTTGTGCCACAGGAGCAAGGGTGGAGAAAGGAAAGGATGGCCCTGGAGACACTTAGCAGGGCTAAACCAATGGGAGATGCAGATAGCTGTGCCCCAGTGTCACCATCCCCAAGAGACTGGGGCAGCTGCAGCCTGGGGAAACACTTCACCAAGATTCAGCAGTGACCAAGGAGCAGCCAGTGTTGGATCATGAGCAATGCGGTTGTACAACCTCTCTGTTGAAAGCTCAGAGCTCTTTCTGCTCCAGGTAGTGCCATAAACACCGCTGACGTTTCCCAGCCTTGTACTGCAACACACTGACACAGACACTGCACCTCTTCCTCTGGAGCCTTACTGCAGCCACCAGCACAAAGGGAGGAGAAATCAGCCTCACAGGTATTGCAGAGATCCAAATGTTTCTTTAGAACCTTGTTTCCTTCCTTTAGAAGGAGAATAGAGCAGGAAAGTTCTCTGCTCCCTCAGGCTTGACATTCAGAAATTAGCATCTGTTTGTTTTACAGAACAGGACTTGTTCTATCCAATTTAGACCCCATCTGTTAATCTACAAACAAAAGCAAATAAACACTGAAATTATGACTAAGGGGAATTTCAAAAGGCCTACACCTCACTGTGCTTTCTTGAGGAATTATGAAGAGAGCCTTGCATTTATCCTGTTGTATTTCCTGCTGGCACTATTGCAAAACTTGAAGCTGCTGTGCTGCTTTTGTCTGCTGCTGATGTTGTGAAGCCTGACTGTGTTCAATCCAGCCGAGAGGGCTGCTCTTTGAAAGCACGGTTGAAGCACAAGCACAAAATCCTGACCACACCTATCTGTGAGCAAATCCACTGCTCTATACAAGCCCTCAAATTACTGCTATGCTTCAGGTCCTTGAAGTCCACCAAATTAACAAGCTCTAGCCCACATGACTAAGGTTCACAGAAGTTCAACCCCAGCTTATGTAAGAGACAGAATCGGTGTGTTTGCCTTTAAGAAACACCCCCCCAAGATAAACCCGAGGGTCAGCAAACATGCTGTGCAATATTTAACAGGAAAATACTGGGACCTTAACGGGATTTGCAGCCTGAAACCACTCCTGAAGGCAACAAACATGACATGATCATTGTGACAGCTGTGACAAATTAGGTTTCATTTGCCTGAGAGCCAGCCATGTTCATTTAACTGCAATTACTGGCACATCATGATCCCCATGCCGAGAACCCACCAGGTCATCCAGAGAAACAGTGTCTTGTACAGATCAACCTGTTCAAAAGGTTCTTCTGTAACACCAAGTCTTCAGCCATTTGTTAATATGTGCCAATAGCTTCTTTGGGTGTTTATTGTGGTCCCCCAGCTCTTTTTCACCCAGTGGAACAATAAAACCTGGTTAAGAGGGTTTAAATTCTGCACCCCTGGTCACCAACTGCAGTGCCCGCAGGAGAACATGCTCTTTAGAGATGTTTACTGCGTATGGTCTAATCCAGGAGATCTGAAAATTGTTTCATCCAGCCTGAAATATTATCTTGGAACACTAAACATATCTGGACTCTGTGATCTTTACAGCACGATCCTACACATGTATTTCAATTTCTAAGAACCCTTTCATTATCCCCTTTATACTTCAGCCCCACCAAAGAGGAACGCTTCAGTGGATTATAAACGCACTGTATCAACATATTTAGTGGGTGAGCTAATTTAAAGGGGAAAAAAAACCCTCCCTCTGGGATGTGGCCATCGGCTTCCTTGAAAATTCCTAGATAACACATCCACAGCACGTCTAATCCATTTAGTCACACCACAAAACATCACTCATTTCTCTTCGAGACACACTGTATTTACTCCCAGGCAGGACTTCACAAGCCCACGCGTTCTGCAGGCAGGAATGCAGGAGCTCTGGTCCCTCTGTCCATCTGTCTGTCCGTTTGCTGCTGCGGCACCAGCTGCTGGCAGGAGCAGGTGTTTTCTGGTTTTCTTCTCAAGAGAAAGTCCCAGGCACTATCTTCAGTGGAATGCAAAACACCAGCTCGGCACGCTGGGCCCAACACGGAGCCACATTCCTTCTGAGCAAGCAGGCAAGGGGCCCTCGCTCATTGCTGCTTGCTCAGATGCCTTCCTGGGGAGGGAGCTGCATTTGGGTACATGTACTCAACAAAATTCAACCCTATCAGCCCTATCACCACCCAAAAGGCAGTTTCCCCCTCATTTCAAGCAAGAAAAAGCTGGTTTATCACCAGCTGCAGAGCACAGTACATTTGTGCAGTGCTGAAGACTCTGCCCTGGCAGTAGCTGACTTCTATTCAGTGTTTCCATGCAGGGAAAATCTTCAAAAGTTATTGTCAGTATTTTTCTTTTCCCTTTTCAAACTCTGCAATGAGCCAAAATAGCTCAAATTGCTGAGAATAAGATATGCCAGAATAAAAAATGAAAAATGGGAAAAACAAGTGGTGAAGACGAGGAAAAACATGGAAATGGATTTTTGATCAAAAAAACCTGCAAAATAACCCATGACCAAAGCAAACAGCCATGCAACATGCCACCTGCATCTTCTGAGGAATATTTAGCAGCAAGGCATGACACCGCCGAGCACAGATTTCAAAATGAAATCAAGTTGTTTCTGATCTTCAAAGGCTTATAAATGCGTTAACCTCTACTCACTTGGTGTAGCCCCGCATATTTACAGTGAATTAAGCTAAACATGGGCTTAAATAACTGCAGGATTCCTGCTTAAATCACTCCTACACAGAGCCCTTCTCATACTCTTATACATGAGGTGTTTTTAGACAGCAGCTTTCTCATAGTTCAGATGGACAGCATCACCTAACACACTCTGAATAGAATCATGTTGTCCAAACTCTAGTCATGTTGCCCATGTTTATGATGTAAAAAGTTACGTTTATCCTGATAAACACAGCTTCTGAAAAGGTTAAATCCCTCCCCCTCTGCAAAGAGAAAAGGTTAACTTCATCATCTGTGGCGTGCACGTCAAACTATCATGCAAAGCACAGAGCTGCAAAGAGCACAGCCCTGCATTCCTCTGCACCAGAGGACCTGTCAGAGCATCCCAGCAAAACGTCCAGAACACCTTCCCAAAGTTATCCTACCCTGCCTCAAACTCCCCTGCCACAGCCTGCTTGCTTAGCAGACTTCATTTTAAAGCAAGCCTCTGGGGCATGGGTTGATGAACAAGTCCTCAGACCAGTAAATTCAGAGGCAAACCCCAGCTTTATTTAGTGCAGTTATTAAAAGCAAACTGAGAGTTCCTCCCTCTGCCTGCGTTCAGACTGACCCTTTCGATACAGCTAAATCACAGAAATTTACTTACTCAGTCCTAAGTGACCACTGCACTGCTGAGAGCTGACTCCAGCTCCTCTTTACCCTTATTTCTTCAATTATTTTTATTATTATTATTTTCAAGATAATGCAGGATGCCCAGAGAGACATCACTACTGTGACACTAAATACAGCAGCACTCCAACACTAAATTGCTCCCCAAGAGGTGTACCAGCAAAGTTCAGAACCACCATTTCATACACAGGCAGGCAAGATGCTCAAAATGCAAGAGGTCAGCTCATCAAAGCTCAGTGATGCAAGAGCTGGGGCTCCTTTGGTAGCTGCCTGGCAACACTCCAGAATCTTAGATTCATTCATATTATTTTTAATGCACATAAAAGCAGGTCTCACCCAGGGTTCTCCATTTTTCAGCATTTTCTGTCATCAGGGAGATGCTGGTTGCTTTCTGCAAGTCTTCGGGAAACAACTGAGTTCTACTGAAAAGAGCACAAAACCCAAGAGCTTTCTAAGGGCAGCTTATGGAACCCTGCTGCCCTCCAGCCTCTGGTCTGCTCCTTCCAGTCTCAGTTTTACATCACAACATGCATTCTGGCCGGCTGTTTAACAAATACCTCTCACTGATGCTTTCGTCAGCATCCAGCTGGACACTCAGCCCGTTTCATGAAGAGATGGGCTGCACAGGCTATTAGCTAAAAATACCAGTTGATGGGAAGCTACTGTAATATTTAAAAGCATTTTTATGCTTAAAAAGCATTCAAGTTTATTTCCTTGTCAATAAAAACAAGGCAAACTTCAAATTCAAGAGGACCTTGATTTGCCACTAGGTTTTCCAAATTAAAGAAGGAACCTGTTCAATTATTTATTTCTGGGGAGAGAAATCTCCCCCCGTCCCACTTCCCTACTTAAAAAGAAAACATAATCAGTGTCCACACAAAAAACACCCTCAAGCCCTTTGGGCATGTTTTGAAGAAGCTATTTAGAGTAAGGAACATGGGCATTCTCTATCCTTGTATTTATAATGAGGCTCCACCATCCCCAGGAGCTAAAGCGGAATGAAAATGGGTCACACACCTAATTAGCACTATTGAAGCATGAAGCCCAAACATCCCTGAAATGTAATAGATTTTTTTTTTTAATAACTCCAGCTTCATTAGGGCTGTCCCACAGTCACCTATGTGAGATGCCAGAAGCTTAAAAAAGGGCACCATAAAGCAGGCACGTATACCACATCACACTGCTTTACTACTGGGGAAAGGGAGACAGTGCTTACAAAATCCAACCTATTAGCTAAGAAATGAAGCTATTAGTCAATGAGCCTAGCACACAGCCTGGTCTTTAATCACCTTTGAATATTAAAAACCCCAAAACCACAGAAAAAAAATAACCCCTCTCAACACAACCCCCTTGACTACAAAAACAATATCCAGATTCAGAGATGTGGATGAAGCGTGTTAAAGAAGGGCACTTCCTAAAGCAGACAGCCAACAGAAATTAGTGGGCTCCCATTCTCTCCCAGCAGAGATGCCCACACACTGCCCCACACTTTGCCCCCTTCCTCACATCTGTTAGCCACCTGGCAGGGGTTCTGCAGCAAGCCCTCAGCCAACTCTGCACTGGTGTTACACCATCCAAGTGTCAAGACACCAGCAGACACATCGGGCTGTCGCAGATGAATGTGTTTAAATTACACGTGTGTGCATTGGCAGAGAGCACTCATAAGCTTCTCCTCCTGCTTGCCAGAGAGGAGGTATGGGGAGATTGCACGACGGGAAGGGAGGTGGCGGGTGACTTTTCTTGGGGTGTGTTAACAGTATACGAGGCTCCAAAGAAGGTGCATGAGCACCCGCGCATCAGGCTGACACACTTTGGTTTCCACCCTGCTTCTATGGCCTGCTACTTGCTCTCACCTCCCAGGGCTTGGCTTTACTGAAGTCAGGACCACTGTCCTGTAACCAGTATCCAAAATACTGCTCTGTGTGAGACAAGTGCCAATGAAGCGATGGGAAAGCACCCAGCACTCAGTCCACCCACCCAAAAAGACATCCAGTAGAGATTTTCACATGCAAACTCATTGTGAGCAGGCCTCTGTGCTGCATTTCAATCAAAGTCAACAAGCCATGAAGGCCACTCACCCGTGAGGGGCTGGAAGTCACTGCAGCCTTCTGGAAACAAAGTACTATGAAAAAGTCAGGGATGGGAATTAACTGAGCCTGCAGCTGTCTGCTCCACATAGCAAACGTCATGAAGTCCACGCTGCTGCACGGGATGTTTTGTGTACACGGGATGAGCAGGCAAAAGTGGCTCAAAAACCACAGAACAAACTGTTTATTCTGCTCATCCATGACTACACTTTTATCCTGCAGGCAGCCGTGTCTTTTGCAGGACTTGGCATGTGAGCACTTTGATGCATTTCCTGCACTGACTTAGCATTTCTATTTATGACAGTGAGAAGGTTTTTTCTTCTTCTAAGTTCTTTTATCCCAGTGAAGAATGAGGCATACCACTGCATGTGTGTGAAACACACAGTGTTTTATTCGGTTTCATCTAGCAACTCCTCTACCTGTAAATGGAAACAAAAATGGACACTCATGCTTCGATTAGAGAAACATGCATAAAAACTTGTGCCTTCTTTTCATGGTGCAGCATGGCAGTTCCCAAAGCTCTCCCACACTGCTCCAGTGCAAAGGAAGGCAAAGCTAAAGCAGAGCAAACAACATTGAATGATCCATGCCAATGATGGAGACCAGCAAAGGCTGGAGACCGCTGGTCCAGCATCTCAAATCCAGACCTCACATTACTACTGCTGGGGTAATAGTCACCAGTTTTATTGCTTCTATCAGTAGAATTTCAATTAGATTTGTAAAAATACAGCTTATACCAACAGTTATTCTTCACGATTTCTTCTCTAACCAAAACTCACTCTCTATTATTTCATTACAATACCAGTATTAGTGATATGTCTGCAAGGAGACTCAGCCACCAGCAGTGCTCCATCCCTGGCAGTGTTCAAGGCCAAGGTGGACGGAGCCTTGGGTGACACAGTCTAGAGTGAGGCATCCCTGCCCATGGCAATGATGTTGGAACTGAATGATTTTAAGGTCCTTTCCAACCTTAACTATTCTATGATTCTACGAATCTCTAAGTGGTTCAAACTGTATAATGCTTGATGTACTTACTCCTCCTTCCCAAAATCAAACTGCCTGGGAACTGGTTGAAGTGGCTCCAGAAGCTCCACTGAGGAGCTCACCAGCTCAGGAACGTACTCCACACAGTTCTCAAAAGATGGCCACTTGCTTGAACATCCAACTGGCAGAAAACCGCCCCACTGTGTTTGATACTGGGACCTCCAGGCTGTGAAAAATGCCTTTCAGGGGGCTGATCACATATGCCCAAACCAGTCCCCTTGCAGGCCGAATTGCATGTTTGAAGTTTCCCACCCATGGCAACGTACAAGAGCCCATGAGGAGCCAGGGAGAGCGTCCAGAGCTTCTACCACCAGAAAGCCCCATTTACTATGGAACAGAAATAGCAGAGGGGAGGCTTTCAGTGGAAAATGTGATGAGAATAGAAAGCAAGAGAGTAAAAGCCCCTGTCAGCACATTTCATAGACAGTCTTCTTAATGAGGAGATAAACAGATAAAGCTTTCAATCCATGTATGGAGCTTTTTATTTCCTTTTTTTTAAGTTGAAAAGAAGCTAGCCAAGCACATGGGATTCAACAGAAAACAAAGGCTGAACAGAACATTTTCTGACAAGGCCCAACCAATTTGAAAGATGTTGATTCTAGTGCCCCAGAGAAACCAAAGGTTTCTCCCCACTCCCTACCCACCCTATTTATTTTCTTTAATTACCTCTTCCTTTCAGGTAGCTGCCTGGGCAATGAAGTTCACAAAGTACATACAAAGCCCAGCCCCCAGTTCTGCATGGGACCAAAGACTGGGAGCAAGCTAACCTTCCCTACTGGAGATGGTTAAAGCCACACAGTTTGAATCCAGACCTCCCCAGATGCCAGAGTTCCACCAGTGTGGCAAGACTTTGCTCCCATTACACAGTTGCTTGGCTATAGCATCTGCCACCCTCTGCAACTGTTTGATGTGCAAAGAAGCTGTCCCACCAATAACGTGTTGTTTCTTAAATATGATGCAACCCATTTAAATCAGGTGTGCAAATGGAAAAATCAACATTCAAAAGCCAGCCTGAAGCTATTAAGCAACAAGGGAGATTTCTTCACATGAAGATGATCTGAAACACAGAATTTAAAAAACATGAGATGGGACCAAGACAAGCAACACTGTGAAGGGAAGATCTCTCTTTAGACACCACACAGCAACAGCCAAGTGCTCTCCCACCAAGGTTTCTTCCATCCTAACACAGAGTGGTAACCTCAGATGGGGGTGGCAGCTTATCTTCAGTGCCCTTTGAATGTCCTCCCTTTCCTGTTGACACTCACCCTTTGGGGGGAGTCTTCAAATGAGTTATCTCCCATACACAGAGATTAAAAGCCAGCAGCCTCCAGTGAAAGGCTTTATATCCTCTATGCTATGCTCTCGTGGGTAGCTTGCAATACCTTCAGATTTCATATATGGCCTCTTCAAAGATAAAGGATTTAGGGGGGGGTTCAGCACAATCAGAATCTGCCCTTGAAGTACTACCATAGTATCATCTCTGTAAGAAGATCTCTTGTAAGAAACTGCATGCATACATATAGGTATGGACCTTTCCCTAGGCTAGATGATATACATCTACATAAACCCTAAGCTTAAAAACGAAAACAAAGCCAGTTCAACATACAACATATATATATATGTATATTTACAGAAAATAAATCTTGTTTTGGGGGGTTTATGTTTCAGAGATTGCATTTCAGGTTAGCAGAAGAAAACCATATCCTAAAAAAGCCAGCCACAGAAACCTATTAGAAACATACATACACTTAAATATGAGATATTGCTGCCAGACATTTTGAACAAACGGCAAGCTTACTGCATATTCAGCCATCCTGAATAGTCCCCAGGGACCATTTTCTGTGGTAATATTCAAGATGTGTGAGTGTCACCATGCAGGAAGCAGCACAACCCTGTAACCTGTTACCGAGTTGCGCACACCACGCAATTCAAAGCATGTAGGTTGTTATTTTGGAGCAGTGAAGTAGGGCTAAAAACCATCTCCTGCATATAAATATTAATGCAGAAAAGTAGAATTAAGTCATTGCCTACATGTCAGAATAAATGAAGCCTAATGTGGTTTCTAATTTCTAACAGCTGGGCCAGAATTATCTCTAGACATTAAGGGTCATGATCAGAGCAGCGACTGCACCATCACAGACCTCAGGAGTGGTGTCTCAGCCTGCACTGCGAGGCTGCAGACCCTGGCTCCCTGCGAAGCAGAGTCTGTTCTCAGCCCTGCTGGCACAATGGCCCAACTCAGACCCTGTGCCTGCCTCTGCCTGCAAAAGGAGCTGGCAGCCCTGTTCACCAGGAAGCCCATCCTGCTCCTTGTTCTCTTGAATGAAGATGCCGTGGTACGTGACTATATGCATCTTCATCACTGTGTAATGCAGTCTGAACACGATCGCCTCAACTCTCCCCTTGTCATCTGGATTTGTTCAAATAGCTACTTAGAAGGGCATTCTTCCCAAATGACAGTGTAAGTGAACATTTGAGTTTGTTTTACAAATGCTTGCTTTCTCATTTATATTTTCTGGAAGCAAGCAGGGCCAGATCAACCAGCCTACCAAGGGAAGCAATAAATTCAGCACCGCTCAGGCTTCTGAGTCTGCTGAGATTTGAACAGCCTACCCGAAAGTTTGGGGCACAAAAGCTTTCCCTTCACATCAGGGAGATCTCATTACAGGAATTCCCTATGTGAAATTCTCAGGCTGAATTGAGTAAGAGATGAGATAACATAGCAAGGACACAGACTGCTTACAAAAACCTCCTCAAAATATGCATGCTCTCAGAACAGATGCAGCAGTTAATATATTTACCAAGGGACTAGAGATGGATCCATCAGCTGGACCAGTGATTGCTCCTCAGATCATGGAATAAGCCCAGATAAATGGGAAACTGCATAATGAAGTGGTCATAACAAGGCCAACTGTCTACAGCATCCCAATTTACTATAATAGTTGGCCAATCCAACATGAAGTATGATCTTTTTCTTGCATCTTCATCCTAACTTTTGAGATACACCCTGCACTGCCTTCCTTCAACACATTTTTTAATCTGAAAGCTGATTTTGGTATTGAGAAACCTGTGTATGCTATTGATTAATTTTGCTTGAAAAGGAATTCCAACAGTTAAGCACTTTCTTTAGCTGCGTATTTCATCTTGTCCAGAGCATTCATCTCTCACTCCCATCAATAAAGGAATTTGTTAATGGACTTTGCTTCAGTCCCACTCACTTTTATAGCATACATCTACAGCAAAGAAGTTTCTACATTGATGGCAAATTTCCAGCATTTGCTTTCAGGCTGCTCATCATGAAAAATACAGCTCTATTCCTTAAATATTCTATGAATCAGAGCCATAACTTAAAGCCAGAAATAATTACCTTCTCTGGACAACATTTAGCAATCAATTCCCTTCTTCCCTGGCCTGCCAGCTGCCTTCAGCACAAGCAGCCACGATTTCCCTTTTAATTGTCCTCTCGCTTGTTTCTTGTGGTTTAGTCTTTTCCCATTTTTCTCCTCATCTTTCCCACTCCAGCTTTTTACAGGGGTTATAGGGGGGTCCATCTCCAGGCTTTCTGCTCTCAGCACTCTGCTCATCTTCCTCTTGGGGGACCAGACTCCTGCTGAAATCATTTTATTGTGATCAGCAGCAGTACAGCATCCTCAACCCCTGAAAAAATGATGTTTTCAGTGATCTCAAACATCAACCTAACACAAACAACTTGACATGGATGACTCAGATTAGCTCTCCTTTTCAGTCTTGTTCCCCATCTTAAACATCTTGGATTGCTTCCATTTTTTAACAACGTTCAGGCACTGCTTTACAGGAAACACTGCAAAAAAAAAAAGGCAGACTCAAAGCATGCTCTAGCCCCACTTCCTGATGGCTGGAGACCTGACCATTCCACTGACAGACCCAGCTAAGGGGGGCTGCTTTCTGATTGACTCTTTCTCCAGATCCTTATGTTCAGGCTCTGCTTGTGAATTTCCCCTAAAGAGCAGCAAAGATGTGATGCTCCCATCCATTCTAGAACTGAAGCCTGTGACTGAGTCTGGGTTTTGGTAAGGCTAATACCTCCTTTTTGGTGTGTCCTGTTGCTCAGACTTGGCTTTCCCTCCGCTGATGTAGCATTATCAACACACTTTGTTTTCATTCTGGTTTTGGACTCTTCACTGCTTACAGTATTTCAACCTTTGGAGAATACACGGTGCTACTGAAGTGTCAAGCTCTGGTCTCAGGTTGGCCAACCCATCTAGATGTCACAGAATCATAGAACACTTGGGATGGAAAAGACAAAGTTCATCCAGTTCCAATCCCCTGCCACAGGCAGAGACACCTTCCGCCAGACCAGGTTGCTCAAAGCCCTGTCCAACCTGGCCTTGAACAGTGCCAGAGCCACTGCTCATCTAGAAAGTTCTCAAGATACATCATGATGATTTTTCTCTAATGAACTCACTGTTCCTCCTGTGACCTACCACACACATCTGTCTGTCCTCACAGCTTTTGCTGTGCTCAGTCAGTCATCTTCAGTCATAGTTAAACATTGCAAGTATATGGCGGGGAAAAAAAAAACAGCTTTCACTGGGTTCAGCGCTGTACAATCTTGACTCGGTACAAGCCAAAGTAACCCTACACTTATTAAAACCTGGCCACAAAACAGCTCAAAAATATTCCCAAATATTATTATAACTGAAAATACTCCCAACTATTTCATAAAAAACATTCCCTGCCCCATCACTGCTTTTTACTCTGGAAGTCAGGCACACTAATAGCAGCACTGATACTAGCATATGGAGCAGACTGCAGCATTTTAAAGTTGCCAACAAGTTTAAACAAACAAATTGCAGAAATTAAAGTTTAAGCAAAACTTTGTTCCCAGAAACAAATACTGACATTGGATACAAAATATGAACAAGTCAAGCCAATACAAATACTGAAAGAGACAAAACAAAACCAGACGGGAATTCCATTTTGGCATCAGTGACACCAGTTTTGTGCCTGGATCAGAAAAGAGCGGTTTCACGTCTGAGAAATGAAGTGTCTGTACCCCCAGGTAGTAGTGAAGCACCCAGCAAGAGCGGGGAGGATGATGCAAACATCGCTGCACTCCCTCTGCCCAGTGACTCACTGGGCTGATGCTCGCCAGATCTCTGGTGGTAGTGGTTTAATTGTTTCACACAGGGCAGACTGGCAGCTCCCGGGGGCAGCTCTTCCTACTAAACACTTAACGCTGGCAGATTACAGACTCCACGAGTGGACAAGCCTTGGAGGCAAAAACCTGGGTGTGCAACTTCAATGGCAGAGACTTGCTTTGATGTGACCTATAGCATTAACCATAGTCCTGGTGTGACTAAATCTGTTATTTACGACCTTTACTGCCCATGAAGGAAAATGTAATGACAGTCCTACCTCTTTTTGCTCTTCCAGGCTAGCAGAAGATAACACACAATACACTTTAGACCCTATTCCACACTAGCCAGCTACTTTTTCCTCTTGCTTGTATGGAAGCTGAAGGAAAACTTAAGCTATCAAGACATTAATAAAAGAGCAATCCAACTATCAAGAAATTAATAAAAAGGCCATCCAGGCATCCTCGTTAGTATTTCCTCTGAACGAAAGGCATTCTGTAGTCAGCTTCATGTGAACTGCTGCCATGCTTTTAGAAGTGGCTCTATTTGCCTATGCAGACAGCGCACAGCCAGAACAGAGCTCTCTTCTGCACGGAGCCCTTTGAGTTACCTAACATGAGCTGTTCAAATTAAAACATGCATAACAAAAGCAACTCACTCTTGAAGCACTGTCATTACATTTCCAAACCAAAATGTCTATGCGTTTGAACAGAGGGTCCTGTCTGGACTTACTTGTTGCCCAGAAACACTGCTTTAAGAGCGTGCTGAACATAGCACCAAATCTTGAGAAGTTATTTTATTACAGGACACAATCACTTCAGACTAACATTAAATTTGGTCACTGCAAAAGCAGCAGCAAGCAAAAAGGCAGAAAACAAATAACTAAACCTTATTGCATGACCTTTTCAATCAGATGCTAAATAGCAACTTATCTCTGTGGCAGATCATTGGTATCATCAAGGTTGCTCCGTCAGATTCTTCCTACAGTCCAGTACATCAGCAAGTCAAGTGAGGACACAGCCACCATTTAACTTTCTCTTTTAATTGAGACTTTGCACAAGAGGAGCAATTTCTTAGGGCCTTTTTTCCCTGCTCACAAGAGGCCATCGTATTCACACTTAACTATCTGTAGCACTTACAGTCCTAAGCTGCCCAGGACCAGGTTCTCTCACAGACATTCCCTATGGGCAGTTCTACACCACTATACCACTGCCTGTGCTGACTATAGTTAGGTACTCTGGTGGGACTAATAGCATCTCATCCAGGTGATGTCATTTTAACAGTCAGTGCACAATGGACTCTGGTTTCTTTAAGTCCCTCCTGGCTGTATTTCCTAGAATGAACTTCCAAAACTCAAGACAGAAAGCCCCATCAATATATACCCTGGTTTTGCCTCGGCCTGAATGCCACAAGCTGAGAAGTTTTGGTTGTGCACAGTTAAGTAGTGGATGTGAAACCAATCACTTCAGGCAGCACTGCACCATCATTCAGAAGATATCCAGACAGCAGCAAAACTCGGGACCTAAGAACACACAGGCTCCTGAGCCCAGGCAGATACTTTTCAACTCTAATTGCTTTTCCTGTTCTACAGATTACCCTGAAAGTAATTTGTCCCAGTCTGCATTCCTTCAACTGCTTGCTTATGGTAAGTACCTGCTTACTTAGCTGTCCTTGGTCACGTACACAGCTTGCACAGCTCCCTGCCCACGCTCTGCCTCGCCTGTAACTAAAGCAGCTCCTTCTCAAGCTGATCTGGCGTAACATCACCCTACCTCACGGGTGAAAGCAAACTCATACAGAAGGTCTGACAGGCCACAAGACCATTCAGTGGCGGGGAAAACAGCAGCCACAGTGAAAAGGCCAAACTGCCCTATGAAAACACTTTTCAAAAGCTCCCATGAGGAAACCTCTGTTAAGTGCTAGAAGCTTTAAGCAGTGAGAAATCACATGCCTAACTAACCCTGTGGAGTTGTACCCTCATGCTGAGGCTTGAAGGTTTTAGCCTTGCATTGCAGCAGAGCCACCTTCTTGCACAATGGCAAGCTGATCCGGGGAAGTAAAATCAGCTGTGCCTTACCATGTCTAATAAGAGGAAGTGCTTTGTTTAATCACCCAGGTTCAAGCAGCCTCACAGAAGTCTACCTATCAGAAGCTATAGGATGTCCTTGGTATACGTTAGTCTATTATCTCTCACAGTCAATAATGTGAAATCTGGCATGGTGTTTACTGGAAGGGCACTGACTGCAGCAGGCTGCTCTCTGGTGTTCCTAGCAGGCTGAGTGTAGTAGAAAATGCCAACAGCTACCCTGTTCTGTCCCTAATCAAACCCCAAGACGGGCAATCCCAGCATCCATACCTTTGCACTTGAGGAAAGCAGAGCAATGATGCATTCGTACAAAAGCAATTATTTTGTTCCTAAATATCAGCCTCACATTGTCATTTTTTGCCACACAGCCCTGAATAACCTGGATGCAAGATTTCAGTTCAGTTTCACTTCTCACTTGCTGTTACTCAACATCAAATCCTGTCACTTGTCATATGTGCAAACCTCTTTTTATAGAAGAGCCTGGGTCTTCATACCCATTCTTAGCACCCCAGTGGCCACAGCAGCTACATAAGGACCACCAAATCAGAGAGGATATAACACTTGGATACTGCTAACATACAGCACATCAGACATTTTATCAAGACTAAACCACAATAGCTACAGCAAAACCCAATCTCATGCCCATTTATCACTGCCTGCATTTAAGTCTGTTGCAGCCTGTCAAGTGTCTGGAAGCTCTTCCTGCCATCTGTTTCCTTCCTCCAAGGGTGCTGCAGTTTTCCATCACTGCTCTCTCTCTCTCTCACACACACACACACACAAAGTCTTTATTTCTGTGAATCTTAAGAATTATTTTTAAAACGGACTATGTATTGTGAACCTGCCTGTGCAGATTGTAACAACTGTCATTTGCTTGGATTGACACAATTCACCCCGTTACCTGCCTCCACCCTCACAGAGTAACACCAAAATCTGTTTTGCCCACCCTTGCTTTGTGCACTGGTACTATTCAACCCAGCCAGTTAAAACAGCAAGAACACACCAAGCTGTTTCCTGAATGCAGCGGCTTGCTGCTCCCATGAAAAGCTGTCACACCAACTACCAAATCAATTAGCAGCAGCTAAGCAGGGAGATAAGACTGGCAGAAAGACTTGCTTGAGTTGCCGCGCTGAGTGGTGGTTTATTGTTGCCCTTTGAACACCAAAGTTTACAATAGATTGTTAATGGTACCTTTTCTGCAGTGCTGAATTCCAGCAGATGAGTATCTGCCTCCTATAGGTATGTAAATACTGGCCTTTTCCTCACTTCCTACAGAAGGCACCTAAGGATTTTACCATCTCAGGAAACAGGCTGCCCTAAATATTTAAGGAACCTTTTAGAGTTTTGAAGCAAACAGCCCTAAATGTACATACACATCTACTTGCAGCTATAACAAAGTTTATAGGCGGTGTGTTACACAGTAAACTGTAATTAAAACAACAAAAAAATAACCCCGTACCTTCAATTATAAGTAATTCCCTTGAAGAAACAGTGAAATAAAAGCAGGCAATTTAAATAATTTACTTTCTGCAGCTACTACTTTTGATAACCAAGAACTGGGATGGGCTGACTACTGAACATTCATTTCCCATTTTGTTTTACACTGCAGCCTTTTTTGAAGAAGGAGGAGTATGGGATTTCTCACAGGCAAACATTTTCATTTTAAACTTCAGGCTAAATGACTTGTAGCGGGACATCTGCATTAAGAATATCACTGCAAAAGAGTCAGCAGAAACACTGTGGTGTTAATACCACATTTGGAAGCAAACCCTAAAAATCTGTTTAAAGTATACTTTGCATTAGGACCTTCAGAAAGCCATGGGGAACAAGAAAATGTCCTGCACTGAGTGCATTTCCTGTATTCATGAGTTTTAATAATAATGTCTTTACATAATCTCACTGGAAAACACCAGGCCATTCTGACCTAGATGTTTTAAATAACCTGCTGCTTCTACTTTATGGAGAAGCTGGTATTAAACCATTAAGCTAATAGTCAGAGCTGGCTACTGTTTGGGTTTTAATAAGATCTGACCCCAGCTGATAAAGTACAGTGAGAAAGAGCTTTGCAAATGGAAGCTTCACATGAAAACCTGGTCATGGTAACACCAACTCAATTTCTCCTCTTAAAAAAATGGCCATAAAGCCAGCACACCAAGCTGATTTGCTCCATCTATTAAAAGATACCAATATCCACCAGTATTCCAGCAGGTTATGGGAGCAAAGGCATTTACAGCCTTGGGATGTTTCTCAGAAGCGTGTATGCTTTGCTCTTCACATAAAGAGAGCCCCATGTTTTGAATACTGAGGAACTACTCAGCATGAAGAACTATGTTCCATGCATGCTACCTGCTAAAGCAAAAATAGCAATGAAATTCAGCAGAATTCAGCCTCCAGAAACTGCAGAAGCGGTTATAGAAGCCAGAGCTGAAATATTTACAATTGTGAAGTTGTGGAAGGAAACTGGGAGGAGGCTGTGCTGACAGAAAAAAGCCAAGCATTCTTCAGATTAACTCCAAACTGCCAGGCACTGCTTGCCTCCCTTCTTCCACCCTCACAAGTTCCCACTATGAAAGAGCAGCTTCAGTGCAGCCGTCCCTCTGTGCCTCCTGACACATTAGTACCAAGGGTGTTTGTATCCTCCAGGTCACCACTCCAGCAGCACTGATTTCCCATGAACAGAAAAGAGCAGTAATTCACAGCATCACTAAGTAAGATACTGGGGTGTGCTGGACAAATGAGCACTGTGAGACTGGGAATGATACAGAGTGCAAGATGACCCCCACAATTCGATCTGTGACCATGGGTCTGGCTGAAGCTGCTGCCTCTGCTTATTAGATGAAAGGACTCTGTCTGCTGTGTCCTCAAATTCCCTTCCATGTTCTACCTGGTCTTCCTCCAAAGCCAACACAATTCTGCACAGCAATGCCTAATATCTTTCCCAAGGGCTTTGCTACATGGCAGCTCCTGAATGCCGCATCTGAACAGGCACAAAGAGGGAGCGCTGAGCCAAAGGCTCAACTTTGCTTAATTCCATTGTTTTACAGCAAAGGCTTATCTGCTTCCCATGACTGCAGCACAGCCAGCACCAGTGGTAAAAAGGTACTTGAGTTTAAGAAATTGAGCTATCCCCTAGTTTTCTAGTGTTTACAGCGCATTCAGTTCATGTTTTCAGGTTCTCCTGTACTCAAGAATGCTGGCATTCTTTTTAATCAAGTATTTCATAAGATTCACAAAAACATTTGAAAAATGTGGACTCCATGACATGAATACACGCCCAGGAACACTGCATTTGTAGCATCTCACAAAGAAGATCCTAAAAAAACCCTGAAGTCCTCTCTGAAGCATCAAGTAGCACAGCACTTTAGATTTCTTAAAGGCAGATTTGCTTTAGGTTCAGATGTTTGGGGCAAGCTCTGCTGTCTGCACAACCCTAACCATTGCTTGCTGTCTGGATTTCCCTTGAGGAACATAATTAAAGGCAAGTTAAAACCCCACCTCCAGCATCAGGGAGCTAATTGAAATCCAGGCAGTCCCAAGACTCTTCTCAAATTGAGGAGCTGCTAAACCAAAATGTAAAGCTGTGGCGAGATGTTTATAAATTACACTAACCAACCATCAAGGGGCTCCTATCTGAGGGCACTTTTCCATGGATAATTCATGGCAGCTTTTGAATGATGGTCCGTAATACACTGCATTCCTCAACAACACAAACAAGCTGTTACAGCTACTTCAGGCTTCCAGTATGAAAGTGCAGTAGCTGCTTAACCCCCCAAAGGAACTAATCTCTCAAGTATTATCTTGCAGTGACTCCTCTGTCAAAACAGAGGGGCAATTCAAGATTGAGTTTCCAGCAAAGTACCACCTTGTAACATGCTCAAATTATCACCAGCCAATGAAGATACTATGAGACAATAGCCTGAAATTTCAGGCAAAAGCATCCTTTAACTTGCTTTGTAAAAACACCTCGGTGTTCAGCTGCTTTCTGTAATGCTTTCCCTATTAGGTTTTGGCTGCTTTGGGTTTTGCCCTGGAGGCTGGAGGCTCTGCCAAGCAAAGGGTTTTACAATTCCTCTGTATAAAATTACACAGTTACACCAACACAGTGGCTAGATCCATCCCCCTTATACCAGTAAATCAATATAATTGACTGGCTACAAAGTTAATCAATTAGAGTAATGGTTGACCTACTTAAAGATAGGGAAAAGTATCTGATACTTTCTAGAAAATGACATGCAATGTAGCATCACCGTATGAACAGTCGAGCGGTCCAGATAAAGCATGCTGAAGGCCAAGGGCATGCTCAGTGGCAGAACTACACCATGCTCAATGGGATGCCAAGGACTCCATTTTACACTGATGCATTTACATGAAGTTTGCAGTCTCAGGAGAAAAAGAAGCAGGACAAAGCCTCTCATATTCCAGAGAGCCCATCTGCTTAACACACTGAGCTTTGCCCAACGGGAGCAACTCAAATGATCAAGTTTCTCCTTCCAGATTTTCTCAAAGCTCTTCAGAATTTGTGGCTTGGGGTTCAATGAGTAGAAGGGAAAGGAAGCAAACGTTACAATGCCCTGATCCATGGTCAACCTTGCTCTGACAGACAATTGCGTGAACTCCTGTGAACCCACCTTTCACACTGTTGCCTCTATGCCTTTCTAAACCATCTATCCTGCAGCAAACTACAGCTGAAGAGGTTTATCTGCATTCAGCAGTTATCTCATTGCATGCGCCACTAAGAGCCCCTACTTCCGTCCAAGGGATCAATTTATTGGACATCTGATTTTCTAACCCACTTTTTCCTATTCAGTGGACAGCATTTTAGGGTCAAACTGTATTCACAGCTTATTCACAGTGCTTGTTACACTAGGGGAACGGTGTGGGACTTTCAATGCTGCCTTTTTGGGTTTGGAATAAAAAGCTTCATTGGGAGAAATTGTGCTCCAAACAAATGCTACAGGTTCACGCCCTGCAACAGGGCAAGCAACAGCAGCTTAGCTAAACCAGTGCCCACCCAACACTCCAGTTCTCAGTCTGGTGGTGTGATTTCATACCTGCAGCACTGGACTAAGGCAGTGACTACAGAGCAGAAAGCCCATTCAACTCTTTTGATGAAAGGCTCTTGTGGCAGTGCCATGCTACTCAAAAAGACCTATTTGTACTGGAAGCTGGAGCTACAGCAATCCTAGTTAAGTCCTTCAGCTATTTGTCAGTCAACAGCTCGGTACACTGACGAAGGCTGAACTGTCTACAAGCGAAATGTGCTTTCTTTCCATGCAGTCAATCTGAACATCGTAATTCTAGCTCATATCAGGCCATGTGTAACGTCACTTACAAAACAAACCTGAAAAGCAGCAAATAACTCTGACTGAGAGACAACTGAACAAATGATGTCAGGTTTCATGACAAGGAGGTTGTGCCAGAGGCAATGCATCAAACAGCTATGTGACATTAAACTTTCTTCTGAGGAAGCCCTCACCTGCTCCCTATTAATTTACTTATTTGATATTTAAGGACTGACAGAGCTGAAAAAATGTGTCATTCCACCAGACAGATAGCTGTCCTGCCTCCAGGGGGAATGCCATTGGTGTAATGGAAAGAAATTTAAGGCTCATGTGCTGAGAGTCCGGGTCTGCCCTAAGCAGCTGTTCAAAACCCCCATTCCTCAGGAAACCACAGACCTAACGGCTGGGCCAGAAGGTTCCAAAAAATGAAAAGCATCTCTCAGCACTTAAAAGAGCGTGGGTAAACAGAGAGAAGAGCAAACAAAGAGGGGAAGTGGACGGAGCAGTTGGGAGTTGAGGGCAGCTTCTGCTGTACGTCTCTCGCATGAGGCAGTTCGAGGTGGGAGGATGTAACAAGAACAACTGCTTTGCAAGGTAAAGTAGGACCATTCACTCACGGTTCTTGCAAATAGGTACTTTGAAGGCAGTCTTAGATGGCTTCAGCTGCATACATCCCCTTCAGTCCTAGCTCCCTCAGTAAGTTTTAGGGTGTTTTCATGAGGTGTTGTCACACAATTAGTTCCCCGAGTCATCTAAACAGCACTGTCTAAGGACAGCAGCAGTCCTTGGGATGGATTAATTTCACCCTCCACCAACAGCAAATTTAACACCCACAATACAAGATGAAAGCTAAGAAGCAGAAAAACAAATGCTTGGGGGAACCTGATTACAAGAGAGTCCAGCTACTAACTGAGTAAGAAGAGACTCCTGCCATTTCGTTTTGTTGATGTATTGGGTGATAGCATCTCTTCTCCTTGTCCACACAGTGGGTGCTGCTACTTCCAGCTGAATGGGAACTATGTGAGATAAGAGATCCTGACTATTGGGTTGCAGATTGCACATTATTTCCTAATCCTTACAGACTAACTGTGTTGTTACTTTTCCGATGCCTGGATTTGTTTCCTGGCACATACCTATTCCCTAGCTTCGAGGTGTGAAGAAAGCTGGGTTTGATATCTTGAAAGCAGCATGCCAGTGCTTCTCAGCCCTTCCTGACCCCTCTATCAGAAGCCAGAACATTGCTGGTCGAGTGCCATCCCGACCAGCTGGCCCTCTCACCAGTCTTCACAACTGCCTCATATCTTTGTGTGACCTTCACAGCACTAACCAGGCGCAAAGAGGACCAGGCAAACAACTCAAGGAAGAACACTAAAAATACCCCCAACTTGCATTAGTCACAGGACTACAGCCCTGCTGAGAGCATCAGCCACTGTTCACATTGCGTCGCAGCCCTGCTTTTCCAGCTAAAAGGGATTTGTGCATTGAGTAAGCTCAGACTCTTTCATTTCATTAGAATGGAAGTGAAGAAATACAGACCTCTACCACTGGGGTTTGTCCCATGACCAGATCAGGGTATTAGGAGGTGGCTCGCTGATCCCAATCAGCAGAGACATAATTCAGTGTTCAATGGCTTCATTGTGCCAGGCACAACCACATCAAAGCTCTGCCACGGTGGGTCATCCTCCCATGATTTACTGACACCAGGCTTCCACTCACCAGTTTGTCAGAAGATCCAGCAGAAGGGAAGTACTTGCTCAGTCCTTACCTTGTAAATATACTCCCTGCAGATATGGAAAACAGTCCATACAACCTAGGTACTGAGCTAGGGAATACCAGGAGCTACTGGGTGCAGCCCTTAAGTGGATTCAGCTACTTAATTCCCATCTGATCAAAATAAAATGCAACATCAAGGGTGGATGGGAGGTAAAAGGAAGTAAAAGAAAATAAATTATAAGTTCTTGGGCCAAAGAAGATTCCACGCATTAAAGGGTAAACAAAACAAGAAGGGACAAATGGATACCAAAAACAGCACAAAACCCAACTTTTCTGCTAATGTGAATGCTTGCTTGCAAGTGAAGCCCTGTTGCCACTCACAGAAAAGCTGGGTTTAATAGAAAAGGCATTTACATTTTCCCCTCGCTTTTAAAGCAGCCACTCACAGAAATGCCTGTGGATTTCCCAAGCACACAGGGACCCTCATGCAGGCAGTGAACAGTGTGTGGTGCACGGCGCATGAAACCCCCCTTTCCTCCCTGGCTTCCCCAGCAGCTGGGGCTGTGGACAGGAGGGCTGAGTGCAGCTGCTGTAGGACATGAACAGGCAGCAGCTGTTTGGCCATATGCTTGACTCCAAAGGGTTAAACTCTGTCACCACCCAAACCCCCTGCCCATGGGCCCAAAGCAATACTCCTGCCTGCAGCATCACTGCTTCCACTTGCCAGGGTTCAGAGAGGGATGGAAGAACGAAAAAGGCTGTGTCTCGATTTCTCAAGATTTTGTTTTGAAGACAAAGGCAAGGAAAACCTCGAGGGAAGTGAAAATCCATTACAGAGTGTACTGAAATAGTTGGGGTGTGCTGATAGCCATTGCTCCCGCCCATTCGTCATGTGAAGGCACTAATGCAATGCTGCACACGTCAGCACTATTTCAGACCAACAAATTCAAGCACGTTCTGGTGCATGGTGACAGTCATCTTCAAGCACAAGATACTTTCTCCTGCTATCACTCACTGCATGGGAGGAAGCACCTCCAAGCCCTGGAGCACCTTGCTGCTGCAGTGCACATCCACAGCACACCACTGAGCTGCCAGTTCTCTACTGCAGCCTCCTCCCTTCATACTCTCCTCTTTTTGTGGGGCTGCTCATGACCTTCCTCTGCCTGCAACCACCATCCACAGTGCTCCAGTTTCTGTGGAAAGTCTCCTGATGGGAGCACACAAAGGGCAGAGGCTCTTTTTGGAAACAAACTCCTGTAGAGGAGCTGAGAGTGACCACAAACAGCAGCTTCACAACAAAATACAGAACACAGCCTCAGCCTTGCCTTCCTGCCAGCCACAAGCATAAGAAAAGAAGCATTTTGGGGGGAATCCTCTCAGACTGGGGTGAGACAGTCTGACCCACAGGGTACACAAACATAGCTGTGTACAGAGCGTTACAGGGCAGAACAGAGCCTAAAGTGGTTTTTAAGTTGTGAACTTTAAAACTCCTCAAATCTTCCTGGCCCTGTGGCAAGGACAACTGATTTGCTGTTGTTTGTTCAACAGGGGGTTGGAACCAGATGATCTTTAAGGTCTCTTCCAACCCAAACCAGTCTGTCAATCTATGAACTGACACAGCCCTACCCAGCTTCACCCTTGCCATGGGGCTGGGACAGGATAGACAGCACTGCTGCCACAGCACACCACATCAAGCCACGGTCACTTACTGCCTCAAATAGTTCACATTCTCCGTGTAATGCCAGGAATGCATTCCTCTCATCACACAGCAGTCATGAAAGATTTAATGAAGACACACACCACACCTGAAAAAAAGCACTGAAAGAAAGGGATGAATTATTTAAACTAACAGTGTATCTCTTTTTCCCCATTCTCAGCAATCACATGAATGCTCTCCTCTGATACAAAGCCTTATCAGATAACCAAGTACCAGCTTTCAGGAGCAGAGACCAGGACTGAACTCTGCTTCTCCCAAAACCAGCTTGGAAACAAGCATTAAAGCACACAGCCATCACAAAGCATGCAGCACAACCAGCCTCCTCACAGAGCAGGGAGGAGCAGCAACATGGACACAACAAACCACCATACATTAACAAGAGATGCCACTTCTGGTAGAAGCCTGGGCCCCGCGTTTCTTTTGACCCACTATGATAAGAGCATTTGGCAATAGAATCAGGGCTAGAACAAAAACAAAATAAAAATGTTTATATAGAGAATTTACAGTGCATCTTGGAATCTCTGCAATACTGATTTCCCCAAGCCAGCAGCATCCCCACCACCAGTAAGAAACACAGATCACAGAAGAGATATGGAAAAGGAGAGGCAGGGCTGCAAGGGAAGTGGGCATCACACCATAGGTTTAAACCCCAGTAAAGTAACTCCATCCTGCCAACCCCTTACATGCTAAGTTCAGTTGCAATCTTAAGGACAAAACACTGTGCTAAGAACCACCCTGTATTACCAGGAAGAAAGTCAGTTTTCCCTGTATCATTCCCCTTAATGTGAAGTGTGGCACGTGGATGAAACCTTCAGTTGGAAAAGGGAGGGTGTACAGTACTGTGATGTTCCTGTAAGAGAGGCCACAAGAAAATGCCAAGTGCAACTGATAGGATTTGGCTATGATTCTCCCATTTGCTTCAATGATGTCACCCCCATGAAGAGATCTCATTTATCTCTTGGGACTATATTTAGAACACTGTATCTTATGACAAACTGTAATCATAATGTAGAAGACCACAGAAGCCAAAATGGTGACTCCCCAGGAAGAAGATAAGTAAGCTCATATTTTTCAGGTACTGTAAGGAAGACATTAAAGTGATTGGTACAGAGAAACATTTCCATTTGTTAAGTCTGGTCAAGACAACGTGCATCACTCATAAGTGTGGCTGCAGAGGACTGTTAGTCCCAAAATTAATGCCTGGATGCAGTAAATAAATACAATCACATGCTATAGCATAAGGTGGGGTTCTCATGCAGCAAGTATAGTAGCTGAGGAAGAACAAGGACAGCATTGTTGAAATCCCCTAATTACATACTCACTCCCTTGTCACTACTACATCACACTACCTGCTGTGTTAGCATGCCAAACAGAACACAGTTCTGCACTGAACACCCGTGCTATCTATTCTGGTGCTTTATTTTGGCTGCAAATGCACCCAAGAACGCGACCGCACAACAACTATCCGGCTTTATACGCCCTTCTCTCTGTCCTCTAGGAATGGTGTAGCCACAGCCTCTCCAGGCAACCAAAGCTTTACTTTTACTAAAATACTGTAAGTTCATGCTCTTTACAGTTGTCCTGTTCATTGTGTTGCTATATTTAAAGGCATTGGGAACTGTTTAACCAGCAAGCCACCTCCCAGGAAACTACAAGGCAACTACAGACAGCTGGTATCAGCCTTTTGGCAACTGCACACCCACGCATTTGGAGGAACCAAACTTGAACTGCTTGGGGATAAGCAAAGCTTTTCTTTCTCTGGATTCTGCATGAAGTCATCAGTCTCAGCAAGTCAAGTACAATACATCTTCGTGGAAGCCATACAGCCTATTTTAATCCTATTTTAGAATCACAGAATCATAGAATAGTTAGGGTTGGAAAGCACCTTAAGATCACCAAGTTCCAACCCCCCTGCCATGGGCAGGGACACCTCACACTAAACCATGTCACTCAAGGCTCTGTCCAACCTGGTCTTGAACACTGCCAGGAATGGAGCATTCACAACCTCCCTGGGCAACGCATTCCAGCGCCTCACCACCATCACACTAAAGAATTTCTTCCTTCTAACCAATCTAAACTTCCCCTGTTTAAGTTTGAACTCGTTACCCCTTGTCCTGTCACTACAGTCCCTAATGAAGAGTCCCTCCCCAGCATCCCTATAGGCCCCCTTCAGATACTGGAAGGCTGCTATGAGGTCTCCATGCAGCCTTCTCTTCTCCAGGCTGAACAGCCCCAACTTCCTCAGCCTGTCTTCATACGGGAGGTGCTCCAGTCCCCTGATCATCCTCATGGCCCTCCTCTGGACTTGTTCCAACAGTTCCATGTCCTTTTTATGTTGAGGACACCAGAACTGCACACAATACTCCAGGTGAGGTCTCACAAGAGCAGAATAGAGAGGCAGGATCACCTCTTTTGACCTGCTGGTCATGCTCCTTTTGATGCAGCCCAGGATACAGGTGGCTTTCTGGGCTGTGAGTGCACTCTGAAGCCAGCTCATGTTCATTTTCTCATCGACCAACACCCCCAAGTCCTTCTCCACAGGGCTGCTCTGAATCTCTTCTCTGCCCAACCTGTAGCTGTGCTGGGGATTGCTCCGACCCAGGGGTAGGACCTTGCACTTGGCATGGTTAAACCTCATGAGGTTGGCATCATCCCACCTCACAAGCGTGTCAAGGTCCCTCTGGATGGCATTCCTTCCCTCCAGGGTATCAACCGAACCACACAGCTTGGTGTCATCGGCAAACTTGCTGAGGGCGCACTCAATCCCACTGTCCATGTCAGCGACAAAGATGTTGAACAAGACCGGTCCCAACACTGATCCCTGAGGGACACCACTCGTTACTGGTCTCCAGCTGGACATTGAGCCATTGACCATAACTCTGTGTGTGGCCTTTTGTGTGCTTCTTTTAAGTAGAAGCCAACAGTATTTCCTTACTGTTGGTTGACATCAACAGGATGCAGCTTTCTGATAGCAAGCACAGGTTACTTCTATCCAAGGAATATCTTCCAGAACACGTTTCATGCCATTTAAGCACTCACATTTAGATTAATGCATTGTGTGTCCCATTGTTCAACTACTTCTCCACAGCTTCCTTCCAGCAGTTCATTTTACTCTTGAAAACAGGCACAAGAAAATAAAATGCCCCCTCAGAACTAAATGGATATTCAGTACTTAATCAATAAAACAGGAGAGCTACCTGAACCCTTCTTTTCAGTTTCTGAAAACAGTTCTTTTCCTTTCACAAATTAACAAACATAGCAGTAAAAAATGTCTTTTTTTTGTAAACTACTATTAGAATAGTTGCAAAGTGTATTAATGGTTATCAAGTGTACCTTTCTATGGTAGTGAAAAACCAGTTCCAAATTCCAGGATTAAAGCTGTTATTAGAAACTTGTTTGGCTTGAGAACTGAATAAGAAAATGTAAGGTTCCAAGAGGCTTTCCATTTGGGGCTTGGGTGACCGATTATGTATTCAGATGCTGCTTGACTTAATATCTACACAATTCCCATTCTGTTTCTGTGGGAAAGGACTCAAAGGACTTTGGAAGAAAGTTTTCCTGACTGTGAACCACAACTTCATGGTGCATTATTTTCTGAGGAAAATTAAATTTCACAATTAGAGCAACATAAACTAAACTGCTTCTTGGCAGAGGAAGCCAAAATGCTTCTGCTAGCACAATGTGAAAATGCATAATGATAGCAAAAGCTGAACTACACCCTAACCCCCCCCCCTTCTGCTTAATACTAACAGTGCCACTGTGTTGCTTCAGTGTTTTTAGCTCTGAGAAGACATCTATGAAGAGCAGCAAGTGAAAATCAGATACCTCAAACCCCAAAGCTTCCCTTTATTCTACTGAAGTATCAAGGATTTCAGATCTAACAGGACACTGAGGGGGTGCTGGGGAAGAGCCCAAGCTCTACAGGAACTTGAAAGTTAACTTGAGTTTACATTAAACTAGAAGGACTGAATGTTCCTTTTACATGCCTGGGAAGCCTCCAAAGTAATCCTCCACGTTTTGCTTCTTTGTTATACAGTTTGATAACAAATATACTCTGTCCTGCATGACTGGTGTGAGCCTCGGCCTCCCATGCAAGCTCTAGTTTTCAAATGTGTCAGAACCCAGAAAGTCATTTTTGGTTGTTCAACAAGTATCTGAAGCTAAAAGCAGACGCCTATTTTTCCTATGTGGGTGTACAGATATAGCAAATACACTTTTCTGTAGGGACTTGTCTCTGGAAAAAATATAACCTAAACATGTCTGTTACTGGTTACTTCACTAGAAATATGAAGTTTAACACAGTACTGTAATTAAATGAGTAAGGTAGAACAAACAAGCCATTTAATTCTTTAAAAGAGCTGTGACCACTAAATTCACCCATCTGTTTAACCCTTCATTCTTCCACCTCTATGTGATTCTGTAAGAAACCTTCCAATCTCCCTGTCTTCCTGTTTAAGAAGCTGATAGTTTTGAACTTTTACTGTTGGGCGGATGTAGGGAATGAGAGGTCAAAACGAGTCATGTAGACTTAATTATACGGTAAGAGATTTACATTTTACTTCCACAAAGGCTAAATTACAGCATTTCCCCCAAGACTACAGTTACAGGATGTCAGATTCAGCATCCATGCTTCATTATGGACTGTCATTTGTCTCTAAAAATGGCAGCAGCAAACAGGGGTGCGGCACCAAGGCATGCTCTGCATGGGTGACTTATTAAGGCCACCTCTCACGTGCAGCACACCACATCCACTGGCAACAGTTGGTGTTTACTGCAGGAAAAGACAGGTTTAGTCTTGAATTTTAAACCTTTACTCCCACTTACTAATTTTATTAAAACATATGTGAACTAATTGAGCAAGACTGGCTTTTAAAGGCACATCAATGTCAATAAATTTGAAGTTAGGAATTTACCGTTGAACACTCCTGTTTTGAGTGCAGATTGGACTGTGTGATGCCAAATACCCCAGACATTCGAAGTCATTGCCTATTCCAGCATAGAATCACAGAATAGTTAGGGCTGGAAAGGACCATCCTCTTTTGCAATTAAAAAACCCACCAAAAGCAATAGGGTAAAACCTTCCAATCCAACCAGAATTTTCTTCCTTCAGGCACCCAAGAGCAAGACCATGCTCAAGGCAAGTCAATGCCAATGCAATGATTTTGCTGCCACCTCGAATTCTTCCATCAGAAAGTTCACTTGAATCTGGCTTCCCCATTCTTTTCAAACACAGGAAGTCCTGAAGTCCCCCTCCCAGCCTCACCCTACCCCTCAGACACTGTAAAGACCACTGCAATGTTTGCTCGCATCCGAGACGTTCATGTCATCTCTTGGCACACGTTCCTGGGTCAACTGTGTGATGCTGCTTCCTTTCAGAAGGATGAGGAAACACTGCCAATCTCTTTTCCTCCTCTCGTTTTTAGTTACTATTTCACAATTAAGAACAACCCTCATGACATTTAGAAATAAAAGTGCCCAACTATCAATTTTCTCTTCCTCCCACCCGCTGTGTGGTCGATGTGTTTACTCAACTATGTAAATGATGAGGTTTTTGCTGTGCCTGAAGTAATGGTATTTGGGGTGTTACTGGTATTTTTACAAGATGCAGGTGTACTCAAATTAGCAGTTAAACACAGATTCATCTTTTACCAGTTACTAACAAGCACTGAGCAGCACTATTTAAATAGATAACATCCTTCTACCAGGAAAATATGATTAAAAATGTATGCTGGTGAAAGGGATCTAATGTGTTATTACAAAAAGGACACAATGGAAACAATAAGCTCTGTAAAATGCTCTTTTTTAAGCAGAGCCTGTGTTGAATATACTGCAGATTATCTGGGAGAAAACACATATCAGAAGAGAAAGACGAGAGAGAAATTTTAACTGTGATAGAGAAGATTTAGCAAGAAGTTAATACATTCTTTGTTAATTGAAAGAAAATTGCTTGAACAACTCCAGCATCTGATACCAGTTCAAGGCTATTTGGATACTTCAGGATTCTCCTTTTTGTCCTAATTGGTCTGTGTTAAGAGACCACAGAAACATTCTTCTGCTAGAAGCATTTGGTTTTTAAAGTTATTATTAGCCATGCAGATCTAAAGCAGATCTGTTCTCAGCTACATTCATAACCCAGATGTGGACATTGTGAAGACTCTGCATGAAGAATCAAAGCCAAGATTCCAGAGTCTCATACAAGAGGACCCACAGGAGATGAAAGGAAGGCTGTCTTCAGCATTTCCATCCTACAAGCTATTTAGGGGACTATGACTTCATACTTGTTTGTTCTCAAGTAGCACAGATGTGCTCTATCAATTCATAGAGTTGGAGAAAGATGTGTAGAACCAGCATAAAGAAAAAACCACCACTTTTGCACCCAAAACTGCAGCAGTACAAACATGGAACTGAGACAGGATTTGCTGCATTATCATTGGGGCAGAATATTTATTTACATAAATAGACATTATATTTTATCTGACCATGTCTGAAGAGATTCTAAAGCCAACAACAACAACAAAAATCTATAGCTGGAAAACAGTTATTCTGTCCCGTTCTCAGCTTGTTTAAACTGCAGGAACAAATCCTGTCTGAATTAGCAGCAAGCCTTTCTTTTGACATGCACACTAGCTGCAGGATACCCGCTTTGCTGAGGGCTTGGTTTATTTTTAAATCAAGTGCTGTCCCTTTTAAACAAGGCATCCTGTCTTCATAAGTCAGAGAGAGAAAGATCTAAACAAAACGTAAGCATCCTCTGTAAGAGCGAAAACTGTACTGGGTCCAGAAAATGCACTTGCTGTGTTGTAACAGCTTCCAAGTGTGCTGAAGAAAGTGTAGTACAATTCCTTTTTATGTTGCTGTAAGTTTGCAATACTTTCTGCCAATAATGTTTATGGGAAAATACTTCATAAAGCAACCCATATATTTCCCCTATGATTTTTCCTTTACTAACCACACATCCACCTCCCTTGCATACATGAAAGTTACATTTGCCACCAACAGGAAAACATAAAATATGCAAGCACAAAGATCAAAATGTGAGATGAACTCGAAAATTTGCACTGGGATGTCCCTGAATACCAAGATGCTGCCCCTGAAGCCACCCTGATTCGCTTGAGTCTTCTACAGAAGATCAGTGTCACGTACTCATGAATAGAGCTGCCAAAATTTAAGGAATACATTCTCAGTGCACTATCCATATTCTAGTCGGTGGTACAGATTAGAAAGAGAGATTCCTTAATTGCAAGTGCTAAATTTAGACTTGCAACTCATCTCAAAGGGTCACAGCTATGCTTATTCCAGCAGCCACAAAAATCCACCTTATACTTTAATGCCATATATACTAGTGTAATTTACAACACACAACACTTAGTTTAAAACAGTAATAATTGCCTCCACAAATGTGAACGCTCCCTCCCATTTCTTTTTCCTCCTCCACTCTCCCACTTCCATTCAAATGAGGATAGCTAAGAAAAACCCTATTCATAGGAATTAAAAGCTAAACATCCAATGCACTCTTGCAATGAACAAGCAGCCTCAGTCACTGTCCATGCCATAAACCTGGAGGTTTATGAACAGGCCCCTGTACTTTTTCATTTGAAGGAAACATGTCTGAGCTATAAGATGTCCATACAGTAAGACCTACTCAAAACCTGCCAGACCTGTGTTCTGCATTACCTGAACTGAAATGAAACACTTGCTTTTAAAAAGGCAATTAAGATTCACAGATTAAAAGAAATAATGCTCCTGGACTAAATCCCTACATTTTCAGTTACTTCTGTGGTGTAAATGTCTCAGGATGTAGCACAGTTAGGGGTTCTCAAGCTGTTACTCCGATGGTGCTACAAACAGAATCTCTCCCGCTGACACTCTCGTTCCAAGGCAAACCCAGCCACATTCACAGCGGTGAGCACGCAGGAACTGTTTCAAAGGTCTTGCAATCAGAAAGTTCATTAGAAACACTGTTAACTATTAATCTCCAGTTTACTGATCTGCAATTGCGTTATCACTCAGATTCCATGCTCCTCATGCAGCAAGAAGTGCAGTTTAGCCTCATCTTGTTTTCAGAACATTTAGCAACTGGCAAGATCAGAGCCTTAACAAAGCTCAAAACACAGCAGAAGCACAGAACCAGCACTAACTCTTCCTGCAGAGAATACCATTTAAAATAAAGCACTGAAGCCAAGACATAAATCTCTGTAGATCTGTGCAATTTCATCATCAACCAGCCAGCAGGTAAGAAAAGCTCCTCTACCAGGATGGTCACTATTCACATTTGAAGAGGTCCTGCGTACCAGAAGAAGCCAATTTTGTAGGAGGACCACACTTTCTCCTTGTGTGCACAAAACCCTGCTCATGGAGAAAGACAATGGTTCAGCTGGGTAATGGGTATGTTAGGATCCTCCAACTTTTACATACTGTCTTCCTCCACAATTTTTTCCTGCCTATCACAATGTTCACAGATCTATGAAGGCACCACAGATTAAGGCACCCCAGCAGTCATTCCCATCAGTTAACTCACAAGTGCTATACATCCTTTCAGCAAAGCCTCAGAATAGCTCATTTCCAGGCCCTTTACAACAGATGATGAAAGGTCATACCACCTGCAGTTTTATGACCATTGTGAATGTACAATGTAAGACACATGAAGGCCACAGCCTGTTGTACAGACTAACTTAACAGGTCACAGAACTGGATACAAACCAGCGATCTAGCCGTTCAATTATTACTGCTTTAACACCAAAAATACAGTATTTACCACTAAAAGACAGGCTCTAAAATCAGTAACTAACTGAGACTACTAAACATGCAGCATAAGATACTATTTCAAGCATCATATAATAATATTCCCTGCCAGTCTGGCAACTGGATATAAGCACTGCAAATCTGCAAGGTCTAAGGCTGTTTTCTCCAGGTATAGTGGACGCATCAAACTGAAGTGGTCTGGAGTGCAAATCAAAAGCATGTTTCAAGCTGCTGGACATCTGTTGCCAAATGATCTGTTAATTCTTCTGAGTCTTCTTACAAAGACAATCTCCCACCCTCTATAAAAAGAAAAATCACCTAGCCTGATTGTAGTTGATATAATACAGTGTAATTCAATAAAAGAATTGTCCAAATTGTAAGACCACCCCATAAATATGTAAATTTCTCCATTATGAAAAGACCACTCAATCAGCTCCCTGAACAGATACCAAGATATCAACTTGTTTACATTAAGTGCCCATCGCTTTTGTCTGGATAGTTGAAATTTCAATTTGCACACACAAAAAGCAGCATTTTCTTTTCATTTCTTTCCAAGCTGAATAGAGGCCAGCACCTCCTTTCTCTCCAATTAAAAAAGAAATTGCAGAACATAATTCACACACTCTCTAGATGAGAATGACAAGTACTGCGTTGTGCTGCACTTATCTTACAGCTTCTTAAAGCCTCCACTTCCAAAAAGATATGTCTCAAAAGTAGACAGCAGTGAACGTAACTTGTCCTATGCAAATGTCTCCAACTTGGAAAAAAAAAATTGGTTCCCTCACTGCCTAGCTCCTTCTTGTACTGCAAATAAGGAGGGAAATAGAGAAAAGACATCAATGCTAGAATTCCCACTCTCTGTTATTTCAGGTAGCTGTTTGGGAAAATAGCTGCTCAGAATGTCTATTACCCCAACCACCAGCAAAGGGCTTCCCTTCAGCCAAAGATCACGCTACATCCACAGCCCTTTCAAAGCTCCTTCTGCTGATCCTCATGACCATTCCTGGAAACTATTATTTGTGCAATCCAAAGCACGGTTCCAAGTACATCTCTCTAGTTAGAACAACACATGCCTAGCAGTGTTATAAACCACTACACACAGGATGAGAGAATCCAAGCAGCTCCAAGGCATTCTGTAAACAAGCAGACATGCTGCATACCAGACAGAAAAGATTTAACAGCATACGAGAGCTAGGAATTTCAAATGCATACAGGACATCACCCACTTAATTATGGCAACCATCACGCTTTTCTTTATTAAATACCTACAGTTACCCTACTTAGCTTTAAAATGTCAGAACACAGACACAAAAATGGGTACTAACCACATAAATAAGCAAAGCAAGAGGCTGGTGCTTTTCTTCTCTTGGTACAGTTCTATGCAAATAACACCTGCAACTTATCTTCTGTTTCTCCACATCTTCTAGACAGAAGAGGACAAACATGCTTGAAGCAACACAGGACGGAAGTATGTAAGAGACTGAACATACTGGCAGGGCACCACCTACATTCACCCCTTAAGCCTGATGCTATTTCAACTGTGACACTTTCACAGACTTCTGTCTAAATAACAAGGCAGCAGAACCCAGAGGAAAGCTACCAGCAGATACCCACTGCTATTTTATATTTTTGCTCCGATTTCTAGGCAAGGGAATTGCAAAAAAATACCACAAAGCATCACCACAGATGGCAGGTTTGGCATCCTCCGGCCAACCTCACACCTGCACCTTCCACAACCCCTGCTGCAGCTGTGCTTTGTGTGTCCTCCCACCCCAGCACAGACAAAAGCTGCAAAACATGCAAGTGTTAGTGACCACCACCAGCAAATACTTCATTAATGAAATAAGGCTCTCGGCTCTGCTCGCACCAATACAGATATGCTTGTACCAGAGGAAGAGGTGACCTTCAGGGAGTTTGGTCAACACCATCTGTCATGGGGGTGGTGGGAAGGGAAGGGCTATTTTTATATGTCAGAGAGTAAATAAAAAGAGAAAGCATACAAAACTGATAATTCTGAAAAGAACCTGATGGTCACCAACATGAACCACAGGAGCTCTGTGCTAAACAGGGCATCACAAGCCTGCAAGGACTCACTGCAGTTTTATTTAGACTCTTGCAACTAACCACAGCAAAATGGGAGTTACCAGCTCCTGCCACAACACGTTACGTATTCCTGGCCGTGACATTTCATTCCAGGCCATGGCTTGGCACGGCTGGTTTCATGACCAGCATGAGATTCACATGTTACAGAAGGCATACGCAGTATGTTTTCCTTGTCTCAGAGACAAGACAATTTCTCCCCTCTCTGTAAGTGTTATGCAAAATCCACCAATGATAGGCACCACCAAACCCAATGTCTGTATTTCCTTCAGGACTCAAGCCAAGGAAGGCAATCCAGGCAAGACTTCTTGTGGGTACTAGTTTGGGTAAAGTTATTTTACATGTATTTTTAGACAAAAAAGCTGCAGCCAGAGCATTTTCCAGTGCATCTACAAGTCCACAGATGCTGCCATTCCCACTTCTCTCTCTGCTGCAGGGCTGCAGCCATGGCTGTGTCCAGCACAAGGCCTGTGGTAGACTAAGCCCTGAACAGTCCTCCAGAGATAATCACATTAGATGATCTAATGGTCCTTCTGTCCTTTCATCTTGCAGTGGCTGGTCTCAGTCTGTGGGAGGAACCATACCAAGGTTTCAAAGCATAGAAGTGATTCAGAGCTAATTTTCTTTTCAGAAAGAAATGCAAATCAAAGCCAAGTTTTACTTCTGTGGTCAGCAGCACATGGCTGCAGCCATACATATTTCAAAACCAAGGTGAAGCAGATGACCAGGGGAGTGAAGACAGACTGGCTGCTCTCTGTCTGTAGAACACAGAGGCATTCAGCCAGCTAAGAAACAAATAGAGAGACAAAGAGCCTGAGGGGCTTCCTGGCCTGATGCTTTCTGTATGTAAACCTTAAAATGGCAGTCACCAGTCCACCGCCATTCATGCCTTCATCCCTACTTATCATCCAAGCACAGTTCTCTCATCAACTGGGCAGAGCTTGCTATCTTCACCTCTTGGACGGGTAACTGGAATAACTTACAATGTAATTGCATTTCACCTTCAAAGTATCTGAGTTATGTACTAGATGGCTATTAATAAGGATAACCCAAGACGCTTTTCCTCCAAGATCTACCTGTCCAGTTGTCCATACTAAGGTTGCTCACCAGTGTTTCAATAGTACAAGGCCACCACTGGTTAGCACTCCCCCAGAAACCTTCCCAAGCAGATTTAATTAACTTCTAAGTTATATTGAGACTGTATCCAACAAACCTAGGGATGCTGTTCCTGCCAAAGCAACTGTTCCTCCTCCAGCATAACTGTTCTAAAAATAGCCTTATAAAAGTATTAAAATGGTTTACATCACAGCCTGAACTAGTGACATGGCTTTGACAACTATCCCTGAAAGCAAACTCTCTGGAGACCTTTTTCATATACCCTAAAAAGAGTTGCAGCTCTCCCTACACAACTGAAAGCTAAAACACGTTAACAGAAAACAAAAGAGGAGGTAAATTATTATTCGTTGCTGCATGGAAAGATCTTTGCCCAGATATACTGAATTTAAGAAATCTTAATATCATGTAAGTAAAACCTGAACTACTCTGGCCAGGGAAATAGAGCTTTAAAAACAAGGCTTTCAGGATTGTCTAGTTTGACACCTTCTTTGCATGGCTGAAACAAGTTTGTCGGCCTTAATCCTTCCTATACAACCACTGAGAAAGTTTTGTATGTGTTAGAAGAAGAGCACCTGAACCCCTTTAGGGATCAAGAGAGAGTAACAAAGGTGTAGCTAGGCCTAACCCCATTCAAACCATCAAGAACACTGCATCTTGTTAATTTCATTATTACCAATCCTCTTGCAAAACCAAGCTATTCTTCAAGTTACAGATTTCTAACTCATCCTACTTAATGCAGATATGCTGAAAATGCTGCAGGAAACATGCAGTGCCACAGAAAGAATGGGAAAAGCATGGAAACCCACAGAAGCTGAAAACAAAAAGCCACAGGTAAGCCTCTTTCCAATGAAAACAAGCACAGCTCACTGCAAAGCAGAAATAACTGAACCAGACAGGGAAATCTAGAGAGACCCAAGGGAACAGTGGAAAACAACAGTTACCCAGACGTTTTATTAAGGAGAAAAGGGGGGGTGTGTAAAAATCTACTTGCCTCCAAGATCCTCTGAACAGAGATCATCCTATTCAGCCCCAGTAATGTCTTGGGATAGTATTAGGAATGCAAAGCAGCATAACTAGATTCCTAAATAACATTACTGAAGGAATTAAGTGGCAGGAATTCCAGACCCTACTTTTTTAATGCAATTATTTTGCAGGGGCTACATGGCATCTCACACTGGATCTCCAAATAGCTAAGTAATTTACATGAACTTCGCAGATATTATGACCAGAAGAAATTCTCCTTGCTATAAATAGATCATAAAAACCAGATGTGCCTGCCAATGTTTGACATCCAAGTCTTGTGGTCAAACTACCACTTCTCACCTCCATCCCAGGGGATGTTCAAACCTCTACAATCTAGGATTGTTCTTGGAAGTCTTCATTTTATTCTCCCTTTAGCTAGAACTAAATCTCCCTTTAACGAAATAACTGCAATTGTGTAAAATTGCTGTTACCACACTGCTTGCTTAAAAAGACACACAAAAATCTAAGTTACACTTGGATATGATAAATTCTGTGCATCTAACATATCTGAACTATTGTTTGGGGCAAAATATGCCACTACAAGAAAAAGCTAAAGTAAGAGACTCGTATTTGCCTTATGTTCCTTCAACCTTTCCTCTAACTGTTGGAAGCAGTGAATCAAAGGTAAAACGAACTGACTCGCCCCAGTTTGTTTTCCCTGCAACTTAAAGCTGCATCATTAATGTTTCATGTTTAGTCCCATTGGTCTCAAGAAGCTTTTTACATGCTAAATGTGTTTCATCTAAGAGGCCTTTTCTCTTAAAGAAAGCAAGAGAAGAAAGCTATTCACATATCCTTTAGCTTCTGGATAGGCTTAGAGGGCACAAATGGGGGGGGGGGGGGGGGGGGTGGGAATCACACATGAACCAAACTGGAACTAACTCTAAGTAAACAGAAATTAAACAAACCAAAACCAAACACTGCTTTATCCAGGATGATCCCAAGCTCAAAAACACATCTGGAGAGGCTGAGATTCTGAATGTTTTCAGCAGATTAGGCAACAGACAGAACAGTACATTAGAGACAGGGAGCTTTGGAAAGGATACCGAGTAGTTGTACTTTTTAACCTGACACGCAGCTTTCATTAACCAACCCCTTCACAGAGGACAGGACAGACTTCTTCGCTCTGGTTCAAAAATCCCTTGGCAATACTCATGATGGGCAGATGGGCAGCTGTATGCACTTCCAAAGGCATTAGCTTTTCTCCTGTGAACAAACCCATTGACTCCAACTCCTTAACAAGAAAGCTTTATCCTAATGAGTACATCTATTTTAAAACACTCACACCTGAACTCTAACTTAAATTATGCTGTGCATAAAGTCACCCAACAGTAACATCTCAAACACCTTCTTTGCTATCTCTATAGATGCACACCAGAAGTTCAGCACTTCCACCCTAGTTGGGAACATACACCAGGATTTTCTTTCACTCCCAATTTTGGAAGCCATGTTAACTTAGTAAGGTTGCCAACACAGAAAATACATTGCGAAGAACAAAGCGTCTCTGCAAACAGGCAGCCACTTCAGACAGAATAGTTAAACCCCTTGTTAAAATGCAGCTTGAGAAACATAGAGTTTGTAATTCTTACTGAGGCCAGCCTCAAGTTTACAATGAAAGATTAAAATCTCTTAGTCTAAATCAATTATCCATCCTGAATGTGCAAGGTGCATTTGAACCACACAGTCTGGAGAGGGCTTTGCATCACGGTACATAAGCAGTGACAGCACTCATTTCCCCACCAGCAAGCTGAATTTCAGCTTGATAGCTCAAACATTCCCTTGACTATATTCATAACCATGGCTCCTGCCTCTACAGTAGCTACAGAAGAGCTACATGTGAACTCTTTACCTTTGAACCAAAGTGACTAATGCTCACACTGAGCTGTTATTTTCCATGCAAGATAACCTAGATTTAAAATGAACACCCATTCACAACAGCATCAAAAGGAAATGTGCTCTACTGGACTCCAGTGATTTTGCAAACTAGCAGGAAATGAACAAGCACTCAAACAGGGATAATCCATCACAATATACACTTTAACTACTCACTAAATGTACTTTAGATTTAACTTACTACAACTCAATGTTCCAGACCTGAACCACTATTTTGCAAATATAACCGGTTCTTGTTCCCAGACCTCATTTCAGGACTCTGTTTAGTACCTGCATGCAAGAAAGGGAGATTTTATTTCTACATAAGTACACGGATGAAAATGATGTCTCAACACCACCAGTCATTATGCTTTTGAATGACAGTTTCCAATCCTGCTTCTAAAACTGTTAATCTGGTCATGTATCAGCATCAAATAATCTCAGATTATTCAAATGCATTATATTACTCTCTTGATGTTTAAGCCACTATTGTGTTTTATTTTTAAATCAGTAATATTTTTTACTATGGGCTTGCACACAAACACAGAATAGAAAAGATGATCTGTCTGAAGAGATTAATATTTTTTAAATAAAAAGCCTCCTTCCTTCATGAATATGTACCTGATGTCCTGCGAATATTCAGGGGACAACACATGCAGCAGCTCTTTATTCGCCATCCATTTCTTCCTCTCTACACATTCCTTCCTCAGCTCCCTCCAGGACCCCAAATGCCAAATGAGTAAGAGGTTGTTCTTGGGGTGGCCAAGTCAAGGCTCCCCTTGAGCTGGCTGAGCAAATGGCACTCTTTGTTTAACCAAGGGTCTGTATGCATACACATCTGCATGTAGGTGCATAAGACATAAAGCTCACCCTCTCTTTGAAGATGCTTGGCTTTTGGGGGGAGCACATGCTCATACACACATTTTCTGTATGAAAACCAACTTTCAGTCACACACAAAGACATCTTCACATTGCAGACTATTTCATCAGTGCCATAAGCTTACCCTATAGCTCAAGCTTGGCCACAACACAATCCTGAGGAACTACTGCAGGAGGGGTACGTAAGAGACCAAAACTATTGCTTCCTGCCTAGGTCCAGTTTCTGTACTTAGAGGACTTCTTTGGATGGAGACCACTGTTCTCCATTCCTTCCCCACCTCCATCATATGATGGAGGTTTTACTTTGAAAGTGACCCTAAAGGGAAGGTTAAGTTTCCTTTTCATGCACCTGACCCCACCACGCCTTTCTGGACTACTTACAAACTCTGAAGACCAGGCCTTCCATATTACCTGGCACCCTGAAAGCCTACAGTCTACAAGCCAGGTCCCAACCTTCTCCATGACATTCCCTGCTTAACCCTGTGAAACAAATATATTTGTTAGGTATGTCTGGGCCTAAGTGAGGGCAGAAGCTGGTCCTGCAGATGAAACTGCATTAACAACACACCAGCTCTGCCTCAAAACAGAACAGCAGCAACGGCAACTGGGACAAAATGGACCCAGCTCCTACAATTCACTCTGAGGTGGGCTGAAGTGACTCCAGAACAAACACTCATGGGTGTATTCTTTAGCATTTTCATTCAGCAGATCTCCCTCAGTGAGAAGGGAAAGAGTGTGTAAGGGGGAAGGCACCACACAAACCTCCACCTCCATTTTGCAAGATGCCTATTTTTAGACCTCAGTGTACATGCTGAGGCACACAGTGCTACTACTGTAGCAACGGCAGCCAAAACCCTCCGACTGCTTGTTTGTCATCAATCAAATACTCATACAGGATTGCATGGAACTGCGAAATACACTCACACAGCTCTGGAGCACAGCCCCAGCACGCTCCTTGGTATTAGTTACTATAGAAACCAGTCCCTGGGCACAGGCATCGCAGCAGGGAATCATGCAGATTTCAATTTTACATAGTAATAAATGCTGCAGGAGAGGAGAATTTCACAATTGCAGAGGTTGATTGTATAAAGCCAGACCTCTTCCACCCCACGACACTGCCATGCTGCAGATGAAAACGTGCTCTCCTCCCCTCCTACACACACATACAATTGCCACCGCTGTTAGTTCTGAAGTGGTTTCCACAAAGCCTGTGTGCTGGGATGGCTGCTGCAAAGGTTGCATCATTTTTCAATGGCTTCATTAGGTTAGAAAACATACTCATTTTCACAGGCGACCAGGTGGAAACAACACCACAAGCAAATTCTGGGGGGAAAAAAGCAAATAGAAAGATTTAAGCATATCTAAGTACTCCGCGTCCAAACATTTCACAGGAAGCACTGTCAGGTCACAACCCAGAGCTCCTCTGGAAACAACCCATCTTCCTTTCCTTCTCCACCCTGTCCAAAAAAAGTAACCTGAATGGAGAGAAGGTCACAGATTAATTTGTAGGAAAAGCCACCGTAAAAAAGAACGGAGACAAGAACAGGGCCTGTGGGCCTGAAGTGAAGCAGGGAGGTAATTATAACACTGTAACTTTTCAGAAGTAGTTCTACAGGTTGGACTTCATCTGGCATGGGAGTGGAAGGGGAAGACACACAGCACAATGAGCTTCTTGTGCTAGGGAGATGATAATTTTCTATTTTAACTCCAGAACCAGTGTGGACTCTTCCCCACCTCTCTAAATGATCCCATAGCCTCAACACTGCAAGCTCTCCTACCTCAACCAGGGAAGAAGAGAGCAGGGAACTGCTTCACTGAAGACAACAAACACGTACGGGAGGAAGGAAGAGGTGAACAGCTTGCACAGCAACAGGGACAAACACTCGTGCTGGCAGCACCCGACAAGTCCTTGGGCAAACAGAAGGACAAGAAAATGAAGGAAGCTGGTCTATTTTTAAGCAAGACCTCATTATTACCATGAGCATGCACTGCTTCCCTGGAAGCAGCAGGTATGCAAACATGAGATGAATCATATCACTGAGTAAACCACCTGGCAGTAGAAACACTAGTTTGCATGGACACACACAGAGCAAACATACACGATCTACTGTCCTGACACCTCTGACAGCGCATGGAGAAGCATCCTTCTGGGAGGCAGACTGCATCATGGAGCAACAAAACCTGTTAAGACAATGCAAATGTCACTGGTGCTTCTGTTAATGACTTTCATTAATGCTTTTGTTAATTATTAGACTGAGCTCCATTGTTTTGGATGCTCCAGTCAACATGGCTGCAGCTTGTACTTTCGCTTTTTATATATCTCATCTGTCATTAGAAACAAATGACTTCTGTCCAGCCAGGGTATGAACAGACTCAGGGAGCTGGAGAAGACATCCCAAGTCAAAGTGTGCATCTTTGTACTAGAGCCTTTGCAAAAATTGTGGCAGCTCTTTATATCAGCAAGCCAAATGGTTCAAGGTACCTATGGGCTGAGGTAACTGCCTGGATTCTGGTCAGGTATGTGCTCCCCTCCCTAGAAGTCTGGTGAATTTGCCTCAAGCCAGCTGACTGCACCAACCTGATCCTTCATCACGACATTATCTGTTACCTCTTCCTGGAAGCTACCTCTGAGGTGACCAACAAGAAGACAACCTACATTGAGACATCTGTAATGCACAAGGGCCCACAAGGAGGCTGGGGGAGGGCTTCTTCATTAGTGACTGTAGCAGTAGCACAAGGGGTAATGGGTTCAAACTTAACAGGGGAAGTTTAGGTTAGATATAAGGAAGGAGCTCTTTACTGCGAGGGTGGTGAGGCACTTGAATGGGTTGCCCAAGGAAGTTGTGAATGTTCCATCCCTGGCAGTGCTCAAGGCCAGGCTGGACAAAGCCTTGGGTGACAGGGTTAATGTGAGGTGTCCCTGCCCATGGCAGGGGGGTTAGAACTGGATGATCATAAGGTCCTTGCCAACCCTGACTATTCTATGGCTCTATGAGGGAGCAGAAGTACAGCAACTGCTCTGCTGACTCCACAGCACATTATGCCAAGGTTCACAAGGCAAGAAGCACTGCCCCTCTTTACAGGAGCCTAGCTTAGTCTGAACTGAGTTTTTAATTCTCCTCCCACACCACACACTACCTTCCTTTCTGTCTCATGGCAGATAAAGATACTAAATAAAATGCAGTGGAAACAGATCTTCAGCTACCTTTGCCATCCTGGTGACAGATTAAAAGCTGCAACAACTCCCTTATTGTGGTTCCTACAGAATTGTTGGTATGCACCAACTAGCAATCTATCACATCAAAAGGCTGACTGAATTAGCCCGAAAGAGGATCTCCCACCACAGGAACATGTGCTACACTGGGAAAACCAACCGCCAACCAAACCTCAGCCTCCATTTTCAAATCCACATCCCACTATCAAAAGGACGCTTCTGCATCTTTGTGTCTACCCTAATAAATTATACAAAGGAAATTCTCAGAGCCATAGATGATTTATCCTCATTATTCCCAAACTGGATGCCTAAGACATGATTCTATTGCTAAGACTGAGAAAACTCTTTGGAGCTACAAAACCAGTATTTCTTTACTGAAGTGGAGGTGCTACACATGAAGATGCCCACAGAGACACAAAGTCATCATGTAGCTGGGGACATACATCCATCCATCCCAAGCCTACAGGAAAACATGACTTGATACTCTACCCTAAAAGCAACACCACCATGTAACAAACAGGAGAGGAAGATCTACAACTGAGTGTATGAAAAATTAACTCCATGCTAATCCCACTTCACATACTCCCAAAGATTTCTGATTCAGATGATAGGATGATAGTGAGTACATTTACATTCAGCCATGAAAAAAAATCCAGCCACTCCAGCCTTGACACACCTGCCCACTCCTTGGATGAAGTATTAAAGCAGCTTATTTCCCTCTTCCCCCTCTCATCCTTTTATTTTTCTCCTTCACAGAAGGTAGTGTTGCATTCAAATGTTCTGTTTCTGTCAGCATACACAATCACCTGCAGCTCTACCCCTTCTCCTAACAACACTGCAGCCTCTTAGCAAAGCACCTTAAGCTTAAAAAGAATACTGGGTTGTAGGGCAAATACAAACTCCACTTGTGCATCACACTGTGCACTCTACCAAAGGGTAGTGACTATGTAAGTTATTATAGGAAGTATTTTTATCTGTTGCCCTGGAAATTTCTCCTTAGTAGGAGCATCAAAGCAGCGCAAATGTCACCAATGACCCTGAGCTAGATTTCATCTTGACCTCAAAGAAAAAGGAGGCCAAAATAAATAAATAAAATTTCTTCATGCTGCAATGCACACACCCAAAGAAAAGGCAATGGTGATGCTTTATGTGCAGAGCAGCCCTTTTAATCCCCTACATATAAAATCTAGTCATGAATAAGCAAACCACTTCACTTGTGCTTGGGCATCTAAGCTGTTCATCCCATTTTGGTTCCAGCCAAATGGGCTCACATCAGCAGCAGAGTTCTCAGGGTGCCACACTTGTTGGAAGACATGAACTGACATTTCCTACTTATCTAGAGAGGGACAGGAATATGGAAATAAGAGAATAATAAAGCACCGCTTCTTTTATGTGTGTTTTATATGCATGTTTTATAGTTTTAGCACTTACAAGCAGCATTTCCAAGTCCCACTTTTCAAAATGCAACAGATGTGTAATATGCATCCAGCTAACGATTATGAATTGGTCCTGTGTTTTGCATCACTCCATGAAAGTATAATGGAAGACTGAATGGTTCATTTAAATAATTCTCTTCCTGATTATTTCATGTTTGAAAATGCACAAAGAAAGAGCCAGGACTGTGTTATTTTACTTCAAAGACTCCACAGGAGGAATGAGGGCTTATTACAAAGTCTTATCTTAACTGACAGGAAGCTCAAACAAAGGTTTTGTTATTTGAGTATGAGCATCTGAAATTAAAAAGGAGTCGGAAAGACAAAGGAATTGGACAATGAGAACCCCTTTCCTCTGTGCCCAGCTCTCTTTTCACTCTGAAATTATGCACAGATGCTCATCACAGCTCCCCAGTCCATAGCCAGGAGCACAGGACTTTACTTCCAAAATGTTAGTACAGATTTTAAGTCTACTGCTATAGATTGTGGAGTCTTTTCCATCTCCAGGCTCCCTTTTTCATTTCTTCTGGGGTGGAGGGAAGCCACCTTTCAGTGCTGTCTGTAACAGTTTGCTACGGCACCAAGGATTTCTCCCCAGGTTCACACTGTGGCTTATTTGCAGAGAGCAAGATACCAGTTCAGAAGGCCTAAGCACACTTACTTGGAAAGATAAGATGCTAATTCCAGCACTGCAACACTTTGTGCAGCTTGTCACCTTGGAAAACCACTTCAATACATACTATTTACATAGTATGGCTAGCTAAGAGAACAATGGAAAACCCAGAGTAAGGACTACCCGAAGATGCACTCACATAATACCTGGTGCAACATGGATGCAGGGTCTGCCCAGGAACACAGATCTGCAGCAAAGGTACTATTTTAAGCAGCTTTATTAAACACAAAGAGCAGTCACTGAACACTGCAGTACAAGAGCTACCCCAGGCAGACACAGATATTAATCAGATTTAATTTTGTAAGTAAAAGTGTTAAACCATATTTACATTTCTGCACACTGATAAAGTTTAACGGAGCCTGAAAGAAGTACAGACACTTCAGTGCAGCACTTCTAGGCTCATATATCCTGCTCCTCAAAAGGGTAACATTAAAATGGCTATGCTGGCTTTTTGCTACCCTATCACTGCTACATGGCAGGCAGGCTCAGGCCGAGTTTTGCTTTCGGGTCTGTTTTCAGGTCCCTCTGTAGCTGGTTGACCATCAAACAGCTCTTTCCTGCCCAACCTCAGACCCCTTCTTCCCACCTAGCACCCTCAACTGGTATTTCCTGCAATTCCTGTAAGTGGCTCTGCAGTACCTTAAAGTCCTCTCAGAGATCTGTAAAATGAAAGGTAGAAAACATAAATAGACCAACCAGCAATCAGAGACATCAAAATTACCAAAGGCAGGGAAAACATACCTTTAGTAGCACTTGCCAAGTTGAAACAAGGCAACTTCAAACAGCATTTCAATATGTGGAATTCAACTTGCCAGAGAAAGCTCCGTGATACATCGAAATGTATCTTGAAGTGATTTAACTAAGCTGCTAATACCAGAACACACCTATGTATATGTAAAATCCTTCCATATGAAGGAAAAAACAAAAAACCCACAAGCCTGGGTATCACCTGCCTCATTAACCACCTCACTTTGAAGATCAATTTTAAGCTTCAGGGTAAATCAAAGCTCTTAGATCACCTTTCTCTAAGTTTTAATTTACACCTGTAAGATGCAGGTAGGCAATACAGGGGCAGGTTTTTTTCCAGAAGCCACTGATGGTGTATTAAGCAGATGTAGAAGAAGCATGCATGTCTTCACATTAATCTTCATCATTACACAAGCAGAATAGTTACTCTTCTCACCTACTTGTTTCAAGTTCCTGAATTCTAGCACTTATCTACAAAGGACATTCAAATGCAGTGGAGGCAGAAGAATATTAGCATACAAAAAGCAAAGCAATTTACATATGTCCTTTTACATACTGTTCAAACCCAACTTATAACATGCTTATATGTGATATATGTTTCTATTTGGGATGCACAGTTCTTGTTTTCATAAGCAAATGAATTTTTAATGCACAGAATACTAGGTAAAGAGCTATCAAATGACTTAAATCTCTTTCATGCTTCAGTTAGAATTGACGAGGATAAAAACATTCAAAATTTCAGGTATTCAAAGACTTAAACCATATGAGGAAAATCTGAACTAAACCTCACAAACACGTATCTCCCCTACAGGAAACTTCACTGGAGTTTAAAGGTATCCTGAAGTATCTAATTTAATATTTTGTGAGCATTCTCTTTAATAATCGTTGTGAGAAATAACACCAGATTCCACTGAAGACTATGGGGTCCTGCCAGGCTGTATGCCAAACAGACATAGCTTGAATAATACAAACTGCTAGATAGATGTATGTATCTTGTTAGAGCTCAAAAGTCAAAACATCTGAAGGAATTTTGTTTGTAAAGATCTCTGGTACCAGCAGAAACCAGCCCACGCTGCTATACAGCTAGCAATATTAGAAGTTCACCAACATAACTTGACAGCCCTCCATTCAAATGATGCTTTTCAGGTGAGCAGACGCACAGAAATAAAACTTTTTGGAGACAGATGCATCAGAACTTCACACACGCACCCCCTGCCACCATGTTTCTCCTTGTCAGGCTGAAATCAAAAAGCACTGAACTGAGGGAACTGAACTCAGGGAGAAAGAGAGATTTAACTGTGGGTTGATACACATCTAAATGGAGAGACAATAAAGCAAAAGCTGAAATGAGCTGGCCATGAAATTAGTGTATTGAGTCACCACAAAACTCCAGGTACTTCACATTTAGAGCTTTTGCCACTTCAAAAGCTACAACATGAAGAAAATGCAGCAAAGTGCAAGTCATCAAATTCAATCAAATGCAAGTCATCAAAAACAAAGGCTTTACCATTGGCAGAGCTCAAGTTATGTCTTCTACCTGAGCTCCAAATGGGAATTTGGTCATAAACATCAGTACCATTTCAGAACTAGAAGGAAGTGAATGTCAAAAAGAAAGATGCACCAAAGGGAAAAGCCACTGTTTAGGAACAGCAGTAATGGCACAGGAGGCAGAGCAAGACATCAGCTGGAACAAGGACTGGAGTTGATGAAAATAAGCTCTCAAACTTGAGCACATAGTGCCTGCGAAGGTAATGATCTCTTCTTGTGTGTGTGTGTGTGTGGACATGTATATCCATGTAAACACTTTTTCTTCTTTCAAAGCTAATGCTGATGCAAACAGATTAAAGAGTAGCCAGAAAGTGCTTCTGCTGACTGATAAAACACTGTCATCAGCTAGATCAGTGAGTCTTAAAATAACAATTCACTTTCTGGAAAACTATAAGCAATTACAAATAAAAGGTAGCATCCAGCTTCTCCACACTCCAGCCATCCTATAGGGAACTAACACTGTCCCTCCGGAACAGGCATCTGCTTCAGCACTTTTATACACAGTTCCCAGAAGAAGCTTTTGGCTCATACAACGATAAATCGTCCTTTACAATTTAAAACACACCAACCCTCCCTGCCTTTGTCATGGAAGGTACTAAAAAAGTCTTGTATACCCCCAGAGGTTGAACATGAACTACTGAATTTGGTTAGTCTCTTCACTGACAACCCTCTAAACATTGCGAAGTGCAGCCAAGCATTTGACAATCCAATACATGGTTTTATAAACTGGGTAAGTAACAGGCCAAGTTTAATAAATAATTGTTCCAAGTTAAGTAACTCCTCAAAGGAAGTACTGGAAGCCCATTAAAATCCCCACATCAGAGAAAAGCAACACTAGATTTGTTTGTGTTTTGTTTTCTGAATATAGCTGTTTATACAAACAGCAAAAAAGTTTATATGAAATTGTGCCCTAGAAACTCATGGGGAGTTTTGCCATCATCTTCCATGGGGTCAGTCCTTTATCCCTGTCCACAGCAAGCTAGGAGGACTTGTCTTTGTTAAAGGACCGCTGTGCAACCTCAGAGATGCTCCAAGGCAATAGACTACTTAGATGTAAATATCCAAATGGGCACAAGTGGAAGTTGGGAGGCAGAGCAGAACCACCAACTAGCTTGGAGTTTTGATTCTTTGCCCAGAACATCACTTCCTAAAAATAAAACCAAAATTCCCTTCTATTCTTTCAGTCAGGGAAGGCAGAAAGACAGAACAGAAGAGCTATACAAATTTGGCAGGCTTGGCTTTACAGAGCTGCTTTTGTAAAGGATGTGTTCGAAGAGATAAGACACAAGACATGATGCCTGTTGGACTCGGTCCAAATAACACAGCAGAAAGTGCAAAATACCCTTCAAAAACCCGCACAAGTCATTTTTGTTTGAGAGTAGGAGAGTTTTAGTTGTTCTGGTATCTGAATGCAAGTTCTATAAGCCTGCCAGCATAGCCAGAAGACAAGTCTCAAGGATTTTCATAGGGTTTACTTTGTTTTCCCTTTGGGGATGGGAGAAGAAATAGAAGACAGCATGCTCGAAGGAAAGACACGTAAGAAATCCAAGCCGAGTTCTTGCCTTGGGTCTCATCCTTAGCTTATTCCACTTTCTGGAGGGTTTATTATTTTATGTGAGTAGACTACCCATAATATACAGAAGGTATGCATATAATTAGGAACTTCTTAACAAAATGGAAATATTAGCTTTACAAAGAAATAAAACCTAAAACTCTTCCTTCTTGTCATTCTATGGCTAGATACTTGCTGCAGCAGCTGCTGCTACTCCTGCCAGCCAGAAATGGAGGGAAACAGAAATCTGGCTGAGCTTGCATGCTGCTAATGGAAATGCACACTCTTCATATTAGCAATATTACTGCCTTACTCTCCAAGTCAAGCAACAAGGACACTTTAGGACTTCAAAAAAATGTTACAAAACCTCTAAGATTAGAGGTGCCCAAAAGCCGCTCACTCAGCATTGATACATGCACTTTGGATTTACTCTTCAGTAACAGAGCCCAGAGACGCAATGACCATGGGGAATGCCCTATTGCGGCAGGGACATCTGCACGCAATGCCTTGGTCACTGCGCATCCAACATCAGAGAGAAGTAGCCTTTTGTTCCCTTCCAACTCAGCAGCCTGGAAAGATTGCCAGCTGCACTCTTTTGGCCTCCATACTCACCAATGAGCTTAGACTGTTACCCAGAGAAGCCCACAGCCCAGGAAACTTGATCTTGATCGGTAACGTCAGACTTTAGAGGAGGGATGAGAAAGGCTTTCCTCAAAGATGGAAGCACAGGCTACTGTCATCATTATCTGCAGACCCCAAAGGCCACACCATCAGCTGTCTTCAGCAACCCCACACTTATCTATACCAGATGAATATCAAGCCTTTTACATTCACGTAAGGTACAGAAGCATCATTTCAGAAAATCTTGCTTTCAAAAATATTATTCATCAACACAGAATTCAAATGGTAATTAAGAAGTGTTCACATGATTAATGACACATTTAAATTACAGGTTTCCAGCATTTTTTTTTCAGTAAAGACTACTTCCTTTTTCACGTGCTGCTTTTCCAAAGTGCAAGTCCATCTAACAGATGTCTCTCAGATCTGCTTGTCAATGTAGCAAGTTAGACTTTTTTTATGACAACAAATGGTATAAACCACACAGCATTCTGTTAAACTCAATATTGACACATCTGCTTACCACGTGTATTAGTAGCCATGTCAGCCACTTTCTGAAAGGCATCCAAAAAGGCCGCAGCTGCTACTACTGTAGTCCTGAAATGCATACAGATAACAAAACATTAGCAGTGTCTCATCGCTGCCTATTTAATTATTGCCAAAAACATTTAAGCTTATAAAGAATACCACTGTGAACTTGCAGAGGCCACAAAAAAAATATCCTCTTTTATAGCTGAATTTAGCCTTTTTCCTCCTTCACTTCTTAATCCCTTCCTCGCTTTGTGTTAGCACTATGGACTTGGAGGCAGCCACGCTAATTCTGTACTTCGAATGGCATAGGACAGGTGCTGTTTCAAAAGAGCACATCCCCCTTCTAGCTGATTTCCTCTGATGAACTAATATTAAGCAGTCAAACATGAAAAACAAATATAACGTGCATTATACTGCAGCCATTAGTGTACAAATTACAGCCACTGCTATTTTCCACGGAGCATGTGTATTTTAAGAATAAGCATTCAGGACTTTCCTTTTGTCTAGGATGCTGGCCAAATACTTTCCTGAATTTCTCATCTGAGCAGCATGAAATAGAAATAGCAACTTTTTGGAAATCAGACTGATTTTGGCAAATGGAAAAGAGGGAAAAGAACAAAGATCTTCACTTCAGGGGTAAAAGAACACCAAACACCACCACAAACAAACAAAACCCCTTTCCAATCCAGTGCTCCTCCAAGCAGGAGGAGCCTCCTCTCTTCCCAGGAAGTACACCAACTAGTACATCCACTAGTCCCATCTCCCTCCAAGTTAGGAAACCAAATTCAGACCGCACACAGAATCTGTTCAAGTGGACAGCAAACGTGAGGCACAGTTTTCCAAACACGTTTGTTCTACATAAGCAGGCCCTAGAGCCCTGAACACCTCAGGTCAGTACCAGATTTCTGATGGTTTAGAATATGCCTGACCCAGTTTAAAGAAAAGTAGGCCAGGGCTCTACAGGTAAAGTGCAACTCTGCCCTCTCCACAGTTGCACATCTTTTCTAACAGTAACTGATTTCCTCTCCTGACAGCATCAGTCAGCCTCTCCAAGCAAAATCCTGAAGGAGGACCATCAACCTCACTTTGTTTCAAAGAGCTCCTTGCTGCCCTCAAAAAACCCCAGGAGAGCTGCAGGAAGTCTGATCCTCAGCCAGGAAGACCACAGGACTGCTTAATTAGGTCAGATTTTATTCAAGCCTCACTCCAAGTATGCTCAAGATACAGACGACATAACTGGCAGCGTAGTAAATGGCCTAGTGACAGCACAAAAGATTTGAACACAAAAAAACACAGGCTTGAGAGGACCAACCGAATGCATAAGGTCTCTCCACATGCCCAAGAGATTAAAGGGAGGGCAAAACCACCCCCAACAGCTAGCCAGAAATATTGAGCCTTGGAACCAGATAACCTTTCCTGGCATTTTGCTTAACAGTGTTTGTGTTCATCTTCCAAACTTGTGGGTCATGCTGTTATTTGTGTACCACATTGTTAATTATTAATTCTATTGCTAATAACAAAGTTCCATTTCACCAGTAACAAGATCCAGGAAGACCTGGCTCCAGCTCAGATGACATCTGCTCTGCTTTATCAGAGCACACAAAAGTGAAACGGAGGCAAAAGGCTAACATTTGCTAGAAATGAACAGCATATCCTCAAAGAGGCTTTCAGGCTGCCTGGTTGCACGTTCCTGTAGCTAGAAAAAGCACTACATTGATTGAATGCAACACCACAGGACTGGGAAATAAACAAAACTATCCCTCATGCCTTCCCAGAAGGCCTGTGTTTAAAGAGCACACAGGGTTAGGAAAGTTCTCCATTTCTCTTTTTTCTCTACTTCCTCTGCTTCTTCCACAATGTGACATGACTGCTGGAAAAAACACACACGCAAGTGTGGTATTTGAGGCATGGTGTGGCAGAACAGCACATTCCAGCTGTTTAGGGCAAATAAGCCTAAATCCCAGCTTCTTCAGGAATGGCTCACAACACTGAGCCACAAAGCAGATTGCCAAGAACTGGCTGTACCTGCTACTACTGCTGCGAAAAACAACAATGATGCTCTGGAGAGCACAGCAGAGACTGTGGCTTCAGGGAGAGTTGTGAAGAAATGGAGCTTGGATTTGTATCAGCAAAGACAAATCTTACAAGTGAATGAATTCTAGAGATAGAATTGGTCTGAATGTGCTACTTCTGGCACTCAAGTAATGCACAATGCCATTTGCAAAGTATACCCCAATAACCTAAGTTTTAATGATCACCGATAAGTGATCCAGTACAGGAAGTCCCTTCATCTTTAAGGCAGAAAAAGTGCTGTTAAGGGTTAAGACACTTAACATTTTGAGCCCTCTTCTAATATACTGCATTCTACAGTAATAAAAAGGACAACATAAGGCTACCTCCAAATGTGTGTTTGCTAAACAACAACAAACTGTTGTTCCAATTTCCCCAAAGAAGCCATGAAATTTAACTTATTTTATGTTTATTATGTACAGCCTGTGGTAGATAATGTATTTTCCTAAATACATGAAAACAGCAGTAGTAGTATGTGAAAAATTACATGCATGGGTGTTGACTCTGAAATATGCAGTTTTACTAGGACATGCTTAGCGAATTATCCTGGCAGAAGCTCCATTTAATCTTACTGTTTGTACATAGAAGGAACTGTGGGGGATCTCGACTGTGTAACACAAAACTTACCGAAGCTGAGACTGCAGTTTCCCAGCTTTATTTATAAAATCTTCCCACACTGGGTAACTTCCCTGCAAGAAAAACAAAATACAATAATGAATACTTAATTTGAGCATTCTGGTTTTGATACTCCAGAACAAATGAAACTGGAAGTAAAGCAATAACCAAGACTTTAGTAACTCCTAATCCACTAACACCAAAATAGGTTTTCCCACCAAGTTCTCTCTCACATCCTTAGACACCAGCCCCTAGAAGATGGGATGTCAACTGGTTCTGAACCCAGATGAAACAGTAGGTCCTCTGAGGGAGTTTTATAGATTTTTCCTATTAGAAACTAGGTAAGAAGTGGGATTTCAACTGAAGCAGAGAAAAGAAACACTCAGGATGGACACAGCAAACCAAGGCTATTAGAAATGGGGTGCTAGGATGCCACAACAACATGTACAGAGAAGCTCCCAAAACCAAAGGCAGGATCCCTTTGTAGAGAAGAGTTCTTCTCTACAACTGGATTATTTGTGTCATTACCAGGTTCCCATCCTCTTTCTAAAAAAAGTAAATAAAGTTATTTTAAAAGCCTTTACAATAAAGGGTTTGAGCTGACCCTTTGAGACCACCTCAAACACTGGCCCAAGGTAACTCAGCATTTGGGCACAGAAAATGCACAGTGGTTGTAAGGCAAACTTTCCCAACAGGCACCCTGTAACTGCAAAACCTACTTCCAAAATAGTCTTGAACAACCTTGGAGTGGACTTCAGAACTGCAGCTGATAAAGCAATAGGGCACTGAGTGCATGCAGGGTTTTTAAGAAGATTTAGTTCTTCTTGACTTCCATGTTTCCCGTAAACATTTTCCCCATTTTTAAAAATGGTGTTAAAAGCCCAGGTTTTTTATTTAGAATAGGGACACCAAGTGTTCCTGCAAGTTCTGATCCTTGTTTTCCAAAGTTAAAAAAAGAAGGGGTGAAAGAAAGATTTTTAAGGTGAAAAAGAAGAAAAAAAATCACCCTTTTTAGTCCAAAAGAAGGTAACTGCTCTGCAGAGCAAGTGTAAATTTTCTGTTAACAGCAAAAACCGTGGTAGAAAAAAACCCTCAAAACTTCCCTTTGATTGGAGTCTAGAGACTAAAATAAAATATCCCTGCTTCCTTTAATAAAGGTATAAGACTTGCTGTTACCAGAGCAACTACACAATAAAACCCAGTTAAGGCAAATCCTCAAGGCTAACATTACCCCAGCTCTGACTGGAAGAGGTTGCAAGCAAATGCAGTTGCTTGTGGAAAACTCAATCTCCCCCCTATAAGCTGGTCTGCTTTTCTTAAGTAAAACAAAATGCACTGCCCGCACTGCCATGAGAGGCGGTCTAGGGCAAAGAGAGACCCTATCCCAAAAGCTGACAGCTATATTCCAGCTCTGGAAAGCTGGAATATATCCACAGTGAAGCCTACTGGAACTCCATATATTTTTCAGGCTTGCAGACTTTTTCTTAAAAGACAAGCAAAAATGAATAAAACCAATAAAGCCCCAATGTAAAACAGGTGTTCATAAAACCTCTATACCTACACACGACAAAGCCAGTGGGAAATACAGAAGGGGAAAGAGAAAACAGCAGTTACCTGGGCAGTGAGACCTACAATATAAAGTGCGCTGTGCTAGGCAAAAACTGACAGACATTGGGGGGAGGGAGGGGGAGGCTGAAAATGAAAGAAACATACCAATTATTTCAAAGAGAAAAAAAAAAATGTGATTTCTTTAAACCTATTAGTCTTACTGAAATCCCCTACTCTGAACCCGGTCTCCCAGTGTTTGCCTGCATGCCACGTATGCATTATGCATGCGTATGCCAGGAGCCCTGAAAGCCCTGACAATTAACAGCAGGGCCTACGGCTTTACTGGATTCTCGAGCAAAACAAGCCGGCAAGTGGAGGATACCAAAGCAGCCCGATTATGTTTCCATCTTGATGGTGTATTATCCAGCTAAACATGCCTCATGGCATGCAGGAGACTGACATCAGCCTTGCGTTTAGCTGCTTCACGGGGAAGCTTAAGACACTCCTATCAAAACACAGCTCAGGAAGAGAACACCTTTTTGTGTGTGTGGCCACAAAGCAAGCAATATTGTAACAGTCACCAAGCATTTCCACAACCATTTATTCTTTGTCTTTAAAAGTGGTGTTCTCTTCAAGCCAAGCCTACTTAAATAAGCTGTGACAGTGCACCTCAATAGTTTGCTAGATTTGTTGGGTTGAAATCAATGCAATCTCTTCACCTGGGCACTCCTACATTGGCCGAAAGCACCTCATCTTATTTTGAGCAATAGAGAAATGCAACATTTTGGTTTCAATGTCACTGAATTAATAAATTGGGAAGTAGGTATTCTTGGGGGGGGGGGGATGAAGGTGGTAGGGGTGTTTTGTTTCTGAGGGGCTTTTTCACTTGTTAAAGGAAGCCTTTCAGCAGTTTTGCAGCAGTAATATGAACTCCTGCATCATCTGCTCAGCCCATGGGGTCTTCATCTGTTTTCTGCACTCTGAATTCTCTGTAATAAACTCGGATGAAAATTAGGAAGATTTTGTGTTATCTGTGTTCCAGTAGAACTTGCTTTCACTTTTCCCCACTGAAGCCATGTCCTCAAGCTCACCTCTCTCTTGGTAACACACAGCTTAAGTCTTGACATAAATTCTGTCTTTCAGCTCTTCCAAAAAATCTCCCATCACCAAATCCCCGCTGAAACCAAAACCCCCTCGATTCCCACCTACAGCAGAAGTAGGCACAACAGCCACCACTTCACAAGACCTAGGAACTGGGGTTTTATCCCATCTCAAGCACCTAGGAAGCAAGGAAGCCATTTACAGTCATGACTCTGGGGACAAACCAAGGAGATGACACAGGAATCAAGCTAGAGCTGTAAATACTGCAAGGCTCCAGCACTCTATGGAGCAGCTCCTTTTCCAAGGCTTCTTCACATGCCACCTTGAGCATAGCAGCCACCACTCCATGCCTCACCTCCGTGTCTGCAATAATAGCTCCTGCTTTGTCAAAGCAGCCATCAGAAGTACTAACGGCAGTGGAAAGCGCACACTAAAGAGCCATCAAACTTCCTCCCTAACTCAACATCTATTACTTTCTCAATTTAAGCACAAAGAAACAGCAGGTGGAGTTGGGCATCTTTGTCCAAGCAGCGCTTTTGTGACAAAAAGCCACTTTCAAAGAGTAATAACACAGTATTTTTAAATCCCATCCTTCCCAGAGCTTCCTCTGCTCCTTCTGCAATTTCCGATTCCAAGCAGCTGATAAAGCAAATCAATTTTTCCCTTTTTAAATGTCAGGGCTACTCAGGCCCTGGTGTTATCTGTGAAAGCAGGAGGCCTCTGCTGCCTCCGCCACCGCTTGGAGAGGAGCTGCTACAGGAATCTGGGTCACATATCCTCCTTTCAGCTCCTCATGGGTTAGAACAGAAATTGGTTATGGTGAGGGTTTGTTTAAATAGGTTCTCGAAATGGTTTAATCCGAGGACTATTTTGTGCCCAATTATTTCTTCACCATCGGATGAAGCAATTTGACATGTCTTCCATTAAATGAGTGTTTCACCATTCCATACAGCTCTCCTCAGCACCATGTCCCCTCAAGCTGCTCCGTGGGGCCCACCTGCCCATCAAGACACATCACCTGTAAGCCATAACATGCCATCATCCTACCTTATTGCTTAATTAATCAGTTTATAGGTGATTAATCACCTGATCCCAGGGCCCAGCTCCAGCTAACTTACACTGAACACAGGGCAAGGAACCACCCTTCCGCCTCAGGGCGGAGAAACGAGATGGCGCCTCATGCCTGTCACCAATGCAGCCAGTGCACAATTAAGGACATGAAACAGCTTTCCCTCAGCGACAGGCACCACCACAACGGTTTCGAGCAGCACCATGCTGAGCTGGTGAATGCCAGACACCAACACCCAGCCAGGCAGCGTTCTCCATAGCCACAGCTCCTGGGGATGGGTTGTCCCTGCCTGCCACTGGGGACCATCTTCATGCAAGGGAATCCCATCCAACATCCGGACCCATGGGCATGGGCAGATGCTTTCATTTCTGTCCATCTTCCTCATCATTCAAATCTATTTTAATTAGCAAGAAATTTCATCTTCTCACACTGAGTCTGGTTTGCTCATGACAGGGGCGTGGAACTAGATGACCTTACTGTCCTTCCCAACCCTAACTGTTCTATGATTCTGTGAAACTGGTAAGCAATTTCCTCATCTTTGTCTCAACCCATGAGCTTTCACATCCTATTTTCTCCACATCCCATTGAGGAGGAGGAAGAGAGAGCAGCTGCCTGAGGTTAGCCCACCACACCAGGCAGTATCAGGCAATGATCCCTGACAGGCAGCTTTGGAAGAAGATGAACTTACTTCTTTTTGTTTATCTTGTGAACCAGCACAGCCACCCCACACAAACACAACTCTACAAGAGATTTATTGAAGTTTGGGTTTCCCTTTCAGGCCAGCAATCCTGCAGTAGCAGTAAGAAGAGACCCAGATGAGAAACTCAATGATTTCTCAATAAAGGAAGGGTAGACTTGCAGCAAAGAATTGTATTTACTGAAATCTGTTATTGATTACATCTAACAGCAAGAATAGGAACCCAGATTGTTGTATTTATGTAAGATTACAACTTGAGAATCTGCAGCCTTGACAGTTTAAAACTCTTTTGTCATTCCTTCTGCTAGGAAGTTACGATTCTTCTTTTTACATTAAGAGAAAAGGCACTTACTTTCTTTAATAATTTATTTCCGTGCACCCCAACTCCCACAGACAAGACACATCACAACTTCTAAAGAACACTGTCAAGAGTTTTTAAGTGCTTTCATTTATCAGAAAGGTTTTTCAGCCCTATTATCAGCTCTTGCTGGGACTTCAAGTCCAAAGGCAGCAGTTTGTTCCCATCAACATCCCATCTAAACTTCCAGGGCAGAGGAAAGGAGACAGAGCTGCTCTACAGTGAGGCAAATTCAGAATCTACTTTTGGCTGTTCTAGCTAAAGAAGGTGGAGAGAAAGGGCTCAGACAGGCAGTGCCCTAGTTTTATCTCACCGGCTATCAAAGCAAGAGCTGAATGCCTTCCAGAAGAGTACTGAACATCAGCCACCTGCAGACTCCAATAAAATGGAATAAAGCCTACACAGGCTACAGCAGTTAGGACTCCTTCAGCTCAGTGTAGTCCTTCAGCTATGCCAGCTAAAAAGCTGAATCCCAAACACACATCATTTCCCAAGCTCCATGCCCACACATCAAAGCACCACATCTATCTTTGGGGAAAAAAAAATGTAACTTTGCTTTTGTATGTGTCTTCCAACCCCTCCAAAGTTAAATATACTGAAAATAAAGTATTTCTTAATATAGTTTTCTCAGATATCAGAATCAGAAGGATTATTACGTCTCATTTCTGTGGCATTCAGTACATTGCCTCCAAGCAGCAAGGAGACTTCATTGTTCTAGACAAAGTCACAGATGCTACACAAAAAGAATGGCCTGGATAAGCAAGTATGGTTTGCACACAGAGAGTATCACTTTTCCAGGGGGCTTTCAACAGGCAAAACACAGGAAAAAGTGGAGGGAAAGGGACAGGAAAACAATGACAGCCTGAAAAAAAAATAGTTCCAGCCACAGATGTCTCAACATATGGAAGATGCAGTGGCTGACAGTTTCCCTTCCCAGCTAACATCTGGCACTGGAAGTTCTTCCTCTTTTCTAAAGAAATCAGTAGTCAACTGGGTGCAGCCACAGCCACTGCAAGGGTTACAAAGCACTACCAAACACTAATGTGTTCCTTTGTGCAATCCACACATTTAGCCAAGTCCATGACTCATGCATAGAGTTGTCTAGTCCTTTAACAAGCCACAAAAGCTCCTGCAACACACAGGTGAGCAGAGAACATACATCATCTCACCCAAAGTTCATAACTGCTCTTCTCCATCAAAAAAAATCTGCTTGTTGGCTTTGCCTCTCTCTAGGTTGAAAAATAAACAATTCAAGAGCATGTCTCCTGAAGCTCTTTCAGCTCTATCTGTTTCCCACTCATTCACCAGTCTTTCAACAGACTGAAACAAGCTTTGCTGGTAACAGAGTCTTCACTCTTTCTGAAGACTTAGAAACACGTATTACATGACTTCTCTAGTTTCATTTACCTCATTTCAAATATACAGAGCCACAGAATGGCTTGGGTTGGAAGAGATCTTAAAAGATCACCTAATCCGACCCTTCTGCCACAGGCAGGGACACCTTCCACTAGATCAGGTTGTTCTAAGCCCTGTTCAAACTGAACATGAACATTTCCAGAGCATCCACAACTTCTTCACAACCTGTTTCACTACCTCACCACCCTCATTCCATAAAAAAAAAAACTCTTATGTCCAACTAAATCTACCCTCTATACCTACCCTCTATTTCTTAAATTCATAACCAAACCTGAACCAGCAATGCCTCAATACTGACTTCAAAAGCATCCTATAGACTGATGTTGTCTATCAGCTGTTTCCTAGTGATAGAGGACAAAAAACTATTAGTTTTACTTGCAGCAGAGAAATTTCAGGTTGGAGAATCCATCCAACTGTAAGGCCAGTTTACAGCCAATTCTGAAAGGCCAGAAGCTTCCTTTCACTGGAGCTATTTATGGAAAAGCAACATATTTATACAGGGGTCTTCTAGGAAAGCACAGTAATACCACAAAGCAAGAAAAGGGATTACCTGACTGCAAAGTCCCTTTGGTCTTTCTAAGCTAGAGGTACAGCCATGCACAGGGGAAGTCTGAGTTTAGCTCCAGCAGCAAAAGGTACTCTCAACTCATGCAGAACATGTGCTGGGCCAGGAATTAAGTCATCAATAGGAAAAGATAGGAACTTCACAGGATTTCACAGCAAGAGCTGTGGAGGAGGAGACAGGCACAAACTCAGGGGCTGAGATATTATAATCACACAGTGAAAGTAAAAGCATGTCAAAGATCAGATTAAGATGTCATTTAAGCTGTAACTACCCTTCAGGAAAGCAAGCAGGGGTAATTAAAATCAAAGCCTTGTAGCCATACATCTATTTCCATTATTTCTGCAATGACAGGGTTAGGAACAAGTTTCCCTCAGTATAAATAGGCATGCCAAGGTCTGCTTTCACAAAGTGATACATTATCACAACACTGCAAACTATGCAACAAAACACTACTGAAGACATCTCAAAGGCTATTAAAATAACTGTGAACTAGATAGCTCTTCTTTGCATCACAGAACCACTTGTTAAGTATTTCCAAAACTGTTTGGGTTTCAGTCTAAACAGAGCACTGGGACATGGAGAAAAACAGATAGTAGCATTCTATCTTGAGAAAGTCAAGGCTAAAATCCCATCAGGATTCAGAAAAGGGTAATCAACCCTGCTAGGGGGTGTGGAAATTACCACAAGTTATTTCTACGTTCCCAGACCACCTGAAGACCTCTAAAGAATGCCCAGTACCCCGAGCACTGAAATGCAGTACTTGGTAAACCTCGCTAACCATTTAAAGGCAGGAAGAACCCAAGTCTGGTACCATTCTGGTTAGAGCTCTAGAGTCTCTAATTTCTATTATAATAAAGCCTGCACTGCACTAGCCCATTTTTAAACATCCCCAATGGACAATTACCAGTCACTCCATGACTGTGACTTCAATTTGTAGTACAGCAAGGACCTGTGAAAACTCATCCCCCGTGGTTGCTGCATGCCATCCAAGCTCACAACCCAACTTGTGGGGCTCCCTGATACATCAATAGGGACCACTTCAAATCTGTATTGTCCACAGCCCAGTTTCATAGTTTGTAAGATGAAGAAACTCTGCTTCAAAGCAGCCACTTCATGATTTAAATCCAAGATTGGGTAATTAGCAAACAAAAGTTATACTGTGAGAAAATACATCATACATAAACATACAGTCTCTCACTCTGTAAACATAGGAAGTTATTCACAGGATGAAGGGGGGTGGAGGCAAACAACTAGCCACAGCTTCTAGAGACCTTTTATCCCAAGCTACATTAAAAAAAGCTGGACATTAAGTAGTCTTCCAGTGGAAGCATTAAGTTCCACATTCTCCCCTGCAGGTCTAAACAAGTTTGCAAGCCTGAATAGCAAATTTCTCCTCAGAGACTCATCAATACCGCCTTTCATGCACTCAATCATTAAGTGGCCACCGTGCATACTCTGCAGCTATTTGCTAAACCCACAATATTTCAGCTGGATCAAAACGAAGATAATTAAAACATCAGGAGGCAGTCATTCAAGTTAATGCCTACACAGGACAGCCTCGAGCCAACAGCCCTGGTGTTGCTAATGCCAGCAACACCACTGGGGTCTCATCACTTCTTCCCAAGCAAGGAGGAGCCCTCATTTCTGGGTGTTCACTCAACACAACCTGCAGCACACAAGGAGTCGAAACAATCTTGAAGACTCAGTTAAGTGGCAGTGCCTGTTGCCAAAGTGCTGATACGCATCTGAGCTGACCACAGAAGAACATCAGTGTGCAAAAGGCAGAAGCAGGTACCAATGTTTTTAGCACTTTGTGAAGTTTGGCTCTCACCAGACAGTGAAGTGCAACTACACTTGTCACAGCCTCCTTTCTCTCATTTGCACTTATGAGAAACAATCACTTTCAGGCTTCAATTTAAACACTTGATTTGCCCATGGACAATTTTGTTAGGAGGCATCTCATCACAAATAAAGCTTTATTAACAAAAAAATATCCCAAATTAGGCCACTACCCTAAAGGCTTCAGAGACACTGCAAAGCACAGATGTCACTTAAGTGCAAAATAAAATAAAATCTCATGCTTGGGTGAGAAGTATGGTGGCAATTTATATGAAAGATAAAAATAGGCACAAATCTGAACCTTTCTGGATCACAAACCAAATGTCTCTAGTTACTCATCACTGGCACTACATATACTAACACAAGTGCTTTCCTACAAGTGTTCTCAAAAACATCCAAGGTGATTTGTTAAATGATGATTATACTCCAGCTAGTATCCTAGAATAAAAGTGAACTACACAATGCTTATGGGTGATGACCAGAAGAGTGAAAAGCTCACATACTGCCTTACAAAGACAAAGCCAAATTTTTCATGATTGACCAGCCAACGGTTAAGATGTTCCAGTCACACTTCTCCACTAAAACTGAGATGTCCTGTAATTTCAGTTACAGAAGAGGAGTTCAAGACACTTGTGTTGAGAGTTGATCAGTCATTTGTAGATGTCATCTCTTCTGCCTGCAAACGCCAAGTTATCACAGGGGAGGAACAGCAATACATCTTAAGCAGTAACAACAAAGTGGTGATGTGTGGATAGACACATGTATTCTAGTGGGAGCTTGGAAAACATCCCCTCATTTATTCCGTGCTCTAGATGTACTCAATTCCTTCTTGTCCTAGGGGAAAGAAGTCACTGAACCTGCAGCCATAGCTTGCCTTTCTGTAAAATGGAGCCATTCTTTGCAGCTAAGTCACACACAAAGCACTTTAAGATGAAAGCTGCTATGGTCTTAACCACAAAGCTACCAGACTTTTTGTCTCCAATCCTTCAAAACATCTCAGCATTCAAGCTATCTCACAGCCCAGCAGGAAGAAGTCAGTCAACGTCCTTCAGGTCAGCACAGATGCCAGTGAACAGAGCAGTGCTTGCATCTTACAGTATCAAGGTAGACTTAATTATGAAACCAAAAACACTTGAAGAGGGAGATGTATGCCTGTACCCTGCCTAAAGAGGCTACCCTACCCTAAAGAGTACCCTCTTTACAGTACTAACTCAAACCTCCCTGTACATGCTCTGGAGCAGACCAAAACCACCCTTTTTAGATGCAGTTCCTATTCTGCTCTCTGCCATATACAGCTTCCTGCTTATCTTCAAGACCACATTGTCTCCAAGTAGACCATGAACCTTAAAAATGTTTTTCAAAAGCTTGAAAACTCGCAGGCTGTTGAGCAGAAGATGCTATTTTCAGATTCACAGATTCCATCGACTGCTATAACTTCTGTACTTTGAAAAGAAAAAAACATGGCAAAAAAAAGAAAATTGGACGTTTTTAGGTATTCTGTACCAAAGATTTCCGTCCAGCTTGTGCACACTCAGAACTGAGGAAGGAAGCAGCAAACTCTCCCAGATATCACCCTCTGTTAGGTATTAACCAGTGCCCAGCCTGTAATTACACAGACTTCTTGTCCTCCAACATTTGGTCAGTCAGTTGTGTTTCATGCAGCACTGCACAACTCCTTCCACACTTACAACATCACAAATCCCATTATGCAGCTCCTGGCATCCTGCTGGATCCAAAAGGAGTGCTCTTAGAAGACATGAGAAATCCCTGCACTGTATATGCTGCAGCGTAAGCCAGCCTCGTACGCACACAGCAAGTGCTCAGTTACATAAATTGTTAACACTCACATAAGAGTATCTGGATCAAGAATGTGTCCCTAAAAGAATAACTTACTTGTGAGTAAGTATGCTCCCATCTATCCCTGTTGCTTGAACCCCACTATTTACGCAGTGGCTCCCTTCCTGCACCATCATTACCTGCACACCAATCCCTCCCCCTCAGAGATGTTTACACGAAGATACTGCAGCTGCTTAGAAAAGGCAAGGAATTTCACTGTACACAAACCAACCATTGGGTCAAGCAGGTTGTTGGGAGGGTGCAGGGGCAGGAAATCAGTGCAGGCAGCTAAGCTCAAAATGCCTCGGTGGTATAGTCTTTAAGGAAATTGAAAGAAATGGGAAGAAAAGCTGCAGAGACGGGAAATGAGTTCATTTCACGCTTTTTGGGGAAGGGGAAGGAATGGCTATTTGCTAGGTTTGGAACAGATCAGTTGCCCTAGAGACTGTCACGCAAGGGACATACCAATGCAACACAGTATGCATGGGAAACGAAGGACAGAGATGCCCTTTCTTCTCCAAGATTGTACCTGTCTGTTGTACATGAAACATTTGTTTTCCCTTACAGTACTTATCATCTTTAACAGCTGAATTGAAACTAGACCTTAAAAATCATTGAACTGAACATTCCTAACCTCCGCAGAGATCCCAAGCTTCAAATAAAGCACAGCTGCAGAAGAGCTGTCACATTACAGCATGTCAGGGTAAAACTAATTTGCCCAGATTCTCTGATATATGTGGGCTGTCCCTTGGATTAACATGGACGCAGAAGACCTGCAGCTGCACTTGCTGTAGTAACTGTCTCAGCATTTCTATTTGTTCCATCAAATATTTCTTCCATTCAGTTTATATTATTTGTGTGAACCGCAAAAGGCCATCCCCTCCTCAGCAGATCAGGCCTCCTAAACAAATGTCTCTTAATCCTTGATGGGGCTACCCCCCCAGCTCCGTCTTCAACAAAAAAACAAGATTAAAATGCTGCCTCTCACCAGGCACTTCTCCTAACAGGAGATAAGAGGCTGCAATAACATAAATACTTCTCATGCCCATGTGTTCATGGCCTTCTCCTCTAAGAGTTTTTTATGGCCGAAAGCAGAAGTGCATCACCACCTCATCCAAGTCACAGCAGCAGCCATGCAGTGAAGGGAAGGGTTCACCTCTTTTATAGCATTAGAGGTTACTTCCAAAACCAAAGGTTGACATTATTTTTTGCTGAATAAGGCACACATACTTGAAATAAAAGAATTTATAACATTTTACTCCTTTGGGAACCTTGTTTTTATTCACCAACATGACTTTCGTAGATTCCCTCATGTCTCTCACATGTGGGAGATGAGAGAGACTAATTGGTAATCCACACCAGGCCCATAAAAATGTAGTAAATCCTCCCACTTGGTATAAATGAAGTCACAGAAAACCTGTGTTCATCCAACTGCTCTTTACTCATCTTCCCACCACACCCAGCCCACAGGTGTCGTGTGCCATACACATACAACAAGCCCCTGCTCTGCCAAAACACGTGCTGCAGAAGAGGTGTGAGAAATAAAGAACATGCAAAAAGCAAAAGAACCAGGCTCACGCAAGCGATGAACTACAAACACTGCCAATTTCAATGTTTTCAGAGGTGTCCTCCTGTTTTCCTTTCTCCTCCAAGACAGCAGAGAACAGTGTGATTAAAAGGAAGGTAAAAATCAAGGCTCAGAAGGAAAGCCAGCATTAAAAAGGATCTGCTCTGCGTGAGAAGACAAGATCTTTTGAAACCCATCTACAACAGGGCCTCCCCAAAATTATCTGCACCAATTTGATTTGCACTACAAGAAACACTGAAATTAGCAGCACATTGCAGCATCTCATTTCCCAATTGCCAGAAATGAGTTACAAACCATTCAGATCAAATACTCCCTTCCCACAGGGAGCTACAGAACGAATGCCACATTCAAAGAGAGCCGCACGACGTTTGCATGCGGCACACAAAACTGCTGCTCCATGGGGACATGCACATTTTATTTTGCTTTTCGTGAACTCTGATTGCTTTGAAAAAGATCTTTCGTAACAGTATAACAAACTCTAAGTGCCACATGCTCCGTGATGCACCATAGGAAACACCAGGGCTGTGACAATGAATCTAAACTTAGGATGGGATGGGCAGACTTTTTCCCACCTTTATAATTCTTTAATCTGATCCTGAAATCTCAAAGCACAGAAGCCCAATTATAGAGCACAAGGGCCAAGTACAATTCCCATTGTGGTCTTTCCATAAACAACCCTGTCACCATATACACCACCCATTACTCAACAAATGTGACCCTTGTTTTGCATGAAAGACATGGAATTCCCTTCTCAGGCAACTGAAGTTCCAGAGGTACATTAAGTGTGGTGTAAATGGGATGGCTATTAACCGTTCTTATATTTAACTCAATTATCACAGAATGGATAAGGTTGGAAAGGACCTTAAGATCACCTAGTTCCAACCCCCCTGCCATAGGCAAGGATGCCTCATGCTAGTCCATGTTGCCCAAAACCGTGTCCATCCTGGCCCTGAACCCTGCCCTGGGCAACCCATTTCAGTGCCTCACCAGCCTCACAGCAAAGAATTTCCTCCTTATAAGTGACCCAAACTTCCCCTGTTTAAGTTTAAACCCATTACCCCTTGTCCTGCTGCTACAGTCCCTGACGAAGAGTCCCTCTCTGGCATCCTTGTAGACCCCCTTCAGATACAGGAAGGCTGCTATGAGGTCTCTATGCAGCCTTCTCTTCTCCAGGCTGAACAGATCCAACTTTCTTCATACAGGAGGTGCTCGAGCCCCCTTATCATCTTTGTGGTCTCCTCTGGACTTGCTCCACCAGCTCCATGTCCTTCTTATGTTGAGGACATCAGAACTGCACACAGTACATCATTTCTCCAAATCACTTCAGGCTTTACAGCAAATTATTTTGGAGCTTGTTTTGTTGAGTATTAACCACAAAGCTATTTTTGGTGGAGGATGAAGAGAAATTTGGGGTTTCTGGAGAAAATATTAAAGCCAGTTCAAGAGACCTCAGACAGCAAGAGATAATCTTGCCATCAAAAAATGTGATGTGTTAAGTCACACTGGCATAAATTGCCCTCATTAAGTTTCAAAGTTAACACAGTCCAGAGACAAATTGAAACAACCACATTGCTCAGAATTCTAATTCCAGTTTCTGTAACCTTGTAAAGATGAAGGAGAGCTCAAAATTAACACCTGAGCTAGTTCTGTGTTATTGTGAACAAAGAGAAAAATCATTCCACACAGACTGGATCTTCATCACCTTGGCTCCAGCACCCATCTGCTTCCACTGGCAAGACTTGAGTCATTTTAATACTCCGCTGATTAACCCTGCCATCTTTACAACCAGGTTTAAGGTGGAGCAATCTGTATGATAAAAAGATCCTGCAAATTATTTAGTTAAGGAAAAAAAAAGGCAGATGCTGCAGCAAATCCCTCAGCACTGCAAGGCATGTGGGGACTTGATCACAGCGGTGATGAGAAATAGGCACAGATAGTGCACTTGGTATGTGTGGGCAGACCCCTACGCAACATCTCCAAGAGCCTGCCAGGAGCCTGCCCACGCAGACCCAGCTACATGAAACAGCACTTCAAATGCTAATTTTCACTTTACTACTAAAGGTATCATTAGTGGAAAGGTTCTAGTTAGCTATCAAAAATAGCTATTCTTTCTTAGAAGTTGTCACAATCCTTTGTGCAGCAGTCACAAAGGATCCTAGAGCACCTCAGTGGCAGCATGGCCTTAGCTGCATCAAACTGAGCTACAGGTAAGAATTATTTCTTCTGCTCATGCTAAATAACAAGCAGATTTTTGTAAACCTTAACAACTACCACGCTGCTAAATATCTGCTGTGACTGCTTGCAAACCTGCCCCCTCAGTAACTGCCAGTCCACAGAACAGGTTCCACTACTATGGAGCATTAAGAGAAAAAATATTCACACCTGTGCCCATCTCCATAAGCTCACATCAGCCTGTGTCGGATGAGCAGCACACCCATGCAAGTAACCATGTGTAAAGGAAATAAATAAATAAATCCACACAGCAAAGGCCTGTTTGCTTAAAAGCAAGATAAACCAAATGCATCACTTATGGAAAGAAGCAGAGAATAAACATACTTGGTGTCCCTCTGTGCCGAAGCCCAAAACCACACTTTATCTGGAACAGAACATCTCCTGCATGCTCCCTGCACAGCCCACTAAAACGATTCCAGGATTTGTGTTTGTTTCCTGCTTTTTTGGGGGGTGGGTTGTTGTTTTATTTTAAAATGTCGTCATTATCAAAAATACAAGGGACTAAGAGCCTGAGGAACACCACTGCCAGGACTGCAGCATTGTCTTGACAGATACACACATACACACTCCCCCTCCTCTCCACAATCTGCCTGCTCTTGACAAGCCATGCTTTTAATTAAATGTATCCTAAGATGTGCTGAGAGGAAACTGCATATGAACACTTGCCAGAAATTAACTTCTAGTGCAAACAGCTTCTCTACACCTCCCCCCCCCCCCCCAAAAAAAAAAAGATACACTAGAAGCCATTCACCTCTGCCAGGCTTCCTCCTAGAGCAGATCCCGTCCTCCTCCTCCACCACTGTTTGGCAGCAATTTCTCCTGCAGCCCTCCCTGCTCCTAAGCCCTGGACCCTTTAAAACACCCACAGAAATCCCGTATCCCTGGCTGGGAGAAGCACAACACACATGGGCACTACCTTTACATTACGCGGTCCCCCCATTATTTCACACATCCCCCAACATCTGCCAACAACTGCATCCTTCCCAGCCGGCCCTGGGAGGAATACAAGCTGCCCTTGTCCAGGGAACACTGCAGTATTCTGCAGTACGGCCACGCCAGAGGCAGGGCGCCCTGAGCCCTTCGGCTCGGCGGAGGAATGACTGGCACAACACAGCAAGGCTTTTGCGCTATTTATTTCCACGAGCGAAGGGCGGGAGGCACCCACTCACCCAAAGAAAACCCTGCACAAGTGCCCTTGGCTGCCAAGGGTAGACGGGGAGCACCACTCCCAGAGAGACTCTTTGGCAGAAGGGGTCAGTGGTGCCCGAGATTTTCGGTGCCTGGTAAAGAGAAGAGACCTGGCAACTTGAGACCTTTGCATTCATGCACAGAAAGAAGCAAATACCACCCCCATGAGCATACACAGCATGAAAATAATACCACATAACCGACTGAGCAGCAATTTTAATCCAGGCACGCACCAACTTTTGAGCATCTCCAGGCTGAGATTTACGTTCTTTCCACCGTGCCCATCAGGACAGACATCCATCCGTTCCTCGCCCCTTCCAGCCCCACCCCACGGCTGACATGTACCATGCCCATCTCCTCCACACCACGCTCCCACCGCACTGCATTGATCTGTGCTAGCAGTCCCACAGCCCAAAATAAAACACCGAAAGGGATTTAATAAAAGGAGACAGGTTTGGAAAACGCTGACCCTGGCGCAAGATAACAGCTTGCACGTTTGATCAGAGGAGAGGGAATACGGGGAAGGAGGGAGGGAGAGGTGGTGTCCTGCAAGCAACTCGAAAGCCCCAAACCATGGGGTTGAGGTATATACCAGGGGTCCCTTTACCCAGGGTGCCTTCACCGGCAAGGGACACGCACCCAGCTTTGGGGCAGGGTCGCTGGCAGAAGCAGCCCAGGGACGGGTGGGGGGTCACGCTGCCACCGCTGCCCCCCAATGCGCCTGCATCGCATGGGGCAAAGTTTCATCGGGTCGGGAGAGGTTTCCTCTCACCTGCCCCCCCCCTTCCCCAGAGCCTTGTCTCTTACCTTCATGTCGCTTATGATGGTCTGGAAGAGCCCTCCGAGAGCACTACATTCCTTCTCTATCACAGCCTCCATTTTCCTCGCTCGAGCACACTGGAGGAGGCACAAACTGCTGCAATTTCACTACCGAGCTGAAGAAAAATGAGACACCCCGGTCTCCACCTCACGTAAAAATGAAACAGAAAAGAGGGGAGGGGGCAAACAAGCCGACGGAGGCAATAAGGGAAAAAAAAAAACACCCAACGCACCTGAACCCCTGCCTGCTACACTCTGAAAGCTGAGAGAACGGGGGGAAAACCAAACCCCCGTGCTGCCGCCGGCGGTCCCTACACACACCTCCCCGCCCGGGCACTCGGGGCCGAGCGGCCACTGTCCTCCCTCGCACGGGCAGCCGCGAAACCCATCTCTGCCCGGAACGGCCTGAGCCCCGGCGGCGGCCGCGGCCCCCCGCGCCTCCGGCACGGCAACGCGCTCAGCTCAGCTCAGCGCAGCGGCAGCCCGCAGCCCGCCAGCTCCGCGGCAGATGCGCACGCACACCCGAGAAACTACAGAGGAAAACCTGTATCCCTTCGTCACCCCGGTGTTTGTCAGTGGGGTCCCGTCCCCCAGAGCGCCCGGCGGAACTGGGGGTTTTAGTGGTGACATTCACCGAAATTGCCCCAAATTCGGGTCTTTATGTGAAAACCAGCTGCCTCAGCGCACCGGCTGGGAACGGCTGAGCTGGAAGCAGCCGGCGGAGGTAGGAGCAACGGAAGATACAGCCCAGCGTGGTGCAGTGACAGCAGCTTCAGTTGCAGATACTGTGGGGCTGTTCATTCATCCTGGCCCAGGAACGCAAGGCGATGTGTAAGGGTGTTAGTCACAAAAACAAGGGGGTTTTAAGGCAATCCAGTTTTCACATGCACTGTGCCAAATTTTGCAGAACACCATAGTCATACTTGCATATTTATGCATGCACCCCGGCTACAGCTCACCCCCTGCAAACGCCTAGGTACATAGAATCACGGTTTGGGCTGGAGAGACCTTAAAGCTCATCCAGTTGCAACCCCCTGCCACGGGCAGGGACACCTTCCACTAGAGCAGGTTGCTCCAAGCCCTGTCCAACCTGGCCTTGAACACTGCCAGGGATGGGGCAGCCACAGCTTCTCTGGGCAACCTGTGCCAGTGCCTCACCAACATCACAGGGAAGAACTTCTGCCTTGTATCTAATCTAAATCTACCTTTTTCTAGTTTAAAGCCATGCATGTGACAGATTGCATTCTCCATGTTGATGTAGCACTGCAGGGAGAGGCTGAGCAGGTGCCCTGCCTGCAGTGGGGCCACGGCAGCACTGGCTGCTGCAGTGATTTCCCCTCTGCTTTTCCCCACTTGACTGCAGGGAGAAAACACCTCAGCCCAGTCCGACCAAGCAGTTCATTCTGTGGCTCTGTAAGACCCTTGCTCCCAACGACGAGCCCAGTGAATGACCCCAACAGCCTGTGGTAGCAATACCTTCTCATCACATGCAGAGCTTAGGTGCTGTCACACAGCCAGTGTGACAGTGTTCCCCTGGGACAGAGTCACATCCAGCAGTTCAGCAGGGAATGTTGGTGGCCTACTTTGCTTTCTTCAGCCGTACCGTTTCTGGGATGATCCTTGGTTTAGTGCAAGCAGTATTTTGGCTAACCTCTGTGGGGAATGAGAATTCCCGTTGTGAAAGGTTGCAGAGTGCATGATGCACATGGGATAGGAGGGAGAAAAATCTCCTGCTATAAAGAAAAAGCTGTGGATTAAGGACTGCATTAATGCTTTAGTTAATAAATCAGGGCTGTAACAAGCAACAAGTCTTCATACAGTGACAAAACATTGTGCAGGTATACAGCAGGAAAATGAAGTAAGCATTTTAAGCCTCAATAAATTATAACAAGCAAATTAGGCATACAGTGTAAGAGAATGTTTTTTTACCTTGCAAATTCAAACGGTGAAGCTGTGCACACCACTGGTTATGATGGATAACTTGCTAAACTACCATAACTTGAGTGCATCAGGGCACAGCCTAGAGAGACCTTAACAATACTGCTTAGGTGGAGTATTTTTCTCTCAGAAGGTGCTAGTCATGAAAAATGAAGACATGATGATTTCAATAAACTTTATATTCACAGTGCGGAAAACGAATATGTGAACAGAAACCTGTTTGTTCTCTCCAGTATTTGTCATTTCACCATCTATTTTGTTAAATTCGCATTGTACGTATCACTTGGAATAATGATTGTGTTAATTTTATATTTGAGAATTTTTGTTTGTAGCATAACACAGCTAAAAATAAAGCAAGGGCACATAACCTAAAGGCATCAAAATAGAGTCTTGACAACTGAATTTTTTTTCCTTTGGCATTGAAGGAAATTTCATACTTTTAATTTTATACTGCCTTTCAGTGACTTTTAATGACAGAATTTTCAATTCAGCTTCAACCAGCTGTAGAGTGACAGAGTGAACATTCTTCTTTAAAGACCTGAGTCCAAATGGTTGTTTAAAGTGTGAGTAAAAAGTAGTTTGGTGATGTTGCGGTAACGTCGGGTTACCATCTGTCACATTATTTCTGGGATCTGCTTGATTGATTCCCAGCAAATCACTTCCTGCAAGCATTATTTGCTAAACTTTCTGATGGGCAAAGGCTATTTCTGTGTTCATGAGGCATCGTTACTGGGGAACATTTCATTACCAAGTGATGACATTCTGTAAAATATCCTGGTGCATGGGCAAATGCCAGCACCACTTCTCAACAGTGGGGTGGCTGAGTGCACCTTACTTGGCAACCTCCAACAGATGCCAACCTTAAAATTTGCCAAGGGCACAATAGTAGCCCATGTTCTGACATCCTTCAACACATTGGGTGCTCTGCTGACAAAAAGACTATTCCACTGAAACCACGAGAGGGCTGCTGGCTAAGAAGGAATTTCTCCAGAGAGAAGTGGGCAGCTTGAGCAATGACTTGGTCACTTTGCCTGGTCTGGATTGTTCCCGCTCCTCCTCCCACCCTGAGACCCTGAGCACCAAGGTACAGAGTACAAGGTACAGAGTGAACCAGGCACAAATCCATGAGGATCAAATGTCCACGCTGTGTTCCCAGATTTGCCAGTGGAGCAGAACGTATTTATTCACATTCCCATGCCTTGCTTTCCTCTCCTGTAAATGAAAATCCCAGTTTTTAAAAGCATTCTGAGTGTTTTTGCACCAACCACAAGTGTGAAATGTCATTGCAATAAGAACAAATGTATACTTTGTTAACGTGCCGTAAAACATTTAACTGTGGTGCTTATTTAAGTCCTGATCTTACACAGATTTAAACCCACTTATGAATACGAGTAGCCCTGTGGAAGACTAGATTACACATGCACTTAAGTGTTATCAGATTGAAGTCATAGAACAACAATCACAAAAGGTACTTAATCACCTTTAAATTACAGTGTTCCTAATTTAGCTAATGTTATTCCCCAAGGAAAAATTGCCTCATCTAGCATATAATCAAGAGGGAATCAAGGGCTCTTCCTTCAAGTGGTTGACAGTTCGAAAAGAGATATGGCTTTTAAAAAGAAGTTGCTAAAGGCTGAACCATTTAATTGAATTATCTCTTTAAGAAATTGATGCAAATTAATATTATAATACTGCATTACATTGCCACAGAATCTTTCATCCTTAAGCCTTCTTAAAATGTATTAATAAACTTGAAAAACAAATGTACATTTGGTGGGGTTTTTTTGTTATGAAACCAGTATCCTGTCCCTGTTTGAGGCTTTCTAATAATGATTTCTATTTTGAAGGATGACAGTGTTTTCCTCTTCATAGACTGAGAGAAAAGGAGCCCAAGAGCTTCCAAGAGGTGGAGTCCCTGACGTGATTTCATGCAGTCCTCAAGGTGCTTGCCAGGTACAACCCTGCTCAGTCCATAGAAGAAGATGAGCTCATTTTACAATGCCTGATTGGATGGAGAGGTAAGATAGCAGGCAACACAGCCAGAGAGATGACGAAAGGAACTGATGAAATATGGAGCAATCCCACCAGAACCCATGTGAGCCAGCTGTCCCAACAGCATTACAAATATTAGATAGTCACCCCTCCTTATCACTGGTGAAAACTTTGTCTTATATCTAAAGAGGATTAATTCACTGGTCATACATAGAGATGGGGACCTAGTGAGGGAGAATTCACTTTTTTTTCACTAGTCTCTGGTTTCAAAACATAAGAAATAACAATGTTGTGGTTCTCCATCTATATTCGGGTTATTTTTATGCCCCCAATTGTTTTTAAATTACTAAGCAGGACTGCTGTAGTGGGGGTTCTTCTGCAATCACTTCTGCTTGCTGCTTGCTGGCAAAATAACAGCTGCTATTGCTTTACCAGGATTGATTTCTATATAACAGCTCCATCTAAAGCCTACCTACAGGCAGCAACTCTGCAGCAAAATATCAATGCGGTTTCATTTTCAGCTGTAAGCTTTGCTCATAAGAAAAAACAATACATTTTCAGCAAAGTCCAACATGGGATGTCATTCATTCAGAGCACATAGAGGACAAGATGCTTACTTTTAGTGGGCTGTATTAGTTTTCCACTCCCCCCCTTCACTAACAAGTAGGAAAAAAAGGCTTTACCCAAGCTATCTCTGTGCACAAGGCACAAAGCCGAAAATGAGGGCTTGCGTAGTGTACCAAGGGCTTTACAGATAGGCCATGATTTTCGGTCATGGGAATGTGAAATGCTGTTGCTCACATTTGCCATCTCAGGTTGGTAGATTCAGAAAAAGGCTCTCAGGTCTATCGCCTCCTTCCAAGCAATGCTCCTGTTACTGCTCTTAAAACTCCGGCATGATGAACCCCAATAAGTGACCAGTGGGGTTCCCATAGCTGAGGTTATGTGGTCACTTTCATCCTGAGCAAGTCCACAGTAGCACCGACAGTGCATTTCCACGCTCACTGCTCAGCCATGGCCTCCTTCCTACACTGTCCCATGTCACCAGCACCAGAGCTCAGACAACCATATGTATGATGGGTCCCAAGGGGACCTGATTTGGCTGAAAACTAAGCCTGCAAAGAAAGACAATTTTAGCCCAGAGGAGGATCCTGCCTTTTTGTGTTTCATGGAGAAGGGGCAGCCTGCATAACCATTCCCATGCTTATTCCCTAGAAGATTCCTTCTTGTTTCTCACCTACAGCCAGTACGGGTTTAAATATCCAGAACTGTCAGTGTGAGCCCTCTTGAAAACTGGCTTCATTACCTTATATTAGGTTCTGATATGGACACATTCACCTCATAAAGACAGGGCTCACTTTCACATTTTAAAGCTATTTAGCTGATGTGTTTTAAAGTCACACGCTAAACTGATTTGAATAAAATTTCCTGAATGCACCTATGTAGACAAGCAGTAAGTGAACAAAAAAATAATCAGGTTATACTTGGAGTTACAGACATGCTTAAACACTGACAAAATAAAGCCTATGATGATAGATGTCACTTTTGCAAATATCTCATGTTCTCTTCTTTAAAGCAACATCAACATTGACTTAATTGCACATCAGAGAATCAACAAGGTCAGAAAAGACCTTTTAGATCATCAAGTCCAACTGTTCCCCAGCACTGCCAAGACCACCATGTCACTAAGGGCCTCGTCTACATGGTTTTTGAACACTTCCAGGGACAGTGATTCCACCACAACTTTTATTCCTTCTTGTTTGTAGGTATTAGAGTTGCCTGTTGTGCTTTATCTCCAGCACATACTTTTGTCCAAACTGTTGTTGGCCATTTCCCCTTTAGGTGTGATGTAAAATGAAACTGAGTTCTTCTGTACCTCCCATCAAGCAATAATTTTTAGTAGGTCACTATTCCTGAAATCTGAGATTCGTATTTATTGGTACGCACAGAACTCCATGTGTTGAACCACCTCAGGACACAGTCACGTGAAACATAATGCAACACTTTCTCCTATAAAGGAAAACATTATTTTTTTGCCAGTCCATAAATCCAGCCTTTAAAACAAGCGTTGCATTCACAAAGAAATGGTTTAGTAAAAAAATAAAGCATGTTTCAATGGGCAGACTTCCAGCTCTGTGTGAGTAGGGAATACTCAAGCTTTTTCTTTTTCCTATCTCTTTACTTATGTTTCTGAAATACTAGTGAAAACAACTTGAATGCTAATCCTCTTCTCCAGAGCCAGACACCTGGGATGTCAGTGAGCAGAAATTGTTAGGTAGAGGTGTCTACTATGAGTCCAAGCTGCAAACTCCAGAAAGCACTTTGGGGACATCAGATCATGCTGAGAGCCTTCTAGTGTACAGTTTCTTCTAAAAAAAGAAGTAACAGAAGAATTAGAAACAAGAGGAGACTTCCAGTGAAGCAAAGAAAATGAACAGAAAGAAAAATCTAGTCTACTGGTCCAAATAATACAGGCAGACTAGCACGTACTGGAATTTGGGACTAAACCCAAAGAGAGCTGACATGAGGACACACTGCAGGGAGGGACAAGCACAGGGATGAATGGTGCCATTGTGAGACTATTTTAATTAATTTTTGTAATGAAGCCAAAGCTCTAATTTACCACATCCCAAAAGTAAATAGAAAAGGGTATGACCTTAATTTCAGAGGTGGGGAAGGAAAACCTAATTGTTAAGTAGTCAGCTGTCACTCGTTATTGCAATTGGATAGATACACTTGGTGTGTTACTATGAATAGGCCAGATTCAACAGCCCAAATAGTGGGTAATGACAGTTTTGTTCTCTCTCTTCTTCATATTCTTTCCAAGTCTTTGATTAGTAACATTTTCTATCGGTTTTACCATGTGGATTGCAATACTCCAGACTCCACCAGACTCTGAGTAAGCCCGTCTGGGCCACAGAATAGATTTCTTTTTTTGTCTTAGCAGGCAGATGTGTGCAACACTGGCAGGATGCAAAACATACAGACACTACAGGAGGTCCCTCTTGCCTTCTTACTTTCTGCTAGCCCCAAGTGAGTATATTCCTATACAGCAGCTAGTGGTGGAAGACAGTTTTTCAATGTAGAATGTCTGCAATCTGAAAAAGTACAAAAGTTGTATCTGTTTCTAACCACGGTCACTAAATAAATACAGTTTGATGTGCCTTATATGCTCTTGAAAACATGCCTTTGTTTGCATCACTCAGACTGCGCACAGCCATCCCTGCACTTAACTTTATGGGGTCATTTCAATGGAACAAGGGAGGGATGCATGCACAGATCTGAGATTGGTGTGAATTCCTTATGTCTTATCAAATGCTGTACCCACATAATTATGTGCCCATATAAAAAGAGTTTTCTACTCCAGATATTTCTGTTCTTTGCCCTATAATACCAGTTTGAAGAGGAAGTTATCCAGCATGAGAACATGAAGGATTTAGGCAGAAATGTTCATAATAAAAAATGCTGTTCTAGCAAGTTCTTCTATGGCATAAACAAAGGAGTCATCTGCGTTAGGCTGACTTGTTCAGACAAAGCATACTGGTATTAGGGTCAATATTATTAGATTAACACCTATAATGTGGGAGCTATCATCCCAAATACAAATAACAAATAGTTTGTGCCCCCATATCCTCATGTTAACAGCCACCTTCCTTTTTCAGTGCATGCAGAAGCAGCTGCCTTTATTCTGTAATAATGAACTGTGCTTTTTTCAATATTCCCACTCAAAATCCCGAGTGAAGGCACTTCTTCTGTAGTATGTCTTTAAATCTGCAGTGGCAGGGCAAGTTAGTTAGCTGGTTGGCATCAACATTTACTAGTTTAAGTCCTGAGCTCAAAATTCAACGTATTCTTCTGCCAGGAATCAAGATCATCAGGAAAATTCACCTGGTGCTTTCAACAACCAAGAATAAACCTCCTGAATGACTTTCTAAATTTCTGCCAGTACAGGGAAATGACAGATCTTCGCTTTTCTGTGCTGTCTCATCAAGAGTGGACTGTCTTTTATTGAAGGACACATTTTAACAAAACAGAAATTAGCACAAATCCTGATGGCCTGTGCTATCCGACAGAATGATCTAATGGTGTCTTTTGACTTTGAAGGCTATGGCTGCATCAATCAACCTCTAAAGCAGACCCAGGGTTTAGCACAAATGCTGAGAGACAGCTGCCAGTCTTAGTGATGCTCAGGGATGATATATGGAGAAAGCACTGATCCTTTCATGCTCTTGTCCCAGTGGGTTGAGGCACAGCAGCAGGAGGGAGAAAGAACCTGTAACATGATCTGTGCATGGCAGTGTGCTGGTCTCCAAAGCTGTGTCTCTCTTGAGGACTCTAAGGTTGTTGGCAGAGGTAATACCTTTCATTAGGCCGAGTGGGATATTTGGCAGACAAGTGTTTAAGTGCACAAACTTTTCCTAAGACCTGTGTGAAATGCAGAACATTTCAAAGCTAAGTGAGGACATTTCAAATATGAAAATTATTCCTGGGTAACATTTGATGCTGCTCTCGTGTGAAAAAGCAAAGCGTCATCTTTTAGAAGAGAGCTTCCACATCAGTTTTCAGATATAAAAATATCCTCCCTGGATATCTGGGTACTGGTTGACATCCACATCTTTTGGCCTTTTATATCCGAATACCATGGCAATGCTGATACCCCAGCCTTGCTCGCCAGCAGGGATGGGTGAGCAAGGCTGACGGGCATTAGTTCCTGCTGACGGAGGCTGCAGTGCAGGGTCCCCTCCTGCCTCTGCTTGAAAGGGGGAGCAGATTTTACGCCCTTCAGTTGCAAAAGGAGCGCTTGGCTCTGCTGTCAGCACTGGCCTTCGGCTCTGTAGATCTCACTCATCTGCAAAGAATTGCTACACACTGACCTAGATATTCTGTCAGCTCTGCTGCAGCGCTGGTTCGGTGACGGGGCTGCCATTCCCTGGTCTCTGCTCTGCCCTATATCCCTCCTTGGAGGTAAAAAATACAGAGGGGCAAATGAGTGTTAATCAGAGTAGCATTCTCCTCTGATGTTTTTTCTGGAAAAGAGGGTTTCCCAGGGAAATCTGTTGCCTTAATATTCCCTTCCCTGCCACCTCATTATGTTGCTCTGTTTGAGAAATCCTGCCACGTTTCAAACATAGACTGTCCTGAAGAGAAGAGAAAACGTGCAACTTCCATTCCCTCCTTTCCTTGCATCTCCACTGTGCGCTCCACAGTACATCAAAAGAGAGTGGGGAGGGCAATTTATTAGATAAAGAGAGGGCCCCAGAGCGAGGGTAGGCCTGGACCTCTGACAGCAGCCGTCTGAGACGTCCACACTGTACTCCATTGGTGTATGATTAACAGGGCACTCATCCAGTTTGAGAAGCACAGCTGATAGTATGAAAGTGTCTTTGTAGCTGCTGATCTGTATTAGATAGGAAATGAAAAAAGCCAAAACCCAAACCCTTAATTGCCTCTAAAATTTCACTAGAGTCAAATTAGATTGGCAAATCTAATTCTTCCTCTAGAAAAATTAACAGCTGTAAAGGTACATCTGAGATTACCCATAAAGGGGAATGTTCATCTTTGCAGTCTTGCTGTAGAGCACTACAGAGTCAAAACCAGCAGAGGATCCCGGAAGGCAAACTTTGTCCTGTGTGCTTGCTTCATGTGACAGTGTTAGGCATCAAGAAAAGACAGCATCCTGCAGCATGGTGAAGCATGGTAGTGCACTGCCTTGCCTCCCTCAGTAGCTCAAGGGAAAAAGCTGCCTGGACCTAGAGACTCTCTGGTTGAACCTGGTGTACTACAGAGTGCCCTGGATAAACTCCTGTCCTCCTTTCTGCTCTGAACTATGAAGAGCCACAGGCTCTGTTCTCTGCTCCTGCACACTGCTTTCTGAAGGGAATTATTCAGACTAAAATGCTCCAACTTTGTCTCTTGTGTCTTTGTAACAAGGGTACTGCAGCCTCAGAGGGACCAGTCACCCCTGTGCGCTGCGTCAGAGCCATCCCAACGGGATGCAGGATGTGGTTTTGGCTTGGTGTTGGTGAGACAGGGCAAACAGTCCTACCAGTCATTCAGCCACGTATGACAGGTTTTCTTGCAGATTGTTCAGATAAGTGGGAAAATACTGCAAGGCAAAGCAATAAACATAGTAATTCACTCAGCAGGATTTGGAGGCCAAGGTGAAGAATGCAGTAGCAAGGGAAATCAATGCGACTTTACTCTGAGATATATGAAAATACAACATTGGCACTTGTTAATTTCTTAGAATTATGAAAAGAGTTCTCTATAGACCAGTGTCTTGAGGGAAGTGAGGGATTCCTTGGATTCAGGAGACATCTTTCTCTAAGAAGGGGAAAGCAAACAGGAGGAGAGCTCTGACAGCCCTGCCCTATGCTCTTTGGCTGATGCATTCCTTCCCGAGGTAATAAAAATAATAGTGTTTTCAGAAGTGCTCTTGCTGACAGCATGACTGTGACAAGGGATGGTCTGGGGAGATGTCAGCCCCATTTTCACCTCTCACCACTGCTTTTTTCTCCCTCACTAAGCTCTGATTAAAAGCAATCTTTCTTTTACATCCACAGTCTTGCCAGGGCCAGATCCTCAGCCACACAGTGAAGCCTGAGTGACGGCGCTGGGTGAGAGGAGGGAGTGATGGGAAAGCTGGGTGGCAACAGGGTTGTGTTTTGAGAAGAGCTGCCCAAGGAACAAGTGTGTACAAGATGTTTTCCCACTCCTTGAAGACTTCAGAGCATTTCTGTGGTTAGGGAGAGGGCCTGGACTCCATCAGAACAAGACCAGCAGCCTCAAAAGCCAGTGTCTGGCTGACTTCTGCTATATTGTCAGGTGACCAGACCTAAACATTCGGTGCCTGTGTCACAGGGCTGCATTTCAGCTGAGCAGAACCAGCCTGAGCTGGAGCTTACCCTGGGACAAACCAGCCAGATCTTTTGTTTCCATCTTTCCCACCCAGGGCTCCTGAAGATGACAGCTGACTTGCTTTCCCCACTTCTCAGTGCACACTGCAAAGCCCATCTTCCCCAGGCTGCAAAGGCAGGCAGAGCGATGTGATCAGATATGGGGGTCTGGAAGCTGTGGGATGTTTTAAGCAGGCATGGATCATTTGGCAGCATAGACAATATTTGTGATATTTTTTTGAAGGAGAGCCTATTATGAGAAGCTTTTGTATTCAAATTGTTTGAATTACAGTATCCCCCTGAAAAATGTTGGTGTTTTAATTTTGTATAAGAACTACAAAACATACTGCAGAGCACTGCAGTGGCACCAAGGGATTAAAAATAAGGTAATATGAGAAGCTGGTGAGCTGGTTTGTCTGTCACCTGCCAAGAGTTTAACTTCCAGTTGAATTCAGCAACTTTGCTCTTAAAGGTACTGAGCTTTCCAAGTAATAAAGTAAATGCAAAGATGGCAAGCAGTGCATTTAAAACATTTATCAGGGCCAGAGCAATAAATATATTCCATTCCCCCATTTCTATTTATGAATTTACTTAAATGCAGCTAGATGATGTAATTTTACAAAGAACATAATATTATTCCCTCACAGTAATCATGCATTGATTGCCAATGCAATCTGAGTGGTACAGAAGAAGAAATAGGAAATACACATCCAGATTTTGTTATTTCTCTCCCACTGTGATCACTCATTGGACTTGCTTTCCTTCTCTGTCCCATCTCTCCATTGCAGGCAAGAAGCTGAGTGTGCCAAGGAGAAATGGTGGTTTGCAATGCATCTGTGCCACGCATGGTATGAAAGCTGGTCCTCCTGCTCTCACATGGACTGTACACACAGGGCACATTACATGCATGGCTGCTACAGCATAAGCTCTTAGGAGCACTATGTCAGCTTGTCTTCCGATATCCCAATAAAACAGAGCTTTTGGAGCATAATTTTTCAAGATGTGAGTGGATATTTCTACCATTGCAGTCCATGTAGTGGCTGAGCCTTTTCCTGCCAGGTGGCTATTTTATTTCTTCAGGATTCGGTGCACTTTCTGTTGATGCTAGTGACAGGTCTCCCACTTACGATGCTGGGAGGAGGAGCTGTCTATTGTCGTAACAGCATATTGTATGCAAAATCTAATAACGAGGATTTTGTAAATATGGCACTGCATTGATTTAGCTGATTTTATGCCTTTTCCATGCCTTGATCTGGAGCAACTTAGTCCTTGGAACTAAATTACATTTTGCAAGCGATCGAGACACAGAAGAAAAGAAAAAGAGGGATGGTTTGGATGCTGGGGGCTGCTACATTTCACAAATGATAGGAAAATTTCTGTCTCGAGAGACACTGATGCTTTTATCTGCAGGTGGGAGCTGGGAGGCAGGAGCAGGTGCCTCTCACATTGGCAAGCTCTGTGAAAGCCTGTACCACCTCTGAGTGGAAAGCTCTGCGGGCGCTCCTGCGCTCCATGAATCGTTGCCAGCTGTCAAAGGGAAATGGTTCAGCACTGAGTCTCCCAGGCTGTGTTCTGGCCAACATTCAATCGGATTACAAACCAATTGCTCCAGCCGGTCCCAGAAGCAGGAAACCACCGTCAGCTGGCTGGTGGGATCTGGTCTCGGTGACAGACAGTGCTGCTTCTCGCCTGCTGCAGTCTGTTAGCAGCTGTCCCTTCTTCCCCAAGCTGTGGGAATGGTGAAATTCCCGAAACAAAAGTGACAAAAAAAACCTTACAAAGGGAGTAGGGGAGGACTGAAAGCTGTGCTACTGCAGGCAGCTTTTCCCCAGGCACTGATTTCTTGGCAAAACATCTTCTGAATCTCTAGGCACCACATCTTTCAAAAGCACTACTGCTCACGTGCAACTGAAATAGCAAATATCTGTCACCAAAGTAAGAAACTGCTTTTATTTCACATATATTTTGGCTGCGGACAGCCTGCGTGTAGATTATCATCGGTATCAAGTCAGAGACCTGGCCAGTTCTATAGGCAGCAAGACTAATGATAATTTGTAATCAAAACATTCTGGAAAAAAGAGAGAAGTTTCTTATTTGGGGACTAAATCAGGCTCTGGTGATTTGTGATTAACAGCAAGACACTCATGAGAAACTGACTGCCACACGTATACCTTGTTGTGTTTCTTCCTTCTCCCTCTTCAGCACTGACTGCTGCAACATGCTGAAGGACTTGGTGATGGATCTGAGTAGGATTCCTCAGCCAGAGCCCCACTTCAGCCCATTTGTAAGCTGGGCCTTCAGCAGGATTCACTTGGAAGAAGAAGTCATCATCTTCGCTTCATTTGTGGGCCCAAAGCAGTGAAGCCATCACTTGTCAGTCTTCTCAACGTTTTAAGACTAAGTGTAAATGTGTGTATGGCAGCAGAATGCTGTGGAGGCACTTGGTTGATCCCACTGAGTAAGAATCATAGAATAGTTAGGGTTGGAAAGGACCTTAAGATCATCCAGTTCCAACCCCCTGCCATGGGCAGGGACACCTCACACTAAACCATGTCACCCAAGGCTCTGTCCAACCTGGCCTTGAACACTGCCAGGGATGGAGCATTCACAACTTCCCTGGGCAACCCATTCCAGTGCCTCACCACCCTTACAGTAAAGAATTTCCTCCTTTTATCCAATCTAAACTTCCCCTGTTTAAGTTTTAACCCATTACCCCCTGTCCTGTCACTACAGACCCTAATGAAGAGTCCTTCTCCAGTATCCTTATAGGCCCCCTTTAGATACTGGAAGAAGAGCCAGTGGTGGAGTGTTACCAGGCCAAGGCAGTAGGCTGCCTCTGGGCTCCTTTGCTCTGAAGGGCTGAGACCTGGAAGAGCGAAAGGTAGAGAAAAACAGGGAGATATGGACACCTGAAGTATAATCAGGAGCCTCTTCCCATGAAAATGATGGGGGAGGGAAGCTTTGATTCCTCTGTCTCCCACGCACCCTCACTTCCCATTCTTTTCCTCTCTAGTCCCATGGGAAAAACATTGCTATTAAAGGAAAGCTCCAGGGAGCTAAGATATACATAAGGATTCTTTGGAGGAAAACTTGGCTCTGGTGAATTCAACAGGAGTTTTGGAATCAACTTCAATGGAGGCTGAATTTCACATTTCCAGGACTGTACAAAGCATTGCCTGCTCCATGCTGGCCTTTCTATCACAACCATATGGAGCCTGGTACTGTCCTGTGAAATTCACCATTCTTTTGTGATAAATCACATCCTTCTCTCAAGGGGTAACAACAAATAAATACCCCTAAATCATTCTGAGAATGGCATCAACAGTTTCATGTATCACTGGGCACCATGACCAGACCTTTGTAGTTTCAGTGGGAAACTGCTGGAAATCAAATGTTTCTGCAGAGGTGGTTTATTTGAGGGACATCTGGAATATTCCAGTGATCCAGACTTGGTTATTTTTAGTGTCCCTTTCCATAGGGAGCTGGCAACCTATTTAAATCTAGGGGACCATGACTAGTTATTCAAGTTTTGCTGTGCTGGATTTGTGCTGTGTGTGTTTTGGAAACAAAGTCAGCTCTGAGCAGCAGATAGAGTGATGCCATAGCCCACATCAGTGAAAAGCTCTTGTGATTGTTTTTTCCCCTCTTCCATTTTCAGTGAAGGCTGTGCTGTCTTCTCCCTCTTCCTATATTTTATTGCCAGTGTAGAATGCCTTAAAAATGCCATTAAGGAATGTGTTACCCAGTAGGGTTTAACACCGCGTTTCACTCCCTATGCTCTTTCCAACAGCAGTGAAGTTCTGAAGCACCGTTCTGATGATTGAAAGAGCACAAGTATTTTCTCATTTGTTAATGTAACTCTGGGGCTATTGACAACAGGCTTCTAATGTAACATGCAGAGCCTACGTTTCCTTAAATGCACAGTGACTTTGACATGAGTGCCCTGATTTTCCGAGGTACTCGAACATCTGAGGATCCCAAGCTGACAGCCTTCAACTTCTCAGCAAATGAGACCAGACACTGGAGATTCAAAAGCATGGTCCAAAGAATGAGCCACCCACATCTATGAAGTCCTCTCTCCTCATCCCCACTTTCTTTTCCCATTCCTGGGAGAATTCGGCTGATTTCTTCACTTCTGCCTTTCAAAAGCACTTCTGGAGCCATTATTTCACCACCCTGTAAGGGGCCTGCGATCAGGGAGTGTATCCAGGCAGGGGTGACTCAGCAGTGAGAAGCAGTTGTCGGTTACAAACCTGCCTCCCACAGGGGCTCTGGACAGAGTCATCAGTGTGTGCATGTGAACACCTTGGCTCAGTCGGCATAATGCAGTGCAACATCTGTCTCCACTGCCAGTCTCTCACATATGCCCACACGGCACCGTCCTCTCAGCAGCCAGGCACCCACAGTGCAGCTCCCTTGCGACCCTATCCCAGCCTGCAGCAAAGCAGCCCTTGCCTGCCTTTCCCCGTTCTGGTCTATATCCCCCTGGAGACCTCTGCTGCTAGTAGGGTTGATCAGCTCTTTGGGAAACCCCTGGCAGAAGATAGGGCTGTGGTCCTCTGTACACTGTATACCTTTATACATTCCGATGATGTGGTGATGTGAGGTGTCCCTCTTTGTCTCCCCCAAACCCTCCGTCATGCTGTTTTGGCTGTGTCCTTTGGGACAAATAGCAGCTGCACAGGAGTGGGATGCTCAAGAGATATTCCCATTTCCACTGCGGACTCACCACATGAGGGTATAAAGGCAGGTAACTTCTCTGTTCTCTGTACTTAAAGACTAAAGAAGCAACTCTGACCTACTGGTATTAAAATAACTTAAGAGTCTGGGCAGGGCCTTATGAACTGATCATTGCCAGAAAAGGAAGACAAATATAAGCTGGAAAGAACATCCTTCCCTTGCCTTGTTCCATTGCCATCTAATTCCGATAACCTCTACCTGCCTCACTGGGCCCTTGTATCTCACTTAGCACAAGCAAAACACTTGTTCATCCCATCAAGAGGCAGAATCCTGGTGCAATGCAGAGGAAATACTATCAGGTAGCTGTAGTTAAGAGCAAATTTCATTAGAAATATTGGTGAAAGATGGAGGAGGCAGATGATAAACCAAGGGCAAGCACAGTGTGTCCTGCAGAAGTCACTAGAGCTGCTTTGGTGTCTTCAGCAGGAGTCTGGGCCATTCTGTGGACCTGAGTCTTCTACTCCTGTGAGCAGTTCTGGAGGAGAATGGCTTTGAAATCCCTTTCAGACAGTTTTTGGCCAAAGTGCATCTGGGATGCTACAGGTTATTAGAAATGTCCTTAGTGATACAGCTGCTCAGTTCTTTGCTCTGTGAGTTATAAGGGTCTGAAGCCTAAAGGCTGGTCTCCTCTCCTGGAAGAAGCACCAGTGGGATGCTGTATGCTTTAGCAGTCTGCTTCATTCCTTTCAGATGCTGTCTTGCTCCATGCAGAGGATGTCCTCAGTTCTGGAGTCTGTGTCATTGACCAGATAAGCAGAGCATTTCCAGATTGCTGGGGGAAAAAGAGATCCTCATTCAGCAGTGCCACTTCACCTCAGCACCAATTTGAGCCCTCAGAGCTTGCTGATGTCAGCCAAAAGGAGGATAGACAACCATAGCTGTGTCCTACCTCGTTTCCAGTGGGTGTCATGGCTTTTACTACAGACTTGCTGATTTCCATCGCCACCACTTCTCACGTGCTGCTGCTCCTTGACCATGCTAGCCCTTTATTACAAAGACATCGACTGGTGGTGTAACATTTTCTGCTGCAAGAAACACAGGTCCTTGTCACTTGCATAAAGAAATTCCTACAGCAGAAGTCTATTTGCTTGTGCTTTCCTCTGTGTACATAACCTATAACTATTTTTATCCTGCCAGACACAGACCTTTTATACTTATCTCTGCTTATTTTCAAAAACCTCAATATTTGGCATGTATCGTATTGGTCTCGCTGATTCTGTGTTGCTTTTCTTCCCTATTTCCTTCATTCCTCGCCTCCTCTCCTCAGTGGATCCCAACCCATGGTCTCCTCCCACACAGGCACAGGCTGGTTTCAGTGTGATTTAACCTAGCCCATTCCCCAACCCCAAATTAACAGAACCGTCTCACAATAGTCAATCACAGTGCTGGTGGCTTATTTCCAGGTCTTAAACTTACAAACCTATTTATAGCTCAAAAGGCTTGAAAAGAGATCATTAAGGGAATACATTTGCAAATGCAGAACAAAGATCTGATTCTAGGGTTTTCTTTATGCAATTACTTCATGTAAATAACAACGTTTGACACCTGCTTTCCTCTCCCGTATAAATCTCAGAGCAGTTTACATCCCTGCGCGCACTCAGCCCGAGTGCAGCAGAGAGGAGCTCTCCTAGAGGTTCTCAGACTGACATCATGCTCCAATCTACTGATGTTATTTTTGTTCTAAATTCACTGACTTGCTCTTGCTCTGTCTGCGACCCCACTCACGCTCTTCCTCCCTTCAGAGGCTGAAGCATGAGTGAAATAGACCTTCACAGATTTGAATTATATCAAAAAGAGAGCTCTACAGTGCTCAGTGGTGACAGTCAATGGAGACCCTGAGCTCCTCGCTTTATTCTGAAGCCATTAAGCATTATCATTCATCTATAAAATATAGCACAGTTACACACTGATGCAGAGAGATGATTTTTCCCCCTCTTCCTTCGTTTCCCTTCACTATTAATATAACATGAACATCAGTGAGGCTCAGGAGCTCCATCCTAGTCCTGCTCTACAGTGACAACCTGGATATATTTATTGTGCAAATGATGCTTTGTCGTTTACCTTTGGTTCTGGTAAAACCTGCCAGCTTGCAGTTAGTGTTTGAAAACCAGTGCCAAGGTGGGAAGTTCATGCATTACTCATGGAAATGCACTTCAGAATTTCTCTTCTGGACCATGTCTTTACCCAGAGAAATCAGGACTCATTAAAACTGACAAACCCCAACAGGACTCAAGCTGAGAATTCAGCCACATGAGCTTATCATGAGCTTTTTATCCCCAAATTCGGATTGTTTCTGTTTCACTGTCACCCTTCAGCAATAAATGCCATTTTGCTGCTGGCCGTGAAATCTCAGCTGTGATGTGCACTGGTTTGCAGTTTCTTCTTGTGGATTTAGGCCAGTGTTACAAGGACGGTCATGTTGGCTTAACCAAGCAAAGCATCCACCTGCACCTGATGCAGCCTGACAGATATCTCAAACACTAGATATGTCCTTTCATAACCGTGTTTTCACAAGGCATTTTCTTTAAACATGAAGCCCACGTTCTCCCAAGAAGTGCCTTTTGGTGAAGCACTGATTTTCTCTGAAACGTTTCTTCTTGCTGTGAATCAGTCTTTCCATTGAATCTTTATTGTGGGCCTTGATAAAGGTTTCAAAGTCCATTTTATTTTCCCTGAGCAATCATCAATATGCAGATCAGAGGGCTCATTCTGAACAGTGCTGGCCGTGCTTGGGCAGCGCTGTGATTTGAGGACTCCTCTATTACATAGATGTGCTCTCCTTATACCTAGATAAAGCTTAGCAGAAACCTCACTGAGATTTCCCCTAGAAAATAAGGCAAAAATTAGCTTTGCCTGTGAAGCCCATTTTAGTCAAGATATTAGGTCTTGGCTCTGAGAATTCAAGTGTATCTTGTTGTCTTGGGTACCTTCTGGGTGAGGGAGTATAACATAGTGATAAAATGGGGACACGGGTATATTAGATAGTAAGTGGGGTAACAAGTGGGGAGAGGAGCTAGAATCACAGTTCTTGAGGGCACCAGCAGCTATGACTTGGGGATGAGACCAGAAATGTGTCTGTAGCCATCAAGTGCACGTCTAACCTTGTCAGGTTCCAGAAAGGTTTTCTTCTACTCCTGTGCAGAGTTTGACCTGGTTGTTGTTCTCACAGCTCCTGTAACGGGCTGGGTTAAAAACCCTCTTATCCTTGTAGTCCTTCAGTCTATTTGTGCAGGGCACAATCACTTTGAAACCATGATGGGCTTGGCACAAAGGTTCACTAAGATTCTTCCTTGTTGTGTTCACTGTGCTGTGTTTACATGTCCTTGTCCACAGCGTGTGCATCACCACTTTTATTCCAGCTCATCCTTTGGCCCAGCTACACCTCCTTTACACTGAGCAGAGACCTGCTGGCTCTGTGGAGGTGCCAGCTGCTCTTTAGGGCATAAAAAATTATGGCCCAGGATGGGGCCAAGCTGCTGATGAATTGCAGTCATGGTGCCAAGTCACTGGTGACTCTCAAGCCTGTTGGCGGCCCTCCTGGCTACACCTGTACTGGTGAGTTGGTGCCAGTGCCCACCCTTTGGTCCTGAGGCCAGCTGGCATAGGCTGGCCATGTTGCTAGTTTTAGCTTCCAAAACAAGTTTCCAGACTTCTCACTGTTAGTAGTCACAGGTCCAGGCTAAATCCTGAACCTTTGTTGAGGAGAGCACTGCTTACCCCAGGCTATAATCATACCACTCCAACAGCTTCACAGTGTTGATGTTATCACAGAATCCCAGACTGGTTTGGGTTGGAAGGGACCTTAAAGCTCATCCAATTCCAACACATTGCTATGGGCAGGGACACCTTCCACTAGAGCAGGTTGCTCCAAGCCCCATCCAACCTGGCCTTGAACACTGCCAGGGATGGGGCAGCCACAGCTTCTCTGGGCAATGTGTTTCAGTGTTTCATCATCCTTACAGGGAAGGATTTCTTCCTAATGTCTAATCTAAATCTCTCCTCTTTCAGTTTAAAGCCATTCCCTCTTGTCCTATCCCTACATGCCCTTGTAACAAGTCCTTCCCCAGATTTCTTGTAGGCCCTTTTTAGGTACTGGAAGGCTGTTATAGGATGTCCCTGGAACCTTTTCTTCTCCAGGCTGAACAACCCCAACTTTCTCAGCCTGTTTTCACAGGAGAGGTGCTCCATCCCTTGAATCATCTTCACTGCCCTCCTCTAGACTTCCTCGAGCAGGCCCATGTCCATCTTGCGCTGGGGGCCCCAGAGCTCAATGCCGTACTCTGGGTAGGTTCTCATGAGAGCAGGGTGGAGGGGGAAAATGTCCCAGTGTCTGGTCTCTGGTACTGTTCGTGCCAAAAAATTGCCCACTTACTCTGTGGTTTAGCCATATCTTATTTCTAAACATGAAGGATTTTTTTCCCTGCTGGTTGTTGAGATTCCGTGAACCCCCTCATTTTCTCCCAGTTTTCAGTGCACGTCCCCTTGGCAGAGCTGCAGTGACATTATGTGTGTGTCTTCATCACAGGTAAAAAGGGGCAGCAGTCTCGCAGTGGTATGACAGAAATCTCTTGTTTAAGGTCAGCACTTACCTTACTTATTTACAGCAAGATAATCCCAGGCTGGTATTTCTGCAAGGTGGACACATCCTATGCCCCAGGCCTTCTGAGGTTTGAAGATCCTGGAGGATCAGGTCCTAAATATCTCACTAAAGGTCATGAGGAAGGTCTGAACAGGATATGGAAACAGCTCTTCCCAGTCCCAAGCAAGCACTGCAGCCCCTGGAGCACATTTTTATCACATTTAACAGGTGGTGGGGCCTTTATGTCCTTTACATTTTCTTCCCTCTGTAATAACAGAGTGGTGGTTCAATCTGCCTGCACTAGCACAAGCAAAAAGTGAGATGAGGCAATTGCCTCTTAATAACACAGGGTTCACCCCTCTCCCCACTTACTAAAACAGCAATATTTTAATGCAGCCTCTTCACTTCCTGCCATGCTTGGATCCTGGGGTCTTGTTTTTACTGTCACATCCAGTCTGTGAAGAGAGGCAGGTTCTGTATCTTAGTCTGCGGGATGATTTTCTGTTTGTTTTTCTGAATGACTTTGCCCAAAGGAGTGATAATAAAAAAATGTGAAAGCTGGTGTCAAAATAATTTCTCTGAGCCTGGAACATAATCTTTTTTTTTTTCATTATTCTTGACATTCTCTTTTATTTGTGGCTCTTCCCCTCTCCACTTACATTCAGCGACAAAGTAAAACGTGTAACACAGATAATTCTGCTTTTAGATTTCTTGGTTAGCACTGACCCACTCCCATGTAGATATGTCGGAGCTCTGCACACCACATATGGTCTTTGTGCTCCTGTGATTTATGAAGACACAGGATTTTCCATTCACAAGAGCATGGTCAGGTGGAAGATGCTTTGACTCCTGCTATTGGGAGTTCTCTTGCTATTTAAGCAGAGCCAAATGGTACAGAAGCATTCCAGAAGCAACCTCATCCAGCAGCAAAATAGAAGGAAATGCTCCATATTGTCATACAGATTATACAAAATCAATCTTGTTAGGTCCTTCCATTCTGCTGGCCAAGTGGGGTGATGCTTCCAAGAGGAGGGGAGCTAACCTGGTGTTTCATGGTTGTTAATCATTCAGGTGGAAGCTGAGATCTGGAAAGGAACAGACCCTCCCTCTGCAGCTTTCAGAAGGATGTCAGGGTGTCTGGTGGTGTTATATGGTGGTGAGGAACTGAGAGGAAGAGGGCCCATGTTGCTGAAAGGCTGCTTATAGTGATGTTGGGTGTTACTTGTCCCTGGCAATGTGGTCTGTAACGATGCACCTTATTGTGTAGGCACCAGGAGCCAAACAGCAGCTGAGTGAGGCTGGAAGGGCTCAGGAGTAGATGACATTGTTTCAGTGCTAATCCCCAAATAAGGCCGTTTTAGGAAGAGAGCTCATCTCATGGTGACACCATATAACATATAACCTTTGGCACACCAGGGGGATGGTTTCTGCCGCTCTCAGCTCTCTTCCTCTCTTCCTAAAGTGCTTTCTCCTTACCCGAGTTTTAAAGTGCCTTGTAAAGGACCTGGTCTGCTTCTAAACACATGCACGAGTATTTCATAGGTTTAGCAAAGGCAGGAGCTGGTTTTTGAATGAGTGCCATCACTCTGACGTTTGCATTTGGGAGACAGCATCTCTGAACCTGCATGTCAGGGGTGACATCTCAGGGTCAGACGTGGTTTTGCTGGCACCATGGCTCTATTCCTGGGTATGGCCAATTCTTCCAAAGGCAGTGCAGGGTAAGCATTTGTGCTCTCAGCCTAGATAAAATGTAGGCTGACGTGTTTCACCCTTCATATTGACATTACAGCAGCTCTTTAAACAACGCATTAGATGAGGTACTGACACGGAGGACTCGGTGGTCCAGCTCCTGTATCCCAAAGACAGTGAAGAAGGTGAACAAATGGCAGTTGCGCCATGTGGGGTTGTTTTAATTCAGCTATGTCTTTAATATCCACAGCTGAAAAATGGTTAAAGTGAAAGCTATTGTTTGCTCTGGGATCCTTGGCAAACCATAGTGCCACAAAGACTGTAAAGATGGATTGGATGCTACAGTCAGTTGGTCTTAGTGAGCTCCTGAAGTCAAAATAGGATTTGCCTTGTGTCTGAAAAGGGACTGGGAATCTCCTGTCATCTGTCCCAGTCTCCACCACGGATCTGAAATGGTGGCTTAGGGCAAGGTTTTTCTGCCTCACTGTTCTGCTGCCTGAACTAAGCAGTATTTCCTGCCTTGCAGAAGTGCTCGTGCTGGGAGGTTAGCAAGGTGTTCCGAGAGCCTGGCATGCAGTGGCCACGGCTGGGAATTCCAAGGACCGCTCACTGCAAGGGCAAGCATTAAGTAACTGATTCTTTTTTTTCCCATTGTGGCTATTGCTGTCCGGCAGCAGCAGTGGGAACACAGCAGTGAATGCGTCATCCCGGTCCTGTGACATAAGGGAGGAGCTGGGCCACAGGTTGAGTGCAGGAGACTTATGCAGGTAGGATGCACAAATGGTTTTTAATGGAGATAAACATGTTTTCCTGGCACGGGTGATGCACACAGTGTGAACAGGTCACAGAACTGCTTTGGGCAGACACACTCTGCAATACTGTTTGTTTGGTTTCAAACCAAACAGGGAGTGATTGGGACACACAAAGGGATTGGCAGTGCCACCATGAGAAAATCATACAGCTGCTCACACGTGCTGTGCTCACTGAGTTCACACACCAGGACACCTCTGAAGCTTGGATCTGCGAAAGAAGAGAACTGGGGCTTCAGATCCTGAGACATTCAGTGGGGTTTGAGTGCCCAGCTCCTTTCAGCATTTAAAATAACATCAACTTGATAATGATGCTGGGGATGGACCCTTCATTAGGGACTGTAGTGATAGGACAAGGGGTAACGGGTTAAAACTTAAACAGGGGAAGTTTAGATTGGATATAAGGAAGAAGTTCTTTACTGTGAGGGTGGTGAGGCACTGGAATGGGTTGCCCAAGGAAGTCGTGAATGCTCCATCCCTGGCAGTGTTCAAGGCCAGGTTGGGCAGAGCCTTGGATGACATGGTTTGGTGTGAGGTGTCCCTGCTCATGGCAGGGGGGTTGGAACTTGATGATCTTAAGGTCCTTTCCAACCCTGTTCTATGAGTCTATGATAATAATGAATTTAATACAAAAATGGACACTAATAATGCACTTTCCTCAGTTCAGGCCAATGATTCCTGGCTTGGGCTGCAGGAGATGTTGTCAGAGGAAGTTAGAGGTTGGTGTTGGTAGTGGCCAAAGGCCCAGCTCCAGTCTGGCTCCCACAGCAAAGGATCAGATGTGCTTCAGAGGAGGATAAATCAGGCACCTGTAATTACCTATGGGCAATCAGGCAAGGAGGGAAACTGTTTCCTGATTGCACAGCAAACCATTTATTTGTTACAGATTTGGGGCTGATTAGCTCCTTTCTCAATATACAGAATTCCCTTCTTATTTGTCCCCAAAGCCCAGCCCTGCAGTTCACCAGACGATTCCTCCCAGCAGGTAATTCTGATTAAATAGGAAGTGCTGTGAGGTCCCTTCAGGACACAGGGATGACTAACTCTGCAGCAAGTATCTCCTGTATGGATCAAGCAATGAGCTTCAGCCGAAAGCCCCAGAAGCAGGTCCTGACCTCCTTTACACCAACTGAAGTTTCAAGTAACTCCAGTAGCTTCAAAGGATCTATTTGTCCTTTTAAGTATAAATAGTGCAAACTCTGAAGTGACCTCCCTGCTGCATGCAGCAGCAGCTATTTTATATAGGCAAGGGTGAATCCTACCACAGCTGGTTTCGGAATTATCTCCTTTTTAGACCCTGCTCTGGCAAACAAGGTGCAACCTGGGGTAACCTGGCCTACTTCAAGCTGTGTTTTATGTAAGATCGCCTTCTTGAGCATTCCAAGTCTGAGGTGCTCCTAGGTGAGCTGCCATCCCACCTTTCTCTCAGTAGGGCGATTCATAAACAGTACCTGTTCCATCCCTTGCTGGCAGACAATGGAGGGACCAGTAATTGAGATTGTTGAAACAAATGGCCTAAATTCTGCCCTTCATCACCTCTTAACCAAAGTGGTGAATGGGATGAAGGAGGAAAAAGAGGAGAACAACTGAGGCAGAAGACTTAATGAATAAATTTAGGTAATTTCAGTATATGAGTTAGGGTTTATTACTGTTGTTGTATGAAGATAGGCTGAGAAAGTTGGGGCTGTTCAGCCTGGAGAAGAGAAGGCTGCGTGGAGACCTCATAGCAGCCTTCCAGTATCTGAAGGGGGCCTATAGGGATGCTGGGGAGGGACTCTTCATTAGGGACTGTAGTGATAGGACAAGAGGTAATGGGTTAAAACTTAAACAGGGGAAGTTTAGATTGGATATAAGGAAGAAGTTCTTTACTGTGAGGGTGGTGAGGCACTGGAATGGGTTGCTCAAGGAAGTTGTGAATGCTCCATCCCTGGCGGTGTTCAAGGCCAGGTTGGGCAGAGCCTTGGATGACATGGTTTAGTGTGAGGTGTCCTTGCCCATGGCAGGGGGGTTGGAACTTGATGATCTTAAGGTCCTTTCCAACCCTAACTGTTCTGTGATTCTGTGATTCTATATGTTGGACTGGACACACACTACCTGGATCCCTCACTACTGCAGTCAGTAAATGTCAGGAGCTATCTTGGTACATTAGAGAGGGACACAGCACATGGGACATTGCTGCATTATGCTTTAGAACAAGATTCACCTTTCCTCCTTCCCTTCAGTATTGCCTGCAGGAAGACTTTGGCCACCCCTGGGTTTTAGATTATGAGCAGAATGAGGCTCATTTTCCACCTGAAGCTTTCCATGGCAGGATGTAATTGTCAGACACTGCTCTACTCACTCCGTGCACACTCTCTGACAGCGCTGACATGTTTATTATGATTAATAAGCATTATTATTCATAGCACAGTGGCAGCTAGAGAATCTGATGATACATTAGGGCCCTGTTACCCTAGGCTTGGTAGAAACTCATAGGCAGGAGCATTAATTTAAACAGACAAAGAACGTTATTGCTGTTTTACAGGTGAGACCCAGGGAGGTTTGAGAGTTCGCCCCATGCCTCACAGGAAGCTTTGCAGAATCAGAAGCTGAACTCACATCCCAACCTCTCATTTTACCGAGATGGAAACGTAGGAGGGAAACCACTTGCGTGCAGCCTCGTGCATCGCAGGATACACACTCATTCCCCCAGCCCTGTAGAGCTGAAGCACTTCTGGGGCTCTTTTTGTTGTTTGGGGTTTTGTTTCCTTTCCCTGGTGATTATTTCATCATTTCTTCCTTGACTTGCAGCTCGTGAGTCACTGCTGTACAGAGAGAATTTCTACCCAAAACACCCAGTTTTAATCAGAAAATCAAATGCTATTTCCTTTTTTGTCCTTCCCCTTTCTTCTTTTTACCAAAGCAGTTACAGATTGGGCCCAACAAAACAAAACCCAAGATCCATTTGGGCTAACATTTGATTGTCTTTTGCTGCACCCGATACCAGTTCACCTTCACAGAAGCCTGTGCGAAGCGTTTTAACACCCTTTTACTGCTAGATTTCCTCGTCCTGCTGGCAGTGGGGTAAATCTTGCCCTCTACAGGGCATTTTGTATGGTCATAGAATAGAATCATAGAATCGTAGAATCACAGAATAGTTAGGGTTGGGAAGGACCTTAAGATCATCAAGTTCCAACCCCCCTGCCATGGGGAGGGACACCTCACACTAAACCATGTCACCCAAGGCTCTGTCCAGCTTGGCCTTGAACACTGTCAGGGATGGAGCATTCACAGCTTCCTTGGGCATCCCATTCCTGTACAAATATCTCAGGCATCTCTCTCTAGTTCACTTGAAACATGAAGTGAAGTCTCCTGGTCTCTACCTCAATGACTCAGCTGAGATTAAAACTCAGATTGAAAATTTAGTGCCATCCTGTTGTTCCTGACTTTGCTGACTGCTGTGTCCTGTGTGAGCAGCAGCTCGAGACCCACCTCTGTATCCTGAGCTATGTCTGACCATGACTATGCCATCCTGGTTTTCCTCATCTACCCCTGCTTCAGCTTGTATTTTCATCCCCCTCCATGCAGGTGGTTTGTGTTCTGGTGTTGGAGAGCTCCTGGCTCTCAGTACTGCTATGGCATGAGCAGAAATCATTTGCTGTTGTAATTTGGGTGAGAAATGAGGTGATGAAAGATTGTCTCTGCATCAGTGTTTGATTTTCTCTTAGCTGCCATGCTCCATTTCCTGGCATCCTCAGCCAAATGGATGTGATTATAACCCTGCCAGTCTACACCATGCTGTGGATCCTGTCCCAAATGAGACTGTGAGGTACACTCTCTTCAAAACCTTTGGCAGAGCCGTGGGCCATATGGGGACAGCCAGGCACTCAGCACATAACCTGGGACTGTTCCTGCTGTTGTCCCATGTGTAGGATTTCCACAGATGGAGAGAAGTCATCCCCTCTTCCTCCAGAGAGACAGCAGCTCTAGGATACCCAATACAAGTATCACCTCTCATGGCTGCTCGGAGTAACATGGCTTTCTCTGGAGTAACAACCTCAGTGGATAGCGAGTGCTGTGGATTGGTAAGACACATGGGCCTGCGATCACAGAGGCTTTACTTCAGCAGGGGAACAGGTTAACAGAGCCCACAAAGAGCATCTTCTGCTGCAAGGGCAGAGAATGGGTGGAATAGCAATGCCCATGCTGGAGCTGGCTGGGAAACAGAGGCTTACAACACTCATCTCCAGAAAGCTAAAACATGAACGTGCTCTCCAGGCAGTGACTGGAGATAGAACAACGTACAGTTATTAATGTTCCCACACTAAAAAGCCTGTGGTACAGATTCCCTCCAGAAAGATGACCCTTCAGCACAGAGAGAGTGCTTTTCAGCACTGCTGCTCCAGCTCACACATCACTTGGCGTGGGTATCTTTTCCAGGCTATAAATACAGAGATGCCAATTCCCTGGCAAATGTGGTCAAGGACATGGACTTGGGGGTCCTTTTGCCTCAAGGTGTACTGCAAACCAGTGCAGCAAAGCGCTTTCCTCGCTGTGATGTTTCTTTTTGCAAGGGAGGTAAAATGAAACAGACTTGTCCTCAGAGGAAAGAGCAGATGGTAAAATCTTGAGGCGTGCTGTGCTTTGAGTAAAAAGAAGGCTTCATGAATGACTGGATCTGAAGGCAAAGACTAGATATGATTTAGTCTGTTCTCTCCTATTCCCTTTATTTAAGGACAACAGCTGACTGCTTTTCCACTGTATTTCAAAGGGCTGCTTCAAACGGCATGTTTCAACTGCAGGCATCTGCTCCTTCCAAAGTACTCAACAGCTTTGGTGCTTCATAGTGCCATTTACAGCTGTGAATTTCAGGGCACTAAGCACCCAACCAAAGAGGCTTCCAGGTCAATACTCAAGTGTGGAGACACTTGAAAATACATGGTGTCTTGAAGACAATGGACTTCTTTTTTTGCTTTGGAGAAATGAGACTGTTTGACTCTTCCTGTTTCAGTGCTGAGCATATCAAACATCCACAGATTTAATCATAGATGCCAAGGAGTAAACCAGCATGTAATGGCTATGAAGAAGCACATTCATTAACACTGTTGAAAGCCTTCAAGCCTGCTCATCTATACCCTGAGGACCCACTTCCTGGGGAGGTTAACATTCTTCCTACATCTCTCATCTCTCTTGGGCACAATAGACCCACGTCCTCCTGAGTGCAAGAGAGGTAGCTCTTTGTGGGCCATCCACTGAATACACACAAGGAAGGGATCTTTTGTGCCATTTTCCCTCCAGCATCCTCATGACTATAGGTCCTGATAGACCGGAAGGAAAAAATGAGGTGTTTCTAACTGTAGCCTCAGCTTACAAACCCCGTGTTGTTTGCATTTACCTTGACAACAGTTGCATCGCAGTTCCCGTATCTTTGTGGTTTTGCTTTCTCTGTGCTTTGGTATTTTAAACCAAGAGCCGATGTTGAAATAATACAGTTGGGTTTTCCCTAATTTCCCACTTTGATGGCAATCTTGTCAGCCCTCCCAAACCACAAAGACGTACGGGTGGTGAGGGAGGGAGTCCTCTGAATGGCCAGACACTGCAGGGAGCGGCGCTGACTGTTCAGCATGTCTCACTCTGAGTCACTGCTGAACCCGTCAGTGGAGATGGGGAAACAGCCCTCACCAAGGTGCCACGTTCTGAATGAAACAGAAAAAACACACCTTGGGTTCACAGACATTACACTTCTGGGGAGAACATTTATTAATTAATATTGCTATTTAAAATGAAATAATAATAGAAGAAAGAGCTCCACTGGATCAAGAAGTCCTGTGTGGAGCAAGGCTGAAACATTACCTGGTGTCAGATCCCTTCAAACACTGAGTGAGGAGTTCACCAATTAGCAGCGTGTGTGAAGCGCTCTCTAACCTAAGCTCAATTTACTCAGTACACATTATCTGATGGCTTGGAAGGGAGAGGGAAGTTGTCTCCAGGAGGCAGAGGGTTGCTGTGATCTAATGTCTGCATTTGCAAGGCCAAGGCTTCTTACTCATCTCTTAAATGTCTACTTTAAGTTGTATTATTTTTAAAAGTAGCCACGAGACAGATTTGTAAAGCAATTCCTTGTAAAAACCCCTGGTTCAAAGGCTAGCATCCAAGATCTCGCTGTAAATACACTCTGTGCATTTCAGATTTCCCCGACAGTAAATAATGGATTAAGTCATGAAAATCACATTCTAATGAGAATGACATGAGGCTTTAATGAGAGCAGAGCTAGGACAATGAAGCCAATTTTCTGTTCTCCTCAGAAATCAGGCTAAGGTTTATCATTAACATATCATGACCAACTGTAAGGAAGTGATTAATGACAGCAGCAAGATAATAGCAAGGTGCTTGTCGGTGTTACTGTGGTTGATGTATTGATGCATCACAAGAATCTGAGCTTTGTCAAGAGAAGTTTACATTTCAAGAGAGAAGACTGGAACAGAAAGTCCACAGCAGCCAACCTCGGGAGCACCCAAACTACAGGCTGATGACAAGGTGCACTCTTCCCTACCCTTTCTGTTTAAGCTGAACCCTATAGGACAGTAAGTGACTATAGTAAGTAGCTGCTGGCACTCCCCCCAGAGGAAGCAAGCTCAGAGCTCTGCTCCTCACTCCTAGTGCTATTTGTACATTTCATACCATGAAGCAGGACCACAGAAGTCCCTGGTGCAAGGACCAACCATTACTGCTCATTCCCCACCCCAGAAGAGCCCAAACAACATGCCACAGAGGCAGGACCTTTTCTGCTTGCCTTCTCTCGCAGATGCAAAGGACTGCTGCTGAAGATGCTTATGTGGAAAGGAAAGCTGTGGCTTTGAATTCTCTTAGGTTGAGGGTGCGAAACCCAGGTCTTGCCATTTCTGGGGAAGTGAACAATCTAGTGGGGTTTTGTGCGAAAAGAAGGAATTATCTGTTCCAGTTATGTTCCGGAAGAAAAAAAGCTAGCTGGTGACCTCTACCCATAAGGGAGGATTATGGTTATGTATGGAAGTACTCTGCAAATTCCCTTCTGGATGATTGCCCTTGCCACTTCCTGAGTGTGCCCAGGGGACACCAAGGCATGCAGTAACCTTTCACTGTCTTCCAGTCTCTGGATTCCACAGGAAGAAGACATGGGTGCACAGGTTGGAAGTCATGGTCCATGCCAGCCAGGTCCTGGCTTGGCTGTATGGAGGACTATAAGATGAATTGTGGCTCATCAGCATTCTGCAGCCAGACAGCCAGATGTACCAGGTACAAGCTGACACCTAATTTGGGCTTTCAGGTAAATACCAAAGTCCAAGAGAAAGGTGTCATTTTCAAGACTGACTTCCTCTTCACATCTCAGACTGCCTTAGCAGTGTCCTGCTCAGCACCATCAACGCTGTGGGCCCCTTTCTGGGATGCCAGCTCTCCTCGTCATTGCAATGCCCTAGGTACCTTAACCCATGTAATAATGCTAAGGACCTTCCAGCTGACATTCTGCAGCCTGCCTTTCACTTGCAGCTTTGTACCCTTCCTCCTGAGCTGCCACAGGAGAGTTTTCAGAGCTTCTGGGCAGTTGTTCTCCCCAGTTGTCCTCATACTGTTGTTCTCATGCTGTTACGATCAAAACACCTCGCGGATGAAGACAGGCTGAGAAAGTTGGAGCTGTTCAGTCTGGACAAGAGAAGGCTGCGTGGAGACCTCCTAGCAGCCTTCCAGTATCTGAAGGGGGCCTATAGGGATGCTGGGGAGGGACTCTTCATTAGGGACTGTAGTGACAGGACAAGGGGTAACGAGTTCAAACTTAAACAGAGGAAGTTTAGATTGGATATAAGGAAGAAGTTCTTTCCTGTTAGGGTGGTGAGGCACTGGAATGGGTTGCCCAGGGAGGTTATGAATGCTCCATCCCTGGTGGTGTTCAAGGCCAGGCTGCACGGAGCCTTGAATGACATGGTTTAGTGTGAGGTGTCCCTGCCCATGGCAGGGGGGTTGGAACTGGATGATCTTAAGGTCCTTTCCAACCCTGACTCTTCTATGATTCTATGAAATTGTGCTCCCAATGGTGCTGAGAGCAGGAATAAAGCAGAAATTCCCTCCAAACAATTCCTAATGAAAACTGTGCAGTTAATATGGAGCATTATAACAGGGAGACCCTGCTACACTGGAGAGGACACCCAAGGTGGGGGGGAGGGCATCACATGTCTTCCCAGCTGACTGCTGAGAGAATTTTCCCTTTCCATTATCTCTCTCTACTTCAACACTCATGCCTTGCTGCCACCGATACAGGCTGGTAACAGCAAGTGCTGTTTGATAAGATGATAGCAAACATGGCATCCTAACTCAGGATGTGGTTAGGACTTCCTCTGAGAAAGCTCATACATTGAGGCACTTGTCTTCACAGTTCATCATTGTTTCAACCATCTGATTCACAAATGTACTGAGCGCTTCTCAGGAAAGGACTCATGAGATGTGCAGCCCAAGTTAAGATCAGGTCTTTAAAAGAAGCTTTGCCCCCCTATGTGTTATAAAAGAAGACAACCCATGCTGCCAGTTCTACTGTGATGCTTGTGGTGAGATCCCATGATGTTACAGAAGTGCAGACCTACTTCCTTGATGCAAACAGTGATGTCAGGTCCCGACTGATGAATGTTTTTAATCACCTTTATCTTTAGATGTACCCAGTGATTAAGACTGAGAAAGGGACTGTACATGTTTGCATGTGAGAGATGATGCTCTGTGTGGAGTATCTGAATATGCATATCAGCTTCAATTCTGTCTGAAGAGCTCCTTAGCCCTGCCAGAACTCACAAGTCAATCCAGCTAAGAAAGATACAATTTCTTTCTATCTTTTCCAACTGCTGTTGGAGATTCACTTTGGCCAGAGTCCCAGCCAGTGCGAACCCAGACATAGCACTGGGAGCACACAGAGATAGAGAGTGAAGAGTGTCCAACTTCCCAGCGCCCTGGAAGCCAGCTGCAGGATGTTTATTAGCTGTGATGATACACGGGATAGAAGTGAAGATGACTAACAAGCCTTTCACTTGACGTTGTAGCTGAGTGTCTCATAACCAGTAACATTCAACTGCCTCTAGGCAAAACCCTCCATCAGTCCCAAAGAGCAGGCAGTGCAGTGAATGAGTAGACTGAAGCTGGGACAGAACATTTCTCAAATCATTTGCCATTACAGATTTCCACCCCTGGTGCTCTGAGCTCTAGTACACAGCTAGCAATGCCCTTCCTCCACATCGTTATTGGCTCGACAACCTCTAACATAACTCACCCATTACACATTGTCTAGGGTTTGGCTGTCATGGCTATAAACATGTGAAATAAGGCGAGATAAGAGATTACCCAGATTATTGGCAGCAGTAGAAGCTGTACAGCAACCTTGGCAAGGCTGCTTGTGCTATCTGGAAGAAAGCTGAGTGGAGAGGAAAACAAGGCCCTGCCTGTACTGGGGGCACAGTCCTTGGCACCCTACTAGGATAGCTTGACACAGGCTGCCATCACCCAGGTTTTATGACAAGCCACCCTTTCAGCTCAACAAGGCTCTGTACAGGCTTAAAGCATCTCCCCATGTGCAACATTTGTCAATGGCAGGGCCCTGCTGAACATTTAGATACGCAAGGGAGTTACTAAAGCCTAAGGAGGCACCACAAGGCATTGGGACCTTCTGCTTCATCATATGCTTACCCTGAGCTGGCAGCAAAAAGGGTTTATGCTAACACACTCCACAGCTCCTATTTGCAACAGGCTTGTTAGAAAGGGGTCAGGTCTTTTCAGAAAGGGAGCCCAGTGGGTGCTCAGAGAGCTGGAGGATGCTCACACGTTATCTGCGCTGTGGTAACTGATCACGTATGTGCTCTCACCCCTCTGCAAGGGAAGCACATTCATCTAACCCTCTTCCACTGAGGCTTAACATAATGTGTTTTACCTCATGGCTGCCCTAGGCAAAGTGCATGAATCAGTCAGCTATTGCAGCACAGCTGACATGTAGGGACTCAGCCATGTGTCTCAGCCCTCTGGGCTAACTATTGTCACAGTGTCCTTCTTCCTGCATTTATCTCGGCTAGTTTGTGACCCTGTGTGGTTGGGTCACAGCAGATTTACTTTGTGCCTTCCCTTAGCAGGGGGAAGCTCCCATTTGTTTCTCCCTATGCAGTTTTCCCTTTTCTGGGCTGCTGTGGTTTAGACTCTCCTCTCTCCATGCAGGTTTGCTGAGCTTCAGAAGTGTTTTGTATGGCTTTACTTAAAGCCCCCATTGCTGAGCCTTTCTGTTCATACTCACAAATGTTCCTGTATTTCTCTCCATGCAAGTAATAAAGCTCTTTTCATAAGCAACCAAACAAAAAAAAAATTAGCTTAGCACCAAAGCTGTTTAAAATAGATAAAGTTTAAAGCTTTACATAAAAAGTGGGGCTGATTTTTGCAGTTCCCATTGTACTCAGCACAGCATTTTGTCATTATAACTTAGGACTAGAGCAAAAGAACCTTGCAATAAAAGGCTGCCATAAATTGACCTTTTGTTGCAAATTCTGCCATTCAAGCATAAAGCAGCACGACAGGCTACATAAGCTGTGTTAAAAGTAGGTCACTGTACATCCACTGTTACCACAGCTGGTCCTGGCTGTGGTTTCTTGGTTTGAGAAGCAATATATGCTTCATATATGCATATATGCATATGCTTCATATGCAATCATAGAATGGTTTGGGTTGGAAAGGACCTTAAGATCATCCAGTTCCAACCCCCTGCCACAGCCCTCACACCTAACATTAGACCATGCTGCCCAAGGCTGGAGAGCAGAGATAAAGAACCTTCTACCTCCTCCACAACTGTCTGAACTGTCACTGATTCTTCACTATTGGTCCCCTGAAACATTCAAACCGTATCAATCTGTGCATCTCCAGGAGAGTGCAAGTGAAGATGGGTGAGGTGGTCACCCTGTCCCCTTCAAGGACTACATACTGTGAGTGGTGCCTGTGAGAGAATCCCGGATTTTTTCTCAGCATTGTCAACATTACTCGAGAGAAAGTGGAATCCAAGCCTCCAAGAGTCAACAGGATCTTTCTCCATTAACTGCAGTGGGATGGCTCCAGACATTACCTCAGAAAACCACCACGCTCCAGGAAAATGCTTAAGTGCAAAGCTCTGAAATGTCCGAGTAGGAGTGAACAAAGCTCAGGGTCAAATGTTTCCCTGACTCAGACCCCAGCCAGCATAATACAGATAATGCAAACCGAGGGAGTCACTGGAAAGCCTCAAGAAGACAATTATAACATCCATGTTTCCCTGACTGTCCAAGCTTATCTGACCCAGCTGCATTAACTGGCCCAAAACAAGACTGGATTCAAGATCCAAGCTCCTCCTGGATATTGACAGTGCAAGAGCACGTCCCAGAATGGGCAATCCCAATGCCAGCTCTGCCTTGTCCTCAGCTCAAAGGTTTCCTGTTAAATCTTTTTGCTCAGCAACAAGGAAGAGCCTTCATTTACTATCCTTGACATAAAATGACATGATAGACTGAAGAGGAGAAATCACTTCCCTTTGTGTCTCCATTGCAGACTTACACAGTGAAATAATACACAGCCTTTGATCCTGTTCTGCTTCTGTTCTGCACCATCTTTGCAGATGGCTGAAAAATAAAATACAGGATGCGTAGATTTAAAGACATTCAAAGTAACAGACTAGCTGGACTGCATGATTTATGTTGCATTATTCTTTGCACAATGTGACTTACCTCTTTAAGTAGACAGTCTGTCCACCCATCCCCTTCCCTGAGCTCCTGTTCAAAAGGGCTTAAACACTGTCACAGAGAAGAAACAATGGAAGCATGCAAGATGCTGGTACCCAGTCACCAGGGCAAGGAACAAAAACTGCAAGTTGATGGGGTTTACTTACTTATAGCACTGGATAAACATTGAGCAGGAATGTTCTTCCCAATATTTCTCTGCCAGTTCTGAGTGTATGGAAGTATGGTTCCCTATATTGAATTAACACAGGCCAGGAAGAATGGGTGGTCTAAGGTCCCACAGAGCTAGAACACCACAACTTGGTGAGGGACAAGCAACCAAAATCTAGTCCGACTGGCTTATCTGACATACAAGGTAGTGCATTCAATGTGCATTTTCTACCAGTTCTGAATGATGTGCAGCAAAATACATTGAATAAACTTTGAGATATTATATGCTGAAAGGGCTGTGGCCTGTACTGCACAGAAGACCCAAACCCAAACTGAGATTGATTTAAAAATGCTTTGCACATGAACTCTAAACTTTTTAACTCTCCTTGAAACAAGCATCACAGAATTTCAGCTATCTCTGTAGACCTCATTTTCTGAAGTGTTCATGCAGTCAAACTGTGTGATCACACGTGTATGTATGTATAGATGTGCCCACTCCACAGAATCACAGGCCAGCTGAGCTTGGAGGGCATCTTTGGGGACCATCTGGTCCAAGCCTTGGTCAAAGCAGGGGCAATGAGAACAGCTTGCTCAAGGCTGCATCTAGTCAGGTTTTCAATACCTCCAAGGATGGAGACTCCACAACCTCTCTGTGCAACCTGCTCCAGTGTTTGACCTCTGAGCAGTAAACAAGTTACTTCTTATGTTCCCACAGAATTCCCTATATTTCTATTTATGTCCATTGCCTATCTGGCAGTGTCACTGGGCACCACCACTGAGAAATGTCTGCCCCATCTTCCTTCTGCTCCCCCTCCCCTCCATTCATGTATTCACACACATTGATAAGGTCCCCTGCAGCCTTCTCTTCTCCAGGCTGAATAGTCCCAGCTCTCAGCCTCTTGTATGACCCTGTGCAGCCTTTTGCTGGACTCACTCCAGCATGTCCATGTATCCATTGTAGTGGGAAGCCCAGCACAGGACCCAGCACCCCAGGGCCATCTCAGCAGGGTTGAGCAGAGTGGAAGCATCACCCCCCTTGACCTGCTAGCAGTGCTTTGCCTAAAGCAGCCCAGGAGGTTGTTGGCCACCTTTGCCACCAGGGCACATTGCTGCCTTATGTGTCACTGCTCCCAGGTTTATATCACCTGCAAACATGCTGAGGGTGCATTTACCCTCAATATTCAGGTCACTAATGAGAAGATTAAACAGTTCTAGCCCTAGTATCAGCACCCTTGATAGTGTCTCGCCTCCAGCTGGACTTTGATCTGCTGATCACAACCCTCTGGGCCCAGCACTTCAGCCAGTTTTCAGTCCACCTCACTGTCCATTTATCTAGCCTGTACTTCAACATTTTCTCTTGAGGATGTTGTGGGAGACAATGTCAAGAGCCTCATTAAAGTCAAGATAAACAACATCCAATGCTCTCCCTTCATCCACTGAGCCAGTCATCTCATTGCAGGAAGCTATTGGGTTGATTAGACTTTTGTAAGCTCATGCTGACTACTCTCAACTACTTGGGACTATTTGCTCCATCACTTTCCTATGGATCATGGTGAGGCTGACCAGCCTGTAGGTCCTCACATTCTCCTTGCCCATGTTGAAGACATGGCAAATACATATTTTCTAGCAGGTATTCCTTGCTTCAGACTTTCCCATTGGTTTCAGGAACCTGGATTCCTGCAGGCAAATCCTACCAGTAAAGAACAAGGGAAAGAAGACACTGATTACTTTGACCTTTTCCTTGTCCTTTGCCACCAGTTTCCCTGCTCCATCCTCATCTCATCATTGCAGCAACCAAGGCTACCCCTGGCCTTCACAATGCTGCCCAGTTCTCCCCTGTTGCTAAGGGTCAGGTAGAGCAGAGTTCTTCCCTCTACTGGCTCCTCCACCACCTGTGTCAGAAGTGGGTTGATCAATGCACACAGCCTTGATTGTTTGTGCCCTGCTGTGGTGTCCCTCCAGCAGATACCAGGGTGGTTCAAGAACCAGCACCTGCAAACAAGAGGCTTCTTCCAGTTGTCTGCTGCTTCTTCCCAATGAGGTTATCTGTAGGAGACACCCACCACAGCCACTTACATCCTGACCCATAAGCTGTCAGCTGGCTTACCAGCTCTCCCAAGGCGCAGCTACACACACTCTTTCACATTGCTCTCACACCGTTATAACTTCTGAATCTTCCAGTTGAGTTTAGAGAAGTGTCTGTCTCAAGCATTTGAGGTTCCTACTACATTCTTCATGGAAGTGTGTCTCCATAGGTGTGGGTGACGGACAGACACCCAACAGGATGCAGGAGCTACTCAACCCACCTTAGATGCTGTAAATCCAGTTATAGGACCCACGTAAATGGGGACCCAAGTAAAGGACAAAATCAGACTACATTATTTCTACTGTGTACAAGCAGTTCTGCGTTTTTCATAGAAGTAGTGTGAGGCTTTGAACCTTCTAAAATAGAAAATATCTGAATGTTGCTCTCAGAAGAAAGGGACCATTACACCACAGGACATCCCAAGGGAACTGAGGGAAGAAGTGAGACGTTCCTTACACAGCAGGAGTCCAGATCATGAAGTCATTAACCAGTCCTATCATTGCCTGTACTTCCCGCAAGAATTCTAACTGAGCTACAGCCCCTTCAAAGTAATGTCTGGGCTTAAGGATTTTGTACTATCAGACAACATGAAATACCATCTATTGGATCATATACATCAGGGCTCCCATTGCAGAGTATCTCATGAGCACTGGAAGCTCACACTAATATCAGTTATATAGTTTCAGCACCACACAAGCTATTACTGCTTATTTGTTCTTCACTGAGGGTCAGTGACACACTTATATCAAGCTTACAGAGAAAGATGAAATAAAAAGCCCCAAGACTCTAAAAGTAAAGACACAGCTTTCACTTGCTGTTTTAGAGTTCTTCTTCTCAGATATAAACAGGAGGGAGAGGGAATGAATCCAGGCACTGGAGGAAGTCACAAACCACCATTCAAATGCTCTGGTGGCTGTTGTTGTCAGTATGGTTGTTAGTTTCCTGGTGTAAACAACCTATGAAATACTATGAAAAAAATCTCCACCTGGATTTAAATCAGAGTTCCCACAGCTTGTTTGTGAATGTGAACTGCTTGGAATTGTTTTAAAGCTTACCATGGTTTGCCTGCTTTCTAAATAAGCAGGAATGAGGAACAAAACCATCAGTGGTTACCTCAGGCAGGTATCTCCTTCAACGGAGCTACTCTAGTGCCAGTGTCTGACCTTGCCTCGAGGTTGCTGCAGGTCAGATGTAGAAGGAGCCTTCATCACCAGTGTCATGCAGAGCAGAGCTCAGTGCTGCTCTCAGCACAGCAAGAGCAGCCCTTCACCTCAGGGAAGGGTGACACAGCTGGCCCCGTGCCATTAGAACATGTCTAATTCCTTAGAATGAGAAGCTTCTCCTTGAAAGGGTCCTTTGTTTCCATAAATTATGGGTCAAATTCCTAAAAGTGCAAATCTTTCTCACAAGTAACAGGAAGCCCTTGAGCTGGAGTCTCCAACGCAGCTGCAGCCGTTACCTGATCACAAGGATGCATAAGATCCAACATGCCCAAATACTTTTGAGAATCTGGACCAAGAGCTTGAGTTTCACTCATAAGAAATGGAACAAGGACTCCAAAGTGCTATTTTTCTAGAGTGCTTATCAGACCTAATCTGGCATTGTGAAACACACCAGCAGGACCAAAGCACCCCTTGTAAGTATACAGCAAAGAGTGGTCTTTGCTGCTTTTGAGTTTACCCCAAATCTACAGCTACTGTCCAAAAGCCCAGACATTCTTGAGACAGATCTGCTGTCATTACACCCTGCAAAGTTTCTTGGTACCAACATACATGGTGGCTGGATGCCTCCATCAGGCCAGAACAGCGATTTGCTCGGAGTTTGTATGACAGAGGCCATCCTGCATAACTGTATAGGCCCTCCCCTCTCCGTTGCTCTGTGACCTGCATTAAACATCATTTCAGGCAGAAATAAGAGAGGCTGAAAACCAGCCTTCTAGGTCTGTCTTGTAAATGCAAGTTGGTGTCCCAAAGGGCTTTTACATTACCTTCAAGGGGACAACTGCAGGGTCAATGTCAGGAGATTTCTATCACCACAAATTCTCCTCCTTAGAAGATCTGCAGCTCTCAGTTGTTTGCAAAGGATTATTGCTACCACAGTCACAGGACATCTTACGCACAGATACCCTTTTTGTTCTTACTGCCAACATTCATGATGTCAGTTTTATCATGTGTTTCTATAAACCTGGTTTAGAGGAAGGCTTTTTTCCATACACAAACAAATATTTCAAGTATCAAACTTGTCTCCAGTAGAATATTGCATTTTGTCCTCCAAAGGATTCTTCTGATATGAGTCCCCAGAGTCAGCCAAAAGCAGTGAATAGAAGAAGTTATAAGTACAATGCCAGGTAATGTTAAAAAAAGATAGGAAAAACCTATGGAGCTGTTCTTTTCATTCACCCCCATTTTCCCACACTGCTTCCATATCAAAATGACAAGATTGTAGGATGAAATTCTAAAATGATATAAAAGAAATTCCACCCAAATTGAACCATTTGTAGTAGACCTGAGGCTGACCTGGCCTTTCTGGTGCTTCTTGCTAACTCAGAGGTGATCTTTCTCTTGTTGTTGCATCTGTGGGCTAGAAGAAGCTGCCGGTGGCTGCAGGCATCCTTCCAGGGCCGTGCTGGAGAACACTCTGTGGGAATGACTTATGTTAGCATCACTGCAGACACACGGTGTGTGACTGTGACACAGATGTCAGGTGAGAACTGCACGGTTACGATAAGCATCAGTACAAAGCCTGTAGCTGGCCAGCGTACCAGGAAACCTCTGCAGACTTACACAACCCTGTTTGTTCCAGTCACGTCAATCAGAACTGCCCTGGCTCAGGAGAAATAAAGCAACTACAGGCAATTATTTTCAAATAATAAAACTCCTAAAATGTAATTGAAGAAACTCTGAAGTCTGCTTTATTCCCATATAAAAACAACATTCCATACATATCAGGGATTCATCAGAATTCCCCTTCCTCCCTCTTGCCTCCTTGTGAAATTTACTTTTAATAACTGTCAGCTTCCTGAACCACAAAGCTTACTCTTCTGTTTTGCTATTATTCACTGGTGCAAAATAGAATGCTAAGGCAAGAAGAGAACACAGGTGTGTTTGTCCTGGGTCAGTGCAAAAGGAATTCGCATTCCAGCAGGAGTGGAAACACAGGCAAGGGTCTGATGGGTTCTTTCCAGCCTTTGCCTGCTGCAGTGGGAGGTCTCCTAGAGAGACTTGCCAAAGGTCACCAGCCAAAACTGCACCTTCACCTTCACCTCCTACTCCCATGTGCTGCCCACCATGATGGCTTATCTTGGACGGAATGGGATCATCTTCCTATTGTATGAAGTCATAGAATCCCAAACTTGCAGAGAACAGGGGAGTGGGAGGCATTAACCTCTGCAATTTCCCCTCAACAAACCATCTTGCTTCCCTTGCAACCAGAAACCTTATCACTGCAATCAGGGAGTAGGTGCTAGGGAGAGGTTTCAATGCCTTTCATCCCACCGATGTCTCCAAACTAGAAGCTTGGAAATAACACAATCCAGTGCAGATGTTGCAGTCAGCTCCCTCTTACTGCATTGCTCTTCTGATGAGGCCAGCAACCTCCTTTGTGCCAGGAAGGGAAATACCCTTATGGAAAAGTATGATGGCACTGCACAGAGGTGATGGGCCAGGTTTTTAAGAAGCATTGAGCTCACTGCAAAGGGAGATAGATACTGGAAGATATTATTCAATTGTCTAAATCATATCCATTTCCATGGCAATTTGGTGTCAGTTACCTTTCAAAAATCCCACTAAGCACCACTCCTTCATACCCTGGCTTTTAGCTAGCAATGGACAGTGCCTATAAAATCATGTTTTCTATGTGTGTTAGAAGAGGTTCGAGGCAATTACTTTGCTGAGAAAGTACAGGGAGAAATGAAGCTTGAGAAACTGAACCAAAAGAATTACACTTCGAACCATATAGAATTCTATCTAGAACATACAAAAATACTGAGAATATAGTGGTCAGCTCAGGATACAGCTTTCCACCCCCTCTGTTATACTTTATAGACTTCGCTATAAAACTCTTGTACAATTTCATTTAATACCCAACAGAATTATTTCCCAGATCCAACTCTCTCAACACACACAGTGTGCCAGTGCAGTAACAAGCTATTCCTGATGCAGGATGATGAGAAGATCCATCTTTGGTACTTACATAGTATCATACTGACCTGGAGTATTGACTACAGACCCACATCCCATTATGTCAGGAGCTGCACAAAGAGTAGAAAGAACTGGAGAGCAACCAGGGAGGACCCTTACAAGAGCAGGGAGGCAAACAGAGCACACAGTGCTTTTACAATCACATTGCAGTTGGGTAGAGAATGACCCCTTTCCAGTCCTGGGAGGAATAAGAAATGCAGTTGTGAGACGTGCTTCACCTCCCTCTCCACAAAACTGAGTACCCAGTGGTGACTGTCCTTCTCTAAAGGAAGTTTTCTAAGTCAAGCACATCTCCATAAGCCAGTCTAAGCACATAAAACACCTACCATGCATGCAAATCAGGTGTCCTCCTTGATCTTTGAATGTGTGACCAGTGAAAGCATTCATGCTAATTCCTGGTCACAAACCTAATCTGAGATTATGACAAAATACAGTGAAAGAATGCCTCCATAGGGAATAGACAAATATAAAAACACATAGGAAAGACCTCTGTTTTTCCAAGTAAACCCAGCAGCAGGTATTCAACTACAAACATGGACCAACAGTTTATTATACTACTTATTATATAGTTTATTATACTCATTGCTTGACCTGACTACAGAGAACGACTACAGAGCTGTTTGAAACTGCCTCACTTAAACACTGGCATTTCTGACCACATCTTTAACACTCAGTCTCCACAACAAAAGATGTTTTTACTTGCTAAGGATATTCTTGCACACGGATCTGTTTGTCAGGAACATCCACAGAAAGTTCGCCCTATATATTGCAGAATACTACAAAACCAAAACCCAGCATCCTGCCAAAGCAAATGCTTGAAAACTGGCGTTCCCAGTGTATAGTTAAGATACTCTTCAAGGAAGTGGGAGCTCTGGGCTTGTACCCTTTCAGGTTGCCATTATGCTAAAGGGGAGAATCTTCCTCCTTTTCCCCAAATCACACTGCTGCCCAGGTACATTCGACAAAGATATGAGTGTATTTGACTCTGGGAATGAACAGGAGCACTGACCTGGGCTCCCAAACAACTTAATGCCACCATTTTCAATCATCAGTTGATTTTAAGGTTCACTTGACATTTGAAGGCACACGAACAGCCTGAATAAAGACTCAAATTTAAGTGTTTTAGGTCAGGATTGGGTGGAATTTAAGTCTGGTGTAGCTCTATATATTTGATAGGAACAACTCAAATGTTGATTGCTAAATGTTTGCAATCTCTTTTTCACACACATCAAGGAGAGATTTGGTAAAATAATTAATAAAAATGTAAGAAATCCCCCCAAAAATCCCAAAAAACAAAGTTCAGAAAAACGAAATCTGCTCATGAACAACTCACAGGTTGTTAAGTCAGAGACAATAAGTAATTAATGGAGCTACTCTGTGAAAAATATGACAGGAGCCATAGCTTGAATTATACCACGGATGCCCTCAAATGCTTGATTTTTATCCAGCTAGAGCAAAACACTCCCTGGTCCTTTAGTACCAGAAGACAAGGGGCTGCTTGCAGATAGAAGTGAGCTGGACCATTGTGAGAAATCACAGCCTGCAGGGGCAAGCAGAGCAATTCAAAGGTTTCCTTTGGTTTTCTTCCTGTCCATGAGCAGGCTGGTGGGCTCAAAAGAACATGCAGCAGCCACTGAAACACAGCCACACGAGTTGCCCTTCCCTGACAGCCAGGGTGCAGAGGGCTTCTGCCTTCTGGAGAAGGTCCAGACACTTCTTCCTGCTTCTCCCATGTCACTGGGAAGTCCCACACCTCCAATTTCCCCCCTTTGGGAAAGCCCTGAAGAAACCCAAGTCTCAACGTCCCAACTATAAAACAGAGTGTTGCAGCCAGTGTGCCTGAGTAGGTGTATGCATGACAGGAGAAGCTCAGAGATTGGGGAGGAGAGGACTGGGACAAAGGCAAGGTAAGTAGGCTGGCAGCAGCAAGACTGGGCAGGCCCAACTGCAGTGAGGGTATGGAGTTCAAGCAGGGTGATGCAGAGCAAGGTGCAGGTTCTGGCCTCCTATAGACACTGTGTGGTGGCACCAGGGAAGAGTAAAGGTTCCTGAGATACATCAGGGAGAGAAGAGCCAAGTCAGGATCATGGTCTGAGAGCAAATACCTTCTAACAGTTAGTGCTTTGACAAGAAGAGGATGATCTGGCAGTGGTGGTGGTTCATGGGGAACACAGTGGACTCAAAATCTTTTAAATACCTTGCTATAAGGTATTTAAAGGCATCAGCAGTTAAACTTCAGACCATGTCTCAGATTCCCTTTTCCTGGCATTATCATTTATAGACATTTTTAAAACCCACCCTTAGGTCCGTCACATCATCTATTAGGGTATAGGGAAGCATAGAGGGAGGGATCCATCATTTCCCTGCCTGCACAAGGCTCATCGGGGATCAGAAGTATTAACCCAAACTATCTAAATGATCACTAACTCTCCAAGCAACATTTCTCCTTCCATGAAGAGAGTTAGAGTAGTCAAAGGGCAAAACCCCTAAATCCATTAATACAGAGGCAAGCTTTTCTGGGGGTGCCTTGCCCCTCAGAAGCTGTTTTGCTAAATCAGGCATTAAAAGGAGAGAGAAACCTGCTTAACCAAAACTGCCCAGGTGATGGTTATCTGACCATCTCTTTCTCTGCTTCACACCTGTGCTGACCAGCAGCAAGTGGACAACACGGACTACTTCCACAGAACACGTGCCACCCTGCAGCGTTCTGCTTCTAGTTCCCAAGCAGTAATTCAAAGTGGGCCTTTCCCACTTCATACCCCATGCATTAAGGCAACTGCTGGCCTGTGCTGGTTTTGCTCTTTATTTCCTGCATTTTCAGCAGTTTGCAGAGTTAAAATACACTCAATTGCTTAACCAGGGCCACCATCTGGAACACAACCAGGATTAAGAAATCTGCATTTTGTGTCTTTCTGAACAAAGTGCCTTTAGGTATCCTGAGATAACACATGCCTTTTCAGCTCTGTGTCAGCAACAGCTTTGTCTCACCCCCTTCATATTTTTGTTTTATTATGAAATACATTCAAACAGAACCCAAAATCTTTCCAAAGCCAACAAGGAAAGGATTTCTTCCTCCGATTGAAGTGGAGTTAACAAAGTTGTGATGAAGCGCTGCGTGCCGAGACCTGCACAGAGCCAGCAATGAGCACGTATTAAGATGAGAAGAGTCATTGTAAAACTCAGGGCAAAGGGGCTGGGCCCATCCTTCTGCATACTGATATGTACCTTATTATTTCAACAGCAGGCAAACATCAAGACCAGATTGTTTACAAGTATGTGGCAGTAAACCTTGACGGTATTTTGTTTCTTCTGTAGTTAGTGATGAGAGAGCAAATGATTATGAAAAGCAACTGAAGTACTTCTTCCCAGATCGGATGATTCATAACTCCTTGTTGATGCTGTTGTCTCCAAACCAAAGGTTGTTGAAGATGGTGAGAGGAGGAAGGAGGAAGAATACAAAAGACACAAAGAAGAAGTGATGCGGTGCACTTGTAGCAATCTCTCTGCAATCCTGAGCCACCCCTATGTGCATTCCTTAAGTTGCACATGAAATGAGCACACAGTCCGAGACACAGGTAGGAACAGGAGTAAAACAATAAAAAAAGTACAAAACAATGCCTACATGAAGAACAGAAGACTTAGTGCAAGCAGTAGTCTAGACACTGGGTCATGCATTTAAAGCCTATTCATAATTCCTCACTTTAAACCATGACTATGTATGCCCCAAAATGAATAAGCCCAAGTATAACTCAGAGAAATCCTTGTCAGAGCACAAAGACCAAGAAAGGCGCATGTTAACACGTGCTCCATCCTCACCTGCGTTAGTCAGAATAACTAGAACAAAGCCAGTGCAGCTGTGCCAGTTTACACCAGTTTAAGCTATGACCTGTTTAAACATTCTTGGATGGAGTCCAGTGATGGAGTCTAGACATTGTTATTCAGAAATAACTTGATCTTCATCTTTTGCTTTTGTACAGAAAGGAAGAGGAAATGTATGTCACAAAGCAACATTTCATGCAGAACAGCAGGGGAAGACAGGATGGTAACCCAATTAAAGGCAGAGCAGAAATTTTTCTAAGCCATTTATAAAGAAACATAAACTATCTCCATCCTCCAGTGACTGAATGAAAAGAGATGGCATGGAGCAAGGAATCAGGTGATCGGCCTTGCAAAATCTTCTTCGCCTCAGAGAACAAAATTCAAGGGCCCATTTCATCAGCATTGCCCCTTCGGTCACTGCTGCAGTCTTCTGCTTTATCTCCCTCAGTTCCTTATCTGGCAGACCCAGCACCCAAGAAAACAAGTCTTGCTACTGTCTGCTATCTCATGTTTGCAAGTTAAAATCTAAAGAGCTTGCAAGGTCTTCTGTGTTTAGAGGCTATGTCAAACAGCACTGGGGTATTTTGCCCCTAGTTGCTTACTAGAAATATTGAAGGAAGAAAATCCCTTCTCTAATATTTGATATCTTTCTGCTCTTCATTGCCTCTAGGTCTCCTGGTCATAAAGTTTTATTTTTAGCTCACTTCTCTTTATGTAACTTCAGCACGCTCCTTCCACACAAATATCTGCACTAAGAGCAGGCAGAGGAGGGGTTCTTTGAAAAGAACATCTGTGAAGTCTTTGTGCTACAGCTTCCCGAAGGCCCTGACATTCTGTCTCTTCCTTTCCTTCTACATCAGCTTCTTGTCTCCTTGCATGCAGCTTTTAAGTATATTTTTAGATAGCTGAACAATTCAAACAGCTTGCCCAGAGCCAGTATTTAAACTTAGACCTATATTTTCAGAAAAAAATAGATTTAAAGTTAGCATGGTTATTCAGAAGTGCCAAAAAGGTCCATTTCCTGCTGACATTTTTATATACCATATCCTTGCAACTGCTTACATTTCAGATGAAAAAATTTGCTATAAAGAAATATATCATTTATTTCAAGAGAAAGAAAGGAGGCCACTAAATGCTATCATAAAATAGCACTTTTATTTATTTACCTGTACTTCTGAGGTTAAGTTTAGAGCTTTAGTGCAACCCAGACTACAATTTGATGAGATGCTGAAGTCTGTACTGCATCTGGTATTACATCTCAAACATCATGCACATATCATGACATGCTCTGGTTCAATAGAACTCCCTCACTTTGACAGTTCTTTTTTATCAAACACATTTGCAGATGAATGTGTCAGGGATAACCAGCATGTTGCATTGCGTATGTTGCATTGTGCGCTGTCTCTTCTCCTGTAGCTGGCCAAAACCAGCCTAAACCTCTTTCAGGGAGCCTTTGCGAGGTGAACAGAAGCACGCTCAGAGCCCACACGCTAGTCTCATCCAACAGGGCACAGGTTCTACTTGCAAGTAGGGAGCCACAGCCTTAGAACATACAGGAAGATGAAAAACAAATGACCTCAGCAGCTATCAGATTGGGTACAATGGTTGGACATTCAGGAGTGAAAATGAAAAACACAGCCACCTCCACCACAGCCTGTCTTCCATCCAGCTCCAGGGAACCCAAACTTCCTGATCCCACTCAGGTGTCTGTTGAGAAATTGTCTCCATCAGCGATATGAAGACACTACTGTAAGATGAAGGTTGGGGAACTCCAACAGATTTTGCTTGGAAAAGAAAACAGAGGTTCCAAGGACCTCACCCCTTCCTTGAGAGACCAACCTGTCATGTACCCAGGTCCCCCTGATGATTTGGTGATACCACCCTCAGGAGCTGAAGGCTTACTTCCTCCCACAGATGAGGTCAAAGAGGCTGTGCTGCCCCTAGCCACTGCGTAGCAGGAGTCACACAGGAGCTGCTGGAAAGCTGTGTGCGGTTCAAGGGTCACAACACAGTTACTGCTATATCTGCATACCATTGTGATTGCTGCTGTTATTACCTGCATACCCGCTCTCCTCTATTTCATTGAGCCTTAGACTAAGGGTACAAAACCAAATCAAACCAAACACTGCAGTTCTTGGCTTCTTCCAGCACCGCTCCTGGCCTGACTACACCACTAGTCACCTCTTCACTTTACACTTGCTATTTCTGCTGCTGCTTCATGTCTTTCTCATGCCTCCCATACAAATCATACCAGCTACCATGAAGTTTAGGTTGGATATAAGAAGGAAATTCTTTCCTGTTAGCATGGTGAGGAGCTGGAATAGGTTGCCCAGGGAAGTTGTGAATGCTCCATCCCTGGCAGTGTTCAAGGCCAGGTTGGACAAGGCGATATGGTGATATGATTTAGCATGAGGTGTCCCTGCCCACGGCAGGGGGGTTGGAACTAAATGATCTTAAGGTCCTTTCCAACCCTAACTGTTCTATGATTCTATGATTCTATGATCTTCAGACTGCCACAACTGCAGTCTTGATACGGGGATACTGCCCTTCCCTACACTGTTAGCAGCATAGTTTTTCCTGGCAATTACTTCAGACATATCCTTAGATGTTGAATTAGAGGAGACTGAGCAGAAGGAAGTTCAAAACACCAGTGGGATGGCTTGGCCGTGTCAGTCAAGGAAAATAGTGTTTATGTGACTAGGATGGCAGATGGAAGGGTTCAGACAGAATGGGACTATGTAAAGAAAAGCAGCTGTGGTGGGGCCGTACTGGAAGGACTATTTACCACTTTTCAGCTCATCTCTAGTTTCTGTCCATGGTGATATGTTAGCTACAGCAGATGGAAAGTAATGCAAAGAAACTTCTTTTTTTCATGGCCTCAGAGTGGAAATCCAAAACAACTGGAAATCTTTGATATTCATTTATCTAAGCTTCTCTGCCTTAGTAAAGCAATGAATTACACATTTCCAGAAAGGTTTGAAAATTGATTCAATAATACTAGCAATAGTTTTGAGGACCACATAGGAGCCTGTGGGGAAAAGAACATTTGTGACTTCAATGTAGTATTGAACAGAACACACTGGAACATGGTCTGAAGCTGCACAGTAAAACTGTTTAAGCTGATCGTTCAGCAGACATCATCCCTCTTTTGCACTGAACAAAGCAAGCATCATGGGAAATACAGCATGTGGTGATGCAATGAAATCCTGCATCATGGCTCACAGAAAGAGTATAAGGTAACATGGCAAGTGTTAATTCTTACACTTAGCTTCAGTTACTGCATTTGTTACTCAATTTTCTTCTAATTCAGCTTCTTGGATGAAATACTGGTATATGCCAGCAAAAAACAAATTCAAACCAGACAGCTGGATGTCATTTTTTCCACTTTAAAGAATGTCATGTTAGGAATGGCCCAGTGGGCAAAGGCGAATACATAATGGTTATTCAGAAAGCAATTAGATTCTGACCGCAGGGAAATGTTTTCTGAATGCATTGAGCTTTAATAGAATAGACCCAATAGTCTTTTTTGTTCCTCTCTTATATAAGGAATCTTTTTTCCTTAGAGTTAAGATCTGGTTTAATGATGAACACATAATTATACTCTTCACACAGTTCTTCACTATGAACTCGTACATATATCTTAATAGTTACAACGGCTGCATTCTAAGATAGATATAAATATAAAAGTGGCTAAAGATATTTTGAGGTAAATGACTTTATACATGCCCTTAACTACAAGCACAGTTACACTAGTGAATTTTTAGCCTTTTCATTCACAGAGACATGGTATCACAGGAGTAGTCAGTGTTTTGAGCTGATAGAAAAACCAAAAGCTAGTAGTAACCCAAGCCCAAATTAAAAGAAATTAATTTGCCTTTGAGCAAATCTGAATGATTTAGAAATCTCACATCTTCTTGCGCTGTTTCTTTCCGTTCCAAGACATGAGAAGCTACACTGTATTTAGAAAGCTAATAAATAATTGGCCTAATTCTGCTCTCAACAACACAGGCAAATCTCAAAGCAAAGGCAAGAGGATTCAGGTAGGTTGTGTAAGCCAGCACTGCTACCACATCTCATCAAAGGCTAATCAGCTGTGGAAAACAATAAGGCTGCTACAAATCAGTGTTTGATAGTGTAAGAGAAATTATGTCTTTATAATATCTAATCTCATACATCTGTAATGACAAACTGTAAATATCCACATTACCTGAATAACCAGCAGTAGACAAGATTACACAGTAACACTGCACAGGCGGGATGGACACTGAAGGAGGGTGGAAGGAACACAAAAAGTATTTCTTTGTTTTTCTAGAAGACATCCTCATACCAAAGGCACGCTGACAATTTGTCCCAACCTACAAGGTGCAAGAAGAGAAATGGATTTGCTGAGTAGCTACAGAGCAAAACACTCTCTTGTAAGGACTGAAGTCTCATTGTCATGCTTTTTTCTGCATAAATTGCCATTACTCTTTTTTTTATTGCTCCCAGTAACCGTCAGAGGCTCCCCTAAACCAGCACATTGCTGCACCAGCTCAAAAAGCACTCACACCTCAGAGACTCATTTTGCTATGGAGTGTGGCAGTTCTCAGTTGTGGCAGTTATCTACATGAGAGCTGCTTCATACAGGTTTGAATACACCAGCTGCTGTTGGCCTTCAGACTGAATCCAATTTCGAGTGTCTCTAATTAGCCAGTGAGATGAGGTGCTCTCATAAAAGACTGCAGCATTGGCTCAGCTTCCTGATGTATCAAAGCCAGTCTTCTGTGTTTGGTACTGATCAACAGCTGAGGTGTGAGTGAAAATGCCCGAGGTTACATCATCTGCTTTTTTTGATACCAGGTATAACATAAGGTGGATAACCTATTCACATTTTATTATATTATTTCTTCTTTGTAAGGGGGGAAGAAGCCTTTGTCATGCAGTACATTTCTATGTCTGAGCAGGCAGAATACCTATAGATCTGTAGTACAACTCAGTATTGATGTCTGTGATGATTTAAAAGACTTCCTTGGTTTTATAGTAGTATCTGTATGAATATTAACTCCATAGGGTTGGTTTTTTTTTTGTAATGAGTGACATGCAAATAGTGAATTAATTCTAATCATGAAGGTTGTTCATAAAACAGATAAAACACCTGCTTGGAGAGACACCAAAGTTAAAACACATGAATGATATCAGGAGTCATCAAGTGATAAGATCTTGCTCTTATGAAGTGTTTTCCACTGATACGCTCAGATCGTAAAGAACACTTAAATGGAAATCAATGCGACAAGACCATCTGTCAGAGAAGGGGAAGAGCATCTTTGCTCACAGGCTTGCAAGCTGCTGAAGAGGGCTTTCAACTTAAGTTGCCAGGAGAGGGGAACCTCAAAGCATCCCACTCCTACCAATTTGATGCCAGTGCCTGGAGAGGGATAGCAGATCAGCAGGAGAGCACCTGAAGAGCAAAACAAAGGAATTCCAGCCACTCCAGCCAGTAGGTCACCTCCATCTGCGGCTCAGCTTAAATGCTGCTATGCATCAAAGGGCTGTAAAGACAGGCTGGGAGAGTTGGGGTGGAGAAGGCTCTGGAGAAGAGAAGGTTCTGGGTACCTAAAGGGGGCCTGCAAGAAAGCTGGAGAAGGACTTTTTACAAGAGTGACAGGACAAGGGAAAATGGCTTAAAACTGAAAGAAGGGAGATTTTGATTAGATATAAGGAAGTTCTTTATCATAAGGGTGGTGAGGCACTGGCACAGCTTGTCCAGAGAAGCTGTGGCTGCTCCATCGCTGGCAGTGCTCCAAGGCCAGGTTGGATGGGGTTTTGAGCAACCTGGTCTAGTGGAAGGTGTCCCTGCCCATGGCTGGCGGTTGGAACTGGATGGTCTTTAAGGTCCCTTCTAAACTAAACCATTTTACATTTCTATAAAACAACTGGGAAGCTCATAGACAGAGAAGTGAAGGACACACTCTGCCAGCCAAGAAGTCAGTGGGAGTAGTGGGAAGAAAATGCTTGTGTCTCAATTCCCTGATCAGGCTCAATTCCCTGCAGATTGCTGTTTAATGGTGTTTCCTTTTAAGATACAAAATTACAGAGAATGCAAAAAGACCAAGAGAATAATAATCCGTGTGGACTATTGCTGTGATTTAACCCCAGTTGGCAACTCAGCCCCACACAGCCACTCACTCACTGCCCCTCTTGTGGGATAAGAGAGAAAATCAGATGAGTAAAAGAGTAAAAAAAAATTATAAAAGAGTAAAAAAATGACTAAAAGCATGGGCTGAGATAAAGGCAGTTTATTAGGTAAAGCAAAAGTCCTGCACACAAGCAAAGCAACACAAGGAATTCATTCTCTACTTGCCATCAGCAGTGAAGTGTTCAGCCATCTCCAGGCCAGCTGTGCTGCATCATGTGTAATGCTTACTTGGGAAGACAAATGCAGTCATTCCAAACATCCTCCCCTTCTTTCTTCTCTCCCCAGCTCTATATGCTGAGCATGATGCCACATGGTATGGAATATCCCTTGGGTCAGTTGGGGTCAGCTGTGTCAGTTGTGTCCCCTCCCAACTCCTTGTGTACCCCCAGCCTGCTCACTGGATGCAGGATATGAGTCAACAATGACACTTAACTCACATCTGTAATGAAGACAAGGAAAATCTGCAACGACCAAGTCTACTGTCTCATGATAACTTAGTCTATTAGCTGAGTAACTACACCATCATCCCTGGTATAAAACCTACTTACTGTTTCTGACTGTTCTTCATCTAGTCTTCTTGACTTTTACTGTACCTGTCTTCTTAGGTAAAATTGGAAATTTTAGTATCCTCACATTTCCAAAGCTAAAGCCAAGGTTTGCAAGCAGGTTCTTAGGAGATTATAAGGTGCCTTTCATCATTTTACACACTGTTAAATATTAAATTAATTTATTAAAAGAACATATTGCTACAAGAGTTAGTCTTGAAATCATGGATCATCAACCAGAGGTCACAAAAGAGCCACCTAATGTACTCTGTGGGCTTTATCTTCTGTGATAATCCTGGAAAACGTTTTGCAGTTAATTTTAATGCACTCTTTGGGTCAGTTTTGAGCTGCAATTTGTCATGCATCATTAATTTACAAATCTAAACAAGACCTGGTATTATTACTTCATAGCAGCCAAACATTTTATAAAGCTATAGTAATATTCCTGTTCTTCATCCCTACCTGCAAGCATCTGGCTGCTGAATATTTGATACTTGGTTCTTATTTTGTCTCATGGTTTGAATTTGTTAGTCTGCAATAACCAGGAAAAATACTGCAATATAAAGCATGCAGTTATGATATTCATTCTTTAACCTTCTGTGTGGTATTTGACACCCACAGAGATTTTCCCAGCTCTGGGAATTGTTGAGTCAATGTTGTCTCAGCTACAGACCAGCAACCATAGCTAATGTTTTCAAAGCTGTCAGAAGCTGAGCTCTCAAATCCATTATTTATACCCTCAGATAAAAGTGATCTGATTTTTAGAAACATAAAAAACCCGATAAATTCCCAACTGAAATCAGTGAAGATTAATTACTAGCAGTCCTAATTAGCAAAGAGAAACAATATATTGACTCTCATGTATTTGTGCCTACTCATACCTCTTTAACCACGACCAGTCTGGCCCAGACACTCCCATTAAACAGCCTGTTACTTGAGAAAAGTGGTTCTTAAACTTGAGATTCATATTTCACAGCAGTAGCCAAAGGGAGACACCATAATCCAGGTCATACCAATAAATGAATTGCAACCAGTGTCTCAGAGAACAGATGTCTCATAGTTTAGAAATGCATGTGAGGGGATAAAAATACCAAACTGTAACACTAACATGGTTCTAAGAAAATTTCTTTGAGAATGTTTTAAAATTAGAGCCAACCAATAGCTTTAAAGGCTGATAAATGGAAGAAAGAGGGGGAAGACTATTGTCAAAGAGTTTTCCCTTCAAGAATGTCTGGAGGACACAGTGGGAGAGGTGAAGACTCCTTTCTGCCAGGCAGCTCAGAGTTGAGGGGGTCTTCCTTCACTGCAGTGACTCCTTGGCCTTTCCTTGGCCACCCTGGGCCTCCTTCCTGTTGCTACAGGACACTGAGGTGAAGGCTGCAAGTACCACACTGATCTCCCAGGCCTGTGGGCACAGAGCTTTCAGCCACTGCTGATGTTGCAAGGGGAAGGAAGATCAGGAAGAAAGCACACCTCTACTGGTGAATCTCAGAATCATAGAATAGTTAGGGTTGGAAAGGACCTTAAGATCATTTAATTCCAACCCCCCTGCCATGGGGAGGGACACCTCACACTAAACCATGTCACCCAAGGCTCTGTCCAGCCTGGCCTTGAACACTGCCAGGGCTGGAGCATTCACAACTTCCTTGGGCAACCCAGTGAAGATATATCCTTCTTCACCCTGTATCCAAACAGCAGTTTGCAGGAGGTACCTTCATCCTGCCTTGCAATTTGGTCTCTGATTTAGCCCTCCCCACCTGTTCAAGCTGCCTGGGTTTATGTTTCCTCTGCAGCAGCAGTAGTGCAGCCTGGCCAGTCTGGCTGACCTCTCAACAGGCAAGCCTACAGCTGAGAGTCTCATGGTGATAGGCTGTACTTTTATATCAAGAGCTGAAATAACAAACTCGGTTCATGCAGGGGGCAGAGCTTTGGACTCATCTCTGCTTGAGAGGCCTGGTTATTTATTAATTATATTTAAAGTTTTATAACAGCTTAAAAGGAATGTGAGCCAGAGGCAACACTTCAATGAAGCCTCCCTTGTGCAATGCTTGTGTAATTCTCTTAGTTTAGTGCTGGTTTGTGCAGCTATGGAAAGCTCCAGTCTGTTCCCTCCTCTAATGCCTCCACTGGTCCTGGTGATTTCTTCACCCTTTGACAGGAGAGTTCTTGGCAGACAGACCCCCCCAAAGCACTACTTTGTTGTGAAATCCCAGTGCACGGAGTCCAACGGGCACACCAATGCAAAATCTTGCCCAATCACTTTCTAAGGAAAATCTGCAAGAATCCTGACTTTTGACACCCACTCTGCAAGACTGGAAAGAATGCTTTGCAAGCTACTTCACTTCTCCTTGAAATCCCAATTGCCGTAACAAGGCAAGTGTGGTTGGTAGAGTGCAGGATCCACATTTCTGATCCAGAGCCTGCCAAGATTAGACTACTAAAGGGTGGTGTAAGTGAATGAGTTCAGGTTAGTTAGGAATTCATGTATACTGTCTCTTTGGGTTGGGAAAGACCTTTGTAAACATAAGTATTATTTGCCATGGCCTTTTACTTGGTGCGTAACAACCGTTTACTTGGTAGTAGGCAATTCTGAAGTAGAAATTCCCTGGTGTGAGTGGATTGGACTTCAAACCACTCAGGATGGAGAACGGAGTGAGGAAGCATCTGATCTCTTCTCCCAAGTAACAAGCAACAGGACAAGCAGAAAAGGCCTCAAGCTGTGCCAGGGGATGTTTAGATTGGATAGTAGGAAAAATTTCTTCGCTGAAAGGGTGTTCAGGCATTGGAACAGGCTGCCCAGGGCAGTGCTGGAATCACCATCCCTGGAAATGTTCACAAATGTTCTGTGCAGATGAGGCCCTCAGTGACATGGTTTCGTGGTGGTTTTAGCAATCCTGGGGTAATAGTTGGACTTGATCTTAAAGGTCTTTTCCAACCTAGTTGATTCTATGATTCAAAACACTGCATGGAATGGGAATAGGGGAAATTGATTTTGGCTGAGCCTATTTAGGGCATAGATAACTAAGGATCAGACTCTGACCCAAGGCTACTGGTAAAGGTACCTGGTGTTAACCACTTCAGTAAGCCTGCTCCGGGTCTCCTCTGGCAGGGTGAACGGCTGCCATGTCAGGGCAGCTGCTGGCATCTACAGCCACCTGCTGGCTTGTTCCTGAATCCTGGAGCTCCTGAATCCGCACGAGCTCCTGCGAGGCACAAAGAGAAGACTGGGTGTCAGTCTTTCATACCATCAATATCTTTGTAAACAAGCCTCACCCATTTAATTTGAGAGCAACTTCTCGTTCTGAAGAGATCTTCTGAGATCTTTATTGCCTTTGTGTTCTCTTTTTATATACGTTCTCTCCTTTTATGTGAGCCAAGAGTTACCTCCAAACACTTGAGGCTTATTAGCTAATGAAAACACTGCAGTTTTGCAAAGCAGATTAGTATAATTATGCCCATTTTGCAGCAGAGAGTACTGAGAATTAAGTCAGGTGAAGGTTCAAGGTCTCTCAGCAGTATTATTGGTATGGGTTCCTGTCTGACTCTTCTTGCCTGAACAGTTTGGTACTTGCTGATGTTTCTTGAGATGCCGGCCCTAAGGAAGGAGACAAAAGCTGTGAGACAAAAATGCGCTGCACCCTGGTAGGAAATATATGAGAAGTTCCTAGAAATCATTTTGCCCTCTGTCCTTCCCTACTGCTGAATTTAGCTTTGCAGGAGTGCAAGCAGGGAAAGGCAGGGCTACGAAACCTGACTTAAATTCAGTGTATTGCAGATGATCTTCAGGTCGTACCTTGATTAAATGAATTTGCATAGCCAGTATTAGCTATACCCTAATATCTTTAGAAAGACGTTAATCAATTAAGAAGTGCTTAGAAAATGAGATGCAAACAAAATAAACTAAGGCATAGCAAGGCATGCTTAAGGGAGTGGCTCCTTTAGAGGTTTCTTCAGCTTGCTGTCTGTGGATAAGGTGCCATCCTGCTCCAGCAAGGCCTTATCAACATGAGCCAGTAAGTGACTGCTTTGATTTTAGCAATAAAAGATATTATCTGTGCTTCTTGATTTCTTTTAAATTAACATGCAGCTTTCTGTAGTAATGTTACAGGTTTCACAAATAAACCCAGCAAAGATAACAAATGGTAATTGGGCTCACTAACCTCAATATGATAATCAATGGCTTTTGTTTTCTCCATTTCCATGTTGCTGACTATGCCATTTCTTCCCTCTTCCTCTGTTCAGGGCCTTAACCCTTCAGTTACCCCACTGATTTATCTTTTCCTACGAAAAAGAAAGCATCTTCCTGGCCCACTATGTGTCCCTTTACACCTCTGGCCTTTGGTGCTATTCAAACGAATAAAACAGGAACACCTTATCCTAGAGCTCTGGCTGCCTAAGATTACTACAAAAAAGAATGGGATGAAGAAACAGAGTGTGGTGGCAATAAGGAAATAAAACAGGTGGATCTGTAATGTATGTTTCAGTCTCATCTATCCACAGATATCCTTCTAGTAATATCACTGAAAGTCTACTTCCTATCCAAGAGAGCCTGCACATCATCCTCATACTCTGATGGATCTGTTGGCCTTGACACTGCTATTTAATGTTTGTCCTTTGATACCTTGTCACACTGGGTGTTACAACTTTTCAATGCTCCTTTCTCTCAGTCTGGACTTTCAACCATCTCCTCCCAGAGCTTTGCCTCCCACCTCAAAGAGCAGCTCCCTCAAAATTTCCTGCTGCCCCTTCCCCTCCACCCTCAGTTCTCTGTCCTTGGGTGACCTCTTCTGCTGAGGTGGATGTAATGACCACCTCTGTGCCACCTACATTTAAAACACTTATCTACTGCTGATCTTCCACACATGGGTTTTGCATCTCACTGCCTCCATAGTGCTACATCCTGACAGACAGCTTGCTACCAAGCTCACTGAGATCCAAAAAAGGAACTCATTAAAAAACAAACCCAACAACACAGCTTTCGCTAGCTCTCTGGCCAGCAGCCAGTGTGTGTGTCAATTTTAATGGCTTTGATATTTAAATTTAGCTCTCTCTTACTGCTGATACCATTTGGCAGAAGTGTACTTACAATATTATTCCCAAAGCTATTCACCAGGCATCTCTTTGCTACGCTCCAACCTTCCCAGGAATTCATTCCTGTGAATAAAAAACTGTAGGGATGAGCAAACCATCAGTGCTGTCCTGGCTGGCTAAAGAGATGATTTTCTTCTTTTCACTCCCTTTCTGCTCTTTGTATGTTTGTGTGTCAACAAACATCTCCTAGCCAAGAACTGCCTTTGATTGTTCATGACTTATCTTCAGGTTTCTTGGATAATTAATGTGTGGTTTTGTGGTTCTTTCATAGAATTACAAGGGAGAAAAAAGGAATTTTAGTAACAGGACAGTATGACTACACAGCTGCACTGCTGTATAGTATATATAATTAGTACTACTGAAATGTGGTATCAGAGGCAGATGTGTTGTACTTCTAGCTCCCAGATTTGACACTAGTTATGCCAGGTAGTACAGACTGGACTAAAGATTTCCACATGTTGAATGTGTTGGTTTAAGAAGAAAAAAAAACCTAAGTTACCTCAGGTACACTCAAAAAAGTTCTTTATTTAAGTTTGGGGTTGGGTTGTTTTTTTTTTAGGAAGCTTCAATACTTCAGAGTTGTGCAAATGTGACCTTTGTGTATTTCTTAACTTACGAATCCTTCTTTATTAAGGTTCCTAATTTCTCTTTTGAGAAGGATCTGAGAAATTATTACTATTAAATGATTAATCAATTTATTAGAACTCAATTCAACCTTTTAAGACATTACAGAATGTTGAAGTTGCACAACTGGGATTCAAGTGATTATATGTAAATTTAGGTGCTTTTGACCAAAATACAGATCCTATCAGTTGTAATAAACAAATAAGTGCCTTTTTAAAAACAGAGAATATTAGTGGCAGCTACTGGGATGTTGCCAAAACCTGAAGATGTTTTGTCATGCCTTGACACCAACATCTTTGTCATTACAGCACCCATACACTTTGAACTTAGACAGAAACCCCACTGAGATTCAGGTGATGAATTTTTATGCTGACATGTGATTCCCTACAGCTGTTGCTGAAAGAGTCTGCCTCTTTTCCATAGTAGCTCAGAAGTGAGGCATTCACCTACATCTAATTCTTCACCAGTTATTATCCCAGGACACTGGAAATGGCTAGGAAAGGGCTGTAATCACCCAGCTATTCAGGGGAGAAGTTCTAAATTCTGTTTTCCATAAAATGCTTAAATACTAATAAGAATTGAGCACAACACCCACTTTTTGACTGCTCTAATGATCATAATGTAGTATCACACTCATTTGCTTTCCTTGCCCTGCTGAATATTCAGGTATACCATACAAAGCAGGACTTCCAGAGGGGACCAGAATATCCTGCAGCAGTTGGGCAAAGTGGCAGGAAAGAGAAGGGAGCTCTGGACTTAAACCTTCTCCAGAATAATGGCACCTGGACTTTGGTGTCCTACATCCTGGGAGCCTTACCTGGGCCTGGGTAATTACCCTCGCCATTTAGGGAAATGGTCACCTCCTGGCTGTCCTTTGAAAGTGCTGATGACTTTCATCCTATCTCACAGGAGTTCTGCCCAAGAGGAGAATTACACCTCAGTATGTGCAGAATCAGAAGTGTAAATGGTTAGAACACAAGAGATACAGTAAAGCTCCCATTAATAAAGTCTTGTAACTAGATAATTATAGATTATCTAGATAACCTTTTATGAACTGCAAAAATGTCTCCTTTTTCACTTGTTCCCTAGCCTTTTTTTTGTTCATGAAAGCCTTATTATAAAGCTGCAGATAAGACCAGCTCCTTTTAGCTCCTTACAGCTACCTAGCAAGAACTTTAGCAAGGGATAGTTAAAAATGCTAATTACATTAATTTTATGTAGTAAATTTGGCAGATACAAAAATTCATTGTTTCTTCCAGCAACAGCTCAAGATTGGTATTTAGCTGTGAACAAGCTATGACTTGTTCTGTATTGCATCATTTTCTTGCAGTTTTTGTTCACAATATAATCCAAAACCTGTTAAATTTAGCAGGCACTTTATTGTTGCTTCTGTTGCTTAACTGGAGAGTTTTTCTCATGGTCCTTTAAAAGCTCTGCAGAAATACAAGCAGGAAAGTTTCAATCTGAGAAGACTGCTTGATGTAAATTAATTATTGAACACATATTAATATTCATAAGGGACCCAATTATCTGTGAAAGTCATGATGATCTTATTTGCTGATTAGCAAAGAAAACACTACCATGGTATTTTTCTTAAGCTCACCTTGTTGACTGAAATTTGTGTCAATGAGCAAGTGCAAGGTTAAGATGGAATAAGAGGATAATTTCACTGGTGAGGTCATAACTGATGAAGTAAAAGTGACAGAAATGCAACTGAGTGATTTTTCAGCAGGTAAGAATCCTAGTCATAGGATAATTTAGTTTGGAAGGACCTCTGGAGGCAGGTTCCTTCAGTTCCCCCATCAAAGCTGGGCCAAATTCAAAGTCACATGCCTCAGGGCCTGCAGGGGACACTGCAGTTAACAAAACATGAGATGGGAAATGCTTGAGCGAATGGGGTAGATATAATTAGGTATAAAACACATACTTAAGGGTGGTTCTTTGGAGTTTCATCCAGGGGAAAATTGGCTTTGAAGTCACCAAGCTGTCCTGTTTGGCCAGGTAGTGTTAAATGTAAGCAAGATAAAAGGCTGAAAGCTTATCCAAAATGAGTGCTTTAATTCTGACCACAAGGAAAGGTCTCCCAGATTTTGCTACAATAAACCTGACTTCCTAGGAAAACGACAGTGATTGAGAACAGCCATGACTGTAGTAAGTAGCAGCTGGGCCTTCTCTAACAATTTAATCAGATAGTCAGCATCCTTCAAAACTCTGGATCACTTACTGAAGGACCACTGCAGAAGTGGCTCACAGGAGACACCTGCCTCAGGTCTCCAGGAATGAGAAGAGAGCTTCACAGCACAAACATGTAAAGAGAGTGGCAAAGCTGCACTATTGTTTTCAGGAGAGCTGGCATGTGGTGAGCAGCAGCCCTACACACACAAACATCACCACGTAATGAAGCGCAGCTCTTCCTGCTCGCAAGCATGTCTCTTGGCACATACTTACACTGCTCTCCATCACATATATTAAAGCCAGAGAGTATTGGCATATTCTACTCCTGAGAAGGGTCAGCACCTTGATATTTTATCCAGGATGTATTCAACCTTGTTACAGTTCTGCCCACTGCTGTTTATCTGACTCACACTGAGGGTGAGAATCAAAGGCAAGTGACGTGCTTGCGAGAGCTGGCCTTGTTCAGCAGGGCTCTGCCATCTTCAGGCAATTTTCAGGCTGCCTCTACACAGCAAGAAAAGGCTGAGTTGGTTTCTATGACGCAAAAAAAAAAAGGTACTCATTATCTTCCAAGAACTTTAAAATTGGATTTTGGTTCCTACTCTTTCCACACTTAGGCTGTTGCCATTTTTGCAGCTGGGTTAATTTGACAGCTGGAAAAAAAAATGATCATGATGTTTTTGGAACCACTTGGATTTTTTTTTCCCTATCTGCATTTTTTCTGTAAGCCCCAAAATTAGAAGATCAGTAATCTCAGAGATGTGACACTTTGTGAATGCCTAATTTCTCTTTATATTTGCTGCTTATTTTCCTCCCCATGGTTTGCTTTCTGCTTTGAACCACCCATGCCAGCACAGCCTTACTGACTGTGTGTGTTTCATTATTCTGATCTGATGAAATTTTTGGGATCTGCCAACTATTCTATTGTCTCATGAAGTGCTCGAACGCTTGCTTTAATTTTGCTGTGAAGGATTGAAAAGACTGCCAGTCATAAAAGCCTGTAAAAGCCTGATTAAAAGGTTGTCTTTCCAGTGGCAGCTTTTGGATTCACGTAAGAGCCACAGACTGCATTTTCTGTCCTTTCTGGAATGTTTATCAAAAGGTACATTGATTATTTTTGCAACTCGAACATAAGATTTGGAGGTCCCAACATAAGGCCTCTTCAACACAAGATTTATCAAAAGAACTGTGGGTACAAAGGGAGGATTTTGAATAATATTAATTTGTCATTATAAAATGACTAAGTTCATCTCAAATAGTGTCTTCTCCATGCTGTTTTGAATACAAAGCATCAGAAGATTTAGACTACCTCCTGGAGAAGATTAGCTGGAATAGCCCCTCAGTCAGGGTCTGTTTTCAGTTGAATAGGAATGTGCATAGCCAGAGCTAAGGAAGATAAATTCGAAAGGTTTTAGAGGTTCAAAAGAAAGAGGATGGTGTATGGCCCATCAGCTATGAACACTAACAACAGGAAAGCTAAGGAAACACTTATGGGTGTGATCTTGAGAAGAAGCTGGTCCTTTCTGGGTCCAGGTCCTAGGGTCACACCCACCCACTTTTGCAGGTGATTAAATTTGCTACCAGTTTTGGTGCTTCTGCCTACACAGAAAGAGGATTTATGCAGGACTGTTTTAACAACACAAGCTTAGACTAAGAACTAAGAACACACCTAATCTGTATCAGCAATTTTTATTCTAGTAGAAAAAAAAATCTGTGCAAGGCCTTGCATTTGATGATCCACTTGAGCAACAAGGGCAGCACTAATTAATAACATCTCGAACGCAAAGTTATTCAATAACCTTGAAATGTTTTGAAGAGTTGACTTCCAGTTAGCGTTTTGCTCTGCAACAGTCACAGAGTAAACTAGAACATCAAAATATATTTCTGTTTTTCCTCAAGGACTGGAGAACAATGTGTGTAATTATGCACAATGACACAAGACTGAAAGGAGAATTGCTCAAATTGATCTTCAAAGCAGGCAAATCTGAGCACAATAGACAAGCAAAGAAAATGAAAAGGCCTAAGAAAGAAAGAAGTGAGAATCAGCAGAAAGTCTGAAAATGGACTAGAAGTCACAAACACATTTGGCACTGCTACAGCAAAGGCAGGATGCACACAAGGGAAATTTCTACAGAGCTAGTTGGAACAGGGTGCCCAGAGAAGCTGTGGTTGCCCCATTCCTGGCAGTTTTCAAGGCCAGGCTGGACAGGGCTTGAAGCAACCTGCTCTAGTGGAAGGTGTCTGGAACTGGATGGTCTTTAAGGTCCCTTGTAACCCAAACCATTCTATGGTTCTATAGGTGGAAAATTTCAAACTGCAGGAAGCTAAAAAAATTAAACATCCATTTACTTCAGGAAAAAAAAAGTTTTCACACATGACAATTAAATCAAATTTAAACAGGATTTTCTTGCAGCTGCAGGTTCTCCTTTAGGTCTCTGACACATATGCAGTGACAGATTAAATCTGGTTGGCTGAAACTGTACTGTTGCTGATTGTCTGCCAAACCTCTGAGGCAGAGCTAATGGCACAGTGTTTTAAATCCAAAAGCACACTAACCCTAAACACAACTTGCCATATCACAGTAGCCTGAAAACTGTGGTGGTCCAAAAAATGCTTCACTTGCCATTTACACATCCCATGGCAGGGTGAGGCACATATGTGGGGTGGGCTGAATCTGCCATCAGTTGTAATCTGGCATCACATTGTGTTCAAGCATTAAGAATAGTTCTGCTGCTGCCAGAGAAGAGGAAACTTCAGCCAAGAAATTTCACTGGACAAGATAAAAGTGAGAAAAAATGTTCAGTTTGACCTGTGAGGAAAAGCATACTGAAAACATGAGCCAGCGAAGCTGGAGTTTGTGGATGAGATCAGTTCTGTAAAAGGTATTAATTTATCTTTAAATATTTAGCCCATCACCTGCATTTGAGAACAGGATGTGAAAGCGTCAAGAAATACCCTTATTCAAGTAACTAACTCTTCTTCTTTTTAGCACAGAAACCATTCCAACCTTAGCTAATTACTTCACTCACAGCACAACTTCCCACTAATTCAGACACTCCTTGCACAGTTTGCTTCTCATTACAATCCCTTACATGGTTTTGAATGTGAAATCGAGACTTCTCCAGGACTGCCTCTTTGGTTCTGCTTCCAAATAACAAGATGCCTGCTGGTGTCCTACGCTGGGGAAGTTAATGGACAGACCTCACTTGACTTGACCTTAATGACCATGTTTTGTCTTTGTTACTTTCTCAGTAAAGTCCCAGCACTGTTTTCTCAGATCGGATCTCTCAGGAATATTTGCATTGCTACAGCCCATTAGGTAATTATAGACCAAGATTCCTCAAATGCCACAACATGGTCTGTGCTCAGGCTGTGAGTAAATTAGCTTATTAAGGCCTAGCAGGAGTGAGGAACAACCAAGACCACAGGGAAAGCTTGGTCAGCAGTGCAGTAGGCACTCTGCATAGGAGAATTGGGTGCTTAGGCAGCAGGGAGCATCCTGCGTCCACTCCCCTGAGGGGCAGGCTCTGTGATCCCTCCTTATCCAATCCTACTGCTGCTGGCTCTCCTGCCAGAGCACCCTGAGCCCTTCTCTCAGTCCCTTTTGATGCCTGTGTTTGGCCCTTTGGTAAATAGCAATGGATGAGGCTCATGCCACTGACACATACTGCTTTTAGTAGAAGCACTTCAGCTTTGGCACAGAGGCTGTTGTCCAGCAACACACTGCTGCTTTCTCTCTTGAAACATCCCAGCCAGCAGGACTAGAGGTGGTGTAGGTAACAAGATGTTAAAAAGAAAATAATAAAAGAATAGAATATTTCAGTTGGAAAGGACCTACAATGACCACCTAGTCCAACTGAGCTTCTTGACTTTGGCAGGTTTGAGAGTGAGCCCATGTGAACCTCATGAAGTTCAACAAGACCAAGTGCAAGATCCTGCACATGAGCTGGGGAAATCCCACATTGATATAGGCTGGGAGATGAAGTGATTGAGAGCAGCTCTGCAGTGAATAATTAGGGATGCTGGCAGACCAGCAGATTGAGGGAGGTAATTCTTCCCCTTTACCCCAATCTGGTGAGACCCTACCTGAAGTAACTGTGTTCAGCTCTGGAGTCCTCAGTACAAGAAAGACATGGGCCTGTTAGATCAGCTCCAAAGGAGGGCCACAAACATGGTCAGAGGGCTGGAGCATCTCTACTGTGAGGAAAGGCTGAGAGTTGGAGTTCCGCATGGAGAAGTCTCCAGGGAGAAATTATTGTAGCCTTTCAGTACTTGAAGGGGGATTATAAGAAAGATGGTGAAAGGCTTTTTATTAGATCTGCAGTGACAGGACAAAGGGCAATGGTTTTAAACTAAAAGAGGATAAATTCAGATTAGCCATGAGTCAGAAACTGTTTACTACGAGGGTGGTGAGATGCTGGAACAAGTTGCCCAGAAAAATTGTGGATGCCCCGTCACTGGAAGTGTTCAAAGCCAGGTTGGATGGGGCTTTTAGCAACCTGATCCAGGCAGGGAGGTTCAAACTAGATCTCTAAAGGTCCTTCCCAACCCAAATCATTCTATGATTTTTGATACGGAAGCTCAAAGTGTAACGATAGGGAGTAGATGGGGAAGACATGTTAGTAAAAGAAAAATGCTGCAGACAATAAAATGGAAGAGGTCCCCATTTTCTTGGTTTTTCTTTGTTGTTCTGATGTATTTGTTTAGTTTTTCTCATCTTGCAGTTACTGTATGTTTGGGAGCTCTCTTCACAAGCTAAGGTATTTGTTCATGGAGGAAGCAGTCCCTCCCTTTTCCCAGCCATTCCACTGGTAGAGTCATACTCATCTTCATTATGTCAGCTATCAAGAAGGAACAAACTCATTTTTCCCTTTGAAAGTCAAAGCTGCATTTTGCTTAAAGGCCACCAGCTAGCATTTTCAAAGAGGATGTTGATACACTTGCCTGCTACTCTGCTTATACCATCAAATCTGACATTTACAGGTGTCTCTGCTGCAGCCAAGTACTTATGTTTTCCATTTGGGATTTTTCCTACTAATTCATTAATTATTATCCCTTGGCATTTTATAGATGCCTACAGGGTATCTCAGGAGCATGAGGAGAACTCCTTCATTAACTCTATTTCCCTGCCTGACTGGTAAACAGCTGGTTTTGAAACCACGAGAGAATACAGATTCATAAAATTAAGTTCCAGGAGGGGACACAGTCATTTACACTTTCACATATAATACAAACCATTTTGTGTCGACTGGTTACCTCTGTATTTAACCCAATTACTTGTGTTGAATAAAAGCATAGCCTGTCATTGGCTAAAACACATACGTGACACCTCATTTACAGACATAAAGAGATGGCTTTATGATCTCTTTTGAGAGCTGGTGCCAGGCAATAATCACACTCAGCATGAAACATTTGGGCCTTATTCCTCATTTGGATGACTCTGGATCAGTTGGCAGCCACTGCTGCTTGATTAAAAAAAACATTGGCACACGGGATTTTTTACCCAAAGGTCTTTCTCTGCTATAATCTAGCCATTTCTCACTCATTTATTCGACAAATTCAGTGCAATGAATTTCTTAAACCTCCTAGTGAAATGCATTTTCTCCAGTGTAGAAAGTCAGCTATGGTGCTCTTTGCTCATTTTTTTTTCCAATTTTTAAGGTTGATTTTTGCCCTTGAGAACACAGATTCCTACAGGCCATTCTGGTACCACTGTTGGTAATGCCATATGCAGCAGTCAAATCATTTTACTTTTCCTACTCACTCTGCTGATTTATACATCCAATGATTACCACTTTATTACCTCTTGCTACAGCACTGTCAAGGATATGCAGGTTTAGTGATTTTCACAATTGCTTCTTTCCATGACACAGTCCCTCATTTTATATCGGCTAAAGTGTCAAGAGAGCTTCAAAGAACTGTGTCCCTAAAAATACATAAAGCATGAGATGAACCCATTAGTTCTTTTACAAAAATTATGCATCAAGTACTTAAAACTCAAAGGCAGAATAAAACGCTAAAGACTCAGACTGAGACGTCGCAATAAACAGAAATTAGTGATTAAACTGAAAATAAGTTAAATTCTTTTACTGAATCAACTCCCGCCTGACAGCTTTGGCCCGTTTCGCAGGGCAGCTGTGCGTCAGACCTCATTGGGAGATGACATAGGGAGTTCTGGCTTGTAATTTAGGAAATCCCCACAAGAGGGGGGTACGAGCCACAAGTAAAGCCTGCTCGGGAAACGCCAGAGGGTTGGTCTGCAATGGGGTTTACAGGGAAGCTTCACTTACACGGTAGAGCTTCTGGAGGTGGAGATTCAGCCTCAGTGTGGTCGCTGCTTAGGCATCCCTACTTCAGCTGTTGTAGGATTGAAAAGTAGTCGAAATACTTTCTGTATAAAATAGATGACAATTACATGTATGGAAGTAAACAGTGACAATATTCTATTGGTCACTTCAGCTTTTGAGACAATAGAAAACAGTCTGACTTTAGAAAGAAACACAGCAACACAGCAGTAGGATTTGTGCCCATGCCTTTCAAAGAAAAGAAGAAAACCCCCAAGATATTTCTTTTTCACAGGGAACTTTACCAAGTCAAAAACTACAGCTCTCATTTGAGCCAGCATTGTACACATGACTGCACCATACAGATCAGTCTTCATCTTATCAAATCATACTTAAATCCATATTTAACCCCTTTTCTTACCTTTTAGGACTTTGTGTGGGCTTTTTCCAAGCCTGAGAGTTTAAAACAAGGAAGCCTGAGTCTTGTAAAATCTGCTTTATGTATTGATTGTCAAAGCAGCTCCATTCTCTTTTTCTCAGTACTGAGGGCTTAGCCCAGAAGTACTTCTGTAATCAGGACACTATAATATCTCTGTATCTGCAGAACAAAAAGTTCAATATTAGGGCCCTGTTGAAATCCTTTCTGGACAATCTAGAATGTGTCTATCTCTCCAGCACTGATGGAAGCTGAAAACAAAAAGCATTCTTGAAAATCATCCTAACTAAAAACACCCTGTTAAAAAAAAAACTGTACACCAGGTAATTGCCACATACTAATCACCCTGTTAAGAATCACCCTGAGATTTCACATTTAGGTTGTTGGAATTGGATGATCTTTGAGGTCCCTTCCAACCCAAACCATTCTATGATTCTACAATTCTATGATTCAGTGCTTCCTAAAAGGGTTTCATGCAGGAGTATTCATCTACACTTTGACAATGGGGCTCTAGAACATGTAGACAATGACCATGCTCTACCACGGGTAGAGAGCTCATGGAGACACTACTTATCCAACCAGTCCTTGTAGTGTACCTGCTAACCACCATGTTTTTTTCCTTGCTTTCAGTGAATGAGCAAAGGAAGAGAGATTACCCAGACAAAGTGTGAGTCCTTTTGGTCTTCCACCAGTCACCTATGCCCATGTTTATGTCTCGTTGCTCTGGGCAGTGAGGATACAGACAGCAGCTCTACAAAGCCTGCTCTCTGTGGCTGTACGGAGGATGTCCGTTGCCTGCCCCACACATCACTCACTCCCTCAAGGAAGAGGTAGGCCAGGAAGGACCACCTGTGAGCTTGATTCTGCTCATCAGCCTTGAGTGAGCTGAAAGAGGCTGGCATTCCTGAAAACCAGACTGGTCTTATATGCACAAGAGCAAATTTGGGGGCCAAGGACCTGCTCTAAGCTAGAAGAGTCAGGATGCATTGGATATGGACTTCGCATTGACAGAAATACACGGAAGAAGCTAGAGCAGAGATAGAGCTAGAGCAGGACACTCACGAGTCACCGTTTAAAGGTGCTGAGGCAGAGAAGGGTGGAGATAGGTGGCTGTCTTTGCAATTGTAGCAGTGCAGCAGGCTTGAGCCATGGGTGTCTCTCATCCAAGGGCAAGATTGACGTAGAACAGCTGAGTAAATTTGAGTCACTTTGATCAAGAAAAATTAAGATGTGAAAAACCACATGAGCTGGTTTAAAGCCTCACCAAGAGAGAAAAGTAACAAATAGAGGCGAAGCTGTTGAAGTTGTAAAGCATCATAAGGATTTGAGGATAGTTCTGATATAAAAAGTGTAAAATCCTAAAATCAAATCAGGAGGCCAGAATGTTGTCCAGGTGTGCAGCAGCCAATTCACACACAGAGACAAGGTGTCTGTTTATTCCAAGTTTGCACAAAAAAGGTGTGCTATGTGGTATCCCGCAAAGCTAGCACATCACCCCATGCAAAATTCACACTTACACACAGTTCAGTTCAGGTTGGTAACTCCCCATAACCCTTCCACCATTTACAACTGGTCAGCTCACTGAGTAAGTTTACATCATGGACTCCTTGCCATGCATGCTCAGGGAAGAGTTTTTTCACTCAAGCAGGAGTCTTTTGACCTGTAGATTTTCAGCATTAGAATGAGACTATAATGAAAACACTCCCTAATAATGGGACTCCCTAAAGGACTCCCTAATCATGTGGTACTGATGGATCAAAGTTATATCTTGCTGATTGATGTCCATGTGTTTTCAAGATGTACCAGTCTTCAAGGACAGTCTCTCCTGATTAGAGATTCATTGGGCCTGTTTCTTAATCTGCCTACACAAGCCCAAAGCCTCCTCCACGGGTACCAGTTCTCTTCATTAGTCAGTGTTGTTTTCAGATCATCCTGACCTTTTAGGAGGTCTTTGTATTTGTTCAGGCTTTTCCATAGTAATACAAGCTCCAACTTTTTCACTATATGCCTACAACAAGATGCAGCTCAGCAACACTGTGGATGTCTCTGCTCCACAGAGCAATGGAGATCAGCCTCTCCCCACCTGACTGATGCTCTTCTGAAAAGCAAAGAGCCGCAGGGCATCTTGCCCAGGGCTGTGAGCATGTGCTTAATCAAGCAGTTTACTAGTCCTAGCTCTGTATTTGTTATGTATTTTGGCTGAGAAATTCTTGGGCTTTGCTTTTCAATTGTGCTTATCCTGCTTGAAGAGCTTTTGCTTAGACAGTAAAAGTTACCTAAACAAAGTGGCCTCTGGTACCCTCATCTGGTCAGGGTGAATCGCTGTAAAGATCAGTTTCATCAAGGAGGTGAAGTGAGAGCTGAGAAGTGACACTAGATTAAGACTGGACTTGAGAGGAAAATATTCAGTTCTCTGACCCAAAAGAGTACTTGTCTGGGAGTACTTTTTCTGGTTTTTAAAGATTCAGAAGCCATTGCACCTTCTAATGAAAAATTAAGGGTAGATGCAGAAAAGACTGAAAAGAAACCTGGAAAGTGGATGACAGGGAAAATATATAGAACTGAGTGGAAAAACTTACCTGTACCTTGAGATGAATTTTCAGAAGTTTTTATCACATGCTCCTACAGTGTAAAGAGTCAACCTCTGGTTTACAAACCAACCAACTTGATAAATGGAACTTGTCAACTGGGTGGCTTCTCTCCGCCAAGTTTTGCTGTAATTACAGGTTCTCTCCATTTTTACTGCTATTTCCAACCCATAATTTTCAGTCATAAACTTTACCTATCCTTGACATTTATAGATGTCAAATGGCCTACATATAAAACTCTTCTATTGGCAAGCAATGTTTTTTGTTATGAAGTCATGTGGAATTTAGTATGTGGCAATTAACTCTTGGGTTTGCTCAGCAGTAGGAAAAGTTTGCTCATAGCAAAGCTGATGTGGAGTAATTAATGTCTAGTAAGTTGTTTTGGGGTTTTTGTTTGTATGTTGCCCAGGGAAGTTGTGAATACTCCATCCTTGGCGGTGATCAAGGCCAGGTAGGACAGAGCCCTGGATGACATGGTTTAGTGTGAGGTGTCCCTGCCCATGGCAGGGGGGCTGGAACTGGAGGATCTTAAGGTCCTTTCCCACTCTAACTATTCTATGATTCTACGATTTGCTGTCTCTGCTGTTCCCTTCTGGTTCCCTGGGTTGCCTTTTCCATCTATCCTTGAGAGCTCACTTGCTCTGAAATTCTAGTGCATGGACACAGTTGATGTGGAATTTGCAATTCCACCTCAAGGGAATTCATAAATATAAGCTGCTTTCCTGTTCATGGAGTTAGTGCACCTCTTGCTTCAGAATTGCTCCATACTGAACTTGAAGAGTTGGCTGCCTTCTGGATGAATCTAAGCTCCAGCTATGTAGAAACAAACTGCTCACAGAGCAAACAAACAACAGAGAAATGGCCTCTGGGATCCATAGTAGGTCTGCTGTAAAGAGAAGAAACTGTTGGGGATAGACACTAGAGAGGCTGATTTCCTGTTCAATGCTGTGTAACTGTACAAAAAGAGTTTAATTTTTTTCACAAATGCCACTGAAATATCAACATGCTTCTCCCCCTACCTCTGCCTTCTGGTTCTTTATCCTCTGCTTCCCTTCCCAGTACCTGCAGCCTGCCTGCTGTCTATTAACTATACTCCTACGTCTCCACCTTCACACTGCAAGCGTGAGGACTATATATGCCTGTAGTTGCTTGGGTAAGCATTTGGCTGTCTTCAGTAAGGCATGGGTAGGAAATGTCTAGGAACAGATCTTCAAAATCAGAGAAAACCACAAAATTCCCTCACTGCTGGTGTGAGGATTGGGATTTTAAAAACATGAAGTTAGCCTTTCCCTTTCCTTCCTTCTGTCACAGTCAGCTGACTTGTGATTATGGGTATCACTGACTGAACATTTGCCCACTCTAGTAAGAAAAAGAGGCAAACTCATTGATAAAGCATTAAAAAATCAGTGTTCTATCTAAGAAATAAAATGGTAGGAAAACAGACAACATAGTTCCAACCTTGCAGCGAAAACAGAAAGGGGACAAAGTGCTTACAGATGTAGCTGTTGGGGCAGACTGTGTCCCCTGTATGCACTGTATTCCTGTATGTAATCCGGTATGTTGCCTGTATTCCTCAAGACCAAATAACTTTACAGCCTGGACTTCTCAGGCATTACAGCTCTGACCCCAGAGAGGTGCCCTCTTAAACACTCTGTGCTATCAGACTGCAAAGAACATAATAGCTACTGCCTTTCATTCCCTAATTATGTATTAATGAAACAAATTATTTTACAATCTTCCTGCTGAGATAGAGAGAAAATATTGCTAAACATCCCTTTGAACGCTCTATAAATACAGGGTGCCATCAGCATGAACTTTCATGATGTGCTGCATAACATTTTAAAGTTCTTAAGCTTGTTCTTGGTCCTTGATCCTTAGAGAAATTCTAATTCATGGATTACATATTGTCCTGGGTTCAGCAGTATATATGATATACTTTTCTGTTGCTCTGAAATTAGGCAATTTTTTTAACATCTATTAAAAATAGAGGGAAAACATCTGCAGAGTTCTTCATTGTGATCAGTCTTGAAAACATACAGCTGCACTGCACTACTTTGTCAGAAAAATGAATTAACCACCCAACTTCTCAATATAAAGAAATCCCCACATGAAGAACAGTTGTATTCCCTCACACACCCACTGACATATGCACAACAATTACAGCTTTTCATGCAAGTGGCCTCTTGCTTTAAAGCTCTAATTCTGAATAATTACAGTTTCATATAATCGTCCTTCTCAATTGCCCTGGTTTTGGCTGGGGTACAGCTAGTTTTCTTCCTGGTAGCTGGTGCAGTGCTGTGTTTTGGCCTTAGTCTGAGGACAATGCTGGTAACACACTGATGTTTCAGTTGGTGCTGTCCATGGACAGCAAGGGTCATTCATGCAGTACATGCTGGTCAGTTATGTGGTATGTAACCAATAGGTCTGATACCTCAGATAGAATCACAGAATAGTTAGGGTTGGAAAGGACCTTAAGATCATCCAGTTCCAACCCCCCTGCCATGGGCAGGGACACCTCACACTAAACCGTATCACCCAAAGCCTTGTCCAACCTGGTCTTGAACACTGCCAGGGATGGAGCATTCACAACCTCCCTGGGCAACCCATTCCAGTGCCTCACCACCCTAACAGGAAAGAATTTCCTCCTTATATATACTGGTCCTGATGCACATGCTGCCAGGATAGTTGTTACTATGAACTGGGGGCATCTCTTGTGTTTTATGGGTCTGCCTCTTAAGGTGGCACACATGTGACACCTACTTCTGCACGATTGGCAGAGTCTTCACCAAGTGATTTATTTTGTATACCCTGGAGTTCAGCCAACCATTTCTGGTTATTCCATCATCACATCACTGCCCTACCAGCTGCTGCTTGTCAGCATTTTGCTGAGTGAAGCTGCTTCTGGAGAAGGGCTAAGATCAAAGTCCGCTCAACTCCAAACTCTTCTCTGGTGCCCTTCCTCATTGTGCAGTTGTTATGGAATTTTAGAAATTCTTTCTTCAGCCTGTTCATATCTGCTACTGTCAGATTTAAATCATTAAAAGGGCTGGGGTTGTTCAGCCTGGAGAAGAGAAGGCTCCAGGGAGACCTTAGAGTAGCTTCCAGTGCCTAAAGAGGAACTGCAAGAAAGCTGTAGACGGACTTTTAACAAGGGCCTGTAGGAACAGGTCAAGGGGAACAGCTTTAAACTGAAAGAAGGGAGATTCAGATTAGATTATTAGGAAGAAATTCTTTACCACGATGGTGTTGAGACATTGGAACAGGCTGCCAAAGGAAGGTGAGGATGCCCCATCCCTGGCATTGTCCAAGGACAGGTTGGATGGGGCTTTAAGCAACATAAATGTGGTCTAGTGGAAGATGTCCCTGCCTGCAGCAGAGGGGCTGGAACTAAATGATCTTGAAGGTCCCTTCCAATCCAAACCACTCTATGATTCTATGAGAAGATGTTTCATAGTAGTCATCTTGACAGTGCTTTACAAGTGAAGCTGGATGTTTCTTATTCTGCAAAGAAGATCCTTAACAAAATTCAAGAACGCACATAAATGCAAACCAGAGAAAAACAGATTGTTTTGTAAAGCTGGAAAGTAAGGCCACAGCAAAAAAATCATTCTCCACAGCAATCCCTTCTCATTTACAGTAAAGTAAGCAACAAAAGATAGCTCTTATGCCAACAGAGAAATGCAAATACGTTGAGCTCTTCACTGTTGCCAGGACAGTGAGAGTAAATGAACAGGTAGTGGAGAGCCACTTCTGTTGTCTTGGCTGGAAATACAGAAATGTTCTGGTAACATCTGAGCTCGAACAGATGCATCTGTGAGTGCTGCTCTCAAACCCAGAATCCTGTAATTGCTTCAATTCCCAGTACTAACCACTCTCAATAGAACTACCAAGAAAAATGACTCACAAATCACATAATCCTGACAGACATTTTGCATGAGTATTTCATCAACAGAAGGTGATTTCTTGGGGTGGAAGGAGAACAAGCGTGCAGTTTTATTGGTCATCTAATAAGATCTAATTACAGCCTGCAGCTGTAATTAGAATCACCGACACTCAGTCCTTCCTGCAGCAGCCACGTATTACTCCCTCTGCTCTGGGTCAGGGTGACCAGCACAAGACAGAAAGTTGATGTTCTGTAGCGAGTTACACTTCTATGCTGTCTCCGAGTCGACACAACCTTACAGCTGCATAAAGCAGGATCCACAGGGGGTGGAGATAGGGTTTGGGTAGTTTGCAGTAAAGTGGAAGGTGAACTTTTATCTTAAAATCATCATACTATTATCTTTATTCACATAATTATGCTTCAGTCTGTTTTCTTAAAATACATTCTTCTTTCTGTTAGCCACTTCAGCTTGTTCTGGTCCTTGGTACAGTTCTGACTTTGCACTTGCATTGCTCTGGTATTAGTTGTTGATTCATACATGTCAACTGACATTTCTTAGTCTTCAGCAGGTTTCTGTTGGTTTCAGTAACTTGAAGACTATAGTTCTTCTTGTGCTTGGTCTCTAGCATGAAATGCCCAGAAAGGTTACACATGGTTTAATTTGGTCATACAACATACTGACTGTGGACTGTGTCCATATGAACTATGGAGCTCAGTCCATAAAAAAGGCATTTTTAGTAAGTACAAAGAACATTAATTCACTGTACATAAGAAATCAAGTGCAGATGTATTTAAGATGTTCAGCCTCAAGTGGTTTGAATATAAAAGTTGCTGGCAGCTGTAATAACCCTAGTGCAAACTGGAGAAAAGCAGCTCCTGCAAACTGGAGAAAAGCAGCTCCTGCTGTGAATGTGTTATTACAGGTAGATGCCAATAATTATGGATGTCTCTGCTACACCTGAATTCATTTCATCACGGAAAGAATAACCATCATTCTTGGATGAGACCCGTGTCTTTACCATATAGAAAAGCCTGGGCTTAATCTCTTTTACATCACAGGATCTTTACTTCCAGCCTGAACTGACTCACTACAAGAGATATATTGAGTTGCTGGAGCAGGTCCAGAGAAGGGCAACAAAGCTGGTGAAGCGTCTGGAACAGATGTCTGATGAGGAATGGATGAGGGAGCTGGGGTTGTTTATTCTGGAGAAGGGAAGGCTCAGAGGAGACCTTACTGCTCTCTACAACTGCCTGAAAGGAGAATGGAGTGAGGTGGGGGTCAGTTTCTTCTCCCAGTAACAAGTGATAGGAGGAAATGGCCTCAAGCTGCACAAGGGGAGGTTTAAGCTGGATATAAGAAAAAACTTCTTCAGAGAGTGCGCTCAGGCGTTGGCACAGGCTGCCCAAGGCAGTAGTGGAATCACCATCCCTGGAAGCGTTCACAAACTATGTAGATGAGGCCCTCAGTGACATGGTTTAGTGGTGGTCTTGGCAGTCCTGGGGTAATGGTTGGACTTCAGGATCTTAAAAGGTCTTTTCCAAACTAGTTTTTTCTATGAGTCTATGATCTGATGAATAAATCAAAGCCCCTTTTCCCACTGTCTCCTGTTCTCACCTCACATTCACTCCGGTCTACCAAATAGTTTTCAGACTCCATTTTACTGCATGAGAAACCACCAAAAGTTTTTTCCCCTATTTGAAATCGAGTCCATTTTAACACTGCAAGTCTCATCTCCTTTTGCTCCACTGGCACGACAGGTTTTGCTCATTCTTTTACCAGTTCTGCCTCGAGTGAGGTTCTGACTTGTTTCATAGCTTCATCATTTTTAATCATCCTAATACTGCACTAGAGATCTGTTTTGTGCTGCGACAAGTACATAGCCTGAGGAAGGTCCCTCTCTGGTAGATGTGTCCCCCTGAGGAGCTCAAAGCTGAAAACAGATTGCTCTGTTTGTTTGGTCCAGCCGTACAAATCACCCCAGGAGCAAACCTCCGAATTCTCCTTCCCACCCAGAAGGTCTTTATTTAACCTCTTCTTCCACAGCTTTTGCATTTCTGGGCCCATCCTGCCCCTTTGGCTGTCCTGCAGCCGCACCCTCACGCCTTTCTCTCGGAAAGCGGCCTAAACCCCCCCTCAGGCTGCAGCAGGACGGTGCCATCCCTCAGGACTGACCAGCGCAGGCACCCACGCTGCCGCCCCCTCGCCATCTGAGCCGTTCTCCCTCGGCCTCCCGTCCGCGGCGGGCCGAGCGCGGGACACCCCGTGTACCCCAGTACCCCCGGCGGTACGAGCCCCACAGCGTGGCCATGACAACCCCGGCCCCCCACCCCGCCCTCCCGATCGTCACATCGCCCTAGGAGCCCGGCGTGCGCAAGCCCCGCCTACCCCCCGCCCTGATTGGGAGCCTGGCCATAGCGCCATCTCGGCATAGCAGCGCTGATTGGCCACACGCCGCTGAGGCACGGGGCGCGCGGTACGTACAAGGAGGTGGAGGCTGCTGCTCATTAGCATAGCTCCGCCCCTGATGAGCCCCCCACCCCTCCAGCGCTGTGAGGTGCTCGCTGTGGGGCGCTGCCGGGTGGGCGGGAGGAGGCGGTGGCAGCAGCAGTAGCGCCGCGTCCTTGCCCCGTGAGGCGGCCGTAAGGGGGACCCTGAGGCGAGCAGGTGGACCGCCAGCCGCGCCCCCTCCGGGCTGTGAGCCTGAGCCACCCGCCTGGGCGTGTCACTGGTCGGGGCCGCCCCTCCTTCCCTCAGCGCCGCCGCATCTCTCCGCTCCCCAGTCGGGAAGGCTCAGGCTGCGTCGCCGCCAGCGGGGGAGCATCGGTCCCGGCGGGCTGCGCACGGCGGAGGGGTGATCGGGGAGGCGGTGTGGGCCGAGCTCCAGATCCGGGAGCATCGCGAGTGGTGTCGAGTGTTTCCTTAAGGCGCGGCGCGGAGCTCGGTGGTTCCTAAGAAGACGGTTTAAATCGATTTCTTTATCGCGGTTTCGGAAGCGTCGGAACCCTTCTTTCGGAAGCCTTAGAGGGGCTCCTGATACAGCCCAGCGAGGTGCAGTTTGTTACTTGCTTCCTCGTTGGGATTTCCCTCCCTCCCTTCCATCGCAAAGGAAGTCTTTGCATTTATATGCATATTTTTTTTCGGTTCTTTGCACAAAACCCCGTTTTGGACAGTATCCATCAACAGGAAAGCTTTGGAAGAAGCGTCTAGGAGCAGCAAGTAGTGCCCTCACGATGTGGACCTTTCTGGGTATCGCCTCCTTCATCTATGTGTATAAAAAGTGTGGAGACCTCATGACTTACGCTAACAAGGAGGTGCTTCTCTCCGTGTTAGTGTTTTTCTCCCTGGGCTTGCTGCTGTCGTACAGGTACCGCTTCAGGGGGCCCAAGCAGCAGCAGCAGCAAAAGACCCACCTGGGGATGCTCTCTGATGTTCTTGCAACTTTACCACTTGTTGGCTTCTTCTGGGCCAAACCCACCCCAGGATCTCAACAGGTTGAACAACCCAAATCCAGAAAGGTAGGTTCAATGCATGTCGCGTATGTGGGGTGCAATATCTTCCTGCTGTTCCCTCTGGCCTCTAACTTTCTACACTGGTGAGGGAAAGGAGCTGAGAAAGGATTGGAGAGGGTTTGTCTTTAGATGCTGGATGTCTTGATTTTTTGTGTTTTGTGTTCATTTTGGATGGCAGAAGAGTGAAATTATTTAAGTGGTATAGAGTTACAGAGTCAAATCAAATGTGTTTAAAGAAAGATTTGTAGTGAAGAGTTAATATACTAGCAGAATATCTTCAGCTGCCAATCTGTTGTAGAGATGAAGGATTGGAGGAAAAGGAAAGGCTCAGAGAGCTGCGATTGTTCAGCCTGGAGAAAAAAAGGCTCGGGGGGAATCTCATCGAAGTGTATAAATGCCTGAAGAGTGGGTGCAAAGAAGATGGAACTGGGATCTCTGAAGATCCAGTGCTTGGTGATGGGACAAGAAGCAATGGGCACAGACTGAAACACAGGAGGATTGCTCTGAGCATCAGGGAGCACTTTTTTCTTCCTGTGAGGGTGGCTGAGCCCATGAACAGATCGCCCAGAGGAGTGCTGGAGTCTCCGTCCATGGAGGTGTTCAAAACCCAGCTGCAAACAGTCCAGGCCCATCTGCTCTGACCCTGCTTTGGACCAGATAACCTCCGGAGGTCCTTTCCAACATCAGCTATTTTGTGGCTCTCTGATCAGCTTCCTAATATTTATAGATAAACACATTTGTCCAGACAACTGCAGGTAGAGTTATTTGGAAATTATATCTAAGCTATTGCTTAGCTGCACAACCTGAGCTCAGATAGTTGGTCTGTTCCATGGAGCTCAGCATGAGACTTGCTGCGAGGCAGTGGAGCTTAGCTGGAGTCCTGCCACTGAGGACTACCGACTGGATATGCATGTTCGGTACTTCTGTGGCTCAGCACTTTCCCTATGCACTTCAGGCATTTCCAGCTGAGCACTGACCCCTTGCACAAAAGAGCTTGAAACCATTTTTGGCTGCAAGTCAGAGGTTCTGGATTTTTATGTTGTTTTTCTGTTAAAGCCTGACTTTACCCCAGTTTCTTGTATTATCTGAATTCAGTTTTTCACTCCCTTGTTGCTTTGTAGATACAAACATGACACTGTGTCACTATTAATTCTGTTGTTCTGGGCATTTGTTTCACTGATGCAATCATATTTTACCACTTTCAGCACTGCAGTGCTGAGGCATTTGTGAAAGAGTCAGTTGGACTCTATTCTTTATTCCCACAGCTGTAGAAATGACTTGCTGGTTTGCACTGGAATTGCCCTTACAACTTTTTTTTTTCACATTGAAGTGTATTATTAGATGCTGTAGGAAGTTCCTGTAACACAGTTGATCTTTAGGTACCAGTTTATATGTTAACTGATACCTAATCTGATCTGTGTCAATTCTTAACAGCTTTAAATGTAGGAGAATGGTAATTTTCCCTGTACTTTTGACTGATGAATTTTCATTTCAGGACCCCTTCTTCATAACATTTCCCAGGTATCTGCTTCTGCTAACAGTTTTCCATGCTGGGTATTATTATAAGCTGTTACTTCGGTAGGTAGGTTCACTTACAGTAAAATTAAAGAGAAATGCATTTTCCAGGGAATCTGTTTCCTTCCAAAGTCCCGAGGCACACTCCATGTGGTAGTGGCTCACTGGTATGAAGGCATTGGTGTATGTTACTTTATAGACCAAGAATACGGGACAGCTTTGGCTTACTGCTTTTCATAGGAACTTTACTTTCAGTGTCTCTGAGAGTTAGTGTCTTTGAGCAGCAAGGCAAGTTTAAGCAAGTATCTTGATTTTTTTTGGGGGGTAGGAAGGGTGTTGTTTTTTCTTCTCTCTGCTTGTTGTGGTTTTGTTGCGTTGTCGAGTACAACTGAATTGGAAGATGCTCTCCAACTACCACTGTGCTCTCGGTCCCCCAGGTCAAAATAAAACTAGACCAAAGTCAGCTCTCTGGCAAGGTTATGGTACATGTAACTTTGTTGGCTTTGTTTTCTAAAGGGTAAAAGAGACATAAACTTCTCAGATGTGTATCTGACAGAGACAGCTACAAATACAACGTTATCACCCCAATACAACCCAGAAATTATCATTGTGGGATCAGGCGTCCTGGGTTCTTCCTTGGCCACGGTGCTCTCGAGGGATGGAAGAAAGGTGACTGTTATAGAGAGGGATCTGAAAGAACCTGACAGGATTGTTGGAGAATTGTTGCAACCTGGAGGTTTTAAAGCACTTAGAGACCTGGGTCTTGAAGGTGAGTGCATTTAAGACTCTGAGTATATCTGTAATGCAATAGTTTTAGAGGAAGCATGCCTACTGGGAAAATGAACAAATATATGATCTGTGCCTAATATTTGAATTAAAATTGCTTATATATTTCTAATGTGGCATTTTGAAAAGATTAATTCTTCAGTGTGTGTTTTGATTAAGAAAATTGGACTGTAGATAAAGAAATACTTTTAATACATATTTAAGCTTTCTAAAAACTTCTTTTGACTCATCTGTTGGTTTCTATTTTGCAGATGCAGTAGAAGGTATTGACGCACAAACTGTAAATGGTTACATAATTCATGACATAGAGAGCAAGTTGGAGGTTGAAATTCCGTATCCAACATCTGAGGATGGGCACGTGGCCAGTGGAAGAGCTTTTCATCATGGCCAGTTCATCATGGGTCTCCGAAGGGCAGCTATGGCAGAGCCCAAGTGAGTCACCTTCTGAACAGCTCAGTTGGGATCTAGAGGTTCAGAACCACTGTTCCCAGCATCTGTGAGATTCCTTAACCACTTCCCTCTATCCCAACATAGAGGGCTGCAATGAACAAGACTGAGAGAATGGAACAGCTGTAGTTGCTTGTTCTGTTTTCTGTAGGTAACGTTCATGAGTTTCATATACATCATACATTACCTTTTGGGACAAGTTAATCTACAGGAGTATAGGTTTTAAGTAGTAGGCAAGATACTGGCCCATCCATGTGAGAGGACAGTTCAAGGCTAAAGGGTCAGTTCTCTTCTACTGATCGTTGGGTTTGGTACTTTACCAGGAGTAGAGACCTCTTATCAGTATGCCATGTGCAGAGCTTCCTTGGTCAAGAAACAAGTGGCAAATCTGTGGTATTCTTACAATTATAGAATGGTTTGGGTTAGAAAGGACCTTTAAAGGGTGGCCAGTCCAACCCTCCTGCAATGAGCAGGGACATACATTTCTTTCACTGGTGTTATCTATGATGCCAGAAATTGAACTTCTTAGACATTTGCATGTTGTTCTGCTTTTACTGATAACAGGATGTCAAGCTACTAACTAGACAGGAGCACTAAATGAAAGTAGCTCATTCTAGTTATTCTGTTTTTGACAATCTTGAAGACACCTTCTCTTCCTGAGGAACTAAAAGTTAGTGTTTGGTATTTACTCTTTAACTGATTCATCTTTTATACAGGAGATAATAAGAAATCTTTTATTGAAACAATAGATTCTAGGTGCTATTTTCTGTGGGGTGTTTTTTTGTATTGTCTTTATTTCCCTGAATAACAGTTACAAGGGAAATGTGGTGTTATCATCTTTTTACCATACATGTCTCTTCTGAATAGGAAATTGCGTTCTCCTGTCATAGCTATTGTATCATATGAATTGTTAAAAGTAGCACTAAAATACAGCAGCCACAACCACGTTTCATAGAATGCTTTGGGTTGGAAGGGATCTTAAAGGTCATCTGGTTCCAAGCCCCTGCCACGGGCCGGCACACCTTCCACTAGACCAGGTTGCTCAAAGGCCTGTCCAGCCTGGCCTTGAACACTGCCAGGGATGGGGCAGCCGCAGCTTCTCTGGGCAACCTGTGCCAGTGCTTCAGCACCCTCACAGAGAAGAACTTATTCGTAGTATCTAATCTAAATCTCTTTCAGTTTAAAGCCATTCTTGTTGTCCTGTCACTACGTGCCTTGTAAAAAGCCTCTCTCCAGATTTCTTCTAGGCCCCTTTAGGTACAGGAAGGCTGCGCCAAGGTCTCCCTGGAGCCTTCTCTTCTCCAGGCTGAACAACCCCAGTTCTCTCAGCCTGTCTCTATAGGAGAGGTGCTTCAGCTGTTCTGATCATCTTCATGGCCTCTTCTGGACTCGATCAGGTCTTTGTCTTTCTTTTACTGGGGACCCTTCAGGTATCAAAGCTTCTTGTTGAGGCTTCAAGTTCAGTGGAATTTGGGCACTTTTTTTGCTCAGCCTACAGGGAGGGGAAACTCCTGTGGCTGTATGCAGTCTCTGAAGCAGAAACTCACAAAACCTAATGTTTGTGACTTGAATTCAATTCTGTCCCCTTTTCCCACACCATGTTATGTTCACTTTGTGTATGCCTGCTTTCAGTTTAATGTTAGCAAACTACTTCTCGATTAAGGTGTGGGAGAGATCAAGAACTCTTTAATAGTTCCAGAAAACTTTGTTTTTCATCTCAAAGCTTGTGAAAATATAGGGGATAATTATATATTTATTATTACTTATCAATATATCCTCTTTATAAGTGGTAGACAATATGAATTTATTTCAGCTGAGTAAAATGACTTTTGCAGAGGAAGGAGGAAGGGCCTCATCAGTTAATCACTTTTATAGTGGGTGAGAACCAGAAAAAGAAGTGAGTACTCACTTGGATATCTGAATTGACAGCTATAAAAGGAATTTAAAGCCGATGGGATCCGCTGAACTCTGATTCACGTGCTATTAACGTGACATGTTGCTGCCCTCCCTTGCTGGTGAAGTTTCGGTCAGTGTGCTAACACGTAACCATTCATGTTTTGATCCAGCCAACCTGCCTGTTGCCTCGCAAATTAAGCTCAGAAATTTCTGTGCTGGCTAACATGTAGAAAAGACTTGAATTCAATTGCTCATGTTCCCTCCAAGAGCCCAAAATACCAAGCTGTTGAATTCTCATGTAGACCTTTAGCTAATTTCTCCAAGTTGTGGAATTCTATCTGGATATGCAAATATTTGTGAGGAAGAGAGTGTCTGTGTTGAGCTGCTAAGTCTGAACTTCTGGGATCAGGTTTAACAGCTCGGACCCAACAGGGGATATAAGTGTACAGGGATTTAACTTGTTTACCCCAAATAGCTCTGTTTGGGAGGTGGACATAAGGGATACTCAGTTCAAACTGTGAACATAAGCATTAGCAGAACTGGAAAAGTATGAATAGCAAGAAAATAGGGGAAAGAAAATACAGGAATATGCTGAGTTCCTGAAGTGAAAAACGAGATGACCGTATCCTAAACAGGTTAGTTTATTGTGGACTACTCTGGAAATTAGGTACCATTATCTTTGTGTACATGTTAGTGTAGAATTGCTGTTTCAGATCTTGCTCCTGAATTCTGTTTTCAGTCAGGTCTCACCTGCACTGTCAGCATTTCCCATCTTGAGCAGGGATGTCTTGGTCAGCTGCCTGGTTTCTGACCATTAGTAGGTGTCACACTCCTCTCTGCAGCTCTTACATGGCCATGGAGTACCCGAAGCACAACTGGGGATTCTGCTAAGTGGTTTGCTGTTTAAGATAAGCGCAACAGTTTTTAGACTATTCTCAAGTCTCAAACCAAATGGTAGTGTTGAACTGAAATTAATGCCAAGCCCTTTTGGTTTTTAATGTGGCTTCTGAAAGTGGTCAAGAACGCATCTTTGTAAAATTGAAGCAAGTGGTTTGTTTTGGCAGGGACAGGATTAGTGAAAATCTGGTTCTCCTTTGTCTAGTGCCTTGAAATGCTGGCAGCATTAATCTTCCATTCTGTTTTAAACCCTCTGTTCTGTTTCAGTGCAAAATTCATTGAGGGGACTGTGGTAGAATTGCTTGAGGAAGATGACTGTGTTGTGGGTGTTCAGTACAAGGACAAAGAAACTGGAGATACCAAGGTAGGACAGTTCTGTGTTACAATCTTTGTTAAACTGTTGAGAAAATCGAGGGTTGGTTCATACATATAAGCTTTATTTTGGAGCACTGGCGCAGAAATAATGGCGTTATCAAGCAAGTGAAAGCATTAATAAAGAGACATACAGTGCCAGCCTATGGGAATTCTTGTTATAACTTCGTGTGCAGCTTTTATATTTAGTGTGTCTGGAGAATTCAGTTCATTATTTCAATATTCATATATCTGGAGTTTACAATCATTTGAGAGTTACTAGTGGAAAACGCAATATATTAAGAATTGTGCTTTGCCTGTGTGTAATGATTTACACTTCCACATATACTTCCACCATCTGGATGTGGATGCAGATACCACAGCTAAGGTATCTGAAAATAAGATAGGTGCCTATTCAGAGAGAGAGCTTTGTCCAGTAATTTCTTGGATCACAGAATTCTGGCCTATTTTAATTGCATCACTGATTTGATGAATATTCTTTGCCTCAACCAGTGCTAAACTGCTATCAAACTGTGTCAACTCCTAATTAAAAGTTTAGGAAAGACCAGTCTGGGTAGAAACAATATGCTGAAGTGCTGGATATAATGCCTGTTCTCTAGAAGAGCCAAGTTTGTAATCTCCTTTGTTGACTTCAAAATTCCTTTGCTGCCTAAAGTCATGTAGCCAGGGTGTTGCCCTCCATACAAGATTGAGAAAGTTCCTGAGGAGTTGGAAGTTCCTGCTCTGAGCATCTTTAGGCCATTTAGACATGGAAACAGTGGTATAAAATAGTATGTAAGAGAGCCTTTTAAAAGTACTTGCCCCGGATGTAAGAAAGCTGGTTGGTTTTAGAGCCTCCTCAGCCAAATGGCATTTCAGCCCACTTGATGGCAAAGTGCTGTAAGAAGTAAGTTTTAAGAGAGCTGAGTGGAAGCACTGTCCTTGACCTGCTTGAGGTAGCTGGAGAACGGAGGAGTTCCAAGTCCTGTTCCTTGGTCTGTCTTACATGTTATGTAAAATGAGTAAAACATATAAAGACGTCCTCTCTAGTAAAATAAGCTATTGAATCATATGGGTACTAGAAAGAGGGAGTTTGAGAGGAGGAGATTTTGGAGGATGGAGTGGTTGGTTGTTTGGTTTTCCCCCAAATCCAATCGGCTTTATCATCCAGCAGTGTAGAAGCGGGTTTGATTTGGTTTTGTTTGGGGGTAAAGGGAGATAGTGCATATTTTGTTTTGAGATTGATATTTAAGCTTTACACATGTACAGATGTTGTTATTGTAATTTTAAGTGTGACTTACTTGACCAGCAGCAGGGTGATCAGTGTTTTAGCCTGCATCTGTCCTGAGAGCCTGGATGTTGTTAAGGCTCTGAGTTTCCTGTGTGTATAATGGGGATAAACAAATTCATGTTTATGCTGAGGTTCTGTGACTGGAAAGAGCTGTTTCGTTTGGTGGCCTCAATCTCCTTTGACTTTAGAGAAAGAAATTTCCACTAAACATTTATTCTTAGCTGTATTTCTCTACTTGTGACTTTTTACAGCTGGGAAACAACTTGGGGAACCCAAACCGAAACCCAAAGCCTGTTTGCATTCCTTAGCCCCCTTTCATAAAGAAAGCAGTCTGATCTATCCTGTTACTGTGTTTTTCTGTTATCTTCATCCCTGTTGTCTACCATATTACCTGTGAGACTTTTACTCTCTTCAGTGAGGTTCAAATTAGCCAGTATGCTCCAAGTCAACTTTATCAAAACCAGGCAACTGTAAAGTCTTAGTGTGTTGACTGTGGAAAAACTAGCATGAATGTTCAGATGATGAGACACCAGGGAACCCTTATGTGGAGGTGACTTTGCTTTAACTGCAGGAAGAATTAGAGCTTGCAGTATTCTGAGACAGGAATGTATAGGAAAGAGGATTTGTTAACTCTACTCAGGAGCTCACTTCGATAAGCTCAGAAACCATAAGCCTGTATTATTTTCCTCAGCTTTGCTCTCCTCTGATTTTGTCCAATGTCCCATAACACAGTAAAAGATGTAAGGACTGTGTGACATAAGTGGCTGATCCATTCCTAAGCAGGAGAGAACTGCTTATAGAGGAACCCACTCACATACTAGCCCACCAGATGCTTCCATCCAATAGTAAAATGTTTTCTGGGACTACTAAGGCTTTTTTACCTTGCTACTTTCTGAAAGCTTTCCTGCTCATGCCAAATGTGTGGACTGTTGAAGGCCAAGGACCAATGCTCAGTTGGTCCTGGCCAAGGACCAATGCTCAATCTATCATTGTCTGCAGTTACATCACTGAATATACTGACATTGAGAAAGCTGTAGGTAGAAGGAAACATCTACCTCTAAATTATTTCTAGAATAATGATAGTATAATGGTGTTGTTATGTTACCATACATAGATTGCTTAAAAAGGTATGTGAGTAATTGGAATAATTTGCATATGTTAGAGAAGAGTGTGTGGTAAATATTAGGAATGTGCCTACACTCAGGCTGAACCTCATCAGTTTACTCGCGTTCTATTTTGTATTTTGTCTCTGTGCACTATTTGTTCCTATAGTTCCCAAGTATGCCAGGAACTGCTGAGGGTTCACTGCTTGCTCTTGTAAAGATTTTGCTATGCTTACTGCCTTTCAGTTTGTAGCTCTTTGGTTTTGTTTAGTTGCTTTCACATAGCTCTTTAATTTAAAAGCTTGTCTTGTTTTTTTTTTTCTTCTATATGCTGAAGGCAGCAATTACTCTACTTCCTTGTCTATTTTTGATCCAAGCTCCTACATAGTGCCGTGACTATGGGATCTGAAGACATGTCTGAAAAAGCCAAAGTATATTCTTAGATCTTTTAGAGGAAATAGGGTTAAGGATTGCTTTCGTGAGACCTCACTTGGAGTATTATGTGCAGTTCTGGTGTCCTCAACATAAAAAGGACATGGAACTGTGGGAACAAGTCTAGAGGAGGGCCACGAGGATGATCAGGGGACTGGAGCACCTCGCATATGAACATAGGCTGAGAAAGTAGTAGAAGAGAAGGCTGCATGGAGACCTCATAGGGGGCATGCAAGGATGCTGGAGAGGGACATTTCATCAGGGACTGCAGTGATAGGACAAGGGGTGATGGGTTCAAACTTCAGCAGGGGAAGTTTAGATTGGATATAAAGAAGAAATTCTTTACTGTGAGGGTGGTGAGGCACTGGAATGGGTTGCCCAAGGAAGTCGTGAATGCTCCATCCCTGGCGGTGTTCAAGGCCAGGTTGGACAGAGCCTTGGGTGACATGGTTTAGTGTGAGGTGTCCCTGCCCATGGCAGGGGGGTTGGAACTAGATGATCTTAAGGTCCTTTCCAACCCTAACTATGCTATGATTCTGTGAGAAGCATGAATATGAGGAAGGCAGAAATACATAAAGTATAAATACCTTCTGTGATCCTCTTACCTATTTATTGTTTGTAGAACATGTAATGCACAATTGCAAATGGGAGCTTGTGATTTGTTTCCCACTGTTCTGAAGCAAAATTGAAAATGTCCTATCTTTTTTTACCTCATGCTGCAGGAACTTCATGCACCACTCACTGTTGTTGCTGATGGACTTTTCTCCAAGTTTAGAAAACACTTGGTCTCCAACAAAGTTACTGTTTCATCCCATTTTGTTGGTTGCATTTTAAAGGTAACGTTTATATATAATATTATGTAAGCCAGTGTACTACTGCCTCTTAATGTGGGTCTGAATTTCACTGAGTATGTTGTTGTTCAGCATCTTTTCCGAAAGAATCAATTAGAACTATGCTTTTAGGTACTTAACTAGCTTTTCTATCAGTTTTTGTGTCCCTTTGAGGACTGCTTGGATATTTTAGTCCATGTTTTAACTCTTACGTTATTGATGCATACCCAGTTAACTTGTACAGTTACAGATCAGATTTTTGACTCTTAAAACACTTCTAAGAAACTTTAAAAGTTAGATTTCTGGTTTAAAGAGTGGAGCACAGTGTTAAGCATATAGTTGAATGAGAGAGGGTTTAAAAGAAACTGGTTAGGATTCAACGCAGGAAGTTTTAACTGAGCCCTGGGCATACTGAACCTGTTCACAGATATTCTTTTTCCTTGAAGAATAGTTTCAGCATCTTGTATAAGGTAGTGCTATATGTGCTATTAGCATAGAATTTCTGGATTAGAAGAGGACACCATTTTAAAGCTGGAACCCAATTTGTAAGATAATTTCTGTGGCTATAAGTGCTTTGACTGGTTTTTGTGTTGACTTATTGGTAGCTGAGCTGGTGACACTTGTTTCTCACAGTACTCATGACACTTGTTCAGGGAGCTGAGATCTGGAGTTTTAGATCATCCTGGCAGTTACGGGTCAAACCACTCATGTTTTATACTCCATAAGAATCCCCAAACCATGCTTTTGCCTGAAGGTGGGGTGCCTTGTAAACAGGTACATACATACCTTCAGGATCTATATACTTCAAGAGAGAAAGTGGGAATCTAGGTTGGTAGCTGAGTGGTCGGAGAACCCAGGTAGAAATGCTGGCTGGGTCTTGCCTTTTGTGGCTGCTGCATTGACTATAATATTAACAGCAAAAAGAATGAAGGGAGAAGAAAGCAAACCACAGCATTTTCACTGGACTGGGAACACTGACTTGGAGGAACTTTAGCACTTTTTGGGTCCCGAAGCCAGTTGCCACTGCCCAAGGACCTCCTGTTTCTCTACTTTTGGAAACCTATGTAAGACCTGGTTAGATAAGACCCTGTGATTCTTCCTCAGTTGGTATCTCCATATAGTTGCATACAGAGACAATACATACATACAGAAATACAGTGCATTTCTTTCCCTCCCAGCACTTTCTTTATGAAAAGAGAACATCCTCTTGCCAAAACTCACTACAGTGATTACATTACAGGCTTTCAATGGCATGTCTTAAATATTAGTGAGGTGTTCAAGTGAAATGGATAACAATGTATTTTTGAGTAAAAATTAAAATGTGTTGTGAAAAGAATTGTAACTACACTGAAGTTAAGAACTTCCTTTTCTGAAAATACTTGTTCATAGAGGTAAGTAACACACTGTGATATGGGATTTTATTTCAGAGTACTTAAAATGATTTTGAATTTCTAAAGTTGAATATCCTTTCATTAATCAGTCTCAAGGTCTCTTCCCCTTCTTTTCTCTTCAAGGATGCACCACAGTTTAAAGCCAATTATGCTGAACTTGTTCTAGCTAAAACCAGTCCAGTGCTTATCTATCAGATTTCTTCAACTGAGACTCGGGTCCTTGTTGATATTCGGGGGGAAATGCCAAAGAATTTAAAGGAATACATGATTGAGAACATTCATCCACAGCTACCTGGTAAGTGCAGGAAGATTTCCATCCAGAACTGTCACTGTTACATGTGCCAGAAGGGCCCATCTCACTGAATCCATTGAACTGTGAGGCCTTTTTCCATGTGCACAGTTACTGATTCAGTTCCCATTCACCCTTCTTTGATTCCACACCCCACAGCAGTTTGTTTAGCTCACATCTGTGAGACTAGCAATTCAGAAGGATTATCTCTCTAAGAAGAGGTTAAAATGGGCTGTGTGAACATGATTTGACACTCTCAAGTTGTGTAACTGAAAAATTTATTGCAGATCACTTAAAGGAGCCATTCTTAGTAGCAGTTCAGACCGATCGCTTAAGGACGATGCCGGCCAGCTTCCTGCCCCCGTCAGCTGTAAACAAAAAAGGTGTGTGTTGTGGAATAAAAGGAGGGGAAAAGGCATTATGGACTTCTCTGGGGACATTGGGCTTTGTTGCCATAGATGTATATTTGGTGTTCGATACAACTGTCGATTCTTCTGTGAGAGATAAGTTTGAAACTGTATACCCTGGGCAGAGTGCAAGTGGGACGTTTATATTGACACGACTTCAAATTGGGGCTTGCTTGATTTTTAAGTTTAAATCACTCAGTTGCTCAAGCTGATACAAGCTTGGTCTTTTTAAGGAAAACTTGATTAAAAATGGAAAGAAATTACCTTAAAAAGTGTGTGTGTTCTTTGAATCGCACACATAACCTGTAGGGGAGAAATACTGAGTTTGTTCATGTTTAAGCCTTTTTAAGCCTGTTTAAATTAAATCCTTCATTCCTTCCCTTCCTCCCCTTCCTCCCATTTTATAGATGGGAATGAATTCTTAGTAAGTTTGATTAGAAAAAAATAAAGGGTTTGGTCATGCAGTATCCCATGAATTTTTCTCTTCCACGCAGGTGTTCTGCTTTTAGGAGATGCATTTAATATAAGACACCCTCTAACTGGTGGAGGAATGAGTGTTATTTTAAATGATATTAAAATATGGAAGAGTTTGCTCCAGGATATTCCAGACCTTTATGAAGACTCTGACATTCTTCAGGTGAAGCTTTATTTTGCAGCTTTTACTGCAGTTTGATGACTCTTTCCTAAGTTCTGTGCAGCTTGGGGACATGTGTAAGTTTTTAGCAAGGCACAGCAGTCTTTGAAGTTTTGGGTATTAAAACCTACATGAGGCGTTCACGAGGGAACAGAGTTGTGGTCTGGGAGTGCTGTGGCTGTGTGGCAAAAGGCAGAATCAACACTGCTTGCTGATCTGTCATGTTGTGCTGTCATGCGTGCTGTGTGCAGTGAGCCCACTTTGCTAGTATAACCTTATCTGCCCCTGTTAATAATGTGCTTGTAACATAGGTTGATGGTAAATGGGTGGGGTTGGGCCATTACTGTTGCAGGAGTAGGGAGTAGTGAGCATGTGGACCAGGTTTTTTCCAGGCACATCTCCATGCTCCACTGGCCTTTTGCCTGCTGCATTAATCTTGCAGTAGGAAGTTAGGGAACATCCTTCTTTCCCAGCAATCAGCACCATCAGTGTTGATGCCAGGTTTGTTTTTATTGTGAGATTTTGACCCAGACTTCTGCTAAGTAAATAATAAGATTTCTTGTTTATTTCTTCACTGCTTTTAATCAGGTTAGGCAGGGGGTTGGAACCGGAGGATAAGGTCCTTCCAGCCCAAACCATTCTATGATTTTATGTTGTCTTGGCTAAATTACAGCTAGAATAGCTATAGATGACAAGTAAAGGATTTTGAAAGTGAGAATTGAGAAGCCCTTAAGAGGGACCCTGAATGTTAGGACAATACAGGACTTACCTGAACACCTGCACATACCTAGATCTCAGCATCACCTCGGACTTACAGTTATTTCCTACTTCCACTCCGTCAACAACAAGAAGTAGGTAACACTTCCAAGTTTGTGACGTGCACCAGCCACTACAGGCTGAGATGAAGCACACCCTTCTGTGCTGCCTTTTCTATATTTACTAAGAAAAGCCTGGTTGAACAAGTTTCCAGAATTCCTTACTGACGTAGATTCCACACTGATCCACTCCACATTTTCATGAGTATGACTCTTACTGCCTGCTTGGGAGTGTTTTGAATGCGCTTCTGTGTCTACTGACAGAAAAACTTACATCTTTTGTTTTTCCTTTTTCAGGCCAAAAGGACATTTTACTGGTCAAGAAAAAAGTCTCATTCTTTTGTAGTGAACGTCCTTGCCCAGGCCCTGTATGAACTCTTTGCTGCCACAGATGGTAAATATAACATAAAGATAGCTCCTGACTAATTACAGCTTGGTAAATAAACTTGCCTGAGGAAAGGATGTGTGTGTGTGTGTGTGAACATATGTCCATGTGTTCTTGCATATCTATATGTATATTGATAAATATTAAATATATATCCATGGAAGGAATTTAGTGAGTTAGTTTGCATTCTCTGCCTAATGGTTTAGTTTTAGCGGTACGTAAACTGAGTTTTGGCAATGTGAAGGCAAGCCTTGAGCTGGCATTCAAAAAGCAAAACCAAAGAAAAACCCCACAAAGAAACAAGCAGAAAACACTTGTTCTTTTGTCAGTTAATTCATGAATATTCTATAGATACTCTGTAAGAATATCCTTTACTTCAATAAAATTAGCTCAAAATCCAATTAAATTTAACAGAACAGCTACCAAAGTACCAAAAGTCTTGGATTTGGTATCACCGTTGTGTATGCTGAGTTAGTTTTGAGTATGTGTTGAATATATTTGTTGAGTCATTGTAATTTATTTTGTAGATTCCTTGCATCAGCTGAAGAAAGCCTGTTTCCATTACTTCAGGCTTGGTGGAGAATGTGTCTCAGGCCCTGTTGGATTGCTGTCTGTGTAAGTACAGGGTGCTGGAAATGGCTAATGTGAACAGGAGAGTGTGGTGAGCCTCTGTGCTCTGCTCCCAGTCAGTCAGCTCCGCACAGGGGCAGTAGTCCAAGTCCACAGGAGCCTATGTTTTTAGGATTGTACTAAAGGTTGGAGCTTTATTAGAAGATGTGTTTAAAAGCTGACTCTGTTTTGGGTTTTTCTGTGTAAAAAATGCCACTAAAAACTGCAGGGAGGTTAATGTGTGTGGCATGGGAGTTTGAATGAGGCAGAGGACCTGGTGGAGGTGTTTCATGCTTGATGAGTTGGGAATAGCAAAGGATGAGGTCTCCCATGAAAGAGCATAAAGAATGGTGGAACTGTCAAGGTGTTTTGATTGACCCCTCAGAAACCAGTGACTGTGCAATAACTCATACTGCTTTGAGCATGTTTCTCTGGTTTTGGAACGGGAACTGTCAGTGATAGAGCTTGTTGAGAGTAATCTCCTGGGGGCTGATGGAGGCAGGCACAGGCTGCCGGGAATGAGGAGAGTGCAGCAGCATGTGTTGGCTGCACTGTGGGGAGAACAGAGAGCATGGAGCAGCTCCAAGACAACTAAGTGTGTTTTTTTCAGTTGAGATGCAAGCACCAGAGCTGCCTAAATCAGAAGGGGAGGGGAGGGTCATCCTGAGTGCATATCTCTCCTTGTAAACTTAATTTCTGTCAGTGCTTTCCAGTACTGTTTATTGACATGTTCTGTCTCTTTATTCTCAATACAGGTTATCTCCTAAGCCAATGGTGCTGATTGGCCATTTCTTTGCTGTAGCATTATATGCTGTTTATTTTTGCTTCAAGTCAGAGTCCTGGATCATGAAGCCTCGAGCGTTTGTCAATAGTGGAGCCATTCTTTACCGGAGTTGCTCGATAATATTTCCACTTATTTACTCTGAAATGAAGTATTTAGTCTACTAAAGTCCAGGGGGAAATGACTGGAGGAAGAAAACATGAAAATCACGATGCCTTCAAAATCTTTGGAGCTCTACTATTTAATAGTGCGTTATGTTTTCTTCTCTGCAAAACGTGATTTCCTTGATAAGGATCTGACTTAATTTTGGTTTTGTGGGTATATACATATATATTATATGTAAATATTCTTTTCTTTGCAATTTCAGTCCAGAGAGGAGGTAGCTGTTTACAAGGACCATGATTATGTGTTGACATGTGGTAGAGAATTGCCAGTTTTGTCAGAATTTCATCCCTTGCTTTTGCCATTGCCGAGTGCACCACTAATATTAATAAACTGAGAAGTGAACATGGTAAACCATATGCTGCTATTATCCTTCTTTCTTCCATGCTTTATCCATGCTTCTCTTCAGTAGTGCTATAGACTGTTTCTTTACTGTGAGATAGTGTAACATTCTTGATTTGGGTTGTTTCATTAGGATTCGCTTCTCTTCCATTATGCAGCTGAGGTACTGGTCTGCAGACACTTAAAAGGACACTGGAAAGGATTTCAGATCTTGCAGTGTCATCATACCTTTAACTGCAGTCCCTGTTGCAAGTGCCATGTTGCTCTTCTGAAATCATTCATTACGCCAGAATTCATTTAAGCGAGTAATAATCCAACCATAGTCATGTGGCTACTGCATTGCACTCAGGTACTGAAAATAACCTGGATAATTCCCTCCCATGTCCCTCCCTTGTAAAACCTGAGGGGTTTGGATTGGTTTTGCTGGGGAGGGTGTGCAGCTGAAGCTTAACACTGCCACAGACTGAAGCACAGCAACAGATTGCATCCACTGAAACAAATTCAGGCCAGGCTGTTGTCAGAGACAGTAACCTTTAATATTACTTGTAAAAACTTACGAGAAGTAGCACAAAGTGTCCTTTTAATAGTATGTTTTGGGGATTTTTTCCTGTAGAAATTACTGCATGCTACTGGAGGGCTTATATCTTGTACTGTTGGTCACTGTTCCTCTCAATGTTATCACTATCAGTGCGTTTCCCTTTGTTCTTGTGTGTTGTCATTTTTCTTTACCTTTCTTACGCATTTTTCTTATGATTGCTTTGTGTATCCCTGTGTGGCTCTGTTGTTTTGGCTGGCTGAGCAGTCACGCAGCAGTGCTGAGAGAGCAGTAACATGCTTCTGTACTGGTGAAACATCTTGAAAACAACAGATTGCACCAACTGCATCGAAACATCCAGTTTGTGTTGGACTGTGGGAAAAAGTCTGGGGAGAGGCTTCTTTAGCATTTCATTCTGATTCTATCTATGTGGCAGTTAATTCCAAATGTCCTTTTCCAGAAGCAAAAGGATTGATATTTTTATCACCATTAACACTGTCGATACCCTCTTGAAATCACACACACCAAGAATATGTCTGTGCTTTAACTTCAGGGTAAAGTACTAAGAGCTGCCCCTTGGAGGGTAACACAAAGTTTGCAGGGTTTATACGAGTGTGTTCAAAATTGGTGAAAATATTGATTAATTTTACATTTTCTGGGTTTTTTTATCTCATTTGCAGTCAGCCTCCTTAAAGTCAAGCACAAAAAGTCCTGAGCCAGCTACCCATCCTCAGCTTGCTGTAATAAAAGGTGATAGCTGTAGATTTTTTTGCTGTGTATCTCTGGTTAATGAAAGGTTTTCGGATCTGATTTTTCAGGAAATACCTCTGCTTAAATGTATGTGTATGCTTAAGTGCTTTTTTTTTCTTCTATTTTCCTAAATTCAGTTTCCTAAGTACCCGCTTAAGTGTTTTGATGTTGAAAATCACTGCGGGGGAGATAAACACAGTGTGTGTGTGTGTGTGTGAGGAAGAACAACCTGAAAACACAGCTCCTGGCATGGTTAGGGGCCTTATCCTTGAGCCAGGACAGAGGACTGGCTTTGAACTACCAAACACACTGGGAGTGTTTGGACACAGGGCAGTGCAGGGGGGGGGCTTCACAGTGGGGTTACTGATGAGTTGGTGTTCAGTGGTGTTGGCAGCACTGGCTCGTCAGTGCCAGCAACAGCAGTGAAGAAAAGGCACAGGGCAAGGCTCCTGACTGTGGTCTCTCATCCCTGGCTGCAGTGGTTTCGTCAGAGCTTGTGGGGTGGGGAGAAGTCATGAAAGAAGCAGCTCTTGAGCCAAATAAGAGTGAGAATCAGAATCACAGACTGGGTTAGGGTGGAAAGGACCTTAAAGCTCATCCAGTTCCAATCCCCTGCCATGGGCAGGGACACCTTCCACTAGAGCAGGTTGCTCCAAACCCCATCCAACCTGGCCTTGAACACTGCCAGGGATGGGGCAGCCACAGCTTCTCTGGGCACCCTGTGCCAGTGCCTCAGCACCCTCACAGTAAAGAACTTCTTCCTAATGTCTAAACCTTTCTGTTTAAGCCATTCCTGTTGTCCTATCACTACATGGCCTTCTAAAAAGCCCCTCTCCAGCTTTCTTGTAGCCCCCTTTAGGTACTGGAAGCTGCTCCAACCTCTCTCTGGGGCCTTTTCCTGGATGCCCCCTCCACTGGTGTGTGGAGTGGAGGCTTGTTCATCACTGGGGTGTTGGTTTATGTGTGAAAGCATTGCAAGCCTTGGAGAGATTTGTACCATTTGTAGGTTGAGTGTTCTTGATCCTCTTGTTTTCGGGGTTTAGTTTGGATAAGCTCTTTACTGGAAATCTATGGGGCAATGAGAGGTTTGGTTCTTCCATCATGGCTATAAAACCTGTGCTAGAGCAGGCCTGTGGTGTTGGGCGCTGTGTGAGGAGCAATGCCTGCTGGGGCTGTGCATGTGTTCCCTCAGCTCCAGTGCAAGCACAAGGCAGAGCAGTGGTTGATTTCCTCCCACTTTCCCTTTAACCACCCTGAACAAAGAGGAAGTGCTCGGTTAGTCCTGGATCGGCTGCTGGATTTTGTCACTTAGGATGTGATTGTGCTGCTCAGGCAGCAGGAGTGCAATGTGAGGAGTCTTGGGCATGGTTATGGTGCCCTCTCTGGGGAGCCAATGTGAACAGGGGCTTACACAGCCTGCTCTGCAATGTAAGGAAAGAGAAGCCTGTTGTTCTCTGTAGCTGTAAGCGGTTTGTTAATGATTCTGAACAGCACTTGGAAGGCTTCACTCTGAAATCTGTCTCACTGGATCTGCAGTACACTGCAGGGGAAAAACTGTTTGTTTTTTTTACCAGCCAGTAACAGGGGCCCTGTGCTGGTCCTCATCTGCGTTCCCCAAGTTCTGTTTCAGCTGCACGGTGATCTGGTTTTGAAGAGCCACACTTGAGCTGTAATCGAGCTGTTCCAGAGTATGTGCGACACCAGTGCTGTCACTGGGGTTTCCAAACATCTGTGGAAATAGGAAAAAAGGGGGTGATTAAAACACGTTGCTCCCTCCCTTGTAATTGTCTTGTCTTTCTCCCTCTTGCCATGCACTTGACCTCTGCCTCCTCCCACTCTGTTTTCTGGTCCTTGCTTCACACTTGCAGCCTGAAACGTGTTGCAGTACAGGACTCGGGTTATAGATGGGAAAGGTGCATGGAGCGTGTTTCCTGCACTGGGTTCCCATGTGGAAGCTGTGACCTGAGCTACTTCACAGGCTGCTCCTGTGTCCCCAGACCTGGTATTCACTGCAGCTCTACACTGCCTGCGTTGAGTCAGTGGGGCAGGAATCGATAGCTGGCTCACAGTGCTCACACCGCTCCTGGAACCAGCTTGTGTGTTCTGGACCAGATCAAACTCCAGAACAACTATGGGCAGTTGATAAATTATCCATCGAGCAACTCTGGCTTGCTCAGCACAACATTCCTGCATGGACACTAGTGTCAGCAGGTCCTAAATTGTTCCCTGTGGAGCTCCAAAGAGCTGTGCAAGCTCCTGTGCTGTGCACTGAACAGCAGTGTGACAGAGTTTGCTGAGATAAAGTTATTCAAGGCACTGAAAACAAAAGCTGGCAGGATGGTGTTCCGGGTAGTGACTGGAATCCACCACCAGCATCAGCAAAGTAACATAAATGGGAATTACAAGCCTGATGGTGGAATCCGTGGTCCTGGACTCGCTGTGACTGGTCCTCTGCCAGCTACCATGAGCTTGCAGCAGCAGTCGGAAAAGTGAACAGGCTGTTGGGAACTGTTAGGGAAGGGCTAGAGCAAAAAACCTACAGCTCCACATGAAGTGAGCCTTTGAATGACTGATGTCTGGCAGAGCAGAAGCTGGGAATGATTCAGGCAGGGTCAGGAGGAGCTGTGAAGTGTTGGCCTTTGCTGGTTCTCAGATGGCAGAGGTAGTGGAGAGCCATGGAAGAAGCAGCTTGTGGCATCACAGCTGGGTTTCACAGCTGGTCCACACATGGGTTGCCAGGCAACCACCGCCATCAGGACCGGAGGGCAAATCCTGAAGCTCTTGCTCATGTGAAGACACACATCCGTAGTGCCTTGCATCTGTAGTGAGCAATCCTGGAGAAGCACCCACATGACTTGGTGGGGTGTGTTGCATTCTTGTATATGATTTTAACCAGTTCCACCTCTGCTATTACAGTGGGTAATTTGTTTTTGCATGGGAACATTGGGTTTTCCTCAGCTCAGCACCTTGTTTCCTGTGGGCTGCTCTTGCAGAGCTGCTGCTTTGTCAGGTTTCTGCAATGCAACATTTGCTTTGGGTGCAGATTCACGTTTTTCAGGCTATAGCATCTTAACAGCATCTTCCCAGGTGTGGTTTTTGGTAGCTCCAATCTAGCGGCGGATAGATAATATGGGCCTGAAAGTATACATTGGGTTGTGAAAGCATATAGAATTGAATGCACAAGTATCCACTTCCTCTACCTGCTGTCTGTATGCTTCATAGACTCACAGAATGGTTTGGGTTGGAAGGGATCTCAAAGATCATCTGGTTCCACCCTCCGTGCCACAGGCAGGGACACCTTGCACTAGGCCAGGTTAGTGTGATCTAGAACCTGCCTTAGACCTTACTTACTTTTGGCAGTACCGTTGGTGAGGGTTTGGCTTCATGGGCTCTTCCAGGATGCAGGAGTGGGTTCTCTTGGTGCAGGACAAAAAGGGGAAGCTTGCAGTGGGGTGAGGGTCTATAGTCGAGCAGTGGCTCAAGCACGAAGGCTTCATCTATGGTGGGAAACACACCAGGACCACAGGCACCTCCTGGGTGTGGTGTGGAAGGGAAGGGGATTAGCACGGAGCAGGGCCCATTTCCAGCATGGGTGGATCAGGCTGCTCTGGTTTAGGTGTGAGCCAGGCCAGGCGGTTCCTGTGTCACAGGATGGGTCCTGACATGTTTCATGGGGTTGAGTGAATACTGAGGTCCTGGACATGTCCATGTGGGGCTTCCTGAGCACCGTGCTGAGCCCAGCAACACCTGCTTCATGCACTGTGTGCGACACACAGCATAGACATAGCCCTCACCTGTATTTCAACACACAGAAAAACCTGCTGCTGAGGTTTAGGAGGTGAAGCTCCACCTTCCTTACGACTGGACGTATTTGCTGCCTCTGTTTTCCATGTGATCCTTGCTTGATCCAGATGCTGTGGGTACCCTGCTAGCTACAAGATTACAAAGTCTCCTTGATGCATTGCTTTCCCTCTCACATTCATTAATCTTGTTCTGTTTATTCTTGTGGCAATGAGTGATTTCTATGAATTAGGGCTGCTCCTGCAGCAGCAGCCAGCAGAGCCCAAACCTGTTATTTACTATACTGGCTCCACTGTAGCGGGGATGGAAGGTGTGGGGCCAGATCCCTGCATGAGCTGTACTGGAGGGGAGCATGGTCCCTGCTCTTGTTTCCAGGGGGAAGGTTGGGGTACCTGTGTAGGTGAAGACAACACATCTTTATTGCAGCCAGAATGTGACACAGACAGGACCAGTGTCCTTGCTCTGCCCTTTCTTTTTTCAGTAACGAGTGATTTGCCATCTAGCCCCTCCAGCCTTAGCACCACGAACACTTCTTCTCAAGAAACCCTTCCCTTCATCTCTTGCATTTGCATCCCCCTTTCCAGTCTGGTAACCACCACGCTGTCCCAATGACAAAATAGCGTCCCACTGGCCTTCCCACAGCAGACCCGAGCAAGATTACACCAGGTGTAAAACGTTCCATACCAAGACTGAAAGTTACCCGAATACTCACCCCCAACATTAGTTATGGTACTGTTGCACTAGAAGAAATATGTGTGCTTTTCAATAGCATAACAGGATGTTTCAGCCATGGATATTTAGTTAGTTCTTTCTGTCCTCTACAGAGGAAAATCAGCATTGTGTAGTGCAGAGGCAGGTACCAAACCTCTTTTCACTGTATGCACATTCTCACTAACTGCTCTTTAAACAGGGAAATTGACACTTGGGAATCATCAGTCCTGGCAAATTATCCAACACCTTTATTTCCAATTTCATTGCTTCTTTGCGATATAAAAGTCAAACTTCCACAGATAGCTCTTCAGAACAAAACCTACATGATTTATACACAAACAGTTCCACACAGCATTTATAATGCACAATACAAAATGTACACTGCGTGGATGAGATACAAACTGTGTCTCATGTCACGATTTAAACAAGTGTTAAGTTATATAGAGTAGGGCTGATGGTTATGGTCCATAGGGACAGTTGCAGGAACTGCCTTAAAGCACAGAAAAGACACAATTCTGAAAAGCTGCTCATGTCTCATCCCCCATCCCTAACTTGTTGTTCAGGTTTGGGGGAAAGGCTTGGTCCTTCTCCATATTCATAGAACAGTTCTGAATTCATCAAAAATGAAGCTAGGCACGTGGGCTTCAACAACCTGGAGTAAACAGGAAGGCATAGTTAGGTGTTTTCTTCATTATTCATTGTATGCTCGAGTCACCCATTAACAAGCACATCTGATCTATGAACCAAGCACCGGTTCTGACCTGAATCATCGAGGTACAGCCTATAGCCAATGGGATTATTCACATGGGGCATTAAAAATAAATTATAGCAGCAGGCTGCCCAGGGAAGTGTTCACAAACAACCACTGTCCCTGGAAGTGTTCACAAACAACCACTGTCCCTGGAAGTGTTCACAAACCTTGTGGATGAAGCCCTCAGTGACATGGTTTAGTGGTGGTCTTGGCAGTGCTGGGGTAAAGGTTGGACTTGATGATCTTAAAAGTCTTTTCCAACCTGGTTGATTCTGTGATCTTCAAATGCAGTCAAATTGCACTGAACCCTAAAATAAAATCTCTACAAGACCAGACTTTCAGAACTTCCTTTGCACGTGAAATAAAGAAGGTGCCTGGGAAGCCATTGGCAGGAAGGGAAGGGGATCAAGGACTGGAGATGGTGTTTCACCAAAATTTAAGCTGCTGTTTAGCTTTTTTGCCCTGCATTTATAATACTGCTGTTTATTATTACTTAATTCTGCAACATCTCTGAACTTCTGTTTTATTTCTTCCTTTCCCAAAAGCTCCCAGCAATGTACAGGCTCTCCGAGGACTGAATGGAACAGCCTCAAATGTGCACAAAATAGAAATCCTTTCTATATTTTGTATCCCCTGTAGAAAATAGTTTTTCCATAATGATATAATATAGGAATAGTTACACAAAGTACGTAAGTAACACAACTGTAGCTCATAGAAGGTAAAAGAGTTTGTTATGAGCCATTGCTATCAGGCCACAGATTTTTCACCTCTATTTCCTTTTGGCAGTCTTTTACAGAACACCTGAAAAGGGTCAGTACTGCTTGGGCAAAGTCAGCAAGTCCATTATTTTGGGTATGTGCTTACAGATGATGCAGGTTCCAGAGCAGATACATGTGATCAAACTGCTAGTACATAACCACAGCATAAACCAAGATCTAGCTCCCCTGAACAGGTCTCCTGCTCACTGCTACATACAGGAGGCACGGGTTTCTTACCTTCCTTGGTAGCTTTGTGTAGCGAATGTAATCCTCCAGGAACATGAGGGCACCCACTACATCAGCAGGCATCTCTGGTATCTTCTGGCTAAAATTCAACCACCGTGAAGAGCAAACACTTACTAGCTGATCAGTCGTTTGGATAAAATTACATGCAAATGCCAGCTTTCAAACACCACCATCTCCACTAGGTACCACGTGGTTCCATTACAGAAAGAAACAGTATTTTAATCTTGTACTTAGTCAAATATATTGTTGTTGTTATGTAAAATATACTCTGCTAGAAAAACATACTAAAAAGGCAGTGATAATACTACTGAAGTCCTCTTCACAGAGGTGATCCTTAGGGAATGAGTAAAACATGGATACCTTGTGCACTGCTCCATTGTTGAACGAATAAACTGACCGATGAGAGCCAGAAATTGTTCTGTGTATCGTGAGTGAAACTGTTTCAACAGGGTAAGGAGTCCCAGAACTAGAGGCAGCCAGTCAATCTGGTCAGCCGGCCGCTTGCACACCACTCCTGCACCCAAAACCCACCCCAAAACAGCACATGTTTATAAAACAGAACATATTCTTTATAGCAGAGGCTAAATTAGCTAAAACCATTGAGGGTTTTTTTTCTGTACCTCCCCTTCTCCTTGCCCACACAGAAAACTTGAAAACTAATGTAACAACTGCATTTCTTCCACAGCAAATGGCTTAATGATATTAACTAAGGCATAGGATGAAAAAGTCAGGAGTTTGGAGTCCACTTCCTACTCCACTGTATTTGGCTACAATATTATAACAAATCTGCCTGGACATAGAATCATAGAATGGTTTGGGTTGGAAAGGGCCAGAAGATCATCCGGTTCCAACCCCCCTGACATGGACAAGGATACCTCATGCTAGACCATGTCACCCAAGGCTCTGTCCAACCTGGCCTTGAGCACCACCAGGGATGGGGCATTTGCTACTTCTTTGGGCAACCCACTCCAGTGCTTCACCACCCTTACAGTAAAGCACTTCCTCCTTAGATCTAATCTGAATTTCCCCTGTTTTAGTTTGAACCCATTACCCCTTATCCTACCACTAGAATTTCTATGCAGATAATTTTACTATCTTCTCTACAGATGGTTTCACAACAGTTTTCACTAGATTTAGTCAAACAACAACTTATACTATACCTAAATTTCTGTTGTACTGAAGTTTCGGGAACTGGGAAATTAGAAAGAGGAAGTTCACAGTGGGAAAATACGGCAGACGTTTTGTTGTTATGTAGATCTGAGGGGAAAAGACAAAAGAGGAACACAGTTCTTCCAGGTATGTTTTTTTTTTCCTCAGTTAATAATAAAACAGAAAAAGCAAACGGTACTGAGTACTGGAATACAAGACTGACCTTATTTAATGGATTGTGAATGCCAGCTGCTTCCAGATAGGCTGTGATTTCATACAAAAGAGTGTTGTCTTCCTTAGGATAAGGTAGTGATGGGTTCTGATAATGTGCTTCAATGTCAGCCAGTATTGCTCTAAAAGGAAAGCCAATTGATTATATTAAATACTTATTTAAATTATCACCAATACACAATGCCACATGTCATAGTAATGTAAAACCCTCAAGGACAAACTTGTACATGGTTATAAGCAGGAGTAAACCACCTTTTTTGGAGCATTTTTTTACAAACATCAGATTTGTTTCAAGATCAGCATCACACATCCTCACTGCTCATTCTTCTCACCCAAATCAGACCTCAAATCCAGGTAGAACCAAACAGATTACTTGCAAAGTTACTTATCTTTACTGGTTTTGTTGGGTTCAAATTCAAATACTCATCAACAAAAACCTGAATGCATTCAGACTCCGCATTTTGCCATAATCTAGATTTTAAGGATTGCTGAGTTGATAACAATTACACCACAGTGATACATGCAGCTCTTCAGCACATTTGGCTTCTTACTTATTGAGATTCTCCAAAGCAGCAGCCAAATGCTTGGAGTCAAATCTGCAGGAGTAGTTTAATTCATTGGTAATCTGGCGTCTCAAAATCTGCATCTGACCAACCTGTTGAATCAAACAAACATAAAAAGGCTGAGGTGTTAGACTGAATGCAATGAAGGAAGAGTAAAGTCAAACTAAGGAAAAGCTTAGTAACAGTTCACAGTTAAGTAGATTACTTTCTGCAGCTAACAGCCTTTACAGGGCTGCCCAAAGCAGGGACATACATAGTGGTAGGAGTAACTTCCCTAGTTTGGTCACAGGGCCAGCAGTCAGAGCTGACAGACTCCAGTTGCAGAGTGTGGTCAAAGGAGAAGAGTAGTCACAGTGCTCAAGATTTACACAGACTTCATGGTAGCAAATAGAGACAGTGTGAAGGCACTAAAAAGGTAACAGGTACAAAACCCCAGTTACTTGCTGGTTTTCCATTGGTAAGTGAAAATGCTTGTACTCTTTTCCCCATCTTTCCCCAGACCTTAGGTCAGCAATGGCAGGGATAAAAACCACCAGAGAGGCTTCTTGCAGTCAACCTTTCCCTTTTTTCCCTTACCTTTCCTCTTCTCTTCAGTACCACACACAAACATTCACAGTGCTCTGAAAGAACTAGTAGCAAAAAATCATTACAGAGAGATGATAAGAGACATGTTAATGGGATCAGGTAAAACCTACCTTCATTATGGAGTCTAAATATGCTGTCCAGATCTTCTGAGTTTTTGCAATTGCTGTGGAATAAACCTTGTTTGAATTTGCTGAGAAAAGAAAAAAGGGTGAGGCATTAAAAAGAACGAGAAAAATAAACACAAGTGTACAAAGACAATGGCTTTCTTCTGTCTTAACCAGCAAGCACTTACCTATAATTCCTTTGAGAGGACTGACAGCATTCATAAGTGCTTTTAAGGTATCCTGTACTGTCCTGTCACGCAATATATTTCTCTGAAACATACTGAGGAAATTCTAAATAAAAGAAAGAGAAGTAAAATCCTCACACACGTACAGTATCTCCATGGACAAAGAGTTGAGGAATTCCATAGTCAGACTCTGTGATTTTCTGAATTATGCTAATCACTGTTAGGACAATTCATGGATCCCCTTCGTCGATATGTTCACATAAAGGCATTGGGGAAAAGTCATTATATAGAATTGACACCCTATTTAGATCATATAAATATTATATAAATATATATAATATTTGATATAATATGATTGATAATATAATATGATATATGATATATAAATATTTATATAAATATTTATATCACCCAAATGATCTAATTCTTTTTTTGATATCTAGACAGAAAAATAGAAGTTGTGCATCCTTAAAAGTGGATCTCGGGTCAAAGTGTACACCTCCAAAAGGCATTCCTTGCAATCCAGTGCTTGATGTAACACACAACCTGGTGTTATATAGCAGCATTTATTCAAGAGTACTGACTTTCATGATTATATCTGAAACTGAATTCTTACCTTCAAGTATATTCTTACCTTCATGCTTGAACACACATTTTTAAAATGCATTTGATTTCAACTTAGCATTTCAAAAATGAACAGATTTTTGTATTTCCCTAGAAGCTATTCAACAATAAAAGCATCATGACCTTGAGAAATCAGAGTTCAGAAATTACCTGCAGCTCCTTTACAATCATGAAACACAGCAGCCTGTCCAAGCCATTGAGGCCAAAGGTACCTAAAGTATCTTGGATCTCAGAGAAAAGACGACTACTGGTTACTTCCTGGTGGGTTTTGATATCATACCAAGTATTCATTTGGTCAATGTAACACGTGATTCTGAGGGAGATAAACAAACAACTACTTCAGAATAATATTCTGCAGATAGTTCCTGTGCTAATCTGAGTAATGTGTTATTCAGCCAGAGATTAGAAAGACTCTTTTCAGGTCAGATATAAGGAAAAAGACCTTTACTGTGAGGGTGGTGAGGTACTGGTACAGCTTGCCCAATGAAGTGGTGAATGCTCCATTCCTGGCAGTGTTCAAGGCCAGGCTGGACAGAGCCTTGGGTGACATGGTTTAGTGTGAGGTGTCCCTGCCCACGGCAGGGGGTTGGAACTTGACGATCTTAAGGTCCTTTCCAACCCTAAATATTCTATGATTCTATGACTCTAAGCATCTCAGGTGAAGTTTAGTTACTCTTCTCTCCACAGGGATTCTGTCACCCCTGTTTTCTTTCTTCTCTATTTATGTAACACACTGTGTTCCTTCTTGGGCTAAAATCACAGCTTTTCTAGACTAATATTTAAAATGTACAGGACTGGGCAGATTTGGTTTTAGGTAAAAAAGGTGATATGATAGCTAAGGAAAAACTACTTGTTGCATATTTTCTTGTTTGTATATGGTGGAATTGGAGCAATCCAATGCATGGTGCTGTAACACAAGTTTGTGGACACACAGTACTTACTTTGGGTCAGTGATCCGCAGGATTTCTCTACAAAGCCGACCAATAAATGTTACAGATTCATCCACAGGTGTGAATTTTGGTATTGGAATATGAGTAGACTGGTATATGCTTTGCCAGTCTTGAATCTGAAAAACCAGTTTTAATTTGCACGGTTTTAATTTGATTAGAAACATTATTCCTTTTGTTTACACTGTAAAACAGTATCTCAAATTATAGACAGCAAAACACTCCAAAAACCAAATAAATCAAAAGGAATGAGCCTAATGACAAAGAGCAAGCAGAAAGTAAGTGTGGAGTTTGAGAGAACTACCTACACGCCTGGTGAGAACTGCATCTCTTCCCTTCTGCAGTAAGACTAGCCAATGTTTTGTTAGCCAAATTTAAGATCTGTCAGTCCACCACTTGTGAAGCAGAGCCAGTAACTATTGCAGTTTCCCTCACCTACATTCTCATGGCTAACAACAGATTCAGAGATGACTATCGTGATTCAGTAATTATTTTTTACTCCTTTTTACAAGGAGTCACGTGGAAAAGATGAGGGCACAAGTTACTCCTGGGGAGATTCTGACTCGACACAAGAGGAACATTTTTCACAACATGAGCAACCAGCCATTGGAATAATCTCCACAGGGAAGTGGTGGATTTCCCAACACTGGTTAGGGTTCAGCTGGACAGGGTGCTGGGACACCCAGTCTAGGTCATGCTTTGCCTAGAAAGGTTGGATCAGATGATCCCTGAGGTTCCTTCCAACCTGGTGTCCAATGATTCCAAGATATTATTCACTGGCAAGAGATACTAAAATATCCTGTTTAGGGTACTTTGTTCTTCTTATGTATGACTAATGCAGTGGTGATGCTGAAATCATTCAGAAAAAAGCTGGGGGCAGATGTTTTACACAGTAGTTAGCACATTTAGTCGAAGTCACACCAGTATAAACTGTGCACAATTAGGTATATATGCTTGATCAGCCACAAACTTTAACATCCAAATATAAAGACATTTGTCAGCTTTTTACTTGTTTTTGACTAGCACCTTTGTTCTTAAGAAGTTATTGCACTCCTGTTCCACATTGTAGTTAATAATACGAGACACTTCCTCTTGCCATATTTTCAAACCATATATGTTGACATAATCCTGGATATATTCAAATGAGCGATGGAACCCGTCCATTGTAGCTGCCATTTCTTTCAGCTTGGGCATCAGTTCACTTGGCTACAGATGGGAAAGACACCAAAAAAGAAAAAAACAAAACTGTGAACAGGCAGAATACAAAGAAAACGTAAAAGGCTTCTAAATGCCTTTACACAGCCACCTCTGGAGGATTTCACTATGCTCCAGCCAGAACTGAAAAGCACAGAAATTTGTCAAAGGTTGTTTGATATCTGAAATAATTCTTAGTATTTTTCCTTCCTGCTTCTAATGTTTATTTTAGGCTTCTGTGGTACTATTGATTCATCTATGAGACTCAAGTATTTGGACAGGATCAAAGCAAGGACTCGCACTCCTTATTCTACCATTGCCTTTCTGCATTTACCTGGCTTATACATACCATGTTTTATCATCAGTCGTTACAAAGACAGACCTGTGAACTCAGAATTGATAGGACATTTGGCAATGGAAAAAAAATAAGTGTTTTGAATTCTGTCTATTCTTAGCAGTTTTAAACCTCATTTCAATATTAAATAAGTCATTACAAGTAACCTTTAAAAAGTTCAAAAGTTGCAGGTTTTTTTCAAGTATGAATTTTCTAGAAACTAATAGAATAGAAGAGGTCCCACCAAAGCCAAGATACATAAAATATAAAATCAAATCAAGCTTTTACCCACCTTGGCTCTGGGATTAAAGATAAGTCCCCTGTGAAGAGCTAGGGCTACCCGTTTTACCAGCTCCTTCCTTATTCCATCCTCTAGTAACTGTTTTGGGTCCACCTAAGTTGAAGAAACATTTTTTTCTTAAAGTCAGAAAGGTATAAAAACACATACAAAGGGTTTAGTTTGTATGGAGCTATTAAGTGCTTACAGTGAACTGGAAAGCACTGCAAACAGAAGTACTTTCCCACCAGCACCTGTCCAAAGAATAAATATTTAAATACTTCTAATGGATAGTACATTTTGAACTTGAGCAGCAAATGTTTGCAGTTCCCATATTCGCTCTTGTCTCATAATCCATGGGGAATCCTGTACAATTATAAGAAGCCAGTATGCATTAAGAAGTGTGTATTTTTTCAAGAATCCTTGCTCATGGTCCTGAAAGAGGTATCTTAATGTAGGAAATGCAGTCTTTGCCAATGGAAGAAACAGTTCTTCAGAAATGCCTTCCAGAAGGGAAAAAAAAGCAAAGATCATCCATCAAAGTTGATGAATCTATTTACAATGAGGACTGTGGGTTCTTAACTACCTTAATATGGTTCTTACCCAGATGCAAAGTTTGGCATCACTGAAAATTCATATGCAAACTGACTTTTTCTTGTCTTTTTAGCTTCCCTCGAGGTCTTAATGTGCTGAAATATCTGTGCTAAAGTGCTAACTGCCACCAAATGACTTTTTCCTACTTAAATAATGGAATATTACCTTGATGATACCAACTAAAGTAGTTTTCATCATGAGGATACCTTCAGTGAAGATGGAAATGGCATGGGTTAACTTGGCAACCTTTAAGAGAAAAAGCAAACACAAGTTATTGAAGTGAAGCAACAGGTTCAAATATTTACTCTAAAAAGATGAAAGTTCTTTTCCAGTGGTAGCTTCCTATTTTAGATTAAATTTGCACTCATATAGTTTCAATTTTACATCGTGTTCTATACTTTGTTATAGTATAATTGACAGCACAGGAAAAAATGCACAGCCAAAAAGCTGACAAGCAATACAGCTTTAACTGATCAAATCAAAGTGCCTCCATCCTGTCTTCACATCTGAAGGCAGCAAAGAGCTTAACCCTGATGGCTTATTCAATCTTAGACCTTCTGGAACAAGCATTCCAGAAGCAGAGGGCTTCATTTCAGACTTGGGCTTTTAGGGTTCTCTCTCCTGCAAATAAGTCTCAACATCTTTATGCTTATTTATAATTGCATTTGGTTTTCTTTCCCTTTTCTGCAAGATCAACATTTTAAACTTTCACAAATAAAAGAGCAAAAGTGACTCATCTGTCCTCATGACACCTCAGTAACACTAGTCGTTTTTAATTCTTACTCAGTCAACAAATCTGAGTTCACTGTGGGAGTGTAAGTCTGCGGAGCTGTACCTATTTAAATTTACGCTGAAGCTGGCCACCTATAAGGTATGCTTTATTGGAATTCCCTGTTTTAACTGCACCTCGTATCGCGGTCCAAGCTGAGCATAATCTCGCAGCTTGTCCTTATCCAGGCGAGTAGGCACTTCAATAATATCATGAGTCTGAAGCTTTATAATTTTGAGAAGAGATGTAAACATGCTTTCTGGAATTATCTGGAGAACCTTTGTAAATGAGAGAAGAAACAGAGTCAGCACATTCTTAACAAAAAATTAAAAATCATTGAATGCTTTGGGTTGAAAGGGACCTTAAAGATCACCCAGTAACCTTCAATTAAGAAAATGTAATTAGAGAACAAGAGAATTCTGTTTCTTCCAACATGTACCTTTCTTACATAGGAAACCAACTCGCCAGAATAATACTGTGATACACTGAGAAGATCAGGGCTGTTTGCTTGATTGATGCGGAGAAGTGGCAAGTCAAGAGCAGACGCAAGCTAGAAATAAAGGTAACATTTTAATTGCACATGTCTTTTTCTAATGTAAATTACATGCTTGAATTCTCTTGCTCAGGCTCTTAACTGACAATTCAAAGCACTGGATTCTTCCTACAGAGCAATGTTATATCAGGTTTGCCAATACATAAAAAAAACAAAACCAGAAGAAAAAAAAGTAAAAGTCAAAAGGTCCAATGGTCTATAAGGCTAAATTCCTCTTATTATTATTTTGTTACTGTATTTTTACACCTTCCCTCATACTGTTTCCCATTCTTTTTTCTACAGAAAACATTTCCAGATCTTCATCATGACAGACAAAGGGCATAGCCAACATAACTTCTGTAATTCCTTCAGCCTCCTCTGATACATATGCAGAGGATCCCATCCAATGTCCCTAGCAAATAACTGTAATAGGTAGAAGCTGGATGATGAGACTTACTTGTCCAACAACAGCAATATAACTGGTTGCATTAAAAAAACGTGTAACTTGGTTTAAGTTTCTTTAAAACTAACCTTGAGTTAATTTAATACAGTCTAAAAAATATGGATGTAGACAATGTTGGCAAAAGGAAGTTTTGACCCTTTTATGACTTCACAGACTTAAGGCCTATTTAACAAATGCTTTGGTTGACCTGCAGTGTTCAAGTACATTACATTAACTGTTGTTCACACTTACCTTTAGGAAAGTGGCTCTGAGTTTAGTTACCATAGATGGACTGACTCTTATGCTTTCCTGCATAATAGATGTAAAGCTGGGGTAGGAAACAAACAAAACAAATCAGTTTCTTCCCTTGAAACTCTTATTTTCAGCTATTAAATCATATGTCATCAGCACCAGTGTAATCTAGAAATGGCACAGAAGACCACTGAAGAACTTCAGTAGTGGGGGATTTTGGTCTTTAGAGATACTGGTTAGAAAAACCTATATGATAAAGGAGTAGGTGGGGCAAAATGGAAGGGCATCTGGAAGCATTAATAGCCAAGCAGCTCAGCGTAATCACACCACGGAAAAGGTATTCTCTAACGTTTTACTTTCCTTGTTCATTTTTGGTTGAAAGGGGAATTCTAGCATTTTGGAGGACACTTAACTAGACTAAAAGCTGGAGACAGAATCTTAGAAAATCATTATAGTTAGAACAGGACAGACAGTAAAAAGTTACAGTATCGCCTAACCTGCAGCTAACAACATGCCAAAGATGGCTGTTGGCATGTTCTCACTCAACTTGATGAGACTTATGCTCAACAACTCATAAAACAAGGCTTCAAGACCATTACTAAACTGGACAGTTTATAGTAATAATACTATTTATACAGGTTATTTCCCACAAGTTTCACAAATGATGACTGACTTGGAGGAAGGAGCTCCTGCTAAGATACCTGTCAATTAATTGCCAAGCATATGAAAGATCACCAACAATCTGCATGGTGATCAAGACCTCTTCTTTAATGTTGATAGTTCGGATCATCTGATGGAGAAACCTGCGGGTGTCAGCCAGAAACTGGCAAACCTGCAGGTTAGCTTCCAGCTGGTGAAACTCTTGGACCTGTATTTAAACAACAAACCCCATCTTTAAGGGCACGAATACAAATACAATCAGTAAACTGACATGTTTCTTCATGACATTATTACAGTAAGACACTTAACAAATCCTGGACTACATTAGAGTGTGTTGAATAAGAACCGTTGCAAAGCTACTCGAGGAGGTGTACTTAGTAACACCATCTTGAGTATTCTTTTATACCCTGGAAGGAGAAGGTGTGCACACAAAACAAATATGGATATTTTTATTTTGCTTTTCAAATTACCCCCTCTGGCTTCAAACGGATTTCTTTTCAGAATTTCTAAAAAAATGAGTAATGCTGCTGAATGTTTAATACTGAACTCATCACTTTGAAAAACCCTCCAAAGCTGCAGCTCCAGGTGGCATGATTTTCATGATATCTCTTATTTTACAATCACAAGGTCTATAAGCAAGTGCTGCAAAGATCTAAAGACACAACTGTTAAACTGCAGATCTACTCATCTACTGGAAGTCAGTGCATGGGTACCAAATGCTATTTTTCAAAAGGCTGAGGTCATTTATGTCAAAATTCCTTTGCCATACCTCCTCCAATGCCTGTATTAGCTGCACAGTTTTTCTGCCTGCTGCAGTTGAATCATCGTAGTTTAGAGACATTATTTGCTTGGAGATTTCTCTGAACCATGCCTGAAGATTTTCTGTGTGAGAACAAGTAAAACTGAATCAAATCTCTGCATGTGTGAAAAACCACAAAGACACAAAGGTTATTTTAAAAGTTTTCATCTTAATTTTACATTTCTGGTCTTTCAACATCCAGATTTGTAAAGCGGCAAATGCTCAGGGAAGTTTCACATACAATGTTAAAAAGAAACAACTACCAACACAAATGTGCATTATAAAACCTATACAGAGAAAAAGCCCTTTAAATCACGAATTTGTGCTTTATGAACTGTATTACAACGTTAATTGCCTTGGCAGGTGTAATTTCTATGTTTTAGCTACAAGTTTGCTAACATCAAAAAGGTAAAGGGAAATACTTCAGTAAGGTAATTCTGGTTTTATGTGGCAGCAAGTGAGAAAACTGCCTGTATTCTAAGTTCCGTTGTTTGGGATCGATCGCAAATGTTGCCCTAAGGTGGACACCTTCAGCAGTATTCCTGGTCAAGTAAGAGTTATGTACAATTGTCATTCTTACACCAGGTCAAGGAAAGAAAAATAAAAGTGTCAAAAAACAAAACAAGAAATTTGGAAAGAAATACAGATTCAACACTTTTAAGTCACTGGAGAATACCACTCAGTGAAGTCAAGAAGTAAAAGAATGAGAGGAGAGATTAAACCATCCCTATATTTAATGGATATGACCTTCATGATCCTTTGTACATAGAACAGAGTAACGTGAACCCCATTAAACACAGGGAAGGGAACTGGCATTTCATAGTCTTAGATGGTATATCTAAAAAATGTAATAAAAACATTTTCAAAAATAGGGCCATCTAAAGATTAGGTACCTAAATAGGGCATACATATTGAATGTATGCAGAAAACCTAATCAAGATACATCTAAGACTCTTCTGGAGCAGCTGAGAAACATGAATTCTTTTTCTTATTATCAGTATTAGTGTCATGTATTTTCTTTGGGTATCAGCTTAGAAATAAACAAAGTTATTCCCCCCTCCCCCAGTTTAGTTTTTAACAGTTACCATTTTTCTCCACTCTAGTAAGAGGTTTAACTCCTGAGAAGACATCAGCAAGCTCAGTCATCCTTTCAGATCCCTCTTTTTTATAGTTCTCCCATTTTGTTTGTTTTTCTGACAGCATCTGCTTGAACATCTATTGCAAAAGGAAGCATTTGGTTTACTGAACTGGAGAGCAGGCATACTACAATACATGAAATATAAGTTCTGAAAACAGGTGGAACAGACTTATGATGATTACTATGTAACTTCCAAGACCTTGCCAGAATATTAAATACCAAATTAAAACTATGAAGAAATGCAGCTGGTGCGATGGACAACCTGTCAGTGATGCTGGCTCTGCTTTACTATGAGGATGGTGAGGCACTGGCACAGGTTGCCCTGAGAATCTGTGGCTGCCCCATCCCTGGCAGTGTTCAAGGCCAGGTTGGATGGGGCTTGGAGCAACCTGCTCTAGTGAAAGGTGCCTCTGCCCATGGCAGGGGGGTTGGAAGTGAATGATCTTTTAAGCTCCCTTCCAACCCAAACCTTTCTATGATTCTATGATGACATACAGTGATGGAAATTATCTGAATTTTAAAAAACAGTATGATGCAGATACTGTTGATTTTTAGCCACTTACAAAAATACCTGTTAATGTTTTTAGCTTAGAGATCCTAGAAAACTTAGGTCTAAGGCTGACTTATACTTCACATAGTCATCTCAGCCTATCCAGAGAAATGTGAACTTAAGCACACTCTTAATTCTACCAGGTTAGCACCAGAGTATCAATGTGGAATCTTTTAGAAATGGCAGAACTTCATACATAGATCTAAGAGTTTTCTTAGCAGCATATCCTTAACATACAGAGGCGTCTGTCTGTTTTCAGGCTTCTGCCTGAAAAAGAGAGGTATAAAAACCTCCGCAGGATAAAAACTTCCGCAGAGTCCTCTACAGATTTTATTACATCTGTTACCAGGATGTTCATACAGAATCCTGGGTAAACATAAACATGCTGGGCAAGAATGAAAACTGCCAATTACTGAGGAGACTGCAAAAGTCACTTCCAAGCAACAGTCATTTGTAATCTTCTATAGAAAACTCACAATTAACATGGGGAATTATCATTGTGATTTGCAAGTGGGCTGCTTGGTAAATGTACAAGTACTATTGAAGTCTTCAGCTCTGTTCTGCCATCCAGGGGAAAATACTGAAGAAGACAGCAGCACATTACCTCTTTCAAAATGAATTCAAACTGAGCCGTATCCAGAAGAAGCTGGAAAAGGATCCTGGGATTGTACCTTGAGTCTGTTAGAATTTGATCCTTTATCTGGCGGAGACGTTTGTTATTTGGATCACAAGCTGAAAATGGAAAGACAGCATTTCTCCACTGTTACAGAATTTGGCCAAGCTTTTCAATCTTTGTAAATAGACTCTTTTTACCAAAACTTGAAAGCATTTTGCTCTGATATGTTAAGTCCCCACTTGTTCTTCATTTACATGGATCTTACGAACTTTCCTTGTATGAGCCTTCCTTAGAACAGGAAAGAATTAAGGTTTCTGGGTTGCTTCAGCCTTCTTAAAACTCTTCTTTAGGCTTCTGCGAACTAAATGAGAATTTGTTCCACCTGACACATGGAGGTGTAACAGAAGCCCTCTCATATACCAAGAAGCCTCAAAGATAGCATAGGCATTCAACCAACAGTGTCTAAATAGGTAAGTTTACAAATCCAAACTCATCTGAGAGACATTATTCAGTTTCAGTTGACTTTCAGTTCAACAGAATAAAACACTTGGTTTTAAACTATTAATCATTAAGACATTAAGAAATTGGCTACTGCTTTCATTCTGGTGCTATGTAAAACTTTCAGAATGATGCTTTAAGTGATAAGGTAGAGGAATATCTGATAAAGTTTCCATATTTTTCCTGTGGAGAACTATTTGACAGGATCATGACTTTTTATACCTGTGTCTGGCTCACAAGAATTCAGGCAATGAATATGTGCTGGTTCAGCCAAAGGAGTTAGAAGACTAAGCAAAGCAAAGGAACAGCTCAATAATTTCCTGAAAACACTAGATGAAACCCTTCTAACTTTTACGGCAGCACACAGTGAACTTCCCTCAGGATCAGCATGGAGCATCTCTAGAGCAGGATTTACAGCTCTGTAATGAAAGGTGTGCATGAAGTTTTACCTGTGTCTGCAGTGTGAAGCATAAGCCAGCGGATGGTGACATTGCAGTCCCGGAGGCAGTTCAGCAGCTTGGGAATATTGTCCAGCACCAGCTCTTCTCTTAGACAGCCCTCTTTCAGAAACTGCTGTATTTGGGTGTGCACTCGCTCAGTGACTGCAGCATATCTGCTTGCCTTCAAATATACAAAGCTTGCATTAATATAATCCTTGCCTTAATTGTGCAATGTGACTGTGGCTTCCCAGAGAACTTAAAGGGCACATAGATCCAGAAAGTGCTATGAAATTTATCATTACTACTAGTAGTAATAGGATGCAAGTTAATTTTAAAACAAAGAGCCTAGGCAAGAAGCATGTTTCAAAAAAGCAACTTGTAAACTTCCTGCGTTCCCTTATGTACTCTCTAGAAATTATTCCTAAAAAACGATACTAGTATTTTATTGCCTAATCAGGAAGAACAACAACAACAATCTGTTCCAGAATGGAAATACTTGTTACGAATTAAATGTCAGTTCTACTTAGTGAACTTCTCTCGTAAAGATGAAGGAAATATTTCCACTTGTATTCCCTAAGTTTGCTACACAATACATAGTACAGTTCTCCTAGTTAGACACTTCTGTGTGTTCTCCCCTGAGCACTGGGGTCAGATTATAAGGAGGCATTTAGCTCTCATCAGTCAAACAATCTGTTGATTTGGTATACAATATTATTCAGATTTTTAGGCATGGAAATAATTATTTCCCATCAAAAGAACTGACTGCATTGCATCATACAATATTCTGGTGTCACTCTTTTAAATCAGATCCCTTTTGCAGATTATTGTTTCATTTGGGATGCCCCATTTAAAACTGATGAGTTCCACGCTTGGTCAGCAGAAATCTGTAACTTCTAAAAACTGTTATCTATAAAAGACCAAACACTACAGTCAGCTTAAGACATCCCAGTACTGAGCAACATGATGAGTGCTAACATCTATTTAGTCAAGTCAGAACACAGAAACATGTAGGAGAAACAAACACTGCAAGAGGAAATGAAACAAGCAGTGCTGCAAAAACTAGATTTTGAAACACTGAAGTATCTTTCACTCAAAGTTAAAAATTACATACTCAAAGCATTGTATGTGAATGTAATGCAAATAATCGTAGCCAAGAAAGAAAGAGCCATGCATTATCAGTGTCATATTACTATACTTGAGATGACCACACAGCTTGAATCTTGCTAAAAATACTGAACTCTGGTTTATATACCTGCTCTTTGACATTTGAAAGATCCAGCGTGTAGTTGAGGGCAGTTTTAGCAGCTTTGTAGGGTTCCCATGCTTCTGCTAGATTTACAGTGATTCCCATGTAAATGCTTATCACCTAAGATTGGAAGCAGGAAACAAGAAGTTGCATTTATATTAAGGAAAAGACATACTTTTTATTTAGCAATATAAGCAGAAGGCAGCATGCTCTGGGTATAAATATGAGGTAGCTAAACTTTTTGGGTAGCTGTAGTTTCTGCTCCACCACCTTTGGAAAACAAAGAGTAAGATGGCTCTGAAGTAAAAGGTACACAGTTAATTAGAGGCTTGGCTCTGAAAACAAACTGATAGTTCTTTCAGTCACTATTTATGATCCTTGGCCTCTATTTTTCCTCCCCCTGAACTTATGACTTCTTTTTCATTTCTATGATGCTATGCAGAAGATGGGGTGAAAGCAACTGGGGAAACAACTATGATGGGGGGAAAATTATTTGAAAGAATCCTACTCTGAAAATGCCCAAAGGTCCAAATTGAGATGTAATTTAATGCTTCTTCTCTGGCGAGCACAAAGAGAAGGAAATTATGTTTCCATGCTGTGACATTTCAGGATCAAAGAGGAATTGATTTCAGACCATGAGCCCAAGTATGAGTGTGATTAAAAATAAAGAATTGTGATTGATTTACATGTGTTTGTAAGATACTTGATTAAAAATGGAAGTCTTGGGTTTCTGAAAGATGAAGGATATACAGATCTGTGGCATTATGAACTTTGTCACACTATTGCTCCAATATTCTTCCATTCAGGGATGCTCACATCTAGGAGAACAATGTCAGCTTTTGAGCTCTTCTGACAGTGTCAAAAAGGAAGCCAGTGAAGGCAAATGGGACACTGCTCTGCTGATAGGAGGTTCCCTCTCATACTGTTGAAGTGAAGCTCATTATTTCCTGTAGATGACAGTTCCTCAAAAGGCTACACTTCAACTGCTAACAATCATTTTAAACCAGCCTAAGAGTCAAGTATTCTGTACAATACAACCAGCTCATCCATACCCCATCACAAGAAAATAAGTGCTGTATTAAAGTAACAGTTTGTACTATGAAGTCAAGTGAGTAAAAATGCTGGCATAATAAAACATTCACAATGTCAAGTTCTAAAACCAGCCTTCAGTATCTTGGAAACTAAGGGATTCTAATGTCTGTTAATACAGCCAGCTCTTACAGTGTCTTCCCTCCTTTCTTCACTGTTCCTCTTCTGGTCCAGAAGAATATAATTTGAAACCAACAGAGATTAAAGAAACTGTAAATTGATTTGTGTAAGTCTGATTCCCTGTGATACAGACTACATAGGAACTCTATTGTTACATGCCAGCCTATTTCAGTAGCAGTTTTTGCAGACTAGGGCCTCTGGAAATCCTACATCTCAATACTGAGAAACACACAGTAATTCCATTTTGAACACTGCATCTGAACAGGTCTACAGAATTGCAAGGAGTGACTGGTTTTGCTTCTAAAGTTATTTGGAGAATGGCACAGAACGAATCCTTGCACAAGTTTTCAATAACATCAATGTGGGGGGATTTGTTGGAGAGAAAGACTGCCATCCAGAGTGTCCTTTGATAAGCTGGTAGAATTCATCAGCAGAAACCACACGAAGTCCAAGAATAATAAATACAAAGTCCTGCACTTGGGACAAAACCAAACCCTTGCAACAGCAGAATTCGGCAGGAGAGGACCTAGGCACCCTGGTGGACAAATTTAACATGAATCAGACACACAGTCCTCATCAAAAAAAGCAATCAGACATTAGGCTACGTCAGCAAGACTGTACTCAGCAGATTGAGGGAAGTGATTATCTCCACCTAGTCAGCCCTCATGAGGTCCCATTTAGAGTCATGTGTCCATATTTGGGCTCTTCAGTATGAGACAGACAAGGACAAACTGGAATGAATCAAATACAAGTCCACTAAGACGCTTAATGGGACCCACTGTGTAAGCGGAGGCACAGGAGATCGGTTTGCTTAAGCTAGAAGAAAGATGACTATGGGACCTGACTGTTCTTCTACTACCTAGAGGGAAGTTATGAACAAGGCAGAGCCAGACCTATCTCAGAAGTGCAGAGTGAAAAGACAAGAGGGAACAGACACAATCTACAGCAAGGGAAATTCCAGTTGTAAAGAAGGAAGAAATTCTTCACCATGACAGGATTAAGCACAGCCACAGGTGCCCACAGAAGCTGTAGTTTCTTCATTTAGGTATTTTCAAAACCAATTGAGCAAGGTCTGAGCAACCTGATTTAACTTTGAAGTTAGCCCTGCTTGGAGGACAAAGATGGACTAGAAGATGCCTATAATACTTTCCAGCCTTCATTTTTCTATGATTCATTTTATCATGATGGGATCAGAGTGTAGCTTATTTAAGCATTTGAGAGGATAATCAGTACTTTCAAAAGATAGCCTTCCATGCTTATCCAGAAGGTTTGTCTCAGACCACTTCACTCTGCACAAAGTACAATTTCCGCACTGAAGAATCTATTCTAGTTCCAGGACATGATTATTTTCTATAATGTATACTGTAAAAATAAGGTAAATTGTTCCTATAAAATTAAATCCAGAGAGCAGATTTAAAAGAGAATTAATATTTACCCAATTATCTGGAAAGTATTTATCCACTATCTCTCTCATTTTTGCTTGCTGAGTGTGAAGAATAGAAGGGTCAAAATATAGTATCACATAGAGCATTGCAGCCTGAGTTGCCAGAGCAGTGCTGCGGTGTTCTGGTAATGGGTATGCTGAAACCTAGAAAAAGGGAACAAAACAAAACAGAACATATTATAATGCAACATAAACCACTTGAAAACACTATGGGGTGCATTAAAAAGTATAGTATATAGATACTAGGAGGCAAGGAGGATACTATGTAAGCTGAACAATTGTCATAGTTAAGAACTGCGATATTAGTGCTCCTTTTTAAACACATTGTCTACTGAGGGGTGATAAATCTCTTTGCAGTAACAAAAAGAATTGGAAACTCAGAAGGAATGAGTTATTAAGAGCAGCCAATCATTTATGATTTAAAGACATTAAACAAAAAAGGTTTTTTTTACTGAAAGGTTAGCCAAACACTGGAGCAGGCTGACCAGAGAGGTCATGCAGTCTGCACCTCTGGAGGTGCTCAAAACCCAACTGGATACAGTCAGCTCTAGCTGACCCTGCTTAAGGCAGGGGGTTGGATGAGGTGATCTCAAAAAAGTCCCTTCCAACCGCTGTAATTCTCTGATCTTTATTTTTTTTTTGAATGCCACAGTTGAATAACTAACCTGAGAAACTGTTTTCCATTCATCTTTAGATCCTTCATTTATCTCACAGTAACTTACCTGGTTATAAATGTCATCTGACCGTAAGCGGCCAATAACCATGCTAATGAATGTTTCACTTATGGGCACCCTGCTGAAGTAACTCTCCGGGTAGTTTGGAGGTCTTTTAGCTCCAGGTTGGCTCGAGTATCCAGTGCTTCGGAGCAATTTACAGATATCATCTAAATTGGAATCAGCAGAGGAACGGGCTGCACTGTTTCACAAAAGAAAGGAACAAAAATTTAGCTGTAGGACCTAACCATTTCCTCCTCTCCCTCTCCTTGTAACCATGTCTTTCTTCCAAGAACATGATGAGACACTAAGGTGTGGGAGATCTGTGGTTGTTTACTCCATGAATATAATGCTCATCATATTATAAGAGGACACTAATAGATGTCCATACTGGAATCCCAGATAAGCACAGAAAACACAAACGGAAAAATGAACTTTACCCAAGGAACAGAAACAAGTAGCTTTATATTCAGAGTTTAGATACCAAGAGGCATTAACAGGCAAAGAAGCATAGGAACAGTATGTCCCCTTTTTTATATGTGTGAAAGGATTTGCACTGATACCTTTTGAGACACTGTCATGCAATGATGCTGGCAACCTACCTTTGGTTTGACTAATCAAGCTGTGTAACTACAAGCGCGACCTGTGACACATTTATCATCTAGATAGGACTTTTCACCAAAATTTGCTTGCACGTTTGGAAACCTAAGATACTTTCATAGCTAATGCTTTAAAGCAAAGCATTAAAGGTTTAGCTGAATGTTTATTTGCCACTGGACTTCAAACTTCTGTTGTGACGGAAGGAAAAATCTGTTGTCCAGTTTTTCAGCCAGACCTGCAAGCAGAGCTAAAGCAAGCAGTTCTGTTGATATTCAGAGAGCTCTGCTCAGTTCTCAGTCTATCTGTATATAGTCAGTCGATCGAAAATGTGCCCATATTTCCATTCACCTCAATTCGATAACCCAGGTAACTGATTATATTGCATGTTACATTCTTTCAGCCTTGAGGGCTTCTGCATATCAATATATGTTACCTATATCTGTAGTAGGAAACCAACATTCTTTCTCTGACTTCTCCTTCAATCTTCTGGTCAATGACCAATAGCATGACTCCATATAAATAGAGTGCTTCACACTGGAAGAAGAAAGAAGGAAGGAAGGATATCACAGAAACACAATTTTGTAGTAAAAACAAACATGTATTGGCAAACTAACCCAAAGTGAACTACGTATGTCAATGCAATATGAAAAATGGCTGTAGATTTTTAGTCTTTGTCCTCCTTAAAGTGAGTCATAGCATTTCCATGCATTTGGTAAGCTGAAATCTTTGTCTAATTTGGCACTAAACTATTTGGTTCATTTTCTACTTTCAATACTTACTAGAAGTTGTTTGCCATCTTCATTAAGGAGGACTGTTTCTAATGTTTGCTGGATGTAAATTCCTTCATTGAGGTCATCTAAATATCTAGGAATTATAACAAACAGATGGTCATTGACTATTTTGCTCTCAATTCATGTGTCCTCACAGCTCAATTGGTCAATTTTCTCTGAAAGTCAGCAGAACATCAGACCATATCCCTAGTCCAAGCAGCATGGAGTTTTTCAGACAGATACTCTAGTATAAAACGAGAGGCTGGAACACCCAGCTAGAGTCAACCAGTTGGCAAAAACCTCCTTCCATAACCTGACCATGTATGTGAAAGACACTAGAGTATACTTCGTAAATTACAGCTAGTATCTTCTTAATCTTCTTATGAGTATATAACAGCCCGAGAAGAGAGTACTGAAAAGGCTTCTACTCCAAAATTTAGCAAAACTGTCTATTTTTAAGTTACCTCAAAAATGCCTCCTGGACATACCATGCAATTTTGAAAGTAGAGCTAGAAACAAGAGTATGTTCATTGCGATTAACAGAAGATTTTTTCCTACTAAAGGATATTCCAGTATCACTACTTATTTAATAAGTATTGCTAAATATTTAAAATTAACCTTATCATATAAGTTCATTAACAAAGCCAATTCTTATGCTTAAGATTATTTGGAAATTTTTCTTAAGAGTATTTAACATACCTTTCACATTGTTTTTTACAGGTAAGAGTAGCAAATTTGAGAATATGGCAACTCCAATGCAAAATTAGGCTCAGGAAAATCAGGCCAATGAAAACTAAATAAAAAAAAAAACCTATATGATATTCTGTTTTTCAAGACCACAGAAACCCCTTAGTTTAATAATATGGAGTCTCCTTTCATTAAGAAATCTTCAAGACAATCTCCAATAAAGAAGAAAAAACAGCTCTTGCTTACAGTTGAGGAAATGAGGTAGAGAGGTTAAATGTTTACAAGTCATATTTTAAGCTGGTAAGCAGGAGTAAAAGTTAATGTTCACTCCAGCAATCCAGGTTTCCAGTTGCAAGTGTATTGAGTCTCTAAGGAAAAAGCTTCTTCTTATTAAGACTAAACAGTAATCTAGTCTGAGAAAAGACACATTTATTTAAGATACCATACCTGTTTAAATCGACAATGTATTTATGTATACTCTGGAAAGCTAGATAAAATCTTGTCAAAATTTCAATGTTGTTTTCACGAAATTCTTCATCTAAATCCAGTAACTCAGGTTTGGCTTCAAGTTTGCCTTCACATGTCTCAGGCCCCTAAGAAAAGAAATTCATCTTTAGACCCAATATTTGATTTTGACCTCTATTTGATTTCTCTTCAGTAGAACCGAGAACATATACAACCACTGGGCACCCAACACCAGAATGAGCATTTCTTACCAAAACAAGGATCTGTAGTTTTCCAAGCTACTTTATGACTGAACATCAGTTCTGCTTTTTACACCCTGCGATGATTTTAAATGCGATTTATCCCATGTAACCAAATGGGAAAGAATAGTTAACGTTTTTAGTAAAGTCCCAATATATCTGAAGCCACTGTGTGCTTTTTGCAGTGGGAAAAATCTCCCTGCTGGATTTTTTTTCCTTTACACATTTTATCTGATTGATTTCCCAGATAGAAATTTTGGCCCACATTGAGGCCCACAAAGCTTAGTACCTTCCCATACATTTAACTGCTTAAAAGTATTAGGCCTGTTTTTAACAGGCTCTGGATCTAGGTTAGTCTTCCAAATTAATGCAGAAACATGTTAATGTCATTAACAACTATGTGGGGAAAAAGAGTTGGATGAAGAGCCTGACTTCCTTAAGGCAATGGCACAAATTTTTCTAACTATTTACCACTGTCAACATTTCTCCTACCCACCATTTGGTCTTACCATTGCCACTAAACTGAAAACACTGTTAACGTTTAATTGGAAATATTGTTGACATTTCATTGAAAATACTGTTGATGTCATTTCACAGACCACTTACAACAGTATGAGATCACTTCTTAAAGGGATTTGGTCAATAAAAACTCTGTAAAAATAGCTAAGAAGAGTTAAAATATCAAGGTTAACAACCAGCTGAAAATGTCTGTGTGGTTTTAAAAATGCTCTTCTGCTCTTCTTGTGCAAAATACCTACATAAAACAAAGGATAAAGCAGGCCCCACACTGCCTATTAAGTTCAAACGACAAAGTAAGCAGCCTGAATATTCAAAATCTCAAATCTCTCATTAGGTAAGTCTAAGAATCATGAATACCAAAATGAATCATTTGCAATGAAAATAGATGTAAATTCACTAATCTCTGCTTTAGAAGTACGTCATTTATGGCTTTTGGGGTGCTTACCCTGAAAAGCAGCAGCACTGTGTGCTTCCTTAACATTTAAAACTCCTGCTATTTTAGGGATAATTGTATTTCTTATCAATTATACCTATCTGCTTTTAAGTTTTCAAGTAATTTGTGTAAGAAAAGAGAAGACTTCCGTCAAGCACTTCAATCTAATGTTATCTGGGAAATCTTTTGTGCTCAGAGTTTTCAGTGTCCAAGGCTCACAGTCAGTGCTTGAAATTTACAACTCTTAAAAATATCCCACAACCTCCTCCCACCACACACTTTACGACTGACACTTCTTGTATTGTACAATCCAGATAAAGTCAGCCTACATACTTCCTTAGTATTCATGCTGAAGAATGACAAAAGGAAATAGGTACTGCAAGAAGCTTAATTTTGTATGGGAAATAAGGGTTCCTCATGGACACTACTCTTTGATTTATTTCTTTATTCAGCACAAGTGACAAGTCCAGTGAAGGAACAATCACAGCACTGTCAAACAGGAAAGCAGTTTTCATGGCTGCAAAGAATAAGCTACAGATAACCAAATGAAGATGGCATCCTGCCCATGGTACTGCTCCAAAAGAAAACAACCAACTGTAAATGCTCAGAACTAGCTGGTGAAAGTATAATATAATATTTCTGCAGGAAGCACCAATAATCAAAATAATAATGCCACCCCCCAGAACCCAATACTCAAGTTTTATACAATCAGTATCAACTTAAGTTCACAGGCTGGATGACTAATCAAACATCTTGAAAGGTGCAGCTGGGACCACTCTTGAATACACTTACAACTACCACCCCCTTCTTGCCCTGATACTCTTAGCATAGGTCCAGTTATATTTTTATTCTGCCTAGGGCTCCACGCACAGAACCTTCCCTAAGCTGTTCTGCCTATTGAAATGAGCAAGATGAGGCTGAGCAGGATCAGAAGGATATAAAATACAAGACAGCCCAGAAGCAGAATGTTAAGATGCAAGCGTATCCCAATTGCTATCTTGCTTTGGTGAATTATTGGTAAATCTGAGCAAGTAAGAAGCTGTAACAGTCAGTTCTGAAGAATGCTTCTAATAAACACAATAGTCAGGAATGGCTGTTTCATAACCTGAAGCATCCTCATGCAGGACACCAACGCTTTAAGGTCAAGTTTAACAGTAAAAGGATTTACCTTAAAATAACTGAAATCAAATATGATATCCCCATACTTCTGTTGATCAGCTTTGTCCTTTAGCCTGAAAACACCAGGAATAAATTCGGAAAGTCTCAGAAGTTCTGCAATGATGGCATTTCCACAGGAGACAATCCGAAGAATTGCCTGACCACAGAGATTGTTTTCAGCTAGGAAATCAACCATGGTGGAGCTGGACGTGACAGAGCAGCAGGAGTCCTGCAGTCGGAGTCTGATTGTTAGCCTTTAGGTTATTTGATGAAGAAAATCTGATGACAACACTAGCTGCGCCATTAATAACCTGTGAAAACAAACCCACACACATTCAGAGTGCTTATAGTAGCCACTTTGTGGCTACAACCAACAGTGATTGTAATAGGCTTTAGAAACAAAGAAAACTTCTATAGCAAGTGGAAACCATACAGCTCCAGTCCTTTATTTATTGCTGAATAATATGGCTGGTCAGCTTCCACGCTGTGGTTGCATTTCTTCGTCAGTTTTATTTATTGACGTGTTTCCTGCAAGATAGAGAGCACCAGGTTGCTAAAAATAAGCTTTTGTGTTTATCATAGAATGGCTGGAAAAGATCTTAAAATAATCCAGTTCCAACCCCCCTGCCATGGGCAGGGATGCTTCACCCTAGAGCATGTTGCCCAAGGCCTCGCCCAACCTGGCCCTGAACACTGCCAGGGATGGAGCATTCACAACTTTCTTGGGCAACCCATTCCAGTGCCTCACCACCCTTATGGTAAAGAACTTCTTCCTTATATCCAATCTGAACTTCCCCTGTTTAAGTTTTAACCTGTTACCCCTTGTCCTATCACTACAGTCTCTAATGAAGAGTCCATCCTCAGCATCCCCATAGCCCCCCTTTAGATACTGGAAGGCTGCTATGAGGTCTCCACGCAGCCTTCTCTTCTCCAGGCTGAACAGCCCCAACTTTCTCAGCCTGTCTTCATACAGGAGGTGCTCCAACCTCTGATCATCCTTGTGGCCTACTCTGGATTTGCTCCAGCAGCTCCATAGGATCAGCTAGGTTGGAAAAGGCCTTTAAGATCAAGTCCAACCATTACCCCAGGACTGCCAAGACTACCACTAAGCCATGTCCCTGACAGTCTCATCTACACGGTTTTGAACACTTCCAGAACAGTGATTCTGCCAGTGCCCTGGGCAGCCTGTTCCAATGCCTGAACACCCCCTCTGGGAAAAAATTGTTCCTAATATCCAATCTAAACCACCCCTGGTGCAGCTTGAGGCCATTTCTTCCTCTCCTATCACTTGGTACTGGGAGAAGAGATTAACCCCCACCTCACTAAAACCTCCTCTCAGGCAGTTGTAGGGAGCAATAAGGTCCCCTCTGAGCCTTCTCTTCTCCAGACTGAACAACCCCAGGTCCCTCAGCCGCTCCCCATCACACTTGTGCTCCAGACCCTTCACCAGCTCCATTGCCCCAGCACTTCAATGTCTCTCTTGTAGCGAGGGGCCCTGAACTGAACACAGTATTTGAGATGCAGCCTCACCAGTGCCCAGTACAAGCAGATGCTCACTACCCTGGCCCTGCTGGCTATGCTGTTGCTGACACAGGCCAGGATGCTGTTGGCTTCTTGGCTGCCTGAGCACAAGCTGGCTCACGTTCAGCTCTATCAGTCCACATCTCCAGATCCTTTTCCACCAAGCATCTTTCCAGCCACTCTTCCCCAGGCCTGTAGCATTGCACGGGGTTGCATGTCCTTATGCTGGGGACACCAGAACTACACACAGTACTCCAAGCGAGAACATTTATTGGCAGTTACGAGTTGGCTTGGTTTTTCACCAAACAACCGAGAGGACAGAGCTTCTCCCATCCCCAAACGGGAACCGGGAGTCGCGGTGCGGGTCATCGGTGCTGCCACCAGCTACCTCCGAAGGCCCACGGCTGGCTCCAGATCCCGCAGCACTCGGACGCGGCTCTGAGGTACTCCCTCCGTGTCCCCGGGCCGCTCCCGCCTCCCTCCCGCCGGCGCCCTCCCTCCCGGTTTGAACCCCGCCTCGGGCAACCACCGGCAACCGTTCCCCCACCCGTCGCTCCCGCCGGTTCCCCTCACGCAGCGGCCTCTCGGCTCACCCTGCCCTGCCGTTGGTGCGGTAAGCAGCGGCATCGAGGGGGTGCTCAGCTCCGCGGGCACCGGCGGGGAGCTGCGGAACCGGGAAGCGGGGAGGGAGACGGCAGCGGCGGCTCTCGGCGCTGCACGGCCGAGCCCGCCCATCACATGACGGCGCCGTCATGTGGAGAGGCGCAGGGTGATGAGGCGGTTCCGCTGCCCGTCGGGCTCGCCTGCCCGGGCGCTGCTCCTGCCGCTGGGAGGGTCGGTGTGGGGCTGCCTGCGGGCCGCGGCGGCTGGGATTAGGTGAGCGGCAGCCGCTGCTGGTGCGCCGGGCTGCCTTCGCCCTCCCCGGCCCCTGTCCCGGCCGAGGGAGCGGGCTGAGGCGGGCGGGGAGGGGAACCGGGGCCGGGGCCCTCTGTGCACGGCTGGCAAGGGGCAGGGCGGGCTGGGTTCGCTGCCCTGGTTTGCCATGGGTGGGACAGGACGGTAAGGCGGAGCGCTGTGGGAGCGGGGCTTCCTGCTTGGTGGGCTCTTGTCCCACTTGGTAGCGTCTCCCCATAATGGATGGTCGCAGACTGTGTCTACCATTAATCCTGGTAGTCAGTGAGCACTTGTCACCTACAGGTCTTGTGTTATAAAAGTAACATTTCCTTCTTATCTCTGCGCTATAGTTTGGGATGTTGAAGCGTAGAGGAATCAGGACATTTGCACAAATACTTAAGTGGCAGAACAGGAATTGTAGTTTAAGTTTGCCGCTTTGTAATCCTGCCTGCACCATTTGATCGCTTGTTGAAAGAAAGAAGCCTGCCTTGGTAGTTGCGGATTCTAAGTGCTTCGTTGATGCACCCGTTGAAGCCCTTCAAGGCAAAACATAGTGCCTTAAAAACACTGCTGTGGGGCCAAATCAATGAGGAGCGTGGCTGTACCTCTGAAGGCAGAATAGGCATTTGCAAGCTGAAGAATTCACTTAGAAAAATTCAAGAGTGAAATCTCTGCTTGGAACATGAACAGTTTCTAAGAAAAAAAATAATCTTTTATTAAAAGAAAACGGAAATGTGTCCAAAAGTACTTAAATTAGTTTCCAGAAGACATCCAAAAGATGACACTACCCATGCAGTGTTACGATTTGATATTGTAAACATTAATTCCTGTTCCCGTGTAGTTTGCTCTGTGCTTCCACAAGCGCCAAGACAGTGAAAAAACCTTTTTAACTTTTCACTGTTGGGTGGTTTTTTTTTTCAGATTCCTACCTTTCACAGTGTGTACCTATGAAATTTCCAAAAGAAAGCAGGCTTTCTCAGTGAGATTTACCAAGTTCAACAAGGGAGTTAGGTTCTCACTGTTAACTTTGATACACTAGATGAGCTCAGAAAGATAAAGCTCCTAACATGATTTTATATGGCTGTTTAATAGTGTACTTTTGGATCGCAGATGTTCTATACAAATAGTCTTGCTAAGGTGACAAATGAGTGCTTTAAAGTTAAAAAGAGTTAAGTAATGTAACAGCTGAAAGTGGTGGATTCCCCAACAATGGACACTGCCAAGATCATCTGGACAGGGTGCTGGGACATCTAGCCTACATCATGCCTTTCATCCTGGAAAGGTTGGACCAGATGATCCTTGAGGTCCCTTCCAACCTGGTATTCTATGATTGTATGAGAGGAAAGAGTGTGACAGCAGGTATTCAGGTCTTAGTCTACACAATATTCATGAGGAATGTGGCTACATGGTTCAAATTAGGGTGAGTGTAAGATGCAGTTCTGATGTCCCAGGGAAAGTAACAGAGGGAGATACAGCCTTAGGTGTGCAAAGCTTGGACAAAGTCTTGTGCTGTTCTTTCTATTTAGATATTTTCCAGTTTTTGGTTGGATTTTAGCCTGTCAAAGGCTACTGTTGGTAGAACAGCTCTGTTATTTTGTGTAAGATTCAGATAAAACTTCTGATATACCCCAAAGATGGCTGTGGATTCCATTCTCAATATAGTCCTTGAACATATCAGTTATTCTCTGCATGGACTAATGCAGTATTTCTGTCTACCCAAGACTTATGGGTTGGTTTTCTGTTGTTATTCTGCGCACCAGGTTCATGTTTTTTAGATTAGCTACAAGCTGTCTGAGCAAGTTATGGCAAAACGTGAAGAAGGAAGAGCAGACAAAAGTTGTAATTTTGAGAACAAGCCAACTGATGTGAACAGTGCACATAGATACAGCATAAGCAAACACACTGGAAGGCTGTATTAGTGACAGAGGAGAAGCAGCTAGCCCTTGCTGTAGGTTGTGGGTCTGTGTTGAAAGGAAGATGGTGGTAAAGAAGATAAACATGATTCCTGTGCGACTATTCTGTACTAATGGAACATTGGTAATTACAGTTTGTAGCATCTTTGGAGGAAGAAGGCAACATTTGTAATGTGGGCTTTTACTTAAATGTTGTTGTCCTAGATGTCTTACTGTTAAGCACATTCTTACGAGAATGGCTCTTTGTTAGATTATTTGTTCTAAGGGCCAACTGTTGAAACAGGCCTGTTTAGTTAGTGAGGCTGAGTTGGATGTGAGAAGTCATATTTCTTTCTAGCCTAATTGATTATATGCCTAGAAAACACAGGCAAATTTTTAGGCATGTGGGCTTTTTTGGATCTGAAATAGAGCAGTAATTTTCAAGTGAATGTAATCACTGCATTTGAACCTCATTGTGGTTTAGTAATAGACGAAATAGAACAGATGAAAACTGCAAGCTGTTTTTTTGTGGTGTAGCTCTGCTTAATATTGAATGGGAGGTGATTTGAAAACCTCTGGTGAATTGCAGTTCCACTGAAATTACTGACATCTCGGGAGCTAAGGTGTCATCCATGCTCTCTGATGTTTCAGTGGTTCTGTTGACATTGTGTTATGGTTAGCTATCTCTACTTCCATTTTCTCTCCCAAATTCTTTGGGTGTAAGCTGCATTCAAAATGTATCTGTTATTTCTAGAGTAACGATTTCAAGATGCCAGGAGGTGCGAGAATCTCATTCAACAATGTGGATTCCTCTCTTTCATCTTTGAAAAACTGCCAGTCTTACATAAATACTGGAATGGACATTGCTACTCACGTTGCCCTTGATCTTGTGGAAAGTTTCAGTAAGTATATCCTCTCTTGTATTACATCCCGAATCTGACAGACGACTCATAGGCCTATGTATTTTGACTTAATTGCTGTCAATATTTGTGTTTATTATAGGAACTGTAGCTCTTCTGGCTAGACCAGGATGATTTCATTCCAGTCACTTTATTGTCTGAAATGATAAATTCAGTGAAAATGCAAATACTAGACAAACATTGTCCCAGCTTTATAACACCCAGGACTAATGGTGTTCCAGTGTTTGTTGCCCTTACAGCTTTGTAAAATCTTTTAACATTGCTGAAAGAGATGGAGAAGGCCTCTTAAGTGGGTAAATAGAGTGACTTTCCATTCTAATAGTGCTGCTTTGTGTTTTATTTGATGTTTAGGGCAAGATGTATTAAAGTCATGCTACTAGTTTTGAGTACAGAGCATGAGACATCTGTTAGGGTATAGAAGTTTTTTAAATGTTGTCTGTTTCACTGCTGAAAATCAGGCCCTTTTAGGGTGCTTCAGTTTGGACATTGCAAAGTGGGGTACCTTAAACCCATCATCACTAACACTCATCATTGCTTTTTCGCAGTAACAGGTACTTTAGAAAGCTACTTTTCAAAGGCAAAAATTAGGAGTCCCAGTTCTCTGTCTTCCTATATCTGCGATAATGTTTTCACTAAAACAATAAAAACTTTAAAGCTCCCAAACTGCTCATTATGAGGAGAGAATGCGAAACAAAATGTTTGCTGTTTGTTATGAATCTTGCACTCAACTAAGCCAAGGTTTGTGTGCAATGGAAGCTTTTCTCTCTGTCTAGTGTGATAGTTCTATCTCCTTTGACCTTTTCATCCATAGTGGTGTTAGAGAGAAATGACATACCATTTCTAGTGAGGTAGAGGAATGGAAAGCTTGTCTGAATAGTCATCTGGGGATTCCCTCTGAGGTAGAACTGGTCTAACCAGTTCTGTTTCCTCTGCTTTTGCAGTCACCATCTCCTACTTTGCCATAGCAATACGTGGAAATACACTGGATGTACGGAATTCTTTCAGTCCCAAGACTGCAGAATGATCCTCAGAAATGAGTTATTTGTACAAAAGTCCAAAGCTTTGATGAAATTCCACCTTTCAGCAGAAGCCTCTGTTGCATTCCCTTTTGGAGGGATGAAAAGCAGGTAAAGCTCCATTGTGCAGCTTTGCTGCTGGGATGTCTGTGCATTATACTCCCAGGAAATGTTACCTTCCTCACCTACTTCTGACACATTAATCTTTAATTGCAATCTTGAAATTGTATTTTCCATTTTATTTAGTAACCAAAAGGACCGTGTCCTGAGAGGAAGAGATTCCTCTTGATGAAATACCTATGGTCATTGTTACAGATAAGTTATATCATGTGGCTGCAAAACAACTCCTACACCAAAAGACTGATCTTACTTTATCAGGGGCAACTTTCCTGTAGAATCATAGCATTACCAAGCACGACCTTTTAACATAGTCCATCCCACTGCTCTACAGAAAAGGTATTCCAGACCTGGGTTTGCAGTTTGTACCTTTTTGATCTGGTGTTCATGGTGAATTTTTTATTTACAATAGTTGTCTTCACTCCTGTGCTTTCCCTTGCAGGTGTAGGTACGTGTGTACAAGGAACAAATGAGTGAAGCTCCTTCCTTTGTTTCACTCCCCTGACTACTGGGACTTGAAGTTCTTATGCTTCTTCCACAGTGCCTTTAGGAAAGATACAGGGTTTCTGTGGCATAACATACGTTCAGTAAACAGATACTTTCCATGTTTTAGAATTAGCATTATCTCATCTGCCAGGCTTGACTGTTCAGCTTTTACCTCCAACTCGTATGTGGTGATTTCTATTTCTAGAATTGTTACTCATCTCTCCTACTTTGCCTTCCTGTTCTGAGGAGAAATACTCATGTAAATTTGAGCCAGCATTAGATAATATGTTTCTGTATTCTTGTTCTTGTCCCATTTGCAGTTTGTTTTCCTTTCCTTTACAAAATTTAACTGTCCAGCTTCTGGCAGGTTTCATTGCCAGGCCTTGTAGAAGCAAAGGATTCTATTGTGACTGTTATTTTGTTTTACAAGCATTATTCCTGTGAAGGTATTTTGTTCCCTTGGTCTTTCATACTGGACAATGCTGTTTTTTGGGAATAGTACCAAAAATTTTCATAGCAAGTAGAGAGAAATTGAATTTACATCTGAAGATACATAACTGAAAACGCAGGCAAAGTTAGTGCAGTAAGTGATGTCTATTTCCTCTCTTCATTGCTATTCTCCACAAGCCCAATCCTGAAAACAATACTGGTAGGCATATTTGCTAACTAGCACAATAGTGTTTGCTGGACTGGCTACTGCTTAATGCAGTATCATGGAGGGGCTTCCTATAAATGTACCTAATGCTAAGTTAGATCAAAAGGTCTAACTGGATCACTTTTCCTTCCTTTCTTAGGTAGGGTAGTGGGTTTGCTCTCGTGCTGTGTTTGAGATGCTTTCTAGGCAGCAAACGCCATCGTTCTTTATTTTCTTTATATTTTTTGCACAATTAAACAGTGATTTGTGAAAGAACGTGTGTGTGATTTTTCTAGCTTCAGAGCTCTAGTAAAATAGGGAAATAGAAATTAACAAATTTAAATTTTCTTTGACAATGTGTAAAGGGATTTTATGATATCCCTGTTCAGTAAAAATCACTCCCTGCATATTAGTACTGTAGGCCTAGAAAAGGCTCTTTGCTTTCTGACTTAAGTGGAGTACGATATGAAAATGCTTCTGAAGGTTGTAAAAAGAAAGCAGATTGGTGTTTCAGCACTTCTATATGCATGTAAACTATAAGGCAGCCATATAGTTGTTCAGATGGAGCTAAAATCAATGCTCACTAGGGGGCAGAAGAAGATAGGAAGTAAGCAGTACTTCCATTTAAGTTGCAAAAAAGCATTGAAAAGGAATTGGCCTTGTTACCTGTCCCTTGACCATGCTCTCTGAGTAGCTTAAAGTTCTCTCCAGTTAAACCATCCAGAGAACAAAGGACTTTTACACTGGTTATGGAATCTATAAAATCCTTGCAGAATTATTTTGAGTTTTTGTAAGCAGATGGTGGTCATGTTACATAGAATAAAGAGGGAATGAAACTACTTGTTTGATCATGAAACCAGAGGGCTGCCGCTAGGAAGAGGTACCAGACTTGTGGGCAGGAATCGGCTTGGAATATTCCATGAGTTTTAATAACCTTATAATTTATAGCAGCCTTTCTTCAGACATTTTGGATGCTCTGCAAACACCGGCTAAGCCTCTCAGGTCTCTGAGATGTAAATAATGGCTACAGGGATTACTTACTTTACCGCCACTGAAATGAAACTCTTTTGGGTGAATAATGTTTTCTATATGGAAACATTATAACTGTATCATAATCCAAAAGAGAAAAAGAAAATTTCCTCCAACTTACTGAAACAACTGTGAAAACTTTATTGGAGAAGTCAGATAGAGGTTGGATACTAGGGACATCGATTAGATTGCTTACGCATGAGTAAATATCACAATAGACCTTCCACGCTTTATTTTGACATAATATTTGAAAGTTTCAGAACTAAAGCAAACTGGGTTTTCATTTCAACAGTCATTTCATATGGAGAATGCCTTCTGTTGACTTGAGACTATCTTTTCCCTCCACACCGTAACTCCTTTTAGGAAGTTGCTGTCTACCTGCTGACTCACTTGAGTCCTGCTTAAATGAATTAATCTGTTTCTGGGTAAAGGTAGCATGGCTGCAAGCCAGTGCACCTACTGATGCTACCATTGATTACTGTGCCTGCTGATCACTACTGTGCTGCTTTAGTTAAATTTATTCTGGCTTAAGGGCCCTACATATATCTATGGTTTTATTTTGGATGTAGTTATCAGGTTTGGGGCTCTTTGCCTTTTCTTCCCCTACACATTAATTGTGCTCAGTTCCTATTAACTTGGTATTTTTCCCAATAGGTTTTGTCTTTCAGTTCTGGAGAGATAAAGTAATCTCACTGGACACAGCTATTCTGAGTAGTATAAACAACAGTTAGAGAAGCTGATGGGGGAAGAGGGGTTCAATTAAATAATTAAACATTGTAGCATTGCAATAAATAGTGGTCAAAGAAATCCAGAAAAGCAAGGGAATAAGTTTCATGACCATGAATTGCAATTGAGATGACTGAAGATCTCTAAAGATTTATAGCTTCTCATCACATGGTCCCACACTTTGAAACGTAGGACAGAATGTACCAATTAATCTAATTCTCCATGACCTTGAATGAGTTTGTTTTACTACTGTCTGCAAAATAATAATACTAATAAAAAATACTTTCCTATTTCATATAAATAATAGAAAGATTTAATAATATTTCTAGGAAGATTCACATTAATCTCTACTTACGCAGATAGTTCTCTTGACATAAGTTTACAGTACACAATAGTAAATTTAAAGTTATTCCCATCCATTTAAGCTTTATTTAATGCTGTCAGATGTTTTGAGAATCCTAGTGAGGGGTAATATGGAAATATGGATTTTTACTTGGAATTGTAAATAACGACAGACCTCACATGAAGAAGTCAAAAGGAAAATACTTTGCAGTAGAATTAAAATAGCCTGAAATGTCTGTTAGGCCTCTAATGGTACAAATACTCAGAATCTGTTCCCAGCTTTGTACTACCTCCCTTTTCTTTTGTGCCTTCTAGCATGTTCTTCACTGCTGCTGCACTCTGGAGATAAATCTTAAGCTCTAACTACAGTGATTTCCAAGTCTCTTTGTCTAAGGAATGCACTCTTCACAGTGTGCCATAAGGATGAGAGACTACTGTAAGGTTCATTGCCAATTGCAATTAACCAAGATTCAATTTCATCAGTGATCCTATTGCTTAGTCCACTAACACTAACACTTTGTTCTAGTCCTGTATGGATTTGTGAAATTACTAGTGTTAAGTATTCAGGTCAGGCATTGCTCATTTATGAACATGTATGCTCTTGAGCAAAATAAAGCAGTTTGTGTTAACTGCTGTTAATTTAGGTGAAGAATAATAATTTTAATGTATCTGATCTAGAAAGCCTTTTGTTTTTCAAGTAACTCTGTTGATGCCCATGAAGTTGAATTGTTGATTAAGACCTCCCTGTCTATTGAGAACCTGCAAACTTTTATCACTGAACGTGTTCATGGTGGTGTGAGCATGTGCTGGCAAAGGGAAAAAAATTAAAGAGATCCTGTAAGGGGTTAAGGATCTGTACCTAGAGGTGAAAATTGGTTTCACCAAACTGAATGTCAAAGGGGAACAGCCAATTTAAATCTCATTTTATTTAATGAGTTAAAAACCATAACTTACATGTCCATCTCAGTCTTTCTACTGATTAATTTTAGATAATGACATTTTCTAAAGATCATATTTTTCTCTTCTTTCAAGAACATCATCATGGTGTGGAAACATTAAAAAAAAACCATGTAACCAGAAAACCAGACTGTGCACTGTTGGTTTCAGTATGCCCTCCCTCTGCAAAATGCATTCTTGGATATTTTGTCATCCAGCCTTGCAAAATACTGAAGGAAAGGATGCATTGAAATTCCAGAGCAGTACACCAACTTTCAGAGTTGTCTGTATATTTTAAAGCTTCAGCACATACTTCTATCCTTTGCTGGATTTGAGTTTTAATAGAGATGTGAATTTGAAGGTGACATTGTTCAAAATCAGTTATAATGCAAGTAAAATCATCTAAGTTTGACTGTCATTTGCATCTTCCTAAATTTAGCCTCAGTCTGTTCTTGAGCTTTAGTAGTGTGATTGAAAAAAGAATTGACTAAGTCAGTACTTGCTTGGCAATGTCTATTAATTGTAATGCTGGGGATGAAGAAGACTAACTCCTGGTCACCTCCAGCCTCCCAGGCCAGCAGCTGGGTCTTCAGAGGGACTGTTGCTTTTGGATGGGCTGGAGCCAAAGCTGGCAGGAATGTCCAAATAGGAAATAACTGGGAGATCTGGAGACTATGCTAACTACAGACAAGGAGATAAGAACTTCTTAATGTAAAACTTCCAAAAATCATTTTAAAGCATTAACAGATTTAACTGGCCAGGTTTTCCAGTAGAGAGCAGGATGCTTCCTTGATGTCTGGGACTTTCTTCCAACTGCATATCCCATTCCCACTGTGAAGTGTAGAGGCCTTGGAGTGTAGAATAGGTGGGTGGGAAGCAGTTATTACACCTGACCTCTATTTTTATACTGGGGGAAAAAATTAGCTGCTTTGCTTTTTCTTCAAAACTTTGCCCTAAAATGTCATGGCCAGCTGCTGCTTGTGGCTGCTTGCCATCCGTATTACATAGCAGTGATTTTCCTGTAGCGGTATCAGGGGCTGCTTGACAATTCCTCCTCTCTTTCTCCACACTTTGAAGGATTCTTCTGCTCACCAGTATGAACAGGGCAGGCCCATGTGTCTTACAGAGTGTTAGTGATACCATTCTTTGGCATGTTCCCCAGCATAAGTTAGTCCTTTACAGCTCTGGCTTTTCCTGCTTGTCGGCTTGTTTCCTCTTGCATAACCTGCTGTCTCTGCCAGCAGAGCTTACCTCAATTCCGGCTGCTTATCCCATTTGTCTATTCCCCTTGCCCCAGAGCTGTCTGTGCTTTTCCTCATGTGTGCTGCTCTGCATCTCACATGGGCAGTGCCTTCTTTTTAATGACTGCTTTCTTTTCTCCAGATTGCTTTGGATCCCCTTGTATCATGATGCTTTTTAAACGCCAGCTAAACTCTAGTTGGTAACATAGGTTCTTCCTTCCATGTGGATTTAGCTCCACACTTTAATTTCTCTCATTGCTCTCTTAAACTGGTGTTAAACAGGAATCACTCTGAGCATTGCTGACCCTTGTTGACATAGGAAGGAGTGTAGACAATCTAGACAAGGTAATTAGCCTAGTTTATGACATTATTGGCAGCCTTTTAATAGACAGTTGGTTCATGAGTTTCTATGGAATATCCATTATTCTTACAAGCAGTGCCTTTCTAGATGCATTGCAGCAACCTGTAACAGTCAGACTTGAATGCCATAAGTTCATTCATCACTGAAGAGGAAGAGACATTTTGGTGAAAGTTTCTCTGTCATTGACCTGAAATTTCTCCTACTTGGATAGTGCAAAATTCATTATAAGGTTGGAACTGTGTTTGAATAGAAAATGGTTTGGTTAATTTGTTTCCTTTGTTCCTTTTTTTCTTAGTATATTCTTCATCGAAAATTCAAATGCAGGATTCCTGCAGTGCGTTAGCATAATGAATCCTAATACTGGCAAAGTTCTTGTGCATGAGATGACCATGATGTGATTGTTTTGGGATCCAGAAATAAACCTGCTGACACCTATGCTTGTGATATTTTCAATTTCTGTTAGTTTCTATGGTGTTAGAGATCATCGTGCTTCATAAAAAATAATCAAACCATAAGGTACTTGCCCTATAGACAGGTTATAGTATGAGGCTGGAATGACACTTTGCAACCTGCTGGAGTAAGAGGCAGTATGAAGATCTGCTTTCTGAGGAAATGAGCAGGACTAAATTGTGACTTGCTATCTTGTTCTTGTCCAGATAAGAAGTCAGGATGTTTCCTTGTGCATCCTACTTTTCTTTGTGTATGAACTGTGATTTTGTTAGGTTGCTCACCACCTCACAGTGGCCTTATAATGCACAAAGCTGTGGCCTGTGTTGTAGGGACCCTGCATGAAGAATCTGATCTTGGTTTTCCCTTGTGATCCCACATAGCTGCTCATGGAAAACAAAGAGCAAGCAGTTTTAAATGCAGTATAGGAATAGCATTAGAATTAAGCAATCGGCTTCTTCTATATGGACACGAGGGAACAATCTTACCTGGATTTGAAATCTCCAAGAGTGTGCCTCAGTGTCAGAATTTACTTTGACTTTAGGTTTGAGTGAATTCCAAGTGAGGGCTGCAGGATTTTTTTCTTTTCTTTTTTTCCTGTTAGAGCATGTTAGTGTAGGATGTCAGAGTCCATCCTGGCGATAAATGGCTTTTCACTGATGGTTGCTATACAAAAATGTTTCCTAGCTATGAGAGAGGGTACTATAGAAAATGAAGAGAAACCAGTGATCCGTGAAGTTCAGTAACCCTTCTGTGTTAGCCTCTACCAGATGCTTCCTGTGAAGCTGCAAGAATTCCCTCGCCAAACCAAGCTGTTCACAGAGGAAGTTTCTTTCTAACCCCAGACATTTATCTGTCAGAAGCTGTTTTTTAACTGGTCTCTTTTGTTGCTACACCAGCGTCTGTGGTACTCATTGGTGGCATGCGCAAGCTCTGTGTAGGCACCAAAATGACATCTTTCTTCTTGAGAAGGTTCATTTCCTGTTTTTTAAAGTAAACTTGTATTTTGGGTTATGTGAGATAAAATGCTTCAGGTTCCCTTTGTCAGGAATACTAACTTTTCTTTCCTTCCAATCCCTCGCTTAAGATTTCATTCTTTTAGGAGAGATGTTCTTTTTTATTGTTACTTATGCTTACCCTCTTATTATGTTGTGCTTCCTGGATTGTTTTATAGGTATTTAACCTTTCAGCTAACAGTGAGAGAGATAGCTGTGTTTTCTTGAAGTAGGTAAATGGTGTCACACTTGAAGTGTTTCTGCTTCAGGTAATTTTATTTCTTGAAATAGAAAGGACTGGTTGGGTTCTTGTGAAAAGCTTTTCTGAAGAGAAAAAAATTGCATTTTGTGAATTATGCTCTTCAGTTAATACCAACATTTTGAGAAGAGAGGGTTGGATTCGTTTTTTTTCTTGTCCTGTCTCAGAGCTTCAGTATTTATGGTGTAAAAATGACTTAAAACATTTACAGCCAGCACGGATGAGCCCATTGCTGGAATTCTGAAGGCTCTGTTCTTCAAAGAAGCTGTCTGAAAAAAATGTGAATTTGGAAATGTTCCTTGTTTCAAAATCTGGAAAAATTGACTTGTAATGAAAGATTTGTGTTCTTTTATTTTTATCCAGAAACCACCCAGACCGTAGTCTGTAATGTTACAAAGTGGGAAGAAACAAATATGTGGGATTCTTCTTATTTCCTAGCTATAATTTTTACTGCAAAAAAGAACAGAATGCAGCGAGGGGAAGGTATCTGTGTTAAGCAGCATGCTTTTGTTCTGCTGGCTCTTTCTCCTTGTGGGTACTAAGTAAGCCGAGTGCATCCAAGCATCCTTGTTCCTCCGCTATTGCAGTTCTGGAAGGAGAAAGGACCCATGAGGTGGCAGCAAAGCCTTTTCCTACATCCTGTGCCCTTACTCTGTCACCTGCTGTGCTCAGCTGTGCTGGTGCTACCCTGACTCACTCTAAGAATGGATTTGGAGGTGTTGCTGCCCTATCACTGCCCTCTTGCATTTAGTAACACTAAAGTGTAAATGGAGGATTAAGATTAATAGTGGAGAAAGGTAATTCATATCGTTAGGTCATAGATTTTTTTTAAGGCTGTACTGGTTGGACTTCGTGCATAATACAGATCATTGCATTCTGTACAATTACCCTTGCATGAAGCTGGTATGGTGTGATTGAACTAGAGAATATCATTCAGAGTGAAATCCAGTCTTGATTTCAAGATAGCTTGCTGAATAACTGTCTTTGGTGCACCCTCGTGGAAGCGTACTGACAGCTCACACCTGAACAGGAGGTTGTGCTCTGGACAGTCTCAGTTTTTGTCAGAACTCTTGTTACTGCTCAGATGAAAACTGCACAATTTCTTTCTTGAGTTTTGGAAGGTGGTATTCACATAGTGTCTGTTTCAAATACATTGATACATATGTATATGTGCATATTTATGCTTTTTTCTTGCGTATTTTCTGAAGGAACTGGGTAATTTTCTCCCCCAAAGGTCGTTATGAGTTAGGGAGGTTTGCAGTCACCTGGTGGGTTACCTCACGTACCCATAGTCACTATAAATTTCTCTGTGTCGTAGACCTCATAAATTCTCAGCAGTCTTCAAAATAGATTGTAAGTGGGATTTAAATGCTGTACAGACCTTTTTGCAGACCCTCTGCACACTAGTGATGTTAACCTTGAGAGAATGAGTGAGCTTACAGCTGTAAGTTATAGGCTTGAAATTGCTGGGTGAGGTTCTTTGGCCTCTACGATGCATGAGATCAGAATAGATGATCCTAATGGTCTGTTCCAGCTTCAAAATACTATGAAGTACTGCAGAGGTCTTGTGTGGGCTCTTTAGCACAAAGATAAATCAACCTCTTTGAACATAAGCCAGAGAGGAATATTTTATCTGAGTAATTTATGCTATGAAAATATTCTCTGTAGTATATTAATCTGTCGTTTTCTTATCGCCATATTTCTGCCACAGAAATGTGGCAATAAGAAAATACTGCTAAATCCTGTTTAAATGTAGAGGCATACAGTATATATAGAAAGTAGTGTGGGCTTTGAAAAACCCACTCTGAAGGCTTTAATTTTTATTGATTTAAGTAGATGAGTATTTAGCTTTCAGTGATCTAATTGTGTGCTGAAATAACTGGGGAGGGAGGAGGAATCCACAAAAGTAGAAAAAGCCCTAGGGTTGGCAGCACTCAGAAAGATCAAGAATATAAAGCAGTTGTATTTCTTTTCTTGATTATTTCCATTAAGGAAAGAGTTATCTGTGCTGAAAGTAAGTGCTGTGCTGACATGTTCTCAGTGTTTGGTCAAAACATGAAAGAAGCCCTCACGTAGATGTGATCATTCTGGGCAACCTCATCTAATTGGAGATGTCCCTGCTTATTGCAGGGGGATTGGACTAGATGACCCTTGAAGGTCCCTTCCTAACCAAGCTGTTCTGTGATTCTGTGATTCTGAAACCTTCATCCTGATCCCCTGTGTTTATCAATAAACACAGGACACTTTTCCCTCCCCTCCTTCTTTTCCTTGCTCTTCTTTGTTGTTCTTTTCAGGAATTCAAGAACTTGTGACTGTTTTTTTACCTTTCTTTTTTTAATACTCAAATAACTTTTTTTGTTAGGGCCCATAGAATTAATTTTGCGAGGTTTGAAATACTTCCAGATGAAAATAATTAAAAATCCCCTTAAAAATGCACTTTGACTGAAATCCAGGTTTTATGACATGTTTGCATTGACACCAGTATTATCCAGCCTGATGACACTCTAGTGAAGAATGAAGATTGTAATATGTACTGATTAAATTCCACGAATTTAAATGGAAATGTTTGCTTTATCAGTCAGAATCACATGGAAGACTTGTGTGTTCCTTACAATTGCTGATACTGAGACCTATGAAATTCCAGCCTTTGGAAGACAGGCAGAGGTTGGTTGTCCAGACTGTAGAGTTAGAATATTTGTTATTGTACTTTTCACTGATTATTTTTTTCCTTCTTTTCTCATTCCTCGCCCCCTCCTTCCCCGCTCTTTCTCTCAAGAAGAATGAGGAACTCCTAATAGCATTACAGGAAAGAGATAAAGGAACTGAGATGCTCCAAGTCTGATTTTGCTTCAGGCTAGGAATAATTGTGCTTTCAAGCTGGCATTGCACTGTGGCCTTGGGCAAGTCGTTGAAGTTCACTAGGTGTCAGTTTCTCTTCTATAAAAAGAGGTGTCAGGAGTGCTTTGAGAGGATGTATGAACATCTGAATATATCAAACTCCTTCATAGATATTAACTTCTGTTGTTGCTTGTGTCTTCTGTGCTTGTGGAATGAGTCTTCTGTTATGGTGGTAGGTTAAAAAAAAAAAGAAAAGGTAGGAGATAGAAAAGGTGGGATATAGGTAGCCAGGAAAAATACGTGTGCAGGGGAAATAAGAAGCAGCAGAAAACAACAGCCTTGCAAAGATGACATCTTTACCTTTTGTAAATTAACAAATAGGAAATATCATGTCTCCAAGAACCAGGTGATATGAAATGGTTTGAACTATTAAAATATATACAGGGGACTAAGTGAAGATGTGCACTTACTTAGATGAAATTTATGACTGGATCCTGCAGCCATGTCTATGGCAGAATAATCTGACGTCTGTTTGTGGGTCAGTAAATAATACTTGTGAAGAGAGAAAATATTACATGGATTCAAAAAATGTATTGCTAAAACTGCTCATAGAAAGAAAATTTACAGTGAAAGCCCCGGTCCAGTGAAAGTGACAGAGACTCCATCCCACCTCTGAATAAACACGTCAACCTTGTATTCTCTTTCTTCGTTGGCTTTGTTTCAGTTTTCAAGCACTGGCTCTTTGGTTTCTGTCTGATAATCAAAGAGTCCAATATGTTCAGAAATCTTTAGGATGGTACTTGTAGGTCATGAGCAAGTCAGCTTTAGCATCTCTTCAAATTTGCAAGTTGAGCTGTTTTAGTCAGTCTCGATGCAAGTCACACTTTCCAGGCATTGAGTAATTTGTGTTGCTCTTTCTTTGAAATACTAAAAGAGCTTATTGAGGGAGAATGCAATTAGCAGGATTTAGTCTCATGCTTGTTGGTCTAGAAAGAGCCTTTGTCTAAATCATACACTATGTGCTATATGAAGATGGGGATTCATCTGCAAAATTGTCAGTATACAATCAGGCCCTTTAAAAAAAAAAACAAAAACAGAGCAATCCCTGTACCCCTATTTAGATGTTGAACAAGGGTCTGGCTATCATCATTGAGCATCATACAGCACAACCATCTGTTTAGGGCATACAGTAATAGCCAGGTAACCTTCCGTCAATCACATTGCTTCCCCAGTCACTCCTTCAGGTGTTGTTTGCATTAGGCTAGTTCCCAAACTGCACTACATAGCAGTTACTATTAATGAGCTTATGTCATTTTTGTTATTGTTGTTTCAGTTGGGGGAGGGTTATGTGTTTTAATGGACTTTTATGCCAATAAAAGATCAACAATCATGAATTTGTTAGAACTGCTATTATATAAAAAGATGGAAGAAAGTAGAAGGTGGTGCCCAAAGACCATGATCACCAGGAAGATATCACTGATAAAGAATCAAAAACCAGACTAGCAAGTGCTCAGGGCAAAAAAAAAGAGCAGGAGTGGGGAACTGGTTGAGGTGGAAGAGAAGGGGAGAAGAGCAAGTGGTAAAGAAATGTGTGTAATAGAGGAGGAGAGGTAAGGGATAAGAAAGCCACAGCAAAAGAATTAATCCAGACAGTATGCTGATCATGCGCTGGATGACGAAAAAGATTTAAATGCTTTCTTAATGATGTTTCCCATTTAAGCAACTTCTGTAGTTTCCACAAAGGTGTTAGCTTTTGCAAATGGGAAGAGTAGTCTGGCATATAAACAGAAGGAAGACTGGTTCATGGGCTGAAAATGAGAAGAAAGAGGTGGTCTTTCTGATTAATCTCACAGTAGAGTTGTTCAAGATATAAAGGTGTATGAACCTTCTTTCTATTTTGGCATTATCAACAAATGCCATAGAGTGCTCTGAAATATGTGTGTGCAGTAGCACTTAATAGAAGGTGACAATCTCAAACTGCTAAGTACTTAACAAAAGAAGCCAGCTGGCTTAAGGAGAAAGTGGCAGATGAAAAGAACACAATTCAAAGAAGTGTTCACACATTAAGGAAGTATTTTAACAGGCTTTCCCCAGACTGTAAGTGGGAATGGAATTATACATCGCATGTAAATGTCAAGTGACAATAATATCTTCTGAGTTAAATCAACCTTGCAACCTCTTTCCTATTTTTCTTAAGCAGATGAATAAAGTTTAACTTGTGATTTCCTTACTAATCATCTTAGTAAGCAGTGGGTGAGGAGACTTCTTACTGTATGGGTAGATTAATGTGACATTTTCATAAGACTTATTTTTTAAAGTTTATTACCTGTGGGTGTGGATGTAATTCACAGCTGTTTCTTTAAGTGAATAAGGTATGCCATAGCTCACTCTGTATTTCTTCAGTATCTTTTGATTCTCTTATCATAGATACCATTCAGTATCGGAGAATCTCTTATCCATGCTTTGTTGGAGATTCGTAGTGTGCCTTGGTGTCTCAAGGTAATCAAGACTTCTCCACTGAACATACTTATTTTAGTGCACAGATTTGGCCCATTCACTTTTATAGAAAACCAGATTTTAGATTGAACAGAATTCAAAAGCATATTGGTATCAATGGGAGACAATTCTCTCAACTAGTACATGTCAGCTACACAAGTCTCAAGCATAGTCATATGGTTCTGAATTTAACTTCCTTTAATAACACAATGTCTGATAGCTGTGTGATTCGTCACCAGTTCTGTTTAAGCACTGAACAGAGGGAGCCTTCTACTTTTTGCTATCTAGTTACAGAACATTACCACACTCTGATTCAATTTATATTCCTTTTCCTTTCAAAACTACCCCTTTAAATGCCATCAGGCCCCCACAAAGCTACTTATTTCCTACTACAGACAAAGATAACCGCATTATCTAAAAACATGCTGAGAGACCATCATCTGTGGTGTACTGTAAGCCATCAAACAAATTCCTGCTTCCTCTCAAAATCACAAGTATTTCTGCATATGTGAGAGACCCAGGGAATACAGAATTGCATTGCCCTTTTTTGCACCGAGATGTGCATTTTCCACATGATGCTTCTTCCTGCTCCTCATAGCAGGAGAAATTTTTGTATGAAGTATGTTGGAAATGAAATTCCAGCAATGGAAAGATTTAGCTCTGTCACTTACCAGTATGCAAGCAACAGAATGAATGCCACATAGCAGTAATCCATGCCAAAAAGAGGAGATCTGCCAATTCACAGTGAGGTTTTATGCAAAGGAGGCCTGCTAGAGGCAGAATGAATTGCTGGTTTTCATTATGCTTGCAGTTTGTGTGCAGTCTTTGCCTTGTCTGTGTTAAGAGGATTAGGTTGTGGGTTGGTTTTCTTGTGTTAGGTTTTGTTTGTTTGTTTTTTCATATTGAGGAATTATGGGCTCTCTAAGTCCTAGCTTTGCTACTGCTGCTTGGTTAGCACTTCAGGTACATAGCAATAGGTGATTAATGCTGAACTGGATGTTTTGTGGGAACATCACTTGACCTTTGCTTGCATGAGACACCGTTTTTCTAAACTCGTTTAGTTTAACCTTGTGTTCTCTCTGTTAGCTCTGTTCAACAGAAACTGGAAAATATCCAAAGCATATGCAAGTATTTATCTTTACAACAAACTTTGGAGATGATATTTACATCTCTTTCTACTAAGCTTCTCCATTTCTAATAACCTAACAGATCAGTGTTTCTGATCTAAAAATTCAAAACTTTCCATTATTAGCTGTATGTTTTGAATCTGATTTATCCTCTGTTTATTATGCCTTTATGTATGGGGACCAGTGTCAGCTCTGTTGTAAGACACATCACTGCTCAGCCCACAGTGGTGTAGAACGTGGAGTTCTCTGCTCGCCAGACTTGTCTAAAAAGCTGACTCTAAAACTGCGTTGGTTTTCCACCCTCAGCAGCTTGCTGCTGCAGCTGCAATACAGCGAGTGCCCCAGCTATTAGCTGAAGTCCAGCCTTGCTCTGTCTGTGACTACTCATTAGCTTCTCTAAATTCTGAAGTCAGTAGTGCCAAGGGTTGTAGAAGCAGAAATACAAAAACGTAGAAGGGGAGACTGTGTGGGTTCAGAGAAAAAAGAGACATTATGTTTGGAAGTATCTGATCAAAATATTTGACATTTAAAAACCTGGCGTATTTTGGCATTTTTCCTCCCTCAGCTGTTTCATGTTAGGTCAATAATGTTAGATTTTGAGTGCTGGAAGAGTGTTCGTTTGTGTTTGCATGAAGCTGTTGCTGTTGGTTGTGGAAACTTGGTTTGGGTTCTGTGGGTATTTTTGGTGTGGAAATAGAAATAACTGACCACTGAACTGAGCTGAAATAACTCAGTGCTGGGTCGTCTTGAAGTGAAGGATTATCTTAGTCTTAACCTTCCTGTTTGATACGTGTCCTACTGCTTAAACTTGTCCTAGAGCTCATGCACACTGCAGGCTGCTCATCAGGCTTTGCTTGCATTAGAAAGAACAGCTCGCTTTGTTTTAGTGGGACCAGTTTGTTGAGTAGTTCACACACAAGCACTAGTACTGACACTTAAAGTATGAAGGGAGTATGCAATGAGGGACCGAGAGTGAGACTGCCTCTGTTCTGAAACTGCACCCACAGTCCTACGTCATGGCCCTGTTTTCTGGCCAGGCCATTGGTGATGCAGCATGTGCCTCCGGTTTCTTGTGGTGCCACATGCAGCATGTCTAGTCTATGCAATTAGATTTTGAATTGGATCTATCTGCACCAGACTTGGATATTATGGTAGCTTGAACCCAGATGTGAGATAGTTGTATTTACTGAAACATTATATCTGATTAAATAAGCTCTGATGAGGGCTTGTTAGCTTGGTCTCTGAGCTAGACTGCTTCTAATTGCGGACAGAGAAGTACTGTTTATGAGAAGTCTGAAGGTCTTGGATGAAAAGGGTTTATTTTCCTTTCTTTAATGACTTTTATTTTTTACTGAAATGTCTTTCCAGCCCATTTCCTTTTTCCTTCAAATGGTAGAAATTCCAAGTAACTGCTGGATTTAGTGTGATGAAGGTGCACTTTGAATGAGCTTCTCTGAGATGAGAAATGTAATAGGTTCATTAACTCAAGCACAGCTTTTTTTTTTTCTGAAAAACCTAATGGTATTGTTCACTGCTGGATAACTGTGCCTTTCATTAGAGACAGACTTGCAGTGCACACTAAAATATTTATCATCCACCTGTCAATGCAGTTTAAAATAAGGGGAGAATTGGCTATTGACAACAGAAAACATTAACAGAGTTGACTTGTAAACAAAAAAGGAGTGTGTTATCTCTCTAGAATTAATAATGTGCAAGTAGAGATTTTGTGTAATACAGAAGAAATTGTGCTTCTTATAAAGAAAGTTCTGACAAGTTGGAAATTAACTTATTGGAATTGTAAGAAATAATAAAAAAGTGATTTTGCTGCATTCCTTTCCAGTGGAAATCAGTGATAAAGCAGCCTGCGAATCTTTTATGGAGACTGTAAATGCCCATTAAACATCTTGAAATAAAACAATCTGAAATAGTACTTTTAGAAAGCATTCTGAGGGATCAGAGAGTTACAATTACAACACCTTAACGAATATTTCACTGTTCCTTGAGAGGGAAAATATGCCAAGAACATTTTTGCCCAGATTCTAATATTACCATGTCAGGTTCTGAGAGGAGGATGTGGGGATGGGGAGGACAGCACCAGACCCTTAGTTTTAAATACTCCCAGCCCTCCCATCCCTGGTTCTGAGGAAGGCAAGGTCAGCAGCAGCTCAGGGCTCAGAACTGTGCTCCACTGTGTGGTGTAGGCATGCCCACGCCTCCACAGGCAAGAAGCTTCTTAGTCATAGGAAAATCCTTTCCCATTAAAATTATTAGTGAATGCTGTTTTCAACCTTAATTTCATCATACATTGAAATCCACTGAGAAGAGAGGCAGACATATATATAGATATATATATAGTTAGTAAAACAGAGGGGGTTTTGTTCTTTGTTTTATTAGAGATTTGTCAGCTTTCTTTGTGAAGATAACATGTGCCTTTTACTTGCTTAGAAAATACAGGTGTGGTTTTGCTACCTTTTTCTTGGCAAACTAGTTGGACCAAGAAGTTTTTCCACCCCCCAACTCCGCACTGCTACAGTTTGCCACCCCCTCAATTGTCCTGGTACAACTTTGTATATGTACACCTCAGATTCAGTTACATGTGTTTGGGGTTTGTTTGGTTTGGTTTTGGAGGACAGAATGCTATTTTTAGCTTGGATTGTGTCATTAATCCAGTCTATAATACCACCCCATGGAAAGTCGTATTATCCTAGCTAAGGGGCAGCAGAGCAGAAACAGAGAACAACAAGGGTGAATGCCTGGGAAGGAGAGCTTGAGTTGCTTCTCAAAACTGTTGCATCTTGTAAATGCTTTATCCTCCTTTCAGTGCTTCTGCTTACTACCACGCTGTCTTTATTAACTTCAAGTTGGTCTTTCTGCAAAATTAAGCATGTGCTAATAGGTAAGATTAACCTCACTATCACCTTGGAATTCAGTGAGTGCAGAAGAGGTGCTGGTCAGGTGCCGTTCTCTTCTGTCCGAAGGGAGAGAATTGTATGGGCCTTGATCATAGAATCATAGGATGGTTTGGGTTGGAAACGACATTCAAGATCATTTAGTGCAACCTCCTGCCATGGGGATCCAGCCCTGCCTTTACTAGACCAGGTTGCTCAAGGCCCTGCCCAGCCTGGCCTTGAACACTGCCAGGAAAGGGGCATCCACGGCTTCTCTGTGCAACTTGTGCCAGTCCGTCACTATCCTCACAGTAAAGAATTCGATATTTAGTCAATCATCCATCCGTTTTCGTTTGGGGAAGTGTGTAGACATTACCTGTATTCATGTCTTGGTGCTGAATGTGTGGCATCAAATACAGAGGTTACAGTAGCAAAAAATATGTAGCTGTGATACAAAGACCTTTTTCTCTTTTTTTTTTTTCCATAGCAAACTGTTTACTTGTGACGAATTAGTTGATGACTTTATTATTTGTGTGCCTCAGCCTAAATTAAACCATCTCTATTGGTGTTAAATAGTATTTTACTTTGAATTTTACACAGCAAAGCATGTCAGCGCATGTTGGAGTGTTTTGCTAAATCAAACTCTCCGTGAGAACCCTGTTTATTTCATTAGGAATTACCACAGTGTCAATAGGTGTTTGAAGGTATTACCCTTCTGTTTGTTGCAGTCTGTTTGGATGTTGTGTCAGAAATATCTGGTAAGATAGATCTTTGTTACTGCTCTCAAGTCTAAAGTGGGATCATTATGACTTTTTAGCCTTCCCCTGGTAGTCTCAAAGAAAAAAAGTAGTACAGTAAGTTGCTTTCAAAAGCACTGTTGGCCTAGTTTGGCTGGTGATGGGGTTTAAGAGAGTTTCATGTTGAGCAAAAGTTTCATGATTATTATAGAATAATATAGTAAGGTATTTTCACAAGGGCTTAGTAATACTGGGTGCCTCAGCTTCTCTGTGCCCACTCTGAGATGACTCTGTTTTCAGAATGCGTGTGGCACCCACTCGTTGGAAACGCTGGGCCCTTGAGATGTTTGAAACTGGGCATTCAGCAACCAAGATGGGTGGCACTCAGACCCTGCATGGTCTGTTTCTGTTGAACTTCTGACGCTACAATATAATGTTCTTGGGTCTCATTTCCATGGGATTGGCAGGAGCCTCTTGGGTCACTGAATCTTACCTCTTCCCATTTCAGACTCTCATAGCCTACAGGGAAATTGTTTGTAACACAAGATGAGGGTGTTTTTTGTCATGAGTAGTCTGTAATCTAACACATGCTCTTGGCTCATCTTACTTAAAAAAATAAACCAAAACAGGGAGAAATGTATAATTGAGCATATTTTTCAGTCATTTGCTGAGTAAAACAAATCCAGACTGAAAAGCGTGGCCTTTTGCTTTCTGAACTAAAATCTCAGAAGACTTAACTCAGGTACAGCAAAATGCTTGACCTGAATCCAAGTACTGTGGTTTGATTTGTAATTTCTTAATGGAAGCCAAATGGAAAAATAAGATGGAACTTTAGAAATCAGTCACAAGTGATAGTTCTGGTGCAAGTGCGGGCACAGTCAGGTAATGGTGGTGTTCTGTGCTGGTCTTTTCCTTTACAAGCCCCACACTCCTCTCACTTTTATTCTTTCAACTCAGATTTTTTTTAATTGATAGAATATAGGAAGCTCTGATTCAATTTCCTTGTTTGCTTGAGAGGACTTGAACTTGAACTAACATTCAACCATCTTCCAGAAGAATGGTTTAGAGATAAGGTTGCTGAATAAAGAGGAATATCACAGAATCACAGGCTGGTTGAGGTTGAAAGGGACCTCTCCCTGCTCAAGCAGGGCCCCCTAGATTAGGTTTCTCTTTCTCTTGTTGATGTAATCTCATTTGGAAGACATACTGACTTTTTATGGGCATCTAGGTGGAGGTATTGGTCTGAAAAATCAGTTGTGCATGCTCCGTCTCCTGACTCTGTGTATATGAAAGCGTATTATATATGGTTGTTGGCCCTCCAATCAGCTATGATTTTTCTTCTCTTATGAATTGCAGTTGATTAGCAGATGATTAGCTCGCTATCCAAAGGGCTCCATGGAGATTTTGGGGCACTCTACTTTCAGATGTTTCTCTGGTTTTAACGTGAGGACACCTGCATTCAGGAGGTGAAATTTGTTTTCTCTGGTCTATTTATGTTCCTTTGTATCAATTCTAATTTCTTTTAGTTTAGAATTTTATGTTGTAGCATTCTACTCTTTTTTTTTGCAGCCTAATAGATCAAATATGTTACGGGTCAGGGAGATAAGATTTCCTAAGAAATGTCCTTTGGTGTGAGTTTTCTGAGGAGCTGTCCATGGATCTGAAGGAGAAATGAAAATGCACCCTTGGTGCTGCAGAAGCAGTCTCCTCAAGTTTCTCTTGGTCTGTATAGGCTGAAGTACTGTGGTGGGGTTCCCGCATATGTAGATGGAGGGAAACATGCAGTGGTCTCCTACATAGGTCTGTGTCCTCACACTTCCTGAGCATCTAGACAGTAGAGGGATATCTTGCTGCTGTCTTTTCCAAGTGTTTTGTGAATCTGTTCCTAAAGAGAGTGGGTTGTTTGATGGTTTTTCTCAAGATGTATTGTCCAACTTGAATTACCGACAGTTTTGAATAGACCAAAACTGGGGGCACAGAGGGTGTCTTTGCGCTTTTGGTGTTGAAAATGAAGTACTTGCTAAAAACAACAACAAAAATGCTTAGCTGTATCCTGAATTAAGAATGTACGTTCTCCTCCAGAGCATGGAGCTAAATCAAAGAGTTGGGGAGCTTGTGTTCCTCTGCTGTCAGCAGTAACGTGAAACCTGCTGGCAAAGTGTGTATTTTATCTGCTCCTGGTGCGTATGAAGACAACTGCCTACTACTGCTGTTGCTATTGGCTCAAGTGACAGATGTTTGTGTTACATGTGTTTTAAAAGTCTGAAATCTACTGTCAAAATTTATGGGCAATGGTACACCATTCCTCCTCTGCCTTGAGTGCTGGGAGAGCCTGATAGAAAAAACAGTGTGTAGCTTTGAAAGTCAAATTGATCTAATATGTAGTACAAGAGGCATAACTGACTGTCCTGTTTTCTTTACATTGAAAGTTTAACTTTTGTTAGCCAATACTATAAAGATACGAGAGTGTTTATAGATGTATTTATGTTAATCTGTGTTGTCTGTGCTTAAACATTCACTTTAAGGACTGTTATATTTGTAGACTTAGATCTTTCCTGTAATTTTATGGTATTCCAGACTATTTTGTGTTTGAGATACTCACTTCCACCACAGACTGCTTCTGTTGGCTGCAGGACAGCTGTAATACCCTAAATAAGCAAATACTGATGTTGTAACTTTTGCAGAGAAAAAGAGGTACTTCTGATAAATCTTGAGAAGTTGTGTTGGCTTGTGGATGTATACAGGGAACTCAAGTAAATAAGAACTCGCACGTTAGAAGGAAATGCAAGTTCTGGAAAAGCGGTTGGCATTTTAGGAGAGTGTTAATACAGGGAGTATTAAACCAGCACTGACTTGACTCTATTCTGTTATTGCGATTTCTGTTTTAACACTGCGGGGTTCATAATATGTAACCCAGCCCTGATTGATTTCAGTTTGAATCAGCAACAAAGCAGCTGAGCATGATCAGTTTGGTCTCACTGGAAATGAGAAATTGAACTCTTGCTAGTGTCTTTATGTAATTTTGTTATTTAATATCTGGGAAGACTTTTCAGAATAGTATCCTTGTTTTCATGATGAAAAGGGATCATAAAGTCCTGCAAGCTGGAATTCATGAAGTGTCCATATTCAGCCAGCTAATTTTAAGATGATGCACGTGCGCCTTTGAAAATTACAATTATGGCCTTGAACTAGGCTTTCTGTGAGTAAAAGATATAATATTGCAAAATGTATAATCTCTGGGTGGTGAGGATAAGGACTTGTGGAGAAACGCTTACTAAACTCAACATATTTAGCCTAGATAACAAGGAGACTTAACTATAGTATGCAACTTCGATGGTATTTTGTGGCAGTAGCTAAAAGCAGATGCAGAGGGTTTGGAATGCATTCCTAAGATATGAATTAGAAACTAGATTAGGATAAATTTTGATCAGATAACAGAAAGGCACTGATCCAGCCTTTGATTTTGATGTTGAGCTAGGTTGTTGGCCTGCAGAGTGCAAGGTTTGAGTACTTGGGAGAGTTAGCTGGCTTTGTAGCTGGAGTCTGGCTGGAGGCTATTCAGCAGATAATGTGGTTGCAGTCTGCTGGAAGACAGTGCTTTGAATCTCTTTACCATCAATCTCTACTGCCCTCCCTACAACTGAAATAAAAGTAGCAGCAGGGCTTGCAGAGTGCATAGTGGACAGTGCCTGTTGAATCTTTCAAAAGCTTGATATGATTATTAAATTTTGATGCTTCTTAATATTGTAGTGCTGTTAAACTAATGGGTTGGTGGGATTTGGGAGAGTGAGTTGTAGGAAGGTGGAGAGGAGCAATACATCTTTAGAATCATAGAATGGTTTGAGTTGGAATGGACATTAAATCTCATCGAGTTCCAACCCGCTGCCATGGGCAGGGACACCTTCCACTGGAGCAGGTTGCTCCAAGCCCTGTCCAACCTGGCCTTGAGCACTTCCAGGGATGAGGCAGCCACAGCTTCTCTGGGTGCCCTGTGCCAGTGCCTCAGCACCCTCAAAGGGAAGAACTTTTTCCTTGTATCTAATCTAAATACTTTTTCTTTTCCCTCATTTCTTGTTCCCCGGTAAGATCAGGTCAGCGGGTGTGTTCTGATAAATCTGTGGTGGCGTCTGTTGTAAGGAAACGTTGAAGGTACTGGGATTCCTGCCTTGATGAGCTGTAAAACTTTATATCCCCACGCAGTCACCCACAGCTTGTTATCATGTGCACCTAAGCTCTGCTCTGCATCTGCTCCTTACCAGGGAGGAGCAGAAGTGCTCTGAGCTCATCAGGGGAAGGGAGAGCGTGGTGGGAGCAGAGCAGCCATGCTCAGCAGGTTATTGCAGTGTGTAATGTGAGACAAGGAGAGGTTTTTAAAGACAAGTAGAATAGCCTGTAATGTAAGTTTTCTTTTAAATGTTGTTTAGGACATGGGGAGGTAAGTGGATGGGAACAACATGAGACATTTTCTCTTAGCTTTCAGCACTTTGGACTATGGATTGAACTGCAGATAGAAAATGGACTCTAATATCTGTCAAAGAGCAGAAATAGGAGATGGAGAACAGCTGACCTGTATACAGTCCTTCAGATCTATCTTTATGTCCATAACGCCTTCAAGGGCAGGCTATGATCATGGGTTAGTGACACATTCAGCAGTTTTCCAGTATGTATGACATACTTTATGTGCATAAAAGAATAGCAATGGGAAACAGCACTGAACATCACAGGGACTTAAAACAAGCCAGTGGATAGGTGGAATGGTCAGTACATGAAGAATGTAGGGCAGGATGTATTTACAGCTAATATCCCTCATACCTGAGCTCTGTTCCACCCCTTTGAGCTTTATTTTAATGCATCTCTCAAGTTGTAACATTATTATTCTTTACCTAAAGCTTTTTGTAACTTTTAGGAAAGAGGGCGTTGATACAGCTCTCTTGGTGTTTTACAATGCACTTCTCTTCCCCTGAAAAATAAAAGATTTACGCCACAGTACTTTCCTTATGTCGTGGATATGATTCATTTTGACCATGGGAGGAGAATGACAGTTCCTTGCTACACAAACCTTTCCTGTGATTCATGGAGTGCCATTTGTGTCAGCCTTGAAGGAGGCACTTCATATGCTTCCTAGCAGGAAGGAAAAAGAGCATGATCATAGTTACCCGATAGGATATGGAAATTGGGTGGGAGGGAAGGGAAAAGGGAGAGGGAAATGCTGATTATTCAGAAGAAAACTGCAGGAATGCCAAGATTGTGTCTGCAACATCCATTCATCTGCTTAATGAAAAATGGATACATACCAAGCCTGTATCTAATTAAGGGAAACATCATGACTCTAATTGCCACGTTCACAAAATAGTATGGCTTATTATGTAACTTTTTGGTGTAAATACATCTTAGCGCTTTTCCTTCTGTCTCCTGGATGCATCTTTTTTTTCATATGGTGAGAAGCTCCTTTCCCTCGGTGATGTGTTTCAGCAACACATCAGATTTTGCCCTCAAGCTGAGACGGCCGTATACAATGCTTTATGTCAGCTTTCTGCAGAGAGAGATTTCTGTGCTCTAGCATATTAATATAGTTAGCAGCTTAGGAAGCGCACTAGCTTGCCAGATCAGAAGACATTTTCTTCACAAACAAAACTAATTTAAAAAGCTCTACCATGATTTTCTGCCTCAAATTAACAGCACAGATTGGCTACTTAAACTCGTTTTAAAGAAGAATACTCCATGAAATTGCAACTCCTAATGCTGCATGGCAGATTTTGGGGCTCTTTCACAGCTTCCAGCTGCTTTCTGCTGTTTTCTCTTTACCTGGAACTGCAGGGTAGGAATAATGGGAGCAGGAGGAGCAGAAACTTGTGTTTCTAATTTCTAAGGGTGAGGGGCTCATGGCTGGCAGTCCTCCCGCAGCTGGCAGTGTTCAGTGTGGTACATGCATGTGTCAGGAGATACAGCTGTGGCTGTTCAGCCCTGTAGCATCTGTGAAGGGTCCTTATCCAGCTAAGTAGATGCACAGCAACATTAGAATGGGAAAGCAGAGGTGTAGTTAGAGAGGAAAGGAGTGAGATTAGGAGAAATGCAGAAGAGAATAAAAGTGGATGTGAATTACTAAGCACATGTCCGGTGTTCATTGATTTTCACTGGCAATTAAAATTTTACTGCTTGATTCACCAATGCTATTCAGTATCCCATTATTTCCTGTGTTATAAAATGCTGGCTCTGTTTTGATTTTTCAGTAACTATGTTTATTGGGGATAAGGGGTCTAATTATAGCTCTGAACTATACTGTACTGAGAGGGCATTTAAGTCTCTTCTGACTATTTCTGAGGCAGTGTGATGAGTCATGAAATATAACTTTTGCAGAAAATATCCCGATTGCCTAATGACTAGGTGTTGGTAGATGAAATCACACACACTCTCTCTTGTTCGCATGAAACCAGGGAAGTGTCTTTCTGAGTAAGCTGTTTGTTCAAGTTACCCAAGAAATGGCAAGGTCCACAGCTGCAAAATAGGCAAAAAGTAATGCCGAAGAGTTTGAAAGCACCTGCCGTGCCTTACAGATGCTTTAGATATTTGCGGCATTAATACTTGTCTCTATATCTGCAAAGAAAAAATGCTGCCTAAAAACAATGTAACTGATCATCCATGTACAATATTTTTTGTTTTGCAGATGATGTAGAGGATGTTAACAGCATGGAGAAAGTCATGATAGAATATGCTGCAATGGACAGAGAACTTAATCATTATATGAGGGCAATTGAAGAAACGGTGAATCAGGTAAACTGCCACTTACGCCAAAGTTACGAAAGCATGTCCTTATTTAAACATTATCTTTCAATAGATACAAATGTTACATTAAAATAATACATAGGAAGAGGCATCTTTGACAGTCATAAAGTACTGAAGTTGCCAGTACAACTGTTAATTTTTCTAACCAGCTCGCATGCTGTGTGATGCAGTTTCTAATTGCTCCCCACAAAACTCCTGTACCTGTTGGGATATGGGATGAGCAGTGCTTTGGGGATGACTGGGGATCTGTAGTTAAGACACCATAGTCTCAGCTGGTACCTGCTTCGTGTACTGCGGAGGATGGAAGCTGCATAATGAATGAGGCAGCTGATTTCAGGAATAAAGTGGTTGTGGCAGTGGGAGCCTGGTTTCCGGAACCTGGTTTCCAAAGCCTACCTGCTGTATGAATGTCCTGATGCTTAATAAAGGGTGAGCTTCTTAATCGTTTGCTCAGTCATCAAGGGTCTCATTTGCTCCCTGACTGCCCGTGTGTGCAAGAGCTGTCTCATTCCCGCACGTTTGGGGGTTGCTGGCTCGTTGAGCGTGATGACAGTTGCACGGCAGGTGCCGGGGCAACGTGCATGGAGCGTGGGGAGCACGCGTTGGGAATCCCCTTGCCGTCAGCAGACCGGGCTGAGGGAGGACGCCGTGGGTCAGGCAGCAGAGCCCAGCGTTCGGAGCGTTCCTCCCGTTCTGCCGTTCGCGGACAGAACGCGACGGCGAACAAAACCCCGAGGGCCGGGGCGCGGCGGGGCGGCCGCAGCACTGGCCACTAGGGGGCGCCGCGGTTGCGCTCCCCGCGGGCTCGACTCTGTGGTGCTCGCACGCATCCCCCCATCAGCACCGTTCCCGCGCCGCCGTCCCCTCATGGTGCCTCACGGCTCTCCTGTCAACCCCTCGTTGTCGGTCCCGGGCTGTCGGACTCGGCTCTGTAACCCCCTTACCGCGGTTCCAGTGCGCGGCCGCTGCTTCTGTCCTTCCCTGACCGCCCTGGAAACGGCTCCTGAGTTTGCTCCTTGCTGACGCTCGCAGCCTGGCCATTGGCAGGCAGGTATTGGAAGTGTAGGCTCCCCGGCAGATCCAGGTGTTGAAACGGGCGGTTTCAGTGCACTCTGCACTTGATCACTTCGCTTTTTTTTGGGCCACATCATGCTTGGAGAATGCAGCTTTCAAAGTGACTGATTTTTAGTGGCTGCAAATAGACTTTCAGGTGTCAGTTTTGTATGGATTTACATCAAAAAGGCAAACCCCTGATTTCCCTTGAAGATGTGAAATCAGTGTTCTGAAATATGTTGAGCTTTTCAATGAAATCTGTCTTGCTATTGCTTTTTTGCTATTTTTAAAACAAAATCAGGAGAGCAAAGCAATTTGTTTTCCACTAATTCTACTCTGAGTAATACCTACGTGGGATTTATTTCATGGAAAGGTTTTCCTTCAATAAATCTTTTAAATCACCCTGAGTCAGACACTTAACTGAGAAATCTTCATTCAAATAATTAAATATTACATGTTTAAAAGGAGTCAAAACTTGTGTCTACATCAGCAGATGTAGGACAGCATTAAGTACAGTATTCCCCATGCAGTCTTTAAATGCACATTTCAACTCAGATGTGACCATAATTGCAGACCGCCATGTTTATACTTGTCAGCAACTGGATGGATCAGAACTTTTTCCTTTTACTTGGACTATCCATGGTTTTTAAAGCATTCCTAGTAAAACATAACATAGTCCTCACACCATTAGAGATTAATGATGTGTATCCAGACTTGAGTGAAATGCAGTAGGTTTATATTTTGATTGCAAGCTATTAACTAAGTGATGTGTTATTGTTTCAAGTGATTTTCAACAGTGTGACTTCTTTTATTGTTCCTGTGTATAAGCAAGACACTTTCTTCATCCTCAGGAATATAAAGATTAAGCCCATGCTTTCACCATCAAAGCACAAATCCTGTTTACTTCAGACGCGTTCAGAAAGGATCTTTTAAGTTAAGCACAGGTTTAACTTGAGGTATTTTTGTGGGTGTAAGTAGGGCAATGATACATTCATGACTTTTAAGACTGGATTCAACAGTATCTGCTGTGTGCATATCTATGCCTGTGTGCAAAAAATATGAAGTCCTGGAAGGGCTGGTTTTTATTTTTCCTCCCTTTTCCCTAATGTAGCTCATTTATGTGTGACATTTAAGTGTCAGACACTCCTCCTTGCTTTGCTAAAACAAGCTTCTTCCCAGTTCTTTCATTTCTAACATTTTAAAAGTGCAGCTCCAAGACATTTAACACATTTAAGAGTCTATGTGGATTATAAAGTCAATAATGGCTAATCTATTAGCCTCTAGCCACACTTCTCCTATCTCTGCTTCATACCTTGCTTTAGGGAATTCTCTGTACTTTCCACTGCCAGGATCCTGAGCAAGCCTTTATTAGTAAGAGTAGAGAAATAAACTTCTGCAGTAGAACAGATACATTCTGTTCTCCAAAAAATAACAGCTAGTGCTTTGTTTTGGGAGGATAGGTATGTGCCATGCCTCGGAACTGCGCAGGGCATCTCCAGCTACTTGTCAGAGACAGCTTAAAGTCCACTTCTGGGAAACAGAAACCGTTGCTGAATTTAGGGCTGCACCTGGAGGTAGCTGTTTAAAGGCTCTGGTTTAAAATAGCCTCCACTGGCTTGCTCCCTGCTTCCATGTGAATTCCTTACCTGAGGGCTTTCTCTGGGGAGCTGCAGCAGGTCATCCATTGTCACAAGCAGTGTTTTTCATATGCAGTGTTAACAGTATTTATCTGAAGCTGCAAAACCTATTTTATATGATTATTTTGTGAGTTTGTATGTTGTCATTTTTTCTGGTCTTTAGTTGCCTCGTGCAACAGTGGGTCTGAAAGGGTGTTGTATTCTGTGTTTCGCCTTCTGATCGCTAGCCTGTAGTGAAATGTCCAACTGGATGTTAGTAAGATAAGGTTACAGAGGCAGTTAAAATTCCTAGTTTATTATTTTATTATGTGTACCTTTAAATGCCATTGACAAAAAGGTGATACTGTCCAACAAAAGTACAACTATTAACTAGCATGAAGTAGTCATATGTTTTTAAAAGGCAGGGTTTTTACTGTTTGAGGCTCAGTAGGTGGAAAGCAGAAGGTGGAACACACCAGCATCCTCTTCTGGTAGAATCAGCAGCCTGTTGAGCAAGAAATGAACAGTTGAATCACCCTGTTTCCAACAATAGACTGTGGGAAATCCTTTGTTTGTGGAAACTCCCGGTGCCACTGGATTTTCTTGTACCTGTGTAATGACTGGACTCCTACTGCTGCTTCTTTTTTTCACTTTTAACAGTTATATTAAAATAAATTACCGAATATTTGGGTCCTTTCCATGCAGTCTGGACAGCACTTTTATGTTTAGTGTAACAACAAAAGATTGATGGAGCTGGAGCTATCTCTTGGAGGCTTCTTTGTACTCTTGCAGAGGACCCAAGTGATCGGGACCCAGGCTGACTTTAGCCAGTTCAAGTGTCCCCAGCTCTGGGAGAGCTCTCAAGTGGCCAGTGTGCCAGCATATTATGCCTGCTTTCTCACTCCCACTGTGCTCTCTGGATTAGCAGGAGTGTTGGTGGTGAACTCTGATCGCTGTATCAGCTCTTCAAGCATTTGGCTTGTTGGGGACTGTAAAACCTGGCGTAAATTTTCTGAAGTCATGGACTTGTCTGAATGAAAGGAATTACAATGTATTTATTGCAGACTGGTCTGGAGAACAAGGAAGGCATAGCAAACTTTGCAATGTTGTGTTATTCCTACCTCTCCTCTTCTGCAAGGGAAGAGAACCTGGGCTATTTTGTTCCTTTTGGAGGTGACAGCAAAGTGCTCAGTGTGGCAGTGGCATCTCTGGCAGAGATTGCTTTGTATTTCCTCTTGCAAGTTTCTGCTTTGCCAAACATCAGTTTATCTTGCTTGAATTGTGTCTGCCTTTTGCTAAGCCTGGGCGCTGTGAGGGAGGGTAAAATCTGAAGCTGAGTAAGGTAGAATTAAAACATAGATGTGTCTAAGAAGAATTTGAAGAGCCAGTTTAAGGATGCACAGAGTGGCAAAAGGCAGGGGGAAAGGTAAAGGACATAGTTTTAGGAAGTCATGAGGTCATATAGAGAGATGAGGAAGAGGCTGGTTGAAAGTGTGCTGGGAAAGAGGTGATGTTTTGCTGGAACAAAAAGATGGAAAAATTAAAAGCCGTATTGGTGCTATGTTTGATCCCTGTTCTGCTCAGAACAGCATTTCCATGTTGTTCTAGGTGAGTCATTTCTATCAACATGTCAGTGGCTGCTGACATCTTTGTTTTCTGATTGTCCTGCATGGAAACTGATTTAGACAATTATAACTGTAAATTAGATGAAAGGTAATTATAGTTTGAACACAGGAAGTGAGATTAAATATGTTCTTTGTTAGGTTTTATCTGTAAAACTACATACAACTGATGTAGGTGTATGTCTTGATAGAGTTTGATATATAGATGTGTTAGTCATTCATGCCTGCGTGACTTCACACCTTGTCAAGTGATCAGTCTTCCTTTGGCAAAGAGGAGGAGTTCCTTGCACCATGTTCCTTGTATGGGAGAAGTTTTGTCTCTACAGAATATACAGGAACTACTTTTACATTTGTTTTGTTTTTGATAATAGTTCCCTTTAGACGAGTTCACTGGGCAGGGGATAGGAGGGGACGCTTGTTCACTTTGTCAGTAATTTAGAGCAGATTACTTATTATCTTCATGGCCAAGTGTGTAGGATCTAATCCTGCGGAGGAACAGTTCCCTTCAGTGATGTAGGTCATATTCATTCCAAGCATGCAGCTTGTGTGTGATCTAAGTAGCATCTGCAGAAAAGGAAAGAATCCTATTTAAAACTGCTGTACAGTCCATGGGCTATGTTTGACTTGCAGGCAATTTAGAAGAATTCCAGTTTCGTCACTTAAAACTCATTACATAACTTATGTAACACTGTAGTAGCTTGGACAGTCTTCCTTCGTCTCAGAAAAATGAAGGACTTAAAGATAGTATCTTGATTACCTGGCCTCTGCCAGCATAACTGTGTTGGCCGCAGGTCATAGTGGAGAGGGTTCTGCCAATGTAGCCAGGTCATCTCTTTCAACAAAGCAAACTAAAGCAACAAAACACTTTACATAGTGGTAGCTCCACCTGCAGTGCGGGTTTTGAAAGAATAGCGAGGTCAACCGGGAGATGTAATTCCACCCAGCTCCCATTCTCCTTGGTGGCGGTAGAGCTAATGTGGTGACCCAGTCCAGTCTGTGTGGCAGGTACTGACAATGTCATCAGTGACCTCTGCTGCCTGTAGAGACAGGACTGTGCTTCAAAATCAGTATGACACTTAGTTTTCTGTAGGGCTAAGTAACAGGCAAACTATGAGTCCCATGGGATTCATGTACTTTAGCTGGTTCAGGACTCTGCAAGTGACTGGCACTGTGATACCCATTACAGCACTGTCAGTGAAACAATTTTTGACATGGAACTTGTGACTTTCATAGCACAAACAGCCTTGTTTGGTGCTGATGCTTTCCTAATGAGCACTTTGCTCTTCTTTTTCTTCTTGCAGCACTGTCATGACAACATGTTTTAGGACAAAATCTGCTGACAATACCTATATCTGCAACTATGACCTTTACTGTTCCAGCTGAGTTCAGAGCGTTTGCTCTCATACGTGCAGGGCATCAGTGCTGCTTGACTCTGAAATCTTGTGTGCTAGCCATGAATATTTTGAGACCCTCTTTTCATCAAAAAAGTCCTCTGTTGCACAGAAATAGCTCAGGAAGATGTTTGTGGAGTCTGCTGCCATGAAAAACAGTTCAGTGAAATGGATGTATCTTTTCTTCGACTGGTAGGAAAGATGAAAGAGCTGTTTTAGTCTTTCACTGCATTTATCCTGACTCTAAAATTGTAGAAGCAAATGAATCTATCTTAAAGTTCACTTACAACATACTGAAGTGCACCATCAACGGCAGCAAGTCAATCCCCTGGTGAAAGGCATTATACCTGTGCAATGTCTTCTCTCCCATGGAACAGTATATAGATTTCTGGAGAAATTGCTTAATCTTTAAAGTTTTGTTAATAATGCATGTTTCCTTGGCCATTATTTTGGTACCTTGAATAACCAGAATTGCTCTCTACTGCTTTTTTACTTGCTAGCTACTAATGAAGCCACTGCAGACTGATAATTCATCTTACAGGACTGTAGAATCATAGAATGGTTTGGGCTGGAAAGGACTTTAAGATCTTCCAGTTCCAACTCCCTGCCATGGGCAGGGGCGCCTCACTCTAGACGATGTCACCCAAGAGTGTCCAACCTGGCCTTGAGCACTGCCAGGGATGGGGCATTTACCACTTCTAAGCAAAGTATAAGCATTGTGTCAAATCTGTGTCAGGGCTCAGGCAGGATAATAGGGGAAAATAGTCTGTCCCTCTATAGTTATGCATCTGCATGTATGTAATGCCATAGGGCTGACTAAAACTTTTATAGGCAGTTTACCAGCTGTGAAGTTCTTTAACATTTTAAAGTTTCTTCAGTGCAAGTTCTTTGATGTAGTTCAGAATGCTGTGTCCTACTGCCATCTCCAAACAGTAATTCAAACAATATTGCCCTGTTGTAGGCATGTTCTCCATTTCCTGCAGAAACTGGGACAAGGATGCATTTCAACACATTTCTAATATTTACTTTATAATATTTACTTTGCTTTTTTGTGTCTGTCTCTGTATGTGTTGGGCTCAGCATTTGATGGAAGCCGCTTCTTTATTTTCCCAGAATTAGTAAGCTGTGTGTATAGTTCATTGCAATAATATGTCAGAGTCCACAATTGATGAGCTGCAATAAAAATATTGTTTTAGTGAGCAGTATATAAAGAAGTAGGAGTAGTGTTTTGTTTCATGTGGGTTATATAGCACATCCTCAGTAGTGTGTCTGAGTGTCTCATAGCACGCATGAAAACACGTCCTGCTTTTGGAGACTAAACCCTGGCAACCCTTGCACAAGAACATAGGTTTGTTTGTCTTCACTGTGGGTGCTTACATTTGTCAAGCTAAACATTCTCCTAAATATTTGCAGTGTCAACACTGCAGTTGCTGAAATGGCCCGTGGCCTGTGTGGGGAGGAGTGGGGCAGCAGGGGCAGCACCCTGGTGGTTAGTAGAGTAAGGATTTGGGGGAGAAGAAATGTTCTGGACCTAGGGCCATTACATGGAACTGAGAGCTGCATAGACAGACTGGCAGCAGGGGTAGTATTTAGAACCACAATGCCAAAGAAATCCTCAGAACCCTGGAGTAATTGGAAAGCTGTGTTTGTTGTGCTGGGCAGCAGTGCTGCCCAGAAGGTAACAAAACTAGCTTGGCCTTAAGGAGGACTGGATACTGTATTCAGCTCTAATAGCACCCTATGTGGTTGACCTTGACAAATTGTTTTACTCTGTGCCCTGGGCTATGGTCCCATGTTCATTAATACCACTTTTGTGCGGTACCAAATCACCTGGTAGCACACTCTCATCACATAACCCCGATCACAGGATACCACGTTTGTGCTGGCTGCGTGCTGGTTGCAGAAGGACAGACGCTACCTGATGGAGCAGAACTCAGTGTAAAATTAGACCTGGCAGGGTGGGTTGCACTTAATCAGTGCGTCATGCAGCTGTGGTGGTTTTGATCTTGCACTAGACATACTGAAACTGAATTTACTGACTAGTTCAACCACCAGCTCAGTCACGTGGACAGCATCCCCTATCTCTGTCTGGGAAGAGATTGTTTTTTCCTGTCTGAAGCAATTTGAAATCAGGTTTTTTAATGATTTTATTTTAATACTAGGGATTGTACTTGGCAGTCTGTACTGTTTCTGGAATTCCAGAAGGTCACAACAGAGAGCAACCGAAAGTCTTTGTGGTTTGGATCCCTGCTTTTCTAGGCAATGTCTGCATGTCAGAGTCATCAGGAGTTAACACTGTCTGGCTTAGTTTAGCCAAGAGGAAGAAGATAAAATTATGAAATGGAATGAAAGTGTAAATTAAAAAGCCATCTGCATCTCAGACCATGGAGTATTATTTGTTTTGTTGATGAAGCTCATAACTGGCAACGCTGGAGTTGTAGTTTCAGTCCATCAGTAGTGAAAACAGTCTGTCAAATAAACCGTCTCATCTAGAAAGCTCCTGCTGACAGTCCAGGGATTTAAATGCTGGGCCAAGGGGCGGAGGGTGGGCACTGAAGATGGGATGATTCTCAGCAGCAGGGGTTTAGGCTTGGAATTAATTTCTCCTGTTAATTGAACCCACCCAAGTTGATCAGTGTCTTTGGGGAGGCAGTCCTGGGATGCCTTCCCTAAAATGTCTCTCTCCAAATGTTCAGTGTTGTTTTAATTAGTGTAATTGCTTCCAGAAATTATATGTTGGGTATCTTAATATTCCTCCCCCGGAAGTTTAAATGTTTGGTCATTTGTTTAAAGCCATTTACACTTTCTTTTAGTATGTTTTTTTAACTGACCTTATCAATAAAAATACTCAGTTACACAGATTTTCCCTCTGCAAAATTCTTGGCAGCATCATAATGAATCACAGATAAAATGTTGCTTACAGCATTAACTAGATCACACTTTTTTGTGGCTGCTACTACTCTGAATTTGTTTATGTTAAACAATTTCAGCTGAGAAGGAGTTAGTAGAAGTTGCTACTCTCATTCCTAACTTCCTCATGGATTATTTGGGACTTTGCTGAGCTGTCCAATACTGGGCGTAAGCAGGAGTGTGCATGCAACAAGTGACATTAGTTTAGAATGTACCAGATTCTTGAGTCTTCGTAATAGGGGCTGTTCTGAATGTTATACTTTCACAGACCTGCATATTTAGGGCTATTGTTAAAATGGGAAGAACTGAAGGTTTGTGGAGCATTTCTTTGTTGTAGTTTTTAATGTTGGGAGTTAAGAGCAGCTTTTTGATGTTTATTTCATTAAAATATATAATGGACTTCTCATGATTTTTAACACATGTGCTCCACCTGCTCTGCAAATGTTGAATTGTCTTTCTCACCTTTCGTATTGCTCCTGTTGATGGGAGGTAGTGCTTTGATTTCAAGGGAGCAGCATGACTTCTTTGTGTCTGTGATTTGCTGCAGTATATAACTGCCTATTTTAGTGCTCACTAAAATAATAATTAAAAAGTCTGCTTAATAGCATGTATGCATTTTATTATCTTTCCAACTTGAGTAGAGGTTTCAAAAAGGATCAAAATCCTGCCAGAAATCAATACCAGATGTCACGGTATCTCCCAAATGTGGCCCCATTGGTGATAACCTACTGTGAGTTATAAACACTGCTTGATAATAAGGGTTGGCAAGTTGGGCTCTCATCTTACTTAACTAAGTGCATTGCCTGTGTAAGCTGATTTAACCAGCTGAAGTATTTCTCTTAATTCTTAGACTTGCATGTTAACACTAACAGTGAATGGAAAATATTTAAAATGAAGGAAGAAAGTAAGTGTGTACATCAGATACACTCCACACTTCCTTTTAAAGTGTAAAGTTCCCATGTTATCACGCACTCACACATACTACACCTGATAAATTCCACAAAACCAGAGAAAGGAAAAGCTCGGTATTGTTGCTACTCTTAACTCTTCTGTCTCTTTTCAAATGTTTATGCCTTGCTGCATTGTGAACAATTCACAGTGTTTATTCAACTAGATGCTCATCCTCTGGTCAAAGCTGTTGTGATGCTGTTTTTTCCTCAGCAGTTTATTATCTGGGGAGAGGAGAGGACAGTAAAGGCTTGGATGCAATATTGAGTTTACAAGGGATGTTGGGAGATGGTAAGTAGGGAAACCTTACAGGGTGTGGTTTTGTGGTCTGTGCTAATTGTTTTAATGATGAAGTGTGGGCTGAAGATGAAATGTTTCTCTATGGATATTTTTATGCTTAGTTGGAGGTGATCAAGGGATACAGGTAAAGGCTGGGCTGCACAAGAGTCAGTTTAGTAAAACTGTCTGTTGAAACTGGGCGTTCCTGGACTTAGCTGTGAACACTACCACTGTATGCTCTTACTCCCTGCAGGACAATCCCACCTTCCCACTGCTGTCTGTTCAGTTCCACTGACTGCTGGAGCCACAGCCGTCATCACCACCTCTTTTCCACAGTCATGTTGATTATGTTCAGTTTGGTGGGCAGCTCCTCTTCCTCTCCTCTTGCTTCCTTCACCTCTTACAGCCTGCTAAGGCTTTAGAATCCCTTTCTCACCTTGTTTAGACCAAAGCTAGAGTTGGCTATTGTTAGGTGCTGGCACTTGGAGAAGATTTACAGAAGCATTGCTTTTTCTCCCATCCACACAGTGCATAGTATCTCTTGGCAGACAGAATCTGACAGAGCAGTGGAGATCTGTGAACAGTGTCTTGAGAAGATATGTCCATGAGACCAATTTGCATAGAGCTGCCCCATCAGTTACAATGATGTGTGTCTCTGCTAACCCTCTATGAGCTAATTAGACCTGGCTGTAGCTAGCCCTCTTCCTTAATCTATCACAGGTTTGTGTATGACTGCCCTCCTTTCATAAGTCAGGCTTATAGACATCTATCAGACAAATCCCATCAACCAGGTTTATATGCACAGCATAGATAACTGGAGTTGTAACGTGTATTACAGCTCAAAGTGAGTTTATACTCAGCCATTTCAAAACCCCACAAAACTCAAAACCAAACTCCTTTTATTAGTCCCTCCTTGTAATAGTTCTTTTCAATGGTTATTTGTCTGTTAAATTTTTAATAGAAGGACAGTGTTTTATGTTGAGGAGTAAATATGGTTGAAGCAAAAAGGATAAAGGATCACAAGTGTGGCTTTACTTCTCTTCAAGGCAAAACTGCCAGTTAATTCAGATAGGAGGTGACTTTAATAGTAGGGTGTACAGTCATGGATGGAACAGAAGTGCTTGTGTCACATAAAAACAAAGAGCCATTTAATGAAATTATCCAGCAGCAGGTTTTAAACCAACAAAAAGAAGTAACTTTTTACAAGGTGAATAATTACATTGTGGAATTAATTGACACAGGATGTTACGGAGACCAGAAGCATTAATGGGTTCAAAAAGCTACTAGACAAATTAATGGAAGAAAAACTCATTGAGAGCTATGAGATGTAAAGATTCACATACAGTCACTGTCTTGGGAAATCCCTAAACTGCAAGTTGCTAGAAGTAGGGAAAGTATGTGGTGGGAAACAAGGGAAGATCTTTCTGTTTGGTGCTCTTGTTATACTCCTATTCCAGCTTTTTGCTTCTGTTGCTGTGAAAGACAAGAGCATACGCTGTGTGGATCTTTGGCCTGATGCAGTACTCACATCTTTATACAGCAGAAAACAGAGAGTCTACTAAGCGGTACTGCATCCTGTAATTTATGTTGACTGGCTGCATATCTTTAGATGAGTAACTTTTATACTTTGTTTCAAACTTATTTTGGAATGTAATTCTATCTTAAAACTATCTTTTGCCTCCATCATTTTAATATTTGGAACATCTTCAGGGTATCTAATAATTTATCTCTCTGTTCTTACTCATATAGTGGATGATTTAAAAACCGAGTAAATGAACAGCTCCTGCTCTGGGCATTGTTACATAATTGAAAAATTCTTAATCTCAAAGCTCACTTCAAATCTCTATTATATAAAACCACACAAACCGTTTAATAATTAGGTACTAGCAGATAAATTCCAGCTTGAAGTTAGCAGAGCTACACCCACTTGGACTACGGAAGGGTTGAATCTTCAGCTAGATCCTTGTCTAGCAGCTAGTTTTCTCCCTTAATGCCCAAGAAAAACTTAACTTGTTCTGAATACCAAATCTCACCTGTAAGAGGAGATGACCTACAGATCTGGGTTAGTAGCTGCTGGAACTCCTTATAAGTTTGATGAAATTCCAACTTAAGTACCTGGCAGTGTTCAAGGCCGGGTTCGACAGGGCTTTGAAAAGCCCAGTCTAGTGGAAGGTATCTCTGCCCATGGCAGGGGACTAGAACTGGATGAGCTTTAAGGTGACTTCCAACCCAAACCATTCTATGATTCTATGATGGAATGTTTCCCTAGATGTTTAGGTAGGTTTTTTACTCATTTTAATAGATCAGAATCTTAAAGTTTTAAGACCTGGAGAAGTGAACATAAAAATACCTTTTATATCGCCAGCAATAGTGTTATAAACTAGAAACGTGGTCCAGCTGGGCTTAAATGTATGGTCAATTAAGCTGAAGTTAATAGCACTGTCAATAAAAAGAAGATCATTGTTTTACATGCATTTTCCCCACTTGAGGACATTGTGGCTCCACCATTTGGCAACTATGCTCTAAGCATGATTTGCCTCTCTCAGCCTCCTGTTTCTCAGACTAAAAAACCCAGCTGCTTCAGCTTCTATAGCCATGAGCCCATGGCCCCTTCCCAGACTCCAGTTTCTCCACATGCCTCTTGAACTGGGGAGTCTGATATTGTACGCTGTATTCCAGCTATCACCAAGTCAGCGCTTCCTATAAAGTAACGTCCTTTGTTGTGCTGGCCCCACTGCAGATAATGTAGCCAGTAGCCAATTTGCCTTATTAGCAGTGAGAATGTTTCCTCACATTTCCCTCGGCATCTTCCATAACCTCCCTGTCCTTTTCAGCAGAGCTGGTGCAAAGCCAGCCTTTTCCTAGCCTGCACTGATGCATGGGGTTACCTGCCTCTATTAAAGCTGCAGAACTTTTCTTCTTCAACGCAACATTTCCAATCCTGTATTTCCTCAAGGTCCTCAAGTATTGGCTAGAAGGTTGCTGGGAGTGCATTGTATTTCATCACCCACATCACTGGTGAAGATATGAAACATTTTTAGCCCTGCTGTTCACCACTATAATACTCTGCTTGGTAGTGGCTACCAACTGGATATCAAACTAATGTTTACTGTGAATGTTACCCTCTGAGCCCAGCTGTCCCAGTAATTTTCAGTCTGCCTACCAGACCATTTGATTACATCCACCGCTCTCCCCACATCTGCCTTTCAGGTCAGTTCATCACATAAGGCAATCAGTTTGATCAAGCATGAACTGCCCTTTGTAAGTCTGTGTTGATTGTTACTGATTGCTTTTTTGTTCTTTGCGTGTTTAGAGGTGGATTCCAAAAGGATGTGGTATATAATCTTCCCAGGGGATGAGGTGAGACTGACTTGGAGTTTCCCAAGTTCTTTTTCCCATGCCTTTCTAAGACAGGCAGAGTGCTTTTTCCAGTTTGCAGGGGTCTGCCCCAATGATTGTTCTTCTTTTGGAAGTGACAGGCAGGATTCTTGGAGTCACATCAGCCAACTCTTTGAGATGAATCTTGTCTGTCTTCATAGCTTTCAATATGGCCAGCTGCTCTAACTCATTCCTAACTTGTTGTTCCTAACCTGTTCCTTCCCAAACCAGCCTACTACACCTGGAAATCTAGGAGTAATCTTTGTGAAGACTGAGGCAAAAAGGCATTCAGTACTTCAGCCTTTGCTATCTGCACAACCACTAGGTTGTTTCTCCTATTCAGTAAAATTCCCATGTTTCCTCTGAACTTACACAATTCCCTCTTGCTGCTGTTTATATCCCTCACTTATTTTAATTCTAAATGTGCTTTGGTTTTTCCCATTTTGTTCCTAAGTACCAAAGTAGTGCTTTTCTAATCCTTTTTTATTGCCTGTTCTTGTTTGCTGTATGCTATTTGCATTACAGTTCATTAAGAAGCTCCTTGCTTAGTCAAGTGGCTCTTGTACTGACATTTCCAGTCATCTTGTACAGCAGGATTATCTGTTCCTGAACTCTCAGTAAGTTTTCTAAAAACACTTACCAGCTATCCTAGGCACCTTTTGCATCAAATTCCCAGGAGATTTCTGCAGAGCCATCTCCTGAATAATCCAAAGTCCACTTGCATGAAATCTTCTACTTACCTTCCCAGTCTTCTGGATCCTGAATGCAGTCATCTGATCACTGCTCCCAAGCTACTCTCTGTGACCACATTTGTCACTTGTTCTTCCTTGTTTGTACACAGAGATCATGTAAAGTATTACCTTTGTTTGGTCTCTCTAGCGTTTACATTAAAAAGGTATCAATAATGCAGTCTAGATGTACCCTGGATTGTTTGCACAATGCCATGGTACCCGTGTGGTTAAAATCCCCAGTGAAGACCAGGGCTGGTAACTGAGTTGCTTTTGGTAGTAGTTTGTAGACAGCCTTATCCACTGGCCTCCTGAGCAGGTAGTGTGTACCAGGCCCCTATGCTCTGTGGCCAAGGTTGCTTTTGTCTTTGCTTTTGACTGGAAGGTTTTTGTCAGATACGTCTCTGGTTTCACACTGGACCTCTTCGCAGGCAGAGAGATTCCTTGTAAGTAAGTGCAACTGCCCTTCTTCACTGTCTGTTCTCCTTGAAGACCCCCCTGTGGCACTCTTCCAGTCATGGATGCTGTTCCATTTCATCTTTGTGATCCTGATCACATCAGGACTCTTTGACTGTGCCAGACTTCCAGTTCTTCTTGTTTGTTGGCCAAGCTCTATGTTAGTTCCCAGACACCTGAGGTAAGCCTCTGCACACCCTCCCTCCAAGTGGAAATGTGTAACTTTCCTTGTGGCCTTTTCTCACACTTTCCCCTCCCTTCCTTTCTGTCTGGGCCAAGCACCCATTCCTCAGTGAATTTTATTTTAAAGCCATCCTCACTAGAATAGGAGATCTCTTCACAGAGATGTTTTCACTTTGTCAGGTGACTTCCAGATCCTTGTAGCAGTGCATCTTCACTGGATGAGGCATTGTAATCAAAGAAACTGAAGTATTGCTGGTGACAGCAACTGTAAACCAGGCATCAGTAGACTGGTTACATCTGCTAGCAAGACCTCTCCATTGACTAGAAGGGTTGAAGAGAGCACTACTGGGATTTCTGCCTTCTCGTATTGCTCTGAGCTCTCTGTTCCATTTGAGCTGCTCAAAGTTTTCCTTGGCTATGTTGCTTCTGTTCCACAGCGGTGAGCAGCAAGAGGCAGAATTTGGAAGGCTGGGTGAGTGTTGGCAATTCCTGTGCAATATGAGTGATCTAGGTTCTGGGCAAGCAACAGACTCACCTGGAAAACAGGGATGGATTCTTCTGTTTCATACAGGGGAGTATCATTAGCCACTACCACCAGTGCTTTCTGTAGTACTAGTATTGTATCCAAAGACTTGAGATACCCATTCAGAATTTTCTCTTCAAGCATCCTCCGCTGTTACTGAAAATGGGCATCTGGAGGAGGAATCAAAGCTTTACTCTTGTTACCTGAAGTCACAGGCTTCCAGCTTCCACCCTCTGCAAGTTTGTATCCTCTGGTCCTTCAGTCATTCCTTTCTTCATTTCATGCCTTTCCTAAGGGGGTTATATCTTGGAGAAATTTCTTCAGAGGTCCTGCCGGTGTCTTGTGTGGCAGCCCTGATGCAGGGAAGGCCCCTGACCTCTCTTGGCAGCTCCTCACTGAACATAGCACTGATGTAATGAGAACACACCTCCCTGACTCTCTGCTCCAGGGAGGAGCACTGTGTGTCTGAGCAGTCCAGAATGTACCCTCAGCACATCCACAGAGGCTGAGGTTGCCAAGAGTACCAGCAAAGCTGCGCTGGTGACCTGTGCTTCCTTATCACCATTTGTGAGCAGCTTCAGTTGGTGACGTCTCTGGGATTTCTTTACACTCCCTGCAATCCAACTGCCATATTAACTGCTTTTGTGTCCTGATGGTAGGGCTCATTGTTGCTGGTGTGCCCTAGGGTGCACCATCTCATCTCTAGATGAGTAGGAAGGTGCTGTAGGTTAACTGCCACTAGTGAGAATCCCACCTGACTGTGAGCTCCTCATGCTGCTGGTTAGTTAGTAAGCCCCCTGTCCTGTTTGCTTGCCTTGTGATCACATCACACATGACTTCCTCTTGCACTGATGTTCAAAACAAGGGTTGGAAGGTAGACATGAGTTAGCCATGTGCTTTAGGACTAGGAGTAGCAATCCTAGTTTCAGGATAGGCAATTTAGCATGATTTATATAGGGATTGGTTCTGTGTGCTTCCACAACGACCATTCAGTAAAGTAAATATATGTTGTTATTTTTTCATGTGAGGTATTTTTAGTAAATCCTCAGTGCCTGTTTTATTGAATGACTAATGCATCTTGGTACATCTGAATTAGATCTATAGTGAGTCATTTTGTTTTGTAATGACATATTTAAATGTTTAAATCTCTACAGAAATTAAATATTGTAAAAGACTTTAACCTTTTGTCCTGGGGCTTGGTTTGTGCCTGTATTATATCACCACAAGGCTCTGCTATGCAATGAGCCTTCTGCTTACTCCTGTAAGCTCAAGACTAACAGCATGCTGTACCAGAAAAGCATTTCTGGAAACCATAAATGAGCCAGCATGTTTTTGCAGAGACAGAATTTTTGGGTTTTTTGAATCAGATCTTCCCCTGCTTGCTGTGTAATGTTGTTGAATTTAACATTTCACAATACAGTTGTTGGACTCTTCATTTTTCCCAAGCACCGTTTCCCCAACATTGCTAAGATTTTCCCTCCTCTCTTCACAGACTGTAGTCACTTCACCTTTGGAAATGAAGGCTGTTTATGGGGAAGGTTCTGCCAGTGACAAAACTAAAGTAGCGGTATCAGTAGTCCCTATTCCCTGCATTCTTGCTTTTCATGTCTTTTCTTTTGGTAGGGTTTTCTTTTGTATTGTTTTATTTTGTTGAACTCTCATGTAGGACATGGAAGCTGAAATGACATAAAAGGATCTGCAAGTTTTATACCAGGATAACTGTAAAATAAAGATAAACATTTATTGCTTGGGTAGACCAGTTGAACAACCTTCCTTGAATTACTTTGTCATGTGTACTACTTCTTGAGCTACTTCTTTCCTAGACTGCTATCTTTCTTTTATCAGCTCACAATGCCCTTAGAGTCCTTGAGCAAATGCCTGTTATACCAGGCTGTCCTTATTTTGAAATACCTTACAAGCTTTCACTTGTGCTTCATTATCCTGCATTTGTAATCTCTGTTTCTCCTGATGTGTGGTTTATATTGTGTCTTTGCTTCTGTGCCAGGTCCATCATTTATTCTGCGAGCTCTTTAGGGCAGAGAGCTGTTCATCACATCATGTGCTTTTTGAAGCCCATACCATATTTTTAGACTCCAAAGAATGATCATCAATCATTTCGAAAGACCAATATCCCTTTATTCTTCTAGCTATAAATACTGTTTGAGGCTTCTTCTTGCCTTCTCTAAGTGAGGAATCAGAACTACCACAGAAAAAGGTTGGGTTTGTACTTGCACAGATGGGTTGCATTGTGACAAAGGGTTTGAAAAAGAAACTCCACCCCAACAAGCAAACAAATAAAACACCTAGCTCTCACCATTGTGCAAGAGAGCTGGTAGTATATATGAGAAGAATGGTGCATATTTGTGGTGGTAATTCTGAAATGGTTGAGCCTTTCTGCTCTGTGAATATTTATATGTAAAATACAGAGACTGGGATTTTCAGAAGTACCTACATGATGTAAGAACCCTGCAGAAAGAAAATGAGAGGCTGAAGCCACAGCTGAATGGTTGGGCAATAACTTGGGATGTGGGAGAGCCAGGTTCAAGTACTTGCCTCAGTTATCTTTTAATTAGTTATACAAAGTGGAATAACTTCAAACAGGAGGGATGGAGATGTCTTACCCCTGAGTACCCAATAGCCTATGGGCTAGGACAGCTAATATGGGATGAGCAGAGATTTGAAAACGGGTCACTCATCTTACCGATGACTCTTTTAACCACTAAGGTATTAAATCTGATAGTATGTGGATTTCTCTCGTCATTGTTTATGAGGAAGGATTTGCCTGGCTTAAACAACTGACTCAAGGAAAGGGTTTGTGGTGGAGGTACCCGTTGCCATTAGAGAAATAGGACTCCCTGTCTGTTAGACAATCTTTGCTTAGACAGCTGGCTTGGGTGAGTCTATTTTTCTTTACTTTTGTTTTTTTTCATGCATTTTATGAAAAGTCTGACTGATGTAGGGAGGGAGTTGTGTTAGGTAGCAGGATTTCTAAAGTTTACATGGTACAATTTTCATCTTTGCTACAATTTGAATCTTTGGGTTCATCTAGTCGTCTGTCACAAAGTAGGGACTTAGAATGGTGCCGACACACTAAACAGAAGGGTGCAAAGGACTTCTGTTAAATAGCAGACATAAAGACATTGTTAAAATGTATTTACTGCTGAAGGAGGAAACCATGCTAATACACTAATTAAATCATCTTGAGAGACTCATAATTATCTCTGCAGGATCCGCATCCATTTGATTTGTCCTAATTCAGAGTCATCCTCATCTGCAATCTCTTGCCCAGATGGAGCATGGAAATCGACACTAGCGTTCCTAATATGCAAATAGAGATCTGCAGTTCCACTTCAAAGCGGGAGCTTCTGAAGTGGGAGGTTTAATTATTCCATTTTGAGTTAGTGACTCTGCAAAAGAGGTTGTTTTTTTTCTTCTGCCAGTGAATTGGGTGTTCTTTTTTGTTCAGTTTTGTTACCCAACTTTGCAGGAGGCATGTCTCATTCTGTCATGCAAACAATGAAACAGTTGACCAGTTAATGATCCATCTGTTTACTGATAGTAATCCATAACTTCCTCAGGGAGTTGCTGGTCCTGTTCTTGGGTTCGTTTGCATGTAGTATTTTATATGACAAGGTGAGATTCCTCATTGCTCGTCACAGGAGTCTGTCATGAACTTGAGAAATGAGGCAGATATCAAGTGCCCTGTATTTTGTAGAGATGAGCTGTGTCTGCTGTCAAAACCTAAATCCTTTGGGCAAAGAGAATGTGCCTGTGAGGCTGGTGGAGAACCGAAAGTCACAAAGCAAGAAATATTATCGTGTCTGTATATTGCATGGCAGGAGGCAAAACCGAAGGGAAACAATCATGATGGGGATTGATAATGGTTCATTTACAGGAACTGGCCAAAATAGCAAGTGATCGGCTGAGGAACAGCTGAAATTTCATCTGATTGTGAGTAACTACAGAGTAGTGTCAAGTCAAATTTAAATATTTTGCTGCAACATGTAGAGAAGATCCCTGTTGAAGGGTGAGATGCAATTACAAGGTATGGTTACTCAGGGTGAGCTACACTGTTCCACTGGGATGGTGCATTTTCACTTCATAATCAGGTGACTTAGAAAGCGTCACTGACAGTTAAGGAAGGTGCACAGTGGTAGCACTCTCAGGACAAAATATTCCTAGGTACCAGTGGGTGCACATGGAAGAACATGTACTACAATACTCTGTGAAGAGGTCGGCACAGGCTGCCCTTCCTGTGAGACTTCTGAGCCATGTGTGGAGGGGAGGCAGTGAGGCAAGCACTCGCTCCTTCTGCTTCCGAAATCCTTTGCCAGTGACTCAGGAGCTGGTGTTCGGTGAGAATGTAATATATAAAAGGAAGAATGGAGGCATCCCATAATTAGGGCTAAGTAATAAGAGAGAAATCAGTTTAGCATGTGATATACAGTGAGTGAGTCAGAGAAAAGAAGGAAAAGCGTGCTTGATGGAGATACAAGAAGGAAAGTGCGTTACTGAAAAGTTGTGATGAGATGAGCTTCAAAAGAAGCTAAAAAAGAGAAAGCAAAGTAATATGAGAAAGAGGAAGGGTGAGTTTAAAACCGGTACTACTTATAAGAGCTAGGGCTATAAATTCAGGAGGATGTAGGGAGAAGTTCAAATGGCAGGGGAGGTGTGATCAGAGCTGGCATAGGCTGAAAGAACTGGAGGAGACAAATTTGATAGCACTGTAGAAACTGAGGGACAAGGAACAAATGTATTTATTGAGTTTGCAAATAGCAGAAAGGAAATGCTTCTATGCACAGAGTGATAAGTTTAGAAGAAAATTATTTTGTTTTAATGTTTTTACATCTCACCATAAGTGACAATTTCTAGTCATAGACAACATCAAATTCTAGGGGTTGTCAGCCAGCACAATAGGAATGGGTTTAATAGTAAAAAAATACTGAGTTTTTTGAGTATTACAGCCGAATTGATGCTGGTTTGACTTACTGTATAAGTCCTTATGGAGACAGACAAAATTTCTACTCCGTAACCTTGTTTTGTTAGCCAAGATGGGACTCACACAGAACTGTATTCTTCAGCCTTGTAACTGCAGTTGAGGACTCTCCTTTTTTCCCTGTTTTTCTCACCCTGCTGTCACATTTTGCAGACGTGAGTAAACTAATGCAGCTGTCACACACCAGTCTCGTTTACAGAAATAGTTGTTCTAAGCTGTTTTAAATTAAAGTTGGATTTTAATGGCTTCCAACAACATGTAACGATCAAGGGCTTATGTGTAATAGGGGAGTCTATACAGGCTGGAGAGTTGGAGTACGATTTCATTTTTAGTCACAGTTTTAAGCCTGGATTGACACTTTACATTTAGACTTAAAGAAAGGCATTGCATATAAATTGCAAGAGAGTTGCAAACCAAATGTTTCTGATTTTTAAAAACCTCTTCTTGTGTGCTTTGTATTCTGCAGTCAGCTATCAGATTGCATCCGGTATCCACCTTACAGCTAGGTATTACTGTTGCTAGTATTGTGTTTAATTACAGTTTATTATGTTGCTCACAGTTTTTGGGGTTTCCTTTAATGTGGAGAGTATGAAGCAAGCTGGTTTTGAGCTAAAATGGGGAATTTAGTATAATAACTGTAATGAAAAAGCTGTTCAGGTTTCATCTCAGCACCCAGTTTTGTGAGGTTCTGTATGGAAAAAGATGCTCTGGAATCAGGATGATGGGCTCAGTTGTGCAGGGGGCACAGCTGTCATAGCACAGAAGCAGACAGTTGTGAAGGGGTTTGTGGGCATCATAATAAAGGAAGATGTTTTTAAACAAGGATTTTGAAAAAGGATTTAAAGAGATATTCCTAAAGGTTTATGAGGAGCTTTCCCACAGCAGGAGGACCAGGAGAGGGAAAGTATTGAATACATTTGTTTTGAGAATCAAGCAGGTAGAATGACAGACACTGACATCACCTGTTACCCGGTTACAAGAACAAGCCTCTTGCTGCTCTGATAGGTAACAGGAAGGGTGTGTATAGGCTGCAGGGATTTTGGGAAGTTGATGGGAAGGATGTGTAGGGTGGTAACATAGACAAGATTAGTCTGGGCTGTTACACAGCACATGTTGTCTTTGCAAAAAACCTCGTGAGTGCAGAGGAACATAGAAGCAACTTAATCTAGCACACTAGGAGCAAAGGCCCTTTGAATGCTAATTTTCTGCTACAGTTCTGTTTCTGAGGCTTTGCTCAAGCTGCATTAATAACAAAGCTGGGACTTATAGGCAAAGAGGAGGAAAAGGATTGCAGTGGAAAATATCCTTCTGTCAGATACTCTTATGCCTGCAGGGAGCCTGCAAAAACTAGGGAACTGAGGTATCCTCTGACTCCTATCTAGCAAAAAGGGTATGTTAGCATTCCAGAGTGTCCTGTACAACAGAAAAGAGACACTTGTGCATGTACCAGGAAAGCACAGTGTTTGCCAAGACAAGGAAAGAGGTGTAAGCTGTCAGCTAGAACTGTTAAGTCAAGAAGGATAACAATGGAATCAAGGCCTGGGATTTAGTGGCTGTTAACTCTATTGAGGGCTTTCCTAATAGGAAGCTGGAAAAGAATTTATCGCTAATAATGACTGAAGAATGTGATATGTGGAAAGGCTCAAGGGAGAGACTTGTCTGTAAGACATGCTCAGTAATGTGCAAAATAAAAGGCAATTTTGCCATAGAGCACATACTGGGACTGTCATGCAAGTGATGTGCCCAGTACCCACTGCAGTGCGAGGTAGGTACTCTCAGTTTATAAGGAAATTGGAGGGCCGCATTGCACTCGTTTTTTCCTGCTTAGTGCACCTCTGCACCATCAGTGTATTCACTGTTCTGTATTAAAGGTGGAGCTAATCCTGAAGGAAGTATTGCCATCCTGATCCATATGTTAAAATAGATACATGAGTTTGGTGAGTGGAGGCTCTAAGCATCAGCCAGGATATATGTTTTTCAACTACAGTCAATTCAAATAAAGCATGAGTCTGTACTTACGAATTCTTACTGCTGTTTCCCAAAAGTGTAAAGGTTACATTTAGTCTTAATGAAAAGTGACAAAGTGACTCACATTGCTGTTTTGGAGAGTATGAAGCAGAAAGGCTGTCAGTGCTGAAGAACTTTTTTGGGGACAAGAATTTCATCAGATGAATGAGAAAAACCTGAGAGGAGTAAAAACTGAAAAAGCCTGCTTGACTTTTTCAAGGGAGGTCTATCCAAGGAAGATGGAAAACCTCCCTCTGGAAAATCAGCTGATTTTAACAGTACATGCTGTATGCAGGTCTCCAAAGGGTAAGTCATACTTTGTATTTAAACAGCTGGCATAAATCAACGGTGTTTTGTAGGAGCTGGTGAAGGTAACACTGAATTGTACTTGTTTTAGGATTTAGCCCTCTATTTCCACACTATGGAAAACATGGGGTTTAGAGATCTCAGTCAACCAAGCAGAGCCATACAAGAGTAAACAGGTTGTAATCTGAAATCACCTTAGGGCCTTCTTCTGCTCCCATTGAAATCAATGTCTAAATTCCCCTCAGTTTGAGTGGGATATTAAAATAATAATAAAAAAGCTCTAATATCCATGTTAATGTATTTTCTAAATATGTGAATTAATCAGCAGCTTGGTAAACTGGTTCAACAGCCTGATGCATTTGCTGAATCAACCTTGCTAAAACAGATGCACCATCTGCCTTGCAGTTTCTAACATGCTGTTAAAATAAAGCAACATTTTACAAGAATAGCTGATTTTTGCTGTTACAGGCCTTAATCTGTGCTCAGGCAAAATTGCTTAGATCAAGACGTAGTGTATCTCTAGTGCACCAAAATTACCTTGCAAAACTATGTTTGTGGCAGAACTTTAATATACAAGGAGAAGGGATTAATGAATTTACGTACTTGCTTCTCTGCTGTGTCTTGAACCATATTTTTTAGGTGTTTTAATAAATGTCTCCAAAATACTGTGGAGTTTTTTGCTTTGTTGTTTTCATATATTGAAAAACTACAAAGGAACAAGATGCAGAGTTCTGTTTGGTTAAAATCATTAAGAAAATTCAGTCCAACCCTCATGGCAAACCGCAGGCAGTTGGGCTTTCAGAAGTGCTGAAGGGATTAAGGTGTTAAATATCCATTAACTTTCTTCCCTTTGGTACCTTGGGAAAACCTCACCTCTAATGCTCACATTTGTTGCTGTCTTTATGAGCTAGTTTTACACTATTGGTAGCAAGTAGTTTCAATACTGGTATTTCAATGAGATCCCCTTTCATTGCTTCTTTTTACCCCTTTACGCTTTGCAGAGCAGCTCATAAGGGTCTTAGAGAGAAACAAAAAGATGCTCCCAGTCTTGTCTTCACCATAGTGGGTGACTGGGGAAAATATAAGGATATTTTCTTTTCTGTTAAAAACGTGCCTAGTAAAGCGTCTTGCTTGAGGTGAACCTTCTAACAGATGGAAACCCCAAGAACTGCTTGGGCTAAACTTTGCATTTGTGCCCAGGCAGTTTTGCTTCTTCATCTGGTGCTCATGTACTTTAGTCCCACTCTGTATGAATGGTTCCTTTCTAAATGGGAGAAATAAAGCAAAGCAGAGTGGGCCCAAGTCCATTTCTAGCTTTACCAAAATAACTCTTTACATGCTATGACTTGTGAGGAGTTCCTTTGGATATACCTCAGTGTTCATGGAAGCAGTGTGTGTCCCTCTGTACTTTCTTCATAAAGGTTAAACACCTCCAGCTGCATTCAAAGTAGGGAAACAAACAGTGGAAGATACTGGCAGTGTCATTGGAGGGGACACCTTAGCTGCAACCACTGCACTGACATGCTGCTTTTTGCACTATGGCAACCCTGCCTCACCTCCAGGCTGTGACTCTGGCAAAGTCTTGGGATATTTGAAACGTGCTGACAGTCATTTTCTGTTGTGCTGGCCTGGTTTAATAGGCAGTATGTGTCATAAGTATGGGTCAGCCCTTATAAATATGCCTCTGTTGGCGTTTCACAATTGTCTGCAAAGGTGTTGCTCAACCAGAGTCCCAGCCCTGCAGTCATGATGTATAGAGGTGTTGAAGCTCCTGAATCAGATGTGGGCCCTTAGGCAGTTCTGACTGCAGCAGAGCTGTGTTCCAGTGAGTGCTGCTCCCGCTGCTGAGTGATGATATCCTTTTTGACTGCCCTTGCAGATGTTTCCAAGAGCTGTGTTTTATTTGTGCATCAACAAATGATCTGATATTTGCTAAGGGTTTGAATCCAGCCATTGAAGAATAATAAATGACTGTTTAGGTTGAGCTGAAATTTTGCAGCCTGATTCAGTTACAGTGGTGACTCACTTAGAGTTGGTTCTCACATGATTCACAAAGTGTATAGGTGACTCAACCCACAAATTTACTTAGCTCCCATGTTATTTTCCCTCTCAGTGAAAAAAAAATTGGTTATAATAAATAATCACAGCAAACTTTGACTTACCCCAAGGTAAAATAATACATGTGTTGAAAGGCTGCATATTTGTAATAATAAATTACTTAGTGAGGTAAGGATGAAATAATAGGACATAAGTATCGTTAAACAAGAAAGAAATGTGACGTGCATTTTTGGTTGATTTTGTTGCATAGCAGAGGTAAATAAAGGGAAAATAGTTATTTTTATCTGATGGAGATGCTCAGAGAGGCTGTTTCGACAGTGTCTGTAGTTATTGTTCTAGCCAGCCAATTCTTGGCATTTGTTCTCTGAAATAAGTAGTTTTAGATATGTCCATGTCTGGATCAGACATTTTAAATTGATGGCAATTCAGAAAATGTGAGATGCCTGGGTTCTGAAAACTGGGTCTTTATAGGATGTCTTAATCTAGGCACCCCAAGCCCTGAAGTACCTGAAGTTTTCTGTCTGAAAACTCTTGACTGAGTTCCTTTAATAATATCAATTCACACAGATAAGAAATTCGGTTCCAACAGGAGCTATAAGATACTATATTTTCCCTCAAAAGATGCAACTTATCAGTGTTCCATAAGCATTATGTACAGGCACATGGGTGTAGTGTAAATGCAGTCTAAATTACTATGAGTTTAGAGTTAGGTGGAGGTACCAGCATATCCTTTTTTGGGTTGTCCCAGAAGAATGTAGATGTCTAGGTAACTGCATACCTCTGAGCTTCTTAGCACTGGGTGACTAATCACCCTCCCTTTCATAAATGAAACAACAAAGAATCTAGAAAATGAAGACACTCTGCCATCTCAGCTGACTGTGTCATTAAGAAGATCATTAGCAAGCAGGAATGGTTCTTTACCTCACAACTACCAAATGTCAGCAATATCCATAAATTAAACTTCAAAAGTCCGTATTTCATAGGGATTAACTTTCAGGAAGCAAATAATGCGTAGTTTGAAAGATTAAGGTGAGAATTCTGAATTCTTTGGAAAAACAGTTCCTTTGCAGGTTGTGTCGTTGGTTTGAGGAAACCTCAGCATGTTCGAATGTAGGAAGAAATATCGGAGGAATAAAATGGATGGCCTTGGCAGACTCTCCAAAGCTAAGGGGCAAAAGTGATAGCTGTGAGAAGGGAAGGGGTACCTGTGAACAGCGACAGGATTTAAAGTGTACAACTAAAGGACTTCTGTGCTAGAGAAGAAAGAAAAGGCTAAAAAATAACCGTGGCGCATCACATGGTGAACCACTGCAACGCAAAGTCCAAAGCAGCATTTTTGTGGTAGGCAGAATGCCGCTCTTCTATCACAAAGTTTGCCAAGCAGCCACAAGCAGTTTCAGGCCTCTTTGTAGGGAGTGAACCAAATGCACATGTTAATTTGAACTTTCCCTCAGCTAAAGAAGAAGGTGAAAGGATGGCTTTGTGCTCAAAGCACAGAAGCGGCGTTCATTTATTCCTGGTACTGCCACAGTCTCCTTGTGCAACCTTAGGCCAAGTTATTTGTCTCTTCATGCCACAGTCTCCCCATTTGTAAAGTACAGTTGATGGTACCGATGTCACAACGGGCATTTGAGGCTGAATTCTTTAACGTTTGTAAAGTGTTTTGGGACATAATACAGGGAAGGACAAATTGCTAAATGCTGCAACCCTGCATGCAGAGTTATGCTAATCAGTGCCTTTTTAGACACTGATCCCTTACTGTCTGTAGACTAATAGTGCAAGCTGGTGCAATTTTAGTCTATGGTACCTTTAACCTCACTGGCTCTTGGATTGGTCTGGCACAGAATAATTTATTTCCTGTTTGGTGGTTATGGTAATTTCCCATACTGCCTCTTTGAATACCCTAAAGGTTTACCATTATCTTAGGCTGGCCTTTCAAAAAGCCTGATTTTTGAGGCATAGTTTAACAGTTTTTGCATGGAATAGGCACACTACCAGTTGAAGAATCTACAAAAGGAATGCTCATCCTTAGAGATAGATACTGGCAGAAGTCAAAGGCCTGCCATGAACTGGCTCATTTCATAAGCATTGCCCGTCAAAAGCAATAACCTCTTAGCACAAATGAGCTGAGACCAGGTGGTGTGGTGTGCAGCCATGAGCTAATGTATCTTTTGATAGGTAAACCACAGGTACGTTTTTCTAAATAATTACTTTTTTAGTGTTTCTAAATGTGTTTTCCTGACAGCACTGCTGGTAGAGTATGTATGGAGTACCATTAATTATCATGTATAACAAGTCTGTTCTCCCTCTTATTGCCGAGCTCCCATGTAAATACCCACATGGTTCCTTGCTGCTACGGGACTGTCACAGCAGATGCTTCTGCTTTTTTCTATTGCTGTAAACAAGCTGTTGTGACTGATACTTCTTTTCACCATATGTCCTGAACACTCCCAGTTCATAGTTATATGTCATTTCAGGATGCTTTGTAGGGTGTGTATGCCTCCACCCCATTTCAAAATCAATATAAGTCTCAATGGATTGACTAATGACTGTAAGGTGTTACTTGGCATGCTGGTTTTGGCTGACAGTGCTACTAAATGAACAGTTGTTTGCTTAATGTGTCTTTCATGGCTCCTTCGTGAAGTAACTTCTACTGAGAGATTGAACATGCTTCGGATTTGCTACTGATCATTTTTCTGACATGCTGAGACCGAAAAGAAGTACAACCCCAATATGTTGCCCTGATGATTGGTAATTTTCCTGTGTCCCTTAGCCATATCCTAAATTTGTATTGTCCTCATACATGTTGATATGCTCATCTTCACTACATCCATCATGAATCTGTACAGTAGGAATGGGTGGTGAGAACTAAAGAAAACTATGCCTGTAAGGGTGTGTATGATGTTCTGTCCCACCAGGAGGAACTAGGACTGATGTCACATTTTCTTTCATTTGGTTTCATTTATGCTGTTGGGTTAGAGCATTCTCAATTCTCTTCATGGAATAGGATATGCAGTAACCAAAGAGAAGTTGCTTGTGCACAGCAAACATATTTACTTGTTATTAGTGTGGGTGGACATGCCTTATTATTCACCTGTGACATGTTGACCTTCCAGAAGGTCTGCCTGGCATAGTAGTGCTTGTAATAGCATACATGATGGTAGAGTATTGAGTGTGGTCAGGAACGGTGTCTCTACTAATCATTTTAATAAAAGCAATTGTCTGGAGGTGAACAGAAACTGAATTTAAATTGGAAACATGGAAGATGTTAAACTACAGGAAAGGGCATCCTTTGAACATCTCTTGTCTGACTCTTTAGGTTTCTGTACTAGAAGGTTGTCTGAGCTTATGTCATACAATAACACTGTGTTGCTCGACTATCCTCACGATGCAGTGCATTGCTATTGAGAATATAGCTGGTGTGAAAGACTTCATTTTTTCGTGATATCTGGTGAAATTGCTCGTGTTGCCTTTAGCAAATAGCATGATATCTCTTACTTGGTTAGATACATGGCAGCAAGCTGTGTGAGAGTTCTGTAGCCAAGGAAGGGTTTTATGTAATTGTTATCTCGAGGTTAGTACAGATACTGACATGTGAATTTCTGCAGCTGCACAGTGGCTGAGGCAAAGCTTGTGTGTATACAACGCAGCTTCTCAAACATTTCGTGGCAGGGGAGTTGGCACTAGATTATCTTAAGGTCCTTTTCAACCCTAACTGTTCTATGATTCTATGATCTGGCCTTTTTACTAACATGACAGTGTAAGTTACAGTCCCTTCTCTCTTTCTGCTCATATGTGTAAAGTCCTTTAATTCTTGGAGTTGAGAAAACCACTGAGCTAACATTGACTGCACCTTTCTCTTCACCTCTCACTCTGAGGTTATGATTGAAGATGCTGTGTTGGTGGATTTTGGTACTCAAATCTTTTATGAGTCAAGAAAAAGATAAAAAGAGCCTGATGTAACTATACCAATGTGAAACATAGTCCCTATGGAGAAGAAAAGACTATTGACATTGTCTTTACTATAGATAGATGTCTGTGATGAATGTCCATATCATTTCTTTTACTCTTTGTGTATCAGCAACTTAGAAGCACTTTGGTTTGTTGTTTTTTTTTAGTATACACAACTGGCTCTTCTATATGGTATCTGGCCACAGTGCTCTCATTCATGTTGAGGGCAGGTCCTAGTGACGAGTGGTGATTTGGGCTATGCTTGTGAGTGTGGTCCTCTGTTTATACATCATTTTTATGTTAAAGAGAGAAAGAGAGAATGTCTGTAAAAGCAGCCTGATGGAGTTGTTGCAGGAAGGAGTATGTTTGCACTACATGTTGTCCAGCTCAAATAATTATTTTTTAATATGTTGGATTTTCAATGTATTTAGATTTAGTAAATGCATTCTTGTGCTTGTGTACACTTGATGGCCAGTTTTCTTCTCCAGCTGAATATGGAACAATGATGATTCTGATTCTGATAGGCCTTCTTTTGCAGCAGTTTGTCGTGGTTTAGCCACAGACAGCAACTAAGTCCCACACAGCCACTTACTCAATCCTTTGCAACAGGATGGGGGAGAGAATCAAAAAAAGTAAAAATGAGTAAACTCGTGGGTTGAGATAAAGGCAGTTCAATAGGTAAAGCAGAAGCCATGCACACAAGCAGAGCAATGCAGGAATTAATTCACTGCTTCCCATCCCAGTTCAGCCCATTTCCAGGCTAGCAGGGCTCCATCATGTGTAATGGTTACTTGGGAGGACAAACACCATCACTGTGAATGTCCCTCCCTTCCTTTTCTTCCCTCAGCAATATACGCTGATCAAGACGCCATATGGTGTGGAATAACCCTTGGGTCAGCTGGGGTCTGCTGTCCCTGCTGTGTCCCCTCCAGTTCCTTGTGAACCCCCAGCTTGCTCTCTGTGGGGTGGTGTGAGGAGAGAAAAGGCCTTGGCTGTGTGTAAGTGCTGCTCAGCCGTGACTAAAGCACCTCTCTGGTATCAGCACTGTTTCCAGCACAAATCCAAAACACAGCCCCATACCAGCTACTATGGAGAAAAGTAACTCTATGCCAGCCAAAACCAGCACACAGAGGCAACATGTGAGTACGTGTGATTGCCCCCATTGCTGGAAGCACAGAATGCTCTTATTTCCTTAGCTCCTTTTGTCAGGTTTCACAGGCTAAAGACTGTAGGCTTCTGCTTGGCTTTATGTAGCACTCTGAGCATCTGTGCTGTTGGTCTTCAGAGTCACTGTACTCCTTTGGTACCAAGGCATTCCTGAGTGTCTCCCATTGACAGCTGGATGCTGTGGTAGGTGATCTTTCCTCTCCAGGTGCCTTTGAAAGCTACATGCTATCACCTGGCAGTGCATGCTTTTCTCTTATTTTAATTCTTGCCACAACTTGTGTCTGCCTAAAGTAAATGTGCCAAACTGCTTTACGCTTGGAAGAAATAATAGTTCTATGGATTAATTTACTTGGATTAAAAGGAAAGTTTAGTTTTCATGGCTATGTAGCATTTTACGTATCTGCAAAGTCCATTTTTACATGAATATTTATTAATTCATTGGCTACTGAAAAAAGATGCATTCCATAGGATTTCCAAGGTCTCTGTAAACTCTGAAGCCTGTAAATGATTTGATGAAGTGAACCATTTTTGTCTCAGTAGGCTCTTTTCCTGTCTTTCACAATGACCAGTACCATGGTCTGGTGAGGGGCAGAATGTCATATGTGCTGCAGGGGAGGAGTGGCTCAGCAGAAATGCTTACCTCCTTTATTTCAGAATGTCATGTTTCACCATATGTTTGGGATAGAAATAGCTTTTGTCTGATTCAGGAAATGCTTAGCATTAAGAATGTGACAGATGTCCACCTTCTTTCAGAGTCTGTGCTGTTGCTGATCATCATTGCATAGCACAGTCCCCATCACCTGTAAGCTAGTTCTTATGAAGACCTATCAAAGGTACAATTCCCTAGAATTTCATGTCGGGAAGCAAAGACTCTAATCATTGTTTTCTGGGGGTTCACAAAGTAATTTTTGCATTCTTGGAATATCTTAATATCGCCTACATGATTGACTTCCCTTTTGTTTCTAGTCATTAGTTCTCCGAATTATTTCAGATGCAATTATTATAAGCAGATGATTTTCAGGAAACTGTTTTTGCCTGCCTGTATGGAATAATGCTTCTTGTTCACACAGCACAAATAAGTAGAGGTGGTTTCCTTTTACATTAGCTACGTGTACTGCTTTTGCTGCTTTTACCATAGAGTCACAGAATGGTTTGAGCTGGAAAGATCGTCTAGTTCTGAATCCCTGGCATGGGCAGGGACACCTCACACTAAACCATGTCACCCAAGACTCTGTCCAACCTGGTCTTGAAACAGTGCCAGGGACAGAGCAGTCACAACTTCTTTGGCCAAGCTGTTCCAGTGCCTCACCACCCTCACAGTAGGTAGATTATAAACTTCCAGAAAGCTGATTCAAAAGTGGGGAGAGAGGGGAAGCTTTTAGAAAACTCTTTAAAAATTACTTGCCTTTCAGTCATCTTCTTACTTTATGGGCAGTTCTGTACTCTTTGGTTTCATTCACATTCAGTGTTATGCTGGCTCTTGTTAACATGTTGATCTTTACCACTCATGGATGTAAATTTGCCTGCAGGGTTCAGTTTTGCCTGTTGTTAGCGTGAGAATGTTAGCTGGCGAATGAAGTTGCTAAGCCATGGTCCATCATATTTGAAAAATCGTGGCAGTCAGGTGAATTTCCCAACAACTGGAAAAAGGGAAATACAACCCCCATTTTCCAGAAGGGGAAAATGGATGACTGGTCTGTAATTCCCTGGGTCATCCATTTTCCCCTTCTTGAAAATGGGGGTTATATTTCCCTTTTTCCAGATGAAGTTCCCGACAGAACAGACCAGTCAATCTCACCTCTGTGCCTGGCAAAATCTTGGAGCAGATTCTCCTGGAAGGCATGCTAAGGCACATGAAAATCAACAAGGTGCTTGGTGACAGCCAGCATGGCTTCACTAAGGGGAAATCCTGCCTGACCAATTTGGTGGCCTTCTGTGATGGGGCTACAGAACTGATGGACAGGGGTAGAGCAGTTGATGTCATCTACCTGGACTTGTGCAAAGCGTTCAACCCTGTCCCACACGACATCCTTGTCTCTAAATTGGAGAGGCATCATTTTGATGGATGGAGCACTCGGTGGATAAAGAACTGGCTGGATGGGCACACGCAAAGAGTTGTGGTCAATGGCTCAATGTCCAGCTGGAGACCAGTAACGAGTGGTGTCCCTCAGGGATTGGTGTTGGGACCGGTCTTGTTCAACATCTTTGTCGCTGACATGGACAGTGGGATTGAGTGCGCCCTCAGCAAGTTTGCCGATGACACCAAGCTGTGTGGTTCGGTTGATACACTGGAGGGAAGGAATGCCATCCAGAGGGACCTTGACACACTTGTGAGGTGGGCTGATGCCAACCTTATGAAGTTTAACCATGCCAAGTGCAAGGTCCTACACCTGGGTCAGAGCAATCCCAGGCACAGCTACAGGTTGGGCAGAGAAGAGATTCAGAGCAGCCCTGTGGAGAAGGACTTGGGGGTTTTGGTCAATGAGAAAATGAACATGAGCTGGCAGTGTGTGCTCACAGCCCAGAAAGCCAACCGTATCCTGGGCTGCATCAAAAGGATCGTGACCAGCAGGTCAAAGGAGGTGATCCTGCCCCTCTACTCTGCTCTCGTGAGACCTCACTTGGAGTATTGTGGGCAGTTCTGGTGTCCTCAACATAAAAAGGACATGGAACTGTTGGAACAAGTCCAGAGAAGGGCCACAAGGAGATCAGGGGACTGGAGCACCTCCTGTATGAAGATAGGCTGAGAAAGTTGGGGCTGTTCAGCCTGGAGAAGAGAAGGCTGCATGGAGACCTCATAGCAGCCTTCCAGTATCTGAAGGGGGCCTATAAGGATGCTGGGGAGGGACTCTTTATTAGGGACTGTAGTGACAGGACAAGGGGTAACGGATTCAAACTTCAACAAGGGAAGTTTAGATTGGATATCAGGAGGAAGTTCTTTACTGTACGGGCGGTGAGGCACTGGAATAGGTTGCCCAAGGAGGTTGTGAATGCTTCATCCCTGGTGGTGTTCAAGGCCAGGTTGGACGAAGCCTTGGGATGATATGGTTTAGTGTGAGGTGTCCCTGCCCGTGGCAGGGGAGTTTGAACTTGATGATCTTCAGGTCCTTTCCAACCCGAACGATTCTATGATTCTATGAAATAACCTGTACAGCAGTAACTGAGTTAAATGACACTGAGAAGTTAATCTCTGCATATCATAGTTACTTCTGCTGAAGCAAATATTTACCTGGAGGTTATGGTTTCAGAGCAGGAAATCTAAATGTAGTCAAAAGAAACCGAGATTATGTTCATGGCTTTTTGCTTGATGTCTTCTGCTTTGTATTAAAATAGGTCATAATGAATAACATTGTACTTCTTATTCCTTACAGATCAAAAGAGAAAAACCAGAAAATATACCAGATTTAAAATCTTTAGTACACGAAAAATTTACTGCGATGGAGAGCGAGAACAGTGACTCAGATTTGCAAAACAATGAAAAATATGTTTATTTTAAGGATCAGCTTAAACAGATGAGAAAACAATGTAAGTCTTATCTTTTAAAAACTATAGATTCTTTGAAATGGTAAGATGTGACTAACTGCCCTATAGAGCTGCTGGTTATGGCTCAAACTGAGGTGGGTGTTTGTATTTAAAAACTTACTTAAATTGCTATCTGTGCAGAAGGAAGCCAGTGTTAATTACTTTGGTAGTTTTATTTAGACTCCCACAGCTCCTGCTATGTCTGAATACAAATACCCTGAAAATGTTGCTTCACATCTTTTTCTGTGGAAGGTGGGCTTTTTCGTTAGAAGCCTTTCTCATTAGTTTTATTCTTAGTTGATAGGATCTTCTAAAAAGATTAGGTAAGCTGTTTTCATTTGTCACTTAAACAAATTGCTCTTGTTTCACAACTTAGGATGTGTTGCAACTCTAAGAAGACCTTTGCTTTAATGGTAGAACTATATTGTTAAAAAATGCTTACCGTGTGTGTTCTCAGGTTTACAGCTTCTATGCACGCACCATGTAATGCTGCAATTTATTAAAATCTGGTTTTCTTAATTCATGTGATTTATCAAGTGTTAAATTATGAAGTTATTTCTGCTTGAATTACCAGAAAAGCTGGAGAGTGAACAGTTCTAGTATTTATGCAGCACGACAAAACTGTACACTTTTATTGCCCTGCAGATTATAGTAGCCATTAAAATATCTCTGATTACTGTTGCCGGGAAAGTTCATAGGCTCTAACACTATTTATGCTGCTCTTCCCCAGTCGTGATCGTGTTTTGAACTCATATTATTCTGCTTGCTGTCCCTTGACCCCTGAACCTATTCCCTCCCACCCTGCATTTTGATTTCAACATAAACTGGTATCTCAGGAACCTCAGGAGTTATAGATTAATGATTTATACCATTAGAAAGTGATACTCTGGATGCTTTCCTGTAGCTCTCCTTGAGCTTTGTTTTTGTGGAGCCCTATCCGAAACCCGCTGAAACTAGCGGAAAGAATTTTCCCGCTGAGTTCACTGGACTTTGGATTACTTCCCTGTTCTCTGTAGAGATTTATGAAGTGTGAAGACATGTTTGACAAGGTGAATTTTAGATCTGATATCTGAAAACTCCCTAGGATTAGAGCTTGAGGGCTTAATATACGTGTTTCTTGTCTATGGTTTCTGAGATTTTGGATTTGAGTATTAGCATTGATCTCTGAGTTCAAGTGAGCTCTTGGCGCTATTCTTAAGAATGAGCATACCAAGTTGCAGACCACAGAACAGTGTAATTTTCACTCTCTCCATAACCATAAAATTATTACTGCCCCACCATTATGTTGTAATTCCTAATTTCCAGGTGTTTGTAACTGAGAAGATAAAATCTTGATAACTGACTTTGGATTTACTTTCCACCCTGTACTTGCCTGAGGAAGGGGTGTATGCCGTAGTACTGCATTCAGCTCAGGCTGTGGGACTGAGTTCTAGCTGGAATACCTGTTGAAAAAAAAGGTATTAAATAAGGTTAAATAAAATTAAATAAGATTAAATAAGCACAGGAAATGTTATTCTTGGAAAAAAAAATATGCAAGGACATCATTCTGCTAATACTGCCTGAAATCCAGATATGTCCTATTAGCCACTTGGACTTCTGTTTTAGTTGTGCACAGAGGTCAGACTGTGTCCAGTATGAAATGCATGGTGATGTTGGATGGACTGCTGTGTTCAGACTGTTTCAGTCAGATGGGTCAGCTTGGGTTTTGTAGAACACATGATGTTTCGGATGAGGTAAAACCATCACATTTGGTCATATTGCAGCATTTTATGCAATTTAAGAACCTGAATGGAAAGTTATTAGTTAACTTTCACAGACTTGGGTGCAGTATAATGAGCATGCATTCAAATAAAGAGCCTGGTATATCCCCCCTGCTTTTGAAATGGATAACTAAATGCCACCTCAGATCTGCAGACAGAAATAGGTGGAAAATTCAAAGTTAAACTTTTCAAAGCAAACACAATAGTGCTGCCTTAAACTTGCATTAATATTGTGTCTTCTGCCTAAGTAGTCTGTTGATCCTCCACAAAGTCACTTTCCGACTTTACTTTCCTCTTCAAAAGGCTTTTTTACAGGGAAGGCTCTCAGAAATTCTTGAATAATAGTGGATGACTGAAGATCAGTGAAGTCTGTATTCACAGATGTAAATTTGCTTCTTATGATACAGTGACCTGGAGCCAGTAAGATTGTTCAGTTTCTCTGTTGTAGCTATGTGAACTTCTTACCCTTTTCCTCTCTCTCTCCTTTTCTGTGTTTTGGGCACTCATACATAATCTTTAAAAAGACCTCAACAACTGAATGTCACAAATTCATTCACAAGCTTAAAAAATGACAGATACATTCTCATAGGATCAGGGCCTCTGGTCTTAACATCTTTGTGAGAAGCTAAGCTGACGTGTACTCTGTCTGGTACAGAAAGTCTATTCTTGTTGTTGGGCTCTATGTAGTAAATTAGTATGCTGAGATGTGTAGTTGAGCACTATCTAAAATATCACATACACCATGCAGAAAGTAGTGTTACTGTAAAGAATGGGCTCGAAAGCAGGGACTTTTGGGTTGCAGTACTAGCTGAGCTCAGATACAGGAGAACATTAAGGTCATCGTGTTAGTCAGCAGTGTGCTTGAGTCAAGTCATCTGTGTATTCCTTAGCTTCTCCTTTATGCACTGTGTTTTCAAAAGCATGAGTCCTACAGTACTGGTCCCATAATACAGCATATTATAATGTGTCTGCAATTTTGGGGACACTGCTTGGTGTGAGTTATGTGTAAAGCTACTTGATGTGAGTTGCATGTATCGATAACTTCATCTACAGCTACCTGGTTGCTACTTTGTTTTCAGGTATTAGTCTTGCCAGGTTTGTGCACAACTTAGTGCATGACTCCTGGCCTGTTTCAAGCACACATACACAGTGTGATTCAGTTTTTAGCTCTTTCCTGGGGTTTGGTTTTATTGCTAAATCAGATAAGATATAAAAACTCCAGCCATGTTTTTTAGAGGAGCTTTCCTGGAGTTTTCTCTTGTCCCAGCCTTTTCTATCTGAAGAGCAGATGGGGTAGATGCTAAAATGATTTGCCTTTCATGATAGCTTACCATTAATCATTACATAGTTTTTATGCAGAGTTTGACAATTTTTATTGTAGAATAGCTGAACAAGGAAACGTAGTCTCATATTGTCTTGCTACTTAGAAATTAGCTAGTGTTTTAAGGAGAAAAACTTTCCTTTTGGGTATGGTGCAGAGTGTGAAGCAGTTAAATATAACGTTATTTCAATAGAAAATTCAGAAGGCTAATACATTTTGTCTCTTGATATTTGGTGCCCCAGTGATGAAAAGGAGCTGTGTGGTTGTTCTCTGCCACCTAAGAGGTGACATGAAGCATAGTAGGTATCTCTGATACTCTCAGGGAGGGGATCAGCGCTGTATCGTCTTCAGGTTGTCCTCTTCTCCAGGCAGCTTTGTGGGAAGGAGACCTTCTTCTCTTTGAGCTTTAGCAGCAGCTAAAGTGAAGAAATGAAATTGGGAAAGTGCATCTGTGTGACAGTAAAGATGATATCATGCCTCAGAGCAGTTTCTGTTCTGCTCAGCTTTCAGACAGTTTGCAGGCATTTTCCCTCAATCTGTGAGCCTTTATTATGCAGCTCCTTTAGCTGGAATTTGTGCAAAATGATGTGAAATCTCCACCTCTGATGATATGTGTCAAAACACTGTCAGACGGGTTTTATGTGAAGAGCAAGTGATTTTTTTCCTCAAGTCTGTTTTCAGAACAATCTCACATTCCTAAATTCCCACTTCTTATTTTTAATGGAAAACATTTTCATTTTTTTGTCTCATACCTGCTTAGAATGTAAGCCATGGAAAATAAGTGTTGATTAATATGTTTTTATGATATTTTCAGCCATTTCTTGTACCCCAGAATGGCTACATCATCTTTTCCAAATAATGGAGCACTTGGAGGGGTATTCACTAAATCTGGTAATAGCAGCAAATTCTAAATGATTACATGTGTGGTTTGTAAGAAAACATTTTTGTGACCCTGCATGACTGATCCACTCTTTACACATAAGGGTCCTGGATCTGCAAAGTGCTTTAGTGATCTCCTTTTGATTAAGTTACATACTTGAGCAAGTTGCTTAAATTAAAGTGCTTGAGTAGATCCTTTGAAATGAGTGAGATTGCTGGCATGTTTCACTTCCTTATTGGAGTGTAACCACAGTACAGGACCTTGCAGGACTAAGCCTATAGGAACCAAGTCATGATTACTGCAGGAATTGTAACTTTGCATTTTGTATCTTCTGTAAATTTAAAATCTCACCTTCTGTTTAAAGTTGTATTACCAAGTCTTTTTATTCCATGCCAATATATATAGAATATATATATATATATCTCAAAGGCATCTTCTGGCACAGAGTATGAGAATTTTGCCTTCATAAAATGAAAGTAAGATCTGCCTTTAATCTCTGTGTATCAGTTTAAATTTCTGATACTCTGTGCAAAGAGCTAATCAGCAGGTATAATCTCTCCTCCTGTGACCCTAGCTGCCGCTGCTGTTTGCTGAAGGTTATTTAGTTTCACATTTGGTGCACAAAGGATGGCAGGTTTCATAGCCCTTTTATAGCAGCTGATAACATGCACTTTGAAATCCTTGATAACTATGGGCTGTACGAACACCCAGCAGATGCATGTTCAGTAGTCATGTTGTAGGAAGTGTTAAGGTTTGAGTGAATGACAACATTGCTGGCTTTGCCAAACAATTGAAGGAGTGAATTTGGCAAATGTAGAAAGTTTTTTTTTTTTTTTTATAGGGAACAAATAATTTTGAGACACAGTAGTAGTTTAGGCAGGTTTTTTGTCATAGGAGACCAGTCACTGCAATGTAATTTGGAAAGCATTGCAGTTGTAAAGGTCTTCCTTGTCCTGCCCACTGAAGAAAAAATGTTACAGAGGGTTTGAAAGAAAATTGTAAAATGTATGTATCACATTTTAACATTTTGCTAGGACAGATTCATATTCATTATCAAAAAGAATTATTTTGAAAGGAGAAGGTTGTAAGATTTAATATTTAGTGTTCAAGTACACACCATTATGCCCTATTGATGATACATGAAGTTTAAGTCATGCATATGCTCAGAAATAATGGCATAAAAAAAATGTAATTTGAGATGCAGTTTGTGTAGAAAACTGCACTGGTTGAAAAAATGACACTGTGAAAGGAATTCTCTTTAAATTTATGTAACAGTCTATTTGGACGTCCAGGAAGGACTGAAGTCTTTGATTTGCTTTTAGGAGCTTAAGAAAGCAAGCTGCAACCTGTGTAGTGTAGTGCTTGAAAAGTTTCATCCAATTAATCCTCACAACATCACACTGATGGAGCCAAGTTAATCTTATTCTTCAACATATAACAGAAGTGAAACTTCAGTAAGTAGTTAAACTTACATGTGTGGAGTCACATAACTGATTTGCAGAGCTGGCATCCTATTCAGTTCTGCGTAGCTTCTTAGTTGGTCTGTTTTCATCTTTATACTTAAACTGTGTTGACAGAGGATCAGCTGAAAAAGAACATTAGTGTGTTTTTCTTTGTCTTTTTTAATATGAAATAGTAATTTAAGATCCCCTAGATTACTGACTAATTATGGGAAAGCAACTTCAGCAGAAAAGTTGGAAATTCTAACTGAAAGTGGGATTGATGTTACGACAGTTCAGTGGCGTGTGTGGGATATGCACTTTTCATTTATGTAAAATCCCTTATTAGACAGCCCTTTGACTAGTAAAGAAGTGAAAGATGATCTAGCACTTAGGAAGGTCACTTGGAGTTTAGGATACTTCGGTTTAGTTCTTTGCTTTGTTAGTCGTCTTGTATTAGATCAAGTCATTTTAGGTTCAGAACAGATCACTGGGAGTTAGGTGCCTAAAATCCTTGTGGGTCTGAACCTTATACCTATATCTGAAATTCAGCTATGTGTGTATTGTGTTTGTGGGCTTTGCAAGGAGAGACTAATGAATGTGGACTGGTTCATATCTGTCTGCTCCAGGCTGGTACCCTATGGAGCAAAGTAGCCATGTCCGCTGCAAAACACTCGATTGCCCTGCTTCTCTTGTGGCACTGAAACATTAGTATTATTTTTTGTGGTTTTGTCAGTTCAAAGAACTGGAAATAATAACATAACTGTGCTTTAGTCTGCCAGAGTAATGTTTTCATAGCGTGATGCTGAGGGAGCAGATTGCAGCCCCTGAGGAATGACATGAATATGTTTCGAGGCATTTGTATGAACGAGATCTGACTTTTGGGTAGGGTTAAAGGACTACCCTGAGAGAGAAACTTGGCATCGTTTTGTCCTTCTGGGACTGTCCTGTCTAGATATTTTCTGGAAGGAACTAGTTGGCTTGCTTACTTGTAATTTTGAAGGATTAGAAGATCAAAGCCTGGGAATGAAATAGTATGAGTTAAAGTGATGCTGATGAAGTCTGACATACAATCCCTCTATTTCACAGAATTGTTGGGAGGAGAAACAAGCTAGAAAAACAAACTAGATAAATGGGATGCTCAAATACTACGGCAGTGCGAACAAGATGAATATCCAAATTGCAAAATTGCCATCACAGCTAGTGTTCTTGATAATTTGTAAAGAAGGACCAACTCTAGAACAAATGAAACCATCAGAACTTTTTTTTTGTAATCTGGGACAATTTTTCCATGCCCAAAATTAGCTACGTCGATAGGATTAACGGGCAAAAGCTTGCATCAACAATATTTCTTTTAGTAGATTAACGAAGAACATCAGTTGCAGATGGATCTTCAGAGGGTTTCTTTGATGAAATTATTGCCTTTCTAACATGATTGACCAAAATAAGAACTTGCTTGCTTTGGCGTTTAGAGTTCTGACATGGAATTCATAATTACAATGAAAGAGGAATCAGCCCACCCCCTCAAACAGCCCTTTTCCACTGTGAGTAACCTGGATTTCAATCTCATTGATTTAAAATCAGAATTTGACTGACTCTTGGCCTATAGGAGGTTGAGCTGTAGCTCTGGAATCTGGTCTTCCACTTTCTCAGTTCAGGGTGTATTTAACTATATGTAAAAATGGAAACAACTGCAGAAGGAAATACTGAGGCTTTAACAGTGTGGTAAAGGCACTCAGCTGAGGGAGGGAGGTATCTAAATGAGAAAGATCATCAGATGTAGGTTTCTTCTGTTATAAATATCTCCCCTTCAAGTATCTGCCCTTCCAATCAGTGACTACTTGAGGGTAAACACCTCTTATCTCTTTCTGTGTCTCTCATCTGATCTATACATGTATTTTAAAAAGATCTATATTTAATCCTGTTGCGAAAGTCTTTGCAAGATGCGGTTCTTGCTTGTATGTCAGCCTGGCTTTCAAATCAGCACTGGGCATATAAAATCTAGAAAGGAAATAAAGTGTTGCACAGAAATAATTTTTTATTATTATTATACATTTAGGGGTAATACTTTGGGTAATTTATTGTTACTGTCATGGGATAATTCTCTCTTAAGTGAGCACATTGATGGCTACCAGCATGGCTTTTTTACTGTTTGTAAGAATCTAGGTCAGGAAGAGAGCTTCTAGATGCCGATTCCATTCCCTTGATGTTGCATTCAATCCCATTATTTAACAAATCCCCATCTTAAAATATATTATTTGTTCCCCTTTGTTTCTGTTGGGAGAGTGATGAAAAACCTTAGACCCTTGCTCAGCTCGTGAGAAATTTTCAGGCAAATCAGTTTGTAACCAAGTTTTTGCTCGTTTGTTCGTGTGCCAGCACTGAACCCTTGCTTATAGGGGTGTTCTCCTTGAGCGGTGGAGTTCAGTGTAGTCAGTGTCTTTGGTAATCCAGTTGTGCAACATAGGAACTTTCTAGAATCTCATGTCTTGTGGCCATATTTGAACTCATTAGAAATGTTTTATACATTTCAGATGAGTAAGAAGCATAGAGCTAAAGCTTGCCTGTATCTGAAATTCTGAAAACTACAATAGATGGATTATACCCTATGGAAAATTTGCTTTCTGGTAACAAAACGTGAGCAATTTGAAATCATAGAATAGTTAGGGTTGGAAAGGACCTTATGATCATCAAGTTCCAACCCCCAGAATTTCACCAAGAGTTTTCATTCACTTCTTTCATGGTGTAATAATACAAACTATATTGGTGTAAAATACGTATGTATAGTATGTACGTACTATGTATGTACTATACATACAAAAAAACACAAGGACTCCCGTCTGCCAGCTTAGTACAATTTTACTTGCCATTATGTCTTTTGCCTGCTATTCAGACAAATTTAAAAGATAGAGGATGGAGGAATTCCATTCTTATGCCATGCGCTTATGGCTTAAACTTCAAGTGTAACCACAGGAAAACAGGTGAAGAATGGTCTAAGAAGATGAAAACAAAGAAAGAGGAAAGGAAAAGCATCTAGGTGTTACATTTCTTCAGTTGAAATGTTCTCATTTTGAAGTTAGGATATTGAGGAAAATAAAGCAAAGCTTTAAACTAGGGGAACTTTTTTTTGTTTACTCATTTTTTCTGTTACTTGAGCATTTCAGTTCTTGAGTAATCAGTTCTTAAAAGGGGCCTATAAGAAAGATGGGGAGAGATGTTTTAGCATGGCCTGTTGGGATAGGACAAGTGGTGATGGTTTTAAATTAAAAGAGGGGGGAGATTCAGGCTGTGTGAAGAGAAAATTCTGTACAATGAGGGTGGTAAAGTACTGGCACAGGTTGTCCAGAGAGGTGGTGAATGCCCCATCCCTGGAGACATTCAAGGCCAGGCTGGATGTGGTTCTGGGCAACCTGATCTAGCTGAAGATGTCTCTGCTTATTGCAGGAGGGTTGGACTAGATGAGCTTTGAAGGTCCCTTCCAACCCAAACTATTCTATGACTCTACAATTCTGTGATTCTATTTATCTTATTCCTGGATAGACAGTAGGGTTTTTTTATCCTTCCTATATGTTCATTTTAATCATTTGTATGTGGGACTTTGTGGCACTGGTATGCACAAGTACCAAGGGAAATACTACTTCAAATAGAATTCTACTCCAGGTAGAATTCTACTCCAAGTAATGGATTTGGATTGAGTGCCAACGCGTAAAGCATTTGAGGAAGAACAGGGATGTTGATCTGAGATAATGCTGACTAAATAATAATCCATCAGTGCATATCACACTGCATGGTAACTTCAGAGTTCTCCAGTTAAGAGAAAACATTTGGTGTTTTTATGGGTCCTGAAACTATTTGTCATGTAGCTCTTTGGTGTGGCCTTCAGAAGAGATGCAGGTTGAGCTACGTTGTGCTTTGATAAGTGTTAGTGTAGCTTCTGAAATCAATAGTATTTCCTTGATCAATACTTGCAATATACAGTAACATGCAAACAAACAATGTACAGCAAGATTAACAAACATCCTGTAATTCCTTATCAGAAGTTCACGTTCATTGGCTGTTTACCATAGTTTTTTACATCCATACTGTTTCATTTCCCTCTTGAAAGCTGTAGACACCAATAACCTCCCAGCAAAGCATGTTTTCTTTCCAGCTTTAATTTTATGCCATTAAATGTACTGGAGATCTTCCTCATACTACCCCAAACCTGTTAAATAAGTTGTGCTGAAATGGAGGAAGAAAGCTAGAGAAGCACTAAAGGACTGCAACACCCATCTTTTAGGTTTGTGGACCTCAGGCTGGATCCCAGAGCCCAGAGTTAAGTGCCTTGGCTCCCACAAGGAGGGTTATGGCACATCTGCATGAACAACTTTGTTCAGTGATGAATCTGTTCTGTCAGCATAGTGTGCTTTACATCTGTACGTCAATCATAGTATTGCAAAAGATGACTAAAAATGTGCCAACTATAAAGTAACGTGAAGGGAATGAATCAGGGCTTGTACTGTGAGACTGAGCACACATGCTTGTATTATATAGCTGGAGAGGAAATGGACCATGACTGTGATCTGTGGATTTGGGAATTTTAGGCGCTCAAACGATTGCTGATGTTATCAGGGAGCTGAAGTGGTAATTGTGTGTACTGTGTCTCAGGGGTAACCTAAGATATGTTGCTTTCAGTCACCGTTAGCACAAAGTCAAAGAAGTCAAACACTTTTCATAGGCATTTGCACTCTAAACCAGGCTTGGAGCATTGGATGTTCTGTCACAATTGAAGAGTGGTTTAAGTTGTCATCTCTCAGCTGTTATTAGCTCTCATTTGTGACACAGGATCTGACTTTACAAGTGTGGATAGGTTTATCATGTGTTACCATCTGAAACATGGATGTAGATCTGTTGTGTTACCAGGCTTGCAGTGAATGATCTCAGGATTAAAGGCAAGTTGCTTAACAGGTGTTCCAGCAGGCACCAAAAATATCTCATGAGGCAGAGAAGCAGTGAGTGGGGCGATGGTGATATGTTTCATATGATGGCATTGTGTCTACAGCAGTTGCCCAGGAAGTGAGGAAAATAAATTCACAAATAAGCAGCTAAGAAGAATCCCTTGAGGGGAAGATGTCACTTTTGGCGCCTTTCTGGATCTTCCAAATGCCACTGACCAGATTACTGGACGCTGGACAAGAATACCAGGAAAACATCGCTGTAGGCTTTCCCTGCCTCCTGTCCTCTGGAGATATTTGCTATTATTCATCCTCAGAGTAAGACTGTTGGATGGGCTGGACCATACATCTGACATCATGCAACTGCTCGCAGGCTTTTAAGCAACCCCTCGGCTGTAGGCTGGTCTGTAGAGGGCACTCTTCAGCCCTTGTGTGGAAGCAAAATGTGCACCCTGTGCAGCTGGAAATGGAAGGGGGCAAGGGGTGATGCAAAGAGGGTGCATGACTACATACTCCAGTAGTTAACTTACCCAGCAAGGAGTGGGAAACTGGGTTCTCTACATCTGCATCACCACCTTCTCTTCTTCCACTTGGATGGAGCTGTACTTAATTTCAAGAGCCAAAGAGGTTGCAGAACAAACAACATATTCCTTGGTACTCAGGATGGGGCAGATCTGAGCAAGCGCTGAAATCAGAACTTCAGATCCCTGGAGAACCTGGGAGAGGCTTTCCAGGGTTAGATCCCTTTAGAGTTAGGAGGACACTATGGAGGATTTTTAATCATTTTGAACTTCAGTGTCTATAGTTTGCTTCAGTTCTTTGGATCTGGCCCAGACTTGAGTATTCTCTCTCACTCCCTATTTGAAAGTTTATGTGTCACTTACTGAAATCAGAAATCTTTCCAGAAAAGCTCTTTATCAGGATCTATCTATAAGCTTCCAGTATAAACTAAGTGGCTAGTTTATAATCAGATAGGAAAACAGTGGGAAAAAAAGCCCTGCTTATCGCAGTGTGGAAGAAGACTTCATGCAGAAAAGCTGAAGAGTTTTCTCTGAGAGGAAAAATGTAAAAGCTTCCTGATTGCTTTATCAGCCTCTACAGTAAAAATAGTAATTACTGCAATTTAAGACTAATGAATAAAACGCTATATTAAAATGTGAACAAAAAAGTGTAAGAAGCCATCATGTGTAATCATTTGGCAGCTCTGCTATTAGTGTGGGCAAAGTAAGCTGTTCACCTAACCTTTGCTGCAGCATCCACTGCTTTGGGGTTTTGGGGGTTTTGTAGTTGTTTTGGGTTGGTTTTTTTCCTACAACCCAGACTGAATTTTCCTTTCCTTTCTCCGGCAGAGCTTTGCTATGCCATGACGGATGTCTGCATTAGTTGGGCTCATATTCCACAGTTCCACAAATACCTGCTCACCTAAGAAAGCATGGCTGTGCAGATAGCTCTGTTGAAATCATGCCTGCATATGGGTTTTATCACATCACAGCTATGTTGTGGGAGGATATTTTCCAGCTCTGCCATACCCCCTTTACCACTTCTCTCATTTTGCCCAACTGCTCCCCAGCCTGAATCAGCATCCTTCCTTGTTTTTCTACAGCTGCTTTCCCTTTTTGTATGACGCCACAACCTCCTTCTTCCCTTCAGTGCTCCTCTTCAACTTTCCTACCTGCCACCTCCTTCTTAGAAGTGTCACAGAGCATGTAACCCATGATTGATGTCCTTAGTTTCATTAGTGAGGCCTATGTGTCAGTCTTGTTTTGTCCTGAAAAAGATATGTGTAACTTCATTATCATGATTACACTTGCTTTTGACTGCAGTTACTGATACACCAGCATGCTTCCAGCTCAGCTGTGCACACAGCACAAGCCGTCATTTAGAGGAAAGCAGTGGCTATTGACCACTAACAGTATGGTTGGTGGTGTGCTAGCTGTGGCTTTACGTTTTTGTTAAGAGTTGGAAAAATGAGTAGCCGAGTGAGTCATGAAACCCAGTGTAGCAAAATTTGGTTGTATATGAAAGAGGAACATTTCCATATTCTTAATTTGGCTTAATTCCTGTGCCTAATGGCTGTGTATATACCATAAACATTGTGAAGGAGCAACCATGGAAACACTTGTTTTCTTGCATTGCTAAATTTACTCTGGGTTGAATATTAACACAGCGCCTGGCATTACTTTAAAAGCAAAAATAGCTAAAGCGTGACTCACTCTGAGTCATTTACTGCTAGTCCTGCTATACTGCCTAGAGCTTGACATTGAACAAGTTGGCAGCCTGCGTTGCTACATTTTTTTTCTAGGAACTTTGAACACATTTCATTCTTGTGAATTCTCTTGTGCAACAATATTAAACACAGCAATGTGTTTATTTTGCTTCCAAAGTCGAATGAATCAGAAAATGGTGAAACAAAGAGTATTTTTCTTGGAGATTCTGGAAGAGCTGGATTCTGAGAACTATTTTTTAGCTGCAATAATAAAATGATTGCATGAATGTTAAAAGTTAATTGCATTTTATCCAGATTATGTAAGATATACTTTAAATTTATTTTAAAATACCTTTATTATTTATTTGCATTTTCAGCAAAGGCATATGTGGAATCAGAAAGCTGAGCCTACGGGTTGAGAGTGTGTTCCCTTTGGCTGGCAAAGGCTTAATGATGGGAAGGCAGTTGGCTCTTACAGGGCAGACAAAACGAGGCAACTGTGTTCCTATTGGTCTCTGTATTTAAAAGGCACACCCTAACTATGGTGCTTGGTATCTGACAGTGAGGAGCTTGCTGGCAGGAGGTGGGAATCCCTATAAAAGATCAGCTGATTTCAGTCAGATGGGAAGGGGTAATAAGAGAGGGCTGAAACCAAAAGCAGTGTGATGAGGCAACCATGTGATGATACCCTGAAATACACTGGCAGGGGCAAATATTACTCTTCGCTCTGCTAAAATGTTGGTTCCACCTAAATGTCATTTCTAACTGAAAGCCACTTCTTAGAACAATAGATATTGAAATCCTTTAACATTTTCCAGATTTTTTTTCTACTTTAAAAAATATTAGGAGTAATTGAAGAAAAACCTTATGCTATCAGCATACAACCTTCTGCATGTGTTCAAAGGGGGTACTGTGAATCAAATTAAAATGCTAATAGTGTAAGTTCTAATTAAAATAACAATAACGTCAGTTCATCTACAAAAGTAGAATCCCACATACCTGGGTATGGTTAAAAATCTTGCTGTGTATCTCTTCCTTTAACTACAGATAGTGGAAATAGAGACTGTACAGTGCATTCATCTGTACGTTTAGTAATACATGCTCTCACAGGATCTTTATAAGCTGAAGCATTTTCCCTATCTAAGCATTTAGAACACCAACTTCAGAAATTTCTCTTGAAGTGGTTTCCCTATGAAAAAAAATCATTATGATGACTCAAGAGAGAAATGAGAATGATTAATTAAGCTTAACAGTGGCATCCTACAGATTGTCCTGATGTGCACTTACCTTATTTCAACATGAATTTGTGAATAGAAGTACAGACATAACTGCACTGAAGAGACGTCTTGTGTTTAAAACTTAAATTTGTTCAGTGCTTAAATAAAATAAGGTTAAAGTAAATTTTCTTCAAGTTTTCCTGTCTAAAAATCATGCTAAAAATAATACCATGTTATTTTCCTAAACCCAGAATAAAAAATTATTGTGTCATATCAAACAATGTGAAGTGGGACAAGGGATTGTTTTTTTTTCTGTATTACCTCTTTGACGGTGACCCCCAAGTCACTGTTATTTAAATGGTTTTGGTAGTTACTCATGGTATATGCTCTTTAGCAATCTCTTCATAGCTACTGAATAGGCAGTACCTCAGCCACACCTCCAGACATGTTATGCAGAATATAGACGCGAGAATTTATGTTAGGAGTAAGACTGTACCTTTTAAAAGACAGCTCTGTGTAGGAGGTTTTTGTGCTCTAAGGATCATCAGAAAGATTGGAACTGCCTAAGGCATGATATCTCTTGGGCATCTCTATACACGTTGTGTAAGTAATGCCTCTATTAAGGTATAGCAAATTAATTCCCCTCACATAAGCCTGGTTTTTTATGTACACATTCACACTTAGAGAGTATGAGCAGGGTGGTGACGTGGAGTCTTTCTTTTTAGAGCGTATCAGAAGACCATGTGCTGAGCTCTAGGTAAAGCACACAGAAGCACAATAGTCTAGCACTGAATGTGAACTTCAGTACAAAGCATTAACAGTTTTCCATAAATTCATGAGAAATACACTGTTGAACTGAAACCAGCATCCTGTTACATGTGCATCCTAAAGCGACAGATGAAAACTGAGTTCTCACATCACTTGCTGTTCCAGCTATGAATCCAAGATGATTTTCTTTAATATTTTTGTATGATAGAACAAAACACATTATGCAAAGCTGTAAATCATGCACAGTGCAGAAAAAAATCATATCCACCTAACCATGCAGGCTGTGAGGATGTCCATCTTGTTGCATTCTTCTCCTGGGTCCTGAAGTGTGTTTGAGGTACAGTATAGGAGCCAATATATCTGTGAGTTGTCAACAGAGAAGTGATGGGAATTTTGGACTAAATTGTGTTCTATGGGTACATCCCATTTCAGCACTGCTTTCAGCAGCATAATGGAGGCTTTTTTTTCTCACTCTTCAAATTGATTTTATCAGGTACGTCTAACTGGGGGAACCTTTTTCATATATTATGGACAGGATGCTTTAGGATGTAATTCCTTATTCCCCATGAGCTGTGAATATGCAGTTATTACTAAGAAAATTTGCCATTAAATGTAGTATTTGCATAGCATCAGCTCCAGAAGGCCAGTGTCTGTTGCACTATTTCTTATGGGACTGTGCCCTTATAGAACCAAGCTTACTAACTAAGGTTGTCCCATGAGCCCTGAAACTTAAAAATAGCCCTTTTTGCTGCAGTTTGTCTGAGGTTAATTCATTCAAGATCCAGTAACATCATTGGACTGATTGTTAATCACTGTCACCTTTTGAGAAGAAGAGACTGAATGTTAAATTGCTCACTTCTAAACAGCTGCCAAATTCTTCTCTTTTTCAAAAGCCATTAGTCTGGCAGATTTCACTGCTTCTGTTTTTTTGTGGGGTTTTATTCCTTTTATACTGATGGTGGCAGGTGTTTTTGTGAAGTATTAGTGGATGTATTTGCCCTGAGATTAACTACAGACCAGAAACTGCAAACAGATGTTAGCAATTGGAAAGAACTTCCAAATCACGAGAGTCCTTAGTCTCGGAGGAGTCAAATCACTAAAGACAATGGGAGTGAAAAGTCATGCTTTTCACTAAGCATGTTAGAAACTCCTACAGAAAGTTAGCTTTCTGCATCAGCACTGCACATTACAAAGTTAATTTCCTAAATTCACATTTAGGAATCTAAATCTCATGCCATATATTTAGTTTATGTGTAAACTTGGAGTATCTCTTTAGGTCCCTGATTGAGAAATTTGATTATCATCTTTATTATGTTGCCCTCTTTATATTGGGGAAAGTCTGCAGCTCAAGATGAGTGTCTACAGACATGTGCAGACATATTGAGTTCCTCTGCCTGCGTTGTCTCTACATCTAGCCAGTTCAGTACCATGCAAATGTGGCTATACAAATTCTGAATCAGCACTAGTCTCCATCAGTTCACCCAAGGGGATGGGCGAAGGAGTTCTGTTTACGCCTACCTATGTAGATGTGCTCTCAGATTCTTAAAAATTCCAGAGAACGAAGAGTCTAATTAGAACAATGTGCTCATACTTCTGTTTACATAGATGTCTCTACATGTGGGTTAATTTGCTTTTACTGCTTGTTCCTCCTGAGCAGAGGTCAAGCCTCTGCTTGAGACATCAGCATGATTAATTTTACACTGGATATCTAGCACAGCATCATTACTGTACTTTTTTTAAGCAGATAAAAATAGGTAGCAAGAACTGAGAAGCTTCTAATGGGCTGTGGACCTGTTCACAAACCTTCTCTTTAAAGAGGAGCACAAAAGAAAACATTCTGTATGTAGGATGTATGAAGCTTATTCCAGAAATGCTCGAATAGAGCTGTTTAAAGAAAAAGATCATGTTTGCAGTTAAGGTATTGTTTTAGACCTTAGTAAAATAATCCAGAATGTGAATCAGTCGATGGTTATCTCTGATGAGCAGGTAAACAAAAGATTTATTTCCCAATGGGTTTTTCATATGATGGTGACAAACTCCATTGCACAACAATGGTCACATTCCAAAGCTGCAACCAGGTTCTGGAGGGCTTAGTTTCACAACTGCTTACTGTGTCCTATTGCATTACAATGACCTTTCAATAAAGCGGGGAGATTGCTGGTTTGTTTTCTTGTTTTTTAGCTTAAAAACTGGATGAGGATATAGTGCAGTGCCCTATTTCTATGAAGCAAATTTTGTCCTTGACATTTTTAAACTATGTCCTCTAGTAAAATGATCAGCTTTCCTGTTTTCTACCTTTTTGTTAATCTTATAATTTGTAGATCTACGTAAGGTTCGCATTTATGTTGGGAGTATGGTTAAGTGTAAAAAAGTAATTTCTGATACTGAGAGACTGACGTTAAAATATGTTTTCCTGGGGTAGCAACTTATATATCATCCTGTCATATATCAACAGGACAGAATTACTTATTGCTTAGTTTCTACGTGGTTCTTTTTTCCATGGTGAACTCATGAAGCCCCTATTTCTAGGAATTATTATTAGGGAAAAAATAGCTACAAAGCAAAACAAAAATCACGTTAATGTGATATAAGAAGGATAAAAAAAGTCATCTAAATATTATTTAGTTCTTGGCTGTTAGAATCTTATTTTGTGCTCATGACATTCCCTACATAGTGACTTATTTTGGAGTTTGTGCTTTAGTAACATGAAGCACTTTGCTACAAGTACACTCTTACTGCGGAGTGTGAAACAAGTTATGTGATCTTCAAAATAACTTCAGTGAAAAATTACTCTGAAGCTGATAAATGAAGACAGTATCCAAATACCTTTACTATTTAATACTTTACTGTTACTCCTGGCAAAGCAAGGTAGGGAGAAGTCCAACAGACACTAGCCATAACCAGGAAAGAGCAGCCAGTTAGATAGTTTCTTAAACAGCTGGGTCTTAGATCATCTGCATCTGAGATGTGTGAACATCACATTTAGACCTGAGCAGGTGTTGAGTGAATAGTATATAGATTCTGAAGTTTGAGTAAATGCCTATTCAAGATAACTGAATAGTAACAATTAAGCCCATTCTCAGGTCCAGGCTTGCCCATCGTCCACATTGTTTATGTTGGGTGTGTGCTCAGGTGCAGACTTGGGTCTGAGTCTGGGAGATGCTCTCAATGAGGAAAGCTTGAGGCTGCTAGCCTGACCCCAGGCTGTCAATCATGTGGTCTGATTTGATCAGGTGCAAGTAGATTTGAGCTCCTAACAACCGCAACTCACCAGCAGATCACATAACCTCTGCTGTCTGTAATCATAATTTGGATGCTTTGAGCCTGAGCTACAGCTGGCAGCATGGTGCCAGCTGTGACACCTCAAATACTTCGCTGTCAAACAGCTGCTGACCTTACAGGCTAGACAGAGGCCAGGAATTACCCCTGAAATTCAGTGAGAATTAGACTGAATGCATAACACTGGCTTTGGAGTGGTCTGTATTGTTAGTATCAGTAGATGTCTTCAGAAGAGTCCATGGCTCTAATGACATTCCTAGCAGAAAGAAAAGGTCATGTCCACAGCGAAAGTCTCCCCCCGCCCGATTTCCACACCAGAAGGAAGCTTTCCGTGGTGCCAGCAAGTCTGAAAGCAGTGTAAGCAATTAGCAAGAAGAGCTTGAAAATTCCATTGCAAGAAGCAGGACTGCTCAGGAGTGGAGACGCTTGGGATTTTTCAGCCTGATTAGCTCCACTGGCAGAGGTGATGTATGCTAATTACAGCTCCTTAACCTCCTTAGAAGCAGTTGCATAAAAGCACAGAACAACATCTCCATGTTGAAATGTAAGGCACTGCAGCATTCCCTGGCTTCTCTGCATTGGTATTCTCAGACCGTCTGTGCAACCCATTGACCTGCCTTGATGATGCATAGGAAGGTGTGTCTGTGAGCCAGCCTGCCAGTGGTTGCGGGTACAGGAATGGGAAAGTTTCTCATTAGGATGTGTGGCTGACTAATAGAACCCCTGATACTATCTCTTTGGGTCAGTCAACCTTTGAGAGTGGATCATGAAAACTGTGGTGCAGTATTTAGCCAGCACTGCTGGCTCTGTAGTGCAGGCCTGCTCCAACTCTAAAGAATAGAAAAGAGGTTTTTATGTAAAATGTTGGTTCAGTTTTACCAGGTGATATTTTCTGCTTTGGTGTGGTTTTTGGACTGTCTTCATTGTAAGAAGAAATAACAGCATTTGATCTATAATAGGCAATGTAATGAATTCTGGTTGTTCAGTACTGCTTAGAAGGGGAAGGAAAGATCAACACAATATTTAAATTAAGTATTTGTAAACATAAAAGTCTCACAATAGATAATGACTGTCACATCTTTTCCAGGAATTACAATGAAAGGATGTTTTCAGCTATTTTTCAACACATTTTTTCCAGGTGGTTCATGGAACAGATTGTTAAAGCTTAAAATACAAGAGCAGTCTTAGACAAAAAGTTGTTTTAAGATACAGTCTTTAAAATAAACAGCCAGATTTGAGCAAAAGATCTAACTTGAAATAATGCTTTCTGTTCTGCTCTTTTTCTAGGCAGTTCTCTTTAAACTGAGGGTAGTGTCGTAACACTAAAATGTAATTCCCTTATAGAAATTAATTCATAAACAATAATTAAATAATAAGGGATGTTTCACCTATGTAGCACTAGAGTTTAATCTGGGAAACTTTGCATACTGCATGGACTAACTCTGATGAGACACTACAGGAAGTATGTGCCACTGCAAGCACTTCACACCATCATAAAATATGCCTAGTTTTTATGCAGGTCATCAGCATGGAGGCAAATATCATCCCTGCCCTGCAGTGAACTCCCAAAACCTCCATACACATTCAGTTCAGTGTTTGGTTTCAACATTATTTTGGGTAAAAATTAATATTTAAGTGAAACCTGATGACTGTGACCATGGCAGAAAGATGTTAGTGCACTGTCTTCTTGGCAAAATTGCACCTTCTAACTGTTTAGGCGTTGCATGCAGGACCCTTTTGTACCCATTAGGAATGTCATTTCCTCGGATCCTATTGTAGCCATTGACATTAACAGTGTTTTTACTTCTCAGTTAGCTTTTTTTCAAGAGCTGAACTGGAAGCTACTTGACTACTCTTTCTCCAAAGTACGGTATTCTGCTGAGGTTTGAGAGTAAATCTAAAAATGGCTTGCTTTTCCTGGGTGAGATGTGTAATTTTATATTCAGAGGTAAGTATTTTAAGCACACATCAAAGGAGCTGCTGTTAGAAACATGTATTAAGTTTGAATGTACTATCAACTGCATCAAAGTCTGTCCAGAAACACTGAGGAATACAAAATAAATGAGCTAGGCCTGTACCCATGGCCACTTTGAGATGGGACCCAGGACCTTTATTCTTAAAACTTGTGTTTATGGTCTTTTGTTGTTATCAATGTGGTCAATTTCAGCAGGAATTTCACCCTCTCACTAATGTTTTTAAGATACTATGTGTTGCACACTGTGTATACATTCACTTCTGTAACTATGCTTGCTACCTGCTCCTGCTAAGTGTTGTGCCAGCAGTGGGGGATTCACTCATCAAGCTCTGTCTCACATCCTTCTTTGTGGTGCCCTTATCTCTCATGTTTGCTTTACAACCTTACAGTCTTTCCTTTTCTGTTCAATAGCTGATGGATGTGTGCTGAAGTTTTGCTCTCACAGTGGCAGTGCTGTCTAGCCAGATCCCATCTTGAGAAGATGTTGTGTGAAGGCCCTTTCTGTGAGAAGCAGAGGCCTCTCTAGATGTTAAATCTGGTTTGTCCTTGCTAAGGATGTAAATACCCACTGCCCTTGTAGTGCGTCACCAGGTTACATAGATGGTCATGCATCAGTGCTGACTTACAGTGACAGATCTCTAATAACAAGTCCTGTAACCTTGCTTTTAAATCCTACCTGCTGCTGAAGTAACAACAGGAGGTACGCTTCAACTCATTTCTGGTAATTCAGCTCACGATCCAGAAAGGCTTTTTGACTCTTCATTGTGAAGCCTATAGTAAAAGCTGTTTAAAGTGCAGTCTAGCTTGTGTAATAGTAAATAAATCAAACTGTGTTGTGTATTGGAACTGCATTGGATTAGGGAAAAAATCCCACACTGGATTCAAAATACCTGCTTTAAAAGTTAGGAAGGTAAAATACAAAAACTCCCACCTTTACTGGTATTCTTATTAATCTTGTATCCTTGATTTACTTCTCTGACCTGATATTCCTGGAAATAGATTTTGTCTTAAATCTTCTTGCTCACAGCCACTTGTTCCGATTAGCAAACTACTTTCATGAGTAATGGGGGTTCAGAGATTGCATGGTGAGGCTGCCCAGCACAAGACACATATACTGACATAGTTCCTTTATTTCTCAAGGCCTTGGAAGTCCTCGCCAGGGCTTCACTACAGCCAAGTTTCCCTTCATTTTCATTTCCTTCATTTCCATTATTTTCAAGAATAGTCTTATTTTTCTGGTTTTGCTTTTATTCAGTTGTTTTTCATCCTTGATCAGTATTTTTGTTTCGGGATGCTACAGACGCAGACACACAGCTGTGACAGCTGTGAATTTGCCCCAGATTTTGTCTTGAATATAACAAGTCTGCTGCTGTCAGTACCTGTTGTGAAGCTGTGGGTATCTATTGCTTGCTACGGAGTAATGGTTGCAGTCGTGTTTTGCAGCTGCTGAGGGTATTCACCCGTGATGTGAGCAAGTAGCTCTTTGTTTTTAAGAGCTAGCTTATCCGTGCAGAATTTTGCAATAGTGAGGCCTCGAGTTCAATGAGCTGTTTTTCCTGTCCTTACAGAAACTGAAAATGACTTACATTTACAGAAAGGAGGGACCGTGTAATTGGTGTAAAAGACTATTTACAGAAAATGTCATGGAACGTGGAAAGTACTATTTTTGCATCTTATATTCAGTAGATATATGCAGTGCTGTAATAACCGTTCTGCTAAACCTGAATTTCATGACTATGTAATCCACAGTCCCTGCTCACATAATGGAGTGATTTATCAGTGAATGAATTGAAAATGAAATCCCAAGTTTTTCACTTCAGAATTGAGGGGCACAAATCTAGATACGTGGAGTAAATTCTGAATCTACAGATTTAGAAGGTTTGAAGTTGGGTTGTGTATGACCGTTGTATTTCAACTATTTAAAATAGCAACTGCTAGAGTAGGTGAAAAGAGCAGTTCAACAAAGCAGTTCCTATATTCTGGTTTCCTGTTCTGAGGTGCACTGTTTTGGAAGAAAGGATAGAAACACAAGCAGGGATCATCATGACTGAGGAAAACAAAATGAATCTTGAATTCCTCATTTAGAGAGGTTCATGTGTAACCCTGGAGAAATATTTTTCAGTTCTTTTAAATCACTCTGTAAATAGACTTCCAGTAAAGACATCTTCATTTTGCTGCAGATGATCTCAGTGCATTCTAAGAAGTACAAAGCAGCTGTTTAGTGCCAACAAACTGAGGTTAAACCCTTTCAACTAAGTGTAACTGAAAATAGCAGGTCCCAGTTCATTGTAAGAAGTAAAACCAGTTAGCTTAAACCGCCATGAAGGTGACTTTTAAAGAATGCTCTGACTTCCCCACCATTTAGCCCTTTCTGTCTGTGACCTGTTGTCTCACTACAACATTCTTGACACCTGCCTTTGTTGCTTGTCTCAGTCTTTCTCAATTGTCCACTTCTCCTTGGATATCTTCATCCTTTCCCTCATGACACCTTACTAAGCATAGGAGAAGCTCCAAGGCAAAGTCCTGTCCTCCTCCAGGTGTCTCTTCAAAACTGCTCTTCTCTACTGTGTGGAGAGAACTAATCTAATTATGGGTGGGCAGATGGCGTGTTGTGATTGCTCTTCCTCATTGGCTACAAATCCTTTGCATCCTATTATTTGTTACCTCGTCTTTGCTACCACCCCCAGACCAACCCACTTGTTTGTCTCCTCCACCTGGTTTGTCTTGCCTTTTAGGTTGCATGCTTTGGAGCAGAGATTGTCATTTCACCTTAGTATAATGCTGCTCTGACCAGGCTGGCATTCAGGTGCTATTGCAGTATAGATATTATATTATTGTAATACTTCTGCAGAGATGGAACAAGTGTTTTAAATAAAAAGAGCCTCATTCTCTTCCAGGATGCACAACATGCAAATATTTTGTGGGCTTAACTATGAGCAGAAGCTTATATCATATATATCTAAATACAGCGCCTTTGGCAGGCTCCCTGTGACAAGAGCCAGCATTCTATGAATGCAATTTAATCAATGAACTGTATTTAAACCACTGAAATTTATTCAGTGTAAACAAATCCAGACTTTTTCATGACAAACGTTTAATCCTTCAAGATTGCATAACTGGGGGATTTAGGGATTAGTTAACTTCGAAAAATAGGTCAGGGAAAACATCTACATTTAGTTAAAAGCTAATCAGGCGAGGAAATAAGTGAAATAGTATAAAAGCTTTAGAAGAAGTCTTTTGCAAAATGAGTTTTCTGTAATGGTACAAAGAACGTCCTCTATTTATGTAAGAGATGCAAAGTTTCATCCCCCCTTTGATTGCACTGCTAGAGCGCAAGGGAAATTCCACTAAACAAGTGATGTAAGTGTGTGCAGAGTTAGGAGTTGTGTATTTTCCTTCTCTTGTGTCCAGTGCTTTGGAATAACTTCATATAATTTCATAAAAACTTCAAAATTACTATTAAGAGCGGTGATTTGGAAGTATGGCACTATCAAAAGTTGCAGTGAAAATAGGGCTGTAATGCTAGAACTTGGGTTAGGAAAGAAAAAATCAGGAATTACTGCAGTGGGGCTGCTGACCTAAATCTAATAATCTCCCCAACCACTGAAGTCTGAATTTCTTCTTTCAAATACTAGTCAGCTTTCTTTCCTCACTTCACCTCTTTTGCTCTCTGAAACAGGCTGTCAGCTTTCTAGGGCTGTCTGGCATCATGGAATGGCTAGTATTGTCAGAGGTTATAGAGACTTTACCATCTGGGTTCATAAGGGTTTTGTTCTGTCAAGGTACTGGAGAGGTAAGATCCAAAATGACATACAAGTTAGTGCTCAAAGTTTAATCAGGGTCTTCGCGATGCATAGAGAGGCATCTGAGATGCACAGGGTAAGTCTGTGTATCTTTGTGCTTTTGAGTGTTACAAGAGGCAAAAGCACAGAACTATCTTCAAAGCTATGGCATGACTCACGGTGCAAAATGTGCTCCCATGAGCAGGGATTGCAGACTTAGTGTTTTCATCTCATAAAATATCTGTATAATACACTGAATACTTTGCAGTTTAACATCAGCAAAGCTCAAATCCATCACAGCACTACATGTGCACAGTTGAAGATCTTTCAAAAGAAAAACAGTTTTGCTGGCAACAGTAAAGGTCTCCATCTCCAAAATAGCCTGGATTAAAAAAAAATGAATGTTCTCAGCTGCTGTATAGAATTGCTGTAAAATTAGCCAATATTCTAATTCCTACAAATACAATTCTTGCAACCTTATCCTTTCTCTAATGAAACACACATTTGCCCTGAGTAAGGACTGTGCGGATTTAGGCTCCTGACAGAGTGTATTGTTGTTTATTTGTTCAAGGTTTTTTAGCTTTCTAGAATTTCATCAAATGTAACTAACCAATTTGTCTCTTTCTTTAAGCATTTACCCTTGGAACACATAGAGTGTTTTATTTTCTACCTGAAAAGGAGTTTTAGTAAGCAACAGTTTATATTTCAGGCATGTGATACTGAAATGGCAGAAACATTGAAAAGCTTGCTAAAGGTTAGCTTAAATTGAGCACTCAAACTTAGGTAAATTAATAATGAAGCTTCTTACTAGGCTGGAAAAATGTGAAAGGAGGAAAAAAATACCCAGCAGTGCATGAATCATTGACTTGTGATCCAAGATTCAGCATTAGAGTCTGTTGTAGCACTACAGTATCTTCTCTACTGTAGTCCTGTAGAACTGATTCCCTCTTCGGTTTTTGCTGTTTTCAGATCTAATTTTATAAGCTATTACTTCCTGTGCTGTGTCTTCTCAATTACCTGGGTCCTCTCTTAACCACCTGATCAGATACTTTTGTATGCAAAAAGACGTATTATCTTATTTAACATGATACGTTAGATTCTGATTGAGTTGAGAAGCAGGAAGATAGATGGCACTGGGTTTCGATTCCCAGTTCTAGGCTCAGGTATGAACTGCCCAGATGCGTGAAGCTGTTGGGGGGCCATAGGAGCACCGAAAATCAGTGGAATGCAAAGCTGGCATTATGCAGTCTGCAGAGATTTAATCTTGATAGAAACCCGGGCAACTTTTTTATTTAGAGCCTGTTTTAGAAGTGGAATGTCTTTGAGTCGTAAATTCCATCTCATTTCCTTTGTCCTTGTACTTGACCGATATGGTGAAAATAGCCAAAAATAGGTGTTGTTTTTTTGTTAGCTGAACTGATTAAAATAGAAAATTTCCTACGTATTGAAGATTGTGAAAATACTTGCTCAGAAGAAATGAACAAGTTGTTGCTCTGAAATCATACACAATGTCCCAGTGTTGACTTGAACTGTGCTGTTCTTGTTTGTGTAACTGCTATGAACCTGGCATCAATGGCACTTCAAGAACCCTGACTGCTCTAACACAATCTCTCCTTGCAAGACCTCCCTCCTGCTTCTCTGGCCTGCTGTATTCTGAGCCTAGAACACCAGCAGTCCCTTATTGTGGCAGTCAAGGGAAACTGTGATGGCAATGGAGCCCTTCCCATGCAACATGACTTTGAATTAGACCTGTGGGTTTCTTTACTTCCACAAAGTCTGGCAAGAATAGGATCTTGTGGGCCTTGCAGTGGCCAGATTTCCTTAGTCTGAACCAGGAAGTTTGGAACATCTAGTCCAATGAGACTGTTTTGTGTTTGGAGAAGTTCCTTTTTCCCCAGGAACTCATCAGAAAAATCAGAAACGTGCTGGTGACATGAAGAAAGGTCTATAAATCCACAGTGTTTTCTTGAAACATATGAAATTGGTGAACTTCATGTTTGTCATTGTAGAATTTGTGGTTAACTTTAGTTGATAATCCGTTGCTCATGAATTTAGGACAGAAGCGTATTTGGAGCTATATCTGGTTTGTGGGACTTTCTGCAGCATCCTGTGTAAGCTGGCAGGAGTTACATGAAATTGCAGGGTATCAGAGAAGCAGAGAACTGTCATTTAATACAAATGTCTAGAAGACATTTAATTTTTGCTATTGGGGATTTCATTTCAACATTGATACTCAAATGCTGACTTCAGAAAATTCCACTAAGAGGCTGAGAGCCTATTCTCCAGTATCCATCTTTGTCTTTATTTTCTGGAGTTCTGCAGTCAAAGTCAGTATGTTTTCTCAAGAACTTTCAAATGTAGATTAATTCCAAGCATTAGATTTAGTCATTAATCCCCTGGTATAATGGTGTACATCAAAATGTAGATAATGTAAAATATTCATTTGCTCAGGACAATTTCTGCAGAAGCCAGCTGTTGAATCTGTGACATGATGCAGGGGTGTTCAATCAATGTAGCAGGGTTTGTTTCATTATGCAGAGGTATATCCTTTTGATGTTGAATTTCATAATCATAGAATCATAGAATGGTTTGAGTTGGAAGGGACATTAAAGCTCATTGAGTTCCAGCCCCCCTGCCATGGGCAGAGACACCTTCCACTACAGCAGGTTGCTCCAAGCCCCCTCCAACCTGGCCTTGAGCACTTCTAGGGATGCGGCAGCCACAGCTTCTCTGGGCAACAGGGGGAAAGACAGGGGTCTACACCCAAATAAACAAAGGCAATGTCTCAGTTCAGGGTTTTGGGTTGTTTACTGGAGACATGGAAGTGTCTCTTAAACGAACAGTGTATGTCACAATATACTATCTGCAACCCTGATAGTATGCTATAGTATATACAATATACTATCTGCATCCCTACTTTTTGTACCTGTGTCTGAAGGAGAGACATTTCTTGTAGTAGAGACACTTAATCTAATTTAAGATCTAGATCTTAAGTTCTAAGTAGTCTGCTGCTTAAGCTTGTCAAGTGTTGTGAATCATAGAATCATAGAACAGTTTGAGTTGAAAGAGACCTTTAAGATCATCCAGTTCCAACCCCAATGCCATGGGCAGGGACACTTTCCACTAGACAAGGTTGCTCTAAGCCCAGTCCAGCCTGGCGTTGAACTTTTCCAGGAATGGGATATCCAACAACTTCTCTGGGCAACCTGTGCTAGTGTCTCACCACCCTCACAGTGAAAAATTTCTTCCTTGTGTCTAATCTAAATCTGCCCCCTTTCCGTTGCTTATAACCCAAATTTTGATTTAGCTTTCAGTTACTGTAGTGTTCACTGCATCATCTAATGTGAACTAACATAAAGTAATAATACACTAGTGGGGGAAAAAGACAACAAGTTGGTCTTGATACTTTACAGTCTAAAGAGAAGTCAACACAAATGTGTTTGATACAGGCAAGAAAGTATCTTATGCTAAAATCAACAACCTGAATTGCAGTCGCCAGGCCAACCTAGAGCTATAACATGAGCAGATACTTGTCTTTTATTATCCTCTGACAAACACGGGAACACAAGCACAGTGACAGGTCAGTCATAGTGAAATGCTGTTCAAAACGCAATAGTCAATTTACAGTCAACTTTATGCATTTGTTGCGTCACAAAGATTTATTGAAGAGATAAAAGTGGTTATGGAAAACAGTGTCCAGTAACTACGGCAACAGTTATTAGATCTCACAATAATTAGCTTAGCATTTGGTTGCACAATACTTTCACAATACCTCCTTGGTTAGTTCATTAAACAAAATTAGCTTTTGTTTGAACTTTCATCATTTGTTGTTTTAAGATTAGTCTAAGTTCCAAAGAATTGAAAAATATGTTTTCAAGCTGCTATTGTGCCTGAATCATTTATGCTAAGTGAATTATGCAGTAACACCGAGTGTATTAGTTCTGGATGTATTTTATTGGTTTAACTGAAAATTACTTAATATGGAGATACAGGTATACACACAGTGTCAGTGTGGAAGATTTGTGAGTGCCTGCATGGATATCAGTGTGCACACACATAATGTGGATTTGAAAGGTAATGATGGAGGCTGCAAAGGCAACCTTACAAACTGAATTGCAGTTATTACTTTATCCCTCCTCCTTCTTTCAGACACAGTCTCAGTTTACACAGTCACAGTTTGCTTTTTCCTCTCAATTCTGATTCAGTGATTTGTATTCTCTACCTTGTTGGCTAAATGGTCAGTGCCTTTTTCTTACTGCTGTTATAGGTTTTGGTTACAGTCTTAAGAGTTATTAAATATCAAGGCTTTGTGCTGTTAAGATATAAACACAGACAGAGAACAAAAGGCCCATTTGTTGTTTACTGCAGACTAATCAAATCCTGTTCTTAATGCAGTTAATACTTCTGTTGTGCTCTTTTAATGATACTCATTACTATGGTATCTGGAAGCATTAATGAATTTGTTTTTACATTACCCATATGAGAGGTTTATTATTATTCCCACTTGACAGATGGGAAAGTGAAATTCACAGAGATTATCGTAAATGTTTTGGGTAGCTTTTGAGAAGTCTAGGACTTGGTTTATCAGAGTTTTGTTTATCATAGCATAACAGTTCCCACTGACTTAAGCATTTGTGCAAAGCAGACTGCAGGCTTACGTCAGGTTTCATAGGTCATCTCAAATCACTCTTTTTCTAAATGTGGAATAAGGAAACTCCCCTCCTAACTTCCCTTTTCCCTACCAGTCTTTCATTCATTCATCCCCCTCAGGCTACCCTTCCCAATCTTCCTCTTACCTCCCCAAAGCTTGTGTCTTACCCCATTTCACTCAGAAAGCCTCTTCCTCCACTTAGTCCACTTATTTAAGGCAGAGAAACCATCATCTTCCTTTCGTCCTTCTGGACTCATGCCCAGTCTAGATGAAATCTCAGTATTACTGAGCCCAGAAGCCTAGGAGAGAATGTGCAGATTTCAGCTTTGGTTGTTGGTTGTTGGGTTGTTTGGGTTGTTGTTGGGTGAAATGGACAGATGCTTACAGGAAAGAGAAATTTATTCCCAACACAGGGATGACTTGAACTCAACTTCAGGTCCCTGCTTCATCACAAAGGGATGTTGGAGCTGTCCAAAGAACAAGTTGTCAGAGTTACAATGGTAAAACTGCATAATTTTCCTTAGCTTTGTGATTTTGGTGCTCTGGATGCACTTTTTGGTCTGAAATTCAGTCAGTTTCAGTCCAAGTGAGTACCATTTAGCAACATTACAAGCCCTGTATTGGTGTATTACTTATACTGCTATTTGTAATAAAACTGCTGAATGTGATCTGTTTGTGGATATGTGTGATAGCAAAATAACATTAATTTAACTTATTTGATACTAGCTTTCTCAGATGGGTTTACATTGGGTTGTGAAAGAAATTTCTAGTTCACTTTTTCTTTGGTAATTAATGTTTGATTAAATTGCACTATTATTGCACTGTTTACAATAGAGTGGCTTAGCTGCTTCACACATACAGCAGAAAAGTGGCAGAAAAATCTGCAGAGCTGCAGGAGAGGCAAAGTCTTGGGGCTAATACAGAATATAGTTACCCTCTGTGATGGGATGTTCTGGGGTTGATCCTCTTGTAGCACTTCCAAGCACAGCAATACTGACAGTATTGGCAGGACAGCAGAAATATTGGTGTATTGTGCGTGATGCCCTCATACCTTAACAGAATATATCGCAGACAGCAGAAATTACATACTTATGGGTCATCAGGTCTGGTGAGGTGAGAAGGAGAAGGCAAGTTTCAGCTGTAGCAAATGGCTTGTTTATCTGAACGTGCTGTAAACAGAAATCTTATTGTAAGCAATTCAGAGCTTCTGAATTTGTGGGCTGAATTGCTATCACACATTTTATTTGTGCTAGATGAGAAGGATACTGAGACTAACAGGGTTTTCTAGAAAAATGGTTTTCCTCTTTTCTAACTGAAGCCAAACTGAAAAGAGGTGCACGTGCAGGTTTAAGGCAAATTCAGAGCAGTGACTGATAGCTGGAAGAACAGAGACCCTTCCCGGTTTTGGGAGCTGAAAAAGAGAAGGTAGTGAATTCTTTAGAACAAACGGAAGTCTAGACCCATTCGCAAATGCAACCTTGATAAGCTCGTAAATCCAGTAGACTGTATGGACTGAACAGTGAAGAGAGTATTAGGGGAAATCCAGGATGCTTTGAATCTCATGAAAAACTTCCTGTTTGTGGGAAAGATAGTCCATAGAAACATAGAATAGTTTGGGTTGGAAGGGACTTTCCAAGGTCATTGAGTCCAACTCCCTTGCAATGAACAGCGACATCTTCAGCTAGATCAGGTTGCCCAGAACCACATCCAGCCTGGCCTTGAGTGTCTCCATGGATGGGGCATTCACCACCTCTCTGGGCAACTTGTGCCAGCGAGGTACCCTCACTGAAATAAATTTTTCCTCACATCCAGCCTGAATCTCCCCTCTCTTAGTTTCAAGCCATCACCCCTTGTCCAGTCAGAACCAGGCCCTGATACAAAGTCTCTCCCCATCTTTCTTATAAGCCCCTTTTAAGAAGTGAAAGGACCACAGTAAGTTCTCTGCGGAGTCTTCTCTTCTCAAGGCTGAACAACCTCAACTCTCTCAGCCTTTACTCATAGGAGAGGTGCGCCATAGATCCTGGTCTTACTAATATTGGTGTGATTTGTCTACTGCTAATGCAGCAGTTACTGAGTTCAAATGCAGTCTTCACACAATGAAGGTGTTGGCCTTCAGAAAACAAGCCCAAGTCTCGTGAAGATTAGTTTTCTTAAACCGTGCAGTCTCAGCGACCACAGACTGAAACCCATTGTCCTATGGCCCATTAATGAATTACCTTGGAAATCCTCAAAGACAGAAATGCTAAATTTAAAATATTTTTAAATAGCATGGATTCATAAAGTACCACAATAGTAAATAAAATTTCAGGACTTGCATTATAAATGGTACTAAACTGCAGGGGGAACTTTCAGGATGTAAAAATTCACAAGTGCTTTACAAGGCATACCCAGTCATATATACCTATATAAAGACATTTGTTTTTAATTGTCCAAATTAGTACTTTGAGATTTTTAAAGGACAGTTACATTCTGTACTTGCTGGGGTTTGGCTGCCACCTTCCCAGGTGTGCAGAAACCTATTGTTCAAAGTGTTTGCTTTTGCAATAGCTCTACCTGTAGCAAAATACACTTACAGTTGAGCTCTTTCTTTAAAAATGCTTTTGTTCATGATAGTATTGGCCCAAATACTGTAAGGTCAATGAATCACAACTCTATATATGTGTAGGAATTAAGGGTATTCAGCTTCCTTGGGGAGTGTTTGAGTTGGAATCTTAAATGCTGCAATTCTGGCAAACAGTTGGTTTTAGAGGAGAGATGAATGCTCGCATTGCTTGAGAAAGAATGGATTGGAAAGTGCAAAGGGAGTGTGGTTAAAGCTTCAGGAGTAGTAACCCTTTCCTGGAATAAATCAGAACAGAGTCTGATTTTCTGCAACTGTAAGTCCATACGGAGACTTGTATGTACATGAGAGGCTGATTTCACAAGATAAGCAATCATGTATTTACCTGTTCAGCAAAGAACATTGCATTTGGTACTTGCTGTTTTATTCACTTAGCAATCTCACAGCAATATATCTAAGCAAAGGAACATCTCAGTTTGATCATTTCAGTCAGGTTTTCTGCTCTGGATATGGAAGTAACACATGTGAAAGCTGTTAACAACAGATTTTGATTCAAAACCTTACATGCAAGGTCAGATTGTTTGAAACATATGTGCCCAGTCTGGTTCCTCTTCCCTTTTCTTTAAATTGCATTTCAGAAATATTTCCCTTTTGGATTGGCTCCTTCAGATTTGTATATGGAAAGAGTCAGTGTGGTCAGCACGATGGGAGGAACAATAAGGGCATGAAAGAGTTTGTTGATGTTTTAATGACTTCTGTTATTTAGTCTCAAAAATCGGTTTTCCAGCTAGTTCTGAATTTGGGCATCCGGGAGATTTTAACTTCCTCTTCTTGAGTTTTAAGGAAGACACACGTATTGTCTTCTCTTTCTAAGAAAAATAAAAATCTATAGCCCAAAGTTCACCAAAATGTGGCCTCCCAGTAATTCCTGTTTCTGTAGTCCCCAACCAACTATTTGATTCAACAAAATCTTTTTATCTGAGGGATGTTTTTACTCCTTAATGACTGTACACATTCTGAATGTAAGATATAGCTCAGGTGTGTCCTGAACATGTGATTCTAAAATTTCTTCCAGGTATATCCCAGATAGTGCAGCTAGAGAAGACTGGAGATTTAAACAGGTGCCAACACCTGTTTAAAAATTACGCCAAACACCAAAACCTGCTGTCTTTATCATTTACATTCACTTTAAAATTACAAATGAAGAAAGAATAAAAAGAAAACCCAGTTACGTTATGGAAAATGGGATTTTGCTTTCTTTTCCGTAGCCTCTAATTCATAGGAGAACTGTAAAATCAAATCTGCTCTTTGGAATTTTAAAGCAAAGAAAAAGTCTGAAAAGTGGTCCCTAATGTACGTAGTTCTTGGGGACTCATTAACAGTGACAGGTCTCTGCTCCAAGCAGCTTACAGTGCAAATACTCTATGGAATGTGATGTGCAAGAGAAAATGCACATTGTTTGTTAATTCTAGAATATACATTTTGGTGCACTTACATAGGATTAGCTGTACACAGTGTGCATTTTCAGTCTCTTCTTACAGCACTGTGAATAAGCCTCTTACTTGAAGCAAAAGTGCTTAATTGAATTTTCCATAAGCTGGATCTTTCTTCTGTTGTGTCTCCTTTGATTGGGGACTCTTCTGGGAGAACATGAGCAAAAATTCCAGGTGAACTCACCATGCACAGTTTGGGTGCTGCTTGAATACAGATAACGTGGAAAGTAACAAATAATGAACTCACTTATTTCCTTCCAGCTACAGAGAGTGATCAGAAAATACTTCAGCTCATAAAACATCTTGTGAGAAATGTTATCTGTCTGTAATCAGACTCGATCTGTAGTGTAGACTGCGGTTGGAATAGGATGTTCAACATCAAATACTCTGTATTCTCTACACTTACTAGACCTGTGAGTCCCATGGTTGTTAACACAACAGAAATCAGAGCATAAGCATATTCCTGATGTAAGCAGTGAAACTGAATGTCCGTCTACTATGTAATCAAGGAAATATTTGTATTGCCCTATTAAATCTGGAGTTTGGAAGGTTATTCAAGGCACTAAACCTGTGTATCTCGCTGTGCCAATTGCTTGGGTTATTGATACATAATGCCCTGCCTTGGTAAGTTAAATCTCCTTTTTCCTCTGTGCTTGGTGCCTCATGAAAGGAGGCAGACTTGCTGGACTAAACTGAAGTGAGGTATGCGTTGGGTTCTGTAAGGGAATACGGAACATCAGAAAACAGTTCAGCAGTGCACGTTACTTACTCTTGATTTCATCACCGCTTTTTCCAAGCCTGCTTTTTTTCTGTAGTGGAATTACATGTTTATTCAAGCCACTGCCAGCTGAAAATGGCTTCACATGATGCCAAGTACATCTGTGAAATAATCTCTTGACAGCCGACTTGTCTGTTCCTAGAATTATGTTTCTTAAGCAGAAAGTGGTAGAATACTCAAATGATCCAAAGCAGCAGCTTCTCACTTACTAACAGCTGCAGATGAGGAAACCTGACTGCAAAAAGGCCATCCTGATAGGGGAAGTAGAAAGGTTATTATTGTGTTATTAAAACTGCAGCTAAATGCAGGACCATGGAAGCTGCTGCAATCTTTGTCTACCAAGAGGAGAACTTAAAACAGGGATGATGGGATACTGCTACACAGTTGATGAATGTTTCAAGTATTACCCAAGAGGAAAAATGCTTGGAAGCCTGACAGTTAATTTCCTGCAGATGAATTACAGGCACTGTTAAACAGAGAGTTTTGCTCTTGACTTCTGTAATACCAAGATTTCCTCCATTTGGAAAAAAAAGAGGAGAGAATAGTTTAAATTTGCCTGTCAGTGGTGTTTGGAAAGGTTCTGGGCCACGTTTGGCTTTCCTCTGTGTTTTGTACTAGGTGTGTTGGTTATTGCATGAATTTCTTCACTGTCAGATCAGGTTGCCTCATCATCACATTTCTGCTGAATGTCTAAAAGAACGTTTGATTGTGGTTTCTTCCTTTGGTGAATGAGGGACACTGCTGATATGTTGGAGGCTATTCTAGCTCTTCACTGCACTTCTAAGAAAGGGCTTCACAGGTACTGGCAGACAACTGTGTCATCATCAACTGTTTTGAAATGCAGCAGCCCTTAAGGCCATATTCTCCCTCCCAGGTAGTTTAATATGATGCCTTGTAGAGCCACCACTTCAGAATTTAGAAAGGAGCCTCATCAGTATGCTGGTGAAATACAGACATGCCTCTCTTTACTCAGGAGAACCTGAAAGTTCAGCATCTCCTGTGAAGTAATGCTTGGATGATATTGCCAGCTGGCTGTGTTAAAGCTACCTTATTTTCAACCTTGGAAAAACTGAAGTGCTGCTTCTGAGTAAAGGTCATTGATACAAGGAGGTTTATTCTGCCTTTGCCTGTTTATCCAGGCTGCGTGTTCACAAGTAACAAAGCCAAGCTAACGAACTCAGAATCCCTTAGGACCATGCCCCTTTCACATATACCTTCTGTGTTGGATTGTTAAGATGTATTTTTTTTCTCACTGCTCAGTTTGTGCTGTTTGTGGTTTATTTTGCTAGTAATTGTGTCAGAATAGCAGCATTTACTTTATGCATCAGTGCTCACAGATGGGCTTTGCTGTTGCCTGTGATTCATTGATTCACCAGTGCAGCTGCTCACCAGTTTGCATGCACCTTTACATAGATGACTAGTTTTTAGATTCTATATTCTTTATACCAGAGTAACAGGTTAACTGTAGATACACCATTTCTTTTTAATGAAGTGGATTATGTCAGTGTATCATCTGTTTCTTTTGGTATCCATTACCCTCACATTAGTGCATCTAATACATGAAACCTTTGATAGTTGCATCCATGGAGGCATATGTACTCCTGCTGCCTGCCACTTTGGCACTTGGTTGTGATGTGTTCTTGAATCATCAGCTTGATCACAGTTTTAGTGTATTGAGACAGTTAGCATGATATAAATTCAGCTGACAATTTAATCATGAAGTGAGAGCCCTAAAATAAGGGGCTAAAGCCCTTAAAAAAGCCCTAAAATAAGGGGCTTTGGCACTGTCACAGGTTTCATGTATTAATGTGATTCTTTGAAAAATTGCTTGGGTGCTCTTTAATTTGCAGTCTTGCAAATTTGCAGTCGTAGAATTCCAGCTGTTCAGCAGACTATTGAATAACATCCATGGCGATTTCCATTGTAACTGAAGACACACACTTTATTTTCTAGCAGACATGGAATTTCTAAACTCTCCAGACTCCAAAATACGGCTGTTTAAAAACTTTTGCTGTCATCAAACCTAAGACCCCTTTACACTGTCTATGAAAATAGATTGTAAATGAGTTGAGCAAATGGCAACTGGTGTCACCAACGTGAGAGTTCATATAGAGTAGAACTTTTTCATACCTAATGAGTTAACTGAGTGCAGCAAAAATGTCTCTCAGCTTCACATCTCTGTGACATGCTAGGATACAACTGCACTGTAGATTCATCATGAAGCAATTGAAATAGGTGCTAAAAATAAGCAGAATGTGACTCAATTTAATTCTCCTCAGATCCCATACAAGTGTTGATCCAACTGAATTTGATCAGTATTTTCCAAATAATTGCCATGTGTAGGACTTAATTTTTCTCTTAAAGTAACTATCAGTAATTATTTACTATAAATAGCCACAACAAGCAAGCTGTTGGAACACTTAATATGATTTTGATTGCATGCCTGCTGGAAAGGAGAGTTTAAATAGGAACAGCAGGAAGTGACAATAAATCAAATGCATGAAACTTAATGACAACAATATTTTGGCAGAAAATCTTTGATTCCATTTCAAATATAGAAATGTTTCCTCTTTCTGTTAAGTTTTGAAAGGAAGGGTAGGTTGCTATACCCTTGCTGGGTATCTTTCTTTTCTCGTTCTAGTAGAGCCACTGATGTTTTTGCTCTACTGGAATCTTCCTAGTGCAGTAACATGTGTCAGAGAAACTGTGACTGCTGAGACACAGGGACTGTTTATTTGCAAGACAAGTACAGCTTTGGGACTGAGATGTGTATTTGTGTAATACTGCACACAGCCAGTACTGCCTTTAAAATCTTCCGAATGGGGAATATGTGAGCTGCTTTGGGAGAAATGCTGCTTTGCAGTAACACTGATTTGGCAGATGGATATTGGAGACACAGAAAAACAAGACTTCCTTCCACAAACATGTTTTTGGGGCCTTAACTCTCAGGGGTTTCACTGGAAGGCAGGCATATCGTTCTCTTTGTGGATGTGGGTTGAAGTGATCTGTGCAGGAGCTTACAGAAGGTGTGTCAGAACACAGAATTGAATCCACTTACCTTCTGTCACAGGGTCATACTTCTTCCAAATCATCCTTTCTTGACCATATCTGTTCTTATTTTCCCTGTCAGTCTGTCTCTATACACACCTCTACAGCAGCACATGTATCTGAAGGGTGCTTGATGCATGGTATCTTTGGCCACAAGGAGCCCTAGTAAAATGCCTGCTCGCCAGGAGTAAAGCTGTGCAAACTGAAACTTATCCCTAAAGAACAGAGACATAACTTCCAGATTTAGCAGGCCAGAACCCATAAAGCTTTCAGAAAGCCTTTAAAGTATTTCTGTTCAGGTGGTGAACAAGTTAACATTGTTGAATTTTCTAAGCATGAAAATAATTTCAGTAGAGTATTATTGAACTGTGGGATTAGCCTGGTCTCCTGACCCATGGCACAAAATCTGAAATCGTTGTGGATAATAAAGTCTTCATCAGATTTGGAAAAATTAAGTCCCTTTCTGTGGCACATGAGAAGCCGTTTATTTCAAAAAGCAATTAAATATGAACCAGGAGAGGATAAAATAAAGAACAGGAATAAGTAACACATTTTGTCATGGAGGAGAGTCAGTTTGAGGTGACTTAGGGGTCCATTCAGAAACAAGATCGTAACGCAATAACTTCTTTTATTGAGTAAGTTTTATTAAGAATTATCAACTTAGACCACAGTAGAAAACCTGTGAACTGTAGTGAGCATTACCTGAGGTTAATTCAAGGTAGCACAGATCAGTTTAGGGATAATGCCTACAGAAAAGAGAACTTCAAGTCTGCATATGTGTGATTAGAGTCAAAATTCTCTGTCTGCCTGAAGGACAGCTGGGAAGTGTTGGCCTGGGTCACACAGCCTGGCACCAGCACCAGAGGTGGAACAAGGTACCTCTGTTGGCAGCCAGCAGTCTCCTCTTCCAAAGGACTTGGGACAGAAAATCAAGGCATTTCAGGAGGAGAAATGAAGTTATTTTCCATAAAAGATTTTCTTACTTAAGTCAGTACAAAATACACTTCAAAACACAGACTCAGTTCCTGAGGTCAAGCAGATGTCACAGGCAGATGGCTTTGTTGTTCTGCACTTGTGTTCTTTAGAATAACTCTGTGGAGGAGGGCTCTGACTTCCCCAAGAACGGATCCCAGCAACACACTAGCTTCCTTGTATAAAGCTGTCTTCATCTCAGGCTTTTCCTCCCAAGCTCTTTAGAAGCAGAAATAATTTCAGCCTAAATCTCTGCAGCTAGATGTTGCCTTCTTTTGTTACTAAAACAATGAGTTCTTTCTTTTCTGGATCCCCAAATCGGGCCCATCATCATACATACAGCAAGAGGAAAAGGATCCTATTAAAAATGAATAGAGAAAGCTGAGAAATTATGCACAAATTATGTATCTTTACCATGAATGCTGTATTCATCTGCAGGGATCTTATCTTCAAAGAGAAGGCAGTTAAAGTAAAGTTCAGAGAAAGGCAGGAAAAACTATTAAAGGAACAAAAAAACTTTCTTGTATGAAGAACTCTAGACTGGAAATGAAATGACAGAAGAGAGGCCCGTAAAGTGATGAATCATGCCAAGAAAATAAATTAGAGAGTACAATTTACTCCTTATTGCAGATCAAGATATATTCTACAGTATTCAAGTGGGTTCTGTTTAAACCTGCAGAGTGAAACGCTCACTTCATTTTTAATGCTTAGAGTAATCCAGTATTAAAAATGAAAATTAAAGTATATATTTTGAATAAGTAAAACAAAAAAAGAAACTTTCTAAGTAGCTTCCAGAAACCCATGTAGTTACATTGGGAAACAAAAGATATTCTGAAAGCCCAGAAGCCAAACCTTTACAGAAATTCAAAGACCAAATATGAAGAAGTCATGTGAGAAGGGTTTTTTTTTTTTAAAGCCATAATGATTTTAGCGTGAAGTCTGTGATGCTAGCCAGCTATTCAGACTGAAAGAGTTCATCGCAGATATGAGAACGGAAGAGTCTGACAACTATTTCTAGTAATACTCTGGCACATGAGTGATTCTGGCTTGCATTTGAAAAGATAGCTACATTTTTAAAAGTAGATCTCATACAAGAAGAATTATTGGAGGACAGTGATGCAAGGGAATTACTCAAGCCTGTAGTTAATATCAGAACTGTTGAGAGAAAGAAAAGCATTCTTCTATAGTGAATAGAGAAAGAAGTATTTTCATCTCCAGTGAATAACGATGACCGATAGTTCTGGCACAGTTAGCAAGGTGTGTGTGCATGTGTTCATGTATTCAGGGCTGAATTTAGTAACAGGGTAATGATCACCCCGGGTTCAGTGATGACTTCTGCATTGCTCACAGAATAGGAGGTAGAAAGTGTGCAGCTGGAGCACGGTTGCAAAAGTGTTCGATATCCTTGCAGGACACAGAGTAACAGGTTGAGATGACATGCTGAGTCACAAGTTTTACAGGAAATCACTGAGGAAATAAATGAACCTTTAACTGACATTTGTAGGTGTTTGCTGCAATAAGGGAACTGTTGGAGGGTTACAAAGAGAAAAATGACATTGTACTTCTATAAAACTGGATGTAATTTGCAAATTAAAGCCCAGGGAAAACAATATCTTGATTTCTATTGTGAAATCTGCAAATATGGCATACGTTTGTGCTGTAGAAATACTGTGAGCAATGTCAGCAGCACTGTGTACTGCACTGTTCATGTGTGTATTTGGATTTCCACTTTGTAGAAGCTAAGGCCACCTACCTGTGTTTTGTAGTCTTCATAGTTATTAGGCAAATCTTCAGTGTTGTTTGGAGGGTTTTCTCAAGTGATTGCTCTTTTGGTCCTATTGAGTCTATTTTCAAGTTCCTCCCCACCCACCAATCTGTTCCCATGGCTGTACTGTTCATATTTATGTATGCATTCATGATTTTCACAGGAATAAATTCTATTCATCTCAATTAAGATGCGTGTCCCATCAGACTGGGTGCTACACATATGCATAATAAGAAGTATTCCCTGCTTAGAACAGATTATAGTCTAGATGCAGAACAGGCAGTGAGAAATTCAGTACTGTTTCTAATTTCTATAAAGCAAAATCCCAGAGATTACATGTGTTAATGCCCAGATCTTCTGAACTATTCCTTTGCATCAAGACTGATGCCTGCTTTGGGGTGCTCCTTGGGTGAAATGTTGATTACCTCTGCTAATTTTTTGCTTGTTTGATTTTTCACTATTATTATTTTGGAATGGTTGGAGGAGGAGAAGTGATGAAAAGGGCGTTTGGTTTCATAAGTAATCAGTGTTACATGCTTAGAGCCCTGTTTTGAACTAATAGTCTGAAAAGAGGATGGGAAATGGTGAATGGAAGGGCCAAATCTAAATTTGCCAAGCAAAAATATCCTGTAAGAAATTGTAAGGCAGAACAGCAAGGGTCACAGAAATAATTTCTCAATTGGAGTCAGCTTGTTAGATTGAAGAGTTTACATTAAAATAGAGAAGCAAAGCGTAATCATGTGCTATTTACTCATTTTCAGCAGAAGTTTCATTAAGCGTGCCTTATTTCATAAGTACTTGGACGTGAGGTTTCACATCCTTTCTGAGTCTTTTGTAATATGTGTTCTCTTTGATATGCTTAAATATCCAGCTGTCCCTTTTTCTAGCTGAGATTTTGCCACTTTACTGTATGGAAAGTATTAGCAGCACAGAATATTTGAATGCAAAAAGATCATCTTCTATAGGGGTGTAATGGAGGGCACCTGTAAAACCTTCCCTGAGTGGCAACAGGACAAGTTACTGCTCTTCTGCTCTCTCTTGCACCTTTCTCCATTATTACTGTCACTGTGAGATTCCATGCACTGATGGTGGCCTTTTTAGGATGAGAATCAGCAATAAGCCCCAATACTCGGTTATTTTCTTTCACTGCTACCTTTTGCATCTTTTTCTTTTGATTGTGCAGACAACTCCATTAAATATATTGAATATATTTTGGAGTTTCTTTAAAAGGCTTGAAACTGGAGAAAAGCCTGGTAAAAGTAGTTCTTTGTCAGCAGATACACTCAGAGCACATAACAGATGATGAATGAACTTGCAGAGGTCCATTGCTTTTAGCATCCTGCTTTACCCGATATTGAATTTCCTTACTTGAATGTAGTATTTGTCAGCATCTCTGCAGAAAAGAGCTTCTTTTATAGTCATGTCCTAGGAAGAGCAATAGTCATTATCATGGATACCGTGGTGTAAGGTCTTATGGGTGTGCTGATGACTTTACAGGCCTGTGCACCATAAGTACAAGATAGCTAACTGTTTTTTACTTAATTACTACTGCATATATACCTTGTATTTAATCACTAGGTCTTGATGTGTTTTAGCAACAAAGGCATCTCGAATGAAGAAATTCAGACACTGACAGGGAAAGTGATTTTCTGAAGGTGACCTCACCAGTCAGTGCAGCTTCAGGAATACAGACAGGAATACAGGCCTGCCACTGATGTGGAAAAGCCTAGGAGGAAATGGGGCTTTCTGTAATTCTGGGTTTGATGGCTCTAGTGAATGAGACATTGAACCAAAAACACTGAGTCATGATGACAGAATGAAGTGTCCAAGACTGATCTATTTATTACTCTGCAGCTATCTTGTGTCCTCAGCAGCACAGACCTCATGTTGGGATGTTTTTTCTAATGTAACTGTATAACTAAAGGATGGTTTTGTAATGCACGGGACAGTTTATCTTCAGGAAAGAGTGATGGATTTAAACTGTTTTTTAAATGTGGAAATGTAACTCTTGATCTGCTCCATTGTGATTCATCAGAAGATACAAGTTAACCAATTCAAAATCTGTAAAACAAATATAAAGCATTCATTTAGCTTCAAAGGTCAAATGTACTTGGATTTTAAGAGCAAAACCATAAATGATGCCTATTGGAGATTCTTAGCTTTCTCTCCTTTTGTAACTTCCTGGAGAATTTGAGGACAAGAGAGGACAAGAAGTGATCTCCCAAATTTAGATTCTACAAATACAACCTTTTCATCATGTTAAAGTAGTCTTATTATTGCTGTGCTTTTAAAAAACAGTATTTCAATGCAGGAAGGAGAGAGACAAAAATATGATTACAAGAAGGACAAACAATTTAATTTTTTTTAAAAAGGATATGTAAGAAATGTAAAATAATTCTAAAATAATTGGAATAAGAGAAAATAAGGCAGAAAATAAGGCTAAAAGTTAAAGCATTGATGTATTAAAAAAACAAACTATGAGCTTACATAGAGGCTTTGAATATGAAAAAGCCAAACCAAAACCAAACCTGAGAGGGTAGTTGTGAAACAACTGAAGCATGAAGTTACATCTAAGGCATTTAGAACATCAAAACTATTAAAGAGATCATAAGCTGTCCTCGTGGGAGATGACAGCCATGTCAAAGTTAGATAGCTCTTCCCATTCATCTATTCAAAATGATTGTGAAATATTTGGACGGTGATGGAAACAGAGGGCTGGAGGACTCTCGTAGTGAACGCAGTGCAGCTATTAAGATTTATTTGATGTTTTACATCATTGAATTTTAAATAAGTAGTCATTAAAATCACAGGAAGAAGAAGTTAATTGAGTTTGTTGCCTCTGTAATAACAGAATAGATTTCTCTTGCTGCCTGAGTGTTTTATGATATGTAGAAAGACTGTTAACAAAGAAATAAAGTACTTTAGACAGTTATCCTCTTATTATTGATGTGGTATCTCCTTCTTTCTTCTTTGGATTCTAAGACTTATGAAAATGTGACTCAAAATATAAAGATAGGAGTGTATTGAATTATATTTTGTGAAGAAATATATATAGAAAGTAGATTTTATTGGCTACTTGAGTGGATAATATCTTTCTAAGTGAACATACAGGGGCACTTAAAACTGCAAGAAGATCTATATGAATACTTTTTTAATTGCATGTTTTTTAAATGATGGACAAGACAAAAAAGGCATCAAAGAGTATTCTAGTGAGATGTTTCAGAAGAATATTGCACAATTCCAGCACTTCAAAGTGGAAGTATTTAATCACACTTGCTGTTATGAAATATTATATTATTCAGGTCAAAACTACAGATATGAATAAATATGAATGGAATTACATTTGGATGTGGCTAATCAAATTAGAAGATTTTCGGTTTGATAATGTCTCGAATAAAGACATTTATTTACTCAGACATGAGGTCAAAAGGGTAAATTCTAAATGCATAGAGAAGCCACAAATAGATTTACATAGCTCAGCATTTTAGATTTCCATGCTTTTTTGATTTTGCTTTCAGTAAAATTCTCAGCTGTGTATATTACAGTAGAAGTGTTATTTTCTGTTTAGAAGTATTTTTCATTAAAGAATATGTAAGCAGCTCATAGAGCTAGATTTGTCACAGTTTTCATCAGAGTAAATCTGTTTTCTGTTTTTCTGATGTTAAAAGTGATCAGTTCCGCAGTGCTGCGCCTGGTGGTTTGTACTTTAAATTTACAAGTGTTCCTTCTCATTTTCAATACTGGTTTCGTACCAACATTAAAAATATCTGTCTGCATAAGTTGGCTGAAGTGAGTTTTTGGTCTCCTGACATTAGTTACCTGTGGAGAGTGCAGCCTGTTGAAGTCTTGCTTTTGTGGTTCATATGGTCAACAGCAACCAAAATAAAAGCATATCCTTATGTCATAACGTTATACCTAGTAATTGGCACATCTTGTGCAATTCCTTCAGTGGGGATTTCCCTTTCTTTCCTGTAAACTGAAATCTTTCATGTAAGCAGTGTTTAGACATACTCCTTTGTAAAACTGGTCTTATCAGAATTACACAGACCTTCCCTCTTTTCTACAGCGGTTAAGGACTGCTTACCACAGATGGGGCTAGTATTTCAATTGGGAAAAGGAGATACTTTCAGAAAGAGTTGGGGTGGTTTTTTTTAAGTCTTAATACTTGATTACTTTTTTTTTTTTATGGAACAAAAGCTATTGTACTGCCATGAAGGCAGTATACTGAGCAACATATGTGGAGTTAGACAACTCCCTCTTAGGGATGTAAGGAATCCCTTGTTAGTTTATTATCCATTATTGCAACAGCTTATAAAAAGACATGAATATTTTGTAAGTTTTATTGATGTTGGAAAATGATTCATTCAAATGTCACAGAAACAGCCTTATAAAACTGCAGAATTATGTCTCATTGTTATGCCTTACTCCTCCCTTCTTTTCCACCTACCAACCTTCTGCTAGCCCAATACCCCACTTCGTATGGATTGTTATGCCAGAACATGACAAAACTGTCACAAGACTTTCTGATTTTTTTTGGGGGGGAAGTGGGGGGGGGGAGTGAAAAGGGAAGTCAGAGATGTTTGAACCATTGTGTTTCATTATAACTACAACTACCTTAAAAGAGGATGGAGCAAGGAGGTGGCTGGTCTCTTCTCCCAGGTAACAAGTGACAGGACAAGAAGTAACGGCCTCAAGCTGCTCCAGGGGAGGTTTAGATTGGATATTAGGAAAAATTCCTTTACCAAAAGGGTGCTCAGTCATTGGAACAGGTTGCCCAGGCAGTGATGGAATCACCATCCCTGGAAGTGTTCAAAAACCGTGTAGACAGGGCCCTCAGTGATATGGTTTAGTGGTGGCCTTGGCAGTGCTGGGGTAAAATGGTTGGACTTGATGATCTTACAGGTCTTTTCCAACTTAGTTGATTCTATGATTCTATAAGCAGTAAAGCAGAATGGTGCAGCTGGCTCATCCTCACCTCTTGAGAAGATGCCCTGTAACCTGCTGGGAGTGGTGATCAAGAACTGTTAAGGAATTTCTCTTTCAATGTGTAACTACAGGCAATTTAATTCACATGGAACTACACAGAAATGGTTGAAAAGGTAAGATTGTATTGAGCTTATATTTTACCAGTTGATCTGCAACATCTGGTTATATGGTGTCTGCTGCCATTAAGGCAAAGAAATACCAGCAGAAACAAGTTTGTGGTTCTGTCTTCTGACCAGCCCCTAGTGAGAGGTTTCCCCAGTGCTGAGGTTGTGGAATTTCAAGTTTAATTTCAGAATCAAGGGGAAAATGTATTTGTAGAAACTTTCCTATTGCAGCCTTGGATATTTTTCCCTGCTACCCTTTCCAGATTTTCCTGACATTCTTCAACCCAGCCCCTGCTTGTGCCTGTCACTCCCACCTCTTCTGCAACCCAAGTGCTACTGTATTTTTCGTTTTATCATCTTAATTATTGCCCAGATCATTTGCCTTGTGCATTCCTACCACTTACGTTGCTTTTTACCCAGATCTGCCTCCCTTCCTGTTCCTGGTTTCCTGTTGTTATTCACTCATAGGCTCTGCAGGCTCAGATTCCAGGCTACGGAGGAGTTTCAGCATCTTTAGTCTCCGTGTAAAGAAATTTATCCCTATCATTCAAGTTACCCTTTTCTGTACCTTCTATAACTCCGCTTTGTCCCTGAATGTCAAGAACCAGCACTGCACCGTAAGTGTAGGTGCAGCACTGTTTTCTGTGCAGGCAGGAGGGCACTCAGTGTCATGTTCTTACTCCATTCCTGGTGATGCCCAGAACTTTCTTGGCTTCCTTGACTTGTCCTGTGCATTGAGATGCTTCAGGACTGGTAGTGGCAACTCCAGGATCTCTTTCCTGATTCATAACTACAAGGTCTGAATACAACACTGTGCTGGCATAGTTTAGATTATTTGTCTCTAGATTAATCACCTTATATTTGTCTATGTTGAAGCTCTTCTATCACCCGTTTGAACAATTCTGTACAGGCTTAATGTAGTTCCCCATTGTCAGGGCAGCACTTGACTACATGAAGGAGTTGATAGCATCCGCACGCTTGGAGATTTCACCACCTTCCTTTTCTGTGGCTCATCAGTGAAAATGTTGATAAAATTGGCTCCAGCAGGGATCCCTAGAAGGGATCACTGATCCTACTGCTGGCTCTTCTTCAACTTTCAGTACGTAACAGCATCTTTGCTTAGTCCTGCGGAAACATAATTTCTTTAGTAACCTTTGATGTGGAATTTTCTACACCTCAGCTGCTGTTTTTGAGGAAATCCTTAGACATTTCAGCTTCCTAAGTAATAATAATTTAGTAAGATAGGCACAATTTTTGTTGTTTGGGATTTTTTTGCTGAACTTTTAATCTGCTCAGTTGTGTGTGGGGACGCCAGATGGCAAATCCATGACATGGTAGTGTCCCTTTCATTGCCAGATACCCAATACTGGAAGTTCTTGAAATCATAATTCGCAACATCATTTTGCTAATCTTTGTAATTCTGCCCATGTGTTTTGACCCAATTTAATCTCAAAACAGACTTGTACCACATTTGCTGGATTTTGTGTCAAAACACACGTACCAGCAAGAGTCAGGTGGCTGGCTCAGAAGATTTCTGTCTGAATCCTTACAATTTAACAGTATTATGTCTGCTATATTAACAGTATTATATCTGCTATATCTGCTATATATTAAAAGTGCTATCACTTTGCCCATAACTTCTGTTAGTAAGTTCACATTATGAGTCTTCTGGGAAGTGATGCAAGTGATTAGAGATGTGGAATTGGGAAGAAAGGTGGCTAATTTACAGTGATAGTGTGAGGTTTAATTAGTTCATATGAAGCATCATTCTTGAAAATGATTTTGGTCTAAGGGAGATCCTTAGAAGTCATATATTACTTGGATAGTTTTAGAAGGGCAGAGAGGCTTAGAAGGTCTTTGTATTTGCTGGAATTATCTGCACAGGACAAATTAGTTCAGTTTTAGTTCTGCACTTAAAATCCTTCTTCATGTATCTCTCAGGTAAGATGAATAGTGAACCTCCCCCACTCCCATTCTCTCACTTTGCCCACTGCAGAGCATAGTTCTCTGATATAATTTATGGCAGTGACTATCTAAAGGAGCTAATCAGGGAGATGTACGGAAACCGAGACTTGTTTAAATCAAGCCTTAACTCCTGTTTGGCCTCTTCTGGCAGGCATCCACAAATGGCAAAGAAAGATTGCTTGATGGCCTTGCTGAGCTTCGCCAGAAACTGTTGGCAGGATGCAGAGTGCAGATCCTCCGAGAGAAAATCATTAAGAGCAAACAATGCCAATTGGTGTTGCAAACAAAACTGTTCAAAAGCTAGGAAGAAGTTCAAGCATTTTTAGCTGTGCTTTTGGAAATACGGCAGGAAAACTTAACTTTCTTTGCAGTTTTCCCTTGGTTTCAGGAATGACCTTGAGCCCTCCAAGATCAGTAGTTTCTGCTAATCTGCTCTTGCACTGCAAAAATACTTAGGTAACTATAACTGTTTGCTTTTCCTTTTCTCTAATTCTCAGTAACACAAGTCTGCAGAAGGAAGCTGTGTAAATAATTGCATTTGTATATGGATAAAAAATTACTTTTGTGGGGAACATTTTGTATGGAGACAGGAAAATAATGTATGGAGTGATACTTTTGAGCTTGCAGATAACTAATGTTCTAATCTGAAGGCCAGTTTTAACATAAGGTTTCATTCAGTGCATGAGGTAACTAGTAATACTGTTTCTTAGAAGAGATGGCGATTCACTGTTATGGCATTTACTGGCATAAACTGACCCAGTGTTTAGACATGTGAGTAGGTGTCCCGATTTCTTAGAAACACTGAGGCCCAAGTGAAAGGAGTTACACATAATGAGCACCTTGAGAATCAGGACATTTTTGTTCAGGTGCCTAAAAATCAGTTTGCAAATAATGTATTAGACACAGTTCAAAGTGTTGGTCTTTCTATGTAGGTTTTCCATTTTTATAGATGCTTTACTCCTTCTTACAGGTTTTCTATTTATACACTTTATCTTCTGATTGTGTGTATGCTGTGAATACAGAAGAGGCAGAAGCAGTTTGTTAAACTGTGTGGCGCAAATACTGATAACAGAATTTTTAGCCCAGCTCAGGCTGATTCACCCATGGAAAAATAGGTTATCAAAGACAATGCTAACGTAGACACAACCAGAGGGAAGTAGTGGAGGAAGTGTAAGGGTTCAGGACAAAACATGAGGGCTGCTCTCTCTCCAGTGGTGTAAAGCCAGTATTCAATCGCCCAGTTCAAAGGAGCATAACAGATGCTTCTTTGACTTTCTTAGAATTAAGGGGCCATCCCTGAAAAACACCCCTATCTTGTCGTCATCATCAGGCTCCAGAATAGTCCCTTGGAATCTCTTCAAGATCAGGCAGTTCCTTTTTAGTAAGTATGGTCCAGTATTTGTAGTTGCAGAAGGGAAAAAAGGATAATTGAATGGATCAGTTAACATGGCAAAAAGTGTTCACTGTTGGATATTTTCCACGATTAGTTTCTTTCCAAAGCAAGTGCCATTTTGAGCTAAGGGAGAAGCTCAATTCTTTCTCCCTCCCAGCTCAATGCCCTGCTCATGGAGCTGCAAAATCATGCTCTGTGTTTTTTTTCTCTCATTTTCAACGTGTTTCTGCAGCTGCACAGTGATGGAGCTTCAGCACAAGACATCAGAGTGGCCCCCTGCTTTTCCTTTAGTAGGGCTGCAAGCTACTCAAGAATAACTCAGCATTTTTTCTATTTTCTTAGTTATTGAAAGAAAGGGGAAGAGTTCTGCTATTGTTTTCTCTTCCTGACATATTTTGAAAGAAACAGTATTGTCTCCTGTTGTTTTGAAAGAAAGAGCTTTGCATTCCAGGAAAGCTTTAGAACTCTGAAGTGTCTGGTGGTGGGAGGCTTTTGCAGAATAAAGCACCAAACTCCCAAATATGATAAATCTGAAGTGCTCTCATCAGCATGTGCTGTGTGATATCTTTAGGAGTCTTGAGGTCAGTGGTAGTTGTAGATCCCTTTGCTATTTAGCTGGCTTTCCTGAAGCACTGTATAGGACTCTTCAGCACCTATCTTAGTGCTCTTTCTTCCAGCACAGTGGCTGGGCACCTTTGATGGAATCACCTGTAAAAGAATCACTTTTCATTTTACATAGCAGGTACCCAAGCAAGGCATTAATAGAAAGTTACATAGACTCATAGAATCATAGAACAGTTAGGTTTGGAAAGGACCTTAAGATCATCTAGTTCCAACCCCCCTGCCATGGGCAGGAACACCTTACGCTAAATCATATCACCCAAGGCCTCGTCCAACCTGGTCTTGAACACTGCCAGGGATGGAGCATTCACAACCTCCCTGGGCAACCCATTCCAGTGCCTCACCACCCTAACAGGAAAGAATTTCCTTCTTATATCCAATCTAAACTTCCCCTGTTTAAGTTTTAACCCGTTACGCCTTGTCCTATCACTACCGCCTCTAATGAAGAGTCCCTCCCCAGCATCCCCATAGGCCCCCTTCAGATACTGGAAGGCTGCTATGAGGTCTCCACGCAGCCTTCTCTTCTCCAGGCTGAACAGCCCCAACTTCCTCAGCCTGTCTTCATACGGGAGGTGCTCCACTCCCCTGATCATCCTCGTGGCCCTTCTCTGGACTTGTTCCAACAGTTCCATGTCTTTTTTATGTTGAGGACGCCAGAACTGCACACAATACTCCAGGTGAGGTCTCACAAGAGCAGAGTAGAGGGGCAGGATCACCTCCTTTGACCTGCTGGTCACGCTCCTTTTGATGCAGCCCAGGATACGGTTGGCTTTCTGGGCTGAAGACTGACACAGACAGGTCATACTGTGGGTTGGTCAGTGTGTCCTTGTAATAACAGCTTCTGAGGTGGAGCTAACTTTGGCCACAGGATCTGGATAGTTATCTCAGTCTATCCTGATTACTAAACATCTTCAATTAGCCATTCAGACTATTATAAAAAGAACCTTCCTCACCATCCTATATTAAAATTTCTTGATGAGCTCTCCCAGCCCACGTGTGCTGAGGAAGGGACCCACATTGCAATTTGTGTCCCCAAAAGAGATTTGCACCCTTAGAAAATTAGCAGTAAACTGTACTGCGTGGCAGACTGATGTGCCATTGCAACAAATAGTAATTACAGGCATGCTTGAAGCAAGGCTTTCATAAAACTGAGTGAAAAGTATGATTCATTTCACAGGAAGACCCACCCACCCATTCAGCCATTGACATGTCTGTCGTCTTCTTTTGCTGCTGCTTCTTCTTAAGTTTCAAAGGGAAAGAAAATGTCTGAAATAGAAGACCTGCCTGAACATATTCCTCTTCTGTATTTAAATCAATTTGTAAAATAATTTTTTTATTATAAGGTTTCCTAATTTCTCCAATGTTAATAACTCTCTGCATTTCCACCCATCTATTTGTGTACTAATCATAAGTATTGCTCAATGGATCAAATCTGATGTTGGCATCTGATAAGGAAGTTTTCATCATTTCAAATCATATTTGGGTATAAGTTGCTAATATTGGTTAAGTGCTCTATCGCCAAAAAAAGTTATGTATAGTATTAGAGCTGTGCAGTATCTTAGGATAGTTAATTACTTTTGGAAAGAAATGCATGGTGTGGTACTAACTGAGCTTTCAGTTAGAAACTTGCCTTTATAATATTAGAATGTTCAACCCACTTTAAATGTTCAAATATCCAACAACTAGATCTTTATGACATTGCATATTAGAAAAGATGCCTTTGGCTACCTATGGCAAACAAGTTTGCAGTTTTAAAGTAAGAGTACAGTGGGGTGGTGCTAATGCTACTGGTTTGTACCAGCTTTATACCAGTGTGTTAGCGCTGCCTGATTTCTGTACCTTTTCCAGGGTTTTAGATCAGTGTGAGGAGGATTCTAATTGCGTTCTTCCAAATAAATTTCCCCCTGCAGCCTCAAAAGCATTTCTCTGTTATTTGGTATTTGTAATTTTATTTGGATTTTCATGCGTGGATATGCTTTGTCTACGTGTTACTGAAATTCTGACTTTGGTGTTATCAGCGAACTAGACAAAATCCTCCTCAGGGTGTTAGCAATGACAGCAGCATGTGTAAAAAGGGATTGCCATCCCTCGGTGTGCTAAGGAACAAGATCACTCTTCAACACAATTTACGAGACTGCTGGTACTGCCCTTGTGGAGCTCATTTCATGGTCAGAATTGTAATATAGAGTCAAATTCCCTAGTTAAAAACTAACCAAGCCAAACCAAGACCCACTCCTTTTGTAATTCCAGTGGAAGAGGATAAAGTATTCCATAAGGTCCTTAGAAATTCAGACTTGTCAGAAAAGAGGGAGAGTAAAAGAATGTACATTGTAAGGTCTGTTGCTGGGTCAGTATGCAGACAGCAGAATGCATAACTCATATGGCAGCCTATAATATTGTATATGGTCAATACTGTATCTGACATGCAGTTGCAGTTTACCAAATCCAGCTGATGAGTTACTCAAAGATGTGTTCTTGTCTCCAGAGTGAACTTTACTGTTGTGGAGACCTGATTAATGTGCTTTGGAGACCTGTAATGAGGGAGAGCTTAATTATTCAGATTCATCAGCTTGCAAAGGTTTTGGATGATCCCACACAAGCCTGCTCAATCAGCATTCCAGAACATGTGCAACCTGTGTGTTTAATAGTGGTCGTGGTTTGTTTTAAGCACACACTTTAAGGTTAACCCCAAGATTTTCAGTGATGTTTTTCATTAGCTGAAGAGATCCCTTTTTCTATACAACCAATTTTTAATGCTTATTTGAGAAGTTTCACTTTATAAGCTGAATAAATTATTATTAATTATGCATATAGTGCCATAAAAGCCCTGCCTCTTTCCTATATAAATATGTGTTCCCTGCCCCAGAATACTTGCCATCCAAGATAAGTGAGACAAGACAATGAGAAACCCATACAAGAAAAGGAGGGTGTGGAGTGAAACAAGAGACAGATAAGATGGAAAAAAAGAACCTGACAGATAGGACTCTTGCAAGAGTTGGCTCTGAAATGCTTTACCTGTGAGGACCTTCAGGCTGTTGCTGCACCCAGCTGCATGCAGTGTGATTTGATGGAGTCACCTGCTTCCCCTCTGCTTGGGCAGCACTGCCGACCTCACTGTCAGCTTCCCTTATTTCCCCTAAGTGTCCCTTTGCTTTTCTTTGTGCCATCCCTTCCATGAGAAACACTTTGCAGAAGGAAGGGAGCCCTGTAAAATAAATCTGCCTTTTCTCAACCCCTCCGCCTTCAATGACTTCCATTGTAGAAACAGTAGTAATCCCTGAACGAGTGCTAAACCAAAGTTAATAACGTCTGTATCTTTACTGATTAAAAGAAACTTAAAAGGCTCTGTAAGTAGAAGCAGTATGCCCAGCTAATCTGCAGAACAAGCACATTGCCTGTACACCTTCTCTCTCACCCCACCATCTGCTTGCTTCACAAACCTATTATGTTTTGTCTTCAGTGAAGTGTTTCTTGGCTTTTCTAGATAAAGTTGTTTTTAAACCTACACAGCTTTGCAGCTGGACACGTAAACTTGTAGGGGTGACGTTAGGAAGAAGAAAAGTGGAAGGTTTTGACTGAGATGTAAGATTCTGTTCTAAGTGCAAGAGAAACAAACATACCCCGGAGTATTTGGGGCAGATTTGAAAGAAGGAGGAAGATTTGAAAACAGCACTAAAGAGGTACAAGAAGACTGAAAGTTGGGAAGAGAAAACAAAGCCATTTTTCCGCTTTTGACAGAAACGCGGGAATAATGAACCCATCAGCTCCTTTTTTTATGAGACCTCCAGCCTCAGCATGAGCCAGAATTTCCATTTCTATCCACCCAGTACTCTCTGTCTGAGGAAAATGGGGCACAGTTCTCATTGGCTTTTATCAGTGAGATTCCCAGTGTACCACAAAGTGAATTCAGAAGTCCCCTGTGATCACAGACAGCGTCTCAGGGTCAGAGAGCCGAGGAAATGACCTGCTCTGGACGTATCAACCTACGTAGTCTTTTACAGGAAAGTAGCCTAATGCTTTTGATGGCAAGCATATGAATACAAATACCTATAATTTTTGTCAACGACAAAAGAACGCCACAACTAGGTTTTAGCGAAGTGCGTTGGACTAAAAGAAGCTTCTACAGACACCTACTCTAGCTTTGGCTTGTTTCCCACCTTGGTTATAGGTTTCTGTGTTCTGCTGAGATGGCTGCAGTAGCTCTCCAACAAAGACTTGTCAGGGAGGATGCTTAAAGACGTATGGATGCTGCCAGAGCCAGAAAAAATATGGAGAACCCAGATGTTCCAGAAAGAACTTGTGGACTGCTGAAAACAGTGCATCTTAGGTGTTCCACAGGAACAGCAAGAGAGGTACTGAAGCAACCACATATACATGCAAAGTAAATAGTTTGCTCTGCCATTGCATTAGCAAGGAAACCACTTCAAACGACTCTCTCTACCTAGGGAAAAATGTAGTAATAATAAGCAATAGCATAAATCTCCACTCCTTGCCCCAGAGGTTGTCTACTAATCCTCAGGAGCCTTTGCACTCTGCAGGCTTCCTTTTTCTATCCTCATTTGTCACTGGAAAAATATTTGTATGGGTCAGAGGCATAGTGCAAGTCATAAAATTAGAAGAGAAAAAATGAGCAGTTCTTTCTATATGAGAAGCAAACAACAAACAGTTTATCTTTGGATAAAAAGAAAACAGAAGCTTGTTAAAGAAGCCAGAAATCCCAACTGCTTGTGAGTCTCCGGTAGCCCGTTCTGCTGATGCTTCTGAAAGGAAGCTGAATGCACTTGTGAGGGTTTTCTTTCATTTCAAAAGCATTCTCTGGTTTGCGATCTCCCCGTAGCTAATTAAAACAGAGCGCAGAGCGGCATTAGTTATGCACCAGAGTGGGAGTCAGAAGATGTAAGTTGAGTTCCCAGCCCTGCCACTGACTTCCTGGGTGACCTTGGGTGAGCTTCTTGATGTAGGTTTTCAAAAGACCTCTGGGCCAAATTTTCATACTGAAGTTTGATTTTCAAAGGAGCTCAATATCTGGTGATTTCCATGATGTAGATTGTGGCCAGAATTTCAGGCGAGCTCAGCAACAAATCTGCTGAGCTCATCTGAAATTGGGGCTCTTAATCTTTTTCTGCCTCAGTTTCCCATCTCTGACAGTGCTGGTAAGACAGTTTCCTTGTCTGCCCTGATTGTTTAGGCTGTAGCTCTGCAATGCCAGAAATTGGCTTTTCATGAATGTGTATAGTGTCTTGTACAATCTTGTTTGATCTCTGTTACGGTTCTTAGGCAGTGCTGTAATGATTGTTACACCCGTGGTCTGTTTTAGAAAAAGAGAAACTGTAATGAGAAGAAAGCGGAATGTGTTGCTTCTTGAATCTTGCTGAAGACTTATATTAATTTCTTTAGTTTGCTTGCGAGAATGTCATCGGGAGAACATTAAAAGCTCTTATTTAAAATCAACATATATATGTTAGCTGTCTTCTCTCATCCAGTAGGGACAGTTAATCTATCAGAGAAGCAGGTTAAGTCAGTTTGGCATGATTTGATCTGGCAAGAGAGATACTGACTGCTTCTTACTGCCTTGTTATCCTTTAGCTTCTTACAGTCTAATTGTTTAATAATTTGCTGAAGAATATTTTCAGGCACTGAGGGGTGTGAAATTCCATGCGCCTTCCTGCTCCCCCTGGTAAATAACATGATGCCATTTGTAGTTCCTACTGCACCAGCTCTGTTTTGCACTTTTCCCACACTGTTTGCATGCTCTTGCAACATCTTGGAGCAACACAGCATTCCCTGTTGGCAAAGGTATAGAGTGTTTCTCTGCTTCATAAATGCTGTTTGCTTCCCGGGACCCACTACAACCCATTCCTGAAATTCCAGATCAGCATTGTCAGTGATAATCGAGCTCCTGGTTTCAAGCTCTGTGCTGTACAAGCCAGAGGCCAAATGTAGTAACCCAGGAATGCATGATTGCAAAGACTGTCACTTCCCAAGGAACTCTGCTTACTGCTAAATGACTGCCCTTTCCACATACCTGTGGGTGTCCTAACACGGTGACTCTTCCCTCTTGGGTTTGTCATATAAGGGTGGACAGCACCTCAAGCAGCTGAAAGTTTGGAAGAGATCATTTCCTATGTTTACAAAACAGGCATGTGACTCGTGCTGCTTCCCAGATTCCCCCATACTCCCTGGCTTGAATTATTTATTATTCAGCTATGTGCATTCTGAAGAGCCCCTTTGATACTCTATACGTTTTCCTTTATATGAAATGGGATGCTGTGCCATGATCAGCTTTGCAATTAAAAGCTAGCAGGACACCCCTATGAAGTGTATGCTCACAATGGTTTTTCAGTTAAGGCTGAGTGTGTTTTGTCATAAGGAGAGCTTGACTGTGTCATTTGGCCATGACTAGCATGTTCTAGCATTGCAGTTTTTAAAGGATATAGTCCCTTTGTGGTCTTTAATAAGAGTGCTTTTCAGCTTCTTAATCTAAGAAATAATTTCCTAAATTGAGTTACACGTCTCTAGTATTGGCACACATGCCATATCAAGGTAGTAGTTGATCCCAAAGAGCTGTAACTGCCAGTAGTGGTATCTGTAAATAAAAGCTTGCAATCAGGGAAATACAGAATGGTTTGGGTTCAAGGGATCTTTAGAGATAATCTAGTCCTATTCCCATGCCATGGCCATGGACATCTTCCACTAGATCAGGTTGCTCAAAGACCCTGGCTTTGAACAGTTCCAGGAATACGCCATCCACAGCTTCTCTGTTCCAGTGTCTCACCCCCCCTCATAGTAATGAATGCCTTCCTCACCCCCCATCTGAATCTATCCTCCTTCAGTTTAGAGTCACTTCCCATTGCCCCGTCACTGCATGCTGGTAAAAAGTCTCTCACCATCTTTCTAATGATCCCCCTTTATATCCTGATTCTGTCCTTAAAGGTTTCCCATTCCTTCCAGTGACTGAACCCATTTCACACGTATTTTTACTATCTGTAGCTAAATATGTAGCAAAGGAGGAATCTTAATTACCTGTACAAACCCAAGAGTCTCAGTTACACTGACCTAACCTAAATTCTGAATTCTGGGTTGCAGGGCTGTGCTTGATTTCTGATGTGAGAGAGCATTGACAAAACCAGGCTGTGCCTTATCTCCATTGTTTTGAAATGGTGATTCCTTAGTGTAGCTCTGTTGTATTTAGTGTTGTTTTCCTTCCTTAATGAGTGCAGTTTGATTGTTTCACTTACATTAAGCTGTTTATTTTGACATATAAAATCTTCATCTTTCTCGTGTAGGGGTTGTATGTGTTTCTGCAGCAGCTGATGTGCTAGCCGAAGAGTGCAAGGGAAGCTAGTAGTTCTTAAGAAGACAACGATAATGTTACTCCATCCTGGTAGAAAGATGAACTGTGCAGAATGCCACATGATTTAGCTTTGTGCTCATTATCCTTATTCTGAAGCACTGAAGTGACACTGCAACTGCTGTCCCATCAATTCAACAGTAGCTTCCCTTGCTCTGCTTGTCCTGCTTAGCCGTTCTTGTTTCTGTGTGCATCTGTGCTGAGGTTATTTCAGTCCTTTCTCTTTCTGTCCCACTTTACTACCCTTTTAAACCTGATCTGGAGAGGAAAGTGTAGACAAAGACCTTGAGGGTTTAGAAGACTTGTTCTTGACCTTAGTTAAGCCCCTCAATCATCCCAGCACATTTGCCATAAAGCACAGTCGTTTCCAGATTATCTATTATCTGCACTATAAAAAATGTCAAGGTGAAGTCTAAAATGCATATGTTGCTGTATAGATGACACCTATAGAATGGTAATGATTTTCTGATGCATGTAGCATTGCTGAAGATGCGCTCCTGGCAAATGAGAATCTGCAGAGAGGGGTTTAAAATAAATATCGATCAGATTTAAAATTAACTACTAATTACCATCAGAAGCTGCCAGGCTGCTGCAGTTATAATCCATGAGTATTTATAGCTCAGGGCTTTAGCGTTAGATTTTCTGCTATTCAAGAAGCTTAATCCTACCTCACAGGACAGGTTGAGAAAAAGAACTGTTTAGCTGTTACTAACCAATGATATGTTATCTGCACAAGCCCCCTGTGACATTGTTGGATGGATATACAGCATGGAGGATGCTGTATAAATTGGGATAAGCAACATGTTTTATTTCTTTTAGGAAGCTGTTTACTGAGGATTATGATAGTGAAGATCTCAGTGTGCTCAGCATTGTTTATGCAGAACGACTTAATACACACACATACAACCTAAGAGAAGACCTTGCACCTTGTGATTGAGCAATGGCAGATCTGGAAGTTCCTCTTAACAAAGAATAAACAAAACCTGAGTTTTATTTCTTAACTTGTTTTGACAAGTTAATGTTTAATGATATTGAATTTTTCCCCTTGTCTCAGGTAGTTTAGCGAAGAAGCGTTTTGTTATAAATACGACTTACCAGAAACTGCTCATGTGTTCATCACTGCAAGTGATTCTTTCCTCAAAATAAACAGCCAGCCATTGTGCAGTTACTAGCAGATACTGGTTTCTGTGGAGTATTTTTTGCTTTTAGCATGGAATTGATGCATTCGCTAAGAATGTGTTTGGAAACTGTTCATAGCTTTATTTACTCAGGGGGAAGGCAGTGTCGTCTAATGGCAAAGTTAGTGGTCTAGCACACAAAATGTGCTAGTGGCTGCATATGTATTCCTGTCCTGTGCCTCAGTTTTCCTCCTGTCAAATGGTCATGGTAGAAAAACGGACCCTTTTTATAGTGTGTTGTGTTCAAGAGAAGAAGGAATTGGGTGTTACCACTTCCAGAAGTGATTCATTACTTTAGGAATATTGCTCTTCTGAGGAGGTTGTTGGGCCATGGGCTAGTGATCAAAGGCAGGAGCAGAGCGGAAGATGCAGCCCTGACCCAGCCAGTGCCCAGAGCAGCCACTGCAGCATGGACAAGCTCCAGTCCCTGGTGCTGGAGTAACAACTATGATGTGCAGAGAGCTGAGGCTTCTTGCCTATCCCAGAGGCCATTTCAGCAGAGGCACTTCAGGCAGTGCAAAACTGCAGAATTCAAATAACTGGAGTGCTAAAGTTCATGTGTAAAATACAGAAGAAATAAACCTCTGTAGAAAAAAGATCTTGAGAAATGAACGCAACTTTTCTCTCTTTATACATCTTAATAATACATCTCCAGTAAGTTGTGTGGATGTACAGATAGTGCTTTTGAAGCACACTGAATTGTAATCACTTGATGTTACATACTTCTAAATTAAGTAAATTCCTTTTTGAAGTAGTCAGGCATTTCAGAAAGCACTCTGAAGGATTGCAAATGTTGCTCTCATCATTAATATTAATTTTCAAATAAAATCTCACACCTAAAAGTTTCTTTCAAGTGCTTCAACGTTGGGTTTGAGGAGGTGGAGAAAAGAGTATTTTGTTCCCACCATTTCAGTTTCACTTTTTCTTATTTGTATCTGTGTCTTTATTCAAGAGTGATATATTACGTCTGTCTTTTTGTGGTGGAGTGGCAGGTCTGTCTCTCCAGTTTCCTTTGGGTGAAGGGGGCAGTGGAGCTGGTTTCCTGTACTACAAACCTGCTGATTCCTGAAGTGGGAGATTGCTCTTTCCTGTGCTCTCTCTGCAGTTTCAGACAGCAGCTCTGGGTTGGTGCCATCCTCACCAATCACAAAATCAATAGGTTAATGTTCAGGGATTATAGCTTCATGCCCTCTTACCATATACCTCATATATATTCCTATGCCCCAACACAGGGCAAACTACATGTGTCTGTATTCACCACTCTCCTGACACCAGGGCTGGGAGCATTATTTTGGTGACCTTTTAAAGGTGTTTTTCAACAGAGCTTTTCAGAATAGAAACACAAGTCTTTGTCAAAAAGTCTTGTGAGGAGAACATGAAGAGACATTGAAGTGATAATCAGAATGATAGTCTTATCATTTGGGCTAGTTGGGGGCTTTTCTGCTCACCGTTTCCATAGCAGCCTGTTGGATGGACTGCTAGGAAGCTATGCTACCTGGTCCACTTGCCTCATCACTGCTCTTTTTGTTTCCTATCCCTCTGTTACCCTGGAACGGTTCTGTCCAGGAATGTTTTCTAGCAGAAGCTTTTTCCACCTGAAAATCTGTCACTTTTTCAGTTTTCAGAAGTAAATGGACTACAACAATGCACAAATGAGATACTGAAACGGGCAAAGCAACCTCCAGCCATATAGGTTGTATGATACATGATGTTACTTTTTCTTCAGAGGTATCACAGAGATGGGTTCTGCTTATGAGCTAATACATAAAGAATACTTGGCATGGATTGTTCTGAGAAAACCTGAATTATATTTGTGGAACAGACCATCCAGGCACTGCTAAGGACTTGTCCATGTCATTTGGATATGGCTCCAAACTGCTGTCAATAGCAACAGCTTTCCTCTCACTACTCTTGTCCAGCATCAACAGTGCCTTTCTCAGGTCCACTGTGGAAGTGGATTAGGCTACACAGCCAAAAGGCACTCCTAGTGCAGAATAAGAGTGTCCACACAGCAAGTAAATGCCAAGTAGCTAATGCATTCTACATTCACACCCTCGCTTATTTTGCAACAGCTTCCTTGTGTAGGCAAGCCCTACATGTTCATGTCATTTGATGGTTAGCATTGCATCAGTGACATTCCAGATTCTGACCACAATGTTAGTAATGGAAAGTGGTTCATCTTCTAATGAAATGGGAGCCTTTTTTTTCAACTCTTTTGGTTGCATCTTTTGCAACTTTTTCTTTCATGTGCCTGGAGTGAATTTCTTCATTTTGAAATGTGTGTGATACTCTTCTCATCTCATACATGAAATGATGCTCTCTAAGATTGGACATTGCCTTTACACACTAGGCTGTATGAAGCGGTGATTGTTCAGCCTTTTTTTCTTCTGAAAAGCAGGAGAAAACCGAAGTAATAATGTTCTTTACGTATATTTGCTATTTGATAGCTTATGTCTGATTTTTTTCCTCACAAGATATTACAGTTTTTGTCTTGCTTTGCTCATACTGTGGCATCCTTAATAATTTTGCACTCTTGTCACATGCCTGGCATGCTTTCATACAGACCCGGATACAGACCTACAGTTTCCTGGTCACTTAAGTAGTCTGTTTATCAGCTGGGTTTATGTTCAGCAAACCTTTGGTGTTTAACATGCTTATTAAGTTTACACACCATTGTGGGTGATGATAATCAAGATGGAATATGGCCTTCTGTTTTCCAGAAAGTGTGACTCCTCTGAGTTTAGTGATGGAGCCTTCATGACATCTTTTTAGGTAATCTTCATCTCCCCCAGGAGCTTCTTCAGATTGAATCCAGACTGCAGTGATGAGGAAACTGCTCTTTGAAATGTCATTCATGGGCTTTGAAGTGTGGGTTTCTCATGTTTGTTTGCAATAGCAGGGAGGAAGAAAGCCTCTTCTGTGTGTTTGCCTACCAAACTGTTCGAGTTGTGTGGTTTATAATCAAAGATATCCTTTCTGTTCACATTTCTAGGGACACAGCTCCCACTGCGTAACAGTCTGAACATCCCACAATATAGAGGCAGAGATGATGTCTTACTTTCAGTAGTGTATGAGTTGAAGGTTTCACAGGGCACCTCTGGAGTTGGTTTGGGATTATTTTCTAGGTGGGATTTGTAGTCACATTTTATTTATTAATACATTAAACAGCAAATTGTATCTAGCTTCAAGTGTCTTTCTGTCTCCTTCACTAACATTTCTGTAATGAGTGTCCCGTAACATTTCCATCAGATCATGGCCTCTCCTCATTTTAAGGTCATTCTGGAAAGCTGGTATCAACCAGCTTTACCCTGTAGTGAAAGGATATAACAGGAACAGTATTTCCATTTGGAATAGTGTATTTTAAAAGGTCTGTGGCTTAGTTAGACAGAATACTGTAAAACATGCAGTGAATTTGATGGCATTCAAGGAGGTTTTAGAGGATTGTTGCTTAGTGCACGATACTGTTCTGTCCTTCCTCACTCTTACTACGTAAAGGAACTAATAATTGCTAATTTTTTCATCTGTCTTTCACACTCCAGGAAAGTGGGAAAAGAATAGCTTATATTTACAGGATTGTCATTTTGTGTTGGCTTGACCAAATGCTTGCCTATGTACTTCTTAAACACGTGTGTGTAAAACAGGGCACATACAAGGGACTTGTCAGTAAATTACTGGCAAATTGCTCGGCCTGAGCAAGAGCAAGTAAATTTGGAATTGCAATCTGGAGCAACTTGTTAGAGGCCACCATCCTTAGATCAACTTGTGTATTGCAACACCAGCAAGTAATCAAATTGTAATGTACTTTAATGCAAAGCCTAGTTTGGCTTGGTTGGCAAATTAAACTATCACATGCCTCTGGCAAAAGCAGAAAGCCTTTGAACTGTTTGACTGCAGCTGTAGCTTGCACACCTTATTTTCCCTCTTAAAAATCAAATTAAACTGTAACCTGCAGCCTCTGCGGTAAGTTTCAAGGCAAATTAAACTGTTGCTAACCTTTCTAGCAAAGATAACTGTCTCTAATCAAGCTGAAAAGTCCAGGCCCAAATTCCCCTCTCCAAGTTTAGACAAATTCATTGGAGGAAAACTCGAGGGCTTATTAAGTACAAAGATATTACCTCTGACTCAGGAAGTCCTTGGCCACAAATTGCTAGAGACTGGGAAAGTTTGCCAGCAAGGTATTACTCTGTGCTTCCCCTCTTCTTTCATTGCTCCTATAGCATTTACTGTGGAACCATCCTGGGGGCAGGACACTGGATGGCTGTTCTGGTTTGCTTCTCTGGATCTGGAATCTAACCCAAACTCAGAACACTAATGGGCATGCTGACCCACTCTTAAGCATTGCCCATGGTGGTCTTGGAATGTGTTACGTGGAAAGCAGTGTTTGGGCTCATTCCTTTCAGACTTGTCCTCGAACCTTCCTCACCCCATGCTAGCAGTGTCCTACTCCTTTTGACTCAGGATACAGCTCTTGGAAGTAATGATGTCCTTCACCTCCCCCACCTTTCATTACTGTCTGTGTCCTGCTGGCAGCCACACTTGGCGTTTGACTTGCCCTCATAACATTCATGTTTTTCTTGGAGCTCTCAGAGATAGGTTTTTTCCCAGCCTGGATGAGTTTCTGTTGTTTCTATAGAGTCAGCAGTACAATAGACCCTCTTGGGAGCCAAGACCTTGCCTGTCTAGTGGCTCAGGCTCACAAAGACTCAATCCTCCGTGCTTAACATTACCCTTTGGTTTCCGGGATTAGTGTCTGAGTGATGGCAGGTAAGAAGGCAGAACAGCAGCACAAAAGAAATCAATTAAGTTTACATTGCAACATGTACTCACTCGGGGCCAGGTTAGAGAAACAGGAATTGGGTAGAGGACATTGTTGGCGCTAGAACCAGTGAGCAGACAGCAGTGTGTCTGTCATGTAAGTGGCAACGACAGCGGAAAGGATCTTTCCTCTAATGCTTTCTTAATACGTATACTATCCCTGGTTAACATATGTCATGACATAGCAGTTAATATCTCCATGCTATGGTTTTCTTATTTCTTAAAGTTGGCTTAAAAGTTCTCAATCTTCCTCAGCAGAGTAGGTAAAACCCGAGCTAAGGCGTATTAGTCACATTTTTATCAAGAGATGAAAGTGATAGAGATATAAAGTACTACCAGCTTTTAATTAAAATTGAATGAGTAAAAAACCAGTTGGCAGTTGCAAAATTCATTTTAATGTGTTACCAAAAATAGATACCTTTATGAGAATGCAGTTTTGTTACAACAGTGGGTACTAATCAGCTGTAAACATCACTGCTGAGATAGCCAGATAGAAAATGAGTTACTAATACTCATAACAGGTTTCAATTGGCTGGAATGGAAAACTAGAAACTGTTAAGGCTCTTAAAATATAATCTCTCAGACTACCAAAATAGATACATGTACTTCTGTTACTTAAGGCAACATCTGAATTTCAGGCACAATAGCTTAATGTTTTCTGCATCTGGATTTAATTTGCAAGGAAAACTCAATTTCACAAAAATGCAACCTGACTTAGCTGAAATATGTATGACCTGGTGGTTTTATTTGTTCTTTCTATAGAACAGAATGGTGAGACTTGCAACTTAGATCCTCCAAACTTCTATACATTTCATATGGTAAAAATGTTCCCTTTGACCTTAATAAAACCAGCTTCCAGTATGAGCTTACAGTCATAGATCTACAGTTTAGAGCATGTTACTGACCAGTTCAGGAGGTATGTGTGCCTTGCATTAGGCTGCAAAATCTACTGTAATTGAAAAAAGTTATTTTCCTCTCTCCTGCTGTAATCTGGATCATCAAGCAATAACAACAAATCTGTGGGTGGTTTATCTGATTTATGCTCATTTGCTATTGACATGTTTGAGGTATCACTTGCATCATCCCACTCTTATATATTTATTATTTAAAATACTAGCTCTTTATGAAAAGGAAATCTTTTCAATAATTATTCATTTTTGCTGTGATAACCTCTTGAAATCATGGCCTGCTCTGGTAGACTGTATACAAAACCATTGCAAATGAGGTGTAACCTGAAGCGTTTAAGATAAGCTTGCAGCAAGAGGATGATTTGAATCCAGGAAGATTAATATATCCCACCTACAAGGATCTCAACTCATGGAATTTCAGCCATTAAAAATGAGGCATCTAAGTCACCTCCAAAGCCAGTACAAGAAAGAAGTAAACCCAGCCTGTGATTTAGCTCACATAATTTAGAGCTCTGAGGCCTCCAGGGGAGACTCAAGCAGCAGTAACGAAGCTTGAGCTCGTGCTTTCAAACTTGGATGCGTCAGTGTAGCCTCCTAAATCCTTGTGTTGATACCTAAGTAAGCACACACAGAAGTGATGAGTGAAGTGGTGACTCCTTAGCAAAGTCAGAAGGTGCTGTGCAAGGTGAACACTCCTTGAACACTTCCCACTTCCAGTATTTTCTAAGGAAAAGGCATTATTTTTGAAAGCCCATTTAAGTGTAATGAATGTGAAATAACCAGAGCTTTTAGGGCAGAATCGCATGCCAAGAATCACAGACTGGTTTGGGTTGGAAAGGATCTTAAAGATCATCCAGTTCCAACCCCCTGCCATGGGCAGGGACACCTTGTACTAGAACAGGTTGCTCCAAGCCCCATCCAGCCAGGCCTTGCACACTTCCAGAAGAAGCCACTTACATGTCTGTGCTTTAAAAGTAAAATCACAGGCAGAAGTCCCACATTTTAAAACTGAATCCCCCTTCCTTGGCATCCTCATATTGAGAGAACGATAAAATCATCCTTTGTAAACAGTCACCTGTCTTAGATCTTGCTTGTACTGCTGCATTCTAAGTTCATTGACTGATTTACTGTGAGGGTGGTAAGGCACTGGCACAGGTTGCCTAAGGAAGCTGTGAATGCTCCATCCCTGGCAGTGTTCAAGGCCAGGTTGAACAGAGCCTTGTGTGACATGGTTTAGTGTGAGGTGTCCCTGCCCATGGCAGGGGGTTTGGAACTTGATGATCTTAAGGTCCTTTCCAACCCTAACTATTCTGTGATTCTATGATGTGATGCCCTGCTACACTGGAACTACACACCAAGTTCATGAGTTGAAACACAGTACATCAAAAAATGTGAGTTTCCAAATGTTTTCAGCAGGAAAGATTAGAGCTGCTAAATCTGTCAAAATTGGCCGATAAGTTAATTTAAGGGTTCTGAATCTCTTTGTCTTTGTTGGAAAAAGAGTCAGTATGGTATTTAAATAAAGCATCCCATGCCAAATTTGCAATATTGTTTAAGCCTTGCTGTCTCGGTGGGATTTCACCCATTGTATTTGAAAAGCTTCATTAAAAAAGTCCCCCAACACTCCCCCCCCACCCCAAGTTGTATTTTGTTCAAAATACTGTGTGTTTGTGATAGAATAAACTTTATAGAGGAGCAATCTAAGAATAATACATGGTAGGTTTTCTTTTTTGAAAACTGGTAACTGGTACAAGTTTCTCTCTAAAGTCTATCCCACTGCAGTTTTGGTATTTACAATTACATTCTGCCCACTTTTTCCTTCTGATTTGCAAGTGTTTACTTTTGTTTGGGGTCAGTATCTGATATAGGAATGTTAATATTCAATGGAGATTGAAGGCTTAAAATTGTTACTGTTGTTGGACGTTTGAGCTCCTTTCCCCCTTCATCCACACCCTCACTGATTGAATGAGGTCTCAGTGACAAAAACAGAAATACCCTTGATGCTTGCCTAAGTATTGTAGGAGTACCTGGTGGGTCAGAAACGTTCCTGAATGATGGGAAAACTGTTGGTATATTGGAATAGAGAGAAGGACAAGCTCTGCTGAGGAGGAGGAAGAAGAAATACGCAAATAAAACCGGCATCCCAAGAGGTGCTGTGGTGGAGCGATGGCTGCAATACCCATGCCAAGAGCACCTCAGCCAGAGCTGTGCTGGCTCACATGGCAGTGTGCTCAGTCCAGACTGGGTGTGAGAGGTTGTGATTGCTCCAAGAGTGATGTCTGCTGTTATCCGGAAGGTGATGGTATTATAGAGGTATGCATGACTGACCCCAAGTTAGGAAACACTGGTCCTTAATAGATGTGGAAGACCAAATACCAGGGATGCAAAGGTGCAAAGATTGGCTGATAGGGTGCAACAGCAGCAAAGGGAACCAAGGCTGAGACTTTGAGAAAGCCAGTCATGAAGTAGCTCTAAACCCTCTGCTTCCACTTGTGTTTCTCACCTCCTCCTTGGCAATGCAGGGCACTGAAGAGTTCATCCTCTGTGAACCCTGTGTCGCTGCATTGCAGACTAGCTTGTGCAACTGGAGAGAAAAATGTTCTCTTCAGCTTGGGACACCTTGAGGACTGCACCCCAGGGCACTGCAGCAAAAACATTGCAGAACTACCCCAAAGGAATGGAAAGTTATGGCAGGTGTTACGTTTGCTGTTATTACCAGATAAGATTTGGAGATAAACAAATGCATTCAAGTAAAAGCCGAGATTCACAATAACAGGGCAAAGTTAGGAAAAGATAAATTAACATGTATACATGTATTAAGGTTAGACTCCTCTTTAGCTACTTCTGTATCTCAGCTTTTGACTCCTGCTAGTTTCTGCATTGAGCCCTTGGCCGGTGTGCCCCTGGGTATGCAGACCTGCTTATACCTTGTCTTCTGGTAAAGGTGGGGAGCTGCATCTTCTCTAGCTCAAGGTGGATTTCTTCTTCTTTGTGTGCCCCTCATTCCCTGGCATTGGGCCATCAGGTCTTTTGGGAGATTTCAGTATTTCATTCTGCCCCCTTCCTTAAGGTTACTTCAATAACAGTTCTTTTGGCCGTCTCAAGTAACGCTTTCTTTGCTTTCGTTTTTCACTAATTATAGTCTTGTTAAAATACAGCAGCATCACTTTACAAAAGATGTATTATGATAAATAGCATTAACTCCTTTCAAAGTATGTGCTGTGCATACAGGCTATATATCAAGCCCCCTTATGACATTCAAACACAAACTGATCTTGAGGGTAGGACTGCCAAATCTGCAGAAGTTCCACCTCATCCTGTTGTTAGATTTTGGGGCCTCATCTGCATGTTACTGGGTTTTGGTGAACTTCAACAGGGAATACTGAAGGTTTTGATATATTCAGGCCAGCCTGCTTTCCTTCCCAGGCCTCCTTTCTAGCATTGGCTATAAATAGACACACACACACACACAAAGGTGGTTACCATTTAAAACTCCACATTTTCTAACAGAGACTGTAGCACAGTACTTTTTTCAGTATCTTGTTCAGGAAGTGGTACAGAAATATGTTGTAGCATCTTAGGTATATATATAGATAGATAGATGTAATGCTTGGCAAATGCTGGATTTTGATTGCTTATTTTAAGTATTGGCTATCTATATTAAATATTAAGTGAAAATTGTCTTGTTTCCCATTATAGTTTGCCATAAATCAGGTAATGGTGAAGAGGCCATTGAACAAATCGATGAAGATATAGCTGTGACTCAGAGTCAGATGAACTTCATTTGTCCCATTACACAGGTATGCTGTCACTGTATAATCAATTGGGAAATAGTTATTTCATATTCTTCATTGATGTTTTATTACAAATCTGCAATACTTGTTAAAATCAGGCAGTATCAATTACAAGCACTATAAGAGAAGAGCAACATTGGCTGGGAAAAGCCCTGTGTAAGTAGGGATGCAGTCAGCCACGCAGGACCTGACCCTGTAATTTGAGTGGAACGCTGTGTGTGAATGGCAAACATACTTCCTGCTGTTTTACATAAAATCTCATAGGAAGCATTTTCATGGGCATTATCCATTCCTTTAAATGAACCTTTATCGATTACAGATGGAAATGAAGAGGCCAGTCCGAAACAAGATCTGTGGACACACTTATGAAGAAGACGCCATTCTAAAGTTTATCCAGACTCGAAAGCAGCAAAAGAAGAAAGTCCGGTAAGCAAACAGGAATGTGTGGAAAAGCTATTTGCTCTGCTGTGTAAGTGGAATTTTATTCCACTTGTTCTAGGAAATGTATTTGGATTGGCAAGGCTGCAGGAAGTAATACCTCAGCGTCTGCCCAAGTCACAGTCTCCTCATTAGCACTGCACACGTGAAGAAGCTTTTCTTTTTAATGAAAACAATGTGTAAGGAAATATTCAGGAAGTGTGTGAGGAAGTTACAGCCACTCATAGTACCTGCACAACAGAAATAAAGAGCTTTTGTAGAGCCATGACCAACAAAGAGAAACATCAGCTTCCTAAAGCGTAGTTGCTCATTCTGTTTCCACTGCTTATTTAGCAAGCCCTGAAGTTAATGAAAGTTAAGTCTTCTCTGTCCACCTCCTCTTGTAGTTATATTCCAATAAAACTGAGAAATATTAAAACAATAAAATGAGTGTTCCAAGTGAGAAATATTAAACTACAACTTTTTAGGTGGTAGAGTCTTAAGAATTATCAGACAGGATTTTGCAGTTCCTGCTCTGATGCAGTTAAGTATTTCGTAACTATATCACCAAAGCAGGCCTCCACTTTCCACTCAGGATGTATTTTTTTGAATGAAAAGATGGTAACAGTTGAATTTCTGAGATTCTCCCTGGTAAGTTTCAAATTTAGGATAGTTTTTATTAAGAAAAAAGAAAAGGGACTCCTTTTAGACACCTTTGAGAGCAAGTTGAGAGGACACAGCACTTCATCCTTAATTTTGCATTTGTTTTTACACCATATGTGCAAGAGCCTCATGCTTTGGGGTTGATGACCTCATGGAAACTTACCACTTCTGGCCTTTTTAATGAGTGTGCAGTTTACACTTGCTCAGGAAGGACTGTCAGAGACTAGCAACCTGATAATGCCACGGGCGGCTCACTTCCTCCATCTGTTGCTCTTGCATATCTGTTAGACTGTATGTACTCTGCCTTGGGGGATACAAAGGTGGAGCAGAACTTCTTATTCCATGCTTCTTCCTGGCTACAGGAAAGTACAGTCGTGAAATCGAGCATCAGCTGGGATGTTTCACCACTATCTTAGTGTCAAGACAGCTCGAGGAGCAAGATGGAAGGAAGTACCTTGTCTTTGTTACGAGGTCTAGGGAGAAGAAGTGAAGTGGGTGCAACATGCTGGGAATGACAACAAAACCAGCAACATGGACGGACAGAAACTTGGCTGGAAAGATGAATGGGAGTTGGGAAATAGCTCATAAGCTGGAGAGAAGAAAGTGAGTGTTGTGAAGGATAGGGACAGGCTTGAAAGCATGTTCTCAAAGACACAACAAAGATAGCTTGTGCAATACGGAACAGAATTTAGGATGTTCATATCTAACTATTTCCCTGTGTTGTTAAATCCATCAGGAAAATGCCATGGTAGTAGAGATTGTTGTATTGCATCAAAGGTTTCAGCACTGCTGAAAAACTAATAGGCCACATGATTGATTGAATTTCATCTTACCTTTTAGGAAACTAAAGACTTGACTTAGCGAAAGCCTAGAGTAAAAGAAAAAGCATGTAAGCTGTACAACACCTGGCTTTAAAAGCTACCATATACCCAAACTGAAGTTATTTGTGCAGTCTGTATACTAGCAGTTCTTAGTTGCAAGCTTTTGCCTTGTAACCTCACCATCTTTCCAGCAGTTAGCCCAGTATGGTAGAAAAGCACACACAGAACCGTAACTTGGCTTCTCTGTTACTAGATTAAGAAAGACTACCTGGTTTCTTTGCCCAGTTTCACTGGCCTGCTGTAATTCTACCCTTTCTCATGAAGATGCAGTCAGTTTTGATAAACCATAGTCTGCTGTGGTGGGAAGAGAGGCCAGCTGATGCAACAAATTCCCCATTTGAGTACCCCATTGCGGGGTGTTGCTACTTGACTACACTCCCACCAGCAATATTCAGCGGGAAGCAGGTGCCCTGATAGAGCAGAGACTTGATCTGGGGGATCCTCTCTATCCTGGCTCTGAAATCAAAGCTTCTGCTCACTCTGCAGTTACAGGAGTGGCTGTTTCCTCACACGTACTTTCCTGTTTGAAGCCATGGGATCCCTTTGGTGCACTTGGCAGTGCACTAGCTCAGTGTCAGCTCTTCAGCTGACGTATGCACAGGCACCGGTTTTGTGCTGATAGACTGATCATAGGCTCCTCCAGGCAACTGTTACGTGTCTCCGTTTGCTCACTGTTTTCCACTGCCTGGAAGGACGTACTAATACTTTATGCTTACAGGAAATGTGGGAAGCCTTCTGAGCACTTGTTATTCATTAATCTGGCAAACCATTGCTCTTATAAGGTGATAAATGGGAAAACTAAGGCACAGAGCAATTAAGTGACTTATCCATGACAAACACAGTAAGTTGTGGACAAATCTGGAGTAAAAGCTATGAGTAGTGAGTGTAAATAAGTTCAGCACCTCAGAAAAAATTTACTCCTAATAGAGGAAAACTCAGAAGAAGTGTTATTTCTGACTACAGGTACCATCTGTGCATGCTTGGGCTACTGCCAAAGGAAAATGACCTTTGGTCCCTGAGTATCTTTCACCCTGCTGTCTTTATGTAGCTCTTTCAAGTAGTTGTAAGACATTTTGTATTTGATTATCATTTAAAGGCTGTTAATTTGGCCCCAGCTCTCTTTTCTGTGCTTTCTCAGTTCATAAAAGGCCAGGGAAATTTCTACGCCAACTAGGTTAGTGCACTGATTTCACCAGTCTGCCTTTGCAAGTCTCATTCTCTTTTATCTGTTTTCCTAGAAATTAATTTCCATGGCAGGGGAATTGGAACTGGATGATCTTCAGGTCCTTTCCAACCCAAACCATTCTATGATCCTATGAGTCTACTTATATGCCAGTGAAGGTTATACTTTTCCACTGCAGATTATTAAGATATGAGGTAGTTACCTGGCAAAGAGACAAAGCAACACAGAAAGATGTCCATGCAGTGCTAGTGTCACTACTGATGCAGGCAGTATGTTTACATAAAGCAAGAGAGTGATCCACAGGTGAGAGGCTCTGTCTCTCGCTGTGTTCTTTCCTTTCTTCAGCTGTTGATTCCCACCAGTTTAGATAAATGGATTCATTTTTCCCTGCAGAGAAGCTGGTGAAGAGGAAAAGAGGTAATGAGGAACTCAGAGAAAATCCCAGATAAATACAATAAACCAGTAGATGTTATGTAGCCCTCTATATCTGATGAATACAGTTCTTCTGGTTTAATGAAGTCTCTCTTTTCTTGTTAACAGATGCCCTAAAATTGGCTGCAGCCATTCTGATGTAAAAGGATCAGATCTTATGCCAGATGAAGCGCTTAAAAGAGCGATCGACAGTCAGAATAAACAAAGCTGGTCAACACTGGATGAGACACTTTGACATGTTGCTGCCACAAAGAAAATTTCTTATTAGAGGTCTTGTGAGATAAGCTGCTGATTGTAAGTAGGTTGTGTAACTGCCTGTTGTTGAAAGTGTTTCATTTATAGGCAAAGTTGAAGGTCTCAGCTGTAACTGAAAGCATTTTTTAAACTGCTGAATGTGAGAAGTTCCAGTTCAACTTGTTTGGGGTATTTTTAACCTTCCTGCAATTCTGAAAGCTTGCATTCAATAAATAAATCGTGTTTTGCAGCATGTAACCTGCCTTGTCAGTGTGCTAATTTTCCCAGCATATTAGAGATGCAGATCCTGCTGGTGTGTAATAGCGAGTGCGTTGCTCAGTATTGCAGATAATTCTGTTACTGCCTCTGTAACTCCTGGGAATACTCAGGATTTACCCTGCTTGGGAGCATGTCTGTGTTTTAATACAAACCTCAGGGAACCTTAATAGAGGTTAATTTGCAGGAAGTGCTGCACATCTGTACCTTGCATGTGGACACACAAAATTACCACTCAGCTTTGAGGGTCTTGGCCTGGTTCTTACAGTTTTTGAACACTCTGCCCTAACTTAGGCTTTTCTTTTGAGATGAGGAAGCTTTGTGCATTTGGAAGTCCCAGAAGGCTTTGTCTTAATACTGTAGGTAAGGAGACTACAGTAATTTACAAATGTATTCTAAAAACTAATTTGTAGATTATACAAGTATATTGTAACCATGTACCTTGAATGGAAAAGCAGTTAATATCATTTTATATAAGCTCCAGATACCTATTTGGGCACAGCTCCAAACAAGGATTTAAACTTGGGGACATTCCATATTTATTACCTCAATTGATCTGAACACATCTAGCAGATAAGGCACTACATCTATGAATTAGAAATAGCCAAAGGTAAAAGGAGCTGCTTTGCTGGTCAGATGGCAATTATCCCTTGGCATACGTGAAGCAGAAAAGACCGGTTTCATTGAGCTTTGGGATCCTGAGTGTTTTAGATGGTGTTTTCCTTGGTCATATTGCTGCATTTACAATCTCACATTGAGTGTAAAATGTAGCTGAGGTTCCTAAATGCTAAACATCTCACTCTGGGTTTCTGTGTGCTAACAGCTTTCCTTTCATAGACCGTTATTAACCCCAATTGCACATCAGAGTGCCAACCACTTCAAACTGAAATGGTTATTTTGTAATTGAAGAATATTAATCTGCAAGCTGATTTCATAGCTGGAAAAGGGAACTGAACCATTATTATTTGCACTGAGCTTTTGTGTTCAGAACACTTCATGGGAATTAGCTGGGTAATTTTCATAATGTGGCCTAACCCCAAAGGTCCATCTTTTCAAATCTCAGCAGTGATCATGAGTGCTTCTGTCTGAAATAGCTGAAGGAGACAGGGGGTGGTTGAGCAGTATGTACTTGTTTGCATTGTTATGTGTAAAAATCAGGTCCGTTTTGAGCTGGCTCAGGTCTCAAACCCATAGTATTTAAGACAGGTCACTATTTTCAGTTAAATACCGCAAGGGAGGATGTTAAATAAAGCATTTGTCAAAAAAAAAAAAAAAAAAAAAAGGGGGACTAAGGGGGAATGTCCTGAACTGTTCATAGCTTTTCGTTCCACTTCTTAAGTTTGTGGTTAAATTTACTCCAGCACCATTTATAAGCAAAATACAGAAACTTGTGATGGTTAAACAATCTCTGCAGTTTCTGACAGAGGTGCATTAATGTCCTCATGGATCTAATTCAATCCCTGGTGGTAACCAGGTTTCCATGTGTACATACATTCTACATGGCCACAGCATCACACCTCGAAGTTAGTATAGGTGCCTGGATGCTTGAGTGTGCCTTCCAACAACGCATAACAGTATAAAGGCTAAGTTAGACACAGATTGATTTGTACTGACAGACTGGTGGCAGCAGGTTTGGTTTGCTTTGCTTTCGGTGGTGTTTGTACCAGTATACCCGTAGATAGCTACAGTTCCTGATACAGTCATTACCCTCCTGTTCCCATGAGTAATGCTGTGAGGGAGATTGCTGTCTTGGTTACACCTTGTTGTCCTACGTAAAAGAGAAAGGTTTGACCCATATCAGTGCTGGTGGCCCTAGTTGTAGCTGCACTCAACGTGTCTCTGTGTTAGCTAATGCCCAGGTAATAAGGTGAACCGCCTGCTTAGGATGATGCAGCTGAGAGAGAAAACAAACAGATCTGAAGCAACACTTTAAGAGAACAAATAGTCAATCACTCACTTACTGCCACTCTAAGTGGAAAGGTATTTCTGAATGTTCACATTCCTGCCTCAATATACATGATCTTCCTTCTCTCCTTTGCTAGCCTGAGCCAGGCAGCATCAGTGAGTCAGAGCACCCGAACAGTGAGTGCCTAGATTCTGAAATCCAGTCTTCAGCTGAAAGAAATGATGTTTGGCAGCACTTACTTGCTTAGCTTTAATACCAGATCACAGATGAGGTGAACAGGCACGTCTATTTAAGTAGAGGTAGGTTTCTTTCTTTTATCATCAGATACATCTCTTTTCAAGTATGGCCACAGCCGTATTATGCAGAAATAGATGAATACACATGCACTTCCACCAAGATTGCTGACGAGGGTACTTGAGTTCCCTCAAAATCAGTGCTGCACTGCATAGATTCAACTGAGAAAACTGTCTGTATTTGTTAAAATCAGTGAAGTTCTCCCCAGAATGTTGGCATTTCTGAATTTAAGCTGTATCATAACACCCAAAGAATGCTGGTTCAATAAATGATTACTGTTCTTTCTCTGGACCTCAAGTTTGAGCAATCCTGTTGGGTTTCCTTGGCTGTCTCTCTCTTGTTGATTCTCACGAGTAATTTCCTTCCGAAACAGAGATTGCAGGCTTGGTCATCAGCGTGAATTGCAGCTGACACTTTACCAGGTGGAAGGACAGACCAGCCTTGGCAACTGGGGAAGACTTCTGTGCCTGTCAACTCACCTGATGGAAGTTATAAACCGCTTCTGACCCGCTGGGATGGCTGTGGTTCCTGGCAGCTCTTTGCTCTTCCATTTGCAAAGTCTGGGGTTCATGATGCAGCTGTGACCTCTTTGTTCCCATGTTCATGTCCCCAGTGAGATCTGCTCTGGATAGGAGTAGCTTGAAAGAGTTAAAGGGTAAAAATAAGTGTTTGTGATGAATAAGCTGATCTGTATGATTCACAGAAGTGGAAACTCAACAGCAGTTAAACCTTCCAATCTTAATCTGTTTTGCCTATAAGATACCATATGTAAACAGGCATATGTTAACAGTTCACAGGGTAATTTGTGTCTCAGTGTTTGACGTCAGAAAGTTTGCAACAAGATGTAAGGCAAGAAACTCAGAGGTGAGGTGGGTTTAACTTCCCTTAATGCAGCAAACCTCAGTGTGGCTGAGGAGGGTCTGTCACTGACACAGGTGAGAACCTGCCGCTGCCAGAGAGGCAGTTCCGTGGAGTGATTGAAGAAATGCCCAATCAAACATTACAGCAAAGACAAGGCAGGAGGGATCCATGTGCAGCAGCTTTCAGTGGTACCCCGAGGCATGAGCCGTTAAGGCAGCTCTCTCACTGGAGCTGATTTCCCCCATGAGGCAGAATTCTCCATTTTACAACAGTCTCTGAAGTTTTCAAATCCATGGAGCCAGGACATGTACAGAGCAGAACTAATCAGGCAGGCACCCCACGGAAGATTTAGCACACTTGTGCTAAAAGGAGCACACATTCCTCTGAATCAAGGACATACTCATCATTGCTGCTCCGGAGCTGTGATCTTATTCATTCTAGAAGAATCAAAAAGACCAGGCTAAGTCAGTGCTCCCTTGAGAAATACCCGGAGCAAAAGCAGGGGCTGCAGGAAGTGATACCGATGACTCAGCAGCCAAGGCCAACACACTGCCTTATTTTAGACAGTGTCCTCTTGGACATACATCATGTTTCCTCATGAGTGGCTGATGACAAAGGTCTTACCTGCCTGTGGTCACCAGTACCTCATGACGTTCTTCTTGAGAATAGTTCTACTGTTGTGGCCCAAACTAGCTTAGAATGCACTGTGTGATGTGTTGCACTGCCACTTCAAGTGAATGTTGATCTACATCTTCCCTAGAAATCTCCATGTATGGATCCTGAGGTACTGTGTGCTCCATTAACTGCACATTTCTGTAGCAGATAGTGCTGTTATACAATGAAGAGGTTGCACTTAGGAAAGGGGCTTCCTGGAGTGGACAATGGTAGAGTATCCCAAGAACAGGTCTTCCTTTCTTTTGCTATAGCCAAAGCCTTAAACTGATGGCTCCCCACAGATGAGTATTGGCTGCACATTTCAAGTCTTCCATAAAAAATGATTTATTTTCTGGTCATGAAGTCCTTACTGTTAACGCAGATTATTCCAACCATACAATGTGGTTCCAGCAACGCACAGAGCAGGACCCTATGTGGAGGTGCCAGAGACTCTAGGCTGCCAGCCAGTACCTGTAAGAAGCAAAACCATTAGATTGATTGTTAAGCAAAGTACAGTTCTGGGGTACGTGTACATCGCACAGTAGATACCCGTGTGTATGCATGAGTAATGTCAGTGACTTAACAGGACTGCAGCAATGTACAGAAAATAGAGTGTTTCTTCATTTCAGAATGGGCTGAGCAGAGAGCTGCCTCGCTTGCTTATTCTGATGTTAGCCCGGACCTGAAGACAGAGCTTGAAAGCACGCACATGAATTGAATTGCATGGGAAGCTTACCAAAGGAAGTGTTTGCTTGTAAACTCAGTATGAATAGGATCTTCTCTGACCGCAAGGGAAATGGAGAGACACTCATTCACTGTCCGCTTGTGCAATCGGCTTCTGAACTAAAAACAGGATTTGAGGTTTAAAACCTGAACCTTCACATGTCTTTCAGGCAACAGAAGAGTTGCTCTTTAGTCCACAAAGGAACAAAGTCAGGAGGTGCTGCTCGTGAGTCTCCTTGGATTTGATAACAACTGGCTTATCAAAAGGGAATTATTTAGAGTTCCTAGCAACAGCAACCCTCAGTGCGGCTTCTGTGCAGGCTTGAGGAGAGGCATCTGAGCACCATTACACTGCATTTCTTTTGATGTCACTATGTGCTTGTCATGTGTTTTATGTCTTCACAGGGAATCTGCTGCTGAGTTCCACAGTGTCTAAGGATGGTTGTGGCTTTATCACAGGTGCCATTCCTGCTATAAAAAACAGGAAAGTTCTTTATCACCTGGCCACACAACTCCTTTGAGCCCTGTCTCTGCAGGGTAATTCTGTACACTTGTAGATTACGGACAACCTCCTGGTTTTAGATTGCTGCCTTTCAGTCTAGCAGTAATTTAGGTTTAATTATATGGCTTGAGACAACTTGTAAAATAGAGATACTTCTTTTTCATCATTTGCCTGATGGTTTAACATTAGCTGCAGTATTTGTGTGTCATGGCTCTCTCATCCTGTAACTAAAATAATGACTTCTTAATTTCTCCCCATAGCAAGCAGCCAGTTTATTTATAAGTGGCCTAATCTAATAGAGATTTACGCTGTGCATCCCATGAGACATACTATCAAAGTTACCAGACCTGTCCCAAGCACTTGGGAAGTGGGGAGATGGTTACACAATTCTCATTGCCTCTGGCTGCTCTAGTTACAAAGATAAAGGGTCAGAGAACTGGAGCAGCGGAGTTAATTTTGTGAGCATCCAAGGAAAAGCAGCCAATCAGGTGAGGCAGGCACTGGCTGAGGGTGAGATGGGCAGATGCTTGAATACCATGTAACAAAAATCTCCTTGAATAAAACAACATGCCAGGAAAAGGGAATGGCTGTGCCTGACCCCCAGACAGTCTGGAGTCTTAAATCTTCATCTAGCAGGTGCAATAGTGCTGCTTCTATGTTTTAAACCAGAAAAAAAACTATATGAAGAACAACATTCAGCTTGTCACAGCCCTGGCAAATCTGTGCAGGTATGTGCCCGATCTGTGATAACACATTACACAGGAGCTCCAGTCCCAGCTCCTCATGTAGTACCTGGGACTTAGGAAGACAGGAGCCAGTGAGCAGTCCTGCTTGCTGTGACCATCGTTTTCCAGGCAGGATCTACTCTTCGCAGTGATTTTGTCATGTCCTTTGTCTGGGAGCTCCTCGGACTTCCTGAGCATCAGGAAGGTGCCTGTTGCACTCTGTTCTCCTCTGCGAAGTATTGACCAGTACTGCCAAAGGCCATCCCTCCCCACCTCACTTCTACTGGGCCCGTTGGAGCATCCTAGGCTGGGTGTTTGTTCCCCTGTGGCCTGCTGGTTCACAGCAGTTTGTTTCTCCATCTCTCGTGTAGCAAGACTCATCCACATGAAAGTCAATGTTTTATCCCGGCATTAGGCCTGTAAGTGTAACTGTGCACTGATTTGTGTTCCACAGTGATTTACAGCGCTATCCATAGGGGATGAGGAACACTGCCTTGGTTCATTTGGAAGGGCTCTAAAGCCATTCAGACTGAAATTCTCTGCAGGCACAGCTGAGAATTGCCATGCAAATATTCATCTCATCTATGCTAAGCAAGTAGCCCCCCCCCGAATTTGGGGGCAGAGATGGAATGATCAAGGCTTGTGCAGGGAATAGAAGGAAGACTCCCAAATAACTTGATTTCAGGAGGAAACTAATGCAGGAGATATCCTGGATGCTTAAAAGCCTGTGGTATGACCTACAACAAACAAGAATGAACCAGATGGCAAGTGTGGCAGCCCCATATTCTGCCAACATGTTCTAATACTGAAGTGCTGCAACACTTCTGATCCTCACATACCTCTCCCTGGAGTTCCTCCTGTTCTCTGCACTGGGTCATAACCAAACCGTGGTTTGGTTACATGCAAGCACTGGTGGAGATGGGAAAGAGGACAAGTTTCAACCCTTTTGAGAAGCACCATGCCCTGCAGATCAACAGACATCATGGCTGGCATCCCTTTGGTTTACATTTTGGGGATCAGCCCAAATTCAGGGAAACAGAAAAGCCAAAGTGGGACTCACTTCTCTGCTCTGCATCTGGTAATGAATTCTGTAGGGAAGGAAAGGAGTCTGGATGTAGACTGGAGCTTTCCCCAAACAGCAAAACCGAGCATTATTAATTTGGTTAATAACTGCTAATATATGATTATTTATGACATTAACGCTCTGAGTACCTGAAAACGTGATGGACATTTTAAGGAAGCAATGAAGGTTTCCTGCTGCCAAGAACTGCCCCATTTTGCAAAGACCCAACACGCGGGACATTTAACCTTGGTTCATCCCAGCCCCATGCAGACACTGAACTTTGGTCTGTACACCAGGATTCACCAGGGATTCTCTTTTCCTGGCCTTCAGGGACTGCATTCCCAGTCGGTGCTCCAGCCAGCAGGGACACCCACAGAGCATCAAAACTGGACACCAGGAGCCTGTGGCAGCACTGTGGGGTGTGATGCTGTGGGTACCTCTGTGCTCTGCTCTCCTCTTACACCCCAGATAGTTTTGGGGGACAGGATGATGAGAATGGCTGTTTGCCCTTCTCAAGATGAGTGGGAGCTACCCCCATTTGGTAGCCTGAACCAAGCACCTGTGCTTGTGGCATAGGGCCAGCTCTGGGGCCCCCAACACAAGAAGGACATGGACCTGTTGAAGTGAGTCCAGAGGAGGCCATGAAGATGATCAGAGGGGCTGGAGCACAGGCTGACAGAGTCGGTCTTGTTCAGCCTGGAGAAGAGAAGGCTCCATGCAACACCTTGTTGTAGCCTTCCAGTACCTAAAGGGGCCTACAAGAAAGCTGGAGAGGGGCTTTTGACAAGGGCCTGTAATGACAGGAGAAGAGGAGATGGCATTAAACTGGAAGAAGACCGATCAGATATTTGGAAGAAGCTCTTCCCTGCGAGGGTGCTGAGGCACTGGCACAGGCTGCCCAGAGAAGCTGTGGCTGCCCCATCCCTGGCAGTGTTCAAGGCCAGGTTGGATGGGGCTTGGAACAACCTGCTCTAGTGGAAGGTGTCCCTGTCTGTGGCAGTGGTTGGAACTGGATGATCTCTAACGCTCTTCCAACCCAAACCATTCTATGATTCTATGAGGTGGCCAGCTGTGGATTCTAAGAGGCTTCAAATGGGTGGGAGTCTGGCGAGGTGAAGGACACAGCTTCCAACAACGTGTGCAAAAGGATCCACAGTACAGCTCTTCTCCTCCATGGGAACAGTGAGGTGGCACAGGGGCTGAGAGAGGTGGGTCTTTGGGAGGGTGAGGACCAAAGGCAAGCAACTTACCTCAGGTGCACCACTTGGTGTTCACACTGCTGCTCACACTGCATCTCAGCCTGAGAGCACCACTGAGGAGATGCTGTTATACACTAATCATGCCTGTGAGCATTTTTATGTAAGTCCATCACTATTTTGATGTGTCTGCACCCTTCCCTTGTCCCCAAAAGCACTGACACCCTCACCTCGTGCTATCCCAGGCAAGGGAAGCAGCCCACACATGCAGCATCCTACAGCTCAGCTCACCCAGCAGCAGCATCCCAGTCATAAGACTTCCAGGAAGGGAAAAGTAAAACAAAGGTCTGATGGATGCTCGAGTGTGTTTTACCCATGAGAGGAATGAAACAGCGTGCTGTGAGAGCTGTGGTGAATGGCTCAGAAACGATCTGCAGGCATTAATGGAATTGAATTTCTGGGAAATGGAAAGGAAAATGCCGGCCCTGGGATATCCCTTTATGGCATATGCATTTCATGTTTAACTGCATTAATGGGACTGCTATGCTATGAGTCATCCTGAACAGGAGTTTCATGTGTTTCTTAAAATACACTGGAAGTAGCTGAAGGCATGCACGGGTTTGCGGTGCAGTTATCTGTCAGGAATCTGAGCAAATACCTGCACGCACAGCATCACAGCTCCAGAGCTGGGGCACCCGAATGGGGCCCTTCTGCTGCTTAAACAGACCTGGGAAGCGAAACGGGAGAGGAACTGATCCTGCAGAGTAACAAGGCGCAGGCTCCCAGTGTCATTAGGGAAGCCTCAGCACTGATTTGCATATATGTAAACAGCAAAGCTGGAGAGCTGCTTTCTGAAGCACTGTTGTCAACACGGGAGCTGTCTGCAGCTTTTCCAGGGATCATTTGTTGTCTGCTTTTCTCTCATTTTTCTTCTGTTTACTCACAGCCCTGGCTGCAAATCTATTTACTGTTCCTTTAAACCCACACGTTCGGGGCTGGACTGTCTGCTCCTCACCGGTCACTTCAGCAGCGGGCTGCTGCTTGCTCTCCATGCTATTCCTTTTTCGGAGAGTCGATAGTTTTAACATGGGAAACACCCAATGCCAAGTGGTTCTGATGGTGCACGTTAAGTTGGTGCTCATGGTTAACGCACAGCAGCCTCATTGTGCAAACCTTGGGATGAATGATGGTTATTTAGTGATTAGTGAAAAGCAAGGATTGGGGCTGGGGAGAAGCCACAGTGCATGTATACAGGAGAAGCTGCTGGCACTGAACTGGGCTCGCTTTCTCTCCGCATTCACCCTGGCTTCACTCTTTGTTTTCACACATCGCACGAGGCGATGCTGTCTCGAAAGCACTACAGCAACATTTGGAATTTCTGGCACCGCTTCCCAGCGGCGCACGCTGGCCCTGGATAAACCCGCTGCTGCCATGGCCAGGGCCGCCTTTGCAGGAGAAACAAATGCTCATCCTTCCGTGCCGGTGACTTTATTGCTGCTTAGCTTCGCTAGGAAACCCTCCCTGCACTGGGCTCATGAAGCCTCTCTTTGGGCTTACAAGTGGGCAGTGGAAGGTTGAGGAGTTCGGCAGCACGCTGAGCTTGTGAGGGGCGAACTCCAAAAGTGAGGGGTGATCCCCAAAAGAGTGGGGCGACTCCCAAAAGAGCGAACCCCAAAGGCAAGGGGTGATCCCCAAAGCGAGGTGCGCCCCCAGGCTCTGCCATCCTCAGCAGCCTGACTCGGACACACGATGTCCTTGCTCAGGACCGGCTGCAGGACCTCAGCAGGGTGACCCCACCGCCCCGCCCGGCTGCGCGTCCCGCCGCGGCCGGGGTTGCGGCGGGCGGAGCGGAGCGGAGCGGGGCGGGCGTGCCCGCGGCTCCCTCCTCCCCTTTCCCCGTGCGTCAGCCCTGGGAGGAGGAACCAGGGCGCTTTTTTCCCCCCTTTTTTTTTTAAAGCCTCCGAGCCCCGGAGCGCGGAGTCGGCTGCCGATGGTGGGCACGGCCCGACGTGTCTGCGCCGAGAGCGAAGGGATGCGCGCAGCGCGCACCGCCCGCCTCTAGCTCCGCGCCCGCGCCCGCGCCCCCCCATGAGCCGCCCCGCGTCCCTGCTGCCGGCCGCCCGCTGCCGCAGCGCCCCGGCCAAGCGGCTCCAGCCGCTCCACGACGGCCCCGCCGAGGAGGCGCCGGCCGCCAAGTGCCCTCGTCTCGCCGACTGCGGCCCCCCGGACTGCCTGAGCGCGCCCGGCTCCCCCTGCTCCCCCGCGTCCCCCGGCGGCGGCGGGGCCCCGGGACCCAGCCTGATCGCCTCGTACCTGCTGCTGCCGCTGGCCGAGCGGGAGCAGGTGTCCAGGGCGCTGAGCGTCAGCTCCGGGCGGGAGCTGCGCTGCAAGGTGAGCTCCGCGGGCGCGGGGGGCTGGTGGGGGTCGGGACCGTCCCGGTGCGTCTGAGCACCGCGGGACCGCTCTACCCGGGGGGAGCCGCGCAAAACATCGTCCCGCTGCTCCCCGGGTGGAAGTGCCCAGCCTGCCGCCCTGGGGAGTCATTTACAGGCGCCGGGAGTAAGCGCTAAGTCCGGTTACCTCGGAGCACCTTCCCCAGGAGGCTCTGGGGACGGCGCTTCGTTTCACTGGGGGTTTTTACCCTCTTTTCGATGCAAAACGAGCCGGAAGGGTCTCGGTAACCGCTTTGAACGACGCTCCAGCCGAGCCCTGGCTCCCCTCCAGCTCGCTCGTCATTGTTTGGGGAGAGTTGCTACGCGAGCGGCTGCTTTCAACGCCCTTGAGAACGAATTTTGCTTTAATTTCCTCTTTACAGGTGTTCCCCCTCAAACACTACCAGGACAAGATCCGGCCGTACATTCAGCTGCCGTCACACAGAAACATCACCGGCGTCGTCGAAGTCATCCTCGGGGACACCAAGGCCTATGTGTTCTTTGAAAAGGACTTTGGGGACATGCACTCCTACGTGAGGAGCTGCAAGAGGCTGAGGGAAGAGGAGGCTGCCCGGCTGTTCAAGCAGATCGTCTCGGCTGTAGCTCACTGCCACCAGTCGGCCATCGTACTCGGTGACCTCAAGCTCAGGAAATTTGTCTTCTCCAACGAAGAAAGGTGAGTGGTTGTCAGTAGCCGGCCAGGGGGGGGGGGGAGTGGGGAGGGAGGAAGGTCACATCCAGAGGTGCACAAGGCAGTGGGAACGGCTGCTGTGTCAGCTGGGCATCACTTTGCAGGCGATCCGAGTAGGTCCCCTCACGTGTGTGTAGTAGGTCCCGGATCTAACCGGTACGCGCTGACTCCTGGTTAGATCGGAGTTGATGAAAGGGAGGAAGCTCGCCAGGAGCTTCCTCTCATTCAGCAGAAGTTCAGTGGAACCCGCTGGTAGACAAAGGGACCATAGTTCGGGTGCTCGTTAGCGCCAGGAGATGTCATGTGTGCCCCTCGGTCAGTGTGAAGTGAATCAAAGGCAGAGGAGGGAAGGCTGAGGCACTGTGCTGGGGAGGGGGAACATCCTGGCTCTGGGAGCAGGATGGAGCCTCTGGTCCTTCCTTGGGAAAGCCGTGGTGCTCCGGAGGGGTCTCCTTCCTGGAATCCCCTCATCAGAGTCATGCTGCTCACCAAAGACGTGCTGTGTCCTTCGAGGCTTTTATCCCTCCTCACTACTGGGGGCAGTGCTGTCTGTGCCCCTGTCCCATGGATGTGAGCATGCATAGGAGGGAAGGTGTGACAGTGTCCAGTATTGGTTTGGGAATCCCGCACTTGGGTAAAACTTAGCCTAAAGCCTAGGTTTATAGAGAGGAGACCCAGAACCTGGCTGTTACATTTAGGTTAGGGAAGGAATTCAGTATTTCCCTGGAGTGCTTGCTGCGTTTATAGTGCCTCACCGCATGTGGCAGAGCCAGAAATACACTTTTAATCAGCAAAACTGACTCTGACTAGTTGCTTATCATAGAATAGTGAGGGTTGGAAAGGACGTTAAGATTATCTTGTGGAAAGCTAAAAAAAGAAGTAAAAGCTGTAGTGGAGTTGTGCTTAATCTGATGAGCCCGGAGGTGATGCTGCTGAAGCAGAAGAAAATGCATTTTCACCTTGTTTAACTGGGCTGCGGCTGTTCAGGGTACCATTAATAAACGTGATAGGAAAACGAAGCAGCGCTGCCCCTCTTGCACAGAAACAGCCCCATGTTGACACGCACAGAGAGCAATTCCTTTGAAGGAAACTATTGCAGCTTTTCCCGCCCATGAGGAGGTGAAACGTCTGCTGAAATGTTACATTGCACACACACTGGTCCCATGTGGAAATAGCGCGTTGCACAGGCGGGTGTCATGTGCGCGGCGTTTGGCAAGAAGAGGGTTAAGCAATGGCAGGCGGGTCCGGCGCTGGGCACAGGTGCAGTTTCAGGGCTTCCCGCAGCCAATCCCGGGCCCACGGTTCCCGTTGAGTCATATTTTCCGTTCGCAGAACCAATGGGTATCTGGCGAGGTCAGGCTGAGGACAGGCTGCAGCCAGCGCCTGCCAGCGCGAGGGGTGGCTGCTTTGCTGATGTGGAGCATCCCTTTCCCACACCAGAACGGGCGGTCGGGGTTAGAGCCACCTCCAGCTGGGAGGGGGGGGGGGGTGCGTGGTACCCTGGGGAAAGGCACAGAGAGTAAAGGACCAAATCAAAGCTAAAACAGAACCCTCAGGAGAGGCGATGATCCCGCAAGCAGGGAAGGGAGCTGGGGTTTGCAGCTTGCAAAGTCACGCAGCTGGATGCTGTTTGCTCAAAGTCTGAACCACAAATAGCAGCACTGTACCCAGTTAAACCCCTGCAGTCGCAGTGCAAGCCGTGTAGATAGAAGGTGACTTTGCTGGTGTTCCTCGAGAGCCCTCTGTGTTGTTAAAGCCTCCAGTACATGAAATAATCAGCCGTCGCTGTACACCTACTCGGCGCACGTAGCTGTGCTTCCATTACATGGGTCCAGGAGTCCAGGCAGCTTCTCTGCTGCACATTAAATAGTGTTTCCTCTCCTTTTCATTATGCCAATGCAAGAAGGGGGGGGTTACAGGTTGTTGTGGCTCCCTTGTGCCTGGGTGCTGCTATTTCTAACCCTCAGCTTCCTCTCCTGCCCTCCCTAGGACTCAGCTGCGGCTGGAGAGCCTGGAAGACACACACATCATCAAAGGCGAAGACGATGCGCTCTCAGACAAGCACGGCTGCCCGGCGTACGTCAGCCCTGAGATCCTAAACACCACGGGGACTTACTCTGGGAAATCGGCCGACGTGTGGAGTTTGGGAGTGATGCTCTATACCCTGCTGGTGGGACGCTATCCCTTCCATGACTCGGACCCTAGCACTCTCTTTTCCAAAATCCGGCGTGGACAGTTCTGTATTCCTGACCACGTCTCCCCCAAAGCCCGATGCCTCATCCGCAGCCTCCTGAGGCGGGAGCCCTCAGAAAGACTCACTGCTGCGGAGATTCTGCTTCACCCTTGGTTCGAGGCAGTCTTGGAGCCTGGATATACAGACCAGGAGACGGGAACTTCGGATCAGATTGTTCCCGAATACCACGGAGACAGTGACGATATTAGTTCCTTCTTCTGCTAACCACAAAATCTCACAAACCTCAGCGGTTCCCACCTCCGGCATCTTCATAGGGTTTCATTTTTCCACGTTTGCAAACGCAACAGCATCTTAAAGTGCCAGTATGGTCAGAGAAGTGACCTTGTTTCAGACAAATGCCGACCCGTAGGTCTCCGCTCCCTGAATGCACTCAGTTTCATTCTCTTGCTCTGCTGGTAGGTCGGTCCCGCCAGCCCTGGAGGACCATGCAGCTTTGTGAGAGCCCCTTGGCTTTTCTCCTGCCTCCCGCATCCTCCACCGGTGTAACTGGTTGCATCCTGGCTGCAGAGTCTTACGGCTGGCGAGGGGTGAGACAGAAAGGCAGTCCCCTTCTGCTTTCCCATGGGGGTGCAGAGCCCCGGCCGCGATGTGTAGGGGTGGGAGGCACGAGGAGCACCTCTAACCGAGTGAATCTGACACAAGTGGTAGGAAGGGGAATCGGCTCGGCCGCACCAAGTTGCAAAGTAGCTTTCTGACTGTAAGAGCACTTTAGCGAGGGAAGGAAGTCTTCACCTGACACAGTCAGCTGCCTGCTGGCTGCTGCTCCTGCAGCTCATCTTTCTTTCAGAGGCATGAAGCTCCTAGATCCACCTGTAAGACAAACCACTGCTGTGGCTCTTTCTGAAGCAGAAACAAGTGGATCACCCAGCTGGATCCCCTCTGATTCCATTCGCTGACCGGGAAAGCATTTTAAATAGACTTAAGCTTTGCGTTACCATGGTGTAGCCTATACAACTTTATGCCCTCTGCGAGCTTGTCAAGTAGCAGGTCTCGTTAGCTCCGAGTGCCAAAACATATCCGTTTACCGACCCGTAACACTATCGGCTGGGGCGCCTTCCCTTGGAAAACGATGAGGGGTATCTTGTACAGTACCTATAAACACGTCATGTTTTCCTACAGGCTCAACTCTTAAAAACATCACATCCACTCTCCTCTTTCCCTCCTCCATCCCCCGAAAAGTTAGTCTTAAGAGTAAAATCTCCATATGCCCTTAGTTGATTATTCAGGTATGTTGTTTGCCCCCAGCTACAGGGGTGGTTTTCCCCTTAAATTTCGTTTTATTTGTTTTGCATGATTATTCATAGTCTTTCCAATGTGCGTGGATAATGAATATATCTCAATCGTTAGCTTCCTGGGTTGGGGGTCAGTAAAGCTTAGTCCTGCCGAAGATTTCTGCTTCGTTTCACATTCGTGTCCAGTGGCTTATGCAAAGAGGTGTCCGTTCGCCTTAGGCGAAAGCACGGCTTCGGGAATGGCCGTGAGGTGGGTAACGCATGCCCCTGACGTGACACAGGTCGAGTGAAGTCATTTTTAGGGTTAACCCCTGGCAAGCTGCAGTCCCACCACGCGTTGCGAGAATACCATGTATACCTCATGGACTGTGTACTTTGTACATACCTTACTGTTTGGGGGGGTTGTTTTCTTGTTCTGTTGTACTTTGTTTGTCCTAATAAGAGGTGTCGAAGAGCAATTTAATGTGAATTATTGTTGGCAATACTAACTTGACAGAATCATGAGCATTAAGAGCAGGGCGCTACAGCTCTCCGTTGCACTAAACCTCTCATGATTGCTTGACATTTGTATCTGTGATACAGTTTAACCCTTCTATGAAAAACAGTACCTTTGTATATATTGGTAGAAAGTTCTGCCAGAAAAGCTAAAAACACTATGTCCAACTTGTAAATATGTATATGTATGTGGAAACCTGGATCATAAAGTCTGACTTGTAGAGAGTTTTAATAAACTTGGTTTCATAAGGTTTGTCACCATTTCTTGCGGTGTCTCAAGGGGAACACAGCCTGAGTATGCCTGGTTCAATCTGAAAAGATGGGGATCTGCTCATCTGTGGTCTCTGTGCATGCTCCATCGTGCCTGAGCTACCAGGGTCTGCCTGGGGTTGTGTCCCCAGAGGGATGAATGGGAATGGGGGATGGCTTCTGCCTCTTGTGGGGTGGAAAGGGCTTGAGATACCCCTAGAGCTATGTGAAATGGGGTATCCATCCGATAAACAAGAGGGAGAGGAGTTACAGCTCTGCCTCTGAACTTTAGAAACCCTATTGCCTTTCAGCACATGCATTCACTTCCATCTGCACCCCGTGAGCAGAAAATGCTGTGGCACTGCACGGCTGTCATCCTGCACCTGTGTGAGAGGCAATGTGATGCTCAAGACAGTGGAAAATCAGATCTCAGGTGACTAAAAGCGAGCAGCCAGAAGCAGAGGCAGCAGTCGAGGGCACTGGCTTTAACGGGGAGCTGGAGCCAGTGGCAGGGTCTTGATCCCACTGCTGGGAGGCAGAGCTGAGGGCACCCGGTGCTCCAGTTAAAAATGGAGAGAAAGATTATTAGAGCTGCTTTTCTTTGTGGTGAGAAGAGAGGGGTATAAATAGCAGCAGTATCAAGGTTAGAGAATGCGCTTTCCTGAAAGAGATCAAGCCACCCTTGCAATCCACCCGGAGCGGTGAGATCATCGCTCACAAGTAGAGAGGAGGAGGAAGAGAGTCTTGATTTTTATTTATACTTTGCCTCATGTTTAACTTTGTCCTTTTGCTTGAAATCTGTTCACAGAGCAACTGCTTCCAGGCAGCTCTTTGAGCAGGAGCAACTTCAGAAAGGATTTTGCTTTTAGAAGGGGAGTTGAAAGAGGAGGAATAGGGACCTGGTTGGTGCTAAAGTGAAGTGCACTGACTTGAACCAGGCACCTTGACTCCCACTGCAAGAAACCAGCGATCTGTGGCAGTAAGCATATTTTCTTAGCACTTGCTGAGTGAATGTCAGGCACCGAAATATCTCAAGTTACTTTACTGATGTTATTCTTGCAAGACTTGTAAACATACATGCGCCACATAGCCTGACTGATTGAATTACCCCCTGCCCTATGATGCTTTCGGGCTTGGAGAGAAGCCCTGGTGCACCCTTTTAAAACAACTGCAGAACGTTTGTGTTTCGGTGAAACCTTGAGAACTTTCAAAACACCTTTTTTTTCACCCCTTGCATTAAGTCACCCTCAGTAGGTGAATGTGTAGGCCATCCCGTGACTTTATTTCACAGAAGCTATGCTGCAGAGCAATTAAAATAAATGCCAAATTGTAGTAACATCTGCAAACAGCCTCTGTGTTGCTTTAGGGATTATAATGCAACATCCGTTTGTACAGCAGAATAAATTGCTATTGCTTCGTTACCCCATCGTTTGTATTATTGTATACAAAGTTTCAGAGCATGTTGAAAGCACCAGCATATTAAGTGATTAAACTTTGATGGTGGGTGTGAGAACTTTGATTTATGCAATGCATACGTTTCTTTTTGAGAGAGTCATAATTTGTCTATTTTTAAATGGCCCTTTTGGATGGGGAGTGTAGGCATCTCTTATGTATTTCTCAGACCTGGTCACTATTTTCATCTTGAAGTTGCAAGGTGTTGCTGGCCTCTCTGAATAGTGCTGGGAGCCTTCATTCCTCTGTTTGCTGCTCAAAATGCAAGCTGAGGATTTTCAGTACATCCTCGGATCCATCCTAAACTGGCATCAAACCACCTCCCAGTCAGGATTGATCCTGCATCCCAAGTACATATTTTTATCAGCTCTTGATACTCTGGCTGCATTTTAGGCATCGGTTCAATAATTTTCGTTTGAAGTAGCACAGCAGAATTTATAAACCAGCTTCATCCTAAAGCGCCAGGTAAAAGAGCCAGCTCAGCAAGCTCAGCTTTAAGGTCAGCATCTCTTTGCCAAGCAGGTGATACTGCTGAGGTTATTTGCAGTTAATTAAGAAGGATTGGTAGAGGTTCAGTTCTACTTATGATAACCACCCCCCCCCCCCCCCCCCCCGCCTCTGATTTTAGAACACCTTCAAGTCAGTCAAAGGCACTTCTGCACCCAGGTATTATTTATGAAAGAAAGGGGGGAAAGAGCAATTTTTTATACAAATGTAGAAGAACGGAGATTCATTGCACTTGGCTGGATCACAAAGCCAGCACAACGCTCTGCTCTAGCTCTGCTTTAATGCACTGAGGGTAGGCTTGAGGGGTAACTTCAAAACCACATTTTGTTCAACCAGTGCTGAGTGCATTCTGTCAGGCAAATCTCTGCAGATTATCTCTTTATATAAAAGCGGATTTTTTTTCTCACTTTTTTCATGCTTTTGCATTCTGTCAGGGAGAAACCCCAGCGTTTAGCATTATGGCACTGCACAGATTTAGCAGCACAAAGAAATCTCCTATGCAAATGCCTCTTACATGTATAACGTTTTCCTATCCAGCGCTGAGAAGAATAGCTTGACACATAACCACGGTCTGAATTAATGGCTTTGCTAAATGCAACATCTCTCAGAACTATTGTTGGTAAAAGTACCGTGAAATTTGCAACAGTTCTTACCACCATTCCTCCATAACTTGCAAAATCCTGTTCTCCAAGTGAAACCCAGAGTTCAGATTTCAGAAAGGATCAATTTTTGTTGCAGCAAAACGACAAATCCTTCAGGATATGAGTTCACAGCAGGAACATTTTCTTTTATATATTTTTTATGGAGCCAGCTATTTAGAAAATGCCTTCAAGAAAACTCATTAGTTTCCATTGCCCTGTATGTATTTATTTACAGTATTTAACCAGCTAAACAAGCTAATGTGCAGCACTTCATTTCCTAATTTGGCTTTGAAGACGGAGCGGCCGAAGTATCAATTACATTCTGTCAAATGCAAACATTAACATAACTGTATGAAGCAATCATGTTTCTAACAACAGCAAGCACTGCCCAGAGGACCAAAATAAATAAAATTCATAGAGCAAGAGGTAACGCTTTTCTTTACGGCAGGATTAGGGCTGGTGAGCACCCGTATGCTTTCCTCTCAAGGGATGTTTGTCTCGCCCGGCTGCGGAGGCAGCTCCGGTGCTGAAATGCAGGTGATTAATACGGCACTTGCTCACCAAGGGCACGGTCTCATCACAGCGGGTGTGGATTTCTGCATGCAACTCCCACTGTTATTAATGGTTAATTAATGTGTAATTTGCAGAAAGAGATGAAACCGGGACCTCGGTGGTGTGCTGTGAGCACACTCGCAGGCTTATCGTTCGAAGAAGTATCAGGGTGACACGAAGGGTGGATGACAGAAAATAAGTGCTGCATGAATCAGCTGCCCCGTGTTTATCATACGGGGCTGTTGTGGGAAAAACATTCACCTCCACCGACTGCCGTCTGCTGCCAGCAACAAAAGTCGAGTTTGATAAATTATCAGTGGAGATGTTCTCAGTGGCTTTGCTTAGATTTTATTCCTCTTGCGCAAATTGCAGATTAGGAAAGGATTAAGTAACAACAGTGTGGCTAAAGTATTACACATCACGCTGGCGATTAGCCAAAGAATGTAGCATGCAAAAGCTGACATTGCCTAAGAAATCAAATATAGCTCTGGTCACCACAGAGAATGACTCTTCTCCACCACCTGAGGTAGTTGCTCAGTTTCTCCTATGTCACCCAGTGTCTTGCACCAGCAAATGGTTCATTGCAGGGCTTTTTTTCTTTCCTTTTCATTTTTTCCTTTTCTGAACTTCCAGGTAGTGACAAAGTCATAAACATTGAGATGAATCACAGAAACCATCAATGTAATTGAGTGGAAAGCCCTTGTTGGGCCTTGTGATAGCATCCCCATCAAGTCTCGACTTGTCAGTGTTGTATTCTCGCTGAGGTTCAAATCCTGTGAGTTTTCCTTGCCCTGCTAGCAACCGGGGGCAAAGTCTCAACATAACTTGTACAAAAGGCTTTGCAAGACTCTCATGCCCAATGACAATGACTTTGCAGATGGGATGTCTGGTGTGAGTAAGGGTTTCCTCTGGTGAGTAAAGGCAGCAGAATAAGGCTCACAAAATGAGCCAGCAGCCTTCATTGCAAGGTGGGGGGGGGGCAGCCCTGCTGGTAGTTCCTCTGACTCCTCAAACACCAGAAAAAAGGGTAAAACCCACCCTGGTGCTTGTATGATATCATTGGCTGACAAGTATGGGGGTGAACCCTCTCCTTCCTACCTTCATGGCACTGCCCAAATTGTCTGGATTTGGGGGAAGACAGGAAGTTTTGAGGCCAACAGGTCTACCCAGCTCCAGGAGAAGCCCCAGCAGATGCCTACAGGAGTGCATGGGAGCATGTCCAGCTCCCCCTGTGATGTCGCCCCTGCAGCACAGAGACACATTACTTAAAAGGGGCCTACAGAAAAGATGAGGAGGGACCCTTTATCAGGGACTGTAGTGATAGGATGAGGGGTAATGGTTTTAAACTGAAAGGGTATAGATTTAGATTAGGTTAAAGGAAGAAGTTCTTTACTGTGAGGGTGCTGAGGCACTGGCACAGGTTGCCCAGAGAAGCTGTGGCTGCTCCATCCCTGGCAGTGTTCAAGGCCAGACTGGATGGGGCTTGGAGCAACCTGGTCTAGTGGAAGGTGTCCCTGCCCGTGGCAGGGGGCTCGACCTAGATGATCTTAAAGTTCTCTTCCCACCCAAACCATTCTATGATTCTCTGACGTCATGGCCCACTGATGCCCACTCTGGTGTTTAAATGTTCTCTGAGGATCTTCTTATCAAACAGTTCCTGGGCTGCCTTTGACCCTATCTCCCTTTTGGGGTCTCTAAATCCTGCGGCAATGATTTCCAGAGCAGAGCTTGGTGCTGTTCCTTGCTTGGAAAGGGGATATGCACCAAAACACAAGGATATGACTGGAACCACTGAAAAGCACTGACTGGTCCAGTTTTGGGGGTCTTTGTGCTGCTCTCGCTTGCAATGGGGCGATGCAGAGCAATGTGCTCTGTGCAGGGCAGCAGCCTTCAGAGGCGGCCGTGGTGCCAGGGGTGATGAGGACTTGAGCTCAGTGGACAGAAAGGCTTAATCAGCGAACTCATGGGATTTTTCATCATGAGTCTTGTGATCCTTAATATGTAAGAGCGCTGCCTGCTGAAGTTAATGATCGCCAGGAGATTTCAACCTTACATGTCAGGAAGAACGAGCAAGTGCCTGTCCCGAGCTGTTGCAAAGAGATGTTTGAAAGGATGTGTCTCGTGAACTCTTCGGACTATTCCCTGCTCGGCACCGGTGTCCCAGCCGGATGCTCCATGCTGCAGAGACATGCTTGACTGGCTGCCTCATTAGAGCAGGCAGAGCTTTGTCCTTTTATCTGAGCAGCTGGCAAAACAATAAATTAGAAAATAAGGCAAAATCAGCAGACCGTTTTCTTTGCCCATGTGCGGGGTTAGAGGAACTGCTCCCCTCCTCCAGAACGATTTCCTGACTTGGTTGCATTTTTCTCAATCTCCTCTTCTTCTTTTTCTTTGGGCGTGTGGGGAAAAGCAGGATTTGTGGTTTGGCTGGAGGGGGAGCACCTTTTTGTGCTGTGCTGTGGCCAAGGCATCTCATATGCATGTGCCAGCCACAGTGAAAGCCCTGGAAAATCTCTCTCTGGCACTGGGCAATGGTGGTTTTGCAGGGATGTTGCTTTCAACACACCGGGATGAGACCTGGACTCCAGCCGTGAGGGACCCCCCCCCTCCTGCAGGCTCACTGGGCAAGCCATGCTTGCTGGAGGCAGCGCTGCCTTTATTAGCCACAGCCAGGAGATGGTCCATCCTGGGACGTCTTTCTATGCTGGAGGCACGATGCTGGAGTTGCACCTACCTTCATTCCCCAGTGCTGGAATGTTTTAGGATGGCTGGCAGGGCTTTGGCTGCTGGACAGAGGCAGGGCTGCTCCCGCAGGGCGCCGTGGGGCGAACTTGGTGACCGGGGGCTGGCCCGTGATGCACATCCTGCTCATGCATGTGGGCATGAGTCAGAGCCCGAGAGGAAGAGGCCTCACCCAGCGGCAGGCAGAGTGGTGCAGGGCTCTGTGCTGATGAAGGAGATATTGCTTATTGCTGCCGGCAGCCTCCCTCCGCAAAATCCCTGCACGTGCGGCACAGGGAAAGGGGTTTGGCACTAACCAGGTCTCCCACCGTGTTGTCAGAGGTTCAGTGCAAATGCGATGGATGGGTTTGTAGGGGCAGCCTAGAACCTGCCTTTTGGTGCCTGTATGCCTTAGAGCTGAAGGGGGTGCAGGGGCTCCCAGCACACGCATCCTAAGGTGGTGCCCATCACCTGCAGTGAGAAGGCACAGCAAGGCTGAGCAGTTCCGTGTCCATCTCCCCCTACTCCACTCTCATGACGCTCCACCTGAAGTACTGCATTCAGCTCTGCAGCTCCCATTGTAAGAAATACATGGATCTGTTGGAGCAAGTCCAGAGAAGGCCCACAAAGATGATCAGAGGCTGGAGCACCTCTCCTGTGGGTGCAGGCTGAGAGAGCTGGGCTCGTTCAGCCCGGAGAAGGCTCCGGGGAGCCTTAGAGCAACTTCCAGTGCCTAAAGGGGGCCTACAAGAAAGCTGGAGAGGGACTTGTTGCAAGAACCTGTAGGGACAGGACAAGGGGGATGGCTTTAAGCTGAAAGAGGATAGATTTAGATAATATTAGGAAGAAATTCTTTGCTGTGACGGTGGTGCAACACTGGAGCAGGTTGCTCAGAGAAGCTGTGGCTGCCCCATCCCTGGCAGTGTTCAAGGCCAGGCCGGATGGGGCTTGGAGCAATATGCTCTAGTGGCAGGTGTCTCTGCCTGAGGCAGGGAGCTAGATGCGCTTTGAGGTCCCTTCCTGTCCAGACCATTCTGGGATCCTATGATGGGTGGACACCTCTGGAAAAGCAATGCAGTCTTTACCTCTCTTCTTCCCATCAGTTTGACGTCGGTCTTGCTATCCTCAGCACCCACCAGCTGTTCTTTACCAGGTGCTAATTTCACTCAGGCACTGCAGCAGCCGAGTGGTGGTCCAGCCCTCCCCCCCCCCCCTTGCCTGGAAGCAGGTGTCCAGATCTCTTGTCCCTGCAAACGGCTGCATTTAACCATTTCTGGACATTTCCCACGACAGCCTTAGAGGGATTCCTGCAGAAACTGGGTCCGTCTTTTCTAGGAAGCTGCTGCGTGTCTCAAGCAAAGGTCAGGATGAATCATGTTGGAAAGCGCTCCGGCTGCAATGGACTCCCAGCACCGGGTGAGTGGAAGCGTGTCCATGGTTTGGCACTTACACACACAGCCCTGAGCATCCCCAGCGCTTCTCAGAGTCAATGGGATGACTTGCATAGAGTAACAAATGCCAGGTATGACTGTAGCAGTTCAAAAGGCAGCGGCAGACAGATCACGATCTTGCAGCTGTGGCTTTAAAAGGGTTATTGATTCATTTGGAAACAACTAGCAGGAGTGACTTTGTAACAGGCAGGATTATTCAGTCTCACCACATGCCCAACATAGGCAAAGTACAGTTCAGCACTGAGATTCTTCCAGTGACCAACACATAAAACACCCAACAGGATAATGCACCGATGCACTGGGTAATGCACTTGCCTTAGGTATGTTTGCAACCAATGAAGGATGTGTGTAGCCCTCAAAAGCAAAGGGAGAAATTCCTTTAGTTAAAGACCTAATGGGAGGAGTTAAGCTGGGAAGAAATCATGCAAGCCAAAAAGAGTATGCAGATAATGATAGAGACATGATCCAGGCTTCTGCAACAGTTCAGTGTAAGGGGAAATAAATCACTGTGTGTGTACATAAAATATGTGCTCTGGAAACACGCAAGAGCAGCTTCTCATCCCATATCTGCTTGCTATGCTGGGCAGCCTAAGAGAGCTGGAGTTTTCCTTTATGGGCCAGCTGAGGATGCTCCCGGTGACAAGGACACATCAATGGAGCCATCTCATACCCCAGTTGCACCTCCTTTGTTAGCAAAGAATCAGAAAGTGCCAGGGAGTTACAGAGGCTAAGACAGCCAGGGATGGGAACAACCAGTACGCTGAGTTGTCTGCTGTGAGCCCTTGTGGGTCCTACCCCATTGGTGCAAGTCAGAAAGGCTTCACTCAAACCAGATGCCTCTGAGAAAGCAGAGCTGCAATTAAACCCTGGCAACCCCAGCGTGTCTTCTGCAGGGATGAGCCAGTTTCCATGCATGGGGTATCTGGTCCCACAGATCCCACATGCAGAAAATCCCCAGATCATAAGAGTATATCCAAAAGTTTTGCTCTGGCACGTACTATAATGCAGCCATAATCAGGATATAGGCAGGAGTTTTGCTCTGGCATAAATTATAATGCAACCACTGTAATCTGGAGTGAAGTCAGGCTTGGCCTGCCCAACAGCCCACTGCATAGCCTGCTGTGTGCTGGGTCAAACCTAGAGGTCCCAACTCAGCGTTCACCCTGTGGAGCCTAAGGAGCAACCCAAGGAAAAATTCTCCAGTGCATGCAACATTCCTGTGTAAATCAATGGGAACTGTAGAGTCTGGCCTGAAGTCAGGATTTCAGGATTTGACCCAATTTAACCTTGGCAGAAATAGTTGCCCAACTCCTTTTTGACTTTTTTTTTTTTTTTTTTTTTTTTTTTGTGAGGCTCAACAATTAACTTTCAAAACAGCTTTAAACAAACCAGCCAGCAGCCGGGCTTCAGAAGTGCTGCGCTAGCCAGCAGTGTTTTGTTAAAGCTACTTCCACTATTATGGTATTTGTTGGCATCAGCGCTTTGCGCAAAGCAAAGCGCTGCTCTGGGCTCTCCATCCAGGCCAGAGCTGAAGGAGCCCAGGGCAGAAGCTGTGACTCTTCCCATATTGGACACACAGGCACGGTAGTTCCTTTTGCTGAATTCAGCTGTCAGGGTTCTTTTTTACTCACTGGAGTGAAATTCAGCCACGTGCAAACTGCAAGGGCTGCTCACTGCTCACATCCGATGAGTCCCGGTGTTGGAGGTTTATTGGAGAGGCTTTGAGGGGGACCAAGGGTGGGATAAGATGGGAAGACCCGTGCGCAGTACACCCATGCTGTGGGGCGAGCTTTAGGACTCACACCCTCTCTGTCCCTTCTTGTGTCTGTGCAGGGGAAGGGTGCCGCTTCCCAGGCTGTTTTCAGGAATCTCCTTCAAAGAGCTGATGCAGATGTAAAGCTCTTTTGCTCCACTCACCTTCCACCCACAAAAAAAGGCATCATTTTAACCTTAAAGATTTTATTGTTTTAATTACTTCGATGCATCTTGGAGTTTACTATGCCACTACTTGTTAATACAGTTAACAGAGCACAGGGGATGCCAGCACCATTTGAGCTTGCTGACATTTCATTTCACCTCTGATGCTGACTGGTAACCCTGCACCAAGCAGTCCCACAGCTCCGGATCTGACCCAGCATCAGCTGCCAGGAATGGGTGTCCGGCTGTGGTGGCAGCTGCTGTGAAGGGAAGGACGAGCCCAGCACTAACTCAGTTGCAGCCCCGTTGTGCCCTTTAGGCAAAACCAAATGCATTTGCAGGCAAAACTGGTTTTATTTCCCTGGGGCAAATGCATTCATCACTTCTCTCTGGTTTAGAATAAAATCAACACAGTGGCCAGTTGCAGGGTGTTATGTAGAAGTGGGTATTAATTAAGTGCTTTGTTTAATTTTGGTTAAAAGCTACCTTCCCTTCACTGCAGATGAACCTGGGTAGGTCCTTGGTGCTTTAAAACATTTTGGGATTTAGACTCAGGGTCTGAATTTCTTTTGGCTCCCAAACCAGTTTCAAACTTTGGCTTCAGGTTTTTAATGCTTCCAGCTATGAGATATCCCTCTAGGTTCTTCAGCTGCAGCTTCACTTGCAAAGGACTGTGAAAATAAGAAGCAAAGGGTGATTTTTGGAAGTAGATCCATCCCACAGAGGTTTAAGAGCCATGGGGACACCCATCCTCAGCACCATGAGGTGTTTTGTTACTGTAAACATTGTGTTGGGGTGTAAATTGGCATGAGAGATGCTCTCAAACCTACCAGTGCTACAGGGAGGAAGAGTGTGGATGTGCAGGGGGGCTCTGGGACTGAAGCAGCTCGGGGTGGGTATTTTTCTGGGGTTGCCCTGGATGTTGCTCATGTTTTCTAATTGTAGGGGTGATACCAAGCCACCGGCCACATTGCCTCTGCTGCCCCTTGTCTCAATAAGCGACTGCAGCTCAGCCTCCGGGCTTATTCAGACTGGGGAAGGGTGAAAAGGGGGTGGCGAGGCACTTGTTCGGATGACTCCACGGTTGCACACAGCCTACTAAAAGCCAAGAAGTGCCCTTCCACTCACTCACTGGGCTTGCAAGTGTGCGAGTGGGAGGGTTTCAGTAATAGTGAGAATCTCAGATTCATGTAGGAACTTTTTACTTTCACCCTTGCCTGTGACTCAACACCATCGGTGCACAGCAGCGTAACTCCGGGCACACAATTGTCCCCCAGATATTACAACTGTCAGGCAAAGATTGCTCACTCCGTCCTGTGTTCAGCTGAAAGGATTACAATATAGATTAGGATCAGGATTGCCATCCTAGTGTTCTCAGCCTCAAAGCAGGTGGAAGGGGAAAACACGTGAGGGAAATTATTTGCCAGTGGAGAATCTCTCCAGGAGGAATTGTTGGATAAATACTAACTGGAGATTGGGATCAGGCAGCTGCTGAGTTGGGCTTTTCCCACTCAGAGGTAGTCTGAGAGCAGCGTTACGGGCTGCAGGCCCGTGCAAAGCAGAAATGCCATTGCATGCATGCATGAGGGTAATTACCTGTGCGCTCACATGCTGCGTCCTGAGAGACTGCGGTAAAATGGTAATACAATGATGGCAAAAAGGACGGAACACAAACCTTTGCCAGTGAACCAGACAATGTATGATACCTGCTATTGGATGCGGATTAAAGAATAGGGTGAAAAGCATGACTGCAGAGCAGGATCCCAAGGATTCATGCCTATATACACCCTTTTATTCAGGTAATCCTGCATACATCGAGGTGCTTTGGGAACTGCGAAGGGAAGAGCCACAGGCCCAAAGTCCGTATGTGTTACTGTAGAGCCTGGCATCTTTATTGTGGAGTATTAACTCTAGCCCGCATGTGTGGCACATCAATTCAGATTCCTTCCTGTAAATACATCTGTGCTGGAAAGCTCAGACTGGATTCAGCATGTATTGCTCGCCTGTTTTTTTTCAGCTGGATAGGCTTAAGCAAACTGAGATCATGTGACTTGCCAAAACCACCCAGTGAGTCATTGGCTCAGCCCAGATTAGATCTCAGGAGCTTTCTAGCTTTGATCTAGCCACAAGACCACATGGCCTCTTTCTATAGTCTTTGATGAAAGGCTACATAAACACACATCAGGGAGTTTACTGAACTTTTATGGAGGTTCTGAAGAAGTTCTGGCCCTGCAGCAAGCAAAATTGGAATGGGCTATAAACGGGTGCCATGCACGTATCTGCTGGAGTGAAAAAGTAGCAGGGAGAAAAGCAGATGTCCAAGCACCCAAAAGAAAAGCTCTTTGAAAACAACAACAGGATGCTCTGGATAATAGCACCATGGATGCTCTACCTGCCATATGGGTCTTTCCACAAGAGCCAGTTACCTTATAAAGAGACCTTGTTGCGTCACCCTTCAGAAAGTATAAACACATTAGGCAATGTTATTCTCTAAAATATCAACACATGAGCTACTTACAATGGACTAAAAAGTCATTGTTGCTTTGAGGATGTATTTGTCCCAAGTGATTCATAACAATCTGTGGCACTAAGGCTATGAAGACTTCTAAAGGATGCCTCCACTTCCAGGCCAGTATCCACGGAAACAAGCCCACAAGTTTGCTTTGTTTGCCTTCCTTCACCTAGGATAACCTTTTAAACCGGTTTGTAGACAGCCATGCTTCCCAGCTGCAGCAGATGTCTATCCCCTCTGGATGCTAGGCTTCGCTTTCTGTACCTGCTGCGCTGCTGACCACCGCAATCCCTCCTGCAGGAAGGGCAGTGATGCCCTTTGGTTGGGCTGGATGAAGACGAGGACATCTCCATGGCAGTAGCTCCCTACAGTACAGTACTAATGTGGTTCCAGAGGTGCCTGCCAAGAATTGCTTGCCCATGCCTGCCTGCGCCAGGAGATGCGTGGAATGACGAAACTGAAGCTAGCGGAGTGCAGGGACTGTGTCACCATGACCCTGGGATTTGGAGCAGGACCCGAGGGCAGCTCACATACCCTCATGCTCTCAGGGTGGGCAGCTCAATTAGACAAAGGCAGTCCTTTGTCAAGAGAAAGCTCAATCATGACCACTGATGCCAGATGAGTGTTTTGGCCTCTAAATCATCTTCTTTATTTCTTTTTTCCCTCCCTGTTCTGGTCTCCCTGCCCATCCAAAATCGGCTCTGACATACAGGGAGACATCCTGTAATATTCTGGATCCTGCATTTCCCCCATGGCCACCTGGAATTCAGCTCTCAGTTTTCAGAGAGACCCACGTCATGAGGGTAAACCAGCATGTGTGTGTCTGTGTCAACACATAACAAAACACATTGTACGCACCCTGAGCTCAGGAACTAATACGTGCTCTGGCAGGAAGACAGCTGTACCAGCGAGAAGACAGGGTCATAAGCAAGGCAATATTGTCTCCTGTGGGACTAATAAAGACAGAAGACAAAGCAACTGTTTACTGTACTATTGAGGGAGCTGCTTTGGAGCACTGTACTTGGGAATGCAGCAGCTACTGTCACATGGTTGTTAAGCACAGGTAAATGTTCAACCTGAAAAGCATACAGAAACTCAACCCCAAACTATACATAAATCTTCTGAGCACTGGGGCAAGTGCATAGCTGGGGCATGTCAGAGAAGCTTGTCTGCTATCCTCCTCTCCTTCTGGTATTAGCTTGTCCTGCTTCTTACTTTGAATTGTTTGAACAGTCTCCACACTGACTCATGCTTTCTATTCAGATCAGTTGTAGAGGTGCAGAGTCAGACCCCTTCTGACGCCCTGGGAAATCCAGGACCTCTGTGCTTCTGCACCAGGACCGGGGTCTGTACAGCTGCCAAGCTCTAAATGCCTGAGCAGCATTTGTGCCCAGTACCAGCAGGAAATGTCTTCCTTCTGGTACTGCAAGTAATGTGATGTGATTTATGGAGTGAAGTTCTACTTAATAAAACTGGGAATGAGATATTGATGAGTGGCTGTGAAAAGACCACCACACTGTGCAAGAGAACAGGGCATTCAGTCCTCCAGTCACCCTTTCACAGCTCAGAGGAGGAAACCCCACCAGGGTTTTAATTCACTGTTAGTTGGGTCACTTTATCCAGCCAACAGCAGTTCCCCAGGGTTATAAAAAAGAGGGCTTCATTTCTTGAACTTCAGCAGCTCTGGCTAACCCAAAAGAGAGCCTTCTTCTGACAGAAATGCAAGGACTAATCACTCAATCTGAAAATTAGAGACTGTTTTTTGTACCACAGATCATAATCAAGTTAGATTTATCTCATGCAAGTAGATCAGAGCGCTAATAGCCTATGCATGCAGTGTGCACACAGAGGTCTGTGAAAGTAAACACCCATGCATTTCTATATTCAGAAATACACACAAGGTTGAATCCAAACACCAAGTGGAGATTATTGCTGCCCGGTGTGGGGAGGAGGATCTCCACATTTGTGGTGCTGGACAATCTTCATTTCATCGATGGCTTTTGATGCTTCATATATCTGGGCTTGTCCATAAAGATGGTATCTTGGAGGTGGAGAATTTGGCAAAGCTTGTGGTGGTGGTGGAAGAACAGTTAAGCCATTGACAAGTGTATGGCCTGGTAGGGCTGGAAGAGATTGCATAAAAGATTGGGTTTCCGCCAGTGAAACATTAGTAGCCATGGGGCAAGTGAAGCCCTTGTGACCTTGTGGTCAAATTTCTAGCTGCAGCCTCTTCAGAAGAAAATCCAAGTGATGCTGGTGCCCTTGCTGAAGTCAGCAGACCTGAAGAACATGCATCATTGTCAGAAACCCAAGCACACACTGACAAACTTTGTCACTTCTTGGAGACACAGGCTGGTACATCACATTACTTCACTGTGACTGATGGAACCAAGACCTCTGTGGAGCAGCAGAGAGCACCATCCTGGAGACAAAGATCACTGACTTTTTTTAGTCATGACATGACTGAAGGCCTGCTCACCATACCAAGTGTGGGTTAAATGCACTCTCTCACTTCAATGTCATTACAACACATTGCCAAGTCTGTTCTTTGGTGTTCCCACTTCATACAAATTATTGCTAACAAGACCATTTTTTTGTGGTCCCCTTGTGCCTAAGTTTTCAAGGTTGTACTGTGTTTATGTGTGCCTGCATGCACATGTGTGCGCACATATTTAAAGCAGTTGCTGGCACAGTTGCCTGGGAACATAAATGTAAAATGTGAAGAGTTAATGAAAACTGGAAATTATCCAAGACTATTCTACTGGATGTTCAAAAATCCGTGATATCATAGAGATGGAAAATAGATATATGGGGTAAGAAACAGCCTGTTTGCAAAGAGATCTAGAAAGAACAATATGACAGGAAGAAATGATGTATAAAGCAGGCAAACTCCCCTTGGAAGTAGAACAGCGATGACTGACCGTAAATTACAAGGTAAACCAATATAAGCTATTGATAAATGGAAATCAAAGGATTAATAGACTATCAATAGCCAGTGGAGTGAAAGAAATGCAGAAAACACTCGAAAAATCATGTCCGGATCAATGCTGCCTCCTCTCCCAAACCCTTGCCATGGCAGTATAGATCAATTGCAGATGGTAAAGTCATAAACAGTGGTGCAAGAAAAAAAGAGGCAGAAATGTTCAACAGCTATTTCTGCACTGCATTTGGAAAGGAGCGGGATATTCATCCCATATGATGTTACTGATGGAGCACAGCATTTACCATCTGGAAAAACGGAGGATGTGAGGCAGCATCTGCTAAAATTAAACGTGTTTCACATCATCTGGCCTGGCTATCTTTGCGCCTTAAAGGAGCCAGCTAAAATGTGCGGTGAAGTTTTATATTTACAAATCTGGGGAAAGTCCAAAGACGTGGGAGACTGCCAGGGTAGCTCCAGGACTTTAATAGGCAGAAAAAGGGATACTCCAGGAAGCAATAGGCTGGTTAGCGGGACAGTATCCTTTGACACAATCACCAGAAACTTAATTCAGGCCTCCAGCAACAAGGCATTAGAGGCTAAAATGAAAACTGATGCTAACCAGCAGGGTTTGTGGAAGGTATGTCTTGTCAAATAAGCCTGTTGTCTTTTCCTTCAGACAAAATTAGAGATCTGGTTAACACGCTACTCTTGGCTTTCTCCACCACATGCCAGGTTGATTAATGAACCTGCCTTTTACAGGATGAATAGGGCACACACCACCTGGATTAAAAGCTGGTTGAGTGACAGATGCAAAAAAATAGTTATTAATAGGGAATTAATGGGGAAGCAGCGAGCCAGGGATGTTTGAGGGGGCAAAGTCAGCCATGTGGAGCTCAGTGTTTCTGTAGCTTCGTTCTGGGTAACTCAAACATCTCCGTCCTACAGTAAAGGGTTAGAGGGCCTAACATTGCATATTTGTGTTGGCAAGACCTTGTCTGTTTGCACAGCACTAGGATCCATCTAAGCAATTACCTCCATTAGCCAGGTAGAAAAGCAAAGAGGTAACAGAGATGGGCTGCTATTTTAGGAAGCTGTGAGAAATGGAGGACACTGAGAAATCAGCTGCTTTCTTAGGGGCAGTTTGAGCAGGGAATATCAGATTTCTAGCCTGACAAACCCATCAAGGCCATCAAGCAAATCAGTAGCAGAGCTGGGAAGAGAACTCAGCAGTTGCTGGCTTTGGGCCTGACCCGGGATGACTCACTTATCTTACACATGTTGTATCTTTTCCATTCAGGGAGCAGGCATTGACATCAGCAGAGCCCAAAAGAACTTCTCCCGCTGGCCAGCACTGACTGTTTGCTCTCTTCCAAGCACACACGTCAACTTCCACCACCAAACAACTGGAGCAGCACTTCATTTAAAACCCCACCACCCTCCTCTGTTACTAAATATTTGATGGAAGATTAAAGAAACAAGTTCGCGTATGCTAACGTGCTCATTAAGTGTTTGCTCCTAATTTATCACTTCACTTGCTTTGCTGCCTCTCCTGACAAGTTGACTGTTCACAGGAAATGTCAGTTTGCAGGATACCACACAGGCTGATGTGGCTTTTAAACACAGGTGTAAGAAGAAGCCAGGTGAAGGTAAACTTTATTACATGCATTCATTTTGTTGCTGCAGCTGGCAGACCAAAGAGCTTGTGTCTCATGCTTTGCAAGTACCCCACCAGCAGCAGCTGGTACCCGGTTTAATGCTGGGGGGCTGGCTGTGGGGCTGCACGTAGAGCCCTGTTCTGTCCTGGGAAGGCTGGAGCAGAAATGAGAAACACCTCGGGGATGTGGCACTCACTTACAGCAGAGCTGCCCTGCACCCTCCCTCCAAGTACTGCTCCCTGCCAGGCTTGTGCATGGCACGCAGAGAAGCAATAGATGTTCTAAAGGTGAGGGTGAGATAATATTTATTAAAAAGAAGTGGGAAATGAGCAAAAATAACTGGCTTGCAAATAGTTTATTATCTGCTGGAAACCAGCGAGATTAATTTTGCTTCCTCTGCTTGACATAGGAGAGCTGCCAGCTGTGACATCTCCCCTAGGATCAACAACCCAGAGAGCAGGAATAACTGACAGCTGGACCCGTTTGGGCCTTTCATGAAAGAAAAATAAGACTATGATTAATAACCAAACACAGGGCAGAAAGCGTCATACTGGGGATGCAGTTCTGGGCTCCTGTGCCTGCTCCAATGAACAGGCAGTTTCCCACCCCTGAGGAAAGCAGATCTCTCCAAGGCTGACTGGCTGCTGGTGGCATTGGGAAAAGCAGCAGGAGCAGTGGCAATGAAGGTGTGGATAGAAATCCCCTCTGGGTGAGGGGAGCTGAAACTCAGCCCTTGCCTGCATAGCAGCTCAGGTGCTAAAATTGGTTGGCAACTGGGAAGCCCTACCTGGCTGCAGCCCTTTAACAGTATGACCTGGCATTTGTTTTATCAGTAGCAGTACCCTTCATTCTGTAATAACAGCCAGTCACCCATGAAAATCAGCAGAAACTCCAACCCCTCCAGCAGGATGACTGCAACAAACCCCAGGTATGCAGCTAGCACACCCAGCTGCTGCTTCTTGAGGTCCCAGCACAGGGCTGAACCCGTGGCCATCTGCTTATTGCATCAATGGCTACCTTTTTCTGGAGACCCCAGCATGCACCCATATAGATTCTGTCAGTGAATGCTGAGAGCATGGTCATGATAATAACCAAAAGAGACGTGGCAGGGCTAGGGGGCTCTTTCCCTGGTCATTGGCGACACCTCTGTGAAGGTGGGGTGACTTGGCAAGGACCAGGGTGTCCAAATAGCCCCATTTGTTCACTCACCACACCCCTGGGTGAGGAAAGCCTTATTGTTCCCAGCCCCAGTTATCTCAAAATCGCCCACAATGCCAGCCAGCATGACATGAGACACTGACAAAAGCACTGGGGCACAGTGGAAAAAACCAGGCAGGGCTCAGTTCTAAAGGGAGGAGGTCAGACCCCCCTTCCTTATCTGCTCACACCAGGATGAAGCTGCAGAAGTATCCCTGGTCGCCACCAACATCCACTGCCTCTCCTGATGTGAAGGTGCAGGGACTGCCATGCTTCCCTGGCTCTTACACCTCTGCAGCATTCTGGAAAGACAATGTTCCTTCCTAGCAGACTGCGGCGGTTTCAGAGCCTGCCTGCCCGTGCCCATCCACTCAGAGAGCCTGGCAGCATTCACCCAGTTTCCCAGAAATTACCTGATTTCTTCCTTTTTCAGGGATGGGCGGATAGCTCTTGGCTGAATGAAGCCACTGTTCACCTCCTTGCAGTTCAGCTCTGTCCCTGTCAGATGGGCATTCACATACTGTCATTCACAAATCGATGGCGAATCTTCCTCCTTCCTCTTCACCTGTTTGAGTGGGAATTGCCCTTTCCTGGAAGCAGTCCACTACAGCTCCTGGCATGTTATGGTACCTAAGATTAAACTTAAACACAACCAATATGTTTCTCAGTGCTGGCTCCTGGTTGAGGTCATTCACTGTGGGAGTGGGTAGGGGGTTCTGTCTTCAATAGTTTTCCTCTAGGCAGAGCTTAACACAAATTTCCAGTACCAGATTCATGGGAAAGTCCTGGAGCTGCGGCATTTCTGCCTCCATCTGGTGCACAGACATCCCAGCATGCTGCATGCTAAGACATCTTCTGCATATTTGTAAATAGTGCTAATTACTCTGAGCTCCTTCAGAAGCACTGGAATTAGGAGAATAATGAGTAAAGCTGGCCCTCTGAGGTGCTGCAAGCCTGGGTCCATCACATGGTGCTGCAAAGCCCCAAAGATGAAATGCAGCTGTGCAGCCCTCATGTGGACTCAGACCTCCCTAAAACTCCTCAGCAATAGAGGAGGACATCAAAAGGCTCAGTTCTGAGCTCAGCTGAGGAGTTAAGATGTAAAGGCTTTTTCTTGAGAAGCAGTGGGAAGTGGAGGCTCCCAGGGAGGCTGTGAGATGAGCTGCTCTGGGACTGACAGCAGCCCCAACATTGCAGCCACAGGAAGAGGCTCACATTGACGTGGGCTCCACAGCTGAGCTATGAGGTCAGCTTCTCAGGAGCAGTACATTAATGAAATCCATGGATCGATACAGAGGATGTAATCAGTGCCTTGTGAGGCTGTGAATAGGCCAGCAGCAGCTAAGGCTGAGATGCTGACCACAGGAGGCTCTGTTTCTGCTGTGACCAAGCTGTAATTTTTTTTAGCTTGTCTGGGATTTCTTTATTTACCATAGAGAGAAATAAATCAGTGATTTTCAAAGGGCATGGAAAAGGTCAAAGACCCTCCCCTTTTTGTATGTGAAACATATTTTGCAATATTACAAGAAATCTAATGCTTATGGCAAATATCATTCTCATTCATTCTTGGGTCAAGCACAATTCAACCTCAGTTATGCCCAAGTGCCAAGTCTAATTTAGGTCTGTGCAGCTGCAAACTTGACACTCGCTGCCTCAGCCACATACATTAACCACAGTCTCTCCCCAAACAGTGACACATGTCTTTATGCTGTGGTCAGTCCTGTGGTACTGCCTATAGCACGGAAATAGCTGGGGGAGCTCCACAGGCGAGTTTTGCAGCCTGTGCTGAGCTCTAGCTGAAGGCAGGTAGTCTCACACTGACCCAGCTGCTCTAACGTGGATGTGGCCAAACTGTGGTGGCCAGGAGCTACACCAGGGGATTGGTGCAAGGTAAGAGAACATCTATGCCATGAAACAGACTGCAGTGTGGGGCTGCCCAAGGCAGTCGAGACCCATTTGGCACATCAAGAGGGCAGAGCAAGGGTCTGCCTAGCTCCAGATTGGAGAAGCCAGGCTGTATTTACATGGCACTCCCTAGGAGCTCCCAAACCCTGGCTCTTGGCAGCTACAGCCTGATTTGTCTAGACTACATCTGGACTTGAGCTGGCTCCTGGCCAGCATGAATGAATCTCTCAGCACCACACTTCCCACACTTCCAACCATGGGATTATCATGGGCAGAGAAAGCACCCGTCCATTTGCAACAGCCAGCATGGTCAGTCCTGTGGATGCTGATAAAATACCCTGGATTTGCTGGAACAATGATGTCCCCAAACCTTTGAAGTAGACACATCTTGGTTTGTTTGCAGCTCGTGCAAGGGTCCCTGTCCTTGACTGGCATTCCTTGGCAATACTGCAACATAAATACTAACAATATGCACTATAAATACATATTTTCTAGCAGCTGAGCCAAAACTGACTGAAGTCCATGGAGAGGCGTAGACAACCTTCACTGGTTTTACAGCAGGATGTTTATTTTTGTCCTGAATAAAAGGATTAACTGCCATCTAACTAAAAGTTTTCAGGTCATACTTGACAATCAGGTCATGTCCATATTAGTATATTAAGCAGCACACATTCCTGGGCCCTGATACACAATCGTCCATGCAATGGAATAGTTAAAATGTTCCATTGTGCAGTGCTGGACTGTGTTAACTAGCAGGATTCCAAGCAATTCCCAGGCACAGTTGTTTGGGAGTCAGTACAGGCTATTCAGCTCTCAGTGGACAGGTTGGGTATGGTTACCCTGTTTTGATGGGTAGGGGAATCGGGGATTTAACTGTATGGACACTCTGTTCCATGCCAGTTGGCCTCAGGGCCAGAAATGGTCCCAGGCACATTTATTTTACCACTACAGACACAGCATTTGGTTGTGACCACTTATTTCAGTGTGTGTAAACAGGTGATTAGGATTGCACAATTGTTGCTTGCATTAACTGTGTGTGCCAGATCTTTAAAGGAGGGTCGGTGCTCAGCACCCGATATGCACTGCTTTGCACAAAAGCAGCCGTAATTTTGCATAATAAACACTTGAAAACCTGGCCCCAGGGGTCTGTGCAAGGCTGGCGGAATTCAATAGTATTTGACTTTCCTGTTTCTATGGTGGTTTGGGTTGGGGTTTTTTGTTTGTTTGCTTTATCTTTATTGCAGTTTCTGAAATTTGTGACTTACTGTGGCTGCCCAGATGGATGTGAGAGTAAAGCAAATTGGCATGCAGCATTTTCCAGAGAAAAACGCTAAGCTAGAAAGTGGAATCCTTAAGAGTCCAGAAGGGAAAAAATAACAGGAATGGTTAAAAATGGAAGCCTGGGGCTATTGGAACACTTGAAGCTCTGGCTGCTGGGAACTGGGTCCACAGCACTAGAATCATGGAAGCAGGTGATTTAAACTGGTTATTTAAATAGTGTTAACTAGAGCTATAGCAATAAACTTATTTTTCTTTTCACAGAGGATCACAATGGCACGTTTTCTACTATCAAAATATGTATTTTTTATATTTCTTCAGCTCATTACATTACCTACTGCTCTTTAATAAACATCAGATTAAAAGCAAGGAAATTTCAACTGCAACTTCATGTGTTTTAGCATATTTCTGTTTGATCAGCTTGGTTACTTGGTGACTGCATTCCTCAGACTCTTCCCTGCTGTGCTGGTCATTTAGCACAAGTTGAGGACTATGATTACAGTGAGTTTCAGACTCATGACCCTGCTTGCAGTTGCAGAACCTCCAGTTGGGTTTTTGAGCCCTTTTATTGTGAATCACGGTCTTAGTGTCAAATTCCTCAGTTCCAGTTGTCTCTAGTCTAAATGTGAAGGTAAGGTTGAGGGTTTTCTGATTCAGTTTATCATCTGTTCACAAAATGAATATAATGCAAATCAATTAATCATGAGAAAAAATAATACTACTCTGTGTATACATTCTTTTCTTTCTTTCCTTGTAGGATTCCAGAACCTCTTAAAAATGTCACAAATAGTTCCCAGAGATCACTTTATCTCTTGCTGAAGTACAGCCTGTTTTGGAGTGATCTGTGGCAAATATTTAACATTCCAGAGCAACAATTTAGGCTAGGAAGTGGAAAGGAAAGCCTCATTTAATTGAAACTAGAGGGAGATGTCAGATAGGCGGGAAGTAAGTACCTCAATTGTGCTTTGATTAATTCTGGCTACCTCCCTGAGGTAGTCACAAGCTTGGTCACCTTTTATAAACAGTCATAAGAGGAAAGGAACTATAGAAAGGGAATTTCAGAATCATCCTTTGCAAACACGAATGAGTTAAACACTATCTGATAAGAAAGCAGTGTTTTGGGTTTTATTTTCAAAACATCCCATGTGTAAATGAGTAATGCAATGTTCAACCTCTTGAGCAAGTGGCCATGTACATACCAAGCTGTTTACTCAAGATACTTCCATCAAACACAATCAGGTTGCCTAACGAAGTTTGCAAGCAAATGTTACAAGACCCCCATTACAACAGGTACTGACTGCAAAGGCCTGGCATAAAAGTCCAAGAAAGGATTAAAGCTGAATGTGACATGGATAGATAGCGAACACTGACGTACAAAAATGTTATCTCTGGGAAAACAGGGCCGGTGACAGGTGGGCTGCTGGAAAATAAAGCCTGACTGGGTGCCAGCAAGTGTAGCACTGGAAGGAAAACCTGCCAGTCAGGGGAAAGGTGAGAGAGAGGAAAGATTTAGTGGAGATTTTGCCCTTTTCTGCAACTGATTAGATCCTTCCCAGCACAGAGCCTGGTACAGCTTGATTTGATTTGACTGCTCAAGGCAATCTGGCCTGGAAGTACACATGTGCTGCAAAAGCATGCAAGATTTACTTTTAAAACTATACCTGATAAATAGGACCCATGATATAATGGGCCGGTTTATCTCAAGAAAGCCATAAAGCAGAGCAGTAATCAGGAAAAGATTCATAACAAAATGCCAGGACATAGATATCTTATTCTGAAATCAATTTCTCTCCAGTACTGGAAATCTAAGATCTCTGCATAATAAAAATCTTGGTCTTTCCAGGTTTTGGCGCAGGAGCCATCAATTTCTGCTAGTCAGACATTATTCTCCAAGAGCTGACATTTAAAGGTGGTTATTTTGAAAGTGTCATTCAAATTTACCCATACCTTAGTAGATCAATATCCTCTATCTTATTCCAGACAGGAGAGCCAGCTCAAGGAGACTTGGAGCTGGGTCAAGAGTCTCACAGGCCTGGCCAGTCCTGAGGTTCCAGTATGAAGCTCTGACGCATCTTCCTGCATCATTTCCCTCTAGACTCTTCCATGAATTAGGCATTCTTCTGGCAGTATTAAGATTGGTTACATGTTTAAAATGGAACAGAGGAGAGGGAAGAGGTGGAAGGATGGCCACTTTTCAAAACCTCGAAACCTCTGGAAAAAATATCAAACAAACTGCAAGCTCAAGAGATGGGCAGCAGTCAACATGAATTTGTTAAAAGCAAGTCATGTGAAATGGATCTTTCCTTTTTTATCAGGGTAATGATTTAGGGAATAGAAAGAAGTTAAAGGTCTTCCATCTTGATTTTTGTCTTGGTGTAGTCCCACACAACAGGTAAATACTCTCCGGAACGAATCACTAGCAGTAGCTAGCAAAATGGTTTGGAAAGCACACCATTAATTTAACCATGAGTTAATCACCATTGAGAGAAAATTAGACAGTGGAATTCTGTAAGGGTCTGCCCTGGGTCACCCTCCACTATAACAACCTGGGTGATGACAAAGCTTGTATTCTATAGAAGCCATGGTCAGAATTCAGAATGTTTGGCACAATTTCCAAAAACGGGCTGAGAAAGGAAAAGTTCAGTAGTGCAGGTGCAAAATGCTACATGTGAGCAGAAATAGAGCAACTAGATCAACTTGGGATAGGGAACAATTGTTTAGCTGCCAATTCCCCTTTGAGAAGACTCTAGGGTTATAGTAGATCACATGCTGAACATGAATCAGCTGTATCATGGGATTGCAAAAAAGGCAGACATTGTATTGGGTTCTCATAAGAGGAATGCAGCTTGCAAGACAGATGAAGTCATCCTTCTGCTCTACTTATCATTAGCTGGGGTGTTATGTTGAGTCTGGGGCACTTCAGTAAAGATATGGGTCACCTGGGGAGAGCCTAGAAAGGGGAAATAGGAATGAGCACAGATCTGAAGAGAATTACTTTGTCATGCTGAGACTGAAGAAACTGTGGTCAGCTTAGTGAAAACTGAAGGGGAACACAACAGGGTTCTCCAAATATAAAAAGAGTACTTCGTCTTTAAGAGATGTATAGTGCATTATCGGAGTGGCTTAAATTTAATTAGAAAATATTCAGATTAGTTACTGGGATAAAAACCTTAATGATCAAAGACAATGAAACACTCAAATCAGTAGTAGAGCTTGAAGGACAAGCGAGGCAAACATGGCAGGAATTACATAGGTACAGTTTATGGTTTTGAAAGGATCATGTTTTAAAACAAGAAGGATCATCCTTAGAGTTCCTTCCTCTTCAGTTTATCTGTGTTGGACAGCACATTTTAGGTGACCCAGACTCACATCATGGCTGAGGTTGGAAGGGGCCTCAAGAGGTAGTTTAGCCCAACATGCTGCTCAAAGTGTGGGCAACTAAAGATGGTAGCCCAGGTCCACATCCAGTCAGGTTTTGACTATCTCCAGGGATTTAGACTCCATAGTGTCTCTGTGTAACCTGCCCCAGTGTTCAAACATCCTCATATTATTCTTTTTTGTTTAATTTAATGAAATGTACTGCATTTCAATTTGTGCCCATTGCCTCTTGCGCTGCCACTGGCTGCCACTTAGATGAGTTTAGCTTCATCTTCTTAACTCCCCTCACCAGGCATTAGTTCACATGGATAAGATGCCCCTAGCCTTCTAATCTCCAGGCTGGACAGTCCTAGTTCTCTCAGCCTCTCTTCATATGACAGATACTCCAATCACTTAATCAACCTCATGACCTTTCTCTGGATATGGCCAAGTGCACCCAGCACTAGACACAACACTCCAGATGTGTCTCACCAGGGTAGAGCAGAAGGGTAGGGTCAGATCCTGATGATGCATCCAGGTCACCAATGAAGATCTTGGAGTATTGTTCCCAGTATCGACCCCTGGGGTAGACCACTAATGAGTGGCCTCCAGCTTGGTTTGTGCCAGTAGTCACAACCTTTTAAACCTGGCAGTTTAGCCAGTTGTCAGTGCACCTCAACATCCAGTTACCTAGTCTGTATTTCATGACTTCATCTATGAAGATTTTATGGGAGACAGTGTCAAGACACTCACTAAGGTAAACATGAACAATATCCACTGCTCTCCCTTCATCCATCGATCCAGGAACCTCATCATACAATCTATCGGGTTGGTTAAACACATTTTCCCCTTCATAAATTGATGCTCAGTGTTTATAGTCACCTTCTTGTCCTTCATATGTACAGATATGGTATCCAGGATTATTTGCTCCATCACCTTCCCAGAGACGGAAGTGAGACTCACTGGGTTGTAGCTCCCCAGTTTCTCCTCCTTGCCCTTGTTGAAGACAATAGTGACATTTGCTTTCTTCCAGTCCACAGAAACTTCCCCAGTTGTCATGACTTTTCAAAGTTAACTGAAAGTGGCCTCACAATGACATTAGCCAGCTCCCTCAGCACTTGTAGGTACATGCCATCAGGTCCCATGGGCATGTTTGCTTCAAATTCCCTAACTTGGTCCTCACCCACCAATGGTAAGTCTTCCAAGCTCCAGACTTTCTCTCTGACCTCAGGGCCCTGGGATTCTTGAAGGCAGGTTTTACCAGTGAAGAGTGAGGCGAAGAGGGCATCAAGTACCTCTCCCTTTTACATGCCCTTTTCACCAGGTCCCCTACCCCATTCAGTATCAGAACTACATTTTCCCCAGTCTTCCTTTTGTTGCTGACATACCTGAAAAAAAACTGAAGTTCAGGTTGTGATCCTGCTTTTTGCTGTGCTCCCTCCTCTCAGGATCCTGTATACCACCATCACTGCAGTCAAGTCTGCCCCTGACCATCTTATTATACAAAGGTGTGTCAGTGTGTGGGAAAGGGGGAAATTGTCATGTGGGGGAGTTCAGGAATCAGATTATTTCCTGCTGCTGTCTGAAAAAAAAGAGAATTAAGGTATGGATCTCCTTATTTATTCAGCCCATCTGTCTACCCACACACACCCCACTGTATTTGGATAGGAGCTACCTCTGAATTAATATTTCAGCAGGCAGGGTTGGGCAGGTATCTGTGTTAGAGTTTTGAGTCTGGTCCACTACAGTCAATCTGACTCAAAATTTCCCCAAATCCTCCATCTGTGCCTAGGCAAAGGGAATTATCAGAAACTTCTGCTGGGGCTGTGAGAAGAGGTAAGGTGTCTAGAGAAATTGCAAGGACACAGTTTGGAAGGAGAAGAGTAAGGGATAACATGCAGAATGAATGTAAAAAGAAAAGAATAGGTCAACAAAACCTTCCTGTTTGCAAAATATGACCCTGGGATTCAGAAGGCTGATTCAAGTCACACCTCCACCAATGACCTACAATATACGTTTAGTTAAGTCCTGTCATTTCTTTGGGTTGTTCTTTCCCTCCAGCTGCAGAAGTGTTGAGGGCAGGACAGGGAAGAGGAAACATTTTGCAAGAGAAATCTATCTAAGCCTGCACACGGTAGGCACGTGTCTCCCATCACGTGAGGTGAGCAGTTATGTGGCTGTGTAGCTTGCTTCCCTGTCTGCCTCAATCATGTGTAAGCGTGTCTGCTGCAGGAGCTTTTCCTCATTCTTGCAATAAGGTTGTGACCTTAGGCCCCAGCATTCTTCTCACTGAGCACTGGATTTCCTGCAGAAGGCCAGGTTTGGCCCATCTTCTCTATGCCTGGGAATGTCCTATGTTCTGTGCTGTAGTGGCTCTTCTTTTCCTGGCTTAGCAGAGAGGAAGGATGTTTGGGAGGCTGGAAATGAATGAGGTGAGTTGGAGGATATGGAGGTGACTTTGTCAGGGATATACAATAGGTTGGTTTATTTTTCCTGTTTCCAGGGAAATATTTTCTTTTCTCCTAGGGCAGATAGGAGAGGTTGTTCCTCTGCATTGATAGCTGCATTTTACATGACCTTGTCCAGTGTTTGAGATGGCTGCTCTGAGGTGTAGTCACAGGAATGAAAATTAAAAAAAAAAAAAGGAAAAAAAAGACTGAATTCCCTTGTTCTGCAAATAAAACATAAGAAATAAAACATGAATGGATGTAAGGGAGAGGAGGATGGGCAAAATTATCACCCTCCATAAGTCAAATGGCACAGCCCCAAGAAGGGATATGGCTTACACTTGCACAAACAGGCGTTACCTTTTGCCCTTGCTAGAAATGACTCAGCTGCAAATATCATCTGCCATTGATTGTTACCCCAGAAAAACAAATGATTCAAACTTTGTGGAAGGGCATGTGCAAGGCACTGGAGCCTGGCAACAGGGCAGAAGAGGGATGAGCAGTCTGCTTGCAAAAGACATCTTCCCAAAGACCACAACAGCTTTTGAAGCACACTTTAAGGTGCAGAGTAGCACTACAGGCAGGCAAATAAAAACTGGCTCTCCCCAGAGTTAATGAAAGTATTGCCACTGGCTAACTTCCTGGCAACAGGCTGGGAGCTGTACTGCAGCCTCTAAACTAGGATTGCATACACTGCAGCAGTATTTACTGGCCTTGACATGTGAATAAACAGCAGGAACAAGCTTCTATGCAATGAGCAGTGGAGAAATATTTACCTCCCTGAAAAGTCAATATTTTAGCACAAACACTATTGAGAGGGTTTATAAGGGTATTTTGTTTGTAAGCAAACTTCAAAGATTTTTATGGGTTAGTTTTTTAGCTACTATTATTTACATTTTTTAATGGCAAAACAGTTCCCAGAAGACTGAATGGGAAGAGTTTATAGCTCTAGCAAACCCAGGGAGTGATACACAGCACTTCTGTGCAGGATGTGCAATGGGAGTGAACGTGCTAGGATGCTGGCCCAAGCTGTTTCCCAGGAAGATGTTCAAAGTGATGTCCTCAGCCTGGGCTTCTGGCTGCTGCTACGTGATGTGATTTTCAAATGCCCTGCAGATTAAAGATTGCTTTCCAGTGCTCCTCACTTCTGAAACCTGTGCAGATTGACTCAGTTTAGTTGGCTGATATTTTTTACCCTGTCCAATTCAGTCCTTCAGTGTTATTTCCTCTAACAGAATACTTTTTGATATCTTGGGAGCTATTTTAAGGTTCCCAATCCATCTGTGAAACAAATGGAGGGACTTGAGAGGGGTGACCTTGGACACAGAAAGAATGAAGCCAGGCCACCCAACTTTAGCGATGAGTGCTCCTACAGCTGATAGAGACATTATCCTAAGCTCTCCATACCCCCTGAGTTTAGGTTGTAATTCAGCATTATTATCCCTGACAGTCCAGGGAGCTGAGGTAACCATTTTCGCAATTTGGCAGTGTACCAAAAGCTGAATGATGAAGTGGCTAACCTGATGATACTTGGCTTGGTACAAAGACTGGAGTCTTATCCCCCAGCCTCCTTTATGCCTCACTGTGTAGACTCTCTGCTTAGCTCTGTAAAACTGCTTAGAGACAAACATTAAACACCTCTCCCTCTGGCTTCCTTACCCAAACCTCTCACTTTAATCTTGAAATGCTGTAAGAAAAATACATCCAGACATATGCTTCATACAAAGCCCTGCGGCTCTAAATAGATAGTTTAAATAAAAGATGATGTGCAAAAGTGAAAGGTCATGGAAAGATCATTAACCATGCAGAACTGTAGAGTCTGCAGTTTTTCTCCTACCTCACAAATTATTCGTTTCCTGCTTTGACGACTTTAAGCATGAATGTGATATTACTGTGGCCTTCCTGAGCACCTCTGTCCCATAGATTCCAGAGAAAAAAAACGCTGCGATTTGCATCACTGTGCTGCATATGAAACAAGATCTATTTCTCACATGTAGTGCTTCAGAGCTGCACCACTTAAAATAGTCTTGATAACTCTGTCTAACCAAATCCCAGCTGTATAGCTGTTGCTGCTGCTGTTGCTATACCCTGCCCTGTGGATGGCTAACATGACAAAGAAGCCAGGGTTTCCTGGAGTATCTCAGTGGTTAGGTTGCTGGCAGACCACTCAAGCACAGAGGGGTTTAATTTTTCTTCTATTCAGTGACCTTGCATAAATCATTTCACACCCTCTGAAAGTGCTTTGAAAATGATGGCTGACAGTGGTATATAAGAAAGAACTTGGTGTTTTAGCAGGGCCTGGTAGTCATTTCAACACAGCCATTTTGTAATCAGAGAGACAATGGTTTATACTGGTGCCAATGTATTTCATTTGGGCCCTCCAGTACTATGTGGTTCCCAGTGGTACAGCTCACTGCTGTGACATGAACACCTCAGCTCTTTCCCACTGCTCTAGAGCTCCCATGCCTGTGTTGCTTGGTGAGAGGGATAACTCCAGCTTTAAAGGAAAGGACATATGGTTAGTTGGCAAATACAATATTCAGTTCCCGTGATCAAAAGAAAGTGTGCAGCATGGGAGGATGGCAGACAGTTAGGGAAAGGGAGTATGAAGATGGATTTTGGGAGAAAGCTTTCTGACAGTGAGATTTGAAGCAAGAAGCTCATGCAGCAGGGACCCAAACCACATGGAAATTCCAGGCTTGCTTCTGAGTGTTGAATTAGTGGGAACTCTTCTCAGGAACAGATTAGAGAGGAAGCACTCTGACACTCAGATGAGTCCTTGCATTTGGGGCAATGGATGCCTCAGTGAATGTCTGTTCCTTACTTAAGCTTCCTTGTTTGCAGAGAAAAGACAGTATCTTGTACTTCCTTCAGCTACTTAAGGTTTTGATTACTTCTGGATATTTTTGGCCCTTTTGATTGCCATGAACTAAGTGCCCATGACTGTATCCTGTAAAAAGAGAGAGCTCAGCCATGCTATTACATTGAGAATCAGGTGGGGAACAAGTGAGATTTATACTTTCCTTTCTGTCACTTTGTCTCACATGTAGGAGTATTTTCACATTAAGCTGTCCAGATGTTTCTTAATCTGTATCCCTCCCTGTCATCCTTCCTGTTCTTCTTGGTCTTCTTGTTTTTTCTTCTGCAATCCTGAGACATTCTTTTTTAAAAGATTTGTTCAGATGAGGGGCTTGCTTGCAGAAGTCCAGCTGAGGGACAGAAAAACATGACTGTTGAATGGCTGTGCTGGTACGGCACCATTGCAGTGAGTGCTGGCTGACTACAGAAAGAGCAGGTCATTAATCACCAACTGAAGGTTGCTCTCTGCTCTAGAAGAAAGGGCAGTTTTCCAGTAGAAAGCTGTCTATATGCAAATCACCACTTCTGTTGGCGTTAGAGACCAGATTGAACGGGTACAGGGGACATGTCGCTGAAGGACATCTCTCGGTTTGTGTCAGGAGACACAGAGAGCTGAGTTAAGAAGCATGTTGATTGACCTGCTACATCTCTTGTTTCTGTTCTGTGGAGCGTAAGCAAATACACATTTTGGAGCTAAATTACACCCATGTCCTTAACTAACATCACATTGCTAGAAAGGACAGGAAACACTGGAAAAAAGCTTTTTCCCTGCCATGTCCTACCTACCTCTTTCACACTTGAATGCTCTCTGCTGTTGCTTATTGTTTCAGAGAGGTTCCTCAGGTCCATGGGCTATGCTTTTTACACTACTGCCTGATCATGCACTCTGAGAGGTTGTGATCTAATCTTGTAAATTGCTCTGAAACACTGCTCATGTAAAAGGTGCTCAGCCTGACTTGATGGCCTTAAGAATCTCTTTTCAGTGTTTGCATTTCAACTCAGTGCTCTGTGTCTCTCTGAGTGCTCCTTTTCATAATGCCTGGAGGGGCAACAGGTATCTCAGGGTTGCAGGTAAAAGACCTTCCAGTGTGTTGAGTTTGTGCACTTGACTCCTATATTCCTTTTTTTTAATACAAAACCAGTGTGTCTCTTTGCATCCTCTACCATATGGCCATGAAGAGGAAACTGTTGGCACAGTGAGCTGTAAGTTGTATTTAACCTACTGGGAAGCCAACAATGGCTTTGCTTGTGTTGAGCACTTAGAGCTTTGAAATCCCATTTCCATGACAGGAAGAAGAATTAGGAAGAATCCCAGAGCGATAAAGTGAAGAAATGATCTGACGGCCTCAGCAGGACTGCAGTGAGATTCAAGCAGACGTTAGATCATTGTCACTTACTGCAGTAAGGGACCCAAATTTGGCTTTTGTACCGCATATTATTGTACAAGTTGGCCCAGGTACATCTTCTGTTTTCTCAATTCAGTTTTGCAAGACCATCTTGTTACAAATGAGAAGTTGAGCAGTACTACTTCAGGCTTGAATTCTATAAAACAGTTTGTGTTTCCTTTGCTGCGCATAGCAAACTTAATGGCAAGAACTTTTTGATGGCCTTCCTCTAGTACTGCTGCATACATAAATGATATTCCAGTCCCAGCAAATGGACAAATACATTTTGAGGGTGCAGTCCAAAAGCCTTGTTTTCCAGTCCAAATGCACAGAGCTCTACCAATTTCAGCTGGATTTTAGACGACTGGAAAAGAAACCAGGAACAAATTCATCCCAATCTGCAGTACTGAGATTGACCTTTCAGACCACTTTAACTCCCCAGCACAGGTTCAGTTTAATATGGGAGTAAAGAGGAATCCGCATAGTTTTTGTGGCAAAGGTACCCCTGTCCTGATGGCCTGGGCCTATGGGCTACCCTGTGTGTTCCTCACATTAAGCAGCAGACCTCACACCAAACAGCACTCATGGGTTCAGTGTCTCACAGCAGTTGTAGGGCTTTTTGCCAGTATAGGAAAGGAGCTCATAATTTGGCCCTATAGTTTTTTAACTTCTTCAGTGTTTTTGAATACTGAAAGAAGCCATTGTCCTTATCCAGATCCCCAGGTCTCTTCTCCATCTGTGTTGGCAGTTGTGTCATGGAAGAATAAGGTCTGGGCCAGGAAAACCCCCAAGGCATGGAGGACAAGGGCTGCATATGTGAACCATGTCTCAGTGGATGAGATCTGGCAGATTGCTATGTGTGAAAAGGCTAAACCCCATGTGTTTTTGCGTGTGCTGAGCCATCCTTTAAGTGACCCTCATCAAGGTGCTGCTGAGCTGACACACGTTAGGCTGTGAATGCAGCAAAAAGTACAGAACTGGCCCCAAACAGAAATGGAGAAAGGATTGGACAGCACTGGTAGATAACGGGTGGAAAAACATGTTCCTTCATGCCTTCCAGCCATGCCTTAATGCTGGGTTTAAAAGTGAAGAAAAACACCAGCTTGGCAAGATAAAAAAAAAGAAAAAAATAAGAAAAAAAGGGCTCTACAGATTCGTCTCCCTTTTTTCGTTGAGTTTGCACATTTCACTTCTACAGGGGGAATAACAGCTGCAATCTTTCCTCATCACAATTGCAAAGAAATGATCATCCCCTTTCGCTGCATTTCCTAACTCCCCCAGTTCCTCTTTCAGGTTTATGCCTTTTCTGTATGAAGTTCTCTTGGTAGCATGGAAATTAATTGAAATGAGTGTGACTAAGAGGGGAAGACCAAATAATGTCAGGATTTCAGTAGTAGCTCCTGAGTTGCGTAAGGACTATTTTTACAGTGATTGCAGACAATCTCATGAATCATTGCAAATGTACACAGCTAAACACAGGCTGTTTCTTCCCAAGGCTGGGCCTGAGTGGTTAAAGCTTGTATATCCACAGAGCATGGGTGCTAATAATAACCCCTGCATTTAGACAGCTCCTTGAGCTGGTGTCCTTCACAAACATGATGGGGCCTGATCTGTAGAGGTGTAGCAAAACCACAGCACACATTGAAACAAATCTCCTGCAAGCAACTACCAATTCCTGTAGCCTTCTTGGACTTCCTGCAAAAGACCTCACTCCCACAGACCATTAAAAATGTCCCTGCCAAGATTCTAGAGGTAAAAACATGTTCAAGCCCTCACATGCTGTATTACTCCTTTCCTTCCTCTGTCTGTACATTATTTAAGTGTCTTCAAGGCCAGCTGGAACCCTTAGAGGCCCCTGTTTGAGGCAAATTCTGTACTCCACATACCACTTGTCCAATTTTCCTGTGGAGGCGTTTGAACTTTCTTCTGTCTGTGTGTCTTGCCATCTGCAGTGGGAACTTCTTCCTGAACAGAGATCAGCTGAGATCAGCTCATTGTTCAATGCCCATCTGTAGAACTATCAGCCTAGGCTGTTTCTTTAGAAAGAATCAAAAAAGGAAAAGGGAGAGAAAAACCTATCCTCCCTACTACATGACAGGCAGTAATCCTTATTAAGTTCTTCTATAATCCTTATTGCTATTACCTCTTGCGTCCCTCTCCTCTGCACTCCTTTTTAACTTCTTTCACTCTGAGAAAACTGAGAGTTTTACCCTCTTGTGCTTTTTCCATTCCCACTGACCTTGAGATGGCATATTTCACTTTGGGAGAGGCAATATTAATCAGTGTGGTTGCATGAGTATCTCTAATGCCTCATGGAGAAGGCTTCCTGTGCTTCCAGTCTCAGCTCCTCTTGTGCCTCTTGGCCCCATGGCCGCATTACATTACCCTTACTTACTGCTCTATAGTCTCCATGCTGTCTACACTGACAGGATGCAGCATGGCAATTTGATGACTACAGTGCATTACAGAGATGGATTCCAGCCAGGGAGTCTAGCTCATGCAGCAAGAAGCAGGTGTGAGGCTAGTAAATGATGGGGACTGGAAAGCAGAAATGACATTAGCTGGGACAGAGAACTATGGGGACAGATGAGAGACTCACTTTCATGCAAAGCCTATGCTTGGCGCTTCCATATTACTGTAAAAGTTGTGCAGGCATTAATGGGGTCAGGGAACCCTAAAGTACAGGGTCATAAGACACTGTGTGTCCATTTCCCAGCTGAAAGGTGGGAACTAGTGACTCAGTGGTGAGGGACAGAGGAATGTCATTCTTGCACCATTTATACAGCTGTCAGAATGTAGCTCAGAAGATGAGATTGCTTGGAGTCAGTTTTACAGTGTCACTGTCGTCCTCCAGGCGTTTGTGAAGCATCGGGGTGTATGCTCAGAACATTGCAGATTGAGAGCATGCGTCCATTGAGATGTATATTTACAGTTTGCTGTTGCTCTTAAACCGGATCGGTTTCCTGTTTGTAATGTGACAGTACTGGCTTTGGATGGCCAAGGGGGCTGTTCCTCTTACACTACACTTTGCCTCTGTGCTGAAGAACAACGGAAGGATATGCTCTGAAGAACCTTATATCGAAACATTAAACTAGGTTGCAAATTGCTTCTCCTAACCCTATTATTAGGATTAACAGAGAGAGTTACCCATAAATCATGACAGATTGTGGTTTTTTTTTTCCCCTTCATAAGATATACGGCTGTATTTATAGATTTTAAGAGGTTGTGAAGTCACTGCAAGCAGGCTTCCCTGGCCAGGAGCAAAGGATGCTTGGCTGTAAATTGGAGAAGGATATTTTATTACTAACACATTTATTTGTGAAAACACTGTACAGTGATATAAAATATTCTGCCTTTAAGAAGTATGTGCATAGCCACAGGGGACATAAAATATTATATATCTATGTATGAGGTAGAAATATGATAACAGCAATGTAAGAGGGATGTGCATGTATGTTTATTATAGTATGTAACTGTACTAGTCTTAAAGGATTGAACATGTAGTGAATAAAACACTGGCTTTTGGATTATAGGGCTGGGGCTCTGGGACTATCTGGGCATTGATATGTATTGGTGTAGTGTCTGATATGATATGTACATTTAATACAATTTCTCCAGCTGTGAGCCTCCTGCTCCCCTCTGACCATTTGCTCAAATTGTTCATTTCTGTAATTTTGAAGAAAACTCAAGATTTTGAATTCCATGAAAAAAGAGGGTTGTAAACTTCCTCTCTTAGCCTTCCCTCTGTGCCTTGCTGTCTCTGAAAGCAATATGTTACATAAAGGATGATGAGAAATGAGATGGAAAAACGAGTGTTGTTTCAGTGCTTTTAGAGATCAGTGTCTCAAATGCCCAGTGAACAAGTTTGTTGAAATTGCTGCTCTAGCAAATCCCCAAAATACTAAAGATGGTGAAGATGTGAGAACGACAGACTTTAACTGTAACATGCATCAACGCTCAGGGTGTATTTCTTCTTGGATCCCTGATAAACGAGCTAGTTAGCTACCCTTTATCTTAATCCTACCTAATACTAATTACAGCAGCCTGGGCCCTGCAGGGAATGGGGATTTGTGGTAGGAGCTACACAAGGACAAAACCGTGGAAACCAATGTAAGTAAAAGCATCTGCTCCTGTTCATCCTCCACAACAGCCCATCCAAGGCTTAGTCTGGGAAGGAAAGTGGGGCTGTGCGAGTCAGGGGGTGTCTGAGGTGCTGGTCCATGGATGAAGCTGGGTACTACTGGGAGGGAGGTGGGAGCTGTGGGCTGCGAGGGGGTCCCGTCTGGAGGGTTTTGTGCAGGAGCTGGGCCAGTTTGCTGGGATTAAAACATTAAAACCTTAAAGGTGTTGTCAGGGGGTCACTGGGGAGTGAAGGCTGCCGGTGCCCATGCCTGGGGTGTGCAGGGTGCTGCTGTGGGCACTGGTGGGGAGGGACGGCATCTGGCACGGGGGTGAATCACCCGCGCTCGCCCTTTGTTGTCCCACCTGGGTGCCGGCCAAGGCACCCAGCCATTTTCTCTGAGGTGATCCGACAATATCACAGCACAAGCAGGGCAGGCCGCCTGCCAGGAGCCAGGCTGCTCTTCGGCTGGTCCTGAGAGAGAGTGGCTGCTCAGCCCCAGTGGCTGTGAGGCCTGTCTGTTGTGGGCCAAGTGCCGTTTGCCATCCTGGCCCTTGCCTCCTGCCTGCAGCTCATGGTGGCCAATGTGGGAGCCCACATCACATCCCCAAAGCTGAGAGGAGTGGGGCCATAGGATCCAACCGCTTCCCTCTGGCCTTTGGAGCTGCAATGCTATCAGCCCTGCTTTCTCCAAGCCTTAGCCTCAGTACGCCTCTCCTGCATTGCCTGTCCATGGTGCAGTGTCCTGGGGCTCCTGAAGGTGCTTGGTCATATCGCTGCGCCTGCTCCCATCTCCATCTGTCCCTGTGAACGTTCAGCACTGTCCTTTATCTCTTGCAAACCCGCAAACAGTAATCCATTCTGCAACCCAATCTGCTTCTCTCATCAAGATAGATGCATATCCCAGCTTTTATTAATCCCACTGCTCGCAGCCATTCGCCTCAGTGGATGCTTTGTACACAGAGGGTGAGCTGCTCTCCTCCCCATACCACTCGCACTGATGTCATGCTGGGCTGCTCCTGCCTTGATGCACTGAAGGACACGTGGAATCTTGCGAGGTAGAGCCCAGTGCATTGCCATGCAGGTTGGGTGGGACAATTCAACATGTATCTTGCTCTATTTTTTCACCCCAAACTATAAATGCTTAAAGATGTGAATATTTTGTTCTTCTGCGATGCACGTGTTAGAGAGCAGATGCTCCCATCTGTGCATCACGATGCCTTTGGTAGGAGGGATGGGCACTGGGGGGTCTGTACATCACATTGCAAAGAGTGATGTTTTCTCCCTAATACCTCTTGTTGACAAAAGAGTGCTTTGGGAGATGCTGAGGAGAGAAACAACTCTTTGCCTATACGGCTTGCAGTTAAAGCCTGTTTGCTGGGGAAGCAAATTTTTCTTGCTGGATGAAATCCACCTCTATGCCAAGATGCAAAAGAGCATCTCACCGTTTTGCTGAGCTGGCACCTGGGGGGTGAATGACCTGCTTGGTGAATACAAAAACAGGCTTTCTAAAACGGTGCTTATTGAGCTGCGGGACAGATTTAATTTATCTGAAGTTAAGGTGAGTCCATGGTATTGAAGATGTCAAGGCCAATGATACATGGTTAGAAGTTCACAAAGCGAGAAAGAGCACGAGAGACCGTAATTTAGTTTAATGTGTTTAATTTGTGGTATGACAATGTATTTCATCATCCACAGACATAGTCCACACAGGTTAGAAATCCCCTGGGGACAAGATAAGTCAGGAGAGTGCTTGCTTTAATGTCATCTGTGGGGACATCCACAAAGTGAGGTAACTGGTAATTCCTGGGGAATAGAGGAAAAAAAAAGTATGAATTTCTCAGATTCTGAGTATTACTGGGTATCACTTCCCAACTGATATAACTACCATAAAGGCAGCAAGGCACAAAGAGGGTTAGTGGAGCAAAATTCAGTGGAAGACAACATTGAAATGCCTTGAGTCAGCCCTGGAAAGTTCATTTGTCCTTACTGACGTGTGCTGCCAGGACTCTGCTGTGGTGTGCTCTATCATACCACCTCCTACTTGAATGTGAAATAGTAGGTTTCAACAGGCAGCCTCTTTCTTCATGGGAGGTTACTCCATTTCAGTGGCTTTATATCGCTACATACTCTGGAATTTCTGAAATGTTCTAGGGGACAAGTGATGACTGCTTGGAGCTGATTACGGGCAGCAGGAAGACAGCAGCTCTTTATGTTCAGCTTTGCTTCTGGTACACTTCTGGGTGTGGGGAAGTAGCAGGACTGCCTTTTTCTTGAAGCGCCTGTACAAGCATCAAGCAGAAAGGTTGCCTTCCCATGACACATACTAAGGCAGGTTACAACAGGGTTTGTTGGTTATGTCACACAGTTGATGTGGTGTGGTAACACAGCATGACAGCAAGATGAAATGCAAGACCCTGTGTCAAAGAGTCTGCTTTCAAAACATAGCCTGCTCCTTACCACCCCACAGGGCAAGAAACTTTTCACCCAGATGTTGCATGCTCGCTTTCTGGTTTGCGCCTCTGCTGGGATTCTAGCTCGAGTTTATATGCCGCAGCGAAGCAGGAGCTGAGGAAAGATCAAACAGGCACAGGGAGCAGACACTGGGTGTTTTGCTACTTCCCCTTTCTCTCCTGCACTTGTGTCACTTTAAGAAGAATAGACGTGCATTAACAGCTCTGAATATGTTGTTGGGCACTGCTGAACACATGGCAAGTCCCAATGTTGTTTTTCCAAATTCACTGGATTTTGACAGGAAACACAGGTCAAGGTTTAATGCTTATGAAAAAGATTCCCTTAAGTCCATGAGGGAGCATAGCACAAGTTATTCTCCCTGTGCTGCTCTGGTGATGGCCCTCAGCTCTGTCCTGGAGGTATTTACCTCTGTGGGCAGGACTATGGTGTTAATTATAATGCCCCAGGAAATAAGGTAATTGTGTAATATGTTAAGGAATAGCACCCCTCAACCCAATAACCACTTTCCATTTCATCTTGTTCCCTTTTCCAGGCAGGATCCTATGCTTACATTTGTGTCTGAAGTACATAATATAATGATGACCAGAACTTAATTGTCCTGTCTGACTACATGCATTTATATCCACTCATTTAATGGATATAATAGTTTATTTACCTATTTCTAATGACCTCATTTGTAGTCAGCTCTATTGCTTGCAATGGTGATGTATGGAGACAACAGTATCAATATTGCTTCTACCACACAAACACAGGTAGTGCAGAATGGTGATGAGCTGCTGCAAGTAGAAGTACACCTAGGGTCCTTGTGATCTAGGAGGCTGGAGGTAAGCTTAAAAGAAGGATTTAAATATCTAATTGCTAACTTAGACCCTCAAAACATCTGTTTCATTTTTTGTTTCTAGGCACTGTCATTTCTGACAGGAATGTCTCCATTAACTTCATTACTTCGACATTTGCCTCTGTATATCTCTGTGGAGAAAGAAGTTTGCTTCTTCATTAATGGGATTCACAAAGAAGGTGCACTTCCTGTCTTGCAGTGGTGGTCCAGTCTGACTCTGAAAACAGCATATGAAAACAAATACCCTCATGTCTAGAGAGGATGAGAGTGCTGGGGAGCACCTGTGGCATGTAGGAGGCCAAAGCTCAGATCCACTTTTCGCTGTTGGTAGGGAACCCAGGTATGCATGCAGCTCCATGTCAGCTGGGTCTCTGAATCATTATGAATGCCTCTGGATGGTGGGCTTCTGTTTTACATTGCAAAGTATTATTTGGAGCAGGGACTGGAACGTGACTGTCCCAGATGATGGTATAGTACACCAGCTATTTAATTATAGTCACAATGAATCCATAGAAAGATTACAGCATTGAAGTCTCACCTCTAGAGAACAGCAAGCCTAGACATTAAACAAACTATGAATTAGGAGGTATGTAAAGCTAGCAGGCATCAGGTTTTCACCAGCAAAGTTGTGGCAGTCCCTAACATCTCTTCTAGGCATGTCTGCTTTGTTTCTGCTTTGCTTTGAACAGAGTACTGCCAACACCCCCTACAAGATCCACAATCCCTCCTGCTCTTGTTTGTCACCTAGGGCCTGAGCCAAAAGGCATCCCTGAGCACACATAGAAAATCAGATATTCCCCCTAAAAGTTGCATCCATGTATTGTTGTGGTTAAGGCATTCATCCAGAACGTGGATTCATTCACCCGGAACCTCTACCTCTTTATGAGCGGAGGCCTGAACACACACCTCACATGTAGCTGTCCCATTCGGCAGGTTGGAAGATGTCCCCCGAGTGGGACATTCTCCATCCTTCGGCTGCGCATGGTCTCTGCAGCACGGGGCAGAGAGACAATTCTTCCCTTCCAGCGGGGCCGAGGTTTCCGCACCGCCGGAACCCCGCTGGTTTGGAACATGGGGCCGCGCTGCCAGCAGGGCCGACACACGGTGGCGGTGCGGAGCCGGTGTCGCTCTGAACAGGGGGAAAGAGGGGGAAAGGAAGCCCCCGCGCAGCGGTGGGTCCCGCAGCGCTGCTCCTCGGGAGGAAGTCTTGGCGTGCTGCTCTCAGAGCTGGAGGAGCCATCGGGGAAGAACGGGCTCCGAGGGAAGCCGAAGTGAGTGCAAGAGCCCTGGCGATGGCCAGGGTTCCGTAAGACAACCCTTTAATAAGAGGGACTGAATAAGAGGGTGGACCAAATTCCCAATGCATAGATTAGGCTTGCTTATTCTCTTTGTAAGCATACAGAGAACTATCAGATGTCTTGCTATTGTATTCCTATCAAACAGAAAAGTAAGTGTGACTCCACATTCCCAAAAGCCTCTTGAGAGATGGCAAAGGTGACAAGGGGGATTAATTTTACTTTCCTAGAGCTGCTGTGGGTGGGAGCTCACCCTGCAGTTTTAGTTACCCAGAAGGACCTCCAAGCTGACTGAGCAAAGGCATCAGAAGTCCTAAAGAGAGAATTTCTCTGGGAGACACACTGTGAAAGCACTTCTGTGATGTGGGCAGTAAATGTCCCTTTGGACAACAAGTGACATAGGGCTTTCTGCTAAGGGCCTTTTCATGCTAGGGACACTTGGGAGACACAGTTGCCAGAGGGAAGCTGGGACATTTCGCTGCTGCTAGGCTTTCTGGGAAGATGCAGTTACCCAAGTGGGCACTCGTGCTCTCTTTTGTCTGACAAAGGGGATAAGTAAGATGATCCATTTGCTGAAGAAGCAATTTCAGAATGTGTTGATATAATGTCTGGTAGAGTGATAGTGTGGTCCAGTTTTTGGGTCAGGTTTTGGTTAGGGATGTCACGAGATAGACATTTATAAATGCTTGTATAAGGAAGGTTTATTTGGGAACTTTGGTGTGATGGAGGAATAGAGACGATGGGCTGAAGATATTAAAAGTTAAATATATTTAAAGTCTTGTTTGTTCATTGAGTGGAAACAGCTCTTACTCCAGTAAAACCACCAGGTTCTGTAGCCATCAGGGAATGTGAGAAAACAACTCATGAGTAAGTTAACAGAAGACAGGTTGCTTTTTCTAAAGGGCCCCAGATTATGCCTGTCATGTAGAAAAACCCAAACCAAAATAGAAAGTTTCTGTTCCAGCATGGCTGTGATGAGACATTATAGTATTAATTCTTTAAGATGGTGGAAATATGAAGGGAAATACAGATCTAAACCAGAGTGCATTAATCCTAGGAATGTCTACAGCAGAAGAACCTATCATACTCTAACTTTTCAAATCCTAGGAGACAATGCTCTCCCAAGAAACTTCCCCAAAATGCTCCTACGAACTTATTTCAGAGTGGCCACTGACCAGCTATTAAGTATCTCCTTGGGAAAGCAGGGATTTATGCTTGGATTAAATCTAGAAGACTAAACTCCAGTCCTAAAAATTCCCTAATCCTCTCCATTTTACAATCTGATCAGGAAAAAAAGAACTCCCTGAAAACCAAAACCAGAAAAGCATAATTTAAAAAACAGTGGCAGGGTTTTCTATGAACCACAGCACTACCTGGTTATCAGTTTTACAGTGGCCTGAACTTGACCTCCAAGCAGAGAATTAGCTTCAAGCAGGCACCACTTAAACGGGTGAATTTTAGTCTGTGTGATTTTAATATTCCTCTGACTATTGCAATCAAGGACATTAGCATAGAGGGCACACTCTGAAGAGCTTTTGACTGAGCACGCAGCATTTGCTTAAATCCTCAGATCTTTCTCATGTAGCTAAAGAGAGAACACTTTCATGAGCTTGAAGACTTTTTCTTCTAGCTGTTTTCCATTTCCAAGGAAACAAATAGGGATGACTTTGAAGAGCTGATTAGCCTATGAGGTAACTTATGGATTTTTCATAGTCTGGTTCTTTTGAGCCTCTTGCATGGAACTGCTTTTTTGTTTGGGACAAGACTGTAGATTTTAGTCAATACAGACAGGATTTTTAAAGAAGCTTAGGACTGGCTGCAGTGTTCACCTCAACGTTAATGGGAGGTTTGCTTCTAATTTTAATGAAAACAACAACTAGATCTCTTGAAAATCCGATTTTCCCTGTTTGCTGAACCCTGTGTGTTCACATAGGAGGTTTATTTAAAGCTGGTTTTGTGAAAGAAAAGACCATGTTCCATCAACTATAACTTGGCACTAAGATATTTGATGGCAAAATCTAGGCCAGGGTGTTCAGGGGAAAATGCTTTGCACTGAGTAGGGGGAGAGGAAAAGGCTGTGCCAAGGTGACTGGGAAAAGTCCTGATGCCTCAGTTTCTTCAGGAACACAGGTGGAAGTGCCCAAGTGCTTGCATATGGGGTATGTCACAGCCTCTGCTCATGGTGGCACTTCACAGGAGTCTCAGATTTGCCATCACGGGGTATATTTGACTACACAGCATCTTTGAAAGACAGCTAGGACTAGTCCTCCTGTAAAACGCGTTTGGAGAAAGCCTGTTGGGGTTGTCTGAAAGGTGGCTGGTGAATATTGCACATATGCTGGTGAAGCATTAGTTTGGCATATGGCAACTTTAAATTCAAGGCCATCCAGTTCCTCTTGACTCTCAGAAATCTCAGAAACCTGAATCCAAGAACGATAACTGTATGATTAAGTGATTTCTTTTTTAATTTTTATTGTTGTTGCTATTGGTGTTTTTTTTTTTTTTCCTTTGTTTTGTTTTAACGGGAAAAGGCTGTTTTGGGATCTTCACTCTGGAACAACTCCTAACTGACAATCCTGGGAGCACATAGGTGTGTCCTTCTGACATGGAATCATCTGTCTCATCAATGAGACAGAAACATCTCATTCAGAACATCTCACATTTGATTAATTTCTGCCGAACCCTAAACTTCACCCATTAAAACTTGCCTGGGTGCCTTGATTTCCGCCTTGCCTTCCAGAAATTACTGCTACAGCAAGTGAACATGGGGTTGTCCAACAAAATTTTTGCCCATCTAAATAATTACAAGAATCTGAACCTTAAAGGACATTTTAGACTTCCCCTTTCTCCCCGCTGTTCCTTTCTTGTGCATGCTAGCAAAGAAGGCAATCAAGGACACAGCAGAGCAGAAAATCTGTACTGTTCTTTGTTGCTGATGCCCTGAGCCTTATCATTTTATTTTGAATGCTGTTTGTAGAGTATAGTATCTAGAAAACTATGCAGGTACCTCAGAGACTGTGAGAAAACCAGTCCCAGTCCTACCTCTGACCCACTGGATGGCCTTAAAGAATTTGGTCTCCACATTCTCATCTGCAAAATAGGGAAACTAATTATTTACTGACCTTGCAGGTCTGATGCAAGATGACCCTCTCCACTGTGCTCTATTCAGACAAAGTACTGTGCTCCAGCTGGCAGTTTGCTGCCTTATTGTAACCTTAGGATACTTCTACCCTCTTTTTCTCCTCTTGTACGTGGACAGCTCCTTGAGGCTCTGACACAGCAGCAGCTGCTACCCCTTGCTCTGATGGCAGTACCTTGCCCTGCTGTCAATGACACTAGCTTTTTCCTTTGGTTTGTCTTAGCAGGCTCAGGAGGGGGAATTTGTGTTTCTTTGCCTGGCGAAAGTAACGCAATGGAAGTCTGTAAATGCTGAGGGCCTCAAAAAATAAGGAGAGAACAAGACGAATGATTTTTAAGATGACCAAAATGTGGTGCAAAGGAAACATCCTTCATGGTTTTTGGTTTAAGTATCCTGGTACATTGGAACCACAAAATATAATATGAAGAGTGAAGCAAAGTCAGCCAAATGGATAAATTGATGTTATGAATCCGGGACAAGATATATCTGATTATCTTTTGAAGCTGAACTGACGGGGTTTGCTCTATTTATGGCTGAGCCGTTCTGTGATTTTACAGAATTGCTTCCTGTGCACACCATTCTTAATAGATTTTTAAATTCATGGCTGCTCTAGGAAAGTGGATTATAACACAACGGATTATGCATTTTTCCCCAGCTTTTAAGGAGCAGCCTTAATGATGGTTATTGTTGATGAGGGCATTACAGAGCATTTGTGTAGCAACCACCTTGAATAGCTTAGTGTTGAAAGCTTTAATTTTCCATTTAATAATAGTGAAACTAGTTAATACTAATTTTATACAATCACTTCCTAAGCTTCTTAGAAAGCATGCAGTCATGGATTTAGTCTGTGCCATGGGGGAATGCCATACAGCGTGAGGCTCAAAAAACCCCAGAGTTATTAGAGCTATGTGTAATATCTTACATCCCGCCTCAGATCCACTTGGTAAGGCCTCTGATTCATGGGCGATGATGACTTACCCGGAGATGGCTGCAGTGATTCCTGCCGCTGGCTGTCTGCCCCACCTCTCTTTCGGAAGTTTTCATTCACACTGGGAAGGTGGCTCAGCTGTTTGGGAGGCAGCTGTTGAACCAGCACGGTTCACAGACCCAGTAATATGAACAGAAAAGCTGGCACCCGCTCTTCTCAATACACCAAGCTGTAATTTGCAATGGTTCAATTACTGCCACACCAGCAGCTGGGCTGTCTTGAAGCAAGGGCAGGGCTTGGAGGTGAAGATGGGAACCCCTAGAGCCATTCGCTGCCATCCCTATTCATCAGCCAGAAACCCAGATTGACGCTGGGGTTTGTAAACATGTGTGGTGGTTCCTATGCATATTCAATCAACTCTTTTTTTCTGACTGACTTCCCTCCTTGAAGAGACCATGGGGATCTTGCTGCATCCCATAGGGATTCCCATGGGGAGGACACAGTTCTGCCTTTGGGATAAAGACCCCTGTGGAGTGCTGGGGCTTTGGGAAGGATGAAATATGCTTTCTTGCACAGGAATGATGCAGGACCAAAGCCCTATGTGTGTCTCTCTGAAACCTGCTTTTGAGGTTTCTGTGGTAACTTCTTCAAAAGCAAATGTCAGAGGGTAATATTGGGTTGGGGATTTCACAATTCACTCTTACCTAAGATGCCCAGCCAAGGGGCAGAGTCAATACCGTGTTATTTAACCAGCTTATGTGGGACATACCAGCCTGTTACTGGTTCACAGGAAAGCTTCCTCCTCCCATGGCTGTCTCGCTGTGGGTGCCAATAATCAAGATCCAAGACTGCCTCACTGCTGGAAATCACTCACATTTTTTCCCTGCAAGTCACTCATGGGCTGGTGACCTTTGTGAGCAGCTTGTGCTTTCTGCCTGTGTTTGGTCTTAACAGCAGGACAGAGCATCATGTTTGCCATCCAGTCAGACAATAACACACAGCTGCTCTAAGAAAAAGGGGGGAACAAAAACAAGGGGAGGAATGAATCCCAGTTTTCAGGGCTTCAACAGCTCCTGCTTTTCATTGGACATGTCCTTTTCATCTCTTTGAGGTGCCTTTGAGGGAGAGTTTTTGAGAAGTGGCTGATGTCCTCATTGTGTCCAGAGCAAGGACTGATAATTGTTTATGTGGGAAGGGCAGGCCAGGCTCATGTTTGATTGTGGTAACCAGCCTTGTGAGCCTTAGTTGTTGCCCTCCCCAGGGCAAAGTCTGTTGGGTGGGGAGCATCATCCTCTTGTGGATGTAAAACCTCTCTGAGTTTTGCAGACACTCCACTGTCTCTGAGGAAGGGCAGATCAGAGGCGAGAGGAGAAGGACATTCAGGAGTGGGATAAGTCATAGAATGGGCTGAGAGGGGATGTGCGAAGTAGAGGGTACCTTGAAGAATAAGAGATCAAGGCTTTTCTGGGGCTGGTTGCTGAGAGTGGTAGGGGCTGCTCTGGTGTCAAGGCTGAAAGACAGAGTGGGGTGGGGATGGAGGGGTACAGTGGGAGGTCTAAATCATGGGGCCTGTGAGGTGACAATCATGACAGTGGAAAAGGTCAAGCAGGGGGCTTAGAAAGTAAGGAACCCTGTCTTAGGCTATGTTTAAATTTTGCATGGGGTACCTTTGATTCTTCCACAGCTTCATCTCTTCTTCTTGGCTTCGAAGCAGGAAGCACACAAAAGCCTACCAAGAAGTTCCCATCCCATTATTTTTTCCCTGCAGGAAGCAGAACAGTCCTAGTTGCATATTCAGTAGTAATTTACATGGTTTTGTTTAGTTACACAAGATATGTGGAGTTTCTCTTCCCCTAACTTGAATGTCTTGCACAACTAGTCAGCATAGTGTGAATTGCCAGTGTGAATTGTCAGCCCTGCAATCAGGACTACCAACTGCAGTGCCCTGACAAAGGAGACAGCAGAAACACAGGGGAGTTGAGAACAGGCAACAGAGATAATTAAGCATGGACAGACTTCCCTCAGGAAGAAACTGAAAAGAATAGGACTACTTTGTTAGAGAGCAGATGACTAAGAGCTATACAAATTAATGAATGGAAGAGAGAAAGTCAGGGGGGAGGTGTGTGTTTGTGTTTACCCTCTTGAACTATAAAAGAACAAGGGAATGTTGAATTAAAGGGGAGGCAAAAAGTATCAGGTGACAAAACCCTATTTGCTTAGGATGGGATTAAGTTGCATTTCAGGAGTCTGTCTCATCAAGGAGCATGGATGGAGCCGCAAGGACTGCCCAGCTTCTAGGCACTTCAGCTGATGAATCCTGCAGTGTTGGGTTTTTATAAGGAAATACTTGTTTACATGGAAAATGAGAGTAAAAATAGGAGATGGTATGTGTTTGAAACCATAAAGATATCTTTTTCTAATTGCTGGCTTCATGAATGCGGGATAAAAAATTCCTGTGTGGACAAATAAGCATCTTTTTCTGCTGGAACTGAGTGTGTTTTATTGGTTCCAGCAGTCTTCCTCTGCCACTATCTGACAGTTATATGGTCATCTAAAATGACATTTTTGCTGTGCTAATTTCCTGCTATTAGCCTCCTAGTATGGGATGAATGATTATTGGCTTCTTTGCTTAGTTAATGTTATACTGTGCTTAACTGAAGCTATACTGAATACTTCACACATATGGGAATGCTCTATTCCAGTGATCTAAAATGGTACCCAAATTTCATCTGAAATGGTGGGTCACAGCAACAAATTCATCTTAGATGCAGCAGATGATATCAAATCTCTCTACTGCTTGAATCAACTAGAACTGAATTCTTTGAGCTATTCTACAAAGTCTTGTGCAAACATGATCTGGTGCCTAAAGGATCTAATTAGGAAAGTGAATACAAAATGAGCTGCTTGCTTTATTGAGATGATGCTCAGCTACCAGAGTAAATATAGGTGAGGTAGAAACAAACTGATTACTAACTACATGGGAAGATAAAGGACTTGGCAGAACTGGACTAGCGCCCAAACCAGCCGCACTAATGAGAGATGGTAGGTTTTCCTTACTTGTGTAGTGGTCACATACTTGACTTATAATCACCACAGAAACTTACCGTGTGCTCTCAGGGCTCTAGGACAGTTCTTCTGGGACTAGAGGTCATGCCCCAAGTAGGTTACAAGTGGCGCCCTGACTCAACAGATACTAAAGTGTTTGGATTAATATTTAGTCATGAGGATGTCAGAAACTGAGTTATAACAGGGAAGTGTTTGAGAACTGCTGTGTGAAGAGCTTTGCTCTGTAAGACGTTGCATAGCTGGCATACCTGTCCTAGCAAAGTCAATGAAGACATACCTGTGCACTGAGTTAAGCATGTGCTTAAATGCTTTGCAGAGTCACTGCCAGCGCACATAGCTGAGAGTCAAGTCTTGGGCAGCTTCTGATGCTTCTTCTGCTGTCATGGTTTCACCCCAGCTGACAGCTCAGCCCCACACAGCAGCTTGCTCACTCTGCCCTGGTATGATGGAGGAGGGAATCAGAAGAGTAGAAGTGAGAAAAATCATGGGTTGAGATAAAGGTATTTTAATAGGTAAAGCATAAACCATCCACACAAGTGAAGCAACACAAGGAATTAATTCACTGGTTCCCATAGTCAGACAGGTATTCAGCCATATCCAGGCCAGCAGGACTCCATCATGTGTAATGGTTACTTGGGAAGACAAATGCCATCACTGAGAATATCCTCCCTTCCTTCTTCCCCTCCAGCTCTATATGCTGATCATGATGCCATATGGTGTGGGATAGCCCTTGAGTCAGCTGGGGTCAGCTGTCCTGGCTGTGTCCCCTTCCAACTCCTTGTGCACCCCCAGCCTGCTCACTGTGGGGTGGTGTGAGGAGCAGAAAAGGCCTTGACTCTATGTAAGCACTGCTCAGCAGAAAAAAACCCTGTGTTGTCAACACCATTTCTAGCACAAATCCAAAACAAAGCCCTATGGTAGCTAATCGGAGAAAATGAACTCTATCTCAGCCAAAACCAGCACATCCACACACACATTTAAAAATCTTCTGATTTCTGGATTCAGTGAAGAAAACCAGTATTGAAAAAAGTTTTAAATAAAAATAAGTCTTCCAATAAACATGAATAAACTTTGCAGTGGTGTGGATATTTCAGACACTTTACAAGATTAAAAAGCAGAAAACCACGCTATAGCCTGAAACATCCTGACATTAGTGTGGGTGAAGAGCCAGGTGAGAACACCAGGGATATATTCTTTCAGTACTCTTTCAGTAGTGTTATAATGAAGGTGATATTTGGCCTAAAGAATCTAAAGACAATTTTTTCATAGTAGCTGCTTGAATTTTAAGATGTGGTAAGTGGCTTGTCTTTCAAAGACACTGATCCTAAAGGTTGTATTTGGATGATAGAGCATGTTTGGTAATTTTTAAGGTCAGGGGGTCAGGCAGATGATCTCATCTGGCTACTTGAGATGGGCCATACCATTTAACTTAGTAATTCTTTCGTCTGAAGGAATTCTTCTCTTTTGTGTAAGCAAACACAGCAAAGCAAAACAATACATATCGGTCTTTCAGTTTCTTGATACCTACAGCAAACAGGAGCGATTATCTTGATGGTAAGGTTAAAAGCAAGGAAATCATGTCTGATGTTTCCCTCCCCAGTGCATACAGGCAATGCTCAGCTTCACTGTGTTTTCTTTTATTAACAAGACAGATACTTTTTTAGTTTCCAGACAAAAAGTCCTTCATACAAACTTTTCCTACCTCTTTGCTTCCTGTGGCCTCTAGGCCCAGGTCTTGGTGTCCTCTCCCTATAGTAAAGCTCATGTAGAGCAAATCAACGCAACAGACTGGCAATCTTTGGACTTTGCCTTAACTGAAACCAGAAGAAAGCATACTGGGAAATGGTTGTGAGAAACAAATGTAATTGGACTAGAAAGTTCAGTTGGAGTAGAAGACCACAAGGAAGGTTTCTTCAGTCAATATTTGATTAGAAGGTTACTTTTCGGGGGAAGGACAGAGGCTTGGTGAATTATAGGCTGTGTTTTCTACTGCTTGTTGGTAAAACATGCACTTAATCCTTCAGAAACACAAGTCCTTTTCTGTTTGTTTGCATACCCGTGTTCAAAGGAGCAGCAGCTCTGTTGATCTGACTGCTACTGCTCTTAGTGTTGCTTCTGTGTACCTTGTATAATAGCTCCAAAATTACTTTAATGTTATTAAAATTCTGGGTCTCTGCAGTTTTCTAACTGATCTACTTGGACAAGAACCATTGCCATGAAACTGCAAGGACAGTCCACTGCAGACCAGAGGAAAATAATCCTCCAGGGTTGTGAGATCTGTTCCTCCTGGTTGCAAAAGTAGTGCCTCTTTGGTGACTTTTGTTATCTCATGTAGCATACCTGGCCCACGGCTCAGAAATGTGACATAATAAAGATGTTAATATGCACATGGATTTAGATGCCACCCAAATTATGTCAGTACTAACAGTGATCACAAGCAGATGTATATCCCAGGATTTTCTGGGATATATTTCTTGAATACTTGAAATTCACAGCATGTTTCCAATCTTCTCCTGTGTGCTTAAAAATCAGGACTTACCAGTAAAAGAAGATGATATTTTATTAGCAAATGTGTTGCAAGTCTGGTAGCACAGAGACCTCCATTGCTGTTGAAAAGCATGTTAAATGCTGAACCTTTAAATTAACCTTGCAGTTATCTATCTCATCACTGCCCTGCTTATGGGTCATGAAAATCTAGTTTATGCCTAAAATGTGATTCTTTTTCTCCAGTTATGCTCATTCCACTCCAGTATGGCTACTTCAGAAGGAGTCAAATGAAGAGAACTTTGTTTTTTTGCTTTGTGTGGATACTTTAGGATTATTGTTATAATTCAGAATGGTTGTCTGTTGGTAATCTGATTCTCCTGTTCAGATTTAACTCTTGAAAGCATCAGCCACATTGCAGGAAGGCAGGTGTGATGATCTGCACCTCAGTTTATTCAGACTGACAGCCCTGTGTGAAAGCAGTTGAGTTAAGCACTATGAACACAAGCACCAGAATGGGAAAAGAGGTGTGATGGCCTTTATTCCAACCTCAAGGTGTAGTCTCGATGATGTGTGACTAAGCCATCAATGGGTGTGTGATGCAGGGTACACAAACATGTGTCACAGGGAAGACATCTAAGTCTGACTTAGTCAACTCTGAATCTTTTGTATTAAGTGGATAGCAAGGAGAAATTGAAGTGAAAATGCTTGTGGCTCCCCGTATAGTAAGCCTAAGGTAATTACAGCAGACACTGGTGTTCAATTTTTGGAGAGTGAAGTGAAGGTGAAGGAATCCCATCCATGGGGAGTGTCTGCCTGCCCTGCAAACCTGACTCACAGATGTAGCAGGGTCAGCACCGTCCCATCTGCTGAAAGCAAAGGTGCTGTATTACATTCTGAGGATTTTGCTTATCTGGGATATTTCTCAGAGCTGTAATAACTCTTGCAGACCACAGTAACAAACTGCTGTTTTCTGAGGAAATCTGAGCTTGTGCAATTCCCTTCCAACAGAAAGTGTATTCAGGGTTGAGACAGTGCAGACTTCACATGAACCCAGAAATCCTCTCTTGCAGGCCACTGTTCAAAGGTGCTTATTAACTTCTCTACTTTTCTGGGCATCTTCTGTAAATGGAATGATGCGAGCTTCACAAAATCATCTGTCTTGGCAGTGTACAAGGCTCCTTGAAATCCAGCTACTGCTGGCTGCATTTATACCAGAACTGGAAAATCAAGACATACAAACAAAATGGTAGGAATCATTTGCAGTCTCTTGATATTGCTCCAAAGCCAAAAAGAAGTTTCAGCCTGAGGATCATGTTTTAGTCTATCATTAGGAGTTGGCTTCTTTAAATTCCCCTAGGTGGGCAGTTGCATCATTTAAGCATTAAAACTCTCCAGTTTATATCAGGCTTCTTCTAAGGAAAAGACTTCATGCTAATAAGAAGCAGTCTCTGGAAGAATTCAGTCTAACAGAGCTGGTGGAGGGAAATGGATTTCCATGGAGATGAAGGTCAGGCAGTAAGTCGGTGTCAGAGCCAGGACCAGAACCAAGTTTCTAGCACACCAGATCAGGCTTCTCTAAGCTTCTCCTGTCAGCTGGTGGGCTGGAAAGAGGAGCTTGAAAGAGGCTGTCAAATGGAGGAAAGAGCATTTAGCTGCTTCATTAACTTTACCAACAGAGGTTCTTGGGAGACGGTTTTCTCAAACAAGCAAAGTAGTTTCATTAACAGTAGTGGAAAAGGAACAAAGCATTTACATTTTCAGCCTAGTGCTGAGGATGTTACGTGCAAAGCATGTGTAAGTATAAAGCACAAGATATCAATGCTTGTGTTCGCAGCAAATTTCTCACAAAATCAGCTGCCTTTGCAGTTTCTGATGGCAAGTGTTGCAATGGTCAGAGACTGTTTCATTTCCCTGTGAAATACCTCCAAGGCCCTTTGGGCTAACACGATGTGATTATAGCCCTTGTATCGCCTAACTTGCAAGCAACCTGCTACCTCTTGGCATTCCCCAGGCCTGGGTTAGGCACTCAGACTTCTTTTCCATGCAAAGCTGAAGGAGCATCAAACCTCTAACACAGAGTTTAGGTCTTATTTGCCTGGTAGAAAAATCCGGGCCCTTAATGTGGTGCCTTCATGTAGGACATGTATGTGATGAAGACCTCTTCTGTCGTTAGAACTTGTCAGCACAGTCCTTCCTCATTGAGGACATGTCTTCTTACTGATACTGAGATATTCAGAGCTAGGTCCGCCATCTGGGAGACAGGACACTTGTTTTCTAATTCTCCCACCTCTTGAGTGGTTGGAAAAGGGAATAAATGCAGCAATTGCTTAGGTATGGCTTAAAATGGGACATAATCATCAAATCACCTTCTCACCACTGGTCTTCTCATTGAGACCAGCCCATGAAGTTGTGCCTGTGTATAGAGTATATCTAGAATACAACTATTGGTTTGGGACCTTGGAGACAAGTAGGAGAATATCTAGGTTCAATCCTGCCCAGACAGGATTTGGGCATTAGTTAAGATGCTATCAAAAAGATTCATAGTCATGTCAAGAGATTGCTTCTGGCATGAACTTGGTTGCCTGTAGCTCTAGATGTTAGCTGAGCAGGGGTTTTGAAGATCCTAGTGATAGTAAGATGCCTTCTGAAGCCCTGCTGAAAGTAGGCCCTTTTTGAGTCACACACTTCTTGTCCAGTCTTGCCAGTATTTTAGTTCACCTTGCGAATAATGAATACAAGTATCATTTGGTACGAGCAAACTCCAACAGACAAAATGTCAATGTCCTAATGTGGACGTAAATAAATCCCTTCACTAAAGTTTAAAAGGCTGTAGATTATGTTTTCCTCCCTGCAACATTAGCTAAAGGCTAAAACTGTATTTCAAAGACTGACTGGTTAATTATAACATGCTGCTCTTTTAATGGAATAGAGTAGTTCTGCATGTTGAGGAAAACTGTCGTCTCTGTACTGAGATCTACTTCTTTTCACAAAACAGAAATGTGCTGGACTGGATAAGTGAGAAGCACCCTGAATTTTTTGTTTACTTCAGAAGTGTAATGGATATTTATGGGCAAAACCTGACTGCAAAAATTTTGAGGGATCAGGAGAAGAAATGCAGGAGCCCTGTTTTCTTCCTTGTGGGGCAAGAAAGCTTACTTGTGCTTATAGAAGTATGTTGTGTACTGTTGTCCTTCAGGGGAGTAGGAAATTGTCTTTCCTTTGCCCTCTGCTTTTCACAGTCCTTTAGGGCAATGTGGAAAGGATGGAACGTCATTTACTTCTGACAGCACAATATCCTACCTCTGTGGTGCACAGCTGTAAAGGATAGAACCGTGTCCAGGATGACAAAAAGCTGGACAGTCCATGTGGAGTGAGCTGAAGAAATGAACATTTACATCATAAGGAGGTATTAATAACACATAGGGTGCAATTGGAAGAGAGCTGAAAGAAGAATGCAATCTTTGAAGAAGTTAGTGACCCACCTACCTTACAGTGAACAGCTCTGTAAAGGGAAGAGATGTTCCAGTCAAGGTGTTGCCTCACCTGGCAATCAAGACAGCATCAGTTTGCTGTCCTCTGGTAACTGAAAGCTAAGTGTGAATTCAAGAGCTTGGAAACCGGGCAGGGTCTTTAATGGATCAATAAATACACAAGAAATGTCAAACTGCTGAGCTATGCCAGAGGTTGGGAAATATACTGCAGGCTTTCCCTGTGGGGTGCAGTACCAATCCCAGTAGGTCTGAAGCTAGTCAAAATGGTGGAAGGAAAACACAACCTCTGCAACAAAACACAGAATCATAGAATCATGGAATGGTTAGGGTTGGAAAGGACCTTTAGATCATCTAGTTCCAACACCTCTGCCATGGGCAGGGACAGCTCACACTAAACCATATCACCCAAGGCCTCATCCAACCTGGTCTTAAGCACTGCCAGGGATGGAGCATTCACAACTTCCTTGGGCAACCAGTGCCTCACCACCCTAACAGGAAAGAACTTCCTCCTTATATCCAATCTAAACTTCCCCTGTTAAAGTTTTCACCTGTTACCCCTTGTCCTATCACTACAGTCCCTAATGAAGAGTCCCTCCCCAGCATCCCTATAGCCCCCTTCAGATACTGGAAGGCTGCTATGAGGTCTCCACACAGCTTTCTCTTCTCCAGGCTCAGCAGCCCCAACTTCCTCAGCCTGTCTTCATACAGGAGGTGCTCCAGTCCCCTGATCATCCTCGTGGCCCTCCTCTGGACTTGTTCTAACAGTTCCATGTCCTTTTTATGTTGAGGACACCAGAACTGCACACAATACTCCAGTCTGTTCTGTCGGGAACTTCATCTGGAAAAAGGGAAATATAACCCCCATTTTCAAGAAGGGGAAAATGGATGACCCGGGGAATTACAGACCAGTCAGTCTCACCTCTGTGCCTGGCAAAATCTTGGAGCAGATTCTCCTGGAAGGCATGCTAAGGCACATGAAAATCAATAAGGTGCTTGGTGACAGCCAGCATGGCTTCACTAAGGGGATAAAGGAACACTGCTGATCTAAGTATCATTTAGGACTATTCACTAAGATTGACTCTACCCTGTAGTGCTAGTCCTGGGGGACAAAACTGCAATGCCTGCTTTAGCCTGGCCCACTGAGGCTGGGGTCATGGAGGTGCTGGAAACATTTTCACTGCAAAGACTTAGTCCAGCCCATTTTTTAACTGAAAAAGTAAGACCTATTAAACTTGGGTTTCATAACCCAAGCCCTTCAGCTAATGGAAGCACTAGGATATTCTAGGGTGATTGCTGGTCATCATTTCATACATAGCTTTTTGTCCAATTAATACAGCTTTTTCTTAACCACAGAAAAAACCCTCTATACTTGTGAGAATAAATATGCAAATGCAATCTGTCCACAAGAAAGCTCTCATTCTCTTTCCCCCCTTTTTTTTGTAAAAAGAAAGCAAGAAATCTTCTGCTCCTTGCAATCCTAATGCTGTAGCATTCAGCTGATGTGATGCAGTTCCCCCCAATTTACATCCATATGAGTGAGCAAAAGAATCAGGTTGAGAAATACGTATTTCTACACCACCACAAGGCACCTTAATGCCCTCATCCTAACCCTGGAATGCAAGGGAGACTCGAAGTTTGGCAAAGGTTGTAGCCAGATGCAGTGCGCTCCTATGTTCACACCCTTCCTAATTATTACTCTTTTAAAAATAATAATAAAATGCAAATAACTTACACCTGGTAAAGCTGGAAAGGCAAAGAAAAGCAGTGAAGGACCTGGAGGTTGTGGAAGTGTTGTTGTTGCTATTGTTATTGTTATTTTTAATCAGAGGAATACACACCTGTCTAAAAGCTCCTCAGACGTTGTCTGCTAGTGCTTTGGTATCCGCTGCTAATACATTGAGGTAATGTCCTTTGGTTGTGTTACCTAATTGAACAGATGACAGGGGGTGGAGGAAGCTATGGATGGAAACATGCTAGAGATAGAAGAGAAGAATTCCCACCCACGCAGCAGGCATGTACTGTAATAATGGAATAATTATGTGCAGTTTGTTTATAGCTGTCTTCCCCTGGCATGGATGCCTTGGGCTAGAAGTGAAGCAGGACGGGTCCTGCAATAAGTTTTTACAATCATGTTTTTGCCATGATTTGTCTTTTATTCTCCATTAGAAAGCAGAGCATGTCTAGAGCAAATGCAGCGGCTTCAGTCCTTCAGGATACTAAAGATTTGCTTGAATTTGGGGAGGGAGGGGGTGTTCATGAATGGCTGGTTTGGATTTGTCCCATGACCTGTGGACTCAGAAATCTGTAATAATGGTTCTCACCCCATGCTCCTAATTTGCCCAGAGCTGCTCAGAGCTGGATCAGTCTTGGTCTGAGACATTTGCCAGCCTTTTAAATAATGAATGCTGGGCTGTGGATAAAAAACAAAGCCAGATGTCTTTGTGTGGTAGGGATGGCTAAGTAACTGTTACTGCAATGAGCTGTATGGTAAGGATCCATTCTTGGAGGTTTGAAGCAGGTTGGAAATTGTTCTTTTGGATTCTTCCTGATACTTGTTAGTAAAATGACTCAAGTCCTGGCTTTTGCATTTCAGCACGCGCTCTGAAAAGGCTGATGATTTTCCTTCTGCTGCCTCTGTAAATTTACTAGAGGATGCTGTAGGCTTCATCCAGCTGCCTGCCATTTTGTGCTCATTCCAGCCACAGGTGTATGTATACACAGCATTTCATTTCCAGTGGCACTTAGCAAAACACTTCCAGACAAGCTGAGTATCCCCATGATGAACTTTATCTGTCTCCTGCAGGAGGCTGCATACCATGCCCTTGTAGCCAAGAAGAGAAATGGGAAGTATTCACAGATTAAATGCAGTGAGGTCAATAACAGATGCTGGACCAGGAAACAATTGGACAGCTCCCAAGATAATTTTTGACATGATAACCATACCTGTTGCATTGCATCTGTCACACAGGTTGTGAACTTTGGCAGCAAATGGCTTATTTCATATGCATTTGTGCAGCATGTGACATGATAAAGGGCTTGATTTGAGGTTCAGTTTATACAGCTAAGTCTCAGAAACAGAGCAACCTGCAGATAGTCACTAATGAAAGACATACACCCCATTTATATGCAATGTAGACAAGAATGTGTATGCCACACTGGCTTTGGAAATACCTTGGAAATCCACTAGAACTGCTATTTAAAGGGTCAGAGAAGTAATAATCATGAGCTGACAACAAACAATATATGAGGCAGCTGTTAGCATCACCTTGCACGTGCAGCAGATATCCCTTTCCTGGGGATGTTACAATCTGGAGTGCTATTTTAATCAGTTAAAACTGTTGAGAGGAATGTAGAAAAACTGTTCTAAACAAGCTGCAAAAATCAGCTTTGCAACATAAATCAAAATAAATGTTATCTTATTTAAAAAACAGTTTTGGAATATATGATTTCTACTTGTTTAAACAGTCCTGGTGCCAATGCCTTGGCTTCAGCAGGGGATTGCTGGAGAGATGGGGCAATGAAAAGCCTGCAGGGTTGCAGGTAGCGGTCATCCACTCCCATGGGCATACCTGTGCTGCTCAAGTTGAGTAGCAGGAATGAACCAAGCAGTGGCTACACCAGGCACCTTTACTGACTGCCACTAGGATTTTGATGGAACAAGTGTGCTTTTGTGCAATATTAATCTCATTTAATCAGCCCTTTCTGATGGGCAGACTTTTGGCTGAAATGCAGTTGCTATGTCTTATAGTTCTCTCCTCTGGATCCTGTAATTGGTAAGACCATATGGTCATTGAAAGTCGTCTTCTGTTCCTATGTAGGAAGTTACGTAAAGCAAATGGGTGAATCAAGAAAAATAGCAAGGTGTGGTGGGCTAACAGAGATTTAGGAACCAGCGTTTCTCTGTTTGACTTGCTATCAATGATTTACCATGGGGCCTTGGGTAAGTCACTTCATATTTATATGACTCAGTTTCTGCCTCTGAAACAACTGTCTGCTGATCTCACTGGGGCAGTTTTAAAGCTTAATTTACTTATGTTTTATAGCACTTTGAAGATGTGAACTACACCATATTATGGGAAACATTGGGAGTCATAAAAGAAAGAGTTCGGTGTTGCAAGAGGAGGTATGATAATGAAGCCTAAAGTCAGAGACATAATGCTTCAGTTCTTTGCTGAATCAAAGCCTAAGACTGTGAGTTCTTTCAAACAGACTCTCCTCAATTAGAGGCCTGTTCAGAGCTGAACATAATAGGGCTATGACATAGCTGGGGCCTCATAGCCCTTCTGTAATAAATGATTAGGAAGTTAAGCTTGAAGATGGCACCAACTGCAGGACTGCTACAGGGCCTTGTAGGGTCTATCTCTTTCTCTCACTTCTCTTAGGCTTTTTATTATCTTCAAATCTCTGTACCTTATTGTTTGTTTCATTCTCCAGGTCATTAAAGCATTGTTCAATCTATAAATAAAGGAGGTGAAATTACAGAGTACTTATATGCATGCTAGCTAGGAAGCTGAATGGGCATGAAAGGACTTCCTGGTTTCCTTCCAATTCAAAATGTTATTGAGTTACTATGTAATCAGATAAATGAGTTGTTAATCAAAGTGATGTCAGCTTGGGACATACCATACAAAAATGATTCCGTTGTAATCAGAACTGTATAATTAAGCAATGAGGCATGACAGGACTTGAATTATAGCACGATAATTTTCACCTCAGTGCTACTGATGAGGGCCGTGGCTGTCTGCCATCAAGTACCTGACAATGTCTTGCTGTACAACAACCCTTGCACTGAAACATCTGAGGCAAAACGGAGTAAAAAGTATTCTTTCATCTTCACAAGCCTCCACCCTTCTCCAGGGTGAAGCATTTCTGTGATCAGCTGGGTCAGGCTGAGCTCAGTGCGTGTGGGAGTGAGTTTGACTATGTCTATGCCTGCTATAACAATATTTATTGCATGAATGCATTTTGCTTAACATGAGTTTATCACGACAGTGCGGTATGGGAGCCACCACAGAGACAATGATTTGATCCACAGTAACAATTAGTTAAATTAGTATCTGAAGGGGGCTTATAAGGATGCTGGGGAGGGACTGACTCTTCATTAGGGACTGTAGTGATAGGATAAGGGGTAACGGGTTAAAACTTAAATAGGGAAAGTTTAGATTGGATATAAGGAAGAAATTCTTTACTGTAAAGGTGGTGAGGCACTGGAATGGGTTGCCCAGGGAAGCTGTGAATGCTCCATCCCTGGCGGTGTTCAAGGCCAGGTTGGACAGAGACTTGAGTGACATGGTTTAGTGTGAGGTGTCCCTGCCCACGGCAGAGGGCTTGGAACTAGATGATCTTCAGGTCCTTTCCAACCCTAACTATTCTATGATTCTATGAAATTTCAGCAAAATGCTTAATGTTACAGAAGCAACACGCAAAAATGGTCCCTTTCTACCAATGCTTAGTTTCCTATACTTAAGCCCTCTTCTCTGAGAGATTTAAATGAGGAATTAACTTAGATGCTCACAGTTCTCTCTCCCCCCCTTGAAAACAGAAAGACAATTCAATAGATTTAAAGGAAGAACTCTGAGGAAGCATCAGAATAACATGGGCTTTGGCAACCTCTTCCATGAAGAGTGGAGAAGGCATCTTGTGAGTTAAAACGACTTCGTATGGAGCAGTGACCAAATCCTGCAGTCATAGGTTGGGCAAAACTCCCACTGAAAGTCAAATCAGGTGTTTGACTGAGTCAGCAGCTGAAAGTTTGTTCCACAGACTCAGTTTGGAGGTGAAAATACTGGGGCTGAAAAGTTCCTCTTTCTAACGGAGGGGAAAAACGACATGTAAGAAAAATAAAACCATGCCACCTCATTTTTCCCCATCAAGTGCCGGCTTTGCCGTGAGGGTGGGAAATATTATGCAATTTACCCTTTTCCTCAACAAACTCTCTCCCATCACGTCACCGTCAGCTTTGCTCTGCACTGGCATTACTCACAGCGCTGCTTTAGGACTGGGATTTGCTGCTGAGCTGATGCACTGCATTACCGGCTGCCTGGGCAGCACTTACATGGTCTGCCTGCGGCTTGTGGTTCCCTGGGGCTGTGGAAAAAAACATTACACCCAAAGAAAGCATTTTTCCACCTTCTTCAGAGCCTGTTTCAGTGTGTCCCTTGTGATGGCAATGCATGCAGTCTTGCAGGCAGGCACCTTTGTTTTGTTGGAAGTGGAGCTGGGCTGGTCTGCCCCGGTGCTGGCAGGCACAGGCAGCCCAACACCACTGCCTCCTGCCTCGGGACAGAGAAGGGCAGTGTTGGGCTCCCTTCTCTGCACACCTGCACTGGACAGTTTGGCTCAGGTCCTCTGTGTGATGGCTGCAAAATCATTTATGAACTCCATTCAAGATCAGTGAAGCAAGTAATTCTCCCAGTGTTGCCTCTGTTGCAAAAATGATGTGCTCTTGGCAATGCTGTCAGGAAACTCCGTTCCTGAGGATAAATGATGCAAAGCAAAGCTTCCCTTCTGAGAAACAAAATAAAAATATTCTGATCTTGGCTGCAGTAGCAAAAATGCTCCTGGCCTGTTAAAATTATGTCATTGAAACAAGTGTCTCTGTGTCTGCTGGTGTACCTGTAAATCAGCTCAAGTGAATGGTCCTTTGAAACCCATTTCAGCTGATATATATGCTCTTGAGGATGAATGAACTTTTGAGCTGCTAATGCTGCCATCTCTCATAAGTCAAATCTCTTCTCCAGATACTTGAATCCCATGATGATAGTAAAAACTGGGAGTTTACAAGATACATCAGCATCAGTTCTTTAAGAGCTTTCACCTTGGCAGGCAAGCAGCGTCCTTGGGTTGAGTGCCTGTCAAACGAGTACAATTGACGTAAAGGAAGAGACGGATTCTTGTTGCTCTCTCCTTTCAGTGCTGGCAGAAGAAGCTGGATTGAGAGATCCTCTGTTAACAAAAGAAGTGGTACAAAAAGGGCAAGTTTCCCTCTGGCTCATGATTATATCCATGTGTCCTTGAATGTGACCACCAGAGAAGCTTTAATTATGGCATGCTTAGAGTCCTGCCTGACTTCCTTTCCCATAGTAAGGAAAGCAGCATATATGAGGGGGAAACCTGAAGCTCCTTGGGACTGATAGCCTGAACAAGGATTTGTGGATTGGGTGCTACAAAAGCTTATGTGTCCCTGCTAGTTAATGTTCCTTATATTTGATGACAAAAGGATCCAGTGAAACTGAGAGTGACAGACCCATAATTGCTGTAAGGGGAGGTAATTTCTGTATGTATATTTTGTATGTATTTTTGCATGTAATTTTTGTAATTTTCTATGCTTTGTATTTTTGTATGTAATTTTTGCATGTATTTTTGTAACAGAATATCTGACATGTGGGACTTTTTGCCACATGATGCTCTGAAACAAAGACTTTTTCAGCACTCTGAAAGCTTATGAATTCACCTGCACCATTTGGACATAAGGGTATTGACTTTCATGGGACAGGCTACATATTAGATATTAGGTAGTGTTAGCAAGAAAATCAGCATATACTGCTGACATTATAATACATGCTTAGATTTGCACGAGGCTGTCCTTTTAGTGTCAGCCCATTGCTAAGCAGCCAACTGACAATTTGGTTTTGGCTCTTGCATGGTGATTGAAGAAGGGTGATTCTTGTATCCTCATTAACTGCATGCTGTGTGCAAATGCAGTGTGGTTCTGTTGTGTAGGGGTTTGAGATGTGAAGCCCAGGGCTGTATGGAGTGAGCAGTTCCCAGAAAGATTTATCTTCTGCCCTCCAGATGGCCCTTTTTTGTCCACTGCCACTTTGATTTTTCCACCCATGACTGACAGTTCTAGTTTGCTGCAAACATCAGGGTTTGTCAGTAGGGCTGGAAAAGGTGAAACATTTCTTCTGCTGGAAAAGAAGCATCTTAGTACCTGTGGCACTCCTACAGCACTGTCTGTGGGAGCCTGAAATTGCTAGCCAGCAGCAGGCGGAATGGCTGTTTAACCCAGGCCATGAACTGAAAGAAGAGCACATATTTTATGTTGGAAGCAAGGAACGGCTCCAACACATCCGTATATCACTGCATAACCTGTGTGATAGGTAGAGATATCCTAAAACTGTAATTCTGAGAGGAAATCAGATTCAGAATTCTTCCACCTAGACTGAATTCCTAGCAGGAATGACATAAATACAAGTCTTGACTTTACATTTCTTTTTCCCCTTGACTTTCACTGGATACAGGATCAGCATAGACTCCTTTGCTCCTGTGCGTGGCATGCTGCTGTGACAGTGAAACCACTTGCGCGGTTTAGGTTTTCGATTCAGGTATGGTGACGGAATGATTGAGAACTTTGTCAGCGTTCACAGAATTCACTTTTATTCAAAAATTTAGCAGTGCCACCTACAGGAAGGCGCCGGGAATCTCAGCGGCTGGCCAGGGAGCTGCAGGGCTGACGGGCCCTCTCCCTGCTCTGCAAAAGGAGATTTCGCTGCCAGTGTAGGGCTCCCCTGACGAGCAGGTTTCCCATCGACATCAAAGGGAGATCTGGATGCACAGATAATGCAGAATACCTGAGAACAGAACTTTGTCCAGAAACCACTGTCTTTGATAGCTATTGCCTTTTGATTCTAACAGCCTCCTTCCCCCCACCCCCCCTTCCCCCAGAGAGATTTCCCAAACACTATGTATTGCATGGTCCAAGCTCTGGTCCAACTCCCAGTGGAGATGATGGCAACTTTCCATTGAGTGCGATCCAGTCCTTAATGCCTTTTGTGTATGCCAATGAAAACTCTTTACATTGCATACTAGCACTCTTTAAAGGCTCTTGAGTAGATAGACAGATTAGATTATTTAGCACCATACAATGCAGCATAAGTTGTGCTGGTGAGTCATTAAATGGCATTCTTCCCTCTGACTCAGTGCAGAGTCAATGCCTGAGCATGTTGCTGTGGGGTTCTGTGTTGTTGGAGGTGCTCTTTTTCAGACAAGGATTAAAACCCAAAGTTCTGACCCACTATTCTTCCTACAAAACCATTTGCCTGTAGCCACTTAGTTGAACTTTGCAGAACTTGTCACCCTAGAACAAGTTCTCCTTTGCTTTCAATAGAAAACTATTGTTCTCAGCGCCAGGAGGGAGCAGGGTTTTAAGTTATCTGGAACAAAATGTTTTAAAACCAAGAATGGGTTATTGCAAATAAAATACAAGGGTTTGAATCCTTAATATTAAAGGAAAACCTACAAGTTCACTTACTGCACATTAATATTTAGCATTCTGGTTTTGTTTACCACTTCAATGACTGTTTTCAATTACTGCTCCCTACATGAAACCACTTTACTCAGGCCTGCTGCATATGCAGGAGGGCTGACTTAGAAGATGACTACTCTGTTTTGCAGTAATTGTCAAGGTTTCATACTGTTTTTTTGCTCCCTATGTTGAAGGCACTGGGTGTCTGGAGTGTGAGAGTCTCTTGTTCAAGCCCCATCTGTCTTCCTGGTCAAACGATTTCACTGCAGCTCTTTCTCAACTGTGCAGGGAAAGGAGTTTCACCTGGCTCTTTCATCTCCTGGCCGCTGTCCTAACCACCAGGATGTAAATTACATGAGTCTCTTGCAAGACAAAAAACAACCCAACTTTCTCAAACCTGATGTCTTGACAAGAACACTTTGGTTTTGAAATCTCACTTTGTGAAAAATGTCCCAACCAGCTCCGGTGTGCAGCCAGGTTCGCTTCACAGATTACATAAGCAGCACTGAGATGCCCTTGCGACTCCTTCCGAGGAGAAGAGCTGTCCAGGCAAAATTCCAGCGCACCTCAGGGCAGCTCTATCCTCTTGGTAATGCCCCAGATTCCCTTCTCAACAGCGCAGGTGGTTCCCTACACCTCTTCTTGAAAATAAATCCACTGCAGGATAGGGAATGATGAGCATTTGTCAGTGAGGAATTGGTCTGGTTTAAGAGGGTGGTGGATGAACCTAGGTATGGTGCCATCAGCTCCCCTGCACCCCTTTGCCAGGCTTGTTTCCAGCTTGAGAGAATGTATTTTAGATCTAATGACTGAGATTGCAAGGAGCTATTCTAGTTTTGGGTTATTGCAAATGAGGTGATCAGTTCCTCTTGGGTAAGGATTACTGAGATGGAGAGGGCTACTTAGAGGCACATCAACACAGGTGAGATGGAGACCAGGGGGTGAGGCCAGGGAGCAGAAGAAGGAGCAGCAGCTCCTTGCTTGAGTGTACTCATTTCACATTATGGCATTCCTGGCTAGCCTGGTGACTGCCTTTGTCACTTGCAACATTTGTGCCAGCCCAGTATGCCAAACACCTAAGTTAGCCTATTCTGTGTTCAGTTCTTCATGTTGCAAATTCTTATGTGTTCACAAGGAAAAACAGAGATGCGCCCTCGCCTTCCCCCCACCCCCTAAAACTGATATTTCATCTGAGACAGGCATCTTAATCATCTTCCTGTACTGTGGTTATTGTCTGTAACTCAAGTCAGTATCTGTTAATGATTAGCTATGAAATCCTGAGAATTCAGAAAACCAGACTTCTTATTAAGAATCATTTAATCAAGGAAGATTAAAAAAATGATAGCCAAATGTTTTGTCCCAAAGCCTAACACAGAAAAACTATTTTTAAGGGGGAATTGCTGCATTTGGGACTGTGCTCACCGATAGTGCTATGTAAAATTCACAGCAGCTGGAGGAAATATTTCCTCATTGCTCTGGACTGTAAGCTCAGAAGCTCAGCTGTGTAGATGCTTTCTCTGAACCTAATTGTTTTCACATGAACTTGGGGGGGGGGGGGGTAAGGACACAGAGCTATTGAAATTATTTTGATTGCCTGGGGAAGAAGTCAGAAGTTCCAAAGGAAAGTTTTCTTGCAAAGTCACATAGCCAATAACACCTAAAAGACCTCATGTTTAAAACCACTGTAGAGGAAGCAGATTAATATCGAGCAAAGCAAGGAGACTGACATTTTTTAATGCCACAGTTATGCCATGCACAGATTAACTTGCATTTACTGTATACAAGCATGTTTAACAGTACATTTTTCAACCTAGTCAGAGATTTTTAACACCTACTAAAGGTCTGTCCCTGTAATGAAGAGTTGATAAATGAGAGAACTTGGGAGGAAAGTAATAACCTATATTTCCAAGAGGCAAAACTGATCTGGGATTGAGGAAATTAGAATACAGAGCCTGTGATAGAGCCAGCAGCCTGATGCAGATGCCTGGCCTCAAGGTTAACTGCAGAGCTGCTCATTGTCCTCAGTGTCTTTTCAGAGCTGTGACACTTGCATTATAGCTGCTAAATCACACATACAGCTGGATGAATTTAGTACTGCAGAGACTTGGGTGTGCTGAGGTGAGTTCCTCTGGATTTATACCATGTTAGATGAGAACAGAGTTTCGCCTTGAAGTTTGTGGTTTATGTGATATATGGCACATACTGCCAGTAATGACAAAAAATCCTCTAGTGCCTTCCTCTGAGTTAATTCTAATTTACACCCAAAGCCATTAAACTTTCTAGATATTTATATCCTGGTAAATGAAAACACTCTGGGGTATGTGATCAGGAAGGGAAGTCCATCACTTCTGTGTGCAAGGTCAGGCCTGAACTTGTTCAGTATTCTGGAGCAAATTTTCTCCTTCTCTAAGTTGGAGGGAAGGAGACATTCAGGGAAGAAGACAGAAAGATGCTGCAGAACAGATAGGTGGTTACTAGATTGAAGTTTGCTCACTATTCAGAAGGGGAGGAAAGTGAGTGTGAGATGACTCACGTACGTATCTCCAACAGATCAGGCTTAGCTGCTCTGAAAAGCAAACTGCAAACGATCATTCCCTATGTGCAAATTCTACCCTCTGTCTGCAAACACCTCCTGATGACTTCAGTGGGAGCCACATATTGGGAGGCAGGATTTATATCTCCAGAATTTATCATGAAGAGAGGTTGCTGCAGGAGCAGAAAAAAGGACTGCCTCCTGCATGAAAGCCCACACATCAGTCCCTGTAATATCTAGGCTTCATTTTGGCTCAGTGTTTTTAATTTGGACTCTCCCAGATGCAGACACTACCGAGGGACAAAAATGCTATCAGATGAATGAGAGAGTCATTAATATAGGAAAAATCAAGATAAAGAGGAAGGACAGTGTAGGAAGAACAGGGTCTATTCAGTCCGTTGCTGGACGAGGGGAGGTCACAGGCACGTATGTGAGTGCAACCTGAGAATACACTGGTGATCAAACACTGCCATTGTGCTGTGTCACTGTTTGTCATACCTGTAACCATGAGAGCCATGAAATCAAACCCTGTGATGGCCGCTCTGCCCTGAAACCTGGGACTTCCTAGGGCTGAAAACCTCCAGTCCTTCTCCCAGGAGCTTCAGACTTTATCTGCTCCAGGCTTGCCTCCACGCTTTCAGAATATACCTTCAAATCAGACCTGCAGTGCAGTTCCTTGGTGAATTAGGGAGCTGGGGACTCTCTGCTGACCAGTCACTCAGGCTACATCCCACATTTAGTGTTAGAAGAAAGGTGCAAATCCTGGAACACAGCCTAATCTTCCAGGGCAGAGGACGAAAGGGTTTTATATGAAGGCGAGTTTGTTGCTTTTTAAAAGAGGCAATTACATTGCCCCAGCAGAAACGAAAAAGAGTTCTCACAGATTTTTTTCCACAATTGCTATGAGTAATGTTTCCAGTCGCTTGGTTTGTGTTGTGCATAATGAAATATAAATACTGCGTGGAATGCTTTGTCATAGAAAAATATTTATTAATAGCAGATTTGCCATCATCATCTTGTCTTTGATTTGAGCAGGTTTTTTCTTCTCATAGGGTTCTTTCAGGCTGCTGAGCTGTGACTGATGTGTGTTTATTTCAGTTGAGTCATCAGTATCATTAATATTATCTTATTTACCAATGTTTGTCATTTTATAGCGTTTAACTGGTAGGGTGACTCACCTCAGAGAGAAATAAGAACATTAATATAACAGGCTTTTTTCCTTCTTCCCCTTTGGCTTGGGGTAAGAACAGAGAATGACCTTTGAGGCACAGCCTGAGTCATGCAGTTATCGTATTTACCCCTGCTGTTGTGAGATTAATAATTACAAACATCCCTACGCACAAGGAAAAGGAGCTTGAGCTTTTGTCCACACTTTCGATTGCCTCTCCGTGGCTCACATGGGGGGAGACATTTTCATGGGGCTACTGGGAGAAGGAAGCTCTTGGTGCCTCTCTCCCTTGCACCAGAGCAAAAGAGGAGGCAGGAGGGAAGAGGGTGAGGAGGAAGGCTCCCTGGAGGAGGCATCCTGCTGGCCCTGCTTGAACTTAGTGAAATTTGCTCAAGGCACTATGAAACATTTGCATTTGCTTTTCAGCTCAAGTGTGGGAACTGACTTAGCAGAACCTCAGCCAAACCTGCTTCTTTACAACTCGAAACAACCTTTTCCTCTTCATATCTGCCTGGTACTAAGCACACCACTTGCATCGCAGCAACCCACAGAGAAAACATGGGCCCTTTTGTAGCAGGCATTGCAGAAACAGCCCTGGAGTGCCACAAGCCAGCCCCACCGCTCCGTAACTCCTTGTGAGAAAGGGATTAAAAGAAGATAAGAAAGGACTTAAGCATCTAAAAGTCAAGTGACAAGAGAGATTAGAGCAGAATTCAGAGCCCTCACTGTCACCAGTGTATGAGAAGCTGTGTAGAAGGGGGCTTACTAAGGGACCTCATAGTATCTCCTTCCTGGAGACACTTTCCTCTTATAGAGTCCCCTCATGGCTATGCTGTCCCTCTAGATGAGGACCGAGGCAATGAAAAGTTGATGACCCAAAAAAATGGTGCATTAAGTAGGGAATTGCCCAGAGTCAATGTATTCAGTATGCAGCTGCCTACAGCTCATTAGTCAGAGCGGCTGAGAACCGGGGTGGGTGGTAAATCCCAGCCCCAGAAGCTTTAATTTAAGCCTGTAGCCCTGTGCCTCTTAGAAAGCCTTGGCTCAAAGGAGTGTGTTGGGGGGAGTAGCAGAGACAGGAAAGAGTAAGGTTGGGCAATGCACATCCCTTCTAACTTGAGAGTGGGATTCCCGTTTTCTGAAGGACTTAGAGGGTACCACTTATCCTTTTGTACCAGTCCAGCAGCTATGGAGCAGCTGCTCTCCCCTGAGACTCAGGTTTTTCAAAGCTGCAGATAGCAATTCCTTGAAAAATGCCCTAAATATGGCAATACAGGCTGCTAAGAATGGGCACAGCACCCTTTTCTCTTACAGCCTTGCCACTGTGCAGAAAATCACATCATACTTTCTGGCTGAGAAAGGGTGTAAAGCAGCAATGATTTCTGCAAAACCAACCCCAGACTGAAACCCAGCCTGCTCTTTGCAGGCAAACGCTCAAGCTGTTTGGGTAGAACTGCATCTATACCTCTGTTTCAGAACAAGTGTTTAATGCTGCAGGGGAGAAACAGGGGCTTTCATTCTGCTAGCAGAAGAAATAATTCAGCTTTCAGCTCCCCATTTACTGGCTGAGGGTGTTAAAGTCTGTTGCTTTGGAAGAAAAGCATCATGTTCCACAGTTTTCCCTGAGGGGCCTGATCCTGTCTATGAATGAGCTGGGACTGAACACCTGGATTCTGGGCTGAGGTTTGAACAAGGCCTGAAATTGCTCGGCCTCACAAAAAGCCATCCTTTTGTCAGAAGGTCTTGGGTCATGACCTGAGATACTCATGTGGCAGCTGAGCAGGGATGTTCATGTTCACAACTTTGACCTGAGCTTACAATTATTTCTCATGTGGGTGCTGGACCCAGAATAAAAGTAGCATTTGATGATGTGCCCAAACCCATGCAGTTGGCGACGGATAGGCAGCAGCTTTCCTGTGCCTTAGCTGAGTGCTATGACCCCAGAGACTTCTACTTAAGAGCTGTTTTCTAAGCCTATTGCAATTATACTTCATTGCAAACCTTTGTCCTGTAGTTTACTGCAACGTGTAAGCTCAGTGACTGGATCCTGGGTCCTCAGTTCATCTTATCGAACAGCCACACCTCGCTGCTCTGCTTTACAGAGAAAGCTTTTGGATAAGAGACTTCTTTTTTTCATCAGTACCCACCTGCTTCCTAATAAAACTGTGCATTTACAGAGCTGGCATCTTAAAAGAGTTTTTCTCTAATGTGCTCATCAAAGGATTGATAACTTGGCATATTTAAGCGATCATAATCCTAATGATGCCAAATGGATCTTTCTAATTCTGGAGCAAAACTTCCTTTTTGTCCCAGCAGACAGAGTTGTAATTTCCCTCTCTTAATGTTGCCACCCAGGCTCACCCAAGGGTTTGATAAACCAGCATTGATGCACCATAATCGTATTCTGCCCAGATATGACTAACTTCTACAGGTATCTAAAAGAAGAAAGTGTGTTAAATTGTGTTAAGGATACACAGGAAGAAGCAAGGATAGAAAAAAATATTTGGTATTATTTGGTTTTATCTGCTCACTTTGGGTGTTTTTCAAACCGTGGCTGTCTCTGTTGAGACCTTTCCCTATTACTCAGTATTGCCTCACACAGGGACAGTAATTTTCTTTGAACGTTTTATCAAAATTCACTTAAAGCTACACGATAAACTGACTCACCCAAAACCGCTTGGAGAGCTTCTTATTTTCAACTGGTTTAAATCTGGATGAATTTCAGAGCTGGATTGGGTTATTAAATGAAGCCTTTGCTATGCTGATGTGATGAGCCGACTACCTGAGCGTTACTACCCTCTTATTATCATGTGGGAAATAAAATCGCACACCTAGATTCAGAGGGCATGACTCACGGCTCGCCTGTACACGAGCACAGAACTGGCTCTGTTCTGGGGTGTTTGCCTAAAGACCTTCTGGCTGGGTGGTTGCAAGCGCTTGGCGTGATGGGCCACAGGGGCAGGTATTTCTGGCTGACTCAAAGTCTTGCTGGAAGCTCTCAAGGCAAGGAAAGCTGAGGAGGGCTTGTGATTTACCTCATTCCTGTGCTGCCTGTGCAGCAGGTTGATGCAGAGGACAGAGCATTGCCATCGCTGCTCCCCACAGAACCATCTCAGCAAGGGGTAGAGACAAGCATGTTTGCTGAAATGCTGAGACCCCATACCTTGGATGTTTAAGCCTTCGGCTTTTTCTTTGCAACCAGAAAAGGATGCCTCTATGCTAGAGGCTTTTTACTGTGAATTGACTGAGTTTAGCTCAAGATTAACCCTTGCCAGGGCTAGCCTGCCTCTCTGTTTTCCTAACCTTGTCCACCCTCTGCAAATGCCCACTCTCTCCTTCATTGCCTTTCACCTGGTGTATCCCACAACAGGCTCAGTAATCAATCATAGGGCCTAATTATCCTAATCTGCCTCCTTTTCTGACTTATTAAATCCTAATTAGTTTATAACAACACAGAGGCTGGAGGTAATTTGGAAACTTGAAGGAAAAAAAAGCCAGCAACAATTGAACTGCAATAATGAGGCTTCAGGAGAGCCCAAGTCCACAGCTGTGTTTATACTGCCAGTTTATAGGAAACCTGGATGCAACTGCCTAAAGGGTGTAAGGGAAAGACAGTGGTGTTGCTCTGGGGCAGGTTAAACAACTCTCTGTTAAAGGCTGCTACAGGCTTTCCCTGGTTCTTCTGTTTGCTGCCAATACACTGTGTGGTGTAGCCACCTTTATTGGCCTGTTAAAGGTCTGTGATAATGCTGCAATGTAGCCAGGGTGCTCAGGTCTTGGGCAAGCACCTCTTGTGCCTGCTGAGGTTGGTGAGTAGAAAAGATGGTGAAGGGAGCCTATTAGTTAAGAATTAAAATGTGGTAGGAGAAAACTACTGGATGCTGCTTGCTGTGGTGCTTGAGGAAGAAATAGGCATGGGAAGATACTCTGCCTGATGGTAAAACCAAAGGATTTTGATAGCTGTTAATACAGTGATACTTCCAAACTGATTTGAGAAACACTTGGAGCTGAAGAGACAGTAGTGGGGTATAAGAGGGGAGTTAGAGTGCAGAGAGAAACAGGGTGGTAGGGATGAATGTCTTCTTATTCTACCAGGAGTTTGAAACCTTGACAATGGTGTGGCAAAGAAACTTGTCCTGCGGAGACGGTTCTCTAGGATCAGAGATAGCTAGCTATCAGTGACACTGGTACAGGCTTGTCAGACATGGCTCGTGAGTAGTACAGCTCTCATTTAGCTTTTCAGTGTTAGCAGGGTGTCCTACATAATGAATGTTGTGTATTTGCTTAAAGGGAAGTGGAAAACTTTGCATCTCTAAATGACTGATATTTCTGATTGTGCACGTAAGATGAAGAAGATGCATGATTCATTAGGAAGACATGAAGATCTGGCAGATCTTGCCCATGAATATTGTGATCTGGCAGTTGTTTTGGGCTCTCACAGTTCATTTAAATATGAGGATTGCAGAATAGAGTTCAGCTGCACAGATAGTGAACTCTGTACTCAGCGGGGCATTGACCTTGTTTTTGTAACAGCCCTCAGTTTTTACAACCCGAAAGCTGCAAAATATGGAAAATGGAGAGACTCAAAGTGGTATGGGAAACATAAACAGAGCAAGCAGTAGTAATGTGTGTCTGACTCATCCCCCTCTGTTATCATCCAGATGCTGCTACAGATTTCAGTATCTCTTGCAGAGTATCTGTTGCAGTAGACAAAATTTAGGAGTTAGAGGCTTTTTTCCCCTTGGTGTCACTAACTTTATTCCCATCATAAACTGGTGCTGATATTCCAGGAATGCAGTGGCTGGGGTAGCTGGGGTAATCTCAAGAATACTGATGATGTCAAGCTCTTGCTTTGGCAGCCCTCATTGGTTTGGTTATCTCCATTTGCTGTTTGTATCCAGCTCCTATTTTGCCCCATACACTTGGAAGCTGGGGAATTCGTCCAAAGACAACAAGTGCTGTGTGACCTTTCTGCCCGTATCACAAAGACCTACCTAATCTACTAAAACTTTCTAGGAATGACAGGGCTTTGCCAAGATGGCTGTGTTGGTAAGTACTTTTTGCATCAACAGCACAGCAGGACTTATGTGAGGTAGCTTCTAATTGCTGCTCTTTAAACTGGAACTCAAATGTAGACAAAACCTTACCAAATCCCCCTTAAGAGTCATGCATCTGTGTGCCCAAACTGGAATGCAGAGCAGTGCTTTAGTTTTTTCGTTACTGTTACAGAGCAAGTGTTGGATCTCAAACTGTAAGCTGTTTGGCCTTTTATATTCCCATCCAACTCTACTGATTGTTAAACTAACTTGAAAACAAGCCAGACTTAGCCTGCCCTTTCACATGTGTTAGGCAAAACCACAAACAACAGCTAGGCCAAAACTTGCCTGGAACAAGTTCATGAACACAGCCCAATGAGACCTGACATACAACCAGAAAAACAGGAATGTATTTTAACATTGGGGAATCTTTTTTAGACAAACTCTATTTTTCTTTTTCTCTTTTTCTTACCCCCCTTGGGGTTAACATCAGTAAAATACATTACTTTTCAAATGCACCAGTTGAGGTGGGGAGATCAAGGACTGGTGCTGAAGGCACTGGTGTGTCTCATCTGGCTCAGGATCTGCCACACTCTCCCTGTCTGGGCAGCACGAGGGGCTCTTCCAGAGGGTGATTCAGAGCATCTAATTTAGCCTCCCCTGGAGAGCAGTTCAGAGGTGTCTGCCTCTTTGATGAGCGAATTAAAAGACTGAGGGCAATGACTGGTTAATCTAAGGGGAATTCATACCACACACCAAGGTGCCAGAGGCGCTTTAATAATGGGATTTGAAACCCTTGGCTCATGATAACCGGGTTCTGTTCGCTTCTGTCAAGGTGAGCATCCCCAAGTGGCTGATATCCCTAGTGTAGACTTGCGCCCTCTTGACTTAGTCCTGTTCTGGCAGGGGGACTGGGCTTTCTTCCAGCAACCTGAGCTCAGAATGTTTTCACATATATAAAACATCTTTCCATGGACAGACTTAGTGTTTGCATGAAAGACGTAGTAATTTCAGCATCACACAGCCTCGGCTCTGGTCCTAGGACTGTTGCTGGGAATATTGCCTACTATAAAAGGGCTGAATCTACTTCTGGCTGCAGATTACAGGATGGTTTCAGGCCAACACCTTTTTGGGCTCATATAAATGTTCTCGTCTTCTGACTCATACACCAAATGGCTGGTTTTACATACAGCTATCTTCTTCTGAGCGTAATACTTTCCGTATTCAATGGTGGGACTGCAAGAACAGGCTTTGACTGAAATCTAGCCACTTATTTCTTTCCATGCAGCAGCCTGAGCCAAAGACTGAATAGCGGGATCCCCAGGGCCTGCCCTTGCCTCAAAAACTCTGGTATTAAGAATTCGTTTAGCTCAGCCGTACATCAACTGTTTGCCAACAGCAGGGGGAGCTCAGATTCTGCCTGAATCTCAGCGAAGCAGAAGCAGTGCCGAGATTTTGCTGTAACCAGGGGGGGAAAAACCTACTTCTGGGGGATTTCTGGCAAAATTCATTTTCTTCACCCCTCCCCTCACCCCCCGTATGCCACAGGGAGACAATTAGAGCATTTAAACAGATAATACAGTAACTAACATGAACAGTTCTGTAATAGGAGCACTGCTGGAGCGGTTCTTGTGAACTGGTAAATGTGTGTTTAATCTTTCTACTTGCACGGAAGAAGGTCGAAAGCAATTTTAATACCTCTTTCATGGAATCCGTCCCCAACAGGTTTTGAACTTGAGAATAGCTGAAATCACTTTTATTTAGATGACAATTAATACTTGGGCATGATAGACCAAATCTATCCTTGAACACGGCTGGTCAGAGGTGACTCTGGCACGTATTTAGTAGTAAAAGGCTGCTTTGTTCTTAAGTGCTGCATAAATACTAATTAATCCCTGCTGTATCCTCACACTTCTGTAAGTAAATGAGCACTATTAGGCTTTGTTTGGTGCCGGAGAAATCTGAACACGTGGATGGCAGTGACTGACGCAAGATCACACTGTCAGGACAGGACTGGGAGATAAGGATCTGGCTTCTCACTGTTTCCCTCAGAAAAGCTGGAGCAGTTGTCAAGCTCTTTCATCCAGGATCCAAAATCCATTTGTAATTGCTTCCCCACAAGCCCCTGAGATCCCACAGTCCTTCAGATCTTTGCACAGGCGGGTGGGGAGGCTTAGTGGGGGCTGGCAGAGGATGACAGGGGGATTTGAGCAGGTTTTGGATGGGTGCAGTTTTGGGGAAGATAGGAAGCACGTTAATCCTCCTTCCTGGATATTCTCCAGCGAGGAACCCTGTGGGAAAGTGGTGATTTTGCTGTCAGTGTCACTGGATGCAACAGAGGAGATATTCCCTTGTACACCTACTGCATACCTTCTGATTAGGAGACTTTCAAGTGAACTGGGAGATCCCCAATTCTGTAGGATTATGACTGTTCAGGGCTCTGTGGGCAAGGTTTTTGCTGTCAGGCAAACGAATAATCCACAGAGCCAAGAAAAGGACAGAATCGTGCTAGATGTCAAGCCCCAGTCATAGTCTTCTCATTCTTTGTGATATTTCTTTGTGAAATATCCTTGTGATATTACTTTAAGTGACTATATCGTCATCAATGATATATGTCTTTGGTAACAGGCTGTACAGGCTAGCTATGGTAGCCAATGCAAACAATGCTGTTGCAGTCTCCAAGGGGAGAAAATAAACTCTGACTGACCAGGAAATGCAATGATAAAGCTAAAACCTTTGCTTTTACTGTTACTGTTCATCATCTTCTATGATGGCATTACTACATCAGTGGACAAAGGGCGGCATATGGATGTTGTCTGTCTGGACTTCTGTAAAGCCTTTGACACAGTACCCTACAACATCCTTCTCTCTAAACTGGAGAGATAGGGATTTGATTTCGTGGATGAGGAACTGGCTGGATGGTTGCATGGCCCAATGTCTGGATGAAACTCAGTGTCAAATGGCATCCTCAGGGGTCTACGGGGACCAGTACTGTTTAATATCTTCATCAATAACATATACAGTGTGATTGAGTGGGATTTCAGTTCTTAAAAGTGGCTTATAAGAAAAATGGGGAAAGACTTTTTAGCAGGGCCTATGGCAATAGGATGAGGGGCTATGGTTTTAAACTAAAAGAGGGAGATTCAGGCTGAACGTGAGAAAGAAATTCTTTATAACAAGGTTGGTAAAACACTGGCACAGGTTGCCCAGAGACTTGGTGGATGCCCCATCCCTGGAGACATTAAAGGCCAGGCTGGATGTGGCTCTGGGCAACCTGATCTAGCTGAAGATATCCCTGTTCATTGCAGTGGGGTTGGCCTAGATGACCTTTGAAGGTCCCTTCCAACCCAAGCTATTCTATGATTCTATTATCTGCTCAATGGATATTCTGTTATAAATTAGTAGGAGCTGGAATTTCTTAGGTGATCTAAATATAGATTTTATTTTTGTTGTTAACGCTGTTTTTTTTTAATTTTGAAGGGCAGCTTGGTGTTTCAAGGAGTCCCACCTGCACTACAGAATTTATAATAAACCTGCGGGTGAACAGAAGAACAGCAGTAGAAGCAGAGAAAAGATATGCGATGTCGATGATGAATCCAGTACTCCCTGTGAAAAACAGAGCCGTTAATTGTGCTGTCAGGGATTAGGGATACAGAAAATGCAGTTGGATTAAGGACTTCAGCCTTTCAACTGGGTGGGAGATGAAACTTAGCCGAAGCAAAACTTTGCTCTAAGAGGCTGAACAAAACAAGCCAAAGCTGATGACAATCCACATGCCTGCATGATAAACTTTTGACCAGCCTCAAGATGCCTCAGAAAGAAGAAAGGCCAAAAAGGACGAGCCCCATGGCTCCCCAGTGCAGGGGACAGTAAAAGCCAGCTGGCCAGCTTGTGCAAGAAATCGCGTGCATGCCATGTGAGCATGAAGCATGCCCCTTTCCTGCTCCCTGTAAGAAATGTGTCCTTACACACATTGCTGCATGCAGCCTCCCTATCAAACATAATGAATGCCAGGCTCCCGTCTCTGGGGTAATGGTGCTTCCCCACCACTTCAAAGTCCGTATTTCACTATTTTTTTTTCACTGTGATGTTGAAAGAGATGACTTTTCTCCTCTAAAAACCACAGCCACTGAGAAGTTAATGAAGGGCGCTGTTTTTGAAACTCCCTGGGGGCTGATCCTGCCTCTTCCAGCTTTGCTGTGACTTTTGCTTGGGAACCAAGCACTGAACTGGATCCTCGCTGCTGATTAAGACTCATAACCGCAAGCACAAGTGGCTGAGAAAGCGCGATGGGAGAGTCAGCACCTGATGTTGCGTTGGCACAAGAAGAAGACACCAGTCTCACCATAGGTTTGTGTGTGTCATTGCCCAGTGATGCAGGGCACCAGAACCTGGGCAACCCCATTCTTGGTTTGCATCTTACTCATAGGCAACCTTACCTGGGAAACCCTATACTTGTGTTGCATCTTGCTCATTTCCATAATGCTGCTGACAAATATCTGGGCTCTTATTGTGCCAAAGCAGTGAGACAGCCAGGTTTCACTGTCATACCAAGAGAACAGAGGAGGATGGGGAGGAGTGGGAACCAGCTGAGAAAAGAGCCATGTTAAGTTGTCTTTTTTTTTCATTGAATGGTGAAGGAGTTTTAGGCCTGTTGAATCCTGTAATAAGCACATAAAATAAGAGAAATGGAATAAAAGAATGAAGAAAGCACTAGTGGTCATTGACAAGTGGATGAGTTGCAGAAAGGTATCTTGTCTATGGTGGGAAAGGACTGCAAAGGGCTGTTAGCCCCAGGGAAGAGACATGCAGCAGTGCAGAGAGCAGCTTGGTGTCGTCACCCTTGCCTGACTCCTCTGAGAGCCAAGGTTGCTGCCACCTCTTGCACCTCATTCGGGTGCTGGCTGCTGGAGGAGAAGGAGCCCTAGGGCCACAGGGAACTGGTACCTCCCTTGTGTGTGTGTGTGGTCTCCCCTACATAAGCCTGGCCCCGAAGGCTTTTGTGGGAAAGGGCAGTCCCTGCTAGGACATGTTTCTCCTTCTTTATCAGTTGTTGTGGCTGTTGCTGGTTGCTTTATTGCGAGCAGATGCCTCTTGCTCAGCTTACTGACTGGAAATTGCATACAGCTGCGCTGGGGAAAAGTGAGCCTGAATTATTTTGCCTGCAAAGGCTATTTAAATGGAAAGCTTCAAACTCCCTTCATCTCTTACATAGCACTATTTAATTTATAACTGAGAGCCAAGTTCAGAAAGCTTTTGAAACGTGCTTATGGTAGTGGTGAATTGAGATTTGGGCAAAACTGATTCTCCTTTAGTGTTGCTTTGCAGTTACATGCCTCACACGTACCAGACAATATGGGATTATTGAGCAACTGATGCTAGTGAGCTGCTGCTGTAAATGAAGTAATGTACTTCTTTTCATGAACTTCTTCAAATGCATCAGGTCTATTAACTACCTCCCTCAAGTCATATCACTATCATTGGAATAGCACTTTGAAAATATGTGACTGCAGAGAATGGTTTGCCATTAATTTAGGGAAAAGCATATAGCTACAGCCACAGTGCAAACCTGATGCTTCACTTTTTAATAAGCTGAACTATTTAAGGGTTGAAGTATTCAAGCAGAGGAGAGTTTAACGTATCCAGAAGAACAGTTTCTTATGATGTGTTGGAAGACCTTGCTTATTGTTTGCTTAAGTTAAAGGTTCAAATAATAAAAGTTTGGTGTAGGCACCACATTAGCACTTTAACCACATCTGTGGGTTTTGTTTTTCTTCTGTTATTTTTTAAAGTAAAAAGTGGATCATGATTTTGAGGGGGCAGTGGAGGAGACACTGCCCAACTTTTCATATATAATGAAAGTCTCTATGACAGGAGGCCCAGGAAATCAGTGGAAAGCAATAAATTCCTCCAGCGGGAAGTTCAGTGAACGTGAATTAGGTCTCTTCTCTGGAAGTGTAAAGGTTCATCCATGGGATGCATCTAGAGAGAGCAGCCTCCTTCAGTGGGCTCTGATGTTAGTCTGAAAATCCTACATTACCTTTTCTGTAAATAAGCTTTTAACCTACATCCTTCTTTACATTCTTCTTATTAACATGCAGTGTTCATACAAAGTGAAGCAATACAGACCCTGCTAGCTTGCAGTCTTTGGTTTTAATGGGGCTGCTTGATGAGGTTGGTGCAATTTAGCTCAGCACCTTCTGCTTAACAGAAGCAACAGTTACCTTAAGGCCGAGAACCTAATGGAAGCCATTTCACTTAAACTGCCCTTTCCTGGCCATTGTTGTAATTTCTGTAAGGTAATGTTCATGTTGAAGTGCTGCCCTCATTCAAACATGTGTAATTGTGCCAAGTTCTGCCTGTCCAGTGGAAAAGCTGGAAACAGAACATGAAGAAGTTGAACCACTTTTTCAAGAAAATGTTAATCTACTCTCTGTTGCAAAATCAGTTCTCAGCTCACATTTATATTCCAGACAACAGGTTAATGCATCACTGAAAAGTCAAAGGACACAGTATTTCTAGTACTTATGAGAACTAGCAATATTACTGGTAAATAGGAAACCTTTGTGTTTAAGCTGTGATGTGCTTAGATGCATATAGAAACAGCCTTAAGGGCCTTGGGAAAAATAGCAGAACATTAACATGAAGGTTAAATGCAAAGAAGTTGAGGAAAGTATTAACTTTTTCTTCTTCTTGAGAGTAGACTTAAACATTTCAAAGGAATTGTAACCTGTAGTTGGTAGATAAATCCTTTTCATCTTGTTGTTTATGAAAGGGCGAAGAGTCCTTGTTGGAGTAGCCTGCCAAAATTACAAGGATTCAGTTTCTTGGCCAATACCCGCTTTGGGACTCCCTTTCTCCTTACCGGATGGGTCAGACTGATGTACTGCATGCATTGAAACACGTCCAGTAGGAGCTGGAATAATGCTCTGCTCTGAATAGCTCATGGAAAATATTAGGATGGTTCATTGCTGAATATTTCACTAACGTGCCTGTGCAGAGTAGTAAGCAAATATATTTAGTACATTAACCTGTTTCCTTAGAAAGTGCTGCTGCTTTACAGCATATGCTAGATTGTGGCTTGCTGCAAGTGTTTCAAAGAGTAGCACAGACCTTGACAAAATAAGCATAATTATAGCATATGTAGAGTTCTTGGTTTTCAAATGCCATGCACTTGGAAACATATCTATTTCAATAGACAGAGGATTTGCAGAAGGTCACAATATGAAGCTTCAGGAGTTTTCTAGGATGAAAAAAAACAGCCTTTAGTTACGCCACAGCAACTCTGTTAGCATCACCTAGAGTTTTGTGGCTGTAATGCTTCCTGTCGATATAACTGTGCAGTAAATGCAAGGGAAGATTCATGATATTTTGAACTTTTTGCCCCATGGACAATCGAATACACATCATGAAACTGGAGAAATTCAAACTGCTGTTCTAGAGAGGGAAAAAGAAAGCAGCTCTAAACGGCTCAGAATTCTAGTGGAAGAAATGAGCACTGGGATCACTTTGGGGAATTCCTCAGGTAGATGTTAAGGCAAGGCTCATGATGAGAGATTAGAAACCATAAAATGCTCTGCTTTGGGAAGCAGTAATGCCTGTTGGATCAAAAGCCTGATGGTCCATCATCAGGACCACATACCCTGTGGCTCCTTCTGCGTGCTCTGTTCAGGTTAGCACTGGACCAAGAGTGAAGCTGTGGAGCCAGAGCTGCTACAGACTGCTTTTTTGAAGTAAACGGAATCATGGTTTTTGACTGTGGCACATTCGGAATGCTGGGACTCTGCAGAAGCAGGTTTATCTCAGTAGTCCTTTCCAGGACCAAGATGAGCTTCTGTTTCATTCTCTGCTCTCTTGTTAGTCAGTACAAATATTTCAAGAACCATCCCTCTAGTCTCTAATGTTTACTACCACACTGAAATTCTAGGCATTTAGAAAGTACTCAGCTCACTTCAGCCAGAGCCAAGAACAGAAATTACTGGGAACATTTTTAGGATGTCTGACACCACTGGATTTCCATCTGGTTTTCTGTTTCAGTGCAATTCTACCATTACAACAGGAGGCCAGAGCAGGGTGACAGGTCATCTGGAGAAGCCTGGTTTGACTGGGCTGTGGGAGAGATATTTTGTGTTGTCTTCATCTTGCAGCATCCCATCTGAAAGCTGCTGGGTCTTTGAGCTGTGTATGGACTGAACACCAAAGAACTCTGTGCACCCTTTCCCAGGTGGAAGGTGCATCATTCAAAGAGCAAAACTAGGGAGCCTCTTATCCCACAGGCAATATTATATTTTCTCACATCTCAGTATGTAATGAGGCATAAACCTTGAGGCTTCCCGCACTAGCTAAGACCGGTTATCTCCCAAACCTGTCTGCCCTGGAGGCTGTGACTCCTCTCCACTTGGCTGAAGCATTCTAGGGAAAAAAATACGATTAAAATAAGTACGGTGATTTTTAAGCAAGCACCAAACCATTAGAGAGGTTTTAGGAAACCATTGTAAAGGAAGGCTGAGTAACACTAGCACTCAAGAAATGGGACAGGCTGCATTTTTAGCTCCAGCAAAACTAATTCAGCTGTAAGCAGTGTAGCAGTGCACAGGAGCTCAACATAGAATCATAGAATAGTTAGGATTGGAAAGGACCTTAAGATCATCTAGTTCCAACCCCTGTGCCATGGGCAGGGACACCTCACACTAAACCATATCACCCAAGGCCTCGTCCAACCTGGTCTTGAACACTGCCAGGGATGGAGCATTCACAACTTCCTTGGGCAACCTATTCCATTGCCTCACCAACCTAACAGGAAAGAATTTCCTCCTTATATCAATAACAGAATAATAACATCAATAGCAGAAGAGCACACCAGCATTATATGGTTAATAAGGCACTTGTCACACTTTCTGCACCTTGACTGCAGAAGGTAAGACAGAAGTATGTGTTTGTTTTTCAGCTTTGTGATCAGTGCACTTATCCTTCCTGAAGCTACTGCTCAGCTCAAGTCCTTGTGTTTTTATATTCTTTAGATCTTATGACTGTGATCCTTGCACCACTTACCAGTTAAAATCCCTTGCCTTTAGATTTTTATTTTTAGGCTCACTGCATGAAGAAATGATCATGCTCTGAGTTGGTTTCCATTTAAGGAATTTATCTTCAAGGAATGGATGGGTGTTATAGGAAGGTTACATGGCAGATGGAGGAAGACCTGCGTCTCTGTTTTGACGTAATGGTAGATATATAAGGAATGTACCTCTAAAGCAGGGAATAGGATTGGAGCACAGCGATTAAGATATTCACCGAGTATCAAGAGAGGGGCAGCATCACTTGGAGAGTGTCTGGAGGCTGACAGGGCCATCTGTGTTTTCCTTTGGTGAGAGGAAGGTGCAGTACATCATGTGCTTAACTTCTAGTAGGTCAGAATCATCCAAGAAGAAAAACAGAAGTGAGCCACTGCCCTTCTTTCCACGCACAGCCCAGGTAGTCTGCAGTCACCTGCAGATCCTTTAGCTTTCCTAACCTGTGCTGCAAAATGTGCTTTCCTGAGGCAAGAAACACAGGCTTGAACCAGTTCAGAGTTTCTGTCAGCAGCAGCCTGCACTATCAGCGCTGGGCAGGAAGATGGCAAGAGGCCAGGGTTGTATTGCATTCAGCTCTGCTCCTGATTGCAATGTCTTGAGTGAGTTCAAAGTTGGACAAAATGTCTTTGTATCTCTGAATATGAGCTTTTATCTACAGTCAATTATGTGCTTCTACACAAAGATGCTGCAAGTCTGGTGCTAGCAATCGTATCTGTTACTATAAGAAATTACTGCCATGACAGAAAGATCCAGGTAAGTTTGTAAGGAGCTATCCCCAAACCCTGATCTGCTTGTGGTTGAAAGAGCAGAATTCATCAACAATAGGGAGAACTGATTATGAGCAAAACCCAAGAACTCTCTCTTTGATTATACCCAGCTGAACATCTTTTGTGTCCACTGATGTCAATGTTCTTCCATGAATTCTGCTTCTGTACCTTTCATGAATGGTGTCAGGCCTCAAAGTCTGTTGTTTAAGTAGGCTATATAATTTAGAAAGGTGCCACTAGAGACATCTTGTGACAAGAAGGAATTATCAGCTCTCTGATGAGCTACTCCCAGTATTTTCCCATTGATTTTTCCAATTAGGGTGATGATATGAATCTTTTCTTTTGCTCCGTCATAGTTAAAAATACATCTGTTTCTGATCAAGAATTAATTTTCCTTTTCTAGCACTTTTTTAGAACAAACTGTTAGTTTTTTACTTTGTTCTGACACAGTTTCATGCAAACTTGAAAACGGATTTGACATAATCAGAATCATCAAAATGAGAAAGAAATTGGATCTTTTAAAATCTGTTGACAGAGGAGCTGGTTTGAACCATAAGTTCAACTATAAGTGCTGTATTTCTTTTTCTCTGCCAGGTCCTTAAATTCTTGAATGAAGAATGCAGGAATAGAACACCAAGATTTGCTTTTATATTAATGTGTAGTGAAAACTTTCTTCAACGTAAATCTCAGAATAAATGAATTCTGTTCTAAGCTTTGACTCAATGACTCAATTTTAATCTGGGAAGTATAATAGTGATCTAAAGATTGTAAAACAGCATGGAAAATAGCTCTCAGAAGAGTTCTGTTTACACCCTGATATATATTGCTTTTTCTTAGCTTTATCTCTTCAGCTGATTTCTTCCTCCTTCCAACTTTAATCTATTGCTCCAGAGGCTTTTCTTTTATTCTGAATTAAATATATGAGTCTGTTCAGTATGGCATGGATGGAGACCTCATGCTTGAACTCCAGCAAGTGATGCAGAGTCAGGGAACTCCTGCTGATGAAGTCTGTATACGGCGTTACCTGGGGAATGAAGCCTGTTTGCTTTATGCTCGATTCCCACTGATGTCCAGAGGATGGTGCTACTTGTCTTGGTAAGAATTTCTTGTCTGAGTAAGAACTGCAGGAAATCTCTCTAGTATCATGGCATTGTCTCCTCAGAATCGTCTGTTTGTCAAAGCCTGCCAGCACCCTCATTCCTTCCAGATGTGAAAAGTGAATTGCAGCAGATACTGACATGTATCTGTGCTGAATGGTTAAAGATGAGTTTTAGGAGTTTTGGTGGGAAATTTGCATTAGGAATAAAATTGAAATGAGGACATGCCATTGCAATGGATATTTTAACTCAATATACATTTCCTTCCTGCAGTCCAGGACCCTTATGAGAATGTGTTTTCTATAATATACTGCATCCCTTCTTGTGGCAAGGGACAGCGTCATCTCAGGGCAGCCTGATTCAGATGCATCTTGTCTTGGCCACAGTGTGGTCTTGAAAGCTGCTACTTATGGCATAGTATGGCAATGTGAAAGTAACTAATAACATGTTATAAGAGTTTTGGGGAAAAATATTTTTTTCAATGGAAATAACGTTTCTTTCAAAAAAAAAAAAAAACTTTATCTTGGTAAAAGCTAAAATTGTAACAGCTTTGACAACTTGTTTAGATTTTCCTTCACATTGGATGCAATCTCTAGAGTGAGGAAGTGAGAAAGCCAGCTTTGTCATCCCCTTGGAGTCTACTGGCAAGTGATGTCAAGGCAAAAACTGGAGAATATGAGTGTCCTGCCTCTCTCTAATCTTGGGACATCAGTTGTTGCTAAAGGTAAACAAACTCCATGACTAAAATCCATTTGGACACATGAGGCTCTTAAACTTTTGGTGTTTGCAGGGGACAGCGACTTTGGCCCAAATCTTTCTGTCTTCTCCACCAGGCTTGTGAATGATCTGCTTTTGGAAATGTTGTAAAATGAAACAGATGGGTATTTCAACACATCCACTGCCAGTGGGAAACACCTCCTTTCCAGGAACACCTTTATGAGAGGGAGCTTTTGGCTCATGGGGTTTACCTGAGAAGGATCCCCATGGCTGCTGAGCTGTGGCAGGGGAGCAGGAATGCAGGATGCCAGTGGCTCTTTCCTCCCTCCTGCCTGGCTGGAAAGCCTTGTGCTTCAGCAAGTTAACTTCAGACTTGGTAACCAAACTTAGGATCCTTTTGTGTTAACTTCTCTTAACTGGAAACCTGATGATTACATTTTGGATTCCTTTCTTTCCCTGTCATATCGTTTTCCTGGAAATCTGTAGGAACCCCCAAGCTTTCCATGAGCTGCAATGAGATCAGGGTGGATGCAGTCATTACATCCCTTAACTCCTCCATCCCTGCTCGTTCCCTGAATGCAGTTTTCCTTTTTTCCTCTAATTTCATGAACATATGTAAATAATTAACTTACAAATTATACAAGCTTATCGCACTATATCCCAACAGATGGAGGAACACCATTAAGTTGATTTGTTCAGGCAGCCACATGCTAGTCGCAGGCCCAGAAAAAACAAGGAAATGAGAAGTTACTGCTCTGGACTGTATGTAACTGATCTCATTGCTGCTATTGCCATGTGTGGCATTGCAGTCCATTTACTATAATCTTAACTCTGACCCACCCAGCCCTTTCAGCATACTCTTTCCCCTATCAAATAGCTGTTGTGAAAGTTTATTTCTACTGCAACAGGGTGATGTGGTTGCAGCATATATCTGAATCACGTGTAACCTAGCTGGTTCACATCACCCTAGAAATAGCACTGAGATACAGGCATTGGTCCAGTCTTCCTCTCAGTAGCTATTTTAAAAGCACTGTTTCAAGTATGGCTAGGGATTGTAGCTGGTCTGCCTGACATCTTGGCCTGGTGAACTCATACAAACCTTGCCCCTTAATGATAGTTGGTAGAAGTGAAACAAAGGTGTTTTAATGATGAGAAATGCTCTAGCACTTGAGTATGAAGGGAAAAGGTTGTGTAAAATGTGGATGTCACTTAGGTTAGGAAGAGCTGCCAACTAGAATAGAAAAAAAATGTGTTTAATTTTTTCAAACCATCTTGCAAAGAGCAGCTCTTCCTAGAGCAGGAGATATTGAAGCTGGGACTTTAATAAAGCAAACCCATTTGCAGTTGCATGTGATACAGGCAATGGCCAGATGAGAAGTGTGTGCTATGCTGGGCACAGTTCTTATGGAGAGTTATCATTTCTCTTCATTTGCCAAGGGAAATAAGTGCATCACTCATGTAATCTAGTCAATCACATGTAAATTTGAAACCTGTCTCTCTTGCTTGATGGTGAATAGAAGAATAATGCGACACTTGGAAAGTGAGGAATTCCTGCTTTTTAGCAAAAGGACACTGTGTTACTGGGCATCCACTTTTTTTTTGACGGAAATTGGGCCAGGACATCACAGCAGTACTGTGCAGATACCCAGTGGTTTTTCACTTAATGACTTTGGTATCAGTTGCAAACTAGCCACAGCAGGTCACAACTCAGGTGAATTAGCCGCGCCTGTTTGTGTGGGCTGCAAAAGGTACTTCTTACTGCAGCTAAGCTCTTCTTGGGTACCCAGAACACAAGTAAGTGCCAAGGGGAACAGTGCCCTTTGTCTTCACTGTGGTCCCTGAGCCAAACCTGAGGATCTTCTTATAACTGAGCAGTGCCACTGCTCTGCACTTGCACTGAGTGGTGTGATGCTTATTTTGTATAACGAGCTCTGTATCTTTGTACTGGGGGCAAAGCTGAATTTGTGAAGACATGTCTTACAGAAGAAATCTGTGCTTCTGTACTTAGGAATTTTCTGTTTTGAGGGTCTGTTACTGGGACTGGCTTTTCTGCTCTCTGTTCCATGGTGGAGTGGTCCATGTAGTTGCACTCCCCCCAGAAGGCAGTGAGGAGAGATGATGAGGGTCTGAAAGTACTTTCTGTGTGTACATATGGGCAGTGTGTGCAGTCTATGGATGTTTTCTGACATGGGAAAGATGCTTATCAAAGTCTTTGCTTGGCTCTACATTACTGTGGCTAACTGAAAGTCAAACCAGTGGAGTGGTTTCAGGGCTTTAGAGATACTTTATGTATTCATAAGCAGTCTTCGGTTGGGATTTTGAAGCTCTCCACAGTTTTAGCCTCTGGGCTACCTCTTTGGTCTCTCCAGGGTTTCTCCTAAGAATTTTCACCCTGAACAGCTGTAAGAAATACTTCTGCACTATTTACTTCTCTTCTTTTGCCCTTCACTTTGGGAGCCACATAAATCTTAAGCAAGTATTGCCAGGTGACTATCTGATACCTCCATTCTAATTCACCCAAAGATTTACTGTTTCCAGTACTTGCTTCTGCTTCCCTAATTCCACAGCTTTTGCACTCATTTGACATAGATTTGCTTACATCTCCTACAGACTACTTTTCCACTACTGAAGCTTTCCCATGGTAGTTTCTATTCCATGGCTGAATCTCTGCTTTGACATTCAAGGGCCATCTGGAGGGATACTGAAGTAGTGTTCACCCCGTCCTCCACTGCTGCCATCTCCCAGCTGTCCTATCTTCACAACTCCATCCCAACACGCAGCACTGAAGGTGCATCCCTGAAACCTCACAAAATCCCCTTTTTCCCCTATGCTCCACATCTGGACAAAGAACTCTGGGTGTTTCTGGCTTAGCATCTCTCTGAGTCCTGTGCAACAGTACAAATGTGAGCCAGCAGAGCAGAGCACCCTACAGCCATGGGAGCCCTCCTCCCTGGCTGGGATGGGGGCTGCCCCATGGAGCCAGCCCTGCCTGCAGCAGTGATGCCCAGGTACATGTTTAATGCCAAATCAAATGTGAGTTTGGGCTTGGTCCATTTGGAGAGCAATAGCCTCAATTTAGCTTTAGGAGGAAAGGCTGTGTTATTTGCTGGTGATTAGGATGCTAAGTGTTGTGCTGAAATGCCACTGAAATACCAGTTGTTGCTGGGTATTTCTGCTCTGCCTTTGTCTGTCAGGATCATAATGAGGTGATTCACTGTGTCATCCCGTGCTGGACCATGCTCAGCCTTCCCTCTCAGTGAGACCTACCTTAGTGCCTCATTTGTGCAGTGCCATGTTTTTGCTGTTACTATTTGAGTTGCTCTGTCATTACTCTGTGCAACCGGGACAGTGACTTTATTGAGATGTATTCCAGGCAATATTTTCAATTTAAATATTTATGGGCTGGATTTTCAAATACTATCTGGGAGCACAAATCCTGCTGCATATCAGTGTGATTCCCATTCCTAAGAACCCTGGGAAATGCAGCTCCACACATCAGTAATGATGAGAAACCGGCTATTGCTGTGGTGTGAGTAGATGGCAGGCTGAGCTCCCTGTAGAAACACCTTTAGCCCCAGCTAAGGCTGCATGCCTGTATGCTGTATTTAGCTGAGAATAAAGTAGATTTTTGAATTCTAAATTCTGAAGTTGTGAAGTAGCATTTAGAAAAGAGGGGAAAAAAAGTGTTATTATTCCTAGCTTTTATTTGGTAGAAAATCCTACAGCTTTTGAGGTTTTTTCCAAAGCTTTTTAGTGCAAGATACTACTACTTTTTCAAGCCTTTAAGCTTTCTTTTCAAATGGTCTCATGATTGCCATTCTAACTATGGAGTACTTGCAAATAATAAAAAAGAAGCATGAGTGATGGGATGGTTGCTCACAGTGTCTGCATCCACAGCAGAAGGCTGGAAAATGAGAGGAGAGAGAAAGGAAAAAAATGTTTTTCCTGTCTGACTGTTTAAATGATAAAATGTCCATTAATAGGCTCATATTATAGAATTATAATTCTAACCTTTTCAAAGGGTTTCCATCATTGTGGATCTTGCAGCTGGTGCAATTACAATATGTCATAAACATGTTGCTGGAGAGTTTGATTTAATTATAGGAGGACTTTTTGTAAGGTTAGTGCTGTGGTGCAGGACTTATATTCTTCAGGCATTCACTCTAATTACAGTTTTGGTTTTGACGCTGGGCCTGACTGATCTTCGCGTCTAATGTGGAGTCACTCCTGTGCTGCTTCAGTGTTAGAGAGATAATGAATTTAGTAAATAGATTCGTTGGAAATAATGAATCGAGGAGCCAATTTTATCTGTGGGTCAGCTGCTTGCTCACATTTTGGTGTGCTTTTTGTACTCCTCTGTGTGGTCATAAAATGGGAATGCTGGGCTGGAGGTGGGAGTATCACATTGTAGAGGTGTCATACGTGTAGTAAGACTGTTTTAAATGTTTCAATCGGTTGGGCTCCTGGCACTTCCCTTGGGAGACTCTTCCAGTCTTTCTCTAAAGAAAGCAGCATTAGAATTTCTTCTCCAATAGTCTGCAAATTTTTTCCTTTGCTAACATAGAGAAGGGTGCTATAGGAGAGGGCCTGTAATGGCAGGGAAAAAAAGAGCGAAGTGAGGAAGGGGGAATAAAAAGAGCATGAAGGAAGAGGTATTGATAACTGTCTAGACATCTAACACTGGTGAAATTAAACATTTAGTATTTGTTTCTTGCTCCCTCTACTTTTCATAGCAGCAAGAAGGAAGATGTTCTTCCATTAAAAAAAGGAAATTAAAACTAGACGAATGCTCTTTTCTGGTGCTGAAGAACTCTGAAGTGTGAGGGTGGAAAAAGGAAATAGGTTAATATCCAGGGCTGGCAGTTTTGAACATACTGAAAGAGCTGCGGTGCTGAGCTCTCCTTAAGCCCTGGAAGAGTGTAGAGACAAGCTACATAAGCTCTTTTTCAAAATCCTCTCCTTAAAGAGCATCTTAAAGCAGAGGTGGAAAGCAGAAGGCAGGCAGAGTGGTGCAGATATCCAGGTAGTGATTAGTTCTGAGGCTGGCAGAAGTAATGATCAATTATTTGTTCTGTAGCTTTTACCACTACTGGCACGTTTATGCCAGGGCCCCACTGGGCAAGCACACAAGGAAAATAAAGTCTCAAGGAGCTTGCTTAAATATTTTATTCATTACATTAATTTTTGCCTGATGAGGTTTTTTTCTCCCTTGGGGATGGAGTCCTTAAGATATGGTTCAAAGGACTGTGTGGGACTTAGCCAAGAAGCTGTCCTTGAAATTAATGACAGAGTGGACTAAACCCCATGTACCATTTGGAAATCAGCCACTGACAGATAGGTTTTCCCCATGGTAAAAAACCTTTTCCTTCCTAATGATTGAATTGGCCTTTTGGGTTTACCCTAAAGGGTAAACATACCCCACAGTGCTATTCAGTACTACATGCGTACGGCAGGCAGGAGAGAGAAGGAAGCAGCTTCTATGAAATATGAAGTACTATGGCCTTTGATAGCAAATGAAGCTGTGAGCAGAGTTTGGGGCATAGACGCTGGTCCAGTTCTTTGAGTTTAGACACATCAGTGTGAAAGCTTAGGTTTCAGAGTAGTGCTGGGATTGAATAGCAGCTCAGGAGTAGGAGCTGCTCTCTTTCTATTCAGGGAGTGTAGAAAACTTCAGAAATGTTTAAAAGGTCAACCAGGAGAATGGCTATTTGAAAACAATATCAATTTAAAGTCCTGGTGATGCTGTGGTTTCACACTGCTTTTGCTGGCATGCCAAGAGCAGCTGTGTTTGGTAACTCCCCACAAGATGGCTTTGAAATTCAAGTAGTGTGGGTTTGTAGTGTCAGCCTTCCTGCATGTCTCAAGGATGTGGCTGCTTTAGGTGGGATTGTGGGGAATACAAGAGCTGCTGGGGGAGCTGGGGATCTACGGGGTTAGTCAGGAGAAGGGGAGGAGGAAGTGGGAGTGCTCTTGGATGTGTGCCTGCTAACTCCCATGGCACTGCTTTGGTGGATGTTTCTTATCTCAAACCAAACCTCACTGCCAGCTGATGAAATGTCTATCGGGATGCATTTGTACTGATTTGCACATTGCTCAGGAAAGCCTTGTGAATGTTGAGATGTATCCTGATGCCACTTTGCCCTTGTACTAAGCAGCATATGTTGTCACCTGCTACAGAAATGATGGGCTCCTGCTTTTTCTCCAACATACTGGCTTTCACCACAGAAGGAAGTCATCTTATGTAGATATACACTATCTTTGTCTGGATAAATATGAGGCCACCCTCTCTTACTGTTAGAGCCCTGCTTTGTACCTCTCTTCTGTTAAACTGCCACAGGTGTTGGGATCTCTTAAAAGCTACATCTCTGTACATGGAGATTAGACAAATGGACATGACCAACTCAGATCTTCCTGGCTCTGACAGTCTGGACCAGACCAAATCTGTTAGCAGCTAGTCTGATGATTTTTTTTTCTGCAGCTAACATTTGCCTTTTTGCTTGTCTTTGCAGGGTAGAAACATCCATTGAGCCTTACTGGTGTAAATCTTTTCTTATCCAGTGCATGTTTCCCAGGATATCCTGGTGAGTCAGACTTCTTTCAGGATAGAGCTGTGTTTGCAAAACTTCACACATGGTTCTATGCAGCAGGATATCATGCTTCAGTACTTTATAGTAGAGTATCATTCTGCAGTGAACACACACAGGCTGAGTCACAGTATTAACAATATCAGTGGTTTCTTTTTGATCAGCCAGACCAAACGCTACCTTCAGAACCAGCCCCTTGCAGAGAAGGCAAAGCACAGGGCCGAATGTTCACTTTCTTTAGTGATTAGCTCCATTCTTTTTCCATTGCAGACAAGCAGCATCCCCGCTGTTCTCTGACTCAAACCAATATATCCCCATAGCATGTGGCATGCTAAAATTAACCCTTGGGTAACAAAGAGACAGGAAACAAAGGGCTGTTTGTTAAACAAAAATCTGTTTATGCAGGATCATACACCCAGACGTGGCAAAATAAGTTCCTGTATTTATCAGTGGTTGTGTAATCCTGCTTTGAAGCGACGGCAATGAACCTGTACAGATGAATGCATTCTTGGGTAAAAAATAAAAAGATTCATCTTTGAAAGAGATGATTTTGCGATCAGGACAGAAGGCAAAAACAGAGTTCAGCACATGAAAGTCACTGTAATTCCTTTCAAAGTTTTGGTTACTTCTGCACCCACTGCAAATCCAGCTCAGACTGCTTTAAAGCACTGTCCCAGTTTGAAGAAAGTGATTCTTTAAGACCAAGCCTGGCTTTCTTCATTTTCTTTATGCTGGAAACAGTTGTGTGAGCTTGAATACATTTAGATATTGCCTCATATATGGACTCCTTAGCTGCAAGCTGAAGGGAGGTTGTTTTAATGCCTTTCCCCTGTTAAAGTGCTGGCAGAGCATCGCAGAGCAGTAGGACCAGCAGAATTGACCCTCCCTGCCTTCCTTTTTGCCTCAAGCTGAAAAGTCCTGTTGTGTTACATTTCATACACAAGTAAGAGCTTGAAGTGCAGTTGCTGAGCACACTGTTAAGAAAGTTTCTCTTTCCCCATGTTTTTTATTTGCCTGTGCCTTATTCTGCTCCTGAGGCCTGCTTTTTTAAATCCAACTGCTTTTCTGGCTTGAAGGAATCCCCATTTTTCTGGGAAAGGATCCATCTTTCTGAATCTGCCTGTTGGCAGGTTATGTCTTCTGCACATTGCATTAGTCTAGGTGTCCTTTGAGTGTTCAGATCTCCTGGAGGGTTACATGGGTATAATCATAAGCATGAAGATAAGCCCTATCTTGGAAAAGCAGCAGCAAATTGCATGTTGCTATTTTGTGCTGGAAAACTGAAAGAAAGGGATGGATTAAGCATACATAACTTTGCCATGAAGGACTAAGTGACCTCTTAAAGTCCTTTCCATCACTGTTTTCACTTACTCTGTGATAAACACATGCTGTGACACCTTACATGTATATTTTACCTCTATGTCCTTCTGTAAGGCCTTTTGTTCAAGGTTTCTCTCTTGCCTATGTTTTCTTGAGCACAGACTCTCTGTAGGGGAATAAAGGGAAGAAAGCCAGTTCAAGCCAGTCCTGCATGTCAGAACTGTCCTCTCCCCTCACTCACTGATTGAATTTGAAATGGCTGGTGAGAAAAGGCTGAAGATATTAGATTAGGGTGTCTCACACATCAGTGAGCTGCCTTGATCCGAAAGGGAGTGAAAAGGCAGAGGAACCTGCATTCAGGTTCAGATCCTGATATGGAAGTATCATTTTGGTGTTTCACCGGTCACACCACAGAAAAGTCTAAAAAATTAGTTAACCAACTGGATAAGCTTTCTTCATTGTGAAGGAACCTCTAAGCATGAGTTTTGGAGAGGTGTGCTGTGAGCCCTGGGAAAATGCTCAGTAAGTTAAATATTAACACCTCTATTCACTGCTTGACTCGACTTACACTGTGCAGTGCTTAGTGATGTGGAAAGTTAGGACCTGCTGTGCTTGGTGCTGTATAGGGCAAGGAATGTTTAAAATTGCCCTTGTAAAGGTCTTTAAATTATAATGCGTGAGCAAATGAGCAAATGTGCCTGTAGTTTTTGAAACAAGGAGCTTTGTGATGAGGGAATAAAGGAGAAGCAAGGAGGTGGTGGTGGTCTCTAATTTCCTCCGTTATTCCACACCTGGTCACTTAACTTTGTTTTGTTCCTTTAGGCTTCAGTACCTAGGGGAACATCATCTTCTGTCAGCAATTGAATTTGCCATGGAGTAATTAATCCCAAGATTAAAAGCCATTTGGGAGTGGGTGAGAGATAGTAAGTCAGATGCAATATGTGAATTTAAAGTCTGTGGTAGTATGTGATAAAGCCTCCTGGCTGAGCCACATCAGAAGAAACAAAGGTAGGAGGTTAGAAACTGGCGTTTCTCCCATGCTAAGAGACTAGCTAACAAGTCTCAGGTGGTCACAGCAGGAGCATGGTGAGAACATGATTATGACGGGCTGTGTGATAGCTTCTGTGCGCTTCCTCTTTCACCTGCTTGTTTTTCCCAGCAGTTCTTAAAATACTTTACATGGCTTTCTGTTTTGTGCAGATAGAGTGCAAACAGGGAATTATGAGAGTGCAAAGTCTATTGTGATTGCTTGACATGGCTTTACCCTCCTACAGTCCGTTTACTTTCAGCTGGGTCTAATAACCCTGGAGGATACTGGCCTTGCTGCAAGAATCCTTTCGCACTGCACAGACATACTGAGGTGACTCAGGAGGGTAATCAGTGAAGATCATTGACTTGAGAGTGCTCCCATCAAATTGCAAACACTCCAAACTACTGACTTGCTTCTGCTCAGAAGAGAAAAAAGCGTTTTTCATGTGAGAAATGACCTGGCAACTAAACCCCTATTAGAGGGCACTTGTTGCCCATTGGAGCTGGTCATCTGGGAAAGAGGGCTGTGACCCTGCATTGGGCAGAAACTTTCCTGGTTGCTCTGTTGGATATTCCAAGATAGGAGGGAGAAATCTCCTTCAACAGCACATACAGAAGCATGCAATGGAGGACAGAAGTATTATCTTAAATGCAAATGGATCCTCAAGAGCTTTACAGTGCAGAAGTCTCGCAGTACTTGTTCAGCCAAGGAGAGTGCAACAGTGTGCTCAGAATCCCTGCACAAAGTCTCCTGGTTTTCTTACAGACTGTGTCCTGCAATCTTTCTCATAACACTGACCCCATTGTCTTGCAATGTCTTGTTATGTGTTTTTGGGTGGAGGAAGGAGGTGCTTCTGGAGAGATCTTACATCCCCACACTGGTGTGAAGTTGGAAGTGTGTTAAATTGCAGAGGAGCAATTGAGGGGGAGAGGCAGCTGGACCACAGATCCCAGTTTGAATTGAAGGTTTCTCATCTAGATGCGGTGAACCGATGGCAGGAGGGAGAAGGCTTTATCTGCAGCACCAGCTTTCTGCGTCGCATCTCAGGTGCCCATGCTGTGGATTGCCTGTACCACAGAGGGAGAGCCTGGCAGGGCTACTCAACTGAAGTGCAGCGCTTCACCAATCCAGAAATGCTGCTGTTTTGCCTGTTTCAGCTTCCAACACATCAACAAGGCTAATATACAAATCCTTCTGGATCCAGTCCAGGTCTCTCTGCATTGCATTTCTAGAATAGGAGTGTAGCCAGGACCTCTCTGCATTTAATGTTGATTTTATCTGGGTTTTATCATCACTAGCTGTGCAGGATCTGAGGTGATTTACCCCAGAAGCTGTGCCTCCGCACCTGCTCCCAGTGCTTGGCTTGGAGAACCTCTTGGCTGGTGTCTGCTGCTGCTGAAGGCAAGAAGTGAGCTTTTGGGTTGTCCTGCACCAGACTCCATACTGTAACCACTCAGCTGCAGCCAGCAGGACCAAGTGAAGTGGCAAAGCCTGGCAAAACCTGTCCTTTGTGGGGACCTTACTAGGTTTACAAACTTATTGTAAAATACCCAAGAGATTTTGCACTATCTGGGATGCTTCAGCCCACTTCATGACCATGAATTACAAAATGATGTTCTGTTTTAATTGCAACACCAGCTTAGCTCAGTCAACCCAGACCCAAATCGAGCTCCTTAAAAGGGACTAGGATATGAAGCACCCACAGTTTCCACTGCCTGGGTTTGTGGCTGACCTGCACTTCTGAAAATGAGGCCAGTTTGAGCTAAAAAAGAAAAGCAAGCAAACCTTCAGCAAGTTTTTATATAACTTCACGTTAATCTCTCTCCACTCAATTTCTTCAGAAGCTAATAAGGTTAGTATCCTGAAGGAGTGTTGTGATGCTTCATTGTGGTAATCATTAAATAGAAAATACTAGAGAAATGGCCAGTCTTATTTCTTCTAGAAGAGAGAAAGAGGAAGGGAAATTGCAGTATAACTGTGTCTGGACAAGGGTGGGAAACAAGCATTCGATGTGCAGTGATTGAGCTGTCTGCAATATACATATAAAATGCTTATTAGAAATACATTTCAAAAGACCTCTCATCTGAATTGCTTCACAATATAAAGAACTTGATAAGTTGTTAAAGAAATAACAGATATTCTGCACAGGCTTCTCTAATTATGCCTAACTGTAAGTTTTAACTGAGCAAGGAGCTCCATCTGCTTCAACAATACGATTTATGATACAGTAGCTTGGAATCCTCTGAGTGCTCCAGAACCGTGAAATGCAGTAGCATATGTAAATACTTCCTAATTATGCACAGCAATGGGAATTCACAGATGGGTACCACCACCATCTACCAAAGACCTGCTACCTATAAATCCTTCTTGAAACAGTCCTGTATTACAGTGGATTCTGGTAGTTTTTTTGGGTGGATTGTTAAGATTCCATTATCTAAATTGAGTTTCAGGCATGAGTGGACTCAGGCTTGCTTTTATAGGAGGATGTATTGCAGACTATGGCATGAAGTACTGAACTGCGCTGCAGAGTGTGGCTGCTTCCCTATTGCTTCAAAAGCAATGTTTGCTTTGTGGTGATGGAAAAAGGAATTTACGCAAATGCAATAGTGCTGTGCTCAGACAAAGAAGCCAGCTCAATGGGCCCATTTCTATCTCCTGTAATAAGATTAAATACAAATGAATTTTGCACTCAGTTGCATGTCAGATATTCATGAGATAATTAAGGTGAGTTCAGAAGTTGGTTTAATATCAGTGAGTGTGGGCAGCCAATTCATCCTGTAGTGAAAAGGAAATAGCAGAACTGGAATTCAGAAGGAAAACCCTTCTGAATTAAAGCCATCTCAGCAACCTCAGCTTCAGAGACCATTATCATTTAGTCTGACTAAATCTATCATTTTAGTAATGTTGCTGTAAAAGTATAGTTGAATGTAAAGCATTTAAATTGTTAAAAATCTAGAAATCTGAAAGGATTCAGAAAATCCTGGACTGTAGCAGAGTTCATGAAAGGTCAGTGTTATTTTTCAGCAGCAACACAGCAGTGACTATATGTACAGACCACCTTGTTACTTCCTGTTTTTTAAAGAGATGACCCTGTTGATTAAGTGACGAGGACGTAAACTCCATTCCCCTACTCCCCCTCCCTCTGCTCCTGCCTTTTATCTTTTAAAGAATAAGGGATGAGTTTAGGATGTCAGTGATCTATGAATATAGAAGATATTCCTATATATCTCCCATATAGGTATAGAAGATACTTACATGGGTATCTTTCCATTCCAAAATTAACTACCAATGGAGGATTTTTTACTCTTAAGTGCAGTAAGCAAGCTTTGGCGTGGTGGTATGACATAACCAGCATTTGCAGTGGACTTGCCAGAGGATGTGTGGTCATCTTGGAGTATTTTAGGAATAGGCCTACATAATGAGGATCTTGATCCACCAACTGAGAGGAAGGCATCTTCAAAACTGCCTTGCAATCCCCTTGGTGACAGTAGCAAGCACAATCAGTTCTCATTCTTAAGCCCTGAGGATGTGATCAAGACAAACTAACAGAACCACAAGCACAACCACACAGGTACAAGTCCTGTCTCCTTACTTGGTCAGTGGCTGGTAACAAATGTTTAAAGCAAGTATAGAAACAAAACAACTGTATTGAAGGTGATCCTGCCTCCACGTCATTTATGTTTGGTGGATTTTCTCTGAATTTGTCTTATCCCCATTTGAACTTGATTATAAACCACCATATCCTGCGGTAATGAGTTGTATAATCTAATTATTGCTTTGTGTGTGTTTCTCAGGGGTGAACAACTTCTTTTCATCTATTCTCAGCTTATCACCTGGTAGCTTCTTTAATTGATTCTAAATTTTATAAAGTGACAAACAATGGGTAGTCATGCCTTGCTTTTCCTCCTCACACCAGCTGTGACGGTATAAACATGTATTCTGTTTTCTTCCCAGTTGTTTGTTTCTTAAGTTAAGGAATTTGAGTCTAATTGAGTTTTGCATGGAGCTGCATACTGAGAGTAAATCAGATTCTGTGACTGCTGAGTGGAAGCCATCAGGCCATTCACTTCATTTGGCCTCTCAAAATGGGCAGGAAATTCAGTGATGTCAACTACTGCTACCCCATGCAGAACTCAGGTTATTTCAAATTGTGTTTATAGCTTTTTAATTAGGACAGCTTGTATTTTCAGGAATGAATTAGCCTGTTCATATGCTGGTGCAGTGCCCTGACTCTCACCAAGGACAAACCAGCCCTGACCCAGCCTGGAACATGGACTGAATCAGCTTGTCTCCAAAACTTCCAGTAGCAATAGGGACTATCAAAATATAAATAAGAAGGTTTATGCAGTCCTAATATATCTTTTCCAGAGGTTCCTAAGTATAGGAATCCCCATAGTATTCAGGGGCTGCATTGTAGTGTCTATGTTTTAGTATCTTGGAAGTTACTGTTAGATGTAAGTAAAAGAAGGATAAATGTGACATCTCAATGCCAGACAGCAAATCAATAGTGTAAGAAGGAAAAGTTCTATATTTTAGCTAGTGTCTTCCATTCAGGGGGATTTAGTTCTGGTTCTCAAATTTGTTATTTTCCTGAAATGAGGAGTGATCGTTTTGGTATTTCATTGTTGGATAAAAAATGACCTTTGCTTTACAAAGTTAGCACAACAAGACCAGGCAGAAAACAGCCATACCTGAAGTAATTTCACTGCAACAGGGCAAGATAAAATGGAGCAACCTTTTTAGCATTACCTTGGTTGTTTTTTTTTTCTTTTCAGTTGATAGTCTCAGATATTTATTTCTTTTCATGGCTGTTATTAAACACAGCAGAGCAAACCCTCTATGGAGATCAGATTTTGTTAAAGGCAATTTGCCTGTGGCCATTTAACAGAAGAATTTTGCTTGGCTTTTACTTGCTAAATATACTCCTTTTTTTCTCTCTCTTATCTGCTAGAGGTGACATTGTAAATGACCAGTTTCTTCTTGAAGTTCGATTATGAAATGCAAAATGTTTGATTTATGTTAATAAATTATCAAAGACTAACTCTATCTTGAAATGTTCTGAGGAATTCAAGTGTGGTGGGAGGCACCTGAAGTTAACCCATGTCAGGAGGCTTGCTTTGCCCTGGCTCTTCTTATATACAGAGGCCCAAATTGCCAGCTGCTGCAGATGAATTTCAACAGTTCCTTTCAGTCGTGTTCTGGAGGGATCTGTGTCTCTGCATTGATTAGATAAGTTGCCTAGGAAGAGTAATCACATCTCTCTAAATACCCAAACAAGTCTGAGTGCCTCCGGTCCCTGGTTGACTCCAGGGATGGGTAGGTTTTTTTTCCCTGAGCAGGCTGGTAATGAACACTCAGTTCATCAAAGTCAGGGAATACAGAGCCCTGGAGGATGAAGTGGCCTTCTCAGGCTCTTGTGAAATCTCTTCAGTTCAGATTTGACCAATATCAATGTGAGAAAGTTTTGTGAAATGACGATGGAGACCAGCAGCCAGGCATCACAGACAAGTGAATCAGTTGCTCTGCGTGACTGAACACATATGGGCTTCAGATGAAAACTTCTGCCTCAGGGGCCACTTTCATACTAATAAATCATATAGGTTTTTTATACTAACAGCCTGTGTCCATGCTATTAAATGCTTTTGGTCTCCAAAATAAAGTAGCCACATCCAGACTGTGCACTGGGAAAAATCCTGGATCCGTGCCTGCTCCTGAGCTGTGTCTGGGAATTGTTTGAAGACCTTGAGCTGGTTCTGCTCAAAGCCACCCTGAGGACATACCTCACAATTTAACACTGCTGTGATTGAGTCCTGCTTCCTAAGATAGTCACAGACACTGCTCAGCTTGCTTGTGTAGTTATACCCAGAAACTCTGGTCCAAGCCTCACATAATTGTCATCCATGTGGGCATTCTTCCACTAGAGTCACCTTTGCATACTCAGCTGTTGGTATGGAGGAAAAAAGGTGTGATAATTGAAAGGTGTTTGGTCCAAAAGCCTTAGCCTTTCATTTTTCTGGTTCTTCTACATCACGTTTTGACTCTGACAGGTGCTATACAGTGGTCAAATGTGTCTCTGATCATTTATTCGACTAAATGATGAATGCGCTGGTCAGGATCATAGAATCATAGAATAGTTAGGGTTGGGATCCTTCAAGCATTAGTCATGGAATTTGGTAAACCAGTATAAAAATGGTTAGGAATTTGGCAGTTCACTAAGCCAAAAGATAATTTGTAAGTCTTGGATACACAGTTCTACTTCTCCTCCGCCATGTAGCTGTAGGTGTTATGGTACAGCAATAGAAAGAAAGATAGAAGTGTGGGGTTCATTCCTCCTTATTTCCTTTCCTGTGTATTCCTCTTTCCATAAACCATCAATGTGCTCTAAAGCGATTTTGATCTTTTGCAATGTCAGTGGCAGAACTTTGCTCCTTTCTCTCTCATTTTTGGGAATGGCATCTCCTTAACATGAAATGTAACCCCTCACATTTGATTACTGCAGTGGTAGAAAGTGTGTGATCAAACATTTACATGACTCTACCTCTTGGTTACATAAAAGAAAATGAATGTAATTTTTACCTACATACATTTATTTTATGAGTGTAACTGCTTATAAGCCAAATAAGCCAGAAGACAAGCTGCAACATGCTAAGGTGAGAGAAAATAAGAAAAACAACCTCAATATTTTCAGAGTAATGTGTGGAATTTGAATATATTTAAAACTTAGTGATACACATAATTAGTGCTGGTTTCCGTGGTTACGGAGTCAAAGATACAGAAGTTGCAGCTCCATTTTGTGTCACTGGAAACTGTACTTAATTCAGAAATGGAGTGGATCCAGGTGGCAAATATTCATATGCTGGAATTGGCATCACCCATCTTGTGTCCAATCTGTTAGTCAGTCATGTAAATTAAAGCCAGTCAAGATTTGTGGTTTCTGATTAATGCATTTGGTAAAGAACGTAACCACCACTGAAGAGGAAATAGGAACCATTTGATGTCCCTAAAATAGCTCTCATGAGGGAGATCCTTTAGTCCTCAGATTTAGCTTCAGTATGTTTGGCTATATCTTCTTCTTTGGCTATATCACTGTCAAATAACAAGCAAATATCATAGAGATAGGACCCTTTGGGTTAGTGTCTCATTTAGGATAGGGCCATGTCTGATTGGGGAATCTGTGTCCCAGTTGTTACTTTTCTGGTGCTAATCTGTTGGGACCTGCTTCATTTGAAGAGTAAACATTGTCTCATTGACTGTGACCATCCTAGCAAATATAACAGGACCATAATACAAGGATGGTTCACAACCATCCGTGCTGTTTGACTGTGTGCTCCTTGTATGTCTTGGGTGGCATCAACCACTTCCCCAGCCAGATCTCAGACACAGTTGAGGGAACAGCAGGTTTGGGAGAATATCTGGGGTATGTTTGCGCACACTCTGACTTTAAGGGGGAAGGGAAGTATTCCTGGACAGGCACCCAGTGCAGGTGCTAGTTAAATGCTCACTGCTGGATAGTTCATTTGCTGTGAATTTCCCCCAGTATGCACCATTTCATTCTGGCACTAAAGGAGGGATGTGAGATCAGGTGGATGTTTTGCAGGCTGTGCGAGTACTCTGTTGTTTCCTGGTCACTTCGCTGACTCCTATGCTCTGCCTCTGCTCAACATATTTTTCCTTGTTTTCCAATTTCCAGTGCCCTATCCCAGATTCCTTATCTCTGTACTTAGTGTTGCCAAAATGTTCAGACTCCCCTGGCACAAATATCCAAGCCTCTTCCTTTTCATAGCTTGCAAATTTTTGTTAATCCATGCTCTGATTTTCCTTTTAACCCTTCTTTTTCTGTATTAGAAGCTACTCAGCTGCTTGTTCTTGTCTGAGTCACCATTAACACAGTCTCTTCCTGCTATTTTACTCTGCTGATGTGTCTTTTCCTAAGCTGGCAGACGGCTCCTCAGGGACAGGGGTGGTGCTTCCCCTGTGTTCCTAATGCACCTAACACAGTATTTATGTTGGAGGCTGGAGTTTTGAGCACAATGATGGCATCTCTGAAATAAGCATATTCATTTTGATCTTACAGCCATGTTCATTAAGTGTATGATAGGCGTGTGTGAGTATTATTTATTTCAAGGAAGAGACTGTAGATCTGAGCAAAAATGGAATTTCCTATGCTGTGGGAAAAGTGCAGTTTTAAAACTTGTTACAAACTGCTGTAAAATTAGCAAAGTCAGAAATTTCAATTGGAGTGGAAATTTTGTGGTTATTTCATGCTGGATTACATGAGAGATTCTGTTTCAACAAAATAAATAACCTTTAATTCTTAGCAGAATGTTGCTGGATTTATTTCATAATGCTAAGATCTCTAGAAGAAAATGGAGTTAAATGCAAGTATTTCAATTTGGTTTCACTAAGTATTTTGTTAAAATTCTATTTTTTTTGTTGAAATCAGCATTTCTCTTTAAAAACCTCATGATTATCAAAAGTATTATATCCAGTCCAAGAATATCCTGTGGGGAAACCTTTAATATGCTGTGTTTTGTTGTAACTCAAACTCTTCTCTCTTATCTCATGCACCCTTGCTGCTCCATTTGTAGGATAGGACAGTAGAACATTGTTGCCACCAAAAGCAAGGATGACAGCAATGAACTCTCTCAAAAGGGTATAGTTTGTTCCATTATTACTTAGAAGCCAAGAACAGAAGTTCCACCTTCATCCATGTGGTTTCTATTTTAATTTAGCTTGAGGAAAAATTGCATCAAATCACAAAACTTCATACCTAGCTGATAAGGAACCTTTGTGGGCTGCATTTATGCAGTGAGCTTGAGGACCTTTGATGAACTAGAGGACCTGTGAGGTCCCTGGTTGCTCTGCAGATCTGGCAGATGGATCTGCTGTTGGCCAAAACATCCCTACTGTCAAGTCACAAAGAATCCAAGGGTTCAGAGAGACCTTGTTGAGTGGGAAATAGTTCAAACAAACCAGATTTTTTTCAGCACAACTTAGAACACCAGAAAGGCTTCGGTCACTTCACAGGCTGCTCCAGTGTGGGACAGGCGCCTGTCACTGAGGATTTCGCTCTTCATTTTATAATGGAAAGCAGGTCCTTAGAGTACTCACATAAAAACAAATGATAAGCAGTGGCAACTGGGCACCAAGAAAAGGCAAGTACCTCACTTGACTTAATACATGAATGTGGGCTATTTATTTGTAACATCTGTTCATGTTTTGTACTTCGATGTTAGCACAAAAAAGAGAACCTAAAGTCTTCAAGGAATATGACAAAACACACAAAGACCAGAATTTTTCTTATGGACAAAGGTTAAAGAAAAATAGCTTTGAACTTGCATAATTTCAAGGTGTTTTTCATCATTATTAAATAATTTAGTCATTATGAAATAATCATTTTTAATAATCATCATTATTAAATAATTTAATATTTAAATTAATATTTAAAATATTTAAAATGCACAAATAACACTCATAATCATATACTGGGCTGGTGTTGCAATTAAAAGTAATCCCTGATTTTCAGAATGTTTAATTTTGTGATGAATGAACTGTTAGTCTAGTCCCTTGGTTTTGTCCTGTTTTCTTTTCATGTAGTTATTTAAATAAGCACATTTTACCATAAGAACTCATAGTGATCGATTTGCTGAGATATGTAAAATAAAACTGAGCTCTCACCAGGTTCAGTGTATCTTCCTTCACAAAATACTTCTGATAAACATGCAGAAAATACTTTAAAATCAAATGTGTATTTATAGTCAGATTAATCCCTAATACTTTAAATATTATTTAAGCTTATAGAAACCTTTTGTAACCCTTTTTAATATCATGCTCTCTTTTTGAGGAGCACCAGCCCATTTGGTGGAGGCTGCTAGAAGAATGCTTTGGGGTCATGTTATTGCTGGGATAAACAGATGATGGAATTTCAGGAGCAGTCTGACTGGTAGTGTAAATGAGTATTCTTTGAAGGAGACACTTTGAGTTCTTCAGCAGAGAACGAAACATTTACTGCAAAGTACGACAAAAGAACAGCAAAAATACCTATATTTACTGTTTGTATTTTCAGGGCAGTCAGAAGTTGTGGACTGGTAAACTTAAACTTTAGAATCCACTTCTTTCACAGATATGCTCTTACCAAAAGTAGTTCTGTGTCATTTTCTTGAATTACTGGTCAGAAATATGTTAGTGCTTGATGCCTTGCAGAAATTATTACAAGCACTTAGTGGCCATCACCACGATAACTGAATTTCAGCTCAAGAGGGAGCATCCAAGGGATCAGTAAGAGGTGAGCCTAAATACGTTGCCTGTTGTTTGCTCAAGATACAGGAAAAGGGGGCTAAATCCAGTAAAGGAGAACTAGGCAGAAGATCTATTTTTACAGGCAGTGGGTTTGTGCCTCACCGTATGTCTCCAAGCTTGGGCCTTGCTGTTGAGAAAGCTCTGCCATCAACATATATTTAGATAATGGTGTTTTAGACTGTCGCTTTTTGACTTCAGAAAATTCTACCAATATTGGAAGGCACGGCCAGGCAGGGCTATTTATCATATTTGGATTACTTTGCCTTGTGAAAAATACTTGTAAATATGGTGGGAATAACACTTAGGGAGATATTTTCAAACGACCCAAATGAGAAATCCGAAAAATAATAGTGGATGCCTTCAAGGTCCATTGTGTAAGCTTAAATACTTTTTTGAAATATGATCTCTTTATTTCTACTAGAATGAATTGTGCATTGTTCGTTTCCCTTCCTCCCGGCTATTATATTCAAGCCTTTTGAAATGTATTCAGTCCCTTTTACCGAAATGTGCATTTTTAGGTTATGTAGCAAAATATATAATAAAAATGTTAGATGCTGATCCAGTGCAGGAGACATTTTGTAAACAAATATTATTTTTTTAAATCAAAATGATTAGATACATTTCTAGTTCCTCTACCATAAAATAAGCTTTCTGTCTGCAAAATAACATGCTTTTCCTTAAACTTGTAAGTTTTAGCCCAAAGCAGGTCTTTTTTCACTGATGAGTTCTAAAAATTAGGTTTATAATGGAAACCCTGTCACTTGCTCAACTGCAGAGGTTCAGAAATCACTCTAATTAGGCCAGTGACATCAGCAGATGAGATGAATCTGGCATTTTAGCATCTATCTGGGGATTTTGCATCAATTCTTTTATAGCAAGGAACTAAAAGGCATTTTTTGCAACTGGGTGCTAGTTTTCTATTTCAATACTGAAAAAACCCAACCCTCAAACCCCAACCTTTTGTAATTCTTAGCCATGGAAATGTAACCTACATCGGTAATTGATATTCTTCCAGGGTTTCAGACTTAGCACATTAAGGACAATGGTGATAAAGGGGTAGAATAATGACCCATGGCCTCACAGTCTCTCAAACACCACAAGAGTCTTCCTTTTTTTCTCTTGGAACATTTGCTTTGAGGGTGGCTTATCCCTTACTTTTCCCACTCCTGCTTCCCTTGGCCTAATCTTCTTTTACTCAGAGCAGTGGAAAAATGTAAAGATCTTTTAAGTTGATCCTGTATGGAAGTTCCTTCAAAAAATAAATAAAGAGAAATACGGATTTATTTCTTTTTTTTTCCATTGGAAATCCCTCAGAACCAGCAGAAATGAAAAATACAAATGAAATGTTGAAACATTTGATGATGGAGCTGGGGACTTATTTCACAGCTGTTCCCAGATACAAGTGTGGCTTTGCCTTTCTTCAGTAATCCTTATAGCATTAACAGAAGTAGATCCTCCAGCCTGAACAGCAATGTTGAAACAAATGTGAGTCTGGAGTGATATAGGATCCACTGATGACAAGAGGCAGTAACTGTGAGGGCCTTGGTCTCAGTTATTAATAATCAGCAATAGATAAAGGTCAAAGATGATTTTTTTATTTCTGCTCGGAGTTCTACATATGCAAAGTCATTGTTTTTACTGAAATTGGCCATGTTAAATATGATTTTGTGAGAAAGTTGTTCTCACTTTCAGTGGACTTTCTAGCATCCATGTGAGCAAGAAAGAAGTGCTGTTCATACCAGAGAATGTCTGCCACCAGGATGAATATCCCATGTTTTGCTGGTAGCCAAGCTAATCCTTTTGGTGGTGGCTTTTGATTTCTTATTGAATACAACCAAGGAACTCAACACTTGGCACATTTTACAGATAAACTCTGTAGGAAGTGATCATGGAAAACTTGAAAAATGAAAAAATAACAACAAGGGGCTTCAAGTGCTCTTGCATGCATTGACATTTCCAATGCACACCTCTAAGAATAACATCAAACTGGGTGACTTTTTCAGAGGACTACGTGGTCTCTTTCAAGATGCATCAAGGTTGGGCTGAAAAGGGAACTAAACCTTTCTTGCATTATCTCCCAAAAGTTCTGGCAGGGTTGTCACTGAAAATATGTTTTCAGACCATCCCCCAAAGCATATGCTCAGCTCCCATAGGCCAAATGCTCCTTTCAATTTTGTACCAGCTTGGAGAAAATGGGACTGATGCCAGTCTCTAGCATAAAGAGAACTTGAACTGAATTCATATGATATGGGATTTATGCAAGCAAAGTGGGAAGAGAAAAAGGCTCCCCCAGCATGAAATTTGGCCTTTGGTGAAATAATCTTTAGATAAACCAGAAACTTCAGACTGAATATGGAGGGTGGAATTGTATTTTTCTTGTTTGTAATTTGAAGATTTGCAGCAACACAAAGATACTTTAAAAAAGCCAAACTGACTGAAATCCTGTGTGAAGGTCTGTAGTAATTAGTCCAGTACCTGCTGTGGGACCACGATGAGATTGCCAGTGTAGGTTGGCAATTAAGGTTCTTTTAACAGTGGGAACTCAACTTCACATGAACTGCTAAAGGCCAGGGGGAAAAAATATTAACCAGCCACAGTTCTTAAACTCAGCTAGGTCCTTGCAGCTCGAGGTTAGAAACAGGGAGAGCAGAGAGGGGTCTGAAAGTTCTCTAAAAGGGTGGGCTTCTTCAAAGTGACTTTGAAGAAAACCATCACTCCTAGCAGTACTGGTAGTGTCTTAATGCATATGTGGATGAACAAGGAGCTCCTGGACAAACTGAAACACAAATAGGAATTCTACAGCTGGTGGAAGCAAGGACAGATATTCTGGGATGAATGCAGAGTTGTTGGAGCAGCCAGGGATCAGGTTAGGAAAGCTCAAGTCCTGATAGAATTCAGTCTGGCCAGGGCTGTCAAGGGCAAGCAGAAAAGCTTCTATAGGTATATTGGTGATAAAAGGAAGACCAGGCAAAATATGGCTCCCTCAGGAAGGAAACTGGAGACCTAGTTATGTGGGATATGGAGAAAACCAAGGTATTCAATGACTTTTTTTTCTCGGTCTCGAAGTGTTCCAGCCCCACTGCCTATATCACAGAAGGCAAAGGCATGGACTGGGGGAAACAAAGAATTGTCTGCTTTGGGAGGTAAGGTTTGAGACCACCTAAGCAACTGAAGGTGCGCACATCTGTGGAACCTGATGAGATGCATCCACAGGTCTTGAAGAAAGTAGTTGGTGAAGTAGCTAAGCCACTGTCCATCATGTTTGAGAAGTCGTGGAAGTTCGGTGACATTCTCACTGTCTGTAAAAGGGGTAAAAAACTGGGAACTACAGTCTTACCTTGATGCCTGGCAAGGTCATGGAGCAAATCCTCCTGGAAACTGTGCTAATGGACATAAAAAATAAGGAGGTGATTGGTGACAGCCAACATGGTTTCATTAAGGGCAAATCATGCCTGAACAATTTGGTGTCCTTCTACAATGGGACTAGGGTGTTGGTGAATAAAGGAAGAGTGACTGACATCATCTACATGGACTCATGCAAAGCATTTAATGCTGTCATGCATAATATCCTTGTCTCTAAACTGGTGAGGTATGGATTTGATGGATGGACCACTCGGTGGATAAGGAAATGAATGGATAGCTGCACTCAAAAAGTTGTAGTCAGTAGCTCAATGTCCAAGTGGAGATCAATGGTGAGTGACATTCCTCAGGGTTTGGTATGGGACCAGAGCTGTTTGACATCTTTGTTGGCAACATGGACAGTAGGATTGATGCACCCTCAGCAAGTTTGCCGATGACACCAAGCTATGTGGTGCAGGTGACACACTGGAGGGAAGGGATACCATCCAGAGGGACCTTGACAGGCCTGTTCTGCCATTGTATGATTCTATGATAATGAAAAGATGTAGCTCCTACTTTGTTTTAGGAAGAAATTGAAGTTGTTTTGGTTTTAAGGGACAACGTGAGATGCATTGCTTCCTTAACTGACTCTCTTTTTCTACATAGATACAGAAGACAAAGGAAATACCTTCTACTTTGTGATAGATTAATAAAGAGTGGGAGATAAAGTAAAGAATTAGAACAGCAAATCTTTGTCTCTAAAACCAGGACAGCTGCTTTTTTGCCTTTTTAACCTGAAGACTGGCTGTGGGCTGCAGCATTTATTATTGTCTCTTGGTGACAGAATGAACCAGGCAAAATGAAGGTTTTGTTTTCTTTTCTTTTGTTTTTTTCCAGAAGTGGATTGAACACTTTACCAGATTTGTCACCGTAACAGTTCCAGGAATGCCTGAGGAGCTGCAGTTTGTCAGCAGAGTGTCCAGTGAGTTACTTATTGTCAGAACTATAGTAAAGCCCAAAAGAATGCATCCCACTGAAGGTTGCTTCTTCCCCCCCAGCATCTTCTACTTGTGCCTGAAAACAGAAAACTATAGTTCAGGCTGTGACCCAAAAGATTATAGGTTTGCATCTGCCCCAGAGGGGGAAGGTTGGTCCAGTCATCCACCAGGAGACTTGTCAGGATTATGACGTTGTTTAGCTATTTTTCCTCTCCCAGAATCCTGGTGTCATACTAGATAACTGAGCTACCCCCGGTGCTGTGCAGTTGGATGGGGCTGGAAGGCCTTCATCTTCAAAGGTCTTCCTCAAAACTTCAGTTGTTGCCTAACTTGATAGGCTCCATCCATACGATTAACTGATCAGTTTATCTATCTATCTATCTATCTATCTATCTATCTATCTATCTATCTATCTATCTATCTATCTATCTAGTATCTACCTATCCATTCAACCATCCAACCATCCATCTAGAACTTAGATGGATCGTGTCCAGGAATGTCTTGGTCTTGGCAAAGCTGAAGACTTAGAATCATAGAGTCATAGAATAGTTAGGGTTGGAAAGGACCTTAAGATCATCAAGTTCCAGCCCCCCTGCCATGGGCAGGGACACCTCACACTAAACCATGTCACTCAAGGCTCTGTCCACCCTGGCCTTGAACACTGCCAGGGATGGAGCATTCACAACCTCCCTGGGCAACCCATTCCAGTGCCTCACCACCCTCACAGTAAAGAACTTCTTCCTTATATCCAATCTAAACTTCCCCTGTGTAAGTTTTAACCTGTTACCCCTTGTCCTATCGCTACAGTCTCTAATGAAGAGTCCCTCCCCAGCATCCCTATAAGCCCCCTTCAGATACTGGAAGGCTGCTCTGAGGTCTCCATGCAGCCTTCTCTTCTCCAGGCTCAACAGCCCCAACTTTCTCAGCCTGTCTTCATACGGGAGGTGCTGCAGTCCCCTGATCATCCTCGTGGCCCTTCTCTGGACTTGTTCCAACCGTTCCATGTCCTTTTTATGTTGAGGACACCAGAACTGCACAAAATACTCCAGGTGAGGTCTCAGGAGAGCAGAGGAGAGGGGCAGGATCACCTCCTTTGACCTGCTGGTCATGCTCCTTTTGATGCAGCCCAGCATACGGTTGGCTTTTTGGGCTGCAAGCGCACACTGCTGGGTCATGTTAATTTTCTCATCAACCAACACCCCCAAGTCCTTCTCCGCAGGGCTGCTCTGAATCTCTTCTCTGCCCAACCTGTAGCTGTGCCTGGGATTGCTCTGACCCAGGTGTAGGACCTTGCACTTGGCATGGTTAAACTTCATGAGGTTGGCATCAGCCCACCTCACAAGCGTGTCGAGGTCCCTCTGGATGGCATTCCTTCCCTCCAGGGTATCAACCGAACCACACAGCTTGGTGTCATCGGCAAACTTGCTGAGGGCGCACTCAATCCCACTGTCCATGTCAGCGACAAAGATGTTGAGCAAGACCGGTCCCAACACCAATCCCTGAGGGACACCACTCGTTACTGGTCTCCAGCCGGACATTGAGCCATTGACCACAACTCTTTGTGTGCGCCCATCCAGCCAGTTCTTTATCCACTGAGTGGTCCATCCATCAAATTGATGTCTCTCCAATTTAGAGACAAGGATGTTGTGTGGGACAGTGTCGAACGGTTTGCACAAGTCCAGGTAGATGCCATCAACTGCTCTACCCCGTCCATCAGTTCTGTAGCCCCATCATAGAAGGCCACCAAATTGGTCAGGCGGGATTTCCCCTTAGTGAAGCCATGCTGGCTGTCACCAAGCACCTTGTTATTTTCATGTGCCTTAGCATGCCTTCCAGGAGAATCTGCTCCAAGATTTTGCCAGGCACAGAGGTGAGACTGACTCGTCTGTAATTCTCCAGGTCATCCGTTTTCCCCTTCTTGAAAATGGGGGTTATATTTCCCTTTTTCCAGTTGTCGGGAACTTCACCTGACTGCCAGGATTTCTCAAATATGGTGGCCAGTGGCTTCGCAACTTCATTTGCCAGCTCCTTCAGGACCTGCGGATGGATCTCATCAGGTCCCATGGACTTGTGTGAATCCAGATTTTTCAGATGGTCTTGAACCAGTTCCTCTCCTACAGTGGGCCCGAGGTCTTCATTCTCACAGTCGCTGCATCTGCCTACCAAGACTTCATTGCTTATCTCCCATGGGAAGCCATAAACTGTTTTTTTATTTTTCAGTATTAGCTCAGACTTCCACAGAAAGTACATTCTCAGAAATTGGCCACCACAGAACAACAGAGGATCATATAGTAGGGATAGCACCACTCCTGCTTTTGTTTGCCAGCAGAGAAGTCTTCTGACTCTTCTATCCGGTAGTTTTACATCCTGAGGGAATTCAAATCCATATTTCTCATGGGTAAGGACAGTGCCTAAAGAGCACAGTCATAGGGAACAGATTGAGATGCCGAGATTATGAATCTGGCCAAGACCAAGGAACAGGAATGAGGGCAACATGAATTTTAATGATTGGGGGTGTTTCACATGAACAGGGATTTCTTGATTCCAGTCCTTGCTATGGTGGTCCCATGGTCGTTTCATGTACTCTCCTTAAGGCAAGGATCTGAAGCCAGGTTGCCTCTAGCAAGTAACTGCTCTGGCTGCACTGAACACGTTGTGCCTTGCTTTCTCCGAATGGCCTAATGAATCATTTACATGTCTGCCATGCAAAGAAAAAGAGCTTCTTCAGAGGAAGCAGAAGGAAAGGAAATAAACCCTGGTCTCTGGCAAGTGATCTGACATGATGGCTTGTAGGAAAATAGTGGTAACCAGCACCACTAATGAAGGGAGGGTCTTAGGAAAAGTAACTAAATCCATGAGCAAGTACTAGGCACCTCCTGCCAGCATTGGTGGGGCCTGAGCTATGGGAATGCTTGAGAATGACACCTGATACACCTCGTACCTAGTGTTGTCTCTTAAGTGCGCTGAATTGGGTCTCTGCTCAGCATATAATGATTGTGCTTCCTTGTGGTAATGCCTAACTCCCTCTGAGCCTATGCTGGAAGTCTGAGCACTTCAGAGAGGTGCTTGGGGCAGTCCCTGAAGTGCAGGTATTTTCTAACAGGGCCGTAAGGCTAAGATGCTTATTTTAAAATAAAAACTGCTCCTCAGGTCTCTTTGGAGCAAGACCTTAGTATCTTTTTTTGCCTCCTGCATCCTAACTTGCTGCTTAGAGCTCATACCCTCCATTAAGGGGAAATGGACAACTCTTGCAGGCATGAACTCTACTTAGCCATTATAGATCCAAGTGCAATGGGTGATTAGAGCCTGGAGACCTTAGAAGCCTATGTCTAGGATTTGGTCTCCCACTCAAACCTTGTGGAATTGTGGTTTAAATGTCTCTACAGAGAACTTGAAGGATCTCTGCTCTGAAGTTCTGTTTAAAGCAGTTTTACTGTTCACATTTTCTTTAGGGGGAAATAAGAACACTGTCAGCCAGTTAATCAGACCTTCAGCTGTTGCCCTTTCTTTTAGAAGCTGGGGTGTAGGCAAAGACATGTCAGGGTATGCAGCTGATAGGACTTCTCCCTGAGAGGGGTAAGAGCAGAGATACAGCATTTTTAAAGGTTTCTCTCCAGGGAGAATGGAAGCAGAAGCCACTGTGCAGCAATGCTGCTAATCCCACAGCTGTGGCAGAGAGAAGGATAAGGAGGGAGAGTGGAAGCAGTTTTGCTCTCACAGTTTTAACAATTTCTGGATAAGCTTCTGCTTGAGGAGAGAGAAGCAGAGCTTGAATGTTCTGACACACGGAACCATGTCCCCGTCTGTTGTGGGGTAGCCATTGACTCACTTTAGGCTGTTTCTTGCCTCCCTTGAATTGATAGCTGAACTGCTGAAGAAAAGATCAACCTGTCTAGTCCAGTGATTAGAAACATTCTTTAACTGCCATAACAGTTATGTTTCAAAAAGATTTTCATTAGCATTTACCAATCAAATGAGGTCTAGGTATAATCCAGTAAATCATCTGAATAAGCATATTCTGAATTCATAAAGGAATTTCATTTAGAATGGTCCTGTAGTGTTAGATCTTTGGTCCATCCATTCTAACAGGCCACTTCTGGTTGGGAAATAAAGGAAAAGGGCTTGGGAGGTGAAGAACTACAGAATGTCAGGAGAAATTTTTTCAGGTTAGAATCATAAATGGTGTTAGAAGCTTAAAAGCTGCTTTGAGTTACTTTGAGTAACTAAATTGAGTGCTCTGTCATTGTTAAAAACCTTAAAGCTCCTGCAGCTCCAAATTGGTCTTTAACATCCCAAGACATCCACTATCCCATTAGGATTCAGTAGCGTAATCCTGATTATTGAATTAATCTTAACATCTGAAGCTACTGGGAATAAACAACCCAAGATCTTTGCAGGGAGGACAGATAAATGTTTGGCTGATAGGCCTGATGTGTTTTAAGAGATTCGGGTTTGAAAATGTGCTCAGCAACTCAACTCTAGGTCTTGCTGCTGTTGGTAGAGGAATGCTACTGAGGCTCCTATAACGAAAGTCGCTTGCTGAAGCTATTTTACTTGAAGATAATTCATTATCCTTGGAATATGATCCTGAATCATCCTTTCCTAGGCATTTGCTTTTCCTTCGTCTCTGACTCAGAGAATAACTTTCTGGTGAAGTGTCATAGCTTCAGAAGAGCTTTAGAAATCCTTGCCTGGGAATGCTTAATAGATTGGTGATAAGAGACCAATCAATGTTTTGTTCCAACCTGAGCATAGATTGATGCTAAATTATGGTGTAGTTGCACTCCTTTCTGTGTTCATCAGTGCTTCTGTGCTGTTACTTGTGATTTATGACTGTATAAATAACAAGTGATCCAGATCTGATGCAGGTCTCTTTGACCTCTCCTGAACAAAATCTCAGCAGTGGACTTTTTAAGCATGCATAGAAAAGTAGAAATCCCAGAGCTGGGTTTTAGGTGACAAATCATCTGAACTCCTGGATCTGCAGCTGGATAGAGCAACACCTGTGTACATGGCAAAGTTGTTTTCTGCTGGAAGGAGAGAGTGAGATTGGAGGTGGAAAACCCTCCCCAAACACTTGACATCAGGTTCTGCTCATGCAAGCCAATGGTACTATTTAAAAAAAACCCAAAACAAACCCAAAGAATTCTTACATTAATTTTTGCACAAGTGAGCCCTTGGGGTATGAGCCCTCCGAGGCAAAAATTCCTTCCTGCTTTGGCTTTTAGTTGTTATTGTCTGGTGCCAGTGTAAAAGTAACTATTAAGATGGTGTCATTTGGGCTCTTCACCAGACACTTGCTGTTTATGGTCTTCTGGAAAAGGTGGGAGATATGGAATCATCACTATAAGTTCATCAGCTTGTTGTTCATCACAACAGAAAGGTTATAACTCTTTATTAAATGTCTTGAGGGAGCACAGTTGCCCCTGTGCACATATAAAGTTTAGCCAAGTTTTTCAGTGTTGTTGTGTCCATACTTGCTTGCTTACAGCTACTCATCCTTTCCCTAATTCTGCTCAGACTCTTTGCTGCTGCTGGATTCTTTGTGCATGCTCAGATACTGGCAAACTGACTGGGCTTTTGCAATTTTTCATTATGTTTTCTTTTATGCATGCAATGCCAAGAAGTTTTGTTTCTGTTAAGTCTTGCAGTTGGTATAAAATCAGCAAAATTGTCTAAGGAGGCCATTTCCACTGGCTTCTTATCAAAGTATTCCAAACGGTTTACACAACATGACTATGGCTTTATATACTAAATTCTTAATATAAAATAGCTTTTCTAGACAGCAACAAAGCTTTCATTTTATTGCTTCTTTTTGATTCACTTCTGTACTCAGCAGGAAAAGTATCTATTTCCATTCTAACTCAGCACACCACCAAGCATTCTGGGGATATGTTTGTGGGGTTCAGCATAATCTTTGTCTAACAGTGCAAAGCTCTGACTTTTTAAGAGCTGGCTGACACCTGCTCCTAACACTGAGAGCAGCCATTACCCTGTGCAGATATTATAAAATCAGATTTTGATTCTTCCTTTATTTTAAAGTTAGATCTTCATCTTGGAAAGTTACCACTGAAATGTAAAGATAATAGTGAGGAAGTTTAGGTTAGATATAAGGAAGAAACTTTACTGTGAGCGTGGTGAGGCACTGGAATGGGTTGCCCAAGGAAGCTGTGAATGCTCCATCCCTGGCAGTGTTCAAGGCCAGGTTGGACAGAGCCTTGGGTGACATGGTTTGGTGTGAGGTGTCCCTGCCCATGGCAGGGGGGTGGAACTGGATGATCTTAAGGTCCTTTTCAACCCTAACTGTTCTATGATTCTATGACTCTGACTTTCTGAAACCAGGTTGATTTTAGTCATAACGTTTAGGTGTCAAGGAATGAAAAACCAGCACTGAAAAGTAAGATTTCCTCAGTCTGCCTACCTGCAGGCCATGGCTAAGACCCCTTCTTTTCTGCATCCCTTTTCAGGTACAGTGGATGCCTATTTGAACAGTGCATTTGAATTCAACTGTGAAAATCAGGAAATGAGCACAAAAGGATTTCTTCTTAATCAGACATAAAAACATGGCCTGTGATGTTTCTGGATGATGCCTGCAAGTGTTCAGAGAACACCCTTAGGGAAAGGTAATTATTACATTTTCTAGAATGGTTCTGTAAGATACATGGATGGTCCTTCAGGCAAGTTTTCCACTGATCTGGGACACATGGTTTGAAATAGCATGTACTACAAGTTACAGATGGATGGAGTAACTCATAATCTCATATTCTTCAATTAATTTAGAGAAGAAGGATGTCTCTGTGGTGTGACCCTGGACAGTCGATTGGATTTCAGTTCTCCTTTTCAGTACAGGGTTAATATGTTCCCTTGGGAAATTTCTGTACAGCAGTGGGGATCACACAGAATTAGCATTCACCAGGATGCTCTGTTTGAGCCTTATATGCTGTGTGCACAGATTTTAAACTTCTGTCAGCACATACATCCAGACCACAGGGTTATTCCTTCTATTTTTGTTCTTAAGCATGAATCTGCCAGCCAAGACCATTACTCTCAGCCTGGACAAACACTTTATCGGGTCTGATACTGCAATGATTTTGCCAAGTCTCAGATGCCTGTAAAACTGAGTGCTGTGCTCAAAGTTACTGAACAAAGTGAGCTAAAGGAAAGAGCCATTATCATTAGCTGATAACCACAGCATCAACCTTTTCTTTTTCTCCCCTGCTTTTATGTAGTTTATCTTGTTTTATCTTCAAGGGAACTGGATCAGGTTTTAGCAACAAGAGTGACAACAACAAATTCAGGCCTTTTCTCTCCAAAAAGAACAATGGTTCCCATCTTTAATATAATTTAAAAGCTTCCAGGAGTGGTCTTACTTTAAAAGGCTTCTCTTCAGCTGAAAAGAAAAAATGAGTTATCTGTGAATATTTATGTTCCAAGTGTTTTAAACAAACTTTGTAAGAAATATTGGTAAAGATTTCTATTAATGGCTGTTGCTTTAAAGTCCGTACACTCTAAATATTAATCTTTTAGTTCTATAAAGTAGCAGGGTCACATCAACATTTTTAAGTCCCTGAGAATTTATTTTCCGTTAAAATTAGTATTATATTGCTCAAGCTTGAGATACCACATAAGCATCTCATTGGAGGCTGGACTCTAGACTGTACTTGCACTGTAACAATGGGGCTATTCATGTCAGTGAAACAAGGAATGTTTGGCCCCTGGTAATGAAATGAACATCAATTACATATATGAGAGTTGGATCAGCAGAATTATCTTACTGCTTTACTTCATTATTTATTATTAATTCCTCATCATATTTATTAGCTTGAAGCAATTGAAAAATAAACTGTAATATACTGTCCTTAAAAGAGAAATGGATAATGCTTTAATTATCTGGTGTCATAAAGCCAAGTCTTCAATTACAGTGTATGAACATCTTTGGTTCGTTTCTATCTGTGAATCTTATCCAACAATCATATATTCTGATTGCTTGTCAAGTTTACCCAGCATACCCTATAACCTGATGGGGCTTGTGGCTAATCTAAGGGCAACATTATTGTAAATTAATGCTAGACAGTCCTTTCTGATTATATAGCATGACCCTTTGCACTTCACAGGCCATGGCTTGTCAATCACTCATGCCTGTTTCAAGCCCATCTTCTGTGGAAACCCCTAAGCCTCCACTTGCTCAGTCTTATGCTGAGGAGCACAGGATGAGTTACCTAAACCTCGTGTCTGTGACGTAGCTCACTGCAGTCACTTTCAGTTCACCTTTGACTATGATTTAATCATGAAACAGAGCTCTGTATTAATGTTAGACACCCTTCATTGAACACAGTGCTGTACAGGAGGGTTTCAGTCTGCTCGTGAACTGATGCAAAGCAACTGGTATGTTTCACAGAGGTGAATGGTTTCATTTATGGGACCAAAAAAAAAAAAAGCAGCAGAATTTCATCCCAATAAAGATTGTTCTGCTGCTGGAGTCCATTTTTTAGCCTGCCCATTTATGTATGACACATAAAATCCCATTCAGAACAAGTGCTAGGTGGAATCTGAGGAGAGGATTGAGTTTAGGTGGCATCCTTGAACATTTATTTGTACTGCTTCTGAAGGAATGTCACAGACAAGGGAAGCATTTACTTAGAAATTTCAGGGCTCAGAAGAGCAACAGCTTAAACTGATGCTGTGTCAGATTGAAGGTGAGCAGGTATTTTGCAATTGTGAGGAGCAAGTTGTGAGCCAGAGCTGGTTCTAGCTGGGTTTACTCACTTAGCCTAGTGTCATAGTGTGTGGTGCTATCACGACCCACCCTTGGCAGAATGGCCTGGAAAACAGGATGCACTGAGATGACCCAGTCAACCCAATCTGCTTATGAAGCTCAGTTTAAAGTGAACAGCAGCTTCAATAGTTGTGGTGTTGGTAAAACTGGCTGATGATGACAGACAAGGTTTTCTTGGGGGGATTAGGAAGAGCAACTGCCCTAGGAAACGGGAAGGAAGAGCCATTTCCTCTTTGGCTCAGCAATTTATTTTACAGCTTCTCATCTGCCACTGGGGTTTCTGGTTCGACAGCACCTCATACCCAGTTTTAAAGGGATCCCCAGGTGTCCCATGGGAAGGGGCTTCAAATTGCCGCAGTGAGCATGAGGACAGACTTGTTTAACCTCTGCTGTTTGTGTCACTTGCTCACTGGTCTGCACCAGCACTCTCTTAGAGATCACAGCCAGCTCCAAATGAACAGAGACATCTGGTGGGGTCATCTTATCAGAGGCCCAGCACCCTGTGAGCTTTATTTATTGAAAGAGAGTAATTTTGCCCACAGAGGTGACTCCAAACAGGCTCTAAGATTATGAAAGGTTATAAAAGTTAAGCAAAGGCAGTACCTGGCTGAGGAATTGCCAGAGGAATTACTTTGTACACATGGTATTGCTCTATGCGTTTTCACAGTTCAGGCAAACATCAGCAGAAGGAGGCGGCACAGCGGGTGATCTGTTGCTTATGATGAGCTCTGTGAAAGCTCCGAACTCTTCTCTTGCCTTGTCCTCATTCAAACTTCAGTTCCAGCTTCAGTGCAGAATGGAGCTCAGCTGCGGTGGCTGCATCTGTGAAATAAATAAATCTCAGGAAGATGTCAAGGAAAAAAGTGAAAATTTCTTTATGCTACTTTTTTTTTGTTATCAGGCAGCTGAGCAGTTATAGGGGGAGGTGTTCCCAGCACCCCTTGCTCCTGGTGCTCATCCCTTTTTCTAGGTGGAGAACAGGACATGCAGTATGTCTCTGTCTCTGCAACTGAGCCAGGCTCATTATTCCAGTAATTCTAGGGAGTTTATTAATCTCTGCATCTCCCACTCCTGTTCTTCTTTGGGTTAAAAATGTGGCAATTTCTCAATACTTGACCCAATCCCTTCCTTCCCTCCCAACACAGACACCAGAGATATTAACAAATTCTCAAAAGAGAAAAAAAAAACACAATTTATCCCTTGAAATGCAGCAGATTGGAGCAAGTGTCAAGCAGTTCACAAACTTGTTTCAGCCTGTTCTCCAAACGCCGTGTGTGTCCATGTAGCCTCCAGCAGGCACTGCAGAAGATGTGGATCTGTCCTATACTAAACAGCTGATTCTGCATGGCAGCACACACAAAGAGACTTGTTTCCTTCCCTTCCCTCCCTATCAAGAATAAAGATAAATCCTTTTAGTTAGTATATGCATTATTCAGATCTTTTGCCAAGTCCTGCTCTGTCTGGTTCTGTTTCTAGAAAATATGTTTTTATTGTTGCTATTTGTCTCCCATTGTTGTGGGAAAACAGAATGAATTCCTGCTCTGTTATTTCAGCTTTTGGCTGGTTCGTTAATCCAATCAGTTCAGGTATTGACTTGGGACTGCTCAGTACCATGTATTTAATTGCTCTTGGACTGACCTGTGCTTACCAATAAATGCAGACAGGCAGTGTTTTTTGGGGGGCCCATTGCTGCATATTTTTTGAGGCTTGGATTATGTTATTCTCATATTTCTGGCTTTCATGCTGCTTGCAGAATGACACTCCCAGGGCTACTGATTTCCCTGAAAGGATCTGTAGTGGTGAGAAATCTTTTCTCTGGTTCAGTTCATACAATACTTCATGCTGTTTCTAAGAGGCAAAAAGAAAAGCCATGCACCACCTCCTCCTTTGGAGTATTCACCTCCTGTGGTTTCCACATTCCCAGGTTGCAAGGAATGGTTTTGAGCTGGAAGATGCTAAGTGCAGCTTTGCCTCCTCTTTCACCTTTGTTACTTCTCATCTGCAGGAGCACTGCTGAAGACAGTGTGGCTTTTATGGGACAGAGCCTTCATAGTTAAATAACACACCATGAAAGACACTGCTGTCTTTGCAATTTGTCTCAGAGACTGTAAGAATTTTTATCACTGCTAGTAACAGATTTGGTTTTAGACATTGTTTTAGCAGCAGAGATTGCAAGGAGGGATCTTTGCTTTATTATCTGAGTTTTCACCTGTGAGGTCTCATAAAAGGTTCTGAACACAGTCAGATGCCATGGTTATACAGTAGACTACTGAGGACTGTAAATGAAGCAGAAGAGTATTTCACTGTAGTGGAGCTTGGTCTGATGAATGGTAAATACTTGAGCACATGATCTTTGAAGTTACCTTTCTCTTGCTTGCAGTATTGATTTGATTACAACTTAACTATACAGCAAACAAGTTTTTGAGCAACAGTTTATATTAAAAATCATTAGCATATGTCTTCAGGCCAAGTATACCTAGAACACAGCAAGAACAATAGTGCCACAAGTCAAATTTGATTTCTTCTGAAGCGTTTGGTCCTCCTCTATCAAAGGAGGTGTTTGATCATGCTTATGAGAACCACATGCAGAGAGAGCTCGTATGCAGTCTTTCCTTTTCTGCAGCAGTATAGATGTCAGCTTTCTTCTCAGAACTCCTTGGATAGCTTTGCACAGTTTGGATTTATGGGTGTATTGTAAAAGCAAATCTTCCTTACTTCCTCCTCAGCTCTGTGAGATGATCCACTTCTTGACACTGCAGCCCAGGGAAATTGAGCTTGCTGGGTTCTTATCTCCTACTCATCTCTCTCAGGTGCTTGCACGCTTATTCCTAGAGGACCAGAATACTTGCAGTCTTTCATGTGTGTATTCTTACAAGCTTTACCTCCATGCCAGGCAAGTACGATTGCATAACCCTCAGATGGAGGTCCCTGGGGGCAGGAGAAGCTGAAGTGCCCCATTAAAAAGGAAAAGAAAAGGGTCATTTGTGAGCCTGGGGCTCCATTCACTCCTCTGCTGTGCCCACATGACGGGACTGATTTAAGAGATGCAGTTACTGCAGCTGTAGAGAGAAGCAGTGAAACCAAGGTCACTTAAAGGGTGGGGAATGATGGATGGATCATTTTCTGAACCTCCACATTGACACACTTACCAGTGGTGTGTGGGATTTTGTTTTGCTGTTTTCTCTTTTCCCAGAACCCCACTGAAGTGAGCAACATTTCAGTTATCTTCACATTTCCAACAACTAAATTCATATCACACCATGTCTTTCCCAGCAGATCTATGGTGTTGTAGCTCTAGAGCCTCCCAGCCTGTCTGTAGAATCAATCCTGTTCTGTGACTATATAGCACAATATTCTTTTTCTTTTATCCTGTCTGAAGCATAGCTCATATTAAATCTCTGCATGCAGAACATGACTTACTGAGAGCACTGGTGCTTGAATCCTGATAATCAATTCCGTTCCTTCAAATACAATTTCTGATTTCTAATGGCTCTAGCATCCCGTAAGTTAATTTCATATTTTATGCTTTGAAGGAGACTCAGAAGAAGAAAAAAGTAGGATAAACAGAAAAGTTTTTTTCAATTCTAGCTTTCATCAGTTGTTCTTATAATCTGAAGTGGGATCAGCTGTCAGGAATGTTTGGAAGGCAGGAAATATTTCTGCCACAGAGTGATTTGGGTTCGGTGACTTTTTGCTTGTCTCCTGTGTCTAATGTTTCAGAAAACTCAAGAAAAAACTAATGAAAGCAACTGTGTTGAACTTCAGGATGGAAAATCTCTGCTGTGGGCACTCTGCATGTTAGCTGGAATTTTGGGCTTTTTAATGTCAGTTTTTCTATCTTTCCATTGCAAACGCCTGTTAATAAGGATTATTACCAGAAACACTTCCTAGATTTCAACCTTTGGACCAAGCATTGTGCTGAAGTAATGCTGGTCTGTAGCTCAGGATTTGTGAGGCGTCACCATTAGAAATATCCAAGAAATGTTTCCACAATGCAAGTAAATTGACATATTTAGCTAAGAAACAGATTTGTTTCTAGTTAATTGCAGCAGTGAACAGATGCACATTAGAGAAGGAGGTGGTGGTAGGTGGCTCTGTATAACGCTGAAGTGTTCTGGGCTAATTGTGCAGCCACCTGTGCTGGTGCAGATGGCAACATCTGTGCTGCAGCTGGAATGTTCACTGCTATCCCTGATAGCCCTGCTATCCCTGGGAGAAGCAGCTGTAGCCTTCAGAGAGGGGAGAACGGGAACAGCTTGAGCTGGTCTCACTTCTGGATTCCAAGTTACCAGTCGCTGTCCCTGTAAACTAGCTCTGAGGTTTCATACCACGCTTCAAGGCTTGCAGTGCTTGTGTAGCTGTAACAGGCAACAGCAAAGGAGCTGCTAAAATATTTAAACCAAAAGAAGCTACTGAACACAAACAGAACTGAGGCAGTAAGGAGTAGTCAGCACCTGCTGCGATATGAGGTGTTTTGAGTCCTTTGTTTCCTCTTCTATCTTACGCATTTAAGTGCATGTGGAGGTTTATCAGATGTTGTTTCAAAGGTAAGAAAAACCTCTATGCATTAGTTTACAGGTTCCCTACTATATACTGTTAAAGCCTTGGTAGTTTGTGTCTTCTGCCAAAAGGCAGTGGCGTCTCTAACGGTGTGATTTCTGGAGTAGGCTGACTCCAAGCATGCAGACAGTTTGGAGTACTTGATCTGGAAATGTGACTTTAGTTTCTCTTGAATTCAGTGTTGGAGTTTTATTTTAAGAGAAGCAGAATTGGGTGATTAGAGCTTCAACTAAGCTAATAACTGAGGTGAATAGAGCTTAACATGTGCACATCCTCCAAGTCCCCTGTTTGTATCTTCAGCTTGGTTCTCTGCTCTAAGCCTTCCAGTTGCAGTTCTGTGCTTGCCGTTTGCTTTGCAGGAAAGCAAAAGTGATGACAGCTGTCAATCACATTAAGTTAGCCTTTCCTGTAATGCAGGCTAGTGTTGAAATGCTGTGTTTTGAGGAAGGCCGCTTGGATACTGGAAATATAAGTTACAGGGCAATGCTTGGAAGGGTGGGACATGCAGCAGGTCCTTCCTTCTTTTGGCTGGTGTAAAAGTGCAGTTTAGTGTTTCTTCTCTTGGACTTCTGCATAAGGGTTACTTCTAGGAAGTGGCTGTCATGTTTATGTTGTTTTTGAGACCTTACAATAACAAAATGGCAGAGAAAGGGCATCAAGATGGTTGGGAGCAGGAGCACCTGCCATATGAGGACAAGCTGTGGGAGCTGCACTTGTTCACCCTGAAGAAGTGAAGGCTTTGTGGGGAGCTAACAGAGATCCCTTTGTACCAATGATGAGCTTATTGAGAAGATGGAGGTAGGCTCTTCACAGTGATGTATGGTGGGAAGATGAGAGACAACAAGCATCAGCTGAAACAGAAGAGGCTCATTTTAGTTATAAAGGAAAAGCCTCTTCCCCTTTAGGGCAGTCAAGCAGTGGAAGGGGTTGTTCAGACATGTTGTACAGTCTCTGTACTTGGAGGTTTTCAAGACGTGACTGAATAAAACCCTGACAGCCTGGTCTGATCTCAAAGCTAACCCTGGTTTGAGGTAAAAGTTGGACTAGGGACCCCCCGGAGGTCCCTTTCAGCCTGAAGTTTTTTATGATCACGTAATACTCTAATTTTTCTCCTGGCACTTTTTTGCATGAAGCATGAATTTTGAGGCAGGGGAATGGGAAGTCACAGAAGAGACACTGTCACTTCCTATTTTTCATGAGCAGTTTACATAGCCTAGAGAGCACAGGTTTCTGATGAGCCCGTATGCATAGTACGAATTACATAGATCATTCTACTGAGGATTCATGAGAACACAGGACACGAAGGGAGTGCTGGAGTTTCTGACCATTGGCCTCTGTTATTGCAGGCAGCCATGACATATCTTCCCTTGTTAGAGAAATATCCTCCTATTTTAAAACCAGTTAATGTTTTGCTGCTGTTACTCCTGTGGCAAGATTGTTCCAGAATCTCTACTTCCCATTTGTTAGAAAACTTCTAATTTATAGCTTAAATGTTTTCATGACCTCTGGCACTCATGTCCTGGATGCACCCGTCGAAAGCACTCCGATCCATTTCAGCTTTCATCTGGGAACTTGAAAAACCAAAACTCTGCCAGGCTTCTCTCATAAGACAGGCTTCACATGCCCTTTGTCTTCCTGCAGTGCTTCAGTCTGAATTAATTGACCTGAGACTGGATTACCAGTACAGCAGTTATTGCTCCTAATTAAGTCTTTCTAATGCTCCATGCAATGTTGTTAATACTTGCCCATCTCCTCTGGAAATACTTCAGCTAATGCATCCTATGTCTGCTTTTGCTTTTTTTGCGGCCACTATGACTTTTGTGGCCACCAAAAGCAGTACCTGCTTTTACAACAGCCTGAAACTCATTGCTAATGCATGTTCTTGTGCATTGTTTTGTTACCCTGTATGATAATTTAACCTTTTAATTAGTACTCAGGGTTGTCCAGTTGTCTTGCCGACAGTGTCCTCTGCCTTTGTGTTGTCATTGTCTCCTCTTTTCACCCTTTATAATTGGTAGCATATAATTGGATCCATTCCTGAAGAAATCTGCTTTTGTGGGATGCATTTCTTCAGCCTCTTAGTTCTCCTTTTCGCTTCAACTGTTTCTGCTTTTGCTAGGTTGTTACCTACATGGGTAAGCTCCTGTGCCAATATCTGTCTTTACAAATTTAATTCATAGTCCTTTACAGAAGTAGAAATAGGTGAAAGCTATTGTTTTTTCTCTAGTAAATAAATTATTAGAAAGCTTAAGTATCACTGGTGCAATATGCCCTTCCTCATTCTTCTCTGAAACCCTGAAGCTGCTGGATTCAGGCCCAGCTGCTGCTCAATTGTACATAGCACAACAACAAAGAGCAGAAAGACAAGAACAAAAAGTCCTGTGACCAATTAAGATCATGGGAAAGAATTTACCATGTACTTTGCTCTTACTTAACTTGGGCTACGATCAGGATGCACTATTAACACCCATTGTCTTCCACTTGTCATTAACAATCAGTCAAGGCCTCTCAATTTCACATCCACTCTTTTCACAGTCAACATGAAGATGCCAGTCAGTACACTGACTGATGGACATTGATTTGACATTGACTGATGGATAAATTTTAGCTCTTTCTGCTAGTCACAAGCTTGTTAAATGGGACTCCTGCTTAATAGCAAGAATAACGGCTCACAGGCAGGTGAATCATATGAAGATATCTTGGCTACCAAGCTTTCCTCTTGAGGCTCCTTTTCGTAGGGCACCAGATGTGTAATTTATATATTGCTAATATTTTTTTAGATTGCAAGTAATCCCCACATATCACTTTCTGTGAAGGAACAGGTCTAGGTATCATTGAAACATCATGGGTTGCAAGAAAATAGTGATTCCAGGCTGGAGGTATTAGAACTTTGTGCTCTATAAATTTTTTTTAAAGGATAACAAAAAATCTCTAGCTTCCAGTGAAATAAATGATTTCCCAAGGGCAATGGTGTCTATTCTGTGTGATACTTGCTCCTGCTGTAGCTTCATATTGGTCTCTGGCAGGTAATCCTGAAGTTTGCTTTAGCAGTCAGAGCTTTTGGAGAAGCTAGTGAGCTGTACGAAGAAAAAGTTCCAGGGGCTGAATAGGAAAAGCGTCCACAACAATTGAGACCCCACTTAATCCTTAGCTAATGTACACATTGACATGACAATATTGAGCTTATCGGGCTCCCATGGTTAAGATCCTGTTAGGTACAAGATCAGTGATTTCTGAGAAGCATTAGTGAAGAGAAGCGTTAGGGATGTCTTTAGCTCTAGTGACTCCCTTGCTGTTTGATTTGCCTTTTGACTGAATATTTCTCTGCTGAAATACCTGCAGGTAAGTTACATTCTCTTTTAAATGGAAAATCCCACTGGAGTTAGCCAGAAACTCTGCCAGTTTGAGACTATGTGCATATGCTTAATGCTGCTTTCAAAATTGCCACAGGTTTTTTGCCAGTAAAATGCAACACCACTGAAAAAAAAATTACACTTTTCCCTGCTTTTGTTATTGTTGAGAACAGGGTGAAATCTGGGCATTTTGGCTTTCAGTAAAATAAATAAAAACATTTTTCTAAAAAGGTTGCATTTTCATTTAAAAATCAGCAAAATTTCAACAACAACAACAACAAGATCAACCTTGCACTCTCGTTATTCTCTAAAATAACTGTTAGTTATGAGTCTATGAAGGACATGGGGGAGGAAGAGGAAGGCAGGGTGGAGGCCTGTCGTTTTGGCTCTGTCCATGTACTGTGCATGTATAGGTTATATGATGTGGCTATGCCCGTGTGGCTCACAGACCAGTGCCACCTGGAACATCTGATAGCTCCTATCATGGCATGGGTGGTGGAGGTGGTGTAAGTCACAACAGGTACCAGAAGACACTGCCTGTCTCCTGGCACATGTTGAGGTGACAAGGCTGTACTTGGTACTGGAGAAAGCGGTGGTGCTGGGGCTGCAATCCCTTCAAATCCCCAGGACCTTGCCAATGAAGATGCAGTTGATTTAGAGCTAGTGATTTCAGGGGAGATACGATGACATGACAACCATGACAGAACAATTGTGTGTGCTGTACCTCATGTTTCTAACAAGAATAGAACTGAAAACCACGATGCTTTAAAGTCACTGCAGTTTCCTTTTTCCCCAGGAGTCACCTTTAACTAGAGTGTAATGAGCTCCCAGCAGTAGGCACAAGTAAAACACTCACACAGCCCACTATGCCAATTAGTTTGAACAGGGTGACAATGAGGGCACTTTTTATCAAGTTTGTCATGAAAACACTTCAGATAGATACCTTTCCTTCCAGATTCTGAATTGAGATAATCGAACTGTGCAATGGATAAGTTTTCTAGATTACAGACTCCATACAGGGTTTGGTGTCCTTGTAGTTTTCTTGTCAGATCATGTTTTTTAGGCTTGTTAATATTAACATAGTGGTATTGGTAGATTTGTAACAAAATGATTCTGTGTTTGGGGCAGAAAAAATGCTCATAAGGAATGAATTTCTGTTGCATGTAGTTAAACTGTGTTACAGAATGGTGATGCTGCCATTACTGTTATAATCTTAACCTGCCATTAACAGAAGAAGGAAAAAATCCCCCAAATTTCTATTTGCTCATTTGTGAAGGAGAAAGGAAACCAACTGTGTTATTAAAAAAACAGCTACATAAACATGGTGTACATGGTGTGAGAAGCTATTTAAAAACTGAAATAGAAGATCTAGCCAACAACAATGACTCTTGAAATGTCACCCTATATAAATATTTGAACATGTTTATGAGAACATGAATGTGTTTGTGGGGGTGTGTGACAAAGAGAAAGCCCTTTCCAAAATCAAAGCTTTCAAATGATGAGGAATCTCTAGGAGTTGGGAGTCCTTACGTGGAAGTAACGAGTGTAAAACTTATTCAAGAAAGCCAGAACACTTGCTGTATGCACAAATCACATCGCATTTATAGACAGTCTGATGGAACATACATGCTAAATACTCTTTTTTTGGCCCTATTTGCAGAAATAAGTCTCATTTTAAGTTCCAGTCTTGCAGTCACAGAAGTTATAGTTACATTATCAAGCAGCGGGGTGCAATAGGAGCGGATCTGTAGAATGAAACACTGAATGCCCAAGACCTGCTGTTCACTTTACCTGTCCTTCAGGATGCAGAGGCTAATTTGGACTGGCTTCAGCCTGTTTCAGTGGACTGAATGCCCATAGGGTGTTGGAGTTCATTAGGTGTCCCATAGAAATTCATGCCTAAGTCCCTTCAGGACTGAGTGTCCACAAAAGCAAAAGCAATCCTTTATAATGCCAGGTTTGGTTTATACTAACGGTCATTTAATTTTTTCTCACCCACTAAATATGATGGCTCCATATTGCATTGCTGACAGTTACAGTAGTGTGAGGTGTCCCTGCCCATGGCAGGGGGGTTAGAACTAGATGATCTTAAGGTCCTTTCCAACCCTAACTGTTCTGTGATTCTGTGATTAGAGAAGCAAAGGGCCCATTGCAATCTCTCAGATACAAGAAGGATGTAAATTTGTGAGCCGCAAACTACAGCAGCCTGATTCTGGAACAGATTTTTCAGCACTCATATGAGGGGCTTGGTAACTGACTCACACCAACATCTGTTTGTAATCTTTGCATCTGTCTCGGCATTTTTTTAATCTCATCCCGTATGACCACTGCTTCTAGGACTGTTCTGTTGTGGATGCACAGCTGAGTACATTTCGTCATAGAAATTAGCTGAAGGGCTGAAGAGCTGGGATGAATCTGTGAATATTCCACCTGCTTCTCTTGAGCTGTCTTGTCTTCTAAACCCTGTAGGAACATGGTTACCAGTGAGGAGTCCATTAGTTACCCAAGCACGGTTTCTAAATCCTACTTGCTATAGGAAAGCTGGCTAAACATGGTGTGCCTGCTTCTCCTCCTGGCTTTACTTTATGGTTAAACCACAGTGTTCACCTTCATTCATCTACTTTTAAATTGTACTAGTGTGACTGACATCGAGCCTGTTGATCTACTTGAATTATACAAAGGGTCATGTCTGAAGCAGATGGTAGTCCTACCACTGATTTTAATGTCAGCAGGAGCAGAATATGAGTGTTTGCTAAATGAAAGTTGAATAGGTCTGAGGGATTTCTTTTTAGATTACAGTGAAACCATCTGATTAAGTACTCTGTTATTCATTAAAAAGAAATAAGTCTCTCCAAGTAATATTCTCTATTTAAGCACTAAAAGTAGTACACAGAGCTTTCCAAACTCTGATTATATCATGAGTCACATAATCACAGAATGGTTGAGGTTGTGAGGGACCTCTGGAGGTCATCTGGTCTAAACCCCTGCTCCAGCAGGACCACACAGAGCTGCTTGCCCATGGCTAAGTCCAGATGGCTTTTGAGTATCTCCAAGGGGGTAGAATCCACTACCTCTCCTGGCAAACTGTTCCAGTGCTTGCTCACCCCTACAGTATAAGAGCATTTGCTGAAATGTGGAGGGAAACTCCTTTTTTCCTTAAAATGTTCTGAGTTTTTTTCCATAATTGTGCCTTGCAGGCACATCCCTGCTTGCATGCAAATGTTTGAGGTGACCCCACTTAAGCCTTGTTTTGCTGATTTTTGTCTTCTGTTTTGTTCACATCACCCCAGGCCTTTTACTTGTCAACTGTGTCTATGGCTCCCTCACAGAGCTGCTGGAAACTCTCCCAGTTATTCCTAGTTTAAAGCTGTTCTTACCAGGTCAGCCATCCTGTTAGCAGAGAGACCTATGCTAGTGTACTTAGACCCACTTAGTGAGGTGAACACCATCTCTCCCAGGCAAATGATGGGAGAGGCCAAATCCCTTTTGCCAGCATCAGCTCTGCAAACAGTTGTTGACATGGGGGATCGATCTCTTCTCCTCAACCCCTTTCCCTTCATTGCCAGGATCAAGGAGAACACCACTACAATGGCAGGGAGAGTTGCTCCCACACCTGCTATGGAATGTGCCTTGTGGCATGTCGCCACCATATCTGAGAATATTTGTGCTGGCCTGAGCTGTGAGGAGGAGCCTTTCTTTGTCCCCTATTCCAAACCACAAAACTCAATTTAAATAAATCAAAAACTGTGTTAGATTTTTGCTATAAACCAATAAAAAAAAAAATCATAGGCTTTGATACACCCTGAATGTATCAATATAAAACTTGCATTCTCTCACGTTACCTGGTGTATTCTTTATGCATGTGTAGGCAGAGTATATATTATTTTATAAAAATAATTTTCTCAGTTGGATGCAGGCAAGGATTCTAAAAAAAAAGTGTAAGTGAAACTAAATAAAATATGGGCAAAATGTGTTAGAAATATAGCTGCTTAACTCCATCTAGCTGATAAGATGAAAACTCACGCAAAGGTGGAGAGTGAAGAGAGAAACCAGTCTGTTTGTACACACAGTTGTTTCTTTATTTACCCAGCAGAGATCATAAAATCATTTTCCCTGTTGTGCTACTGTGCAGTACACCTGCGTTAGTTCAGGACCTGTGCAGCATGAGAGTGTATTCAAGTGCACAAGCGATATGCCCCACTCTTCCTGACTTGCTGTGGAAATCCAGTGTCACGCTTGCTTGGAAACCCTTTCACACAGAAATGCTGCTTGTTCTTTGCTTGAACAGCACCAGTAAGACTCAAGGAGTATGTAAACTTTTGAAGTCCTTTGCTCTTTCTTACAATTTGCCACTAAGATGAAAAGTGGGGTGAACCGTGGGAGTGGTTGTGTCTCTGCTGTGTGTCATGATTACTGCATAGAGAGGCAATTTCACAACTCAGGCTAACTAAAGCCTTTGGACAAAGTCTGTCTCCCCTCGACATCACTATTCCAAGAAAGAGAAAAAAATCCTGTCTTTGGTACTGCCTCATTGACGTAAATTGGAGCTGCTGCTAACATTTCAGATTCCCATTTAGGTGTACAGGTGGGGACAATGGTTGACTGCTGCTATACCATCCATAGCTCTTATTATATCAGCTGTAGCCTGAGACCTAGAAGTCACCAAGCTGGGGATGAAATTTCTCTCTTGTTAAGCCAGATAAAAAGCCTGAAAACTAAAATCTAGCTGAGACTACTGTTAAGAGTGTCTTTACAACCCTGGGCTGGGAATAGATGAATATTACAAGAGGGAAAAATTCTCAAGAAGGCAACTCTGGCAGGCTACAACAACTGAGACAAGCCCCGAGGGATGCTGATAGTACGTTAGAAGACTTTTGAGTATCTGGAGTAAACCCTGATCTGCAGAGTGCAGAGATGGCCTAATGTTATCTAGTCTCCACTTCTCTGGAGCTGTAAAATTCATGCTTTGCCTCTGAGAAGCCTTTAGCAAGAGCTAAAGTGAAGTGTCTGTGGGTGACATGGTTTTTATTTCTCCCTGCATACAGTTTCCTTCTCCTTGTTAAAGGACACACAAGCTTGACAGCAGATCCACAGCACTTCCAAGCGCATATGGAGACAAGGAGTTTTTGCAGAAAAGTATGGGACTGTAAGAGGTTCCTTTAGGACACAAGTTTAGAAGATTAAAGAAAGCAAAAGCAAGCCTAAGTCTGGGTCTCCATAGGGAATTAAGAGTTATATCTGTTCATACTGCATTTAGGATAACGAACCTGTTGGAAATTTTCAGTGTTACTAGGATGTGAACATTGCCTCTTCCGTACAATTATGCACCTGTTCTCATAGACTTGTAGAATGGTTTGGGTTGGAAGGGACTTTACAGGTCATCTGGTTCCAGCCCCTGCAGTGGGCAGGGGCACTAACAACAGATTCCAGCTCTGCATTGCGGTGACAGCCATACACATGGCTTCAGTTCAGAATGACCTCTCAGTGAATATTGTGCTCTTTTGCTGACTGAGGAAGTTCCCTGATCCAGGACATCTTTGGCAGAGGTGTTAATTTTCTCCAGGTATTAATAACTCCAGTGAAAATACAATAACTACAATGAAATCAAGAATAATGATAATAAAAAAATCAATGCATAACACTGGAGTCTCCTTTCGCTTTTCTTGTGCTGCAAAATACCTCAGAGGAAATAACCATGGTTGCAGTTAAACAAGAAAAAGAGTATGATAGATAAGTCTATTCTAACTGCTTTTCTTTCTTGTCTCAGGAATTCCAGGCAAGATGACTACTTTATCACAAGTGCCCAAACATGGGACTGAAGCCAAAGACCTGGCAGTGAGGAAATCCACTTCCAGTTCTGCTATGGTAATTTTAATTCATATTTTAAGCATAAAGGTGATTTGCTTTTGGTTTTCTTTTTAATTTGGTGAATTCCCTTTCACCTTTCACGGCTGTGATTTACCTGATATCTTGTTCCGTTAACTTCACAACTCACTGAGCTGGATTAATTGATGTGGTGGAATGAATGCCAAGTCATGTTAAAAGGTTGCATTGGGGTTGACAATCTGGGAATTAATTGCTGGGAAAAATGCTGCATCACAAAGAGATGATGAGGGAAGTGATTTTAATAGAGAGAATGACTGTGATTCTCCTCAGGATCCCCTGGGCTTAAAGCTATGGTACTCCAAACAGCTGCATTCCTGCATTTAAACACTTCCTGACCGTTTTATGGCACCTTTCAGTTCTATACCTTTGAACATCATTTACAGATATTGCACAGTTTCAAAGCTATGAAGCTTTGGGAAAGAAATCATAATCATCTGCCTTGGGTGCATTATCTGTAGAAAACTAGGGCCAGTAAGAATGGCTTTGTTCTTTTTCCAGCAGCATCTTCAGTAATGTTAGCCAGCCTTGGCCAGTGGGAAATGAAGGGGAGAATCTGCTTTAGAAAAGGTGTTTGAAAGCTGAGAAGAGATGATCTGTTTGGTGAAAAATGGAACTGGAGCAACAGACAAGTGAATAGACAAGACTTTGGACACTGTCTGTAACATTTGGATTGTGGGTGAAGCTTGTTTGAGAAAGAAGCTAAATGATGAATCTTTGACCAAGGTATGAACATTCACCAAAAGCTTGTTGAAGAAGAATGGGAGGGTTTCAGATTATGTAGGATTAGCGTAGTTTGCAAACACGTTATAGACCCTAGGAAGTCTCCAAGACAAGCCCATAGCTGCAGATTCCTGCTGGGAAAGCCAGGAATCTGCAGCCAGGTAAATTGCTGGCAGAATCCCTTCACCATGAGAGAAAGGAGGGAGTTTGAATGAATAGTTTTAACCCAAACCACTGTGGGTTAAACAGACAAAAGTCATTTTTCAAGTATCATTTAATAAGACCAAAAGATCCAGTATGCTAAAGCTACAAGGATGCTGGAGAAGAACTCTTCATCAGGGACTGTATTTGATAGGACAATGGGTAACAGGTTCAAACTTAAACAGCAGAAGTTTAGATTGGATATAAGGAAGAAGTTCTTTACTGTGAGGGTGGTGAGGCACTGGAATGGGTTGCCCAGGGAGGTTGTGAATGCTCCATCCCTGGCAGTGTTCAAGGCCAGGTTGGACAGATTCTTGGGTAGCACTTTTATTTTCTTCTTACTCATTAAGTTAGGGCAGACAATATTCTAAAATTCTAATAAATAAGTACTACACAACAGGTATACCGGGGTACAGATCCTTTATGATTTCTGTTATATCATTATGTATCACTGTTATCTATGTGCTCTATTCCAATGTGTTTCTCCTGTACCTGCTATTCCATGAAGAGTTGTAAGCAAATGAAGAAATGCAAATAATCTTGGATCTGATTATTGTTATTGATTCTTTCATGGAGGCTGTCCATCCACTACTTCATCTTGGGAAGAAAAACCCTAACATACTGGCTGCAGAATATTTGCTTCTTGAACAAATAGTGTCTGGAGATACTTAGTACAGAGTTGTGACCAATCTTCACCACATATTAGATAATTTTCATACAAGACAGAATCAGAAGCCCTGAATGAATGTATTTTGAAGTAACTAATCACTGCTAAGTATTTGAGTGTGTGCGTACATATATGCACACACATGCTGCAAAAGCAGCTCACAGCATTAAGAAACAAATTACTATTTCTAATTACTTCTAGTAGTTAATTACTTCTAATTATTACATTGAGTAATAAATTGCTACTTCTAATTATGCTGTGGGTACAGTCAAAGTAGTTAGAAATGCAATTTGCATGGCTGTTTACATCACAAGCATTTTTAGGTAATTGTGCTCCCTTAATTAGATGGAATGGTCGATTTTAAATAGCATAACACGTTTTGCAGCTTCATCTTCAGTGTCACTTGTTTACCATTTGTGGTGATTGGGTTTCAGAGAACTGAGGAATGGGTACTCTCTGCCACTGGGGAATAGCTATTTTTATTTGAAAACTACAAGCATTGCTGAATATCTATGACTTGACAGGCATTGCTGGGAACGTGCACTGTGTTGTTAAATTTACATTACATCTCTGGCTTCTCAGCTTAAGCAATTCTGAACTACTTGGAGATGATGACTAAATCCAGTTGTCCTCAAACAAGGTCTCATCTCCCATATCAGCATTAGGGTCTTCACTTGCCCTGATACTGGGACTAGGTACTCTCACCTCAGCTGCCTCAAATTCACATGAGCATCTGTAACGACCTATATAATTTCCATAGAGAAAAGACGCCCATTAGGAGATTAGGAGCTTGCGGCATAAAAGATTATTATCAAGAATTCCCAGCAAAAGCTGTATTAACTTTCCAGATAACCTCTGTGGGTTTGGTACATCCCTCAGCTCCCCAGGCCCTTCCAAACTTGGGTGTTACACACTGTAATTTGGGGATGATCTTAACTCCTCCACCAAAGAGGTCATACAGCAGAGGAGATTGACTGTCCTCTTGGAGGAAGCAAATGTCACTTTCTTTACAAGGCTTTGAAAGTATGACCAGGACTTGAATTCTTCCTCAGGCTTTCCTTCTCTGAGTAAGTTCACAGGAGTTTGGTGGGACCTAGGGGTTGCAGGGCTTTGTTTTTCCCTGTGTCATGCATGTATACTTTGTCCTGCTCCCCATTTTCTATCTCAATTTATAATAATACTTACTGATATTAAAATTGATTGTAGTGGGAAATAACTATCCCAGCAGAGGTGGACAGCCTGCTATGAACAAGAGCAAAAGAGGCAGGAAAAAATAAACTAGAGACTCAAAAAATACTGCTTGTCATTCCCTTGTCCTCAGAGAGGGAAAGAATATAGGACATTTTGGGCACAAAGAATATGTTGTTAAATATCAGTTTTCAGAGTTTTATATGGGACATCAAAGGGGTGTAAAGTTAAAGAGCTGGAAAATTCATTCATCGTCTACACACATGATAGATTTGGAAGAGTGGGTTTTGCTACCTGAGAAATATTCTTGGCTCTGTTAAAAGCAGTTCCCAGCTGATACAGGGGTTTTGTTGTTCCACGTAGATTCAGTTGCAGTACAATAACATGAAATGATTTTTAGAGTAAAGCTTTGTGGCTCCTTCTGTAGGAAGGGAGCTTTAAAGCAGTAAACAGCACTGGAAGTGGGGATTGCTAGAAAATGGACTATAGACTCACCACTTAATGTGATATGAAAGCTGGCATGTAGTGTGGGCTGACACTGTCAAACATAGTGTTTAATAACTTTGAAATTAAACCTTTCATCTTAGAGGACACAGATCAGCAGTCAGAAAACATCAAGACCAAGCTTTAAGAAGCTTTTCCTGTCCTTTCTCGCCTTTGAGAGGAGCTGGTTCTGTCTCAACTAGGGTTGGTGAGGTTTCAGAACTGAAAATGGTTATCATCTTAAAGCCAGAGCCTGCAAATGCAGCCACAGCGCCTGCAGGATTTGGCCCTGCATGGGCCCTATGCTTGTTAGGCAGCACTGTAACAGAGCTGTAATGGAGAAAGAACTGATGTTAACAATCTGCCTTGCTAAATTACTGTTTTGTTCTGCCTTTTATTCCCCGTGGGACTCAAATTCTAATCAAGGTGTTTGACTCCATTTGTCAGAAAGCAGGGATGGAGAATAAAGTAGGTGGTTATAAGATTGTGACTATTGTACTCCTAAGTGGGGAATGGAGAGCTGTAATTCTGCTAATTATCATAACTAATTAGCTGCATTCAGAAGTGAAAAATCAGAAGGGCTAGATCACTGCCTCCAACTGTTAATAATGGGTTATTGAATTGCAGTACACGAGACCAGAGGGACTACTATTACCACCAGTGATGAGCCTGGGATGTGTTCCCAACACCATAAAGTAATTCAGCCCTGGATTTTCAGAGTGCTTTCACAGGGTGAAAGTACATGCTTTTCCTGGAGCGCAAAAAGATGAAGCTCAATGCCATGAACTCAGTCGTCAGCTTGGACCCCACAAAAGAGTACAGGTACTCGTGTATGGAGAGAGTTCACTGGGACAACCTTGGACATGAGCTCAGATGGCTCCGGGGGGTTCAGACAAGCTGTGCATCTGTCCCTGTCTCCTCAAGCCTAGCATCCTCTTGGAAGTGAAGACACACTTCTGCAGGACAGGGCTGTGCTGTCAGCTAGCCATGGGTTAACTGGAAGTGATCTTGGTGTAAAGCTGGGCCTGGGTTAATTAGGCAGCTGATTATCTTGGTTGGATCACTACACTTCACTGGCTGTTACCGCATCTGGTGTATGAACTGTGTGCAGCTCTGTGCAGTGTCCTTTAGGTCAAATTCTTAGATACCTTGTGTTGTTGATCAGGATGAAATGCAATGCTAAATAGGGAATTTCAAGAGGTACAAAAGCCAGCAGGGCACAGCCCTGCTGTGTGCTCCTGGAAATCTGAAGCAGTGGAAAGGCATATAGGCTGTGTTTTGATAGAATAACCAAACGACTTGAAATCAAATGGCAGTCTGAGCTGAGACAATCCCATTTTGGCTTGAATAATTTCAGTGTGGCTCCCCTTGAGATACACTACAACCTGATGAACATTAATGTGGCCAATTCGGGAGAAATTCCAGCGCAAAGGACAAGTCTTTTAGTGAGAGCCATACAGCACAGCTGGAATTGATGGTGTAAGTGATCTGGGAATAGGAACTGCTGACTGGTGCACACAATATTTGTCTGGGTTTTTGGCAGGACCTCTAGAATTATATTGTTATTACATTTGGGTTTCACAAGGGTCTCAGGAGATTTTTAAGATATCAAAAATTTCACAGTTCAGATGTAGCTTTGCAAACTTCATATCCATGCCCCTCCTCCTCAAACCCAGTGTTTAACTGTACAAGGTCAAGAGCGGTCCACTGTCACAGGGATGCACTCCAGTGGGAGCACACAGAGACTGGCAACAGATCCAGCACTTTGAAAACCATTTTGGTTGAGCTTCGCCGTAAGTCTGATTCTACCTTAATGATTTGGTATCAGGTGAAACTGATACCAAACTATTTATGCAATAGTTATTTTAAAAATCCAAATATATGCTTTTTTAGTCTTTTTGCGGTGCAATATTTGACTAATGTTGACCAGCTGATGATGAATCACTCATTAATCAAAATAATATGGCTATGGAAATAAATCCTGGACACAGGTTTCATCTCTGGAGTGTTAGCAAAAATAAGTAGTAAATCTAATTAAGTAAATGAGGTTTCATAAAGTGTTATATGTAGTTGAGGTCATAATGAGGCACACTTAAATCCTTTGCAGGTCTCTTAAAATTTATCTCTGGCTGGTGACTGCTCTCTCTGATGTTAAGATCTACCCTGATTTCTCTTTCTGACATGCTGGTCCTTACTTTACTATTGTCTAGAACTGAACTATGGTAGTGCATAATTCTCAGCTCCATGGTGCGCTTTGCTAGGGGCTATATGTACAATTATACCTTTGCATAACAGGACCAAGTCAGAGTGCCAGCCAGGCCTTTAATGTTCTTTTCTTAATCTGAGCAGCTGTTGTTGCAGATACAGGGCTAGAGAACAAAAATGGTGGTTTCAAACACAGTACAGTTCTATGCCAGGAGAGCCCATGGCTGTCATTCCACAGTGATCAGATTTATGCTTCAGGAGCCATTCAGCCTCCACACTGGTAATCCCTGGGCATCCCATAGCTCCTCAGTGGAGTGCAGCATCTCCTACAAATCATGTGAGTAAGCACCAGGTTATGCTCCCTACGGTTATGAAGGAGAGGAATTTCAATGCTTCAGTAAGCCACCTCTGCTAGGTTGTGTGAAGATGGCTCTTACTTCCTTCCATTGCCTACACTCTATGCTGAACCGTGATAACATCTTGATCTTTGGAAGCCAAAGCAGCCAGGACAGATACATTGGTGCTCTGCAGTAGTGTCCAACACAGCTCGCTCACTGGGGACTTTTAGGACATGTTTATTCCCTCCTGCAGAGAGAAATTCAAGCTGAGTGTGATAAAGGCTCCTTTGTTCCTGTACCACAGTGTTTGCAGCCTGAAGGAGTGGGTGCGGTGGTTCATCCTAGTAAAAAAGCACATTGCAAGCCTTTAAACCGGGTCTGTAAAAGCTGCTCAGGATGAGAAAGAACGTACAAGATGTAGGAAAATTTCTGAGGAGCGACTGTAGAGGTGAAATCCTCCCCCTGTGGATTCAGAGGCAGAGTGGGAGAGCTCCAATACTACCTATAGCGCCTGCAGGTTGCCCGCAAATGGGAACCTTTCTGACAGCCTCAAGTCTATTTCACCTTGAACCCAAAACTGTGTCAGACTGCATCCTGCTGAGGCATTTCCTCAGCTGAGGCCATGCTCTGCCCTCTTGCTCTGTCCCAGCATTGGTCAGGGTTCTCCATCTGATGGAGGCAGGGTGACTATGAGGATGCACCTCAGGATCCAGGTGAGTTCCTCACCAGTGGGATTGCCTGTTCTTCCTCAGATCACTGCTCTGCTGTCCTCCGTGGTGTGGATGAGGAGCTGGCTGGCATATTTCTTCTGTGGCACACAGGAAGTATCACATCACTCCTACCTTTCTCCATCCTACCCAGCTTTGTAACACATTGTGGTATGTGTTAAACAGTGTGATGTGACATATGCTGGTGTTTTTAAGTGAATATCCTTGCATGAAATGGATCGGAAGAGAGAAACCAGGGTGGTAGCTCTGACAGGGAGGGGAACAAGTCACTGCAAAGTGTCAAGGATTTGAGGATGCTAAAACACAGAAGAAAAAGCTGCTGCCTGCACAGGAAAGCAAAATCAGCCAGAAACTGGGAGGGAGCTGGCAAAGTCATGCTTGTGCTGGTGGTGTTTGTGCTATCCCTAGGTAACCATCTGCTGTGTTGTCAGACCCGACAGGGCTTTTTTTTTTGTTTGGGTTTTACATTATTTGTTTTTTCTGTTCTTTTAAAATTAACTTTCCTGAAGGAAATAATATCATCTTGCTGCTTCAGAGGAAAAACATCTGAAAGATGATTTAGGCTGCACGAGGGGAGCATCCTTCCAGGAGTCCTGGCTGCCTGGCACAGGCGTAGCTGCAGCACAACCATTGACCTCCCTCCCTCTCCATGACTGTCTGCCAGGCACAAATTAAAGGATCTCCTGACAAATAAGCAGCATCTATTCTAGTATTTCCCTGGCTTCTGGCATGTTTTGGATCTTCTCTATATGAAGTAGCAAGACTTTGTAGTGTTCTGACTTAATTCCTTCTGCATGGACCACAATAGTTTCTTTTTAACAGTGTTTCCACCTTGCTGTTTGTTGTTGTCTCACTTAACCCCTTCCATCAATGTGAATGGTCCTACTGTTTGCTTTGGTTTATGTGAACACACCACCACATCGCAAGCATGGAAAGACAGAATTGACTTAATGAGACAGTTTTGAAACTAAAAAGCTGCATCTGATAAAAGTAGTAAGGCAGAGGCAAAAAGGTTTGCAGGAGAGCAACCCTGCAAACAGGTCAGATAATACAGATTGCCCAAGGGGACCCTAGCACTCTCATGTGGTGATGAAACTGCCAGGTCCCCAAAGAGGAAGAAGTGTCAAGTGCTGCATCATCTCAGTCAAAGAGCACAGTCTTTCTGAGCTGTTTCTACCTGGATGCAGTTAACAAGGCTGAAGTGCTTTTGTATTTATTAGCTGAATAGTATTTTATCAAGTACCTCTGTCAGTCACCACTCTGTGCTTTGGGAATTCAGCTGTATTTCCACTGCTGTGCTGCTTCACAGGCTAGCACCTGGGCGTTAATCACATGCAGGGAACTAATATGGCAAAATAGAAGTCAATTTTGTCCAATGCGTTAAGAAAGAATGCAAGATTAAAGAACCTAACTCAAAAGCACAACCCACACATTCTCTGTTTGAGCTGCTAATAACGGTTCAAATGACTGAAACTGAAGTAATTATGAAAATATAATTAGTTTACACTGTTGGCGCATTGTGTTTGTTTTTGGCACCTCTCTTGGCTTGAAGCATTTTCAACGCACCAGTCATACAAAGGCTTGACTTGTGATTAAGACATGGAGCTGATATTCTGTGAAGGGGGGGGGTTCAGTTTCTAGCTATACAATAACATTCTTGTGTGACTTTGCTTGGTCTTACCACTTCCCTGTGCCTCAAGTCCTCCTCAGAAGAACAGATACAAGATAGAAATGCATCCTTTGCCTGGCTGCTTGTTCTATTTAAACTAAAAGCCCTTTAGGTAGCAGATTGTTTTTTAATGTGTTTACACAGGGTAAGATAATGAGGACATGATCTTGTTTGAACAACAGAGTGCAAACTGGTAGACCACTGTGTCAATATATCAATCCAGAGAGAATATTTTCATCCTGCTCCTTGTGCGATAGAGGAAGAATTTAAAAACATTTTTAACACTGGTATTATGATGTGCAGTGTTCCCTAGAAAGGAAAATAATAAATGAATAGGAGGAGGTTTTTGTAAATAGTGACTTAGAATAAAATAAATAAAAGCACACATTTTTTTCCCACTCCATTACATATGTGCCAAGATCAAAGCAGTTGGCATCTCCCCTGAACTCTGTAATTGATGCGTGCAGCTATTTTGACACAGGTACTGCTTGCATTTCTCTGGCCACATTCTGGGTTCTGTGAACGGGTGCTGCACATGCCATTCACCAGCAGGAATCACCTGGCAGCTGCTGAAGCCTTGACTCAGGAAAAGGGTTTACAGCACATGCTTCAGCATCAGCGATTTCAACAGGGTTTGAGCACATGCCTAGATTAAGGGACCCTATTAAGCTTCTTTCTTAAATAAAGGCAGTTTACCTGTCCCAGGTTTTATATACTGTTTGGCTTCCCTTTTAACAAAAGTCACAGCAATGCTCTCTGGTCCAGTCACGACAAAGAGCCTGCATTACTGGCAGCACTTATATTAGTGAAGAAAATGGGGCTGGAGTGCCACTTTGAGCACAGACTCTGCATATGTCCACTTTGCTTAATTACTAACACCCTCCCCAGCACGATTTTGACCTGTACCAGCTAGTGGGTCCCAGCCAGTACCTGTACATTGTTTGGGGAATAGCCCAAACCAGGGGATTCCCAAAAGACAGTTGAGACAAGAGTGCAATAAGTTTGGATCCCTCTCTGCAGTACAGTCTTGTAGTTTCATCCTGCTGGGGCTTTGCATCCCCAGCACAGTTCCGTATGTCCTAACACCATACTGGCATGTCCTCAGTTGCATGACACGAAAGTGCTGTCCTGCAGGGAGGTAGCCCAGCCTTCATGATATTTGAGACCCTGAAAAAAAAAGAGCACAAATGTTCTGTTATCTTAAGGCTTTTCATTTTAGGAAAATATATCTCCTCAAGTAACAGAAAACAAATCCTTCACCATGTTTTCTGTAGCGGCTTATATAGAGCACACAGCCTGCGTGACCACTTGATGTGCATCTCTCCAAAACAGCGGGTTTCCAACCTTCCAGTTCTGCTTGTACCTTCTGCTGCTGAAGTGATATGAAATCTGGTGCATATTAATGGTCATCTGCTGCTTTTGTTGTGGATGGAACTATGTGAATCTTTTAGAATTGATTTTTTTTTATTAAAGGAAAATAACTTTAAGCAAAATGGAAGTGCTTGCATGAGAAATCTCAATTTTGCTGTGTTATTTTTTGGCAAAGGTCAAATGTAAAACATTCTGTTTAATCGCAAATCCATCCTGCTGGAAGGGACTCAATTTTATGAAGCAGAACTTAATTTATTTCTAGAAAATTTTGGTCACGGTGCATTTTGAAACACACAAGTTTTATCTGAAGTTTCCTATGAAATTTAAATAGGATTTTGGTTGTCTTCTACCAAGCATTTCTCAGATTGTTTTACTTTGTTATGAATATTCACTCAGTTCTGTGCTCAGGAAGCTACTTAAAACTATCACCTGCTTTTTTTTAATATCTGAAACAAAAGCTAATAATTCTGCCTCTCTGAGGAACTCTAATGATTAAACAGAGATGATGAATTAATGATATATTAGTAGTAGTAATTTGTAAGTAATTCGATCTTTAACCTAGCCATGAAAAAATACATTTATGTTGAAGAAATAAGTGTTAGTTTCTTTTCCTCAAGGAGCATAAGAAATATCTTTTCTTCTCAGAATACTCAGCTAACACCAATCCTGCTATTGCAAAATGTCTTGAATTTGCAGAGCTATTTTTTATTGCAATCTAGGATGCTGTTTTGAACAGATGATGCCACTAAAACCTTCTCAGTATGTAATGAGGTAAAGAGGGAATATGTGGTCTTTAGTGTCCATTGGATAAGATCCTATTGGGATACTGGGGAAGCATGCTGGGAGGCGAGATACGTAACTTAGAGAGGTGCCCCTCTGCTCATCATTCCCATTAGCTGGCAGAGGTCTCTCTCTACTTGTCCCTATGTCAGGTCCCTGCATGCCCATACAGGACCCTGAATTCAGGGCTGCCAAAAAGTGGCCATGTGTCAGAGACTTAGGTGTTGGGGAGCACTGAGTCCTTTACAGATTTCATATAAAGACCCGACAGACTGTAATAATGGATGTGCCTCTTCCATGTTCCTGCCTGAAATGCCCTTTGGGAACAAGACACCTATCCTTTCTTCCAAAGGGGATCATCAGTAAGGTTCAACTGAGCTCCAGCATTCAGATTCCAGGAATTAGGCAGAATTAAATAGGGAAGCAAAAGTGCCTTGAATGTGGTTGTAAAGCAAGTGGCAAATTTTAGTCTGCTTTGCTGCAAAGACAAATGAGCAGTTGAGACTCTCTGATGCAGTGTCATCTACATCTTAACAGCAGTAATGCAATAGGAGACCATTAGGGTGAATGTAATTTAGCCTGGTTTTATTGAAATGTTGTGTAATAATTTTACTTACCTATAGCTACAGCTTGCATATAGATGATCTTGTTTTTAATGCAGTGCAGTGGGTGCTCCAACAGAGTTTCTATTGAATAAAAATCTTCATGCTGGTATGATCTATAAATAAGAGGTACAGTCCAGCAGCAGAACCCTGAAATGGCTAATAATTCTGGAGAGTAACAGTTGCTGAATGCTAGCATAAAAATAAATGCTTTTTATGCCATAATATTTAGTGAAGAATCCAAGTCACAAAATTCATATTCCACCTCCAAGGTTTAAAAGGGTTTTTTGGATGTGTGATTTTGCCCTGGCACAACATAAAAGAAAATCAGTTTTAGAAGACTGGTTTCAGCTCCAGTTCGGGGCAGTCCTTTGGATTTGGAGACATTAAGTACAGTGCTCAGAAAGAGCATCATCTTCATAGTCAAGCCTGTTTTCTTTCAGAGAGTAAAACACTGTTCTAGCAGTGGAAATATCAGGCCACTGATGGTTGCACTCTGCTTTCAGTTCTACATTTACTTCACACAGTATCATCTCACCATTGTTTTAACTCCAGCAGAAGAAAGAGTCCAATTTTTCTACTGCACTTCTTTCAGATGGAAGTTGAACTAATTAGTGCTCACTTCAAAATCTGGGTTTCTTGAATTATTCATTGGCCTGGTGGTATGGGGCAAGGACAGCAGAACCTCAGGTATTCTTTAACTTTTGTTGGAGAAGTTCTAAAAAGCAGCAGAAAAATAGCTGTTCTACCCTGAAAACATAAAGGAGGGCAATGGCAAAAGCTTTCCTAAAGTTAGGTTTATGTAGAATATCTGAAAGTTTAGGCCACTCTGAATGATGCTATTGCAGTAATATCAGAGGTGGTTGCATTGCTTTTTTAAATGACACTGTGAGAGAGCAGATCTACTTAGACTTGTGGAGTGTGGTCAGGTAGGACTCCCTCTGCCTCCTGCTTACAAGATTTCTGCCTTCCTCAGCTTGTCATGCAAACCTCAACAGTGTTCACCCAGGGTTGCCCAGGGGACATATGGAAGTTAAAGTGTGAATTGTGAGGATCTTTTTTCCCCTAGATTTGCTTAAGGCTGTGTGTGACAACAGGGAAGAAATTGTGGAACACTGTTCCGTTACTGATCCCATTTTGTGATGCTTATGGGCCCTTTGCAATTCAATGACAGATGTCAGCTGGCTATGACACACTAGGATGATGCAAGCTGATGGATATTCTTACAGTGCCTTTACGTATCTCTGAGAGGTAAAAACTTCCGTAAAGTAGCTATTTATTTTGCATTTATTGTGAAATATTCATCAGAGTTTTTAGGGAGTGAAAGCTCGTTGCCTTTATCTACTAATGAACCAGAGGATGAGACAAAATTAATAAGACCATATTTGCATTTTGCTGTGTATCACTCCTATATGACTATTAGGTTATTTTCTTAAACTTAACTTTTGTGTGCAACTGATTGCTGCTGTCCGTGTGGCAAAATTGTACCTTTATGGAAAAATCATCTAGAGGTACTTCTAATGTTCTCTGAACAGGGAGGCAGCACCACAGAGATGGAAGTTTGAATACATGTAAAAAGAAGTAACTGGAGATGAACTTCCTATTAGTCACTCAGAATTTGTAAATCTTTGTCCTGAGAGCAGCTGTGGAAGATGTAAGAGGCAAATTAAAACATACATTGAAGAACCATCTGTCTGTTGAACCATCCTATTGGCAAATGGGAAAATTGAGGCAAAAGACTTCAGAGGAAGGCATTTTAGTTCATGTTATTTTAACGCCTAGATGCTGTGACATGTCCCATAAGAAAATAATGCCTGTATTTCCTTTTAGTGAGCTGTCCCAGGCACAGAGAAACAGGCTAAATAGCACAAATGCCTTGAGGATAGATGTGAGACAGTGCAGTTCCACAGCTTTTGTTCTCTGGGAGGAGTCCTTCACCACCTGTGTATGGAGAAGCCACCTATTCAATGCAGAGGGGAATGAAGAAACCAGGGAGGTAGCTCAGCTGAGGAGTGAGATACGTCTCTCTCTGTGACTTGGCAGACCTTGTCACTGTTGTAGACCCTCAGATGTGACCTCTATTCTGGTGAGAGGGGCCAGGAGTTGCCCCAGCTGTGTGAAAAACCAAAGCACACTCATCTGAGACTCACTGTAACACATCTGAGAAGGACTTATACCCATACCTTTGCTCCGTCTTCTGTGAAGCAGGAAAGCTCTTAGGGTGGAAGTTAGATACAGATGAGACACTGCTGCTATCTACCTGTAGATGTTTAAGGTCCCAGCATAGGCAGTAGGGACTTACCCTAAAGTGATTTACATTCGAGCTGCAGGGAATCAGGTAACAGAGGCACATGGAAATTGCAAATGAACTGTTTTCTCTAGTGGCTGAAATGGAGTTTGTTGTTGCTTGTCATAAGGCCCCAGAACTGTGTCAGCCTGGATGACAGTTAGATGGCTGACGTGAAGGGGAAGAGGGACAGAAGGACAACTTGCCACCTCCAGTGAATTGGTCAAAATGTTATGAATTATTGTAGTCAGGGTGATGGTCATTTGTTAATCAGTGCTTTATTTTATGCTACTGTCAGCACTTAGCAATGTGGTAGTTTAAAAATGACTGAGAGATTGTTCTAAAACCCAATTTAAGAAATAACCAGAGAAGGATTAGTTTCATGTAACATGGGGTACAAAAATCTTCCAGCCATGGCGAATAGTGCCCAGCAGTTTAGTGAGTGAGGGAAAATAGGAAAGAAGTCCTCGCATGCCACACTTAGGGAGCAATCATACCACTATAGCACATGCTCTGAAGATGGATCTTCCAGGAATGCAAAGACATTTTTTCTTCCACTAGACGATTATGACTAGGCACAGACTGCCTTGAGCATCTGTAGTTTTTCATAAGGTAATGTTTTGTTGTAATGCTGAGTAAGGAATAAAACACTGGGTTTAGCTTGAAGAATGTAAATGAAAAGATGTAATTTCTTGATCGATGTGAATAAATTTATATGATAGTTCCCCACCTTTCACCCCTTCTCATTTTCACCACAGTTCTTCTATATTACAGCATGCTAAATGGAGTTTCAGCATTGGACAAAATGTGATTCATTCAATCTATAGTCTTCTGTGTCTCTCCACATCTTTTAGCTGAGAGGCTTATCAGCCTCGAAATTTGTGCCTATTATACTTCTGAGCTGAACCAGGTGAGATCTGTTCTAAGTGACTGAGAGACAATTTTATTAATCAAGATGTACAGTGGTACAATCCATAAAGGGACAATTTTCCCTCAGATGACCACAATTCCTACCGCTCTTTCAGCATGATTAGCCTTAAAAGGGTAAAAGGATTGTCTCCGTTAATGGGTTGGTATGAACAAAAGCATGCTATGGTATAGTCTGTAAGGCATGTCTTGTGCTTTGCTTCCCTTGTGTGATAAAACTCCCTTTGTGCCAGGGGAGCACACACAGAGCATTGAGGTTTTACGGTCTTTCCTCAGGCTGCCCTCTCTGATCCCAGCAAACTCTCCCTGTCTGCTGAATCCACTGGAGTCAAAAGGCAGGGGAAAACCTGAAAGACACACTGTTAGCAGTCAGGTAGCACAGAATGCCAAGGCTCACATCACCAAGATATTTCAGTTACTTATTCCCCACACACACACTAGAACTTTGAGGCTGCAGAGTAAAGATTCCTGTGTGGAAGATCCTGTTTCTTTAATGGTTACTTTGGGAACTGCAGATCTAAATTTCATGTTGCATGGAAAATTTAGCTCATAGAAGGACCAGGGCATTTCCTTGCATTACTATTGTCTGTATTGTAAGGATCACAGATCTCAGACCTATGTCATTTTAGGTCCAGCTCAGGAGATTTTCACAGACATACCCTTCCACAGCTAAGGCTCAAACCAGTGACCTGAAGCTTCCTTGAAAGTCATTGCCTTCAGCTTTCTGAAACATAAATTACAATGTACTTGTATCTTCATCCGTGGACTGCACTAGATTACAGCTCCAAGAAGTGTTCCGCAAGCATATCTTTGGGTTACTGCTATCACACAGATGACTGCTCAGGTCCACTGGGAAATATCAATTAGCTGTTGAAACAGTGCTGGGCACGATCAGTCCAACAAAACAGCTGAAGAATGCAGTTCTGAGTTGTTTAATGGATACATCCAATTCAGGACCACAAAAGCTTCTCCTTTGCCAGAAGGAAAGATGTGAGTGGATGAATCTGTCAAACAAAAGACCCATGTTCCTTGTGGGTGGGATACTTGGTCCTTATCTGAAGGAAGAAATGAGCCAGCTTGAAGCATTAAGTGCACAGCCTTAATGAATCCATCACCACTTAAATGGAGTAGAGGAGCTACTTGTCAAATTCCCTGAGACCCACTTCAGTCTCTTCCACTACTTTTGTCTAAGATTTATCATTTATGTCTCATGGTTTTTGGCAGTGCTTTCGGTATCTGGCTCAGAGCTGCAGAACAGTCTGATGTCCCATGCATTACAGGTGGTACTGTCCACATGTTTATGGAGGACATGAAGGTCAATTTATTCTCCAGTGTAGCTGGCTCACCAAGCTAAAGGAAAAAGCACAGGTCACGCAACTCACTTGAAATCCACTTACCTGGTAACAGAAGCAAACCCAAAGTAAAAGTAATAGATTTTTAGGCTCATTTTCAAGCTAGACTAAGGAGGCCCAGTGACACCTGTCAGCAGGAGTGGTGAAATACCTGGACTTCTTGTCCCTAGAGATTTCAACATGCCAGATGGCACGCAAACCCACAACTGGCTCAAGCTGCACAAGTACCAGCAGCCTGGATCTTTTTTTTTCCTGAGCCACCACACACCACTATGGAGCAAGGTACAGACCAATGCTAAAGGTATTATTGAACCTATACTGCCTATCAAGGCTGTGTGTCAGTGTTCATCCACATTGCTTCATTCACAGCTCAATGAACAACTCAAACACCCTGTGGATGAGCCTGGAAAGAAACGTCTACTGAAGATAATGCAGCTCATCTCCAGGGATGGTAAATTCTCCAGCCTTGTGTTTCCATTCTGCCTATCCCCTACATGTTCAACCAACATGCTCTACTTGCGGCCACCCTGTCAAACTCACTCAGGTCTGACTATGTTAAGCAGAGACATATGTAGCTGGATTGGGCAGGCTGAGATGCATGCCCAGTGGTGGCTCTAGAGCATTTTAGCTGCAATATGTCTTTGCTGGCCTTTAATCTGACTGTTAGTGAAAGAACAGTTTTGAGGACATCCATCTGTACCCTGTTATAACTAACAGGCTGTTTCATGAAGTTGCTGCTGCTTTTGAGCCTCTTAGTGGAAATTGCACAAGGTTATACATCCTGCAGCACAGAGACAGCCATGCACAGTGGTTAGGCAATGTCATGTTTGGTCTCCTTTCTGAGTGGCCCAGTTTGGAAGCGCTTGCAGCCCTGCAAGGCACAAGCCTTGCCAGCCTTGTGGAAACCATCAATCCACTCCACTCTGGAATTATGCCTTGGCATGATGTGATTGGTACAAGGGAGCTGGAGCAACCTTTGCCTGTGTTTTAGCTGTGCTCTGGTGAATTGAAGAGCTGTACTTTCCTTCCTGGAAGTAAAATTTAATAAAGACTTTTTGTTAGCTGGTATTAATAATAAGAAATATCAAGACTATGTGGTTACTTCTTTAGTTTATGTATCACTTGAGCAGTATGAAGAACTTCTCACTGAAAAAGAAGCAGCATTAATCGTGGGGCATCTATTATTTAGTGCCATTGAGGAGTATCTCCCACTATGTCTCATTTACTGCAATTTTGAAGATAAAATCTGGGTAGTCAGTTTTGCACATGCTATAAACTTAATGCAGTTCCTGATTATTATTTATGTTAAAAATGTATGTCATTATTTCAATGTCAGTGAATATTTCAAGTGTTATATGAACACTAAAATATCTGATTTGATTTAAGCTCTTTTGGTGAAACAGAGACATAATCTATTTAACTTGGTTTAAAAACCAAAAGAAGATTTTATCTGAGCAGAAGTGAGGCAGGAGAGTACGCAAGGGTCATAAGTCTGGCTTAGATAACTAGTCCAACTGTTAAATGTGGGTCTTGGCTGAAATTTGAAATTCCTCTAAAGTGTCAAAGTTTTCCCTATGGAAATGTTACAGGGCCTCATTTTTACTAGTCATTCTGTTCATTGGAAACAGCTTGGTCAAAAGAAACAGATTGGTCATTATTTGTATTTTATACATGTAGCTAATTAATTCTTTTTGGTTTCCAGCACCCACACTAAAATCAAAGGGAATATAACTCTGCTTTTTACTTGCTTTTAGAGTTAGAGGAAACTGACATTGAATTACCTTTTGTTAATGTTTAAGTTAAACTTTAAAGCATATTTTTAAGTTACCTTAGTCTTCCTCTGTGGAAAAGTTAGAGGGGATTTTTCATAAAATAGCATAGAATTCATGCTCTCATTGTGACTGCTCAGTTTTTCTCAGACTATAGGAATAATATTGGGTATCATGACTTTAGGTTACACAAAAAAGCTTTAAAAATAGGCTAGACAGCAAAAGGGAATAATAGACTTTTATCCAAGCAGGGACTTTCCTAAGGAAGAAAAGGAGAGAAATGGCTAGTAGGGGAGAACGGGTCAAAGGAAGCATTAGCAACACTCCCAGCAGTGTGTGCATTATATCACACAAGGGTAAGAAGCTTCCTGACTGTGTAGGTTCTTCTTTTTGTCTACATTATGGATGCATCTGGCCCTTGTTTTCTCTACATCCAGAGCAAAGCACTTGAGTTCTAATTAATGAGACAACTCAGTAACCTCTGAAATGAAGGACATTGTCCGCACTGTTCACTGGCTAAATCTACAATGTTCTGAATGCTCTGACTGACCATGTGTTTGGCATGTTCAGAGAACTGATTGCATTCTTGCAATTTTATGGCCCCAGATTGCCTGCAGACATGGTTTTCATGCATATGTACAGATGGCACAAAAGGTAAGTCCTGCTTACAGCTTTATCTCCTGCACATACTTGTGAAACAGGAAGAGTTGTTCCAAAGAAATGGAGTTGAAAGAAATGGATGTATATGAAAAATCAATCCCTTTATTCTCAACAAAGATACCATGGGAGATGATCTCTGCTTGCACTGTTTTCCTTCATCACAGGCAGGGACTCTTTTAACACAGAGTGTGAAGAGTTTCATGTCAGCATTAGTCAGCATTTGGCAGTGTAATCAACTTGATGGAAGCTCTTACAGGTTTCTCATACAGAAGAGGAACTTACTCAGTGAATACTGTTTCCCAAACCAATGGGATCACTTGTAGCATAAACATTTTCTGTAACCGATTGAAGTCTGGACCTACATTTCAGCTACTTTCATCTTCTCCTGTTGTTTTCATTGTGACTATTCTTTTTTCTTCTTTCACTGTGGGTGTGCTCTGTCATGCCTTTGGTGGAAAATATTCAGGTACTTCATTTGAAGATATCATTTGTCACAGACACCAGTAAGCTTTATTCTGTACCAGCAGTGAACCTCACAGTGTTTCTTGTCCCTGGTTCATTGTCTCTTTTGGTGATGCTTGATTAGCTTTCTTAATAGACTTCAAGTGGTAAATTGACTTGCCTCAGGTTCTATTAATGCTGTATTTGTACGGAGAAGCCCTGATTAAGTAGCAAAGCTCAAATCTTTGATCTAGAAAGGTGAGCTCTCTCTATTTTCAGTACCTGAGGAATTCCACAAAATAACTTATTCAACCTTATAAATCACTGTTTTTCGTAGTAAGCATTGAACATTCATTACAATCCATATTCCATCCTTGGCTTCTGAGGTTTAATCATTCCCAGTTTAGAGGGAAAACAAATTGAATTCAGCCTTTATTCTTCATGTGCAAAAATGTGCTGGAACTTCACTGTGTCTTCTGTAACCCCTCAGTGCTAAATATGTGCATACCGAACCATTTGAACCAAAACTTTTATGTTATGTTTTCTCTTGGTTTAGTTGATTCACCAAATGACTGTATAGATGTGGCTGAGCCTCCTGTATCAACTGAACTCACGCCCTATGAACTGTCCTTCTACAGGTCATTTGCTCTGGAAAATTCTTACGTAGAAAACCCCAGGCTGATCACTCACAAATCTCATAGAAAAAATAAATGAGGCAGACTCTGACATACTGAAAGAAAAACCCTCTGGAATTTCCCATGCTTGTAGGACATAACTTACACTTCCAGTGGTCCCTTGACAAACAGAATGAAGCAATTAACTTATATAATTGTTTAATGAGTTCAGGTAATACATATCATGTTTCTAAAAGCTTATCTGAGGAGACAAGTAATTCTCTGAAGGAGCATATTGCCTTAGATATGAAACAGTAACTGAGGGTGGGAAAACTACAATTTATCTCTGACAATACAGGAATGGAAACAGGCAACACAATTCAATTAATCCTTCGCAGGCTTGCAAGAGCCATCACTGCTCTGAAGCAAAGCTGCAAGTCATAAATAGATCAGCACAGACTATGAACAACAGGGAGCATGTGCACACCTACTCTGGGTATGTCTTCTAACACTAAACATGGTCTAAGACTCTCTTTCCAAGCCTGGGTATATCTTTTAGGGAATGGTTTACTCCAGGGACCACTCCTGAAAGACAATATTAGGTGAGAACGGATCAGGTTTACTTTCTTCCATCATACAAAGTCACAGTGCTGTTGCAGCAGGCTCTGCACCTGCAGTCAGCCTGCTGTGCCCTCAGGCACCGTGGCAGCTGCAAGACACGCTGTGTTTCGTGTCCTCCTACTTCTATGTAAGTGGTCTCACCACTGCCTTCACTGTACTTCAGATGTTCAGAACAAAGAAACCCTATGTTCAGACCAGAGGAAAGTTGTGGCCAAGAGCCACTTGATGTGGTCATGGCTGGTTTTCTCTGCAAGGACCTAGTTCTAAACAATGTAGACATGAGCAGGACCATATCTATTGGCATCAGGGTCACTCCCTGGCCCTCTTTTATTTAGCAGTATAGGATTACTGGACCATACTCATCTTAGGCAGAGAAAAAAGTGAGACAGGAAAAACAACAATGCAGTCTGGTAATGTGCATAGGGGTTGGCAAGGAGAAGTGAGCATATCACAGTGGGCTGCAGGCAATGACAGTTCTCAGTGGTTTGGATGAGCATAACACCACTCAAAGTAGCCTAAGCAGAGTGAAGAGAGAGCTGAAAGTTGATGAAGCAGCTGATAGCTCCAGTATGGACTCCAAGGCTGACCCAGTAGGCAGTGAATGCCAAAAACAAATGATCCATTGATAATGAGCCCAAGACCGAAAAGAAATGTGCTTGAGTGAGATTGATCCAAGCCTGGTGGATAAAGAAGCACAGCCCTATGCACCGGAGGCTGCACAGTCAGTGAACACATGCTTGGCTCACATTAGTACAGCCATCACTCAGCAGCCCTGGGGCTGGCATGGCTAGTACTGCTTCTCTCTGGGAGAGCTGGTATCAGAGTTACTCTTATAAAAAGTATAAGACTGTAATAAGAAGTGAAATGAGCTGCTGGGGTTTGGGACCAAGTAGACCAATGGTTTATCTTACTGAATGGAAATCAAGCACAAGTTCATTTCATCACCGTCAGACTGTGAATGCAGTTGCCACTAGACTTAGCCCCATCTCAATGACCCTTTGGTGCAGCTCTGTGCACTTACAAGTCTGGCACTTGTAAGGAAAATCTCCGCCCTGTTTATTACCATTGCTTTGACATTTGATTTTCTTGTCATGTGTACCTTTAATCTTCTACCACAGTCCTAATATGCGATGTATCTCGTTCAGAGTCCAGAGGAGGCACATACCAGGACTTGTCTCTATGGAAATTTCATTCTCCCCTGGTCTGTTAGTCTATTACCCTAAAAATATTAATTATTTTCACTACAAGTATCTGATCTACTATTGATGACTGTAAAATCATAATAGCAATCAACATTTCTATTATGAAATATATTCCAGATATATCTTAAAGTTTGTTGATGTTCCTTTAATTGTCCTGTATCTTTAATTCCCCAATGATCTTTAGAGCATCTACTAGTGGATGTCAATAAAGCTGGGTTTAGTTTGCCCTTACGCAAAATGTGATGTCTTTCTCACTGCATTAGCACCTGTGTGTACATGACAGGAAGCAGTAACATGTTTCTAAAATCCAGTAACTCAGCACAGGAGTGACATAGATTAGTTAGCAAAAAGAGTGAAAGCAGATTGTATTTGTCAAATGATTTATTGTCTGCATGCAACCTGGCTTGCCAGGCTCTGGTTGTTTTACTTCAGATCATTTTCTTACAACAGATGGCTATACTGAATGATATCATTAACTTATGATTAACTCTAATATTGCTTTAGTTTCTTCTTAGGGTATATTACAAAAATGCATTCACAATTTTCCTTTCCTTTCCTTAGACTTAGTGTTTTAAATTGAATGACGAAATGATAACAGAAACCATTGGGTGAAGGTTTTTGCATAGAATAGTGAGCTATTAAAATTGGTACTGCTTCAGGCAGTAAACAATTTAGCTTATTAATGAACAGATAAAATGTGAATAAAGTCTGTTCTCCTTCGTCCTAAGCATGCCCAAGTTTGGAATTAAAATTTCAGTAAGAATCATAGACTCATAGAATACTTAGGGCTGGGAAGGACTTTAAGATCATCCAGTTCCAACCCCCCTGCCATGGGCAGGGACACCTCACACTAAACCATATCACCCAAGGCTCTGTCCAACCTGGTCTTGAACACTGCCAGGGATGGAGCATTCACAACCTCCTTGGGCAACCCATTCCAGTGCCTCACCACCCTCACAGTAAAGAATTTCCTCCTTATATCCAATCTAAACTTCCCCTGTTTAAGTTTTAACCCGTTACCCCTTGTCCTATCACTACAGTCCCTAATGAAGAGTCCATCCCCAGCATCCTTATAAGCCCCCTTCAGATACTGGAAGGCTGCTATGAGGTCTCCATGCAGCCTTCTCTTCTCCAGGCTGAACAGCCCCAACTTTCTCAGCCTGTCTTCATACAGGAGGTGCTCCAGTCCCCTGATCATCCTCGTGGCCCTCCTCTGGACTTGTTCCAACAGTTCCATGTCCTTTTTATGTTGAGGACACCAGAACTGCACACAATACTCCAGGTGAGGTCTCAGGAGAGCAGAGTAGAGGGGCAGGGTCACCTCCTTCGACCTGCTGGTCACGCTCCTTTTGATGCAGCCCAGGATACGTTTGGCTTTCTGGGCTGCGAGCACACACTGCAGCCGGCTCATGTTCATTTTCTCATTGACCAGCACCCCCAAGTCCTTCTCCGCAGGGCTGCTCTGAATCTCTTCTCTGCCCAACCTGTAGCTGTGCCTGGGATTGCTCTGACCCAGGTGTAGGACCTTGCACTTGGCATGGTTAAACTTCATGAGGTTGGCATCAGCCCACCTCACAAGCGTGTCAAGGTCCCTCTGGATGCCATTCCTTCCCTCCAGCATATCAACCGAACCACACAGCTTGGTGTCATCGGCAAACTTGCTGAGGGCGCACTCAATCCCACTGTCCATGTCAGCGACAAAGATGTTGAACAAGACCGGTCCCAACACTGATCCCTGAGGGACACCACTCGTTACTGGTCTCCAGCTGGACATTGAGCCATTGACCACAACTCTTTGTGTGCGCCCATCCAGCCAGTTCTTTATCCACCGAGGGGTCCATCCATCAAATTGATGTCTCTCCAATTTAGAGACAAGGATGTCGTGTGGGACAGTGTCGAACGGTTTGCACAAGTCCAGGTAGATGAGATCAACTGCTCTACCCCGTCCATCAGTTCTGTAGCCCCATCATAGAAGGCCACCAAATTGGTCAGGCAGGATTTCCCCTTAGTGAAGCCGTGCTGGCTGTCACGAAACACCTTGTTGATTTTCATGTGCCTTAGCATGCCTTCTGGGAGAATCTGCTCCAAGATTTTGCCAGGCACAGAGGTGAGACTGAGCAGTCTTTAATTCCCCAAGTCATCCATTTTCCCCTTCTTGAAAATGGGGGTTGTATTTCCCTTTTTCCAGGTCTCAGGAACTTCACCTGACTGCCATGATTTTTCAAATATGATGAACACTGGCTTAGCAACTTCATTCGCCAGCTCCTTCAAGACCTGCTGATGAAAAAAGAAAGTTCATTAAACTGTAAGGATACTTGCGTTCTGGTCTGGCTTCTCTGCTCTCTAGCTCTTCTCCATCTCCAGCAATAAAGATGCTATTACCTCTTGTATAAATGGTTAACTAACTGGTAATGCTTTCAGTTGATGACATGATGCTTATTTCCGAGTCCTACAGGCTTTGTGCTGATGCCTGCTCAGCACAATTTAATGTATTGAACATGACAGCAGGAGAATATGTTGCATGATTTGATTGCTGTCTTTCTGTCAAGAGAACTGCAGGCTTATTCATGCCTTACATATACACTGCAGTCAACAAAATAGCTGCCTTGGTGAAAAAGATAATTATTAGTTCATTTTCTTGTTGTTATTTTTAGAATAGCACTTCCTACTCCATGTTTTTTCATTGATTAATTTCCATTCTGGTATATAGACACAGGACTCTATTTTTGCCAGTTTGGTAAACACAGTTCCAGCTTTCATTAATAGAGTTATTGTCTCCACTTTGCTTACTCGGAAACAGTGAGACAAATTACACTTGAGCATTCCTACCAACACTAATGACACTGCATGGCTGAACTGTGGTTAATGGCTGCTATTAAAAATCCAGTCACTGCTCTGATGAGTCTTCTGAAATGTTACTTTAAGATCAAATTAAGCTCTTGGCTCTACTTATGTATATTTGAGGTGACTCTACTGAAATCCATTGTGTTTATTGCTGACCTGAGTTTTAGCCATGCCATAGGCTGATGAATTGACATTTAACATCCAATTTTCCTCTCCCCTTGATTTAAGGCTATTTAAGAATAATCCAAAAGTAACTGTGCTAATCTAGATGCTGGATGGTCAAAGACCATGGAATGAGTAGAGAAAAAGCAAGAGTTTGCTTTAATGTTTTCTATTCTTCTAAATGTACTAGAACATGATCTTGTAAAGAGAAGTTAAAAACTGCAGCAAAACCCAGACACAGAGAGCAATAACCTTCTTATGTCGGAAGTTACAGCTATAGGCCAAAGGATTTTTGACATTATTATTGGTAGTAGTGAATCATAGAAATATAGAACGGTTTGGGTTGGAAGGGACCTTAGAGCTCATCCAGTTCCAACCCCTGCCATGGGCAGGGACACATTCACTAGAGAAGGTTGCTCCAGGCCCCGTCCAACCTGACCTTGAACACTGCCAGGGATGAGGCAGCCACAGCTTCTCCAGGCAACCTGTGCCAGTGCCTCAGCACCCTCACAGTAAAGAACTGGGTTACTAAAACAGAGTCCCAGAGGTCCTTGTGAGGGATCAAAACCTTAAGAGGCTGGTCAAAGAGCAGAGAAAATAGTCCAGCCAAGGAATTTGCTGTTACCCCTGCTCACTGGGGGTAACATTCTATACTATGAACAGTTTGACTATAGCAGACAAAGAGACATCAGGAGTGGATGTATTGGGCTTCCTATAACAATGCAGGGGATAAGACAAAAATCATACCAAACCATCATGTTCAATACAAGGGCAGCAGAGAGAGGAGACTGATGTTCTTATCTATGGCTAGGCTGCTTTACAAGCACCCTGGCGGAAAAGCCATTCACAAGTTGAAAATATTAAAGCTGCAGATTTTACAGAGAGCTCCTCTCTGGATGATGGGCAGCCTGGGAGGAAGGTGATGGTGCTTGAGCATAAATTGGATTAATGGGCAGTGAAGGCTGGCCTTTTTGACACTGCAGAGACAGGAGCTGACAGCTTGAGAGCAGAAGAATTAAATTAAGACAAGTTTAAATTAAATAACTCTCTAAAGCAGCAGCAGAAGAGCTGCTCACTCACAGACACTGGTAGATATTGTTTCTCTCTCTCCCAAGTTTTCTGAGCTGCTACACAGCTCAGTATGGCAGTAATGAGCACGTTGTAATAGTTACCAAAGGGAATGGTCTATAGCACTCTATGGACAGATAGGAAAAGCCTCATGCTCGCAGGCCCTTGTTCTCATGGGTGACTTCAACCACCCTGACATCTGTTGGAAGGACGGAACAGCCCGGCACAAGCAATCCAGGAGGTTCCTCGATTGTGTAGAAGACAACTTCCTTCTGCAAGTAATAGAGGAGCCGACAAGGAGAGATGCCATGCTTGACCTCGTGCTCACCAACAGGGAAGGGCTCGTTGGGAATGTGACGCTCCAGGGCAGCCTTGGATGCAGCGATCATGAGATGCTCGAATTTGAGATCCTCAGGACTGTGAGGAGACCGTGCAGCAAGTTCACTGCCCTGGACTTCAAAAGAGCAGACTTTGGCCTCTTCAGGAACCTGCTTCGGAAGGTTCCATGGGATACAGCCCTAGAGGGCAGAGGGGCCCACGACTGTTGGTTGACATTCAAGGATCACCTGCAACAAGCTCAGGAGTGTTGCATCCCAACCAGAAGGAAGTGCAGCAGGAGGGCCAGGAGACCTCCTTGGATGGATAAGGAGCTACTGAGGAAAATTCAGATGAAAAAAAGAGGCTTATAAAAAGTGGAAGCAAGGAAAGACAGCCTGGGAAGAGTACAGGGATGCTGTCCAGGAAGCTAGGGACCAGGTTAGGAAAGATAAGGCTCAGTTAGAATTAAACTTGTCTAGGGATATTAAGGATAACAGGAAGGGATTCTACAGGTACATAACAAATAAAAAACAGACTAGGGAGAATGTAGGCCCCCTCAGGAAGCTCTCAGGAGAACTGGCTACACAGGATTTGGAGAAGGCTGAGGTTCTGAATGACTTCTTTGCCTTGGTCTTTACTGGCAAAGGCTCTGACCACATCACCCAAGTCTTGGAAGGCAGACGTAGGGACTGTGAGAATGAAGACCTTGCGCCCACTGTAGGAGAGGATTTGGTTCGAGACCATCTTAAAAATCTGAACATGCACAAGTCCATGGGTCCTGATGAGATCCATCCGCAGGTCCTGAAGGAGGTGGCAAAAGAAGTTGCTAAACCACTGGCCATCAGATTTGAGAAATCCTGGCAGTCAGGTGAAGTTCCCAAAGACTGGAAAAAGGGAAATATAACCCCCATTTTCAAGAAAGGGAAAATGGATGACCCGGGGAATTACAGACCAGTCAGTCTCACCTCTGTGCCTGGCAAAATCTTGGAGCAGATTCTCCTGGAAGGCATGCTAAGGCACATGAACATCAACAAGGTGCTTGGTGACAGCCAGCATGGCTTCACTAAGGGGAAATCCTGCCTGACCAATTTGGTGCCCTTCTGTGATGGTGCTACAGAACTGATGGACAGGGGTAGAGCATTTGATGGCATCTACCTGGACTTGTGTAAGGCTTTCGACACTGTCCCACATGACATCCTTGTCTCTAAATTGGAGAGACATCAATTTGATGGATGGACCACTCAGTGGATAAAGAACTGGCTGGATGGGCGCACACAAAGAGTTGTGGTCAATGGCTCAATGTCCGGCTGGAGACCAGTAACGAGTGGTGTCCCTCAGGGATCGGTGTTGGGACCGGTCTTGTTCAACATCTTTGCCACTGACATGGACAGTGGGATTGAGTGCGCCCTCAGCAAGTTTGCCGATGACACCAAGCTGTGTGGTTCGGTTGATACGCTGGAGGGAAGGAATGCCATCCAGAGGGACCTTGACATGCTTGTGAGGTGGGCTGATGCCAACCTCATGGAGTTTAACCATGCCAAGTGCAAGGTCCTACCCCTGGGTCAGAGCAATCCCAGGCACAGCTACAGGTTGGGCAGAGAAGAGATTCAGAGCAGCCTGTGGAGAAGGACTTGGGGGTGTTGGTCAATGAGAAAATGAACATGAGCCGGCTGCAGTGTGTGCTCGCAGCCCAGAAAGCCAACCATATCCTGGGCTGCATCAAAAGGAGTGTGACCAGCAGGTTGAAGGAGGTGATCCTGCCCCTCTACTCTGTTCTCATGAGACCTCACCTGGAGTATTGTGTGCAGTTCTGGTGTCCTCAACATAAAAAGGACATGGAACTGTTGGAACAAGTCCAGAGGAGGGCCATGAGGATGATCAGGGGACAGGAACACCTCCCATATGAAGATAGGCTGAGAAAGTTGGGGCTGTTGAGCCTGGAGAAGAGAAGGCTGCGTGGAAACCTCATAACAGCCTTCCAGTATCTGAAGGGGGGCTATGGGGATGCTGGGGATGGACTCTTCATTAGGGACTTTAGTGACAGGACAAGGGGTAGCAAGTTAAAACTTAAACAGGGGAAGTTTAGATTGGATATAAGGAGGAAATTCTTTCCTGTGAGGGTGGTGAGGCACTGGAATGGGTTGCCCAAGGAGGTTGTGAATGCTCCATCCCTGGCAGTGTTCAAGACGAGGTTGGACAAGGCCTTGGGTGATATGGTTTAGTGTGAGGTCCCTGCCCATGGCAGGGGGATTGGAACTTGATGATCTTAAGGTCCTTTCCAACCCTAACTATTCTACAATTCTGTGATTCTATGTTTCTATGGTCCTTTTGCACCCATTGGATGCCTGACTGCAGGTATAACCTGTCCAACTCCAAGAATGTTGGGCTTGGAGGACAGAAAGTGTTTCCCTGCCCTCCACCACTTCTTTCCCGCTTCAGATGATAGGGTCATCTATCACAAGTGGTTATTTACTCAAATCAGCCACATCTCTGTAGGATTCTCCCCCTTATCTCTCCTCTGATGTAAACCCTTCCCAACAATCTGTCAAGAAAGCAACTGTAATAAAGAGTTCAGACTTTTTCTTCTTTCATATAGTTTCATAGTAGTGCTCTGGGGTGACTTGGCCTTGTTACTTTTAACCACAAGATTTCCTCAGAGCACATTTTCCAGAGGTCTCTGTTCCAAAAGCAGGGAACTAAAAAATGTCAGAGCTTTGAGAAGGCTCTTGCAACCATTTTAACATCTACACTCCAGTCATCCAGCCCCATTGTCTGTCCACCATCCATTCTGGGCTGCATCAAAAGGAGCATGACCAGCAGGTGGAAGGAGGTGATCCTGCCCCTCTACTCTGCTCTCGTGAGACCTCACTTGGAGTACTGTGTGCAGTTCTGGTGTCCTCAACATAAAAAGGACATGGAACTGTTGGAACAAGTCCAGAGAAGGGCCACGAGGATGATCAGGGGACTGGAGCACCTCCTGTATGAAGACAGGCTGAGAAAGTTGATACTGTTCAGCCTGGAGAAGAGCAGGCTGCATGGAGACCTCATAGCAGCCTTCCAGTATCTGAAGGGGGCCTATAGGGATGCTGTGGAGGGACTCTTCATTAGGGACTGTAGTGATAGGAGAAGGGGTAATGGGTTAAAACTTACACAGGGGAAGTTTAGATTGGATATAAGGAAGAAGTTGTTTACTGTGATGTTGGTGAGGCACTGGCACGGGTTGCCCAAGGAAGCTGTGGCTGCCCTATCCCTGGCAGTGTTCAAGGCCAGGCTGGAAGGGGCCTTGAGCACCTGGTCTAATAGCAAACGTCCCTGCCCAGGGCAGGGGGGTTGGATCTGGATGATCTTATGGTCCTTTCCAACCCTAACCATTCAATGATTCTGTGACTCTGACCCTGGTGCTGCAGGGCCTCAGCATCTGCCAGATGCATCAGTTCACCTTCACCACACACACAAAGTGCAGACAGGGAACTGAGGCACTGGTTGACAGTGACTGGTGATGCAGGAAGATTTGCAGACCAAAACCGTGCACTGTTTGCCAGGTACAAAACCAGAGACCATTTTTCCTTCCATGTCTTTTCAAAGCTTCCCCAGAGCACTGGGCACAGCTCCTGCTCTGCTCTCATAAGTATGCACTGACTTACTCCTAGCTGTGCTCAAGGAGGTCTCTGCCAATACAGCCCTGTATTTTAAGCAACCAGAAGTATGCTTAGAGTACATGTAGACACACTAACTGTCATCAACAAGGGAGTAGCTGTGGCAGCACAGTCTGTTCAAGTTGCCATCTGGGAACACATTGAAGGGGTTAGCCTGAGTTGAACCGATCTAGATTAAAGCTAGCCTGGGTATGCTTGTGCATCCTGTACTCTTTCTCTGATTTTCAAGTTAGCCAGAGCCATCTGTACTACCAAAGTAAAGCAATGGGGACTGTCAGAGCTGACTTCAAGAGGTGGTTCACTCTGCATTCTTCAGGGAGGATCAGTGCAGTGGGCTGCGGACCGATCACGAGTGAAATCAGTGTGGCTTAATACAACCATAAATTTCACCCTACAAGAGACTCACTGCACAGTGGGTGAGTGGTGAGACTCACTGCAGCTGGTGTTGAGCTGGGCTTCATTTGATCTGCCTCAAACACGGGTTAATTCAGAATAGAAAGGATGAGTCACTGTGGTGTGTTGAGCCCTTGCTGGATGCCAGGTGCCTACCAAAGCCACTCCATCACTCCCCTCAACTGGGCAGGGGAGAGAACATACAATGAAAGACTTGAGGGTCAGCATAAGGACAGGGAGAGATCGCTCACCCACTACTGTCACAGGCAAAACACAGACTCACCTTGGGGAAATCAGTTTAATATATTACAAATCAAATTGGAGTAGGATAATGGGAAATAAAACCAAGTCTTTAAACACTTTATTCCAGGGCTCAATTTCACTCCCAGGTAATGGGAGTGAAGTAATTCTACCTCCTTTCCCTTAGCAGTGCAGGGGCATGGGTAATGGGGGTTCACTCAGTTCATCACACATTGTCTCTGCATCTCCTTCCTTCTCACATTCTTCCCCTGCTCCAGTCTGAGTTCCTTCCCACAGAAGATAGTCCTCCATTAACATCTCCAACATGAGTCCTTTAGTTCTTTACAAACTCCTCCAGCATAGGTCCCTTCCACGGGGTCACAGCCTCCTTTGGGTATTCACCTGCTCTGGCACGGGTTATTGCCTCAACTGCAGGGGGATATCTGCTAATGTGTGGACCAGCATGGGCTGCAGGTGGGTGTCTGGTCCACTGTGGACCTGCACTGTGAGGCAGGGGCACAACCTGACTCACCATGCTCTGCTCCGTGGGCTGCAGGGCAATCTCTGCTTCAGTGCTTGCAGCACCTCCTGCCCCTCCTTTTGCACAGACCTTGATGTCTGCAGGGCTATTTTTCTCACATATTCTCACTCCTCTCTCTGGCTGCTTTTGCTCCTGTGCAACAACTTTTCCCCTTCTTAAACACATTACCCCAGAGATGCTACCACCATTGCTGACTGGATTGGCCTCAGCCAGTGGTGGGTCTGTCTTGGAGCTGGCTGGCATTGTCTCTGTTAGGCATGGGGGAAGCTTCTGGCAGCTTCTCACAGAAGTCACCCCTGTAGCCCTAGCTACCAAAACCTTGCCACGCAAACCCAATACACATATAGCCCAAAAGGTAGACCTCCTTATTTGTTATGGCTCTTCTTTAGCCCTGAAACTGGAGCCATCAGCATGGAGAATCTGTGAGACAGTCTCACACTGTAAAAAGTTGCCCTACAACACCTGTATAGTTTTCCCACATAAAAGCTATTTCTGGTGCTCTGTGTGATTATTGGCAGAGTGGACAGGATTGTTCATAGGAGAGTGCCAGGCAGGTTAAACAGGCACCCAGTAACAATCTGATTTTGTTTTCTGCTTCCATGTTATGAGACTAAATGGTTGACACCATCCTTGCTGGTATCAAAATATTCACCACAAAAACCCTATTCTCTATCTAATCAGCCTCAATGAAAGTACTTTCAGCAGCGACCCTCTTTCCAAACACAATGAAATTGCTTGGAGACCTTGTTATTTTCAAGTGAACTCCTGCTTGTTTATTATTATTTTTAATGCAAACAATGCAGGTTTCTAGGGATAGCTTTGAGAGCAGTGTGAAATGCTTTCATAAATAAAGCTGAAATTTGTGAAATGCTCCTGTAAATACATGAATAAAAGTGCTAATTAATGGAAAAATATTTTTTTTTTTCCTAAAAGGTTTGGAATAAAAGATGATCTTCACAAACAAAGCTCATGAAAAAATCATTATTGCAGCTGTGCCCCTCACCTCTCTCTGGGCAAGGCACTCGTCAACAGCAGGAAAAATTTAATCCCTGGCCCAGCTCATGAAAAGTCATGGGCATGTGCACACATTGCTTTGGGATAGCGTTACATTTGTGTAAATTGCTGTGGAACAAAAAGTGTCCGCGATAGGGGCTCATCCTACCTGATTCTGTGCTTGTACACCTCCAAGTGACCCCGTCACTGCTTCTTTTCCAATCAGCATGCATACACTTAGGGAGCCATTCGTCTGACATATTTTGGAGAGCTACTTTAAGATGAAAAGAACTGAGCGAATGAGCCCTGGGTGACTAGCTCATAGCTAAACACAGGTAAAAGATGCTTACATTTGGTAGATTAATCTTATCTCTTACGTCAGCCACTCAGCTGTTGTCCTCCACTTACCTTTATCACATGGTCCGCTTCAGGTAGCTCAGCCCTTTTTAATTTAAGGATTAAAATACCTCGGTTTACACTGTGTTTACTGTAGGGTACCATTGAGGAGGAACAGGGACAGGGAGCATTATTTCAAAGCATCTGATTTACAGCTACCTTTGATCTAAAGTAACTTGTTTGTGCATCATAACCCCAAATCTTGTGGGTCACAGAGGATATGGTAATGCCCTTTGGATTCAGCTCAGGTTTGAGAAGGGAAATGAATTTCCTGCATGTGAACAATTCTCTGGATATGGCTTTCAATCCTTTTGATGGCTTGGGTGGATGGTACATGTATTTTGGGCGAGAAATTCATCTGAGAAGCTATGGCTGTGGGCAATGAAGGTGGACATCTGAGCAAGTCATATTGATATATATATCGACAAAGACTTTGGACTGGAAATCTGGAGAAGACCTAGGAGCATTATCAGACATGTTGAGAGTGCCTGATGTGGGAAAGAGAATACTGATTTTTTTTTAGCTTGCTGTTTCTTAAGGTCCCTGATTACCTGATCCTCATAAACACAGACAAGGTGAGGTAAGTTGTTGACACTGAAGCATAATCACAGAATTATACAATGGTTTGGGATGGAAAGGACCCCAAGATCATCTGGTTCCAACCCTCTGCCATGGGCTGGGACATGTCAGCAACTGTCTCAAATTAATATGGTCCTGAGAAGCCATCCTGCAGCATGGTGAAGACATCTCCCATCTTGACAGAAAAGTAGCTCTATCATATTCAAGAAAATGTTCTATAAAATGATGCAAATAAGAAAAGAAAATTTAGAAATGTTAAGGGTTTTGCTGGGGCTGTAGTTGCAGATGTGAACAAGGAAATATTGGTGGCCCTGAGAATGAGGTTCTATGTGTGAATGAAACAGCTTCAGCAGAAATAAATAATCTTTTTCTATATCACACCAATATTTAACACATGGAGATATATATATATATATATGTACATATATATATATTTCCCAGAAGGAACAAAAGGAGTTTTGCCTGTCCTTCTGGAAGTCATTAATCCTCTACAATATTCTTACATTCATAATGACATTTTACCCTAGGGGCATGAATGCACCATGGGGACTCTTTTGAACTGTTGCAGGGACAGTCTGAGATGAAGAGTTATTTTCTCCAATCGGAGTAGTTTAAATTAAAGCTGACCAAGCAAAAGAAATCTCCTCTTTAAAACTGTCCCAGAACTTACATTTCAATGTGACCTCTGACTAAGTGGTGTTGTCAGTAGAGCATAAAACATCTTTTTAGTTGAAAATGAGAATGCTGGGTTTTGCTTGAAGTAACTGTGCAGATCCAGCTAATAAGTGAATAGCTGCAAGTAAGATTCTGGTCCAATAAAAGCAGAAGCAGCTCCAAAAATGGTGTTTCTAAAGACTTGCTGCCCAAATAAGTGCTTCTGCCAAGCAGTTTAGCTATAATATCTAGCATGCAGCTATATGCTGTGGGAAATAATGACGACCTGGAAAGTAATTTACTGATGGTGTACCATCCATAATTTCTAAAATATGAAGTCCTAGATTTGTTACTTTTCCTCTTTCCTCATGGTTGAAAGCCAGGTTACTCACCTGATTTTTTGTGAGCTTTTGCAACTCCTTGAAGGCAGTTTGTCAAGCTCAAAATCAGAAAGGATTTACTGGGACACACTGGTAAATGTCTTAGAAATATATGGAGCTACTGACCTGCTTTCAATGCAGATGATGAGTCCTTACCCTTGACAGACACAACAGACTTCCTTATCATATCTGCAATCATTTCCAGTCCTCCTAGATAGCCCCAGCGTGAAGGTACATCTCCTAAATTCAAATACAAAGGGTCTGAACACAGTCTACATGAATATGATACAGAGACAATCACATTGACATATTTTCAGTGTTACAGCTGAAAAAAAGATTGACAAAAAGTGCAGTAAGTATGGCTGAAAAGGTTTTTGGTAGGGCGCATCAGTCAAATTAGAAGCATTCTGTAGAAAGGTGCTGATCTAGATAAATTTTTCAGAAGAGAAATATTTTGCTTCAAAATAGGTGGTATTTCACTACCATTATCTTACGTTGATTCTCATTTGACCACCTAACAAAACCCCTAAACCTCTATTGATCAATTGATCATTTTCCTTCAACATACTGTAGTATTTAGATGCAGAAAAAACACCCATTGCAATATGTTCATTCCACTACAGAAAGAAATATGGGATGTCCAATTTGTAATACAGTTGAACTGCTGCCTTTGAGAAAAGCACTTCTGAAATGCTGGCATTCTGATTGATAGAAATTGTTTGATACTGACTAAAGAGAATGACCAGAGCTATAGAACAGTCACAAAAATGATGGTGCACCTCACTTGGTAGAGAAATACACTGATTTGCTTAAGGTTTATTTTGGAATCTTCTTCCACAGCTACAGCCTTAGTATAAATCATGTGCAGTTGCTTGAATATACACAAAGACTTAAGATTCATGACCCGTGCTTGTTTTTTTGTCCTCTAAGCTGGCATTCTTAATCTAGGCCTTTTTTAAAGTAAATTTGGAGAAAATGGTGGTAGTGGGAGTCCTTTATGATCTTCATGTAGACTGGATCAATGTCTTAACAAGATGATATGATTTTTTTGACACAGTGAATCATTGCTTCCTAAAGCAACTAGTCTTAGTGCACTGCAGAAAGGATGTCATTCTGAATTTGGTCATGAAGCACCAATTTTAAGACGTAGAAAGAGAGATGTAATCTCTGAGAGTGATCACAGTATGATTAGATGTGCCACGTTAGAGAGAGAAAAGGACAAATGCAGCAGAAATGGAACTATATAAAAATGAGACAACCAGTGAAAAAAAACAAAACAACAAAACTAATAAAAAAAAGAAAAGCTTTTTACACAAGAAAAAATTCTACCAAGCAATAAGCCTCCATCTAATGTCTGTTCTTTTGGAAGCCTAGGTAAACTCTCTGCTACAAATCAACAAGAAAACAAAGCAGTCTGATAAATGTGCTGCAAAGCTTCAAAGGAAATGAACCAACACAAGTGAGCTAATCGGTGACACCAAGACTTAAGGCAGCTTGTGCTGCAGTGATTGTATACTGGTGGAGTTCACAGTCCTGAGGGGTATGGGACTGCGGTGAAGAGTAAAGTCGGACCCTGAATTTTGGGAAAGAAAACTTCCAGCTCTTGAAGGTGTCTGTCAATAGGTCCCCTGGAAAACAGCCCTCAGGGACAAGGGAGCAGAGCAGAGCTGGCAGATCTTTAAGGGTGCTTTCCATAGAGCGCAAGAGCTCTTGATTGCCAGGTGTAAGAAATCAGGAAAAGAAGGCAAGAGACTGGCATGGAGGAGGTGAGACCTGCTGGTCAAACTAAAGGGCAAGTTGGAAATCCACAGGCAGTAGAAGCAGGGGCAAATATCCTGGGTACACTATAGGGATGTTGCCTTGTTTTGTAGCAATAAGGTCAGGGAGGCCAATGTGCAGCTGGAGCTGGACTTGGCAAGGGACACAAAGAATAATAAGGTGTTCTATAAGTATGTCAGCCAGAAAAGGAAGGTCAAAGAAAGTGTGCCCCCCTAATGAGCAAGACTGGCAAACTGGTAACAACAGTCAAAGAGAAGGCTGAGGTGCCCAACTTTTTTGCCTCAGTCTTTACTGGCAATCTGTCTTCCCACACCGCTCCAGTGGATGGACTGCATGGCACAGACTGGGGAAGCAAAGTCCCTCCCACGAGATCAGTTCGTGTCCACCCGAGGAACCTGAACATGCATAAGTCTATAGGACCTGACAAGATACATCTCAGAGGCCTGAGGGAATTAGCTCTTGTAGTTGCTAAGCTAGTGTCCATAACAATTCAGAAGTCATGGCAGTTGAGCAAGGTTCTTGGTGACTGAAAAAAGGGCAATATCACACCCATTTTGTTATTACAATGCTTGACTTACGGAGCAACTGCTGTTGTGTGCTGAAGCCCCACATCAGTGTTGAGATGGATGTGTTGAATCAGTGTTGAGACCAGTTTTATTTGGTATCTCATCAATGAACCAAAAAGGGGAATATGTGGTAAAATTTTGAAATGTAAGGGCGGGATAAAAGTCTTTCATGTAGCCAAAAACTTCATCAATGACAAGAAATTACATCAGTCCTTCACAAAACCGAGTGGTCAGAGGTGACAGATAAGCTTTGGTGTAGATAAATACGAGGTAATGTATCCAGAGAAAAATAATCTAAACAAAGCTTGCATAGTGATGAACTCTAAGAAAACCACAAAGGCATAGGAAAAAGCTAATGCAGAAAAACTGCTACCCTCCATACTGGAACATGAGAATTGGAGAGCATTTGCTGAAACTAGCAGGAGATTGACTTAAAACAGGTTAGAGAATAAAAAAGCACAACTTCTGGGACTTGCTGCCACAGGAGGCTTTGGAGGGAAACTGTAGCAGAATATTAAAAAATGCAAATTCACGGACAACAGATCCAAAACAAATACTAAATGAAGGACATGGAGATGAGGCCCTAACATTCTAGCAGAGCCATTTTAAGTGCTGAAGGAAACCATGGAGAGAGGTGAGGCTTTTGTCTTCTCCTCAAACAGTACCTCCTTCTGCCAGTGTCATAGGCAAATCTGGTATTGACCTATACTTGTATACACTCTTAGTTCTTATAATCCAGTACTTTAAGGATTTACTAACCCCAAAAAGAACAGTTCAAAAGGTAGGCAGGTGGATAAAGGAAAAGAGATGCTAAGTGCTCTTTCGGAGGCAGGGGTGAAAATCTTGAACTCTAAAAATGTAAAATGCTAACGCATACCTTAAATGTACTCATTTGATTACATATTGTCTCTAAAATTTAGCCACTGAGGCCCTACTTAAAGGACACAAAATCTGTTACGTGATGTCTCTTCATGTTCTCTCCCTGTCTTTTATCTGGGTGTTAATTTATGTAATTACTGACCACTTCAAAAGCTAAACTTTCTGAATAATTTATTCAACACAGCGACATGAGCCAAGGTTAGGGGAGCCTGTGGATATCTCGACATATCAAAAAACCAGAATTCTGATAAATAAAGAGATGGCGTTATATCTCAAAAAACACTAGAGGAAGATAAAATACACAGCTGGAAAAGGAGAAAACCCAGGAACAACCGGCATTGCCCCGAAATCACTGTTTTCTCAAGGATTTGGCATGGTGGTAACTGGTAAAAAAATAGTAACGTGTGCAATTATTTTCAGTTCCCATAATTTTTAATCAGTTGACATGGCTAAATCCTTGACAGAATTATGAGTTAAAGCCAAAAGCAATCTGTACCTGTCAGTTTGTTTGCACACCATTAACAGCAACGTGGTCCCATTGCCACAGTTTTAGAAATACATCAAAAATGGTGCTCAAAGTAAAAGCTTCAGCTTTTACTTATTTATTTATTTCCCCCAAAATTTAAAGTGCTGCTAAATGCCAGATATATCAGCTGCTGCAGATCTGGTGCTTTTGCTATCAAAATGCAGAGTGCTTAGCAACAACTGAATATTCTGGACACAGGATGGGAGATGGGAAGCTCATTTGACACTTTGCTTCTATATCAAATCATTCGGGTCTTAAAAGTCACTCAGAGCCTTTACCTTATTTCTGCTGCCCTCAACGGCACAGCCTCCAAATGGTATAAAATACATATCTTAATGATTTTGCATATTTAATACAGGAATAAAAAATATGCCATTATGTAGAAATAATGTACCATAACGCAGAAATAAAAAAATATGCCACTATAAATGGCTCAATAAGAACAATCAGCAAATACTTGGCCACCAATTTTATGTTTAATATTAAAAAATTATAATATCAAGGATATTATTCTTTCATTTTAATTTTATAATACTACTTGAGAAGTACACCGTTAGTAGGTAGTGGACTCCTGAAGGAAAAATTAAAAGAAGTTAATTGTTTTAAAGCTGCAGCTTTACCTGATTCAAACTGCAGCAGTACCACATGTGTGGTACTAGGTTGGTTTGCCTTTAATTTGTTGCTATGTTCATGAACCCAACAGTTTGATGATACTATAAAGTAGATGAGTGGATTTTCTATTGTGCAAATGGGCAGAGGGAGACTTCCAGATTTATCCTCAAGATGCCTGTGCTTACGGCACCCAATACAGAGTGGAATGAAGCTACATGAGCTTGATTAGGTTGCGTCCTCTTCATTAGGGAGGAAATTTCTAGCTGATTTCTTAGGGACATGACTTGAAACCTCTGCCAACTGGCTACTGCTACTCAGTGGTGGAAATGAGTGCCTACAATGGAGAAAGAAAAAAAGCTCCTCTGCTTTGGTTGAATGACTTTGTGCGAAGCTACATGGACAATGAAGTCCAATGAAGAGCCTTTTGCTCGCAAGTTCCTCAGAGAAATGGCAGGCAAGCAAAGAAGGCATAATTGCTGTATTTTTTTTCCTTTAAAAGTTTTCCAGCATGCACAGAAACCTTGTACGTGGAGGAATGGGTAAAAAGACACTTGGTTTTCTTTTGTTTTCTGCCGTTGTCCTGGTAAAACAGGGATTTGGCCGTGGTGACCAAACACTAGTATGATAGCTGTCCCTGATGTCACCTAAGAATTCTGTATTTGATCAAAGTCTGATATTTTGAAGAAAAAGTAATAAAGAAACACCAGCCAGAAGCATGATCTCAAACCATATTTTGGGACCCTGGATCTTCCATAGCTTAAGAAACATCTGCTAAAAATGTTGGCTGTGAAGAGGCAGCTCATCAGATCTCAGTTCAGATTCTGACCTTTCTTCCTTTGCATCTCTTTAAAAACATTGTTTTGGGCTTCTCTGGGGAAAAGACAATTCCTTTTTAAGCTAAAAATTCCTAGATGAAAGTCAAGCTGGTGCGTCTCAGCGCCATGTCATTAGAAAGCTTATTACAGAATTAATACTGATGTTAGCCTAAAATTACTTTCCTTCTTGTCACTACAGAGCAAAAGATTATTCCCATGACAGGCTTAGAGATGAAGAAAATGTTAACCATGCCAGTATTCCTACCTGGTTGATGGCTAAACTTTCGGCAGGTCTATTGTAAGTAGTCTGAAGCAAGGGTTGTTCACAGGCTACTGTAGGATATCTGCAACTATAAATGGAAAAACAGAGCAATGTTATAGAGTGTTTGGTCTTATTTTCATGTGCTAATAAAACATGGACCTACAGCTGCAGATCTTCATTGGTTTTATTAAGGTTTTACAGGTAACAGTCAGCTAAGCAATTGCAGCAGTACTGCATACCTGAATAGTACATTATATTGCAGCTGGAGCTCAGATTTCTCACTGTCTATGTGCAAAATATTAGCCTGGGGCAATGAAGTCAGACTGTAATGGGAAACATACAAGGAAAATAAAAGCTCTTTTCTGTCACACCTTGAACTGTCACTCATAGGAAAATGCCAGACTTCCCTCAGCTTCAGGTTGTCACAGTGAATCTCCTGCCACATCCTTGGCAGGCTGTTTCGGTGCTTTCAGAAACAAAATAAGCAGTAAAGCTGGTGCTGCTGCAGGTCCTTTCTGGCAGAATTCAGATTTCCAGTGACAGTTTGAAGATTCTTTCCCCAAGCTGTTTCCCCTGGTTCTTTGATATCTCCTTTTTCTTCTCCTCCCTACATTGAACATCAAAGAAGATGGGCTTTGTTTTCTTTCCTGCTATTCTCTTCACAGCTTTGTTTGAGCTGAATCTTAACTTTTCTTTACACAAGCACAGTGAGGCAGGACTATGGAGCCAGGTCAGTCCAAGTGGAGCTGACTCAGTGTAAGCATCAGCAGTCTGAAGGAAGAACTAAACAACATGTTTGTGTTTCTGTAATTCCTTTCATAACCTTGAAGTACCTGCCCAGGCCTTTGCTGCTATAGCAGTTCTTCAGGATGTTCTCTGCCTCCATATGTTCTCTTTTAGTTTTTCCTGTTTTGGGACCACCAAAGGTACCACATATTGAGTGTCAAACTGGCTGCTACAGCATTCAAAGCAATTCAGGCAGAGCTCAGGTGAGACCATCCTGTACAGCCCAAACAGTCTCCCAGTCAGACTTTCTAAAGCTGTCAGCACAGCAGATTCTAACACTTCTTCTCTGATATCTTGACCAGAGAAGCTGTGGCTGCCCCATATTGGAAATGTTAAAGGCCAGGTTGGATGGGGCTTTAAGCAACCTGGTCAACCTGGAAGGTGTCCCTGACCATGACAGGGGGGTTAGAACTTTATGGTCTTTAATGTCCCTTCCAACCCAAACCATTCTGTGACTCTATGGTTCTATGATCTTCCCCTCACCAAGAACAGAGCAGCTCTTATATGCAGGCTCATCACTGCTATATCTGACCACAGGAAGAAATTGCCCTTGAAGACTTGACTGTTAGGGTAGAGAAGGACAGGCATTGGTAACGCAACCTGTAGAGTCCCATGGGTGGGACTTTGGGAAGTCCTGCAGATTGTCCTTTAGGACTGTTTGCTCCTTCTAGAGTACAGAAAACCATTTTACAGCTCTCCAGACAACATTTAACAGCAGCACCAGTTTACTAGGATTTTGCTCATAATTATTTTTTTTTAATCCCACCCCTGTAGTTGCTAGATTTCTTCACAGAAAGATTCAGATGTTTCCTTGGCCATAATAGGCATTTTTAGTGTGTTAATCTGTACTCCCATGAGGCTTCAAGTAGGCACTTAGTGGAAGAAATATCTGTGAAGAAATGCTATCTGTTAGTGGGATATGGGGGGTACAGAAGTTTTGGTCTTTGAGCACGTGCCAGAGGGGCCCTTACCAAAAGTTATCCTTGTTGGCTGTTCAGATGTTGGGAACTGCTGTCCCCCTTCCTATGTTCCTTCTTATATTCTTATTCTTGTTATTCCTTCGTATAGTCCAGACAGCACATACAAATTTAGTAGACTCTGGGTTTGCCTGGGTATGGTACATCCCTTCAGGAGCTCCTCTATAATATTTATATTTGTGGATGAAACAGAAAGACACTGTCTCCCCTAAGGTCATGTAAATAAGTGCCTATCTGGATTAAATTATACTAACTAACCTGATTAGATTTACTCATGCCAACTATAGCTATTTTTCTAGAGCTCTTGGGATGCTTTTCTGAACCCCTGAAATTTTCAGGCAGGTATACACAAATTAAGAATGCTTTCCTCTATAACATATGCCAACTTTGGTAAAATTGTTCTTTAGTTATCATTTAAATAGGCTGTGACCACCCATTTTGCCCCATCAAGGTGAATTTCTGTCCACGACTGTAAATAGAATATATCATGACAATAACTCAAGAGAAAAAAACATATTGCACTGACAAGTGTGTTCATGGCACATAATTCTTATGAAGCACCTTCTGCTCAAATCCTTTAGTGGACTACATTCTGCACTGGCAAAGACTCTGTAATAAGGCTGGGCAGCCCCATCATTTAGGTTTTTACAGAAGTAAAGACTGTCACTCAAGTCTCAAAACATTATTCTCTATACTGGCTGAAATGTATTAGCTAGAACAACTGTATTTCTTTGCTTCATGCCAGTGGAGAAACAGATCTTAGGTTAAAAAAAACAACCAGTGTTTCCAAATTCAGTGTGCTCATCACTTAGGAAGCAATTCACCTCTTTCTAAAATAAATGTTCCTTTTTTAACTGATGAACTGAACACCAAGGTCACCATAACAGGAGCCTGGATAATTCAAATAACAGCCTGAAGTTAGGTGAATTGAATCTAGTCCCTTCTTTCATGTACTGTTTTCTTCCATGGACCAGCAATGCTCTCCTAGGTAGGATTATTGTGGAGGTGGAAGGACCTATGCATCAGGCATCTTTTTATCTCTTATCCTCCAGTACTGATTCAGGGTATAACTGGGTTATTTTCCGAAACAAACTCCAGTTTCGGAAATGAATGAGGCTGAAATGTAGATTGAATCCTTATGCCTTGTTACCCTGTCAGTGCAAAGCAAAATATTTACCCATGAGCGAGTGAGAGGTATTGGAGTGTACACTGCAGAGGAATAACAGAGGAATAAAGCCTGATGGATTCTAAGAGGAGGGGACAACAAGAAAGAACTTTCTTGATGGAAGTACATTTGGTAAATCAATCCTTTCTATTGTTTGGTGCACTTGACGCTAGTACCGTCCTAAGACTTCCTGAAGTCAGTGTGCCTGTATATGTATTAACTCTTCTATTGGAAATCAGTGACAATAATATCTTAGTGGATAGCTTCCTATAGAACAGTATTACACAGTAGTACAATGTTCTTAGCTTTATAATCACAAAGTTTAGATAACTGGATCAGCAAATCTAATCACATCTGACTTTGGCTTGTCTTCTTTAAATACTAATATTAATTTTAAATAAAATCTTCATTTTTCAGCCAGGCATTCTTAAGAATGGTCATACCAAGGGACTTCTTTTATTTAATTTGGATCAAAATCTGGCAGAAACTCTTTTCTTGCCCTTGACTGACTGTAAGTTTGAGTCATACTCTTCGATTTGTCCACCTTATATCATGCAGGATCATATAACTTCTTTCATGTATTCAAACTTCTTGCATTCCCTGCTTGATCATGTTCCTCTGATCACATGCAAAGACACTCAAGCCTTCATGACACTGACTGCTCCCACTGCCTTCATTTTCATAGTAGATTTTCTCTGAAAATGCTTCTTTTTCTCTATACTATATTTTTATTGTCCCGGTGACTCATACTTTAGACTACACATAAAATATGTTCCCACACTGCATATATGGCCTGTCAAAAGCCATCATTTACATCTCTACTTGAACATGAAGCATACCTTTTGATGGCCTTTAATTTTAAAGGTCTGTGTGAAGTTTTGTGACAACTGAAATGTAAACATATGTTTAATGCTATTTTCCTGGTCGGTTAAGCCTTGCTTCTATATCTTGATAGAGATTTCAGCTGGTCTCAAGCCAGCAGCCTGTCCCCAGGGAGGAAATAATAGACTAAATTAGAGTTCACTCCCAGATAAATTAACTGTATTTTATATTGAACAGCAAACCTATACCAGTTATTAATTAGCATTGTCTAAATTCAGACATTTTGGACAGGTCTGAATGACTTCCAGTTCCTTTGAATGACTGATGTTCCCTCCTTTTCATACAATACCTAGTCTCATTTCCATCACTGACACTCACGTACTAAGTCTCTCTTAAGCACTTCCCTTAAAACTTTGTTTAAAAGGGATCCCTAGAAAGAGAATGTAGTCATTATGGAAGGAAATATATCCTACCTTTGAGTGACTACATAATGCAATGTCTGTCAAGTACAAATAAATCAAAAGGTTTTGTGCCAGCAGAAGTTTCTGCTATTCCTTACCAGAGGCTTGGTAGCTGAACCTTATTTATGTTTATAGTCCTTGGCCGAAGAATCAAACACAGATATCTTGTATAGTGGCAGAAAAGACCAAAATATCCTAAGAAGAATCTTATTTTCTGCCATCTTTGGTTGCAGCTGTGATAACATCTTTCACATCCTGAGCCAGATGTGGGAGCTGCATCCTGTTGCGGCAGGTACCACGATACTCAGATCCCACCTGCTTCCTAGACTTATTTTACCGTTACAGGCCATGCCAGCCTTACACCTATGGATACACGAAGGATACATGAGGGACTGTGGCATTTTCAAGTGCTGCACAACCACCCACCTAATACTGGCAGTCCTATGAGAGCTAATCAGAGTTTCACATGACCAAATGCATCCAACTGTGGGGAAAATAATGGGAGAAAATTTCTTTTAAGTTTGCATCTCTTTTCATCATTTCTTCACAAACTGAAGTGGGGATTTAATGATTCTTTACATGAACAGCCACGTGGGGTCCTGAATTATACCAGCAGGCTAAGAAATGGATCTGAAAAATAACTGTATTTCAACAGATGGCTTCCGATGTGTAATTATCAATATGCGTAATGTGCAGTTTTTGTGCAAGGCCTGGTTATCTGGCTTGTCGTAGCTGTTTATGTGTATCATGCATTTCTTAGGTGCATGTAACTACTATGACTCAAAGGGCAGACAACAATAAAAATGTCTATTTAAGAGCACAGCCACTCCAGACACTAATGGGCCTATGAGAGCCTTTGGAAGACACATCTATCCAGTACAGAGAGCACCAAAATGAGCATGGATGACAAGAATGGATTTAGCTGCCAGCTACGTTTTACAAGGCCATTCATTCTTGCAAACACCTAAGACTTGTAACATGGTTTCCAGCTGTGCAAAGTAATTAATTATAATGGAACACAAATAATAATCTGTCTCTCCTCACTCACAGTAATTTTCACTTTCTAAACCCTGTGTGTGCCCAGTTTGTGTGGTTATTGCAAATGATGTTTAATATCCAACAGTGAGACTTAGATGAACAAACAAAACAAACAAATAAGCAGCTTAATCGAAGGGGTGGTAGATGCTCATGTGTCATGCAGAGCAAGAATTTCAGGACAGCCCATGTCCAGCCTGCTAGTACAAATGTTAAGGTGTTTCTGCACAGGCTGCTTTGCAGGCAGAGTGAAGGCAAGGGAGCCTAGCCAGGCAGTGAGCGCTCCATGGTAGTGCAGGAAGCTATAACAAAGGCTATATAGACCTTAGGTGCTTCAAGGAAAACTTCCATGAGCCCTAGAGCATTGTGTGAGTAGCTTTAGTGGTGCCACCTAGTACCTGGTGCTGGCACAAGACAAGACTTTATTGCAAGGGAAGGAAAAGTCCCATTGCAGGGGCAGAGAGTCATTAGGAACATGAATAGCTCACCTCTGCCAGCCACAGCCACTGGCTTTAGGTAATTATCTATCTGGTTTCTTTGTAACAGCAGCAGGATCAAGAAACCCACAACTCAATGCAGTGCTAAAAAGGGGATAAAACACAACGAAAACCTCAACCCCCTCCAAACCTGAAGGAGATGCTTGAGAAAGTGAATTTTACGTGACACAAAAGACAACTTAAAGCCGAGAAAAGACAACTAAAGGCAAGATTTATGACTGCACTGAGAGAGGTCGTACAGTTACAAGCCTCAGGCATTATGGTTCTGTGTAAAGAATATGGATCTGTCTGAAGAATATCATGAAAGTACAATAAAGCAAAGAAAAAGAAAAGAAACAAGCACCAAATTGATCATCATACATTACATTTTGGATCTGTGCTCACTTCACCATGGATGAGCAACTCAGCATCTCACAGCAGGGTTATTGCCATTTTTCCCCCATAAGGGAGCTGCAGCAAATCTGATTTCCGAAAAGTATTTTTGCTCTGTTTTGTTTTAACAAACAGAAGAAGATTATATGTTTCACTGAGCCAAGATACATACTTTCCCTTTCTGATGAGGTCCTTGCTGCTTCAGCTCTTCCTTTCACACTGATGTCTTATCCAACAGTTTCTGGAAGCCCTGCTGTGAATCTACAAAACCTCCTCTTTGGGCTCTTCCCTGTGTAATTTTAGATATTATAAGTTTAGAAAAGCTGAACTCAAATGCCTCTTCCCTCAGTCAGTGGTGCATCTCCCTTGAATGCACACATGCTGTTGCAGAAAGTGTAGTCCTCAAGGGCTGCACTAAGTTTTGGAGCACAACTGAATTAAAAAATCAGAGTCCTTCTCTAAAGAAAATGTGGGCAAAGTAGAAGGGATCATTCTCACTGGTGTGGTGATTAGGAGTAAATCCAGAAAGACAACAAGGTTGCTTCTGAGAAATAATCTATAGAAAAATGACACTATAATAGCTGTCTGCCTAGCTCTGGGGAAAGTTGAATTTAAAAATCAGGAAAGCTGTTGTCTTTTCTCTCTAAGCAGGTCTGTACTGAGACTTTGTGAATGTACAAAGTAACTCTTGCTGTAGGCTGATGTCTTCACTAGAGGTTTCCCTAGGCCACTTCAGATGAAGTGTGTCCTGGGTTCAGCAGTAGCAGTCATTTTTCTCCTTCTTAGTAGCTGATGCAGGGCTGTGGTTTTGACTTTTGGCCTGGGAACAGTGCTGTTAACACCAATGTTTTTAGTTGCTTCTCAGCAATGTTTACTCTGACCAAGGACTTTCTGAGTCTCATGCTTTGCCAAGGAGGAGGGGAAGTTGGGAGGAAGCAGACAGGGCACCTGACCCAAACTGACCAAAGAGGTATTCCATACCACAGTACATCATGCTCACTATATAAACTGGGGGCAGTTACCCAGAAGGGTTAGATCACTGCTCAGTCGGGCTGGGTATCGGTCGGCGGGTGGTGAGCGGTTGTATTTTCTTCCCTTGTTTTTCCCTTATCATTATTATTATTGGTGGTAGCAGTAGTGATTTGTGTTATACCTTAGTTACTGGACTGTTCTTATCTCTACCCGTGGGAGTTACATTCTTTCGATTCTCCCCTGCATCCCTTCTGGAGTGGGGTGGAGGAAGGAGGGGAGTGAGTGAGTGGGCTGCTTGGCAGCTGAGCTTAAACCACAACAAAATGTCATCAGCTTAGTTGGTTTCACTTCCTTACGGTCCTTTGTGTTTCCATATTAAACTTTGAAGTTCTTTTTGACAAAAAACAGTGGAGATGACTGTCTCTGTCCTTAGGACTCGTTTTTAGTTCCAGAACATACTATGAACTGCCTCCATTGACCATGACTTCTGGGGGTGGATAATGCTTTGCAGTGGGCAGACGAACGGAGACCACTGTTGCCATGACACAGAGTATTTTGTTTCTCTCTGGTGCAATTCTTGCTTTCTTAGTTTTGTATCACAAGTAAATGTGATCTACAGAAGATGTGCTTTACTTTCTCTTTTTTAATGAGACTCACATACAGCTGCAGTAGGCTCACTTGCAGCTTTATTACCAACTTCTCACTTCCCTGCTCTGCATTTGACTTGGCTGGGATGTGATCCCCATTTACTTGTTATACAGTTTTATGGAGTGAATGAACGAATTAAGACTCACTTTCCCTCCAGTTTTTAAATATTAGAAAGGCTATCCTATTAGTCACATCCTTTACTCTTACCACTATACTTCATATCCTGTGCATTTTTCCCTTTTCTTTTTATTCATCTGATGTAACAAAGTGAATTTAAAACAAAAAGCTACAGCTAGTACTTTGCTTTTAATTATCCCTTTGCCTTTGCTTCAGAAATCAAGCTCCTCTCCTGAATTAGTGACAGGGTATCAGGAAAAGGTGGATGCCAGAGTGCAATGACAATGAAGCAAATATGTTGTAGGATGCATGTTACACTGCCCTGCTCACCCCTTTTCTTGGGTTCCCTTCTCTTCTTAACTGAGGATAAAACCTTTCATATATTTTTAAGGTAAATGATGTCTTCTGGTGCTACTCAGCACATTAATCCTGGATTTCAGGGACCTGACACTGGACTAACCAAGGAATATTGTTTTTCCATTGATACAGGAAAAAATGTCCTCCCCTGCAGAAAACAGGAATATACTCTAAACCCAAGTTTCCCTGGCACGTTGTCGGAGTGGTGACCACTGGACAGGAGCTTGCAGAGATGATTTATTCACAGGTGCCTTTCCACAAGAGATGAGGTGCAGACAAAGCAACCTGGAGCACTGTTCCTTATTTACAGCACATCCATTGCTTCCAGGGAACAGAACATGCTCTGCAGGTCTTTTAGCATTGTCTCCATGCAAACCCAAACCTAACTGGGTGTTCGTACCGCGCACACACATGATCCCTTTCTTTGAAGCCAGACGGTGCACTTCTATGTGTTAATGTGTCAAATAAATCAGTGTGATTATTGTTTTGTTTCTATACTTGTTAGAAACGTCAGCTTCCTGTGCACATTGCTACAGACACTAGTAGAGGTTTTAGTGCCTGTGGAAACATTGCTGATTACCCAATGCTGTACCAGTGGAAGGTGGCTGGCTGAAGGGGTCTGGGCACATATGATCATTGCACAAGCCCTCTGCTCTGCTTTGTGAATATTCCCTTTATTTTCTGAGCCTTCAGAGTTGGTAGCCATCAAAGACTCACTATTAAAAAAAATAAAAGAAAAAAATGTTTAGCATATTTATATTCTCATTAAAGGTAAAAAAGTTGCATCCCAACTAGAAGGAAGTGCAGCAGGAGGGCCAGGAAACCTCCTTGGATGGATAAGGAGCTCCTGAGGAAAATTCAGATGAAAAAAGAGGCTTATAAGTGAAAGCAAGGACAGGTGGCATGGGAAGAGTACAGGGATGTTGTCCAGGAAGCTAGGGACCAGGTTAGGAAAGCTAAGGCCCAGTTAGAATTAAACTTGGCTTGGGGTATTAAAGATAACAGGAAGGGATTCTACAGGTACATAGCAAATAAAAATCAGACAAGGGAAAACGTGGGTTCCCTCAGGAAGCTCTCAGGAGAACTGGCTACACAGGATTTGGAGAAGGCTGAGGTTCTGAATGACTTCTTTGCCTTGGTCTTCACTGCCAAAGGCTCTGACCAAACCACCCAAGTCTTAGAAGGCAGACACAGGGACTGTGAGAATGAAGACCTTGTGCCCACTGTAGGAGAGGGTCTGGTTCGAGACCATCTTAAAAATCTGAATGTGCACAAGTCCATGGGACCTGGTGAAATCCACCCGTGGGTCCTGAGGGAGCTGGTGAATGAAAGTACTAAGCCAATGGCCATCATATTTGAGAAATCGTGGCAGTCAGGTGAAGTTCCCAAAGACTGGAAAAAAGGGAAATATAACCCCCATTTTCAAGAAGGGGAAAATGGATGACTTGGGGAATTACAGACCAGTCAGTCTCACCTCTGTGCCTGGCAAAATCTTGGAGCAGGTTCTCCTGGAAGGCATGTTAAGGCACATGAAAACCAACAAGGTGCTTGGTGACAGCCAGCATGGCTTCACTAAGGGGAAATCCTGCCTGACCAATTTGGTGGCCTTCTATGATGGGGCTACAGAACTGATGGACAGGGGCAGAGCAGTTGATCCCATCTACCTGGACTTGTGCAAAGCGTTTGACACTGTCCCACAAGACATCCTTGTCTCTAAATTGGAGAGACATCAATTTGATGGATGGACCACTCAGTGGATAAAGAACTGGCTGGATGGGCGCACACAAAGAGTTGTGGTCAATGGCTCAATGTCCGGCTGGAGACCAGTAACGAGTGGTGTCCCTCAGGGATCAGTGTTGGGACAGGTCTTGTTCAACATCTTTGTCGCTGACATGGACAGTGGGATTGAGTGCGCCCTCAGCAAGTTTGCCGATGACACCAAGCTGTGTGGTTCGGTTGATACGCTGGAGGGAAGGAATGCCATCCAGAGGGACCTTGACACGCTTGTGAGGTGGGCTGATGCCAACCTCATGAAGTTTAACCATGCCAAGTGCAAGGTCCTACACCTGGGTCAGAGCAATCCCAGGCACAGCTACAGGTTGGGCAGAGAAGAGATTCAGAGCAGCCCTGTGGAGAAGGACTTGGGGGTGTTGGTTGATGAGAAAATGAACATGAGCCGGCTGCAGTGTGTGCTCGCAGCCCAGAAAGCCAACTGTATCCTGGGCTGCATCAAAAGGAGCGTGACCAGCAGGTCGAAGGAGGTGATCCTGCCCCTTTTCTCTGCTCTTGTGAGACCTCACCTGGAGTATTGTGTGCAGTTCTGGTGTCCTCAACATAAAAAGGACATGGAACTGTTGGAACAAGTCCAGAGAAGGGCCATGAGGATGATCAGGGGACTGGAGCACCTCCTATATGAAGATAGGCTGAGAAAGTTGGGGCTGTTCAGCCTGGAGAAGAGAAGGCTGCATGGAGACCTCACAGCAGCCTTCCAGTATCTGAAGGGGGTGTATAAGGATGGTGGGGAAGAACTCTTCATTAGGGACTGTAGTGATAGGACAAGGGGTAACGGGTTCAAATTTAAACAGGGAAGTTTAGATTGGATGTAAGGAGAAAATTCTTTCCTGTTAGGGTGGTGAGGCACTGGAATGGGTTGCCCAGGGAGGTTGTGAATGCTCTATCCCTGGCAGTGTTCAAAGCCAGGCTGGACAGAGCCTTGGGTGACATGGTTTAGTGTGAGGTGTCCCTGCCCATGGTGTGGGGGTTGGAACTGGATGATCTTAAGGTCCTTTCCAACCCTAACTATTCTATGATCCTATGATTCTAAGCGGGGAAAGTCACTCCACTGTCTTGGCTTCCGTTCTTCCTTGTCCCCCATCATACCACATCTCTTCTGCCTTTTTCACCCTATCTATCTCTAAATGTCAGTTATTGGAGGCATTGATATCAAGGAAGGGTAGTGTAAGCTGAAGGCCAGTTCAATTTTAGGTACTGCACTTGATCCATGAAGCTAGTTACTCACTTCCAGAATGTGCCTCTCCCAGTAGAGCCCTGTCCTCATCATGTCAGAAGGTGACGGGACAGTTTAGAGTGTCTGGCACTGATATGAGCTCTAAAGTCTGGGAGGAAGAATTTTTTTTCCCCAACATTTCAGGTGTTAGTCCACAATATTGGTTAAGAAGCTGTGCCAGCAGACAGATACCCAAACAGCTCACCTGTGTAAACTGACGTAGCTCTGCTTTGTAGCTCAAGTAGCTTGTTTATATAAACATATAGCTTCATTTATCCTGTAAACCCTAATACTGACCCAGATTGGGATGATGCTTGTTTCTCAGCAATGATGGAGAATAATGCCTTCCTCCATTCCAACACCAATCTAACCTGTCCAGCAGCAAGAGCTTTGGCATGGTTATCTTAAAAAGGCTTTCCATAAAGCACAGCAATATGGAGAGAAGGTATTTCTCTATGTGTTATTATTAGCCTGGATCATACTTCTGTGACTTTTGAAGGAAAATAGAAACACAGCTGGTTAAGCATTGCCCTTTAAATGTCAGTACGGTGTGTGTGCATGTGAGTGTGGATATATATTTATTGAAATTTAAATTTTAATTCTCTGATGTTTTCTTTACACTGTGGATTTCAGATGAGGTTATGATATGCACAACCCGTGGTTGGTTGTCAGGAATCATTCCAGAACAACTATCTGGGTACTTAAATGTTTCGGGCTCTCTGAAGTATTTTACTGGGTTTTGCTGTTTACCTACCTCACGTGTAAAATCAGGTCGACATTTTATACTGGGAACTGAAATGTCTGCTTGGGATTCAACCCTGAGCTTTGTGTGCTGATAAAAACCTCCTGCCTGCTTGAGTACCAGATCCGAATTTTTTGTCAGCTTCCTTAAGAGCTTGAAACATATTATAGCTATGTAAATAAAGGTTAGGATGAGTGACCAATTTACTTTAGAGCTTTCATTAAGCTTTTATCTTAGAGCTTTCATAGAGCTTTCGTTAGAGGTTTCATAGAGCTTTTCTTCTGGTTGAGAAAGCTTCTGTCTTTCTATGTAACAGAGATTTTCCATGTTAGCCTTTGGAGACATGATTGTCTTAGTAAGAATGCTGAGCTCTTCAACACAATAGGACTCTCAGGTCTGCAATATCGGTGAAGAACAAGTGCTACAGATGGACATGCTCTGCGATCCCAATCACTAAATCAAGGATTTCAGAGCATCACAGACTCTTCATTCCATGCGAGCTACCGTTACTAGCTGGTTAGACTATCATACCAGAAGCTGGCTTTTTCTTTTAGTTTTCCATGAAGAAAAAACCTACATTATTTTGTGGCAAAGAAAATACTTTTCCTTAAGGCTGAGTACTTGATATTACTATTGGGAAAATACCATCTTAGTCCTTAATCTGATGCCTTAGTAGATTGCTCTGATTTAGATCTGGTGCCTTAGAGATTTATTTTTCAGGTCTCTCACAGATCAACAGCAAATATGCAGGTAGGCATTTTATGATGGAATTGTATTGTTGCTTCCATCTACCACTAAAGAAATTTCTGCTTCAGCCATACAGAATGAAAGGGGCATTTTGAGGTCATCTAGCCTGAACCCCTAGCTCAGGCGACATCAGCTAAAGCAGGTTGCCTAGGACTGTGTCCAGACAAGTTTTGAGTGTCGGGTTTCTTCAGATGTTGACTCCACAATAAATGAAGAATTTAAACCAGAATAAGTAACTTAGACCATAATCTAACTCTTTCCTCTTCTATCAGACCTTCTACAATGTCACACAAGAAAGAAAGAGGGAAGATTTCCTCTGTGGATTCGTTAGATTAAGTTGTTTTCTTTGTTTTCTGATTTACACACTGCTGTTTATGAAAGTGCCTTTTTTTCAGCAGTAGAAGAAATTATTTTCTGTATATAAATCTATGTGGATGTTTAAACTTGTTAAGTGTTTCAGAATCCTATGGGATGAAAGGTGCTATATAAATGTAAAATACTCTGTTATTATTTATTATTTCTTTACACATGGTAAGTGCTGATGCAATGTTCTGTTTCTTGTTGTGATCGTGTTACATGACCTGGTATTGCATCTTGCTATAGCACACAAATATTTATTTTGGGAGAAATCATATTAACACCCATCCTTCAATTTTCCACTCACACTGTTTTATATTAAGTGTATCTAAGCCTTTTATTTCCCATCCTTATTTCATGAGATGTGTTGGTAACATTCTCAAAGGAACAAACTTGTCTTCTGTTTTTTCCCTTCATCTTGCTCAGTCTCATGCTAAAAAAGATTGCTGGAAATTCCAAATATCTGACTTCTGCTGTGCTTTGCTTGGGGATCTACATTGATGCACTAATTTCTTGCAAAGAGAAAGAATATGAGAAACAATTGATATTTTTACCTTGGAAGGTGCAAATACATCGGTATATCTTCCGGGTTTTGTCACCCTTGTTGCACAGTAAGCAGTCAGTCCCCATGCTTGTACCCACGTGCTACAGAGGGGAAACCTCACCCATACAGGTTTGTATTCATATTCCACCTGTAGACTAATGCTATTCTCCTACATTTCTGTGAAAGCAAACAAACATCTTCCACCTGATCAACCTTGCCTATCATAGAGTCACAGAATAGTTAGGGTTGGAAAGGACCTTAAGATCATCCAGTTCCACCCCCCCCACCATGGGCAGGGACACCTCACACTAAACCATGTCACCCAAGGCTCTGTCCAACCTGGCTTTGAACACTGCCACGGATGGAGCATTCACAACCTCCCTGGGCAACCCATTCCAGTGCCTCACCACCCTAACAGGATAGAATTTTCTCCTTAGATCCAAGACGGTTGGCTTTCTGGGCTGTGAGCACACACTGCAGCTGGCTCATGTTCATTTTCTCATTGACCAACACCCCCAAGTCCTTCTCCGCAGGGCTGCTCTGAATCTCTTCTCTGCCCAACCTGTAGCTGTGCCTGGGATTGCTGATCATGTGAGTAAAGCAGTCAAATAAAAGCAGGGATAAATTACCAACATATAATTTTATCCCCCGCCCCTTCCCCGCCCCCTCCAAGCTTTCCCTCTGTCTTTAGTCCATTTTGGTGTTTCACATGTTATTTTTAAAATATTTTGATACTTCCTGTTTAGCTACCCAATAGTGCCTGTCTATCACCCCTTGCAGTAAAGTGTCATGCCTGGAAGCCCGCAGGATTAAATGGTTAGGCACTCTGCTGGGGTTTGCTTTGATGATGACATTTAGTGCCAGCATCTGCAGAAAGCAACGACACTCTTGGCTTTCTCATCCCTATCCAGGGACAGTGAAGAAAAGAAATAACACCAAGACATTTTAAGGTATGATTATAAATGACTTGCAAGTGTCAATTATAGTCTTTTTGGTTGAAATCTGCAATTTTGATGATTCTTAAGAGCTACAGAAAAATCCATCTTCTATTTTTTTCCTTCCTTCAATGACCTTTACACTACTGCTTGCTTTAAAAGCTCAACAGAGCTCCATTGTCTTTGATATCTTTCTCCTGCAATTTTCAAAGAAATCAGATAAGGTAGAAAATTGCTTAGAGCACTTAGAGATGTTCATATTTTGCAGTAATATAAATACCAGCAAAGAACCCATTTTAGGTTTGGTATACTGGTGACATTTACAAAAAACCAATAATGCAAGGAAGGATTGAAGGTGAATTGTTACTGTTTCACAGTGTTTACACTGGGGTTGAGGTAGGCTTTTTATTCATTTTTCAAGCACTGCAGTTACTCCGGTTTGGAGGTGAACTGTGAAGACTGTGCAGAAATTGGCTCACAAGAGAAGTTCTCCATACAGGTATGAGACCTCCTGACATAGAAAAAAACAAATCAACATTAAAAAGAAATAAATATTTGGAGGAAAGAATATTAAGTGCAGAACATGTGAATGCCTCTTGTAAAACTTCAAAAATGGATTTTTTTTTACTAAATTCATTTTAATAGGCTGCAGTTTGTGCAACTTGACAGAAGTTTTCTGCAGAAGTGTCTCCATCAGAAAATGATGTGCTGAATGCAGAACATTCCCTGATAATTTGTTGTTTTACAAAGTCTGATTTCATAAATAATTCAAAGGAATAAGTCAGAAACTGCAAGACTGTGACAGTTAATTTTTAAAATGTTGGTTTTAATTCTATTAGTATTGTTGTGCAAGCATAAAATCGTTTTATTGGTTTAGATCTTGTTCAGAAAGCTCACATTTCCAATAACACAGGAAATATTCATATATGGGTCAAAAGCATCCTAACTGTTTTTGTCTTTAGAGATGCTTCTAAGGAGGATGAACATTTTTATCCACCAGACATGACATTTAATTTGACAATATTAAATGAACCAGTCTTATTTAATAATCAAATGTAAAACTGCCCCCTTTTAACACCACATTTCGGATCACGCAGCAGTATTATCCATCTGTCGAGGAGCTCTTTAAAATATTTAAGAATTCTTCCCATCAGAAGAAGGGCACTAATGACAAATTGTCTCAGTCTCAGTGTAAATATAGTGTTACTTCAGGAGAATTTAGGTTCCAAAATGCAATTTAAAATAGCAGAGCCCTGAGCAACTACATGGATGATATTTCCTGGATCTCTGTCTTCCAGACAACAAAGATGGCTTTATTTCCTCTTGTGAAGAACATCCTAGAAGCATTACTCAACCAATGTATTACCATTCCCATAGTAAATTTTTGTGACATATCGTTACAGATAAGGTAAACAGGAAAATGCTGAGTGCCATCAGGAAGGGTCTTCCCTGGGATGTGTGTGCCATGGTATCACCAGAGGAACATCCTTGAATAGGCAACTCAAGAGCTCTCTGAATGACTCATTAGAAGTGGAGCAACCTTCAAGCACAGGAATTAGTGAAGATATGGGTCAAGTTTTGTGTTCCCAATTCTTTCTATAAATACTACTCAGGGCAGTACTCTTCATGTCACACGCATAAAAAATAAGTCTGTGTGTCCATGCCTCTCCTTTATTTGATAGGCTGAGAAAGTTGGGGCTGTTCAGCCTGGAGAAGAGAAGGCTGCGTGGAGACCTCATAGCAGCCTTCCAGTATCTGAAGGGGGCCTATAGGGATGCTGGAGAGGGACTCTTCATTAGGGACTGTAGTGACAGGACAAGGGGTAATGGGTTAAAACTTTAACAGGGGAAGTTTAGATTGGATATAAGGAGGAAATTCTTTCCTGTTAGGGTGGTGAGGCACTGGAATGGGTTGCCCAGGGAGGTTGTGAATGCTCCCTGGCAGTGTTCAAAGCCAGGCTGGACAGAGCCTTGGGTGACATGGTTTAGTGTGAGGTGTTCCTGCCCATGGCAGGGGGGTTGGAACTGGATGATCTTAAGGTCCTTTCCAACCCTAACTATTCTATGATTCTATGATTCTATTCTCTGAGGGAGAACACGAGAGTCATGGCAGAGGTTAAAAGAGTTCTTAATGCTGGGAATTTATTAAAATTATGTTTTTGAAGGTTATTTTCTTGTCATTCTCTTCACACACTCTGGCATAGGCCCTAAAATTTTGAACAAAGGCATAATTATTTCATGGCTAGAGCGGTTTGTGAATACTGGGGGGAATCCATTTATATTTGGTTAAACTTGCCTAAAAGGGAGCAGAGTGCTCTGTAGTGCCAAATTAGTCTGTCAGAGTCCAATCTGAGCTTGTGTTCAAGGGGAATCCTCCAACACTGGATGTAAACAACATCTGCCACTTTGCTATGACTGCTACTCAGAAACTCAGGCCAGTTACTCCATAGCTGCTTGAGGCCGAAGCTTTCCTGATTGCCAGCCAATGACTAGTTAAGGCTTATTAATGTGTTTATATTGGTTGTTAATGTCCTTCTGATTTGCCCTTTGTGCACATTAGTCCAAGACCTGTGAAATTTGGTCTCTTTGAGAGAAGGTTGCAAAAACCACAATCCCCCTGCTTATGTGAAAAGTGTGAAAATAGTGGTGATTTGAATATGGTTTTGTAGGGTATTATGTATCCTAAATAATATGGGGTCTTGTGGATGAAAAGTACTCTATCATTCTCCATCAGCTTCATGCTTTATGTGAAAAAAATTGAGAACAAGAAAAAGTGTAATTGCATAGCTTTTTTATCTTGATTAAAAAAAACCTCTCAACCCTCCATTGATCCTCATCCTAAACCATATTCTTATTCTGCTTCTAAAATTTCATATTCCTTTTCATAGTATAAAATAATTGTATTGAAAATTTGTGAGAAAATTCTCTTTAAAATGAAAGGGACACATAGTCATCTATCTGGAATCACTGCTGAACAGATAATTACACATTCTTCTTTTAAGAGCTTGGCTGTGGAAACATTTAAAGGGAATTAACATTTTAAACACAATTTTATTCTGACTTTTATGCTACAGACTGTTAAGGAACTTCAGTTAAATACCATGATGGAGGATAGCTATGTAAATTGCCTTAAAGTCTAAATATGAATATTTATTAAAAGCATATAGATGCTGTCAGTGTAACAGGACTTCCAGTTCCATTTACATCTGAACTCAAGCTAAATAGCTTAGTAACTTTCAGTATTATAAGAAAAACGAAACCCCACAAACTGCTTAATGGCAAACTTGATTGTGAGTCTGGATACAAACAACGATACAGCGGAGGAAGTCCACTGGTGCATTGAAGTGCTACAAAAATACTTAAAACTGGAAAATCCAAACTTTTGCAAATATTTTTGGTCATGTTTTTCCAGTTATCACTTTTCTGACAGTGCTTCTCCCTCGATTGTCTCTGAGCAGTGATAACATGTTCTGAAACCGGTTCCACCTTCTGACTGTGGCATCTAGAATAGTTTCATAAGTGCTCAAGAAAGCCCTGCTATGTCTGCAGTGTTTTCCCTTGCTTGCCTGGATTGGACTATTCAGTCTACATGATGATACCCAAAAGTGTCACTTTCTCTGGGTCTTGGTGAGATGATAATTTGACTGTCTTCCTCTTGTATTAAGATCTCAGCCTAGAGGACCATTAACTTTTTGAAGCTGAGTGCTGCCTGACTCTTTTTTGTCATTCAAAATTACTCTTAGGATCTGCTTAGTCTCTCTAGTGTCAGCTTCAATGAGATCAACTTTTTCTGGCTATGAAAGCCCAAATTAGAGTTTGAAAACTCTAGTAGAAAAACATGATAATGACATGGCCAAAAAGCAGAACTTACTGGTTAAACAACCATTTCAGTTGTTTCGCTGGCTTCCATGGATGTCATAATGCTGCAAAAAGTACAGTAGCATCACTGATTTTTAGTGTTTGTTTTCCTGACAGTTTCAAAAAGTAGAAACTTTTCATTCACAGCACATTGATTAGTGAAGACTTGAAACTCTGCGCAGCTGGTTACAATTGGCTGTTCATTTTTTGCCTAAAAAATCATCTTGCCAGCTTTTCTGTGAAATCACATCTCATCATCAGTCTGACACAAATTCTGAGATGCTCACTTGCATTTAGAGTGCTCTAATTCCCAAACTGTTGGAATGCAGGCAGTCAGCATGGATCTGGGGCATTACGTGTAGTTCCTGTCTCGGGTGAAGAAGAGCAAAGACAGTGAGGCAGACAGTGAAACTACAGAGTGGTGCAGCTGAGGCCTCAATCAGGCAAAGAACCAAAGCTGATGAAGTCTTTTAGGGTTTTGATGGCTCTTTTTCTGGAATTCATCTCGCAAAGATTTGGTGCAGGAAAACCTGGTACATTTCCCTGTTGTGCCTTCCCTAGTATATGAACATGACTATATAAATGTAAAATGACATACAGATCAGTGCGTGGATGTTCAGGATTATCATATTGCTGGTACTGGTTGACTGAGGAGGGACAGAAAATTTGCTATCTGCTTCTTTTTTCTTTTTTCACAAGATCACTTTTGATAATTATATTTGTATCTTTATTGGGCCTCCGAGGGGCACCACAAAGACTTGAATATGAGAGGATGGAAATGGGTTCTTAAACTTCCCTGTGCTCAGATTTATTTTTAATCTTGCAAGATTGCAAGTATCTGGAACTTTCCTTTGTTAGCAGTGGACATAGGTGATCCAGGGTAGCCTCTGGCATTGCTAAACCTAGTTTCCTTTCCAAATTGCTCAGAACTTAAAGAGATTACAGTAAGAAAGCACCGTTATTCTAATTTTGCACATGGGGAGCTGAGGCACTTTGCTATTATATAATTTACCATAGGAATAGGAATGTCAAAAGTCCCAGTCAAAAGAATTTCATTGGTAGGTTAATTACACAGATGTGTGCATACCCACAAAATTCCCTTCATGAGCTCATTAGTTGATTTAGGACTTTCTGAATTTTGAGAAATATTACTGCAAGAGCTACCAAATTGCAACTGCCTGTATAAGAGCAAACCCTGGGCCTCAGGAATCCTCTGATTCTGAATTCCTGATTTCCAACTCCTACTTGTTTCTTTTCTTCTTCTGGATCCTCACACTTTGTATTTGCCTCACAGCAATTTTGGGATGAGAGGAGGGGGAAATGTCATAAAAGTTACGCGTGCTAACATGCTTTCTGCCATATGTTTAAGAAAAATCTCCTAAGCAATATTCTCTGCGGAACACTTGAATATTTTGCAGTGGATTTTTTAAATATATATGGTGCTAAAGTCATTCTAATCCTGCCAGCGAGTCTGGGAAATAGTTTCTTCCTACAGAAACGCATTTACAATCTTTAAAGTTATTCTGTACTTAAAGTCATGTCTCAGAGCTGAGATCTCGGAAATCTTTATTGTACATGCATGACTAGTGGCCTGTGATACAAAGGAGGATGACAAAGATTCAGTTTATGAGCCTGTTAAACCTTCTTCCTTGGCTTGTGCTCAGTTAAGCATGATGTCAGAATATCTAAGCAGTTTGCAGTGTTACCAAACTAAATATCTTTGTGAGCACAACATGGGCTGAGTGCTTCTCCAGTCGCAGCATTTATGGAGCATATCAGTACCTATGCGGGATTAGTTTGGAAGCTTTTCCAAAATCGGCAGTCTTTATAAAAATCCTTTATAGATAAACTTCTAATCAGCCTCTTCCTAGCAAACGCATCATAAATCCTGAGCATCTGCCAGATTTACCTGTACCCCTGAGTGAAACATGACACTAATATTTGTGTCTCTTGCTACACAACTGATTCTGGCTCCTGCCATATCGAGTGTTAAACACAAATACCCCATCCATAGTCCATTTCAGTCAAACGAAAGGGAGCAACAAAAAAAGGAGGGTAGCTTGGCTTTCATCATCGTCCCTACAATAATATTAAATATATTTTGTATATCTGACAGTTTCTGTGCAATTCTTCACTGTTGCTATATCATTATTATTATTTACATCTCTAACTCTTTGCAGTTTTATCTAGTCACATGCTTCCATTGGATGTCTTAAATATGGGGTTTACGTGTGCATGAACACATGGATAACAAGTTAATTTGTTTGGCTGATTCAGGTCCTATTCAGCTGCTGTAATTTTTCCCTTATACAATTTTCCTAGCACATACTGAGCCTTGACCAGTAACTGTTGTCTGAAGGTGACAGGAAGCATCAAGCTCAAGTTTGAAGTTTGAAGGAGTGACCCACGATCTGTTTTTCTTAATATGAAGTCCTCCTTCCTTTCCAAAACGCAGTCTCTAAACCTGAGATACATACTGTCCTATCACACATCATTTCAACACAACCAGTCTGTCCATAAATTGTTGCAAGTCAGTTCAACCTCTGCCTCCTCTCCTCTTCTTCCTTGGCTGGTCTATGTTCAAAACAACGGGTCATACATAAATCAACACTCTCCAGACAGTCCTCCTTGTTGCTATTGACATGTACCCCACATTGTCATCACTCCATGTCCACTGAAAACTCTTGGAGAGGAATAATTAGATCCACGGTAAAAAAAAAAAATTAAATGCCAAAATATATTTAGACACAGTCTAATGTCAAACCTTTAAGGATGTAGTGAATGCTGATATTTGTAAGAATCACTTATTTTTAGGGTTTTACTTCCAGGTGTCCACAGATGTGTTTGTTTATTTATTTATTTATTTGTCCATTTCCCAAAGAGAGAAGTTTATGTTTAGCACTAGGTCACAGGTTCTGAAAGAGAAGAATCAGAAAAATTTAAATAGTACAGTACCCAGGACAGGAAAATTTTGTAGGCTGTTACTTATTTCTCAGAAAGGGCAGAAAGAAGAGCTGAGGATCTGAGGAATTCTGTAAACAGCAAGAACCTATCTTATGGATGGCTATGCATTGAGGGGCAGGATCTGTGTTAGAGTACTCGGGAATAGCCAGTACTTACAGCTACACAGCATGACAAACTGAGCTCTGGGGGCACATGGAGCTAATTACCTATTTTCCTTTCATAGTCTCTGGTGGTCCATGATGCTTCAAAACCTGTTGATTTAAGGTTAAGAGAGGGAAGGGACAAATATGTGATTCTGTTTTGTACAGCATGAAAAATAAAACTATTGCTGAGGTTAGTTGTTTCGACAGGATCGTGTCAGGTTCTGTAGAAACTTTTCAACCAGAGAAATAGCAACAGCAGCTTTAAGAAAAGAGTGGAAGACGGGTCTGGGCTTATTGGTGTATAAGTAGGCCCTCACAGTAAAGTGATTGATGGCATAGACTAATGGCCCAGCATTGCTATTTCTTTTAGAGACAGGCTTTTAGTGCAGCCTGGAGATCACAAGGTGGTTGAAGGTTTGGTTAGAGTCAGGTTTGTGAAAAGAGAAGTTCAAAACTTCTCTGTGGTGGTGGGGTGTGTGTGTGGTACAATCTGGAAGGATAAGTGCATTGACATTTGTAATCCTTCATTTTGTTTGATTGCTCCCAGCTGACTGAGCAGCTTTTTAAATACCACAGCTCAGGGGTCAAGAAGGGTTAATGTTTCAATAGGGAGGATTAGGGTTGGATTGGAGGAAATGCCAATAATCTTTTCTGGTAGTATTAAGTATTACCTAGGCGTTAAGCTGAATATAGGTGTTAATGAGAACATGGGGTTGGGGAGTGTCTGTTTTTTTGTGACAGCTTCAGGGGTCCATGAAATATCTTTAACAGTTTATTGAACAAGAAAAGGAATAGAAGAAATGATATTATGTGGTTATAGCTTCTATAAGAAAAGTAATATTCATGTGTCCTCTTGAGATAATGGCTTATCTTTGGTTACTTTTACCTGTGACAGTAGGGTTAGAGTTATGGGAATGAGGGAGAGAAATGCTATCATTATGGCTGCATATTGCAGATGGTGCTTTCATAAGAATCACTTTTTCATAATTATATTTCTCTTTCAAGTTATGCCTGGTGGCTGCGACATAGCAGCAGCCACGTTATTTTTGAAAAAAGTGAGAGTAGATACTATTGTACCAACTTCAGGCCTCCAAAGCAGAATAATTCCAAATTGCTTAGTCAATAGGTCATAGTTACCATTTTGGTTCTGATCAGTGGCTGAGAAATATGGAAATCTAGAGCCAAAGTTATGGTTAGTATTAATAGTGCTCAAAAAATGAGGAAGAGGTGCAATTTGTGGCGTACTGTTTCTAGACCATAGAAATAAAACATATGAGCCAAGCAGCTCACTATTGTTTCTCCAGTGTGATGGTATGGCTGGAAAATAAGCAGTAAACAGGGTTAGAGTTAGGTTTATGGTTAGTATAGAACAAATGAGCATGGAAATATTTATAATTTGTATGGTTGACTGTATATAGAAGAAAACCAGTTCTGCTTCTACATGAGGCTTAGAATATTGTTATACCCTTTGGTTTCAGGGTCTTACAATCAACTTTTGAGTGTCAGCTTTAACAGTCAGCTCTACCAGAGTTAGGGACAGGCTTAGGTTGGGGATGTATATATCCTTGCTTTGTTTGTGTAGACCAGAAACGTAAAACATGGGCTTGAATTGTATGGTTGAAAGTTGTTTTCCTTTTTTATCTCAGGTTTGGCTACTATTTCTGTGACTTCTATGGGCAGAGCTCATGCTACAGTTAGATTTTTAGTGAGCTTTAGTGATGGTCTACCTTAAGGTTTTCTAAGATGAGCAAATGAAAAGTTACAGGATTTTAAAAAAGGGATCATGGTTACTTCTTTCAGTCTCTGAGTGGCTGACAGAACAGAGTTGCAGAGCAGAACAGGGGAGAAGGAAAAAAAGAACTGGATTACTTCTGGTACAGAAATGCAAAATGAACTTTAGGATGCTTCTACCAATCATTTCGACTTTTATTTTATGCATAAAATACCATATACCATATGTTACGGTATTAGCGAAATTCATCATATGTATAGGGTTAAAAAATAAGGCAGGAAGAGGTTTATTTTATAAAATCCTTACAATAAATTGGCAAAATATAATTAGTGCGGACAGTGACTTATGGTTATTTTGTTATTTCCAGAAGAGTTTGACAACAGTGAGCAGAACAAGGTTACACTAAAGGCTGGGATTAGTGTTAAGCATTTGAGAGAAAAAAGTGAGAGAAAACTTCCTCCTCTTTCCTATCCTCTCAGATCAGAAGAGTTGTGATGCTTTTAAAGATCTGCTTATAAAGGACTATGAGCCCACACAAGGGTTTAGGTGGGATTTTTGCTCCCTCCCACATTTATTATGCCTTAATTGCTACTTAACTGTGTCTTCTCAAACAGGCGTCTCTAACAAAAATTACTTTGTAGCTCTTGATTCCTCTGAAGTGAAGTTCAGAGGACTCTCATGGGCTTAAGAGGATTCTGGAGCAATCTGAAATTACAGTAAATTCTTTAACTTGTCTTACAAATATTGCAATTCCTACGAATAACATTAGGATGTTCATTGAGCCTACTGTTAAACTAGCTTTGATAAGATGTTAAATACTATCTTGGTGAAATTACATTAAGTATGGGATTCAGTGTACATTAAGACACCTACGCTGGGTATCTGAAAGGTGTAATTTAGTTAATGTGTGAATGCAATCTGAACTCCTGCTATGGTCAGTGGGGATGCAGGGAGTCTGGTTGATGGAGTCCCACAATTATCCAGCTGACTCAACAATGTGTGCTGCATCAGAGTGAACCAGATCACTCCAGGGGCACCACTGACTGGAGTAACTAATGGATTGGTTCACTTTCCTCAATACAAAAACTACCCATCATTTCAGATGATGGCAGGTAATCACCTTGTCAAAGGCCACAGGTCTCCCCACAGACCTATGTGCCCATCCCACCTTTAGGTCTTGGATACTCTTGAGCATTAAAAATGGCACCAGTTGCCTGTATTTAGACAGTTGACTTTCAGTTTATTTCTGCATTGATTAGAGAGGGAGACTGGATGCTTAGTCTATATGTAGGCAGCCACAAACAGATGACTACATTTAAGTGTCCTAATCTGGAACTCAGCTCCTCACAAAGAGAGTTGGTTGCATAAGCAGAACTGTGGAGCCCTGTTGTGGAGGTTTTAGGTTACCTGGTCTCTATCTGTCATATTCTACAGGCCCAGTTTCATCTCTCTTAGAATTAGATAGGTATATCAGGCAGCTTATCTCACTAGTAATACCTCCAGAAACTTGTGTATTAAACAACTGAAGTATGACATAAGCATCAGACAGTTTCTGATGATCACATTTGAGATAAAGCTCTTAGGATTTTGCTGCCTTGCCACAAATGTTTTCTATTCTAAGAGAATTACTTTCCTCATTCAGACTGGGACTTCAGGTCTTCTGCTCTAACCCTGTCCTCAAAGAAGGTCTAACTTCTCAAAAGCAGGGTGGACATAAAACGTGCACATTTGGAAACATGACAAAAGTCTCAGCAGAAAATATCAGGTGTTTTCTCAGAACAAAGTAAGTCCAGCCCTTTCTCTTGGGTGGAGCTAGTAAGAAAGGTAGAAGCAGACAGCTAACCAAGCACAGGGCCCATATTGACAGAGACACATCCTGTCTCTGTGAAGCACCAGGAGTTTTTAACACTGAATTAATTAGAAAAAGAATTGACCCCTAGCTAAAGAGAGCTCCTTCAGGACTAGGCAGCTTGGGAGCTGCTGCAGTACTTAGGTTTGTAATAGATAGCTGTGAACTTACTGATATTTTTTACTAAAATACATGTGATTGTAACTTTTTTAGTATCCCTATGGCCTGAGTTATCAGCAAAAATATGTGAGAGTACTTTTTTAGCTGTACTTTTTTCCTGGACCAGAGGGTATTGACAGCTTCAGAAGAATGGAATAAAAACAATTTGTTTAGTGTTCCAATGTTATTCAGCATTTGTTTGAGCTCCTTGATATAGAACTAAAAGATTCACATAAACATGAACTTTCCAAAAGGTTTAGGCAGTAAAACACACCCACCCAAATATACATACATCTAAGGTTATTTTCAGAGATTTTTTCTCTTTTAGTTGTCCCCATGCTAGTTTGTATGAATCTGTGGAGAATTAAAAGAATGTGTTTTCCCATGCAATGTCTATTTCTATATCCCTCTGGCAGACAAGGAATGAAAGCAATAACTAACTTCACTTACTCTCTTGTTTTCATTCTGGCCACAAAGAAGGAAACAGAAGTAGCTTAAAAGAATAGAAAAAGATTCTTCAATTTTCTACTGACCTGTTACACATCTATTTTAAATGCTTGCCAATGGGGAAATCACTGACATGAAACATTTGAAGAGCAGTTGCTTCTGCATTATCCCTCTTTATAAAAATGTTAATTTACCATCCTAAACAAATAATTGCATTTTAATATTTCACACAGTTACTACATAATATTTTTAATACCAGATGGAAGCCAAAATCAGTATTGGATTATCAAACAACTAATCATCAACTCAAGAAAAGATTGTTTAGCATTCACATGTAAACAAATAAATGCACATAAGTCATCCGTACTTTAATAGATCACTCAAGTTCAGTTTTGGAGTAACATGTTATTCTGTATAGGCAGGTGTACTATGGTTCTATCTCTAATGTCTGGCAAATGGTTATCACCAGTGTTGTGGTTTAGCATTAATAAAGTTCTTCTGGATCTGCATAGGTACACCCAGGGGACAAGAAATCTTGGGGGCTGTAAAGAATCAAATGAATAATGAGCTTGTATTATGCAAGCATAGGACCTGTGAGCTTTCAGATATGTGAGAATAAGACATTTATATAAAGTTTCAGCATGATGTAGTCTGCAACTGCCATGCCAATTACAAGTCACTGAAATCCTACTAAGGAGAGTGAATTATAGTCCTGATAGAGAGCAACCTGAAACTATGACCACCTGAGTTCTGTGCATCACTCAGTTAAAGGCCTCTTTCTCAGTTTAATGGGACATAATTCTTTACTGCTGGCACCATGCTGTGGTTTTGCTGGCATTTTCTGTGAAGACTGAAGATACTGGTAGTTAAGCTATCCTCCCTGGGTTTAGGATAAAGTGCATTGCTGGGAACAATATAAAAGCTTGGACTTCTGCTACCTGGCTTGATTTCTGAAGAAAGCAACATTATGCTTCACTGGACTGAGAACACAAACTAAGTTTAGATCAAACCATGTTTAGGTTGTTTTTTTAAAGATAATAATGAATTTTGCCCAAATGCAGAAAAGTGATTTTCTCAGCTTTCATAGTCTCTTACTTCTGTGATTTTTATTGTTCTTAAAACATAACTATTGAAGTTATCCAGTATTTGAGTGTGGCATTGGTATAGATTACTTCCTGAGGTCTATTGAAACCAAGGTGTGTAGCAAGGTTCCCTAAAAAAAAATCCTAGAAATCTGCACAGGATACACAGGTTAGTCATGAGTTGCATTGGAAACAGCATTGTTCTGTAGCAGCACCCAAAGGCCAGTGGTGTCTAAAATGAAACTGGACACTTCTGTGTAGATATCTGAACCATGCGTTTAATGACTTGCATTCTCCCTTAATTATTATATTGCTTTTCTAACCAAATAACATTATGCAGTGAAGTCATGGTTTAACCCCAACCAGCAACTAAGCACCACACAGCTGCTCACTCACTCCTACGCTGGTGGGATGGGAAGGAGAATTGGAGAAAGATAAAACCCATGGGTTGGGATAAGGACAGTTTAATAATTGAATTAAGTCTAATAATAATATTAACAATAACAGCAACAATAATAGTAATAAAGGAAAACATAGTGAAAGGAATAAAACCCAAGAAAGACAAGTGATGCACAACACAATTGCTCACCAACCTCTGACTGAAGCCCAACCAGTCCCTGAGTAGTTATTGGCCTTTCCTGGCCACCTCCCTGCAGTTTATACACTGAGCATGATGTTCTATGGTATGGAATACTCCTTTGGCTAGTTTGGGTCAGGTGTCCTGTCTCTGCTTCCTCCTGGCTTCTTGTGCCCCTCCTCACTGGCAGAGCATGAAAGACTGAAAAGGCCTTGATCAGGGTAAGCATTACTGAGCAACAACTAAAACATCAGTGTGTTATCAGCACTGTTCTCAGATTAAATCCAAAACACAGCACTGCACCAGCCACTAATGAAAAACTAACTCTGTCCCAGCTGAAACCAGGACAAAACTTAATAAGTGATATTTTGCATTTTCCCTCCTGGCCAGTTTTGGACCAACCATCTATTTTCCATTGCATTGCACAGAAATGTCGAACCCCTTAAAGATCTTTGTTACCTTTCAGCTTCAGTGTCTAGGATAACAGGAGAAAGAGATTATCCAATAAATCTTAAATATCTTGTTTTCCTCAAAATCTGCATTTCAACCCACTGTGAGCCCAACTTGTTCTGTAAAGAAAAAAGATAGCTCACAATGTTACTCTGATTTAGTATCTCTGCTTGAGATTGAATAATTCTGCAGGTCACACAATAACAGCTGCTGTGGAAATCAAACACAATCAGACTTCTTCAGAACTTAGACAAGGTTAGTGAATGTCCATGCAATACAACAGTACATTCATCTTGGCTCCAGGCTGCTAACCCAAAATAACACAGTGCTTTGGAGCATGTTAATACAGCTGTGCTTCAACGTATAGTAATAGCTTTTCCTCCTACTCTTCTCCTTCCCTTTCCCTTGACACAGAGCAGTATCAGTAGGAGGGTAAGGAGCAGAGGTTAAAAAACTTAAATGAGCCAAAACTAATGTGCTTCAGAGTTTCTGCTTGTCTTCATGTTTGCTGAAGGGAAGTAGTGCCATGGGAGAAAAATGCAAGCAGTGAAAATAGAATAACAGAGGAGATGAGAGGAAATGATCATAAGGAAGCTGGAATAAGAAAGCTGTAAAGGGGATACACCAGGTTGCAGAGGGGTAAAGTAGTCTGGAAAGAAAGTAGAAAATGAGCATAGAGTGGTGCAGAGTGACATAAACCATGAACTCCAACACTGACTTCACTGTGCAGATTGGTGTATCTCCCTTGAGTGGCTTCTCTTAGCTGCCACTTTGGCTCAGTGATCAAATTTAATACAATACAGGGCAGCGCATCATGAAATCAAAGCACGGGCCTGGAATCAGAGAACTTAGACTTTTAAGGCAGGATACATGGCCAGAGATACCCAAGTCACAAAAAGCAGTAAAGTCATTAATAGCTATAAATTCCAATCAGAATAACAGTTATTGTTTCAAAGCTGGGCTAATCAGGTCGGGGCACACTTCCTGCATGCAAAAGTATGCTACTTCTGGTACCTAGTCAGGCAATCTCGACACAGTACTGCCACATAGAGTCTAAGGTTATTTCTATCCTAGCGGTACAAAGCAGACTTATAGACATGCGGTCAAGAGCACCTAAATGTAGATGTCAATGTGTAGTGGTCTACATGCGCTGCCAGTGTGTGGGCTTCCATTAAAGGCAGTGGAGAGATAGAGTGAGATGCTGTATCTGAAATCCAGTCTTCTCTGTTATTTGCCAAGTTATAAGGCTTCCTACTAACATAGATCTATCACTGCTGTAGAGGACTGGCAGCTATGGCAGATTAAGGACAGCTGTGCCCTTTGGTAGACCAGTTGGAGGGCAGGTGGCGTATCCTGATGGCAATAGATACTTATATTTAAACAACCAAATTGAGTACCTTGGACTGATGCCACCAATGGAGCTGACTTGTCAGCAGGCATCAGCTTTAGAGAGAGGTCTTTGGGTTCTCCTGACTAGAATGATTTGAGGCTTGCGTCAGTTGGCCACACATTGATTTCTGGTGTCATTTGTAAGGCCCTAAAGATATTTGGCCAGAAGATTAAGGCCATATTTCTGTCCAGACATCTTTCTGGTCAGATATCTTTCTTTCTGATTATCTGTATGTGCAACAATTGCCTAAAGGTTATACCTGCTGAGAAAAGATAAGCATTATGTAAGATCAAACCAGCAAAGTCATGGTTATATCTGACTTTTTGATAAAGGTCATGAATAACTTTTAACAGAGATTCAGCATGCAACCTGATGGAAAATAACTTCCTTCTGTTTGATCATATTTCTGATGTGATCTGTAGAAGAGTTTCATTTAGTCCTAAACCATGAAGTTCAAAGACAGTTCCCTTTAATGCACTGAAAATTAGGGATATATTTTTCTTCCTCCTTTCAAATCAGAGCCAAATTTCCAATTATTCTGATTCAAAGCTTTCACATGTGATGAACTGCTTTAGCAGGGCAAAGAGATATCTGGGATGGTTCTGGTTGCCATAAATATTTAGAGATAAATCAACCACAGATGTTACCCCTTAAGGGAAAAGGATCATTGGCACTAATTTGGTTCATGTATCCTAAACAAGCTCAGTGGTGTAGATTCAATAATCCCACCCCTTAACCTCTGCTTTGAAATATCTCCAAATTATTTTGTTTTTCTTTTCCTATGCATTTTGGCTTACATTGACATGGATGCTACCACCTGTGAAAAGGACTTATGTACTGGTAATCCTACGGCAGCTTTCCCTTACCCTTGTTAATTTTAGAGTTGATCTGGGTGGTCAGGAAGTGAAGAATGAAAGGAAAAAAGGCAGTGTTTATTTGTTGGCATTTCAAGGCAAAATACCAGGGTAGTGGGGAGGGCAAAGACTGGAAAGAGAAACTTCCTCCCTGTGTGCCCTTCTGTCATCTTTCTCTACCCTTAAAAAAGAGGGGGGTAAGAAAGCCATGAATGTGGGTTAGAATGTGTGTCTTCCCTCTTTCCTTCACAGGTATTAGATTGATTGGTCACACGCACAAGAGGAGGGAAATATGGATTTGAATGCCTTTAGGATGAAGATGTAATTCAAAAAAGGATTTGTCCAAATAAATGCTTTAGGCTGCCATACTAAAAATTGTTGATCATCTCCCACATCCCTTCTTCCTTTCTTTATTCTGGTTACATTTTTCTGTGGAAGTGCTGAAGTTACTGGATTTCATGCTGAGATCAAGGTGGGAAGTAGAACCCCCCCAGGGGTTTTTGGCAAGCAGTGCTTCAGATTGATGGTAGTGTGTGAACTAACACTCTCTGTGCTGTTGGGATGCTGTGCAAGGCAGCAGAAGGTACCGATTTTCTGTCTTGGTGAAACATAAGTCCCAGGAAATGTCATGGTGCTTTACAGTTTCATCAAGCTTTCCAGAGATAGACACCCAAACCCCATCTCAGTTGAACTCCAAGTACCCGGAGTTTGCTGTTTCATTTACTTTTTCTTTCTCGCTGCTTGATCTGATTTTCAGTTCTCTCCTGAATACTTTTGAAAACTCACTGAAATTTTTTGGTCATTTTTAAGTTAAATTCTTTTATCAACTCTCACAGATTTTTAAGCAGGTTGAATGCTCAATTTTAGAAAGTTTCATTAAAACTTTATCGCTTAAAGGTCCTAAGTAATTCAAGATACTTTCAAATAGCCTAGTATATGTACCATTGCAGGCCATCTGTAACACTGACTTCTGGCGAGTCTCAGTGACACAGTATTAGGAAAGGAAAATAAAAAAGTCAGCCTCCTTCTCAACTATCTGTGCTACTGGCTCAACAAATATAGGGTTTTAAAAATAAATGTGGGGTGTTAATCAGAGCTTCGTACACATGACCATCTGTCATGATCTGTGATAGTAAACCCCCTGCTGCTAACAGTATACAAAGAGATGCAATTACTTGTCTTATAACTAGAAACAGTAGCAAACACTACTGGATGCAAAAAGCAAATAAAAGGACAAGCCAGACACCCGCAAATTATTAATCTATGCAGATGACCTTCTGTTTACAATTAAAACCCTAACATTCAGAGCACTAAAATCACTCAACCTATCAGAATACGGAACAGCTTCATGTTGTAAAATCTATCAGTTTAATCAGATGTCTATTTTCTGACATTACACAAAAAATTACCAGGCCTTTGGAATTCGAATCACAAAGACAAACACCATTTATATTGTGATGAAACTGTCCTGTTTGTCATAATCAAAGACAAGATGAAACTGGCCATCCTGAGCCTCTGAGCTGAGCTAGTACTGTGAAAACCATTAGTATTTGACAAGTCCATTTTATTGTTATTATTACAGAGAGGGAAGGAGAGGGAAAGAGGGCAGTTAAGTGCTGCCAGATGACAAAGCTATAACCTACAGAAAATTATTCAGATGGTATAGTAAAAATATGATATTAAACCTTCCTGACAAATCTACAGAAATAGATGAGCCTCAAACCAGAAACTGTCAGCCAAGAAGCAGCAACACCTAAAGCTATAAGAGACAGTGTTGGGATGTGAAAGTTATTAAACAGCCCTGGCTTAATGATACGCAAGAATCAGCTACAAAGTCCTATTAAGGAAGAGGTGGATGCTTCATAAATAATCCTGTGATAGTGCAAAAAGGAAGGAAGACTGAAGGATACATACCTGCCATGTTCCTGTGGTGATTTTAAAAGACTAGATTCAGTGTCCCTCCTGACAAAGAGCAATCCTATGTGGTGATCTGCTTATCAGCTCTGCTACTTCACCAAGATGGTGTAGAGGATGAGAGATGCCTGCATGGACCAAGCCAGACCTGAGGCCAGAAGTTGACAGGGGTGATATGCACTACAAATGAGAGGAAAAATAAATATATATATATATATGAAGGAAAAGGGATTTTGGACAGATTTTGGACAGTTAAGACAGTTGCTGAATATCTTATCACATATTCTATTAAGAGAATAGACTTTTCAGAATCAGTTTATCAGTTTACTTACACTAAGCCAAGCAAAAACTGACAAGTTTCAACATTTGTAATCTGGACTTTTTAATAAAAGTAGTTTTAATTCTTTATCTTAATAAAACACCAAGATTTCATTGATTTGTTTTTAAATTTCTCTTACAACCACTCATTCAGACTACTTGAGATCCAAGCCTTTTGTTTTATATATGTTTGAAATGATAGTGGCATGAGAAGTATGAATAACAAAGAAATCCAAAGCAATAATTTGTTTGAGAAAATAACCATATGTATATAGCAGTAAATATTTAAAACAGCAGTATATACTCCCTAGACTTAAAGCATAAAATAATATTTTTTATAATATATATAGGCTTTTTTTTTCCTTCCTTAAATTTAAAACAGCTCCATTGACTTCAACAAATAGCTCTCAGTTTGCACAGAAGTAACAGAGTAAAATTTGACCCAAGGATTTCAACATTCCTTATAAATATAAATTTATAATAAAGCAGAAAAACTGCTTAATGATGAATTGTTTGGTTGCTGGGCATTCTGGCCCTGATGGGCTGTTAAAGTTTGATTTACTCTGCTGATCCATGACCTCTTTCTCTGACAAATCATATGTTATGATTATTTATTTATATCATAGAAGCACATAGAGACTTCTGAGGTGAGCAGGGCTCTATTGTGCTATTAGGCACTGTCCAAACATTCATAAAGAATAATCTCTTTATTCTGAACAGTTCGTTATTTAAGTAGCAGGCATGCTTTTTTAGGGAACAGAGTGAAATGGAGGACTGAACTAAATTTTCCAGTGTACTGCACACTCTGCTCTGTGTAGGAGGGATGCAGGTGCTCGATAACCATTCATCACATAACTACCCGCACCACAGAGACACAATTTGTTAAGGGAAATCAAAGCTTTTATCTGATTGTACTGAGAAAGACAGGACTGAACGGAAGGGGACTCTTGTCTCTCCAATGTCTTCTACACAAGTTATTTTGTGTATGAATGCAGTTGGCATAGGGTAAATAGTACAAAAGTTATTGGGAGAGGGGGAACAAAGGCACCCATAACCACATACACTTAGTGCAAGGGAGATGATGTTATCCTGAAAGCACATTAGCATGCACGTTCAGCCCAGGAGTCTGTAAGCACTGAGGTTCTTGCCTTGTGCACTAGCCAGCATGACAGGTAGTTACTGCAGAGCTGCTTGTGAATATGGGAGATCAGGCATGGGTGAAAAAAGAAAAAGAGAAAGAGAAACCCAGCTGTGCAATGTTTGAGAACAGAGCAAGCAAGCAAGTATTGATTTCCCCAAACGCTACAAGAAAAAAGGTCATATTTTCAGTCCTCCAAACCTTGGTGCCTTGCGAAGGTTCTGTAAAGCTATTTCACCTGAGGTATTTGTGTTAGCCTAATGCTGTTGGCTTATATCCCAAAGGGACTGTTCTGTAGATGGCAAACAGAATTTCCTTGCTGAATGCCTGGTTCACAGGGCTCTGCAGAAAGTGCTGTGTGAGAACAACTAGCCACTGCATGGGCCACACCAGTTTGTTGCGACACCAGCTTCATTTACAGACGCAGCAGAAAGGGAGCTCTCCATCTACCCCTACTAAGAACAGATACAACCACTACTTGAGAGGGGGAAATCTGACAGACTAATTCAATGCAAGATTAGGTACAGCAAATCTCTCCAGTACTCTGACTTTTTACTCAATGTGTCTCACTTTTAGAGGAGCTTTTGAAGTGTTCCATCACTAGTTTGGCAGAGCAGACCCAGTGCATCCAGACCTGCCAAGGCTGTTTTCTGCTTTCTCTTTTTTTGGCTCACCTTTCAAACCATACTTCCTGTTCACAAGAGCATGACAATCCAAAACTGTGCAAGCACCTGGAAGTGTGAATCTCAGCTACGAGGCTTAGCTTTGCCTTGCCTGGTGCTTCACTTGACACATTAAAATGCAAGCTTGCTCTTAATATTACCTAAGATGATACAAATCAGGGATTATTCCACTGAAGTAAACGTAACTGAATATGTTATTGCGAGTGCTCTGAGCTACCTGTGCTGGAAAGAACGCTGAATGAACCCATGTTTTCCTTCTAAGAACATAGTTTTCCTTCTCACCTTTGTGTACTTTTTGCAGTGTTACCTCCCACACCAGTTGGTTGTTTCTTTCCTCTGCTCTATTTCGAGCTTTGTTCAGGCTGCAGTTTAGCTGTATGGTGTGCAGACATTTAGTATTTTGGGCCCAAAATAGAATTACATAACTATAAAATAGGTGACCACAGTGGGCCAGATGCTTAGTTAACGTAACTCAGTTTGCACAGTGCTGAGTAATTCCTGCAGAATTGTTGAGCCAGTTTAAACAGACACACAGAGGTTTATCACATCCCTTGTGTTACTCCCAGGAAGCGTTTTTATTTTCCCCCCACTCAGTGTGACACTGCATTCTCATCTGCCAGCCAGTATGATTGCTTTTCTCATTCCAGGTAGGTCTGTTTGCAAGCAAAGGGACAATCTTAAGGCTAGATTTTCTGCAAGATGTTATCTGCCAGCTGTGCTTACCTGTTTGCTGTGTCTGTACTTCCTGTTTGCCAGCTGCTCTCAGCAACCAGCTTTTTCAAAGCCACCAAGTTTGAACATAAAAGCTGCTCACACTGTTGAGCAGTAAATCCATGTTTGTTCCCCCCCCACTTCGTTGTATCCAAGCAAGCGTACCAGGCACAAAGACCTGGAGTTGCCTCTTCTCTGCCAGTTGTGCCATGTGATTCCTATTGAGCGATTGTGCTCATGGGGTCAGGATTCTTGTTTCTGCAGTTTTACCTTCTAGATACATCCATCAATTCCCTTTCAAGTGGAACATTTCAAGACGGAGCAGCAAGAAGTGTCAAAGACTGCAGAAATGAATAGTCTGTCAGAAATGACATGAAAGGAGGTTTTGAGGTAGGGAAAAAGGTAATTGAGGTTGAAGGTACAATTAGCTCCACATAGAAGTTTTGAGGCTGGGTACTGCCTTCATTTTATATCTGAAACCTCTTAATGTACACAGACACATACATTTTGATACCTGCTTTCTGATCCAGGCAGCTCTGTAAGCAGGAAGGGGCTTGTACAGGACACATTACAGAGGCACTGCACATTCTAATGGATCCACTGTGAGCTGATCTTGTGCAAATACACCCTGGAGGTTTCATTCCAGTAGCCTCTGCTTGTGTCTTTCCCCCTTCTTATTGGGTATCCTATTGCATGAATTGTGCACACTTTTACATCTTCCTCTCAAATGAAATTCTCACTCTCTTCATCTCTCTCATAGGTGCACAGAGCACTTCCACACCTTCCACATAATCCCCTGGAGTTGTCAAAGACTTGTGTTTGCATTTACTCCCACTCTTTTGATTATGAGAAACTCATATGTTACCTGTATGATTTTACCTTCCTTTACAATCACAAATACCGCAAATGATCCTCACTCTGGGCTTCCTTATCAGAGGACAAGAGGACTTGTAGACTTAAAATAGATGTATAAGAATATGTGGGATTTGAGACAAGGCTGGATGATACTTTCATGCTAAGCCCTATACAGAGGAGGGGGAGGGACACGTACATAACTTTTAAAAATACATGGGATTCTTTGATCAACCTCTCCGTGTGCCCCTGTTCTGTGCATCACACAATCAATCACTAAAACTCTGTGGACCTTCAACAAAGTTGTAAACATATACATCACAACATATGAGAGTGTAGAGAGAATAGCTGCGACTGTATTAAACATAAAGTTCTCTGGAGAGGACACATCAAGGTCACTTGCATCAGTGTGTGATGGTGTAAACAACACCTTACAGTTGCATCTTTGCTATTGCCTGTGAGTAGGGATGTCAAAGGTATAGGAGAAAATAGCCCTGTGTGCTCTTGATGTCCTCTGGATTTTGGCAGGCAACCATAAGTTAACCCACTAATGAAGCACTGTGCTGCTCTCCCTGGAGATAATGGGGAAACTCCTTCAGTGTGTTGGAGGAAGAGCATGTCTATTATTTATGAATACCAAGAGTGAAAATGCTTTATTGCCACCACTCATCAGCAGGAAAGGGAGTTCAGCATAGTCTGAAGGTGCCTACAGAATTTTTGTTTCAGTCAAACATTACATCTTTCCCCATAAGTTGCCTGGATGTTGAAAAGCAGTTTTATGGATGGTGCCTTTACAATACCTGCATTGCATAAGCTTTGATGTCACTATCTCATTTTGAACCCCTTGGGTTCTCTGTTCGTACAAAGAAAGACGATTAAAAGACTTTTGATTGAAGCTTTCCTGACACACAATGTTAAAAGATTTCAGTCCTTATCTTTGCCAGTTATGACATGAGAAAGACAAAGATTAGACCATTAATCAGCATTAGGCCTATAAAAAAGTCCATTTTGATCATGCCACAGTACTTGAAGTGCTGACGTGTCAGTACTCTTGTTTTGACATGATGAAGTAATACAGGATATCTGCTCTATACTTTCATCTCTTGAGGTTTCTTGAAAGAAAAGTGAAGAATGAAAGACTACAAAAATATGTTTTGTAAACATGACTTTATGAAAATGCTCAGAAAAGAAGAATGAAAGTTGTATTGAAAGCCTAGTGGTGTTTCTTTTATTCTCTTTTTCCGTGAGTCGTGCAGACCTCTGTTGTTTCCTTCTCCTCCATATATTGATTTATTGCTTGACAGTATTCATGAAATTCAAAACTTCCTTGGATGCTGCCTGAGTAGAAGGCTTAGATGAAAATCACAGCTAAGGTATAAAGATCTGAAGACAACAAGAAAACTAATGCAAGAGGTCATAAGGAAAAGGATGTACAATCCTGACATGACCTGATGAAAGACATAACAAGGCTGGCTCTGTGAGGGGAGGGAATATTTTAGATTGTAAGAGTGGGGCAACGGACCTTTCAAAACAAATCTGAAAAATGTTTGAGAAATGCTTTGATTTATTCTAGACTGCTCTTAGTTTGGAAAATATGTCTTCCTATGAAGAAAAATGTTAAAATCATGGCATAATAAATATCAGTGCTCTTAAGCAGTGATTTTGTGAACTGACTCGCAGGTGCGTGTGTTGTGCATGTCCTGAATAAATTCAGGAGTTATAAGATCTTTTACCACCACTCAACTTTTCTTCAACAAGAAACTTCACTAAAGCTTTCCTTCTGAGGTCCCAATGGAACTGTTCAATAAGTCTCTGGTTTTCGTTTTTTTTCTCTTTCCCCTTCATTTCCTCTGTGTAGCCCTCTGGTTGTTAATCTTTTAAAGTTTGCCAATACCTGAATGGACAATATAATGCCAACACAAAACATTAACACTGGAATAATCCAAAAAAATGTTCTTGCCATGTTATATCTAACCAAAGAAAGAACACGAACTGTTACTTGAGGACTAGCTTCTCTAGTCCTCGCAAGTTCTCATAGTATTTACACAGAAAGGGGTAGATCATGTCAGACAACTGTATGACTAAGAATTAAATGTTTCATCTAAGTTAGCTGTGATGGTTCTTCAGTAGTCCAATGGGGAGAGAAAAGCCTATCCAAAAGGTTTCACTTATTTCATACGCCACCTCAGGGAGCAGTGGATTCCTTTTGGAAGTAACTTCTTGTCTCTGTTAGTGAACACACTCTAGTGAATAACGTCTGGACAACTGAAATTCACCAAGATGGATTCTGTTGTCAAGCTGCAGTTCCACTCATGAGGGTGGGTCCTCTTTCTTCAAACTTCTGTTATTGAATCTGCTCGTTTTACTCTCTAGTCATCCTTGCAGAGGAAAAGATGTATATCTGAGCTGGTGTTGAATGTTGCAGAATTAGCTGAGCAAGGTTTCCCCCTGTACCTCAGTCTCTAAAACAAATTCAGTTCTTGACAGAAGAGGTGAGCACTCTGAATGAATATCTGCTACCCTGAGCATTAACAGATTTTCTATAAATATGATGATTAAATCTTTTGTTTAATATATTCCCACAAAAGCATTGCTTGGACAATCTTGGTATAGTCTTGGTCCATGCTTTGAAAGCATGGGTATTCAGCTCGTGCAGCACATTTCTTCTGTCACTGTATCTGAAAATGTCACAGTTGGTTATTGTTCGTGTTACAGGAATATTTGGCAAGGGATGCTGACATTGGAAAAGAAAGCATCAGTAAAAAAGAAGCTGCTGTTCTTCCCATGATTAGGTCCATAGGCCTGAAATGTGTAAAGTTTAAATAATCAGGACTAATTTTGGCCACATATCCTGCTGAAGAAACAAAACGGTTTCTAGTTCATTGCATGTCTTTGTTTCACACAGTATAATGTGACAATTCAATATTTTGCAATACATTTCAAGTGGGAAAATCTGTAATGTGCTATTGACTGAAGAGTGGTATAATTGAATTCTCTGTATCTTCATACATGCTTCCAGATGTACTTTTCTGGAATTAACCCAAAAGAAGAAGCAGGTGCAGTGCTGTGAAAGGGGATCTAGTATCCCACCTGATCCTTTCAGAAAGTATAAGAACTTTTATTTTTTATGTGGTTTCACCAACTGAGCAACAGTTTTGTTTTGCTGACAGCAGCAGTGTGGACATCAGGCAATGTAAGTCTTGAGGAAGGTTGTAAGGTTATTCATAAATGATGAGACAAATTCTGCCATCTCCCATCCAAATGCAGGAGTATGAAGGTGTAGGGAGCAGCTGCAGCATGGGGGAGGTCCTCTGTATTTATCACACTATTGTCTACCATCCAACACAACTGCATGAACCAAAAATATATGACAGATTAGTTTTCTCCTTAACCTCACTGGCAGTTGTCACGTCACAGATTAAATCTGCACTGTAAAGAGTGACAGATGCGAGCAAGTTCTGCCTGTTAATTCAGCTCACCAGGGACAGTGTGATCACATCACTGCAATGCAAAACTCAGGTTAATAACAAAAGGATTTAGGATTTAGATTGTATATTAGGAAGTTTGTTTTCACTGAAATGTTTGTCAAGCTTTGGAACAGGCTGCCCAGGGGAGTGACTGAGTCACCATCCCTGAAGGTATTTAAAACACATGTAGTAGGTACTTAGGGACATGGTTTAGTGGTGGAGTTGGTGGTGCTAGGGAGACAGTTGGACTCGATGATCTTACAGTTTTTTTCCAACCTAAATGATTCTATAATTCTATGATGTATTAGTTGGGGCTTGGCTCCAGGCCGACAGCCAGTTTTAGCCTGACATGTGGCTCATGTCTCCTGCTGTGGTCTAGGGGGCAGAGCAGGCTCATGCCAGCTTGTAAGAAATCATGTGGAAGTATCCCACGCTGCTGCTCTGATGAGCTGGTGCAGCCACCAATAGCGCAGCCATTCTTGAGGGATTTGGAGTTGAAAGGGAGCAGGCAGTGCTTGGCAGGCTGGAAGTTTGAGGTATTGGTTAATTAAATTCCTTGTAGATTTACCCTTCATGATAATGCTAAATCCAGGGATAAGTTGTCCTGGTAACAGCTTTGGCTACTGTTCTTCCCACCCTTGCTTTTATGTTTGTGATTAAAGGTACTTGGGTATGTAAATCACCAGCTGAGACAGGTAGATTTCTTTATTTATGCCACAGAAAGTAGTGCCCATATTAATTGATAATACGGTGCAGTCAATTGCTTTTGAATAATGACACAATGTACTCACTCTTCAGAGCTCAGTATTTAGCCAACAACATATATTATTCATCGTTTCAAAATGTAATAAAGATACATACTTAATATCTGCTTTCCAATTAAACTTTATGAGTGGGGGTTGACTATGGTTATATTTTCTGGCTGTGCTTTTTAATTTTCTTCTAACACCTCCCTGGGAATTCAAGAGGCAGCTTCCAGCATAAACATGTTCAGTGTTAAAATAGTGTGGTATATTTCATGGTCAAAATGTTATTACAGAGATTTAGGGGCTATCAGATGTGGTGACTAAAAGGCATCGAACCTGCTTCACCTGATTTCTCCAGTAGGTTTCAGGATTTGCGATTGCAGATGAAAGCAATGGCGTGAGAGATAAGTGGTTTGGTCTTCTTTTGTTTGATGAGTGGTGTCAACTGACTAGTTGAAAACTGGGGATTCTTGGTACTCCTTTAGATCAAATCACATTTGTTATTATTAATAATAATATTAATATCCACATTATGTGTTTACTAAAGAGTCATCAGGCATAAATAAGATGTGCAACCACAGGTTTATGTCCCTTGCTATAGTTAGCTCTGTTTATAGGTTGGGTTCTTTATAAAAATGGTAGTTTTATCACAGGCACTTCTGGAAGGGGGCACAACAGCTGATTAAAATGGTTCCCAATTGTAGGCATATACAGGTGTTTTTACTCTCTCCATTTTGTTCTTCCCATGGTTAGGCTTGTGACAGACACTTTTGCATGTCTGTGAGTCTGTGTGGCTTGGAGACAGAAGTCGCCCTCTGCCAACAGGCTGGTCGAGCAGGACAGTAGGAATGGCAAATGCCTGATTGTTTAGGATGCTTGGGTTACTTAGAAAATACTTTAAGACAGAACGTGTAATTCCCTCTACAAGATACACATGTTCTTCTGTATACAACGAATTGAGATGGAGCAGTGACTGTGTCCACAATTATCTCTTGTTGTTTTATTTTCCTGCCTGAAGCCTGCACAGATTTTCTCTGTCTAGAATACAAGTTGGTGGCTATACTGGAATAACAGATTAGAAGGACAAATGCAGATATCCCGTGCTATCATGACTAAAGAGTTCCTGAATAAGGAAATGGAAGATGCATCAGGTTTGCAATGGCAAAACTCAGGTAAGGAAACTTCCAGTGGTCAATACAAGCAGAAGTGTCAGTGCGTGAATCGAGAACATAACATGGCTCAAGGCAGATGACAGTGGCTGTGAAATAGAGATATCCAGATGTCCTAATGCTAGGCATTCTGTGTAGCTGGGTATGTTGTGAAAGCACTTTTCTTTGGTCTGTCCGTAACCAATGCAGATGGAAAAGGGTTGCTCCTAAGTATCACCCTCATGAAGATTGTTATTTAGATGCCTGAATTACTCCCTGGAGGAATTTATCTTTTTCCTGTTGAAGAGGAAGTCTAAGGAAATTTGCATCAAAATTTAGCTAATTAAGTTGTCATGTACAACCCTCTTTTATATCGCTTTCAGTTAACCCAAGCAAAAAAGGAAAAAGAATAAGAGGAGCACAATTTGAAATACCCCTGCTATTTTCATATCTCTAATACAAAAATAGCAGAAAACATTTCTGAAGACACAGCTGTCTGACTGAACTAGACAGCTATGAGATGACATACCTGTGGCTGGCTGGCAGCCCAGACTGCAATGCAATTGAGTGTGTCTAAATGGAGATCTCCAGCAGGCTAATGAGAAAGGATGCTCCAGTTAGGAATTTTGTGCCAAAAAGGAGGGGAAAATATTTTCAAGGGCTTTGCACTTTCCAGAATGATGGTGGGAAATCGGAATTGGTAGTTGGACAGACTTCTGGCCATAGAAGGCCGTGAATCTGCTGGCGATGATAAGCATTGACATTGGTGCATGGAGATATAACCAGGAGAGCACACTAAGCTTCTGAAGAAGGGAAGTTGAGGAAACAGAGGATATTCTGGAAATGAGCAACTCACTTGGTAAGAGGGGTAGTTTTTTTTGTTGTGGGTCATTGATTGTTTTACTAAGGAGACAGTGAAATGATAAAATTCCAAACCTCAAGCCGAAGAACAGCCATTTTTTTGCTGAAGGAGGCTGTTACCAGAGGAAGTAAAAGTAATAACAAAATAAATTAAAATGAGAACTCAGTATAATAACAAAAGATGTTGGGAATAAAATGAATCAAAGCATCCAGAGACATAGAAAGATCTTTGATTAGCTTTATGCCAATAACTGGGTTATGAACTGAAAAATAGTGAAGATTTCTAGTCATTTCTTCATGAGAATTTATTAACCACCTGGGCATTTATAAAACCTGTTAGGAAGGTCTGTGTGACTGAAAATTAAAAAAAAAACAAACCAAAACCCAAAGGAACCCCACAGTGGTTTTGGTGGGGCGACTATGTAAAGGAGACAGGTACTCTTCCAAAGTTCACTTATGAGTTGCGAGATCAACCACAACTTGGCAGTGCCTGCATTAGAATGCCAAGCCAAGCCAGAGTGCAGGAAGACTAACCTCTCCTCTTATACTGACAGAAAAGATGCACTAACATGTGGGGTGGGAGACTGCATGAGATATCTTTGTGCCCCTGTGATGAAACAAACTAAAAGTTTTATCGTTTTAGCATTTAAGCTTGGAGAACTAACTGAAATTTAGAAAGACTGAGAGAAACAGACCACGAACCTGAAAGATGAGGTTGCTTGAGTGTAAACGATTTTAACTTTATTACATTTGCAAGCAAAATAACAGAACTAAGATCAACGGACTAAAAAAGGTACTAGTTGTTTTAAACCATTCTGTTCCACAGAAATGAGAATGATTAGGAGGTAAATTAATTGGGGAAAATGCTGTCAACGAACTGATGAATTGTGATTGAGAGCAGATGCAGAACATTTAATTGAATGTTTCAAAAGCCACATTCTGACATGACAGTGGGAATAGAAAGCTTTGCCAGCCAGTAAACCAAACCAGAACAGCTGTTATATCAAGTTGGGGGTGGGGGGGTATGAAGGGGCTTTATAAAATCTGTATAAAATATAAAGCAGTGGGGCACTGCTGGGGGAGAAAGTTGCTACATATGGATGCAAGCAGGTACCTGCATTTCAGTGGAGTTATGTGTAGTCTATCGTAATACTTCTGTATGTTTTACCACAACGGTAAAGCAGTAATAGTAACCAGCGACAGGTACAATTTAGTAAAAGCCACGAGTTTTCATTGCAGAAATCTCTCAGATTAAGATTTCACTTGCTTTCTAATATCAATGTTTTAGTTCAGACAGGGTTAATTCAACAAAGCATTATGGCTCTTTCATGTAGCTGGTAAATTAAACATTGCAATGTTTGCTTTTGGCTTCATAATTTATGAACTCAGTCTCAAAACTGCTCAGTAACTTCAGAGGATAAATAAATTTCCCATGTAGTGTTGTTAATAAAATATATGCTGCTCTTGAAAAAAAAATATTCTTAAATTAAGACTTTTGAATTGTTGCTGTTTGCCTTGTGTCACTGCCTTAGTGAAACAGCTATGATTTAATATACATTCAACATAACACCCTTAATTCTCCTTCTTGACAAGCTACAAAGTGAGTAGCTGAATTACCAGCTTTTAGGAACCTGTTTTCTTCTCTGTTACTTTTACTTGAATCTCGAAGGAATCAGGGATGTAGGATACTTGTAGAGGACATGCAGTAAAATAAGTCCAGATGGTAAGTGGCGGTAATGGAAGAGATGGCTAATGTGGGACATGGAGAAGGAAAAATCAACAACTTTATTCATCTTGTGTGTATATGCAGAGCTGTTCCTCCTCTTGTTTCTTTCAAAGGATCAAAGACATTGGGGGGCCCAATGCAGCATCATGGTTCTGGTACTGAGTTCATAATTCATTACAGAGTAAAACAAGGACCCACAAATGCTGAATAGAAGAAGTAGATTTGTTTCAGTGTGGTTGGTTCTATTTTCTGGGATGTGTGCCTATGCATTGCACTTGTGGATTTTGTCATCCAAAGAAATCTAGGCCTGATTCAGAATCCACTGTTCTAAGCAGGGTTGTTTTTTTTATTTCCTGGAACCCAAATATCTGCAGAGTCTATGATATCACAGGAAAATTGAGTTGTTGGAGGCATTCACAAGGCAGGATGAACATAGAAATGATCACTTCTTGTAAATATACTTTTATTTTAGCTACATCCTATGCACCCTGAACGCTACGTGCCTTTCTCTTTCTCCTCAGAGTGGTTTATCTTGCCAAGGTTCTCAGCTGAGGTTATTGGCTGAGAAGTTTAGTGCAAAAGTCAGCACCTAATAACTTGCTAAGACTTAGCTGGAAAACCAGCTGAGGGATGCTTCTGTTTCTCCAGTCTGTCAGAGAAAAGAAGTGCGCTGCTGTCTTGGAACTGCATCTTCTCCGTTTCAGTTGCATTTGTATTGCTTAAAGACATGGTTAGAAAGGCAGAAAACTAGTCAGGCTCTAAGGGAAACTCCCCTTGTTTGCAGCTTGCGCCACTCTGTATGACCAAAGCTACACAGCACCTTTTCCAGCTGCAAGCCAGCTGTGCAGTCTGCAAGATATTACAGGGCTTTTGCAGACACTTTCATATTTCTACTGTGAAATGATAGCACATCTTGTATGCTCTATCCATGGGGATACATGTGCTTCTTTTAGGCATGCCAAGCCTCTGAAACATCCTCTACTTTCTCTCTTTCTCTGATAGTTGAAATCAATCCTCCAGGGCTATAAGTTTGATAATAACAACTGCCCAGCAAAGCTGCTACCAGTGAACTCTCAGTGTTGAAATAAAGATATCTCAAGTAAGACTTAAGACTGCAAAACGTGGCTGACATTATGCTGCTTGTGGAACTGTCTTTGTCCTCCTTCCTCTTTAATATTAAACACTTTCAGTCAGAGACAAAAGAAATCATCTGAGAGCATCCCTTGGAACCCATAGGGCAACTCCAGCTGCGCATCCTGTGGCTATGCTCTGTTGGAGGTGGCCTGAAGTGTGAGGTGTATTTTGCCAATACAAATAGTGTCTGCTCAATGAACATTCCCTGGTGTGAGGGTGTCTGGGCCACCTCCAGCCAAGGCAAGACATCTGGCTTGTGGTTCACTCCCTTCTTTTCTGAAGGCCGTTTGGGCATCACCTTCTCGCCCCTAAGAGAAGGAGATGAGTAAATCCAACAGCAGCACCATGATTCAGGCTCCCAGGCCCTCTCTGATCTCAGGAACACAGTCTGCCTCTCTCATGGCACGAGAGCGCTCCTGTGAAAATAGTATCTGGGAAGAGGCTAGAGGAATTATATTCTAGTTAATAACACTAGTCATTTTCCATGGACTGTAGATTGTCCATCAGAAGAGAAGGTCTTGAAGGCAAATGTAAACTTCCCAGGTTCATGAAGTTAAGGAAATGTCTTATTGAATTACTTATAAGTGGTGCTGTGACAATACCATCTTCCTCTCAATGCAAAAATCAGAGAATGTCAGATTGTATGGTGGCATGCTGCCCACTCATGCTGCCCACCTTTAACTCAGCAGAATGGCCTCCACCATAGGAGACTATGTCACAAATCATTCACAAACTTTACAAACACTTTGATACACATGCCTTCCTGATTTCATGGCTATATTTTCAGGCATGCTAGTCTGTTGCCATTTTAATTTATATAGCTGTTCCTGGCCTTCTTTTTTCTTTTGCTAAACTTCTTACCTTTGGGCATTAGGCCTTTAACAACCTTCTTCAGAAGGTTTCTGTTCTTATTCCTTTAGTAGTACCCTCAAATCCCAGAGTTAATCTCTGAGATAGTTCATTTCATTTGCAAGTACAGTTGTGCCTTTTGTTTTTCTCTTCAGCCAGACCCGCATGCTTTCCACTCTTCTTTCCTTCTATGTAGTTATGTTTCCCCATGAGGTCTTTCTCAGGAGCTTATTATTTCCACAAAATCACTGTTTGGATGAAATCTGTCCCATCTGGATAGGCTTTTTTGTACCTCAAAATGGCATTTGCACATCACAAAAGGAAAAGCTTCCTTCTTTTTCCTTTATATTAGCTCACCAGTCATTTAGTGAAGTCCCTTATCCTGTCCTCTTCCTCTTTTGCTCTGAATGAGTAGTTTGTAATACTGCAGAGGTTACTTTTACAAAAGTCACCTTCACCCTTATATTAGTTCCTCTAATTTCTTGTCTGACTGTAGTCTGGATCTGATAACCTTGGGTCCTTGAAGTGTGGTATGTTTCTTTTCATGCTCCTTTCTTATGTTGTAACTCAGGAGATATTACTGCTGTATTTGATTTACTGGATCTTTTTTAAACTCTGAAACCCCTTTGTATCGTCCTGGCAGGCTTCTTGCACCAGCCATCCACTATGGACTTGACCAGAACATTCGATAACCAGTGTTCACTCAGTCAGGACCCTCAGTTTACTACTTGCACTAGCTAGGACAAACAGATGATCAAAATGAGAGGCAACAGGTTAGGGTTAGACAAGGATACACAGCTAATAATAGGAGTTGCTTTTAATGCAAAGAAAAATTATTGCATAGTATGCACTACTACAGAAATACTGTGGTAGTTATTAGTTTAATACAAGGGGGGTTACGCACATTAGGAACATGGGGATTTTAAAATGGGAAATAAAAGAGAGGGCAAGCTCTTCAAGTCAAACTCATATTCAGAGATACTAAACACCTTCTGTGTTCAATTTCACTTCTTCCCACCAGGGTCCAGTAATGACTATGTTCTCATATAGCCCATCTGGAAGGAGAAACTGGTTATCACCTACTGAAACCCCCTTGGGATTTGCCAAAGAGACAGTCTCTGCGCACTGGGGAAAGATCTTCGTGAGGCTCTGGTCTCACTGGGTATCTGGTCTGGCATTATCACTTTGATGCTCTTCCATGAGGGAGCCATAGTCTAGTGCCCTCTCTTTCTGGCAGTGTTTGTTAGAGAGTTTTTGGGAAAATGCTAGGTCAGTACATCCTCCTATCCTGGAGGGAGGCTTCCTGATCTGGACTGTATAGCTGAATCCTTACGTCTGATTTCTCCTGGTAAGTTAATTATTCTTGCCTGGACCTGTAAGTGAATGCTTTTTAACTATGGAGCCTTTCTTATTCTGAAATCATTTCATTAAAGGTCTCTACTGCAGCTTTAGGCGGCGAATCCCCTCACATTGTCAGTAGGTGCTCTTCTTTCACTATGCAAAGGCTCTGTGTTGTCTTCCCACTACCTTCAGACAGACGTCTAATGCTTATTTAATCCAGGAACAGAGTCTGGAAGTGAGTGCAGCAAAACTAAGGTAGGTTTGACAGTTATGGCCCCTATAACAGCCACAGAGGGAATGAGGTATATCTAACTGACTGACTGTTATACATAAAAAAAATCTTCAGCCATCATACATTATTTGTCTGCAGTTCCACTCTCATTTTTCACTAGTAATTGTTAGTGTTATTTGACGTTCCATCTTCCAATTTGCTGTGGTAATGGACTCAAAGCTGACAAACAAAGTGATGAAATACTGCTTATCTCAGGTTTATTTCTTTTCTGAATAAAACCCTGGTGGACAAAAACGTCTTGTACAGAAAACTACTCTCAGTACTGATGCACTTCATGATCATTCAGCATCTCAGCTTTTCAGAGCTGGTCCTAGGGCCCAAGTTTTTTTTCTACATTTCAGCAATATCAGATTTGCTGATTGGCATACTCTTTGGACATTTGCATTGCTGACGTTGTTGAAAGAGGGCTTTCTACTTTCCAGGTGTGGGAGATTGTTAGGTGAGTTCACATCTGAGAAGTTCTGACTGTCAAAGGTACCTCAGGCTTTTATCTTTGTTTATTCACACAAGTTTTTGATACTGGGACTCTCCTATAGGATACACTGGGCCCTGTCAGTGTTTGCACCTGGGTTAAGCCAGGAAGTCCTCCATGTTACTGAATGAGGGTTATAGAGTTAGCAAGTTCATAACTAATGGTGGAGAGTCTGACTTTTCTGCTGCTTTATTTAGAGGGAGAGAATTCTGTCTGAAAGCTTGAGTAACATAGTCCAAATACAACAAGATTCTGTAAGATCATATTTTTCTGTGAAGTTTTCTGTGCTGTTATGAGTCAGAAGCTTCCTCCAGAAGAGATGTCAGAAAAGCCTGACAAGGTACAGTGTGTGTTCATTTGGTTTTCTTATAATTAAGCTGCTCTAAATGAAAAATTATAGGTTTTTATTCTCTCTGTATATGTAATGTACCTAGCTGGCATCTATTCTGCCATAATCCATCCACAGTGCCTGAGCACTGAATAATGCAGCACATACAGTCTATATTGACATATCTTGAGCTTCACTTTTGCACCAAGTGTTTAGGCTACAAGAAGCTGAATGCTTACAAACTTTCAATAAAAAAAAAGACAATTTAGCAGAAAAAAAAAGGACCCTTCCGGACATTTTGATTTTTTGTTTCTGAAATCAGTTTCTGAGGGATATTTTTTTCTCAGGTTTTTGGATTTCTGTGGATTCCTGACCTGCGTTACATAGCCTGCTTTGTGACTCCTTTGCTATATGGAGATATGTGGAGATCTGTGGATTGTGAGAACACAGCCCAAACTTTGTGTCAAGAAGAGAAACTGTACTATGCTGTAATGAAATGAATTCCTAGGAAAAGTGTGTCTTATTCTACTTTGTCACCTTCCTCCTGGTATCTCTCTGAAGTATGTTTTAATTTGGTTTTATGTGGACCGGAAAAATTCAAGAAATACAATCAGTTCTATGAGATTGAAGTAACTTCAGAAAAGTTGGACAAGGTAGCTGGAAAGAATTTATAATGAAAGGATTGTTTATCCCTAATCGCTGAAGAGATTAGCGTTTTTCTGTAGTACTGTGAATTCGTGCCTGATATGCCAGGGATAGAAGTGCAATAGAAACATCTCCGTTCAGAGGATGACTGCATATTTTTTACTGCCTGTGTTTGATTGCAAATTTTTTGAAGTGTTGAAAGTTAAAAATTGCACAATGTTCAGGCACAAACCCAGTTCAGGGAGAGCTTTCTGGAGACTTTTTCATTTTTTGGAAGATTAGCATAGAACTTGCTCCCAGCATTTACAGCTGCTTTAACTCAATTTTAGTTGACACAATGTGTAAATTTACACCAGACAGTGTCTGCACTGGTAAAGCTTTAGAGATTTAATCTGCCTATTTTTATCCAGACAGAAATACGCACTGCAGATCTCTCCCCTTTTCAGTCAAATTATCATCTGGTGTCACTGACATATATAAAAATCGCTTTAATGTCAAAATGATCGACATTACATATTCTTAAAGTCTCTTTTGTTTATTCACTGTTACTTATAACTGTGTGTTGATTCTGACTACTCATTAAGGTACCATTTGTCCTCATCTTCATTAAACATATTCCAGAAACTCTCAAGAAAATCTCCGGCAAGTATACTTGGAAGCTCTATTTGGGCATCATCTATTGGCAAAAACTCTGATGAGGCTGATGGGAATATTGGCTACATCCGTGCTGTAAATTCAGCCATTTGCATTGCCAAAAGTGAGAAATGCTCACAGCTGTTAGACATTCATTGATTAAATATTTCCTTAGGACAGAAATTAAGTCTCTTCAGGCTCCCAGTCACTTACCAATACAAAATCTTCACTGAAACTAAGAGGAGGTTTTCTGCTTAAGGGATGTTCGTCGTCTGGCAGCTCAGGGAGAAAGCAGCTAAGATAGTGTCCTGGGTTCAGCAGTAGCAGTCATGTTTTTCCCTTTGTGTTAACTGGTGCAGTGCTGTGTTTTGACTTCTAGTTTGAGAACAGCGTTGGTGAAGCCGATGTTTTCAGTTGTTGCTAAGTGATGTTTACCCTGACCAAGGACTCTGTGAGGCTCATGCTCTGCCAGGGAAGAGGGGAGGCTGTGAGGAAGCAGAGGCGGGGCGCCTGACCCGGGCTAGCCGGGGAGGTATTCCATACCACAGCACGTCATGCCCGGGGTGGGGGGTAACTGGGAGTTACCCGGAAGGACAGGAGCTTCCGGGTGGAACTCGTTTTCTTGGCCGGTGGTATCGTATTCTCTTCCCTTGTTATTTTCCCTTATCATTGTTTTAGCTGATAGTAGCGGTGGTGATTTGTTGCTGGACTGTTCTTGTCTCAACCCGTAGGAGTTGCACTCTCTCGATCCTCCTCCCCGTTCCTCCGGGAGCGGGGAAGGGGAGAGCCCCGGTGCGGGGGGGGGGGGAAGACGGACACGGACCTTGATTGTTGTCAGCTCGGCACCACTCACTGGGAGTGAGTGAACAAGTTACCTGACTGGGTTTAAACCACGACAGATAGACAGAGCCTGTCCCAGTGTTTCAGATTAAACTTCACATCAGTTCTTACCCCAGACTGGAGCAAGAATGAAGGACTGAGGGCAGGGGTGCAATAAGCTTAATTCACCACTAGAGACAAGTCAAGTCCTGCATCTGCATAGGAGGAGCTTCTGATGAGTCAGTGCTGGCTATCACTTATTATGGAAAACTTACCCCTTCCTCTGGAATGGCAGAAGTGAGCTAAGAGGGCTGCGTGGGGAGTGGGCAGAAAAGGGATGAAGGTGCAGGAACGTGTCAAAATTGCAGACTCCCACAGAAACCCGTATGAAGACAGACTGAGAAAGTTGGGGCTGTTCAGCCTGGAGAAGAGAAGGCTGTGTGGAGACCTCATAGCAGCCTTCCAGTATCTGAAGGGGGCTAAAAGGATGTCAGAGAGGAACTCTTCATCGGGGACTGTAGTGACAGGACAAAGGGTAATGAGTTTAAACTTAAACAGAGGAAATTCAGGTTAGATATAAGGAAGTTCTTTACTGTGAGGGTGGTGAGGCACTGGCACAGGTTACCCAGAGAAGTGGTAAATGCTCCATCCCTGGCAGTGTTCAAGGCCGGGTTGGACAGAGCCTTGGGTGACATGGTCTAGTATGAGGTGTCTGCCAGTGTCAGGGGGTTGGAACTGGATGATTTTCAGATCCTTTCTAAGCTAAACCATTCTATGAAACGTATATGTGTGAAAAAGGTGGGAGTTGGGCAAAAGGCTGTAGGAAGTATAAAATACAGCTATTTTAAAGAGTGCAAAGAGGACTCTTTTTCAGGTTGATAAGTTCCAGAAAAGTAAAAAAAAAAAAAAAAAAACCAACAAAAAAAACAGCAAACAAAAAACCTCCTAAACCAGCAACAGAAATAATACAGGAGTGAAATATTTCAGCCACAATAAATGCTAAAGAGTGCCTGGTTAACTGGCATGGGCAAATGCTTGGAAAAAGAGGATGAAAGAAACTTTACTTAGCTATTTTTACCCCTAGGCAAGTGTCAAACACACTCACAGCCCTTTTGTTCTCCCTGAACGTAGAGCATTTGGGTTCAGCAATCCAATCTTGGTGAGCTCTCGCTTATTCTCAGCGATAGCTCTTCTCCTCTGGCTCTAAGGGCACTGTGCCTATTGGAAACAAAATGCTGTTAGAGGCTGAGGAGAGAGGCATTACACCAGCTTCTCAGTCCAATCGCATGAAATATGCCTTAAAGGACGCTAAGAAAATATTAATTCTCCCCTAACTTTTCAAGTCAACAGCTGAAGGCTGATTGTGTGCATAGTTGTGATTACCCACTGCAGATCTAAGTTTGCTTTTCAACTTTATCCATATAGGGAACAAGAAGTTTGGAGCTGTTGCAATCATTTGTTTTTCATATTTGTTGTGTAAGACCCATAATCTCTAACAAGAAAACATTATTTTGGAAGTAAAACTCTGGACTGTTTCTTCTAGACTTAGGAATTTCTAGCACTTGGTATGTAGCTTTAATTAATAGCAACTAATCTCCGTGAGTACTGATTCACCTAAAATGGGAGTTTAATTAATGGTTGGGAAGGAATTGAAGAGAAAATTTAAGGTTACAGCTTGGAGCAATTTACTCGGAATTACACCTGCTCTTTCTCAGTTATAGATCTAAACTCCCCCACCTTGAATAAATTGGGTACGAGACTTTGAGTCTTGTGAAAGGATCATCTCTATTGCCCTTAGAAATCGCGATACAATAGAAGCAATGTATTCGTTCTCATTTTCAGAAGAGAGTTCTTGGTTTTCTTAGGTTTTAACTGCAAAGTGGTTTGTCCCTGTTCCAGCTGCTGGTGGTCACATCCTGTCTTTTCTCAATTCCTGCAAAATTCCAGGTGTCTAAAACTCATGAGACAGTTCCCTACAGACCCTGAGAGTCTTAAATGTTTTCATTTTTCATCTTGTTTCTGCTTCCTTCAATTAAACTGGATTTATTGCATTTTGCTGGGGTGCAGCTTGGTAAGGTTAATTACAGACTCCAAAAAGAGAAGTGACAAAAATGGGAATGATGTAAAAAAAATGAGGATTTTTTAAAATTGTATGTCTCAGACCAAAAAGGAAAAGACCATGAGAAATGGAAGGCCAGGAGGGCATAGTTTTGATCATAGGCTTATGTTATTTTATTTTGGTGGAAAAATGAGTCTTCGTTCACTGTGACAAAAGCAAAAGACTTGGAGGGAAGCTTTTTTTTTTTTCATTTAAAAATTATTTTATGAAAAAACAGAGAATACAAAATGACCAGAAATCTGTCTGATGAAGACTATTTCTGATTTAGTGTTTCCTTCACTTGCAGGGAAGGAATTTATCTAATAAAGTTGGATCCAGTCCAAAACAAACAGGGGTTGATTCTTGTAGTCATATCTAAGACCTATAATATTTCAGCTGCTCATGCCTGGTAGAAACTGGGGGACAGCTATCACGTATCTTGTTATTATACATGCATAATTTACCTTAGGAAAGATAAGAATGGATGGAAGTAATTTTTGCCTGCACATAGCAACAAAACCCCTTGCACCCACCTGGCCAATGCAATTTACAGAGTGATAATAGGATTTTGCTTCTTTGGGGAAGGAGGGGAGTCAGAAAGGCAGAAATGCTTGAGAGATGAAGTGATCCTTATTTCTAATCAGAAGAATTTAAACTCTCCAGACCTTAGCACGGAGCCAGCTGGAGAATTTGATGCTATCTGTGAAGAACATTAGAATAAGGGTATGAACTCAAAACGTGCACTGAGGAATCTTAAAACTGCTTTTCCACTCTGTGGTACTGGCTGTAGCTTTTGACATATAGCAGAGATATCTTAAGACTTCCCTAAATGCCCCCACCTGATATAATGGTAGCACCTGGAATGTTTGCTAAAACTAATACTTTCCAGAGTACAAGTTCTTCTGACTGTGTCTGATCATGACTCCAGATGGAAGAGGAGGAAGGAAAATAGGTCAGTGAAAGATAGCTCAGATGTATCCGACATACTGAGAATACCCTTTGCCCAGGTATTAGACACCTGATATACTTTTTGTGGACCCACAGAACAGTTTAGGTGGGAAGGGATCCCTGCATGTCCTCTATCGTAGCCTCTTCAAAGCAACACCAATTGGATGAAGTTGCTCAGTGGAAATCTAAGAGGTCATTTCTAATGGACAGAACTGCAAACACTGCTGAAAGTTTGACTTGGTTTGTTTTTCAGTATTAATGCAGCTCATTGGAATGCTCTTTATTTCTTTATGAGATGCTGTTAGTAAGACAGGGGTTCACCATTTAGATACCTTGGGAATTGATGAGTTCTCCCAAAATTCCTGTATAGAACTTTTATGGAAGCCTCTGATTTGTCCATGTGGGAACAGGGGTGTACCAGAAAGGTACCAGTGTAACCTTCATTTTCTTAACAAGACAAAGGGCACACACTGACTGTTTTCTGTAAATACCAGCTTTTCTTAGACTCCATGGTTTTATCAGGTTAAATACACAACATGAACCCTACATTCAGGCACTCTGAGTTCTGGTTTCCCAGATTGCACATACAGAATATGAAAACTAAATGCACAGAGGACTGGAGTCTTCAATTTTAGAACTTGCTTTTAGGTAGGCTTAAATTCCACTTTTTGGGAAGGATGGGAGAGGTGCTTCTCATGTTATTGAATCAATTTGCCCAGCTTACATTTGAATTCAAAGAAATTACAAGTACAGTGCTTAAAACCATAATTCCAATACCTATTTATCCATACATGCTCACAGAACATGTAAGCGTGGTCTGAGAGCAGGTGTAAAAGCCTGAGCAAACATACATGGTTTTAATAGAGAGGGGAAGCAACCTGATGCAATCAAAGTAAAAGAGAGACAGGCCTGCAGGCTTTCAGTACTTACATCTGAATGGATATTGAAATACAGCTCTCGAACCCTATTTTATCCAATACAGGACATCCAAGGTTTGTTATAGCTGTAAGTACTTGAATCTAAGCAATTTGTGCAATCACATCTATCATTGACTCCCCCCTCTGTGCTTTACCTCTGGTTTTAGCCGCTGTGTAGTAAGAAGGTATCAATCTTTGTTTAACAGATACTGCTCACAAATTTTGTCTGTCTTCATGGTCATTGTACAGAGTCCCACTGGCCCTGAATGCTTGGGAGCATGAGCTGCTGGAAGGCACATTTCTCTTTACAGCTGGATTCCCATTTATCACTCCAGACTTCCAGACCTCAATGACCAATGCAAAAGAATATTTTGTGTGAAGTAACTCCTAAACATCAACTGATGTAATCCTCCTATTTTTATTTATTTATTAATTTTTAACAAGATACAGAACATCACGGGCAGAATTGCTACTTACCAAAAAACACTTGAATTTCTTACAAATGCATCTTTCAGCTTCCTTAGAAGAATCTAGAAGTATTTCCTGGGAAACACGCTGTCTTAAGCACACCTCTTTTGTATCCTTTTGTTTAGCATGCTCTGAGAGAGAAAGTTAATTAAATTCCCTTAAAAAGATTCTTCCACTTGCATGCACACTTTGATGCAGAAATTCAGAGTCAGTGAGCAAACGTAATAGAAACAGTTTTTATAGGGATTTGAACAATATATGGTAAATCTCTAATTTGTTTAATACGAAAGGTTATAGTTTTCAGTCTTGTGTCATCCTTGCTTTCTTCATTGTAGATCCAGTGCAGGATGAATCATTTTATTCTTTAAATAACTGCATAATGACTTATCCTACAAAATATCTGTTGTCTCCGTAAAGCAGAATTGAGTCAAACAGGAGCCCAAGCCTCCTGTGACTCTTTACCAGAAATGTGGCACTAATTTGCCCTCCATTTGCACTCACTGCTAAGGACCTTTCCACTGACTGTGCAAGGAAGCCCATGCCATTCTCATGCAGCTATAGTCATGAATATATTTAGGCTATAGCTAATGGGAAAGCAGAGAAGGCAGACACCAGACACCTGCAGGACATTCCTCATGCTGTGCATGGGCCAAAGCTGGGAGAAAGTGGAAAGGTAGAGGTGTTGGCTGCCATAGGCATGCTCTTGCTCTCTCTGTATTCCTCTCCATTTCCATTTTTCTTGGCATCTGTCTCTGCACTGCCTTTCTACATAAGCGTCTATATATGTCAGAGACCTCTTAAAAGTTAAAGCAGTTTTGCTGGGTTTATTCCACCTGTCAGTGCTACTTGAAGGGTAAGGTTTGCTGCCTCCAGCCCCTGAATCATTCTCCCTCCAAAAAATCCAGGGACCAAATGGACTCTGTGTACCTGAACAGGGGATTACACAAAAGTCTTCGACAAAAAGGCTTTGAAACAATCGACCAAACAACAGAACCAAGGACTCCCTCATAAGCAGGAAACCACTGTAACTCCATATAAACCATAATTACTATTCACTTACTTAATTTTACTTCCTGTTTTGACACTGCAACCTTTTAAAGGTCTGATTTAATTGCTGCAAAGCAAACATAAGAGAAGTTATTTCACAACATCAGAGTAGGAATACCTACATGCAGTCTTATGGGCCTAACAGAAAACAACAATTGGAGGTATTGTGTAAGACTATTAAGAGTATATTTCTGTTAGGAGCATTTTGAGGAATGTTTAGCAAGTGTGACAACTGTTGTTCCTACTATAATACTACTGATGACTTGGGCTAAATGCCGTAACAGTGTTACTCTGTCCTTAAGAGTCTCACATGAGCCTGCAAGATCATTTTTATTATTTTTGCCATGCAACACTCTAATGAAATCAATGGCATAACTATCCCATAATTTTCTATGGGACTTTAGTCTCATTAAAACCATATAACAAGATTAATTACAGAATGGTGAGTATTTAATATGTTGCCGTTTACCTTCACCTGCAATGCCAAGGCCTGGGACTCTACTAGTCAATTAAATTGCAAATACAAATCTGTGGGAGTTTCTTGATGGATTCATTAGAGCTTAAGTGTAGTTGTTTATTGTTTGCTTAGGTTTTTCTTTCTTTTCTGAACTTCAGGAGATTCAAATTCCATGCCCACAAGGAATGGTTCAAAGGAGCTGTGACCCTTGGATGTTGGGGACTGGGAAGAGCAGGGACTCAGCTCTCCCACGAGTGTGAATCTTCTGTGTTTATAGATATGCCATTCACTTACTCCACTTAACACTACAGAAATCAATTGCAGAATGTGGTCCATGAACATCAAAATTAATTGGTCTATAAAAAATTCGCCTTAACCTAGTGCAAATAACTAAGGTAGGGAATGTCCCTTGCTCTGTTTTGGGTGACAGAAATGTCAGTTGGTAAAATTTTATATGTTGCATATTTAATGTGGGGCTATGCAGGTCACTCATGATACATTTAAAATAGACAACCTACATATTATTGCCTCTGCTTAGTCACCTACCTCTCCCCATTAGCTTTTTTGCATCCCTAACTTTGGTCACAATGCAGGTAGACACCTTCACTAGTCAATAGTCTCCAACAGAAAGTGTGAATTCCCCTCTTCATTTTGACTGAAGGTGTAACTGGAGGACATTGAACTGTATTATACATAATGCCAGATGATCAATGCTACAACTGTCCTTCCGCAAGGACTTAGCATGGGAGTGAAGAAACACAACGCCAGTCCAACTTTATTTTCAGCTCAAAGTCCTTGGGAGCCGTTGCTCTGTCCCTTCTCACTTCTCCTCCAACAACATCACAGGACTGACTTTTCATATATTAGATATTTAATCATATAATCATATAATCATGAACCATTTAGGTTAGAAAAGACATCTATCCAACCTCAGGTGTTTCCATGGTTTCTAACACATCAATAACCACATATTTTAATACGCAAGTAAGAAATGGGAAGCTGATCTTGGTTGACTTTGGGTTTTTTGTCTTTGCTTTTTCAGCTTTTCCTGCCTAAGGTCTAGAAACTTTCTCTTTTTAACAAGGAAAAAAAAACCCTCATGTAATTGCAGGATTCTGGGAGCTGGAGTTTGGGGGAAAATGCTGCATACTGCTACACTGGTGACATAATTAGAAAAGTGAGCAACTGAGCTTCTAGCAGTGTAGTGTTCCTCTCATCCTTCCTCAGCTCTGGGCAACAAAACTCAGCTACACTGAGCCTGAAAACTTGCACCCAGGGCTTGCTTTGGCTGTATGTGGCAGAAGGGCTCTATCTTCCACCTGCAATCAGGAAAGCATCAGCTGTGGCATGGTACCCACCTGCAGAGAAGGTCACTGCTGTACCCTTCCCACATTCATTTGCACAGCTGCCCACTGGTCACGAGCATTACCTGGTGGCAGAAGGTGGTATGCTATAAAGTGGAAAGTTTTTAATTATAAACCTTGTGGTGGGTTAACCCTATAAGCAGCTAAGCACACACCGCTGCTCACTGACTCCCCCCAAACTTGTCTCCCAGTGGAAAAGGGACGAGAAAAGGAAAAAAGAAAATGAGAAAACTTGTGGGTCAAGATAAAAAAAATTAAAACCCAACACTTAATAAACAGAAGAGAAATGAAAGAAGAAAGCAAGCAAATCAAAACAAGTGACACAAAGGCAACCACTCACCACCTCCCATGGGTAGCATAAAGTCCAGCCAGCTCCTGAGCAAAAGATGTGTAACCTCCCTAAAGCCCTTTGTCTCTGTTTTTATTGCAGAGCACAACATATATGAGGCATAGAATATCTCTTCAACCAGTTTGGGTCATCTGCCTGGTTGTGTTTCCTCCCAGCCTATTGTGCATCCTTAATCTATTTACTGTGGCAGGAGTAGAGTATGAAACAGAGAAGGCCATGATGCTATGAAAACACTATTCAGCAATAAGTACCACTTTGGTCACAAATCTAAACCACAGCACCATACGAACTGCTATGAAGAAAACTAACTTCATCCCAGTTAGACCCAGTACAAACCCCATCTTTGAAAAGGTTAATCCAGACTACTGTTTGTTAGGAAATGTTATCAATAATTTCAGCAGAATTTAGCACCTGCTCGTTATCCTTTTCCATTCCTATAGCTCCTCTGAGCTGCAGCAAAGGATTTGAATAAAAGAAAGGCAAAGTAAACTCTGATTCTCCTGGGACAAAATGTTCCTGCTGGTTTCCTACTGCTTTACTTTAAAGCAAGAGTTTCACGAGCAGCTACAGCCCTGAGTATCATGAACCACGAGCATATCTGATGTTGTTCAGCATAAAGTGTTTCAATCCAGGAATATCAGTCCCTGTTGTGATGGGATAGGGGAGTCAGACAGGTGCTCAGTGAAATACACCACTCTGAACAAGTTGCAAGGAGGCTCAGAAGTGAGGGTGTCACTCCTGGCTCTGCTTGCTGGTATGATTAAACATGGGTTAGCACTGATATTGTTTCCCCTGGAATTCCAGAAGTCAGTGATGAGTGATGCTCCAGTTTGGAGTGGCACTGTGTTTCCTGCTACTTGCCAAATGGAGCATTGCATTTGCAGAGTCTTGTCTTAACTGCCTGATTTGGGAACTGATGGGTTATGTGTTGGTCATTCTTCAGTTTTGTGCGGAGTCTTTGTCAGCCATTTCCCAGGATCTTCACTTGAGCTGTTGTTGAAGGCTTTTAAAGGACAGAGGTGAGGTGGAGGAAAAATGTGAATATTTCTCAAAGCAGTGTTTTGGATTTTATAGATGTGTGAGCATATGTGCGTTTCTAAGTTTCATACTGTATGACATGGGTGATACTGCATAGACAGTAGGGTGTAGTGACTGGGAGATGTGTCCCCTGTGGTACTGCAGTCCTGGGAGCTGCCTGCGAATCCATCAGAGAACTGGCTGATGGTAGATTTGATGTGTTTTGGCACATGATTCAAGCTCATAGCTTCCTCACTTGCAGCTGCTTGTCTGTCTCAGAAGCCCTTGTTCACCATCCTCTTCAGATGGTATTATAAGGCAGAGAATGAGCACTCTCCTTGCCTCAAAGGATTACCTGCTTTAATCAGAATTAGGGCTGAAACAGGGCCTTCCAAAGCCATCTGTGAGTTTGTCCCGTGGGGAGAATTTTCATACCAGTCATGGTATGAAAAACATTTGGGTTTGCTTTTTATTACGAATATGTTGTGTTAGGGGGGCTTTGCAATAAGCATTGACTGTGGGGACAATACTTACCATGGACATTGCACAAACTAACAACCCATGATAAAAACACTGCAGATATTTCTCTGCATGGCATCCTTTAAAACTCATTGTAACAGTACTGACAGTTAAAAATAGTAATTATACAACAGAGAAGCTTGGGGTTTAGATGGTATCCAGTAAAGGAGCAAACCCAGCTGAGGAAATTGAATTCCTCATCTGTCAGGAGGCTGCAGTAACTGCATTTACAGATGCTTGTGACCTCCCCTTTTCTTCACAGGCTAAGAAATACACAGCTAGAGACACTCATCAAAAATGACTCTTCAAGGATCTGCTTCTGTTAGCAAAGAGAGAGATGGTATATACTGCTTTTCTTAAATGAAAAGTCTTTTCCATATATATACAGTAATAGATTGCTAACTTTCCAAAAAGCATAGGCAATGTTTATGGTACTTAAAAGTGTTTCTTTTAGTAAACAGCTCCAGAATTAGTAAATCCTTCAAGGACTATCGTGGCAAGATTGCTGTTACGACACAGGTAGCACATGAGATGCCAGAAGCAGATGTTGTGAAAGTTGCAGAGAAGACTCGATGTTTAGTAGAGAAGGTAGAAAAAGACAGTGATGAGAATAAATGGAAAGAAATTTGTCTCAACAAGCGTTTGCCAAAAGCCCAATTTCTGTGGTGTGGACCAAAATTGCTGCTGACATTTTCTGTAATGAAGTTTCTTCTGATTTGCTCAAAGTCACCATCTGCACTCTGACTCATCCACTTTATTGCCAAACCGGGTGCGTAAGACAGGCCTCTGCATCTGCAGGACCCTGGCATCCTCCTGCAAAATGATGCTTTTAGGAAGGGCTCAGGCAGATGGGTGCATACAGATCTGGGGCTATCCACTTACCACTGTAAAAACAAAGCCCTGACTGAGAAAAATCAGCTTTGTGTTCAGATCCTTTCCTCTGACTTTATTTTCCTTAACATTAAGTGTTGTTTAAACCACGACAAGTTTGTTCTGAATGGTTAAAACAGTGGGGTTTGCTCTATTTGTGCTCTTCTGGCTGGATCTGTAGGTGACGCAGGTTGGCATGGTTATATTGAAATTGGAGGAACTATCCTGATTTCTACCAAATGAGGAGGATCTGGGGTTTAAAATACATATTCAGAATAAAATAGTCCTGTACAGAAAGTAGCTGTGGGTAATGAGGTGAGGATTGCAGCTAGAAATTTCAGAAGTGTATTTATGAGTTTTAGAGCCACGTTTCTCATTACTAGGAAAATAATATCTGTTCTGTCACTTGATAATATAATTATCCTCTATTTCAGGAGAATTAGCAAGTCACAGTGCATGTAGCAAGTGCTGCATTGGTGCTTTGTAAAGTTGAAAAAGGAAAACATCTTTGACACACGTAGTGATCCAAATGGTGTGTTGTATTTGTCTGTTGAAAAGATAATGTTACCTGCCCTTCTCTACAGACAATCATTGTCCCATCAGTGTGAATAATTTGTTTTGCTCTGGAAAATTTCAGGCACTGCTGGGATTGACTAAGAGGAATTGTTTCAGCAATAATCTCTGTTGATGTGCTGCGTATTAAACAATAAGTGACTGCTGAAATTGATTAATTGTTGAAGTGGAGATGAGATTTTAAGGTAATTTCAAATTCTGATCATTGCACTCACATTTTTATTAAATATCCCCTTGTTGTGGTGTTATGCTATGAGACAAATAGAACTTCCTTTTTTTTTTAGTCAGGCTTCTTGGTGTCATACATTACTTCCAAAACATTTGGGACGTTTGAAAACCTGTGATAAAAGCAGCTCTATTTCCAAGACTTCACTGAAAGGAAGGAGAAAAGGATAACCTTGTCTTTTAAAACATATTTGTCTGTAGTTTCTTGTGTGACAGCAGACTCTTTTTTTTCCCACTTTGCAATGTATAGGACAAGGAGAATCGCCAGAGCAGGTCAGGCTCAAGGTTGATGAAGGCCAGTCTTCTGCAGCTGGCAGCAGACAGCACCAGCTGCTTCAAAGGAAGAGACAAGAAGTTTCACAGCTTGTGGCAATTTGAAAATTAACCTTTAAAAAATTTTCTCCCAGCTCCCATGGGTGGAAAATTCATTTACACCTGGAGGCAGGGGTGTTTGCAGGACTTCCTCTTCTTCTTTTGTTTCGTTTTCCTTTCTTTTTCCTTTTTCTTTTGGATTTTCTACTATAATTGTGACCATTCTTGATACTCTTATAAAATCTTGGCCTTTCTGATTGCTGTGAAGGTCTTGGCCTTGATGATATATCATGTCAAAGACAGGAGAACTGAAACTGGTGTGAAACACTATGTCCTTATATCAATACAAAATACGTCATCTTCCAATCTCAGCAAGTCTATTGTGTTTCTAACAGTTTGTGTTATCTGTGTGTGGTTAGTCACGAGCTTTAGGCCACAGTGGCTTGTTGTTTTCTTGCTGTGATCCCTTTCCCCTTTTTACTTCTTTTGTTCTTGGAATGCAAGTTCTTTAAAGCTTTCATACAGCAGTTAGTTCACTGTAGACATCAGCTAACTGCAAGACAGAAGTATGAATTAATACCTAGTTTAAGTTGCTTCTAGAGGAACTGAACACTATTCATGCATTCTGAACCTTATTTGACTAAGTTTAAGCACAACAAAGGAGAACATGAACAAAATTAACACCTCTGTCCATGAAATGTGTTACCATGTCACTTGCTAACAGTATTGTATAATAAGGTACAAGGTTTGCTCATCCACCAAAGACTTGAGTTACCTGAAGGAGTTGTAAGGTTGAGGTATTTTTGATGGCCGTGTGTCTTGCCTCAGGCCTCTGCTCCCCACATTTGCCAAGGCTTTTTATACATCACAATGAATAATTATGTAAATGATGGCAAATTTGGTTGTATGAGAGCATTTAATGGTGACAGAGTCCTTCCACTGAGTCTCCTGAAGCTGCTCCCTTTTGCACTATGCAAGGTGAGAATGGGGCACACAGAAGCGCTGTGTTGGTTGGAGACCATGAACATCTTCCCTGCTTTCCCTTAAAGCTGATCTCTGAACTTGCTAAGTTTGAAGACTTTAAAGCTTTGAAGAACCACTAAACTTGACATCAATTTCTACTTTCACCCAAAGCCCTTCTGATGAATTTGAGTTAAAGCAATAGGCTTCACATTAAGACAGACTCTGTTTTGTCTTTATGTCTTTGTAGATATTAGGTAGGTTTGCAGCAAAGACTGCATAGAAGAGCATGGGTTTTTTTTTACTTTTGTTTAAATCCTGATCAGCAGGAGCGGAGTTGGAAAGATGTACTGAGAGAGAAGAAAAAAGGCTAGCTCAGCACTAAGTGAATTTTACTAATTTTACTGTTCTAATTTGCTATTTCTCTTTGCTAAGAGATACATTTTGATTGTAGCATGGTGCTTTCCTGGGAAGGCTTTTTACAGGAACACTACAGTGGGAGAGGCGAGATATAGGCGATAAAGGCTAACCTTTAAATCTGTTGGAAACTTCAGTTTATATAATGTGGCCATTATAAACTCAGTGCTCAACTCTCTGTGCTTCTGAAAAGATGTCTTACCAACACTACAGGTCTGAAAGAAACCTGGATCCTAAAGCACCTTCTTTTTACACAGGGACTCCTCATAGCAACTTCTACGGCACAGCTTGTCACTGTGTTTAGTTTTGCTGCAGTCCAGATAGTCAGGTGAATGCAGCATGGGTACGGATGCGCAGTAAACATAACGCATGGGGGGCAGTGTGTGTGGGGTGTGTGTACAGGTGTTTGTCCGATCACACTTGTGAATTTGTGTGTGAAATTATAGATCCAATCAGGAAAACTATGCTCTAGCTGATCTTTAACACCAGCTCTCTGGCTATATTAAAATTCCAGGTAAACCAGTGTTAACCTTTTCAATACATCTAATTTAATGCGAGTTGCTGTAGGGGCATGGTCCTGTGAAAATGAAGTGACTGAGACTAGTTTCGTTTGCTGTCAGTAGCATGGAAGTATTTTATACCAGCTGAAATCAGACTGGATGACACTGTTACCAGAAACACGGCATATCTGGTTTCCAAAAGAGGCGGGTTTTTTTGTGTTTATGTCGTAGTTGCCTGTTTTCAGAGCGCTACTTGTCAAACAACAGCCATCTCAGTGCCGGTTTATCAAGTCTTCATGGATTTGTGCTAATCAGTTTTTATCAGAAAGTAACATATTTCTTTTCAGCCCAGGCAAATAATTTGATTGGAAAAAAAAATATTATGCCATTGTCATAGTTTATCTGCATGATATTTATCATCAGCACACACCATTGGTATCTCAGGAGATCTCAAATGCATGACTTGTGGTAAGAAGAAAATATGAGAGGTAATTTTTCTTATTTACCTTTAAATTTTTTCTTATTCTTCCCATTCCCTGATGAGGGCAGTAACCTTTCTCTGCACACACCTGTGGGCCTTTGAGCATGCTGATCTGGTTGGAGGTACCTGTGCTAGAAGCACTTTCTCTTCTAGCAGAGACTTGTGGGAAACTTGTGGGTCAGCACTTCCAGCACATCAGGGAAGGAAATAAGAATTACACATGGCAGCACAAGGAAGCATAGGTGGGGCCAAGGAGAGGGGAAATGGATTGTTAGGTATCATGAACATTTTCAGACTCTTGTATGATGACACAGTTCTGCCCTGCATGTCTACCCTGGAATGCTTCAAGCAATGGGTACAATTTCAGATGAATCAGATAGTGGGCTTAATACCATAACTTCCACAGAAGAGTATCTTGCTCATAGCCTAGTAGATCTTGCTAGGCCTGTTGGGATTTAAAAAAAGCAAGTAGTGCTTTCAGGGAGGGGAAATGATGTAGAGGTTTTGATTAGGAAAATCCCAGGCCTCTTCAATTTCTCTTTTTCCTCTCTAGTTTGTACTCTCAAAGTCCTGCACAGTACTTTATCAGGCTCCTTGGCAGGGCCCTGTCATTTGTGGTTATCTGACTCTGCTTCATTTTTATGCCCATATGATTGGTTTATTGTATTGAATGGTTGACTATAAGCTATCCAGGGAGACTGTCAGCAGTAGAATATCACATTACTGAAGTGATCAGAAATTCGACTTCCCCCCCACCCCCCAGTTCCCAGAGGGATGGGGAGGAGAATTGAAAGAATCCACCAATAATAATAATGATAAGGGAAATAACAAGGGAAGAGAATACAACCGCTCACCACCCGCCAACTGATACCCAGCCTGACCCAAGCAGTGATCTAGCCTTTCCAGGTAACTGCCCCCAGTTTATATAGTGGGCATGACGTGCTGTGGTATGGAATACCTCTTTGGCTAGTTTGGGTCAGGTCCTGACTTCTCCTCCCCCCTGGCAGAACATGAGACTCACAAAGTCCTTGGTCAGAGTAAACATTACTGAGCAACAAATAAAAACATCGGTGTTATCAGAATTTTTTTCAGGGTGAGAGTCAAAAACACAACACTGCACCAGCTACTAAGAAGGAGAAAAATGACTGCTACTGCTGAACCCAGGACAATAGCCCTGGTCCCAGTCTGGCTCTGCTGATGGAAAGGAACATCAGTGTAACCATAAAGGGAACATGATGGACATGTTTTGGGGGCTTTTGATTAACCACAGGCTAAAGGTGTACCTAACAGCAGTCAACCCAAAACCACACTCTAAACTGTCATCCTTTTTCAAATTCTTCAAGTGACCTATGCTCCAAAAGGTGATTGCACTGAAACTGAATTTTTTTGTAGTCAGTCTTGGCTTTTGACTTCTTATCTGAGCTCAATCAAGAGCCATAAAGCTTAGCTGGAGCATCCTTCCTAATTTCAAAATCCTTGGTCAATGTTAGTATTATTTATTGGAGCAAAATTGCTTAAATTCATGACTGGTGGAAAGGCAGTTTCACTTTTTAAAGAGAGGGATGCACCAGCTAACCAGAAAGCAACAGAATACATTAAACTGACATCGATTTTGTCAACAGTATTCTCTTTGTATATTCAAACAATCGATCGGCCACATTTGTATTGTGAGAGTAGCATGTACATGACACTAAATAACACCTTCTGAATGGAATAGATAGAGAGGTGGGGAAACCAGTAACAACTTCATTCCTTTGTTTGGTGCAAGACAAGTTTATTGTATTGAAACTTGAAGAAGCAGGCTGCAGGGTGGTGAAAGGTTAGTCAGATAGACTGATATTAGAATATGTAACTAGGAATAATAGTATAAGGTAAACAGAGAAACCCTTATAACATGAGCATCTTGCACTGCAAAATAGTCTCCTCTGGCACAGGAAGGAACGGTTAGCTTATTAAATGAGTAATTTAGAGTGATCAGAATAAAAGTTAGAAAATATACTGTAGGAAACAACCCTGGAGACAGACTACTAGATATTGCTCTTCATTGTCTGTGATTATCTGCATTCATATTTTTTTAATCATACTCAGAAAGTGGAAGTAAGGTAAATGAAGGTTGTGCCTTTCCGTTGCTCAGCCACACAAGCTGGAAAAATGAGGCTTGATTTCTTAATGACATTACTTAAGTGAAGAGCAGTGACCTTTTCTTTAAAAAAGGAGAGTAAGAGAGATATTTATAAACTGAAAAGGCAAGGAATTGCCAATGTGTGAGTTTAAACTCGGGTAAGAAGATCAAACATTAAATTCTAGTGCTATGACAGGAAGACCTTTCAGACACTTCCAGTAATAATGTATGCTCAAGCGGGGGGGAGAGGGATGGGGATGGAATTTTTCTGTTGTAAAAGTGTTTGGATTTTCTAATTAATTTTGTGCAATATTTATCAAAATATTGGCTAAGGAGCTTGCTTTGTCATCCTTTTTATCATCTCCCAACTCTCAGGCATTCAAAGAGGCAATTGCTTTCCTTGGATGATTTGGATTCCTTTCTTCATTAAATATTATATCTCTCTGGTGATGGGGAATCATCTATGCATGCAAACAGAATAAATTATGCTTCTATCCACTTGATAGTCTGTTATGCTGCTAGGATAGTCTACATGGTGGGAATATACTTGATAGTTGAGGCACTTCAAGTTTTTGGTGATTTAAATGAAAGAGGAATTTTTTGCTCCTAAAATCCAGACCTTAAGTCAGGAGAAAGAAACTTAATGCTTCCCCTTTCCTTCATCACTCTGTAGCAGACTTCAGGTTGCTTTGTCAAAACTTTCCCTCAAAAGCTGTCTTAGACTCTTGACCCTGTGGTTGCTCAATAAACTCACGCAGTAAGAGACAAAGCAGTCCAAGACTGCAATAGGAGCTCTGGGAAACAGGCCCGGTGGACCCCTGAGGACAGTGAGTCCTGTTTAGCAGCAGCTCTCTCCCACTTTGCACCTCATAGGGATGAGTGCCAGGCTGTTTACATTCAAGTTTGGTGACCCGATGACCAGTAACAGCAATAAAGCATTTCCTTATTGATTTTGATTTCAGGACCAGGTAAGCAGTGTGCTAGACACAGTACTCAGAGGCTTTTTCCTGCGGGCTGGACACTGTTGTAGTCAAAGGGAGCTTTTTCTGTGAAAGATAAAAGAACTTGGTGTGTGTATGTGTATATATATGTATGCATGTGCATATATACACATATAGGTAAAATTGCTAGTCTATCTGCATGCTTACCCAAGGCTTATGAAATAGAAGGCAGATGTCAAAGAGAAGATGAAATAGGATGCAGAGAGATCAAAAATATTTAGACTAATTTTAAGCCTAAAAGCTTTAACAATGTCCTTTATCTCTGGATAAAGATGATTTAGATTTAATGCTTCTAACTATTCTTCTCTTCGTAAGTCTGTATGAATGGTGGAGACTAACATTTTTCAGATTATTGAAGAGAGCTCCTGCTCAAACACTGGTGTGATTATTTATGAGGGAGAAATGAGTAGTGAAGTAGGTACCGCCCTAGAGCTAAACAAAATGGTTTTGTGCCAGGCACTGTTCTGCTGCATGGCCCTCCTGTCCATTAGCTTGCAAGGTCTTTGGAGCCAAAGTTAATCCCCACCCTTATATCAGAGATGTTTCCCAGCTGGGAAGCTCTTTCAGGGCCTCTCACTGCTGTTGGGCTGCCAACAGTATTAAGAAAGCCCTAAATGGCATAGACTGTAACATTGCTTGGACCCATCAATAGATTAAACTCCTTTTACGCTGCTAATCCTCTGGGGTTTTAGGGGTGGCCAAGTGTTGTTGCCTTATCTGACACCTATAAAATAGTACATGTGACTGAAAGGCACCAGATGTGTGAGAAATCTGGGCAGTGCTGGGCTTCTGCATTCCCTCCTCCTCCCGGCTCTCAAGTAACACTGCCCACAACTCCCTCTATTCCCAAAGCAAATCCCTGGGGGCACTATCCCTACATCTCACCACTCCTACCTCTGGTTTCCACACCTAACCTACTAATCCTTATTCTGCTAGATGTACAGATGCAAGCCTGGCTAGTTCTTACACAATACACTCTGAAACAGCTGTGCAGCAAACAAGGGAGCCCTGACATGCAGCCTTGGACAGGAGGCACGTTACTGTTTATACATTACTGGTTTATGGCTATGTATTTTGCTATTCAGAACCAGTTTGGCAACATCCAGATGGTACTGCTAAAACACACAGCGCTCAGAAGAAATCCAAACATCCAGTTGTGGGCATAATGCTTGTAAACCGCATGCAATTTATCTCCTCATATGGTCTCATTTGGTCACTACTGTTAGATCATAAAGAATCCTGAACGATTTCAGATGCAAATTATGCTTGTTATCCTTGTGATGGAGAATCTCCCTTGCATGCCATAAACCCAACTTAATATTTTCTTCCTTTTAAGTTATGCATTGTTTCTCTTTTAAAGCAATATGGGAAAAAAGCTCCCACACTGCCAATAAAAGCTGTGTATAGGACGCCACACCATTTTCTTCCTCTTATTTTCATGTTTGGTTAAAGGTGAGCTTAATTGTTTTATTTATGAACTTCATTTATGAGGGCTGCATCCTCAATGGAGCATTAAGTGACCAACTAATAGTCCAAGTTTTATTCAGAAGTGTACCTGGGTGTTTGTTATATCTGATCATAAATGTGTTTTGACACTTCTAGAACTAACAAGCTAATCCTGCTTCAATAAGATACATATATATAAGCTCATAACAACTGCATTCTTGCATAGATCTGTTTGAGATCCCTTGAAATTGTGCAATGCCTGGAAATTCTGTCCAGAAAACAGGTACATGGAAACAGGGTTAACTGATCTCTGCAGAGAAAACATTATCATGCTGTGAGTGACGCTGAATATCCAGAGTCCTCAGTCAGTCTTTTCATTTTAAATCAGACCAAAGAGGCTGCGAAGCTCGTGGTGGGGACCAGATTGCAGGACTGTTTTGAACAGAAAGCCTGACTCTCAGGATTTAAACAGACCAGAGGTTTGGTCTGTGCACAGAATTTCCTGCATCTTAATTTTTAGTGTATTTGTCTATTACTTTGCTTTTGTCATTGATTCAGCATCCTCAGGGTATCTTACCATGGTGAACTAATGGTTTTCCAAGTCCTGATATACCCTGATACATGGTCAGAGCATCAAAGGGAGGGGAAACCTTCCCTTAACAAACCCAGCATCTTGTCTCAACATAGATGAGAGCAGCCACAATGCAAAGAGCAGCTAAACCATTCCTGACTCCTATTTTCCCAGAGCAGCTTTAGCCACTGCTATCTGGCAGGAGCTGCACTGGGAGCTGCACTTCAGCATGGAGCTGGGAGTGGGTGTGCAGGCGTCAGGGCTGCAGGAGGGCAGACAAGATGCTGTGGCTGCTGCTGTTTGAATCCCCTCCCTTTTTCATTCATTTACCAAAAAACTTGTGTCAGTCCACTTTTGAGGTCAGGGATGAGAATGGAGGGAATACACTGGTTCCTTCAATTTATGCTGCACGTAAGTTCTATTACCTTAGTACATGTGTTGTTTGATAAAATTATCAGCTTATTTCCTTCAACCCAGTTGTAGATTTTGACTCAGTTCCATCAGTAACAGCTGGTAAGGAATTGATTTCTTGATGTATTTCAATTAAATATTTTGATGGTTTAGCTTTTCATTAGAGGTTCATTTTTCAACTAAGTTATTTTGAGTTGTTAAAAAGAAGAAAATCAATTTGCTTTATCCATGAAGCATTTGTGTCGGGGGAAAGCATGAGCATAATGTGTCTGCTAAAATGTTGCTTTGCTCAGACCCCACATATATTACACCAATATGATGTTAGCACCCTGGAACCGTTTGCAAACCTGTTTAGTTTTGTACAATGCTGTTATCTTTCATATCACAAATAAAACAGCATCCTTGGAAAGACTTTTGCCCTGGATAAATATGAGAGGGTTTTCTGTCAGCCTCCCACTGTGTACAGAGCAGCAGCTGTTACAGCATTTTGGAGAGATGGTGCTAGACCTTTTTCTGAAATGAATGACCGTGGCATGATGCCTGTGATAGTGATGGATGAAGCCACAGAAGCCAGGCTTGTCTTGTGGTGTCCTCTGCTACTGCAGGAGGGCCATCACCCAGCAAGGCTGGCTGCTGGGGGCTGCGGGTCAGAGCCTTTCCGGGCTGTGAGGCGTGTGTTGTATGTAAACCAAGAATTAAGTAATAGGAGCTCTCCTCATTTTAACAAAATGAGAATACAAGAGCTGTGGGTAAGCAGCTGAATTTCCATTAGCAGCAAGGGTAACACATAGGGTTTTGCATAATAAAACATTGTGCTTCTTTGCTTTTTCCATACGCCCGCAATCACGATAGGGTTCTTCTTCCAGAATCAGTGAGCAAACCTCCTCATGCTTTATTTTCCAGTGAGTGAGACAGGGGTGCACTGGGCTTGCTGTGTGTGGTTTGTGTGATGTTTCTCTGGCCCCATGGCAATGGGGAGGGAGGGTCACAGCTATTCTGTCCTGTTTCACTGCAGCTATGACCACTCATGTAGGACATGGTTGAAGGAGCCAGATAGATGACTAGGCCAGTGTGTGGCATTTAGGGTCCTGGAGTGGGAGAGTGGCTGTGATATGGCTTTGCCTGCTCCTGAGACCCAGGCAGCACTGCTGAGGAGGGTGAGGAGGGACCTTGGAAGCATGTGCATTTGTGTCTCTCACTGTCTAGAGGGCTCAGTTGGTCTAAAGAGTTTCTAGCGGTCTCTTTAACACATGACTTAGGCTGACTGCTATGAGATGGCCTTCCTAGCCTGAGATGCCTTCCTAGCCAGGACAAAGCAGCCTACAAACTCCAAAGGCTGCTTTTCACCACAGCCCAGTCCATCTAATCCCTGTTGATGGTAATGGATGAATTCCCATCAGTCTTATCCTGTAGGGTACTTGTGTCCTCTGATCCAGAAGGAGTCACAGTGCTCAGTATGTTATAAACGAAGATACAGTGATAAGAAACCTGAAGGATTTGTCCCTTTTAGTGATGCTCTGTCCCTTCATTCGGTGACATGACAGGCTGTGCTGGTGGGGTCTCCTGGTAGACAAGTATAGCCACCACCGTCAAAAGGGGAGGTGACACATTCGTCTTTTAGCAGGGCCTGGAGTTAGCATGCAGGCCAATTTTCATCATTTTCATTTGATGTTTCTTTGCCTTTTCTTATTTCATTTTGAGTGAGGAAATATCTTGTGATTCCCAGAGGCAGAAGTTCTCCCCCCTTGAAAATTTAACCTGAAATATTAAAGTAATATTTTGGCTTAGCAGACCTCAGGCATAAATGGTTTTCGTTTGGTGCCCAGCTAATTAGTTTGCTGAGAGATGTTAATAGTTAAGCTAATAATTACTACACATTTATAACTGACCTTGAGGTAACTTTAATGCAGATACATAGAATCATAGAATCATAGAATAGTTAGGGTTAGAAAGGACCTTAAGATCATCTAGTTCCAACCCCCCAGCCATGGGCAGGGACACCTCACACTAAAATACTTTAAAGATAAAAATAATCATTTCTGATTTTTTTTATTAGAACAAATTTATTTGTATATTTATATTCTTTCCCTGTTTCAGGTGATAAGTATGAACCAAGACACATGAAAGTTCTATAACTATTGACCGTAGGGGAAAATTATCATGCTTCAGCATGGCTGATACAGAAGGTTGGGAAAACGAGCTTCATCCTTTGGTGTAGATATTTTCTTGGGTTAAACTGCTTCTTCAGTTGTTGAAAACCAAGCACACACATCTTCATTCACACTTGATTCTTTTCTTCCCAATCAGTGTTTAAACAAGTGTGGCCAGCAGGTTTGGGATGCTCGTAAAATAAAACACAAAAATGAATGCTGTTACAAGTAGAGAAATGAACACCTTGCCCAAAATGCTTTGTGGTTTTGCTCTTTATCATCACTTTCTGCATTCAAAGCTACTCACACTTTTTAATGAACCTCCTCCAGCAGAAGGGCTGGTGTATCCCTGGAACAACCTGCTTTTGCAGATGGGGACATTGGTGCAGAGCCATTAAGTTGCTTCCCTAAGCCTCGCTGTGACCTGTTATGTGTGGATGGCAGAGCTGGGGACCAAATGAAAGGTGTTTTATGAGAGAGTTCATATCTCACTCCTCCCAGCAATTGCAAGCAAAACACAGAAGTAAAAGTCTTCTTTCTGTTTTGGGGCTGGGACCTTTCTTCTGATCCCAGAGCTCTGGGGTGATTGTGCAGATGTGAGTTGTGCAGTAATTAAATCTGCAGAATATAGTTAGGTGCCTAAATGACTTTAAAATGGTATTTAAAAGATGAGTCCTTGAGTCCTGACAATTGGAGGCACTGACTCCCATTGGTAGCCACAAAGGCCAATGGGACAATCATTGCTTAAGCCACAGCATGGCTTTCAGCCCAGTGCTCAGTGCTATGTGAGAGCAAGCCCACAATGGCCTTCTCACAATGTACAGCTCTCTATTTCATGCTAATTTGTATGACTTTGAAGCAGGAAGATAGCGTGGGACAGTCTATCCTCTTGCTGAATAGCACCCTGAAAATTGTTGCTGTAGCTAGGTACAGCAGTACTGACAAGTAAAATGCTCTTTTCTCAGGACAACCAGCATGCCAGCTCGCTGATTATTTGCTGAATTAGATTTGGCATGTATCTAGTGTGACTCATTCTCTGCAGCCCCAGGAAAATGTGCTCTCTATAAGCATTTTAGAGGCTCTGTTGTTCAGTGTTAGGAAACAGAAGGAAATTCCTTCCAAATGGGTTTCATCAAAATGGTGGGCTAGATTTTCTTAAGATGTCAAGCCTGTTAGGAAAGGGGGGAAAGATGACATGCCTGTATTACTGTGAGAGAAGAATTTAGTCTGCAGGCAAAGGCTGAGAGATAGTGAAAACAAGTATTTCAAAAGGAATGTTTTTCTACATATCCCACAGAGTAAATGATTTAATGCTGCCTCATCAGTACTCTGTTGTGCTCCCACCTTCTCCTTGCAAAGAGCTAAGTAGAATTTTTTCTCATGCCTTCAAAACTAGAAGTAGGTGCTATGATGACTTTACTTCCTTTATTCCATTACTATCTACTGACTATCTACTGGTAGGAGCTAGATGGTCTTTAGGTCCTTTCCAACCCTAACTATTCTGATTCTATGACCCACACAGAACCTAGCATCCTGTGATAGCATCTGAGAATGGGCAAAGCATTTGGCACTGTCCCACACGACATCCTTGTCTCTAAATTGCAGATACACCAATTTGATGGATGGACCACTCGGTGGATAAAGAACTGGCTGGATGGCCGCACGCAAAGAGTTGTGGTCAATGGCTCAATGTCCGGCTGGAGACCAGTAACGAGTGGTGTCCCTCAGGGATCGGTGTTGGGACCGGTCTTGCTCAACATCTTTGTTGCTGACATGGACAGTGGGATTGAGTGCGCCCTCAGCAAGTTTGCTGATGACACCAAGCTGTGTGGTTCGGTTGATACGCTGGAGGGAAGGAATGCCATCCAGAGGGACCTTGACACACTTGTGAGGTGGGCTGATGCCAACCTCATGAAGTTTAACCATGCCAAGTGCAAGGTCCTACCCCTGGGTCGGAGCAATCCCCAGCACAGCTACAGGTTGGGCAGAGAAGAGATTCAGAGCAGCCCTGCGGAGAAGGACTCTGCTCTTGTGAGACCTCACCTGGAGTATCGTGTGCATTTCTGGTGTCCTTAACATAAAATGGACATGGAACTGTTGGAACAAGTCCAGAGGAGGGCCACGAGGATGATCAGGGGACTGGAGCACCTCCCGTATGAAGACAGGCTGAGGAAGTTGGGGCTGTTGAGCCTGGAGAAGAGAAGGCTGCGTGGAGACCTCATAGCAGCGTTCCAGTATCTGAAGGGGGCCTGTAAGGATGCGGCGGAGGGACTCTTCATTAGGGACTGTAGTGACAGGACAAGGGGTAACCGGTTAAAACTTAAACAGAGGAAGTTTAGATTGGCTATAAGGAGGAAATTCTTTCCTGTTAGGGTGGTGAGGCACTGGAATAGGTAGCCAAGGATATTGTGAATGCTCCATCCCTGGCAGTGTTCACGGCCAGGTTGGACAGAGCCTTCGGTGACATGGTTTAGTGTGAGGTGTCCCTGCCCACGGCAGGGGGGTTGGAACTTAATGGTCTTAAGGTCTTTTCCAGCCCTAACTGTTCTATGATTCTATGGGCTTCCTGCTCAGTTGTCAGGACACAACACATTGTAAAAATGGATACACCTACACCAAGGAAGCTGAGCTCCTTAACAATATTCACATCTTGTATCAATGGATCAGGGTTGAACAAGGTAGCAGACCAAACAGCTGGAAACCAGAATGGCCTAATGAATGCTCCACGTTATTCAAAACAGAGGTGTACATATTCTAATGTAAACAAATGCATTATTTAAGGTGAACTAGACAAATGGCTCTAATTTAGATTTGCTCTGGAATGTATCAGAGTAGAGTTACAGCTACAGTTTTACTTGTCTTTGGTCTGGGGTGGTGCTGAGTATTCATACGTAAAAGCATATGTCAGCAAAGGCTCAGCTTGAAAAGTATATTTGTCTATATACCTGGGGAGCGGGGAGGAGGTGATGGAGATAGTTGAGCCCAACTGGAGCTCTTTTGTCTGGAGCCAAGGCCCCACACAGAGCAGCTTCTCCTGCTGCTAGTCACCTGCCTGCAGATAATCTGACCTTTTCTTCTTCAGGACTGATAACACTCACAAAAAAGAATTGATTGAACAGCAAAACTTAGCTTTTATTGAAGGTTTAGAAGTATCTCATTAAAAATCAGACCAGGGCAGTTTTGGGGACCAAAGAGGAAGAGTGTGGGCAGCCAAGGGAGTCTGAAGCTGCTGCTGTTGTATTGTGGTCCCACTCCTTCCCCGGAGCTGTGACTGATGAGCTAATGAGGGATCTCATCACATGTACTCCTTGCCATGCTGAGCTGTGCAGGCAGAAAGGATTTCAGTTTAGCTCCCCAACTCAACACACAAGCTCACCAGCAATAATTTCAGTATTCCGCAGGTTAAATCTGAGTTCTTTTCTTCCTTCTTTGCAGCTTGCATTCTGATCAGTGCTCCTTTGTCTTGGCAGGCGACTGCTGTTTCTAATTTGTATAATAAAATCTATTGTCTCCCTGGACCAGAAGTTTTTCTTTGAACTTCATAGATGCTGATTGTTACTGAAATGCGTGACATTCATTTTGTGCGTTTGTTCTCAGGAAACTAAATGAGCAGATTTCTCATCTTGTTCCGTGTGGGTTTGTGAAGCTTGCAGGCCATATTTTATCAGCACCAGGCCTGCAAGCATCCGCTTTCCTGACAACTTTGAACAGAATTCTTGCTTTCCTGAGTGTAAATATGGAAAAAAAAAGGGATCATGAACCAGGCATCTACTCTTAATGTCTCATTCTCCCTATGAGTGACTTGCATCAAAGCAATCCTGAGAGGGCGGCAGTGTGATTATACAGTTTTACAGATAAGCAAACTGAAGCATGGCTTAGTGATAAAGCTGGAATAGAGCTGAGATGCTGGAACTCCAAAAGCAGTGCTGTGTTTGCTATGTCACACAGCCTCCTTCACAGTGCTTGCATTAACAGAGCCTGACAACCTCTTAAACACTGCTGAGTTTATCCTTGTAATGCATCCGTGAAGTAATGATGCTTTGATTATGCAAATAGAATATTGAAGCAAATATGTGTGTATATACTTTAGGAGCAGCGGGAAGAACTACATACACACACAGAAGGAGAGAGAAGCATATTATAAAGTCTGATCCAATGGGGAAAAAGAAAACCTGATTAATTTTAAACATTTACCTTATTTCTCTGCTCAGTTAGAGCCAAAATGTCGAAGCCTTAATATATCTCTTATTGACTGAAGGCCCTGGTCTTCAACGAAACATGTAGTTGCTCTTAATCAGGACTTCTAGAGCAAGACCACCAGCAGGCACCAATCAAGGTTGAACATGGGCTTAGCACCCACCCCAGCTGTGGACTGGGAAGGTTGTCCTGCCGCATCCTGAATCCTGCTCAAATGTGCAACCCTGGTATCCCCACCCCAAATGTTCCTCATTTTGCACTGTGGTGAATGGAGCAGCTCTCTCTGGGAAGGAATGCTCCAGAGAGCTGTAACCACAAGAGCAGTGGAGAGCAAGAGTAAGAAAATCTTTGCTGGTATCATGCAGCTGGTCCAAAACTTTGTACCCCTTTACCTCCTCCCTAGGGAATAGAGGCTGGAAAGCACCGCTGAGATACCCGGGTACCTCATACACATGAGGTAGAAGGGTCTCATTCTTAAAATGCTGTCTGGAGTAAAGTGAGGGCACATGAAGCTATGGACTCATATTTGTAAGGATCCAACCACCCTGGGGCTTTAAAAAACTGATGTGGGAATGTGGATGCTGCATGCTGAGGGAGCGGGCGAGAGAGCAAGTAGTTCCGTAGTCTGGCTTGTGAATTTGTTTCATCTCCCCAGGCATCCTCTCCCCTCATGCAGAACCTGATTATGAAAGGTTCCTGTGGCTGCAGTGAATTGCAGCCTATAAATATATTAATTTTTATTTTGTGCACTTTGCGCATCATTGCAGTGCTTCAAGTGTTATCTCAGCGTGTTGTTCATTACTGAATCACTGAGAACATATAGAAAGGAGTATGTGGGCTGTGAAACATTTTGGTTTTGTAATGCTTGGCTTGAGTTCGTGCAGTATTTAACTTCCAGTCTATGCTTGAAGCATATAGGTTGTAATAAAGTTTGACATGGGTGTCAAATCTGTTCATCTAGCTAGAATAAATCCTATTTCTCTTTTGCATTTGTCTTTATCAGTCCAAAACTATGGGAAGATTTCTGTCAAAAATTAAGGCAAGGAATTTTCTTTCTTCAGAAAAGGACAAACTAGAATATCAATTAATCTAATGCAAGGTCAAAGCTACAAAAGTAAATGCCATGTTAGAATTTTGACAGCTGTGCTGTCTTTTTTTTTGTGACAAAAAATAGTTTTCAGATTATTTTACTCTATTCCTTTCAGAGAGTACATTTATATGGTGGAAACTATGCTAGTAGTGGGATTTTAAAAAAATACAAGAATATTTTTCATGCTAATATGTCAAACTACGTTGAGGAAAAAAAGGAAGAAAAGGAGAAACAATGAGCAATTCGGGTACCAGAATCTGATTTTTAATTTTGTGCACTGCTAACATTGCTTAAATCTAGCTATGTAAGTGTATAAGTTATGATATATCTCCATATTTATGCTTAGGAATGTGAATAAGAGAATGCTATAAGTGATGCTGGCAGCAAAAAAAAATGATGATAGAAAATGATTGTCAAATTCTGACCAGGATCTGTCCTTCAGGATGTGTTTTTAATAGAAAATATGCTTCTAGATTTTGTGATTTACACTTATCAAACTGTCTTGGAATGAAAAAGTGCTGTCAAAATACGTAAAATAGAAACAAAATTTTTGCTTGGAGTCCTACCCAAAAATGCCAATGATCACTGTCTGCTTCACCTTTAAAAGCTTCTCTTATTTATGGGACTTCTGCTTATATTTTCCATATTTTTATGAGACTCAACCAACAGACATGTAAAGCTCACAGGTTCACTGACTGAACTGCCTGTCAGCAGGAAGAGTTACACAGCACAGCTCGAGGTGTGCTCATACAGGGAGAAAAGGAGAATTTCTCTTGGCTTTAATCTGCACTGAGCTCCTGGAATGTCAAACTGGAGCTGGCTGTAAAATGGAAACAAGTTTTCATTTAAAAATTGGCAAGATAAAGCTTGTCACCATTCTTCACACACTCACACTTACCCATTCCTCCCGCTCCCATACCCCTTTGCCCTCAGATTTCTGCAGTGGTAAGTTGAATAGAGAAATTGTCAAGCTGAGTAAATGTATTTAGAGACACACTGCAAATGTAGTCCTGGCTGTTTTCTTTTAAAGTATGGAAGGCTGGATTTATACAGGAACTCCAAAAGACCTGAAAACAGCTCCTGATTTTGTGGATAAGAGGGGATGCCAACAATCATGTGGAGTTTTTAAGTTAATGCTGACCTTGGCCAGGTGCAGTTTGTACAATTCTTCCTTTATACCTTTAATGCTACAGAGTTTATTGCTTACTTAGAAAAAAAGAATAACTATTTCTCATTTTAAAGCTACAGCTCAATGAAACATAGAATAGGGTCACAGGATTTTCACCAACCAGTGGCAATGACATCATACACTTTAGCAAGGATATATTTCAGGAAGAACAAGTAAGCTGAAAGTCTTTAGCAGTGACCTGACTGCACACAGGGAAGATTTCACGAGTGCTTTCAATAGGAAGTGTTAGACTAATGTTAAGAGCTTTTGAAAATCATGTTCTAGGAGTAGAGTTTGCTTCTCACAGAGCCTGTTTCACCAAGGTTCTTCTCCTTGGCCACTCATCACTGAGACGAAAGAGATCTCAAGTTGTCCATTATTGTGATCCTCTGCCAAAGCCACTCTAAAGCTGCACAGACCTGAACATGTGAGAAGGATGAGAAATACCAGTGGGAACAGTCCAGATGCATTGTAATCTCTTAGCTGTGAGGCTTAGCAAAAGGAATAGAAGAGTTAAACCACCTGAACCCTGTTTTCCACTTGTTTGTGAGCTATAATATGGCCTTTGATAGGACAAGTTGGGGGTTTTGGCTCTGTTCTGAAAACTTTTCACATGAACTCAGCAAAAGTGAAGTTCTCACTGGACTAATAGGAATCTCCTGGGACACAGCCCATAATTCCTAATTAGTGTCAGAGGAATTGGTACATGAAAACTGGGGTCATAGGCTATTTTTGCTTACTAAGGAATATTAATTTTTCAGTGATGAACAGCATGAATGCCAGCCGCTGGTAATCGAGGAGGGGTTCTTGATTGAAATATCAAATATCCAAATGGAGCAGATTTAACTACAGCTGTATGGAACTATACTATGAAATCTTGATTAAGATATGTATTCAGAATTTCTACTCTTTCTCAGCAATTCTGCAAATCGATTGAGTTCAGTTCACAATTGCAGCAGTACAATTGCTCACCTGAAGTTACCTTCTTTGTTTGCAGCTTTAAACATTAATCCCTTAAAGCTCAACATGTAGTGTCTGAATTAGTCTTCATTCTGCCATCTGAATGACAAATTATGACTTCAGTGACACCCGTCCAGCTATTTTTTATTCAGCAGATAAACTCAGCTGGATTTGGTAGGATGTTAGTGAGCAAATCAGTGGTAAGTAGACAAGAATAAACAGAAACACTCTTCTTTTTGTCTTTTGGAGCTGCTGTGGGTGTTAAGGGCTGAAAGCAGAGAAAAGCATCAAATTCTTCTTTTCACCTCTACAGCTCATAGAAGCAACCTTAAATACAACTCTGGAGGTGTCAAAACAGGATGATTCTATCTTTATAAAATTGTTTTTTCAGAATGTACCATCAGAAATTCAGATTATTTGAATTTATTTTATTTCTCTGTAAATGGCAAACAAGAAGGATGGCCACAAGAACTTTGTCTGGAAATTAAAATAGAGTTTCTTTGTTGTGCCATTTTAGGGTGCATCTACACTGAGGTACCTGGGTAATAAGTATGAACTCTTTGATTCAGGATTAAACTAGCTGGTTCAAGTCCTAACTACAAGCTAGCTGCACCTCTATGAAGAATCTCATTACTTAATTTACTTTGCTGACATTCCTTTGCATCCTAGCAGATTACAGGTTGCTGCTGCCAACTTCTGTCACATCTTTCACTAAGTCATATAAAACCAACTTGGTGTCTGCTGTGCTGGGCTTCTTGCCACTAGAGGCTCACAACCTCATTCTTCCATGAGGTTTGGGGATCCATGGAAAGGCAACACTGCTGATCTTCCCAATCTCAAACTCAAGAAAAATAAGCAAGGTGTCACAAATCATGAAGCTGGTTTTGAACATGAGGAAACCTTAAAATAACAACAACCAATTATTATCTTCACTGCATTTTTTCAAACATCTGTGCTTTGTTCATGTCAGAGTATTCAGCTTTGCTCTGCAGTTATGAAGATGGAACTTTATGCCTTTTTTTTTTTTCCAAATGAGAGCTAATATTTGCTGTTTATTCACCTGCTCCTAGGAACCTGCAGTTTTAGAGTTAAAATTCACTTTTGCCTGCCAGGATTTGGTTCTACTGGTTGTGGCCTGTGGCGAGAATCTATCTAGCATTTCCTATTTAATATATGAAGTTCCAGTTAGAGTTTTCCGGACCCTTACACTGAAGGTGATCTTCTCTTCTATTTCTCTTTTTGTCAACTTCCACATGTTTACTTCATTTTTTTTCAAGATGAAGCAAATACATTTTCTCTCAGATTTTGCTGTGCTTCCCCATTACAAATTTTCTTCCCAGTATCTCAGGCTGGAAAGATGATATTATAAGCCTGATGAGTACCTGAAATTGGTGTGTTCATTTGCTTTAGCTTTCCTCCCTCATCATCTAGAGACTATTCTGTGTTATTTCTCTAGTAGACACTTTTTTAAAAGCTTTGTTGAAAATCAAGAGCATCTCTTCAAACTCTGGATAAAACCCTGCCACGACAGACCCTCTGGATGAATTAGAATTTAAAACACAATGTTATTTATCTGTGCCTGGTTTGAGCCTTCCTGACTTCTCTGCCTTTCTTGGACAAGAAATTTTTGCTTTATTTGTTCTGGTATCAGTGGGGTTATTTTTCTCGGAAGGGTTGTGTGAAGTGGCTCACAATCCAGTCCACTGCCATTTTCACCAAATCTCTATGTTACATTGTAGTATTTTCCTGTAAATCACACTATATTTTTGGAAGTCCCTTTTTTTTATACTGGCTTGCAGTCTTGTGTTTCTTTATGCAATTTTAGTGCAAAGAACAAAGACTGGGAGTTTCCTTTCTCCTTTTCCTCCCACCCTAGATCGGACACCTTCAATAACACAAGGAGATGGCAAATTCAAAACTGCATAAAGCTCATATCTTTTCATGCAGCTTGTAATTGAAGCTAGAACTCACAGCTTCACCATGGCATAAATACATAGGTAGGTCACAGTAAGGATTGAAAATATATAGGGATAATAAAAATGCAGTGATGTGCAACTGTAAAAGCTAACATCTTGACACGTATTTAGCTGGGTGTTTTTTTCCTCCTGGACTTGAGCCAACCAAACACTATTAGATAGTAAATGAGACCAGAGGCTGGAGGTATATTAAAGTTAATCTGCCAAGTCTGGGATGGCTTTTGTTTTCTCCTGAAACATGGGATATCATCTCTTATCAGAAACTGAATTGATGGACTAGAGCACAATGATTTCTGTTTTCTTATACTGGTATGAAGAAAATAACTGCAGACATTTGTATGTTTGAAAAAAATGCATGCATATAGTCTTAGAAAATTCACTTTATTTATTCCTTTATGAATGCTAGGAAGCTTGTCTTTGGAGCCCAGGTACTGAAGTAGTGGTAGATGGAAAACATATCACAAACAAGCAAAGGAAGTAAGTTAGCTTAATGATACCACTAGCTGTTTAATTATGCAAAGAAATGATCTTCTCCCCTTCACTGTTTGTAAAAATGAGCTTGTTACATTCAGATTTTAAATAGCATATCCATGAATTTAAGTTTAATGCCACTGTACAGAGGCTTTCCCAGATAATTCAAAAGCCTATCTCCTTGAAGTTATTGAGACTGTCATTCTGTCCAGACAAATTTCATGCTGTGTGTGTAATAGCAGAGCTGGATGAGCTAAGAGGGATCTCAAACTTTGGGAAGGTCAGTGTCGATATCTGATTTTGGTTTTAAATTCTTTCCCTCTTTTTACACTGATATTAAAGGTTTAAGTGCAGGAACATTATCCAACACCTTCTTTCTGCTCTGTTGAAACAAATATACATCAGTGTCATTCCTTCAACTTCAATAGTCACACTGGTTTTTACTGCCTGAACATATTGCCCTGCTGAGGTGGAAGCCAAGGCAACTCCTTGAAAAACTGAGCTGAGTGCTTTCTATTTGTCTGAAGTTTCATCTCTGTCTAGTTATCCATTAATTCCACCAGGACCACAGTACCATGGTGACTATTAAAGGTTTGCATTGCCGTGTCCATCTTGATCAAAATTTCTCTGTCAGACACAGAAATTGGTTGCTCTCTGCTTCAGAGTGGGCAGCATTACATCAGTGAAGCCATTCTCCTAGTTATATTGAGAGGGATCCTTTCAGGTACCAGGGACACTACTGGCCTTGGAAAGGCTTGGGAAATGCACATAGTATTTAGCATCTGGGGAGGGAAAAACATTCAAACATAAATATTTGTTTCAGCACCCTGTTGCAGGTGTTCAGCACAGTGCATGAGGATTTACTTGCTCAGATCCCATCAAATACATATTGATGGAAGTTGCGTAGATAAATCCCTAAGCTTCCTTAGGAACAAATCTTCTGTATTTATTATTCCTCTTGAATTTCAATGCCCCTCAAAGATTAAGCAGCCTCAGGTTTTATTTTACTTTTGTAGGAGTTTGAGTTAAGTCATGGTAACATCCTGGGAACATTGAGTGTGATAGAGACCATGCTCTTTATTTCACTGATCACATCATTTGCATATTGAGTGAGAACATTTTGTTTTTCAAACTTCAGTATGTGCTGATGCAATATTCCTTTCAGCAGCTATCTACAACTCTCTAAGAAAGAAGGACACTGTGAGAAAGAGTTCTTAGGTTGCTTGTTCTAATGGTGAATTTTTCCAGTATTGATATGAATTCTCTTGTGAAACACAATTTGATTAACACAAAAAGATGAGGTAGACTGGGCAGCACCACTAGCTCTAAGACTGTCAAAGCTTAGTGAGGTTAACAGCTGGTTTCTCCAGATCCTGGCCCTCAAATTCCCCTTGAGCTCATCCCACAGTCATTTGTTCTTAGTTCTATGCATTTGATGAGTTCCCATGAATGCAAAAAAATCCCAAACTCTGACTTTTTTCTTCTAACTGATGACCTTTGAAAGTATAGAGTTATCTTTAAAATTAAAAGGTTTCTCATAATAGCTGGCAGGCTAGGAACACATTTTACACTACCTTAATATTGATTAAGGTCATGCTCTTCCTTTCCACCAGTTGCAGTGAAGAGGCAATATCTGTGGGCTCTCTGACTGCTTTATTCCTTTACTGTCTCAGTACTGTGCCAGAGATGAAAAAAAAGTTTCTGCTCCTCATGTTCTATATTCTCTTCCACTCTTAAACTTTAGACTCAGTTTTCCTGTCTTTGTAAAGGATTCCTCCAGTTCATCCCTCCTTTCTGGAACTACTGTGTAAAAATATATGGACCAAGATGTTCATAAAGACAAGCCAGACAATGCCAATGGTCTCTGTAATCTATTCATCTCTGTTCACTGTATATAGGCTGAAGATGATTGTTAAAGAGAAACTATGCTTTCGTCTCCTTTTAGTGTTGCTTCAGCTTAACCTAACAGGAAAAAATTTCACTGTTAAACCAAATCTGAATGGCATCACACGACACTTTTACACTAGTGTGGCAGCTCATTTTACCAGCATTCAAAAACCCTTTCCCTCCGAAAGCAGGAAACAACGTGTCACAGGAACATTCTCTTGGAATAGATCTCTTTCTTTGTTTGTCAAAAGGCACGTCAGACAGAGCATGGTAAAAGACATAAAAATGTATCTGATGATGATTCTTTCATTCAAACTGTACTTTTTTTCTCACATAGTGAACTATCTCCTTAAAAGCATGAAGTGCTCAGGAGCAAACAGTTTCCTTTAAATTGGCCAGTCCCTCTGTAATCACATCTGCTTGACTTGACTGAAAACGTTGTAACCTGTAGGTTACATGTACACTGCTAAATGCATCTACTCCCGGCAGTAAATCCTGGTTCCCAGGCCAGGTGGCTGCGAGCTCCTTTAAGAGCAGGCTGGCTTCATCCACCTTACATAGTACTTAGCCCTGGACCTCTTCTATGCCTCTTGTGATGTTCTGTGATTTTAAAAAGAAATTCTGGTTTTGAGGGGGATGTTTTTCATTTCAGTGTTCAAAAATAATGACAAATGAGTGACACCTGAAATATAACTAAACTTTGCTTATGGACAAAGTTTAATGTAAAGGCAAGATTTTAAATTGTTAGTTGCTCCTTCCCTTTTCACTGGTGCTTTTATTTTTCTACTTGTCTTTCCTCCAAAAATACCCATGCTTTCTAGGTTTTTATTTCACCTCCCTCTCCAAAGCACTGGGGACCTAAGAAGAAGCAACATTATTCAGGTGTACTGGATATTCTTGATTTTGTGGACACCTTTGCATGACAAAGGACAAAGAAGGCTTCATCATCTTGAGTCTGGATGCAGTTTAACTGTGTTAGCATGGTGCTATGCCTGCCTAACACTGTATCAGCACAGAAGGGTATTTCCACACCCAAGCTGTTGTGAAGAGCCATGTGAAATGACTTACTCCTTAGGAACCCACTTACTCAAGAATTTCTGTACCATTTTGTATTTTTCAGGTAGGACTTACTGTTAAGCATGCAGTGTTTTCTCCTGAATCACTGCCACTGGCAGAGATGCACAAGAAAGGGAGATCTTAGTGTGAGTTCTCAGATTCCAAGTAGAGTTTGCATGGAGAGTTGTACAATATTTATAACGGCAACGTGTTTGATCTCAAAATCACTGAGAAACAGGACAGAACTGTCACACCATGTTTTTTCAAAGCAAACCCATACTCCCTCTTATAAAATATCCTAAAATATGTTTAAAATTCTTTTTATTAGTATTACTGTTTACAAAATGAGAAATGTAGGAATATAGCAGGGTCTGTTCAAATCACCAGAAAGCAAAGACACACAGAATCTTACTATTCAATAAAGAAGAAGCACAGGATTTGTGTTGGCTTCTTGAAAAGGTATATGCACCAAGAATTTAATTTCTTTTAGTTGTGATGTAAATAAGGACCAATTCTGCTTCTATCAATGGTTGTGCCTAGCTAGGTTTAAAAAAATAATGCCAGCTCTTTTGTACACTGTAAGGGATCTTAGAAAATATGGTCTTAGGAAAAAAAGTCAAGTGTAAAAATCTCCTTGTACAAATCCAAGCATGAACAAAGAGACACTAAATTTTTCCTGCCTCCTCTTGCAGGTCAGAAGCTTGCAGAAAGTGGACAACCCAAAGAGTATTAGAGGATCTCTAATATTTTTATAGAAGAAGATAAGTGAGCTTTCAAAAAGCCTTGAATTTACTGACCTTCTCTTCCAATTTGAGCTAATTCATTAGCTTCATAAAAGCTTTTCAGCACTTTCTTAATAAACATTTTTTTCCACATAGTTGAGTTCTGAATTAGTATTCAGTGCTCTGAAGTAAATAGAATGTTATAAACACCCTCTCTAATGGATGGAGCTGAAAATCATCTCTGCTGATGGCTGAAATAGATCTATGGGGAATTATCCGTGATTCCTTTTTGGATTCTTTCATAGGACCTTTGCTTTTGTTCTCCCAAGTGTTCAATCATTGGGAAAATTAATATAGCACCAGAACACGTGGTCATTTTTTCGCCACAGCTACAGGTTTTTGTTTTGTCTTCAAGAACTGGTCTGCCAAATGTTATGTAGGTGAGGGGGTTTTGGTTCCCTAAAGACAACTTAGTGATACCCTGAGGCTCCCTGGAATTCCTTTACTCATAAAATGGGATCTATGATGGCTAATATTTCCATGCTTATGCTCCTTTAAGCTCCCTTGAATGACCGCTTGTAGAGAAAGACATTCTCTATTTCATTTCTTTGGGTTTTTTTTGGCTGAGGAATGACATACTTCAGTCAGAGTTGGTGGAGTTCTTCATCTTTCTAATGACAAATGTGCACTCTAGTCATTAGAAGTTGAACCACAGCTATCCTCTTGTTTGATGAAAAGCAACCATATATTATGGCTATGACATCTAAACCATTTGTTACTAGAACATCATTAAGGTTGCAAAGCTTCAGTGAAATCTGTCCTCTTTAGATATATGACAACTTGGATAGATCTAAGTTCTATTGCTTACAGAAGGCTTTTACTGCCTGAGATAATCTCAGTCAGTAACAGAGCATGCTGCCTGATTTACTACTCCCCGGTCTCATATAGGTGCGTGAAACAGATGCAAGAACTAGGGATGTGTTCCTTACCACTGTGCTGCTAGGTTGGTGTCGTGGTTTATACCCTAGCCAGACAGCTTGTTCACTCACTCCCAGTGAGTGGTGCTGGGCTGAGAGCAATCAAGGCTCCCCCCTCCAGGCTCTCCCCTTCCCTGCTCCCGTGAGGGATGGGGAGGAGGATCGAACAAGTGCAACTCCCACGGGTTGAGACAAGAACAGTCCAGCAAGCAATGTACAACACAAATCACCACCGCTACCACCAACGACAGCAATGATAAGAGAAAATAACAAGGGAAGAGAATACAATACCACCAGCCAAGAAACGAGTCCCACCCGGAAGCCCGTGTCCTTCTGGGTAACTCCCAGTTACTCCCCACCCCGGGCATGACGTGCTGTGGTATGGAATACCTCTTTGGCTAGCCTGGATCAGCTCCCCGTCTCTGCTTCCTCCCAGCTTCCCCTCCTCCCTGGCAGAGCATGAGCCTCACAAAGTCCTTGGTCAGGGTAAACATCAGTTAGCCACAACTGAAAACATCGGTATCACCAACACTGTTCCCAGGCTGGAAGTCAAAACACAGCACTGCACCAGCTACCATGAAGGAGAAAAATGACTGCTACTGCTGAACCCAGGACAGTTGGGAAAGGATGCTATGAAAGGGGTTTGTTGCTGCAATAAGGAGTCTTTTTGTGAAAATAAAATGACTGACAGAAGAATCCTACAATTGCCTAAACTGTATGGATCTCTTCTAGATTCAGCCTGGACTACTGTTTAAGGGCTATGTCTTATTCAGTTTTGAACGCCATTAGATGGCAATATCCTGGAACAGGTCTAAAACTGACAGATAAAAATATGATAATTTTTTCAAACTTCTATTCTTACTTTTGCCAAATTATGAATGTTTTCAACATGATTCTCAAATCTGATTTATTCCAGAAGTGTATATTTGTAGTGGTTACGGTATATCCAAAGTAACTCACAAAGCCTGCTGGAACTTACCGTCTCATTCACTTTAGAGCAGTGTTGTTTCAAAATAGAGTAAACTCCTTAGGGTTTGGCCTCTGAATCATCACCTTTCTTTCTGTCTTCAAAAAATAGTGTAGTTTCTTGGATATGTATCAGTGAAAAGTACCTGATTTTTGGTACTGCTCTGTAATACTATTTGTGTGTGCAAGCTTATAATTAATATGACATTGAATGTTAATGTTATAGCTTGAGTGGAAAGATTGGTATAATCAACATGCATGTATTATCCTAGTGATACAATTCCTAAATTAATCAACATGCATGTATTATCCTAGTGATACAATTCCTAAATCACACTGTATTAGAAGGAGTTTGCACCTGCCATCAAGGGGCTCTTAGTTCACAAGACCAGTATAGACGTATTTAAAGCTGTCAGGTCTTTTCAAGTTTTCACTGGAGTTAACTGAAGAAAATTATGTGAAGGTTGAGACTCATAAGAAAGATGGCGAGAGACTTTTTGGCAGGGCCTGTTGAGATAGGATGATGGGGTTGTTGAGATAAGGGTGATGGTTTTAAATGGGAAGAGGGGAGATTCAGGCTGACTGTGAGGAAAAAACTCTTTACAATGTTGGTGGTAAAACACTGGCACACGATTTCCAGAGAGGTGGTAGATGCACCATCCCTGGAGAAGTTCAAGGCCAGGCTGGATGTGGTTCTGAGCAACCTGATCTAGTTGAAGATGTCCCTGCTCATTGCAGGGGGTTGGACCAGATGAGTCTTGAGGGTCCCTTCCAACTCAAACTATTCTATGATTCTATATTCCAATGGTAAGGAAAAACAACAAAAGCCACCATTTCAGGAACGGTGGCACCTAGAAATATGAAAGCAACAGTAAGAATGGGAGAGAGGTCCCTGACACTGAGTATGAATACAGAGGCTAAGAAATTGTTTGACAAATTCAATGTGTGGGAGGAAGAGAGGAGTAAACCAGCAGAGAACTAGAGAAACACCTCTGTGTATATCCCTGAGGAAAAAGATAGAGCTTGTAAGGAGTGTGACGTAGCGGAAAAGTAGGTTTGGAAACTGAGTGAAAGAGTTGTATGCTGTCATTTGTTTCTGTCAATTCACAGAAACTGAGATTTGTTGATCCTTTGCAAAGGAATAAGGTCACATTAAACACTTTAGCCTGTTTCGTACTGGACATTTCTGTAAATGGAAAAGGTCACAAGTTCCCATTTACTTACTGCTTTAGTCAAAGCAATAACAACATTTAACTCTTAAGGAAAAGTACCAAAGTGACCTGGGAGAGATTATTCTCATTTCTTTTGACACTGCCTAGCAGCTTTTGTGTGTGTGTGTGTGCACACAGGTAATTTACTGCAATGAGCACTACTACTACAATTGATCATTTGCAAGCTTTTGATAAATGAGGGTTAGGAGCTTGTGGGGATGATTTAAAAAAGCTGCTCCCACAGGTAACACTTTTCCATATTTCAAGCTCTTGTGAAATATCCAAACTACTTGGCAATGAGCACAATGGTTTTACATTGAGGCCTACCTTAAATCACTTCTTTTTACATAGATACCAGTTTTAAGTAATCCCATGCCTCTTATTTAGTTGTACAGCTATTCTCTAAAAGGAAGCTATGTTATTTGATTTACTCCAGTGGCACTTAAACAATACCAGATTTGGGCTTTATTCCCAGTACGTAATGTATGGACTAAGAAGGGTGAAGAAAAGCAGAGATTTTTATTTTGTCTAATTATGAACCTCCTCTAACAATATGAGGAGGATCAAAAGGTCAACTTGAATATGAATGTTACTGGGTACATACAGAGAACTTGAAAAACAAAAGATAAAGAGAAAAATCATGAAGATCCAATCAATACAGTTAATGAAGCATTCAGCACACTCTTCAGGAGGCAGCAGGAGCTCAATCCAGCTGACTAGATATAGGTGTCTAAGCACCAAATGAAGCAATATTTGTCAGCCCCATAGGTCTGCCTCAAATAATTCAAAACACGTCAGACAGTTCAGGACACCTATGTTAAGCAACCAAGCTTAGCTTCAGCTGAACCTCTGCATGTTTTTGACCATGCATTGACAAGGACTTCAATTTTGTTTTCTGTCAATAGGTATTTCTTATTCTTTGAGATATCCGGTCTTGCTCTGCCTGCTCTCCATCTACAACTCCAAAAGAAGACAGCTCTCCCACAGGTCTCATGTCACATCTGCCACCCTCATGCAGGTACCTCAGGCAGCATAAGCGTATCTTTTAGCTTCATACATCTCTGCCTGGCCAACCGAATTGAACATCAGAATTAAGGCCTTAATTTTAGCTACAACCTCACCTTAAGTATTTCAGCTCCTGCTCACTCAGTGGCAAATTAGGTGCCCGATACCATCGCTGCAAACGACTGTTACTGAATTACTCCATCCTGATGTGGGGTTTGCACAGGAATGCTAGGAGAAAAGAGGAGCAGTTCAGCATACCTTCCAACATTCCTGAATGTTGTGGTTCGAGTCCAGCCGGCAACCCAGAACCATGCAGCTGCTCGCTCACTCCCCCACTTCCTCCCCCTGCTCCTGGAGGGATGGGGAGGAGAATCTAAAGAATGTAACTCCCACGGGTTGAGATAAGAACAGTCCAGTAACTAAGGTATAACACAAATCACTGCTGCTACCACCAGTGATAATAATGATAAGGGAAATAACAAGGGAAGAGAATACAACCGCTCACCACCCATTGACCGATACCCAGCCTGACCGAGCAGTGACCTAACCTTTCTGGGTAACTGCCCCCAGTTTATATAGTGGGCATTATGTGCTGTGGTATGGAATACCTGTTTGGCTATTTTGGGTCAGGTGTCCTGTCTCTGCTTCCTCCTGGCTTCCCCTCCTCCCTGGCAGATCATGAGACTCAGAAAGCCCTTGGTCAGAGTAAACATTACTGAGCAGCAACTAAAAGCATCGGTGTTGTCAGTGTTGTTTCCAGGCTGAAAGTCAAAAGCACAGCCCTGCACCAGCTACTAAGAAGGAGAAAAGTGACTGCTACTGCTGAACCCAGGACACTGAAAGAAGGCAGAGCAACGAATGATATAGGGTGAGAGGAGCTGATGTTCGAAATAGGCTCTCATTTAATTGTACATCTCTTCTCCAAGAATGTGATGTTTTCTGATATACTGCAATGGCACTTAAAGAATACTGATTGGGTTTTATTCCCAGTGCATGGACTAAACAGGGCAACATATTCTTATGATTGTGTTATGTATTGTTTCTTTTCTTTTCTTTTTTTTCAGTTCTTTGGATCTTTAAGCTTCAAATAAGTTTGTGCTGTTATCATGATGAGGACTGATGAAACATATGTTGAGGCATGGTCCCCTCCTGTGATGATCATTAGAGCTAAAACTTATGGAAATGACAATGAGGGGCCAAGGACTGGTCTAGATTCTCACTCCAGCTTGCACTGACAGGTAAAACTGGCAGGAAAAAGAAGATAAATGCACAGTGATATCGAAATGCTTCTACCTATAGTCCTTCCTCATATGTGTATTGCATGGGTTTTTTTTCTACATTGGTGATTTTAAACAGGCCTGACAAAAAAGAAACAATGTTTTCAAATTAAGGTAGTAAATCATGGATGCATTGCTGAAGAGCAATAATACAGAGGAATAGCATACCATTTACTTTCTGCAGCCATTTAAAACAAAAGAAACACAGTTGTATACAAAATAGGGGTAGGAAAAGTGACAGAACCCACTGCTATTAATTACAAATCAGTCTGAAGGGCAGGCAACACAGGAATAGGAAGAAAATGTGCCAACTGAACCACACCATGAAATGTGGCTGAAACTGCGATGACTTTCTTGAGAGCTATTACTGATGTGGAGACACTGCTCTTTGAAGGTGATTTTCCCATTTGGTGTATTTATAGTTCAATCAAATATTCTTATTGATTTGAAGATGTGATATTTTCCTTAAGAAAGGGATAATGAGAGAAGGTGTCTAGTAAACTCTCCAGAGATTTGAGCTGTCTGGATGCTGATTAAGGCTGACATTGTTGGAATGTTGACTGTGTTGCTGTGCTTGGCTTCCCACTGTGGCATGCCTTTAAAGATCAGGTTGCACACCAGTTTGTTAATTTTAATTGTGCTTATATTAATTTCAATTAGCCTATCAGATGCCAGAAAAGCTTAGACAGCTTTTCTGCTCTCACTCTAAAAATAAGTGCATAAATGAATCAAAGAATGTGTCACGGAGTGTTGGTATTTGCTTCTGTGTTTTGGAAAGGGGACAAAGCATCAGTCTTCCTGGTCATAGTCAAAGAGTTGAAATGAGACTTTCATAGAATGAGACTTAAATAGAAGCTAATTTTCTTGTCTTCCAAGTGATGCTTCTTTTTTTTGTTCCTTTCTTTACTTCCACTGCAATTAAAATTATTGGAATGGTGTATGTGATTTAAGAATCTACATCTTGTTTTCAAAAGCTAACTTTTGCACACTAGTATGAAAGTAGCAATGACTTTCTGTGAAACCTTGGGTTCAGATAAAGCTTTCTTAAACAAGAACATTCAGTATCTCTGTGTCTCTACAGTTTTTACTCAAAGCCCCTGCATAGTATTTGGAAGATTCCCCTGCCTCCAGTGCTTTGAGTCTCCATCCAGTGCCCTGCATGTCTGATGCAGTGAAGCAGGCCATACAATTGGACTGAGTTCTCATATTCTGAGTATGTGACTCTTTCTGGGTCAAACAGTTTATGCTGGACACTACCCGAAAGCTGGACAAAATCTGCTTTTCTTTGTAGTAAGATAGATAGGTTTGAAACTAAGGCAAATTAACTTTGGTGCTGTAAAAATTCTTCCCAGGATAAATTCTGTCTTTTTAAACATCTTAAGCTACTGATTACTTTACCCTGCCCTTTGCATGTACCACTTATCACAGAAATACCACAATGAAAGACATTGCTAATAGAGAAAACCACAACTAGACCTGCTGAATACCATGCCTCTGTAGGTGAGGAATATCTGCTTTTCATTTTGTGTTACTTTCGCGGACTCCCAGGAAATTAAGCAAGCAAAACTGTCCATGATATTTAGCTCATTAAAGGTGAACAAAGCAACTAAGCTTGTTTTGAGCTATTTGGGTTATACCTAGTGATAATATGTTGCAGTTTTCTCTACCTACACTCTGAAACATAAATCACAGCTTGAACCAAAAAGGAGTCTGTGATATTACAAATGTACAAATCTCTCTCTTCCCTTTGAAAAGAAGAAAATGTGTAGCAGTTACACATTTTTTTTTGCGTAAAAAGAATCTGTTTATGCTGACACAGATTATTCTTCTCACTGAGAAGAAGGTAAATAAATTTTTTAAAGATATAATTTTCTGCCTTGGAAGAGTCAGTTGCAAAATAAAGTAAATTAAATTGCTTACATGAAGATATTTCTTAAGTGGTAGTGAAAATTAGACTCATAAATTGAAATGATGCACAGAGCCACTAGAGGGTATTTTGAAGACTGGTCTATACCTGGACTTGACTCTTACTCGGTAAGACACATTTTAACTGTACCTTTAGATTGTTGTTTAAAATACTAAGCAGAAAGTCTTTTGCTCAACTGCTGATAAACCTGTGTCTTGGTTTAAACCCAGTCAGGTAACTCGTTCACTCACTTCCCCCCTTCTTTCCCTCCCCCTACTCCCAAAGGGACGGAGAGGAGAATCGAAAAGAATGCAACTCCCACGGGTTGAGATAAGAACAGTTTAGTAACTAAGGTATAACACAGATCACTACTGCTACCACCAATAATAACAATGATAAAGGAAAGAACAAGGGAAGAGAATACAACACCTCACCACCAGCCAACCGATAACTTGCCCCCCCCCGGCCGATACCTCCCCCAACCCTGCAGTCTCCCAGCCCTTCCGGCTAACTCCCAGTTACATCCTGGGCATGACGTGCTGTGGTATGGAATACCTCTTTGGTCAATTTGGGTCAGGTCTCCTGTCTCTGCTTCCTCCTGGCTTCCCCTCCTCCCTGGCAGAGCATGAGGCTCACAAAGTCCTTGGCCAAACCAAAACATCGCTATCAGCTCTGTTCCTGAGCTGAAAGTCAAAACACTGCACTGCACCAGCTACCAAGAAGGAGAAACATGACTGCTACTGCTGAACCCAGGACAACCTGTTATGATAATACATAATGTCTGTTGTTGGAATGGGTTTACTTAATTTTCTCATTTGCCTTTTTTTTGTTTGTTTTAAAGCCTGTGCTAAACCTTGCCCAGAACTGCACTGCTGGTAAAGTGATTTACTGAGTGCTGGTAGTATTTCACTAAATGGAATTTGTAAGATTCTAATAAGCAAAGTTTAAACAGTGTGAAAATATAAATGTTTCAGGATGATGCTAGTAACAAGGTATAAGGTAGGAGCCTGACGTGCTTTAATACATGTGGAAATAGTGAGGAACAAGTTTATGATTCCAGAAGGTATAACTGAAGAGGGACCCAGCTCCCATACATCCTTTCCTTGTCTGTGTGAGCAGAATTATGTGAGGATGGAGTGAAGCCCAGACTGAGTTCCTACTAGCATGAACTGATTCTGGATACTTTCCCTCAGAGCAAGGTCAAACATACTCGGGGAATGGCATCTCACAGAGAGCCAAGCTGCCATCTGGGCCAACATCCTGGGAAATGGGCCAAGGACCACAGCTTGGTCAGAAGAGGATCACAATAGCCAGTGGGTTACCAGCAAACTAGAACACTGACAGCACCAAGGCATCCGCTTTGGTTGAGTATATCCTGGACACCCTGGATTGCTACAGAGCTCTGCAGATCTTGTTGAGCAAACAACATTATCAGGGCTGCTGCCTAATTCACAGACCTAAAGCAATCTAGGAAGAAAGAGTAGGCAGAGAGGATAAGAGAGTGCTTTTCAGAGCCCTGCATGGGATACTTTTACAGCTATAATTTGGGTGCCAGCTGCAGGTTAGGGTTTTTAGCAGCTAAGATTTTCAAGGAAACAAATTAAAGCTGCAGTAAACTGGTCTGAGAGCTTTTTTTCTTAGTTCCTTAAAGCTTGTTGCCACTTTATTTATTTAGCCTTCTCTCTCGTATCCACCTATCATTGTGTCAGGTTTAATAGTGCCTGAAAATAAGACATCAGAAACTCTAGAGGCAAACCTGATCTATGTGTGATTAGCCCTTGGCTACTTTACCTCCAAATGGAAATACATAAACAACATATAGATGTTACATGAGTGTTTTGACCATAAATAGCTTCAAACATAGCAACGTAAAATAAAACTGGAAACCACTATATGTTCCTTTTAAACACAGCTAGCGCCTTTAAAAAAAATCGCTGCATTTTGAACTATGTTACCATGCAGTAGAAAAAAGGCTTAAAGCAACATCCAGAATATCACCCTGAAAAGCAAATGATAAATGTTTAACATGCTTTGAGTAAAAAATATTATTTCTGTAAGCCTTTTTTCACCTACTAATTTCCCATTCATCTCATGGGGTAACATCAGTAGGAAAAAATTCCACCAAAATCACTTTAAGTCTAAAAGCCTAATGATAAGTTATTCAATATAGATAAAATGTAATTTTTCTCATTCATTTTTTCTTTAAAAAGTATTATTGGCTTAGAATGGCTCTTGCTACTACATTGTTAGCAGAAACATAATGAAATAATGGGCCAGTTATTGGGCTACTGATTTTTCCACTCACCTTTTTCATCTTACTTAAAAAAAAAACCAACAAAAAAATCCACTGTTGAGGGTGAAATAGTGTAATAAGGTTAATGAGTAAAAAGTAACATAAACCTACATTCATCACACTTATCAGCTTTAAGTCACAAACCAGGAGAAACAGATGCTTTGGAATGCAACCGAGGAGTTGATCAGTAGAAGCTGATTATCTATTAATGAGAGGTTTTTAGTGGTTCACCCTGGTGTAAAAATCACTAGACTCCATGCAGGCAGCCATCAGTTGCAAATGCCATGTATATGAATCAGTTGATTGATGTACAAAATTCAAAACAGATTTTCCCCAGTGCCCTGTGGGTTGTCATGCACTGGTGCTCTGCTCTCCTATCTGTTTATGTTAATGAAACAGGATTTTTCAGTAAGTAAATATGTGTTAGTATTTAATTAAACTCACTGCTGAGCTCTGTGTCAAAATGCAGCCCCATTGTTCAGAAATACTATTTCACTGCAATTCTTTGTTTCCACCCCAGTTTTCCTTCCCAGTTGCCCCAGTCACCTGACTACAGAGGAGCTGGGTTTGTCCCATGCCAAGACCTTGTGAGCACCAATGTATTATGCTGTGGAAAGACTGACAACGCAGCCCCCATCCTCAAACACATGATTTTTCACCATTACCCTCAAGCAAAAGCGTCTTTAACTTCCATACCTGCAGGTACAAACCCTCTGATTCACATCTGTGGTCCCACAATTAGCAGAGATCTACCGGAGAATGAGTTATGCTGGTACGCAGCAAATAGTTCTGTTCCTGACATCCTAGGAGGTCTATGTGATATTGATTTTTCATGCAGTTTGCTGCTCTGTTTTGGGGATAAAGACTTCCAATTTCAAAGTGTTTTGAGACTTAATGGTTAGAAAAGTTTTATAAAAATATATACTATGATAAGAGCAGGAGTAAAAGCTCCTGATCGCTACTATAAGGCCTTACATGTGGGAAGGACAATAAAGAAAGAACTACAAAAAGAAGAAAAGTCAGGCTTAAGGTAGAAGCCTGTTAAAATATTTCCCTCAGCTTAAACAAAAACCTTATACCTTTTGTTAAACAGGAAGCAAGATTATTACTAATATTATTATTCTACCTCAATACATTTTTCTGACAAATTTTTTTTTGCCATTGTCATGGTTGTTTTCCTGAACAGAAATAAAGCAGTTGCTGATATGCTCTGCAGCACTTGTGGTTAAGTCTTAGCATGATTTGTGTGTTTATTTATTGAAGAGTTGGTATTAAGAGTTTACTTTTATTAGTGGCTGCATGCCTTTTACTGTGGCATGTGTTTGGAATTTAATGCTGCCATGTATCGATGGTACTTGCATGTTTGGTATTTTATTAGCCACCAGCAGTGCTCATGCATTTTATTTAGACTTCTCTCACTGTTTCTGGGTCTGCACACGGAAAGCCTCGGTGCACCAGTTTCTGTCCACGCATTTCCAGGTGTCCAGAAGCTGCAAAGGCCACATCCAGTTCAGATCTCTCCTCTTCTTCCTACTTGGTAGGATATTGAAGATCTTTTCCTGACTAATAGTGTCAGGAAGACTCTGCTGGATATGATCTTTTCTCTTGTGACATTCTTAATCAACAGAGAAAGCAATTTAAAGGGAATGATGGACTTTGCTTCGCCTGGTTTGTTTGTTTTTTTTTCTCTGAGGCTCAATATAGGGGGTGTTCTGAATCCAAACAACTGAAGTTATTGGTATGTTTGTGAAGAGCTGATCCTTCTGCCATAGTCTTGCATAATACAATACTCACATAACTATTTGGAAAATCCTCCTTGGTCATGGATACTTTCCTTTTCCTAACAACAATAAAGATTCTCAGTGTCATTCCATATCACTGATACACAGCACATGACCGAGGGAAGCAGAAAAGCCACCTCCAGCCTACACTGTTAATATGTATGAGAATGATGGCTTTGTTTCTACAGACTGCAGACCTTTCCCCTAAATGAATAAACATGCTAACAACACATCCTTCTCTCATGCTGCAAAAGTTCTGCTTCCACAGAACCAAAGAAAAATATTTCCAAAGAATATATATTCTTTCTGAAAGTACAATGAAAGCAACAAGTTTAAGATTCGCATTAACTCAACTGACTTGTTGAGGTATTTCCTTCCGTCACATTTGTGGGGACCTTAAATACTGATTAGACATTGCTGAGCAGAGCTCGTAAAACTGTGCTAAATATTACATGCAAAGTAGTCTTTCAATTAAATTGCCTAAATGTGTTTTTTTAATCACCTACAGGTCTTGTTTACAAGCCTTTATGCAAACAGCGTATCAAAACATGGCTATTTAGGAGCAAAATGAATCATCAAAACTTTCCAGTTATTTCACATAAAATGGAATATTATTTTTTACTTACTGAATGAATTATCTGTTGCCAAGCCCTGAGTTGTCATGAGACTGCCTTACAAGTCTTAAGGCTGTGGTGTTATTTTGTTTGAAAGAGCATACTTTTAGTGTTCATTTCATCCAGTTTCATAGCTCTGTAGTATTCACATTTCTAAGCTTTACCTGCACCTATATGGATTACACATATATCAGAGACTCTCGTAGCCCCCTGGCTCCTGAGAGATGAAACCCTAAAAGACCAAAAGTAACATGTTCTTAATAAGGAAATCATTAAATTTAACAGTTTTTGAAATCCCCTGGGTTCTATTGTAAAACCTCCACTGACTTTTTTATTTAGCCCAGATTTTGCCCCATGTGACATAAAATATTTAATCAAATTCTGCATGACAGTAAAAAAAGATGGCAAAATGAGGACAGCTGTGAGCTGTGAGCACACCTATAAAGATTTTTGGTGCTGGGTGGTCACAGCATGTATCTGAATCTGACATCTAGTCCTTCAAAATTTTTTGTTTAAAATTTAAGGCATAAAAAGGTTGAAATCTTGCTTTTTCTTTTCTTTCCCTAACTTATTCCTACAAAGATTCAGAGTTTAGATGATCTTCCACTAAGACTTTTGAATATAGGACCTGAACAAAAGAATAACGGTAGACAGACACTCAATATTCTTGCAATCATTCATCTTTTCAAGAGTTCTGATTTAAATTCAGTCTCCCCATATGTTTCTGTCACAAATATGACAAAATTTCAGCAGAGTGCCCCAGCCAGTTAAAGTATTCTCAGATGGCTCTCTCACAGTCTCTCATCTCAAAAGCTTTCCTATCTAGCAAACAGTTTAAACATCACTGAATCTGGAATGTGGGAATTATGATATTTCTAGGGGGAAAAACCACCACCCTTGTGGTGATGCTGGGCAAAAGTGTTGGGATCACTCTTTAACAATAGAAACAGGAACAGATTTTTTTCTTCTTGCTTCTTGGTATTACACACAGCTAAAGTAAATTTAGTTTGTCTTATAAGGAATAAAAAGGACTGAGTTCTGTTGCAGAAGAGCCCCAGTTTGTTGCAAATGAATCAGAGTGATTTGTCCATTCCTGCAACAGGATGTTGTGCTTGTGACAGTGAATTATCTTCAGGACAATCTTCATCTTTGCCTGTAATGGGGACAGGCAATTTGAGGCAGATATTTAAAGTGCTGGGTCTTCCACGGGTGAAAGCAACAGCACTGGGAAAAGACAGTAATTCAGGACAAATTCTGCAATTTCTTACAAGTAACTGATCATAATCTTCCATGAATGCTAGAGGAGAATAATGAATAAATTGAATGATCTTGATGTGCATATGTATTACAGGAGCCTGTTCTTTTTTTTTTTAACCTGTCAAAATAGATAAAGTGAAATTGGAAAGTGAAATTGCAATAATAAGACCTTAGCTGTGTCCTTGCCTAACAGGGTGTTACCAGTCAGGAGACGGGATCAAACTGTACTTTTGTTCAGTATGTATTTATTGGAATTCTATATATATTAACATTAAAGCACATATACAGTGTGAAGTTCTGCGTGTTTAAGTTGGGCCTTGAAGAATAGTTTTATGTTTGCTCTTTGATTTGAAGTGTCATGGGTCACACACACAAAAAATGAATATGCAACTTGGGTGTCTTTAATCTCTATGATCATATTGGTGAGGAAAGGTAACAGGGTTATTTACAAGAACTGCATTTCTTGAAAGAAGGTGAGTTAAAGGAGACAGCTTTAGACCAGGAGAGAGGTTCCTGTGCAGTGCAGTCTCTGCCTTGAAGAGTTTGCATCTTAAATAACTGAATAATGAAACCCCACTTTTAGCACTCTGAGACTGGGAATTCAGGTCATAGGTGTCTGAGGTATCAGTAGGACATGACTTCAGATCTTTGGGATGCCTGTCTAGCATCTGTACTACAAAACTGATGAGGACTTCCATGGTCTGACTACAAGAAGGAGAGCCATGAGCCTGCCCAGCCCTGCTACGTGCTACAGGCAACCTGGGAGGCTCCTGGCAACTTACAGGATCATGCCCACAGACAGTCAGAAAGACAGCACATAATTAAACATCAAAGACTAAATTGCTTTACTTTTCTTTAACGGCAAGGAAATACGATTGCTTTTGATCCTTAATTTTTAAAGGCAGTTGTGAAGCTTTAAAAAGAGAATCTGAGATGATGTCCTGCTGAATCATTTCAATTTGATTGAAGGAATCATGCTTTAAAATTCACAGCCCTCAATGAATCATTCTCCTGACTATCCATAATAGGTGTAGCGTAATGATCTTAATTTTTAGTCTTTCTTTCTTTGAGTGTTCTTTTATATCTGACAGAAAGACACATTTTTTTTCAGACCATAATGAGAAAAATTATCTCTTTGAGGCTGTTTGCATTAGATGACAGTCCCAAGGTATCACAGAAAAGATAGATGCTCTGACTTGCTGGTGGCTAAGGTGCAGCCTCGGCCGTGCTACTGCCTGCATCTATCTTTGTAGGGAACAGGTCATTAGGTTTGTGAATCAAGGCAAGATGTGTGAGCATGGATCTGAGCAAGGGACAGGAACACACGGAATAGTTAATATCCTCCTCCATATAACAGGCAGCTGCCAAGCATCCTCTTGTGTATTGTAGAAATTATATCAAAAGAAACATTCTCCACCTAATTCCCTTGGGTACTGGCCAGTCCCCACCGTGATGTTGCAGAAATTCCAGACCAAGGGAGATGTATGATGAAAACTAGGCCCCTTTTTTGACTAAAAATGAATAGAGTTTGGCAGAATTGGATGATTTTTCTAATAGACAAATTTCTAATAATTCTGTTAAAACCAAAACTGTTTTGTTGGAAGAGGTCAGTACTATTCCAGAAAAGATTTCCACCTTACACGTGGCTTAAGTCTTAAGTTTTTCTGCACGATGTTCCATTTTGAGTGATGATTTCTTTCAAAATTTAAATTCTTTGCAATAATTAAGCAACCATTAACAAAGAGTAGTCAAGATAAAATAAAACTTTGGAGCTTAACCAAACCAAAATATTTTGGAACAAGTGGGCTTTTAATTTATTTGAAATTTTGATCTCTGTTGCAATTTGGGGAGATCAACATGGACAAAGAGAACTTAAAAACCAGGAAAAGTGGATTTTCTCCAGTTGTATGAGTGTGTTTCTGAATATTTCTTGCTTATGTTTTTTTTTTTTTATGGGGGCTTCATTTCCTCTGAAATAATTGATTATAATGCAAATAGCACGCAACTTAGATACATTTCTCATTGTCAGTTCCTCTGTATTTAACCTTTGCAACATGTTTATGTGGTTTGCTAGCCTCTTTCTTCATATTTACTATGATCAGATGAACCAGGAAACTGCCTGACAGTGTCAAACTCATCTTTATTACAGTCTCTTTTTCATCACAGGAATCTGGAATGTAGATGGTGTAGCCCCAGATTTCCTCAAACATTGCTCAGCTGCTTTCAGTGATGCCAGACTCTTTTTTGAAGCTGGACTGTAGAAAGCCAAATGTTGGTTTGACGGTGGTGGTGCAATAGGAGACTGTAGAAGTGATGGATCCTTTTTGCTCATCCTAATCATATTATTTCTTGTGGGATGCTGATAACCAGATTACAAGGGAATGACAAGGTCAGGTATTTGTAACCAGCAGAAACACCTTTCTGGGATGTTGGGCTGTAACCTTGATTCCTATGATACCCCAAGCAGCAATGAGCTCTGTTAGGCTTAGGTTTCATGAACTGGCTCTATTTTGTTAGAAACTTTCCTATAGCCTACTTCCCTGAAAGGCTCACAGACACAGATAGGGTAAAATCCATTTCAATTAATGTTGGGCTTGTGGTGTAGATGTTTGCATTTGATCTAATTGATTTATAATCAATGTAGAGAAATGGGTTTGTCTAGAGCACGAGTCATCCCAAGATAAATACCTAAAATAGACTAATTGCACCTTGCAGATGCCAGTTTCTCCCCATTGACTGTAAAGAGAGTTTAGATGGCAAGACTCTCTAAAAGTAGACAAAGTGGTGTTGCCGAAGAAGTCCTTCAGTGCTGTGGTGAAGATATGTGTTTGTCCTCATCTGGCTTTGACCAGATCATGTCTGACATCGCATGGTGCAGTGCACACAGAAATCTTCAAAAAAGTCTTCCAGCAGCAGTTATACAGGGTTTCTTTTCCATGAGAGGTTGTAGTACAATTCCCTGGTCAGAGTGGATGTCTGCTGTGCAGGTGGACTAGGTTATAAACCTAACCTGAATACATTATGACTAGTGCTTCAAATCTTAAGTCACTGGTATTAATAGTATTTTTGTAAAGCTTATTATCAAAAAAGTTGTTGAAGAGGTTGGAGTAAAAAGGTTTACTTAGTGTGTATGTTCTTTAAAAATCATAAAATATGTGGGTTAATACGTGTATATACACACAAATTCTAAATAAAATGGTTTATTTGGGGGCCTATAGGGATGCTGGGGAGGGACTCTTCATTAGGGATTGTAGTGACAGGACAAGGGGTAACGGGTTCAAACTTAAACAGGGGAAGTTTAGATTGGATATAAGGAGGAAATTCTTTCCTGTTAGGGTGGTGAGGCAGTGGAATGGGTTGCCCAGGGAGGTTGTGAATGCTCCATCCCTGGCAGTGTTCAAGGCCAGGTTGGACAGAGCCTTCGGTGACATGGTTTAGTGTGAGGTGTCCCTGCCCACGTCAGGGGAGTTGGAACTGGATGATCTTAAGGTCCTTTCCAACCCTAACTATTCCGTGATTCTATGATTTAGCATGGCTGTTTCTATAGCTGAAGTAGAGTATAATGTCTGAGGAAATCTGTATTATGGGTTATATTGTTTTAAGATACTTTTCCACTGAAGGCTCTATTATAAGACCTAACATAAAATAATGAATATTCGGTTTAAGTCAAGTCAGGACCTGAACTTATCTCCCAGGGAATATGTGCAATTTTTTGTGATAACTAGGAAAGACTTTCTTCCCCTGGAGTGAACTGTACTGTATTTAGTGTTGCATTAGTACGCTGAGCATCCAAACTGCTTATTGGTAATTTAGCTTCTCTTCTGCAGAGCACTAGGGTGTTTCTTTTCTTAAGCATGCACGTAGTTGCAGAGATTGATTTCAATGGAACTACTTAGGAAATGAAGAATGAAAATTATTTCTGCTTATTTCACCAACCTAATACTTGTGATTTTAGAGGAATAGGCTTTTCTGAAAATTGGATTTTAAGACCACTATAACAATTTTTATTCCTACATGGATCCCAAAGTACTGCATAAATATTAGTACTAATGGAATCAGTATTAGGAAAATGTAGCTGCTCATCAAAATTAATTGTATGAGAACAAATTATGTCATTTATCTTTGGATTAAACTTGCAAATGTATAGCAGGCCTCTTGCATCCTTAATTATACTGTACACTTCAAATTACTTTCATTATAGTATTTCCTGTACTGTAGCCACAAGATAGGAAAAGTTTTCAGATTTCAGTTTTTGCTCTAGTTCAGTAATTTACCAGTAATTCTGTAACTATTAAGAAAAGGGATGGGTTTTATGCAGGTTAAAGAAGTTGCACCTCACACTGCATTTTTAGTACCTCTCACTTGGAGAAAGTGAATGGTCTCATATAATCCTAGTGAGTCTCCTACTAAAGAGAACCAAGGGAGAAGGCAAAACTGCTTCCTCCTCTATGGCTCCTACTTAGGGCTTGGTACTAGGGATGACATTATTTAGTATCATAGAATCATAGAATAGTTAGGGTTGGAAAGGACCTTAAGATCATCTAGTTCCAACCCCCCTGCCATGGGCAGGGACACCTTATGTTAAATCATATACCCCAAGGACTCGTCCAACCTGGTCTTGAACACTGCCAGGGATGGAACATTCACAACCTCCTTGGGCAACCCATTCCAGTGGCTCACCACCCTAGCAGGAAAGAATTTCCTCCTTATAGCCAATCTAAACTTTCCCTGTTTAAGTTTTAACCCGTTACCCCTTGTCCTATCACTACAGTCTCTAATGAAGAGTCCCTCTCCAGCATCCCTATAGGCCCCCTTCAGATACTGGAAGGCTGCTATGAGGTCTCCACGCAGCCTTCTCTTCTCCAGGCTGAACAGCCCCAACTTTCTCAGCCTATCTTCATACGGGAGGTGCTCCAGTCCCCTGCTCATCCTTGTGGCCCTTCTCTGGACTTGTTCCAACAGTTCCATATCCTTTTTATGTTGAGGACACCAGAACTGCACACAATACTCCAGGTGAGGTCCTCACAGTAATGTCTCCCATAACTATATTCCCTTTAACCCTGACCCACAAAGTCTCTGTTGACTCCTCACCTGTCCCCAGACACAGTTCCATACTCTCCAGCCTCTCCCTAACATAAAGGCAATTCCCCCTCTCCCCCTGCCAGTCCTGTCTTTTTTAAAAAACCTGTAACCTTCCATTCCAACACTCCAGTTGTAGGAGCCATCCCACCATGTTTCTGTGATGTATCTTCATTAATGAGTGGGATGGTGGTACAGACAGCAGCCTGAGCAAGCTGGTGGGAGATACTAAGCCTGGGGGAGCAGGCTACATCTGAAGTCAGCCCTTCCATGAGTATGGGGTTGGCCCAGAGGACTTTCAAGGCTTCCATCCAACCTGATTCATTCAATGACTCTTTTTTGCAATGAACTAGGAAAGTGTTGCACGTTAGCAAATCTTCTGGTGATACAGTTTGACAGCAAAGCCCCTATGACTTCTATAATTTGCTACCTCTCAGTATCCCCTAACAGCTAAGCAACAGCTTCATGTCCGTAAGTTAACTCTTCTTGCTCCATGAACCCTAAGGTATTCATAGCACTTTCAACAGGAAAGGTCTGCCTACCAATTTACATTTTACTCTATAGCTGGTGATTTTGATCCCCAAAGTTTGACTGACATAGAGGAAGACAGGTTTTGAATCCAGATTGACTGAACAATTCAATGTGGAAACACTCCTGTTGAGGTGGCCCTGATGACGTCAAACAGAAAGAAGGCAAGATTTTAATGTAAACTGAGCTGGATAACTTGGTGTGCTGGGACCACTGAGCTAAAAAAACATGTATGATACCAGCAAAACCAGAATTATGTTCTTTGAAGGAGAGGGGTAGGAGCAGACAGATTACCCTACCTGACCGTAAAAGAGCTACACCACACATCAAAATGCAAGGTGACTAGTTGATAGGTGAAGACTAGCCTGTAATTTCGGACTTAGTATCAAAAGCTTTCATTTGAATGGGACTGGGACAAGAAGGATTTTACTCTAAAACCTGAAATTTCTCACCTCTGCCACAGAAAGTGTCATAAAATTCTAAATCTCAGCTTTGTCTTAAAGTCACTGGTGGTCTAATACTAAAAAAAATGAGAGCAAGAGAACCTTCCAGTGCCCTTTCTTTTGCTGCCATGTTGCTTCACAGGTAAATGGCAATTAGCAGCCAGGTGAAAATATATGCATGAAAGGTGTCAGGAAGACTCTAACATTGTTGTGAAGCAGCAGGAGAGAGCGCTACAGCTGCAAATGAACTTGTTCTTTGTTTGAGTGAAATTTTGGCACAAAGATCCATCAGTAAGACCACAAATGAATTGCAGTTATGCTAATATGCTATTAGTGTATTAATGCAAATTTTTCTTGTTTAAAACTAGGTTTCGGAGCCCAGTGTTTAAAAATGGTCTCCTTAGTAAGATGTCTGGATCCCATCAGGAAGCTGATATCAGGATTTTATAAGATCATAGAATCGTTTAGGTTGGAAAAGACATAAGATCATTGAGCCCAACCATAAACCTAACACTACCAACTCCACCACTAAATCATGCCCCTAAGTGACACATCTGCACATCTTTTAAATACCTTCAGGGATGGTGGCTCCACCCCTTCCCTGGGCAGCTATCATCACCCATCCCTTAAGCCAGTATGTTCTACCAGGCAGAGAGAACATAGGGAATCCTCTGTATCATGCATCCCATATGCTAGCTGGGCCTGTCCCAGGAAAGGTAGGGTACGATTCCTGTAGGCTGTCTCTCTCTCACTGTCTCTGACATTCAATGTACTCACCTCCCCCTAGAGCTCTGCCACAAAGCAGTGGAGTCACTCTACCTTGCACACCTCCCCTGCTGCTCAAGCTGCAGGCTCCAGGTGGGCATCTCAGCAGAAAGCAGACATTTATGCCTCAGTTCTTATTTCAGTGTGGGGACTTATCAACCTGTTTAGGCTTGCCTGAAGATTAGATTCTCTAAGGAGTAATGGCTGGAGCTAACTACCTTTTTATTGAGTCCAATCCACTAATAAGAAGCAGCAGTGGTAAAAACCACTTTCATTATCAGCAGCCATAGAGCACTCCCCTGGTGCAGTGTCAACTGAGACAGAGATAAATGACAGGAGTCAAAATTAGTCAACAGAAAATAAGTCTTTTTAAACAAATCTGATATAGTTTTCTCAGCAGAATGGTTCTTTATGATTAAGCTATTTGTACTCAGGGGGAATTTATTTAATGCCCCTACACAATATAAATAAGGTGTGTGTTACAATGGATGAAAATCAGGTGCCTAGCAAATTTTAAAAAAGGCTGTCAATAGACAATTTGGGTATGTTGTTAGGGTTTAATATTGGGAATTGACAGCCTGTCTGAAGTATAAACACTTTTGGGGATCATTTGAATACTATAAGTATACACTAACCACTGATTAATTGCAGAATACTGAAAGATGGTAGGCTGATTGTATACAGACATTTGGGTTACTTGTTCCATACAAATAAAGTATGCTTTAATGAAATTAGATCTGGAAACATGTACTTTGGACAGATATTTAGACATTTGAGAAAGAGTGGAAAAGCCTCTCCTCCAATGATGATGTGACTAGAAAGTGTTAGGGGTCATGGTGAGTGAGCAATTCAGCATCAGCTACCAAATATGTTCTGTAATCATAACAAAAAAAGGTTAAATGTAATCTTCTAGTATACGAACAGGGTAGATGCTGGATGTAGATGTATGGAGATGAATTTTCTCTACCTACAGAATGGGATATATTGATACTGGAATACTCTGAGAGTATATAACATTTAAAGGATGTCTAAAAGCTGGAGTATGTGCGAAAAATACCCATGAAGCAGTGACCAAAAGACTTTCAAAAGATGCGATGTGTAACAAGTCTGGAGGCTGGTTTGTTGAAAGGTGACTTCATCCCAGTGTACATGGAGAAAATATCACAAGTTAAATGCCTGTTTGAATGGTGAAGGATAGCAGACGATGATGCCTGGAAGTTGAAAGGCACATGATGAAGTGAGAAAGAACAGTAGGGAGACACCATTGTAGTACTGGTCAGTTTATGTTTCGAAACTGTTCAAAACTTTTCTCCATTCAAAAGTAGAATAGAGAACATTCCTTTGAAGATGAGGCTAAAAGTGCCTAACTTACTTAATTTAAGGATGTATGTTAGAACAGGGGATATAAAAAAGAGTGTACTAGGGCTTGAAGAAATCTATGTGGATATGAACTGGTCATAAGTAAGTTCAGGCTGGAGATGGGTGAAAAGTTTCTGATTATTATAGCAGCAAGGTTCTAAAACATCCTTTCTTTAAGAGTAACAGCAATGCTGTTCAGTTTATTAGGACAACTTTGTGGTATAGACACCCACAATACCGGATGCTGGATGCAGTTAAACAGAGGTTCTTTTCACTTGTATGTTCTAATGAAGCATGACGGAAGAGGTCAGACTGGATGGAGCTTTTCATCTTTATGCTCTGAAACCTAGTACAACAGAGTGTTTCAGGTGCATACACTTCCTGACAAAGACAACTGGCTGTGGTAGAGTCTTCCATCAATTTTTATCAGGACAATACCCCTTTTTGTAGTGTTTCATTCCTGGCTGTTCTGAAAACTAGACCAAGAGAGAAGAAGGCATTCAAGAGCCTGTAGTCTGAAGACTCTACATTACTAAAATGCAGACAAATTATTGCAACTGTTCTGAATTTTTTAAAATGGAAATATAATAAAAATACACAGTCAGAAAATATTGCAGATATTATGGCTATCAAAAGACCTGGACTAAGGTAAATAACTGTAAACTTTTATATGTACCTTAATGTCAAATAGCAAAGCTGGCATACAAATAAACATTTTCTCATGAATTCTATGCTTTGTTTTGATACAGCTGGAATATCTACAGAAACTGCCCTTGTCATCTATTTTGACATTCTTATTTAAAGTCCAGCTTGAAATCAAACTCGTATATTACTTAAATGATATCAGTTAACTCTGCATTATCCCCATCACTTAGATGGTCCAAATTTAAGCAAGTGCTTAATTAAATTGTTTTCTTGTCATTTAAGAAAAGTTATCTCGAAAAAATATGTCCATTTTTGTCTATGACACAGGTTAAAATCTGCATCTTCTGTAACACTTTAATGCCTTTCTGCTACCTGGAGGTCTGGTTCAACAACACTGGATTTCCAAATGTCATGATGAAAATATGCTTTAAATTTTAATGCTGAATGAATACTGTTGGAAGTAAGCCATCAGTGTAGCAATAACCATAGGATTGACTTAGCCAATTAACACACTTCTATATTCAGCATCTCCACCCCCAAGAATGTGGCGATCATTTATACTAGCCTGTGCCTCTCATACAAGGCTGTCAGAAATTATTTCCTGTATTTCAAATCTGTAAATGTTGTGAAGAGTTTTATACTACTAGAATAATCCCTAGAACTAAAATTATTTCACTGAAGTGTAGTCACTATAGGAAAACATCATTATGTGGGTTTGGAAACACAAGAAGATGTTTGCGTTAACCTTTTGGTTGGCCAGGTGACTAAAATCCTTGGGCAGGATACATAGTTTAATGGGCGGCTTAGGCAAAACCAGATAGTCAGGAGGATGTGACAGTGAATGCGCAGCTCCTGTGAAAAAGTGTGAAGATCGTATCTCAGACAGAAAATGCTTAAAATCTGTTTTGTACGGGTTTAGAAAATCCACAGTTAAAGTTTATTTCTTGTTCATCTTACAGAATCTCAGCTTTAATTATAATGAAGCTGATTACCTTTCTGATGTCCTGGTAGTCTCCAAAATGCAAACCTTCAAACAAAGATGCTGAAACAATAATAAGTGAGAACTTCCCGTTATTTTTTTTTCAGCACTGGTTCTACAGCCCAGGTATCCAATATAAACATTTAATTCACAACTACAGTGTTAACTGTCCCATTCTTTTGCATCTTACATGTTAGCAGACTTGTTGTGCTGTTCCATAGAGGTTAAAAAAGTTTGCAAAAAAATCCAAAGGTGAATCTTTTGAATATTCAGAATATAGATGTGCAGTCTGGAGAGTGAGCAGACATAGCTTCCATGTGTTAGAAAATAGTTCAGCTTTCAATGTGTCCCAACAACACTGTGAGGAACGTATAGAGGAACTTTTATTTCACTTTGAAGTGGATACTTAGATCCACAAAGGTGCCAAGCTGGTGAACTCCAGTTGAAACTGGCTACACCTGAGAGCCTGAATATATTTGAAAGCTTGGGGCAGAAAGACTTATGTACCAGAAGCCTGAGAAATAATACAGGTGCTCTACCTGTGTCTCCCCACAGACACCTCACACCTAATTGATTTCTTTTTCACTTGTGTTAGCTGTAGTAGAAAATTGTGCTTAGTATGGTCAGTTTTCAAAATGCTTGACTAAAATTAATTAGATATCACAGCATCCTCAGAGTAACTTACTGCTCTCTCTTTATTAGCTAGTAAACAGAAAAGAGAGACTGAAATTACTTTGCCAAAGCCACCCATCAAGTCAAGATTAGAACTTGTATTTCCACATTCTCAATTTCGTGCTGTAACAGTCTGATTATACTGCCAGCAGTTTATCACCTTGCCAGCGCAGTATTGCTCCCCTAGGTCTCCTTCTTCCTAATAGTGGTTAACTTTCAGACCATGTTAAGTGCTCACTGGAAATGTGGATGAGTGGGATTGGCCAAAACAGTTACTCTGCCTTTTTATATAGTTTTTAAAGCTGACATAAATTTCTTTATTCTGTGACTGTCAAGAGCTGGACAGCATGATACACCCAAATTAATGTAGGCTGGAATTCTTCAGCATTTCTAAGTTTCATAATGCTTAGTTAAATCAATAGAGGAATTGCTGGTGAGCATTTCTGTCTCTAAAAAACCAAGCAGCTTTTACTTAGCTGTCTGAAGGAGGGCATTTAAATCTAAAACTCATGACCTGACTTTTAAGTGATAAGACTCATTATCAAGTGAGAAAATAGTTTTCTCTACAGTATGTTACAGAGTAGTGCTGGGATGTTTTCTCTTTCTAAAGAAAAGGCAGATTTCCAATATGTGGTGTCATGTTCTTAAATCTAGTGAACTAAGAATAAATGTGAGGGTTTTTTTCTTAGATGAATTTAGTTTGTCCTTAGACTTGGTAGGCAATACAGAAAGCCTGTTCTTATGAGAAAAAGGAAAATATCTGAGAAGAATTCTTCTAGACACAATGAGGCCATTTGATAACACTTCACCAGAAAACTCTAATCTTTATCAGTTATGGGGACTGGCTTTTGCTGTGCTGTGCTTACCCACTCCTAGTACAGCAGTTCAGTAGAAAGGAAGCAAACACATGAAGGTACTGGAAGTTCAGGTACACAATTATAGCCCCTAAGTGTTAATGAAGAAGAAAGATAATGCTAAATGGAAAATAAAACCAAACCGAGGATTATTTGGGGCCAAATGGAAGTTTTCTGCCCTCTGTCAGCTGAGGAAAGCTGAGAACTAGCAACTCAAAGCTTTAATGCAGAAGCAGTGCTAGAATATCACAGGTGGTCCCTAAGTGTGATGGGCTGACAAGAATCAGCACTCTTGAAATCATTAAATAAAATCCTAATAAAATTCTCAGACACCTGAGGTCTGACAGCATTAAATGTCATCCCTCTTCCTTCTGCCATCAAGATGTCCAGTTAAAGACCTGACAGATTGCTTTTCACAAAACAACAGCCTTTTTTTTTTGACTTGTGTTCCAGTTTTTTTCAAGAGGCAGTTAGAATAAAGGAGGCTTTTGAGACTTTTGCATGTGTTTATCTGCCCCAGACACACCAGCACTGTCACTAAAATAAATAAATTAAAAGAATAGAGAGATAAAAATGAGTAAGTATGGTCACAGACATCAGGCAATTAGCTGTGAAAAAATCAGGGCCAGTGCACAGAGACAGCTGCAAAAAGCTTCTGGGCTGCTGGTACAAGTGGTGCTAAGGGAGGACAGCCACAGGGCTTCAGACATGGTGCAAAATAGTGGGTCACCAGCACTCAACGTAGGGCTTAGAAAGCCGTAGTGGAAGAGACCAAGAGTGGGAGGAGGAGAGATTTGCATCCACAGTTTAGTGCCAGGCTTTGCAGGAATGAAAAAGAGCTCATGCTGTGTTATTCTTTATTCTGTATTACTCTTCGTCTGTTTACAGGACCACATGAAGTCTCTGCATTGCTAACTCCTCATTCTTCTGGGCTATGTAAGTTCAGCTGTGCTCAGGAGACATTAAAGTGGTGGTTGCACCTCTCTACCATGCCTTAGCTGCAGTGGATTTCCCCATCGATGGTATTGGCAGCCCAAGTGATGTGCCAACCAGGGACAGGTCTGTGCTTGGAGGTAGTGGGAAGCATGAGTGATAGCCCTGCTGACTAATTTGAACCCAGGGACAGGGGCTGCCAGGCATATTTCACCATGTCAAAATGGGATATTATCAAAAGCAATAAGGATTTGGGATAGAACCTGACCAAAGCCAGCCCACAGAGCACACAGGCTCGCTGTGGTGTGTTTTCTAAGGCAGGTAAACCTTTCCATTAGTGCACCCTTGCCACAAGCACAAATAGGGGAGATGCTGTCTACTACAATCCAGCTTTTTCCATCATTCCATTGAAAGCAGCATTACAATTATAAACACAGCTCTAAGCACAGCATATAAAGCAGCAATGTAATTGCACTGACTTAGTGGTCCTTTGCAGTGTGAATATAATCAATTATGGGCACACAGCAATACATCCCTACTGCATGCAAAGCGAGGCAGGAGATTGCAGTATGTGGCAGTTTGTGGCTACCTCAAGGTTACTTACTTTTTTTTTTTTCCCAAGCTTATTCTTGCCAGGATGATGGCTAGTGAGCTCTTTGCACCCTCCGTTACAGACATGATTTATTTCTCAGCATTATTGAAATACTGGATAAGAAGAAAAAATTAGTTTAAAGTTCCTTCCTCTGTCCTGTGTTTTAAATAACCTTGTACGCAGGAATTTTACTTGTTTTCTCAACCCTTGCTAATACAGGCTGGTAAAGTAGGAAAGCAGCAAAATTAGTGATGAGATACATCAATATTTTAAATGAAATAACACCAGTACCTGTGCATCCCTTTTAGGTTTAGTTACTGTCATATCTAAATAGGTGTGGCTGGCGGTGTTTAAGGCCAGGTTGACATGGCTTAATGTGAGGTGTCCCTGCCCATGGCAGGGGGGTTGGAACTGGATGATCTTAAGGTCCTTTCCAACCCTAACTATTCTAAGATTCTATGATAATGCAGGCAAATGAACATCCAAATAATAATTTACATCCGAGGTCTCAATCTGCTTATTCAGTGGGGCATCAGAATTAGATATTTGACTTGTCATGGCCTATCAAAATTGTCAGTCTAAATTCTGAGCTAACCTAAATCAGCACAGCTCCATATTGCCCATGGACCATGGACTAAAACTGACCTCAACAAGGGGAGAATTTGTCCCAGTGCTTCATCAGGCCTTGCAATAAGTTGATTATGAAAGAGCTCCTAGCAAAGAATTATTCATAGAAATTAGAAAATAACTTCAAGCATAAAATACATCAGATAGAATAAAATTCTCTGCAATTGCTCAGTGAACACAATGCAGAATCCCTAATTTCTGAGGGAAAGTTTCTTCAGCCAGAAGTATCTATTGCAATGCTGTCTCTAAGGGGAGCAACATCATTGGTCCAGTCAATACCTGATCATCAAGGCATTTTTCTACATGCTAGAAGGCGTGGATTCAGTTTCAAATACACTGAAGAGTACTCTTGGGGCTGACAGTGTTCCTTTTGCCTTCAAAGTGGTCTGAGTGTCTCACTGCCCTAGCAGCATCTCCCTGTCACACAGCCTGCTGGAGCAGGCAGTAGCTGGTTAGGTTCCCACCTGATGCCTGAATAACCTGTGGGTTGGTTTCAGTGTGTTGGATTAAACGGCTAGGTGTGTTATAGTTGATTTACAGCAAATATCATAGATTTTGGAGAGAGGAACCTATATTCTTTCAGTTGGATGCTGGGACATTTAACAAAAAAATCAGAATTATCTCTACTTCTGTTAGGACATTTGGCAACTACTGCAGCAGCTGGCAGATGGCTTTGGCCCCTAATGGACTATTCAGAAGTGCCCAGCTCCTACTAAAAAAATCTAGGTCATGTATTCTTGACACCGACTTCCTCTTTCCACTCTGCCCTTCAAGACTGTTGTAGATTATTTCCAGATTATTATTATTCCAAAAGTCTAAGTCTACTTTTCTTAAAATGAGCTATAATTACTTCAGTTGGTTCAGAGTGATTTCACCAAGGTAACAGAATTAAGAGAATATAAATAAGCTTCATATTTCCAAACTAACCTCTTTTTCCTCTTTCTCTTATTCACTGAAGTGAACCAATGACTTTTGACTTCCACTGCCACAGAGTTTCCATTTTTAAGCCAACTGCATGTATTATGTCTATTTAAATGCCAACCACACATGTATCTGAAGCCAATGGCACCTTTTGCTTATTGTGAATTCTAGCGTGCAGTTTGAAAATGAGAGACTGATCTCAAGCTTCAAAAATCCAGCCACTGAAAAAGCAACTTTTTTCATGGAGGGCTATCTGATCTTTCGAGAAATAAATGCTATTTCTCTTCATTCTGCTTTTGTGTCCATGTCTAGTGCTTGTGTCATTTATAAGGTGAACTCTCTATTTCTGTACATGCCTAGGCTTCTTTATTCTTTGTTTCTGATGTCTTATTACAAGATGTCAGTTAAAATTCTGTTAAAAATCAGAAACTCATTCCATATATGACCTTTCTTTTTATTCAATAACAAAGACACCTGCCGCTTGACCTTGTCATCTAGACATTTGTAGCTGTCAGCTTGGGATTCCAAAAAGGTTTTCATTTTCTTTCAAACACTGCCCTTTTCACTTTTGCAGTGAACCAAGGCCTCAAGAGGCCAGCACGGGCTAGGGACAGCTTCACAGTCACCACAGATCAAAATTGTAAATGTTTTTTGTAAATCAAATACTGAATTAAACACTGCAGCGTGAACTTGTACCTCCTTGGGAGAAACTTCACTGATCTTTCAAAAAATGAAGAGACAAATCCCCTTCTTGGGTAAATCAAGAGACCTACCAGCTCAACAGGAGTTACTAAATAGAAATTTCAGGCTAGCATTATGAAGGAGGTCAGAATAGGATCATCCAATAGGCTTTTTTTCACCTAAACCTGATGCCTCTATCACCCATTTCAGTGTCATGACCTGAAATTACATCAGTTGAGGTTCTGACATATTTCTTTCTTTCATTCTTGTTTTTTTTTCCTAGGGCAAGCACGTTTTCTATGCCTGTAACTCCATTTAGTAACCTCAAATTTTCAATTCTTGGAGGAAAAAGGATATATGCCCATACTCAGATACACTATGTTTAATTATTCCCCAAAATTCAGTGGGGAAAATCATAAAATCATGGAATTGTAGAATGGTTTGGGTTGGAAGGAACCTTAAAGCTTATCCAGTTCCAACCTCCTGCCACAGCCAGGGACACCTTCCACTAAACCTGATTGCTCCAAGGCCCATCCAACCTGGCCTTGAACACTTCCAGGTATGGGGCAGCCACAGCTTCTCTGGTCAGCCTGTTCCAGTGCCTCAGCACCCTCATAAGAAGGAATTTTCTCCTAATATCTAATCTAAATCTCTCCTCTTTCAGTTTAAAAACATTCCCTCTTGTCCAATCACTTCACACCCTTGTAAAAATCTCATGTCCAGATTTCCCGCAGTCCCCTTTAGATACTGGGAGCTGCTCTAAGGTCTCCCCAGAGCCTTCTCTTGCCAGGCTGAGCAACCCAAACTATCTCCTTCCATAGGAGAGGTGCTCCAGCCCTCTGATCATCTTCATGTTTTCCTTTGAAGGACTTGGTCCAACAGGTCCATGCTGTTCTTATGCTGCGGGTCCCAGAGCTCAGCACAGTACTCCAGGTGGGGCACTAGATTTATTTTTAACATGCTTATATATTTCAAGTGCACTAAGAATGCTGAATCAAGCAATGGCTTAGACTAACACAGTGATTAGCAAAACATTTGAAAATAAATTCTTCATTCTGCAGATCTCCAAACACATGCATAAAAAAAAAGTAAAAATAATGAAGTGAAATTACGGTCAACATTTAAAAATACAGTTAAAGATTTTAAGAGTTAAGGCTACAATTGTCCCTTAAACTAATAATACAGATTTTCTAAAGAAATTCAACTAAGCACACCAATTAAGGTTTTCTTTTTTTCTTTTTTTTTCTTTCACTCTAAGGAAAAATTAAAGCTCTTTTGATATGTGAATAAAGTATGATTCACCATGGTGGTTTTGTTTTTTTTTCATCAAAGTAAAATAATTCATCAAGCCTAAAGAGCAGATGAGAAGTCACTGAAAGGAGAAGGCAATTGCATAAAGCAAAGAGCAGAGAATGGGAGTCAATACATGATACTGTGCACTGATTAACTTCCCCTTGTTTTCTGCTTCTCCCCCCATGACATCATCAAATGCCTTTATGGGAAGCTGGTCAGAGATAATCTAAATACCAGCATCATCACCAAGGAATTATGAAATTAAATCCTAGTATATAAGGTAAATATAAAATGACTATTAAATTTTTACTGCTTAAGTCCTGACTATGGGGTTGTGATTTAGATAGTTTGCAATTTCAGAATGAAAGTAAATAACTTAATTAAATACTACATTACAGCCTCTGGGGAACATTGCCTACTTTTTAAGCAGAAAGAGGAAAAAAGTTTGAGCATATTAATGAGCAGCTACAAAGATTTATGCCTTCACTAAAAGAAACAGTAAATATTGCCATAATCAGATAAATCTCTTTTTTATCTAGAAGCATTAAGAATGGGACATATGCATCCATTATATCTAAATTTTTAATAAGCCTTGGTATATTTCACCTTTACTGATACAAATGCTTTGTCTTCTTCATGCTGTATGGTAAACTTCAATGTATGGTTTCTAGCTAGTTGCCACCTGTTGAAAATCATTTATTTGGACTATATTGGAAAAAAATACTGCAGTTCAGATCACAGATAAGTTAGAATTATGTTAAACAAAGAATTTGTGCTTCCCTGGTTGCTTTTGCATCAGTGATTCAACAGCAATTTGTTCTTTTGTTAGCTAAACAGAATTTTTGTCACTGGGTGCAATCTTTCATGTTTCTGCTCATAAATAATAAGTTTCTGGACTATAATATAGATATATATATATACACATAAAACCAGTTATAAAGCTGTTCTTATTTTAAAGTAAATTTTGGAATTAATTTAGTACCAAAAATATTATCCAGTATGAATAAATACTCTGAGCATATACTGCTGTTCAGACTTCAGTGTTCTCATTAGAATGCATGGAGTTTCTTTCTTTCCAGGGGTAAACCGGAAACTTAAATACTTGTATCATAAATCTCAACACTGCAGATGCAAACTTTTCATTAAATTGTCTGAAGTGTAGGATATCTTATTTCCAGGCTTCATTTTAATTCTTTGACTGTGATGAGTATTTCAGCTTTGTAGTTAAGCAACTATACAATAAGTTTTCACTGGTGATCCACTGTGTTGGTTGTTCAGTCGCAACAACAGCAACTGCCCAGAAGAGGGATGCTTATGCCATAATTTTAAAATCTTTTTTCTTCATTCATTTTTTACTCTTTTCTTAAGAAATATATCCCCTGTGGCCTAAAAGCCTGTTCTACGTGTCCTCTTGTTTGATTTTTGAAGGTACCCTGAAAAGAAATTAGTTTAAGAAGTTAAAAAAAGCCCAAAACAAGACCAAAGCAACTCCAAAATCACTGATAGCATAGTCAAGCATCTCTTGCTATTTTACCTCAGAGGCTCTTTTTAATTTTTAATAAGCTTACTGCTGTTCCTGGCCTTTTGGACTACAGTGTCATTAGAAAAGAAAAATGCCATTTGGCATTAAAGGAATGTAAAGGAATAAGCAAACAAAAAATAAAATGGTCTTTTATGAAAAACTATAAGGCAAAACACTGGAAAATAATTTATAAAAACATTTTTCTTGCTCCTTAAAGAACTGGAGTGGAAATTTTCTCTGCGTGCACTGCACACTGAATTCTGAATGTACATGTATGCGCATGTTTCATATATAACTCTTCATTTGCCAACTTGTCTCTGTGTTACAAGACTAAGGTACTATTTAATTCTAGATAAGTAGCACTGAAAAATCTCTCTTGTTTTAGTTACAATCTAACTGCAAACTTCTGTCATAAATAATGACCACGATCCAGGGCTTCTCATGAATGAACAGTTTTGCTATTAATATTATAATGATTCACTTACAGATAGTTCTTTGCATCTCTGATGACCCACTATAAGACAAAACCAGTAGACACAAGTACGTAGTTTCAAAGATAGTTAATACCAAAATATGGGTACATAATTCTGCATGTGAGCCAAGAAGAAAACTTTTTAGGAACCCAGAAAAGAGAACATTTATTTTTTCTAGTAGCGGTAGTGCTTATGCATCCCTGTCGTGCGCAAGTATCTGACCATGATGTGCCAATGAAGAACAAAGACCTGTTATTTATCCCTGAACACTTGCGGTCCATGGGCAGCCCTCACAGCCTTCACCAGCTTCCCTGTGAAAGGGAAAATCTCCTGAGGTATGGATAGCTTGATATAAAACAGAAATATATTGCCATCCTGTTTTAATTCTAAGAGATATACAAACATGCTGAGAACCATTATTTTATTTATTTTTAACATCATTTAAGTACAGGAATTGGACAACCTTTTATCTTGTTGAAGTTATTCTCTTTGTTTTGAATACTCTGATTTAGCTAATGTACCTTGCTGCCAGCAGCACTGAGGGACTTAACCTAAAGGATATTTAGACATGAGATACAACTTCAGCTAGGAAATTCAGCTCTGACACTGAAATAACCTTGGAAAGTCACCTTACCTCTCAGTTTTCTCACCAGTCATTTGTCGTCAGAGAGTAAGGTTCTGGGTTTCACAGTGTGTGAGGGTGATATGTGAAACTGGTAGGTAAAACTCTTAGTTCAGTGCAACCTTTGTCTTAGGTGGGATCAAAATTATCTGTTATCACTCCGCTTACTACCACTGAGACATGCAGGGAAAACTGTGCGCCTGTAAATACAGAGGCCAGTACTTTCACAGTGGTCTTGACATTATAGCAACAGCAACATTACAAGCCAGGCATATCTAGAACTTCAAGGCATCTCGAATTGCAAGAGAATTACAAATCATCTGCACTTGAGAGTCATTTAAGCGTAAATCATATGTAATTTCTTGCATTGTTTTCCCTTGGTCTGTGTCCAAAAAACTGGACTTCATCTGAGAGTACACAGTATGTGGCAGGGTAGTAATGAACTTTGCTACACCTAATAGATTTATGAAGGGCTCTGGGTTTGCCAGACCAAGTACCAACACTGGTACTTGGTACAGTATCACTGGAAGCCTTGAACTCAGACATCATGGTTGTCTCATTTATCTGGGTTGATGTGTGGGTTTGGTACCTACAACAGTTACTCACAATTAGTATCTTCCAGTTATCTGTAAATGATACTTCACTTATGATCACTGACAAGATCTTTCCTCATCTGCAATGCCTCCTGGGTTTGGTACCAGTTTTCATTTGTTGTTGTTGAAACATATTTTGCTCCCACTTCCCTCACACTGACTATGTAAAGAGGCACATCTGCTTTTGTTTATTACGCCGTTCATGTCAGCTGTGTTTTGCTGTACATTTTCTTTCCTTGGATACCTCCCCAGCCTTTGTGTTCACAAACAAGAGTCAAACAGAACCTGATATGCACTGAGCCAACAATCTCTGTGTCTTGGGGACTCAGCCAGCAGTTCAGCCACAAAACACGGAGCACTGTATGATCCTGAGCAATGTCACCCATACCTTCTACAAGACAGAAGAAACTGCCAGTACAATCAGTAAGAGTTTTAGCAGACTCCAGAATATTCAAAGCAATTTTCTTGACCAGCTTTTCCCAGTTCCTGCCATAAAGAGTGAAAAGATCAAATTCCGATGAAAATGATTCAAAACCCTTCAGTGGGATCAGCTCAGCACCTGTCCAAAGCAGGAATGTTGTTAACTGTACACTGGGTAGGTTCCTGGTCCACAGGAAACAAACATCAGTGCTACATTACTTGGGGTCATATTTATCTGCTGAAGTTGTTCACCACACATTGATCTTCCAAATTACTCAGACAGCAGGCAAAATATATCCTACACCATGATACTTTTACCTGTCACTACTACTAGGCATCACAAGCTTGCCATATCAAGCCTGCTTTGCGCACAGGTGGTCTCTACTCACTACACACTGTTCTTGGTGCACACAGTGTGTCATGGTCAAACATGCACTCAGGTGACAGGTGTTTTCCAGCAGAAAGAAGAGGGGAGAGCTCTAAAGTGACTCATAGTGCTGGACTCCTTCCCTTTTATATCATACCGGTGGCTCCCGCCCCTTGACATCTCCCTGGCATGTGGAGACAGGGCTGGCCATGAAGAGTCCTACTGCCTCTGCATGGCACCCAAGCCTTGAAGCATCAGAAATAAGTTGTGTCATTGGTACAGAATACTCATCAAAGTCTGCTTCTTCAAGGTAAATGGGGAAAAGACTTGGTTGGCTTTCAGAAAAGTCATGTTCCATGCATTTGTCTTCGCTGCAGAAAAAGGAGAGTGGTACTGTACACCCTATTGACCCTCCAGCTGAGAGGGACAATGTTATCGTTCAAGCATATGCTTGTGCAATGCTGCTAAGCCAAAGCATGCCTGGTGTTCAAATGGCCTAGATGCAGAAGTGTTAAAAAACTGATGTCAAACAGTGGAAGGAAAAATTCATCTGGTCATTTTTTATATTGCAAGGGTATTCTATATGCATTTTAAATAGACTACTAACTGCTTAATCAAGGTTAGCAGCCTTTTACAGATGTGAACATGCTAAAATTATACCAGGATATAAAGTATGGAAAACCTTAAACTCTGGTTACAGCTGTAACCAGGTGGACCTGTAGCAGTATAAAAACCTGCATTCTCATTTCACATTGCCAGCTTATAGGAACTATGTGTGCATCTGACCAGATGGTTGCTGAACCTGTCTTAAAAAGGTGGAAGTGTGTTTTTCCAGCCATTGCTCAGAACATGCCCAGGTAGTTGTCCAGGTTGTGTGTGTGCCTGCAAAACCTACACCATGTTATTCAGTTCTGCCAACAAAAAGAAAATGTGAAGCTCACACCAGGGATCTGATGAAAACTTTACATAAACCTACGATAAGTTAAATTTCAGATAGTGTGAATTTCATTCTTATTGTAAAAGGAAAACAAAATTCTCTCTTAATATTTAGTCAATGTTCTTATAAATGTTTTTCTGCCAAAACAGATGGAACTTTTTGTGGCTACAGTTAGAAATGCTGGTGTGCCTTTAATATCAAAAATTTTAACATCGCACAATGCCATGCCACATAACCTCCCATCCAAAGCACCTTTCCCTCCTTATGTTTTGTGAGCCACACAAAGAACTGCACGGGTATCCCTATGGTCTCCACTGTACAGAAATCAGCAAAAAAGACGTTGTAGGGCACAAACATAAAACGCATGTTGACATACTCCAGAGATACAATGGTTCACAGCTAGTCAGCAACATCAAATGAGATTAGGTGGTTTCAAACAAAGTCCACGGAGTTCAGCAAATCTGGCTGTAGAGAAGAGAAGGGGAAAGAACCTCACCCATCAAAACCCCCAAACAACTAACCTCCTGCACATGATGCTTCAGCTCCAGACAATGACTAATTATAATAACGAATAAGCCATATGTAAATGCCTAATATCTTCTCAAGTGCTTAGGAGCTATCCCAGGCCAAGGATTTCTCATTATAAGCAAAAAGTGCAGGTACAAATAATAAAGATGATTTCACCAGAGGGAATGCTATTTCCTTTTAGGTACTTAGAAATCTCCCCAACATTAATCCCAGCCTATTGACAGGGTCCACTCTACATTAAAATCAGCAGCTTGGCAATTACGTAAAAAATGCTGTGTTGGCTTGCAAAGAAAATGTGATTTGTGAAGCTCTCCATGTTTCAGTTCAGGAGTTTTGTTCTAAATGTGCTGCCTCCAACACTTTGACTCCTCACATGAAAACAAAGTGCTCCTCTAATGTGACATGTCATTTTGCATAGTGTTCTGTTGGGTCCATTGCCTTTATTATTGGCTTTCTAGGAATAACACCAGTGCCTGCTTGAGATCTGAAAGATTAGCATTAACAGGATAGAAAAGAAGAGGGCAGCTGTTTCATGATGGCATTTAGATAGATGATCTGTCTGCTGCCTAATCCATGTATAATCTAAGCATCCAGTCAGCATAAGGCAACCTGGTAAAGAAGTTTATGTGAGAAAAACCCTCCAAATTTAGGTACGTCTGTTTAATATGCTCCGTCTCCTACAGACTTGTGTAATTTCACTAGCCATATTGACAGCTTGCTTTAGCCTCTTTCTTTAGCTGTAGGATAAAGTTTGGCTCTAAAATTGCAGCATCTACATTTAGATTTAATACATTCTGTAATAGTAAATTCTCAGTCTTATAAGGCAGAGAAAAGGCCTTTCTGGTTAAACATTCCCACTTTGGGGATACTTCTTTCTAATGACTCATAGGAGCTTGTGAGATTCTTTTGTTGTGATAGGCATAGTCACAATAACTGCGATACCAAATTGTGATAGCTGTGAAAGGCTCCCGAGGGAGCCAACAGCTCAAGCACAATTTAATTTTAGTTGGGTCTGCAAATCTCTGGAGCCCTCTGTAATCTCAGTCTATCTGTTATGAATTTATCATGAAGTCTGCTGTCTCTCACTTATCACTATTACTGGCTGTGATCAAGTTCTCTGAACAAAGAGCATCTCGTGATGGAGTAATGCTCAGATTTTGTGGTGGTTGTGGGTGTTTGGTGGATTGTTTGTTTTGTTTTGTTTTGTTTTCTAACAAAACCATTTCAATAACAAAACTTTAAGCAACTATAGAGGAAAAATTGTAACCAGGTTTGAAGTCAAACAGCTTAGACAAGATTGTTTAGGGCAAAGCAAAGGTCAGCAAAGAAATGGAACGATAGGAGTTTTCACTCAAGTGGAAAACTCTTAATTATACAGCAGATTTTCAAGAAAGGAGACTGGAAGCTGTTGCAATATATCTGCATTCAGTGCTTCATATCCTGTATCAGCCTGACATTGCCATGCTTTATATCATTTCAGAGTACAGAATTTCACCTGCAGAGATAGCATGTAACCTGAATTGACTAAAGTGTGGGGCTGCACACAGAGATCACTCATTCCTCTTTAACTCCTTGCAGCCTCGCTGCACTTCAAAACCCTCTGTACCTCTCTTAAAATCCTGAGCCCTCTTCCTCTTTACTACTTAATCAAGGGGAAAGAATATACTAATGAATAAGAATCGTGAGCCTAATGAGTGAGAATTGTGTTTTCTTTTTTGTAATGATTCATTTACTTGCAGCATGTTACTCAGCTACTGCATGGCGCTTTTTACACAGGGCATGGCACGGAAACCCCCTGGTAAACAAAGCTAACAAAACCAGGCTTCGTGCTGTGTAGAAACCAGCTTGTTTATGTTGGTATGCTTAGTGGATATTTTCTTTAACGCATAGCTTTGGTTTAAAATTCCGTTTATTATGATATTTGCCTCTTGTTCCTTGTAACTTTGTTAAATTTTAAGAAGTTGCTTGAATAATGCATGATATCATATGAAGCACAGAGTAGATTTGTTAATCAATGAGTATAAAATTAGAGATGAAAACAAGACAAAACCATCTTTTCAGTCATGTAGTCCATATCCCTTTCAGGAGGTGGTGAGGTTTTTTCCCTGTAATCATCGGCACTTTGTCCCGTTTGTTTTTCAGTGTAGTCAGAACTGGAAATCTCATCATTGCATTTCTGAGAATGAAATGAAATTTATTCTTTGTACAAAACTGCTTTCTGTACAATATTTAAATCAGATCTCTTTTGGATATGCTTCCACAAATGACATTTTGTACAGCATATTCTGTAGAAATGCGTCCACTCTTCGGCATTAAATCTCTTCAAATGTAATCTGAATCTGCTATTTATGGTTCAGAAATCTGTGGGAGCTTTGCTTCCACCCAGTGAGATATGCTAAATAATTAAAACTTAAAATGCTTTTCAGAGAAGCCTTTTTGAATCACATCTGTTGTTTCTTGTAGGATTTTTCCTTCACAGATGTTACTTTTTTCCTTGTTTCTTTTAGGGTGCTAATGAATTAATTGTATTCCAGCTACAGTTAATGAAGCAAATCTTCATTATAAGCTTGTCAAGTCACAAAAGGACAACTGTTACAAGAGACAGGAAGAGACAGACGCTCTACACCCAACTTCCAGCTGAAGTCTGGCCCTCCTCACTGCAGTGTCCCGCTTCCCCTGGAAGTCCCATCCTTCCCAGCACGTGTCCCACTTGCCACCCCTCTTTCCATTTGGTTTGCCATTTTGTAAAACATCATACCTTATGTGTTCACACAGTTCCCTCTAATTGGGTGGCAGGACAAGCTGCCCCTTCCAGTGTACCTGGATGTACATCAGAACAGGCATCTCCTGCCCACATATGTGTTCAAGCCACCATTTTTTACACCATCTTCCCCCAGATGTTTTCATACTGCTCTGTGATTGACTAGCTGCCATATTTTTAAACCATCATTAAATTGTAGAATGGTTTAGGTTGGAAGGGACCTTCAAGTTCATCTGATTCCAGCCCCCTGTCATGGGCAGAAACACCTTCTACTAGACCAGGTTGCTCATGATCTCAGAGTACCCTCTCACTGACAGTTTCCTTTGGATTAGGAAGCGCTCATAGTATATACGTATGTACTTTTATGTGTATTTATAAACACACAGGCTATACTATCTGCGAATATGTCTCCCGGGTGTCCTGTTTCTAGTGACTTTCCCTGCAGTTTAGCTGGAGGGAGCTGTGGTCAATGTGCTCTTTTTCACACGGGTATCCTTCCGGAAAGCCTGTTTCCCCAGCACACACCACCTGTAAGTACCTCAGTGAGGAAGAGCAGGTGTCTAATTAAAGCCTTATTTACTGCTGGGGCCAGGCACCAACACTCTTTATGAAACAAATTGCCAGTTTTACTTGATGTAGGCTGGCTCCTTGCAGCTGGCACAGAACAGCGTAGGTCCATGCTGCATTGATTTTTTCCTGTTCTCTTACTTACAGTCATCCATCTTTCACCCAGCTCTTGGGTATTTGCCTGGAGTGAATGTTGGAGAGACCTTCAGGCTTTGGTGGTGAAAGTTTCTGGTATTTTTGCCAGACCTCAGCATTCATTTCTGCAATTCTCTCTGTGTTGTTTTATTCTGTGCTGCTGTAGCAAGCACGAGAGCCTGCAAGGGTTGCATAAACCTACAGCATAATGCAAACATGTTTTTGTGGTGAACATGAGGAATGTGCTGAAGTAAAACCCATTTTCTGCTTCATTTTAAAGACAATCCTCCCCTGTCCTTCTGTCTACCTCATCCACGCTCTGCTAAAACTTTCCCGTATCAAGGAGTGCGTTATAACAATTTACTGAAAGTGTCTACCACATTGCAAATTTGAATCTTATCTAGGGTCTTTGGATTCTGCTGAAGTGACTATATATTATTTGTAGATCCTTATCTCAGGAGATAAAACAGCTCAATAAACCAAACAAGAAATATCCCTCATAAAGCTAGTATGCAGCTCTGTATGTCAGATGAGGATAGCAAAGCTGCCAAGTGTAATGCAATTCTACCACAAAAAAAGGCATCCCGTATTTTAGCTCTGCAGGTTAAAATTGTGTTCAGTCCTATAGCTGTCAGCTGATGGAAGCTGGAGGAGGGAAGGTTTAACATTCTTTGAGATGCATCAAAATCTACGGATTAAATTGCCATAGAAAAATCTGACAAGAAGTTTTGGACTTTATTTCCATTTCCCCCACATGAGTGAGATTAAAAATAGGCTTGATTCAGGGAGTTTAAGTAAAAGGGTAAAAGTAATTATTGAAACAAAAACTATATCATTGGTTCCAGCAGAACAGAGCATCTGCTCAAGATGTATATGGAATTGAGATTAGGAGATGATGACAAAATCTGAAGAACAAATTAGCAAAGCAAGTGAGAAAATATAAAGTACTTTAAGGCTATGAAGACATTAAGTAAGTGATTGAATCATTACAAGTCAAGTCTGTTACAGAGGAGGTCAGGAGAGGACTTGCTGGAATGAAAAGAGAAAATGTCTCTCCTCGCTTCATTCACAGCCATTTTAAATATGAAATGCTGAAGCTAAGTGGCATAATTAAACTCATACAAAGTAATTGAACAAGGCAGCACTAATCCACTGGTTTTGTAGGAAGCACAGGCCAGTTACTAAGCTATTACTAATAACACTCATGACTAATATCATTTTGTGGAACGAAATGTCCCAAGGGATGAGATCCCTTCTATCCTCACAGCCTAGCTGCAGTGCAAGGATTACTGTCAGAAGACAAATATGCTCTTTGAGTTAGGCAGAATAGGGAACAATTTGGTACTGGCTTATATTTGAAGAGTGTTTTTATGAAAATCTTTATTTCAGAAAGATTAACGTCTTTATCTCAGATATTTCCATATCCACCATTTTCTCCTTCAAGTACTTTTTCTACTCTACAAGGTCTCACTATAATCATGTAAAGCTGTAGAAACTGCTTAGTACAGAATCCTAGATGGCATACACTCCTTCACACAGCTATTCTCCTTTTTGACTTATTTATGAACTGCAGCAATTTTCCTGTTTCTTCTTGCCTCCTTCCCTTTCCCTGAGAAGCCACTTTTAAACAATAATCCTTTTCTAACTCTCTGCCTTTACAAAGGAAGAAAACCTTCTTTTACTTACGGTCCAGGTAAAGAAAACAAAATACAACATGAGTGAAACGTAACAAAGATGTGACAGCTCGTCTTGCAGTGCCACATTTCTACCATTATAAGATGCTCTTGGTAATCAGAGTGTACTCAGTCGAGCTCGTATTAGTTAAAATGACATCTCCATTAATTAAAAAACTTTTTAAAACATGTGGTTATGCACATGTGATTATTGTGGCCACTGTGGAAACCAGAACAATGAAATATGCCTTTTGGCTGCTTTTTGCCAACTGCCTTCCTCTGTGCTTCTCAGACAAGGACAAGGAGCAGGTGATGGGGTAAGTTTTTCTTCCCACTTGCCCCCTCATGCCATTCTTCTTCCCTGCTGCATAGGCAAAAGCATGTTTGCATGACCAGGATGTATAAGAGTTTCTTTTGCGGGACCTGAGCATGTCTAACAACCGTGGCAAATGTTTGCACGGCCCTTCTCTCGGTCAGCTGCAGTCTGCAAGTCTAGGACTTTGCAAGGCACATGCAGTGTCAATGACAGAAACGTCTAAGACAGAGGAATCAGCTTCAGTGAAAAATAAGGAAAGCTTTAAATATTTGTATAAGTTTACCTGATTCTACTGTCTCTGTTTATTTATTTATTTAAATTGTAAATATCCACAGTTTAATTGGGAAGGTGAAAAAATTACTGAAGTTAATATCTGCAACACCCATTGCGTAGTTATGGACACATCACTTTCTAAAAGAACTTCTGTGTGTCTGCATTAGATTGCAAAGCCGGTACTTCATAGAATTAGGCTAGTCCTTATGTGCTTATTAAGATAAGCTTGTTGCTAAAAATTGCCTCCTGGTGAATAATAATGCAGTACTATGAAATAAATTGAGAAGCTATTGAAATGTTTGATCTCCGAGGTGACTATGGCATAAGGTACCAGCTATTTTTGTACAGTAAATTAAAACTTTTTTAACCTGCTGGAACTCACTGAAAATGTTGAAATAAGTAGTGGATGCTGGAGAACGGATGCACATAATATGCTTAAAATTGCAGACAAAAGACTCTGAGTGAAGGCCTTCACAAGAGACTATTAAGAAATTCTGATGGTTAGAGGTTGCATTCTGCCATGGATTAAAAGTGGTTGACAGTTAGACTATGAAGTAAAAATAAATAATCATTTTTTCAGAAGAAGTAAAGGTTAATAGTGAATTGCCCCAGAGTTAAGCATTAAGGAACTACCAGTCTGTTATGAAGTATGTGTACAAATGACCTGGAGGAAGGATGAATTGAAGCATTAGCTGCACAGCAATTGCACAATTATTTACTTAGAAGATGACAGAAGAAGCCTAGACATTTTCAAGGCATAATACACCTTAGATCAAAAAGACTAATAGTCAAAGCATTAAATTGTGAATCAGGAAGTACTGGTTACAGTGTAGAACATGATAAAGATGAGTGAGACTATTTCAGGTAACATTGCCAATACTCTGCTTGTTCTGAGGAAATTTATTTGGAAATATGATTTAGTTTTAGGATTTAGTTTCCGGTGTGATTCAGAGACTTATGCAGGTAAGGAAACAGCCTGGTGATAAAAGTGCCTACCTAGTTCGTAGGCATTCTGTCCCTTTGCTTTGTTGTATGACTTCACAAGAAGATGAACAAGTCATCAGATGGCTTTTTTTCTTATTTTTAATGTTTTGTGTTGTGTGTAAAATGCTGGCTACAATTTGGTTTGTTGTTGTTTTTTTAAAGAAACTTTTCACAGTCTTGGTTTCAGTATAGTATAAAATCTGATTTTTGAAAATTTGGAAAGTCTCAGTTTAGAGAATAGCAAATATATTCTTTGATGAGTAAATTCCAGCATTGTGTTTATGCCTGAATCCTAGGAAGCTAAAATCTTACGTTCATCTTTGCTCACCTTCTTTCAAGAAATACTCATTTTTATAGCAAGAGTTTCAGAGAAGGCCTTTAGCATAACTAAAATAAGAAGTTTTTACTGTTGCAAAACATAGATTTGAGGTTTAGCCTTCATCTGGATCATTCTCCAATCTAATTCATTATGTGGCTACACGAATGGATGCTTCCTCTAAAAAAGAGAGGTCTTCTGGCTGTTTTCCTCTTAAAACCTGCTGTGAATTCTGCTGAGTTGAAGTATAATGAACCCAAAGCCTTATGTCAGAAGAACTTGGCTTGACTAGAAAAATGCCTGAGGAGATGTCATGGTTTAAGCCCAGCCAGTAACTCAGAACCACGTAGCCGCTCGCTCACTCCCCCCTCTTCCTCCCCCCCACTCCCGGAGGGATGGGGAGGAGAATCAAAAGAATGTACCATCACTGCAAATGCCTATTACTGAATTACTCCATCCTGATGCGGGGTTTGCACAGGAATGCTAGGAGAAAAGAGGAGCAGTTCAAGGTAACTTGTAACATTCCTGAATGTCGTGGTTCAAGCTCAGCCAGCAACCCAGAACCATGCAGCTGCTCTCTCACTCCCCCCTTCCTCCCCCCGCTCCTGGAGGGATGGGGAGGAGAATCAAAAGAATGTAACTCCCACGGGCTGAGATAAGAACAGTCCAGTAACTAAGGTATAACACAAATCACTGTTGCTACCACCAATAATAATAATGATAAGGGAAATAACAAGGGGAGAGAATACAACCGCTCACCACCCGTTGACCAATACCCAGCCCGACCAAGCAATGATCCAGCCCTTCTGGGTAACTGCCCCAGTTTATATAGTGAGCATGATGTACTGTGGTTTATGTTAGGCAGAACAATGGAGTTCTGGACTAGTCTTTTGGGATGCATAACAGAACATTCTATTTATTCCATGGTTGGTACAGATGCCCTGGATCTTGCCTATTCTGTTTAAATTATTATGGTCGTATTGCATATTGGGTCAGACAGTATCCTCTAGAAGAAAGGGACATAAAGCATATTCCCTGTGAGCACTTGAGCACTCTCAGGTTTGGAAACTGTTCCAAATCTGATTTGGGAAAGGTACATTTGGGAAAGGTACTGACTGATTTGGGAAAGGTACAGTGTCAGAAGACTTTTATATGTGTGTGTAAGTGTGCACGTACGTGTCTATATGCCTGTCTAATCTGTACTGAGCACTTTCATTTGCCTTACCCACACTATCTATATTTTTCTAGTTAAAGAGGAGCATCTGGCATTGCATTCACCTTAAGATGAAGGCATACAGTTCTTCCATGCTCCTGATTTATTGGGATCTGGCTATGCCTCCAAAAGATGGATGTAGAAAATCATCCACATTTGATTACTGAGTGTTGTTCACAGGCTGTGTGCAGCCTGGCTTCCATACAGAAAGTCTTTCTTTGGGCTTATTTTGTGTGGGACAGGATAATCATTCCTCACTGACTTGCTGTGCCAGTTCTTGTACTTTTCTGTTTTGGATCAGCAATTTTATGACATTAGGTCTTTACAATGGATCATCTTTTACAATATGTTTTATTGCCTGTAACAAAAAAGGTCAGTAAAGGTTTTGCGATGCCATAGTAATTAAAATGATTGAAATGTTGAAAAGCACTCTAAGTTTCTACTATTATGCTGTCAAAGTCAGAAAGGTAAATAACTAAAACAGGAGGACATAAAATAAACATTTAATGTAATTACGTAAATTAGTGATATAAGTTGTCCTTCACTTAACTCTCATAGATGTTGATCAGAGGCTTTTCAAAATAAACTAGAAAGCTTGACATAAAATGCCTAAGGACTCAGATGAAAAAAAACAGCTCTTCAAAATAAATATGAAAAAGTTTAATATGTACGGTATGTGGTCCTCAGTTATGTCAAAGATCATAAATATATTATATTCTGCTTCCCCATGCTCTTCAGTAGAGTTACAAATAGATCATTGCAAAAGCATACCAGTTTTGGTAGGAGAGGGTTTTATTTGGAAGTGGTGGAAGAAATCCAGACAATAAAATTGTGTAAAGAAAGGTGCAAATATGGGGAAAAGAGAAAAGTGTTTAACGAAATTGAGGTTTCTCAGATGTTTAGGAAATTACCTGTGGTTAAGCATTAGTCTTTGCTTGTCAACAACTCTACCTACTGATTCTTGCAGACTAATCCACACAGTGCAGTATCAGCGGAGGCTAAAGAGCAATGAACATCCGTTAGGCTTTAGCCATATGATGCCTCAAATCTCTTGGAGGAAGAAAGAAATCAATGTGCCATGAAGCAGTTCTGTTGTCAGGCAGTTAATGCCTAGTGCACCATAGAGAAAATACTTGACCAATGAACTACTGATATTTCCAAACCTTGCTGAGAAGACAGACACCCAGCCCCAAGAGAGGAAAGGAGCAGTGTCAAGGTGTTTGAGGTATTAGGTGAGTTCTCTGCCTTGGATTGTAAATGTGCTTCTGGGACCCTCCTCTCGCATGCTTGCTGCCCTCTCCTCTTCTGTGATTCCTGTTAAAAAGCCCACAGGCTTTTTAATAATTCTTTTAGACATTTTGATACTATATATGCTGCTGAAAAGTGCTGTATACCCGTTCTCATGCCAGTAACAACAGAGCTGGAGAGGGGACAGATCCTTGGAAAAATTGCATTCCCTTTTTGTTTAAAATAGCTTATTCTTTCATATTGCTGTTGATCTTCTGCCAGGTATTGAAAGCAGAGGGGAAATTTCAGCTTTTGCAACAGCCACTGGGAACTGGCCTTGAGGGAGGCATTACAAGAAACATAGCAAATAAAGAAAACATCTCCTGCTCTTTCCTTGGGTGGCTGGATGCAGAACAGCTTGATCCTGTTGCTCAGCTCCTAGTGTCTAGGTTACTGAAACAAAGGTTTCAGCATGCAAGATACTCAGATACTTCAGCCACTCAAAGAAAGACATAGGTACCCTCACAAAAGTTAAGGGAATATTTTTTCTAATATTTATATAGAAATTGTGAAACTTCCTACAATAAGTTAAAAGCTGTGCAAGATTTCTAAGGATTTGGTAATTTGGGTACTATTTTGGGACAACTAAGAGCTCATCTCTAGCATGTGTTCTAAAGAAAATGAGACTACACTGACATTTCAATAGAGACGATGTGTCACTATATTCAAAAGCTTGTCTGGAGTAAAACCTGAAGGCAGTTTGCGCCTATGAAGGGCAGAGAGCCTACTAACAGGAGTTGCTCATGAGCAAAAGCTTTTAAAAATGTTTGAAACCTACACTGAAAAAGATAGCTCTTCCTTTTGATTTTCAACTGCCCATGTCTTCTCCTGTCTTTCTTCTTGTACTTTGCTCCCCTTCACACTTCAGCCTCATCACTTAAACCTCTTTCTCTCCCTGTCCATCTAACATGAGAAGACTGCTCCTGCCATGAGGTCTGTGCTAGGCATGTTGGTTTTGCCCATGTCAAGCCTAAATAGGTGAAGAAACTTGCCTAATCCTCCTTTAAGTATGAAAGAATCTCTGTAGGAGTAGCTGTCAAAACACAGAATCACTAATAAAGTGGCTTATCAGAGTTCTTTTAATATAATTACTGAAAAGGAGTTATACAAACATGCAAAAATTGCTACCTGCTGTGGCTGTTGGGCAGCCTACAGGAAAGGAGGATATTCTCTGAGTATAACTTGCTCAAAGCTTGTACTCTCATTAAGGACATATGCTCTCCTCTTAGCTGATTGCTTTGCTTCTGGCTCTGTCAGGATGCCTTCAGAGAGTACTAGATGTGGGGATTAAAATGATGTGACAATGCACTTTTTCCTCTCAGAGAAATATATTATTGGCTTGATTTGGCTTGATAATAATTATTGGCTTGATTTGTTAATGTAATAAAAATCTGATTTGTCTTATTAGGAAGAGAAAAGAAGCTTATAAAGAACCATAAGAGATAAAACTTTGAATTTCTATTTAGGTAAAATTGGAAACCAGGAAGGGCTGAAGAATCTGAGAATGTCAACACAGTCTCAGAATTATTTTGGCAAACAGAAGTCTGTGTACCCAATTCTTTCAGTGTGTTTATTTATTGCTGATATTCTTGTGCAGTGAAGTAGTTTCACATTACTGCTGCCTAGTCATTTTTCTTCAGGAATGTATGAATTACAATCACTGTTGCTGAAGCATTTAAATGGGTGACTGCTACATAATATTGCTGGGGGTCTGCATTGCAGTGGGATATTATGAGCTGGTATGTTATGTTATGCAATGTTAATATATGGACTTTCCCTCCCTTCCCTCAGCCTATTTGTTTTTAATGAAAATAATAAAAATACAGATGATACAGTTGAAGTTACAACCTACCTGGCAGGTGTAAGAGCCTTGTACAAGCGCTGAGATATTGGTAACTGATGACTTTAGTCTACTGTACTAGAAGTAGTACATCAGTGGTTTTGTTTTACATTTGTTTTGTGTGGAACAACAAGTCACTTAACCAATCCATTACTTCTTACATTGAGCAGTTTGATATGATGTTTCTTTTTATCAGTCTCCTTGAGCTGATAAACAGGCTTGTTTGTAATAAAGGAAGGATCCCTGCTTTATTTTAGTGACTAATTCTCTGTCTTTGGAGTTGACAGCAACTCCTTTATGCTAGGAAGTGAGGTAGACAGAAATCCCTAGGACATCCTACAGGATTTCTACAGCTGGCCACATAAAAAGTTCTGCTTCCAAAACCTGTGATGTCATCTCACCCCCGAAGAGTCTTGTACAGAGGAAGCTTTTGTGTTTTTTCAGAAGATGTCATAAAAAAGATATTGAATGATGTAAAAAAAAAAATCCAGTTCTGAGAATTATTTCTATTTTCCCAGCCTCCTAAGCCTTTTCAGCCCCACAGCAACTTCTTTGTGCACCCCTATGCTTATGGCCTCCTCTTCAGCTCTATCTTCACTCACTTGTTCCAGGCTTTCAACAGAACTACAAAAAATGATTGTAGTTGTGCATGTGGTAAGCAATAGATATTTCTTGTCTTCTGTTTTCCTTTCCTTATTGTTTTCTTCACTGTGTTTAATCTCAGTAAATATCCCTCCCTTTCATAGTATGAATAGGTAGCCAACCTGGTGATAAGTTTGTCATCATGTTCCTCATTTCAGTCCAACTCTCACTCACTCATCAGTTCTGGGGCTGTGAAGGATTTTCTTATCTCCATTCATACAACACCAGCTTGCAACAGTAGTTTCTTGCTTCCTATGGAAAGCTGTGGGTCGTCCCCCCTCCCCCGGAACACAATTACTCCCTGATTAAGATAAGAAGTTCTGTATCTGCCCATCTCTTGTAATCTGGAAATGTTCCTGACTGAAGTTCCAGAAGGAATGAGAACTGACTGAGGGTGTAGGGTTTGGGATTCATTGTGCTATGAGAGATCTGTGTTTAGGTGGACTGTAAGGAAGCTTGTGAGTGGATGGATGGCATCACTGGAGCAATTTTGCTGCACATCATATGACAGGTTTGCTTCAGCCTGTTGCTAATTTTTTCACTACATCAAAGTGGAATTCTGGATAACTTCCTTTTTCTTGTTTACACATGGATGTGGTAAGAAAAAAAAATCCCACTAAGCTCTTAGATTTGATGATACAATGGACTATTATTTCTGTGAGGTGATTGCGTATTGTGGGTGAAATATACCTCTGCCCTGAAGACAGGCACAGAGCCTGTGAACTGCCCAGGAATGCTCCCAGGGTAGGGACTGACCTACCCTATGGAGCCTAGGGCTTCTGCTGACTTTCTGCATGAGGTGATAGAGTTCAACATGTGCAAAATTGTAGTCTTTGTTTCATTCCAGTTATGTTGCCTTTCTGTTTGGCTGAGCATCTCCTCTTGTGTTTTTTGTTTGGTTGGTTTGTTGGGGTTTTTTGTTTGTTTGTTTGGTTGTTTTAAATATTGAAATTGATTTTTTCTTTTGGTATGCATAGCATTTTTTTTTCTCTAAACCAAGAAGTCCTAACCTTTCCTTTAGGCCTTGATGTTGGAACATTTAGTCCATTTCTAAAGGACTTATTTTTCCATTGCTTCTTTTGCCAAGGTAAAAAGAACAAATCTGAATACAGTCTGCCTAGGAAGGCTGAAAACTGAAGCATATGCTACTACATTCCTCTGAAACATTTGCTGCTGACCGCTAGGAGATATAGAGTACCTCAAGTATGATCCAGTATGATCCAGTATGGCAATTGCTGTGTTCCTGTAGAATTTTCAGAATTAGAGGATTCTTTGCATATCTATAGTCTTCAGAGATATATTTCTAAGTGCAGCTGGACAAATGAATATATGCAAATGAGTCCTGTTAATGGACCACTTCTGATTTTGGCACATATAAAGAGTTTTGGAACAACACAGAAAGCCACCGAGGTTAATAGTAGATAGTGTATTCAACAGGTTTTTCATGAGCTGCTTGTTTTGCCAGTCTGCGAATGACACCTGAATCACAGCACCTTTTTTCTGCTCTTTGACTCAATGACCATCAAGGGATTAACAGAAATAAAAGGCAGAAAAATAATGAATTAACGTGGAAAATCTAAACATGAAAAGTCTTCACTGATGCAAATATCTATGAATATTTAAGGGCTGTAGGCACTAAGAAATTCATTTATTAGCTGACTAAATTTGAATAAAGGTCTGCAAGCAACTTTTTCTTAGTGAATAGCTAGCTTGTCCCTCTAAACTTTTGGGGAAAGAGGTGAAGCAGAACAAAGGACTTCCTGAAGCTATGTTTTGTGACAGCTTTAGCTGATTTTAGCAAGCTTTTGAGCAGCCCATATTGGCATCAGGAAGTAAGAGGAAGCCAAATGTATGTGCTTTGAAACATATGTCTCAGATCTGAAGAGAGTTGCTATACACCATAAAACATATCCTAGCAGAAATCAGAATGAAAGCTAGAAATGAACAATTTCAAAAGGAAAAGAATAGTGCTTCAGAAGTCAAACTTCTGTATCAGTTATTCAGTAGCCAAGTTTAAATCTACATAATGAGCAAAGACTGAAGTTTTTACCTGTGATATGCCTTAGGAAAGTTGGAATATTACTGAAGTAATTTCTTTAATGGAAGAAAGATGGTGCTATTATAAAATGTGACAGATAACTATATCTTGGGGGGGGGAGGACAAGAATGAATCTACAAACAAATTACTTGACTTTGCATAAGAAATTGCTGGCTTACATTATGAATTCATAAATATGAAGTTGCAGGGGGGCTACCTCATTAAATCAAATAAAAGCAGTGGTAGAGGGAAGAAAAACATTGGGAATCACTTTCCCTACTTCAGGCCCATGGGAAAAAGAGTACTATGTGAGATGGAACACATTCCGCATTCTAGTTTTTGCTTCTTTTACATGTGTGTTAATAATTCACATAATTTGGAATGCATCAAGCCAAAATCTTAGCATTAGACAAAGCTGGAAAATAATTTATCAACTGCAGAACAAATAGTTGCCTTTAATTGAAAGGAATCTTTCTACATTCTACAATAACCCTACCACTGAGGCTGACAATAAAGTTACCTGACTTCTTTAGGCCAGTTCTCTCGACTAATCTAATATTCTAACATTTACATTATTAATTTGTTTATTCTCACTCTAATTTTGATATAATCTACTTAAAACTACTTAGCTAGCTCCTTTTCTCCCTCCTTCTTAACTGCTCTACTGACCTGAATTCATGTTTTAATATATGTACATATACGCACACATGCACGGACACATGACTGTATTCCCACCTCAATACACCTCATACTTCCCTGGTATAAACTGTTTTATTTTATAACATCGGATTGTAAACTCCCACTTTAAAATGAATTACACTGTGTAACCCTAACTAACACTGCCAAATGGAACTCAACGAGACTAATTTTATTCAGTGAGACTGTTACTGGAGACCAGTAATGAGGGGTGTCCCTCAGGAATCGGTGTTGGGACCGGTCTTGTTCAACATCTTTGGTGCTGACATGGACAGTGGGATTGAGTGCGCCCTCAGCAAGTTTGCCGATGACACCAAGCTGTGTGGTTCGGTTGATACCCTGGAGGGAAGGAATGCCATCCAGAGGGACCTCGACACGCTTGTGAGGTGGGCTGATGCCAACCTCATGAAGTTTAACCATGCCAAGTGCAAGGTCCTACAGCTGGGTCGGAGCAATCCCAGGCACAGCTACAGGTTGGGCAGAAAAGAGATTCAGAGCAGCCCTGTGGAGAAGGACTTGGGGGTGTTGGTTGATGGGAAAATGAACATGACCCAGCAGTGTGCGCTTGCAGCCCAGAAAGCCAACCATATCCTGGGCTGCATCAAAAGGAGCGTGACCAGCAGGTCGGAGGAGGTGATCCTGCCCCTCTACTCTGCTCTCATGAGATCTCACCTGGAGTATTGTGTGCAGTTCTGGTGTCCTCAGCATAAGAAGGACATGGAACTGTTGGAACAAGTCCAGAGAAGGGTCATGGGGATGATCAGGGGACAGGAACACCTCCTGTATGAAGATAGGCTGAGGAAGTTGGGGCTGTTCAGCCTGGAGAAGAGAAGGTTGTGTGGAGACCTCATAGCAGCCTTCCAGTATCTGAAGAGGGCCTATAGGGATGCTGGGGAGGGACTCTTCACTAGAGACTGTAGTGACAGGACAAGGGGTAATGGGTTAAAACTTAAACAGGGGAGGTTTCGATTGGCTATAAGGAGGAAATTCTTTCCTGTTAGGGTGGTGAGGCACTGGAATGGGTTGCCCAGGGAGGTTGTGAATGCTCCATCCCTGTCAGTGTTCAAGACCAGGTTGGATGAGGCCTTGAGTGACATGGTTTAGTGTGAGGCGTCCCTGCCCATGGCAGGGGGATTGGAACTTGATGATCTTAACATCCTTTTCAACCCTAACTATTCTATGATTCTATGATCATTGACTTATTACCACTAAGGATGTGTACAAATAATCACAAGACAGCAATAACAAAAAAACAACACCACCACCACCAAAAAAAAAAAAAAAAAAGAAAAGAAAGGAAGAGAGAGGAAAAATGGTGATGGATATTTAAATATCAGCCATGAATCTGCACAAATGATTTGTTGGAAGAAGTAGCCGATCATCATCCATGGCTATAGAAGTTGAAATTTGAAAAAAAATGCATTTTCTTTCCTAAAAGAAAAGTTAGGATTATTTTATTATTAATTTATTTTCCTTTCTGCCATGGATTTTATTGTTCTAGCAGCAGGTTGCTTTTAGAAAGACAGGTTAAACTTTGCAGGAGTGATAAATACGTGCAGATATGAGCATACATCCCATAGCATCTACCTTGAAGTTACCAACCCCAATCATCGTTACAAGTAATTGGGCTGCTTCTTCATCACTATCATGGAGTTAAAAGCTTCTTTTTCCTCTAAGGCAAGAGTGAGTTGCAGTACAGATTGATTCTTTGTTGCCTGTAGTACAAGCAAGGGAAAAGCAGAAGATGTAAATGACAGGTTAACGACTGGGGATAGATGATCTTTTAAAGCTTTCAGCTCTTAACATGCTTCCAAGCTTTCTACCATGCTTCAGATAAATGATTCAGTTGGTTTTTTAGCTGCAGTCATAACAGCAGGGCTGCTTTCGTGGTGCTTGCTGGCTCCCATGTAAAGGCTGGCATTTCTGTGGACATGTGTTTGCTCTCTCTAGAATGATGTTTTTCCAGCTGGACAGTAGGGGATTTCAAAGGGAGCTTAGGCTCAATGTTATGTCAGGCTGGCAGCCAATCGTGTGATGCCAGCATTTCAGTGCCTGTGAGATGGATGACAAATTGCTGACTCTTTCTTGAAATGGCGCTGACAATAGCAGAAGGACCATACGAGGCTGCATGTCCGTTTTAACAAAGCAGCAGGGCCTAAGGTGGATGGAGCCTCAATGACTGTTAAACTCAGCTTGCTCTTAACTGCAATTGACCTAGGGAATTAAAGACCAGTCAGTCTCACCTCCGTGCCTGGAAAAATCTTGGAGCAGATTCTCCTGGAAGGCATGCTGAGGTACATGAAAAACAACAATGTGCTTGGTGACAGCCAGCATGGCTTCACTAAGGGGAAATCCTGCCTGACCAATTTGGTGGCTTTCTATGGTGGGGCTACAGAACTGATGGACAGGGGTAGAGAAGTTGACGTCATCTACCTGAACTTGTGCAAAACGTTCAACGCTGGCCCACAAAACATCCTTGTCTCTAAATTGGAGAGACATCAATTTGATGGATGGACCACTCAGTGAATAAAGAATTGGCTGGATGGCCGCACGCAAAGAGTTGTGGTCAATGGCTCAATGTCCGGCTGGAGACCAGTAACGAGTGGTGTCCCTCAGGGATTGGTGTTGGGACCGGTCTTGTTCAACATCTTTGCTGCTGACATGGACAGTGGGATTGAGTGCGCCCTCAGCAAGATTGCCGATGACACCAAGCTGTGTGGTTCGGTTGATACCCTGGAGGGAAGGAATGCCATCCAGAGGGACCTTGACACGCTTGTGAGGTGAGCTGATGCCAACCTCATGAAGTTTAACCATGCCAAGTGCAAGGTCCTGCACCTGGGTCGGAGCAATCCCAGGCACAGCTACAGGTTGGGCAGAGAAGAGATTGAGAGCAGCCATGTGGAGAAGGAGTTGGGGGTGCTGGTGGATGAGAAAATGAACATGAGCCAGCTGCAGTGTGCGCTTGCAGCCTAGAAAGCCAACCGTGTCCTGGGCTGCATCAAAAGGATCGTGACCAGCAGGTCAAAGGAGGTGATCCTGCCCCTCTACTCTGCTCTTGTGAGACCTCACCTGGAGTATTGTGTGCAGTTCTGGTGTCCTCAACATAAAAAGGACATGGAACAGTTGGAACAAGTCCAGAGGAAGCCACAAGGATGATCAGGGGACTGCAGCTCCTCCCGTATGAAGATAGGCTGAGAAAGTTGGGGCTGTTGAGCCTGGAGAAGAGAAGGCTACGTGGAGACCTCATAGCAGCCTTCCAGTATCTGAAGAGGGCCTATAGGGATGCTGGGGAGGGACTCTTTATTAGGGACTGTAGTGACAGGACAAGGGGTAACAGGTTAAAACTTAAACAGGGGGAGTTTAGATTGGATATAAGAAGGAAATTCTTTCCTGTTAGGGTGGTGAGGCACTGGAATGGGTTGCCCAGGGAGGTTGTGAATGCTCCATCCCTGGCAGTGTTCAAGACCAGGTTGGACAAGGCCTTGGGTGATATGATTTAGTGTGAGGTGTCCCTGCCCATGGCAGGGGGGTTGGAACTAGATGATCTTTAGGTCCTTTCCAACCCTAACTATTCTATGATTCTATGATTCAATTTACCATGAGGTTGGCCATCTTTCAAAGTAAGCTCCTTTCCAGACTTACAGCAGGCAGGCAACAGAATGCAAAAACTGTGGTGGAGAAAAAGAACAAAACATAGAAACAATGTCTTAGAAAGGCTTGTGTAGTGGTAGAACCTCTACCAGTTTCTGGGTGGGATTCAATGAGGTTCTTCAGGGGATGGATTAAAAGATACATAGATATGTGCCTCCACTTCAGAAGGAGGTTCCTGCTGTGACTGTGAGGGATGGTTGGAGTTACTGTGATTGCAAAAATTATGTATTCAATCCTGATTGTAGCTGGATGTTTCTGCAGCTGTATGGGTGCTGCTATTGGTGATGTTGTCAAAGTGAGATACATCAGTAATCTCTGCCTCAGGAGGAATAAAAAGTTTTGTTTTACAGAAATTGGTCAACAGATGCAAGAGAGACACACGGACATCTCCAAAAATAAACATACAAGCCTGGCATCATAGTGTTTGTCCAAATGTTTTCTTCTGTTATGTTCTGAGACCATATTTATTTTCTGTATACATCTCACTTTGCAGACTTTCCCCAAATTTATGTTCCTCCAAATAATTCCTTATTTGTTAATGACGCTATCTTGCCACTTTGGGACTTAGTGCTAGCAATGTGAACTGTGCATACTGTTGATTCATTTGTAGTCTGGACATTGGAAGGATAACTATAAAGATTAACATAGCAAAATGGGAGAGTCATCTGTAGCAGATATTTGGGGTGGTACAAAACCGGAGTCCAGCTTTTTGCTCAAAAATACATAATCTGCTTATTTATTATTTGTTTTCTCTTGATGGTTAGCTAGTGGCTATTATATGAACACTTGTAAGCCAAATAGAGTGTGGTTAAAAATACACAATTCCTTTTCTCTCCTTTAATATTATTTTCTTTTAAATAACGACATTCCAGCTCTTGCATGTTGGATGATTCATACTTAAAATTTCACTACAAATAAAAATAAAAAAAAAAACAAAACTGAGAAAGTAATTCCAAACTAAATTATGCAATGCTGTGTAAATATTGGACAAAAAAAGTCCTACATCCTTCAGAAATAATCACACTACCTGTGTAAATGGCTGATGAGGGTTTGGATGTTGTTTCTACACAGTGGAACAAAGTAGCCTTTAGGGCCCAGAAAAGTTTCCAAGCAGTTGAATATTCCTAAGAAACTTGATCTGCTGAACAGATGTAGTGGTGTGGCCATCTAAAAGCCAATGGCTTTAGAGTCCATGCTGCAAAATGACAGTTTACATTTTGTGCGAGTCTACACACACTTGATTCCCTAAGGCTGTGACATCTGAGTGCAGATTTTGCTGAGTTTAGGGAGGAAATTCTGACTGGAGATTTGTTTTTCTTTCCCATCATAAATCTCAAAACTTGTCAGACACTTGTAAGTGTAAAATAAATCTACCATGAAGATGCTCAGGAGTGCAGAGAGCCCTGTAGAAAACTCTACAAATATTGGAGTGCAATGGTTATGCAGAGGGGTCGGAAGAGCACACCAGGATTACCACAGAAATGCAGGGTATCTAAAAGACCATGTCTGTAAATTAAGCCTTTTGAAGTTAAAAGTACACTCTAAAAACAAAGTTCTTCATCAAAATGATGGTAAGGTATATAGCCAAACACACTTTTGGATTTGCCAACCAGCAAGGAAGAGACATTTGCTCATAGCAAAACCTCCTCAAGAGGTTTTTTCTCTCTTTCTCCTCAAGAAACCTGTTTTCCTCCTGAGACAGATGTTATTAATGCATCCCAGTGGAGGTGTCACTTCTTCAAAACTGAGAATAAACTACAGTGGCAATAGAAAAATATATTTAGAGCAGTATATTAATAATATTGTTCTATATTCTCAGAGCATTTGCACAGAACACCTTTGAGGGCACTAAGGTGCAAATGATTATGAATAAATGTTGAGAAGGCTGCCCTTCAAAAGTCCTGTTGTTAATTTGTCAGCTGTTCTAGATGAACTTGAACCATAGGCAATTAGATGAAGTTACTCTCTCTGTGCAAAAGGAGCAGGTGACCTCTGTACTGAACTAAGACTTAATTCCATCTTTCTAAAATACCAGGAGTTTTCACATGTATTATGCTGCTATGACTTTTTAAATGCTACAGGACTTTAGTGGGGGAATACCCATTGATATCCCAGTCAGTTTACTTTTTAAATGGAGACAAAATGGAATGCAGTAAAAGCGATATTTTGCTGTGACCAGTCAGACACGTAGTCCACATCATCAATAGCACTGGGATTTCTGATCTGTGCTTCAGCTACATATGCTATGCTGATTATTTTTCTGGAGCTACAGAACAATATATTTGAAGAATTTTTCTTTTGTCTATGTAATGGAAAATGAGAAAATGCCCACAATAATTTTGTAATTATTATAGTAAAACTTAAGTAGACACTAAAACACAGTTTCTTAGACTGAGAATAAAACTCTAAGTGTTTGGGTAATATAACATTAAATATTAAAGTTACAGCATCAATAGCCCAACTGAAGTGCATCTGCATCAACACATACAGCATGGATGGAGCCACTGTGCAGCAGGAAAGTTACAGAGTTGTAGTCATGGAAACCTGGTGGGATGACTTTCACAACTGGAGTACTGCAAGGGGTGGCTATAAATGCTTTAGAAGGGATAGGCAAGGAAGCGCAGTTGAGTTGTCCTGTATGTTACAGAGTGTTTTGCTTGTCTTGAGCAAAATGATAGGGTTGAGTGCTTCTGGATAAGTATCAGGAGCAAGGCCAACAGGGCCCCTTTCCAAGGGGAAATAGTCAGTGACCTGCGTCACCACTTAGACATACACAAGTCTACAGGGCCAGATAGGGCTCACCCAAGGTTGCTAAAGGAGATGGCAGAAGTGCACATGGAGCCACTTTCCACCATTTATCAACAGTCCTGGCTAACTGGGGAGATGCCAGCTGACTGGAAGTCGGCAAATGTGATGCCTATTTGCAATAGGGTCTGAAAGAAGGATCCAGGGACTTGCAGGTCTGTCAGTCTGACCTTAGTGCTGGAGAAGGTTGTGGAGCAGATCATCTTGAGTGTCATCACACAGCATGAACAGGACAATAAGGTAATCAGGCCCAGTCAGAATGGGTTTACGGAGGGCAGGTCCTGCTTGATGAACCTCATCTCATTCTATGACAATCTATGACTCACTTAGAGGATGAAGGAAAGGCCATGGAATTTGTCTACCTAGACTTTAATAGAGCCTTTTACACCATTTTCCCAAAGCATTCCCCTGGGGAAAATGAGTGCTCACGGCTTGGGTGGGTTCATTCTTCATTGGGTAAAAAACTGCAGGATGACCAATCCCAAAGAGTGGTGGTGAATGGAGTTAAGCACAGTTGGCAGCCAGTTACAAGTGGTGTTTCCCAGATCTGTTCAATATCTTTATTAACAATCTGGGCAAGGGGATTGAGGGCACCCTCAGTAGATTTGAAGAAAACACCAAGGTGGTGGGGGTAGTATTGATCTGCTTGAGGGCAGAAAGGCTTTATGAGGGATCTGAACAGCCTGTATCAATGGGCTGTGGCCAGAAATTTAACAAGGCTTAGTGCTGGGTCCTGCACTTGGAACACAAAAGTAACAGGAGACTAGAAAACAGTAAGTATATTTATGTCACATAGAGGGAAAAGACTGGGAAAGATGATGAAAATTAAGTTAATTAAATCCAACAACAGTAGTAAGATATTTTGTGATAATATTCTCGAGGGTTTAAAGGTGTATTTGGAGAATAACAATGTGTTGTGGTTTAAGCCCAGCTGGCAACCCAGAACCACGCAGCCACTCGCTCACTCCTCCCCTTTCCTCTCCCCGCTCCGGAGGAATGGGGAGGAGAATCAAAAGAATGTAACTCCCACGGGTTGAGATAAGAACAGTCCAGTAACTAAGGTATAACACAAATCACTGCTGCTACCACCAATAATAATAATGATAAAGGAAATAACGAGGGAAGAGAATACAACCGCTCACCACCCGCCGACCAATACCCAGACCAGTCGAGCAGTGATCAAGCTCTTTTGGGCAACTGCCCCCAGTTTATATAGTGGGCATGACGTGCTGTGGTATGGAATACCTCTTTGGCTAGTTTGGGTCAGGTGTCCTGTCTCTGCTTCCTCCTGGCTTCCCCTCCTCCCTGGCAGATCAGGAGACTCAGAAAGTCCTTGGTCAGAGTAAACATTGCTGAGCAGCAACTAAAAACATCGGTGTTAACATCACTGTTCTCAAGCTGAAAGTCAAAAGCACAGCCCTGCACTAGCTACTAAGAAGGAGGAAAATGACTGCTACTGCTGAACCCAGGACACAGTGTAAGAGAAATGAGTCAGCATGGGTTTGGGAAGAAGAAATTACAACAAAGAAGCCTGACTACATTTTAAAATGAAATAATGACTGGCTTACATAGAGGGAAAACTGGTAGATATTTTATAGTGGATCTTCAGGAAAGCTTTAACATGGTTTCACATGATGAATTACTGCATAAAGCATTCTAAATATGGATTAGGGGATCAATGCTTATAATGCTTAGAAGAAGATAAAAAGGAAGGAATTAAAAGTTAATTTTGCTCAACAAAGCTGAGATCTTTCATGGGAGTCCCTCTAGTGTCTTCAGCAGGACTTCTATCAGGGCTGTCATGTGAAGCGAAAGCACACAGGGTCCTTCAGTGATTGCTTTGTGCCTTCATATTGATAATTCAGATGGTACTATAATACTGGAGAGACATTTTCAAATAGCTGACATGGGCTTTTTCACTACCATGTGGTGGTTTATAACTAAAGGGGCTCCGAAGCATATGTGGACATTTCCACATTGTGTAGGGCAATGATGTGCAGAGGTACCAGAGTGGATCTCTAGAGGGTTTCATAGCCCCAGTGTGGTGTGACTCACAGGCTACTGAGCCAGTGAACTCAGTGCAGGACCATGGTGATAGAGCTGTACTTTGGGGTCTGGACTTAGCTGGTGGTCCAGCTTGTGAGTTGTGTCCTTGGCATGCTGTATCACTTTTCTCTGGGTGAGCTAGGTTGTCTTAAGGGGAGATTTGCAGGTTAAGAGGCCAGATCCATGTCAGATGTCAAATGATGGCACCTTTCAATGGAATAGCACTCTTTTTATTAGTTCTTGACAAGAGCACATAGAGGGGGAATAACTTATATCAGAAAATGAACTAATATGAGAAAAACAGTCATCCGAAGCTGTTATTAATAGGCAATTCACATAAGGGTTGTAGGACTGTGTTTTAAGAAATTTGTATTGCTCTCCATTTAAAATTTAGACCATCAGGCTGTACCTCTGCCTCTTCAGGTAGATCTATCTGGGAAAAGCTGTTCTACGTTAAGTCTTGGTCTGGCATGCAGAAGAAAGATGACTACTCTAAAACACTATTATCTAAAGCTCATCAAAATAGATCATTACCTTCCAATACAGCTAAGGGAATTAATTCAGAGAGAACTGAAACAATTTGCCCCACAGGTCCACTGCAGAGTTGGGAACATAATTAATGTCTTATAAAGCCCAGTACAATGCTCCATTCACTACTCTAATTAGAAAATTATATCAGTTTAAGGATGATGAATGATACAGGCTTGGAGATGATAATACAAGTATGCATATTTGGCATATAGCTCTGTCTCCAGAATGCAGCTGAGCTTGTGAGTATAGTGAAACTTTGATTTGGAAAAAAAAATATAAGTGATAGCACAGTGTATTTGAGCTCCCTAAGAACTGGTCCATCGCTAAGGTCTGAAGAGATCTGAAAGTAACAAATTAAATTATCACTCTATTCTCTTCTGTAGTTCTTAGAGAGACATAGGAATAAATTATCTTTTCTCTTCTGAACTTATGTTTTGAAATGCTGCAAAAGTCAAGAAAAATATGTGGGACTGTCAAAATGCCATTTGCTTTCCTTATGTAGTTCTGAACACATTGGCATCTCATTGGACTTATGCAGGTTTTTTGAGAAGGAGTTAATTGTACCTAAAAAGCGTCTGTGTCTCCTGGTTAATCTTCTAGTTTGTCTTGTTCATTTACTTCTTCAAAGGCATTAGGTAGCTTGGGGATAGTTTTGATCTCAAAGCATATTTCAGTCTACTAAAGTGCTTCACTTTAGGACAGATGTTTTGGAAATCAGGAATCTGGCATTTCCTAAAGTATAAACCAAGGATTAGTGGAAGTAGAGATGGGTGTGGAATAGGCAGGTAGCACCATAAGAGTTCAGGAAGACTTAGGGAAAGATTTGTCCGTAACATCAAAGTGTGTTAGTTTAGATCCAAGGTAGTGGGGAATGGGAATAACAAAGGCTATTTGCAGAGAAAATAACCTGGGAAGTATTGACACAGTACATAAGAATGAAGTGTTACTTTATTTCCTGTAACAGCAGTAACAACATTGCACATCATAGACAATTCAGTTTACCCTTGGGGTTTTTTTTGGTGAACGGAGTCACTTTCATTTTAAAAGGCAAGGACTTGAGTTTGTAAATGCAAAGCTTCGGATTTTACGTCCTCCTAGAAGACTCAACTGCTTAATACATAGGTCCAAAACCCACTAATACCTTCTAACTTAAATCTTGCTTTGACTTTGCCTGTACATCTTTTCAAGGCTTGATAATGATAGAAAAATGCCTTTCAGATTGAGGAACAAGATTACACCATCTTAATTCCAATGATATTCAAACTGGTCATGAGTCTGATCCAGTTTAAAAAAACCCAATGGGAAAAACATTTGTAAGGTGACAAATTTGCTAGTGTATGTACATGTTAAAAATATTTTGAGGTATTTCTTGTTTTTTTTTCAGGGGGGGCAGTAGCCATATTTAAGTTCTCGTTTAGTCTAATGTTGAAGAGTTTTGAGTTATAATATGGTCAAGTGGTCAAACCTACCTTTTAAAGCACTGAGCTAATTGAACATTTCTTTGCTTATGATGGTTTTCAGTAGATAGATTGTAACGTCATCGCCTTTCTGTACTGAAGCTCTGAGCTGAACCATAGATAGTGCTACCCCCAGCAAAACCTTGGTGATGCTGTGAATGTGAGAACTGAATAATGAACTGGCAATGAAAACATAATAGCCCATGGCCAATGGCATATCTCTCACAATATGCTCCTCTGCATTGGGTAAGGCTGTACATTTTCAATTTCTGCTTTTAAATGCTCCTTCCCTATTTTCCCATCTTTCTCCTTCTAAAAGGTCTTACCCAATAATCTTAAAATCATTTTTGAATAATTGCATCAATTTAAAGGAAATGAACACTGAGCATTGCATAGGAAAATGAACTTTTCAAGTCAAATGGCTATAGAATTATCTATAAGACTTCAATGTTTGAATCCCCACAGACATGAACTTTAATAGAATATCTTGCTAAATTGCAGTTGTGATGAAAGTTTTAAATGATACTCAGTTTTCACCAGCTAGCAATAAATATAGCACAATATTATATGTTGACCTTGCAAAGGCATCTGATAGAACAGATTGTAGTCAGCTGTAGGTATTTACTTGAAAACTGTAGCAAACTAGATGTGGAAGAGGCAATGCTATATATGCCTTTCTCTGAACTTTGAACAGATTGCAAAGGAATAGAGTAAACATCAAATGTTTCTTTATTGTCATGTGTATGAAAATGCCAGGGTAAAATTTTGCATTTTTATTCCTGACTGTGTATATAGATAGTATTATTCTCCATCCAAATGTACAATGTGAAAACTTGTCTGAACCAGTCATTTTGAAATAATTGCTTTAATTTGGGGCTGTGGCTGAAAGTGAACACAAGGTTGTTGTCATCTCCTAGCTGTCACTTTTCCAACAATTTCCTTTCTTCTAGTTTGAGAGATAGCAAATGCTTGGTGGTAACTCTGAGTTTAAAATTAATTGCCAACCAGCTGATATGAAACATATCAAATATTGTATTTCACTATGTAAATAAGCTTATCCAGAAGAACAAAGAAGATTCTAATGACTTTCATTGTTGTACTACCTTGGCTATCAAATTTCCCACTAATCAAACTTTAATTTATGTCAAGTCCCTGACAGCTTTACATATCATATTTATTTATCATACACCTCTGTTTATCAAAGGTTTGTTTATAACATCTCTCAGGCAGAGGTATGATACTCTGCATGCACAAATGCAGCTGGCACTTGAGACTTTGACTTGCAGTCTTGTGTTTTTTAAGCCAAGATTTAAAGGATAAAGGAAAATTGCCATTGTCTGTGAACATGAGAACGAAATGCCTTTGCTTACTCTGAGAGATTATGAGCAATGATGGAAGAGATTGTAATGCAATGTGCTTATGATGAGTGCTAGAGAGCTGAGAAGCTAACAAAGGAATTTGATTGCCCACAGAGAATAGCTGCTGAGTTTGGAAACAAAATTTGGAACTTGATTTGTAGAATAACTTGGTGTCATTGGTAGGATTAACTGCATCTTTGTCATCTTTCTCTCTTCTTTTTTTTGTCTGAGCTGTCGTGTCTTGTGCTATCATACATCTTACAATGCTCTCCTTAATCCTTGCCCAGGCAAAAACGTGCCTCAAAGGAGGGTATCCACCATAGCCTCCAACAAGGCGACTGTGTTTTAATTCCTGTGGGTTTATAGGCAACGACCTAGTACGCTCTTTATAAAATGAGTTTAGTTTTAGCAATAGAAGCAAAGCAATTAAGGCAAAAGCATTTAAAAGCAAAAATAAAGTCAAAGTGTTTGCAGCTATCTTCCTTGCTCAAAACCTGGAAGTTCTAAACTTAAAAAAGCATAATCTAAAAAGCTGACAATAAGAAGTGTCTGACAGGACTGACTGTTCTTTTTCAGAGTTGAAAGGTTGCTCAGATTTATCATCTCTCTTGGGTAAGATCTCCAGTCATAAACAAAAAGTGCCTGGTACTTGAACTGGCAGATGTCTTTAATGTCTGCAAACAAGCCTCGCTTACACAGCTTGGCAAGCCTGGGTGTTGAAAGCAAATTTGATTGTGAAGACAGCAAGAAGACCTTGTGGAGGAATTCAGGGAGTTCCTATGTGAGAAGGAAACTGGTGGCAGGGAGTGTGCACCCGAGCTTCATTTCTTACAGCACCTCCAAAAGTTTCTCTTTAGTAATGCAGTATTTTCAGAAAGATACTCAGGGGTTTGTCCCATTTGTCTTACATTGCCCACCAAGCGGCATCCAGTTTGAGGAAATAGCAGTACCTTCTACTTGTATAACTTGTGTAGACATTCTGCCATGACAAATTATTTACATTATTACAACTGAAAGCAATAGCAGATGTCTTCTTACTTCTATGAAGAGATGGATGAGAGTCAGTATAAAATTCTTGATCAGCCCTGAGCGCAAGTCACAAAAAAGGATTCTAGTGAACAGGCATTTATTGATGCTTAGAGTAGACTCCTCAGGCAATTTATACTAATTGGGACTATCTGCAGATCTTAATGTGGGCCAGTACTGAACATGAATTCCTTATTTTCCTACATGATTTTGTTGAACTACAGTTCCTGGAAAACCCAGTTATTTAATCAGGGACTCCCACTTTTCTAATGGAACTTGATATGGCTGTAGCTTTAAATATAGCATAATAATTTCAGCTGCGGAAATTGCACGTAAGAGTTTGCTTTATTCTTTTAAACTCTTTTGGTCACTGTTTTCTGTGTATTAATGGATATTACTCATTTTAGTAGGTGACTGTGTATTTTTTATTTTCCAGTTCCACGCTTAAGCTGGTAGCTGTTTTACCCTGTTAGACCATGAATATGCCTCTTCCGAATTTATTCTCAAAGGCAACTTACCAGACATTATCTTTCTTTGATAAGAGCAATCTGTAATAATCAAAGTCTTTTTTCATTCATAAAGGTGTCCCAAATTCATCATAATTTCCTAAAAGAAGAGAGATTTATTTTCTTTGTCTGGCCTTTCTCTTGTTCAGAATAATTGCTGATCAAACAGAAATCTGAAGGAACCCTCATTTGCAAGAAAATCTTTAGCTTTGTAGTGCTTCTTTTTTTTTGCTACTTTATTTCATCCTTTTCTGCTCATTCTACATGCTGTAAAACCATAGCAAACAAATTACAGCTTATAATGAACTTCTCTTGCATGATAACTATGTTTTACGAATAAGCAATGCACTGATCTGCTGAAGAGGAGAGGCTAGTAAAAATCAGAGAGTGAGAAGCTTTTGCTGCTCTTTGATCTAACTTTTATAGTGTGTGCATTCACTTAACAGATCATTGAACTAAGAAGCTGGATGTATTCTAAACAGAGACTACTTTATTTTACTCAACTTTATAAAGCTGTTCTATAAAACACTACAGATAGACCAGGAAGAAACAGGCAATTAAAAACCAGGGAAAGAAACAGCACCCAAAGAGTAATGTAATTTTCTAACTACAGTTTTCCTGAGAACAAGTACATTGATATCTTTCCAGTTGTCTGTGCTATTCAGTGTTTTAGTAACAGTTTTGACTGACAGAATTATATACACACTGTTAAAATTGCATAAAGTCTGGAGCTGGTAAAGGAAATTAAGGACCAGGTCAGAACTCAAACTAATCCTGAAAACCTGGAGGAATAGTTTCCAAACCAGGAGGAAAGTCAACAGGCTGAAGTGAAGAACATTGAGATTAGGCAGAGAGGATGAACTGAACAAATACAAAAGAGGCAGCAACCTACTAGGTAGCAATTTATTTAATAAAGCCCTTGGGGCAAAAAAGGGCAGAATAAAGTGAATACATGTAATAATGTCATGTTATTGTAAAATAGGTGAGCACCTTGCTGAGATGCATAAGCAGAAGGGATAACAGCCTGCTGGAACTGTGAAGTGATCTTTTTGCACTTTCCATGTTGATAAAATTATCTGGAGTTCTGTCTTCAGCTTTGGACAGTGTGCCTACAGAAAGCTATGGTCCAGTTTAAAAGAAGAGAGCTATGAGAACAGGCAGAGGTCTGGAAAACATGAGCTAAGAAGAAAGGATGAAATAAATGGAGAAGATTAACAAGCAAAAAGTAGGGAATAGAAGACACAAGGCTTACAAAAAGCAAGAATATCACAGAAGGAGAAAATTATCAATTTCTGATGTCCAGGATGGATGGTCAAAAAGTGTTGGATTAAACTATAAAAAACTGGGAAAACTTTCCTAATAGTAAAAACAGGCTGTCACTGAAACAGGAGGAAAGAAAATCTCCATTGCTGGAAATTATTGTGGACAATACAGGAAAACATCTGGCAGGGATGGGTGTGTACAGACAGGCTACTCTGCTGTGGTGCAAGAGATGGCCCAGACTGGCTTCTGAGTCCTTCCTTGCCACAGTTTCTCATGATTTTGCGAGAAGGCAGGAGCTGGAATAGATGTGCTCTTGTGAGCAGGAAATGTGAAGTTGGTGTGAGATCAAGGGCACGATTTACTCAGGTTTGCATGGTACAGGATTTTTTGCACTTTCCTTGGAAAATCATATAAATAAATAACAGGCACACAACTACTGGAGTGTCTCAAGAGCTTCCCACTGGGATGGCTGTGGTGTCTTTTATGAACATAGAGAAAAAACCTGTGAGGAGAGCAGCGACTGACTCTTGAGCTGACAGTGCCATCTGTGGAGCTTCAACAAACTGCTCTGGTGACTCAACCTAAAAGGAAACATGGACAAACCCAAGACTTTGCCAAGCTTATGAGGGGAAAGAGACCCCTTTGCTGATGCGGCATCTTTTAGTGAGAGAATAAATATTTTCTGAGTTCCTACCAAAGCGTGCATCATCTTGGATACAGTTTAGAGATTTATCTTTCCCTGCCATCTGAGCTTAAGTCACCTGCTAAGCCCGAGTCTGGGCTGCTGTTAGCTGTGGGTTTGGTGCCTGGTTGTAACTGGTTTGTGCTAGCTTTTTTTGCAGGAAGGTCTCTGAACTGTTTGCCAGGAGCTCTCTTGTTTTCCCATATGATGAGAAATGTAGGTGACACGCTTGTTCTGGTCATGATGGAAATGAGAAATCACATGTGAATGAAGATCAAAGGGGAATGTGTCTGTTACTGGATAGAAGTGCAAAGCCTGGAGAAAGCACTTAAACCAAAGGGCTTGAGAACAGCAAAGGGAGAATAGCAGTCCTGTGTAATACTGTTCAGTAGCCCTTTCCTTTGTGTGTTATTCCCTCATCCAACACAGATAACATAGTGTACAAAGGCTCTTATCAAACAAACCTTTCCAGATGATCATACTCAGAAGTGCCCCATCTGTTTCTGGACTTGATTTGTAACTGGTGGATCAGTTGAGCAATCCAGAGGCAGCCAAAGCAATCTCAGATGTCGCTGTGTTGAATTCCCCAGCCAGGCAGTATTTTCCATGCTACTGGAAGTGGTAGTCCCAGCCTCCCACTTGTAAAACTCAGGCTTTAGGAGCTGGTTTGGAAAGAAACCTCTGTGGCACTAAACTGATCTGACCAGGGATTGCGCTCTGTGGATCATCCCCATATGCTCAGGCTCACTCCCTTTATCCTCAAAACATGATGCCCATGTCCAAATTGCCTACTGGAAACAATCCTTGGCATCTGGTATCTCCCAGGCTGTGCCTGCATGTCATCTGGGCAGTACTAGCTGGCATGGGCCAAAAGCACATGAGAGGCTCTGCTAACAGTTAAAACAGAATTGTGGACTATTGCCAAAGTCTGTGCCTTGGCCCTGTTTTATCTACTGGTATTGATGTAGCCTAAGAGAAGCTCTGCTAATAAAATATATACAATACAGTAGGTCTGATTAAATCCATATGGGGATTATTGTCAAGGGACTAGAGAGGCTATATGCATTAGTAAACACATGTGGCTTCCAGAAGACAATGGTTTTGTGAACCAGATCATCAGACATGAGACATGTTGAGTAATCACTTCACCATTTGCTTTTGGTGAAAGGAAACCTTGTGGTCCTCTGCATGGACCTCCATGGGCTGCAGGTGGAAATCTTCTCCACCATGGACTTTCACGGGCTGTGGAGAACCAGCCTCCTTCAGCATGGTCTACACCATAGGCTGCAGCTCAGGCACCTATAGCACTGCTTTCCCTCCCACCTCACCTTGGTATTTGCAGGGCTGTTTCCCTCATGTTTTTTCCCTCCTTTCTCCAGCTGCAGTTTTCATTGCACAGTTCTTTCCCCCTTCTTAACTATGTTACCCCAGTGGCGCTACCACTATCATGGGTGGACTCAGCCTTGGCCAGCTGTGGGTCCATCTTGGAGCTGTCTGGCACTGGCTCTGTTGGACACAGGAGAAGCTTCTGGCAGCTTCTCACAAAAGCCACCTGTGTAGGTTCCCTGCTACCAAAATCTTGCAATGCAAACCCAATACACTCTTAGTGTGGCTCTGTGAGTTCCTGTATCTACACAGGGCAGCCACCGGGACTGCACGACTGGGGCAAGTCTGAGATGACCTCTTCCAGTGGAAACACAGATTTTGATCAGCTTAAGGCAATCGTGACATGTCAGCCTCAGAAAGCTTTGTGCTGTGATCTCCCCTGAAGATCTACTTGTGGTTCCTGTGAGAGACGAGCCAACTTGCATATACGCATTTTTTAGCTCTAAACATGAATGCAATGAGACTTTTAGGTTGAATGAAGGTAGGTGTATGCTTAAACACGTGCCTAATAAATAACACTTATATTTTTTGGAAACTGTGTTAACACATATATTTTTTCTGTAATTATAAAATTTAAAAGGGGCAATATCACAGCCAGTGATCTAACACCAACTTGTGCTGTGTCTTGGTTTTGAATTAATTTCTGGATTTCTCACTTTCAAAGTATCAACTCCTAAGGTTTTGAGGCCTTCTATTTGTCAGTTTTGAGCTTAGTAAACTTGTGTGCCCATTTTATTAATATAAGTAATTAAAAATAAAATGTAATATGCCACTAAAATAAAGGTTAACCAACTAATTAATGAGGAAAGTTTCAGTCCTCTGCTCCCAATCTGTAGCTCGCATGCTAGTTTTTTTCACTGCATATTTGCTCATACTGTACTGTCTGGGTTAGTCATAGTAAAAGAAACTACTAAAAGCAGCATTTGTGGGTTTTTTTTGATTCTTTTGACTGTGTGCATTTCTCAACAATATCAAGTGACTATTTTGACATGTTACAAACGTGCTTCCTTTTACTCTGCTTTTAGATCAGTGCCTGCTCTGAAGCCAATTTAGTCAATAGAATTTTATTGCCTTCCAGGGAATTTGCGTTTCATCCTGAAAGACAGATAAAATATAATACAGTTCCTTTAAATAACAGGAAGAGGTTGTTTTTTGGCTTTGCGTTTCTGCCAGGTCTTCTAGTACACTGTTCTCCTTCAGCTTTCAAGACTATAAAATGTAGCATGTAGGAAGAAGAAAAGGACAAAGGTAAAAAGCGTTTGTCAAAGCACTGCAAAAAAAAGCTGTTAATAATCCTCATTATAAAATATATATATATACATTTATATATATATTTAAACAGAATGAAGCCTACTGCAGAATTCCATATAGGTAATTTCTGTAAAGTTCAGCAAATGTGCAAGTGTTTAAACCCAAACTTAGAAACTCAGAGAAAGAAAAAATCCTCTAATGGCAAAAGGTCTGGTGTGTCACAAAGCAAAACAAAACAGACTTATTTCTTTAATTTTCAGTTTGAAAAGATCTTCATGAAACTCAAGCAGTTGGGATAAATTCATGGTCCCAGCAGGTCTGTCACCATAGCACACACAGTATCTTCTGTAATTTCATAGTGATAATAGGATGTTTAGGTTTTCAGTAGACAAATCCAAATCACAAAACCTCATTGCTGCTGATACTGGTAGTTTGTGGTACAGAGTCATCCAGTGAGCAGCAGTAGGTCAAGGCTGTACAGAGGATCCAGATTCACCTGTACAGGAAGCTGACCCTGTCTCTGAAGCATTATCTGACCATAATCGAGCCTAAGATGGCATTGGGGTCACTCTCAAAGTCTTGATGGACAAGTCATCAAATGGATGCAGAGTGAAAAAAACAACTCTGCTCCTCTGAGTCAGAGATTAGGCAAGATTTCGTTCAGCAATATATTTTGCCATTTCCCTCGCTGAACATACAACTTTGGATTTCATTTTCAGGATTGGTGAACCTAACAGTTTTCATGCGCACAAAGATCTAGTGAGAAGCAGAGAGCTGAGGTGCCCTATAACTTAATAACATCATCCTGAGATGATGGAAATATTGTATGACACAGGCTGACAAGAGACACTAAATTGAAAACCATACATCTGATACTCCATTCTCCTTGGAGAACTGTGACTTCTACACGGTCTATGATCACATACTGCTGGGAAATTTCTTAGTGTTGCTGACATATCATTGGAAGGTAGGGCAAAATGCAATTCTTTGGTTTCATTCTTTTTCCCTAGTTAGAAAAGTTTTCAATAAGGAAAGGACCTTATTCAGCTGTTTTCATACTAATATTAAACTGATAAATAGTAAAACAAGTGTTACTACTGTAGCATGCTAAAATTTAGTGGTCTGAGAGAGCTGGTGGGTGACATCTGAGACATGAGGTATGCTTTGTAAGATGATAAGTGGTCTGGGACATGTTCATAAAGTTTTCTTATCAATGAAGACCAGCACAGGATTCTCCAACACAAAAATGCCTTTATTTCAAAACTGGGATGTGGGCAGTGATGTTCATTGGAATCATAGAATCATAGAATAGTTAAGGTTGGAAAGGACCTTAAGATCATCAAGTTCCACCACCCCTGCCATGTGCAGGGACACCTCACACTAAACCATGTCACCCAAGGCTCTGTACAACTTGGCCTTGAACACTGCCAGGGATGGAGCATTCACAACCTCCCTGGGAAATCCATTCCAGTTCCTCATCACCCTCACAGTAAAGAACTTCCTCCTTATATCCAATCTAAATTTCCCCTGTTTAAGTTTTAACCCGTTACCCCTTGTCCTATCACTACAGTCCCTAATGAAGAGTCCCTCCCCAGCATCCCTATAGGCCCCCTTCAGACACTGGAAGGCTGCTATGAGGTCTCCACGCAGCCTTCTCTTCTCCAGGCCCCAACTTCCTCAGCCTATCTTCATACAGGAGGTGCTCCAGTCCCCTGATCATCCTCGTGGCCCTCCTCTGGACTTGTTCCAACAGTTCCATGTTCTTTTTATGTTGAGGACACCAGAACTGCACACAATACTCCAAGTGAGGTCTCACAAAAGTAGAGGGGCAGGATCACCTCCTTTGACCTGCTGGTCATGCTCCTTTTGATGCAGCCCAGGATACAGTTGGCTTTCTGGGCTGTGAATGCACACTGCAGCTGGCTCATGTTCATTTTCTCGTCAACCAACACCCCCAAGTCCTTCTCCACAGGGCTGCTCTGAATCTCTTCTCTGCCCAACCTGGAGCTGTGCCTGGGATTGCTCTGACCCAGGTGCAGGACCTTGCACTTGGCATGGTTAAACTCCATGAGGTTGGCATCAGCCCACCTCACAAGCATGTCAAGGTCCCTCTGGATGGCATTCCTTCCCTCCAGTGTATCAGCCGAACCACACAGCTTGGTGTCATCGGCAAACTTGCTGAGGGCGCACTCAATCCCACTGTCCATGTCAGCGACAAAGATGTTGAACAAGACCGGTCCCAACACCAATCCCTGAGGGACACCACTCGTTACTGGTCTCTAGCTGGAAAGAGATTATTGAAGCATGCTGCTTCAAGGGAATGGTTAGGTCTCTCAGGAAGGAGTCTGCTTGAGCCCTCTGAAGATTTCACCACTGAAAGAGGTTCCAGACAGACAAGATGGTCATTGTGGATAGCCTGTACTTTCTGTAGAAGCTGTGGTGTGGGATACAGCCACCTTCCATAGCGGAGCAGATGAAGATTCTTAGAAGCCTGACACTTGGTAACGTGGTGAACTGCTGAAAACAAGACTAAAATGGGAAAGAAACAAGCTCAAGCCTTTCTATTAACGTTGTATTGGATGTCATTGCTTTGAGTTTTCTAGTCTTTATTGTATAATACCTAGTAATTTTTAGTTTTATGAAACCTATTAGGGAGGGAAAAAGGTGATTTTGCATTCTAAAGTTTCCTGATCTCCTTTAGGATCTCACTATAACGTGTAGGTTTGAGCCTATTCATGTTGCTGTGACTGATTCGGGCTCTTGCCACACAGATGTATTGAACACAGACATCACGAAAAATGAAAGGCAGTGGGCAAAGTGACAAAGATCCCTGAAAGGAAATGATGCACAAGAGAAGTGGGAAGAGTAGTTGTGCTGCTGTGGAGGGTGGGTAAAAGAAGTTCACATAGCAAAGCAAAAGTAAAAGCAATCTTTGTGGTAGCACCCTAAATTTATTGGAGGTGGGAAAAAATTGTATCCATCAAGACCAGTCAAAAGTGTTGGACCAGACCAGAAGTGGTGAGCTCAAATTGCATCTAAGTTGAGGGGAGGTCTTTCTATTGGTCAGGACAGTAAAGCCCTGCAAAAGATTTCCCAGGGTGATTATCGGGTCTCTGTTATCCAGAACAGATGAGGAAAGCATTTTTTAGGAATAAAACAGATATATTTGATCCTGGCTAGGACTGGGTAGAGCAGGGCAGACAACCTGACCTCTTGCAGCTCTGATTTGTTGATTGCAGCACAGGAGGATAAGTGTTTGGATGGAAAGATGGTGCTGTGTGGGTAGATAAGAAAAGCTGAAACATGGAGATTTTCTTCAGTACAAAATCTCAGTTATGACTGACTTGTTAATGATGCTCAGACTGAAATTCCTCTTCTGAGCTCCAGCATGGATGAGATATTGGGAGTTTCTAGGTGCTGGGGGTTAGATACAGGGGACCTATGGTGGGGGTTGTCTAGGTTTGAATTAGAAAATAATTTACACTTTAACCAACAGAATGGCAAAGGTAGGAGAAGGTGCCATGATGCAGCAATAGTTAGAGAAATGGGGAAATTATGGAATTTTAAGACGGCAAAGAGATGAGAAAAATGATGAAGAGATGTAGTCAGGATATTCACAAAATAGAATATCAAGAACTGGGGGAGTGGGCACAGGGGTAAGAGGATACAGAAGCGTAGCTATAGGGAACTGAAGATAGCCAAATTCTTTGTCCTGAATGGAAGAAGAAAGAAGGAAGGAAAGTTAAAGAAAGAAGAATATATTCTCATGACTGAGGTTTCTGAAGGCTGCCTTCTCATGTCAGTTTTCACTGGGACTGCTTGGAGTTTCTTACTAAAAAAATCACATTATGATGTGACCTGTGAAGGTTCTGTTAACATAATGGACTGCTCAGGAAGGCAGCTACAAAAGCTACTTTTTATCAGAAGGCGTAAAGTGTTGTTTTGCGTTTCAGAAGTGATACAGGCTTCTGCAGAAACAGGCCTAAAGCAGCTGCCTTTGATGTTGGCTACAACCGTCAAGCCTGGTTTTAGACTGATGTTGTGATACTACTGAAGGAATGCTCTGGTTTCATAGAGGCCCTTTTACAATCTGAAGGTCAAAGAAATCACGTAATACTTGTACTTGCCCGAGGATCCATCTTAGAGATCTGCCATGGGCTGTTAAGGGCATATTTAATTCAGGCATGATCAAGCCCAGCATTTAAACATTGCTGTATTCTGGTGGAAGTAACTCCAAAGGTTTTGTGTTGTAGGCTTGTTTTTTTCCCCTAGTGAAAAGAGTGAAATGTTCCCCTCACAGTATGTGCAACCAAACGTTCCCACCAAATGCACAGGGAGGAGAGGCAGAGGTAAACTTGTGAGACTCCTTTTGTGCAAGGCAAATGAGTTTGCTAAATGCAAACAGGCACCTGCGAACTCCCCCAGCCCTACAATCTGCTCTGCATGGGTGGAACCCTGCGTGCAGTGCTGCTGAAGTAAATGAGCACTGTGTGAGCACAAGGTTGCCTGAAGGACAAGATCCTAATACTGAGGGAGCTAAAGCAGTTTTTTAAGATCCTTCTGGCACAATAAGCAGCTTTTGCTGAGCAGGGAAGGCTATGAGGGCTTTTGTTCCTCTTTTGTAAATGGGGGTTGTGAACTCCATAATTCTCTAAGAAAATTGTTTATTTTTGTGTGGAATTGGTTTCAGCTATGTACGTGCAAAATCCCCTTTCTGCCCATGGTTTGAGGAGCCCCATGGCTTTTCCAGCTCCACAAGCCTACCTAAGGGTTCCACAGGAGCAGGTTAGAGTCAGCAGGATAATATTCACATTTGACCCTGTTCAGCTTCCCCAGACACTCAGAGGTTCAGGTGCTTTGCTGAGCAAGCTCTGCTAATGGAATCGTAGAATCTTAGGATGGTTTGGGTTCCAACCACCCTGCCATGGGCAGGGACACCTTCCACTAGATGAGGTTTCTCAAAGGCCCATCCAGCCTGGTCTTGAACACTGTCAGGGATGGACAACCACAGTTTCTCTGGGCAGCCTGTTCCAGTGCCTCACCACCATCATAGTAAAGAATTTTCTCCTAATAGCTAATCTAAATCTACTTTCTTTCAATTTAAAGCCATTCCCACTTGTCCTATTCCTACATGTCCTTGTAAAAAGTCCCTCTCCAGCTTTCTTGTATGTCCCATTTAAGTACTGGAAGGCTGCTATAAGGTCTCCCCAGAGCCTTCTCTTCTGCATTTGTGGCTGGGATTGCCCCAACACAGGTACAGGACCTTCCACTTGGCCTTGTTGAACTTCATGAGGTTTGCACTGCCCCACCTTCTCCAGCTTCTCAAGGTCCCTCTGGATGGCATCCCTTCGCTACTGCATGTTGACTGTACCAGACAGCTTGGTGTTGTCATCAAACTTGCTGAGGGTGCACTCAGTCCCATTCTCCATGTTTCCAGCAAAGATGTTAAACAAGTGCTGGTCTCAACACTGACCCCTGAAGAATGCCAGTTGCCACTGATCTCCACCTGGACTCTTTGACTGAGACCATCCAGCCAATTCCTTACCCACCAAGTGGTCTGTCTGTCAAATCCATGCCTCTACAGTTTAGAGAAAGTGATGTTGCGCGGGACAGTGTGGGACAGGCTTGCACAAGCCGAGGTAGATGACATCAGTTGCTCTTCCCTGTGCAGTGGGGATCTGACCACTGTAATTAGGAGAAGCTTCACTTCAGCCCTCTTGAAGCAGTGAAGATGCTGATCAGTCCTTTAGAAACAAGCCTTGTCTGGGACGTGCTTTTCCTTACTGGTAGAGACATAGCTGTTAGCTTGGTCACAACACTGCTATCAGAATCTAATGCTTTTTATACTCACCTCAGATCTGCTCAGCAAAGGATGAGCAGTGAAATTTAGGGTTGTGGGTATCTTTATGTCCAAGTTATCATGGACAGGGCTGCAATGTCCATTATTATTTTGCTCTCTAACACTTCCTGTTATGAATCTGAGGTTTTAATTGTGGATAACTTTGCCAAATTATTCAGGATCACATTTTACATGCCAGTATCCTGAAGATTTTAGTCATCATTGTTGCGCTGTGTTGCCCCTTTTCCAGAATTCTGTATTATTGTTACTGGAAAGATAGCGTTCATATTTTCTTCAGAAAAGGGAAATAGGGGTTGTGTCCCTTCAGTGCAAAGACAATGCTTTAAGAAGGAATGGGTATAAACAACAGCTTTCTGGCTGCAATTCTTGACTATTACAGAAGCAGATTTCTAGAGTAGCATTCAGATGGGGTCGTGAGTGAAACTGTTTCATGTTTATGGAAATAATTATTTATAAAGAATCACATTATAAATTATTACATTTATGCAGAGAACTGTTCTATGATTACTTGTAATAGAAGACTTGATTAAGTGGCTCAGGATAGCCCTTCTAAGAGTTTGTATTTTCTAGTCTTTTGTTCTGTGCTAATATAATTCACCTTTATAGCTGTAAAATTTCATCCATTTTTGGGTCTTGACTGGTTTAATTATTCTAGTAGTATTCTAGTCCTCAAGACAAAAGGTTTTCTTATTTAATTCCAAGAGTAGACCTAACTGCAAAAATCTTTTCTTTTCTTTTTTGGATATTTATGTTTAAACAGACAACAGAAAACCTTGGGTTTGCCTTTATGATTTCTACAGTTTTAAATTAAGGCTACAGCTTTGCATTCCATTGTATGAGCATCAGCAAATACTGTGTTTTCTTTGCAGCTCACATTTTGAACTTCTGGACTGCTGCTTGAGAAACAGACTTCCAGCAAAATCATGATGTATGCTGTATAATGAACTTCAAGGGCTTCAGAATCATACACCCAAACTGCTCTGGAGAAAAAGAGAAACATTAACAAGTGTCTCAGTCAGTTCAGTGTCTTACATTGCTGCAAATAGAAGACAAATAGGAGAGCAAACCTTTACGTACCTCATTTGGAAGAGTACTGTACAGTAATGCAGCTCTTTGGGGACAACTCAGTTTAACAATTAACCCCTGTTTTGAACCCGCTTTTGTTTCAGCATTAGGAAGATTAGTTCGGGGAGATCAAAGAGGTCTTTTAGGGTCAGCTAAATAGTGTTTCTCTTTGCTTGCCCTCTTGGCTGGTCTTTATGTTTATCAGACTTAAGCAAGAACGATCGCGTCACCAGGAGCTCTGCAACACTAATGCACTAGTCCTGCTATACGCTATACCTTTATGCATTTGAAAGCTGGTGCTGATACTGCCACTTCAAAGGCTCCATTTCACTTCAGGGGATTCTATCTTTAAAGCACTCAACATCAGTGGGAGGATTTTCACGTCATGTCACATCCCACTTTTGAAGTTTCTTGTTAATAGGGGTCGCCTTTGAAGACTTCCCACTCCTGAGAAGTTCTCCTCCCAGTTCTTGTTGCAGGGATGTCTCTCACAAGATCTTTTTAGCATCTCTCCTGAGGATTTTATACCTTTGGAACACCTCTTAAGAGCTTCTTATTGTTTAGGCCTGGGACTTTAGAAGAGTTTTAATAGCCTTTAACAAGTTCCTGCCTATGGGCCAGATCATGCAGGCTCTACTCAGTTTTGAGTTCACTGTAACTAACTCACTTGAGTAAGATGAGTGTGGCCTGGACAAAACTTTTCACCAGCAGTTTTCATCCTTCTCCCATTACTCAGGTCTATTTAAAGAGAAAAAATTAACATATCTATTACAAAAATGAAGACACACTATTTGTTATAATTACCATTTTAAATAGTGATGCACAATTTTGTTGTTATGAAATCAGAAACTAATTCATGCTTAAATCCTACACCTTTTCAGAGGAAAGTCACATTATCTTTGTTTTCTTTTGACTTTTTTCCTTTCAGTGCAGCACTACCTTGCCCAGCCTGGAAAATATCACTACAGTATTAGAGGCCTTATTGAAAACAAGAAATACCAGAAAACTTATTTGAAAGCCTCATTTCATGAGATTTTGAAATCCCAGAGGTCCACATAAGAAGCCAAACTATTGAGTATCTGCATGAAGCAAGTCTTTGGGCTTTTTGAATTTATCACGTGACTTACTATGAGCGCTGTCAGATGAATAATTTCAGACTATTGGTTCATGATTTGAGAGTCTAATTCCTAAATCTCTTTATTTTTTGTAGATAAGCTTTAAGCAAGTCTTTTTTAAAAAAAAAAAAAAAAATTTTGATCCTTTTTTATATGTACAAGAAACAGACAAACTTGATTTTTAAACGTTTAAAACTGTATTTAAATTACACGAATCTGTAACAACTGCAGGCATTCTCCTAATCCAATTTGATTTAGGAATGCACTATTAGAATTCTCTACTGTCAAATGTCTTTCTTGTTATATGTATGTTTTGTTGTTTTGGGGTCTTTTTTTAAAATTGACCTGATGGGCACTGGGACCTTGAAATATGTGTGAATTGTGGAAAAGAACCTACTGTGGAAAGCTGCAAAGAGAAAAGATGTTACAGAAACATTGTACAAGTCATGCTGCAAAAAATGAAAATGCTTTTGGGAAGTGTCATGGTTAACCGCAGCCAGCAACTAAGTACCAGGATGCTGTTTGCTTACTCTACCCTCACCACTCCAGTGGGATGGGGAGGAGAGTTGGAAAAAGGTAAAACCCATGCATTGAGATAAGGACAGTTTAATAATTGAAATAATGAAAAATATTAATAGTAGTAATGGCAATAATAATAGTAATAATTATAGGAACTTTAAAAAATAGAGGAATAAAATCCAATAAGCACAAATGATGCACAATACAATTGCTCACTACTCACTGACTGATACCCAGCCTGACCCAAGCAGCGATCTGTCCCTTACAGGTAACACCCCTGAGTTTATATACTAGGCATGACGTGCTGTGGTATGGAATACCCCTCTGGCTAGTTTAGGTCAGGTGTCCTGTTTCTGCTTCCTCCCACCTTCCTGTGCCCCTCCTCACTGGCAGAGCATGAGACTGAAAAGTCCTTGACCAGAGTAAGCATTACTGAGCAACAACTAAAACATTGGTGTTATCAGCATTGTTCTCACACTAAATCCAGAACACAGCACTGCACCAGCTACTAGGAAGAAAACTAACTCTATCCCAGTCAAAACCAGGACTGAAGGCTTAATGGGGAAGAAAATATTTACATGAGCATGGGAATAAATGCAGTCTGGTGTCCAGTGGGTTTGTAACTGGTTCACTCGTTAACTGAGAAAAAGTACAGCAGGTGCAGTCTGAAGACCTTAGGGGACTTTGACTGAGACCCAGAACAATGATGGACATTTCACTAATGAGATGGTCCAGGGAGACAACTTACTGAAGCAGGGGAGAAAGGGAGGTTGGCTGAGATGTGTTTTGAAGTACCTGAGAGAGAGAGCAAAGCAGCAGCTCTAGGAGTTGCGAAGTAAATATGTGTGGAGCTGCTTCAGAGCAAAGGACTCAGAGGTAGTTAACTGACAAAACCCTTGCTGCTAGGGAGGAATGCAGCCCCTTGAAAGAAAAAAATAGAGACTACAGGCAAGAGGATAAACTTGAAATAGTGAGGAAAAGAGGCTGTGTGAATGAGAAAAATTGAAGGCCACTGATCTTCGTATTCAGATAGGAAAGCTCTTCTTTAGGAAGCTCACAGATGAAAACTTAATGTGAAAGTTTATTTTTAAATTAAAATTATTCTAAAATTCTTCATTATTGGCATATCATGAAATGGATCTTGTGTAATAACTGATATTATAAAATTAAAAGTGCTTGCATTTGAATAGGCTTTCATTTAAAATGCTTTCAATGTTTTACAGAGAAAATTGTACGTGCTTATTGAAGACAGAACAAAGCAAGATCATGTCCTACTACTAATGCATCTACTGGCATGTCAAGGTCTTTATTTTTTCTTATGATATTAAAAGTTCTGTAAAGAGCTATTTTAGTTCAAGGTTTCAAGGTTTTTTTTTCAACAAACATAAGATACTCTGAAGAAGAAAACAGAAGATGTTTTACTTAGTTCAGTAGCAGCTGATTGTAGTATCCTGGGAAATAAGTTCTTGCCAAAGAACAATATTAAAAGCAAAACCCTTACTGCTTTATATATGAATTGGATAAAAGTAACATAAATGTTTTGGTAACTATATCATGTTAAATATTGAAATAAATACATGCTTAAACAAAATATTTGTTTCACAAAACTTCTTTGGTTTTCCTTGGAAAACTTTTTCTGTAAAGAATTCCAGCATTGTCTAGTCATATCCAATTTCCAAGGCTAAAAAAGCCCTTAAATTGCTTACAATATAGATGCTAACCTGACCAGTACTCATGCTGTCTTAGCCTCTAATAACCAGGATTATGCTCGTGTGAGTCCCCATTATAACCGGGTTTGTTTAATCTCCCCCACCTGAATTCTCAAGCACAATTTTCTATCTCTCCTTTCGAAGATACCAATGTTTTCAACAGTAATATCAACTTCTAACTAAAAATCAATAAGATTTTTTCCTTTTCTCACTCTTTCTGAAATCAAGACTCTTCCAATCTAAAATTACTCACATTCATATTGTATGTGATAAATTTTCCACTTGTAATGAGAAACTATTGTGATAAATATCAAACATGACTTTGAATGAAATGCAGAGCCATACAAGGTATATTTACTAGGACATTCCATCTTGAATAACATCAGAATCATTTCTGAAGCTAAGAAAGAAAAGATAATTCAAAGCAGAAATAGCTAGGTTGAAAAAAAAAAACAAAACCCTCACCAAAAAAAAACATCCCCAAGAATGGCTTCTCACGGTGTAATCTCAAGCAGCAAAGTCTGCTTGTTTAAGGACCTATTAATCATAGCACAAAATGATGCCCAATTTACATAACTGAGCAGTGGAATATAAAATTTGGCTGAGGTAAAGTGAACATTCATTAAGCAGCTCTTGTAAGTGGCAATGAGCTTCTCTGAAATTTTTAGTGCATACCCAATAATTTTGCACAGGATTTGGGATCTTGCAGGAATTAGCTGGCACTTGTCTCCTTGTTTCTCATCTCTGTCATGGCCTTAATAATGCATGTTGCAGGGGACACGGTTCATCATTTCCAGACCCCGTAGATGAGCCCTGAGAAGCTCCTCTCTTAGAAGTTGTAAGTTGCATCTGTCTGAAGCTTAGTAAGTGCCTGTGATGATTTAAAGCTGGAGATTTGCTGTTGGGAGCAAGCTTGACAGTCCTGGGCCCTCAGAGATATCCCCATTCCCAGGCGTTCTGGTGGATATGTGCGTTCCCAGTATCCTGACTGCACCTGGCACTGGGATTGGAGCATGCACAGTGCTCTTTGCTCTCCTGCAGACTACTTAGATGTTATTTGCCTGCACTTCATTTGAAAACAGCATGATAAAAAACATCCCATAACACTGTAATTGCTGCTATGCATGCCATGGCCACGTGGCACCTCAAGGTCACAGTGGAGGGATAACCTTGATCCCTGAACTTTGCAAGGACTGAGTCCCAGCCATGATGTTGACTGGGAACACTGGGACCTCTCTGTACAGGTCAACTGGCAAAGCAAATATTTCACAGATATTAGTTCATATTTGCATGAGGGTTTTTTTTTTGTCTTTAATTAAGGCAATTCATCTTCAGAAACATCTGAAGTTGCATAATAACGTGTTTTCATTTTAGTTCCTTTGAAGAGGTTGCAATTAGTGTATCGAGTTACCTAATGAATGATTAGAAGCAAATAATGGCTCATGGTTATTGTTTCTTGCTGAGGCAAACATCAATTCATTGTTTACAGTTCACTGTTGTTTTGAAGGTTATCTCAGCAATCACAAAGGTGAAAGATTGTTCTCTTTTGTTATGAAATGAAAGGTTTAGATTTTGGATTACAGAGTGGCAGAAAACCCATTACTTTTTAGCAGAAAAGGTAACATGCTGCCAAATTGCTTTAGGTTAACACAAATCATTTGCTTTGAACACCACCACAATAAATGTTAGTGCAGGGACTGGATCTTGGATTTCTCATGCCAATTTCTGGGTAACTCTTTTGGACTGGTTCCTTAAATTATCTTTAGCTTTGACTATAGTTTTACCACTTATAGGAAACTATTCTAAAGACAGTAATTCTTGCTTGCGAATTGTTCAGATAGAAAGTGAGAATGTTACTATTTACCCTAAAAACTAATCATTGGAAAGCTTCTGTAACAAAACTACTTATTTTCACTAGTAGCTGGATTATATTATTGTTTTGGATAAGTAATATTGCAAGTATTATCTATCATTATAAATCTTTGCATGCCATATATGATTCTGTGTCTAATACTTGGACTTTAGTTTTGCATTAAAATACACTGTCTGGCAAAGAGTTGATCTCTGTTAGAATCAGGTAGCACTTTTTTCTATCACTGGTATTTTAAAGCTTCAAATTGATTAGAAAAATGGCAGACACAAAAGTTCTGTCCCCAGAATTACAGTATTTGCATCAAGGCCACAGTATACCCCTTGCTTGAGCAGATGAAGTGCCATAAGAGACATTTTAGTAGTCAACCGTTTATTTAAGGTAAACTCTTTCTTACCACCTTTTCATTTCACCCATAGAGAGAAACTTAGAGACACTTGTTGAATCACAGGCTGCTGTACTATATGGGTGAAGAATAATCTTAAAGGCTTCCTAAATCAAAATTCTGTGTAGGCATATGATAAACTTACAGCATGTAGGTTTATGGGTACAGTAGTTATATCACTAGAAAAAACATAGGTATTTGACATAAATATTCATTCACATTTTATTGCTCTTGTATCACCAACACGACAGGTGCTAGCAAATGATTTGGGGGTAAATGACAAAACAGCTATTAAATGGGGTACATATAGGTATTATTTCTCATTCAGGTGTCCCACGCAACTGGTAAGGGGAATGTGGAGAAAACTCCATAAAACAAGAGCAGATAACAGACTTCCAGGAATACAGATGTTTGCACACATCTGGAGCATGCTTGATTTCCGCCAAAATTGCATTTATGACCCAGTTGTTGCCCACAGCTGCTTTTTTGCGGTACAGGGCACAGAAAACAAAATCCAGGTCCTGAAGAAAATTATAATCTCACAGTAGCAAGGTGTCCTGGGTTCAGCAGTAGCAGTCATTTTTCTCCTTCTTAGTAGCTGGTGCAGGGCTGTGCTTTTGACTTTCAGCCTGGGAACAGTGTTGATAACACCAATGTTTTTAGTTGCTGCTCAGTAATGTTTACTCTGACCAAGGACTTTCTGAGTCTCATGCTCTGCCATGGAGGAGGGGAAGCCAGGAGGAAGCAGAGACAGGACACCTGACCCAAACTGACCAAAGAGGTATTCCATACCACAGCACATAATGCCGAGGGTGTAAAATGGGAATTATCTGGAAGGGCTAGTTCACTTCTTGGTTGATCTGGGTATTGGTCGGCGGGTGGTGAGCGGTTGTATTCTCTTCCCTTGTTATTTCCCTTATCATTATTATCACTGGTGGTAGCAGCAGTGATTTGTGTTATACCTTAGTTACTGGACTGTTCTTATCTCAACCCGTGGGAGTCACATTCTTTAGATTTTCCTCCCCAGCCCTCTGGGAATGGGAAGGGGGGGGGGGGGGGGGGGGGACGAGGTGGGGGAGGGGAGTGAGAGAGAGACTGTGTGTCTGGCTAGGCTTAAACCTCAACACAAGGGAATGGAAAAAAAGGTATAAAAAGATGGGCTGAAGAGATAAAGTATGCCAGCTGGCTGAGGTGACACAAAACTAGTTCTATGATTATGGTATTGTGAATTATCTTTAGTCAGACTGTAAATCAGTGAAGGATCTCTGAATACTAGGACAAATTTATCTTCCTTCTGTCCCCTTATTTTTTTCTCTTTCTGCTGTGACAATAAACCATGTGAACTGAGTATGTTTCTGATATCTGTAATTAGCATCTCTAGCTTTTTAAAGAGAGGGAAAAAAAAAAAAAACACCAAACCAAAACCCAGATAAAAATGATCTATTTTTAGATACAAAGTCTCATGTAGCCCAGAAAAAACATCCTTGCAGCTAAACATAATGAAAGTTCACTTTCCTGCCAACAGGCATGACTTAAGGGATCTGCTTTTGGGATGGATAATAATGAATCCTACGCAAAAAAAAATCACATCATGCATGTATGTGGTAAAGCTATTCAACTGGTCGCAGAACAAGCACTGGCTACCCTGGGAGGGAAAGTGCGTGATGAGTATTAATTAACAAAGAGAGAGTCTATCATGTGTTTGCACAGGTCTGGGTGAAATATCATGAACATGGGCATGGTGAGGCCCATTGCTGTCTCAGAAGCCTGAGATGGCTCTCATAACAACCAGGGAACATACATTGAATACTCGATATTTTCCAGGTAGCACAAGCAATGCACAAAGTAAGGGTTTATGGGATTTTTTAAGCCAAAGTATTTTTTGTTTGTTCTTGATATGTGGAGCACACGCAGCGTTGCAGGCAGAGTCTCCGCTTATCTCTGTTGTTGCTACAGTGCAGAGCTTCAAGTTGTGCACTTGGTCTCTGTAATTCTTCCTTCACACTCCCTTCCTGGTTAATAAATGAAGCACAGCATCATTTCCATTTTGCACTGGTAAGCCACTTCCCTTTCTGCACATCAGTCACGGAAGCAGCAGGGAGCTGGGGAAGGGATGGGGGGGCCATGAGTTGCAGAAACACCCTTCAGCTATGGGGCACAAGGCCACATTTCTGCAGGGATGCCACACCTTTCATGGCCTCATCCTGAGTCCTGAAGGACCATGCATGGGTTTGCTGCAGGAATCTGTCTGCCAGGTACCACTCTGGCCCTGATCATATGGGCACCCCTGCCAACACACACAGTCATTTCCTGGAAATCTGGGAAAAGTAAAAGCCCAGGAGGAAAGTTTTAAGAGAAACATCTTTCATCTCTGCTGGTGTAGAAGAGAAATGATGAAGCTGTTATGTTAGCAACTATCAGAAATAGAGAATAAAATATATTTGAGGGGAATATAAGGAAGAGTTTACACAAATAATAATACCTCATTAGTTCGGAAGCCTGCCAGGGCTACAGATTGCCTCTTAACCCGTCGCTGATCTTCCATCAATATGCCTTCTCCCATCCAAATTCCTTCACAGTTTTGGCCTCTGTTATCTCTTGACAGTAAGTTCTGCAGCTTAAACAGAGGTTTTGTGTGGAGGCTTTTTGGAACCCCAAATCATTCCTTCTTTGTATCTTTGCTGTCTGAAGAGGTCTTTCGGGGCTGCATGCCATACCCAGTATGTGTCACATTGTGAATTTATGCAGGGACCCAAAGAGAGAATGTTTTCCCTGTGTCTTTCCTAATAATTCTAAATGTTTCAGTTGCCTCTTTGACTGCTGCAGGGCATTGAACTGACGCTTCAAAAAGAATCCTGTCCTCAATGACTTTAAGATCTCTTTCCTGAGTATATAAAACAAAGGAAGTTTTAACAATAGAGAAAAAGACAGCAATAATTTATTAAAAACACCACAACAGTGAGTCACCATTGTAAGCACGCAAATAAGCCAAACACTTGCTCTCACAGTGTCTGCATCTGCAGCTCTTTGCAGTTTTGCCACAGAACAGCTCCTGACCAAATGCTTTTATCTTTTTCTTTTTTTGTGAATGCTCTTTTTCCCCTTTGGGTCTCCATTGCCTCTGGCAAAAACCTTGTTCCCACCGGCTGATGATGCCACTGGGAGAAATCTGCCTCATGCTTTTTGTCCAGTCCTGGTACACTGTTCCTGCCCTGGGCAAGCCCAAAGGGTGCCACCCAGCCTACCACTGAAATCTCATCTCCCTGTATGTAAATGAGGGTGGCAGAAGGACGAGGGGAGAGTCACTGTAGCGGTTGACTCTGCTTTCTTGCTTCTTCCACATGTATCTGAACGGCAAAAACTGTCACCAAACTGCTTTTCTCTTATCATTCCACATCTGAAACGTACAGCTTCTAAATCTCATGCAGTGAGAAGCAACTCTGTTCTCCCCTGGTGATGTGCGAGTGCCACTTTGTCTCAGTTGCCTCTCCCGGTTCCACCAACATCTGGTCTCTTCTGCATTCTCATTCTGCATTCAGATCTGTGCCTCTTGCAAAGCTCAGCTGGCATCAGAGCCCTGAGTCTACGCAAATTGATTTTGCTCTCATTGCCGTATGGATATTAAAGATTGTCATGCAGGAGTGTTACAGCAGGGATTAGCTCCTCCTTAGATACCACTTCTTTTTTTCCCAGGCTGTCCCATCCTACAGTAAGTAAAAATGGCTGCCGGGTAAACCCCAGATTCATATTCACTATGTCTGTCGGTCTAAGCATGTGTCACCTACCATGCTCCAAGCTCTTGGCCCCAAGTACTCAAATTGAGGATCTGTTGAGTAGCACCTGTGTATTGAAACCATGACATGGGAAACAAGGGGTCAGGAAGAAAGGTCTGTTTAATCTCCAAGTCCTGCCCTAATGTGAAGTGAGATATGGGCAGTGATTGTATCCAGGTTATAAAGTCTCCCCATGTTCCTAACAAGTCCTTTTTAATTGTCTACTAATAGTGTGATATGGTTGGATTTCTTTATCTGTATCATCAGGGTTTAAAAGGATTTTAACCAAAGCAGCCCTGTATCATCATGCATAGATTCATCTATGCAAACAAGTCTGTTCCCACCTGTTCTCTGGTTCTTCAGATAGCAGCAGAGCTTTCCCCCATGAGCTTCAACATCAATATGCTACAGTAAAATGAACCTTATAAATAGTACATTGCCATAGTTAATATTAGTGCTTCAACCCACTTTGCAAACATGCACTACAATGTGTGACACAATACTTCACAGGTGGATAAAGGGAGAGGAACATGGAAGCTTATTTTTAACAAACATGCTTGTCTCTCTCACAATTGTAACAGAGGTATCTTTACCAGCACTTAGGGTTTTAGGTTAAGCATTCTGTTTTCATAGCTGCATTATCAAATTATGCCTTAACATAGACTCAAGTTGGCCAACACACGGTTCAAACCTGCAGGCTTGACTCACACAATGTTTTCCTGTGACATGTATAGGGAATCCTCACCCCAAAGTTCCTTGTAGCCTTGATCCTGTCTAAACAATTCTTACACAGTGAGGAACAGATGCACAACCCTCCAGAGCAATGTGGTTATATAGGGAAGGTGCCGTATACTGCATTGTGCTCCTGAGAACAGTCTGTTGTTGGAAATGCTGGGCTTTGATTTACTGCCACAAATACAGACTATTCCTTTGTGCCCTGAGATCAGAAACCAAACAAAGTACTGTGTGAGGTGTGTGACACACCACAACCTGCTGTTTCTGCTGCCTTGGATGGTGCTACTCAGAGCTGAACTTCTTGGCCTCCCTTTCCTCTTCCATTACTGTTGCCACTTAAGCGAAGATGCCACCTGATGTGTCCGAAGCTAATTTATGATCTCTAAAAAGAGGAAGTGTACTGCGGTGCACAGAGGCAGAACTCCAAAAACCAGTCTGGAAGTAAAGATTTTTTTAGTTAACCAAAGCATCCTCTATCTTGAGCACTACCAGAAATAAATGTGTTCCTAGCAGAACATGAAACAAGGCATAGGACGCTGCTCAAGAACTCAGCAGTTTGACTTTGTTTAGATGAATAGCTCCCACTGAAATCAATGGGAATAAGTTCTATATATATTGCTTCAGATCAGGGCCATTGAGGCAAGGCAATCTTAAGAAACTACCCAGTGAATCTTTAAAACAGTTTTCTATTAGAGTTAACCTGTAAGTAATGCTCCATTAAGACGGCATACTGGAGTCCTTGGAGACTCTTTAAGTACCCACTTAAGGGAAAAGCTGCTTAATTCTAGTATGCAGCAGAGTATTTGGGCAGTCCTTGCCTTTTTCACTGGACTATCAAGTGAGTCATGTAGCCTTACTGTCTCTGTTCCCACCTGTAAAAGTAGGAGAAGTGCCATAGAGTAAGGCACTCAGGGGTGCTCAGGCACTGTGATGATTATGACAATGAGGGAGGAACATTTTAAGCATCTGGATAAATCCGAGCTCAATGCTACAGGAGGGCAAGCATGGCATTTGTGCCAGGTGGTATTTGTGTGGCAGCCCTTCCCATTTCCAACTCCTTCAGGCTGGAAATTTAGCTCAGAGATTTTTGTTGCCTCCTATTGACATTCTTTCCAGGTTTAGTACTCTGCTTTCTGAGGAATTATTTAAAATAAATTAGACTGTGATGTAAAAATTTTAACTCAAGGCTATTCAATGTATCGACAGATTTCTTTATTCTGGGTACAAATTAATAGCTCTTTCAGTTATTGCTGGGAACTCCTGTTTAATTTATTAATTTCTGAGTTTCAAGCCAGGTTGGGGGCAGAAACAAAGAGAAGAAGCATATGGATTTTTTACTGAACTGCCTTGTTTTTTAATCTGGGAGATCTGCTTACAGTGTTAGGTATTCTGTGCAGAACAGGGATAAATATTCATCCAGGTCTGATATTTATATACTGTCACATACTTACAAACATATTAAGAATGGTCAAGTCTTACACCCCAGAGTACAACTCACTCAGTTGACTCCTACCACTTCCAGTGTACAACCTGATGTGTGAGCATCATGCTCAAACCAGGAAGGCCATTGCAAACTTTGTGTGCCTGAACTCTGTCACTCTCCCACTGTCCTACAGGAGATCAGCTTGACCCTTTCTTGTAGACAGTGCCCCTGTCCTCATAGTGATCCCTGCCTGATCTCATCCAAGATCTGCCTGAGGTTTGCAAAACATGGGCTCAGGAAACCAAGCTGAAGGTTTCATGCTGCTTATGCACCAAGGTCTTTTCTGCAGTGTGCTCCTGTATAAATGTGGGAATTCAAAACAAGTATTGTGAGCTCTGTTCCAGCCTGCATGCCTGGGCCTGCTGATACAGGCTGCTATTTGGCTAGCAGCAGTAATCAATCAGGCTTCAGGAGTGGACAGAAGTACATTCAGCCAGCAGGCTGAGCCATAAAATCTGAAACTCAGCAAGAGGTTCTTATAAATAGCATGAAACAAAGTAGTGAAAATTAATCTTGTGTATCTGCAGGGTTTTTTTAGGTTAGATCCTTTTTCAAATAGAAAACAAAGGTCTATTTCTGCAGCAGTCATGAAGGTTTTTCACTTTGACTTATCACTTGTAAGTGATTTCAGAGGAAAAAAAATAATGAAAGGATAAAAAAGAAAGAAAGAAAGAAAGAAAAATATCATTCCTGCTTGCTTTCTTCTTGCTGCAGCCTTGGCTAGATCATGGCAGCACAAAGAGTCGATGTGGCATTTGGCACAGCCAAGGTGATGAGGAACTCTGGCAAGGGAGAGCGGGCAGTGAGGTGGTGAAGGGTGGGTATGTGTGGTGTGTCCTAAAGAAGATCAGCCACTGATGAAGCAATTTTTTCTTCTGCCAACAACTGATCCATTTTTTGGTTCCTGCCCATTCCTCCTCCCTTCTCAGAAAAGGCTGATATCCCCACCTCTGTGCTGGATGCCAATGAGCTCTTTGTGTAGCTGCCATCCAATCATGCCAGGAGACAAACCTGGGGAGAGAGCAGAACAGCTGTGGGGATAAAGAAACATCTTAAAACCTGAAAAGTGAGTAACACCCTTGATCATGGAAATGGTGATGGACAGTTTGTTTCCCATTCAACAGCTCTTGTTAATGGGAGGGACAAGCTGATGAAACTGGCCTTGATTGTATGAGAAGGGAGAAACACCAAGAGCTGGATCTACCCATGAGCTGGGCGTAAACATTGAGTTTTGTAGCCTTTTCTGTAGTTCATTCAAAAGTACAAAGACAAGGACACCAGCTGCGTTGGAAACGGGACAGGTAGTTGGACTGGCAATAGCAGCACTCAGGAAATAAAGCTCAGACTGGCAGCACTTCTCCAGGAGCCTCCAGGAATCTCAGCAGGATGGGGGTTTTAGGGAATGTCAGGAAAAGGGAGATGTACCTCAAAAATAACTCATGTTTGTTTAACAGCTTCCAAGTGGATTTCAGATTCTGCTCCATGCTATTATCAAACATGAAATAGGTGCTAATGCAAAGGAAGAAGAAGCAGCAGGGTGCACAGTTACTGTGCCAGCAATTTCTAACCTTTTGAAAACTTTTACCCTAGGTATCTAATGCTGGCAGTGTCCAAGAGAGAAAGGGACAGAGGGTGCAGAGAAAAAAGGATGTTCCATTGGCATTGGTTCTTCCAGCAGCACCACTGATGGCTGAAGTGTGCATGTTACTCCATAAAAGAAATAGCACTCAAAAAGTGAGGAAAACATTTAAGGCAAAATAAGCTATCAGTTCTCCTTCCCTGCCTTTCCCTTCCTGTCCTTGAAGGCTTTAGAGTAGGCTGCTGTCTGATAAGTCTGAAGGAAGGACCTCTGTTGTTCATCTCAGCTTTATGGAATTGTGCCAGGTTTCTGGTCAAATTTATACTGACTTGTCCCTAGCATGACAGAAAAAAAATATCCTATTTTTAGCAAACAGAAAGGTCTAGCATATGGCATGCAGTCTATCATCCTGAGCACTGGTTGCCACATTGCATAAAAGGAGCAGGGTCATTTGGGATCACTGCTTCGATGGGAAGACCTCCAAGGACAATCTCTGTGGTGCCAGTGTTTCAAGAGGTGGTGTTCTCTATTCTGAGCCTCTGAGTCATCTTGCTTAATGACACTAAAATCTTTCAAGTGAAGCAAAAGTCATGGTCCTCACTACTTTTGGTCAGGTTACAAGTTTTAAACCATCCGCAATGATATTTCAAAAGGGTGCTTCTGCCTCCTCAAATAATAGTACCTTACGGCCATATCTCCTGAAAAGCTGCCTATGCACTTGTTATCTTGTGAATTCTTTGGCCAGTCTGCCTCTGGAGGATATGAGATGTTTAAGGAAAAATAAATGATGTGTCCTTATAATGAGGTGATGGGTCCTTATAATGAGGTGATGGGTCCTTATTTAAGTATACCCACCTTTATACCTTTGCCATTCTCTCCTGCTTCTTGAGTATGTTAACCAGAAAACAAGGGCACTGCAAATCCATTGGCTAACACCACCATAAAATTGGCATATTATCATGCAGAAGCTAGGGAAAAGGATATTTTGACCTAATTTCTCAGGTGTGTGGATCTAGCAGAGCACATGCATGATCAGAACATGCATGCACATGCATGGATGTTTGGTGATGCCTGTAGATGTCATTGCTGTGGCCTGTTCAGGAACTAAAGGGGGATGGATACATAGACGAAGTGCTCAACTATGATCTAGGTGCTTTTTCCTTTGTCATAAATGTTTTTTTTTTAGTAGACCCAGAAGTCCAAGATTCATCAACCCACGGTGGCTGGATGTGACATTAGACCGGTAATTTCTAATGGTATCAAAATCCATAGATTTTCTAGATGGCATCTAATTGTTCAGGATAAAGTGTCAGTCATGTAGACTCAGCATCTATTTTAGTTATTTGAGGTCTCCTTCTTTAGATATCACAGAGATGCTGACATATCTCAGGCTGTTTTGTCCTAAAATTTGCCTATTCCTAAAGTAACTGTTACATGAATTTTGCTTTGGTAATGACCACTGATTATGAAGATAGTTTGACATTGCTAGTTTGGGTAAAAATGTCTTCTATAGAGCTCTTTATGTTTTAAGTGCAAATGATAAGGGTAGATGAGGTAAATCTTATTTTCTTGCCATATAAGTCCTGCAGACTCTAAATTTGGAGGCATCTTGAAGTATTTATGAGCAAAAACTTCCCAAGCATTACCTAATTTGGAATGATTATGATAAACTGATATTCATAAATATTCATTAAGAATTTCTGCCTTCCTAAGAGAAAGGTGACAAATGGAGCAGAGTGGCCTTTTCCTCTTCCCTTTATTTCCCACGTTGTACTCGTCTTTCCACACTAGGGAAAGAAACATCCCTATTTCTTCCAGACAAGTGCCTTTACAAACTTCTTTCAGCTGCATACTGATATTCCCTAGCTACTGCATAGGGTGATTTCACCTTAATAAAAACAACATAAAAGTTCATTTTTTCACAAACTGCATAATGACATTTCTTTTTTATTCCTCTGTAGAAACTTTCACAAGTGGCTGAGTATCCTGCAAATGCTGGGGGTTTTATTGTTTTCATTAGAAGGGATTTTTTTCTTTCTTTGAGGGCTTTGAGAAGTTTTCTGTTTATTTCTTCATTTGGTTCATGGACATGTGCAAACCTGTTCTGTCTATGACTTCCCTGCATAAACCTCACACAGACTGTTTCATTGGTTCTCCCTAGCAGGTCTATTTCCACCCCTTCTGAAAGGCTTCTACCTCACCTCTGGCAGTAATTCCCAGACTAAAACTTCTAGCACTATGTGTCAAAATAACCTTAAACCAATTTTTACTGTCCTTAACGTGCTGAGTTAGAATTTTGTGATGATGGGGATTCAGGAGCTGTTATTCAAGCAGTGGTGTCGCACCTGCAACACAAATCAAGAGAAGGTCTGGAAGTGGAAAATGTAGTGCTCTCCTGCAATGAGCCACCCTCACTTTCAAGGCAGAGCTCCAGGCTTACACAGTGCCTCTGTTTACACTGATAGTGGGACACTGGCCTAAATCTGCCACCTGTAAACACAGTATTTACTGTATATCCTGTATTCTGTACAAAAAGCTTCAGCTGACCCCAGAAACTGTCTAGCCTCATCTGGGAAGTTCTGCTGAACTGCAGGGTTTGCTCCTAAATCTTCCCACCAGGCCTGTCTGTTCCTATGTTGTTTTCAGATCACCCTTGAAAACTGCAGGCTGTGAGCTGTAGCCATCAGCAAATACCAGCACTGCATCTCCTGCCTCTGATTTTCTTCCCTTCTGCATCTGGCCTCTTGTCCCCATTGCCCACCTTTAGAAACAAGCCCAGTAGAAGAAACAAGACTGTATATTTCACTGTAAATATCTGTTATAAACAAAGGAAGAGAGACTTGACAGTTTCATCTGGGTGAGAGCAGTTGTCAAAGTTGATCTGAAACAGCTGGACCGATAGATTGGTAGACTTACCTTTAAGTCAATCTGCATAGGCATTCAAATATTAACACCTTAGCATTACTCTCAGAGGGGCTTTACTCTCTGCTTAACATCAGGGGTGTGTACTGAGAATTTGTAATCAGAAAATACAGCATGTCTGGAGATGGAGACATTCCTAAATGCCTGAGTTAACTTCGAGTGAGATATGCTTAAATACAATAGCAGATCCAATCAAAGCACCTTATCTCTCTGAGCTTTGTTGTTAAGGTCTCTCTGTAATGTGGAGTGTTTTCAAACTTCTCCTTTGCAATCTCCACACCCTCTTAGTTCTCCCACTACCCTGATGCCTCTTTTCAGCAACAGAAAATGCTGTTTTCTTCCCTTTTTTGTCTATTTATTCAGCAAATTCTCATTATCCCTCCTTGCTTTTCTACAAATCTTGAAAGGCAACTGAGTGGCAAGTAGTTATTGTAGATGCCCATCATGGGGCCCATCACTTCTGCCAGTTATTCCAGCGCCCCTTTGATGCTGTTGGAAGTCTAATTCCTTGTGTGAGGGGGCTCCACTCCCCAGAGCACATTGTGTATCCTAGAGAGAACACGCTCTGATTGTGCTGCCAGTCAAAGCACAGTGGAGATGCTGCTGGGGCTGATAATGGCAGATATAAAGGTTGCTGGGATCACAGACTGAGGAGGAGAAGGAGAGAAAGACAGACAAACCGTATTGGAGTTCAGTGGCTGAGAAGAATAGCTAGGCTCAATTGGAGGATGGTGGAATAGAAAAGGAGTTTCCATAGAGGTGATGGAAAAGAAAAGGAATGGCATTTTATCAGTTCAATAAATGGCTGGGATTTTTCTTTGAGCGTTGACAGACCTTCTGTTTTTTGAACTGGCTCATTGGCTTCTAGCCCAACATTTACGCTCCAAGGCAAGCTACTGCTTGCAGTGCTTTAAGGCAGAGGGAGCATGTTAAAAATACCAACTTATAAGGCTTATCAGATGACTTCAATATGGGTAAAAACGAAGATTTTTCCTCTTTGTTTTTCTCTTTCTTCTTTCCCCTTCCTACTCCTCCCTCTCTTTCTAAGGGTGGGTAACCAGCTTCACTAAAAACCAGCTAAAAATCAAACAGCTTTTTTTCCAGTTTTAGAAAATGTTTCCAGCTGGGGAAAGGCCTTTGAACAGAGGCAAGGCCACCAGCCATTACAGGGACAGAGTGGAATAAGAGATTATGAAAAGGTTACCAATGAGCTGAAAGACTTATATTTAGAAACAAAATGAGATGAGAAATTCCTTGAATACTGGGTTTTAAAAAATAAATTCAGTGGGCTTTTCCTAACTTTTCATTGTCATTTTTTCCATGCTCAGTATCCTTTACATAATGTGTTTCTGTATAATTGTATTCCATTAATCAGGTGTACTGTGAAAAGCTGTGTTGACTTTCAGGTCCATTGAATTTGTTCGACAATGAAGATCTGGCCATACTGTGCAATTAATACAAACCTGAGCTGTAAAACTAGGCTTCAGATTTAAATCTCTGCTTTTTGGAGGTGGCAGGATTTGAGACTCTCTTATCAGCCTTTGATAAGACTGAGAATGAGGCAATTAATTATGACTGAGCACATATGAAGAGGGTGAGAAAAGATGAGTGCAGGCCATCTTCAGTAAGATAAAACAAATGATAAACTAAACTAAACTAAAACGATAAAATAAGGCAGAGTTTAAAAGGTAGATGATAAAAAGATGGAGGGAATGACAACCCTCAAAAAAAACCCAGTTCTTTGAAGACTCAGGTTTTATTTTCAATTCTTTCCTAAGCTGCTTCAAGAATGCTCCAGAAATGTTCCCACTTGTCTGCACTTTCTAGATCCTTGGGATTCCATCCTTAGTCTGACAGCCTGCCACTTAGGTCTGAATACATTCAGGGAAGATACAAATGTCAGTGGGGAATCTCTAATAATGAAGTACAGCATACAGGTTAATAGGATGAATGATCAATTGTGTTTCAGCTCTTACATTAAATTGCATACTATATCCATTTGCCTCCCCTCACAGGTTTTTCTTTGTAATATCATAGTGCTTTGCTCTTCAGACTCACTTCAGCTCTGTGTTTGGAAATCACCTGACACAGTTAAAGGAATAGGACAATATGATAATGATAAATTACATAGATATGAAAAGATATGCTGAAGAAATGCATGTACATTTTATCTCTTTACATATACTTTCTTTACACTATGTAATTCAGACTGATCAAATATTTCAACCAAATTCATTGGATAATGTATCCCATGAAAAAAATATTAATATTTGGAACATTATTCCTTTATCATATCCACTCATTTTTAAAACTGTATCTGAATTACATTATGAATTTTGGCATTAAATTTTATAGCATTTGCCAGATAAATAATTTTGTCAAAACCTCTATTGCAACTAATTTGTGCTGGAATAATCTGTAATGCAATGGCAGAATTCTTTTGTGACAAATACATGCATCTGCATTTACATGCAGGCATTTCATTTCTGCCATCTGGCACCTCCTTCAGCAGAAAGTTAACTTTCCTTATTCCTTAAAATGCTGACCTGTGGCCTGTTCAACATTAAACAGATTTGCAGGTGGACCTCTTGAGACCACATCTTTTTCTAAAATAAGCAAAATCCAACTTTGAAACAACTCCTTTGGGAAGCTGTGGCTGCCCCATCCCTGAAAGTGTTCAAGGCCAGGCTGGATGGGACTTTGAACAACATGGTCTAGTGGAAGGTGTCCCTGCCAGTGGCAGGGGGTTGGAACTAGGTGATTTTTCAGGTCCCTTCCAATCCAAATCTTTCTATGATTCTATGATTTCTGCAACTTCTCTGTTGCCTTCCACAATTGCTTATGATGCTGTTGTTACCAGATATTTTGGTTTTAAATTGGGATATATTGGACAAGAAATGGAAGGCCATTTGAATAAAACAAAACAAATGAATTTGTAAAAGTATGAATGTGTAAGAAAGTCACTAACCTTGGTAATGCCTCTTTAAAATTTTACTGTGGTACTTTTGGTGTAGTGCTTTAATTTGTATCTGCGCAGGGTCTGCTCTGACAGGTCAGCCCTTACAAGTTATGGTGAGCCAAATCTGAGATTAGAATCCAGGCACTTAATTCTGGGAACAGCAGTAAATACTGCCCATTAACTACAGATGTATTAATGGCACTATTGAACTAATGTGAACTGGGATTTCTGGAAGATACATGGTTGCACAGGAGTGGCACTGCTGATAAACACATTTTCTTATCACACTTTTCAGCAAAGCACAGCCGCTTGAACAACTTGGGCTTGGCTTGTCAAACAATTATGTCACCAAGCAGGTCTCTTCATGCCTTAAATTCACCAAAACTTGAGGAAAAAGTGTTGTTTATAGAAAAGAGTCAATATGATATGTGATTGCATGGTTCTTAGAAGTGATTAATGCAGGTGGTTAGCCCTGGTTTTGTCTCCAGCGGTAACTTCAAACCAAGAGGGCTGTGTGCCCTGTTGCTTGAAGAGCTGTTACTCGAAGAGCAAATTCCAGCCTAATACACTTGGATGTTGGTAGAGTGGCTGTCTGACCCCTATGATAATTCAAGGATCCTTTCCTTACTGCGGAGCAGTGCTTACAGAGAGCCAAGTCCTTTTCTGCTCCTCACACCACACCACCAGTGAGCAGGCTGGGGTTCACAAGAAGTTGGGAGGGGACAAGACTGAGGTAGCTGACCCCAACTGACCAAAGGAATATTCCACACCATGTGGTGTCCTGCTCAGCACATAGAGCTGGGGGGAAAAGAAGGAAGGAGGGGGTGTTCACAGCGGTGGTGTTTGTCTTCCCAAGTAACTGTTACATGTGATGGAGCCCTGCTGGCCTGGAGACGGCTGAACACCTCATTACAGTGGGAAGTGGTGAATGAATTCCTTGTATTGCTTTGCTTGTGTGCATGGCTTTTGCTCGTTTCATTAAACTGTCTTTATCTCAACCCACAAGTTTTCTCAGTTTTACTCTTCCTATTCTCTCCTCCACCCCACCAGGGTTAAGAAAGCATCAGTGAGTGGCTGTGTGCAGGCAGGGGTTAAACCACAACAGTGCATACGGGAAGAATAGTCTTTTTTTTCTAATTTCATCCATTTAACAATAACCATAGAAGATCCCACAATGCCTGTTGCAAGCAGGAGACTGTCAGCTGCCATGCCCTAGACTGGATCCATGAGGGATAATTACATTTTGCTTAAACAAAACTTTCCGTAAACTTCTGATCAAAGGTTGTTCTATATTTCTCCTAAAATCCAATTGCGTTGTGACAGTATCGTCTCCATACTCCAATCAAAATGTACTTTCATGGGGTGTGAGTTATTGTCCACATATGCAGCTGCTAGGAAAGCACTTAGAAGCCTTATGGGAGGAAAAGCACATAACGTCACACACACAAACACGATTCCTGAGTGAAATTATCACAGAATGAGGACAATAAGCACCTAATTGGTTGTTACAGGCTGTGTCAGTAAGGTTAATGTATCCCTGTATTATCCCTGTATCTGAAATTTTTTGTGGCAGGTAGCATATAAAATCTGTTTTGATCCCTGTGTCTGTAGTAGCTAAAAGAATCTTTAATTGCCAGAGGGACTTGTCTTTTGGATTTGGCCTTTTATTCAACTCTTTTATAAAAATAATAATATTCTATCACTTTTTGGTCCAAATATTTTTCATATCCAAAGAAAGATGATCCTGTATCCTGAGAATGGAAAATATAATCTGTCTCTTCCTCTCTTGTAGTGGCAGACAGGACTTTCTTTCTTTCCCTTATGTGAGAGAAGTTGCTGTGCACCAGAATCCAGAGGAAAAGCCTGTCCTGAAAAAGACTTGTTCTGATGAAGAGGAACTGCCCACGCAACAGGTCTGCTGCCATCAGCTGGCCCATTCAAAAAGGGTCAGTCTCACAAACATGTTTTCTCACCCATAAGTGGTTTCTGTTGTTTGTAGCTTCTGGGCAGCAGATGAGGGAAGAAAATTCTCTGAATTACTGCATGACTTCCTTTCTGAGGAGGAAATACACGCATGGGGAAAAATTAGGTCTTTCTCAGAAGTTTCCAGAGTTTTGGTGAGCAAGAGGAGAGGAAACAATAACTACTAATGAATCAAGAACTATTGATGCAGAAACCATAAACATGGTTAATTCTTTCAATTTTTTTTCCTTAAAGCACTGGCCCACAGACTTACACCCTGAGGATCTCTGGGTGCAGGAAAAAATGTTTTCATAGAAAGTGGGGGGTTTTACTGACAATATTCTTTTTGTTAGCACCATCATTTTTTTTAGGAATATTACTAGCTTTTTGAAGATTTGTGGCTTTGTCTAGCACTTCATTGCAATGGTTTTTGACCATGATTCAGAAGTTATTTGAGGACGTGTGTACAGCTTTGTGACTTCATAGATTCCACATGACCAGGCTCACCAGCAGTGCTTATTCGTATAAATAAATGAGTGCAGGTCTGTGTGCCTATAATTGGGACTCTCTTGATGGATTCAGCTAAAGGGGTGTTTCAGACTAATACAACTTGAGTAAAGGTAACTTGCCAGACTTGGTTATGCCTTTTCATATTATTTTTTATTTTCTGCTAAAGGTTAAACTGCATATTAAAGATTGATGGCAAGAATATAGAAAACAAGTGTGGAAAATAAGCCAGCTGGAAAAAGAAACTGGTAAATTTTCAACAAATTGTAATTCTTCATTATGTGAGGTGTAATACTGACCCCAAATAAGAAATACTATAGCCTAAACTGAGTAATTTAAAGGAGAAACATATGCTCAGTTATCATTCAGACATTCAGGCATCTCATTATATTGCAGCAATATTTCTTTTGTCATAATTCAGCAGAAAACTCTGTTTGCACTAGAAAATTAATTTTCCTAATTAAGATCTGCTACAGACATTATAATGATTCGTTGTCAATGTAAATTTGCAAGAGGTGTTACGTTGTACAAAATTGTTTAACATGCAATCATGCTTTATATGAAATACAGCATCTTCTCATATTGTTTATCTCTGTGTCCCTCTAAGGGAATTTCATTTACTTTATTTATAGTGGCAGAGGAAAGACAGTAATTTTTTATTATTGTACTTTCAGGTGCATTGATTCTTTCCTATTAACTCTTTGAATGAGATTCTAAAGCTTTTTTTTCATTTATTTATGTCTTGCCAGATCATGCCAGATCCTAAACACATTTAGCTCTCCTGTATTTGAAGATTTAATCTACTGACCTTTTTCTCTGGCAGTATATTTGCCCTGATTTTCTGCTGGTAGATTATCTGCTAATAAAATATATTCAAAATATAATTAATTATTAAAGTTGTCATTTAACATGCAAAAACAGTCTTGAGAACAGCAGCTATGTCAGCAATTCAGCAATGTGCTTGAGTAGGTATTTAAGTAATGAGATAGACAGCCTAGGAATGTGATGGAATCCTCTTTAGCGAAGGTTTTTAAGACTGATGGTTGAATAACCGTGTGGGAATAATGATGTGGAAGTAGCTGATTTGTGGCAGGCTGAAAGCAGACAGCTTAACTAAATGATCTTTTTGTCCAGCTGACATTCTCACCCGTCCAGTTCCCTGTGTGAATAAAGTCCAGTGCAGCAAAAAACAACTAGGTAGTGTCTCAAAGAGTTTGAAATAAATCTGGCTCAGGAAAGCAAACTGAGGAGGTTTGTTACCATGTAAATGAGCGCTGTTTGATGTGGTGCATCCAGTGTTGAGTATGACCTCAAAAAAAGGAAAAGCCTGAAATATTAATCAAGAAACTGAGTTCAAAGGATATTATGAATATTTTGCATTGGTTTATATTAACCGAAGAAATGGAAAGTGGTTTTTAATCTTATGGGCAGTGCATTTATTTGTTCACTAATGCCTGAAAAGCAGCAGGTCCTGAACAAATGGATGACATGAGGAAGAATGAGTGAAAGGTTCTTGTATAAAGAAGGCTATAAATTACACCAATTCTAATTTAATAGCAGAATAATAATAAGCTTTAATAAAAACTGATTCATATTTGTTATAGGTGTTATCCAGACATAAGGGGAAATACAATCCTCAAGGAGCCATCTGGAAAATAGTATGCACCACAATGGTATATTCACAGATCAGACTTGCTGTTTCTTAATATTTATGCTGAAAGCAGTAAAGCTATTTAAAAACAAAAGTCACAGCTGATGAGTTTCAATCCTTAGTTCAGTTTCTTTTAATTAAAAACTCAATAGACAAAAGCCTACAGTAAGTTTATCTTCTGGACTGATGGAGCACAACATTTCATTTGTTAAAAGTAACTCAAAGGACTGCAAAATAACAATTAAAAATTAAACAGTGAAACAAGTTAAACAAAGTTAAACAATGAAACAAGTTTGTTTGAAGATGTTTGCATTCAGATCAATTCAAAATGATGAAGTATATTCTATATTTTCCACAGACCTTGAACCAAACCCCTGATCAGTGCTTAAACCTGGCACCAATTTTGTTTTCATGGCTTGCAGTTCATTTTGCACTGGCTGCACTGATCAGGAGAATCTGGTTGGCATAAACCGCTATGTCTTCACCATCAAAGAATATCAACCCAAAACCTGCACAATTTTGCCTGAGTGAAAATATGGGCCAGTGAAGAATTTTAATCTCCTACGCAGAGCTCTTTTGTCTGTTTCTGTGCTTGCTCTTACAAAGAATGTGAGTTATGCGCCAATAAGAAGGCACCATCAAGGACAAGGGCCCAAATCTGCTAGTGACTGCACAGACTAACACAAAAACTAATCAAAGCTTAATTCTAAAATTGTCATTTTAAACAGAACTGGGCTGAGGATTGCAAGGAATCTGGGGTCTTTTTGATTAACAAAGCTCTTGTCTAGCTACATGCACTATATAACACTGGTTATCCTCAGCACACACCGTTTCCTTCCTCCTTGTTCCTAGTAGTGGTACTAGTATGTAGCATTATAAAGTTAAAAGGAAACTATTACAGATATATAGGTACATAGTACTATAAAGGAGTTTTATTAACATAAATTATCTCTTTGTTTATCTTTATGCCTCTTTCCCATACTGTGAATACTTTATCAACTTCAGAAAGGTCACAGGGCAAACAGTGTGGTAATTTTTATTTTAGAATCAAATGTTCCATAAGCTTGCTTCAAGAGTCATGAGCGATTTTTTTAACATCTTGGTGATTTGTACTAAAATCACTGTCTATAATTCAAAAGAAATACAAAAATATAAGGTCTCCAGGATGACTTTGTGGCAATCTTCCAGCACCTAGAGTGGGCCTACAAGAAAGCTGATAAGGGAATTTTTCTCAAGGGCATGGACAAGGGGCAATGACTTTAAACTGAAAGAGGGTAGATTTAGACTATATATTAGGAAGAAATTCTTCCCTGTGAGGGTGATGAGGCACTTCCCAGAGAAGCTGTGGCTGCCCCATCCCTGGCAGTGCTCAAGGCCAGGCTGGACGGGGCTTTGATCTACTAGGTCTATGGAAGGCGTCCCTGCCCCTGGCAGGGGGTTGGAACTGGATGAGTCCCCTCCAAACCAAACCATTCTGTGATTGTATGATTGTATGATTTATTCTATGATTCTGTGAAATGCTGCTTTCAGTTAGACCTCTGATAGTGAAACTGTGAAGTGTCCATTAAAACCACAATAGCTCAGAAAAAATGCAAACATTACAAATCCAAGAGTTCAGGTTTCCAGCAACCGGATGCCCTTGCTACTGTGCTAACTGTAGGGCGCAGAGCAGCAGTAACAGAAAGGTGGATCTGGATGACCATCATGTTGTTGTTGGAATAGCATTGATACATACCATGAGCACCTTCAGCTTGTACTTTTTTCGCACGTCTTGTTTGAAGGCCCTCAGATTTACATATAGGCTTCTGCACATGATTCCAGGACTTCTTTCCTAGTGGTAGGATTATTGTTTGGTCACTTTGCAAACTGCTTATACAACAAGAGCGGACAGGATTTGTGGTATGATAGCATCCCAGCTGCATCCACAATGAATATAGTAGGTTCCCAAATGTTATACTGCTCAGAATGGGGTGACTATTTTTGGATACTCCATTTTTTCACAAAACAAAACAAAACAAAATAATAAGAAATCAGGGTGATATAAACAGTTCAGAAATATTTGTAGCTGGAGACTAGAATGGGGAGGGGGAGATGAAGAAGTGGAAAGTGTAGGTATGTACATTCACTTAAAAAGCACCCAGGAAAATCTGTCATGCTGGGTAATGATGGGCTTTTTCTCCTCAGACACAAGGGGAAATTGCACTGAACCATTACAAATAAAGCAAAGAAAGTGAACCTTTGCTGAGCACCGCCTTTTTTCCTCATAGAGTTGTCATGGTTTCAGCCCTGGTGGCAGTGGAGCCCCACACAGCCACTCACTCATATCCCCCCACTGGTGGGGTGAGGGAAAGAATAGGAAGAGTAAAACTGAGAAAACAACTGTCCCTCCTTTCCTTCTTCTTCTCCCAGCTCTATATGCCAAACATGATGCCACATGGTCTGGAATATCCTTTGGCCAGTTGGGGTCAGCTGTCCCACCTGTGTCCACTCCAATTCCTTGCGCACCCTCAGCCTGCTCACTGGTGGGGTGGTGTGAGGAGCAGAAAAGGCCTTGACTCCATGTAAGTGCTGCTCAGCAGTGTCTAATATATCTGTCATCAACACTGTTTCCAGCACAAATCCAAAACACAGCCCCATACCAGCTGGAAAAAATTAACTCTATCCCAGCCCATACCAGCAGAGCATGAAGAAATCTCATTTATTAATTTTGTAAAATTAATAAATTTTGAAGACAGTTCTTATTTTGTATAGACCAATTAATACAATTAAGACCCCACTCTAAATATTTGTACCACACAAATTGCTGCTGAGTTGGTTGATGATAGACACCATATACCCATGGTATGTAGAATCATAGAACCATTTAGTTTGGAAAAGACCATTAAGATCATCAAGCCCAACAGTAAACCTAGCAATGCGAAGTCCACCACTAAACCACTTAACTAAGCACCCCATCTACACGTCATCTCCAGGGACAGTGATTCAACCATTTCCCTGAGCAGCCTGTTCCAATGCTTGACAACCCTTTTGGGGAAGACATTTTTCCTAATATCAAATCTAAACCTCCCCTGGCTCAACTTGAGTCCATTCCCTCTTGTTCTATTACTTGCTATTTGGGAGAAGAGATGATCACTTCCCTAGTCCTGCTGGCCATGCTGTTTCTGATACAAGGCTGGATGCCACTGGCCTTCTTGGCTACCTGGGCACAACACAGGCTCATGCTCAGCTGGTTGTTGACCAACAACCCCAGGTCCTTTTCCACTGACCAGCTTTCCAGCCACTCTTCTCCAAGCCTGTAGCATTGCATTGCAGGGGGTTGTTGTGACCCAGCTGCAAGACCTGCCACTGAGCCTTGTTGAACCTCATATGAGTGGCCTTGGCCCATCAATCCAGCCTGTCCAGATCCTTCTGCAGAGCCTCCCTACTATCCAGCAGATCAACACTCCCACCCAACTTGGTGTCATCTGCAAACTTAAGGAGGATGCATTCAATCCCCTCAACCAGATCATTGATAAAGATATAAAAGAAAACTGGCCCAAATACTGAGCTCTGGGCAACACCACTTGTGACCCAAAGACACAAACTTCTTTTCTTGGGTGAAAACAACCCACATATTAGGAAAAGGATTGAAATTATTCTCTGGGGAAAGAAGAGGGAACAGATAATTAAATGTAGCTTTCTGGAGTGAGATCTGATTTAGGGCAGGCAAACACTGAACAAGGACATGTTTTAGATGGGATTTCACGTTCTTTTACTGGTAGATGAGATGCCTTCATGTAGACCTGAGGAAGAGACCTGTATTACTTTTGAAACCCTGAAATGATTCTGCTCAGGATCTTCCTCCTCTACATCACTGTCACCCAGTGGGAATTAAATATCCCTCATCGCCCTCATCAGACCTTTTTCCCTGCTGCCTGTGGGGCCATTGATGCTCACCTTGGTAAATATTTTTTTTATCTTTAAACAGTGAAGGGAAGGAAAATGCCTTAAAACCCAAAATAAGTGGATGCTGGTGAAAACATCTTACCCATTGCAAACACATTTGCTGGGATATTTACTTGACTGCTCTGAGTCCTTCCATCCTTTCATACCTGACAGTTTTACAATGCCAGTTTAGTACAGATCTCCCCATGACAACCCCAGTAGCTTCCCAGGTGACGCTGCCTCCCTCCTAGTTTCAAAGCATGAAAATCTCAATTACTCATTTACAATGCAAACAACCTACTTTTATTTTATTCTTTGCAAGTTTGCCACCAAATCATTCAATTACTGCTGTTTTTCAGTGTGTTTTTTTTATTCTGGCTTAGGAAATAATTGGTAAGCTGGCAGAGTTGAAGATGACTCACAAGAACTAAGGATTGTTTGCATTTTGGGTTTTTTTCTCCCCAGCATAAATATTTTTATCCTTTTCAGAAATGTGATTATTGGGAGCACCCCCCGAATTGCTCAGTCAGTACTGAAATTACATAAAATACATCCCACATTATAAATGATAATGAAAAGAATGCCTGTGACATTTCATCTACTTATTTTAGTGTCTGTGATGTAAAACTCACTGATGACATCCAAGGTGTCTTGCAGAGATAAGGCGATACTGTTTGCTCGTATTGTGTGAAAATTTTGCTGTTTTCTGTTTAAATATTTACAGTGAGTGCGTTCATGAGGACAGCTGCTTTCTGCAGAGAAGCACAGCTGGAACTACATGCGTGTGTGTTGGGTGATTATTTTACATTCTACAGACCATAATTTGAGATCAGAATGCTAATTTCAGTCTTAGCTTTCAGGGAATTGTAGGCTCACAGGCCACGTGGTGTCCTTGACCAGCATTACATAGCTACTGAGCCTACCACTTAGGCAGAAATGTTTTAGAATTTCAGATTGAAAGTAAGGAGATTTTTATCCCTCCAATTTCTTTGAAAGAAAGATAACTCAAAATACCTCAATGAATTTTCTGCAAAGAACAAAGTTCGATTCTTGTTCCAGACTATGTCTTCCAAAGTTAACTAGTCAGACCAGAGAGAAAGAGTGGATTGATTGCTTTCATTTTACTGCAATTTCAAAAAGTATTCATGTGCTTTTAATGAGCACCACTTCCTCAGAAAGCCATCCCTCCTCTTACAGATCTTGGTTCATCCTGAAGGGAAGGAGATCCTTCTTCTACTTCTGTCTGTAGACCTGAGCCCACAACCATGATGAAATGTGCTGCCTCAGAATCTCTGTGGTACTTCTTTTGAGGTGCTATGGAAAGGTGAGGGTGGCTCTTCAGCCAGATAGGCACATACTGGATGTCAACCCCGAACTGAGAAGTGAGCTGTACAGCGAAGAATAGAAGTGCAGGAGCTTAGGACTTCGTGGTGCTTTCTCCAACCCATGCAATCTAGCTTCCAGTCATGAATAGGAGACAGATGCATCCTACATTTGAATACATGGCCCCTTGGAAAGGAGCTGTTTTTGTTTTCTTGACTAGAGGGTGGTGGTGTAAGGAGGAAGAGTGCCTAGTAAAAAATGAGAAAGAGTTCCCTCTGTTACAGGCTTCTTAGTGAGAAAAGCTATAAATGAGACTGGTACTGTTTTAGCTCCAAAGTGTTACCTAGATGTTGATAATTAGAAAAAGGTTAAAGGAGGAAGAAAAATACTGAGCCAGTTTGATGAACAGGTGCAAGAAGCATGGGGACTACATAGAAGAATCTGGGGGTCTTAATTAAAATACACTGAACTGGACTGACAAACCAGAAAGCTGGAGGAGGCAAGTGCAAATAACTGGAAGTGTAACATTGTCTGCAGATGGTTGGTGTGCTTTTTCTGGAATGGGATTGCCATTTTCAATATACTGTAAGCTTAAAATCTTCTCCCAACCAACTGGTATCCCTTCACCAAACCAGGTGCCTTAGAAAAGGCTTTGAACTGGAAACACCTCTCAAGCATTTTCCTCTGAGAAACAGCAGTGATTGCACAGTACCCTACAGACCGGGCTTCTGGTATTCCTACATGTAATGCAGAACAGCAACACCTCAAGGCCCACTCAAACAAGAAGCTACTCCTAGCAGCCTGGTTCACGCATATATTCATGATATTCCTTCCTTCAGAAAGAAAGAATTTTGCAACTTCTTTTCTGGGTTTTATAAAAATTAAATATCAATGATATTAGTACTACCATCACTAGATTTCAGAGTGAACAGGCTCCTGAAGTGAAGGAAAAAAACCTCAGACCTTGCAGAGTGCCTGTCTTACGTGTTTATAAACTCAGACTGAACAGGTTGCACAGGTTGCATTGATTTGCATTTAGAAAATAACCTTTTCAAACATAAATAATAGAAAATGGCACACAAATTTTCAAACACTGATCTTTAGGCACTTAAATACAATACCAGAGGCTAAGCATTTGAAGTCTGTACCACTCCTACCTTTCTGTGTTAAAAGAAAGGCACTTCTAAAAATATGCCTTCTGTGACATGTAAATTCTGAGGTATCAAGTAGTGCCAGAGAAAAACATAACAATATTTTTCCAGCGTGGCACAGGCTTGTTTTAGCAAATCTATCAGCTGTGAATCAGTTAATTTCTTTTAAAACCTGGGAGTGGTATAAAAAGGTAGGCACTGTTCATGGACTGACTTTGTAAGGCAGCCTATTAATGCTGAAGTTCATGTGCATGCAACATCAGTCTGTAATTTAGAAATAAAAAAGGCACTTATGTAAACTTGACATAATGAGTGCTAGTCTGTGGCAATCTGGAGGAGATAGCAGAAGAATGATGCTAATGGAGAAGTGAATGTTCCTTAAGACAACTGATAAAAACACTCATTGAAAGCATGTGTTCTTATCTGTCTCACTCTGATCCCTGAAAAGGTATTTCCAGTTGATTCTTAGAGAAATTTTAGATGATATCTTTGTAAGGAAAACGTTAACTATTTTTTTTTCTTTTTATATTTAAGCACTTTTGCAGCTGTGTTTCTTCCTTCTCTCTTTATCTTTGGCATTGAGTTGACAAGTGAGACACCAATCATATGTGATTGAAATATCTATCTCTATGCTTATTACTGTGTCCTATCAATAAAATCATATTTTGTGAGGGAAATCAGTCATTCCTCCATTTTAGCTCTATATCAACAGACAAAGCTTCTATACGATTTTCTTATGTGACAGCTCTGTCTGTAGCACAACATCCATCTGCAGCACACTTTTTAGTCTGGCAGATTAATAAGTTAATAAATGTCTAGATAAAATGAAGTCCAGAACTCATCTTGGGAATAGTTTTCTGAATGTTTCAGCTTCAAAGAGCTCACTAGATTCTCACATAATCTGATTGTTCACATTAAACAAATCTAACCAGTTACCACTGACCTTGTTTGTAATAATGCATAATATCTCAGATGCCAGCTTTACAAAGGTTTTCCAAAACCTGCCTTTTTTTAGGCCCTCAGAATGAAACAATTTTCAGTGAGACAGTTTCCTTACGTGCTGAGCATGTGAATCAGGATTGCTCTAAAATATTTACTCTTTTTAGAGTCTGGTCTAGCTTAGGACTGGGAAGGAATCTGGTTTCCTTATTAACGTATCATGTAGCTAGGCCTGCCTCAATCTTTGGTTGTCATTCAGTCAGATAATAAAAGGTCTGTAGAGTCATATAGCATCTCCTGAAGATGGCATACAGAAACTTAAATAGAGACCTATAAATCTTTACTTTATGGCTATCATTTTGTTTTGCTGAAGTCACTGTTATATTTTTAGGCCACTCAAAAGCACATTCCCTCAGATCTGGTGTTCATGTGGTTTTCATTTGCATGCACAATAGCTAGATAAAATTTTGAATGTCTGGGGTTTATTACACAGGACCTTCAATCCATGTGATTTTTGCCACCCATAAATAATCCGTGGTCAGAGCAGGAACAAAGCAGCACCATGAGACAATTCACAACTTTTATTTGAACTTATTATTGACCTAACCCAAATCCCATTCAAGGCAATTAAAAGATTTCCAGGGATTTGGGGGACATTAAGTATGACCCTAAGAGCTATGAAAAGTCTTATACTGTCTTTTTACAATCAATGCAGAAGACTTACTTGTGCTAATGTTTAAACTGCAGTGGTGAGGGACTAGAGAGAGGCAGATGATAGAGTGTTTAAGATGATAGAAAGATTTCATTTGCAACTTCAAAGCTGCCTGTAATGTTCTACTCTATCATTCTATTTTTTATATGAAACTTTTCACTCAACTCACTGCATATAATTGTATCTCACAGTGGGATCTCACTATAGACAAATGCTTGGAAACATTCAGTTCTGCATTGGAAAGACTCACAGGAAAATAATACCTTTGATTACAGTCCCTGGAACGGAACAGCAGACCTACAGCTTGAGCACAAGGCTGTGGCAGAAGGAGGTGCCGAAAGAAAAGATCAACTGTTTAGTGAGGTGGTAACACCTAAAATTAGACTCCGGAAAGGTTTCAGGAATGCACAGAGCAGATCTCTCAGGCTGTCTCAATGGTTTGGGGAAGGGTAAAACCAAGAAGATGTTTCAAAAATGGAAATCCAGATTAGATAGAAAATATGTATTTATCATGGGGCCAGCATATATGTAGTGCCAACGCTCTAATTGTGTAGCTCTAAGTGTCCCACTCTTACCTGTGCAGAACACTCCTCTGTGAAGTGTGAATTTGATGAACAAAAGTGGTTGGTTTTGGTTTGGCTTACTCGCAGAGGGACTGCTGGGTGGAGAGACCAGCTGCCAGGTGTGTGCGGCTCTTACCCCAGCACCTCTCTGCACTACATCTTCCATTCATGAAGACAGGAAAATCTTTCCATGGAGCTGCATGTCCCTCTGAGCTGTAACCCACCAAACCGATGTTACCCTTCTGCTTCATAGAGGAGATGATAGTGAATCTTTAGGGGCTGTAACTGGATGATTTGAGTTTAGAGTACAGCAACTTTTATTTTCCAGTCTGGCTTAACCTTCAATGCCCCAGAGCAACATGACACTTGATACAGGATGAGCATCCAAGCTGCTGGGTCCTCCAGAATGCAGGATGACTGTTCTTTGAACAGAGGAAATGCCCACTAATCACTGTAACTGGTATTTGATTTTCTGGGGTTTCACACTGAAGCAAGGAATGTTTACTCAGCTCAGTTTGGAAAGCTTCAATAATCACTATGAGATTTAATTTCTGTGTGCATGGAAGCATAGAATACAATGCCTGTTTTAAAAAGTGACTTTCAGAGCAAAGCCTCATTTTTCTGCTTCTTTGTAAAGAAAACCACAAAATGTCCAAACAGAAGGGGGTTTTCTTCACTTTTAAAAATACTCAGAGTCAGATAAAGGAAGAAATTTTTTTTATGTTTATGATTACATTCAAAATTGGGCATCACAGACCTTCTTTCAAACTGGAATTTGCCTTTTTGTCACAGAGAATAAGTAAGGTAATGCTGGGATCTCTCTAGGTAGTTTCAGCTGCAGTGTGGTGTACTCAATTACTGTACTGAGTCTGCTGGTGAATCTCCAACACTGCACTGTAGCCTGCCCTCCATGGCTGCCCCTGTGTCATGGGAGGATCTGGTCATCATCAGTTCTTTCTCCAGCTCTCCCTTTTCTGACCATCATATGGGCTGTATATGGAGAGACCATGCTGTGTAATCTGTCTCTACCAGTGGCCCTGTACCCTTTCCTAACTGAAGACAAAAATAAAGACGTCTGAAGACTTAGGGGTTTAACAAAGTTGATCGTGCTGAGTTAGGTCATCAACTTGTATCCCTGAGCTGTGGTAAATTTGATTCAATCTTATGTGCTGCATGTAAAATCCGAATTTCAACCGACTATGACCTTAACCTCCAACAGAAATGGATAAATTAATGATTTGTATGTTATAATTGGCAAAGACTATGAGCTTCCTCAAGGTCAGCCATGGCAGCTCAGTTAATGAGCTGGTCAGGCCATGAGACTTCATTTGAAGAATTACCTCAATAGCATTTTATGGGGCTTTTTTAAGAAGAAAAGTTTGAGTGTTCTGCTTGGAATGACTCAATTTCTTAAGAAAATACCCTTCTTAGATTAAACCTGGGAAGCTTCAGTCTTGCAAAATTATTTGAGGAAGTTTGAACAGGTAAGATCCCCTTCCTGGGTTCTTGTATAAATATGTATATACAGTTCCACTTGCTTCAAAAGGATGCCATATCGTTGCAATGACCTGAATCATGGATATAACCATACAGTTGAAACTAAAATTTGCACGCAGTATTTCACTGCTCTTAGAAGATGTGCAATATCTCCAGCTACTCATGTTTTAGGTAAGTTAACCTCTGCAATCATTAAGTGGGAGCTAACATCAAGAGTAAGTGATTAGTGAAGCAGTGGATGTTCCATATACCTTTATTCAGAAGATTTTTGTAAGTAAGGATTTTTCTTTCTTCTGAGTTCATCACAAAGGCTTTTATTCGTTCTCACTTGAAATATTAAAAAGATGAATATCAAAAACTCTGCAACTTCTAGCTGAATAAGCTTCCTGCTTTGTCTTCTCAAGTGCACACACTTATAAAGGTATAAATCCCATGACTGTATTGTCTTTGCAACCTGTGCAAGAAAACACTCTGAAGTTCCTGATCCCAGAGCCTGTCATTGAATACTGTAGAAACCTCAGGGCCTTTCAGGTCAAATGGGTCATGTTCAAGATCCATCTTGGAAAGATGCCCCACATACTGTAGCTCTCCCTGGTCCAACAAAGCTTGCTGAAAGCACCTCTCTTTAGCTCAGCTGCCTCAAGCAGAATTTGTAATCATTGCCACATCTTCTGTCGTATCCACCAAATTCACTACAGAGCCATTCTGACTGCTGAAGAGGTGTTAGTAAGAATTATGTTCTAAGGAAATCTAGACTATCCAAAAACCGTTAAGAGCTAGAATACAATGGATTCTCAGATCCATGTTGTGTCATAGTAAGAAATAGGTCTGAGCGACCTGAGATGTTTCTCTCTCCTTTTCCTATTACCTTCACAGGACTGATGTGATCCAACTTACCACCCTTTTGTCAGGTGGTTTCTTGAGTGAAGGAAGTCTGAAGCCACTTGCAGGATTGCATTAAACTCTGGACTAAGTACTAGGTGGAGGGTGGTGTTTGGCTGATAACAGAATCACTGTTGATGGGAGGGATTTCTCAAGCTCTAGCTCAATTTGTCTGATCAAAAGAGAGTCAAGTAGAACAGGTTGCCCAAGTCCATGAATGATCTTGTTTTGTGGACAAACAAAGGACATTCTTCTGTGGAGAGTCCTTCAGTGTGGGTGTGACAAGTCAAGCTGGGATAAATTGCTTCATACTTTCTTCAGTCTTTGATCTGCCAGAATCTGCCTAGAGTAGATGACTCCTAATTTCTGCTTGCGTATCCTTTCCTTTTCTCTCAGCACACCTCAACCAACATGGATATTAATATGAAGGCACTGGAGCTTATCTCCTGAACCTCTTGATGTCTTCCTGAAAGCAGTGGGGAGGGGCAGTGTAAGCCCCAAGTACTGCAGGGCCTTTGTGTGAATGTTCTCACCTGAGAAGTGACCCAGGAAGAGCTTACCAGTGCCCTGTCTACTGGCAACTCATGTAGCTCAACATAGACTTAACACGTACACTACATTTCATCCAAGAACAGTCTGCTCTCCTGTGTCTTGCGGTGCTATGAGCATTGCTCCTGCATTGATGGAAAGCCAGCCTTTGCCACTGCATATGTATCTTGCAGTGTGTGAAACCATTCAAAGAGGCAAGGTTGCAACACGAATGAGTCAGAACTCTTGTGTCCTCTAAGCCTCAGGTCATAGTCTTCTGCATACATACTATGTCCTTAAGGAAGCATGGTAATGAAGATAGATACTCTGTAGGTCACAAGAGGAGACTTTTGGAAGTGATGCCAAGGTGGGGTCTATGAGCACTGTGATAGAGACAACTATGCAAGACTATGTATCTTGAAGAGAAATCTTTGGAGGACTGTGAGGCTGGGAATAGGTAACTCTGTATAAGCAATACCTATATTGCAATTTGGGGTGACCGCTTGCATCACACCCAGACATCTCTTTCCAGGGAACTAATTAGTACATCCCAGTGTTTCCTGACATATATGTATATACATACACATAAGCAAATATATATCTTAAGTATATATGTGTGCATGTAAATGCTTTTATGTATGTGACTGAGGTCCTATACAAATACTCCTCTTCCGTAACTACTTGCAGAGGCTCACTCACAAAGACCACTGAAACATCAACGCAGTGTATTACCTGTCTCAATCAACAAAGCCAATGGACTTCTGAGTAGCAGAATTGGTAAAGTGGAGCTAAACACAGTACAATGAAATGGACAGCAAATGACAATACTGTTACTCAAATAAAATATCTCAGTTTCTTCTGGGTATCTCTGCTCTTTGAAGATGAAATATGCCAAGTAGTGGACTAAAAATGTGTTGCTTGATAAAGGAGAGGAAAAAAACCTCTTTTGTTAAGCTCTCATTTTCAAATCCCTGCCTATGCAGATATTTTTGTAGTAAGGTATAGATACTCCAGCTTGATCTGTAGTGTAGTTCCAATAAAAAATATAGAAACAAAAATATAAATTGGCTTCCTACTGTTGAACTGGCCTCGTTTGAATTAATTTGCATCTGTAAAAGGTAAAAAATAGAATTTTATATTAGCACTGGATTACTTCAGACTCTAATATTTCATAACTGTTAAAGGATTTAGCAGTAAAATCCCCTTTGAGGAACTCAAGTGTTCCACAATAAGTGCTTACAGTTGGCTGACACCAATTCTACTTAATACCAGTAGGCAAAGAAAGTAATCTGCTTTATTTCATGCTATCTGGTCTCTATTGTGCCCTGCCTTTAGGATTCGTATTGCTTTCACAGTGCTATTAACTGTGACTGGTGTGGCAATCATTGTGCATAACTGCCACAGTCACTAGTGATGTATCGGAAAGATGTATATGCAGTGATGGCAACTACCTTGATGAGGAGAGACAGCACAAAGCCTAATTCTTTAGAAGGTAACATCCTAGACATAGTTTTAGATCCTGATTAAGGTAAAATTTAAGGTAACTAATGGCGTGGTTTAGTCTTTCTCATCTGTTTTCACAAACACCAAGTAAATCTCTAGGCGTTCAATTCCCATTTGTTTCAAAGCTGTCTCATTTTCTTACTCTGGTGACCCTCTATTAATCATTGAAAGGAAAGAGTTTGGGTGAGCTCTTGAAGAACCTTCAGACATTTTCAGTACAAAACATATGAGATGGCTGTGAACTGTGAGAAGTTCAGAGGGCAACAGAGAGGGAAAGAGTTATTATAGAATATTCTGACTGGAAGAAAAAAGCTGCTTTCTCAGTGTTTTAATCACACCTTCATGCCACAACCTTTCCATCTATCATCTAGGGCAATTGAAATTGTAGGCATACTCTCAGACAGTCATCTTATAGTGATGATGAGTTTTCAGCTCATCTTTCCCCACTACGTAGCATATGTAGTTATTGTTCTTTCAATTCCCTATTTTATTCGCCTTCTGCCATTTCTTTACCAACTTCTGTCCCTTTCTGTGTCAGACTTTACTTAACTCCTAATTCTTTCTTCACACTTCTCATGTAGTCCTGAACTGGTTTTGACCCTCTAGCTCTCTATCCTGTTTTTGTTGTTCCACAAATAACTTTGTGTCATACCTGATTTTGCTTTCTACTATGCTTCTTCCTTTGTGTCAAACCACAAACTTCCCTTCACATCTTACATTTTTAAAGTACTCCTTAAAACAAATAGCTGTCTCAAAACTCAACAGGTGTTAGTAAACCTCATAAGTAAAAATCCCACCATTGATCTTTTTGTCACTGCTAAATTACAAACAACATAATTATACCTCTAGGTATTGTTTTCACAATAAGATCTCTGATACAGATATTATATTCTTTTCGGTATCTTTCACCATCTCAGTCATTCCAACAGCAGTTAAAAGTGATGTATTTTGTTTATTTATGGTGATATCTGGAAGGAGTTTACTCCCCTTTCTTCCTATTAATTTCATGGACTGGTCTACTCTGTTGTGCTGATGTATCATCTTGGACTGATGCTAGCTGGAAAACCTGCACCATACTTCACCACATAATGTAAGGGTTGAGGGCTGCCTTGGTTGCAGTGACCACGAGATGGTGGAGTTCAGGATCTTGTGTGGCAGGACTAGTAGAATACCAAGTAGAATTGCAACCCTGGACTTTAGCAGGCAAACTTTGGCCTTTTCAAGCAATTGCTAGGGGAAATCCCATGGGCAGAGCTGCTTGAAGGTAAAGGGGCCCAAGATAGTTGGTTGACATTCAAGGACTGCTTTTTCCATGCTCAAGATCGGAGCATCCCGACACGTAGAAAGTCAAGGAAGAGGGCCAAGAGACCTGCGTGGCTAAATAGGGAATTGCTGGGTATGCTCAAGTGGAAGAGGAGAGTTTACAGGTCATGGAAGGAGGGGCTGGCCACTTGGGAGGAATATAAGGCTGCTGCTAGAGGATGTAGGAAGGCAGCTAGGAGGACTAAGGCATCCTTAGAATTAAACCTGGCAAGAAGGGTCAAGGACAGCAAAAAGAGCTTTTTCAAATACATGGCAGACAAAACTAACACCAGAGGCAATGTAGGCCCACTGATGAACGGGATGGGTGCCCTGGTGACAGAAGATAAAGAGATGACAGAGTTACTGAATGCCTTCTTTGTCTCTGTCTACTCTGCTGCAGGCAGTCCTGAAGAGCCCTGTACCCCTGAGACCTTAGATGAAGTCAGGTCGACGGAGCAGTTTGCCTTAGTCGATGAGGAATGGGTTAGAGATCAGTTGAGCAATCTGGACATCCATAAATCCATGGGTCCAGATGGGATGCACCCGCGGGTGCTGAGGGAACTGGCGGAAGTCATTGCTAGACCGCTCTCCATCATCTTTACCAAGTCTTGGGAAACAGGAGAGGTGCCTGAGGACTGGAGGAAAGCAAATGTCACTCCAGTCTTCAAAAAGGGCAAGAAGGAGGACCCGGGTAACTATAGACCGGTCAGCCTCACCTCCATCCCTGGGAAAGTGATGGAACACCTTATCCTTGGTACCATCTTAAGGCATATCAAGGATAAGAAGGTTATGAGGGGCAGTCAACATGGCTTCACCAGGGGGAAATCATGTTTGACCAATCTCTTAGCCTTTTATGAGGAAATAACACGGTGGATGGAATATGGCAGAGCGGTGGATGTGGTCTACCTTGACCTCAGCAAAGCATTTGACACAGTCTCCCACAGCATCCTCACGGCTAAAATGAGGAAGTGTGGACTGGATGATCAGGTAGTGAGGTGGACTGCGAACTGGCTGAAGGAGAGAAGCCAGAGAGTTGTAGTCTACGGGGCTGAGTCTAGTTGGAGGCCTGTAACTAGTGGAGTGCCTCAAGGGTCAGTACTGGGACCGGTATTATTTAATATATTCATCAATGATTTAGATGAGGGAATTGAGTGTACTATCAGCAAGTTTGCTGATGACACTAAGCTGGGAGGAGTGGCTGACACACCAGAAGGCTGTGCTGCCATCCAGCGAGACCTGGACAGGCTGGAGAGTTGGGCAGGGAGTAACTTGATGAAATATAACAAGGGAAAGTGTAGAGTCCTGCATCTGGGCAGGAACAACCCCAGGTTCCAGTATAGGTTGGGGAACGACCTGTTAGAGAGCAGTGTAGGGGAGAGGGACCTGGGGGTCCTAGTGGACGACAGGATGACCATGAGCCAACACTGTGCCCTTGTGGCTAAGAAGGCCGATGGCATCCTGGGGTGTATTAGAAGGGCGGTGGTTAGTAGGTCGAGAGAGGTCCTCCTTCCCCTCTACTCTGCCCTGGTGAGACCGCATCTGGAGTATTGTGTCCAGTTCTGGGCCCCTCAGTTCAAGAAGGACAGGGAGCTGCTGGAGAGAGTCCAGCGCAGGGCAACGAAGATGATTAGGGGAGTGGAACATCTCCCTTATGAGGAAAGACTGAGGGAGCTGGGTCTCTATAGTTTGGAGAAGAGGAGACTGAGGGGTGACCTTATAAGTGTCTATAAATATATAAAGGGGGAGTGTCACGAGGATGGAGCCAGGCTCTACTCAGTGGCAAACAATGATAGGACAAGGGGTAATGGGTACAAACTGGAACACAAGAGGTTCCACTTAAACTTGAGAAGAAACTTCTTCTCAGTGAGGGTGACGGAGCACTGGAACAGGCTGCCCAGGGAGGTTGTGGAGTCTCCTTCCCTGGAGACATTCAAAACCCGCCTGGACGCATTCCTGTGTAACATTATCTAGGTGTTCCTGCTCCGGCAGGGGGATTGGACTAGATGATCTTTTGAGGTCCCTTCCAATCTCTAACATACTGTGATACTGTGATACTGTGATAATGTGGTCGTATCCTATAATACGTATGAAATAAGAGTCAGAGACAACATTGCAAGAAAGGAAAAGATTCACATGGCTGCCAACAGGGATACCAAGGGGAAAATGGGTTTGTTACAGAAAAGTGGAGCCTGAGGATATAACACTGACATCTAAACATAAGCTTCATGGTGGTTAAAATCAGTGTTTTAATTTTTCTGATTAAAATTATACACACACAAATGTTGGTTTCATGGTGGATTGACCTTAGCTGGCAGCCACATGCCCACCAAGCTGTTCTATCACTCCCCCTCCTCAACAGGACAGGGGGTGGGAAATGCAATGATACTTGTAGATCTAAGTAAGGACAGGGAGGTCACGCAGAGTTACTGTCACAAGCAAAACTTGACTTGAGGAAGAATAATGCCATTTGTTGCCAATTAATAATACAGTAGGGTAGCAAGAAATAAAAACAAACCTAAAGACACCTTCCCCTCCCCATGTTTCTTCCTCTCAGACTCAACTTCTCTCATAACTCTTCTTCTTCCTCCCCCTGTTCAGTACAAGGGTATGGGGAATGGGGATTGCAGTCAGTTCATAGTGCTTCATCTCTACTGCTCCTTTCTCCTCATGCTCTTCGCCTCCTCCAGTGCAGGGTTCCTCATACAGGGTACAGTCCTTCACAAAGTGCTCCAATGTGGATCCTTTCCATGGAGTGCAGCCCTTCAGGAACTGAGTGCTCCAGGCATCCCCCTGCTCCTGTGTGGGGTCCTCCCTGGGCTACTGGTGAAGATCTGCTTCACTGTAGACCAATATGGGCTGCAGAAGAATAACCTGCCTCACCATGATCTGCATCATGGGCTGCAGGGGAACCTCTGCTCTGGCCCCTGGAGCACCTCCTACCCTCTTTCACTGACCTTGGTGTGTACAGGTCTGATGTTTTCCCTCACATTCACTCACTCCTTTATCTCACAGTTGCTATGCAGTGTTTTTACCCTTTCTTAACTATGTTATTGCAGAGGTGTTACCAATGTCACTGGAGGGTTCAGCTTTGGTGGGTCTATCTTGGAGCCAGGTGGAGCTTGCTGTGTCTGACATGGGGGCAGGTCCTTGTTTCTTCTCACAACAGCCACCCCTGCAACCTCCCTGCTACCAAGATCCTGCCACGTAAACCAAATATAGTTTACAAGTTAAAGGACAAGAAGGAAATGAAGCATTCTTAACATAATTACTCTTTTGAAAATGCTGGCCCAGTGGTGGGTATTGAGTTTTGGAAAATCAGAACCAAATTACAATATTGGTGTTTATCTTAAAGTGACTACAATTATTTAAATTGATCCGATATCTACATGTGCAATTTCTTTGGTTTCAGAATGTTTCCTGGCTGCGGCCCCAAATTACACTCATATTTATCCAGTTACTTGCTTTTATTTGGATTTTATGTTTGATTTATTAACTACCCGTTTAAAACCAGACCACACATTTTGGAGTGAAAGCACAGAAAAAATGTGATTATAAACATTTGGTTTTCGTGTGGCTGTTTCCTCTGTTTTCCTTTCCCTAAGGGTGAAGATCCTCAATGGGTATGGAAGGAAGATAAGATTTCTTCTTGAGCTCCCAGTTTAGTCTTTCAGGAGAAAATTTGCAAGTGGAGAAGGTGCTGTAGACTCTCTTTTCAGCTGTGGTGGGCTCCAATAGCATGTTCCCTACCCATCACTGGTTCTGCCAGGGGTGCTGACTGGGAGTTGCTCAAGAGTTTGGCTAACACCAAGACCACCAGTGTGTTTAGACTCACATCGGGGTGCACTGGTATAGATAATTTCTGGACCATAATTGTTGGTACCATGAGACTTCCCTGCAAAAATGGCAGTTTCTGTCATCTGTTTTTTTTCTCTCTCTTTACATTCAACAGAGCTGTCTCAACAGTACAGAAAAGCTGGAGGAATGCAGTGAGAACCTACAGGCAAAGCATCAACACCTTTCAGAAGCTGGCTGTTACTGTGGCAATGGCTTAACTCCATAGATGGATCCGAAAGTTTTGTGGAAAGCTGGTATAAGCACAGAGCTGGTACACGAAATTCTGCAGTGCTGATTTTTGCCCTCCTCATTCATTTTAGAGAACAAGGGGATTAACGAGTATTGCAGAGGTAGCTCTTCCTGAGGTTTACCTCTTTTGGCAGGTCTGAAGGCTTTTTCTTGTTACATTTTTTTCCTTTGAAAAATGAAAGCACAGATTTGTTTGAGTCGAAGGTGGAGTATATTAAAGAAGTGGTTTTAAACTGTTGCATCTGGCTCACACGCCAGTGTTGAGCTAGAGTACTCTGTATATCACCAATGTGTGTCTTACGTGTTCTTGGCTTAAGAAGAGTTGATATTTTCTAGTGTGGGACAGGAGAAACAGCCTGCTACTACAGATCCTCACGTAATTCCCATTAAGTTAACAAAGCTTGTACTGTGCAGTTCAGTAAGAATATGGACAATGTCTTACAGGACATATTATGTCACTCTTTAACAGATGGCATAGTAATTTCATTTGCTGTGAGTGTTACAATACAGTACAAGTATTTAATCCTCCTTAAACTGTAGAGAGTTCATTACACATAAATCTGAGTCTCAATTCCAGTTTTACAGTCTCTGACAGTTAATAGTACTGTAACATTTGTGGGTTTTTCAATATGGCTTATGTGAGAGAGATGTCCTGTGAAGTACTGGAATTGAGTGTAAGTTTCCGTAACAAACTAAGTAGAACCAGACTAAATAAAGCAGTATCAAAAACATTTTCTTTACCCAAAAAAAGAATTTTTAAAACTAAAATGTTGGTTGTGGGTTATGGCCAAGTTCCTTTTCAGTCAAAAATCCCAAAGGACCAGGCTGTTCAAGTCAATCAAGCCCTGCTGAACTCAGTAAACTTGCTTGTATTTAAACTACAGCCAACTTAGCTGAGAATCTGTTCCTGTGCATGTGCGGAGTGAATGGGAACATCCAGATGGCTCATTGATTACTATTTATGTAAAAAATAATCTCTGTGAACTCCTTCTATGTGCTGGAAGAAGATTTCTGCTTCAGTTCCTTCACTCTTTCCAGCCCTTCTTAGCAAAGGCCCTTAGCTTTAAAAAAGCAAACCAACCAATCCTATATTTGTCTTGATCATCTTAAGATACAAACTAGATGGATCTCTGCAGCTAAAAGCAAAGCCTGCTGCAATTTCAGATGAAACTTCTTTGATGATCAGGGGACTGGAGCACCTCCTGTATGAAGACAGGCTGAGAAAGTTGGGTCTGTTCATCCTGGAGAAGAGAAGGCTGCGTAGAGACCTCAGAGCAGCTTCCAGTTATCTGAAGGGGGCCTATAGGGATGCTGGGGAGGGACTCTTCATTAGAGACTGTAGTGATAGGACAAGGGGTAACGGGTTCAAACTTAAACAGGGGAAGTTTAGATTGGATATAAGGAGGAAATTCTTTCCTGTTAAGGTGGTGAGGCACTGGAATGGGTTGCCCAAGGAAGTTGTGAATGCTCCACCCCTGGCAGTGTTCAAGACCAGGTTGGACGAGGCCTTGGGTGATATGGTTTAGTGTGAGGTGTCCCTGCTCATGGCAGGGGGGTTGGAACTAGATGATCTTTAGGTCCTTTCCAACCCTAACTATTCTATGATTCTATGATTCTATGATTCTACTTGTTTGGGAGCTGTTAAAGACTTACAGTTGTTGTCAATGGAGGACACAGAAGAGACCCTCTGATACACACTATGTTGCAGGTCTGAGTATTACAAATCTGCCTTGAATTTGCCCAGGTCAGAAAAAAAGGCTGACACCTGAAGAATTCATATCCACAATACTCAATTCAAATAGAGGTGGATGCTTAACTTCCGCAGGTTTCTTTTGTAAAGGGAGGATTCAGGACTCTCTGCATTCACTGAGCAAGTTGGGAGTAAATGTACTTGAAATTAAAAAAAAATATGCACTATTCCCAAATTATATCAGAAAACTTAGCTACATTATTTTTTGCTCGCTATTTTACAATAAAGTTCTTTAAAATATGGCCCATATTTTCAAACAGAGTTTATTTTCATTGGAAGATCTGAATTTCTGAAGGCCAAGTGAATCAATTGGGAAGCTGAGTGAGTGTGATTAGCACCCTGATAGAAAGTAAAACAGATACCAGCAGCATCTCTCATAAGCCATTCTGCAGCACTAATTAAGAAAAAAGCTGTAGATTGTTTTCCTGAGGAGGGAAGTGCTGTTTCATTTCTCATGTGCACCCACCATGCACGAGAGCTGCAAAAGCTCCATGTGTAACAAGGCTCACTGCGCAGGGGTTTCTTTGTAATTTAAACACTCAGGAAAACAGTTCCTGAATGTCAATCTAACCTATTGGGTAAACAATAAGGAACAGCCTAAAATAAGAAGGAAAGCAAGAAGAACGCTATTGTTAGAGAACCATGTAAAACAGAAAGGTCCTGCATCTCTTCAACAATTCTTGATGTCATTGTTTTTTATATTTATTTTTAACAAAGAGTTATCATAACTCCTGCTAAGAGGAGAATCAGTAATAAGCTCTATGTGATTATGGCAATTACACCCCAACCAAATAGAATTGGGCAGAGAGCAACCTTGTGTTCTTCAGGGAGGGGCAAGAAGGACCACTTCAGCTCACCTCTTGACTCTGGTGGGAGCTTTCTTTCTTTTTTTTTACAAAGTATACTACTTTATAAGGACTGCTTCTTGAGTGCCTGAGGGGGTGTGGTGGGCTGAGTTATCACACTTGTGAGTGTGGTAAAGCTCTGCTGGCCTTTTGTATGCATGCAGAGACCTCTCCATCTCCTCTGCCAGGGCAACTGTGATAATCCCCTGAACTTGTCTCTCCAGCACTGCAAGAGTCCCCTTCCCAGCTGATCTACCAGATATCTTCTCTGCTGAAAACTAATTCACTCATTGGGCTTTCATCAAAGGTAAATTACTGAAGCTCCAGTCTTGATCCCCCTCCTTTCAGAGTCCAGTGCTCCCTACATCAATCCTGCTCCACCTTCAGCATACCTTCATTTTCCTCTAAAGGCTCCTCTTAGACCAGCTTCTGTGAAGGCAGCACACCCTCTCTTATCTCAATTGCTCACTGGAAAACCCTTCTGTATTTTCTGTTCTTCAAGCTGCAGTAGAGAAAAGTGACAGCGGTGCACTGAGGACTACCATTGTTGCCAAATAAATTTGTTGTAAACTACACTGTGAGTTTACCTTGTGGCAAACTCACTTCTCTAGCTCTGGAGGTCACCAGACAGCTCTGGCAGCACTCAGAAACAGTTTGGGAGCATAGCAGAGAGAGAGGAAAAAAGTCCTATTTAAAGAAACTGTGAAATCGTCAAAGTCATTAAAGTAAAACTGAGATGTATTTAAGAAGGTTACACGTCAATGCAAAATGTCTGTGATATAAATTGCCCTTCTCTGATGTGTCTTCAGTCATTTAGCATTGACTAGGAAAGACACATCTTAAGAGGGAATTTTCTCTGTTGTATGGGCAAACTTCAATGCAAATTAATTCTAATCATAATTTATGGTATAAGACAGTGCTTGTTATGGAAAATAGGCTGATGGTTTAATTTAGAGCAGGAGTAATCAAATGGATCTGTCTAAATTTGTTTCAGAATGTGTAATGGATGGCATGTGGGTTAGGTAATGTAGAAAATGTTGACAATATACTTAATTTTTGAAGCATATTATTTACCAAACAAACAAAAGTAACACTAAAAGCCAGTTTATTCCAGGGAACCTGACTGTAAATGTTTAATGATGAAATAGAGTTTTTATCTTTCTTTTCCCACCTCATCTGAAATTAATGTTCTAAGTGATATGGCTGTGGCTACAATTTGCCAGTGTTGGGGACGAGCCACTAACTTCTCTGTCAAGTTTCAAACAATATCGTCATGGGATATTATGGCAAAGAAAGAGTTATACACTACCGAAACATTCTTTTAAACAAAATGCCGTTTCACTGCCTGTTGCCTACTAAGCAGATGGCAGGGTAGAGACTCCTCTTCTATTCAAGCTTCTGTAAGATAAATTTTTCAGGGTTCAGAACCTAACTAAAACACCTTGAATCATTTCAGAGGACAATTTACTTTTCCCAGCCCAACCATATTTCTCCAACTTTGGAGAAATTAGAATGAAGGTTTCTCTACAGCTCATTACACCTTAGATGTTTGAAATGGAAGGGACTGTCCAGTGGGTAGATACCAGATACTGTATTCACCACCAGTGGCCACAGAAGATAAAGTGTGGTGTAGCAGTTGAAAAGGGAGATTAAAAAAAGTCAGCAGATAAATGGTGTGTAGTGTTACCCAGAGCATCATAATCAAACCTTACAGGGTTTAAGGAGATGAAGAGAAATCCTTCTTGATTTGACAGGGATTGATAGGGCTACTGTTTCCATTGGTTTGTCTCCTGTCTATCTGGGTTTCTTTTTTCTGGATTTCATGATTTTTTTTGGATTTAGTGTCAGATCCTGGGATCTCTATTTCCTAGTCACAGGCACACAAGGATAGCAGATTTCCTTTGGATCTTTTAAGCATGAGATCGTTCGATATATGAATGAAGTTTATTTGCTGGTGTTTTACATTGCCTTTCTCTACATGCAATCGGTATCAATCATCTATGTTTAGCTTTCTCAGCACTGCTGCTGCTACAAATTTGACTTATGTGCTGAAAAACTCAGCTCCCCAGCTGCCTGGAACAGGCTTTCCTCTTTTGTTTGCTGGACACAAAAGGTACTGCGTAAAATTCACGATCTGTTTTATCTTCTGTAGGTTCTTATCTTGGCCTTGACACAGTCACATCTGAACGCCTTCCACTGCTGCGTTAAACAAGGGGCTAATCTGAATCCTCTGTGTGAGGCTCAGTCAGCCTCTTCATTTATATGCAGCGCAGTGCTTTGTTTCAGGAAAAACACAGCTAAATTTGCATGTTGGAAGCATGTGTGTGATGTGCTTTTACATTGTGTTGCTATTTTGTCTAATGAGTGTTTTGCTTTTCCTTCAAAGCCGTTTCTGTGACACAGGCTGTAATGCACTAGGCCAGTGACTAAGGTTGGTGCAAATCCTCGGTGAATAATGTTTTCCCTGTATGAAGCTCCTTATTTCAGAAGCGTATGAAGCATTTCATACACCAAACACACAGCAGCCAGATGAGTAACACAGCACTAAAAGTACACAGAGGCAACTGGGCAGTTGCTACCAGTCAAGAAATACAGACAATCCCTTCTTTTTGGGTACATCTTATGGCAGCAGAGTCCCACATCAATCTCCCCCCGGGGGTGAGCAAAGCAAGAGTCTCAGGCTATGATGAGGACTACAGAGACACTTCCCAGGTGCTCTAGGATACAGATATATGAATCAGTTGTCTCCTGGTGTATTTTAGGAGATCTTGTTTGCAAATTGAGGCAGAAGGTGAGAGGAAAAGGGAGAGCTATGAAGTGTGTTGGAGAACTCTTTGTGGTTCACTGCTATAACCACATCCTGGCTGCAAAATGAGAGGTTATTAGCATGAACAACACTTGAAGTTCAGTGCATTGCTACACTCAGACTATTCAGTTTCACACAGAAAAGATAGGAACTAAGAGCAAAAAAATGCATGAGCCTGAATTAGCTCTTACAGAAGTGGGGTAGCCTTCAAACAAAAGTTTGTGGAGAGCTGAGCAAACTAAGGCCAAAATGAAAATGGAAATAAAAAATAGGCCAAACAAACCTGGAAATTTTGACAATATTTAACATCAAGTTGAAATGTCTCATTTATTTCAAAGGAAATTTTCATTTTTAAGGTATTTAACCTATTTTTTATCTCTAAAGCTCTTTTGAGCTTTTTTTTAAAACTTTAGATTACCCAAATGAAAAAGACTATTTTAAAACAAAATCTCACTTTTAAATTTGAAAAACATTGAATCAAAGCACATCAGCTCTTCAGAAATGAAATATTTCATTTTGAACACGATGAAATGAGGGTGATAGTTCCAAGGAGCAGCTTCTGACTGCATCTGCTATGATAGTCGATGTATGGGGCAGAAAATCTGTTTAACAATGCTGGTAGAAATGCACGTGTCTCTAATTTTCTTTTTTTTGGCATGATTAGTATTGCCTCACTAATGTGCTGTGTCTTGGGCAGCTGTCTAGCATCTCTGATGGTTCTTAGTCTAGAAATAATGTCTCTTCCAGATGTCACATTTGGGAATAGATGAGCTTACAAGGAAGATGTTAATCAGGAAACTTGTGTTTTGTGAGGCGATGGTGTCAGACAAAACTGCTTCATGGAAACTCTTCAAATACATGTTCCACAAAAAAAGAAATCAACATTAAAAAATGCAAATGAAAACACCAGAAGCTTGCAAGGGCATGCGTCCAAGCATTAAGAAATGCCAGATTTTAATTTTATTTGGGAAACCTTAATTCATTCCCCTTGTACAAATAATCAGATCTTTACTAATGTGTTTTAGACTTATTTCCATGGAATTTAAGCTCCACAGGCTGTGCTCTGTTAATAATCAGCTCGTCAATATTTTGTATGATCCCACACACTCAGCCGGTGACCTTTTTTTTGTACTATTCTTTGATGCTCAGAAATAACTCAGAACCAAGGAGCCTGACAGGACCAAATTCCAGCTGATCAGTACAATGTGAACCTCTGCATAAGACAACACATTCCCACTGACTGTATGACAACTGCTAAAAGGTGAATTTCCCTCCTCCCCAGCTCTTGCTGAACGTGAGTCAGACCTTGATCTGGGGACAGAATTATTGATTCATCGCTGCATCAGAGCAGTCAGTATGTGAATATTGCACAAAAATTAATTACTTAGATCATTAATTTCTACAAAAGCCTGCAATATGAGGACAGGCAGATTGTTACCTCAGATTTACAGATGCGGGAAAATTCTGACTAAGATTCCCTCTGACTTTCACTCCTGATTTTGCAGCCTACTCAAGCCATAGTGGGAAGGGGTAAGATAATGCTCAGAATGACAAAAAGAAGGTCCAGGCTTAATCCACTTCCTAGCCAGCATTGGGGATGCCATTAGTGGCCTCTTCTCCAAGAAACAGAGAGTAGAACGGTAACAGCCAAAATGTATTGGACATGGTTAAATCTATAAATCCTTTTATATCAGTGCAGTGTGCACTAGTGCTTTCCACAGGGTGAAGGAGATATTTACTGCCCTTCTCTTCAAGTATGACATGACTTTGTAAATACTTGTTTAAAAGAGCCTGAAGTCCTGAAAGAAGAAACAGCACAGTGAGTGCAAAGCAAAATAGTTCAGGCAGCGAAGTCTAACACTGTATAGTAACAGTGTCCTAGAGAAAGGAGTGATGAGGTGGTTCCATATATACCTGTCAACAGCTTTCAAAAGATATGAGAAAAAAGTGGAAAACATCTTTTTTGTTACAAAAATCTTCATCTTGTAAGGCAAATTCCGCATAGGAGTTCTGTTGTCAAGGCTGGAGATGGGCTTATAAAGATGTTTATGTGGAGGAAATAGAAGTTAACCCTTCCTAAGAAGGCAGTAGAGAGGATTGTCATTGCTGAGGATGGTCATTGCTGAGAGAGTAAAAATGCACTAAACTACTGTTGCTGTGAAAGGAAGGAAATGGGAATAACAGATGAATTCCTCTAAAGTATCTGCAAGTGGTGTTTTGTTCTGCCTTGAATAGAATCTTTTCTTATGCATATTTGGGTTAAATGCCTTTATTTCTTTTTGTCTTGCACTGTGCAAACGTTTGTCTTTATAATTCTGCACACATGAACAGCATTTAAAGAAAAAACAGCTATCTGCTAAAAATTGAGTGATTTGAAGTTAAAGGTGTCAGCTTATCTGTCTGCCTGGAAACGCAGGGCATAGTCCTGCAAACATTTCCATTCTTGTTTGACACCTGTGAGTCGTCCTTGAATGACTTGCCCAGGGTCACCCAACAAGAAAACTGAGGAATGTTTTCAGGTGTATTTGTAGGGTCTTGTCTGTCCAGAATTAGCTGAATTCCAAAGGAAACAACTTTCAAAATATTTGCTGTACATTTGTAGCCTTTTTTCCTCAGGTCAAATTTCTGTTTATGTAGGAATAAGACTTGAGTAGCAGCAGTCATGGTAGTAGCGGTACAGTGAACAGCCAGCAGCAGTCTGCTATTGCTGTAACTCTGCCTGAGCTTTAAATGCACTTGAAATATTTAGACTTTTTCATTCATTTTATCTGATCATCTCTTCAAACACCAGCAGCGTGTCTCCAACTTATGATTTTCTACTCTTTATTGAATCACATATCTTTCGCTGGCCATGGATTTCCTTATACAGAAACATACAGCTATTTAAATTTGCAGATGGTCTAAGACACATAGGAGTGGAATACTGGAAGTCCTATTTTCTCATAAAGCAGAAGATGGAAATTGCTGTACCTGAGCAAAACGTAGCCTGAATCACTAGTCAACATGCACATTTTGCAGGTTTGTTTTAACTAGGAAGATGAATTGACTTGGGAAATAATGTAAATTCTTGGCATGACCTTGTTTGAAAGAAACCTTTGTAGAAATAAACAACAGCATGAACTTTCCTTGCTCACACCCTCAGGCCTGTCTTTCCAGGGAGTTCTTGGCTTAAGAAACTCTCTCCTGTTTCTCATTCAACTTATGGTACTGTAACTCTCCTTCTCTGGTGCACACACCCTGCAAATCAGAATCCTTACCCATGCGCTTGCAGCCAGGGAAGTTGCTGTGGTCAGGTCTCCTCAGGCTCTGCCTGCAGTCAACTGTGTCGGGGAGCAGATTCTTGTCTGCCTATTTCACTTTAGGAAAGAGTTTAATTGCTTGAGTCTGAAAGATGTGCATGGCAAATCCATCAATTCCAATGAGATCTGTGTTGTCTTTGGGTCAGCACCCTTGATAGCAGCCATTAAAATCTTTCTGTGTAACTATATGGCCAGAAACAAATTTCAGCGATTGAATGAAGATAAATGACCTGATCCATCTCAGCTTCTGGAGACAGCAAACCAAGACTGGAAAACCATCTTACTGTCACACTTCTGGTAGTTACATCTGCTTAAGGAAAAGAAGCACCATAAGGAAAACACTTCATATTTTAACACATCAGCTGCAGAACCTGGCAAACATTAGGAAAACAGAGGCAAAATTGATTAAAAAAACCTAAATGGTAAAAGATTAAATGCATAATCCCATGCTTACTTTTAAAAGTGCTGTCACCTAATGGTTATCCTTCTGCAATTTATGAACACCCTTCTCTTGCTTCCTCTCCTTCCGTCAGCTAAGACACTGTATTAACTCTGTGATGCTGTGAAGGTTTAATTGAACCTCTTTCACTTTGCACCATTACCCTCGCAGAATCACTCAGGCTGTGATGTAGTGATGAAGTGTGTCTCTCCATAAGATCCTCTCTGCTGGATGAGAAACTGTGGCCAAATATAACTAAATGTTCATACAGCACGAATTCATGCTGTTGGCTCAAATTTGTGCAAATGGATGCAGTTGGGTTATTTTTTTCAGCATATTTAAGGCTATATCATTTTTTTTGTCTGTGCCATTCCCAGCCATATCTGTACCTGCCTCTGCCAGGCTGGATTCTGTGTTGTGTCTACTTCCACAGCTGGTGTGGTTGCATGGTAATGACTGATACAGATCAAATAGGTATTCTTGGCTGATCCCCCTATACATAGGTCTGTTAATAATTGTAATTATCAAAGTATTAGCTTTCATTTACAGACCAGGAAATAAAAGGTATAGAAAGTGAAAATCTGTGCTTTGTTGTTTCTGTAGTTGAAGAGCGCTGGGGAGAGTCTGAGAAACCCCTATGAGTTTACAGTGCTTGGAAATAAGGAATATGCATATGATCAAATATTCTGATAGGTGTAATCAACATAATTTCCTAATCAGTGCAAGCCACATTCAATACATTACCACCAGTCAATGGACTGGGAGTTAAAGACAATTATCCCAGCTTGTGGGTTTAAGCGGTATTTCCTTATTCAGTTATAACTATGTGTCATTCACTTTACCTGTGTACCTGAGGTGAAGTATGATGACAGGTGCCACATTTATCCTAGGTGCAAAGGAAATATTCTTGGTTCTGTGGAGGTTCTTCTACTTTTAATACAACAGTCTCTCAAAGTCCCTCACCTGGGGATGATCACTTGTGTTGGCCCAGCACAGCAGAAACAGACATTTAGAATGATCTTCCTGGCCAAGGAGATCCAGCTCCCTTACAAAAACAGGTTTATGTTTCCACACAGAAAAGGTCCCCTTGAAAATGTTTATGTTTTTCTCTGAGAGCACAGATTCATAGTTTTATCTTTTCCTCTCTTCCTGCCTGAGATTGTGACATTTCAGTCATTCAGCTTTTTTGACAGAGGTGCAAACTGACATTTCACACACTCTGTTGCAATCTACCCTTCTGCCTTTTGCAGAAGTGAGGAACTAGTTGACTTTCTGATGCTTATGTTGCCGCACAGCTCCTTTAATTCAACAACAGAATTGACCTGACGCTGAATGTATCACATTATAGGGACTGTCACCAAGAAAAACCTCTGTTTGATTGAAATATTACTTTCTTTAGCAACACGATCAAATGTTTGACATGGAGATGCTGAACTGCTAACAGAGTCCCAGATATTTAGTTGATGTAGCCCCTCCATTTTAGGGGGAGTGAGGATAAAGGATTACCATTTGTGTTGTATTTGTGTTGTAACTAGTGACCATAAAGAGGTTTGGGGTTAGTGTTTGTGGCAGGACTTGCAACTTTAATTTTCCTATACAACCTGGTAGATATAAAGGCACCCCCAAAACCTAACTTTTTTACATCTGGCAGCCTACAGCTCTCCAGTTGTGCACTCACGTATGGAAATCAAGAGAAACAGTGCTGCAAAAGTTGTGGAGGTTTAAAGACACAAAGGAATCCAAATCTGTACTGAGAAATAACTTCTATTAGAGCCATTAGTATCATTTGAAAGCACAGATTAGCTTTGAGGTACAGGGTAGCTTTGGGCTGTAGATTCCCTTCAGGAGAGAAAATTTAAGTCTGTAAGAATGGACATCACAGAAGTGAGAGCTTTGGCCATGGTGCTGTCTACACGTATCAATGCAATTTACTACAGAGAGTAAATGAACTATTTCTGTTCTTTTCAGGCATTTAACTCCCTTCTTTCTAAACCAGAGGTGGCAAAGGGATCTTTCCTTTAAGTCAGAGTGTATAGGCATTCAGAGAACGTGGGATTCCCAAAACTAAGTCACTATTTTATCTAAAGAACTGTAAGTACACATCCTACTCTTTTGTGAATACCTAAATATTTCAGCTGCTTAGAGATTGTTATGCAGTGGGCCTTTTACCTATTTCTTTTTAGGCTTTTCAACTTTACATAACATAGCAAAGCCCATATCGTGAAGCAGGTTTGTCCCACTCACTAGTGAATGTCCAGACTACTGGATGATGGATATTTTTTCTTGTCTTTTGATTTAGGACACACTCTCAAACAGAGGTAGCTGACATTTCTAGTTCCTTTTATCAATCCTGTCTGTAGTCTCTGCAGTATCTGTCAGCCTACCAAAGAATGATCTAGTAATGGTATGGATATTCCATTACTTAGTGCATTTGAACTAAAGGCTTTTTTTTTAACATATGGATGACACCAGAAGCATTGTATGTACAACACCACAGAAAACAAATTCTTGGGTAAGAAATGAAGTTGTTGAAAGCCCTATTTAAAAACCTTTCTGTTCTTATGGAAGACAAGTTGATGCCTGTAGCTGTCCCAGAGCATTCAGGAGCCGTGCATAAGAGGCAAGGAAGGGCAATGAGCTTACACTCAGTTCCAGTTCTAGCTCTTTGTCACCAAAAGTGGGCGGATTGACTGAGAATTTTTTGTCCCTCTTTAATGAGAAAGAAAATGTTTTGAAGCCAGGAGGCTTGAGAGCTCATGGATTTCTACTGAATGCCTGCAGGGAATTTAAAGTACCAGCAACATATTCAGAGTTTTCCTAATTTACGGCTACATTGTGGAGTGGAATGCTAAGCGCTGAGTTGTGCTTACAGAGCTGGAGGCAAATTGGAGTCCTGATGGAAAGGGATGAGATTGGCTAATACAATTTGAAAACTGCTTACTCAGAAATTAATATGCTTTTTTTCTGCCTGTTCCCTGCTGCTGGTACCAAATCCCAGAAAGGTGCTTTTTAACAATAAGGACTGCAAAGCATTCGATATATGTTAACACAATCCTAGGGGGCAGTGAGATGTTGCTGTGCTCCAAGTAATAAGATACATATTGGAATGAAGAGAGATGTAATTATTTAAGCAAACAATCTAGTGGAAAATCCATCTGTCATCCAGGCCGTCACTGAGCCCTATCCCCCAGCGGAGGTAAAGTTGTGTATTTCTGGTGGCTTCTGTGGAATAAATCTGGTTTATTTCAGCTGTTGATTTGGCCTTTTACCCAAAGAACTAGGCTGTAAGTCATTCAGGAGAAATGAATACCTAATGGGTGGAAGAGCATGATGAGTTGACAGGGACAAGTTTTACCAAATATATGTAGGATGAAAATGATTTTTTTATTAAGTTAAGCACCAATGATGCACGGATCTTGTGGCAGCTCTTAGGAATAGAGCTGTAAATTTCACTGTTTCTGAGTTTCAAGAAATACAGTATCTGATCAATAAACTGACCAAACACTGGTTATTTGTAGTGGAAAATTGCCTCCCTGGCTATGAAAAGTGTGGAGCAAAGGTTGTTTCCAGTTTGAGAAGGCACTTTATTATATGAGTGGCCCAAAGAAACAGATCAATCTCCCATCCATAAAGTCAAGGAGCATCATCTGGCCTGGAAACAGTGAGACATAAAAACTAGGTTTCTCTTCACAAGACCTGCATTTATCTGGTCACAGTAAGATGCATTCCTTAAAGCTTGATAAACATTTGCCTGCCTGCAAGTAGGAGACATGCAGTTAAATTTTACACACAAGCAGAATATTTTTATTCAGTGCACAGGTTCCTCTAATGATTTCCCATTAAAAAAGAATGGGCAAAATTTAAAGTACTTACAGGTGGCTTAAACATGGTTCTTCGTTATTTTGATGGTGATGATGGTGGTAATGTTGATGATGGTATATTTCTTGGAATTCATTTGCCCAGTTTCAAAGAGGAAATTGGATCTAGGATCATTCAAAGCTTCATCAAATGGAGAAGCTGTAAAATAAAAATTACTTCCTGACAGAGTTCTAATAAACTTCTCCTTCCTGCATCTCCTACCCTCTGTGTATAACATTCCCCCTGTAGGTTCATAATGATGATTTAATCTCCTTCTCTCTTGCTTTATGGGAGCCAGTAGCTGGAACTCTATTTAGATTGATTGTTCTTCACTTGTTATTAACAAGTGGCAAATTAATGGAGATGAACAAAAATTAAAGAAGATATTCAAATTTAGCTTCCTCTGCACCACAGGGTTTTGATTTCAGACAGCTTACTCCTAATTTGAGGACAATGACCGGGAATTGATAACATTCTAGGTGTGTTAGGATTCAGTGTGAAAACTGATAAAGTATCTCATGACCTTTTCAGTTCAGATTTAATTATCCTCCCAAACAGCTCTTTATTCTTCCCTGCTGATGCTCCCCCTGGCCTCTTTCCCCTTCACTTGGAAAAATTCACTGAGGCTGGCTAGACTGCAATGAAGAGTGCTATAATTATTTCTTATATGCCAGTTACAGCTTTTTCAATTGTTTCATAACGGGTGCTCCAGACAATTTCTCTGCTGTTCTCAGTAGAATTGACTGGACAGATCAGTTTATACAAAATTTTTATATGTTTCTTTTTCAGCTAGCATGGTGAAAATGTCCTGCAGTGGTTTTCTGGTGGAGGGCAGAGACTTGAGGGAGTTCCGTTCCCAACTCTACTCTTAATGCAATGGGAAAGAGGCAAGAATCCTTCATCTCTGTGTGGGGTATCATCTACCTTTCAGAGTAGGAGATGAAGCCTCTTGTGAGGCTGTGGGATCTGGCCCAAGGTTGTCTTCCAGACTCAGTGTTCTTCCATGGGAACCAGGGGCAATCTCCCTGTCTTTTGCTCCTGGCAACATCAAAGATGACGCTGCTGAGCAGCTTCCTCCAAGCAATGCCCAGTAATGTGCACAGATACTGAAACAGATATATTTTGGTTTTGCAGTACCTGTAAACAAAAATGTGCTGAAGCCAAACACCTCCATCCATACTGCTGCCGGAGAGGAGTGGTAGAGAGTGTCAACCACATGCCACAGAGGTTAGCTACATGGCCTAGTGACTACTGAAGACCCCTTAGATAATAAGTAGACTTATTGAGGACTGTTTAGGAGACTCCAAAGAATCAAATAAAGGTTGGGCAATTTTTCCAAAGATGTCTATAATGATTATGAATATCTTTATTGCTGGTTTTATCATTATTATTATTAATAATAATAATAATATTACTTTAACCAAAGTACTAGGTTCTTTGCACCACATTTTAAAATGTGACTTCTGTCCAGAGCAGCATTATTTCAATTTTTTGTTTGACAGCCTGCTTAGAAAAAAGGTCAGTGAACAGCTGCAGGTTTCCAGTCCCAAATTATCCCTGAAAGGAATACTGCAATTTTGAACACGAGGAGTTAGTAAAGTACTGCAGCTTCCAGGGTATTGTGCTTGGGTCTGTTCAGCCTAGAGAAAAGAAGGCTCATGGGAGACCTTGTGACCATGTTCCAGTATTTAAAGGGTAGTTACAAAGAAGGTGGAGGCTCCCTTTTTACAAGGAGTCACATGGGAAAGACAAGGGGTGATGGGCACAAGTTACTTCTGGGGAGATTTCAGATGGACGCAAGAGCAAAATTTTTCACAGTGAGAACAATCAGCCATTGGAATAATCCCATGGAAGTGGTGGATTGTCCACCATTGGACACTTGTAAGATTTGGCTGGACAGGGTGCTGGGCCGTCTAGTCTAGGTCATGTTTTGCCTAGAAAGGTTGGACCAGATGATCCTGGAGGTCCCTTCCAAACTGGTATTTTACAATTCTATGTTACCCACTTCACTTTTAAGTCAGTGTCTCAGGCTAACTGTTAAAACTCTAGGTGCTACCAAAGAGGAATAAATAAGAGTTAACAGCTCTTAAAAGAAGGAAAAGAGTATAAAAGTAATTGTTACAGAAGCAGCTCAGTTCATTTCTAGCTCACTTTAAATATAAACGTGTGATTTACAAGATCTTCTTATGCGGGCTTTAATCATGGCATGGAGCCTGTTATACCTGTAAATCTATGAAAGATTTCCAGCCTGACTGACTATTTCCATAGTCTTTCTAATCCAGCTGCCATTAAATCAATGATGATCAAGACCCTGGCAGAAAGCATTAGATATAATAATAAGACAAGATATAATTCAAGTAGAAAAGAAACATTACTATCTTGTGTACATCAAAGATGAACACACAGCAAGTGAACTGCTGGAGAATACCAAACTATTTGGGAACCTACCTCTCAATCATTGTTGCAGGAGCAATATACTGAGATAGAAGCTTCAAGCCAAAAACGTTCTCAGGCATCTTGCAGGAGAGATTCAGGTGAAAGTTACCCCAAATATTATTTTTCCACCTCAGTACAGCTGAGAGATTAGAATGGATTGTGTGGGTACTCTTTACCTGGAAGGTAAGAAAATGGAAATGTTTACTGATCGAATGGAATAAACGATAATATTTGAAACTCAAGCTAAGTGCAAGGAATTCATTAATTCCCAAGGTACTGGCTGTGCTATAAAAGGCAGATGAAATTCAGTGCTGATAGATATAAGAAAAAGCACATGGGGAATACATACATATACCATTGTGGGTTCTAAATTAGCTATTGCCTCAAGGAGCTGTTGGAGTCACTTTGTACAGTTCTCTGATGGTTAACATGCAAGCAGAAAGTTACCAATTGTTTGAAAAACAATAAAGAATAAAGCAGGAAACTTCATAATGTAACCGTTGTACATCCATATCTGGGACTGTGTCTACACCTACATCAAAATCAGTAGAGTATAAACCTCAGAGAACTGAAGAAAGGGGGGGGGGGGGAAATGCCATCTATTCTGAGAAGTAGGAGTGATTTTGATCTCAGGAGATATCAAATACCCCATAGTACCTTTGACTGAAAAAGAGAAACCTGAAGAGTTACATAATTAGGCTTTTTAGTATTGGGGATGCAGCAGAGACAGTAAGATGAGAATGACCATTCATAATTAATCATATAACTAATCGTATCACAAGTGCTAAATTTCACCAAGAAAAATTATAAGGCTGCTTTATAGAATAAACAAAATACACATGAAAGGAAGGATCACTCAGTATTTGCACTCACCTTCAGCTATTTCTAAGTGTCTGCTTCTGGTGATTGCTAAAGGAAAGGTGGATCTTTAGGTTACAGACAGTAACAGGCCATTGTTGTATTCCATCATTGGTTGCATCCATGCTCTTCAAGTAAGTAAATCTCTCAATATATCCAAGGCAAGTTTAAACCTGCAGTCTTAAGGCAGTTCAGCACTTACTTACAGTCCTTAAAGGGTTTTTGTTACCTTATACATGTAGTAGCAGGTCCTAACTAGTCTCCAAACATAATCTGCAATTCTTCTAAGCTGGTTTAGCTTGATTTATGGAGAAAACACATAACACCAGATGAGATTACTGCTCACACAATATGTGATGCACCTGGCTAGGAACAATGCCCCGTATGTCTCAGCAGACTTAGTGCTAAAATTCAATGAAAGAATGAAGCAACAAGAGAATTAAAATTCACTGTAATACACATCCTTCTGCAATAAAAATGAAGAGATCTTATGTACCATAGAATAATGTGTATACTGAGTCTTTTTTCCTATGAGAGATGCAGAAGGCATTACACATATTACATTAGACAGTATGCGTATTATATACCTCTTTGTTCTGAACTCTAAAAATACTGGCTTATATTCTTTGGAAATCCAATTATTCAGCTTCACTATTACTTTTCTTTTTATCTTTTCATTTATTTTTTTCATTTCTGCTCTGTGGTTAGCCTCTGTAATGCCCTTGACATGACACTTTGTGAGCAGATGTCTGAACTACATAAATACACTGTAATTGAGTGCTAATAGAAAGAATATACATGGACTTTATGACAGACTTGTCAAGGAAACTGTGACAGGCTTTCCTGTCTTGGCATCTCAGTATCAGATTCCTAACGCTTAATTCATTTTCCTTTTCCTAACATAAGACTAAATTGTATATATGATCAATTCAGTTCTTCTGCCAACATTAATATGGACTAAATGCATGCAGCAGTAGGTAGAACATATGCTGTAACTTATTTGAAGCAATAAACACATTGCACTGGGAGCAGGAATACCCTTGGCAGTAGAGAGCTAGTGATCCTCAGCTGGGTTTGCTTGGAGCAGAGAAGCAATCTTTGTATGGGTCCTTCTGAGGGCAGCGCCACACCCCACTGCCTCGTATACTTTAGCAGAAGGGCAGTTTCCAAAGCTCAGTGAAGTTCAGCCTCCACCCAGCACAGTTATTTGTGAACGGACTCTTTATCAGCATCTTTCGCATCATTCCCTCATAAACAGCACTCACTTTACATAAACCTATACAAAAGAGTTCACCAAGGCCCTATTGTCATAGGATACCCACCTTGGAAGCAAATCCAGCTGAAGATGCTGCTCTCCCCTCCTTGCCACTCTCCTCTGCCTGTCTGTTTGTGTCCCCAATTCCTGTTTCAGCTGAGCTAGCTCAAGCAGTTTGTGGGCTGTGCTGAAAGCTGGATAACCAAAACAGCTCAGTTTACAGTAAATCCCTTCCAATTTTAATTCAGAAAACACTGAACACAGTCTGCAAGAAGTTGTCCAGCACAGCTGAGGGACCAGCCAGCAAGGTGACTGTGGGTAGTAAGGGGAAAAGACAAGAAAACTTTTAAAGCTGGTCCACAGATAAAACTAATATCTGGCTGCACTACACTCGATTGTTGCAGGAATAAGCAAGGAGCAAATTACTGTTCTCTGAAGCAAGAGAAAGTCACAAAGATAATTATACTTCAAAGAAGTAATTCTTTCTCGGGCTTCTTTTGTAGCAGTGTGATTTAGCTGCTGTTGCTTGCACTGGGCTGCTTTGGAGACGGTCACTGTCCCTCACATTTTTCAGTGCCCCACGTGCATGCAGAAACTGAGGTGCAGAGCTGATTTTTCTGTGGCAGGTTTGGTGTGGGGCAGGCACAGCATCACAGTGGTGCTGCCTGCAGTGCCTGTGATGGGAACACCAGCTGCCCCTGCTGCTGTCACCAAGGCACAGGTCAGCATGAGCTCCTACAACGTCCTCCACACCACCCCGAATAGCAAACCTCTCCTAGACATATAACCCACTCTCCATCTCAGACCTAGTGTTTCCTTCCTACTCTCTCCATCCTGCTTTCTTTCTCCATTTACTCTCTGCTCCCGTTCTTTCCTGTAGGACCTGGGACATGATCTTCTCAGCTGGTGCAGCACTGGCAAAGCTCAGCCAGAGCACCACCTCCTGTATCAGGTGAGAGTTTGTCTCCCTTAGGATAAATGACTCAATCTTTTTTTTTTTCCTATGGCTGGTTTTCCCTATCTTTCATCAACCTTAGCCTAAGAAAGAGGATGATGAAGAGGGAACATGACATCCCTCTTCAGACATATGAAGGGATGCTGCAGCAAGAGGGTAGCAGTAGCTTGTTCCAAATCTCAGTGGCAGAAAGGCTTGACCTGCAGCCAGCCTTGCAGGCATTTTGCCACAGAAGAAAGGTCTGAGACACACAGCTTGGATGAGGAGAGGCAGCCTGTCTTCTTTGAGAAGTCTTAAAAATGGGATCCTGGTAGGGAACGTGGATTTCTGTGCTCCCAGATGGCTGGGAGAGGAGCGTGTGGTCTCCAGAGAGGCACAAGGTGAGAAAGGGGCTTCTGTCCCATCAGTGAGTGCAGGAGTGGGGAGGAAGGGCCAAGGGACTGGTGCAAATCCTCCCTCCAGTCCCTGAGATGCCAATATCTTGGAGCACCTTCATCCTTACATCCCCACCCTTAGAGGAGCAAAGGGGTAATCCTGCAGTCTCAGGTAACAGATCTCACATGGGGAGAGGGCTTTGGATGATATTTGGTGGGTTACTTGGGGTCTGTGCCTCAGTGACACAAACACTGCATTTAAATCAGATCAACAGTCTCATTGTGGGGTCTTAGTTCCATTCATTCACCCTTCTCTACCCTCTCTGTATTGGAGTTTAAGCCAGGCACTGCTTGGCCAGTCTCTGCATGACAAATTTAATGACGAAAGAGAAATCACCCTGATGAAATGTGTACAGAGCTCCCCATGCTACACCACACAGACCCAATCACACGCTCTGCCAGTCATGCTCAGCATGAAAAGTAATTCATTTCATGAGCACTCCCCTTGATTTAAGTAGAGGGGTATGCCAGCCATTTTTAATTTATGAGTCCCCCATGCTGCTGCCAGTGGCCACTGTTTGTGGTTTATTGTTGTGATACACCAAGTGCATATAAAAGTTTCCCAGCACATCCTATAGAATAAATTCTATGTGCCTGTACTGTCCGTAACTTTGGCAGTCATCAGTTATGTGGCGTCTGAAACTTGCATTCTTCATCTTTTCATCAGACTGAATTTCAGCAAATTTGTGTTTGTGACGAGGAGGTTGTAATCTTCACTGATTTTTGCAGGGTACACTGTCAGCATAAACAGCATTTACAACAGTCTAACCACATTAATAATGTAGCTGTGTTCTGTATTTAAGAAAGCTGGAAGGTGAGTTCTCGTCTCAGAGAGGTATGATTATTTTCTGCTATTACAGCTGTGTCTATATGATGGTGTCCTCAGCAAAGGTTTGCTTGTTAGGGACTGCATCTCAATTAACCTGAACGGTATTCAATTGAAACAGAAAAAAAAGAGTGCATGAAAAGGCCACCTATAAGCAATCCAGAGTGAATTGCTGCTATTTATTGCCAGCTTGAAACTCTGAGATGGACCAAAGGTAAATCATCGCATTCTGAAACCAAGCAAAAATGATCCACAATTTTTTCCTTCCCTGTTGAATTTGAAGATAAAACAACATAGCTCCTAAACACATGGGAGTCAGAACATTTTTAGCTGTTTAAAGAGAAAGCAGTGTTGTATGATTTCGTCCTTATGCTCACAGCTCTTCCCATCTTAAAATAAGGTCTGAGTCTCTTTAAAGACTCTCTTTATGGCAATTTAGCCTACGCTGAGCTGAAGACCCAGCGTGGTCCTTAATCAAAGCAGCAGGGAGTCCTCCTGCCAGGGCTTTTACACAGCTACCTGGCTACAGCACTAGGCAAAACTCACTCCACCAGAATAGACTGAGGTTCCTCTTGTGAGCTGAGTCTGCCCAGTGGAAGCAAAGCTCACAATAAAGGTGCAAAGGGCATCACCAGACAAGCTGAAATAATTTGATCCCCATAGGACAGTCTCACATGCAGGAAGATCTCATCTTCACCCCTAATAACAAGAAACACCCCTCAGCCTTAAAGCAGGGTTTCTTCTTGGAGTCTTGCTGTGTTCTTAGCTCTTATCATTTGCTCTGACAAGCAGTCCCCTGTCTGTATAAAAGCCACAAGTGAAGGGTGTGCAGGACCATTAGAGCAGGGCAGCCTCTACTGAAGAAGAAGCAGGGAGAAGTAGCTGGCTCAGTGGCTCCTTTCCAATAAGCAAAGTGTGATCAAAACATGCAGGAAATCATCTTTTTTTCAGTTTGAAGACAGCCAGAATAATAATGCCCTAAAGTAACTGGTACACAACTTTCATTGTTGTTAAACTAGGAGGAGAAGCAAGGTACCTCAAAATCAGAAATGTAAAACTATTCTGTAGCAATTAGAACTGCACTAAACATGTCAGAACATCTCAAAAGAAAATCTTTAATCTAAAAAGCTTCTTATCTGGAAGATCATGAATCTAAGTTTTTGCACATTAGCTGTGACCAGGTTTCACATTGCCTGATACTATGTGAATTGCAGGAAGTCTGTGTTCAAAGAGTGGCTTCACATCCCAGCTTTGCAGATGAGTCAGGAAGGAGTGCCTGCATCCTAAACTTGGGAGAACTAGACCAGAATCAATCATGTAACAAAATACGTATACCACATTCAACACACAGCACGCTACCCTGCATGCATGCAGGGGGCACCTCTTAGGTGGGGTCAAACTGGAATTTCCTGACTTTGTTAAGAAGTAGATGCTAACCCATGGAAGTCATTAATAACTTCTGCGCTTTCAGGAACTAATTGCCACAAAGTGGGAAATTGCTTTTCCCTAATGATGACAGTCTTTCTTGAGCTGTAGCCATACATTCGCTTACGCAGGTCTTTCTTGGTCTTAGAATCCTGCTCACTAAAGACTTATGGACTATCAGTTGAGTAAAATTCAGCCCTCATTCTCTGCAATCCTAAGGAACATCATTGGTTTTGGACACCTGTTTATTGTGAGCTATCCCCTGACTTCCTCCTTTGCTTTCCCAAAAGATTAACAGATCCTTGCACCGAACAGGCACTACACTATGTGACTTTTAAAAGTGCTCTGCACTGCAGTCTACTCCACGTTTATCCCAGTTGTACAGAGTTAAGGCAAAGGAGACGGTTAGACGGCATAGGCAGGAAATGAGACAGTAACAAAGATGAAATTCCAGAAGTCCTGGAGGAAACAATGGGGAAGATATTAATTAAGGAATGCCTATTTGTCTGGCTCCAATTAGTAAATAAACCTCCAATCTTGATGTACCTATCTAGACAGGAGAAAGGAGAAAGTGCCAGTAGCTGTGACTGGAAATGAATATTGGAAAACCAGAGACACTTTCGGTACCATTGACCATTGGCTTGGATGTGACTTTCAAAAGAACTCTGGTTGGAAGAATTTACCTAAGGCAATGAGCTAATGTGCACTGGGCATATAATATTTTTTGCTGCTGGAACTTTTCCTTCTTCATAAATATATATTTAAAATAGCAGGCATTGACTTTGGAAGTGGTTATTTTAGCCTCACTCTCAGCCACTGTACAGATACTCTGGAGAAGAAGCATTTGGTAGTGATGCAAGCTGAAGAACCAGTTATGCTACCACAGCTGGAACTGTCTGCTGTGTGGCACTGAGGGTGTTTGAACCTCAGGATTACAACTGAGCATGGACATAGCAATGAGTGAGGCTGGTTTTGACACAAGAGAAACACACTTCAATCATCCTGGGTACTAGTCCTCAATGCTGGGGATGAAGACCCTCCAGTCATATTTCTTGCTTTGTAACTATCACGTCCTACTTTTGTTTAATTTCCATCCTCACCATCTTTCTGCCTGCAATTAGGTGGAGGAAAGAAAATGTCCTTCATGTGGTTTAGTGCATAATCCTAAACTGCATAGCAAGAAACAGATATTTAGGTATTTAGGGATTGTAGATGAAACATGACCTTTCTAGGTGATCAGTTATGGGCACAAGAGAAACCTGAGTCATTGAGGAGCAGTTTGTGGTTCTAGAATTGCTATTTCCCCTGCACTCAATGTTGTTGATTTCATCAAAGTTCTGAGTCACAGTTAAACCTGAATGTATCTGTGTTTCTGCCCAGAAAGAAACTAACTGCACCACAAATCTGGTATTTGCTGGAACTGATCACACTGGAAATTTCTGGCCCCAGAGCAGTACAGGTAGCTCCTTTCATAGTCAGTGAGGATTTGTTTGTATTGTTTCCAGATTTGGACAAATCACTTACCGCGTTTTGTGTCTCTTGTGAAATTTCCCAACTGTATTTCTGCCCATGAAATATATTCTTAAAGACATAGGCAGATGTGGGCACAACTACATCTCTGGCTATGTGAGAGTCCATAAGGACATGTAGCCACTTTTAATTTTTACTAAAACTCACTCCACTAAAAATACTTACAAGGCACTACCAAGCATGATAGAGGGGAAGGCCATTCTATTTTCTCTAAGCATTATTTTTCTGCTTAGTTTTCTTCCCCTCTGAGTTGTACATCACTCACATTTCTAGCAGCAGTTGGAGAATGATTAGATTCCCCTTCAGACTTTGCTTCCTGCTCTCATCTTCTCGCTTTTGTCCTCTCTAGAATTGCAAATCTTTTTTACCTTAAAAACCATAACCCTTTTCCATCAGTGTCTAAGGTCTAGAAACTCAGAGGATTCTACCTTATTGCTGAAGTAATCCCTCTGTTACTGTCGGTGGGTGAGGCACTGTAGCAACCAGGCTCTGGAAGCCACTGCAGGGAGTGGATTCTTCCCTCTTTCTCACTATTGCAAACTGAGGAGATGCTTCACTGATTCTGCTGAAATGAGAGGAAAATCAAGCGCCACATTCACTATTCAGCACATATCATCCACTGTCTATTATAAGCTGAAAATACTATTATAGGAAGCATTAAGATGGCATAGCTGCTAGTAATGAGCATCTGTGTATCTCTATTATATTGGTTTTTAGATAACAAGATGTAGTGAATGCAAAGGGCCTCACCCATGCTGCCAAAAAAGAAAAGAAAGAGAGAAAAAAAATAGAAAACCCTGCCCTAAGTAGTTCTTTTTCTTCCTGAAGGCCGTTAATAAAAAGAGAAAAAAAAAATAACACTTGAAATGAAAGACATTGAGGATCTGCTCATCCTCACGCACATTCACTGTGTGCTGAAGCCTGTGACAATGAAGGGAAATGATAGCAGAGAGCAGCATTGCCCTCCCTCAGACTGAGAAACTTTCACTGCAGAAGCATTTTAAAAGAATAACCCAGAGTACAGTAATTAAAGCTGATTCGGCTTCTCAAAAGGCTGCTTCAAGCTTTTGTGCTGAACCTTCACAAATTCCACAGGGCTTTGTTATTAATTGTGCTCCCACACACACTCTGCTCTCGTTGGGATGTTTCTGCTGTCACAGGTTCAGTATTTCTCACAGGCTTTCTGCACGTAACTGAGACTTGTCAGGGGAGGGAAATGCTTTTTCCAAGCATTTTTCCCTTTGTCCTGCCTCTCTTGTGTCTTGTTCCCTTGGCAATTTTTTGTTTGCTTGCTTTTTAATTTTCTTCTATATTTTCTTTCAGAAAAGAGTCTCTGGTGGAAATGAATGACATGGGGGGCGGGATGCCTTTCTTTCATCACTCTGAGATCATATGTCAAACCCACCTGGCGTTGCTCCTGAATCTGTGAACAACGGATCTCTTACAGGAGCTGGTAGATTCGCTACAAGGCAGGTGGCCATGACTGTGGTGGTGGGGGCAGTACATGCATCTGGCCTTGGATACAGATTCCTCAAGGCATCAGGAGAGACAGATACAGAGTTTAAAGTTTGATGCTGGCATCTGGATTGGGAAGCAATCTGTGCTAGAGGCAGGGATCAACCTTTCAGAATGGAATTTCTCATGCAGCCATTTTTTTCTCATGTTTCCTTGTGTTATTTCATGGTTTGTTTTGTTTTGTTTTTTTTTGTTTTAATTTGGAGACTAATTTTTGTGTGGATCGAGAAGCAGGCTGCCTAGCCTGCAATGGAAGTGAAAAGAGCACTCTTTATTGTAGTCAAGGGGTATAACATGAAGGGTATTGACCCACTGCCATTTAAAGGATACCCCTAAGTTTCCAAACACACTGTTTCCAAATAAAAGTACACTACTAATAGTTATTGTTTCTTTGTCTGAACACTTATAATAGCTTAAACGCATGGGAAAGAAACAGATTCAAATTCAACTGGGACATTTGCTTCTTTAACACATGACATTAATTGCTCAAGGTTATCCAGCAGATCACCTTGCAAGGGCTAGCAAATCTGTCACAGCATTTCATGGATTTAGAATAGACTAAAAAGAAGAGAACCTAACGATGGACTGCAGTCCTTTCCCTCTTTGGAAAAACTGTTTAAACCAAAATAAACAGGAGGTCCCTGTCATTAAATATATTGATTCATCCACCTAACTGACCTGACTAGTATCTGACTCTGCTGCAGGAGGACGCTTCTGTTCATGGACAAAAAGTTAGCTTATATTATCATCATCTACTTGTCTTTGTTGAGAAAGTCAGTGGTTCTTTCCATACTGTGAATCTATTCAACCAAATGTAGGTGTGCACATATAGGCATCCACTTGTGTCCTTCCCTTATGGTCAATAAGAGAAGACATTTGTCCTACACTTTTCACCATTTTAATCCAAATGTCAAGCAAAGTTCAGCTCTATTATGCTCTAGAAGTGCCTGTTTGTTCCCATTAACACCTCAGAGAGGTAGAATGACCGGTTTAGATAGATTAAAAAAAAAATAAATGCTTCTCCTTATCTTCAAGAGGAGCAAGAGGGAGGATCTGAGAAACTATGGTCTGCTTAGCCTCACCTTGATTCCTGGGAAGGTGATGGAACAAATAAATAACCCTGGAAACCATTTCCAAGCTTATTAATGATGTGAAAGTTATGAGGAATAGTCAGCAAGGATTTATTAAGGGAAAATCAAGCCTAACCAACCTGGTAGTCTACAATAAGATGATATGGACTCCCATAACATACTCATAGATAAATGGATGAAGTATGGATGAAATAACAGGGCAGTAAAGAAGATAGAGCTTTACCAGTTGTGCTCATTGAAAGGACAACAGGCACATGGCACAAACTGACATGCATGAAATTGCTTTGAAGCAGTCCTTTTTGGCCTTCTATGATGGGGCTACAGAACTGATGGACAGGGGTAGAGCAGTTGATGTCATCTACCTGGACTTGTGTAAAGCGTTCGACACTGTCCCACACAACTTCCTTGTCTCTAAATTGGAGAGACATCAATTTGATGGATGGACCGCTCGGTGGAAAAAGAACTGGCTGGATGGCGGCACACAAAGAGTTGTGGTCAATGGCTCAATGTCCATCTGGAGACCAGTAACGTGTGGTGCCCCTCAGGGATCGGTGTTGGGACCGGTCTTGTTCAACATCTTTGTCAGTGACATGGACAGTGGGATTGAGTGCGCCCTCAGCAAGTTTGCTGATGACACCAAGCTGTGTGGTTTGGTTGATACGCTGGAGGGAAGGAATGCCATCCAGAGGGACCTTGACACGCTTGTGAGGTGGGCTGATGCCAGCCTCATGAAGTTTAACCATGCCAAGTGCAAGGTCCTACACCTGGGTCGGAGCAATCCCAGGCACAGCTGCAGGCTGGGCAGAGAAGAGATTCAGAGCAGCCCTGAGGAGAAGGACTTGGGGGTATTGTTTGATGAGAAAATGAACATGAGCTGGCTTCAGTGTGCGCTTGCAGCCCAGAGAGCCAACCGTATCCTGGGCTGCATCAAAAGGATCGTGACCAGCAGGTCAAAGGAGGTGATCCTGCCCCTCTACTCTGCTCTTGTGAGACCTCACCTGGAGTATTGTGTGCAGTTCTGGTGTCCTCAACATAAAAAGGACATGGAACTGTTGGAACAAGTCCAGAGGAAGCCACAAGGATGATCAGGGGACTGGAGCACCTCCTGTATGAAGACAGGCTGAGGAAGTTGGGGCTGTTCAGCCTGGAGAAGAGAAGGCTGCGTGGAGACCTCATAGCAGCCTTCCAGTATCTGAAGGGGGCCTACAGGGATGCTGGGAAGGGACTCTTCGTTAGGGACTGTAGTGACAGGACAAGGGGTAATGGGTTAAAACTTAAACAGGGGAAGTTTCGATTGGATATAAGGAGGAAATTCTTTCCTGTTAGGGTGGTGAGGCAGTGGAATGGGTTGCCCAGGGAGGTTGTGAATGCTCCATCCCTGGCAGTGTTCAAGACCAGGTGGGACGAGGCCTTGGATCATATGATTTAGCCTAAGGTGTCCCTGCCCACAGCAGGGGGGTTGGAACTAGATGATCTTAAGGTCCTTTCCAACCCTAACTATTCTATGATTCTATGATTCTGTAAACAAAAGCTTTATTACTACAATGGTTGTCAGACACTTGAATAGGTTGCCCAGACAGTCTGTTAAGCTTCAGTCCTTGAAGATACTCAAAACCTGACTGGACACAGTCCTGTGCAACCTGTTCCAGTTGACTCTACTCTAAATAGGGAGATTGGGGTGGGCTGACCTTGGCTGGCTGCTGGATGCATACCCAGTTGCTCTCTCACTTGATGTTCCTCAGAAGGAGACAAAATAAGAAGCTCATGGGTGGAGATAAAGACTGTGAGTTCACTTACCAGTTACTGTCATGGGCAAAACAGACTATGCTGGGAGAAAATTAATTTAATTTATTGGAAATTTAAATAGACAAAAACTAAACATAGACAAAAACTAAACCACCTTTACCTAAACCCACCTTCTGCTGCTGCTTCCTTCTTTTCTGCCTGAGGAGACTTTGGACCTTTCAGAAACCTGTTTCCCTCCCGGTACCCTCAGTTTGGCTGAGGGGCTCAGATGCACCCTATGCTTGGGCAGCTGGAACCCCTCATGCTACCAATGCAATGACCTCCAGAGGTCCCTTCCAAAGTGAACTGTTCCATGATTCATTTGTTTTGTGTGGTCCTTGATACTGGTATGGAAGTGCCAAGTTCTTGCTGCCTGCACCTTATTACGGTTTACCTATTGAGCTCTGGTGGTGTCCTCCTTTCCTTGCTACAGAGCCCACAAGTTCCAGCTGATACACCCATGACCACCTCACTGCAAGTCGCTTGCAAATCCTCAGCTATTCTTGAAACATTTACTTGAACCAGAGGCAAATTTCTTTTCTCTCTAGTTTAAAGCAAATCCTTCAATACAATTTTCATCTTCATAAGAGAAAATGAAGAAAAACAATTACCCCTGCACAGCTCTTTCTTGGTTTTTCTTTTCTATTGTTCACAAAAGCATGTTAAGCCCCCTTTTATTTATTTCTCAATATACACAAGTAAAAGAATGTATATTAATGCAAATGAAAAAATGGCATTGTCTTTCCTCCCAGGCAGCGTGTTTGTCATTTACTAACCTACCAATGATTGACTGAAATGAAACTGTAAATTGTGATTGATAAATTTTAAAAATCCAAGGGTATCAAGCACATTAAAATGCTGTTTGTTTGTTTCTTTATCCAAACCCAGCAAGCTACCAGAGAACAGCCGAATTCTGGGAATAGACTTCTCAGTCTTTCTCCAGATTATTTGTTTCAGCTCCACTGTAGCAGAATCAAAGCAGTGCTTTCATTGACTGCAAGCTCTGCATCCAGGAGAGCAAAGTAACAAAGTGGGTGGCAGTGCCTTGGGTTCTTCCTGTCTGTGAACACGTGCAACAGAGTTCGGTTCAGATCATGACATCTGGGGTGTTTATCAGTCTAACAGCTGCTGGCCAGGGAGACACAGAAACATATTAACATCACATAGACTGTGTTTGTGTGCAGCATCACTAACAGTATGTCTAGGAAAGGATAAAAGTCAGAGATAAAGTTAAGTGTATATGGGGATAAACAGAGTTTGTGCCTGAAGTTAATATAGAATTTTCTCATTTCTCTCTAAACGAAACCACTGCAAAGGAGAGAGAAGAGTCTAACTAGTTTTTAATTTATCAGTTATTTTTATTTTCTTCTCAGAAGAAAGGCAAACTCCTATAAAATGAAAGGAACTTGAAGAATTTTTTCTCTTTCATAATGCCATCTCTAGGGAATCTGACCTCACCTCTCCCATAGCCTACCTCATTTTGAGATCTTGTGGTTTTGGGTGCACAGAAAGGCACATCAAGAAAAATGATGTGGCAGTCTAAGTTCCCATTAGGATTGGGTGGAAAATATCATCCTGTGTTCTCAGTAGCAGACCTAGCTACATAGACCAGCCTCTGCAACCTCTAGGCTTCAGTACCGAGAGTCACAACAGTAATGAAACGCTGCCTGCTAGAGCTTCAGCTGGCACAGACTGCAGGAGCCTATCTCTTTTTGTCTTATGGGTCACTTCCTCTACACAAATTTCTGCCCCTTTGTCAGCTCCCTGGCTGCTGTGGGGTCCATTTCAGTGTCTCCAGAGCGGAATTTGTGCCTGACATTCCAGCAGGGCTTGTTGCTTCCAAGCAGTCACTTAGGATAAGAGAAAAATGAATTCCAAAGTGACAAGATAGCTCTAGACGCACCAGTGAACTAGAAATAAGTGGAAAGGTCAATAAAATATTCCTCTGCTGAATCAGAATTTGTGCTATGAAAGAAGACATGGAAATGGAACAATAGTTAATGCATTGTCTTTACATAGTATATTCTACTGAACTTTTATCTCATTTACACACTGAATAGTCGTTTTAGGTAGGGATAGACCCAACAGCCCATTCTCATCAAAAATAAAATAAAGGAAAAGTACAAATAAAAAGGTCCCAAACCTGAAAAACACAGAAGTTCATTAAAAATCCTTTTATTTTTCTTCTTTTTAACTTCAGATTGTAACAATTTTAGGTGAAACATTTTGCAAATTTCCTGTGTCCTAGAAGCATTATTAACGGAGCACTGAAATGTTCTATTGAACACACACCAGGTGTCAGACTTTTAAAATCAGATCATTTCAATTACTATTGCATTTTCCCCTTTTTCTTACTGCAGATGGACATCATTTGAACAGACAATATTTTATGAACTGACCCACTAGGAGACAAGGCCACGAAACATTTGAAGCCGGTATTCTGACCTGGCACACAATTGCAAATGATGGTTTCTATTCTAATAGCTCTCTGAAATCACTTTACAAAGGAAATGGTCAAGAAAAGCATTGCTGAATGTGACAAAACACTTCTGTAAGCACAGTGCATAGCTCAGTATCCTATTGTGCTCCATTCCTTAACACAACAGTTAATGCCAATGCTCCAGGTGCTGCAAAAAGAATTGGGAACAAGGTTGAATAGTTTGTTAGGAAAATTGCCCTAATGAGAGGGTGACTAAACCAGGACTCAGGTTTACACTCTCTTTCTTGGTAGTTCTGAAGTCTTCCTAGAGGCACCCCTTCTTTGTGTCCCACTTTCCCACCTGGAATGGGTGGATCACAGCACAGTCCTACCCTCTGGAGCAACGACTGCAAAGTTTATGGTGGTAGTGATAGGATGGGGAAAATACCTGTAACAATTAGGAAGGGGCTGGGGAGAGGGTTGCGGCAGGTATAATGTATGCCTTCATCAGGTGCTTGCAGGAAGAAAGGTAATCTAAGGAATCCTTAGCTGTCCTGGTGGAAGCACAACTGCTCTGACATTTGTCTGAGGGTGACATTCGGGCTAGCTGCTGTCAGAAGCTCTGCTAGTTGCTTAGACAGCACTTGAGATATGAAAGATGCCCAAACACTGAATCACGCTACAATTATAACAAGCTGCTGAGCTGTTGCAGAAAACATCTCAGTTTCAAACCATCAGTTTCTGCATATTTGGAGTAAATTTTACTCTAATGAGCTTGTTCGTCTAACAGGCTGGAAAATCTAGTAGAAACTGCCAATTTGTACACATTTGCCACTAATAGGCTTCTTGAGCACTGTGGAGCTTTCTATAGCAGTGTAGCCATCCGTGTGTCCTCACAGTCACTCCCTGGGGATGGACATTAGACCCATCACAGCTAGCCTCGAAGTTATGGTTAGTGTAATGGGTTGTAGTGAATAGAAAAATTGTCAGTATCCAGGGCTGAATTGTGCTTGGGCTGTCCAAAACCAGCCAGAAAGATGTCCCCTTTCCCAAAAAGCAGCACTCTTCATGTACAGAATGAAAACTCACCATCTGGTGTGTATGCAGCAGCATACAGGAGATGGACTAAAGGCGTCAGAGCCAGATTGTGGTGGATGAGTGTCACCAGTGAAAGGACAGTATGGACACTGGCCCAGATGCACTGCACTGCAAGGGATGAAAAGTGTTCTTAGACTTAGATTATTAATTAATTAATTACAGGTTCCAAAGAAAACGTGCATCTCTCTGCATTTCCTACATTTGGTGTTTGCTTACATCTGTAACTGAAATCTCTCCAGTATAGCTTTCTCTTATCTCTGTCTCTCTCTGCCTTTCCCTCATCTCTGGCTATAACGTGACTGCACAGCTATGTGAGTTTCCCAAGATGGGTGCTGGTGGGATAGGAATAGTATTTCCTTAAACCCACAACAGAGTGTTTTAAGTTAGTGTCCTGGGTTCAGCAGGAAGCAGGAGGAGTGAGCATGTGGCTGCATGGTTCTGGGTTGCCGGCTGGGCTTAAACCACGGCAGCTAGACAAAACCATTTCTTTTTTATCCTTTACAGAAGGTGAATTTCTCATCTGCTGGTAGAACACTTTGCTCAGTGATTTGATGCTTCCTGACTGTGTAGTTACTTTGTGGACTTAAATAGGATGAAGCTTTCATCCAAACTATTCCACCTCAATGAAGGAAAAAGTCTGAAAAATAGGACTTTGGAAAGTAATATTATATCAGGTTTTGGCGGTTTCTATTCCAAGTTATTGGGGTCTCAGGAACTGGTGCCAGCTAGCACTGTAAAATATTGTCTTCCCCCTGCTGCAGATAGCAAGCGGAAACAACGGGTGTTGCTCCATTCTGCCTTCTGGCAGGGTTATTTAATCTAAGTGTGACTTTCCAATGGCAAGGAAAAATAACAGGAGGAGGAGGATGACATGACCTTCATCCTGGTAGTCCTTGACTAGAAGTCTAAGGTTTAACAACATTAGAAGGTTAACCCAAAGTCAGCAAACAGTTTATCAGTATGTAGTCATTTATCGAACATGGGATCAATTTGATGACCCCAGAAATTATTGCCTCGGGTTCTATTTGTGGTAGTTTGATTAAACTTACTTAAGTATGACAAGAATGAAAATTAATAAAGCTAGTGCTCTGGAGGGGACTCTGCAGTACTAAATCATTTTTCAGCACAGTAGCAAAAGTACTTGCAATCTATCTATAAAGTCAATTAAAGCAAAATGCAAGACCTTCAATTGTTTCTCTAAATTGTTTTTTGCTTTGTAACATCTTGTTTCTTCTGGGTTTGTTACCAAAGTATGGTCAAAAAAAAACAAAGCTACATCTTGAAATTCCTCAGGTGGTTTGAAGATAATGAGAGTTTTAAATGTATATTCCCTTTAGCTGCTCTTTGAACTGTTAGAGTTTAGGATTTTGATTCTTTTGTATTCAGTATTTAAGTTTTCCCACATCAAGCAAAAACTGTCATTGTCAAGAATACACAGGACTCCAGGAGACAGGGCTTCTCCTAGAAAGCACCAAATAAGGTCAGAATACAAATGGTGCCAGAACTGTGATGGGCAAACATTTCTGCCAGTGGAGGATTCATGCGTTTGTAAGCTGAGAATTGCAAACAAGAAATTTCTGGTATCCTATAATGCATAAAAAAAGAATTTCACAAGATTATGACCACTAAAATGGAGTCATCCAAATATTTAGAAGTGGCTTTATTCACCTTCATAACTATTGTTCACTTTATTTCTATATAAATGTGACTGTATATAATGAAGACCTGTCCTTATGCTGTATCAATGTGTTTGTAATGTATTTGAGGAGATTTGGAAATTGCAGTTGAATTAATCCTTATGGGTATTAGGCCTTAGCTCTAAGCAGATACTGAGAAGTGGCTTAGTGCCTTATTTTTATTAGGACCCTGGTTTTGTTCATTAGAACTATGCATTAAACCCCACAGTCTCAATAGAAACTTGGGAGTAAATTGCTATGTTGCTTCAAAACTGCTGCAGCGTAATCTCATGTAGCTGCAAGAACTGCTTGTCCACAGTCTGACAGCTCTGCTTCTCAGATTGCTTTGGACTCGTCCATCTTCTCTCCTGCTTAGCATCATTGCTCCACTGACAGCCACTGGATGTGCAGCTCCCATCATTCTGTAATGTCTCCAGCCAGCCAGCAAGCGTTAGCATCCATCTCTGCACTGAAAGACTGACAATGTAGCATCTTATTTTAACTCTGTAGGGAATACTAGGTAAAGGGACTGCCTTTCACTGTCAACTTGATTGTTTTATGAGCCAATTCTGTAGGAGGAAAAGGGTTTTGGTCCCCCTTTAGAATTTTCTACGTTCAGGTAGAATAGTGCAGCCTGGATTAAAACAGTGAACCTCCACTTGGGCTCGACTGTGAAGAATCATTGAGTCATGGAATAATTTAGGTTGTAAAGGACCTTTAAGATCATCAAATAAAATTATTAACTTAACACTGCCAACTCCACCACTAAACCATGTCCCTAAGCACCATATCTACACGTCTTTTAAATACCTCCATGGATAGTGACTCCACCACTTCCCTGGACAGCCTGTTCCAATGCTTGATGACCCTTTTGGGAAGACATTTTTATGAATATCCAATATAAACCTTCCCTGGCATAAATTGAGGCCATTTCCTCTTGTACTATCACTTGTTATTTGGGGAAAAGAGACCAACTCCCACCTCACTACAACCTCCTTTCAAGTAGCTGTAGAGAGCGAAAAGATCTCCCCTGAGCCTCCTTATCTTCCGGCTAAACAACCCCAGTTCCCTCAGCCATTCCTCATACGACTTGTGCCCTAGAAGAAGAGATTTCAGCCTTCATTCTCCTAGCACTAAATGCCTTCAGGGAAACATCATAAAAAGTATTTTCCCACCACTCATAACAACTGGTTTGAAACCTGTATGTTTCAGATAGGGTATTTCTTCTGTATTTTCACTATGGTGGGTATATCTCTAGAGATAGTATTTGACAACATAGATGGGGAGCTCCACAGTCTGAAAGTACAGGAGCATTACTGGGGCAGGTTACTTGGAGCACTGCTGCTGTGTACTGGGTTCATGCTGTTCATCAGCTGTATCATGCAGTGTGTTTGTCCTTGCCTGAGTGGTCACTTGTGTCTGCATCCCAGCCCTTCGTAAATGGAATAATTGCAGTTGAATATGGGCAAGCCTGGGAACTGGGGGAGAGGTAGAGGGTTGGGGTGGGGCCGTATTGTCTTGGCCTTAAAGAAAATCCTTAGTTTCAGTCTCAAGTCTGATGTTTTTTGGGGCCCATATTAACATCCCTAAAAAGTTTTGATTCATTTGGATTAAATAAAATACCATAAGGCTATTGTATGCCAAAAATTATTATGTGACAGTTCATTTGTATTTCTGAAGTCCTCAAATAAATTTTGCATATTTTCTTCATGGAAATTTAAAAAAGAAAAGCTATCAGACAAGGGAAGGCATGCAGAGTGGGGAATGGAAGTGTCAGAAAAACAAAGCCACCTTAAAAACTCTTCTACACTTTACCAGTTATTCAAGCCAAAGGGTTAGTTAGGCAATTTCTGCACTGTGCTGCTGTCTGTAACAGTGCATCACAGTGCCACAAAACCATGGGTTTCTGTTCCTGTCTTTAACATGTATATCCTTTGCCTGTGAGTTTATGCTCTTTAGGACACTCACTACCTCCTCTGGTGTGCTGATCCTGATAAAGGAATTTGTTTTTCCTGACAAAATCAACACACCCAACGGCTATTTTATTAGCTACTTTTACCATAAGAACATGGGGCAACAGGGAAGGAGATAGCAGATGTCTCTGCTGAGGGAGGCCTTTAGGAGGTCCAGGGAAGCTGAGATCAAGAATGCAAAAAATGTAGCCCTAATCCTCTCACTATTCTCCTCTTGGAGACAAAGCCGTGTCCAACACATTAGTCTTGGAAGTGATCATCTAATTGACATTACATATGGTAATTTTCTTCCTATTTTTGATTTCTGATTTCAACTGTGTGCTGTTTAGAAATTTTTTTTGCTACTGCATTCTGAGAGGGCTTAATTTGGGAGTTCTTACATATATGTATTTTTTGTGTGTACCAGATTCCCATTACGGACAAATATAGTGACCTGCAAAGTCATCTAAAAAGCAGTACTTTGGATAAAGTATTCTGTAGTGTGTACTTATAACTACAGTTGTTTTAATTGACTCTCTAACTGTTGTGACAGAGTATTTCCATTCGTGAGAAATGGAAAAACACCCTTCTTACCCTCTTCCTTTAAACTGCCTGAACAGTTGTAGTGGGAAAAGTAGAAATTTGGAAACCTGGGATTTTCAGAGAAGGTTTTGAACCAGAGAGCTGTTTAGAGTGTTAATATATGTTTAAAAGAGAATTAGAGATTGCTCAAGGAATCCACTGGGCATAGCAGTCAGTGAGGAATAATTCTTGCCAATTCCCAGTGCTGGTAATCAGCTCATTGGAGGTTTGTGCCCTGTCAGGAGCCGTATTCTGATTTGGTCTGGTTCATGATAACTAGTAAAAAATGGAGACAAAAGATGGCTTTGTGCTAGAATGAAGCACTGTATCTTGTAAATTGGCAGGTCTTGCAAGGAGCTATGAAGCAGTGTGGGCAAAAGCGGCTTGAGTTTAAAGCTTTTGTTTGTTGGTTTGTTATATTTTCCAAGAGAACACTTTTCCTTTAAATAAACAGCACTTTGCTGTGCTAAACAGAATTATCACTGGTTAAGCCTTGTCCTTCTCCCTGAGGAAATGTGGTGTACCAGGGCTTGAAGTAAACCTAAAGAATGGCAATAAATCGTGAGACCTAGAGTCACAGGATTAATCCTGGAGGGAAATATCACTAAGGAATAATTCAGACTGGGGTTATGCAAACCCTGCATTCTGCACAGGCTCTCAGAGAGGTCAGGCGCTGCCCTCCCTATGCCTCATATGAGACACAGCAGAGCTCTGAATGTAGGTCCGGCACCACCCTTGGATTCAGTAGAGCCAGATCTGCTCATAGAAATCACCTTGCACAGAATCGGGCCTTTGATTTGAAAGAAGATGATTACAGTCTTTATTCAAGCAAAAGATCTGAACAGAAACTGAACTGTAAGGGCGCAGTTAGTCCACCAACTTCAGTGAACTGCACACACTTCAGCTTTACCTATGGGTTTTATGCTAAGATAAAAATGAACTTACCAAACATTTTTATTTCCACAGTGTCATTCCATTTTCCAGTTCAGTGAAAAGAAAACATCCTGACTTAGCAGAGACTTTCCCTGAACAAGCAATGCATAAAAGCAAAACAAGGCTATACGGTGCATGGAAAATTACGTTCTTCCATGTCATACCTTAGCTTTCTCTTTTAAATGATGACCGATGGGTTTCTGATTGAAGTTCAGGGGCTTGATATCAAAGACAGCAGCTCATAAGAGAGCTGCTCAAAGAGAAATTATGACTGTGTATTAGTGGCTGCTTATTATTTAAAAACAAAGCCTAAAACATATTGGCTACCCCTTTATCAGACACACTCTTGTGAGTATTCTTTTATGATTGTTCCATTTCCTAAGTCTCACAAAACAATTTGAAGTTAAACATAGCAGAGCTTATTCTGCTTAAGATATCAAGGGATTTTACATAATGACTAATTTAAAAGCAAATGCACAAATTAACTAAATTCACATGTAAAGAAATATGCTTCAAAAGTTACCACATTTTTTGCTGTCTGGGATTCAGTGGATAATTAAAAAACCTCAATCCTCTTGCTGATCATCAGTTGAGAAAATGTGGAAGTAGGTTTATAGAACAAAAGGCGAAGGCCCTGTCCTTGGCATCCTGTCTAGACAATAAGTTGACCTTATTTAAACTGGTGAAGTAGGGGGCATCTCCTGGGACTTGAAATCTATGGTAGTGAAGGGGCTAATTGCTTGAGATCTAATCAGAGATGTCTGAATATAGTCTCCAACAGGGAAGGTGTCCAAAATTCATATGTGCTTTGGGAGTATTTTCAAAAAGAAAATAAAACTGAAGAACCTGGGAAGGAAGGCTGCTTAAACAGGCAGCTGCAATTGCCTTGTCTGTTGCTCAAGCTTTCAAGCCTGCTTGTTCATCTTGTACTCTGCTAAAGAAAAACTTTCATAGAATAATAGAAGAGTAGAACAGTTTGGGTTGGAAGGGGCCTTCAACAGTCATCTAGTCCAACCTCCCTGCACTGAGCAGGGACATCTTCAGCTAGATCATGTTGACCAGCGCCACATCCAGCCTGCCCTTGAATGTCTCCAGAGATGATGCATCCACCACCCCTCTGGGTGATCTGTGCCAGTGTTTTACCACCCTCATTTTAAAGAAATTTTTCCACACATCCAGCCTGAATCTCCCCTCTTTTAGTTTAAAGCCATCACCCCTCATCCCATTGAACAACTCTGTAGATAAAGAACTGGCTGGATGACCGCATACAAAGAGCTGTGGTCAATGGCTCAATGTCCAGCTGGAGACCAGTAACGAGTGGTGTCCCTCAGGGATCGGTGTTGGGACCGGTCTTGTTCAACATCTTTGTCGCTGACATGGACAGTGGGATTGAGTGCACCCTCAGCAAGTTTGCCGATGACACCAAGCTGTGTGGTTCGGTTGATACGCTGGAGGGAAGGAATGCCATCCATAGGGACCTCGACACGCTTGTGAGGTGGGTTGATGCCAACCTCATGAAGTTTAACCATGCCAAGTGCAAGGTCCTACCCCTGGGTCAGAGCAATCCCAGGCACAGCTACAGGTTGGGCAGAGAAGAGATTCAGAGCAGCCCTGTGGAGAAGGACTTGGAGGTGTTGGTTGATGAGAAAATGAACATGAGCCGGCTGCAGTGTGTGCTCGCAGCCCAGAAAGTCAACCGTATCCTGGGCTGCATCAAAAGGAGCGTGACCAGCAGGTCAAAGGAGGTGATCCTGCCCCTCTACTCTGCTCTTGTGAGACCTCACCTGGAGTATTGTGTGCAGTTCTGGTGTCCTCAACATAAAAAGGACATGGAACTGTTGGAACAAGTCCAGAGAAGGGCCACGAGGATGATCAGGGGCTGGAGCACCTCCTGTATGAAGATAGGCTGAGGAAGTTGGGGCTGTTCAGCCTGGAGAGGAGAAGGCTGCGTGGAGACCTCATAGCAGCCTTCCAGTATCTGAAGGGGGCCTATAGGGATGCTGGGGAGGGACTCTTCATTAGAGACTGTAGTGATAGGACAAGGGCTAACAGGTTAAAACTTCAACGGGGAAGTTGAGATTGGATATAAAGAGGAAGTTCTTTCCTGTTGGGGTGGTGAGGCACTGGAATGGGTTGCCCAGGGAAGTTGTGAATGCTCCACCCGTGGCAGTGTTCAAGGGCAGGTTGGGCAGAGCCTTGGGAGACATGGTTTAGTGTGAGGTGTCCCTGCCCATGGCAGGGGGGTTGGAACTGGATGATCTTAAGGTCCTTTTCAACCCTAACTATTATATGATTCTACAATTCTATCTCAACAGGCCTTGCTAAAGGTCCTTTCCAACACTACACTATTCTGTGATTCTATATTTCTTTAGGCCCCTTTCTAGCAACTGAAAGGCCGCACACAATGTCTCCACAGAATCTTCTGCTTTCCAGGCTGAACACCACCGTCTCTCTCAGCCTTTTGTCATAAGAGATTGTACAGTTGTGTTGTGAGCCACGCTGACAAAATAAAGCAGTTGAAAGCTAAAACTTTTTCTCTTTAGGCGTTTTCCAGACAGATCAGTTCCTCAGTCTGATGGATCACCAAAGGGTCTTGCACAGGCACAGCCTGAGGAATGATGCTAGGACAGAAAGGAATAGCAAAGAAATTAAATTAAGGTATAATTATCCCTTTACTGACCATTGAATACATAATTCATGTAAACCCAAGCTAGGAAATATGTTTATATGTCTTCTTGACTTCCAAGCTGACAGGTAACTATTGTAATAGACTGTGATAAAGTTTAGTACCTCTCTTTTCCCCAGTCCAATGTAAAGACCAAGATGTTCAGCATATTACTAGCAAAAGAGGAGAGACTAAAACATTCTGAAAAAGCTACATCATACCTCAATAATGACCTAATTAACCTGCTTATTCTGATGAGACTAAAACTATGATCAAATTGGCTGTCATTTAATTATGCTCTTTTCACTAATATTATTAGAATATTTCTTAGGTGCACGGCATAGCTCATTTAGTGTAAATTATGCTCTGTTTAAATAAAGCTGTGATTGTGGGAACATGTGTAAAATGATCTTTTAAAGTTTTTTCACTGCATCAATCATTCTGTGTTTCAAAATCATCTGTAGATTATAACTGAAAAGAAAAATATGTGTTTATGTTGTACTTCTTATAATTATTTTCTTCTGGGCTTTGAGGTACATTTAACCATCCTAGTGAAAGCATGAGTCTTAGGATAATCCGTAGCATCACTGTGAAGATTAAATATCAATAGGGGAAGTAATAATCAAAAGCTTGACTTGAGGAAGGTCTGGATGTTTTGACTCAGCAAAAAGCTGCAGCACAGAATTTGAAGATAGAATGCTTTTTAATATCCTGAAAAAATAATTCATTGCACAAAACGAGCACTGAAGCAGTATATGTGTATATGTATGTATATGAAAGTACTCGGCTTGTATCTGAATTATTGTAGCTATTTCAGATTAAGTCTTGAGAAGATCTGCATGATTGTTTTAATCAGCATTCCTTGAGATAACATCATTCTCTATGGGCTAAGGAGTAACAGGAAAATTCTGAAAACATGAAGGTTTCGATTTTAGGCTACAAAACACAGATTTTGTGCCATAAATTCAGTTATGTGGGATTGTGGAGGAATTTAAATTAGTTTGGAAGTGATCGTTCTAGACTTTTGAGGTTCAGACATGCAACAGAGCACAGAACGGCAGCTAGCTGTGAAGCCGTCTTTGCACCTGCTGCAATCACCACCTCTGCTCTCCCACTTCCATCATGTCCTCTTTTCCTCCTTTCTGATTGCATGTCCTGTGGAAGAGTCATTTCATACATCATTATATCATTTACAATGTAGCTGGACTCTTCCAGAGCCTGAAGTCTCTTTGGGGGATCTGCGCTGCATGACTTGAAGCATCCAGCTGAGATGCTTAAATCGGAAAGCTTTTTTCCCTTGCTGTGTCAGCAGTCAGAGGAGGAAGAGAAGCTCTTGTCTTTCCAGGTTTATTGAGGCACATACATTGAGCTTGTGGCTGGATTGCCCTCTCTCTCCATTGACCATGTAGGGAGCCTCATGAGACCTATGTCCTGCATTAGGCATCTAACATCAGATGACTCTAAATCGGCTTTGTGTGCTGTCATGTTTACAGGTGTTTTTTTTTCCTTCCAGCTTTATTTACAGCTTTAATAATTTCAGTTATTGTTTTTGTAGCTTCTATGACCTCTCTTTTTGATAGCAAGATGCAGTTTTAGGTGTTCTATCTTGGCCATACAGGTTAATTTTCTTATTCTAATAATAATTCACATAAGAAAGCCTTCACCTGCAGTTCCAATCCACTTTCTAAGCTGCTGTTAAGCACATCCTCCGAGGCCCCTATGAAGTAGGAAGGGAACCCATAAAACCAACATTGACATCCCACTGCAATTATCTACATCTGAGATGGAAAGTGTTGTCTGTTAAATCAAAATACCATGAAGCTACAATTTCACTGAAGTCATAGAATCATAGAATAGTTCTGTCAATTTAAAAAACATCAGCAGAGTAAGAAGTGGGTTTAAGCTGAGATTGCTGAGAAAGTGAAGTCGTAGTTAAAGCTAATCTGGGGGAACAGTATTAGCTCGTCTTTGCTTATAAAAATGCTGTGGGAGCTTCATTGACCAAAGATCCAGCACATCCCAATTCTTGTGTGCTGTCTGGTCAGCAAAGTTTCTGCAGACAGAATTTTACATGATGCCTTATTTGCCAAAGCTGTCCCCAACTTCTGGTCTGTTTGACTTTACAAACTTGTATAAAATAAATCCTCCCAGGTTTCTTAGCATAGTGGAAAATTATTTAGTTTTATACACTAGTTATTTTTAATGAGTTTTGTCCATGTATTTTAGTTATGGCTTTCTGGACATAAGCCTGTGTTTAGGTTGTTTTTTTTTTTTACATTAAGCAGTCATTTTCTACACAGTGAAGCTAAGCTGGTATCATATATTATGTGCAGCTCCTGAAATTAGTGATTATCAATTCAACCTGTAGAGCAGCAAATGCCTAAAGTGCTTGACATCAAAAAAGTGTTTTTAATTAGAGTTACCAACTGATCTGTTCTTTTATTAGGCACTGTCCTTTCCAGAAGGAGCAACCTTCTACTTTTGTGCTAGTTATTTCCCTGGGAAATGAAACAAGAACATTGTTCTTGAACTCAGCCATTTTGCTATTCGTGAGAAACACGAGATTTGATCTGTTAAAAAGTGATGTATAATTCATACCATTATATCTTGGGTAAGATGCATTCAAATATTTTTATTTAAGGTCCAGCAGATACCTGTTAGCTTGTTTTTGGCACAATGAGGGCTTACAGCCTTTACATTTTTGCATTCTTCAAAGTATGCTTGCAAATAATATTTTAAAAGTACCTGAAACTTCCACTATATTTGAAAAAAAAAAAAAAAAAAGATATTTTTACATACATTTAAATGGCTGCATGAAGTAGATTTCTGCTGGAATGGAAGGCAAGAAATAAAAACCCTCTTCAATGCAGCAAAAATTTATTTGATGTCCTACAGTTCCTACTTTGTCTTTTACTTTTCTATTATTTTAGAAAGTGTTTTCTGGCATATAGTTTCTAATTCGGTACTTATTAGAAGCACATTTATATTCATATAAATCTTTCACTAAAGAAGACATTAACCACCTTATTCCGATCACTGCCATCTTCAGGCACAGCATGGATCTTCTCTTTTTGCTCCATAAGACCAACCCAAAATTTGGAATATTTTAGAATCCATTAATTTATGATATTAAAATGCCACAGCTGGACTTCACTTTGAGTTTTAAAAATCTTCTCTCTGAAATAAGAAACAGAAATGAAATCTATGGTGTGAGACCTGCTCTGTTTACTCAGTATTAAATCTGTTATTATAATGACTACAGTAGATTTTAGCTTCTTTTAAACTTATAGCTTTAGTGTTTCAACATGAATAAGTGATGGATCTTGTATTCTTCTTATTAATTTTACTCTTTACTAAGTACCATTGCCAACATGGGGCATTTTGTAATGCCCACTATTTTCATGATGTTCTCTGCGAAGTCTGTTAATTTATGATGGTGATAGGATAGCTTTTAACAGCCAGATCTGTCAGCACTTCCTTTGAGGTATCTCTTTAAGCCCCTAGATCCTAGCATTGTGCAAGAGAGGGTAATTTTCAAATAGTCTTCTTTCAACATCTATTTTCAGAGATGTATTTTAAACTGCCAAAAATGATATTTGATATTTCGACATTTTGATGTTCTTAAAAGAGATTTTTTCTCCTTTTCTGATCAAAATAATATAAGTAATGTTTTATGGTTTTAATGTAATGAGGGTGAAGTTGAAACAAGACATGCTTAATTGAGGCTGGCTGTCAACCTTCTTAAAATTTTTAATTTGCAAAAGTTCCATTTCATTATCAATATGCGATGGGGAAAATATATCAGGATCTCAAAAATCAGTTGCAAATTGGGAAAAAGAGCTAACCTGTCAGACTGTGGGTTAAGCTGAAAAGGAAGCTAGGAAAGTTGGCTGGGTGAGGGTTGTTGATTAAATATATTTATTCTATGAAAGGACAATAAACATGTAATGTTATTGTGGCATCTTTATGCACTCAGTTTAAAATGAGAACTGTAATTTAATGTGATCATAATTTAGACAACATGCAATGAATTCTTCTTCTCCTTCTTCCCTTCCTAATTTTTCAGGGCTAAATAAAATAGAGCCTTTCTTTGAACATTTTAAAGACTTTACTACTCTTGGGCTGCCTGGATACTTGTTTTTATTAATATTTTATCCCACCTCTTCCCTTGCATTACATTTTTTGTGGCAGTGCTTTAATTAAAGGAAGCTGAGGACTAGAAGAATTGTTCTTCAAATCTTCAATTGAAATAAAAGTGCTTTTGGTGCTGTTGAGACTGGATGGTTCATGCTTGAGGTTTAATTTATATCAATTATAATGACCATCCTGCAAGAATAACATGTATAAATGTTAAGCAGGAAATACTGCTATGATTTCCCAAGCACAGGTGTGTGTATAGTTTGCAGAGTCTTTAATACTGGGTAGCTAATGAGGTATATTAATATTGTGTGATAACAGCCACCTATACAACCCAGGTTGCAACATGCCATCCTTACTAACTCCTGTATGTCCTTCTTGCATGAGAGTGAAATGAAGGGAACATAAATATATCTGACAAAGTCATCAGGGATTAGAAAACAGAATCCAGCAATAAATATGGTAATTAGGCAATTTGAGACTTAAAGCACAGGGTTTTTTGAAAATGCAATTTCGGGACTGAGAACCAGCACTGAAATTTTTACCATTAAGGAGAATTATGATAGAACTGAAACTTTTTAATGACATTTAAACATTTTTTATTGGGAATTTAATAACTTTTCTGCTCATGCTAGGGAAATTTTAATGATGAAGCCATGTATAGAGAGTTTTCTGTGCTCACCAGTCCTCCCTACTCCGTCTGATCTCCAGCAGCTGAATTTGGTCTCCTTCAACATTCTTCCTTCTATTGCAGTGTGATGATGTAATTCCAGACAGATAACACTATAACTAATTTCACGGATTTGATAACTTTGAATAAGTTTTGCCATTTTACAGTATTATGCTGCCTGCTAATATCTGCACACATTTTTGTGGTTGGTGTTTTCTATTACGATAGCACATTAATAAAGCAAACAGTTTGAGGTTTTGTAAGTATGTGCTTCCTATTAAAGAAGCTATAATGACTTTTTAAACAAAGGTTAAATAACCAAAGCCTAATCTAAATGTGTGAAAACAGCAAAAGTTTCTTTTCATGAATGACATTTTTCTGCCACGCTACCTGTAATCCTTCCTGCTCTTCAGTCTGTCATCAGCTGTAGAACTGCTCCTCAGCATATGGGAAAACCTCTTGGGCTTTCAAGCAATGGCAAAACTCAAATAGGAAACCTACTAATGGTACCTTTGGGGAGTGTATGATGGTAATTTGGTCTCTTGGTGATGAGCCATAAACTCTCTGGCACATTTGTGGGGACCATACTAAGTATAATAGCAGACTTACACCCTTTCAGTAGTGCAGAGTATGAAGGGGTGGTGGAGGCCTTTTTAACAGTATCTGCAGCACTGCTATGTTTAATTAGGACCCATTGCTGAGGACTAATAAAAGCATAACTAAGCAGGCCTCATTGTGACTAGCAAAATTATTAAAACTATCCTTGAAAGCTGTGGCAGAGGGAGGACTGGTTTATAAGGATCTGTGCATCAGTTGCATTTCCTCTCTGTTTGGCTAAACATAATGAAAGGTGATCCAGCCTTGGGAGCACTTGCACTCAGCTTGGCAGGGCAGCTATAAACTCACAACACCACCTCATTTTTGCAGTGACCTCTGTCTCATACATTAGATGCAGGCTTTACAGTGCAAAATGTACATATGTGCAGGTGAGGAGTGCTGTGCTGCTTTTGAAAGTGTGTAATTAAAGATGAACCATTGAGCTGCTTCTTAGACCCTAAATCTGTGCGCAGAAAAATAGTCAGGCAAAAAGTTCAGCCAGTTCTGAGCCCTTTTGCCAGGGTAGGGTAATCAACATATCTCTTTCCCAAAATATGCCTTCCTCCCATCTGGTTGCAGTGCAGGAGAGAGGATGGAGAGAATTATGTGCCGGTAACAGTTAATGAATGCTTTGTGTATGACTCAGAGAACAGACCCCCTTATTTTTAAATCTCTTCTGTGCCACTTCAGCTCCCCAGACTGATCAGTATCTCTCAGACAAGGCTTTGTCATCGGATTGCGGCCAAAGCATATTTTGGCGTACGCAATACTAACAATCTGGTACACTGCGGATAAACCCCCTCCACACATTTACAACGTTGTGTGTTTAAAAACTAATCCTGAAAGGCATTAGCTTGTATTTGCAAATGTCCTCAGGGCAAGTCTGAGTATTCCCGATGTCCTCAAGATAGTTATGCGCTGAGCTTCCTTTCTCGGCATTTCACAGCATCCATGATTTCTGCCTGAGCACTGTATGGCACTTTCTCTTCTTTCTCCTGTTTTTTACATTGAAAATACCAACCCAAATCATGTCTATGCAATTCAGATATCTTTGCTGTTACTGCTTTTCTACAAAGTCAAGGTCAAGTTAAAAATTATCTCAACTGGGCAGCAAATCTGCAGTCCACCTGATAGTTTTGGATTGCTCTTTTACATTACATAGCACCAAAACAGGTGGAACAATACAGAGGGAAAAACTGTTATGCATGTACATATATTGCACCATTACAGTTTTCAAAGAAGGGGCAAACAATGCTTTTACATTAAAAGGAATCATTGACCTTGACACTCCAAAAACTTCCAAACCCCTAAACAAACCCATATCCATTTCCAGCCCTGAGCTGATCCATGGGTGTTCCCTTGAAATCATGGTGCCTTAGTTTGATGTTTATAAGTAAATGCTTTACAGTAAGGATAATGAACCCAGAAAGGAGGGAAGCAACATCAATCCCAGAGCACATTTGGTTTCTTAGAATAAATCCTTATATGCTGTGATCTTGTGTTGCTTTTTGTCCCTCAATTTTAGCATCACCGCAGCCTGCATTGCTGTTTCCTACTGTCTCTGTGGGACTGCAGGTTCATAAACCAGTGAATGAATTATATTCACCCATTTGTTTGTTTTTATCGTCTGTGGCAGATACGATAAGGAAAATAACTTTGTGTAATAAGGAATCTGTGACTGACGCTATGTAAGCTGGAAACAATATAAGTCATGGCTGCTCCTGTGTGGGTAACTGAGTGCAGTTTGGTGTAAAGAATTCATACAAATGTACCTGATTTGTGGCATTTTTGCAGCCTGGAACCACAACCACATTTCATTACTGTTTCCTTGGTCTCAGTGCCTCCTAACCACTTCCCCCAGTTCTCTGGTGCTGCTGGTTCCTACTCACTCTCTGACCACACGGCTGCAGCCACCTCCTGGCTGCAGGTGAGGACCAGAGCTGCTGCAGGACCCAAGCACTGCTTGTTCCCAGCCAAATGGTGCTTACCCCAGCTTTCCTGTGGAGCTGGATCCAGATGCAAATGCCTGTTCCATAAGCAGCTGCACTTCCCCGGTGTTATTCAGAAAGGTTCTGCACTGGCTTTGTGGTACAGCAGAAATGGTCACAACTGGTTCCTAGAGAGACCCCACAGCCTGGGGAGGGCCCCACACTGCAGCAGGGAGGTATTTACCTGCAGGAGCTGCAGCCGCTGTCCCCAGAAGCAGGCTGTTCCTGAAGGATGCAGGCTGGGGAAGAGCCTGTGCCTCAGCTCTCTTCCCTGTAGCATGCCACAGACTACTTCTGTGTATTGAATGCCTTGAGAATAATCAGTTGTGACCTGTGATATGTCCAGTGGGCAGGGCACCCCTCAGGGCATCTGGGAGAGCTGCTTTCTCTTCTTGATCACTCTCAACACACATATAACACCAACGAAAGGGGGGAAAAGCTGTTTTAGTGAAAGGTCTGAGATTTGGGAAATGTCTCAGGGATATTTTGAAGTTTTTGATTTCCATTTTTGTACTACTTAATTACTTAGTAGCAGTCTTTCCATCATAGAGGACAACTGATCAAGGGCAATAACAGAAAATATGCAAAGGTTTGAAAGTGAGGTTGAGAGTTTGGTCATTATACACTGAGAAAGGTGAGTGCATTGGGGGCAGTTGGGCTGGTCTGTTTGCACAGTTTTAACTCCCTCAATGGAATTTTGTGTGAAGACAGGGTGAGATGCTCCTGTCTGACCCTGCACACTGGACCTGAATGGAGGTTGTAGCGAGGTGGGTGTTGGTCTCTTTTGCCACGTAGCAAGTGATAGGATGAGACAAACCGGCTCAAGTTGTGCCAGAGCAAGTTTAGATTGGATATTAGGAAAAATTTCTTCACTGGAACAGGCTGCCCAGGAAAACGGTTGAATCCCTAGAGGTATATTGTAGATGTGGTACTTAGGGATATGGATTTAGTGGCGGACTCAGCAGTGCTAGGTTAATGGTTGGACTTGATGATCTTTGAGTATTTTTCCAACCTAAATGATTCCAGGATTCCGTTCTATACTTGTATGATTCTCTGACACTGTGCCATGACTATGAAGGGCTGACTCAGTGCTGGAAATTCATTGAACTATAATACTCACTCTCTAAAGAAAGGAAAAATTTATGTGCTAATAATATATTTTACAGCAGTTCTTGGAATATGGGAGGTGGAAGCATAGTAGCCTGCCTGGAGTCCAGTATCCCTTTTAGTTCATATAATATAATTAATCTTGCCATTTTGCTTGCTCTCTGGGCATTGCTCTGGCTGTTTATTATGAGGAGAATAACACTACCCTTTTTTACCAAGCCCAAATGATCCAAGATTTTATAGGATAAGACCAACACCTCGGTTTCTAACTGGAAGTTAAATGGCAAGCAGTGAGGAGTGCGGATTTCTAATCTTAGTGTCTCTCCAGTGAACCACTACATTTAATAATCAAGCTGCATGCTGCCTTCGCTCCAGTGCCTGAGCAGTCCCAGAGCGCGGCCCCACGTGGAGTGTATTTCAGCAACCTCACTAATTTAGTTAAACTGGTGGAGGAGCTGGTCAGTTAAAACAAAAACCCCACAACACCCACAGCACATATTGCTGTGTATGATTTGGATGTTAAGGACGGGATGGGATTTTACAGCAGCTAAGACTCTTCAATGCATTTGCATATATTATGTAAATGTCCTTGAAAATATATTGACATATATTAAACATGTGAACTCTGTAATTTGCAGTACAATCTCCTACACTGGAGGAGTTTCTATGTGGAAGCGAGTTAAGTTTAGCTTGAAAATGCACATGGTAAATGTTTAAACAATTAGGCACACACACAAACCATAAGGCTAATTATTTTAATTGATTCATTTCAGTTGTGCAGACCAATTCTTGGAGTAATTGCTTGACAAATCTTAATTGATTAGTTTACTTTTTTTGGAAGGCATTATTAAAGAGACCGTTCCCTGCGGGGAACTTCATTTCCAAGAGAAATATATATCATATACAGCTAATGTCCCAGGCACTGTCGCAGCGCATGCTGTTCAGGGACAAAGCGCTGCCAGCCCAGGGAGGCTTTCTCACCAGCTAGTGCTAAAGGTGCTCAGCTGAACGGTGCGGAAAAGAGCTGCTCCTGCAGTGAGTAATTCTCAACATCCAAGTGCCCGTGTGGGCCTGAAAATGGCTGAGCAAAGAGCAGGAGCTGCCGCCACACGGGTGTGTGTGCAGAGGATGTGGTAGCAGGGAAAGCAAGAGCTGCATTTTCTGCGTAGGAGCAGCCTGAGCTGCATAACTTTACTTAAAATGAAGGTTGCAGAGAGCTTCACCAAGGAAACAATGCTTTTCCCAGCAAAGTCAACAGGAAAATATTCCAACTATTTCAGAGGAGGAAACATTTTGACTGAAATATTTGTGTCTGCATATCTTTATATAATAAGGCTGTATATCTGCTCCATGAGTGCGTGTGCACCTGGCTATGCTAGCTGAAACTTCCAGAGGAAGGATATGAAAATTTCTGTTTGGTATTTTCTGTGGTTGTACTAGTTCAAAGTTATTTCTTTAAATGAATTGTTCTAAAAACAGGGAGCTCAAAAGCCAGTGCTACACAAGGAAGGCTCATGCATTTTACACAATGGTTTTATTGTTCGTGAGATTGGCACATGGATTAAAATTAGTGAACCTGTTAATTCACTTCACCACAACCTTCCTACCAAAATGCAACAGCTTTGTCCCAGATTCAACAGCCCTACAAAACAAAAATTAACATTAGGAAATATATTTATTTCTTTTTTGAAAATAACAGAATAGTTTTTGCTGAAAATCAGGGAGAAAAAAAAACAATCTGGGGCAAGAAGAGAGCATGAAATGCTTTAGCCCAAGTGGATAAAATGAGATATAAGCAACTGAACACAGAGATTTATCATGAAAAACGTTAAGCAACCTTATCTCTCTGTGTTGCTAGCAGCTCCATCTGTTATACACAGTAAAAATACTGAAACCAGAAAAGCAAACACAGCAACAATCAACTTTATTTATTGAAATAAAGATGCATAAAACAACACTCCTATATCAAAATGTCCTAGAGGAAGAAAACCAATCTCACCAGGCAAGGTTTCCCAGTCCTGAAAGAACTACGAAGGGAATTGCTGGAGGCAAAGAGCTGCTGTTGTGTAGGAAGCGATACACCCTGAGATACAGAGGACAGAAGGATTTCTGACACAACAGAGGCTTTCTATAAAATATTCCAGGTTGTATTTTCTATGGCAGTATTAGAATTCTCTTTTTCATTTTCCTTTCTTGAAATGAGCTGCTCTGAGAGTATACTGGTCAAAGTGATTTGCCCTTTCCCTAGGAGATTATAAAGCGGGAATCTATTTTGATGGTTAATCATTAAATGGAGTCCTCTCCATTTTCAGGAACAGAGCATTTCCTAAAAGAAACGGTGACTGAAATGAAACGCTATGTATTCCAGCAACCTCGGCTTGCAAATAAGCTGACGGTTATGCAAGCAATGGCACATGTGGATCAGGTACTGTCTGAATAAGCAACTGGAACTTTTTGGTTTACAAATAGTGAGCTGGTACCCATGGCACCTTAGGCAACAGGTAACTGCTTCTGTGCAGGTTGTTATCATCTGGGTTATCTAAAATATGCTTTCTGCTGCACTTGCTGCAGGTAAGAACATTTATTTGTTCTACAAGCTCCTGAACAACTTACTTCAATTGGAAGTTCACTCAGGATGCCAGTAATCACACTAAAGTATAATTTTTCTTTTTTCCTGGAAAGAAGGAGTAGACATTCTACATGGACAGCCTGATTCAGCTCCCTTCCCCAGCATTGCTGAAATGAGGCTGTACAAGCACCGATACTTCCGTTTGCTGCATTCATTGCAGATTCCCTAAATCAAGGATTAATTTCAAATCAAAACTTTTACCAAAGCAAAATTCAGTCCTACAAAGGCAAATACATCATTGCATTTGATTCAGGGAACTTCTGATCAAATACAAGAAACTTCTTGTTAACTTCCTGCTAACTAGTTCCTTTCATACCCAGACATTATCATTGATGTTCTAAAATACTGTACGTAGTTATGCTAAATTTTATAGCCATCTACTTAGCTGAAGCAAACTTTATATTTTTTTTCTGGAAATAGGAACAAAAAGCAATCAATGTGAATTAAATATTTGCAGGACTATTGCTTGCATGTCAATATTCGCATCCCTATCCAGAAATTTCTTTAAAAGAGCGCCTGAAATGACCAGAGTTCCAATATAACACAGCAGAATATGGTGAATTACTTAGCTGCATCACTAAATGTGGCTGGTGTGTGTGGATATGTACGTGCTTGTGCACATAGGGAGCAATTTCTGTTATACTAAACACAGGAAATAACAAGGGTGGAGGCTCTGCTCCACCAAACAGCTGACTAATCCTGATAACCCTAGTAATGACTCTACAGAGTTTCAATGTAGAACCCAGGTGCCATCCTGCAGTCAAGGATCCAAGGTACTTCCGCTAGTCTTCTGGCACTGGCCCACAGTCATTCTGCAGAGGCCTCAAATACCATATAGTGAATGAACCCTAACCTGTTTTCCTTGTAATGTGATCACAGCTTGAAGAGGCTCCAAAGCTACCTCGATGTTCAGAGGAAAAACAGCGTCATGACACAAGGCTGTGCTCTGTCCTGCAGACACCCATACTCTACATGATTTGTATGCTTCTTAGCATAGCTTTTGCCCACACCAATTAGTGGTTGCCTGCAGACTGCTCTGGCCTGATCTGGGGCCAACATAGACCAGTTGTTGTGGGCTTGAAGATCTTGTGCTGGGGTCAGGGGCTTGGAATGGGGGAATTAGCTGTGTGGATGCAGACTCTATAATACTACTTATTCTACTTCCTAGGACCAGAGAAAGGTCCCTAGCCTGTCTTACTCAATGACATGATCTGAAAGATGTGAGGACAGCTTTTTTATATGCAGCTTCTGCATCACTAAGCCTTGAAACTTTAAAACCCACTTTAAACAAGAAAGTTGGCATTTTGCTCCTATAATATTACCCATCCTCCACAGCATGGATAAATCCAAATGAACTCTTACCTTCTTTCACATTAACACTTGAGCTGTGCTCGCTCCAATCATAATTCAAGGAACTGTTCTGTAGTGTGGAATGAGCACAGCTAATGAACTAGTTTTGTTGCCAGGGTTTCACTAATCATTTTCAGCTCTAGGAAGATACTGGGAAATGTGAATGTGCCATGTTGTTCAAAAGTCTTTATGCTCATAGACTGCTCACAGTGTCAAGTACCGTGGTTGGTCTCCAGCAGCATAGATCTGTCTGAGCTTTCACAGGTCATGGAGGTTGTTGAAACCATCACCCTTTCTCCTCATTTCAAATGTGAAAGCACATTTTTCTCACTTCTGCCTGTTATGTTTGAGTTCTACAGATAACCTTGTTGCCCTGGCTTTAAAATTTGGATTATTTGATTCATCATAGAATCACAGAGTGGTTTAGGTTGGAAGGGACCTTAAAGATCATCCAGTTCAACCCCCTGCCACAGGCCTTCCACTAGACCAGTTTACTCAAGGCCCCATCTAGATTGAAACCTTTATGCTTTTTGTTTTCTTTTCCCAGCTATCACAAAAGAGTGAACCAAAGTTTTCCTGTGAGATTGGTGCTCCATGTAAATCTTTCAGGAGTTCATCTGAGTGAAAGATTTACATAATTTCCTGCACTCCCTTCCATATAGCCCTCTCCAGTTTTGTAGGGATTGGTTTAAACTCGCCTTGTGTATCCATATTAGAGGTAAATATTCCCTCAGATGTTGATGAACCTGCGGTAATCATTTAATATAAGAGACTTTGCTGTGGTGGGAGTGAGGTGGCGAAGGAACCAGTGTATGTGCCCTTTTGTTGAACCTGTAGTGTGGTGCCTGAGGGGAAGTGCACAGGATCCTGTCTGTGATGAGGATAATCCCAACCCAAGTAAAATTGTAATGAACCTTTCCTGTTTCACTGGAGAATTTCAGGTTCTTACGATACCCAGTGGTACAACCCCCAGGTAGCATTTGCACAGGAGGCTCCTTCACCCCAGTTATCAAATCCACCCAACTGCATCTTCTTTATTTTTTTGGCATTTACCTTCCATTTCCAGGGGGCTGCAGTGTTTATCAGATTTATGGACTTGTACCTCTGTAATTCTTACAGAACTGGATGGTCATGAGCTGTTCTCCTCATGAATTCTCCAGGCTTGGTACATGGAAAATGTTTGTAAATTGGTTTCTTCCTTTTCCACTGTTTGTTTGTGATTTCTTGAGGACACCATTAACAGATATAGTATGATTTTGGGTTTTTTGTTGTGATGGAATGAACACCAACGCATTCACATGGAGAGCTTCCACCTAGGTTGAAACAAACCTGTGTCTATAGATGCCTGGTTCAGCTTAGTGCTGCTTATCGGAATGTTTACTAGTGAAAGGAACTGCAGCCCCTTTAGAGCCTCATTAGAACTAATTAGTTCCATCATTGCTTTGTTGGTTGCAGTTGCTTTTATGTACAATAAACTGTACATATACAGTATAATGCCTCTGCCTTTTCTCCTCACGGAAATCAAAAATTGATTTTTTCCCTTTCCCTGTGTTCTCTGAGGGTGGAGACCATCTCCAAGGCAGATGCTAGTTAGCATCTACCAGCTATGGTCCTGCTCTTGACATTGATGTATTACATGTAGATAATTCGCATCTACAAGTTCATATAAAATGAACCCAGGGCAGGAGTCATGATCTTCAGAGATGGTTTTGTGTTCTGCTTTGTTTATTGAGTCAGACTGTGTGTCCCTGAATTCTGACTACTGCTTGTGGAATTGCTAATCCAGCATCTTTTGGTCAAGTTCTGTTTCTCTCTGTCACATAAAGCCTTTGAAGTCTTTCATCACTAATACCATACAGCTGCACTGAAGCATGATTGGTCTCCAAGACATTTCTAAGTACATGTTCATTTTGCTTTTTATCTCTGGCATTAATCTCCTGTTTAACTCCCTTATTCTATTACGAAATTTGAAGGTGTCTACAATGCTGCCTAGCTTTGAGCTTTCAGTATTCTGCTAAGATCCATTACAAGTCTTGTGGACATATGGTTCCTGGTTTCTGAGATTGCAATGAGGCACATCATAGGGCGTTAACTTTTACCGCCACACATAGTGAGAAAATTGCTTTCTGTTTATCTTTATTTATAATCCTATTTGCAAGAAAATAGGGGCTCGACCTTTTTAACCTTCTGAACTTTCTGTATGCTTTCAGACATCTGCTATGTTTCACTACCTTCCTTTTTTCTAATCAACCTGTTCATGAAGTGTTATCTTCTATTCCCAAACAGAATTTCATTCCTTGAATTACCTGGACTGAATGTAAAAGGGATAATATTTAATCTCATTTCTGTATGAATAACAAACAGTATTCATCTATCACTGGTCAAAGTGAGCACTGGATATGCATCATGAGGTTTCTTTTAAACAATGGATCCAGCTTGGGGAATGTGAAATATCTGTTATTTTCTTTTCAGTCTGAACTTCTGATTGGGCTCATGGTAAGTCAACTTCACAGATGGAACGATAGAAAAACCTGGAGAAATGCAAAAAGTAAGGCACTGCTGGTCATATGCAGAATTTATAGTAGGCTAGTTCTTTAATGTCCAGCTTTAGTCAGCCTGTTTTGCCACTCTGTCTGTTTATACAGTTACACCTAAAATGTTAACTAATGATGTACCATGCTATCGTGGCTTGTGTACATCATACTATATCACAGACCAGACGAGCGATTCACTGAATCAAGAGAGATTCAGCGGCATCTACAGAGCCGATGGTTTATTGTTTTTTTATTAGATTCATCACAATTACAAGATTCATTACAATTTTACTTGTGTTGAGATTATCCTCATCACAGACAGCAGCATTGGTTTATTAATCAATATATCAGTTGGAGATCTGTCACTTTATATGTAGGCATACATTCATACATACAAGAATTATAGATATCGCCTACATATCCTGCATATCTATGGTCATTAAGTTCCTTACCCTTGAAAAGGAGAGTTGATAGATGAGGCATGATGAGTGTCCAGGTGATTATATGTGCTTTTATTTTACAAATGACACCACAGATCAATGAAATAAGCCAAGACCCTGTGCCACAAAAGGTTCAATACTGATTCTGACAAGAAAAATGCACAACTATGTTCTAGTCTAGTCTAGTCTAGTCTAGTCTATTCTTTTAGTCTGCTCCCATGTGTGCATGAGCATGTGTATGCATGTAAATGTGTCTTTAGAGTGTACACATGCGCTATGCAACATACACATAACATCAGTTAGAGTATCAGCTTCCCATACAGCAGAAGCTGTATGGAGAGCATGAACAGGAGCAGAAAAATGTGTGAAAACAGCTGTCTCCAAAAAATCCCTTGCCTCTCCTGACTGCAGGTTGCCAATGTCTCCTAGAGACTGCACAAGATACAAGGTTGTGCATTATTAAAAAGGAAAGCATATAAATCCCTCATGAGGATTCAACATGGATGTGCTCTTTAAAGAGAGAGGTTGGTGATGCCTGTGCTTGAATGTGTTATAAAATTGTGCATGTGTTGAAATCTGGCACTTTTCCATGCAGCACAGTACTTGCACTGAGCAGTCATTTGATGCCTCAAAAACATCTCTGGCCAGATACTTCATTCAGTTTAATCCTTCACCTTGCCAGGACTTTTGCAAGGCATTTCATGCTAAATGCAATGTGCCCTTCAGCTTCCTTTCTGAAACCATCAGCCAGCTCTATAGAATACTCCACTGCTCATATTTTTTGGAGGATATCAGCTGTAATGTAGAATACATGACAAAAAATTACTGTATGGATCCTGATTATCTACCCAAAGCAAATATGGACTTTGTTAGAAGTCTTTAACATTCGTTATATGCAAAGATACTTATGGTCCTGTCTCGTGTCGTCTGCCCCCCCCCTCCCCCCCAGGGAATGCATGGAGGTGGAGGAGATGAGATTGGGGCACCAAATTTAAAGACACCCAGCAAAGTGCATTCACCACAGCCTGCTACAGACACAGCTATAGCTTCTCAGCCCTCTTTTATGGTGCTGCTTAACATGATGCTGAGAAAATTACATAGCCATTTTGAGACTACCACAACTCAAACTTTACCTGCAGGGCTGAAAAGCTTCTTGGTTACAGGATCTGTTTGTGGCTACTGTCATTGCCTGGCATGTGTGGGTGCAGTTCTATAGGTGTTTTCTGCCTGGCAGTTACCAAGTCTGTGGTTCTGCTGACTAATCAGTGAGTTTCTGGAATTGTTTTTTCTGTACATTTTCTGCTCAGAGATTAAACTGAGCAGAATAACAGCCCTTGATCTGCTCTCAGTTCAACATGAAGGAGGAAAATTAACACAGACGTGGGTGGAAGAATCAAGAACTGAAGTCTAAATCAAGAGGAAAGGCAGGTTTTGAGATGGGCTGATGAGTGATACAGTAGGTTATGAGCAGTTTAAGGAAGAAGGATGAGGTAGCACAAAGAAAGGCCATCTCACGTTATAGAATCATTAAGCAGGTTGGGTTGGAAGGGACCTTTAAAGGTCATCTACACGGTTGGTGAGTGTCTACATTCTTTTATTTTGGCTTATTATGACCACCCATTGCTGCTGCCTTGATAGAACATCCAGTTCACTATCTCCACTACTAGCTTTCATGGGTTACAGCCACTGAGGACCACTGCATGCCAGATCATGTTTATGTGCTGGACTAACATCTCTATGCCCCCTAGAAACTGATTTACCTGCAGAGGGAGAAGAAAAAATATCATCAACAATGCAAAGGTGCTAATGAGCTAGAGGAATAAATTAGTGACAATAGAGTGAAAATGGATCAAGTTTGGACAAACTGAAATACTCCAGCAATGAGTTTGGAACATTAATAAAGACAGAGGGAAACACATGAAACCAGCTCTACAGAATGCAGGAGTTAACAGACAAGTAACTCACTAGTGACACAGAGATAAGCCACTTAGGCTGTCAGCTCATGATGTATTCATCAAGCCATCTCAGCTTAGATATGCTCAGTAAACCTTTGCTTTCTTAGAGTTTTTACCATCTGTGCAGTACATTTTGGTTATTTTTAAAGCTCTTCCTAATTTCAGAGGTGTCTACAGGTACATTGCGAATAAAAGGCAGACTAGGGACAATGTGTACCCTCTCCGGCAGCTATCAGAAGAACTGGCTACCCTGGATATGGAGAAAGCTGAGGTTCTTAATGACTTCTTTGCTTCAGTTTTCACTGGCAAATGCTCTACCCACACCACCCAAGTCTTGGAAGGCAGATGCAGGAACAGTGTGACTGTAGGCCAACTGTAGGAGAGGATCTGGTTCGAGACCATCTTAAGAACCTGAACCATGGGACCTGATGAAATCCATCAGGTCCTGAAGGAGCTGGCAAATGAAGTTGCTAAGCCACAGGCCATCAAATTTAAAAAATCCTGGCAATCAGGTGAAGTTCCCAGTGACTGGAAAAAGGGAAATATAAGCCCCATTTTCAAGAAGGGGAAAATGGATGACCCAGGGAATTACAGACGAGTCAGTGTCACCTCTGTGCCTGGCAAAATCTTGGAGCAGATTCTCCTGGAAGGCATGCTAAGGCACATGAAAATCAACAAGGTGCTTGGTGACAGCCAGCATGGCTTCACTAAGGGGAAATCCTGCCTGACCAATTTGGTGGCCTTCTATGATGGGGCCACAGAACTGATGGACAGGGGTAGAGCAGTTGATGTCATCTACCTGGACTTGTGCAAAGCGTTCGACACTGTCCCACACGACATCCTTGTCTCTAAATTGGAGAGGCATCAATTTGATGGATGGACCACTCAGTGGATAAAGAACTGGCTGGATGGGCGCACGCAAAGAGTTGTGGTCAATGGCTCAATGTCCAGCTAGAGACCAGTAACGAGTGGTGTCCCTCAGGGATCAGTGTTGGGACCGGTCTTGCTCAACATCTTTGTTGCTGACATGGACAGTGGGATTGAGTGCGCCCTCAGCAAGTTTGCTGATGACACCAAGCTGTGTGGTTCGGTTGATACCCTGGAGGGAAGGAATGCCATCCAGAGGGACCTTGACACGCTTGTGAGGTGGGCTGATGCCAAACTCATGAAGTTTAACCATGCCAAGTGCAAGGCCCTACACCTGGGTCGGAGCAATCCCAGGCACAGCTACAGGTTGGGCAGAGAAGAGATTCAGAGCAGCCGTGTGGAGAAGGACTTGGGGGTGTTGGTTGATGAGAAAATGAACATGAGCCGGCTGCAGTGTGTGCTCACAGCCCAGAAAGCCAACCGTATCCTGGGCTGCATCAAAAAGAGCGTGACCAGCAGGTTGAAGGAGGTGATCCTTCCCCCCTACTCTGCTCTCGTGAGACCTCACCTGGAGTATTGTGTGCAGTTCTGGTGTCCTCAACATAAAAAGGACATGGAACATGTCCTCAACATAAAAAGGACATGGGTGAAAGCTGTGGTGTCTATAGATTTCCATATAGGCTTACCCTGCAGTAAATCAAAGCGAGTATGTGCTTAATAACCTAGAGCTGTCTCCTTCTGTTGGAGTGTATTTCAAGAATGAAGAGCACTGCAACTACAATTAGGGGAAATAATATCTACCTAAGGTCCAATATTTGGTAGGTAGAAGGTATTAGAAAGTCACCTTTGTTCTTTAAGTGACTTACTAAATGGAGGACTGGACGTCATCTGTGAGGCCCAGCAGTCATGTTCATATGAAAGGATGAGGGGTTGATTTGGCCAGTGCTGCTGTGGATTTCTTGTATTCAGGCTCTCTGTTACAGTCACAGTAAATGTAGTCTGAGATGCCTAAAAATGACTGGCTGCCACATGCAAACTAGGGACCATGCTCAGGATGTGGAGCTGGCAGTTCAGTGATATGTGCGTCACCTAATATTTGGTGTCCTCCTTTAGCCACCAGCTTTGGATTTTTAGTTAGAACATGAGAAGAAGACAGCAATCATTAATAACAGTATTAATCACTCTTATTGGGGTAAAACATTATGCAGTTACAGAGCTTTTTACTCAAGAATCTCAGCCAACACCAGGAATCCCCGTAAAACCTGTGAGTGGCATTAGGTAACTTGAGTAAGTATTTGCAGTAAGATAAGCCCAGCAATTGTTGATGTTCATGGTATTTCTTACACGGGGAAGAACTGCAGACACAGAGTTTACCTGTTTATCTCCAGTTACATTTAAAAATCTTGAAAGATCATGGAACACAGTGGTAACAGTCACATTATGATAACCACAATGCTACTACAAGCTAAAATGTTTTGTGTCTGACTGAGATGGAGTAGCTTCTGCCCAAGCTTCTCTGTAGTCAGCATTTAGAAGGATATATATTTACTCTCTGTCATAGCTCTTGCAGTGACCTCCAAACAAGAGTTAAAATACTGTTCTCCTGCATGTGAGAGGCCAAGTCTTCTTCCCTGAGCACTGATCAGGGTGCATGCTGCTCAGTAACATTCATGCATTTTACATTGGTAGCTGCAGAGTTTAGTTTCCCCAGCATGCTCAGAACTGAAGTGCAGCCACCTCCAGGTCAGAGAGATTCGTCTGGTCCCAGGGCATTGCAGAACAACCCATGAAAATGGTCCCACAGGGGCGCACAGGCAGATCCAGGTTCTGATCAAGGACAGGTTTCTCAACTGGTCTGTGGAGGGCTGAGGTCTTGGGAGCTCTGCAATTTACATGAGCTGAAGATGTGACTACATATCTCTCAGGTATGATATTTAGTTTGCTGAATCATGTATTAATTCTTTAACTACCAGCTTCTGTTTAAAGCCACGTATATATTATTCTGATATGCTTTATTCTCAAAGCCTTAACGCTGATATGAAGTAAACCAGAGAAAGTCAGAACAAACTCCTTTGTGCAACAGTTGTAAAAACAGTGGAAACTTAGAATCATAATTTGCTCTGTCAAACTTCCATACTTGGATTTATCCTGTGTAAATGTAGGGAAGGGTCCTGTGTTCGGAGTGCAGCTTGCTGGGGACTGTTGACAGCTGCACACATGCTTGTGTACACAGGCAAATGTGTGTGTAACTTAGATACTCACAGAGACATATGTGTGTGTACACATATAAATCTTCCCTTGTGTGTGTGTGCCTCTGTGTGTCTGTGTACATATATATTTATAGGGAGAGTAAGAAAGAGATTGAGTACATATGAGAAAATAATTCAGTTCTCCTATGATCTGAAACGCCCTCTGGATGTGCTCGCCCCTCTTTACTAAGTACAGAGGATACCTAGGGAGGCTGAAAAAATGCTATTTTTAGTAATAAATTTCCTAGCTTGTGCTACTAATACCATTGTAACTTATTACACTGAAAGGTATTTGGAATTTAATTAACTTGGATTTTAATCCTGTTTGCTTTGTTCTTTCTTCCACTGTGAGCAACGAGAATGAACTGTGTACTTTCACCTTTATTACCAATCAGTGTCCAGTTGCTTTCACTTTTGCAGTCTCAGATATATACACAGTACTGCTGTGTGAGAATATGCATTTCTCGAGTCAACAACTCCTTTTGCTAGCAGAAATAAAAAAATTAATAGTAATTCAGGAAGCCTTTTTGCTTCATAAAACCATATATTATATACTGTATTTTTGATCATAATCTGAACTATTCCAGTTCAATTCTGCCTTTAAAGCTGTTTAAGATATCCCTGGACTTAATCTGGGGGTGTTGTGGTGACAGGAGGAGATGCTAGACTGAAGTCCGCATAGAACACTTCTTATCTTCTCCACTAAAGTGGCTCTCATGCCTGCGGGTCCAGGCTGCACATTTGAGTCAAAACAGTTGAATTCACCCTACCCAAACCTCCGCTCAACTCCAGCCAGTCCACACTAGTTCTTGCCCACTTTGGAAAAGCCCAGCTGCAGAAGGTGGTTTGTCTTTACCCAGGCACAGTGACCCTGGGTACACAATGGGGCACATAAATGCTCTTTCTACTTCACCAGTTGCAACATTTTCTTCATTCAAAGGCTGCATCTGAGATTACTGCTTCTTTGAGAAGGAGGAACATTTTCCCAGTTCTGCCAGTGGGTGTTATTATTTAATATAGGAAGACTGTATTGAACAATATTGCCTAAACTAAATGACAGTGCCTACCTGTTGGTAAAGCTGTTGTGACAGTGTATCTCTGTAGAAGAACAGGAAAAGCATAATTGCATTTAGTGACCAATTGACACATGAAAATAAGGGGTTTATTGTCATCCCCTTTGCCTGGTCCCTGAAGCAGAATTTCTCACAGCTATCTACAACCCAAGGAGTTCAGTGCAAGAGGCTGAAAAAAGCACTTACCTCTCCGCTCCTTATTTATAGCACTCAGCTTGTTATTCAGAACCTGCTACCTTTGTGACAATACCTATTGATGAGCATTTCAGTTCTGTCAAGTTTTAGTCATGTAAATTGTTTTGAATTTCATAACTTTTAATGCTCAGCTGAGACAGCACAATTCCTTTCAGATCTGAGTGATGGAATTGCTTCTTGATCTCACATGAACACAGAAGTAATTTCTATGTACAAATGGCACTGCTGCTTATGTTATCCATGGTCACATTTCCATGCAGCCACTGGCCTGCTGTGGAGGACAGGCCTGACACTTCCTCAAACCAAACCTTTGTTTCTTTGTACAGTTCTGTTTCTTATTTGCTCCCCATTCCACTTTCCAATTTGCAGATGCTCCTTCTGCAGGGAACTGGAAAGAAGAAAATCTCAACTTCAAGATTGTGTTGCATTTAGCTCACATCACTGTAGAATTTTTGACACACAGAGATGGAATAGTGAATGCTGCTGTCAATAAATAACCGCATCTTCCAAGTGCCCTTTCCTTGTAGTGGTAGCTTCTGTTTGGCCTCTATTAGAACATACCACCTGTGTTTTGCTATGCTGTGTTTCGTTTTCCCATCAGAGATACTGAAGTGTATTTCAGTGTTTGAGTGGAAATCCCACTCAGCATTATTTGGAAAATGCCCTGTTTGTTAACCAAACAGTTTGTGCTAGTTATCACTGAGTCTAAAAGGATATCAGACTTCTGGAGATTTATCTAAGGCAAAAATGGTTGCTAGAGATCAATGTCCAGATAGCAAACTTCATTCATTTTCCTTCTGCATACCAGAGACAATGACTCATGTTTTCTATCTCTTCGTTTTGCATGAGCCTTAGTAGATGGCTCATTTGCAGCCAAAGAGAATAAAGACCTGCAAATGGCAAATTAAATTCTTGCAGTTCAGTTTCATCATCTTTTCCTCAAATTTGCAAAAGATTTCTTGCTAACACAAAAATTTAAAATCTGCAATAGATATTTCACCCCAGTCGTAGGTGGGCTTCCTTATTAAATCACAAAATCTTAACTGCAGTATTCTACAATAACAGTCCTAAGAGTGGCGGGGAAATTACCGTCATTCCCCCCTGGAAAAATGGGCAAAACATGCACAAATTCAAACAATGTTTCCGCAAAAATACCACACCCCCTTTTTCTCATTCAGGAGCTCTCTTTCCCATGCTAACATTACGCATCACTTACTGGCATTACATTTCTTGTTTTCCAGGAGCTAAATAATAATATAGTTTAAAAATACGAACCACAAGTTTTGTACAAATTCATGAAATTCTTTCAAATTACTTTTCATAATACAATGTGATCAATCGCCCTGTTTTCATATTTCATAACAGCATTTCAGCCTGCCACAGTGTTCGCCTGTACAGGATATATAGGAAACCAATAGAGCTGCCAGGCTGCTGGGACTGTGCTTCCTCAGTCTGCTTCCTTACACTTTAAATGTTAACATTGCTTTAACCTTCACGCTTCTGCAAAAGTGCACGAGGGATTTGAAACCTCTCACATCCTCCACAACCACATCTTGTCAGCGCACTTTGCTTTTCTGGTTACCGAGCTAATGGAAGGTGGCTGAATGAGCCCTCTGCTCAGACTTGGACAACAGAGAAGAGGAAAATGCCTTGCCTTAGGAAGAGTTAATCCTACCTAGCCTAGCATGGCTGGCTGCATCATGGTGACTTCCCTGCAGGACTGAAAAGTTTGACACCACTGTTTGTTTAGGGCTGAGTCCAAAAGCACTGTCGTGCCCTGTCAGGAGCTGCAAGCGTCAACAGAGTTCCCCTGGTGCCAGCTCTCTGTCCAACCCCTAAGGACCAACAGGGAACAAAACAGCCTGGTGAGGCAGAGCTGGAGCAACAGCAAACACTGAGACGAGGCTTTATCGCTTGATCGTTCATTTACTTCTGATGTCAGAGCATTTTAAGGTGCTGGCTTACAAAGAAGCAGTAACTTCCTCAGTGTCAAAGGGTGTTCTTTCAAGTGCACTTCCCTCTCTAATAGGCTTACGAATTTCCTGTCAGATTGGTGCCTACTTAGAGCTGAAATTTGTTTTCCTGTAACAAAGTGGAAAGAATTAAATTTGCCTAAAATGAAGATCTTCCAGGTTTATCCGCATTTTTAAGTAAGACCTTGATACTGTAAAGCCATGACTCTGCTCTGTTGCACTTTATATGCACATTTCAGTTGTTTGCAGAGCCAAACTCTGCGCCTGCAAGAGACCTGTTTTTCAAAGGCGTGCTGTGGAGACAAAGGTTGAAACCCAAATCACTTCACAGCAGTCTGCAAGTCTGCCTCTCTCTTCAGAAGCTGTGAATGTGTCTAAGCAAAAAGCAGCAGTTCTCCTATCTGTAAATAACGGGCTTGGGTGAAATAGCTCAAATACCTGAAAAAATCCTTGTTTGAAAAGGAGAAGGAACTTTTGGTTCTGGGCACCAGCCTGGAATACTTTGGGGCTGGTTTAGTATGCAGGAGGTAAAGAAATGAAAAGGCAAACCATGGCTTAAAAATGTCATTGCACAAACATGCATGCATACTCTATCAGGCCCTGCTTGGTGGTTCAGTAGTGCAGCAGGCAATGATAATGATACAATTTCATAGTTCCACTGATCCCAGGGGATGCACATAATGCTTGACAAACTGATGTTATGTATAAGCAGTAGGCTGGGCCTTTCCTTTTCATCTGTAGAGAAGCAGGAGAGATTACAGTACAAATATAGCAAAATCTGTCTGGTAAACTCAGAAGCAAGTGGAAACATAATATATTCCATTCAATCAGCACATTCAAATTGTGTTAATAAAGAGATTCAGACAACTTTACACTTAATTAGCAGACAAGCAGGAATTGTTCCATTATTTTGAGGGCGAAGCAGTGTGGTATAATAAGAAACCGAAACCATGTAGAAGACACATAGACCATTTGTGTGCATAAATCTCTGATTCAGAAGAGAATATGGAGGTCTCTGATCTCATTATATCAGGGAGAGAAAAAAATCCAGCCCTGGCAAACTTCATTTATAACCCTTGTGTTGAGCTCTAATTTCTCCTACGGTTGTCTTTGCTTTTGGCAGTTAGTTTGTTTGTGATTTTAGTAGAGGTGATACTAGTTTATCAAATGACACCATGTTAGGGTGATGTAAAAATTTTCCTGAGTAAGTGGTCACCACGTCTGAGCCATAGGTTTTATCTGTGTGGGAAGCTGAAGTCTAGCAAACTGGGGTTTGTTTCTGGTTGAAGCCCCTAAACACAGGCTGGCTTTCAGGGAGTCTTGTTTGGGCAAGTGGATTCTTTCTGAGAGAAGTCTGTACTTTTTCATAGATACAGAACCCTGTCACACTAGGTTTATCATTTCCCCACCTAACATTAGGCTCACAAAGTACTCTCCTGCAATGAAAATGAGCAAATTCAGTTGGCTTCTTGATTCTTGTGCAATGTAAAGTTACAAGCTACCAGGCCAATAGTAGTGTTCACAAGCTTAACACATTGAGATACATCAGCTGCTTAAAGACACAAAAAGAAGATTATTTCATAGGCCATCAAAAGCTTGCAAAAAACTTATTTCAACCCCTTGCCATCTCTGGAACAAAGCAGCCCAAAAAGCCAAGAAAGGACATCTGCTTTGAAGGTCTTGACAGAGATGATACCACTGCTTTGCAATGTTATCATCTGCTATTTCCCTGTGGCATATTTCTGCAAGTATCTTCAAGAGGTGTTTATAACTTGAACGACAATTTCTCATGAGAAAACAAGAACTCTGAAGTGTTCTTCATAGTCACTTTAACTGCAGCCTATTCCAGCAATATGTAGCAACAGCTAACAAGCATCTCTATCACACAGGGAGGATGCAGGAGTGGGATGCTGGCACAGATCCCCATGCCTAAACAGTAGTATCTGTGTGGGGGAACCTGCAAGACTGTGAGGCTGAGAGTCCCCAGTTCAGCAGTGAGCAAGGTAAGTGCTTATGCTGGATGGTGATTCCTCATCTACCCCTCTCCCAAAAGCAGAGCTGAAATCCCAGGCAGAGTGCACATACATCAGCAACAGCTCCACTCATCAGAGTGGCTTAGCCTCATACCTTTAAGAAATCAGGCTAAAAAAATTTATCATGAGACCACTTGTGACAGTTGCAATGTCATGGATTATTCAAGGTCTATCAGATGCAAAGGGACAGATGCTGTGGGCATCTGCAGCATTTACAGACTGTTCATAAATGTTATGAATTTATGTATCTTCTGCAGGTTCTGCTTACCAATTATATTCACAGTTAAATGGGTCAGGCAAGGAAGTACATTCACTAAAGGAACTGCAGTTTCCTAGACATCAGAAACTTTAGCTCCAGAGGAAACATTGATTTGTTGTGGTTCAAGAAGGTGGCAGGGAGAGGACGAGAAGTTTTACAGCAACACCAGCTTGACTCAGAAGAGGGGCTGTGTGCTGCAGGCTCAAGACTCTTATGGGTGAAAGAGCCCTAGAGAACAGCAAAGAAATATTCCTGGTCTCCATGTAGAAAGTGAATAGAGACATTCTGATAATCTCTGTATTATGTGAAGACCCTCTTTTTTTTTTTTCATCATGCTTTTTATTCCAGAGACAATGCTACTGTTCCAATAGCTCTGTCAGAGCTACTGAGCTGTGAGTTAACCCTGCTGTTGCCCCGGGAGAAGAAGGTGGAAGCTGCTGAGCTAAAGCAAAGCCTGTGGATAGACCTTTTAAAGCTGCAGAAACCATCAGCTCAATGGAGGGGAAGTGACTGCAAAAGGAGGCTAAGGGAGACCTAATAATGATACCCTGAGGAAAACTGCTGGTCAGAGTAATTAGATATGAATCTAAGAAAAGCCATAATTGAGTGGAGAACAGAGGGTTTATTTTTATTCCTCAGTGTCTGGGAGCACTTTGGATGCAAGCTAAAGGAGTAAGTTTCAAGATGAAACCCATGATATCCCTAGGATATAGGGGCTACTTGGTGGCCAGGGCTGCCTTCCAGCCCTAGCTCTTCATTCCTCATTATGGCACATTATGGGACAACTGGAACATTAAATATGTTACATTCATTATGGACATCTGTGGTCTATAAATGTGACTGTCTGGGATATCTGGTTTCTAATGCAGGCTGTGAAGGGATGTCCCTTTTTACCATGGTTGGGGAGGAGATGACAGGCTCATCAGAGACTTCAAAAAACCCTCAGCCTTTCAGGCAGCAAGAAACCCAGTGCTCTCATGTACCCAATTTGTTGTAAGGGGAATGCCATGCAATATTGCTGTAGTAGTTATAAGGCATTAGCTGCCATCTGATTTCAAAAAGTCATTTCTCCGCAGCAATTCGCCAATGATCAGCTACACAGTCATACATCCCTGATCAACTGTCAATGGGAAGCTTTCTTTTGATGTCACTGGGCTTTAGATTTAGCTTGTGAGAGACCAGGCCAGTTAATTATGTGCTTTAAAATGAAACATGATTATTACTGATTATTTTCCCCCACTGAATTCAGTAGAAAAGTTCACTTAATTCTTTGTCCTTTAATCAAAGGAGTAAAGCATTTCAGCAATCTGTAAATCTGGCCATACAGAGTTACAAAACAGGGAAAATTCACAATAGTGCCATTTTTCTTTGCAGTTCCTTTATCTCAGTGAAAGATATTTAAGCAAATCTGCCACAAAACACACTGCTGTACAATGGCGCATAAATTGACTGATGTTCCTGTTAGGAATTTTTGCTGTAAGTTTTGCGGCAGAGGGGAAAGGCAAAGCAGAATCATGTTGAAAACCATTGGTGTTGGTGTTTAAAAAATCACTGCTCCTTTTAAAAACCCGATCTTGTATCCTTACCAGGCTGTACCATGAGACACTTACAAGCTGTGTTATATTAAAATGTTTAATTAGAAATATGAGTTATACCTTGCACAGTAACAAGAAACCACCATAAATATCAAATAATGTATACTCTTGATAGTCTCATACTATCAGAGCAGTCATGCATAGTTCAAATCCCTTTTCAGTGGGACATTGATTAAATTCTTTGATGAATCTAGGCCCATGCATTCAGCAGCTTCTTCCCTTTCTCAGCATGGGTTTAGTTATCTGAAGCCAGAAACGGCCTTTGTATGTTTAGATTTTGGGAGCACATTCAGCTGGAATCTAGCCTTGCACCTAGGGCTAGACCTCCGCAATAATCCAACTCTGCTTGTTCCGGCTCCGAACAAAGAGAAGCAGGGCTACGGGGTTATGTTACTCACTACAAGTTGAGGAATCAGCTTTCCATGTGGCATTATCCTCCCACCCCTTTTCCCACAGGAACTGTGCAAAGTAAGTTAAGCTTGAGCCTTTGCCATTATCTTGCTCTAGTGGCTCGGTTCCAACACACAGCCGTGTTCCACCTCATTATTTATACCCTGCTAGCATCTTATTTAGTACCTCAGCTTCCATCAGAAATGTATTGGGATAACTGCTTTTTCCTGGAAAAGAAACTCATTGTAATTGCAGCTTCTCTGTGGGGGTCAGCACCTCCTCCCCATGAATACAATAAGGTGCTCCAAGTGCCACCTCACCTGCAAATGGTGTTTTTTCTCTTCATAGTCACTTCTTGTGGGCTATAAGTTGCTATTGAATTTCTGCAGTAACATTTTCATTTAATAACTTAAGTTTAATGGCTTTTTTTTCCTGTGCATTGTAGCATAATTAATTAATATGATGGGAACTCGTGAGACTTGTGGATCCGAGATGCATCTGGGCATGCAAGGGCTGTAAACACGTAAACCTGCATTAGGGCCTATTGAAGGCGGGCAAATGCAGAGCTGTGCATGGAAAGAATAAACTATTTTATCCTTAGGGATAATCAGAAAATAAAACCAACTAAACTCTGATCCATTGACATTTAAGGTAGCTAAGCCCTAAGCTTCCTGGACCTCAGAGTTTTGGCTCAACACCTCCAAACATCATCTTGCATGCACGTATGCATGCCCAGGAGCTGTGGGCACTTTGGCCACTTGAAAAAGTAGCTTAAACAGATACTAAAGAGACAACAGTCCAAGGAGACTTGGTCTCCTTGGCTTACTTAGAGCTGTGGTGCTCTGCATATCACATAGAAGAGATAAGGCCTTTTGCTGGCATTGAACATCCTGAATTGCTGGAAGAGCTGATGCCTTGGTGTCCAACTCCTCCAGAGAAGTTAAAGGACAGACTGTAACTCCAAGACTGTCAACTACTTGAAGATGGAAGGTTTTTGCTCACTGCTGGTAGTGTTTTCATGCTATGATGGGTCAAACGTTCATCAGTCAAGAGAATACACATGGCTCTGGCCCAAAGACCTGCGTCAAGCATTTGCTCAAATTCTGTGTTCAAGACCATGCTCTGGATTAGGCAGAGCAGAGGTTTGAAACCAGTTTCCAGGTAAACACTTGAGCTCCCCAATACTCTGAGAGTCTGGGCATAGATATCTCATTTCTTCAGTTTGCAGTGAAGGCTGAAGAACCCAGCTCCAGGAGGCAGGTTGTAGCACAGAACACGACAGCCAGGTGTGCACACCAGTCTGCCCCATAACAATACATTTCCCTTTTCATAAGTATGTTGCTTTCTCAATGAGCTGAGGAACAAGAGCACAGAAAACACAAAGAGGACAAAAATCAAAGGTGTTTCCATAGAGACCTTTGGCTTTCAAGGATATGCTCCTCACTGTGTAAGCAGTGCTGAGGTTCCCAGCAGAGCATCTTTTTCCCATTGGACATGGCCAACAGGTCTAGTGGAAGCATTGTAGAGTGCTGCCAGCTGACTCCCATGGGAGATGTGTATGGAGACCTATTCTCTACAGACATTGCACACATTTGTCTGTGTGCTGTCAAGTGCCTTGATCCTTCTCTCCAGAGGCGCATCTTCCTCTATGTAATACCTATGGTGAGCCAGGTACGCTTGCGTACCTGTTTTGCTCAATTAAACCTTTTCCAGTGCCGTGAGTCATCTACTTCATGGTCTAGAACATGTTCATTTCATTTCCTCTACCCTCTGGTGATTGACTTGATTAATACTCTATAAAACGCTTGAGACCTCATTGCACTAACTACTGTACAGAAAGAACAGAGCTTGTCCCAGAATGCTTGTTTGAATAGGACAAAAGCAGCGCAGGAGCAAGGAAAAGTTAGAGAGAGGTCAGATTTGTATATGATCCTCAATTAACTTGATTCTCAACAGTCCCAGTTAATTTCCACTGACGAACTTGATACAAGCAACAAATCTGGTTCCAAGACAGGGACTGACCAGTCCTTGGTGACCCAGAGTGAGACAAATGAGTCTCATTGACATGAGTTTCTACCAAGCTCCAAACCCTTCTAGTAAGCTCTATAGAGCAGAGGAGAAGTCAAGGAGGGAGCAGCAGCAGAGGGACCCCAAGGGAGGGCAGAGGAGGAGGAGGAGGGCAGGATGTGCTGCAGGCTTGGAGCAGGGATCCCCTTAGTCCCAGAGAGACCCCACAGGAGCAGGTTGTCCTTAAGGATGCAGCCAGGGAAGGGCCCGCACTGGAGCAGAGGGACAGCTGAGGAGGGAGCAGTGGCCAAGAGGGGCTATAGTGGGATGACTGCAACCCCATCTGCACCCCTGCATGGGGAAAGTGGGAGGAAACAATTCATTTTTTCTATCATTCTCACCATTCAAATCCATTGTGATTGACAGTAAATTTAACTTTCCCTGTTGAGTGTGTTTTGCCCATGACGGCAATTTGGTAAGTGATCTCCCAGTCTTTATCTTGACCCATGAGCTCTTCCATCTCATTTTCTCCATCACTAGGATGACAGGATGAGCAGGGAGTCTGGGCCCTTAGCCAAAGTTAACTCACCACAAGAAGGATGCAGCTCTGCAGGTCTCAGACAGCAAGAAGTTCCTGGGGCTTCTTGCTAGGGCCAGGAGAGATGGGCTCCCTATCTGCAGGTGTGTGCTGATGAAGGATCAGTGTCACTGCAGGAGGCAGCAGACAATGCAGCATCAGGGATGGTGACTAGGAGATTGACCAGATCCCCTCTGACACCTGGATACAAAGGGAGCCTGACTCTCCAGCTGTACTGAAGGAGGGACAGGCATAGTCTGTGCTTACTGGGTTGCAAAATGGAGACTCCAATGACAGTGAAGGCTGGAAACCTCTTACTTCTGGAAATGGGAGGAAGACTTCTGCTTTTCCTGAAGATTTGCAACTACTGAATAAGTTTAGTGCTCTGGTGGCAAACGACTGGCTGAGAGGTCTGTGCAATGAGCCATGAGGCAGCACCAGGAGGGAGCAGTGAATGACAGCAGGGGTGACATCCTGCTGCTGGGGACACAGGATCCCATAGAATCATCATAGACTCATTGAAAGGTCTGCTTTGGAAGGGTCCTTAAAGCTCATCCAGTTCCAACCCCCTGCATTGGCAAGATACCTTCCACTGGACAAAGCTGCTCAAAGCCCCATCCAACCTGGCCTTGAACACTTGTAGGGATGGGCCATACCTGTTCCAATGTCTCATCACCCTCATAGTATAGAATTTCTTCCTCACGCTTAATCTAAATCTTCCCTCTGTCAGCTTAAAGCCCTTACCCCTTGTCCTGTCCCTACACTCTCTCTCCAGATTTCAGTGCTAGGTGCAGCTGGTCAGGGATTTCAGGTATTGATTCAGCTACACAACTCACATTCCTGGTTCTTCATGTTCTTTTTCAGATCTAATACCAGAGACCTGAGCACACAGGCACTCTTCCAGGCACACAGAACACAGCTGGGTGCCTCAAACATCCTGTTCAAAGTCACCTAAGTCCATGCCAGAGCTATAAATTAAATGTTATGGTGGGATACCACCTGCTGCCCTGAGCCTTAAAAGCTGCTCTCTGTTAGGATTTGTCTCACCCTGTCACACTTGTAACAAGGCTGTGAAGGACAGTTGTGGCCCACAGAGGAGCCAAGATCTCCACTATTACTTTCAGCAGAAGTCTTATCTTGCTACAGCTAATTTTTTTGGGGATGGAGTCACTTAAAATATTCTTGCTTCAACTGACTCAATGCTTTTGTGCAAGATTCAAACAACTCCGCCCGGTCAGGATCTCAGAGAAAAGTACAGTTTGTTGTATTGCTGGTTTTGTCATCATGGATGTGCACACAGTGGAAGGCTGTGATGAACTAAGAACCATTACCCTATGCATATAACATCATACCACAACGAATGACCCTCACCACCTTCAGTAAGAAACATCCCTGCACCTGGTGTGGGTAGAACATAGATCCCACTCCATCCCTGGAGCTTCCCTGAGACAAAACATCACACTGAACAGTTGTAGAGATTTTCCAAAAACTCCCCATGAGTTCTGATGTTCTCCCGTTTCTCCCTCTCGTAGACACTACATCTGTTCCTTTAGCAGTTGCTGGCAGACAAGCCGAGCCTGGGTGCCAACTAATACTATATGATCTTCTGCTGAATTCATTTTCCACTTTTAAAATTAAATTATGGGCCAGATCCTCATCGGATTTAATATAGCTATTGCCTATTGAGCAGATGATGGTCTGGCCTTGTACAGATTATTCTTCCTCTTTCTTTGGAGCAAGACTTAGATTTTGATCTGACACGTGAAGTTGGTGAAAACATCAATTGTTTTGTGTCTGATGCATCCATCATGAGAAATCATTAGTTTTTAGAAAGCTGGAAAAAACCCCACCCCATTCCAAAAGCAAAGAAAAGCAAGAAAGGTTCTAAAAGATACTATAAATCTTTTATTTCTTTTTAGTTACTATGCGATGCCCTTCATTTTGAAGGAAATGGTACAATCAATGATCTGTACTTCTTTCTCAGGAAAAGAAGATATTTGCACTAACAATTCAACATTTACTGACAAAAGACAGCGTACAGAAAATGTTCATGGCGGGGAAATAAAATCATATTCTGTGATTACACTTGTTATTGTGGATGATTCCATGAAGTGTTACAATGTCAGGAATTTCAAGTGTGCTTTTAAAGAAAGCTTCTAATTCAGTATTAACGCAAAAGAACCCTCTAAACCACTGGTGTTTGAAGCCACCCCGATTTCTTCCTATCCAGTTTTAAAACAAAAAGTCTAATCTGAAAGTCTAAGCCCATTATACAATACACCCGGCCTTATCACTGCACACTGATTTATAAGAGTAGTCAACATGTACTGAATTAACAGTAGATTTCTTACAAATAGAAACTGCTGTTGGAAACAGTGTATTTCTTACCTCTACCTAGTTACTATTCTCTGATCAGTTATACAAAATCAAAGTTTTGCTTTCAAAAAAACAATATTTGTTCCTACATGGCTGTTAGAATGATGGTTGGTGCTGTTACTTGTCAGAAAAGCACAGGTGGGAAAGCACTTGACAACACATTTCACACACCCAAGGACACACCTTTGGTAAAACTTAACCAAAGGAGAAGAGAAAAAGAAAACCACTGTTACATTCAAAATCAGAAATATATTCATCACATAATATTACCTACGTTGCTACTGAGAGTGGAATTTTGAATTTAAATGAACAAAACTTAAGAAGTTTGCCTAGGGTTTTATTTATACAAAACAATTCCATAGTCTAGGGTCCTTCAGTCTGAAGAATGTATTTTTCCAAGTAAGAAAATATAGGGTTTGAATTAGCTTTTTGGGTATTTTCCCTGCCTACCCTACAACTGTCTACTATGCTGGTCAGGTGAGCTCTAGAGCATTGCTGTAATCAAATACTTTGCATTCACACAGAATCAGGGATAACTTGAAACAGCCTTCAGTTTATGTCCTTGTTCACTGCCATGGAAGGTGAATGTCTGAATTGTGTTTTTAAAATTACTCAATCAAGGGATAATTGTAGGTTTTACTATAAAGCATTTTCCAAGACATTATTTGCATCAAACACACCGATACTCTGGGGAAATAAGACTGCTCATCTACATTTCCTAGCTGGAGCTACATTTACACATCTGGGGCTCAGTCTTGCCAGCCTTCACATGTGCGTAATGATAGTCACAGCAGTCATCCTATCAGTAGCAGTAGGTATGCCCAAATGAGTAAATTCATACAGAAGATTTAAGTGTTTGCACAGTCAAAGGGCTTTTAAAACAAACGATATTAACTTTAAATGTTAAAAACGCAAGGGAAATTTCAAGACAAAAATACCAGAGAACATTCTGCAGCACGATCACCAGCTTAGTTTACAACTGCTGTGCAGTACAATCCTCACTGAATCAGTGCAGCTCCTGGATTTCCAGTGGGAAACTGAGGCCAAAGTTTGGGCTAGATGCCACGAGCTGTGTTTGGACAAGAGGCCCTTTGAGAAACAGCTTTCACAGCACTGCTTGTTCTCCCCTGGTCATTATGCAACCTCAGATCCTCCACGCTCCCACCAGAGACCTCAGATTGAAATTCCAGGCCCTTATTCACAAAGAAAAGTAAATACACACTTAACTTCAAGCACATGAATAGTCTTACTATTGGCAAGTGGCTCAAGGTAGGGTCTATTCACAACTTCAAACTTCAATATAGGCTTAGGACCTTTGCTGAACCAGAAGTTCTGCAGAAGGATCACACCTGAATTTCTGTATGTTAAAGAAGAAGCTGCAGAGAAGAACACTTTTATCTATTCTTCTCTCCTCTCTTTTGTGATCTACAAAAACCTCTTGAAGTAGACACATACATAAAAAAGTCTGTTTTCCTGGGAGATCTGTTTCTTTAAAATCAAGCTCTAGATTTCCCAGCCCTGTCTGCAGACAGTAACTGAGTAAAGTACAGCAAAGACAAGAAATGAAGGAGTTGTGATGTGCTTCTACAGCAATTCCTGTTCTCCCATCCAGCTCATTACAGGCCCATGGCTTAAAAAGTAGACTGCTTAGAAATGTTTGCAGTGGTGTTCAGTAGCACCTATTAAATAACAGTGCCTGGGGCAGGGAAAATGGACCCGCCTGTTAAAGATTAAACAGTTGCATCTTTATCTGCTGGAATAAGAAATCCCTGTACGGAGGTAGCCCTCTTCCAAATTAAATAAAATATTCCAGGCTTCCCCCTCCTCCTTCTACACAGAATGGAATGCCAGGAGACAGAATAAATTCCCAAAAACAGCTTGCAGAGAAATTCAAAGATTCCAAATATCTATGCTTTAAATACTGAACACCTGTATCCCAGGTGTTAGAGGAGCATACAGGTTTTATAACACAGCAGAACGCACGCCAGACTCCACTATGCTGTGAGGCAAGCTCCCCCCTTCATTCTCCATCCTCAGAAGGCAATGCAAGCTCTGGGATTCTTTGCTAAGGCCTTATGCCTGTGTGGGAATTTATCCCCAAAGGCATGACCGGTACAGAGAAGCACTAAGATCAGTACCAGACATGATTTCAGCTGGTTAAAGAAGCTTTGCTCTCCATTCCCAGGCAGATTTGGTCCTTTTTCATTTTATTAAGCAAAACTGGGGGGTAAAAAAAAAGAACAGAAGACAAAGCCAGACTATGCAGGGTATCTCAGAAGAGAAATAGCTACGTGTCATAGTTCTGATGTTTCAGACACAAGGGAAAAATATTTTCACAACTAGTTTACTGTTTAGTACCCTGTAGATACATAATATTTGACATTTATAGCAGTTTCTATACTTTATGACCTAGAATATACTTTAGATCACTAATGAAAAATAAACCCATTCAGAGACTGGAAAATAATGTGCATAACAATTTACTTTCAAATGAAAGGTTATGAAGGGATTTTTTTTTTAACTTTCAAAAATATCTGTAAGAAAATATTATTTTACATACCTATATTACACAGTGAAATAAACTTTGTTATGTACAAGGTTTCAGTATGAAAGAAACCAACGCCAGACATTTACTCATGGTCTAGATAATCTGTTGTCTCTTACCAGTCAGTACAACAGAGACTCTCCTTCACTCTTTTTCAGACTATTTCAGTGATCATTTCAACTTTTAGCTTCAACTTAGAACTACTTACCAGTAGTTCTATAAAACCTGTGTGCATCCACATATTAACCCTATTACATTTAGGTATGGGCAGCTACGCTATCAAAGCAAGGTTGTACATCTGCTTGGCAACCACAGTAACTTGAGTATAACTCAGTTGCATATTGGAGGAAAAAAAACAGTGCAGACACCTGAGCTATAGCATTCTAAGGGAGTTTGGTGCTAAACTCTCCTTTGCATTTGGGTATTTCACAGCACAAAAATGAGAGCACAGGAGTCATTAAGGAAATAGTATATGGTGTATTTGCATAACCCTAAAACTTATTTTCCCTCCTGAAGCGAGGATGAAGTAGTCTTTCACAGCTTTTTCCTAGTTTGTGTATTTTAGGCAGAAAATACACCACCACAATCTATTTGGATCACGTTGGCAAAATTGCTTCATATAGCCTTAACTTATCAAAAGCTGGTATCTACCTATTCTTAAGCGACAAACTTTGCTCCCATCTGAGGAGTGGAAAGGACACAGAGTACTTTGCTATTTGTGGTATAACTGTAAACAACTGCAGGGAAGACCATATTAACTATGCTTCAAGTTTACATCAGACTGTTGCCATTATTTAAAGGAACTGAAGCTTATCTTCAAGTTCACCTCATCGCTATTGTGCTTTAAGGGGAAAGAATTTTGCACTACAAACTGTCTCCAAATCTGTGTTTGCTCACACACTTCAGATTCCAGGACAAAGATCTGACAGTGCTGCCTGTGCAGGAGATCAGCTCAACAGCTGAAAACAAGTTCAGGGAATATTCAAGGCAGACAGCACCGCATCTCCCTCCTCTCCTGTTTAATGAGGACTTGCACAACAACTTTGGAGGCATGTCCTCTCCTTTGCTCTAATGCTATAGCTCAGCTGCATACCATAAATAATAGCAAAAAAGGAAACATGAAAGCCCTAATGAAAAGGAAATTGCTTTGTGGTAAGGAAGGAAAAAAGGAACACGCAAACCCCCTGCCTGTGGTGCCTTCCAGCCTGTGCTCCCTCCCATCACTTCCCATCTCAGCTGGGTTTACTGTGCTGCAGAATCTGCAACATGCCCACAGTCAAGAGCTCCCAGCCACTCTCAAGGGACAGCTTACTCAAGACATACTCTTGCACATGAGCAACCAGCTTCTGCTGCCTCGATGTGTACCACAGACATGACCAGGAGCTGGAGCTCTCCCATTTGCTTTAGGAAAACCAAGCAGCCTATACAAGCACTGGCACAGCTCAGTATCTGCTTGAAAGAGTTCCAGCACAGACCAGCGTGCAGACTCCTCCTTAATCAGCATCCCCTGGGACCAGTCAGTAAGAAATACATATTCTAGCCTCAACACCACACACTAATAGCAACGGAGGAGGTCCCCCAGCCCACCTGCAAGTTTCTATCAGTTAAGAAGGCACCAGGCATGTCAAACCCAGTTCATTAACATTGGTGGAGATTTCTGCCTTACACCTTCTGGGCTACCTATCCATGTAACCTTGCACCAGGCAAGCAGGCAGCTTGTTGCAATACCAATGGGAGCCGCAACTGAACAGAAGCAGGGGCAGAGAAAGGAAAACAATACCCTCATGCTTCTCACCTACCAACTCAGAGCTACATGGACATGTCCTGAAAGTAGCTGGCTCCTTCTTAATAGTATTAAATACTCTTAACATCTGCTGATAAGTAGATGTCAAAGGCATTTAATATCTTACAGAGTCAGGCCTACTGGCAGATGGCTGAGGGAAAGGCTATGCACAGAAAGGGCAGAAAGGAAGGGAAAGAACTGGGAGCAGAGAGGTGTAGAATTGCCCTGAGTTTTATCCTCTACAAATAAGTCAGGGGTTTTATCATCAAGCACTGAAGGAGTTAAGCACTAAAGCACAGACACGTAATCAGCTTTCCCCCTTCCTTTCACATGTGATTGGAATGAAGCTGCACCGAAGCAGCCCAAAGGGCTTATAACAGCTCAATTTCGCAGCCTTCAGTTTTAATCCCCATCACCCAGGCTAAGCACCATGGTGGTGTGGGGCTGCTACTCCACAGCAGTCTGAGCACCTGGATGATGATGGTCTTCATCCTCCTCTTCCTCCTCCTCTGCAGCCTGTAGATGGCTGGAGAGCTCCTGGATCACAGCAGCTCTACCAATCTGATCATTTCTCCTCTTCTCCATAATCAGATCCTCCAGGCTCTGGAACTCCAGCGTGTGGCTGCGCTTGTCACCCAGCCGGATCTGCAGTCGGTAGGGCTGCTTGCCTATGCGCAGCTCCCCACCGATTTTAAACTCCCGCTTGCCATACCGGCACCAGGCAGCAAAGCACTCAGAGTTTCTCCAACTCAAGTCCCGGTCCTTGCAACCCACCTGCTCCAGGGCATTGCGTACCACCACGGCCGGGCTGAGGGGTTTGTAGCGGTACAACTGGTTGGCAATGCGGCCCCGTCTGCCCTGGCTGGCGTCGGTGAGGAAGCTGTTCACCACCTCCAGCCTGTGCAGATGCACAACTTGAAAATCTCCAACATAAACCACCCAGTGAGGGTACTGGGCCTGGCACACAAACTCCACCAGGTCACCCGGTTTGCACCTATTCAGCAGGTTCTCCGGGGTGTAGGTGCTCAGATGCCCCCCACCTCCTTCATCACCCTCCTCTGGCAGCGTGTCCTCCTCTGCAAAGCTCTTCTGGTAAATACACTCATCCCGGTAATAGACTGAGCACTCCACCTCATGCAGCTGGGGGTCATAGGGCTGCAGGGCTGGGTGCTCACCCCCCAGGTCGTGCACTGAATCCTGCTGCTGCTCCAGCTCATCATCATCATTCGAAAAGATGTAGGAGACCCCGATCCTGGGCCCTTCATCTCTGTCCATACCTGTCGGGTCGGCCGTGGGAACTTCCTTGTAGTTCAGATGGGTCAGCTTCTCCACCTGGTTCCCCATGCCCGCTGCAACGACAGACACACAGCGGGACCATGAAGGCAGGCGCCAGGTGGCAAACCACGGCTCCCCCTCCACGCACGCACACACCCGGGTCTCCCCGCTGCACCGCAATCCCTGCGGGAGCCCCTCGGGGCGGCAGGAGGTGCGCACCGCCCTACCTGCGCGGAGGAAGGCGCGGCGGCAGCGAGGAAGAGGAAGGCGCAGGGAAAGCGGGCAGGCTCCGAGCCACCTGTTAGAGGGGGGCTGCGAGCGCCGCGGGAGGGCTGGAGGGGCGCGTTGGGGATGGCTGCGCTGCACCGAGCCGGGCTGCCGCCTTCCCCCGCGCCCTCCCCGGCACCGGGCGGCTGCAAACTTACCCGGCGGGGACGGCTGCGCGGCGCCGGGTGCAGCCCTAGGGTGAGCGGGCGGCGGTGCGGAGGCTGGGGCTGGGTGCACGGCGCGCTTGGATCGCGATCATGGCTCCGACCCGGCGCGGCTCCGCGCTCCCCGCGCAGCAGCAGCGCGCCGCGCCGCCGGCACCGGGGCTGTGCATAAGCACCGGAGAGGCACGGCCGAGGGGAGGGAGGCTGGATCCGGCTGCGGACGCCCCGGCGAGCGAGCAGCCCCCAGCATTTAAAGAGGCAGCTCTTTTTTTTCTTTTCCTTTTTTTTTTCCCTCTCCCCCCTCCCCTCCCCTCCCCTTCCCTTCCACCCCTTTCCCTTCCCTCCTTTCCGCGCCTCTCTCCCTTTCCTCTCCCCTACATGCCGAGCGCCGCGCTCCCCGCCGAGGCCGGTGTGCAGGCGGAGATCGGACGCCGAGGGTCTCCGCGGCGCTTGGCAGCGGGTGTGCAGCACGCTCCAGCACTAACTCGCTCACACGCGGCCCCTTTAAGGGACCGGTGCCACGAGGGAGCCCAACCCGCCAGTTTGGCCAGGGGGGAGTAACCGAGAGCCGGAGTTTGGCCGGGACGGCGCGGAGAGGCGATGCGGAGGCTCCGTGCGGGGCTGTGGGAATCCCCCCGCTGCAACCCCCGGGCGCGGATCGGCGCGGAGCTCCCACGGGAACAGCGCCCGCCCCGCAGACCCTTTCCGGGAGGGCGGGAGGTGCCTCTGGGGGCCACAAACAATAGCAGGGAAGTTGTAAAGGGAACAAGAACCGACGAGCCCGGCTCTCCTGGGCTGATTCAGTGCCTTCCATTCCTCCACGAGCGGAGTGCGCAATTAGTTTTATTCATTTCTTTCCTTCCTGACTCTAAGAGATCGCTCTCTTTTTCAATATAGAAGATGATGATTCTTCCCCCCCCCCGGAAAGGCATTATCAGAACTGGTGGGAATATTTTCCTTTCTGCGTTTTGCAGAACGCAAACCAGTATTCTGCTTTTTCATTAATGCCTAGTTAGCCAGCTAGGTGGGTTTATTGTTCGTACTATTTTAACAAGCACTGGTAAATGCATGCTGGTAAAACAGACTACAGAGATAATTTATGGGAGCTGGGAGTAACGTCTTTAATTTTGTCTCATGTATTCCCTTTGTCTGTTGTCTTGTAATTTATAAACCCAACTGCACACTGCTGTTTTGAGGCGAGTGAAGGAACAAATGTCATGTTACCGGGGTGCTGAGCGCTGCCTACAGACTCAAAGGGTACCGTTTCCATCAGATTATACGCCTCTGTGGTTTCGAATATAGACCTGCCCTTTGGGGTAGAAAGAATTGCTGCTGCTGGGGCTGGAGGAGCGTGCACCCTCCTCTGCTTGGGACAGTACGGCAGGCACAAGCAATTGCAGCAGGTGACAGGCAGCCAGACCAGGCTGTTTTCAGTTCACCTGGTGACTATGTCTATAGGAGCATTTTAGAAGGCTGAAAAGCATGCCAGGAGTATGCTTTTGAAATGAATCTCCCAAACACCCACCTCCAACACACAGAGCGTTCAGTTTGCATCCCAATGTGGTTTCAAACAGTGCTTACAGCTTCCTTTCACATTCAGCTAGATGTGCTCCAGGTGCAGGATTGGACCAAGGCTAGTTGAGCAAACCTCCAAAATGTGTTTAGTGTAGGTTTTTCAGCACTCTACAGTTCACTCTATAGTTCCTTTATAGCTGCTGTTGGACAAAAGAGGACCCCGCTTCATAGACAGAGCTTTGTGAAATTGCCCCAGTAATCCATGGGCATGTGTAAAGGTGTGAATATCCTAAAAGTAAGAGCTAGACTGAGCATAGCAGTGAATTTTTCATGTTCTCCCATTTGTAGCGGAAGCCGTGTCCCAGTACCATACCCTTACTATTGTTGGAGCCATTATGTTTCTTGACTAAAGCAGTCTGGCAGCCTGGTGTCAAAGGCCAAGCTTCTTTTAGAATCTGCTGCAATGTATAGAAAGTTGTGTCTGTGCAGGAGTAGAAAACTCCCTCACTCTGTGTGCATGCACATCCACACATACTTGCAGCTCGCTGTCTTGTTCTCTTATTTTTTCCTGTCTGTTGCAGTTCACCCCAGTGCCTAATTTTTTGCACCTTCTCAGCTGCTTTGATTTGTGATCTCTCTGAGTTTTCTTTCAATGTCTGGTCTTCAGAATCCCCATTCTCTGACCGATCTGCTGCTTTCTAGGATCAGAAACTATTGGTGAGTATTGCTGTGTCATAGAACACATCCATAATGGCATACTGCCCATTCAGATAAGGCCTTGGGTGGAAAATCCACGAAGAACTTACAGTGCCTATATATCACCTGGGCTGGTGCCTAAAATGGTGATACTTAAAACTTCTGCATGCTTAACCTCTAAGACCCAAAGCAGCGTCACAGGCACAAGGGAAGGGGCTGGTGGCAGTGACATGCTATCCTAGTGACTGTGCTTTTCGAAAGAGCCGTGACCTCTTGCATAGCTTTCTAAAACCAAAAAGGACTTTGGTGCTTATCTGCTAAAGATAACACAGTCTGTGGGTATGGAGTTGGGGGAGGAATGGTTGCGCAGTTGCTGAGCTGGGGTCCCAAACTGCAGCAGGGCAGAGTGACATACCTCTGACCTTGCTACTGGAGGCTCCTCAGTTAGGTGACTTCTTGCTCAGTCTGCTGGCATTTATCTGGTTTTGAGATACTCAGCTCTGTGCACTTGTGTTACAGAACCAGTAAGTTGACGCTAAATGAAATTTATTATTCCAACTCGGTAAAAGCTCCACCAACATTAACTACATATTCAGGATGTCACTTGGATTTGTCTCTACACTGCAGAATCTTAAACTTCATGGCCAGTGATCCAACATTCACAGTCACTCACCTAAAAAAAACGAGGGCTCAACCTCAAGGAGTTCCCTTGGATGACATCCGGACCCAAGTGGAGAGTTCCTGACTGCAGGAGCTGCTTTGAGGAGGACTGACTACAGGTGGCTGCCCAAGGGGCTCCATTGCTGCCCTGCTGAGCTGTGGTCAGATATGGTCATGTACCCCCATAGGCTCAGGACCCAACTTCCTTCCTCTGCACCTGCTAGCCACCACCCTATGGCTATATAGTCCATTGATGTATACAGAACACAGAGGGGACTCTACCTCTTGGCTTAGAGACTGTGGACCATCTATAGAAAAAGTACATTTATTATTAGTCTATCTGACTCTAGCTGGTACAATCCAGGAACCTCTGTGGTGCTACTTCTGGTTGCTTTAAACTTAAGCTCTTTATTTTTGAGAATTGAGGTCTCAAAGTTATATTGTTGCCCCAATGCTATTATCATCTTCATGTTCCAAAGCTGTCTTATGTTTAGTGTTAATACAGGTCTTATATCCAGAGACTAAAAGGGTGATACTGATTTGAAATCACAGTTTGTCCTTATGTTCCCATTATTATTGTCATTAAGAAAGTATCTGCTATGAGAAGAAATAAGTCTGCTTGTTATACATTTATATTTTTTCCTTAGCAGTGCTTCTGAGTAAGACAAGGTTTAGTGTTTTGTAAGCATGTTGTGTTTCACAGGTATTCAGCCAGTTGATGGCTATGACACCCTTGAATTATTTAATAGCTTCCATTTCTTTTTTCAGTAGAGTTTTATGAGAACGGAGGTAAACTATGCTCCATTTGGCATGTAAGCACTCTACATCATAAACCTAGCAAAGAAAAGTGCTTAAACACCATGGTGGAATTAGGGCAGTGGAGGAATAAACCACTTCCTAGTGAAGTCTATGGGTGCTCTTCCAGAGAGTTCTGTAGAAACTAGTCATGCCCTTAATAGAGGGAGGTGTGTGACCTGATGGATGTGTCCTTGAGAGAGGGTGTCCTTCCACTGCAGCCATAGTTGAGTCCATTATGGAAATTTGGATTCAGGATTGTAACATTTCATTTGTTCCCTCTTTGGCCTCCAGTGGAAACTGCATTCCTGAATCAGGCACCAAGTTCCTGTAAAGCTAGGAATGACACTAAAATCAGATACATCAAACCTGGCATGCCTGAGGTAGCTGGTGGGGAATAGGACAGAGTTAGCATCCTGACAGCCATTGGAATCTGGCACTTCCTTTCATTCATCGTGTTCACAGCCTAATACTCTCCCAAGGTTAAGTACTTTAATGAGATTGGCTGTTTCTCACACACAAGAGGAAATGGTGCCACATCAGTTAATAAAAAGCATTAATATTTCAGATTGCTTCCTTGGGGTATGAAAGACCAAGGTTGAAGTCTCTCATCTTACTGAAGGAACTTGAACTGATATCTCCCAGAAGAGTACTGAAAGCCACCAGACTGTAGGCTATTTTGGAGCAAGCCAAGCTCTCTCTGTCCCACTGAAGCTGCTCTGCTTTGTATGGGCTCATTAAATACCCATTCAGTCAGCTGGGAAAAAGAGAAAAGTATGACAATGGCTCTTAGATGCAAGAAGGAGTTGAGAGTGCTTTGAGGTCCTTTCTAACAGCTATTCAGATATCTCACGATCATGCAATATCTTCAGCAGTAATTCAGTCAGAACCACCAGAAAGATCTGAAAGTTTTGCTTTCAGAACATGCTCATGGAAGAGCTTTGTTCATGTTTTCTCAGGAGCAGGCTGGGGCTCTGGGCCTCATATCCTGCATGACTGGTGTAACCCAGATGCTACTACTACGTATCAGCTCCTCTGGGTTTCTGTTGCCTTAGAGCCATGCTGATAACCTCTGCTGGAGCCTGGGCAGGGCACAACTAGTTTGTGACTTTGGGCGTGTGTGTGAAATGAGTGTGGAGCTGTCACTGCTTGCTGGCTCTGCTTGTACCTCCAGGAGAAATATTGGGAATTCAGATAGCCATAAAATTTATGCATCTCAAAATGCTGAAAAATGAATCTTGGTATTTCTAAAACTTGAGATTCATGATATTCTGACAGGAGAGATATAATGAGCCTCTGGTGTCAGGAAGATTTTATCTGCATTTAGCCTATAGACCTTTAATAACACAAAGAGATTGACATCTATGTGCTTCTAAACATATGACCTTTGGTATTCGGTATAGCGTAGCATGGCCCACTATATATTCAAGACCTGAAAGTGAAGCAAGCTGCTGATCAGAGAGAGACCCACATGTTGAGAACCGAGAGGGGAAATTCTAAGTGCCTTGGTTATCACATCAGCAAACTCAGTTTGTCCTAAAACTCTCGCTGGAAGCTTATGGTTCTGTTAACTACTTTCAACATTGTAATTTGTGACTAAATGTGATCTGTTGCAAAATAAATTGCTGAGATTGCCGAAGCCACAGAGTTTTTGACTGAGACATTCAAGCAGTATCTCAGAAGAAGCTCTTCCACTGTGAGATTTTAATTGGTGCATTCCAGCAAATGAAAATGAAGTAATTCATATGTCAGTAGAGGCCTGGATTCTTAGGAATTGCTATCAAACTGACTTAAGCAGCAGGCAAAGCTTGATTAAAATGCAGTCTTTTTTTTTTCCTCCCCCAGAAAATAGCAACTGTATTTCAAACATAACAAGGAAGGAGGTACTGCACATGCATCTTTCCAGCATGAGAACTGCTAGCCTCTTGCATCTCTTATCCCTCTCCCACACTGAGCTTCTATACCAGAAGCTCCTCCTTTAATGTGTCTTAGCACATCAATGAACTGCTGGCTGCCTTGGTAGCACAGCACGTCCTTCTGTATGCAGCTAGGAAAGGGTGGGACTGCTGCATTCAGTAGAGAAACTTGAGATGATTGCTCCTGGTGTGCAATACCTAAGCAGAAACCATTAGTAAAGGGAAGGAGTCTTTCCTTTGGCTGTTGCCATGCTGCTAATAAAACAGTTGAATATTGAAAGTAACAAACATCACTCCTTCCAGCAAATCTATGATGTAACTACAGGTTGCCCAGAGAAGCTGTGGCTGCCCCATCCACGGCAGTGTTTAAGGTGAGGTTGGATGGTGGTTGGAGCAACCTGGTCTAGTGGAAGGTGTCCCTGCCCATGGCAGGGGGGTGGAACTGGATGAGCTTTAAGGTCCCTTTGAACCCAAACCATTCTGGGATTCTGTGAATATGTGCTCATGCCTCCATTTTAAATTGGTAGGAACAGAGGAACCACCGAGCAAAGTGTCCCTTTCTGTGACACTGGTGGTGTCTGTGCCAGATTATGAGGTTGGTCATGACAGAACATGTAGCGATGCACAAAGTGGTAACACGTCTGTGAAGTCTGCTGTCCTTATCGCATCTTTGGATGCTTGCTGATTTGACCCAGAGGTACTGGCCACAGCTGCTCCCCACAACCATCTCTGCAGGCCCATGGCAGGGTAGAGGAGCAGGAGCTGGGAGGGTAATCAGCCTTGTCATTCACCCATTACATGATGAAACAGGTTAATGTCTTCCCCAGGCAATGGAAAGCATCAGAGACACAAAGCCTCAAACCACCTGCGAAAGTGATGTTTGAGGCTGGACCTGTTCCAAATCCAGCCGAGCAGCACTCATCCTTTGCTGGCCTGAGTTGCTGAGGCTGCAGTGCTGCAGGGGGAGCCACTGTGGGGTTTATACACAGCCATCTCCACTGGGGAAGACCTGGGGCTAACCTGGTTCCCCATGTGTGAGTGCAGGGTGGAAGGGAACAGTGCACAGCTTGTTCTCTGCTCTCACCTTGTGTCACAGTTGTTATTGTTTACAGCCCTCACCGCAGATGAATGCACAGAGTGAACCTGCATCTGCCCCGGGTGTGTTGTGAGTGGCTCATGGGGCAGGGATTTGCTGAGCAAGACAGGGAGGGAACAGGCAGCTGAAGGATCTGCTCTGGGGCATTAGCGTTGAGGCAGGGCTCGGGGAAGCTTGTGGGATGGAGTTGCATCAGTCTGAGGCAGCAACAAAGTTGGGTGAGAGCAGTATGACATCCTTGAGAGGTGGAGGAAATGGAATGGGAGGATCTATTCTTCCAGGTCTCTGGTCTCCATTTGTGGATAGAAGCTATTCCTACCTGTTGCACTGAAGAGCTGCAAAGATAAATAAACCCATTAAGGTCCTGAGGTGCCTGCTAACAAGGTCCATGGAGACAGAGAAGGAAATTGCTAGGTAGGTGCTGTTTTTCCAGGCAGTAGGAGTGTCTGAGTTTGAATCAGTGCTCAGGGAGGTTCTTAACTCTTTACCCAGGCTTGCCTCTGGACACAGCATACAGCACATGCCTGCAGCACACATGCCAAACACCTTCCCCGGCTGCAAGCATCCTTCTCCCATAACTCACCAGTGATGCTGCTGAGACCTTGGAGGCCACAGGGGACCAGCCCAGCTAAGGCAGGCTGAAGCCACTTCTGTGGATTCGTTCCTGCCTGCAACCAAGAACCATTTTCTACCTTGTTTAAGTGCACACCTGGAGACAACCTGCTCAGCTTCACAGCAAATAGCAGGTACTTCTGCCCCTTTGCAGTAGGCACATGAGCATCATGGAATGCCACTGTGCTGAGCATACAGAAATGCCGCTGTACTTCTTGTTTCAGAATGCATCAGTATTACCCTTGACTTCTACTAAGCCCTTTTTGTTAGTACCTGTGGGAGGAGAGCAAGGAGCAGATGGTTATTCCTTCAATCCTGTGAACTAGTTAGATGAAAATCGTATTCCTAGTAGAATCTACTGTCAAGGAAGCTTCTGGCCTGCTGAATGGCGCTGCTGGGTTGGGTTTATAAAGTGCTCTATGGATAATGATGTGTGTACTCATAATAATGATTTTAATTCCTGTTAGAACTGACAACTGTATGTGTTTGGCTTTCTGAAGACAGATGTTCTCCTGCTTGGTTATGTGTGTTGATTCCACCTGGGGAAATAGGGAAAGAAGGCATCATAAAGCAATGAGCTGTTCATTGCTCTTTCATTTTCTCTCCCTCTCCTCTTTCCTTCCCTGGGCTGTCTGCTAGGCAGGAGTCTGACCCATCACATCAGCTGCTTCAGGGAAGCCCTTGGCCATTCCAGCTCATCCTCCTCCACTGGCTGTGAGAGCAGAGGGGCAGGGCAGGGCTCTGAACACATCTCAACTCAGCAGCACACAAAGCAGCGTGATGATGCTTTCTGTCTTCGCATGTGAGACCAGCTGCAGACTGGCCTTGACACTCATTCTTACAGGCAGTGCTTAATTTCAGACAGTCCCTGTATACGTTAAAGTTGTCAGCTCCACACCAAATCCCTTTTCGTGTCTCTTTCTGTGCAGCATGGTGTTCTCTTGCTCTGATTTAAGTGTTTTATGGTTCCACATGAAGGAGATAACAGCATGAGCAAAGCTGTGGGTAAAGATAAATCATCTGCAGGGGGAAATATGAGCACTCTTTTTTGGAAAACAGCAAGGCCACAGTGCCAAGGGACCAAAGCACTTTCTGTATAAGTGTCTGCAACAATCTGCTTAAATCTCCACTGCCTCAAATCCAAAGTGATTTCAATGTTAAACCATTTTTCGGTGCAGCTTTTGTACTAGAATAAGCAGTATAAAGGCACTGTTCTAAGGAAGATGTAGATTCCTACTTTTCACATGAAATGTCCTTCATTTGTTGTTATAAACTAACTTTAATTCATAGTTAAGTTGAAGGAAAGACTGCAACAGGCTTTAAGTGAAAATGAGTGAAGTTGTGAATGCCTTGTGCTCTTCTAGGAATGCTCAACTCAACAGTCTAATTCTACTGAATTCTACTGGGTGTTCTCTTTTTTTTTGCATTTCAGAAGCAGGACAGTGTTATTTTGCTGGTATAGACTTGAAGATCGGGACAAACAATTACTATAGCTGTGCCATTTCTTTGTTCAAAGGTCTAACAGTAAAATCTAGGTGAAGGTAATGTCTTCAGGATTAGATGTCATCAACTGTAGTTTAGTTACAACAGGGAAAATGAGAAATCAGTCTGATTTTGGTGCTCTAGAGAGGTGCCTCCATGGCTGTGTGACACGGGGCAGTTTTGTGTATTAATGAAATTCAGCAAGATTCACAAGTCCTGTGAAACATCACTCATTTTTCTTCTTACTTTTTCTTTTTCCCCATTTCACTCTTCACCCGTGAGGAACTCTGACCCAGTTTGTGGCCTTTTAGAGTCTCAGTTGCATCTTCTTCCATAAGCATGAAAGCGAAACATTGCCAGTTCTGGGTTTGCAGTGCAGACTAATTAAAATCATATAATAGCCGTATTTCGAACATGTCCAGCTGCATCCTGGCTATATTAATAGTAGCATAGCCAGCAGGTCCAGTGAGATGATCTTTCCCCTCTGTTCAGCACTTGTGAGATTGTATCTGGAGTGCTGCTTCAGTTTTGGGCTCTCCAATGTGAGGACAGTGACAGAGCCAACAGATGTAAGTTGGAATATGGAAAATCCCATTTTAAATATTAAGGTGTTGGGGTTTTTTTACGAAGAGGGTGGTCAAATACTGGAATGAGTTGCCCAGAGACGCTGTGTAATCTCCACCTTTAGAAGTGTTAGAGACTGTATTGGACACATCCCCAAGAAACCTGATCCAAGTAGACCTGTTTTGCACAGAGCATTGGATTAAATGACCTCTCAAGGTGTCTTTCAGCCCAAATTATGATTCTGTGGTTCTCACAGGACACAGTAGATCTGCCTATTAATAACACTAGATCCAGTGCATCCACTTTACAGCTTCCTTCAGCTCCATCCTGGAGTCTGATTCAGGGAGAACTGGATAAAATCTGTTTGGTTTGAAACTCCATAAAGAGATAAAACCCCTTGAGGCTCTCCTTGCTTAAATACTTGAGTTCTGATTTTCCTGGACTTCAAAGGTAGAAACACTTTTCTGCCTGGAAATGTCTCTGTCTATGGAGGCCTGAGAAAATAACTTTTCTTATCCTTGAAGATATACCAGTCATCTGAAGAGGTGACAAAGCACAGAGCTGCTTCCCTGAGTCTCCCCAAGGTGTATGTATTTTGTAGGACTGTGTGTGCACTCTGTCCCTGCTGAATAGTACCCTCTTAGTTTGCAGTGGTACCCAGGGGACCTTGTCACTGCCTCATGGTGGGACTGACAGGCTCAAGCAGCGATTGCTCTTCTTTTGGTCAAGGGTTTCATGAATTCTCTTCCCCATTAGAAATTGTGACATACTGATGGACTGAAGTCTGAAACCCAGGCTCAGCACAGTGCTAAAATGACTGCAGCATTAGGTTTTATGAAAGATACGCATTACAGATACCAAATAACTGCGTACCTTATGGCCAGAGGTTGCCTCCATTCTTTACTGATCTAAACAGGATTGTGAGAAGATGCTACTCTTGTAAGCAAGGCTGTGAGAGCTCAGCTCTGAAAGGATATGATTGCTTTGGTACTTCTGGATTCAGTGCTTGTAAGGAAGGGCAGTTGGGTGTTGTCTTCCATGCTGGAATGAAGTCACTGAGTGCCCTGCATGTCCAGGGTCCTTTAGCTCTCTTGAAGCTAGCCTTATTCATTCCACAAAAGAGGCTTTGAAAATTTGATTACTTAGGTTTTAACTTTTCCAAAAAGGTTTCTCTGTTAAAGGCTTCAGGTTGGAAATACCAAACCCTGTTGTTGCTAAGATTAAGGTATTTGTTTCTTAGAAATGGCTTATAAGCAGAGACCAGCACACGGATTATAGTTCCTTCTTTAGCCAAGTGGAGCGAAGGTACTTCAAGTAAACTGTGCTTTCAGTAGGATCAGTTTTGCATGTGATTTTAATAATGGCTTTGGGGAAGGAGAGGTGAAATCTAAATTCCTACATTTGCAACTCCAGTGGAAAAGAACAGAAGAGCAGTACTTACCACTAACATATTGGAATTTAGGCTGTTTTAAATGCAGGCAGCAAAACCAGCTATGGTGTTTCAGTAAAAATTTAGATTGTGATTTATTTTTGCACAGTAATGAAAAAATGTGCCGTGATCAGATTTATGTGTTTTGTTTTTCTGGAACAGGATTTTTTTCCCATTTTATTTCTGGGTTTTTCCCCTGCCCCCCAAACCAAGATTAATGTCATAAGTAAAATAAAATCAGACTAATTAACTCAGCCTTGGGAAGATTGTAAATACCTCTCAGGAAACAGAAGATTTTTTGCTGTTGCTAGACAATGACCTTAATGGTGACCTGGAAAGATCATGCTTGTAGTTTGTGAATGAAGTCAGTAACCGTGCTGTGGTACTTCTGGCCTTATTATGAAATACACATCACAGATTGTGTCTAATTGCACATGGTGGTTTTATGGTATCTGTAGCTACTGAGCCAAGACTCAGATGTCGGATATCAGCATTCTCGCTATAGCTAAATGCTGCTGCCATGTAATAGGTTCTGTTTATCTCTCCTCCAGCTTCCAAATTGCTGTGTCTTGGGTCAGTGCCCTAAGTTAATTTTTCTTAAATCCTGACCAATGTTATTAGCTTTCCCCTTTAAAAACCAGGATGAATTAGTTCTGCACTATCCCCCATTCTGGGAAGCATGGCCCCAGCTTTTATCATCATCGCTGGGCTCACTTGTGCTAGTTTCAGCAGAAGAAGATTGGTGGAATTACTGCAGTAGGGGTTATCCAGTCTTTTGCTTAAATGAAGAGAGGAGTCTTCTGCTGGTTTTGGGATTGCTTTATTACTTTGGAAACCTGGCAGAAGGTAGAACTTTGTGTGTGGGGAATAGATCCATCCTCATTCACCCCAGCCTCAAATACATGTGCCTGGCATGAGCTCGAGATGTACTTACAAAGAGAATGTGCAATAAATAATGGATATTCATGTTCTGAAAAGTTCCAGGGTGCAGTGCTGATGCCTCAGGCAGTGTCACCATTAGGGTACTGACCTCAGTCCTCTCAGCCAGTCCTCCCTGTGCCTGCCTGATTCCAAACAAAACAGTCTGTTTCTCTAGTGCAAAACATCTCTTGTGGTTCCTGTACCTGGATGGAGCCAACTGTAATGGCCTCTGTCTGTCCCTCTCCCCTCTGACTTTTCCAGATCACACATGATGCCCACAAATAGCAATATTTTTACAAGGTCTTTCCACCACCCATACTGGAATAAGATACTGCTGAGAGCAAATGTGTGGTGCTCTGCCCCATGTCTGCTTTTCGGACAGTCACCACTGCCTATAGCCACTTTCTGTCTTTGCATACGTGGTGTCAGCTGCCAGGAAAAGGACTAAGGTGCTGAGCTCCTTTCTGAATTTTGTCTTCATGCAGCCCTGTGCTGCTCCCAGTTTCCAGTTTCATAACAGTTTTTGCAGTGTGTTTTGTTCCTCTCTCATGCATTTGGTACTGGCAGTAAAATGTGAGTTGTTCTCAATGTTTAGCATCAAGTCCTACATATGGAAGTGATTTATCAACAAGATTACAGGCTGGAGGCCCGTGGAAATTGGACTCCGAGGTCCCATAATTCTTTGGAAAATGCCAGCCATGGAAGGTTTTGCCTCCCAGCGGCTGTCCATTATTGATAGCCTTATTCAAATATTATGTTCAGATTGTAAACAATGACCAGTCTCTCAACTTTATACTTATAGAGGTGCAGCTAATTCAAGCCTTCATTATGACACTCACCTTTGTTCTTTCATGTCAGTCCCCTCTTCCTTTGCCCTCACAGTCTTTGTTTCTTTGAATTTAAGCAAGAAAGGTGACATCTCGTCCCAAAACCTTTTTCCGTTCGAAGTACTACCATAAGAAGTCATCATCACTAAGATATTCTCCTGGAAACATGGAAACGTCGGTGCCCAGAACATTTCGATGTGACAGATGAGACAGGAACTTGGTACAGTTGCACAGTGCTATTGAATCTCCATATCATTTATAGCTTGTGCTCGGTGGCTGAGAGAAAAGGATGGTGTAATTCCCCTGGGACATTACTGGACCTATGGCAAGGGAGAGGAATAAAATTAGTACAAATGCCCAATGTAAGATACCCAGCCACTGGGTATTTCTTTCCAGGGAGGACTATTGGCTGCTTTAAGAATCATGCTCAATGGGGTAGTGGGGCTGTTCTTGAGCCTGACAGCAAGGAACAAAGTGGTATTTCCGTCTCTCTAACTGCCAGTGTTTTCCCCTGCTTTCTCTTACTTTCTCAGCTCCACACCAGAGCTTGCTGGCCCATGAACACTGGTGATACCCTTTGCTGATAGACAGCCAGCCCACTGAGGCAGAGGTCCTTAAACTCCCCTATGCAACATCAGAAGTCTCAGAGACGAAGTCAGCTGGAGGACCAAAGAAACTGAGAAACTTGAGATGTTTTTCCCATGACCCCATGAAGCTTGGAGAAGTGCCTGGCTAAATTTCTCTTTACCTTTATTGTTTTATATCCTTTTTTATCTGCCTGTCGGGGCATTGTCTCTCCCCCTGCGAAAGTGAAGAACAGCAGGCACTGAACAAAATCAGAGTGGTTGATGATCATCTCAGTGAACTGCTTGGAGACTGCAATCAGTGGTCACAGTAAAGCTGGCAGGGAGGAAGGTATGGAGACTTCTGCGACAAGCTGTTACCTAGAAGCTAGAATAAAATATCTGAGAAGTCATCATGGGTAAAATTTACCCCTAACTGTGCCAGTCCCTTTTTAGACTGAAATTCTTTGATATCGAAATAGACGTCACAGACTATCCATAAATATTTTGGAACCATGATATTTAGGAGGCTACTGTGATATAAATAAAAGCAATTCCGAGGGTCCTTGAGCAAGAAAGATTAGCAGAACTCCTACCGACTTCAGCAGGAACAAGTTTGGGCCTGGAGTTATTTGGCTCATAACTCTCCAGCAAGACTGAAATAAGAAAGGTCTGGGATTTTATTTCTGATCTAAGATTTTATTAATGTCCAACCTGGATGTTGTTTAATCTGTAAAACAAACACCAGCACTCAGAACACATCAATTGCTTGGATTCTGAGCCCTGTGTTACACTTATTCTTGGACAGGCAAATTACAATGAGAATAATCATTGTCAGAATACTAATGTTATGTAAACTAATGTAGAGATATTTATTCAATGGAATGCAATTACCAGCAATACACTATTTTCTGAACAGTATGACTGTAATCCAATTTAGGCTGTTTAACCCCTGGTGATTTGTTTCCTTTTGTGTTGTGATAGGCTGAAAACAGGCAGGATTGCTGGGGGCAGCAAAAGGGAGAGTAAGGGGAAATAGCACCACATGTAATCTGAGATCTTAATGACTAAATCTACATAACCACAGGGCTGTTCATCATGGCTGTGCTGCTAATTGAATTTTAAAATAAGGATAGATCCTACACTCACTTTCTCCCAGCATCATTTCATTTTCTGATGAATGCTTAGTCACCAGTTTAAGAAAATCCCTTATGGCTTTAACCTGAAGTTAAAGGTTTCATACAAGACAGGTTACTCAGGTACACAGTGGCAAGTGACAAAGAGGGTGTACAAGGTGACTTTCTTGCACTTCTCTTGCAGAAGTTTTCTTGCAGCAGGATCCCACGGGTAGAGGACAGCTTCTCTCCTTCGGGGAGAGAAGGGAACCATGGGAAGGACAGAGCATGGGAACCTTGCTGCAGGCACTTTCTGAAGATGAGAAACCTTCAGCTATATCCTGGGACATTCATTAGCACAGAGGAGTCCCCCTGAAACTAGCACAGTTTCTGTGCTTCTGAAACTAGCACAGGGTGGAAGTCTCGAGGTCTGGTCTTTAAATAAAAGAAGTGTTAGGGTAGTCAAAGTGCATATTTTGTAAGCACACAGAAATAAGCGGAGAAGCCTTCAATATCTGTCTGGTACAGAGTTCTCTAATGGTGATGGCAATTCTGACACTTAGCTGAGTGCACATGTAGACTGGATCCTGAAGGGTGGAGCTGGACCAGTAAGGGGAACTGAGGGTCTGGAGTATTTTGCTATTCCCCAAACACTAGGAAAAAGGGTTGAGGAATGAGGATAACAATCACTTGCAGGAGGATGTGCCTATTTTCCCAAAAACTACACACAGCTCTGATGTTCAGGTTGGAAGAGGCTAGGGAACAGCTATTCATACCTTTTGGTAGTGCCACATCGTCCCCCCACCTACAGTAAAATTAGTCCCTTTAGTTACAAAACCCAGAAGGGGCAGGGATGCAAGGTTTCATCACAGTGGTAGGTCAGCATGGAACAGGCTAGAACATGCACATTACATGCCAGCCCTGCCTGTCTGCACAGGACAGGGGTCTGTGTGGGTTTTCAGCTCTGCCTCTGTGGTCATCATAGTGGAGGACAGCAAATAAAGTGGGAGGTATGAGATAGGACGGAGGCTTAGCTAATGGTTTAGACACGCATTTCTTGAAGGTCTGGTGATAAGATAATATCAACATTTGATTACCTGTTTGTGTCTGTACAGAAGAATGTTTTACCTCCTGGCAGGCTTAGAAAGGCTGGGTTCTGGTATATCCCCAGGTGTTACCTTAGCAAATGAGTTATGCTTTACATTCCCTGTGCCTCACCCCTGCCTGAGAGAAGATGCCAGTTCTTGAAGGTTCACTGGTATAACCACTCATAGCTGTGGAAGCCCTAGCTCCCTAGCAACTGATTTGAGAGTTCGGTATTATTGATGATGTGCATTGCAGCAGAGATCAGAGGCCCCAGCTTTACTGTGTTTAGCACAGTGTAAATACAGCATAAGAAAACTATTCATGGTCAGAGGAATGCATGACTAAGGCCATGGCTATCCAAAGGTAATTTCCCCATGACAGGAAACCTTCAACCAGAAACCGTTGCAACTGCTTCCAGACTACAAAGCACAGAAAAACAGTTCTCTCAAGAGAAATGGGACCTGGATGGGAACCTGAGTAAGACTTCCAGCTTTAGGGAATTTGCACTTTTATTCAAGTTTTTTATGTAACGTAAGCAGCTATATTGTGGAAAAGATGCCAGCTAGGGCTTGCCCACAGATGCTGTCTGTTTGTCTGTATTCTTGCAGTGGTAAGAGGGAAGCAGAAATAAACTGAAATAAAAAGAGCCAGTAAGAATGGCACAGTTAGGACAGAGTGGTCTTAACTCCCAGGGATTCTGCATGTGAGAGATTTGCCAAATCAAACCCTCAGTATTTTCAGCACTCATTCAGCCATGAGAACATAAGCTGTGAGTGGAAAGCACAGAGTGCCGCTATTATTCTTTCAAGTCCCAGTCGAGCTGTTTGTTTCTTCACTTTTAATTTTTAATATGATTTGTCTTGTGTGTTTGCATGAAGTATCCGTCCCCAGTCATTTACCACGAGTGCTGCAGGGACTTCTGACAGTGCAATGAGGGCTCACCACATCAGTGAAATAAGGAAGAAGGCAGTTGTGTTCCTTACAACCGTCCTTACTTAGGCCGGATTAGATGTAAATTGCATGCCGCTATGGGCTTTGTACAAGACATCTGTAATAGCAGAAACATCTGCACAGCAGACTTTCAGGATGACAAATTTTCTCTCTCTCTGGACTAGCTCTTTCTGTTCTTGAAGCTGGATTCTCTATGCTGACTTGCATAGTCCATGTTATTTACACTGGTGTAAATGAAAGGAGAATCAGAGCCTTTCTTTCTTTTGCTGGGAGGAAGTTATCCAGCGTGTGGCTGCAAAGCCAACCTGCCTGCACACTGCCCAACCACCTCCCCTTCAGAGTGCCATTCCCAATAAGCAGTCTGCTCAGCTTTGAGCAAATTGAAACATAAAGCCTCTGTGAAAAGCCAGACCCTCTTTGCACTTCTCATACCACTGAGCTTTGAAAGGATGATGTTTTACAGTGAAGCCGAGTGTCAGTTTCTGTTCAATACATAAGAACTTTGAAATGAATCATGGTTTCATCTGAGCCACCTTCATCATTCCTGCAGTTCGATGCTATGGATTTCACTTCGTGAAGATTCAGTGCATAAAGTCTGAGGTAATGTTTTTGTCTATGAAGAGAAGGCCAGGATCAAGACTGGGAAGAATTAGCTCCCCTACTGAGTACTGATTCTCAATGGCTTCGATTTCTTCTTCCCTTGATGTGCTTTTCCCCATTTCAGCTAAGAAAGCGTTGTTCTTTACTCAGTACTTATCACACAAGAATACTGACTTCATTAGCTTTCTTCCTCTTGTTCCACTCGTTCTGAAGTTTGATCCTGACCTTTGGCTATAAGACAGAGATGGGTGAAAGCCATCTGTAATCTTTCATATGTTCATGTATCAGTTATCTGACTACAAGAGCTTGTTCCTTGTGTCGCAACCATCTTTAGGCTGTATGACTTGAGAATGCATCCTGTAGTGGTTGGCACTGCTTCATTCATTGCTGCAGCTATGTAATTTTTGTCAGCTGGAGCTCTTGAACACAATTGCCATTAAATGAGCAGTAACAGATTACTGTATGCAAGGGAAGAGGCCCTTCAGGATTTGAAAAGTTAGGATTATTTTTTATTTTTATATTTTTGCACAAGAAAGGGGAGTTCAGCAGGATTTGCTTCCCAGTAACTCCCTGTCGTTACTCAGCCTGCATTCACCATTTTGGAAAGTACCTAGAATAATACCAAGGAGACCTGCCATGCACAGACATGTCTGATAACCTCCCAGGAGTGTCACCTAGGGTATGGTATGGTCAGTGGTGGACTTGCTGGATGAGCAAGAGATCTGGTTGAGAACAATCCCACAGTACACCTTGACATCCTGCCTAGCCATAGGAATAAGAATTTCATTTGTTGGCATTATCCAAAGCACATCATGATTCTCTTCCTACTTGTTTTTATTTATTTGCTATATTCATGTGTCATTGCTCATAGCTGCCAATGACTGGACATTATTTAGAGTCCTTTCTGACAGTTAAAACAGCTGAACTGTAGAAGAATGGTAGGATCATAGAATCATTTGGGTTGGAGAAGACCTTTAAGATCATTGAGTCCAACTACTAACGTAACACTGCCAAGTCCACCGCTAAACCATGTTCCTAAGCACCACATCTACATGCCTTTTAAATAGCTCCAGGGATGGTGACTCCACCAAATCCTTAGGCTGCCTGTTCCAATGCCTGACAACCCTTTCAATTAAGAAGTTTTTCCAAATCTCCAATCTAAACCTCCCATGGCATGACTTGAGGCCATTTCCTCTTGTCCTTTCACTTTTTAGCTGGGAAGAGAGACTGACTGACACCCACCTCACTACAGCCTCCTTCAAGTAGTTGTAGAGAGTGATAAGATCTCCCCTGAGCCTCCTTTTCTCAGGGCAATCAACCCCAATTTCCTAAGCTGCTCTTGTTCACTAGACCCTTCACCAGCTTTTTTGACCTTCTCTGGACACTCTCCACACCTCAGTGTCTTTCTTGGAGTTAGTGGCCCAAAACTGAGCACAGTATTCAGCATGCAGCCTCACCAATGCCAAGTACAGGGGGACAATCACTTCCTTATTCCTGCTGGCCACACTATTTCTGATACAAGCCACTATGCCATTGGCCTTCTCTTCATATTGGTTGTGTGGTCTGTAACAGACACCCACCATGACACCTGACTTGTTGGCCTTCCCTCTGATTCTTACCCATAAACACTCATCCCTTTCATCACCATCATCAAGCTCTAGACAGTCAAAACATTCCCTAGCACAAAGGGCTACCCTGTCACCTCTCCTTGCTTGCCTATCCCTCTGGAGAGTTTATAGCCATCCATTGCAGCACTCCAGTTGTGCAAATCATCCCACCATGTTTCTATGATGTTAACTATGTCATAGCTTTCCTGCTGCACAGTGGCTGCCAGCTCCTCCAGTTTGTTGCCCAAGCTGTGTGCATTGGTGTAGATGCACTTCAGTTGTTCCTGCTGAGTTTCTGGGGAGAGAAGCCCCAGTTCCTACATGAACAACTGTCAGGTGCTGTCATGGTTTATAGCACATCAACAACTCCTGTGTCTTTGCTGTCACCTGGATCTCCATCCCTACTTCCACTGAGAAAGCAGACCGAAAGACCCCACTAGCACACCTCCCCTCAAACACTGTGCAAGGACCCTTTTCCCCCTTTGAGACAGGCATATGCCATCCGTCACCAGCAGGCCTGCTGTCATGTACATTGACCCATGATCAAAAACCCAAAATTCTGCCAGTGACACCAGGTTTGGAGCCAGATATTTATCTACTGGCTCTTCCTGTTTCTTTCCTCATCATTCCCTGCAACTGGAAGGGTAGAGGAAAACGCTGCTTGTGCTTCAAATGTTTTTCAGCTTGCAACCTTACTGTAATTTGCAGTGATGAATTCCTATTTTTAGAAGTAAATATGGAGGCTAAAATCCTCATTTGAGGGGATGGTGGGAGCCAAAGAGCCACATTTGGCACCCAGTCAAATTTCAGAAGTTTTGCAGCCCAAGCAAATTTTGCAGCTGGGCAAGCCAAGTGCTCTGCAGAGGTTTAAATGGGAGTGTGTGATGAAGAGCAGCCTTTGAAGAGGTTACTAGGAGGAAGGAAGAAGAAATACATTATTAACATTTCATATTGCCCACGCAGAAGCAAAATAAGGTGGAAGATGAGGTTTTTCTATACTATTCACCACTGTCATAGTCTAAAAGATCATGGTGTGTGCTCCAGACCAAATGGGGAGATCCTTCCGTCTACAATCAATATACTTGTTCCAAGCAGAGTTTCTCCTCATCCTTTCCCTTGTTACCGATAGGGATAATGCTGCAGAAACAACTGCAGGGGCAGTGTTTTGTCACTCATTTGGTGACAAGATTGAACATGGAAGAATCCCATATAGTATCCCATAGTAGCCCCGTCCTTCTTCCATAAAGTATTCCCCACCTCCTCTTTCAGCAAAAGCAGCAGCTGAGGAAGGATGAGGGGGCACAAAAAGATGAAGAACTGCTGAGAAATTGTGCACATTTATGCCTCAAAGCACACCTATTTGCTGGGCATGTGCCCCTGAACATTGGATCTTTGCTGCTTTAGCACTGGTGCACTTTTCATCAACCTTCCCTCTAAGGCACCATTCATAAATCGCTTACGGAGTGTGAATAAGCCATGGGGATGCTTTAACAAATGGTTCCTCACATAAAGTTTTATTCCCCAGTAATAATTAGCTTATTAGTAAATCCCTAATGGCATTTGTAAGGAGGTCATTATCATTAGCCCTGTTTTATATCTGCACAAACTGAATCAAGAAGGGAAAGTCACCCACTAAGTAAGATTTGTAGATGCAGGTTCCTGAGTCAAGGCAAATGCTTTATTCAGTAACTCACAGGACTAATAGGAACTTGAAATAAATGCTTAATCAGCTGGTGTAAACAGAATGTAATAGGACAGTGATATCTTCTTGGATGATGCTTAAAAACATCTAGAATAGTTACTTGTGTCAGTGATTGGTTGTCAACATTGAATAGCACTAACTGTGCTTAGTGTTCATCTTTAGGATTCTGCATAGTTTGTGTACCATCAGAATTTGTGGCATTGTCTCCTGAATTGCCAAAAAGAAACTGGTGTGCCATTTATTAAGGTTTTTACTCAAATATATCCTTTTTATTCAACTTATTTCTGATCATTTTGAAAATTGTGCTGGTACACTCTATTGTTTTAGCAGTCCATTACTGGCCATAGAAGAATCTGCTGCTGTCTCAATATACACAAAGTGGAGTTAGATCAGAATAGATGTGACAAAGGCCACTGAAATCCTTGCATCATACAAGGCAGTGTGCATTTGAGTAAAAGACTCGCATGCCTTTTTCTGGCAGAAACCAGGGTGGATTTCCAATCTATAAGGATTCCCCTTAAAATGGAAAACTATACTATGTCCAGCTATACACTTGGACCTAACTACTCCTTAAGGTGGAGAGAGTTTATGCAGACAGTGCTTCATGTCAGAATTGTATGACAATGCGGTAACTGCAGCTCCTCCGAGTTGTCTCAGGCTCTGGGAATTTACAGTGTTTTAAATTCAGTAGAGTAAAATTTGTGTAAATTCAATACATTACTCAGCAACTCCTCAATTCCTTGTGTATTGAATGGTGGGTAAAATAGATGTTTAACCATGTGATTCACAACATCTAATGTGCTGAACAGTGATGCACAACCAAGATGCAACGCAAGAGAGAAGTGTGTCATACTGTCATCTGGGCTTATCTGCTCTGTGACTCTGAAACCTCTCTTAAATTAAGGTCATATATTTGAAGACCCTTAAAATACTTCTGCTCCTATTTTACCTGCTGATGTAGTGGTGAGAGCACCCACTCAGCAGGTAGGATTTGAAGGTTTGGAGTCCTCCACCTGAGGAAGTTTGACTCTGTGACTTCTGCGCTCCATGGCAAAACCTTGAACGTCAGGGTATGATGGAGTCTAAGAGAGCAGTGGGGTGACAAAAGGCACTCTCTTCTCATCACCAAGTTACAGGGTAGCCAGGGATTCATTGCTGCAATGGGCAGAGAAGTACAAGGGAGGGCAACCTTTGTAGCAGCCTGTGCCAAAGTTCCTGTCCGATTCCTGGAGCTCTGTTTGCTGCTCCTAGATTTTTTTCCTGGCTACTGTTTTTATTCTGCCAATCCAGGCTCTCTAATGAGGAATGTGTAAAGAGCTGTGGGAGCAGTGCAGATTCCTCAGGCCGTCCCTTGCCAGCTGAATATGCAGAAAAGCTCACACACCATGCGCGTTACTCAGGGGAGCTGGTTAAGGTAGGATTGTGTGTATGAAATAGGCATAGTTAATGCCTGTGAAGTAGTTTAGAACATCTAAAGACAACTCAGACTCAAAGCCTCCTTCTCCTGAGTGCTGCAGAGACCTGCAAGACCCTCTTGAGGAATTTTTATCCCCCTTGCTCCAAAAACTGCCTGTAAATTGATCCCTTCCACTGAGGTTCTGCATGTGCGGATAGCCAACCAACCCCTGCAACACTGAACAAAGTGCAAGGCAAATACCAGCGCTCGGAGTGTGATGTGAAGTGTTTGACATGCTGGTAAGGAAGCCACACATCCCCATAATTACTTAAAATTCCATGGTGGAAATGAGGTGCAGTTCAGAGACCTTTGGGAGAATCTCATAGGCAGGCAACAAAGCATATGACCTTTTTTGAATTTTCCTATTAGTTTTCCTGCAGAGATCCCAAAAGCATCCTTTGATCACCACCTCAGACTTCATTTAGGTTTCATGTTTGCAAACACAAGGCATCTCCATTAGATTCAGAAGCTGCTTCACACGCTTTAAATCATTACAGTGGTGATTATGGCAAGCAAATAGATCCCCCCACCCCACATACTTTTTCTTGTTAAGACTAATGACTCTAGTGATTCTTGTGGCAAACAATTCCCCATTCTTCCTTTAGAGCCTTGTGGTGCTGCTAGTTGGAGCTGAAATGATTGAGACTGCTGCTGCTGAATGTAAGGCTGTTCTTGCATGAGGTTTTCTGTTCTCCAAAAACACGGCAATAGGAGCCTGACCTGTGTGTTTGCAATCGGTAGCTCCTTTGGTTGCAGTGGGCTTTTGCACAAGTACTTGGTGTTTCTCTCCTGTTCATAAAATCATAGAATACTTAGGGTTGGAAAGGACCTTAAAATCATCCAGTTCCAACCCCCCTGCCGTGGGCAGGGACACCTCACACTAAACCATGTCACCCAAGGCTCTGTCCAACCTGGCCTTGAACACTGCCAGGGATGGAGCATTCACAACTTCCTTGAGCAACCCATTCCAGTGCCTCACCACCCCTACAGTAAAGAACTTCTTCCTTATATCCAATCTAAACTTCCACTGTGTAAGTTTTAACCCGTTACCCTTTGTCCTATCACTACAGTCCATAACTCGGTGTATTGTTTTTCTCCCCCCCCCCCCCCCCCCAGTTTTTCTCCCTAGTCATTGCTATGGCTCAAGTCCTGCATTTCAGTCCTGCAGACTTTTATCAGGGTAAGGGAGATTTCTCCAGACTATGCTAAGACTAAAGGACAGCTAGTCTCTGCCTATCAGCCTGCACAAGGCTTTGATGGAGAAGGAAAGGGAAAAGGTTGGAAGAGGCCACAACCTGAAAGACAGGACCAGTCCATCTCCAGACCTCTCTCAGTCCATTCTCCAGCTAAGGCAAACCCACTGCTGCTCATGGATGTCTTCCCACTGGTCATAGCAACAACTGGTTTCACATCAGCAGCAGATCTGGAGAGAAGGGAGGGGAGTAACTCGCTGTGTCCAGCTGCAGAATGTGCTGCCAAAGAAGTGTAAGAAGAGTCTTATTTGAGTGCCTCAGTTTCTCGTGCCCCACACATATGGTCTGCTACTGCACAGTGAAGAAATCCTTGCTTTCAAAGACAGTAGATCCCCCGTGTCAAGACAGGAGCAAATAATAACCTTTACATCTGTCCAGGCAGAAATCATGCTTGGAATAACTCATTCTGAGGGTTACAGTGAGTTTCGTTATTACCGTGGTACCTCTTTCTTGTGACAACGACATTAAGAAATTCACCTTCTGCCTTTTGGGCACCACTGTGATCCTAAGCAGCAACCTTCACCATGGACTGCGTGCAGCCCCAGGGAGCCGGAATGTCATGCTCACCGTGTGCTGCCGTTTTTCCATTTTACGTGTGTAAGTGAAATCAAACCTGGGGGATTTCTTCCCACCACTCCAGACACGCAACCACATCACAGAATACAAATGTGAGAGCCGGGCTGACGCACGCGTGAGGAGTTCAGCTCTCAGCCCCAGGGACCAGCAACAGGCAAGCAAACCTTGAGGGGTAGGATAGCTCGTTGAATCAGTGCCTTAAGTAATGGCAGTGGTGGGGAGTGCTGGTGATGTGTGTATTTGTGTGTGTGTGGTTTGACAACAGGCATAAAATCAGTGCTTGCTTCTTTGCTTTTCAGGCAACAGCCTTGAGGAATAGCATCAAGGAAGGCATAGGAAAGAAATCACTTTTTTCTTCTCCTTGTAGATTTCGGATTGATTAAAAAGCTATTTTTTGCAATGAAAGCAACAAGGAAAAAAATATCCAGCTGTATGTGGCAGGGATAAAAGCATGCTTGACTCTTCCGATAAGTACAATAGCATTTAATATCTTTGCTGGTTGGCTCAATATTGTATCACAGGCATCACTGGTGTTGTGCTTCCCAGCATGCCCCAGCATTCCTTCAAACAAACGTTCACTGTAGCAGAAAGTCCAAGAAAAGGCTTATTCCTTTGAGGATCAAGAAGAAAGCAACAGTGAAGAAAGGTACAGTAGCTATTAATATTAATGTTAAAGGAAGAAGGGGGAGATAGGACACAGGGGCAGTGAAGAAAAGACTACTTATGGCTTTGATGTGTTCATTTCCACAGGACCAATAGCAGCATGAAGAATACGGGAAGCAGATAAAGAGGAAAATGAGGAGGTGGAGGTGAGCAGAAGGCAGCTCAGGAAATTGCACAAGCTGTGGGGAGTTTTTTTGTCTAGACACACACACGGCAAAGGGAGCGACTGCCATCTGCATCTCCTCTGAAAAAAGGAGGGGAGAAAAGGGACAGAGCTGAGACAAGAAAAGAAACCCACCTGCCTGCTTCTCGTTTTGGCTGTGGTATAGCTGATCCAGGCTGAATGCCTGCTGTGGGAGGGGGAGAAAGCTAATGGAAGTATTGTTTTGTCTAAGGAGGCACAACGTTAGGGAGCGTGTGAATCCTCCTGCATGGTGCTGTCCTACTGACACAGTGGGAAGAGGAGGGAGGGAACTATTTCAGTCCTGCTGAGGCTGCTAAAGAGTAAAAATGGAAGTAATTAAAGGCCTATTCTAGTCTCACTTAAATCTCTGTGTCTTCAGGCCAGAGTTATTTTTGTTATATCACTTTAATGATGTTGCATTGATGTTTAGACTGGCTTGGGTTCTTTTCTTTAACCTGAATTTAGGAAATGAGCCAGCACTTTCTACGGCAGTGCACTCACTTTGATGAAATTTTTCCTGCAAAAGGTTGTTCAGGTCCCAGGAGGAATTTTACTGAATCCCAAGCTGCCCCAGCACAGCCAGTGTTTGGGCAGCAGGGTTACTGTCTTGTGTTGTGGAAAGGGCAGGCTAGAGTCCCAGCAGTCCCAAAGATAGACTAGGAAAAAGAATGACTCCTGCTCCTTAGGTAAGGTGACTGCTTGATAAATAGTGACATAGAATCTTATTGTCCACTATTTTTTCACTGAAAAAAAAAAAAAAAAAGTATAAACTTCAGTGGTTAAGAATGGGAACAAAACACAGAGCAAGATCAGGAAAGGTTTCCTGTAACAGCACCTCTGCCACCCATCTTGTCCTTAGTGAAGGCTGCTGTGGCTGTAAGCAGCGACAGGAACTGCCTTCTCTTGCTCCCACATTTATCCCCAATGCAACTTGTCTCATCTCAGCCTCACCTTTAATCTTTCTGCTCTCAGGTCCCCTGTGCAGCTTCTGCAGGCTCACGTGGTGTCGTGGGAGGTCTGATCTCACGCCTCCTGAGCCTGTGAGTGTGTCTGTATCTCCTCAGTTAGCACTTGTCTGACGTGGGGCTTAGCCCACATCTGCGACCTTGTGTGGCCTCCTGACACTGCAGGGACTCACCAGGAAGAGACTGAACTCTTCACCAGCACAGATACGTGTCCTGTGCAGGCTGCCTGGATCTCATCACGGATCCTGCAGGGGAGCCAATATAAGGAACAAAGAACTTGGTGCCAATCAATTTTCCCAAAAAGGCAAAATCCATGTTGCCTGCATCCTGCATTATATCTCCCATGGCTTTTATTACCAGTTTATATAAGCAGAGACACAGTCTTCTTTTATCAAAGTCTTCTTTTATCAAAGTCTTCTTTTATCAAAGTCTTCTTTTCACAAAGTCAAGGAGGACTCTCAACCCAGTGCCCATTAGCTCCAGGTGGTCACAGAAAGCAGGAGCTTGGTATGGGAAGAATGTTATAGGAAGGTCCCTGGCTTCTCTTGCAAATGGGGATGAACATCACATCCCAACAGAAACTATCTGCCCAAAACTTCTCAATCATCCACTCCAGAATAACCATTGAGGATCATTCTCCTGCAGACCAGTTATCCCAAGGAGGAAAAGGACGCATTTAACTAGCCCCAGTGAGAGGTACTGATTGTTCCTGTGCTCATAACAGCACTGAAAATGCCCACAGTAGCTGTGCCCTGGCAAGGGTACCACATGCTCATTTAGCGATGGGAAAAAAGCATCTCCCTGTCTTCATAGAAACAAGCAATAAAGATCAGAAAGGACTGAGCCATTGGAGCAGTGGCTCGGGTCAGCAGAGAAGGAACTGTTTGGGCACAGTAAGGCATAATGAAGGAGAAGATAATTTTCTGGTGTGTAGAGGAGAGGCTCAGGTCAGGTACTTTGAACCCCAGCCTATATTTTCACCTATAAGTGGTATTACCTGGTTATATTCATTTGCAGTGACTGACTGAATGCTACATTCTTGTTACTCCACCCTGAGTTTTCTACAGCTCATGTTTCAAATCCTGAAAGCTGGTTTTTCCATCTAGACAAAGAAAAACTGCTGAATTCCTCTGGCTCTGAGCAGAGCACAAGAATTACGGACAATATATCTTATGGGCAATTCGACCATTGATTCATGTAAGTGGGGAGGTGGGTTGTGTTACACCTCAGTATCCCTTCTGAGACTATTTCCTGCAATTTATACAATTCCTGTAACCCCTCTAGGGACACCAATCACTATCACATAACCTCCTTAGACTTTGTTCCTTACTGTTGCCACCCTGTGTGTCTCACTCTTCCATAGGTGTGTTAGAAATAACCAACCTTGTTGTTTTCCTATAGTCACAGTCTACCAACCCCACCTAATCCATCTTCATAAGCACTTGGCTGGCAAACAATGCCACCAAATTCCCATGGCTGGCCATGTCCAGGTCTTCTTTTCTCCCTGTGTATTGTTCGAGAGCACAGATGCGGCACGGCATCACAAGTGTGTGTAGAAGTGGGAGCTTTGCCGGGCAATGGATGACTCCCAGTGGCAGCAGAAAGGCAAGTGAGGCTGTTTGCTGTCCCTCAGCAGTCACTCATTCCAGAAGATTAAGGCTGATTATTCCCTGTTTTGGCTCATGGAGTTAGTCATCTGTTCCGCCAAGCATGGGTATTTACAACGATCTAAGCAAGAGTCTGAAGAACGAGGGCAGCGAGGGCACTTCTAGTCCAGGGAACTGCTTGAGTCAGGTTATTGCTAACAAGCAGTTAGTGTCAGTAACTCTGATGAGGGCACATGAAGTACCCCCTGTGGGCTTGCTGCTTGCAAAGGCTTGCCCTTTCCATAGTAGGAAACTCAGCAAGATTTAACCTAAAAGCAGGTGAGTAATCATGTGTGTCTGTTTGTAGGCTGCAATGAATGATGAAGGCACAAGCTGAAATATTTTTCTGAATCAGAGTTATGGTTACATTTGAGACCCTCTTTAAAATTCACCTCTGGCTACGTTCAGCTGCATGGCTAATACGAAGTGGGTTGCTTTTCAGTACTTTGCATTAAAAGCAATGCTTCTGTCCTGCCATCTGAACAGTAAGAAAAAATACAAACTCATCTTTTTTTTTATGAAGTCATTTTAGATCCCTAAATGTGCAAATGCCAGCATCTCGTTGTCATCAAAACCCAATTAACATAACTGATGAGTGACAGGAAATCAAAATACAGTCAGATCTAATAGCCCCAGAGTCAGGAATGTAAATTATACACTTGCACGTTTTTTCTGTGAGATGAGTGGGTTTGTTCTGTTTCCATTGTAATCAAAAGTAAATTACAATCTTGAAAGGTTCTATCTCTCCCAGATAACTGAAAAAGCTAATTAAAAACAAAAGCCACAGATGTAATCATTGCTTAATGCTGTAAGCATAACATGACCTAGTGCTATTATGAGTTCTGAACAAATTTCAATTAGAACTCCAGCTGGTAAACAAATAAATGTGATAACAGCATCTTAATATTACATGATCACTTGTTAGTAGAAGTAATTTTTATTTCAGCCATTCATAAGTATCAAAGAAATGAGTTTAGATTTAGATATGTTTTTCAGTACAATTAGAGGACAAAGTCGCTTAGATTAGTAACATTTGAGAAGATCCTCTATTCTGTTCTTTTTAAGCCAATCAATTGCTGGTTTTTTTATACAGTCACCATCACTTTGTAGCTTGCTAGTGATTTACACCAATACCAGATCAGAAAAGTAATTCAAACACATACTTCGTACTCTTGTACCGGGAGGAATCACTTCTAGGTTACACTGGACTTTTGTTTCACAAACTACTTTGTCATTTCTTGTCTTGCTGAGCTTTAAGGAATGTGGAAAGTTATGGCCCTTGATGGGGAGTCAGTGGGATTTCAGAATAAGTGGGAAAGATGCGGGTGCAAAACCATAAGCCCTTTGCAGCAGGGTATGTACTGGTGTAGTTCTGAGAAGAGGGTAACCACAAGAGTGAATGGATCCCTGTGATAACTCTGGTCCATGGCCAAAGTGCTCACAATGGCTTTGAAGAGCCAGGACTTGTTCCCTACTCTTCCAAGGTCTTAGTGAAAAGTGAATAAAATACTCAACTTACTCATGCCTCAGTTGCCCTGGAAAAGAAAAACAAGATAGTGACTTGAAGTGGCTCCTCTGGCAACCAGGAGTGCCCAGGGAAACCACAGCCATACTCCTGCCTTCTCTTGAGAAGGTGAAAAGCAGTGGTTCTGGAAGGATGCTCTCTCCTGCCAGGCTAGTGTCACACTTCTCTGCTGCAATCAGTGCTCAGGCCCAGCATTTGATTTCAGGACAGCCAGGTATGGAGTAGCTGCTTAGTAGATGGTGAGAGCTTATTCATGTCATCAGCATACAGTTCCCCTCTTTTGTGGTTAAAAACACAAAGTAAATTCTGTTCCTAGAGTATTATACTGGCCTGACAGCACCAAGGGAGGAAATCCACTCCAAAATTAAGACAGTGAAGGAAGGTGCAATGAAAGGCTCTCCCTGTTGTGCCATTATCCAGACTTAACCTTGTCCTCAATAAGCCACCTATAACGGAGGAGCACTCAGCATCCACCACTTGTCCTCCATGCTGAGAGGCCGAGCTGCCAGTCTGGTGGAGATGATGCACATGATGTGGACACCTATATTTCATTTGACTTCATTTGCATGCAGCATTCCTCCTGAGGTCAGAGTTATTTGATGGCACAGAAAACAGAAGCTGTCACTATCCTGAAATAAAATTCTTGCTATCCCTTCGTGACATGATTTTTTTTCCTTCCTGCTTCAATTATCCATTTTTAATGATTTATTACACCCCCTGTAGGGTTACTTTTACTCTGGAAAGAACAAGGGTTAAACTTCTATTCTTTAAACAAGAGAAAACACGTTGAAATAAATCACTTTTTTCCAGCAGCAACGACAGTAACATGCACACACAAAGAGAAAGAAATGCAATATGAAAACATACTATTCTTAGTTAAAAGGGCAATCACTCTTGGGACTAAAAGCACTTCTGACTAGCTGTCATGGCTTCTCCATTACTTACTTATATTGCAATAGCAACTAGAGGTTTCAGACAAAGTACAGGATTGCATGTGCTAAGCCCTGTAAAATGCAATGGGAGTTTTCTGTCTGAGAGAACAGTCCAGGACGTGGAATGTCATTCTTGTCCATGTGAGAGGCAAAGGTGTTGAGAGACAAAGTGACTTGGTTACAGAGGTTGCAGATGAAGGTTCTGGTGAGGTCAGGACTGAAATGTATAGCTGTGAGTTCCTCCTTCCTCTGGCAAGTTAATGTGAACCTCCCAAGGCCTGGGTTCTCACTCTGATCCCCATGTGTTGCCTTACTCCCCCTTATTATGGGGCAGATGGCATAGACCCAACAGTGGGATGCTGGTTTTCTAACTCAAGATATCTAAAATAGAAGTGTTTACCTTTGAGGCAGATATCTGGGCTTCAACTATGTTTATTGAGAACCAGTCAATACCATCCATAATACCTAGGGCATGATTCATCTGACCCAAATGTGGATGTCTGCTTTAGAATACACTGACTGATGCCTTATGGCTATATTGACCAGATCTCCAGTGACTGTAATGGGCATGCAGCCAACAGAGACAACCTAATTTAGAGAGATGAATAACACCCCATTCGAGTCTGTGCACAGAGATGCCTTTGCAAAAAAACTGTCTTGACGAAAGCTGGTGGGTTTTCCTGGTACACTTTAGGAAGTTGGGCAACCATGGTGCTGAGATCCTAAGTGGATATAGACTGCAATAAAGTTAGTTAATGAGAGACACATTTTGCCAGAGCCAGCACACAAGTCGGCATATCAGCAAGACAGCCTTTAGGCTGCTGCAGTCTGCATCACAGAAGTCTTCTTCTGTCTAGTATAGGTGGGGTTTTATTGTCTGCATGTCAAAATGGGCTTGGCTGTCTTTGAGCATGCCCTAGCAAAGCAGGCTGTCCAGACAACCAGAAACAATTCAACACAGCTTGAGGGTGAATGGCAAATGCAGGATATTCATCATTTTGACCATATGGTCTGTGCCAAACTTGCCTGGCTTCAGGTAAAATACCATGTCTGATGAACATCCATATGACTCCTGTGTTTTGAAAGCCTGAAAGAAATGCTTGCAATGAGTCAGGATGCTGCCCACAGCTGCAGAACATCCCCTCAGACAAAGAGAACAGCCTGAAGACCTCAGCCAGGAAAGCTGGATCTGGTCTTTGGTGCTGTCCAGAGAACAAGACTGGCAAATGCTGTTCATGGAGGTCTCAGAGAGCAAGGTAACTTCAGCACGGTTGTCCCAGCAGTAATTTAAATAGGCTCCCATGGAGGTTTCTTTCTTCAGCTCTGAGTTTAATTCTTCTCATGCGTATCCAAATTTTACTTCTGGTGAAGTCTACTGAGGTTCATTCATGTGAATCATATCACACATGCCTGGAGGCAGGTAATTTCTTAAACCTTTTTCTCTGCTTTGCTCTCCACACAAGATGTCACTGACATCTCTCCATATCAGCTATTGCATATCCTTCCTTCAGTAACACTCACTTTATCTAACCCCTGCTGCTTTGCTTACTGACGCCATCCTAGCCTATTGCCCGTTTTCCTTTTATCCTATCCTTATTTCCTCTTTCATGCTCCTTATCTTCTCAGTGACACCTTTTTTTGTAAAATAAGGCCTGCTTTAGTTTTAATTCTTCGAAACCCATTGCTTTCAACCATACGTGAATCACAGATACTTACAGCAGCCTTTGGAGATCCCCTTCCTAATCCCCTCCTTCAGTTCTCCTGGCACTGCCCTAACCCAACCAGTCTTCCACCCTCAGCTGGCTTTGACACAGGATCACAGAATGGCTGAGGTTGGAAGAGACCACCAGGGATCATCTAGACCAACCTCCTTGCTCAGGCAGGGTCACCTATAGCAAATTGCTCAGGACTGTATCCAGATGGCTCTTGAGTTTCTCCAGGTAAGGAGACTCCACAGCCTCTCCAGACAACCTTCTACAATGCCCAGTCATGCACCATCATCCTTGTCTTCTGTGACCCAATTCTCTCATACTTTTCTCACCCTCAATAACTCTTTCTTCTCCATATTTCTTACTTTTTCCCCAAAGTAGTAATTCTGTTCTAGAAATGAAGTATTTTTATCTCTCCTCCTGCTCTATCAATTTATCATAAAGGTACAGCAACAAATCTATTTTAGTAGAATAGAATATATAGAATATATGCAAAAGTATAGAATATATTCTGGTATAGAACATATAACTCAGTTGCAGCAGGTGTATTTGACCACACAAACATTGCTGTGCCTTGAATATATTCTAGAATCTTTATTTTATGTGCTTCTTTGAGCATTTGTGATGCTTCATAAACCCCCTGAGTACCTGTGTAACCACTCAGAAACCATAAATCACAAACTGAAAAACCCAGCACACTCCCTCATTCATTGAAGCCATCTTAAAGCAGAATAGCTTCTTTTGTTAAATATATTTTAGGTTGTTTTTTTTTGCCTATCTTCACATTGGTTTCTGCAAACCCTAATTAACTGGACCCCTTTAAACACTGTTTGTTTCCCAGGGTATTCAGACAGCTCTAAAACCACCATATTAACTGATACTGTTGAAAAACTGGCTTTTTGGCAATCCTTCCTCCGATTCACCCTTCCAGTCTTTCAACAGGCTGGTTTTATACTCTGGCAAATAGAACAGATATATTAGTATACCTCTTGTTAAATTGCTCTCACATCAACTGACTCACACATCAAATGTGGAGGTAGCCAATTATTACCATCCCCGTCTTTATCCAGGAGGAAAGAAAGGGCGGTATTCACAGAGCACTGGGCATCTCCCGCTAGGTTAGTCTCCCCACGCTGCGTGTATAGAGACAAGCTCCTCCAAAGGGCAACATTAGAAGAACCTGCTGAGATGAGCCTGCTAAGATGAGTCAGATAATTCAGCTGGCTAAATTAGACTCTTCAAATGAGTCAGTGGTAACACTCCTAATGCCTTCAGAGGATGTATATTCCGGCAATTAGCCACAATGTGTAACTGTAGTTCTATATAATTAGCTATACAAATTGCAGCAGTATACAATAGGTTGCTATGTCTTAAATAAGCAATGAATAAGTACAGTGCAACTGTAGCTCAAGGTTATCCTTGTCTTCATTTACCTCACTGCAAGAAGCCTACAGGGCTTTGATTTCCAAAGGGAGATGAAGTTTGTCTTCATTAAGCCTATTATAAGAAAATTATGATTCTCTGGGTCTGGCTTAGTATTCAGCTTAGGAACCTCTTTTCTGTCTGCCTTATATATTCCTCAATTCCTGAACCTCGTTTTGTGTCAGGATATTTCTAATTTTCTCCCTCCACCTCATTTCTATTCTTTTCTAAAATCATACAAAGACATAATTTAAAGGGACCTCCAGAGGCCAAAGCAGAGTGGCATCAATGTTAGATTGTGTCCCTCAGGGCCTTTGTGTTGTCTTGCTTTTAATATCTCCACGGATGGAGACTCTACTGGGTCTTTGTTGTAATGTTTGACTACCCTCACTGTGAAGAATTTTTCCCTTATGTCTAATTGACATTTCTAATTTCCATTTGCTGTATCTTGTGTCTGTCAGCTCTTAGTCTTGCTTCACATCTCTTTAAAACTCTCTTTAGGCAGGTGAAAATATCAACCTGATCCCCCTTTTCATGCAGTTAAACAAGCTCAGTTTGGGGAGCTTCATCATATGCTTTGGTCCCTAACCATCACAGTGGGTCTCTGATGAGCTTACTTTAGCTTGTTGATAACTTTCTTGTACTGGGAAGCCCCAGACTGAACACAGTAGTCCAGACATGCACTTCTTCACAACTGCAAAATAAATAGAGGAAAAAATCAGCTTGCTCAAACTGTCAACTGTGTTGCTGCTAATGCAGCCCATTGGGCAGGTGGCATTTGTCACAGTAAGGCTGGCTGTCAGACTCACATTCAACTCCTTGTCCATCAGCGCACAAGGTCCTTTTCTTCAGGGGTGATTCCTGGTCAGCCAGACCTCAGCCTGTACTGTTGCCTGAAATTATTCCAACCCACATGAAGGACTTTGCCTTTGCTTCCAGGAAAAACTTCTTAACCTCGGTCTCAAGGTATATCTGAAATACACAGGTTCTGAGACTGCAGGTCAGATCCATCACTAATGGCTGTTAGCTGAAGGAAATGGAACCAACAACATTTATATAGCAAAAGGTCTTACTTCGTTTTCTTTTTAATTGTGACTATTTTTTCTTTGAAAATCCTCTTTTATGGTGTAAATATCCATTTGTCATTTCTATTCTTACTCTGCTTTTAACTTCACTGTTAACTTCCAGTAATGATTTAGTTTTGCCTCATTTTTAATCTAAGTGAGAGGCTTGATTCTACTTGCTTAGTTCTTTTAACAGGATCTTTATTTCCCTCTGCATGTTGTAAATATGCTGATAAATGTGTTAATTGAAATGCCTGTCAAATGTACTGAAAATGAATCATTTCAGAAGTCCTACCTTGAAAATGTATTCATAATGAAGTCTAAAGCATGAAGCTCTGCAATTTAGGCTGGTTTTTTATATTATAATGAAACTGCAATGAATAATTTGCAACAAAGCACACAAGCACAAGTGCATATGGATGCACACACGAGTGCACACTCTTAAGGAAATAGTTCTAGGTACATTCATTATAATGGTGGGCAGAATGGGCAGTTTTGCCAGTCAAATGAGCTCTAATCAATCTGTCTAATGCCTTTCAGAATATCATTTTATTAGAGGCTCAGAATAATCATTTGCTCATCTGCTCTTTGGCTGCTGGGTTTGATTTGTGTTCTTTTTTTCTTGTGGAAACTAATGCGTATCCCATAAGATCTGGTCTTTTTGAATGCTTCCTATTTATTGCTTATGTGCTAAGAATATGTATTGCCCTTATGTTACAGACATTAGAGGGTGAAATCCGCTGAGGGATCTCTACAGTATGTAAAATAGTTAAGTTCTTGTAGGGCTGAAATGATTGGAATATTCTCTGAGTTATCAACTATCTTCCCTTCATGAACCAGGTTAATTGACATCCTGCTGAAGCCATTAGGCATTTTTTATTACAACTCTTCAGGCTGTATTCCACTTCTATTTAGACCTCAGTTTTCAATGAGCTTAAAGGTAATTTGAATGAAGAAGTGGCTAGCATAAAAATCTGCCTTCCACTTTCAATGGTCTGTGTCCATCTAGAGAGAACAGAGTAGAATGGGAAAGCAGATGTAAGCAGGCATGGGGAAAGTTCCCACTGAGGAAAGCATAAAAATTGCAGGCAAGGGAAAGCATATAAAGAGGAGAACAAAGGAAAAAGCAGCTCCCGGTAAGGAACAAGGAAATACTTGGGCCAGTGTGTTCAATATTCCTGTTATCATGTTGGTTCCTGTCCATTAATCAATTATTTCTCCCCTCCCTAATACTTCTGAAATGTCATTCTAGAATCTTGTCCATCTTGATATGTTTACATTTCTTTCTATTTACATACTACACTTATTCACATACAGTTTGCATTTATTTGTTGTCAATTAGCTGGCCTTACTCAGAGAATGCGCTACAAGTGCCTTGCTGAGACATCACGGTACTTCCATAAATGATGTGGGTGTTTTGCGTGACTGTCTGAAGTTCCCTCTAAGCTGTGGGCCTATTCAGGATCCTCCACACCCTGGTTCACTGTGACTCAGATTAGGGCAGCTGTTTAAGGAGAAATAACTCAGGATCTTTGTGGATCAGTAGAAAAATATTACCTTTTCCTCATTTGCATCAGGCCAAAAACTGGACTGTGAACCCCATGTTGTCTGAGGGGACATACTTGATGGAGAAGGAAAATGGGGAAGCATCTGCAGCTGCATGTTGCCTATTGCTGGCTGGCTAGAACCCATGTGGGAAGGAAGCAGGTCTGGAACCAAGACCTCCATTTGCCTGAGAAAGGTGCTGCAGCTCTTAGTTCCTAGGGGAAGCATCTCCTAGGGATGCTTTTCCACCAGCTGTGATCTATTATCTTGATGTGACCATACTCTTCTCTGCTGAAGATGGACCACTGTGCAAAAAACAAATTCATGATCTCTAAAAACAGATTCATCCTGGTTTTGCAACCCTTTTTAATGATGCTATGGCAGCTATTTAATGGGTTCTGGGACCTATTTCCAGTGCTTGTATGTGTATTTCATATAATGGCTTTTTTGGATGAGAAACAAATACTGTTTCTGAAGCAAGCACTATTGCTGATTGCAAGGTGGCTGCTTGTCACCTGAACCATGGAATACTTCTCACCTGTGGAATTATGACGCATCGTTTCATCACTCCTGGAAGACATAAGAGCACCATTTACACCATTTTTGGTGGAAAAAATGGCTTGAATTTTTGTCTCCACCTCATCAGTCAGTTCTGTGACCCTGGCCTCTACTGTGGGAGATGCATCTCTCCTGTGTTCTCAGCATTACTTAGGGCAAATTTGGGCTTTCCCCATGGATTAGTCTTTCAGAGGCTTTTGTCCACCCCTTTCCACCTCTAGATTGTACCTGAACAGCTTAGTTCTCCACAATGAGATGGCATTGCCACTTAGCTATTGACAAGGGCTGGTAGCAGTCCCAGTGCTCAGCTTTAACAGGGGCCTCAGACTGTCTCTTAGGTACTTTTTATCCTTCAGTGTTATTTGCAGTCTGGTAGCTTTAGCAGGGACAGCAATACTTTCTCCAGTGTTTTTTCTCCTCTAAGAAGTTGTGTTTCTTGGTAATGTTAGGAGTTCTTCTCTGCACCCATCCCAGTTTGAATCAGCATTCCTGAATGTGGTTACCTGGAGTTACACACTGCATCCCACACAAATTTCAGCAGAGCTCCACATCAATACTTCATTATCTCTGCTGATATAACCAGCCATTTACGACTACTCCTGTCACTTAAATCTCAGGAGAAAAATGTACTTGTACAAGCAGGTCACCTGAGTCCTTTTAGATTATACAGCTAGAAGGTAGCCAGCAGATCATAAAGGGTTTCAGTAACCTTGGCAATGCTAAACACCTCGAGTTATATGTCTGATACATCACAAAAATACTTAAAATCCAGTTTCAGACTTTTGCTATTTACAGCACCCAAGTTTTTGTCGCCTCAGCCATTTTCCCTTGATTTCGAAGGAATTCTCACTTCCATCCCATCCCAGTGGTGATACAAGTTGTCGTTTTGTACATACAGAGCTTTCTTTTGGTGATGCTCAGCAACTGATGTCCAAAGCCTTACTCAGTCACTTGTATGCTTGGTGTGGAGAGATATAACATTGGGTTGTCGTCCACCTCATTTCGAGGTCATTACTGATTTTAAGAGATGTAGATGTGAAACATATAATGCATATATACATATAAGAGAAATTATTAAGGTTCTGTACCAAATGAATTTATATTACCTTAAATATAACCTAAGAATCTTATATTCACACTCATGGATGCCATGAATTTGGGACATAGCATCCTGGGGCAAGAGGGGTAGTAATAACCATAGTTATCAAACTCATGCTATGTGAACTTTTGGTTATCAAATCAATATCAGATGGTTTGTGATTCTTTGGACTTTGTTCTTTGGTCTGAGCTACTCCTACCTTTCGGCCACTCTGCTATATTGTACACAGCAATGAAAACACAATAAATAGCCCTTGCGCATATATGAAATGATTTCAAATAGCCTGCAGCCACACCATCTGACACGAGGTAATTTCATCTCAGGAAGCAAAGTAGAGGTATAAACCCTGCAAGGTAATCCCAGTTACAACAAGCAAGAGTGGCCTTTAAGATTTCTGCTTCAAACAAGGTCGATACTTGAGTTTTGCCTAAGATGAAATTTTAAAGTCAATGGAACTACCTATACATTAAAGCTGAAAACTGACAAGTTCTTTTTTCACTTTCTCAAATGTTGATAGAAAATTTCCAGTCAATATTTTCCCTTAATAGTACCATTTTGGTGCAGCTCCCAGCAAATCGAAACAGGAAAGGTAACAAGGGAAGTTTCTATGTTAGGTCCTTTTTTTGTTTTCCATTTTTAGTTTCAGACTGTAATATTTATTCTTTAGCAGGCTTTGTTGATAGAATACTGCTGAATTTCTCATCGAGCTCAACTCTCACTACTGAGTCCAGGGGCTCCAAATAAATCAACACATAGCCTTTCAAATTCTACCTAAAAGGATTATAGTGGGAGCTATTAAGGCATGGGGCATTTTTGAACATCTGACCCCTGCACAGGGCTTAAAGACAGTTTGAGCTCTTCTGAAGAATTCATTCATACCTGAAGACTCTTGGAGGTCTGGCTCCACTTTTCAGTGGCTTCTTGTTCTTTATCCAAAGACAGGATCCTGTTACTGAGTCTGAGAACTGTAAACTCCTGAGAATCGATGTGAGAGGCTAAAACATGTTAAGTGATTGCTTGCCAGAAGGCTAACTGCAGGAATGATTTATAAAATGAAATTCTTGCACAAAATCTATGGTGCTGCTGAATTCCCTTGCTGGAGGAATAGCAAGGGTTATGTGGAACAGATTGAACTCTGGCAGGAAAGGAAGGGATTATGGCACTCAGTGAACGGCAGCAGGGAGACAGCCATGTCGGAAGTTCACATGCAATATGTGATATCAATAATTTACAAGGTGCTTCAATTCGATTTTCATTATCAACAAAGCTGTCTAGAAGCCATTTGGAGGGTTTGCCTAGCTCACTGGTTTTACTGCACCAAAAAGGCATGAAATATCCTTGAGTATAACATGACGTTACTTCATGTACATATATCTTTACCATGTCTCCCATGCAGTGTAGCAGGATATATTAGCTGTATTCATCTGTACCGGGTATCATCCCCTGACACCAGCATAGCTGTGACTGTGTTATCTACCCTGTGATCTCTTAACACTGTCTTTTTTTCATCTGCCCATCCTTATGCATCGAGTGATAGGACAGTGAAACCCTTTGAATATGTGTTTGTATGTGTCTGTGTCAGAGATTGCTGGGGGGGGTGTCCTTAGGAATGTAAAGAAGTTGCATTAATTGCCTAAGGCATACTGGAGAAGCAGCCTAGTTTGATAAGCCTCCTAGAGACGGTTTTCAGTGAAAGGGCCTGGAATGCAGGTTTGCACTGCTTGATTCCCTATGGCACAGAGGTATGAGGAGGAATAGATTATATTTCCTATCTTTCCTTTGGAGTACAGTACTTGCATGGCGCACAAGATGAGATATTGATGGTCTAAGGGCAAGGGTCTCCAAAACCATCTCTTTGAAAACCTTATCAGGCTTTTTTCTGGGTTGAATAACTGACGAACAGAAATCTAGATATGAACTGGGAGGATAAAATAGTTAATCACTAACTTGGACAATTATGGCGTGTTTAGATACATTCATTTTGAAAGAGAAACATGAAGGGTAGTCTGATCCATTCTATTCTGTGTAGACTGCCACGGTCTCAGCTCCTATTAGCGGTTTTAATTAGGAGGAGAAACTGGGACTGGGGATCTTGAATGCAGTTCTGTGTATTTACAAGAATGTAGTAAGCCTATTATCCCTGAGCATGGGATCAGTAGGAGACAGTTTCCAGTCCCAGCTCAGCACCTACTAAATTCTGGGACCCTCTCTGCCTTCTTCCCATCCTAGTCAATTATTCTAGTGACTTACCCAGCTTATTCAGTTTTTCTTATTATATTCCTGTGCTGCACTCTCCTACACACACTCACACAGAGACACACACCCACACACCTTTCCCATAATAACAGCCTCTGAAACCCGTCTGCTCAGAGCCCTGAAAGTTGAGTGAATACGTGAGTTTTACTCCCCTTCCTTCCCTCCTTCCCTCCTTCCCTTCTTCCTTCCTTCCTCCCTTCCTCCCCTTCCTCCCCTTCCTCCCCTTCCTCCCCTTCCTCCCTTCAAAGTTACTGGTAGTTGCCTGTGTACCTCTGAGGCTTCCTTCCTTCCTTCCTTCCTCCCCTTCCTCCCTTCAAAGTTACTGGCAGTTGCCTGTGTACCTCTGAGGCTCTGGACCTCTGATCACACCTCAGTGCATTAAAAGAGGGTAACAGTGTTTTTCCAGAGCCATTGCAAGATGTCAGCAAGTAAAAACAGAGACGAGGAAAGACTGTGAGGAGTTTGTGTTTGATGGGAGTGGGCAGAGTAAATGAGCAGGGTTAAATAGCAAACAGCAGTTTCCCTGGGAAATAATATTCTGCCTCCATGTGCAACCATATTATGGCATCTCTGATCTTGCTGCCTTCTGTCACACTTATATTGAACAACCACTTGTTTCCTATCAAAAGATGACCTTGGAAGAGTAAAAAGAAAGAGGAAACTAACATAAAGAGAAATCAGGGAGGCTTTCTGGCCAGCAGGATGAAAAATTACACTTATAATAATCCTCTCCAGTCCTGGTGATACAATCTGTGAAGTGATTTAGCCTGGCACTGCTCTGCTTGCTGCCATGGAGCTACTGTAGCTGAGACCACATGGGGCCTGGCCTTTTGCTCCCAGCATCTGCTGGTGTGACACAGACTGACAGGGAGGACAAAAAGAGCATTCAAGCAAACGTTCAACACCTTGCTCTGTTCTCACTGGCATGGAGGTCCTGGCAAATTCATAAGGAGTTTTAGGAAAGTTGGGAGTAGGGGAGTCCCTGGTGTCCATAGACATGCTTAAGACACTGAGACTTAATTTTTGGTTGACCACTATTAAGTAAGTCCACAGTAATGAGATTTAAGACCTGTCCTCCTGAATCTTTGTCTCTGAAACCAGCCAGCCCCATTTTTGCACTGGCTTGTACTTTGTAAGGAGTCACAGGAGCATAAGGACAAGCAGAGCAGGTCAGCCCGGGTGCACACAGCCTGTGCATCTCTCTCCAGCAGTGGCTCAGGGCAGATGCATAGGGAGAAATGTAAAACAGAGCAAATAATGTTTTTTTTCTTCCCCAGGGCATCCTCCCAACTTCCATGTGGCTTAAAGTATAAATACTGATGTGGGTTTCATTATTCCATTTGCTTACCTCCCCAGGAAATTTCCAAATGAAGAGCATCTTTTTTGACAGTCAAGAGGTTAGGCTTACAAATGAGGCAGATCTGGCAGGCTTGCCCTTCCTGCTTACTGACCTAAAACTCCCTGTGGCATGTGCCACTTTGCCATCATTGCTCTTTTTAGCTCTTCTTTTTCCTTATGCAGCATTAATTATTGTTTCACCAAACAAAAACCAGTCTCAGAGATCTCTATCTGGGTGGCTGCGTTTCACATTGAAAAAACTGACTCACATGGTGCCAGAGTAAGGATGAATTCCTCTGCTAGTGACTAATTATATTACTTGGTGCGTATTACAAGCCAACCCTGTTAGGCCAAGCCTTGAACTATTCATAGTCATGCCCTCTAATGGGGTCCCTAGCTATTGCAGGCTTCCTGACCTGAGGAGGTCATTAATTAATGGCTGCATTTCTGCATGACTATAAATATGCATAAAATCTAGTAAATCTGAACTGAAAATCCAGTGCCTTTCACCAGCATATATTTGCACTTACTTAATGCTAGATTGAAAGATATACAGTACAGAGACCTTTTAAACATAAAGATATACTGCAGATTAGGTTTAATCCTTTACAATTTGTCTAGGATTGAATCCCCCCCCCCGTGTACTTGATTTGTTAATAGTTTTGCTACATATCATTGTGGGCATTGCTGATGTGAGTGTTTTGAGTACAGGAAGTCCATGTTGTTTTATGAAAACTAGTTTGCTGGAAACAATAGATACTATTCTTCAGCTTGGATAATCACCAGTAATTATCTCCTGGCTACTATGCAAATATCTCATGTCCTAATTTCCACACTTGTTCATTTAACACATAAGCTCATTATAGTTTAGGTGTTTATTTAAAGGCGCTGCAAATATCTGAGAACAAGTTGCTCAAAAGCTTTATAAATGAGAGGTTTGTTTCACTGGCAAATTCCCCTTTCTGCTGCAGACGTGGTCTGCAATCCATGGCTATTTTTTCTTTAGCCTGTTCAGAAAGGACTCCACAATTGGGCACAAGGCCAGATTTTGATCCCAGTCTCTTTATTGTTTTCAGCTGAATAACTTCAGATTTCAACTGGTTCTCTGGCAAACCAAGCCTATCCTTCCATTCAAGTGTCAGTGCTCAGTGCTCAGCTGCTAAGGGGAAAAACATGAGGAAATAACTCTTTTTTGCATTGACACCTGACTTGTTACCTCACTTCTCCAGGAACACTAAAATCAGGAAGAATATCCCCTATTTCCAGTCACGACTGAGCACAAAGGTGTACTCCAACTTCATTGCACCATGTCTGTGTTTTTAGAGGCTTGTGAAGTGTACCCCTCACAAATTGCTTGTGTGTTCAGAGCACACACAGAGGGTTGTGTGAGGATTGCAATGTCCTGGTACAATACCCAAGGGTTGACCCCAGTCAATCACATGAATCTAACAGCAATCTGATTTGCAGATCGCCTTCCTGGCCAAGCCCTGCCTTCATTTACAGTCATAAAGCCCTAATGAGGTTTCACACATGTGACCAAAGCCAACACCTGGGCTGCAGCAATGGTGACTTTTGAGCAAATCATGACCAGTTTTTGAGGCAAACTGATCATAATGCTCCAGCTGGATCTTCTCAGTGTTTGGAGCAGGACCTTGCTGTCCGTGCAAGGGGATTTACAAAGCTGTTTGGCACAACACGGTGCACAGCTTTTCTCTCAGAGGCTTGATAAGCAAAATAAAGAGGAAAGCAGTTCACACATTCTTGTCTTTTACCTCTCCTGCCCCCTCCTCCTCCTGGAAATACCTAAACACAAGAGTCACGATGAAGGCAGCATCCCCTTTGCAATGCAGGGCTGTGCACTGGTGTGTATCCAACCATTTTTCTGAGCTGAAACCATAACAGGGACAGGAATGCAGGGGGAGGAAACTAGCCTGCAGGCTCCTCCAAAAACTCTCCTCTGGTCAGTACTGACAGGAAAACCTGCCCTTTTGCTTATCCTGCATTCCCTTTCTGGCTCAAACAGTGAAGAAATGTCAGCTGCAGGGCCCCAGAACAAACTCAGTTGCTGGCTCCTTCCCAGTTCTTATCTTTCAGGAATAGCAAAGGTCTTGCACACAGATTTCTGTGTATCAATCTAAGCCCAGAGTCTGAATTTTGGGAGACAGCCTGGGTTGTAATGTGAAACCCACCCAGAATGTGTTGTGTTGGCTGCCACAGCCAAAATAAGGTGTATAATTTCCTACGGTGATGTGCTTCGAGAATTACAAAATCAAGGTGGCAGATAAATAAGAACTGATTTGTGTTTTCAAGCATTAGTGACAATCATAACCATAATAATTTTCAGATTCTTGCTTGTCTCCAATTGTTCCTAACCAGCATGGAAAATCCAGCCATGGCAGTCTCTCCTTGCCACACTGCAGTCAGGCTCATAGAGGTGGAGGTCCCAGTGGCAGTGGTCCTCCTGGACACCTCCATACTCCAGATTCATAGATGTGCAGAGGGAACTGAAAGGTGCTTTTAGTTTCACAGTTGCCTCAGGCTTGTTTCACGCTTGTGGGGTCTAACTACTAAATTCAGAGTTCATTGCTATTTAGTGCTCATCATGAAGCAGGACCACCAACTGGTGTCTTTGGCAAAGATTATTTGCTGAAATGTTAAATATGGCAGAGATAGCATCAGCCCAGGGAAAACGATAGCTGGTTATCAGCAATGCCAGAAGATGCTGAAGGGAACACACAATGCAGTATCATTTGGTTTACAGCAGCCCTTCTGGAAGCACAATGATCTATCACAGAATGACTAGCTCAGCTCTTGAGTGGATCAGCACAAAGAAAGGTTAAGGCAGCACAGTTAGGTAACTGACTGGTGTCACATAAATTGAAGCTTAGAAAACACAGAGAAGCAAACCAAAACTAGACCGGAACACACAGCAAGTAAAGTCCTCTAAAGAATGCATGGAATACTTACCCTTCTTGCAACCCTAATAAACTCTAATCAAGATTAATTGTTATGTTTTACTTTAATATTTTTCCCTAGTAAATGTCCTTTTTTTTCTGACATTCATTCCTACTATAGTAGAGGTAACCAAGTTTCAAAGGCAGAAAGCTTTTTCTAGCACAAAAATCCTCAACACAATCAAATAAAAAGGATGCTGTATTTTAGCTCAGAACATCTCTTTCCTGATTGATTTTGAGCCCCACTAAACACATTCATGTGAAGGAAAACAAATACCAGTCTCTGCTTTTTTAATCTGTGGCAGTGAACCAGCTGAACTGGTTCTCGCTGCAATCTCTGGACATCAAACTGGGTCTTCCCCTGGAGGATCTCCCAGCACTTTGGAGGTGTCAGTGTGGTCAGTTTAATGGTAAAACCACAGATCTAACTGCACCCATCAGTGGCCAGTGGTCCTATCCTTGTTCAGTGCTGACAAAAAAGTACATGTATGGACATGTAGAATTAGCACAGACTGAGCAAAACAGAGGCAAATGAATGCTTAATGAAGAGCCTTTCCTGGGCAATTGATGTGAAAGAAGCTTTGAGGAACTCATAAATTGCTTATTTCCAGTCCTGTGATTAGCCCACTACTCTACCCATGCAACAGCCATCTCCAACTTGCAGAATTCAAGCTATCAGCAGTAATAAAGAAAACGTAGTGGGAAGTGAAGTTCTTTAATTGGCATAACAAATATATTCAGAAAAAAATGATGCAAGGAGGTTTTTTCTCAGACAAAGCGCAATTTGCCTGAGGAAGACATTACCATAAGATATAAACTTTAAAGAGTGACATGAAATTCAGTGACAGATTGTTTGTACAGAAGAAGTAACATCCAGTGTTAATGGTGAACAGTTGCTTCAGAAGGGCTCAAACCTAATCTTCATGCAAGTCATATATTTTTTCCCCCAAATATTAATAAGTGCGAACCTTCCTTCTGGGCAAATCTCTTGCTACTTCTCTCTGAAACTGATGGTGCTTGCTGCAGCTTTTACTAGGGTACTTGATTAAATGGCCTGCAGGGATAGGATAGCTGTCATCACATTTTATCCCTGTAGTAACTGGTATCCAGTCTAAGCTGGTATTCTGGGTGTCCTCTTGAGCCAGGTCACAGACACAGGTACCTCTAGACAGTGACTCACCCAAATTCTGCCAGATGATAGCAAGTTGGGATGAACCATCTTGGTGCACCCATCTTTTTCCAGATAAGAGGGAAATCGGAGGTGGGAGTCCAGATTACCACACTTTTAGGTAGGTGTCTCCAAATGCATTAGATGTCAGAGCTCCTACTGCAGGCAAAGGAGATCTAGTCATTGATTCACATCCCCAGAGAGGATGTCACTACCATGCAGGTAGTGACAGGATTGCCTTCCTCTTCTCTTCATCTTGGGCCACCTATCAGTTTGTAGGCATGCGAGGTGTAACTGAGAGGAGACTTCTAGGCTGAGCAGACTTCTTCACAGGGCTGGACTGCTTCAGCTGAGGTTGCTGAACACCTTTCAATGTCAGAACAAAAGAAACTCACCGACTGGCAAGGCTGGGTTGTAGAGGCTCGTTAGAAGTGACCTGCAGACCAGCCATTGCTCAGTGCTGGTTTCATCAGCAGCTCAGTACCAGTGGGTAGAGCAGTCCAACAACCAACAATGTCCATGGGAGTCAAAAAGCTGCATCAAAGGACTTGCTCTCGGCTCTGGTTTTGATAAGCATTTTCCTCCTAACCCAGATACAAAGTCAAACTAGCAGCAACTTGAAAGGATAATACCTATCAGAACTAATAAGAGTTAATCTAGCATGGAAGAGATAGCAACCAATTGAGTTGACAGGCTGGGAGAGGAACAAAGTCTGGCTACAGCACATTGGGAATCTATACAATTATAAATCATCAATTATAGAACAGCTCATTGAGGAATAAGGATACAGCCACAGTAACATTTCTAATAAATATTTGAAGCCGTGCCTTGATTTGGTTAGTGTTAAAAATTCCAACTATAGATCAACTCCTTATTCCTTCCCACAAAAAAGCAGCAAAAAGTTAAAACGTCCTTACCTGAATCTTCTGTTACTAATCAGAAAAGCTTCCTCTAGACAATCAGTTTATTTAAGGAATTGGCAGACGGTTGGCTGCCTGTTATGTGTCACAATTTTGAACCTGTCAGAGCTGCACTTATTCTTATTCACTAATCATACCCATGTACCTACAAGCTACATTTTTAAATGGTATGGATGAATAATCTCCTTGCTCTTGCAGAGGGTTTTTTATGGCTCTTCTAAGCTGTGCATCTATTTTCACTTGACTTTAAAGCAATCGATATGCTGGCACAAAAGCTTCGGGATAATTCATAGTAACAATCTGTAGCAACTTACAGACTGATCTGGTTCTTTTAAACTGCTCTGATGAAAAAAATACTAAAAAATTCCAAATGCCTAGAGTTACACCCCCCCATACCCCCCCCCCCAAAAAAAAAAGGCAGAAAAAGAATGATGAAGAAAGAAAAGAAAAAGGGACGAAAAAAAAATCTGCATATTATAAAATCTCAGGAGAGAAATTCTGTTCTTAAGAAGGATGTAAGTCAAGTATGACCCTTTAGTTTTCATGAAGGCCTTCCAAATTTGCTTCAGGGCAGCAAGATAAGAATTTAGCTCCAGAAGTAAACCCTGCCCCGTGATATAAATTTCAAAGACATAGGGAAATGAGTACCAGCTCTTAGGTCAGTAGCTCTGCTCACAGAACAAAGGCAATGAGGGGCATGAAGTCTGTTATTCAGCTTTTATTGGTGCTTCTTTGTACTGAACCTTTCAGAGGCTGCCTTGGCAAAGACAACCAGCTCCTGTTGGTGATGACTCCTAACATAGGGCTCTGCACAGGTACTGGAGATGGCATCACAGCAGAGCCCTCCTCAGCCTGCTACCAGTGGGACACCTAGCACCTGATATTTCTATGTACGGGAGATTATTGCACTAAACCTGCTGACTTCTGCCTCATAGACAATGATTAAACAAGACACACTGCTTTTGCTATTACCTCATCCACTGCTAGGCGTAAATTAGTAGGTTGATGGATTCTGTTGACTAACGTGAGCTGTAAAGAAGCAAACCATGGCATCTGTGTTGGCTGGGTAACAACAGCTCTTTGTAGAGGCTCTGTTCTTGCCAGCATCTCTAGAAGTCATGACAGTCATTTTGCAGAGTGCACCAGGAGGAGGAGGGAAGCATGCTTACTGGGTGTCTGAAGTTTTATCAGGGTAAGCAAATGCTGGGCAGCACAGTGCGCTCCCTTACACTGAGTGCAGTAAGGGATTCAAATCAGTATTAAAGATATGGGCAGCTGGTGTGAGGGAAAGGCTCTGTTACATCCATAGTACAGCAGTCCTTTATTTACTCAGCTCTCAGATCATAGCCAGGTATTGCATGAGGTCCAAGCGGTGAAGAGGATTGATTTTTCTTCTTGTATATATGCATGGAGACCTCTCCAGCTGCCTGATCTTCTCCCCTTTTGCGCCCTCTCCTGAAAATGTGAAGCTAAGAAGGGAGGATGTGTGTCAAAGATTTGATATTTACACACCATCCTTCACCTCGAGCTCCACTGGTGTTGTGCAGCAAAGGTAATTCTGACCCTCTGGAGACACATGGTAAACAATTGACCTACAAATGTGAAAGCAAGAAGGAGTTCTTTTAAACACTGACAAAGTTGATTTTAGTGCAACTGGTCTTGGATTTCAACAGGCTCTTTATTGAATTATGCATTCAAGAGCAGTGGCTGTCCTGTGATCTCAGAGAAAATATGAACTGCCAAACAATGCCATTTGTTGTGCTCCTGGTCCACACAACTTATCAGACACTGCCACAATAGCTGATAACAGGCAATACAGCTTTGCCTTTGCTTGTTTGTGGTTGTTATTGTTTATTACTGATATTGACATATCTGGGATAAAGCACAGCTAGGATGTACTCTGGAGGAAGAAGCCTGGCATTTGCTATGGTAACAAGGGTAAATGATGAGCAAAATAGAGGTGTCTATGCTGGCTGGAGCTAATGAGCTGAGTGAAGATGAGTTGGTGGTTCACTATGTTCAATGGGGCACTTACAGACTGAAAGAAGATGCTGGTAGCCCCCAGATCAATGTAGAAAACCATACTGGATATTAGTTTTAAGAAACAAGGAGATATAAACCTTTTACTGAGAGCGAGATGGACTGCTGCACACTGTCCCACTTGCAACATCGGTAGGGGCTGAACTGTGGGGCTAAATGTTGACTAAGCTAGTGACCAAGCTGGCTTCCTTCCCACAGAGGGCAAGAATGAAAAGACAGATAAAGGTACAGATGAAGCCATGACCATCCCTGGGGCCTGGAATGAGGATAGCACGAAAGTGGTGTCCCAACTGTCTGGGAAGCAGGGGAGCTATTGCACAGTGAGAAGCTTTCCTGGGCACAGCAGTTACATCAAGCTTAGTAGATTGATTATGTTGTACTGCTGGATGGTGAGAACAACTGGTGGGAGACATTTCACATCCATGCTGCTGATGTCTTGGTCCCTAAGTCTCTGGAATTACATGGCTCCATGTACAAAACCTCCAGGAATGGTCCCTGGCTGGTGCTAGCTGCTGAGCTGAACCTGGGAATGGTTTGGGAAAGTGTTATTTGCTCCAGATCTGAATCAGGCCAGAAGCTTCTGTAATCATTTAACAGCACAGACAAGTCCACTCCAGGCTGGGGCTATTCTTTATATTGTTTATTTTTCAAATGAAGTAATGATTCCTTAGTCTGCCCTTGGTTTGATGTAACCAGCCTCAAAGTGGACCTCTGCTCCTGTACAGTCTCACTTTTACTGTCTTTACACTGTCACTACTGCTTTAAAAAAAACAGAACCCCAGACCAAACAACTAAAACGGGCACAGAAGCAGAGCACAGCCCAGTTTGATCGTGGTAGTTAATAAAGCTGTGAAAGCAATTCATTCCCAAGAACACACATTAGAAATATCATCTCTTCTTGGATTAGTCAGCTGTCCACTGACTGGTCGTGATGTCTAGAAAAATCAATCTCTTAGTCACAGACACCCGACAAATAGTTTGCATACAATAAAGCTGATCATGGGGGATTTGTCAGCTGATTTGCACGCACAGTTCATTATTCACTGTATTGAGTGACTAGCCACTTCTAACACGACACAACTCTTTCTCTTTAGTTACGCAGAGATACAATAAACAAGAGAAAACCAAATGGATACATAAGTATAGACATACATATATGTTAGTAACAATGCTAAATAACTAATTCTGCAACCATTCGCTTTTGAGAAACCCCAGGTATCTTTGAAAAGAAATCTGAATAATTAACAGCAATGACTCACAGCACGTGGTCATGAGCATGGCCTTCTATTTATAGAGTATTTCTAAATTCATCTTCTTCTTAATACACCAGTAGCAGCTGAAAAAAAATCACTGCATTAGGCATCCCTTTGGATAAACTCATACATGTAGTAGCACTTTCCTTCACTGTCCCTGCTCTCAGTCCATGAGAAACTCATGGGAAGAGAAATGTAATATCAAGACTCAAATTTTTCAGTCAACAAAGATAGTTAGCTATGAACATACTCATTGAAATTAATGAGTTGTGTGGCTAAATTCCCTAGTAAGCTTTGAGACTAATCAAACAAGCAAGATGTTTTTAATCTGTACACAACTGCATGACTAATTCTGAGAGACTGACTGAGATCCTCAGCACAGAGATTTTTGTTCCAAACTCCCTCCTGTTTCTTCCGCTTGTGTAACCTTTCCATGCTCTGCCTCAGCATTCAGTTCATGTGCTAAATAATGTGTTTTCTTATATCAGATACTGTGGTCTTGTATCACTTTATCTCAATTTTAGGGGCAATCAATTGAAGTTATATAGAGATATAAGGCCTCTGCATCACCCTGCTATCAGATCCACTTTGCTATTTATCAATTAAAGGTCAGACACAGGTTAGTGAGAAAAAACACTCTGAAACGCTGGTCTGATAGCATTATTACAGCTTGTGTTTGGCATTGGGTTAGCAATATGTCAGCTGTGTGCTCCAGTGTATAGAAATGGAAAGAAAAATGGTAGGTCTCAGTGCTAAGAAGTAAAGCCTGGAGCTAAAATAGGCATAGATAAATGCACATTTCCAATGTTTTGGGACAAATCTTTTGTTAAAAAAAAGGGAATTCTGATATCACTGCTTCCACTGATTCTGCTAAAATCTCTGCAGACAAAGATCTGTGTGGGAGTGCAGAGACACTGGATCGTGCTGGTGTTGTCAGGGCTCTGCTGGATGAAAGCAGCTGGAGCAACCCCCATTGTTGAGCAATTTGCCACAGGGCTCATTTGCAAATCTCACTCCATCTACAGGGAGGCCAGGACCATCTGTACAAAGCACAGATGCCTTTGCTGCAGAGCACCAGCAGCTCTGGTTTCATCCCTGGCAGGAGTGCTGCCACCATGTTGTCCTGGCCAAAACTCCCTCAGAAGAGGAAACCCAGCCCACGAGCAAGTTAAGTATCGCTTTTTCCTCTTAAACTCCATTCCACTGGTCATGTTGGTGAAGGCTGAACTCGAGCCTGCAGCACTGCTCTAAGCCTCAGTCTTTCTCCATGGAGATGCCAGCAGTGCCCAGGACTGGCTTCATGAGAGACTTTTAAAGCACGCAGGCCAGGACTGATCATGACAAGCTCCCATCCCCTTCTTCACACACTGACTGCTCACCCTTCTCGATACGCCCTAGGAGGCGAGGGAGGCATGATCTACCCTTATGAGCACAGTGTTAGTATGTCCTTGTCACATTAAACACTTCTCAGTACTTTACAGCTCTGCCTTCAGAGATGTTAAAAGCTATTTCTCTTGGTACTGTCATTGCTGTAACAAGAAGACTGGTACAGGGTTGGACACTCCAGCTTCGAGGTGTAGTAGCTGCTGTAAATGATCCACTGTGTATTGGAGTGTTGCAGCTTTGGTACTCCAGGCTTTTGTTCATCCCTGATCCTCATATAAATAAACTGCCTGTCTCTTGTGGTTTATTGCAGATTCTCCTTTGCTGAAATGGATGTGATTGCAGCTCTGTGTGAGAGATTGCTCCTGTTTGCGCTCGGTGGTGTCAGAGCCCTGCTAGGAGCTGGGGAGCAGCACCGGAACTTGTGGTCAATGGAAGAGTAAATTCCTCATGCTGTGTCTCAGTCCATCCTGTTGCCAGGTTGGATGAATGGAAACCCTGCCCCATGACTCACACTCTACTGCACCATAGACACAAGGAGCATATGAGTGGGTTTCTTCACCAGAGGGCTCAGGTTGAAGAAATAAAGACCATAGGAACAACAGACAACAGAAGCATCTCAGGTCATGGGTCAGGTTGGGGAATGCCAGCATCAGAAAATGCTGCCTCTGTCCCTCCCTTGTGCCTGTCTGGGCTTGTGCTGTAACTGGCATATTGAACGGACTGGTGAAAGAAAGAAACCCACATTTTTCTCCAAAGTTGTGCTGACCAGGAACTCACTAAACCAGTGAGCTACTGAATCTTCCTTCTTGAAACTGCTGTTTCAGGTTGCCCAATCTTTTTGCCAGCCTAGTGTATAGTTAATACGAGGACCAACCAGCAACACACTGTAGAGATATTTCCATCAGGGATAATAGAAATGGCTTTCACAGAGCCTCCAGTGAATGTGTGGGGAAGGTATTTGCTGATGATACCTGTCTGGTTATGTGGATTTAAACTAATGCCCTGGTTTCAGTTGGATAGAGTTAGTTTTCTTCCTAGTAGCTAGTGCAATGCTGTGTTTTGATTTAGCCTGAGAATAAAGCTGATAACACACTGATGTTTTAGTTGTTGCTGAGCAGTGCTTAACTTGATCAAGGACTTTTCAGTCTCTCAGGCTCTGCCAATGAGGAGGGGCATGGGAAGCCAGGAGGGAGCAGAGACAGGACACCTGACCAGAGCTAGCCAAAGGGGTATTCCATACCCTAACACATCATGCCCAGTATATAAACTGAGGGGAGTTACCTGGAAGGGACAGATCGCTGCTTGGGGATGGGCTGGGTATTGATTAGTGAGTGGTGAGCAGTTGTATTGTGCATCGCTTGTGTTTACTGGGGTTTATTCCTCACTCTTTTTATTTTATTTATTATTATTGCTGTTATTGTTATTGTTGTCATTCATATTATTACTACTATTAATATTAATAATAGTCTGCTTTATTTCAATTGTTAAACTAGTCTCACTCAATCCACAGGTTTTACTTTTTCCCCAGTTCTCCTCCCCATCCCATCACTGAATGCAGGGGGAGTGAGCGAGCAGCTGCATGGTACTTAGTTGCCAGTTGTGGTTGAACCATGACACCAGGTAGTCACCATGCTTAGCTTTTTGTAAGTAAGGAATTGGATCTGGGATGCTTCTGTCATCACTGGTTCTGGACAGAAACTTTTCTTGTCTGCAGACCCAAAACATTGCAATCTTTCCCTAAACAGCCTTGTGTCAGGCTTCTGGAAGGTTACAAAGCCAGTAAGAAAACCTGTGTGGACCCAGTTATGGCAAGTTATTGACAGACAACAAAATTACTCTAAATGAAATTTCTCTTTCCATTATGTAGTTGAGGAGGAACACTTGGATTTGTGGCAGTTAGTGTCAGCTAAATACTTATAAAGGGGAGGAAAAGAAAAGAAGGATACTTAGGGAAGAAGCATCTGACAAGTAGGCTGTAGTGTGGGCAGGTTGTTGTGTTGAAGGATGCCAGCTGTGTAAATCAGGATTTAGTTCTTTGCAATCCATGCAAAGATGATATCTCACTGTTAGTTTGTTTTACACTTTTTATAGAATCAAATCAGTAAACACAGCCATACATATGGGGAAATCTTTTATTCCAGATGAAAAAAGCCACTATGTGCACAGTTGTACCTCAGCCCTGTCTGGTTCTTGATGTATTTTATGTTAAGGACTGCTATCACTTTGAAAATAACCACCCAGATTCCTAAAGTAATTCACTTTGGAAATTATAGATCAACATAATGGAGATCTATCAAAATTACTCAAAAAAGTCTTTAGTATGAAATGGAAAACATTATCCTTTCTTCAGGACTTCTGCACTACCCATAGAGTTCTGCAGCAAGAAGATAATTTTCTATTAGATATTAGAGATGAGGCTGTTAAGTTCCATCATGTTCCCATAATGGCATCTGAGAGTGAGTTATTCTGAACTGTTCTCAGAATTATTCTTAAGGCAAAGGTTCATGACAAGAGAAGGACCTAGCTTTAATTTTTTTTCTATTCTGAAACCATTTTTAGTGCCTGCTGCCTTAAGTAGCTAGAAGCCTGTCTTATGCTGTGTTGGGTCTACTGATAGCACCTGGGACAGTTTTCAGAGCTGGCTGATGGGATGACTTTCATGGCAAGGTTCTGTTCTGCCTTTCATATAGGTATAAATAAAGATTGAACCTGTTGCACTGAATGACTCCCGTACATCAGTTTGAAATCGGGACTTGACTGGAATGCCATGAAATCATCTCTAGCAGATAATATCACTGACAAATGTCTATTAATCCATTATTCCCCTTACTGCACTGATAAATATAGATAAGCAGGTATTGCATAGAACTAAATCTTGTCATTTATCAGCAAAAGTGTTGGTTTTCTGCTGAGGGGTTAACAGAGCATGTTGGAATTTTTGAAGAGAATTTCAAGTGTTTACAACAGAGAATATCCCAGTAAAGGATGCAGAGAAAATCCTCTCTATAAGGGACCAGTTATGAAAACACTGCTTAGAATTGTCCAGAATAAATTCCTCCTCTCAAACAGCCAAGTTTGGCAGATAAACCGCTGGGAAAAAAAACACACCCCAGTGCTCTCAGCAGAACAAAAGATGAGAGGTGGAAAAGATTTATCAGGTCGTCCAGCCCATCTTCTTGATAATAGAGCATTGTTTTCCTAAAGTGTATTTTTTTTCTAGTGCTTTGACTAGTCTTAGAAGACCTAAGTGATGGATGGTGTTTTTATCATTAACCTTGGGAAACGATTCCAGAGCTAAAAAATCTCAGTGTCAGGCTTGTCCACATTAGTGCCTCTGCTTTGTCTGTAATTTCATAGGTTTATACCAGCTATTTTTTTCCCCAAAGCATAAGCTCCTGCTGCTTTTAAGAACAGGATTAGATATTGCAGATAGATCTTGACTATCCATCCTCATGCAGATGGATTGCATCTCCTACAATGCACTCTCCTGGAAATCTGGGAGTATTTCTTCGCCACAATGAGCAAGAGGAAATTCCAGTCTGGTCCCGAACTGAAGATTATTGCTGTGCCAGCGGAGTTGCAGAAAACAACCTTGTCTGTGATCCCAGTGCATTATAATGGGAAGCAAAACTTTGGAGAAAGCTTAATTTCTGTAGCCACAGAGGTGAATCAACTTGGGATTGCAAGGGATGGGGAGCACGTGCTGCAAGAAATCAGCAGTCAGCTGCCATGGTAGGGACATTATACAACATGGCAATAATAATGTCTCACTCTCCTCTGCCTTTTCCCATTGATTTAAACTTTTGCTTCTCCTTTAACAACATTCTTCATTCCAAGGCATATGAACACTATGATAGAAGAGCCAGCACCCAAGGTCAAAAAAGATGAACTGAGCCTGGAAAGCGACAGAAAAGGATGTGGAAGAAGAGAGCTCAGTGTGCTCTGCACCATGAAAGTTGCTGGGATACAATCTTTGCCCATACATGCAGCATGAAGGCAAACATCAGGAAGAAGAAAGGTGCTGCTTGGCCTTCAGGGCAACACTGTCATGAAAACAATGGGCAAAGGCTGGTTGTGAATAAATTAATGTTGGAAAATAGAAGTGTTCTCTTTATACGGGGAGAAGACAGAAAAATTTTTCCAAGAGGCAATTCAGCTACTCTTCAAAAAAGATTACCTGACCTGCGAGAAATGGAAAGGAATGCCCTGTTTAGCCAGTTCAGTTAGCTACAGGACTGAAATTTCTTGGTTTCTTTTAGCATGGCCCACATAGAACAAAACAAAGATTCACATTCCCATCTTTCACAGTTTCACAGGTAACTCACATTAGTAAACACAAACTTCCATCTAATTAAATCCATTTGATGCAAAATTTTTTCCCTGTTGCTCAGAGGCCAATAGAACCATTTTCACAGTACACAGGCTTCATTTAACATATCATTTGGCAGCAAGGTTTGATTTTTGTAAGGTAGAACCAGAGATTCAGGTGGATTGTCTCAATTTAAAATAAAAAAGGCAGCACTCCTGCTGTGCTTACAGTGTGCACTGAAGATGCCAGCGAAAATTTTAACGCCTGAAGAAAACAAAAAGAGGTGTTTTGGATCCACCAGCTCATTTTATATTAATAGTTTGCTTTGTGGTCCTTCTGTGCCTTTGCATTTGTAGCTTGTAAGTAAGATAAACCATTAGCAAAGGGAGGAGCTCCCCATAGTCTCTCTTATTATAATATTATTTGTATCTAAGACTTGTGCTTGAGATGCATGTTAACAATGATGCCTCTGCAAAGGGAAAGGACAAGCAGGATCTTAGTTATCCCTGAGCTAGGGAACAGACTACCACCACCCTAGGAACTATGCTTCTGTTTACTCATGCAACTTTAAGCATTGCTTTATGGTGCGAAAAAGAGTGACATGCATGGGTACACTGCAGTGGAAATGTTATGCTCTTTCAGCAGAGGAGAAAGAAGTTTATTTTTGGCCTTCATGTATTGATAGTAGTAACGATGTGAGGAGAGAGGTGTGATTGAATTGTCTTTCCTTCACTTCAGATGAAGAGCCAAACCTAAATGGGTTTTGCCTTGAGTGAATTTAACAAATGGAAAGGAGAAAGGGAAATGCTGTCCTCAGATAAGATGACTTAGTTTACTAACACAAGCTTTGGTGCAATCTGACATGCTCTTTGGTGTCTAAGACATCCTCCTGGGGCTGACCAATATACAAAATGTGTGTTTTTCAGAAGCCTGAGGTGGAAGGTGAAAGGCATAGCCTAGGGCATCTCAAAAGGCAAACATCTATATTTAGGTAATCAAATATCACCAACATTGCCCTAATATGCATCGTTCAAAGCACCAGTAAAATAGCAAATGTTAGATGGGAAACGTATACTACTCCCGAACACCAAAGAGAAATTTAGCTTGTCTTATGTTAGAGAAGGCCCAACTATATATGCTCCAATTAATCAGTCTCCAGTTGTCTCCTCTGTATAATGTGGTTCACTATATGTGCTCTCTCCATCCTTAGAAAGATGTAAAACTCGGCTAGACAAGGCCCTGAATAACCTGACCAAACATCAAAGGTAGCCCTGCTTTGAGCCAGGTGCATAGCCTCCTTGAGGCCCCTTCCAGCCCGTTATTCTCTGATACTGTGACTCCTTCAAAGACAGAAAGGAGATGGTCAGGAAGGTTTGTTGGAAAGGGGAGGATCTTAACCTTGAGTTAATGCTCACATGCTATCTGCCAGACTGTCTGGCATCTGGATAGTAGCCTCCAAGAGCTAATTCTGGATCTGTCTTTCTTAAAATTACTATCAGGTAGAAATTAGTGATAAAAATCAGGTCTTCTGGCTGACATAGTCTGAAAAAATGCTCATGTAGACATGAGAATTTCAGGATAAGCTCCCTGACAAAGGATTAGATAAAAGATAGGAAACATAAGACAGGAATAAATGATCATTTGTCATGACAGAGGGACCTGACTAGTGAAGATCTACAGGGAGATGTGCTATGGCCCATTCTGATCAAGGTATTTATCAATGATCTGGGGAAAGAAGGCAAACAAAGTTAAGATAATAGAAACACAAAATCCAACTCTGAAGAACTGCAAAAGGGATTGCCCTGGCAATAAAATGGCAGATAAAACTCAGTTTGAATGAATAATACACATGGGTAAAAAATAGTCCTGAGCTTTCAGTATGAAAAGATAACCTGATATGATTTTATCACTCAGGAACAAGACTTTGGGGTATAATAGATAGTACCTTTGTAAAAATTATCTGTGCTCAACACACTTGGAAAAAACAAATCTAATACTAGGAGTTTTTAGGAAAGGAGTAATGAACAGAGTAAATGAGATTGTGTCGTGATTTCACCCCAGCCAGAAACTCAGCCCCACACAGCACTTGCTCACTCACCCCTGGTGGGCTGGAGGAGAGAATCAGAAGAACAGAAGGGAGAAAACTCATGTGTAGAGATAAAGGCAGTTTAACAGGTAAAGCAAAAGCCACGCGCAAGCAGAGCAACACAAGGAATTCATTCACCACTTCCCACCTCAGGCAGGTGTTCAGCCATCTCCAGGGCAGCATGTAACCACGTCACATGTCATGGTTACTGGGGAAGACTAACACCACCACTGTGAATATCCCCTCTTCCATCTTCTTCCCAGCTCTACATGCTGATCATAATGCCATATGGTCTGGAGTATCCCCTGGGTCAGTTGGGGTCAGCTGTCCTGGCTGTGTCTGTTCCCAATTCCTTGTGCACCCCAGCCTGCTTGTTGTGGGGTGGTGTGAAGAGTAGGAAAGGCCTTGACTCTGTGTAAGTGCTGTTGAGCAGTGACTAAAACATCCCTGTGTTATCAATGCTGTTTCCAGCACAAATCTAAATCACAGCCTCATGCCAGCTACTATGGAGAAAATTAACTCTATCCCAGCCAAAACCAGCATAGTATATGTCTATATAAATACCACATCTTGGTGTATATTTCTGCTCCTTGTGTCTCAAAGGGGATATAATAAGACTGTCAAGAGGAAGGCAACAAGGATGATAAAGGTATGGAACAACTTCTCTGCAAGGAGCAATTAAGCAGATGAGGGGACCTCAGGGACTATTGAGGGGCTATATGGTAGAGGCTTATAAAACAAGGAACAGCCAGAAGTGGGTACACAGGTAATTACTGTTCCCTGTCTCTTCCAAGAAAAGGATTAATGGGCATCAAATGAAGCTACCAAATGACAAATTCAAACTGTACAGAAAGAACTGGCATTTCGGGGTTGTGTGACTGAGCTGTAGAGTGACACACCACAGGCTGGTTTGGGCATCTTGTGTGGATTCCAGGGCTGACTAGCACATTACAGATTGTGTACAGTTCTGTTGTCCTCAACATAAAAAGGACATGGAACTGTTGGAACAAGTCCAGAGGAGGGCCATAAGGATGATCAGGGGACTGAAGCACCTCCCGTATGAAGATAGGCTGAGAAAGTTGGGGCTGTTCAGCCTGGAGAAGAGAAGGCTGCATGGAGACCTCATAGCAGCCTTCCAGTATCTGAAGGGGGCCTATAGGGATGCTGGGGAGGGACTCTTCATTAGGGACTGCAATGATAGGACAAGGGGTAATGGGTTAAAACTTAAACAGGGGAAGTTTAGATTGGATATAAGGAGGAAATTCTTTCCTGTTAGGGTGGTGAGGCAGTGGAATGGGTTGCCCAGGGAGGTTGTGAATGCTCCATCCCTGGCGGTGTTCAAGACCAGGTTGGACAAGGCCTTGGGTGACATGGTTTAGTGTGAGGTGTCCCTGCCCATGGCAAGGGCGTTGAAACTTGATGATCTTAACGTCCTTTCCAAACCTAATTATTCTATGATTCTATGATTATGTGGATTCAGAGGGAAACAGGACTTACAGGAGGAAAATCCACCGAGGACTACTGAACATACAGATGTGACTGCTGTCTCACAAAGGTTTGTCCTGATAACTGCTGGCAGATAATAGAATGTTTGCGGAAGCAGCTTTACATGTTTGTCTCCATGTTTAAACCTTTTGTCTAAGAACACTCTTGGCCACTTACAAAGGCAGGAAACTGCTGGAAGTGATCTGACTTGGAACAGTGAGTCCTGTTTTCTCATGTTCTGGTATTTCTGCACTCCTACAATCAAAATGCTTAGCAGAATGCTTTGTAAAGATGTCCACAGTAAAGACATCATTAGTAAAGATATCAAAGTTTGTCTCTTCTCACTCACCGCATTTGCTTAAAGGGCAAAATATGCACAGCTTGCAAAATCTCTAGCAGATTTTCCATATGAAACTCATCTATATTCACTAATCAGGCTAGAGTAAAACCTGCAATCCAGTCCATTACAGGAGGCAGCACAGCTGCATTGCCCTAGAGGCAGGGCAAGAAACACTGTCGGTTAAACCTGACAGAACAGAGTACAGCCTGTTTGCTAGGAAGAGTCGTTATCCCTTATTACTTGAATAAAAAAGGAGGGTACTTGACATAATAAAGGAGTAGCTAATGGTAGTGCAGCTCTGTTTTCTGACACATATAATCACTACTAATTTGTTGAATTATAAACCATACACTATTTTAAAATCTGCCCTTTTTTACCACTGCTGCTGGGTTTTTCAGGTTGTGATGGGCATCAGGTAGCTGAGATCTGTTAGAACAAAGCCTCTCTCTGCTTGTGAGAGGTGATGTGCTCACCTGTGACTGACCAAATCTGTCCTGCCCCTCCTCAGGGTACCCCAACCAGGGATGAAGGCTGGCTCTGAATATTACTGTGCTTTTTGAGCTTTTCAGACAAGACACGTTTCTCTCTGGATAGAAAGCCCGTTTCTTGGTATGATTTCCTCAGCTGAAAACATCTGCAAGGCTTGTGGCCAAGTATGGCTATCAAGGAAGATAAATCATCAGCTGATGAGCACTTGGTAAGGCTGCTCTGAACCCAGACCAACCCATCTCTGTCTAACAGAGACAGCAAAATTCAGGCACAGGGATTGAAGACATTTGGTGAAGGTACCTCACAAACTTAAGTTTCCTCCTGGTGCATTGTGGATTGACCTTGTGCTTTTGAGCTTCTCTATAGAAGGAAGCCTTTTTTCTGCCTAAGAAGATCCCAGGATACTCTCACTGGAGGCTTTAAACAATGGTTAAGGCATTCTTGTGAGCTTTTTCAGTCCTGCTCTGAGACACAAGCACTAGGCTACATGAGTCTTTGAGGTCTCCTCTAGGCCTATTTTGTGCAATTCAGTGATTTTCCAGATCAACCCATTCAACGGATATTTTAAAATGGAATTTGACACAAATCTGCTTCTATGTCTCTCCAACACTGACTGTACACTTGTGGATTCTTTCTTTCAAATCATTTCAGTTTTCTGTGCTTTCAATTAAAATGTTGTAAAACATTTACAGTTTCTTGCTGCAAAGCACTGAGGACGTTTACATTATAAAAGACATTCCCCACTCTGAGGTTTGCGGTGCTCACTGCTGTATTGCTTGCAGCCTTGCCTGCAGTTCTGTATATTTGCCAGCTGTTTACAGCACAGTCCTTGGATTTCATTGAATGTTCCCATATGGATGCCTTTTGGAGCTGAACCCTCCAAGTTTGAGCTGTTTGTTACCAAGTTAATGTAAAGACTGAATATAATCCGTATTCCTAAATAAAACAAGATGATGAATTTAAGAAAGTCATGGGGCACATTCAGGTGCTTGTTTTACCACAGCATTTCCATACAGCCACATGAATTTGCATCTTAATCGCCAATGGGGCAGTTCATGTTCTTCTGACTTACAGGAGGGGGTTTGGGGATGGACTTATCAGGACCAGGGTCCTGGCTCTGGTGAACAAGGAACAGATGATGGACTGTGCCAGCTGATGAGTGCATGAGTAGAGAATAATGCAAAAAAGTGCACACCATGATATATGTTGTATTCCCATTCTCCCTATACTGTTTGCCTATATCCTTATTCAAATCAGTTAGGTCCAGGTCCTCAGAAGTATTTAGGCAACAAATTGATGGGAAATTTGACAAGCTAGGTTTCAGGTCCCACTTTTGAAACCATGACACCTAAACTCCTTCTCACCATTCAGTAGAGAGAAATAACAGAGATGCTTTCCCATAGAAAACTAAATCTATGTCCATTATGGGATCCCACTCAGCTCTTCTCTGACATACGCTCACCATGAGCTTCTGCCACAGGGCCTCTATAAAGCTCCATTTGCACATAACAAGGTTCTGTGAAGCTGCAGCTACAAACATCAGTTCTCTTGAAAGTGCTTTTGTTACTTCTAGCTGTCATTTTCCTGCCAAACCCACACCCTGAACTATCCCATCTAGTTATACTCACTGACCGTCTTTCCCCTTTTTATTGGCAATATTTTTCTTGTTAATTGTGCATGCTTGGTTTTAAAGAATGGTGTCTGCCTTTCCTTATGTGGCTCTGCAAGGAGTATTTCTGCATCCTGGGTAGTTTCTCTGACATGTTTATGCCTTGCTGGTTACTGTGAAAATGCAAGACATATTACATACTGCAGAAAACCAGGATGGCACTTTGCAGTTTTAACATTGTGCCTTATTGTATAGTTAAAATAAATGTACCTGATATCAGCTTTATTAGTCCTGTTAGACAGTCTAATGGCTTGATGTGCAGGAGTTCTTCTGGCTGGATGTTAAACAGTAAGCACTGACTGCTCAGCTCAGCCCCCATACTCAGTAGCACCCAGAGAGCAATCAGGGACTCTGCAAAGCAGCACATGATGCTCAGCTGGGGCTGTATTAGGGCTCTGAAGTCAATCTTTTGCCTCCAGGTACTACATTTAACATGTGAGTGAGTGTCAAAAAGAAGTTAGCGCAACAGAAAAGGGAGAGAAAGTCCACAGATGCTCTTTGTAGTCACTGTCCGTTTCTGCTTTTCATTAAAAATATTACATCTTGGATACTGTAAAGGCTCCCCTCTGAGTGATGCTATAGCAGTCACACAGAACAGGCTTATTCAACAGTGCTGAAACTTGTCCAGTAGATGTGCCTGTGCAGTTTGAAATAGGAATGCTATAGGAATAGGAATAGGAAATAGGAACGCTATAGTCATTCCTGACTGACAGCTGTATAAAGGAATGAATATGGCATTCCAGAGTTCAGTACAGCTTAGGGTCTCACAAGCTTCTGCCACTCACTTCTTCTGACAGTGCCTGCATTGGGGCATCTACAGCTGAGCAAACCACCTTGGGGTTGCTTCACAGACTCAGTGGTGTTTAGGTTCTAGTTCACCCCTGCACAGCCCTGCATTCTATGTTTGGTCAGAAGAATCACATCAAAATAACTGTTGACTGCCCTGAATAAATCTCCATTGACCATCCATGGACCAGATACTACATGAGATACAGACGCTTGTATCAGAGACACTCAATGTTAGGCCAGGTGAGTCCCACAAAAGATGCGGGCTTTGATTTAAACATATTCACTAAAGATTAACTTTGATCTAATTGTTCTTGACTCTCTTTAATTTTAGCTGAAGTGAATACTCTGGAAACACTTCTATTTGGTCAGAGGAACCTTGTTCTATGTGCCTATGATGTAAAGTAAGTGCTATGGAGGCCTGCTGTTCTCTGGGCTGAGCAATACACAGAGGAAGGGTGAGAAAGGGTATTAAATATTTAGCTCAAGAAGATGTCAAATGGCTTGTAATCAGAACAGGCTGATACGGATGCACCTCAGAATTTCTCCTAAGCAGAACTAGTGGTTTACCCCTACTTCTTAACAGAGATGCTGGAGTTTTGAGGAAAACAGTCAGAGCCACATGACAATATAAGCACAATGGGGTTCAACTGGTCATTTTTAGCTGATGTATTTTTTTCTTCTCATGCTGAGTCTAGAGGAGAGAGGAAAGCTATGGAAAAGAAATGGAGATTCCCAGCAAAGAGATCCCAGCACTGCTTCAGCCACATGGAGCAGTGTTTCTGAGCCGAGGTTCTGCTAAGGGCTTTTATAAAGAACTAATTTTATTAATCCTGCCTCCTTACTCAACATTTAAACAGATCTTTTGCTCAGCTGAGCTGTTTTAGCCACTGTAACTCACCGGGCCAGGAGATCTCAGCTCAGATGCTCTGCTTGATCTGCAGTAAAATTGTTCTTTTTGCTCAATTTCCCATCTGTGTTGCCTCTGGCACAAAAGGTCAAGTGATTTGAGAAAATTGTCCGTGGCTCATTCAGGATCAAAGCACAGGTTTTGCCTGGTTCCACTTCTTTCCTTCACCCATACTGTCAAGGCATCACTGAACATTTGGTATGCAATCCCCAGTACGTGCAACAGGCAGTGACAGCTGAAAGCAGCAAAATACCCCCCAAGAGATTTCCTTTGGGAAGATACCAGCAGATCAATTGAAGGCCGAGAAAATATTAGAGGTAGAGATGCAACGTGTGCTTCCTGGATAGGTATGCTATTGGAGGACAATGTCTGTGGTGCCAGGGAAAGGTGTAGAAGGAAAGGATGAGCCAGTTGGTGCTATGCAGGAAAGGAACTCTGAGCTCTCTGTTTTGGTTAACACTGTCTCAACTTGTGTTTATGAAGGATACTAAGCAGAGGAGTGGGTGTCTCATCCCAGCTTAGCTTGTCTCATTGTGGAAATCCAGGTAAGACATTATTTTTTCCATCATTCACAGAAAAGCCAAGAAAATATCTCTGAAGTAATCATTGTCAGTAAGGCATTTTGGTATTGTCAGGAGTGGATTCATTACAGGTAGTACCCCTATTAACTTAATTAGACTATGCAGTACAAGCCTAGGAAGAACTTTACATTCTTATCATTGCAGTGGTCACATTATGCTCAAGAAAGGTCAAGCATAGAACACTTAGAGGACAGAGTATCTTCAGGAAGAGGATTGAACACCTCATACCTTCTAAGTACAGTTAGTGCTTCTAATTGAACTTAATGTGAAAACCCTAGAAAGGCCAACAGTTTTCAGAAAATTAGGAAGAGAATATTTAGACACAGGTATGACTGGTGTCATTTCTGCCATGTTCTACTTTATACACAACATTTTCCATCTAAGCTGAGGGACTGGGGAACAATTGAACTGGTCTGCAGCATCCATCCTCTAGGAGCCTTGATAGATCTGAATCAGGCATCTGTTGCTGTTTTCAAAGTGATACCTTCTTTCCAACCATACCAATAACCCACTTACATACCAATAAACCACTTATGTCAGTTGCCATGGATCTGGGGGAAATGTCTTCTTTGCTTTCTCAGCTGAGAACATTAGCCACAGGCTCTAGACATATTTCAACACTTTTTTTGGAAATTTAGATAATTTCTGCAAGAGAATTTAAACAGGGAGTTTTTCCTCAAAATGTTGTATTGGCCAGATTCAGCATCTGCTTTGGGAAGTAGAAGATCATCTGTCTGGGTTTCTGTAAAGCCTTTGACACAGTCCCACACAACATCTGTCTCTCTAAATTGGAAAGGTAAAGATTTGAAGGATGAACTGTTCAGTGGATGAGGAATTGGTTGGATGATGGCATCCAGAGGGTAGTGCTCAATGTCTCAATGTCCAGAGGAAGATTAGTGATAAGCAGTGTCCCTCAGTGGTCTGTGCTGGGACCAGTACTGCTTAATCAATGACATAGTGGGGTGGAATGCAGTCTCAGCAAGTTTGCAGATGACACCCATGTGAGTGGTGTGGTTGACATGCCTTCGGGACAGTATGCCATCCAGAGGGACCTGGGCGAGCTTGCAGAGTGGGCCCATGTGAATCTCATGAGGTTACACAAGGCCTGCACCTGGGTCTGGGCAACACTTACTGAGTATTTGAAATAGGTGGATGTGGATTAATATGCTCTCCAGTTCCAAAGATTTTAAGAAGGCATGCTGAGACTTGCCTGCAACAAAAGAAGGCTGTGACACCAAACATACTGCATTTCCAAAGCACAGAAAGATTTTCTAGTGAGAAGGTAAAATGTGATTAGAGTGGCCTGTCTGAACGGCTAGAGCCTGCTTGCATTTCATCTAAAAATATCCATGAATAAAATATTTCATTACGTTTCTTATATTTCCTGTATTTTGGTCACTCCCTTTGCAAAAAGAGTCCTCTTCCTGCTGTGGTGTGTATTCCTCTGATCTTTGCATTGTCATGGGCCTTTCTGCTTTTCTGTTTTGTCAAAGAGAAAGGTTGTTAAAATAGTTTTTACTCTAAAAGTTCAGGGTGAGTTTTCAGGGACAGTTTGTGAATAGGAAATGATGCATTTCTCATTAAGTCCAAACCAGTTCTCCTGTCCCTGTTGATGATCTGCCCTTGTTTCAAACCAATTAAACTGGAGCTAATCTCTCTGCTGGTTTGAGACATGCTGTCTTTGTTACATATAGTTCCTTTTGTGCGCAAAGTCATAATGGATTTTTTTGTAACCTACCTCCATATTGGAGAATGATCATCTTTGTACAAACACAGAAGATCTGGTTCCTGACCCAGACAACTTTGAGCTTGATTCAGGGCCAAATGAGGGAAAACTGAAAGGCTCCCATTGACTTCAGCGTGTATTAGATCAGGCTGTCACTGCCTACATTCAGTCAAGGACATATAGTAGCTAATTTAAGGCCTGTAGTGTGAATGGGCTGAAAAGTACAATGCCAGTGCAGTACACATTCTTTTAGCACCAGCCTTTGGTGAAGAGGGGCTGAAAAGCTTTATGGGGGAAGAATTTTTTGCAAGAAATGAGCATTCAACATTGCCTGACTCTAAAGGAGTTCTCAGAAGTGCTTTTATCTGTGAAGTGGATAAAGTATTGAGGATTACATTTAAAAGACAGGTTGGGGGATGAATCAGATGGACATATAAATTAAATTCCTTGTGTGTAACTCCAAATACTGCTGCATTTGGATGAACCTGCTGAGAGATACATCTGTTAGAAGAACTATAGGGTATTTTGACAGGAAAGCAACACCGCCATAAGCAAAGCAGTTAAGCAGTGAGTATAAATTCTGAGGTAAAGTGTGTTTAGAGGGCTCACTCTGCAAGCATCCTTGTAAATGTGCTGCACAGTAAATTTCCAGCTCGTCAGCTCCTGGGAGTTAGACCTGAGCATTGAACTCATGGTGATAGATCACCACCATGTGGTCATTGCCAGGAAAATAAACTGGCATTGAGTAGCTTGATGTTTCAAAACTCGGGAGATGTGTTATTGTGGTAACAGAAGATCTTGCAGCACTTGGCCACCAGCACCGCTATAATGTGAGCATGTAATAAGCATGTCTGTGAACACTGACACAGAGGATCTGTGCTTTGTCCAAGCTCTTGTTCCAGGTCTTAAGTAAAGCCTGGCAGAGGCAGAGGTACCCATGCACTATCAGATGAAGCATTTTAGCCTATAAGGTCTGTTGTCAGCTCTCATAAGGCTGAGACATGACACATACTGAGTGGTGTAAAAAGATTGTCCCTGTTGCTGGGAATAGCATGAGGTACTTTTCTCAAGGCAGAAATCATGTTTTTTGGAAATCATTCTTTAACGTGCTTTAGAGAAAAGTACTGCAGAGTATTGCAAGCATGACACTGGTTTGTTCTGGCTTTCCTGTACAGTTTGTAATTTGTTTTGAGGAATTTTACTGTGGAAGGGAGATTTCAGTGAGGTATCTAGGAGAGTTCAGGGATGTTGCTCCTTTCATTAGGACTGGGTGCAAGCAAACACCTTAAAACATCCTTTTCTGAAACAGCATTGGGGTCACTGTGCAGAAGGGTAAGCATTCTGTTTATTTTTGTTTGCATAATGGGAGGAATCTCATTCCTTATTCTTCTTTTGCCATACTATTGGTTTCATCTCTACCCAGATCTGTAGAACTTTCCAGGAGGGAAAGTCTTCATAATATCTTTCTGTAACATTCACTTCTGCCAGTTCTTTCTTATCATTAGTAACTGCAGAGGGACCAAACTCCTCTGCTCTTGGAGGGACTGCTCTGGTTGGGTCTTAACTGTCTGTGCAAAGTGAAGGCCGTCAGCTCCTTGTCTTATTCTTCACCTTCTTCTCACAGACCCAACCTCTTCTTTATTTGGAGTCACGATGAACCCCCAAATGTGAGTCTTGTAAAATATTTTGGTAATGCACTTGTATGTGATGGACCCAGATGTGGCTGCAAAGCAGATTAAGGCAGCTGTTACTATATTTTGGACTATATGTTGTATAAGAGCCTCTAGCAGGGACTCTGAAGGAAAAGCCCTCTGACATGTAATAAAGCCATGCAGGGATCTTTACCTCTCAAACTACTAACTATTGGTGCAGGTGTATAACAGAAAAGAGGAAAGAAGTAGGTATGCCCCAGGAATATAATCAACCACACCAAGAAATGCCTCTGTTTAAATTATTTATCTGGTCTTTTAATAGCTCATTGCTCCAGAATGTATTTTTCTCTTATCAGCCTAATCCTGGAAGGTGCTAAATCACTTGGTTTTCACATGCCTGAGGGTATGGAGCCATAATGAAGCTTTTCTCTGCTTTAATAGCTTAAGATCTGGTTCTCTCTCCAGCAGTGGTACAATATAATACAAGGGCTTAGCCATGCATGGAAAGTTCTTTGAAGGGCAATATTACCTAAGTTGTGTTTTCCTTTAAGTGATCCTCTCAGAAGCATGCTCCTTCATGACACCAGGCTTCTCTCTCCAACTGTCTGAAATGTAATTTGTGTTGCCTGAAATATCAGATATTCATTTGGGGTGTAAATTTCATGGGACAGGAACTAGAGCAGTACTTTTGTGTATGGTTCCTCCATAGCCTTCAGTTGGATCAGAGGCTAAGTGTAAACCCCATGGAAGTACACCAAGACCCAGACTATCCAAAATTGATCTATTTTCTGGGATACTTTCTAGCCCATATGTTTAATTTTGGGAATGTTATGGATCAGATGAACCTACTGTGCAGTAATTGGCTTTCACAGTAGTTGTGACATTCAGAAGCAGGTTGTTTCAGTCAGTTACCAAACAGGGACCATATCCTTCACTGCAGGCACTCTGAAGAAAATAATGGGGAAAGAGGATGGTGACTGGGCAAGAAATCAGACATGAATTCTTGGTGTAATAGCCTAATATAAAAATACCACATAGTACCATAGTAAGAGACATGGTTAGAGTGTGTGATCAACTCTCAGGGAAGAAAAACACCAGGTTTAGAAGTCTCTTCTGTAGCAAAAGGTATAACAGAGAAGAACCAAGAGAAATTTAAATGATAATTTAAATTTAAATGATAATTGAAATTTAAGTGATAATTAGACAAGTGCTTTTAATAATGAAGAAGATTTGCACTGGAATGAGCTGTAAAGAACAGTAGGTCTGCCAAATCTTGGTACCCTCCAATACAAACAGATTGTCTTTGTAGGAGACAGACAGAAGCAGAGGAGAAGCCACTAGACAAAATTCAAAGGCATCCTGGAAGAAAAAGAAGTGTTTGGATGTGAGATGAGAAAGAAGGACATCTCCTAGCTTTAAACTGTATTAGTGCTGTAACATTCTAGGAAAGGGCTTCAACGTGGAGCGTTTTGGTCAACATCAAGTTTTCATATTAATGGTAAGTGCCAAAATAAACACCACGTGTACATCTGCTTTTTCTCTGTCACAGAATTGTCAGGGAATGGGTTAAAGATCTGATTTAGGGCAACCTGCCTTCATTATTGCTTCAGCTACGTGTCACTGTCTCACATGCCCTTTTTCTCACATTCAGCACTAATAAAGCAGATAATGTTGTAAGATCTAGAAGATTTGCAGAGCTGTAAGTTTCTAAATCAAACTTCTTACTTTTCCTTTTCTTCACCTCCATGAACAACTCCCTTCCTTCTCCCAGCTTCCAGACATGGGTGATAGGAACACCCTGAACTCAAGGTCTATCATGCTTCCATAGATGTTGATGGATCCATCCTTCAGGCATAGGTCCAGCTCATCTTGACTCCCTGAAATCCTGTGGCAATTAATTTCAACATTTAATGGGTGTTGAGAGGATGTGAGAAAAAGATCATTTCCCGTTCTAAGCCTCTGGCTTAAAAGCTTTTGGCACCTCTAGTTCTTGCTCTATGAAAACCAGCAGATAGTCTCTCTCAATTATTCTCTCCACATCTTCCATGGTTCTGTGCATTTTTGACCATTAAATTGTTTTATTCTATGCTGTTGATCATCTCTTTCGTGCTTCTCTGCATGCTTTATGGTTCTGCTGTCTGTTGTTGAGCTGTGATTACCAGAGACACAAACAACTCTGGACACACCAAAGGATTTGAACATAATGTCATAGTGATGTTTTGTTTAAGCTAGACTTTCTTCAGTGATTCAGTTTGCTTTTTTTAGAGTCAATGCATGAACTAGCACTACAAGATCACTTTTCTGTGTGGTAAAATCTTGTTTAGAGCCTATCACTGTATATAGATAGTTGTGTTTGTTTTTATTTATGTTCATTGGTTTGGATTTATCTAAGCTGAATTGCATCTGTTACGTTATCACTCAGCCACTTAGCATCTTATCATTCTTGCACAGTTCTTCCAGGGCTTATTAATTTTAACACATCACCATGTGAACAAAAGACATCCTGTTTGCAGTTAGCTTCTGTTCAACCGGGGCACAAAAGGTGTGCAGAAACTTGCAGCTACCTGTATCGCTCCATGCGCATGTACATTATAAGGCCTCTTAGTATACCTTGATGGTTACAGAACTGTTGGAGACAATGCCATCAGCTTGGGCATGGAAAGCAGCAGAAGAGGGAAAAGCCAAAACTTTTGTAAATAGTTCTCTGTCTCTAATTTTCCATCTTCCCAGGCAATCTGGCCCAGGCAGTAGATGTGCCTCTTTGAGGTTAACACCTATGATCTAGCTCCAGAAAGTGAATGGTTGAAGGATTACAGGGAACTCTGAACTGTACTCCACTAAATTCTACATCTTTAAGAAATATACCCTGTAGTTCATCAAATTCATCCACACAAGAGGCATGCTCGGGTTCTGCACTGTCCAGTTTTGGTTACTGCAGGTGAAACATGCATGTTCCCACCATGGCACCAGCAGGCTCCTCTGGCAGCATAGGGTGCTAAGAAAAGGCAAACAGACATCATTCCTTGTGTGACAGAACTGACAGGGTAGCTGTGCCCTCACTGTGCACATAAAGCTCATAGGATCTCAATTATTTGAATTCACAAGTCGCCCCAGCCTCTACAATGCCCAGATGATAAATGCAAATATAAATTAGCCAGTGAGAGAGAGGTCCTATTAGTCAGACAAGCCAGCTAAGCTAATGCTTGAAAATAGGACTATGCCTTATTAGCTTATTAGCAATGACAGTGACTGTAAGGTTAAAGTGTGTTCATCAGAACACTTTGGTAAAGAGCATCCTTGCCATTAGAGGGCACCAAATCACTTTAAAAACTCTGCCTGGCCTCCCATGAGCCTAGAATTTGTACCCAGCCCATGCAGAGCCTGAGCTCTGAACTGTCTAGCCACACCACAGCTGAAATGATTTTGCAGTCATACTTGCTGTATATCAGTGTCCTCCACTAGATTGCTACCGTTTTGGCCCCAAATCCCACCACTGTAGCTGGCAAGTTTTCATAACTGTCAGATTTCGAGTGGAAGACATGCGTCCACCTGTCTGCCAAGGGGAACACAGGGAAAATCTTATTTACATACATTTCTTCCCCTGTCAGGCATATAGCCTTTGGGGATGGAAGCTACACTGTGCAAACAGCAATAAGCTTGTGAGGTTTGAGGGACATGACAGTGAATGTCACCAATTAAAAGATAAATAGGCTGAAAAATATGGGAGTGGATGGAGTACAGCTGGAGGATGCCTTACTGCTGTTATCTGTAGAGTTACCCTTCTCATCTACTACTCATATTTGCTGCTATTTGTCTGTGGTTTACTTTGGTCACTTTACTCTAGGATGCATTTTTCTGTTTCTATTGCTTTGCTCATCTTATGCCTTTTTATTTCTTCCTGAATGAAAATCAGCTTCAGTTTGAGTGGTGCTGCAAGGGGACTGCCAAAGGAAGGGGTAGGCTGCACAGAGAAGTCTCCCATTAAAACTTTTCCATCCTGGCCATGCTGATGATCTTGGGCTAAGACTCAGTCAAAGCCTTGATTTGGGATTAGGTATAGGACAGAGACAAGGCCTAGAGCGGCAGCTGGGACTGGGCTGCAGAGGAGCTGCTGAAGGATGCTTAGTCCGTTAAGCATCTTCTGAGAAGTGATACATAGATATCTGTTAATATTTGATAGAAAAAAAAATGTATGCTTCAGTCTTTTGGGAAAGTGGAACGAGGCCAAGCAATTAGTTAGACTGCTGGGAACCTGGAGTAGCTCTGCTAAAATTAAATGAGTTGCTGTGGCTGTGATTTACTCTATTTCACAGCCTTTTAATTCTGTTGAGTTTGGCAGGGTTATCCCAGATCTATACCAGGGTGAAAGGTCTTTTGACTCTGCTCTGGGAGCAAAACCTGCTGCAGCTAAGCATAAGGAGAGCCATGTGTTTTACTGGGGAACTGAGTTGTACAACCTCTAAATTATGTCACCTGCTGCGGATCTTTTCTGTAAGGTCTTAAATATTTGAATAAAGAGATATTTCTGAAACATTTCTGGCTGGCTGTGAGGATCAAAGTGTGATGTTGACATTAGTATTCTTTGAAGGGGGGAACTCATCACAGTGTTTGGGAGCTTTTTCCCTTGCTTCCTTTCTTGTGGGTATGTGAGATAAAGCAGTGCCAACTTCTTTAAAGAGAGAAAAGAAGAAAGAACCAGCACTTGCATGAGCATCTCTGAGAAACTCTGAAGAACATAGGTTAACCCCAGCTGAATTTGTAATGCTGAAAAATATCTTTTTGGGGAAGGTCCAGCTTTCCTCTTAAAGCTGCAACGAACAACATGTAGAGGAGGTGAGAGAAGAATATGGGATAAAATTATGTTGGGACTGAGTTAAGTGTGTCCGAGTGCAAGGAATGATGGAAATTTACATTTTAGCTTTTAAAAACAAGAATGAAAATGACAAGCTTTTCCCTTGAGTTTAACAAACGATTTATCTAGAAAGTGGCCTTTCTTTTGTGTTTTAATGAAAGTGTGATCCTGAGGAAGGATTTGTATTTGCTAATTTTAGGTGTCTACAATGCATAATGTGTGTAGGTAAGGTATCTAAACTCCTCTGAAATTCAGTGGAGATTTAGTCAATAAAGTCAATTGCATTTAGGATGTGATTCACTGGACCAGATGTGAGAGTGTATTTTATTATGAAAGCATATCCTAAATTATGTAGAGTAACTCACCACTGACTAAAGCTGAACATAAATGTAGATGCTTACACTGTAAACACTCACAGCTAGTGTGATGAATCCTGCTTTTTAGCATCTCTGAATCTGCTTATTTGGAAGAAAAGCCAAACAATCAATGCTAGAAAATGTTTTCAGAATTCTTTATACATCGGTTTTACAACATAGTGTAAATAATAGTGTCAGAAACATAGCAGAGGAAGATCATTTCTGAGGATACTGTGGCTGGAGGCTGGAAGTTTCAAAAATATAATCTAAATTCTGGTGCTTGGACAGCATTCAAATCAAAGACAGACTGCCAAGGGACAGGGTCCTACTTGCATGGGTCTGGTAAGCTCTGAGATCTGAGTAGCAGCTATAGCCAAAATAAAAGAAACCTCTTGAACAAAGCATTTGATTTGGTAGATCTTGTTTTAGAGTCCAACATCTTCATTTTCTTTCCCACACAGTATCAAAATATGATGTGTGTTCAGTGGATCTAGTGGATTACCTGCTGAAAGTCAGGTCAATTCAACAGCCTAAACATCTTGCAAGGCCCAGAGTAGCCATATAACCGTTTTCGTGTACTGTACCAAATACCTTTCAAGATTAAGGAGTAGGAATTGAAGTCTTGGCATGTCGGAAGTCGTACAACATGAGGAGTTAAGCTCTGTGGCTTCAAAACCTTAGGCCACTAAATTACAACATCATACCTAGCAAAAAAACAAAAAAGCATGGTGCTAGTTAACTCCTAATATCAAGATAGAAAGTCAACCTGGTTTCATGACCCTTGTGTTCACAAAAAGGGTTCATTTCTTGGTAGAGCTTGTCTTTTCTCAAGGGTAGAAGAGCTCTACAAGCAGTCACTTGCCCAACTCGTCAGGCAGGCTAAGTTCTCTGTTTTGCTGCGTTTTTAACCTTCTGACTTTTCCAGTACTTTTCTCTGCCCACACAGATGCTGGTAATGGACATGACAGTTGGTTTCAGACAGGAAGATGATCTCTATCAGTTGGTATCTTGAAGCATTCCTTCTGAAGAAAATAAGATGACCTCTTTTCCTGGTATCTCAGGTTTACTTATTCCTGTGAGGATGATGGCTGCACTTTTGCTGATTGTGTGGATTCCACTTTGAGAAAAAAAATATGCTGAATATAAAAAAGCAGAATTGAACAATTTTGTAATGTCTCATCCCACATCAGGTAAATTAGTCTAGAGAAGAGGTATCAGTTGTCTTGTTCATGTGCAGATGCAGATAAAATTTCCTTTGACCAACTGACATCAATGGATTGGCTTGCTTTAGGGCTAAAAATCTCGTAACATGGCCTTTGGAGTTTATTTCTACACAAACGACTTTGGTGATAAGATAGAACAAGAGTTCAGGTGTGGTGGTACAAATTGGAGGCCAGTTCAAGGAGCTGTACTAAAAATGTGGGCCCAAAAGCAGCTTCTAAAATTTGACAGAATATGATGGGGCACATTTTCCAGACATGCTGAGTACCTTCAACTTTTACTGCCACTCTAGAAATTAATGTCTTGAGCTGCTTAACCAAAATGGATTTTCAACCACATTGTTGAAAATCTCCCTCTCACCAGTTCACCATCCTTAAACTTACAGACCATTCCTTGCTTCTGGATGGTATGTTGTGACTTCACCAAACAATGGTTTTGAGCTGGGACAATATTATGATATAAAGACAAATCCTATAAACTAGTGACTCCCAGTCCAAGCCCCACTAAGGTGAGGAAGGGCATGACAAACCGAGTTTTCAGGCACACTTCCTAAGATCTTGGTGCTAGAGAGCCTCCAGAATTAGCATGATGTTGGAAAAGGGCTTCATCCTCTTCTGACCCCCACAATACCTGGTCTTTCCTGACTCTTGCTACCTATATAAATGCTTTTGGTTATTTTTTTGATTCTCTGGAGTACATGCAAGAGGCTGAAGTATTTACAGTCCTCCTGCTCATAGAGTCAATATAGGCCTGGCAGAGGTCTTCCTTCTTATTATGCAGCAACTCTGAAATCAGGCTGATTTCAAGATTAAGAAAGGTGGGGGACAAATAAATGTATTTCTCCACCACATTCCACATAGACACTGTAATTTCAGAAGTGATAAAGAAATGAGCAGTCAAATAAAACAGTCCTCGCTTGTCGGTGGATAAAGAACTGGCTGGATGGCCGCACACAAAGAGTTGTGGTCAATGGCTCAATGTCCAGCTGGAGACCAGTAATGTGTGGTGTCCCTCAGGGACTGGTGTTGGGACCGGTCTTGTTCAACATCTTTGTCGCTGACATGGACAGTGGGATTGAGTGCGCCCTCAGCAAGTTTGCCGATGACACCAAGCTGTGTGGTTCGGTTGATACCCTGGAGGGAAGGAATGGCATCCAGAGGGACCTCAACAAGCTTGTGAGGTGGGCTGATGTCAACCTCATGAAGTTTAACCATGCCAAGTGCAAGGTCCTACACCTGGGTCAGAGCAATCCCAGGCACAGCTACAGGTTGGGCAGAGAAGAGATTGAGAGTAGCCCTGCAGAGAAGGACTTGGGGGTGTTGGTTGATGAGAAAATGAACATGAGCCTTCTTCAATGTGCGCTCACAGCCCAGAAAGCCAACTGTATCCTGGGCTGCATCAAAAGGATCGTGACCAGCAGGTCAAAGGAGGTGATCCTGCTCCTCTACTCTGCTCTTGTGAGACCTCACCTGGAGTATTGTGTGCAGTTCTGGTGTCCTCAACATAAAAAGGACATGGAACTGTTGGAATAATTCCAGAGGAGGGCCACGAGGATGATCAGGGGACTGGAGCACCTCCTGTATGAAGATAGGCTGAGAAAGTTGGGGCTGTTGAGTCTGGAGAAGAGAAGGCTGTGTGGAGACCTCATAGCAGCCTTCCAGTATCTGAAGGGGGCCTATAGGGATGCTGGGGAGGGACTCTTCATTAGGGACTGTAGTGACAGGACAAGGGGTGGTGGGTTCAGACTTAAACAGGGGAAGTTTAGACTGGGTATAAGGAAGAAGTTATTTACTGTGAGGTTGGTGAGTCATTGGAATGAGTTGCCCAAGGGAGTTGTGAATGCTCCATCCCTGGCAGTGCTCAAGGCCAGGTTGGACAGAGCTTTGGGTGGCATGGTTTAGTGTTCGGTGTCCCTGCCCATGGCAGGAGCGCTGAAACTTGATGATCTTAAGGTCCTTTCCACCCCCAACTATTCTATGAATCTATGGTTCTATATTAAATCAAGGAAGCCTTCCTGCATTTTATCTCTTTTTATCCAGATGTTTTATTGTGATTTTCCTGACAGAGGGTAAGGAGAAATTTAAAACAGTGCTAAAATGGATTCTTTAGTGCGATGCACTCCTGCACTGTGTTTAGGTACATTTGTTCCTATCACTTCCAACAGGCCACTGATTTTTGCTTAGACCTAGTGCGGGGCTAAACTGATCAGCAATGGAAGTGACCAGCCCTTCCAGAACATCCTGCAGGCAGGCTCCCTGGGAAAAGCCCTCCATTCTAGCTGGCCCAGTGTCTCCATAGACATGCATATTCATGACTGGCTATTCTTTAGGGCAAAAGAGAAAATTTCTTTAGCAAATTGCAACATCAGAACAGGGCTGCACTTTCAAGTATTTTGTCTTTCCCAAAAGAAAATAGCTGATGCCGTGAAAAGTTTTGTGAACTGAAAATGTGCTCAGCTGTGCTATAACGTTTCACGGAGGGGGAATTTTCTTTCCCAGCCCAGCTGCTGAATAGTTTGTGCCTCCAGGCTCCATGAGGAATTGAGAAATAGGACCAGGCATCACACTAATTTTTATCATTTTTCACCCCATTTGCAATAATCTGGGACACGGAAGTTCCCTGCGTGACAGAGCATTCCCCTCTTCCTCCAGTCTGAAATCATGTGTGCAGACACACGTACACACATGCACACAAACACACACTTTTGTAACTCATCTCCCCTTCAAGACATTCGTGTGAAGAAATATTTTGGAGGGAAGCCTGCACACCTAACTTCACATCACAATCTGATTGATTATTTATAAAGGGCATTGATGTCAGCTTGGAACTAGTGCTGACTACAGGAAGGTAACGCTATATAAATGAACATGCACCTGTTTAAGTTTCCAGTTTCTGCTTATACATACATTTAATATGTCTTTTTGTTTTCAGCAGCAAAATGCTTCATTCAGTAAAAATGGATCTGATAATGGGTATGGATATGGAAGTTGAGAGATTTGGGATTTTCCCCTTTTGACCAAGACATCTGAGGAGATGAGTGGAACATTCCAGAACTTAGATTCTGAAATGTTTGTATTGTCTGCTCTGATATTCAGCCATTGGCAATAGAAGGCAAAACCTTCTTGTGTTAGAAGCAAGTATAAAACTTTTGTAACAGGCAATTATTTAGGCATTTATGTGCAAATAAGTAAAGATAATTTTCCTGAATTCAGCTGAACTGTATTCCTTGGCCTTGAGGATAAAACTAGTTAAGTTTCCAACAATCTCTTCAACAATGAATCCTCCCATCTGTCTGTTCTCTTACTCTTTGTCATAGTTATACTTGGAGGCTCTGAGCTGCTCATTGTCTCTGGATGTGGAGGGACAGACTGGTGAAAGCCATCATGTTCCATGTTCATCTCATTCATGGCTGATGAGGTGGGGTGAATCAAAATGTTTATTTTTACCCTTTCTGTATTTTTCCTCATTTGCTGTGTTTATCTCCCTGTCCATTAGAGTCTGCAGGAAGGTGCTGTACCACAAAGCCAGGGAACTGCATCTGGTTCCTCACTTTCTTCCATCACCCAATGCATCCTTACCACTGGAAAGGGCCACAAAAGTGTCTCCTCCCTTTTTTGGCCTGTTTTGTGGAAAACAGTTTTGCATTCATACTGATTTTGAAACATTAGCTATGGCAGCTGATGTGGGTGATTTCTTATCTACCCGTCTGTGCTTTGCCCCAGGAGCTGACCTCTCTGTGCACTGTAAGAACACAGCTCACAGCTTCTCAAGGTCTTCAATGGGTTCATTACTTCACACGTGGCTTGTGGGGTGTGAGAAAGCTGTTTCACAGGCTTTTCCTTTAAACCACCAAGATCTCTTGTCTCCATCATCCAAATGACCTTGCAGCTCAAGGACACATTCCAGGGAAGGCTCCTGATGCTGAGGAACTTGTCTCTAATGAAAGGAAGGAATTTGTCATTGCCAAACTAAAGTCTCTTTTGCAAGTTGAGACGTACTTCTCTAGGATGGCATGTTCTAAGGCTTTCATATTCCCTTACTGATTTTCACACCTAAGAACAAGACAGAAGCAACTGTTTCTTGCCTCTGAGATTTCCATCTACAGCAGAAGGGTGATTGTATATGGGAAGGCTTTAAAAAAACCAGAGATTATGTCTTGAATATGATTGTCTGTGTGAAATTAAGTTGTGTTTTTCCACATGTTCTAGCACTGATCAAGGCAATTGTATTATAGAATCAAGCTTTAAGAAATAGGTCTAAGGAAAGAAACAGCTAGGGCTGAGAAGAATGTTATTTATCTGACTTGTAACATCTTGAACTCACATATTTATAATGGCATCAGTTATTATTGTAATTTACCAGAGAAGAAACACACTAAAATATTTCATAATACAAATGAGTCCCTTGCTACATCTACATCTGTTACTCACTGTCATTGGGACTATCTCTTTAACATGAACTGTGTGTGTCATTGCAGCAGCAACAAGAGGCTGCTGGCTGTGCTGCCTACAGGTCCATTTCTACTGAGCCATTGTAAGAAATATCCCAGTCCACTTCTCTGCCCTATATTGAACATGTGATGGTGCTTGCACAGGCTGATGTGGCACAGGAATGAAGGACTCAGCCAGGATGGCCATAGTTGTATTGGCACAGCTGACTCCAGGCTGGGGGAGTGTGAGAGCTTCTAATTTTCTCCTCTGGTTATTCTGCTTAGCAGGCTCCTTTTGAAACAGCATGTATGTGAGGTGAATATGAACTCAGATTGTGCTATGGAAAGGGCTTAAATGACAGCATCTTCATACCTTAAAGCCAGTGCTGGTATTCATTATCTGTCGACACAAAAGCTTTCCTGAAGGAAGGTTTGTCTGTGAATACTCAAGTTTGCAGAGTATTTCTAGGGTACATATGCAGGAGGAACATAAACATCTCCCTGAACAAACAGAAGTGACACATTTAGAACTTCTTCTAAAAAAAAAGAAAACCTGTTTTCAAATATAGATGTTTAATTGTTTGGTGGATGGAAATACTTCACCATTCTTGCTGTTGCAGGATGACAGGGGAACCAGCTTCATCAGGTCCTCTTCGGGTGTGAGAAGATGCTTTAAAAAATAGGTTCAAATATACAGAGAAAAAAAAACTATGCTGAAGACTGGCAAGGATGGATTTTGGCTGGATCAGACCTACATACAATGTAAGCATTGGAATTGAACAAATCCCTTAGCTTTCAGTTGTTGGGGAGCAGCCCCATGAAAAGGCTGTGATCCACAGCTAGTAAGATTAGCAGGAGCTGTGGCCATGTACTTGCAAGCCTAATGTTGTGTGCCTAATGTTACTTCAAGGAAGAGCACAGACATCTGTGCCAGTGGTCCTCTGAGTTCAAGGTTTACCCATGGACTGGAAGTTGTTGAGCTTTGGTGAAAGTTTTTATAAGTACAAGCATACATCATTAGAGTGCCATAGTGTAAAAATCATAGAATCACAGAGTGGTTTGGGTTGGAAAGGACCTTAAGATCATCCAGCTCCAACCCTCCTGAATGGGCAAGGACACCTTCCACAGATCATGCCCATGGCTCTGTCCAACCTGGCCTTGAACACCGCCAGGGTTGGAGCATTCAGAACTTCCCTGGGCAACCCATTCCAGTGCCTCACCACCCTCACAGTAAAGAATTTCTTCCTTGTATCTAACCTAAACTTCCTCTGTTTAACAGTTCAAACCCATTACCCCTTGTCCTATCACTACAGTCCCTGATGAAGAGCTCCTCTCCAGCATCCTTGTAGGCCCCCTTCAGATACTGGAAGGCTGCTCTGAGGACTCCACACAGCCTTCTCTTCTCCAGGATGAACATAGCCAATGTTCTTAGCCATGCAAGTGTCTATCATGCAAGTGTCACATATTTTCATTATTTTGTTTTTCCATGGAGTACTGTTTCCATCCAGTCTCTAGCTCAAAAGCTAGATTGCAATTAGAAGATCAAACAATCTTTGCATGACTCTTTTGTGCGTATTCCATCACTAGCGTAAAATGCCTGTCAGCTTGGTGGCAAGTGGATAAAAAAAGGAACTGGATAGCTCTCTCGTCAGAGCACTGTGAGGTTATCAAATGTTTTAAGACTACCAAAACTGCCTGATCCAACCTTTGATGTAATCAACAGAAAAACTGTTATTGGATTCTGTTGGAGAGAGTCCACAATTCATTTTTCTTATTTTCTTCATGTCTCCTTTTTCGCATTTCCACTTTGTCCCAGAGGGAGAACTGCTGAAAAGCCACAAGAAAAATTACTTTCCTGTTCTTTTAAGTACTTGTGGGGCAGGAATTTTCAGTAATTTGATGATTTCTTCCCTGTAGTCACAAACAACTCACCCCAAATGGTCCTTTACTAGTTTTCATCTATTTCTTTCTCCACTTAAAATGCACTCCAGGCTAATTTTACTCTCAAAAGTTCTGCTAGCAAACCATAGAATATGCACAGTTACAAAAGGAAGCTCTGCTGAGAGATGCTTGTGTGGCATTTCCAGGTACGTAGGCAAACTTCTTACAGCGCAGGGTCTAATGCATGGCTGGACAATATGTTTTAACAAGAATCCAGAGTTTCACAGAGGGAAACCATTCTGAAATAGTAACTGACACATACAGCAGCTGCACTCTGCTTTTCAGTCATTTTTTTTCCCCACTATTTTAATGAATGTTTTATGTTATCTTTTCTTGCTGCCTGATTGTCCCAGCTCCTGTTACTGAATACAAGGGCTGCCTTTCACAACCTGTATCACTCCAGACTGATATAATATACTTATAATTCTGGAAATTCCAAGGCACATATACACTTCGCAGTGACTCCCAGGCAACTAAGCCCTCTTGGAGTTAGTAATTTTACTGTATTTCATTCCACAAAGGAAATTCTACCCCCAAAGGAAGCAGTAAGCTTTGGCCACCCCTATAGCTGATAACAATCCAAGACTTTCATCACTTTTTTTTGACCCATTCTTGGCTTTCAGGAATAACAACAGCTGCTGAAAGCAATACAATTTTTAGTTGTGCTTCTTTACCTTCCCCCTAGCAAGCATCCTTATGAGAGGCCGAGAGATTGAATAGCCTTGGGGTAAATCAATCTCCAACAGCTGTTGCCTGCAGCATTCTTGACTGTCAGTGACTTCATTGAAAACATATGAGTGATCTTTCAGCATGTTCACAAGTGGAGAAACGTGTCAACTGGGAAATCACCCTCCCCCCAAACTCCATCTTCACAAATGTACATGGATGGTTGAGTAGCTGCTCAAAAATCCCAGTGGTTCCATGACATTTATTTCTTTATCTCCTTGGTTTTGTTTGCTAATCTTTTCTTTAATGCAAAGGATGAGCATGAGTTATGTTTAGTCAGCCTGAATTTTCCCTTTGAGAGCCGTTTGTTTGGATATGTAAATCAGTTTTCATAATGCAAGAGGCTGGGGCAGAACTGACTTGATGAGGACTGAAGTCAGGCATGTGAACTGAAAACCAAATACAAAGCTGGAGACCCCCACAGGCAGTCCCATTTCTCATTAGTGTAGGCAGCTTTTACCTTGACACTTGCTCTGTAACACCACCATTCCTGAACACCTAAGACACAGATGGTACATGCCCTTTTCTTTCCCCAAACACAACTTCCCATGCACCATGTCTACTCTACACCATGTTAAAGACCAAGGCCCATGGCTGTGGGAATATCTCCAACCCACAATCCAGCACTGCTTCCCTCACACTGAGGCACATTGGCGCAGTTGCTCCCACCCTGTTAGTAGGGACAGGAGAGGTCATGGAGGCAATTCACCAAGTAGATGGAATGAGGCTGTTCCTTAGCAAAGATGGGAGGTTTTGTATGTGTTTGAGTCTCCAAGGCACTCTGAAATAGTGATGTCTGGGGGAATCAACTCAGGTGTTTTTTGCTGCTCTAATCACTGTAGTACCCACCCTAGCAGCTGCATACTTTGTGTTTACCTCATCCCTGTGCTCCTGATCCCATTTATACCTTGATCAAACTCCATCTTCAGTTTATTCCCCTTTTTCATATTTAGGAGGCTGTTAAGCAAGCTTAATCCTTTGATAACAGAAACTTGCTTCTGCTTTCTGACTAAATATATCTGGGTACAATTTGCTTGTGGTTTTTGTTATGATAAACATTATCCATTGTCTTGATGTTATCTATCCCTTATTTTGGCTGCTGGTTTTTTTGCATCCCTGATTTTTGGTGCGTTAAAAATGGCTTTTGCTTTTTCTTGTCACCTTGTGACAACCCACTTTCAGTAGAGCTGCTATGGTAAATTAGATCTGCAGGCTGGGACTAAGTGGGACTTTTGATGGTGAATCTCTGGTTCAGTAAAGTGTTTCTTTGAACTTGAACTGCAACCCTAAGCTTCACTTTAAATTGACAATCTGAGAATTCATTCTTATGTTAAACTTTCTGGTTTCCTCTCTGTGGGAAATAGTGAAACACTCTTAAAGCAGCATAAACTGGATATGTTTCACTTCCTGAAGATTTTGAATTGGCAGAAAGATTCTTACTTGGTTATGGTTTTGCTTCTTCCTTTCTTTTGTTAAGGTGAAACTCACCTTGCTTGAAATGCTCACTTAGTCACTTGCTTTTACTAAAATTCAATATTCTGTTCTGAATCCAAGAGAAAGTAAAAGGATCTTTGGCTATGTCCCACTTATGCAGTGGCATAACTTGCCATTGATATTCTGTGCCTGAAATCCTGGTCTCACATCCATCGGCAGTGAAACACTGCTTAGCTTCAACAGAGTGAATATTTCATAATGCAGGTTTAACAGATGTGAACACTGCTAGGTAATTATATCTCTCATAAAAGTGACCTGTCTCTTTCACTAGAATCATAACTCAATTAAGTATTTGGAGGATGATTACCTTTTCTAAACCACTTTTTATGTCCAGGTATGTAAGTAGCTTGTAAAAGAGACCAGAGCATCATTTCTACCATTTTGGAGTCAGGGAACTTCTGTGGCTAGTTTTGGGGAGACTGTGCCAACCAGTCCTTCCATAACACTTGACCAAACCAAATTTCCAGTTGTGCAAAGTTACTGTCAATTTGGAAGTGTTTGGTGTGATTCTGTTGGAATTATTGGGTTATCACCTCGCACAGAAACATGGTGTATTCTTTGAATAAAGTGTGCTAAACCAGAGTCGATCTGCTCTTTCTTGGCTGAAGATTTATCAGGCTCTCAGGCTTATCCTGCTGCTGCACGGGAGTGAGATGAATCCTACAGGATTCAGATTTGTGAGCTGAGGAATTTCTCTTGAAATCACCTTTATTTTCTACTATACTGTGATGCTGAGATGAAAAATTACAAGCTCAATGAGAGAAACCTGCATGTACTGACTGCCCTTTATTAGGAGATATGAGGTTTTCAGAAACATTAATAAAGAAGGGTCAGCTTTGCTAATTTATACTTCCAGTTCACAAAACTGTCCAAGCATCTCCTATACAGTGATTCAAAAATATCCTGAAGGCTCTATATGAATTGCTGGGGAACTATTTTGACCTCTTGACTGAAAGAAAAAATCAAAAAAGAACAAGGAAAAGTGTAAACATTAATGAATAGATACCTTATGCCATGGGACAGAAGAATTATGCTGACTAAATGATGGAACAGAAGGAAAGGACAATTTTGTGCATTGATACAATACGACTGCAGTGAAATTTTGCAGCTAACAGTATTTATTATGCATAAGACTCCACTTGATACCCCTGCAGCAAAACTGTCATCCTTGACCATAAGGTACATATTGTGTGATATCACAATTACTGGGTAAAGTGGAGAGCTGAATTGCCTGTCTTGGGGTCATGCTGCTGATCAGTGGATGCTGGACTTATTTATAAGAAGCACAAAGAACTGCTCATTATGTTCCCACTACCACAAAGAGCTCCAAAAGGACTTGCAGCTTGCAAGTTTTACTCTTCATTTTGTTAAGCCAAGGGCTTGAAAATTTTGTCCTTAGGATATACATTTACTTTTCATTATTAAGGTGAGAACAGGAGGAGACATTTACAAACTTCAGAAAATATGTGCAAGGGCTTCTCACAATGGAGACTTTAATTTCTGTATTTGACACTAGTTAAAAGGCAAAGGCAAAGCCTTTGTGGAATAGAGCTATCTTACCTCCATGATTCAAATGAACTGACCGCAGTATATCAGCAAACAGTGCTCTTCCCAAGTACTTTCATGAATGTCAAGGTGACAATGTCTTTCACCCAATTAATCCCACAACTCCCATTTGTCTGTGCTCCCACTCTAAAGACCTTAGGCCAGCAGGTCAGATTTCTACTAGTAATTAGCCTTGAACCCTCCCAGTCTTTTTGCTTTTTCAGTTGCCACTGACTCAATGTCAGACAGGAGTTTTATGCTTTTCTTAAAGCGTATTTCACAATGGCTCTGGCTTGACCTTTAGAGTGTGTGCATTTATAAGGAAATCGTTTTAGAGAGACATTTTAACCCCTATTTAAGAAAGCAAGTGCTAGGACTCCCCTAGAAAGGTAATGTAATGCTTGCCTATTTCTCCAAGTGCAATTTTGTCCTCCTGACTACTTTTTATTTTGTTGTTTTCTTTATGAAGTGTAGAAAACTGTAAATCTGATTGTTATAATCAGTCTGTATATATTAGAAGCAAGTAGTGGTCATTTTGCAATTTTAGAGATAGCATAATGCTGTTTTTTAAGTTCATTACCATCTAGTCACTACTGTGTCCTCATCATAAATTAACTTGTGTGTGTGAAGAGCCTTCTTCTGTCTTGGACAGAATCAGAACAATTCAGCTATGTATCCTGCACACTCCATCAGTAATGGTTCCCTTTATATATCAATGACCAGTAACAGAAGTGGACTTTTAGACAGCCATTAATTTCAATGGTGGATAAAAATCTTTACTCAGACATCCCAGTGTCATTCAGGTCAACACCAAAGAAACCCATTTTGAAGCAATTCCAGAATGATAATCTAGCTTTAGGTTTTTATTTCATTTGACAGGGTCTTCTCCAACTCTAGATGCAGTTCTGAAGGTTGCTGACTGAAGCTGCTGAATCTAGAGTTGGATCCAAGTTCCCAGAAAGATGGTGGAGATCCCTGGGCACCCAGTTGAACTGGACTTATTTTGAATATGGGGAGCTGATGACACTTAGATGGTTTCTGGGACTGTCATACCTCCCTGTATATTCTATTTCCCTAGATGAGATAGATAAGGGTCAAAATAATTACAAGAATGTATGAAGACCAAAAGGCTTTACAATCTTGGAGCTTCTATGGGAATACTCAAATAAGATTTTTTTAAGTCACTGAAAATTTCATCACTCTTGAATTCAGGTTTCACAGAAACTTCCACGAGTGATATGGGGGCTCCTGTAGGAAGAACTCTGGACCTCCTGGTCTGCTGTCAGATGCCTTCTCCACGAGGGCTGGTAGGATACCTGAAGGCAGCTAATTGTGCCAAGCACAGAGGAGCAGGACTCAGGCACACATTTAGTGTACACCTGCATGTGTCCTGATGATTTGGTGTACTCTTCTACAGGTTGCTTCAGAGCTGGTCCTGAAACCACTGAAACAAGGAACTAGTGTGGTTCAAGGTCACTGGTAAACTACAGTGGGGATGTAGCTCCTGCTTAATTTAAGGAATCCTCTGTTGTACAAAGATGGATAGATCATTCAGTCTTAAATTTCACAGCCAGGTACACTTCTGTTCTTGATGTACTTCCCTAGAGCAGGGAGGATAATCTGGAAGGAAGAAGGACTAATGAGTGTAATGCTACATAGAGCTAAAGGCCAAGTCTTCTCAAGATAGACGGTACCCAGGAGCTCCAATTCATAGGTCATAGGATCACAGGAAAATTCAGGTTGGATGAGCCCTCTGTGGGTCATCTAGACTAATCTCCTGTTTAAAGCAGGGTCAGCTACAAGGTCAGGTTGAGTTGTTTGGGGCTTTATCTGGCCTGTTCTTGAAAACCTCCAGGAGAAACCTGCACAGGCTTTCTAGGCAATCTGCTCCCCACAAAAAATGAAAGATTTTTTGTGGTTTATATTGTCTCTTTTTTCAACCTATCCCTGTTGTCTCTTATATTTCCACCATTAACTATTGATGACCTTCTAAGCTCTAGAAAGCTGCTGTTAAATACTCTCGATGAACAAGATTCTTTTCACAGGTCAAGAACTCCAGCTTGTGACTATATGGATTTGCCCAAAAGCTCACGGCTTCTTCTCATGATAGTGTCCTCACTGCAGATCAACTCCATGGTAAGCTATCTGTTTTCCCCAATCCAGAAGAACTGTGTTGGTGACTGTAGGTGACTACATAAAGGATTTTTCTCCCAGACAATCCACAACCACAAGTAGATATCAATGGCATTATGATATTGATCTGACATGAGATTCTGATCCTGAAAAATCAGAGCTGGTCTCCAAAGGGAAGACATAACTAAAGAAAGTCATGCACAATGCAACTGTGCATTTGTCCTTTAAGTCTTTAGGTTGCAATCAACCATTAGCCATTAGTCATGAAGCAAATTAAATTGGTTAGCACATACTTATTTTGTTCTGAATGGCAGCTAAGCTTACCTAACAATGTAATAATAATGAAAAATAAAACCAGTCTTCCTAACTGCTAATATCACTCACAGAAAGATTCAAAATGGGCTGCACAGTCCTGGAAATTAATTCACTCCCTGAAGCATTTGAAATGGAGCTGGGCAAAATCTATACTGTGTTTTGTGAAGGAATAGCTGAAATTAAACTACTGAAAAATGGTGGTAAGCAAGAAGTAAATTAAGTCCTGTAGCTGCAGATAAGTCTTTAGCATAAGTCTTTTTGATAACTTCAAAGATCACTAATTTCCTTAGCTAGTGTGCTTGCTTTTAAAGACTTTGTTTCAAAGTAATGCTAAAATCATATATACCAGTGTTTTAAATGATTTTTTCCTTTAAGTCCAGTGAAAAATATGCATAAATAACATTAAATTTGCTTACAATTACATTTGTTGTCCCTGAGCTTGTCTTCATTAATACCATTTCAGTCTTTTGCAGAGTATCGCTAGACACATTTGTCTCTGTAATAGGCAAGCTCTTCAGAGTTTAGTGTTGTCCATTTGATAAAATGCACTTATCTTAGATAAATCTATTTTTGTGCAACTTAATTTATCAAAATACTCCAGTTCCAAATGCATATTCCTGGATATTTAGGATGAAGATGAAGCTGTCATATATTCAGAAAACTCGCTTGCTTTTTTGTTCTCTGAGTGCTGTATTTCTTCTCCTACTGTAGGGCAGGCAAAGGAAGGAGAATAGATGAGGCAGTGTCTCAAATTGAAAATCCCTCCCGTAAATAAGTTTTTCTCTATTCTTTGTTTCACCAGTAATGGAATTTAGCGGAGTTATTTACAAGGTGCCTAGTTCACCTCAATATAACCACAGACATTATTTAGACAGCAGCATAATTGTGAATAGCATTTTCAGAGACATAAAGGCCACTGTCTCTAGCAAAGAGCTTCTCACCTAAATTAAGATGCAAAAAGAGAAGTTATCAGCCTTCAGTCATTCCATAAGTGACTAGAGAAGTAAAGATATACGTACACTCTCACAGCTCCTGCCTCTAGTTTTAAAGGAAAAACTGGGAGAAGGAAATGCATTTTGGAGAAGGAACAATGCATGGCAAATTGAAAAAAATGGGGAGTGGAGATGCTAAGGCACAGATGAAGCAGAGGCAATTTAGCATGTTGACAACTGGTAAACTCTGTGTGATTGCAGTGTAGGGAAGCCTGAGCTGAAGAGCCCTGTTGCTACATCAGGGCAAGGCACCTTTCCTCATTTTGGAGCTGGGTGCTAGAAGCCTGTGGTAAACCCAGTGGTACGCACAGCTCCACTGCTGTGGATAAGCAAGCTGGTCTGTTTGCCTAGGGCTTCTTAAGAGCAGTGGTCCTGAAAGCACTGTGTGCCAATCTGTTTCTCTTTAACTGGCACATCTTTCCAAAGACTATTCAGATCAACATCATCACTTCCAGGAAGTTTATTTTCTTTCCTGAGTAATTGTTAATGCCTAGAATGGCATAATGGTCCTTTATAGTTATTAGCTTATGAATCAATACAATCAGGATATTGAGGCCAAAATCTTCCTTAATTTGCAAACAACAAAATCTCATTAAAGCCAATGAATTTCCATGGGGAATCTATCAGGAGCTGCTTTGGCCTTGAGTTGTCATATTAAGTAGAAAGCAGTGCCTAGAGCAATGCCTCTTGGCAGAGTCCGACATTCCATCAAAGAGACAGACAATTAGTAAATGATTAGTACTCAGGAACAATGATAAGAAGCCAAAAATTCTTTTGAAATAGGATACAATGACCTTATTGGAGTAGATTTTTGCTGGACTGACAGTTCCAGTGGTCAGGTTGGTTGCGCTGGGGACCATCTCCTGCTGATTTGTCAGAGACAAATCCTTTGCAGGAGGGTTATTGTGCCTTTGGTCATGTCAGCAAGAGGCACTGAAGGGTTGGGTGCTGTGACAGTGGGCATGGGAAGTTGCCTAGGACCCAAATACTCTCCTGTTGTGTGGTCTATAAGCTGGACCCTTCTGTAGAGGCATCTTTAGGGACTGAATGACTCCATTTTTCCACTAATTAAAAGGTTCCTTATATAACATAAAGTGCAGACTAGACTGTAGAGGTGACGTAGGCGCTGCAAGACTTGGCAAAGTGATTAGTCTAGGTAGTGACTTCTGGACTACAGAACTTGCTCCATGAGTTTATCTATGCAGTTTGCACTGAATATGCCACTGAAAACAAACCCATTAATAATCCCTAAAAGAAAAGGCTGGAACTTAGGACTCCTCTGCCAAGTGAGTGATCTCAGAAGGCTGTGGAGCCAGGCTTATTTCTGCTTCTTTTACCTCACCCAAGAGTCTTGAATTATCTTCCATGCAGTGGGACAGCTTCAACAGGAAGTGTGAATAATATGTCAACTTCAAAATAACCTTTATCCTGAAGGCTACAGAGATCTGTTGTCCTCAGAAGAACTATGCCCTAAAAACTAGGGTGAGGAGTACTTCTTCTCTGGTGGGACTTAGTCTTGAAGCAGAGGCCGTACTGCACAACTCCAACACAACCAAAATCCTTCTGGACCCCAGGGCTCCATTGACATGAGTCTATGAAGGAAAGACAATTAATGTACCAAGGCACTGGGACTTGAATCTCCACAGCAGTCCTCTGTATGGTTTAGATGCTGCTACTCTGCTCTGCAGCTTGTGAGAGCTGGCACAAGGCCTCTTATGTGCCAATTGGCCTCAACAATATAGGGACCCTGAAAGATGTAATTATATGTACATCTGATTTTGATGCTGAAGATGAACAAGCTGACTAAACCACTGAAAGTTTTCTATTGGCTGTCAAAAGCATAATGGGTCAGCTGAGATCAGAGAGCTAAGTTTTAGATTGATAAAGTCAGATGAGAAGCTCCCATCGATTATTGCGGAGGCTGATTAGGTATCATGAGATGATTGGTGGGCAGCAGCCACCGTGCTGTCAGCTCTGTGTTCAATCACAGATCAAAACTCTGGCAAGAACTGTTAGTCTGCCATGGAGCACTTACATTTTCTCTACAGCAGTTCCCTAGAGGCACACAGCGTTCAGTGGCAGAAGCCCATGGCCACTCAAGTGTAAGACAACAATGCAGCAATGCAGAAATCTTGAGCAGCTATCAGAAAGCAGTTGGAGCGGGGCAGCCAGGAGGGAGATGTGCAGGATATAAAGAGCTAATGGAGAAACCCGAATAACATTATGTAAATAGGGTCTAACACGAACACATAGCAACAGAAGTCAAAACATTTACACTCAGCTCCTCCCTGAAGTCAGTTGAGCTTTCCCAGGAAGCTAAAAGCAAAGAAGTTACTCTGTTTGGTAGCTCAATTGCTTTGAAAGGGTGGCATGGCGGAATCAGTTTTCTTAAAAGTCCCATGGGTAAAACAGAAGATGGGCACTTTGAGGATGCCACAAGCACATGTCCAGAGACCATTAGCTTGAAGAAAGTAGCCTTGGCTTGCTCATGTATCACCTTCCCTCACTGACTGGTAGCTAAAAACCAAGCCAGTGGAAAGCAACAGCATGGAAGAGAGCAGAAATTATTACAGGAAATACTGCTTCCTCACCTGGAAGTGTACATCCAGCAGTAAGTGAGACCTGGCAAAAGATGGAGAGGGGGAGAGGCAAGGTAGGTTTCAGAAAGGCGTGGAAAATAATCAACACAGAGGAATGGAAGCACAGATTAACAAAGAGTATCTTACTATAGACTTTAAAAGAGCACATATGGACTTTTGGAGAAAGAAATCCAGAATAACATATATGCAATTAATGTAGGGAATAAAATGAGAATAAGTATTGCATATTGCCACTATTATCAGTTAACAGTATACAGACTTTCAACAGCATGGAATGACTGACTTTGCAGCTGAAAAAAGAGCATTTTCCTAAGTTATATTGAATTCTACAGAGACAGCATCAGCATTGTGTGACAGCAATGGCACTACCAAAATTGAAATAAATACATACATAAATAAGCTTTTTAAAAAATCCTTTGTGTTAGAAATTATTCACCTGAATTCATGCTCAGGCATTGGCATCAACTGGAGTTTTTGACATCCACATTCAAAAATAGTAGTCTAAAAATAATTTGATAGGAGATGATTTTAAAGATTGGACTTGATGATCTTAAAGGTCTTTTCCAACCTATTTGATTCTGTAATTCTGGATAATTGGCAATTCTGCTACAAGAGACAAGAGTTGTTATTGAGATGTTGAACCAGCAGGTTCTGGGTTAAGGAGGAATTTATTTAGGGACAGGACTGGCTACACATGAGGCTGTATTCTCTGACACCTATAGCAAAGCATCACCGCACTCTCCTTGCTATTAGGTTGTTCCCTCTTAGTGCTCTGTTACCAGCATGGTGTTTCTGCCTTGCTAGCTGGCTGGGGCATGTGGAGTCATCCCCAGTCACACATCAGCTGTCTGAGCTTCAGGGAATTCAAGTATTAAGCAGAGAATGGGAAGCACTTGAAGTTTACTGATAAGAAGCACTATATAAATGTAAGGTATTAGCAGAAAGATGGAGACTATCTGTCCTGGGTTCAGCAGTAGCAGTCATTTTTTCTCCTTCTTGGTAGCTAGTGTAGTGCAGTGTTTTGACTTTCAGCTCAGGAACAGAGCTGATAACAATGATGTTTTGGTTTGGCCAAGGACTTTGTGAGCCTCATGCTCTGCCAGGGAGGAGGGGAAGCCAGGAGGAAGCAGAGACAGGACACCTGACCCAAACTGACCAAAGAGGTATTCCATACCACAGCACGTCATGCCCAGGATGTAACTGGGAGTTAGCCGGAAGGGCTGGGAGACTGCAGGGTTGGAGGAGGTATCGGTCAGAGCTTGGTCGGGCTTGGGGGGCCAGTTATCAGTCGGCTGGTGGTGAGGTGTTGTATTCTCTTCCCTTGTTATTTCCTTTATCATTATTATCATTGATGGTAGCAGTAGTGATTTGTGTTATACCTTAGTTACTAAACTGTTCTTATCTCAACCCGTGGGAGTTGCATTCTTTTCGATTCTCCTCTCTGTCCCTCCGAGAGCAGGGGGAGGGCAAGAAAGGGGGGGGGAGTGAGCGAACGAATTACCTGACTGGGTTTAAACCACGACACTATCAAAACACTGACTAACTGGTGCCAGGGCTAGAGCAGCTGTTGGGCTGTGCAAGTACTGTCCCTCTGCATGTTTCCAGAAGCAAGGGACTCATTAACAGACTTGAGGATAAGCTTCCTTTTGCTGTTCAGTGACCTTACCCAGCAATTCAAAGGGATCCTGAAATATCTATACTATTCTTTATGCAAAGTATTTATATCCTTCCTAATTACTGATCTATTCCCACAAGCACCTTAACTTCCTTTCCTTAACAGCCTTCTAGATCATTTCTCGTTACAGCAAATAGACACTGAAACAATGACTGCTGTCACTTTGTGCCAGGTGTAGTATAAAAATAAGAGGCAAACCTTTCTTGGAAGGCAACAGCATCTAAACAGATTACAATAAATTGTGGAAGGGAAAACACTGGGGAGGAGGATGAAGGTACTTGCTTAATTTCAAAATCATCAGTGGCAGAGAAAGGAAAAGGATGTGCAGATTCCTACCCTTCGGTATCAAGTATAGCTTATCATTTAACTTGCTTTGTTTCTGTCACTCATTCTGATGAACACATTTTCCCTTCTTTCCCCAGAACAAGTGCACCTACCCAATGTGCCAACGATTCCTCAGTATTTTCCTCCTGAGGAAAAGACCGACTCTTCCTACTTCCCCCTCAGGTTATGCCGTGCAGCTGTGATACCAGATCTTTAATCATAGTGACAAGCAGAGATGCTGTATGCAGTATAAGCAAATAGCATTTGACATTTGTATGAAGATGATAAAGACAAACGTTGGGGGCTGTTTTGAGGGCGGAGAATGTTTACACGATTAGTACAAGGGAACATGAAGATTAAACCAAGCTATACTCCCAAGTCTGAGCTGACATGAGTTCAAAGATGGAGAAACCTTGCTGGCTAAGTGGATGCTCCACAGGCTGTTAAATATATTAAAACTGAAGAGCAACATCTGGCTTAATATCACTCCTTTCAGGGTACACCTGCTTTTGTCCTCCTTCTTCCACCATCTTTCCTAACAGATCTTCTGCATCATGCTAAACCTTGTATTGGTATTTTTGTTTGTCAGTTCTCCCCATGTGAATTTAAAGAGAGAGACAGAAAGGAGTTGTGAATAACTTCTGTTCGGAAACTTCAGGATACCTATGGCTTAATCTAAATTCTATCAAAGCATCTTTCTGTTGACTTCAGCAGGACTATCTTATCCTATTTGTACAGCATCTAACACAGTTGTAGACAAATCTCTGAGGAAATATACGAGCACTCCTGTAACACAATAGCAACAATAAAATAATAATATCCTCTCTGAATTAATTATATTTAAACAGCATTAGCTACATCGGCATGGGTTGTCCAGATGCTCTTTTTCTGTGGAAGTTACTGGTTGCTGCATTTCTATTTGTAACCTGCATTGAAAGCAGAGAAACTGAATACTAAAAGGATGTCTGCACAAGTCTTTTTGATGCATCATACCTCTCCATCACCACCCCTTTCTGCTTCAATCATTCTTCAGAGATGGCTGCAGTACATACCCCTGCATTTGTTATATTGTCCTCCAACTGGTGAAGAGTGGAGAAGGCACAAAGATTAGGCTTAAACCAAGATTGTCTTAGTTTTGTGAAACCTGCAGGGTTTGTGTCCTGTATGTACAAAAATAAGTCTAAGATGACTCAGTTCAGGGAAGTGACTTTATTACACTTTGTAGCAATTGACTAGAATTAGCCTAGATTGTTTTATTTCTGTTGTCACAGATGAGAAGAGTTTAGTCATGAATCCTTGTGTTCCTTGAATAGGAGAAATAGAGACAGTGTACGCAGCTAGAAAGCAACTGAATGGTTTAAACAACACCCTAATATGCACTTGAGGGCAATAACATGACAATGACTCATGGTCCAAAGTTAACATCAAGGCTGTATGTTAATAGATTGAAGGACTATAAAGAGATAAAAGCAACTGAAGATACAAAGGCAGGCATTCATTCCAAGGCAGCACTTTTCTAATAGAAATACACTTCCAGAAAGCAATTAAGCCCATCCTGGAGAAGGCAGGTGAAATGAATCACTCCGTAGATATTCCTCACTTTTTCTTTAAAATAGTGGGAGCTTTGACAATTAGCTTTGATTAGACAACCACCTTCAAGGTATTAGATCTCATGAGAAAGGATGATAAAAAACCACTGATTGGTATTTGAAGAATATTCAATATGAAGAAAGGGCAGTAACCTATTTAACTGGAACACACATAAATTTAAGAAAAGTAATGATTACCACCAAAGGTAGTCCACTAAATTCACCTTTTTGCTGTGGCTGTATGACTAAAGGATATTCTTTCAAGGTTACAGTTAGAGATGCTTTTTTAGATCACTGACCCAGAAGAGCTTTGCAATGCCTCTAAAGTAGCTGTTAGAATCTATTACAGTAGATAACTTAAGGAAACTTTAGTTCACAAATCAATGCCCCAATAAAATCAAACAGCTCCGTTCTTAGTTGTCATAGTTTATTGTATCAAGGCCCTGCCTAATGTAGTTTTAGTCGGTGTGTCATTGATCCAATTGATTGGAATGACTTCTCTTGGGCTATTATTATACACTAGATCTTTGTGGAGGAGAGGCATTCAGCCTGAGCACTGGAAGATACAGTAAAGAGTAATTCTAGTTCTTCAGGAAAGTGATTTATTTGGTGGGTTTTATGTCTGATTTCAATGACTGTGAGATCACATATATGGTTTAAAAACAGTTGCAGCTTCACTGAAGGTAAAAGTAGACAAATATAAATAAGGTCAGAAGAAAGTATTGAGTCTCATGTGCAGAAAAAGGTTCTATTAACCGTGACTTCCCTTACAGAGGGATCCATACATCAGATACAGACCCTAATTGTTCTGCCCTGCTCTGATGGGCAAAAGCAGCTGCAAAAGAAGTGTATCCAGTTCCCTAAAGTAGGGAGGGAACTTGCAGTGATGCTGGCTTTAACTTACATTGCTAGGAAAAAGACTGGAGCTAGGAGGTGGGAAAGTGACCCTCAGCTGTTTTGTCCTTGTATATCTAAGGTACACCTTAGATATGGGTTGTGGCTGGAGTGGCAGGAGGATGTAATAAGCTGTTTATAACAAACTTGTTCTTAGCTGTATTAATTTACACAATCTAACCATAGATTAGTCAGTGAAAGCAAAATCCTTAGGGCTTTAGGAGTGCTCTGGGTTTCATTGACTTACTGCTGTCATGTACACCTGCAGAACTTCAGAAGCAGATGAAAGATCTAGGAAAGGTCTCACAAATGGTTTTACTTCCATCAGTCCACAGCTGAAGAAAAATGCTACATGCATATAGGTGTGAACAGTTTCTTGTATTACTCCTAATATTGAGCTATTTTTTGAACAGTTAAAAAGCTGGATGTGTGGAAGTGAGTATAGCCTAAATTGGATTTAGGTATGAGCTATAGACACTCTAGGAAACTCTTATGATATGACTCATATCATCTGATTTAAGCCATCTGCAAGTTAAACATCTAGTTTGTTAGTCATTTAAACTCCCTGCAGACCTTCCGAGATAGGTAGGTATGGCTGGTGACAAGAACCTCTCTCTGGAGGTTTCTGTTCTCTGCACTGATGACAGAGATTAGGCATCTGGCTTTTAGCCTTCATTCAAAACTGTATGAAAGATTTTAGTAACTTAAACCAAAGAGATGTTCCCACAACCTGATAGAAGCATACTGCATTTAAAATAATTTGCTTTTTGTTCTGTGATGGAAAAGGGTGGGATGAAGCAGAAGAAATATGTTTAAGCACAAGCCTATAAAATATCTTCAGGCAAATTCCAGATAACTTTCAAGCACAGGCAAGCCAAAATATTGGAAAATCCAGCATTTCTTACAGCTTTGTGGCCCAGATAGTGAAAATTTTTTAAAGTTTACTTCTTTTTAGATTTTGAATTTTGTATTTCAATTGGCCAAATTCCGTGCACCAATTTGAGGGCCTGGATGTAAGTCAGGCTGCTTCAAAGACTGCTTAGACTGCCTTAACTTTTGTTCTGTGAAACTTTAATCAATAACTTAGAAATTCTTTCTGCTCAGTAGCAGCAGAAGGTCAGAAAAGCAAAAGCTGCAGCAAAAGCTGTATCCTCTAGGGATGGCCCAGTGCTGACAGGGGTAGATTTGTTTCAGGTGGCAAACAAACATGAAATCAAATCAACTGCATGTGTTAAGTGCTTGGCTAGTTCCATCACTGTCCTGAGAACAGTGTGAGAAAGGACAGTGGGAAATAGGTAACAGATTCTTCTTTCATATAATTAATAATCCGTGGGGAAAAATAAGAAAAACTTATGAAGAACATTTTCTTTATAGAAACTTCTTCATGAAGTGTTCCTAGCACTTACTGAAATAGTGAGGGGGTGACACAGAACAGACAGCATTCATTCAGGACCCTACCCCTCAAAGTATGCCAAGCATGGAATAGCTTGAACAATAGACTTGTTCCTAAAATGCATCAGCCATTACTGGCTGACAATCAGAAACCTGAACTCAGTAGACATCTTTGTGCTCTAGAATGTTCCCTATTTTGATTCTCATGCCTATGTGATACCAGGTTACCAGGAACAATAAGGTTCAAACAATATGGTTCTGAAATCCTGCAAGATATAGGACTTCATGACATGCTTTTTCTGGAGGGGAAAAAGAAGCAGAGAAAACCTTGAGAGGTTGATTTGGCTGCCTTTCTGAAGCCAATTCAGCTGCCAGACTTTTGTTGTTGCTCAACTGACATTTCAGCAAGGATTATATTTATTGCAAATATATGAAGTGGATGAAGGCAATGACTCTTGGACTAGTTTGGATCAGAAAAAAATAGAAGGTCTTGTCATCCAGATAGCTCTGTTCACACAAGACAGTTGTTAGCAGTATTTTTTTGATTATGCAATTTTAAAAGTAATTTTTTTCTTTAGTAAATAAATCCAGGGGACAAAAAAGCTCATAAGAAAACAGACATAGTGGACATATATGTGGAAGAATGTTATGATAAAAGAAAACTACACAGTTCTGGAAAGGCAATTGTTGGACCTTTTCCTTTACAGGTTTTGGAGAGCCAGCAAGAAAAACATTGAAGATTTACACTAGTGAAGGCCAGAATTTCCTTAGCCTTTTAGTCCTGGTCATTAATGAACTTGACTTTCATGTTTATTCCATGGTTTTATCTGAACAGTAGACTCATGGAACACAGACCCATGTTTTTAGGGCAGAGACTGACTTTGCTTTATACAGGACTTACCAAATCAGACATGTTTACTGCAATAGTAGTATTTACATAGCATGTGCCAACTTGCTTTCCCAAATTCATAGCATTTTTTTAAGTTCTAGACAAATTTAAATCAAATTCTAGAAGATCTTTTAATTTATTTCAGAATTTGACCCTTTAGGTTTTCATTCTGTTGATATTTTCCAGATTTCTGTAATAATTTCAAGAGCAATAAATTGTGTTTCTTTCACTTTATTTTACTAATGACAACTACGATTCTTAACGTGCTCACAAGACTCCAAGATCTATGGTTTTAAATAAAAGGCCAATATATCATCATGAAATGTCAAATACTGTTAATTATGTGTTAGGAAAGCAGAAGATGAGGACTCCCCACCTTCATATTGCTGCATACAAATGTACATTGCATAGAGGAAGTGTAAACTGCTTCTAAACACCAAGATGAGTTGAACACTGTGATTTTGTGTCAGCCTTAAAGGCAAGATCCACTCACTGCTGTATATAACATTTAATCAAGTACGAATGGTTTCATGCTACTCCTTCTTCCTAGCTCTCTGTCTCTTTGCTTTACGCCTTGGGGATACTTCCCCTCCTCTGCAGGAATATTAAAGTAAATACATATTCTCAGATTTCAGAGAGCAGTAATTACAGAATAGAGAGATCAAATTTCCACAGCTAGTAATTTTCATTACTTCATCCCTTGCTCAGTGATGTGAACAGACAAGCTCTGAAAAACAGCTGAAGCCTAGTGCAGGGGGCTGATCTTACCATGAGAAGAGGAGGGGGGATTAAGTGAGGTGGAAAGGGCTTGCGAATGGATTCAGATACACAGAAAAGGTGAGGAGAGGCACAGGGATGTGGGGTTTTTGACATGAACCCAGAGAATTAACTTCTCTTTTGATCACAAGTCCCATCAATACCTCAGCTAAACTGGTTGGAGGAGAAAAAATTGGTGGTGAAACAGCCCTCTCCCTATGCCTTTTTGAGGAGGTGTAGGATATCCTGTTCTGTAACCAAATGTGACAGCATTATTCCTCAGGGAAAAAATTGATATAACTAAGATCAGCAGATTTTTAGACACATGCATTTCAAAATGAGTAGAAATTAAAAGGTAATCATCACCCATCTGCATGCTGCTGAAATCCCACAGCCCTCACTCTTCATTTCACCAGCTAGAGCTTTTCATATATTTCTGTGTGGTTTTCCCCAAGGATCAGATGGGATTAGATGGTGAGGAGACATTTAAACCCTTAGTTCCTTCATTCCTACCAACACTGTGAAGAGAAATGGTCCCACCAGATCTCTGCTTGCTTCGAGGCATTCCCCACTTTCTCTCTAAAAGTCCTGCTCTGCCCAGAGTAGTAGGACTCTGCACATAGGAGAATTGCTAGAGGAAGATGAGTCTAGTTCTGCCACTGTGAATATGGTCTTCCTGTGGCCTTAATCTTCCCCAGTCATTTGGGAGTCCTAAAGGACATTTAAGCTCCTCTGGATATTGTGGAGAGGGGCAGTAGTTTTAAGGGTTCTTATCAAGAAAATGGACAAATAATACTTCAGCCTAGCTGAAAACTCTCCATACAAATTTGTACTGCATTTTGAAGTGCTTGCAGATCCTTAGTCCTACATCTCAAAGCCCCTCATCCTCAAGCACTGACAAGCAAAGAAAAATGCAGAACAAAAAGACTGTCTCAGTCTGCAGCTCAATGAGTCCTTTAATGCAGAAAAACCCAGTGTTTGGACAACTGAGTCTTGCAGAGGAGGCAGTCACAGTTCCTTCCTGACAAAGGGTTTGAAACATAAGGAACAATTTCCTGGACTGGGGAGCGTTCCTCCTGTGTAGGGCTACACGATACCCATCTGGAATTTGGAATGAGCATAGCTTGCCCCCAGCAAATTCCACTCCATGAAAACACCAGTGGGCCCCCCAGCACAACTGATGGCCCCAAATGCCCTTGTCCCATCTTCCCCCTTACTCCCCTCAATGGAGGCTTCCTTCTCTTTGTGTTTCATTGGGTTTACTACTTGGTGTGTTGGCTAGCCTGGGTGAGGCACACTTTGTTTTCCTCCCTCATATACACACACACAAAGATTTGCAGGATGGAGTCTGCCAGCATATCAGCTGGAGTTTGCAGTTATGGTTTGTCACTCTCTCCAGGTTCAGTCTTGCTCAGAAAACTGTTTGGAGTTTCCATATTGGGGAAAAAAAAAACCAAACCTTTGCTTTATTTATTAATGACAAAAAATCCCTGACCTCAGTTACCCGCACCTTGCATTTCATTTGAGATCTTTGCCCATCAAGAACAATGTTTTCATGTGTTTGTAGTTACAGGTGAAGCTGACACCTATCATGTCATGAAGGACTGTCAGGCCTCTTGCGATGGACATGCAAGATCCATTTGACTGTTGCCTCCCACTTGCAGGTAAGGCAACACCTCACATCTTCCCAGCAGAGCAATAGGGAATCTCCTTCTATGGTCCTATGCTATGCTACATTGGACAGCAAGTTGGATCATAAAGTTGCAGATAGGCCAAGGTACTGAGCTGTTTGCAGGTGTCTTCCAGTACTTGTACCTCGAGTCCATGTTCTTGTCCCTGTTGTAGGGCACCATCCTAACTCACCATACCTCACTGCAACCTCCCATGTAAGCCAATGTAGCACACGCATTCTTGACACCAAACGTATCAGGATGCAGTTTGATTCCTGCCCTTATACACCTCATTGTCTGTTCAGTCAAGCTGGCATTGCTTGCAGTGCTGTTACCTGGTACCCAGATTCAGGAAGAAAGCTGTTTGAAAATACACCAGACTGACACACCTCAGGGTCAAACTGCAGACAGGGAAGCAGAAATGGCTGGATTGACAGGTGGAGGGCAGGATGGGGTAGGAATAGTTGAGTTGGTATCACCAACTCCATCCAGTGCTGGGATGTATGTGATACCATGGTGTCAGGCTTGTCCTGCGTAGTGACCTCTATTCTGTAGGAGAGACATGAACAAGGAGAGTGGTTGTGGATGAATGTTCAGGGTTCTGCTTTCTCAGGTATTTAATCTAAATGCACCAGCTTTGCTGAGCCCTCACTGGTTTGGGAGCAACAGCAGCTTTGAAAAGCAGAGGTAACGTTAGGTACCATGGGTGGCACCACTTAAAAATGTTCTAAAATTCTTAAAAATCTTTAAAACTCCTTTGTCCATCCTTGCCAAGTGGAGGGGGAGGAGCAGAAAGAAGCAGGAAAGGGATATAAAAGGGAAAGGCAACGCTCCCCTTTCCCTCCTGGGATCCCCTTTGCGGCCAGAGGAGCCGGGGGCACCGCACCCCAACGCGGCCGGGGCGGGGCGGGCTGGGGGCAGGCTCCGCTCTTTGCCCCCGGAGCATCCTTCGTGCTCCGAGGAGAGCGGCGAGGGGGAGCGGGCGGGGAGCGGGGCCGCTGCCGCTGGATGGCAGCATGTCCCCGCCGAGCGGGCAGCCCGGAGGCCCTTCGCATCCTCCTCCTCCTTCTGACACCGCCCGGCGGAGGGGAGGAGCGGGGCGGGGTAACACAGGCAAAAGTTGGTGTTTTCCTTTGCCAAGGTCCTCTTTAAAAGCAGAAATAAAGGGTTTTATATATATATAAGTGTGTGTGTGTGTGTGTGTGTATGTATATATTCAGTGTTAAATGCTATGAAACAAAAACGACAACGCATATCACTGGTTTTTTTTGGACGTTGCACTGGTTTGGGTCTGTTGTGGCTGCTTCCCCACTGCTCACAGACCCTGACCTGGAGTTGGGTGGCGGGATCCTGACACACAGGCAGCTCTGCCATGATAAGCAGGCGAGAGAATCATAGACATATTAGAATGGTTTGGGTTGGAAGTGAACTTAAAAGATCGTCCAGCTCCAACCCCCTGCCATGGGCAGGGACACCTTCCACTAGTCCAGGTTCCCCCAAGCCCTGTCCAGTCTGGCCTTGAACACTGCCAGGGATGGGGCAGCCACAACTTCAGGGCAACCTCTTCCAGTGTCTCACCACCCTCACAGTAAACAATTTCTTCCTAATATATAATGTAAAGCTACCCTCTGTCAGTTTAAAGCTATTCCCCTTTGTCCTACCCCTACATTTCCTTGTCAAAAGCCCCCTCCAGTGTTCTTGTAGCTCCCTTTAGCTGCTGGAAGACTGCTATAAGGTCTCCCTGAAGGGAAAAGTATGGCTTTTCTCTGAAAATGTGCTATGGAGCAGAGAGCCAGGGTTTCTTCTGAAGAAACGTGCCCTGATTGTAGCAACCCAGCAGGCCTGAGTCTGCTCCTTATGCTTGGGGCAAGAAAGAAGGAAGAGGACACACAGGCCTTTCTATAACCTTTCCTCTTCCCCTTGCTCTTAGGCAGCCTGAGGCTGTCCAATCTTAGAGCAGCTTTGAGGAGAGATTAGCCAGAGCACTCCGGTCTGCAGCTGCAGCTTCCTCCACCCCCAGCCTGCCTCCAGGCTTATGGGGCTAGAAGTAAAACTGCCCTACATCATCTCTGTCATTGGATTACACTGCACCCTGCAGCAGGAGCACCGTGCCAGCAAGACCTGCATCAGGACACATTTCCAACCTTATCCTAGCTGTCACTGGCACCTTTTGCTCACCAATGACCACTCAACCTGTCATCCCAGGTCACACAGCAAACCTGTTGTGCTGCAGGGAGAGAGCAGCAGCCAGCAGGACTTGTATGTATTTGTCCTGCCCCTGCCCTTTAAACAGGCATTGAGAGGATCAGCATATTCTTCCTTGCCCATGCTCTTGTCACAATCAACTTATTATGAGCTGTTTCTGTCCCCTCAGCAGCATCACCCTATGTTGCCAAAGCTGCGGACAAGGGTTTTAGTGCAGTTTGAAAGCCAATCCAAGTTATCCTGTAATTACCATTTGTGCTTATAACAACATGAAGGAATGCACTCCTTTGCCCCTGGGCAGTAGTCCAGCCTGCCCCTTTCTTCCTCATCTGCTGCCACCCTCCAGTCTATCAAAAGTAGCTGCCAAAAGCAGGATCACACAGGAGCCATCCCAAATTCCTCCCTGAAGTCTGAGTGCTGAGGGATGTGTTTTACAGCAGCTGCTTAGATCCAAGGGCATGAAACTTAATTAACTGCAATCTCAGAGGACAGAAGCTGGAGGGATGGGAGCAATGGATCAGCCTGTACTCTGCTGACACCTCTCCATGGTCAAATCACCTGATCTATATGGTTCCCTTTTTACTTCTTGCACAGACAGACTTGTGACAGTGCTGAATGAGGAAATGACCACATGAATTTCTATGTCTTGCATCATTCAGGTTAGATCTGATGACCAGAGCCACCCCTCTGGCCTTAAATTTGCACAGTGATTTGGGATGTGAGGCTCACTGAAAGGGGCTCTGAGTCCCTTGCACACCTTAGCTTCACCCATAAAGCTTGTGACTCATGCTATGAGAGCTGAAGTTGACAAAATTGGCCAAATATTGAATGAAATGGGATTAGTAACAGCACACATGGAAAAAGCCGTCATTCAGCTGCTGTCATGCCAGCCATCATCTCCTGCAACCAAAAGCAGACTTTGCCTTTGACGCACGAGGCAATGTTATCTGTTGTCAAATCACAGGGAGAGGCTCACTGATGAGTGAGTGACTACTCAGAGTGGGAAAAAAAAGAAATAAATCACTTCAGCACTTGTACTCCAAGAGTGGGGCCCCATGGTCGAGATGGAGCAGCCCAGATAGTCCACAAACTGGACTAACCAGGTCCCAAAGCAGGAGAGAGGCAGTGGAAGAGAAGGGGCTGAGCTGTAAATGCAGGAAGCATGGATGGAGATGCCAGGAGGCAGCAGTATCTGGGGGAAGGGGTTTTGGCTGTGTGAATCTCACACTTGGCACATGAGTCTTGGCAGGTCTCGAATGTTGCCTACGTAGAAATATCTGAAGGCAGTCCTTGGCTCTAGTGAAAATCTTCTGGGGTGTGGTTCAAGCACTCTTCTCCTGTAAAAATGCAAGAGCACTCAAAAACGCTTCGTATGGGTGCTCTGCAGTTCCTTTTGCCCCCAGAATGGCAGGAGTAGCATCAAGGGATAGTGAAAACTGAAAGGAAAATGTTGCAGCTTTTCTTAAAATACCAGCTGAAGTCTGGAGCGGCAGCTACTGCACACACCCAGTGGTGTAAGGTGCCTGTGTGCTTGTTATATAAAGCAGCTGTAAAGTCATGGAAGAGTGAACAGACAAACAGACAAGAGAGGGAGCATGTTAGACTCCAGGACAGCAAGCTCCAACACGTTCCCAGCCCAGCAAGTCAGCTTGCTGAACAAGGGATATTCAAAGTTTCAGTCTTCTCGGCACCCTTCTTGCAGTTGTTTCAAATGAAAGACTTGTGCTTTTAAAGCTGTGAGACATTTGCTATTTGTAGAGGCTCCTTCTCCTTCTTTCCTGACCCACTGTGGCCTTATAAAGTGACAGGCTCAGTGTTAAGTGGACCTTAGCTGCTCTATGGCTCTGCCCCTCTCATGGCAACCGAGCTGGCTGCATTAAAAATAGCTCTCCAAGTATAACAGGTACTTTGACATCTGCACCCCAAAATTTCCTTGCCATCAGTATTTCTAAATAAACTTGTCTAAATTTATTTTCTAAATAAAATTGCCTAAAAAAAAGCATTCTAGAGCCTCTTACCTTTGACATCATGTTCCTGGGGAGAGAATAACTGGGGATCAGAGCTGAGAGTTGCCTTAAGCCTGTACTATAACAGCTATAAGTTAAGAAGCATTAAAAGAAAGAGTCTGGGAGGGAGGAAAATGGGTGGTTTTGCATGACTGCCAGTGTCAACTATTAACTACTGACTTGAACTACTACTTTGTACTGTTTCAACCCCAGCATATTAGAGACACTGCTTATATTGACATTGTCACCCAACTTCTTGAATGCCGTTGTCTCACCCATCAACACGAAAGCTCAGCATCCCACAGGAGTGAGCCTTACAAGAATATATGGTCATTACTTCATTCTGGTCACTGAGTGAGGTTCTTTACTCACATGAGAATCAACTAATTTCTGAAGTATTTAACTTTTGATTATGACCCCTCACCCCTTATCTCTCGATGGAAAAGTGCATTTCTGTATGTATAAAGGCAGATTTTAGGTGACTTCCTGGGTCAAACTTGAGTCATGTGTATAGTTTTACATGCTTCTAGGTGCATAACAGCTGAGCGGAGGGTGCAAACTATAATCTGTGATCTGGATCCCTAGGTGGGATCCAGGCATGAGTATCCTTTAGTGGTTGTGATGCAGGGTTATTTGCCATTCCTATGGCAAACGTTTGAGCATTGCAGAATGCAGTGACAAGGATGAGAGCAAGAGCTGAGTGCTGATTCCTGTGTCCTCCTCAATTATTTTTGTTTTCTGTGTATCTGTATTGTTTATGATCGTTTTCAAGAGGAAGATTTTCTGACACTTCCACTGATGTCAGCTGAGTAAGGGGATAAATGATGATTGAGAATGAAAACCAGGCAAAAATCCAGCCCTAGCTTTTTTCTTGTCCTATTTGGAAAAGAAACAAAAAACAAATTACATGCGTCAAAATTAACTACATCCTCTTGGAACCTCAGCCCAGCATACCGAGTTAAATTCCCCCAGGTATAATACATTAAAGTACATACTGATTTGCTTATCAAAACAAAGAATGAGTATGCACACGCCAGGGGTGGGGTGCTGAGTGGTGAAGGTGTCTTGCTGTGGAATGGAAACTCTGAATTTGACTCTTGCAGCAGGCTCATGCCAAAGGCCACTCGTTTCTTCTCCCCAGCAGCCCCTGGTCTTGCAGAGTGGGAAAGTTAAAACAAGCCAGGTGCTGCACTAGTCACAAAGTTCCCTTGGCTCCTCTTGATTTACATTAACACTTCTAGCCTGTGCTGTATATAGGCTTGAGAGCTTTATCATGGAGGCTGAGCTAACATGAATGAAAGGCCTTGAATTGCTCAGAGCTGTAGCTTCCCTCCTTCCTGTAGTGTGAAGTTATTCCTGCTTGTCCCTTGTACACCTTGATCTCAAGCCCTTGCTCTTCCTTGACGCAGACTCGTTCCTTAGCTGCATACCTCCTCCTTTTTTCATTTCCTCTGCTTCTGCTCCTGTGCCTGGCCCTGGTGAAGCACAGAACAGGCACAGAGCTGTGAACAGCCTTCTGGGGAGATACCACTGGAAGTTTAAACCAGAGAAACTTATGCTCCTGAATCTCCGTTGGATTTCTGCATGTGTGGCACTTGTAACGTAGGCCATTCAATTCACTGTAATGCATGGGATGAGATTGTTCCTATTCACCCTTTTCCATGTAATGGAATTTTACAGGATGAAATGCTGTTCCTCCATGAAGTGATTCCTTGTACACAAACCTGGGCTGTTGCTACTCTCATGTTTTGTTCTGATCACAGATAATCCAAGGAGTTGTTGTTATAACAGTCCCCACTTTCTACTTCACCACTGACCCAGTTTGGTAATTACAACACTTCTGAGTCTCTCTTGGGTTTGGCAATGGATGTCATGTGCTTGAGTGATGAGTAGCCCCAGCTGTTGTGTTTTGCTTTATTTATTTAACGTGAACTCATGTGAATTCAATAACATCTAATCTGCCGAGCACTGAATGAATCATGCAGAACAGTTTGTAAAAACCCTGGATACAGCCTCAGAGTATGCAAGCTATTTTCCTGGAAGAAGTTGCGTAGAATTTCATTAGTGGCATGAATCTGGTAGGAAGCTCTTCATGTATGATGGATTGTTTCTCTGGGATTTTTAATGTGTTGTGAAAGTCTGCTGATGCAATGCTCATCCTTTCATTTGACATTATTAAAAAAATAGAAGTTATTTTTATCCTGAATGATTTTATTTGGAAAATATTATCACCAACTTATTATTCTTGTATAGCATCTATGGATGATTTTATGTTGCTAAACACTTCTTTGAATATACTTTGACATCAGAGTTTATATATTCAGCCGTTGCAGGATGAGTTACAGATGCCCCGAGAGGATCTTTTGGAGGAGAGGGGTGGCTTATGGAAAAATATTTCAACCTCCACAACACGAGTTTGCCTTAATAGAGACTATAGAGAACTCAGAGTGAGAAAACTAACCAGGATAATTCAAACATTTTATGTCTCAGCATAGGACAGTGGCCCATTTCCTGCACTGTGCTGTAGATGTTCAGCGTTGACTACGCACAGTAAATGTAATTTATTTGGGTTTTTTTTTCCTGATGATTCAGTGTTCAGTGCTGTTCTTCCTTTAAATTGTTCTATAACTAACTCTGATTGATGATTGATTGATTGATGTTAAAATCATCCCTCACAAAAATACTTCTTAGAATCCCAGGGTCACAGGATGGTTTCGGTTGGAAGGGACCTTAAAGCACATCCAGTTCCAGCCCCCTGACAAAAGCAGGGACACTTTCCATTAGAAGTGCTCCAAGGCCTTTCCAGCCTGGCCTTGAACACTGCCAGGGATGGGGCAGTCACAGCTTCTCTGGGCATCCTGTGCCGGTGCCTCATAGTGAACAATTTCTTTCTCGTGTCTAATATAAATCCACCCTTTTTGATTTTAAAGCCATTTCCCCTTCTCCTGTCACTACATACCCTTGTAAAATGTCCCTCTCCAGATTTTTTTGTAAGCCACCTTTAGGTACTGGAAGCTGCTCTAAGGTCTCCCCAGAGTTCAGAGGAGGCCATGAAGAGGATCAGAGGTCTGGAGCACCTCTGCTATGAAGACAGGATGATAGAGTTGGGGTTGTTCAGCCTGGAGAAGAGAAGGTTCTGGGTAGACCTTACTGTAGCCTTTTAATACTTAAAGGAGTCTTATAAGAAAGGTGGGACAAACTTTTTAGTAGGGTCTATAGTGGTAGGACAAGGGTAATTGTTTTAAACTAACAGAGGGTAAATTTAGTCTAGAGATAAGGAAGAAACTCTTTCCTGTAGGAGTGGTGAAACACTGGCACAGGCTGCCCAGAGAAGCTGTGAATGCCCCATCCCTGGAAAAATTCAAGGCCAGGCTGGATGTGGTTCTGAGAAACCTGATCTAGTTGAACATGTCTCTGATCATTGCAGTGAAGTTGGACTAGATGAGCTTTGAAGAGCCTTTTCAAACCAAACTATTCAATCATTTTATGATGCTGTTTTTATTAAAGAGGAAGTCGAAGGACAGGTAGTCCTGTAATCAACATTGAGCCTATAGGCCAGTTTCTCCTTCAGCTACACAACACTGGTACATGCTTGAACATTTGGCTGGAAAAACAAGTCTTTTAGAGGTGGCAAGGAAGGAACTGATTCTTACCTATGTAACAAGGGATGTTTTCTTAATAACAATACTTTTTTAAATACCCAAGAAACATAGGAAACATAAATAGAACATCTGTCAGGGACAAAGTTTGTCTGCAAGGTACCAGACTGGAAAGTTGGCACATTAGTGCTAGGTTCTATCTCAGCTTTCAAACAGTTTCTGTCATAAATGTTTAATTTAGTTTTTTTTCTTCGATTACATTCTTGCATGGATAGACAAAGAAATAATGTCAGACTTCCAACATATTTTGACATACTAATTTCCATGGGATAAAAATCTTGCAGAAGTCCTCTCTGAAGTGTCTTCAGTAACTAACTAAACTAGTGGGCTTTTAAAGAATTAATGCTGTCATGAACCTATTTTTCTGCGGGTGGGTTTTGATGTCTTGTTCGGATGTCTAATGTCTTTTTATTTTCCAAACATCCTAGGTTTAAAACCAGAGAAATGTAAAAATTTTTAAAGATACTTCAGAATACTTTACAGATATTATGTGCTTACCTTTTAGAGACACTTTGTCCTTGTTACTGAGGACATGAAAGGCACAAAAAAATGTATGGAATGGAAAGTCAATAACATAGTATGATAGAGAACACCAAGTAGGTGTTAAGTTGAACACCTTTGTCTATACCAGACTTCTCTAGAAAATGTATAGGATTTCATGAATTTTGAATACCTAACACTTCTTCCAAAAGACCTCTCCAAACCCTTCTGTCCAAGAAAAGATTTGGGACTGTAATGAATTATATTTTCTAAACGCACATCTGTAATTTACTCTGCTTATCCGGGTTTCAATCTGCCTCACAATAAGGTGGTAACTCTATGACACTGAAAGCAGTCTATTCTGTAGCAATGAATGGCTCATCCATTTGATGCTTTTTGATCCATCCAACCACGAGAATAGACTGAAAATTCACAGAAATACTTGGAGGAGCAACAGTTTTACATCTTATCACCAGCTATTCTTTTTCTGTGAAGCATGGAAAGGTCTTCCTGTGTTCTGGTTTCCAAAAAGCTAACAGCCCGCCCCTCACCTTTGCCAGTACCTAACTGCTATGCAGTATAGACAGACTGAACTGCTGTCACATCTCCAGTTCACTGTACAGAAACAAAATCACCTTTGCTCCAGAAAACCATCATTCTAGGTGGTAAAAGGCCTCAGGGAATAATAGAAATTTTGATATTCAGAAATGGAAGAACTTGAAAATATGTATCCATGCTTCAGCTAAACTCATATCACCTTTTTCTTTTTTTGCAAGTCTCATGTCCTCTTTAATCCATCTTTAAACCCAGATGACAAGGAGATTGCATAGTTTGGGTGCTGTGCCATCTAGTCTAGTTCATGCTTTGCCAAGAGAAGTTGGACCATATGATCCTTGAGGTCCCTTCCAACCTGGTATTCTATGATTCTATGATAATTTGATTGTTTCATTCTCTCTAAACTTTTTGATTTAATAGAATGAAGTATGAATGAAATACAAGAAGTCAGACAGGTTTCAGCTGTGTTTCTCCCTGGTGTTCCGGGGATATCTTCTGTGTATTATACTTCTTCTGCTGAATGCTAAGTTTTCTTGCATTTTCTACTCAAAGTAGCACAATTTACTTTCAAAGCACTCAGTGACAAGGACAGGTCATGAGGACAGCTGTGCTTTGTAAAGACAATTCAGCTACGTAAGAAATGGAAACTTTGAAACAGCTGCACTTAGAACTACATCCTACAACACAGTAAATGAGTGCAGAATCTGGGCCTTCTTATGACTATTCTTTTGAAGAATTCTGTTCAGCTCAAATTTTGGACCTAGAAGGGAAAAAAGAAGCCATGATATAATATTTTCTCATAACTGAAGTCTGTGTTGAAAAGGGAAGTACAGAGAGAAAAGAGAAAAAAGTTCTCATTTAGTACACCAGAGTCATCATTATGCATGTTTTGGTGAACGAAACAATGACCATTTCAGAAATCAATGAGGTAATGACCACTGCAAAGAAAGCAGACAAGACTTAGATCTAGGTTTTTCTGTGGGTTGAGCCAACTCGCTTCGCAAGTGAGCCATACTAAAAGTGTACACAACCAGCTCCCATTCCTCAGCTCTTGAATGATAATCTTTAATCAATAAACCACAAATCAGTTGTTTTCATGCGTTGATTTTTTAACATTTTCCCAATCCATTCCCATAGCCAGGCATAGAAAAAAGAGTGGTTGCATTAATTTCTCATTTGAGGGTTTTCCCTTGGGCAAAGTTGAGGGGCAGAAGGTAGATAATCTCATAGTTTCCATGCTCCTTGAACAATACTGCACTTAAATCTCTAATGTAAATCATTTTTTCTAGAAATGTATTCCAGTTGTACATGATGCAACAGATCAGGCTTTGGATCTCGCCCGATTGCTGGCTGTCTGATTGCACAAGTAAGCAAATCTTTTTTACCCTTCTCTATATACATATTTCCACTAATGTGAAGCAGCAAGTTAGGGCTAAACTGGGGAGAAAAAGAAGTTCTTCTGACATGGTCTAGTTCAATAAGAAGACATTATTTTGCTGCAGTAGTTCTTCTGTGAAGGTTTATGGTGTATGTGATCCAAGAGGTCACAGTCTGTAGTGGTCCTTTCTAACCTTAATAGTCTGTGAATCCCTCCTCTACTCAGTCACTCAGTCCTTATGGGAATGTCTTAATCTCTTACTGTATTTAACAGTCAAGAAATTGATGGAATTCAATCCTTCTGTCTCAAGATGCAAATTTATATATATATATCTCATGTATGATTTATGCACAAAAATCACACTCTAGATAACATAAAGCTAAGTGTAGACATTGATCATTTTTTTTCAAGCAACTGCTTATAAATTTAGTAAGCTGTCTGCCTTTTTATACTTTACAGTCTGTTCTCATTACAGACATTGCATCAGGCTTTGTAGTAAATTTGGAATTTGCTGAGTGAGAAAATGAAGATTTATACAAAGCTAAATTGAACAAATGGTGAATAATTGATTTAACTGACCTGACAGCTCACACTGTGCTAGTAAATAATACATAACTTTGTGCTATACTGATAATTTAGTATTCTGTGCTTCTAGATTCCTTTTGGTAAGTTACTGCAAGGAGAAAATTATCTTTGACCACCCTAAAAAGGCAAAAATATGCTTACCAAGCATATTCTGGTACCCCAGTTTTAGAGTGCAACGGTCTGATACCATGCTGATAAAACATCTTCTTAAAGACTCTTTGCCCTTTTGTCTTTTGTCTCTAAAATATTGTTGGAGGGATTACATCAATATAAATATTTCACACTATTCTGCTAGCCACAAGTTCCCAGAGTCAGATAGTCTCTGTATAAATTTACCTAGCATCTCTGCAGTGAACAGAATCACAGTGACTTGTAACAGCAAATGCTTGTCCTTTTCTTTCAACATATACATTTGAACTCTTAATCAAATGCATAATCACAGGTTATTCTTAAACTGTTTCTTGAAGTATGCATACAGCCCTCAGCTGATATATATGTTGGATAGCTTCATTGCCTTGTAACTACTGTAATAACCTATATAATAAAGGCTTGAAAATCAACCACTAGGATCTGGCAGACTTCCATACCCATCTTTGCAGGAGAGCAATTGGTTACAGAAAAGCACAGAGAAGTGAAGAGTTTCACCAGCATTGTGTTGAGATTCTTTCTCTCACCACTGAAATACATCCACTCAGAGAAAGCAAACAGCATCTGTTTAAGGCAGAAGGCGACATAAGGACTTAAGTTACAGTGATTCTGCATCACATACGAAAATGCAAACCACTGTCAGAGTGACCAGCAGAAGGGCCTGAGAGCTGTGCTGTCTATGGATTCAAAAGGAAAGTTCTCCATAAAGCCAGTGGGAAGCACATACAGGTCTTGCTCCGGAAGATAGAGTTTATACTGTTACTTTGCTGAATCGTTTCTAACAACCTTATCTGTGGAAAGTCACTGTTAATACATTGTGGCCGCGAGCTGAAGCGTACACATAGCAAAGAAATGTGAAATTGAGATTCCCAGTGCAATTTTAACCCAACTACTGCACTTCTTTCATTTTAACACTGTATCATTTTTACAGTACTCAGTGTGCAGTGTGGTTGAGTTGTGATAGCTGCAGAAAAAATTCTGGGCTTATTCCAGCTGCTTTCTCTGAAAGCAGAAGACATGATTATTCTCTTTGTCAGGTGGTGTTTAACTAAAGATCTACCTACTGTCCTTAAAGCTCATTCTGCCCTCTGACTTCTCAAATTTATCCTATCTTAGCATGTGAAAGTCCCAAAGTAGACTGCACATCTGGCATATGTCTAGGTAAGGAGCCTGGCACTGGGTGCAGCAGAGGAACATGGCTTTGAGAACTGGGTCCCATGAACAGGGAGATGCTGACTTGCTGCATTCCAGTGCTGCAACATCTCTCCTTGTTGTCCCCAGGGAAATTAGGATCTGACAGATAAGTCATGGAGCAGAAGAGGGGCTGCAGCATGGTTTCATATAACCACATGAACTCTAGTCTGAAGCACAGGTGGAAGGTGCTCATTGCTCTCGTCTCATCTTCAGTGCTCAAGATGCATCACTTGGCCATTCTTTGTTGTTTTTTTTGTGTTCCTGGCTTGTCAGATATTTTCTTCCCTATCCAGCTTGGGTGAAGTTTTCCTTTAAACACCCCAAGAGATGTATAAGAAAATTAGTGCTTACAGACCTAGTCAATACCTAGACTCAGGGACACCAATGTGATGCTGGTAAAAGATGGAGCAGCCAAAATTAGAATGACCAGGTTTATGATGAGTCAGATCACTGCAAAAACTTTTGATTAAATGAGGCTTAAAAGCCTCACAGACTGGATCTGCAAAGCAATGGATAAGGAAAAGAAGAAATGAATAGAGAAACTTGCAGAAAGGAGAACTGTATATGTCTGTGCTCCCTCTGTGAACCCCACAGACACCTGGCTGCAGAGCTTTACTGAGCCAGACCTTCCCCCTCTGGCAACAGGTTCATCAAGGGAAAGTCCATCAGAAATTAGTATCTTTTTTGCCTTTCCTTTATCATGGGCTGGGTCAAGCAGATTGGGCAACAGACATGACAGGACCAGCTGACTTAGAAATGATGAATTTTTCATGCTGATTTCTCAGCAAAGATTAGCAAAATAGTCTGTGTTTGTTGCAACAACCCTTTATTTTATGTACATACCTGACATTCTCTAGTACACCCCATCATATAAAGATTCCTGCTCTTCTCACAGTAAAACAGCACTGGTTTTTTTTTTCCCCATATACTTCCTTGTGCCTGATTTCATGACTGATTTTTAGGCTCTGCTGTAAAGGCAGCTCTTAACGTGGTAGGTCCTTTCCTCCACAGTAGCATCAGCATCAGCAGCTGGTGCTAGACATCAGTGGAAGTTGCATGAGTCTAACTCAGAGTTAGATTAATGCTGCATGTTTCTCTAGGGTTGGTTTTGCTTTTGCCTTGTAGGTGTTTATGGTTCCTTATTCCCTGTTTGCAGGCCAGAGAGAATAAACAAAGTCCAGATTCTCTGGACTTTGACCCCAGAGGAATCACTGCTTCTCCTTTATATAGAGAGTTTGCAGTAGCCCAATATTCCCTTCTTTCCCCAGCTCTAAGGATGGTGTGTGCTACTCTAACAAAACAGATGTTTTATCTAAAAAATTTTGAACCTCACAAATGAATCCCAAAAGCTTCATCTACCTCAACTATCCAGAGGAGCTAAAGCATAACAAGAGTCCCAAAGGGGGCAATGCACCACTTTTATACTGCTGTGAGAATGACAGGGAAAAGGGTCCAACACTATTTTAAGATCACAGAGGAAACGAGAGAACCTGCAGAGTTTTTCTGGTCAACTTGGAAAGAGAAAATAAGGATTTTTAAAAACTAAAAAAAGTCTTCTTGCTCTTTCTAGAATCCTTCTAGAACAAGACACCTGTTTGGTAAACACCTACTACCTTTTCTGTTTGCATACAGGGAAACTGAGGCAAAGCACAAGCAGCAGACTAAAGCTTTGGTGTAGACAAACACTCCTGCACATATGCATTGGTGGCAGCAGCATCCACACTGAAAGCCTGTTTCCAGGGTCAATAATTATATTCCTTCCTCCTGTTGTAGGTGGGGAGATGCTTGACATGCAGACCCAGCAAAAATCCCCTTTCAGGTGCTTGTGTCCTTCATATTTCCCAGGGACGTTTGTATCTGAGTCTAGTTGTATTGAAATAACTTAACCTGGTTCAAGCTGGGACACAGCCAGTCTCCATTTTCTGCCATGCAGAATTTTGGGGCAAGTTGGTGATCTGGCTCAGTCTGCCAGCTCCAGGACAAGTATACAGCCCCCCAAATCAAGACGCTGTTGTCTGCCTTTCTTCATTAAATTGTGTCACTCCCTTGGAGGCTATCAATCTTCTCTCAAAGCTCTGAGAGATTTTTGTCCAGTTGCTTCCTCTAATTCCAGCTGCCTTCAACCTATTTACTAATTCACGGGCAGGGGAATGTTTCTCTTCCTCCCTGCTTGCAGGGGAAGCTTCCTTACCCCATTCTTGCTCTGGGGTCACCTCTGCCTTGAGAGCTGATCTTTGTATGGGAAAGACAGCAGTGAGGTTCTCTTCTATTCAGTTGGGGACCATTCTGTTTCACTGCACCTAAAATGCTTTCCTTCCTCACTAGGTTTCCCTAGGTTTCCAGACATTTCCACTTAATTACAGGCCTCTTCATGCATGGGATTTCATTCTGTCTTGATAGGGTGAGATTACTTCCCAGAACTCCATTTTTCACTTCTAAAGAGATAGATTATTAATTAGTATAATTTAATATTTATACAGCCTTCTGGTGATTTGGAAACATAAAAAGGGCGGTCCCTGATCTTAAATGCTTGCAGTATGTTTTAGGTGATACTGAAAGAGATTAAAAAAGGCCAAGGCACAATCTGAAGTAGGAAAATACACAAACATGGAGATATTAGATGCTCAAGGTATATGCCCTCCTGGTCTTATTCTTTGTGATATAGATCTCTGATTTATAGAAAAGTATTTTTAATGTGCATACATCACTCGGGAATAGTTGAACACGAGAAATGTGTCACCAGAGCAAAATAAAACAAGGCCAGTATCAAACTGTCAGAGGCTCTAGCACAACAGAGGAAGTAATTCCTTTAGAAAGAAAAATCCAGATGACCTAAAGAGTAAATATGTTTTCACAGATCCTGAAGTCTTTTTAAAAATTGTAAGCTTAAAAACCATGTATCTTTTGAGTACTTTTTATTTGCACTGGGTTTTCTGAGGCAGTGTTACATTTTATAGCTTTACTGGAAAAGCTTGAAGTGCGATAACCTTGGGGTTTTTTTCCTCTGCAAATAGGAGTGGTAATACTACAGTTTACATGTTAATCCAACCTTCAGGCTGTAAGGAAAACATAAAGTTGCAATGCTGAACACAACATTCTGGGAAAGGAAGAGGTGTCTGTTACACGTAAATGAGTGAATAAAAAAGTAAAACTAAGTCAAGTGGGAGCCTGAGTTAATCGGGGGTAAGTCATCAGGAGAAACAAAGCAAGTAAAACAAGTGGCAGCTGTGGAAGAGTTAGCAAAAGAAGTAGTTTTGTTGCAAACAAGTGGCAAAGATGGGACAAAATTAGATGAGCTGCAGAATTCCTGGGGTTCATCTGAAAATCATGTTAGAAGGTATTCAGAGTGCACAGCCAGAATGGAGCAGGAAAGAGCTCTGCATGCTTTAAGAATTTTAAATGAATAAGGTATTCAAAGGCTTATGGGCTACCATTGAAAATGTAATACAAATTGTGCAGAAAATATTTCCTGAAGGAGAAATCAGGGGTCATTAAAAGGTTACTTTGAACTAATGCTCCTTGATTGGTTGTTAGTGTTCAGCTTCCTCTGAAGTGACAACGCGTTAGGGTGACCGTTGCCCTCTTCCAGCAATTATTGGTGCTCTGGCAATTGCACTCAGTTTTAATCAATTTGAGTCATGAATGGTGCTTTTCTTGGTTTCAAACAAAAAAGCCAACTGTTGGGCCAGAGATGTCCACTTCTTTTTGGCAGCTTCCTGTTTTCTTTCGGAAACTTTTTGAAGACCCTGTCAGGTCTGAGACTGATCATGATGAATCCCTTCTCTGCCTGTATGGCACTCATTAAGTGATCCGCATTCCAGCAGAAATCCATATAGCTAACAGAAAGCAAGAAGGCAAGAACTGCTCCTGGAGCAGCACAAAGGTCTGTGTAGCATCTGGTTCCAAATCTCCACCTAGGTGTGGGGATGGCTGTCTTAGAGAAAGGTATATGATTCTCGTAGCTTGGAGGTAAGGGATAATATTTCTCATTTTCTCCCCTCTCTTACTCTAGTAAGTCTATTTTGTATCTGTAATAATTAGGTTTTTGCTTAAGCTCTGAAGAATGAAGCTGAGCAACCAGGATGTATCTGTTAGCAATATTTATAACTCTGGATATTCTTGCTATCTGTAGGAATATAAATCTTATCATAACCCCACTTATTCACCTCTGGCAGGAGTTGCCAGGTTCAGGTGCACATGTCGTTAATGATGCATAAGCTATCGCAAAGAAAGAACAAATGCTGGCTCAACAGCTGAATGTCCCCATGGAAAACATCCATGGGCAACCTTGGATGGACGTGGTAGTGCTGCACCATTACCTGTGTCAAGTGGAGAGTCAGGAGACTCCTTATCAGAGCCAAACACTTTGCAACACTAGTTTCAGAATACAATTTTCACCACCTGGATCAGCATGAAGTATTCTTATTTACCTACTGTGTGTTCTTGGCCCATTTTTTAGCATGACATGCTCAGCTATGACAATGCAGCAGCTTCTGTATTTCTGTCTCTGGGAACTGCTGCAGCTTGAGAGGACCAGGCTTGGAAAAGCTGGATTACTTCCCCATTCCAGTTCAGAGCATAGCCAAGCAAACAGTTGTGCCTGGACAACTAGCTGACACTAGATGGCTAACTTCACTGCTGTTGTTTCATGATATGAATCTCCTGTTTTTCCCTCTACTCACCCATCCATATCTATCTACTGTTGAATTTAGAGTAGAAAAGGGCCTATTCTGTTTATGTCCATAGCAACTTGAGGACTGTAATGTTTGGTTCGTGCTTGAAACTCCTCAATTCTTGCATTAATAGCTGCAGCTGATGACTTACCCAAAGCTCATTGTAAGGCCATGCATTTTAAAACCAAATCCTTCTGTAAAAGTATTTTTATTCTTACGTTTATTAAGCTAAATACTGTTTTCTGTGTAAATCTCCAAGTGAAGATATATGTATATATTCTTTCATATGAAAAAACAATACTTTTATGTGCTGGTGATTTTACCTTGATTTGTCTTTTTTTTTGAGTCCTGTTTCCTTCCTAATCCATGATCATATGAAAGATTTGGTAAGTAGCTGCAAGAATATTCAGCTTTGTGCACTGAATATTTAAGAAGCAGTGATCTGTATTTCAGGGAAGCCTTTAATTAGCAAATGAGTCATTAGAGAGCTCTCTATTGACACCTGGCATCAGCAGGAGCACACCTGAGCCTGACCTGGACACTCTATCTTCAAGGTGAACTGTGAAGTAGTAAAGAGTTCTTTTTTGTTGCTTTATAGCACACAAGGAGGTCTTGGTACCTGCAGTGTCATAACTTGTTCTTCAAAAAAAGTCTTCTAGGGAAAAGAGGACAAAAGAATGTCTAATTGAAAAATAAATAAAAATAAAATAAAATGCAACCGCAAAAAAAAAAAAAATGGTTAATTTTTGTAAGAGAAGAGGTGGCTGGAATTTAAGATAATCAGATACATCAGCATTTTTGTGACACTAAGACAGTTCTTATGTTATCAGTAAAATATGGGAGCCTCCTTCCAGAAAAGCATACAGTCGAAACACAGAGTGGGATGTCTGCAATACTAACTCGTTAGTGCTGCATTGCAGGAGCAGATCTAGGCAGCATAACAGGTTGCATCAAGGACTCAGTGCCCACACCATCTTCATCTGGTGGCATTACTTTAGATTATCTAGAGTCTGTGGACTGAGTCACTGTATTTAATATCTGGATAAATTTTCCTTAGCTTTTGGTTCAACAATGGTTTCATATCCCATGCTTAAGGCTAGAAGGCATGCTCAACTGCAGAAAAGTAACACACTTAAGTATTTCCTTCCTGTGATGGTTTCCCAATCAAGATATCTGTGTTTAAAAATTCCGAAAAGAAAAGAAAAGAAAAGAAAAGAAAAAATAAAAGAAAAGAAAAAAAAAAGAAAAGTTATTTTGATAAATAATGTACCCTTTAGCAGGATAGAAGAGGGAAGTCTTTTGAGGATTGACAAAGAGGTTTCTCTCTGCTGCGTAATAGGAATTATCTGTAGGAGACATGGAAATCCTCTAACTTCCATACAATATTTCAGCAGGCTTACCTTTTCCCCACAGATGCTTGGTTTTTATTCCACAAAAAATCACTAGGTCAGATCCTGAGGCAATCACTACAAATTAGCAGACCCAAGATTCTGTCTACTCTACTTGTGCATGAAAGTATTTTTACCTTACAGCTTATGATGCCATGTGACTACTTTTGATAATGAAAATCATAAGTATTTTTACTTATGATTTTCATTATTTAAGGCCCAATTCTCTTTTCAGCTTTGGTGGCATAAATCTAAAATGGAATTACTTTACGCTTACAGCCTCTCTCCTGTGTCCTGAACTTGCCTCTCTGTGTTTGCGTGAAGAATGTCTGCTATATGCTTCTTCAAATCCCCTTTTCCTCCCTTGATAACGTACACAGGAACAGTGTGAGAATTTCAGTGGAGCTGTTCTGGTTTGCACTATGATGCTGAGTGGAAGCTCCTCCGTCTGCAAGAGTGGGCTTTGCACAAGCGGTGAGCTCTGCATGTCAAGGATGAACAGTGCGAATTGTGAGACCCTCCCTCACACATGAAGACTCAGACCAACAGTTTAACATTTAATAATGAGTTTTAATAAACTTTTTTCTTTTCCCTTGTGGGAATCTGGAATATTGCAGAGTGAATCAGGAGCTAGGAGGAAAACATCAAATAGCAAATCCATAGGAGAGGCTGAGTCGGAGTCAGTTACTAAAGCCGTGCTGATGCTCAGTTTGCTGCATAGCTCAGTTTTCAGAGTCAGAGTAGAAAAGGTCTCCCTTGCCATACACTCATGCTGTGAAACCCCTGGAGAGGATTTCCCTTTGCGTTTTTGTTGTCTTCTCAGGGCTTTGGATCATGCCATAGCTTACCATGTCCTGGGGAAGAAATGGAGAAAGACAGCACCAGCTTGACTGCACTGCTTGACAGTCACCTTTGTGAGACCCCGTCTCTTGAAAATCAGTGAGAAGCTGCTGGCGTGACCCGCTGGTGAACTACAACAAGGGGGGAAAGAGCAAATATTCCAAAGGGATAAAGCAGGACACGCACTTGCATCTGATCCAAAATAGCTGCTCTACAAAGGAAAAGTGAATGCAGGCAGCATAGCCAAGCTGGTATTTCATGACCTTCAGTTTGCAGAGTTCAAGATATCTTAATTTCTTTTTGCTGGAGGCTTCTAAGCTGGGGGAGGAGGAGTTAGTGGTGAAGCAGGAGAGAGTAAATTTCCTTTCTAAAGAATATTCTTCTTCCGGTGGAAGCAGCGTATTGTTTCTCGAAATGGGCACAGTTATTTTCTAACTTCCCTGTATCCTGTCACCTGGCCCTTCCTTCCTCCTCGTGATACCACAGTAAAACACACAAACATACGAGCTATGCATTATTTGCATCATGACAGGATTTATATTCTGATGGAGGGTGGTGATTTATACTTGTCGGATTTTCTACACACCACATTCCAGATGTGGAATGAATTTTACTGGCATTTATTAGTCATTCGGGGTGTTTGAGGATGGCTTCCTTTATACCCCTGACATTTATGCTCCTGTGTAGCTTCCCTTTTCCTTTCAGTGATGTTTTTCCTTTAAAAAGAGTAAAAACAAAAGGCAAACAAAAGGAAAATAATTCCATTCTATAGCAGTGCAGACCCGATGGGATAGATTATATTTATGGAGAAGGACATTCAGAACAGAAATCCCATTTTTCTAGTAAGGAAAGAATGAAAAAAGAGTGATTATCTTTATTAACAAGCTGTTGTTGATTCTTCCAAGGTTTCAATCACCTTTACAAATGTTGTGGTGTCAGCACTGACTTTTTAAGCTTGTCTGTTCTAAAAACTGAGCTTTAAGTCATTGTGATAATAGTGAATCCCTAACTATTCCTTGATGAATTAAGAGCTAGGTGAAAATTTTAAGTTAAAGGAAAGGTGTGAGATAAGTCTTCCTGAAAGGACAAGAAGTTGCACATTATTGAGTATTTTTTACACACAGACTATCAAAAGGTTGATTTTCTGGCCAAAGCAAAAGAAACTTAGGCTTAAGGCATTCCACAAGGTGCATGAAGCAGGCACCATGCTCAGACTGCCTGTTGTGGGGAATGCAAGTAGCGTAAGATCAAGGGAACCGTAACTTACATATAGGTTTCTTGAGGCTCATGGGTATCAGAAGGAAACTGCTCTCTCCTTTGTGATGTGTTCTTAGCCTGTGGTCTTAAAGGGTGTAAAAACTGATGGGTGCCACGCAACCCAAAATTTATAAAGCAACAGAGGGAGCGATCATGGAGAAAGTGGGTGGGAGAAGTGGGAAGAACTCCTGAGAGAGGAATTATTTTTTGTAAAATCAATGAGTTTCGATAGATAGAGGGGGATTACAAAGCCAACCTGCTTTACATGGGGGTTAATCTCCCCACTTCTGTTCCTCCCAAATGAAAAGCTGATTCCCACATTGCAGCAGCTCTTGAAGTCCTGCCGGAGAAGTTCTTCTGCTTGCTCAAACCTGGCATGCACAGGCTAAGAGGGGTCTGTCACTGGGTTGAACACTGTGTTTGGATTTGGTAGGGGAGGTCTAATACAAGTTTTGCTCTCAAATGAAAATCAAACTGTATAAAAGTTCTGATATAAATTGGGTGCTTGCCGACAGCTAGCAGACGCTTGACTTTCTGCTTGATTCTGCTCTGCTCGTACTGCCTTCTTTCTCAGGTTGCCTTTCAGCAGGGACATGAGTGGCTGCCACAAGCATAATTCCCAGTGAAATGGGTAAGAGGGTTTCCATGAACATGGATGAGGGTTTGGGTCTGGCTCTTGTGCCACTGACAGAGCCCAGAAATGGTGACCACAGGAGACAGGTCGACCTAATTTATGGTATGGCTTCTTTAAGAACATACCATCAGATTAGGTGGGGTAAACCCTGTGGAAGCAGAAAACAGCTCGCTGAAGTTTTTCAGGGATGAACTCAGTGTGAGAGCACGGGATAAGTATAAACAAATAAGTAAGTGAAGTAGCGGCTGGAACAGATAAGAACAGATCAGGGAATTATTTATAAGACATGAGAAAGCAGACAGTGTACATGATGGGTTTAGCTCTGATGGACCTATTAGCTATAGGCAGCACTAAGTTTAAAGAGCCCAAAATCCCTGTGACATCTGAGATCAATGGGAATCTGTCCCCTTTGGTACTTATTAGATGAAGGTAAGGTTAATGGATTAACTTGTCAGGTGGATTTGGTAGTTAGTTCATTCAGTAAATACTAGCTCTTCCAGGAAAATATTGCTCTTTTGACTATGATGTAGCACATTAAAATAGGGCAGCTCTTGCCCTGTGTTGCTTTCGAGAAAAATAAACATATTGTTTAAGTGGGTGTAAGTCTGAGGCATATGTTTGTGTTTTGGATGAGATTATTTTTCATGGCAAATAACCAAAACAATAACAATAAACAGAAAAACCCAAAGCAGCTGACACTGTGATTTACCCTTAGAGGGGTGGACTCAAAACAAGCATGTTGCCACATGGGGATTGACTCAATGATCTGCCAAGACCAGCATGAATCCTTGTTATGGTTTCAACATGCGCTAGATCAAACCTCATCTTCTCAGCCACTGTACTTTGGCTCATCTGGTGAAGTTGCTTTTCCCATTACAGTCTGTGGGTCAGAGTCAGGGTCAGTGTCAGGCACTCCACAAAGTAGACACCTGATTGCCTCTTGACACAGCCCTGAATCCCTGCTCAGCCTCTTCACTATCATACCCACCACCTGCAACTGGGGCAGCTACTTCTCACCCCTTTCTGATGGAGCAACACAAGTCTGTTTTGCCTCTGAAAAATCTTGAGCAGACCTGGGTGGGAAGCCACTGTGCTAAAATCAAGCCAGAACAGTAATGTTTATCTAATGATGCTTCTCATCACTTTCATTTAAAATAAGAGGTCAGTGGTGTGCAGTCAGTGATGAATTATTTCTTTGTTTCTGGACCAACAACCCATGTCACAAATGTTGAGAATCCCACGTCCATTAACAGCTGGGTCAAGGTGTTGAACATTTTAGTCCTGCGTGCTTTGTGTATTAGCTCTATCACAGTCTGCAATGCTGCAGTTGTGTTTGCAGCCATGTGTATACCTGGTGTGTTTCCCTCCAGTGTGCCATGGTAGTCAAGATAATGCTTTAAAAACATGCTTTTGAGATGCTAAGATCTTCAAGTCCCAAAAATGAGCAATCACTAGTAGGGACTGACCTTTCATGGGAAAATTGCAACAAGCCAAATGCTCTTAGTCATCCCCAGAGGACATTTCCAAGGCAGGAAGAACAGCAACTGGACAGCCCCCTAGAAGACCACTGGGAGCAGACAGATAAAGAGCCTAGGGAGAATTTAAGGTCCACATGTGAACAGAAATGAGGCAATGCCTGCCTATGGCACACCACGGCAGTGATGACCTGTCTGCTGTCATGATGCAGGTTGAGGCTCTTGAGATCGATCTATCATTAGGAGGCTTACAGGGGATTGTGCTGGATCCCAAAATGCAGGAGAAGCAAACTAATAAAGTCTGCTGGAGTTTGCTTGTGAGATACTCCCAGAGCTCCTGTTCACCTCACCTCTCCAAGCTCTTGTGTCTGTGTCTAAGCCGTTTGCTGTTGGGTTTGCATGGCAAAGTTTTGGTAACAAAAGGGCTACAGGGGTGACTTCTGTGAGAAGCTGCTAGAAACTTCCCCCATGTCCGACAGAGCCAAGACTCCAAGAGGGACCCACCACTGTCCAAGGCTGTGATAGTGGTAGCACCTCTGGGATAACATAGTTAAGAAGGGGGAAAAAACTGCTGCACAACATCAGCTGGGAGACAGGAGTGAGAATATGTGAGAGTAACAGCCCTATAGAATGTAGAGAAAATCAAGAATGAAGCTGAGCCAGCGAAGAAGCTGGGGTGTGTGTGTGGTGGGGAGAAGGCTGTTTGGGATTTAGTTTCATTTCTTCTTATCCTATTCTGATTTGATTGTTAATAGATTAAACTGATTTCCCCAAGTTGGGTCAGTTTTGCCCATGATGGTTATTGGTGAGTGATCTCTCCCTGCCCTTATCTCAACCCACAAGTCTTTCAATATATTTTCTCTCCCCTGTCCAGCTGTGAAGGGTGAGTGATGGAGTGGCTTTGGTGGGCATCTTTTTTCCAGCCATGGTCATCCCACCATAGCTATTCAGAAACCTTTGTGTATAGATCTCAGAGCTTTGAAAGCTGTTCACACATGAACTGAATTAAGGGTATTTTTGAAGGAAAACAACCTGGGGAAAGCAGTGGGATTTTGTTGTAAGCAAAAAGAAAATAGCAATACCTGAGGCTGTGATTTGTAAAGAAATGCTAGCAGTAGCATAAAAAAAGAACACAGAAAGCTGAGCATTCCTGATGAAAAGCTCAGGGCCTATGTAGACCTTTCTGTATCTCATGCAGGACATGGCAATGGATGTAGCTTTGATCTTCTTGTTTGAAAGATTTACTGCCTACATCTCCAAGCACAGGATGGAAGGACCCCAGTCTGCAAGGGGCTGTGCAAACACGTAAACATCCCTGTACCAGGAGATTGCTACAGCAGTGGTATGTCTAAGCAGACAAGCAAAGCAGTGCTTTATCCACTCAGATTGCCCTCAGAGTTGGCTGACTTGTGGCACACCTTAAGTCAACTTTTTACAGCATGTTGCATCTCTTATTGTCATCAGAGGCAGAGCAGGTATAAAACACAGCCCTGTCTTCTTTTGCTAGACTTTCCCAGGCTTCCTTCACAAAGATAAGTAGGGCCCTCAGGGTATAAGCAGAAGTGGTAGAGTGTATTTCCCCCTTAGCATATACAGCCAGAAGTCAGCCAGCATCTGTCCTGGAGGCGAGTTAGAAAAGGATTGTGACAGAGGAAGATGCAGAGGCATGACCCAGAAGAGATGACTAATAAAAAATGACTTAAGAGCTCTTCTCCAAGGATCAAAGGTTAAGTCTAGGTCAATTGTAATAACTGCAATACTTCACCAGTCAGGACATGTGCAGTCTCCTAGAGGAACATCTAAAGCGTGCTCTCAAATGGCATTAAAGTGGCTGCCATTTGCAAAATGTTTGCCTCCCCCCATGTTTGGCAGGTATAGTTTTGCACCAGCCCGAAGCTTCCCAGTTTACAGGGTCACAGGATAGTTTCTTTTCTCAAAACCTTCCAAGTGCACATGGAAGTTTTCTCTGGGTAAAGCCAAGACCACTGAGTTCCCTCCAAGCACCATCTCCTTCAGCTGCACGCCTTGCTAAACATGGCAAGAGAAATAGGGAAATGTTCCCACTCCCATGGCTTAGACTATTATTGCTGCTCAATAGGAGCTAAGCAGTGTTTCATTACTTATCCTAAAAATGGGTAAAAGAGTGCAGGAATACCAAAATGGAGGGAGAAAAAGTGAATAAAGAAAGTAGGAGTCTGTCTGTCTGCTCTATATAGAGTAGTGCTGTGAAGAGATACCCAAGCCGATGCAACACAAGCTACCCAAAGAATCAGAAGTAGGGCAGCATCCTATACAGCAAGTTTTTAAACACTAGGATCCAATTCAACTCCCAGGCATCCTTTGTTCTCTTCTGCAAAACTTGGCAATGCTGCTGCATGTTTCAGTTTCACACACTGGTTTGGGAAGTGCTGATTCAATGAGATGTTTTTCCTGCCAGTGCCTGAGCTTGCTGCCTTGCTGTAAATGGGAGTTTAGTCACAGCGTTTTGCCTGACACATACCTTCCCACCCCGTTGTCATTATCAGTTTAAGTATTTCCGTCTCACACAGGGGCACACGGTAAAAATATATTGCAATGGCTAAAAAGATTTAGTCATCATCAGTAGTTCAGTTAAGCCTACATAGTTGACTGCTCAGAAGAAATGAGATTCTTAATTGGATAGTTTTCTATTCGAAAAAGCAGTATAGCTTAATGTGGAGCTTCTCCTAATGAAACAACTGCCCAGAAGCATCAGTGGGCAGCACAGGGGGTGGCTAAATAGTCACTACAAAACCCTTCTGTCCATCAGCTACTTACCATTATCTTTTTACACATGCTTTTCTTCCTGTTCAACAGTGATTAACACTATTATCCACCACACATTTGCACATTAATAGGAGAATGTTTCCTTTTGGTCTGACTGGATGATAGCCATGTTCAATATAGCATTTTCAAGGTGAGCTAGTTGCAAGGCTTCTTCCATTGTTTGACAAAGAAGATGGGTTAATAGCTAGATGGAGCTATAACATGGACAATTCTTCTGAGTTCTGCTTAGCACACTTATTTCTTATGCCCATTTGACTTTGAACAACCTCTTATTCAGAAATTGCTCCAGCTATGTTTGCGTAGTGTGTGCTAAATGCTATGTGCAGGGCGAAGGAGAAACACAGGTTATTCTTACTGAAAGCACTGTGGACAGTATGAAGGACCTCACTGGAAGCAACTCTATTTCATTGTGAAACTGTGGTAATTAAAATGCCACTTAAGCTTAATTCTCCTCACAGAACTATTAGTCAAGACTTTTTAGACCTTATATGGAGTATTTTTGTTCCATTTGCTCCAGTAGAACAGTATTTTGCCAGTGCTGAGTGCTTCTGGTAATCTCCCTATAAATACCTGAAAGAAAGAGTCAAGAGTTGTTGGCAATTTCTTCACTATGTGCGGCATTCATGGGATTATTCCAGATTTAAAAGCAAATTAAAACTTGGCTTTAGACATTATGATGAATGGTGTAAAGAATGAATGATGTAGAGAACCGAGACCATTACATTTTTCCTGGTTAGTCTGGGAAAAAGCAGGTATTTAGATCTCTGTTATTTGAATTTATTCAATAAGAATATTTTACTGTGCAAGTGAATGCCAGACCGACTGTTATCAATTATGTATGGCGCACACTTGCCACAGACATTGTAATCAAAGTCAGTGTGTATATTGTTTTTCCTGCTTACCGGAAAGATGTATAAATTTTATTTTTTTTTAATTGTAAAATTTCATAAAATTTTATAAACTAGCAGAATCCTTCAGCAACTTACTGTGAGAAATTGTCTGCTCATGGAGGAGGAGGAGGAAGCATGTGTGTGTAGGATGTAACAAACACCAAAAAATTTGAAGACATATAAGCCCTGTTCTTTGTTCTTTTGCAAAAGGAAATAGAGAATCTAAAGATAAACTCTGTGTCTGCTTAAGTTGTATCAGTTGCAGAAGTCCTTCCTGCTTCACAAAGGGATGGTGTGGAAAAGCTAAAGCACATTATTTACTGGTTACCAGATTTTATATGTATATATTTTGCATAACAGCCTTTTCCCATAATTTCCTCTGCATGTCTAAGTGCAGTATGGTTTCTGATACCTTTTATCATGTATAACTGTCATCACATTTGTAGGTGAAAACCCTGACATTTCATTTCCCCAGCTAGTATTATGTTTGATGTATCAGTAGCTCCCAAACTGTTATGCTATAGGTCATGAGAGCTTATTTCACTCCCTATGTATTGTCTGAAATGTGTTTGCCATGTGATTGGTATTTTCTACATGTGATTGAGTTTAGGCTTGCAATTTGCAAGTGTTTAATGCTCAGTAAAGGCTTCTCTACCTCAGTGGAAGTAGCTGTCTTTCTCCTTGATCAATGACATGTAGTCTTACTCATTGCTTCTTGTGTCTGATCTCCACATGCTGAGATTTTTTCCACACTTTTCCACTGTATGCCACTCAGTAATGTCCTGGAACTCAAACTTCAGGAGACTGAATGGGCTGAGGGTCATGGCCACTGCCTCAGACCCCACTCAGGAAACACTGCCTGTGGTCTTGAGTCTCATCTGAGTTAAGCAAGGGAATCTGATTGTAAATTTCTGCTGGCTGAAGTGGCTTGATCAGGGCTTCAAGATCATGAGGTCGTCCTGGAAACTTTCCTGCATTCTGATGAGCTTCATGCTAAGAATAATATCTAAAGAGCCTGATTAATTTATTTCTCTGTTCAGTTCCACAACTCTTAAACAAGGTTATAGGGAACTAACACTAATGGTAGCAGCTTTGGGCTCACACGTTACCTAGTATGTACAGATATCCAAAGCTGGATCCCCTATACCCAGGTCACTCCTGATAGATGTGTGTCTGACCTGGTTTTAAAGACCTCCAGTACAAAGGTTTCACAGCATCCTCAGGCAATTCCTGTGCTTTGCTATTCTTATCTTTAAACAGTATTTCCTAATGTCTGACGTAAATCTTCCTTGCCACAAGCAGAACGTATTGTTCCTATCCTGCTCACTACAACTAGAAGCTACTTCAGTAGTTACCTGAATGGATTTTGTCCTTTAATTCTGATGTAAAGGTAGACAGTGACTGTATCTACAGGAGTGAAACAGACATGTTTATAAGCATTCCTCAAAGCTTTACTCTTTCTTGGCATTAGTGACCAAGACCATCAACACTAGTGCTTTTGTGTCCAAAATGCCGTTGTCTTCACATGTATAGGGATCAGAAGAGATGCTAAGGTTATTGCAGACTTAGACAGGTAGAATAGCAATAATTTAGTTAGGCAATGACAAAAAATTAGAGTCATTTTATTTTGACTGGTTGTGTCCATCTTGTATCTGAACAAAAAGCTACTGAACATAATGAGGGCATTTGTAATTTGCCACTTAAGCCTGTGCCAACACATCTTTCAGGATTTACCTGCAACTTTAAGCCTTCATCAAACCAAACTTGCCTCTTGGAACAGCAAATTCTAGGTCTGTTCAATACCTTAACATGAGTTCAAGCTCTTTTTCATGCAGCCTGGACTTGAGCAGTCTTGAACCGTTATAGACCCATCTGCTATTAGGTGCCTGTCTTGACACTTCCTAGCCTAGCACAGAGGCTCTGGAAGGGTTCCATCTCTTCTAGCATTAGGCTACAACAGTGTAGTTCCTATATCTGAGATACTTATCATAGAATCAAAAAATGGTTTGAGTTAGAAGGGACTTTCAAAGGTCATCTATCCCCCTGCCATGGGCAGCAACACCTTCTGCTAGACCAGGTTGCTCAAAGCTCCATCCAAGATGACTTTGAACATTTCCAGGGTTGGGGCATCCACAGCATCTCTGAGTGACTTGTGCCAGTGTGTTACCACCCCCGTAGTGAAGAACTTCTTCCTAATATCCAATCTAAATTTACCCTCTGTCAGTTTAAAACCACTACCCCTTGTCCTTTCACTACAGGCCCCAGTAACAGGTATCACCCCATCTTTCTTATAAGACCCCTTTATGTATAAAAAGGCTACAAGAAAGTCTCTCCAAAGTCTTCCCTTTTCCAGGCTGAAAACCCCAATTCTCCGTCTTTCTTCACAGAAGTGCTCTGTCCTAATCTTTTCTGTGGCCCTGCTCTGTACCCCCTCCAACAGACCCATGTCCTTCCTGTACTGGAAACCTGAGCTGGATGCAACACTCCAGGTGGGGTCTCATGAGAGTGGAGCAGTGGGGTAGAATCACCTCCTTTGCCCTGTTGGCCACACTTTATGAAGCCCAGGATACAGTTGATTTCCTGGGCTGCGAGCACACATTGCCAGGTCATATCTAATTATTCACCTACCAATATCCCTAGGTCCTTCTCTTCAGGGATGCTCTCAATCCAGGCATTACCCTGCCTGTACTCATACTGAGGATTGTCCCAACCCTTGTGCAAGCAAGACCAGTGTTTGACTGTTGAATTTTATGAGGTTTGCACAGCTTCACTCTTCAAGCCTGTCAAGATCCCTCTGGATGGCATCCCTTCCCTCAAGCCTTTAGTCAGGGGATGTATCACTACAGTCAGTCACGTTCACGTGACCAGACATAGTCATCTCCCTGAGATGCGTTACATGTAGTCTGTGCTAATTGCATTGACTAATTCTCTGTTCTCTGTTAAAGCAGCCCAAGGTGACTTGTGCAGTTATAGGTGCCTTCACATGAGACACCTACAGTTAGTCATATATTATCCCTTATGTAAAATGAAGCCACAAGTACTCAGTGTCAACTCAGAGCCAGCAGTACTGAAAGAAAGTGTAGGAGTGATAAGGTTTGCTATGATTTCACATGATCTTGGTTCACTTAATAGAACAGATACAGATAAAGAACCTTCCCATCCATTTCAGAAGGTTTTGCATAGACGCTGGTTCACAAAATTCAGATGTCAGAAAGTCCATTTGTCTTTGAATGAAAAAGAAATATTGCTTTGTGGAATAACTTAGAGTAATAGGGTACCTCAGAGTCCCGGTTCAAATCTGCTGGACAGGGACAAAATAAGCTCACAGGTGCAACGAGAACCTGTGATGTGCAGGTTTGAGGGCTTTGTTTTGCAGAAAGGCAAACTTCACTAGCAGCTTCATTCATAAGTTTGAGCAGTTTCCACATTGTAAATTTATCCAGCATTCCATGTGGTAGGTCTTCCTTGTCATCTCACTTTGTTTAGACCATGATATGGGACTGAAGACTGCTAGACTGAAGACTGCCCAGCTATTTTTGCAGGTCTGTTCAAGTCAAGCATTAACTTTCAGCAACACAATGACTGTGTTTTTGCAACCATTCAGTAAGTCATGGATGTTTCCTGGAAGAGTGAGATGGTTCGTATCTGGTGCTTGTTTAAATGAAAGTTTTGTTGTTGCTGTTGTATTTTTCTATCATCTCTATTTCTCTACTTGTCTAAAAACAGTTAGTTTGGGTCCTGTGCACCAGAATTCACTGGTTTTCTTCATTTTGTTTCAAATCTTATGTTTTGCAGCACACTAAAACTACCACAGAAGCTTCTCCACTGTGAGGCAGAGATCACCATCCACATCCAGGAATGCAGATGAAAACTTTAAATCAAAGAGTTAAACAGAGCCAGGCAGAAAATCTCTGTGATTTCTGCTTTATTGCATGCAGAGCCTGGGTACACTATCATTTTGTTAATGTTGCTGTTTAGATAGATCTCGTTGGCTGTACTTGAAGCATTAAGTATCTCGATTCACAGATATTTTCCAAGCAAGGCTATTTCTGTGACATTGAGTTGAACTTGAAATTGAAAGTGTCATGAAATATTTCACTGTTTTTTATCTAGCTGGCTGCGATTTACCTCTATGAAATCTTATCTGATCATCTAAGGTCCCTAACTGGAGTAAATGAAACATTTTATCACCAGGAATCACTTGAGATGACTTCCCAGAAGGTGTAAAAGACTGATATGATGGGCTGTCCTCCATGTACTTGTAGATGAGATATTTTTTGCTACAGCCTGCAGTATTAAGGTGAATGTCTGTCTTTTCTTTCTCTGTCCAGCCCTGTGGGTTTCTCTTAGGAGATGAAAGCTCCTCATTGCACCTATGATCTTATTTTTTCCCTGTCCAGCAGCTTCCAACCACTTCAGACTATGAAAGAGTGAGATATGATCCTTTGACCAGTTCACAGCATGCTGCTGCCCTCTTTGGCTCTGTTAAGAAGAGGGCAGAGCCGGCTCTGGAGCTCCAAAGTCCTTCCTGTCTTCGTACTGAGAAATCCCAGAAGCTGCTGCAAATTGTCCCTCATCTCATGCATCTTCTGCTGTTACTTGACTCATGTTTTGGCCTGACATCCAAAACTTTGTCAAGTCTTCAACTGTCCCAGCTCAAAACCAGCTCTCTGCCTCCCTTGTCCCCTGCCTCTTCCCAACCAGGTTGCACAGGAGAAGTCTGGGCATGGTTTCCAGCTGGAGATGGTGTTGCTATCTGGTTGCATCTCCTTTATCAGTGAGTGGGCACAATGGAGGTCACAGTCTGTTGTCATTAGCCTGGCACACAGCTGTGCCTTTTCTGTCTGCCCCTATATTGCCTCCCAAGAATGACACCCACAATAAAGCCTAAACCACGGTCCTGTGGGGAGGGGGAAGCGGGGTAGATTGGTATCTAAACACCTGAATTTTGTTCATTCTCTCAGGAAGAGCAGTTTTGAAGTTCTGAGGGGAGTCAGTCCTCCTGGCCACTCCTCATTGCTGTTGCTTCATGTTTGCACTCTGGCAAATAGTGAGCAGATTAAAGTGATAGTCCCCATCACGTGCTCGCCTTGGAATTAAGCTGATTACTTCAATCTCATCCCCAGTGCTGGAAAAGGGCCTCAATCATGACTTCAGGTGAGAGGAGAACAGCTTCAAACCTGCCTTCATGATGCTAAGCTCAATGAAAGCAACATTAAACCACAAAACAGAGTAAGGTTCATGTTGCTTCTCAGCTGGAAACTCTGGATAGACAGTAAACACAAAGCCTGCTGCTGCCAGGGAGTTGTTTGTGTTTTCCCTTAATGTAGCAGTTCTTCAGACTGGAGTCCTGCACTCCCCATCGCTCAATACAGCCTTAACCACAGTCCTTGTTGTAATCAAAACAGTGCTGCGATAAGAGCAGGATGTGGCAGTCACCATACCTTTGACTGTGTATTTTTAAACACCAATAAATAGATGCTTTTCAGGGGAAAAGGGGTGTGAACAGCACCATCCACAATGCCTTCCCTCGAGGGCAGGCAGCTGCTCCTGGCTTTGGTTGGCCACTGCAGACACAGCACAGCACAAGGGGAACTGTAGCAGCCCTCTTCGGCAGTGGTGGTCAGGTGTTTCTGGCTCCCAGGTCTTGTGTGTTTCCTACAAAGCATCTTGCTTATTTAAGAGCCCGGGTCTGTCAAGTTCATGCTCTGTTCCTGCCTCCTGTCGAAGTCCTCAGCTCTGTGTGGGGTCAAAACTTCACCTCTTTAAAAGGCAGCTGATGGGATCCTTGACATGCTTTCATGGCAGCAATTAAAATCTCCTATTAGGGATGAGAGCCAGGGGCTGCTTCTGAGGTCAGCAAGGTCCCCCGGAATAGTTTTCTCCACCTTTAGCATCGGTAAAGAGCAATGAATTTTTTTTAACCCTTACCCCAAATCTCTCTATGCCAGAAAATAAAGAAGTTAATTTTCTTCCTGACATTCCTGCATGTCACACCCTCATTACAGCATCCTCCTCTAGGAACATTCCTGTGCGTGAGAAAGAAAAAAGTGAATCTGAAGTGACTTTACTTGGTCTAACTCTGGCCAAAATTTCTGCCAGCAGCTACTCCCACACATAACCATCACTCATAGGTAGATGGGAAACTAGAGTTGAAGTTTATCTTCCCCTGTCAAAAGGGCTCAAAACGTCAGAATCAAAAAACTGTGGGTAAGAGAGGAACACAGTGTGTGACAGTGAGTTTGCTCAATTCACAAGTCAACAGCAGAAATCATTCCTATGCCAGGCACATAAAAACCTTTCGTAAACCACCCCAGTGATTAATACACTGGAGAACATGTCAGTGACAGCTGGAGATGTTGCAGTGTTATAGTGAGGTATCATCTCTGGTCATGATCTTAGGGGATATTTCTCAACTCTGCTTTCCCTAGAGGTGGGCTTACACAGCCTCCTGCCACAGGCATGCCTACCCGAGTACTCAGCTCCCTGTGTGTAAAAGGATGCTCGTGCTCTCTTCGGGAAGGAAACCTCCAGCACAAGGCTGCAGTGCTGGCCTCTCAGCATGTTAAATATGTGGTGGCTGGAGTTTCACAGATATTCTGTCATTTTTGTCAGTCTGAGATGTTGAATAACTACTGTGACGGATGCTAGATTTTAAAAGAGGGCTGTGCTTTCATTCCAGCTATATCATCTCGGGAAGTATGAAAATCATGCTCTGCAATCTTGGCAGGAAAATTCAACAATTTGGTGGAGATATTACGTGCCTTCCCTGAAATAAATACTGGAAGCAGAAAGGCAGGTGAACTCTGATCTTTACCAATGGCTGAAAGCTGAGTATGTTGTACCCCTGAAAAGGGGACTGTTAGATACATCAAGGGACTAGCACACACATAGAAGCATATGATGGCACAAAATATTCCAGACTGACCGTTTTCCTTCAGAGGTAATACTTTTCCAAGATGTCATTTTCAGGCTGCGCAAGGAGCAGGAATCTCACACGTAATGGGGAGAAAGCTGCCTCTTTAAAAATCAGCCTCGTGATGCTGCTTGTCATGTGAAAGTTTCAGCTGAATGCTAATGAGGAAAATCTGTTTTCAGTTAAGCCAATGTAAACTCAGGGAAACTTAACCGGGATTGGTGAAGTCACTTCAGATTTGCACCATAGCATAAATTTGATTGGAACATTTGCTTTCATGTAACTTCTGTGGCTTTATTCCATTCATTATATATGACCATAATTTATGGAGGTTCCACATGCACATGCAAGTTAAGGCGCTTTGGTTTCTTTTATTAAGCTATGAGTCTGTTTTATAATCAAAGTAAATCAGGCTCATTTGCACACCAAAAAATCTTGCTGTGGATTTCTGTCTGTGGGAGTGGAGACTAAGTATCTTGCTTGCTGACTCTAGCCAAGCTATGCATTTAGCTTACCCAGTCAATTTTCATGGTGACTCAGTGCAATTCATTTGCTCTAGTGAGATATGCAAATGCTAATTTTTAAGAGCTGTACTCGGATTTAATTCTTACCAATGCACATATGAATTAATACGAAGGACTTCAGTAGTGTTACACCATGATAATTAGGGAGTAAATATGGCTTGACATAGGGTAGAGGAGAAGCCATAAAGTAGATCACATCACGAAGCTGTAAATTTCCACATTAGCTTTGTCCTGGCTGTTTTTTAGCACACTGAATAGCTGACTGCTCCAGAGCAGAGACGCCAAGTGAAGGTGTCTCCATCAGTACCACTTGGCCTCCTTCCCCCAAGGTCTGAGTACTTACATGCATGACAGGAAGCCTGAGGTCCTATCGCATCTCTGACCCTTTAAATGCTGCATTGACAAAAGGCATAAACTGTTCTTTTGAGTCTGCTGTGTGAGCTAAAACACAATAGCTCCAAGCTAGTTGCAGACTCATTGTGGTTCTGACCAAAAACTGAGTTTTGCTGCATTAAGGACTGAGTTATTCCTTAAAGCATGGATTCTGCTAGGAATAGTAGGAATTTCATTACTGAGGAGGTGAGTCCATCTAACTTTTAACTGAAGGGAGACTGCCTGCATCCTTATAACTCCTCTACACACAGGGAAAAGTTGTGCTCTTCTTGCTATGTGTTGCATTCTGTTCACTGCACCCAGACCTGCCCCACATATCTCCCAGATGGGAAGGAGTGGAGCAATCCTGTTTTTCTCCTAAGCAGTAAGGTGAAGGGCTTCTGGTTCTAAACGGCTTGGTTGGATTTAGCAGATCCATGTCAGCAGAACTGTGCACACATTTCTGTGAATATTGTAGAAAACAGTCTCACAGAGGTCTCTGAAACCTCTTTTTCAGTGACACATTATCCTATATAAATTCAAGAATTGGTAAGCTATCTGTAGACCTGATGTCAGATTCCTATCGCATCAAGGATGTTCAAACAGAGGTGGTGTACTTCTTTCCAGGCTCTGAGGTCTGCAGTACCTTCCCTTCTTTATCAGAAACTTTAACCCTTGATGGTCTCTGGGTCCCCCATAAGGAATAACTTTGGCACAGAGGCCTCTCTGGAGCTGTTTGTCCTACCTCTGTGTGGCAAAATGGGTTATTTCTTTCCCCTTTCTGATTAGTATTATAGAGCCTTCATTACACAAAATCTCAACCCTCTTCCTAGAATAGCAAGGAGAGGTTAAAAGACAACCATATTCAAATGTTAGAGACAGAAGAGAGATTTCTATTAGTGAGGCCTTTTAATTCCTTGGGTACTCTCCAGAGTGGGGTCAACAGCTGACCATTACTGCAGATTGCATCTGAAAAAGCTATTTAGTAATGGAAAGGCATCTTTCCACAAAAATCATTCAGAGATAGCACTGTCTTTCAAAACAATGAATATGTGAACAGATAATAACAAAACACCATAAATAAAACATGCACCATCTTATTTCAGCTTGCCACAGGTCAGCCTAAAAGAGTTGACAGCTCTTGGAAAGGCTTTGCAAAATATTTCAGCATTAAACAACTGTAGTTTCAGGTCCTAAATGCCTCTGTTTGTGTGGGCCAACGTCCAGAACACATACAAAACAATTATCTACCAACACAGAGACTGTTTTCATGCAAACTAGACATTCACATCACCATATCAGATCATTATTACTTAGAACTGGCCTGTAAAGATGACTGTTGCCTTTGACAAGGTTAATGAATGCTTGATCCTGAAGCTAATGGCAACTCCATACTTGAGCTAGGATATTTCAGACACAGCACCTTATTTTATTACTGAGAAACAGGTCAGAAGATATTTACAAATTCTTACAACTTGACATTACCCCACTGATCCTTACCTTTGGAATCAATATTTTGAAGTGTATGATGGAGCGATAGAGAGTATGTTGCATTATTTGTTGCTTTCTGGTACTCCTGCTACATTGATTCTAATGTGTCTTTATAATAACAATAGTCAATACTGAGTAGCTCTCATCCTCTTCCAAGTGTCTGTGACTAATATTCTGCAGAAGAATTATGCACTGGGAAACTTACATTTTTCCCTGTGTTTTTTAGCTTACTATTTGGAAAAACCAAGGACTTTTAAGTACAAACTGGATAAGACATCCTTCATTCCTAACATGCCACACTTTTTTATGCAGCCATGCTGCGTTTCAGGGATGACATGAGAAATGCTTACAGTATAGATGTAGCCATACACGCAGCACATAGGGATCTGGAAACCATCCTGAAAGGTGCAGAAAGACAGTGCAACACAGTGTGTATGCTATTACCATGTCAAGGATGTTCAAACAGAAGCAGTGTACACTTCTAGATCCCACTGGAGTAGGATCGAGGAAACCTGGCTTTTATTCTTGACTGACACAAATGTCCCATGTGACTTTAGACAGCCACTTCACATATCAGCCTCTGTCTATTCCATTTAGGATATAGATTGGTTTAAGAACTCTGATACTTAGCACAGTACTTAAAATCATATGTCACCTTTTCAGATGGGTCCTCTGTACATGGCATAACTAATAAAAATCTCTTAGGGGTCCATAATCATGCTGATTGCTCATTCCTTGAATTTAATACACCATTATCATAATAATTATCACTGCTAAATTTTAGACTGAGATTTTCCTTAGAGATATTGCTCCAATTTCATTGCTTTTTACTCAGGAAAAAGATCTCTTTTGAAAAGCACCAATTATTATCAGTAAGACAGCAACTGCCCTTGATGAAGAAGATACACCATCTGAAAATACCATCAATACTGAATTCCCCATCAAATAAATGCAATAACTGCACTGTTGATGCAAAAGACATAATGTAAATAAGAAATGAGAAATAAAACCAGCTGCAGCATACTGTGTAGTAAAGATAAGTGTCACTACAACATTGAAATATCATAATTTTCTGTGGCAAGAACATGGTGAAGTGCTGCCCTGCATTTCACTTCACACACATACAAATGGCATGCTGAGCAGAAGAAAGTCATATGTGAATCATGCGAGAAAAATTTTAGAAGCCCAACTAATTGGCAAGACAATTAAAACAGGGGGAAAACAGGTCAGAACTAGTCTGAGCTACTATTCGTTCGAACTATCAGAAGGCGGGTTTAAGAAGAGAATAAGCTACCTTCAGGGCAAGGGCAGGATGGATTTAGGTGTGCTCAGAATGCATGTCATTCTCTGTAAAAGGAATCACTAATAGGGCTGTAGCTAATAATGAGCCAAATCCTTGGCCTGGATTTCAAGGCGCACATAAATACACAGGGATGGGGAGAGCCTTTGAATTTCATTTCTCATTTTCTCTTCTGTGAGAGCTGTGGTGGTTCCTACAGATGTTTCATTCACCTGGATAATCAATACCATGGGGAAGCCCTGTCTCAGGGATAAGACTTTCAAGATACAGCCTCAGTGTGCAAATGAGTTAGAGTGACAGACTACTCTTAGAATGGGATTTGAGACCATCTCATATAGGTCCTACTTAGTGACTAGGCAATTCAGCCCCTTTCCTGGCATGATTTTCACTGAGTCAAGTAATAGGGCACATACTGTGATGGCTGTTGAGGTCATATTTGAGTAAGATTTGCAAGACTTGATCCAGGAGCAACAATGAAACACATCCCATCAAATGGACATAGTACAAAGCTTACACTGATATCAGTGGTTTTATTCTGTAAAAATTCCTTCCATCTTGAAAGCTTCAAAAGTTTGCCGTGACTTTGTGGAAACTGGAATAATTGGAATTAGTCCAAGGTTTGTGTCAAAACCACATAATGTTTGTGGTGTTTTCTGTTTGAACAGAAAACTCTCGGAATGTAATTGTAAGTCTGAATTTTTCAGAGCTCATTCAAAATTTAAATTAAGCAAATGTCTGAAGATCCATGTAGCAAGTTATTTTTTTCAGGTTTTGCCTGAGTAGGGCCCCACTGCTGTACAAACAGTCACAGTGCACTGACACCAAGGTAGATCAGAATGAGGTAAAGACATAGGAATGAAACCTGGAGGTATTCTTCAGATCCTAGCATGGTACGTCTCAGTTAAATACATGTCAAAGATGCATCAAATGGATCTTTAGTAATAATAAGCTTCAAAACCTGCTTTGTCTAGAAAGGAAACTTGCTGATTTATTGTGCTGAGATATACTCTTTACCAAGAGTAGAAAGAAAACATCTCTCCAAATCCAGTAATTTTCTTATTTAGATGTGGTTGAAATCAACCAAGAGACCCAAGCTTGCTGTGCCACATGAGTACTCGGGCAAAGCATTTACTGCACATTCCACACAAAAAACTTAGAAGTCATTAATTTAACAGCATAAAGACATAAATATCAGTTGCAGAAAGTATTTTAAATTATGTGGAATGGTAAAAAGCAATCTAACATATTCCCAGTTTATTTCTGTGATTATCATGTTAACTGATGACAATCTTTAGCTCTATCGCTCACTAACTTTTGTGGCTTTTGAATGCAAAAGTCAGCTGATTATGATACTATGGCAAGAAGGGAGAAAGAGGCAAATCAAGGACACAGTTTTGCACTGGATTACGAAGTTAGTCTTTATCAATAAGAAGGTACAGCATAAGTTTCCATATATAATCAAGATTTACTTATTTCTAAATTATCAATTGCTAAAGATAGAGCACTTCAATCAGTTTAGTCCATCAAACCAAGCCATGGTCCATGTATGGGGTAGACTTTTTAACATAAGTCTAGTAGGGACAAGAAGAACAGAAAGGTGTATTTTCAGTCCTCCTTTTAGCAAAATTTTAGTTCAGTACCTCCATAATACTACTTGGAAAAAAAAATCTCTGAAAATGTGGCTTGGGATGTAAGTCTCTATATGAAGGCAATGGGTGCTAATTTTGAATATTCGGGGTTGTTGTCATTTAATCCCAGCCAGCAACTCATAGCAACTTGCTCACTCCCCCTCCAGTGGGATGGGAATGAGAATCAGAAGGGTCGAAGACCTATAAAACTGTCTTTATCTCACTGCACAAGAGATAAAGACAGTTTAATAAGTACAGCAAAAGCTGTGTGTGCAAGTAAAGCAATATAAGGAATTAATTCCCTACTTCCCATTCCAGGCAGGTGTTTAGCCATCTCCAGGACAGCAGGGCTCCATGACACGTAACAGTTACTTGGAAAGACAAATGCCATCACTACAAATGTCCCCCACTTCCTTCTTCTACCTCCAGGTTTTTATTGCTGATCATGATGCCATGGGTCAGTTGTCCTGGCTGTGCCCCTCCCACTCCTTGGGCACCCCCAGCCTGCTCGCTGTGGGATGGCATGAGGAGCAGAAAAGGCCTTGACTCTGTGTAAGCACTGCTCAGAAATGAGGAAAACATCTTTGTATTATCAACACTGTTTCCAGCACAAAGCCAAAACACAGCCTCATACTAGCTACTACGGAGAAAATTAAGTCTATCCCAGCCAAAACCTGCACAGGTCTTTTTTCACTGAAGATTAAATGTCTTAGTAGGAAGGATCATCGACATGCAAGAAAATATTTGTATTGTGGACTACCTGGGATTTTATTTTATAAAAGCTTATATAATGACCTTCCTCCTAACCTTTTTTGCTAATTTAATTCTAAATTCTTTATTAGTAAGTGCTGAATAATATTGAATATGAAAAGAGAACAGATTCTTATGAAGAGCACGTTTGAAAACCTAGCTTATTCACTTGTCTGAAACCAAACACAGTTATGGAGTTTCACATCTGTGCTTCATTGCTGGACAGTGATTTGGGGCCACCGATGATCAAAGGTTATACTGGACTCAAACTTTGATTTGATGTGCCAAACCCCTGTAACACGAAAGTCAGTGAAGCTCTTCTTGTTTCCGGGCTGCCCTAATCTGAAATCAGAGGCTGATTTAAATCACACTGTGTCAAAAATGCGAAGTGACATATTTTGAAGAGAGTGGAAAGTTGACTGGTAGTTTGTTTTTTATTAGAAAATTCCAATTTCTAGAACCAATGGAGCCACAGGCAAGGGTAACACTGATAAACGAGTCACTATAAAAATATTTAGAAAGAAAATAGTTGTGTTATTTTATTTCAGCATTTCCAAGTGTCATTGACAGAAAGAGGAATTTCCAGTGGGAAACATTAGAAATATTTATATTCTAGTCTTGGCTTAGAATAATAACAAAAAAAGATATTACAAATTTTGGTTTAGAGTCCAGAATACCCTATTTCTTGTCTAGCTGAGTAGAAATGACATGTTGTTGTTTTTTTTTAATATCAGTTAATTTTTATTTAGGATCTAAATGAAGTTCAAATTGGAATCAATAGAGATACAGATTATTTATTTATTTATTTGATACAAATTATTCAACAGCTCTCCTTTAATTCTGTCTGTTCTGTGATGTTATTAGATGACACATTTAAGTTCAGTGAAATGTCCTGGGATGATATCAGAAAGGGCTGCATGTCAAAATGCAGTCTGTAGCTCAGCAAGTGTGAACAGCTGATGGTGATAAAGACTGACATTTCAACAATATTTATGTCCTTTGTGTGAGAGAGAGATAAAAAGAAAGAGTAGTAATAAGGGGCCAGGTTAGTCCCTGTACAAGAAAAAACGGCTTAAAGGACAGAAAATCCCCATGGGTTTCCATTCACAATGGTTTCTTCAAAGTTATTTCACTGTTGGCAACAGGTTTTGCTGCCTTGTTGAAATTCCTACGGGTTTAACCTGCTAAAGGAAGAGATGTGTACTGAACTGCAAATTTTCTTCCAATACCTTTCCTGCTCTGCTGTCTTCCCCTGTCAGCACCACAGCTCTTGCAATAGCTGTGCTCCTATAGGCTGCCTGTTTGACTGCAGCATTTTCAGATCCTTTCGACATCTAAGGGTAGATCTGGGCACATCAGATCTATGTGAAGAGCTTACATCGCTAGGTATGATGAAGTGAGTATTTTTCAGCTGAGGAATCAGAATAAGTCTGGGTCTCTTGCTAGACAGGGAATAGGAATTCAACCAACAGAATGCAACTTAATCTTGTTTGTCTGTATTTTGTCCTGAGCATAGTAACAAAAGTTAAATCCATGGAAGGAAGAAGTAAATGAGTTCAGTAGATAAGCTTTTTAATCCTGGTTTCCTTAAGAAGGAAGGCTCATTAGAGCTTACTTTTTATTTTAGAAGTCCCACTCTTTTTCCTAGATTTGTCAGCAAGTTAACAGGCTGAGAAATGTTATGTCTCTAGAGGATCAACAGAAATGGGATGATGTGCAACCATGCAGAAGAGAGCCTGTTGACGTGACAGCTAAGGAAAATGCTGCAGCACTGACTCCTCTGCCAAAAGTTTCAGTCTGAGTTCACACTGCCAAGAGCCCGAGGATCCATATGACCATGACACAAACTCTTAGTAAGCCCAATCTTATTTGTTTCAGTACTCACAGACTTAATTGCATGCTTACAAATAGCCTGTACACAATCCTCAGAATATTCAATTTTCCAAAGCCCTTGGTGCAGATCTCAACCCTTTTCCAGCAGGGCCAGAGGAAATTTTTACCACCAAGTTCAACAGGAGACAGATGTTATAACAACACACAATTGTGTTACAAACACCTAGAGCATGTGAAAATAGTTCAGTCAGATGTATTTTGAATAACCTGGTGTGATTTGTGCTTGTGCTGCAGGAGGTTTTTGAGCAAAGAATGAGGGGTAGATTATTTACGTGTTATTTGTATGGACCATGAATGGTTTACATTTTCTAAAAGCTTGTTTATCTTTACATTCCACTTCTTAACTGGCTTACTCTTTGCTCGGTTGTTAACCTACAGGACCAGCTATTAGCAAACAGTAAATTAAAGACAACACCAGCAAAAGGTCAGCAGTATATTCTCCCAAAGCTATTTCATACCCAATCCAGAGACTTCCTCTTGCTCCATTTACTCAGAGGAATTAAAAGCAGGTGAAAGTAGGGTTGTGTGCACCTGATAATATCAAGAACACACCTGAAAAATGAAGTTGTGAATGAGTAGTTTTGGCCTGAATGCCCTCCGTCTGCTGGGTATTGACCTGTTTTATCTGAAGTAAACCTGAAAAGAACCATTCCAAGCTAAGGAAGAACACCATTATGGAAATGATAAGTTACTTATTGCTGTTATTATTGTGTGGCAAATTGGAATGAGCAGACCAAAAACATAGAGTAAACCTATCCAACAATAGTTTCAGGTTGTCCTCTGTTGCCTTTTGCTAATCAGCTACAGTGTTTTGCTTCTTTCTGGTTAATGCACTCTACTGTTTGTGTACTGTAAACAAATTGCAAATCACACTTTGTTGTGTTGTGTGTAAGTCTGGAAGGCTCCCAGTAAGTCTGAGAAAGAAACCTGCTGATTCTAAGTAACTGCTTAAAGAAAACAATCAAATCCGTTTCTTCTTTTTAAGGTGGTTAAATTCTGTTAAATTTGATGTAAATGAATGAACGTAAGCAACTAGTATGCATGTTTCATCACCTTCCTTCTGTTTTTTATACTATTGAAATCTATTCAAGAAAACACCATTTTAAATGTTCTCAATGGCCATTCTGAGACTTTGACCCTGACCAAATCTAAGATCTAGTTGCACTCACAGAGAAGGTACCATCTCCCTTTCACAGTGCTATATATGGACAGTGGAGCCAGAGGATAAAGTATTGTGAGTAAAGCCCCAGTGTAAACTAGTCTTTTTATGAAGGGGTTTTAGTTTTAGAAAAAAACTAAAAACTTTCGTGTTAACAGGTAGTGTACAGCCAACATTTTTTCTTTCTATACTCATTTTCAGTAAGTGACAGAGAGGTGACTGTTGTAAATAACCGAAATATGAGAATATCCATTGAATTAGTGTGTAAAATTTGAAGAGGCACAATTTTCCAGTGTCAGAGATCTACATTGCTGTCATTCCTCAGTTCAGAAGCACATACAAAGAAAGGGCAAATTAGGTTCAACATTGCAAATCCTTTTTGAGTTTGCCTTAGTAATTTATCCTTTCCCAACATGTGCATTAGCCCCTGCTTTAAATGACTCTTAGTCTATCTCTGTGCCCTGAAATGGTGCCTTTACTTTCTAGCAAACATTTTGACTGTGCTATTTTTTTTTAAATGAAAGCATACACACAACACAGATGATTACATTTTATCTGGAGATCATCTAATATTGCAGTCTAAGTCAAAGGCGGTTGGTACCAGTCCGTAACACATGCTGCTCAAACTGAACTTACCAGTCTGATGGGCAAAACATACATATTTCACATACAAACAAGTGAAGCCTATGAGAACAACAAATACAAAATGTTAATGGGTGTAGAAATGTCAAATATTGATCAGGAAAGGTCTTTGTGTACATTAAGAACAAAGACTTCCCCAACTGGTCCTTTTTTCTTGTCTGATGGAAAGAGGGGAAGGAAAGCAAGTGTACATTAAAAAGAAAAGAGTAAATACAACTTTTATGGGGTAAGTGATGTAAGTAAAGAAGGCAGCTAGTAAAACATCCTAACTTTCAGATGCCTGGGAAGATTATTGACAGCATAAATATCTTTGCTGTATGAAACATTCCTAAGTCTCTTTAAGTCTCTATCTCTCCATGTTTTGAATGTATCTATATGTCAAACTGATTTTTTTCTCTGTTTGTACAATCCCACTTTTAACAGACAACCTTAGAATTTAGAAATGAGAAATGCTTTCACAAAAGTATTCATTAAGACCTCTTTGTGCAGGGTTTGTTGCTGCTTTGTTTAGATTTTATTTTACCAAAGATTTTTCTTTTGAGACTAGCTTCTGAAAGTTTCTCTTTATGGAGTGAATGCACTGTCTGCTTCAGGGAACTGAAACAGCATATAGAGTCTAAGAGGAAGTAAATTATTGGAATGTAATCAGTTTCAAGGATGGAGGTATGGCTGGTTTTATCTGCTCGGTACATGCCACTGTGTATGGCAGATTTTGAACAATATCATATTCTTCAGTGAGAAAGAACGTGGAGAAAAAGGGTTTATGAAAATAGTGGAGGTTTCTTAGCTGAAAAAGCCAACAAAGACTGTTAGAGATATCAGCACTGCTTCAACAAGTCTCTGAGCTGCACATTACTGAACACTGGAAGGTGTACAGGGAAGTATTTCTGGGGGGTTTATGCTTTTTATATTTTGCCTGAGTATCTGCCACTGCCCAGTGGTTGCCCACATGTTGGTTGTTCTTGCAGTTTTAAGAATGAACTGAAGGGGTTCCCAGGAAGTCTGTGCTGTTGCAGGTGAAGACTCTGCTGTGTGATTGACATCCTCCCCTCTTCCATACTAAGAATATGTTTTGGTTTTAAAAATGAGAAGCTGCTGAAGCCAAACAATAGCTCAGGAACCCAAGAGCTTTTCTGCCAAAGAAGTTCAGGCTAATGAGGATGTAGTGATTTTTTGTTTCCACCACAAAATACCCCGGAACTGCTGCCTCTTTGTTTCCCAATTAGATGTGTCTCCCTGATAGCATGACATCTCCTCTATCCTCTTGCCACTTGTTTGAGGTTATTTCTTCCTCTCCAACTTTCTCAGTGTATGACTAACTGCTCCTTTCCCCTTGAAGATGCTGCACTTTCGGGAAGACACTTACCTTCCCAATTTTTTAGAAAGAGCAGAGATAATGGTTAATCTTTTATTCTGATTCAGTATCAGCCTGGATGGCACCAGCCTGGAGACTGAAACAGCAGTCTGACTTCACACCTGAGGATTTGCAGAGAACTGGAGCCCAGCCGCCTTCACCCAAAAAGGACAAGGTGCTCTGCCTGCGACCTTCATGTCAGACCATAGCTCTGACAAACCCTCCATCTCAATGGTGCCAGAGCAAAACTTAACCAGAAAGTGTGACCAAGTAAAAAGCATTGAAGCAAAGGAATAATTAAAGTATTTAGTCATCCTGATTTTGCAAGGGATTTGTCTCTTGCTATAGTGGCCTCAAGCATTTTCATGTTGGCATTTCTGGTAAAAAGCATCACCTTTTGCTGCAGTCATCCTGCTTGTTATGAATGTTGTTTTTTTCTCTCCAGTATGGTCATGGTTTGATTATAGCTCCACTGGGGGAGTCTGAGAGCCCATGGTTTAAAAATTGTAATTAAAGATTTCAGTAATCACATGTAATTTTATTAGGTATCCTTCTCAATCTAATTTATGGTCCATGAGAGGGATTCTTGCTTATTCTATGCATATGCAATTATGTATGAGAATTAGTTATGGTTTCTTCCACAGAGATTTAGTTCCCCACCTTTTCCCAAAAAATGAAAATACAAGAAACCCCCGAAAGTGCATCTCTGTGTAACACGTTAGTCACTAGTGTGAACCAAAGTTTGCTCACAAACGTGAAAAAGACTCAATTATGTCCAGCATGAACCAAAGCTCTGTCCACAACAGCAGCACCAGGCAGAGTCACTCTCCTAATCACTGTGCGCGTAACAGGGAAACAAGCATTACTTCTGCATGTCTTATCTTTGCCAAGTGTGGGGAATCATTCTGCTGGTGAGCTGGTTTCTTAATGCAATTTAAGTTTTACCTTTGCCTCTGCAATTCCCCTCTCTCTTAGAGAACCTGTTAGCCAAAAAGGTTACTAGGGATATGATGTGTTTAGAATACAAGATGTTATTAAAATACCCTATCACATTATTTTTAGAGGCTGATGGTCAATTTCTAAACATATTTATTGGGATACTCATAAAATTTGGTACTGAAAAGCTTAGCAAAATGACTCCTTAGCACCCCTAGTGTTCTCCCAGTCCCAAAGTATCTTTCACTTGCTTCCATCCTTTATACACATTAACTTAACTATTTAAATAAAGGGATTTTGCTGGTAAAACCATTTAGCTGCTTGTCTTCTTTTGGTTCCTGTAAATCTGGGATTTTAAAGCCCTTGGTTTGAGAGCTTAGTCCTTTAGTATTAAGGCTGTAGAAACCCTCACCATATAGTCCCCAAAGCCTCTGTTTCAGTGATGCTGATATTGATATCTTCTATTTTCCCTCTAGGCAGAAATTATTGCTAAAAAGAACATTCTTTAAAGTTTACTTCCACATGAAAATTACCTTTTTTTTTTTTTCTGTTTTTTAGGTCAAAATGGTTGAAACACTTTTCTGCAAAAGAAAAGTGAAAAAAAAAATCACCTTTTTTTTTGCAAAACTGGAATTTGTCCTTAGTTTTCTTTCATTTGTTTGCTTATTAAGGCAGTTCTGTGTGCTCTTTGCATATAGATCTTCAGTGTGAACTATCCTGATTTAAACTCCAATGAGATCTTAATTTGGTAAGGCATAAATGTAATAGTGAATTTGATGTCATCAAACAAGTCACTTGAGGAAGGTCTGAACTTACACAAGTTGCTTGTGAGTTCAAAGCATTATGGGCCTTTTCATGTATAACCCACCACTAATACAACTGTGTCTGTGTCTGGTTAATTCTTAGGACTACCTGCTGTGGAAGAGGCAAATGAACAGGTCAATTCAAAGCCCTCAATTTGATATTCAAGTTTTCTTCAACCATTTTCAATACCATTTAAATGAAAATGGATATTAGGGAGGAATTTTTCAAGCACTGAAATGAGTCATCCTATGAGCAGCTCTAGCAATAAATCCTTTAGAAATTTCAAATATTACTTAGGAAAAACAGCATTTTTGGTTTTCTGTAAGGCATGTTATGCTATTTGTACCCTTCTAAGTGTACTCTCAACTTGCAGTTAAAACACCTTATCCTGAGAATCTTAGTGCTATAGGCTTCGAAATGACTGAGTTAATTTAGAAACAATTATATAAATCTAGAGAAACTTCTTTTCCCTTGGGAAAAATGAAATCTATTTAGGGTAGCCAAATTGTCTATCTCTATAAAGTGAGGTCTAATTATGTGCGTGGGTGAAGTTAAAATAACATATTTTTTGTTAAATATGTGATTGTTTTAGTTCATATAATTCTTATTACAATAAAGTGGTCAGATAATGGAGTGAGAAATACCATGACAGGAAATTTCCTACCCATAGTTAACACTTGGCTTTAGACACAAACTGTCCAAGGTTTTATTCTGTCGAATGGCTTGCCACTTTTTTGATAATACCACATATGGAGATTAATTCTCACAAACCAAACCCTCTTGAATGAAACATATAAACAACATTTTTATCTGTACTGTTAAGCAAAGCTTTATCTTTCAATGTAGAATCTCTCTAGAACTCTCTGACCTTTGCATCTCCTATAAAACTTAACAGCAATAATTAATTACAATGACAACAAAAAAGAATTGGTTCCCAGATGAGCCTTCCATTGTGATCCCATATTTCAGAGGATTTTCATGAAAGATGTACCCACAGTTTCAATTTTCATTTTTCTAGATCGGACTGGAAATAATGTTTCATGAAGATCATGCAAATAATCAATCCTGTGTGGCTGAGAATTTCCCTGACAAGAATAGCACTATCAGTGTGCTTAATCATGTGTGTATTTGCAGAATGAAAGACATAACTGTTTCATCTTGTTTTGAATTTATAGTTGATGCTGACAGGACACCTACAACCTGTGATCAGTACCTGTTACTGGAAATTTAAGTTAAACAAAATATTACCCAGTTTATAAATAATATTATCTGTCTTCAACCTCCTAAAATAAAATCTAACTTTCAGTTTTATAGCAAATCTAGCATTTTTCCCAATTATGTTTGTTATCCAGACTCCCTACCAGGCAAAGAAGACATACTGAGCTGCCATGTTACAGGGCTGCATAAAGGTGGGCTATATCTATTTAATATGCCTCCCAGTGTGTTGATTTGCTTTTCTAGGCAGATCTGATGTTTAACATCTCATTGTTAATTTATAATAAAAAGGTATTTTTATTCTTTTATCTTTTGATAGATTTAACACTGTCCCTTTCATAATTTAGTAGTCTATAACCCTGCTGCTGAACCATTTGTGGATACTGCAGTTTAATCACAATATACTATCAAGAACACTATAATGAAGCCAACTGATGTACTGAAAAGAGCAAGCCTTATGACAATGAGTCCATGTAAAGAAAAGACACCTCAGCTACTGCCACTTTTCTTGTTGAAACTAGCATATTCTCCTCCAAGGTTATTTGATGTAGCAGATAAAGTGCAGTCCAGTTAACTGTCCATATAAATTGTACTAATTTCTTGAACAGAAAGAGTGAGCTTTTGTCATAATGCATTCATACTGTAAATGAGACAGAAAATGAACTCACCACAATTATCTTGTCCCTTCTACAGTTGTCCCAAGTTGTTTCTCTAACATTTCTACACCAACTATGCCAATCTTGTCAGCCTGCGCTTTTTACTGTTAGAACTTGGCCTGAAATAAGGATGAAGACATTTCAGATTTGTTCTAATTTTTGTAAGAATGTGTTTTGCTCTGATCTGCATTTTCTCTTGAACAAATAAAGTACAGACATTTACATGCTAGGTATAGCTGAGCCTGAATCTCATAATTCAGCAATGACCTTAAGATATTTGCAATTAGATTTAGTATTCCGGTCTTGTAACAAGATGACTTTCAAGTTCTACAAAACAGGATGGTGGCTTGTGTAATGTGTTTAAAAAATAAGTCTATGTTCTTTCTATTCAGGATGGTTTTTGGTGCAGTGGCCATCTTCGCTCACACAAAGAGCACCAGGAATGTCAGATACTGAGTGTTCTTATATAACTAATAGCAAGTAGCAAATGTAAAACTGATACTTGAAGGTGTCCTAAGTTAACCTCAGCCTCACCTAGAATTTCCTCTGTGGTGGATGGAACCCCATAACCAGAAGAAAAACTGCTCCTGCTCTGTTTCTCTTGGCTTTGCTTACACCGTAGTTACAAACCAAATTACGATGCTCTCACTTCAGATGTTCCTTTTTTTCTAGTGTGTAGCAGAGCAGATCGTATTAACATCATGACCAAAAGAACTATTCTACAGCTGCAATTGTTTAAAGCTGTAGCGTGGTTCCCTAATGAGTTATGAAAGTATTTTGATCTCATTTATACAGGCAAAACCCAACACATGTCTGTTAGTGTAACTACACCTTGGCCAAGTCAAAATTGTTTGTAAATGTGGTAGATGGTGAGGTTTAGCAAAGCAGGTGATTTTTTCTCTCTAGTGAGGCACCTGGGAAATGCCATTCAAGAGCAAGCAGAAGACTTTAAAAGGGCAAGTGATTATATGCCTGGCAGATATAATTGGGAAAGATTTGGGACTATAAGAGTTAGTACATCCTGCATTTAAGTTAAGGTACACCTTTTTCACCCAAACATTTTGAAAACAATTAACTATCTAATTAGTAGTAGAGATATTAAAGTAAGATTACAAACTCATTTAAAAAAATCAAGATTTGATGCATCTTATTCTAGACATATATTTGTAATTATTCCGTATTATGAGTTCCCATTGATCTCTCTGTGACTGAACCAGCATTTAACTCAGCAGCGAGCGAAACTGAGCACTGGGCCAGTCTTGCGGGTCACGAACATCTGATTCGGTTTTGTCACATATCAGAGCACAGCTTTGAAATTTGCAAATAATTTTGTCGCTGTACTTTTTCTTTTAGAATTATTGTTGACAACCTCAGCTTTTTTTTGGTGTGATATTTGGCATTAGATGAAATGTTTTAACCTTCATAAAATTTAAATGCTTTCACTTACTGAACATTAAGTAATTCCCTTTTTTTCCAGGTATTACATACACCACTGTTGTTTCCTATAGCAGTAAGATGCCTGGAAGAAGCCCGTACTTGGGAATCTTAATTTTTCATTCTTCAAACTCTGAGTAATCACCAACGAGTCACAGAAAATCCATGATGTGCTGTGGGAAACACAGTGTTCCTGAGAGCCCAGGCAATAAGATTCAAGAGGGACCTAAATTACACTGCATGTAGATCAGTATGTAATAGGGAAATAAAGGATGATTATTCATTGCACTGATACAAAATAAAACATTTGGCTTATTAAAAAGTACTCTGATTTAGGTTCAGTAATTTTTTAAAAGCATTTTAGTATGGGGAAAACTTACTAGAAATGGTTCGATTTTACTAGATGGGGGTTGAATTACTGAGGTTTCAAGAGGAAATTTTCCTGGTTTATGGAAACCAGTTGATCATTCCCACTGAGAATTCCCCTTTCTTCGTAACACCTGTACTCTGTGTCCTATGGCTTCAGGCTTTCAACCACATTTCCTCTTCCTCAAACTTTAACTACACCTTTGGAATAGTTTGCACCCAGCGAAGCAAATGCTGTGCTCACTAGGGGCATGTTGTGTTTCAAGTGGGGAAGTATATGGAGCAAGAGATAAACCTGTATTTCAACACAAGGTTGTCCGGGGGGGAACAGACTCTACTGCTTGACAAACCTCTTTTTCATTCTTGTTAAGGCACCGCTTTCTGATCCTCAGCTTTCATCACATTTGGTGTACCATGGATTTGGGTTTCTTTGTATTTGGCATGGGGAGGAGACTTTTTATAAGGGAACAATAGCATAGCATCAAGAACCATCAGGCATAATCATGCCAGTGTAATTCTTGCACAGTGGCAAGCCTAGTGATTCACTGTGTCTCCTGCCAAATGTTGTGAATCAATGTGAAGCCAGCAGGAACGGTAATCCTTTCCTAGTCTTGTGCTAGAACATTCCTCCTGCTGTCACTGCTCCCGAGCAATGTCTTTTGAAAACTCAGGTTAGCAAAGACAGCACAAGCCACAGCAGTTCATACATGCTCCAGGCTGAGAAGGCGTTTGAACAGTCACAATCACTGTGCTGGGTACATTTGGGGCAACTCTTGCAAGTCCCAGTTTTGTGTCTGCACATTTTGTACACATTGTTTAACAAGCAGTTCTGGGACTGAAGCAGAAATAAAGAAACTTCCAGTATTGCCATGAGCTGAATGAATGAAATACACCTCTCTGCTATTGAACCTGGCTAAGAGTTTTTTTGCACAAGAATTCTTACTAAAGGGCTGCTGCAGGCATAATCTCTTAACCCATCCTACCTCAGTGGTGTCACCTTTGTCCACTACTTTCCTGTCATAGAATCATAGAATGGTTTGGGTTGGAAGGGTCCTTAAAGCTCATCCAGTTCCAACCCCCTGCCATGGCAGGGACACCTTCCACTAGACCAGGTTGCTCCAAGCCCCGTCCAGCCTGGCCTTGAGCACTGCCAGGGATGGGGCAGCCACAGCTTCTCTGGGCAACCTGTTCCCAGCTCTGAGTCACAACTCATTCAGGAAAGTGGAAACCAGTCATATGCACAGACCAGGCAGACACCCAAGGCGTCTCTGGAGGTAATAGTCAACCTGCAGAAATGGACATTTTTAACATAAGAGGTTAAACACTCTCATCATCACATCCTGTACCTTCAGCACAAGAAAAGACAGTAGATTTGGCATTGCATCAGTATGATTCATAACTATCTTAGCTATAAATTACTTGTTAGTTAGAGACATCTTTGGGGAAAATTATGTCTCTCCCCCTCCTTCTAGAGGATGGGGGAGAAAAGTATCTGTTGCTCATTTCATGATTGCCATGAAGTTTTGAGGTTCAATTAAAACAAAGGATTACAAGAGCAGGCAATATTGCCTCATGCTGGGACACTCTTCACTCAGCTCTTTGAAACATTTGCAGGAGAATATAAAGAGCTTAAATTACGGGTGAGGAAACAGGACAGAGGTAGGATTTGATAACATTTACCAGCACCTGTGAGATAATTGATGTAGGGATACGAAGCATGACATTGCCAGGGCCTCTGGTAGGGAAAGATGAGAAAAGACAGAAGGAAACCAGCACTTGACATCTGGGAATAGGAGATGCAGGGCTTCCCTTAAATCATGATACACAATCACAAAATCAATAGTGGAAGTCAGCAGGGACCTCTGAAGGTCATCTGGTCCAATCGCCATTCTGAAACAGAGCTTCCTATAGCTGACTGCCCAGTACTGTGTCCACATGGATTTTGAATATCTCCAAGATGAAGACACTACAAACACCCTTGTGCCAGTGTTCAAGCTACTTGTGCCAGTGTTCAAGCACCCTCACAGTGAGAAGGATTTTTCTTATATTTAAACATAATTTCCTTTATTTATTTTTATTTTTAGTTTGCATATGTTGTTTTTTGTCCTGTCAATGGACATCAATGAGCAGATTCTGCTCTCTTGTCTTCAGTCCCTCCCATCAGGTGTTTATCCACATAGAAAAGTCCATAACTCATTGGGTGAGCAATTGAATTGGCCAGAGTGTCAAGCCTAAAGAGTTATAGTAAATGGGTTACATCAGACTGGTGGCAAGTCACCAGCGGGGTTCCTCAGGGCCAGTACTCTTTAATGTTTCTATAAATTATCTGGATGCAGAATTGAATGTACATTAAATTTGCTGATGATACTAAAATAAGAAGAACTGTGGACTCCCGCAAGGGTAGAGAAGCCTTACAGTGAGATCTGGATAGACCAGAGAGCTGGGCACAGGGGAAGTCCAGATGGGACATTAGGAAAAGGTTCTTCACCAAGAAGGAGATTAGTCACTGGAACAGGTCCCCAGGGACATGGTCACAGCACTAAGCCTGTCAGAGTTCAAGAAGCAGGTGGATGATGCTCTTATTTTATATTGTTTAGGTAGTCCTGTGAGGAGCAGGGCATTGGACTCAATGATTCTTGAGTCCCTTCCAACTTGTAATATTCTCTGATTCCACAATGCTATTGATCCTCTTTGTGATCTCCAACATGTTCATGTCCATCTTCTACTGGGGAACTCAGCTGCCGACATAGCACCCAGATGTTCCTCACCGGGACATAACAGAGGGAGAAGATTACCTCCCTTGAGCTTCTGGCAGTGCCCTGCCTAATGCAGCCCAGGAGCACAGGCACTGAGCAGTGCTTTTGAGCTCCACTTTGCTACATAGAGAAAAAAAATAGTATCTTCAAATGAAAAGGTCACTGCACCTTGGGTGTTTTGTGCTTTCTACCTTCTCTTTTGTTACAAGTACACATGAACTGTAGCAGAATGGTAAGGTTCAGATCACTCCATCATCTCAAGAGTTTGTAGAAATAACATCTCTGCAGACCTGTCATCATAAAGAACTGTTTCAGAGTCGGCGTAGCACTTGGGATGCCACATGCCAGCTCCAGTGCACTTTTGCTCTGTGTAGATGCTCTTAGTGAACACAAAGCATGAGATGAAAACTTACTTCATTTTCAAACTGTTGCTTGAAAATGCTCACTCAACCCTTCAGCCCATCAACTTCTTCAGGAGACAAGCACTGGAGTGAAAGTGCACCACACTGCACTCAGCTGAATGGTGTGAAAGCTCAGTTGGTTGTAGGTACCCCACAGCAAGTGTAAACTGTGAGCTAAACCTGCCTCCAATGAGACATCTTGCTAAAAAAGCAACATGTTTTGCCCAGAAGGTCTGGCAGACTGACACTTAATACTCACAGCATATCCCACAGAAAGATCAGCACGGAGTCTTCCAGGGTTGATAATGAACAACCCCTGCAGTAATTAAGCTCTGTGCACCTTTTGAAAACAGTTTCAAGTCTTCTGGGATTCTTTAATTCTCACGTGCGTCACCGAAGCACAGGTTCAGTATTCCCACAGAAAACAGCAATCCCTCTGATTTACGGACTTCCCCACCCTTGGAACCAAGACACTGACATGTTCTGCTCCAGGCACTGAAAAGCTCAGCACTGCTCACTCTCTTTTTCTTTTATATTTTTTCTTTTTTTTTATTTTCCCCCCTAAAGATAGTGTTTCCTGTCAAATTAACGCTCCCAATTACAAGTGGATTTAATCCCTGGTGATTACCTACCTATCTTAATTGACTGTCTTATTCCAAACCAAGGCAGGATGTTTGAACAGATAGACAAAGAAAGGCTCTGATTTGCTGAGACAGGGAGAACTTACCTTCCTAAAATATAAGCTACCTTTCTCTCTCCCAGTTACTACTTTTCCTCCTTTGAACAATGAAATCTGTCTGGGAAAGTTTATGGCTTCCAGAAAACTTAGTCACATACACAGTTCGCTGGTCCAGCTGGTCCTGTGGATATGACTGGGATACAACTCAGAGGTTTCTTAAGTACATTGGGAACTAAAGCATTTCAAAAATTTCTACTTAATTCCGAGGCCATGTGCTTCCTTTACTGTCTAATTCCTAATTTCCAGGTATTTGGGTGTTAAGGTTCTGACTGATTTAACATTCCCAGAATGGTGCTTACTCTTCCTGTTAGTTTCAGAGGTGTTTTGCAAGGAAGGAACCAGGTACCTGTTAATCAGAGTAAGACTTTGGCTAACTAATATATGTATTATTAGCATCCGGTTTATGTACTAGTAAGAATAAATATGGCAAACCAGGGAGAGCAAGATATGTAAACTCACAGGGAATTTCTGTCCATTTGGTTATTATTTGTTGGTATAAAAATATAGAAATAAAGGAAGCACTATTCTTCTGATGCTTTAGCAATGTCCTCCAAAATGTCAGAGGCAAATAGGAAAAGTTATGTCTCCGAAGGAGAAGTGGAGAAGAAAGAGTGTATAAATTCTCCCCTGATCAGTTACTGCAGCACACAAACTGGGAATTCCTCCATCACCTCCAGCACCACTGAAAACCATCCTTCCTCCTTCCAAAAAAGTTACAGACTTCACGGTTCAGATCCAAATCAAGGGGGGGACTGATAGCTCTTTAATGACTTTAGGTAAAATGACCTGACCTACATTACAAGAGGATTTTCTTTATATCGCAAAGGGAGAGAACGTAAAAACCTCATTACATGATTTCTGAACAGCCCTAGCATCTGAGATAACCCCTTCACCAGCCCCACACTTGCCAGCAACCAATCCAAAGAGACATTTAGATGCAGTCAACACACTACAGCAGCCCAGAAGGGTGACAGAGACCTTGACATATTATTTTTTGTTATCCTAAGAGAGTTACATGGGAGCCTGATGGCAGAAGATACCCACGCTGACTACTGTCTGCAGAGTGATTTATCAGTGGAAATGTAAATTGGATGGAAAGGATTTAAGTGTGCAAATTATTCTTAATCTTATTGTCTTATATGTGGAAAAATCACAGTTAAGAAATTATAGGGTAGCATTAAAGTTCTTAAATCATCAAAATACCTCCCAGGACATGCTTTTCCTTGCTTAATGCAATGAGTGTATGCAAAAGGAAGGGGAAGTAGTGTAGGAAGGATAGTAAAGGAGTCAGCACATATTTCTTACCCAATTCTGCATTTCAGTTACCCATGTCTTCCTTCATCATCATCTACGCACGTACCTATATTTCCCATCACCAAACAAAAGGGGAATGTTTTAATCTAAGATCTAAAATGAATGTGCAGACACAGACATAAATGAAACAAACAAGCACCCATTTGGTATGTCAATGTTCCACTGGATGCAGTTCCTTAAATGAAAATATCCTTAATTCTAGAATGGGCATCCACATAAATTCTATTAAAAACAGAATGAAAAAGAGTCCCATCCAGAATAAAATGGAAGTGTATTGTGTCCAACGTACTGTAATATTTATCTTAAATACATTTTAGTTCTTTTTTTTTTACAATTACAGTTTTAAGAGTCATTCATTGACTAGTGGAAAACTGGTATACCCAGAAATGGTGTTTTGCAACCACCTTAAAAGTCAGTTTCACCCCTTGGATATTTTAGTGGAAATAATTTTTAATCCTGACTGGTTACTGATTATGAGCAGTCTTCATTGTTCTTTCTGATACATTTTTTATAAGATGCATTTGTTAAAGCATAAAATTGGTCAGGATTACAAATAACTTGCCCTGACAGCTGGAGGGCAGCATTTCTCTCACAATGAAAACCAATTTCTCTGCAGTGAAGGCAGATGTCAGGACAGTAACTAGTATGTTTCAGCTATAGAGGACCAATAATTCTTCAAAAGCACTCTGGATTAGACACAGAAATCTGAATCAATCCCTTTCAGAGTTTGGGGGAATGGGAATGCATATAACCTTTGATCTGAAAGCAGCTCCAGGATGAGTGGTGCATCCTTGACACCCCATTGCTAGAGAAGGGAAGGGGGAAGGATGGACCATGACACCAGACAACATCTAGGGTACCACCAACATCAAAGGGTTGCTTCCCGCTATGCTGCCCAGCCCCTCTGGGCCCTGGGCAGAGCTCAAATGACTAAGCTGGTTGCACTGAACTCTGTATTAGTATTCCTGAAGTGGCTTGATGGAGAGGTGGAAGTATGGTGGAAGAGAAGGAGGAGAAAGGAAGCATAAAGGAGTAGCGGTGGCTGGCTGGTGGGAGGGTGAAGAGCTAGCAGCGGGAGTCTGCAACACACGAACTTAATAGCAGAAGTGAGCCTGAGTGCACCTTTCAACCTTGGTTTGAGCTGCCTCTTTTGTGGGAGTGAGTTCACACCTCAGGCTATTTCCATACATTATTAAAGTGTCATCATCTTAGGGATACAACCCGGTTCATTTTTGTGCACCCACAGGTTACAGCTGAAATTATCAACAATCTCCTGTAGGAGATGTGGGTTACACGCAAAATAAACACACATGGCATTGTCTTCAATATTTGTTAATTAAATTCCAAAAGGCAAAAATTAGAGCCAGTTTTAATTAATGTGTTGCACAATGACAAGTTTAGGTTACATTAGCGAGAGCTGAAATGCTTTCAGTTCACCTAAACTAAATGTCATCAGGTTTTAATCCCACTGAAGTAAGGAACATCTCAACCACTACCTGAGGCTGCATATTTCTCCCAATATTTATTTAGTATTAACAACAGTCTTTCTGAATCTTTGTTATTTATATAATTGCCTGCTGTGGTTTAATCCCAGGCAGCAACTCAGCCCCACACACCTGCTTGTTCCCACTTCCCCTCCCAGTGGAATGGGGGAGAGAATCAGAAGAATAAATGTGAGAAAACATGTGGACTGACATAAAGGCAGTTTAGTAGGTAAAGCAAAAGCCATGCACACAAGCTAAGCAAAACAAGGAATTCATTCCCCACTTCCCGTTGCAATCAAGTGTTCAGCCATCTCCAGGACAGCAGAGTTCCATCACGTGTAACAGTTACTTGGGAAGGCAGACACGATCACTTCAATTGTGTGTTCTCTCTTCCTCCATCTTCCCCTCTTTCTATATGCTGAGCATGATGCCATATGGTGTGGAATATCCCTTGGGTCAGGTGGAGTCATCTGTCTATCCCAGCCCAAACCAGCAGAGAATGTCTCTACATAAACACCACAACTTGGTGTATAGTTTTGCACTCCAAAACATAGCCCAGTACTAGCTACCATGAACAAAATTAATTTAACCCCAGACAAAATCAGCCCATTGACCTGCTCCTGTTCAAAAATTATAGCCAAAATTTTATCCTGTGTCCAGTTTAAGCAGTAGGGATAGGAAAGCACTGAACGTTCATGTCACCAATCAGTCATACAAGAAAATCTGGATGTATATGAAGCTAGTGGTACTTGAATAGAATAAACTAAAACATAGTGGGGCTACCCCCAGCAAGACAGCATTATATTTATTGCATTACCTTTTTTGTTTTAAATCCTAAATGTTTGGAGGGTTTTGTTGTTCGTTTTTGGTTTGGTTTTTTTTTTTGCACCTTCCATGTTTTCAAACACATGGAGTATTGACATTGGGTTCCAGACACATTGAAAAGCAATTTCAAAGAAGCCCTCAACATGATTTGTGTTCCTGTGGTCAATTGTTCTATTTTCCCACAGAAGGTCATGGCTAAGACAAATGCCTGACAGAAATCTGCTGTCTTTCATCATTAGATTTTTTTGAGTTGATGGATTCCTACCCGGAGAAGCTTTATACAAGTTGCACTGAGAGAGGCAGAAAGACTTTACTGTCAATTTTTGCCATTTTCTCTCTGACTCAATACTTTCCATACTGCATCTCAGGTGGGGAGCCAGGTATTCAGTGTACTGAGTTGTTTGCTGCTTCCTTTTCAAAGGGGAATATAGGATTTGCATTTTCAAATGAATTTTTATCTCCTTCTGGCTGAAAAGTTGATGCCAAACTGGGCACAAATTGAGTCTAAACCAGTTCTTGAAGCCATCTTTGGGGCAAAAAAGATGTTTCCTTATTTTTGAAAATATGAGGGGAGTTGGTGGAAATCTGCAGAGATCCAGTACTGATGGCACAGCAGTGCTGGTTTACATCTTCTAAGGACTTTGCTGCTTCCAACACAGGAATGCTGAAAAGCCTTTTTTTTTTAAGGGATGTGATCTTTTAATTATTGTATTAACATTGTCAACTGTCAAACGCTTTGAAATAATTTAATATTCCCAGTCTCCTTACAACCTGTTTATTGATATTCATGAAGTGAATCCCCTCTTGAGATGTCTAGACTGAATGTCAATATGGTTTATAGATGAAGACATGGTTTATAGATGGAAGGTATTAATAATTGAATCCTGAAATTGTTTAATTTTACTTCAATAAAAGGCCAGGCAGGACAGGAACCAATATGCCCTTTTGCTGAATTGATGTGCAAGTGAGTAGAGCCAAACAAAATCATTTCAGCCATCAATGCTCAAAAGAAAAAGTGATTGACTTGAGAAACATATTTTAATATAAAATTGTTTTGTTGGAATTATTTCCCTGGGTGAAATTCCTTCTTGTCACATATAACATGACTAGAGATACCTCTTTATAATGTCTACATGCACTATAGTAGACATATTTTAGCCTTCAATCTCTCCTCGAAAGTTGTACTAGAAAGGACTAAGGGGAGACATATTCCCAAGAATGATCATGAGAGTAATATTTAAGCTCTATGCAGGAACTCGAGGATAAATACTTTCTTTCCTGTACTATTCATAACATCAGAATAGCTGGTCATAACACTCTCTTCCATCTTTATGAAATATATTTATCCAATAATCTAATCAGGATGAGTAAAAGTCTAAGAATATCTTGAAGGAGAAGATTACTGCCTTTCAAATACGAGAAAAAAATTCTTTCATGGACAAGCATACAACAAACCCAGTCCTAGAGGAAAGAAGAAATATTATCCAATCTGTAAATCACAATAGTTCTACTGGAAATGTTGGAATCCCAAAGGTGCCAGAAAGTTTCCAGGGAGAGCACTCAATCAGTGCCCCACTTGTCCATTATCTCTATAAAGTTTTCTGACATTGAACACTCACAGTTTAAATACTCATGATCTGACCCCATGACCACTGAAGTCAGCACAACTTTATTTCCTAACTTCAGTGGAGATACTGTATCTCACCCCTGAAGAAAACATCTATTTATACCTTTCTCTTTTGCATTAGAATCCTTGATAAACCCAATATTTGTTTATTAGCACATTAGGTTTCTACATCCTCTTTGTTTTTACTATGAATAGAATCAGAATGTTTTATTGCTTTCATAAGGGGAACTGAGTGTATGCCTGGGTGCACGTGTGATAGGAAGGAAACATCACTGTAGGCTTCCTGGTATACACAGGATCTCAGTTACCATTATGATCTCTTTGGAAAGGGCATACATTAAATCTAACGGATACTCTACATCAGTTCTGTGCCAGTGTAAAATAGCTCACAAGTTAACTTCAGCATAACATCTGACCAGCCTAAGTATGAACAAAGCTGAAAGATAATTTTAACTGAAGCTGAAAACTACAGGTAGAATTTAGCCAAGAAACAGATACTTAGTACACAGGTCTATGAGTGACCTGCTAAGATTCAAGAGTCACTAAGAGCCTCTCACTGGGAGACTCGTTAAGACCCTCTCATAAGAAAACATCATGTCACTTTTAGTCTTACACAGCACTAGAAAGATACCCACCTTTGAATATCTATGATTTTAAAAGACAGATGTCCCTGTTGTCATCACAGCAATAACCAGGTAATACTTCAGCTTATGTAGAAATTTTGCTCGGGTCTGTGCAAAGTGGCCAAGCAGTTCATAACTGCTGGCTTCTAAAGAATTATAAAATCATATGAAAAAAATTCAGTAAAACACAGCTTTTGCCACAAAAACTGAAGCATTTTAAATATTGACTCCTTCTTTTAAGTCTGTAGAAGCATCACCTACACATTAACACCCCTGAGACATTTTAGTTTCTGCCTTAGTAGACACTATTTTCCAAAGGTGCTTGGCATCTTTGTTGAAGATGTATCCTTATTCCTTAAGAGAGTATGTAGGTGCCCTGGACTTTAACAGTCTAAGGTTCAGTGTTTTCTCTCAGTTCAGGCATCTTTGCAGGTCTCCAGATCACGAGTGGATCTGAAAGGCTTTTCTATACCCTTCTGCCAATACCATGTAGGATAAAATCTGTTGGGCACTATGACAGACACTACGTGGTTAGACAAATAGACTTCCTACAGTGTTATTAGACACCTCCTTCCCACCAGCTCTAACCTCTGCAAGCTGGACCCTAGTATCTCTGACCTAGGGTAGATCACACAAATACAAATATCCAGATCCTCATCTTGGCTGGGATGCCTTGTAAAGCAAGCAGGAGTCTGTCCCACTGTATAAAGTGCCATTTCACCAACCTAACTGCTTTGCCTGAGGTGAAGTCACTGTTTATTTGACTCACGTAAGTACAAGAAAGCTTTTCAATACCTTTTCTCAAATATTATTTCCTACTACTACCAATATAAATCAATATGAAACAATTAGGAGCACTACATCATTTACCTTTATGTTTATATTTTAGTTGGTGGGGGAAAAGGTCTGTTTGAATCTTTCTGCTCTGTTCAGATGGGTGGCTTAGGGGGAAATGTGTAAGAAAAGAAACAATCATATTCTAATATCCATGGATAAGAGAACTGTGGCACTGGCAATTCTTTAATTTGATTGTTGAGTCTAATGTTCTCTTGTCAGCAGAGAAATATACGATATGCTCTAACATTCCTGCACTGCTGATCTGGAAATGTCACTGTTTATGGAGGTAATGAATCCTGAGACTTGCTCTACTGGAGGGCTTTTCCTCCACCCACTAGATCTACTGTCCTTTTTGTTGTAGTCCCAAAATACGAGGCTATTTTACCACAATGTCAAAAGTCATGTCAATTAGACAGCATGAAAGAATCAGGAGGAACTCAACCTTGGCAATTCATGATGGCCTGTATCCATCTGAATTATAAGTAGGACTTTAATTCAAGAGTAAAAGACTTACATCTATTAAGCTTCTAAGACAATCATACAATAGATAGCATCAACTCAGATTTCAGATGTTATAGATAATTACTCATGGCATGAAATAAAGAAATGGAAAGCATGGTATTTGTATATCATTATGGGGGAACCATATGTCCACAGATAGACTCACCTCTCTGAGTAAAGTTTGTATTTCTGAATAAATTTATTTCATTCAGAAGCTGGAAAGTACATTCAAAGACTATAGTATAGTCATTTTTGTTTCCAATTATTTTCTATTCCCAGCTGTCCCTGTTTCTATTACTTATTCCTGCTCTTTTACTGAACAGTGTTCTTTTGCCTGCAGTGTGATGTGGATCAAGATAATTTATCTACTTCAAAAAAAACCCAACCAACAATAAACCAACCAACCAAACAAAACCCCAGACAATTGCTGTTGCTTTTAGGTTAGATCACCTGAACAATGTATACACTGTCAGATCACGAATGAATGAAGGGAGGAATGGTGCCCAGCCATCACCAGGTATTTCAACAAAAAGATCAGACTCATGAAGCCCACAGACTGAAAGGACCAATATTATGAAATCATAGAACAGTTTGTGTTGGAAGAGCCCTTCAAAGGTCATCTTGTCTAACCCCTATGCAGTAAGCAGGGACATCTTCAACTAGACTAACACTAAAGCTGAATCTGTCCATAGATCATGATCCAAAGCCAAGTTAAAGTCACTGAGAATCTTTCTCTCAGTTTAAAGAGGCTTTTAGCTAGGCCTATGATAACTGAAGTGAATCTGCATGCTCAGATCTATTAACAAAGCATTGCCTATTTATATAGTAATTGCCTATTTTATATAACAAATAATAGTTTCTTCATCCACAAAATAATTAAGGCAAGCACAGCAATGTGGAACATCACAAAAGCTTGAAGTAAATGAAGGTTATTTTGCTTATGGGTCTGCTTAAATTGTGACCATCTGTTGGCCTGATGGAGCAGGTGCTGAGCATTTGCAACTCCACCAAAGCACAGAGAATTTGATGAAGTTCTGAGTTATCTGAAAATTCTCACTCTATTCAGTCCACTATTAGCCATGTACCAGTGTATGCTGCCATTAGGTGAACCAGCCCAATACAGTCTCATAAAAAGAATCAGTTTCCTTACAGATCTGAAAACACTCACAGTTTTGGAACTGATTATTATTTAATCCTTTATATTTTGGGTTTATCTACCCAAGAAGTAAATGCAGCAAAATACAATTTATTTGAGCTACATACATGTTAATTAGCAGCAAGAAGTGTTGGAAAGAGTGACTGTATTGTCAGTCTTAACTTTACAGACCAAATATATTCAGGCAATTAGTTTTAATATGTTCCGAATTTTATTCATTGGAGCATACAGAATGAAAATGAAATAGCACTTAGCTGAAAACAAGGAATAGTTCCTTAGCTAGAGTTAGGTGACAGTACTCTAACTTCAGTTGCTCTTTGTTAATTCATGTAAGCTAGAGATCTGTCACACAATGCAGATTTGACTCGGATATCTAGAAATACAGGATTAAATCCATTAGGATGCTTTAAACAAATAGTTTGCCTGCAAGTTGCAGGCAAAGCAGCCTTTTCCTGACATTGCTATATTTCCACAGGATGCAAATTCCCTACGCTCATGTCTGCTAGCTTAAAAATGTTGCCACAAGCAAACGATAGTCTTAACAGAACTGTTGCATGGGGCAGACAATCTGCTGAATGGTTGAGAGGTTTAGGAAGCTTATTCCAAACCACTAGAAAATTGCTACAATTATTTCTGCAGAATTTATAGTTCCATTGTAACCAGTTTTTCTTTATACTACCCACATTATTGATTCAGCTGTGCTGGTAATTGTAAGGGATGATGTTATAATAATGTCATTTTGGCAAGATGCAGTACTATTTAACTAATGCATTATTTTCTAAAAGGATTCTTTTTAGAAACCATATGTTCTTACTATATCATTTACTCCTTTCTCCCTAGCCTTTGAATACAAACAGAAATAGAAATGGCAGGAGGTAACAAAGCTTGTCATATGATCTCTTTCTCCTTAACCTTTATTCAGGATGATCCCTTCAACTCATGAAAAGTCTACTTTGGAGCAATATGAAATATTTCTTAGGAAACCCAAAGCAAAGTAAATTTCAGCTGTTTGCAGCTTTTCCTACATATGTGGTATCCAGCCCATGTTTACAAAAAGGTCTGAATCTTTTGATTAAACCTGAGGCTAGTTATAAATGAATTGAATCCAATTTATTGTTTTGTATCAAAAGAAAAAGATAAACCCCAGGATTTCATGTGCTTCCAGATACAGATTGACCAGAATCTGAACTGTGAAGTTCATGTTCTTGCTTCAAAGGCAGAAAATGCCAGACCTTAACCCTGGAGAGAGAAGGACCGTGGTCAGCAGAAGGGCTGCAGGCTGAGGGTCGCAGCTATTCTTTCACACCTTCCACCGCATGTCCAGATTCCTGATTTGCATCCATGCCACAAATGAAGAAATGAATCAAAGAGTCTGCTCAGAGCCTAGAAGGCTGGAGCAGCCTGCAAATTTGCTCAGTCTTTGTGTTTTCTTTTCTCCCCACAGAGATTGCAAACAAACCAGCAGAGCCAATTACAACATATCTCTGCGATATGGACACTTCATCACTTTGCCTTGGACAAAGCCCACAGCCTCATTTAGGATATATAATGAATAGTTGTCATACAACTTTCTGTTTATTACTGAAATGGGAGAGTTGCAGGGTGAACTAAGCAAAGATGGCTCCTTAAGCTCCAAGGCATTTGAATGTGCTGCCTTTTCAGTCCAACTGGCCTTCAGTAAACTACAGTGGCCTTTCAGAAACAAGCATAAGGTGCAGGAGGGATGTTTTAAAGGATGTCCCAGGAAGCCAGTTCAGATGCAAGAAATGTGCAGTAAAAAGCCATCTTGTTGTTAGAAGCAAAGAGCCACCACATATTATTGCACAACATTTGCATTTGGCAGGTAGTTAGCTGCATGCCCAGTGAAGAAAGATGGGTGAATGCTAGGTGACCAAAGAGTAACTAGAAACAGGACAAAGTAAGAATCCAGATCAATGGGAATGAGAAACTTCCAGGCAAAAAAAATATTGCAAAAGCCTTATAGTACTGGAAAGAAGAATCCAGTCTGTACAGACGACTGCCTAAAGAGATTAAAACAGAAAAAAAATAAAAGTAAAACTTTCATATTGCCACCTCATGGGAGGAAAAGAATAAGAATTGAACATAACTTTGTAGCCAGATATAATAGTAGGTAGTACAACAGCTGTAAAAACTATAGGGGAAGGACAGATCATCCCAAATGATCAAGTGAGAACATACTACCTCCTTGGCTGGGTTTTACCAATCCCCCAACTGAAACGTGATCATTGACTGTGTGAGAAGCCGCTTTCACTCAACACAAAGTACAACAGGAGAGCTCAAAGCACCCTTCACAGCACTTCTGAACACTACATCTCAGTATGTTTTGCAAAGGACTTGAAAGGCTGTCATGCAGTTGTGAAAACATAAAAATGTCCTCATTAGAGGTGAAATCAGTTGGGGGACACATGATACCTACATATAGCGGAGAGAGTTGAGAGAAATTGATCTTACTCTAGAAAGAAGTCTGAAGATGACAAGGAAAACAGATGTATCCAGAAAATGAACAAAACCATATCAGACACTTAGGGTGGCAGAGAATCCTTCAGCAAGTTCAACCACAGAGGAAAGCTGGGCTGGGTGGGAGTGCAAGGAATAAGGTCCAACAGCACAGGTGTGGAAAACAGAATAAGCAGGGAAAGCAAAACACCCAACTTGTATAAGCAGTGCAAAACCCTTGCGAAATGGAACCACATAATATCTTAATATGATAGCTAAGAAAGAAGCTGAAATACTCATGATGGTTTCTAGTGAAAGAAGAGGGTAACTGCAGTGTGATACGGCAATCCACATGCATTGCTGAAAACAATGCCAGTATTTGTCATCAACAGCTATGCTGCTGGATAAGCAACCAGTTCAGTTTGCATCTGAACTGTGGAGTCAATGCAGCGCAAGTGACAAGCATCCTTTTTAGGGCAGGTGCTCCATAAAACTATTTGGAGACCAATGACAATCAGATGTGGGATGTTACAGTTGAGAGCTCATGATGCACAAGTTCAAAAGCAGCAGGGAAATGCAAGTGTGGCATCTGGCATCACACATTTGCCCTTTCTTGACCAGAAGAGACAGAATTTTCACTATGGGTTTTGTTTTAGCAGCTCACAATAATTAAAAGGCAATGGAGCTTGGAGTTACACTGAAATGAGAGACAACCCTGCACTACTTCACTGGATTACTTAATGCAGATTTCCACTCTAAGAAAGGGATTATAAAGTCTGAAAAGATCTCAAGAAATGTTACACTTTCTTAGGTTAATTCAAAGGAAGGCAATGGCCCAACGAATGGGCATCCCAACAGATAATGTGAGGAGTTGCATTGTTTAATAGCAAAAATAGAAATCAGTTCTCACTCATGGCGACTGAGGGCAGGTTTATTAAGGGCAAAAATTCTAATTGAAATGCCAAAACCATTGTTTTGGTACACTGACCTAAACTGGCCATCCAGTCAGGAAGCTGATATTCTCCACAGACCTGTTGGTCTAAAACTTAAACATATCAGCCTGGTTACAAAGGTGTTTTTATGTAAACTGAGCCTCACCCTAGAGAGAATGCCAGGTATCTGGCAGATGCTGGTGGGCAGGCTAATAGTAGTTTATGTAACGATAATATCCAAACTGAAAGTAAAGACTGCCATAAGAGGCAATCTCCTATATAAGGTGTCACATGGGTGCAAGATAGTTATGTTTAAAGCCACCCAGCATTAATTTCAACAAAAGGAAGAGCAGGTATCATAAAGAAGAAACACAAAACAGCAAAAACTAGGTTTGAGATGAGCGAAAGCACGCATTCTGCTAGCCAGGAATAATCCCCTTAGTGAAGACACAAATGAAATAGAACAGGATGTCCACTCTTCCTGTGCTTAACCATCAAAAGCCACCTGAAATCCCAGACACCTCTGAGAAAATGTTGAACAGACTTGTTCACCTTTTGTGATGAGAATGGCATGAAGATGAAAGATAATCATCCCAGTTTCTGGAGGTGGACTTGGATGCTTGCTCACAGACAGTGATCAGAAAACTGAAAACATGTAGGTAGACTATAATAAAAGTAGTTAACAAAAGAACCAAAACTTGAGGCTTCTTAGAGAATAACAGACCAAAATCTTTTCTGTCATGCAGGCACACTTTTTGCAGGCAAAAGGCAAACTTAAATCAGAACATAAGTCAATGATAACAGACTCAAGAAAGCTGTGGAAACTGAACCAAAGGTAATTGAAAAGAGCTGTCAAACAGCCTGCAGTTGTGGACAGATAGACTCCAGTCCTGACATGATAGCTGCTGCTTCCAGGTTGCTTTCTGCTGGAGAGTTAGCCCAAGCCAAGACCATGAGCAGAGCACAAGAGCAACTAGATGTCATCCAGCTGAACCAGGACAAAAGCAAACTCCCATCAGCAGCCACAATGAAGTTGTTTCTAAAACAGGTACATTTACTGCCAGAGGAAAGTAGCTATCATGAAAAACCATGTCCCTGGGTGAAATACCACAGAGTGGTTTGGGTTGGAAGGGACCTTGAAGATCATCTGGTTCCAGTCTCCCTGGTATAAGTAGGGACAACTTCTACTAGATCAGTTCTCTCAAAGCCCTGTCCAACCTGGCCTTGAACACTGCCATAGCTATGACCAGAAGGAGCACAGATTGGATAAAATAAAGATTTTGCACTCCTTCATCCCAGCTAACTTCAAAAGCTGGGTAGAGGCACTGAAGCAGCAGTCGCTCTGGACAGAGGGCAGTTTTCTTGGTGCCTAAGATCAGCTGAAATGGATATAGCTGGAGGAGGTTTGTGTATTGCACACAGCTGAAAATCCATCAATTCTTACCTAGTTCTGCTAAGAGCCAGATTCATTTTAGAAACATGCCTCCTCTCATGTTAATGAATGTGTTACATGAGACAAAAGACCATTACTCTTGCCAGTGACTTCAAAGGACTTAGATCAAGCATCTAGTAAAATTGCAGTTATGGAATAAATGATTGAAATTCAATGCTGAGTCCACTCCAAAGCAATTCTCTCTGCTCCTCCTCCTAAATTTACCATTTTGGTTGAGCTGTATCAAAGCCCTTTGGGTTCCTATAGTACAGTCTATATGTTGCCTGTCTGTGTCCTGACACTACTTTATAATGAACAGTGCTGTAGGAAACTGCCAGCGCTGCATGCATGTGCTGCAGCCTTGTTTAGGCAAAATATTTGTGCTTTCTGAAAGTGCTGTATTGTGCTGTTTGACTTGGCTTTCCTTGATCCAGAAATATTAGGAAAGGCAGCATTTTAGTCCTGTGTATTGTCATCAGAGTTTTATTTTTTTTTTAAATGAATTATTATGCTGAAGAATTTTGTTTCCAAAGAGATAACATCCCACAGTGCTGACAGGCTTTTTTCCGTAATGATATATGAATTGGAGCTAACAGGGGCGAGACAATAACTGCAGGCCCTTTGATTAATCTATTTTCTTTGGTCCTCTCTTTAAAATGATAGATTGGTCCAGGAGGACAGTTTGCCATAGATATTTGCAACAGAAGTGTGAGCTCCAAACAAAATAAGGCACCAAGGTTTGTTCAATATATTACAGGTAGCTGGTCCGTTTTCACTAGCAAATTAGCATAGATTACTGTTATAGTGAAAGGCTTAAAAAGCAGCCTAGGTGTACAAGGGTGGAAAAAAACCAAACCAAATCCTGTAGCATAATTTAAGAGAAGAATGGATTTTAACAGTACAATTTAACTTTAATGATCCAAATCTACTTGGATGCACAAAAGAAGAGAAGCAAGGGGAAAAAAATATCCCTTTCACGTAGTGACATGCTCATGATAAGTCTTTCATAACATCTCAGTTGCATTACTTTTGTCTGTTTAGAGTCAATGAGTTGCCTCACTTTGTGAAAGTAAAGACAAGCAATAGGACAAACTGTACTGGAGAGACAACAGCTGTACAATCTCTGCCTGTGATGGTGTCATACTTTATTGTGATAAAGTTAAACCAGACACTCGTCAGAACAAAATATAACAATTTCCATGCCTAACTCACATCTGCCAAATGGCACTCCGCAAAAAGCTACAGTTTATAAAACCTCTTTGCTAAATAACCCTAGTTTTTAAATTACAAAATGCTTTTAGAAAATGACTTTAGGAGCAATGCCAATAGTTGGTGAATGTAGTTCATTTGAATGGACTCAATGTGTTGAAATGTTATGTGTCTTTAACCCTCTTCCAGTGGCACAGCCTTCAGTATATAACATGATGTAAGGTATACTTAAGTACTTCTGTGCACTGGAGTGTTAGCAAACATACCCACTGAATGAGACGATAGAGGGAGCAAGACATTGATCTGGAGCAACTTAAATATCACAAAACAAATATACAGCTTGATTTTTGAAGTGTGCTGCACAAATAAATCAAATGGAAAGACAGAGTGGCCTTCACACAAAAGAGGATTTTTGATTGCTTATTGCAAAATGGATAGACACAAGCCTTCTGTGGTGGCAGGAGTGGATCGTCACTCAACCAGCAGCTGCAGTTTAGCAAGCCAGGAGTGCTGAGGTTGTGTTAATGGAGGGCCAAGCATTTTAAGACTTTGAAGATATGTCAGCTAAGGAATGACTGAATTAAAAGCTAGCCACAGAGGTGGAGATCCATCTCTCCTTATGTTAAAAACACCTGGGTGTTTATGTTAGAAGGCTCCCTGTTCTGTAAAAGGAGAAATAGATACCCCATGAGAGAAGTTCAAATGGTCAGTGCCTCTTTCTCATCCATGGCTATCCAAAAAACATCTGAATGGAGCACAATAATTTACATAAGCTGAATCTGGACCACTGGATTTGGCTCTCCCTTTCTTGTGATCCATTTGACACTGATAGAAGCACAGGATTATAAGGAAGTTAGTATTTACCCTTTCTTTACAGATAGTATAAATATGGTATATATCAATAGACCCAAACCCACTGTGTCATTTGCTGTAGCAGTTCTGGAAAAAGTAATGAAATAAAATATCTCATCACTTACTCTTTTTTAAACCATTCACAAATTGTTTTTGTCAATCTGAACCTGCATTTTTAGGCAGATATGATAATTGGTTATAAGAGATGCCTGGTACCAATGACAATATTATTGCAACATTTACTTTGCTAGGGAAAAAGTATATTTATACTGAATCTTTAGATTGAGAAGCCTGTCTTATGGCCCACTTTAGGCTATGACACGTAACAGCTGATAAAAGTAAATCTGCTTTTTACTGTTTTGGGCTACAGACCTTGATGAGAGAAAGGGTTATAACTGCAGAGGACAGTTGTATCTAAAGGACATTTTGCTTACAAATGAATAGTTTATCTCTGGTGTGTTTCCTTTTACTTCTTCTACCTTTATGTTTCTACTCTATTGTCCTTCTGTTTTACGTCCAAGTGTGTCAGGGCATTCAAATGACAGAAAATCACACCACCTTAAACATTTAAGAGGTGACATCCATAGAATTTCACTATTGCCTTCTGGAATTTAATGTGACTAGTGTAAGTCACCAAGGCTTGCTTTATAATGTAGAGATGTGGTCTCTAGAGTACTGTAGAGAAGTAGTAGTACTGTAGAGAAACTTCCAAGGTAAAATTCATCCCATCTGTCTTAGATGCCTCTTCAGAGCTTTGCCAAATCAAGTCCCTAAAGAGGAGGCAACAAAAGAGACTGAGCTGCTTGCTCTTTTTGAATGGAATCTGACTTCTTAGAACTGAGATAGATCGAAAATGAAAAAAAAAAAAAACCAAGCTTTTAGAAGCAATGGAAGAAAGAAAAGATATGGCAGCAGTATAATTCTGCCTGAAGGTAAGATATGTGTTGCAATGTGCACTGAATTTTTCACTGAATTAATTTGCATGGATATTGCACAGGGAAATGTGTATGTGCTATGCCTTTAAATGCAGATGCTTCCCAGAATGTTATTTGCATATTCACAAATTATGTATTCCTATTATATTATGTATTGGAAACCAAAACTAAATGTAGTTGCTACGATGGAGGAGGGTCTTTTTAATCTTTAATTAAAAATTAAGTAGAAGTATTCTTTGATGATGTCAATCTCTACTTCATTAAGGACCAGATCATACCCTAATCCAGTAACTATGGCAGACTAGGATTTTCTGACTAATTAAATAAAAACATTCAGTATTGATGTATGTGAATAGTCATGGAACTCTAATTAAAATTGTAACTAATTGTTTTCTAGTCATTTCACGCATTTAACAACAACCCAAATTGCACTTATTTTCAAAAATCCAATTTTAGTCTGCTTTATTGAAAGAAGCAAAAAAATGGGCTCTTTTACACCCACATATGCACAAACACACTCTATGAAATCTGTTTTGACAGCTTCCTATAATATTTAACCAACAACGACAGACAAGCTAAAGAATCAATAACTAAACCTTTGGTGCATGTTGCAATCACAAACAATTATTTATATGTCATGTTGAGTCATTTGGATGGTGAAGTATTGTTCAGATCCATCACCTAAAGAGACAACTGTATATATGTGCTTTCAATTGGCTCCCTGGTCCCTTGGGACTTTAGTCCAATTATTCTGATGTGAATATTCATGAGGTTTGACAGCAGTGTTTACCACTTCATTATGGCAAAGATTTAAGAGCTGTGCTACAGTTCTTGGAAGGGAGTAGCCATGACATTTGGGAAACAAATAGCTAAGGCTATGCCACCTGCATAGCTCATATGTGGAGATGATGCATCTGCACCAAGATGGCTCTGTGCATATATGCACGGTGGATGATGGGATTTATATGGAAAGAGCAATGCTTTGTAGTGGTATCCAAAAGCCAATAGATGTAAGGAATCACACAGACTATCAGGTCTGTCTGTTGGGCAGCCATTTAGGGCAAATCATATAACACATGATTTCAAAGCTTACCAGTCTGCACCTTGCTGTGCAGGGCTGATATAACATGGGCCCCTGAGGCTGACTCTGGCTGCCCTAGCTGCTATTATCAGCTCTCATTCAGATGCACTTCTCACTGCTTTTCAACATAAAGCATCCCAAAGTGAGCAAACAAAAGCTGAGGCATGGAAAATTTCCAGGTACGCTTGAAATAGCTGGATGTCTAGTTCTACTGGTCATAAAATGGTCAAAATAATACTTGTCTAATTTGCCTAACCCACAACTACAGTCTTGTTAGTGATAAAGTGCAGAGAGCTTTGAGCTTGGAATTCAACAAGTCAAAGAAATATTGATTTTGCTCTTTTTTCACAAGGCAGAGACACAGTAAGTTCAAAAAATCAATGAACTAGGTGCTCAACGCCTCTGCTGTGGTTTATACTGGATTAAAGTCTGAACTCCTGTGCTGGTAAATGTTTGCATTATTATATCATGACTATGGATTGTGGAAGTTGCAAAAGAGTTCAATAGTCAGTTATAACTGTTATCACTCTGATTTTTGAGCTGACCACATTAAGAGATTTGGGAACATGTTTAAAGTTTAGGAGCTCACATCTCAAAAGGTATTTTGGCTTTGCCAGTTTACTGAAAATAAGTGCTAATTCATTTAGTTACTTTTGAGACACTGTGCCTGTATTATCTCCCAAGGACAGAGGTGTGCAGTAGGAAAAACTTGTATAATACTGATCATACTGAGTGCCATATGCACTGTACTGGTGTCAATGGGTAAGTATTTGAGCTGGTTTGAAAATCTGAGGTGTCTCACTCTGAGTTCCTGATCGTGAAGATTCCAGCCTCATCAGCCATTCTGGAAATCTTGGTTAGATGATTTCCAGGATCAAAGTTTTTCTAACTTTGATACCTTGGTAGTACATGAGATTCTTCAAAACATTACTCAAGGAGCTGACAACCTTTTTTCAAAGGGTGCACAGGCTCTAGAAGCAGAAGTGGGTATTGCTGCCTTTGATGATACATAAACCTGGTCCTGCCGGGCAAATCTTCTTTTCTAAATACCAGCAAGTGTCTAGGTTCACAAAAGCAGATAAAGAGGTGTCTAATCAGAATAGTGTTTCAAGGAGCAATGGCTCTTTCCTGCTGGTGAAATTAGAAAACAGACATCAAAAACCTTACCTAACAGTCAATATGAGACAGGATGCACTTGTCTGCAAACTAGAAGGTCAGGAAACGTAAGTGAAGAGCCTGTGGTGGCTCACCAATTGAAAGCCTATTAATAATAGAAGAGATTATTCACTGTTATCAAATATAATTACAGGCATCAAACACCCTGGAGCTGAAAGACCGTTTATTTAACATGCAGAATAAGCAGATGTAGCTGTGTGATGTGCTGTGTGATGTGATGTGCTGCTCTGCAGCATTTTCACACAAGGCTTCAGGTGACAAATAAACCACATTACTAGAGCTATAACAGTGATCATGTGCATGGATTTTATGTGGCACAATATACTCAGGAAAAAAAGATGTCCATCTTACTTTTGTGTAATTTTAATGCATTTCAATGTGTATCTTATCTATCCATTCATCCATTTTGTGTCTGCAGCTTCAGGTCCAGAGACTGAAATGTTCTGCAAACCATTTTTAAGGATTCCTTGTGTACTCAGCAAATCAATCACACAAGCACCTAGACTGGGACTTGTGTTTTAGCTACAGGTACAACCGAATGCCTGGACTCAAACACAGTGATCACTGGGTTTAACTGAAAGATTAGTAGTCACAGGTTTGAAGTAGATCTTTTGTATTGGAGAAGTATCTCAAAAGCCAGCACCAAAACAGACAGAAAACACATGGTTCTATTCTGTCAAATGTGAGTCTTTTTCTGTCAAATATTTTATCTGACTGGTTCAATCTTAGGTACTGGCATCCTCACCAGATACATTAAACCTACATTAGTTCATTCTTGAGTAAACTAACTTGTTCCCTTCAGAATAAATCTCTGGTGTGTAGTGAAAAGTTCAATACCAGCACTACTCTTCACAGGTGGGGAGGCCCAGCATTGGCAAGGTTTGACCCCTTACATCTTACAAAGCTCTCAACCACCCTTATAAGGGGTAGTACATAGGTATATGCATTTCCTGCCCATTTATGCCACCTTTTGGGCCTATTCTTCCCTTGACAGTGTGTTCATGAATGAAGTCTGCTTACATGGTGCCCCTGGCCTCAGGGGCAGGCAAGGGAAAGACAGACTTAGATGAAAGTGCATGAGATCCCTTTGGTGAGGCATATGTTATCCAGGCCTCATTAAACTGCCAGGCCTTTTTCCTGTGTTTCTGTTCTCATTGTTGCTGGTCCCCAAGATATAGATACACAAACAGCCCGACAAGCAACACAGAAAGTCAGAAAACACATGTGACAGCTTAATGGGTTTGAGGGGAAAAAAAAACCCAAACACACCAGTGTTTATATTTGCAGAAGCAAGGCTGCATGTCTTTGAATGACATAATGAGCTTCATTTGTTAGGGCATTTGATTAAAAATCTCCCATTATTTATAAATAAAAAAAGCCACATTGAGCATTAAAGAAAATTTTCATTATTATTATTGTTATTTATTATTATTATGTATTTATACTAAAATCACTCCTAAGAGCCCCAGACAAGGAGAAAGAGCTATACAAGAAGCAAAAAGAACAAAATAAAACAACTTTAATAGCAAAAGTCTGAGTCACAAATAGCTTAAAAATGATGTAATTCACTACACTACTTCTGCCAGATGCCATGTTTATTCACTTCAATGTAAATATATATATAAATATATGTGAAAGTTCCTGCATTAGCAGAGTGAGAGCAGAACAACTTTTCTTTCTAAATATCAGGGTAATGTATATGTCATAATTATCTCGTTTGGCTGAAATACATGTGCATTGTTATTACCATTTACTCCTTTCAAAGCTAGCATTTCATGGTAAACTAAAGGGCATATGTGTGACACTCAGAATTATAAAGTATGTAGCTATTAATTTTGTATGAATTTTATGAAGTATTGCAGAAAACCATTATCAGTTCCTTTAAAAGTTTTTGGCATTAACAATCATTAGAGCTAAAATAAAATCTGACCTTTTTTAGAAAAGCCTTCATGCAACAATATTAACGTCATATTTTTTCATTTTGACTTATACAGTCAATTTTCCCCAACACCTCTTTGTAGCATCTGGCAGATGTCATTGTGCAGTATTTTAATTCCACCAGTTTTATTTATTCTGCTTCCTATGGGGTTTTAGGAACCACAGCATGCAGGGATGATGAAATGACTATGGCAACTACACCAGTACTGGCCAAGAATGGTATATGTCTGTTGTTGAAAGAAAGGATATTTTTAGGGAATCTGAAAAGGCTGAAACCACTACTGAGAATTCAGGCTAAAGGCATTCCATAAATGTGGTAACTGAGTAGCTAGAAGTTTGGCCTTCAGCATCAGAGCTCATAGCAGCTCAAAGCAAGATGGATGAAATGGCAAATGAATGAGGAACTCAGAAGTTTTAGGTTGTGATATTTTCCAAGCATTTTAAAGCCACTGGACAGATTAGAATATTTCCTTGGGTTCCTAGGCATATGTCTAGACATATATTAGTAACTGTGAGTAAACTGGCAGATATATAGAATAAAATACAGAAAGACAGGTTCTTTGCTGACAGCAACAGTGCTGCTGACTCCAGTAGACTCATTCAGGTTTACACAGGCTGAGGGTTTGATCCAAACTTAGGGCAACTTCCATATTAAGCAACATTAAACCAACAGTCAAAATATCCAAAGAAGGAGAGGTGGTGTGAGAAAGGGAGAAAGGAATGAACATGCAAAAGTCCCTGCAGAGGACACAGAAGAGGAGGATACAGCACCAGAAATGGGTGACTGGGTGAGGCAATTAGCAAATGATAACTAGAAACAGGACCAGGTTTTGCAACCCCACCTGCTGTGATGGACTACATCCCTGACCATGCTTTCCTTCTTCATCTCCAGTTTGAATCATTCACATTCCCAGAAAAGACAGATGAAGTTCCAAGAGGGTCACCTCAAATGCCCACAGAGATACCTCAACACCAGGCAGAATTGTTCAATATAGACTGTGGTTCCTATCCCCAAATTGCACAATCACACCAATGCATGAAACACTGGATGAGAGACAGTCTAAAATGCATCTATTTCACTAATTATTAAAGGTGGAAGAAAGCTAAAAGGGAGGTGATTGTCTAAAGATACAAGGTCAACTAAGTAAAATTAGAAATAAAATCCTAATCCATGATGTAAACAACATCAAGATGTCTGAAAGAGAAATTAGAAGAGTGAAGGAATATCTGAGGTAAGCCAGGGCTGTAACAGTGTGGGAAGAATAGAAGGAACTGCTATAGGAAGTCACTGTGCAGAGTTTATAGTGTGTGTAACAGGAGCCTGTGGGAGTTGATGGATTGCCACTTCACAGTTGCTGAGAAAGAGGAAATCTGGAGTCTAGCATCAGAAAAGATACTGAACTGAATCTCAATGCCCCTGATAGTTGCATGTTTGGAAGACTGAGACCAAGAGCAGGGCATATCCAGTATTATCCGTACAATTAGAACAGGGCTGTGGCTTCCAAGTCTTCAAGATTTAAAACAGTAATAAAACACAACATAATTAAAAGACTATAAGAGTTATCTCTTATACACAATGTGTCTTTTCTGGTGAATTATTTTGAAAGATTTGCTTCATTACCAGTTAAAAATAAATATTCAAAGAGAGAGAAAAAAAGTGTTCTTAATGAATTAGTCTGATTAATTATATTTAGAATCTGGTTTTTTAGTACATGCTTTCAAAAAATTGCTCATTTGATGAAGGATTGTGCTCTGCTGTTCGGTGTGCATTGGAGAGCCGGATAGGAAAAACCTAGAAGAAGTGTGTTTGTGCAAACATGTTGGCTGTATATGTATACTCATATTGCTCACTGTCAATTCATTAAAGCTGTTGGGTTTAGTCTGTGAATTAGAGTCCCTGAAATCATCTTTTAGCTGATGAGTTTGAAACTAAAATGGTGGTTGCCACTGGAGACAGACAAAATTTTCGGAAACATAACAGTGAAGTATGTAATATGCAAGGAATAAGGCAATACAATTTATTTTCAATGTATATAGAAAGCACAGTCCAGCTACTGAAAAACTGTTATAAACTTTGTTGAATTAGACTCTTTCTTTAAAGTGATTTTTATTGGCATTGTTGGATACTGAAACTATTCTATCAATGGGAGGAAGTGTGTTTTCTGAGGTGATGCCAGCTTTCTGCATGCCCCAGTGCCCTTACCCAGACACAGAGCAGAGCCACCCTCTCTGCCTTGCTGCTCTGGCTGGGGGCAGAGCTGTGCGCAGGCACAGGACTCAGCTCAGAACAAAGGTAAGAGTCCAACTGTTCTGCTTGCCATTTCCTCCTGATGATTCCTGGGAAATCTGCCAGATTTATACTTAGGCTTCATAGACTTCACTGTGGGGAAAAAAACATTCTCTGTGTGTGAAATGAAGGCAAACCCATGAGTGGATCCTGAGAGGGAAAAATTGGAGACTTTGCATCTATCTTCTTTACGGCAGAGCTGGTTCAAGGCTCATTCTGTATTGCAGTTGGAAAAACAAGGAATTCATTACCTTAGCATGGTGGGGGTTGGGTGTTTTTTTTTAACAATCCTTTTAATTTTTATGAATGCTCACTTCCAATTAAAATTTTGAAGTAACTTCATTTTACCCTAGAGAATCCCTGGAAACTGTTCTGTGCAACTCACACTAGTAATATTTACCTGGGGAAGACAGAGAATGGGTTAGCTAAAGGCATGTGATATGTAGTAACAGGAGCCCACAATGGGCTCTGTCTCCCAGGTTAGGGAAGTGTTGGGTGCCATTTCCAGGCTGCATGATTCCCTTCCCATGGGAACCATGTTACGGAAAAGGGATGCAGACATTTATATCTCATCCCAACAAGGAGTCTTGAAAAACACTTTTTCATCCAGGATCTGGAAAGTTTTCTCACCTCTTGCTGCACGGACAAATCCTCCAGCAGCTACTGGCTCCAGCATATAAGCACCACGATGTCACATGTGTTTCCCAGGAGGAATTCTTCTTCCCTGTTCTATACCTTCAAGGTGGCCCTGTGAAAACTTCTAGTGCAAGTATTGTAGGCACACACACACATCCCCATACATGCACCTGCAAATATCTGTCATGCCTACTCTCTACGAGTATTCTGTGAATAAAACCTCACTACAGCAAACATTCACAAAAAAGAAGACAGAAATGGTCATAGTAATTGTCTGAGTGAACTCTGATACTAAAACAAGCTTTAACTAGCACCCCAAGGTCCTTTAGTCTGTAAGAGTTTTGTTCATACATGGATTACTGAATTTGGCCCGTAACTCTCCCTCCAGGAATTTCAAGTCACAAACTCTAAGACAAATTATTTTAGCTGTGACATATGCTTGTTTCATTAAAATTTCCAAAGAGGTCACTTTGCAGAAGAAGAAAAAAATCTTTGACAAGATAGCGCCTGAAAGGTTAAAATTTACATAAGTCTAGCATTATTATCATTATTAATACCTACACATACCCCTCACAAGCCTCAAGGTGCTTCACAGAATTAAATTATACCCATTTTCTAGGAAGTGGGGAAAGTCTTGTCACCTACATGACTTGAAAAGAGATTTTTCAAACCCCTTAGAAACATTCAGATGGAAACAAATTTTGCTCTACTGCAGGCACAGAGAAGAAGAGCTCATCATTTTTGTCATGGGATGCTGAAGAGGGACTCTTCATTAGAGACTGTAGTGACAGGACAAGGGGTAACGGGTTAAAACTTAAACAGGGGAAGGTTAGATTGGATATAAGGAGGAAATTCTTTCCTGTTAGGGTGGTGAGGCACTGGAATGGGCTGCCCAGGGAGGTTGTGAATGCTCCATCCCTGGCAGTCTTCAAGACCAGGTTGGAGGAGGCCTTGGGTGCCATGGTTTAGTGTGAGGTGTCCCTGTCCACGGCAGGGGTTTGGAACTGGATGATCTTAAGGTCCTTTCCAACCCTAACAATTCTATGATTCTATGATTCTATCAACCTTCAGTTTCTCTCCCTGTGTTCTGGATAGGCCCAAGATAATTGTACTCATCCTTGTTTCCTTCTTTTAATGCTTTCCTCAGAGGTGAAGCTCCAGCTAAGCTGATTTGGGTGAGGACATTCATGGTGGAGGGTCTGTTCTGGGAGCAAGTCAAGCATAGATGGACTTTTTGAAGGTGGCTTGCAACACTGAATGTCTGTTGGTGTCTGATGGGTAGTTTTTGACCTCTTAGTTTTCCCCATCTTCTTATTTTTGGAAGTGTGGCTGGGGACAGGTTTTCTTTTTCTTTGTTTTCATGGCTTTTACAAAGTTGTTATTTACCAATGTCTAAATTCTCTGTTTGGATTTTTAACCTAGTGCAACACTGTTAAAAGAGGTGAGGCTAAAAGAGATCACCAGTAGAATCACTCCCTGACTGAAGGTGGAATAAAAACTGGGTGAAACCCCAGAAGGGGCTGGCTTCTCTGAATAAATAAATACCTTAAATGCAACGTTGAAAGCTATCTATGGTATCACATAGACCTATCAGTTGAGCTGAACTCTCTGTGTAACCAGCAAACATGTTTAATCAAATCATAGTCCATGCAAATCACTTTACATAGCTTTGAACTTAATTCCTTTTTATTCCTTACCCCGGTTTCCAAGGAATTTTATATCTCTCCTTAATTACTTGCTTTTGTTTGGTTTTATTCTGTATCATGGCATGATCTCTGCTGTAGGAGGGGCAAGTTCCACATCAGACAGCTGTTCCAACCAAAAAAAAAACTCCCACAGATAAACAAGCCTCTAATCTGGAGGCATATGAAAGTTCTCCAGACAAGGTCTGCTCCCTGCTTGGGGTTCGTTTTGCTTTCTGGTTCTCATATACAGAGGCCTGCTTGGGAAAATCAGACAGACTGTGTCTGCTTTGAATTTATCAGGCGAACACACACAGAAAACAAGAGTGTTTAGACTCCAGGCTGCTTGCTGGTGAATGCTCAGAATTCCCCACTGTCCCAATGACTGTAGAGCTAGTTGGCACATCTTCAATAAAAAATTACATCAGTGATGCTCTGGAAACTCAATCGAGTCATAGGAATGACAAGAAAATAAGCAAATCTTCAGTGAAAGCTTTGGCAAAAATTTTCTACTTCATTTCAGATGTAATAGCAACCCTGGTCTCTAATTTCTATTTTATTTTTAGTGACAAATGAGTTACTAGTACAGCTCCTCATAATCTATTTCTTTCCATTTCTCAGACTCTTTTGGGGAGTGGTACAATTTTAGACTATAAAAATATAAGCCATCTGGTTTATATATAATTGAGCCACTTACACACACATTTTTTAGATGTAAAGCCATGCTTTAGAATTTGCGAAAGGCTGTGAGAAGTTATGCGTTGTTGAGAGCCATTCTGACTCCACTTCATTGCCTCTTAGGTATGTCTCCCAACTGACCGTGCTGTAGACTCCCTGGACAGTGTCACCTTGGGTGAGAGGTGATACAGAGGTAGAAGGGACATCCATGCTGTGAATAGAAATTACTGTGGTGTCAAGACAGGCACTTACTGAAACCTTTTTGGGCTACCAGCCAATGGATGAGATTTAGAATTTAAGCAGAACTACTGATTTTATTGTGACCTAAGTGCTCCAAAGCAGAGGGGAAGGTAATACTGGCTTGATTCTTTTCTTACCCATCAATTCATAGTCAGTAAGCTGGTTAGAAAATCCAGTATTGGGGATTGGTAAGGATTGTAATGAAATTGGGCACTTAGAAGAGCCAGTTGCACATTTTAGCTCCTGCCTTCCCCCAGCTGACCAGCTTAGTGCAAAGGTTCTTCCTGCTTGTGGGTGACAATGCAGCTGTATCATGTGCTGGTTTGGATTTAGATCTCTGGCTCAGCATCCCCATAAAATGCACTGGGAGATACTTAGTGAGCAGAGTGTTCATTCCATACATTTGTTTCCCTGCACACCTGGGAGTGATGCCAAAGGTATTTGCTTTTCCTCAGCACATACCCTAATGATATTTGCTATGCTACTGTAGCACAGGACAAAGTAGTATCAAAAGACAAAACAGTGAAATCTGAATCTAGTTCCTAATTTGATCCCAAAGATCATAACTAGCAAGTGATCAAGGCAGGAACAAACAGCACCATCAAAACAGTGAGCAAATGGGTTGAGTGTTACTAGCTAAAGAAATACTGTTGGCCGCTACTGCCATTGGGCAAAGACTGGAGGCTTTCAGCACAGCAATACTGTATTTGTTCTAATGGCTTTACAGCAATAATTGAAACACAATATGCAATTAAAGCATATTTACTGCATTCACTTGAAACTTGTGAAACCAATGAGGAACGTGTTCATTCACTAAACCTATCTCACTCTGTCTGCACTTCTAGCAGGGCTGAAAGAGACAGAGGCAGGCAAATTACTTTGCAGAAAACAGCTCTGACACTGAAAGATGTATATTCCATCATGCTAAAATGTCTACTAATGCAATCACCAAGACAGGATCCAATGAAACATCAAAGTGATACTAGCTTCACTCAGGTTTATACATCTGTTACCAATTTGTTGTCCATTTATGCCCTGTTTGTGACCCAAGGGAGCAATTTCTTCATGCAGGCTTTACTCTCAAGCCTACTGTTTTGGAGAATGGCACTCTAAGGCTGCACATCACTTTGCACAGGATTTTTATCTTATATTCTGCTCAGAAACAGTCTAATTCAAGGCTCTGGAAAGATAGCCACTGACAGTAATGTGCATTAGCTCAAACCCTAGCCAATACTCATTGCCTAGATGTTGGCAAATAACTGGGACAACCTTGCAACAGTTTTCAGAATTTGTCATCCATTAATTTCATATTCTCTCCTGCCTTTGTGTTTTCACTTCCAGTCAGTGATCATGCACTTCATCTTCGTAGTTGGAATGTATGTAAAAAGCTGACGTGGAGCTGGAGTGCTCACGCTTGCTGAAAATATGCACAATGTGATTTCTGTGGACATTTGTGACAGATCTCGGATGATTGCAGGCATGCATTCCTCACCTAATCAGGAACAGGCACACTGGCTATTTTGCCAAGTAGCAATAATCAATAAGGGAGACACTTGAGAAAATGTGTAGCTGCTTGTGGCTTCAGAGGCATATGAGACTGAAATAGAGAAACTTCTTTGTTAATACAGTGCTCTCTGCTCTGCTTCTCTCTAGCAGTACTTCTCAGGAGCCTGGCAAGAGATCTTTGTGGAATAACAAATCCTGGGAACTTCCTGTATATATGTCCCTCCCCTGTACTTCCCAGGCTGGAGCCTATCCTCAATAGGAGCTCAGGTGAAAAGGCATCACAGATTATTTAATGTCCAATACCTCCTTCTTGGTGGGCAGGGATGTTTAAAACTCCTTCCTGGTGGAAGATCCCCAAATGTGAGATTCTTGGATGATGGATTTATTTACTCCACCTTTTCCCATCGTTGTCCACGGTCAGTTATAGACTGAATAATGACTTAATCAACCATGGAATCAGCCAATATGGCAAGAAGTCCTGTCCCTTATCAAGTTTCATTGCAACACAAAAGAACAGGGGAAGGTCACCTCCACACTGCTGGCTAACTGAAAGGGATGTAGAGACATATACCTAATTTCCACGATCCTAGGAACAATTTCGATTATGCACCATCTTCACTAAGCACAGCCCCATCAGTTGCTAAGTAAAATCAACAATATAAACCTATTTCTCCTTCAACTCTCACACAAAATTCCTCCCACTGTAATACTAGACTAAGCACTAACAATGTATATCATTAATTAGTCTTTTAATGGCTTAGGAGGTGAACCCTCTGTAAAGAAGAGGAAAGGGACAGAACTTGGATTTAGACAATAAAAAGTGGATTGATTTCACCTTATTTTAACAATATAAAAAAACCCAGCACTTGGTCTAAGCCCATCATTTGTGTTTCTATCAGCCTTTTTCAGAGGAGAGAAGCAGATGCTTACAGAAAGTAGATTACCTTAAGTGAGAAGCAATTTTGAAACACTTAAATATGTCAAGACAAGGACGGGCTATAGGAATAACCACACAGAAAGCAAGGAAACATAAATTTTCCTTTTAGAGAAAGTTAAATGCAAACAGAATAACCTCTTCAAGACTCCTGCTTTTCTCAGGGTCTTGCTTGCCAGAATTTGAAGATGACTTCAGTAGTTGCAGATATTAATGCAGTTCACTGAAAGCTGGAGCTAATAAAATGTACTTCTTTAATCTGAAGACACAGCTCACCTAGACATTTGTCCTTGGAAGCCAGGAGCATCTGTAAGCAGAGCTAAACAATGCATGTAATGTGGCAGAGCGGAAGCCACAACACTGTACCATGAACCAGTAATGGAGAGATCCTTTGGAGTATGGGTCTCATACAACTGGGACTCATAAAATTGCCTCTGACTTAATTGCTTCAGATGTGTTCAATGGAAAGACCACTTGTTCAGAATCTCCTATCAAATCAGTGTGATGTTATTTAAAATCTGTGAATTCCTGCCAGGACTTGAGTGCATTTTTTAAAACACCTTTAAAGTCTTTTGGACACAAGAAATTCACTGACATCATAACCTGTGGTTAATTTATTAAATGATGGGATGAGAAACGTTACTGAATGTGAAATGAACCATTTAGCTAATGAAGAAGAGTTTAGACTATATGATATGAATTAACAGATCATAAAAAATGCATAGGTATGTGATGATTTCAGTAGTAATGTGATTTTTATTTGAAAACTGTGATTCTCCATCTGTCTGAGAAAAGAAATTATAGATTATAAGAAGCCTGTATGACTTGGACATCTTCCTGCCTACATATCGGCCTCTTCTGTAATATCTGATACAGGGAGGGCAAATACACTCTTTAAACCCACCTTCCATTAACACATCTCACTACGTAGTTGCTTATTCACAAATACAGCAACCTGATGGGGCCTATGAAACCACTAGGAGAAGAGATGTCTGGCAAAATGACCGCAAGCACAATAAGAGCAGACAATCTAAAAGATAACTGAGAAGCAGTAGGAGAATGACCAGGAATGTGTGTTGATGCTGCTGTGAGTCTGAAATAAAGCATTTTCACTGCATGTAGGAAATACTCTGTTGTTTGTTTGGACCCCTTAAGCCTTTGCATAAAAACCTTTTGAAGCAGTAAATGAAAAGCATTCCTGCTTACATTAAGAGGTCTGCTAGCTGGGAGGCAGAAACAAAGTCTAAACCTTTTATGTGGTCCAGTCAGTAGAGGTGGAAATGTGGCTCCATCCTTGGTTAACGCTAGTGTTAAGAAAAAATGCCTCTTGTAGGTTTTCTTTTTTACAGTTTTAGCCTTTCTTTTCTGATGTGGAATGAGACACTGTCAATGATTTTGTGAAAGAGTTTAAAAGAAAGAATTAATGGAATTGAAGGACAAGCAATACGATCCTAGGGAGAGACAAGTTCCTCCTTCAATACGAAACCTGGGTTCAAAGTCCTGACACAAATTTTTATCTACATAACTAACAAGGATAGAAGTCTGCCTCCTTCCTTCATCTCATCCATATCCAAAAAATCAAGGTGGACTGAAAGACATTTATGCCAAGTCTAATACTCTTTTGTAAATCATTATGCCATTTACAAAGCAATGTTTTTCAACAGAAAAGGTCAGTTTGGAGAAACAAATGGGGAGGGGATTGTTTTTCACTTTTTGAAAGGGTCTTTCCAGGATTCCGCACAGTTCATTTTCCCAACTGAATTGGATGGCTCCTCTGATCTCATCAGAGTCTGTTGAGTAGCAAAACGCTCCTCAGTTTTTCTTATTGAAAGATGAATGCCTAAAGGTAGAAATGGAGAGTTAGGGCTTGCAGGGCCTTCCCAATGGGATGAGTTTCTGGCTCCAACTCTATCTCCACCACACCTGGATTACTCACCTTTCCATAACTTCTTTACCTTGTCTGTATGTCACGAGAGCGTGCTCCTCAAGGTTTGTAGTGTGGGCTTCTTTGCTTTATGGAAAAGAGAAGCATTCTATATTGTGACTTTGTTTTTCAGTGGAAATAATTTGGCAGACATCTCGTCAAGGACAGCAATGATGCCTGTGTTTAGTTACCATTCTTTATCTTTAACTTGTCCTGTCAGTTTTCTGGCAGACCACAGTAAATCTAAAACAGTTGGAGTTGCAGAAATTATTTTCCAGACTATCCTGTCTTAGTTCAGGGCTGGAGCATAGTAAGTAAACAGATGTGATTTGGAACCAGAGTTGTACTGTCGGACCAGCAACCTGAGCTTTGACATTCAAATATATGCTATAGGCACTTGCTTTGAAATTTTCTCCTTATGTTGTGAAAGAGCCGAGGCGATAGTGTGCTGGTCTGTGAAGATACTGCTCAAATGAATAAGAGGACCCTTATTTACATCATCTAACAAATGTGCCTTGTGCAATTACTTTCCTATCCCGATAAAAAAGATGTTTAATCAAACGTTCTACAAGCTTGCTTCAGAGGATTATTTGGCACATTCAAATGGGCAAGATTACTATAAATAAAATAGGGATCTGATGCAGTGAGGATCAGTGATTTCTTTTAGCAGTGAAAGGAGGATGTTAGGATTATTTTTTCATCCATAAATAGACAAAAAACAGATTATTCTCGCTAGGGAAGACCTATGGATTTTTGGCACAAGAAGGTATTGAGTAGGTAACTTGTTATTTCTTCACTTGTCTCTTTGAGGAGTAAGTTATTAGAAAGTAGTAACTTATTCCTAGTGAATATAAAATGACCGCGTATTGAAGACTGATGATTTTCTGATTTAAGGACTGACTACCCGCCCTATTTGTAGCATGCCAAAAAAAAAAAAAAAAAAAAGAGAGAGGAATCATTGTGTATCCTTGCCTTGAAAACAAAGCTTCTGGTGAAAACAAAAAAGGTCACACTCCCAGGTTGTGCATCTTCTGCTAATCCCAGGAAATGTAACAAAGAACAACAGGATAGTTCAGTAAAAGCAGTGGTCTGAGTGAGTAGCCATCAAAGAGTTCTCATTTAAAATTAACTAGAAGGAAAAATGTGAATTTAAGAGCATGGAGCTGAAGAGCTGAGCTGCCTCTGAGCCAGGACACAAGTTCCCCTATGAAAATCAAGTGCAAACAACCCTGTGGTGCTTTGCCTAAGACCTCCTTAGTGACCCTTTTCTGCAGGCAGCCCCTGCCCACTGCATCAGAAGGAAATTCTGAAAAGAAGTGATGGAGGTTAAAGATTATGATAAAGGAAACTGACTGAGTTTCTGGAGGTTTTTGGTTTGTCTACATACACATGCAGCTGGGTGACCCTCACTCAAAGTTCATTAAGTTCCGTGTGAAATAATAGCAAAGATAGTCAATGATCTTGCAGGCTGGACCTAAGTCCCTGCTCTCTACAGATACGTCTAGGACCGTTCTTGAGCACTAAGCTCTCCTGCTACTGGGGAGTCTGTATCCACTGTTAAATTCCCTTCCTTGCCAATGTATGGTGGCTACGTGCAAACAGTCCGTTGGGAATGACCCTTCCTGGCCTTTGCTAACATCCGAATTGTGTGTAAAACCTGTTTGGGAGTTGGCAGGTTTGGAGCAAATCATGCCAGCAGCTATTCTAACAATTTAACAGTAACAAAGTGGCCAGAAAACACCCTTGGGCACTGTATTTAAGGGTAGGGCTAGATACCATGAAAATCAGATTATTCTGTGCTTTTCAGAACCATAAATCCATGCCACAGTCCTCACCCTTCCTAACACCATGATTTCTATGGGAGATTTCTCTGCACTCACTCACCTGTAACCTTTGAAAGCTGCTCTGAGCATGCTCCAGTATTCTTGAACTGGTCAGCAGCTACAAGATAAGAAATAAAAAACTAGGAAGAAAACAGAAAGGAGGGCATGATGCCAGTGTGGCACAGAAAGAATAATGGGATTTTTCTTCAGCAGGACTTGGTTCTACAAGTCAGAAACAGTGAACAACTGGTGACTTACCCTCATGAAGAGACTGGGGAATAGGATCCTTAACCTAGTGAAGGATCAGCCTCTCTCTCCAAATTTTATATGCTGCAGATGGCTATAAACCAGAGTGCTGCACCTGAATGGTGTCTAGTGTTGCCACACAGCAAGCTTCCAGCACAATCTGCAATAGCAATCCACAGTATACACCAAACATCATAGCAGAGATATCCATCAAAATGCTAAAACACATATACAGCAATAAAATTCTTTTGATATCTTTCTACTTTCAAAATAAGTTGGAACTTTATGCATGTATGGAAAGTTATGGAAGTTTTCCTCAATGTCCTTTATGTTTTCTTAGTTTGTTTTTTTTTTATTTAGCTGATGGAGGTCATCTATGTTTTTATAAACTCAATGCTGCTTTAAGAATGAGGTTTCACACACTTAATGACTTAGTAATGTGGTTTCTATAAAAGCCTGAAGCTTTCTTCTCATAAAGAAAAAAAAAGACATGAAACTGATGGAGAAAACAAAAGAAATACAGAAAAATGGCCACTCTGGAAACAAATACTTCTAGGAATAGTCCTTTTCCTAACAGCTTGAGGTCAAGGTAGCTAAAGAAATACATTTCTAAAAGCCAAGTACTCCACTGGTACACACTTGCACAGCTTGGTTAATGTTGGCAGAGCTATATTAGATTTAATAGAAGTGGAAAAGATGACCTATACCATCAACTCTGACTGGTGCGCAGGCTCATTTCTTAATAGAGCCTGAAAATATTTATAATCTTACAACAGTGTTATGTGCCTATATTATGGTTTGCTTGTCTTGATTTCAGAAATAATGCAAGAACTGTCTCTCTCATTGCATTTTGGCACTCCTAACATATCTAGAACATAAATCCCTACATATATGTGCGTATCAATGTATATATCACATATTTAATGTGTAAAATGATGGTTAAAGATAGAGGCTTAACAATTTGACCCTTATTTGTAGCATGAAAACAAGTATTGGTAAAACCCTGAGAGACAACCTCATCAATTTGTAGATGTTTATAATGTTATATGTAACACTGTCACTTGCCTGCAAGGCATTACTACTTGGGAATATTCCTCCTACGAAAAGCTCCAACAGTAAAGGCCAGCTAAAATGAACCATTTGTTTCTTTGTACCATGCTCTGTTGATGCTCTGCAGAGGCATTTCAGCAGAGGACAACTATGCTGAGGTTGATGTAATCCAGAAAGTTTCTTGTGAGTGAGGACAGACATTGCAGAACACACGTGGGCCAGAACTGAGCTTGAGTTAAAGTTTTGCCACATTTTCAGCAGGGTGGGAGACTTGCTGGTTATGTTTCCCAGAAACTGTAGCTCTGGACAAAGTTCTTTTGCATGTGAACTACAAGGACTTGATGACAACAAAACATTAGTGCGCCTGTGGAATTCTGCACATAGATATGCATGTATTTGTATATTAAAATATATATAAAAACCTTAACATTCTGAATTACTCCTCTGAATGCTGCTGTTAATGAAGCTAATATTTGCATTGACTTGCCTAATTATATTTTATTAGGAAGGGACCTAGGCAGATCACTTATTCCCTACCCAAGCTTTGAACTGGGATCAAATAATCACGCAGCCTTCTCTTCTCCAGGCTGAGCAACACCAACATTCTCAGCCTGTCTTCATACGGGAGGTGCTCCAGTCCCCTGATCATCTTTGTGGCCCTCCTCTGGACTTGTTCCAACAGTTCCATGTCCTTTTTATGTTGAGGACACCAGAACTGCACACAATACTCCAAGTGAGGTCTCACAAGAGCAGAGTAGAGGGGCAGGATCACCTCCTTCGACCTGCTGGTCACGCTCCTTTTGATGCAGCCCAGGATACGGTTGGCTTTCTGGGCTGCGAGTGCACACTGCAGCCGGCTCATGTTCATTTTCTCGTGGACCAGCACCCCCAAGTCCTTCTCCTCAGGGCTGCTCTGAATCTCTTCTCTGCCCAACCTGTAGCTGCGCCTGGGATTGCCCCGACCCAGGTGTAGGACCTTGCACTTGGCATGGTTAAACTTCATGGGGTTGGCATCAGTCCACCTCACAAGCATGTCAAGGTCCCTCTGGATGCCATTCCTTCCCTTCAGTGTATCAACCGAACCACACAGCTTGGTGTCATTGGCAAACTTGCTGAGGGCGCACTCAATCCCACTGTCCATGTCAGTGGCAAAGATGTTGAACAAGACCGGTCCCAACACCGATCCCTGAGGGACACCACTCGTTACTGGTCTCCAGCCGGACATTGAGCCATTGACCACAACTCTTTGTGTGCGGCCATCCAGCCAGTTCTTTATCCACCGAGTGGTCCATCCATCAAATTGATGTCTCTCCAATGTAGAGACAAGGATGTCATGTGGGACAGTGTCGAACGCTTTGCACAAGTCCAGGTAGATGACATCAACTACTCTACCCCGTCCATCAGTTCCGTAGATCTTAAATATCTGTACAGGTAAAGATGCTGCATTCATTCTTACAATAATTTCCAGAACCTAAAGTCATAAAAGTCTCATTTCTGAATGTGTTAGAATCTCATAGCACAAAGTTGAAATTATTTCTTCCAGAGTGCGTTAACTTTACATTGCTAAAGCACAGAAACTCTTTGCCCATTAGAATGACCACTCACCTGGTTTTATTACATCCCTATAAAGCTCTTTGATGTCGGCTGGTAACACAACTTGTGACCTTCCAGATTTGTTACTTCATTGATCACTACACGCTTCTTCTTTCAAATTTCCAATACACCTAACAAGTATTGTGAGTGAAATGTAGCCCTTTAGGCTGTTTAGTGCTTAACATTATGCTGTACTGGAAAAAGAAATCGTTACTCTTTATTTCCAACTTATTTGGCAGTTCCAAATTCATGAAAGAGACTGACATCTCCTGTATAACTGTTTCAATTCTTTAAAAAGTCTCCTGCAAAGATCCTTCTGAGACCTTTAGAAAGTCTGATGAATTGTAACTACCACTGTTCCTGTACCACCTCTTTAGCTGGTATGTTCAAAAGATGTACCTGCCACTATTTCCTTTTGCAGGAACTGCTTATATTAATCTAGATCACATGAAGTCTATGCAGGTGCTCGGAATCCAATTTCTCTGTTTTTGTCTCAGCCAGTTCTTTTTCCAGTTCTTTTTTGATCAGCCTTTAAAACCAGTGACCTTAGAAGGAGCATAAATAGCTTCAACTTGTATTGTGCTTTCTTAGAAAAACCTATGCATGAAAACAAGAGAAAATGTTGTTTTTCTCTTTGAACACATCTGCTTCATTTTACATTTCATATCTTGTCTGGATAACAAAGATTATAAACTTGTCTACACAGCACTTCATAAAAGATTCAAGAACGGAAGAACAAATAATAAATCCCTGTTCCAGTGTTTATTAATTCACATCAAAGTATTCATGTTTAATTCAGATACCTGACCAAGGACTGGGAAAAGGGAATTCTGTGAAACAGTCACATACCCAGCTTAGCAACTAAAAGCTCAGAAATCACCTTCCATTGCTTAAATAAGATAAATAAATAAATAAAAAGAAGGGAGAAAAAAAATCTCCCAAATACAGAACTTTTCAAAGGGAAAAAATGGAGAATGGTGACTTTTAGGTCTTCTGCTAATGAAGCATAAATAAAAACAGTCATTTTCATTTGCCTCTTTCTGGGTCACCTCCAGCATTCCTCTTGTGTGGGCAGGTTACAGATGTTTCACCCAGAGTTTGGAGCTGCATTTTGGCCCTCTGAGAGAGATGCAAACCATCTCAGGGGCTGCAGGCCTTTGGAAGTTCACTTGGTGCTGCTCACGTGGTAAATCACTGGCTTTTGCATGTCAGGGGAATTGCCTGACAGCCGGCGTTTCTCCCCTCCAGGCTGCTGCCGGAATTCTTCTGCTCGCTTACAAGAACATATGCTTGAAAAAGCCAACCACCCTTCCCTGTTATTTGGCACCTAAAGCCTTATTTTAATTTCTGGGTGCAGCTTTTTCTCTGAACATATTGCAAAATACCAGTGCATTACCCATCTGTTCCAACTTGGTGTCTTCAGGGCTGAGTGCTGTGGAGGAAAGGTTATCATCAACTTGCCTTAAAAACCTTGAGTTGCTTACAAAAACAGTAAGTGGGGGAATTCACTGTATTCTACTCACTCTGCAGGTTATTACTCCTCATTTTAATGAAAAGGGCTCAGGGACAAAAATTCTCACTGCAGCCTGAGGAGTCCAAAGAAACCAAGCCAAATCTGAGAAATCTTTCCTTACATTTTGGTTCAAGCTCATCTTCAGGTGCTCAAAAGCCACAGACAGATCTGGGTTTTGCAGAGTGATTATGTGTACACAAGTTGACTGGGGAGTCTTTGGCCGGTCTGTGGACTTCAGGAAGTCCAACATAACCAAGCTTGGAAAACTGGTAACCTCTGAGCCAAATGAGTACAACACAGGGTTCTCAGAACAGTTCCTGATACAGCTAATACAGAGAAAGTTCTGGTCATGGTAAATGGGCCCATTGAGTTTCATCTGATTTAGCTCACTTTTCTCACTGGAAGCTCACTGGGACACTGTGTCTGCTTTTTGTACAGACACAGCATCCAAGCCTGGTTTGGGGTCTGCAAACTTTACCCTGTTATTTTTATAGCCTTGCATGAACTTGCACAGCCTAAATGAGGCATATCACATTGTCCTGGCTCCTCCTGCCTGCTGGTGAGTCACTTGACAATGTAGAGCTCTCTGCACAGAGATGTACGGGGCTGGGATAGGGCTATCTGCACCACTCAGACCAGGCACTCAGATCCACAGGGCATCCTGACATGGGTACTTAACCCAAAACCTTTCACAGCAGTGCTCCTCCAGCTTCAAACAGCACAGGACTCCAACCAACATCTTACAAAGTCAAGGAACTAAGAGATTCAGTGTGTCCCAGTAATGTCTGGGTTCATTTTAAGGCTTGTTAAATAGAAAAGTCTAACTGATCCTAGGAAATAAACCTCATCTCCTACTTAACCGCAGAACTTCCCCTAAAATACTGTCAATCACTGCCCTTATGACTTTGGAAATGCTTTCTTAACTACATATCTGTAAGGAGCATGAAAAAGTACTGTGTTCGAAGACTTTTAGTAAAGAAATTACATTTTTAATAATGTAAATGTACATGTTTAAGTACACAAATGTGTAAGTCACATATGTAAGTGTGTATGGGTAAGGGTATGTGAATGTGCTGGTGGGTAGGTGCTTATGGAAGTGGGTGCACATCTCTCCAGCAGTCAGTTCAATCAAATGTAGTGAAAACAGGGTCATTTCAAGGACATTATATTCCCACAAGTGTTATAAAAATCAGAAACTGGGTGGAGCAAAACCAGACTATGGCTACATCTACAGTGGTGGAGTAAACATGCCTCATACTGTTGTTGGCTCCTGAAGCCAATTGGCACAGAATAAATGGTTTCCATACTATTAAACTCTCTCACCCTCCCAAAAGAGGTGGCCATGTCCAAGTGTCTATTTTGGTGGACCATGGTTTCTTCTAACTCCTACGCAGTTCCTGGGAATTGTTTAAAAGAGTGCTAGTTTTCTCTGGTCAGAACTATGCCAACCAATATTCTCACAATTTAACACCATAGTTGGTTGAGTTCCAGTGCTTGGGAACATTCCCTGTTATTGTTTAATTTATTAGTATAGATGCAGCTTTACGTGTGCACCCAACTGAGAAGCAGGCTGTTCTGTTAATTCGGGCTTTATTAGTAGACATCAAACTATGCCCAGAAGTGCAACGTTTTGAATGCCCCAGCAGTGGGGAACAGCTATGATCAAAACTCAGACTTTACTAGATGTCAGAGGAGACAACTAGGTGGCACAAAGCAGTAGGGAACTGGGTTGTATCGGTTCCACTACTCATAGCTTTGCTTGTCCCTTCATGTAACCAGTCACTGCACTTGCAGGGATGCAGTCACAGTTGTGAGAGGTTGTCAGATGGGCTCTGAGAAGCGCTCACACTGAAATGGTTTGTGATTTCCCAGATATAAGAGAATCCCCTTCTTTCTGCAGAGGTTGACTGGAAGTTGGCAGAACAGACATTTGTCTCATCTGTGTGCTATGGCTTCTCTTTCAATGATGGCTGCAGACAAGTGCTACAGAGAATCTGAAAGTGCCTGTTTGTGGACAGTTAGAACATTGCAGTGAAACAGTTTCAGAACATTTAGTTTTGAGAAAAGTTCCCAAATGGTCTCCACCTGATTCAGGACAGCAGAGAACTGAGGGATTTTTTTCATCAGTCAGCTCTAGTACAAGGGGAAATGTAGAGTCAGGGTGAGCCAATAAACCAACCCATCAAAAGAGCTGCGCCAGGATATGTGACCATACCCTTTGCAAACAAGGCCATGCATGTACATGCCAACACAATTACTTTGCTTGGATTTGCCAGAAGAAAATGGAATGTAAAGTAGTCTGTAAATAGCCAATAAATCTTGCTTCCAGTGTTTTATGTGTTTCTACCTTAGTCAGGAAGGAACTTGGGTATTTTTAAAACCTGAAGTTAATGCAACTTGCTCAAATGTGGTGTTTTAATGGAAGGGAGAATGGAAAAGGTTTTTGATTGTTCTGCCATTCCCTAGAGGGGGTCTTATCTCCAAATAAATCTTTTTAAGAGCTTCACCCTTATTTCTAAAGAAAAACACCAGAAATTTAGGTGGACTCTTTCCTGTTTAGAACAGCAACACTCCCCAAAAATAGCATCAATGGAAAAAGAGGACTGTGGTGAGTGATTGAAACAACCAGTCCTATAGCTCCTCTTTCTAACTTTGTACATTGAGCAAGCTAGAGGCAAATCCTCTGCACACCCGCAATGAACTACTGGATGTAAAGATTATTTGTTTGAACAGAAAAAAGAAACTAGAGTTAGACTGCACACTGTTCAAGGTTTGAGCAACTTTGGGGATAAAATTTCCTTCTCCACCTTTGTCCTTATCCACTGCAAAATAGCTCCCGGGTTTTCACTGAGACTTGAAGCACTGAGTCCAGGTGCATCATAAATCTGGTGAATATGCTGTCTGCTCAGAACAGTTTGTTCAGCTCTGCATCTAATTCTGTGTTGCAGTGTGCAGCACAGTCAAAAATTGCCATAGTGGTTTATAGGGAAGCTCTGCTCAGACTGAAGGGCTTTTTCCCTTGAGAAGGGAAAATATGACTTGGCTAAAATAATGATTCCACCATGCAGCTTTAAAGGCTGAATTGACTGTAATGGATAGTTGACTTCAGAAGCCTAAACAGTTGGTGCTTCATCTTTCTGCCTGGACACTAGTCTTCTCAAAACCACTATCAGTCTCTGTTTGAATGTGTGCACAGCTGTAATGCTTGAAGACGCTGAGTGAAGTATCATGTATTAAACATTTGTAATTGTTTTTCACTGCACTCTGACCTGAATTTAGCAACATCTGACTGATGGCTACTACCAACAGGATGTCCCAATGACTGAGAGGAAGATCCTGTGTAGTGCATTTGCTGGAGTTAGACCAGCTGTGTTTCTCTTTTGTTTCATATGTTCAGAAGTCTGCAAGGAAATTATCTGCAATCGGGAGAGTGTTAGAGCTCATAAGAGAGATAAGAAAGCTGCCCAAGTTTCCTGGACCTCTTTGTACTTGGGAACACTCATTGAGTGGTTATGTCATGTGCCAGCAGAGTCTGGATGGAAAAAGCAACTGAGTCTTCAAATCTGTCTTGTTGGATACTGTGCGGTCCACATGTTTCCTATTTCTCTGACAAAACTGACCCTTCAGTCAGAATCAAGTTATAATGTGAAGTGAAATTCCTGTGTTATTTTTATCTCTGCTCCTTCTCTCCAAGGTGACTTGCCTTTGTAAAGAATCTTGTTACTTTCAGGCAGTCTTCTCCAATACTCATTCTCATTTTCTGATGAGTTGAGAGCTAGAATCTAATGGCTATTACTTACCCTTTTTCTTCAAAGTGCTAATGGTCATCTCCATTAGCCATTTTTTTACCACAATGACCTCAGAGAAATGTATATGACAGGGAGTACAAAGAGCTTATGCTTGAACTTGACCTGAGGACTTTGGAAAATACTTTGGAAAAGACATACGGTGTGGCTGTTTGCAACAGCAAGAGACTGGACTCATAACCCAAAGGGCACTGACCTGTTTTGTATTCCTAAAAAAGCAAGAGCAGATCTGCCCCAGTTGGAAATCTTTTTCAGTAGCAGCACTGACGTCTTCCTAGAAGGCCTCCAGCCATGTGAGGGCAAAACAATTGCAACAGGACTGTGTGAAAGTGAAGGACCTCCTAATGAACTCTTGTTTTTGGACTGTGCACAGGGCTTGATTCATATCCATGTATTAAAAAAGTTCACCACATTTGTTAGGAAAGAAATGAAATGTACATCTATGCTCTACTTAATTGTAAAGCCAAGAGCTGTTGAAAGGGACAAAGTTACATCAATTTACTATTTTGTCAGACTGGTGAATTAACGGTGCAGACTAAAAGATGATGAGAAAAAGAAATCAGTCCTCCAAAATACAAATATGTCATTGGTATCATTACTTCAGTCCTACCTAGAAAGCTTTGACAGATAAGAGAACCCCTGAAAAGAAACAAAATATTTTCCATCCTGAAACATTTTGTCTTACCCAAATTCCTCTTCCTACTGTTTTCAACAAAAAATGGTGAAAAGTGCCACACTTTTCTTGGCATTGACTTTCTTCATGTGTTTCCTTGAAGTATTCTTATGGCATCGCTCTTCCTTCTTCCAGTCAATAATCATTTAGTAAGCATACAGAGAAATACCTTGCCCAACGCATGCTCAGATCAGGAAGCAACACAGGCAGTCAGTCAGGTGGCAGGTCCAGAAATAAGTGCTAGCCACACGACAAGGTGGTATAGCATCTGTAGCACAAGATAAATGTTGTGCTTGGAGACCTCAGCATTTTAGTTTACAGCAGCAATGCACTTTTAAAATGTATCTATCTCCCAATTGTTTCTAGCTGCTGCACTTTGCTTTAGCACTGCAGAGTGGTCTCAGATCATGAAACCTGCATTTATTTTGGCCAAAACAAAAACAGACTATTCAGTCTACAAATGTATCTCATATTCTCCAATTGCAAATTTGTTGTTCAGCAAACAGAGCAAGAAAAGGATTTGTTTGATATAAGACCTGTGAAGTATGTATTAATGCAGGTTTTGGGAACTCAGCACTCAATGTTCCTTTGTACAGATTTGCTTAATCTAGTCTGAACCTGCACTGGTCCCACTAAGGTCTCTTCGTAGTCAAAGGAAAGAAATAGGAAATTCTAGGACATTAGTCATCTGACCCAAATTTTTGTCATCTCACGTTTACATATTAAATGGTTTATGCAATAGAAGTGCTCATTTCTCTCCACTGAATTGAGACAACAGGCTTGGAGGTAGCTGGGCTTGGCAGATAAAACCTACTTAGACTGTGTGAAAATCCTAGTACACTAAGACACTTGTCAAGCCTGCTAACTTTTTTATCAAGTACCTGCTTAAATTCACTTGATTGACCCTCTTTGTGACTAATTTTATTTATGTGCCCTGCCTGCTCTGCCCCACAATACAGTCATTTGTCACTCAATTAACTGAGGTATTTGGCTATCTAACCCTCTTTCCATTGTCTTGTAACTCTCTCATGTGAGGCCTTGTTCTTGATAGCAGTTCAATATAGACTTATGTCAATGTTAACAATGACCTGAAATGATTTCTCTGAAGATTTCAGAAGTTTTAAAACTACTCTGTGTTTTGGGAGGCGTGTTACTCTTTCTTGTATGACTCAATGGGCAAATGCTCAGGCGGATGTACTGGTCTTCCTTAGCACAATTAAAATATATATGAAACTGTATTGTCCTACTGGCAGATTTATACTTTTTGCAGTTTTTATCTTTGCCTCCTCTAGGAGAAACTATCCCGCTTTCCATCAAAGCTTGTTCCCCTCTCATCCTCTCATCATCCGTTTATTTCATTACTGCTGCCCTTCACCAGTCAGATGGTGTCACTGTTGAGCAACACAAAGCTGCTCTTCCTTTCTGAGAGGGGAGCACACTGATAACGAAAGTGATTTGCTCATGGCACAGGAAGTAAAAGACTAAAAGCTGTAGTGTCACCTTTTTTTTGGTAGTACTGGAGCACTCTTCCCCCTGATATAGCCTGCTACTTTTTCTAACTGTGATTGATAGTTAGTTCCATCTCAAACAAGTACTGCAGAGCACCTGTTAATAACTCAGGACCTGACTTGACTGTTGGCCAGATACAGGAGAGAACTTCTCTAATTGAGGTCAAATGAGTTCCTTTCTCTGTGGAGAGAGACAAAGAGCCCACCACAACTACCACAAAAAGAATCACTGAACGGTGTGTTTGGAAAATGGTTTAAGATTAATCAACACATTTTAAAGCCAGAGGTACAGTTTTATGCACAGCTGTATGGGCAGAAGGAACTTGCCCAAGCTGACCGTGTCAAACCCCTACTAGGGGTACTGCCTTCCACTGACGCACTTTAATGTTGGGTCTTAACCACAGGTGAGCCCAGGAGAGAACTTTTTTCACTGAGGTACTAGTGATCAGATAATAAAACAGGTTACTTAGGAGAGATGGTGGATAGTGCTAGTTCCTCTTACCTCGCATCTCAGACTCTCACCTCCACAGCTATATCCAAGCAACTTCTAGGTAAAATATCTGACCAAGAACATTGCCTGCTATCGCAGCACCAAATATGAAGTGCCTTAATGGACCGTAGCCATCTTCTGTATGATGCTGAACTCCACCTCTCACAGCTGATGCCCGTGGCTTCACAATTATGTTTATGTTGCCATCAATTTCTATCGTGTATCAGCTAGTCCTATTACAGCTCCAGAGTATTATACTTTTCTGATGCCTTTGCCAATGACTGGCATTTTCCTCAGATGCCTCCTGTTCCTCAAACTTGCTTTCTTTTTCAGATTGCTTCCATTGTAGGTCTCCTTTCTAAGTAATCTTTTGCTTAAAAGCGAAATACAGCAGAAGCATCAAAACCTGCCTCACATAACTGCATATTTCCAGTTATTGCCTTACTGTGTCATATCTAATTTAAGCAGGTGTTTCAGGGTAAGAACTGCACAATTTATGTTCGTATCCAAGAAAACATACCTTTGGAGTCAGGGAGATACTGCAGATCTGATAAAAATGTACATGAACTTGATCATAACAATCCCTAATTAAAAAGCAAAATGTCTGATTCTCTTTAATTAACCTAAGAGGTTTTTACATGTCCATGCAATTTGCACTGGCCCTCCACACTGACAGTATAGGTATAGCAAGAGGGGTTCACAGCTATCACCATTTGACACAGGGAATGACCAGAACTCAGTGATGAGCAAAGTAAAACCTGGACGTCCCTGGGCCAAGAACAGAGGCCACCTTCACTCTGAAGGAGTACAGTCAGATAGATGTAGTCTCAACAGTTTCTGGAGCTAAAGCCAAAATGTTTCACAGGCTAAGTTCAGGTGGGAGGAAAAGTGAGAAAGTAAGAGGCTGATGTTAAGTGACATACCAATGCTTAGGGAACTCACTTCAGCTGGAGAAGATCACAGTTCACATCCCGTCTTCAAATCAAACTGAGCTGATACCTCAGTTTCTGACTTCACTGTAACAGCTGAATTCCCCAGTGAATGTTTATACCTAGTCTTGGTTCTTGTCTTGGAACGTTTTGAGGAAAAATGTTGTACTTTTTACTTCAGTTCAAAATTAAAACTGCTTTTGAAGCCTTGTCCTTTTTTTTTTTTTAATCCCTCTCTATTTGTGAAAGAAAAATTCTTGGTTTTCAGCCCGCTCCACCTCCAGTTAACACCATAGACCATTTCACTTGTGATGGAGTGGAACTGATTGCACCCCATAGAAAGCAGCATCGCACAGACTCACTAGTCTGCTCTAGCTTACAGGATCCAGTGGGCTGATCCTCATTATGATAAAGGCCACTTCTTTCTCAAACTTCCCTTTCCTCTCTGCTGAGTGAAACAGCACTGTCCTTGAAGGAAGTGAAGGCTCAGATTACCACTTAGTAGCATTTGATCCCTTCCTAAAAAAACACCGTTATATATTTTCTTGTGGCATTGCTATTGCCCAGGCCTCTAATTAGCTGCCACTCTGGGCTGTTTTGTTGGTTATTCTACCATAATGGGCCTTAGCTGAGTTCACAGGTCTATTGAAACAGGCACCATGCAAAGAGATCACAAATTACATGTTCTCTATCCCAAACAGTGACTTGCCAAAGGTCACGTGAGAAATTATAGGTGAAGGACAGAACCCAAATCTCCTGTATCCTCAGTCCAGTCCATTAAACAAAAGATCTTTTCCCTCTCGCAGTAACTCCTATAGCTCAGTGATGCTTTTTCCAAAACACTAGATGCAATAAATTACATGTGAGGTGGAAAACGTGCATTAGCAAGGAACAGAGATGAGAGTACAACCGTGTTGGTAGGAAGGTTGTTTTTGGTTTTTGCTGACACAGATGAAATGCAAAATAGGAGAAATCTGTTTAGCCTAAAATGTCATCTGTTACACTGAGAGAAGCAGATCAATAAAAATCTTTATGTTAGACCTTGCATGCCAAGACAGTAGCTATGAAAATACAATGGGGTACCATGAGAACAAGAAATACATGGTTAAATGGGTGACTGGAAAAAAGAACTTCATGAAGGTTATTTGAATACTGAGGAGGATTTAACTGAGAGAATGAAAAGAAACACTTATGTTCCAAAGAAAAATAATTTGGAGACATTTTTACTGAAGAAAAAAAGTAAGCTTTCAAATAAAATGCTTCCTTTCTGACCAGAGAAAGGATCAACTTTGTGTTCTCAGGCAGAAACAGGCAATAAAGTATTTAGATCAATGAGATCTTCATCAGCCAAAGGTTAATAAAAGTAATATACTTTTAAATTCAACTCTGAGCCTTGCACAGATGGGTGTAGTAAATTCTAAACCATCTCAATGGACTTTGCATACACACTTCTTCAGAGTGAAAGGGGTTTCCCCTTTATCTGGGAAAAGTAACTGTGAATTGCACACATGAGATTCTGAAACATCAATCCCATGAACAGGCAAGGACAAGATTAACAGATCTATTGTAGAAAAGGTGCTTGTTGATAAAAGTGGCTTGAAAACCATGGAGAAGACAGAGAAAGTGGCACCTTTCAAACAGTGATTCAAATTAAAGGAGAAGAGTTTGAGCCAGTATTTTCAACAAAAAAAAATTGCCATTACAGTCTCCCATAGGATGATAACTGCTTTGTTTTGTCCTAACCTCCATTCAGAGCACATTTTGTCTCTCAATGTTACTCGGAGATGGAGAAGTGATAGTATTCCTGGTCAGTAGATGAGGAAACTGAGACAAAGAGAGACTACATGAGCTGTGTGAAGTCACACAGGAAGTCTAGGGCCATGACAGGAATAGCAGTTGGACTACAGGACTCCTGAGCCTGGGGGGAGGTTAACTGAGGTTAATTTTTAAGGTTGCAGGAGCAGATCAATTGTCCAGCAACCTCAAAGTACAAAGGCTCCATTACTGAGTCACGCAGCAGTGCCTGCACTCATGGCACACAGGGTCATGTGCTGCGAAGAAAAAGGGGTGAGAAGTTTCCCTTCCAAAATCTTTCCAATATCGTGGTCTTCAGCTGATACAGAGTACACCACCACGAATCTCTGAGACGAAGCTGGATGTCTGTGTCCTCAGCAGAGTCTGGTATGTGGGTCTTAGACAGAAAAGGTCTATCTCGTTGTTGAGTACGTAACTGCTGCAGTGATGCTGGTGGGGAGGGGAGTAGCTCAGTGAATCTCATATAGAAGCTGTGGGATTTTTCTGTTCTCTGTAGTAGCAGAACCATAAACCAAATAAATGTTCAGGAGCACAGACTTAGCTAGAAAGAATAAAAACTTGCCAGGAACCTGTCATGGTTTCCCATTGCATCCTCATATCTGGAAGCAGTGAGCAAAACACTGTTTTGACTTTTAAACAGGATTCCTCCAGAAATAAAACATGTCTTTATGTTACAAGAATAACAGGTTGTTAGATGAGATTTGCAACTTACATCAGGCCTAGTAGAGATGTGCCTGAAATCTTGAATTACACTTGAAAATTTTCTCATCCACTGTTGGTGATTGTAATATAAGGCAGAAACCCAGACAGCAGCATGATGGGGTAGCAAGGGATATCGGTGTATGCTAATAGCACACTGATAGTGTTAAATGTGCATTTACAGCTGGGAGCCAAAGCTATGGGGACAGGGCTGAGTGCACCCCAGATTGCTGGGGTGTATGACACCAAACATTATCCTCCCCCTTTCAACCTCATTCACTGTCTGCCTCATCAAGGAAACACTGCACATCTGTACTGACAAGGATACAGTTATGTTTGCAGCTTTAGGGATGAATTGCTAAGGGTGCTTCTGGTAGCATCACTTAGTTCCTTTCTATTCCTTAGTGAAGCAAAGGCCATAAGGGAATGCATGGAGCAATGCTGAAGAGGTGTGAGCATAAACCAGCAAGGACTGACCAGAAAGGGACAGACCAAGCTGGATGCTGTTCCAGAATTTCACTCTGATAACTGAGCAGTTTGTTGTCTGCGCTCTCTTCCTCTGCAATGCCTCCTTTTGCACTGTCTCTTTCAAAAGCCTGACCTGAGGAAACTATTACTCTCCTTGAAGATGGATTATAACTTTACATCAGTTCCTTAGGATAAGAGAATACAAGTCTCAGAGATCTGCTTGAGCTACCTATATATTGATTCCAAGTAACAATGGTAGTAATTTAGTAGGGGCTGCACAATCTTTTGCTATTTGTCCATGCTCCAAAACAAGGGATGGGGGAGAGGAAGGAGTGACAGTCAGACCCTTGGCTCCAGTGGTTTCCTGTGCCTCATCAAGGTCAGGAGGGCACTGGTCCCTCCCAGGTGGAGGGGAAAAGATACACAACTTAACAGAACTCCTCTTGGAAATGACATTTCACGCTCAAGGGCATGAATGAACCTGCAGAACAACACCCTTCCCTTCTGCAACGTGCCCATGGGCTTCCGTAGTTCCTACCAGCGGCCCCTTTATCTTTCTTCCCTTTCCTTGGGCAGAAGTGACAGAACACAGTGTTTCCCTCCAACATCAGGGCTGCCACTAGTGATGCTCAAAACTGTTGATTTCAACAACTCTTCAGAGCTCTCCAGCCATCAAGGAGTTTTACACACTTCACAGGGTGGCAGGACCACAAAGGAACGAAGAGGAAAATGGTTTTCCATGTAATTGTGGAAGGAATGGGGACTGCAGAGTTTGAAAAGCAAAATTACAGCCCAAGGCTGTTGTAACCATTGTTATGCAAATCGGCATGGAGGCAGAAAGGATTCCTCCTCCAAGTTCCCAGCAATGCCCACAGGCACCAATTTTTAATTAGAAATTATCTGAAGTGTTCAACATGCCCATGCGTGCACTGAAACACCTGTAAGAGTCCCCATTCCTCCACTGGGTGTGTCAATACACAGCCCAGTGCCCAGTTCCAACACGGAGATAGTGAAAAGTCCTACTGTGGTGAGCAAGAGAAGGGTTCGGAGTAGAAGTCACTTGCAGAGGCAGTGTTGGATGACACATGAAGATCAGTTTTGACCCCGGCAGAACACCCTCCTTGACATGCTGGACTTGAAAGAATTTTGTCCAAGAAAGAAACCGTGATATCAATGCCTTGAAAAAGCTCTAAGAACCCTGTTTGCATAAATGGTTAAGGTAATCTTCAACCATTTTGTGTATATATTGGCCTGGCTGAAGACAGGATGGTCAGCTGTGCTGCTCCTTGCAGTTTCTGCTCCACTGAAGATCAGTTCTTGTGATTCCTCTCACCAACAAATAAATATTCCAAGATTTATATCTACCAGTATTTTCATTTCTATCATGTGGTGGAGCATTTAAGGCATGCTGAAACCTCATGGTGCAGATGAATACAACAAAGCTGTAAACATGTATATGCTTTCAACAGATTTAGATAGCAAAAGAATAGTAGTAGCAGCAATACTAGAATAATATTTCACTTAAAAAACTCTACAGGTGAACTGACATTAAATGTGGCACTTCAAACATAGCTCTTTCTTGTTCTTATTCACAGGAACCCTGTGTTTGTCCCGGAGCCATAACAGAATGGTTGTGTCCATAGGCAAACAAACAATGCTTCTGCTCCTTTTTTCTTACAAAATCTTTCTATCTGCATTTTTTTCTGGACCTGAGCATGCACTCAACTGCACTGGTCCAGCTGTACCTTGTAGAATGATTCCCACATACTTCTGTAGCAGAGAAAAATGATGGCTATCATGCACAGATACTTTAGCTAGCTTTGGATGTGGATAGTGCATTCATCCACAAATAAGGGAAAACAATGGGTGGCAGGTACAGGGTTCCAAGTTAACCTGTTAGTAGAAAAACTGAAATTGCATAATGCTGAAATCATCCTTTGTTCACAGTGAGTTGTAACTGACTTGCACTGGCAGGAATGCATTGCACATAGAGCAAAATAGGTGATTAGGGAAAATAGAAAGGGCAGAAGCTGACCGCAAATTTCGATCAAGGTAAAAGTTTCTGTATGACATTCCCAATTCCAAAGCTGTTTCTAGATACCTGAGCAATTACTTGAACCTCATTATTATGAATTTTATCTCCATTACATCCCTCCAGGGCAAGTATTATTCAGTTTTCACTCCCAGATGGCAAATAACTGTATAAGATATGCAGTAAGTGACCCTAGTACAGAAACTTTAACTGTGAGTCTAGGCTTCCTGCAGGTCCTTCCCTCTGCTTCTTGCATCTCCCACAAGCAGCGCCAGCACTGCAGCCTGACTCAGAGATGTGTTTGCAGACTCAGCTGCACAGTGATACTGCAGGCTGGCAGGGAAGGTGACATGCAGCTTGCTATCTGCTGAGAAGCAGCAGCTCCTTACTGCAACATGGTGGTGCTCTGCGGGGTGAAGAGTTGGCTGCATGCAGAGGGGCAGCCCTGTCTGTCAGCTCTTTCTCTGCCTGCCCTAATAAACTCAGCCAATTACACTAATGGACAAATTGCATCAAAGTTCCTCCGGTGCTTTTGAATCCCTGTGCTTTGTGCCCCTTCATTTCAAAAATAAGTGCTTGGAGGTCACCTTACCCTGATTAAATCACAGGAATACACAGTGTCTGTTTTCAGGATTCTGTGACTACTAATTAATTTATGTCATCAAACAATTATTTTCTACCTCATTAGCCCATGAAATGTGAAGATTGTGTCAGCACTTTTGCTGGCAGTCTCGCACTCATTAGTTTGCAACCTTGGCCAAAAAAGAAAAGAAAGAGAGAAGGGGGGAGAGAGTGCTATTTGACAACTTGCAGCTTGTGTTTGAAGCAACAGGTGCTGCAAACTGGAGTTATTTTCATATTCCCCTTGGTGCTAGATGACTGAAACTCCATGGCATGGAAATTTCTCTCACTCATGATTTGATGACTAATGTATCATGAAAGGGAAGTGTGGGGAAGTGGATTAAAGAACAGTGAGGAGGACTGTTCTAGTACACACATACCACAATAGAGCATCATCATGTGCTCCTCCTAGCAGAATTCACACGAGGTATGTGGGTCAGGTGATAGGGGGTTCAATTTTCAGATTGTACAATAAGTATCTGAAACAGCTTTTTGCATGGGAAACCATGGGACACCACAGTCAGGGTAGCAACTAGAAAAAGCAACTGGAAAAGAAGGTAAAGGTAAACTTGACCTACCTGGCCCTACAACCACACTTCCAAGGAAGTTTCCCATGTTAGGTATTTAAAAATTAGCAAACGGTCTTGGAGATGAGTTAGATGTTTGTGGGTAGGAGTCAGAATTCCTTTGTCCTTTATTATTTGCTGACTTTTAATATACTAGTTGCTCACCTGATTTTTTTTTTCACATTCCCTTTCCCAATTTGTTTTTTTTGTTTGTTTTTTTTTTTTGTAGTTAATCTATGTTAAGATTAATGTTTCTTAATGTTTCAATTTTGATGGAGCATTGTTCAGGCATTAGCCTTTTAGTCAGTGCAGTGAGGAATTTTCGCAGAAAATAGTTTCATTTGAAAACATCATTCTTAAAAAATATATGTGAGGGACATCTGTTTGTTAAGCAATTGAAACTTTTGGTTCAGGTCATAATTTTTCTTCTTGCTGCTGCTCTTGAGATCATCTGTGAGTCTGAGTTCCCACTGCCCCATTTAGGATGGCCATTCTTAATGCAGTGGAAAATCATAGAATCATAGAATCGTTAGGATTGGAAAGGACCTTAAGATCATCTAGTTCCAACCCCCCTGCTGTGCCAGGGACACCTTACACTATATCATATCACCCAAGGCCTCCTCCAACCTGATCTTGAACACTGCCAGGGATGAAGCATTCACAACCTCCCTGGGCAATCCATTCCAGTGCCTCATCACCCTAACAGGAAAGAATTTCCTTCTTATATCCAACCTAAACTTCCCCTGTTTAAGTTTTAACCCGTTACCCCTTGTCCTGTCACTACAGTAAATAATAATAAAGCCTAGGAAAGGAAAACTAAAGAACAATGTACACAAATGACATTTCTTATTGATCATCTTAATCCAAATAATAATTCACATATTTTTCCCAATTTTAGCTGGAAAGCCACAGCTGACTTGTTGTCATGCTGGTGACCACACTGCTTCAAGCAGAAGGTTGGACAGAGTCCCCTCCAAACAAAGCTTTATGGGTACTGAAGTGATGTTTCACCATACTTCATTCTATTTACTGTTTTATTTTACCCTAATCTGGAATAAAAGTGGGTATTGATATATTAGAATTCCCAGAAAGCAGAATTTCTGAGCTTCCATCAGAATTACTCAGGTTGTAAAAAGAAATTTAGCATTTTCTTAACTACCTTTTAGTGGTCATGCCTAGTGGCTAAGAATTTCAGTAAAAACAGCCGTTTAAGGGGAAAGAAGGTCATGAGTTCAAGGTAGGAGATGATGCACAAGGAGAACAACCTGTGCCACAATCTGGGCAATCCTGACAGGTTTATTCATATTTTACTTATACCTTATATATAAAGGAGAGTACCCAAATAACATAATTAAATGCCTAAGTTCAGTGATATGAACATTCTTCGCTTTGACATTAAAAGACACTGGAACATTTTCAGTCAAATGAAATTTCTTCTAAATACTCATAGGAGAAAAAACACTACAGCAGGGTTTCCAGTGTATAAGGCCATTAATAAAGCTCAGGACATTCTGCCCATGACTGATCTGAGGGGGGAAAAGACCATTTTTTTCCAATGCTTCTGGGGAATTTTCATACTATAAATGTTCTCTTGACTTCTTTTTGTCCTAAAATCTGTGCCAAATAAATGTGAGTTTTGAGGCTTGATAGCTGTCATAGAACAGAATAGACAGTGTCTAAAAAATAATTCTGAAGTTGAACTATCAAGTTGTCTTAATTACCTACACAGGAAAATTCCCCAGTTTAGTCACTTAAAATCTATAGAGGTGTGAAATTCATTAGTTTCAGTTCACAGAATGTAATAAAAACATCCTTATCTTTTTATTTGCATGGGGTCACATTTAAAAAGTTTCTCTAGAGTTTCATATTCAAAGAAATTAGACATTCAGGTATCAAAACCACTTAACCCAGTGGTAGCTTTGAAACTCTTTGGCTGGTTGGCTGAAATTTGCTGAAATTGGTAAATTCACGTTGGTGAATTCCCCTACAGGTGTTTTGATGTTACAGCTGAAATGTCAAATGATCCACCTCATAGAGAAGTCCAATAGACTTTAACTATAGTTAAATTAATAGATAAAACAAGAAGTAAAACAGTCCCTGGTAAAAATGACATAAAATCTAAGGGACTGCAATAGAGAATTATAACATGTCTCTACATTTTATGAGTTTGCTCATTAAGCTCCACAGCAGAGATAAAATTCTCTATTAAATTCTATTGTAGGACTTTAAAGAAAATCTATATTACTTTATCACACTAGTGGTTGCATGTTCATGGCAAGATCAGGACGCTTTGTACGAAGTACTGTATAAGCATATATTATACAGCCTAATGTCTGAAAACTGGACTTAACAAAAAGAAAATCACATCCTATTTGAAACACTTGAATAACTGATATTTTTATTCAGCTATACAATGCTCATATATGTCTTTAGCACAGAAATTATTGAAAACTGAATTTTTATAAAAAAAACGTGATTTGTAAGAAGTATCTGTTCATGTGTTTTTCTAAAAGCAGTTCTACCTTCCTGCAACCTCTTGTCCTCTCAGGTTGATGTGAATATCCAACAGCATGTCATTGAGCCTTTTACAGGAACAAAATTCACCTTGGGCATGACAGCGTGCCTAAGCAATATCACCCCACAGAATGTTTTTGGTGGCACGGTAAAAACATCTGAAAACATGGAGTTAATAAATCAGCATCTCTTTGACCACAGTATGGTGACATTTCTCTCCTACAGTAGATGTTTTCTTGTGGAAAACCAGACCACTTTCTTAAGCAATGGTATGATTTAAGAGCCTGTGGGTTCCATATTAAAGCCTACAGGTTGGCTTTTCTGTTTCTTCCATAAATGTTTATTTCTAGTAAATAAGCAGAATTTCCCAGAGTCCAAATATAATAAAGGCAACTGACAAGTGTTGGCAGCGAGTGACGTCTTCAACACTGGAAAATCAGCCAGTGTGACAAGGAGATCCCCTTGGTTTAATCATGAAAAACAAGAACGATAGCAAGGTTGGTGTCCCTTCCCCCTGTGTCCCATGCTCCCCTCACCCCCAACTCATTTAGTAAAAACAGTGGTAAAGAATAAAAGAAGTTATGTTTTCTACCAACAGACTTTGAACGTGCTTCAATCCTCCTTCCTGTGTGTCTTTTCTGCTGCTTCTTCTGAGCTGTGTACTTCCTGAACCACAGAAGCGCGTACACTTTCAGTTTCCTGTCCTTAAGATGTGAATATACGCTTTTTACATAATTTGTGTGATCAGATCTCTCATAGTCTAATTCTCCACTCTCTCACATCAGTTCTATCACACTATTATGGTTCAGATACTCTTGAGCTTTATCAGAGTAACTAGCATGAGAATTGGTCTTAAAGAACTCAGGTGAGCCAGACTACATAAATTATATTGTTCATAGCTATTCTTACTTCTGACAAGCATCTGAATGCATGTGATGTGGTTTGGGGTGAGGAGATGAAAATGCAGCCTGACATCCCTCTTGGAGGAGTATTATTTTAAGCTTCTGTGACCAATTTTCCCCCTTCTGCTGTGAATTTACCAAAAGGTGCTCCAACCCATGAGAACTGGTTCAAGGCTGGTTCCATACCAAAATAAAGCTGAATTGCACAGCCGTCCTTAATGACTTGGGCTAGAGGTGGAAAATTATTCTTTCTGTGTCTTCCTAGAGCATGTGTAATGGGATTTAACTGTGTCAGGTTAATCTGTGGGCAACAGCAGTGATCAGTGCTTGCTCTGATTCTGAGGCCACCATCCAGGTGATCCACAGAGACAAACAAGATCTCATGATCTCCAGGTATTTCCTTGGAGATACAACCTTCACGGGTGTAAAGCAGCATAGCTCTGTTTGCTTCAGTAGAGCTATGGCACTTCAGTAGAGCCATGGCACTTCAGTATGAGAACCAAAGATGCATTATTCAAGAAAGAGGATGCCAGACCACAGCCTCCTTTTCCCACTCTCCTTCTTCCATCTCTTGCTCATGGGACAGATTTGCTTAGAGCGATGCGGGATGGTGCAGCGCTGAACCCCAACCCTTGAGTCCCACTGTGACCCAGTTGCACCCCACGCTGTGCAGACTGCTGGGAAGGTGGCAGTTTCAGCTGAATTTCAACAAATCTGGCAATGTGCAGTAGGTGTCAGCACTGACATACAGCTCTTTTTTGTGAAGAAATAATCATTGTGCTAAGCCTCAAGTCTATTTATCTTTCCAGCTCTAACCTGGGGCTTAGCTGGGGGACATGGGAATTATGGTACCCTCCTCCACAAGCTAAATCCCAGCTTTGATGAGGATTTAGCCTGTGAGGCAGGGCTCTTTGGTAGCCAGTGTCTACCCTTAGAGAGCAATTTGTAATTATGATAGTATGTATCCAGAGGGGCTCTTAGCAAGATGAAATTGAATATCAGAAAATAACCAAAAAAACTAAAGCACTCATTTGAACACTGAAATCTGGACAAAACCCACAAAAATTCCAAGATCCTTTGTCCTGTAGTCACCTGTAATAAAAGAAACACAACATCAGGAGCTAGAAGTTCAGTGAGATTGAAACTAGACCAAGCTCCAGCACACAGAGAGAAGGCCAGACCTAACTCATGTATCGGCTGTGGACAGAGGTGTTGTATACTGGAAAATCATCAGGAAGATGCTAGATAGCACTCCAATATATCTATATCTGTCATGGTTCTTTCAAACAGTAATAATCTCATTAAAGTGTGAATTACTAAAATCAAATCTTCTAGCACAATTTCCTGAGCAACAGGAAAAATTAAGCACCGATTACCATCTACGTTTTATCAACCCACTCACCTGCAGTAAGTGATCTTTGTAAAAGAGCAGGTAGAATATCATTAGGGATTTTTAACTTTTTCCTTCATGGTGGTGAAGGGCAGGTGAGCAGATATGGCTCATGGAAAAGTTTAATGCCTGTTGCTCAAGGTGTTTGGAGGTCATATAAATATGTCCTATCAGGCACAGAAACACTCTACTGCACACACAGAGAGCAGAGATGTGGTACCAGATGTGAGCTATGGGAAGGCTGAGCAGGGATGTCACTCTGCTGCACTATTTGCATTTCAATGCTTGGTTAAGGGCTTAGATGCAGGATGTTATTAGAACTGCTTAGTTGGATATTTTATATAGATACACATATCACTGCAGTTGATGTTAATGGAATTCAACAGATTCTCTCGTCTTTCAAATAGTATGTCATTATTGGCAGTCACTGCAACTGGACTTCCACCAGAAAGTTTTAGGACCTTTGTTCTGCTGACAGTGAAGGGGAAGTGCATTCTTAAATGGTATCTACAGGTTTGTTCCCCAGTGTCTTTGTAGAAGGGAACTTCATTAGCAGAATGGATACTGTATTGCACTAGGCAGGGACCAGAATTACACAGAAAAAAGTTCATCTAACCTATGCAAATGGATATGCTTTTATAAGTTTTCCTGCTCTGCAGTGAGACACAGGAGACCTAAGATTCTTTCAAGCATACAAAAAACCCAGTGAATCACCCCACAGTGTTTCAGTGGTGAGAACATCTGCCTGTGATGTGGAAATTCCAGGTTCAGGGTCTCACTCTACCTAGTTCAGAGCAGGAACTGAAATTTCACCGTCATCTGCTACAGGTGAGTGCTCTCACCACTGAATTATTTCTCTAGTGCAACAAAAGTTTATTTAAAGTTGGAAAAGTTCTGAAAAGATGCCTGAGAAAGACATATCTCAGAAAAGCCTTGTGGTTTGAGTACACGTCTAATACAGAAAACATCAACTTCAAAAAATCACTTCTGTTTTGAAGTGGGTAGAGCAGGAAGGTGGACTGGACTACAGGTTTAGGGGGTGCATGCTGTTTCCCAATGAAAGTCATACAAAAGTTTCAGCCACAATGAATCATCACATCCTACAGGGAAAGGAAAAAAAAAGGAAAAGAAAAAAAACCATCACTTCCTTGGAAGATTTCCAGTGAATTCTAATATGTGCCTCATCTACACAGTCTGCTGAATGCTGTGGGCATATTTCCATTGACCTCAAAAAGATTTTTCATCAGGCCCAGGTTAATCAAATATGGTTATTGCAAGAGGATTACGCAGGGAGAGAGAGACACAGAATGAGAAAACTGCTGATTCTTAAATGAGGGGACAAATAGTAATGTGGTCTGTCACTCAGACCTCATTTGAAACAGGAAATATGAATTGGGTGTGGATAAAATAGGGATCACTTGACTCCAGAACTACTCTAAAATTCCTGAAGATTCAGGACATAACATTCTGAAAACTATTTAACTTTGAGTCATCATGTTTTAGCTCTTGGAAAGGAGTGGAGAGTAGATGGTGATGATGAGTAAAATAAGCGGTTTCTACACCTTGAAAGTATCTTGTCTTCTCTCACAGTGAAGGCACGCATAACTAACAACATAAAAGGGATGAGGGTTAAATATGTAACAAGGAAGAGAGTAAGCTAACCTTTCACACAGATTTGGTATGACAGTGGAAAGATCAATGCACTTCATTCATCTGAGTCGATAGCAAGACAAATACTCAGGACTGACTCTGCCAACAAAAGTATTTCCTTTATTATTATTCATAGTGGGCAAGAGCATTACAGAGTAATCATTCCAGCCTTATTCTTCATATTTGTGGTCAAAGCAGCTTTTACCATCTGTGTTAGCGGATGAAAGATAAAGTTTACTTAGTCATCTTTATGGCTATGGAGTCCATGAGAGTTTAGGGAGCCTAGTGATTGGGGTCTCCATATCAGGTGGTAAAAAATGGTTTATTCATGGATAAAAGTCAAACAAAAGGTCAGGTATGAGTAACAGGTCAACCATGCAACTGGTCCTAAAGAAAGCCTGAAAATGGAGACACACCGAAAGCATGGGAACACTTCAAAGCTAGTTTGCAAGGCTCAGCCTTGCTGTTGCCAAAAGCATTGGTTCATTGAAGGTAAAATGCTTTGAGAATTCACTTCCAGAAATATTTGCATTGTTCTCCTATCAGTTCATGCCAGTTTCATGCCAGTTCTCAGGCTTCAAGCTTTCCAGCTTTGCAAAGCAGGGGATCCTTAAGCTTTGTTCATTACAAAATGATGTTGTCACCCAGAAGAGGATCTGGAAGGCTCAAGAGCCATTCAGGCTTTTGCAGATAACTAAAAAGGAATGACATTTTCAAAAGTACTCATAAGTCAGGTACTTAAAAATACTCACAAATGAAGACAAATGAATAGGGTGCAGCCAGCTAAAGAAGTGTAGAACTGAGTTTTATTTAAATCACTGCATGATACAATGAAACTTACTTCTCTTCTGTTGTGCTTACACTGATCATAAAAAAGTGAAAAATAGACTTTCTGTTTAGTAACAAAAAGAAAGCCCTATGGAAAGTCCATCAAGGATTCTAACTTCTACTTCAGCCTGATACTGCTGCCCCAGGAGTCTAAATTCTTAGAAGACCAAAATATCGGAGTTTCAAGAGAAAACTAATGGGAAAGTGACTCTAGAAATGCACCATTCCCATGTTACCAATGTAAAGAAGCAGAAGCAGCAGAGTTTAAGGAATCAGCATCAGTTCACATCAGAAGCTTGTGATAGAACAGAAAACTCTACACATTTCCTGAGTCAGACACTCGTGTCTCACCCACAAGACCAACATTCTTCCCTATAGATACTTTTATTTCCTGAGGCTTGGTTTGTTTAAGTGGACAGAATTATATTTTTGCTGTTCTGTTTTTTCAGATGCTCTCTATGAAGCAAGAAAGTGTTAGAGGAAAGGTCATATTGTCTGATGAAATCAGTAGCAGAATTTCTGGTGATTTTGGTGGTGTTCTACCACGCAGTTAATACTACTAAGCAAATCATTTATCCCAATGTATGGAAAAATAATTTCTCCCCTTTGCCTCAATTTCCCATTCTATACCTTGAGAGAAAGCAGTGTTTTCTTACAGAGCACATTCGGATTCTAGGAGAAAAATATTATCAATAGATCATGCATTTGAATCTGGGATTATTATTCTTATGGGTTTGTTACTATTAGACCAGCGAAGGGAAAGGTTTGGACTGGCTGCTGTCTTTCCCAGGAAGAGCAAAGAAGGTTAAAAAGAACATAGTCCACATAGAAGGCAGGATGATATACTCATTCTTTCTCTCCTGCTCCTCCCAAAATGTGCACAGTATATTTCATGCTACTATAAAAGTAATTCCTATGTGTCTAACCATAGCCATCCTAATCTGAACAGGATTACAAACAGATTATTAGAAGAAACAAACCACTGCCCTAGTGTGAATGCGTCTGCAGGGAGTATTGGCACTGTGTGTGCTCAGAGGACAGGATTTTCCCTATGTATCCTCTCACCAGAGGAGGAGTTCTTCACCCTAACAAGGGGACAGAGCTGCCAAGAGTTCCAAGCTCCCCTTGGGGCCTGCCTGTGTCCACCACTGGTGATAAAAGTATGTACATTGATTGTAAAAGGAAATTACTCCATTACCTAAAGTTCAGTTTTATGAACAACCTCACCATAGCATAAGACTGATTTGCAAAAGAAACAGGTGGTTTATAGAGTTTTTTGTGATGGAATAACAGCCACAACATTATGGCCTTTATAAATAACTTCTTAATGCCGTCTGTCTTCGAGTAGTACAAAAGTGATTTTGGAAATCACCTGAATACAAAACCTGTTCTATGAAGTCACAAATAGGAGAGCTTGCATAAAACAGGGCTGGTTCCCTTTGCATAAGTTCTGGTAAACCAGCATAATTTAGACTTAATTTGCCACTTCGTAAACTGCTAACGTTAAGGAACACAAAGCAGGCTGAAACTGTACTACCCAGTTTTGTGCCTTTGAATGACCCTAGCCAGTAGATCAACAGTAACCAACAACTCAGTGTGAGTATTGGGGGAAAATCACTCTACAAAATCCTCCATTTTTTGAAGTTGTTTTGTAAAATGGGACCCTTGTTCTGTACCCACCTTTATTGAGAGTGCCATTTCCCCCTGCTCTACATGCTCCAGCACACACCTGTAAGCTAGGAGTTCAGTGCCAAAAACTCCTTTACTGGACATGTTCCAGTAAAAGAATTAAAACCTCTTAAAGAAAAAAAAATGGTTTCGCTCTTTCCCACACTCCACTCCTGACTTCTGGGGAAGGCAGGAGATAGATAACTTTGACCTATACTTGTGTTGCTGTCAGTTTCTTCGACATATTAGTTTGTGTTTGCACTCTCTTTGTTTCAGTGATGTGTTGTGTAACGTGAGCAAGCAGAAAGCCAACTATGCACCAGCAGGAAGCCTTGGAGTACTCTGACTTTCTGGCACAATGTGATGTATTGTGAGCTGGGTTTTGAGTGTCTGACAGTTAGTCCTTGGAATTGGCAGATGTATGCTAGAGACCAGTACCCTGATTGACTTCACAGAGTATAGCTGGGACTAAACTGTGTCTTGTTCATGCCCTGAACACATGTGCTCGGTGCAGTGAGCATTCAGGACTCACTTGAGTGCACCTCTTGTACTCAAAGGCAACACTGCACTCTGCCCTTAACACATGCTGCAGGGCTAAGACAGGTTGCTCCACACATAAAGACCTTGTGCCACAAGGACTTTAGAAATGACTGACTGATGAAAGGAGTTAATCATACTTTTGCTGTGTTCCACACGCACATACATACCCCTCTCTGTAACCTGGGCACTGAAAGCTGAGAACTCCAGTGTTGGAAATATTCAAGGTACAAAAATCAAAAGGACAAAACTAAGGACCTCTTGAGCCCAGAGCTGTAATATTGCTGGTATTGACCAGGCATCTGCAGCTTTGCTCCTGTGTTAATTTCACCTCCACTGTGACCCCACTGCCTTGGGCTTCGCCCTATCCACAGTTACAGACTGAAAAGCTGTGAGGAAGGAAAAGCTTACAACCCTGTTTCCTACATGGGGGAAGATTACATTTAAGGGTATTTACCAGCCTAAACAAACCAGTTTAGCAGACATCTGTGAAAATCTCACTGTGTGTTTCTCTGCATCGTTAGAAGCTGATATGCCCGTTTCTCATCCATAACAGAGACCAGTAGGATTTCCTTACTTTCCAGGAACCTTGTGAGGAGCCCCAAGGCTGTGGTAACAGGGTATCTTAGATGACAGGTTGACCTATTGTCTCTGGTGGGAAGAGCACAGGGCAGCTCTGAGCCATAAGGTTTGTTTCCCAGCTGATTTACTGCCTTTCTATTAACACAGTTCTGCTGAAGTCCATGCCATGACTCAACCAACCAGCTGTGAAACAGAGGTTCCCCAGGGTTTTACAAACTACCTCTCCACTGAATCAGGGATAACAGGCGCTGCACTCTGGGAGATGTTTCAGTGCATGCCTTTTACTTCTTGTGTCAAGGAAACAGGCTTGCATAAAAATGACTGTTGAGTCAAAAGACTTAGGTATGTTGTTTTACATGGTATGTGAAGAGAAGGGCTCCTGAAGTCAAAAGCTGGCAGTGCTTTCCAAATGAGGGCTTACGTACCTGCTACAAGGTTCTGAAAGAGACCTCATTTAATCAGATCAGATAGTCCTGGACTATGGCATCCTCCATGCAACCGCAAGACCTTGTGCAGCTGTAGCTCCCTCCCAGTTGAGTGCCCAACAGCACGCATGGTGTCCAGGACACTCAGGCAGAGCAGACCACCCAGCTCTGGATGACTGCATACATCCTTAGCTCAAAAGACAGACTGTGTTTATACAACTGCGGCATTACAGCACCGTAATAAGAGATAGCTTAGTGCAACCAGCCACAAAATTTGGTCTTTTAAGTTCATTTCATCCTTCCAAATGTGTGTTGCAACATAATCATCATTAGTAAGCTTTAGTCACCAGATCATAACTGAGAATGGAGCTGAATTGTAGTCGGAAGTTCACTTAGCATTTTAAATGCTCCATAGCCAGTATCTTGCCTGATGTGGTCAGTGCAGGCTGTTTTTTTAAGGAAGTTTTGCAACTTCATTTAACATGGGGAAGAGCTCTGCCAGTTCCTGCAGGGACTCCTGATGATCTCTGCTTGCCACTGGCAGAGCCCTGTGTAACTGCATTAGTCTGGTTTGCTTTTCAATTAGCTGTCAACCTGCAACCAGGAGAAGCCTTGAAAGAATTGATTGAAACCCTCACAGTCAAATGGTATCAATCTGTAACCAAGGAGGAGATGGTTTTATTCCAAACCCACAGAAATAGAGATCAGAATGGGGGGGGGGGGGGGAAATCCAACACCACAAGTTAATGGCAATTGAAAAGGATGCTAAATTTTGATGGTGTATTCAAGCAACAGGATGTGTGGTTGCAGCTTTCTGTGTTTCTTTCCTGCCAGAAGGCAGAAAGATGAACCCATCTATTAGAAATACTTACAGAAGAGTGCATGCAGTAACTAGTTTTGCCTTTCTTAAAAGAAACTTCCCAAGATAAATGTTACTTAAAGAAAACTACTGAAAAACACTAAAGATTATAATAAAGTCTTTATTAACAGCTAACAAGGGACAGACTTAAGGCAAAAACTGGCATCCATTTCCCCCTCACTGCTGTAGTCTGGCAGTTTCTATTGCTGTTACACAACCACACTATGAGGAAGAAAAGAAAGACTATTCCTAATTTTATTCATGCACAGAAGGAGAAGTGACTCCCTTTCACTGGAGAGCATGAAGCTGATGTTATAGATCTTGCTCTTCTCTCTCCCCACATCATCTCCCTCTCTTTCACCAGATCTGATGACCATCACTTTCTGAACCAGTTCAGCTCATGAAACCACCAGAGAACTAACCTGGAAAAAGTGTGAATACTTTTCCGCTGGTTTCAAGAGTTGAACTGGTTCAACCAAATGTCAGCTGAGCACCATGTCATGCAAAGAAAGGAGGAAAGCCCCATGTGCAGAAAGTGGAGCTAAGGAAAGAGGGAATGGGTCTTCCATTTTCTGGCAGCAGTGAGCTGCTGGACCAGCTCAGCTGTAACAAGTCAATAATTTCAGAGACTGTTTCAGAGGGGGGAACTGGATCTGGTTCATGTCCTCATCCTGCAGCCATCCTACATTCCATATTAGCTATGGCTAGGGCTTAACCCCTCGCAGTCTGAGAAGGATGCTTTATGGTCTGATCTCACAGGCTTTGACTGGTAGCTGGAAGAGTTATAGGCACTATTCCTTCACGTGTGTGGAATATGTGCACATGAGAGAAGATCCTACACAGTTCTGAGTAAAAGGGAAGTATGTGTGTCTGAGAACAGGGAAGTTCAACCACTAGATGTTACTCAGCAGCTGCTTACTGTCAATGGCCATTTTACACACTAGAGGGAAAGGAGGTCTTTTTAAAAGCTCTGCTCCTTCAATAAGGTGTTAGAGTGGCAATACTGTGAGGATGTGATTACCTGAAACATGGGAGATGCTTAACTTTATTTGTTTATGGTGCCTTATTCCAGTAAGGCGTGTTACAGTGTGACACAAAACAAGTTTCGTTAGCATAAGTGACATGGTGGCAAGCAAGCAGCCAGCAGCCATCCTCTTAATCTGACGTTTCCAAAATAGCCAACACATTATGTAATATTATGTAATAACACACAAAGAAAATCACACAGAAAACAAAACATATCGCAGATCAATCAAATTCTTCAAGTACTCCTTAAATGTTACAAAGCAGGAAAAAGAAATAAAAGACACAACCCAGCATCTTGCGTCCAAATCACCTTCTAAAAACACAGTCAACAACTTTCCTGCCCAAAACTTCACAGTGAAGGGATTGTTTCCATTTTCCTCATTTTACCAGGCTTACGTTTGGAGCCTGTTTTTCTGTCCTGCTCTGTAGTGCTGTGGCATAACAGCACTTGATAAGAACATCATGTGCACCAAACAGTTCTATGATTCTATACTATTACAATCATTAGCCCTTTCAGTTCAGCTTTGAAAAGAGAAACTTGCTTTCTTCACTGCTTTCCATTTTTCCTCCTAGTTTCTCCATCAAAATAGCTGTACATTACAGCTTCAAAACTGCTGGTCTTCTGCCCTTTCAGACTTCCTTTTCCTGTTCTGCAATGCTGTGCATAGTTCCCCCAAAGTGCCTGCCTTGCTGGTGGATTTGAGTGCATGGTCCTTGGTTGTGGTTTAGCAGCACTCAGAGAAGCTAAGGAGGAAGAAGAAGCGGCAACAGGATACAAGGTTCAAAACCCTCCTGCATTACCTGGGTCAAAGTACTTCCCAGCTTATACCTGCACTAACCATGCCAGCCAGAGTCCTTCTCCATCAAACCAGTCATTGCTAGAACCCACACCATGATGCTATAGATGAGTATTTGCATGCTGTATGCAAAGTAGGGTATCTCAACCCTTTCAGGGACTCATCTAATTTACTGAAACAAAATTTTGCCTCCTCCTTATGTGCAAATGATCTCGGAGGAGGTGTAGCCAGTAGCTGGTTCTGAAACCTATGGATCCAGTCCCACATCCATAGTCTTACTAGAGTTCACTTTACTACTGTGTAACAGAAACTTGCTTGGATGAAAAAGAGAAGCTGCATTTTCTCTTTCACCCACTGGGAGAAACCTAGGCAATATGCTCCATTAAGATCTATTCATTTGCATCGTGACCTGAATCATGGGGATTTGAGTCTCATCTCACATGGAGTCCTATAAAATAGGAGCAACTTCAGTAAGGCTGATGGGGTATCATTACATGGTCAAATGCTTTTTCTTCTAACACAGTAGGGCAATGAAAACTCTTTAAGGCAGCAGGGGATCATCACAGCACATGAACTAATGTAATATTGTCATAACATGAAATGAATAATGTGTATTACCTTCCTTCAGTGCAACATGAGGGTTTTCAGGCACAAAGCCAACCATGTATAGGAGTATACAGGGGTCCAAATTCAGGGCATTTTCTCTGCTGCTTATTGGAAAATTTGGAGCGTATGCTATCCCCCCAACACTGCCTGAGAGTGCTCTTTGGCACATTTCCAGGCTATGCCACACACCATTTAAACTTTATTGATCAACTATCCCATGCTGTCCATTCCCTAACCATTTTTTGTTCACTAGTAGCCCAGGTCAACTTGATTTTACAGAGCCGTTGAACTAGCAATGGAGCACAACTTGGCCATCTGTACTTTTCTTGCTGACCAAAGGCAATTGGTTGAGAGTTTTGAGAGATGTAGAGGAAAGGTGCTCTGTATGGAGCAAATGACATGAGTGTACCTTGTTCATCAGTCTTTGACAGGCTGTGAAGTCTGAAGTGCTATAGCACTCTTTGAATCAAAACAAGAGTAGCAGCGGAAGGACTTAATGTGCTAAGACAAATGTTCCTACTTTTTGCAATGCATGTTCACATCCTGTGCAGATTATAACCTAGAAGAGGGTGGACATTTTAGATATTATTATGGTAGACAAGTGCAACATCACTGCACCATACTCACAAGTGACAGCTGCCAAATAGGGAAGAGAAACAGAACAAAGGGCAAAATTAGATCATAAATGTGATGTAAAATATTCTAGGACAGGAAATAAAAAACTGTTTTATTTGATTTGCTTGAAAGATGTTCATATATTCCATGCCATCTATTAAAATATTCCTCTTCCTTACCTTTCTTCCCACCATTCTGAAGGTACTGCAGCTATGCAGCCTGATAGTGACGCAATTTAGACAGAAGTAACCTTTATGAGCCCCACAACTGCAACCTCCCTACACAGGCACTTCACAGGCACTGAATGAATCATTTCCCATAGATAAGAGAGAAGAAGTCAGCTCAGATGGATGGACTGAGGAGAACCAAAGTGATATCAGCTTGACAAGCAAATGTAGCAGTATATCACATATTAAATTGCTTTTGAAAGTTTTGTAGGTGTTACAGAAGAGATTTGACGCTGTCTTTTCATGCTGTCTGTTGGATGACATTTTAAAAAGAGGGACTCAGTCCTGTAACCCCTTTCTCAGAGCAGCAGGACATGTTACCAGAAAGAGTTGTCTTCTACCTGCCAGCTCCATACACCAGCCTGCTGGGCTAGATTCAGATATCAGCTCACTTAAGAGTGAAAATCCGTGTTTCTCACAGTATCTTTAGTAAGTGGTTCTCTCTTCCTATCCAAAATCTCTTTGTTCCAAGAACCCAGGTCGTTACAGAGCTTGGCCAACCTTGGATGACAACAGTGAGGGGAAGCCACAGACTGAGTCTTTTCCATGCTTATATGGAAAGTGTATGACTTTTTAAAATGATAATTATTATTATCATTATTTGTTAAATACTTTTTTTTTACTTATGGGGAAATATTTTACATATTTGGAGAAAGAGTACTGATCCCATCACCTGATTTGGGAAGCAAACATCCCCTTAGCCTTTCTGTTGCATACTGATTCACCCTTATAGCAGTAAACTGCTTGGAACATGACCCTAGGGACCTTGCTATGTCTTAATATCTCCTAAGAAGGTCTCGGGAAGGTCATCTCTTCAGCCATTGCTTAGGACTCTTAGCACCATCCATTACCATGGTTGAATTATATATATTCCTATTTCCTTTTTATTCCCCTTTGGAAGTAGGTATGAAGCTGGTGCTCTTCACATACTGTGACTTTTACGCTGATTACACAAGGAAATACTCAAATGCCTTTCATAATCTGAGGCCTTGCTAAGACACCATGGCTTTGATTCCTTACTTTCTAGTTTAACTTCAGAGTACTCAGTAGCAGCCCTAAGTGGGACTCACCTTTGAATATCTCCTTTCTGCCTCTACTTAGCTCTTTCTATGCTGCATGTATTTGACAAAATCCTGTGCTTATCTTGGGCAGCAAGGGCTTCTCCCCCAGCAGGTATTCTAATGTAATACATTCTCTAATGCCACTGTTGAATTTGCCCAGTGTACCTGACCATCATGTTAACTACTTGGTCCTTTTTCTTGCTTTCAGAAGAATTCATTCCACTAATTGTGAAAGGGTCATTTCCCTAATTAAACCATTTCACCCTTGTTGCCCACACCACACCTCCAGAGTTTAGCAATTAGTATGAACTGGAGAGTACAGATGAATCAGTAAGAGGTTCACTGACTTTTTTCATTTGACTTGCAAGAGAGGGTTTTCTTTTTCTCATACCACACTACCAGACCTGCAAACTGCTCATGCAGTGCTCAGTTTCCCTGTCAGGCCACAGGCAGTGGAGTCTCGTTTGTGTAGGCTGTCCCCATTTTCACCTTGGGTTGCATGCTGCACTAGAATAGAAAACATGAGTCAGAAAGGTTAAGGGTTAAGCTGTTAAAAACAAAAGAGAAGAAAATTCATTGAGAAAACTGTGGTTTGTAATGGGTGAGAGGAAGTACTGTACAATTTCTTGTAAAGTCACAATGGCCAGCTCATCAAAGGAAACCCCTCCTATCAGAGGTTTGCACAATATCTCCTGAAGTCTGAACGGCTGCCAAGCCATGACCATGCAGTTAAGGGAGTGCAACAAAGAACCTCAAATCAAAAGCATATTTCCATCTTCCTGTTCCAACTACCTCCCAATACTTGTTTTTTTTCCTTTCCCTTGCATTAATTATTTTATAGCAACATGAGCTTTCTTAGTGATTTTCCTCTTTTTTGCATTATTCTTCTGGCTTTCTTACAAGCTGAAATGAGAGCTCTACATGAAAGTGACAGCATAGTTTCACAAGACTTGCTGAGGCAGCCTAATCACTCACTGATCTGGAAAAAGGGGTCCTGCAGGACTTGTCCCACTCTCCCATCTTGGCTGCATGCTTTTACTGCTTACTTTGAGGCTGCCACTCATCAGACCCCCTCATCTGTGACCTCATTAACTCAGTATTCTGCTGGGTCAGCCCACAGAGGTGGCACTGAGCATCGGAACCAGCACAGGGTTGGGCTAAGACCTGAGGGTGGAAGCCAGAGTTCTACGGTCACAAAATCTTTACCTTTTGGTTGCAAGAAACCAATAATTCGGCTCAGCTCTTTAGGAAACCGCAGCTTCAGCATGTCTGTGATAGATGCTCATCCTAGATTACAGTGTGCTAAGGTCAGCACACGGTTTACATACATGCATTTAGTGAAAGGTTGCCTTTGTAGGCTCAGAGATAGGGACTTTCCTGGTATTTCTATCTTGGTAGAATATGTGGAATAATCATTTTAAATTTGTTCTTCTGACCTCTCATTTCTCCCTTTTAACTTCCCCTTAAAACCATTTTCTACCACAAAGCTCCCCAAAAAGCCAGTGTTGATCTCTCTTGACTATAATTTTCTGTAAATGACCAAACAGTGGCACAGCCTTGCCTGATATAACACATTTACTCCTTATTGTCTTTTTTTACTACTGCAAACTCTCTGAAATAAAAATGATCAATTCCAAATTACGTGTTTTCTATCCCATGTTTTGCTACTTTAACTTGAAAAATAGGAGGAAGTTCCATGGCAAAATGTCGTCTCCACACTCTTTCTCTAAAGCTTGCAGTAGTCTAGGCATAGGTTTTCCTCATCTGGTTCTTTATGGTCACCATAACCTCTACTACTCATATATTCCAAGCCATCGCCCTTCTGACCATGAGACTGTTACAACATTCAGTGTGTCAAATGTTCAGCTTAATGTTCCCCAACAGGACATTGTCATCTCATGTGTGGCTGAGGATATAATCTAGCCTCAAGGTATTTCTTTCCAGAATTACAGTCTGATTAGTTGTTCCTGTCAATGTATGTACATATTTCAGTATGTATGCAGTAGACTGAGAGAAGACTTCAAAATGCAAAACTCAGCATTTCTCCATTTTAAATAGTACACTATTTACTTCAGCAAGATCTTTTTGAACTTTATTCTTGTTCTCCATCACACCTGTAGCCTCTTCTAGCTGCTGAGATTGGAGATTTAGTTATTGCAGAAGATACACGTCAACAGTACAAGACTGAGCATAGCCCCTTGTGAAGCCACACTTAGTACAGCTTTCCATTTAGAAATGACTCACAGATATAGCTCTTTTCTCAAAATAGTTTTACAGATAGTTTTCCTCTTTATTATAGTTCTATCTTGAACTATCTATATAGTATTTATCTTCTATTTTCTTGTCCTCTTTCATTTATAGAAGACATGAGTCAGAATGAAAAGCCTTACTAGAAAATAAGCATATTTACTGCTTCTCCCTTATTTTCAAAGTGCCTTACTCTGAAATGGAAGAAATTCAAAAGGGCTTGATAAGCGTTGTCCAGTTTTATTTCCTTTTCAGTTTCTGCAAGATGCAGCACAATTAATTCCCAAAAGGAAGTGTAAGTGTCCCCAAACTGCTTGAAAGATGTACAGCAATATCAATACACTCAACGAGTGCTTTTCATGAGATCGTTTCACACACTTCACAAGCATATCCAAATGAAGTAGATGATAGCCATATAACTTGTATGCTGACAATACTCCTAGGCTTTTCCATGACTCATCCTAAAGCTAACTCACTGGACAGACCTCTGTTGAGTTATTTTTAACTTTTATCAATTCATGCAGTTTCTTCCTGCAAGCTGAGCAGATTTCCAGTCTCCTCAGAGCAGAGGTTGCAAATATAAAGACAAAAAGGAAAAAAAAGGAAGCGTGAAAGACTCTGTAGCAGATACTCTTCAGCAACAGAGAATGGTGTGGAGGTGTGAAGAGGTGCCGTGTCTTATATGTTGTCCCTAATTGTTTTAGGCACAACAGCTCAGTTGCTGATATGTTTTGATTTGGCTTTTTTAAATTTCTAATGGAAATCAGTGGGATTTGGGTGATAGTCCAGTGGCAGACAACAATCCAAATAAATACATCAAAGTTTGTGACAGATTGTGACTACTTTTAGCGCTAAAATAATTTTCACTCTCTTCACTGATCTGGACTACGATAATTCGCATGCAATTATTCTTGCATGCTCACCACCTCCTCTCCACTTCCCCTCCTTGGAACCCCAAAGAGCAATGAGGTCAACCCTCAGCCTCCTCCAAACTAGACAAGCCAAAAGTCCTTAGCCCCTCCTCACAGGACATGTTTTCCAGCCCTTCCACCAGCTTTGTTGCCCTCCTTTCGGACATGTTCAAGGATTTTAACATCCTTCCTAAATTGTGAAACCTACAACTGCACACAGAACTCAAGGTGAGTCTGCACCAACCCTGAATACCTCAGGATAATCTCTTCTTTTGACTGCATTGTTATGTCTGATGCACCCCAGGATACAGTTTGTCCTCTTGGCTGTCAGGGCACACTGAGACTGCTGTTGACCAGCGCCTCCAGATCCCTTTCCATCGGGCTCCTCTTCCAACCTATACTTGTGCCATGCATTGCTTCATCCTAGATGCAAAATCCAGCTTTGGATGTTATAAATTTCAAGCCATTATGTTGCCATGTGTTAATACTCTTACTCAGAGGGGTCATATCATTCTGTAGTATAGCTGTAAAACAGAGGTTTAGGCACACATCAGATCTGGGAGGTCCAAGGACTGAATGAAGGTGAACTCTGCAGCCACACAGGCGTCTGCTGGTGATGCAGGGGAGTAAGATGCATCCACAGGATATTGAAAGAGGAACAATTTCTGCCTTATTTACAAGCCGCATGATGGCTGCAGGGGATGCTACAAAGTCAGCTCTAAGTTTCTCACATGAAACAAGCCCCTTCCGCTTCAGCTGCACATTTGTAGAGGTGTGCACTGAGGCAGGATCTTTGCAGTGTGCCTATGAGTGATGTGCATAGGAAATACAAGCCCAAGTAAAAAGCACACTGCAACAAAAACTAGATTCCATGCTCATCTTCTCAGAGTTAAGTTGTGGCAGGGAAGGCGGAAATGGTGCTGGTGTTATTGAAGCAAAGGTGCAAGCAGAAAGTTGCTATTGCCGGAGTTCCTCAGGGAGAAGTTTCTCAGCAGTCCCACAGTTTCAGCCTTTTAGCTTCAGGACTTTGCTGCACTACCCCCAGACTCAAACTGCTTTAAGTATGACTTATGATCTTCATCACTCAACACTTTCTCTCTGAGCATCTCATCTTGTCAAGAGGGATAATCCTTACATTCATTTCAGGACTGCTTTACTGGGAGGACCTTGTCCACAGTTCACATCATAGGCGGCTCTTTGATGAAATAATTATGGGGAATTAATGGACCTGCCTTGGAGCAGGACTCATTCCCTGGTACAGCACACAAAGGTGATTTGGAGGTGTCTTTCCTGCATGCTTTTGGCTTTCATACCTTGCGAACCCAACAGACAGTGTCTAGAGAAAGAGACTGAGCCAGGCATATGTTAAAGGCAAGTCCCAATCCTCTCAAAACACCAAGCCTCCAGTCATGAAGGGGTTAGTACCCAACATCAGTGCTACACTTAGTATCTGAAAATCTGATTGTTCTGTAATTGGCTGCTGAGCACTGACAAATGAGGATCTTTACGCAGATGATAGAGTCTTCTGAGAAGTGTATTTAATTTACTTTGACTAAACTTAGCCTGACACTGGGACACAGGAATTGAAAGAAATATAAGCATATGGATCAATATTTGCTTACACAGTCTAACCAACTACTGTGTACTTGAGAGGTTCATTTTTCCATCCTATAAGTTAATTAACAAGAGTAAGAAAAAAAATAGCTAGATTCATTGCAGCAGTCATGCTCCTGCTGACAACAATATGTGGTTTATATTGGACAGGAATGGTATTTGGATTTCAAAACTTTCCCTGTAAAGTCAGAAACCATCTTTTACCTGTTCTTGGACAACATAGTTCAGAGTGCTGGATGTCTTCTCTTATAGCTCGAGAAAGCCATAAAGACTATCAAGTAAACCTCTCTCTACCATTGCTGGCGCGTGTTTTAGGCATAGTCTTGAAAAGTGCTGGACATTGCCTTGTCATTACTATAAGCTAGTAGAGCTTCTCTTGGATGATGTAACTGTGCTATTCTAATACAAATCAGGGTTGTTTTTTTTTACTTGGTTTGTTGGTTGTTTTTTTGTAATAAAGATACTTACTGGTGCTTCTGCCCTTAATGACTTACCCATAAACCTGAGCTCCACAGATGGTTATGGTTATGGTACATGGTTATGAAGAGATGAAGGAGACCACTTCTCAGGTAAGCAGTTACGCATGTGGAAACAACATATCTGCTTGAGTGCTTAACACTTTGAGTTTGCTTAGGTGAAGCAAGTACCAAATCATCTGCTTGACTTTAGCCTATGGATTGTTTCCCTTACTGAGACAACAGTATTTACTACATTGATAAAAGATATTCCAGAAACTCTTCCTTTGCATTGATCTGATTCGTCACTGCTTTGATATTAATTCGCTATGTGGAAAGATGTGAAGATGCATAGTAACTACTGTTTTTGTTTAATCTGGATTTTACAGGAAGCTGCAATTGCCAGACTGAGTAGAGAATTCTCAGTGGTCAGAGACCCCTGAGGATCCCAGTTTGGGGATGGGATTTAGGGTGTGTGGCAGCCTGCTCCTGACCACACTTGGGGTTTAAATTAACTCCAAGCCAATCAGGGTGCTCCCACAGCAGGCTAACTTTGGGTAAAGTAGAATTGACCCAGTATGGGCTGTTAGATGTGGGGAAAATCCAAGTCTGACTCCCAAATGGTAGGATTTCCAATAGTGATGTAGTTGGTTATGACTTAGGAAGGCTGCTCTTGGTGTGAGTAAGGAGTCACAGTCACGGGTACTGGGATCTGAGGCAACCTGGAGAAAAAATTGAAAGAAACCCAAGGACAAGTGGAGGTCAAGGGAACATTTCACTGAGAAATAAAGAATCAGCTCTTACTTTTATGTATATGACTCAAACACCTCAGTAATATTAAAAGCGGTGTTCACTGTGATATATAGCTGAATACTGTCTTTAATCAGTAGAAGTTAGACTTAAATAAATTTTAGTTCATGGATTATTGCTGGACCATGTAAGTTGAAAAGATAGGCTTTCTGCTGCCAAAATTTATGACTCATCCAAACCCAGCAGAACAGATAAGTTGATATATGCCATATCTACAACAAAGAAAGCGATTGGGATGAATACCCAAACAGGTGATTATGTGAATGCTGCAAAAGCCAAGATGCATGTACACACTGAAGGAAGAGCAGATTGGTTTTGGCTCAAATTCAGAAAAGCCCCTCCCACAAGTAAAAAGTAGTTACTATGAAACAGATGCAGTCATGGGAAGATACGGTAATTACCTGGCATTCAGCCCAATTAGTTTCTGTGCGTTCTGATATTCTACATGTATCAGGTACATAATGGAAGCGACACACATGTGGTAACACTTTATCTCAGCCTCAGTCAGCTGTGGCCTGTGTATGCAAATAAGGAGCAGAAAAGGGTAAAGCAAGAACATATTTATTCTATTTTTTAGATCAACCACAGAAGTCTGTAGGTGTCAAACGTCACAATTTTTCTACCTGATATTCTCATTAATCTTTTTTTTTCCATTTGAGAATAGAAACGCTCTGCTAGTTTCAAAACGCAAATGTACTTATTTGCATTGTTTAAGCAGCATGTACTTCTAAGTATTTTCAGTACATTCTCATAGAAAACAGGAATTTACAATAAAGAGAAAAAAAATAAACCTTTCCCATCATAGGCTAAGTTATTAATACATTGCTTGAATAATACCAAAACAAGAGAACGTTATGTGCAGATTCTGAAAAGGCATACATCCTGTTCAGTTTGAGCAATTTATACTAACGCTTTTTTGCATGTATTTACATGCAGATATTACTTAACTCCAGTGATGATACAAGAGGGTTAGGGTGAGGCTGAAAATCCTAATATTTCCCACGACTGGAGAAAAATTATTAAGTCTGCAAAAATAGCTGAACAAATTCAGTCTTAGAAGAAGCTGAGTATTGTCGGACATTCAATGGGAACTAATGGAGAATGTACTTAAATGGAGGGCCGAGATCTGTGTCACTTCTTGTAATGTCAAATCCTTACTAGGAGTTCCTTGCTCACTTATATCACCCTGTCATTTGTACCACACAACCTGAATTATCACAGGATGCCAAAGAGCGGACTTCCCTTCAGATCCTGGCAATCCTTCAAGGTCCCTGTGCCAAAATGTAGTTTTCCTCTCCAAATAAAGCTTTGTTGGTAACAACTGTTTGTCTGTCGAAGAGATATTACCCAGTTAGTCCCGTCACCATGACATGTTGCCTCTACATGAAGCAGCAGGTCTCAGCCTTGGCCAGGGATGCAGGGCTAGACATCAGGCAGAACCTGACATTTACTGCCTGTTTTTACAACGTCCCTTCTGCAGACTCCTAGCCTGTCATGCAAGAGTTTCCTGCATGCCCTCCACTGTAGTCATCTGTCTCCATTTCCAGCTTTCCAGAGGAGCACAGCTTCCTGGGTCTGGAAGCAGCACAGGGAGGCACAGAGGCAAACCAGTGCAACTCAGCACTACTTCATGGCCTCTCCAGAAAGGCAGCATGTTCTTACTACATCTGCAATTGCTGAATACATGTCATGACTCTTCTCGTCACCCTTTAGCACAACTAAGGTTAAGGTTTCTACAGCTCATACCACAACACACCTTTCTGGAGCTTCCTAGACTTCCACCTACAACAACCTGTTCCAGTTAAGCCACAACTCCTACTGCTGACAGAGGTGCAATCTGAGGCCTCTTTCTGGTCCTTGCATGCAATATCTTCCTTGTAATTCACCTTGATGGAGGACTCTGGCTATTAAATTAATGGGTGTGAATAGCACAGCAAGACCACGACAAGGAAAGGCAGAGCTTTAGCTAGATTTAAATGCAAATTATGATAATTTAAATGCATCTTCTTTGCAAGACATTGCTTTGCTTCTTACTGTGTTTTATAGGAAAGAATTTAAAGTAAAACTGAAAATTAAGAATCTAACAATAGCAGAATAAAGGTATATAGGGAAGCTAGTTATATCTGAATAGTATAAACGTGCTTGATCTTCAAGAACTCATTAACAATGGGGTCGAATTGTTTAATTTTTATTGCAGTTGTGTTTTTTAGGATTAAACCTATCAATATTTACTCAAGTTTAACAGAAGGCAAACATCCGGTCAGTCCTGGCAAAAGCTACCCACCAAACAGCACTTTCATTATTCTTTAGTCACAAAACAAACATTTGGTTTCTAAAAGGAAGGTGAAGGTACAACAGGGGGAGAGTCAGTAACAAGTGTGGCTAATGCCATAATAAGTCATCTATTGCAAAAGGCATATGAAGTTCTTAGAGGTCCCAGTTATCACCTTTCAATGTCAGGGGCAGAGTTCTTGTTCCTTGCATGGAGTTAGGCTGATCTCTGATAGAAATGAGGACTGGATGTGGGACTGTTTTTTCATAGATCAGGCAAAATCATCTATGGAAACTGAGGAAGATAGATTATTCTGCAAACTGCAATTCCTAGGTGAGGTTTGTCTTTCAGATAACTTGTCTTGGTGTTGCTCAATGGGGTTGAATTGCTGAGAAGTAAATTTGATCTTTTCAACACTGTTTCTCTCAAATTCTGTGCAGAGAGACTCTGAAAGTCTCTCGCACTTTTCTATAGCCAGAGCTGCTCAGAACTGCCCATTTCTTTGTAGGATTCAACATCCACTGCTAAGGGACCCTGACCTAATAAAAAGCTCTGACTACATATTTGCTGAAGGTTAGTCAGACTTAAAGAGTCTTAATATGGTAGAGTTTCATAAATAGTAGTATACAAATTACAAAACACGAATAAAATACATTAAAAAAAAATCATTAATTCATTTTTTGGATTTCCCAATACTGTTTCTTTGTCTTGTATAAACTGTACATTACTCTGGGCAGACACTACTTGGAGTATGTTGCAGGGACTGTGTTTATTAGAAAGAGTAATGAAAAAGAAAATTCATGTCTTCACTCACTACTCTGACTATCAAAAATACTCAGGGAGAACACAACAATATAAGGATTGATATTAGGGTGTGGAACTAATACAATATATCTTACACATTTGATTTTGACCACAAGAAAATGTTTGCCTCTGATAGAAGAACTGCATTGCCACTCATGTTAATACACTACTGTTGAATGACTCTTTTTTTATAGTATTCATTTTAACACTGTTACTGCTTACTTAGTAGGACATTAATAACACTAGGATATTTATCATATAGGAAATGGCTAATGAAATCTGCTTCATCTGTCAGTAGATGTTTACGTTTCAAGGCTGCACTAGATAGATTGTTTATGCAGGACTTACTTAGAGGAGAATGTTAGTGCTTTGTTAGTAACTAATTATTAAGAGTGAAGATAAATAGCAATTAGTATGGATTATCATTGTTATTATTATGAATAATAATAGTAGTAATAATAATAATAATACATTAGGACTCCCTCAGGCTTCAGATCAATGTCTGAAGCAGCTTGCTTGTTGATGAAAGGTTTAAGAATGATACAAAATATATTTGATTGATAGTGATGGGAATACACAAATGCAGTCAGAATTGTCTATCTCTGCAAATACGGTGATTCACTGCCCCCTTCTCCTGTGGCGACCCCTTCTGCAAGTAGCCCTTCAGCACTGACACATTTCTCTTAAATGAAAGGAGTTTATACAATTTCTGTATATTCTCATATTCAACAGCTATTCCAGGACCAAACTGCATCTCCTAGTTTTATCCCAATGGCTACTTCAAACTGGATGCAAACATCACAATTTTTGAGCACTACATATGTTGCTTCCGTGGAGTCTTGCAGCTCTCTGCCACCTAAGAACTGGACTCCATGTTTTATCCCCCAGTGGATTTGAGAGATTTCCTTTTGAAAAGCACAAATGCCTTTGCAATTTATTAAACAAGTCAGATGTTTGAAAATGGTATTTTCCTCCTTCCTTTGCAAGCCTGAGTTCATTACTTGAGGTTTTCCTTCCTTTCTTGCAAAAAGCTCAAAGTGGTACATCCTTGTTGCAAGGACATGTGAGAGCTGCCAGATTGCATCACAACAGGGACAGGCACGAGTGCGGAAGCAAGTTCCCAGCAGAGCTGAGGAGCTGCAATGGTCTTTGTCTGTCCTTCGCCAGCCCTGGGCTTGTTCTTCATGAACAAGGACGAGTATTAACACCTCCCTCTGATAAAGTGCACATTTTTTGCTCAGGATGCATATATGCATATATGGAATTTGGCCCAGCGTGCCACTGACCCGTGTCCACTGATCTACCCTTTTCTCTTTTTATATGGTAGGAAAAAAACTGCAGATTGAAATCACCTGATAATTGAGTCACTCAGGCTATGTTAATTTCATGGGAAATAAAGTGTATCACCATAGCAAAAATATTTCCCTTTATTACTTACCTCTAAAGACTTAAATGCAAATTCCAAAGGCAGTTCCCTTCCTCTATTTTCCCTTTCCCAGAAATCCCTGGGAATACATAATAGCATTCAGAAATCCTACCTCTTCTGCACCCTTGCAACTACCTCCAAAGTCAATAGGAGTCATGGGTGCACAAGGAACTGAGTGCCCTATCAACATACTGCAATTTTTAACCATTATTAAATGTAAATCTCTCTAGCATCAATATTTATTCCTGCTAAATATGAAGAATGTTTACGCTTATGAGTCACCAGCTCTTTTCCAGTTAGTGCTTGCTCTACCACTTCCACCCTCGAATGGAACTAGAGATTTATACACGATATCAGCACACAAAGTTAACTGTTAGGGAAAAGGCAACCACAGAATAACAACTGGGGAGATAACAATGTGCATCTGTCAGAGCCAGCGTGCTCCACTGTTGTCATTCCTCTTCTGTTGGTTTTGTAGCAGGCTTGAGTGGTAAATCACAAAGAGCGTGAATAAGTGCAGCAGGATTTGCTCGCCATTCGTTCTGTGCAAGCTCCGGGTTGCCATGGGAGACAGGAAGCATTTTTTGGACACTCCCACAGCAATAAACTGTTGCCACTTTATTAACGAGCAGCAGCACGCTGTGTTTTGCTCAACAGCAGTCCGATGAGCTGACCAGCAGAAATGCTGAGGGTAGGTAGGAAGCTTTTTCCCCCACTTTCACTTCTTACTTTGTATGCAGCTTAGGGTCTTCCTGTAAGGCAGTAGGTTTAGTCTAGTTTCCAGTGGATGGAAAGCCTGCGTAATTAAAATCCACACTGCCATGTGCCTCAGTGTTCCTAAGGCTATATAGGCGTTCTGGAGACAGTTGACAGGAAGCTGGAATCCAGCAGCCAGTTTGTATTCTTCCCATATATTATGTAGTGAGAGATTGCACACAGATAAAGGATGCTTTCAGTCTGACTGTAGCACAGATCACTGCCTGCCAGCCCAAAGCAAAGGTCTGCTGGGCTAAAACATCATCTTCAGTTCAGAAAGGGTGGCTCCTGGAGAAGATGTAGTTTCCCTGTTCCCCACGATGAATAGTCCAGCACAGAGTTTCTGTAACTCTGGGTGGTGACTGCACCAAGGTGCTGGGACCCTCTCCTTGATCAGTGAAGATACCTAATGCAGAAGGCACCACTGTAATCCTGTTGTTCTGGGATAGCAGAGTGAGAACAGACTAGTCACTGGCTGAGAAGGTAGCAGGTAAAGCAGGATCAGGTAGCAGGAGATGCTTGCTGTCTTTACTGAAGGACTTAGAAACAGAGTTTAAAAACTGCACAGAGGAAGAAGCACAGGCACACTTTTAGCTAGCTTAAGAAAAACAGCTTCTTATCTCAAAGATCAAGCCTTGTAAGGACACAGTAAAATATGAGTGGAAAGGTACAGTTCCTCAAGCCAGAGGGACAGAAATAGAAGTCCTACAGCTACCATGAATGTCTTACTTCCTAAGTGGTCCCCAAAGGTAAGAATAAATGCTTGCAAGCAGGAAATCTCATATTGTTATTGCGTTTATACAGACAAAGGCATCACTTTCTCAGTCCTTTTACTTTTCCATACTCTTCCCTGAATTTCCAGATATTATTCTTGCCTGATTGCTTGGCTTGAAGAGCAATGTATTTTCACATGTCTACTACTGATAAACAGGGTATACCTGTTCAGGAGGAATGGTCTTACTTGGGTATACCAATACATAGAAAATACCACAGCAGACAACTGATTAACTGATTGCTCAGCCCTATGTTGTTTAATAATGAGGGAATGCAGAACACTACTTTTAAGAGTATGTCAGTATTGAATGGTTATTCTACATATCTGCAAGGATATGCTAACCGTACCCTTCATTTGCAGAGCAGAATCAGAGGGCAGTATAAGAAAGGTGAGGAATACCAGGTATTTATTTCTGAGTATCCATCAACCCTAGAAATTAAGCAGAACAGACTTTGATTTTCACCTGGATACATTCAATTAGCTAAGCTCCTCTTGGTGAAAAGACTTTATGAATGAAAACATCTTTAGAGTTAATTAACATGTCAAAGACAACATCAGAACAGCCGCCTGGAGATAACACATCTACTTAGAGCACACAGATTCAAAATTAAATTAACAGCTTTGTCCTATCCATCTACATGTTAATAGGAATTGCATTGTCTTCTCCCAGGTGATAAATTCCCAAGAAGGTATCAGCACGGGTATCCCACATTCTGGTCCTATTTGTAATCACAGTCAGAGCAGCTCTGGATTTCAGGGAGATCCCTGATGATCGGCCACTGTGGACCACAGTTGAGCACTTTCTAACAAATCCTTCATTACAAACCAAGCAAACGCTTTGGGAAAGAAATCTCAGTAAGGAAAAGGGAACTTCACAAAGCTCTTTACAGTTTTCCAATCCTTTTATTTTAGGAACCTCCCAGACCTTTCTCTAGGGAGAAACTGACTTCTACGTAGACTTGTTTTCCAGAGTTATCTTTGATTTAGCCCGTGGGCACAACCTAAAATGCACTGTCCCACTTAAAGATGGAGAAATCACTCCGAAGTTCCACCAAGAGTGCCACAAAGCTGGAAAATACCTGATGCTGAATCCCTTGAGATAAACGTCCAGTCCCATTCAGCAGCCATTGCAGCTTCTTTGCTCTACCTGTGCTCTTTCTTTCTACTGAGAGATGTGAGTTCAAGATACATCTGGAAACAGCAGCCATTCTTTATGTACCGCATTAGAGCCCTTTTTCTCATCTGCAAAGAGAGGTGATTTCTTCCACTTTACTAACAATGCACTTGTCAGCTATAGACTACAGTTAATCTGCTCTGACTGCTGCAACTGTGTAGGAGCACACAGGGGCACAATACCTTCCTGTATGGTGACTTTAACCCATGACGCCAAGAACAAATATTTAGACAATGGTTATTTAGAGTGGGTTTTGGTGTTGATCTTTGTTTTGAGGAAGAACCTAAACTGATACCAAAGGCAGTAACGTGTTTAGTCAGTCAAAGGCACTGGGAGGAGAGTTTACCTTTCCAGAATCCATTAGAAATCTCATGGAGATTTAAGAAATTAAGAGTCTTCAGAAAATATTCATCTAAATAATCAATGTGGTACAACTCGATTGAATGGAAAAATAAAGTGAAGCTGAGTTCAGGTGCATGACTACCATGAGGCTACACAGGGACTATTTACTGCCCAATCTCCTGGGTCAGTCCAGAGAAACCCTTCCCATGTTCAAACAGGCAATGAAAAGAAGAAGGACAAACTGTCCTCTCAAAGTGCCCCTCTCTCTGTCCACTGAAGAGGGAACCTGCAGGACCAGCTTAGATTAGCTGTTTTGCTTTAACTTAAATTTACATTTTAGAGTTATTACAATTAATATATATTTTCCTTTTCTTTTCCTTCTCCTCTGCATCAGGAACAAAATCTGTTTTCTTCTGCCAGCAGGATGTGCAGAAACTTCAATGAATCTATTACTGAGCTATTATATTTTTCAATCAAAAAATCTGCTGCCCAGCAGTGACTAGTCCTGCTTCATAATTTTCCACCAATTCCATAAATTGCATCAAGGTTTCATCATTTCCTAATTCAGGTTTTCTCAGAAACATTACTCACGACTGAAGAATGTTCTAGTCATTAAAAAGGTTACAAGATAATATTTTCTTACATTTTTGTGGCTGTTTTCTCTGTTGAAGAGAAAATATTATGGGAGAGGAAGCTTCCCTGCTGATTGCAGTTGCTCAGTTTTCCTGTCTTTCTCCATTTCTCCCGTGCTTCTACAGCTTTTCCAATTCAAAATTTAAAACAAGTTGTTTTACAAAGAAGAAGCTCGAGGCTGCAAAAATATTTTACTAAGAAATACCATTGGAAAGACTAAAGGGATAAACTCTCCTTTGTCTTTCCTATACTCAATGTCAGAGTCAGGAGAGTGACAGAAGGTTGTGAGCAATTCTCTGAGGTCCTTCCATGATGTCTGAAAGAACATGGTATCATCTGAGCCACTGCTGAGCCCAGAAAGTAGGAGAAGTTACAGAAGGAAATGACCCATGATTGCCTGCAGCATCTGGGCAGCAGGGAGGTACGCTGTTACCCAGCTTATGTATCTGAGTGAGATGTGGAGCTCTCCCACTGTTAGATCTTCCTTTCGTCTCCAACTTACGCTGCTAGTCTTTTCCTCAGTAATTCTTTCCCTTTTTTAAAAAAGGAAACTGATTTATTGTCAGAGCATTCATAACAGCAGAAAAATCTCCCCTCAAGCTTTCCCTCCCGCTTTTCATGCCAGTTTCTTATCCTTGTTCCCTTTTCTCCTGTTTCTTTCACTGGCTTTTCTCCCATGCCTCGCAGCCAGCACCTTTGAAGAAATATTCAGCCTCCTCCACCTCGCTGGTTCCCCTGGCTGTTCCCCCCTGCTGCATAATGGTGCCCTCACCCACCCTGAGATGTGCTCTCCTTCAGTGAACTCTGGTTGTCCTCAAGTACCCTCATTACCCTGGGCCTCCACTCAGCCATCTCCTTCCAGTTGCAATGTTTTCTCCTTGTGAGGAATGTGGGCTCAGTTGGTATGAGCAGATTCCACTGAGCCTGAATGCAGGGCATGGTGTGATAGAGTATGGACACTGGGTCTGCAGGTCTCTCCTTATGAACCCCAAGGAATAATGGGTTTAAACTTAAACAGGGGAAGTTCAGGTTAAATATAAGAAGTTCTTTGCTGTGAGGGTAGTGAGGCACTGGAATAGGTTGCCCAAAGAAGCTGTGAATGTCCTGTCCCTGGTAGTGTTCAAGGCCAGGTTGGACAGAGCCTTGGGTGACATGGTCTATGATTCTATGATGTGTGACACTGACTCGGTAAATCTCTTGGCCAAATTCCCTGTACTGCATCCTGGGACTCCTGCGAGCCTTTTCCTGCTCTACCAGAAATGCCTTTGAAATCTCCCATCCCTTGTCTCCACCCCACGTGATCCCTGATCACCCCTTCATTACCATCAAGTGTCCCATGTGTCCTTGTCTATTCCATCATCTCCTGCTCTCCCTAACGCCTACTTTCACTCCTTGTAAGAGGTTTTTTTTTTAATGTGCTCCCCATGATACATCTGCCCCAGCCCAGCTCCTGTCCCCTCTCCCACTTGTCTCCTACTCCCACTTCCATATTTCATTCAGCTTCTATCCCATATTCCCCTTACGGCCACTGGATGTGACTCCAAAACTCCTCCAGCAGGAGTTTGCCTCATGCAGCACAGTTATGCCAAACCTCTGCTCTTCATTCCCTGCTCTGTCACTCCCTGTGTGCCCCTGGATGTCCTTCTTTGTCTCTAGAACCCTCTACCTCTAACCTCAACCTGCCATCTCTCTCCTACACACTGCTACAATTTCCCCACTCCCTCCTTGTAAAAAGTTTCTTATTTTCCTAAAAGTCCAGGATGCAGGCGCAGCCCTGGGCAGTTTGTAACATGGTTGGCACTAATGTGGCAAGCAACTTCAGTAAGTGGAAGAAAAAAGTTTGTTCAACCTACAGCATCCATAAAGCTGGGACCTTGATTTTCCTCTGAATTAGGCTTTTCCAGGGTTCTGATTTGTACCCATTTTGACAAGGTTGTTCCCATTGATACTAAAGAATCTCTTGATATTTTGGAATGGAAAATTGCTGTGCTAAACTCCGACAAAACCCTGCAAATTACCTACTTTTTGCATAGTGTCCTAGATATCTGATTGGGAAGCAAAAGAACAGTTGGCATCTCAATATCTGTTTAGATGGTATATAAGTCCCCTCTCCAAACCCAAAAGAGCAAACCCATTAAAAGATGCACCTTATTCCTCAAGTGCATTCAACAGCACTAGAACCAGCTTTGTGACTGTGCGTGATCAAAAGGTGCCCTCCTGCCTTAATTCCTGTGGATAAAGGATAAATCCTGAATAAATCCTCACCATTGCTAAAACATTATGGCACCAGAAACTTCAGCAGCAGAGCTCACCAGTTCACTTTACCTTCATTCAGAAACAGGTATTGCTCCCAGTTGCACAGTGGTTTCTTTTTTGTGTTCCAAAGAGAACATTTGCATGCATCTCTTGGATCATTAGCCTGGATTTCCATGGAGCCCTCATATCCATTTTTCTAGTTCCTCAGGTGTCACAGATGTATGCCAAGTTTTAAATCTTTAAGATTAGGGATGTCAACACTGCTAGTGCCAAATGGTAAAAAAAAGTAAAGATTAAGGGCTCATTCAGCAGTATAACTGTCTGAAAAGCTCAAGCACTTATGAGATCTCCAGGTGTGTTGGCTTCACATTTTCAATTGAGATTTCTTTCAGAAACACTTTGTTCCTGGAGGTGGAACTCTACAATATGCTTCTAACTTTATTATTTATGGTAAGATGTATTTACTTGAAAGTTCTCTTTGAAAGGATAAAATTAATCTGGAAAGGAACTCAAATGTCAGAACAGATTTCCTATCAGGGCAAGATCACCTTTACCAAGATCATAAGGATAAAACTTTTCACCCAAGCTGAGGTATGTACAACAACGATGTTGTCCAATGCAACTGCTGAAACCCTGGCTGCTAAAGTTTAGGATGCGGTTCATCCAGCCAGATGTAGGCATCTATATTGTGGTGACATGGGTCACATTCTAACCTCCAAAGACCATCCAATTCTCCACTGCTCTAAAGGACGGATTGTTCTGATGTCAAAGCCAACCGTGTTTAGCTGTTCCTAAGGTTCCTCACATTCACTCTATGCATTTATGCCCAGCAGCTGTACCCCATAGACTATAATTTTACTTTTCCAATGAAAGCTTATCAGTTCATCCTAAATCCATTATGGGCACATAAAACAGACCTCTCTCCAGCAGTCTTTTTCATACTGTAATTGTATATAATCAAATTTATAATCAAAGTTATAATCAAAATTATAATCAAAATTATAAATTATCAAATTTAATCAAATTTATGTAAACCAAATGATAAATTGGTAAATTTTTTTCTGTTTTAAAAATTGGTCACTAAAATGCATCTTCATCTGATAGAAAACTGCTAGATATGGCCTGAAAGATCTTTTTTGTTTTGTGTTGTTTTGTTCTGAGGCTATTTATTTTCTAATATGAACAAAATAAACAACAAATTTAAAAGTATCAGTTAAAATAAATGGGAATATATTTCCAACTCCAAGGTATTATACAAAGCTTGAAGAATCACATGTCACTCTGGAAAAAAAGAAGTGTCAAAACCCCCTATGTTTCTGGATTAAAACCTGTTTTATAAGAAAATTGTGAACATCCTAAAAGTCTGCCCAATGACATTTCTATCAAAAGAGGCAGTACCAAAAAGCCGTTGTCAGTAACAGCTTCTATTCCTTCTAACTTCTTTCTGACCGAGTGCTCTCAAGCCCTATACCTTAGACTAAGCTATAACTTCTTTAACTGCAATGACTTTGTGTCCCTCACAGAAATTACAAAGTAAAGGATAATTACTCTCTACATGAAAATCTGCCAGCTTCAAACAGACATTGTTTTACTTAGAAAAAAATTGAAGTAGTGAAAGCAATGCTTTTAAACCTCTGTGTTCTTTAGGTGTGTGCATAGACACATATGGAGATCTTGATGCATATATAAATAGTGCATTGTCTTCTAGATTACTATATACTATGAATATAAATATGCCTTTAGATACCTATAGAACATGCCTTTAAGAATATGCCCTTAAAAACGTATAGGACTTTCTTCTTTTTTTTTTACTGTTCGCGTCAATCAGCCCAAAATCTTTTGTACATAATTTATTGGTAGTCTATTGGTTTGTCCTTGTCTATGTTTTTGTTCTTCCCAACAGTTAGCTATGAATTCAGCCATGAGTCAGTATATTCTGATCCTGTTTAATTTCCAGTAATTTTCCCTTAACCTTACTATTTATCAGGTCAACACTGCACTGGTTGAGTTTATATCCTATGGGAACCTATTTACCAGGATACATATTTATGCATGAAAACCACACTTGAAAATGCCAGTGTTGGCAAACTGCTGTATTCAAGTATATTCCTACCACCTTTGCATTTGACGCCATATTTACCCCGAGGTACTGACTTTTGAGATTCAACTCAGTTTGTTTTGGTCCCTTCATTTGTTTATTTTTCAACTCTAAAATGAAATGAGATCTAGCAAACTGTATCAAAAAAAGGCTTTTAAGGAGCGCCTGCCATGTGTGCCTTCTCCATGAACACTGTCAAAGGAAAGACACATATAAAAACAAATGGTCTATTTCCTACTGCTAATAAATATTTGGTTCCATTTTGTGAGGAGGCAGCACACACATTGCCTGTGAAAACCAATTAAAGTTCTGCGAACAGAAGGTTTCCAGAATTGGGCACATCTGCTCTAGACCAGTACTTGGAACATGAAATAGAAACACTTGATAAATATGTCTGCACCTCTTTTATCTTTGCAACCCAGTTGGATTCTGCAGTAAAACTGCAACAAGTTCATTTGCAAAGGAGACCTGATCAGAATGCTGCTTTGGGGTTTTGTAGTACTACAACCATTCTGCTCCCATTTTTGTAGCCTTTTATTTTGAAGCCTGCTGAGCCTTGATTTTTGTGGGAAACACTGGATTAGGTTTATGTTTAGGAAAGCATTTTAACACACACCTAATTTAAAAAAATGCAAGTATTCTCCTTGAAATCAATGGTCCTGATTCTATAATTAAAGTTAAGCACCTGCTTAAATATTTCTTGGACTGAGTGTGCAATCCATAACACAGATGGACTAACAGTGGTAGCAAGTTTCAAGATGTCATAATGACAAAAAAGCCTCCATTATATCATTAATCTATCTAGATATCTATATGGCATCCATCCCCATAAAACCTGCACTATCTATCTTACAGTAGCCAAGAGTGAGGTCATATTATTACCATGAATCTAGCCTAATTACTGGGTCTCATTACTGGCCTTCCAGGGCAGTTAGTTGAGCCACCCTGAATAATTGCATGAGCACACTACATCCACTACAAAAACATCACTGAGCCCACTGCTGCAGGCTGCTTAAAACCATCTGACTGGCTTTGCACTGAAGGAGCGGGAGAGTTTGTCAAAGGCACATTTGCTGCTCAGCCAAGGACAGCTTCCCTCCAGGGGACAACAACAAGGAACTGGGGACAAACCTTCTTAGACCACTCCAGTGACAAGTGGCTGTCTCGTTTGGTCCTACATGACACCTCCTTCCAAAGCAATGCACATGTTTCTTGAAAAGTTCCCCCTCTTCTCACCCCTGAAGTCTGTTGGCTATAAATCATCCCATAGATCACTGGTTAGCTGGCTTCACATTCATAACACAACAAATATTTCCCCTCTAGCATCAAGTCGTTCAGGCTCCATGGGGGATAATTCCTGAAGTAAAGCAGCAATCTTTGAGGAAGAAGTTGCTTTCCATTCCACAAAGGAGAAAGGTTTGTTAATCACGCAACTATTTAAAAGTCACTCCCAAGATGTGCACCTGAGCTCAGAGTCTGTAATTTATAATCTACCCACCCACACATGTGCACTGCAATCAGATCACTGTTCCCACAGAAAATAAACGTGCTGAAACACAAGACCCAGCACTGTTCCAAGCAGTGATAAAACATTTAAAGCGAAGATACAGGATGGTTTCATGAAATCTGCAGGTAGCATAAAGCAGGGGCAAATCTATCCTTCACCTGCAACGGAGGGTAAACATGCAAATGTACAGATGTAAAAGAGAGAGAGTTTCCTTTGATCTCATCTCACCTTCTTTACAAATCAGTCCTTGATATCATGGAAGTGTAGTTCCCAATGCCAAGAGACAACCAGTGGTTTAAAAAACCTCTTAGTGAAAAGGATTGAGAGCTACTAAAAAAACCCTAAAAAATTAACTCAATGTGTCATTTTCTCATCAGATAGTACCTCTAAAATCAAGCATATCTACAGGGTGGGGGCACATGACACCAGCAACAAACAAGACAACAGATTCTGGTGAAACAACTTTCTAACAACTCAAAATACTGCCTTTGGGATTAATGCCCACATCCAGTTAAATGACTGAAGAGCTTCGTGGCAGCTGTAGATCTTAGAATCATAGAGTAGTTAGGGTTGGAAAGGACCTTAAGATCACCTAGTTCCAACCACCTTGGTCATTTATAGTAATGCTCTTCCATATAAGCTTGTTTGCCATTGAAACACACCTCCCAGGAGGTATTAGTCCCTTCCCTTGGAAGAGTGCATCATTTAATAGCTAGTTATACAGCGTGCAGCTAGTTCAACTTTTTACCTCTGTTTAGGATGATGTTTTGTTTCAAAAGGCAGTTATTCCATTTTGGTTTCTTTAACTGAATTCAAACAAGACACTGCCAACTTCCTGCTGTCATTCTGGTGTGTGCCCTCACCAAAATAACCATGAACTTGAGTGTCCTTTAGTAGGGTAGGTAGCTATAAAGGTTCCTGGCACTCGAGTATGCAAGCACATCATAAATATTAATGGACTTATCCTTCCAACATTGTTATGAGGCTTTATTACCCCAATTTTGCAAACAAGGAATTGAATTTCAAATTCGCTTGCCCAAGGCAGCACAGGAATTTTGTACTGGTGCCAGGACAGAGCCCACATTTCTTGAGTCCTCATCCAAAGTGTCTTTTCTACCCTTTTATGCTCAACACAAATCCAGTTTTTGTTCCTCAATATTTTCTGTTGGTCTGGTTCTAAGATATTTTCTCACACATGTGATGATGAAAGATGGCAAAATGAGCTCTTTTTTGGGGATGAGAGATTGTACTTCCATATGGGGGACCAGGATTTAATTTGCAGTCTTGTTCTCTCCTTGGCTGTCAGGAAGCACAGCCCCTGCAGAAAAAAGGAGTGCTCTCTGTTGCACAAGTTACAGTGATTGCTCTGGATGATTAAGAAGTGGTATTAATACATTCCGTAGGTGAACTATCCAATCTTCCTTAGCTTAAGGGATAGAAACTAAAATCCTGGGCCTAGGTGAAGAATTCAAGAGAGCTGGAGAGTATCCCTGGAGAAAAAATAATAGCACTGGCTTGAATTGGTTTGGCCTTACTTTGGGTGCATCGACCAAATAGCCAAAAAACATACCATATGTCTTGTAAGCAGGAAAAATAAGCAAATCCCTCTCAGAAAGCTTTGCATTCATGATGTTTTCGGTTTGCTTAGGTTGTCATCTCCCAGGTTTTGCTCTGAAGTCATTGCACTCAAAGGTACAACAGTCAAAACCTACACAAAACTGTTATTTTTTACTTAGTTCAAGACCAAATATTCTGATTTTCTTACTATGTTATAACTATGGCTAGATTTGCTCAAAGTTTACTATAGAATTCAGGCAACACTGTTAATGGACACAGAACAAGGTTGAGATTTGCCATTCTAGGTGCAGTCAAAGCCATGAGCTGGAAGAACCTACAGATCTCCAAGGTGACATCGCAGTCCTTCACATTGTTGATGGCCTGTTAAGCATCTGATGTGCAAAATATTAAAATATTAATGCCAACATTTTAAAGCATAATGATAAATTATGTATTTAAGACCCTGTAAGCTGAATGTGCACATTTTAATCAAAACCTGGTGGTTTAGCAAATATTCGAAAGTAAGATTCCATGGTTCTCAGTTTGGAGTGGGGGGGGCATGATGCAAATCAGATTTGTTCGAGAGCAAACACAGCCTGAAAATGCTTGCAGTGATGTGTAGCCTTCACCTTCTACTCACCAGAGTCTCATCCCCGCTGTCCTTATCAGTGGACATCTGAAAGACAAAGCATGCATGGTCCTGTGCCTTCCAAGCCCATGACTTTTTCTGTGTCATTTGCACATTAAGTATTTCCTAAACTCCAACTTTACTAACAGCTTCTAGCCTAAAAAAAACGCATCTTAATATTTTTTTTTTTTTAATGAAAATGAAGCTGTGAAAATGTAACAAATTATTTAGTATTTCTTGGCTTTTTCCTCTGGGACATCCAGATAACCTGATACAAATATCTCAATACCTTTTGGCTGGTGTGCAGATCAGATTTTCTACTCTGTTTTTCAATGTGGCCCATTACAATGATGGAAACCATCTGTTAAGGTAAGGCGTAGAATGAGTAATCTTCAGTATTTGAGGATGCTTTTGTCCTTGAACACTATCTAGTTTCAGGTCCTCTCTCCAGTAGTTTCAAATCACTCTTTGGAAAAACAACCACAGTTGGAATTAAACTTGTTACACACTTTGAATGGCTATAAAACCTGGGAAGTGTTCTTTTACACCAACATTAGACAGGGTCTGTACGGCTCAACCTACTCCATAATGCTTAGGTCATGTAGGGATATTTCTTTGTATACCTATTAATTAAGGTGTCACGAATTAATTAGGCACAATGCCACTGAAAAGTGATGATAAGCGGTACATCTTACATGCTAATAGTATGGGCGTCTCTTACATAAGTGAATCATCCCTATTTCCCAAATCAGCAATTACACTGTTCCCCGTGGGTAAATATCTTTCATAGAAATTATTCCCAGAATTTCTACAGAGAACATCTGAGACAGCACTGCAACATCACTAATTTATCTTTCTGCACCTATGTCAGAGCCTTTTTGGCCAATAATTCTTAAACTTACATCCCTACCCAGGTGTGAGGTCCTTACTCCTACCTTTGACTTGTCTTTGGGATCGTGGCCTTGCCACAGCTCCCTCCTTGCAATCTGAAACTGCTCTCGGTGGTGACTTTGTACCTATGCCCAAAGTGCTCTGCTCTCAGAGCAACCTCTCTGTTTTCAAAAAGACCCAGGAAGGGGCACAATTCAAGATGAACTTAAGTACCCACCCCTTTCAAAGCTGAGTTTTCTGAGGAGGTGAAATATCAAGCTGTGATGATAAAAATCCCCTTCTTCTAAGAAAGGTACATAATAAAGAAAACCACAATCACGTGAGAGAAGAATGCCTAAAATGTAAAAAGGTTAAATACAAAAGCCTCTTACAAACTCAGAGAGGTTAAACTGCCAAGTCCTGTCAGGTATTTCAAGAATTTAAACTGTAATTTACACTGTAGACTACACTACATCAGCCGGGCAGGACAACACACCTTCCTGTTCCAGGCTATAAGTACCAGCTGAGTGGCAAGTGCTCAACACCTCTGAAAATGAAGAAATGAAGGCAGTCATTGAGGCAGACAGATGAGTCTGCCTCAGTCCTGGAAGTTTTTCAGCTTGAAGGATTAGTGAAATGACAGTAAGACAAGAGGTTGCCATGTTTTGGCTACTGCTCTGCAATTCTCTACTGTCCCCAAACCCTGATGAGGTGACTTATTCCTCTCTCAGGGCAAGGTAGGTTCCTCTGTGTTACCTGATGATGCGTATCATCAGTATCTCCAGATGTGTGGAATAAACTCAACTCTCCTTTCATTGCAAGGCACTTGTGGACATTTGCAGCAAAAGCATGTGGGACCTGAGGCATTTTGGCAAGTCTATATGAAAAAATCTAGGCAACCCCTTACTATGAGGTACCACAGCAGTTAAAAAGAAACCCCAACAATCTGTGTATTATTCTGGGGGATCTGGGCACCTAAAATCTGCCTCAACTCAAACTTGGGCAAGTACACTACTTTTCAGCTCTTGTCTAAAATGATTTGACAGGGATCACACAGGGGAGTTGCAAAAATGAACTCTAAGCCTCTCAAACCACAGTTAAAACCCTGACACTAAACCATCCTTCCCTCATTTATAGCTAACTTAATCTCACTAGCTGGACTCTGCTCAGCAAGGATTGACAGTGGTGCAAATCACTGCACCAAGGCCACTTGAAAAGCTGCACCCAGTACATTTTTACCCTGCTCACTAATAAATACATCAAAGCAGAGAGACAGAAGACTCAAAGAACATTATTAACATTGACCTAACCTGCTTTGCCTAACAAGCATGTACAGCAAAGCAATATGGGCTAAGATGTTAAAGAAAGAGCTGCATACATTACATTCCTCTAAAGCCAAATTCAATGTGGTCTGCGGGCATCTCTAATGATTTCAGTGAGATTTGTATCAGACCTCCATACCGAATGGTTGAGAGCTGCTAGCAGGGTAAGCTGTCAAGGAAAGGATGTACTTACAATTGCATATTGACGAAAAAGGGAAAACAGGCTTTCCAAAGTACAGAATGTTTTTGCTGTTACCGGGATGCTTTCTAAGCCCTCCTGTTCCCTCTGTGCTGTAATCCCTTTGTTACAAAACCCACAAACACCTTCCGGGACAGGAAATTCAATATCTCTGCAAGTAATTATCTTCCACACAATAGACACAGAAAGCATTGTCACCACTTGAGAAGTGCATATGGCTAAAAGGTTTATACGTAGATATTCCTGGGCTAGCAGGGTGATGCAGGCTAATGGAAGAGCTAAAAGAGAGAATGAGGTAGATGCTTTTGTAAAAACATATTTTTCAGTTTAATTTTTTGGTTTTTTTTGTCATTAAATTAGAAGTCTAGAACCAAAGCAACAGATCAGCTGGAGACAGCTAATTCCACTCATAGCAGTAAGGCAGAGCAAGAATAAAAACCAGTAATCCTGCCCGCTCTGTCCATGAGTGATTAGTCAGACTCTTGGTTCTTCTGTAACACTTTTCCACACCCTAGCTCTCAAAACAACATTTAAAGAAAAGTCATGGAACACTGTTACAGAAGAAAGAAGCTAAATCATGCCAAAGATCAGTGCCAGAATAAAATATAACCCTAAATCAGTATTCAGGGGCAGTAACTGTTCCTGACTGTGCCCCTCCATAATAACCAAAAAAGATGCATTTAATTTCTAAGATCATAATATGAAAAAAAGACATGCTAATTAAAAAGTAACCCCAAACCAGTCTTTGTTTCTTTGGCTACTATTAGACATTACCTTAATGCTTGAAATGAGAGCTGTCCAATAGCAAATTGCCATTCAAGAAGAGCAAGTGTTCTGCACCTCTGTTCAGCATATACATTCCTCATACTTGAATGTCCTCCTGGTCTTGTGGTCTTGTCTTCTGAAGCATAAACTGAGAACTCTATGGATAATTATTAGGACATAACACCTGTATCCATATACCCTTCCCTAGGAGAATGCAAGAGGCATACCTGCAACCAGTCATTCACATATGTATGGGTCTGCAAACGGTTCACAGGACCAGAGGCTCAGATTTAGAGTCATTTCTAGAAAATGCAGCCCCTGAAGGGAGACAGCAGGAGATGTTCTGAGAAAAAGTGCTGCTGGTAGAAATAGCAAGGGTTTTCCTTGTCCTCAGCTGTTATCCATGCCCAGGGCTATGTTGTCATAGAATCACAGAATGGTTTATGGAGGAAAAGACTTTAGAGCTCATTCAGTTCCAATCCCCTGACATGGGCAGGGACATCTTCCACTAGAGCAGGTAACTCCAAGCCCCATCCAACCTGGCCTTAAACACTGCCAGGGACAGGGCAGTCACAACTTCTCGGGTCAAACTGTTCCAGTGCTTCACCACACTCACAGTAAAGAACTTCTTCCTTATGTCTAATCTAAATATACACTTTTTCAGTTTAAAGTCATTCCCCTTCTCTTGTCACTATATGCACTTGCAAAATGTCCCAACACTGACCCCTGAGGAAAGCTACTCATCACTTATCTCCATTTGGACATTGAGCCATTGACCAAAAGTCTTTGAGTGTGACCATCCAGCCAATTCCTTGTTCACTGAGTGGTCCATCCTTCAGTTCCATGTCTCTCCCGTTTAAAGACAAGGCTATCGTGTGGGACAGTGTAAAGTGCTTTGCACAAGTCCAGGTATGTTATGCTAAGAGGCTACTAATGTAGTGGATAGACTCAGCCCTGATAAGCTAAGTAAACATGAGGTTACTGCAAGGGCTTGAATACTGCAGCATGGCATTGGAGTGGCAAGTGGTTGGAGTACAGAAAAACTTAGAAAAGAAGGCCAAGAGAGTCATCTTCAGTGCTAGTACCAGCTTCCATCTTTGAACAATGCTGCTCATCCAGATCTAAACACTGACATCATTTCTAACTTGTGGAATGCCCGAGACAAAAATCCATGAATGCAGATAGGAAGGAGAGATTTCTGCTTACTTATCCTGTTCTTACTCTCTTCTGTATACTCTTCTGTATACTCTTCCTTTTTGCTCCTATCCAGCCTCAGAGTCAGGATTCTAGGTGGGAGAGCCCTTTAGACTCACCATGTACAGGTGCTCTGACACCCTTCTGTTTATGCTGCATTTCAGAGAAAGTGATTTTCTCTTATTCTTGATCATTGGCAACAAACAGCAAACCCCTCCAAAGCCATTTTTGACAGAGTCAACCTTAACGCTTGCATTCAAGGATTAGTCACACATTGCTGGAGTGAAAACAAAGAAAATGTAAACAGCTAGTGCTTTTGCCAGAAGTATGCAAGAGTCTGTGTGGGAAAGGATATGATATAAGAGCTTGTGTGATCACACATTCTTTTATTAAAATAAAACCTTTCACAACAATTCCTAACATGATTCTTTTTCTCTGAGTATCACCATTCATTAAACAAAGCTTGCCTGTGCAATTATCAAGTATGTAAGGCTTGTGATATCAGGTAGATCCTTCTATGGGTGTATTTCAAATTGTCGTTGTTTAATTATTAACTGACTCCATCATGTTTTCTTTCAGTATGTGTGCTTTATTTCAGGGATACATCCTGCAATGTTAAATAGAAAGATAAGCACAGTCAAGATCTGAAGAATAGTATGAAAATTAGCTTATGTATGTTTTCTCACCTACCTTTTCTCAGCTATCCCAAATTATTGCCACAGCCAAGACAGAGAAAGGAAAGAAAATTCATTGTGGAGAGTCAACACTGGGCTTTGAGACAGAAGATATGCCTTCACCCACCTTCTTCTCATTCTTGTCTTAGTGATCTCGCAAATATGAAACAAAAAATGTTGTGCCATGAAGGTTCAAACAAAAAAGCTCCCTGAAACTGACTGTTATCAGGATATAAGCAAAGTTTATTCTAATTTACAGGTTTTTTTTCCAGGCATTTTTTAGTCTAGAGTAAAGACTAAGACACATTTTAGGTGACCTCTTAATAAAATGCAGAAATCTGATAAATAGAAAAGTTAAGTAACTGTTTCATAAGTATCAAAAGAGTTTGTCTTGATATTGCTAAATCAGTCTGTTTTGGCTCAGAATGGGGTGGAGAAGCACAGAGACATGAGCATAGTTCACAAAACTACTCCTGTGGTGAGGGATCCTGTTCTGCCATGTCCATGGTAAGGTAGCCCACTGCAGCACAGGAATCACACCTTCACTCTGCTCAAACTCTATCATCTGAATCAAAGGCTTTTTCTTTCTCAGAAGAGGCGCTGACTGAGAAGTTTACCTCTCTTTCTGAAGTGGTACTCTTTTATGTTTAAAAAGTCACTAGAAGAGCTCCTGGAACCCACCAGTGCTCTTTTCCAAGTGAGTGTCCTTATGGCTGGCTATGATTCTGTCTTGAATATAAGTGTAAATGTACATGACTGTAAATGAATATTTAGAAGCTGAAATAAAAATGAAAGGCCTTTAACAGGAGTAGATGATAAAACACTAGCCTAGAATAGCTATACACCATCAGTGTTCATCCACAAAATGAGATACCATACTTAAAATCCCTGCTTTATTTGAGGTTTATTTTAAAGCATATTTAAACCCCTTTAAAATATCCTAAGTGAAGGTTTTACAGAAAAAAAGTAGAGCTACTTTGTATGAGCTTCTCATTAGCTTCCTTCCCAGGATAATTGTCCCAGAAAAAGCAAAACATTTCTTCAGTCCTAACTTTGTTTTACCAAAAAACCCCAAAACAGTTTCAGGTGGACCTAAAATTTTGCCGTGTTCTGGCATGAAATTTCCTGGGAGACAACTAAGCCAAGAAAACCCGTGATGAGTATATTTTCCCTTTCTCTGTACCTCCTGTCCCAGCAATACAATATTCACAGAGAGGTCTCGTGTAGTCCAAACTGCCTCTGAAGTACACAATTTGCAGATCAAGCACGTGGGCTCCAGACTTGAAAGAGACCTCAAGATGAATGAAGAATGGCTTCATCCCATCATGAGGAAGCTTTCTAGGCAAGGAAGATTTGCTGCCCAAGGAAACAAACTTGAGCTTAATAGTAGATACAATCTGCACTTATCTAGCTTAGAAACTAAGGTTTCTAAATGTGTAAGAAAGGCAGCTGAGCAGTTTCAGTTCAACAACCAATACCTCCTCATCGGTGAGACAGAATGCTTTTTCTTTTGTCTTGGAAACATTTTTTTCCAGACTATCTTCCTCCTTTCTCAACAAATTTAAAATCATTCCTCACATACTTGAAGCAGGAATGCACTGAAAGTTCCCCTCTGTCCCTTCTGCCTTATCAAATTTCTGATTGCTAATTAAACATATAAATTATAAAAGTGTATTTTAACCACTGGCAATTGATTCCCTTTGGAACGAAAAAAGCCTCCCTCTAGAGCACGTTACATGAAATCACTTGACTCAACAAGCTAAACTAACTTTCTTTTGCCTAACCCAACCTTTTAGAGTTTGGCAATGCTCCAGTGCTCCTGATTAAGGGAAAAGATGCTGAAGGGCCAGATTTTTGACGGTGCTGAGCACCCACAGCACATGCCAATTTAATCTGATGCTGCAGATGGGCGCCTGTATCTATCCTGCCCCATGACATCTTCAATTTACTTTCTCTTGGTGTGACAGGGTATCACTTTCCCTTGTTTTTTTGTTCTTTGCTTGGTCTATCAAAGTTAAATTCCACAGAACAGTGATGTTTATCTCTTTCGGAGCTGAGCTGCAGAACAGTATTTGCATTTGAAACATCAAGTACTTCTACACCCACTTCTCCAAACAGAACCACTACAGGGTTTTGAGTTTGCACCTGTACTTTCCACTGCTGCCTTAATTTATTCCAGCCGAAAGGAAAACTGAAAACTGGATGTTTTCTTTTCAAGTGCTGGACTGGTCCTTCAAATGGGTGGCTCAGGCCTTGGTTCTGCCATTCATTCCTTGTGCAGCTCTCCCACATGAGCAATGAATCTGTGGAATGGAGATGAATTTAGTATTCAAATCTTTGTGTGTAAGCCCTATGGGGAATTGTTACAGAAATACCAACCTAAAGGCCCTGGCATTGCACACCTGTCACTAGGCACTCAGTCACGTCACTATCATACATCACGTCTACTAGGAGAACAAATAGCATGCGCAGAGGAAGGGCTAAATGGAAGGAATTGGATTACCAAGGGCCAAAGAGAATAAATGTCCCTGAATGACTTACTGCTTACTGCTGGCTGAATCATCTCCTCCTTGTTTGGAGAAGCAGAGGCTCTCAGGACTAAGACAGTACAAGGCTTTGTCATAAACCATTCTTCTCCTATACATGTTATAGGAAGCCCATGACAGGATTTAGTTTTCACATTACAAATGGGATAGAAATAAAAATCAATGAAGAAGCTGAAAAAGCAAGTGATAATTCCTTAGAAATTACTAGGGGTGCCTCACTGAAAGCCACAGGGCCGGAAAGAAACACTGAACATTTGTGTCTTCCTGCACTTCAGAGTATTTTTCTTTCCATTTGGCTTTAGAGAGCATCATTTGGCTGGTTCTGTGGCTTTTGCATCAGGACAAACGGTGTGTTTCACAATGACTCTGTGCTGATATGCACCTGAAGGCTAGAGGGAAGCAAACAGGGAGTGGAAAGGAAGCTTTAACTCAGAAGAAGGATGAAAGGAGGATTTCTTTAGCATGCTCATTTTTTTCCTTTTCTTATTGATGATGGGGGCAAGGGGATAAAAAGGGGCTGGTTTAATTGATTTTCAGAGGAAACAACAAATGAGCAGATGAGCTTATTAATGCTAGCCACAGGAACACAGATACTGGGAGAAAAAATATTTAACCTCATTGTTGTGTACTCCTCTCACATCATAATCTCTTTCTATAGCAGGGATAATGATTTTCATCTAAAGTTCAACCAATAGGAACAATATCAATATTGCTGCAACATTTAACAACACTCTTAGTACCGCAAAGTCTGAGGTACACCAGTATTTTGGGTAAGAAATGCTGGTATGCTTATGTCAAAGTGACAACTTTTAAACACTAATAATTTCATAGTTTAATGTGAATGAATGTCATCAGTGCATGAGCATATGTATCTGGAGATGCTCATTTTATACATTCAGAAGCCCACTGGAATCAACAGACAGACATTCATGGCTTCATCAGGCCAAATACAGATATCTCTTGTCCTGGGTAAATATGTGTTTTTTCAGATGAGAGAAACTTGGCAGAAGTTTTCAATGTGTGACTCAAACATCTATGGCTTACAACTTGGAAGTTCTTGAAGTTCTTCTTCCCCAGACATTGCTGAGAGATTTACTCGTGTTCACCTACCCTGTCGGAATAAATGGTGTCTTCTACGCAATAAAAAAAAATTTAAAAAAACATTAAAAAAAAAAAATTAGTAGTTAATTAGATAGAAACTATTTCAGAGTAAAAAAAAATAAATAAAAGGGAGAAAAAGTAGGTGCTTAACAGTTTAATTTTGTTTCAATAAGCAAACCCAGAACGCTTAGGTGTTAGGGCTAAGTGCCTTAGAGGCTGCGTGCAGTGTTAGCCTAAGTCAGGAGATGGCGATATTGTAGATACTCTTAAGGCTCCTCACCTGGCTATGTAACAGGGATTTGGGAAGTCGTGGTGCGGGAATGCTTCTCTGTAAACTGTGGTGCAGGTCTGCCAGAGGCTAATCCTTCTGGTCCAAGAGCATTTGTTGCTGAACTTGCTGCATTCAGGTTGCATTGCTGCAGACAGAGGAAACCTACTTTGCTGCAAATTAGCAAGTATGGGAAGATGGATGTAATTCTGCTCCAGGGGTGATTTTTTGGAAACAAAGATAAAAGAACATATGTGAAGTTGCTAACTGAGAGAACTGAGATGCTTGGATTGACAGAGAAGAAGTTTTAAAATGGGCATTGACTCTTTTTGATGTGTTGTAATACTATATTTTAGGAGTTCCTTGAGGTTGGGCTGCTCTGCCTCCAGCCCTGCAAGAGAGATGGGGAAGGAGGACACAGGGCCATAGGTGTCCAGTTTAGGTGTCCAAAACACCTAAGCATAACCACAGAGGTTTGGATGGAGACCTGTCAATCGTCTCCCTTGGAAAAGACCTCCCTGGGCACGTGTAGGGTTTTCTGCTGGGAGCTGGGGAACTCTTAGGCTAAATTGGCAGATCCTTACAAGGTTAAGCAATCACATTGCTGTTTGCAGCCTGATGGGTTTCATGAAGCCAGTTTGAGTTTAAACTGACTCAGTCGTATCATTATGGATTTGGTGGAGAAAGAAGAAGATATATTCCTCACTGCACACACACTGCTTGGGACACGCATAGCTAGCGCATACACAGACTCCCAAACACTCATGAATGTCACTGCAGTAAAAAAATATGGGTTAACTCCCACCAATTTACACTTTCGTTTGCACATGACTGAGATTTGTGCTGCAATTTGGGGATTGTTTGCACTTCAGACTCAAAGTGAAACTTGAAGGTGAACCAGCCTGATTCATAACTAAGTGAAGAGAAAATTCATGCCACATCCTGGGAAGGATAACTGCCGGGTTTCATGCTTCACTGTCTCTAGCACAAAACCAAAGAAATACAGTGAATAAGTTTATAAAAGGGAAATTATGAGATTACAGGATAGAAAATTGTTCTTCAAACCCCAGCTCATGAACCTTTTAATGAGCATGCTCTAAGGTGCAAGTCTGAAGCGCAAGCACAAATCAGTACATTTTTTCATTACTGCTGTCATCATCTTGCCAAATTTCCTGACAGCTTGGAAGAGCCCTCCACTTTTGTCTGGCCCAAGGTTTTTCACCCTGGGGATTACAAGCAGTTGGCAGACAACTCTCATCACCCTGCCTCCTCTCAGGATTCACCTCCACAGGATAAATCCAGGTGGGAACTTTCTCGATTAGCTCATCCACCAGAGAAATCACATGCTTAGTCCCTGAAGGTCTGTCTTACAAATAGAGGTGCCCATGCATCCAGAAACATGACACAAAGCAGGAAGGACTACCAAAATGATTGAAGCCAGTAGTGAGATGAAGGCTTCTTTACCAGTTCCTTTCCTTTCTACCCCAGTACCCTCTAAGAAACTGACTGTCCTCTTCTTGCAATCGATCCTGAGAGTTTTACCATTCCAGAATACTTCTAAGGGTGATTATCTCTGGAGCATATTAACATCAGCTGAAATGCATGTCCCAGAGTTGTCCATCCTGTCTTGCTGCCTCAGTGGTGGAAGTGTGCATGTCCGACACAGGAGCAAGGAGGGTAGTCAGATACTATAATCTTTTACTCATCCCCTTTTAGTCATCCCCATAAGAATATGCTGCACTTGTGAGTCAAAGCCTTTAGCCACCTAAACCTAATTTTCAAGAGCATCAGGGTGCCTTTAAGGTTGTCTGCATCTTATAAGTATTTTAACATTTTTATGAGTCTCTGTTCGCTTTTCTAACAGGAGATAATCTCTTCTAATTTACCGGGGTGCTGAGGGAATTAATATTTATAAAAACATTGCAATGGTGAGATTCCACAGGATGTAGGGTCCATGTAAGTACCATAAATAGACTGCAAATATATTGTGAAAAACAAAGTTTTAGCTTACACTGTCTTCAGCCTAGCACGGAAAATCAAAGTTAGTTTAGCCCTTAGTGTACTACATAACCTTGTGAGATCAGACAATTTTAGGTATTTATTTATTTGTGTGCACATGAGGTTTCTGGAATACCACAAATCCAAATCTTTTTGTGATCTTTCACTCACTCCTACTTCCAGTCCCAGCCAAAAAGAAGAAGCTTGGAGGAGCAGAAAAGCATACAAACCAAATGCAACTGAGCATTTGTGTCTATTAAAAGACATTTTTGGGCACCAGCATGAAGGATATGGTTGGGTCAAGGTTTTGATTTCACCCTTGCTGGCTCCCATGCCCCTAATTAGAACTGAGCTCTTTGTAGGTAAATAACATTTAAGTGGAGCTATTTCTGACCACTGGGGTCCTGCTCTCTGCTGTGCAGTGCCCTTTCATTAGGAATTAGCCGACATGATGCTGAATAAACACATTGCGTGTTTTGCAAGAGCTCTGATGTGGTCTCTGTTAATTACTCTCTTTAGCCTATTGCAATCATGTGCTGCTTAGCTGCGCGCAACCATAGGACTGCTTGGGAAGGGGAAGATTATGGGGAACGCACTGAGAAATTTTTAAAGGGAAAGACAGCATAAAGACATGCTACAAAGTCTGTTTGAACTGGTGTCAGATACAATAATGAATGGGTAAGAATAATAATAAATACATAGCACTTAAGGAACACTTAGCATTATCTAAGTGCTGTGCCAACAACAAGCAATTAATTATACGACCAGGACCTTCTCTCTCATCAACACCCTCTTGGCTCTACCAAAGAGACCAGCCTGGCTTGCTCATTTGTGGGTTTGTCTGCACTGCCCTTGGCAGTGGCTAGTACTTGGACCATCTCCCTCTCCCCTTCACCCTCACATTACACTCCCATTCATGACAACTTATTCAAAGGGTGCTTAGATGCATACTTAAGGTTTTATTGCAGAGATTTCCTCAGAGGTGCCTAAGTGTTTTCATCATTGGAACAATAAGCTTGAAGTCCACCATCATCCTCTTCCTCAGGTCGCTGTTGTGGACCTCCATCTTGTAGCAGATTTACAGGGATGCAGCCAGCATCCACCAATGCAGTGGATCTTCACTGATCCAAGGATAGCTGTGCACCAGTAATTGCTACCCTATTTTCATTGCCAGCTTTTCATTACTACTTTTATACAGTGAGCACTTAGCTCTAAGTTAGGTTTATAATTATGAAATTTGTTCTGTCTTATCTGCTTCACTGGAGCATGTGAATGATCACAGTTTGGACTACTTTGGCCCATACTCTGATGGGAAAAGCAGGCAGAAACCTATGTTATTTGACATTAGTGCTAGTAGTCCAGTAAAACAACTCCTTTGTGTAGTAATGGAGATGTCTGTCTTCATACGGTGTCTCCAGCAATGAAATTAATCATTAATTACAGCAACATCCACTCCTCTCATCTAAACAGTCCCTAATTTCAGATATCCTTGTTTAAACACTCAGTAGCCTTTCTGTATCTCAATTCCTACATTGATAAAGGATGAGACATTACTATTAGCACTATTAATTATTAATACAACTATTAATGTATGTAAGCCCTAAGGCTTTCAAATGAAAGGCGTTGGATAATTGTAAGGTGTTCTCTACACAGCCATGGGCTGTTAGCAACCAACTCAAATCAAAAAGATTATCAAATACACACACTTAAAGAGATTGGGCAGTACCATGGGATAATGGTCTCCCATTGCTACAGAAATTCTGAAGCATTAATCTCCAATAAGTATCACAAAGGATCTGAGACTTTTTTCTTCAAAGAGGGAACCATTCACCTTGCCACAAACAATGTTTGAGGGCTGTGACACTGTAATGACAAATCACTTGCTGAAATTGAGTAATTTCATGCAATGGGTGCTATCATATTGTATCTGAATTTTCAAATTCATTTTTTCTTTGATATTTCAGTGTTGGTACAGTCCTAAGTCTATATTTGCTGGGGATAAGTTGCTATGCATCATTTTAGACTATAAATAGATGTATGCAGCATCCCCTTTGAGGGAACACTCTTGGGATGCAGAGATAGGTATGTCCCAAGTGGCCTTTCATTCCTGTTTTCAGTGATACCAAGAGGCAGCCAAGATTGAATCTCACAGTTAGATTGTAGGTCCCCTGTAGTCAGTGGAGACATACAGGCATTTCCAGAAGGCAAGTAGCTCACACCTATGACGATTTGCCCTCTGCAGGTGCCTAAATTCCTTGGGCTGTATTCACATACTGTATACTGGGACCTGCAAGCACCTATCCCCAAACCATGTACATCTAAGTGCTTAAAGAAAGCATATCAATCAGCTATGTGCTCAGAACAGGGTGCAATAATCTAGCACCCACTTGCCAAACTGTAACGTGTACAGCCAGACTGTGGCAAAGAAAACATTCAGGAGATAACACCAGGATTTCCTTGTCCAAAAGAGCAACATCAGGATCAGTTGTAGTATTGCTTTGTAGCTGACACAAGCTTGATGTGACATAATGACTACAATTGGTATTAGGTATAAGCCTGCTCTCAAGACTTTCCATTACATTCCTACTGTGCTGGATTAACCTTCGCTAAGAGCCAAACTCCCACTCTGCTGCTTGCTTATTCTTCCTCCTTAGCAGGACAGAAGGAGAAAATTAGAAGCAAAAGCTCAAGATCAAGATCAAGTTGCAGACAAGTGCAACTGCTGCCATGGGTAAAACAGATTCATCTTCGGGAAAAATGAATTTATTGTCAAATAAAATAGATTTAAATGATGAGAAAGAGAGACAAAAATTGAAACAGCTTTCATAGTTATCGTCATCCAGAACTCTGGAGTTAGCTTGGAAATGAGAAACCTGTGAACAATGGTCCTTTAGGATGGGACCAGATATTCCTAAACACCTCCAGAAACCTTTGTCAAAATGTTCAGAAAAACTTCTAATATTCCATAACTAACAAGTGGCGGCTTTTTACCTGATCCCCAGTCTCTCCAAGCATTGCATGGTCCTTGTGCTGTCAGAGTTCGACAGATAGTGGGATACTGTGGACTGAAAGCTCATCAGGACTCACGCCAGTGTAAGCCTGTTCTCAAGACCATTCTCACATCAGAATTTATTTACACTCTAAAAGCCAGGTGGGAAGCTCCTGTAAATGGCCGCTTAGAATCATAGAATCATAGAATAGTCAGGGTGGGAAAGGATCTTAATATCATCAAGTTCCAACTCCCCTGCTGTGGGCAAGGATGCCTCACACTAGACCATTTTGTCCAAGGCTTTGTCCAACCTGGCCTTGAACACTGCCAGGGGTGGAGCATTCACCACTTCTCTGGGCAACCTGTTCCTGCAACTTCATCCAAGCTGATGCACACACGCACCATGTCCTCTGCATGGCACATTTAAGCTGTTTCACATTGGCATCTGTCCATTCTCTACTCTTACTATAGATTATTGAAAAACAACTCTCAGACTCCTGGAAGGAAGTGATGCCTTTGCAAAGAAATCAAAACGCTCTGGTTAGGATTTGTATTCTGTAACAAATGGCTTGCAATAACCTTATAAGTAGGATTTGAAGGCTGCATGTCTGCATTTCTGCTATATGGAATGACGGAGTTAATTGATTGCCCATAGCTCTAGCCTAGAAAGCCAGACAGCTGGAACCATCGAGGACTCTTCTGCCTAAATGAATTAAGCAAATGAATTAAGCAATCAGACACAAAGAACTGGGTGTGCAGCAATTGCCTATCATTTGACATGCAAGGCACAAGTAATTGATTGCGCAGTTATCGCGCCGCACAACATGCATACACATCCCCTGCTTGTGTTTGTGTCTTTGCAATGTGGGGAAAAAAATAATAACAAGACACAAAAATTTGTCTTCCCTTGTGTGGTAACAACATCAATAGTCATTATTCTAAACTCTTCCTTCAAAATATGCTGGACACTTCAATAGAAAAACAATTCCTTGCCTGAAGTTCTCACAGTCTGTATTGGATTCTGCCCCAGTAGAGTAACACCTAGCTTCATGCCAAGCACAAATACAGGCTGGGTAGAGAATGGATAAGAACTGAGAAGAAGGACTTAAGGGTGTTGGTTGACAAGAAGCTTAACATGACCCAGCAATGTGCAGTTACAGCCCAGAAAGCCAATTGTGTCCTGGGCTGCAACAAAACAAACGTGACCAGCAGGTTAAGAAAAGTGACTCTCCCGCTCTATTCTACTTCCTGAGACCCTTCCACCTGCAGTACTGTAATTAGCTCTGGAGTCCACAGCATAAGAAGGAAATGGACTTGTTGGAGCAAGTTCAGAGGAGGCCACAAAGATGATCTGAGGGCTGGAGCACCTCTCCTATGTAAACAGGCTGAGAGAGTTCGGCTTGTTCAGCCTGGAGAAGGGTCTGGGGAGACCTTAGAGCAGCCTCCAGTACCTACATGGGCCAACAAGAAAGCTGGAGAGGGACTATTTACAAGGCCACATAGTGATAGGACAAGGGGAGATGTCTTTAAACTGAAAAGGGGTAGATTTACATTAAACATGAGAAAGAAATTCTTTACTATGAGGGTGGTGAGGTGCTGGCACAGGGTGCCCAGAGAAGTTTTGACTGCCCCATCCCTGGTAGAATTCAAGGCCAGACTGGAAAGGGCTTGGAGCAACCTGCTCTAGTAGAAGGTGTCCCTGCCCATGGCAGAGGGGGCTGGGACAGGATCAGCTGTAAGTTCCCTTCTGACACAAATCATTCTATGATTGCATCATTCATCATTAAGATAAAGTAAAAAGAGAGAACAGAAGTGAAAACAAGACAAGCAGAAAGAGTACTTTGTTAGTCTCTGTGTGCTATCTGGTTATTTTTATCGGCTATGTCTTAAATATATTGATTCTGTCAGGTGAGGAAGGACAGCACAGCAAAAAGCAGGTGACAATTTTGGTTGTGGCATTTTGGCCATTCAGATTTGATGACTGGCATTATTGACAGAGGAGATTGCAAGGGTCCCCGTGGAAAGAGATGATAGAATAAACTGAATAAATAAGACATGCTGAGAAAAGGTTATGAAGCTATATATCTTGGTTTATATACAAGAGCATCCAAACCAGCTCTCCTTAGCAGCTTTCCACTAACTTTATGGAAGCTGGATGAAGACAAGGATATTTGTGCAGAGGTCAAGTTCCTTCGCATATATCATTGTGTTCAAAGTAGTTTCTTTCTGGAAAACAGTAGCCTAGGTTTCCAATAAACAGAAACAGAATTCATGGAATACACAGAAACACTACTTCAAAATGTGCAGCTTCAGAGAAAAACAGGTAAGTAGAGACTGTCAATTTTTCACATAAAGACAGCATTTTTTAGGACAACAGGCCCTAAGTCAGATGCCATAAAACTGAATCTTCTTATTCTTACATTAGCTCACATGAAAATAATTAAGAAAAATTGATCAAACATCCAAACAGCTCTGGTGGATCACCTTTCCGTGAATGAAATTTTGACTTTTCCTATCCAAGTACCATTTCATCCATATCTCTGTAAGTTCTGCAGAAATATCTAAAGCCCAGTGTAAAACTGGGACTCATTTCTGAGACACAAGACAGTCGTCAATCCACAAAACTTAAAACATTAATAGAAAAGTTAGACAAAGAGTTAGAAGCAAAAGTAGTTATTTTGCATTTATTGGACTCCAAGGCCCAGACAATGATACATACTCATGACCAACAGATTGATTTATGAGAAAAGTGGGGACTGAACACTGCTCAGGAGAACTCCTCCATTTCAGCCATACTATTTTCTTCTTCTGCCCACTTGCATTGTGAGTGACTCAATATGCTGACACACAAACATTGAAAAGGGCAAGGGGCATTATGGCAGATAACTTAAATGCAAGTTCATGTGTGAATGGGAAGAAACAAGACAGTAGGTTTGTGCAGGGCAGAATACATTTGTGCTCTGCAGGCCTTGTCTAGACAGGTGGGATGGGAGGGATCTGATGGGAACAATTTGATTTTAGATAGGAAACGTCCAAGTACTTGTGTGAAGGTTGAGAACTTCAGCTCAAAGACTTCAGGAGCCTGGGGCTTAGGTTTGGTTATGGATTTCCTTCATTTGCATTCTCTTAAACTCTTTGATATTTGGCCAAACTTAAACGAGAACTCAAACATCCTTTGCCTTGCTAAGATTTCTTATTTATGAATGTGTGTGTTCACATGTAGCTGTGTGACTCATTATCTCAAAGAGGCAAATGCCTGCAGAATGGGGAGGTCTCTACCACAGCTGATGATCCGTCATGGCTTGTCACCCACCACTGAGAGACAGGCTGGGATGCGAATGGAGCTGTGTTTGCTTTCCATAGTGCAAGAAGGAACTGCCCTGACCTTAGGTTAAAACAGAAAGGAAAATTATGTATTTCTTAAAACAAGAAGAGAAACTGAGTCTTTAAACCCATTTTGAGGGGTAAAATGGTGCTACCTTTGCCAGAAATTAGAGGTAAATCATTGCAATGTCCTGTCTCCCATAAACACACACATGCTGATAACACATTGTGGCCTCTAGCCAATTCAGCCTGCACAGTTGGAACCTTTGTCTTTAGGGTTCAGTCAAAAGTGGAGCAAATATTTGCAAGAGAATATTTTCCTAACAGGGACACTCTTGAAAGTACATTTGCTGGAAAAGAGCTCTGCCATCATCCTCTTTTATTGTACAGTCCTGCAAGTCCAGGGCAGGCAGGGACAGAGAAATAAATCAAGTGACCTGAACCTGCATGTTCAGCCTTTAGAGCAAACCCATGTAAGAGCAGCTCAAACAGTATAGTGCTGATAAGGTGACCTGACTTCACAGAATGTTGAAGAGACATCCTTTGAACTCAAAAAGTGCAGGAAAGAGCTCAAAACTGTTGTCACCGGGGGAAGCCCCCTGATAATTTTCCTTTCCGATTCCAAGAACAGAACATTTCAGAAACACAAGTGGACAATAACCCTTTTGCTGAGTCTATTTGACTTTGATTCCAATCAAGTCAATATTTTGGGCTTTACTTAAGTAACTTTGATGTATTCTTAAAGATTAGAACCTTGATAGCGAAAGAACCAAATCTCTTCAGGTTTGTCTTTGTTCAGATGCTAAAAAAAAAGGGTGAAAGCCACCCACATACTTTTGAAGACAGCTTTATCATTTGCTAGATATAAGCATTATTACTATTTGTCAGTATTCATATTTCACTTGTAACCCCTGTGGCGATCAGGACCCTCTGTGATAAGTAGCGCTTATTAATGAAAGAGAGTCCAGCCTAGATTCATTTGACCCTAAATTGAGACAGTTAAGAAGCTGAGAAGACTGATTTAGGACAGGTCACTTGAGCCTTCTCCTACAATCAGTGGGGCACTATGTAGGGTGCTTCAGACATTTGTCAGCCAGTTGCCCTCTGGAAGTGGTTCTCTGTTTTGACTATACATAAATAGCTTAGACACCTGAAGTGCTGAAAGATGATAGGTAAGATAAATCTAGGCCTTCCTTCTCATAGAAGGGAGTACAGTGAGAAGAAAAAAAAAAAGGAGAAAAAGAGCAGAAGACAGAAATTGTTAAATTCTCTCCTTACACAAAGAGTATGAAGTACAGAGCTTAGGTGACCATTCCTAGGCCAGAGAGCAGGAGACAGGCTCAGGTATTGATAACAATATTTTGAAAGCAGCACCTTAATTATAGAAAAAGATTACACTTCTGGAGGTAGCCTCAAAATTTTCCCTAATAGAAAAATACACTAGAACTGGAAAATGCTTCAGAAAAAGAAGTAACCATTCAAATGATTTATTTCCTCTTTCATAAAGATATTGAAAATTATTACAGTTTAATCCTTTTCACTTTTCCTCTGAAAGTTCTCAGGAATATTTTTTTCCTTCCATAGTATATAAAATATGTACAAAAGCTAAAGCAGAAAGCTAATACAGCTATGCTGAAGTCTCTTTCTTATCTGCTGTATATGATGGTTTTGGCCACATATAAAGGAGCAAGACTCCAGAAGCCAGTCATGTCTCTGGAACGGAACTGGAGTTGTGTGGCATATTCCTGCCCTAAAACGTGACAGAAAGTAAAAACCTTCAACATCTCCATAATTATCGATTTTCTTTAAAAAATATTTCATTATCATTTTCTGAAATTTTGGAGTAAAAGGTTGTCATATTGCAAAGAACAGAAATGTTTCATCCAGACAATGACAGTTTGAGGCATATGAGCATCTTTAACTCATTAGAATAACTCATTATCATTAAGTTTTCTTTTTCTAAGGAAGGGTTAGATGCACATAAAGAGAATGATTATAGCAGATCAGAGCAAAGGTCTATCTGATTGAGTATGCAGTCCCTGATAGTGACTATTTTTCATTTAAAAATGCCAACTAGATTGAACAAGGGAACAGAACAGCCAGAGACACAGTTGGCACAAATAGCCTGTACACAGCAAATGGATTGAAATATTCATGCATAAAAAATGCAACAAACAGTTCCAAAGTTGTAAACAAATATAGCAAATGGAGTTAGAATGAAACTAATGAAATAAATTATTTGCTATAAATACTTTGGCTGGTTCTTATGGATGTAATTTCTGCTTCAAGGAAGAGAAAGAAATTCTCTGAACTATATTTATACAACAGAATCCAATTCATCATTTGACAGTAAGAATTGTATCATATTAGGAAGAAGTTCAGAGCTTAGGAAGAAAAAGGAGAATTTGCTTCATGAGCAGTGGAGTATGGAAAGGATTTTGCTGGATATTTAGTTTTGGGGCTCACACTTTAAAAATACATGTATATAAAGAAAAAATATGGAATGTAAAGAGAAGAGCAGGCAAATTTATGTGAAAATCTCAGAAAATGCACTGCTGTGAGCAGAGAAAGAGCTGCACTTGCTTTGCTGCTTCCTCAAACAGAAAATGAGCAGTGAAAGACCTGACAGTGGGAAGTTTAACCAGTGGGAGAAACCTCTAAAGGAAAAGGTAGATTGTCTCTTTCTTGAGTTCTTCTAGTCAATGGACGCATTAGCAAAACACAAATTATTTAGCTCAATGCAGAGTTGTGCAATATGGGAAGCCAAGCCAGATGTTGCAGATATTTGTGAGCTTGACTGCATTTATTTACTCAATAAAAATAGAGTCTAAATTGGCTTCTCCTTGTTGATCAAGAAATTTGTGTATATCTAGGAGTCATGGTGCAGAAAGAGGATTTTATGTTGACAAGCCCTTTTTTTTGCATGGGAGAAAGCTTGTTGCAGATTTATGCTCCAGAGAGTTAACTGTCCTGCTGTACTGGGTTTTCTCCTATTTCTAATCAGGCTTCAGCCGTAGGTGAAATTGCAGTAAACAGGCAGCTGATCACAGGGAACTTTGTTCTCTGTTGACATCAGAAATAATCTTTATGCCAGTGACCTAGGGAGTAAACTACCCCCAAAGTGGCAAAACTAATGGATCACTCCATCACAGTCCCGTTAGAAAAGGTTCACCTTAGAAAAGTACAGACAGTTCACATCTCTGATGATCTGTTTGTCCTTGGAAGGCCAAACATATGAATCGCCCAAACAAACACTGTCCTTTAAAGACAAAAACAAAGTCAAACCAGGCTACACAGTCCCCTGCAAAACTGGAATGGGTTGCCCAAGGAAGTTGTGAATGCTCCATCCCTGGCGGTGTTCAAGGCCAGGCTGGGAAGAGCTTTGGGTGACCTGGTTTAGTGTGAGGTGTCCCTGCCCATGGCAGGAGGGTTGGAACTTGATGATCTTAAGGTCCTTTCCAACCCTAACTATTCTGTGATTCTATAATTTTTAAAGTATTAATGCTGAAATGTCTTGATACTTCTTTCTGGAAGCAAAAAGATATTTCACCTCCATCTGCTTGCTACAGCCACAGGATCCCATGTTACTCCACAAAAAGGTAGGCAGGCAAGAGACAGGATCCCACCATATCATGAAATCCTTATCTTTTCCTGTCCTACCTTTTTGTTTCTTTCTCCTGTCTTCTCTGTGTGTCCAACCCAAAACTTCAAATTCTTCAGGGCACTGTTTTATAACTGGCTTATATGCTTTAAAACCAAAACGAAACAAAATAAAACAACGTAACTATAAATAAAATAATTCCTCATGTAGCTAAATGAGCTATGGAAATCATTTTGCTGAAAACAACCTTTCTTTCCCAGAACAAAAAAGTGAATGCTTTAAAGCAACTTATTCTTCCCAAATGCCAGGATAATATATCAACTGCATATAGCTAATCTGCTTTTCCAGCTTCCCCTAAGAAGCTATTTTTTTCTAAGGAACAGAAAGTTTTATTCAACGTTTACATTAGCTTCATTTAAATGTTTCATAAGTATCAATAAGTATCTCTGTGGCTTGAAACTTCCTTGGACCTCAACTTGTAAGCTACAGAAGACGTTGGATCTCTGCAGCTACATGCCAGCTTTGCAAAGGACAGTAATACCTCTCTATCCTCTAGTGTCATCCTCTCTTCTCTGTTACCTCCAAAAGCCATCATTTATAGAATAAATAACAGTCTTATTCTCCTTTCCAGTAGGCAGAGAAAACACCAATTCAGGTTTGTCTTGAAAAGAAATGTGAGCCATCTATAACATGGATGTCTGCATCTGAATGACTTACCTAAGCACCTCTCAAGGCATTGGAAAGGAACTGGCAACTACAGAATGAGATACATCTTTTCCAGACACCCATCTGAATCACCTACTAATGCCTGATGTTCACTGGTTGTAAAGGGAATTAACAAGGTTATTTCAAACAGACTCTGTACAGGAAATATTTACAGTGAGACAACATTGAGCTGCTCAGTGTGAGGTTTTCCTGCTTTAACAAGAAGACGTTAAATCATAAATAGTAAAAATGAAATTCTGAATTAGTGCTGGATTCAGAACATAACGGGTTGCCTTTTACTGCTGGGACCGTAGATTTCGATTATGTTGTTTCTGAGTTATAGCGACATCCACAAAATCAGAGCAAAGACTTATATTCCTTTCCTGTATGCAATAGCTATTGACTGATTTCACTAAGTTGGATACTCTGAAGAGATTAAAGTTGACTGCAGAAGCCAAATCATAGCAGGGTTTCCTGAGAATTAACTTGTAGGTTTAGAATAAAATAAAAAGTACAACACAGGTGAAAGTAAACTTCTTAAAGTGTCTTAGATAAATTCAGTACTTGGAGCTCCCAGTCTCCTTATTGTTTTGCAACTGAAATCTGAAAACACATCAAGCCTGAAGTTTACTTTTTGAAAAATGCCATATTTAAATTATTCTAAAAAATAAAGATTTACATTGCTCTCAAGGATTTTTTAAGACAGAGTTAAAAAAAATTAGGGGCCATAATATTAGATGGCACGGTCTGAAGGAATACCGTTTCTGTCTAGGGAAAATACTGGTTACAGTCTAGAACAAAATATCCATGAAACACTGCTCACTCCCAGTACTCTGTGAGTTGGCAGTATCATCATCTTGAAAAATCTCCTGATGGGGACCTTCCTCCTTACTCTAAAGAAGAAGAACACCCTAACTATTAACCTGGTCACTCTTACTGCGAGGACATTGGTTAAGCTCAGTCATTTGCTTCCAAGATCATAGAATCATAGAATGGTTTGGGTTGGAAAGGACCTAAAAGTTCATCTAGTTCCAATCCCCTGCCATGGGCAGGGACACCTTTCAGTAGGCCAGGTTGCTCCAAGCCCTGCCCAACCTGGCCTTAAAACACTGCCAGGGACGGGGCAGCCACAGCTTCTCTGAGCAACCTGTGCCAGCGTCTCACTGCCCTCATAGTAAAGAACTTTTTATTGAATGCTATTTATTTGTTTGTTTGTTTGTTTGTTTGAAAATTCAACTGTGACACTGAGACCATTTTGTTCAGCTCTGGACTTGAATTATTTTTGTGGCTGGCAAATTTTTCCTAGAAGCATCAAATCCCTTTTGCCTGGCTTCTCTTTGCAGATAAGCCACTGGACAAACATTAACTGTTTTTGCCTAACTCTTGTTCTATCACAAGTGTCAGAAAGGCAAAGGACTCTTTTTCTTTCAGCACAATGGATCTGGGAGGACATCATTAACCTGGACAGGAATATCAAGTCAAATTGTACCACCTCAAAGCAAATTCACAGTCAACACATTCTGCTAAACTGACTAAAGAAATTCTGTGCCGCTTCACTAAACTGATAGTGTTAGCCTGTTTAATATTTTTCAATAGTTGCCTGCAAACACCAACAGAAGAGAGGTCAGTTTGGATGTGCAGAGAGAAGGTGAGCTCAAATGCAACCTGTGGCTGTTTAAAGAGGTTGTTTGGTTACTTGAAACAAACATTTAAACCCCTGGGCTACAAGATTTACATTGTTTGAGAAACGCATGCAGCACCTTCACTGGAGACATAATTTTCCTTTCCTCCCATTTAATACTCAGCACAAATGATACACACACACACGTATGTGTACATGCTGTATGTTGTGTTTTTTAAAAGCATGTATGTGTAAAAATGTATGTTTTAAAAGGATGTATGTGTAACAGGCAATACAGAGGTTTCTAACTGGCTTGTTTCTTCCTCGATCTCTTTTTGCCCCCTTTCCTTCTCTTTTTGATCATAGTTACAGAAGCAGTAGATGGCCACAAATTATTAATAAAAGGACAAAGCTGGAGAATTTTTGTTTATTGCCCAAAACAACCTTCAGATGACTTCATCTGGATTAAAAAGGTTTCCCTTAAAAAGATTTCCACAGAAAAATTAGGCAGGATGGTTTTTAAAACAGGGTCAAGTTGGTCCAAGAGATAGTCTGTGGGATACTTGATCTCCTGCCCATGACTGGTGTAGTGCCTTAGTATGTAACAGTAGCCCACAGACTAGCTCAAAGCGTTGCTGCTGACTGCTTCCATAACCAGCACAATGTGTCTGCAAAGTGCAAAATCTGGACAGCCCTGAAATGAACAGATGAAGTTTTGCAAGTCATGTAAAATAACATGAAAAACCCTCATGAGGAAGAAAAGCACAACATTGGCTTTTATGAGAACACAGTCAAGGCCCAAATAGCTGTAGAAGAAATCCAATGCATAAGCTATAAACTACTGTTAAATATTATGAAAGAACTAACAGCTCCTTTATTGGGAAGGTTTAGAGTCAGGTCTGGTAATGGAACTGTGCTCTTATAATTACAGAGCCTCATAACATTCTAACACTTTTCCTAAACCTAGAAAAGATCAATTGCTATGTCCTTCATTTAGTCTTATTTCATTAATAAGCACAGATGCTAAAATCCTGGCACAGATAGTGGCAGACAGATTAAATAAAGTACTCCCACACCCAGCATCTTTTAGACCCGGTGGGATTTGTATGTGGGTGTTGAGGTGAAGAGACTATTTAGTCTTCTGTATTACAAGAAGCATTAGAGAAAGTCAGATTTAACAGATCAAATGGAGAGCAAAATAAAGCATTTGACCATGTGCAGTGGCTTTCCTCATCATAGCTCTAAAAAAGAAAACTCTGGAAGACAATTTATTGGCTAAATTAAACCTTTTTATGCCTCCCTGCTAAGTAATGCTTAAAGGATGTAATTCACTCTCCTTATTCAACGCAGACTGGGAAAATGAGGTAAAGTTGTCACTTAGTACAGTTTGATTGGATTATCATATTTTAATAATTCCATGTATGGAAGTTGGCATCAAAGGACAATCTGTAGCATAAAGAGTCTCAAAGGATTTTGATGCCCTTTGGATCTGAATTCCTTGAGAAAACAACTCTGGAATTTATGAATGAAGAATTGTAGGGGCAGTCTGGCTGTAATTCTTAAAGTATTGGAAAGTCTATCTAGCCACAGGAGATAAAACATTCTTCTGTGCTTCTTAAAGGATTATTGGAAAAGCAAATGGAAAAAAAATCAGGACACAGTGTTGTGTATTATTGTGTGTAACGGAGGAGTAGCTACGGAATCAAGACCAATGTATAATCAAGTCTAATAATCATGTATGATATACACTGACAGACAGCCCATGCTCTAATAAGTTCACTTTCTACCTACAGAACACAGCTGTCAGAAAGGAAGCAGATAACAGAGGGACTTAGTTACTCAAAACCTTCAACCAACCAGCAACAAAGCTGAAGTTAAAACCCAAAATGTAAGTCCCAAGCTGAGACTGCAATAACACCTAGGTAGACACAGGTTCATGTCCATGTTCTGGGCAACACTGGGGCATCACTATATCATCTCCTAATTTTCTTCCAAATACATAGATCTGTCACAATCAGTTTTTACATGTATGCACGTCACTGCAGGCAGCAAGCAGGGATACTGAGAGAAGAGGCTGATCACCCGAGGGTGGCAGTGCCATTCAGAGGGACCTTGACAGATTGGAGCAATAGGCTGACAAGAGACTCACAGAACAATGGGCTGGCAGGAGCTTTGTGAGATTTAATAAGGGAAATACAAAGTCCTGCGCATAAGGAAGAAAAAGCCCATGCACCAATAAGCTTTTGCTAAGTTGCATGAAACAAGCACTCGATTTTAATAGCAAAGCAAGAAACAAAGGCTCAATCTGAACAGAATTGAATCTCTGTGAAAAGGATGGTTTTAACAGTTATTGTAATCAGTGGCATTTTAATTATCCCAGCATTTTTTTGAGTATACCAGGAGCAGAGCCACTGGTAAAGTTGGTTTATGGAAAGCATTATGTACCACTCCTGAATCAGCCCCCAGCAAACAAGGACAGAGGTTGGATGTTTGGTCCATGTAACAACAAACAGATTATAAAAGGCATGGAAAAAAAAGTTTATAAAATCTAGGGTTATATACCGCGCCTTTAGCCTCTGCAGTCTCCTGAGTCTCCACTATAATTATCCCATACAGACCAAGAGGAAATCAGTTCAAGAGAAATCACTTGCTGCTTCTAAGTATTATTTGTCCGAGACTGTAAGGTGTCTGTGATAACTTGCTCTATTATTCTTTAATCTAGGTAAAGGAAAAATACAGCTGAAACAGAAAAGCTCTTGAGATTTGTAAACCAAAAAGTGTTAATTTTCATTATGTGTAAAGCATGATTTAAGCTTTTAAGAGTAAGCACTGGTATACAACAATCTGGTGGAAATGCGACTGAAATCCTGAACTCACATTCAATTATGGGAATGGGCAGAATAAACTTGAAAATGGACATGATATTTTGTTTTCTAAAAGCCAAAAGATCTTTCTAATAAGGCAACTTGGAGGAAAAAGAAAGAAATATCCAATGAAATAATTATTTGATTGTTTTCCTGAAATGTCAATAAATGCAGTTAGATTTTTCAGAAAATACTTAATTCTTACATTAGTAGGTTAAAAAAGTTACAAAGACATGGTTTTTATTAAATTGTGTTTAGAACTTAAAATGAATTTATTATTATTATTATTGCATCTCAAATGGATTTTTTAAGTGCTTAATGATATCGATTTCATAAGCCAAAATGCTGCAAGTGGAAACTCAAATGAAATGTTTAAACCCAAAGTTATTTTTGACTTTGAGTTAAATATATATCCTATAACTTTTGCAACAAAAGAAATGAATGAGAGTGTCAAGAAAAAGCAAGAAAAAAGGACAGATTTTTTTCTTTTCTTTTTTTTTTGTATCGAGTAAAACTAACCAACCACCAACCAGAAAACCCTGAGCCTACATATGCTTTGATTTTGTGGAGTTTGAAAGAAATATACAGTCCATGTAAAAATTAGTGTCTGGAAGATCCTAATGTCAGGGAAGAGAGAGGCCCCGCCTGTGGTTCACAGCTTGCCCAGCTGGGGATCTAACCCTGAGTACTGATAAACCTCTAATCACCCAGGGCAGAGAGCAGTTACAAATGAAACAAGCTCCAAAACTGTTTGCTTGTGGTGTTTATGCTGCACAACCCCAACTGTGAGCACATCTGGCAGGGCCTTGTGAGAAATGTCAACTCCATTTGCCCTCTGCGGATGCACCTACACAGGCAGCGTAGTGTGGATTTGAGTCTAATCTCAAGTTCTGACTCTTCTGCTCTGTGTGTAAACATGCACTCCAACTGGATGCAAGCCAAGGTCTAGAGTGCGGTAGAGCAAGAGCCAAAAGGAAGATATCATTGGGACTGAGCAGAGTGGGCAGTAGTACATCAAGAGATAGATACCTTCTTTTTAGCTCTTAGGTTCCATGGTGAAGGCTCTGAGACTGAGCTGTAAGGTCCGAAGCAGCAGTCTGGGAAGAATGTCCAAGACTGAATTTCATCTCTGTAGGGGATGCACTGTTTTCTCTTATACTGCAAAATAAGTTTGGTCTGGTCAATGTAAGTGTGGTTTTGTTTATATAAGCGCAAGACAAGAAGGTCATCGCAAATACTGAGTGTGGATTTACCAAGGGAAGGTTATGCTTGATTGACCTGAGTGCCTCCAGTGATGAAATGTCTTCTTATTTTGATGAGAGTGGTGGGTAAAATATACTTGATTTCACCAAGACTTCTAACCCACCTCCATAGTCTTCTTTCCTGGAAGCTGAGGATTTATGGTCCACCAGATGTCATGAAAGCTGTCTGGCCTGTTGATCTCAAGGGCTACCAATCAATTTCTTGACAACTTGCTGTAGGCCACTAACCACATCAATGATGTGGGTAATAAGACAGGATGGATCCTCAGCAATTCTGAAGATGCTAGGAAATGAGACGTGGTTGACACTGAAAGGCAGAGCCTCACTCAAGACGGCCCTTGGTAAACCTGAAGATAGGGCTAACAGTAGAAGAAGCTTTATTGGAAGGGTAGCACTGCAGCAGGTCCCCAGAGCTGCTGCAAAATCACTGTCCTTAGGGGCTTCACAGCCTAAGTAGATAAAGCCACAGCTGACAGCGGTTGTTGGCAATAGCCCTGTATGAGAGGGAGGCTGGTCCCATTTAACTCCAGTCAGTTTCTCTGTGATTCTGTAAAACCTATCATAAATTCTAATTCATTTCATTCTGTAACAATTACTAATAAAGAAACCCCACTGATTGGTGACTTTACATCGCTATTTATAAAAAATGCAATTACCGTATTTGTTTAGCTTTCTTTTGTCTTATGATCATTTGAGCCATTTATTTTGCTGTTCTGAATACTTCCAGTTCAATTGATAAGTGTATATGAGTATATTTAGCAAAGGCTGTGACTGTATTAACAGCCTCATCCACCTGACATGGTTAACTTTCACATTAGGCAGCACATCATGGTCCTGATCACTCATTGTCATTGAAGATATTTCTGTTCGAATTACTCATGCCACTTCACATGGTTATTGTATGAGCCTTCATCTCTTCTCATAAACCATCATCTACAGTTACTGTATTCATATGTATTAGAAATTAACCATAGTGGTCCTCATTTGAATGAGGTCTCATTACAGGGAGGAAAACAGGCTATGGAAATATAATGTGAGAGAAGAACTAGAACGGCTGTGGTGGGTTGACCCTGGCTGGACAGCAGCTGCCCACCAAAGCTACTCTATCATTTCCCTCCTCAACTGGACAGAGGAAAGACAACATAACAAAAGGCTTGTGGGTCAAGATAAGGGCAGAGAGAGATCACTCACCAATTACCATCATGAGAAAAAAAAACTGGACTTGCGTAAATCAGTTTAATTTATTACCAATCAAATCAGAGTAGGATGATGAGAAATAAAACCAAATCCTGAAATACCTTCCCTCCCTTCTTCCCAGGCTCAACTTCACTCCCAAATTATCTGCCTCCTCCACACAAGCAGTGCAGGGGGACAGGGAATGGGGGTTGTGATCAGTTCACCACACATTGTCTCTGCTGCTTCTTCCTCCTCACACTCTTCCCCTGCTCCAGTGTGGGGTCCCTCCTACAGCAGACAGTCCTTCATGATCTTCTCCTGTGTGAATCCTTCCCTTAGGCTGCAGCTCTTCTTGAACTGCTCCAGCGTAGGTCCCTTCCATGGTGCATCCTTCAGGAACAGACTGCTCCAGCATGAGCTTCCCACAGGGTCACAGCTTCCTTTGGGTCTTCCCTGGGCTGCAGGCAGATATCTGCTCCACCATGGACCTGCATGGGCTGCGGGTGGATATCTGATCCACTGTGGACCTCCACGGACTGCAGAAGCACAGCCTGCCTCACCACGGTCTGCGCCGCAGGCTGCAGGGGAATCTCTGCTCCAGTGCCTGGAGAACATCCTGCCCTCCTTCCGCACTGACCTTGGGGTCTGCAGGGCTGTTCCCATGTACTCTGACTCCTGTCTCCAGCTACAGTTTTTGTTGTGCAGGGTTTTTTTCCTCCCGTCTTAGCTATGTTATCCCAGAGGCACTACCTCTATCACTGATGGGCTTAGCATTGCCCAGTGGTGGGTTCATCTTGGAGCCCCCTGGCATTTGCTCTGTTGGACACAGTAGAAGCTTCTAGCAGCTTCTCACAGAAGCTACCCCTGTCCCCTCCTGCTACCAAAACCTTGCCTCGCAAACCCAATACAAAGGCAAAGAAACAAAACTGTCCTATTTTCATCTGGAACAGTTATTTTTTTCCTAGTAGCTGGTGCAGTGTTGTGTTCTGGCTTTACACATATGGCTGTCTACAGGTATTTCCTAGAGTTTGCTGATTCCCAACAGAGAGCTCCCTCTTCACAAGGCCATGTAGCCACTGACGATGCTAATGTGAAGTAACTGCTGTACATCTTCTCTGAGCTGGCTTTCCATCAGCAGAGGATAAGTTTTTGTGTAGGGTCTGTGCTACAAGGATAGAACAGGTTGGGATTCTCTGGGAGGCAAAGAGTAAAACTCATTATAAAGTTTGAGGCATTGACTTGAGTACTGAAGCACTTATTAACGACCTGATTCAGATCTAAAGAATCTCTCCAACAAAGGAAGCTCTTCTGCCAGTGAAGCACAATTTGAGACTCATAGCTTGTATACACAGGGAAAATTACCAGCATAATTATGCCAGTATAATTATTCTAGCTTAGCTACGCCAATAAAATTCTCCCTCTATGGACACTTCTGTCCCAGTATAAAAATACTTCTTTTCTATGGAGCTCATCTCAACATAATTTAAATCAGGACATTTATCTTGAGATAAGAAGGGCCTGGGTAGTTTAACTGGCAGTATATACTGGGACAACTGTTCCAGTATAGTTAGACATTTCCATACAGGCAGCTTTCAATTGTTCACAGGAGTGTGAGATTATGTCTTCTTGATGAAAGCTCTGGGTTTAAGTGTTTTCACATTGCTTCATCTACTGAAGTCAGAATAAATAATTATAAAAGAGAATCAGCTCAGTAATAGGATCTGATAAGCATATATCTCTGCTCAGCAAATTGCCGTGCTTGCCTCATTAGGATTAACCACCCTCCAGACAAAGAAGCCGAGTCACAGCTTCTAAAGGATGCAGCTCCAGATGGAAGATCCTATTCAAAAAATGTCTCGAGATGTCTTGGCATCTGTTATTGAAGACTGTTATGGGCAAAGCCTTAAGAACCACCCCTGAAAAGGGGCAAGCAGATGCTGGTGAAACTTTTGTGAGGGTCCTGCAAAGAAATTCTAGAAGTTCTTACTTTTTAGCTGAGCTGTTGGATTTCAAAAGTCTGCGTTATCCAGCCCCATAGCCTGATGAAAATCCCTTTACCTGGATCTTCATGAGAAAAGCCTTCAGAACCTTGCCATTAAAGCTTTGTTGGCTCAGCTCTGCCCTGTGGTTAGTCACAGAGACTCATAGCTCTTTAAGATCAATCTTGTTAAGAATTTTATTAGGAACTGAGAAGCATTTCTGCTATGTATGAAAGAAATAAGCAGGAAGGACACTGTACGACTGGGCTTTCCCTTACTGCTTTTACAGAAACCACTCCAATACAAGACCAAAGCTCTCAGAACATCCACCATTACCTGATTTGTGCGCTAACTGGAAAAATTCTGGCAGGGACTTGTGAGAAATATCAACTCCATTTGCCCTCTGCGGGTGCACCTACACAGGCAGCACAGTGTGCATTTGAATCTAATCTCAAATTCTGGATCCTGTGGTTAGCACACACTCAGATATAGACTGAAGCCAAGGTCTAGAGTGCAGTAGAGCAAAAGCCAAGAGAAAGAGCCCAGTAGGACTGAGCAGAGTAGACAGCAGTGCATCAGGAGACACCTTCTTCTCTGCTCTTCTCAGTAAGGGCACTGAGTCTGGGGTGCATCAGGGCTAGCATCCAGCAAAGCAGCAGGGAAAGGAGCAGCCCATGGGACTGAGCATATTTAAATCAAATCTGAAGTTAATGGTTTGTGTAAAACACAGCCTGTGAGAAATGGAAGAATGAAAAGAAAGACACTGAATGTGCCACCAAAAACTGTATCAGACTTGTGTGAGGAGGTATGCAGGGCCTCCAAACAGTATATTCGATGGACCTTGCTCAAAGGCTCAGCTGACTAAGAAGGAAACACTCATATTTGCCGGCCTGTATTTAAAGAAATGGTATCACACTTTCTTCAGTATTAGCAATGTAGCACCTGATCCGTAGAAGTGACCATCTGCTTCCCAGAAGATGCCTACGTATGGCAGCCCAAGCCTCAGGCCATGCTAAATTCCTTACCAGATGAGGCATCCCTACTCCCTTTTGTAATTCATGATCCAGGATTGCTGGATTCAGGATTGCTCAGCCACTAGATGTCTCTGCATACTACAGGGCAAAGCAGAGAGGCTTCAGGCCAAATCCAAAGAAAAAGCCGAGGAGCAATCAGCATGGAAGCCTCCCTATTTGTGTGTCAGATCTCTGCTTAGGTGATGTAGCAACGGGATGGTTTTCACTTCCTGACAAACTGTGTAGTTGTGAGCATACCTCAAGGAACGTGCTCCTTGCATGTCCTGGCTTGAATAATTGAGCTGGAACTTGGGACTATCCGCAGGAGAAGAGGGAAGAAAAATCCCTTCCTCTTAAACTTGTGAAGGGGCAGATCTGCACTCCAGATTCTCCAAAAGGAGATTTTCTAAACTAACCAGATTTATCATCCCAGCAGACTGTCCCAGAGTCTACAGAAATTATACCACAAAGGTTCTTATCTACTTTTTCCTTTGGATAGGTCATAAAAGGACAGCAAGTGTTCCCTCAGATCCTTTTCCTGTATTAGCTCTGCCATGTGTACTTGTGTCCACTGCTATTTTCTAACAATATTCTTGTGTTCAGGACTTGTTTTAGCTCATCAGCACTTTGGGGCATGTAAGGTCAAGAGCCATAAAAATAGGTCGTGCAAATCTGATGGGGTCTGCAACAGATGCCAGCCTGTGACCTGACTGCAGAGGTAGAAATCAGTAGATGAGGAATGTGTTTAAGTGGCTGCAGGAATCTCCTTTGCCTGGCAAACAACCTCTTCTGCTTGTGAGACCAGGGCCCGTAACACCACACAAGTGCTGGGGGTCCTGCAGACACACAAACTTAGGGGGAAAAAACACAAAGCCTCTTTATTTCTTCCCCTCCCTGAAACACATATATTGTGCTACAGACCCAGGTCCACATGCTGACATGAGAGCTAGTCTGGCAAGCTGTGCTAATACAGAGGCTGAACAGCTACAGTACCCAGTCACAGCTGTGGGTGTCAGCTTGGAAATGCTCTTTCAAAGGACTCGGTTTTTAGAGGATGAGAGCAATACAGATGTGTCAAACTGGGCACTCATGGAAGGAAAGCTGCATAAATTATACTTTTGACAAGCTTATCCATGAGGTCTCTACCTCATTCCCATTTTACTTTACTAATCCCAGCTTGCTTGTAAGCAAGGCAGTACATGATGGGCATCATCTGCAAACAGTAACGCACTATATCTTCAAACACAAGTTCTGTGGTGGTATTAGGACCATCACACTATCCCACAGAAAGCTTTACATGCGTCAGTAAGGGGGTTAAAGTATCAAATAAAAAGCTGGTACATTAAAAGGAGATTTCCAATAGTATGGCTTATTACTCATCACTGACTCAGCTTGATAATGTAAAGTCAATGAGAGAAGTTGCCAGCATTCCTTTGTGTTATAATCATTAAAGAGCAACCGCCAGCGTTCCCACACTTTCAACTTTTGCAAAATTGTTGCTCTTTGCCCTTTACCGCATCTGTGTTTGCATAACCAAGTGGTGTACAACTTGTCGACACCTCTTTATGCCTTACCTTCCTCCCTCCAGGGTTTTGTTTATGTGTCATCAGAGCAAATCCACTTCTGAGGATTAGAACCTCCTTTTCCATAGTATACAAAAGGGATCGATAATTGCTGTATTAATTCTCCAGCATAAGCTCTGAAGGAATGAAAAAGGCCTGTACAATCAAATCCAGTTTTAGGAGAAACAATTCAGGTAATTGCCTCACACCCTGCACTGCAGGGGTTCCTTTCTGGTTATGTTCACAGTCAAGTAAAACCACCCACTATGTAGGCAGGTAGGAAGAAGACAACAGTGTTTAACCTCCATCCGGGGTCACTGACACTGGTTCCCTCACTTCTATTAACATACGTGTTGCAGCGTCCATGGGCCCAAGTCAGGGTGTAGAAACATGCTACCACTGCTAGGCAGAGGATTTGAGCCATGTCTGTCTTTGGTGGAATTTGGGTGCCTAGGGCCATGTTCAGTCACCTTCTTTGCACCCAAATCTCTGCATGCTCCTTTCCCACCTGCATCTGTCAACAGCTCCTTGCCCTGTACCTTGCTTATGTCTGCAGAATTGCTTCACTTCTCACCAAGTAGGTGCAGGGGTTGCAATGAATTTAGGCCATTTGTGAAAATAAACTCTAGGTCCAAAGTGATGACCTGGTCCAGTATTCAGCACTATGTGATACTGGAGGTAGTGAAAAAGCTATTCTGCTTCTTATTATTCTATTATTCTCTGCTTCAGAGTTCCTGAGGTGCTTCAACCTTTTCTCCCACGGGTGCTCAGGAGCAGCCAGCTTTGCTCTAATAGGCGTCTAAATTGTTGCAGCTCAGAGGCAGACAATGAGGCTCTGACATGCTACCTCAGAAAGGCCAGATTTATTAGATGTGCTCAGACTATGCCTAATACTGACAGCATCAAAACAACACTCACTCTTCTGACTCCTGCATACATCAGGACGTTTAAAGACCAGTCTCCAGTGCCTGTTCAGACATATACCTTTGCCTACTCTTCTCCAGAACTCAGCCAGATGTCCACTCAGTGTCTTTCAGAAATGAATCACCCCTATAAATGTATAAACTCACTGTATTGGCAATGAATAGCAATATGCTCCTCTGTTGAGCTCCTAACTTGTTCACTGCTTGTGTGGGGAACCCTGGGTGCTCAGCGTAGGTGGCATGAATCACCCTGATGGATCAGGTATCTACTAACCTCATCATACTTAAATTTGATGTCTGTATTAAAGCAGTTTGAACATGGATTTTATCCCTTATTGAAATTGTAGCAGCTTGCATGCATTGGAATATCTGTATTCAGTCTTTGGTAAGTAAATACGTAAAAGTTGAGATGGTTTCCTTGAACCTCAGACTCTGAATTACCTTTCAGGGAAAACTTTCCTTGACAGCTCAAGTATAGCTACTGTTCAGCAGTACCACCTACTTCAACAGCTAGCAGACATTTTCTGGTCTTGATTTCTGAATGCTATTCCACCTCCTCTCTAAATTTCCTTTTTTGATGTTACATAGGGTATTTGCATAAAATCGAGGAAGTAAGCCAAATACTTCTCTTACCACTTCAAAGCTACTGACCTCCATGAAGCTGGACTGGTGTAAGTGAGGGAAGAATCTGATGCAATAGTTCAGCATAATTATATATCCACTGTCCAATACCACCAGAAGCCAGCTAGCTGCAGTTGTGTCTGGCCAAGGTAAGCTTGGACTCAGCACCATACTAACACTGTCAGGCATCTTCTGGATCACAGCTGATTCATGCCCTTCTGGCTAGCAGCATAGCCAGAACTTGCTTTCATCTGTCTACAAGACGCTTTAGTAGATAATTCCTAAAGATGGAGTTTAGACAAGATTTTAATACAAAGGAAGTCACAGTATGTTTCTTAGACTTATGCATTCAAGCTACTGGGAATCCTGCTTACTATTTGAACTGTGATAGTTGATCTTTAAGGTCCCTTCCAGCCCAAACCATTCTATGATTCTCTGCATCTATGATTTTATGAAGGTTGTAGTCAGTCTGGGAGGTAAACTCAATGCAGGAAATGAATAGTTACAAAATGGCAGTTTTGTTCTGTAAATCAGAACCCCTCTGTTCAGTCATCTGGAGAATAAGCAAGTGGCTGAAGCAGTTGTGTTTCTCTACATTCATTAAATCAGAGCATCCTAGGTGATGTCTTAAGGTTTTCACACAAGACAAACCTTAAGGTTTTGAAATAGGAGAGGCTAGTTGGACTATCATTCTAGTATATGCACAAATCACTGTACTGTATGTAAACTGTGGCATATGGGCTGTGTGAAGTACTGAATATTTCAGGTTTATTTCCTAGAAGAAGGGTATTTCAATATGCATAATAATACTAGTTAATAGATCTGGACTTAGATTTAAAACAAGTGTGAGTTTATGACAGAGGCTGTATAGTAGAAGGGCAAATGTGAATACTGTGACTGAATAAGCCAGCCTTGACAAAAATAAAATCCAGATTTTGAAATCACATGCTTATTAATAGTAGGTTTGGGAATTCACGTTCTGATACAACATCTGCATTTATTTTCAATTAAATTGAGATAAGACAACTTCTGTGAATGAGCAAATGGGTCAAGCCTACAAAGTTTGGTTTCATATGATTTGAGTTGCAGTAGACTTCGTTGACTCCAGAATCTTCTCATAGACTGTGAGCCTGGAAACCCAGTACTGGGGTCAGTATGACTCCACTGCTCACTTGCACCTGAGATCATTTGGACTGATCTCTGCAGCTTTTGGTCAGAGACATTTTCTGCCAATATCCACTCACCACAGTTACTGATCAGATAAGGGTCTGGCTTTTGACAACACTGTATATATGTGCTTGAATGTTCTCAAAACTTTAAAAATAAACAGAAGTTAGGATAAAACCACATTCCATGATAGTTAATAGAAGTTAAATTGCCATAACCCACTGGTTTGATGTTAGCTTAATGGCTGTTTCCGACAAATAGATTAACTATTTAATTAACTGGAAATATATTATTCTACTTTTCCATAGTGTCTTTGTGTTCTTTCAGGTTCCCTGTAACCTGTTATTTCAGGATGTAGTGTTGATGTGCCGTAGCATGATATAATTCACAGTGACACTATCAAAAGCATTACAGCAAAACATGAAGTTGGGAAAAGGATAGCTCACACTATGATGGCATGTAATTATTTCAGATAGCAAACCGCTACAGGCGAAGTCTGATACACTTTCATTAACCATGAGCATGCATACCCTTCATGTTATCCACTGCTCTGGAATGAGGCTTTCTTGAGGGAAGACATACAGTCTAGTGGCTGGAGGAGCGGACTAAGTCTGGTTTTGAGTTCTCTACATACAGTGACCTTGTGCAACCCTTTTGCTTTCACTCTGAAAACAGTGAAGTAGTGACAGAGAATTACTAAGCCGTTCTTTCAAGGAGCATTAGCAGGCTTGACTCATTAATAGCAATATTGCCTGTAAGGTTTTGGAACATAACAAACTACTCATGAACATAACAACAATAGGGATGTCATGGAACAGCAAGAGTAGGACTGCTCTACAAGGAAAGATGAGCTAGAAGCTGAGGCACAGGTTGTGCTCTCACCCACAACATATTGCAAAACAGGGTCTGTTAAGAGTCCCACATAAAGAGCAAACCAGGTTCAGAGTCTAACCAGAAGTCAAGCCAGGAAAAAAACAAAATAGAACTACAATGTATACCCAACGTTCATCTAGGCACACCTATGATATAGCTCTGGAGGCCCAGACCCGAATGTCAATAGAGCTCTGGGATCAGTGATGAGGTGATGGCTGGAAGTCTCATGCGAAGCTGGGCCTGTTTAAGGTCATTTAGCATAGGGACCTCCTGCATCACCAGAAATGGTTCCTGATTTCACAGTGAGTCACACTCAGAAATCCTGTTTGACAGTTTCTCATTATGAGCAGTAAGAGACAAAATTTTCAATGTTTCAGGCTGGAGTTTGCAAAGAGTCTCAAAGTTAGGTACCTTCTGTGTCGAGTCTACATGTTGTTAGCTGATGACCATTTATTCTCATGCCAAAAGCTGCCTTTAGTTGAAATAATGTCTCTTTTTGAAGTTTCTATTGCTCCCATTCTTGGGGTTTTTGTGAGCTTTGGTGGATTTGTTTCGTTGTATTTTTTTAATTGAGAACAATGATATCAGTACTTTGTTATCACTGTTTTATGGCATCTGCTCTTATACAGCCACATCACAGCAGTGATACCTAATTAGCCTGTGATTGACTAGTGCACACTAATCTTTGCATTTTCTGTCCTTTTCAGTAGATGCAACCACAGTCTATACTGGAAATTCTTACGATTATTCACTAAGCACATGACCCTGCACCTCATATAGTTACACGCACATCCATTTCTACTAGCTCACTCATTAAAATTCTTCATTGTCTCCCATATCCTGATGCTCTGCTGTATTGATGATGTCTCTTAGCTTTGTGTCAACAGCTAATTTAATTTGCACACTCTTCCTGTTTATGTAAAAACCACTAATGAAAAACTTGGCAATGTGTGTCAGGAGGAATCCCTGATGTTTTGTATCTCTTCTCATAGAGTCAGTTGATAAACTTGTGGAAGAAGTCAAGTTGGAAGAGACCTTTAGAGGTCTAGTAGTCTCTTCTTCAAAGCAGCACTAATATCAAAGTTGGATCAGGTTGCTCAGCCCATTAAATCCCTTTGCAACATATCCATGGTTGTTTCATCTTTTTGATGTGAATTTCCTGTGAATCCTGAAACTTTTAAAAATTCCCTTTTGTCTTTTATTTTTATATCAAAAACATGTTCTCACTTGGCATTGTATTTGATGTTTACTGAAGTCTAACAATCATAGCTCTGTGCCACTTCATTTCTCTGGAAGTGAAATATTTCTATTTACTTCCCTTCTTGCTACTAATTCTGAATACCTAAAATTGGGTGTTGGCCTTCCTGTGGTATGGAGGTTTATTTCATACTCCCATTTTCTTCTCAGATTATGAGAATTCATGAAATGGAAAGGATGGGCATTTGAGATCTCAGAGTGCTATAATTTCTTCCCACAATCAAATCATATGACATATAATTTTTATCCATAATCCTATCTTATTATTATTCTTTCTCTTTCCTACAAATACTGCAGTCATGAAATGTGTTTGCCGTTAAATGAAACTTCCTATTGCCACACTGGAGACCAGCTTTTCCATTCTTGACATTCTTTGTAAGTCAGCTGGAACTTAATAGGAACTTAACACCCACATACAACGGTCTTATCCAAATACACCATTTCTCACACTTCCTTGAAGTTTGATGTTTTGGCAGAATATTGTGTACCTATTCCAGCAATACAGGGTCATTTAGGAGAAAATATTCATGCTAAAAAAAAAAAAAGAATAAAGAAAGAAGAGCTTTTACGAGACCATTATCGAACAGTCAGTGGATAAAAAGGTTTCCATTTTGGACTGTGCCATCTGCTGACCACTGGAACTTTTGTCAGTGCATCAGGCCAGTTCTTCCACTAGCATAAACCACCACAACTAGATTAAGTTTATGCTTAGCAGCAGCCAGCAAAAGGTGCCACTACACATGGGCCAAACTGTAATTGCTGTGCACAGCTAGTAGGGATTGAGGCAGCCTGAAAGAACAGCAATGAGACCAAATACTTTCATCTTTATGTCACTGATGCAACTAAAAGCAGAATAGATCAGTGATGATCAAAGCCTTCTGAAAGTGTCTAATAACAAACTGGTGGTGCAAGCTGCACTGTTTTGTTTGAAGTCACAACTGCAAAGTTACAAGTGCAATGTTGCAGTGGTAGAACCTGGTCAGATTTAATCCTCCTTGGTGACATCAGGAGTATGTTTTTTTAAGATAAAGATCATAAGCTACGTGCGAAGTAGAAATAATAATGTCTATTAAATGGTGTGAGAATATGGCTTTCTCCTCTTAGATGTATATCCCATATTTTTAAGAAATGTGGTTTTGAACGTGACACCAAACGTAGATTTTACTGATGTTTCATGTAACTCATACTTGCCAGTACTATTCCGATGGATGCTAGTGTTCTGCTTTGGGAGTTCGATGCCAGCCTTTTGGATTTCCATTTTCCTGACAGCTGCACAGTGGATCACAATCCCTTGGAGCCATGAGAAACAGAAGAGGTTGTTAATGCCCAAATCCTATTGCAGTACAAATTTAGAAGGAGCTGAGAACCAAGAGAAACAGGAATTTTGACTCTGTCACAAGGCTGGGGCAGAGCAGATGTATCTCCCAGCATAGTGGTAGGAAGTAAGCTCGTCCCTACTTGCTAAATATCTGCTTGCTTAATATCTGCTTGCTTAATACCAAAAACAGGAAGACAGGCAAAGCTCTGTAACAATGAAAGCCAGTAATGTGGAAAAACTACTACAAATAAGATAAAAACTAACACAAATCGGAAGTGATCACAGGCATGGAAGCAATGGACTGATTGATCAGACAGTATTTTTGCCTTAATAGCAATCCCACTGGAAATGCAATTAACTTACTGCTTTGTACAGGTACAGCTAGTACACAGCTAGAGACACCTATGCACGACCAAGCACAAAATGGGGTCTATGAATTTATTTCAGAATTGGATGCAGGAGTGAAAGATTAGTTGAACACTGGGGCTTGGGGTAAGCAAACAGGTGTAATATGAAACTATGACAGACATGTCTTCAATGGATATTTTGTTCTAAATCAAAGCATACTGCCAACTAATAAGGTAAACATGGTATAGTCCGCTTAGGAAAGAAGTAGGTTAAACCAGCTGTTCATTTACTTTTTTCTGCATCAGGAGCAGGAACTCAGCAAGTTCCTTGAACACAGCATTCTCTTTTCTTTCAGCTTTATATACCTGCCTTCATAATCTCCTGCCACATTTCTTTTTTCTTTCCCTGAATACTGCAGGCAATAACTATGAAACTCTTTAATTTAACAATATGTTCTTTGTCCTGCAACTGTTCCTGTTTTGCAACCACACAGATTATATGTATGGGCCTGTAGGAATAGTCAAACAGTTAATAAGGGTAGGGTTTGGCATGCTTTCACTATGTACAAATTCTACAATCAAGTCCTGACAGGAAAACACTGTATCTCCTGTGGTTCCCAGTTCTGACTAAAATATGCAAAATATCACTACTGGGAATGATACCTATTTCCCAGAGAGCCGTAATACCAGTTTTTTCTTATCAATGCATCATTGAAAGGTATTTTGTTTACAGTTTATGCCATTTATTTTCCCAGGCATATTAGATTTTCAAAAGGGACACATGGTTCATTGTGCTTGTCAAAGGTATAGAAGTATTATTCCAAATTGCTTTATACCCTTAACACAGTATGAATGAAAGAACTAAAGAGACCTGTACTAAATACATATTAGGCCCTGAGGTTAAATACTCATCTGCTTGGTTCCTTGGATCATCTGTTTCCACCCTGTACCCCTCCACTTGCATGTAGTGTACATCCTTCAAGAAGACAGAAATGCACTGTGCAAAAGGCACCACAGCACAGACGTACAACAGCATGGGTGAGAAGAGCAAGGGTTTACCCTGCAAAGCAATTGTAGAAACTCAGTAGCTGATCCTGCTGATGAGAGGGAAAGCAGAGGGAAATCCAGCATATTCCTCTAGAGGTGTGTCAAGAGCAGCAGGCATACAAGGAGAGAAACACAGTAAACAAAAACCACTTTATTTGTATCTAATAAAGTAAACAGTCATCAGTGTGAACATGTACAGAGCCCAGATCTGGAAGGTAAGGAAGTAATATTTTTGCATAATCCCTTTTTAGACAAGAAAGGTATTTAAAACCCTTCATGTGGGCTTGGGCCTTGGACTCGAAGACTTACTGAAGCAAACTATGAAGACAGAATTCAAATGTGAATTTTCTCTTCTCTAAAATTTGCCTTTTAGAATTAAAACCTCAAAAGACTCGGAATTCTTGCTCTGACCTCAGAAGACTTAAAAGAAAAGGTTACTTACTTAAACCACTGGAATGCATAGCAGCAAGTCTTCTCATGAGGTTCATGGTCAGCTCAAAACCAGAAGGTAAGAAAACTTGGTCAAGTATTTTAGGCATCTACAAGGCAGAGATTTAAATTTTAAGGAAACGTGAGAACTCTATTGTTTGGCTATGCTTTTGCTCATGTTTTAAATAGGAACCCAGTTTCAGATTCAGCAAGACCAGATTCCCTCTGTCCTCTGTCAAGATCCATCCAATCTGCTAACCAGGGTGAGACATGGTCTTTCCTAGGAGAAAGTATTCTTCTATGATACAGTGGCCTTTAACCCTGGCAGAGCTTGGAGGAACACCCTCACTCATTTTCTCCATTAACATTCAGTTAGCTTTACCTTCATTGAAGATCATTAAATTTGCTGCCAATTTTCCACTTATACAGGACCATCCACCCTGAAAATCATAAGCACCTAGGACACAGAATAATTCACTCTTCATTCTGCTTTCAAAACAGCTCTAAAATAAACACTCTAAGGAGAGGCAGTGAGAAGAGGAGGGTTCTAGCAAAACCAGAAAGTAACTAACACAAAGGTGAAAATAGGTGGGAGCAAGAGAAGGAAGCCTCACCACACAGCTCGTGAGTGACCAGAAATGATGGTGCAATGTTGGTCTGCGCTCCAGCCAAGGAGAAAGAGCAAAGCTCTCTTCTATACAGAAGCAACTGAAAAGCCAAGCTCTCCCAATTTCCTTTTGCTTTAGGGACAAGTCCTACTTGCCATAAAAGTCTTCTCCAGGAGCTTACCAAGCCTCCTTGGCCATAGAAAAGAGGAAGAGGACAATTCAGGCTATGCTGTATGCTGTATTCTACAGGTTTTCTGTCTTCAGAAATGCAAATGGGTGGATGGGAGTAACCAGCTCACCTCTCTCCCTGTGATTTCGGTGTGTGTGTCTGGTATGGGACTTGCGCAGATGCCATATAGCTCCTGAATCTTTGCCACCTGTGGGGAGAGCAAGTCTCCACCCCTCTGTCAAGCCCTTTCCCCTTTGGGCTAGGCAAATCATGTGCATTTCTCCCATAATGAGTCTCTGAGAGCTCAGAAAAGCAACATCAATGTGCAGTGCCGTATCTCCCAACTTCCTTAGACCTGCTGCCTAATTAAACCTGCTTCGCTCCTATGCCCCAGGTTGTCTAGGGTCATTAAGCCAGAGCTAGTTGCTGTTCTTGCCAAAAATGCATGCATCCATCTTCTTCCTGCTCTTTCTTTAGATTCCTTCATGCCAGGGGACACGGACAGTAGCAGAAAGTTGCACCTCCTGGCTAATCCAGTGTTTTAATCAGTATGGACTATTGTTCTGGCTCAGTGGTGATTAAAATGGTATTTCTCTTACCAACCTGATTTTTCTCAGGATATATCTGTTTCACAGAAAAGCATATTTGCCCAAAGCACCACAAGAAACAAATATTTTCACTTCTCTCTTCTTTCAAACTCACTGCCATCACTGGAATTGAGTGGTCCCTGCCCAACTCTTACTTACCCTGCAGTGCACAAGGACTGTAGCAATACTAAGAACCAGGATAGCACAAATCCACCCATGATTCCTTTAAAAGCAACTTCTCAATACAAGTGTATTTGCATACATTTGCTTTGGTCACTCAAAGGTCCCAGCCATTAAAGGTATGCAGGAACTGACCTTAGTGATTTCGCTCTAGAAATCAAATCAAAAGGACCTAACCAAATTACAAACATAAACAGTAGGCCTTATCTGCTTATATCATTTGGCTGTCTTCCAAGTGCTTAGATTTAATATTCTAAACAGTTAGGAATATTGTTATCTGTAAAGTGCCATGGTCATTCATGGTGTTACATAAGTGCATATTATGAATTAATAACTACATCACTCAGCACCAGTATTTTAAAAATTTACATGAGCAGCTTCATGAAGAACAGCACACATCACTTTTATTAAGCTTGTAATACAATCAGCAACACCAGTGGTCAACAACCAAAGCCCTTTTCAGACATGTCACACTCTAGGGGATAGCTTTCCCTCTCCCCATACCTCTCCATACACTGCACCCCTTCAACCATCAGGCTTTGAGCTACTGCTGCTCCTGTTGCTCAACAGCTGACCCCAGTCACAGACCACCAGAGCCTGGATATCAGTCATGCTTAGCCCCAAGATCTAACTCAGTGCCAGCACCCGCAGTTCCTCCCTGAAGCAAGTTATGATCAATGGCAGATGCACTGATCAGAAACACATTCAAGAAAACTATTGTTTACTTAGTACTAGGAACAAAGCATTTGGAGACTAAAGGGTTTCAGAATAACAAGTAGGCTACACATCTATCCTGCTTAAAAATCTTTCTGTCCCCCAAGGGTACTGCAAAGTAGACCTCAAATCTCTAGAAACTTGCTTTTCATCCAACCAATACTCCTCGAAAGAGTCAGTGTCCTGAGAGCATTATCTTTGGGTCATATCCCTAGATGTTCATCCTTAGCATTCAGAGCAAAGCACTTCAGTCTGTAGGTGTATCAGCAGTAATCAACAATCTACTGTATTAATGTGCTAATGCATTAATGGAATCTGATCCTGCCTGGTGGAGTCCATGGTGAAATACTGAATTAATACAAATGTGTTATTGACTGGCTACAGTCTGAAAAATACTGCACACAGCTAGGGAGCACAAATTCATCTGCTAGACTTCAGACTATTTACTTTTCCCACCACTCACCTTCATTTGAGCTGCACTCTGCAACTTAGTTCCCCCTACTGCTTCTAAATCTTCCTTTATTTTATAAACTAGTTAGCACCAAATTCTCACCCCATGCAAAGTCCTACATAAGAGGTCCTGCACTAAGCAGGACAATAAGGAAAACCATACCGAGAGTGTCTTTCTTGAATACTGAGGTTCAAAATTATATGCAAAATGACCTCTCTTTGCCTAGAGGAACACAACACAAGTTCCCTCTGAGTACTGATTCCCCATCTTTCCAGGCTCCATCCTGCTCACACCACAGCTTTCCTTACAACACACAGAAAAGCCAGCACAGAACACTGCTTCTTCCCAAATAGCCATTTCAAACTCTGCACAGCCCACCAGAGAGGCCCTCGTGGCTTAGCAAGCCTCAGAGAAGACTTGTAACTGCTACCATGGAATTTGGCCACAGGATCAATAAAAGTTGGAGAAGGAAGAAGGAAATTTGGAGACAAGGTCAGAGGCATGTAATGAAGAGGTAAAAAGAGACTGCTGAGAGCGACAGAGAGCTTCCACCTAGGGTCAGACTGCTGCACTTTGGTTGCCTTTGCTTGCTGACTCTACCAGCCTTGCACAATCACCCTGCAGTATGGGGAGGCTCTCCAGACCCTTTCCTTCCTTTCTCATGAAGTCCTATAGCCTTTTTGATGTTCCAGATTCCCCTACATGTCCTTCTTGACATCAGTCCTCTTAGAAGGCTTGTTTCCCCCTCGCGCCTGGGGCCCTGAATTCTCAGTATCTTGGTAATGACTACATGCCCTTTGGATCAGGCCCTCAACAGACAATACCTGTTAAAGCAGAGAAGAAATGGGAGGGAAAGTAAGAGGTGTATAATGAATCACAATGAGCTCACAGGATTTTGATTGTGTAAATAAGAGGAGTGTTTAGTCAACAGAGTGTGTAAAGTTATGATACCATGGCAAATTGAAGAGAATGGATATATCTTTGCTTAATCCTACTGTAGCCTAGATTTATTCTGGAACAAAATGTCTCCCAAGCATTGTCAGCTCGAGGTAATATTTGTAAAGTCATGAGGTGTCATGCAGATTGCATGATGAAATTGCGTAAGACGACTTTTACGGAGTCAGCTTTTTCTGAGGTGTAATACATATATGTCACACTAATTTGAGCGAGATGAAAGGTAGATTTTTAAGAACTCCTGCCTCCTGTAATGGTAAATGTTAACACCTAGCAGACTGATCGTTAATAAGATATAATTATATATAATAATGGGTTTATATAAATACTGCAAATAAAATGCTGGAGAAACCCAGAGCAGTAACAAGCAAGAGTACGAGAAATGTAAGGCTGATCTAGACAAGCAGATAAGTATAGTGCAGTGCAGAGAGGAAATCTTGGGGCAGAAGAACATCCACTTTTAGGTAAGCATGAAACCTGCCTAATTTTAAGAGGTTCCCTGCAGACATTACTGATTTTTTTCTTCTACCTAAATATGTGATTTGACGCATATAACAGAATTTTGGGAGAGACAGCAGAAAGAGTCAGCAAGATTTTGACAGTAAATCTTCACAAGAAGAACCATGACAAAATAAAAAAGCCACTTCTAGGAGGAAAAGATAAAAACAGGACACTTAAATGGTCAGAAAAGATGCAAAGTTCTGCACATAACTTGCAACGTGTGTCAGATTGTGAACAGCACAGTGCAACCACAAGACAGAGTGGCTTAAGGAGTGGTTTTACTTGGATCTCTTAGGGTGTATTTAGATGGCATAATGTGATTCCAACACATTTCTCAAATACCTGAGCATATTTATCCTGGCCACTTTATGCTAATCACCTACATAGTTACTATAGGCCCTCAGCTCAAACTATAGATATGGCAAATCTAGCTTACAGTTCTTTGAAAGCAGACAAGATGCTTTTAAAATAATATTGTCATGCATGATGCCTGACTGGAGTCAGCAAAAAGTTCCAGAGACTAGTCAGCAAATATTCTGGAGACTGCATTCAGAAAATAATAAAATGCCCTTTGGATTAGTATTCAAACCTCAGCCTATCCTTCGGAAAAATGGCAAAGAAAAATCAAGCAAGCAAGGAAGCCACCAGCAAAGAAAAGAAAGAGAAAAAAAAATTCAGGAGCAGAAAAAGAAGTGTTCTAGTCCCTTTCTGGCTCCAGCATTAACAATTTCATAACCATCTCAAATATAAAGAAGGTTTGAAAGCTTATTGCTATTTCTGTCAGCCAATAGCCTCCCATTTTGACTGGACTGTTCTGAAAAGGGAGTGAAATATTCCTTTGGAGCTTCCACAGAATGCAAAAATGCCTCACCTTCAGGCTTATTACAGCAATAACTCAGGGCTGCATCCCTTTTTAATCCCCAGGTTCTTGTGCAGTTTACCCATATACCTCAGAGACATTGTACCTCAAAAATAAATCCTGGAAGATCTGTACCCAGGGATATCCCTCACAACTTTAGATGTGGAGCAGCACTGGTATGACTGACAGAAGCAAGAAGTAATTGAGTGGGAGAAGAGGGTAAAAGGCAGGACAGCTACCCAGCGTGTGGTCAGAAAGAGGAAGACTATTGGGTACAGATGCCAGTTCTGGGCATACTTATTTTACTACTTGTACAATTATGAGGTGTGCTGTTACTGACCTAAAGAAGGGCTTTTGACTTGATTGTTTTTTTTCAGCTATTACACATAGCCCAAAGTTCTACATGTGGAAATACCACCATTCTTTATTTTCTCCAGTGGCCAGTGTTGTACCAAGTACTCTCAGACTGACGGTTTGAGGAGGTTAGTTACATCTAGAGAGATGTGTAAAGCTCTGTACAGCCTTTCTACCTGTTCTTCACTGGGACAGTCATGTTGGCAGTAGGCTGGCTGGCTATAGCCTACCTCTTGACTTCTTCCAGGTAACTGCTATTCCTACTACATAATACACATGCTTTTGCTATTTTACTGTAGCCCAGAGTTTCCTTCTTGCCTAAAGCCTTTGTCTGTGAATTTTCACTCCTCTACGCCCAATCAAAAAATCATCTTCATAATTGTTTACACTCCACATATGGAGAAAATTATGTCTTGGTTCCTGGTAAAACATTCCAGTTCGCAAACAGTGTCCCAGAGACATGTCTTCCGAAAGGGTAAATATGCGCTCTTTCTTCCAACTCCATCTACTGGAATATCCACCTGGAAAAATACCTGTTATACAGCAAATAAACACATTTTTCTTTGCCGGCAATAGAAAGTGTTCTCTTCTTGCCTGTACACAGGAGAGGATTTTAGCTTTCATATTTACCATTTATGTTCTTATATTCTCTCTACTGCTTAACAATTTGATCAACCTATATCCCCATCTATCTCCTCTTCTAGCTTTAGGGTAGAGGAAAGCAGCTTTATGGTAAACTCCCTGACACCTGTACCCTGTGGAGAGGTTTCTCCGTCCCCTGAAATGTGTCTTTAGGCATGTCCTGAAGGACTTTAGTCCTGTCTTCTTCCAACAAAATACCTTCTTTAGGAAACCAAGAGCTTGACATACTTCTAACCCAGAACTTGTTTTCACACCACTGCTAAAATAGTGTTGCAATTTGCAGGTTATTATTTTTCCTACACATGAAATGCAAATATATCCTGCAATAAAGATAAACACTTACTTTTCACCACAACGCCTCCTGTTTTAATGCCAGTCTTTTCAGCAGCATCACGGCTAATGTACTAGTGTCTAGTGCAAAGTTAATAAATAGACTGCCTTAGGTAGACAGCCCTGATGTCTTTTGCTACAGTGAAGTCCTTGGGGAATGCCTGAGGCTGGTCTGCTCTGAGCCAAAGTTCACATGCTTTCCTGCCCCTGAACTCTTTAGAGATATTTTGCCTTCTCTACCAGGTCTGAGCTACTAAATCACCATCTGGTCACTATAAAAGTAACCGTGGACTCAGATTTTATTTCAAAACAGCCTTTTTGGGTTAATTCTGTCTCTTATTAGTCTCGGTCAAACTTTGAGTTCAGTGTGACCTGGTCTTTCATGAAGAGATCCACTGAAATTTTCCCCCAAGCAGCTCTTCAGCATTAGATCAAGGTCACAATCTGTTCTACAATTAAACTTTCCTCCGTCAGTTGAATATTAAAAGCTCTTTTTCACTGAGATCCAGTTTTGGTATTTGAATCTTATACACTTATTTTTGTAGTGCAATTTCATACCTACTTTTCTCCACTTGAGGTAACTGAAAACAATTAAATGTAAAAAGAACACCCAGGTCTGGTCTCATGAGAAAAAAGGTGTGTTTTTGATAGGCTCCCTTTCTTTTTGACCCTTTGCTTGCATATAGTAAGCATCATCTAAGCATCTAAACCTCTCTAATTACCTTACATATTTCCAAAGAGTTTCCACTCACTGACATGATACTCAGTTTTGCCATTAGGATTATTTCTCCCGGTATATTTGTCTTCCTTGTAACATTCAATGTCCAGCCATCTTTGCTTTTTTCCATGACCCTATCCAAATTGCTTCCTCAAGAGAAGTGAGATATTTCTACAGAGCTTCTCTCTCCCACTCCCTATGTATGGAACCACAAAGCACTTAAAAGGTACAATTCCCAGTCTGGTATCTGTTAAACCTGGCATCTATAGTTTAGAAGTTCACTCATTAATGCTCGTTAACACCACACTAGCTCATGTCAGGAGTGTACCTAGAGAACAAGGGTTAGCATCTGCAATATCAATATTGTGCTTGGGACTTAAACGGTTTTTGTAACACCTGAATTGTTACAGGGTAAGAGAGGCAGACTTTGGGTGGCAGCCTCTGGAAGTAATTGCTGTCAATGAGATAAAAATAATCTCAGACAACTTTTGTGTATCCAGACAGAAGTCAATTTAAGTGAGCAAACAGATTAAATGTCATAATCTTGCAGAGGCCACGATCAGGAGCATTGCTGTTTCATCACAACAGAAACAGGGAATAAGAGGCCTTAGGAGTCAACTGGTCCAAAACTGCTTTGGGCAATGCATTTGGAGCCAAAGTTATGATGTCCCATTCCTGAACAGTGGTATTTTTCTGTGTTTATTTGTTTAAATAAATAATTGCCAGAATTGAGCCCTGCCAGAGAACAGCATGAGAAAGAACCTTCCCAAACCCAGCTCCAAATGGGAGGCTAGATTTCAATCTGTCACCGTATCCAAAACAGTCAGCGATGTTCATGTAACAGATTCCCTTCCTTCTAGTCTGTGTTTGATGTTTTCCAAGGTGTTCATAGGACTTGGATCCTTTTTGGAACCACAGAGTGTTTACTGTACCAACCACGGGAATACATTTCATTATGAATTTCCCTGCCCATTTATAGAAAATATGTATACTGTCTGTTCTTGTAGTGTTAACAAGCTTCCTTAATAAATTAAAAAATAAATGTAGAAAAACAAAGCATTATCCTTCAATGACTTAATAAGATTTTGCATCATCATCACCATTATTATTATTATTATTAAAGTATCCCAGCAACAGAATAATAAAATTACACTGATGTGAGCAATTCACACACCTTTGATTAAGGATGTGTCAGCACTTTCCTGCATGAATCCTTCTTTTTGGTGGAATAAGAAGGAGTGGGAAAGAGATAAAAATCGCCTGCTGTAATTCTTTGTGTGCTGCTCCCTGGCAGATGATGTTTTAACACAGGAGCCGCTTCTTTATTAGTCCAGCTTTAAAGAATAAATTAGTCTGAAACATTTATGATCCTAATTTTTAGGACTGTCTTTGCATTTAATTTGCGGGCCTCAGTGACTGTCTGATGGATCAGTTAGTTTGCTCACTGCTTGTCTGAGGACAGATTTACCAATGTCATGTGTGAATTTTGGAAATCAGCATACTTTAGAGGCATGACCAGGGTTTACACAGCCTTGTTCGCTTATATGCATCCAAATCCATTACAGAATAAATCCTGCAGAGCAGAGTCTGCCAGTTTAAACCATCAGTGCTCTAATGCAAGTATAAGAAAATCCTGCATATTTAGAAATTAAAGCCTGAACTGGGACCCGAGTTACAACATCCATCTTCAGGTGCCTGACTTATCTCCTCTGATGTCTAAAAATCAGTAGTTGGACCTAGTAGAACAGCTCAGACACCGAGACTTCCTAATGTAAGCAAGAACGAGATCAGACACTTCCCGAGGGCAATTCAGGGCTCCTAGGTGCTAAGCCAGGAGTTTTCTTGAGCTCTTGGGTAGGAAACGGTTCCAGTGAGGAGTGGAGGCGGCAGACAAAAGCTTCATCCGTCTGTAGCCTTAACCCAGTTCATGCAACAAAAGTTCTTGAGCACCAAGGCCTCTTCTGAAAGTAGTGCCCTTGAAAAAAACAAAACAATAATAAAATAGCTTGATGAGGGGACTCCATCCACTTTTTTCATGACAGCCTAATGGTTAAAATACACTCCCAGGAACAGAAGGTCCCAGCCCTCATCAGCCTGTGGGGCTTCAAGCCTTCATCTCCTCTCCAAGGCAGGATATAACCACCAGTAAACTACATGCTGACTTCTTGCACATCTCCCATCCACATAAGCCCAATTGGCACATCCAAAATGGTAACATGAAGAAACTAATCAAGGAAGAGTATGGCCCTGCAATCATGTGGGTGAAACACGTCACTAGGAGGAGAAAAACCTGATTTGGGGTCATTATGTTCTGGCTTACCTATATATATTCTACTAGATAGTCTTGTCAATATAAACCATGAGTAACCTGAACTATGAGTCAGAGCTATTCTTGTTGACTGACAAACCCAGTTTACTTCTCATGGAATAATATGCATTGCAAGGCAAGTAAGGGTAGCAGTGGCTTGTCTGTTAGCATTTAGTATTTATATTAACTCCTAGTGGTAACAGATAAAAAGCCTATGCCTATGCCAGTAAATGAAACAGTCCCATGGAGCATTGCAGGACACCAGAAGTCTATCATCTCTACTGTTTAATTGCGAAATGGCTCACAGCACATTTCTGGTCTGTGACAATTAACACATTCCTAAACAGTTCCCTAGGAGTTAGCACAGGCTACTGCCCACTCCCAACAGGCAGCCTGGATGCAGCCACCCCCTGTTTTAGAGAATAAAACTGTTTAATAACAGAGGAACCATGCCAGAGAAGGGCTGTAGGCATGTTTTTAGCGCTAGAGATATTTCCAGTAGGAGCTTCCGTGTGCAAGGCACTGTACGAACAGTTAAGAGGATGTCTCTGAAAAGAAAGAGACGCTGCCATGAACAGTCTCCAGTTCTGCTGTGTTCTGGTACTTCTTAAGTTACAGATGGCTCTTCAAAATGAGTTCCATGTGCTGCATTTCAGTAATTCTTTGTGTCTGCAGAACAGCCATGCTGTAGTGAAAGCTGATGAAAAAGGCATGAGTGCAACGTGTCATCTCAAAAAGCAATGGGTGAAAATTCCAGATAAACAGAGATTGCCTCAGAACACAATTCCAGAGGCTACTCCACATGCAACGCTGCAGTAAGGATGGACAGCTGAAAACCACAGTCTGAATTACTCTTCTGTACTGAGTGGTGTGATTATTACATATGCAACAGAGCTTGTGGGCAACGCAGAGGAATCCTGGAAGTATTTTAAGCAGTGGTTTTCACAATTTATGGCTGTGACAGATACAGAGCTAATGAACAACGCAGGGAAAGTAACCTTGTTTAACTCTTTCATAGATGTTTATCCAAGACCATTTTAGCAGACAGCAGAGTCTTTTCCCTGGACCTTTATGTAGATTTGAGGTAAACAACATTCTCATGGTAACAGCAACAAAAAATACGGTTTTTAACTTGCATATGAGAAGGAAAACATTGACATATTCAAAGTCCGGGAGTGGAGTCTCAGTAAGGAGCAGCAGGCAGTAGTTTTCAGAAATCAGCTGGGTACCTACACTCTTACTTTGGCAGGTAAATACAAGTCCTGATTCTCAAGAGATATCCCACTGGTCTTCAGGGACAAACTAATTTATAAAGGGGATTACATGGTTCCTAGAGAAGTCTGGGTATCTCAAAGAATCCCAGAGCTCAGAGACTGCAGGCAGAAATGCTCAGTTTACAAGCAATAAAGCACAATACAGCTGCTCCTAAAGGGGGTTATTGTTATTGGACATAAATAATTGGATATACAAGTGGAAGCAGGGAGGAGAAGAAAGAGCACAGGGCTTGGGAGCTGGCAAGGAAGGCTGCACAAGCTGTGAAAGAAGAGCCACAGTGTTGGATTACCTGACCCAGACATCAGAGATGTCTCAAACCCAGTTTCTCTTATGAAGCCTGTAGCACACGTTGCATTTCAACAGAGAGCACAATATATAACTGTTGTATTCCTCCAAATTGCTTAAAATGTAACGCAGAAAGGACACTATATACAGATGTTTTTCCCATTGCCTTGTAATTTTAGTCTCAGTCTAGTAACTAACAGGTCAACCTCTCACTCTCATTAATAGCTCTATAGTATCTTCATCTAAAAAGCAGCAGTTTCCACCAACAGACGTATGTCTACAATCATTAACATCAGTAGCAAGCATAGGAAGTGTTCATGGATGTGAAACTGCCTTTCTGAATGTGGAAGACCATGCCCAGGATACCTCCCTAAATGAAAAAGCTGAATGTCCTGAAGCGTATGATAGACTCACTTCCCATGCCGGGAAGATGCAGTCCTTACTCAAAGAGGAAGAGAATTCTGTTTTCTTTGTTATTGTTCCAAGTGACGTAGTAACATCTACCTGAATGAAGACAGTAATTGAGACTGATACTTCTCAGGGTAAGTCACATTATACATCAGGATTTGACATAGTACATAAGGAACACAGTCATTTTGTTAAGACCTGGGCAGTTACCAAAAATACGTACAATAATTTAGGGTCAGGATTCTTGTCTGTCTGTATATCCTTCCAGATAACTGTGTAATGGAACAGCTAGTTGCACCCAGAACTGCAGACTGCGGAGTTTTTAACTCAAAAGCTGAATTTACATGTTTTGCACAGTTGTCTCATGTCATACTAGCCCCAAACATATTTTCCTGTGTAATTGCTTAATAAAATCAAATAATTAAGTATCACTGGGAGGAGGGGTGTTTTATAACTAAGATGTCTTGTTCGACCTGCAACAAAACTTTTACTTCTTTTTACTAATATTTTACTTACATTTTATTTCATGTTCTTAATTTTCCTTTATTTTTTTCAAATTTTCTGATTTTCATTTCTTTTAAACTGAAAAATTCAAAGGTTTCCATTTTTTCTAAATCTTTTCATTTTCTTATTCAGTTGAAACTAATCCATAGATTTAACTTTAATTTTTGAATAATTTCTGCATAACAAACTGTATTTTTTTGAGACAGGTCCACCAGCCATCCCATGCAGCCCATCTCCATTGTCCTGAGGGCTCTGGAAATGGCACAGCCTCACTGGCCATGACATAGCTGGATGTTGGGGAGGACTTAGAGCATCTAGTAGCTACCTGTTGCTGCCTAGACCATGAAGAAACAACCCCCAGGTACCATCATAGTGTGCTGCATCCATCAGGCTTGCTCTTCCCACAGCAAGAGCAGTTGGCCAGACTCATCCTCATTGTGGTGTTTGGGCAAATTCCATTTTCTGAGAAAAGAACGTGATGATACATGTTTATTCCCTCTCATAGCAGTCACTGCTATAAATGCTCATACTTCGTAATGAGTTCTGAATTATCTTCTAAAATTATACATGGCATCTCTCACCTGGCACTGCTACCAGCATGGCACATGTTTACCACAGGAACCTGAAGAACACTCTGAACTTCTGCAAGGGAAAAATCAGCTTATTTCACTTTTAGTGTCAAACCTGCAGCATTGCAAGTTCGGCAGGTGGAAGCCAGACAAAACAGCTGCTGATCTATCTCCTGCAGGCTTGGATGCAGCTCCCCAAGCTTCACCAGGACCTGGGGCAACCCAAGGAGGATCCAAATCTCCCAAGGCTTTCTCTGCAGTCCATCACTCAGCCCACCTACTGCCTGAAACTCCCTGGGGAGTGAGGAGGCAAGCCCAGGTCTTCCAGAGCTGCTTCCTCCTGTCACTCTTCCTGAGCCAGCAGGGAAATGTTGCTTGAAATCTCATATATATGTACCAATGCTCATCTACAATGTTTTTATCCTAGTTGTCACAAGCCCAAAGCAGGCTACAAAAAGGTCTTCCGATGTCTCCGCATAGAAACAGCATTCTTTGAAATAAAAACATAAAAAAAAACCCAAAAAACTGGGATAGTAATTTTGGTATTTTACAGCCATTTCAGTCATCTGTTCTGCATTAATATTTTATGTCAGCTAGGTAGAAGTAGATAGTCCTGACAGACAGTGATGGTTCTTCAGCCAAACTGGTCCTTCGAGTATTTCGTGCATTGGCTTGTGATTCTGTGTACTTCTGGTACATTCAAAAGACTTAAATGAATGAAGAAAAAGCTGTTTTGGCATTTGCTTTTAACCTGTTTCTTTGAAACAATAAATTTTTTCAAGGGCCGGGATGGGCCCCTTTGTTCTGTGTTTATGCAGCACCTGTTTCAATGGTGTTACATACATGAGATGGCTTCTCTTACTAATGGCTTCATTGACTGTTTGAGCTTGTTAAAGTCATCATCTTTCAGTGATTTTAACAGCATCTTGATATGGACTACATGGTTGTACTATCGTTTACTACTCCACCCATGCAATAATAGTATATCATCTCATTTAAATAAGTTTCTTAACCAAAGGGTGCCAACATTTTAATGCAAAAATAGGGGATTAACCACATGAGGGAGAAAGCAAGGTTTAAAGCAACCAAAGATTATTATAGATAATTTTAGGACTGCCAGAAGTGAAGAACGCCATAATATTAGTAGGTAGAGACACTCACACTTTCATGTTATGCAGTCACTCATGTAGAAACAAGGAATATGCACCTAAATATAGTAAATGATCCTCTAGCAGGTTTCCAGTCCTACAAGTTGACAAACACCTCCAGCTCCTTGCATTCACAAGTTACATGTTTCTGTTCCTCATTAGAACTGACAGGTTAAGCTCAAAATCATGAAGAAAAAGGACGAAAGTAATGCAACAAAATTCTAGGCTTCATGCTGTGAAAAATTTGTGAATTTTAGACTTTAAGGACACAAGAATCTATCTGCAACCCCCTGAACAGATCCCATACATACCACAGTCTTATCTAGACGAATTCCTGCTTGGGGTCCAGTTGTGGAAGTATTGCTGCTCACAGTTTTAGATTTGCGTTACTGTTATTTGCAAATCACTTTAAAGTTCCCAGGAGTCTTCCCCCAGGTAGAAGAAATTCAGACCTGCTAGAGCAGCTTTTCTTCAATGTTTCTGAAGCAGCAGTCCTCCAAACACAGTCTGAAAACCAATAAGCTGGATCCTATCTCCTCCTTTAATTAAAAGCTTCCTAATGATGGACAACCTACAATAATTTGAGCAAGTTGTTCTCTTGTTGATTTACCACCACTGTTAAAAATGTGTCTGTTATTTTCAGCACAAATTTGGCTAGCTTCAGCTTTAGGCTTCAAATCCCATTAAGCATTTGCATGCTGCATTGAAAAGCCTGTTTTTAAATAACTGCTCCCCAAGCCGGTCACCATAGTATATATATGATCAAATCATATTGTAATCCCCGTAAAAACAGGTGATGTGCGCAAGACATAAAATGTGCTTGATATCCACTGATCACCCATTGCTAAAAGAGGTTTTCAAAACCCCTGAACACAAATCCATCAATAACTTCACTGAGTCCTGTGCTCCATTGCTTGGTAACTTGCCAAGAATGTGTTAGTGTACCTGCTCCCATATGAGCAATAACTCCTGTGATGGGAGTGTTTGAAATGTCCTGACAAGAAAGCTTGAACTGTGGCCAAAGGAAGCTTTCACTTCCAAAACGCTAAGATTTGTGAGCTCCTGTGGTGGATTTAGTCACACACACAGCAAGCCGTTCAGACTTGTCACCCATCAGATAATGAAAGCAAATGAGGAGTTCCAATCACTGTTTGGGGCCAACCGCCAACAGTTGGAGAAGCATCTGAACTTCCCCCAGATTTCTGATGGGATTAGAGGCCAGGGGATAGGTCCACAGCAAGGTTGTTGAATGAAAACCCATTTATAAATTGGACCTCATCTTTTGAAGGTACCAGGAAATATAAATAGGCATGAAGCAAGGCAATGTGATTTGTGTTATGGTGAACATTTGCATAACACAGTTACGCATGTCTGTGTGTATGGGTGTATAGCAAAGCACATCTAATAGTCTGTAATTATGCCTTGGAAAATACACCAAGGAATTTCCAAAGACTCTGACCTGGCAGAAAAAGCAGTCCCAGGAAAGCTGCAGTAGTTTGCTGAGACAACCCCAACATACGCTGGGATTGCATGGCTACGAACTAGGTCGGTCAGATAAATCAGATGGGACTCTGCTTTTTCTCTGACTGAACACATGTGTAATAACCTTTTGGCACAAGCATGGATTTTATATTTGGGTTCCTTGGATACGGCCATATGCAACACTGACGCTGGCCTTCAAAAACACCTCTGCCAGTAAAAATCACCTGCTAAAATATTCCTGGAAAGTAAACATAAAGGGGCATAGTGCTTAAGAAAAAGAGATTGAAAAACTGCCCCCGGCAATGCCCACCTTTACCCGAAGTGCTGAGATGCTCTCATAAATAATTCAAAATTCTATTTGGTCCTTTGGAGTTTTCTCAGCTTTTCAATGTGAAAAGCTGATTCTGTGTTTATATGTGTCTGTGTTTTTTCTCAAAAGCATGCTAATATCCATTTGATAAAGCCGTAATAAAACACCACTGAGATGGCCCCTCTGTAAATACCTATCACTAATGACCAGCTCTGCCTTTGCCCAAGTTTTGGGTCATACAAGAATTTAAAAATGCACAGAATTTGTCACTTTCTGCTGATATTGAATAAGGATCACAATTAGAATAAAGAAAAAAATATTACCGTTGAAAATGTGTGGTTTGGTTTCTTACTTCACTTTAGAGCTTTGATGTAAAATCATCCCTAGTCCCATTCTTCACCCCACGCTACCTCTATTATGTTGTCTTTCCCTCTGGCTTTCCAGACAACCAAGTTTTACTTCTATCAGGAGATTTTGTGATTTCTTAAACCTTCTTCAATTTTGCAGGGTTTTATTTGGGGTTGTTGCTTTGTTGGTTTTGTTTCTGGTTTTGTTTTGTTTTGTTTTGTTTTGTTTTCCTGATCTTTTATTTACACTATTTCATCCCAGATGCAAGTGAATTTGCTTTACAACAATATATGGATATTTTATGGACTCCTCTACTTCTGAGACTAAGTAAGTGGCTGGCTTGAATGACATTTTTCATCCTATATATTAAGATACCTCAAGGGCAGGCAAACCCAGTGACCAGGTGGAGGAAGCAAGGAGCTTGTTCTACTCTTGGAGGTGCAGCAATGTTGCAGCAAATTTTAGTCAATATAAGAATAGGGAGAGAGAGGAGACAGACACGTACACAAACCACCCCCAAATCAGTGATGTGCGTGATGTAGGAGGGAGAGCTCAGCTCTCTGAAGGATGAGGTGTTAGATGGAGGGACTGGAGACCAGTGATTTGATCCAGGACAGCAGCTATCTTCATTATCTATGGGTGTCTCCCTCACTGCAACTGGCTCCAAGGCAGTCGTGACTTCTGCGTGACAAAATGATTGATGAGAGAAGATCCCATATCCCTTTCCCTGGTACAAATGGTTTTAAGCAATTTGCAGCATGCCATCAGCTAATGAGGAAAGAATAACCACTTTGAACCATTAAATGAAAAGATTATGCTTGACTTTATATTATCTGAGTTTTGAGGAGAAAAAAGCCAAATGTAATCATCACTGGTGTACTGCCCTTGTCTTGGAAACATCACATTTCTGTTCACCAGAAACTGACTATCTTTTTCGTCTTTTCCAGGACAGAAAGACTGCAAAACACTTTTCTGGTGCTTTGCACATTACAAACAGACAGATTTTTCCAGTGTCATCACAAGAATTACCAATACCTCCTTCTTTTGCAGTTTAATTATGACACCTGTACCATTACTCTCTGCTTTTTGTTCTGTCTCAGCTTTTCAGTGCTATCAAACTTCTTTAGGGATCTGCAAAATCTCCCGTCTGATGATGGCTGAGCTACTTAGATTATTTTTATGTTTAAACTCACTCAGATGGCACAGAACAGTGATTGTGGAAAAAAACATCCTTTTGTTTAAAAAGTTGACATTAGGCCTTTATGTATTTAGATGTTGTATTTTTAAAGATAATGAACGAGAAGTGTATCATGATAAACTATCATGACTTCTTTAGGGATGGGGGCTCTGAAAGCTTCATTTAATACAAAGTACAACATTCATTACAGAATGAACTGCACTTTTTCAGACTTTGGCTTGGCAAAGGTGGAGGAATTTATTTATTTTCACTTGTAATCTTTATTATATGTCCAAGACATCTAGCACTAAATGCCAGTTCCTTCCCATGACAGCTACACAGGAATAGTTTAACATACCAGAAAATACACAGAAATACACAAATACAAGGGAAATATGTGGGGTAGCAGTTGTTTACACTGCTAATATAGTCTTTTACTTCATCATAGAATCACAGAATCATATAATAGTTAGGGTTGGAAAGGACCTTAAGATCATCCAGTTCCAACCCCCCTGCCATGGGCAGGGACACCTCCCACTAAACCATGTCACCCAAGGCTCTGTCCAGCCTGGCACTGAACAATACCAGGGATGGAGCATTCACAACCTCCCTGGCCAACCCATTCCAGTGCCTCAACACCCTTACAGCAAAGAACTTCTTCCTTATACCCAATCTAAACTTCCCCTGTTTAAGTTTTAACCCGTTACCCCTTGTCCTATCACTACAGTCGCTAATGAAGAGTCCCTCCCCAGCATCCCTATAGGCCCCCTTCAGATACTGGAAGGCTGCTATGAGGTCTCCACGCAGCCTTCTCTTCTCCAGACTCAACAGCCCCAACTTTCTCAGCCTATCTTCACACAGGAGGTGCTCCAGTCCCTTGATCATCCTCATGGCCTCCTCTGGACTTGTTCCAACAGTTCCATGTCCTTTTTATGTTGAGGACACCAGAACTGCACACAATACTCCAAGTGAGGTCTCACAAGAGCAGAGTAGAGGAGCAGGATCACCTCCTTTGACCTGCTGGTCACGATCCTTTTGATGCAGCCCAGGATACGGTTGACTTTCTGGGCTGCGAGCTTACACTGCTGGCTCATGTCCATTTTCTCATCAACCAACACCCCCAACTTCTTCCCTGCAGGGCTGCTCTGAATCTCTCCTCTGTCCAACCTGGAGCTGTGCCTGGGATTGCTCTGACCCAGGTGCAGGACCTTGCACTTGGCATGGTTAAACTTCATGGGGTTGGCATCAGCTCACCTCACAAGCATGTCGAGGTCCCTCTGGATGGCATTCCTTCCCTCCAGGGTACCAACCGAACCACACCGAGCTTGGTGTCATCGGCAAACTTGCTGAGGGCGCACTCAATCCCACTGTCCATGTCAGCAACGAAGATGTTGAACAAGAATGGTCCCAACACCCATCACGCGATATGGTGACATGCTTTGCTCACTGCATTTCTCTCATAATGGTGTTAGTTGTTTTTTCTATGGGTATTGTGGATTGACAATACCTTTACCTGATTAGCATGTAAACCTAATCGCAGTTGTTGCTGCAAAGTGTATTTTATTGTTCGTACCAGACACCTTTTCTGCAAGGTCAGGTAAGCTTCACATGGGGAGGAATTCCCAGAGTGGAGTGCACAGCACCAGATGAAAATATGCAGAAAACTAGCTTGTCTGGTACATGCGGCACACAGCCAGAAATAGAAGAAGCCATTTGCAAAAGAGGTAGCCCATTGCCTGTGTTTGTTAGCACATTTCAAGTCATCATGAAGCTCTGATTCACCTTCATTAGCTTGTGCCCAGGGGGAACTCAGCATTGTTTAACTGCAGCGGTGTTATCCATGTAGGGATATATGTCTACATTGCACAAAGTTGTGACTTGCCAGACTAGAAACCACAGGCTATGACAGGCCAAACTCTCAAGTTATATCTCATTCTAATCAAAAGTATGACGGAAATGCATGCAGACATACCCAGCTGAGCTTTCAACACTTTTATCTGCCTTCAGAGTAAGATCCAGCCCAAGTTCTGTGAGATTTGGAGAGACTGCCCCTCCAAAGTCTCCAGAGCAAGACTTTTCCTGTAAAACTTACAGTGGGAGGTGCAATACCTCTTTTCTGGAAAGTCTCCAGACGAAATTTGAAGACTCAAAAGATTAAAGATGACAGATAGGCTCATGGATGCAAATATGAACCTCTCAAAAATGGGATGCTGCTGCTAATAAGTTCAGACTCACCTCTAGTTAAGATGAAAGCTTCACCTTAGGGTATTTATCCAAATTAAGTTCCCGTGACAGTTATTCAATGTCATAAGAGTTTTACATTTACCTTTTATATTAAAAAATGAGCAAATACCTTTTTGCATGAACCTTTTATGTTAGAAATGATCTTCATGATAACACTGCTAACCATTGCAGCACCAGTTCAGGGCCCAGCTGAGAGCCTACATACAAACACAGAAGAGCTGTAGCCTTTTGAAAATACATGACAATGTAAACAGACAAGGCAAACTTAATTGTGGGAGGAGAGCATTTGCAAAGATGTGACCTGCAGGGCCATTTTGGACAAGTCAGGAACAGAGACAGTAAGACTCTGAAAACAAAATCCATTGAAGTCAAAGTGTTTTATCACAAAATTCAATGAAGTCAGGGGTTTGGCCCAGATGGATCTAAAAAAGATGGAGTGCCCAGTATTTACTCGACTCTTTCAAAGCTGAGGAGTGTAATGGTTTTAGAATTTATTTGCTCTTCATGCCTGAGTAGTCAAAGGCAAAACAGAAGACTTGTCAGCGGGTGACTGTAAAAGAGACAGCAAGTCAGCTGGTGTATAACAACTCGTGCAAGTCAATGTATTTCTGTTGATTTCTACTTTGTTACCCACAACTATACCTTCCAAGAACCTAAGTCAGCAAGTCCATAACAACACAGTGGTCAGCAGTATTACCTTAAAATAATAACTCTTTCAGCTCTCCAGATCATTTAAGGGCTTTTTACTTTGCTCTTTGTATTTGAAGTTTTAGGATTGATTTGAGCTCTATTTTCAAGCTCTTGTCTTGGTCCAGGAGGGTAGAAAACATCAAAGGATAAAAAAAAAAGCAGCAGTTTTTAGAAATGTGAGATTCTTACCTCCTGCAGAATGTCAGCATCCTGAGCTCAAAGAGAAAGTTGAAGTGTCACAAAGTAGAGAAATGGTAGCTACACTGCTGAGGTACAGAGGTACAGAAGTACAGAAAAGCAGTAACAGCAGCGAAGGCTTCTGCACAGAGTAGAAATAGAACAGGAAGCTCACAGGTTCAGTTTTGACACCAGGAGCTATTTAGAAGTTCTTACCATGAAGAATGATGTCCTAAGGCTGAATCAGCTGCCCATGTGAGCAACCAAATCCTTCTGCCCAAACACCTTCCTTGATCCCCTTTCTTTGTTGATATGCTTGAACTGGTTCAAGTTTTCCAAGAATTCTGGAAACATCTTCACATACAGTTTACAGATTTTTGCTTATTTCTCAGGGAAACAAGGCTTATGTGAACTTCCTGAAAGCATTTTGTCCAGCTTCATCCAAATCTGATAGCAGGGTAGGGCTTTTAATGGAAACAATTTTTTACAAGGTGCCTGCATAAATATTAAGCATGGCATTTATTTTGGCTTGCTTCTTGAAGAAGTATCGACTGCTCAGTCACCCATGCAGGTTTGGACAGCATGCAACATCTGTTGTCCCTTCCAGGTCAAACAAAAAGGAGAAGGAAGTACCATGGCTCAATCAAAAGGCTGTTTCAATGGTCTGCTGCTCACGGAACTATTTCCTTAAATCCCTATTTCCAAACATCTCTGGTGTTGGGATCCATGTTTCATCTTAATGGTAGAGCATGTTCCCTCCCAACTACATATCTTATTAGATGTAACTTCTGCCTCTGAGCTACCATTTTCCATGTGTTACAGTCAGCACAATGCTGAAATGTCCAACTGTAGGACTCATAACTTTTCCTATAACTATTTGAGTTCATTTGCAGAATGAAAGAGAAAAATAAGTACCTCCATGAGGCCTCTGGGACCTGAAAGACATAGGTAAAAAGATCACTGCACAGTAACAGAAATGGAGCATTTGTCTATTCAAAGGTCATTGTATTCTACAGTGCAGCAATTGCACTCAGGACCAGGCACCCCAGGCTATGTGGTTGCTGCGCAAAAAGTAGCTCCACACCTTATGAAAGCATGTAACCCTGCATGACAAATGGGAAATTATTACACAATAATTATATGCCCTTGCAAGACCTGATTGCTGGTACCTATCATTCCAAAATATATCTCCTAAGATTGCTATCAGGTGGCTCATACTTAACAGTCTCTCAACTTGTGCCCTCCCTTCAAAACCTGCAATGTGATGACTTTCACTTTCCCTCTTCCATACTCTCTTTGAAGGATCTCAAAGCACCTGCAGAAAAGCTATTGTTTGCAAGCTATGAAGGATGCAAACATGGCCACAGATGAGCTTTCAGAGATCTACCTGCATACCTTCTGTAACATTGAAATAGTTCTTCTGTTTGAGCTTTTTTAGGTCTGTCCTTTAGGACAGAGAAATATCTTTTTCTAGACTGCATTTCTAACACATCAGTGTTCTAAACTCAATGATACATCGAGTTCTTATTGTGTTATGCTAAGGAATAGTAACAACCTTAATACCATTTGGAACTGCACCTATTTGTGTCAAAGGGGCTCATCATCACTAGCCGATTAAAATGGGTTGCTGCTAATAAGAAGCAATGAAGTTGTTGAGGGAGAAGTGCTGACATGAGGAAACAAGGTGATTAAATATGATTAGCTGTCTTTTATGATATCAGAACAGGATCCCCATCTGAGCCAGGTTAACTCCCACTTTCTCATTGATGCACTGGAGGATATTTTCTGAAGGATGCAGCCATATGGCTTTCATTCATTACAACTCTTCCTCCTTGTGTGAGCACTTCTTTTACCAGTCTGATGTATCTAGCCAAGACATGCAGAAGCAACTGGCGCAATTTCTTCATGCACAATCTATTTCAAAATACTTTGAAGTGTTCTGAATTCTTATGAAATTCATAGGATTCTTTTGTTGGGGTTTGGTTTCATTGGAGTTTTTTAATGAGCTGGGCTTAGTCTGCTCCTCCAAAGGTCAGGGAAGGAGTGACACTTGGGGCATGTTCCATTATTACAGCATAGCATTTTATTAGAGAGATCTTTTAAGAAACATGCACTGCAGTGCAAAGGATCCAGCGAGGGTCAGGACCCTGTTGTGCTACACAGCATATACACAGAGCAAAATACAGTATCCATCTTTTAAAAATGGCAGTGGAGGGGAAAGGGGAGAAAGGCTCAGCACAGTAAAGAGCATTCTGTAGTCATACAGCACCTCAGAGGCCTAAGCCAAACCGAGTCCAGGTTCTGAACAGAGATGTTTCAGTTCTCCCTGTTTCCCACAATAGGACAGCTTTTCTTATACCAAAACGAACTTTATGCCCCATGTAGGTGGCAAAGCTGGGTTCCAATGGAGTGCCAGGCTGGCAGTGTTAGGAATACTGTGTTTGCAGGAGGTCTTATGGGCAGACCACTCTCTGCTTCAGATTGCTATTTTGATAAAGAGAATTGCTTTGCCTTTACATCTGTGCTTCTTGTTCCTGGAAGCTAACAACATATAACCAATTATTTTGTACATAAGGATGTGTGGTTATACATATGCTATATATTTAATGGAATAGGTATTACATTTAACAGTCACATGTGACCCTTAAGTTTCTATTTGCTTGCTCTCTTCATTATTCATTTCTTTGCAATCTGTATCAGATCTTATGTTAAAAGAGCATGATGTTTGGGAGCAATAAAATCTCACCAAGGAGATCAAGCTAGCAGTAAATAAGAAGCCAAGACAGGATCTGAAGACAGTGATTAATTTTGGCAATGTAATGAAATGGCACTGAATTAAAGGAGCCTGTAAACACATTCTGAGATTTTTTTCCAGCCTTCCTGCCTTGTGCTTTCTAATTTGGCAGAATATTTTCTAAAAGCTGAGCTATATCCTGCAGTGCCAGTGTCCTCTCAGCTATTGTTATCAGAGGTCTGATAAGGAAGGCTTTTTATTGTTACTCATCAGATATCGGCATCTAATGAACACTGTGAATGCAAATGAACAACTCCTCACTGAAATCAGGTAAGCTTTAATAAAGTCAGAGAAGCTCTGCCAATTTACGTCAGCTGATAGAGACAATAAGTTCACATGTACTTCAGGTCAACAAGAAACTGTGGCAGCCCCTTCCAAATAGTTGCCTGGTCCCACTACCTTCACATTGTGATGTGGCATGATGCTATTTTCCTCATGCACAGCAAGTGGCTTTATAGAATACAAATAAATCTTCCACATCCCCCTCTTCAAGCACTGAGTCACATGAAAGATCAAAAGCATGTTAAGCTTTAAAAAAAAACGTATTTCTCTTCTATAGGGTAAGAGTCCATTCTGACATGCAGTTAGGGTGTGTAAAGTTACCAATTAAATTCAGAAGAGTGGAATCAATCTTTTACTGCCCATCCTGTACCAGGCAGCAGCATTTTAACATTTTTAGACAAGCCAGAACTCAAATAATGAAGTGCTGGGATGTGAACTCCCTGTACAATCTCTACTTTCATGCCCTGTCTTCAAGCTTTCTCCCAGCTCAGCCATGATGCCTTTAAAACCCTCTGTCCCACTAGGCAGAGAGATTGACTTATTACTCCTATGAATTGTACACATGGGTTAGCATATGTGAAAACATGCCCTTGCCACTATTAATTCATCTGCCCTCCACTTTCCACTCCTGCTTCACCCACTCACTTTTCAGATTAAAAGTGGTTTGGGGGAAGGGAAAATATTATCTCTCAGGGGCAGATTGATGGGGGAAGAAGCCAAATGCTGCAGCCCCACCTCAGACTGCCTGGGGGAGGGACCGTGTCTATTCTAGCCTTGTGGCTTAACACTACTCCCACCCTCCCAATCTAACCCTTCTGTCTTAACTGTTTGTTAAATGGCCTAATGTAATGATGGAGATCTGGTATAAGAATGTTAACACTTATAATTACTTTCTTGTTTTCTTTTTCTATTTTTCTGAAGAGTATTTAGCATCCAGAAATGATTACAGTGATGGTTCTGAAAACATTTATAGTTTTAGCTATAGCTTACATTGCCACAGCTGATTTTTTGTGACACTTCCTTAGCTAAGCCAAAGACTATTGAGACTATTATGAATAAGAACACATCAACCTGGATTTGTGATTTTGTTTGTTATATACTGTTGAAAGTCATCCCTTACAACAGCAAGGGGATAAGACTACAGCAGTGATGGTGATGCTTTTTGGCAAAGCAGTGTTCATTTCATAGGTGTCACTGCTGGAAGAAAAATGACTTTTAAATCTCTGAAAGAGTTCTCATTTATTATCACTAGCTGGGATTCTTAAAGATGCAGCATGGGCATTTGGGTCCAGATCTTTCATATCAGAGCTGGGCCAACAGACCTGGGACCCTTCCCATAAACAGTCATCAGGAGGATCATGCCTTGCCATCCAGCCAGGGAAAGCACTCCCAGAGAACACTAGAACAATCAGACTAGATCAGACAGACACATCTTGTCAGCAACAAAGATGGTCCACAAATTCTTCCACACAGGTTACTCTCCCTTATACACCTTGGTATCCTGCAAGCAGTTTAGTACACCAGGGAAATTATTCAAACCACCTTTGGTAGAGCCAGGATGACACAGGACTGCTGTGAAACGTATGCCACATAACACAAAACTCCAGTAACACTTCTTATTTCCTAATTCTATAGAAGCTTGAAATTCAGGCATGGTTTGCCAGCAATAAAATCTTCTCAGATTTTGAATGCATTTCTACCTACTGCTTAGCACTGTCAATTCTATTTGTGCTAGAATTTCCCCAGGTTTGGATTTTTCCTCACTTGATTGAAATTTGGATCTTTTGATTTCTGTATGGCACCACAGAAACAAATATTTAAGTTAAATAAACCCCCAAGATGCAAATTCAAAGTCAAGTTAATATGGTATAAGATGTCTCCAAGTGTCAGCTGAACCACATAACTGCCCACATACTCAATCACAGCCTTGGGCAAAGGTGCAACAACTTATTAAAAAGAGAAGAATTTGAACTACATAGTCTGAGCCCACAATAAACCTTCAGAGGAAAACTTGTGTGAGACAAGAGTATCACTGCAAACCCATGAGTGATTAGTCAGTGGAGGTGTGCAGGATTTTAACAGAGAAATCACATACCCTCAAGCCTTTTTTGTTATTATTTTTCCCAGTAGAGTATTATATTAGGATGGATTGAAAAATGGGACATAGAACCACAAACATTTTATTTTTACCAACAACATTAATATTACCTTATAGTTGTCTACATCTATAGATACTAATGTGTATGCTGCACATAAACAAGCAAAAAAAGCCACAGTCCTTCCTCTGAACCACTTACAGTTTAATGTGAAGAACAACAACCAACCCCAATCTGCATCTTTGCTGGCAAGCACTGAAGAAAACTGTAACAGAAAAAGGAAGAGGAAAACAGAAAGTATTAGCAAACCTTCCAAAATCCATAGAATCATAGAATAGTTAGGGTTGGAAAGGACCTTAAGATCATCTAGTTCCAACCCCCCTGCCATGGGCAGGGACATCATCCTCTCTGTATTTGAGACCCTCTTGATCAAGCCAGAAGAGCTGCAAACAAGTACTGCAGAGAGTACTCTCTGGAAGGTTGGGGTGTGGGGTGGGGGGGATATTTAGCTTCAGGCTGATGGGGAGATCAGGGTAGGGAGTCTGTATTACCACATTTTTTTTACTCAAAACATCTGCTTTGACACTGGTGACTATTGTGTTCTGTGGGATGTAGAAGAGAGAGAAAGATAAGGGGTGTCTGGGACTGCTGCCATTGGAGTTTATTAAATAATTTAGAAATAAAGGGATTTAATTAATCGTGCCTACCTCATAATTGTTTAGCTTGCTTCCTCTCCTCCTCTGATTTTCAGTGAAGCGACTAGGAGCAGCTCATGGGCCCACGTCCTGGAAGAACTGATCCCTGAGCAAACAAGGCTCCTTCCCATCGAGTCTGCAACCAGAAGGGAAGTTTTGGTGATGTTTAGGGTATAACATAGAAAGATTGACATGCCCAAGTCATTCAATGACTTCTTTCATAGAAAGTCAGGACAAATCCACGCCGGAGCTCAGTCTGGCAAGAGTCTTCCTCACTGCTGGTCTCCATAGATGGAGGAACAGTGTGCAGGGCAATTCAGTGCCCATATGGCCTCCTGCATCAACAGTTCCTTAGCTACTCATTTGTACTTTTTCTTACTATATGAAATAGATGGATAAATCCATATAATCTGTCTATTGTATTTTTAATGCACCCATTATTGAAGGATTTATTCTAGGCAATATTGCTTGTCGATCTACGTGCTATTATCTGATCTAACATACAGAGGCAAAAGTTTTATGAGTCTGAATATAGCCAAGACTGAGCACATTGTGGTTTCACTTAAATTGCTCTTTTCCTCTGGAATGTATTTGCAGTGACATTTCCCTTCTGATTATCATCATCAAGGAAACCCTATTATTTAAACAACAGTTGTAAAAGTGATCAGACTGCAATAACTGAAGGTCACCCCAGGACTATATGTAAGCAGCAAAAGGTGTCGTAGGTTTTCCATCATTCCTTGTGAACCAAGCTTTCTGTATTGCCATGGGAACTCGTCCCTGCATCCTTGGACAGAGAGGAAGGGAAGATAACTTTCCTCAACAGATCAGAGAATTCTTCTGATTTGGACAGGTTATTGAGTCTTCAAAGGGATGCAGAGGAGAAAGTCCTTTGTCTACTTGGTCCTGGAATATGACGCAATTATGGAATGGTAGAATCATAAAATCATAGAATGGTTTGGGTTGGAAGGGACCTTAAAGTTCATCTAGTTCGACACCCCCCCCCCCCCCCGTCATGAGCAAGAACCCTCCCACTAAACCAGGTTTCTCAAGGCCATGTCCAATCTGGTCTTGAACACTTCCAGGGATGGAGCATTTACCACTTCTTTGGGCAACCTGTTCCAGGGCTTCACCACCCTTACAGTAAAGAACTTCTTCCTTACATCCAATCTAAACTTCCCCTGTTTAAGTTTTAAACTGTTACCCCTTGTCCTATCACTACAGTCCCTGATAAAAGAGTCCCTCCCCAGCATCCCTATAGGCCCCCCTTCAGATATTGGGAGGCTGCTATGAGGTCTCCACGCAGCCTTCTCTTCTCCAGGCTGAACTGCCCCAACTTTCTCAGCCTGTCTTCAAATGGGAGGTGCTCCAGCCCGCTGATCATCCTCATGGTCCTCCTCTGGATTTGCTCCAACAGCTCCATGTCCTTCTTAGGTTGAGGACACCAGAACTGCACACAATACTCCAAGTGAGGTCTCATGAATGCAGAGTGGAGGGGCAGGATCACCTCCTTCTGCTGGTCATGCTTTTTTTGACTCAGTCAGGATACAGTTTGCTTTCTGGCTGCAAGCACACACTACCAGCTCATGTTCAGTTTCTCATGGACCAACACCCAAATCATTCTCCTCAGAACTGCTTTCAGCACATTCTTTGTCCAGTCTGTAGCTGTGCTTGGGATTTCCCCTACCACAGGTGCAGGACCTTGCACTTGGCCTTGTTGAACTCCATGAGGTTGACACAGGCCCACCTCTCGGCTGTGTCAAGGTCCATCTGGATGTCATCCCTTTGCTCCAGTGTGTTGACCAAACCACACAGCTTGGTGTCATCAGCAAACCTGCTGAGGATGCATTCAATCCCACTGTAAATGTCACCAACAAAGGTGTTAAATAGCACTGGCCCCCAGACCAACTTCTGCAGAGTGCCATTTGTCATTTGAACAGTGAACCATTGATGACAACTCTTTGAGTGTGATCATCCAGCTAATTCTGTATCAACCCAGTGCTCCATCCATCAAATCCCTATCTCTCCAGTTTAGAGACAAGGATGTTGTGTGCACGGTGTCAAATGCCTTGCATAAGCTCAGGAAGATGTCATTTGCTCTTCCCTTATCCATCAGCGCTGTGGCAACATCATAAAAAGCACCAAATTTGTCATGTACGACTTGCCCTTACTGAAGCCATGTTGGCTGCCACCAGTCACCTCCTTATTTTCCATGTGCTAAGCATAGTCTTCAGGATGATATGCTCCTTGCTTTCCCCAGGCACCGAGGTAAGACTGACCAGCCTTTAGTTCCCTGTCTCTTCCTTTTTACAAATGGATGTTACACTTGTGTTACTTGCATAGCTACAAGTAGTCAGTCATAAGACTTTCCAGTGTTGGACTTGTACCTACTCAGATTGTGAGGCTTGTTTATGGTTCTAAAATCTGTAAATCCAGGGAGACTTCTCCTTATCAAACACATAAGACACTTCCGCTGTCTGCTTTTGAGATCTACAGTAAAATCAAAGGAGTTCATCTTGAAAGAGCCGATTGGATGGAATATGAAGTGGTCCTCCATCAAAAAAAGGTTAAGGTATAGAAACAAGAGACTGAAGTTAGTATTATATACACAGACAAATCTTTGGGGATCTCCAGTACATTGCCTGCTTGAGGATACCTGAGTTTAGATCTCTTATGCCTAAGTGACAACTGGGACAAGTTTAAGCAAAATCAGAGTATTAGCAAAATAAACCTTCTGTCTCCTTCTCTTCCTTCTGTAACAAAAGAAGCCTGAGATGGTTCCAATTTCCCCTTCAATTCATAGCAGAAACAAAGCAGTTTCAAGTCTGAAATTTCTAGTATCTGTGTGACTCTTCTGCTGGCAAATCATTACAGGATAGGTTATCGGGGATCACACTTCACCTAGAAGGAATTTCTTCTTGCATATTCAATCGTTTTTCATAGCATGAAATACCTCCACCAATCCAGTCTTAAAACTTATTACACAACAACCTTAGGTTTCTGCCTTCAGTGGTTGTCAGTTTATCTAAGTTGGAGATGCAAAGCACTTACACCTTAAGCCACTTATCACAGCATCCCTCAAAACAGAAGTGTTTTCACCCCAGCTTTTGAGATCTTTCTGCTTAGGCTTTTAGCACTGAGTTTAATTTCATCTATTTTTTTTGTCAGATCCTAAATCACGCGAGGGAGGTTTCAACGTGGCTGTTTTCCATGGAGTTCAAAAATTCTGCAGAGTTCACGTCAAAGTCTCTGGCAAAGAGCTGCTTGTACAGCCAGATTAAATGGTGCAAAAGTCCCTTCAAACTTTAAAATCTGTATTTGCCAAAACCTGTCAACTGTAAGTTAGGTATAATGACAGAACTGTTCAGTTGAAGGCTAAAAATGAGTTTGTAAGTAAGTCATCAAGGTAGACAAGTCAGGAGTTTATATAAATTAACACCAATTGCAAACCCAGATCAGAAGGTCGCCAACCGCATAGTCTGAGAGAGAACACCTCTGCTGTTATGCTGGCCCCTCGCTCTTTCTGTCCAAGACTGAATATAACCCAAAAAAGTAGTCAGCCTGTGTGAGTAGAGTTTAAATCAGCAAGTTGAAGAGCAGTGTTTACGGTTAACAGAAATACACAAACACACCAGAAAGCAGTTCTAGGCCAAAGAAAGAAAGGAACCACACATAAACAATTTCTGCCTTGTTACTTGATCTTAAGGTCCTTTCCAACCCTATTCTATGATTCTATGATTCTACTTTGAGTTGAGCTGTATTTACAACTGATGACACTATTTGTCATCAGGAAAAACAGGAGATGGGCAAATAGAGGAAATTAATGCCCATAAGGCAAAGGCCAGCACAGCTGAGAAAATATCATGATAATGTTATCTTTTACTCAAGCAAGCAGCTCAGAATGCGACCACCTCTTTCTTCAGAAACCAGCTGCCCACAGAAGCTGTCTGTCTGCAGGTTTTCTATGGACCTTTCCCCATAACATTTAGACACTTCCTCATGTAAATTAAGGATTCCTTAGTCTAGATTAATACTGACAGCATCACAAACAGTGTCAAAACCATGTTTTTCAACTAAATAATTTAAACCTGTACAGAAACAGCTACACCATGTTTCTTAGTAGGATTGCAGTTGCATATGGTGCTTATACTAAGTCTTATGATAGACAGGCTAACCCCACTAAGAAAAGGGCAGGTTTCCCTGAATGAGTCTCACACTTGAAGGATCAAGATGCCAAAATAAGTCCTGTGAAGCAACCACAACTATCACAGGAGCAGAGGGGACATACAGCAGTTGCTACCACTACTATGCTTTCCTAAAGGTTTTAGGCACAGGAAGATAACCTTTGAAGAAAACATCTCTCTGGGAAACAAATAGTCAAAACAGATAGCCATGAAAATGAAATTGCCTTTGTGCTAATTTGCAAATGTTGTAAAGAGAAATCTTTAGCAGCATTTGCTGCTAAAGGAAAAGGAGGGGTGGCAATAGAAGGGCATGGAAAACCTTTCATGTGAAAAGACATTGAAATGAACACGTGCATGAGAAAGGGAAAGAACAAAGGGCACTCAACTAAATTAAAAGGTAGGATATGCAAAACCACTCAGGGAACTACCTGTTTCTATACCATGTGCAATCAACCCGTGGGATCCTAGCTTGTAGGTCTTCCTTGAGACCTAAAGTGCAAAGGCCCAACTTGATTGGACGTTTATATGACTAACAATACAATAATAATTGGAATTACATAAATTGAAGAGAAGGAAATTTTTGAAAGACTATTAAATGCCCTAATTTTTGGATTAAGCTATTATGTTCTTTAGGAGCAGAGAAGTGTCTTCGTTCATATAGCATGAATATAGCATTCGTATGGTTGAGAGTACAGATTATTTCACGAAGGCCTTCTGCAAGGGTTTTTCAAAGCTTCCTTGTGTATAAAGAATTTTAGGCTGACTGTTATGTCTGTGCAAATATTTTTTGTTCATTATCACTTCTGAAGCACTACAAAAGTAACCTTTTTTTTTAAAAAAAAAAAGCATTTTTCCAATCCAAATTTATCCTGGTTTTTGCTAATAAAATTTAAGCACATTTCACAAAGAGAAATCACTGCAATTCACAAGAAATAAAAGCAGTTTGAAAATACCACCCAAAAAATGTTATAAAAAGTTACATCTTCTGCAAGCCAGAAAAATGGAGGGAAACTGGGAAACAGTTGGCACTTCCCAGCTCAGGATTTTTTTCAGGGCTTGTTGTTAGCTAGAGAAAAGAGCAAGCAAAACCTTGCATCTGGTTCCAGATGTGAACACCTGCATCTCAGTTCATCTGTTGGAAACTTAGAAGAGCTATATGAGCTTAAAAATATGGAAAAAAAATGCAGAATCGGGAACAGCAGAGATCTCTGCCCTGTGCCTGTACCAGGTGTGAAAAACAAGTCATCTACTGACCAGCAAATTGGGTAATTCATCATCCAGTCACCTACTAGCACTTAACCTGCTGAAGAGCTAACTTACTTGTGCCATATACGATGTCTCCAGATTGACTTGGAGATGACGTGGGATGTCAGAGTTTAGCTTATTGGGATCCTGTAGCTTCAGATGGAATTGGTTGTTTATATGGTTGCTTGGTTTTTTTTTAACTGTTATCATTGTACAGCTCTAGGAAAAGCACTCCGTGAAACAGGGATTCGGACTGTGCAATGTTAGGGCATATTTTTAGAACAGCATCTTTTTTGCTCAGGAATATTTAATATTCATTGTTAATCTTGGTCCATTAAAATCGTAAGGAAGAAAACAGAATACCTCTAATGTTACAACTTTTGAACTCATTTCAAATGTTATTACTGCAGAATAGAGAATAATCTCTCCATGGCTAAAACATTAAGCAGCACCCTATAGCCCTAAACCTATGCACCAAAAGTGTCTTCAAAAGTCTTCCTTTGCTTTAAGGTCCAGTGCTCATTTACAAAAACCTTTTTTAACCAGTTCATTTTATACCAAAGACATGCAACAAAACTAACACCTGTAAGTGCTGGTTGAATTGTATCCATTTTTGTGATCTTCATTGCCTAAATGGAATATAAATTAATAGAATTCCACTGTATTTTTTTCTGCTTCATTTCTTACCCTCAGCTGTTACTGAGTTTTGGCATCCAGTAGAATACAAAAAATAGCAGCTATGAATTGCACTATACAAAATAAACAAAATGTATTAATTTCCTTTAATGAGATGTTACTAAATATATGTGTATTTGTTCACATATATAAACACAGCCTCCCACACATTTGTATAACAATCTTCCCTCACAAAAAAAAAAAAATAACCATTTCTTTTGAGATGCTAAACAAAAATTAGGTCAAGCTGGTTAGCCACTACCTGTCAGACACACAAGAGCTGGTTCCCACGGCTGTTCCTCAATTAAAACTGTACACATTATCAGTTCCCAGGTTATAAATGAGTCTTTTTGCATTTGAACAGGCCAGCTCTCCCTGCTACCTCAGCAGAGTATATCCAGCAGATGAGCATGTTGCTGCCAGAGGTGGAAAGGGCTTCTATCCTCTGTGTTATTTACCCAGTAAACTCTTTGACTCCTTCATACACATGAAGCACATGCAAATAAACAACAGGCTCAAAGATTTAATGTGGTTTTTACAGTAATGCACACTAATGGCTTTAGAGATTTAACTATTTGTTTTGGACACCTTAAGAACATGGAAGCAAGACACCTTTGAGTGGGAAGGGAAAAGGCAGCTATCGTTACCTTTTTGGAGTGCCAGCTGAAAATCTATGGAGCTTTCAAGTGCCAAAGAGGTTTTTGGAAATGGCTGGTCTCATAGCAGAGACCACAGCTTTGGAAAATGCAACTCAAGGTGTGAAAGTCCCAGCTGTTCATGACCCCATGTAGCCAGAAGTGCTTCCCCACAGCACAGCCACCAGAAGGTGTGGGGTCAATGTCACCCTCAGCCAGCAGCATCAGCTGAGTCCCCTGGTAGCTCCTGCTGAACTGACCAAGTGCTCATCAAAGTGAGGAGTGCTCGTGAACAAGATATGGATGCAGAAAGCAGTAGTCACCTCCAGCCACACCAGCTACAGGCCCACGGGGATGTTGTACTGTGCCTTACATCACTCATGCATTTCTGAAAAGGATGTCCTAATGGCTCCTAGAAAATAGATTAAGGTGCTTCTTGATAACATCTCTTCCCCCTTTTCAAAACTAGCCCTGCGGCATGCATTACAGTTAATTATGGATATGTGATGCTTTTGCTCTTTTACAAAAACCAGTTATGCAACGATACTTCTGCTTTGTTATTTGGAAGAAGCATTTGGCTGCTGTCACCAGATTACAGCTAATTTGTGCACAGTGAGGGCAGTAAAAGTGTGATACAGAAGAGGTTTACAATGGAATTAATGTTGTGGAAAGGCGCAATGCACAATGGAAGCTGTTTCTTTTGCAGCCTTGTACAGATACCAGTGTATAAATTCAGTTGCTAACATCATCTGATTTTAAATGCTTCATCCTTTTCTACTTGTTTATTTACTTTGTTACATAAAATACATGTCATTAAGACCATAATTTGTCTTGGTGATGTCAGTGATGTCAGTTAAAGTCATCTGTCACCATATAGTTATCATCTAAATCTATCTTTTGTTAACTGGGCATCAGACATACTGGGCCAATTTGAGGGCCAGCTCCTAAATCCCTACCTGGCCTCCTCACAGAGCAGAAAACAGGTATGTACTGACAGATGGACTGGACAGCACTCCTAGTACCAAAACTGAATGCAGAATTAAGGACAACATACAAGAGGAAGCCTGAACCAAGGAGGTGCTTTATAAGGAGATATACATGTCATGATTCCCAGGTAATACATTCACTCGCAACTATTTCTGCTAAGCTTGAGCTGAAGGATAGCAGAGGAAGGTTTATGGCTACAAGAGAGGAAGACAAAAAACAAGCTAAACTAACATTAGAGATGGTGTTTTTCAAGTGTGTGAATACCTTGCATGAAATCTGAATGATTTGTACCAAAAGGATGTGTGTATACTTCACAATGCTTGCAGCCATTCCTGTTTAACCTGATTCTTAGATGTACAGATTGACTTGAAATTGTCTCTGTAGCAGCTAAAAGGTAAAACAACCCATCTGATTGCACAGGGTAGCCAATGGAGGTTTATATCTCCTTCTGATGGATCACAGACATGGGCCAGGAAGGCTGCAATGAGCATCTGGATGGTTGCTCTACTCTCACTAGGAACAGTCATTTCTGCGGGGGACATCTGATGATGCTTGTTAATACAGTACTTCTGTAATGAGTGGAAGGCACAACAGTCATGAATAACCATTCCTTACCCATCACCCTTAAAATACGTATTTTTCTTTTTAAAATGTTATAAAATATTTAGGCATCATTAAACATCCATTTTATATAACTTGGGTGGTGATGTGAGTAGCATAAGTCATACCCAAATTTGAACGTGTTTTCTGTAAGGACTTGAGTTCTATTTTTACTTGTTTTCGGCATCAATTAGATCTGAAGTGACAAAAAATTACAAATTCTGTTACTAAATTTCTAAGTTCAATGCTCAGCTCAGCTATGCCTAAACTGTGTGATCAACAAAGGCATCATTTGGGTCCTCTTGTATTTCAAGAGTATTTCATCTGTCAATGAGGGAAGAGAGAGAGAAAGATATAATATCTTACTTTTTAGAAAGCTGTCTCTTCCTCTCTTCCTTAATCTACCCGATTCATCACCTTGGTGTATTATGCTTAATAATGAGACTATTTTCTTTAGAAAGCAGCATTATTATATTTTTTCCAAAACTCAATGATTTTTTTTTTTATTACACAGGCTGCACATTTTAAACATCTCTGCAGAGACCAGGTATCTGTTATAATTCATGATAACACCAGGTAATTCCTGTTCAGAATATCTGATTTACAGCTAAGAGATCTGACAGCCTGCTGGACTAGGAAGAAGCTAAGCTAAGCTCAACAGACGTGAAAATTATTAACTTACGGGACCGTATGTATCCCAGAGACCATTTTTTCCTTTACTTCACCCTTTTTAGTTATTGATTTTTTTTGTTTTGACTTGCCCACTTTCTTGTTGTACGCTCCTTAAACTGGGAATCAGATCTTCCTAGTAGTTAACATATTGACTGACCCATCAACACCCCTTGAGTCTATTCAGTACTATCTAAACAAGAGAACCATAATAACACCTGCTGCCATGCAAGTGTTGTATGTTATTAAAAGCCTTCAAAATGCTTTAAAAATGAACAAATTATGTTATTGAGAGGAGAAATGAGCCACAGAAAAGTGCCACAGACTGTCCAGTAAGCTGGGCTTACAGTACAGTGGTTCTCTAATGTGCAATAGCCATTGAGCCTTGTTAGCCTGCTGCATGGAGTTAAAGGCAGCAATTCATGCTGAAGATACTGGGAGTATAAGAATCACTCCCTAGCAAGTCCACAGTCACTATGGTGATTATTTTCAGTGGCTGCTACCCATGACTGCTTTTGCTAGAGGTCCTGAACAAGGGTATGTTCTCCACTCCTACAAGTAGCGTTAACTACGCACTGTATAACTTCAAAAACATATGTACATGTATTGTACTCACTGAACTGTGCTCATATACTTGTGCACTGACCAAACTCTTTTTCCTTCAGTAGGCACAAGTGCAAAAGGACCATATAACAGAGAAGGGAAGAGCAAAGTCAAGTCCAGCAGAGCAGGGCTCCAGAAGGTTCTCTGAGTGCAAGGAAAGCGAAAAGTCACTGTGAAACTGGGTGAATTGATCAGAACCTTACAAAACACCTATTCCAAAAACATTGACCTGTCCTTTCTCAGTGCCCTGTAACAATACATCTCCAGTCCTTTTACAAGAATTTGCAGCATGCAGGTAGTTTTAATTTGTTTATACTGTTCTGATGTTTTCAATAAAACTCTGATGTCCCATTCCTGAACAAAAGCAAAACAGAAAGTGTTTTCATGTGCATAAAAGGAAAATTTTGAAAAATTGACCTGAGAAAAATGTCAAAATATTCAAGTAGTACTCCTATTTGGAATGAAACAAACCCTGTAGATCATTCCTGAAAAACATTCCCTTCCTCAGTCATACTGCTGAGCACAGTGTACCTCACTCCAGTTACACAAGAGTCATGTAAATTCACACTTTGGTTTTATGCATCTCTTTCAGCCATCAGCAGAATTACAGCCACATGCCCACATAACACCAGGCAGCTGTTCAGAGGAGGGGAAAAATACTGGTGTTAACAGAAGAAATAAAATTGATGGACTATCAGAAGCCAGTCATAATTGGTTTGGATTAACACTTCTGCTTTCTCTCTAATCGCCATTAGTGATTGCACTTGGTCCCAGCCGCAGTCCTGCTTCTCTCTGCAGGATGACACTACCAGCAAGATGCCAGACTCCCCTCTTCTATAATGCTGGAAAACCGGGATGCAGGCAGTCCTCTGGGATCTCCAATCGAGCAGAAACAAAGCTTGCATGCTTTGAATGCATCATGACAGCCAGAGAGTGACTTTTTTTCTTGCATGTTATCTTTTGATCCTGGCAAATTAGCTTACATGCAGTAGGGAGTAATATTATCAGGAGACTATTCAATTTGGCTACTGCAGGGTGTGGAAATCACACACTGTGTTAAAAGCTGCAGAGTGAAAATGATCGTCAGATTCTTTTAAGCAGATTAAGCTATTGCTGATCACTCGTTCTCTCTGAATTGAACAAAGCTTTAGTAACTGTCTAAAAAGCAAAAGACTTCAAAATCCTCCATCTTTTCCTTGAGTAACTTAAATGAAATCTGAGCTGGAAGATAAGGATGTTATAAAAAGCCACCTTCTTCATATAAGCCAGAAAAGACTTGAATGGGTTAAGCCATATCTGGCTGAGTCCCAACAGACATAAAAATCACCTGTGCCTGCTCTGAAATAAATCAGTGTCCTTTTCTGCTGCTGCCGTTGTCTGGAAATAATGCAAATGCAATGGGCCTGCAGTGACATTGTGCCGCACTCGAAGGATACACATAATAAATTGTCCCCTAATACTGTTAAAGAGACATTTTCGTCTTACTCAGTAGCTTTTGAGGTTGAACTGTGCTACTTACTAGTTGAGGACTGTGATTTGGTGTCATGTCATTCTGCTCTATTATTCATTTAGCCTCTTATTTCTTATAGGCACGTTTGGTTCTTGAGTCTCAAAATGTATTGTGCTGCTTATGCTCAATAATAAGGTGTTTGCTGGTACTCAGGGAAAAAGTAGGGTGTTTTCTTTCCACTTTGTTGCTATTGTTTTAATTATTTCTCTTCAACAGCAGCTGGAACAGATCGTAGATTCCTGCGATTTGGTCCTACTGCATTCATCACTGGGAAAAATGCATGGCTGTGTTAAAGGAAGACAGAAAGAATTTGTCTGCCCAGCAGGAAGCTATTGCTGTTCCATAATTGTTTGCTAAAAGGAAGCTGGAATAAAAATGGAGGCAAATGGGTATTTGTGTCAATCCAATCCATCAAAATGAGTTCAACTGACTGCGGAGTCACAGCTTAGGAGCTGGATGTGAAAGCTGGCAAACTCAAGATGAAAGGAAACAATCACTTACATACTTTAAATATTTTAAACCTTAAATCTGATTGCATCATCTTCTGCACACACAAAAAATTAGTGGAACCACCAGCAAGGCATTTCTTACTATCCACGGAATAAAGTCAAGTGAGCACAACCATAAGAGGACAGTGATTAGTAAAAGTTTAAACTGCAAAGCATAGTTGTATTTGGTTTGGATTGAGTTTCATTATTATTATTATTATTAATAATATTATCAACTATTATTTGTTTATTTATTTAAGTATCATTAAATTCCCCAAATGCCCAGTGTTGTCCTAAAACTACCCTATATCTTGTACCAAGTCAAGTAGACAAATATTTGTGTATCCCTACAGAGAAACAGCTCAGGGAATTGATCCAGCTAGAAAATAGCTCGCTAAAAGTAAAGACCCAAAGAAAAGGGAAAAAAAAGAAGAAAGAAAAAAGCTTACTTTTCTCTGGGCTTGCTGTCCAATTGTCTTCACGCTCACAGAAGAGGGTGGCATGGGGCTGAGAACAAGTGCCTGTGCGCAGCAGATCCCTTAGTATTGAAACCCATTGCCCACTCAGCTCTCAGTATCCTGGGTATTTTAAATGAATAAAAAGCCTGTCTTGGCACCTTTCTGCCTCATTTTCATGTGTGAACACAACAGACAAAACAGAGACAATGAAAACCACTGAACCAGAGTAGTAGCAGAAGGGATTTGGCTTGACGTGCCAGTGCTGTAAAACGTATAAGCAATATGGTTAAACCCATTAGTCATCTTCTGTACAGAAGTGTTTCACAGGATAGGGAGTAATAGCTGAGGAAGGGCTAATGCATCAGTGTTCCTCAGACTTAGCTACATTTTGGGCTGAGATTCCTAGATCCCAAAGCTAGAGGGAATCCACAGCAATCACATAGACTGACCATTTGTACACCACAGACCACAGGACTTGCTTGGCTAATTCCTGCTTCAAGCCCTGATTTAGGGTTGAATGGTAGGTTTTCAGTCTGTGGCTCATGAAGCTTGGAGAATTATGTCCACAGAAAGTACAAAACTTGCTATTAGGTAAAGGTCTAAATACACTGTACAAAGGTCTATCTTTCCCTTTGGGAAATCCTCAGGGTGTTGCATACCAAAGACAGCCTGAGATCACTTACTAGAGCAGAAATATTTAGAACACCTCCCAATATTGACCTGAAATATTGCACTTCTACATCAAGGAGTCACTTAATGTTACCTTGGTTTTAATTGCCATATTTCTAGACCAATTATACCTTGCTTCAGCTGCCAGCCATTCAATCTGCTATAACTTTGACAAAATGAAGAACCCTCTATAATCATGTTTCTGCTCTCCAAGTAGGTACTCACAGATCAGTGAAATCACCCTTTAAGCCTGCAATAAGCTAATCAGACTGCGCTCCTTGAATCTTTCACAATAAGGCATGTTTTGTGGCTCTCCAAATCTTCACAGTACTCTTCTATGAACACGCTAATTCCTCAATCATTCCTGAGATACAGAACTGGACATAGCATTGCTGTGGATGCTGCACCATTCAAGTACAAACGTAACAGATGCTCTCAGCTTACACTGAGACATTGATATTCATATTTATGAGCATTTCAGCTAAAGTGTCTGTAGCTCATGCTCAGCTGATGATCTGTTGTCACCCACAAGACTTTCCAAGACCTACATTTTCCCAGGACAGTCCTCATGTTGCAGAAATACCCTACGCCCTTTGCTCTTTGTTGTATGGCATCACATCTGGTTGTTCAGATTCACTGGAAGTTATGCTCATTGCTTCCACACTTATTACAAAGCCATTCCCATTAAGAGCTCATTCTGTCTTTGAATGTTAGTTATAGAAGCTGTACAAAAGTTACAGCTTTGCACGTGCTCTCCGGATACATTCAGCACCATTTGCTTCATGATTTCCTTAGCATTGCAAACACTTAACACATCCCCAGTCTTTCTAGAAACAATTAATATGTTATATTTGTAAACAGTAGACTACAGGTACCGATCTACTGTGGGTAGGTCTAATGTTAGTTTACAGAAATAATCTCCTAATATTTATTAAATAGGTATTCACCTTCAGAGCTCCGACCAGCTCTAATTTCACCAAAAAAAAAAGAATCTGGTAAATAAAAAAAGGATCAGTATTATACATGGTTTCCTGGGAAGAAAAGAAAAGGCTTTGCTCATACCTGTCACGGATATTCGCATTTCCAGAATGATAAGACTTTGGAAATTCTCTTACTTCCCACATGGCCTTACCTGTATGTCCCTGAAATGCAAGATGTGAAAGATAAACCTTAACTCTGCTCCTTGTGTATTTTTTCTGTATAAAGGAAGTAACAATAATAACAAGCTGTCTTATATCTCACAAGGTCCACAAAGATCAAGCCTGTGGCTCAGGGCAGGATCTTTTGATAACATTTCATTTTCATTTGGAGAGTACAGGGACATGACATAGGCCACACGCTTCACAGGCTTGTGAATACACCTTGTTGCGTACTGCAGTTCTTCAATGAGTGAAACTTGCTCACTTGTTCTCAGAATAAACTGGTTATTTCTGCACTTTTCCCAAGCCACAGCCTTCCTCAGGACTGTTTGTCTTCACACAGGACTACAGGAGGATTAGTGCTGCCACGTACAGAAAAGAATTATGCCCAGAAGAACATTTTCCTGGTCAGTTTGACATTTAGCCTCCAGATATTTTGACCACAATCCATTGCAAACATTTCTGTAACAGTGCTTTGCTATTTGGGATTTCTTTTTGTTCTCTGAAAATTTCAGAAATGTTCTTATTTTTTATACCTTCCTGTGCTGTGCAAAATTACTGGGGAGATTAAAATTACCTGAGTATATTCGGTTTCTAAGCCACACAAATACTTCTGAACATCCTTTGCCATGTGGGTATTTTCAGAAGATGATAAATTAAAAAGGGTAGCTTAAAGTAGGAGCTGAGTCTTCAATCATTTTAGCGACTCTCAACACAAACTCCTGAAATAAAAAGATTCTTTAAAATGAAAACCAACTCCTATCCACATGAGCACTGAGAAATTTATATCCAAAATCACCATGAAAACATAGGAGCCTGCAACTGAGGTATATAGCATGAACACATATTGCTGTCCCTCTACAAGACATTCTCATTGACAGACCTTCCAGACAGCACAGTGTTTGATCCTCCACCTGGATAGATGCAGGCAGATCCCACTGCTTACAGGGAGAATCTCTAGAAAGAAGGGTCTTTGTCCCTCTGAGGCCTTTTCCACAACTGGGACCTTCATGAGTCTGAAGCCAGCCCTGTGGATTAGAAGTGAATCCCTGTATTTCACAAAGATGTTCCATTTACAACTTCCAAAGAGTAACCACAGGATTAATAACTTAAGCAAATAAGGAACAAAGTGTTAAGAGTGATCCACCACATGACAGGGCCCATAAATGGCAGGGAATCTCTCATCTGTGGGCTACATGCACATCACTGGGCACATAACATCACTGCTATGAGCTTGGAGACACCTTACTTCTTTCTGCATTATTAGGGGGTAATACTGCATGGCAAATGAAAGTCATCCAAGCACATTTTCAAAGTCTGGTTTAGCCCTCTACTGAAATCATCATAGAATCATAAAACAGTTTGGGTTGAAAGGGACCTTAAAAATCATCTACTTGTATCTCCCAAATCTCTGTTAATGTCCTACTTTGTGATAGCCCTCTAACATTTAGAGATGATTAGTAACTCTCTCTATATGGAACGATCACATGAAATACAATCACCAAATAATTATGTCAAGAAATAACTTGGCCAACTGGATAAATAATAGAACTTGTTCTACTTTATTATTTTTAAACATACAATCTTACAATATAATTGCCAGTTGCATTTCTGGCTTTGCACCTTTCCAAGGAAAACCTGCAAGGAACCAGTATTTCAGGCTGCAAATCCATGGAGACAGAGCCTGAGGAGACACTATCAAGAAGCAGATACCTCAGTCACGCACACACAAGCACAACCTAGCTGAGGAAGGATTTTTGATCTTCAGTCCAAGCTGGTCCACAGCCAAGAACCTTCTGCTTTTCTAGAGAGCGGATGAGTCTCCCCTCAATACAAAAAAACATCCTTTCCTTATAATCTACACTCACATCACAGCCTCTTGAAAAAGGCAACACCTTGTCCTCATTGCTCTCACTTTAATCCAGACTCTTTGAAAACCTAACACACTACTGCAGTTTCTTCAAGGCACCATTCCAAGGTACCATTTACCTTCTCAGCCTTCATTCCACCAAGCTGAGGTCTAAAACACTTTCTAGCACACTGAGAGTCAAAGTGAGAATTAAGGCACTGATATATACAACAATATCCACATGTATGTACAGAAAGCCTTAGACAGTTTCCCAGAAGGGGCAAAATATCTCAGTTTATCTCAAACAATGTTAAATCCTGGACAATCTTCTCTGGAAATCCGCTCAACACCATTTTCCAGAAAACCTTTACTTTGACTAATTATTTCTTAATTTTACTAATTTTACTCCTAAATAACCACTTTCTGGGAGAAATCGTTGAACCAGAAAATCACTGAGGTCTCTCAAACACATCTTCTTAGTCCCTGTTCCAGATCAGTAGCAACAGCTGGACTCTCAAAAACAATGTTTTATCTTCAGGATGATTTTAAATCAGTTTTCCAAACTTTAAAGTATTATTTTCCAAAACACTTTTCTTTAAAAAACTTTTGACTCAAAGAGAATGTGGAAAGAGCTCAGCAGAGCAGCATCAGGGCAACATATGTTAATCTGAAGAAGTGCATTGAACTAAATGAAAGATGTGACCAGAAAAATAAATCAAAACGAACACCCTAAACTCAGAACAAACTGATTCAAGATTTTTTGCTTAGATGTCACTACTTTCTACCTGTTTAGAGTCAGTAAGTCTTTGCACAGGTCAGGATCAGCTAAGACTTGTGTTTAGCTGAGTTTTTACACACTTGCTGAAATGATTAGTGTAAGCACTGCCTAGGATCTTGGGTACATTTGTAAAACCAAGTCATCAGCTGTCTTTAAGGTGAGCTCAGGCTGGGAGCACAAAGCCCAAGACTGCATTCACAGATCTGCAACCAGTTCATTCTTGAACTTGGGAAGACCATTTAGTCTGGGTTTTAGCACTGGCCTAATTTTCGTATTTCTGAAATAAATGGAAGCATTATGAATAGCTTTGAAATGTTCCTGGTTGGTGCTGACACAAGAAGATTTAAAGAAAACATCAAAGGGTAACTCTACAGCCTTTTCTAGGCAGATATAAGCTTACACTGTCAAAGGTACAAGCTGATTCTTGGTTGCATTAGCTCATCCCAGAGTCAGTATATTCAAACTCTCAGACAACTTAGCTCAGTTTCAGAAACATGATGACTAGAGCTACAGGGCTTCCAGTTTGCTAACAGTACAGTCAGAACAAGCTCTCACTTGTCTAGAAGTACTACAGGGACTACTTCAAGTTAGGGTGCAGTTACACCTGAAAACCTACGCAGTTGCACCTGCAAACCTTGGATAACTTCATTCGTTCTCTCCAAACCCATCACTATATTGGCAGAAATGCAATTCTGATTTGTCACAGTAAAGGCATTGATGAACTTAAAAGTGATGCTATAAGACCTCATGGATTAGGTATCAGTCCTGTAAAATACGTGTGGTTGTATGCACCATGAGTGTTCCCGGCAACTTCAATAGCAATTTTACTGTGTTTGAGGAGCATCTGTGCTTCAGATTTCAGGTGAAAAGAGGTTGTCACAATGGCATGTACAGCCATTTCTTGCATTTGTTGTTGTTGTTGTTGCTGTCTCCAGTAATCTATATGGAAGATGACAAAATATTTTTATCATAAGTGAACAACAGAAAATCAAGCCAACCATTTTACTAACTAGGACAAGAAAAGAACAAAACCTAATGACCAAGAACACATAAGGCTGAATTTCTCCAAAAAGCAACTAATTTTCTGGTGCAAAAATAAAACCACATCTGTATTAAATATTCAGGAGTAGATGGGCCTACACAGGATTAAAGGAAAAAATGAATTAGCAGACAACTTATTTTTTGTAAACATAACATGAAATCAGACTCCTTTTAGCATGTTCTTGATTCCAGTTGGGCTCAGTTTCTTTCATCAGCAATTCAGCCTGAACCCAATACCTGCATGTGAGCCCTTGGTTAAGGTCAAATACCTATATTACACTGCCCTTCAAGCAATATTGAATCAGTAAAGTATCTTTTCAGCTACAGTTATATTAGATATAGCTATTGACTTCCTTCTTTTTTATTGCACTATAAAACATGCTGTAGTGAAAATAAAGGTTTACTTTGCAACAGAGAATTCACAGACATCTATTACTGCTGACTCTTCAAATCCTTGGACATGTGTCTTGCTGCCTGCGTTGATTGAGATATTCTGAAAACCAATTAACTGCCCTTCAACCAGCCTCCAACTGGTGTAATTAGTGCAGTGTATTTCGCGTATCTGTGTGTAGATGCTGAAATATTTGTGTGTATCCCTTTGTGTATAACCATGCTATTAATAAAAGGTTAGGTTTCTTTCTTGCCTGATTTCAAAAAACAGGCAGAAAGCTGCCATCCTCACAAAGGCTTCAGGATTTGGCTGCCTCCTTTTGATTTAAAAGATAATAGTGTCTCATCTTGATTCATCCTGCTCTAACAACTGAAGATCCAAGTGTTCTTTTGCCAAATACTGAAGTAGCTTTGAGACTGATGTAGCATCAGGAACAAGCAATTATATTCACTTTTATAAGCCTCAGGTAGAAGGTTTGACAAAAGAAACGTTCTGTGATCCTCAAACAAAACATCAGTGACAAAAACAGGCTCCAATTTTAAAATTCCACCTTGTTCTTAAAGTGCTCTACAAAAGAAATCATCTAAGACTTTTTAGAGTGATATTTTTCACTTGAAAGATGTCTAAACTGCAGAAAATCCCTTTTACACTCAGTCATCTCATTTTTGGTTTCAACATCCCAACTCTGTGATGCAAACTCTCCTGAGAAAATCTCTGGTGAAATTAAAATAATAATAATAAAAAAGAGTACTACCACCAAGGGGATATACAAAGAAGAAAGGTGTTCAATAGTTATTTAGCCTTTGAAAACATTCAAACACAGGCGGGTCAGACAGGTCTGTGTTTTCTCCATGGGCATTTTGCTTTCCTCAGTGCTGCAGATCCAGGCAACATCTCAGGTCACTGAGATGAAAATAGAGATTTATGCTGTGTGTACCTACATCACAAGTGGCTTTCATTGTCTACCTGTTATGGAGGAACCCACAGGCCTGATGACAAATATCTATCACAAAAGTACATATTGATGATTCCTATCAGGGAAGGAAGAATCAAATTTGTTTTTCTGATGAGTGATATCTGGTGAGGTCTATCCACAAAATACAAAGAGCCTCACAGTACTTTTGTTGTCTCCTGGGATCACTGAAGAGCCAGGAACATTTATGCAGAGATCCAGGTCTAATTGCAGGAGACTCCGTCTTAACAATCAAGGAAGCAACACAGGAAGTGGGAAACCTGAAACATGCTCCAAGTGTATCCTTAGGGCAGAGAGGAACAGAATGTAATGTAAGCATTTTAGATCTAAGCATTCATCAGCTGTGGGCCTGTTTGTTATCTAGAAAAATCAGAGTGAGAATTGGTTGAAAGAACACTGGTGTAAAGGTGCCCGAGTTGTATAGAGGATTAAATTTTTGCATGCTTCTAATGTTTTACTGAAGAATTCTCCTTCATTTAGAAGCAGAACAAGAAGATGTGAAGAACTAGGATATGGTCTCATCCTTTGTAGTAAATCTAGCAATCATTAAGCAGCACTGAAATGATGTCTCTGAAAACAGCCCTTTTTTTGCTTACGGGACAGGTGCAGAGGTTCAGTAGCAATAGGGGCTCCTGGGTCACCTCTCTAAGGGCAGCAGACTTTAAAATCTGTCCACATTTATGAAGATAGTAACTGAAAACCAACCAAAAGCAGAGCTAGACTGTAGTATTATACAAGCATCACAGTCAAGCAATCCCCAAGAGCTAGCAGTCTAAATAGGCAGCAGAGATGAAGGAGCAAGGGTAAGACACACAAGCAGAGCAAATGACATAATAGTTCCAAAGTTAGATCCCAAGCTAATTTTATTTTATCCCTTTCTTTGAGGACAGGAGGATGCCCAATGAAATTATTGGAATGGCAAAGAGGAGACTAAGATGGATTGGATGAACTTTCATGCTGGAACAACAAACCCAGGCTGTAGCTATCCCTTCTTTATATGGCCAAGCTCATCAGGAATCACAGCAAACACCACTGCAGTCCATGGCAGTCCCAATAGCTGGACTGACACAGTCTGGGCATGGAAAGAGAAGACTGGAGTGGAACATTTGAATGAAGAGCTAAAGGCATGCACAGGTCCAAATCAATCCTTGTACAGAACTTGTGAGTGAATCAAGCAGGTTCGTCCACTTCTCTTTCTGTCCTCTGAACTGTCTGAAATGCACTTCTCCATATGTGTGTGAGTGCTAGTGCACATGGCAGCACTCCCAGTACTGAAAAAATTATATAATTTAACCATATAACAAGTGTTAATTTATAGTAAACTATTAAGCTGGGCAAGGTAATTCATCTTTCGAATACTGCCCTTCATGCTTTGAAGTGGCTGAGACCAGACAGCGTCTTTGCTGATGACTGCCAGCTATGAATGGTACTGCTACATACTCCCACGAAATCCCACAATCCTTACAGTGGGCCAAGTTGTCAAATGCAAACACTTTGCCTGCTGGATTTTGCTTCAGAGAGCACAGGAATTGACACTGTGAAACATCCTGAAACTAGACTGCCTTTTGTGTTTTGACACGGCTTTGAGAATCTCATTGTATGAGGAAATTATAACCTGGTGAAACAAAAACAGTGAGGAGGAAGGGAGAGAAAAGCTGAAGATGACACATATTATGATCTTTTCGCAGCTAAGTTTGCCATTTGAATCTGTCACAATTTGCATCTGCATTTGCATTTTAATTGTCCTGTGAAAACCTTTGCATTGGAACTAATCCAGAAGAAGCATGCATGAAACATGGATACACACACAGATACAGGTCTTGGATGGATGCCTAATCTTCTCCAATGGGAAAAGCTTGCTGTAGGCAGCATGTCTGAAGATGGGACTATCTCTTTCCCCACTCACCTCAGATGAGTCAAGAGGGCTCTTGCGGTAGGAATTTCAGATGAACACTCAACTGCTCAAGAAACCAAAAACTTACATCTATCAAAGATATCTAAACAGGGATTTAGGGGGCCTAATTCAGGTATCCACCTTTAAAAGTACATAATTATGTATTTACGTTTGAACCATGGCAACTCCATAAGGCCCCAGTGTAGATCAGCAACCTCTCCTGCCAAGTGCTGTGTTAACAGGAGATTCGGGTCTTGCCCCAAACAGTTTACAAGACAGGCAAAGGAAATAATCAGCATCTTGCTTTTCTGGCATGAAACTGAGGCCCAAGGCCAAAGAGAAGAGCTGACAATTGAAGCAAGACTGCTCATTAAAAATAAGTTCTAGGCCAACAACTTAAATGAAGGCAGTCTCCTTCACTGAGCATCAACCCAATGATTATCAGTGCAAATTCATGCTGGAAGAGAAAACCCTGTCTCCTTTCTCTCACTTTCTTCATAAGAGCACATCCTTTGCCTCTGTATCAAGCTCCATTCGCTCCACAAGAGGGGTGATCATTGTTTATGAACACCAACCATACGGACAACTACGATTAAGAGAAGCTTTGGGACATAGAGCCTTGTTGCTGTGTTCAGTCCTAGGCTGTGGCACTTTAGGAACAGCTACACTATGGGGACATCATCCTGGAGGTTGCTTTTGCCTCACAAAGCCAGATCACAGTGCCCGTAAGTCAACCTGGATCCATTTTGTTCAATAGAAATTACATCTAGCTTCAGTATGGGAGGACTGAGATGGATGGAAGATAATGATTTTTGCTTCAGTGAAACAGTGTTGACTTGCAGTTTGCTTAGTGGGTATGAATTTAATTGCTGTCAAACACAAAGGGATGTTTTACTAAGTCATAAATAGATAAGAAACTCTCACAACCTCCTAAGTCTCACACTGCAGAACAGTTTGGGGGGAGTCCTTTAACAGAAAAGAAAAAGAGGATCCCCTGTCTGTAGGTATTCTTGTTCACCAAGAATGTCTTTAATGTGGGCAAGCAGTAATTCCTGTGACTTTGCAAGCTTCACTCAGTAACCCAGATCTGCAAAATGATCTCAATCAAGAGAAAAAGGTTTTTTAAAAACCCATATATTAAAGAGAGAAAAAAAGTCAAAGGCAGATGGTTTTGCTTTTTAACTCACATTCCTTACTGAAGTAGGTGAGAAGTAATCAGACAGATGGTTGAACCTGCAAAACCAAACTGGAGACACAAAGAGCAGGGTGGGAAGGCCCAGCAGGGAGATAGCTTCATTTGGCTCAGCACTTTTCAGAGCAGTTCATCTGATCATGCCCTCAGCAAAAGAAGTGGGAGGGTTTTTCCTTTTTTTCCTTTTTTTTTTTTTCCTTTAATGCCTGTGGGACCTATTTGGGAGCTTGTATTCTTAACACGCTTGAAAAGTACTCTGGGTTTTACAATACCCCCCAGCCAGACTGGCAAAGTCGGAATCAAGTAACTGTGGATAGAGAACAGTACCATCACCTTTAGCAAGGCTATTGCCTTCCACCTGTGGGAAAAGTCAGTTTTTATCACTCAAGGCTGCATCTTCAGATAGAAAAAAATGCAGAAATTAGACACCCAGCATCGACTTAATTCTGCTCTTTTGTAGATCTCTAAGTAAGGTATCTCTTTCTAGCCCTGTTAATTAGCACCAATCAGTTATTTAGCAAAACATCTGTGTTTCTGTTGCATATATTTCAACTCCACAGCAAAAGGTAAAGGGTTAAATGATATAGGACACAGTTTCCTTTTTTATATGATAACTAAGAGCTGCAATATAATTGCCTGATTGCTCTATTTCATTAAGGCTCCTTTTCCTTCTATTTCAAAAGGTTAATGCCACTCATATTTTCTTTTTTTATTGTCTGGCTTCACGTAATGCCATGGGACAAGACAAAATAAGCAGTTGCCTCAACAAACTATAATTCATCCCAGCAGAACAACGACCAGCTGTAATTCAGTCTATTTTTAAATCCAGCATGTAATGAAAATCACTAAAAATAATACATTTCCCAGAGCCAAGACAATAGACCTAAAATGTGTAATAATTAGTGCTCTGGTCCCAGTGCTTCAGACTCTAAACTATTTTATGACTGCAAGATCTGTTCTTAGCAATCAGCCTGGTCCATTGGTACCCACTTAACGTCTTTATTATTAACATGTGTTTCTTGTACCATCTATGTTGAACCACAAGCTAAAAGCACCATATGCCCGCTTAGCAGAAATCTCTGCCTCCCAACTCACTCCCCGCCGGTTCAGGACACTCAGAGGAAACATAAATGAATTCATTGTCTAAAAAGGGAAAGTCTGGCAGAAAAGACAAGGAAACCGCCTTGGCATGGTTTGATACATAACCATATTTATGTACCGAAGAAAGCAGGCTACAGATCAAAAAGACATCTAAAAAACATTCACTGTGGCCAGCTGCCTCCGCTCACCAGTATGAAGTAGCACACAGCTATTGATCTCCACTCCTTCTCTTTTACAGTAACATTCAGTGATCTTCAGCAAGACCCTCTGTGCTGCAAAAGTTCAAAGTGTGCGTTAAGGCATAATAAATACACAAAACCCATGCTGAATGATCCCTGACAGCCTGCCAAAAAACCCTGCTACTGCAACAGTGTGTTTTTCATAATCTGCATATGCTTTTTCCTTTAATTATTAGCTCACACAATGATCTGATACCTGCCAAATATTTTAGTACCCACAGTTTTGCATCTTCAGGAATGGCTCTTTGGGTCTGATTACATCTTTTGGAATCAAACATGCTCTAAGACACTCTTCCTTGGGCAGTTAAATAAGTTTCAGTGCTACTGCAAATGGCCAGATCTGAAATTCATAGAATCATAGAATCATTTTGGTAGGAAAAAAACCTGCAAGATCATCAAGTCTAACCATTAACCTAGCACAGCCAAATCTACCACTAAACCATTGAATTACTGAATCTTCAAATCATTTCCAATCTTACAGGTTGGAAAAGACCTGTAAGATTATCAAGTCCAACTGTAAACCTAACAGTACCAAGTCCACCAGTAAACCATGTCCCTAAGCACTACAGCTACACGTCTTTTAGATACCTCTAGGGGTGGTGATTCACCACTTCCCTGGGCAGCCTGTTCCAACGCTTAACAACCCTTCCAGTGAAGACATTTTTCCTAATATCCAACCTAACCTCCCCTGGCACAACTTGAGTCCATTTCCTCTGGTCCTATTACTTGTTACTTGGGAAAAGAGATGGATACCCAACTCATTACAACCCCCTTACAGGTAGTTGTAGAGACCACTAAGGTCTCCCCTCACACTCCCCTCTCTGAGCTGAACACCCTCGGTTCTCCCAGCTGTTCCTCAGCAGACTTGCGGTTCAGGCCCTTCACCAGTTTTGTTGCTCTTCTCTGGACACACTCCAACACCTCAGTGTCTCTCTTGTAGTGAGGGCCCAGAATTCAACACAGGATTCAAGGTGCAGCCTCACAATGGTGAGTACAGGGCAATGATCACTTCCCTAGTCCTGCTGGCCACTCTATTTCTGGTACAAGCCAGGATGCTGTTAGCCTTCTTGTCCATCTGGGTACAAGCTGCTCATACTCAGTTTCACCAGCCATCACCCCCAAGTCCTTTTCCACCAAGCAGCTTTCCAACTGCTTTTCCCCAAGCCTGTAGAGTTCCATGGGGTTGCTGTGACTCGAGTACAGGACCTGGCACTTTGCCTTGTTGAACCTCATACCATTGGCCACAGCTCATCGATCCAGCCTGTCCAGATCCCTCTGCAGAGACTCCTTATCCTCCAGAAGATCAACATTCCCACCCAACTTGATGTTGTCTGCAACATTCTTCACTCAATCCCTTCATCCAGATCACTGATAAAGATATTAAACTAACTGGTCCCAATACTGGGCTTTGGAGAACACCGCTTGTTCCAGCTGCCAACTGGATATAACCATTCACCACAATTCTTTGGGCTTGGATATCCAGTCATTTTTTTTACCCAGCGAAGACTGCACCCATCGAAGCCACAAGTAGCCATTTTATCCAGGAAAATGCTTGGGAAACATTTCCAAAGGCTTTACTAAAGTCTCAGTAGATCTTCCTTCCAGCCTTTCCAGATCTTCCAAGAAGATCTTCCAGATCTTTTTTCCAGCCCTTTCTGTAGATGGGCATAACATTTGCTATTTTCCAGTCAACTGGTTGCTCCCCAGTTAGCCAGGACTGCTGATAAATGATGGGAAGCAATGTGGTGTGCACTTCTGCCAGCTCTTTCAGTGCCATTGGGTGGATCCCATCTGGCCCCACAGACCTGTGTGTGTCTAAGTGGAGTAGCAGGTTGATGACCATTCCGCTTTGGATTGCTATTGGCATGCTTAGGCAGACAGATACAAGTCCCAAGAGTCCAAAGGCTCTTAAATGCTGGGATCCCCACTATTAGCATTGTGAGAGTCAAGCATCTTAATGTTTAAGAGCATCTGGGCTTCCACCATGCAACCAAGGTGTTTCTGCAGCAGGCACTGAACCCATCTGTGCTGTGTCCCAGCCAGCCCTCCACCCACATCCCAGCCATAGATTTTGAACCTTGTGTTTGTACAGAGGTGTTTATGCAGCTTAAGAGCAATTTGTAACCAGGTTATTGCAAAACATCCCTGCAGCTTCGTAGAAGTGAAATAAACTTTCTGCCTTATCTGAGTTGACGGCAGCTGTTGGGCTTTAATGTCCAGTCTTTAGGCACCAGTTGAACTCACAACTGTTTCCAATATAATGTCACCAAACCCTGACATTAAGGCTGTGGCTACATTCAGGCCTCCTAACCACTACACTGAAACTTTCTCACGTCAGCCCTTGGATGCCATTGAGCAAGCCTGCAAGTCCAGAGACTAAGATTGAGACAAGAGGATTCCTCTTTTCCTCATAGCATGTGAGTTGAGAAACAGTTCATGCCAATCTCAGCTCTCCTAGTCTTGATCTTTTCCCAGCTGCATCGTGCCTCCTGCTTGTCCTCAGTGCCAGCTGTGGTAACAGAGACCAGATTTGATTCCTGGAGATCAGCTGCTAGCCTGGGAAATAACACATTGATGTCCGTACTGCAGCTCCCCAACAGAGAGGATGAGCAGCACACGTGGCTCTGGCTGAGTAAGGATTGCCTTCAGGGTGAACACGAGTAGGTCAGAATGCCCTCAACATACAGTAAAAAGCTCTGAGGGCTTCACTGAACAGTGAAGGTAAAGAGAACACAAGGACAATAGGGCAAAGTGCTGAGTAGCTGATCATTAAAGGATCATGGATTGCCTGGAACACTCAGCAAGGAAGGTCCCAGGGAAGGAATAGTTAGAGGCTGTTATTGACCTGAAGTGGGTGAACTGGAACTATTCAAGCAATTCTAGAGACTGTTAACCCAAAATTACATTGAAACTGTTGCCCTTGTCCCCAGAGTTCACTTACAGCTTGGCCAAAACCACAAGAATTCTTCTTCTATGTGCACATGACTATGAGCTTCATCAAAGAAAATAAGCTCATAATAAATATTGCTTCTGTGATAAAACCAAACTGAACTTGTATTTCACTACACCTAGTATCAAACAGTGCAGCACTTATGTCTTCAGCTTGAGCTGGACCTTTGGGACTGATATGGGAGCTTTACTGTGTTATGACTTGTGGGCTGAAATTAAAAATGACAAGATAAGAGTCTCTATTTTTCCAGATGTACGTAGGGCTACTCAAGCACACAGTAAAATGGGTTTTGACATTTAGATCAGATTTGCAGTCATTAAGACTTTGTACTTTGCATTCTGCCTACAGCAAACCTCAGCTTGACAAAGAAGGATTTTAAAATCAGTGAGTGCCAAGCCAATGATTTCTTCTCTGTGGAGTTGCATAAACAAGAAGATGTATGAAATGATGAAGCAGCATTTGTGTATCTTGAATTTGAGTATTGCTAATTGATTGTTTTTAACCTTCCAAGCTGTTATGTTTGCCCAGCGATAAAAAGTTGCTTTTCAATAATTTGGCTTTTACATTAAAATGCCAAGAAAACATTGGGTTTTGATAGACTGTATTTTGAGGTGAACATAGATTCTTCTGCTTTTTCATTATTTGTCTTTGATGATCTGTAGTCTTAAGAAAATAATCCTCTCTCTATGCTTGAATCTCAGACCTGGCTTTTTTCCTGTGAATAGAAAGCACTCATTTGTAGTTTGGTTAAACAGTTAATAGAGCACTGAAAAAAAAAGCGAAGACAAAGAACAAGGTGAAAAAAGGAAAAAAAAGCAGTAAACACAACTCCCCCCTTCTGACATCCCATAACTAATATTTCAACAGAAGTGATGCAATTTTTAGGAAATCCGTCCTAGAAGCTGGAAAACAAGCCTGATTTCCTGTATGACCTTGGCCAGTTATTTTGGGCCATGTTCAGGCCACCAACCAGAAGGATCTAAAATTAGGCGTCATGAATCCTATGACGTCCAAGCAGTTCAGACCACCTGTGGTGTACTGAAGGCTCCCAAAGTGATGGATGGAGAGAAGCAGTCACAGCACCTAAGTCAGGCAGCTGTAGCCACAGTGGGGAGCAATAGGGTAGTACACCCACCTTGGGTGTTGTGCTTTCTCCTGATGACTTTAGGCAGGAGCTGCGGTGTAGCACTGAGGACATGATAACTTCTTTCCTTCAACACAAACAAAACACCTTTTCCTATCTTGCATAGGCATTATAAAGATTAAAATTCTAGTGGTTTGGTGCCTGGGTGTCAGTGACAAAGGTCAGTTAAATATGTAGGAAGCATGAGCTGTAAGTTGTGGTAGTATCTTTCATTAGACCAACCGCTAGAGATAAGGACCTATAGAGATAGCAGGCTGTGGGACCATAAAAGTCCCAGAGCCTCCTGTACTCGGCTTGCTTTCACTCTCACAAATGGAATTACAGAGACCAGTGGATGGTGAGGAAGTTGTTAACAGAAGAAAATGTATATTTTGCTGCATGTTATCCATCTTATGGTCCTTGTTCCTTGTGGGAACAACCAGCATTAGATGCTTAAAAATCTTGTTAAAAATGCCAATAGAAGATAGGATTGGCATCCTGTACAGAATAAACAAAATCTGTGCTTTTGGTTTTCCTGTTTGAAGTGTTTCTTAACCTCAGCAGCTGTAGGAAAGGGGACAAGAAGAGAGGAGTCTACCTCTAACTCCAGCCCTGGACCTCTCCAAAATGCTCACAACATGGTGCTGGAGCCATTTCTTAACAGGGTCATTTGTTTATTAATAATTGCTCACACTTTGAGTCTTAGGTTGCTTGTTAACTGTGCGCAGCAGCAATAAAGAGTTCCATTCTGCACTAAATCAACTCTATTACTCTATTGAAATGGTATTTTTGGAGTTGTAGAGACAGAGTGATTGTCCACATAATATTCAGATCTTTCCCAAGCCCTTTACTTTGCTCTCTATGTGTCAGAGGAGAACTGATCAACCATGGCCACTGAGGACCAGCAGCACAACTGGGATAAAAGACGCCCACTGGTTGCAGTGATTTGTTCCATTTTATCTGGTGTGCTCCTTTCATGAAAAGGCTGTAATAACCCAGGCTGTCTCTTTAAATTGTGATACTGTCTGGTGTGTCCAGTGGAATTTAACCAGGAGAAAGCCCCAGGGGCACCTCAACCCACCCCTCCTCTGACCCAGTAGTGCTGGCTGGTACGTGTAAGCTCCATGTCACACAGTGGGGAGCAGCTGCTTTCCCCCATCAGCTACAGCATTCCTGTCCCTGACCCTGACATTGCTGAGCATCTGTTTGCACACATTTCACTCCTTGTGGTTTTTCTGTGATAGCAGCTTTCTTTTAACCTTTCATCTGAAACCTGGTGCCTCTCTCAGGGTCAAGATGATGTCTGCATCAGGCCTCATTTTGTCTGGCTGGAAAGCTTGAGATGACCAATATCAATCAAATGCCTTTTTGTGACAGGATCCAAGTTCTTGGCCTGATGAAGTCTGTCTGAATGCACAAAGTAGGCAGAGGGATAAACATAGCAAGGTAAAATCAGCATTCCTGGCTTTCACAGTAAGGCAACAGCTAAGCCAGCAACAGAGCCAGCCTCCTTGTTCTCAGACTAATGCCTGACCCCTTGACCAGCCAACAAGTAGTACAGGGAAGCTACTTCGGATTCCAAATTAGCCCTATAAGAATGACATGATAAGCACTACAGAACAGCAACAAAAGACATTTTTATAGAGGCATTTGTTTACTTTAATAGAGCAAACAGTTTAATTAGATTTTCCTCACACATCAGATAAATAGCATTTTGCTCTGTCCTGTTCTGTATCTTGGAATGATTCTTAGATGTGGTTTCCCCAGAATAATCCCTTAAATTGGAATGATTAACCACAGCCAGGGTATTTTCCTCATGTACTAAATGCAAAAATAAAATTAAAATTATAATGTCATTTTGTGATGGCTCCAAATCCAACCAGTTGGAATAATCTCTGCCCATGAATGTGACCATTTTTCTTTCAGCCAGTTAAAGCAGATGTCTTCATCTGCTTTGCTTGCAAGCACGGAAGCAGAGGAACCTTGGCTGTGCTGTACACCATGGCTCATGAAGCCATCAACTTCTCCTGTCATGAGCCATGGAGCACTACTGTATTTCCCTCAGGATGTATCACTGATCAGAAAGATCAAATTATACATAGCAGAACAAAATGAAAGAGATGTAATTCACTTCAAGAGCAGCATTGGCTTCCTGCACTTCCTCCCTTTCTGCCTCATTGAGCCCTGGGGAGAAAGGAATTAGGAAGAAAGTAGAGCAATTTCTGAGAGATAAAAGCATCGAGGCCAAAAATTAGGGAAAGATTCAGACCTATGGTGATGCCAAACTTTTCGTCTTCATTGAATCAGCCCTTTCAGGATCACTTAGAAGGACAGGAAATCTCCGTTTGCATTTGCCACTTCCTAGCACTAAAAATGAGAGGGACAGCATCTGGTTTCAATGAGATGCACTCGGAGTTGCATAACAACATCAGATCCTGCGCATGAGCATTAAGGCTGGTATGACAGCATGTGCAGATGAAATAGAAGAAATGTGCCTCACGGAGCAGCTTGGGCACCCAGCAGTTTAATTTGCCCTCTTTACCTACATGATTCAAGGCAGAAGGAGCAATCCTTGACCAATCACCCCTTTCCCTCATTCATGTGGCTTGAAATGCGGACTTCTGGCAGTAATGCAAGTTAAGCAGCAATTCTCCAATGAAGCAGAATCCATGGAAGAGGCTCAATTAGTGTCATTTTTTTCTGGAAGGTGGCTTTTGATAATTCATAGAACCAAATATTTAAATGACAAATGACTTCAACCTCCTGTTCAATGGTGCTAGTTTGCTATGCAAAGAAAAGATGGGTTTTATTACTATCTTGGCAGTATAAACTAATTCCTAGCCTGGCACCGAGGAAGCCAGGCATTGGGCTGAGGTTTTAGGCATCAGCTCATCTCTCAGTGACTGAAAATCTAGAAGCAAACAAAGCAACACAACACATACGGCAGCAGCATGTAAACAGTAAATGCAAAATTGCTGGAAAGCAAACCATTTTTATTAACCCTTAAATTGTAAGACTCAAAGAACTTATGACTTTAATTTTTATATCATAAGAGTACTGGAATGTTATAAATAACCTGCAGTAATGATTTGGCACTATTTACCACATTCTGAAAGGTAGGACAAAATAGTATCTTGACAAAAAAGGTGCACAGTAATCCTGATTTAATTGTTTCTGAAAGTTTTGATCATTTTAGGTGCACCAAGATACACTCCAAGGTATATATTTGTCTTTAAGCTTTAGCTAAGCCAGTTTTGTATGGAGAGTTAAGTTGGGGAACCAAAAGTCAACACAGATAGTTTGAAGCACAAAACTCTTTTTCATGTTGTTTGAATGAATTTACTGCTAATCAACTGCTATTTAGAATGTTCTGAAACTAAGAAGAACAATGTTGGAATAGCCACCCGCTCGGTACAGAAGTGAGATGAGGAAGAGTTTTGTGTACTCGAAAGTTTATCTGAGATACAATTTCCCAAATATATCAATCAGTGTAATAAGTACAGTGCTTCCACTTACAGGCTTCCTTTCATATACTTGGCCCATCATAACTGCAGCCATCATTCCTATTGCAATAAGGGAGATAGGTCTGATCTTAGACCTGACATTTCACATTTTCAGTGCTAAGAAGGGTTTTTAGTAATCAAGAGTCACACTTCTCTTTGGAACCCTCACAAATATATGTGCTTTAAACAAATTTATTCTTCCTATCCGCTGCTTGCTATTCAAAAACTGTTCAAGGCAGGACACTCTAAAACAGGTCATAATCTGAACTTTTCCAGTGACATTTAAATCCTAACCATAAAATTATTGCTATTTTTCAGACACTCTCAACAATTCACTTTTCTCTCAGTACCTATTGTATCATTGCATTATTTAAAATACAAATGGTTCCTAATTTTATGAATCAGTGATATATTCCTTGTCATATGAAATGAGAAATTTTCAGAACCAGACCCTGACAATTGGTACTCAATAATCTGTCATGAAAGTTGCAGAAAAAAAACCTCTGCCCAAAAGCATGGGTGCATAGCCATCATCTTGTGCCAGTAAACCAAGTCAGATGTACTACATGACGTAACATTGAGTCCCTGCGGTATCACTTAGAAGAACTTCCTGTGTTAAGATAGGCTGAGAAAGTTGGGGCTGTTGAGCCTGGAGAAGAGAAGGCTGCGTGGAGACCTCCTAGCAGCCTTCCAGTATCTGAAGGGGGCCTATAGGGATGCTGGGGAGGGACTCTTCATTAGGGACTGTAGTGATAGGACAAGGAGTAACGGGTTAAAACTTACACAGGGGAAGTTTAGACTGGATATAAGGAGGAAATTCTTTCCTGTTAGGGTGGTGAGGCACTGGAATGAGTTGCCCAGGGAGGTTGTGAATGTTCCATCCCTGACAGTGTTCAAGACCAGGTTGGACAAGGACTTGGGTGATATGGTTTAGTGTGAGGTGTCCCTGCCCACGGCAGGGGGGTTGTAACTAGATGATCTTAAGGTCCTTTCCAACCCTAACTATTCTATGATTCTATGATTCTATGAACAGTCAGTGTTGCACTCTTGGAATCATAGAATGGTTTAGGTTGAAAGGGACCTTAAAGATCATTCAGTTCCAACTCCCTACCATGGGCAGGGACACCTTTCACTAGACCAGATTGCTCAAAGGCCCATCCATCCTGGCCTTGAGCACTGCCAGGAGTGCAGTATTCAGCACTTCCTTGGGTAACCTGTTCCAGTGTCTCATCACCATCAAAGTAAAGAACTTTTTCCTAATATCTAATCTAAATCTACCCTTTTTCAGTTTAAAGCCATTCCCCCTTCTGCTATCACTACATACCTTTGTAAAAAAAGCCCCTCTCCATATTTCTTGTAGCCCCTCTTTAGGTACTGGAAGCTGCTACAAGATGTCCCCAGACCCTTCTCTTCTCCAGGCTGAACAAGCCCAACTGTATTGCTTGTCTTCACAGGAGAGGTGTTCCAGCCTTCTGATCATCTTAATAGCTCCTCTCTGGACTCCCTCCAACATTTACATGTCCTTCTTATATTTGGAGCCCCAGAGCTGGATGCAATACCCCAGATGGGTTCTCATCAGAGCATCGTAAATGGAAAACATAACTTCCTTTGACCTGCTGGTCACACTTCTTTTGATGCAGCTCAGATTGGCTTTCTGTGTTGTGAGCACACACTGCCAGTCATGGTGAGCTTCTCATCAACCAACGCTCCCATGCCCTCCTCAGGGTTGCTCTCAGCACATTCTCTATCCAGCCTGTGTTTGTGCTTCGGATTGCCCCAACCCAGGTGTAGGACCTTGCATTGGGCCTTGTTAAAATGCATGAGGTTTGCGCTGGCCCACCTCTCAACTGTGTTAAGGTCCCTCTAGATGGCATTCCTTCCCTCCAGTGTATCAACCAAACCACACAACTTGGTGTCATCGGCAAACTTGCTGAGGGTGCACTCGATCCCACTGTGCATGTCACCAACAAAGGTGTTAAAGACTACCAGCCCCAAAATCAACCCTTGAGGAGCACCACTCATCATTTAAACATCAAACCAATGCTGACAGTCCTTTGAGTGTGACCACTGTCCTGGGTTCAGCAGTAGCAGTCATTTTTTCTCCTTCTTAGTAGCTGGTGCAGCTCTGGTTTTGACTTTTGCCTGGGAACGATGCTGGTAACACCGATGTTTTTAGTTACTGCTCAAATGTTTGGTCTGGCCAAGGACTTTCTGAGCCTCATGCTCTGCCAGGGAAGAGGGGAAGCCGGGAGGAAGCAGAAACAGGACACCTGACCCAAACTGACCAAAGAGGTATTCCATACCACAGCACATCATGCCCGGGGTGTAACTGAGAGTTGCCCGGAAGGGCTAGGGCACTGTGGGGTTGGACGAAGTATTGGTTGGTGCTTGGTCGGGTGGGGTGGGGTGAGTAATCGGTCTGCAGGTGGTGAGGTGTTGTATTCTCTTCCCTTGTTATTTCCTTTATCATTGTTATTATTGGTGGTAGCAGCAGTGATTTGTATTATACCTTAGTTACTGGACTGTTCTTATCTCAACCCGTGGGAGTTGCATTCTTTCCAATTCTCCTCTCCGTCCCTCCGGGAGTAGGGGGAGGGCACGGAGGGGGGAGAGTGAGTGAACGAGCTGCATGGCTGGGTTTAAACCACGACAACCACCCAGCCTGTTCTTTATTCACCAAGTAGTCCATCTGTCAAATCCCTGTCTCTTCAGTTTAGAGGCAAGGATGTCTTGCAGGAGAGTGTCAAATGCTTTGTATAATCCAGGTAGGTGACATCAGCTGCTCTTCCTTTATCCGCCTACACTGTAACCCTGTTTTAGAAGGCCACCAGATTTGTTTGTTAGGCACAATTTGCCCTTAGGGAAGCCTTGTTGGCTGTCACCAATGACTTCCTTATTTTCTGTGTGCCTTAGCATAGTTTACAGGATCTGTCCATGATCTTGCCAGGAACTGAGGTTCCTGTCAAGAAGCTTGTATTATCCCAGGTCTTTCTTTTTTCTCCTTCTCAAAGTTCTCACCACTATGTCACTTAAACACCAGGAACAATATGTGCTAGAGAACAACGGACCTACATACAAAATAAGAGATATTGCATTAAAAAATATCAAGTAATCATACATCTCAAAGGTTTCAAGATGATTTGCTTCAATAAAATAAAGATCCCTTTCTTTCAAGACAGCCAATAAAGACTTCAGCTCAATATCCAGCTACAGGAAAGAAAAAAGAAAGATTAAAAAACATTGACTAGACATTGCAAGCATGTGGAACAGCATAAAGAATAGTGCAAGACACACGATGCATAATAAACCAATTGCATAGCTGTTCCTGGAAGTGTGTGCAGTGTTTGTTAACACCGTTTCAAAAGGGAGCTCTGGAATTGTAGGGATCAAAGGAGGATAACAAAATACAGATTTGATAAAGACAGGGATTGCTTATCTTAGAAGGGTAAATCAGGGGGGACATGAGAAAAGTATAGAATAATGAATAGCCTAGAGTATACAGAGAGTTTCAGGTTTTTTTCCAGGGGTCCATTTGTGCCAGAACAGTTCAGAATGGTGGTCCAGTATCTGCTCCAGCTCTGAAATGAGCTATGGCCCTTTAGTTCATATGCTAATGGCCTACAAGAACACAGAATAGTTAGGGTTGGAAAGGACTTTAAGATCATCTGGTTCCAACCCCCTTGCCATGGGCAGGGACATGGGTCTGTCTCAGTCTACCTGAGAAATGAAAGCAAATTCAGAGACAGAATTTATTCTTCAATGAATAAGAGCACTCAAAATGATAAAAACCAACACAATCTGACTTAATTAAAACAGAATAAATCTGGGAGCATCTCTCCTCCAAACTTAAATTTTGCCTTGCCTCTATTTACATGGCATCAGGATGAAGAACGAAATGATGGAAGATTACTCTGTGACCTGTACCCATAGTAGATACATAGTGTACAAGCGCTGCTCTTTTCTCCATTATCCTACAAACGCACTGAACTGCAAGGTGCAGCTCCATGGCCACTGAGGTGCGTGTGAGGATTCCCTTCTTGCTCAAAAGCATCCTTCCTCAGCACTGGGTATGTAATCGCGGAGGTGAGCATGAGTCCATCTCTTCAGGTACTGACTTCACCTTCCAAAAAGAAACCCCACACCTCCCAGCTGGTGAAAGCCTCTGCACATTTCCCCTTGGATCTGGCAGAAATGAGGGTTCTGCCAGATCCAAGGGGATGGCAATGCAGAGCAAAAGGCTGACTGCAGAGCTTTGAATTGCTCCCTGAAAGAAGTTCTCTATTAACTACAGAGGCATTCCAAGCTGATTGACCTGGGATGCTGGAGAATCCACTCAGTGTCTGCACACTACAACTATGTATAATTACTTTTTTATGGATAATTACTTTTTTAATAAGTTTCTTAAAACCTTCATATAAGTTCTAGTCACCTTTGTACCTGAAATTTGGAATGTTAATCTGCAAGTTGATAACAACTTTAAAAGCACTACAATAAAGCTTACACTTCAAAAAAGAAGTCAGGACAATGATTAACAAGATTACTCCCGTCAACATGGAACTAAACAGACAGCAGCATGCTGGAAAGCTTTGTAGATGAAACTTCTTGAGAAGAATTTGATAAATTGAAAGTAAACTTCCAGGGTTTAATTCTTCTCATATTTACAAATGTAAAACTCAGAAATAATTCAAATCAAGGCAGCAGAGTAATTCAGGAGTTGAACATAGAATCATAGGATAGTTAGGGTTGGAAAGAACCTTAAGGTCATCTAGTTCCAGCCCCTCTGCCATGGACAGGGATGCCTCACACTAGACCATGTTCATCCAGAGATCAGCCCACAGACCACAATTTTTTAGAGAATTAAAATTGAAACTATCATAATGGCAATGTCACAAAGTCAAAAGTGGACATAGGATGAATAAATCATTTGCATACATTTTTAGTGAGTAAATACTAAGAGTAGAAGAGTACCACTTATAGAAAGACAGACTTTTGTCCCCCCACAAAAGACCTTACAGATTTGTATGTGTTTGATGAATTTCCCCTGTATCATGTACATTTGTTTATTCTTTCTCTATTAAAAATCTCCAATAAACAATATCCCCTGGGTTGATGGGAACAACACAAAGGGAACAGATTGTCACAGATGACAGTGGGACAGAATTGATCTAGACAGATTTATTCCCAGGTTTAGTAAGAAATTCACAATTACTGCAAAAGGAAAGGAGAGAGAAATTACTTTTGCTTGGGGCAGTTAATGGCTACGACACTATCCCTTGCCTCTTAATCACTTGCTGCAGTGAAGCAACAATCAATACAGTGTAAAAGAGATCACTGAGGGCCTGAACCAGGTCTCACTAAAATCAGTGATGGAAAAAAAATCCTTCCCCAAGGGAATTTCTCTGTGAGCCATTGCACAGGATCTGCAGCCCAAGAGCGGAGACCAAGGTGACTTTGAGACACAGTTATACTCTTCAATTAGGGCTGCTTCAGAGGGCTGAGACTGGTCCTCAGGGAATACATCCCAGTCAGGACAATATCCCCAGGCCATTGCAGAAGCACAGCACTGCAGGTCTTGTTTCAGCCTTGCCTCATTACACTGCTTCCCTGACTGTCCTCTCTGCGCCAGGTTCCATAGAAGACAGCCATGGGGTGTCTTTCCATTGCAGAGCAAAGATCAAAGCTGAAGCTTCTGAGGCTTTGTGCCGCTGGGTCTCAGCTCCAGCCTAGTAGAGATGGAGCACAGGCAGAAGGCTTCACACTTTAAGAGGCAGTAGAGTGCTACAGGAGAGAAGAGGGCTGCTCCAGGACCACAGCGTTACTCCACAGGACCTTCAGTCGTTATTTCCTTGCCATGGGATCTCTTATAACCAAGTGTCAATCATTTGCTTCCCTTCACCTCATTTCTACAGAAAGTTTACTGCTACATCATTGTATCACAGGGTGTGAAGGGGTTGACCACTCACTGTCTTAAACTGTGAACTCCTAGGATTGCAACGTACGAAGAATCTCAGGTTTCTAAAGAAAATTACAGGTCAGATCCACTGGAAATTTTGTCTTTTTTATTTTACTAAAAAAAAAAAAGAAAAGAAAAAAGATTTTCCCTAAAATTGTGTCACTAAACCAAACTAAAGTATGTACTCTGGCTTCTCTCCAAGGCTGATTACAAACCTGGATCTGCAATATAATTCAAAGATGAAATAATTACAAGGCTTAGAGGTGAAGAGAGGTTTTTTAAAGTTCCACACCCAGCTTTGCTCCTGATCCCTCACTGACCTCAGGCGACAAACCAAAACCAGCTTAAACTTCATCTAAGTTTCGCATCTGGAGGCATTAAATCACTAGGAATGCTCTGTAAAGTCATACCAAAGGTCCACCTAATCCAATATTCTACTTCCAACTCTAGTCAGAAGCCCAGGAAAAGGGTGTAAGAACCAAGCAAGCATGTAAATTATATTTTGCTCAGTATAGCTCAGTCTCCAGCAGGCTATGGTTCACAAATTTACTCAGCAATGGAAGTATCTTTGCATGTAATAAACCTCAGTGCATCTTTCATAAATTTACCTAATCATTTTTTAAGCCTATGTAAACACTTGCCTCCCACAACCTCTTCTGCTATTAAGCTTCTTAGGCGCTGCTTAAATACCTTCATAGTTTCGCTCACATTCATTGTCCAGCCTCTGCTTGGTTTCCAGTTCTATTGTACCATTTGATGGGAATAACAAAATCGTACTTTGTTCTCACGAGGCTGCATATACCACACAGAATTTTTTATTCTCTATTCTCCTTTTATTTTTTTAATATACAGCTTTGGTTTCTAATGGACATTGAGTTGATTTTTTGATAGAGTTCCTGAACTTTTTTTTCCCAGTTTCCTCAAGATCTCATTAATTTCCCCAAGAATTCATAGCCTGTTCTCCATAAGCTTTTCTCCATAGGTATTATTTTATATTTGCTCATTCTTGCCCTGTGTTATGAGTCTTTTCCTAAATTCTTTACAGTGACCTTTCATTTACAACTTTATAGAATCATAGAATGCTTTGGGTTGGAAAGGACCTTAAGATCATCTACTTCCAACCTCCCTGCCATAGGCAGGGACACGCCGCATTAGACCAGGTTACTCCAAACCCTGTCCAATCTGGCCTTGAGCACTGCCAGAGATGGAACATTCCCAACTTCCTTGGGCAACCTATTCCAGTGCCTCACCACCCTCACAGTAAAGAATTTCTTCCCTGAATCTAACCTAAATCTCCACTGTTGAAGTTTGAACCCATTACCCCTTGTCCTATCACTAGAGTATCATGAGAAAACTTTGTCATCTTACTATTTACATCCTTTCCTAAGCCAGCTATGAAAATACTGAACCATGGATGTCTATGGAACACCAGTGGGGCTTTCCACCACTGACAAAACTGACAGCTTAATCCTACCCTTTTTTCTTGTGCCTTTTAACCACTCTTTCATGTGTGTGAGGACCTTTCCTTTTATCCTGTTGCAGCTCAGTTTCTTTAAAAGTCTTTGATGAGAAACCTTGTCAAGGGTCTTCCAGAAACCTGAGTGTCGCCTGGATCTCCCTATTCTACTTGTTTATTGACTCCTTCAAAGGATAGATTTATGATGCACAACTCTATAAATGCCACAGGGACTCTTCCTCAATACATCATATTTACCCACATGCCTACTAATGTTCAACTTTATTATTGTTTCTATCATCTTGCCTTGTGTGGATGTTTGATTTACTGGCCTGTAGCTCCCCACATTTTCCTCACATCTTCCACTTTCTTTTCCACTGACATCAAAATAGTTTTATGCCTGAGGTTCAACTAATAACCAGTCACAAAGTGTCAGGCAGAATCATAGAATCATACAGTATGCCAAGTTGAAAGGGACCCAGAAGGATCATCAAGTCCCTGCTCCTTACAGAACTTAGAGCAGAGCAGATATATCTGGGCCACTTATTTCAAATACCATATTTGATCTTAAGTTTGAAAATTTCCCAAAACCTCAAAATTCTATCACTAAGGAGTATCTAATGAATACAGTTATTCCTCACATTCAACTAATTTTATTTCAAACATCTCAGTAAGACAAACACCAATCAATTTTTTGAAGAGAATAACTTTTAAATATGTAGGAACCAAAGCAAACCAGCATGGAAATAGACATCCATTTTTATTGTGTTGATTGTGATGCTATTCTCAAGTGAAACCAGCAGAGAAATAAGCACCTGACACACAGAAACTCTCGCTGCAGAAGGTGCCCCAAATCAAGAGGCTGTGCCCCTTATAGGCCACATTTAGTTCCTGAAGTCAGTGCCTGCTTTCAACCAAAGTAAAAGTGTCTCTGTTTTGAGACCAGTAATCAACCACGCTTGTAGCTCTGTCATATGTTCTCTGCCTGAACAACCGTGGTGGTTTAAGATATTCCTGCTCAGCTGTTTGTCACTGCCCTGTACAGCACTACAGGAATGTGTGCCCATGTACCTCTTCCACTGCTGCCCAACACCCAGTTGAATGCAACCCACTTTTTCAGTGTGCTAAGCTCATAAAAGAGAACATGAAGCATGGCAGTGGAGCAGACAGATCATGGCAGGTTTCTCTTGCTGTCAATGACATCCAGAGAAGGTACAGATGTTGTGGGGAGGGTAGCAGCTTCTTGAAACAATACCAGCAAGTTTTCTAGAAGTTGTCTTGCAGATGGCATCAGTGCTGAAAAAAACCCAGTCCTTCTTGGCTATGCTACTGAAATAAACATCCTGGTGGCTGTCCTAATGGTGCATAAGCTGAACAGTAGGACCAGGGAAAGGTCAGCATAGCATTGCATATGATACACTTCTTAGGAACAGGTAGGTTTGAAATAAGCAGGAGAAAGAAGCATCTATATGATGACCTCCATGCTCTGTCCTCCTCCCTGGATTTGTAAAGGATGACATTACCTGCACTGTAAAGACAGAAAAGCCATTTTGCCCCACATCTACACTGAGGTGGTTTTTATGTACTATTCACTGTGTTGTTGCTATTTACTTTTACTGAAAACTCCACTGGTGGATACCCAGAGAAAGAAACAGTTATAGTAACAGCTTTGCCTTCTAGCAACATATTCATCATCCTTTATAAACCAGCAGAGTCCAGCATAAACCAGGTATTTTTACCCTTGATTTTCAGTCTCTCTAAACTGCAGAAACAGAGCTGTTATTACAACTCTACAAGCTGAGACCTGTAAAACCAATAGATCAATAGAAAAGTAAAATTTTTTTTTTTCAAACAATGTCTTTTCTGGATTTCTTTGTGATAAAACAGCAGTCTGCAAATTTTCTGGTCTTCAAGAAAAGGGGGTGAGGGGTTATTTCCTAATGGGAGTTATGGAAGAATTGAGAATTATGGAAACGATTTTCTAAGTGGATCTGCTTACAGGTACTTATGCGAAGAGAACTACAAATCTGATGCCAGCTCACCCTGTTGAAAATCAGACTGGGAGTGTATGTCTCCAGGATCGTCTCCTAGCGTGTTTAATGCATTTTGCTGCTTTCTGCTAAGACAGCATACTAAACAGATCCAAAGCATTCTTCACTGCAACACTGCAGCATTCTTTTTAATGGAGGGTGTAATCTCATTACAAGCTCTGGTAATCACCTAGATTACAATCTTAATTGCCAAAGTAGGTAAAATAGATAAAACATATTTCATCTGTCCCCTTCTCCTCCTCTTTTTTTCTTTTTAAAGGTTCAGCAAAGGAAGAGTGGATTTTTTTTCCCTCTCTCAGAAGCTTTTAAGCACCACAAAGGTTTCTTTGTCTTCGTTATCCTCCACACAGATCCTCTGTGAGATTACATTTTAAATTCCAAATTTATGATTATAAAGCCAGATTCCTGTGACAATCTTCCATCAGGCACTGAGAACTCTCAGCATCTCACAGGAGGTGTTCAACAGCTTGTAGGATTCACTTCTCATTACACCAAGTCCTGAAGCACATCTCTTAGTAGTTCAAAAAGTACAGTCTCCTGAATAGAAATCTCATTAACTCCATCATCCCCCTCAGCCCATAGTAACCTACACCGTAGGCTAACTACATTTGCAAAGAGCTGTATAAACACCCCTAAATCAGCCTCACATCACTCTGGAAAGGGAGATAACGTCTTCTTGCTAAACTTAATTCATGTATGAGTAAATGGAGGCAGCAAAATATGAGATGAGAAAGCCTTAAGATGGGGCGACAAGGATACCTTGGTGCCCTGGCAGCTGTCTGCTGCTATAATCCTGCTGATGTCCTTGAGAGGATGTGCATTTAAACAAGTACCCCAGGTTTTTATCTCGCTGCAGCTGAACTTCCAGCTGTGACCAAATCTGAAGCTGTGCCACGTCAGTACTGAAATGAGGTGTTCATTCAGAAAGAGATGCTGCTGAGAAAATATAGGCTCACCATCCTATCAAACAGCAGGAAGAATGGGTCTCTCTTCAGCCAAGCACTGCCGTTCTGCACAGTTTCTTCAAGATGGTTCTATCCAAGTGGATCAAATCCCAGAGTAATTGACACCACCGATGATGTTCATCACTAAAATCTATTTTCCAAATTAGGCTTCTGGGATGCATTATGTATCTCAGTGATAGAGTTGCCCACCGCTGAGCTACTCCATCACAAGAAAGGCCACCTGACAAGTTTTCTAAATCCTGCCATCAAACTGCTAAAAAATGCTTCAAATGGCACGAGATCAGAACACTGTTTGCAAAGGACCTGGAAAGTGCTTAGCTTTTACAGTCACGTGGAGGAAAATTGACCCTTTGAAGCATTCCAACTGAAGAGGTGCTCAGACTGAGAGATCTTCCTAAATCATTTATTCCAGCAAAAGAGGACAAGAGGGTCAGCCACAACAACTTCTCCATTTCCTAATTTCCCTTGAGAAAACGGCTTAGCTCTCTTTTCCAAACAGAATATCCATCCATGGCCAGTGTAAAGACACAGATTTAGGCAATACCTTTCTTTGCTTGCATCCTGGCCAGGGGAAGAGAGGTGTAGCATAACCTTTCTCTCCATTAGAAAGAAGTGGGGTGTGAAAAGCTTCTACTGCTTCTCTACTTCACATTTGTGATAAAGGCCAAGTGGCTTAGCTCCATTCTCAAACTAAAGAACATGTGAACACTACCATCTGCTTTTTTCTGCACACTGAATATGACCTTGCCCCTCATGTCCTGCAGAATTTCATACAGAATCTGAACTCTTCATGTTCACATCTGTGGTCCTTCTGGATTCATGAGTTGAAAGTCATGCAGTTGAAATGCTGGTGTCAGCATAGCTAAGAGATCAGAGCAAACTTGATATACTTAAATGCTGCTCACCAAAAATTAGGTGATATATGAGATACATTAACAGCTTTTTTGCTTGTTTCTTCTTGCTGCAGCTAAACCTGGGTTTGCACATGTAAATGACAAGCTATTCTGCTGAGAAAGTATACCTTAAAAATTAGGTTTAAAAATTAGAGAAGGAAAAGGAAACCAAAATATCGAAATGTCTTCAGCAGACAGAAACAATATCTCCTTTGCAACTAAGCTTCAAACAAAAGTGCTTCTGAAATGTATTTAGTAAAGGGAACACACTGGTTTTAATTGGCTCAAACACAAGCATAGAAAAGTAATTAACATCTTAATAATGAATTGTATCTCACGATTATAGTTTGCATCACAAGATCATCAAAACCTTGACAATAGTCCTGCACAACTTCTAAAGCATATGTTATGGCTATATTGAAGGACAAAGATGTATATGTATGTTTTTCATAGGCAACAATTCCATTAAATTTCCAAACTAGCAGAGGCAAGAGTTACAGAACCAGTTATTTCGAAGATTCTCATTTTCCTTTTAAGCCACTACATATGCAAGCTGCTTTCTCTGTTGGACATTGATTGCTCATATTCTCTCATTTAGCAACAGGACAAGAAGAACTGCGTTTTACAAGGCTGGACTCGAAGCAAAATTCTTTTGCCAGAATACAGCTAGCCCAGATTTCAGAAAATTGTTTCCATTTGTGATTTTTCTTTTTCACACCATGCTGGTTAGCCTGTCCTTCATGCAGCATGTAAAGGTCACAAGAAGCTACAAGCTTCACAGTGCTGGAGGCTTTACAAGCGCATTGTGAATGATAGCTCTGTTGCTCTCAAGAGCTTTCATTCTAATGACTGAGAAGTCTATGCAGATCTGCTGTACCATCTGCCACGTTTTTCTTCCAGATAACTGTTTACTATTTTCCATGTGATTTCTTATTCTCAAGGACTTGACACAGCTGACTATTGTTCTCAGCCAAAGTTTATCTGAGACCTTTTCATAGAATCATAGAATCGTTAGGGTTGGGAAGGACCTTAAGATCATCCAGTTCCAATCCCTCTGCCATGGGCAGGGACAACTCACACTAAAATATGTCACCCAAGGCTTCGTCTAACCTGGTCTTGAACACTGCCAGGGATGGAGCATTCACAACCTTCCTTGGCTACCTATTCCAGTGCCTCACCACCCTAACAGGTAAGAATTTCTTTCTTATATCCAATCTAAACTTCCCCTGTTTAAGTTTTAACCCGTTACCCCTTGTCCTATCACTACAGTCCCTAACGAAGAGTCCCTCCACAGCATCCCTATAGGCCCCCTTCAGATACTGGAAGGCTGCTATGAGGTCTCCACGCAGCCTTCTCTTCTCAAGGCTGAACAGCCCCAACTTTCTCAGCCTATTTTCATACGGGAGGTGCTCCAGTCCCCTGATCATCCTCCTGGCCTCCTCTGGAATTATTCCAACAGTTCCATGTCCTTTTTATGTTGAGGACACCAAAACTGCACACAATACTCCAGGTGAGGTCTCACAAGAGCAGAGCAGAGGGGCAGGATCACCTCCTTTGACCTGCTGGTCACAATCCTTTTGATGCAGCCCAGGATACGGTTGGCTTTCTGGGCTGCAAGCGTACACTGAAGCCGGCTCATGTTCATTTTCTCATCGACCAGAACCCCCGAGTCCTTCTCTGTAGTACTGCTCTGCCCAACCTGTAGCTGTGCCTGGGATTGCCCCGACCCAGGTGTAGGACCTTGCACTTGGCATGGTTAAACTTCATGGGGTTGGCATCAGCCCACCTCACAAGTGTGTTAAGGTCCCTCTGGATGGCATTCCTTCCCTCCAGGGTATCAACCGAACCACACAGCTTGGTGTCATCGGCAAACTTGCTGAGGGCGCACTCAATCCCACTGTCCATGTCAGAGACAAAGATGTTGAACAAGACCGGTCCCAACACCGATCCCTGAGGGACACCACTCGTTACTGGTCTCCAGCCGGACATTGAGCCATTGACCACAACTATTTGCGTGCAGCCATCCAGCCAGTTCTTTATCCACCGAGTGGTCCATCCATCAAATTGATGTATCTGCAATTTAGAGACAAGGATGAAGACAGGCTGAGAAAGTTGGGGCTGTTCAGCCTGGAGAAGAGAAGTCTGCGTGGAGACATCATAGCAGCCTTCCCGTATCTGAAGGGGGCCTGTAAGGGTGCTGTGGAGGGACTCTTCATTAGGGACTGTAGTGAGAGGACAAGGGGTAACAGGTTAAAACTTAAACAGGGGAAGTTTAGATTGGATATAAGGAGGAAATTCTTTCCTGTTAAGGTGGTGAGGCACTGGAATGGGTTGCCCAGGGAGGCTGTGAATGCTCCATCCCTGGCAATGTTCAAGACCAGGTTGGACGAGGCCTTGGGTGACATATTTTAGTGTGAGTTGTCCCTGCCCATGGCAGAGGGATTGGAACTGGATGATCTTAAGGTCCTTTCCAACCCTAACGATTCTATGATTCTATGTTGTGTAGGACAGTGTTGAACGCTTTACACAAGTCCAGGTAGATGACATCAACTGCTCTACCCCTGTCCATCAGGTCTGTAGCCCCATCATAGAAGGCCACCAAATTGGTCAGGCAGGATTTGCCCTTAGTGAAGCCATGCTGGCTGTTACCAAGCACCTTGTTGTTTTTCATGTACCTTAGCATGCCTTCCAGGAGAATCTGCTCCAAGATTTTACCAGGCACAGAGGTGAGACTGACTGGTCTATAATTCCCCGGGTCATCCATTTTCCCCTTCTTGAAAATGGGGGCTATATTTCCCTTTTTCTAGGTGTCAGGAACTTCACCTGACTGCTGGGATTTTTCAAATATGATGGCCAGTGGCTTAGCAACTTCATTTGTCAGCTCCTTCAGGACCCACGGATGGATTTCATCAGGACCCATGGACTTGTGCACGTTCAGATTTTTAAGATGGTCTCAAACCAGATCCTCTCCTACAGTGGGCCCACGGTCTTCATTCTCACAGTACCTGCATCTGCCTTCCAAGACCTGGGTGGTGTAGTCAGAGCCTTTGCCAGTGAAGATCGAGGCAAAAAAGTCATTCAGAATCTCAGCTTTCTCCAAATCTGATGTAGCCAGTTCTCCCGAGAGCTTCCTGAGGGGGCCTACATTGTCCTTAGTCTGTTTTTTATTTGCTACTTTTCACATGAAGGTCACTGTCTTCTTACTTTGTTCTCTAACTAAGACTGGAAAATGTGCCCCAAGATGAAATATTATTATCATTATTCACACCTATATAGTAGGGTATGTTCCTAATGGTCCATTCCGTCCTTGGTCATATATTATTAGAGTTTACTTTCAGTGTAAGGCCAAACTATACCTATAAGTGACAGTCCCATGAACTAAATGGACTAAGAGGACTAAATTGTCTCACTTCAGCAAGGACTGCAAAACTCTAGCTGCAGGTTTTCAGTAGACCACACTTTGCTCCTGTGCAAGGAAGCCTGTACAGAGCATATTTCCCACTTAGGATTCACTTGAAAAGGTCCCAGACCTGCCTTTCTCTTTAGTCTAGAGCACTGACTTTAGATTTACCCTCGTACTGTGCCCACAGAGTGCCCTAGATTGCAGTTCTGCATCCAGGCTGAATGAATGCTGAGTGCAACAGCCTCATCTTGGAGCTGTGGATCTCAAGAATATGCAAAGCTGGAATTGGGCTCTATGAGATGACTCGTTAAAGTTCACCAGCTTTACAAAAGGACTAGAGCAAGAACAGATGCTTCTAATGGAAACTGTGCCACCTATGCATTAACAAAAAAAGGAAAAAGAAAATTATGTTTCTGCCTTTTTAAATAATTACAAATCACCAGTCACTTAACTCATCTGCTCTTTCATTAGGAAGGGACTAGGAGCAATCTGGATTACATTTATTGTGTATAACACAAAAACCTTGCACATCTACCAGCAGGCATATACATATAAGTGTGTGCGTGAGCGTAGGGGGACTCACAATTCAGCAAGAGATCTGCATCATTTCTCATTCTGACATGATCCTCCTGAATTCAGATGCAATGCAGACAGGACTTAGGGGGAAGCAGTTTCTAATAAAATGCTCGGATTAGTTTGTCAGTCAGAAGCTGCAAATCTCAGTCAGCACTAAAGATGAGTTCCTGCCAAAAGGGTTTTTTCATACAGTAAATTCCAAAGAGATACAGCAGTCCTAAATAGATCTATTGCTTTCTAAGAATATAGTACAGTGCGCCTGCTAGGCATCTTGCCTAGAAATTCTTTTCCAATGAAGTACTGGAAGAGACAATTTCATTTGTTCTGCTCCATATTCCTTGAGTGGCAATAGCTCCAGTGCACTGCTTCAGTTTCCCATATGAAGGCATTGTGTATCTAGAAATCACTGTCTTCATCTGAAGGAGGCATCAAGTCTAAAGGGCAAACTGCCACCAATAATCCACCATAAACCACTGAAGGTGGTCTTGTTAGAAGCCTATTTACACTATTATTTGTGGTTTAATTCTGTGAGTGGGAAACACTTAGTAACCCTGACAGACTTCAAAGTGGCCTACCCTGCAATGTGGAAAGGAGAGGCTATGGATCATCTAGTGCTCTTCTGCAGAGAAAGGAAGGAGAGAACATTCATCTAGATATGTTTGAGTTAAATCCATGAGTTCAGGTGGTTCTGTACCATAGGAAAAACAGAAGTTCCTCAACGCGTGTTGGGAAGTTAAGTCCTAGCATGCCTCATCACATCTATCCATAGATGTGCCAATTCTCAAGGACTCACACCATCTCCCTCTATAGCAGCAGGCTACAAGAAGAGGCTGGTTACATCTGAAAGCTGCCAAATTCAAGGCTTAAGCTCAGACGTAACCGTTATGACAATTACAGATTTTCAAGGCAAGGTAGCCAACAGAAGTACCACACACTGGATGCTCTTATGGGGCAGAGATCAGGCTTTGTGGAAAAGCACCAATTGCTCATAGGTAATATTGTCTGACACATGTACATCGCTTAGAGGAAAATAAATCACAAGAAAGGGCTATTGTCACACCTCATCCCTACCTTGCTGCCAAGACAGGCTCTTAGCAGGATTGAAGAGTCACTTTAAGAGACTGAGAAACAAAAAATAAGCATGTGTGTCCAACTTAGGTCTCAGCAGCTTTTACACCACCCCTTTCACAAAGCTTTCTCCCTTCCATTTCCCCCCAGTAGGATACACCCAGGACAACAGTTCCTAGTTTGTGGAGTGGAAAATCGTAAGGAAGATGAAAGCACAGATTGCAAAACCAATTCCAACAGCCCAAAGCGTCTGAGAAAAGCTCCCTGGAATGCTGGCTTAGGAATTCCCCTTCCACTCCTGGGTGGCATGGTGCCAGGTAGTGCTGGAAGCTACAGCTTTCTCATCAGCCAGGAGAAGGGGCTTCAGATCCCACTCAAAGAGACCCAGTTGCCCACAGGCAGGCAGGTAAAAAGTAAAGCTACATTCACAGTGTCTTAATATATTCCAGGGAATTGCCCGGGTACTTTTGCTCTTTATCCTGAGCTACAGCCAGGACAGCTCAGAGTCCTTGCCATGACCTTTTTACTCCAAATAAAGTTTGCGTAGTGGTGACGACTAATGGGAGGGAAGAATTGTAATTCCACTGTGGTAGCTCACAAGAATAAAGGCATACCAGCTGACAAGTGACAATAATTCATGCAGAACATCCAGGCTGGATGTTGACCAGCTTACACTTTTGTGATTCCACTGCTTAAACCATCTTCAGATGGTGCACTACCCTGACTTGGTGGAATGTCCAGCCAGCTCATAGTAATGCAATCTTGGGGAATTATGCAATGCTGTTTTAAGTTCAACGCTCGGTGCCAGAAAGTAACGCCCGTAATATGTTAAACATACCACAAGCAATGTAAAAATACTGCTCTCACTTCAAGGGGGGCTGAGCCCCACAGACTTCTAAGGATCAAAGCCACAGCCATCAATTACAAGAATTGGTCTACAATAGCAAGTGAAGAGCCTTACTTATTCTCCACTGCTGGCATCAGTGCTGCTCAGCTGGCAAGAGGCTCATGGCACTGGTACAGCTCCAGGCAAGCAGACTTGCAGTGAAGATTCTGATTAAAACAGCAGGCTAAGGTTTTCATTTCTAGTATTGCAAATCATCAGCTACCGTGTCATGAGATGTCGATCTTTTCATAGGCAAGCCCACAGCCATGCCAGCTCCTAGTAGTACCTGGTGGAGAACATCAGGACAAAGCATCAGCTTTGTCCCCATTCCTCTCTCCTTTTCATTTTTTTGGGTTTCTTAATGCATGAAAATTGCTCACAGGAGTTTGTAGGAATTCAAGACACGTGACCCAGGCAGGATCAGATGGCTGGCTGTTGAGTTCATAAGGAGGTGGTAAGAGAGCAGAGCTACAAAGAGGAGGATGGTCTTGTGGTTAAAGAGCTGGCCTGAGAATACAGACACCTGGATCCAGTTCCTCCGTAGATTTTCTCAGTGACTTCAGGCAAGCTTATCCAGTGGGATAAGCTGACCTATAAAAATGCATACCCGTGCTTGCTCTGCCCATGCTCTGGTCTGAACTCTTCTTTCACCTTTCAGCTGAGCTTATTCACTCAGCTGATGTGTGATGCCCATTCAGCCACTCAGCCTTTGAACTGAAGCTGCCACATGTCTGCGCATGAAGCAAAACCTTCTTGCACCTCTCTACACCCAGGTAGTTAGTCATAGCCTCCATCTCCATGTCTTCTCGATGTCTCCACAAGACTACCATTCACCCTTCCGTTCTCTGCTTTGCAGTAAGATGGACAGCTGGAGAGATGGACAGATAGCACACACCTATCTCTTTGGGGCTTTAGTATTAGAGTACATTGTATCCCTAATATGAAATTATATTTGCTTGATAGAGTCTGTCAGCAGCAGCCCATCTGGTTACCTTTCCAAAATGAGGGGGGTTTTCATTACCCTCAGCAGTTTAGTCTTGCCTGGAATCTCTCTGTAGCCATTTTAACACTGTAACCTTTCACAGCAGCTTGTTCCATTGCCTAATTGTTTGAGTAGCTGAAACACATCTCCCACATATGTAGCCGGAATTTTCCTTTCTGCAGCTTAAATCAGTTTCTGCTGCTTCTTTCCTCTCTGACTAATGAGAATAACTGGCCTCTGTTCCCTTTATCACATCATTTCATGTATTTGCAGACAGCTATTATGTCTTCCTTCAGTCTTCTGTGCAGACTGAACACGCCTGTCTCTCTCAGCTGCTTCTCATAAGTCTGATTTTCTAAATCTTTCATAATTTTTTGTTATTCTCCTTTGGGCTTTCTCCAATTTGTCAGTGCCTTTTCTTAAAGAACAGCATCCAAAACTGAATTCACTAAGCCAGCTGAGGCTTTCACCAGTGCCAAGTGGAGCAGAAAAGCAACCCTGCTTGTTTTACACATGACGTGCTCCTCATTTCACAGTCCAGAATATTTCATTGGAAAGCATCAATGGGCTAAATATAAGAACATATGGACGGGGGACAGCTAAGAGGAAAAGAAATGCCTATGAGACTTCAAAAGGTGTAAACACCAAAAAAAAAAAAAGACTGTTTTAGGTGGGCTTGAGAGCAAGGAGGAGGCTAAGAATAATAGGATGAAATGGAAACGTAGGCTGGATATCAGGAAAAATATCGTAACACTTCAGACTGGAAAACTCTCTCCCCGGGGAAGTGGTGCAGACTCCATAAGTTGAGTCATTAAGAACTAGACTAGACAAAGCAGTGCAAACTGTATAGCAAGATGATTGGGATAGGGGCTAGATGGACTGATAAACTTGGCATTTCTAAATTTCATGTCCTACAGCACTCTTAAATAACAGAACTAACCTTTTCTTATGCTAATATTCACTTTTTGTCCCCACCAACACCTTCATGTGATCTCCATTTGACCTATATGTAACAGCAAAGCTATTTTAGAAAGGCTTTGGGAATTTCTGGAAAAGTCTGGGGGAATTTAACCTTTTCCCTGTCTCTGTATCTTTGGGGCCCATGTATGAAGGTTCCTGTCCCAGACAGCAAAACACTACCAAATCTCACATGGTGCAAATGGAGAAAGCCAACACATCCAGCAGAGAATATTATCCATGCCTAAAAGTGACAAAACTCCACCAGCACCAGCACCACAACCTGCCAATGCAAGGAGTAACACTGATGCAGCAACACCAATGGCTGTCAGCCAGTGGCAGTAGTCAGGACAAATCCCCAGTCTAGACAAAGCTTTAGTTATCCTGAGCAAAAGTCTCCAGTCTCTGGGTATAGTTTTCCTTTAATACTGGTAGAACTCCACAACTTCAACAGAACCAATCCTCATTCTCACTCTTACAGACACAAGCAGGATCAGATCCCTGCAGAATTTTCCTTGGCTGGGAAAAGCAAAGCTAAAAGTGACATTTCTTTAATTGTCTTGTGATCAGAGGACAAGACAAAGCCAAGCAAGTTTTAAATATGACCTTTACTGGTTTGTCTCTGGAGATCACAAGTATAGAGTCCAGTGGCTTTGGGAGGACCAGAGTTAGAAGGTTGTCTGTCCACCACTGGATGCTCAGCATCTTTTATTCTTTGTGCCAAAGATGTTTGGCTCCAAACTTCTTAGCTAGAGAGCCTCAGGCTTAGACTTTTCATCGAACCCAGAATTTGGATGGAATAAATGCAAATTTCAGGTGAAGAAATGCGAGTTTAAATGGAGAAAGAAGTTTCTTCACTGTACACTACATCCTAGAAGATGACAGTTATTTACAGCTGGTCAAACAGCTCAGTCATTCCAAGCAGAAGTCTAGCACCTACATTTATTTATATTTCATATTACTTCTGAATATTATTGTGTCTAAGTGGATGATGCCATAGGAGCTTTCAGATCAGGTAGTTTACAACAGAATTGTCCATTGTGAAACTGAGAACTTTTACAAAATAATGGTCCACCTCCAGAGAGTCTACAGTCTACGACTGGCAGGCTAATAAAAAGAAACAGAGAATTAGGTTAGACAGCATGATGAGCAGCATTATTGCAACACAGGGAAGGCTTTCCCACCATCAAATGTTTCAAGGTGCCAAAGCAAAAGAGAGGCTCGGGAGGGGGGGGTGAACAAAACATGACCTTGAAGAGCTCTCAAAAGCCAGCCTGAGGTTAAACAACAAATCAGAGAGGAGAGGTCTGGTGTGTTTAGCTGTGTTGGTTTGGTAAGTGCTGGAGCCACTGGCTTACAATGCCAAGAAGAGGCTGTTACATTAGTGAGATTATAGTAATTTAGTTTGTGCTGTTGCATAATGGACTAAGATGCCTAAATTCAGCAAAACTGTGTTGTCTGGCAGGAAATTGTCTTCTTGTAATAGCTGACAAGCTCAGTAGCAGGAGTCCTGAATGCATTTGCTGCATCTAGTGCCAGCATGTCACTGGCAGAGCTCTCTAGGAAGGAGACGCCTGTCTTTCCCCTCTTCTCTCTTGGCATGGTTACTGGCAAGGCACAGAGACCTGCCAATGAGAGGAAACCAGGGAAAAGAGAAATGTAGCTTATTGCAAGGAGCAAATGAACATTCTGCAACCATTTGCTGAGCCACCACTGAAGAATGTCAGCACCAAACTGCCAGAGTCAGATGGAGGAAGCACTGGCATTGAGAAGTGATTTGTACCTTATACATAATCTCAAGGTTCACAAAAAACTCCAGCCAGAAGACCTTTTGGCTTATGACTGATGTTCTGAAGTATCTCTTGCACAACTGGCCAGCACTGGGGTTGGCATGGACTTAGACCATTCAGGCTTTTCCAGCATCATAGGAGAAAAATATACATAAATGTTAAAAGAATTAGAAGTTTTAGGGGTTTTATTTGTGTGTGTGTGTCCCCTATACAATATGTCAATCTGCCAGTATCTCTTTGAACGTCAAATCTACCATTCTGGGACTTCTTAAACAGTCAAAAGTGCATCATTTTATTCCTTAGTAAAAATACTTATAACAACATTTTTCAAAGTATGAAGCATCTCATTTCCCATTGCTCTTTATACCCTACAAAAAGTGTTTTCCTTTTCACTATCTTAATCCTCCTTTTAAGGAATGAAGCATTCCTCAGACACGTGAATTTCCCAAATGTAGTACATGCGTGGTTTATTAAGAGGCTTGCACAGGTTCACAGGTATACAATAAAAGAGCTAACCTGAGACTTTGGCCTTCTGTACTCACTGCTTATAGTTTATCATAGAGTCAGGAAGTGTTTTGAACTTGAACAGCTCCTGACTTCTGAATTAAACACAATACAGCATTGCCTCCACTTGCAGAAGTGGATCCCAGGTGTCTTGTTCCAGGTCTTTATTCTTAGCCTAAAAGCCTCTGCTCTCACTCTTAGATAAGCAAAAGTCAGGAGATTCTCTCTCATCTTATAATAATCTTTCACATCAACAGCTATGCAAAGCACAGAGTACAGATGAAGCAAAACGTATGAGACACTCTGCTTCTCTTAACTACATAGTCCACAAAACGCTAAGAATCTTTCATATCTATGCACTAAGCAGGAAATCCTGTAGTCAGTACCCATGGCCTAAAAAAAGAAAAGGTCTTGAACTGCAGTCTTTTTAATGACTCAGGGAAAGGACAACTGGATATTCCCTGACCCCAGCCCTCAAAACATGAAGAAAATACACAAAGCATTTCAGACTTCAAGCATTCATTATTCAAAGTCTGCAGCAAATTATCACTTGCTGGGTTTTTTACTTCCAGAAAATGTTTTCATGTGCATTCACTGCCAACGCACTGCCATTATGATGCTTCAGGTTCCTCTGTTTAGATGGCCTTTGGCTCAAGGAGGAGTTTTGCATTCACCAAGGCACTGCAAAATCCTTGTCTTTTCTTGATGTGGAAGTCACAAACTTTGTCAGCTTGAGGAGAGCTGCATCAATCCTTTACTCCTTTTGAAACCATAACAAGCAAACTGTTTAAGACACACAGACAAGGGGGACTTTATGCCTGCCTAAAAGATTTCAATTGAAATTCAATAACAAAAGTCTTTGTGTATCTGAATTCTACCTTCATTAACACTAGCTGATTGAGTAAAAACAAATGGGATACACCAAGCATGCCACTAGGTAGAGAAAACAGCTATACAAATTAATGTTGAGCTTGGGGTTCAATTTTATCAAAGAAAAATAAATCAGTTTTGCTGCAAACAAATCAAGCATCACACTTTGCAGTGTAGCTACATCCTGTGAAGTTTATCAGAGCCCTGAACTTCCCCAGGAATTTTATACATAGATTTTCAAAATGATTTAGTGAAGATTTTGTTTGAATTTGACAAATGCTCATTAATAAATGAGGACTAGAACTCTTGCCTGAAGTGGCAATGGTGGCAGTGGTTCTGCCTGATGCCATGGACGTACCGCCTGCCCTCTAAACTCAGCCGCTAAGGGGGCTTGGGGCTGCTTTTGCACTTCTGCTTGCTGCCTTCCCCTGTGTACCGCACATATAGGTGGTGTTTTACTGGATTACAGGGACTTTCTATTTGCCCACTGTGGTCAGGGCCTCCTGGGTTTAGACTTTCAAGTCTTTCACCTGTACAACTGTTGCTGGAAACTTACTTCTCTGCAGATAATATATTTAGGAGGTTACTATTCATGCAATGACTGGCCGTAGGCATTTAGAGTTTCCAAAGATTAGAGTATACATGCTTAGGTCCTTACCTTGCTTGCCAAGTAAGGAACATCACTGAGAGGAAAATAATCAGGTGTTGGTGTACAGAAAGCATGTTCCTAATACCATATTTTTAACACTCTGAAGTCAAGCCTATTAGTCTGCTTCAAAGAGCACTAAGGTCTGCTGTTCTTACAATATGATCTGTGGTATAAAGCTTGCAGAACACACACCCCCTGATCAATACAGAGTTATTCTGAAGGCCAGGTAAAATTGGACAAGAATCAAGGGATGCAGGTAATGAATAAACAGCTCATTATCATTTAACACCTGATTATTCAATGGCATGTCACATGCAATTTGCAAAGCATCAGAAACAAAGGCAAGTCTACTCCTCCGTAAGATATCCATAAGGAAAATTGTACTAGTAGGATCACTATGCTTATACCTGTATGGTATAAGCCAGTAAATTTCCTGGTGTAAATCCTTATTCAGAAAGACCTAAAGATTTCTCAAAGATTTGTGACGGCTGTGGCCTGGAAAAAGGGTTCTGTTTTGCCAGACCCGGAGAATTTAGTGTGTGGAAAGATAGTGCAGCTGACTGTAAATCCTGGACACAGGTCTCACTCCTGTTAGCAGTGTGACCTTCCCCACCCTCCCTCTGACAGCCAACATTGACTTGGCCTTTTTTACTCATCCTTCCCTTCTCCTCCTTTTTACTTTGGCACCTCATCTGACAGTTCTGATTCCCCATGTACATTCACACGGCGCTATGACTTGTCTTCCCTTCCCTGTCCCTATTCCATCAGGCAAATTCATTAACAATTAAGTGGTTGATCCTGGAATGTAAACCACCAGCTTTAAACACAAGCCTGACAGTAGTGAAAGGGTGAGTTTGGGCTCCTTTGATCCCTGTAGTATCTCCTCTATCACTGCAGCTCTGTAGGCACTGGCATGTCCCTGCCTTACCAGGAGGGCTCAGTGCAAGATAACCCCACAGACTCGTGAAGGTTGGTGGGTCACCATCCCAACTAGAAGGGCTCCAACTGCTCCTTAGTTAGCTGCGACCACCCTCTAGTTTGAGGACAGCTTTGAGCATAGCAGCACTAATAATAGCTTTAGTTAAAGCACGGATGGACCCACACAGTGCTATGCAGTGGGTGTGCGACAGAAAGCCCTCAGTGGGGTGTAGGAATGGGGGCAAAGAACAAAGAGACTGCCTTCTCCTGGACTGACAGAGTTCACCTACCTCTTTATGCCCTATCTCTTCATGCCCAGGGAAGGTGAGGGGAGCAGGGCAGAAAGCACCTTGCTCAGACAGAGATGGGACAGTGAGTAGAACTAACTGCTTTGGACCACTACCTCAAGTGGCAGAGAGGGTCCCGCATCCACTCCTGGCAGAGCCTCTGCTCCCCATTCCCTGGCCTCTCAGAGTCACTCCACAGGGTCTTGCTGCTCAGCCCTGCATCCCAGAGCTCCTGCCTTGTGCTACAGTGACTCCCCATCAGTAAACCTCACCTTGCTGCCCATCAGCTACAGCCTCTGCTCCTCAGCCCATGTGGGCTGTGCCCAGTCTGGCCAGCCAAATGGTCTTCTCCCATGGAAAACCTTCAGCCACCTTCCTCCCTCACCAGCAGTTACCCCGTGGTTCTTTGTGGGAAGAGGCAGCTCCAGAGCTGCTGAGGTTTTTGTGTCACCAAGGCACGGGCTGCAGAGATAAACGTCCTTGGCTTGTTCCAGTGTGCAGGGCTGCACAGTTATTTCTCCCTCCAAAACACAGAGATTTCTGCTAGATAAGGTCTGCAAAGCTGTCTTTTCTACTAACTTGGGTCTCATAACTACATCAAACACAGGAAATCACCTTTCAATCTCCAGTTCACATTAAGACCTTCTTTTAGTGTACTGGATACTGGAAGGGCAAAAGCTGACACACAAAAGGCAATGGGGAAAACACAGTTCATTATCTCACTAGACTGAAAAAATCTGAAATGCTTTGCCAGTCTCACCAGGTTCTCATCATGGTCGCTGGGTGCTGCCCCTTCAGGTCATTCATACCTCCTTTCATTCCACACCACTTTCATGCATAAGCTCACCAACTTCTCGCTCATCCAGTACACTATTCCATACAACACATAACATTCCACGGCAGCTCCCTCTGCTGCAGCCCTCCACCAGGGCTCTTCCAAGCTGGTCTCCAGCCTGCTCTCTTTTTAGCTTCATTTAATGGTAGGGAGAGAAATGCAGTGGAAACTCTGCTTGGGGTCTCTGCATTCTCCATTTGTCAAATCCTTTTCACTTGCAGGTCTTTGAAGAGCTCCTGAGGCAATTCCACAGGTCTCTCACTCTGTTTCCAATCTGTCTTCTGCATCAGAGAAATTTGCCTTTAAAATAGGTTTAGTAACTGCCAGCTTTCCTGCATTCCTTTATCCCTGAGATTATTTTCCTTAGAGACCTTACTTACCAGTTCCCCAAGTTTGCTGAAGTCTACCTTTTTTGAGTCATTATCCATATTCAGCTGCTCTAGCTTTTTCCCTTGGAATAATGAACTTTATCATTTCATATTTGCTTTCATCCAAATTACCACCCAAGCTTTAGATTGTCAGGGTGTTCTTCTCTGTTAATCAGAAATGCCTTCAAAGTAGCTGTTCCCCTGCCCATTTCTTGCCACTTTCTGAAACATCATCATCTTCGTCACATCCAGGATGTCCACTACCTATCCCAGCGAGTTGATCAATACCAGTTTCAGAGCCTATGATAAACACCCCTGTTTTTCTTCTTTTACTAGAAATGTTCAACTGTTCTCTCTTCTTCTTCCCAAACACCAGCACTTGGTAAGCACTGTCTCCTTTCTCCTTCCTTGTACCTCCTGGATAAATGACATCCTTTCATACCTTCCATATCACCCCTTAAGTCCCATGGTGGGCCCCACCAGACCACCACTAAGGCTTACAGATCTGCTGCTATGTGTTATTGCTTTTATCATGTTCTTTTGGGATTAAAATGGATAAAAGTTTAATTGACCTAAATAACACAAAGCTTATTTGGTAAGACATAAGGGATGTAGGGAGGGCTTGTTCCCAAAAGAGCTGCATGTGGGATAAATGGAAGACGCACAGACAGACAAAAAGGAAAATTAAAAAAAAAGACTTTAGGTTTGGCTTGCAGGTTGCTGAAAAGCTGGAAATCCTGTATTGCAGCAGATAGACAAAGCTGCTACATAATTTCTTAGACAGACCCCCACATACAGGCTTCCTCCTGGGTTGAATATCAACCGATTTAACAGCAGCATGACTGTGGAATCCCCTTGTATATTAGAGGGAAGGAGTGGGCTAAAGGGCAGTAGCTCCACATTGACCATATGAGGAAAAGTTCATTTTTTCATAACACATTTTTTCCCATGAAAGGGAAGAATGAAAGCCAGCAGATGCTTTTTTCATGAAAACTCTATTTCCTTCTTCAGAAGTCAAGCGTGCAATTCCTTCTGGCCAGACAGACATTTCACATGTAGTTTAAATCTACTGCATCTCTTGGAAAGGGGTTTGGAAGCCTTAATAGCAGGGAAACTATCTACAGGAGCTCCCACTGGATTAAACTCACTCTTGTTCTCCACTTCAATAGACTAAGGTGATCCACACAGCCTGTGCCTTCTGTAGGCTTTCTAGATGCAATTGCTTTATGGACATAGATGATCTTAAGGTCCTTTCCAGACCTAACTGTTCTATGATTCTACATTTGTGGATGCTCACTTTTCTTATGAGGGTTTTTGCCCCTGTCTCTTTAGATGTATTTAATATTTCTCTCCTGTGCTCCACCCCAGAAATGGTTGAGAGGGGCACTGATTGCAGTTATGTGTGAAGTACTTGATCTCTTAGGATAAAAGGTGCAATTTGAATGCAAAACACTGTGAAAGCTTTCCATTTCTAATGGCTTTGCTTTCCCACGTTGGAAAAATATATAGAATGCTCATTTCCATTTTTCTTTTGTTTCCACTTCTGTGGTGCATTCCAAACTGAAGAATGCATGTCATTTGAGTGAGGGCTTGGACTATCTGAGTCTCAACCCAAACTACAATTTGCCAGATAACTCCTGGTCTGAATAATGGTGCTGACCAAATTCCCAATCCTGAATTAATCTGGTTTTACAGAGCACCACACTTGGCATCCAGACTTTGCATTGTGTAGGGCTAGAAGGAATATCAGCAAGTTAACTAGTCCAGCCCCTTATCCTAAGGCAAAAAATAACCCTCTCTCTGACTTGCTGCCGTCAGTAGTCTTCATCCAGGATCTCAGATTGTTAGTATATGATAACCAAGATAACCAAGTCGATATTCACAGCACTCTGCCTTTTGCAAGAACCACTTGAGTTTGCTGCAGACATTTCTTGCTTCAGGATAAGTTACCAAAGAGCCACCACACCCAGACAAATCACTTAGCACAGCAAGACCCACAACATCTTGGGGCTGGCACTGCAGCCCTCAAGGAGACTTAGACATCGCAGCAAATACCACTGTCATTTAGAAAGGAGCATCTGCTTTTCAGATACAGAGCAATTGAAACAGCCTGAGTGAAACAGATCTGTTATTGCGGGGGGGTACTGATATAACCTCACCATGCAGCCCCAAATCATTCTGACCTGCTAGCAGAGGCACACACACACCAGTTTCTTACTGAGCATGGCCATGCTCTGCACCTCACTGCCCCAGCACCAACACAGGGCTCATTCTGTGTCCAGCAGTTTCCTCAGCAGCCTGGTTTTGGATCCTGTCTCGGATCACTTGGTACCTAATGATCTTTAATCGCAACCAGCCAAAGCCTCTCTCAGATTATTTCATTTGCCTGCCAGTAGTTCTGCAGTAAAATACATATGTTATCATCGTCATTTTCTCATTTTGTTCCATTGCAAGAGGCTCAGATGGGGCCGGGTGCTCTGGGCTTTGATGTGTGCTTTTTTAAACTGTATGAGAACTATATTTAGTTTCAGTTCACTTTCAGTGTCAGGCTTCCCTGTCGTGGCCCTCTGCCTTTACCTTGGCAGTGTTACAAGATCCAATTATGGCTTAAAAATCTGGCTGTGGAGAAGCAAAACTGATGGCCTTTTATTCATTACTAAACAAGGACCTTCTGTTGTCCACAACACATGCCTGACGTGAAAGCTTTTAGAGGGCCCTTGAAGAGGCGGGTTTGCTGCTGTCCTGCCTTCGTGATCTCTTGAAGCCCTCGGAGTCTTAAAGACTTTCCTGCTGTAAAAGCCCATGAAGCCTTTGGTGTTAAAGCAGAGCTGAGTCCCCTTCACTGATCTTTTTTCACTTCCAGTCTGACCTGTCAGACAGAAATCCTACTTTACTTAAAGAAAAAAAAAAAAAAAAAGAAGAAGAAAATGGGAGTGGGAATACTTGTTTGAAGCATAACCTGTTACAGACTCATGCACTTACCCTGTCTGCTGAATTGTAGTGCTCTGTCTAAAAGCCAACACAATGAATCAATATTTCTAAAGGAGTACAAAGTGATATTTTCCAGTACCATTTTACAGTAGCTTTTATGTTACTCTGGTTAACAGTCAATTTCTGGCTAATACATATCTGATTCATCTGCAAAGCAAAATATTTTCTTTTCTGACAGCGGATGTAATGAATATGTTTGTTTAAAAGTGACTGTCTCGTTAATAAGTTTAATTGAATTATATACCCCATAAAGAAATATTGTCCCATTATTGATATATACTAAGGCGATATCCAAGAAAAACTTCTGGAGTAAATAACCCAGTGAAAAGCCAGCTCTGTCTGCATTTTGCATCTCTTTTCTTAAGTAATGCTTTATGTTTCCTTGGACATAAAGGAGATATTGTCAGCCCACGGTTTTAAGAGTCTGACTTTCTGGATCAAAAGAAAAAGAAAAGGATTCGTGCTGCTCTATCCTTGAAAGTAAATAGGTCAGTAGTATCTTAAGCTGTGGCCATACTGGTCTAATTGACATCCACTACCGATGGCTTGCAATAAAAACTTTTGTCATTCACTGGACACATATTGTTGTAGAAGAAACTCCCAAGAGACACTGATCTCTAATGAAATTACAAAGCCACCCACCAAGAGCCTTGTTCAGGGCCAAGAGGAAGTAAAGCTACTGATGGCCATCCCAAAATGGCCTCTGTTCCCAAATCACCCCCACTGAGCAGAGGATGTAGCAGCACTCCCTGGTCACTGCACCACTGGGGCATATGGGGACTCTGGGGATATCAGGATATTCCCCAACTCACCCATGCCTGACTTGCATGTAGAAATTTCCAGCCCTTAATGCTCAAGTTGGTTGATGAGAGCTTTTTGCTGATTTAGCTTAATTTGGGAACAAACTCAATTAAGCTGAATCAATGTTAGCTACGAAAGGGGTTGCACTGATTTAACTAAATTAATTAAGAAACCAATTTAGTTAAATTGGAATAAGTTGTGTATGTAGACAAGCCTCCATTTAGCATACACTCTCGCTGCCTTGCATAAGGCACCGCATCTCAAAGACAGCTGAACTTCACAGATGTGTGTGCATGTATGGACATATATGTGCACATATACACATGCTTTAGTAAAATTTTCCCACATACTCAAAATAGTCAGCAAAACTTCCAAAATACTCAGCAAATGTGATAAGCCCTTGACATTTTAAAGAAATATATTTGTTTAAATTCGTGTTTATGCTAACGAACACTGGGTGGTTTTATGTTGGTTCACACTTCATGCGAAAGGCACATGCAGAGGATCTCTTTTCCCTTCTTTTTACATGTCTTTCCTCCAGCACAGCTGATGCAACATGCATACCATACCTGGGCCATGGATGCTGCAATCCCCCAGCTGCTCTCTTCTCTGATGGATGATGCCCCAGCGTGCACAGGGAAGGATTAGAGTCTCAGCACTCAAAGCTCCTTGTGACAGGAGCCATGGCACTTCAGCCAAAGGCAAGTGTGCTTAGATGAGTCCTTTTCATGCTTGCACTGCTGCTTTGTACCCCTCATCCATTTGAGGTGAGCTCAGGACCCATTCACCATCTCCTCCCAGGCTCTGGTTAGAGGTGGGGATGCGCACAACATTGTGCTCTCCCCTCATCATGCGGACTGGTAAGGAAGAGGAACAGCAAACCTCTTTCTGTCAGCCTTTGTAGCATTTCAGGCAGGTGACAAGGCAGATCTGAAGGCTGACAGTTCAGCAAGAGCATTTCCATTAGCATGAACACAAAGTCCTAATCTCTGTCTGCACTGGCCATTCATGCAAAAGCAGCCATGCCAATGCCAAATACACAGGGCATTATGAGACCAACTGCCTACAGTATGAAGACACAGCAGTTTCATAAGGAAGAAAACCTACTCTGGTGTCATAGAGGTCAGTGCATCATCCCTTCACCCTCCTCAAAAACACCAATATTATCTCAACACTGTCTACAAGATCTTTCCTTAAGATGTCATAAAAGAAGTTCTAATCAAATAAGTTAAAATATAAATCCCAGCCTTTCTTTTTTGTTTCCTGTTTTATAGCACTAGGATACTGAAATGTAACACTGGAAGCATGGCCACAGTTCTCTTTTCATTCTGCTGAAGCAGAAGCCTGGGCAAGCATCCCTCCATCGCCTGCAGCTGCCTCCCATGGCACACCTGCACGCTTTGATACGGCTCGGTACTGATAAAATTGCAGTTAGCAGAAGCAATACCCCTGCCTCCTTCTCTGTGATTTCAGCTTCCCAAGGATTAAAGTGGTTCCTCTGAAGGAACCTCAGTACATATCGCAACACCAAAGCTCGGCAAGGACAGAAACTTCCTTTGTTGTGCAAAGTTATGACAGGAAATAACACTGGGTTGGACTGATAAGCTTTTCACATTCACCTGCTGCGTATCAAATGTTTGGGAAAGGTGTGTAGCAGGACATTCAGAGTCAGCTATTCACCACCTAGCAGCTTTGTCAATGGCAAAGCTTCTGGGTGCAAATAAGTTTATATCTCTTTCACAAAGAAAGTTCGAAAAGTGTATCACTAACGCCTCAGTAAAATGACTGCCTGACTGGCATCAATATTAAAACTGCTTCCATTCCTGCCAAAACCAAGCCTACAATGCAATGAACACCACTTTATTTTGAATACCACGGCAGCTCTGTGTCGAAATCTTTTTGCAGATTGCCAGACACCAGCACTTGTGATGAGATCCTGTTGGCTCACAAAGGTTTCTAAGCTGCTCATCAGTATTTACATAGCGTGAGCGTCTGTTGTATTTCGCATGGGATTAAGTATAATCAAAATTCATGTTACCCTTTGCAAGCTAGCATCAGAGGAAGGCATGCATATTTCAGCTAATTAATTAACAGGATGGATGTGTTAATGTGAGTCTCTTGAGACTCAGCTTAATAACCCACTAAGGGTCGTATTTGCAAGCAGCAAAGCTTCTGTGGCTATACAGTGAGACATAAATTATGGGTGAGGCCATTTTCTTTTCCAGTCCTGACTATCTAAATACAGGGAGTTGTTGTGGCTTTGCTTTCATAGGAGGGTGAGGATTGCCTTTTTCCCTTATTTTACTCCTAGCTCTTTCTGCATAACTCATTAGAACACTCAGAATGGCACTGACCACAGCATGAGGAAATGCAAGGGTCTCTTTTTCCTCTACCCAGAAGAGACATGGAGGTTGTGTAACCTTTATTATCTAATGCTTGCCTGGTGTTTTTGAGTCAGGGACTGAAACTCATTTGCAAGCATCACACCAGCCATGTCTATGTCACTACAAAGAAACAGCAAGATGATATGCCATGGAGAGACATTCACCAAGCAGAGGCCTGTTGCCACCTGAAGACCATCCCTGTCAGAGGTCACTTTTTCCACCTCTGCTGCAGTGAGTCAGTGAGCATTAAGATACGGAGACAGCCTGGCCTTCCACTTGATGAAAGGCTCTCCCAACATCTCCTACAAGATAAGCTATGTAAGAGAGAGTGAGCCAACCTGGTGGCACCCCACTGTTGCCTTCCCAGACCCACTTCACACATGAGCACACTGAGCCTAATGCCAGGAATCAGGGTCAGCTACAAAATCCAGGTGAGAAGGTGACCGCTCCTGCATCGCCCTTCCACCATCCCTGTTCTGTAGAGCATTTTCACAGATCTTCAAGCCTTCTTAAAGCCAAGACTTTGGGTGTCTCCAAGGAGAAGCTGGTGAAAGCCAAGCATGAGTTCAGAGTAGATTTCCGTCTGCTTTCCTACACACAGCCCCCAGCATGAACACATGAAAAAAGCCAAGTCTTTCTGCAAAAAGCAAGGAGTTTGCACATCCTTTTTAACACATTTATATGGTGCAAAATAATCCCTGCTTGTCACCCCCTTCTGCTGCTGAGATCCTCCAGGCTCACACAAACCTTGGTTGTGTGAGAGATGGGGTATTTGTGAGGTTGAGTTTCTCAGGCTTCTCACTTCTCCAGACCAAGTCTCTCCACCAGAAGGCCCCTATTATTTAGAGAAGTTGCATACCCATGGTATGACCTCCCCAGTAACAACCCAGGGGGAGGGAACAGCCTCTAATAGAACAGGAAGCTCCAGCATGAATGTGGGGTGTTCATTTCAATTAGGAATGAGCTCCATTACTCTTCATGTTTTTTTAGCTATTGTAGCTCTCAGCTCCTACGAAAGGTGCAACTACACAGGAAATGACTGAAAAGTCTGATGAAAAGAGTGGATGAAACTGTACAACACCTTCATCAATGAAGTGCTCAGGGTCAGGGTCTATTTGAACAGGTCACTGGCTACAACCAAGAAGCTTATGGGTCTTGCCCTGAGAAAAAGAGCATGTTAAAATGCCTCTGAACAATTCTTCCTCACAGCATTTAATTCCTTCTTGGAGCTGTTTGGAGTTGGTGAGTTAATGGCCTAATCACTTGTAACAAAATGGGCCAGCTTAAGCACCAGGAAGAGTGGGAAATCATACTGTTTGTCGCTGCTGAGCTGACATTTATCTGTATAAATAGGAGCAGGCTGGGTTACAAAGACATGCCTGAGTTGAAAATCAAGGGAAATCAGAGCTTAGACCTCTCATTTAGCCACATTTATGAGCTAGAACAGTAAAGGTATTTATCTGCACATGGGTGAACATCTGGCCTAAGAGGTGTGTTGCACATGTCACAGACCAGCTCTCCAGGAGCCTGGGGAGCTTGAAGATTCAGGGCATAGGTAGGCAAACAAATCCAAATACTGCAATTAAATCCCATGGAGACTGTTCCTCCTTTTCACGCTCATCACCTCTTGCAGGGCAGTTTGTATTTGCAATTTCAGTGGATCAGCTGCCTGCCAAGCTGCTCTGATGTGGCTTGGAGTGGACCCAGACAGTGACAAGCAGTAACTGTGTTTCCTCATCCCACCAGTATCCCATCAGACTCTCAAAGAAACAGGCACTGCTGAAGCATCCCTTCAACTGAGCATACTCAAGAGCTTTCATCAAACATATCCTTCATGTGCTTCAGAATACAGATGGTGTTTCCAGCTGCAGCCTGGAGAAGCCACAGACTACTGACTGGTTTCTCAAAAGGCTGCATTTTGGGACCTCTCTCTCACTGAACACTTCTCATACAGAGCTGAACATCCACTAGTACTGGATGCCAACTCATCATCTGTATCTTCCCTTGTCTTGAAGTTACCAGATCTAACAGTGTAACTATACAAGACTTGCTCCCTGCAGCTCCCAAGGTTGCCTTGTCTGTTCACGTATGTAGCCATGGGCTGTTAGCAAACAATTGCGCTCGTTTCTTTCTCTCTGCCCCAAGTGCACAGCCCAGTCCTTTTCTCTACCAGTTCTAGTGCTCATCTAACCTTTCTGGAGAGCTGATTCAGCTCATTCACTTAGCAAAAAGTTCATTCATGGTTGTGACAAGAACCTGAGCCTAGTATGGGAGAAACAACTGGAGTGCCCAGCCACATGAGTGGCAAAAGTGAGGCCATCTTCACTTGTGACGGTAAATTTGTGTAAAACATCTCCCCATCCCACTGGTGTAGCCCAGCCTTAACATACCTCTACCAAAAACACTCAATTCAGAAAATCAATCAGTCAATCAATAAATAAATGTTGCTAAATTATTAAGTTTAAACTCATATCATTTAAGGAAGGAGGGAAGCTTATGGTAGGAAGGGACTACAATAATCAGTTATTTCAGGAGGTAAGGTAACAGGAGCACCCAGAGCAGTGAGAATGATCATGACAAGGATGATAACCTCTTACCCTGGAATTCTATCTGGAATAACATTTCTTATCACAGCCTAATACCACAAATGAAAAGCTAGAGGTACAAGTTTACTTGCCCCACACATCAGTCATCATGCAACACCATGCTCTGATGCAGCACACCTCTGAGAAACTATTGTAACCGGGCTGCATCTGTGGTTTTGCAGACTTGAATTCATAATTGCAGGCTCAGCATTCACTCTTTGAAAGCCATCCTGTTGTATCTCATTTCAAGCAGTGCCCAGTCATAAGCAAGGTGCCAGCTAAAGCTATGCTATTATTATGGCTAGAGAACAAGAGGCATTGCGAAGAAAAGACCTTGGCAGCCAAGTTGGAGTACTAGAGACATGCATGGATATACATATGCTGCAAACATTGCCCAGTTTAACTGAACTGCTGCAGTGGCAGAGGCTTTGTAAACGAGTCAGACCTATGTGAGCCTGCCATGACTGCAAGTTGGCGTAGAACATATGCTCCTCTTTCCACTACATTTTTCCACTTATTATAATGATACAGATGAAACTCAGCTGATTAAAAGAGGGTACAGGGAACTGTCCCCACCTCATTTGCCAATCAATTAATAGCACACAGAAGCTTAGTGCTGTCAAGAAAGGTTTTTCTTTGATTTCTTCCCTTCTATTGGGCTTTCAAAAGCAGGTCTTGAAGGCAGATTTCTTACCCTGAAAGAAATGAGAAAGTACAGCTGTTGATGCCCTCTGTCACAGAGCAGCTGTTTGCATGGGACTAGGGAATAGACAGGCTATCACTTGAACTTCCAGACATACGAATGTTAAAGGCAGCAAAAAAAGGAACCTTCCACCTATTCCATAGTTGGCTGCGAAAGTGAGCACCATCCTACTGGTGATTACAGCTTTAGAGGTACAAGGTACCAAGAATCCTAAAGTGCTTTTAGAAAAAACTAAGCATGCGATTCAGTGGCTCTGGCAAAACTCCAGGCACATAATTTCTGCCTGCACCCCCACTATCTTCGTGCCATCGGCTTGATAAGAGACTCAAAGCTATCTTAAAGTGCTGCCGCACAATGTGTGAAAGCAGCTTCCTTCCTACCTGGAAACAAGACATTTGTATGACTAATGCTCTGTTTTATTTATATATATATATATATGGCACCACTCTTTAGCTGAATACATGTGGGTCCTGCTGCCTGGATGGGCCCCTGCTGCTGTTAATGGAATTCTGTGCAAGTGTTAAAGATTGGATTCCTTGGCAAAGGTCTAAATGTAGCATAAACTCTGTGCAGATATAGGACTTGCCATTTATTAAAAAAACCAAGCTGTCTGAAAGGGCAATGCATCATGCTGGTTACTCAGCCTAATTCTCGTTGTTCTCTCCAGCAGTGTATTTCACTAATGTCATTGAAGTTACATCACTGTAAATAAAGTCAAAATATGCTTGATTTTGTTTTTTTTACCTAGTGGAAGCTGACCAACAAGTTCCAGTGCTCATCATTGACCTTAATGGCAGTGTTTATGCTTCTAAAATACGTAAGAGGTACCCAATTACACATGTGTATGCATGCCCCGAAATGCAAGCTTAGTTATTATCAAGGTAACATCTACAGGTTTTGTGCCCCAGAGTCCTCTTAAGCTATGTAAAGCACAACAAAGAATCTGTTCCCATAGTGAACAGATAATGCTGTAGAAGTTTAAAATGGATATCATATTCAGCAGACAGAAAAATACCAAAATCCAATTGGTTAAGAACCCTTGGTTGATGATGAACTGAACATGAGCCGGCAGTGTGCACTCATAGACCAGAAAGCCACACGTATACTGGGCTGCATCAAAAGCGTGACCAGCAGGCCAAAGGAGGTGATCCTGCCCCTCCTACTCACCTCTCCTGAGACCCTACTTGAAGTGCTGTGTGCAGTTCTGGCGTCCACAACATGAAAAAGACATGGAACTGTTGGAGCAAGTCCAGAGGAGGGCCATAAGGATGATCAGGGGCTGAAGCACCTCCCTTTTGAAGACAAGATCAGAAAACTGGGGCTGTTCAGCCTGGAGTAGCTGCATGGAGACCTCATGGCAACTTTCCAGTATCTGAAGGGGGCCTACAAGGATGCTGAAGAGGGAATCTTCATCAGGGACTGTAGCAATAGGACAAGGGGAGATGGGCTCAAACTTGAACAGAGGAGATTTAGGTTAGATATATGGAAGAAGTTCTATATTATGAGACTGATGAAGCAACTGGCACAGGTTGCCCAGAGTAGTGAAAAGCCCATCCCTGACAGTGCTCAAGGCCAGGTTGGACAGGGCTTGGAGGAACTTGGTCTAGTGGAAGGTATCCCTGCCTGTGGCAGGGGGTTGGAACTGGATGAGCTTTATGGTCCCTTCCAACCCAAACTATTCTATGATTCTAATTAAACAATTAGTGGTCTGAGAGACAGGAGACCTGACTTGCCAGCTGCTTCACACTAACATGACGCATGAGCCCCCAAAATTAATGTCTTCGGAGGGATAACTGTCCCACCCTGCACAAAGTGTGCACATTCATATGCAGTAAGTCAAACAACATAGGAGCAACACTGCTTAATGGCAGGTGCCATCTGCTAAGTCAGAGAAGCTCCATTCGGGCATGGCCAGGGCTCTGAGAAGAACTACAGCTGCACAAACAGTTGGGCAAACTCTGCAAATCACAGGAAGGTTGTGCAACCCTGCTGCGAATGTTTTGGAAACAGCATTCATTCTTTTTTCTGTTCACTCAGCAGGGATTACAGGCATCATAACTTCATCTGTCATTTTCACAAGGAGATAAGGGCAAGGAAGGTGTACAGCAGATAAAGCATCTCTCCTTTTCCCGCCCTCTTACTTCCTCCAGTGCAAACTTAAAAGCTGCATAACGCAGCTCACGTGAGCACCTCTTATCTAGTTAACACAAGGTAGGAGAATGTTTAATGAGTTTATTGCTTCCTGCAGCTGTACAACCTGAAGCTTGGTTATATCTCATCAAATATCATAAATGGCTATGAAGATGGACAGAAGTGGTCCCGCCTTGCAGAAAGGAACCTCTACAGAACATGCAACCAGATCAGGGGTCTCTGTAGTCGGAGGCATTTTGCTGCTGCCTTTGAGAGGCCCCAAGATCCAACATGCAATGAGGAAATAAGCCAGTTAAAATAAATGTTTTGGTGTGGTGAGCCCATATCTCACAGACCAAGGTATGGAACAAGTTCACTTTACATTTATTCAAGGAACTTTTTGCAGAAGCACATCTCAGGCCTTTGACTAGCTTCATCTGGCCTGATAAATATTTCATTTCATGCACGGCATAGATTAAACAGGGAGACCTCCAATGTACATTAAGCTCCTAATATATCAATCACCTAATTAAGCAATTCCTAAGTGCACTATATAGTCAAAGAGAAGGGCTCTAGAGGGAGATGCTGGTAATCAAACTTTCCCACCTGGCTTTGTGCCCTGTTGTAATTTGAATAAACTAACATCTTCCCTGGTCTCTTAGAGGGAAGGGTGTTTTGTCTCTCAAATTTCAGACTTGTGAGAGTGTCATTTCTAGAAAAGGCCACTGAAACCCACGATGCTGTTACATGCAATACAAGTGTGAATTATTATAAAGGCCAAGTCTGATTAGGTCTTTAGTTGCTTATAAGAAAACCGCTAAACCTTACACAGTGATGGTAAAAAGCATGTGGTGAACAGGAGTTTCCAGAAAAAAAAAAAAAGACATGTTTTCTTGAAAAACACTTTGTTTATACATGATTTGGTTGATGCCCTCCCCCAGCCCAGAGGCTCTTCTTTGAGGGTGTTTGTGGAACCCACAGTGTATGAGCCACTGACAATATTTACTGAGAATCTGGCAGCAATAAGGTACCTTTATATCTGCTTCTCATTATTAAATATCCCAAACTTTTATTGAGATTATTAGAACCTATTTAATGGCTCATTGAACTTAGAAACCATACAATTTTCCTATTAGGCATTTCCATCTAAATATTTATGATAGCAGTTCATATGAGAAACAAAAGACACAAAAAATGAGGAAAAGGGAAGCATTTCCTCAGCTGCCTGGGAGCAAGACCTGTCCCTAACTCTAGCATAAACCAGTGGTACAACTCTAAAGGAAGCTAACTGAGAGACACAAAGCAAATCTGTTGATGATGAAAGGAGAACCTAGCCATGTCTTTAAGGGAGTCTGCATAAATTTGGATACAAGGCTCCTTTCCATGATTAAAGAGAATATTTATAACTACTCATTTCATGTATTTTGGGTGTGGTAAGGAGTCTTCCAGTCAAATCACTACCTGGTATAAACAGATTTATCTATTTCTAGCTAGAACATAAGCTGAAATTCCAACATGTTTTCCATAAGCACAGTAAGAGCACAGCTATGGAGGAGTCAAAAAAGTCATTGTGGTTTCTTCTTTGGATGGAGAATTGATGGAAGGAAGACTTATTTTGAGGTAGACATAGTAATGAAAGCTTGGCAACAATTAAGGCAACATGTATCTTCAGATACTATAAAGCCTCTATATTTTCAGATGCTCTGGAGTCTGAGTTATCAACACAGCAGAAATGCAGAAGATGATATTCTGTTTATCTGATTATGAGAAAGGACAATCTTGCTGCCAGAATCCTTCAAAACGAGTTATTTTGGTACAATTCTCTGTATTTATATCTGTGTATACACATTATATGGGTACAATTTCCAGTTGGAAAGTGCAAGCAAAACCAATGCAGGGCAACACCCTGAGATGAACATGAAGTCACAGGCTGTCAGAGCAGATGCCCACAGTCTCACTTCTACTGTATGTGTATTCCATGAAAATAGACATGTTTAAATCCAATTACATTAACATGGCACTGAGCCCAAGTTAAAATGCCTTGTCACTAGTCAGGAATTTTTGGCCCAGGCTAATACAACAATGCACAGCTTCTAGACAGGATCTGGCTTGTACCCAGCTGGTTTGCAGTGCTGGGAAAAAGGACACGAAAACTCTCTGACCCATCCACAGAGAAACACTGAAGTTCAAGGGCATAATCATCAAAATTGCTGCCTCATTGTACAAACACCTCTAGTTTTCAGCTTAAGGTTGTTTAGGCTTTTAATATTCTGCTTGGGGGCTCAGTAGCAGTGTTGCACAATATCAAAACTCAGTATACAGCTCACTTCTAAACCTGATCAGGGATGTCAAAAGCTGGGGGGGGGTTCATTTTGGAAAAGAGATATGGTGTACAACCTGTCACTGTCAGAAGGGTGAATTGACAATAACCCAAACACATGGGAGGTTCAGTGGTTTTCTGCCTTTTCCTTTGCTCCCAGGATAAAAGACTTGAGTAGAATAGAGAGTAATTCCACACAGACTGCTGTGAAAGCTGGTGTGGGACTGGCTATGTGCAATATACATAGGTATGACTGGCAATCTAAACACAGGAGTGACAAATCACTAGGCCTGGGAGTTCTCCATTGACGTAGACGTTGTGATGCTGAAGAGCATGGCTCCAGCTAAATTAGGTCATGAGATATTAGCACCTTTCTCTTTATGTTCCCTTTTCATAAGGAAATAAAATAACACAGGACCTACAGATAATAAGATTATAAAGCCAGTAATTCAAACGACATATAATGGAAGAACTGAAGTCATGTAAGTGCCTCCTCATACCTTCCACATATATACATGTAAGGGACACTCCTTTTCCAGGAAGTTTAATCTCCAAAATTAGTTCTGAGGAATCCTGACATGGCAATGCAAGAAATAACAAACCTCCAATTGTCTTCTCTTCTCTTCTGAACAAATTTGCTGCTCCCAGATTAAAACCACTGGAAAATGCACTTGTTTCCATGTACAACATAGCAGCCTTGGTGGGAGCTGTTCTATGCCTTACAAGAAAATGGCAGGATATGAGCATTCATACATTTCTGCTGATTCTCACTAAGGCAGGAAGGTGTAGAGATGTCTGGTAGCAGGCAGCAGGATAAGAGATTCTGGGATATACAGTGACACATATGCACTTCTCTGTGAGTGCCCCAAGTGTGTAAGATTCTGGGCAGGAGGAAACATGATCTTTTCAGACAGAAACCTCAGGCGAGGGAGTGTGGTCATGTCACCAAGCTAATGTACAGTGTGTTCCTTGACCTACACTGCCCATTAATATTGCCAGCTAATTAGTTGCCTGCAAAGCCCCAAAATGATTGTCTGCATGCATGGAGCAGTTGAAGAAATAAACCCATCCCACTTCCCCACTGACACCAGCTGTCTGACATGGTAGGACTGCAGTCTATGGTGCATGCTGTAGCTCAGCTGAGACAGCACCACCTCAGCTATTCCCCCTGCAGGCAAAGCTCCCAGGGTCTACGCTGTAGGAGGGCAGGGGCGTCAGGCTTGAGTGTGGAACTTGGTCCAAGCTCAAAGGGAACCATATAGATCCTGCACTGACCTCAGAAGAAAGACTGTGATGTCAGAAAACAAAGTCTCCCTCTGTGTGTAAAAGACTCTTTTGTACATCCAAAAATCTCAATTACATTATCAGGATGACACCACACTAACTCAGGATAGGACCTATTTCCATAAGGCTCCCCTCTGTCAATACATGTATTGCCTAATTGCCCTTTTTATCAATCAACTCAGTAATGAAGAATATGTCATGACCTGCTTTCTTTTTAAAATACAGCAAAGCCAAAGAAAGAACATGATCTTCCTATTTTTGTCTATGATATACAACCAGCTTGAGAATAAACTACAGCATAAATAAAAGCAGGGAATTGTAAGCAGCAATACTTGAATAACTACAGGAGTATTGGTTTTCGGGCTATCCTTTTATCGGATAGTAAATTAGATACAAAGCCATTTGGTTGAAAGATAATAACATTTATGCAGCTAATAAGTCAATCTTGTAAGGAATATTGCTGACTTCATTGTCTGTGTTAAACCAATCTCTACTTGTTAAATCTCTGACCCTCCCCTGGGTCTCATTCTGTAACCAATGAAGGATGACTGGACTTTAAAGTACCTCCTCTTCTCTAGTACATTTTGAAAATAGAGTACATTTTGAAAACAGAAAACTGACCATGTAGCTGGGCAAGAGAATAGAGATAAGATGGTATCCAAGATCACTGGGAGACATGGGAGGAGAACCACATCTCCTGACTTCAGTACCATGACAGCACAGTCCTTCCCAGTGCCTGCTTATCTTCATGATTTTGCAGAAGCCTCTCAGCCAACACATATGCTTCCCTTCATTCTCTCTTCTCAAGTTTCTCTGCTACCTGACACCTTCAAGAAAAATAAAATAAATCTTTATTAACACATACAGTGAGCAGTGCTTATTCCTTGTAGAGTTCCACAGAAATCTAGGCAAAGCATTATTGACGTTGATGGAATTTCCCCTTCTGCCAGCTGAGTGCTGGAACAGATGGAGCCCAGCTTTGCTACAAGAGATAGATTTCTCCACACCTACCCTTCATTGCTTCCTAACGATAGAAAGAGGAAAACTCCACATCTTTCACAGGAGAGGAGAGACCCAGAGATAAGTTGCAGCGCTTCTATATGAACACGGAAGCTCCCAGTGCTGCAGCAGAGAAACAGGACACAGAAGATTATACAAGTGCCTGAAGGCCTCTGCATGCTTCATTCTATGACATAGACCTGTGAAGGGTTGTATATGTGTGTGTCCAAAGTCAAAACAGGGACTACAGCTTAACCTCTTGTACTTTTGCCCATAGCACAGCTTAATATTCAAGCCACTGTTCTTTGAACCACTTCCTTTGTGATGGGTTTGGAAACTGTTCATCATGCCATGGTAGCATTCTTTAGTGAGTCTGTTCAAACAGCATCCTGATTTCAAATGTGGCTAGGCTTTCAAATGAGATGCAGACTTTGAGAATCTGGGTGTTCTATACATTCCAAACTGGAAAGCAGAAATTATCTGACCGCTATTCCAGTTCCTTCTCCTGAAGCAAGTGGCAGACTTTTCCAGGCATTTTATGGTTACACAGATTAGAAATTAAATGGTTAGAGTAACTTCTGTTATATTATCTCTCTTTTTTTTTCTTTTCTAGAACATGCTATATAGACCTCAATATAATATATATATAAAATTAATCACATTTGATGGCATAACAGAGCATCATATGAGACAAAACTGGAAATCATGGGAAGCATAATCATATGTCAGTGATAACCACTGCATAATGTTTCAGCATATAGCAGAGCACACGGTTTGTATCTCTGTTAGATCAGTTTCCTTGCTGCCATTGAGGAAAGTTTGCTTAATAGTAGCAGTCAAGACCTCAACCTTCAAAATCACCATTTTCATCTGAAGAAGAAGACTGGGGGCCAGATCAGTATATTCAGCATAGAGATTAAATGAGGGATATGTATGTGAGTTTTATGGGATGTAATTTTTGTGGCATCAAGATTGCCAGGAAAAAAAAAAGGAACTTATAGGAAAAATAAATACATCTGCAAATGAGTTCCATCTTTTCAGTTGACAAGTACTGAAATGAAAAAGTACAGGAAAGCAAAATAGAAAAGGACGTTCACCTATCCATTCCTACCTCTTCAGAAAACTGACCATGTGAGAAAGAAATACCATGCACTGAAGACAGCTTTTCTCTCTAAGAAGGCTAACTATGATGAGACAAGCCACAATGCCACTTGCCTCGGTGCACAAATCTGTCCAGAGCCCTCTTGCATGGGTCCTTGTTGGTAAAACAGGACCTCGCAGCATATTCTGCACCCTGGAATGTCATTATGTTATTACTAACATTATTTGTATTGGGGTAACTTCCCAAAGATCTCCCTTTCCAGGTCAAGAGCCTCATTCTATTTGGCATAGTAGAGAGGGAAAATCTCTCCCTGAAGAGCTGACACTTTAACAAATAAAGTGCTAACAGTAGTGATAACCCAAATTGAAATTCTGGCGATATTTCATTTCTTCATATCACCAAATCACTTGAATATGAGTAGGGCAGAACTGAACTAAAAACAAAAGATGCTCAGAGATATAGTATACATAATTTATTACATAGTTTAATGTTTGTGGGTCAGCTACCCTTATATGTGGGTCTTCCAGCAACCACTGAAAACAGAAGTCCACTGCAAAAACAAATATGTTAGCACCTAAAGGCTGTAATCTGAACTAGTGCAATCACTTAAATGAGTAGCATAGCAGCATTTTTCATTTCATTGTGTTGGCTTAGATTTATTTTTTGGAGCTAAATTGGCCATGAATTATGAAGGTATAGCAATCTGATTTCATACCAGTTGTAATTGGGCCAACAGGGCATCATTTTGCGTGTCAGTGTACACAGCACTGAAGAAATAAAAGCATAGAAAGGGACCAGGATTTTTAAGCTTGAGAAAATGTTGAACTGGGAAGTACATTTCTGTGTTGATCCTGGAGCTCAAGAGATTCATATCCAGTGTGACATTTTATGCAAACCACTAACACAGGCTCCTTAGTACCCACTGGATAAAATCCATTCAAACACATTAACTTCATTAATGTTTTTATTAAAGCTTAGGCATGGACAAACTGAAAGGTTAACTCTGTCCTCTGGGTGAAGGGGAAGAGGGAATAGCATTGTCTAATCATGCTGCAATTCCTGTGGATCAGGCAGTTCAGCTGCTTGAGAAAAAGTAGCATCTTAACTGAAAATTCAGAGAGGTTTAAAGTGCTACACTTAAAGATGTAGTGTGCAGCATTTTATACTGAAATAAGATTTGATACAGCCCAGATAGAGCTGGATTATTTATAATTCCTCCTTTTCTCTACAATTTCCTCACCTGAGTGATCCCTGCCTTGTGGCAGAGGAGGCAGTAAGTTTATCAGAGTGAAGAAAAACATACCATGGTAGTAAAAGGATCCATCTGGACTGCATCTAACAGAACCAAAACCAGCTTTCTTGATTTTTAAGATTTGTAATGTGTCACCAGCTCGCTGAGAGCAAACAGTTCAGATTTTAAATATTGATGAAGGTTCCATTGTTCATCCTCCTTTGTCTAAAAGCCAAAACACATCCAAAGGCTCTGAATATGGTTCTTTTCTTTTTCACCAGCAAACACAACTGCAGCAGCACAGTTTGTCAGAGCCAGTTCTCTCCCGTGGAAATCTTTGCTTGCCTAGCCAAGTTCATTCAACAAGGGTAACCTCAGCTCCTTCTCAGCAGCCAAAACCATCAAGCAAGGACACTAGGACACTTACATCCCATAAATCCTGTCCAACATTTTGCTTCCTTTCTTGCCCACCCATAGCATTTCCAGACACCAGAAAAGGCCCTTTGTGACAAATGATGACAAATGGCAAGTCCCTCACAATAGTCATAGTATCATAGAATGGTCAGGGTTGGAAAGGACCTTAAGATCATCTAGTTCCAACCTCTCAGTGCACCTTCTGCACCAATTTGTTTCAGAAAACTATCAATCAGGCTTACAATTAATAGCATTGCATTTTAAAGCCAGGTACCTCCTATGAGACATCTGAATAGATGGGTTGACTCTCAGGCTTTCTGAGCACTAATTTCCTATTGGCATGTTATATTTTTGCAGTATATTATTCACAGAGTAGATATCCCAGATAAGATGTGGTACTCAGTAAATAACAAAGAAGCATAAATCATGAACAAATCTTTTGAAGATCTTGTTTAGCTACCCGCAAACACTCATCTTTAAATTTCTATTTTCTCCTCTCCTTTAGGGTGAAGTCTGGCTGCGTTTTTAATTCTTCTTTTTTTCTAGCAAAATTTTGTAATTTTATAAGTTCTCATTGTCTTTGATGTGGTATGAGCTTGGAAGTTTTGGCCTTCCTTTCCAGTCATGGGTTACAGCAGAGGTAAGCTAAAGACTAACCTTAGTAAGTTCTCTCCACCAACATCCCAGGCTTGACTTCAAATAAAAGAGCAGATTGCACAACTGTTCTTAAGAGAAATTTAATTTACACTATTGAGATTACAATATTTATTGAAGAACCAGACACAATCTCAGCAGAAACTTGTATTAGTAAAATTAGTAAAAACTGGGAATATAAAAATTCAGACCTTCTTCAGTCTCTACAGGACCACAGTGTTTCCAATACTTTAAAACCTAAGTTTGAACAAAAATACTCTGGGAATTGTGAGAGGGAATTTTGAGGTCTCAGGATCTTCAATTCCTTCACAATCCAGTAAGGGATGTGGAATTACCAAGGCAGGATACTGGTATTGCCCTCTTTAGTAAATGGCATTGAGATCTCCTGATGAAAAGCACTCGATAAGAGTGAGGTACTACCTATGCCAACACTCAAATCAGACAGCCTTGTGTACAATATCTGTTTATTTTTATAGTGAAGTATATTATACTGCCAAAAGGACACTTCATCATCTATAATAAATATTCATCTACATGTATCATGCACTTGGGCTGCATGAACGATGAGACCAGAGTGCAGAAATGAATGGGAAACTCATGAGATAAATGTCACCTTTCAGTGTTGTTGTTGCAGATAAATTGCAGATGGATACAAACAAAATCAATTATTTCATGCAAGTGTTTGACTCTGCATAAGCTGTTCCTTATGCCTAGACTAAAATCCTAAACCTCATCATTTACCTTTCATGAGAGAATGGCAAGAAGAAACTATGAAGTTCTAGTAACTGAGGATAATTATGTACAGTAACACACAAACTTCATCATACATAATTTCCCAGAACAAAGGTCACATGCTATAGTATAGAACAAATCCTCACCACTGCTTACTAAATAGCTCCATTCACTACAAAAGAAGTATTGTGATTAACACTAGCAGACAATGTAGCATATAAATTAAACTTCCGCATGTAGCTACCACCCAGCAATGACTGAAACATGGCAAAATATGACCTCTGTGACCGAGTCTAATAAAAAAAAAAACAACACATTCAAAATATTCTTGAACTTTGCTGTTTTTTTTTTGAGTAAATAGAGTTCAGATTTGCCAGGCTTTAAATATATCAACATACATTCTGATTTTTTAAATGTTCTCCTGAATTTTCTCAACAAAGGAAATACTTTTTTCCAGAACAGACATTTATTTGGTTTTAAACTGTACAACTAGTCCATGAATATGCAACAACTTCTTTCCACGAGCAACATGAGGAACAGTAGATGTAAGAACTGTAATTTGCAATATTCCCAAAGAGACAAAGTTACACAGCTGGGGGGGAGGGGGGGGGGGTCCTGTTCCCTACACTCTGACATCTGCAAATAAAACAAAACAGAAAGAAATTGTCTTGAAAAAGTAGTTTTAAAATTCAATAACTGTGAGTGTTAATTCTGCAAATGTGTTTTATGCTAATAGGAAGCCATGGATGGGGATGGAGATGTTATGGCATTGCCACCTCCATTACAAGACTCTGGGTATAAAAGTTATGCATAACCAGTACAGTCATAATTTGCATATTTTTTTCTCTTCCAACTGGAAGTTTGGTGTCATTGTAACATTAAAACTCAAAACAGCATTTGCATGTTCAGTCAGATGACTGAATGGAGTCATGCTGTGGCTGTTTAGTCAACTGTGACTGCCCTTCTGCCCAAGCAGAGATAACCACCTATACATTGCTCTTGGTCCACAGAACCCCAGTCGTGAGGCTATACACATTAATTCATCTCAGGTAAGGCAGCTTAATCTATGTCTCACTGCAGAGACAGCATAGAAACAGGTCACAGTCACTTGTTCGTCCAGCTTCAGCTCCACACTTGCCCATACACCTTATTTCTCTACCGTGCTATGCCAAATGACACAACCCAAAAACCCATCAAACGCAAGTGTACCACTTGCATGAACAAGGTTTTGGACTTTAAATTTTTCTTTGCTTTCTAAGTATGCGAGGAGCTCATTCTGCCAACAGTTACTGACTCCAGTAGTAAATGTGTTGCATGTGCTGCCTTCGGGGCTGCAGCTCACCTCTCCATGAATAAGTGTTTGCAAGGTCTGATGTTAGGTTTTCTGACTCATGCCTCCACACCAAGAGCTGGCCAGCTTTGCCTGCAGTTTTACTGAATTGTGGGTTAATGAAATATGGGAGAATAAACAAAGATGCTATTCTCTTGAAAGCCACTATATCTGAAATCTGGCAAGCTGCAGTACATTACACCACCAACCACAGGGTCATAATGTCTAAATATATTGTATGTAGAAAATAGTTACCGAAAAGTAAGTATAGTCAGCATTTGTAATAAATAATAGCTAATAAATAGTGAAAGCATTACATTCTAGGATGTAGGATCCTGGGTCTTCCATTATTTAGTAATTTATTATATGAAATCCATTGACCTTTCCAAGCTTTCCTTTTTCCTTTTCTTTTTTTGGTGAAGCAGGGGTGTTAATTATGCTTTAGCTTTTTTTATTGAGCAACATTAGCATACAAATAGGCCATCAATAACCAATTACAATCTCCATCTCAGAAAGAAGAGAACTACAGTATTAAGTGCGGCTACTCACACATACACACAAGCCCCCTTAAAAAAAAAGAGCAACTCACAACTAAATAAAACAGGAATGCACAGGAAAAACTGACAGTGATAGATGAATAAATATCAGGCTAGCTCTCAGGCAGGGAACTGAAAAAGGTCCTTCTTATTCATTGGCCAAACATAAGGCTGTCAAAATAACCCTAGTTTTCCCCAGACTGCCCTGCCTTTGACTCCAGAGATTAAAAATCTGTTCAGATCTCATGCTGGTAACATTTATGAATTTTACTCAAGTGGAAACTATCAGTTGTGTCAAAGGGTGCTGACTTATGTCTTAAGCAACATTTGACTTATTGCCGGTGAAACACTAAATCTGCTTGCTTCTTTTTTTATAGTGGGGGACCGGTATGGGAAAAGGGTTCATTTGTAGCATTTGTCACTCTAAGAGTAGGTTTTTGCTAAAGATGGATAATAAAACAATCGCCATAATACTTTTCTCTGTAAGTACAACAATACATTGTTGCTGTGCCTTTCATCTAAGACCTGGTTTAAAACTGAACCTGCACTGATTTAAATAAAGAAGTTATTTTAAACCTTTTCAGTTGAACCAGTTTCACTTTCTAATGATGGTTTAATATTCAAATATTTCAAATATTCAAATAATTTAAATGCAAATAGGCAGTAAATTAATTTTAATCCACATAAGATGTTTCCAAATGTTTACCTAACATTTAAATCCATTTAACCTTAAAACCAGTTATATCTAAACGTACGATCAATCAGTCAGTGAAGTTACAGAAGTCACTGACCCTCAGCTGAGATGTAGTAAATAACCAGATGCTGATTTAGAGACCATTATGAAACAACGTAAATAGCTTACTTTGGAGCCATCTCTGCTTGAAGGATGCCCTCTTACAATGCCATGCTTTGATACATTATGAGATTCTTGTCTGAAGCAGTTTGTGCATATTTTGTTTGGGGGGTACATGGTCTATGTTGAAAAATTGAGTAAGAACCTTGAATTATTGAAGTCAAATCCTACCAAAGAAAAAAACTGTTTGCAGCTTTCACATAAGTTATCTTGACCTTCTGCCATATGGGTGTTTTTTTCACTGAAATGATAAATAAATCGTTGAAAACTACATAGCACTGGTTGTCTAGAGGATCTTCTTTTGTTTAGGGCAGACAAGTTCTGCCAAATCCTGCCTTGCCAGTTGTGAAGACAATCCCCTGGGCTGCCCACCTTGCCTGCCAGCAGCAAATACCCTCTCTGAAAAAGACATAGAGCCACACGGGCTCTGCATACACCACAGTTTGCAACCTACTCTTTCAGTTTAGACAGATTAAGTTGTGAATTTCAGCAGCCAACCTGCTCCACTTTTCTGTCTCCCCTGTGAGGGTGTTATCTTCTCAGTTACCCAGAAGGATTCAAAGGAGTCCATTAATAACAGTTTCCCCTTAACACAATTTAACAATCCCCCTCTCCTCCAGGTTTCCTCCCATGCGGGTAAGAGATGAGCTGCAAAAGTCCTAGCACTTGTCAGATGATTTCTCTCGTTTTAAAATACAATGTGACATGCCTAGAGAGTGACAAATACACTTTAACTCCACTATTCTCTTCAATTCTTGTAAAATCTCAAATTTATCCTCTGGCATTTTCCTGCTTTACCATGGAAACTATGCATGACATTTCCTGATGGCTTTTTCTGGTAGTGTTAGTACATGGGTTTATGAGACTGCCAAGGGCCATACAGAAAAAAAATGTCCATACCTTGATATCAGTACTGCAAAAGAGCATGGAAAAGACTTTAGGGCAACCATTCAAAGGAGCAGGTCTTAGGGTGCAGTCCCAGGAGATGGGGTAGCCAACCTAAGAACTCATTGTCAGCACTTTGTTGTTGACACTGTGGTACTCCCCATCTACCCTCTCCTCCTAACGCTGCTCTCCTCCCCCCTACTCACCTTGGGCTGGCTCCCATGTTCTTTGAGCCACTCCTTTTTGCCAATTCACTTCATTAACCCAGTGCAAACTGTGCCATAAGCTGGAAGGGAAAGATCAGATAGTAGATTCTGCCGGTTTAGTGAGCAAGAAGAGCTTGCAGGAAGGAGACTCAAGGACCAAATTCAGTGAAAGGGAGGAATGAGGTTGTATAACCAAAGAAGGGGAATGACAACTGCCCTTCACGGATAGGACTTGTCACCTGAAATCAAACCAAACCCAGTTTCATCTGAAATGGTCAGATATTTACAGTCATTCTCAAAGAGTTTGCTGACCTATTCTCAGGATCCTTGTTATTTTGGCTCGACTGTCCAGAGAGTGCTGAAGGCAAGAGAATCTGGTATTGCAAAGGAGCATTTCATACACAGACTTCCCCTGTGGTTATCTTCATGCTGTCAGAAAATACGTAGTGAATAAGGCTGTAAAAAGACAAAAGGCTCTCAAACTTTCTGCAGTGATAGGTGGCAGTAGGGAATTGTACTTTAATGTACTATTCCATTAGATGATTAACAATGTGCTAACATTATTTCTCCATAATTAATAGCACAAGGCTAGTCTTTTATAAAAAGGAAGAGGACTTTTTAAGAGCATCTCTCCAACATCTTATTTTAGATTTCTGAACACTAAATGTGTTGCAACCTGAAATATGGAATTTCACTTCCAATTTTGTTATTTAAAAAATATATATTTCTTTGAATCTTCTCTATTTAAAATAGAAAATGTAATAAAAATGAGCATTTTGCCTGGAAAAAAAAAAAACAAAGTTTAAGGATTCTAACTTGGCAGGAAATATTTTTCTCGAAAATGTAAGCTCTCCCCCTAATTAGATGGATTTTAACACTCTCTTTATAACTCTGCACAAACATATGCCAAGGCAAAGCTTTTGAAGGTAATTATATTGCAACTCATTTTCAAGATATTTCAAATCAGCAGCCCAGCCCAGACATCCATTCCAATTGTTCTCTGATTTTAGGACTGAACATTCACACTTAATCCTAAACACAGACTGTAGAACCACAGCTGTTATTAAAATGGAGATAAGATAAATCTTAATTAACCGGTTGTACATCAGTAAACAAATAAATTAATCAAATCTCCCTGAATTGCAAGGGACAGTTTTGCATCAACCTGAGGAGAAGTTTTAGCTTTTTTATTTTCTTACTGAATACACATTACAGTAATTGCAAGTGTGCAGCATGAATACAATAGATTTTAAACAGCTCTTTAAAATGTATCAACTCCACAATTTAAATTGAGAAAGAGGATAGCAAATGTGTGTTCTTACACCTGTCTTCCTAAAAGTGAGACATAAGTTGAGTTAGTAAATAAGTAACAACTCAGTTATGGCGCCCTGCATAGCAAATCTATTACTGGAGCAACTCCCTAACTTTAATTTTGCTGCCATTGCTCTGAGAAATAAAGAAAAATGGAAAAGTTGAGATCACTGCTTTGATGCTATCTTGGTTGTACTGATGACCACTTTCAGATGTCTCCAACAAGCACCATTATTTTGTGGCAGTTTAGAAATTCTGACATGATCTATGCCAGTGATTCAAAATCTTCCTAGTCTTCAATAAATGTCTGCATATTACACCTCTATAAATACAGAATTCCACATCAATATTACTGACAGGCTATCCTAGAGTTATTTGAATGATATTTTAAACCTTCTTATTGCTAAGTCAGTAGGGGAAAAAAAATCTTCTTTTAAATTACTTTTAAGTTTATTAAAACTTACCAGTTCTGTGATGTCCTATTTCACTAAAGTCACCAATTCATTTTATACAAGCCACTGAAAAAAGCAGCTGATCATGCAGATTTCTGGATCTCTCTTGCCCTGGCTGCATTCAGCTGACCAAGTTAAGGCAGGAGGTTATGACCTGTTACTTCTCATTCATACACAGGTGAAGATTTGGAAGTGTGTATTCTATCTGATTAATCCAATGGTATTTCTGAAATGAGTAATGGCTATTCACCAAATAAAAATTGATATCACCACATCATTTTTGATACTATTATCTTCAGTGGGGGAAAAAATGTGGCCATTTCTAGGTGCAGTGTAATTAAATTCAGCCTACAAGTATTTTCACTGATGAAGATAAGCTGCTTTGATAGAAGAAATAAAACAATTCCCTTGAAAATAGTCTAGAGTACAAAATTATGTTTTAAAAGAATTTGTTTCAGGTTCTGATTTTCTTGAGAAACTTTGGTGTCTTTAAACATAAAAATGTAAATGAAAATTATTAGTTTGGTTCGGTTTGGTTCTGTTTGGTTTGGTTCAGTTTGGTTTTGCTTGGTTTTGAGAGGCTTTCAGTGAAAACTTAATATTTCAAGACAAATTTTACAGTGTTTATTTCACCATAATTTCCAAACACAAAACCTTATCATTGCTTATGTTATATCTTTGAATGTGCAACAGATGTCTACATCAAGGTATTCTGATATTCCTTAAAATAACAAAATACTGGTATAAAGGGACTTTCCAGGAAAGATAAAAATACTGGCCAAATGTTAACTGAAATGTTGAAGCGAGATTAGACAGCAGAGAATATTTGTATTTTTTAAGTCATGGGGTTCTGATCTTACATGGATAATTTCACTCAGGAGTTTTTAATTGCTGAAGTGATAGGCTGAGGTGCAATTTTGGCTTTGTAACTCACTGACTGTTTAATGACAGCAAGGGAAGAAAAGCTGCCAAGCTTTCCAGTAAGATGCAGTGGAAAGATTTTGCCTTTATTATATGCTTAATTATAATCTTTACAAATTTCATAAAACAGACAGTTGATTCAAGAAATTAACAAACATTAACATGCTGGGAGTGGATACCTTAGTAGGAAATTCTTACTAATGTGAAAATCAGCCACCTATATTTGTCATACATATATGCTCAGTGGAAAAATATTCCCAGTTTAAGTCTGAAAAAGTTGCTGCAGTAATCCCAGAGATACAATTAGCCTACTTTACCTAAACCAAGAAAACTAATCCCAGAATGAATATCTCTCCCTCTTTTCTACTAGCAGAATATGTACTAGAATAAAACTGAGATGGAGAAAAAAAATTAAAGTATCATATAAAACCAATGGAGATATATTGAAAAAAAAATTAACTTATGTGTTGTAAAAAGCTATTTGGGTGAAAGACTTGAGATAAAGCTGCTACATCTTTCTTAGTTCCCCCCACCCCCTTTCCTGTTTGGCTTCACTATAAAGCAGTAAGCACCATCTGCCTTTGGATTTTTCTGCTGATTTGCCCATGATGTTTCTTCTATGAAATTTCCCTTGGGCCAGAATTTGCTGAGCAATCTTATCTCCCCAGAAGTCAGTGTTTATATGGGGGATTCAATAGCTCAAAATTTCAAATTCCTAATATAGGCTTCCTGCCTGTTGATGTATGCCTGGGTCTCATTGACTCTCCCTCCTCACAGAGGGCTGTGCAAAGGACCTTGGCTGTTCTGCGTTTTAAACCAAAGGCAAGCAGCTCCAGAGCTTGGGTCTGCACCCACTATTCATTGCCTTTCTCTTTCCCTCCTTTCTTCTCCCCCATGAAGCAGGTAGGGTTGAGCTTCACAGGTTTTTCCCTGCCCTGAGAAGAGGACTTATTTTTACAGGGCCCTCACAAATCACTGCCCTGAGCCCCTGGCTGAGAGGCAGACATGGAGTTGAACCTCTGAGGCCAATGTTGTACAAACCCTTTCTGACTACAGGCTTCCATCTCTTCCCTCCCACAGTGAGGGCATGCTCCTGCCACACTTTCATAGCATATTTAAAGGACCTGAGGCTGAAGGTGAGACACTTTGCCTTGCTGATTGAATGAAAAACAATTCTCTGGTTGTCTCAACATGATCTGAGGTCGCTCATGCAGAAGCCACAAGCACCTGACATGGAATCATAGAGTGGTTTGGGTTGGAAAGGACCTTAAGATTATCCAGTTCCAACCCCTTCCCATGGGCAGGGACACCTTTCACTAGACCATGTTGACTAGGGCTTTGTCCTGTCCAGCCTGGCCCTAAACACTGTTGGGGATGGAGCATTCCCCTTCCCTGGGCAACCCATTCCATTGACTCACCACCCTCACAGCAAAGAATTTCTTCCTTATATCTAACCTAAATCTCCCCTGTTTAAGTTTTAACCCGTTACCCCTTGTCCTGTCATTATAGTCCCTAATGAAGAGTCCCTCCTCAGCACCCCTGTAGGCCCCCCTTCAGATACTGGAAGGCTGCTATGAGGTCTCCACGCAGCCTTCTCTTCTCCAGGCTGAACACCCCCAACTTTCTCAGCCTATCTTCATGCGGGAGGTGCTTCAGTCCCTGATCATAGTCGTGGCCCTCCTCTGGACTTGCTCCAACATCTTTATACTTTTCTTACATTGAGGACACCAGAACTGCACACAATACTCCAAGTGAGGTCTCACAAGAGCAAAGCAGAGGGGCAGGATCACCTCCTTTGACCTGCTGGTCACGATCCTTTTGATGCAGCCCAGGATACGGTTGGCTTTCTGGGCTGCAAGCGCACACTGAAGCCGGCTCATGTTCATTTTCTCATTGCCCAACACTCCCAAGTCCCTTTCTGCAGGGCTGCTCTGAATCTCTTCTCTGCCCAATCTGTAGCAGAAAAGAAATGTATAGATGGAGTCATAAAGAGCCCGACTGCTCTTTTCAGGGGAAAGTGGCTACACTGATAATGTGTAAAATGAAACTGTACTGTAGGTAATGTGTCCTTTGCAAAATATTTCCTGGGGGAGAGCATATCCTAGAAATGCTTTGTAGACTACCATCTAACTGAAGATTTTCCTTCCATAATAACTTCCATAGATCATTCACAGAGTGAAATGAGCTAGAGCTACCCTTCCCACAGGGTAACATAGACCCCCCTCAGTCCTGGAATAAATGTTATAGGAGTGTCTGTGTTGCCTTTATCTAACATATGAATTAACTCAAATGATCTGGCAATCAGTTAATTTTGGAAGAAAAATTCTCATCTGCACATGCCCTTAGCAAAGATCATGTTTCTTTTTTTGTCTGATCTCTCTCTCCACTCTTTAAACTCCTCCATGTGAAAGTGTATCACCCTTTAGCTGTTCCCCAGCACACAGCCCGCTGCTGGCACGCAAACAGCAAAATTCCAACCCATAACAACATCAAGAAATGATTGTTGCTCTTGCTACCACAAGAATCCTGTTCAGCTTTGGGGGTGGGCGGCTCAATCACAACCTTCATAACAGATCATTGATGACAGTGAACAATTCACTTTTGGAGCTACAGACTAAGAAATCATATAGGGATGAAAAATGCCACCCAAATGTCTTTAAGGAATTATTTTCATACTGGGGACATTTACTTGTAATATTTATAAAGAGATTACTGTTTACAAGTAGCCTTGTATCTTTAAAATATTTCTAACTAATATGTATTGGAAGCTTCTTTGCACGCACACCACCATTATCTCTTGGGTTTAATACGTGATCAACTGTGGAAAACTGTGGGATACTTACAACATCAAACAAGCTATTAATTTTGTGATTATGGAGATGAGTAGTTGGTAGCTTGTTTCCTAGAACGGCTTCTCCTGAGGGAGCTGAACATAGGGCTTGGAAAACCTTGGTTAAAAAACAAAACAAAACCCACCAAAAACAAATCCCCACAAATTGTTATTCACTGAGCGATCAAAGCAACAAACCCCTAAATACCAGCCCAGATATCTAAATATGTACAAAACAAGCAAAAAGATGCTTAAAATCCACAGAGAGAAAAAGAAAATATTCTGGAGGTGGAATTCACTTAACTGGATGTTTATATACCAAAGTATGTGTCTTGTATCTGGGCAGGTCACCTGAAGATATCTTTTCACTCAGCAGAGAATTAGACAAACAAATTAATGAAGATGATGACACCATTCATCTCATTAATTTCCTACATTCTTAATTGCATCTTACCAGTTCTATTAACTGCTTTGACTAAATCACCCTTGGCTATAATAGATGTTCATGAGGTGGAGATCTAAAAGTGATGGACCTCACCCTAATCTGCAAGGTGTCTTCAGTGCTCCAACACCAGAGGACCTTCACTGTGGTCCTTAACAACATGTATGATAATAATATGTATGGTAATAATACATGATATGCAATAACATATGATATGCAATAACAAAGTTCATTTTCATATCTTTATTTAGTCCAAATCTTTCTTGCATTGGAAACCTGTACTGAAATCCTCACTTGAAGCCCCTCTAATCTCTATGAAACCATTTGAGAGCTAATATGTACAAATCTGTAAAAGTTATCCACGTCAGAGGTCACATTTGATATGATGCTTAGATAAGATTCACGTGCCTGAAAATTCTTTATTAGAAATGTGGTATAGGGGTATATGACAAATACTAACATGCCATCTTGTTCACTATCAACCTAGCTGCTCATAAATCGCCTCTTCAAAAACGAGCCAAAAGAGCACAGGAAGAGTTACTTGCAAATGCACAATGGCTCAATATATACCAAGTCCACACTGGCAGAGTATGAGTATGTTTAAGAGATAAATTAGTTGCCTCTATCCCATAGTTTAGGCATACAACAGCTGAAATAGATAAATAAATAAATAAACCAACAACAAAATACCCCCAAAACCCAAACCACCCTTGTGATACCATGTGTATATCATACGGATGATGGGCCAGAAACCTTCTCATTGCCCTAATCTGAACGGCAGACAAACAGGTACATGACCTGTCCAATTGCCCTTTGCAGAAGGGCAGCTGCAGGTCAAGGCAATGTCCACTCCACCTAGATCTGCCCATGAATGAGCCTCGAAGTTCACAGAGAGCCCAAAGTGGGAATGACCAGGATGCTGAGCCATCTGTACAGGGATTAACCTACTCACCTTTGAAGACCTCTTACTTTTGGTTTGAATGTTCGAATACAAACTTTGTCTCCTTTCTCAAGGCATAAGATGTGCTTTTCTTTACCAGCATGATGTTCACAGCCCTCATGAACAAATCCCTTAGTGGTGCACACTAAGTGTTGCATAAGGAGTGATAAATCACAGGGACCATAGTTTTTTACCCATACTTACTAGAAGCAAATGTGTAGTAAGTTCAGAGACACAAATCCAGAAGCTGGATCTTCAGGACTTGCTACCTGGGTGAAATCATGGCTTTCCACAGACTTCCTCTGCCCATTTGGGTGTGTGGCCAAGTCTCTCTGTGCCTTACCCTCTCCTCCTCACCAGCAAAGCAGAGATCAGCACTTCCCTGTCTAAGGCTGAATACATCAAAGATTATGATGTACCCACATATTTTGGCAATAAAGTTTTAGCAGTATCTCAGGTAGATAAAATCTCCTGCAAACAAAATACTGGATTCTTTTAAAAGAGTTGGGGTTTTTTTTTTCAGTTCAATCAAGCTGAAAGAACAATATGCATGATACAAACAGGTTTTCTGATTTAATTACCATGGTTTCAAAGTCCCCTCCTGTACTTAACACTCAGGGTTATGGAACTTGTTGCCAAGCAATTACCCCTTAAATTTGCTTTTATCCATGCCGATCATTTCCCAGAGTTGATCATTACTGCAGGCTTTAATTGCTTTTGTTGGCTCGTGTGTAGCTGGAGTTCAAACAGAACAGATTAACAGGAGGCTGCCAGCCACGAAACTCTTTGAAAAAAAGGCGGGAAGGCGAATTAAGAACCTCACAGTGTTCTTTATTTCAAGGACTTCCCAGAAACTGTGGTTCACACCTATATCAGCCTCAGAAAAGGCACTCAGGAGTTAGATCCTGATCTCACTGCTATCAGTTTTATCGAGGTACCGGCCATCTTTGTCGTATGGAGTTGCGGGCAATGAAAGTCAGTACAGAACTGGGAAAACAATGAATGAATCACAGCAGAAAGAAGAATAAGGGCATTATCTCCAGATAGAGCAGTATGCAAGACAACCGAGATACCAAGTACATGTAAATTTCTAGCCCATGTCAATAGGAGAGACGGTCCCACACTGTCACTGCTTGTGTGGTTTGGGTTTGCAGGTCACTGGGAGAGAAGGGTACTCTCATTCCTGCAAACATGCAGGCTGGTTCCAATCCCTTCAGATCACATCATTTATCTTAAGGAAGCTGCCAGGCGCAGCAGGAAGCTGGATTGCGTCCGTGATAAAAGCGATCCTTTCCTTCAATAACATGGTTTATCTATTAAGTGAAACTGCTTTTAGAAGTGGCTCAGTATGTTTGCAACGTCCCCTCTGGTAATGAGGTTAATGCACCCGATAGAGCTGATACTGTGGAGCATTCATCAGGAGCATCTTCATTTAAACACCAGATATATTTGCAGCTGTTCAGCACTTACCCGTCTAACCCAAACTCATCCATTTATTTGTTTTTCAGTCTGTTTCCCACGTGAACATTAAAACCCTCTCATTCCCTCTCTACATTCCCTACTCTTAACACAGATTCAGGCTAATATAAAAAAGAGGGAAGGTTGTCCACACAATACATATTTCTTCCCTCCCACACCATCATTATCTCTTTTCCTTTGTAGCTCAGTAACACCTAGAAGCTTTGGCAGTGCACCAAGGGTTTCACCAGTGCTCAGCATTGCACAGCTACATGGTAGTCTCAGGCTCAATCAGGTTGGTATCACAAAACCACAGCAAAGGAGTGACAACGTGCACACACACAATGTGCTTGAGAATGAGCAAAATCTGAGAAGCAGGGAAGGAAACAAAACATCACATACAAACACGATGAGCGATAGCTGGATATATGTTAGTGGTGTCACACCATCATGATAGAGTGAAAAGTTTATGTTTACATAGTTCATGCAGGAGGAATATGTTAGTAGGTGCTACAGCCACTAAACAGTCATATCATACGTTTGCACACAGCTATGCCATGACAACAGCTGAATTTATAGAGAAGGAAAAGAGCAAACTTCATGGGAAATTGATGTTATGATGCCCACTCAGCATAAGGGGAGCCAAAAGCAGTCTTAATCTTTAGAGCAGGACCCATGAAGAATACTTTCTTACAAATCCCGGTAGAATTCCCCTCTTCTACCATTTCAGGATAAAGGCCTGGAGCAAGACCTATGTTATCACAGATCCTGTGAAAGCAAAAGGCCATGTTCTGCACACAGAGAGGTTATAAGAGGTGGCAATCCAAAGTCATTCTCTTTTCTCCTTCCTTGTCTAGCTAAACAGATATTATCTATGAGAACAAGTAGGTATGTTCAACAATGAGGTGTAATTGTGCCATGATAATCTCCAGTGCAATAGACAATATTTAACATGCAGTCGCTACCTTGAAAATTATTTAAACTGAGCAAAATGGAAAATTAAAACTAAGGCTTTGTGCACCTTCATTGTTCTTTGGGGAAAAAAAAAAAACCAAGAGCCTATGGTAAATGGGAGATTTTGAGAAATACAAGGAAATCAGAGTGATAATCAACCTCAAAACAGTGTATTTTAACTGAGAAATTGATGATGCAAAGATGGAGGCACTGTTCACAAAGCTACCATAGAATCATAGAATGGTTCGGTTTGGAAAGAAGCTTTGAAATCATCCAGTTCCAACTCCCCTGCCATGGGCAGGGACACCTTCCACTAGACCAGGTTGCTCAAAGCTCCATCCGACCTGGCCTTGAACAGTGCCAAGGAGAACCTTGAATAATAGAGATGGACTGGAATACAAAAACACTAAATGCAAGGTCCCATATCTGGTAATTAACGGCACTAATATTTATCACGAATAGGGGCTTAGGAAATTCCAATCACACATTTTTAAAGCAAGTTAAAATGGGAATAGGTAAAAAAAATTTCTAGAATAGTACAGGAGAAATAAAATCTTGTCAAACAAGAAATACTTTTTCTTACTCAGTCCGGCAAAACAGATCGTCAATAATACAGCCTTTTTTCCCTATAACCATAGAGTATGAACTAGGGAGTGAAAAAATATATTTAAGCTGAAGGACTTTGTTGACTCAAGAGGGAATCAAGTACACACCAGCCATGAATACAGTCAGCTTGGAAACTAGAAGAAAAATTCTAACTATCAGAGTAATTAATCTCTATAAGTTTCCATAGGAAAACCCCCACAGGATAAATAGCATTATGATGGAACTTGATAAATTTATTAAAGACATTTTTAAGACATATTTACCTCCAACAGAATGGGAACAGATTCAGTGAACCAGGAGACCACTTCCCACTCTACATCTAAACCAAAATTCACTCTTTGTACAAAATGCAAAACTCCAATTTAAAATGTTCTTAAGCCTACCGTTTAAATAGAGTTTCACTCATGGCACATTCCTTGTGCATCACACATCTGTTTGGCTCTTAGGGTTTTACATGTAGTTTAGAAAGATATTTTTTCCTGTGTTTTTGGTAACTTACGAACACCAGGTTAAAAGCATCTGCATCAAACTTGGCTTAGGCATCACTGACAATGTTAAGTTTTTCCCTCACCAAAGGACAGGGTTTCTTTGCGCTCCGTTGGCTAGACATCATTTTTACATCTGGGAACACAAAGTGAGAAAAGCTTAGGGAAAATATAACAAGAAATAGTAATGCTCATTCTGGTTGAAACAAAGTGCCAGATCTTGCTGCAGAAAATGACTGGTTTAGTGCTTATGTAGGCTTTTCCTGACCAGTTTAAAGGGAAAACCCCTTTTGCTTGCTTTGAGCAGCATCTCTGCAAAAAGAAGGCTAAAGTTAACAATGGGTAAGTCGGAGGCAGCTATACTGCAGGGAGAGCATCAGATTTTCTTTTTAGTTGATATGTATCAGTGAATTGGAAGTAAATTGCTGAAACCGTGCTTCCCAGGATTCACACAGCTCATGTGCTGACATATGCGTAAGGCTTACCTTGACCTTGTGTCAATGTGGTAGTACCAGAGACTGTTCCAGTGGATTTAAAATATAGGTGAATAGACATTCACAGGAACCATGGAAATTCGTATTTGTGTTGGATGCCTCCAATTATCTTGCTGCTTTGTTAAACCCTGATCTTCTTAGAAGACCTAATCTGTGGGCCCTGATGCCTATGTGCACATTCAAGGACAGGGACAAAGATGTTATACATCTTCCTTTGCTCCAAACTGTAGCATCATGAACACCAGCCCTCTTGAGAGCTGATTTCTGAAGCATCTGCACCCTGTGCCTGGCTCTCAGTGCTGTCCGTGACACAAGCTGTGGGTGAAGCTCTTCCCATATCTGAGATGTCTACAGGAGCTCTCTCTGGGGTGGATTCTCTACTTCCTATCCCACAGCTGAAGGTGTGTACAGGATCACTTTTATTATTCAACTGATAATTTTCACTAAACTTAGAAGACCCTAGTTATGTTTGCAGTTTTGTTCTCTTCCACCAAATATGACCAAAGTTAGCAAACAGATTCAAAATGTACTAGCATAAGACATATGAACATGCTCAGTCAGTGTGTTGTAACATAAGCTTCTTTTTGGAGTTAAAAAAGTTGAAAAGCCTGCCCTAGAATCTAGAAAATTAATTAAAACACAGAAGAGTATTTATTGTTCTTTCCAAGACTTGGGATACAAGGAGCTTCCTACCACTTTGCTGACTTCTCAGCTGGTTGATGGACACAAGAGTGACTCCTGCACTCACAAAAGCAGCAAGATTTGGATTCATCCCATCGCATGCAGGCTGAAGACTCCCTCTATATTTAATGAATTACCTCCCTATGATGTTTTCCTCTCTGTGTTGGTGACAGAGAAATCTCAGGGTGATTATGGTCCTTGTAAGTGCTGACTCTAGCTGGATCACTGTGTTCTTCCCACCACAGCATTTCTACTGGCACAAATTGTTCTGGAAAAGCTGAAAAAGCCTCTGAGCAAAAACTTGATCCAGAGCCCATAATAGCTGCAGAGAACTCTGGTTCTGTGCAGTGGAGGAGAATAGTGCAAAGGTTAGTGCTTCAGGAATATTAAACACAGGTAGCAACTATATAATTTATATTGATGGTACCAGTTCGTCTCCTTTACAGCTCTGGCATAGGGAAAACATTTACTGCCCACTTTTCAGTGATTTGCCATTTTTACTGTGCCAAAGCAAGGTTTTATAAGTGTTCTCTGTCTTTGCACATTAAATCCAGGGTGTGTAAGGCAAAAAGAATGTGGGGTTGGTGGAAATAAACACATAGGTTTTCTTAAGGAAATTTTGCATTGTGCGGTAGAGACAAGAGAACCAAAGGGTCTTTTATCTGTAAAAGCACAGAATTTGAGAAACAAATTTTAGGCAGGAAAGTCTAATGGCTTTTCTGCTTCCTTTGGCCTCAGGAAATGGGGAATCACTTTAAAGATGAATTGTGAGAGAATGCTTTAATTTCTTTTCCCATTTCAATTCAAATGGGTGCCCACTCTTAGATATTTCAAATAAAAGCAACACTTCTGAGTAGCACTTGGTCAAAGAAATGAAGGGCTGGCTCAAAGAGGACGGTTAATCCAGCAGTTGTAGTATTAGCACAGATTTTTCAAAACCTATTGCAGAACAGAGAGCTGAATACAAGCCTCCTATATGACCCTAAATTAGATTGCCTTTCATTGCCTTACCTTTACTTTCCACATATATTTGAGGTGTTTTCATACTACTGTAAAAACAGGCACTGGACAATGAGATGGATTAAATGAAGCAAACATGAGAACCAACTTCAAAACCAACTCAGTTGTTGTGTTGAGCATTAAAAATTAAAAAATAAAAAAAGTCAAGTGGATTATTTTAAGTTTTTGGTCCCATTGCAAATACTTTGCACCAGTCTTTGACATAGAACCTTGTCTTGCACATCAAAAACTTCAGGGGCCTAGCCATTGTCTTATGGGTGAAGGTGGATGAGGTCTCTTGGAGGAAACGAATGCAAGGGATGTAAGTGAGAGAAATTAAACAATCTAAGGTACATTTCTAAGGTCCAGGCTTCAGTCCTGCGAGGCTTGAAGTTGAAGCCTTAGAGCAAACATCCGGTGTGTATGCAAACATCTATGTAACCCTGTACCATCAAAGCCTACTGAATCAACTTTGCCACCTTTACATTTCACAACTACACATCAATACAAAAAATCCTGTAACCATCTCTAGCTAGAAATCTGTGACTTCATTCCAGCTAACCTGGCTTTTTTCCTTCCTCAAATTGGTGTTAGCTAGATGTTAGCTATAAAAGCCCCTTCCTGACAGACTTAAAGTCCTTTGTGCTTTTAGTCATATGTTCCAGTATGAATGAGATGTTTGAAACATTAGTCATAAAAGAACTATCCCTCCAGAAAAAGTGTCATTATCCGACACTGTACAAAGTGCTTGTCAGATTGCTCGTAACTTTTAGTCACTTAAGGCTTTTAATTTCTGAATGTAATTGTAAAAATGAAAGCTTTGCTCCCCCCCTCGAGCTTTGTTAATCAAATAGGTAAAAATCAGACAAACAACATTAACAAACCCAGCTCAGCCTGCTCATGGTTACCACCTTCACACAGAGACTGAATAGATTTTTTCATCTCCACAGGAGGATGCAAGAATGGGAATTTTTCAAAAGTGTAAAAGGTGATGCTTCATTCTCTTAAGCTTGTTTTATCTTGTTTTATTTTAGTAATCTATCATTTATTTCTCATTGCAGTCACAAATCAAGAAGCCAAAATATATGTTTTTATTTACATTAACCTTAAATATCTCAGAAAAGGCTTCTTCTTCCTCTATATACCTTCATTAAATACATTTTTTTCATCAACAACTTCTGCTTTCGTCTTTATTGGAGACACCACTTTCTGATATGATGCAATACTCTGCATTCACACGTTCATTTCCAATCCCAACTCATGCAAAGGTAATGAGTGCTTTAGGAAGACAGAGAGGCAGATACCCAAGTTTGAGCTTATGCTCTGATTTCTTCCTATCAGTAACCCACAATCCTGCCTCATTCCCCACTTTTGTTACCCATTGCTAAGTCATAGCTAAATGCAGGGCCTGAGCATAAAACCTCATCTGCTCAGATGGATTCCTGCGCCTCTCTGGAGCCTGGCACCTCTGTTTGGCTCCTCGTTGGTGTGAAGATTTGTTTACAGTTGTGCAAAAGACAGATTAGGGCTGATGCGGCTGAACCCCTATAGGTATTCTGTTTGACAGTAAAACCCCAGGCATGTGCACAGAGCCAAGTAAATTCACTAAAACTCTGAAGCAGCAAGGACCCACCAGCAAATTCATTTTCCAAAGTAATATTGTGTCAGATCTGCGGATTGCACTGATGCCACCAATACTTTCATCACTGGGTATTAAGATTTCTTCTTCCTTCCTTTAATCTTCGAATATACAACTTTCCGCCTGATAAAAATCAGCAAAGTATGTTGATAAGCACATAATCAGTTACGCCTTTAGGTTAGGTTAGATTTGATTTAACATTATTAATTATTCTGCTTTCCAATGAGTAAGTCAGCCGTGTGATTGTCTACCCAAGCCATAGCAGAGCATCCACACATATTGCGTAACGTGCAACTGTGCTAACTTGGGGGATTCTTCACAGTGTAAAGGTCCAGATAGAAGACTTGATGAACTATGTAGGAATTTCTTCAACAGCTATAGTTATCTGTAGGCAAAACATCTGGGCACCATGTCCAGTTTGAAAGGTAAGATGGAGAAGAACCAAAGCAGAAGGATTGTATACCTTGAGCACATTTTAACATCAGTAACCTTCATACCTTCTGAGCAATAAAACAGCTGAAGTTGAAGTGTCAGAGTAGGGTAGAGGAGGAACCTAAAAGTGAGAGCAAGGCAGATTCCCAGCTAATGTGAAGCAAAAAGATAAGAAAGTGTGGTAAAAAGAATTACAAAGCTTTATGCCAACCCAGGGTGCAGTCAAGAGAGTCTTATAAGCACACCAAAACCACTAAATATTTCCTCATAAATATAAAGCCAGACAGGGTCATTAAAAGATTAAGCCTAGCTTCTGTATGACATATTCCATCAAATCACATACTACACTTCTGGGCTGAGTGTAGGAGCTTAGGTTTGACTAAAGCTCATCTTGCAGAAATGCACACAGTCCTGATTTGAAGATGTCAAGAAATAGAAGCTCCAGTCCTGTCCTGAAGGACTCTACTCCAGATTTAAGCATTAAAAAAAAAAAAAAAAGAATAAAATAAAAAAAAACATATCCAAACAAAACCCACAACAAAACAAAAAACAGACGTAGTGACGAAACTTGAATTCACCTCCCATCCCTTGTTTCTGATTATGCCTTTCTGTGCTAGACTGAGCAGAGTTCAACACCCAGTATTTTCTTTCCTGGAAGTATTTGTGTTTCACAGTCAAGTTATCCCTGTGTATTTCTTGCTAAATTAGGCAGATGAATATCTTTAGGTTTCTCGCTGTTGTTCCTCCTTAGAAGAGTTTGCTAACTATACTGAAATTACAGCCAACGATCACAGTTTGTCCCTAAAAAAAGTGTAAATTAAGTTACTCTGTAAACCTCAGAATTTTTTTAAGATTAAAAGTGGCAAAGAAGAGAGAAAACAAATTCTGATAAAAACATCAACCCAGACACAGAATGGGGAGTTCCTTGTGGTCTGTTACTCAACCATTAGATGTCCCCATGGACCACTGGGATAGGGCACTGGCCCAGTAAACAAAAGGGACCAGGCAGCAGCTCAAACTCAGCAGAAGCCTCTGGATTTGTTGCATTTGCTCTGTGTGTGTGTTTCATACATGCTTACTACCTGAGAGCAGTATGATGAGCAGATTTCATCTGAATGATGAAAATAACTGAATTGTTCCAGAGGAAAGGCTCCAAAGCTGAAGCTATTATGAAAAAATCTCACTCAGGACCTTATTTAAATAGTCACAGGTTGAATCACAGTTATTAATGTCAGTGGTCCCTGTACAAAGAAGCAAGGTTCAAGTAGACAACAAAGGCCAAGTTATTGATGGATATTTATTTACATACAGATCAAATCTAATTACTTGGTTCTCCCACACTAGTGGCCAAATTGCATTTACCCATCAGAGCCACACATGACTTTAGAAGGCAAACAAGGCAAGACCATATCTTCAGGTGCTCTAAATTAAAATCAGTCAATTACCGTGTGTCAAACATGAGTGAGATGTCTGGAGCATTAATGCTCACAGAGATTGCCAGCCCTGCCATTGGGGCAGTCCAGCAAATGCCCCAGAACCACTGCAGTTTACAGAAAGGCGTGTGAAAATAAACCTTGGTTTGGAGTTTTGGCCATGGTGGTTCAAGATCAGCTTCACCAGCGCTTCAGCAGGACAATGACCACCAGGAAAGAAATGGCAAGGACAGCTCGAAGCAATAACTGCCTCAGTCATCTCAGTCCAATCTGCCTGGATTCAAGATTGACCTTCCCTTTTCAGTGACAAGTATAAATACCTTCAATGACATTTTTAGTTTAACAGCAGGTGCTTGAGAGTGATTACTTTTATTTATTATTTGAGTTAGCGGAATGCTGAACTTGCAACCCTAGTTGTTCTACTGAACAATGCAATTTTTTTTTGCTTATGATGAGCAAAACATTGTAGTGTTCTAACCAACATTTATTTTCCTTTCCACAAAACCCTTTTATTTATTAAAACAAGTACAAGTAGATGGTCCTATTTAGCTCTACTAATTACCAACATTTCTTATACTTCAACAGATTAACCACCAGGAAAAAAGAATGATTAAAGAATGCAGTGATAGCTGAAGGATCATTTCTAGATTTACTTAGTCAACACATAGAAACATGGAGACACTCCCCTTTTCATTAACCTGGGAGTCAGCCTGGAGATGGCACAGGGAGTTTCATAACACTTCCTTTCTGCACAGATGAAAGGCTGCAGATTATTCAGTAGTGAAGGTGAGCCAGAGGAAGACAGGTACATCCAGGACGACAAGGCTATCCACACCCATTAGCAACTTTTAACCAGAGGACTGAGCCACAAGCAAATACATGTCAGCTACCTCTATAAAACTATTTCTTTAAATCGTTCAAGGACAATACTGCAAAGACTTCAGAAGAGAATTTGTTACAAGCCCATCTCAAGAGCCACCATCAATTGGCTGCCACTTCAAGAGAGGTGCCGATGAGGTTGGCCCAAGTATCTACAGCTGGAGTCGAGTCAAGACCCTGCACACTCAAGGAAAAGTTTCTTAAGGCATTTGAGGACACGGCATTTTTCTATGTCTCCAATGCTGTGCAAGACATTAGTGGCACTATATGCCTTACATGGAAATAAACATTAATTTTATGGCAATAATGAATATACAGTCAGAAATGCCCTCGCTCCACCACACACACGTCTCTCACTCCCTCATGCTAACCAGCAGGACTACAAGCAGGAATACACACTCTTCCTTTCTCCCCATCCATCTTTCTGTCTTCTTCAGACAGCAGGTACTTAGTCTGGCAGTCAGTTTCACAGACATACTTGGCTCATCCCACAAGTGGTTAACCAAGACATCAATAAACTACTCAGCGGAGGACTCCAGAGATTTACCTCTGCTCTGTTCTCCCCCGTGGCTGGATTCCAGCAACGTGAAGCCAGCTCCTGGCTCCAGGTCCGCTAGGAGCTGGCTGGAGCTCTGGACCCCAGCCTCTGGCTCCCTGCAGGCTGCACACTGAGGTTTTGGCTCTGGGTCTCCAGAATGCATTGCCTCCTGCTCATTTGCTTTGGCCACTCTCAGACAGCTGGCCTGAATCTTCGCTTGTTGCTGTGCAATAATGGTTTGAGGAGCGCAAGGTCAAGGCAGGCCAGGGGACCTGAAGAGCTGTGGCTGGAATAACGAGGGATTTGTTCAGCCAACAACAGGCAGCAGGTTTGACTCTTTTCCAGGGCCAGGGCCATACTAGAAAAGGGCTGAGGTTTTGACTCCACAGCTACAGCTGGCAATTCAAAACCTCCTCATGTAGATGCACTTTCTATGGGCTAAAACAAGCCCATATAAAGTTTCTGCCAGGTCTCCAAGCAGAATAAAAAGAACATTGTGAGGGAATAAGGGCATGCTCACAACAGCTTGGGTCAGTCCCGAAGAGTTGGCAAAGATCCCAGAGCCCTACCTGGTGTTTGGTACACCTACAGAAGCTCCTCGGTTGAACATGGCCACCATCCAACCTAAAAGGACTGAGGCAGGGGCTGTGCAGTGGTGGGGACAGTGTCACACCATACAACCAGGGGAGCCCTGACCCCCTTAGTTGAACTCCCATGTAAAGCCAGCGGCTACCATCTATGTAACTTTCCTGTTGGAGACCAATGTACAAGGATAGAGGATACACCAGAATAGAGCACACTGAGCTAACTGGGGGAGGGTTAATCCTATCTCTCCACCTCCCTGTAGGTTAAACCTGCCTCTCCTGGCTGGTCTCCTCCCAGCTGTCCCCCTCCTGCCAGCCTGGGAGCTCCTTAAACCAATCCAGAGGTCAATTTAGCAAACTGAAGTGGCAGAAACCCAATCACTTTTTGCTGGGCAGCTCAGTCTGGAGAATTAAATCAGCTCTCAGAGGAGCCTGCCTCCTAGAAAGTCAGAAAGGGTTCCAGTAGCTGGAGTGGAAATGCAGTAAACCTGACCTTGAGACAAGATGCAGTTTCCTGGGGGTAAGGATGATTAAACACCCGAACGGTTTGCCAAGTAAGAGGAGGATTCACTTTGCTTAGATCCTCTACAAGAAGATTAGATCTCTTTATCAAACCTATGACTTAATCTCATTTCTGGGGGAAGATCTACTGCTTAAGTAAGCCAGAGGGGAGAGAGGAGTGAAGCTTGCAAATCACTGCCTCCTTCCTGACCTGGAGTCCATCTGTCTCTGAGCATACCATAACTAATGACAGTGGTGGTGCAACAAGATCAGAAATATTTACTCCTTCATCCAGCACACCCTGCCTCAGAAAAGAAAAAGAGGTGAAGAGAATGCTGGAGGACCTATGGATTTCTGCTTTTAATAACCCTACATTTCACAAGTCAGATGGTTTGATAAGCAACATTGGAAGTGCCTCTTCCACCAAGTCTCCTATGAGCATAAAGTCACCCTTGAGTGCACGTACTCCTTGGTTTCCAAAAACTGCGTCTCCTAATCCTGATACAAACGGTAGCTTTCCTCAGTAGGCTACTCTGGCTCCTGAGCTCTCACAGCAAGAATGAGGTCAGGTCACCTTGCTGCCAGTGTCTGGGATGAGGCATAAGGTAAGCAAGTGAAAGGCTCTCCCAGGTAATACATGAGACTTGACAAGTCTGAATGTAGCCAAGTAGGTTTCAGACCTTCCAGGGATTCCCTTAAAGAAAGTTGATTTCCATCAAAGGTGACACAGCTAATCTCTTCTCCCCTGTGCCCTTCAGGGAAGAGGAAAGGAGCAGGAGCAGAAGCAGAACCTGGTCTACAGAGTAGTTTATATCGTGGCTAACAGCATCCTCCTACTACATTTGTCCTCTCTGTTCTATTCCTGGGCTTCACACTCTTCTTCGCAAAAGCACATCAGTTCATCCTCCAAACAAAGTAGAAAATTAAGGAGAAAAGTGGCAAATTAGTAAAAATTTCTTAGCAAGCAATCCCTGCAAGAATTCTCTTTCAGCTTATGTAAAATATTCTGAAACTCTAAAACCTGTAAGATATGAGACCAATAGACATTCATACTCAAGGGATTGTTATGGCATCCATTCTGGCACTTATCTCACTACTGATGGATCACAGATTTTAAGGTCAGGTGCTTAGGATCATCCAGGCAGTATAACACAAACCATTGGATTTCAGCCACAATTTCACCCACATCAATCCTGAACCTTCGGTTCAGCAGATTGCTTGGGCAACACCTTCTTTCAGCACAATGAGATCTTTGATTCGTATATAGACAGTTCCTTTCCATTTTCTTTGAAAATGATGGCTGAGGTTAGAGGAAAACAGGAGACAACAACAAAACCATCTCCCTCAACAGACCTCCCTCCCCATCCCAGAAAGGTAGTGAGGAATTCTGAGTAATTTGCACCAGAGGCACTCACATATTATGCAAACTGCCATAAAGTGGAAAATATCAGGTGACAGCCCCATACTGGAGATGCTGCAGCCCTCAGTGGGCTTATATAAAAAGCCATAATACACATAAAAATCTAATGCGCCTTCAAAATTACCTCATCTTTTATTTAGAGGTTATTTCACCCTTGTCTTCCTTTATCAGTGTTTGTATGAGTGAAGGGGGGAAAGCTGGACAAAATTGAGGCAATTTAGGTTACTAACTGGAGCTAGAGTTTATGGTAAAGGTTAGGCTCTGGAGAAAGAATTCTCTGTCACCACCAGCATAGCCAAACTACCTCTGCTTTGCAGTCAGGTTTGTTTAAGTGTTTCTTCCCAGCTCCAACCCCCACCCTCTGCCTGGTGATAAGGCTGTCTACTAAAAGAGGAAAATACAAACAGAAAGCTATGGAGGGCAGCTGGATGAAGAATAAAAATAGCAGCACGGGGATTTGCAGCAGCATCCTTTGTGCCATTAGAATGAAGATTATGGCAGCATTTCTGCTTCATGGGGTCCATATCTCCAAGGGGCAGTGATACACATACAGCCACCCATCAAAAGGGAAAAAAACAATAAGCTATAGGATGAGTTTGGGGCATATCAGTGACATGAGTGAGAAATCAGCTTGAACTACGCAACAGACAACACCCAGGATAACAGCAGAAAACCCCTCCTGGAGCACAAGGGATTGGAGGACACAGGACAGAAGTCAGTTCTGCTGCTCCCAGCTCCAACCTGCTTGGCAGCCTGAGCTCATACTGCCTTCCCCTATCTTTTTGATGTGCCCCCTCCACCTCTTACCTATTTTAAGGCTATTTGGAGCAGGCTGCCTCTATCTGCGTAGCACCTGGAAGACTGATTATGATCTCTAGGCTCTACCATAACATAAATAGACTCCAATTGGCTCCAAGGTCCACGTATCTCACCAACTGCTAGCAAGTTTAAAGTTCCTACTTGGAGGGAAAAAAAGAAGACAAAAAGAACTGTTACTTTTCAAATGAGCAGTAGCAGCAGATCCACAGCTAATTTTTTTCCCATGTAAAACCGAAATAGTGCTGAAGAGCAAGATGGAGTCATTGAGGGAAAAAATGCCAATATTAGTTTTTCTTGCTCTGCAGAAAATTCCTTATAGTCCCAGATCTCTCTCCTGTGCTTGCTGGTATAAATTATCTCTAAACCTATGGGGATTAAAGCAACATTTTCACAGAGATTGATTATCTCCTAACGGTGTGATGTAGCCTTCCCATGAAGCTGCTAATATTGGGTATCTTCCAAGACCACATCCCAAACCCTTGTCTGAAATTCTCACTCTGCTCCAGCATTTCTATTGTATTCTGTTCCTCTGAAGGCCTTTTCCAACAACTGTTATAACATAATCTGCCAGTGATATCACTGATGTTCCCCCATCATCTGGATGGATTTGGAGAACTTTCTACAAGCTGCTGAGCAAGCAGGCTTTCCTGGCTTCTGTCTATTCAACTGACAAAAAAACCCCTCTGGATATAAAAATCCAAGGTCAGACTTTCAGGAGAACTGAATTATGGAGTGAATTCAAACTCTGAAATTTCAGTTGGGGGTGTAATTTAAATGCAAACCTGTGGTTTTCAAGCTTACTATACACCAAAGTACTTACAATACACCAAATCAAAAGTTTTCTGAAGTTGACTGAGAACAGAATTAGGCCCTTCAGGTAGATATTCTTCTGTTTGCTTTTGAGAATGACACAGACATAACTCAGTAGCTAATCAATAATTTAATTTTGATCCCTAACTAAATGAAGCTTGATAAATATCAGTCACTTTTAAATTGGGTTTAATTAGTGTTTATGCATGTATTTGAGGGCTCTGATTCACAAACTGTGGTAACTTCTCTCTGAAGCAACCTAACCTTGTCTTTCTGCTAGAAGCTACAGCTCCGTGTCCATTTCAGAGGTAGTAGATGGTCCTCAGACAGTCAGGGTTCGGGTGCCCTCATTCTAATGGGAAGTAATCCCATAAACTGCATCACGATGCCCATTCAAAGGGAGCAATGTCAGCAGTGCAGAGGGGGAAAAAAGAACATCAAAGAGGTGCCTGGGGAGGGGCCCAACTTTCAGTTTCCAACTGTGGCTAAGAGGCAGCTCAGGAACAGCTGATGAGAGTGATGAGCAGCACAGAAATACGTCAGCACAGGGAGAGATGGAAGAGATTGCATCTGCTTCCTTCAGAGACTATGCAAACAAGGAGTGACATAGTGGAAGCATGTAAAAGGATTAATGGTCTAGAGAAGTAATGGCTACCTATCATGTGTCTCTGAGCAAACAGGAGGCAACTGCATTTCAGCAGATTGATATTTTAAGGGTAAAAACATCTGCAGATCCCATTCTTACCACTGGTCAACACAAGAATGACACCAGAACATTGAGCACATCTACAGGGCCGGCTCCCAGTTGGCCTTATGGAGAAGACTACCCTGCTCTGGGGAGAAGGAAGGATTAGTTCCCTGAGCACAAGCCATGCCATGCCTCTTGCCCTCTGGGTTGCCGCAGGCCCTGGCCTGCTTTGTGCACCAGCACAGACACGGCTGGTCAGGTGGAGGAATTAGCTAGAATCCAAAAGGTTTGAGATCCTGATCAGGACCCAGCACTGTACTCAACGGGGAAGGGAAATATGAAGACAGAAGACAACCATATTTTGGTGGAGATCACAAGGAAGCACACTCTAGGGACATATTATTCCTGACATTTCCCTACTCCTCTTCAGAAGTCACTGGCTTTGAGGTTTGGCAGACCATTGGGCTGACACTGGGGCTCTCAAGCTTCAGTACTCCAAAACTGAAGCTAACAGCCAGCAATAGAAATTATCACAGTCCCACCAGCTAACTAGCTCTGTCACCTTATGGCTTTCCTAGTTGTAGCACATACATACACAGCGCATACTGGACTGGTGTGGGAAAACCACATCCCACGGGCAAAGGAAGAGATGCTCCTAAATGCTCAGTTTTGTCAGTGTAACTACATTGGCCCTTAGGATCTCTGCCTAGAAAGCTGTGGTGCTTGAAGTCCATGCTTCTTCATGCTTTGACATAAGGAGGGTGTGTGTTTATCTATCCTACTTCATTTTAAATAAATATCAATATTTTTTCCTCTGGGCTCTCCTTTCTTGCTTTGTCAAGAGCAATGATTGTATCATAGCCAACATTATGATGCAAAATTAGAGGGAAGTAAATGCATTAGAAAGGTGGCATCACCTGAAGAGATGCTATGGCTGCTTGTATTAGCTCAAACATCTTTCTCCCTGAAGTCTGACCCTAGGTGTAAGTCAGAGAAGCCTGACGGGACATAAGGAGAAGTACTATCCTGTTGACCCAGTTTTCATAGAGAGCAGTGTGTGTAATTATTTTGGCCACCTGCAGTTGATAAAACAATCCCGTGTGAGATTAAAAATTGCCCAGGCATTTACTGGTGACACAGCAGTATGCTAGCAACCTGCAAGGCAAACCTGCTCAGCCACAGCTATGCTGGAGGGAGGTATGGTGATGTATGATCCCGGACTGAGATAGCTCTGCTGGCAGATGGCCTCCGCACTGAGAAAGCTATACAAGCTTCTGCTTAGGTGGTTTATTTTGTCCAGGGATGGTAAAATAAGTGATACCACCAGTACCTCCTTTTGTGATAAGCTGCATGAGCGTTGCATGTACAGCACTCCAGCCTGCTGGAATACCAGTGTTTCTCACCAGTGAATAAAGCACTCTTGGAACTACTGCATTGCTGCAGGAAAACCACTCCCCATCGGAAAAGTTATACTACTAAAAGTGCAAATTCTTTCTATAAATAGCATCAGCACAAAGGATTTCTGCCAGAAAAGCTGTGACACTGAGGGTGCCCTTTCTGCAAGCCCCAGCAGATGCTGCTGTGCCTGTGGAAGCCCACAGCAGAGACTAGGAGGAATGTGCTGAGATAGCACCCTTTGTGTCTGTGTGGATGATGCCACTGCTGTGCGTTACCAGACTACGATCATGCTCAGCAAGGATTGCAGTGCTGAGCCCCACAGCTTAGGTTCACACAGTGTGTTTCACCCACAGATGAGGCTGGTGCTCTCAGGCAGCAGGGCAGCACAGGTTAGGCAGCAAGGTATGAGCATGACATTCAGACGTTCAGTGGGTTCTGCAGCCCCTCCATCATGGTGTAAATGCAGCCCCTCACAAACCACTGGCTCGTCACCATTTTTTGTCTTCCCTTCCCTCATTTCTCAGATTTTTACTGTATTTCTTCACAGGCTGAAAAGGACTAGAAGAATTTTATTTACAAATATAAATACAGTGGGTTTATGTAGAGAGCATAACCTTTTTGGACCACCCAAGTGGGGTATGAGAGACAAGGTTTCCTATGTTTTCACCTTTTTGCAACTAGAACATACTTCTTTTTTCTATCCATGTGTTGTAGAGCCTCAGTTAATACCCAGAAATAAACAGTGACATATCTCTTACTAATTCTTCTAAAATTAAGCGACCTACTTGGGAAAGCATTTTCCCTCTAACTTAAGGCAAGAACACAAATGGATATAATTACATAGGCATAACTTTCTAGTCTGTCTTTGCTTCATTTTTGTCATTTGGGGAGGGATTTAAACTCAGCCAGAACATTCAAATTTCTACTAAAAAAGCCCCAGTGAGATTCTTAAGATAAATTATAGTTATACTACACAGTCTAGTACATCAGTATTAATGGTAATGGTATAATGCACCATATAAGAAAATAATTTCTGTCTCTACTATTACAGTTTATATCCTGATTTCATGCAAAATTGGAGTAAGCTATTAATAGCAGTGGACTTCCTAAAGATTTACTCTAGACTTAAAGATCCTCATCGACTCTTAGTGTGGAAACTGCAAATATTACTTTACTTTAATACAGGCACAACTGAACTGTAAACCAGCTCATTATGTCTCAGATCTGTGCTGAGAGCATGCTACATTAAAAACATCGGTACAGGCAAGTTTTCCTTTTAATAAGATTTCCTTAGGACTGACCAGCTGGAGAATGGGGTACAGTCATGATACTGAGCCATTTTCCAGGAATTACTGAGATTTGCACTCAGGTACTGAGAGTATGCCTCAGACATAAGTTCCATGTGGCAGCACAGTTCACCAGGTCTGTGTGATCCATATCCCATGGGATACTGTGCTGATAATATCTCTACTGTAATCATATCTACTGGTGAAGCCTACCCTATGCTCCCTGTGACACAACCTAGTGACAACACATCTGTAAGGAGATTTCTGCTCAGCAAGCCAAGCACAGCACAGGTCCTCTGCTGAGAAGAAATGCTTTCCCTACCACCAAAGCTAACCAGAAGCCATTGTACTGTGGCCTTTGTTTGCTCAGTGCCATTTTGCTGTGAAAGCCAGGCCCAACACCAACCCAAATTGTATACTCTCTGACAGCTAAAGCAGTGCCATGGGGTCCCGATGGATGCACTGGTGGGACAGCTGTGCCTGGTGGCACTCAGATGCCACCCGTGGCCAGCCTGGCAATGACAACCATCCTGTATGATGTGCTGTGGGTGGGAGAGGCAGGTTCCACCTTCTCCTTTGCTTCTGCTTTCATCCTGCAGAGATTGTGCTTTTCACAGCTCAGTTATTAAGGCAGATGGCTGCCTGCAGAGCCCAAGGCAAATGGACAGATGGGCTCCTATCCCCTCAAAACTACGAGCAAAAGCTTGCTGACCTTGCTTATTTTCTTGACTGGAATCAATCACAAAACTTTACTGTAGCTTCCATTCCTGCTTCCACTTGGAGTAAACTGGGACCAATACAAATCTTGGTTTTCCTTGCCTGCCAGCAGAGAACCAACACCACCAGGTTGGGGCTTGCCACTCAGAGATGGGCCTGAACTATTCCTAAACTTAATCATGCTTCATCTCCTTCTGAACTCAAATTTCTCCCCTACTGCATTTGTTTCAGATCTGATCAGGCAAAGAAGCATTCAGCACTTCACCTCTATATACTCCAAGAAGCACATTACCTTTGTTCATACTAATGATTATATGCATTTATGATACCATAAATACTTAGAAGAGCCTTCGGGATCCATGTGGCTTGGGAGGAGGGAAGAAGAGATAGTAGGGAATATAAAGGAAAATAATGATGTGGGAACATCCTGATCTCAGACAAATTTAAACTGATGTTGGTACAAGCTTTCACATGGAAATAATTCTGACCATCACATGGCTCCTCTGGAGGTAGACATGAGAAAATGGAGGGAGCTAAAAACAGAGGTAACACAACCAGAGCTGAAAAGCACAAAGATCCTCACCTTCCAAAGCCAGAATGGGAGTACCTGTTTGGAAAAACAACATGCAGAAGTTCAGGGAGGGCTGGCTGACCTCTGGCAGTCCCTTCTGACCTAAACTATCATTCAACTCATGAAAGTAGGACAGGGGACAAGCATCCAAAAATATCCTTCATGGTAAGAGCTAAAAGAATCCATTTGATCCATCTGCAACTTACACAATCCCTTCTCCAGCCTCTGTAGCACAGTTTCAGATGCCAATGCTGTGGGATACATAGAGCAAGGAGACAAGCTGGCACTTTTTGGGACACTGAGGCCTTTGCATTTGGACCAGAAGTGTTGCAACAATCTGAAAACTGCACCAGATTTGCTGAAAAGAAGCCTGTAGAAACAGTATGACAGACCTGCCCCAAAGGCTTGTGAGATTCAGCAAACCCCTCAAGAAGCCTGGCTTGAAATGGGAATTTGTGACACAACTCCAAGTCAACAGCTTTATTGTAAATATTTAACACTGAAGTCAATTTGCTCTCCTTCCCTCTTTTGTAGCAACATTGCTTCATGTGCTTTCCCAGAACTTTGTTCCTTGCAACGCCATGTGGTCCTACAGTCTTCCACTCAAAGATGTCAAGCCGTGAAAAAAGCAAGGAATATCACATCCAACAGAAACAGGAATGGAAGAGACAGGTGAAGCCATGGGATGTAACTTCCCAGCAACACATTTTGGTGTCATGAAGCTGATGTTATGATTTCTCAGTAAAGTCAGGGCAGACCTGATGAACTTAAGAGGCAAACTGGTGGCTTATAGCTCACAGAGCTCATGACTCACTGGAGCAAAAATCCCCCATCTACTTGAAGTCAGTCCTCCCACAGGAATCACACAAGTGGCCCATTACGCAGTGAAAGTACTTCTCCAACTGCCTATTTGGTCTCCATACAAGGAGACTGCAGGTGAAAATGGAATGCAGTCTTGCCTACACGGCTTGCCCTAAAAAAATGTTTTACTCACGGAGTGGAAATCCAGCGCAGAGATTTGGAGTTTAAGGACCCCTCTTTGGCTCCCTACAAAGACTGGGATCAGCAGGTGGGACCCACAATGACACCCTTGTCTTTGCAGAGCTTACAAGCACCCTCAGGCATGCCTTTGAGCTCCCAGCTACCCACACTTCCATCTTATTCCTAGAAGACTCTGCCTAAGCAATGAAGGGCACCAAAGTTTGCCCTCAGGAAGAATACCAAACCATTCCCATATCCCAAGCTTTTCCCTTCCCATTCCCCTTTGGACACTGGTCTAGCATACAGTCTTTCACTCTGCAACCTATTTTTATCTTCCCTCCAAAGTAAGCAGCATTTGCACCAGTCCCAACCCTCCAGCTCACTTGTGTGCAAGCTGCTGGCCTCTATTGACACGTCACCTCCAAAGCTTGCATTTGGCAGGCAGTCTGGAAAATTAACCTGCATTTCTCTCTTCATTCACCATTTTTAATCAGTGTTTAGGAATGTATTAACATGGGGCTAAGCCACAAATTTGCATCTAGGCTTTTTGTCATGTTTTAGCTGAGCTAGCACCAAAGCCTGGTGAAGAGTCACCCCTTCCTCATGTAGCACCTGAAAGCCAGCCTATAGAAGCGACTCCATCATGCAATTCCCCTTCTGCTTGAATATATCAGCCACTGTGATTTGTTTTTTTTGCCTTGCTTTCCCAAATCTAAGCCAAGAAACAGTCATTTGGTCCATATACTGAAGCTGTTCAGAAACTCCCAGCATTACTAGCTTAACCAAAGTCTTTGCCTTCAGGCAATGATGTAACAGAAAGGGAGCAGTGATAGGGGATGAGTTAACACTAAATCTCTCTATAGCCACTTTAGGAATAAATATATGAGCCAGTTATTACTGAGTTTCATGTGTATGTGTGATAGATAAGTCTAAATTTGCAATAAGATAGTTACGCCAATACCACAAAATCTGAAATAGCTGCAAGGTCAAAGAAAGATGGCAGAGGAGACAAGACAACATCCTTTGCTCTTCCTCATGTGGCCCATCTCATCTGAAAGGTGTTAGGAGAGTCTTCAGGAACCATGTGAGCTGAGGTCTGAACTTCCAGTGTGTCTACTTCCAAGGTGCAGTCTCTCCTACACACTGCTATGCTTGAGAGACAGATATGTTCATTAATTTCTGTGGTTATGAAGGTGTAAATGGGTCCTGAGGTTCCTGAGGCAGTGGGACATTAAGAAACCCATCCTCACCACTGCCCTCTCCCAGGGTCTTTGTGTGGCCAGCAAAACTTATCCTGATGGCATAGGGAAACCTGTAACAGCCAGCAATGCAGCGAATGACGCTGCTAAGGATAACTACCAGAGATAGCACTGTGCCAGCAACAGAAGTTACTCAGACAAACTACCAGGGCACATCTGTAGATGACCACCCTTTTTCTTTCTTTTACATTTTCAGCAGTACCAACCCACTTGGCAGCAGGGGTAGCTCTACACTGCACAAAGCAGTAATGCAGTGATGCACTGACATATCTGAGGCATCTCAGCTACCCAGCTTCTGGTACAGGCCCTCCTCCACCAACTGCTCATCTCAGAAGAGGCTGTAAAACCTGTATGGGCAAAGCGAGGTAAGTGAATTTTGTCTAAGCTCTGAGTTGCCATGGGACTCCAGGTACTGAGGTCTGCTGGTTTAAAGCTCTTCGGTACCTGTCCCAATCTTGTTACGGACATGTAACACACCTACACTCCTTATGCTGCATCATTTTAATCGAGTGACCTACAAACATAGGTCTTCAGTTTTTCAGGTAGAGAAAAGCAAAGGGCAGTTGGAAAACTTCATCACTCAAGATAATCTATGAGATTTCCCTTTTTTTGGATGCCTGAAGAACCTCATCTACTCAGTGTTTAGCAAATAGAAGCTTCTGAAACTCTGAGGGAGGTGTATATCAACTCTCACGTTGCCAGAAGAGCAGGAGAGAATGACCAAGCATGTAGATGTAAGGATGGTCTTGCACCTTCCAATTAGAAACATCATGACTAAATTCCACCCCAGGTACACACACACAGCCTTTGGCTTCATAGACATCATCAAGGTTCATTCTTTGCTTGTTTGTGGGGGAGAATAACAAGGGAAGCCTAAGAAAAACAGCAGAGATGCCTTCTGGTTAAATATCGGAGCACTAACAACGTAATAGCTGTAGATGTTAGCACATTGTTTGTGGGGGTTGGCATACATGCCTACCTAAACTTCTCATCACATGCGTAGGTAGAACTTGATATTCTGATGCATTGAGTACTGTCAGCTCTTAACTCATACAATTTTGTGGTGAAAGAAAAAAAAAAAAGAGAAAAGAAAATAAAAAAGCAAAGAATGCACAATCTTCAGTAAGGAGAAGAGATAGATGATCCTAAAGTAATATATTATTATTATTGATTTCTGTTCTCACTAAAAGTGAGATCCATCTCCCATCACCCTTTCCCATGACACCCATGAGAGGGTACATCTACACTAGAAGTAGACAGGAGCAATATTGATACAGGATGGTTATCCTAGATCCTTTAGCTACTATGGTTTGGATCAGCAGATGAGTCCTAATGGAAGTGAATAAGAAACAGAGATGTTCCCTACTTCCCAAATACACTGGTTAGAGAAAATCTGGGACTTCCCAGATTCACTTCTATTCCTGCATGCAATGTTGAACTTTGGTCCTCTAAACCTCTTTCCCCCATCCCTGTTGCACATCTCACAAGCCCTTTCAGAGCTAAGGCAGGCAATGTGATCAGTGGAACATACTTGGCTTTACAAGATGGGGACTGAGCATGGTTAAGTGCCTTTGCAATACAGATGATAACAGTAACAATAATGCTTGTAGCTCACTCAGGACCTCTTCTTTCCTTTCTAAGGCTGGGTGTAAATAATGTTCTTATCTTCTAAGAAATACCTCTGGCATCTCTGACTAGGTGATAAGTAGAAGGAGAGACACTCTTAACTGCTGATCAAGAGGGAGGAGAGTGATTAGCATCCTCTGGGGAACACCTTGTTGATGATGGCTGCTTTGCATTGTTGAGGCTGTAAGAAGCACCTAAATTCCTCCTCCACAGAGCTTTCAGCTGCTGATGAAGTCAGTTCTGTATTAATCCCTCAGCACACTCCTTGTCAGGCCCATTTCTGATCAAAGCTTTTCTTGCTACTGCGGTCATAATTGCAACCCTCTGTAATTCTCCCCAGTTTGACAAAGGGACGTATTCTGAATGTCAGTAGGGAAGGAATGGGCTCTGGCAACACCAAGAATTGTCTGAAGAAAGAAAATAAAACAAAAAACACCCCACAGAAGAATCAATTAGTAGCAAGACTGAACCAACTTTTGGAGTTTTTCTACATTGGTGGTTGTGGCCCTAGTTCCCTGGTAGCTGGGCTTGATATCCTGGATCTCAGCAGTCCCTTGGAATTGCCCACCAGTGCACAGCCACTTTGAGAGATTTAGCCCACTTTCTGCTATGCACGAACTTCACCAAGGCAAAGAGAAATAGGCTTACTGAAACAGCATTGCTCCTCCAAGGTCAAAGCCTGGACTGGCACACAAGCTTCCTGACTTAATCTTGATGAGTGCAGATGTGTGGGTACAACCCACTGCATTGATTTGCATTGGAGAGTATCAACAGATCTAGGGTCTCTCTGTCCGCACCACCCCCACAAGTGGCATACATGGAATTCATGTGGCTCTGCACCCATGTTAGGATCCTGTATTGACAGTCTGGCTCTGCAGCCAGGCCCAAGGTGGTTAGTCTGGGTAGCATTGCAATGTACCGTGACATCTTCTTGTTGATGCCTCCCCAGCCTGGGAAACCAAACACAGGTATGAGCACATGTGCATTTAGGCTCTTTCTGTACTGCAGGGTCAAACTCTGCTTTAAAGATCACTGAAAACAGCTGTGATAGAAGGTACCTCCATCCCAAACACATTGGCAGTCCTGGCAAAGGTGGGTCCCAACGCTGGGTCTTGTTGCACAATATGAAAAAGCAATCAGCCAGATCAGAAATACATCTCTATCTACATTTGGACAGTGTAGGAAGAACATAAAACCTCACACTTTCAGTTACATCCCACCTCTTGAATCAGGCAATGCAAGCCCGTATCACAGATGTTCTTCCTCCCCTCTTTTTACACTTTTAATCTCCCATATTATTGCTCACGTGAAACATCCATTTTCAAGCATGGTATTTCCCTTTCTAATAAAATGCAGCAGGAGGTTCCACAGGTTAATTATAAATTGGTTTAAAAAGCATTTACCAAGAAGTGTTTTAAATCCATTTCCAGTAATTTCATTTGATGCGGCACATGTCTTGCAGCGCAAAGGGGAGATGCGGCTTTATTGCCACTATCTGCCAGATGAACATGTTCATCATCAACAGTGCAGGGAGTGATAAGTAGCTTATCTGATACAGAGAGACAAAACATTCCCTCTTTCTTATCAACAAATTGAGTTATCAGCCAAGTGAAGTAGTTTTTCCACAGCCTTTCTGACTGCATTTTGCTTTTAAATCCATACTGGCAGCAAATGTTCATGGATGTATTTTCCTCTCTTATGCTCGTTTCAAAATGCAGCAGATAAGAATGCTTCATCTCCCCAAGACATCTGGTCTGAGTGTTGTTAAACAGTTCTGAATTAGTTCTGAGTTCTGGTAAACTAAACTACACCAAAAGTAATAAAACCAATGCTAAAACTCATACAAAGCGCTTAGAGGAGGACACTGCATCACTGGGGCCTGCTGACATGACCATCACGGATGGCTTAGCCCACACTTCTCAGTGCTATCCCTTACTTATGGATGCCTGACCCAAGACAATTAGGACTCAGAAACCTTGGAGATTGCAATCCCTGATCAAGCCAAGGCAATACTTTTGCTATACCTGGCTACATATGCCCAAATCCATTCAGAATTAACTGCATGGGATAATAAAGCTAGAGAGAAGTTAGTGTTATCAGACATGACATTAGTAGGACACTGTAACAGCTGAATTCATTAAAAGGTTTGTAGGGGTAAAGAGATAGAAACTATCTGATGCCTTTTTAGGACTCAGCTTGATAGCATGCTCCCGACTGGTGTGCTCTGTGCTGTGAGCAGCTACTCTGAAAGGCTGTGCATGGGGTACTATCCATGAGAAAGGTGTCTGCACTGCAGTAACTTGAGAGGAAGATGAATGCACTCAGCTGTTCTCAGAGTGCTCTCAGTGCTGGGGTCATTTTGGTTGTGTGCAGCTACAAAGGTAACTTCATTGGGATAGCACTGGAAAGGATTTGTCCTTGACTGTAGAGGCCAGCTGTGCTCATTTCCAGCTCACCAACATGATTTTTACATGTGATTGCTCTCTTCCATAAACCAGCTCTGAGCAAGTCTTGGTAGCAGAAACTCATGGAGGACACACACCTCAAGTTAGAAATGCTTCTTGTAAATACCCACAAACTCCCTGCTACAAGCTCATCTTCCTCCATCCCATAAAGGCATGATCAAACAGGAGCTCTGAGATTAATATAAGGGCTGACGACAAGAACATCATCATTTCACCTGCTGAGCAAGACAAGCAAAACCTGCGAGCACTCCTGAGCATGCTCAGCATGGGGCCAGACAAGGGAGCTCAGTCTTCACCAGCAGCTTGAACCAGAGCTCTGGACTTTGCATTGGATCAGATGAGTAGATTGAATCCATTCTTTCACCTCCTCAAAGAATCAAATACAATCAAAGAGCTGTAACAAGACCAGTAACATCCACAATTTTCAGTGTTTTCCAAAGCCCATACATAGCTACTCTTTTAGAGATTGTCCCTTTGTGGGGCTACTGTCTTTCCCAGAATGCTTTCCTGTGGTTGAACGTGGTAATTTGGTAGCAGTCAGATGCCTCATCTTTAAAGCAGCTATTTTGCAACCAACTGCATTATTCTTGAAAGGGTTGTATACTCTCACCTGTTTAGATGGGATGGGATTGTTGGATATTAATTCTCGAGGAGACAAGAGATAATTATAATCATGGCCTAGCTGACAATAGTTTCAATAGTTTCCAGCTTCGCTGTCAGCTGACACATTCCTTCCTCCAGATAATATCTGATACTCTCAGATATTTCTGAAGCTGTGCCTCCACAAGACGTGCCATAAGAACTGCAGTGAGCTCCATGCTCCTCTGTTTTCATATCAAACCTGCAAAGAAGTTGCTACAGGAGGGGTGGTTTATTTGTCTTGAACATTAATAAGAAACCCTCCTAATAACTTCGAATCCTTCCCTCCTTTCCAGCTGCAGTGGGGCTCCTCCTTCACTAAGGCTCTGCAGATCCTCTCAGCATCACACCAAGAGGAGGGGAACTCTCTGTACTTGCAGGTGCAGTATGGAAGTGGTTCCACACTCAAGGGTAGGCAGCTAGCCTCATTCCTGCTGCCTCACGTGTGCTATTCAGCCCTGTGCAGTGTGCAGAACGAGGAGCACGGTTCAGAACCTCTCCCCCACTAACACTGAAGGGTTGAATTGAAGCACAATGACAGAGGCTCTGATCCCATCTTAGCTCCAAAGACCAAGGCTTTGAAAATTAAAGAAAGCCTTGACAGTGTTGGTACCTGAAAGGATCATTAAGTAGTTGCAAATAGCTTTAATACTTTAAAGAGGAGTTAATCAAGCAGAGCTGGGATGCCTTAACAATCTGGTAACTGCAGCATGAAATTCAGAGAATGCAGAGGACATGGGGATGCAGGACCAGCCTTTTGGGGCTGATTGTCCTGAAAAAGCTCTTCTTTTTCTTTTTGATGAGAAATTTAAATTACCCAGACTTTCAAAAACAACTGTTTATCTTTCACAAGAGCTTTGAAGATCTCCCCATTTATCACACTCTTAAATCAGGGCAGATTTCCTGTAATTCACCCTTAATCCACGGCTGGACAGCTCTTCTATCAAGGAATGCCAGGCCAAAACTACTGGTGTTAGCTGGGTCCCTCCCTGCTACCCATGTCAAAAGGTGTTAATTTGTGAAGGAAGGACTGATTTACTGTATTTTGGGGGTTGCTTCAGTGGGACTTAAGATTAGTTTACAGTTAGTGTATTTAAAAAACAAAATACTTAGCATTAGGTAGCTGGTGTTGAGATTTTAAACCAGTTGTATATGCATCTGAATTATTTTATATAGTTAAGAATAAACTAATCAAGGGCTGCTCTGTTTGAAAATAAACTCAAATTTGATACCCAAGTAAACTGATGATTTGAAAGAACTGCAGAGTAAAACTGTCTGTAAACAAAGTTAAATTAACAGCTGTGGTTATTTTACCCTGAAACAAATAAAGTAAACGTTGCAAAGGATGGAAAGACCAAAGCTGGTGAAAAGGATTTTATTCTCTGTATTAAAAAAAAAATTATTACAATGAAGATATTTTCCTGTCTTTCAATCCTGTTGTCTTCTTCAATTTTGCAACCACATAGAATAGGATAAAGCAGGGCAAATACATATGGATCAATGTGTGGCTAATGGCAGACCTCCTTTAAAAACTGGCAATGGTTTTATTTCACTGAAGACTTGATTTCATATGCACTGTGAAATTGAAGAGCCAATATCTAAAATGTTTGGGTTTAACAATCAATAGACAAAATAAGTCCTAGCTCTGGACACTGGGCAGGATCATTTTAAATCTCCTTGGGTCTGGGCTCAAGACTGGTGTTTGCAGGCAAGCCAGAGGAGCAGCTCAGGATCTGTCCTAATGCTCTTGAGGACAAAATTCACTTGGGGGGGATTTCAGTGTGTTTCTGTGAGCGCATGTTATGTCAGTATAACACTTTATTTCCCCAGCCCTCTCCCCATTTAGTTTTTCTCTATTTCCTTCTGTGCATTTCCCTTTTCCTGTTGGGAATAAACTGTCTAAATTTTTCCATAGTGAGGCTCATGAGAAGCATGGTGCAGAGGAAGAGCCTGCCATGTTTGCTGCACATCATTGAGAGCACAAAGGAAAGTCAAGTAAATTACACCAGATGTCACTTTCACTGACCCCATGATATCGCTGCCTGAAGATGGACATCTACAAGGTGAGGTTGCAAACAGCCTTGGCTTCCAGCAGCAGATGAGACCTCAGCATTTGATACACAGTACCTCTGGTTTAAAACTAGAATGTTTTATTTCATTTTATGATCCTGTTGTGTTCCTCCCATTCACATTTACTGATGATATTTTTACACATCATCCACAAAACTCACTGCTTTCTTATGCAGCCTTTACCATGCCAACACTTGCAGCCCATGGCTGGGGCTGCTGTACTTGGCTGGCAAAGGTGGGAAGTGCAGTGATGCTTCTCTCGCTATGTCTTCAACACGAGGTGTATTTGTGGCTCTATTTTTCACCATAGTGCACAGTGGCCCTCCCAGATGTTTGTATTTCTTCTTCATGCTGGGGAAGTCCATTGAGAATGTACGTGTCAGTGCAGCATGAGAGTCTTTCAGAGCCTGAAAGGGGGGGGGTAGGAAGATGTTATTAATTTAGTCAATGCTGAGCAGCTTGCAGAAACACTGTCAGCTTCTGCCTACACACATCTCACCTATTGTTAAAGATATTGCAGCCACTGAAAGAGATGAAAAAGTAACCGGTTTATTTTCTGGAACTTATAGGGTAAATTTGATTCTTCTTGATTCTGTAGTGTGGGGCAGCCTTTGGGGCTGGGGTCTTTTAGGGTAGCAGTGGAGACAGGATTCTAACAGCTCTGGGTGCAAGGACCACTTCTGTTTGGGTAAATCTCTCATAGAAGGAGTAAGAACTTTCCAGGACTAATTAATACCTGGTTAGTGCTTTCCCATTTCTCATCAGTGGAAGACCAGGAACCTGCAAAGCCTATGGAGCGTCAAGAGGAAACTTCAGCAGAAATTGCTGAAGGTAGCTACGAGTTCATGGTGACCCTACACCTATCAGACAGCTTATTGTCCACTGAGAAAGAAATTGCAGGCATCTCCTGAGAGCAATCCATGAGGTAGGTGGTACAGGCACGTGTAACATGACGAGTTGTCTAAGTGGTTTCCAGACACAGAGGTGTGAGAGGTTTTTCTACCATCTCCACTTCTCTCTCAGGTTTTCCTTTCGTTTCTGCTTCTCACAGGTTCCCACTCTGCCATCACACATAAATTCCACCAAGCTCCCTGCTCGGCCCCCCTTCCCTTTCCTATTTATCACTTTCCTATTTATCACTAAATGCCCTGTGTCAAAACAATCCCGTTGACTCTGCTGTCTCCTTAACATTATAGTTGTGTATTTATTCTTTCCTTATAGCAGCTATTTTGTCAAAATGGCCTTTTTACTGGAGATTTATACTTACTGATTTCATAACTCGCCTGTGTTCTTTTACAGCTGGGGCCAGACAGAAGAAATCAGAGAGAAACATCCTACTTCATCCACACTAAAACTGCCACATAAGACCCGCGCTGGTACAGCTCCGAGTTGGCTCCCCAAGAAAAAGTACATTGCAGTCTGCACAAGACCTGTAGAAATCCTATAGAAAATCTTAAAGACTGTTTCCCCTGAAGGCTGTATTGTTTCAATAGCACGTTTCTTCCAATCCTCCTTTCCTGTTTTTCTATTCATGTGAACACAGGGTATTTTAAGAGTCCATCTGCTCCTGTTGCTTACTCCTCACTTCAAGTCATAATCCTCTATAATACTACAGTTAATTGCTTTGACTATGATAATACTGCAGTCAGGAATGGGGTTATAATTTTCAACCCTATCTGTATCAGAGGGCTTTCAAAATACTCCTACTGTTACCAACTCCAGCTGAACTTCAATGGCTTTTGCAATTTTGAAGGCATTTATAACGCAACTGGCTGCTTTGGTGCTGTTCTTACATAGATAAAAGTGCCCACACTGTGTTTTACACCAGTTGTAGCTAGATTAATTTGGATCTTACACCTTTATGGCTCAGATCGGGCCTTCCTTTAGTCACATTATTTCCATTCACAGCAGCAAGGTCTACTATAGACAGAGGGCACTGGCATTTAAAAATAGCCCTATATATTTTAAGCCATTTCTGAGCCAGGGCAAATCCGATGCTGAAAATGTCAGTAGGTGAAGCATCTGCATCCTGACTCCACCACTGCTCTTGGTTGGTTTTTCATCCTGTCTGCGTGAAACTGCCCCTTCTTCACTAACAGGATGTGGGACAGGAGAGAACGGTCCAGATTTGGGACCATTTGGAGCCTGATGCTTGCTTTTGTTTATAGACAAACAGCAACGGGGGTTACGGGGGGGACACTCTACAGGGGGGTATTTGGGGTGGGGGTTAGTTGGTTTAGGATAGGTGGCACCGTTGGGGGCGGAGGAGTCGCAGGTGCAGGGGCGGGGCTGCACCGCCTCCAGCGGGCCGAGCCGGCCGGCAGAGGGCGCGATGGCCTCACGGTAGCGGCAGCCGTGGGAAAGCGGCGGCGGGGGGAGCGCTTCCGCCTTGTCCCCGGGCCGGTGCCTTCGGCTTAGGGAAAAGCTGTCGGGGGGGAGAAATAAATGTACCGATAGGAACAGAAACCCCGGATGGGACAGGAGCTTGGGAGCGGGCTGGGGGGGTTACATCATACCGGGGTATTCCCCCATCTCCTGCGGGTGCGGTGGACGGCGCGAGAGGGGGGCGGCAGGACCCTCGGGGCTCGGTGGGGAACCCGCAGGTGCGGGAGCGGTGCCTGCCAGTGCGGTGGGAGGGGGCGGCGGTGCCCGTGCGGGTCGCGGCAGCTAACGGTGTGCGGGGCCGGGGTACCGGTGTGACCTGCCATAAACAGGGTGGGGGAGCCCCGTCGGGGCTCGGCAGCCGCCGCGGTTCCTCGCCCCATCGGGGGTGACAAAAATTGGGAGGGGGGAGGTTCACAGAGGGGCGGGAGGAAGGGGGCCGCCGGTGGGGTCAGAATGGGGTGGGGGCACCCCCGGGGGCTGTCAAAGGGAAAGCGGTTGCAAGGTGACCCCCATGGGGCTCTGCCCCCCCGCAGCCTCCTCCCGGTTTAATCCCCTGCAGACGCCGGCAGAGGCGGGATAATCAAGCGGCGACCGGGGCGGGGGGTGCCCGAGCCACACACGCTCCTTTGTGCCGGGAGCCAGCGCCTCCCCCGCCGACCCTGCCCCCCGGGGGCCAGCTCGCCCTCCGAGCCCGGGGCGAGGCGGGGAAGGGAGAGGAGGAAGCCCCTTCCCCTGCAGCCGCCATCGGGTGGCATCGCGCTGTGTCCCTGCCGGGAAGCGGGCGGGAGGAGGGGAACGGCGAGGAGCTGCCTTTTAATCCCTACTAGTATTTTTTTTTACTATGTTTACTTCCGACCTCTCTCTCCTTGCCCGGCTCGTAGTAAAAAGGAAAAAAAAAATAGTAAAATAAATAGAAAGGGCCGCGGAGCTCTGCATCGCCTCCCCCCCGGCGCCTCCTGCCCGACGCAGAAGCAGCCAAGCGCGCCCGCGGATCAATCCGCAGCCAAGCGCGGCTCAGGGTGGTGGGAAAGAAACGGCGGGGTTGGGGGGGAGGTGGGGGTATCGCGGAGCACCGCGGCCGCCCCCTCGCGGCGCGCCCTCCCCACGGCGGGAGCGCGGAGCCTGCGCGGCGGCAAGGATGGGAGCGGCGGCGCGCAAGGCGAGAGCGCGCAAGGGGCGCCCGCGGTGCTGCCCCCGCCCCCCGCGGTACCTCCCTCCCGCCGCTCGCCTGCGCTTTAAAGCTACTAAAGTTCTATTGTACCGGACAGAGCGTGCCGCCCGCCTTGGACGTACAGCCTGCGCACCCCGGGATAGGCGGCTTCTCTCCGCTGCGCCGAGTGGGTTTTTCAAACCGTGGTGGACGAAGAGATCTACGTTCTCGCTGCTATTTCTCTTTTCGCCCTTTCCGTCCTTTCCGGCGGTGCTTTTTTTTTTTTTTATTATATATATATTTTTCCCCCTTGTTTTGTTGCTCTCCGCACAGCCTGCAATAATCGCTTCGTTACGTCTCGCAGCTGGCGCGTTGGAGAAGCCGGTGAGTTGCGGGGCTCTGCTCTTCCCATCATTCGATCCCCGCGGTTGTGGCGTTTGGACTGACACGGGCCGGTGACACCCGGGCTGCCGCGGACGTGGATACCGACGGTCCCTCCGCTGCTGGGGCACCGCCGCTCCCCATCTTTTTTCTTGCGCTCGGATTTTATTTAATTTTGGGGTGTTTTTTTTTTTGTTGGTGCTTTTTTGTTTTTTTGTGTTTTGTTTTTTTTCTCTGGAGGAGCATTTGCTTCTCCCGCTTACGCGCGGGCAGGTTATGGTTATTGTACATATTGCTTATATACATATATATATGCGTATATGTATGTATATATACCACCATTTTTGCAAAGTTTGCGCAGGCTTCTGCCTGTCCCCGTGCGTTGCCCGCACGCCCAGGTGGGTGGCTGGGGAGCAGCCCGGTTCCCCTCTGGAAGCTGCCCGGCCGCTCGCCGTCCCTTCCCGCCCGGCTCCCGGGACGCAGGAGGCGGGATGGGGATGGTGCTGCGGCCCCGGGAGGGAGGAAAGGGTGGGCGTGCCGGAGCCGCCGAAGCGCTGCTCCGGGTGAGCGCGGCAGCGGGCGCGGACCTTAGCCGAGCCGGGGCGGCCGAGCTGCGGGAGCCCCCAGCAGCGGGGAGAGCGGTCCGGGAGCCGGCAGCCGACCCCGCGTAGATCAGGTCGCGCCGCCCGGTTGTCCCGTTGTTGGGAGGGGGTGAAGGGAGGCCGTGCCTTTATTTTTGTATTATATAATATTTTTAATTACCAAACGAGTCTGCGCGTTTCTCCGCACGGGGAGCGGGAGGGAGCGCTGCGCGCCGCGGGGTCCGGTGGTCCCGCCGAGGCCGGAGGGAGCTGGTCCCCGCTGCGGAACGCGGCTCACCCAGGAACCCCTCTCCCCCGCCCTCTCCCCCCTGCCTGCAGGCACCAGCCGCCGCGATGCCGCTCAGCGCCGGCTTCCCCAGCAAGAACTACGATTACGACTACGACTCGGTGCAGCCCTACTTCTACTTCGAGGAGGAGGAGAACTTCTACCTGGCGGCGCAGCAGCGGGGCAGCGAGCTACAGCCCCCCGCCCCGTCCGAGGACATCTGGAAGAAGTTTGAATTGCTGCCCACGCCGCCCCTCTCCCCAAGCCGCCGCTCCAGCCTTGCCGCTGCCTCCTGCTTCCCTTCCACCGCCGACCAGCTGGAGATGGTGACCGAGCTCCTCGGGGGAGATATGGTCAACCAAAGCTTCATCTGCGATCCGGACGACGAGTCCTTCGTCAAGTCCATCATCATCCAGGACTGCATGTGGAGCAGCTTCTCCGCCCCCGCCAAGCTGGAGCAGGTGGTCTCCAAGAAGCTGGCTTCCTACCAGGCGGCCCTCCGGGAAGGGGGCCCCAACGCCCGCCCCGGCCCAACGCCCTCGGGGTCACCGCCGCCCGGCCTCGCCGCGTCCCCCGCCGCTTCGGCCGGCCTCTACCTGCATGACCTGGGCGCTGCCGCCGCCGACTGCATCGACCCCTCGGTGGTCTTCCCATACCCGCTCAGCGAGCGCGCCCCACGGACCGGCCCCCCCGGCTCCAGCCCCGCGTGTCTGCTGGGCGACGACACGCCGCCGACCACCAGCAGCGACTCGGGTGAGTGGGGACATGGGGGACACCCGCGGGGGTAGCGGGGCTGCAGCCCCCCGCCTGCCTCCCGATTCTCCTCCCTCCGGCATGGGCTCTTTCAAATGCCACGTTAGCGAGGCTTCCGATAAGTTTATTTCCTGGAAAAACAGCCCAGTTTTCCATCCAGGAGCGGAGGGGGGGGGGGGGGGGATAAGAAAAAATAAGGGGGGAGAAAGGAGAAACTTTCCTATCGGGGTCCCGGTGGAGCTGGCGCCCGGTGCCCCTTGTGGGCCGGGAAGGAGTTAACTCCTGCCCGAGAGCCGCGGGGGGAATGTGCAGTCGGGGAGGTGCTAGTGAAAGTGGCTGCCGAGGAGTGAATGGGGCTGGGAAAGTTTTAGAAATGCTTCCTTAGGTATTTGACAGCGTGTTCCGCTCCCTCATAAATTTGGGTTGAGAGTGAGTTTCTACTCAAAGCGTACCAGCTTTTCCTCCCCCCCTTTTTCTTTTCCCCTCCCTTTGGTTTTCCACAAATTAGCAGATCAAGAGAGATTCAGAAAATGCCTCTGAATACACATGTGTGTTAAGTAAGCTCTCTTTTGAGGCGTGGCCAAAGCCTTCTAAATCCTTAATTAAGGGCAGCTTGAGTCTGGGAGCTTTATTGCGCTGTACTGCTGACAACCGAGGTTAAACTTTCCTGCTATCTGTCATGTGCTCCTCAGAATTGCAGAAGATCGTTGCAACTTTTAAAATCAGGGAACTGGGGTTTGGGGTGCTGTTGGTCGGTGTGTCCTATTGCACTTGAAGACTTTTTTCCTTAATGGAAAGGTGAAGTCCAGCAACATCAGTTGGGTTTAAGAAGGGTTTGTCAATGGGTTCCTCTTTGTGCAGCTCACATAAATAGTGGTCTTCAGTGTATTTGCACAGATCAGCTTATGAATCTTTTTCCTGCCTTTGCAGAAGAAGAACAAGAGGAAGATGAGGAAATTGATGTTGTCACATTAGCTGAAGCGAATGAATCCGAATCCAGCACAGAGTCCAGCACAGAGACATCAGAAGAGCACAGTAAGCCCCACCACAGCCCGCTGGTTCTCAAACGGTGTCATGTCAACATCCATCAGCACAATTATGCCGCTCCTCCCTCCACCAAGGTTGACTACCCAGCTGCAAAAAGGCTAAAGTTGGACAGTGGCAGAGTTCTCAAACAGATCAGCAACAACCGAAAATGCTCAAGTCCCCGCACATCAGATTCAGAAGAGAACGACAAGAGGCGAACACACAATGTCTTGGAGCGCCAGAGGAGAAATGAGCTGAAGCTGAGTTTCTTTGCCTTGCGTGACCAGATACCTGAGGTGGCCAACAATGAAAAGGCACCCAAGGTTGTCATCCTGAAAAAAGCAACGGAGTACGTTCTTTCCATCCAGTCAGATGAGCACAGACTGATCGCAGAGAAAGAGCAGTTGAGGCGGAGGAGAGAACAGTTGAAACACAAACTCGAGCAGCTAAGGAACTCTTGTGCATAGGAGCTCTTGGCATCGCTTAGAATATCCCAAACCAGACTGAAACTATGATAAGATATTACTGTTTCCAATATCACTCATGAACTACACCAGTCCATCAAGTATGGAACTATTGCAACTGCATGCTGTGCGATTTAACTTGAGACTACACAACCTTGGCTGAATCTCCCAAAGGTTTGGCCAGAACCTCAAAACTGCCTCATAATTGACACTTTGGGCATAAGGGATGATGGGACATTCTTCATGCTTGGAGATGAACTCTTCAACTTTTTTTCTTTTAAAATTTTGTATTTAAGGCATTTTTTTCATATGAGAATCCCAAAAAAGAGTTGTCCCTAGATTGCTGTATATATTTACACATCTTATTGCCATGTAAATACCTTTAATAAAGCCTTTATAGAAAAATGTGCAACATTAATGCGCAACAGTTGTGGCAACTGGATTTATACTTGTCTTGAACTTCTGTGCCATAACATTTCACAGTTTTGTTTTTTTATTTAAATACATTTTTCTTTTAAAAATGATTTTTATTTTGTTTTTAGATAAATAAATATTTGCCCAAAATATAATTAGCTAAATCCTGTGTAAAGACTTTGCTTTGTCTCCCACTGCTGCCTTTAGATGCTTATTTCCATAACATCCCTGTGTTATTGTGGCAGTGACCTGACAGAAGTCAAAGGGGAGTTAGGAGAGAAGAAGTGATTATTGCATTGTAGCTTAGTAGGGAGTTGAGTTTCTTACCCCCTCTTGTTAATTCAGGTAGATAAAATTGTTGGTGTAATGTAGTTTATCAGTTCAACCAGTATTGCCACCAGTGCCTCCATGGAGGTGATGGTAGCAATGTCTTGTCTTGGACATGGTCATCTGCCTGCCTAAAGTGGAGTCAAGGTAGTGTATTTTTACACCAGCCACCCCAGCCTATGTGCTCTGCATTCTTTCCAAACGTATATAATTACATTTTCAGGACGTGACCTTCATTTTGCACTAGGGACCTGGGTATGTATTTTGAGGGCTGCTTTGTAGTAGGCTCACCTTAATTGCTTCCTGTTTGATTTTGAACAGAAGCTAAATGGGATAAGAAAATAAACTCTGAGGATGAGTGTTGAAATGGTTAAAACAACAGAGCGCTTTCCCTTTTGAAGTGCTGAAATCAGCAGAGCTAATCTTCCTGGTCAAACATCTTAACACTTTATTAACATGAATAGTTTCTTGGGATTTCTAAGAACAGAGTTCAAGGACACACAAAAGGGAGCAAAGAGAAAGAAGAGCTGTTTCTTGCTTGGAGAATATACTCAGGCAGAATCCTAACATTTGCTGGACATACTAAATCAGGAGTTGTCTCATGATCAGCTTCAGATGGGCCATGAAGTACTTGCTTGACACAGTTCCTAAGATTAGATTTGATCTTTTTCTCCCCTCCTTTCACCCACTTAGCTCCACTTCGGTCAGAACTTCAGCAAGAAATCAATGAGCCCTTTGATGTGAGGGCAGAAGGTGCTTTTCAGAAAGTTAAACCTTGTACTTTTCAGTTTTCATAATTCCCATTAATTACGTACTTGGCTCTGAGCCATTCATGGAGCAGTGCTGCCAGATAACACCAGTACCAGCAACCAAACTAAGGCTGAGTGTTCAGGTTTTCTATTGCTTTTGAGGATGGAGCAGGAAGAAGAGTCAAGTGTGGGTGCATATGGGATGGGTGGAGGTAGTATTTTATAGGCAGGGTAGATGCCAAAGGTCTCTCTCCTGCAGAGCTTAGGGTAACCATCCCAACAATTCTGCACATGTTGTTTCCAAAAGAAGGTGTCTAAATCCCATTGATGAAGTGTTTTAGGCACTAGGCTGAAGATTTCTTGGGGGAAAAACAAAAAATCATTGTTAGAAGAACAGGAGAAAGCAAAGCTTTCTTATAGAAGTGGTCTACAGTTGCTTTCTTCAGCATGTGATTCACATATTCACTTACGAGGAAAAAGAATGATGTGAAATTAAACCGTTAATTGTATCTGAACTATAGATCAGGCCATCTTCCAGCTATGAATAACAGAAAAGTTCTACTTTATATTAGACAGGATAACTTACTTCAAAAGAACATGAATTTCACTTGCCTGTTGGCATGCACCCAATTCCAGATAATGCTTTGGAACAGAAGCTGTTGATTGAGAACTCCTAACTGCGTTCCCATCCTCCGAAACAAACCAAGAGGTGCAGATCCATCCGCAAACTATGAAGAATGTCTGTCGCCTTTAGGTCCCAGTGTTTGCAAACCCCCCTCACTTCTTACCATTGCATGAGGTTAGACCACAATGATTAATAAATCTCTCCGTATTTGTCAGCTTCTTAAATCATTTGCAGAATAGTTTTGCTTTTTCCTTCAATCTGTAGCAGGTCCCCAGTCTTTTGTTGAACAGGAAACTTGCAGTTATTTAATTTCTTTCATCTTCTAATTGAGCACCAGTTCTGCTTGCCACTTTCCTACTGGAAGAACACACCAGGTCATGAATGTGATCCCAAATTGCCATCTAAAGGAGTATGATTTTATGGGATGATGCTTCATATTTATGATATTTCTTACTTTGTTGAAGGATTGCAAAGTACCTAAATAATGTAGTAAAAAACAAGTGCCTGTGGGTGCAGGGGTAAGAAACCTTTCCCAGTCATTAAACTGCTGCTACAATAAAGGGGAAAGTGGCTTCCACTTTCAGAGGAGAGGTTAGGATGTTCAGAAAATGGACATCCCACAGGGGTTTCTGGGCTGGAATCAGTTAGCAACGCATTGTACATGGATAGGAAAGTGTTCGGTTTTGCTGCTGTTCTGGAGCAATAAAGGAGATAAGCTCATAAAAGGAGCCTCTGAGCCTTGAAATAAAACACAGTAACTATTTACAGTGCTTGCCAAACAGCTGTACCAAAACAGTACTTGAAATACAAGGAGCATTTTAACTTCATCTCTCTGCTCCTGTACTTTCCCAGGAGATTTCAAGCTACTTGTCTTCCTGGAAAACATTAGGCAAAATATGGCATCAAAGGAAACAAGAAACAAGCCACCGCAGTGAAAATAAAATTGCCTTTATCACATGCCCTCACTATTTTAATTTAATAATATTGATTTTTATGCTTCCAGCTTTATTTTTTTCCTGTGTGTAAGTTCTGTCTTTCCAGCCAACTAATAATCTAAGTGACTTCAATGTATCAATACAAAATCTGCCGGGAGAGCATTGGGATGTCTAAAAGCACCTGTGTCTGCTTAATTCATCCCCCATCAGAGGCTGTGGAAATTCTGTGTCTCTTCCAGGGGAACAGATTGATGCCAGTGGAGGATGCTCTTGAAAATTTTATCACTGCCTGTAAAGAACTCCCTTTACTTGCCCCTGCTGTAACCACTCCAGCTCCTGTAGCGCTTTGCAACCATTGCAGGCAGTTGAGAGATGACAAACATTTCATCAGAATTGTATTAAAAGGAGGATTTCAGGTAAGTGGAATTACTATAAACTGGAAATAAGCCAGGCCACTTCAGTTAAAATCTGAATTTATTCAAAATGGAAGGTAGAGGTGGTTGTTTCATCTACAGAGATGAGCCATCTTTGAATACGCTAATGTTCTTGGGGTTTTTTTGACTGATCTGTGTTAGAGTCATCTGCCAATGAATTACAAGAAAAATAAAATTGAAGCAGAGGGTTTCTAATGCTTGGTAAGAGGCCCAGGATTTACTTCCTAGCTTACAGGTTTGATGTTTCCTTGTTTTAGAAGGATGACTGTGGGAGCTTCTGGAAAAGGCTCTGCTGACTGAAAACTAACCCCTGGTTTCCCCTTGAGGTTTCTATGCAGACAAAGCCTAAGCTCACCTCAGGAAAAAAAAAACAAACAATAAAAATCAAGAAATTAGACAGATGAGCTGCAGAAGTTGGTTTTAATTTCCAGCTCAAAATATTTGACATTTAGGAGCTTTTATGTACATTTGTGCCATTTACTCATCTCAGGCATAGCTGTAGAGTCAGTGAGGACAGGCAACAGCAAAGACATTATCCAAGATTCAGAATAACAGCTAGGAAGTCAAAGGGTATTTTCCTAATTCTGCCATTCACCTTCTAAAGAGATCATGAGCAAAGGGAGGGTGCAGGCGATTGGAGCATCTTGCTGGCGGCAGTTGCCTCAGTGGTGTGAGTAATGCATGTCGTAGAATCATAGAATCATTGAGGTTGGAAAAGACCTGTAAGATCAGTGAGTCCAACTAAACACTGTTGAATCCACCATGAAACCATGTCCCTAATTGCCACATCTACATGTCCTTTAAATACCTCCAGGGATGGTGACTCAATCACTTACCTGGGCAGCCTGTTCTAATGCTTGACAATCTCTTCGGTGAAGACATTTTACCGAATACCCAATCGAAACCTCCTCTGGTGCAGCTTGAGACCATTTCCTCCTGTCCTATCGCTGTTACTTGGGAGAGGAGACTGACCCACACCTTACTACAACCTCCTTTCAGGTAGTTGTAAAGATCCATAAGGTCCCCCCTCAGCCTCCTTTTCTCCAGGCCAAACACCTGAGTTCCCTCAGCTGCTCCTCACAGGACTTATTTTCCATACCCTTCACCAGCTTCATTGCCCTTCTCTGGCCCCACTCCAGCACCTCAATGTCTCTCTTGTAGTCAGGGGCCCAGAACTGAACACAGGATTTGAGGTGCAGCCTCATCAGTGCCCCATGCAGGGGATGATCACTGCCCTGCCCCTGCTGGCTATGCTATTGCTGATACAGGCTAGGATGCTGCTGGCCTTCTTGGCTGCCTGCATACAAGGTGGGTCATGTTCAGTGGCATAAATCAGCACCCTCAGGTCCTTTTCCACCGAGCAGCTTTTCAGTCACTCTTCCCTAAGCCTGTAGCGTTACATGGGGTTGTTGTGACCCAAGTGCAAGACCTGGCCCTTTGCCTTATTGAATCTCATGCAATTGGACTTGGCCTATCCAGCCTGTCCAGATCCCTCTGTAGAGCTTTCCTACCCTCAAGCAGATCAATATTCCCACTCTACTTGGTGTTGTCTGTGAATTTACTGAGGGTACCCTTAATCCCCTTGTCCAGATCACTGATAAAGATATTAAACAGTACTGGCCCCAATAGTGAGCCCTGGAGAGCACCACTAGTAACTGGCTGCCAACTCCACTCACTACTTCTCTTTGGGCTTGGCTTTACTAAAGTCTAGGTAGACAACATCCGCAGGCTTTCCCTCATCCACTAAGCGGGTCACATTGTCAGAGAAGGTGATCAGGTTAGTCAAGCAGGACCTGCCTTTCATAAACCCATGCTAACTGGGCCTTTATCACCTTGATGTTCTGCATGTGCTGCATGATGGCACTCAAGATGATCTGCTCCATAACCTTCCCTGGCACCAAGGTCAGACTAACAGGACTGTAATTCCCTGGATCCTCCTTCCAACCCTTCTTATCATGGGAGAGTTGCAGCTACTGTGCATCCAAGTGGGAACAGGACTGGGTGCGACACTGGGCAGGCACCACCTCTTCATTGCTTCTTGACTGTATGACAGGGTATTTTTTCCCATCTTTACAGACAAGCGTCTTGTCCTCAAGTGTGTCCAGATTCCACCTTCCTAGGAAATGAGATAAGTTAATTTTTCTGGGGAAAAAAAAAAGATTATTACCTTTGCTGCTGAATGATAGTGCACATGAAAGTCTTATTTGCCACTTACCAGAACTATTTAATATTTGTAGTTACTTAGCAAACCTTGTATCAAGTTGTGACCAATGCATGAGAACCTGAGCTACACAACACATCTACATGGTTGTGCTTGAAGCCATGAGAGAGGAGGGAGAAGTCATTGACCAAGAGTGAAGCTGTGTGACTCTGGCTGACTTTGACAGCAAAGTATCTTATTCCCACAAGCACTGTTTCCAGTTTCCAGCTTGATATATGGAAGGATATATGGATATATGTGGAGCTATTCCTTGTTCTACACAAGTCTAGGAAGAAGCAGCTAAGTAGGTTAGTTCCTAACATTATTTATTAAGGAGATTGCATTTTGTTGCTAAATTCACCTTTCATTTAAGTCTCTCTACAGATCTTGCCACAGTTACCACTCATTGAATACATTTCCATTCAATGCAAGATCTTCTTTTCAACCATATGTAACTTCCATTTCAAGCTTCTATGTACCAGTTATGTGGAGTTACTTTTTCCCTTGTCATGGTTTAAGCCCAGCTGGTAACTCAGCACCATGCAGCCATTCTCTCACTCCCTTCTCCTTCCCCTCTCCAGGCGGGATGGGGAGGAGAATCTAAAGAATGTAAACCCCACGGGTTGAGATAAGAACAGTTTAATAACTAAAGTACAATATATTACTACTAATAATAATAATGATAAGGAAAATAATAAGGGGAGAGAATATAAAACTAAAAGGGAAAAGGAAAAAATACCAATAAACACAAGTGATGCAAAATCACCATTGGCTGACTGATACCCAGCCCGAATATGGAATACCCTGTTGGCTAGTTTGGGTCAGGTGTCCTGTCTTTGCTCCCTCCTGGCTTCTTGTGCCCCTCCTCACTGGCAGAACATGAGAGACTGAAAAGTCCTTGATCAGAGTAAGCATTACTGAGCAACAACTAAAACATTGGTGTGTTATCAGCTTTGTTCTCAGACTAAAGCCAAAACACAGACCTGCAGCAGCTACTAGGAAGGGAAAAAAAAAAAAGAACTGTTACAGCTGAAACCAGGACATCCCTATAGGATCAAAAAAGGGGAAAAAAAGTATAAATAAAGGATTAGGTACTATGAATGAAGAGGCTTTAAAATAGAAGCTGCAAAACTGGAGTAATCCGACTGGGTAACAAAGAGTTCTGAGCAGAGAAATTAACAGTGCTTGGAACTAATTAGCCCCATCAGCTTCCCTCATGCTAATTTATCCATGATGAAAGAGGACAGAAATAGCAGGAGGAAAAATAATAAATTGAAAATCAGAGGAATTGTGCTTTATATACAACTACTATGTGTAGACAAAGCCCCCAAAATCCTGCAGGGTAATGTGTGAGCATGTGTGATGAAATGCAAAGCCTTGCTCCCGCATTCATGTCCCTTTGGACATCCTTCTGGATTGCTGCAGGTCGCTGTGCAGGTTGCACAGCAGCACTCCCATTTTCCAGCACATTTTTCTTCCAGGCGCCACACATGTTCAAGGGGCTGATCGTAGGGATGCAGCTGCTGGAGTGAGAGCTTCTTTCCACTCCTTTTTCTCCCATTAATCTGCTCCGTGACGACAGCAGAGCCAAACAAAGCCTCTCGATGCAGGTAGTTCCTATGATCTAGTGCCCGGCTGAGTATCTGACAAAGCCCTTTTTGGCTCGTGACCAAGACTGTGATGCGCTACGGATGAATTACGGGAAAAGGGATCAACTCTGCAACTGTGTAGATACAGCAAATGTGAACTAAAGGTTTCCATGTTTCCTCATGGCATGAAAATATCCCTGCTGTCCCATTTCCTGCAGAGAAGTGGTGTTCACAATACTAGGTGGGCTCCTACCCCAGCACTGGACAGACCTCACATTGCTCAGCTTCCAAATGTATTCAGCCTGATTCATGTAGTTTACTTATTCAATTTGATACAGGCAATGCTGTTTCATTGCATTCTTTGCCTTTCATTTGACTGCACTACAATCACCCCTTAAATAATTTGGGTTTATTCATGTCATATGTGTCCCAAGAAAGAAAACCTGCTTTGTAATAACTGCTACCAGAAAATAGTGCTTTTCGGTGTTGAAGTAAGTGTCTAAAACCAAGTAAAAATGTAGACAATATGGTGAGGCTTCTGGATCAGAGAGCAAAGATAAGCCTTCCACAGTTTTTTTACTGTTCCACACTTTACTAATTTGCTTTTAGGTTATATGTTAAAATCAGGAATAGAGGAGTGACCTGAATCTAAATTAAAAAGTGACAAGGTATTTTGCAAGCATTATGCTATAATCCATGTTCCATGAACATACACATTTCAGAGAGAAATCAAATGTGATCTATTAGTTTCTGAGGAACTTGAACAAAGATACTTCTGCCTTGGACTAGGCTGAGTTTTCAACAGCAAACAGCATCACTATAGAACAGCTTTCAAGTATTCAACTTTTTATATTGAATAAATGCAATGGATAGGAGAGGAAAAAGGAGGTTTGTTTTTTTTTTGGGGGGGGGGTATTCTTTTTTATTTTTCATAGGCAGAGATTTTACAAAATACCCCATCAGACTCCAATAGTTCACCATGTACTGGCTGCAGACGTTGTGATTGCAATGGATTCAGAGAAGAAAAGCTGTATTATTTTGATAAATCATACTGTTTTATAATATTAATTTGATCTGCAAAATTCCTCTCATCTGGCATAAAGGAGATTTTTCTTTGAGCTCACATAAAATCTTATTATGTGTTCTCACTATCGTTCATCATTATGGTAAAGAGTAAGATAATACTGTACAGTGCTTAGACTTCCACACTTGGAGGCAATGTAAAAGGCTATATGAATATCTTATGAAGTGATTGCAAAATAAAAATGACATCAAAGTGATTCAACTATGTAATGTATTATTCCCTCCTCGTAAAATTGGATTCTTACTGAAGAACGCTTTCTTCGTTTTGCATTTATGAAAGAGAAAGAAAAGTCTCCTGCACTTAGGGAACAATGCAGCATTTTCCCACATTTTACAAGGGCAAAAGTACTCATCAGAATCTCTACTTTTAATCAAAGTTAAATTTTTGGTGCTTGGTTAAAGTGAATCTACCCCTTCCTCATTAATTTCATCGTGCTGCTTAAAACTGAGATGAGCGTGACACCCAAAACAGTGAACGCAAACTGCGAAAGCATTAACAGGGTTCCTGGGGCCAAAATAATCACCAGATATTTATGGCCTGCTTAGCAGCTGAATTGAAATGTCTGGGCAGTGAGGTGACTGCCATGGAGGTCTGTGCAGCTGCACCACATGGCCTGACCATGGGATCTCCTCCATCCCTCTAGCTCTTATTCAAACTCTCTTCTCTTGAAATCAGTGGCGGAATTCCCATTAATGTCATGCACTGCTGCTTGGGAATGCTACATGCCAGAAGACTGTAAGCTTAGTTGATGTATCCACAAGGCTCCTCTGTACATGTGGCTGTTGCTGGCTCTCAGGGAGCTTGCTTGGAGGAACAGTAAATCCCAGTGATGGCTTCTGGAACAGACAAACCACATTCACACAACCCAAAGCATCCATCCAGTGTGAATGCACTTTGCTGGTTTAAATCTGTTTAAAACACTTTGAATAGAAATGTTTGTCCTGCCAGATATTATGACAATCTGGTATCCTGCCACAGCCGCTCTAAAGTCATCATAGACGAGGTGTGAAGAGGTGGATCCGTCACAGAGGAGAGCAGTGATACTGAACTAAATGGTCAGAGATGGAGGAGCACCCAAAACCATTAGAAGACAGTAATACATGGAAGAGAATAGGTAAAGACAGCAGATTATCTAAAGACCTAGACATGAAGCTAAATATGAGGAAGAAATTCTTTATGAGGGTGATAAAATACCGGCACAGGTTGTCCAGAGAGGTAGTGAATGCCCCATCCCTGGAGACATTCAAGGCCAGGCTGGATGAGGTTCTGGGCAACCTGATCTAGTTGAAGATGTCCCTGCTCATTGCCAGAGGTTGGACTAGATGAGCTTTGAAGGTTCCTTCCAACCCAAACTGTTCTATGATTCTATGAACATCAGTGTGCAGATCGGTGAGAACATTACTACGAATCATATTTATCCTGCTGGATGCTCCAGCCACACGTTTCCAATTTTGTGACTACGAGGACACCAGAACTTATTTATTCCCTAATTTAGTTGCTTCTGTGTATATTAGCTTTCAGTTTATACCCTCCTTTGTCTTGATATGCATTGGGAGCAAAATCTCAGCCTTCTCATGAAGCAGCACACAAACCACAAAACACTTATTGACTCCAGCAGGGCCAGGATTACAGCCTTAATTTTCCAATCTTTCTTTAATCTTCTCTTAATTAATTTAATTCTGATATCATTATCTAGATTGCCCCATTCATTTAGCATCACAGCAGCTATCTGTTCATTCTCATTGGAAGGCTTTGGTAACTTTGCAAATGCTACTGCTCTATCTCCCATTCCTACCTTTTGATCTTTCTAACAACCTTCCTTTAATGTCTGCTGAGCTCAGCCTTTTATCAGGCAAAGCACTCCACCCTCCCTGGTAGAGGGGGCACTGGTCTGATCAACGCAGGCATGAGGAGCTGAACTTCTACCCTTCTACCGTCTGCCTCTCAAGGTGATCCTGCTGGCCCATCCTGGCTCTCCAGTCAGTTTTAAAACCGGTTCAGCCAAAGCCAGTTTAATACTGAAGGGCAGACAGGATTCCATAAAGTTTTACAGCTCATTCCAGTTTTAACTCATTTCAGGACCTGAATGTCTCTGCTGGGGTGTTTTTCCCAGTAACTGCCTCAGGTGGACAGTACTGGTGTGGGTGGGGAAATGCAGTAATTCACAGCTTAGAGCAGGCAGTTTAGGTTGAAAAGTGTATATAATCCATACTGTGCTGTTGTTCTGTTTACTTTGGTTCAAGCTGAGGCCTTTTTTTTTTCCCCCAGACACACAAAAATGCCATGCTGCTGCCATACAATTAACCTTAATGGTACCACCAAAATGCAGATGGGCTGTCCCCCTCTTCTCTTTGGCCTCAGTGTGACTGCGGCTCCGCTGGTGCTAAGCAGGGATCTAACGAAGGAGACAGGCACTGAAGCCATGTCTGGGTGAGAGAAGCCTAAGCATGAGGCGCAGAGTGGAAGGACTTGCACCAGGACCACCTCACTGGCACCCAGTGCACCCCGTACCACTGGAATAAAAAAAAATGCTTATTCTGGTATAAACTCTTCCTAGGTGAACAAACTGTATATTAGCAACTATGCCCATCGCTGTAACTCATTGGATTTCACTTGGTGATCTACCTCTGTACTGAGTGGACCGTAGTGAAAAAGCTGGCATGTTGGATATCCTCATGCCCTTCATCACCAGCTCACAGATGAGTTTGGGTTAGAAGGGACCTCTGGAGATTGCCAGGTTCACCCACCTTGCTAAAGCAGGGCCACTTTCAGCAGGCTGCTCAGGGCCATCCCCTTTTTCACAATGACCATGGCTTCTGAATATCTTCAAGGATGGAGACTCTACAACCTCCTTAAGCAACCTGTGCCAATGCTCAGTGATCAACATGCTTTGTAGGGTGGGTCTTGATCTTACATATGATTTCACACACAGTATGGCAATTTTCAGAGGTGCTGAACAGGTCCAATTGCCTTAAACCATGGCTGGGGATGCTCATTGCTTTTAAAGATCAGGCAAAATAAACTGTTGTGGTTTTCCTCTCCTAAAGCAGTAATGATTCTGGATGAAAAGACAGCAGAGACAGGATAAATCTGGGGTGCAGACAGATACAAGTGCGCTCCCTGCCCTCTGCCACTGTTTTCTGGGTACCTTTAAACTGATGCTCTCAGGAAAGGCACATTTTCAGCAGCTCTCAGTGGATGCAAAGCTCAGCTGAAACTGAGCACAAATGCAAAATCCTGTCCTTTGGCCTTTCCTGGCACATTAAGGATTTTCTTTGACCTCTTTAAAACTTAACATCTCTGCCTCGTTTTCTCACTTCCATTCAGTTGTACCCATTGGGATCATGTGGCTAAAAGACAAACCATCCAAGCAGATCAGCGTGGCTTCGCTGTCAAGAGCTGAGAAAAAAACATAGCATTCCTAAGTCCTAAGGGCAGAGACTGGACACTGGCAGAAAGGCAAATAACAGCCGGCAGCATTTGTGTGGTGCTGGTTTTCAGGAGCAATAGTTTATGTATGTGATGGTTTTCATACAACGCATGATTTCTCTACCCATCGTTGCCGAGGTGCAGCTATGGAGCATGACAACAAAATAAGCTGCTCTGCGTAGCAATGGAAAAGTCTTTTCCCAGCACATCCTACTTATATGGGTGGCTAAAAATGGTGTGTTGATTTTAACGAAGATTGATAGTCAACATGAATATGCCATCTGCCTCGCTTTTCTGCTGGACGCGCAGCAGAGAGCCTGGAAAACCTTAAACAATGGGGTTGCCTGTTGATTTGTGGATTAAAAGCTGTCTGTGGAAGAGCATGCTGAGAAAATGTGCTGAGAGCTTCTGCTGAAGGGGCTAATTCATAGTCTAGTCAAGTAGCTTCATAACCATGCCTATCATGAAAATTCGCTATCAGCATAGCGTTTGAATCACAGATCAATGCACACTGATTTTGGCAAATCTAATTAGATTTGATGGGGAAGAATGTGTTTGCATTTTTTAGGCTCTGTAGTTCCCATCTCTTACGTGTAATTTCATTTTTGATTTGTTTAACAGCGATTAAGGGTTGTGAATCATGATACTGCAGAGATGTTAGCCATGGTTATCCCACTCATTTAGCCAACCCCATCTGTCACCCAATGCTCAGAATGGAGACTGGGAGCCAGGAGTCAATTTGTGCTCCCCGTATGGCCACAAGCAAGATATTTTACATATCTGCACCTCAGAACTTGGATATAGCATGTATATATGCATCTGAGGGGCATTATAAGACTTCATTGATTACTACTACTTCTAAATTGTTTCCATTTCTTCTGCTTCCATGGCACAACACAAAATTAAATATCATCATTTGAGATGTGGAAGGGGCATAGACTTGTGCTTATCTACCTTTGTGAGTACTGTGGCTGCTCTGATTTCAAGGTTTGCCTGTAATACACAACTGCTTAAATCTCTTCTTGAAAGGATACAGCAACACAGATGTCCATCATGAGGTCAGGGCTTAACTGGGACAATCTCTGGGACTAAACCGGTGAGCTGGTGAGCAGCTTATGAGAGATGCCCACACCAGATACTTCTCCCTCCCTCCTCAGGTCTTTTCTCCAGTGGAGATTATTTAGTGGCTGTTAACCAGTTTGCTTATATTCGTATTCCCATCCCAGGGGGATCCTGTGCCTTGCAGTGTAGGAGCAGCAGCAGCATGGCTATGAAATTGGCTTCTAAATCCCAGGACAGTGTTCTGTTCCAGTACACACACTTACCTCCAACTCCAGAGTTGGAAGAAAGGGTCCAGCACAGGTCACAGGCTGAGATGGCTCATTGAACCTGGGGTGAAACCACTCTCCGAGCAGTAAAGAGATAGATTCAAAAGAGGGTGCTGAACCAGGCCTCCCACTTCTTAGGGTGGTGCTGGGTTATTATGTGAAATGTGGGCGGTGGTGCCACCGTCTCCAGCTATGCTATAAAGAACACAGGTCTCCCAACTATCCTTGAGGAAGATCCCAGCCCTTCAGCCACAAACCAGCCTGCCTGAGCCTCCAGAGGACCCAGCCCCAGTGCCTGCCCTGCAGCTGTGCCCATGCTGGGACTGTGGGGCACTTCCATAGACTAACACTTTGGGAAGGTTAAACTTTGAACATGAGTGCAATGGACAGCCAAGCGGGCTGGAGAGGAGAGGGACACCAGATCCAGCGTGGGTTTCACGTGCTGTCCCCCTATCCCATCCTGGTGCTGGGAGAGCACTGTGTATCGCCCCCAAGCACAAGTCATGGCGTGGCTGCGTGTTTGTGCCTGTCGTGACACTTTATGGGCCACCAGTGTCACTCTCCCTTGAAAACCACTCACATGAATGCTGTATATTTGTTATAGATGGAGAGATTAGCACGAAGGCTAAAAAAAGAAAGTAAACAGAAAGGGAAGGACCCTGGGGATACTGCGGTGGTGTACGCCAGCTTGGCTGGTCCGACCTGTTTATAATGTCTAACACAAGCACAGGTGCCAAAGAATAACCGACAAGTTAAACAGTTTCCTCTCTGCGATTTGGCAACAGGATCTTTGTGTGAGGAGGGCAGGGCCCCTGCTGTTTTCCCAGGAGCAGGGAAGCAGACACAAGGCTCTCCTCTGGAGGCTGGTGGCATTTTACTGATGTTGGGACACACAGTCATGTGGGCACAGGGCTCTCATGGAGACCAGACCTACCACTCTTACCTCTCATCTGAAGACATCTTCGCATCCTGGGTTTCTATCCCTGCTGTCAGTACCACTTTCTGTTTCCTCTCCCAGGCTTGTAACTTCTGTTGTGATCTTTCACCCTTCACACAAAACAACCAAACTTGGCTCCTTCTCCCCAAGGACACAGTCAGGTCCTTTCTCTGGGGTTTCCTTGGGAATCAGGCTGGGACCCGTATGGTGCTGCCTCCTTCTCTCTCGAATTCTCTCTCCTTTTGCTCACAAGGTTTGTTTTTTCTCTACTGATGCTAAACCTCCAGTTCACTGTTTTGTTGACTCTCCCCTAAGCCCCAGCATGCTCATCTCTGGATCTTCTTGCCATCCTGTCAGTCCAACACAAATTTAGTAGCACAGCCGTTTGGTTTCACTTTATTCCACTCCTTTCTTAAATCACATTCAAGCTACTTACATTAAATGATTTCCATAATCTGAAATGGAGTGTTTGCACCTCTCTGCCAAGTTCAGTCTTGCTGACACTCAGCCATCACTTTAAAATGTCATATTTCTTTTTTCCCAAACTTGGGAATATATGGAGCACCTGACTAACATGGTCTTAGGGCCATCAGTGACAACCCTGCCTGCGTGGCAACCCTGTTGTTTCTGTGCTTCGTATCAACCCTGCATATCCCCTTTCTCTGCTCTGGAGTCACAGCTAAGCTACCCTAAATCAGAGCCTTAAGAAATCTCCCACACCTTGGGACATGCTCCCAGTTATTTGAAAACTTCTTCCCTACAGTCTTGAGGAGGAAGATGCATCATGCAGTTTTGGGGTCCTAGCAAAACTGAACCCAGCTTCATTAACGTAGCTGTGTTACAAAACGGACCACCTCTGTTCCTTTTACCCACTTTCATTGTTCTCAATATAGCCATCAAGAGCAGTGCCAGCCTGGACACATTTGTGTATAATCTGTATGAAGAAATAAACAGGTAGAAATTATAATATTATATTGGAAAAAAAAATTACATCAATTCTGGGGAGTGGAACTGGCTATGATGATGGTGCAATCTGCTCCCACAGCTCTGGATGGGGATATTTCTTATGCACCTGAGTAGCAGCCTTACTACTTTAACACGTTCTTCTCTCTTCTTCATTCACCATAAAGAGCACATAGAAGGCAGGGGAAGTCTTTCCAGTAGATTCAGAAAGTTATCAGTCTTTGCTTCTGCTCTGTTATTGCCCCCCACTCCTGGCTCTTGGAGTCAGGGGCTTTGTCCCGTCCAAGGGGGAGTCTCAGGTGAGTCACCGTCACCTAGAGATGGATCACTGTTTGAGGACAGGAATGCATTTTCTTTAGATTAATATGAGTACTTACATTAAAAGACTGGGGAGTAGAAACAAATTATGATAAGCACCATTTCCTTATACCACTACTTTTCAGAGAATTAACTTGATATTTGTAAACACAGAGGGAGGTATGCGTAAGGGCAAGGGGAAGAGCCGGTTATGTCAAATCATAACATCTGCTAAAGAATAAACAGGTGTACACTGGCTGGAAGAAAAGTTCCAAGATAATAGCCAAGAAGGTGAAGTGAGGACAAGACACCGATGCTCAACTGGGTGCCTTTGTCTGCAGGCAAATGTGAAATAATGGCTTCCATGACCCAGCCCTTTCTTCTGAACATCTAAAATGGCTTAGGTTTTTGGACAGTTCTGGCATTAAACTGGAACAAGCTTAATCCCTGGCTACAATTACACATTTTCAGCTGCTTTTTCTGCTGTGTTTCTCCATGACCCATGTTTGGGGTGGTTTGCCTGAGCCTCTGCTGCACCCACCTGCCCTGGCTGAGGACACTTGAGTTTCCATCTGCCTGTGGTCACCCACCAGAGGCTGTCACCTCCACGCTGTGCTAACCACAAGGAGCACGTCACAGCCCTCCTTGTTTCACCTGACTTGGCCAGCTCTGCCTGACAGGGATTAAGAAGCACTCATGTGATCCTGGCACCCGGCAAGGCTGGTGGGGCCATAGGCAGAGAAGCAATAGCAGAGCTCCGGAGGGCAGAAGCCTTAAGCTGGCACAGCCTTGTTGCAGCCTGACCCCTGATCTTTGCCTCAGATGTTTTGGCCTCGAAAGAGCATGTTGCGTCATTTGGCCTTGTCTTTGCCTTGTTTAACTTGCAGGGTGAACCTAGAGCAATGCAATAATGCAATTTGCCTGGGTAAGTGTGCTAATCTGTTACAGAGCTGATTATACTCAAGTGCTTTATTGACATGGACCGAGTACATCCACATTATACACTAGATGATTTTTAGAGTACAACCACTAGAAAAGCTGCAGGCCTGAGTGATACAAACACAAGACACGTTCTACATGCCTGGGGAAATAGGGTCTTTGTGTTGTATCTTTGTGGTCTGACTTCTCAGGCAGGCAAATGCTTTCACTCTCTTTTTCATGTTTTCCCTGGCTTTATCATGCTGGGAATTGTGCATGGAGATACCTGTGTCTCATCACGGCACTGCTGCTGGGGCTGGTAACACATATAGGCAAGTCTGTGGCTTTGGGAAAAGCAGTATTAATTTGAGCTCATGTGGAACAGCACGTTGATTCAGTGTGTGTTTTGCTGAGGAAGGAAAGGAGTTCTAGGGAGAGGGGAATGAAAACTCAATTTTCAGGGCTATTTGATGCATATTTCTCTCCTGCTCTGGCAGCCGGGAGCTGTGACAGAGCCATCAGGGCCCCATTTAAGGGCAATACCCATGCGAAGCCAGACTAATAGATTCATGCCACCACTTCCCCCAGACTGTGGAGGGGGAACCGGCTTGGAGGAAAAAGTGTGTCAGCTGCTCCAGCACTCAGGCTCTTTTCAGCTGCCAAAATGATCCTTTGGTCTCAGGAGTAGCTGTAGATTTTGGTCTTTCTCCCAGGTTCACTGACCTCAGGAGGTCATTTATGTAGGACCTGGTCTCCAGCCAGCTGCAGGAGTACGGCCCAAAGCCATCTCCTCCACTCCTGCTGCAGCAGGTTGCTGAAGGGAATGGCACTAGGACCTTCAATCCACTTGGTCGGAAGGGCTCTCCTCTCTCTTATGGTGAGCGTGCAAAGCCTCTTTTCCCAGCCCAGCATCGTATCCTGCTTGAACTGCAGGACCACAGAACTGCTGTTTGGATAAAGCCACATTTTATACTATAATCTTTACCTTTCACACTGGCATTTGCTTCTCCTGTGACAACCAAGTTGTTCTTACGGATCAGCTTTTTATTGCAAAATTCAAAACATTGTAGTGGAGGTGGGCGCACATTTACTTATTAAATGAGACAGCACTTGCCATCACATGAAAATGTGGCTAAGCTGGATGTAGACTTGCTGAATGCAGACTTACTAGATATAGCCTTTTGCAGCAGCTCCTAAACGGGGCTCACAACCTTCGCTGGTTCTCATAGGTACTCTTGGGTTATGCCCACCCCAGTACAGACACACTGTGGCTCCCACATGACTGCCAGAGTGCTGGCACAGTGGGATTTTAGGTTCCTTCCTGCATAGAGCAAAACCACTTTCGGGGAAGAAACCATATGTGGCATCAAAGCTTCTGCTTTGCTTCAGTTCCAGCCTAGAATCAAGGAGACTGCATTTCAGTTTTATCTTAGTTTGTTAAAAAAAAAAAAAATACATATATATATCTATAAAAAGAGGAAATTAAAGCTTGTTTTGTCCACATACTGATCATCTGCTTTTGTTTTGCTGCTTCACCAGCCTGCAGCCTGGTCTGTTTCTGATGTTGTTTCTCCCAGTACTTTGAGATGTGTGAAGCTACTTTCCCTACTTGTATTTAAGATGTCTGCATCCTTCTCTTGTCTGACTACTGAGAGACATCCATGACATTTCTGCACATCAACTTGGGGAGAACAGAAGAATGGGACCTATTTTTGTAATCTGATTCTGGTCAGTGAGTGAACCCCTGGGGTTCAGGATGAACGGGACCGAAGGCATCTGTTAAGGTTGAAAGCAGCAGCAGACAAGCAGTTGAGGTCTCCCCTGCTTCCGTTCTGCCTGTGCTGAAGCTGATCCCCTTCTTTTGTGGCATGTGCCGGTCCGAGAGAGCCACCCTGCCCAGGACAGGGCCCCGCAGCCTCCCCATGCCAGCTGCCCCGCACCTATGGGGCTCCACTGCCACCCAATCAGGTTTATTTATCTGCATATATCTGTACAGATTTCAATTATTTGAAGTATTTGGGGGTGTGCTGGGTGCAGTGCAGGGTGGTGCAGTGCGATGCTGTGTGGTGCGGGAAGAAGCATGGTACAGTGCAGGTCGGTGCAGTGCAGGAGTGTGGGACGGGTCAGTGCAGTGCTGTGTGGGCCCGTGCTGTGCTGTGAAGTGTAGGTTGGTGCGGTGCAGGAGGGCGGTGCGGGTCAGATCGGTGTGGGGCTGTGCAGTGCAGTGCAGTGTGTATCAGTGCGGTGCTGTGCGGACCGGTACTGTGCTGTGCGGTGCGGGTTGGTGCTATGCCGTGCAGGTCGGTGCTGTGCTGTCCTATACTGTTCTGTGCGGTGCGGATCGGTGCTGTGCTGTGCGGTGCAGGAGCACAGTGTCGGTGCGGTGCTGTGCGTGTCAGTGCTGTGGTGTGCGGACCGGTGCTGTGCGTTGCAGGAGCTCGGTGTGGGTAGGGTCGGCACTGTTCGGTGCGGGTCGGGTCGGGTCTGTGTAGTAGTGCGGGGCGGGTCAGTGCTGTGCAGGTCGGTGGTGTGCGGTGGTGTGCGGGCCGGTGCTGTGCAGGTCGGTGCTGTGCGGGTCGGTGGTGTGCAGGTCGGTGCTGTGCGGGTTGGTGCTGTGCTGTGTGGGTCAGTGCAGGTCGGTGCTGTGCAGGTCGGTGCTGTGCTGTGTGGGTCAGTGCAGGTCGGTGCTGTGCGGGTCGGTGCTGTGCGGGTCGGTGCTGTGCAGGTCAGTGCTGTGCAGGTCAGTGCTGGGCGGGTTGGTGCTGTGCTGTGTGGGTCAGTGCAGGTCGGTGCTATGCGGGTCGGTGCTGTGCAGGTCGGTGCTGTGCGGGTTGGTGCTGTGCTTTGTGGGTCGGTGCTGTGCGGGTCGGTGCTGTGTGGGTCGGTGCTGTGCAGGTCGGTGCTGTGTGGGTCGGTGCTGTGTGGGTCGGTGCTGTGCGGGTCGGTGCTGTGCTGTGTGGGTCGGTGCAGGTCTGTGCGGGTCAGTGCTGTGCTGTGTGGGTCAGTGAGGGTCGGCGCTGTGCTGTGTGGGTCAGTGCAGGTCAGTGCTGTGCGGGTCGGTGCTGTGCTGTGTGGGTCAGTGCGGGTCGGTGCTGTGCGGGTCGGTGCTGTGCTGTGTGGGTCAGTGCGGGTCGGCGCTGTGCGGGTCGGTGTTGTGCTGTGTGGGTTGGTGCAGGTCTGTGCTGTGCCGTGCCGTGCTGTGCTGTGCGGTGCTGTGCGGTATCGCGGGGCGGTCTCTAACGCGCTGCCCCGGGCTGCGGCCGCCGGCGGCGGGGGGCGGTGACGTCACAGAGCCGCTCGCCAGCACAACGTTCCATTGAGGCGAGCGCGTGCTCCGGCGAGCACATGGGCAGCGGGGCCCGCGGCCGCTCCGCGTCCCTGCGCGCTGCTCCGCGGCCCCGGCCCCGGCCCGCAGCTCCCCTTCCCTGGCAGGGCGGCGCGGTGAGTACCGGGGCTGCAGCCGCCGGCGGAGGTGGGGGGGGCGGTGTAGGGGGAGGTCGGTTACGTGGTGGTTGGGGGGTATTTGTTTATTTACCCCCTTTGCCTCTTTATTATTTATGTCTCCCGGTGGTCTTGCGGGTCGCGGCGGAGTTCACAGCTTAGGCGCGGGGGTTCGTGCGGGTGGGAGGTGGGGGGGGAAGGGAGAGAAAAGATTTAATTTCATCCCATCTCTGTATTTATTTATTTATTTTAAAAGCGCTGGGTCGACGGTGGGCTAAAAATAGCGATTGCCAGCCGAAATCCGTGCGGATGGGGAGGCGAAGGGCTTCGGGATGCCTTCCAGCGTAAAGAGATGGCCGCGGTGAGGGGCGGCGGTGTTAGGGGTCTTGCCGTGATCCGAAATGACACGGGGCAGTGTGACTTCCCCCCCCTCCGCCTGGACGTGGGGTCTGTGTGTTAATGGGTGTTCCCCCCCCCCTCCCTTGGCCTAGGGACAAACCGGTGTCGGGGGGGATGGTGTTTGTTTGTACCCGCTGCAACTGCGCGGAAAATGCGCGCTGCGCGCAGGCCGAGGCGCGGGGCTGCGTGCGGAGCCGGCCCTCAGCTGTCTGCTGCTGCCTGCGTGTGTATGCGGGGCGAATGGAGCTCTTAATGTGCAGAGGCGAGCTGTTCCGCTCGGGCCGTCGTTGGTGCGGGCCTTGGGGTTCAGATCTGGGAAGCACGAGGGCCTGAAGAATGAAAAGCAAAGATTCCATGGAGGCTCCAAAGACCGTTTCTACAAAGGGATTATTAGGCCATTTTTTCCTTAAAATGCTGGATTTTCCAAGTAGAACTTTAAAAGGCCACATTTTTATATATATATAAATAATGCTAGGATGTTTTTATTAACATTGTGTGCTTTAGGACTTTGGTCTCCATCTATTAAACTGTTGGTTGTTGCATCTTAAAATACTGAGTGGAGAAATCCCAGCGGAACCAATAACTGTATCTGAAAGATGCTGGAGGCCTTCAGTGGGACCTTTTTAATCCTGATCATGTTGACAAGTTTAGACATGTTTGCCTGTCCATGTATATGGTCAGACACAGTGAGTGGTGAACCCACACTAGTTCCTTTTTACTAAGATGTTTAAAACTAGACATTATATAAGTTATTGATTTGGAACAAAAGAGCTTTTCTGGAGGTATATTGGAACATATTAACCATTGCTAAGTATGAAGTGCATAATATGTACAGGTTATGGTTCTCTGAAATGGGAGTATTTATTTCTTCATAGAGCAGAATTACAGCCTCACTAATGTCATTTTGTGCCAGCTGGTCTGGTTAATTGTAAGAGCACTTATAAATGTTGTAAAATATGAGGATATTAAAAAAATACCTAGCTCCGAAGCACTGACATCACTATAGGAAACAAGGATACAGTCTGATATTCAGTCATGTCTCATAAACATCCAGTTTCCTTTCTGTTGGGATTTTTTAAATGATTTCATAAATATGTATATTTTCCGAGCACGTGGACCAGTCAGATGCTCTTTTGTGCTGGGTGCTGCATATCCCTGATAAATGCCAGTTCACATCCCAGGGAGTTTCATGTGATCTTATACATACTTTGCATCATTTTAGAAATGCTCCTTTATTTATTTTTTTCCCTTCTCCCTTTTCTATCTTTCATAGCATTAGGTCATGAGTTGGGCTTACAGCTAGGTTAGTGTTGTTATAATTCCTATTGATCTGAATGTGCCTTTGTGTATTTTAAGTTATATTAAGGCAATTAGTTGTACAGGTGCAGTTTGTCAGCCAGTGGGAATGCCTCTATACCTGGTAGGAATAAAATCCACTCTGCATCTGTACATCTGGCATTCCTGGGAGAGGGGCTGGCTGGTCTGGCTGCTGCCAGCTCTGCCTGGGCGATTTTGCATCCTCTGCATCTGCCCTCTGATGTCCACACGTCAAGCAGCTCTGCAATAGCGAAAATAAGGAAGGGCTCGGGCCCACTGCCCTTGCAGGCCCATCTGTTGCAGGAATGAATTGTGTGTTTGAATTAGTTTATAAAAAGGGATATTGGCTCCCTGGGTGAACGTGCATGCTTGGAATGTAACTTTAGTGGGAGCTGGTGGCTTTCAGAGGCGATGGTGAGTTGTCGCTGCACTTGTGCAGCTCTGCAGTCGTGGTGTTCTCCCTCCGTGCCCCCGCCGAACCGAACCGTGGGTTTTGGTTTGATCAAGGACTTAATCTGCTGATATTTGAGTTTATGCTTAATTCTTTGCCGGAGTCGAGCTGTATCGTCTTGTTTTTAACCAGAACGCTTTACAAAGAGGGTTTATGCTTCCGGGCTGCGTGTTTTTTGGTAACTTTTATGCGAAGGATTACTGTCAGGTGAAGCGACCGATAATGCCGATGCCATGGAGCAAGGCTAGGGATAAAAACCTCTGTATCTGTATACTTTTAACAGTGTATCTTGTGTTCATCTGTCACCTTTTAGCTGAACCTTTTAGTTTAGTGGGTTATTACTGTATCACTGTTTTCCTACAGGCCTCTCTCTTCAGGCTTTTTCTGTAATCATGCTGGTGCAGCTCTGCTAGGAATTGCAGTTTAGGGCTTTCAAGTATGACATCTTAATAAGAAAAAATACATTTCCACCCCCCCCCCCCCCCCCCCCCCCCCCCCGTTGGTGTATATCGATAATAGTGCTGACAGGCCATGGGAAGGGAAATGATGCTTTTTGTGACCTGGGTGGTGTTTCTGTTGCTTGCAGGAATACGGAGGGTTTGTCTTTTGCTCCTGGTACATGGATTTAGTGAAAGCTGTGACAGGTACCCGTGCTGCAGTGCACTGCAGCTCAGAGCAGTGCCCTGCAGCTGTGTATCCATCAGTTCAGCAATAAAATAGGTCCATCAGAGCCCCAGTGGAGCCTCTGCACTGGTCTCAGTGTGTTACTGCTGGAGAGGCCGAGGTGATAGGCACATCACCCTGACCCCTCACTGCTGGCGCAGGGGGTGGTGGCATGGTCAGAGGTCCTGTGAGCCAGGAAGGGTGCAGAGCTGCAGACTGAGCTAGCAGAGAGGAAGATGCATGCATACCTGGTCAGGAAGCTTTCGCCTGCTTGCAGCAAGGTGATACAGAGCTATTTTAGGAGCACGGTGTGTTATTTTCTGTCTCCTTGCTGGCCGGTAGCTTTAGTACTGAACAACTGCATGATTCCTGGTGATATTTATGAGGAGTGAGGAGGGAGTAAAGACATAATCTGTGTTTTGGACACATGAGCATTTTGCATGGGGCACGTTTTCCCTCATCACGTCTGCATCTGTGCCTGAGCCGGTCCGTCTTCTTATGCAGCAAAGTGCTTAGTGCCCTGGCAAGTACTACAGCTGTACGATTGCACATGGTTTATTTATACCTGGAGGTGCAATGCCTGCTCTTTGCTTGCCTTGTTGGTACAGTTCAGTGGAGGACAGTGTTTTGTGATAAAGCAGTGTTCTTGAGTTTTTCCTGTTTTCTCTCTGGCTAGTGACAGAGGTTGTTTAGGACAGGGCTTGCTGGTGGTGCTTTCTTCCCATTGCTCCAAGGGTGACAGATGTGAAGCAGCAATATGATTACGTGGCACATCAGCTCCACTCAGCAGAAGACAGCAGTTTGAAGGGTGGCACAAACACAGGCATCGGCTGGGCACAGGGAACAGTCTGTGTGGTTTGCAAGCATCCGCATCTGTACAACACCTAAATGCCTTTTTTCATGCATCCCTGGGTGGCATCATTCTTTATGTGAATTCAAGGTACAGATGTGAATATTGATGTGGAGCTGTATCCTGCAAATCAGGGTCTGTTTGACTACCACACAGGGTTTCCAGACAGGTTTGTCCCACCCACTTTGATGCCTGTGCAGTCATATCTTCACTGCTATTGAATACGTTATACTTGTCAGCAGATACTGCAGTTGCATCCCCCATCACTTGGAAGGAAAAATGATGTGTAAATTGATGCTGGTATAGTACATCAGGCACTAAAGGGTTCTCGAATGCAGCAGTGACAGGCAGAACTGTAACCAGTGCTTGGCAGATAATTCATATTAGAAATTATGGCACAGGTCTTTAATGGCAAGGGTGGTTAGCCACTGGAACAAATTGCCAAGAAAAGGGGCAGATTTTCTCAGTCATTTCTGTCTTAACATTTGAGTTAGAAAAAGCAGTAGAAGAAGTTTTGTATAAAAATTATTGGGTAGTTTCCTGCAAATCAGCTCACTAGGAAGTCCCTTGATGGAAGCAGGGATGTTTGACCATGACACCCCGCTATAATGTTGGGCTGTGCAGGTGTTAGGAGCCAACCTGTGCTGTTGGAGATGGGTCTTGCAAACCACCCTGATAAGAAATAGCAACCTAAAGCCCTGGGAGGACTGTGCCTTTGCATGGGGGAGTGACATTGCCATGATATGGTTTGGAAGACAGCGTTATGTCACCTCTTTTGCATGCCTCAGTCAGGAATACCCGATGCCAAAACGTGTGTGAGGCCAAGAGGTGACTTTATGAGCTTCCCGAGGGGAGAGGATGGCATCACTGGTGTTCTCATCTACAAGTGGGGTGCTGGGGCTACAAATGGATGGCAGGGAAGCCTAAAGGAAACCCCCAAAGGCTGTCCCTGTTTTGGGTACAGATGCGTGTACTGCAATAGCAGACCTGCAGACTGCTTCCTTAGGGGCAAGTGGAGAGCAGAGGTGGTGGGAGAGGCAAGACCACATCTCATTACATAGTTTATTATGGAGGCCCTGAGTACAATGCGGGTTGTGCTGGGAAGCTCCACTCTCTAAAGCAGACCAGTGCAGGGATTTTAACATGGAAAACTTCAGTCTAGTCCTAAGCACCCACTATTGTCTTCCTTTCATCCAGCTTGTATTGTCCAGTCCACTTCTCCCTGGCTTTCTCTGAGTGCTATTGGACTGCTTGCCTTGAGTCTCAGGTCATTTTGTGCTTTTCCTCAAATCCCAGAATCTGGATTTAAGAGATTGCTTGCCTATTTTCCTCTTAATCAGAACTAAAACTTTGATCTTTTCACCAGTGCTGTAGGGGCAACATCTTGTGAGGTCCTGCATAAATCTCAGCCAGGGCTGGGGAGCTATTGCCAGTAACTTAGGAGAATTTTTACTTTAAAAAAGGCAATAACTTGTGACTCCTGTTTAACACTTCCTGTTCTGACGCCTAGATTTGATCATACTGCAAACATCTCTCCTTGAAAATGTCCCTTGAGCAAATCTCAGCCAAAATAAAATGCATTGCATTGCCTTGTGCAGTTCCCTGCCCAGGTAAGGAGTGAGCGCCAAATGCGTAAGTGGAAGGGGCTTGCAGGCTGTGCAAGGAACGAGTACTGCAAGAGGCTGGAGGGTTACGGCCTGTGTAGGTATAGGAAAGGTGGCTTTTCCTGGCCAGCTTTCAGCCATGTGCCGTGTCCTTGCAGCTCTGTGTTGTATCAGGTATCTCTGTTCCCAGCAGTGATGCAGTGCTGATGTACACGTGATACTGTGTGTGCTGGCTTACATAGTAGAAACAGCAGCTGTGAGCGCATGCCTGAGCATCTGTGTTGTCGAGCTATGGCCAAAGCCCAGGCTGTGCTTGAGCCCTTTGTTACATCTCCTCTGTGTTGAAAAAGGCCTAGCATGGGCCTTTCTTTGCTAATATTAAAGTTTGGTAATATTATTATTTATTATTATTATTACTGTTATTACTGTTGTTGTGTAACATTATTATTATTATCATCATCACTATCATTATATTAACTGTGTTGGAGACCTAAAGCTTATTATATGTTAATGCATTCATACTAGAGTAGTCTCTAGCTGTGATGTACCAAAATCCCTTTATGCTTCAACTGGTGTTGTAAATAGGTATCACACCTATCAGTTCAGTGTCCTGTAATTTAGCATGCAGAGCTAATAGCTACCATACATCCTTCTGGAAATATTTAGTAATGTTTCCTGCTCTATTTACATAATAATGGGTTGTTTGGTTGGTTTTTTTTTTCCCTTCTTCATAAGAGTAGGAAAGTCTGAAATAAATACACTTTCCTAGACATGTCCTAGATATGGTCATGATGGGAACAAAGGCCAAGAGCTTTGTGCTGCAGCACAGGCAATTGAGATGCTGCTCAGGGGTTTCAGATGATCGTGTTTGCTGTATGAATTGCTGGATCATTTGATTTCCAGGTATCGCCCATCTGGCTCTGGTTCTCCTCAGTTTGCTTTTGGGGGTGGGTTGGGCAAAGCTCTACATTCTTCTTGAATGTTAAAAAGGCTGATATTAGGTTATATAAAAATACTAACAAAAAAGTACACGTGTTTGATGTTACAGAGGAAAATAATTAGCCTTTTTTACAAGCTGGGAGGTTGGACTGGAGAACCCAGAGGGTTCTTCCCACCAGCACTTCTATGTTTCTGTGGTAACGGGGAAAAAACTGGAAAGCTGAGCTCCAAGTCTCTGTTTGTAGAACAAGATGGAAGGAGGCCCAGCTTTTGTGAATGCACAGCATGAGTAAATGTGATTAAGATGAGAAGGTTCAGAGGGGGAGGAAGATGTTGCTCTTTGCAGTCCGAGACACAGAAGCAGTGAGAAGTTCATCTTGAGATGTTTTCTTTACCTTGGTTAATTAGTATAAAGACCCACTAGTCCTGCTTGTTATGAGTGGCTTGGAGAGTTGGTGGAGTTCCCAGTGCTCATTCATGGGTAGGATTTGGGGGCTTTGCCCTCAGCAAGCCATTTCTACTCCTTCCCTTTCCTCTCTTCTTTCCTCTTTCACCTGCAAACACGTTGGGGCAGATGTTGTCTCTTGTATGGTTGTTTGCAGCATAGGACAGCATCAGAGCGCTGATGTCAGGTGGACCCTGAGATCTTCACAGGGATGGTTGAGGTTCTGAAAGTCTGCTTGACATGGTCAGAAATGGCAACAGTGACTTCCGTAGGCTGCAGTGTTTGAGGGGGAGGTCTGGTGGCTGCAACCAGCGCAGCTAGAGAGGAAAAAAGGTTTTAAAAGCTCCTCACCAAGTAGCTGTATGTTGGAAGTGGAAGTGTTGAAAGTCTGTAAGTAAGACTTTCCTTAGTTCCCAGCTTAGTGTGACAGATAAATGTGAGTCTAGCTGCTTTTTATCTTCCATAGCAGCATTGATGGCCACTCTTCATATGGAGGAGGAAAAGGGGAAGGGAAGTTTGCAGTAATCTTAAAATTCTGATTTTAAAGATAAATGTATCAGGTCCGTTTTACACGTTACTAGGTGGTAACTTGAGTGTAAATATCTTTGAGTCAGGCTGTAGCCTGTTCAGAGCGCAAGATGTCCATTAGCATAAGGTATAACATTATATTACCTGGTGGTGTAGCCTGTACACCACTGTTTGTACCAGGCTTTTTTATCTTCCTTGTAAATCTTGATGACCTAAGAGACTTGTAGCAAAGACCTTACTTTGCAGGGTGTTTTATAGTAACTTTTAGTAAGTATTTTTCTTGGGTACTTTTGTGAGACAAATTGCAATAAATAGCATTTCACTCTGTCCATCCTTCTGTTAAATAACTAATACTCCTCATGGAGCAAGGCAGTATGGGAAGGGAATGTATGGGAGGGATTAAACAACCTGCAGCTCTTTGTGCCTATCCACCATGATTGGGAGAGCTCACAGTTGGCCTTGCTAATACGTTTCACCTCCTTCTAATTACATCAGGAGTGCTAATATTCATAGTGACAAACACTTGTATCTTGTTCTTCTTAGAAAATCTGCATGTCAAGCATGTAAACATGCAGTTGTCTCCATTGTGGCAGCAGAAAAGCAACTAAAGCTCGTGAAGGTACAAGATGCCATTAGGGCTGGGGCTGGTGTGTGGGATCCCGAGAGCCATGCTTTCTTGAAAGTCTTGGAAATCTGGGTTAAATCTGTTTAAGGCCTCCCTGAGGTGTGAAAAAGCCTGCAGACCTATGAAATACTGCTCATAACATAAATATTTCATTTGAACATACTAAGGGTTTTCACTGTTCATTAAAAGTTGGCAAGTGTTAAGGCAGCATGGAGCTGTGATATCACTGCTGGCTTGGCTGGCACAGTGGTCTGTCCAGAGAGGCTCCTGACCTCCCTCCACAGCAGCAGGCCATAGTGGCGCCTGAAGAAGGAGCTTGAAGTCTGTCTGGGCCCTTTGGGGTGGTTGGTAGCACAGGAGAAGTGATGAAGTTGCCTCCTCCCACTGGTCTTCTCACTTGGAGCAGTAGGTGACCTGGCCAGGCAACCCAGGCTCAGGTGACCATGATGAGAATGATCCATAGCGCAGGTGTTGCCAAGGAACAGGGTTCTCTGACATTGTTGCCTCATTGGTGAGAAACAGGTCTCTGAGCTCCAGCAATGCAGAAGAGAATCAGGAAGTGGCTGAAGAGTCTGCCACTGCTGTGGTGCTGGCTAATGATACTTTTCCACAGCTGGTCAGTTCAGTTGGTGGGCTAGGAGCAGTCTTGGGTTTCATCTAGTGATCAGCTCTTCTCTAGCTCCTCTGGTGTGATCTCTGATTAGGAGGTGTAGCTTCATCTGGGAGAGTTCTGGTCTTGGACTTGACATTCAGTATTCGTTGGCTTGACAACAGCAGTGGCATACCTGTGTAGGGAGCCTGCAAGTGAAGTAAGCTCCAACCAGTCCAGAAAGCTGCAGCCCATCTCTGCCATCGCGTGGGCAGCTTGCAATGTCTTTCTATGCTGGCTTCCATTGGAAATACATATTCTCTTTTTAGGGTGCTCCCTGTATTGCTTCAGCTAGCAGAAAGACTTCTTAAAGCTTTGTGCCAAAGACAGTACTAGCTTTCTGCAAGGAAATGAAGCTCTGCTCTAAAAGAGTCCAGTTTCACATGGACTGGTCAACCCCAGGAGAAACGGACTATCACAGGCCTCATATTATTCTCCAAGTTCAAGGTATGTTGAACTGAAGGTTCTTTTTCTAAATGTATAGCATCATTTTGTATAATGTTTAAAGACAGTTAAGGAACACACAATCAAAACAAGACCTCTGGGTTGGAGGAAAGAGGAGAAGTAACATTTATCAGATGTTAGTTCATCACTTAGAACAGTACCTGAAAGACAACCTGGTGACTCCTGTAGTGTTCAAACTGAGCATTGAGGAAAATACATTTGTCTGTAGTTCCAGTTACCTGCAGTGATTTGAGCCTTTTCATAATATAAAAGAAGTTATGAAATAGCAAGATTGAGATATATCTGTGCCCAGACATCCTTAACTCTGCCCTTCCTTTATTCTCTTCACCCCTTTCAAACTAAGGTTAATTACCAGGAATTTTCTGCAGCCACAAGACAGGTTTGTAATACCCTGTAATATTAACAGGTCAAAGCAAGCTGGTTTATCTCACAGATGTGTGAAATGTTAATTTATTTTTTCTAATTATGCTGCCCTCTTTATCACCTTGTGGATGTGCTCATAGATCCCAAATTAATTCATATATGACTTTTGGTCCCCATTTGCTTTGTGTGCCCTCAAATGTGATATTTAAACAAACCAGCAGTCAGAAGAGGAATTGTAAAGTTAAGATTATGATGGACATTGTGGCCTCGTTAGTTAGGGGTTGTTCTCTGTGTGGTTTGATGGATGTGGTGGTTCTGATGTGGGTTACTACTTATTACTGGTTGTTTCGGTAATGGGGGATCTTTACAACAATCTCCATTAGTGGTTTAAGTGGGATTTTTGGAGAACAGGGAATGGGTGGGTGTTTGCTTGTGCTCTGTTGTGGTTGACCCCTTCGTAGCTTCCTGTCCAAAGCAAGACTTAGATGTGCCTGCCCATCCAGGATTGCCATGTATGGTGGTGAGAAGATGCTGTTGCCTCTGGCATATCTTTTGCTCCACTCTGGTCAGCCTGCCTTATTTGCTTGTATGTTCTATCTATATCTTGGTTTTACCCTAGGTCTTTGGGTCTCTGGGACAGAGACTGGCCTTTCTATTCTATTTTTATATAATGGCCAGCAGAGGCACATTTGGTGTCTCAAGCTCTTGGTGGTTCTGTATGTAATGCCAATAATTATTAGCACTGATATTCCTTCTGGGGATCTGTAGATAGCTGTGCACATGATGGAGATAAGATAACCATAAACGTGCTGCTGTAGAGTGTATTTTCTTACGTGGCTTATGTGTTATTTTAGCTTTGAATTTAGCACTAAATGTGGGAGTCAGCTTGGTACAAGAAGTGTATAGAAAGCATCTGCAGGTGAAAACTTTCTTTGCTGACCTGTCAGAGCCAGGGGCTGCTGGGGAAGTCTTTGTTTTTATTTACAGCAGTGTAGGTAAAGCACAGCACAGTTTTTCTGCTTGTGCATGTATGTATATATCTATATTCACAAAAACTTTATTTGTAATTTTGTATCTACACAAACGTGTGAAAGGGTCATTGCCTGTTTAGCTCTAACTTTGCTTCCTCCTCCTAGTTTCCCTCCACTTCTCTTTTTCTGTTCCACTTCACATTTGAGTTTTATGTGGTGTTTTTTATAGGCACATTTCCTTTTTTTTTTTTTTTTAATTACCTTCTTTTCCCTTTCTTTCCTGTTCTGGTTTTCCATTCTTTACCTTATTGTCCACATTTCTACTCCAAGTCAGTTTATAGTTTCTCTTCTGCCTTGCACCTCCTTCACCTCACTGGGGCAGGTTGGCCAAGCCCCCTGTCAGCATCTCTGCACACCTCGAGAGTGGCCCAAAAGGCAGCTGTGCCCCTTACTGAAAGAAAAAGGAATAAGGGAATTGGACCTGCTCTCATTTCCCGTCTCTCTAAATGAGTCTCAAACTGACAGTTCCGGCTTCCCTCGCCTGCTCTGGGTTGCGGCTGGTGTGGCCAGCTAGATGGTTCTTAGATCTGATGGTTAAGAATAAAACTAGGACTTATGGTCATGGTGCTCCTCCCCTGCATCCCAGGCTCAGTGATAATTCTTCCTTGGTGGCTGCAGTCTGCACTCCAAGCCCAGGCTCTGCATCCCTGCTGTTACCTTTCTTACCTTCCTGCTGCTAATTTTAGTAACCTTCTGGCTTCCTGCAAGCTCAGGGCTTTTCCACCTGGCTTGTACCCTGTTTCTACTCTCCAGAGGGATGTGGCTTCAGTTTGTCATGGTCCTGCGAGGGCTGCTATGCCTTGGTGCCTCTTGGGTGCACGACCAGTTGAGCAGGCAGATTTGTGTGTGCATCAGTGATGGCTGGATTCAAGCAATTCCCATCCCCATAAGAAAATGCTGCCTGGAGAGAGAGGAGGCAGGCAGCAGTGCGAGCAGCGGAGCTTTTAAATGGAGCTGTGGGCACATCCTGCACAGTGCTTCCTGCTTCTGTGCAGGCAGTGAGTGCTGTGAATGAAGCACAGCACCTTTTAGGGGTCTGACTTGCAGACAATAAAGCCGAGTGTTTTGACTGCTTCCAGTTATAGAAACAGAGGGATCTGAAATCAGGAAATGCTTTGATGCTGGCGATCTGAAGACCACGCTCAATATCACTTGACAGCAGACATTTTATTCTTGGCCACATCAGCCTTGCAGCAAGCCGGTTGGTTGGGTGGCTTTGCTTGCACAGCTTTTTTTTTTCTCCTTTTTCCCCAAAAAATCCCAGGACTCAGCATTGCATTTCCCATGCTGGAAATACGATGCTTCCCAGCCCCGGTTTGTGGCATTGGTTTCTTCAATGGGTGGCAATTCCTGAATCTGTCTTCCACAGAGGTCAGGTTGGGTGAGGTCTGTTCAAGGAAATGCATCTGTGGAGGGGACTTTTCTTTGGATATATGGAAAGATTTGTTTTCTTTTTTGGAAAGATGTAACCTGAACAGAGAATTATAAGGAATGTCATCAAGGTAAATAAACAGAACTCAAACTCCAGCCTGTCCCCTGATGGCAATATGTGACGCTGCTTATGTGAAATGTGAACACTCAGTGTCGTGTTTCGTTCAGGATGACTCTTCATTTTTCTTTCTTCTTTTTTTTTCCCATCTTCAGTGCAGACCGCATTCATAAATGTGAGTCCCGTGCCATTCCCCCTTGCCTCTCAGCCCTCAGGGCATGGGCTATTTCAGGCCAGGCTCATAACCTGATCCTGCTGATGACCCTTGCACCCAAGGACCATCTAGTGCCAATTGTTAGGGTGTGTTGCTATTTTCAAGACACTTGGGCCTGATCCTGTTTCCCTTGCACACCCAAATGGGACTTTTTTTCCCCTGGTTTAATTTGCCTTGGGAATGGGTTGTTTATCCACTCTCAAGTTTGGTACTGTCAGTCCATCACACACGTTCGTAGCACCTCAACTTCTGTGGTAACTGCAGACACTGAGTGACACTGGTTGACTTGGGGATGCAGATGACCTTGCCATGGAAAGGATAAGGAGCAGGTCATGGCTGAGGCTGCCTGGCAGACAGCTTTTTTCTTTAACGCCAGTTCTACTTAGCGTAGAACTGACACCATGCTGGGTGTCCCGGGTTCAATGGTGAGGCTTGTGGTGCTGCTGGTCCCACGTGTTTGGACTCTAGTGCGGTAGACTTGCTATACTGGGTCAAATGCTAATGTTTTTCTGAGGCAGCATGCTGCCTCTGGCCCTGGTCAAAGGCAGATGTTTAAGATGAAAAAAAAGGTGGTTGAAGGTGAAATCGATGGCTAAAAAGTAGCCAGATCATATGAGCAGTTTTCTACCAAAACATGCCAAGCTGAGGCTGGCTTGTACCCAAGTCATGCCTGCCCAGTGGAGGGCTTGGTGTTGAGTTGTAGGTGGCAGATTTCAGCTAGTTTACAGCATCTACACAAATAAATCTCTTTTTCTCCTGTTCAGTATCTAAGTGTGTGGCCTTTGCTACTTGAGTGTCTCTTTTAAGCAGCTGAAAAGTTTTTCTAAGTGAAATATGTTTCTAGGCTGCCATAGAGAGATAAATATAGCTGGTGAATTGAAAGAAGGCCATAGTATGTGTTATGTTGCCTTACCCAGCCTTTTTTCTTTTTGTGGTGATTCTGTGCTAACTCAAAATGGAAAACCTCCCGAAAGATGTTATTTTTCCCGTTGAGAGAAATTACATGACAGAATGCCATTCACTGCCATACGCTGCAGCCAGTTAAAGATTAAACCCTGTGCCCCTCTTCTTCAGCCCAGCGCTGTGTGTTTGGAAAGCAGGCGGGCTTGCAGCTGAGCCAGCTCTAATAATAATGATTCATGTTGAAGAGCACAGAGCAGCCTGTGATTAGCAAAATAATTATTGCACAGTGTGGAAGTTGAGAAGTGAGGTTTTGACATGGAATGCTCACTGCAGCTGCCTGGGGAGGCAGTCAGCTCATGTCACCCTACTGATGTTCTCTGTGTAAAGCTGGGTGCAAGGGCCACGCAGAGCAAAGCGCACTTGTAAAATGATGATGCTTTTGAGACTTTCCAGTAAATTCTGATGAAAAGGCAGCCAGAAACCTTGTAAATAGGAGTTTACACTGTGCTCTTCTCCCCAGGGTGATATTTCATTTTTAGGAGGTTTTGATGCAGTTGTTGGATGTTCTCTCTGCCAGGAGACCAAACTTTGACTAGCTGTTAGCTCTAGGACCTAACAAATGGGCTAGGAAACCTTCCAAACTTCTCCTTTATGGTGCTGGTTCAGATTCAGCAGGATTGAGAGAGACATCTCTATTATATGATGCTTCTCTGACATAGAATCATAGAATAGTTAGGGTTGGAAAGGACAAGATCATCCAGGGATGTCTCACACTAGACCATGTTGCCCAAGGCTCTGTCCGTCCTGGTCTTGAACACTGACGGGGATGGAGCATTTACTTCTTTTGTCAACACGTTCCAGTGCCTTACCACCCTCATGTATAAAACCACGTTGGTAGGCTCATAGCTGGTGACTCTGCCTTAAAAACCAATCTGCCTTGATGCAAAACAGCAAACAGGGCATTTTAAGCGTGCTTTCATCTCTTTGCTTCATTAGCAAGGTCAGGGTTTGTCCCCAGCCAGGCAGCGATGTGGCAACATGCACACGTGGGTGCCATTGGCTGTCATCAGTGTGAGGCTTCAAGGCAGAATTCACCTTGGGAACGTGCACAGGAATTTGGGATGAGGGGCTGTTGGAACTGATCCAGCCCCCAAAACAACCAGAACTTGTGAAATGCTTCCTAAGGACAGTGCTAGGATGGGTATCCTCAGACCCTGGCTGTGGATGGGCCTCTGCCTGGGCTGCTGTCTACATTTTACGAATAATTTATATACAAATAAATATTTGTACCATTTGTACCAATTTTTACCAATAGAAATAAGTCTTTAAAAAAGTCAGGTTTAAGCTAAAATGAATATAGGGTACTCTTTTGGGTTGCAGCAGTTTAACTGAAGCCTAGTAGACTGTAGATCTCTTCCAGACTGCCTCAAGTATTTGCATAGGGCTCATACAAATAAGGCCCTGATTTTCCCTCCATGATGCTTGCAACCATAATAGACAAATAATAGTGATTAAAAAAAAAGTGCCTTAATTAAGCTTGCTTTACTTGAGGCAAGGAGGGGGAGCATCCTTTGATCTTTCCCAACCTTTGATTATTTTGTGATTTTGTGTTTTCTTTCCTATCTCTTCTGTTGACAGTGATCAGAAGGATGTGTGTTCACGTGTGTATGTGCATGTGTGGATACACATACTACACATTCACACACATATACCTGCTCTTTTTGTGTATTTTAAAGCACATACATTTTTCCCCTGTGTCAAAGACAACTCGTGTTGTCTGCATGCAGCAGGACAAGCTGTTGAGTTAATAACACCATATAAAGTTCAGGAAAGCCCAGTCAACTTTTTTCTAATAAGAGGATATTCTGGTCCTCTTGATAATGAGCCCCCATTGTAAACTCATTTTGAGTCACAGGTTTAAATCTTTGTTCCAGTGGAAAAGATTTTTGTAGGCAGCCCAAACAAATTCCTGGTGGTTTTTTTTTTAGCAGAGTTGCTTAAAATAATGCAGATTCTGAATCGGAAGAGTGACTCCCAAGGGAAAAGAGAAAAGTTGAAACAATACAAATCATGGTTTGGTGGCACAGACCTTTCGTCCCACCCTAACCCCTGATAGAGATTTGGCAGGGGCAGCAGGCTGGGTTTCCTCACTGTGAGACACTGCATGCTTGCCATTGTGCTGTGCAGTTGGGTTTCCATCTTCTCTGCTGGTGGTTGCCCCACTTTTGTTTTGGGGATGCCAGAATATGACTTTGGAATTAAAAACTATGCCAGTTTTATGTAGATTTATTCCTGCTGCTTCCTGCATCCCTCCTATATTTGCAGGAAAAGGCTGTTGTGGAAAATATGCCAGTGTTTTGGAAGCGTGCTAGCCCCATAGTTTTGTTTTTTGACCTCTTTTTCCTTTACCTTTCTCTGTACTGTGAGTAGGACATCCCTAAACAGTCCTATAGCTCTTCCTGCCTATCCTTCACAGCTTATCCATCACCTTTGTTTTCAGTGGCTGGGACTGCTATGTCAGCAGCATCCCTTGGGATTATGATTTCATCACAACAGAGCATGCCTTGAGACAGTCTACACCTCAGGGAGGGTGTGAGTTGTGTGCTGATGAGGTGGTGGGTGGCTCACAGGTCAAGATGAGCTGGGAAACCTGTCCTGATTTTCCAGTGCTGTAGAGCACTGGAATGCTCCTGGATGCATGGTGTGTTTTGCAGGAAGCATTGCAGCCATGAAGCTCAAAGCTCTTGAATCGGCTTTTGCTCTTCATTCCTGAGAAGTGCAGTGTTGAAAGGTGGCATGTGTAGTTATCTCCATCTCCTCATCCAGATGCTGGTGTTGGAGCTGGTGTAGCAGCTGGTACCCCTCAGATGTATGTGGCATTGCCTTTGCACCAGCTGTGCTGCAGGTGATGGCTGTGCTGCCTCCAGTGTGCTCCTTCCTTATCCTTGTTGGTCTTTGGTGGGGGACCTTCTCCTGGCAGGTGGGAAGGGCTCTCCTCTTCACTGGCCCTAGCTCTAGCGTTGCATACCTCTGCTTGTACGCAATTCGCTTGAGCAAACAAGAGCTCCATTTTCATTGCTGCTTTATCACACAGGAATGACAGCTGTGGTGTAAAGAGCTTTTGCACTGCACAGTTCCTTGGCTTTGGGTATTTCCTTTGTTCTCCTGTCTCTGTTACTGAAGCATCTTTCCAAAACTAGAAAGTGAAAGCCATGTTAGTCTTTCCCTTAAAACAGTCCCTGAGCATGGAGGAATGGTGAGGTTGGCATCTGGAGCTGGTGTATTTAGTGTTAATGATGCCTTTAAATGATTGTCCTTGCATTATGCAGGGGAATTCTGATATTCATCATTAGTGGAAAGATGTCTGTGGAAGATGTCCCTGCCCATGGCACGGGCATTGGAGCTAGGTGATCTTTAAGGTCCCTTCCAAACCATTCTGTGGTTCTATGAAATGTGTGATTCACACTCATAAATACTTTCTTTCCTCCTTTTATTATTTGCTGACTTCTCCTAGCTCTTGCGTGTCCTTTTGAAGTCAGTGTTTGTCCTGCTGTCAATACCTCCTGCTGCTTTTCCCCTTAGCATAGGTGACCCGTGGCTCTGTGTGTGTGTGTGTGTGACCCGTGGGTGAGGTGTCTTTTCTTCTTGACAGGTAATATAACTTCTATCACTTGTGTCACCTGCACTTACATAGGGGATGTAGTAATCTGGATGAGGAAATAAGGCTTAGAAACTCCTGCGTACATTGGAGAGCTCTTTCTAGCAAACGTTATTTGGATTAACATTCTTTATTTTCCTGTCAAGGATAACTGGAAGTATGAACAAGCCTGGTTTTAGGTGTGCTTGTCCTCCCATGGTCTGATGCAATATTGCAGCTGGGTTTTATTGCAAAACAAGACCAATGTTAACTGATAATGTGGTTCTGACAGGGTAGGCCTCCCTCTGCAGAAGACGACAGCCCCTCTGCACAAGTAGGTTTTCTGGTTCCTTCAATCATTAAAGCACATTTGCTTTCCATGCAGCAGAAACTGTTTCCAAGGTGTTGTTTTAAGCATGAAAATATGTGTGTTAGTTTACCTGCTGCCCTGCAGGGTACCAACATCCATCGGTGGAGCTTGGGTTGACCTCTATGTAGTAAATTCAGTCTTTGAACTTAGTCATCTTAAATATTTCATCTAAAAGTTATTATTACAAGAAGAGGGCATTTAGATGGAATTTTAATTGTTGATATTCATTCTTTTGGCTGAAACTATATATCTTGCCTCATGTAGTCTGGCCCTGGGAGGCAAGAGGGGCAGGAGAAGCATGAGTTGCTTCCACACTCAGGAGGTACAAACCTCAGCTTCAAAGGGATATGTGGAAAGGATGAAAACTGCACTTTGAGTCATTTGCTTCCTCTAGAGCATGCAGAACAGACATAGAGTTAAGTGAAAACATGAATCCAGTTAAGATATTCCCCCTTTCATTCTTCTTTTTACCTTTATCAATGATTATTTCTGGCTTTCAGAGTCAAAAATCCCTCCTGTAGGAGCCTGGAAAAGGGTTAGTGCTTTTGTAACTTCTCTTCATACAGCTCTATAAGCGAAAATGTTTTCTTTGCTACTTCTTCACCCTGTTTTATTGATGCCCTTCTTTGCTAAGCTGCTTGTGCTGGAGTAGGTGAGGTGCTTCTCACCTGGCATCTCAGGCTTGCTTTAGTGCCCTTCCACGTGGTCTTTCTGGACAAAGTGAGGCAGCATAAGCAGGGACCTTAACAGATGCAATAGATGCATGGTTTTGGGAGTGGACCCAGAGGAAGGTCTCTCACATACGTCTGTACTTCATATTTTGCAGCCCTCATCCTTTGGGAAAACTGTTGAACCCCAATGCACTTGGCTGTGCAGGGCACCGTGGTGGTACTGGAGGGAAGGAGGACCCACTCCCTGTTTTTTGCTGCCAGTCAGTTCAAGTCTAACAACATAGGGATTTACTGTTTTTCTTATTCCACCTAATCTGTCTACAGAGGCTCTGTTTAATATCTTACCCTTGTTTGAAATGTGGAATTTATCTGCTGCTATTATTACCCCAATACAGAGGGGCCGTGAGACTGTTTGGTTCAGCCCAGCCCCAATCACTTCTCTCTGGAGGTCCTGGCTGCGGGATGAGGTTGCCCAGGCCCCGTGCTCTGCAAAACAGTGTTTTTCCACTTACTCTACATCAGCCTGTCCTGCAACTAAGGCTCCCTTTCCTCTAAAGATTGCAAGAGGGGTGGCAGATTGTGCGGGATGCTTCTGGAGGTCTCATTCTCTGCAGCGAGGTACCCTTCATCACAAGAAGGTGCAGAGGAGGCAGGGGATGGTCTTCCTAGCTAGAAACCCCATGCAGCCTCATTGTCCTGCTTCTGGATTCCTTCTCAGCACGTTAACCCATCTCAGGAGCTAAACTGGGTCTGCATGGGATGCATCTTATCACTGGCAAATGACTGCCACCTCTCTGAAGCTGCACCCATCTCCTAATATTATCCTCTGCATGCCCTGGGAAGCACTTCGCAGCCAGCTGTCCCTTGCTCCTTGGATAATGTCCCGCTGATCCCTGTCTTGTTCAGCGCCTGCGCTCGCAGCTGGTCACGCATCTCCCAGGGGCCGTGTGGGCTTTGCCAGTGTTAAGCACCCACACGGGCGCATGGTCCAAGCATGCAGCTCTCATCCCTTCCGGACCCTGCTTTGGCAGGGAAAGAGGGATAAACCCCCCCTGAATTCTTCACTGCTGACTGCAGAGAGCAATTATTCAGTGGGATTTTGAACAGAGGGAGCCCAGAATGGACTCACAGCTCTGAATCCGAGCCGTGAGGCTGCACTGGATGAATCATGGCGGGGGGGGGGGGGGGGGGGGGGGGGGGGAAGAATAGATCTCTGAGTCATAATCCCAAATACTACAGAGTGGATTTGCTTCAGGGGGTTTTTGTGTTCCTGCGTGCTGACTAATGTGCGGGGAAGCAGCAAGAGCCCCTTCTCTGCTGTTTCATCCATGAAGAATGCAGCCCTGTCTCTCCTCTCCTCATCTCCATGGCTTACCCAAGCGTGGTGTGTTCCTCCCTCCTGCTTCCCTGCAACCCCCCTGCCATCTGTCTGGTCACTGCTCCTCCTCCTCAACCCCCCCCCCCCCCCAAATGCCAGTGGCAGCAGGGTGGGCATTGTCACTTTCCCTGTGGAGGGGATGTGCTGATCAAGGACCACGCACCAGCAGCTGTTTGTGCCCCACCAGGCAGTGTGGGGGACTTAGAATACACTGTTCTGCACAGCACCTGCTCTTTGAGCATCTCAAAATGATTTTTGAAGGGGTTTAATACGGTGATGGGCACCCAGCACCCCCAGCTTGGTGGTATAAATACAGTGAAGTGAACTAGCTGTCATCTCCCTGGTGATGTTACTACAGCTGCCTGAGCCTAAGACCCCAAAATAATTTGAAACCTGTGTATTTTTACAGGGCATGTGATATTTGGCATTTTATTCCATCAGCCGCTCTCATTGTGCTTTCAGATTCAGACAGCACCATTATTCCTACTCTTTTAAATTCATAGAACCATAGAATGGTTTGGGTTGGAAGGGACCTTAAAGATCATCTAGTTCCAACCCCCTGCCATAGGCAGGGACGTCTTTCACTAGACCAGTTGCTTCATTTTGATTAGATGTCCCTCCCCAAAAGATGTATAAAATCAATATTCATTTAATAAAGTATACCGGCCCCTAGCCCTTTGCTTGCACCCTATTAGTGCCAGGGATGGAGTACCCACCCACATCCCCTGAACTGGTCCTGTTCACAGAGGCAACAGCACTAAGACAGCGGACGTCCCCAGAGATGTGCCTGAGAAACCATGGTGCCACAGGGGATAAAGTTGTGGGTGGCAGAGCTGGTCTGCCCTGAAAGGGCAGGTTCTCCCTTGGGAGCCAAGTTTTGGCTGTCTTGTTATTCTGATTAGATTATTTTCCTGGATGAAGCAATTAAGCTACATTATTTATGTTCTGTTACCAATATGAGTTCTGGTTTAGACTCTGTATGCATTGAAAAATATGTTTTAGTATTTCCTTTGCTTAAGGCATGCAGATTTGAAAGCTTACGGTGCTCCTGTAATTCCATACACAAAGAAAAGCAATGCAAGTGATTTAAATTTCAGTGAGCAAAGATTTTTGTTGGGATATGAGACTGTTCTTTTTGCCTTACAATGTATTTAATTAATTTTTCATTATTACAGGTGTTGGTGATAGGATAAATGTTCCTCCACAGGGAAAAGCTGGTAGCATCCCAGTCCAAGAGTGGCAGCTCGGAGTTCCTGGGGCTGGACGGTTTCACTGCCCCTTGGGTTTCCTTCACCTAAAACTGCTCAGATGGAGTGACAATTCACACGATGGAGTTCATATGTTGTTTTGGAGTTTATTCCCCTTGTCTAAGGTTATTTTTCAGTGGTATTTGGTAGTATTTGCTACCTTCTTGTAGTAAAAGAGGAGTCAGCATTTGGAGCAGGGCAATGCATGTTTGGGTGATGCAGATGCCACCTGCGTCTGGTGATGGTACCCACTCCCATAATGCTGCATATGGATCTTCTGCTGGGCAGCTGAAACCAGCTCCTAGACAAAACAATAATCTCCTTCAGCGAGAAAAAAGGCTTTTTTTCTTCCTGGTTTTCCTTCCCCACTGCCTCCTCAAGAGCTGTTTCTAAATCGATTGCATTTCATCAGCAAAACTACACTGGTTGGGGCTGTGGGTGTATTCTGCATTTTATTTTCATTTTATTTTCATCAATTTACCAGCTCCTGGCACGATTCAAGTATGGATGAAGCCAAGGCAAATGTGAGATGCCTTGGTTTCTTGTATGCGGAAGGGAGCTAATATGCCTTTGCGTGCAAGGGTGGGGAATTTGCAAGTCTCTGGGTGTTCTTTTTTTCTTGCCTTGTCTGTATGTGGTTTGAGGAGGAAAGAGAGCCTTTGGATAGTAAAGTGAAATTTGTGTTTTTTAAGCAGTAAGGTATTTGCCTGTATGCAGAATACTCACTGCTTGATATTTAATTCTTTTTCTTTAGCCACATTTACCTCTAGCGATGCAGGTGTTGGAAGTAAGTGCTCTTACTATGCTTTGCAGACCTTTTCCCAGTCAAATCCAGCGTCTTAACACAGCCTCACGCCACAGCCTGCCTTCCCTGGCTGTCTCAGACAGCTTTGCATGCTGATGTCATATGATGTGTGCTGCTATGATGACAGCAGCCCTTGGCATATGAGCAGGCAGGAAGGGTGGTCATCTTCTCAATAAATACCCATCCAGTTGGGCCTGGCCAAAGGTCTGAGATGAAAAGTGGATTCCCCTAGCCAACATCCTCTCCCTTTGCACTGAATCTAGATAAAATGGAGATACCAATTAAATTCATGCGCTTTTGGCACATAGAAGAGGCTAAAGACAAGTGCATTAAAGTAGGTGACAATCCCAGCAGCTTTGGGGGGGGGGCAACGCGTTACTGCTGCGAGTCTTTGATAGAATGAGGGCAATTGCATTAAGATGTTAATGTTTCCTCTTTGCTTTGTATTTTCATAATTCCCTGTGCTTTCACAGGGCTCCTTGCTTGCAAATGGTTGTCCAGGCATTAAGTAATCCTCAGCAGTTTGGGGCTGTTGGTGACTGTACTTGAAGGGTGGGGAGGCTTTGTGCTGGATGAGGCAGAGCTCTCCCAAGAGATGGGTACCTGGCCACCAGTGCCTGGGACAGCCCGGCTGTGCACAGCAGGACCTGTCTAATCTCAAGCTTGTTGTATTCCAGAGTAAACTTGAGTGCTACCTCAGTATGGATTAAAAGCAAAACTCCTGGTTATTCCTGTGGCTGGAGCGTTTTAGAGGATATACCTTCTGGTTTGTTGTGCTGTGACTTCCGATGTGTCCTCAGCTGATTGCCCTCAAGCTTTATGGAGGCTGGAGACCCTGCGCTCAGGTTTTTCCCTGTACCCTCAGTGCCAATGAGGTGTATTTCAGCGTAGGTAAAAGTCTGTGCTGCAGCTGTGCCCATATACAGCCAGGTTTTCCTGTTCACTTAGCAAAGAGTTTGAAGGCAAAGCCAGGGTCCCAGGTTCACTGTGCACTGTGGAGTGTATGGGACTGCTCAACAGACAGAACCATAGAATGCTTTGGGTTGGAGGGGACCTTAAAGATCGTATAGTCCAAACCCCCTGCCATGGGCAGGGACATCTTCCACTAGACCAGATTGCTCAAAGCCCCATCCAGCCTGGCCTTGAACACTGCCAGGGATGGAGCGTCCACAAATGGTGTGTCTGTAGGGAGGTTAGGATGTCCAGGCTGATACAAACCCACTGGTCTCATGAAAACCCTCGCAGCTCCAGAGTCAAGCCTTTCATTAGAAGGCAGTGGAATGCAAGAAATGAATTCATTCATGTATCCTGGTAGTTGTATAGGAGCCACTGGGGATGTCCAGAAGGAAATAGAGTCACACGCTGGCAAGGCAGCAGCCACATTTACTGGCTTAACTGAGATTTGGTCATTGAAAATCTGCAGCTGAAAGGCTGAACTATGAGTCTTGGACTTGAAAGTAATATTTATCTAAACACATGGGTCTGAAAGCTGGAAGCTTATCAAAGGTTACAGGCAAAGTGTCTGAGTGTCTTTGAAAACAAATGGCTTAGAAGAACACAGAGCAGTAATCTCCACAGGGATGGAAGTATTTGGGGGATATGAAACCAGAGTGTCTGCTGTAGCAGGAGGGCTGCTGGGCAGTGGGATGGAGACACACTGGGATGTGGTGGCAACAGCCTCTCTCTTAAAACATGGTCAGAGAAGTTTACATAGGATTTATTGTAGCATGTGTGTGAAGAGCTTTCACTGGTAGACAGGAGTGGTGGAGCCTTGCTTGTGATGGCCAAGTATAACAAAAAATGGGCAAACTCCCATTGAAAGTTTTAACAGTTCTTTTCCTCAGAGGAGTGGGGTAATTCCTACAATATATGGCACTTCCTGTCATAGTGTGGTTTTGTCCTTGCAGGTAGTTTGGGCTTGATGCCTAATTCATGTTGGTGATACACAGCCCAATGCCGAGAACTGGTTCCCTGCTGTGTGGAAGCAGGTTCCTCCTGTCATTGTTACTGTACCTGCAAAATTGGGTAAATGATACTTCTTGCTCTGCAGTAGACTTTTAAACCTCTGGGTTTCCAGAGTGTCTTGTTACATATCCAGAATGAGTTGCCATCAGAAGGGGTGGTTGTAAGGGTTGCAGCATCTAGGTGATAGAGGATAAGCAGCAGCCAATTAAGAAATGATGCTAATGAGAGGAGGAACACAAGAGTGCATTATGCTGCTGGGATCATAAAGGGCTCTTCCTTACCCTCATGAGCAGCCAAGGGGTATAATCTCATTAATAAATACATCAAGCTGCATCTTAAGACTGATTGGGCTGCCTGCCCTGTGACTGCTCGATGGCTTCCAGAGCCGGGCATGGCTAGAGACCTCCTTGCTGCAGCCTGAAGTTGTTCAGAGCCAGCTGATACTTACACATTCTAGTGCCAGTGTTGTCCTTTAGCTTAAATCACTATTTCTGTGATGCAAACAGCAATCTCATGCCCTCTGAGCCATGCAGATCCAGCATAGGCAGCTCACTCTGTCCTCTCATCCAAGAGGTGCTTGTCATGGCCCTCCTGCTCGTGGCAGCTTGATCCTCTGTCAATCTCTGTTCAAACACATCCTTGAATGTAAGCTCCCAGATGGGACACAGCATCTCGGAGGCAGGGTGTCCTACTGATTCTGGTGTAGCCTTACATCTTCTTTACATGTACGAGATGTACTTGATGACCTCTGAAGGTCCCTTTCAATCCATATTGTTCTGTGATCCTGTGATTCAGTTCTTTGTTTAAAGTATTTACATATTTTTAAATGGAGGTCACAGGGGCTGCAGTGAAACATCAAACCTTTTAGGCAGTGCCATGGTTCGTTTGGTGTTCAAGAGGTCCTCCTCTGTGCTGTGGGTTTATTGCAACTACAGCTGCTCATGCAGTGAAATCAGGACAAGCCCCTGCCGCAGATGAACAGAGATGCTTTTTGCAGCAATGTAGTTTGAAGTGGACGTGTACTCTGCTGTAAACATGGGTTTTATCTCTGGGAAAGGTTTATTTGTCCAATTGTACTTGTGGTTGTAATTTGAGGTCCACCTCCCTGGCTGGTCCTTAAGAGTGACCAGTGCAGAACAGATGCTGACAAGGCCCTTGCTTTTCATGCTTCATTTCACTTTTGTGGAAGGGAAGGGCTGGGGGGGGAAGGAAAAGCCAGCAAAAATGAAAGCAGAATTTCTGCTGCAGCAGTTTGAAACAATAAATGATCCACACTTGATACTGTGGGTGTTTGTTTTGGTTTTTCTCTCATTTCCTCATCCAGCTCTTATTCTTTCTCAGTCTTGGCAGTGGGAAGGACCTTTCTCAAGACCTGGTGCCTTGTTGACTCTTTGAAACCAGATGTACCCCCATTCACTAGAGTGCAGAACCTGCTCACACTAGCTGCTTCCCAGCACACTGGGTAGCTTTACCTTTAGGAAGGGATATTGGTACAAGATGATAGTCATTAGAACTCATCACTGCAGAGCCAGTAGCTGAGCTACCAAACTGGGGAGTTGCGGTCAGGATGCCACATAACCACAGTGGCATAATACACAGGGGTTTGGCTTGCAGAAGGTTCAGTTGGGGTAACTGAAGCACTTGCAGACCCATACCAGTTCTGGAGTTTGGGGAAATGGATATGTGGGAATGGAGGCCACCACATGAAGCAGCCCAAGCATTGTCATGCCTTGTAACATGGCACATTAAAGTCATCTGAAATGGGTTGCTCTTGGTACTCTGTGCTATTCTGTAGAAGGAGCAGTGAAGTGGACAGTGCGTGGCAAATATCTGTCCTCAGTTGGACTCACTTTCCTCTACTGCTAGACATGAAGTTTGACCTTGGTGAGATTCAGAATAGATCTGATGGGGCAAAAACACAATTAGAAAGCAATATGAGATAAAAAATCTGTATCTGTATATTTACATGGAAGTACACGGGTGGTTTAAGCAGTGACTGTGGTTAAATGGACCTCTAGGAGCTCTGGCAGGTGGGCTCCCAGTGATGCGAGCCTAATGGTAGATGTTGTCATCTCTCAGCTCTCTTCCCTGCTTCTTGGAGACCGCCACACTTGCCATGGGTTGCAGAAGGAGAGCTGTGTCACCTTTTCAGCTGCCACCACTCACAGCTGAGGAATTAGTTTAAACTGTTGGTTTAATTAAGATGGAGAATGTACCAAGTCATTTGTGTGTGTTGGTATTGAGTGCCCGCGTGCTGGTGGTGGGAGCATCCTCTCACTTGTGATAACTGCATGGGTTTGCTCTCCAAAACATCTGAGGTTGGAGACTGGATGCTGAGCATCAGTGGTTGGTGATTTTGATCCCGTCAAGTGATTCCTATGTTACTATGTTTAAAAACCATCCCGTTCGTTGGGAGGCTCATCACATGAGGGTTTCTGGAGGGTTCACATTCTTCAGTTATTCCTGGTCCATTTAGATATGCAGGGCTGTGATCTTTAGGTCTTATAGCTTAACATGCCTCAGGCCATCCTAATGAATAGGACTTCATTAATGCAACTGAACCACTTAAGTTAATATACAGTAAACTACTGCAGGCTTCCAGGTTGTGCCTGACCATGGGGATGCTTGAGGACTTGATTTAAAAGACAGTTTCACAGAGGTCCCTTTCTGGGGGAGCACGTGGAGGAAGAGAGTGGCAGGAAGTGGTGATTTTAGGGCAGTTGAGGATCACAAGGTCTCTCATCCCCTGGTGTTCCACAAGTGGGGCCATTTGTACTTCTTTGTTATGCTGCATTAGGGTCAGAAGAGGATAGACTCCAATCACTCTTCCAATTCCCATGTAGTCTTGAATGGCTTTATGCTGTCATAAACACTCATGAGAAGAAAGGAAGGTAGGATGCCCTCATACTGGCTTGGGTACATTGATGCGGATTTCTGGCAATGGAATTGTTTGGTTCAAGGAAAATCAGCAGTTTTGGTTTTGGGTCTTGACTAATGAAGGTGCTGGTACATGAACTGTGTAGGGAATGGTGTGGCAGCAGTGCATGTTCACAAACCTGGCAGAGTGTGGTCAGACCTCCTCAAATAAAGTCAAAATGTGCTCAAAGTTGATGCAGATTCTACCTCTTGCTTGCAGTAAGCTGTTTGCATCCAGCTTGAGTAGCCAGGTGGACCGAGGTTAGCAGCTGTGGAAGAATGTAGCCTTGAGAGAGTGAATCCTTGCACAGACTTGGCTTGTGTCGGTGAGAATAACAGCTACCAGCTAAACTGGGCTTTGTCAACTCAAGGCCCAAACTGTGGTGTAGCTGTGGAAAGAGCAAGCTGGCTTTGGCATGTCTGGATATCAACATGATGCATTTCCTGGTGGTGGGAAAGCCCACATCTGCTGTGAAACGAACACTGCTTTCCTTGGAAAAGTACTTACCGAGATAGGGATGATGGACAAGTCTCTTGATAAATGTGACTTCACAGACCATGTTTTCAGGCTTTTGGAAAAAAAGATGGAGAAGGTATCTAACATGTCAAAGTTTGAAGGATGGGTCTGGAGGTTTGAAGGTAATGCATTCTAAAAATAAGCATTAAAAATGATTCTTGAGCTTGGGCCAGGTTATTTCAAGATCAAAATCAAGGCCAAGGCTCTCCAGTACTGTTTTCCAGGTCATTTTTGTCGGCTTTATTAATCCCTTCTGCTTTTGAGGTAGGAAAAAATGGTGATGTCTGCCAGGGTCTTTCCCCTTTCTGTGTGAAAATACATTCCTAAGGAGTCCTGACTCTTCTGCCAATCTTATGTTTGCAGCCTGTTGCTGTATTGTCTGAGGCTCTTTTTCTTTAATGTATCAGTTTACCCATCAGGAAAAGAAAAGTGTGGATGACTTTAAAGGGGCATAGAAAGACTTTAAAAAGATAGAGAGCAAAATAAATAGGTAAATTAAAAATTGCCATGGGTGAGCCCAGGTAGGCAGACCAAAATGTAGCAAATAGACAGCTCATTCTGGGCAGCGCTCCAGAATTAATGAAGACTGGGAGGCCTCCTATAATCCTAGGGTGAAATCGGTGCACTCAGATCGCTCCTTGAAATGTCTGTACACCAATGCGCGCAGCATGGGAAATAAGCAGGAGGAGTTAGAAACCTGTGTTAAGTCAGGAGACTATGATCTGGTGGCAGTTACAGAGACGTGGTGGGACAGCTCACATGACTGGAATATAGTCATGGAGGGCTATGTCCTTTTCAGGAAAGACAGGCCAGCCAGGAAGGGTGGTGGGGTTGCTCTTTAAGTGCGGGAGCAACTACAACGCACCGAGTTCTGTCCAGGGACAGATGACGAGCGAGTTGAGAGTCTGTGGGTGAGAATTAAGGGGCAGGCTGGCAGGGGGGATACTGTTGTGAGTGTCTGTTACAGACCACCAGATCAGGGTGAGGAAGTTGACGAGGCCTTCTACAGGCAGCTGAGAGCGGCCTCACAGTCACAGGCTGTGGTCGTCATGGGGGATTTTAACTTCCCTGATGTTTGCTGGAAGGACCACTCGGCAACCCAGCCACAGTCCAGGAGGTTCCTCCAGTGTATGGATGATAACTTCCTCCTGCAAATGGTGGATGAGCCGACCAGGAGAGGAGCGCTGCTGGATCTCATCCTCACTAACAAGGAGGATCTGGTTGAAGCAGTAAGGGTTGAGGGCTGCCTTGGTTGCAGCGACCACGAGATGGTGGAGTTCAGGATCTTGTGTGGTAGGACTAGTAGAATACCAAGTAGAATTGCAACCCTGGACTTTAGCAGGGCAAACTTTGGCCTTTTCAAGCAATTGCTAGGGGAAATCCCATGGGCAAGGCTGCTTGAAGGTAAAGGGGCCCAAGATAGTTGGTTGACATTCGAGGACTGCTTTTTCCGTGCTCAAGATCGGAGCATCCCGACACGTAGGAAGTCAAGGAAGAGGGCCAAGAGACCTGCGTGGCTAAATAGGGAATTGCTGGGCATGCTCAAGTGGAAGAGGAGAGTTTACAGGTCATGGAAGGAGAGGCTGGCCACTTGGGAGGAATATAAGGCTGCTGCTAGAGGATGTAGGAAGGCAGCTAGGAGGACTAAGGCATCCTTAGAATTAAAGCTGGCGAGAAGGGTCAAGGACAGCAAAAAGAGCTTTTTCAAATACATGGCAGACAAAACTAACACCAGAGGCAATGTAGGCCCACTGATGAACGGGATGGGTGCCCTGGTGACAGAAGATACAGAGATGGCAGAGTTACTGAATGCCTTCTTTGTCTCTGTCTACTCTGTTGCAGGCAGTCCTGAAGAGCCCTGTACCCCTGAGACCTTAGATGAAGTCAGGTCGACGGAGCGGTTTGCCTTAGTCGATGAGGAATGGGTTAGAGATCAGTTGAGCAATCTGGACATCCATAAATCCATGGGTCCAGATGGGATGCACCCGCGGGTGCTGAGGGAACTGGCGGAAGTCATTGCTAGACCGCTCTCCATCATCTTTACCAAGTCTTGGGAAACGGGAGAGGTGCCTGAGGACTGGAGGAAAGCAAATGTCACTCCAGTCTTCAAAAAGGGCAAGAAGGAGGACCCGGGTAACTATAGACTGGTCAGCCTCACCTCCATCCCTGGGAAAGTGATGGAACACCTTATCCTTGGTGCCATCTTAAGGCATATCAAGGATAAGAGGGTTATGAGGGGCAGTCAACATGGCTTCACCAGGGGGAAATCATGTTTGACCAATCTCTTAGCCTTTTATGAGGAAATAACACAGTGGATGGATGATGGCAGAGCGGTGGATGTGGTCTACCTTGACTTCAGCAAAGCATTTGACACAGTCTCCCACAGCATCCTCACGGCTAAATTGAGGAAGTGTGGACTGGATGATCAGGTAGTGAGGTGGACTGCGAACTGGCGGAAGGAGAGAAGCCAGAGAGTTGTAGTCTATGGGGCTGAGTCTAGTTGGAGGCCTGTAACTAGTGGAGTGCCTCAAGGGTCAGTACTGGGACCGGTATTATTTAATATATTCATCAATGATTTAGATGAGGGAATTGAGTGTACTATCAGCAAGTTTGCTGATGACACTAAGCTGGGAGGAGTGGCTGACACGCCAGAAGGCTGTGCTGCCATCCAGCGAGACCTGGACAGGCTGGAGAGTTGGGCAGGGAGTAACTTGATGAAATATAACAAGGAAAGTGTAGAGTCCTGCATCTGGGCCCGAACAACCCCAGGTTTCAGTATAGGTTGGGGAACGACCTGTTAGAGAGCAGTGGAGGGGAGAGGGACCTGGGGGTCCTAGTGGACGACAGGATGACCATGAGCCAACACTGTGCCCTTGTGGCCAAGAAGGCCAATGGCATCCTGGGGTGTATTAGAAGGGCGGTGGTTAGTAGGTTGAGAGAGGTCCTCCTTCCCCTCTACTCTGCCCTGGTGAGACCGCATCTGGAATATTGTGTCCAATTCTGGGCCCCTCAGTTCAAGAAGGACAGGGAGCTGCTGGAGAGAGTCCAGCGCAGGGCAGCTAAGATGATTAAGGGAGTGGAGCATCTCCCTTATGAGGAAAGACTGAAGGAGCTGGGTCTCTATAGTTTGGAGAAGAGGAGACTGAGGGGTGACCTTATAAGTGTCTATAAATATATAAAGGGGGAGTGTCACGAGGATGGAGCCAGGCTCTACTCAGTGGCGAACAATGATAGGACAAGGGGTAATGGGTACAAACTGGAACACAAGAGGTTCCACTTAAACTTGAGAAGAAACTTCTTCTCAGTGAGGGTGACGGAACACTGGAACAGGCTGCCCAGGGAGGTTGTGGAGTCTTCTTCCCTGGAGACATTCAAAACCCGCCTGGACACATTCCTGTGTAACATTATCTAGGTGTTCCTGCTTCAGCAGGGGGATTGGACTAGATGATCTTTCGAGGTCCTTTCCAATCTCTAGCATACTGTGATACTGTAATGTAAGTTCTTGGGTTTTCTGAGGTCTTACTGGCTGGCTCCAGTACTTCTGATAGCTCAGAAGTCAGACCTACTGAATGGCAGAGCTAAAGTGAGCACATCAGCAGGACCAGCTGAGCACTGGGGAGGATGTAAAGGAGATTGAAGCTCAGTTATAACCAGGCATGAGCAGCCTGAGCCAGCCCGAGAGGCAGTGAGAGTTTTTTTGATGGAACCAATATTAGATTTGGACCTAAACGTCCTCTTGATGGTAGCTTCTGCCACCTTCCGCTGGGGTTGATGCATTTCTGATACATTTTCCCTTCATGAATATCCTGGTGTCTCTCAGGTCCTGAGTCTCTTGTGCATTGCTGCTGGGCTGGAGAGCCATGGGGTTGGAGCTGAAAAAGCCATTGGAGCTTTCTGACACGCTGGTGATGTTCTTGCTGCACCACTCCATGGTGGTCCTTTTCAGGAAGGGAGCATCATTCCTCTATGTGAGGTACTGTGGCTTTTGCTTGCACTAGTGCACAGAGGCAGCCTCTGCAGAGCAATGGATGGGGGCTGAACCCTGGCAGGATGTATCAGTCCCCATGGGGAATGGGAATAGCCTCTTTTCCTGAGACAGCCTGTTCTGATCCTTCTGTCTCTGGGGACTGCTTTGGGCATGGGGCCCCCCATCCCCACCCTAGCTCACTGTGTCCTATGAGGACCTAACTGTGATTCCAGGACTTGTTAGAGCAAGCAGCCACGATAGTGCTTGTTTTTCCAGGATAATCAATCTTGCACTGGGAAAGGGGCTCGGCAGATGTAGGTGAAAGGTGATGCAGGCATGCTGCCGGCACAGGTCGGCCTGCTCTTTCCTGGCTGTGTCCTCAGCTTTTTATAGCCTTACTGCATCACACCGCAGCTGCCAGCACCTCCAGTGGCTCCGGGATCACGGGGCAGCGTTGGGTCCATGCAGGAACACCGCAGCGTTATGTGTGCTGCGTTGCATCAGCCACAGGCATGTCTAATCTGATAGCCTGACTCCCAAATAAGCAGCGTTGGGTGGGTCAGGGGAGGGCAGGAATAAAAACTGATTAAGTTTAATCTGCTATAATAAATCCTTTTTCGTAAGTATTTTCTTTCTGTTTGCTAGCCCTGATCACAAAGTTCAGTTGTTAGTATGCCACTGACTGTGATATTACTGCTGCGTTTAGGTGTCCCGTCCTTCCTTCTTTTCCTTAACCTTGGGAGCTTCCTGCAGCAAATATATCCTGCAGTTTGATTATGTACCTTGTGTATCAGCTTTGTGTTGCCTATCTTAAGTAAATGGAGAAAGCTATCTGGAAAGGCCACTGTGTTCTGTTCCAGTATCATCCCCAAAAGAAATGAGTTCAGCCTGGGAAAGAGATTGGCAAAATGGGTGTCCTGATAAGCAGCCTTCAGAAGAAAGGTATTTTAGATATTTTAGCCAAATAGCCCTACAATAATCTCCCCCCATTCTTTGTGATAAAGGGTGGGCATCTACAGATCTTCTGTTCCCCTCCCTGTGACCCTAGAGCAGAGAGGGAATTCTCCTCCTCATGGTCATCAGGTTATGACCATGAGAGAGAAATCCTGACTGCACTGAAATCAGTGGGGAGGCTGAAGTGGGACTGTTGGCTTCTGGCAAGGGTAAGTCAGATACTTAAGGAGGCTGATCTCCCTCAAGCAGCTCTTGGGAAGGAGGGGAGCTCAGAGCATAGGCAGCAGCTCTGTGGTAGCGACAGATGGATCTGCTTCTGGTGTTAAGGCGTTTGCACAGTAGATAAGACATCCCTGATTGTGGGTTAGGTAGACATGCTGGTGGGCCCTTCTCCCACTGAGAAGCCCATGTGGAGGTTTTATCTGAGCCTGGGGCAGGGGAGCCGTAGAAGCTGTGGATGGTCAGTGCTGCAGAAGCAGTTGTAAGGCTCCAGGCGTTTTCCCTCCCCATCCAGTGAGCTCACATTGATGTTTAAATGGCTCCATGTGACCTTACCTTTTAATTTCTTTCCTTTCCCTGGAGGAAATCCAAGAGCACTCACCTGCATCGCTGTCTTGGCATGGCAGCAAAGGCTGTGCTTCCAGTAATGGGGCCACGGCAAAGAGCAAAGCGTGGTCAGTAATGCCTGACCATGAGATGTGTTGACAGAGTGAACCCTGCACCTTCCAGTGCTGCGTCATCCTTGCAAAAGAAAAAGGACCTTTGGAACTGGAAACATTCCAGGCTGGATGTGGTTCTGGGCAACCTGATCTAGTTGAAGATGTCCCTGCCCATGGCACTAGATGGACTAGATGACCTTTGAAGGTCCCTTCCAACCTAAACTATTCTATGTTTCTATGCGTCTATGACTGCAATTCAGCTGCGACTCAAGGAACAAGCCTTGTATGTAAATACAGTATTTAACTGCATTCCAATACAGCAAGCGGTATGTGGCTAGGAATTCTTTTGATGTCTTTAGATGCTAATGTACTGGTAAAATAATCCTGGTTTTCCTTATTTTTCTCTTACTTGCAGCATGCAAACTCTTCAGAAAACCTGGTCGTTAAGTGTTTAAGAGCCTGAGTGTGATTAAAATAGAAATTTTAGTAGCAATAAATGAGAAGAGGTGCATTCCGTTGCCAGTCTTGGAATAAAGATTAAGAATTCTCCTCTTCGGGTTGCAGGAAGGTTAGTTGGTCTTATGGGCATGTTCAGGCATCAGAATGGTGGGGATGCCAACCCTGGGGAGGTCATCCATCCACCCAGGGGAGCTGAAGTCTGACTGCTGCCGTGTTGGTGGGAGGCAGCTCAGGAGGTGAGGAGGAAACAACTGGTTCCCTGCCACTGTTAGGCTGTATATTTATTTTGGAAACATAAATTTGTGTTTGTGTCTTTTTGCTCTTGATGTGGCTGCAAGAATCTTCACACAGGATGGAGGCGATGTAGGTGAAAGCAAAATGATGGGAACAGAGACTGGGTAGGACTGACTTGGTTTTGGTGAGGAGGATTGAAACTGGTGTGTGGTGTGGAATGTTCTGCAGTGAGCAAAACATCCCTTCATAAACACATGGGACAGGGCAGGTAGAGATGGAGCCCAGTCCTTGATGGAAAACTTTGCATCAGCAGAAAAAGGATTCGCTCTTGGATATCAGCAGAAAAAATGAGTCCTGTAATTTTGTAATGTAACTGTATGGTGCAATAAATAAGACTTTTCCATGCTGCATTTAGTTAAACCAATGCAACATCTATATTTGGATGAGGCTAAATCCTACACTGTTATGAAATCTTTCCTAATAACAGTATTTTCTTTCACCTCAAGAAGGTCCTGAGCTTGTGCCCGTTGACTTCACTGAGCTGCACTTTAAAGCTGCTTGTAACAGCAGGGCAGGCATTTATTTGGATTTGCCTTCTGAAATGAGTCAAATTATTCCATGGGTTTCGGTTTAATGGCAAACACTTTGTGTTATTATTTACGGAATATTGAACATGTGCCCTTAATAAGTGAGAGCTTTAAAAAAAGTAACAGGAAGGCAGAGCCTAATCTGCCAAAACGTCTCTGCACTGCTATTCCCAGAGATGTTTTGATATCTTCACCTCAGGTGCCTTTGTGGAGCCGTGTGCCAGCCCTGGAGCACGTGGGGCTTCTCCTGGGCTCAGCAGGGATGCTCAGACCTCAAGCCAAGTGTGACAGTGCACAGGGAAAGACATTAACACTGGGCTTCTGTCCGGTTATCAGAGGACGAAGCAGCAACCACTGGGAATTTGGCTTCAAACAGAGCCAAATAAAAGCTTGCAGCGCATCAGCTATGCAAGAGGTGATTTGTGCTCGATAAAAAATGTCTTTTTCCTTCTTGGCCCTTACCCCCTTGCTGCTTCTCAGCTATCTGTGGACTGTTCTTCTTTGTGTGCAAAAAACACTCCCAGCAAGAGCAAAAACCTAGTATATGGTTTGCTTTGGGCTGATGAGTTGAGCTGGTCCAGAGCAGCACAAAGAGGAGCAGTGGGCTCAGAAATGTCCCCTTCTGGCCTCATTGGACCAGTGAATCAATTTGGTGTTTGTGGGGCTGGAACTGTGTTGATCCAATGCTGCAGTGATCAAACTTCGCCAGCACTGGGATCTTCTTCTACTGAGTTTTTCCCTACCAGTGCCTTCAGAGGACCAACCCCACCATCCCAACTCCAGTAGCTGGCACATCTATATCTTCTTGGAGCTGAAGTACTGGCAGTTGGATGGCCTAACAGGGAGAATTGCAAATTCAATTTAATAGAGGGATTTCAGGAGGCTGTGGTGGTGGGGGATGGATGAAAGCGAACGTCGACTGTAAAGAAGATGCCTTGAGTTGATGGATTTTATCTTTGAAAAGTAAGGGGCTGGTGTCTTTGGTGTCTTTTCTTTTCAATAGCATCTAATTAATCTCACAGCCACTTCTATAATTCTAGCTCAACTCCTTTGCTCCTGGAATGGTGTAGTCTTGTGAGAGCTTCAGCATTTGTTTGACTATAAAGCATGCTTTTATTTTTAGCCTTTGTGGTGACAGCCTAGATCCTGAAGGCTTAAAGAATAGGTCCAAGATAAAGAACTGAAAATGTAATGAGCAGGAGGATTATTTTTGTAGCTGGCTTAGTGACTTTTTTTTTCCTTCTTATTGTAAGCTGGTAACTAATGCTGTAGGTGAAAAATCATAAATAAAAGGTAGCAAAAAGTGACTGTAGGCTTCAGACTGAGCACTGCTCTGGGAAGCCAGGATGGTTCATGGTGACCAAGCCAGGTGTGGGAAGCCACAGTTCATTTTGGTCAAGGCAAGAAGCAAGTTTGCAGCCAGGTTTCCCAATTTCCCAGTAAGTCCACAGCGGTGCCCAACTGTGCATTGGGGTGCAGCTGAGCAGATGTGGAGATGGAGCAGCAGTTCTGTTTTGTACCTCTGAAAGCTCTTGGAGATCTTCATGGCTAGACATGAGCCAGTGGGAGAGCTGATGATTTCCTTGCTGCCATGTGCCTACATATGAGACTCAAGGAAAGAGAGAGGCTCTTGTTTGAGCCTGCTGGTGGCACAGGAAATGGTGCCCACTTGGCTGTGAACAGTGGGATGGAAACCTGGGTTAGCCTCAGTCTCCAGTGGATGGGCAAATGCCCAATATCTGTTTTGTAAGGAATTAAAATAATTAAAGAATGTGTACTAATTAGGCTCCCAATCAGCCTTATCTGGAGCTTCTTCTCTCTGGTGGACACACCATAATCATTGTATGGTCCCTGTGCCCTTGTTCTACGCTTCGCTGAGTATACATGGAACTCCAAAGTGGTTGCGTCCCTCACCAGATCTAACAAGTGCCTTTCGTTTCTTTTGGAAGATGAGAAGTCAGCTAGTTGGGAGGGCTTGCCCCTAGCAGTGTTCACACAAAAAGGGTTTTTCTGTGTGGCTGAACTCTTTTTATCTTTAATCTCGTGCTCGGATCTTCACTGTGGCTAGTGGCTGCCTCTTGCACACTTATAGCAGTTGTGGAGTCAACAGAAGCTTTTCAGAAGTTGTGGAGGGCTCCTGCAGGTTCCCAGCTGCCTTTTCTCTGCATTTGTAAGAGGCAATGTCAATTCAGTGTGCAGGCCAGGCAGCCTTGTCCTCTTGTCCTGAGGAGATTGTGGCTGCAGGTGTGGAGGCAGGTATTTAGATGGTTCAGTAGCTTGAACTATTATAAGTGGACATTGTTTTCTCTTATGTTTGATCTCAGAAAATGAAGAGTACTGGTAACACGTCATAAAATCTTTACAAACGTGAACCACTCTGATTCCTTTTAATGGGGAGGAGAAACACTGCTGCTGTGTACTGCTGTATGTTGGTGACCAGGTAGTGATGATCTCTTATCTGCTGTGGGCATCTCCTGGTTCAGTTGTTGAGGGCTTACCAAGATACAGACCCAGCCCTCAAGCATGGTTGTTCAAAGACATGGTTTCCCTGTGTGCATGTAAGATCAAATGGGGTGGAAGAGCAGAAGAAAAGGTAGAGGTGGAGTGTGAGGCTGTACACACCAGTCTTGGAGGAATAAGGACTAATGTACCACAGAGTATTGCAGTTCTTGTCCCTGCTCTGTCTGTGGTGGGCACTGCTCTCCCTGGTGGGTTTTCAGAGGGGTGTACTGACTCTCACTCCCCCTAATACTAGATGTGATGGGATGGGTTGTGCAAGGTACCCTCACATGGCCTATTCCACTGCCTCCGTCCCGCAGCACTGCACAACCAGTAATGTGCCCTCCTGTGTTTCTCAAGGCCCATATGAAGCAGAGATTAGAAGGATGTAGCTTAGACCAGTGTGACTCTGTTTCTGGAAGGATGATGACCCATCTCTGTCTCCTTCTGGCCAGTACAGATGGGCTGGAGAGCCCCCAGTAAGTGAAATATCTCATCTGCTAAAGAGAGAGCTGAAGGATCTGTAGTTGCTCTTTCAGCATGGCTGGGGATCAAGTTGGGATAGTGACATTGGTCCTCCCTGGGCTGATCGATGTGCTTCACTTAACAGAGCTGTCAGGAAGGGCCCATCCTCCACCCAGATTGGGGAGCCTGCCTTTCATTTTGATGCACAGATCTTGTTTTTTCCTTTGGTGGTTGAAGTTGATGAGTGGAGATTATTGATTTGAATGAGAGCCTGTTTTAAAAGAGTAAGCAAACAAACAAAACAGAAATCCATTTCCTCCTGCACTTGAAAGGGCACAGTTTATCTCTGCAAGCTTAGCCTGGGGGCCAACATTTCTGTAAAACAGCTTTGAAGACAGAATCCACAGTCCTTGGAGAGCAGGAGGGATGAAGTGCTGTCTTTAGCTTTACATCCCTGTGCATTTGATCTGCAAGTCTGATTTTCCCCTCATGCACATCCCATGCCAGTGTGTTTGGGAACCGACATCACCAGTGGGTACTCAGCTGCAGTGCCCTGTGCTGCTACTTGGTGGGAATGCAGCTGGATGGAGAGCACAAGGGTTACAGCTCCTCTGGTCTCACCCAGCTGAAGTTATAACTGCGCAAACGGGGCAGTTTGTGCTGGAGTCTTGCACGGATGCTCAGAAATTAAAGAATTAAAGGCTAGGCTTTTTTTAATGAGTCGGGTCATTGTTGAGTGACCCATGCTCTCGGAGCATCCCTGAGTGATCAGAGGATGTTCCCCCTACCCAAGGAGGCTGATTGCATCTCAGAGGGAATGTAACCATTTTCTGAGCTGGAGATGGTTCGGGGCTGAAATGGTCATTTTTGATAGGTCTGTTTTTTTCCGTGATCTTTCAGTTTTTCCAGGTGAGGCAATTCAGCATCTCTTGGGAGTGACACTCTGAAATTCATTGTACGGCATCTTTTGTGAAGAGGAGGGTGTATGGAATGCTTTGATGTGCATTCCATATGAATGTTTTGATAGCATGAAATGAAATTTCTTTTCTTGATATTATCACCTACTAAGTTGGGGAACATTCCTGTCTTAAATACCATAAAAAGGCTAGTTAATATTTACCTTACACTTTGTTCCTCTGGCCCTTCCTATGCAACAGTCTTCCATGTATTGGGAGAGTGTCTTCCCCCACTCCTCACTAGGGAACAATTTAAAGTTTTCTTTCTCTTTGTGTAGCTATGTCAGCTGGTGCAGATGGAGCATAAATCATATTAAATATTACTTTAAAAATGGTCCAAGGTGACCTTAGGTGGTTAAAATGTCAGATTGTGGAATATTTGCTTAAAATTTTGCTTTTTGACTCAAAAAAAAAGTGTAGAAGAACAGGGTTCATTGTAAGGAATCTCAACAGTGTTTTAAATAGTAATATCCTGCTTATGATCCTTATTTGGAATCATTTTGTGAAGACAAAATAGCATAGTCATGACCTGTGTTTTGTGTGAGAATATGAGCTGTGAAAATACAACCCCTTGGTCTCTTGGCTGTTGGTTCAGGTTGGTTGTCAGATCCATACTGAGTGTGGGTGAAGAGTCCTGGATGGATGTGAAGGAGAAGAATTTGTGAGATACGTTCAATGGAATATCTAGGATTACATTTTAAAAGCTTCACTTTCTTGTGGATCTAATACAAGAGTCAGTAATTCTTGGAAGCCTCTTTATGTTGCACTTCATGCTTTATCAAACAACTCATCTTTGGACAGAGTGTAGGCTGGAGTTCACAATCTACTGGACAGCCCTTCAGTGCTTTTCTGTCTCCTTCAAACATCTTTTGGTTGGAGTTTGCAGGAAGGAATTGACTTTTAAGATGAAAAATGAAGGTCTCAAACACAGGTTACTTCCCTGACTCCATAAAGCGAACAAGTTCATGGTTCTTCACTGGTACAAAACAGAAGTCCTATCGACCTGACACCCCCCCCCCCCCCCCCCGATTTTGCCACTTTCACTGCTATCCGAGGTTCAGTCTATAGCTCTGTCAAAAATACATGCCTAAGGAGAGGAAGGTAACAGACAAGGAGATGGCTTGAGCTGATTCACCACCTGGATGTTGTTGCAGGGGAATAGTCTGGGCTTGATCCTGCCCTCTTCCTTCCACCAGCACTGGTGCTGAGCTTGTTTTGGCTTATTAAACCAGGAGAAAACCACCCCCTGTAATAGCTTGAATACCCATTGTAGTGAGCTGCTGATTTTCAGCAAGCAAATAATACCTGCAACCAATGAGCTGGAGAATTTATAGAAAAATAGAAGAGTTGAGGGGTTTGCTTATTATTTAATTCCTCTGCTGGGTAGCACTGACTTTGATAAGCAGTCTCTGCACCTGGAGGTGTTCTGCAATTAAACAACATTGGGATATTCACTTTGTGTTTAGGAGAGGATTTTGGTGTTGGTGAACAGAGCACACGCCCCCCGCAGTGCCTGGTGAATGGAGTAGCAGAGGCGAATGCCCCTGGTTGCATTCTTGTCTGTAATAAAGTCAGTGCTGGAGCATACTACAGCAGCTCATGAGGTTTAACAGGTCCCCTACTGCATTTAACTCACATGGCTGGGTTGTAAAGAACATGCTGAAGTGGAAAAACAACCCGTTCCTTAAGGCAAAAAAACCAGGCACAGAAAACACCCTTTGTTTTTTAAAATGAGCCATTGCACTTGGGACCCTTAAATGGTCAAAATTTAACAGGTGAAACTCCTTCTTTCTTTCCCCCTGCATTTCTACACTAATTAGCAACAAGTCTCTTAACTTTTTTCATGTGGCTATCAATCATCTGGGGGCTCTCTGTAGCAGTGCATGCTTTGCTCACTGCTGGTTTCCTTCAGCTCATGTTGACTTGTTCCTGCTGCCCTTGGAGAGGAGCTGTGGGCTCAGAGTGCTGCTCTCTGTATTGAAGCTGCTGCTTTATTTGCTTGGAGCTGGACGCATGCTCAGCACGTGATGTTTCTTTGTGTGGGAGATTGAACCCTTGTTGTGTATGAGTAACAGAGTCATTCCTCATCAAGGGATGAGCAGGATAAATGTGTTTTCCAAGTGCTGGCCCATGACTTGCAAATTCTCCATGTTCTTCAGGGCTGTGCTGCCAACCTACTGCGTGACCTTCAGTAAGTTATTTAGGGCAAGACCTGAACTCTTGGTGTTAGGCGATACTCATAGACAGTCTGCAAGGAAGACCATCTGATTAGAGGAGGAAGCAGAAAGCTGCTGAGAGTCTGGAGTACAGTGAGCTGGAGATGAAGGTAGGATCTTCATAGCAGGCAGAGTGCTTAGCCTTATCAACCTGGTGCATTTTAAGGGTAGAATCCAAGGAACTGGAAAGTTGACTTCTCAGGCACCTCTCCAGATTGCAAGAATGTGACCTTCATCTGCAGCCCAAACTGGGATGCACTGAGACAGTATTTTACCTTAAGGGTGGAAGGTGCTGAGGATCCTCCATAACATGAAGGAAGATGCTTAAAATGAACATTAATGTCTGCCACTGGTTTACCTGTTGTTCCAACCCTTATAACTTGACTAGAGAAGCCCATATGTTTATGTAAATATACAGTGTGTGAAAGAGCTGAGCTCTTCCATAGTCCTTGGGTCCTGCTGCCAGCCAGCTGGGCTTGATGGGAATGATGAATGCTGTGGTGTGTGTGAGGTGGGGGGAAAAATAAAAGGAAGAAAATAAGAAAATGATGGTTTTGCTCATTGTATGGTGAGGACTGTTGGGTTCATCTCCCAGGAGAACTAAGCAAAGTACATATTGACACATCCATGATGGAGCTGGGACAAAAAGCTTGGCTGCTGCTCTGGGCACAGCACGTTGAGGGGCTGGCTGTGTGGGGCAAGCCTCATTTCTCTGGTAACAGTGATTTATCTCTGTTTGCATGCTCATATTTTACAGATAGTTGGTTTATGGAGAAAACTGTTAGCTCAAGGATTTCAGGCAGGTGTTCTCGCAGAAGAGAAAGGTTTAACAGGCATTTTGAGTGTCATATCAAAGTGGCTGAGGTTTCATATCAAAGTGGCTGAGGTTTGCTGTGTAGTTGATGGGACGGGAGTCACTTTGGGAGATCTTCCAAAATGTTTGTATCAGCTCAGGGGTTTGGGTCAGGCCTTCTCCATCTTCTGTTCATTTAATGGTGGGGGGAGGTTAGGAAATATTTCATTTCATATAAGCAAGGGCAAGGCAATTCAGATGCCTTTTTCCATGAGTTAGCAGACTTCAGCTGCAGCTCCATCTGCAAGTCTTGTCTGCAGACTTCTAGGTGCCTTGTAGCGAATTGCCCCCTGGGTTTTATACTCAACAGTCCACACTGGAAAGACACCAGATTTTCATGGGTTACGGTGTTGTCCAGTCCCATTGGTGGCAACACAAGCCAGGTTAGCTTGGGCTGCGGCAAGGCTTCATCTTTACCGCAGAGAAGGCAATTTTATTGTTTTCCCCAGGGAGGAAGGAGTTTTGATTCAAAGCAGGTTTTGTACTTGAGGTGATTTAAACATGATCAAAGTCAGTGGAATTTTACTTAAAATAAACACCTGATTCTCCTAATCAACCCTTTAAAGAGAGCATGGGGGGGGGAATGATGGGGTTTTGTACATTTAATTGTTCACTTCTTTTCTTGTTGATATCTGATGTTTTGTTAATACCCGATGACGTTTCCGCTGTTTGAGGATAGATAGGGCTTTATTGACACAATTAGCAAAACAAATGATTATCACACCTTGTATTTAACCCTGTGCTGTTTGATCTATTTGCTTGCACTTTCATTACTCCTTTGCTTGGTTACATTACACAATGATATCACCTTTTTGTGCGGCTGCAAGCTAAAACAAAGCAGAAAAAAGCCACCCTTTTGGCTCTCAGTTGTTTTCTGCTGTTTTTATTACACATGAACTAGAAAGTGATGTTGGGCAGTGTTATTTGAGTTTCCTTTCAGTGCTTGCTAGGCATTATTTCCGGGCCTGGCAATTGCCTGTGTTTGAGCGACAGTTTTCATATCTTAAAATAACAAGCAAAAGTCCCAGCGACTCTATTCCCAGCACAATTAGTAAAATCAGATTAAAAAACAAAACAAAAACCCCACCCCAGACTACGATGAGTTTATATCCATCAAATACTAGAATCTATATGACTAATTCCCTGGGTATTTTAATCCACTTTGCTGAGATGTGTTTATTTTCTTTGAACGTAGAGGTGGGAAGCGTGGCTCTGCCTGGTGGGAGGTCAAAGAGGGTTGTGGTACTTCAGAACTGCTTGTTTCTGAGATGTTGAGGGTAGGATCCCACTGATGGATTGGGCCAGAGCTTGGCATGGACCCTGACAGTGTGATGCTCCTAATGTGAATGGATGTTTTCCTCTGAAATCAGGAGGGCAGATGGTCCTGCTGACCCACTGCCTTGCAGTCCTTTCTGCCTCTTCCCTGGTGGAGAAAATACCTCGTTAGGTTTAAAAGGGTTGGGAAAAAAAGGAGAGGGGAGGAAAACTCTCCTTTCCTCTGAGATAAAAACAAACAAAACAGAGAGGTCTGGAAGGATCTATTGGCTAGGTGAAGTCTTGTCCAGTGTGGTAAGAGCTGTCGTGTAACAGCCTGTCCCTTTCCTCTCTCTGAAGGTCCCAGCCCCACGCTTCCCACCGGTCCAGAGTAACATTTGGAGGAACCCGGCAGCATGGTCCTTTCAGTAGCTCCCAAGGATTTTTAGGATCATAGGATGTGTGGATGCCCAAAACCTTCTGAAGAACGTTGGCTGTGGATAAACGCATCTGGAAGTTCCTACCGTCTTTTTACCCTGTTTTTACCTGGGTCACCTTGTGTCATTTGGGAAGGACGCCTCTCTGTCCTGAGGATTATAACAAACTGGTCCTTTACTGGAATACCTCCCCTTGTGTTTTCTCAAGATGAAGCCATTGCTTTACCCGGGAGAAGGATACTTTTTTCTTCTTCCAGAGCTTTTCCAGTGCAGCAGGCCTCATGTCCAACAGGTACGTAGATGGTTTTCTCATTCACTATTGAGTCTGCTTTGCTGATCTTTACAAGCTCAATTTGTGCTCTAGGGGCTAGAGGGAGACCTTATAATAGCCTTCCGGTACCTAAAGGGGCCTACAAAATATCTGGAGAAGGACTTTACAAGCGCATGTAGGAGTAGGACAAAGGGGAATGGTTTTTAACTGAAGGAGGGTAGGTTTAGATTAGACATTGGGAAGAAATTTTTTACTATGAGGGTGTTGAGGCACTTGCACAGGTTGCCCAGAGAAGCTGTGCCAGCCCCATCCCTGGCAGTGTTCAAGGCCAGGTTTGATGGTGCTTGAAGCAGCCTGCCCTAGTGGAAGGTGTCCCTGCCCATGGCAGGGGGTTGGAACTAAATGATCTCAGAGGTCCCTTCCAGCTCAAACCATTCTATGATTCTGTGATTGTGTTTCCATACCAGCTTCTACTAAAGGTAAGAACTTCTAAAGTCAGTTGAGGCTGAAAAGCACCACTGGGGATCATCTAGTGCAACCTCCCTGCTCAAATAGTCACCTAGAGCACACTGCTTAGGGTTGTGTCCAGATGGCTGTTGAGTATCTCCATGGAAGAAGATTCCACAATCTCCCTGGGCAACCTGTTCCAGTGCTCAGTCACCCTCACAGTAAAGGAAGTTCTTCCTCATGTTCAGTCCTTGGTGCGTGCTCCGAATGTGGCTTTCCCTCATTAGGACAGAGACCCCGTTTGAAATGTAGGTTTGTGTAGAATGGTAGGGTCAGCTTCTTCTGAAGGTTTGATGCCCTACCTGAGCCTTACATCTGAGGAGGGGGGTGGAGGTGCTCATATCTGCTGCTCCTTATTCCTTCTCCTGGGTCACTCCAGTCTCTCTTGGGCAGCTTCTTGCTAGGTTTGTAACAGCCAGCACCAGCCACGTGTGGATCAGCTTATTGGACTTCATTGTCTGCTTGCAAAGGAGGCGACATGAGCATTTAATCTGTTTTTCCTCTTCTTAATTTAACATTATTTCTGCTGAAGAATGTCATTTTGAGGATGATTTATCCCATTAAAAAGGGGGTGGCTTTAATTTTAAAATTAAAACTATTCCTATTCAATATAGACATGGATAACTCAATAGCTGTAGTGATAACAACCAAATTTGCATTTTTATAGTCATTCACAACGAGTTCTTGTGCAGGTGACAAGCTTTTCCATTTTCTCTAATACAAGAATGAGATCATTGTGTTGGTCTCTGTGGGTATCAGTTTGCTGCGAAAATCATCCTTTTTGGCAGTTGTGCTGGTTTAGGTTGAAACTGCTCATGTGTGTTGGTGAACAGATCACTCCTTCTGCAAGGTAAGGGAAAAGTTAGCTCTTTGAGTCTAGCTTTACTTATTTTTAATGTACAGAGAGTAGGTTCTGAAGGGAAGGGACTGAAAATGCTTGGCCATACATTTATTCTGCATTCCTGTCAGCACTTGTGAGGCGTTAAAAGCTTTATCTTCTTGCTTCATAAGCATGATTTCACATCAGATTAAAGGAAGGAAATGGCAGATAGAGCATGTGCAGCGAGGGGGGGGGGGGAAACAAAATGAGCCAACTCACTCTTAAATTTGGCTGTGACACATAGGCCAAATGGAGATGGGAGACAAAGATTGGGGATCAGAAAGTTCTTTCTTTTAACTAGTGGGAAAGTCAAGTATGTACTGTGCCTGTAAGAGAGGCTAGAATTAACCATGGCAATTTGGACACGGTAGGTGAAAAGCAGCGTTGTGGCAGGTTGGTGGGGATGGTTGATGGTCAACCCCTGTTCTGTGTGGTCGTATGTCAAGACAGGACCTTCTCTAGGAGCACTGCCTAGAGGCTCAGCAGCATCTGCAAGGTCTCACCGCTCAGGGATGATGGAGAACTTCTGATATTGCTTGCATGGGCTTTGTGCTCTGCTGCAGAGGCAACCCCTGGGACTGGGGTGTTCAGCATTTGACTTCTCCCCCCCCTACTGAACCTTACTCCTGCTTTACTCACTGGGCATGCTTCAGTCCAGCTCAAATAATGTAGAAAATACACTGAAAAATGGTTATATTTCTTCTGCATGATGCCTCTCCTGTACTTCAGGAGGCTTTCTCTGATGGCCGAAATAAGGGTAGCTGGGAAACCTGCATTCTGCACCTGACTTCTCCAGTGACTATCTGTACCTCTGGTGAAGTTAACAAATAATTTTTGTTTGCTTGGGTCCACTTGTGAAAGCTGGTAGCGTTGTGTATAGCGGTATTCAGGTTTTCTCTTCTCCCTTAGCCTTTTGTCCTTCAGCACATAAAAACTATTTATTAAACCCAAATAAATGCTGCTGCAGTTCACCTGGGCTCACCAAGCCAGACTCCGTGCTTGTTTAGATCTGCTGCAAAATGCCTATTTGCAGCTCAGGCTTATGTTACTGTGGGTTGGGCAGCAGAATTGGAGTCACCCACTGAGATGTCCTTGGCTGGGTTTTCTGATAACTCGGTGTCATTGTTTAGACCCAGGCTGTGACTGAGGGCAGGATGAGGAGGAGAATGAAAAGAATGTAAACCCCATGGGTTGCGATAAGAACAGATTAATAACGAAAATAAAGTAAAATATAGTGATAATAAAATCCCAACAATAATGATAATAACATTAAATAACAAGAGAAGAAATGAAAGTTCAGAAAACACAAGTGATGCACAAAACAGTTGCTCACCACCCCACTTACTGATACCCAGCCTGACCGGAACAGTGATCGTTGTCTCCCAGCCAACTCCCCCCAGTTTATATACTGAGCAAGACATGGTGTTTTATGGAATACTGCTTTGGCTAGTTGGGGCCAGGTGTCCTGTCTCTGCCTTCCTCCTGGCTTCCCCTCCTCACTGGCAGAGCATGAGACTGAAAAGTCCTTGATCAGGGTAAGCACTGCTCAGCAACAAGTAAAACATTGGTGTGTTATCAGCATTGTTCTCAGGCTGAAGCCAAAACACAGTACTGCACCAGGTACTAGGAAGAGAAATAACTCTTAACAGCTGAAACCAGGACACTTGGGCATCCCAGGATCCCACCATCTTCCCAGCCCTGCTGAGTCTTCTGCTGGTGGAGTCAAAGGGAAGGCATGACCGGTCTCTGCAGGAGCTGGCCCTGTGTGAGCAGGCTGGTGGGTACCGCTATAGAGCAGCCCCAGTGAGGGCTTTGCTCAGGGCCTCTGATCTGTGCACCAGATTAAGAAGTGACTGAAAATCCAGGATTTGGCTGTGTCTTTGCTTGGGTCTCAACCCTTCGTTCAGAGAAGAGTTTTTTCTTTCCCTTAACCTGAATTAACTTTCACAGGTGGGCAAGCCCCACTGTGTGGGTTGATCAGGAAAGTTGTTCAGCCCGTTTTTCTCTCTTGGGAGTACAGAACAGCTTTCCCATCACCAAAATTCCTGGTGTTGTATTAACTAGCTCCTAGCAACTTCTAAAGCACCTGAGAAAGAAGAATCACTGGCAGTGTGAGTGTTTTATCCACAATGAAAGCAAACACCATTCATATCTGAAGTCTTTTTTTTTTTGCGGCCAATTGTTTGATAAAGACGTTGCAAACCAGATCTCTGCTTGTTCCTGTCAGTTGTGAAAAGGTCCTTTGTCAGCAGTGCATTGTGGTGGAATGAGCTTTATCTTCTGTATGTAGCTATCAGCTTAGGCTTTCCTCCTTGCAGTCAAAGAAAATCCTAATTAGAGCCCTAGAAAAACCTAATTAGAGCCCTGAACACTTCTAGAAGGCTTGCAGGGTATGGGCAAAATGTGTTTATTGGTCTCCTCCTAGCCCTTGTTGCTCAGCCTTTTAGGCAGAGCATCTCTATAATTTGATGTGAGGGAGTTGCTTGGATTTCCTCATGTTTAGAGAGCTACAAGAGTTGTAATCACTGCTTGTACACAGATTTCTTCATGGATGTTGAGTGCGAGAATAGGTGTTAGCTGCAGCTCTGGAGTACAAGCAGTGCTCAAGGTCACCCAGGAAGATGGGGTATTAAGTTGCTGTGCTCCAGCGGTGCAGTCTGTTTGGTGCTTCTGGAGCTGCCTGAAGATCTGACAAAACCTGCCCAATACCTGGGTAACCTGGAGCAGCCCCAGTGGTGCTTGCCCTCTGCGCTGTGTGGGCCTGTGCTGACGCTGAGCAAGGAGAAAAGCTGTGGTTGATGTACCCCAAATCTTGTGTTCTGCATTGCCCCTTTGGGGCAGCTTCAAAGGGACTGTTGATACAAAGGCTTTCCTCTTGGTCGGCACAAGCACCTGGGCTGGGGGAGCTGCCAGGTTATCCCTGGGTGCAAGTTAAAAGATGAACTCCTTCAGCATTTAAAGTGCTTACTGATAAAATAGCAATGCCTTTCAGTCAGGGTGCAGAGTGTTGGGTCAAAATGTCCTTTGGGGGTAGGTCTATGGACAGATGCATGTTATCAATTAAAAAAATAATACAAAATGCCTCAGGTTGGCTTCTTGTGAGTGTAATGTGAGGGTGTGTGTTTCGAAAGCACATAACTGATTACACAAATCACAGATGGGCTAAGTCAGTATTAATGATGGTTGGATGACAGTGAAAAGCAGCCTTGGCACATTGCAGGGATATTCTTGTCATGACTAACCCCTCTCACTCTCACCCCAGAGGAATTTTTTAGTGCCCAGCACAGACAGGCACTGAAATTGCAGGTTTGCAGAAGTTTTCAAATCTCTCCCCAGCTGGCAGCGAATACAGGAATTGCAAGTATTTATTGGTATAAGGGGGGGCAAAATAACCTCAGAGCTATAAAGTAAATTTGACAATGAAGGTTTTTTTAGGGAGTCTTCCTTTCTTTATGGTTGTGTGAGTCGAATGTATTGAAGCTTGGCAGAGGAAGAGGATTTAATCTACAGGTGCTGTCTCTAGCTTGATGGTTTCCTGCTTCTAAAATTACTCCCAGTTCTCTGGAATCGGGGCTGAAACTAGTTTCAGGTTTCGGTTTGCGGGCAACCTGCCTCACCACTTCAGCAGGCTGGATTTGTAAGGGTTGGGGGCAGCAAATGTGAGTGCTTTTAAAGGTTCTTGTCTTGGCTGCCAAAAATCCATTTGCTACTTCTAAATTATTTATAACTGAAACTTCATATTCACGTCTTTCTCTGCTTGAGAGGGAAATGCTGAAGCCACTGATGCTGAAATTTGGCTTTGATCTTTCTTTTTCTGTCCCTTTTCCCTCGTTGATTGGAGGGGACCCTGCCCAGGGTGAGGGATGCTGGTGTACCTGCACTCATCCTGCTGCTTTTGACCCCAGGACCATGTTTTAGAGGACATTGACTTCTGTGCACCTGACAGTAGCAAGAGCCAACCTTAGCAAAGCAAATTCATTGTGGATCTCAGTCATTAGGTTATGCTAAAACCTTCGACCCCTTTTGCAGCATGCGTTTTCGCAGAGGGCCTGTCCCTCTTTTCAGGTGCTCGCTAACAGCATCTCAGTGTGTGCCATTCGTGCCCAAACTTTGTGCCCTAATTGCAGGAAATGTAATTGGAGATACACAAAACCATACTTTTATTTCTATAAGTAAACAAATATATTTTTTAAGAGCTGGAATAATTCTGCTAGCATGTTTTGAATGGTCCTCTATTTATCGCTTCAAGATGTTGCTCGGCACTTTATATTGACAAAACCATCCTAGTAATTACTTTCAGAATAAAGATCTTTCTTAATGTGTGATCTTTGCTTTTTCCCTGAGTGCCTGCATCTGCAGGTGCTAGTTTATTATGCACAGAAAATACTTAACTATCTGCTGAATCACCGTGCTGCTTCAGGTTGCAAAGAAGCAGTGAACTATCACAAGACGTATCCTTGCTAAAGCCAGCAACGCAAGAGTATCTGCTTGTCTCCTGAATCCTTTGCATTGCTTTGAGGGGCTCTGCAGAGCTGAAGGTGTTGACAAGCTGTTTTCTTGGGCTCCCATCTGCTGAGCAGCATTATGTGGATTAATACCGAGGAACTCGCAGTGAAATTTGTCTCATGCCATGAAAATGTAAAGCCTCCAAAGCTGGCTGGCATCCCAAGGCTGTGAGAGGCCCTTGGAGGGGCTGGTGGTGAAGGTGGCAGGATTTGCACTGTCCTGGAGCTGTTAACTGGACATGATCTGAGGGGTTTGTAATGTTTGCAGCAGTTCAGAATCACAAAATACTGGTTTGTGCAATATTTTTACCCCAAGGGTGTTCCTTGAGTTGGAATCAATCTCCCACCAATCCTCCTGGTTTTTGCCTTGCAGTATTTTGGGGATGCTGTGGCTTCGCCCGCTTTGCTTTTGCAGGAAACCATCATTACACCACTTCCTTTTTACCTTTGCAGTGTTAAAGCCAGGAGATGAATTAGAGACCCGAGGTTCTAGCAGCAAAAAGGGGCCTGAGTGTGTGTTCTGCTGCTCTGCAATAAAAATCCTACATATTATTACACAGGTTATCATAGGCAAGTTGGGGGATGGGGCACAGATGCATCCCAGCCCTGGTGCATCTGGAAGGTGGACCCTTGCCCATTGTCCAGTTGTGAGGTCCATCTCCGTATCAAAACCCCAGTTTTCATGGCCAAAGGCATTGATGGAGGCATTCACTAGGATGCTGAATGATGGTGGAACCCCCATGCTGCCCCATCTCCTTGTGGGCTACGGGGATGCTGAAGTGCCATCAACTTCCTCGCTGTCATCATCTCTTGGTTTTCATGAAGCTTTTTGTGAAGGAGCAGCTCTTTCTGCTGGGGTCCTTGTGCACTTTTATCCAGGATTGCATTTACGTCAGCATCAGGTGGTTTTCATTTAATCTTTGCCCTGCTTAAAAATTAAATACTGAGGTACTAGAAAGAGAAGTAGTCTCCCAGATAAACATTTTTTCCCTACGCTCCTCTGTAATTCATGGGGGAGCTGGCTTACCCAGCTTGCGGATGACTAAGGAGGAAATTCTTTTTTGGTTAGGATAATGCTGAGAGTTCACTGGAATTTTTTTTATCATGGGTTTATCACTTCCTCCCTTCGAATTCCTAGCTCTTATGTGCAGTGCAGGAGAAAAAATAATGGTGACCACAAGTTATGGAATTTGCCTTCTGTGGAAAAGATGCTGAACAGCTAAATGGTGCTCTCAGGTCTGCTGTAGTTTTCATGGGGGATTTGCTTCATATCCAGTTATATAAACATGCTGGGTAAGAGTCATGAATATTCTAGCAGCTACCATCTTTCAAATGTGGGGTGTTTTTTATGTTGGAGTTAATTAATGCTCATATCTCTTGAATATAGGTGAGTGTAAGCCCGTTCATCATACAGATGGGGAGGAGGTTTGGATTTATGGCAGGTCTCTGAGAGATGGCAGGGTCAAAGTTAAGTTTATGTGTAAAGAGTTTCTGGTTCATCTTGTTAATCTCCATGCCTCCCTTTTTTATAGAGGGGATCTGGATGTATGTCTCTAGAGAACACAGATGGAGCTTGGCCAGAGAGACCCTGCCTTTCCGTTAAACACGTGTTTATTCTTGCAGTGTTTGCCTCCCGGTGGTGTTAAAATGATCCTTCTGCAAAGGCTTGACATGCTGCTGAAAAGCTTTGACACTGCAAAGCATTGTTTACTTGTGAAAGTATTATTATATTTTGAATATCTATTATTCATCTTGTGTGCTAAAAGTGACATTATAGCTTGAAATTGCTCTTAGGTTTCAGAGCTTTGAGGAAAAGCTGGTTTTTGTCCCAGGCTCCTGTGACAGTGCTTTACCCTTTGTATCTCTGTAGTCCCCTTTTATGAATTGTGAGTGACAGCAGGAAAGTATAAAAGAGCGCAGAGGAGCTGGTTTTGATGTTCATAAAAGGCTTTGATAAAAGATGCAGCACGTAGACTTGATATTATTTCCTATTTTTAACTTCTTAAGAGCGTAAAGCGCTCAGATCCAATATTTATGTAAAGGGGGGAAAAGGGAAGCTGTATTTCTTCTCTTTTTTTTTTTTCCTTCTTCATTTTTCTTTTTTAGGAGCAGATGAATTCAATTGGAAAAGTGTCTCTTCTGTGCCCCAGTAAAATTTTGCTTTCTTCCATAAAGCATCTATGTCTGTCTTCCATGAAGCATCAGTAAAGCTAACCCCATGGCATTAACGGTGTAGAGAGACCAGCTGCAGTTTCAAAGGCTCCTTGGACGTAGGCTTATGCCTTCAATCTCATGGGTCCATCTGTCTCCTGTGGACCCACCAGCTGTGGGGTGTGCATGGCAAGGCGTGTGCTTCCAATAATAGGTCTCTCCCCCTGAGACCCAGAGAAATAAAATATGGGAAAGCCATGGCAGCTCTCCTTCTTTCTCTAAAAGTCAGATCACCGTAAAGGCATCTTTGTAATGAGTAGTTTTGCTTGCTCCATGGAGATGAGAGGCTCTGTGCAGGCTGGGTAATTGGGGTTTTCCTGATGAAAGTGCTTGTCATTGTTTCCAGCCTCCATGTTGCAGTCTCCTCTTTAATCTTGTTGTCAAGCATTGGCGTGCTTGCAGTAGGCCTGTGTAGTCATGCATATTCATGTGCATGTACACATGAACACATCCATAAACCATAAATCAGGTGCTTTCCTATATGCGTGTGCATATGTGTGAGGAGGAGTGTGTAGCGCATGCAGGTATGACATTGGCATGGCCATTTGTGCAGTTGAGTTCTTCATCCGTGCAAGGGCCTTCATGCTTGCTATGGAGACTCCTAATGATGGCAGCATGCAGACCTGACATTGAGATCCACCTGATAACAAGTCATTCTCATGCTTAACACCACATTTTTTACTTTATTGGGGTGAAATGCATTGAAACACCCTATTCAGGGGAGAACGGGTCCTGTTGTCCCCGGAAGAACTCCAGGACAGAGCAGTTTTGCCAAATCCCACCTTGCTGCAGTGCTGATGAAGAGTTTTATCTTGATGGGATGAGCACAGTGATACCTGTCAGTGAGTTCTTCAGCAACTTGCATTCATCCAAGTGGCTGTTCAAGTCAAGTGTTGGGTTTGAAGTAGATGGACTCATGCAAAGACATCCCAACTGGTCACCTATCTGAGGTGAATAAGCACCTCCTGCACAGTTCCTCATGCAGGAACTTTTATGTGAAACCTGAAAAACAAAGGGAGTTACCAGCCTTGGGTGGTCATCAGAAGATGCTGAGAAGTGTGCTTGCACGGTGACTCCCTGCACTTGCGGTTCCTCTGGGAGCTTGCAAAGCTGGACACTGAGCATCTACCATGTGAGATGCTCTTTTGGGGTGTGTTGGCATAGCATTATGCCTGCTTGATGACCTTGCCTCTCATGTACACCTTTGTGGTGGTGAATCCTCAGTTATAGCTCAAATTGAAGACTCCAGGAGCGTTTAACTGCGCCCACACATGACTTTATACAGTGAGTAAATTAAAATCATCACACCTGAAGCATAGTCTAGTTTTTTTCTTGGCAGTGGGTAACACCATGCACAAGAAGGTGCTGTCATCCTCTGCTGTGTGACTTGCTGGACTTGGCTGGTTTATAGCAGAAGTGTGTTGGCACATACAGGTGTCTTTTCAGCTTCTGACAGGTTGTCCAGTTAGCCAAAATTTTTGGGTATCCTCAGTTATTCTGTAAGTTGTGGCAGGACTTCATTATGCCATTGCAGTAGATACTGTGTTGAACTGGAAAAGCTGTTGCTGAATCCAGGAGAGACAGAAGGGACCGGTCAGGGTAGGACTTACTGAGCCAGAGCGACACCATGCCGTGCCTCACTGTGTGATAGCATGGGCTTGGACCCCCGGAGATGTTTGCACCCTCCTTTGCTGCATGCTGTGCCAGCTGAGGGTTTTCAGTTGTGTTTCCAGAAGCAGTCCATCAACCTTGCTGCAAGCTGGGCAGGAGCAGGCTCTGGAGCACACAGAGGCTCCCCAGAACCTGGGGCTCCGTGGCATTGAGCAGAGCTGTTCCAAAACATCTGATGAAACATGGACCTTGGCTGGTGGGACCTGCGGTTCCTCTTCTTTTGAAAGAAGCTGGGAAAGGTGCCCCAAAACAAGCACCGGAGAAAGTGTCCAGATGAAAGGTCTGGTGAGCATCAGGGTCCCCTCTGCCATGTTTTCAGGCTCTTCTGTAATCAGCTGTCATTTGGGGATCTGGGCATATTGGACTTCAGTGAGTATGGATTGAAACTTAAACAAACACTGACTCTTCTATAAATATTTAGCTCACACTGTTTAGGAGCTGCTGGGAGCAGGAAACAAAATAAATTTGGAGTTCATGACTGTCTAAAAAAGCTGCCGGAGGATGGCACCCAGTCACCAGATTGGCTGGCACGTAGTTTTGAATAGCTATTTCTCCCTGTTTTTTTCCTGAAGAAAGCGATGTATTTAAGCATCCTTTGCCGACACATGAGTTTGCATTCTTCCAGTGTTTCCATGGCTGCAATGGGGATTGTGATCAATGTAAAGGTCTTCTTGGTGCATTGAGCTGGGTGCCCCAGAGGAACCATGGTAAATGGGTGATATTCTGTTGCCCTTGTATGTTTTTCTTTGCAAATTCAGACTGGTCATCTGGAGTTTTGTGTGGAAGGGAGGGATGTGTCCCTGTGTGCTTTTATCTGGCCACCTTCATACTAGGACAGCAGCTCACACCCGGGCTGGCTGCTGACTAAGGAGTTGGGGTCCCTGTAGGGCTTGTGTAGACAATGCTAAATCTTGGACTACCACATTGTTCCTGCTCTTGCAAAAGTCTCGATAGGGACTAGACCTATCTCTGTCAGCCTTTTTTGCCTCTTAAAATATGAAGATAATATCCTTTTTTTGACTTTGCAGAGCTCTTGCAAGAATGGGAAAGAATGAAACATGCTGATAAGAAACGGTATCAGTAACTGAGATGGGCAGAAGTACATGTGCTTTGAATGAGCAGGCAACTTCACCATGCACAAGAGTCCGGGTTTATTGATCAAAAAAGAAGAAAAAAGATCAATCATTGGTTATTTTCCTTCTCTCTCCCCTTGCTCTTGTAATACAAAGTACTCGCAGTTGGACTAAATGATGGCTGAACGTCCCTTCAAACTGAACTGTCATATTCTATCATATCCTATCATATAGTATTGTATCCTACCAATATAACAATAAACACAAAATATTTGCATGCCCTGTGAGATGCTTTGCAACCACTCGCATCACCCCTATCCCTGGTTGCAGCATCCTGGGTTTTCTGTATCAGGAGGCTCAACATGCGCTATCCCTGTGGTCGACTGTTTTGCCTGAAAGATTAATGACAGAGACGCAAATGTGGGGGTAGGACAGGTGAGAAGAAAGTAAAATCCTTGTTTGTCAGCTGCTTGAACCACTTTTGGGGTTTGAAAGAAAATGTCAGTGTTTGAGTTGGAGGTGGTGGCGAGCTTGATGGTTTTTCTCTTTCAATAGTTTCTTTTAGTGCCCTTCCTAATTTAAAAGGAGGGGTTTAAATTATTAATGTTTCACCTCCAAAGCAGAGGGATTCCAAAGCCTTTGGCAAATCTCTGTTAAAGCATCTAATGTAGAAAAAGGCTTCATGCTTTTTCCCAACTCTGTCTTTGACAGAAGCCCCTCCTCGTGTCCATGAGAAGCACTAAATCTGTGGAGGTGGACAAAGAGCTTGATTTATGGAGGAGGTAATTTTCTGTGATGGTGTTTGGCCAAAAAACATCAAGATGATAATGTTTTTTATTTTTTGGCATCGCCTGTGCAGATCTCTGTGTTCCTGCCTGTTGCTGAAGCAACAGTGCTGTGGGTCAATACTAATGCTTGGTCTGGGGTGCTCAGGTGCTGCCTGAGAAGGATAGGTGCCCTTACCTGGTCATTTTGGCAGCATCCTGGAGGTGAGAGATAGCTGAGGCTTCAGGTACCAGTCCTCACCAAAGCTCCAGTTAGATTTCAAGCCTCCTGTTAGATTTACAACACATTTGCCCTCTAAACTTCCCTGTTCACTTTAGGTATTTGTCCTGATTTTGTACCAGATCTCCTTGCTACTTGAACTGAAGAATAAAGTAGTATAACTTTGACTCGGGGCAGCTGTCCAAGGGATATATTGGGATACACTTGGCCTTTCAAAAGAAGGACTTTAGTCTCCAGCCCTGTCAGTCGCTCTGGCTCCTGGAAGTTTTCCTTCCAAATGGTTACTTCAAACCTCAGAGAAGAAGTTTGTGTTTTTTCAGGGCTATGATTAATGCCATTTTTACGCTTCATTGCAAAATGCCGCACAATGAATGAGACCAGCAGGATGGTGGTTTATGGGTGGGAGGAAAGAAAAAAGTCATCAAACAAACACTTTCAGACTGTTTTGGAAGAGGGATGTGTGTGTGCACGTTATATAATCTCCTGCAAACTGTGGGGTTGCGTTCTTGTTAAAAGGAAGGGGGTAGAAAAAAAGAAAGGCTTAAACCTCATCTGTGGAAGGAATGTCAGAAATAGTTGAGAAGTTGAATAATTACAGCCTTTTTTTGCACCAGGTCAGTGAAAGCTAATTCAGCGTGCAGGATTGCAGTGCAGTATGTGTTTGCAATTACAGGATGGTTGAAGCTGGAAAGGACCTCAGCAGCTTACCTGGTCCAACCTCCCAGCCCAAGCAGGGCTACCTAAAGCCAGTTGCCCAGGGCTGTGTCCAAATGGCTTTGGACTATCTCCATGGATGGAGACTCCACAACCTCCGTGGGCAACCTGTGCCAGTGTTCAGTCACCCTCACGGTAAAATTGGGCACAGTACATTGCAAGTCAGTCATAGGTTCCTGCTTGTTCCTAGTGCAGCTTGGAAAGTTTGGTGGGAGAAGTTGTCGTTTTGGGTTAGAGCTGGCTTGAGCATGCTGGAGACATGGGTCTGCAGCTAAACCCTATGGCTTGGGCTTGGTGGTGTTTAGTTGGGGATTAGGAGCTGGTTGGGCTTGGTGCAAGGTGCTAAAAATGGCCCCCTCGCTGGTGTGCAGGGAAGCTTACTGTGTGATGCTGGGGTGTCTGAGAGCTTGTGATCCTCTGGTTTGGTTTTGAGGCTGTTAGCTCAGCCTCCAGCTAGCTCTGCTGACTTGCTTCTCTTCCCTTGACACCATGTGCCTATTCCCAGTCAGCGAGTCACTTTGCCACAGGAATCTGGGACTCATTTGTCAGCGTAAAATGAGGCTGATTACACCTTTGAAGTGCTCAGCATCAGTGGAGCTGCAGCACCCGGTGCTTCCCCAGAAAGCCCTGTCTTGGTGGCAGACCCCAGGGAAAGGAGATGCCAAGAGGTTTACTGTGGTTTTGTGCCCAACATGTCCCCATCCTAGGGGCACAGAGGATGCTATTGCATGGAAGATATCACCTAAACTCTTATAGGGACATTGGGGTCAGCACAGATTTGCTTCCTGGTGGCTTCGTGTGCATCTCTCACACATGGAAAACAAAAGCAAAGCCTAAGACTGCTCTTGGGATGTGGCTCTTCTGCTTGGTCTCCATGTTTCTTCCTGTCCTCCCTCTATGGAAAACAGTAGCCCCTGTTTGTTGTCCTGGATGCATTTTTTTTTCTGTAAGCCACTTTCTTTTTGTGCCATTTTGGTTGCTGATAAGTGATGGGAATGGCAGGAATGAGGTGATGGCTCCCAGAGAATGCTCCCGCTATCCACAGACATGTTCCATCAACATGTTCAGCCCTTGTGCCAGTGACAGGGGTGTTTTCTCATTAAAAATAGAACACAGACAATGCCACTTCCCAAGGACTGTGATTTATCATTTAATAACAAGTGGTTACTCATTTCCTTCGGAAAACTTTCTGGAAGTGTTATTTTGCTTTCTCCCTTTGCTTCCTTTTTTTTTTCAGTTTCCTTCAAAGCCCTGCATTACCCTTCAGAGCCACCGTGTCTGTTAAATGAAGTGTTCCCTTTTCTTTTATGGGAATCATATTTATGATTTAAAGATGATGAAAAAAACCAAGTCTTCACCCTTCAGGCATGAACTTTGCTTTGTAAGCTTTTGCAGCCCTGAAGTCCTAGCTCCGCCAAGGGAAATAGCAATGGGGAGACAGCTGGGTAGGTGAGACTTGAAGAAAAACGGTGGTGCTGGTGCTGAATACGGAATGGATGATCTGCTTGATCTGCCTTGTAAGAAAACGTCAAATAACTGCAGATCTTGCATCGTTTGGGTTGCCAGCTCTTAAGTGTGCTACCTCCTGGTGTAGCAAGTTCTCCTGGAGGATGGAGGGCTTGTAGAGCTACTAGGGAAACTCATAGCAAGTCTGGTATTTCAGTGATTACCAGAAAAAGTGCTGAAAGCTCTTGAGTCGTTCTTGAGGAAATCCTGACAGCTCGATAAACAAACTTGGGAAACGGGCTGAAGATGAAATCATTGTAAGTGGACACTTAAGAAGCTAAAAGAATTGGTTCACTGTGGATCAGGAAGGCATTCTGAGGGTCAGTAGCAGATTAGATGGTAGACCGCCGAGGATAAAGAAGATGAAATGCAACCAGAGACATTGCAAGTACTTGAGGTGATAGCATCTTCTCTGGCAGCTGCAGGGGTGGTTTAAAGATAAGGAAAACAAATCCAACAAAGCCAAGTGCAAAGCAGCGCTCTTGGAAATCAGATACATGTACCCAAAATGAGCAGTAGCAGGTGAACTGCAGAAAGTGATCTGGGAGCTGCAGTGAATCACAAGGTGGTTGTGAATCAGCAGTCGGATGCTGGTACAAGAAAGGCAGATCTTGAATAGCCCCCAGAAAAATGGCAAAGATAGTAATTCAATCTTGGTTGCCGTATAAAACCTCGCTTGATATACAGTACCCGCTCTCAGCCCCTCTGTTTTTAATATGAAAGCAGGAAGCTTGGGAAGGTGAAGCTTCTGTTTGGGAAACGTTACTTTTGAGGAATAGCTGGCAGATTTGTGTATGTTAAACCTGGGGGAAAACCAACCCAACCCGCAGGTGTCAGGCCATGGTTTGATGGGATACTGTCTTCAGCAATAATTTCAGAGCCAGGTATCTCTGCTCTCCTGGTGTTGGCTGTACTGCAGCTCATCATGAGGTGAGTTGTGTGGCCACAACCTGTATGTCCACACTGTGAGGTGAGACAAGGAACTTCTGTTAGCATAGAAAAAGCTGGGAAGTGTCCCCAGAATTATTTCAAAGTATGGCTATGCAGTTTTGCCCAGACAACAGATGGCATGCAGGAGGAAGGAGGTCAAAGGAGGTGATTCTGCTCCTCTACTCTGCTCTCGTAAGACCTCACTTGGAGCATTGTGTACAGTTCTGGTGTCCTCAACATGAAAAGGACATGGAACTGTTGGAACAAGTCCAGAGAAGGGCCACGAGGATGATCAGGGGACTGGAGCACCTCCTGTATGAAGATAGGCTGAGAAAGTTGGGGCTCTTCAGCCTGGAGAAGAGAAGGCTGCATGGAGACCTCATAGCAGCCTTCCAGTATCTGAAGGGGGCTTATGAGGATGCTGGGGATGGACTCTTCATTAGGGACTGTAGTGATAGGACAAGGGGTAACGGGTTCAAACAGGTTTAAACTTAAAAAAGGGAAGATTAAATTAGATACAGATTAAAGATTAAAAAGGGAAGAATAGATTAGATACACGGAAGAAGTTCTTTACTGTAAGGGTGGTGAGGCACTGGAAAAAGTTGCCCAAGGAATTTGTGAATGCTCCATCCCTGGCAGTGTTCAAGGCCAGGTTGGACAGAGCCTTGTTTTAGTGTGAGGTGTCCCTGCCCATGGCAGGGGGGTTGGAACTAGATGGTCTTAAGGTCCTTTCCAACCCTAACTATTCTGTGTTTAGAAGTGGAAGGAATAAGGGCAGGGAGAGGAGAGGTATTTGAGCACCTGGTATTGTTGAGACTTGAAGGGACTGTAGCAGATTTAAAGACATTCAGAAGGGTGGTGTGAGGAGTGCAGCACCTGATGTCTCTCCATGTCTGAGGGCAAGACTGGAAGGAAGTTGCATAGAGGGAAGTTCTTCTCTAGACTCTGTCTACCAACATCATCTCCATCATGCCAGGTAGCAGCAGGGTAGGCTGGCACTTCTCAAAGTATAGGTTCCAGCTCCTGTTGGTGGTGATGAAGAATAATGAGTGGTGCTGGAGCTAGCCCAGAAAGCATTAGAAAACTCTTTGTTAGCAGCACAGCAACCCTTCCCGGATGGTGGGGTGAGTGGTGCTTGTCCCTGGGAACTGCAGCCGAGTCCTGCTTCCTTCTTGGCAGAGCTGCACTAGTGTTGCCTTGGAGAGCATCATGAAGACAAACAAGCCAAGAGAGGGTTTGGGATTGGGTGTCTGTTTAATGTCCATCCTGGCCCTGCATTCCTGCAGTGCTCGCATCCAGATTTTGGCATGACTTCTGCCCCTGTCAGTCCTGCTGAGGTCAAGTGTCTCAACACCTCCTGATACTCTGAATCCAGATTTCCAACATTACTACACTGCACTTGGGTTTTTTGGCTCTTGAGAGTAGTTTGGTTGACCACAAATTGGACACTGTGTACTGTGATGCAAAATGAAGATTTTCTCCCCTGCAGATGCTAAACCAAGTACCCCTGCAACTGCTGTCTGACAGAGATGTTACTCGGTTGGTGTCTGCAGCCAGTGGGAATGTTCTAGAGCTGTGCAAACCTAGATGATTCAAACTGATACTTATGATTAAATGCTAAATGCATGGTCTGTACTGCCCTACCAGCTGTACACAGGAGGGAAAAGAGGGGTTTTACTGCAAGAAGAAAGGATATTCTGGCTGGTATTGGTTGGTTGATAATGAGAACGTATATCATCAAAGCTGAAACAGTGTGTGCTGGGTTTTAAAATCACAGGAGGATATAAAAGTGCCTTGAAGAGGAAGATCATAGATAGGCAGACCTGCTGGATATGCCTGTCCTTTTTTTTTTTGTAGGCTGCAAAGCTTTCTCCTGTGATTTTCAGGGTTCCCTTGTCTTGCTGCATCCCTGTACAGCACAAAGCATAGTGTCTGTGCCCGCTGTCATGGAGGGTGTAGATATGAACTTTGCTAGGAAGATCTATGCTTCAGTCCTAGTTTAGTTGATGCTAAAATTCCTCTGAAAAGAAATATAAATATATATAACATGTATAGATATGTATATACACATATATGTGTGTATATAAATGCTTCCTATGCTTGCTTGTGACGTGTGAAGTGCTGGCACTGCATCTTGACTTATGTTGATCTAGGTTGCTTAGAAAAAGAAGCGTGGTAATTTGTCTTAAAAGCGGCACAGAGAAAGTGAAGAAGAGAACAAGTAATTTGCTATTCATTGACTTTTCAAGGCTAACGGGCTGGGGCTTGCACTGAGAAGAAGTAAAATCACCAGGCAGTTACTACGCACCACATAACATCAAAAGGAGGAGCACCAAATGAAGTTTGCAAGATGGCAAGCTTGTGGCAGGACTGCTGATAGTGGAGCTTCAGAGGAGTTCAGTATGGTCAGTCAAGTTGTAGTGGCATCCCTGTCTTTCTAATGGGCCCCTTTTAAGAACTGAAAGGCTGCTCTAAGGTCTCCCCAGAGTCTTATCTTCAGACTGAACAACCCCAACTCTCAGCTTTTCCTCACAGGAGAGGTGCTCCAGCCCTCTGATCACTTCTTCATCTCCTGGCATGCTTGCTTGAGGCAAGGCATTAGTGTGCTGAAAGCAGGGAGCCTCTGCCATCAACCACCAGTGATGGACTGGGCACTGCTCTCCTGGCTCTCTCTCCCCATTACTGTCCTCAGTTTTCCGCTTGCCTTCCGCCAGCTCCATGGCTGGGGGCTGCCTGTGACCATCCCCATGGTGAAGCCTTGTCCCAGCACCTTCTTCCACTCCTCCGCCCTTGATTTTCCCTCCCTCTCTGGCTGCTGGGTTGTTCTAATCGACTTTGGCTGCTGTCCCAGGAACAGCCTCTCAACACACACAAACCAGGAAGGCTAAAATAACACTTTAAAATTGTTAAATAAATAGTGATCGGCCTCTGCTTAAATGGGAAACGCAGCTTAATTTGTTAAAGGTTTTTTTGTCCTCCCTTGAACAGGGGATTCAGCTGGGCGTGTGTGAAGGTTTCTTGTAGCTTGTAATCTGCATGTCCCAGCCCCAAGTGGGCAGAGAAGGGTTATGTGACTCCGAGTTACTAAACGCTTACAGTAAAAGTGTAGTCATCCTGAACGGCATCCAAAGAGCTTTAGTTGTTTTTCTTTATTCTTTCCTTTTTTTACTTTTTCCTTCTCTCCCGGCAGGATGCTGCTGCGTCACTTGCATTCTTCACCCCAGCTGCCTTGTTGGGAAGGCAGAAATCCTCCAAGCCTGGCTGTAACTCTTTCCAGGCTGCCAGCAGCAGTCCAGGCGCTTATCCTGCTCTGTTCCCTCTCCAAAAGCTTTGTGCACAGGGCAAGCACATCCCCTTTCCCCCAGCAGAGGAATGGGTGCCTGCACAGGGAGAGGTGCCCGTCTTCCTGACACCTGAAAAACACTCATTTCTCTCTTGCTGCTTTTCCGATCTTGAGCAAAAAACAGAGTAACACTTACCGTTGTGTGAGAGAGTGAGGATGGGAAGCTCTGGATAAGCATTTGGAAAATATCCAGGGAAAACCGGCTGTTGGCAAAAGCTTCTCTGAGCGGGAGCAGGGATTCACTTGGGCACCAAAATGAGTGTGCCAGGGTGAGAAATTCATTCCTTGGGAAGGACACAGGAACTGGACGCTTCCCAGTACATGAGTACCTCCTGAGGCTTATCCTGTGGGAGCCTGGAGAGGTGGCACTGAAGCTGGTTCTCTTTTGTGCCTTGGTGCTGGATGGGCTGTCCTTACCCCTTCCTGCTCTTTAATCCTTCTGTCATCTTTCTGAAGGTGATTCTGTCCCTGCCTGCCTATCCGGTCAGGATCGGTGCATGTTGTCCTGCTGCCCACATGCAGAATACATTAGTGTGTCTTTCCCAGGCAGTTCCAAAGGTATCCTGAGGCTCTTTCCATTGGAAAGCAAGATGTTCTCCATGACTGTGCTGGCAATCACCTCTCTTAAGCAGCAAAAGGTACCCCACTAGGTTATTTTAGCAAGGGAGGGATACAGAAGTCGCTGTGGTGGCTGGGGCAGCTGCTGAGTCATTGTTGCCAGCGATGGGCAGGGGTGAAAGCGGCAAAGTGTCTGCCCCCTGCAAAGCCTGCACCCAGGGTCAGCCTCTTCTGCTGCTCCATGCAAGTCAAGAAAGTGTGGCAGCAAGTGGGTTTCTTTACAGGTCAGTAACTGTAGTCAGCTCTCCCAGGCTTGCAGAGGGACTATTCCTGAGGAGGGGTGGTTTCTATGCCAGCTCTGTGGAGATTGCAGGGCTCTGTAGTGAAGCAACAAGCTGTGGTCCCACAGGGTACAGTTCTGTGCAGAGCCACAGGGATCCAGCTTTTTGTTTTCTTCTGGGTTACAGCTTCCCCCCATCCCTCCCTCATCCATGGCAGGGTGCGTGGACCACACTGGTCTCACCTTTCTCCATCACTCCTTGCTGTAGCACCATCCGTTTGGGTGAGTGATGCAGGAGATGCACCCTTACACTGGGACCTGCTCCTCTCCCTCTTTTTTAAATGCATTATCCCAATTCATTGTTCTCAATAGTAGAAACTTTGTGTTTTGGGAGACAGTTGTTTCTTATTAACTAGCTGATCTTCATATACCCAAAGCTGTTCATGTAAGGATGAGCTGTGAGTCAGAGAGGGGTTTTGTCGTCCTTCCACGCTAGATATGAGGGCTGCCAGGGTTATCTGTCTGACTGTCTGAATGCGTGATGAGAGCAGAGTAAAACTGCAGTCATGGCCTGGGCAGGGATACCTAAAATTAACATCAAAAGAAAAGGAAGGAGCTGTCTGAATACAACCTGCAAGCCTTTAATTCTTTGTGACAGTGATACCCCGAGCCTGGTTATCTCGAGCATCACTGTTCTTGCAGCTGATTCTGTATGGGAAGAGGAAGGTTTAATAGAAGGTATAATAATCTCTCTCAGATGTTTTGATTTTTTTCCCTTTTCATTCGAAACTGTAAGTGCAGTTTCCTCCACTTTGAACAGGTCTTTTTATGTTTGGCTGCCTTTCAGATTGGGGAGACTCATGTTTCTTCAGTATATAAAATGAATCTGGCAGCCTGGTTTTGTGCTTCAACCTCCCAAAGAGACAAGCAAGCATAAAGCAAGAAGATTCACAGCGTACTATAGCACTCCACTTATTAAAAAAGTAGATAATAAAATCCTCTGTGAACATCCTGTTTCAGCCCTGCAGTAAAACTCACCAGTCAGTAAATGGGGGATCTCCTGTTCCCATGGAGAAAGGCAGTTGCAGACAGACTTAAGAGGTTGCTGTGGGAAAGGGGAGGGGATCAGAAAGATCCACTCTTGGCCTTGCACACAAAGGTTGCCTTGGATTGCAGTCACATGTTGTAGTTCAGCTGATCTCGCTCATGCCAAAAGGGGAAAGATTTCTAGGACTTGCCTGAACCCCACTGAACTGGTTTAGGGAATTCATTCCAAGAAAATGATTTACTTTCTTTTTTCCTTTTATTTTCCCCAGCTAGTTTTCTCTTAGATCCAATTGCATGGACTCACCAGGTCAGGGGAGCCAGGGGGAACTTTGACAGGACCACCTCCTTGATGGTATCTGGCCATTGGCTGAATTTAACTGTGATTTAATGTTGCACCATTGACGAATGTCTTCTGGCTTTTCCCTGCTGAGGATGAAGCAGTCTCTTAGGTACCCAAATTTGGGATGCTGCTGAGCTTTGTAAATCATATCCGATGACCTAGTTGTGCCAAGCATTTTAGGGCAGAAGCACTTGAAAGAACATCTGGGGGTTAATTGCAACCCCCAGGCACCTCAGATGAGCTGACAAGCTGGTGTTGGTGGAAACCTCACTGTGCATGTGTCTGTGTTCAGTAAACACTGTTGGCCAGGTCAAGCACCTTGTCTTGGGTACACCTTTGTGTGTCCATGCTGGGGAGGGTGTTCAGGAGACCCTCATATGGCTGGACATGATGTGCAATTACACAAAATGCACTGCTTTGGTTTCACAGAGCTGGTATTTAGGTAGATATGTATGTTACATGCGTTATACAGAGCTTTCTGAGGCAAAGCCAGTGTAACAGGTTTAGCTCTCCTCCTGAGCGGTTTTCTCAGGGCTTAAGGTTTATTTCTGATCTCTATAAAGTGTATCAGGTCCTTAGGTTTCAGAGGGCCCCTCTTCTGAAGGGTCTCAGAAAAGACAGGTATTGAAATGCTTTTCCTTTTCCATGACATTTTCCATGTCATTGTGCCCATGCGTGTGCTGGGTCTGGCTGGCTCTGAAGAGCTTCTGGGCTCACAGTCCCTGGGAGTGCCACTGCCCAGCTCAAGCCATTCTCTTGCAACTGTGGGACCCCATATGTCTTTAATTATTGGGGGAAATTCAACTACTTGTAAACCCCCCAGAGCTTTTTGTTTTGAATGGGCTGGTGATTATTTTCCTTTTTATTTATTTAGGGTTTTCTTAACCCAAAACATTATGGATTAGGGCTGCTGAATGAAAAATAAGCAGTGAAAAGGATTTATTTTCTTAATTTCTGTGAAAAAGCCTATCTGTGTTTCTTGGGTGAGGCAGAATGAAATACTTGCCACTTCCCAAGCTTCCTGTGCTGCCTTATGGCATCACAAGCTTTGTTCGCAGCACCCGGTGCTGGAGATGAAAAGCTTTGGTGCGTGCTTCCTTCGGGGCAAAATGGATTTCTGCTCAAAAACCTCACTTCTAGGGACTGAGGTTTTTAAATGCTTAAAAAATGAGGCTTGTACCTTATCTCTTGGGAGATCATTGATGGATCCATTTCTCAGAGCGATATTTTATTCAGTCCTTTAATGCTATGCCACTCCCTTCATTCAGATGCCTGGAGTCTTTTATCATGTCTCCTCTTAGTCATTGCTTAGCCAAGTTGAGCATATATTAGTTCTTTTAATCTTTCCTCCTAACTCAACTGTCTTTAATCATCCTTCTTGATGTCAGAGTGTTTGATGCCCACTTTTAGGGAAAACAAGCCTAGGTTTTTATTCTGGGGTGCGTGTGAATCGCTTGGGAAAGGTCCCAGGAGAGCAGCCCAAGCTTGGCGGCCAATTGCCCATGCTCATGCCTGGATCTCTCAAAAGCTCCTTCGAGCATCTTGATGTAGGGGAAGATTTCTGGCTCACCTCATGCACCACTGGACTTGGCACCCTGTGGGGTTAATACCGTGTTTATTTGTTGGGTGTAGGCAGCAGCAGCCCCCTAAGACGTTTCGTGGGTTGTGTTTCCAGGGGCACATTTCTCTGGGCATCTGCAGGAGGGTGCAGGTGCTGATGGTGTTTATGGAAAACAGGCCCAGAAAAGTTACTGTAATGTGCATTTCCTTCCTGTGCCCTCCAGCAACAAGAATGAGAAAGAGCTTTCATTTACTTCTACCATCTCAAAAGCTGGTGATCGGATGTTTTCAGGTGCCGATGCTGCAGGTCAGGGCAAGGCAATGTTTGTAGGTGCTACCAGGGATGGTGACCCCTTTTTACTTGCAGGTATTGATGCCATCCTTCTTGAGTACTTCATCTCTTTTGCACTCAAATTGTCATTCACAGCTTCTTAGATCAGTTTGAATGTAGTGATTGCTGCTAGCTGTTACCAAGCTGAGCACTGCATCCCTTCAGGGCAGGGTCTTCAAACTAGGCTATCTGAAGTTAAGTGCCTCCTTTCCTGCATGGAGATGTCCCACATTCCCCTCAATATACCTCCTGGAAACCTGTTATGTCAGTGGGATCTGTTTCAGAAAGCCTGACTCAATCATCTTTAAATAGCCAGGCTCAGATGCTGACTCCAAGGGGTTAAGGCACTGGATCTCCAGGTTTGCTGGGTCTGGGCCATTGCTGCACAGCTTGGGGTAGCATCCCTGACATGGACTTTGAATTACAGAGCACTTGGCAGGGAGTTAAAGGAGGCCAAAAGCCTGCCTGTCCCTCCCCCACCATTCTGAGGGAATGCTTCTCATACTCTCCCAAATTTAGCAGTGCAAATGTGGCTGGGTTAAGTAGGCTGAGTGATGAGGCTATTCTGATGGTAATAGAGTCCCCTTACCCTGCTCTGCCTCCAGCTCATGTGTGATATATGGCTCTGTGTCTGATATATGGCTGTGTGATATATGGCTGCCCTGACAAGGGGTCCAGTGGCCTGAGAAGAAAGAGAGAATGGAGACCTAGATGGTGGAAGAAAAAGGCCACTGGGACCACCACCCCACACAGTGCTGTGTGCCTGAGCAGCAGCCTGCTGTCGTCTGGCTGTCCATTGCAACCCTTGAGCAGTAACATGGGGTGTTAGAGCATGTGGAGAGCACCATAGGAAAAGCTCACATCCTCTCCATGATGCTGCTGGGATGCTCTGGGTCATGCAGCACTGGTCCTCTGCCTCCCCTCTTTTTCCTCGCTGTTTTTGGCCAGCCCTAGGTGGGCACCTTCAGGACATTTCTTCATCATCCCAGGCTGTCTGGCACTCCTGGCTGTATTTCCTCCCATTACCATTTAGGAACATTTGAGGGATTGCTTTAGAGCTGACAGTGAACGTCACAGGAGGACATGGTGCCCTGTTGCTGGGTCGTCCTGAGTGTTCATCATGCGACAGGCCGTAGTGCTCCATCATTCATGCTAGTCCATTTGCTGCTGCCTCAGCTGCTCACAAGGGGCTCCTGTCACCTCCCCAGTTTATATGTCTATTTAGATACGTAATATAGGTACAAAATAAATACATATATAAATATTTAAATAGATATGTAAGCTGTGATTTCTATACACTTGCTTTCCAGTGCATCCTGATTTTGAAGAACTGAGGAAATGAAGCTTTTCAGCTGGAGGGATGGGACAAGGCTGGGCTTGCTGACGTTTCTTTTGTTGTAATGTCATATAGGTCCTGGTTGACTGTGAAAAGGAGAGAGGAGGAGAGTGTGGAAGGGAGGTCAGATCCTGCCAGGGTTTCCTGGAAAGTGAGGTGAGTGGTGATGGCTTTCAGCACTTGTAAGCCTGGAAATACAGCCCTCCTGGGCTTCCCTGCAGCCTTTGGGCGAGGCCTCTTCTATTGAACCTCCAGATGTAATTTTTATCATGGGTTTCCCTGTAGTTTGCCTCTTCAAGGCTGATGGGAGAATTTTAGACTGCTGATGTACTTGGGGGTCTCAAAAGGGTTGGAGACAACCTTCAATATGTTGGAGGACTATGCATCACAGACAGCTTGTTTCTGGTTGTAGTTGGGCTTCACAGCAGATTTGGAGCCCTCTTCTGCAATTACCTATTACTGAACCAGTCTCTCCCAGCCTCCTTTTACAGTCACTGGAGGGAAATGGATATGTTTAGGAAGCACCTGCCCCTGACCTGCTGTAAGTATCTGCATGGGATGAATCAATCCCTGTAATAGTTGTTCTCCACACTGTCAGCTCAGCAGGGATGGCTTGTTTGGATGTGGGGTCTGCAAGGCATATCTAATGTCTGCTCCCTGTATAGGAAGACTTGGAGTTCATGGTGCTTGATGTTGGCTTGGGGTGTATGAACCAATTGCATGAAAGCTTGGGCCTCTCCTAAGCTTCCCTTAAATTTTGTTCAAGGTTTAGGCACAGTTTAAATCTATAAGCCACTTGTCTGAGCCTCCTCTCAATGTTTATACACCCTGACTGGCAGTGTATGCATGTTCCTGAAAGATAGGGTATGATCACCCATGAGGTTTCAGTCCAACTGGGTCATCTCATGCTGGATGTTGCAGTCCCAGTGGGGACCAGCAGGACAACTCCAGCACCAGGAGCACTGAGCCCCAGTGAGGCTGCTGGGGCTGCCCGCAGATCTCCTGGGAACCAGCCCTGTGCCACTCTGGCCTCTGTCTGTCTTTTCAAGTAATAAGGCTTGTGGCTTTTCAGCCACAGCAAGAAGGTTTGGAGCAATGCTTACCCTGTCCCTCTGGGAGCCCAACACCTGTAGTGGGAGCATCCATATCCCAATAACTTGGCTATGGTGCAGCAGCCCGTAGGTATGATAATGTGAAGAGCTGAGACCTGCGTGTCAAATATCTGTTGGTTAGCATCTCCCTTGAGAGCTTTTGTGCAGTTCGCTGCATCTCCTGCACAGGGGAAGTTTTACCTCTCAGATCCCATCTGCTTTTACTGAGCCACCTCCTCTGCTTCCCCTCTGTTGAGGGACAGGAGCATTGTTTTCTGCTTGTGTTTGCAGAGTGCTTAGCCTATGCTGGCAAAACTGCTGCAGTGTGAATAAATAGAGTAGAAAAGGTTAAACTTTAGATGTACAATGCAACTCTAAGATCTTTGGTATGCTTTTGCTTCTGCTGATGCCCTCAATATGTTCTCAGAGGTGCAGCTGTTGAGAAAGAGAGATTGATATTGATGGTCTGTCATCAAGATTGTCACCTTAAATCAAGGAACAAATATAATTTGCTGTCATATATCACTCCTGTTTAATTTTAAGTGGGCAAAGAGAATGTTTGTGTTTTTCTTACACAGAGAGTTTCTCCTGCAATTTACTGTTAGTGTTTCTGTGTTATGAGTCATTGAAGTGTTTTCACTGCAGCCCCAGAGAGAGGAAATGCTCTGTTTTATAGGGAGGGAAACACTGTCAAGGTGAAGTTGTGTGGTTACAGCCCTTTGCCTGAACCTTGGCCATGTCCAGGTGGGGAATACATACATCTACATTCCATCTGTCTACCTTGGGGACCAGAAGATCTTGCAGGTCTGATGGTCGCCTTGGGTTCAGTGCTTGCTTTTGCCACTGGTCTCTTTGCAGTGAGGTTGTGCATTGATCCTCCATCCAGAGAACAGGAAAACAGAGACTTTGAAGTTGTGTGAGAAGTACTTTAAGGATGAGTGATGTAAGAGGAGATCTCAGTGCTGTGCCTAAGCACGGGTGATGCTTTCTGCAGTATCACTGGTTCCCAGCAAAGAGCCTAATTTTCACTTGGCTGCTGGCCATCTGGCTGGCTTTTCCCTGATAAAGTTCACTCCAGCTGGCTTCTCTTCTCCATTCCCCTTTTTTGGAAGCATCTTTGTGCTGGGCTGACACATTGGACATCAGTGAGAGCATTCGGGGCTCAGAGATGTGGAACCACCAATCCCGTGACCTAGTGTGGCTCTTCACTTTCCTTGGGTTTGGTGTGCTGGGAGGCTTTGTGATTCTGGGATATGGTAAGTGGGAGAATGTGCTCATCTCCACCTTGACCAAGACAAAGTGAGAGGGGTTTTGCAAGTCTCAAGTGACACTGGTTGACTATTCTGAAGGGGTGTGAATTGGGGGTGGGTGGAGAAGGAGGTTTGTTATCTGCTCCCCGGCAGCTAAAAGCAGGTGTTCAGTCAACGGGGAGTTGCCCTAAAGGCAGAATAAGGATGCAAATGACCTGCAAAACATAAAAGGAACCGTCTGAATGCCCTTTTCTGCCCCTAAGGAAGTTTACCTCCACCCTGTGTAATTTGCATGATGCAAGTTGATCAGCCCTGAGAAAAGGCAGTTCAGTCTAAGGTGACAAGATAACTCTGTCAAGCCTGAGGATCTTGCAAAGAGGCAAAAAATGGGGCAAAACCCAAATACCAGGCCAGGAGAGGATGCATGGTTGTGGAGATGCTTTCCTGGTGGGGAGCTGGGTCCCTGGGCTAGCTGGGTGCTCAGGTATGGACAGAATTTCATCAGCAGTTAATTGCTAACAGTGGCTAGTTGGCTAGTTCACTTCCAAAGTAAGTCCCTGGAAGTTTAAACCTACCTGGAAGGGATTTTAGGCTGTGCTTTGCCTCATGTTTAATGCAGAATCCAATCAACTGCTGCAGCTGCAGGGGTAACAACAGGCTAAGTGGTGACAACCCGCTAGCTCAAAACCACTGTGGGTTTCGGCCCACTCTTGGGCAGAGTGGCAATGCTGAGTGCAGTGGGGAGCAGCTGAGCCGTTGCTTTTCCGTTCTGCCCCAATTCTGACGATTTTTACACCCAAACAGGGCTTTTGCTGCAGTTGTTTGGTTTTTTTTTTGCTGTGATTTGGCCCTGCACATGTGTCCTGTCAGGCACCATCAGCTCAGCCATTGCTGCAGATGGCTGGTCTCCCTCATGTCTCACCTGGCATGAATGACACACTTAATTCCATTCAGCCTCATTAATTTTCCCAATGTTAATGATCACTTCCTCATCGTCCCCCCCCCCCAAAGCTCAGACACTGACTCTTTCACAGCGAGGGTTAAATGCTTGTTTATTTAGCAGGCTGCACCTCCCCCTTTCTGATTTCATTTGATAAGTGCAGGATGTGATGATAAAAATCTGTTTGAGCTGTCTCTTATTTCAGGCATTTTGTTTTCTTTAAAGCATCTTCTTGGAATGATGAGTGTGTGCGTGGATGCCTGGATAGGGACATTCTTTGCAGGCTTCGTCTTTGCCTGCATGGACACCCAGGCGTTTGATCAAAGGTTTCAAGGTGTTACATCCTCTCAGAGCTGTTGCTGTAAATCTGGAAGAAATAAATGGTGGTGTTTTCAGTCTGGTCTTCCCTCAGCTCCTTGCATTTTCCTCTTCAGGATTCAGCTGCTCCTCATCAGAGGCTCCCAGCATCATCTGAGCCAGGTAATGGCTTGCCACGTTTGGTGTTCCACGTGTCTGTGCCTAGAAAGTGCACAGCATCACATAGATTCATACAGTCTCCTTTCCAAATTGCATGGGGTGTATGGCCATGCGGCTCCTGTGTGTTCATGAGGGGATCCATTAGCAGACCACATATATTTAGTTGAACCAGGTGTTTTCTGGTCTGTTTTTTCAGGTTTTGCATCAATGGGTTGTTCGGTTCTGCTGGTTCCTATGAAAATTAATGGTGTCTATGGATGGTTAAATCACACACATCTAACAAGCTGCTCTCAGAGGTGGTTTGTATCATCTGTGTTATTTTCTTGATTGTGTTTTCAGTGCCTCCATGCCTTCACCTTCCTCTGCACAGAACTGCCCTGACCTTGGTGTCTCCCCAGGGTGTGTTTCCTGGGAAGCTTAAGGATGTAACAAGAGGAGTTGAAGGCCATCATCCAGGCACGGTCCATGGGGGGGACCTGGGGGAAACTAACTGTGGTGGAGGCAGAGAACCTGAGAGAGCATCTGGGCCATTGGTGTCTCCTACAACGCAACAGGACTCAAGGGAAAGGCCCCAAAATGCTGACAGGGAGGGACTGCAGGTGGTCTCCAGTGCTTACTGGAGGAGGACAGCCAGCACTTCCAGAGGTGGGGATGTGCCCACCTCTTGAGGTGACCCTTCTCAACATTGCACCACTTTGCTCATAGGAAAGCTTGCCACATGTCCTACATGGCCACAACTTGTGGATGTTGCCCTTTGCTACATAGTCTCTCTCAGCTGAGATGGGATGGATGTTGAAGGGAAGAAGCAGGGAGAGGTCTCCTTTGGGCCTATTGCAGACAACAAGTGATGGCACTGGTGGGTAGTAAATGCATCTGCAGCACGTCCTGCAGAGATTCCTCCTTTGGAGAGATGTTGTCCTTGTGCAGATGTTTTTCCTTAATAGATTTGACCCTTTTGAAGAAAACCATGTTCTTTTTCTGAACTATGAAATAGTGTATTGAAAACCAATATAGAGTAAAATGAGCTTAGGTCAAGATGGATTAATTATTAAAACTAGGGCATATTCTACTAATGCCCCAGTGCCCTGGGGGCAATGTTTCTTAACCATAACCCTGAGTCATAACTGCCTACTTGATTGCAACTTGTAACCAGACCAGTATTGCCATGGAGAGGATGGCACACAGGCTGGAGCCAAGAGGCTTGAGAGCTCCATGTTGACAGGGCTAGGTGGGTGCATGGTGCCAATCCCTCCCTTCATGGAAGGGAGGATTAAATATTGGACAGAACAATACATGAACCAAAATGTCAAATGGCTGCATGTGTTGGGTTTGCATTTTGTTTTCTTTTGTTTGTTTGCCTGACTTTGACAACTGGATTCTCAAAATATGGGGACCTGAGAGGTCTTTAACAGCAATAGGTGGAGCTCAGCTGTGGAAGAAAGGGTTATGCTTGTGGGAGGGAGGGCTTATTGCTCAAGCAGACACACTTGGAGTGGCTGGCTTGGAATGAGATGGGTGGTGGCTTTTGATCTTGTCATTCCTTGTGGTCATGACAGGGAAAGCTGATGTTCCTGCAAATTGGCTATGCATAGTGGCATGTCAGGAATAACTCCTTACTGTTCCTGTGTGACTTTGGGCAGGTCACACAGTTGGACCAAAAGCATCCAGAAGTGCGAGTTGGCAGCTGAAATGCTGACCCATTTGGAGATATAAGATTGGATATAAGGAGGAAATTCTTTCCTGTTAGGGTGGTGAGGCACTGGAATGGGTTGCCCAGGGAGGTTGTGAATGCTCCATCCCTGGCAGTGCTCAAGACCAGGTTGGACGAAGCCCATGATGGGGGTTGGAAGTGGATGATCTTAAGGTCCTTTCCAACCCTAACTACTCTATGATTCTGTGATTCTATATTATTATACCAGCATGATTTTGCCAATTGGAGATGGTATTTGGTGAATTTCATTGCTCCTGAATGGGTGAGGTTAGGTGTGAAATCCAAAAAAAACTGTTTTCCAATGTAAACTCCAGTTACATTCAGTGGGAAGAGGGGGAGCAAATGATGCTTTGGGGTAGCCTGTTCTTCCATGGACCATGGAGATTTTCCAGACAGTTGGCTTGCATTAGATTCCTGATTTCCAGACAGCGGGGCTTAGGAAGAGACCAGTCTCACCTTTCAATTCCTTGGTGCCTCTGTTGCGTGTGTGTAAAATGAGTTTAATATTAAGTCCTTGTTCCACTGAAACAGAGGGTAAATATGAAATTTGGAGCTGCTGCCTGGCTACAGCAGCAGACGGGTGATTGCATTTGCGACAACAGGCTGATCTTGGCCATGGGCAGCATCTTTGAAACTGCCAGCATGCCAGGAGTTAATGGACAGACTTGAGTTTCTCCTGGTGAACCCATGCATTAAGGCTTTGAAAGCAATTTCACTGCTGCACGCCACCACAGACCTTTTTATTTAAGATGTTCCTTTCATAGAGCTTCAAATAGCAGCCCCGTCTGACTGAAATCAGAATCTCCAGGAGAGATTAGGACAATTTCGCTTGAGGTTTCTGTTGTGGTTGCTTGCAGGAGAAGAAAAAGAGGGTAAGATAACCAAGGTCAGCACCTCACTTCAAGCTGCCAGTATTGCTGCTCTGGAGGAGAGAGGGATTGAGTTACCCCCTGCTTGTAATTCATCCCTCGTGCCCACAGCCAAATAATCCACCAAAACAGTCACAAAAAGGATGGGAAAGTTAGAAAAACTTTATTCTGTAAGCTGAACTGGGAAAATGATGCTCAGAGCTGCGTGGGTGCATTGGGCACAGATTTGTCTTCAGAAAGCACTGGGAAGGGATTTTTCCCAAGGTTTTGCGATAAAAGTGCTATGTCCGTAAAGTGTGGAGCAGAGCATGCCACTTCAGATGCACCATACTTGCCCCTGTCTGAATTCTGCATCAGACTTTTGGGTGTAATGATTCTGATTGTGTTTTGCATTTGTTATTGCTCAATGTAAGTATCGCCTATATTTAACTTTGATTAATTATGGTTTAAGACTGTAGTAGGTTTTGTTATAAATTAGTACTACCTTGTATTTCTTAGTCTTACTTTTCTAGAGGAGTTGTTCAATGATCCCAGCCCTGAGATGCTCATGTGCCCACTCCAATGCTACTCGATGGCAAAATTGAAGGGAAAATTCTAGTTCAGATATGGAGATCATTAGTTTGGGCTGGCTGGTTCCCCTGTTGTTTCTTGTGCACCTTACTTTGCTACTTTGCTTTTTTGCTTTCCTAGTGTGCCTGCTAGGTCATGCACATGGACTTAATGACTGGGTAGAAAGACACCAACAGTGCTAGCATGCTTTGGGGGCAGAAAAGGAACCAAACTTAATCATGGGGTCAAGTCACAGAGGAAAAATGGAGCCTTCTCATCAACTCCAACCTGAAGGAACCAGTGGAGCAAAATGCCCGCATAATACACCCATCTTTTGGACCTGATTGGAAGAAGATGTTCTTAGTGCATGGACATTCATTATCACTGTTATAATGGCATCTCCTTAAGGCCTCCATATAGTTGTGATGGTGACTACGAAGGAGATGGAGACCTCTTGTGACTCTGTCAGTCTGACATACTTGCCTAATGTAAATCACAGTCCATCTGAATTGTAACTGTCTTTGTTGTAGCAAGTAAAGGTCTCCAGGAAGCTCTGGACTTTCTCAATTGATGACCTGAAAACAGGCACATAGAGTGTGTGAGGTGTGAAGTAGGGAGGATGGCTTGTTCCTTTGAGACAGTTAGGTTTTTACTGGGAGGAGAATGCGAGGATGAAATTATGGCAGGTAAATGTGCCGTGTACCTTGACTTGAGGTCTTCAGCTGAGGCAGGCTCTAGGCCAGACCAGGACACTGCTGCCTCCAACAAGGGTCTTGGTGGGTCTGGTATGACAGGGCGGACTGTAAACTGGATTTCAGCTCAATTTTACGTCCAGTTGCTTGGCTTCGTCTAAAGAGCACCACAGCTTGCCACTGAGGGCTGTGACTGATCAGCACTGGTGGCCCTGCATCATCTCTTGCTGAGGTTGTTACTGGTGGTGGGGTCAAAGATGCCATATTCCAGCAAAGGAGGAGACCTTACAGTGTGATAGAGTTGACAGAGGCATTAAAATGTTGAGCCTGACTTTTGTCACTGTCGCCATCAATCAGTGAGAGCTCTGATGATGGAAAGGTTTCAGCACTATGAAGTTACTGAAGGAGGGAAGACACTCAACATGATTAGCTTAATATTAACTCAAGCCATAGGGCGTTTAGGATGGGTTGATGAATGTGTGGGCATGAGCAAGCCTCCCTAAATTGGTCTGGGTCATATCAGCCAAAGGGGGATTTTTCCAGGTTGGTCCTTATGTTCTCCAAGCGAGGAAGGTTGAATGTCGTTGTAGCTGAAGCTGCAGGAAGGCTCTGGCTGACACTGTGGCAACAACACTCCAAATCTATGTATTATTCCTTTCACAAATAAAGCTAGAACAAGAAAAATGTCTTCTGTCAACCTGGCCTTTGAAATACAAATGAGCAAGACCAGCCTCAGTTGTAAATGTCATGATGTGCTTTGTGTGCTCGCTTCATAATGTGGTTGTTTTTCTTTCCTGGTTAATGCATTTTCAGCCTCTTGCTTCAAGTGATGCTTTGACAAAAGGGAAAGGTGAAGAGAAGAGGGTTGCTGTGCTGTATGTGGAGTCCTGCAGGGCTCTTTCCCTACTGTAGAGCTGGACTGACCCTGTGTCAATTCAAACCGTCAGCGCTGTGCTCCTGTGAAATCCCAGCAGATGGTGGAAGTACCTGTGGCCTCATTTTGCTATGTTGTCAAATTTGGGGCAGTGGTGGATGAAGGGGCAATGCACAACTCTCTGGCTTGAGAGCCTTGGCTTTTTCTATGTGCTGCATATTCTACTTAGGGTCTTCTTGTGTCCATCTGTCAAGTAGTGTGTGCTTACTTGCTGAAACCCTTTCCTCCTGTTGTAAGGATGAGTTATCCTGTACTAGACCACCACTGATTAGCCATGCTCAGCCAGCTGGCAAAGCCTGCTGCAATCCAAAGTGCTGTGTTTACCATATCAGCTTTGGGGTCAGCTCTTCACCGCCTCTTGCATGATGCAGTTTTGGGCTTTGCACTAACCCATGCAGCCTCTTTGTGAGCTTCTTCCCTTCAAAAGTGAATCACAGAGCCAAGACTGGAATAGGATATGTTGCTTCTGCAGAGAGGCTGGTTATGACAACTGATTGTGTTATTCTGGGTTATACCACCATGGGCTGACTGGTTTTGCTGCTGTTTCTGTTCTGTCTGGGATTAACCTGATGGTGACAATAAAACAGAAAATAACATTAAAAGGGAATAAAAACCTCAGAATGATATTTTGGATGCCAGAGGATGCTCATCCTCAAAATGTAATTGTTTTAAACTAACTTGATGATTATTTCAAGCCAGCTTTACAGACTCCTGTCTGAATAATGGGCATTTCTGTGGAGTTAATCAGAAAGAATTGCAGTTTCTTTTATGATGGGCAGAAATAGCTCTCAGACTCAGGACAATGTGTAACAGCAATGACTCGATCTGTTGACTTAGGCAGAAATATGCAGCCAGTTTAAAATATAAAAAAAATCTGGAAATATCTCATGGGTCTGGGAATCAGTGCTGGAAATTGCTCTGGAGCTTTACTGGCAGTTGGTGAATGAAGTTGTTGAGAGGAGTAGCAGGAGCCCAGGAGATGCTCTCTGGGTTCAGGTGGGCCAGCGATGCTCATCCTCCTCATCTCTCACTCTGCCCATCTGCAAAGGCTGAGCATCCCAGTCTGAACTTAACCCTGTGCCTTTTTGCTTCAGGCTGAGAGAGGAAAGAATCTATGGACAAAAGGTCCAAAGTCCTGGACCAAATTTTGGCTGATGAGTTTTGCTGGATCAGAGCTGTTTTCTGAGAGTGACAGAGCCTAGAGAGGGCTTGTCCATTCCATCTTGGATACTGCAGGATTGTAGTTTAAATGCCCACTGCAGGATTGTAGTTTAAATGCCCACAGCCGGTGCTGCATACTATGTTAAGTGATCCAGCTGGCACAGAGGTGCTTGGGTGCCTCAGTGAAGGGTTTTTCAGGATATCCCATCAAACCTGCATTATCCAGCACTTAAGGTCTGGGAGATGACTTGTGGTTTCCCCAAACCCATGCACATCTGGGAGCTGGGATGCACTTGCCTTTCTCTGCTATGCTCAAGGGTAGCACTGTGCTGCACCTGCATCCCAACCCAGGGCTGTTTCTGCAAAGGATGCATCGCTAATCCAGACCGTGTGGATTTGGCAGGATATCAGGGTACTATACGGGATGCAGGGGGCAGACATCATATACCTCCTTTCTGGCTGGTTATATCCTACTTTGCAGTGAATTTCCTACCACCACCACCCCTGTTTTCAGCATTTTAGTTAAAAACAAATAGCCTGGGGTTGTATAACAGGCTGTTTGCTCATCCCTATGATGCTCGGTCACAGAGGATACACACAGGAGCCGGTGTTGGAGCCCTGTGCCCAGGTCCCTCCCTGCACATCACTGTGACGGGAAAAAATGTGGTGGGAGCCTTCCCAGACTGAAATGTGCTTTGCCTTCCTTGGATGAGCTCAGCTCTTTTACAACACTCCGCTTATATGGGTTGATGTCTTTCCAGGAGCCTGGAGTTAGGATAGGGACCCACGGTCAGAGCTCCCTGGACAAAGCACTGAGCCTGCCAGGCAGTTTTCCCATAAATTGCTGATACATAGTATGGTGAAATAGGGGTTTATCAGAAGGTTTAGTGATGGCCAGTTTGCTCAGTCACATGCATAAAATAGTGTTTGAAGGAAGGTGCTGAAATACTCCCCATAGCCTCTTGCAAACAGCCCATGCAATCAGTGAAGATTTACTGGCCTCTCTCAATTTCTGTTTCCTGTCCACCTCTGTTGATAATTTCTAGTCTTTCTGCTTCATGTTTCTTTAACTTTTTGCTAACTTAAAAACTTCCAAAGCATGCTGTTAACTGTATTGAGTTTAAAAGCTTTTGCCTCTGCTGTGTGGAGCAGGGCATGCTGCTTGGATCATTGCTGTTATCTCAGGTTTCTTTGCATTTTCCCGCAGGCTGCTTCTGATTTCAGAGATAGAGTTGTTGGAAAAAAGGAAGATTTCTGATGCTTTTAAGCATGACTCCTGTTGAGCATCTATCCTGTTTTACCTTAGCAGATAAAAACTGATTCAAGGAGCCGGAATCCTGATTTCAGCTATTTTTATGTGTGACTTCATGTGCACGCTGCTTTTGCAGTTGGATGTCCAGGAGACTGGTGATGGTTGCAGGCACTTTTGGGCATTCACATGAGCCCATGGCATCACTGCCTGTTGCAGGTACCAGAGCATTGAGCATCAAAGTGGGGACCCTTTGGGGAGATCAGCAGCATTGAGTGGGAAGTTGGGGAAGCTCTGCAGGGAAAATGTGTGTTTTGTCTGGCTGAGCCCCCTCCTTCAGGTACTGGAAATAGGTCCAAATTTCTCATTTGCTGCACCTTTCCTCCCTGTGCAATCTCTTATCTGTTATCCTCCCTGGTTGCTTCCCACTTCCCAGACCTGCAGCAATGGTCTTGGTAGGAACATCATCAGCTGCTGTGCATCTTATTGGCCTTGTGCTACCATGCTGGCTTCCCTTGGTGATCCCCTGAGGGACAGCCCTAGCAATAGACACCCCTTCTCAGCCCAACCCTTCTTCACTGGGTGTGTTGCCCACCCTGCATGGAGACAGGGTGAGCAACCTGCATGGAGACCGCAGAATCCTTGGAATCCTGAGCATCACCTCCTTGCTCAGGTGGAATCTCATTTGAGTGTGAATTTGCACATGAAGGTTGTTTGAGATTAGGTACAAAGCTTTTCCAGATTGCTGTGTTTGGAAAGCATTCCTGCTTTGTGGAAGCTGCAGGGAAGCACATCTTGGAGGCTGATGCTGTAGGCGAGGTCAACAAGTACTGATAATAGGAGGTGTGTGGGGCTGCCAGTCCTGCTGGTGGAGGCTCCCTGGCCAAGGTGTCATCCTGATGGTGGCTGGGGTGCATCACCACCAGCATCTACTCCCTTACAGGCTGGGGCTTGGTGACTCTTCAGATCCTTCTGTGTGAAATGCTCGAGGCTGTGCCAGTGAGAGGGTTTTTTTCTTTTTTCTCTGCTCTTAATACTCAGACTTGGTTTATGCAGGAAACAATAAAAGGTGACAAAACCGTAACTTAGTTTCTTTTACACCTGCCTTTCCCCACTGTTCTGGATTGTTGATTGTTCCTCACTGCTGGATTGTGAACCAACAGCAGCAGCTACTGTCTGTCTCATTCTTCCTCTGTGTGAACCTGCTCTCGGGCAGCAGAACTGGGTGCTGTGCTGTTTTCCACTCCTGAGCCTCTCTCAGGTGCTGTTTTCATGGTGGTTGCAACCTATTGCTGGCACCGTGGGGTGAGCCAGGAGCATGGCTTTGATCCAGATCAGCCCTGGGCATTCAGTTGCCTCTCCGTGGGATTGGGCTGAGCACTCCATGTGAAGGTTACGTTGGCTTGTGTTTGGTCTGGCTTCATGCTGGCCATGGAAGGACTGATGATACTGGGTTGGGTGCAAAAGTAGTAGGTCACATGGATGATACTTGATGTGGCTTTACCTGTTTACATCTGGTTTTGTCCAGATGTGGACAGGCCGAGCATCACCGCAGTGTGCCATCTCAGAGAGATCCTGTAGTGGCAACAAGGGGCTGCGGAGCCTATGCCAACATTCTGCTGAGATGTGGTCTCAGGTCTTGTGTCAGCCACAGATGACATTACTATACACAAATTACACAGTATTGGGGTTTTTAAAGTGATTGTGTGGATTTTTGTGTCATTTCCTGAGGTATTTTCATCCCAGCTCAGATAATTAATCCAATGAATTGTGGCTGTACACTGCCTGATGTGCCTCCGTGGTATTCAGTTTATCTGCCTTCCCCATCCCTGTAACATCCCCACGCTGCAATGAGGTTCCTTATATCCTTTGCTGTGTTTTCATCCTTGCTGCTCTACACTTTTTGTAGGATTCAACCATCTTTGTTCTATTTTCTGATGGTTTGGAAACTTGTTTTTTCTTTTCCATTTACTGGTTTTCCGCAAGTCTCTTGTGCACGATGCTTCCTTCTGTGTTTGAAGCATCCTCTGCATATTCATAATATTTAGGAATGAAGCCAAAATACAGAGGACCACCAAAGCTTGCCTAAAAGAATTAAAGATCTGGTGATCTTTTCCACCAGATATCTTCCAGAGTCTTCAATGTCTGAATTCATGTGGTCCTTGGTACAAAGATCTTCAGGGAGCAGGAACTGCATGTGGGCCAGTGGTGTGGGCAGGCTGGGTCACGAGGTGCTGCACGTAGGTGTATCCAGTTTTTGGTTCGTATATCCAGGCCACCGGTGTGCTGTGGGCAGGAGGAGCTGGTGCAGCCCCTGCCACCTCTCCTCCTGTCAGACACTTGCTATTTGCCTCTGTCCTTCCCCTTCATTTTGTCTGCTTGCCTGCACTGCCCTGGCACAGAGCTGTGTGCCAGCCCCTGCCCTGACTCAGCCCTGCTGGAGCATCCCTATTCCCTTGCCCAGGGCTGTGAATTTCTGGGTGCTCATTTGGGCTGCTACAGATGCCTGGTGAAGTCTTGCCACCAAACTCATCACTTCTGACTTGGTCCTTGCATCCCCACAACCTGGCATAGAGTGTGGTCTGCCCACACCATCGCTGGTACTGTCTGTGCCTTACAGCTGCAGCCACTGCGTTGACACTTTAAGTCTGGCCATGCATGGGGCACATGGTCCAATTTGACTGGGGATGGGATGCATGACACCATCATACCAGCTTTACAGGTGATGGCTGACCTGGGATAAAGCCTGGTTGTACAGAGTGGATTTTTTTGCTTAAATACATATTTCTGCTGATAAACAAGTTGTGATTAATTTAGCACAAGTAAAAGTGACCTTAATGAAATTATATATATGAAAAATATAAATATTATGTATTTAAGTGAAAGCTATAATATAAATATATTTAATATTAACATATTTAGAATAATATATTTTTATACATTTTAATATATATAAAATATATAAATATGTGTGTGTATATATATATATATATATATATATATATAAATAAAAGATCATTTGTTGGAGAAGATGGCTCTCAGAGCTGGGTGGTGGCCATGCTGCTGCCGGGAGGCAGGGCATGTCCCAGACGGCAGCATCCCTAATTCAGATCAACGGAGCGGTGGTGGAGCCACACCTCAAATCTGTTGGAGCCCTTTCTGGCAAACCACTTCAAAAAGGGCATTTTGGTGTGGTTTAATGAACAGAAGGGAAAGTCCAGCGTGGGGCATGCACAGGTTTCAGGACAGGAGTTTCCAGCTGCAGGCATCTGTAGGAGTGATCAGAGCTTCATCTTCCCGTAACCTGTACTATGACATGAAGAGCAGCAGGGATGACAGCAGCTTTCCTGTCTGCTCGCTTGCTTTTCTTTCTCACTTCAGTGTTTTGGGCAATTTTCAAAGCAGGATGTGCATATTCTGTTTCTTTTCTGGATTAAACAGTCATCTTCTCCTTTCTTAGCTGGTTTGTTCACATGAAGGTAGGTAGTGGCAAAATACTTATTCAGAGATAAATGTGTTTATCTGGTCAGAGACTCTCAAGATGTTTGATACCCGAGAATAGTTTTTGCTGTTTATAGCACCTTGGAATTCTTAAGGAGAATCAGAAGTATTTCCCTTAGGATGAGCTACTGTCCTGTCAATAAGGACGAGAAACCCCAAGCAAAACCAAAACAGAACCCAGTACCATTCTCTTCAGCTGCCAAATTTGCATCTGATTTTGGGTTTTATTAGTCAGTTTTGTAAAACAAAATGAGCCTTTTATTTATCAGCATTTTCCCTTCCTCCTTCTGTTCCATCTCTCCCTCTTGCAGCTTGTTGGCCTTGTGATGGGCTGTTCTGGGGGGTGCTGAGCTGTTGCCATTCCTGCAGGCTTCTCCATCCCTCCTCAGCCCTTGTGCTGATCCACCTACAGCTTGCTGTGCTCTTAGAACATGATGTTGCATCCGTGCTTGGTGAACTTTCTGCTGGTTGATGAGCCGCATCAATTCTGGAGAGGTCTGGTGAGCACCTCAGCCAGCTGTGTCTCTGGAAAAGTGAGGAAAGGGTAGTGTTTGGCAGTGATGAGGTGTCATGGAGCTGAACAGTTTCAGTCCTTTGAGGTTGTATGGAGATGATTTATAACATGAAACGGTTTTGTGTATTTTTTGCTCTCCATAATGTTCAAGAGTTCTTAAAGAGCTGAGGCATAGAAGGTCACTGTTTTTTTCCCTCTAACCTATCTTGAAACTAATCCAAGCCCCCCCCCCCCCCAGATAATACAACATAGGGTATAATTTTACTTAAATAGAACGGAAAAGTCTAGTACACCATCACCTCCTTTTATTTCCGTATGTGGTTGTCTTGCCACCCATGTACATCTAGAAGTATGCTTTCTTCTCATGTGTTTATTGAGGCCTCCAAGCTCAATGGGATTGAGCTGGTGGCTGCTTGGATGGTTCATTGGACACTTCCAGGTGCCATCTGTACGCAGGGACGCTGGTGATACAGCAAATAGGTATTTTTCCTCCAAGGGACGTGCGTTATTGGAGATGTCTTTTGATCACACAGGATCTTAAAACCTCTCTTTGTACATGCACATTTATCTTTGTATTGGCTGGATTTCAACTCGCTTTCTTCCTTGTGCACAATTTCCTTTCTGTTAAATAAACTGTTCCGCACAAACCATAGCAATGAGGTCACTGCTGTTGTGGGGCTTTTGTTTGGTTGGGTTTTTAGCAGCTGCTTCCACCCAAGGGTGGAATTCCCTTCGTTATGCACCTTTTAACTGGTTCTCCAAACCTTTCTTACCTTGCAGGTTCCTAAATGCTTTCTTTTGATGGAGGTGTACTTCAAAGGAAATTTAAGTCTTCCAATAATAATAGTTGTGTTTCTTGTATTATTTTCCACTGATCTATACCATCCTGTACATAGTTTCCCAAGGTCCAAATGGCTTGAGAGCCACTATTCGAACAGGGCAGAGTAGTACACTGGTTCACTTAAATCTGTTCTTTCTAATAGTTACTAGTTATAGTTATTAGGGATTTTCTGGATCATTGATGATTTACAACCCTTCTATTCTCTGTAACTGTTGTAGAGGATGAAATCAAAGGTCTGACTGGTATTTGCTCAGGGCACCCACTTAGAGCATATGAGCTTGGTCAGAGTGCTGTACTAATTGTGGCTCTGTGGGTTTTGTCTTAAGCTGGATTGATTCCTAGTCAGCTTTGGGCACAAGTGGAGCAAGCCCAGGTCTGTCTTCACATGTCTATGTAGACCCATCCCACTTAGATCATGTGAAATCCCTGTTCATTAGAGCCTTAAAGGGACCTTCTTGCCTTTGGCTGTACCTGTGAACTGGGTAGCACTGAATGTACAAACTAATCAAAGTGAGCCTGGAAAAGCCTCTAATGTGAAATTGTTAGGTTAATGAAAACAAAGGGAGTTGTTTGTGTTCAGCCAAGTGGAATCTTGCTGTTTCTCAGAGAACAGTGTTTTCAGTCTTGTACTCCTTGGAGAAACCCTGATCAAAACTGCTGGTACTTGACCTACAGGGGAGATGATTACAAAGTGATGGGCGCAAGTTCTTGCCCAAGAAACATTTTCATGTGCATATGTGTAAAATGCCTGGTGTTAGCCATGGGAAATGCTTCCCACCGGGGAAGGCAGAGTTGTCTCCAGCAGTGAAGATGCCATAGGGTCCCTCCACATGGGGAAGAGCAATCCTCCCACTGCAGAGATGTGGCTCAGCCCCAGTGAGAACCACTAAAAGAGATAGGAGAGCTCTCACGTTACGTCTAAGGTAAGGCCTGTGGTTTATGCCTGACTTCTCTCATTACAGTGTCAGTTCAGGCCAAGTTCAACTAAAGGATGAGTGAGAAAGAAGTGAAAAAAAACCCAAACCCTGCTGCGTGTGCATCTCCTTTCTGTGCTGCAGTGCACAGGTCTCATGTGGCTATTGGATTTCCATCAGTCAGCGGGCTGCTGGCGCCGTGCTGCATGGGGCTGCTGGCACTGAGAGCATGTCATGGCCAGCCCTGGAGCCTGGTGGAAAAACTTGCCTTGCAAGCCTCTTCTGGACAGCGAAGGGAGAGTCACCTCTGCATGGGCTTGCGCATATTTATTACTGTCTTTCAGTCCGTTAGTAGCATCCTCAGAGCTGTGCAAAGATGTGACTTCTGCCCAGAGTGTGATCTGTGATACTCACAGGTTGTGTTCCTGGCAGGTTGGGTATCTCCTTGATTTGATAGCAGTGATGCCAGTGCACCTATGGGGGGCCAGAACTATGGGCAGAGTTTGGACCAGAGCGCTCTGAGGTCTTGCTGAGAGCTGCCCCTGCTCCTGGGGCTGAACAGCAGCAGGGGCTGCTTGGTGGTGGTCACCTGTGGATGACAAACGTGAGGGGATGGCAGAGGTTCAGAGATTGGACCAGGTCATCTGGTCCCCAGGAGCACAGTGGCACTGGTGAGGACAGGCTGAGGGAGTTGGTTGTTCAGCCTGGAGAAGAGAAGGCTTCAGGGAGACCTTAGTGTAGGCTTTCGGTACTTAAAGTGGGCCTATAAGAGAGGTGGAGAGGGACAGTTTAGTAGGGCTTGTTGCAATCATAGAAGGGGTAATGGTTTTAAATGAAAAAAAGGGAGATTCAGACTAACAGTAAGGAATATTTTTTTTTTCAGTAAGGGTGGTGAAGCACTGGCATAGGTAGCCCCGTGAGGTGGTAGATGCCTCATCCCTGGAGTCAAAGTTGGATGGGGCTCGAGTGACCTGATCTAGTTGAAGTTGATGTCCTTTCTCATTGCACAGGGGTTGGACTATATGACCTTTAGAAGTCCCTCCCAATCTATGATTCTATGATTCTATGATTTCCAGTTTAGCAGAGAGAACGTCACTGAAGTGTACTCATGCTTGAGCAGTCATGGTTGAGTAGTCAGCATGGAGCTTTTGCTTGCAAGGAAAGGTAATTAACACTGTGTTCTTCCACATGTACAAAAATTCCTCATGGGATGCCTTCCATGCTACCACGAGTGGTATGTCAAGTGGTGTTAGTGGTAGCCAGTGGGAATGCTTTGTGCTATGATTTGTTTGGGAACAAATAGGATGTTGCTGTAACTAGATGCAACAACAGGGCACCTGGATCTCTCTGCACTGTGAAATATCCTCAGGTAACTTGTGGCTTCCTGGCAACATTGTGGAATTCTTGACCATGTTTTCTGCTGTAGACCTGGAGATCATATCTAGTGCAAGCAGGTATCTTGACCCTGGTGGGTGTTTAAACGTGTTATTTACACCACTGTGACATGAAGAGCACTAACTGTACCCCAGAGCCTACCGCTCTTTGTACAAATGTTGAATAGAAGGCTGTCCGTTCCCCAAGGATCTTATGGCCTGGATCAATGATGGAAGGTTGTGGTTGGACATATGCAGATAGGGGAGTAAAATAAAAATGCCAAAAAGGCACTATTGATCACCTTGACAGACGTGTCTCAGAACACCAGCAGCCTCATAGTTATTGAGCTTTCTTGTAAATGTCACAGCAAAGGGGAGTTTTGATGAAGTCACTGAGGTGGTTTGGCAGACATTCGGGAAGAATTCATACTGGTCAAGAGAGGGGCAGGAAGGGAGAAAATATCATTCAGTATCAAAGACATTTTCCACTGACTGGTCCAAACCAGCTTCCTAAGTGGAAATCAACATTGTAAGAGTCAGCATTGTAGGAGTCAACATCATAAGAGTCAACAGCAGATAGTGGGTACTGTAGGTCATGGGATGAGCCTTCAAAGTTAAGGAGCTCTTGTGTGATGAGATAAGGAAAGGGGGGAGCCTAGAGCAGCTGAGGTAGGATAGAAAACATGACCTGTGTGGTGGCATACTCTTTGGTCAGGAGAAGTTAAGTTTCTCAGAGAAGGGCAGTTGTGTTGGCTTTGATGTGGGTAAGTAGAGCTTTGATGACAGCAGATTTGGATGCTGGGTGAAAGAGCATCCAAAAGATGTCCTAAGACTTGATTTTGAACATAAGGAGACCATTTTGGAGTAGAAAGGAGAGTCTGTGTGGAGAAGGGCTGGATGTGGGGAGGTGAAGGGCAGGTAGAGAAGGATAGTAGCATGGATGGAGCCACAGGCACCACAGGGAGAAAAGCCTTAAGCTGAACTGGAGGATGATGAAGAGAGGGGAAAAGAGGGACAAGACATGGTGCTGTCAGAGGCAGGTTTGAGGAGGCAGAGCCAAGCAGAAGGACCTGTAGATTCTGACCTTTGGCTAAGGAGCCACTAAATTTTTCAGTAAAATCATGAATAAATAATATTATTGCTTCCAGACCCAGACAGGATCCACTGCAGATAAACCAATGCAGATAGTGAAAAGCTTTGACTGTAACATCATCCTGGGCTATGTCAACCACAGTATAACAACCCTGTCAAAAGATGTGATTGCACAGCTTTATTCAGCATTGGTGCAGCCTCACCTTCAGTGGTGTGTGCAGTTCTGGGCCCCACAATTTAAGGATATGGAAGTTCTTGAATGTCCTTGGGGAGGGCAACAAAGCTGGTGGTGGGGCGGGAAGGGATGTCCTGTGAGGAGGGGCTAAGGACTCTGGGCTTGTCTAGTTTGGAGAAGAGGAGGCTGAGGGTTGGCGTTGTTGCTCTCTAGAGCTTCCTGAGGAGGGGAACTGGAGAGGAAGGTGGTGAGCTCTTCTCCCTGCTATCCAGTGGTAGGATATATGGGAATGGTTCAGAGCTGCGCCAGGGGAGGTTCAGACTGGACATTAGGAAGCATCTCTTTATTGAGAGGGTGGTCAAACACTGGGAGAGGCTTCCTAGAGAGGTGGTCAATGCCCCACGCCTGTCAGTGCTTTAAGAGGCCAGCCCTGAAGTGGTCAGGCACTCCTCGCTGCTCTAGTGGAAGGTGTCCTTGCCCATGGCAGGGGGTTGGAGCTTGATGAGCTTTAAGCTCCCTTCCAATGTAAACCATTCTATGCTTCTATGATTCTATTCTATCATCAGAAGTGGCTTTCTGTATGTGCTTTGGTCTGGGACCCATGCAGCACCCCTGTCCTGCAAGGTGTCTGCCTGGCCCTGCACACTTTCTGTCCCATCTCCACACACTCGTGATGGGGATACTATTCCCATAAAACAGGCATGTGCTGACGTCTGCCTGGTTACACAAACCGGCTCTGGAAAACCTCAGCTCCTAGATTACAAACATAGCAGGGCTCTGTCTGCAGAGGTGTACGGTTACAAAACACACACTCGCATGCTCACACGGCTTAACCAAAACCACCGTGTTTTTAGCAGTTTGAGAGGGTTTATTCATTACACAGCGGCACAGGAATGCAGGAATGTGAGCAATGTTAAACCTATTCATTTGGTGGGGAGGCATCTCCTCTCCGCTGCTCCAGCCTGCTTGGCTTTAATGATAATTGCACCTCTGGAGTTGTTGAGCTGGCTGTTTGCCACACCAGCCCTCCCCAGCTCAGCGCTGGGAAGGAAGGCTGGAGCCGGGAAAGAGCTTAGGTTGGTGCTTTGGAGAAGGGCTGTCCTTCCTGCTGGGATGCTCCCTGCATCCTACCCTGCATCCTGCCCCACTTGCACATCTTCCCAGGAAGCATCTGCCTGCTTCCAAAAAGGCTTTTGTGCTCCTCTTGGTATTAGCTATGCCTTGGAGGGAAAACCTGCTGGTGCCTTCTCCCAGCACTCAGCCCTGCAAATGGCTTCAGCTGAGGTTTGAATGGCTCCTACATCCTTCCCAAAGAGCCTGTCCTGCAAATCCTGGGACACCCTGCCTCTATGGCACTGCCCCGGTGGCAGCATGGGACTGATGGATGCTCTTTGCTCTGGAGTCTGAGCAGGGAGGAGGAGGAGGATGGTCACTCTTGAACTCTTGTATATCCTGCTGGGGAATTTATTTTGCCTTTTTTAGTATTATTTCTTTAGTGCTTCTAATTAACCAACCACACATGCATCCAACAATATCCTGGCATTTTAAAATTAACTATTGATTTCAAAAGCCTTGTGACTTTAAAAATGGGAAATTAAAAAAAAAAAAAAAACCCAAAAAAAGGCAGCAGTAATTTTTCTTGGCTTGTTAAGAATTTGAAAGATGCATTAGAATCAGATTTTAGGTTTATTCCTGCTGCCTGTTCCCAGGGGAGGAATGCCATTCTCTGCAAGACCTGACTGCTTGCAGCAGCTGCTGCTGTCGCTACCATCAGCTCAGCTGCTGGAGTTTCACATAAAGGGCCTGGGAAGTTGTGGAACACTGGATCCATAGCACAAAGATGAGCACTATGTGTTAGCTGCAGATGCACAGGCTGGGTGGCTGGACAGTTTCCTGGCAGAAGTGAGTGGCATAGGCACAACAGAACTGTCAACTTAATAGAAGCTGATACAGTTGAATTTGAGTAGCAGAGACGCATAGAAGGTTTTACTTAAGGTAGCATTAAGCTCTGTGTTTAAAGGACACAGTTTTGAAGGGTATATTATGAGAATGGAAGCAGCCTAATGCATTAGGGGGACTAGCCATTAGCTGGGGATGATGAGGTTTCTGATGCTGCATAGCGCCAAAGAGGAGACAACCTGTGCCTGAAAGACAAGATAGAATTAGTTGTGCTTCAGCAGCTGGGATGCATTTGGCAGAGTACAACAATTGCACTTGTTGTACTGTGAAATTTGAGTTAAACCCTCTTTCCTTGCAAGATTGGGTGATGGAGAATTGAGCAGTAAAGAGGTCTGCGTAGTCCACTCCCCATGCTTGGGATGTTCAGGTGCAGTGTGTTGGTACCCAGCTTCTGGATTTTAGGCCAAGCCCATGGTCCATGCTTGTACAGCAAGAGCTAGGGCAGAGATTGTCTTCCACACTCTGTATCAGGCTCATCTTTGGTCGTGGATATCACCAGTTCCTGTCAAGCTGGTGGACTTCTCTGGAGGTGTGAAATTGAGACACATGATCCTTAGTTGCTAGGATGATAATCCTTTAATTGTTCATTTGTATGGTAATTTAAGAGGTTACAAGAAGGCCACATGAATTAATAGGAGGAAGGTGAGGGAATAGGCTGGCCAAAATGGGGTCCTTAGAGCAAGTGGAGGAATTAATGAAGAGCAAATAAATGAGGCTAAGTGAGAGGCTTCTGGCTGCTCTCTCCACCTGACACATTCACTGCCCTGGACTGAAAAGAAGCAGTTTCTTGACAGCACACTGGAAAGCGCATATGGCAAATAGAAACACTTCACTTTGTCTTGTATCTTGTCAATGCTTCAGTCAGCGTAGACCTGCTGATCGTGGGATGTTCTCCATGGTCACCTGTACCAATGGCTTAAAATGTTGAGTACTATCACAGCCTCAGGCCCTGGCTTTGTGCCTAATGGAAGGATCCAGCTTTGTGGCCTTTGGGCAACTTTAAAGTCCTGTGTGCTTTGACAGAGACTATGGTGAGGTCTACTCCACATTACATATCTCCTGCTTCTCAGAAATGCCTTCTCCTGGTGAGCCTGGTCCATAGTTGTTTAACCTGGACCTTAGACACAGAGGGTTTGTGACTAGACAGGAGTAACAAAAACCCTCAGTGCTTTTCAGTGTTTTTTGCTTGCAAACATCAATGTTATGTCGTGGATGGGGAAACTGAGGCACATCTGTCACCTTTTCTGACAGCCCTTGCTCTCTGCAGAAAGTCTGCATTCCTAAGCTCTAAACCCAGCTCATTTCTGATGGGGGCAGGAGGAAGGAAAGAAACAAGTGCTGTATTTCAGACTGTCCTCTTAGCAGGGACAGTGGCCACTGCTTTCCATGCTGTGTGAAGGTTGGGCACACCCCGCTCTGGGAAATACAGTGGTGCTGAACAACTGCCCCGGCTCGCCTGCCAGGAACTCATACCCTGCAGCCAGGCAGCCTGGTGGAATGGAGAGACTTGTGCTAAACCAGTCCTGCCTTCTCCTCTGCCGGCGGCTGGTTGGGCAATGCTGGATGGGTTGCTCAGCCTTTCTGAATTGCAGTTTCTCCATCGGGATGACGATGCTAGCAGTGCTTAGAGTCTTTTAAGTGCTCTGAGATCTATGGAATGGAATTAAAAGAGATAGGAGTGGGGATGGGGGTGTGTCAGGTGCAAGTGTTGGGAATTTAATTGGGAAATCTTGTCTATCATATCACCTTTGTATTTATCCTGTTGCTCCTGTTGGCTTTCTAGAGCTAGATCAAGACGGGTTAACACAAGGCCCTGAACCTTGCTGTGCTTCTGGCTGAGGCTTGACATCGTTACTGTGCTGACAGCAGTGGCACAGATGATAAAAAAATATTTGTGTCTTCTGGAATAACACATCTGGAGATTACATTTACATTTGGAGAAGAGGTCCTGGCACTCTGATCTCAGATCAACTGCAGATAACGGAGTATTGAAATCCTAGGATGATGCTCAATCCTTTCATAGCATCCTTGCTGCACCAGCATTTCTCCATGGGATTTTCTCGTCCAGCAGTGCGTGCTCCGCTGCCATTTCAGGTCTCAGACCAGGCAGGGCATAGCTGGTGACTCCACACTTGCTCAGCAGCTGCTGCATCCCTCTCCTGTGATCTCTGGCTGAGCTCAGCCCCGCGTGTACGCACACGCAGGGGAGCGGGGTGAGCGCCGACAATCCTTCCTCCTCCTCCCCGGTGCTGGGGCTGGCTGGTGAGCCAGCATCAAAGCAAAGCTTCCAAACCGTGTCTCTGTTCTCGGAGGCTGCCTGGCTCCGGCGTTGGCTCTCGCTGGCGTTGAAGCCTGCCTGGGAATGGGCGCGACTCCCGCATAGCTCCTGGGTCGACTCTCATTAGGAAGGGTGTGTGCTCCATAGAGGGTGAGCTGTGCCTCTCCTCCTGTTTGGCCGTGGAGCAGCCGGGCTGCGGAGCCAGGGTGCAGAGCTGGGTTTCTTCCCCAGGGCTTGTTCTCACCAGCGCTCGCACTGGCTGGCAGCCCTGGGCATTGCTGGGCTGTGATTAACAGTAGGGTGGTAAAGCCCTGCATGGCCAAGCTCCTCCTGTGCACGCTGGGCTGTTCTGCTGGACCCCTGGGTGAGTGCCCCATCTGCTCTGTGGTTTGGGGTGGAGGTCTTGCCCTAAGTTTCCCCATGCACTCTGTGGTGGTGAAAGACATCTCCAGGGCAGAAGTCATGGCCCCCAGTTCTGGTGCTGCTATCCTGCAGGGTCCTCCCAGAGCTGGTGTACCCAAACTGGGTACTTTGCTGGAAAAAGAGGGGTGGCACTGAGTGTCAGAGCCAAGAAGGGAGTTGTTCTGCCCCTTCCAAAGTGGAGAGAGCCAGGCTTCAGAAGCTCCCCAGGGATGGTTGCCAGCTTGGCAGAGCTCAGCATTACTGAGGTTACTGGGTGAAACACCGCTGTCCTGTCCCCGTGTCTTCCCACTGACCTGTGTCATCATCACTCATGCTTCAGACCCATCACAGTGTAGCACCCAGAGCAGCTCAGGTGCTTTTAGGAGGTAGGGTGTGTGTATTGCTTGCTGATCTCTTTCAAGGAGGAGGAAGAGGTTGCCCAGAAAAGCTGTAGATGCCCCATCCCTGGAAACATTCAAAGTCAGGTTGGATGGGGCTCTGAGCAACCTGATCTAGTTCAGTATATTCCTGCTTATTGCCGGGGGGGTGGACTAGGTGACCTTTAAAGGTCTCTTCCAGCCCAAACCATTCTGTGATTCAATGAGGGCAACTTGCAGCCTGACTAACCCAGAAGGGCAATGGTGGTGTGCAGAGCATCTCCCTGGCCCTGGCATAGAGCTGCAGGAGCTGCAGGAGTGGAGGACCCATGCTGACCCAGCACATGTAGTGTGTGCAGCGAGGGGGTGGTGTGTGTTTAGGGGAGATCTGAGCACTCTCTTTGCTCAGTTGCAAATTCCTCCCCAGTGGATGGCTCAGGGCCTTTTTAGAGGCCATCACTAAGTAATGCAGATCCTGCTCTTTGGTATCAGCATACATCAGTCTCCAAACTTCCTGCAGAGGCAAAGCACAGGGGTTTTCGTGCATCTTCCCACAGGAGGTGCCTTTCTGGGCATCAAAGGACATCTGAATTTTTTGGGACATAGCATGAGTACTTTCAGCAGATAATAAAATAAATGCGCATATTTGTCCCACGTGGGTATATAAGAAGGTACAAGATAACTGCACTTGAAGGGATCAGCATCTTATTACTTCTTCACTGCTTGTTCTCCAGGGAAACTGAGGTTGTCCTGTGTTGACTCTGGTGTATACCAAGCTTCATCCATGGGTTCAACTGTTTAGCATCTAGCCAGAAATAGCTTGTGTTGGGTTTGCAGCCTATACTTCTGGCTGATTCCTCCGGTGCTATGGGGTCATGCAGTAAGCCAGTCAACTGAGAAATAGGATAACTTAGCCAAATTCAATCTAATTTTTGGACAGTGCATATAAATACATCTAGTCATTACAGATAAAAGCCCATGGCCATGTTTGGTGGGTCATCCCCTTCAGCAGCCAAGCAGTGTTACCATGAAATCCAGGCATCCTTCTGCACTGCTGCATCTGAAACCATTTCAGGCTGCTGACAGCAAAGGATATCACTGAACCCACTTAGAAGGGGGACCCATCTAGCTGATATTACTCCATTTTTAATTTCCCCTGGATTGTTATTGTGTAGATTTGGTTCCCCAATCCAGTTTGTGGTCTTGCATGGCAAACTGGCGTGTGTTGGCACGGCTGAGAGGGAGGAACGAATGGAAACAAGATCACGGTGCCAAAAAGCTTGTGGGGGAGACTCCCAGGCGTAATCGCACCGAAACCTGGGGAGTTGCAGCTGAACCAGGAACCTCCTCGGGCTTCCTGCCTCTCTGCTCTGCCCCATTCCCCAGGGTGGTTTGGTTGGATGATGGTAAATGGGAAAGCCTCCGCACCCAGGTACCTACACACACAGTTTGTTACTTTGCTCTCTTGCTTTTAGAGCTAACAGCACAAAGTGGTGGAGGTTTGGAGAATTTTCCATACTTTTTACGTCCTCATTTTTTTCCCTATTTGTATTCCATCTTGATACTGTATCAGCATCGGTCCAGAGCAAGACCATCCCTGCTAGGTATGAGGTTGAGAGGAGCTGGGACCCATACCAGGCTCAGAGCCTGGACGTCCACAATGGCTTTTTTTGTTCTTGTTGCCCCAGGTGAGCCAAGATCCCCCTTGAAGAAGCTGTATTTCTGTATAGCTTGCGTGGAGCTGGGTTTTGAACCTTTTGCTGGCTCTTTTCTCAGCAGTGGGTTGCTTGCCAGCATCCTTGCTGCAGCACAGGGATGGAGCCACTGATGTTCCTGCTCATTGCAGGGGGATTGGACTAGATGACCTCTAAAGGTCCCTTCCAAACTAAACCATTCTATGAGTCTGTGATTCCCAGTACTCTGGTCCAGCAGGTGACTCTTTGTAACTGGTCTGAGGGAACCCCTTTTGGAAAGAGTGGAGAAGGGGACACATCCTTCCCCTCTGCAGCCTAATTCCAGCCTGTGGCATTTCTGAGATGCACCATTTCCCCCAGCATTGTGCATTTAACACCAAACCTTTTTTCTTTGATTGAGGGCTTTTAAGTAGGACGTGATACTCCTGTGCTAGCCAAATGGCTTTGATTCTGCCATGCAATGTGGTGTACATGAGTCCAGGTTAGAGGGGTTATAAACACCCATTCCTTTGCAGAAGTTGAGAGTAAATGAAATCAAAGCTCACTACTGCAGTTCTAATTTTTCCTAATGGTCCATGTGGTTTTTTGCACTTCTTACTGGATGCAAGGGGATGTTGCATCAGTGTGTACATGCTATGTCCTTTGCTAGTCCACAGCTCTCATGCCAGGTTCAAGAGGGGGTGCTAACAACAGCTAGGTCTAAAAAAGGTGTATTTATATAAATCCTGGAGACAAATCACTCTAATGGGTGGTGACTTGCAGCAAACTTGTAGCCAGAGGAGGACGGATGGTTTTGAGCAGGGGTGTTGTGACCTGAAACTTAAGCCTGTGACTGGGTCACTGCCCTTCTTTCAAGTTGTTTTCACTGGGGTGGAAGCTTTCTTGTTACGCATGGAGTTGCATCCAGGGAGGATCTGAAAAGGTCGCTTAACCCTTTGCAGTGAAAGCAGAAAGGAATGATAATACAATAAATCCAGACCAAGCCAACCATCCCCCCAAAAAGACCTTGAAAGGTTGAAAAATACCCCACAAGGAGAATGCTGGGTTTGTATTGTTCAGCAAACAGCCTGAATTTGGGTTGGGGTTGCATCAAAGCTTTATACTGAAATTCAGTGCCATTTGGGAGGTAGCGCAGGTAACAATTCCCTTCATCTTTGCTTTAATGTGTTTGACTGAATTACAGTGCAAATCCTGGGCTGTATAAATACCAAGCAGGAGGAAAAAAAAAAGCCCAGCAGAAACCACAGGCATTGTTCAGGCAGTTCTTTGATGTAGTTCACCCATGAATATAAACTGTGAGCCTTGTGGGATGGTTTTGGGCTAAAAGGGGCTTGAGACTGGTTTGTTGGGTGCCTTATAAAAACACTTCATAGACGTTTCCCTTCCCATCCTTTCTCTCTTAACGTGTGTGCTTTGCAGAAGAGGTGTTTGTACTCTCCCAAGATTTTGCTGCACGAATACAGGTTGGGTTCCACAATTTGTGCATACATTGAACACCTTGAATGAGATAAGTCTGGGTTCAGGCGCTGCTGGAGCCATCTACATTAGCATCTTGGCTTTCACTGTGCTGGTCAAGAATGATGTGTCGCTTGGGGCATATCCTGCAGGCGCTGTTGGAGTCAGGAATGGGACTGCATTGGCAGGGCAGCAAGGGAGGAAGGGACAGGGTGATTTGGCAGCTGGGCTGTTTGTTTGGGAGTGTGTGGGGAGGACTAGCCCATGAAGCTTGGGAATGAATTTGGCCTGGTACTTAAGTACCAGCTCCCAGGAAATTGCCATCAGGGTAATTAGTGTGTGCTGACTTATTTGTACAATGATAACAGCAGGAAAGTATTGAAGCAGGAAAACCAAACACATTATTCATCTGAACCTTCAATCCCCAGCCTTTACCTGACAGTTCACTATTTGCAATATGCAGGTCTATTTTTAGGCTTCCGAGCCAGGCAGGCTGTTTTCTTCTTTGTTTGTTTTGCGTTTTGGTTTTTATTTTGCTGACATAAATTGGAAATGGATCTGGGCTTAGAGATAAACAAGTGCATTTTAAAAATAAACCTTTTGAGTACCAAGGAGTCTTCTGTGGGAGCAATGAAGCATCGGTACAAGGCTTTCAAAACTTGTGCCCTGGATACGAGAATGATACTAGATATGAGATCCCTGTTGCTATTGGAAGTACTTGGTGTGACCATGAGCATCTTCTTCAGCCCAGGTTTCCCTGCTCAGTGATGAGCACTTTGTAAGGAGCCAGTTTAGAATTGCCCTTTGAGATCTGAGCACCAAGGAGAAGGTTTAGTAACTTGGGTAATAATTATTACTAATGAGGCTGTGGGAGAATGACATGGGGTCACAGGAGTTTGTGGTCGTGAGGCATTCGAAGAGGATGTTTGGGGAAGGGCATCCTTACATGGTGTGAGTATATGGAAGAGCTGTTAGAAAGCAGGAGGTGTTGGAAAACCATGGAAAAAAGTGGGTGTGGAGAAACGGGCGGATTCACCTTGGAATGGAAACAATGGGGATGAAAGTATTTGCTCTGCCCTTCCTTTCCATTTTCCCCTCTCCTTTTTACAGCGGTGTCACCCCCAGCCACCTGCAGCAGGGATTCCCTGCCAGGCACTTGTGCTAAATCCTTTGAAAGCTCCTCTTCTCCTTTGGTGATTAGAAGGAAATAAAAAGGGTGGGGGCAGAAGACAGGCTGTCTGCAGGGAAGGGAGCTCAGGGGCCCCAGGGTTTCTCCTGGAGAAGAGTTTTGTGAACAGCTGAGGAAATCACCAGGCAAAGCACCTCCCGCAGCCAGCAGCTATATCACAGGCGCCCCTAGCCGCAAATGAAATGCAGATAAATCAGAGTTAAAGTGCCTTTTTTAAATACCAAAGGCTTTTAAGTATTTCGAGCCAGCCATCAAAAAGGTGACTTGCCATCTCCATATCTTGAGATCTTTGCATGGAGCCTGCATGCCTCCCTGGAAGGTGAGGCTTAGGCAAGCAGCAGCAATGCAGCTCAAATCAAAGGTAAATGAGTGAAACTTGTGACCTCCCTTATGCAAGATTCAGCCTGGGTGACTCAGTAGTCCTTAAAGTCTTAGGAATTGATTCCCATGCTTTGCAGCCCCAAAAGCTCATCCCCATCCCTAGCACTCCCAGCCTTTTTCAGCTGTGTGCAGGTCCAGGGTTGGAGGAGGCTGGGTTTGACTGCAGTCTCCTGGTTTCTTAGGGAGCAGTAGGTTAGTTTACTCTCTTAATGCTATTGCTGTAACAGTGGATGGGGTTGCACATTTTAAGCCCTGAAGGAAGAAGAAACGGGTGAGGGAAGGTATTGGAAATGCACAACCATAAACCAACATCATGATGATGGAAACTTCATACAAACCAGCCAGGAACTATGATTTGCTTTCTGCTTGCAGGAAGGGCTGGACCAGGGCATTTGCATCCTTAGGGCTTTTCAGCTGTTTAAGGGAAAATGCAGTAAGGGGCTGCATCCTGGGACATGCTTTTGAGGCTTAGGAGAACCCAGCAGATGTGTAAATACTGGAGTTGAGAAGTACAAAGGAAACCTGGAATCCTAAATATGATTAACATCAATGGGTGTTTCAGAGTTTGGAGCTTTGTTCCTTTAGTTCAAGTGCCTCTAGTCAGGAGAGTTTTATGTGCTTTTCATAGAATCATAGACCAGCCCAGGTTGGAAGGGATCTTGAAAGTTCATCAGGTCCAACACGTGGGAAGGGTAACCTAGGTGAGATTGTCTAGCACCTTGTCGATCTTGAAAACCTCCAGTGATGGGGACTCCATCACTTCCCCAGGGAGGTCGTTCCAGGGTATGATTTTTCTCACTGTAAAAAGCGTATTTCCTATACTGTGCTTTGTTTCTGCCCCATCAGTGTAATGTTTTTACTTGCTTTGGTCTGGTTCTGATTTTTCCTAGTTCTTTAGCTGGAAAACAAAATATCAGTGTGGATTTCTGTTGTAACAGCATCTCACTTTGCTGCTCATGGTGGGAATCTGGCGCTTTTGTTGCTCTTCAGCAAAACCCACATCTTGATAGTGATGGGGTGCAGATTGACCTCTGGGGCTGTAAGGGCCCAACCACTGATAATTTGGCCTCTTTGTTCTTTGTACCACATTAATTTTTAGGTTTTAAGGTCATGGTGCTTGTTTAGTCTGACTTGCTGTGTAACAGATATTCCTTGAATTAGTTTCCACTCTGGGTTCATCAGTTGTGGACGGACCCAGATGTGCGTTTTTGGGGTGGAATCCAATCTCACTCTAAGCATCGACAGTGCTGGATCACTGGCCATGCCAGTTGTGGCACTTTTCCCTCTGTTAATTACCTGCAGTGTTGGAAAACGGTACCTTTGTTTCTAGTTTGTTTTCTGCCGAGCTTCAACTTTCAACCTTTGGTCTTGTTATGCCTGTGTCTGGTAGGCTGAAGAGCACTCTTCCTGACAGGTACTTACAGGCTGCGAGGTACCTTTTAACTTTCTCTTTGATTGACTTCCTTGAGCTCCTCGGTACAAGCCTGGTTTTGTTCTTGCGGCTGTCCTCTGAACTCACTCCAGTTTTCCCAGCATTTTTCTTGCAGCGTGGGTACAAGCATTAAACCTCACACTCCCATCGGCTGTGCCAACCCAAGGCCCAAAGATAACAGGGCCTCTCTGCTGGTACGTGACATCCTTCATTTGGATGGCCAAGCATTGCAGACCTGCCTTGAAGCTCATGTTGGGCTAATTATGCCTCTTGCCTCAGCCAGTCCTGTAGGCCTTGTGTGTTTGAAAAGTTTCCATGTAGCCATTTGTTTTATGCGCCAAACATCTCATTAGTCTTTTTGATGTATTTTTCCCTTGGTTTGTATTCTGAAAGGAGTTGTAGTTTAACATTTCTCACTGTACCAGCCGCATGTCAAAAATCTTAATATAGCTGAGAGTTGCTAGGAATGTATTCCACAGAACTGGGGGGAAGGCAAGTGGTTCCCAACAGGGAAATAACACTGAGATGTATCTCCAGTGTTTGGTGGGACAGGATAGACTGCATGCCACTGGGCTCCAGAGTCCTGCAGGTTTTTTTTTAACTCTTCAGCTCTTAATGGATTGCTTTCTCCCATGGAAATTAACCATGGAGTTGGTTAACCTGCAAGTTCTGTGCCAGCCAGATCTGTTGCTGCTGGCTGTTGAGTGTAGCACCAAACCCTTTGCTTGAGAGTCATGGGCTGAGTGCCCCCCTGGAGGGTTTGGGTCAGTGTATTTCCAGATGTGAGACACAGAGGATTGGCTGTATTTCCAATTGGGGTGCTTTTACTATCAGTTTTATGTTGTTTCTTACGTATTTATAATGACTCAGAGGAAACAGAGGTGTTGATCTGAATGGCAACCTGGAAAGCCTTTTGGTAATAACAACCAGATGTTTCCTTAGCACATCTGCTTAAGCCACTGTTGAAGTCAGTGCCTTCAGCAGCCCTGCTGGTGCATTTTGCTGCCTGCTGCTATGTGTGATGCTAATTTACGAGCGATGCAGGAATCAGGTAGTGGCAGAAGCAGGGACATCCAGCTGCTGAGGAGCTGCGGAGAGGAAGGCACTCCAGACTGTAACCCAAATTATTCTTGCTTTTACCATTCAGATAGGGTGTTTGGAGGTAGTCTAGCATGTAATTGTAAGTACTGTGCCCCAGGTTTGCCTGGTTACATGTCACTGTCTGTGTGTGCTGCTGCAGCTGAGCCATGTGGGCGAGAACATTGTCCATCTGAACATTGACTTCAGCCAAGAACAGGACAAGTTCTGCTTGTACAGAGACCAATGTGTGAAAAGATACTCCTGCCTGTCCCCTTATTTGCGGGAAGCTGTTCCACTCCCCGGTTATATCCGTGTTTAGCACTTCAACACTGCCTTGCTAATCCCTGTGCCAGGATTCTCAGCATGTGGTGTTCCTCCCAGGGAGGGTCAGCTTTGGGACAGCTCCACTGCCTCGTGCCAGGGCTTTGGGCAGCCAGGATGCTACTGGAAGCTGTGCTTTTAATGTCACTGTGTCGGCATCGTGCCCTGCCTTGGGGAATATCATTGGCAGCCTGAGGGTAACACTGCAATTCCAGATGCCCTGTGCCATGCAGTCTCTTTCTAGGCTGCACATTGCAAGCCCTTGTTTTATGGTCACAGCCCTTCCAGCCCTAGTGTGTGCTGCAGCGCCTGACAACGCACTGCTCTTTCTCCCTCTTCCTCAATGACTTCTACACGTCACAGAGCACATGTCTTCAGAGCAGAGCAGTTTGTGTTGCTCACTGGAAAGCAATGATGTGGACACTTTGTCTTGAAAGGTACTTGGCAGCCACAAGAAAAAGGAACTCATCACCCAAAATTAGGGCTAGTGTGTCATCTCCTTGCAGGGGTGGTGAGGTGATGTTGCAGGTTGTGCATGTTAAAATCGGGAAGAAGGTGGAAGCATGTGGTTGGGGTGTAACAAAGGACTTCAATGGAGAGGAGACGTTGATGTGGTAGGTGAGATGGATGGCCCAAAGGTGAAGATCTCATCCTATTCATGTTTCTTCCCTTCCAACGCATGACACACACAGCACCATGACCTGGCCAAGGATGGGCCATCAAGTATGTGTGGTTACAGGCAGGGAGCAAGCCTGGGAAAGTGCTTTGCAGGATGGAGATGGATGTGACGAATAATGATGTATGACCCAAGAGGAGCCTACAGTAGCTTGGTATGTCTGTGTGGGGCATTTAGAGAGCTGGGCCCAGAAACAGCACAGCAGGTCTTGGAGCAGAAGAAGCATATAAACGCTTGACATGTAAATATAGAAAGCAGCAAGAGATGGTCAGAAAAACCCAACTCTGGAGTTGTGGATGTTATTGCCACCGTCATGGCTGAGGGCTTACAATTCCTATCTTTCTGCTGTGTTTCTGTTTCTGTCTGTACACAAAAAAATGCTAGTTTTGACAAACTTAGAATTTAATCTAGGTCTGATTTTTGGAGGCTTTCCTGTCTTGTCACTGGACGAGTCTTTTGCATCCATGGATCAATGTCACATTAGTATTAATCAACATGCAATGTAGTCTGTTTACTAGTCTATATGAACCTTATATGAAGGTTCTAGTCTATATGAATCTAGACATAGTAGTCTATATGAATAGACTATATGAATAGACATACCAATGTGAATATAGTCTATATGAGTAGACATACTAATCTATATGAATCTAGACATACTACTCTGTATGAATCTATATGAATCTTTAGTTGAGCACTGGAATGGTTTTAGGTAGAATTCAAATGTAGAAGTAACTGTATTGCATTGTGTATTAAAATCATTTAATTTGATGAAAGTAGCTCGGTGTTTCCTTTGTCGGCATTTGAACTGACTGGGTACTTTTCACCATTATGCCACCATGCTGAAGTTCAGTGCACCCTCAGGAGAGAGACAGCTTCAATAAATCCTCCTTTTTGAGGAAAGTAGAGTAAAATTTTGGAGAGGGTTTGCCTCTGGCAGTACCTAAACTTTCCAGCTGCATTGGTATTTGAAATGACTCTTTGTTTCTAAAGCAAGTTACATTGAAAAGTGTAAAAGTTAATGACACCAAAGGGAAAAATTCCAACTGTTGAAACAAAGTGCTTCAGATCAAAGCTAGTTTGAATTTAACAATCTTCAAAATGTCAAGGTTTTTTATCTTCATTTTTCCCCCCACTCATTTATAATGGGGAAAAAAAAGGTCTTGAAACCCTCCAAGGATGATAGAACTGGGGTTTTTTTCAGCTATCTTTGACATAGAATCATAGAGCTCGGGTTGGAAGGGACCTTCAGAGGTCATCTAGTCCAACCCCTTGTTCATCTCTGTTTGAGTACTACCTTCTGTTGGCTGAATTTGTAGGCACGAACAAGGTGTTCTTTCATCAATACTGCAGGGTCAGGGTATCCCCTGAAGGGTGAACCAGACATTATTCTTATAATACTAACAGAAATCATGTATAAAACCTGAACATTTGTCAGTCTGTCCCTATCCAGGTATTAAAATTGTATTTTCCTTACAGGTGCATCCACAGTTGGGATGATGGAGCCTGACGAGCCACAGTTTCACTTGGATTACAGTATTTCAGACTTCCTGAACTTGCCCTCCCCTAGTCCTTGGGGGCAGGGGAGCTTAAGTTTGTATCTCCAATATCACACAAGGAGAAAGAATGGAGTTGGCTGCTTTGCACAAGTAACTAGAATCAATGTTGTGTTGCTGTTGGGAGCACTCAGAAGGAGAAAAGACTGGAGTCTAGCTCTCATTTTAGAGAGGATTTTGTCCAATAGGAATATGCAGAAGGGAAGATACAGGAAGAAGGAGGAGAGGTGGTGATACAAGGCATCTTCCTGACCTCCAGAATGGGACTGCAGCTTCATAACAAGGTAAAAATAACAACCCAAACCACCCAAACGTTTTCTCTCTTTCCTATCCCAGTCAAATATCCACCAGGCAAAAAGTGGGATGAGTCCAGACATTGATTTTTGATCGAGTGATTTCTCTTTTTGCTCCCAACCTCCATCCTTTTCCCCTGTCCTCTTCCCGTGTCCTATGTCACCCGTACCTGCCTCTGCAGAGCCCATTGCAGAGGCCAGCAGACACTTGAGCAGGCTTCATGTAAAAATGATCAGCAAATCTCTATAGTCTTACTTCTCCGTGTATCTGAGACTTAACTTTTCAAGCATCTGTTTTGTCACAGACATACATATTAAACGCATTGCTTCTGGAGAAGTCTTTGTGCCTTTACTTTATGCCAGAAGAACTTGGTGCCTTATTTTTGGAAGTGAGGATGACAAGTCTCACACTCACCTGCACTGTTTGCAGCTCCAGAGCACAGTAGTATTTTCCAGACTGATGATACACGAAGAGCTGTATGTATTGCACTGCCTCAATCCAAAGCCGCAAGAGGAGAGAGACAGGAGCTGAAAAAAACAGAGCAAACTTTCCTGTTTTCAATTTATCACCTTTGGAGAACTGAAAAACATTGGTTGCAGAAAAGAAAGTTGAAGCTTGATTTCTCTTTTAGCTTTTCTTCTGCTGCAAATGATTTTCCTCATAAACATGTGTGGGTCGTTGCTTGTTGTGCCCTGGGCTCTGGAGCACTCCAGGCATTCCTCAGAGGAGAAGGCTGGCCAGAGGGATGTCTTAAGCTTGGTCTCTTCTAGCAATACAACTCAATGGGCATGAGGGACATGTGGCTTTGCTCTGCTGCATGTTGTGCAGTCTGGCTGGTTCATGTGAAGGCTGTATGGTGGTGAGTGTGGAAAGCGTTCATCAGACTCTTACTCTGAGGTTTCTGTGTGATGTTGTCATGATGGCAGTGATGAAGGCCATGCCAGGATGTGCATGTAGACCTTCCGTAATAAATCTGGCAGTGATGGAAAATGCTGAATTGAACTCCAGTGAGTTTAAAATCCCCTGATTTTTTGCAGATCAGAGGTTTTTTCATCCCTGTCACCCCATGTCTCAGCACAGATGGAAGGACCATCTCTTAGGATTAGCAAGAAGTTTATCATCTCTGTGACTCATTCAGTTGTTGGTTTAACTGCTGATATTTCCAGTGAGAATGCCAATGACATGGGTAGATCTCGTGATGGGAAGGTACTACTGGCCAGGAAACAACACTGATTTCACATCAGTGAAGAGACTGTCTATGACAAAGTGCGTGTCTACTACATCTCTACGGCGGGTTTGAATCAGAGAGAGGAAGGCTGCTTTAAAAATCTGTGTCTGGCTCAGTTCTTTGGAAGCACCAAATTGAGATATCTGCAAGCCAAGTGTGAATTTCTGTTTCAGAGTGGACATTTGGATGTTAATCAGTTTGAGAGTGAAATCCTCCCATTGAAAAGGGATTGTGTGGGATCACGTGATACACATTGAACAATAGCCATGGTTTTGAAGATGAGAGGGAATATAAGTAGCTGCACAGAGAGAGTTTGATGTCTCCCTTGATGATAACCAAGAGATGAAAGATGGTAAGAAACAGCTCTCTAGGGGAGAGCCTTCCCCGGCAGGTCCTTCCAGTAAGCAGTGGTTAAATGTGCTAAGAACTCCTTGGGGGTGTCCTTGAGTTATCCCTATGGATCAGATGCTCCTGTCAAAGCTCAGGTCGGTGAGTTCATTACTCTGAGCAACCTAAGTCAGGCATTGTCTTGCCCAGTGCCATGTTTATATGGATTAGCCCAGGTCACTTAAATCAGAGGTGCTAAGTTGGATTTGGCAGAGGAACATTGCAGCACTGAGTGGACTGATGGTCCTGCTCTATCAGCAAGGGCTTCTCTCAGGAGACTGGAGTTCAGCCATCGTTCCTGTGTAATTCTGTCACGTAACCCCTCCTTTTCCTCCCCTGGAAAGCATCTGTTGGCACTTCGTAAAGCACCAGTCATACCTGTGAGTACAAGTCCCTGTGTAGCAAGTAGGATTTAAGAGGAGCAGACCTTAGAAAATCCCACACAGCCCCATCTTCATTAGTCGTGTAGTGTTATTGTCTCCTTGGTGGCTTGATGTGTGGAGAGACGTACAAGCCCTTGTATCTCTCCAAAGAAGGATGGAGTGTAATTTGGCGTTTATTATTTCATTGCATCAGCTTTTCTGAGTCTGGGAGTGCTCTTAGCACAAGCAAATAAATTACCCGTCTCATTTTGCTGCGTGCTCTGCAGCCAGCCATATGTTTGAGCCTGATAGAGATTCTTATCTTGTGGGCTAAAATTACTCAATGGAGGATGACATTTCTTATCAAGGGCTTTGCTGAATCAGAGAGTAGCCCTGGCACCCAGCTCTGAGACACCGCTTCTCTTTGTCCAGCCTCCAGGCCTGGCGATAAGTGGATTTGTGTCTGTAGGTCAGAGGTGCTTGCGTCAAGGTTTTGTTGCAGATGGAGGCTCTGAGGATTGTGCGTGTGCCCAGGAGGACATGGGATTGAGGAGGGGAAGTGAGGATGTTCTTTTAACTAAAACAGAAGGGCGTACATCTGTGCAAACACATCTTTGCTTGGAAGGTCCTTGTATGCACTGCTAATAACTTCAGGCTTCACAGCCAGTAGGAGCCAGGGACCCTCTTCTCCCACTGCACACAAAGTCTTTTGCTTCAAATTAGGTGGTATGAATAACCACCTCCTCCTACCAGCAGCTGTAGCTTTTCTAGACTTACACCTTGCATAAAGCTTTGCCTCTCCATCCTACCGCCTCTTTAATGGATGGGTTATTTTCCCTCCTCTGTTTCTCATTCTCTCTTGAATGCTTTGGAGTTTATCTGGTACCTGCTGATGATTCAAGGTGTTCTCTGGCTGTTTACGTAGGAGAGAGCCAGGGAAAAACAACTGTTCTTCATTACAGCTTCTTCCCACACAGCATCTTCCCTTTGCCTTCTCTTTGCAGTACAGAGCTGACAGCACGGGGTGTTCAGCTTCTGCAATGCATCCGCACAGAGCTCTAGATGGAGAGAGGAGGGACCTGTTGATGGATTGTCCTCTCCTATAGCTGAGCTCTGTCCACAAGGGCAGGTTTGTCCTGAGGAGCCCTCCTGGGCAGAAAGCAAGGCCAGCCACCCACCCAGCACCCAAGCATGGTCCAACTCTCCGTTAAGAGGTTTCTGGAAAGGCAGCTCTTAATTAGCATCTTTTTTTTCTCCTTGCAAGAGGGTGTCTTTGACATCCAGTACTCACAGTGTTGTACTAGGGACAGGGCCAGGATGTCTCAGCTCAGAGTGAATCTGGTAAAATGACCTCTTCCACAGAGACTGGATGTGCACCTTGGGTTTCTTCTGCTCAGTGTTGTCAAGTGAGTTTTTCTGTGACTATAGCAAGTTACTTCACTCACCCTTTAATTGCAAGTGTCTTCAAGCTGGCCTGTGGCAGCCATATAACGCACAGCAGGAGGTCAAATCCCAAGTGTCCAGCAAAAGACATTCTTTAGGTTGGTGTAAGTTTGACAACCATTCCGGATATGGTGAGGACATTATGGCTGAGGCTCCCACCATGAGCACCCTCACTGGCTCAGCCCTGGCATGCTCTTAAGAGCATGGGACAGGTTTTGAAGCGATGCTGCCTGGAGGAGACTGCTTCATTTCAAAGAGACAAACACCCGGCACTGCTTTCTGCATGATGCCCAGAGACAACAGCTCTATGTGGTGTGGGGAGGGACAAGACTGTGCTGTGAGTGACTCCTTGGGAAGACTCTGCTGCCATTTGCAGCATCCCCTTGGCATGGGACATCCCTCATGCAGGGTGATAGGGGCAGAGAACAGGGCTGGGGATGTGCAGCCTTCTTCCTGCTTCTGAAATAGCCTGGTTTTGAGTTTTTTCTGTGTCCTGCTTTCTGTCATGTGTCCCAGCACCCATCACAGCTCTCAGCATGGGGGGTCCCAGAACCTCTGGTTGTTGTCACACATGGGCTGGGTCCCTCTTCCTTTAGACTTTCTCTCTTCACCATTTTCCTCCCCCAAATCATGCTGAGTCACCCTGGCCTTGCTACAGAGACCTCGAGCTGGCCTGTCAGCCTCTGGCCCTGTGCCACTTGGTTGAGCAACCACTGTCCAAATACCATGCAGTCACGTTGGAATGGGGGGTCTCCAGGGAGGTGCATGACCAGCCAGCCCTTGGGCTTTGCTCCCCGGACGGGTCCGAATAACATCATAGCATAGTTATCACACCATGGGTTTTTCCCTGTTACCTGGCTCCAGCCAGCATAACCAGGTCACTCCCAGCTGAGCCAGCCCAGCTTGTCCAGCTGGGTGCCCGCTCCTCATCCTGCTGCAGCATCGTGTTGGATTCAGGCAGCATACTCACAGTGTGCACCCTGTATATCCAGTGGTGTGCACCTTATATATCCATGGTGTGTACCCAACCTATGTACTCACAGTGTGCACCCTGCATACCCATGGCTTGCACCGCTTATACCCACAGTGTGCAATCCACATATCCATGGCATCACAGCATGTACCCCACATACCCACGGCCATGCACCCAGTGTACCCATAGCACGTACATCTCCAGCATGCCAAGATTACATACCAGGTGGTACTTGGGGTGATGAAAAGAGCTCAAATCTTTGCTTTCAGTTCCCAGATTGAGTCTGCAGCTGGAAAAAAAAAAACAAACAAACTTGTCGTTTTGTTTGTCAGGTGATTTTTGTATGGAAGCCACCAGGGTACAGTCAACCTGGAACCTTCAGTACTCTTGCTGAAAGCCATTTTATGGGCTAAGCTTGCATGCTCAAAGAGGAAGGCTGAAGTGTTTCCATTGCTTGGCTGGGATGTTGTCAGTGCCCAGTTTTGGCCTGCTGTGGCACAGCCTTAGGTGACGTTGCAGCAGACACCTGTGGAGCAACCTGTGGTGTCTGTGCTTGACTGTACCTGGCAGCCATCCCACGTATAGCTTTTGGAGTACAGGAATAGGGACTGCATGGGCTGAACTACTAAATATTCCCAAATCCTCAAATCCCCACATCTGTCCAGCACCGCTACTGACAGCCAAGTAGGAGTCACTGAGTCTGGAAGAGCCTCCAAAACATCTGCTCCGTGATTAGAGCTTCCTAGTACCAGTATGGGCTCCTGCATGTGAAGCAGGACAAGGCGGCAGAAATCCATTACACTGTGGGGAAGAAGCGGATGAACTTGGTCCCTTGTTTTGAGCAGGTCAGAAAAAGATGCTGAGGACAAATGCTGTGTCCTACACCCTGCATTTGCTTGAGCAAACTCTCAGTGCCAGCTCTTCCCCATCCAGTTTCTGTCCTCACGACCAAATTGTGCTTGATCACTTTCCCACCTGATTTGTTACAGTAACAAACAGCTCATTTAGGTAATTGCCATCTAGCTTTAATTATGATTCTCCCTCCATGCCTTTTTATCCCAAAGGGGAAAAAAAAAGGGAGGTTCATTTTGATTGCTTCAGAGTATGGAGCGTGCAACCGGGTGCCCTTGACTTCGGCAGTGATTTAAGCGCACGTGTAAGTGCTTTCCTGATCAGAACCAAAACCACAGTAAATCTTGGTGACTCGCAGCGGGAGTCTTTCATCTGCAGGAAGCTCTGTGTAAGTGAAGGAAGCATTGACAGCTCTTGGAGCCAACAGAAAGAATGTGTAAATCCTGGCAAGGAGGTGCATTACTGTGGAGTTCAAAGCATGACAGGCTCCTCTATGTATTCTATCTCAGTTGTCAGAAGTTAGCTCTTAAAATGTGATGTTAGGGATGGGGACTGGGTTCTTCTGTGCTTTCTGAACTCTGCCAGCCATTCAGAGGGCGGCTACTGCCCTGTGCCACAAACTCCTGCTGGCTGAGCATCGTGGGATGCAGGATGAAGCTGTGCTGGAGTCACTCGTTTCCTTTGGTGCTGCAGGAGTAACTTTACAAAGCAGAGCTTTCTGTAGCTCAGGAAATGTTTTTCTGCTGACTGCATCCCTAGTTAGTGATTGGCCTCCCCCTCCGGGAGGTGAGGCAGGAAGAGTGAAGTTCTAGCTGAAGGTCTTTCAAAATTAGTCTGATTTTTATGTTTTGGCATTTTTTTTACTGATCCCTGGATTATTCTTTAAGGGACCTTTCACTGGGCTCTGCAGAATGATTCATTTCTTCTGACAGCTTTAAAGAGGGAAGTGTCCTGGTGATGCTGCACAACTCCAGAAGCCTGCATGGAATGCAGTCAGGTGGTAATGCCAGGAGGAAAGGATTAGAGGTGGAAACAAATGCAATTTATGCAAAGATATGAAGAAATTCAGCCCGGTGAGGGCATTGAGCAGCAAAACAGCTTCCCAAGGAGACACAGGGCATCATTGCTTCATTTGTGTGACACAGGGAAGGATCCAGCTCTCTTCCCCAGGGGATCGGCTGGTGCATCTTTTCCATCTCTAATGTCTCCGCTTCCTCCTATCTGATGTAAATAATTTATAAGGATTGAAACATGATCATGGGGCCATCTGTGCAGGAGGAAGGATAGAGCCTGGGGCCAGGCAGCATGCAGGAGACCTGGTACCTAGTGCAGTGCCTGTTCTTCATGGGCAGGATGCCAGGGGAGCAAGTGAGGTATAGGTGCCTGAGCCCTACTAAAGTCACCCACCTGGTTGTTTTGTTCTTTTCATCCTTTTCTCCATGTCTTCCCCACCCCTCGCCTTTTCCTTTTTCTGCTTCTTTTTTTTTAATCCTTCCTTTCTTTTCCTCCTGTTTTTTTTTCCCTTTTCTCCACTGTTTACCACTATGTTCTGCATGTGAAATACTGACAGCTCTTTGCCAGGCAGTAGAAGCTTTTAGCTGTAATTGAGCTGCGGGTATTTTGGCTGCATAGGAACTAAACAAGGGGGCTGTTGCTTCTGTACTGGTCCTGCTTGAACCTGGTGATGAACAATCACCTGTCGATGCAGAAGGGAAGCCTGTGGAAAGCCGTGCTAGCAGTGGAGTGAGACATGGCTCAAGGTGGCAGTAGGCAGGAAGATGTTTCTCCCTCTTTGCCTTCAGTGTATGTAAGTAGCCAGTGAGGCGTGGTCTAGTATGGGTATGTGGTGAAGCTGCAGCAGAGTTTGACTGGCAGGTCCCAGGATGTTTGCACAGGTCCTTCATGCTCTCTGGAAAGCAGCATGAAGTCCAGCCACATCTTGCTAGTTGTGCTGTTCCCTTGCAGCACTTGTAGTCTTGCTCCTCACCTGGCGTTCCAGAGATTGGGGCAAGATGATGCAGAGTCCTTTTGCCATTCAGAAGGGTGGATTAGCAAACGTAGCAGCCAGACATGTTAATCAGAGAGATGAAATATAGAGCCCAGACTCAAGGAGTGGGCTCACCTCCAAGAGAGCTGCCTTTATCTACCCCAATGTCCTGATGGAATGGCTCTTCTGTAAGGAAAGGCTGGGGGAGTTAGGGTTGTTCAGCCTGGAGAAGGCTCTGGGAAGACCTTATTGTGGCCTTTCAATATGTAAAAGGACTTAAAAGATGGAGACAGACTTCTTACTAGGTCCTGTAGTGACAGGACAAGGGGCAACTGTTATAGACTGAAAGTGAATAGATTTAGATTGGACATAAGGAAGAAGCTTTTTACAATGGGGGTGCTGAGGCGCTGGCACAGGTTGCCCTGAGAAGCTGTGGCTGCCCTGTTCCATGTTCAAGACCAGGTTGGATGGGGCTTGGAGCAACCTGGTCTAGTGGAAGGTGTCCCTGCCCATGGCAGAGGGGTTGGTCTAAATGATCTTGAAATTCCCTTCTGACCCAAACCGTTTTCTGATTCCTCAAATCCTCAAGTTGTGATCCCCTATTGCAGTTGTACATTTGCATTAACTGAGAGGAAGGAAACATGGCAGTTTCAGTCCATTCAGTGTCAGGGACATGCTCATGCCAAGAAACTGGTGGCAGCTGCTGTGGCTTGGAGGTGGCAGGTTCAGCAGAAAGGTGGAGAATGATGAGCCCAGAGCCTGAGCATCCCTTCACCTGTATAGGTGATCTGGGTCAAAGCACCATAAAAGACCATGGGTGAATCATAGAATCATAGAATGACTTGAGTTTGAAGGGATCTTAAAGTTCATCCAGTTCCAGCCCCCTGCCATGGACAGGGACACCTTCCACCAGACAGAGTTGCTCAAAGCCCCATCAGAAACACTCTCTCAAAATACCACTCCTCTCCATGTTTCCAGGGAAACAGGTAAGACCACAAAATAGGACAGGAGTTGAACATAATCATATTGAAAAGTGGCATTTGCTGGTTTATTTCTCAATGGGCTTTCTCTTGGCAACTCTTTGGTTGCTGAAAGCTCATTTAAATGTGTGACTGCTTGTCCCTATGTCAGCCTTCTTGGTCATTCATGGAAGTAAATTGTAAATATATATATATTTAAACTCTGGGATTTCATTACAATCAGACACAGTCTCCTGTTTGTGCCATCTCAAATTTATCCTTCAGACAACATGCATAATCTTTCACACCATTTCAAAATACTGCAATAATTGTATTGTAGACTCAAGTATTATAATTATTTATTAGAGCAGGATGCTCATGGTTTCCTGAGACTCTATGGTATTTTTGGTTTTTGGCTTCTCTCTGAGACTCATGTAAACCACTCTTTATGTTCAGCAAAGCATCTGTTTTAGCTTCACGATTACTTTGTCTTCTAGACTGAAAGGGGCCTCAGAGCGTTTTAACCTCCTGCTTCCCCTGCCTTGTAATCTCCCCAGGGTTTGCCAGACTCCTTCCCAACATGAATGGGGGGCCGGAGAGGGAGGAGGGAAGTGGGGGGGATTTGCTTCCGATGAAGTCAGCCCAACTCCATCCTGCAGCGGGCGAGCCGGGAGGGACCCTCTGCATCCGCCACTACCGATGCTGCCAGCGCCGGATTAGGCAGCGCAGCCCTGGGCTGGGAAGCTGGTGGTGACTGTGCTCCCCCGCCGGCAGCCTTCCCATGGGAAGCTTTTCCCAACAGGAAGATGCATGAACTTGGTAAATAATTCCCAATGTCTTGCTAAAGTTTCCCTTTTCTTAATTTGATTTCACTTTGCTTATGAGTTGGGTGATTATTTTAACAAATTAAAAAAAACTTTTTCTTTTTTTTTTTTTGACAGTTTATGGTGTTTTTTTTTCCACTTTGAAGCTTCTTGTTTTACCTTTTAAGTAGATAAAATCCTTTGCTCCATCAGAGGTGCAGTGGATATTGGCTTTGGAGAGCACCTCCATCTTCATTTATTGTTTTATCCCAACATAAAGGGGTACTTAAGAAAAAAATAGGTCATAGGTTTGAAAATGTTCTGTTTGAAAAAGAAGAAAGAGGTGTGCACCAGGTGTATCTTTCTCCCCAGGGTCGTAACTTGGTGCCACCTTCTTTTCACGTTCCCATTGGTTTGCACAGTACCACCCCTGAGTTCACATCAATAGCAAAGACCTACATCTGCCAAGGTCCTGGTCTGCAGCAGTCCTATAGCTGAATTACTGTGGTGAGCAAAGTGCAGAAGAGAGGGTTCATCCCCCTTTCTGCTGCAGAGTCCCACAGGAGATCAAACACCTCACCCAAACTCAAGGAGGATTACTGCATGGTAAAGCAAGGGCATCTTGAAGCATTGCCGACTGAGGATGTCCCAGCACCTCAGCCTTGAGCCTGGTCTTCTTCTGGGACCACTGGGGCTCAGTGGAAACTTGGGCTGCTTTGGGCTTTACTTCAGGTTTCTGAAGCACCTGCTCCTGACTGTGGTAAAGCACTTTACATCCACTAGAAAACATGGGGGACGGCAGAAGCCTTGAGTAGTTTGGTACCATAAAAGTGGGAAGGAAGGGAAACACAGAGGAGGAAGGTGGCTGTTCCTTCGTCCCTGTGTCTCTTCCTTTCTCCCTTCATCTCTCCATCCTTTGTCTTCCTGCTCAGTGCTCTGCCTCCAGGACAGCCTCTGCTCCGGGGGCTCTTGCCACCCCTCCTGCTTGGGAAGCCAGTTGTGCAGCCGATGGTGTTTTTGTTTGCTCACCTTAGAGATAAAGCGTGGGAACAGTTGCAGCCTGAGATGACAGTAGCTGACAGTTACATTTTACATCTATTTCAATTTTTGTTATCTTCCTGCAGCTATTTTCACAATTCTCATATGAAAGGTCTGCTTATCTCACTCCTGCCATGGTAGAAATGGCTAAAGAAAACATCCCTGTTTGTTTGTATTGAAACTGGTATGGTTTGTGGCTTTTATGGCTTTTATGGTTTTTTTACTGTTTTGCTTGGGGTTTTTTTATCATCTTGAACTCTTGAGCAGAAGGTAACAAAACACTCCAGGGCAGAGTCTTATCTCTTCTACATCAGTGCAAAGGTAGAATAACCTACTGTCATTTACCGTGGGATTGCATTGTCTCATTTTCAGACTGTCTATATGAGCAAATAGATGAAGCCTTCTGCAAATGCTGAAGCACATTAATTTTCCACTCCCTTTTCTTACTCATTAAGGTATGTTGCATTATAGTTATTACGAGGCAGGTCTACGGTAGCACAGCAGTTGCATCGTCATTAAAGACAACCTTTTAAATGCATCAAGAGGGACAGATGTAGAGAGGTTATTTAGCATGCTGGGGCAACGCCAAGATTGCATCCACACAACTGCAGCTTGCATGGGTGGACTAGAGGTTGCATGCAACGTAGCCATCAGCACTGTGAGGTTTCAAAACTAGCTTGGAAGCGGCAGCCTGAGTGGTTCAAGGGTTTGGCTGCTGGAGCTTCTCTGGGACATCAAGGATTTGGAAGAGAGGAGCTGTGTGTCCTCATTTCCTTTACTTCTTCTGATGGCTGGTGTGGTCTCCTGCTGCCAGGCCAATGATAGGAGATGTCCCTCAGCATGATCGTGGTGTTTGTCCAGCCTGGAAGGACTGTCAGGGGCTTGATTTGTAATTAGTTTGACTGAAAGGATGCAGATTGAGGGAAGGAAGGGCTTGATTTTTGATGTCTGCTCTCAGGCGCTGGGCTGAGACAGTGGCTGTCTGGTGAGGGGGCAGAGGGTTTTATAATGTCTTTACAAGTCTTTGTGTTGCTGGTCATTAGCTAGATGCAAATACTAAGTTTTTTAAATCGACTAAAGTTTGCATGGAGTAAATGAGTCATTTCCCCCTTTGCCATGGTCTGCCTGCCTGCAGATGAGTGCTGGGCGTGAGTGGTGCACTGAAAGCTTCTCTTGCTGCTCTGCCCCAGCAGCTCTGGGTCAACTGGACATCATTTCCAAAGCTTGCGTTCCTTTGATCACCAACCAGTGAACTCAGCTATTTAAGTAAATGTTACAGCTTTCTGGGAACTGCCACCTGAGTTGCCACAAAAACACTGTGAAATTATTGTCAGGGAGCCAGCCTGGCTGACACAGGAACCTTTTCCACTTGCATGGAGATGCAGGAGAGGACCTCTCGTTGCTCCCGGATGTTGAGGAATTCACCCCACAGCCTTTCTGAGAAGTGGTTTTTCTGCCTGCTTTGTAAACCGTGAAAATGAAACACTCAGATGAAGAGATTTACCCAAGATCATGTAGGACGTTGTTGCGCTTGAGATCAGAATCTTCATCTTCCGTGTCCCAGTTTTGCTCTCCATCTATTCACACACTGATGCTATTTTAAGCCTCTTAAGTAACCATGTTGTTTGTAATTAGCTTCACTAATAACTGCTCTCCATACACTGCAGGTCCTACCAGCGGAGCAGCACGCTCTTCCGAGCAAAGCTAAACACTAGGGCGGCTAATAAAAGGCATCCGTATTTCAAACCGGTTGTTGTTGAGCAGACACGTGTCCTTGTAGCTCTTGTGATCAGGCAGCTGCCTAAATGCAGCTCCTGTACTTTGGTTAAGGATGAGGTGTTACTACTCAGGGTTTCCGGGGTGTTGCCTCACTGACCTTTGAAGAAAGTGAAGAAGTACGATCTCTGCTTTGCACTGTGTGCTGAGTCAAGGCTGCTGCTTTCGAAGAGAGATTGCATCTCTTAGTACCTAGAGCCGGAAATTTAATTAATGGCTGCAAAAATCTTAGATGACGGCTCTATTTACACCCTGGTGTACAACGAGAATTAGTAGTTACTGTCGGAAGTGCACTCGGAGCACTGGATGAAGCTGAATGACCAAACGAGGTACAAATCCAGAAGTAGATTGGCTGTAGAGGTGATGCTGAGTTGCAGTTCCGTTGCATACCACCGGTGGATGCAATTTTGCTCCATAAAAAACACAAATGCTTCACCAGTTCCAGGATAAAGGTGCTATCTAAGCAAATAGACACATTAGTGGTTAAGAGGAACAGGCTATTTTAACACATTTTTCTGAAGAATCCAGTCTCCAAGCTTCCAAGCCTATAAAATCAGGAACCCAGAGATGTTCTATAGCTTGTCGAAAACAAGGAGCTTGATGACCACGGTGCTGTGCCACCTCACTGCATGCTCGCTATGTGACTTTTGCACCAATGGTGTGTAGAGTAGCAGTTGTAGGGGCAGTCAAATGAGCTCACCTTTCAGCAAATGTCCACGTCAGAGGGGTTATCAACTGCGGAGCCTTGACCTCTTGTGAGATCACCACTTGGCTGCCTCTAGATCTGCAAGATCTATATGAACGTCACCGTGTTTTGCATGCAGGACTTTTTTTCTCTGCCTTTAATGTCAATATATTGAGGTAGTTATCTTTAACTGTGCACACACACATGCAAGCCAAGCTGGTTCGCTGAACATCAGCGCAGCCATGTATGCTTAAACCAGAGGTCTTTATTCAGGCAAAGCCCCTGTTGATTTTTCCTCGCTTCTGTAAATTCCAGTGCCTCACTCAGAAGCTGGCAGTGCGCATTTGTTTGCCTTTGTATCATAGTACAGATGGGCAATCCTTGTAGTATGACTACATTTATTTACCGATAGAAATGTGTGGAGCTGTGATAGGTTGCCATAAAGGCAATTATTGATTCCTTTGGGGTTTTTTCCTGCAAAACTGGTTAGGCTAAATGCTGTGTTAGAGCAAGGTTACAGTTGAATTGTGTCTGAAGACCTCTCTTTTTTCCATCAAAAATTATTTATAGCTGGCATAATGGTATTTTCTTTTGCAGGGGTCTCCTAATCTGTGTCTAATTTTGCATCACACGTGCTGCAAAAGCACTGCTAAGGCTAGATTACAGCTGTGGCCAGTTCAGTTCCTACCCAGCACTTTATTTCTATCTTGGCAGTAAGATGTGGCAGTTTTTCCCCCTCTTCCGCTCTATGCTCATTTCCATTGAAATGCGTATTTAGGCATTAAAAGGCATATGCAGTTTTGATCATAGAGCTCCTCTCAAAACAAAGAAAAAACCAAACCCCAGAGTTAAAGACTCTATTAGAAAGGTCTCAGAGCAGCAGATGTGTACATAGAGAAGCAGGGGAGGTTTCCTAGGGGACAGGACGCCCTCATGAGACAGCCTTGTTAACTGGGTCCAGTTCTTCTGTCCTCAAGATATTCAGATTGGAAGAGGTGGACAAGAAGGGCTGAGAGGGGTGAACCTGGAGCAGCAACTACTTGCTCAGCCCCATCCAGGTCTACCAGGGAGGCGATGACCTGTAGAAGCAGAAGAATGTTGTTAGTTCAGGACCAAATGGATCTCACTTGTCATGACTGTGCTTAGGCTGGAAATGAGAAGATGATGATCATGTCAGAAGAGAGTTTTGGAGGAGCTTTTTAATGAGCGGTGGGAGGGAGGAGTTTGGTATGTTTCTGGGAAGGATTATGTGTTTGCCTTAGGTAGATGCAGATAGAGTTCATGCTCCAGGGAAGCCCTTCTCAATCCTATGTAAGAATAAAAAAGGGAAGAAAATGTATATAATGAAAATGATTTTGAGGATTCAGAAAAGAATAAGCTGGCCTGGTTTTATTTCTGTATGGCTGTCCCCATGCAGAGCCCGTGCTCAGATGAAGGAATCAGTTTTATTCTGAGGTTGATGGTTAAGTGCCAGGAGCGACTGTCCAAGGCTGTGGTTGCATGGCTCTTTTCATCTGGCCTGAGTGTGCTGATGCCAAAGGGGCTGGTCCCGCTCATTCTCCTCTCCCAGACTGGTTTCTTGCCCATCCCTGGTGCTGGTGCTTGGGTTCATATGACCCTGCAGTGACCTGGGCAAAAAGACTGACTAACAAAATTTAACCCAGAAAAGAACCCACAGTCAAGCTTGATGTTGATGGGTCAATGCCAGTACTTGCCATGCAAGAGCCTTCGGCCCCAGGGCAGGTAGGGAGAATGGAGACAGCCCTGAGCAGTGCTGAGGGATGCGGTGTGAAGCTGCCCCAGCAGTGGGGTCCCCGGTATAAGAACAGTGACCTGTTACAGTAGGTCCAGAGGAGGGCCATGAAAATGATGGGAGGACTGGAGCATCTCTCCTATGAGGAAAGCGTGAGAGTTGTGGTTGTTCAGCCTAGAGAAGGCTCCTGGAAGACATTATTGCAGCCTATCAGTATATAAAGAAAGCTTGTAAGAAAGATGGAGAGGGACTTTTTCTATGATGAAGGTGGTGAGGCACTGGCACAGGTTGCCCAGAGAAGCTGTGGATGCCCCATCCCTGGCAGTGTTCAAGGCCGGGTTGGACGGAGCTTTGAGCAACCTGGTCTAGTGAAAGATTTCCCTGCCTATGGCCTAGAGGATGGACTAGATGATCTTTGAAGGTCCCTTCCAACCCAAACCATTCTATGGTTGTATGAAATGCTGTCCTAGTCATGACAGAGGTTTTGTTTTCCAGTCCCTCCTAGGCAGGAGGAGATGGAGGTAACCATCTTGGACTTCACGCTTAGGTGTGAAGATCTCAGGGTTTGGTCGGTCTGGGTTGGTCTCCTTCATGTCAGCCTGTGTGAAATGCTTTGCTGGCTCAGATGTCAGGGGCAGAGTGATTCATACCTGGGGTTTTCTCTTCCTTTCTACTGTGTGAAGCTGGGGAGGTGTTTGGAGTTTTCTCCCCTCTGCACCCCCGCTCCCCAGCCAACCCTTTGATATCAATGTAAGACACCCCTGTGGTGACTCAGCCCCCTTGGGAGACCCCTGGGGTATTGCCCCAGCCTCCACAGCAGCAATTTCTCCTGTGAGAAAGTCATCTAAGGCTTGGCCTTGGCTGTTGTGGCTCACCAGAGCCTGCCGAGGCAGCGGATGCAGAGGTCATATACAGCTGGGTGTGAAAGGGCAAGCGTGGTCACTCAGGGTTGCTTTCATCAAAGATCTGAAACAAGGCAGCTTTGTCTTCTACTTTCATTCATTGCACCATTATCATTCACAGTTTAAATGCCAAGCTTTAGTAAAAGCAGGGTTGGGTGAGGAAGCATCCCCCATGTTCAGGATGGCTTCATACCTGGTTGGGTTGGGCTTTCCCTGCTGTTACGGGTGTTACAGACACCAAGCCCAAGCAGCTCTTCCCTGGGCACTAGGTCCTTCCTTGGACCCACACTCACTGCCAGGAATTTCTTGAGGCAAGGAAATAATGAGCACAAACTTCCAAACTGCCCTATCTTCTGTAAATTTGAGTCCCAATCCCAAAAGCTGTGTCATATACCTCCCCTGCCATCGGTGTTTGCTGCAGCATCCACTAGTGGAAGGGTCATAGCATGGTTGGTTTAGTGGTATATGACTCATGCATGACTCTGGATGGACCCTTAGAGCTGTCCTTCTCCTCCTGATGTGCATGTTTTCATCCAATGACCCCCAAACCAGTGTTCTCTCTGCCACTTAGGGTGCTGCTCAGGTACCATCCCCTTACTTTTACTTCTTTGACAACACGTTCTGATAGTTTTTTCCCCTCTTGTTTTCTCTACAGATTTATCTGGAAAGTATGACTGGCAGGAGCAGCTTACTCACCATTAGATAAGTATTACAGATGACTCATGCTAGAGGATTGATAGCTGTGTGGCTGCGATGAACACGCTGTTTTATAACAGCTGTAGCATGATGCCAAGAGGCAGGAACCTTAATTTCACCATCCGTGCTTATCCACTAATATGCTTTGAGTCTCTGGCACCTTTTTCCCTTTGGTTTGTCCATCTAAAGGGTTCACCGAAGTGGTTTTGCTTCCTTGATGGGGTACCTTGTATGGGGTAGCTCCTGCCATTTCAAGCCCCACTTCAAGCTGTCACCTTGAAATGAAAGCTGTTGTTGACAGGCAGCAGCTTTGTTGTTATTCTCTGGGACAACATGCAGTTTTTGTCTTTTTAATAGATGCTGTTAGTGGCTTTCCTCGATTCTTTGTGGTTTCTGTTTTTGTTTTCTTCCCAGAGCCATTGCCCCCCTTCTTCAGCACAACAAACCAGAAGGTGAACAAACAGGTAAGGCAACTGCTGTTGCAGCTTGTTAATTTTGAGTCATTAAGGGTGAAATACTGGCTGTAGTAAAGTGAAAAAACAGCTCAGCAGCAGTGAGATTTGTACCCAATGTGCTCAGCTCCATGAAAACACCTGGAATAACTATAGTGCAGGCTACCTGGGAGCCTGAACTTCCATTTGCTTCCGCAGCCACTGCTGTTAAGGCTGTGAGAGCAATAGGTAATGAGATTTAATAAGTTACAACTAAGGAGGAGCCTGTCCTTGATGTAGATACATAAGGAGCTGAGCTGTGAAAGTGGGGTGTATGTACAGAACTGGGGATGGCTGACACCATCCCTGGACCACACACTTGGGCATCATCTGTGGTTCATGCTTTGGCTTAAACTGCTGAAGATGTTTGGTTTCCACTAAAGTGCTGGACCATGAGGCTGAGCACCTGTGTCGTGAGTAGCACATCCCTTTCACCAGCACCAGCCTGGGGCAGGAGATTCCAGTGGGCAGTGGAAGTGTGTTAGGTGCTGCACTTGATTTTATCAATGAACAGGAACCAGAGCCCCAGTGCATAAGAGAAACATGGCTTGAGGATTTGTGCTTGTGTCCCAGTCTTATGATTTGGGTCTGCATTTACTGTGAGGGTGATTAGACACTGGAACAGGTTGCTCAGAAAAGCTGTGGATGCCCCATCCTTAGAAGTGTTCAAGGCAAGGTTGGACTGGACTTTGAGGAACCTGATCTAGTGAAAGATTTCCCTACCCATCACAGGGAGGCTGGAACCGGGTGATCTTTGAAGGTCCCTTACAACCCAAACCATCTATGGTTCTATAATTCCCATGCTTTGCTACGCTTATTGCAAGAACTGGTGTGGGATCCACTGCTGAGGTCTGTATGGGAGCTTCCATTCTTCAGGCTGTTGTGCTGCTCTGGAGAAAAGAGTTGCGACCTCCTTGTGCTATAGAAACATTGAAGCTGGAACTGTTATAGCAGAAGCCCATCTGTGACGGCTTATAACATAGGCTCAGTTAGGTCCCTGCCTAGTAAAGTAGAAAATGCCTTTAAGACATTTAGACTTTAAGCCCTTTAGACAGTATAAGATACTTGCCATGAACCAATCTCAGCACTAAATTGTTCTGAGTGATAATCTAGCATCGCTATTTGGGGAAGGGATGGGGGTTTGGCTCTCAGGGATCATGAATGATCAGGCAATGAATGCAAGTGTGGGGCATCAGGAATTTTACTGGCATATTATTCCACTTTCAGCATGTTGTCCTACAATGACATGCCTAAGAACTCCATACCCCCCAAAAAACCCAAAACCAACCTCTGATGAATACCCTTAACCATTGCTTGGTGGATATACAGAGAAATGAAAGCTCTGCCCCTCTCACCTTGCATCTCTGGGGTCAGGACTGCAGCTCAGAGGTAGGATCTGGTGCTTCCCCGTGGGTGGCCTGAGCCGTATGTATTCAAATTGAGCACCCAAGCATGTCACCTTGCTGCAGCATGGGGCTCAGCATTGCTAGGGGCTTTCCAGCCCTGCAGGACAGTATTAGTAAGAGGGTTTATGTGTGGTGTGTCTTTTGGTTCAAGCTGTGAACTGCAGTGGACTCTAAAAACTGCTGCTGAGACTTGTAAATAATGTTGCAAAAAGTTTCCGAGAAGCTTAATTACTTCCCTAAATATATTTTATGTCTAAAGATGCTCAGGCATGAGTCCATGCTGGAAGTTTCCCCAGTAGAGGGGATGTGTACTCTTGTCACTTTGGAAGCTTGAGCAGGTAGCGGATAAGGAAGTGGTTGCTGGGGTTTTGCTTCTCTCTGTCTGTTTGGGAAGCTGGATTTCAGGGCATGTTTGTGGGTTTGGGGGGTAAGTAGAACAGTTCAGAGCAACATGAGTGACCCGCATGGTTAACTTCAGGATTGTGTCAGCTGAACAATTAGATTGGGGATTACAGATCCCAGGGCACCTGATATCCAAATAGGTTTTTAAATCACACGGGTCATTTTAAAAGAGATAATTGAGTTCCTGAGTTACTCAATAATGCCTACCAATGTTCCTGAGAATGGCTCATGAAACATTTGCAGTCTCTAACTTCTGTTAGAGGTAAATTCTCTATTAGGAAGAAATCAGCTGCCCATGTGGTGTTTTCTGTCTTAGAGTCTCAGAGTGTTTTAACTAGATGTGTTAATACAGCTGGGATGAATGTACCACTCAAATCTACATGCTCTGATAACCATTCTCAGGTGAAACGCATCCCAGTAGAGCCATTTGAGCTGTAGGTGAAACGCATCCCAGTAGAGCCATTTGAGCTGTTGCTGCTACTAGTTCCCACCTGCCCTGCTGCCCAAAGCTGTTACCCACAAAATCAGGGCTATGGGACAGGCTATGTGTGCATCCACACCTTATCCATTGTTTTGTATGAGCACAAACCCATCTTTTCTTACTGGGAGAGCTGGTGCACAAAGTGGGGAAGCCAGAATATGGCATATGTGTTCTGCTCCACCTGCTTGAGGGATGGGGATTAACTGTTGGAAGCACACTGGCTGGGGGCAGAAACATCTTGGATTCTGAAGTAGACATAGCACTGTCCCTGCCATTGGCAGGGGTTGGAACTAGATCATCTTTAAGGTCCCTTCCAAACCAAACCAGTCTGTGATTTTCATTTTGTCATGGGATAGTTTCCCAATGGAGGGAGGAGGGAGAAGGAAAGCATCTGTGCTGGCTGGACTGGCTTTTGAGTTAGCATCCCTGTAAGCCACTTTGTCCATCCCTTCCTGGGAAGCCAGGTCCCTTCACATGCTAGGCCAATGCTGTCATTTTATTCTGATGGCAATTCTGTGTATTAATGGTTCTGCCACAACAAAACTGTGTGGGAGTCCCACAGGATGCCACTTAATGCTGCCAGCTTGAAATGGGAGGGAAGGGCCTGCTTTGCTTGCGTCTGTTTGCCCATATTGATCTCTTCACACTGCAAGGGGTGATAACAAAGGGAAGGCTGGGATCAGGGGGGTCAGAAGAGGAAAAAATAAGCAAATTAAGTCCTCGAGGGGCAGCAGAGGTGGTGGAGCATGGACTGATGGGCACTTGGTGAAAGGTCTTGTGCTGATGCATGGGATGGTTGTGCCAGTGCAGTCTGGTTGGGTCTTAGCACTCAATCTCCCTTTTAGCTGGTCCCTAGTGCAGGTGTGGAGGGCATTGCTCTGCCATCTGCACAGGTTACAGTGACAACAGACTTCCCTCTGCAAGGGGAATTCTCCCTGGCTGCAGCAGAGGCTGATAAAGCCCCACCCTGGTGTTGTAACAGATCTATAGATGTACGATGAACAAGAAGGGAAATCACCTGGAGACACATCTGCATCAACCATGTCACACAACTGTCCCAGTTGGGCAGCAGCCCCTGCCAGTAGGTCTGTGCAGTACTAATGCCCTGCCTGCACGGACTTGCCAGCCTGTCTGCCCATCCCAGGCAATGTCAACCAGAGCAGGAGTCTGGTGCTTGCTTGGTTGTGTCTTGGAGCCTTGATCACTGCCTGATTTCTACCCCTTACCCTTCCCCAGCTTCACATTTCTCTTTGCATTTGGAGTTGCAGACTGAAAACACTCAAGCTGAACCCTGTGCCTCAACGGTTGCTCATCTGAAAACGTGGAGCCAGCTCGCAGCAGCTGCTAAAATAGCAGAACTGAAGTGGGGAATGAAAAGTGAGACTGTGATTAAGACCTGATTTCCTGTTGCAGCCGCACTGGGCTCCCACCAGCTATGGGGACGTTGGTGGCATTGACAGAGGTGGTGTGAAACACCCAGCCATTGGCCTCGAGCTGGCTGAATCACTTACAGGCTGCCCTGTGCTGCTCAGCTATCTGAGTGCTTTGTAGAGGTAGGTAGGCCAGGCTCAAGGATCCCAGTTTTAGGATGGAGGGAAGGGTAAGAACCCCATGTAGGGTGGTCCTCGCTGAGTTGGGGTTGGAAGCAGCCATGGTGAGATCCAGGCTAGAACTGAAGCAGGCTTGTGTTTCTTGTTTTGTGGTATCTAAAAGAGCTGAAAGAGTGCACAGGGTGTGGGGACACTGGATTCTGTGGATTTTCTCTCCATCTCTGCTGATAAATTGCTTTAGACCCACCATCTAGGACTGGGCAAGAGAATAATGCAAGGGAGAAGAATTGCTGCAGAAGGGATGGTGAAGCACCCTAGCTGGTGCTGTTTGTTTCAAGGGCACAGAGATCGTTCATGTGTCCTACTCTCCGGTCCCTTGTGTAACTAGATGTCATAAAAAAAGCAAATTAGTTTATCTTTTTTGGCTTGCTTGCACCAGAAGTTCATGAAAGGAGAAAACAGCTGAGTGCGGAGGAGATGCTGAGCTGCTGATGGCTGTTCCTCTGAGGACACTATTTCACAGCCTGTGTTTGTTAGTGCCAAAGGCAGCTTCTGGTTTCTTTCTCACCCTGGAAGTGCAAATCACTGCTCTTCCATGTGTGCTTCAACAGCTCCTAGGTCCAGGCTGGTTTAAACCTGATGTATTTCAGCAATCCAGATGACATCATTGTAACCTCTGTCCTTTCTGATAGGATCATTTATGTGCATCATGGAGATAGGACTTCCCTACACCGCCTCAATCTTTGGAGAAAGACAACTGCAAAACCCACTGCAAAGAGGCCAGAAGCCCATCAGCCGTAACATTTGCTCTGTGCTTAGTGTTTACCCATCTCATAGCTCAGCAAAAGAGCAGCTCAACAATCCCTTTGCTGCCAGAGGTGGTGACAAGTAGAGGGATGGAGGAGAACAGAGAAAGGTTATTGTCTGGATGCAAAGCACCTGGAGTTAGCTCCTTCTTTTCTGTAATAGGAGCTGTAGCTCCTTCCCCTCTGTCATGGTTTTGGCCACATGGCTTGATGGAGGCAGCACTTGACCTCGTGTGCCAGGAGCTTGCAGTAGGAACCTGCTGTCTCTGTTATGGTCCCATCAAGGGCATGTGGCCCAGCAGGGAGGACCATGGGAACATCTCCTGCTGGGCCATCCTACAAGGAGCTGCAGCACGCACCACAAGTTGGTTATTGCAGCCCTTTGGCAGGGTGGAGAGAAGCAGGCAAGCCAAAATCTGCAAGCTCACCTCCATAACTGCAGGCTCCCTCCAGATTTGGCCTGAGTGAGGGGGTACATGGAAGACGTCCATCTCTTCATAGAAGACAATGATGAACTTTTGTACCCCTCAACAAACTCCCCCTATTTCTCTCTGAGTTTGAATACACAGCAGCTCCCATCAACCCTGCTGCTCAACCCACCAGATTCTTTCATACCGTTTGCTGTTCAAAGTACAGTTACAGCTTAATTCAGCAGTGTGAGGGACCAGTTCTTGAAACACAGTGCCAAGTGGCACTTGGTCTTTTTGGCCTCTGTCAGCTCATAGGGTCATCAGCATCTCCTCCAAGGCTGCTTCTTCTTCTTCTGTATTCATGCAGCACCCAGCACCACTGGCATAGCTTGGACAGGCATCTGTAGTACACAGGGCACGTAAGTGCCCTGCTCATATCAGATCAATATTAAGGAAATGTAAATAAAAATGTAAATGACTTTTCCACAGAGCAGGTACGCTCTGGCAGTGGTGGTGTTGGGGAAGGTGTGCTGATTCACAGCAGCCAAAGTAATTGCCCTGAATTGATGTCCTCTACTCCTATTTCCTTCCTCTGGTCCAAGAGTATTTCTTTTCTGGTGTGCAGCCTGGGATGTGCATGGCCCACATGTGAAAGGTGAGGAGGTGGGCAGAGGGGAGAGTTGTTCATGAGCCTCGCAGAGCATCGCACATTGTCATTGCTGTGCAAGGAGGGGGAGCGCAGAGGATGACTTCTGTGCTCAAATAGACTTGTGTAACATCCACTGCCATGGGGGGAGAGGGGTATTTTTCAGTCTCCTGGTGCCTTTCATCCCAGAGGAGTTCAAAGTGCTTTTTAGACTACTTCATAGATCTGAGAAAGGGACGAACAATGGGTTTTGCATGAAACGTTCTTCTCTGCCAGGAGAGCAGCACCTAACCACTGCAGCTGTGGAGCTGGGAGCCAGAACTCTTCAAATGTACCCGCTTCTGCTGGCAAGCAAAGCAGAGCAACACCGCAGCTCAATGTCATTTATGTAGTCTGGAGGAAGAGCTGCCCAGGACTGTTTTGAGTCTTTTAGGAATTGAGGGAGTGTGGGTTAAAGGAGAGGAAATAGCGCAGATATGGGTAGTAAAATGACTGGTTTTTGAGCAAGGAGGCCAAGGAGGGCTTTGAGGTGATAACAGAGAATAGACTGCAGGTGAATTTGTTGTGCAAAGTGTTGACATACAGATATAACACTCTTCTGTCTTTGCCAGAGAGATCTTTCATGTCAAACTAAAGAGGAAACAACACTTTATTAGAGGAAACCTCATAGCCTGGGTATGATGGCACCTGAAATATTCCCTAGTCCTGGTTCTCCAGCTCAGCAAGACTATAGGAGACTGAAGGCTATGGAAAAGAAAAGAAATTTGCTCCAAGGATCAGAGATGTGTTCTTCCTGGATGAGCCAAGTGCTTTTAAATTCCCACAGCTTTGCTGGCATCTGAAAGACGCAGAAAGGCATCAGGCTGTGCCACCTTCCAGGTGGTGGTCAAAAGGCAGGGAGGATGTGGCAGAACTGGAAGAGCTGGTGGAACAGGAACTATTTGTCACAGTGAAGAGTCATGAGAGGTTGGACACAGTGGTCCCAGTATCCATATCAGGCTGCAGAAGAGGGCAGATGTGGGCAGCTAACCAGTGTGCTCCCATGTCCCTGAGGATGTCATCCCAGTAGAAGCGCCACATCCTGCGGTGTTTTTCAAGAGCTCCATGACCCTTCAGTAGCACATCTGGAATGGCTTCTCTGGTGTGAGTCTGTGTTCATGACCACGTCCATCAAGCAGCACTGGCATACAGAGGAGTTTGGGAGCTACAAAAGAGAGCAGCCGGAGGAGACCCTGGTTGGTGTGAGCATCTCTGGTGGCCTCTCCACTGCTTTCTGTCTTTGCTATGTCTAATGGTGGAGATGGTGCTCACACCTTGTAGCATGTCCAGCCCAGCCCAGGTGCTGCAGGCCATGATTTGATGTGCATTCCCTTTGCCAGCCATGCCAGCTAGGTTTGCTTGCCATGTTCAGTGTGGTGAGTGTCAGCAGTGGAACCAAAGGATCACTGGTGCGTGTAGTATTCTGCCTGCAAAGCCTGCAAGAAGACAGAAAAGGTAATTTCATCTGGGATAGGGGAGGAGAGAAGGGGTATAAGGAGTGATGCCACGTGAGTTTGTCGTGTTCCCTCAAGGAAAACTGTGCATCTCTGTAACAACAGGAGAGCAGCAGGGAAGTAGCCAAGAGATGAAAACCAGCTTCTTAGCAACCCTCTCGTGCATCTCTCCTCTCGTGTCTTCACCACCAACAGTAAGAAATGAAAAGGAAGAAAAAGGCAGCAAGATATGTTTTGAACGGATGCCAAGGTTGATTTAATTGGATATATTGAATTCGTTAACTTCTGAATGATGTGGCTGCAAATAACGAGCTGCGAGCGGCAGCGGCAGCACAGCACAGACCTGCCAAAAGGTTCAGCAAAGCAGAAGGATTGACCTACTTCCATCAGCTCCGCAGGGAGTACAGGCAAAATGCCCTCCACTTGCTGTCGCTGTGCTCCCTGGAGGGCTGCACATCCCTCCATGCAGAGGAGAGCTCTCCTGGGCTGGGAGGCTACTGGGGAGCCCTGCATGGACTCCCCAGCACGAGCTCAGGGCTGGATAAATGTTCATGTGCCCATGGGAGGTAGCTTGCTTAAAGCAGGGTCTCCTGCTTGGTCTGCTGACTGCTGGCTTCTGTCTGATGCTGATTTTCTGCTTCTCCCATCTTAAAAAAGTACTCCATATTCTGTGGTAATGGCCTAAATGCTGTTGTAGCTGATAAGAGTGATAAAATCACCCATGCACACTGCCATGGCAACCTACAGCAACTGCTCTTCACTCTTGATGTTTCTCTGCTCTTTGGCGTGAGCGCAGATGTGTGGTTTTGGCTGAGGCTTGCCTGGGAATTACCCAGATCTGGAAGACTTGGCTTTGGTTATGAGCTGTGCCATGGATGTGGAGCCGCTGGGCAGTTCCTGGCCTTCGCGGCCACCCCTTGAAGCAGGGCGTGCTTCCGTGCACTGCTGCGAGCCCAAGCAATGCAGATTGCATCTCGAAAGCATTGTCAGCACTGGGGAGGAGGCTTCTGAAAAAGAAATATGTTTCCAAATGAATTTCATAGTGGTTATCAAGAGGAACCACTGTGTGTCTGCTCCCAGCACCACCATCGTGAGTGTGTGTGTAGATCCTGCCAGAGTCCTCCCTGCAGGCAGTGACCACTGGATCCCTGCAAAGTTGGTGTGGTGCCTCCTGGCCAGGTAACCCCCCAGGTAATGGAGAAGTTCAGCACCCGAGTTGCATCCTGGTGTTCTGCCTTTGGTACCAGCCGCAAGCCAAACTCTTCCTATTCATTTGACAGTCTTCTTCAGTGCTTATTAGTGTCAGTGCAGGAAAATGTCCTGAGGAACTGTGTGTCATGAGAGAAGGTGGTTTTCCTGAGCCACCAGACTGACAGTGGTGCTCTTGCAGTAGGGAATGTTTGCCAAGACCTTTGGAGCTAGAAGAAAACAAAAGAGACATTTGCAAAGTACACAAGTACAGAAGTGCTGCGTGAAACCATGGCCTAGGTTGTGTTGAACAAGGCGCTGACGTGGGAGGGAAAGTTGGACACACCATCAATCTCCGTTATTATTATGAGTGTTAACCCCACATTGGTAGTACCAGGCCTACTGCACAGATCCTAGTGATAGTCATCCAGCATGGTGGGGAACTTGCTATTTCAGTGGGGAAATGAGGCAAAGCATCATTGGGGAACATGTCCGAGGTCACACAGAGGAGATGACCGGGATGATGTCCTCCACCACTGAAACTCTGGCCTTTTTCCAATCCCTGCCTTGATTGTGGGTTCTTCTCCTGACCCCACAGCACACCTCAGACAGAGCAGAGAAGGGTTGCAAGTGGGAATATGAAAGAATACATGTTGTTTCATTGAGCAACATCAGGAAATCGTATGGGCAGAAGAAACCGAAGACAGATGGAATGAACCCAGCTGTCTCTGCAGAGAAGACATCTCCTTGTAGCGTGGAGGCTGCTTTCAGGATTCATGATTCAGCTTTCAAGTTGGTTTTTGATAGTTAGGATGTTTTCATTTTGACTTCATCTGTTGACAAGGCGGTAAGAGCGCTGCGAGGACGCATATCTCTCCATCAGGTATGACTAATTGTACTGGGACAGCCATGCACGATAACACTTCTGTTTTCTCTGAAAGGGCTCCATTACAGCCAAGCCCCATTGAGTGTTTTTTTGCAGGAGTTTTGCTGATTGTGCAGCCCTGTGAGTGAGCAAACATGGAAAGTGTTGAATATTCAGCTCAAAACCCAGAAGCAGACTTGTTTCACTGCGTGTCTGAACTGAGCTTTTAACCGCGTGTTGTCAGTGCTTTTTAGGAAACTCATCTTGCCTGAGATGCATCATCCGGTAATGACATGCTCTGATTTAGGGACAGCCACCAGGAGCTTTGCGAAGGTCAGGGCTCATGGTTAGGCATTGGTGTCTTTGCAGCTCACTGTTGCACTCTGCTTTCCCCATCTTCTCCTTGGAGAGCTAAAGTAAGTCCATGCTCACAAATGCAGTTTTAAACAAGAGCCAACAGTGTGATTTGTCTTAGTCCTGCACTCAGAAATAAAATGTCTCCAAAAAAGCCAGTGCATGGCAGAAGCTGGAAAGCCAGGTTGGGCAGAGCCTTGGATGACATTGTCTAGTCTGAGGCATCCCTGCCCATGGCAGGGGGCTGGAACTAGATGATCTTAATGTCCTTTCTAACCCAAACCATTTTATGATTCTATGATTCTAAAACACTTTTGTTACATCTTTGCTGCTGTTGATTCTGTTTCTGCAGGAGCCAGGAGTTTTGGTGGAACCTAAGGGTAAATTTAAACTTCTTGTAGTTAAACTGGTTTCCTCCTGCTCCTCAGGGCAGCAGTTGCATGCCATGCTTATGTCCCTGGAGAAGTGTGTTGGCACAGGTGAGCCTCTGATCTCAATACATCAGCTCAGTGGTCAACACCCTTATGCAAAAAGAGCTTTGGTGTGCAACTCTTCCATTTGGCAGAGTTTGATCTTTGCATGAGTTACAACAGAAAGCTCTCCACAAGAGTCTGTGCAGCTTTAAAAACGTGCTTGCCTTTGATGGAAATCATTGTGTGCTCCTCAAGATTTGTAGTCATCTGAAAGCTGCTACTAAAAGCTTGCAAGTGGGCAGTCTGTCCAACATAAAGAGGTAGTGGAGATCTTCTTGACCCTTCCTCTGCCTCTTTTCTTGTGGACTGAGGCAGGTTTTCCTGTCTGCAACAAGGCTTCTTGTTTAGAAGTGCGAGACTACTTCCGTCATGGTACCAGTGCAGAGCCATAGTTCCTAGTTGGGTGTTAGAAGAATTAGTGAGTAATCATAAGGGTGATGCACCAAGAGACAGTCAGTGCAGACCTTCTAAGGGCATTGACTTCTCACAGTAAACTCACTAAGGGACCATTTAAGACTTCTCCTCTCCTTGCTACGTTGGCTTTGTTGTTTGTTGTACCTAAGGAGCTCTGAGCATGTGAACTGAGGAGAGGTGAACTTTGCAGCTGAGGACACCAAGGAGGAGACAGCTCTGGACACAGAGAGGTTTGGCATGGCATCATGGCCTTATCCGTGATCTGTCCAGGGTGAACTTGCTGCAGATGAGGCATCCCTCTCTGGAGGGGCTCTTCCATGTATCTGCAGCTCTTTAAGGATGTTGACAGGAATGACCTGTTTGCATTGAAGGTGGTTCCCCTTGCTCCTTTGGATGCCCCGTGGCAGAAAGAGGAGTCCTACTGGCTGCCAGTTCAGCTCTAAAAACGATGTCTGTGCAGAGTCCATCCTTGTCTGGACTCCAAGGGGCTGCTGTGCACAAGGCTTTCACACAGCTTCCTTAACAGTCTCCTTTTCACTTTTTCCAGGGACTTGTACTGTGCTTCATTTCAGAGGGATCCAGTGAATTAACATATTGTTGCTGCTGCCTGGGTAATTGCATGCCCGGGGTCTACTCTGCTCTGACATAGTCTTCCTGGCTTCCCAGAGAGAAAGCATCCTTTTCCTCCAGCAAACAAGTCTGCAAACTGTTGCCCTGAGAGCTTGCTCAAAGGATAGAGGAATGGGAGGATGGAGGGAAGAGGGGGAGGCTGTTTCTGAAAGCCTATCTGGCTTCAAGACCTCACCTATCGACATGGAGGAGGAGATGAGGTTTTTAATCTTTATTTGTATACCAAGGTACTAATTTTGACTGAAGCTGTGGTTTCTTGTGCTGATTTGTACAGACCTTGTATGGGTGCAGCTACAGAAATACAGGCCCACACTAGATACTACAGGGGCTCAGAAACTGCCTGAAATTAGCTATTCTGGGTCACGGAGGAGTTTCAGCAGAAGTTGAAACTGAGTGATCTGATACCCTGAAAATAAAAACCTGTGAATAGGTAGGTATAAAAATGCTTACTGGTCTCACCTCCAAGTACAAAAAAAAACCATGTGGATAAACCCTTAGAGCCTTCTAAGGCCCTGTGAGAGTAGACCACATCTCAAAATGTGTTGGAGAGCACATCTTCAAAGCTGTACAGATTTCTTAATGCGGATGCAGCTTTGCATTTTTAAAGGATGCTATTTGGTCAGGACTGACTTCTGGTGGGGAGCTGGCATCTTGTAGGCTTTGGTCTCCAAAATCAAATGTGGGTGTGTGCAGTGTGAGGAGGGCAGCTTTACCCCCAGCATGGCTTGGCTGTCAAGCAGTCATGAAGAGGGCAGGGAGCATCAAGACCCTGGAGTAAAGGGGAAGAGTTGGTTCATGGCTCTGCCAATGACCTCCTGGGTGACCTGGGGTGAGGAGATGAACCTCTCCTCTTCCATCTCCTCCTCTCCTGCCCACCCAGCACATGACAGTTGCCTTATGGTTTGTATGGATCCTTCTGAGAACCCAGAGCTCAGCAGCGCCCTTTTCATCTTCTCAGTTGTGACATTTCCTGTTTCTCAGTCACATAAGTTATTTTGACTGGAAGCAAGACATTGCTCCAGCACCCTTTGCGACACAAGGGATGGAGAGGTGAAGAAGGCCGTGCCGACTGTGTAGCTTGCTCATGTTGTATCAGAGCATTGCAGCTAGCAGGGGACGGGGAAGGCATCTTGAGCTTTTGCATCCTGTGGAATAGAGGCTGCAGCCTGGGGCAGTACAGAGAGCCTTTTTATAGTCAGCACTATACATGGGGCTTAGGAAATCCTGCTTGTTCTGTAAATGTGTGTATGTACAGGGGAAGAGGGACATTTGACTGCCCTCTAATACTGCTCTTGTGTGTGCTGCAGATGGGACGTGGACCCTGATGCCCAAACTGAGATGGACAGTTGCACGGTACTGCATGCAGAAGTGGGGTTTGTCATATGGTGGAGGGAAACATAAGATACGGTGTCATGGGGTACCTTCTGGGCCTTCACGGTGTTGGGATTTGGTTGTTTCTCTCAACTCTTTCACTTGGGGGATATCACAGTACCTGAGCATTGAATGATTCCCACTCTTTCCTCTGAAGCCTCTGAGCTGGGGGCAGTTAAAAGATGACTTGTAGGACTGTAGGATAATTCAGGCTGAAAAGGATCTCAGGTGGGTCAGCTGTGAGATCAGACCAGGTTGCTTTTAAGTTTATTCACTGAAGTCTTGAAGACTTCTCATGATGAGAGTGTGCATCCAGCTCCATGGCCTGACTGTTGTCATGGGGAAAAAGGTTTCACTAACATCCAGTCTGAACCACTCTTGTTCCAAATGATGCATGTTGTCTCTCATTCCGCTGCCAGACACCATTGTGGAGAGCTCTGTGGCCCTGTGTTACGGTAATGTTACTGTGCTCCTGCAGCCCAGGACGCTGTTGGTCTTTGCTGCAGTTTCTTTGCTAAGGTCCCAGTTAGCTTGTGGTCCCAACAACTGTCAGCCCAGCTCTTGAGCAGTGGCATTGCTGCTCAGCTGGGATGCTGGGCTGTGCTTAGATGATCTCTTGAATAGGACTGTCACTGTGATTGGAAAGCCTGAGCACTTAGCAGCAGCCAGGAGGGAAGAGGAGCGTGGAGGAACCCTCAGGAGACAAAGACCTCTTCTCACTGCTAATGACATGGGCTGCTGCAGGTAGAGATACCAAGCCCAGACAGGTAAAGCAACGTATTGAGTTCTGCAGAAAAACACAGGTGTTATAATTAACATCGTCTCACTTACTCATCTGTACAGCAAGTTTTTACTCACTACTGTGGTTTCAGTGGGGCTGTGACTGTTGATGGCCTTGGAGAGCTGAGGTCTACCATACCGTTGGCAAAGGGTGGTTGAACAAATCTCACTTGCTGTGCTTGCTGCTGGGGACAAAGCATGATTCCTGGTAGCCATGTGTAGAGAAATCATATGTATATATGTATGTGTACCATATTGAAACAAAATGCTGCAGTTTCATTCTGTGCTGCCAACAGTTAGTGTGTGAGTTTCAAACCGGCAACCTATATTCTTTAAGATCCAAGCACCTTGGGGAAAAGATCCATATTTTATGCTGTACTAATTTAAAAAATGGTGTCTTTTGTAGTGCAGCATGGTAGAAATAAGACAAAAAAGGAGAAAGAGAAGACAGAAAGATCCAGACCATCATTTTAAAGGTTTTCTGCTTTTCTGTTCTTTTCAGGAAATGTGGCTGACTATACACGATAGGAATGAAACCGCATATCACAAACCACTGTTGAGTTCATGAAGTGACCATGTTGAAAGAGTAGTGAAAAAAGTGTTCTTACTAGCACCCTCCTAGCCCGTAAGAATCCTGGCTGTGGCTTGCGATTGTAGTAGGGTGAAGATTTGCATTTTCAAGTTGGCGGTTTTCCTGTTTTACCCTTCCACTTCCTATGGGCTAATTTGACGCTGTGTTAATTGTGAATCCGGAATGCAAATCAACTCACCTGCTTGTTTTCCTTTCATTTTTAGGTTTTCTAACTATGGAATCTCTCCTGAGGAGCTGCATCGTGTGCTGCTGACCTTGGGATGGGACACAGGGAGCGAGGAGGAGCTGCAACGTGCGGCTGCCAGTTGCTTTCATGAGGATGTCATATAGTGCTGAAAGCCATTCTGCTCTTGGCGTAAAAAATCCTTATCCTTCTTGTGTGCTTTTTTTCCAGGACAGCTGATACTTCCTGTTAGAGGTGCTTTATATGCAAATCAAGGTGGTACAACAAAAAAGGAGTCCTGAAAGCAATCACACCAATAACCTCAGCTCACCGGGGAATTCCTGCTTATCATTTTTTGTCTTTTCTGTTTTCAGTTCTGTACAAGATGCTTCTTTGCTTGCTCTTTCTTACAGTCTTTAACGTTTGCCCTGCCAGACCTCTTGCTCATGAGCTACAATGCTGCTTGCATTTTGCAGGGCTCCATGTCAGTGCATGAATAAAAGACGGTAAGTGCTGGAAATCAGGGTTAGCAGTCCCTGTGTTCCAGCTCTGCTCTGGTGCTCACTGGTGTTCAAATTAGACATGAACCTCACACTAAGAATGCCATGTGCCTGTAGTGATGATTTACATGGGAAGGTGAGCCCAGAAACCCTCAGGAAGCTCAGGAAAGGAGAGAGGTAGAAAACTAAAAGAAAAGAAGGCAGCAGATAATTAGCTAGCAACTTAAACAGGAGCAGTATTTGGCCATCCTGAGGCACCACGAGAGATGTCATGCTCAGCACTGAACTGATGCAGTGACACAAGTTTTGATCATTTCCTTGCTCCAGCAAAACAAACTTAACATCTGCCCAGTTTGTGCCCTGTTAGGTATCCCTGTAAGTGCATGGGGCTGATCAAAGCCTTGCTCATACCAGGCTCTCACTCAGCTGCCAGCAGCAGCATCACACTGATGCTACAGCAAGTTGTGAGGGTGAAAAAAAAGCCTTGTAGAAGCAGTGCAAGAAAAGAGCATGTCAGAGCAGGAGAGAGCTGCACAACTGCATGGCCTGGAGGATATTCCCATGTGTGTCTAGAGATACCCGCTGCAGCCCGGGTCTTGTTGAATCACACTGTGGTTTCTCTCGCCTTTGTGTGGGTAACAGTGATAATCGTTGTGTGTAGTGTTGGGGTTTGTTATTTGTTTTTTCTTCAATGTAAAACTGTCAAATTGGCATTGGTAGGGCAGCAAGCCTGATGCGGCTTTTATCTACCCTGAACCTGGGGACAAAGGAGGAGAGGAAAATGGCTTGACCAGTTTGGCTGCTGTGTGTGTAACGGTCCTGGGGTTCAAAGCAAAGGACACAACAGTCAGATACCCAAACCCGCCTGGGCTTCCACTGATAAGTCCCATTCCAAAGAGAAAGGCAATCCTGATGGGGCTCTGCAGAGTGGCTGAAACCTCCAGTGCTGTCTTTAAAAGGGGATTTCATAAGGAGTAATATGAACAGAAATGGCTCTTTTGTGGTTTTACACATTCCAGGCATGCCAGGACTGTTCCTGTCAAGGATGGGCAGTTTCTGGGGTTTTGGGTTGTTTTTTTTTTTTTAACTTTTAATTTCAAAATTGTTGACACAAACTAGCAGCTGAAATGGTGCTAAACGAGAGTTGCAAAATCATTACAGTAGCAGTAATGGAAACTGTGAGACTTACGCCTGAACTGGTGGTGGGGGTTCACCCCATCATCTACACTGCTGTGCTGTTTGGATCGCTGCTTTTGCCTGCTATGACTGCTTCAGGATGGATGACTTGAAAGCAGAGCTTTAACTATTGGTTACCAGAACCTGAGAAAACAGTGCTTTAGAGTTTTTTTCAGCAGTACCTTTTCAGCTGAACCACTGTTAAGCATGAATCTGTTTGGTATCAGTACAGTTATGTGGGCATACAGCATCTTGGCATCATGACAGCAGCACTCATTTCTGCAGATATAGGGTACAGAAATGAGATGCAGCTACTCCTGCTTCAGATGTACTTCTGGTTTCAAGCAGGCTGCATCAGTTTGGATTGCACCTGTACACTTCAACACAAAGGTAGCATGCACAAAATGATGATGCCTTAAACCTTAACTGAGCCTTGAAATAGCCTGAAGTTTCACATGCGGTAAAGCTCTAGATGGTTTGTGTAGACCTGGCCTGTTATTTGAGTGTCTGATTCATAAGCCTACATGTCCTGTTCTTCTAGACGTGTGCTTCTCCTTTTGCCATAGTCCTGTGTGCTGTGTACATAGCAAGAGCTCATAGGTGGCTGAGAAAGCCACAGCCAGAGGCTTACTGCCATCGCTTTTCTAGCATGGGTACCACAAGGAGTATGGCTATAGCAGTGTGTAATTAAGTGTAGACCTCAAACCCCCCTGTGGCAAACACTCAGCACCTTCATCAGCAGCACCATGCTGACTGCAGCCAACTCAGCACCTCTGTGAGCTGGAGCTGCACCTTTACCTGCGCCTCTAATCCCTCATCCCAGCAGAGGCTGAACCATGGAGCCATAGACAGCTGCCCTGAGAACTTCCTTTGCAGCCTGCCTTTGACCATAGCACACGTGCAGGCAGAGGGTGAGATGCAGAGGGTGAGAAAGCATCTCCTTGAAAGCAGCAATGAGAAAGACACTGTTTGAATGAAACTTCTGGCTTGGTTTTATTAACAGTGAATATGGTTATTTAGTGATGCACAGGAACAGGAGTGCATTTAACACATGGTGCCTAAAGCGCCTTCCCACCCTTGAACACAGGTGATGTTATAGAGAAGTCTCAAGGCTGTCACCTGGGCTGTTGTAGGTCTGTGGATGGAGGAACCTTAATCACCTGGGTTGGCATCGAATGCTGCATTTGCAGGATACAAGGAAGGAGGAGCTGGTGTTAATACAGTGCTCAATGTAAATATTTTTCACCTAAGAGGAGTCTGGTCTTGTAGCCTCCTGGGCTGTTTGCCATTTTGGGTTTGTTTCCTGAATAAAAACAAAGGAAAAAAAGAAAAGTTTTCTTTACCCCATCAGTGCTTCCAACCACAGAAATTTGGAAACAAAAAGCTGGAAGGTGTAGTCAGCAGCGAGCTGTCTTTTTACTGGGCCTGTCTTGCAAGGGATGGTTTTGAAGTGGATTTTGCTCTGGCCACTGAAGGTCTCAGCTGTGGAAATATTTATTGCCGTGAAGCTGTAGCAAGCTTTAGAAGTGGCAGGAAGAACTACTTTTGTAACCAAATAAATGTGTTTTCTCTACAAGTCACACAAATAGGTGTAAGTTTGGAAAACCTTTGGTTTGAACTAAGATGATTTTCCGACTGTGTCATGTAGAGTAGGAAAATGAGTGGACCTTGAGCTGCATTTTAACATATATTTCATCCATTTGACCACAGTAAAAGGTTATGTTGAGATGCTCTATTGCCCTTCTCTTGGTGTGTCCTTGCTTGGTATTTTGTGCTTTAGAATCTTCATTTTCCCCCTTTTTTGATGGCTTGAGAGTTTTGACAGAAAGGGCAAAAGCACACGAAAATGGTCATGTCCTTGTGAAGGCTATGGCAAGTCATGCAGTGGTGAAGAGATGATGACAACCTGTAGAAGAGGCAGTTTTTGACTGCATGGGAAGTGGTTAGCACCTCATTCGATGTCCTCACATCAAAGCTGGACAGTAGGCTGGTTGAGATGCTCTGTTTGAACCACAAATTACTGGGCTTCAGGCAGAAATCACTGGATGAAATTCTGTGGTCTTCATTAGGCAGGAGGTCAGACAAAATCATTTAGCTGGTTTCTCTTGGCTTTTAGAATTTATGAATCACATAGTCAGGCTTGGGGTTTTTATGAGTTTCCATGAAAAGCCTTGGTAGCATGCAGACAACAAAACCCATCTGTTCTCTCATGCTTTCATCATACTGTGTCGCTTTGAAATTGTCCTAGAAGGAGAATTAAATTGGGCTTGTTACTTAAATTTCAGTATGGGTGGAAAAAGCAACTCTATGTTGATTATTATGGCCTGTAATAACCACAGGAATGAATGATGCTTAATGCCAGCCCTGATTTAACAAACATCTGAGGACTGGCTCATCACCACAGCATAGCCAACAACTGTCTCTTCTCTGTTCCCCATGGGAATTGAGCACCATGGGATCCTGCAACAAGGCAAAAAATGGGAGGAAGAGCAGCTTATGTGCTTTTGTTAGTGTCCAGTTACTCCTGCAAGCCATCAAACCCAGGGCTGCAGGAGCTGGCAACACAGGGACGCACACCTTAGTTGCCTGGCTGTGGAAGAGTCTCTGGACTCCAGTCCTACACAGCACTTTGTGAAAACAGGGAAATTTGGGAAAGCCCGGAGCAATGCAATAACTGGAGAAAAGAAGAGGGAAATCAAGTGTCAGGAACATAATGAAAATTGAGATAATGTGAAATAATATTGCTTTCTTCCCAGTATGCAGCTCGGATGAAAACACAGGCATGAGCATAGTGCTTGCTGACTGCAGCCCTCTCCTCCCTGCCAAATGAGGCTTGTGACAAGGTGCCACCCTGCACTCAGAGGTTTTGGTGGTTCAGTGGACATCCCTGTTGTATGCCCCAGGCTTGACCTGTCTTTGCAGTGACTTGGGCCCACTTCCCTTCCTGTCCTACAGCAAGACTTCTACCAAGACCTCAACAGGGACTTCAGTCAGGGTTTTAGACTGGTCTAGAACGATGAGATGGTTTGATGCACCCAAGGCTGCTTTCTGTCAGTTTGCCAAATGGCATGGCACAGAATATATCCGTAGGGCATAAACTCTCCAGCTTTCCGTGCTGGGGAGTGTAGCCAGATGGTTATTGGAAATGGTCCACATTTGCTCCTAGTTTTTGTTCAGGAAGGTGCTAGTTGTCATGAACCAAGAAGGTACAAAGGAGCAGTGTTGGAATCATTTGGGTTCCAGTGTTGGGAATATTTCCTCACGCTGTTTGGCAGTAAGGATATAATCAGTCCTTGTAGGCTGGTATCTGATTAAATAGCTCCAATGCAAAAAACTCCCTCATTTATGGCAGTTGAATGTATTGCAGTGTGGTTTGGAACAAAGTTTAGGTTCTGCCTAAAGCCTAAATGAGACTGTGTGGGTAACACCGTGTCAGGGAGGGAATTTAAGGGGTCATCGTGTGTAATCATGTGAAAGTGAGTGCTCAATGGAGCAGTGGGACAGAAAGGATCTCTGCAGCTCTGGAGAGCGAGTAGGAGCAGGGTGTGTGTGTATCTCCCTTTAAAGAGGGGACACTGGCTGGTGTCTGCACTTGAAAAAGGGTAGGAAAATGCCAGGAAGAATTCAGAGAGCCACAAATGGCTTGGGATTGCCAACGCAGAACTCCAGGCTTAAGGAGCTCAGTTTTCTTGGCTAATTGAGATGAAGGGCAGCAAGGGGATGACTTGAGTGCCACATCTAGTGGAAGAAAGTTTCAGTCAGCAGTTTTGGGCTGCAGAAGGAACTTTTGGAAGTTTTATGCCTTTTCCCAGGTTTTAGAGGAAATCACAATGTCTCTCTAGGGTTGCAGCTTTAGTCTAAAATACTGGGCTTATTATGTAGAGGTCTTGGGTGAAAGGGACCGATCTGCATTGTACTAACAGCAGGATGGATCATTTGGGTCTTTATGCCTTTATGCTCAGAGATCTGATGCTCCCCAGCACCTTCCTCCCTCAATCCTTGGGGTATGGTAGTTCTCCTGCAACACTGGGCATAGTTTAAGCCATCAGGTCAAAATGCTTTGGAGCCTTAAGGCAGGCATCTCAGATCGATGGGTTTCTCCCTGGTAGTGGCTGTTGTCCTCCAGTGAGTATGGTGGGAGGCCAGACAGGTGGCTGAGATGTGGACTCTGGCACTTTGGATGTGTGAAGCAGCACAAGATGAACCCCCCTCTCACTGCCTGTATGAGTGAGAAGAAGCTGCTAGAACAAAGCACCTAATGAAGAGCCATCTGACACCATCCGAGACAAAAATAATATGGAAACTTTAATCTTCTCTCAGATACTGAGTGGTCCCTGGAGGTCCTGTACTAAGCCTGACCCACTTGCTGGGCCCCAGCGGTGCAGCACCAGGTGCTCCTCCAACTGCCTTTGCAGGAACGTAAGGACAGTGATCTAAAAAAAGACAAGGAAGCACAGGGGAGGGTAGTGAGTAGTAAGACTTTATTAAGAACAAGTTGGGTTATTTTGTTGTTAAATGCACACCCACCTTCTGCAGCATTTCTTTCCTCTCAGAAAGGAGGGAGGTGTTGGAGTGATTTGTTTTCAACCTGATCATATGGTTTCCCAGTTCCTTCCATGAATGCCTGCCTGCCACATCCCAGTCTTTCCAGCCTTGCCGTGTTTGGGAGGTGGCTGTGAGCATGCCCTCGGGGCTGAGCTCCAGCACCATAACTGGTATCAAGGGCTGCTCCCATCCCAGGCTGTAACCCACTTAGTGGGAATGGAAGGAGGGCTTTTGCAAGTAGCAGCATGACTGTTTAATAGAGGCTGGAGCCTGGAGCAGAGGCTCGTAATGAGCCCAGGCTGACATCCCTAAGCTCCCTAAAGGAAATGTTACCACTTTGCCACTGCTTCAGATTGGAGGGCATCTAAGTGGACAAAGCAACAATTGGTAAAAACCAAATCCAAAATCTCGGCTTTGAGAAGATGATAGCAATGGACTATTCACAGCAAACCATAGCCCATATCCTGTTCCAGGACGAAGTTGCTGGAAAAATGATTCCCTCATGTTCCTCAGAAGGGCTGCTGGACTGCCAAATGAGCTCCAAGCTTTCACTTGGTAGATACTTAATACCCAAACTGAGAGAGGGTAGATTTAGATTAGATATTAAGAAGAAAATCTTCACTATGAGGGTGCTGAGGTACTGGCACAGGGTGCCCAGAGAAGCTGTGTCTGCCCCATCCCTGGCAGTGTTCGAGGCCAGGTTGGATGGGGCTTGGAGCAACCTGCTGTAGTGGAAGGTGTCCCTGCCTGCGGCAGCAAGTTAGAACTAGATGGTCTTTAAGGTCCCTTCCAACCCAAATCGTTCTGTGATTCTGTAATTTTTGAGCCATCTGAAAAGTGTGAGTTCTCACAGAAAATGTGAAAATGGTGGTGTTATGGAATAAATTTTTTCATGCCTGAATTTCATTCTCCATTTTGAATGAATCAAATGTATTTCATGGGACTGAAAAAGCTGGGATTTCTACCCCTTTCTTGTGCAGTGTCGGGGGGGGGTTGTGTTTGCTTTTTTCTTTATCAAAATGTTTACAAACATTTGTATGTTAAATGGCTTCTGATAAGTTGATAACAAAAGGAGAGTTGGGGTTTGGTTATCTCCATTTTTTTCTTTTTAATTTCAGCAAAATGGCAAGCAGTTAATTTTGACCCACTTTCAAATCACATCAGCAAATAAACACGGAATGGGAGGTGTGATGATGTGAACTTAAAAAATGCAACAGGTCAGGACAGGAGAGACTAGCAGCAATCCTGCTCTGATGGTATGCCTAGAATCGGGTGGTTTAGTGGATCTTACCATTGTTCTGCCACTTGGATTCCCAACGAGTGGAAGGGGATGAGGAAGTAGAAGCCACCAGCGCTCTCCTCTCCATTTTTCTTGGTTCCCTTTGGGATGGCAGCAATGTGCATCTCACAGTCACCATGGCTGCATCAAACGCCTTGTTTTATGTAGGGCCTATCAAGTGAGATAAGCTCAGATGGACAGACGGGTGCTTGCTCTGGTCCCTGAGCTCTGGAGCCTGCCGTTAGTTCCAAGGCTGAACTCAAAAAGCCTTGCTGAGAGGACGGGTACAGCAGCTCCAGTTAGCAGCATGGGGGCACAGTTACAATACTCCCAGGACAGAGTGAACTCTTGAACAGCTTGCTTGGCCTGTGGGAAGATAGACCTTTGGCTGTGATTCATCAAGATCTTGCTAAGCTGCTCTTCTCCACAGCAGGTCTGCCTTGCCTGCTTGCAGGGAAAGCATGCCAGCAGCTTCTGCTGAGTTTGGAAAAGTCAGCCCCACAGTTACTGCCTTACTGAAGAAGTACCAGGAGAGCGTTTTATTTACCTAAGGCTGGATTTGGGTTGACTTGTGCTATCCAAGAAGCTGACCCTTCTCTCTGTTAAATCCTATTCCCAGCACACACAGGTGTGCATGGTTCTTGCTTGATTCATGTTTGGTTCAGGAGGACTTAGTGGCCTTTCCTCATCATTATCAAAACAGTCACTTCCTGATGACTTTGGCATTCCCAGTTTTGGTCTTACAGCAGAAACAGCAGCACTTTTCTTCCATGAGTCCTTTGCTTTTTTGAGCACTTGTCACGTGCAGGGAACAGTTATCTTGGTGTTATAGTTCCTGAGACCTTCCTCACAGGGATTCTCACCCAGTGCCTATAAAAGGTGCAACATGGGTTTGTTATCTATGGAAAACGAGGGATTTTTTAACGGTTGATGTGGGGAATATTCCAGCCTCTGCCTGTCTCTGCTTTTCTCACTGTGAGATTGAGTCGTCTCTGTCTTCTGTCCTTATCCCCATTTTGGTGGTAGGAAACAGGCCAGCCAAGCAGCTATGGGAAACGTCTTGGGCAGCAAACCCAAGATGCATGCAGGGTACTGGGGGAGCTCCCCAGTGACCGGAGTGGTGCTGCTGGGAGTGCTCAGCCTGACACTATTGTGGCAATGACACTGTCGGAGTGGGTGTTTTCTGCCTATTTGGGACCCTGTACCGCAGGCTACTGAGATGCTACCAAAACGTGATGCTGTCTCAGCCAGGTCAGGAAACGTCCTTCTCTACTCATAGCTGGAGGGAGATACGGCTCTGTTTTGCTGTTTTAGAGCTGCCTGGAGTTAGTGCATAACTCCATATCTAAAGTCTCAGGTCACTCCTGGTGCCTGACCACCAGGTGACAAGTAGAGGTACAAAATCCCTGTCCCAGTCATCTGCAGAGAGAGAAGAGGTATCCAGGGACCAGTCCTGGCATTGCTCCTTGAAGCTGCTGAAAGTATTACTGCTTCCAGCTATCCTGCCTGTGCCCTGCCTGTCCATTGGGTCTATTAGCCTCTGCAGCAGATTGGAACTGGGAATCAAAGGGATAAAGCGCAGTTTGGGGTCTGTGAACGGTTTCAGGAACCTGGGGCAGGGAGATGGGAGCAAGGATAATGTGCTAAGCCACTGCAGGTGCTGGATGAGCAGAGGGTGAACCAGCCGCTTGCTGCCCACACCAACAGCAGGCTCCTGCAGAGCTGTTTGATTCAAACAGCCGAGATCTGGGGGAGATCTGCTCCTGTTGGCACCTCCTCTTACCCTGGTTGGAAGCCATCATTGGATGTGTTGCCTTATGCCAAACCTATTCATAGCTGCTTAATCCTCTGCAGCCAACCAGCTCGGTGTCGTGGACTTCCTTCCAGGAGCCAGATATGGCAGTACCATTATACATGTGGCTTTTGAGTGACTTGTACATGGCCAGGCAGCAAGCCTGTGGCTGAGCAGGTGTTGAAATCCAGCTCTCCCAAGCTTTAGGTTGGCAGCCTTTCCACCAGGAAACTCTTCATTTAACTTTCCACCATGGCAGATGGGGTTACATTGATGTAGGAAGGAAGTCTCATGCGCTTGTGCATCTCTTCCAGCCCTTCTTCACCTCTTCCCCAAGGCAAGGAAAAGAAATGTTGCTCTGTGCCCAGGACAGAGCAGAAAGGGAGCTGGATTGCCTCTGGCTCTATGCACCAGAGGAAAGAATGGGACAGTTTTGGGCAACGTTCAAGGCAGGTCTTGCAGGTTTGCAAACTGCTCCCGCAGGGCTCCATCACCAGCTCTTATCCATGAGAGCCTGGCAGGTGTAGCAGCAGGTTTCTCTGCCACCCTTCACTTCTCTCTCCTTCAAAGCAGGAACAAGCTGCCCTGGAACATGCTGACCTTCGGCTTAATTCTTTCTTTTTTCCCCCAAGTCAGGGACACTCACATGAAAACTGTGGAAAGCTGCAACAACCTCAGCTTTTTGTCAGCTTTCCTTGCACAGTGGCTCTTGTTCTGCTCTTGGCTATTGGGTAAGAAATCAATGTTACTGTGCGAGCAAGCTCCCAAACAGGTGGTGATCACACACATATTAACTTGAACCAGTGCAGGAGGCACCCTGTCCCCCTGTGGACCCACCACGGGGAGAGGATATCTCATCACCCTTTGTTTGTGCTCAGAGTGCGGCTGTCCAGAGGATGGTGCCCAAGCAGATAAGGCTCTGGGCACAGATGTCTGGTTTGATTATTCCTTTCCTTTTGGTACGGACCATATGGTAGCACGGGCAGCACAGATAGCTGGCAATCAGGATTCCTAGGCTCCCTCCATGACTTTACCGCTCGCTCATTTCATTTTCAAAGCGGTTTTCGTGCATCAGCAAAACTTGCTGCCTTGAACCTCCCCACCCCCTTAAAACAAGAGCCCTCCCTCATTACCGAAGGTGCTTTGGAATATAGTAACCACGTCTTGCTTTCCTATCACAAAATTAGATGCACTTCATGCTTGTAAACTTCTTTGGCACCAACAGATAAAAGGTGCTACAGACAGGTTGCTAATCAGTTTGATTGAGTAAAGCGTCTAAAGTTTGCCACTGCTGCTGGAGGATTGCAGGCTGATCCATCTATAACCCGGAGGAGTAAGATGAATTAGGTATGATAAGGATTGTTTGGTTTCTGGTCTGTCAACCAGTGAATGAAATGGCTCAGTGTTTATATGCCAGGTCACAGAGAAAAGTTTGCGATTGGAAATGATTAGGCACACTGATTAATGTTTCCAGTGCTCTTTGATCCAGAGCTGCCAGTTGGAATGAGTCTTGCTGCACAGACATCCCGACTGCCTCATAGTGAAAGTGCAGGGGGTAGAAAATTGACTGAAAAAATGCAGGTGGGGATGGGAAGGCTCTGTCTTGAGATATGGTCTTTTTCCACTGGGGACTCCAGGGTTGCATTCTTTGAACCATCCCCTTGTTCCTGGAAGTCAAGGCAGTTTGTAAGTCACATTGTGCTTGTGGGGTTTATTCATTGTAAAGAAAATGTTGAGGATGATTGCCAAGTCACCTAAACTTCCACTGCTGATAAGGACCTCAGTGTCTGTTAAGTTAAGGACTGAGCACCTCAGGATCAAGGAAAGCTTTAAAACATAGCACTTTCTGAGTAGTTTGCGGCTCTTGTGAAACTGTTAATGTTTCTCTCCTTGTGGAGGTGCCATCTCCTGCATACCTTCTTGTGATGGATGTTCCTTCTGTCGGCCAGAGGATTTCCCATTTTTAACCCTCAATTAGGATATGCCCCTTTTATCATTGGTGAGATATTTGAAATAGTTGCCGAAGACAAGACACAGGAGGATTTGCCTGGATAAGAGAAAGAATCCCCACCACTTCTTGTCATTCCCACATCACCACAGTTTGTCTTCATTATTTTGTATCTCCATCATACTTTGGGTGTTATGCTTGAACCAGCTGGGAGGCCTCAAACATGTGCTGCCTAATACATTTTCTTTATGACAAGGTCTGCAATGTTTGTCATCCTCACCGTCACGCCTGTCATCCACACTTGGTCCTTCTAAGTCAATGTCCCCTTTTGTGCAGAGTCGTCTATGTCAGGATGGTATTTATCTCAAAATGCTTCTGCTGCAGGTGATTCATCAGTTATAGCTGCTTTTGTTCACGAAAGGGAGGAAGCGGGAGCTGGGGCTGCCCCTTTTCAGGCAGCCCAAGGTCTACCCTACTGCTCATGGCCACCTCTGTGCTTGCAGGGAGAAGAGCAGAGCTCTGGGCAATTCTACTTTCACCAACCTTCACTGTTCCTTTGAGTGTGCCTGCTTTTCCCATGTTCTACCGAGCATACACAAGAGCTTGCAGAGACCAGCACTGAGCAGTAGTTCCTCTTTAACATGAGAGGTCCATGTCCCATCTCCACTCAAGTCAGTCACCTGCCCACTACCATTGCATATCTCCAGACAGGATCTGTGTGTTCTCTCCACTCACAGCCCTGAGACCACAGCTTGTCCCCATCCAAGGCCTCTGATCTCTGATAGTGCCTGAACTCATCCCTATGCTGGGCTGACAGCTTTGCTTTAAGCTTTCTCTCTCTTTACTCAGCTGTTTTCACACAATGGATCAAAATCTCATCATCTTTCCTTTCTCTGACTTGGTTCCTTTCAGCCGATGTATTCAGCAGAGGGAGGATGGACAGACAGTGAACTGGACCTTGTTATGTGGGAAATGGGTATAAATGCAAGAACACCTCAGTTTCCTGTCTTTGTGAGGTTGTGCTTCATGCCTGTTTTCAAACCCACGTCGTCTTCCTGTATGGTCTCAAACAGTTAACAACAGTTTAATTGCAGATCATTTTCACAAAACCAGGTGCCCACTCTGTCTATTTTCTAACTTCCAAGTGGCTCCGCTGTGGCTGCTTGGCTTCTGCCCGCCCTGCTGCTAATGTTCCTGCTTTCCTCCCCGGCTTGCTTGGCTGCCCCGGCGTGTTGCTGGGATGGGGAGCAGTGATGTAGGGTCTCCTGGAAGCCTGTGAATGGGGCCAAGCAAAACACAGCTGGGCATCACCCCAAGTACCTCAAGGACTCTGAGCAGGTTCCCATTGTCTCAGACATCTCATTGTGCTAAATAGTGACAGAGGTGCCTGTATTGCTCTCATTCATGGCAAGCTAGGAGCTGGGGCCAGGAAAGGGAGGAGTGTGGAATTAAGGTATGTCTCCAGCTCCTCAGGGTAGGAATCGCTGCTTATCTGAAGCAATTTGGGGAGGTATTTCTATCTGAAGCAATTCTGGAGGAAAAACTATTTCAGGTGTGGTTTCTGCGATGGAAATGATTTCACACTGGTGGAAGCCACCCCAGACGTGTGCCGCAGCACTCGGCCCTGGTGCATGCTGCCAGTGCTGCTCCAGCTCGCTACCATCCCTGTTGTTTCCGCTCTTGCTGGCTGCCTCCTTCCAAAGCTGGCTCTCCATTTGTCCTGCCCATGTGAGGAGGGTCAGGAGAGCGTTGGTGTGAGTGATAAACCCACCCTTCTTGTCCTGTCCATCTTGGTATGGATCCTCACAGGGAAACGGTGAGTGGGATGGCAAGTTTGAAGGTGCCTGCCAAAAATTCCACAGCTCCATCCTTTGTCTTGTTATTGCTACCACAGTTTGTTGACCCTGGCTGTGTGTGAGGCTGTGTTCATCTCCTGGGCTCATAGCTCAAGCCATGACAGAGGTTTCTGGTAGGCTGAGACCTTTGGCTACAGCCAGTTTTGTCTTTACAGCTCTCATGGGAGGTTGCTGCACCCACTTGGAGGCTAGGCCATGCATGCCAGCTCATGTCTAGGAGGCGGAAGGGCAGGGCTTCTGCTTTGGGCAGGCACATGAAACAAGTCCATAGTCAGGGGACGCATGGCCAGCAAGAAGTATGAGACTCACTGCCCCTCTGGGCAGGGTTAGACTGGGCAGAAACCTGGCAGGGAGGATGTCTGCCAGGTGTCCAGGTTAGGGTGCAACCCAGGCCATTAGAAGTCTGGGTATGTGGGAGCTGGAGCTGCTGTCTGAGGTAAAGAGATCTTTAACTCTTTGTATCTTGGACACTCATGGAAAATAAATATTGTTGCATCCTTACTGCTTTCTACTCCAAACTGAAAAGCTCATGACAATTTTGTCCCCCACCATAAATAAATAGCAAAGTATATATTAAGAAGAATTGAAAAAGAAACACAGAAACTCAGACAAGTCTAGGTTGGAAGAGACCTCCTGAAACCAGCTGGTCCAACTTTCTGATGAAAGTAGGGCCTTAGATTAGGTTTTCAAAGCTCAGTCAAGCCACATCTTTAATATTTCTAGTGAGGAAGATTCCACTCTATTCAGACAACTGATCTTGCTCTTTAGTTGCTCTCACAGCAAAGATTTCTTTTTTTAACACTAAAGTGGAACTTCTGTTGAAGCCACTTGTGCCCATTGTTTCTTCTCCTGTCATAGTGCATCTTCAAGAAGAGATGCATCTTCTCAAGTGCCTTTTAGGGATTGGAAGGCACTTGAGTGCCTTCCAATCTGAGGATCTGAGTTCCCCGCCCTAAGCCTTTCCTGCTCAAGGATGAGCAAGCATCACTCATTCCACTGTGGCTTCTCCAGCCAGGTCATCTTGTTGATCCCCTCTGTGCTGGACCATGTCCAGGCTTTCAATGTCTCTCTTGAAATGGGGAGAGAGAAGCTGGACAGTGTGTTCCAGGTGTGGCTTAACAGGTGCTGAGCAGAGTAGGAAAATCATATCCTTTCATCTACTAGCATAAATAGTCTTACTAATTCATCCCAGGATGCTGTTGGCCTTCATTGCTGCCAGGATACAAGGCTGGCTCATTTTCAGTTTGCCACCTGCCAGGACACCCTCTGCCTTTTCAACAGAGCAACTGCCCACCCAGCTAGTGCCCAGCTGGTGCTACTGCTTGGGATTATTCCATCCCTGGTTCAGGACTTGACATTTATCTCTGCTGAAGCTCATGTTAAATCTCATTCTTGCTGGCCAAATCTCAACAGCCTGTTAAGATCTCTCTATATGGAGGCTTTTCCTTCCAGCGCATCTACCTCCTCTCCCAGCTTAGGCTCATCATCACATTTGGTGACAGTGCATTCAGTCCTGCTTTACCAATCATCCATAAAGCTCGTTTGCATTGACTCCAGAAGAAATTAATTTGTGCCCACCTGCCAGCATGACTTTGAGCCTTTAACCACCACCCCCTGAGCTCAACACTTTAGTCAGCTTCTCAACAATTTTGTGTTTCATCTGTCCAGTCCATATCCTAATGCCTCATCAAAAAGGATTTTGAGGAAGGCTGTGTTAAAGACCTTGCTAAAATCAAGGTATATTGTATCCGAAACTTTCCCCTCATCTGCTGAACACGTTGCTTGGTCAGGCATGATTGACCCTCTGGTCTACCCATGTTGGCTTTTCACAATGGGCTTTTTGTCATCTGTGTGCCTAGAAAAAGCTTGTGTAAGGACCTGTTCCATAGTTTTCTTGGGGATTGAAACAAGGCTGGTTGGTCTGTGATTTCCTGGATCTTCCTTTTTTTCCCTTTTCATAGGTGGCCATAGCATTGGCTCTTCACCAGCCTTCAGACAGAAGATGTCTCTCCACACAAAACTGTTTACTCTTTGTGTTTCACTTCCCCTACATGGGGAATAATGTTGTTGACACCAGAAATATTGCTTAAAGCACTATGGATGACAACATGCAAAGAACAGAAGGTCCTTGTGTGTGTTGATGCCAGTCCAAATTAATTAGACAGGACAAATTCTGAGCTGAAAAGGACAATGGTTCACAGTGGCATCTAGTCATGACCTTAATTCTGGAGATGCTCTTGTTGATGGTGGAATAATCCTGTCTGCAGATCTAGGTGAAGAGCAGTTCTGTGTGGCATGAGCTATCATTAATATTATTCTTGCAAGTTCTGTTTAACAAGGTCTTTGTCCTAGCATGCATTCAGCAGTCAAGATTTTTTCCTCCCTGCTAGTACCTGGAAGCCAGGTATCTCCACAAAAGAGTGATCTTCGTTTCATGGGACTATTGTGATATTCAGTGCTGCTGCCTAGTACTATGATGGGGTTCATTAGATGGAGTGGTCATGTCCTGAGAGGGAGCTAGAGTTCTTTTAGAGGTCTCTCATTAGCTGAAAGGTCTGTGTAAAGTTTGCACAGGCCAGTGTAGTAAGTAAGTGGCCTAGTTTTAGACTTACGTTGTTATCAATAATTATATATATCAATATTTGTTTAATCAATGCAGTTAGTTGGCACAATTACACCATTGACACACACCCTCAGGTGTTTATTTCATGTTGCAAAGCAAGCTACACATTGTTAGCCCAGACTTTCCAGCTTTGAAATAAAGAAGTTATCCAATGATACCATAGTAGTTGCATTGGAACTGCTATTTTTGCATTTTAATAACCACCACATTGACTAAGACTAGGGAAGACGTGCTCTCCACTGCCAAAAGATGAGTTTTTCTTATTCAGCTTATCAAGTGACCATATCCTTCATATGTCAGCAGTTGGTGGCTCACAGCCTGGCTTCTGCGAAGAGCAAGAGGAGAACAGCAAGGGCTGAATGGGAAATTCCAGAAAGATCAGGGAGGTTCACGTGGGGCTTTTGAATGAGACTGCCCTCCTAGGCAGGAATTTGCCAATGCACAGCTGCACATGGGTATCCTCTTCCACACCTATGGATTCAAATTTTAAGGTGTAATTGTAATTACTGTTGTAATTGTAAGGTAATTGACATGACATTGCTTAACACTATTATTAATAGTCACAGAGCAGGTAGCTATGTACTGCAGCCTTCTTATATCTTTAATAATGAAGCATGTCCTTAAGCCTTCCCTCTAGGAGGGTGGAAACCTGGCATCCACCCAGAGCCCAAGTTAAGACAAACCCCAAGTTATTTCAAGATGGTAAGAAGAAAAGTATGGGAATTTTTCTCCCATTTTCCAATGTTTTTTAGTTTTTTCTTTTCACTAACATTACCCATTTTTGGTCTGGCTGTAAAGGGTCAGTAGAAAAAAGACACCACTGAAACATGTCATTGCTGCACCCGTGGTCAGTATTACATGTGTACACTGTAATAGTCAGCTGAGTTTAAATAAATATACAGAACTCCTGGTTTTGGCTGAGCAAAAAGTGCCAGCTCTTTGCGCTGGTGTTTTCCCTGTGCTGTGGGCTCCCTGCTGGCACTGCAGAGGTAGAACTGTTCAGGGTGTCATTTGCTTGAAACACTTTTATCACGGCTCCCCATGAGCCCTCCCTCTGCCTGGCTGCTCCCAGGTTTTCAGTGAAAGGCCCTGTTCACACGTGTGGCAACTCGAATTATCTCTAAATAAACTAGTATATGTGGGGAGTAATTCATGAACACTTCCAGTGCAATGATAAATGGCAGGCAGGGACATTGCATACAAGGTGGCCCCTCAGGGATGTGTCTCCATCGAGTTGTGCAAGGATCCTGTAGAAGAAGGGTGTGGAAACATGGCCTTAAAATAAAACTGTGTCTTTTGGAGCTTTAGAGGCTGGGCTGTGATAGATGTCAAGTATTTGATCTGTCACCTCTTGTCTAATATTGTATCTCCAGAATTTGACAGGTACTTCGGGGTTTACCTCCAATTCCTCCCTGTGTTAATACCAATCTGCTTCCTGAAAACTAACAATCATCTGAGCCCTTAAAAGACACCTTAAACAGTCACTTTTGATAAATAACAATTTATATACTGGCCTGCTATTTTCCAGCCCTTGCTAAAATGATTCTTGAACTGCAGTTGAGCTTTGTCTCAAGAGGCCACTTTTCTGCAATGACCAAGAGAGAGTGGAAAAGCCCATAAATACAAGAGTTGTAGGTGTTTGTGGCTAGGTTTATCCTAACAGGTTAAACAGGGACAAGACATAGCCCTGAGCACTGGCATGTACCTGCCCACACCAACTCATGCTTCTCCAGACAATGCCTGGGCACCATCTGGGGACTCACACTGGCCAGAGGCCATCCCCAGACAGAATTTGGCTGCCGGCAGCTTGCTCTAGAGAGGTGAAAGGGCTTAGCTGTCTGGATATGAGCTGCTGGGCAGTTGGTTCCAGTGCCAAACAACAGTCCCTGGCTTGTCTTACTTACATGCATGGACAAGATGAAGGTTTTGGGATACAGGAGCCCCACTGGTGAGGTACAACATACATGACTTTTACAATTCTGGATGAAATTTTGAAATACATAGTTCTGTTGAACTTTCAGGTCCTGCTTTCACATACTGTCTCTCTGGGAAACCCTGCACTTGATGAATACCTGTTATTGCTCCCATATGACAAGAAAGGGAAGAAACCTTTCATCTTCAGGTAGCAGACATAAAATAATGTGAAATGACTGGGGAGGAGTTTTGTTCTGGTCTATAGAGAAACTGTAGGAAATTCATAGATAGATAGCTGCTGATATAATTAAGAAGCATGGTGTAGCTCCCTATTTGTGAGAAGAGGAATAAGAAGCAGAAGGAAAGACAGCTCAAAACCATGGAAAAACCAAATAGAAATAGTAGGCAATCTGATATACAGGGTCTCATTTGTCACATTATAATGTCTAGGCTTTGTCTCTACACATCTGTACCAGTGTCTACTCCTTTTTTTTATTAGGCATAAACTCACAGTAAAAGGCATCCATTGTAGTCAAACTAGTCAGGTTTATTGTTCCTGTGGAAAAAAATTGCGCTTCTTCTGACCTTAAAATCCCAGCTGAAATTGGTACAAATAAATAACTAGTCTTGCCTTTATGGAATGATGTTCCTGGGGAAAAACCTGTATTGTGATCTGAGTCAATGCTGCAAAGCTCATCTTGTATAAATCACTAGTTCTGGAGTCCAGTACAGCTGAATTATAGCTGAAATGTATTTTGGTCCATTATATCAATGCACTGTTTGTACTGGGAATGCCAAACTGGACACAGTGCTCCAGACACAATCTCACAAATGTCATATAAATGGGAATTACGACTTCTTTCAACTTACACAGTTGTCTCATCATAGATAGTAGCCTGGTCGATCAGCCAAGAAATCATTAGTAATCTGCTTTTCTACACTGACCCTAATAGGTTACTTTCAGAGGAGTTAGCATGTCTTTGGCTAAGGCACTAAGGCTAGAAACATGTCTGACTTGAAAAGTAGAAGGTAGGTCTTGTCCTGTTTGTCATTGCTTGTGTATCTGCATGACCTGTTTGAATAGAGTCCCATGGGCATAGGATGCATGATCAAGAGCAAGCATGTGACAAGATCTGAAGGCAGTAGTGATTTGTCTTTGATCTCATAAGGCTGAGACTCTAGGATGGTCCTTCCTCAGTCCTGAGTGTTCCTTGTACATGGTTATGTTTTCCTCCAGTTGTTTGTATCTTCTGCTTTTGAACAAAATTAGCCTTGAAGGAAAAATGCGGGACATGATTCAGGCATCTCACTGGAGCTGAACTGCTGCAGCTAGTGGAGCTGCACAGGGGTTTACAACATGTTTATGCTAAAGTGAAGAACTGTGTGAATAAATTAATAGCCCTGAAGTTCTTGAGAGCAAACACTTTGGGTTGAACTGAGGTGATGAGAAACAAATGCCCCCTCTCCTTGTCTTGCATCTTCTCACATCCCATCCTTTGATTATGCTCACCAAGGCGGGTAAAAGGAATCAATATATTGAAGGGTTTATAAAACTCTTGTCGTGTTCCCAAGGTCTGCAATCAGTTGACAAAATGTGCACAGCCACAGAGCAACCCGGGAGGCTCTCTTCTCAGGCTGGGAGGTCTGAGGGCTGCCAAAGGTTTCTGGCCCCCTCTCACAGCCTGATGCGTTGAAAGAGTATCGTTTGGCTCCATGACACTGTGGGTCTGTTGACTTGTGCTTGTATGTTTTTGCTTGGATGTGTGCACAACTCAGAAGCAGGTCTGAGGTTAAGTAAAGCCCTTTCCTTGGTGGGGAACCTTGATCAACATGTCACAGAACATGACAATTTCCATAATGGTTTCTAAAAAATGCATATGGGATTAGCTGCCAGCTTCCACGGGTGGAATATGTGGTAACTGTCTGAAATATCTAATGTCTGGGCTCTGCCCTCATGTCCACAGCAGTTTTGAACAAATCGTTTGATTTCTCTATGCCAGCCAGTTGATCTGTAATAGCGTACTATTTATCTGACATCTTTTAGTGTTGTGTGGCTTATTGCAGGGCTTTTCATGTTGGGGATTTAATGTAGGTTTTAGTGATTTTTTTTTTTTCTGTTCAAATTGAAAAAGAATGTTGTTTTTTTTTTCTTTTTTCGCTCTTTACGGATATTCATTTAAGACTTCTGAAAATTTACTCCTTTTACCGTGTCTTAATTCAGGTATCTAAAGCCATGGCCCATTTTGAATTTAGGCCAAAAACCCCTGCCATGGCATGACACAGTTTTCTCTTGGTTGAGCACACAACCTAACTCGGCACAGATGAGTATGGAGGTAAGAGTGATAAGAAGATGGGATGTTATATATCTTGCCTGGCAAGGATATAACAAGGTTTTGCCCTGCGTACATTAGCTGGAGCACGCTCATATGGTCCTCCAAGTCAGTGGGTTCTGCTCTTTATGAGAGTCCTGTGCAAGCGTGAAATACTGGAAATAAAAAGACAGCTGAGGGCAATTCTGCAGTTGTTACGGATTTGTATTTCAGGAGCGAGTGACTGCTGGGGTCAGTAATAATACCCAGAATGGGCCTGCTTTTCCTATGTGCTAATAAGCATGTGTTGGGGTATTTACATGCAAAGAGGGAATACTTATGATGCACATCAAAAAATGTTATTAGGTAGGTTGAAACCCAGAATGATGCCATGTCCTGCTTACCACGTCTTCTGCCAACATTTTAGTCATTTGCCAACAATCTTGTTTGCTACATCCCTTTCAGTAATACATTTCTGCTACACATCTTGAAAGAGTTTAGAGTTGAAGTAAAACTGGTTCTCCCATCCCCACTGGATTTGAGTGCAGATGAGAATCAGAATCACGTAAAAGGCTTATGAAAACAACTATTTTTGGCTCAGCCCTGATAGGACAACAGCTCCGTTGTTCTGCTCTGATATTCAGTGTGACTCATCTTTAGAGGACTTTCTGGCCCATTTTCCTTAAAAATGTGCTCGATCCAGAGTACTGACTCGGGCTTTCTAAAACTGGAAACACTGGAAAGGAACAGATTGTTCATTTGTTGGGTGTTGGTTGACCTTTTTTATGCCACCTGATCTCAAAAGGTGGAATATGTGCTGTCTTGTGCAGCAAGGTGATTTCAACCGAAAGAATGTTTTTTGTGAAGGGAAGGGAATAATGGAGAGGGCAGGTTTCAAGGCTCTCATGGAGAGTGAGGTCAGGTGTCCTCTGAGACGAGTAGATGATGGCTGCTTCAGAGTGGGAAGAGTTGGCAAGACTGGAAGAATCCACTCAAAACCTCACCTTGTCCTCTGGCTGTACCTAGCTAGCCTCTGGTTTCAAAGGATTTTCCTGGTCTTTGGGACTCCCAAAGACTGAGCTGCCAAACTTTATACTTGCCATGACTAATACAAATATGACACTCAGCAGAGATCCTTGAGATATTTCCTTCTTCATTTCCCCTCATTGTCTAGGATCCAGGAATACCGCTTTTACCCAAACTGGGTAATAATGAAAAATGTTTTTTTCAGTCACTCAAATACCAGAAAGGAACGTATGTTTGAGAGCAAGGGTTGGGGAGAACTCAGACTTGTCGTCCTCCTAGAGAGGACGCATCTCTTCCTTTTCACTTGTGTAATTTCCCTGGATATATGATCTTAGGCCACAACTGGGCAAGATAAGGACTTGTTGTAAAGCTGTAAATAATCTCTCTCTCTAGGGCTTTAAGAACCATTAGGGCGTTAGAGATATAGGTGAAAGCCGCCTTTGCCAAGAAGAACTTCCATGCATGGAATCTGGAAGCGGTCTGATGTGGACATCATTGACCAGCAGGCTGATTAGTTGTACATAAAATCTGGCTCTGCTGAAACCAGTGCAAAACTGCCATTGATTTTAAGAGATCTGAGTTTGATCCCCAGTATATTTATTTCCATTACTTTCTTCCTATGCTTTTTCCTTTATTTTTGGTATGTAGGCATGGAGAACTTGTGGAAAACAGTGATATGATTGAGACACCCTTACTGGTATGGCAAGGGGTGAGCAGTTGCCATTCTGCGAAGACAGAGTTTTGCCTGGCACTTTGAAAAGCTTTTCGCTTTTTCCTACCTGTCTTGCTTCAGCTTTCCAGGTTAAACTCGTGCATGAATGACAGGTCTTATTATTTTGAGTGTTCTGTGTTTTTCTTTGTTATTTAGAAACACAATTTGCAAAGCATTCATCTTAGCAGGTCAATTTGTTCTCAACTGGATCTTAATGAGACTAGTCCTCCCTTTCCCTGGGAAAGTATGTGCCTCTAGTGAGAGAAGCCCACCTTTCACAAACCACAGCTAAACGTTGTTTTTTCAGTAAAACACAAAGCACACAGCTTGCAAATGTCAGTTTTTCTTAGCTTGAAGCAAATATGCATTTTGTAAATGCGGGACACAGACATATTTTGATGTGGGTCTTGAACAGAGCTTCAGTATAGGCATAGCTCATCTTTAATTTATAGTTACACGCAATTGAGCAATTCCAGGAAAAGACATTTTGTGGTTCTTGGGCCAGGGAAGAAGAAGAAGGATAAAAACCTTCTACCCTAAACAGAAACAGTTACAACACGCAGTACGGATCTATGTTCCCTAAATGAAAACCTAGTGCAAAACTCTTGAAATGTTTTTCAGGATTAAAATCCCTGAAAGATTAATGCTAAAACTCTTTCAGTTATTACTTATTCTTTCTCTGGGAAAAACAGAAACACTCCTGTTTGTTTGATACCTCTGTTGCCAAAAGCAAGTGAAGTTAAATCCAGTTGATGGCTGGTCATAAGTGGTGTTTCCCAGGGCTCAGGGACTGATCTGGTTGAGGGGATTGAGTGTACCTTCCCTAAGTTTGAAGACAACACCAAGTTGGTTGGGAGTGTTGGTCTGCTGGAGGGTGGGAGGCTCTGCAAAGGGATCTGGACAGGCTGGATAGATGGGCTGTGGCCAATGGAATGAGGCTCAGAAAGGCAAAGTGCCATGTCCTTCACTTGGGTCACAACAACCCCATGCAATGCTACAGGCCTGGGGAAGAATGGCTGGAAAACTCCTCAGCAGAAAAGGACCTCAGGATGCTGATTGACAGACCTGAACGTGACCCAGCTTGTGCCCAGGCAGCCAAGAAGGACAATGGCATCCTGGCTTGTATCAGCAATAGTGTGGCAGCAGGGCCAAGGCAGTGATCGTTCCCCTGTATTCAGCACTGCTGAGGCTGCACCTCGGATCCTGTGTTCAGTTCTGTGCTCCTCACTATGAGAGAGACATTGAGGTGCTGGAGCGGGGCCAGAGAAGGGCAGCGGAGCTGGTGAAGGGTCTGGAGCACAAGTGTGATGGGGAATGCCTGAGGGACCTGGGGGATTTAGACTGGAGAAGAGAAGGCTCAGGGGGATCTTAACGCTCTCTACAACTGCCTGAAAGGAGGTTGTAGTGAGGTGGGGGTCAGTCTCTTCTCCCAGGTAACAAGTGATAGGACAAGAAGAAACAGCCTCAAGCTGCACCAGGGGAGGTTTAGATTGGATATTAGGAACAACTTTTCACTGAAGGGGTTTTCAAGCTCTGGAACAGGCTTCCCAGGACAGCAGTGGAGTCATCATCCCTGGAGGTGTTTAAAACCCATGTAGATGTGGTACTTCAGGACATGGTTTCATGGTGGACTTGGCTGTGTTAGGTTTGCAGTTGGACTTGATGATCTTATAGGTCTTTTCCAACCTAAACAATTCTATGATTCTAAGCTATAACCACAGGTTTTAATCTGATTATAAAATCTGCTGCAGGAAATTCTCTGGACTCCCTTCTGCCTAGGGTTGACTTAATTGATCAAAATGTAATTTCTGGCCTGAAAGTTCATCAATCATTGGAGGCCAATGGAAAGCTTACGGTAGTGTGCTATGTTTACAGAGGGACTTACAGTCTTTCAGGAGTCAGAAGCATTTTAAAAGCAGTAATTCATTCATGCTCTCCTTCCACACAAATTGCAACCACCACCACGGGTGATAGGTCTGTCTTCTTTTTTGCAGGGAATAGCAATGTGAAGATGTAAGGTCGGCAGCATGTAATTATAAAGACAGTGGAGTTTTATCAGAACTTTCTGTTTATTCTTGTAAAAGAACTATGGGATTTTTTGAAGGGTCTGTGCAGGTTGAGCACCAGCAGTAATGTCACCTTTGGAACGTGTTGGGATTATTGTTTCTGTACCAACAGTGGGAATATGTTTCTGGATTATCATTACCTTGGCCTGGAGTATCTCAGTGCCCTTTGATCAGTATTTGGCTGAAAGAAATTTCATTGTACCTCTTGTTTAGTACTGCAAGTAACTGTGTACTGCAAATACAGCTGCGTGTCTGGCAGCACGCTGCCTGTGTGCTGCCTCTTGTTCAGACCAGCTGGCTGGTCTCCTTGCTGAAGGCTGTTACCTCAAACAGCAGCGTTGTTCTGCAGTGTGGTATGTTCAGCTTTTACTGATGCTCGCCGCAGTTTCTCCTGGAAGGATAATGGATACTTGACTGAGCTGTCAGAAACTGGCTTGTCCTAAATCATAGGAACAAATAAAAGCTTGTAAGGAAACTGCTGCCCTATCTTTATCAGCCAGCCTTTCCTTATTTCCATCGCATGCAGCCTTTCTTATGTTTCTGACACTTGGGGAATACTCAAATTCTGCTCCTCTTTTTCTTCAGAGCACAAGTAGCTTTGGGTCTGATTAAAAACTCATTCAGTTTGAGAGGAGTCTTTCCATGCTGTCAGCTGGCTTTGGATTGTCTGTCTCACTTGTGCCCTTTCAGAAATCAGAGACACACATTTAAAAGCTGATCTCAGGAATGCAGAAATCAAATAACTTCAGTGTACCACCTGAATGCTCTGCTTGAAACAGATCTGTCACAAGGTTGCTCATCCAAAGACAGCGATAACAAAGGATTTTCTCCAGGGTGTATTACGATTTCTAATATTTTCTATTAAATACAGTTCAGTATAAAACCACTGAAGACAAAGCAAACTTTCCTATGCAGTTTGCTTCCTCTGCCCCACAGACAAATTCCACTGGACCAACTTCTTACACCCCTACTTTAATCATTCTAGTAATAAAAGACCTATAAAGCTAGTCAGCTTTCACCATTTAATGGGCCAAGAGTCTGAATCAGTACTGGAAAATGTGCAGCAATTAAGGAAATGGACTTCAAATCTTACCCTAGAATGTCTCTAATTCAGTACTTGCTAGAATGAATATTGCTTGTGCCAAAGAACATCTCAGCTGTCCTCCTAGGCATCTGGGCTGGGACTGATTTTACTGCTGCTCTTCAGCAGGAGCCTTTGGAGACTAAACCTAACCACTTCAAGGCTTGGCAGAGGGGTTACATGTGAGCTGTGTGTAAGCTCTCAAAGGCCCTGAGTGGAGCCTCCAAATGCTACTAAAATGCTTATATATAATAAGAGCAAGGACTTTTCATCTCCTTGTGCTGAGTGGGATGTTAACAGGATGGCATCTGTGTCTGCCTGGAGAGCACTGAAGTCAATCTATAACAAAGCTGTGGATGCTCTTGCCCTGAAATCTAATAAAAATGTTCATTTATTTATTGTTTCGCCTTGGCTCACTTTCTTAGCTCTTACTGTATTGCAGCTACAGAGTTATCAGTTAAGAAGAATATTGGATTTGTTCAACTTTGTGCACACTAAGTATGTTACAGAAACAATGCCTCTTGTAAAAGCCTTTAAATAGTTCTGTCTGTCTGCTAAAAAAGAGGGAACTTGCTGTTTTATAACCAGTATTTTCCTATCATGGAATAGGACTGGGGGATTTTAGAGGATGACAAATTGAGTATGAGTCAGTGGGGCAACATGGTGGTAAAAGAACCTGCTCTACTGGGCTGCAAGCAGTGTGGGGTGTATTTCAAAAGCCAAATAAAGAGTACCCAGACACTTGATTTTCTGCTTTCCTCAGCAGTGGCTGGATCACGGGGTTCAGTCTGGGGCTTCATGTTATAGAAGAGGACAAGTGGCAGCCTGGAGAGCAGACTGCAGCAGTTGTGGAAATTGAGAATCAGTATTTGTGCAGATGAGGGGTGCTGGCCTGACAGGAAGAGAAGTGAGCAACAACAGCTCATGACAATCACACACAGAAATAGACTCTGCAGCAAAGCGCCTGATTGCCAGAGGTGCTCTGTCTCCAGAACCCTGCTCGTTATGGGATCAGAACTACATAATATATTAAATAACAAAGAAAACAAAGAACTAAAAATGCATCAAATACTTGAGCCCATATCAATCAGAAAATGGAGACCCAACTATTTGCTTCTGTTGTTTTCCTTTTGCATGTGATCCACACTGCAAGAGGACTGATACCAATTCCTGCATAGCCAAATACAGTCAGGAAAGCATCTTGAGTAGTTTAAACCCTAATTCTTGAGTAAGAGTTAATCTGGAAGGTACGTTTTTATTGTCTTGCCTGGCAAACAGCTGATCTGAGAAGAAGCCTGTGCTAGTGAGGAAAGCTTACAGAAGTATTTCAGAAGCATCTTAATACATGGCTCATATCTCAGTGCTTCAGCAGAACCGGTTGCTCTACAGTATATCTTTCAGCATTTGAGCCCAGCAGCCTCTGCCCTTTTCTAACTATAATGACGAGGGTCAATTCTTCCTATGAGTCAATCAGAGCTGTATTTAAAAATAACATGCTGATGTTGTTGCGCAGAAGTGTTTAAGTCAGATTAAATATAAGGAAAAAATAAATCGGGGAAGAGCAAACTACAAAGGGAATTGCAGATCCACTTTCCAGTCTGAAAGATTTTTAGGGCAGAGACTGTCAATTATTTTGTTTGTACAACAATCTCAACTTAAATGGGGCTCTAGCTGCTTCCACAGTGTAAATTATTGATGCTGTTAGGATCCACAAAAGACATGTGCCTAGCTTTAAGCACAGGGGTAATAAAACTGAAGTCTAAAGGAATCTTTTAGCTAAAAGTTAAATATGTGCTTATGTTCTCTAGGCTTCTTAAGGCTGATTAGGATACTTATGTACCTGATGTGATCTTGAAATAATGAAGCTGGCCATGCTACAGAAGACGATACAGGTCTGGATACACAGCTGGAGGTTCCGCATAATTGTCATGACCTCTTGGAGAAACTCAGCCCTGTTGACTTCACAGGAAACCACTTGAAATGGATAGTCCTTATCTGAAGTGACAGCAGGTACACGATCCTAATAAAAGAAACATGGACCCGTTGCACATCATCCTGTCATTGCATTACCTTGCCTGACAAAGAAAGGCATCACGCCATGGTCTGAAGAGATCCGAGGTGACACAGTGCCTGACAAGGCATCCAAGTTGATGGGAAGAGGTCCGGTTGATGGGGAGTGTGGGAAGGGAGCAAGGCTGGAACCACCTGGAGTGCTCACTGTTGCTTTGTGCTGGGTGGTCCGTGTCTGCACTCTCAGCAGCAGATGGGAGTTCATGGGGTGCCAAACCGAGCCTTGACCAGGCAGAAATAACAGAGAAAAAGGAAAACAAAAAAAGAAAGAAAAAAAGCTTAATAATCCTTAGGCACTGGGGCACTTTTGGCTTGCTAGTCTTCATCCCAGCCTTGAAACAACCTGTGCTACAGCAGATTGCAGGCTTTTACAGATTTGCCAGCCCTTGTCCTTTGGAAAAAGCCTTGCCTTGTTTTTGGCTCAGTTTACACTCCTTTTCAGCCATCTCTCCCTCACTCAGAGGTGGGAGTTCGCAATGTATAATTCATGATGTTATTTAAACCTCTGTGTTGATCGTGGTTTCTATGGGGCTATTTTTTTCATTGGGTTTTTTTAATGTATCACCTGCCTTTGGGATCAAGACACTGCTGGCTTGGCTGTCCTCACTGCTCAGGCGAAAGGGCAGAGGGAGCTACGGGACAGGAGCCCTAAGCCCTTCAGCATCAATGTCTCAGTTATCAGTAAAACCTACCTGATTACATCTGGCTATTCATCCTGCTTGCAGCCTCTGTCTGTGCTCTCTGGATCCTTCAAGCTCTCTCCTCTGTTCTCCCTTTCACATGCTTGCCCTTTCCTGAGGGATAAGTTTCAAGGGAGCCAGCAGGAGGTAGTGCCTGTACTTTCAGAAGGCATCCAGGTGATAAAAAGGAGCTCTGGACTTTCCCTTTCTTTTACTCTTCCTAGGCAAAGGGAGACAAGTCAAGCGAAACCTCTGGTTCAGCTCTTTATCTGCCCACTTGAAGTACTGAGCTGAGGGACACGTTTCCATTTCTTACAGTGCTTTTGTCACTATGTGGTTCTTTCTTTCAGGAGCAAGGTGATTCAAAAAGCCTTTGGGGAGATGAACAGCAGGAGCCCATGAGAGATCTGCCTCTGATGAGGCTTCTGCAGCCAGAGCTCTGGAGGTGGGCTCTGCCCTCCGCAATCAATGCTCTACTCACCCCAATGCCTCCTGTTGCCCCTCAGCAGGAGACAATGCTTCCAAAAGACTGAGATTGTGCCTTGGTGAGAGGCAGCATCTCCCAGCTTTGCCAAGTTTGCAAGAGGAGGTTCAGCTCTGCAGAAAGACAGGCAGTCTGGGTGCATCCTGTGCAGGACGGCCATCTCCTGCTCCTTGGGCCTGGAAGGGGATCCTTATCTGAGCCTGGTGAAGTGCATCTTGAACACTGCTGGTTCAGGAGATGCTGCTGAGCACGGATGGCTCAGAGACCACCTGTAGTTCTGAGACTCCCAACTCTGAGTGCTGTCACCTGAAGAGATTTTGTTTCTTCCAGCTCCCGGCTGCATCCTCAAAGCCTTTCTGTTCAGGAAGAGTCTATTTCTGAGGATGGGTGTATATAATGTCCTCCACGGAGCTACCATTGGAGCTGAGCTCACAAGGCACTATGCTATGGACAGAGCAAAACTGATACTCGAATAGAAACTGAAAGAAGAGAAGAACACGGAGTTATGCAGATCAGGAAGCCCTAGATGATCAAATGATACTTTTGTCCCTCCACTGAATTGTGTGTATAGCTGCATGATTTGGTTGTGCTGAATCAATCCTATCTAGGGTAGAGTCACTACCACCTAGGGTAAAGAGATGCCCTGTAAATGAGGAAGACCTGGGACCTGCACTAGTCTGTGTGCTCTTCAAAAAGCTATTGGAGACCTCAGAGACGTGTTTTCAAAAGGCATGCTGGTACATCTTCACAGCTTCTCCATTGCCAAGCTCCATAGGCTGCAGTCACACTGCCTGTTGGTAGTGGATTATCTCCCAAACACAGAAAACCTGTATGCTTTGGTGTGCTGAGCAGCCACAGGTTCTGCTCTAAGGCCATCACACACCAGTTGTGGGGCGCTTGCCAGGTTTCAGGTCTGGAAATCAGCTTTGTTTCATCAATCTTTGCAAATCTTTTGGCAAATTGCTGGTTGAGTAACATCTTGTCTGCACTGTAATGATTTCTGAGCTTATAGGAACTGATTAATTTAAGACGAAGAACCAAAGAAATTCGAGGTTCAGGCTGTAGGTTTTTTTCAGATTTTGAGGGAATGATTTCTTGCTTCCCTAGAACAAATTTAGGGTCCAGCCCTCCCTTTACAATGGCACTGCGGCCCAGGCAAGGGTTAACATCTCAGTCACCCGTTCCACTGCCCACTTTGCAACAGGCTTAGCTTGCCCTTCCATTGTTTGGACTAAACCTTCCCAGATTTACTTACTTCCTTTTGATGTCTGGCAATGTTTGTTTATTAGCGCCAGTGGCCTGTGTTAACTCTGAGTAAGTCTTTGACTAAATCCCGTTCTCTGCCTTTCCTCCTCCCTTCACGGGCTTGTGAGCTGATAAACTTCAGTGCTGGCTTTCAAACCCAGTGAGGTTAAACATGAACTTCTTTTACACCTGCCTGGTTTCCCAGCTAATGGACTCTGGTGGCTGCTGAGAGGGGAGTCCTTTTATGGCAAAGAGAAAGCTGCAAAGGTTGATTTTGTTTCTGGTTCGTATGTTCAAGAAGTGTGTTTTTAACTCTTGGAGACAAAAGGATTATTTTATAGTGAATTCCCTTCTGTCCTGAGGTCATCTGCTTAACCACAGCAGATAATAATAACAGGACAGGTATTAGCTGGTAAGTCACATAGTGTTTTATGTAGTCCACCAAGCACTATTTTATTATCTCCTTTATTTTACTGTGCTTAAGTACCATTTTGAGACTCAGAGTTTAGTCAGCTTCAATCTAAAGTATGAATCAAGAGAAAGAAGATGAGAGCTGTTTGGGAAATGATAAGTACTTCCTATGGAAACATTTGCAACAGTTCTGTTTCTCCTTTAATCATGGGAAAATTCCGTTAACACCAACAACAAAGCCTAACAAAGAAAATTCCCCGTGTTTTTTCACATTTTTAATATTTGAGAACTTTCATTTTGCTATGGATCTATCTCAGGGGAGGAGGTATTGAAAAACCCCCTACAACTATTCATGCCTTTTCCTTTTAAGACACAAAACTTCCTGTCTAACTTTCTCTGAAGTTAATCGATTACAGACATGAGCACCCCTCTCAAATTCTATACAGGTTCTGTGCTCTATGTTAATATAATTATAAAATAAGGCTACATGATAATGACTTTAAAGAATCTTTGGATTTTTATTACTCCATTATTTTGTCTTCTAAAATGCTCTTTGTCAGCAATGATTAATTCTTGACTCATCAGTACCTAAAAGTCCTAAAACGTCTTGTGGTTGCTTAAATATTCATTTTAAAGGATTTACAAACCCGTTGATTTTAAAAACATGTTTCGAGGGTATATAGACGTTCCAGCTGGGCAGTAACTCTCTGGTGGCAGTCTGCACTTTTCTATGCAGTAAAAATGTCTTTGCCAAAAAGAACTCACATTCAAACCAGAGGTGATTGACAGGTGGCAGAGAGGAAGGATTATAGAATATGAATTGCAGGGTGAATCCAGATTGCACTGAAAGGTTTTAAAAGCACAGGGAAAGTTTGTGGTTATCCAGAACTGAATTTACTGAGACAGTCAGACGATGTAATAACAGCCCTCTTTTTTTTTCTCCTTTCCACTGTTTTTTCTTCAATGTTTTGTCAAACTGTGGCATTTTGGGGAAAAGGTTTTACCTCATTTTGGCAATGATTCTTTGGGCAGTGCCCTTTGTTCTCTTTTGGTGTGGCCATAAAAACCCTCTGCTGAAGGTTTCTGGGGTGGTTTAAGTAACTGTTACCCAGTCCCTCTCCAGCCCCAGCAGAGTAGCACAGGGGAGTAGATGCCTGCCATCCTGCCCCTTCATTTCATAACCCAGATTCCCTTCTCCATCCCAGCCACACAGCAACTTCTTCACCAATGCCCCATGCCAGCTTGGAGGAAGAGATGTGCTGTATGGCTCTGCCAGGAAAGGCCACCAATGGGTTCCATAGGGATGCTTATGTGCATGACTTCCATCTGTCTCTGCAAACATCTAAGACCTGGTCACCAAGCCTGCAAACCAGACTTCTCAGGACATTTATGCCCTGAGAAGGAGAGCAGACTGCTCTTTAACTTTAAAGATCAAAGGCTGATGCTGTCAGCCTGTAAGCAGACATTTCTGTCTATTTGGAAACCTTTTGGTTTCGAGAAGTCTCTGGTTTGCACAATCATGGCTTTCTCCAGCCCTTTCTGCAGCCAGCCTAATGCTGAAACGAGCTGGGAATACTCTGCAGAAGCCTGGAAGCAACTCATTGCTTACTGTGAACCTGGGGACACTATTTTCCAATAGGTCAATATATCTTAGAGGCTATGATAACCGGTGACAAAAAATCCCCGTTTACATGGAAAACAGTATTGATGTACCTAATGTAGTTGCAAATCCCAAGTGCATTTCAGTGCAAATCTGCATATAGACACAGTTCTTTGTAAATGCATGCTCCATTTCCATAGCAGACTGCAGAATAGGCACAGCTTTGCCTTGTCTTTAACTAGAGCTGTGAGTCACAGAAAGGTTTGGGTTCTCATTTTTGCATGGACAAACCCCAGGCTCTTGTATGTTCCAAATACTTTCCTTTAAACATTTCTTTGCTTGTTGCGGTGCCGGACGGCTTGTGCCCTTTGCCTGAGCAATCAGCCAGTTCTCTTTGAAGATGTTTACTAATTAAATCAGAACAAAGATGGAATGAACGTTAAGCACCTTCAAACACTTGTTGCGTGCTTCAGTCCCATGACTGTACTTCACAAGCTGCCAAAAAAATCTATACATTTTGAATATACCACATAGCGATTCCTTTAATGGATTCTCTTTTTTAAACAGGTTAAGAAAAAAACAATCCTGGCTTGTACCATTGTCTGCTTTTCACAACCGCAATTTTTACAGTAGGAAACTTCGGAAGTCTGTTCGATCTGGCAGAGCACTGAGACCCAGCATGTTGGATCCCAGCTCCCGCTGTGGCTATAGGAAACTTACTGGCTCTCCTCCTTTTCCTTATCTGCCAAGCATAGGCTCATACCTAGGGACACAAGTGTGAGCCAAAGCCCCAGCTACAAGCACTGTCAGCTTGTAGGGGGATCCAAATTCTGAATAACCTTTGTTTTTAGGATCTGGAGTAAAGTTGCTTTCTCTCTTGTTTGGGTGTGACGTGCTCATGCTGATCTCAATAGCTGGAGATCTTTTTAATTAAAGAAGGATGATAAAAAGCCACATAAAATGGGTTGCATCAAAGCCTCATCATACTACAAATGCTAATTATTATAATTACATAACATTGCTCACGTTTATTTTCTAGGTGGGAAGGCACACACCAGCTGACTGCGTTTCAACATGTGGTTTTTCAGCAAAATTTTCAGGAGTCAGATGTCTTGCCTAGGAGTTGTCCCCTGCAAGCTGCATAGCTATAGTCAGTGCTCACCTAATGCAAACATCTCAGTGCATGAAAATTGACATGAGGGACATCTGAGCACATTCCCGTCTTAGCTACCGACACAGGTCTTCCTGTCTCAGGGACACTGGCCTCTCCCTTTTCCAGACTGACAAATGTTACTTTCTGTGGGGATGGAATGAAAGTGCTGGCAGTGCAGATAATGTCCTAGAGGTCCTCAAAGAGGTAAGTTTGCGTGTTGTGTAACCATCTCTACTTCGCCATTCCCCTGGGACTGTGGCAGGATCTCAGGGTTTGGCCCCTTCCAGAGGAATAATAGGCCCATCATGATCTGGTCCTGCTGTTAGCTCCATGTAGGAGATGGGGTGTGATGTGCAATAGCAGCAGCTTCATTTTCCCCATCAAAAAGCTAGTAAGGAGGCTTTATGGGAGAGCAAATCTGAGCCATAGCAGGTACTGTTTGGTTGCTCCAGATAATTACTTAGGGCAGCTTTGTCAGAAATCTGAGAAAACATACAGCCTTAGGAGCATTGCTCTGATGTAATGGCCAAGGTGGAGACAAAGACCCATGATCAGCTGGGAATGGTCAGGAGATGTAAGAAGGACCAAGCTGCCCAGGGCACAGTAGGAACCACTTTTTGGTCTGACTGCTCTTCAAAAGACCACAACCAATATTTCACACCAACAAAATTATGCTAATCTATATTTTTCGTGAGCTAATGAGCAGCCCCAATACACACCTTAAAAAGTCGAGACTGGAGTCCTCCTTTTTATATAAACAAAATTTGGGAGAGGGCTGAAAACATCTTGTTAGATCCAAACAAAGGAACCAAAGCAATTTTGAATCATTCTCAATTAAAAATAATTAAAGGCTGTTTAAAATCCTGCCTAAAGATGATGTGTTTTCTGAATAAAAATCCCTAAGTGAAATGGTTCCAGAGTGGAGGGTGTCATTTTTTAAACTACAGCAATTCAGTGGGTTAGATAAAAACTTGTAAAAAGGGAGTTGCCAACCCCAATTATATTTTTTGCTGGTGAAAAAAAAACACCCCAAAACCACATTTGGTTAAAATTTTTATTTATCTTTTTTCTTTTCCTGAGGCTACTGTATTCAGGAGAATGGAGATGTGCAACACAATTGGATTGGCATCAGTGCAATGCTAAAGCTCTTAAGTAAATATCTGTATGATCATAGGATGAATTGGATTGGAAGGGACCTCAGGATATCTCTGGTCCAGGCTCTTGCTCAAAGTGGGGCCAGCTCCAAGACTGGGCTGCTCAGGGCTTTATCTAGTTAGCCTCCTAGAATAGAGGGTAACTGTACTCTGTTCTTTCTAGATGGATGAAATTTTGGATACTCTGTGAGAGCCCATGAGGTGCTGAGTGCAATTGTTTTCACTTGGAAGTGCCAAGAAAGGGCCATGGAGTTGCCCCATTTCTATTCTCTGCCTTAGTGACTCGGGGCCTGATATCCTACTGTATATAAAGGTCTATCTATCAGGGGAAAGGCCAAGTTAGGGGTTTTGTTTAGTGTTTCTGTTCAGCAATTCTTCTTCCTGGGACAAGCAGTATCATACAGTTTTTCAAGGGCCAGGTATGGCATCCCATTTCAGATCATCTAAAGCTAAGGGCAGTGATTTCAGAGGGGAAACTGAAGCAATGGGCCCATATGATGAGACAGAAAGGAAAAAAACACTCTGGGTATCAAGCACTAGCAGTGTCTACTACCATGCTGTTAAGATGTTTCCATTTTCTGTACTGGAAATGAAGGGGCATACCTAATTTTCCATAGGTTTACCTATTGTCTCCAGGACTCAAAGTTTTGCAACAGAATTCCTTTCATCTTTAAGCAGCAGATTTTCACTATGATTAAAGATGCTTTTTCTTTTTCTTCCTATTGAAGGGAAAGCTGAACAGGTATTTCCATTCTTTATTTTCCACACTACTGCTTTGATACAACTTCCTCTTAATAAAGGGAAACCAAGTGAAAACCACTACTGAAAAGCTCAGATAGCTCTGTGAGCAACAGAGGCAAAGAAGTTTTATTTCCTATAGATTTCTATCTTGAGGTTGAATTTTTTTGAGGTCTCTCTGGTGTCTAATGGTAGTTGAATAGCAGGAGGATTGGTCCCCCTGAGGTGTCTTAGCCAGCATCATGGTCAGAGCAAGACTAACTCTGGAGTTAGATCAGGTTCCTCGGTGTCTCATTCGGCCAGGTTTGGAAACCTACAAGGTTGGATAGTGCCCACCCTATCAGGGGTCTGATTCCAGAACTGAGCTCCTCTGAAGATGAAACGACATTCCTTTGTCCAGCTGGAATAGCCCCCATCGCATGTTGCAATTGTTTCATCCTGTCTTTCACTGTGCATCTTTCAGAAGGGGCTAGCTTCATTTTCCCTTGTTTCTTTCCATCAGGTAGTAGAAAACAGCAGCTTCATCCCTTAGCTTTCTCCTCTCCTGGTTGAACAAAGCCAACTGTCCCAGCCTCTCCTTGTACATTATGAGCTTCAGTGCCTTCACCATCTTAGCGCTCTTTGCTTGGACACCTTCCAGTTATCCACCTCTTAAAACAGGATGGTGGTCCCAAAACAAGGCACAATATAGTGTTTATCTTTGTGGGATTTTTATCCTTCTTCCTTATCCTTCTATTTGTATAACTTCTATGTCTTTGAGTCTTCCACCTCTCTATCAGTGTATTTACTAACATTTAAACTGATAATGGGGTTAGATCTATTGCTGGGAAGGGAAGGCCAGCATCCACGTGCAAACAGTTTTACAGTGTGATTACACAAGCCTCATATTCTTGGGAAAGAAGGCTAAAAGAAAACACCAGCAATGATAATGTATTTATCCGACATAGAAAGAGAAAGGAAAGCCTGGTGATGACTGGACAGATATCCTTCTGGATCAGTTGTATCTGTAGAAGGGGCTACTTTTCTGAGGTATTTGTCATGGTTTCTTGCTGGTATTTACTGACATCAGACAAAATTATTTGTTCTAAAATCGTCTGGGTTAATCTAGACACAGTTTTAAGGTTGTTTTATCTACGGTGGTGGACCTTAATTTATGCATATGCAGAAGTGCCAGTAGAATACCAGCAGATGTTTTGGGGGATGCCCTGCTTGGCACTCACCCTGTTTGAAGGTATTGAGCCTGCACATCTTCCTGCTATGCTCATCTCCAGCTGATGTGAGATGGTGGAGGGAGGGTGTTGAAACACAAGTCATTGCCCTGCACAGGGGGATTCTAAAAGGATGCAGCTCTACAATGTTGTAGCATAAGGATTTTTTTCAACACAAATAAGACCTGTACTGGTAAAAAAATGTTTTAAACCAGAATAGTATCAGGTCTCTGCATATTTCTGTCATAGAAAACAGGTGCAGTTTGTATGGCGAAAACTCTTTCACCTGCATATCTTAGTGCAGTACTCTGTGTGGGTTAAAGCACAGCCATTTGGAAATCAGTTTATGCTGGGTACTCTTGTCAGCTTAGTTATGTCTGTCACATATTGCCTAGCACACCCATGACTAACGCTTTCCGAAGTCTGATTATAGACATGGCCTAAATGGGACTATTATAAATAATTTTGCACTAGCATAGCTGCATTGATTCTTGGAGGGTCAGTGATTCTGCTTTGCTTATATGACTACAGCTAAACTGGCAAACCTCCCTGAGAAGTCACCTCCGTTTGATAGCAATTCATTTTCAGTTTCTCAGGGGCTATCATGAGCATGGAAAACATCCTACAAATGGATTATTCCCGCAGAAGCAATGAATGCAGTTTGAACCACGCTTCAGCACGGCTAAGTTTTCAGACACCAACAGAGCACCATGCCTGTGTTATATTAGTTTTGCATAGCTATAAGCTAGTGAGTGTTGCGCATTTGACATGGCAAGTAGCTGCTCAGCTTCCAAGAGCTCTGATTCCAAGACAATCAGGCACTTTCAGTAAATCCACAGAATACCCTTTCTAGAGGAAGTGGGGGCAGGGCTGAAGCTGGAAAAATACATTTCAAGTAGCTAAAGCTTTTCTCTTTTAAATTACTGGATGTGTTTTTACTTTCTTTAAACCTGATGGTTTGTCTCTTTCCTGTGTCATTCCATGCCTTATCTACATGCAAACTTCTCTCCTTCCTGCTCTTGTCTTCATCCAACATTTAGCATTTGAAGAAGCACTCTAAGATTGCAACAGATAAGGAAGTTAGCCCTTTAAAAAGTCTTGCATCAAGCTGTGGTTCCCACAGGCCATGCAGAAATTAGCATGAACTCCTCACATTTTCCAGTGCTCAGTACATATATCTTTCAATATTCCCCTTAAAATTTAGGAGATAGAGCCCTCCAAGGAAAACATCCTCTTTTTCTATATATGGAGTCTGATCCAAATCACTAAGCTTGTCTCTTTACCAAGCAGACTTTTGTCTGTCCTGCCTGGTCTCACAGGCTGTCTTCCACTAAGTAATTGAGTCATCTGGTTCCTCTCTACCTCCCAAACTTCCTTTGGTGCTGAGTACTCTTCCTTCACAGGTTCAAGTCTGTTTTTCTGCTTGGGGACTTTTCCACTTTTCAGCCCTTCCTTCTTTTGTATCGGGAATTTTTTCCTGTTCAAGGACTTGCTTTTCTTGCCTACCCTTAAGGAAGAGCCCTGTCATAAAGAAATTACTCCTCCTTTGTTTTGTGTCACTTTTGGACAGGAGAAAGGCTCTGACCTGCTGAAGGCCCTGATGGCCAATGAGTTTACCCTGTGTTGAGCATTTGGGATAATTTTAGTAGTATTCAACAAACCACCACAGTCAGATGTCCCAAGCTGTCTTACAAATCTTTTTTGTATGCATCTACTCACACACACAAACTCTAATAGTATGGAGTGTTCAGTGTCAAACTGAGCATCAGTAACCTAAATGCTGATGAAATCTAGAAGATTTCAGTGGTAACCAAGCAGCTATTTGTTTCTTTCTGGTCATTCCTTCCACCCAGGAGAAAGTGCTGTTGATGAATTTATTTATCAAGAGTGCCTCTCCAAAAGTGTAGTAGAAATCATTATACTCCAGCTGTATTGGTTTTCAGCTTTTAACTAGGAGCAAACCAAGAGACAGATTTGAGACAGAGCAATCACAATGGCTCAGACCAGAACCAATCTATCCACTAGCAGGGCTGCTGCATCATCTGTTGTTGGATTAGCACTTTAACATCACCTCAAATCATATATAAAGCTAATGACGTAAAATACTTCAGAACAAGTTGCCTGCACTGTATACTCATGTTTTGTCACCTTCCCACCTACTTACTGGAAAAGTAAAAAAAAAAAAAATAAGTCTGTATCCTCATTGCTCACAGGAGTCTTTCTGAAACAGAAATGAAATATGCAGCAAGAACACACAAAGTTCCGTAAGAAGCAAGTGTCAGTCACAGTTTTAAGTACAGCTCTGCCATGCAGTTGAGAAGACCTATTACATTAGCATTGTATTGTCCAGTTGTTAGCTTTCAGGAGTTGACTAATGTGCCTTAACTAATCCCTGTGTGAAAATCATACTTTCCAGGCAACATAGACAAGGCCAAAACTGGGAGTAAGTTACTGGGAGACTTGCTTTACATCAGGGAGCTGTTGTCTGCATAAGGAGGCCAACACAAACTGTTCTCTTCAGTCAAAACTGATTTACTGGAAGAGGTGATACCCTGAGCTTAGCTCAAGAAAAAATATCTTCATAAGTAGAAAAATACCATGGAAAATCATAATTAGCCAGGAAGATATGATGGATCACAGAGAATAGCAATGCATAGTGTTGATCTTGCAGTGTGACAAGGGTGTAGTGAGTTCAGATCTACTGTTCTGTATGATCTGGACATTATTTCTGGACGTAGTGTAAGTACTGTCATGATTTTTTCCTTTTTTATTTTTTTCTTTTTTTTTAATCCTGGTAGTAAAGTTAAATCCTGATTTAAATCAGAGCATTGGTAGCAATGGTTGGTAGGCACTGTCACTTTCAAGCAGAAAGATCTCAAATCACTTTGTAGACAGATATTTAAAGGACATTTTGTCCACAGCTGAAAAATTACCCTCTCTGGAATCAAAATGAAGCAAAAACTAGAAAAATCTGCAGAAGTACCAGGCCAGGAAGTGAAGACTTCCCCTTCCAACTGAAGGGAGTTAAGTGATTAAAATACTGCATTTTCTATGCCTTGTATTGCATACATAAACATTGGATGCAATTGAAAATACCTGATACAAGTCAGCAGTGAGTGAAATGTCCCTCTGAAAGTTGGGTATTTGGTTGATTTTACTTTAAATGTTTTGGTGCAGTAAGATGACAGCGGTATAATGAGTTTGAGACCATCCCCTGGTCCAGATCAACCAAATGGAAAGGCTGGGAGTGAAAATGGTCTCTGTGGAGCCTAAAATGCTACAAGCATATTGATTATGTGCTTGCATGGGGATCTTTATCCTGAGTGTGCTGGTCACGTAGCTTGTGTCTGTCCTGCAGCCACTTAGGGAGGTGGAACATATTCCACTTTCAACACATTGGATTTGAAAGGAAGGCTGAAATGAAGGCAGGAATACTGAAAGTGCATAACTGTTGGGGAATGGCTTGGCCATAGTGATGTTTGAGAAGCAGAAGGAGTCATTCCTGCAACTGATCCTTAGCTAGCAGTGAAAAGGTCACCATGCTTAATGAGACAGCCTTGGGCTTGCTGGAGTTTGGCCCAGTTTTAATGCTCCATTTCAGGCTTGGGTTAGTGGGCTCTCATGGGTATCAGACAATATGAAAGCTAACACTAGGTGTGGGGCAGGGGGGATTTCAGTTTGTGCAAAACTGTTTGTGGACGGACATAAAAACAGATGAGAAAAGAGACTGGGATGCTGTGGCACAGGCTCTAGTTTAAGATCAAAGATAGTTCTAGGAAGCAAGCTTTGAGGCAGGGAAAGTAAAACCTCAGCGCAGGTAAAACCAACATCTGGATTCCTCTGAAACACAAAGACTAGATCCAGGCTGGAAGATGTTGCCAAGTAGGGTATGCATCACCGAGCTCTCCTGCAGGGAACATAACTTATTCTGGTCCAGCTCTGCTTTGACACATGATTTAGCCTTCTCCTTTTCTTCCTGTGATCATCAGCAAAATAAACCATAGTATCAAGACCACTGTTTTAATGGAGCGTCTTCCATTCAGCTGCAGTTAGTGCAGCTATGTCAACCCAAATCCAGCAAAAATTAGTGGCTTTATCCTGGCCTCAGATTATGCCCCCCTTATCCTCTTAACTTTTTAGGGTGCTGAAGCCTCCTGGTTGTAAAATCAGATGTGAGATTTCAAATGAGAACAAAGTCTGGTTCCAGAATTTCCCCTCTGAAAACCACAGGTTTTGCTGATTAGAGAGGAGGGCTTATTGGGGTGCACTGTGAAACAGCTTCTCCCAGCTCTAGAAACAAGGGTAGACCTGAGCAGGTTGCAGAAGTTCATGGCTGTGTGTGTCTTGCACTGTTAGGGTCTGGAGACTACACTTTTTGGTCACTTTTACGCTAAATGGTGGGAAACTGTAATGTGAACACCTTCATATTGCAATCCTTCCCTAGCAGGTTTGAACCCTGACTTTTGATGGCAGAGGGGCTTTGTTTAACCCACCCTGCTTGGCTACTGCTTGATTTTCCCACTAAGGTGGGCCACAAATTAATTACAAACAAATTAGAGGTTTAAGCTAGTGGAAATCTTTGCAGAGCCTCAAGTGGGCTCTGCATCAGACTTTAACTGGATTTCTTCCTGGTCATTGGTAAGTAGCTCTGTGGATGAGTATGATGTTTTAGCGACAGGACTGATGTTCTCAGGTAGAAACTAACAATAAACCAATTTACGTAAACCACCCAGGAGTGTTTGGGTGTTACAACCACTTATATCTTTGACCACATTTTCCCAGTTTTAGTCACTGCAGCTTGTTCCAGTTAAGTGCAAAACTTCTGGCTCTCAGAGCAGACCTTTCCGGGTGAAGAGGAAGGTTGTGTCATGTTTCTAGTAGAAAAGTAGTGCTTTTACTCTACCAGAGGGACAGGAGATGGATGGCCATTTCAGGAGGAACAGCGGTCTGTATCCTGAAAGATATTTAGGTACTTGATTCCTATTGATTTTCTCATGATCCAGGTAGCATGTAAATACCTACAACAATCTGACCAAAGATAAGCTGGCTTCTTTATGAAGCAGCATTGAATGTTAAACATAGCAATGAGTCAAATGCTGAAAGGAAAGCTGGAGAGAAAAAAAGCCGCATGATTATTTGGGTCTATGAGAAAAGGCCTGAAGGACAGCCAAGCAAGAGCTGCTCTGCAAGATCTGAAGGCATTCTGCGCTGGCAGTTCATCGACGAAGGTTGCTCATTATTTGCCTATTTTGAACCTGTTGTTTGCTGAAGGCCAAAGCCTGTCAGATCTTAGGAAGGCGCTTTTTCAAGAGCTTTTGTTGCTTCAGCAAACAAGTCATGAGTCCAACCCGCCCACTCCACAAACAAACATTTCTCCAAATTATCAGGGGAACGGAGTTCATTTAACAGGGATGTCAATTTCGTAGAGACAGATAGCTTAGGGTGTGCGGGTTTTATTGTGTATGTCCAAGTCTTTGCCCTCCACTCCTCAACTTTCTCCTCATGCACCCTGTATAATGACTCTGTGTGTGTGTGTTGATTTCATTCCTTTTGGAGCTGCTTACCTTTCTAATTATACTCACTAAGTATTCAGTACTTCAGTTGGCTGTGTTCCCAGAACAAAGGCTATAGCTGAATACAAACAACCAAATTAAAATAATGTTGGCTTACAATCAGAGGAAGGCCCTGTGTCACTTAGGAAGTTTGAGATATCACTGAGCAGAAACGTAATCCTACCTGCTCACATGTAAATTGGATGCCTGTCTGCTTTCCAAACCTCCATACTTGCATATCTGCAACTTCTCTTGTTGAGCTAAAGGGAAATGATGGCAACAATTAAAGTAGTATATTGGGATAAGAAAGAACTATAAATGGGTAAGAGTATTTTACAGAGACAAGAATAACTCCCAGAATGCCAGAGCTTGAGTAGAGCACTTGAACTATTGAAATGAAAGTAGGGCAGGAATTACTTATACATGGTATCTAAAAGGTATTTTAGTGGAAGCCTGGCGCAGAAATGATGTCTTAATCTTGCTCTTTGGTTCTGAGAAAGAACTGAGAAGAGTGGGTCAGGGCAGCTCTCAGAGGAAGTTGAATAGATCACAATTCCAAGAGAAGGGAGCGGAGAAATGACATGCATAAAGAATAGAGCTCATCCCTTTGCATGGATGATCAATTCATACACAACGAAGAAAAAAAAGATTATTAATTCAGAAAAAAAAAAGAAAATCATTAATTCAGAAAAAAAAGACTGCAAGACATAGGTCATTATAGTATTGCATATAAATCCATCCAAATGTATTCATCCAAATATTGCACATAAATTAATTAGAAATTATTTTTATCCAGATTTGATCCCGAGTTTGTTTGTCTTAAGGTTTTGGTTGTTTTGTTTTGTTGTAAATCTGGCTAGTGGAATTCAGACCTGAAGTGCCAAAACATCAATATGCTTTTTATTTCTTATGGCAGCAATTTTGATGGAATTGTCATGGAACAAAGCCACCCTAGAATACTGTTAATATTAACTGAAAGTTTTTGTCTCCGACATTTTTTTCATCCTGGGCATACCTGAAAATAGGCGGTTTATGTAGAAGGGATTTGCCAGGAAGAAGAGAAAGAAGGTATCAGGGATGTTTCGGGCCTCTGGGGCACAGTTTTGAAGGCTTTGGATTCTTGCTTTGATTTAATAATGATCAAATTTCCCTCTGGGCCTGAAGTAGTAAAGGAGCCACAGCAAATGCTCAGGAAGCAACTCAAAAGAGCTCAAAAGAAGTATGTATCAGGCAGTGGCACCTCAGACTTACATCCTTCACTCCATCCTTACCACCCTCCAGCTCTGGGGAGGTCAACAGAGCTGCTTGGGTTCCCTTTCTATCCATGTAAGGCTTTGTACACTCTGGGAAACCCATCTGGGGAGATGTGGTAGGCTTCCCTTTCCCTTGGAGCTCCTGGAGTGGATCAGCTGGTGGAAGCAAGGGAAGCCCTTAGGCTATGCAGGATAATTCAGGGTTCCCAGAGTCCTCAGGGTTGATGCATCTTCCAGTCTCCAGCTGTCTCCGTAGGGCTGTCATTCTACAGCCCTGCTACAGCCTTCAAGACAGCATCAAAGAACCTTTGAGGCATCTACTATCAGAATGCATCAGAGATGGTTTAGGTATTCCTGATCTTCCCAGGGACTGAGCTGGATGGTCTCTTGAAGTCTTTGCCAATGCTGCATTTCTGTAGTTATCATTAACAGCAGGATCCTGCTCTGAGAAAAGCTGGCCTGTGCTCCAGCTAGCTGAAATCAGGAAAGAGAAGCTGCAAAGCAGACATCAGTTTTTATTAAGCAAAGTGTGCTGATGCATCACATCTAACCTTGTGTTTTCTAAACTGCTCATTTTATCCTTCACCAGTGTGAAACATGATGCATCGTTTCCTGGCAGCATATGGGGGTTTTTTCTATCTCTAGCTCAGGGTTCTGCTTGTGAAAAAAAAGCAAACAACAAAAAAACAAAAAAGAAAAAAACAAAAAATAAGAGAGAAAAAAATAGTTCTGTATTAAAAATAGTTTTAGCAAAAAAGGAAGGTTACATATGAATAAAAAAAAAAGCTGTCCCTTTCCAGATATGTTATGCATGAATACAACATTCAGAGTGTCAGTTTTCTTCTCAAACATGCAATAAGTTTGTGTGATACTGGAATGGCAGCTTCTACAGGTAGCTTTCACAGTTCTCTTCTGTGATCCAGATGCAATGGGTTTGGCTCATTTAAAGGCTTATCTTTGGCATGTAGGAAGAAACTGTGTTCTGAGAGTGAGAGAAAAATAGTACCTGAGGCTATTTTTGCTCCCTTTGGCTGCTTTACTTTTTGAGCCATCTTGCACTGCACAGTGAGCGTTATACCTGTTATGCTATCCAAGAGTAAGTCTACCAGTGTAAACAAGTAGGATACGTTCTTTACTCCTTACATATTTTTTCCCCATAACAGGAGCTGCTGTTTTATCTATCAATATCGACATTTATCTGTTTTTATAATTGCTTTGGGAATAGACAAGATTTGGGGGAGTTGTGGGGGATGGTTTTGTTCTTTTTTTTTCTTTTGAGAGGGTTAAAAGTTTGAGAAGAGGAAAACCAATCCTCCTTTGTAGAGCAATTTCTTCAGATTCTTTTAGGTCCTTTCCTCGTTAATGGAACTATTTGATCTGATCCAGAACCATTATCTAGTCTTCAGTGATAACAGATCTAGCCCATAATGAGATCTGTTGATCCAGAGAAAAGAGGAGTATAACAGCAAAGTAATTTAATTGTGAACAACTAATCAGTTAAGTAGGTAATGACATTACAAAGTCAATGGTTGGAAGCTGAAGACAGAAAAATCGTACCTTATACAGTCATAGAATAGTTTGGGATGGAAGGGTCCTTCCAAGGTCAGCTAGTCTAACCCCGCTGCAATGAGCAGATATATCTTCAACAGGATCAGGTTGCTCAGCTTATTTCTAGTGTGATTTATCTACACACTCAGAATAAATTAGATTAACAATTATGCTTTGGACCACTGGATTCTTGAACTGGGATTTATCTCACCCAGTTTGGGTGCATACAATGCATCTACATGTACTTCTCAGAACTGTGTCTTGTTTCCTTTTGGAGAGGATCCAGTCAGCAGAGTTGATGAAGTTGAGAGTGTGATTCACCCAACCAAAAGCTGATAGTCAATTTAGGAAGAAGCAAATAAATCTCCTTCCGCTATATTCACCATATCCTCACTGACTGTAAAAGGACCACCAGACAACTTTGTACACACCTACATCCAGGTGAATTATTTCTGTCTCCAAAGGCTTAGAATTCAGTCTAAATGACATGCTCCAGACCAGCCAGTAATGAAGAGACTGATGAAGTGAGGCTTTAATTGTCTATTTTGCAGGAAGTCAGAGGGGATGATCACCAACCCCTTCTGACCATAGAATCTGTGAATCACCAGTGAGTAATTTCTCCAACAACTGTTGAAAAATCTGCTGATTATTTTGGGGCTTTCACTATGATTTCCCCCATCCCCAGCCATTCATTTCTACCCTTGACAGGATATCAAACGAGGGCTCATGGAGAGGTTGCCCACAACAGGGAAAAGTGAGGTGCTGAAGTGTGTAAATACTTTCAGGCTCATCCTGCTTATTTCAAACTGATTGCAAGAGAGATATGGAGCATCACTGAAATCAGCAGCATTTTAAGCAAGTTTAAGGGCCTGCCCAGGCAGAACATCTCACAACATCAGGGCCCATTTTCATATGTCACACTCGGTAATAATGTTGGTCTCACTGTCTCCCTGATACCATGTTTTTTCCTGTCTGTCACCCTGCTGGTTACCTGCCACTCTTTCAGATGGGATGAGGTACAGCCACCTGGCATCAGCAATATTTGCTGTCATTCAGCAGCCATCTTCCTTCACCATCTTCCCTATGAAGAGAAGAAAGACAAACCAACACTTTTTACCAGGGCCCGTAGTGACAGGACAAGGTGCAACAGTTTTAAACCAGAAGAGGCCAGTTTAGGTTGGACGTAAGAAAGAATTTTTTTTATGATGAGGGTGCTGAGACGCTGGCACAGATTGCCCAGAGGAGCTGTGGCTGCCCCATCCCTGGTAGTGTTCAAGGCCAGGTTGGATGGGGCTTGGAGCAACCTGGTCTGGTGGAAGTTGTCCCTGCAAGTGGCAGGGGGCTGGAAGTGGATGGTATTTGAAGGTCCCTTCTAACCCAAATCATTCTGTGATTCTATGATAATATGGCTATGATAAAGTTTCCATTAAATTTGCATAAACTTCCTGGGTTTTCTTGACTCTTAATTTTGTTTAATGTTTTCTTTTGTTCTCGTAGTAAGTATCGACCTGATGGTACATTATTCTATGCCAGATTAAAATACCTTGTGCCTTGCATTTCTTTCCCCTCTAATGCTGAAATCAAGGTCATCACTGTGTCCTACTTTCATTGCTCTCTCCTGACTCATTAGTTTGTTGCCAAATTTTCCTTGGAAGTTTGCAGTTCTTCTCAATGCTAGCAACAATCCCATGGCTACAATCAAATCTCTTTGTTTTGATTTCTTGTTCATCTGTTCGTGTCTCTTTTCTGACCTTTGCACCTCATGGGATACGTACGTTTGTTTCCCTGTTGTCCTTTTGTGAACATTGTAGCAAAATAATCCCCTTTAACTGTAGTTTCACCAGGGACTTTAATGTCTTCTCTGTTGTGCCAATAAATTGGGTTACATCCTGGGAGGATTTAAACCTGTCTCCTTTGCTGAACTCTTAGTTTCTCATAGAGTGTTATCTGCAACTGAATTTTACTGGTCTTTTCATTTAGCATTTTCAGAAGCTTGGTGTCTTCTGAGTCATTTTCATTCCTTTCCTTCCCCATGACCTATTATCTTTATTTTTTCACAGCTCTTGCTTTCTTCACTTTCTTGTCACAGGTATCAAACTGAACTTTGGGATACAACACATACTTGGGTGTCGCTTAAATCTTCCCTTCCTTTTCTCTCTTTTTCCCTTGGGATCATCAAGTTTCTCCCAAGCTTCTCCATGTGTTCCCCTTCTCACTGAGACCACAGCACACTGTACCTCCTTTCTTTTTCTCAGTGTTGAACTCACAGTGATTAGTGGTATTCATTGGTTTTGTTTCAACACAGTTACTCTGGGTCATGGAAACCAAGAGCATGCAAAAATGTAGCGCTCACACCAACGCTTACTTGGTTGTGCTGAACTAACACGGCTCTTATTGGTCCAACACTCATTTGTGTGCCTGTTTTTTTGCCCACGTGCCTCAGCCCAGCTACATACGCATGTTCTCATAGATCGTTCACCGTTCATCTCAGTGCCGAGTTGTGAATTGATGCAAATGTTTCTTCAGGGCTCTCCAATGCTAACAAGGTCTTAGCAGTATGAATCCCAGTTGCTTCATGTGGGCTGGTGAAGTGTCTCCTGAATATCTGTTGCAAGGCGGGGCCTTTGAGAAGGAATTCTGCCTTTTAATTCCCCTCTTGTTTTGTCCATTGGTAAACAAAGGATGCACTCATCTTCCATCCACTTGGAAGCCTTTTTTTGCCAAAGGATGTTTTACTGCCTTTTCAAATCCACATAAATCATCAAAGTTGAGCAAAGCATCACAGCTCAACCTCCTTCTTAGTTCTGGTATTCCTGAGAAGGAACAGCAAAATTTGCTACCACTTGAAATATGCAAAGAGTACCTGTAATATATTCATGAAAAATAATAAGCTACCTACAAATGGAGCCACACCTGCTTCCTGCAAGTGGAGGAGAAAGTAGATTAAACCCTCACCTCATTTTTCCACAGCCCTTACAAAACACTGAGCACCGTTTACAGTTGGGAGCCTGATTATCGTTATGCTTCCTTAGCTCAGGGAAAAACAGCTTTTCGTGGTGTAGATTATATTTGCATTTATATTTATTCATTTGCATACAGATTTTTATGCCCTACTTTTGAAAGGTAAAGAGATTCCAGCTCTTTTAAAGGCAATAACAGTTCATTTTATGCCCTGTTCTCCATAACAATAATTGCTATAACTCTGAAGCTCCCTTGGCATTTTAAGGGCAATAAAGAAAGGGGCGGAGAGGAAAAGAGGAAAAAATTCTCCTGTTAATTGGTGAGACTCCAGGGTTTGGTTCTGCAGTGCTTTACTCCTGCGAGTAATCTCATTATCCTTGGTAGAACTGATTGTACAGAGGAAGCAGGATCATGCCCCAGAAGTCCAGCCTTTAATCAAATCTACCTGTTTAAAAGGAACACATGGCTGCCTTTCAGTGGGAGCCTTTAGCCCTGAAACGAGGATGTAAATTAGCCAAAATGCCTCAGAGGGAGGAAAACTCCATCTGCCAGGTTTTCCCTCTGCTCTTGCTAAAATTAATCCGTTGGCTGTGTGTGTCTGTGTGTAGGGGGTGTGATTCTTTGCTATTTTTCCCTGTGATAGAGATTCAGATCTCCATTTAAAGAAAGAAACATAGTCTTTTTCCTTGTGTTTGAGAAAAACACATATAAAGGGCTGTGTTGTATATATGGGGCAAAAAGCCATAGAAATCTTTAGTTAGAAAGGGGTGAGAATGTAATAAAAGGAGCAGGCATTTGCCAGGGACTCTCTCAAGTGTTGCAGAAACAGAATGGCTCCATAGAGAGGAATGGGAAAGTCTGAAAGTCAGGCAAGTCCTGTAGGAGAGGGGAGAGAGTCAGCAGAACAGTGCTGCTTGGCTTTAAAAGGAGATGAAGATGAATGGATATAATAAAGGTATATAAAATATTAGATTGTACAGAGAAAATGAAAAAGGGCTTCAGTGTAACATTTCACCTGATAACTAAATAAAAGTCTAAAGAAATGTGAAAGAGCTCAATTAAAGCAGATCACTGGAGTATTTGCTTTTTTTCCTTAATATAATGCATACTTTATATCACATTGATATTATTAAAGAAAAATAAAAAGCATAGAGGGCTTAAAAGAAACTAGTTAAATGCTAGTGAATGTACTCACATCCTGCATATGTGAGTTAAAAAAGCAAGTCTTTGAGATAATGTCTTCCATTAAGAGTGTGGTTTAGACCAAATTCCAGATTTGTGGCATAGTAAGAATAAAAATCATTGTGTCTTGGGTCATTATGTTTTGTATAAATGTGAACAAATGTTGCCACATCATCAGTAGCTATCGGATGGTGCAAAACCAGGGAAGAAACATCAGCTTCCCCATTCTAAGAAGTTAAATTCCAGGTGAAGAACAGAAAAGATGAAGAAAAGCTCTATTTGTGTCACAAAAATTTAAAATAAGGGTTTAAAGTAGTCTTGGTAATTTATTATTTATTTTATCTTTTTCTGTAAGAACAGTCACAAACTCAAGTGGAAAATGAATGAGTCACATCAGAACAACAGTTTGGTTCTTCTTCCATGGACTCCTTCCCCCTCCTGTCACCCCACCAGGGACCTGGGGTTCTTTCCAGCTTCTGCCACCTCCCTGGTCACCTTCAGGAAAAACTTAAGGGAAAATCATGTCATCTGATGTAGGTGACCATCCTACATAAGTTCTCTACAGGTGTGGGTAAAGCAACAAAATACACAATGAGGTATTGATAGTCTTTTGGGTCATTCATCCCATGGCAGAAGCCTAGAGCTTTTTGAAAGCATTTTGCTATGAAGCTGCTAATATCTTGCCATTGATAGCTTATTGTTACAGTCAGTGTCAGTAATGGAAGGGCAAGTGCTCTGGTACAGGATTGGTCCTGCAGTCAGTAGAGGTGAAGAGGGTGGGGAGCTTGTGCTTGGCCTTTTGGACAGCATTAAACAGCTGGGACAGCCATTATAAAGTGACTGTCAGTGCTTGGTTGCTTCTCCTGACATGCTCTATGAAATCAGATTAAGCCATATGCGTTCACACCAAATGAGGATCAGACTTCAATTTTTAGGAAGAGAACCAAGCTTGTTTACAAAATAATTGACTTGGCTTCCATCCCAAGCTAAGCATCTTTTTCTTTCAGCTTTGGCCAAGCTGGGTTCCTGTTATGGTTAGCCCAGGCTTGTACAATAAACATTTGGCAACTGGCTGCATGGTGTTGCTCAGCGTGAACTGTCTGTTCTGTGGCTGGTTACACAAGACCTTGCTCTGGGTCAGTTCAATAGCTGCTGCTGTGGGACAGTGCTGGTGAAAGTGTGGTGAGCCGGGTGTAGCCACACCAGTGAGGCTGACTCATGCCATGGAGCTTTGCCTGACTCCATGCGGACACTGTCCAAACTACGTGCTGTGGCATCCTATGGAAATCTGTCCCACAGTCACAGCAAGTGGGTAGTAGAGGATCTGGAGATGTTAAACAGTGCCAGTGGAACAGAGCAGGTGAGGTGTGAATGGTGCATCTGGCGGAGGCTGGAACCTGAACGATACCATGGCTGTTCCCACTGCCCAAGCTTATAGTGTGCAGCTGCTGGTTGCTCTCCAGCAGTGAGCAACGGGCCACCATGTTCGGATTAAACTGGAACACTTTTAAGCTAGCATTTACTTTAAAAATACAAAACAAAGCAAAACTTCTTTTTACAGCACAGAGACCTTCAGATTGTTCTTTCTATGCTCTGTGAGTGAATTAAATACCTGCTGCAAGGAACAAAGATGTATTTAACCCAACACTGTTCCATATGTACAGCTTCATTCCCACCCACAAAGAAATAGGGTTACCCTCCTACAGTACAGTGGGGGACTGTTGTGGTTTAAGCCCAGCCAGTAATTCGGTATCATGTAGCAGTTTGCTCACTCCCCCCCCCCTTCCTCCCCCCCTTCTCCCCCACTCCCAGAGGGATGGGGAGAAGAATCAAAAGAATGTAACTCCCACGGGCTGAGATAAGAACAGTCCAGTAACTAAGGTATAACGCAAATCACTGCTGCTACCACCAATAATAATAATGATAAGGGAAATAACGAGGGAAGAGAATACAACCGCTCACCACCCGCCAACTGATACCCAGCCCAACTGAGCAGTGATCTAACCCTTCTGGGTAACTGCCCCCAGTTTATATAGTGGGCATGACGTGCTGTGGTATGGAATACCTCTTTGGTCAGCTTGGGTCAGGTGTCCTGTCTCTGCTTTCTCCCAGCTTCCCCTCCTCCCTTGCAGATCATGAGACTCAGAAAGTCCTTGGTCAGAGTAAACATTACTGAGCAGCAACTAAAAACATCGGTGTTATCAGCTCTGTTCCCAGGCTGAAAGTCAAAACCACAGCCCTGCACCAGCTACTAAGAAGGAGAAAAATGACTGCTACTGCTGAACCCAGGATAGGGACTTGGCTCCTCACTCAGCCTGTAGAGATGACAACATTCTGGAAAGAGCCACATGTGGGTTTTGAACAGATTTATTTATTAAAAATTGATGCGGCCACACTACAACAATAACTTAATTGAATGCAAATATGTAAGGGAACTCATGTGGGACAAACAAGCTTCTGTCAGGAGTGAAGAAGGCACAGATAACTTTGTCTTGAGCAGGACAATGACCTAGGAGACCTCCTAAGACCCCTTCCAACTCTGTTTACAGTGGTAAGCTGACCCTGTAAGGTGATACTAGTTTTCCCATGCAGGACATGCGGACATACACAGGGCCAACCCTAGGAAGTTGGGAGCAGAATTTTGGTGACAATGAAGGTGAGGTGATGCTTACCGTGGTGCAGGTCTGTCATGTGGATGATCTCAGAAGTGTCTGCAAAATCTTATATATCAATATTGCCAGGTTAAAGTATGCAAGTTTGTGTGTCATCAGCTGCTACATGGTTCCCCTTCCTGATCACTCATCCTCTCGGACTTTCACTTCCTTGCTCTGATTTGGTTATGCCCATGATGTTGAAACACTCCTCTCTGTGCACCTCCTGCTGCTACTATTAGTTCCTTATTTGCTTTCTGAAATCTCTTACATTTGTTTACAGATGAAATCCTCTGAACTTCCCCTAAGTCACCACCTCTGCTCATTTTCCAGTGGAGACTTCTTTCATAATTTTACTTTTTCCATTAATTTTAAAGCTTCACATTATTTATTTTTTTTCTTTCCATATTATTTCCCTTTACTCTCTCGAGTTTTCCAGTGTATATCTCATATTGTTTTCCTTTTTCTCCATTTTTCCTGGGGCTGCCTCTCCTACAGAGATGGCTGTCTTTCTTTTCTCCAAATTTGGTGGGGTTTTTTTGTACACATATAATGTTTCTTGCCCCTGGAGCTCATGTGGGGTGTACAAATGCAATTTGTTGCACCAATCCATAAAAGAAGGTCTTCCAAGACTAAAATCTCTCTTAGCTGTGCTAGTTTTCCTACTAGTTCCCTAAGGTTTCCATCTTCTGTGCTTTTCACAAAAAGTATGGATTTGAGGTTGTATTCTTTTAGCTAACTAATCTTGCCCTGCTCAGAACAGACAACAGTTTGGTATTTATGGGACTTGCCTGACGCTTGGAAAACCTGAGATGCAGCCCCTGATGGGGATCAACAAGGGACTTGAACTTTGGTCATCTTTGTCCAGCATGGAGCCCCTGCTCACCAAATTATTGACCTTTTGGAGATGGGTGACTCTTAGAGATCTAAGGAAATCTTCTAGAGATTTGTCCTGGTGTGAAATGGGAGAAATGTCAAATGTGGAAGTGGTTTGGGAAAACCATTTCCCACATGGCTGCCACGGGGCTGATATCTTTGCTTTGTGCAAGTCATCACAATGAAGGATTGGGCTGGTTTGCTGCTAATTTCAACCTCCCCTTGGACTTCAGGACTACTTACAATGTGAGATTTTTTCCCTAATTTGTTCCTTTTGGTCCTGAGCATGGACACCAAACATCACTGAGTGCTCCTCCGTCTTGTTCATCACTCAGAACAGCATGGGTCTCTTCTGCTCCTTCATAAGTAAGCATCAGTCCAACTTCCAAGTGTGATTTGCCTTATATGGAGGATCACAACAACCTTTAATCTGTCTTTTTAGAACAAGCTGCATTTATTTCTCCATGTTGTAAACTTAAGACAGAACCTCCTTCTTTTATTTCTATTACTGTTGTAGATGAACGTTTCCTTCCTCTTTACCAGCTTATGCAATAGAATAAAATTGCTGTTAGGACCGGCAATGCATCTTTTAATGGACACAAAGAGCCAATTGCACTGATCTATCTCCTGAAAAATAAATAGGAAAAAAACCCAAACCTCCTGGTTTTTCATCAGTCACCAGAAATGAATCTGTGTTTTAGTTGGAAATTCTGAAAGTGCAAGTCTCCTTATTTTCAATTAAAATCTGTTCTTTCTCTTTATTTACAGGTGAAACCATAACTTTTCCTGATAAAAAAAAAACAAAACAGCCAACAAAATAACAAAAAAAAACCCCACAAAACAAAACCAAAACCCCAAAAAACTCCCACCACCAAATACTATTTTGTCTTTAAATAGGTTTTATGTTTTGTTTTTGTTTTATTTTCTCCTCCTTCCCCCTCCCAGGTTTGCATTTGTAACTGTAATTTATATGTTAACTTTTAAAAGGTATAAAATGCAGTACAAGATGCAAAAGATGGTGGAACTAGATTATACATACAAGATCTGAGTGTTGCAGTTATAGGGTACTGTATTCTGGTCCATATTCCTACAGTTTTGAATGAGCTCATCTTCTGTTACTGGAACTGGAACAATGAACAGGCTCTATCATCTGCGTTAAATTAAAAACCTGTTACATTTCACTAGTATTATTTACCTCCAATCTAAATTCTCCATCTGACATAAAGGAAACTAATCCTCACAAAAAACCTCTGTCTTCCCTTAAAAATACACTGATCATTAGCTAATTTTTCCTTCTGTTTTCTTCTCTCAGTTGTGACCAGGAGACTTCAGCCCTTTGCCTGTGGTTCAGCAGCTAAGTTGAAGAATAAGATTGAAATAAGCACTATTCATTGCAATGAAAGTATAAGCAGACCTTCTGAGTCTCATGCGTTCAAAGTGAGATTGCTTCATCCTGCACTTCAGATTCCTTCTTTGCTGTGGCTGTATCACCCACTAGTGAATAAAAATTGAATGTGAGGAACTGATTTGGTCCAGAGTGGAAGGAGGAGGTGTGGAGTATGTGACATTGCCATTGGGATTGGTGCTGCCTAAACATCAGGAGGATATCCAAGGTGTTAGGAATCTGATTGCCCACATTCTTGTCCTCTGGCTTTGACTCTTAGAAGTCTCCTGTACGTTTCTTTCTGGTTCACCTTTCTCCTTCAAGGCAGGAGAAATGTGTCCTGTTTGTTGAGAGGACATGCTGCGAGGTGTCAGGAGCTGAAGTCTTCAAAGACTTCTTTAAGGAAAAGCTGTCGGCATTTGCAATGAAGCTTCAGTATGGAGCTGAAGTGAGCAAAAATGTTTCTAGAAAGGATGTTCTGTGACATCTGCTGCTTAGACTTCGAGACATTTGCAGAGGTGAAGTAAGCATAATATTAACTGACTAGAAAGCAAATTCTTTCTCTTTAAAACTCCTGCTAAATGAAAACTGTGGTAGAAGAGGAATGCAAAGCATCAATCCAGACCATTTAGTGTCACCCCCAAGGTGCAGATTCATTGTCTATTTTCAAAGGGTTTCTGTACAGCTATTAAAGAGCATTCTTAGCTTCTTGGGGAGGAGAATGTACCCCTGTTGACATTAATTATTAATAATTGCTGGCATATTTAATGAGTTCAGTAAATGATTAGTTCATTCACAATAATCTCTTCTGCCTTCCTCCTTCAGATCCTGTAGGAAAAAAATCCCAATAGACAACAAAGTGGAGCTACTAAATTTCAAGGTGACTAATGAGACTTAAATAGTATAAAATGGCAGGATGAAGACAGAATTTCTGTAAAGCTGCTTAGATGGCTTCAGAAGTGCTGTACAGTTTATTTGTTAAAAAAGAAAAGATGGTAGAGACAGAAACAGACATAAAATAGCCCAGCTGCTGAAATGTCATTACTTTAACTTAGATTTGACCATGCAAATAAAGGAAAAGAACAAGGTATTAGATAGATGTTCAGAAAGAGCAAGTCCCCAGAAAGACTAGTTAAAGTAATTGATAAGAACTGGGAGGTTGTTCCCAAAGGGAAATCTGTGCCAAGTGAGAAGGGAATTGCCCTGTGAATGTACTTAGTGTGCAGCCATTGGGGCTGCAGCTTTTGTGCTGTCTTTACAGTGCCTAGTAAAATAAGGCCCTTGCTTGTGACTAGGAATCCTAATGCTGATCCCTAACAGCAGCCAGCATTGTTAAAATGTCAGCAAGAATGCTAAGAGATATCAGACATTTGGGGTAGTGGGAAAGGCAAGAACCATGTTTCAGCTCTTTTATTTGCAAAAATGGGTTCTGGCGGTTACACATGTGCCAAGGGTTGCTTTGCTCCTTAAGAATAGAATAGGAAGAAGAAATGATAGGAAGATATTTTATGAAGTGTGACAGCAGATGCACTATTAAATGTGAGTCACTGTGTGGCATGCTGGCAAGCTCTTACTAATGACCTTGTGACTGCAGCCACTTTGGCAGAGGTTATAGACTTGACAGGCCATCTCTGCCTGGCAAAGGTGAACCTGAGTCTAGCGAGTATCATGCTGTTCTGAGACTCGTGATGCCAAAGAATGTGTTATCTGCGTCAAAGAAACTGAATTATGTGAATAATTAAAATTCATATCAAAGGTGAGTGTTGTGGACTGTGCGGATGTTGAAGTTATTTCTGCCTACAACCCCTTTATCAGTTTTTTAAGTTATCAAACAGAGCAGCCTGTGTTGAAGGTGGAGGGATTAAATGAGGGTATCTTAGCCACATATTAAACAGGGGTAAGTGAAAGGAAGGTGACGGGGTAAATGCCAGGAAGGTAACAAATGCAGTGAAAATGCCAGAGTCATGTAGAGATCAATAGATGTTCATTTGTCCTTTAAAACTCAGCTGAGAAGACCACTATATGACGTAGGGAAAGCCCCTGTTGTAGAAAAGGAATGCATGGGCTAATCTAATGTTTCTTATGAATTTTTAATTTCTGTTTCACAGAATTTAATCATCAAGTCTTCATGAAGTTTAAAGATCACCTATTTTATCATGGCTGCAGATTCACACCACAGGCACAGGAGACTGTCAGGAGAAAATGGCCTATAAAGCTGGTGTCAAAGCTCTCTTTTAGAGCTTGCCTTACAGAACATCTAAACCCTTCAGACTGCACTGTCTGCTGATGCAAACAGCCATAGCTGTAGCTGCCTCTGATGTTCCCAGTTCCAAGAGCATTTAATTTTGTTTACAGCTGTACTTGACTTGTGTAAAGAAACACTTAAACCTCTTGCTAGTGCTTTGAAGGCTGTATGATCTTGTGGAATAATTAAATTACTATTCTGTTATTACTTCAGACTTTGTATAAAAAGATATAGAAGGCATGAAATAGCTTGTATAGCCCAAATTGTGTACTTGGGGTATTATGGGAATCCAGTACTTTTCATTTTGTGTGTGTGTGTGTTTGTGTCTTGTTTGCCTTTGGGGAACATTTTCTGCCTAGGCTGCTCCAAAGGCCATGTAGCTGAGCAGAGGAAGGAATGTGTCCTCTCTCCTAAGCTTCACTCACATGCCTCATTGAGTTATTACACGAAGACCAATCTTTGCTGAAACCCCTGCTGGGGAGGGTAAGTATGAAGCAATTGCCAGTGAGGGCAAACCTGAGGGCATATCTCTGCTGAAGGCACAGTACTGAGAAAATTTGATGGCAGGGTGAGGTAAGAGAGGTTGGGAGGAAAACTGCCTCTGGTTTCCCTCTTCTTTGCAGGAGAAGGGAGCTTTCCTGCCCTCCACAGTCACAGTCTGCAGACCTCCAACAAAAAGGGGAACAAATCTCATCATCTTCCTCTCCTATACCAAATTCAAAAGGAGTTTGAAATATTCTTTATAATATCTACAGGACTTTGGGATTCAGATACCTCACTTCGGACAACATTCATGAAGACTCAATAGTTATTGAAGCTCATAAATCATGTTTTCCAAATTCCTGCACCACATGGATAATATGACTCACTGCAACAAATCGGAATAACTTCATTTCAGTGACCCTCATGGAGCTGTTGCTGCAGCAGGGTATGGGTTTGTTCAGGGCATACGCCCAATGCATTCCTGGAGATAGGGATTATTTGGAATAGTGCAGTACTGGATGTTCTGCTACAGGGAAATCTCAACAAAGTGCCCCTCAGCAGTTGCAGAAACACAGCTAAAAACTTGGCCTACGATGTTCTCAGGTCCTATTCCTATTCTGCAACCCAGAAGAATATGGAGAGGCAGAAGGAGGCAGAAGGGAGTCTGTCAAGAAGGGACTGTGAGCCCTTGTGCAACAACCCTGCACTACTTATTTCCTAAGTGCTTTATTAGCCCCTCTTGCACAAAGCCAAATTGACACTATCTTAGGACAAGCGTCAGAGTCCCGAGCTTCCTGAGGCCAGTGCAAGCGCCTGCTTTTCCTGACACAGGAGGATTGCCTGTGTAAACTTCACCCTGTGACTTCAGCCGTGTAATCTGTATTCAGAAAGAGATGCCGCCTTTGGCCCCCTGGCTTCCTTTGTCTGGCTGTTATCTGTGCAACGGGTGGCAAGGGAAGTGCAGCAGACACAGCTGGAGGTAGTGTCAAGGGGGGTGGAAAGACATAACAAGTGGAAGGCAAGAGTGAAACTGTAATTGAGACTGTGTAAGAGACTGAAAATACTGTGTCCTCTCTGTGGAGCATGCATGGAGAACGCAGAAGATTCTCTGCCCTACATCTCGTGTTGCAATATGTCTCTATAGGTTTCAGTCCATTTCTGCATGACGATTCCTTTTATTTTGCCAAGAACTGAGAACCCCCATGTAAGAAGTTAAATCCTAGAGGAAATGGGCTTGTTTTCCTTTATTTTCTTCTATTGACTCCTTAGAGTAGGACCCCAACTTTCCCAGGATTACACACCAACCACCAATGCAGGTGATGCAGGAAGGCAGCCTGCTCTGCAAGTCTCCGCTGTCCTACCTCTAAACCAGGCTTTGAGCATAACTCACCAGTGAGGCGCAAATGGGGTTCTCTGAGCCCTAATATAAACTTCCTGTTTATGGCAGGGGGGGTGGAACTAGACGATCTTAAGGTCTTTTCCAGCTCTAACCATTCGATGATTCTATGACTGCTCAACGAGAGCACTCCTGCTTTTCACCTCCCTACTTGTGGACAGACACATGTTGTCCAGGGATAAAAAAAAACCTCTTTAATTGAGGATTGATAGGTACAAATGGACTTTTTTCCTGTACCAGGAACGGATCAGGGTCTGGCACCAGTATATCAGTATGGGCACCTCCTGACCTTTTTACAACCAAGCCTGTCTTGAGCAAATTGGCCATGTCTTCATCTCTTCCTGTGTCTCCACTTTTTTTCCAGACCGGTGGTGAGCTAGCAAGACTGCCTGAACCTATCTCTCCTGTGATAACTTCTCCAGGGCTCTCTGTGTGTAAAGACTGTGGAGATGCTAGAGTTCCAAAAACCCTTGTTAACAGGGGGAATCCATGACTCCTTGTAAAGTATTCATATTTCACCTAGCTGTTGGAAATATCAGCTCAGTTACGTCCCATTTCCACTAGAAACGGGGCTCCTGGCATGGCTATGATTCCCAGAAGCCAGTATCGACACAAGATCCGGTTCTTACAGATGAGGTTTTGACCTGTTTGGGTAAGAAGAGTTGGAAGGACAACATCATACCATAAAGTAGGTCTGCTGGAGGTTCAGAAAGACTTCTCTTGTGAAAATGAGGTTAGTGCAAGAAGACAGCTTTGTTCAGCATTTACCTTCTGCAAATTTCCACCCCAGTCAGCTGCAATCATGTAAAAGAATGAGTAAGTTGAATGAAGGTCAGCATTTTGCAGTAAATGCCTGGTTATCTGAAGATTTCCCCTGGACTGAAAGAATAGCTGCTACCACCCATTACAAAGGTGTTTAGATGTGATCAGGTAGAGACAAATAATCTTGAACAATTGCAGCAGAAAGAGCTTTAAGATGCAAAGAGTGTTCTGACTCAGAAAGAATGATTTCACAGGGGAAAAATACAACGTAAAACTGCAAGAACAATGCTAATTAGAGATATTTCAGGTGCTTGGCTCTGGATTGCTGCTTTGCTAGTGTGTGCGTTTCAAAGACAAATCACAGGCAAGAACTGGGGTAGATGATGAAATCTTCCCATCTTTTTTACCTTGAACTGGCTCAGCGAAATCCTTGGGAGTGGAGGCTGGAGAATGAACACTGCTGAAGGCTCACTATTCCCAGCTAATATGCTATCTGCTGCTGCCTTCATTACTGGTTAAATTGTTAGAAATGCAATTGGAATGAGAAGGAAAACTGAACTCTGTGGTGAAAAACAGGAGGGTAAATTTTAATCTCTCACAAACTGCTATACTTCCCGGCTTCAGACAGAGCTGAAGCAGTGATGCTGTGAGAAAAGGCTGCTTCTGGCTACACATCCTGCCTCACTTAGACTGACAAAAAATTTAGCAAGCAATGTTGAGCTTCCCAACCATACACAGATCTACTTCCCAAGGTTCCCGCTGGCTAATTAGTGCTCTCCCTGCCACGAGCAGTGATCTTTTCAAAGTCCGTCTTTCTTGTCCCTTTAAAACCAAAAAGCTTTTGCAAGCAAGGGCATTAGTTGCAGGTGAAAGCTTCTCTTTAATATAATTGGGACCAAGTTTCTCCCTGAGATTTTGATCAGCTTTTTTGTCTATTTTCTTTTAATTTCTCAAAGATGTTCCTTCCTATGTCTCATCACAATGACACCACTTCAATGCTTGCTCCCTTGGTTTGCCTTCACATTGTAAGACACCTCTCTCATCACTTTCAGTATATATGAGACAATCCTATGAGTCACCAGTTTTGCTGGTTATATAGTGACATTTGGAAGCCTTTTCCTATATACCCTGTGTATGAGAGACAAATCTCAGCTGACGCTTCCTGTCTGTCCTAGAATAAATTTATTCTGCTCAGAAGACTAACCAGTTATTGATCATGGTTGGGAAAGTCCCCTGAGGGTTTGTTAGGTACAATTTACACTGCTTTCTCTTGTTTGCACGTTCAGCATTCAGTCATTTGCTTTCTTACTGCTTTAATGTTGTCTATCGTAATGGTTTGTGTTTAGTAGTTGACTGTACCTTAAAGTTGGGATAAAAAGCAGGGGTAAAATGCGACATTTAAAAAGAATGAATTGTGTTCATATGAACCTATATCTATGCCTCTGAATATCAGTTTCCTGATGTAAAGCAGGATTGGTAACAGAAAAAGTGTTTTTTTTTCTAGCTGAGCTGCTTTTTTCAGATCCTGTAGCTGTGATTTACAAGGGTGTTTAATGCACCGATCCTCACAACCCTCTCCCTCTGCTTTCCACCTCTCTGCTCTGCACCCTATATATACAAGGAGGAGCTTGTCCTCAGTAAGGAGAAGTGCAGAGATACCTAGGCCATGAGAGGGATCTCTGGCAGGGCTCCCGAAGTTCTGTCCTAGCACTCTGCTTCTGGGCTTTCACCCCCTTTATCACCTGACCTGTGCATCTTCATTGCTCCATGGCTGGAAGTAAGTGTAAACCTTTCCCCAAAACCTCTAATTTTTGGTCTTGCAGGGGATAAGAAAACACTTGCATGCACGGTTGTAAACTGCTTGCAATTCACCTGCCTGTTCTGGTGAGTAAACAGAATATTCTTTCAAGAGGGGAATACTTTATCAGATGAACTAAGGCACTGAAGCATGAGTACCATTAGCCACACTTGAAAGAAGGAAGGAAGGAAGGAAGGAAGGAAGGAAGGAAGGAAGGGAAAGAAAAAGAAAGAAAGAAAGAAAGAAAGAAAGAAAGAAAGAAAGAAAGAAAGAAAGAAAGAAAAAAGAAAGAAAGAAAGAAAGAAAGAAAGAAAGAAAGAAAGAAAGAAAGAAAGAAAGAAAGAAAGAAAGAAAGAAAGAAAGAAAGAAAGAAAGAAGAAAGAAAGAAAAGAAAGAAGAAAGAAAGAAGAAAGAAAGAAGAAAGAAAGAAGAAAGAAAGAAGAAAGAAAGAAGAAAGAAAGAAGAAAGAAAGAAGAAAGAAAGAAGAAAGAAAGAAAGAAAAAGAAAGAAAGAAAGAAAGAAAGAAAGAAAGAAAGAAAGAAAGAAAGAAAAAGAAAGAGAGAAAGAAAGAAAAGAAAGAAGGAAAGAAAGAAGGAAAGAAGGAAAGAAGGAAAGAAAGAAAAAATAGGGCAAAAATCCGTGGTTTGAAAAGTATTTCCTGACCACCTTACCTCAGCCACATACTAGCAAATCTAATCCTGTTAAAATTCCTCCCAAGTCCTATTCTCATAAGAACATTTAACTTTATGTACCTCTTACGAAGAGTTCTCCATCAAATTATACTACCTGCATAAGCATCAGTTTGGGATTTTTTACTATGTGATTTTCTTTTTTTTTTTTTTATAGAAGCCTCTTTGTACACTGATGGCACTACAGAGCTGATGACTAGTTTGATTTACATGAAATAAAATGGGGAAAATCGCATGAGTAAGACATGCTAATGAAGCATTGAAGAAAGAAAATATTACTATGGTGTCAAAAAAAAAAACAACAAAAAGCTCTGTAGGCTGACAAGAAACCAGGCAAGTAGACTCTCTGAGTAATAGATTTACCATCAGTGTAAGACATTTTGAGCTTCAATAATATCTTTACTGGGAATGACCTGAACCAAGTTTTTAGGTTTGAATATCTTAAATTTGGGGGTGTATGGCTAAATAGGAACTTGCAAGTGTGTCTTTGTTGATTTCATGGATAAACTGAAACTCCTGAACCAAATAAGTCTTAGTGTTTGTTCCTAGCAATAGTTTTAAATGTTCTTTATTTCACTTTCGCTCTTTCTTAGTTGAAGCTTTAGTCTTATAAGGGGTAATTTCACTTACTCAAGTATTGAGTTGGTAACTGCTCAGCCTTATTTGTCTTGTTCACAAGAAGCAGTGGCGAGTAGGAATCTATGGACCTTGGTTTAATTTCCCTGGAGTTTAAATGATAGTCTTGATTCCCCACCCTCTTTACTGCTGCAAAATTCAGTCAGCAGATCTTGGTGCCTGCAATTTCTTACTTAAGACATATTGGCATAAAGTCTCTGCAGAGCCTGGTGAGAATCACCCCCCCAAAAAATCACATTTTAAATTATTTGCTTAAAAAACCCACCAATCCTGGTGCCAGAAAAACAGTCTGCAGAATGGAAACAACCCCTCTGTGTTTTATAACCTTAAGCAGAAACACTCCAGGGTTAGATCTGCTAGCTTGTACCAATGACCAAGGGCTGACATCCAAAACTGCAATTCCTTCTGCCTGGTGGGAGACTGCAGGTGTGGCTTTGTGTCTCTGTCCCAGGATGGAGGCTTCTGTATGCCTGGCAATGCTGTGTTTCACCCAGATAGTGCATCCATGTGGGTGTGTGTCTCTTGCATCCCAAATGAATGTGTTGGAGGGTATCAGCAAGAATTTCCTAGATGCTCATCCCTGCAGTGTTTTTGTCAGGCTCTCAAAATAAATTGGCCAAGTGAGTGCCCTGGGATTTGCCTGCTTCTCAGCCAAATTTCTGAGTCTCGGCCCCTGTCAGACTACCAGTGGGTTTGACAGTGCAGACGGTGGGGATTAGCAATGGACCCCTGGGTGGTGTTTCTCGGCAGCCCTAGCAGGGGTGTTCAGAGCCACCCTCACAGGCAGTTTGATTTGCATCCCCAGCTCTGGAGCATCATTTTCTCCCTTCTGACTCACTGACTGTGCAGTATTACTGTGCTGGGGCCATCACACATCATAGGTCAAGGAGGGTCCTCTGTCTATCCCAGGTGATGAGTCCCTTCTGTAGCCACCAACCTGACCCAGACTGTCTGAAGAGTGGAGGCTGCAGTGTCTCCTGAGTTCCTCCTAAATGCCTAAGAGCCAGATCCTGCCCTGTGCCTATTGCCTGCTTTTCACTGAGGTGATACTGAAAAAGAAAGCAAATACTGCACAAAGCGATTAAAGCCAAAAAGTCATCAGCACAAGAGTGATGAGCCCCAGTCCTTGTTTAGTTACATGGCAATCTCTACATGGTAATGATTTATGCATTATATCACTGAGAACATTTCTCCATATAAAATGGAGAAAATTGGTTCAGAAATGTTCGGATACACATAGGGCACAGATTTGCATTAATATGCTTGCACTATCAATCCACATATTATTTTCTAATAGACTTGTAAGGGAAGTGCCAAACTTGTTCTTCCTGTTGGAAGTCATTCTCTTTCTTTACTCCCATCACTGACATTATCTGGAGCTTTCTGTATGATTTACCCATCCTTCTCTGCATTGATAATACGAGATATTTTAAACTTCTCATCAGCAAATTCCATTTACAGCAGGCTTTTTTTTGGTGATAATGCTAATGAAATTATTGTCACAGCAGTTTTGAGACTGATTCTTGAGGAAATCCAAAAATATTCTCTGCATCCAGCAGTTCCCCTTTGTGCACAGCATTGTCATCTCCCTGTTAGTTCCTCCTCAATTTTGTATAATGCTTCTCACTTTGGATCTGCACTGTCACCCTGTCCCAGACATTGGAACACAGCCAAAGTGCTATGAGGGCAGCTGTTTCTGATGCACATTCATATGTGTCTGGTGTTTTCTGACCAGTCACTGGTAGCAAGCTCTGCACACAGCTTGCAGACCTGGGTACCTGATAGCCTAAAACTCAAGCCTTGCTACCTACCTCAACATTAATGGTCTGGGTCTGTGCCAAAGATCTTAATCCCAATCAGAGTTTTAACTGGGTTTATACTCTGTAGCACTATCCCCAGTTGGTACGTCACTCTAGACTCCGGTCGCAATGGGCTGCTCAGTGGTCCCCATTGAACCAATATCCATTTAATATATGTTTTCAGACTTTACCACCAACTGGCTTCCTGCCCACCTCTTTTGGTTTCTGAAGAAATTTTTCTGTTGCTTTCACCCTCCAAGAGTTGATCTCTTTACAAAAGATTGGCCATCAAGCTGGGATTAAGACATTCATATGAAGTCAGTAAAGAGCTGGTCTATTTAAAACTCAGGTCTTCCCCAAAGATGAAAGAGTTGCACTAAAGCCACTGGAAATATTGGTGTGCATTGACTTCATCTGGCCTTCTGCATACAACTTTTTATATACCGAACCCACTAAGTGTCTGAACTTGATGCCAAATCGTTGCCTGATTGAAACAATTCTCAATACTAAAACTTATACCAGGAGAGGTTCTGGGAATAGAAACTTCTGTGACCTAATTCTTAACCAAAGTAAAATAATACAGCTCTTGATTTCAGTGAAGCTTTTTTAATTCAGACCAGCTGAAATTTTAGCTTGTAATTTGTTTTTTTTTTCCCCTTTGCTGCTCCCCCCCCCCCCCAATTAAAATTTCCGGTAAGTCCTCTCCCTGCAATGTCACATGGATCTGGTAGGCCACAGGATTTTATAGTGGTTCACTGAGATATATACGGCTGGGAGAAAGGTTAGTCAAATATTTGTCAGAGGAATGTTGTATCTCCTATGTAGAGTAACTGATTGGCATCAAGAGCTTTATCTCTCCCGTATCACAGGAAGAGTGGCACCAGGCTCAACGGTCAATAAAAGCAGTATTTAAGAAAGACACTGCCACTTTGACTGCATGAAAGCCTGTTCAGAGGTGTGAGAATAAGGAAGAGCAAAAAAGAAGGTCCTGTGTTGGAAATGGAAAGCAAGATAGGGTGGTTTGGAACCAAGTTTCATCCTAGTGAGCTTCTGAGTGGGACATCCACTCTGAACATAAGAGCTATGAAGCCAGAGCATGAAATTTACCCCAGCCAAGATCATGGCCAACTGCAGATTGAGAAAGCAAAATAAAATAAGTTCTATGAGAAAAATGACAAACGCAATCGGGGTGGAAGGACAAGGAAGGACATGTGGGTGTGTGAATTTCTAAATCTACCATATACTTCCTCCTATGGTTATTTTTCCTACTGGTGGCAACTTTTCTTGTGAGTTAGAACTTTCATGGTGGCAAGAATTGTATTAAATACATTCAGAGTAGCACAAGCCTCAAATTGTTTTGATTTCTCCACTTAGATTTCAATTTCTTTCATTGTATTTTGATACTTAGAAGACTTGATTTCCACTGTTTCCACTTAAACGTAATTTGATTTTATTAATGAAAACCAGCTTTTTTTTTCCACACCTGAAATATTGACTCTGATATTTTAACTGTAAGTGTAGTTCAAACAAAAGCTTTCACCACTCATGGAACACTCTGCTTGTTTTGACATAGCAAGAGTTATGACTCCCTGTTTCCTTTAAATTAGTATTGAAAATATGAATCAAATCTTGGGTGCTTTTCAATGGAACGTGTTGAGATGAGAAAGTGCAGCCAGATTGAGGGAGTCCTCAAGGGGTTAATGAAAATGAGCGTGATATGCTGTTTTAGGATCTGTTGAACAAATGAATCATTCACTTATGAGACAGGGACCATGTTTTTCACACATTGCACAATGGGATCAGAGCCTCTAGGTGCTACAGAAACATTAGTGATGCTCATGGGAACAGAGGATTCTGTTTTTCATAAGCACCTCTATGACAAAAATACACAGTGCTGGACACTTGTTATGTCGAAACAGTACAGGCAAAGAGAAAGGGCTTCAAAAAAGTGTGAGGCCAAGTCAAGAAAAAAACATCCTCGGTGCAAGGCACTTGCATAGTCAGATAAATCGTATGAGGTTTCTGTAGCTGGAAGCACCTGAGAAACTGCCTTTTACTCCCTCAGCTTATATTAATGTGTAGCTTTGTGGATGGGAAAAAACCTTTGACACTTGTCCAGAACATAAAAGCATGTATCCATCATATTCACTTGAGCTTGAATTTATATCCTCTGCTTTGCATCAAGACTTCTTTGCAGTCTTTTAAGCAGGAAAGCAGGAAAGGTTTGAAATATTATCTATAACATGGCGATGTGAAGCTTGTGTGTAGGAAAAGCCCAAATTTGAAGGAAAGCTTATTGGAATTATCTAAGAGGTGAATGCGTCAACATAATAATACCATACAAAGAATAACAGGGCAAATACCAAGGAACTTTTCCCAGGAGGAAGATCTTTATTAGAGTAGTACAAACTCACAAAAAACCTGGCATAGCTCCCACAGCATGAGTCTTTTAAGTTAAGGTCGGACAAAACACTCAGAAACACACTGTGGAAAGTGTGTCTTCTCTGATGGAGTGGATGACCTTGCTGCTTCTTTGTTCTGTTTGTCTTAATCTTTGAACAATAGTGCAGTGAACCAGTCACTGCTTTTCAATCACACTTCTGAGGATACAAAAATCCGAGTGTCTGCTTGCTTTGTGGTTCTTATCCCTAGTCTGTTGAGCAAGGCTTATACCAAAAAATAGACCTTTCTCAGCCATTGCAGTGCCAGGTATTGATGAACACCCTGTTGAAATTCAGGACTGGTTTCCCCTCTTGAATGCATTAATGACCTATAATTTTCTTACAAATGAAGGGAAAAGGCACCCAACCTGTGTGTTATTCAGAGAGCCACAAAGGTGATGCTTTTTATTCCTTTAAGATCTGGTACATTCTAACCTTGGCAGAAATGGGAGGGGAACCCAAGAAAAGTAGCAATGCTACACATAACATTTGAATATTGTAACCACTAAATATTTGGAGAAAGTTTTGCCTTTTATAACCTCTACTGCATAAAAGCCAAGCATTTTCAATAAACTAGTAATTTGAACTCCCTTTGTAGTCAGCAGAAAGAGTTGTCTTCAGAGGGTCACTGATCCTGCCCGTACTGGGTGTTGCCTTCTCTCTCCATTGAGTACGGAGCCTAGAAAAATGCCTTAGATTAGATGTTTGCCTCTTATATGGCCAATCTCAGATAAGTTCTACTCCAAGTGATTAGTTTGCTGTCTGAGTGACCTCATACAGAATAGAGAGGATATCCTTTTTGTAAAGCTTAGCAGCAGATGACTATGGATGGGTGAATGGCAGCTGTTAGCAATTCTTCTACATCAGACCATGGTGATTTCTGCAGCAGCTGCAATTCTATCTCGCCTCCACATGGAGATTTCAGTTTCTGTATGTATGCGTGGCCATTGGTTTGACACAGTGCATGTGGGAGAGGAAGTTATTTAGCAGTACAGTCAATTCAACATTATCCATGGGTGGATTTTGCCCATAAACCATGCAGTAGGTGATGAGAGATCCAGAACTGAACCACCCAAGTCATCATTTATTAGTGCAGGAGCAGTGCCAAGTGCATGCGTCTATGATGCTCCCAGAGCCAGTGCTGGTCTTAAAATAGTGTAGCTATACTTAACAACTTACGCGGCACCGAGTACAAGTTGTTAAGCCCCATTGCTTTAAATTAGCTCTTGAGATCCCTCTTCAGCCCTGGTGCATAAGTGACAGAGGTATGTGGAAAGCATCATATGCCTATTAGAGGCTTTATGTTGAACATGGGGGTGATCCTGCCAGGCCATCATGTGTGGCTTTATCCATCATCCCCACTGCTTGCTTCTCAGGGAGCAGCTTGTTTTGGTTCAATGCTTCATGTTGTCCCTCCACTGAAGGTGCTCTTTTGCTCATATTGCATTGAAGACCATCAAATATGTAAAGATTGTGGCACTCAGATCAGTCCTGCCAACAGCATTATCCAGGGTTTTCTATCAACCAGGATATCCCTGCCCTATCATTACACTACCAATTTATCATAATCCTCCTAAATGCTACATTACTGAATGTGTTGTAGGACAGGAAGGGATGCAAAGCTAAAGCACTTTCATTTAAACTATGCCTCCCATACACTGTCAAATCTCTGAAGGGTCCTTATCATTGATTGGTCTCTTAGTCTCAAGATATATTCTGCAGTTAAGCAGTGCAGGCCTGAAAGGGGTCTCTTGTGTGCAGGCGATCACATTATATAATCTCTTTTATGAACTGATTAAACTCAATCTTAAAAGTAGTTAATATGTTTTATGTCCAAATACTCTTACTTGAACCTTTTTCTGGTAAACTACTCCCCTGATGCTTCGAGGTGTTGTAGTCTTTCATCAAAATGAGTTTACACTCATTCATTCTTGGAAATACAAGCATAGTTTGCACCGGACATTGTGCAAGGCAGTAAGTCCACAGGGACCTTGCTTGAACAGCTTGTGATGTTGAGGTTGCAGGGATACAACTGTTTCTTTCCTGTTGAGAAAGCAGAAGGCAGCCTCCAGCTGAGCTCAGCTCTTTGGAAAAGAGAAAACCAACAGCCCCTCTTAAAAATTAATTCTTTTTTCTTCATGAAATTAATGCATCATGACTACGACTGCTCAAGAAAATAGATCTGCAGAGTAAGGTATTGTCATTTTCAGGTAGATAGTTTTCAGAATGGAAATGGCCTTCAAAGGACTTTCCCAAGATCATACAGGAGCTTGCGGCAAAGTTGGAAGCATAACCCAGGTGTTCTGAGTGATTTGCTGCAGTGGGAGTCTATCAGTCATCTTTTGTCTGTCTCTGCCTTTTTTTGTTCTTGTTCTGTTTATTTATTCTGATCATTTAAGTACCTGAACATATGTGAAATTTTAGAGAAATGAAGCATGTCCTGTGGGATGTTTTTTTCTTTGGAACCTTTGCTGAACACTGAGTGAGATCCTGGCTATTACTGTCAGTATGGTCCTGCACTGATGGTAATGGATACTAGGTCAAGGCTTCAGAGATTCAGATTTCAATATCTATGTGCTTCATAAATTTCACTGAAATGGGACCCACCATCACACACAAGGAGATCACAGCCTCTTCTTGTTTCAAAGTACTAATGCAAAAATGCTGGGGAATGTTGTACTGTAAAACTCTGCTCAGTTGTGGGGGAACCAAGCATGGTGCAAAATCTGTAATATGGGAATAATGATGTTGACAGCTGCTAAATTTCCTCCAGATGAAGTGCATGATTGGAAGACCATGGATAAAAACCGGGAGAGGACAGAGTTCTTTTCTCAATCCTATTTTGGCCATTGGAATTATGCCAGCCTGATTTGCCCTAGATGTGAAATATTTGACTGGTGGGATAGGAGGTGAAGGATGGGAGATGATGTAGAGGAAACCGAGGCAATAGTGTGACCATGAGACAACCATACCTGTCTGCTCTGCTTTAGAAGTCTGCTTCCCTCACATTCATGGCACAACCAGGTGATCTGGTTCCCAGGACATAGGGAAGAGGATTTGTTGTTCAGTGAAATCTCAGGCTGCTCAGTTCTTTAGGTAAACTAATCCACTGATGCTTAGAAGTTTTCTTATCGCTCAACTGAAACATCCAGGTAGGAGAAAATTTAGACATAAGCACTAGAAATAAAGCCAGTTTCATAACAGTTTTTGAAATTGCCAAGGGCACCAATAAAGTAAAAAAGGTAAATGTAACACATTTGTCAGTAGTTTTAAAACAAGCACAAGCTAGATGTTGCCATTTTAAGGCTTAGAGTGAAAATGATTTACCGAAGCAAGGTTTGAATGTGACTGAAAAACATCATCTTCTATTCCTCTATGGATGGAGGCTGGTTCCTGATCTCTACTGCCTTTGTTTAATTTCACTTCAAATAAACCCAGCATCCGGCTTTTTTTCAAGGCTTCATTTTTTTCTTTCCCCATCGGCCATACAGTTACAAATCACAGTGACAAATCCTATCTTGCTAAGCGATAGGCAATATATTTTTCTCCCTTGGAATTCTCCCTTTCTTCTTTACCTACACACTTCTATTTCCCAGAATTTCATACTCTCATTAATACATAGACTGGATCCTGAAATATTATAAGCAGGTTTAGCTTCAGTGATTTCAGGGAAGGCACACCTATAGATTCCTCCTCACAAGCTAGCCTTTATATCAGAGAAATGGGCCATTCTTTTAAGATAGAAAGGGCCATTGTCCTGTATTTGAAATATCTCCTGTTTGGTACTGAGTGAAGATAAATTTGAGTCTTTCCTTAAATTACTTTTCACTCTGAGCTGATGTGACATTTATCTCTGCAAGAGTGTTGACTATATGAAAAGCTGAAGCTTGTTTAAAGAATGCTGCCAAACAAGAAAGATTGTAATCCACGTAATTACCGAGCTAGGATGTGCCAGTGCTGCAAACTTCAATTACCACCATTAAAGCATCAATTGAAAGCTTCAGCTGATTCCCAGAGAGTCAGACACTTCTAGACATTTCATGCATTATACAGATGTTTTGCTGCTCCTTCAGTTGCTAATGGTTCACTGTTTTGAACATTTGGGACTCCTGTAACATGAGAAGTAAGCTCCAGATGTAGAGGGATTTCAAGTGAATTCTGCCTCTTTAAACCACGTCTTGTCAATTGTTCCCCCAGTAGGAACTTATGACCTCACGCTGGTTGACTTTTATTTTTCCTTATGGGATATATTTGCCCACAGGGTTACTCACAATTCCTGGGAATCCACATTTCCATGGATATCAAAGGCCGAGTACTACAGTGAGGTCCCTGGGACAGAATTCTGCAGGCACACAAGCTCTCTTTGTAACCTTAGCTGCTAATTCTTTACATGTCAGTATTGCTGTCCACACATTTAAAGAATAGCTCCAAAGCAGCAAAAATGACCCGACGTTTTGAGCAAAGCTCTGGAAATTTTGTGGGCAACACCTTCTGTGCTAAGCTCGCCCTTGTTTCACTTCAACACAACTGTTGATAACTCAGTTTGATTGATTCCCTTCTGGCAATTTGCTCTTAAGTCAGAGTTGGGTCAAAATCAAAAGATGCTTCTGGAGTCTAACCTTTAAAAAAGCCCGTGACTTTAATAGCTGAGCACTGAAGGAGGTTTCAGAATTAAAAGTTAATTTGAATCAAAGAGTCAAATCATTTTATTTTGGAGACATTGAGACAAAACAGTTCTATTTCCAAAAACGTCTCTTTTCAGATGCAAATCATCAGAACAAGGTCGCAGAAGTCATTGCTTCTGTGTCACTTATGTTGCTTGTATTTGCCAAGGGCAAAATTTGCACCTGTGCAGAACAGCCAGCTCCGGAGTTAAATCAGCATTTATGGGGCCACTCCCAGTGACTTTGGGCCCTGCTGACTTGTACACGGCTCTCAAGAGAATAACCCACGGGAAGGTTACCCTGCCTGGAAAAGGGATGTAGCTGCAAGCTGAAGCCCACAGTCTAAAATGTGTGGCTCTTTTGTTCTTAACATTTCCTCCTTTAAGAAAAAATGTGCCTTAATTTGCAGCCAGTTTGCACCTGTGCTTTATATTTTGCAGTCCATCCCCTCTCTTGATCTAATGTCAACTTTACTTTTACAAGGTAGACCTCTGAATCTGATGTTTGCTTTCAAATTATGACTGCTTTTTGAACAGAAGAAAAGCTCAGAAGGAGATTTTTCCAGGAGGGTACCCTAAATGAGCAGCAGCGTTTCTGAGGATATGCTGAAAGGAATGCACATCTTTCTTTATGTTGACAAGAAGCTGGGAATTTGTAGCTGCAATTATCACACATTTATCTTTGCCAGTGCGTCTTCCCATCCCACCCAGGTACAGCTGAAACAGATTTGGAAAATAAAGAGGAAAGACAACCCCCTTTGAGGAGAGATTTCAAGTGTAGAGGTTTCATGTCATGGACAGCTTTTACTCCTTGAGTGATGGCCCAAAGCAACATGAAATGTAAAAACACACAAGGCTGCCTGTTGGTCTTTTGCACAAAGTAGTTTCATGAGGTGTTCTCATAAGACCAATTAGGAGAAACTGCAAGAGTGGATACCCTGGTATTCTTCAACCAGTGTAAAAAAGCATTTTAACAGCAGGACTCAGGCAGAGGTATATTGCAGGAATGCCTTTCAGAAATACTTTTTGTAAGGGATGCTACACTGAAAAGGAAACTCAAAATGCAGCTGATCATTTGGATTTCCCTGGAACTATCTTGTCATGTCAGTGGAAGCATGAAATCGAGTGACTTACAAATATTGTGTATAATTAGCTATATTCCATAGGTACTGGCATGACACAAGGGGTTTTGACCATGTATTTTCATTCAAACTTTCCATTTATGTTAGGTGAAAATATAAAAATGGGAAAAGGTAGAGGACAAGTGTGCCCTTTGTAAAATGGCTATTGGTATCAAAATAAAACTGGCAGCCACTTCTGGCAAAGAGGAGGTTGATAACAACTGAGGGATCAGCACATAAGAAACAAATGGAAACCATTACCTACTAAATATGTAATTCCTTGCTTTAAAGACAGGTGCTAGCAGAATTGCCCCCAAAAGAAACGGGTATTTACAGAAGTTGAGGAAAGGTAATGCCTTTTAAACACAGAAATGCAAGAGCAGCTCTAGAGTTTAGATGCAGCTATCCCAGGATTTGTCTCTGACATTGATTTGCTGTAAATGTTTAAAGACGAGGTATAAAAAAGAGTCAAGCCTCCAGTTTCACTTCCTCCAGCATCTTCTTCCAGCAGCTTCTGGTAAAGGAGGTGTATATTTATTTATTTCATAGTTGCTAATGGGTTTTCATTCAATACATTTGTCTAATTGGTTTTTAAATTCACCTAAACTGGCACCTACAACATCCTGTAGCAATGGCTTCCATTTGTTTAAGTATGCATTGCATGAAAAGGTACTTCCATTTGGTTTAAATCCTCTACCTGATAATTCATTGCATGTCTTCTAGTTCTTTAGGGGTAAGAATGAATAGAATGAGTAATCATTCCCTAATCATGTGCTGTTCGCTACCCAAGGTTTCACGCACTGGCCTAATCACACAAAGAACTAAAAATATTCAGTCAGCGTTGCAATCTATACATGGTATGAGATTCACTAGTTGTTTTAATTCATCCTTCTGCCAATGGATGAAAGCAAGAGATCCCTTAGCAGACTCTGAATTAGTCACTACAGGGGGTTGTATGCTCAGCAGCTTGCGGTAGTAAAAAAGACAGACCGATTATCAAGTTTTATGGAAATTCTCCTCACTTTAGAAATGCAGGCAGAAACACTGCAACTGCTACAGGGTTCAAAACTTGAAATAATGTTAAATAAAAAGGTAAGGTGTTATGGCTCCTTTCAGAAGACACAGTGGTGAACGTCACGCTTAGTGTGGTCACGGTGCTCTTCCATATGATATAAACATGAGGACTAAAAATCTGATGGGCTTATTGTGTCTAACCCAAAAGCACCCAAACACTGTGGATCTCTCTAGGTAAGGTATGCAACAAGGGTGTTTGTGCACCAATTGCTTGGGTATATATTCTGCTCAGGACAGTCTGAATCCTGGAATTAAGTACATGCTTTCTAACTGTGATGAGACATAACAGGTGGGCAATCCAAGAACCACGTTCTTGCTCATGGAAGAGAAAGTACAAACATTGGCAGGACTAAAAGAGGCCTGTGGAGGAAGAATTGCTTCTCGTGGGTGTGATGGACAAATGTTAAATTGTTAAATCCCTGGATAGGCATCACCTCAAAGCGCCTATGGGTATTGCAGAAAATGATGTAAGCTCTATATGCATCTTGCAAGTTTTAATCTTAAGGACAAGGTAATATTCCAAGGTAATGACCTATGTCAGGTCTGGAAGCAAAGAAAATACTGGTCTGACTGAGCTGAAAATAGAGGTGATCCATGGGACAGATGAGGATGTAATAATGTTGAAAAAAGTGATCTTTTTACACAGCCAGGTGACCCCGTATCTCTGGTCAGCTGCAGACATGAAGATCCAGTCAGCCTTTGTTGAGTAGAAAGATTCAATCTCCTCTCCAAAAGTTGTTTCTGTCTTTTATTAACAAAAAGGGAATGTTGAAAATACGAGCTATGAACACTGGGAAAATCAGTCCTGACAATCAGAAAATCCTTTCAAGTACGGAAAATTTATCTGAGTTCATCTTTTCATTTATGGAAGTTTCATCTTGAGCATGCCTGAACAGGTACAATTCAATAACCTGATCTCAGATGCCTGTCTCTCTCCTGTGTTGAGCTTCCCTATAAAGACCTGGATGGGTGAAACTCCATATCTTGTATGGATTTATTAAAGGAAACACTGTTTTACTGCTGCTAGGAGTATCCTGAAGATCACAGATTTTTTTTCCTCCTATTCCCAGTTTCCAGGACAATTTATTTATTACAAAAAAAAAAAAAAAAGTCCTAAGAACTGAGGCCCAGTTTCTGCCTCTGATGCCAAGTTTTTTTAGTAAATGACTTTGCTTGGAGAAAAAAGGAAAGCAAATATTCATAAATCACTTATAATGGGCAAAATTACTATTTTCAGTAGCATTGTCTTGCAACACATGGGAAGGACCTCAGTAATTTATTTGTTTCTAAAAGCTCTGAATGGTTGCAGCTATTGCTATGTACTTCTTAACATTATCAGAAGATAATTTCCCTTGGCTGTAGGATTAATTTATACTGAATGATGGGGATGGCTTTCTCAGAGACTCCTAGCTGGTAGGGGCTTTCATGAGTCTACAGCTTTTCTTCTGCTTAAGTATATTAAAAGGATAACGAGCAATCATTGTCTCTTAGATTATGTGGTGGTTTGTGTAAGTGGGTTTACTCATTTTGCTCTGTCAGTTTTAAGACTTGCGTGTCTCTCTTAGGGGCTGTGATCTCTTTGCATAGGGTTCACAGCAGAGCATTCACACTTCTGTAAAACCACATGTATGCTGCATTAAGACTACTTCAGAGCTATTATTAATAATGAAAGTTAAAAAAATTCAAGAAAAAAAACTTTACTGCAAGTCATTAAGAAAACCAACTCGTTGAGTAAAAAATATATAATTATCTTTGGAAAAGGAAACAACCAATATAACTGCAAACTACCAGTCTGACCACTTATTTTTCATTCTTACAACCACAGCACATACAAGATAAAAAATACCCTATCTCAGAGATTAAAGGAAACTCAAACTGTGGCTTATTTAAATTAAGTCTCTCAAGTTGTTTAAGGCTGAAAATCACACCTGTGTCAGGCGCAGAGATGAGAGATCAGGTCCCACAGCACGTGTAGGGCTCTGCAATTCCTTGATTTTACATTCTGCATTGGCATTTAAAACTGCTTAGCTATTTACCTCTCAGGATGTGTTGGGCACCCTTTGAACATATCCTGTCGATTGGAGCTGCAGGCTGGGGACTGCAACGCTGCAGTTCACAAGGGCTGGGTGTGTGCAGAAAAGCAAGTGTATGTGTGTGCCCATAGACCTTTCAAAGAAACTCAAAGAAAGACGGGTGCAGGGCTGCTGCTCTCCATTTGGGATTTAAGCACTGAAGATCAGCTTCAGTCCTGTGTCAGATTCCTAAATCCTGAGCTGCATCTAGGTGGTCGGTGATGATTCAAGGCTGAAACCATTACAGATTGTATGAGGTCTAAACTTTTGTCCTTGGCTGTTCTTCAGGGGGGGTTGCTCATAGTGACTAAGTTGTAAATCAGCCTGGTCCTGAGCAACTCCCTGCTTACAGTAATACACACTGACCACAGAGGACTAAAATCTGCTGGCTCGTACACCCTTACAAGTCAGGAGAAAACTCACTAACTTCATCTGGGGCTGCTCCTGATTTGCATTGGTTTAACTGAATAACAGACTTTGGCTGGAAACGGACATGAGCAACAAATCAGACCCAGCACAATGTGGTCTGAGGTGAAGGAAGGTTAAGAAGGCCTTTTTTCATGCTAAAGCACAATACAAAAGTCCCCCCCTGCTGCAGTCTGAGAGTCACAGTGCATCATTGTCCTCCGTCTTTTAGTGCTATTATTGCTGATTTTAACTAGGAAAATCAGGCTCAGGGTGATGTTTCCTGAAACTGTCCTGAGCCAGCTTTCTGCTACATGATTGTATTGGAAGCTGATGCTACATGGAAGTGCAGCTAAAAGCAATATGCAGCACATTCTTCCACTGCTACCAAGTCTTGCTCATTTCAGGCAGTTTGTTTGAGTCATCCATTCCCCGATTATTAATTTTCAACACTCTCCCTGTGTCAGCTAGCCAGGAAGACTGTGTTCTGGAGATAATGCTCATCTGTCCCTTGCTGCTGGAGGAACGTGCCTGAGAAACATTTCTCTTGGCTCAACCAGCCTCGAACTGCTGGTGATGCATTCTGCCAGCACCATATGAAACTGCATTTCTTACAACCACTGCCATTTACATAATGCAATATCCATATGGTGATTGTTTTATTTATGTTTCCCTTACTTCAAGGCAGAGGAAGCCAGCAGCTGGAGCTGTGAGATAGAGGCACCCACCAGTTACTGCGCTGTGTTGTTCATGGGGGTGATAAGCTTTTATCACCCACTGGGAGTTAGGATCTTGTCTAAGTGATAGCATCCATCCCTTGAAAACAGAACAGAGCTCTCACTGTTTGCTTGTCTGAAAGGAAAGAGTTTATAACCCCAGTCTTTACAGTGACTGTGAGCTAAAACATGACATAGCTTGATTGTCTTAATTTCTTGACTCATTCTGTTGCAAGTCACAATATGAGCATATGCTTCCTTTGCATCAAAAGAGCTTAATTGTGTTTGCATTACCCCCTTGTCTGTATTTGCCACTGGAAGTCTTAAAAACCTCCCCTCATCTATGTGACTTTGATTCTGCTAATCCCTACCCACCTTTTGAGTCAATTAAAAGGCCGTTTATGGTTTGCAGAGAGAAAAGTTCAAATGAGAAGCAATTCCTTTGTCCACCATGTGTGTAGCTGGAGGATGTTTCAGACACAAAACAGGAAAAAGGATTACTTCAATGTCTTGTTTCTTTTGCTCTTTGTATTTCATACCAAAGGAGACAGAGTAACTGTTGATGTTTTAGTTTTAGAAATAAAATAATATCACAAAATTAGCTATACTGTAGCTGGATATAATCTATATGGAAAGTTCTACAGTTAAAAGGAAACAGGAAAATTTCAGAAGGTTTATTTTTAATTAATCTACAGAATTATCTTCTTATGTTACCTCTGCATGTGGAGTCCCAGGAAATTCAAACTTCTCCACAGCAAGGGAAATTTGGCCCATTTTATATGCTAGCCAAATACTTTTATAAGAAAATATAAAACTACAGGATCTGGTTTTACCGTTTTGTTACTCTGATTTTGTGCCTTTGTGATTCCATCTGTTGAAGAAATGACTTTATAGTGTCTCTGAAGCTAGGGAATCTGTATGCTGCAAATGTTGCAAATTCATAGGGGAGGCAGTTGCCATTTGGTTCAGTGTTTCTTGTTGTTTTGTGAGTCTAGACAGCCACAGTCTATCAATAGTGAGGCTCAGGCTGCAAAACTAAATGTGACCCCAGCCAGAGCTGAGCCCCAGGAGGAGCAAAAAGGCTCTGTTGCAAGGAAGAACACTCCTCAGCCATGCCTCAAGCTTCACCCATTGTCTTTGCAGGCACAAGTATTGCTTTTTGGGGGGTAGGCTGTCTGCTTTAGTGTAGCTTTTGTTTCATTTTGTGCCTTTTCTCCCCTAGAAGGGTGTCTTGTACAGGTATAAGGGCCAGTTGTGCAACAGTGTGACTTAAACCATGTAGAGTTGTCTCTTTAGTCAGACTGTTTCACAAGCATCCTGCATCCTTAAGTCCTTACAGCAGTGGCTGGATATGACAGTCTAAACTCTTGTGGCGTCTTTACATGTTCAGATGTCTTAAACTGATGTCTTCACAACACAAATGGCTTGACAACGAGAAAGAGAAACCTTCACTTCAACCCCAATTTCTATTCCAACACTTGGTAATTGAATACCCATGGAATTACTTCTGTTGGGTAATTTCTTAGAAGGATGCATCTTGCTGTTATTACTCTGCATCAGTTTTTAATTATAATATTAAAAACATTGTATGTGAAGGCTTTATCACACTTTTCATACTTGTTTGAGTACTTGTTTGAGTTCCTGAATCACCAGTAAACTCAGAGAATAGAGCCAGATTTGATCCAATATTCAATGGCTCTATGGTCTAGAAATTCGAGTCTGTTTCATGATGTAAATTATCTGTAGAAAATTATTCCTGTGCATTTTTGGTCTGAAGTGAATATTCTTGGGAATTCCTCACTCCTACGTAAATTTTTCCAAGGAAATTCCTATGACATATCAAAGGAGACGTTCGCACAGCAGAAGGGAAGCATAAAGCTTTTTCCAACATGATTCTGAGGCTGGGTTTTCCATAAATGCTTGTCAATAGAATACTTTCACTCCTACCTAATAAATGGCTTAAAGGCTTTTCAGGGCTCCAGCACAGAGTGTCTGCTACATGCCACAGTGACTCTTCAAAGTTGGTTAACTTTTACTTCTGCTATTGCAACATTTTTAACAGTTGAGGTGAAGAGGAAGAGTGGAATGGGAAGGAAGAGGTGTGGAGATTTGTCTCCTGTTTGTGCTCTTCTGCGTATGAAATTACAGTTTGGCAAACCAGATGAGGGCCATATTCAGAAAGTGACAATTCAGTTGTGTGCCTTTGGGGTTTCCCATTTGATAGGGGTACAGAAAAAGTTGATTGGATATGGAAAATCCAACATTTTTAAGGTGTTTTAACTGTTACTCTCAGTTTTCATCAGTGAAAAAGGGGGATATAGTTTTTCCTTAATGTTGTGAAGTCTTGTGATGGTAAACCCACAGGTACTGAGCTGATAAGGGAGCTCCAGATGGTTTGACTTAATATGTGAATGGACAGGGTCATCAGGCTTTATGCCTGTAACAAGCGCGGGGTGGGCAGGTAGCCCAACAGTGACACACCAAAGTGAGGCATGCTTTGAATTTGGGCTTGAAGATCCCTTTGGCCTCTGATGTCCTCCTCAGGAGGAGGAAAGCAAGGAGCAAAAGCAGCAGTGGCAGGGAGAAGAGGGGAAGGGCAGTCAGGACTGACAGGCAGCACTACTCGGCACAGCTGGGATGCTGGATTCAAGGAGGAAGGTGAGACAATAATGCCCCCTCTCTGCAAAACAGGGTGACCTCGAGGATGAGTCACGCTTCCCGCCACCTCCCACAGCATTGTCTGCTTCTGATGTGAACAAATGCTGAAGTGAAAGAAATGTCCTCCATGGTAATGAAAGGAGAATGAACAACGACAAAAGTTAAAGTATAGAGCAGGAAATGTGAGCGAAAAAGCTCCCCCAAAACACAGACAACCCGAGCAGCGAAGAGGTGGCTGTTCACACCCATCCACCTAGAAACAGCGGTGAAAACCCACCAAGAGAGGTGGAGGTACAGCTGAGGGGGCCAAGTATTATCCTCAGCTGTGTGCACGTACCTGAAGCCTCCAGACACTGGCAGGGGGGCTTTCTCAGACACGCAACATGGGGAAATTCCTTTGCAAAGGGTTCATTGTGTTGAATAACGATCTGGAGAGCAGACAGAATGACACAGGTGTGTACCCTGCACCCCTCATGCATGCAAGATGTATGCATCTTAAAGGCACTTCACCTTAAATACAAGATTGACTTACCCAGGGTGAGGTTCATACCCACATTTGATGTTGACCTTTATGAATTTACCTTGAGGTAAAACTGAAATGCTTTGACTGTGCTGTGTTTTTACATCATGATGCATTGTCTTCATTTCCGTAAAGAAAAGTACAAATTCTTATTAGCCACAGAGATAAGAAGATAAGCCAAGTGCTGTCCTCAACAAAGGAAGCAACATATAAGTGAGCGTGTTTGAGACAAGAGGTATGTTTTGTTTAGAGATAAGTTGTAAATTTCTCTCACACTCATCCGAAAAACTGAGAAGGGGGGGGAAAAGCATTATTCTTGATGTGCAAACATAGTTGAAAGATACTTTTGATGGCAGTCCTTGCAAGAAATAAGATTAAATGTGAATGTCTCCATAAAAGTAATCACTATGGTTTTGACTGTCTTTAACTGTAGTGTGTATTCAGCGCATTTGGACACACTGATTATTTCTCAAAGGTTATAAATAATGTCTTTTTCAGTGGACTATCTTATATTATCCGTTACTAACTATTATTTTGAATATGTTTTAAGAGTACCCAATGATTCTCTGGGATTTTAGGTATCTACTCGTACTTCAGAGGTCCATAAAAATGCTGAAAGGCTGAAACCTCTGGATATTTACCACCTCACCTCCCACTTGAATCAGGACAATCACTAGCGCTGAATGAGATCAAGGCTATTTGTAAGGTTTTTTTAAGAGTAAATTAATTCTTACATTTTTCAGGGTACTAGAAGTAGCTTTTCTCCCTGAGATCAAACAATCCCACATCCAAGATTTTTCCCAGATCAATATCGTCACCCATCTATTGAGTGACGACAAAATCTGAAGCTCTCTGGGACAATAATTATTACGGTGCAGATATTGGTCACAGATACTACTCTTTCCGCCTTATGTAATTTGCATAAGGCAATGTTAGTCACCAGCAAACAGGAAGCTAATTTTGGCAGTAACCCCGCCCTGCCCCTGAAGCCTCTGTCCTGCTTCCACCTGTCCTCTGAGTATCAGTCTCAGCACTGAGCTCAGCTTTCCTCATCTGCAGCACCTTGTTCAAGTAGCTATCACTGACTTTCACAGCTCCTAATCCCCAGTCCTGCACGTCCGTGTGGCCTTCTCTGGGCACCAAATGTTCATTTCTGCAACTGCTGAGGAGCCCGTAAGGTTTTGCAGTCAGATGAAATAGCTCTCACAACTTAGGGGACATTGAGCTCAGCCTGTGTCTGACATCTGTGAGAGACTTGGGCCCTGTTTAGGTCCCACAGGCATCTACCACTTGTTGCCTGACATTAGAATTTAGTCTTTTCTCCCTTTTGGGCTGGTCTGTATGGAATTAATGCTATATTCATCTTTAGTCCCACCAAGCGAGAATAATATATGCCTACATCAAGAAAATAAGAGGAGATAACAATGTCTGTTGAAAAAAGATGCTGCTTACTACTAAAATGTGTAGTGATGGGGTGAGGCAAGAAAGTCGTCTTTATAGGAAACGTTTAACCCCTAAGTTAAACATGAAAATCAGGATTGGTTTGTTTCGATTTTTTTTTGCTTTCAGAAGTGATAGGAGGGACCAAGCAGTACTGTAAATACAGGTAGAGAAGGGCCAGATCTAGGTTTATTCCAGGGCAGGACTGAGAGAATAAACTGTGATGGTTTTGTTTTGGTAGAATTTAACAGCTAGGCAATGGTTTGCAAACCTCAATTCTCAACTCAGCTTCTCCAGATCAAGATAATTTCAATCATCTGTGTTGGGCTTAGCTTTAGAAAAATGAAAAGGAGAAATTCCAGATGCTTCTGGTATTTCCAGTACAAGACCAAAGTTTTGCATGACCCGAAAGGGTACGTTTCGGATCTGGTCAGCACTGAGAATCTTAACCAAGAAAAACAGAAGAAACTTCTATTTAGAAAACCATAAAATTATCTTGTAAAATTTCAGGTGAACACAATAAACGATGGAAACTCGAGCTCAGGATGAGAAGGGGAATGCGCTCTCTTTCTTTCTCATGCTCATCTGCAACACATTTCCAGCCTTTCTGAGGCTCATCCTTGCTCAGGAAAGAAAAATACACATCTATTTAGGCTGCTATTGCTCTGATTGAGAAACTGGAGAAGCCGTAGTTGCTATTTTTACAGGTTTGCTTCCTTCAGGGGAGAGATATCTTAGGGCTGAGGGGGAGGTAATGTGATCTCTTTTTCTATTTTTATAAAGGGCCTGGGGATGCACTGGGAAGCTGCAGATCTGTGCAGTTGAAAGTGTTCAGCTCCTCTTTTGAGATACTAAGGGAGGAACAGTTAGAAAAGCATGGCCTAATTAAGGATATCTAATATGGTTTCAGGAAGGGAAGGGCATGCCTCATTAACTGGCTGGAATTCTTTGAGGATATTGCTGCTGAGGGAGACCAGGAAAAAAAAGGCAACTCACTGTGAGCATTGTGTACCTTGGTGGGCTGGAGGAGAATGAAACAGTCAGGAAAGTCTGGAGCTGATACCTGCATTATAGAGTGGGTAAAGATATAATATGAAATTAACCGGTATTTAAACCTGCAGGGAGTGGAACTATTTCTTAGTTCTTGAAATCCTGGGTGCATTCTTGCCTTTAATCTTTTCTTTAAAAAAAAAAATTATTATTGACATAATTGGCTTTTGTGATTCAGCTAAATCAAAAGCCACAGTTTCCAGATGATATTGTGCTAAATTTGGAGGGCAATGAGGAAAATTGCAATTAGGTACAGACAGAATTAAATGCTGTTTAAAGTTTCTAGCATGGCAGATGACATATCCAATAGAGGTCAAATAAATGTAGCATCATGATAATAAGCCAAAAGCCCTAGAATCAGGAGAGGAAAAAGATGGGGTGGATGGAATATACAGTTTCTCTCTACATTGACATCTTTAATGTGGGAATTGAGGGAGATGCAGTTTCCCCAGATCTTTGCAGAAACAGAATCTAAAATTCTTCAAGTTATCCTTGGGAGAGAGAAGTGACTCAAAAAGGCACATTTTGACTGTGGAAAAGTAGAGTTTCACATGAACCTGCTCAGTGCAGCAGGAGTGGGGCTTGCAGTCACAGGAGAGCAAGAGGACATGGTGGAGGGAGAGCATAGTTGGGATGTGAGGCTGAGGTTGGTGGGGATGTGGAGGCACAGAAGTCCTTGGAGCTCCTCTCTTCCTGGGCATGGGACCAGTTTGGCCACTCACCTGGCCACTTGGCCATCCCAGTGGCTGCAGGACCAGCTGAGTGCAGCGCTTCTAATCCCTTTGAACCCTGTTAGATGCCCATCCATTGTGAGGAAGGATGTTGTCCTCATAAGATTTCCACCACACAGATATTCCTTCAGAGCTTGGGAAACTGCATGGTTTTGACATAAATGTGCTCTTCAGAGTTTCCAGAAGAATAATCCCCTTGATTTTCTACGTAACCTGCCGTTCCCTGTTGATTTCCTGGAAAAGTCAGATACTTTCTTGTGGTTGCAAGAAACAACTGGACCATGAAAGCTCATATGAGGGGGCTGAGAAACAGTCCTGTGATTCAGGGGAGGTTTTGCTCCCTGCTGAGTACAGGGACCTTTATTATAAGAAGGAAAGCAGGTGTTAGAGGGGAAGGAAATGGGGAAATCCTTGTGCTTCTTTTAATACCTATGAAATTTTAAGAGCTTTGGAAGAGTCTCACCTATATGTCAATGACACTCCTTTGCAATTGGGCATGACACTGGGTGCACATCCCTGGGGGCTTCCCCTGCCCCTCAAGACCTGGTAAGAGCATCTCTCTGCTCTGCTACTCCCCAAAACCATCTGTGCAGAAGAGACACTCTTTTTACCTTTGCCTGAGGAAAAGAAAGCATGAGTGTCACTGCTTGCAAAAGGTGCCAGACTGGTGTTCTCATGTTCAGCCACAGGCTAGCTATAGCAAATGCAGTGAAAGGAAGATGCTTCCATGGCATTTCCTGAGTATTTGTCCTTGTTTTCTGATCTGTTCTGTAGGAAGGGCTCTATTTCAAGAACCAGCCTCTCCCCATGACTCTAAGGGCTGTACAAGCACTGAAAACAAAGAGACCCTCCTCCTACGGAGCCTCTGATGTGGGATGAAGATAGAAGCTAGCAGCCAGTAATGTTAGGGAGGGAGAGGAGGGGGGAAGCTAAGAGACCTTGCTGGTCACAGTGACAGACCTCGTTTGGGGATGACTAATTTTGGCTGTCAAATACATTTTTAAAGTCTTACAGTGTCAACGCACTTACCTCCAGGATAAGAAGCATAGCTTAGCTTCCAGAGGTGATTCAACTCTTGATCTCTGGCTTAGTACAGCCAGAGAAGATATTACCCACGATGACTGTTTTGTGAGGAATGTATCTGGATTTAGGGAACTGGAATATTCAATTCATTTTGCCTAAACTGCTGGCTAACCTTCAACAGGGAGGAATTAAGGAAAGCTTTGTCTGAGGTGAGTTTTGAGGTGGAGGAACTTGAATTTTTGTGTGCACTGACAGATGTGTATCAATGTCCCCTGAGCAGTGTCCTTCTAGCACCAAATTGCCCATGGGGAAACCTTAACTTACAATTGACCAAAGTCAGTTTGAGCCAGTTAGTAACTAGCAAAAGGCTTCAGAAACTATTATCTGGTCTTAATCAGCTGTTCTGCATTTGGACTAGGACTCCAAGGTGTTATTTGGCTGGGTGCTGTATGAGGGAAGAAATAGTACTCTGTAGACCTGTAACGTGGAAAATAAAGGCAATCTTTGACATTCTGGCGTGACAATCAAAAAGAATATTACTAGTGGCCTAAAAAGGGTGAGAACTTCATGCAAGTATACAGAATTAATGAAATATGTACAATAGGCTACTCAGTGCCTCGGGAATCAAAAGGAGGCAGGAAACCAACAGATTTCATAGACTGATTTGATTATGTTTTCAGACTATTGTACAAAAAAAAAAGACAGTCAGAAAATACATACATGCACATGCACTTGTGCTGTGAAATACCTTACATCTACAAACAAACAAACAAACAAAGGCACTGCATATTCATTCTCCCACCTGCATGGGGGGTGTTTTCTGGTCTCATAACACCAAAATGCGTAAGAAATAAGTGCATGTCTGGGTTAAGATCCCCAAGCCCTAGACTGCATTCAACAGTCACTGAGGACTGGAGTGCAGAGCTTGTGCTGATGAGTGGGCTTTAACCCTGGGACCTTCCCATGACACTGGCAGGTCATCTCCCAAGTGTACAGCCCCCACCACCCAGCCGTGGCCATGCAGCTCCTTGGCGCCGGGTCAGCAGTCGCTGTTTGTACAGCACTTGACACAATAAGCTGCCAGTCAGATTTGCAGGCTGCTGTGTGATCTTGTGATATTAATAATATAATGATAGCATTATAACTGGACCATTCAACTCTCTAGTTTGTTCTTCTATAAATGATTTATAAGTTTTATGCATTTTATATGCCTCTCATTAAAAATGCATTGAAAAATACTATCAAAATACCATTTTGTGAGGCTCAGGCTCTCTTTATTCTTGTTACAGCCATCTGCCATTAAGCTTTAATAACTGACAGATTATAATTTATTAATTTATCACCTGTTCTTTATACAGTTGGATAAAATAATTGTCAACCAATGTGAAATGGCCTCCTATTGTGTTATTAATCCCCAAAGCAATTAGAAAACCCACTGATTGTACAAGCCATTGAAAATGGGCAGCAACTCATGTTAGAAACGATCTGCAGTGCTCACATCAGCATGCTTAGTGGTTGGTAATAAGGTTTCTGTCGACAGTCTGAATTTGAAAGGGGCCATTTGTCTAGGGGGGCTTTTATTTATATTTATTAATTTTGTAATAAGCCTGGATTTTTAGGGTTGACAAATGATGCATAATTTTCAGCTTGTCCTATGGATTCTGCAGGCACAGTCTGAGAAAGGCAACACCAACTTCATACAGTGTCATACTAATGCTTCTCAAACATTCTTTGGAGAGATTTCTGTCTCTGCTAACATCCCCAAGAATGAAAGGGTAATTTAGGGATAGCTATATACGCCAAATCATTTAAGAGATTGACTTCAGTCAGCTTTGAATGAAGACATCAGACATCAGTATCTCTCCTTTGATTTTTATCTGCCAAGGTTTCAGTATGGGTTAGCTGTGGGCTTTCTGATATGGATATTTACAGTATGTGAAAAGGGGCAGAGCCAATGGTTTGTTGGATCCAACAGCTGCCATTTAGCAAAGCCATTTGCTTACTTTGCCAGTGTGAAGGAGATATGCAGGCCACCCTAGATGTGAAGAAGTTCCTTATCTCCCATCCTATTTGCAGTGCAGACTTCCAGCTACTCGTGTTACAACACCTCTGACACTGAAAGTCACATTCCCGTAATGCTGTTCCTGAGGCAGATTTAACTGCTTTCCTGATGAAAAGAGAGAGAAAACTTGCTCAAGATGCCACTGACATCAGAGAGCAGAACCACACTACTGAGGAAAGCAGCTGTAAATGTTTCTGTGTCCTAAATGAAGCTGCCTGGCCCCTCTTCTGTGTGCGCTTAGTCAGGGAACATGCTGGTGGGTCAGGCACAGTGGAAGTTAGGGCTGCCAATTACACTGATATTTTGCTTCACATCACTTGAAGCAGTGTAGGAGAACTTTTACTTAAACAAGATGATTGCATAGATCGACAAACTGTCAACATTTTGTTATTGAACAAGGCTCTGGGAAGGCTTAGGAAAAGATTCTTCATATCTCTTTTCTGTCTCCAGGAATAAAAACCACGTAGTAAATAGTTCTGTGCATCATTACAATGTAGTGACTCCAGAGTTCAAGGAAGTCTTGAGTCTTCCACCAATATCTTGCTCCCTCTGCATTATGGTGTGATAATTGAATTATTTTTCTTTTACCCAACACTTCTGCTGTCTTTGCTGTTCCATTTCAGGGTTTGTAGCTTCTCCACGGTTAAAGTGGGAGAAACTGCTTTGACAGAAAGACTCAGAAAAAACTGAATTCGAACCGAGCATATTGGGAGATTTGTACTTCCTCCTACAGGGAACCCGAAGCAGAAGTAAAGAGGTCATTCTTGACATTTTCATACTATTTCTGGTTCTTCTGGAAGTAAAAATCAGAAGAAATCTCATGCAAATATTTGTCCTTCTGATACATCCAAGCCAAATGTGCAGATCTAAGGGGTTTAGATTAAGCAGTTATAAGTATGGTGAGTTCTTTTTCTCAAATCTTGAGAAACTTTCCCACCTTATCCCTCCAATGTGTCCACAGACAAAATCTGAACTGTAGAAAGTCCTCAGAAGTGGTGCAGCCACTGTAACTGTCGTGCACTGAATGTGCACACCTTCTGCCTACATAATCTTCAACTGGGATGAGCATGGAGATCTTTCACTCCTTCCTACCTCTGTAGATATACACAAGACTACTCTGCACTCTTAAGCAAGTGCAAGGACTACAACCTCTTTGTCTTAGCTTGCAGCAGGTTGCTTGCCCCCTTTCATGACATACAGCCAACTAATCATATTTTACCCATATTTGAATGTCATGGTTCTTCTTGAATCAGGTCCTCAGCACCAGCTTGGGAGCTCCTGCATATGGAAGCAGGTTATGACATGTTGTTATAACCAGCTTCCAATCTACCTACAGCTAACCTACATGTTAGCTGTAGGTAGATTGACAACTGTTGTTGTTTATGTTTTCACTGCAGGTAGGAGGCATCAAATTAAGGTTAATCTTGCAAAGTTGGTTGAGCTACAATGCATATACTCCTTCTTGAATATTAGACCACCATGGAAGAAAATTCACATTCAAAACAAGACTAGAGTCACTTCTCCATGTAACAGACCTCCCTGGCTTCTGCTGTCTGCAAGATTGATGGTCTATATAATGGACCAGAAAAAAACTTTACAGGTGAAGAACAGTGTCACAAAAACTCTGATTCATGATGGGGTACCAATAGTCTTTCCCCTATGGAAAATCATTATCTAAGGAATCTGTCATATTTTTACTCATGGCAAAGTTCCAGTCTGGGGGCGTTTGAATCCTTTAAGAGGACCACTTTCAGTCACACAGGAAGATCTTTGTTGTTAAAATGTGGTTGAATTCCATGTGTGTCTAAACTCAAGTTACCAGTCTGTGGCCATAATCCACACTCATTAATTTCACAAAAGGATTGCATGCATCCGTGTCCATCTCAGAACCAATCACAGTAATATCACGTAATTCTTTTTACTACATTAAATGGTGTTGCTCTGGCTATATCTACCCTGATGAATGCATCCACTAGTGGCAGCATGCGTACTAGGCAGGTTGGCTTCTTTGACAGCAGGGTAGCTCTCTCCTCTCCTTACCACACTTAGCCCTGTGTCCTTTTTCCCCTAAGAAATAGCTGTCATTTTTGGTCTGTTCCTTTCAGTTCAAAGTGTGAGTTGTGCTGTAGTCCTGCTGCTTGGTGTTTTCATGGAATGAACCTGAGATTCTACATTTGGGTCTTGTATGCATGACATGTCAAGACTGGAGTGCTTGAGTTTGTGAAGCATGCAGGGAAGATACTAGAAGACTCTGCAGAACAGAAGAAAACAAGTCAGATGCATTCTTGCCCATAGTGTCTGCTGGGAGATATTCCCACAGTAGAATATCTAAGACAAAATACTTTGATTTTTCCTTCAAATGAGCTACCTAGAGCTTTCCAAAAATGGCATGAGAGTGAACCAATGTTCATGCGACACAGAGGATCAGTGACTCAAGATCATGGGTGATGCAGGGAGTGAGATGATGGTGTAGACTTAGCCCCATCCATGTGAGTGTATGTAAATTGGAGTGATTTTCTGGGCACAGAAAGGTGTGGGAAAACACTGGGGAGCTCAGCATTCAAATACTGCGGCCACATCTTCAACACTGAGAGTGTCAGCCCTTGTGAAAACACATCCTGAGCTTTAATTAGTAATCCCACTCTGAATGGAAAACACACCCCCTGATTTGTTTCTTGTTTATGAACCAGAAGGACAAAGAGACAACAGCTTCACCTGAGCTAATTCTGAAGTGAAGACATACTCTCTGACACACAGTACCATTTGTCCTTTTATGTGGGAAAACCTATTATTAGAGCTTGACTGAAATGTTTAAGATACTAACAGTAACTACCTTCAGCTTTCAAATATTGAGTACTAGAGTTTGGTGCTGACTTCTCAGTCTTTAGGCTCTCTTTCTTAAGGAAAGTCTTGTGAAGGTAACCTATTTCTTTAACAAAGCTATGCTGCAATGTGGATGATGAGAGCAGTGAAGATCCTTGGGAGATCCTCTGCAAGACACCCTGGAGCCATTTGCATCAATTAGTTCCACCACCAGTATGTGGCTGCCTGTAGGCTGGGCTGTTGCCTATTATCTCTTAAAGTAAATATCACTTTTGATAGGGAAAGGGGGAGGCTTTTGCTTATGAGAAAGAGTTCACCCAAGGGTGCTCAAGTTAAAGGTTCCTTGGTAGTCTCTTAATCAGATAAGACAATTTATAAGAAGGGTTTTTTTAATAAAAACATTTTTGTTTCATTATGTTGTTGAAATTTTGCTTAATTCTGCAGTTCATTGTTAGGACTTCCAAGCTCTGATGACCACATGCGGTGTCACATTCCCAGGATGTGGTCCAAGGCAGTATCACAGTGGGGTAACTGCCATCAAATGGTGGCAGTGTTCCGGTTCTGCCTTAAAAAGAGCATTGCTGACACCTCTTACTACAGCCCTTTTGGCTTTCTTCCAAGGTTTTCTCCCCAGCAGATGCTGAAATCGCAGCAGAAAGCAGGGATGAATATAACAAAACAAATGCACAGCATAGCTAATTAGTAATTAAAGTCCCTTAAAGCAGGTAATATCACACAAAGGAGGAAGGCTTATTGTATCTCTAACCTCACAGGATTTTTTTTATTGCACCTATGACAGCATTTCATCATGACTAATTTTTTAATGAGTGGAAGAGGGGAGGATGTCCAGCTGTCAGTGACCCTAAGTATAAATCCACAGTAGTTCTCTAGTAAGACAAGTCAGTTTGCTGCGATGGTAGCAAAAGGCAAGTTTGCAGCCAGGCTACTGCTTTGATGAGAGCATCAGCAAGAGAAACATGAGATAGAGAGTATCTCTAAAGGACTGAGAGCTCTTTTTAAAATGTAGCTCCTGGGCAAAGGTCTCATTATGTTTGTACAGCACGTGGCTCAACAGAGACCTTCTGAATTCCGTTGCTAGAAGCTGAAGGCATACCCAATGAAATGACAGCACCAAATATCAAGGTTTAAAATGAAATCTGTGATGGGTGCATTAGGAGCAGGGTTTTGGGAGGAAGGGGATCAGGGTTGATGGACTCTGACGAATTTCTATCACAGTGAGTCACATTTTAATTGAAAAAGAATAAAAGAAAGCAAGGGTGGGGAAAAGACATGGGTGAAAATCAGAGTTCACCTGCCATTGTGATAACTGAAATTTTGGAAATGAATCATTGCAGCAGGCAATGGAAGGTTTCACCTCAGGCAGTGACAGTAAATGCAGGGTTGTAGCTGTGTGCAGAGCATTTTGGGCTCTCGATCAGCTTTTATTGATTGGGAAAGTACAGCTGAGCTCAGAAAGTCTTCGCTTTGCTCTCATTTTCAGTTCGACAGAAAGGAAAATCTCGAGCAGCCATTTCCAGCTTCTCTTTCTCGGAAGCAACGGGGTAGGTGGGAGGGGATTTCACACAAGGAAGACACAAAACTCACAATTTTACTCACATGTCTAATGAAATCACATGCTGTCAGTGGCCCAAACTAAAAAAACAAACCCAACCCACAATCTTGCTTGAAAGAACATGTTTAAACAGCCGCCCAAGAGAAGACACTACTGAGAGATACTTCAGAAATGCCCTCCTCTCTTTGTGAGCATGCAGCTACCCGGGATATTTCTGTCTGCAAATAAAATTTACTGGGATGTGAAATTATCTTGACCAGAAGATGAGCTTAATGCCAGTATTTGGGGTTTGGAAGCAGATGATCTTAAGGTCCTTTCCAACCCAAACCATTCTATGATTCTATGATTTATAAGAAAGAGGTTTCCAAACTCCTGCTGCCAGGTGTATATGATGTTGCCTGCGGCATCTCAAAATAATTCACATCCCACCAGTAGTAAACTTACTTTGGTAAGCCATGGTCTTATGCCTCTGGATGTGTTTGCCCTTGGGGTGAGAAGAGAATGTGTGAAGATCAAACTAGCGTATCCACTTGGTGAGGTACAACTCTGTGGTGGCCTCAGCAGTCCAGGAATGTATTAAACGTAAATGCCTCCAGATCTGGTTACAAAGTCTTCTATATCAAGCCAGTTCTTGGGAACTGATTTTATCTACAAATAGATAAATAATGCATGGCGTCTTTACTAGTTCAGGTGTCTCTGTACTGTTGCTCAACTCATTCTGTGAATGTGGCAAAGAATAGCAGGTTCTTTATAAAAACATTCCTACTATTAAATACCAAAACGTGGGAGCCAGGAACTACCCACAAGACCCTTGACATTTCTGAAGTCTCCTTATGGACCTTCACTTTGCTCTGCCTTAACTCTGTTTTTACTCATGTTCAAGCCTGGCCCATTTGAACAGTGCCTTCTGAAGAACTGATGGATGAAGGAATGGTAATTAAGTGACAGTGAACAGAAAAAGGAAGCATTTCCATTTTGCTGGGAAAGGACCAGGTATTACGTGGTGCTTAAACACATGCTTAGACGGATAAATGGCCTGTGCATGTGATCCCCCACTGAATTAGTGTGTGGTGCACATTTATATCATGTGAGATTTACCTGCATTTCATATAAGAACATATAAGAACACATAAGAACTAAACCTATAATATGTCTGCAGCACCTTGTGTGCATGACTAATGGGTATGCTGGTCATTTCAAAGAGCAGCCAAACTCTGGGAAAGTCAAATAAGATTATAGGCTGTGAGATACAAATAGTTTTACAGGAAGAAAAAAACTGTGTATGAGTGATGTCAGCTGAGGAGACTCACAGCAACAAAGTTATCTACAGAGTTTGTATGGAATAAAGATTTTGAAAAGTCTGAAAGTAGGTAAAATTTAGACACTGCACCAGATTTTCTTGTTTCCTTATTTTGTGTTTAAAAATACTCATGAAATTACATGCAAAATCATAGAATCATAGAATAGTCAGGGTTGGAAAGGACCTTAAGATCATCTAGTTCCAACCCCCCTTCCATGAGAATTAACAAATCCCCAATTCATAAGAAGAGGACAAAACAAATCCAGAACCCCCTCATCTCCTGTCACCCTTAAAATTCTGCAGCACTTTCACTGTCTGATGCATGTGAGATGAAGCATTGAAAAGCTAGGAAACCCCAGAAGTTACGGTATCGCACAAAAGTTTTCATGGCTGTAGGAGAGATATATCAGATTTTCCTTGTGAAAAGTAACTCAGAATATGTGATTATTGCTATTAATGTACACTATAAAATATGAAGAATATGAAGTGCAAGAAAGTGGTTGTGAAGTGCAAAATATAGCTCTTCTAATATAGAAAGTATTTTATATGCATTTTACACAGTTATCAATGACTTCCCTTGGTCGAAGCCTCTGCAAAGCAATGATTTGTAGAATCATTTTTTTTCTTTTTATTTTATGTTATTAAATATATTTCTTTCTTATGGTATCAAAAAGTATTTCTTTAATTGCACATTTACCTTAATTCTGTTGTTTCCTGTGTAAGCAGCGCACACATGGGGAAATTTGTACCAGAAGTCTATTCCCAAGAGAGACTCATGCCTCTGAGAATCAAAACAAGCTGCCTGTAGGTATACGAGATTGAAAGTTTGTTTGATCTCTAAAGCTCAGTCTGGCCTGGGCATGACCAAAACAAAGTGTTGCTGGTCCTATGATGCCTTTGTGCTTCAGGGAAGCAAGAGTTTTAGTGTTAGAGCTGGGCCTAACAGTAGGATGCTGGAGTAGGGTATTCTGTGGTATGGGACCACTAGCAGAGAGTCCACATATGAAGGAAGAAAATCTCTGAGCATGTGATGTGATCTTCTTTAAGCACACCAGGCTTTTGACATTTCTGGGAAAGAGGAAAACAAGAATTGTTGGGAGCTGGTAGGCTTCTAGTACATAAAGTATGAAAATTACTGCTTTTCAAATGAATTTTCAGATGACTCTGAGGCCACCCAGACCTTGTAGATGAGCACTCTTCTTAGCAATGAGTAAATATTAAGTGCGTGGATGTTAAAAGGGACTTGTGTTTGCAAGAACAGAAAGTACTGAATCACTGAGGGTGCTTGCTGAGGCTGCACTGAAGGTGCTTGCTTGACCCTCGTCACAGTGTACCTGTACACTGTGGATCATCACTTGTTCCTCCTTTTACACCCAAGTGGAAAGTGGAGCAATAATATTTCTTTTGTTTTTTTTAAACATAGATGATTCATGATGCAGAGCCTGTGAGCCTTAGGAGCCAGAACTGACTACTCTAAAATCCTGTGTTAGCGTCCTGCTGAATCAACCTTCTTCCTGTTGTCAGTCTTGATGACAATGGTGCTACAAACCTCTGTAATGCAATGGGAAAATCAGATTGGGTCTGCTTTGTTGGAATTGATCAATGAGAAGAGCAATAGCTGAACTGGATGTGTGTGGCTCTGTGCACGTGTGACAGGGTCTGATACAAAGACTGCAGAAATATATGACCTGCACATTAACATTGGTAAGCTTGTAAGTGATCAGATTTGCAACTGCTTTGACTGGAATTTGGACTTTTACTTGGCTTTTGTAGATATTCTTACATTACAGATTACACAAGATTTCCAGCTTTACTGGTATGAATATTAAGGAACTGCTTATAAAATTGTGGATTTCTTAAGATTATTTTTTTAATTGAGATCTTTCTGAAAGCTGGGGGCTGTTTTATAAGTAAAACAACAAGTAACACCACTACTGCGCATTTCTGTATAAAATTAAGTTCTGGCAGTTCATACATAATAAATAATGTTATGATTTGGAAATGTTTCATTACATTACAATGATGCATCTTAATAGCCATGGATCACATTGCAAACAGTTGTTAGATTTATTGTTAATCAAATCTTTCTCATTAACACACTGTAGTTAAAAGTGAAGTGCCCTAAAACTGGTTATGTAATGTTAAGTGTAATTTTTGAAACTACTGTACCTTGGAACTGCTTAGCTAATGAAATATTCAGCCCCTAAAATAAATCCTTTACTTTCTGCTATTAAGTTCACAAAATGTTTTAAGGACAAACACAGGCACGTTGTCCTTTCAGGAGAAGGTTGAAGCTATTAGACATTTGAGACATCCTGATCAACGAATGCCAAACTTGTCACAACTGTGCTTATAATAGCTGAACTTCCCACCTCCCCGAGAGTGGCCTGTCTTGTCACACTTATTCTACCTGACCTACTTTCTAGCTCAGCACCTAAAGATGTTAAAAAAAAATCTGTGCCTCTTGAATGAGGGCAGAAATAGTTTTCACAGTGATGAATAAGCACAAAACCGGTCCCTGGCTGGGGACGTCTGCCTCCAGCTTCCCACAAAAAGAATTTTCCTTTTGGAGCCCTGGACTGCTTCCTGCTGCATCATTCTCTGGCTGAGGAGTTTCAAGATGAGGTGGAGATGTAAGGACCTCAAGGGACATCACTGAACTGATGGCTTGAGGGTAAAGAAAATAGGGGAAAAAGTAGACTGTGCTATAGGTATTCAGGAAGTGCTCATCCTGCTGTACTATCTATATGTGCAAAGGGCTCCAGCGCACAGAGCTACATGTAAGCTGGCAACGTGAGGGTCAGAGCAATGCGTAAAGCTCAGTCATACCACTGTCCATGGATAGCTCTCTTACACAGTTTTCTGGCATGGCCTGGGGGCGGCCTGGGGTGATGGCTCAGCAGCTGGCAGTCTGACTAAAGAGGGAAGGGGCAGTCTGTTTGGGCAGCTGCAGTCCCATCCAGGCGCATGCTTTGGCCTTTTTTACTTAGTACAGACATAACCACAGAGATTTGGCACCAGGGATACCTAATGATAGCAACATCCTGTGCATTTATTTATGTGTCTGACTATGACAATGATAAATATGGTTTTAAAACCACTAACAAATTGCTTTGTTCTTCTCTCGCTCATGACTTGAATATATATGTCCAGGCAAGTAATTGTCCCCAGAGCCATTGTCTGGCACTGGGCCCAAGTGCCCCATCTCCTATAGCTAATCTGTTTTATCATACCAGATGGGTTGGCTGCATCCAAACCACCTGTTGGGAATGGTCTTTGGTCTGTGCAAACTTCTAAATTGTGCTTGGGGGATTTTATTTTGGAGAATGCTACCTGGCACAACTGTGGTGGGGACCATCAGCAGTGGAGATGATCGAGCTCCCTTGCCTGGGAATATTAGAACAAGTATTACCTGAAGATTTCCCAGTGAGTTCTTGGTGCTACATAATTAATAACGTCACAGTAAAGAACAAATTGTAGTGCTCAAGTGAGGAAGGAAAAGGCTGTAATTTCTGCTTTACGTGTTGGTAAACTAAGGTTCATAGAACCAAATCCTCAGAACTTGGTGGGAATTATGCCTAAAAACAGTCAAGATTATAAATACTTGTTGAGATTCCCACCAAAAAAATCCCTGTAATGCAGACAGGATTTTTGGACTGGATACAGTAGTAGCTTCTCTCACTGGAGATGTTGTTGGCTGGTTTCAGTGTGCTTTTGTTCACACCAAAGAAATAAGCTTAGTTGATAGGGGAAGTTGGGGCAGGGACAGGGTGTTCATGACAATGTAGAACATGGGGCTGGTAAGAAAGACTTGTGCTGCTAGTTAACATGGAGCAGTGCAGGTCTCTTGTGTAAACTTCACCTACAGGTCAGCACAGCTGCCAAAATCTTATTTCCCCCAGCCAAATCTCTTCATCTGTCCATTCCTCTGGTAGACTTATTGAATAAAGGCTATAAACACCCTCAAGGTCAGCAGATGCAACTGCGACACGAAGGATAGCTATGGACCTCATAGTTGTTCTGAACAACGCAGATAAATACAGAGTTTACAGACAGCTTTTCATCCTCATTGGAATTGCGAAACTTTGATAAATGTTTTCTCTTTTACACATTCATAGTTCAGCTAAGTGAAGCAACTATACTAAGTGGGTAATGGTTTCTAATGTCAAACTTTTACTGGAAAACCAGGAGGGAATACTGTGTAGCTCTAGTCAGGTCCTCTGTTTCTTCTCCTGCTCTGTTGAGCCAGCACTTTGTAATGAGTCTATTGCCAAAGGATAAATGCTTCCTTTTTTACATACCATGGCAGTTCTGTGTTTTTCAGAGCAGAGCTACCAAGGCCGAGAATTAGTGGGGAGGGAATGGGGTCTTCCAACAACAGGATTCCAGTACCATCTGCTGGTAGGAGATACATGGGTTTAGCACGGACCTCCCCCCTTAAATCTGTATTCTGAGGCAGTTCAGTGCATCTTTAATTAATTACTCATGTCAGTCAGAGACTCTTTGCTAACACCAGTCATATCTTAACAAATGAGCTCCTTACACCTTTCATAAATAATTTATCTTTCAGATTCAGCAAAAGTAACCCACTTTTCAGTAAGGAAACTCCTGGTTCAGACATCAAGGTCCTGTCTGACTAATGGCATAGGTATGGTGAGCTTATGTCTCACATCAGTGTGAGTGTCTGGGAAAGGACAAGTAGTTTTGCAACACAAACATTTGGGGCAATGTGATTCCCTCCTGGCAGATGCAAAACTCAAAAAAATTCACTATGTGACTGAACATTCTTTGGCCATGAAGCTGCAAATGCAGGTGGATGCTCAATAGTCAATTGCCAAAGAATTGATGGGCTTCCGGTTGTCTGGAGGGCCTTTGATAGTGCTGTGGGTTCTTCTGCAAAGAAGATCTTTAACTTTCCACTTTTGTTCCCATCCTATTCAATTCAACGTTTTCAGTGTTTGCTATTGAGCTGAGGTCATGTTTCTGGATCTCTTCCTGACCTTAGCTTCAAAAGTCATTCTGGCTTAGCCTAGAGTGCAGCTGTGAGTATCTGCAGAGACACTCAAGCTGTCTTTAGTAGCATATTTCAGTAAAGCTTCAACATCAATACCTGAACTAATTGCTAAAATTAGTTCAAACTCTCTGTGTGTTACAACTGTGTTCCTGACAGATCTAGCTGATAAAGCACATTATCCTCTTACCTATTCTCTGAACTTATATTTACCAAAATCTGTTTGGAAAATGTTTATGATGACTGGACCTTATATTATAATGAAGTTATCAGTAATGCTGTATATATTACTAAAATACTTTTCAAGTTCTACTTTACATGGAGATGAGACTAAATCTAAGCCATTTAAATACACATTCTTTAGTAAGGATCATCTTTCTGCAATTGTATAAAAGGTTTTCAGATGACTGTAGAAGTATTGTTTGATTATCTAGCACAAAAGATGAGTTACATGATAAACACCATTAATTACTCTTCATTGCAATCCTCAGACATGGAGATTTTAAGAATTTGTTATCATACAATGAAAAGCAAGATCTCTAATAACAGTTTTTAAAGATTTTTTAAAGAACTTTAACAGAAAAACAAATATTAATTTTCTTTGAAATCCCCAAATCATCCAAATTATATGTGCTGCCTGAAATACGAGGTAAGTACCCTATGTAACATTTGGCACCATTCATGTAGCTGGTAAAAATGGTACTTTATTACAGTATCATAGAGTTGCCAAGTATTAACTTTACAGCTTTAATGAAAAACAAATCCTAATGATAGGGATAACTTACAAGGACCATTGATGATAAAGCATCCTTACTCACCATTTGAACACCATTTCAGTCTTTAAACATTAATATAGTGCAGGTTAATTACTGTTATTCTTGGAAATAAATGATCTTTGTTACAGTAATATAAACCACAAAATGTATTTTCACTGTTGTGCTTCTAGCCTGGTGTCTGATACAGTTTGAAACTTTTAGCTAAAACTCCTCAAACCTTCAGGGTTCTCTTCATATGGTGAAAAGCCTTCATGGCTTCTCACATAATTCAGCATCCCATTCCTACTTCTGATGACTGCATTGGTAGATTTAAATGTGCCACTGGGGATTTGGGTGCAGTTTTATGTTCAATTTAATCTGATGCAACCTCCTTTGCCCTCTGCCTCCGCTCACATATTTCTGCCCTTCCCTCACATAGCATCTGCAGATCATGCGAGGGTGCGGTGAGTTGATATGGAAACTAACCACAAACATGAAGAAAAAGATTTGTTTTCTCCTGATTTAACAAACAAACCTGTTTATTCAAGGTGGTTGTTAGATCTGATACAAGGGAAGGTGGGGGATGGGAACAAGCTAGACCCAGGCATCTTCTTTTAGTGACTGCTTGCGGTGACATTGGGGTACATGTAATGTGATGTTGCACATTACATGTGTAGTTAACTTTCTATCATCTCCCAAGTTCACTGCTTCATTGTGCCTGCCACAGGATACGAGACACAAAGGATGCCTAGAAGGACCAAAACCCTAGAAATGATCCTGAAATACTAAATTAAGGGAACCAAGCACACCCTGTTTCTTATAGACATGCATGGCAGTAGCTGCAAGAAAGCCTGTCCTCTTTGCAATCACACTGATAAGCAGGGCATACTAGAGGAAGAAATGAGGTCTAAAATCTTGAAACTTACCCACAAATTACTCCTTCCACTGACTGGACTCCAAGGCTGTTGCTCACACAGAGGAAGACATGGGACCATGGTCAGACTTTCCACTACCTTTTAGTCAATGTTAGTGTAGCAAATGTATGCTTGACACATGCAGCTCCGATGCATACAAATGTATAGATATTAGCTGGCCTTTAACCAAGACAAGGATTGGTGAGAAACAAGTGGCCTAGGGTTGCTAAGTATTTTAAGCATGAAAGGTTTGAAAATACTAATTTCCTATTTTTTATTAGTTTTGAAAGCAAGTAAAATTTATTCTCAGACTGCATGAGAACTTTATAGAAAAAAAACCACAATTCACAGCTGTTAAAGCCATCGTATGGCAAAGAAATCATTAACTCAAGAGTCTCAAAAGGTAACAAATATCTGTTGAGATTCATTAACTAGGAATTTTTATTCACTACAGTAAAGCTTGGATTGTCGTCCTGGTTTTGGTTGGGATAGAGTTAATTTTCTCCCTAGTAGTTCGTGCAGTGCTGTGTTTTGGCTTTAGTCTGGGAACAATGCTGATAACACACCAAGTGTTTTAGCTGTTGCTCAGTGGCACAGTCCTGATCAAGGACTTTTCAGTCTCTCGAGTTCTGCCACTGAGGAGAGGCACAAGAAACTGGAAGGAAGGGAGCAAGGACAGGACACCTGACCCAAACTAGCCAAAGGGGTATTTTGTACCACACCAAGTCATGAGCGACCAGGAGCGTGGCGAACAGAGCGGGCAAACAGAGTGGGTAGAGGCAGTTTGCACAGCAGTTTGCACGGGCAGGCGAGCAGGATGGTGAGCACTTGTCGTATGTCAGGGCCCGGTCTGGGAATTCTGCTCTGGCTGCCCCGGCGGTGGCAGGGTAGGCACCCAGACAGAGCCGATGAGAGGGGAGGCTGCAGTGCAGAGCTCGGGGTGCAGAGAGTGCCTGCACTGGCCTGGTGAGGGGAGGGTGCACAATGGGCAGGGCTGCACTCGGTGCTCCCTGGCGGAGGTCCTCCTGCAGCAGGGGCTGAGCTGCGGGATGCTGTTAATAGGCTGCGAGATGTCAGGGAAGCTGAGAGGAAGCAGCACTGCTTGCTCCCGGCCCAAACTGTGCAGGGGCCTCGAGCTTCACCTTTAGCTCATGAAGGAAAGAAGGAGGCCGTTAACCCGGGAAGCTGGGAATTAATGACAAAAAAAAAAAAAACAACAAAAAAAGAAAGAAGGAAAAGGACAACCAAAAGCAAGGGGCTTCCCCCTGAATCTGTTGTCCCCACACAGAACCGCTTTGCTGTCCTGCAGGGGGCTAATGAGGAAATGCACTTGCACCAGAAACAGCCGGCTGATGCACTGCTAAAGAAGATCTCTACTGGTGCTGCCAGGAAAAAGCGGCGGGTCGTAGTAGTAGGGGACTCTACACTGAAACGGACAGAAGCACTCGTCTGCCGGCCAGACCCCATCTCAAGGGAGGTGTGTTGCCTACCAGGGGCACAGATCAGGGATGTGGCAGAGAAGCTGCCTGCTCTAGTAAGTCCCACGGACTATTACCCACTCCTGGTGATACATGTGGGTGCTAGGGACATAGATAGTAGCAGCCTGGGGAACATAAAGAAGGACTACAGAGCCCTGGGGGAGGTGGTTAGGGGCTCTGGAGCTCAGGTGGGCTTTACCTCAATTCTCCAGGGTACAGGGGAGGACCTAAATAAATCTAGGAGGATTGGCCAGGTTAATAACTGGTTAAAAGGGTGGTGGCATAGTCAGGGTTTGGGTGTCTTGAACATGGGACCCAAGCTTGTAGGCCAGGTCTAGTGGGGGCTGGTGGAGCTGCTCTGATAAAGAAGGGAAAGAGCAGTTTTTGGTAGGAGGCTTGCAAGGCTGGTCAAGGAGGCTTTAAACTAGATGTGTTGGGGGAGGGGGACATCATTCCATCCCAACACACCCAGTCAGTTTCCAGAACCTATAATAAACGCTTGGAGCAATGTAGAGATATCCCAGCTGCTCCAGCCAATGAGCCAGCTTCAGTTGGAGCTCTGCTCAGATGCCTCAATACCAATGCCAGTAGTATGGGGAGCAAACAAGAGGAATTAGAGATGTGTATACATCTACTGGGGTATGATATAATAGGCATCACAGAAACATGGTGGGATGGCTCCTATGACTGGAGTGTTGGAATGGAAGGTTACAGGTTCTTTAGAAAAGACAGGCCTGGCAGGTGGGGAGGGGGAGTTGCCTTTTATGTTAGGGATAGGCTGGAGACTATGGAACTCTGTCTGGGGACAGGTGAGCAGTCCACAGAGAGTTTGTGGGTCAGGGTTAAAGGGAAAACAACTATGGGAGACATTACTGTGGGGATCTCTTACAGACCGCCTGATCAAGGAGAACCTGTGGATGAAGGACTCTATAGACAGATAGGAACAGCCTCATGCTCACAGGCCCTTGTTCTCATGGGTGACTTCAACCACCCTGACATCTATTGGAAGGACGGTACGGCCTGGCACACGCAATCCAGGAGGTTCCTCAATTGTGTAGAAGACAACTTCCTTCTGCAAGTAATAGTGGAGCCGACAAGGAGAGGTGCCATGCTTGACCTCGTGCTCACCAGCAGGGAAGGGCTCATTGGAAATGTGATGCTCCAGGGCAGCCTTGGAAGCAGCAATCATGAGATGCTCGAATTTGAGATGCTCGAATTTGAGATCCTCAGGACAGCGAGAAGAGCGTGCAGCAAGCTCACTGCGCTGGACTTCAAAAGAGCGGACTTTGGCCTCTTCAGGAGCCTGCTTAGTAAGGTTCCATGGGATACAGCCCTAGAGGGCAGGGGGGCCCAAGACTCTTGGTTGATCCTCAAGGATCACCTGCTACAAGCTCTGGAGTGTTGCATCCCAACTAGAAGGAAGTGCAGCAGGAGGGCCAGGAGACCTCCTTGGATGGATAAGGAGCTGCTGAGGAAAAATCAAATGAAAAAAAGAGGCTTATAATAAATGGAAGCAAGGACAGGTGGCATGGGAAGAGTACAGGGATGTTGTCCGGGAAGCTAGGGACCAGGTTAGGAAAGCTAAGGCCCAGTTAGAATTAAACTTAGCTAGGGATGTTAAGGATAAAAGGAAGGGATTCTACAGGTACGTAGCAAATAAAAAACAGACTGGGGACAACATGTGCCCCCTCAAGAAGCTCTCGGGAGATCTGGCTACATAGGATTTGGAGAAGGCTGCTGTTCTGAATGACTTCTTTGCCTTGATCTTCACTAGCAAAGGCTCTGACCCACACCACCCAAGTCACGGAAGGCAGACGCAGGGACTGTGAGAATGAAGACCTTGAGCCCACTGTAGGAGAGGATCTGGTTCGAGACCATCTGAAGAACCTGAATGTGCACAAGTCCATGGGACCTGATGAAATCCATCTGTGGGTCCTGAAGGAGCTGGCAAATGAAGTTGCTAAGCCACTGGCCATCATATTTGAGAAATCATGGCAGGCAGGTGAAGTTCCCAATGACTGGAAAAAGGGAAATATAACCCCCATTTTCAAGAAGGGGAAAATGGATGACCCAGGGAATTACAGACCAGTCAGTCTCACCTCTGTGCCTGGCAAAATCTTGGAGCAGATTCTCCCAGAAGGCGTGCTAAGGTACATGAAAAACAAGGTGCTTGGTGACAGCCAGCATGGCTTCACTGAGGGCAAATCCTGCCTGACCAATTTGGTGGCAGTCTGTGATGGGGCTACAGAACTGTTGGACAGGGGTAGAGCAGCTGATGTCATCTACCTGGACTTGTGCAAAGCGTTCGACACTGTCCCACACGACATCCTTGTCTCTAAATTGGAGAGACATCATTTTGATGGATGGACCACTCGGTGGATAAAGAACTGGCTGGATGGCCACACACAAAGAGTTGTGGTCAATGGCTCAATGTCCGGCTGGAGACCAGTAACGAGTGGTGTCCCTCAGGGATCAGTGTTGGGACAGGTCTTGTTCAACATCTTTGTCGCTGACATGGACAGTGGGATTGAGTGAGCCCTCAGCAAGTTTGCCGATGACACCAAGCTGTGTGGTTCAGTTGATACCCTGGAGGGAAGGAATGCCATCCAGAGGGACCTCGACACGCTTGTGAGGTGGGCTGATGCCAACCTCATGGAGTTTAACCATGCCAAGTGCAAGGTCCTACACCTGGGTCAGAGCAATCCCAGGCACAGCTACAGGTTGGGCAGAGAAGAGATTGAGAGCAGCCCTGCAGAGAAGGACTTGGAGGTGTTGCTAGATGAGAAAATGAACATGAGCCAGCTGCAGTGTGCACTCGCAGCCCAGAAAGCCAACTGTATCCTGGGCCACATCAAAAGGATCGTGACCAGCAGGTCGAAGGAGGTGATCCTGCCCCTCTACTCTGCTCTTGTGAGACCTCACTTGGAGTATTGTGTGCTGTTCTGGTGTCCTCAACATAAAAAGGACATGGAACTGTTGGAACAAGTCCAGAGAAGGGCCACGAGGATGATCAGGGGACTGGAGCACCTCCTGTATGAAGATAGGCTGAGAAAGTTGGGTCTGTTCAGCCTGGAGAAGAGAAGGCTGCGTGGAAACCAGTATCTGAAGGGGGCCTGTAAGGATGCTGGAGAGGGACTCTTCATTAGGGACTGTGGTGATAGGACAAGGGGTAAGGGGTTAAAACTTAAACAGGGGAAGTTTAGGTTGGATATAAGGAGGAAATTCTTTCCTGTAAGGGTGGTGAGGCACTGGAATGGGTTGCCCAGGGAGGTTGTGAATGCTCCTTCCCTGGCAGTATTGAATACCAGTTTGGAGGAAGCCTTGGCTGATATGGTTTAGTGTGAGGTGTCCCTGCCCATGGCAGGGGGCTGGAACTGGATGATCTTTAGGTCCTTTCCAACCCTAACTATACTATGATTCTATTCTATATAAACAGGGGGGGAGTCACCCAGAAAAGCAGATCATTGCTCAGGTCAGGCTGGGTATTGGTCAGTGAATAGTGAGCATTTGTATTGTGCATCGGCTAATTTTCTAGAGTTCCATTCCTCTTTCTCTTTTTGTTATCTTCCTTTTCATTGCTGCTATTACTATTGCTATTACATTTTGCTTTATTTAAATTATTAAACTCATCTCAACCCACAGGTTTTACTTTTTTCCAGGGCTCCATCCTATCCCACAGGGCAGCAGAAGGAAGAGGAATGAGCAAGTGGCTGTGCGATGTTTAGTTGACATCTGCGCTTAAACCACAACAATTGTTTTTTAAATCATCTTGGAACTGAAAAGAACATCCATTCACTCCCAGATATTCGTTCCAGTGACAGAAGTGTCATGATGCACTCAGAGCCCCCATGGCTATAATTACAGAAGCTTTTTCTGTGGGAAGCAGGTCGAAGTTTTGTCCCAAAAGCACTGGTACACTGAGATCTGGAGAACTTAAATTTACAAAATTATTTGTGTAAATGATTATTAAGGGCTTTAGTTTATCTTTTGCTTTCCTGCATATCTGTCTTTGAAAGTGGCTCATCTTCCAGAAATTCTTTACAAGTTACTGCTTTCCGGAAATGAAAGCCTTTTCAGTCATCTCCTCCTAATGAACCGAAATTAGTAGTTGCTTGCAAACCTTTAGGACCATACTGTTTCTTAATCCTTCCTGCAGGTCTGTTCTAGTTGCAATACATTTTTGTGACCTGCTTGCTTTATTTCATTTGCCTTTTAATTCCCCTTTGCTGAGTTATTTTATCAAATACGTGCTGCTGAAAAACATCAGAACTGTGAGATGCATTGATAAAAATCAAAGTTCATGTTTCTTTTATGTGCCAGAGGGGTATTTTATATTGGGTTTTCTTGGGGGGAGGGAGAGGGTCTATTGTTTTTTTTGGGTCTTTTTCCTCTCACCATATTTGGTTTCCCATTCACAGGAAGCCCAAAGAACATTTACACATTAATTAAACCCTTGACAGAGCACAAAAGGTATTTTCCTCCCACTTTCCCAATAGAAAAACAGGAGAAATGCTCACTCTAGTGTACATAGTTTCATACACTGTGTCAATGGGCAGTTGTAAAGATTCCTTGTAAGATTTGTAGGCCTCATACAATCTACTCTTACTTTCTGCCCAATACATGAAATCAAACCTGATGGTCTTGATTTACACGCAGCCACCAAAACATGCATGTGGGAGAGTATACACAGGAAACTCACTTAACAAATGAAGTTGGCAGCAATCTATCACCTATAAACCCAACTCTACAAAGCTTTATTTGTGGGAATAACTCCTTATGTGGTAGTTTATACCACCTAAGAGCTTTAGAAATGGTAACTCATGTTGTGCAGAAGCTTAAGCATGCAGTGGTATTATCAGCCCAAAGCCATAGGGAAAGTCAATAGTGGAGACAGGGTTTGACCTTGGTATTCGCAGCATGGGCCTGGGGTTTCCTTTAGACTAACCAAGTGTGTTACAATGTGGGACTCCTTGCTCACTCCAGGTCTTAACAGGCTCCTCAGGAAGAAACTCAGGAAAATGGTCAGCTGCAGTTAGATCTATACTTGACAGGCATTGACCAAGGAAGCTTCTATTAAAACCTGTGCAGTCTCTTCTCTGTTTGCTGAATGGTAGTGAGGAGCCCAGGCTTCCAGAAAATACAGTCCTAGAGCACATACAGGCAGTCCAAAGGGCTGTGGTTTCCAGAGCTTATAAAGTCTTTGACACTGTGCCACCACAGATGCAATGCAAAGGAGCTGATGTGCCACAAGGCTTTAGAGCCACTGCTTATCCCACCACTATGCTCTTGGGAGTCTGGAAAATTTGACTATGCTGGGGCATTGACACTTCCAGGCTTCTCTTCCAGGCTCTCAGAAGTCAGCAGCTACTTTTCTCAAATGCTGAAAGTATTCAAAGGTCATAGAATCACTATATGGAGAAGCACTGGAACCCACTGTAGTGGCAATACTCAAACGTTTGCTTTTTTCAGTGTTTCCTCTTTTTTCCCTCTCATTTCTGTGCCCCAAGTACATTTTTTAGTTTTTTACTTCTCTTCTGAAATGGAACAGTGTGATTGACTCCCTGAAATTTTGAGATCTCCCCAGATTTTATTAAGTCTTAGCCCACTGTAACTGTACCACTGGACCCTGACCAGCTAAGCTACTAACATTTCTGCCCTTACTACTATTTTACTCATACTCATTTGGAAACAGTCCCAGTAGGCAGTCCAGTGGGGAGACCTCTGATGCTGATCACTGAAGTGAAGACCAGGGCAAGCTACTGCTTTAATGATTTTCCACAGGTTTTCCATGTTGTCACTAAGCACAGAGGGGAGCTACCAGCATCCTTCCAGCTACAGCAGTTGCTGCCTGCAAATACCTGGTTTAACTCATGAATGCCCTCTGCCAGTTTGTTATTAACCCTCTGCCAAACCAACCTTGAAGAAGGACTGCTGGCGGAGGGGTCTATAGGAAAGATCCTGTCTGGTTTGCACCAGTTTATTCAAAACAGTCTAAATACTTGATTTGAAACAGACCTGCTGATGGTCTTGAATTGGAAGAGGGAGAATTAACATGTTCTGCTAGCAGTGGACCTGAGGAATACTCACCTGCAGCTCTTGAGCAAGAGCCATCAACAGAGCCAGATCCAGATGAATAAGGGCTATCTGTAGGCAGTCCACATCATGCTGCACACATGCTCCATCCCTGTGTGTTCAAGGCCAGGTTTGACAGAGCCTTGGGTGTCATGATTTAGTGTGAGGCATCGCTGCCCATGACAGGGGGGCTGGAATTAGATGATCATGGCGTTCTTTCCAACCCTAACCATTCTATGATTTTATAGGGCATGGATGTCGCTGGCAGCCTTGGCTACGTTGGATTTCTTGCCACTGTGAAGGATAGTGGAGTTAAACCACAAGAAATCTGTTGATATAACACAAACCCCAAACTTCGCTGCCTGCACAGTAAAATTCACATAAAAAATTATGCTCATATATATTATACCATAGAACTCCCTATATGAATGCAGAATGAGACCACAAACACACTCCAGACATTTGTCGTGGTGGATGAAAATATGATAAGGAATATGATGAAAACTCAGGTGATGCCTGCCTGATTTTGCTTGGCTGGTGAGAAAGACTGGGCAGCAAAAGCAAAGTTTTCCTGGTCCAAGCTAAGTTCTCAAAGAAGTTACAAATAATTGCCTTCTTCCAGGGGCAGCTGAGCAGGCTGAAGATGTTGCCTTGACCATCAGGATGTTACTGATCCTGCAGCAGAGCATCCCATGTCCAATTTCCCCTACTCCACACTCCAGCCCACTGCAGGAGTGACTGTTCTTTCCTGAAGGGAATTAGGCAGTATATGCGAGCACAGAAAGCGTTCTGCCAGGAGACCTGCTGGCCAGGAATGTGTTGTGTAAAGGCAATGACATTTAAACTGTATCTTACGGTGCTGCAGTCATTTCATGAGCCACGGATCTCACCTCAGCCTGAAATGTTTGTAATAACCACTATACCACCAATATCAGCCACTGTTCTTCTGTGAAACATCAGTAGCAAAATCACACCAACAACCCTCCTTCTAGCTGGTAAGTGGCTTTTGTCAGCATAATTCACACTAGTGTAGGTTCAGTTTAGCAGCACATGTTGTTCAGGATCCTGACGTCTTCACACATCTAATCAAATAGCTGTACTTGCTGACGGTAGCCCAGGTTGAGCCCAAAGCATATGGAAATTTGCCCTAAGAAATAAAAGTGTAGTTTAAAATACCTTTTCAAAAGTAGTAGTATCTTCACTAAAACCCTACCACCCCCCAAAACTTCCCTATCACAGTAATGTGTGTAAAAACCATGTATAGTCTGATTTCACATGCTTGTGCATACTGAGAGTAGCACCTTTGGGCCTATTTAAAATCATGAGTGGGCTCTTTTTTGTAAAGTGGCTATATTTTCAGTACAGACCAAAGCATTTCCTGTATTGCCCTATTGAAAAAGTGCTCTCAGGTTTGAAGGTAACACTTGTCTGTGACAGGGTGAGGGCTGCAAGGGGGGAAGCAGGTCAGCAGTGGAGCTTGCTGCTCCCTGAGGCTAGCAAGGTGACAGGGGACAGGATGCTACCATACTTTCTTGCTGCAGCCGCTGTGTACACACAGAGTCTTTCTCCTGAGAGTGGATCCAGGACCTGACAAAGCTGTGGTGCTTGTGCAGCATGACCAGCAGCCAGGGCCCTTCATGGTCTGGAGATGTGGGCAGAGGCTCCTTGGGGTGAAAAGCAGCGCATTGCACTTCAAATGCTTATGTTTGAAGATTTCTCAGGCAGTTGATGCTTATCAGGTTTTCACTGCAGAATGGGGTGTTAGCCACCTTGTCTGGAAACACTTTAAAGTCATATCACCAGCATCTGATCTTCTCACTCTCTCATCATCTGTCCAAGATTGCTTTTGCTTTCACTGCAGGTGTGAAGGAAGTAGAGAGTGTCAAGGGTCTCTTCTTCACCTTATCAGTCCCTCACAGTCCATCTTAAAACACAAACTTCTCTTATGAGCAGCCAGTTGGAGTGGGGGAATCCCAGTGCAGGATTTTTTTTGCTCTCTGCCCATCCAGTTGAGACAGATGTTTAAGCTTCTGACTTGCCCTAATTACCTACCACTTTCACTCACTGAGGGTAGGACTTACTTGATTTGATTTGTGCTCTTACACTGCCCATCCTTGTAGTATATGAGCTTCCTCTCAGTTCCTCCTCCTGTAAGATTCCCGATGAGTTAGCGTTCAGAGGCAACTGTGGCTGGTGTTCCTGATGAGACATAAAATGGGAGAAGAGCCATTTATAAAACCTGGTTTCTACGTGTCATGTGGATAATTCTGTGTTGCGGATCTCCAAATTATTGTACAGCAGTTGATTATTGATTCTGCTGCTTGAAATTCAAACCTCTGCTCTCCTCAGGTCTGACAGAATTTGACACAAAATGATTACTTAGCTACAGATTGGTTTTTTGTAACTAACCCACAGAATTTAATAAAATATTGAGAAGTGTTTTCACAAGAGGGCTCCAGAACCTGAAAATGGGAGGAGAAATCTTCCATTAGTAGCTTGCATAGGATTTAGATAATTTCTGGATTACCCTGTTAAATTTGATTTAGGTCCTGACTCAGCAGAGCATTGTAGTACTGCTTACTTTGCTGAAATGAACAGGGATGGATCTGAACACCAGCCTAGAGATCATTACATGCTGGTGAGTGAGATTTTAAAATGTATTTAAATGTTTAGCTCACTAAGTACCTCTAAAAATCTGTCTTTAAATATGTTGCTGAATTAGGGCCTTAATTCCCATTAAATTCTCTGTTGGCTGGATTCTCCAGTTTGCCAAGTTCATTTGTTGCCTTTAGACTTCCTTCTGAGGTTTCCCTTGATCAGCTAATGTGTGTCGAAATACACCTTGTTCTGTCTGCAGCTGGCATTTAAAATACATTCATTAAACACATTGGCTAACGCGTTATTAAAGAAACACCTTTTATCCTTCTCTAATCATATTCTTGGTACATCTGTCATGATGCAATAGGTGCTGGGTACATTCAAAGGCGCGTAATTGTGTCTCACAGCATCGTGATGTAACAGGCTTCTCAGGTATCATCCTTCCATGCATGAGACAGGGCTGGGTTGGTTTATGGGATGAAAGCATATTTGATATGTTGGCACTGGGTGGAGGAAGAAGTTAGTGGCAATGTTTCTGGGAGGTCATGCTTGGTTATGGTCCAGTGCTCTTTCCAAAGCAGCCTTTCCACTGCTGGGGACAGGGTGCAGAACAGGTTGACCGGGTACTTCTGTCCCATGGGCTTACAAGTCTGTAAGAGACAGAGACCAAAAGGGTGAAAAGAGCACAGAGAGAGCAGTGGTCTGTCTGCACAATGCCCGAAGCAGCAGCTCCACATTGGGACACACCACCAGAAGACCTGGACCAAAACAGTGGGAGATGTCAGGACTGAGTGACACGAGAGAGCACACCCATCACCCTCCAGTGGCACAGGGTGTTACAGCCTGTATATCCCACCCCTGGAAATCTCTGACTGTCAATCTCACTGCTCTGTGCCTATGCCTTATTGCTGAGCTTCGGGAGGAATGTAAGTGCTCCATTGACCACAGGGTTGAATTTCACCTGGATTAAATCCCTTTGAAAACCTAAACTGGGTTGCTGATGAGCTACACAGAAATACTTCCTGTCTACTGCATTACCATCTCTAGGTTTCACCCTTTCTGAAACACAAAGCGGTCATAGAGGGGTTACAGACCTTGTGGTAGATGATAGTGACAGAAATATTATCCTCCTATAACACAGGAACAGCTTAGTTGATTTAAATCAGATTTGGTTGAATCTCTGTCAGCTTTAGCTTCTAATGCTGAAACCTAGCATAAATGGGATTGAACATTTCTAAACCTAGAGTAAAACAGATCTGTGAGAGAAATCTTCATTAGAGCCACAACTGCACAGAATCTACTACCTCTGCATTTATCAGTGTTTAATACAAATACATACATTGAAGCGAAAGGGAAGAAGAGAACCCCACAGGACCTGACTTCCAATTAGCAGGGGGTCACTTCCCCTGCTGTGATTTACTATTGAAAAACATGCAAAAGATAATTGAACATTACACTCTCATCTCCCCCTGCTGCTGCCAGCATTACGAGGAGGGCTGCTCTGGACCCCTTGGGGAGATGGGGAGAAGGGATCAGGCAATTACATGCAGCGCCACATAATAACAGTGATTCATAACCTCATGGCACTAAACTCACTGGGCCAGATCTTTAGCTAGTGCCCGCTGGTGTAGCTTCATTGACTTCAGGAGGGAGATGCTGATTTACGTCAGCTGCAGATCTGGACCATTTACTTTTTCTCTTTAAGAAAGCAATAAACTAAGAAGAGGGAGAGCAGGGTGTGCAGTGCTCTGTGCAGCAGCCTGATGAGTTTCTGCAGAGGACTGCTAAATATCTGAGAGATAATGACTGCTTCTGTGAAAGAAGATCAAGTTATATTGCCCCTCGTGCCTCCACAAGGCAGCTTAAACTCTGAAATTTGCTATTTTGGACATGGGATAGCCAAAGAAGCTGGAATGATCTTAGTTATAGTTAAGCTCCACAGAGCAGTCAAGAACAAATCTCTTTCTGTACAGTCTTAGGAACAGGTTCTTACTGCCATCATCATCTGGAGGTGCTAGTATCTCTAATATTAAAGTTTCCTTAGTCTGATCATTTTCTTAACCTGATTTGCATTGGTCTGAGTTGATTTAAGGGAAGACGGCATGGTACAGACTAGGGATCAAGGTTCCTTGTGTCTCAGTCCACCTCCAGCAGTACTTGCATTGTGAGCCTGAGCAAGTCCCTGCGTGGTCCTGTATGTTTGAGTGTTCCTTGACTCCCGAGAAGATTTTTTTTCCTTTGTGTGATTGCCTGGGAATTTTCCAGCTTCCTAGGAAAAACAGGCAGCCCCTCTTTGATGAGACCCAGGCCAGACAGAGCTGTCCCCTTTTTAGTGCTGAGACCACACACAATTCACCCAGCCCTGGGGTAGTGGAATCCTGGCATTTCTGGGGTAGAGGGGTTTGGGACAGGCTGGGGTCTGTGCAGCTGTGCCAGGAATACCCGTGGCTGCTACAGATAGAAGACAGCTTATGATGGAAGCATCAGGGCCCTGGGAGCCTCAGACTTTACTGACTCAGTTTGGCACAGACTGGAGCAAGGAATTTTTAATGACAGGGTTTGAAAATGTTAGCAGATTGTACGTAGCTGGTGCCTGCTTTCGCTAGCTGAACCAGGCAGTAATTTAATTACATGTGTGGCTTACAGCTAACTTATGCATACCTATCTGTTGCATACCACGCAGCCCTGTGCAGGAGGGTGGGCTGGCCCTGTGAAAGGGAGCTGGGAATCCATGCTGATCTGCACTGACCTGTGGGTGACGGCCAGGACCTTGATTCAGGAGTTGGGGATTGCATTCAAGGACACAATAGTTTCCTGCCTTTGACCAGGCTTGATGTGGTTGCAGGAATATATAACCAACATGTCTGCTTAATTCTTTTTCTTTTCATGTGGCTTCCTGTTGCAGTCCCTCTGTCTGTATTACAATGCTATAAGCTCCTCGAGGCAGGGACCATGGCTTTATATACCTTTGCTAAATACTAATGCCCTCATCACATTGCTGTCTAGTGAACAAGATCGTCATAGTGTGAGTTGGCCTCCAAACTCAGCTCCGAGCTCTGTCTCACTTTCTCAAAGACTCTGGCAGCGCTGGAGTTGTAATTTGGGTGCCTGTACCGGTGAACTGGAGTGAATTGTGCTGATCTGATCTGTACTGCAAAAGCACCTGAAGGGGGAAAACCAGGAAGAACGAAACTTGGTATTGTCAGCTCTGCACTTACAACTAACTTTTTTATCCTTAATAAAATCTCTATCAGTTTAGAAATCTTGATACTTTAAAATAACTGATGTTGGGCTGTTTCAGCTGCTCCTCTTTTGCATTCATGCTTTTAGGCATTCATTTACTTCCTTTGCCACCCCCTATGCTGCACTCTCCTGACTATGAAACTTTAGGCTTTATTTTAATGAAGAGAGATTATCCAGAATCACATGACTCCAGGAGCTGAGTGATGAAGGAAGAAGCATAGACAACACCACAAAAAAAAGCCCCATGTCTGTCACATTAGCATTTGCTGTTGTTAAAGAAATCCTAGGAAAGAACCAGACCCAGGCTAAAGACGAAGACTGAAAAATGGTTGTCCCAGAGTTTTTCATATACAAGTTGTCTCCAAATTAACCTTCTTAATGCTGTTTTGCAGCATGAAAGTGCTATTATTTCCGTTTCACAGATGGGGAACTGGAACACAGGCAAACTTCACAACGTGCCCAAAGTCTCTCAAGCAGGCCACAAAAGAGAGAAGAAAAGAATATATGTCTGAATCCTAGGTCAGAGTCCTCATGGGCTATTCCTTCTTGTGGTGAAAAGAGCTGGAGAAGAAGGTTAGTAACACCAGGTTAGCCTCTGCAGGCTGAGTTAGGGTTCACTGCAAGGAAGCAGTCAAATGTGTGGCTGTCTATCTGGAGGGTATTTGCACTAAAAAGCTGCTGAGTCTGGAAAGCCGAGCATTTTCCCGTGTGATTGCTGCAGTTTCATTTTCTGGTCATGGTGGGAACAGCCTTTCTGGTTCTTAGTGGAATTAGTAAAACATCCAAACATTTCATAACTTTAATGGCTGTAGAAGTGGGAGAAACTCCAGCTGGTAGGTGTAGAGATGGCTCCTGGTTTTCCAGCTCAGTTTGCCCTTTCTTTAGTGAACAGTTTCATTTTATTTTAGCAACCTGCTGTCTTCTCTCTGTTTAAACCTGGACAGAAGAAAAGGACAGAGCAGACAAGTAGAGATGCAAAGTCATAATCTCAAGAAGCATCCAAGAAATTGAGAAAATGCAAATTGCAACTTCTCAGTCTCCCAGGACAAGGATTTTCTTAGTATTGACCTGTACTGAATCTTCCCTCTGTGATTCCTGCAGGCAGTAAAGACACCGAGTCTCTCCATCAAACTGAGGCTTCTTCCTGCCTCCTTATCTCTGTTGCCTCTTGCCTTGTTCTTGCTTGACTACAGAACTCCAGCAAGAGTAAAAGACTGCCCTGTCCCCACCTGAACTGCTTATGGAGGGGAATATCCCCCTCTATACACACATTTTCCTTTGAAGAAAACACTTTTAAAATTACCTGTCACGTGCACACAGCAAGCCCCTTTCCTACAAAATGAGAACCCACATCAGTGTGTGCCAGATTTTTCTCTCCCAGCTTTGCACGTGCATTAAACACACCCATAAAAAACACCTATCCACAGTAACTGTGTCCGTGCTTGCAGGCTTGGCCAGCATCCTATTTGTTAGGATCATGGAAAATTACATTTCTTTGGGTTTTCTTTTTTAAAAATACATTTCCTAGGTACTTTTTTTGCAGCCAGTAAGTAAACAGCTAGTTGAACCTATTGGCTAGTGAAAGATGGGAAGCTGTAGCTACTAGACACTGAGTGGGAATTTAGGAAATGCTGTGCTTTGTGTTAGTTCCCATGCTGAGTCCTCTTTGGTAAATTACATGGAGGACTGAAAGAAGACTCTCCAAATCACCTGTAAATGGAATAGGTTCCCCAATGCATCCACCTTCCATCTGCGTGGCTCCTCCACACTGTCTGCAAGCAGCCTGTATGACAAAGCCTATATTTTGGGTTCACAAAATCCTGCGGGGATACTTTGATCCTGCCCAAGGCGATGATTGCAGGCACCCAGTGTAGGAGACAGGCAAGACTCAGGGTGCAGCTTCCAGCCACCCTTAGCAGACAAGTGCCAACATAGCCATTAAGTTTTCCCGTTTGTAAAACAGGAATAACGCTTACCTCTCAAAAGCATCATGGCATTTTTTTGATGAGCATTTACTTGTCCTTGGTGAATCTCACTTTGTAAATAACTCCATGGAATATTTTTGGAAGGGAGAGGATTGCTGTACGGTATAACAGAGTGTGACAATGGGTAGCAGAAATGGATTCCGAGTATTTGCGAAGTGCCTTGGGAGCCTGTGATGAAAGGCAAGATGCAAGTGCAAAGTATTATTATTCTAATGACTCCCAACTCCCTCTGAGCTGTGCCTTGTGGAAGCGTGTGAACTCTGGAGCGTGCCCTGAAGAATGTGAACCATGACAGCTCTCAGGAGATGCAGAGGATACTGGCAACAGCTTAATCAATTATGACAGCAATGGTAAGATCTGTCCAGATTAGAGCACTTCAAAAACTACAAAGCCTCAGGCTTCCTCTGTCTAGGTTTTTGCAAGAGTGGGACAATGAAGGAAATGGAATGATTGGGGTCCTTTGAAATGTAGTAACGCTAGCATCTGCTGGCTTAAATGCAAGACCAGTCAGATAGTGTTTTATCATCTAAAAACACAGGATGGTACAGGAGGCAGTGCTGTGAATGGGCTAGATGAGATATTTCTCTGGGAGAAGGGTGGGTTATCTCAAATGTGTTATTGTAAAATAAGACAGGGATGAAGGAAAACAAAAGGAAAACATCACACAGAGAAGATCTATTGGGGAATGGGTAACTCTGCAGAAACATCACATCAAAGGAGGACATTTTCTGCTAGGAATCAAATTATCCTCTTCCTTTCCAAGTCAAATGGACCCGTTTGAGGAACAGATAGGCAAGATACAGCCTCTCAGCCAGAGTGATTTTATCTCCCTCTCAAGTGTGTGTGCAAGTGAATTTCAAATAATCACAGGAGCAGAACACAAAGAATTATATGAGCACAATGAAGCAACGAGTGTGCATGTGCTTTCTCAAGAGAACTGAACAAACCAAATCAGGTGAGGCTCAAAATTGCCAAACCAGCAAATAGAAATAAATACATTACAATTGCAAGAATATTTCTTAAATATTGTCCACAGAGGCAAGCCACAGACATGTACTCAGCTGAATGGGGTGTTCAGATATATTAATATTTCAAGGCATATTAAGCTGATCAGCTCACTTGGAAGCCACTGGTCCTTTTTAAGGGCTTCCTTTTAAGGTAACTGCTCAAAGAAGTGCTCAGACATTGTATGGAGCTTCTTGTTTCACAGGGGCCGAAGTGGCTGTGTGAAGGGATGTATCCTGTGCAGTGGTTCTGCTGCAAAGGGTGAGCCAGATCACCAGTGACCCTTTGCACCCAGCGCCCAACCTTATTTTCTGTTCCAAAGAGCTGCCATCCCTCCTGGCTGCCAGTGCATTGCTTGGAGTGGTTCTTAGTAATAGGAAATGTGATTCAGGCATGTAGGAATGATCCCAAACCAAGCAGTATGTTACCACTATTTGCCCGGTGACCTGGCTGTGTCACTTATGTCCTGCATGGCAGCTTTTTCGCACTACAGTGATTCACTCTCTGCTGGTGTCACCTGCAGCATCACTCCATCACTGCCTGACGTAGCAGTGATGGAGAAGGAGTCAGGCATGCATGTCTCATGCCCGGCATGTGAAGCCTGGCAGGTCTTATGCAGCCTGGCGACAAAAGTGAGAGCTGGAAACAAACCTGTAGCTGCACAATTAGAGGAGCAAACAGGGCTGGGCTTGTCCAGGAAGCAATGCACTGTGACTCTTGAGGGAAGAGCAGCTTTGCCAAAACACCTCCACCTGCTCCCTCTGTTCCATTCTTAATGCCTGAACCGAAACAATTACAGCAGACCTGTGGTTTTGACTGCCCTGTGTATGTTGCAGGAGAGTTCACGCAACAAAGACATGATAATTTCCTGCTACCGTGCTGTGCTGGGGTGGATTAAGCATAGGATCAGCAGTGCTTTGAATACTGCTTTGGAGATTGGTAGCAGACCAGTTTACTGCTCTTAATCCCTGCTTTAAGTGGAATTCTGGGAGAAACCATTTGGGTTTGGCTTTCATTGTGCAACCTTGGTGATGTTATGATGTTTCTGTTTCCTTGTGGAAATGGGGATCGATAACATTCACACTTCAGCAAAGTACCTTGAGGTCAACCTGGGGGAGATGCTAGGGGAGTGGGGCGTGTCATGCATTACTGTGGGCTTGCAGCCCATTGCCCATGCCATGAAACCTAAGGTGCAGCAGAACATATCATCAAATGTGGTTTCTTTGCCATTCTTCAGTGAAGCATTGCCAGCCTTTCTTCATATACTGTTTGCAGTGACCTGCTGTGCTTTGTTCATGTCCTAACTTAGATAAGGCTGGCTTTATTATCGAGCAGGGCTCCTGGTATGAATACAAGCACCTAGAACAGTGATGATTAGTAGGAGATCATAGTAGACCATCATAGACCCTGATCCATGTACAATAAAGGGATATAAGTCAAAGTGTTAGGCAGATGGCTGACTGTGAGCGTCTAACTTTGATGTTGCAACTCCTCTCCCTCTTTATTGCACAGAAAGGCATAGTCTGGCAGTCCTAAATACTAGGCAATGAATCACTTACTTAATGACTGTAATAGGCAGCCAGAACACAGTCCACAGGATTTTGGGGTCTGTCCAGCGTCTACTTGCCTGTCTGTAAGCACACATTTAGAAAGAACAATTGACCCCTGATTCATGGGGTCAGTACTTTTACGTACCTACCTTTTTACGATGAAAAAGGAAAAGTGTTTCCTTCATGAGGTTTAATTTACAAAGAGATGTTTTGGACAATTGTTGGACCAGCATTAAGGGAATAAGAAGGGTGTAATTTAAAAAGGTGAATAATCCTGAAAGGATTTTTTCCTTTTCATTTGTCTTTTCTTTTTCTTTTACTTTTTTTCTTTTCTTTTGCCCAACCTTGCTGTTTTACAGCTGGGTCATCACTTTAAGAATGTGAATTTGTCACCACAAGAGATTTCTTTGTTAACCCAAAGCCCAGCTACAACCCTTTGATTACTATAAAAGAGCAGCTAGGTTTTCATTTCCCCCATGAGCAGAGACCCGTCCTGATGTCCTAAACGAAGCATCTTTTGCAAACTCTGCTCAGACATAAATAAAGTGGAGAGAGCACTATTGCATGTGGTTTAGCACCATTCAGGATAGCTGGTGGTTACCTCCACAAACATGTCTCCACAGAAAAGCCTAGGGTCTTTTTCCTTGCCATCTATTAAATCATGGCATCTTCTCTTTGTCCCAACATACCTGTTTATTTCCTAGTTTGGGATGTGGCATTGTGACTTCCTAAAAGTTTCTTCTGTAGCTTCTATCATCATTACCTGAGCTGCGCTTGGCCTTCCTTACCTCCAGCATGAATAAATTAGTGATCACCAAGTCTTACTTCTTCCCTGCCATCTTTCACAGCCATCAGAGAGGTTACACAGAGTGATGGCTCTCCTTTGTGCACAGTCATACCATTGTGGACAGGGCAAAAAATGTAGTTAGAAGCAGCTGTTTGCAACTCCATTCTGGACCTTGCATCTGATTTTCTTTCCCATTAGTACCATGGAGTGGGGAATAGGGAAGGGACTTGGTTTGCCATCTTCGTTCTCGCCCATTGACGGCCACACTTACTCTGAATGCTGAGCTGAGAGGGTGTTGCTGTGTCCTTTCTCCCTTCTGACTCATTTCTATTATTCATTACGTGGTCTGTCTCTCACCACTGTAATTACAGGCCTGAATTTGTACATGGCTCTGGAAGCTGGATGGTTTGGGAAGATCACTGGGTTTGGGTTCCCTGAGGGGGGTATGATGTTGTGGACATAGATTTATTAACTCATCCCAAAAATGACTGAGTGAAGCCGTGCTCTCAGTGTTCACAAGTCTGGTTATGCAGATGTGGCTTCTAGATGAAGTATGGACACCTCATTCTTGCCCAGCAGTATTGCAGCATACTTCCTACATTCTTTAGCCTCCATATTTCCACCACTCCACAAAAAGAAATAGTTCCGCAAAGAGCAAGAGGTTTACAGGAGAGTTAGTGTCCTGATGGTGTCCTGATTCAGGCTAAGATAGAGTGAATTTTCTTCTTAATAGCTGGTACAGGGCTGTGTTTTGGCTTTAGTCTAGGAATAATGGGGGTAAAAAAACAGTGCTTTAGCTTTTTCTAAATAGGGCTTACTCTGATCAAGGACTTTTTCAGTCTCATGCTCTGTCAGTGAGAAGGGGCTCAAGAAGCCTGGAGGAAGCAGAGACATGACATTTGACCCCAGGTAGCCAAAGGGTTATTCCATACCACAGCACGCCATGCCCAGTATATAAACTAGGGAGAGCTACCCAAGAAGGGACATATCACTGCCAGGGGATGGGCTGAGCATTGATCAGTGGGTGGTGAGCAATTGTATTGAGCATCACTTGTGTTTATTTGGTTTTATTCCTCTCTTTTTGTTATCTTTCTTTTCATTATTAGTACTATTTTTGCTGTTATCACTTATTATTATTGTTGTTATCATTACATTTTACTTTATTTCTATTATTAAACTATTCTTATGTCAACCCGTGGGTTTTACCTTTTTCTGATTTTCCACCCCAAAAGGGAAGCGTGTAAGCAGCCATGCGGTACTTAGCTGCTGCCTGGGGTTAGCCACAGCAGATGGGCATTTTGAAGCCCATTTTGCCTGTATCATTGTACAAAAGGTATCCACATCAGTGCAAAAGGATTTGGAAGACGAGGTCTCACCTCTCAGAGCTGTGCTTGCAATAGAAATGGTGAGCTGATGAAGAAATTTGTACTGGTTCAGGCACGTATGTGATGTGAAAGGTGGCCTTTCTTTAAGAGCACTAAGGCCCTACACATTCACAATGTGTTGATTTTTTGTTATTTATTTTATTTTTTTTTTCTGATGAGAGCTTTAGAAAGTGCTTTTTCATTAAAATAACTCCTGGACTTTTAGATACAGAGCTTCAATGAACAAAAAGGTGTGTTGTTTTTCTTCTAGCCAGTGGTATGTTAAGTTTTTCCACAACATGGGACAGAGATTTTTGAGAGGAAATTTTACTTTGTAAGGGAAATTTCTCTTTCTTTGCTTAAGACAAGAGCCACAAAAGCAGAGAACGGCTCGACTGCAGGTTTCTAGGAAACAGAAAACATCTTTATCCTGCCATTGTCTACAGGGGAATCAGGTGTATTTCAACAAGCTGAGATTTACAAAGGGCGTCAGAGTTAGTAGCCCACAAAGAGCACACAGAGCGACTAGCTTTAATGTACCTGCAGAGGCAAGGATTGAACTTTGCTTTTATGATTAATCTAATCTAAAAGACAGCACTTCTGGGTGGCTCTGTACTCTTCTGACACCTTCTAGCCACATTTGTTTGGAGCTGACTCAGATGTGTGACTGTCATCTGCCATGAAATCATTGGTACCAGTTTTGCAGCAAAAACCATAACCTACAGCTTTTAATTTTCTTCTGGGCATGATCCAGATCCAGAGCAGTTCAGTTTCCTGAAAACTGACAAGATTTAAGCTTAAAGCAATCTATTTACTGGCTTGAGGAAGTAAAACCTGAGCAACTCTTCACAAAGTCCATCCTCTGGGAGAAAGGGTCAAGTGTACACACCGGATTCACATTCCTGCCTCACTGTGCAAAGTAATAAGCAAGCAAATTTAGGATGAACATAGGTTCAAGAAAAGGATTGTCCTCACTGGTATAGAAATATAAATAGGCAGGCATGGGTAAACTGTTTCTCTTTCCTCAGCAAGCCTGTTAATTACTGGTATTTGAGTCTGAGGTATGTTAACGGCATGAAGGGGAAATCCCTAATATGTGACAGATTGATGCTGTGGTATTCCAGAGGGCAAGTGAAGTGTTACTATTTGAAAGTAGGATGTTCACTCATGGAGAGATGGTTAATTTTTTTTTCACCCACTTAAGTCACCACTGCAAAGGTTTTGCAGTGAAGGGAGGAGGTCACTTGGCCTCTTCTCATGTTAATGTTTGACTAAATCAGTCAATGAGTGACCTATTAATTGAATAGTTGCAAACTGCTGAAATGCCAGGTTTTTATACATGAGTGTAGAGAAAACAGGGAACCGTATTCATGTCAGGTCTGAAGGCTCTGACAAGATCTGCAGACAATGTCTGGGGAGATTCTGCATGTTGTGCATTTTGATGTCTTAGAAAAATGCTGGTCGAAATACCTGGAGTGAACTCATTTTTCTAGTGCAATGCATACAATAATGTGTTCAATTGCAGCTGTGTAGTTTGACTTTGGTAGAGATGAATACATACTTCTAATGACCTTTATCTACCTTGTTAATTTTTAGCTCATTAGAAAATGAATCTAAATTGTGAGTGGGACAGACTATGTAAGAAGTTTAATTGTGGTGCCATTGGAGGATACTCCATAATGTGCACACCTTGCAAACAAACAATAGCTAAAATTTCTTCAAACAAATAATACGAAAGATTGATTTATATATAGAATAAGTCAGACTAAGTGCTTATTCCATCTAAATTTGTTGAAATCTAATAGCCAAGTGAAAGAGATGGAAATAGATGCTAGAAGGATACATTAAGGTGAAATATCCAAAGATGTGAAAATATTGGAGGAGATTGTGAACTACTTCACTTATACATGAATGTAAAGGAGACATTTCTAACAGGGTTGTCAGGACCTGACAGGAGCCAGATGCCAGATGAGAGGAGAAGTTGAGACGCTTAGGGTCTGCCACTCTCAGGTTGGCAGATGATGGGGTAAGTCTGAGGAGAGTTTTTCACCTGAGGATAATAATTTGGAGCTCAGTAGAGAGAAAATAACCACATTTAGATGTGCATTTGAACTTGTGCCCTCTCTGTTTCTAGCCAGGCACAGAACAATTTTAGTGTACCAAGACTTGAGCAAGTGACTTGCAACTCAGCTCTCCTGAAAACAGCTCCATCTCTGTGATGGATAAGTGGCATTTCACTATGACAGGGTTGGTTCTGGGGAGGTCTCTTCAGGGCTGGTGAGCAGGAAAAAAGATCCATATGTGAATCATCAAAGAAAGACTAAGAAGCACTTCCAGTGGGTTGATAGGAGAGAGCTAAGAAAAGTAAGCTTACTCTTTACAGGCTTGCATTCACTCTACAGGGATTTGCTTTTTGATCAAGCAGGGCCTTCTAAGTCAGCATATCAAAAATGGTTGAACACACAGGTGGAGAGAGACAAGAACTCAACTGAAGCATGCAAGGTTTCAAAGGGAAATGAAGATCTGTGTCACGGCAAGGTTATCCTTTCTCTTCTTCACAGGCCTCTCTCAACTATTGTAAGCAGTTGTTATGGCAGCTGGAATAAAAGATTTCTTCCATGCACGGTGTTTGCATTGCTCTATAAACAAAGCTGAAGAAAAGCTTTATTTAAGAAAGGTGTGTATGGTAATATCCTCCCTTACTGAAAATAACTGAATAAGACAACCTGTGTATGGATAGAAAATATTTACCCAGGCCTAATACTGGTGCCTCCTAGGTTGGTGGGAGTCTTGCTAACTTGGGAGGATGGAATCAGGTTTTGTGATGGCGCTCTGGGGGTGAGACAAACAGAGCACAGTGGGACTGAGGTATTCCGGTAATGTGCCACATTTTTCTAATCAAGGGACTTGCATCATTCTGGGAATGGAGATGTTTAGTGAAGGGTGGAGTGCCTCAGATAAAGAAGCAACTGAAACTTGGGATGTTCATCCACCCCTTATCTGAAATGGCCAGATCTCTTTGTTGTGCAAAATGGGGCAGGCAAGCTTGCGGGGATAAACTTCCTTCTAACATTTGATATTGTCTGCTCCTGCTTCAGCTGTAGGTACAAAATCAGCTTCACACCAGTGTCCACTTCTCTGCTCTTTGGTCAGGCCCTTATCCTCACCTCTTTTTTCCTTTTGCACTAACCACTAGTTAGTTAACCACTAGCTGCTGCTGAACCAAAACTCTTCACATCCCCAGCAGTTTACCTCTGAGTGGGGTCACTGGTTTGTAAGTCAATTACAGCAAATTTAAGCAAGATTGCCTTTGTGGAAACAAGGAATCTCATCTACACGCACAGTCAGTATTATTAAGTTGCTGATGAGAGTGAAGCAGGATGATTTCAGTGCTGTCCAGAAGCTGCTGCATGATTGTGAGACATTTTAGTGTACTTCAGATTTCTACAAATGTTTTCTTTCTAATAAACCTAACTTGGTGTTACTAGTAAGTAGGATATGCAGTTCAGCATAAACTAATAGAAATATCTTAGGGTAATCTTTGTTTTGATCTGTAGGTACCAGTTGTAAACCTGATGCTCTGAGACAGATTTTCTATTGGTTTGTGTTTCCCAGATATTTAAGAGACAGGTCTGGATATGCAATCGTATTCCAAGTGTAAAAGTTAGGACCTCTACATATTTAGATAGCTGATTTATGGGATCAGTCAGTTCTCAGAGGATTAAACGACCCAAGCTAAAGCAAGAAATGGAAGTCCAGTTGAGGCAGACTGGAAAATATGGCCCTGGAAAATGTCTGGATGAAATTTATTTGCAGAATAAAATTCCACCATTTGCAGAAGGGTCACCAGTGTCACTTCTTCACTGAAGAGCCAACTGCCTTTACAAATGTTTTCATCTTCAATGATTGAAAACTGATCTTTTTTGACAAGTGTACTGTTGACAAAAACCCTATGTTCAAATGAAAACTTTTTATCTATCGGATTTTGCACTTTCTGAAGAAGAGTCATGATCTTTTCCAGAAGGGTGACTCCTTTTACAAAAAATAGGTTGTTTATCTGAAAACGTATCTTTGTTTTAAAAAGGTTTGATGCACCCAAGGTCAAGATCTGCTGTAAGATCTAATCCTTTCTGTGTTCATGCTTGATTGTTTGCAGTAATGTGCTTCTGGTCTTCCAAAAGTAGGAAAGACTGCAGGGCCACTTTTTATGGCTGTTTGGAGAGGGGTTTACTTAGCTCTCTACACTATCAAATGACTCAAAAAATGACCGCATATCAGATCAGGTCAGCTCAAAAATTAAAGCCAGGAAACTGCTGATAGCTTTTCTGCAGTTTCATGAGAGTTTACATATTGTCAGCTCATGTCATTGGGTTTAGCAGCTGCAGGAAGATCCTGGTCTCCAATAAACAGGGATAATTGATTAATAAAGTGTATCTGTGGCCACTATTTATGCACTGAGAACTGAGCAGCCAGGTCTGGAGCCCTGCTGCTGAAGATACAATTTACGCATTCATTTAGCTTAAAGTCTGTATCTGGTCTGAAAAATTGTGGTGAATCATTTGAAGACCCAGAATTGATTAGGCCACCCACACACACTGATAGGATTAATATTTCAGGGTGAGCCCAATTAAATCTGTGGCAAAATTCCCTTTGGTTTTTATATGACGTAGAGGTGGAAGGGATGAGAAGGCTCTCTGCATCCAGTCCCTCTGCTCAAGTAAAATCTCAAATTTCCATGACTTACCTCACTGGATCTCAGGATAAAAATCTCACAGCTTTTCTTATGTCTTCAAAAAACTTCTTCCTCTGCCAATTAGAAAATTCTTGCTGTCCATCAAGTGTCTTCACAGGCAGCTTGCTCTGGTTGTTGTGCCAACAACCATCCTGTAGCTTAAATAATTCTTCCATGGCATTTATCAGTATGGGATATTTAGATACAGCAACCATATTCAGTTGTCAGTCCTTGTCCTGTGAAGCTAAAAAAACCTCATACATCTCATTTCCTATTGTAAAACAGGCTTTCCATATCCCTCAACAGTTCAGTAGCCTTCTTCTGCACCTATTTCCCTGTGAATTTAGTTTTCTTGAAAAGAGATTACCAGAATGGCACTCAGTGAGTTTTCTCAGGGTTGTGTATAATAAGTTACCATTGCCCTCATTTAACAAGCTTCTTTAAACACCGACTGTTAAGATGATGCCAGTGCCATTTCCAAGCTGATTTCAGAGTGGGTGCATCCCAGAGACAGGCAGCCCCACCAAGAGGGCTCTGCTGCTTTCTTCCCAGGCAGCGCCTGGGATTACTTCAGTGAATGTCTTAATTCTATCATTTTATAGAAGTGAGAGGCAGGACCTTGAAGGCCATGACCCTGGGGAAAGGAACACCCTATCTCCTGTCCGTGACTAGCCCAGAGTGGTGGTGCTTGCAAAACCCAGGTTTTATGGGGCTTTTGTGACATGACGAAGGGCAGGCAGGATGGGGGGCATGTATAGAGTGCCATGTTGTTGTGGTCTCTGTACACCCATCAAAGAGTGGGACCCTGAAATAAATCAGCTGGGCTCCAGCAAAGTCGATACAGCAATTTACACCAGCTAACCATGTGGCCTCTGGGCTTGAGGTTACCATGGAGAGATAGATAACATATTTTCCTGTTGTCTTAGGTACTCTGTCCTTTGTATGCTGCTGTAGGCACAGAGGGAGATAGCTAGGGAGGGAGTGAGGCTGTCAGCAGAACTGCCATGGTTTTCAGGCAGACAGCCTTTTTCCTGGAAATTTCATGGATTTTACACATAAAGAAAAACCCATAGTGTACATTAGAGATATATTTATCTTTTTTTACATTTTTGTTTCTTTTCTCTTTTTAATTTGTTTCCCTTTCTCTTTGCCTCAGCTATCCGTGCTTGACAGCGACCAAGAGAGTCATCAGGCTGTTAGCCTTGCTGTCTTGGTTTGCCATGTCCAGGCTGCCTCAGGACACCCATGACTGGGCTGATGGTTGTACGCCTCTTAAAATCCACCAATCCCTAATTACTGTGTGAACCTGTATGTCCTTTGGAGTCCTCTGCTCCCAGGTCTGGCTGGCGATTGAAGGATAGGAAAATGCACTCTCAATTCAGCTAAGCAGTACAATGCGTGGCAATCTTTTGAAGAAAGACTTTTATGCAGCGCCAAGAAGAAGCTATGCAGTTATAATGAAATTCTCTGATGTACCCTTCATATCTCTACATTTTCTAAATTTTCCAAGAATATCAATGATAAAAAAATTCTTCTAAGCTATCTCCTTGCAGCAATTTCTGTACATTAAAGAAAGACATAGAGTAAAACATTCACTATGACCCACAAAGTGCATGTTTTAGACATATACATGTGTCTGTGGGAGTATATCCATTGGTAATTGACATACATTTTTCTTTCATATAAATTTTTACATTTTAAAGGAAATCAAGAAACTATTCAAAATCTCAATTAAAATCCATATGTAAGTACATAGAATTAAAAACTATCTGTATGTTCTTCATTGGGAGGATTCTGCACAAGCAGTGGAGGTAGTTGGTGTAAACTGGTGCAAAGAAATCCCTTTGATAACATCCTGAATCACTGCAGAGTTAGACAAGAGATCCAGTTATTAAGTGTGCTGTGTATGGGGCCATTCTTTCACTCCCTTATTCTATTGAGTTTGCCAGTCTTAAGACATGGCCACTAGGTAAATATCAAACCTGAGCAACGGATAATTTTCTTTTTTAGAAACAGAAGATCTGCTAAAAAAAAACCCCGTATGTTCAGAATAGAACAGTTTCACTTGAGTCAAATTTATGGAATAGTTTAATTGAGAAAAAACAACAAAGAACTTCCTTTAAATATTGCAACATTTCTTTTTAGGAGTTATCTATTGCAAACATTTTGACTTTTCACTTGAATGGGGCCTTTCAGTTTAGAAATTAACCCTGAAAAAACTCTGAAAGGGGGAAGATAATGCCAAACCCTATTTCCGTTTAAATAAGATTTTTCTAATTAATGCAAAGTAATATTTTTCAGACAGTTGTTGGTTTTTATTTTTTTTTTCTTTTGTATTGATTGAAATGGGAATTATTTTAACTACTGAACTGGAAAAGGAAAAAAAAATAAAAAATGCCCTGGTTTAATGACTCATAGTTTCTTGAGTAAAAATCTGGAAGATGAAGCTTCAAGGTTTTCTTTATATTATTGAACATAACATAGTCTCATGTTACTCCCAAAGCAGTTTAGCAGATGTATAAAAATATTTAAACAGTTCTTGAGAAAAAATTAAATCATGAGTCCAATAAGACATGGATTTATTGTGCTTGCATGTACATAAGTTTGTACCTTTGCAGTACCCCTAGATAGAATCATAGAACAGTTAGGGTTAAGAAGGACCTGAAGATCATCCACCCCCTGCCATGGGCAGGGGCACCTCACCCTAGACCATGTCACCCAAGGCTCTGTCTAACCTGGCCTTGAACACTGCTGGGGATGGAGCATTCACCACGTCTTTGGGCAGCCTGTTCCAGTGTCTCACCACACTCGCAGTAAAGAACTTCTTCCTTATACCTTACCTGAACTTCCCTTGTTTAAACCCATTACTCCTTATCCTATCACAACAGTCCTTGATGAAGACACCTTCTCCAGCATAGGTGTGCACTGGTGCTGAATCAGTGGATATATTTTATTCTATTTTTGCATGGAGGAAATTTATGCCTTAAAGCCTGAGTTTTGATGTAATTTCCCCAAACATTTACAGGTGGAAAGACTGCTTATTTGGTTGTTTCCTGATTGCTTCTGATGTCTTCTTCACGGTCCCAGAGAGGTAGCCTTCCTTATTCCACTAGGCTGCTTGCAATGTGGTCCTATTCAACTGAAGTTGAAGTGGTTTCGTCTTGTTTTTTTCTGCTACCCGATGATTTGATGAAATACACCTAAGAAAGCAAACCATTGCCCCAGTGTTTCAACAAGCCTGCATTCAGGCTCAGTGATAAGATGCCTCTCCTGGAGAATGTGCTGTGAGTGCTCACTGAATCCCAGACTGTCCTGTTCACACTTTGTGGAGGAGTAATGTAAAAAGAGACAAGGCATAAAATGGCATCCACTGCCCTGAGGAGGAGATTGAAGTTGGTTGACACTGATGATGGGGAGTCCAGGTACCATCACATTGACTGCTTTTCCAGTGGGATGTGACTGTATCAAGATGCTAGTAACAGTCTAATCTGTGTATGAATGCACAGGGAACATAGGACTCAAAGGTCATTTATTTGTCCACTGTAAAGCCCCACTTGTTCTCTGCTTGTCCTGATGCGAACTTCTGATTATTGTGTCACATGCTTTGAAGCTTATTAACTTCTTCAGTCTCCCCATGCCCATATGAATGCAAGGGTCTGTGTGTGAACACTGTTCCTGCAGCTAGGCTGGCTCAGACAGTAAAGCAGTACCAGCATGAGGGAGACGTGAAGGGTGAGACTATGTGTTTGGGAACATGTAGGTTTGTGAAACAGTGTCTCACAGACTGACCTGGAGGGGATATTTAAAGAGCTGCTGTAACACAGCAGCCTAGCTGAGGCAGAGGAAGGAAAGACCTTCCTGTTCACGTCCAAGTTTTTTGCTTTGGGAGCTCTCTTGTCTCTTAATGCTGCAGTTTCAGAAGCAGAGGAAGCTCTTGGTTTCTTCACTGCCCCCTCCATCAGTGCAGAGTCCCATCCACAGCCCCTTCCCCTGCTACAGATTACTCCATCCCATGAGGGCTGCGCCAGCCTCTCTCGTAGGTGTAAGAACAACTCGGCTTTAGTTTACAGCCCTGTGCAAAGATTGTCTCGCTCTGCAATCTCTAAAGCAAGACCAGGGCAGGCCATGTCTGAGGAGAGTCTTGCTCTGTCTGCATGAAAGACCTCTAGCATAATGTCAGCTAATGCTGCTCACAGACTACACAGGCTGAGCTGTACCAGTAGGTACCCTGAAGGACCAGCACAAGTCTTCATTCCTCTTTCCACTTACCTTTCCTGTAAAGCTTTTACTTGTGAGATCAGAAGCTCAGTGACCTTGTCAAGAAGGGAACTGGAAAATGGGTTTAGTTGGAAGGTATGACTCAAAAGCACTGTTCAGAGCTCAGATATCTTCCCCTGGGGATTATAGAGTGAGCAATACTAAAATCAGTGTGTCAAGATGTCACCAAGCATGCACGGGTAGAAACTTTACACGACACAATGAGAGTGCTGCAGCCAGAGCTCTGAGTTTGAAGAAATGTTCTGATTCAATCAATGCCCCTTCGTTTATCCTACTCCTGCTCCTCCATTCAGCAGGAAGCCTGTTTCATACCTTTTACAGCTGCTGTGCTCCTTACTGCTTCCCTCTCTATGAGCATCTATCATGATGTTCTTTGCCCCTGATAGCTAACAGGCCCCTGTCACCAGAGCGGTCTTTGATGGTGCTGCATCGATCACACAGAAGGAAATGGCTATCGAATGGGTGGCAATCAACCTTTTACCTCTCCCTGGAGCTAGAGTGCATCAGTGCTTTCCAGCATTAAGCAGAGGCCTCTTGGAAGGTGTTTTTTGTGCTGTTTCCTCATGTGGAAGGCTGGTGTTCCAGTGCTGAGTCATAGGACTCAGGGGACATAGCTGCAATTGCTTGCTAAGTTTTACCTTAAACTTAGTGCCATAGGAAGATAGAAAAGAGAGATGGTGCCTGGGGCCAACATCTTCTGGCTGACAGGTCCTGCTTTCCAAGTCAGATCTGCTATTGAGATCAGGGGAGAAATGTCCCGCTGACGACAAAGTTTTCTACCACCCATCCCCACCTTTGCAAACTCAAACCTAAACTGAGACAGACTCTGGAAACATGTTAGCCAGCATGACTGGAGGAAGGAAGCCCAAATGCAGGTGCTCATTGGAAAGAAAGAATTAGGATTAAATCTGAGTTGGTAATAGCATATTGGTATAAGCTTTGCTACAGCATTTGCTGAAAAATCTGAATTTTCAGTCTCAAAAAAGAGAAAGACAGAGAATTAAGAAGAGGCAAATCCTCTGTTTCTCAATACAGAAGCAGAGAGCAGACCACAGCCTGTATGCCCTGATCCTGAGGCATGTAGCTAACTGTCTCTAATTCCTATTGCATAGCAGATAATTGCACTTGAATTGGTAAACTTTAAGAAACAGGATTCAGAAGGACTCAAGAGGCAACAGAGCTGGTAGGACCAAGACGCCCTCAATATGTTTGAAGATAGATCCATATTTGTTCTATCTGCACACATCTTTCATGCATTTGGCCAGATAGATGGAGCTCATCAGTAGGTCTAGTTTGATGGACTCATGTGACTGCCAAGCATCTCTACCCAGAGACATCTAAATGGACTCCATATGGATCTAGTCTAGAAGTAGAGTACACGCGTATATAAGCAGTAGTCAAACCGGGTTTGTGTATATAAGAATGTCTAACATAATTTCAAAGCAGTGAGGGAGTAGTCCCTGTGCATTCCTACTTGTCTGGATTCTCTTTTTCTTCCTGCTCTAGTATTTTCAAATATTTATAGCAACACTTCAAACTCCCACCTTTAACTCCTGGATAGAAGCATATGCTTTAGAATATCCTATGCACTAGCATAGCAGTTTGCTGGTAGTTAGAGAATGTATTTGTCTCTCTTCTCAAAAGGTTTCTGAACTCTGTTCCAGAGGGAAGGAAAAGCAGAGATAGGTGTGTGCTAATCCTAGTAAGATACTCAAATGTAGGACTGTTTGCAGTTACAGCAGCTAATTTTGTGTGATTCTGGGCTGCAGATACATAACACTTCTTATCTTAGGTCCCCTGGTAAGGGGACGTGTTTGTTCCAGTCAAACTTGTGTTTGTGGCCAGGGACCATGACGGTTTACCTGACTTATCAGGCAAAGTTCACATCACTCCTGAAAATTTTCTCCTCTCTCCCTGAGCTCCTGTGAGAACATTGCTACAATTTACTGAGTTTTGTGCATCCACCCATGGTTATAACAAACCACACTTCAAAATACTGCAAAATAGTCAAGCTACAAGTGCTGGCAAATGTTGAGATTCCCAATTTCCTCTTCCTCACTTTGCAAATACTGGCATTTTTTTTCCCTGTAATGAGGAATAAGAAGCATCACAAAGGTATTCTGTATCAAAAGGCCTTTCACTCTGCCTTGGCTTTTAGATGGCTTCCGATCCAGATCTGCTATAGATATCTCCTTTTGGCTACAATTGGAAGCTCCCTGCAGTGTGCAATAAACATTCACTTCATATCACACATCTCACCCTGACAGGCAAATCCCTTGCATATCAATGTGGGTCTGTGAAGAGATTTTGCTTTTTTACATTCCTTCCACTCCCAGCTGTTAATTTGCACTGACTAGATAGCAGGGGGTCCCACTCTGCCCCAGAGACATGCTTGTGACTTCCATTGACTTTAATAGGATTTGTGTGAACGTACACAGAGTCAGTCCCTCAGTGGAATTCAGACGAGCTGGCTGGAAATTTCAAAGTCATCACAGGGTTCTAAACAGCCAGTTTCTCTCATTTTAAAGGAAATGAATTGCTCAAATCTCATGTAATCATTAAAACCCACAGAATTCAAAATAGCTAACTAGGTCTAGTTTTATTGTTGCTCCCATAAGGCAAACCTACTGTCTGTAATCACCCTGCACAAGAGAAGAAAGACAAGGGCAGGAGTTAGCCTTTCACTTGCATATATATTATTTGAAACTAATGGCAAAACTTTCACAGTTTCAGTTACTGCGAGTGTGAATTACTCCTACAAACATTTTGACAGATCTGCAGAGGGCTGGAAACACCTTTTCCTGCCACCACTGTTTGTAAAAAGAATGATTTATGGGTGCTGCTGATAACTACAATTCCAGATTAAAACTGAACTACTTTAGCAAGTTATTTAAATACATAGTGGAATTGTTAAAGAAATCAGTTAGATGTTAATTTCCCACAACTTTCAGAGAATACATGTGCCAAAAAATACATGCAAGGAATGGCTTGGGATTTGAGAGTGTTTTAGACCCTAATTCATTTCAGAAAGAAGAAATCATTTACATGTTCTTTTAAAGTCCATTTTTCAAAGATACCACTTCATATCTTTGATGCCTCAATTCTAGTATAGTCATCCCTCTAGAATAACATGTTTCTTCTGATGAAACTGATACACACAGGCAGTGCAAAAGACCATGATTAACTGTTTGGTTTTTAAATATTAACCAAGTCTTCCCTTTTCCAATTAAAATCTTTCAAATTAAGCAAATTACATCTAGGATTGGAAAGAAAAAAAGATCCTTCACTTAATTATTTAGCCAATATTTACTGGGTAGGAGTGTATTATTAACACAGCAAAAGAGCCTATTAATTACTATTCACAGCATTTCTAATAGTTAAAAAAAAAGACATCTGCTGTTTCTATAAAAGAAATTTTGTCACTAATAATCCATCCTAAATTGTAAATGCAGCATAATAAACTGGATGTGTCATTTCTCTGTTCTGTACTGACACATGCTACATGAGGGAGCTGAACTTTTTTCAGGCCTCTGCCAAAAGCATGTTTGTTGGTGACCTTTAATCAACTAGTATCCAATTATGCAGAATTCTAATGGTGCATTTCTAGATTTGTAATGTATTTTCCACCAGAAAACTCTGCTTCGGCATCACCACCTTTTCACCTGCATTGTGAAAACAGAGACAGCAAAAACAGAAATGAAAGCAATCACTTTCCTTTATTATATAAAAAATGTTCTAATGTGTTGTTTGTTGCATAAAGACTCTACATGTGTAATCTATTTATTGAAAGAGAGGAAGTGAGAGGAAAGATATTCTGAGGTAAAGACACTTGAACTTCTGTTGCTAAGGTCAGGCTTCAATTTTCTGCTTGATTTTAGATGCCCCGTGTGAACTTTGGTTAATCATCCATGACCTATGTCCCTGAAATCCACAGCGTGTCATGGAAGGAAAAGATGAAAGAAACAGTTTGAAAACTTTGAGGCTATCCATCTATTTGCTGTTAAGATCACATCTAGTTAAGGTATCTCTGACAGATGTTTGTCAATTTAATTTTTAAATGTTGAATTTCTTGCTACAGTTAAATCCATGTATTTATCCTTGCCTTGGAATATAGGAAGAGCTTATTCCTTTTGTCTCTCAAGTACTTCAAGGCTGTTTTCATGTCTTCACTCAAACTTATCCTAGTCCAAAACAATCCCAGTTCTTTCCTTCCTGAAGCTGGAAGCAGTATTACAGGGCTGAGCAGAGCAGGACGGCTGTTTCACATGTCTTACAGGTGACGTTTTGGTGCGCACTGCTGTCCTATTTGTCTTTTTAAAAACAATGGAACACTGTTGACTCATGTTCAGTTTGTGATTCATCATGATTCCCAAATCACTTTCTTCCTCTCTCCAACAGTTCTTTGTCATGTATTTGAACAAATTGTTATTCTGATCTATGTGAATATATTCACTTCTTCTTATTGAATTGGGCCTCGTTTTTCCAGGTCATCTCCCTAATTTGTCACAATATTTCTAATTCCTCTTGTGTCCGTTTACAGACTGCCTGAGCTTGATTTTATCTGTAAATGCAACAAACACACTTTTATTCCTTCTTCCACATCATTCATAAAAATATTGAACTTACCAGACCTAGGACAGACTTCTGTGATTCCCACCTGATACAATCCTACCATTTTGACACCAAATCATTGATAAATTACTCTTAAAATGGAGATTTATGACCGGCTTTGCATTGCTTTTCTCTGTAGTTTAATCTTGACTGTGTTTTCTTAGCTTGCTTATGAGAATGTTATGTGAGATGGTGTCAAAAGCTTCACTAAAGTCAAGATGTATGATATTTTCTTTTCCTCCTCTACGCACAAGTTGTTACCCTGTTGCAGAGTGGAATTAGATTGGTTTGACATGATTTGTTCTTGACAAATCTCTGTTAGCTACTCCTTCTCTCCCTGTTGCCACCTAGGTGCTTGCAAGTAGTTAGACTATGTGTTCCAGGTTTTAGGTTATTTTTCAGGAATCAAGTTAGATTGCCAGACTGATAATTCCCTGGCTTCCTTATTCCTTCGTACAGTAGGTGGTCTGCTGGCTCTTCTTCAGTCTTCTTACTCTACTCATTTTGCATGAGTTCTCTAAGGGATTTACTAATGCCTATGAGATTATTTCTGCCTGTTAAGTATCTTGGGATAAATGCCCTAATGCCCCACTGAACTGGAAACATCCACCTTATCTGAGTACTCTCTAATCTGACCTTCCCCTGTTGTAACCTGAGTTATTACCCCTTGGTTGTATCAATCGTCTAGTCATAGTTGACCTTTCCAGTGAAGGCTGACACAGAAAAGGCACTAAACATTTCACTTTTCATCTGGCAGGAGCTTGTTCCCTTCGTTTAGCAGTGAACCACTGTTTTTCCTCAGAGTTCTTTTTACTGCAAATGTGCTTACAGAAAGCTTTTTGCTTCCTTTGCTGATTTCCTCTCTTTTTGTACCTTTGCTTTTGTGATTTTTTCCCCACATATTTATGCTATTCATTAGTACTTTTCTTTAGTACTTCAATGTAGTTTTCACTTCCTGTACATTTTATTTAGCTCCAGGTCATTGAAGAGCTCATGGTTTAGCCAAATTGTTTTCAGATTGCACTTCCTATCCTTCCTTCATGTTGGCATGGCTTCTGATTGTGCCCTTACTGTCATTTCTTTAAGGAACTGCCAACTCTTTTGGACTCCTTTGTCACTTCAACTTGTTTCCGAGGAGATCTCACCCACCAATTTACACTGTTTACTGAAGTCTGCCCTCTTGAAATACATTGCTTTTAGTTTTCTGTTTTCCCTCCTTCCTTTGCTAAATTTAGTGAATTATTCATTTCATAGTAATTATAACTCAATTTACCATTCATAAACAGGGGTAACATCCGTTTGTCTCTGTAGACTATAAACCCTCCTGGGGAAAAAAAAAAAAAAATTTGTTTGTTTTTTATTTTTATTTTTATTTTCTTTTTATTTTAAATGCAACAAAATGTAAGAGCATTCCAGTATTAGCTGATTCCTCTAAAGACATCCTTTCTCCTCTGCCCTCTACTCTGTGCTTCCACAGGGGCCAGGACTACCTTTCCCTTCCTACAGTACCTTTATCTATCTTTGTCAGATAGCATCGATAGCTCTCTGCTCTGCCATTCTGCTGTAATATCTCAGCATCTCCTTTGCTGTCAGCTTCCTAATTGGCTGCTGTAAAACAGGTTAAAGAGCACAGGTGGTTGTACCTGCAAATGCATCCAAATGGCAATATAGGTACTGGCAGTGACAGGAGAAACAGCAATATTTTAATGTTATATATATTGTGGGGCCTGATGCCAAATTAGAACAAAACCCAAGTGCACAGCAATGTACAAGTGGATTTCCCCTAATTTTGTGCTCTAATTTACCAGGTGAAGGAATGTGGATTTTCAGGTCAGGAAGCAGCTGTGGTGCAGCCCAACCATCACCTCAGCATGCTGTGGGAACCATGTGGAGCCTACACATGCTCCAGAGACCAGACACAGCATCGTATTCTCTCTGCTGTTCAAGGAGGAGTTAGCGCTGGCACACTGTCTACAGGAATGTAAAGAATTTCCAGATACAGGTTTGTGATTGTAACCGTTCAACTAACTCCAACTGTAAAATGCAATAGATGCAGGTCACTACTGCATTCATCCAGCATTGCCTGGTAGTGGACAAGAGTTAGGAATTATCTCCAGTGTTATTCTTTTGAAGTCTTCCTGAATGAGTAACTTGCACTAAAATATGCACAATTGCACACTGACATAAAAAGTAGCAGGAGTGGTTAGCAGCCAACTCTGACCACGTGGATCATGTTTGAGTAACTACGCAGTGAGAAAGTGGGCTTATGATGTTGGCCAGTGAAAACAGTCAGTCAGACCTGCAGTCTTGTACTCATTTACTTGTTCAGGTGAGTGCTGTTGGCACTGTATCATGAATGGCAGCTGCTGAATCCACCTAGATGTGGTGCATTTGCAGCTAACTAGAGTTTGCTGGAAATTATCTAACAAATTAGGTTTTCACTGGGAAACATCATGTTCTTAACAGCCACTTATTAAGGTAAACATTAGGAAAAAAAAGTTTATCAGAGAAAGTGTCTCAGGTTCAGGATAATACTCAGGAGCTAAAGAAAAACAATTGAGAGATACACGCTGAAGGGTGATCTTTCCCAGAAAATCATTAGCTCTGTAAATATTCTTCAGGGGTGTAGGTGATTGGGACTGAGATTTCAAATCCTAACTGCTCTGAACTAGGTATTTCTGCCTTTCCACTTACAATTGTTTCCCTTTGTGTAAAGAAACAACATATTAGATCGAGGATTTGCACCTGGCTTTCCCTTGTTCATGGCTGTACAGAGCCACCGGATTGTAAAGGCAATTCACTACTGAAACATGTTATTTCCTTTTCTCCTCTGAGCCAACTGTTTGCTATCATCCCTGTGCCTCTATCATCCTGCCTCTGCTGATCCGTGAGAGGAAGGGGATGAGTCATTTCGAAGTCAGAAAACTGACTTAATGATTGCCATTGTATTATCACAATTATTAATTGAATGGATTCTTACACCTTCAACAGAGAAGATTGAATAAAACTCATCCAGAAGTGTCTTATAATGAGAAAAATGTAAAAATTCTTTTTTTCTGCTCATGGTGTTGTGTGAAGATGGTTCCTCTGGGATTTTGAATAGTTCTTTTGAAAGGTCTTCAGTTCATTTGAAGAAAAAGTATGGAGAGAGACAAAGAGAAGAAATTGAAATCACAAACATTTCTGCAGGAGAGGAAAACTAATTCCTGATATGCTCTACAGCCAACCTCTTGAGAAAAGCACAAAGGAATTGACACTTGTAAACAGAGAAAAATGAAAATGAGCTCAGGTTTTATCATCTGAATGCAGTACTGTCTCAGATGCCAGGATTAGGAGATTCCTATTTCAGAAACTGCAGGAACATTAATCTGTGGATAAGAGCTAAAATGCTTTGTGGAACAGTGAGCCAGACACAGCGTGTATGAGTAGCTTTTCATTGCCTTGCTCCAGCAATGTCCTGAGTATTACAAAAAACACAATGTGACTCCAATACAAATGTATTCTATTTAGAAGCTACTACTGAGGGATCACAGAAAAAACACTGTGGTGCTCCTGGCAGTGTCTGATTCAAGTTTATGATGTCATTCATTCATTAAATACAATCTGAGGTATTTTGTGCAGCCATTGTGTGTCACAAAATGAAATGATCACTTGCCTTGACAGCATGCACTATCGAGAATGGATTTCCCCCACCCCCAGTTTCTATAAGAAATGGAGCAGCAACAAAAAGAGTGTGAATTGGCAATGATGATTCTCAGAATAAACCTTTAACATACACATTTTACTCTTTTCATGTACTTATTCTTATTCTACCATCTGGATAGACTAAATCATGTACATACTGAAACCATCCAGTGCTGCGGTTTCCTTTGTTGTATAGATGTGCCAGTGATGAGTTGGGTGATTTACACCTTGTAGAGTATTTTGAAAGTTTAACAATGACAAGGTAGAGGCAGCTGTCTTTCACCCTCTTGAGATGAAAGTGTATGCATGTTGTTACATGCTGCAAAGTGGAACACATTTTGATATTCTAGTGCTGCAAACTGAGATGAGAAAACAGCAGATATATCTTTGAAATGACTTCCAGGTTATGACCTTCAGTTACCTTCTGATTTGGAAAACAAAATGAAATCAACTCTGTCTGCATAGGTAACTCCTAAAAAATTCCAAAAGGATTGAAATAGATTGAAAAATAGATTACTTTAGGTTTTGTCTTACTAAACATATATTATCAATTATTACATTAAAAAACCCATAAATGTTGTTTTTCACAGAATCACAGAATCCCAAGGGTTGGAAGGGACCTCAAAAGGTCATCTAGTCCAACCCTCCTGCAAGAGCAGGGTAACCTAGACTACATCACACAGGAACTTGTCCAGGTGGGCCTTGAATATCTCCAATGTAGGAGACTCCACAACGCCCCTGGGCAACCTGTTCCAGTGATCTGTCACTCTCACAGTAAAGAAATTTTTCCTGATGTTCACATGGAACCTCCTATGCTCCAGTTTACACCCATTGCCCCTTGTCCTATCATTGGACATCACTGAAAAAAACCTAGCTCCATCATCCTGACACTCACTCTTTACATATTTGTAAACATTGATGAGGTCACCCCTCAGTCTCCTCTTCTCCAAGCTAAAGAGACCCAGCTCCCTCAGCCTCTCCTCATAAGGGACATGTTCCCTTCCCTTAATCATCTTTGTGGCTCTGTGCTTGACTCTTTCAAGCAATTCCTTGTCCTTCTTGAACTGAGGGGCCCAGAACTGGACACAATATTCCAGATGGGCCTCACCAAGGCAGAGTAGAGGGGAAGGAGGACCTCTCTTGACCTACTAACCCCACCCTTTCTAATGCACCCTAGGATGCCATTGGCCTTCTTGGCCACAAGGGCACATTGCTGGCTCATGGTCATCCTCCTGTCCACCAGGACCCCCAGGTCCCTTTCCCCTTCACTACTGTCCAGCAGGTCAGCCCCCAACCTGTACTGGTACGTGGGGTTGTTCTTCCCCAGATGCAGGACTCCACACTTGCCCTTGTTGAATTTCATCAAGTTCCTCTCTGCCCAACTCTCCAGCCTGTCCAGGTCTCGCTGAATGGCAACACAGCCCTCTGGTGTGTCAGCCACTCCTCCCAGTTTAGTATCATCAGCAAACTTGCTGAGGGTGCACTCAGTTCCCTCACCCAGGTGGTTGATGAAAATATCAAACAGCACTGGTCCCAGCACTGACCCCTGAGGGACTCCACTAGTCACAGAACTCCAGCTAGATTCTGCCCCATTAACCACAAGCAACGAAGTATTATGAAGGTGGTTTATATTAAATTTCCACTTCTGAAAACTCAATGTCAAAATTTGATGTCATTTCCCGCAGTATTTCAGTTATTCTGGAACTAAATTTTTTTTTTGCAAAGGTAAAGTTTAAAATTTTAGGAATGCCCTGGGTATACATGCCTCTAATGGTTATTATTTATGTACAACCTGATCCTTGAAGTTGCTACCTGATTTTTTTATATATATTTTAAAATATTCTTAGAATACGTAAGTTCTAAGAATAAGTATCCTAATATTTTGCATTTGAAATAAGCAGCTTTAAGTGCATCAGTAAAAGGACAGAATCATCTAAGCTACACAGTATTACCTTAGCAGCTATATTCTTTCTTTATGCAACCCTCTTTGGTAGCTGGCTATTTTATATTGTTAGAGAGAATCAAGGTGGAAACAAGTAGATACGTAGTAAAATACTTTTGTGAGGATAATTTAAAACATTTCTGAAATGTGCTGCTGCTGCTCCAGATCATTTTATACCCTTGTAATAATCATAAAGAAATGCTGAGGGGACTTTCAAGCTTCCTACAACTCCTTTCAAAGCTTCAAGTTGTGTGTTTGACCAAGTCCCCTCTACTGACTTGGCATTCTTAGTATTGTACAGCTGGTTATTGATTTTTTTGGTCTCAGCAGATGTTATAAGACGCTTTTTTTCTCTCTTTTTCTAATGTTCAGCTCAGTAATCACTTTCTGAGCTGAATCGGAAAAGAAATATCACGCACAATCCTCTTAGTCAGAATGATGAGATTGAGGATTAAATTTGAATCAAAAGTCACAATATGGAGTCACTTCTCAGCTGTCAGCTGGAATTGCAGTCAAATGTCACAAGAACAGTTCTATACATCAGGATAGAGTTAAAAAAAGAGTATTTCCTAAAAAGCAGAGCTAATGAATTCTCCATGAACAAAAGAGTTTCCTATGTCCTATGACTTGTTAAGATCATCTCTGGAAACTTACTTAGTCTCTTACTGCTTTTTTACTCCACCGTTTTTCACGTTTTTACCACTGATGACTCCAAATGATCCACAGATGTCACAGGTTCTAGTGGCAGCCACACATACATAATATTACCTCTTTCCCCTCTTGCGAAGCTGACATCGCTTTACTCTGGGGGAGGAAGAAAACCTCTGCCTTAGCCCACAGCCATCCCAACACTGCAGGTATATTATATCATTATATTATTAGCTCCACATAAACCATTGAGAGGGCATAAATCTGCTATATGAATATCAAATGGGTTTCAAACGAAGCATATGCTTATGCAGTGTAAATGAGTCATATTTACAGATGCATCTCATGCAATCATGTATGTCAGACTGGTGAAATATAGCTGACATTGGAAGTCTTGGTGACGTAACCAAGATGAGGTCAGTACAAATGCACGCAGTTTATGTGCTACTGGAGGCCTCCTAAACAAGTGCAAACAGGTGGGAGTTATTTTTATTACAGTTTTGATCAGTTTTGAATGGAATAAACATGCTAGATTTTAAATAACTTGGTGATCTTTGTGCTCTGAGCTTGACTGTGATTACTGATAGCCATTTCAGTGGAACGGCTAAGTAAATTAATGGCTACTCTGGGGTGGGATTCATCTAAGTGAGTGTATGTTTGAGAATACAAGCATCTACAACAAAGCAGCTCACTGCAGTCTCCCTTCAGAGTGATCCAGTGTAGTGCTGCATTCATTGTAGCCAAAAGTGGACATTTCTGTTCAGCATGAAGTATTTCTCCCAAACACCTTTGGCTCTATTGGTTAAGTCTCCACTGCCTACAACAGGCACCTGGGCAGCTGTCTCAGGTATAGATGTTTACACTGAGATATCTCAGGCCTCGCGTAAGCATGGCTGAATCTAAGTTCAGGTTACTTTTTGTTGTAGGGTAGGACTTAAACTGGCCCACTGTGAATTCTGTTTTACGTAGCTATGGATTAATTTGGTCACTCATTTTGACTTCATTAAGATACTTAAGTTTTGAAAAGAAAAATGTTTCAGGAGAGCAGAGGAAACCAGGGCTAAGAAAATGAACTGTATTCAGATGAAGGTTAGTCATAGGGTCCATTTCATGGGTGTCTGGTTTTGGCACTGATATTAAGCTGGTATATCATCTGACTGTATGTTGTGGATGGCTGACCCTCATTTTGCCCTTTAGAAAGAAATGACCTTCACTTTGATGGCTAGAGCAAAACAGGAATGACCAGTGAGACTACCTGACTTCTCGCTGCAGTCTACTACAGGAGACACTGATGGCAGTTGTATATGAATTACAGTTTTGCTGTGAAAAATGACAACGGTGATGGAAACTGCTTTTGTGGGCTTGGGTTCTGGGATTTTCAGTAAGCTACTTGACTGGCTGTTGCTATGCTCAATTCATACCATGGCAGAGGGAAAGAATCCCATTTAAAGAGCAGAGTCAGCTCCAGATTCCCTTCTTTTTGTTTATTAATAAGTGCCAGACCACAGAGTACTGCATGAGATTGAGACTGTTCCTTGCCTAACTCATAGCCTAAGCATGGTTGCAGGGAAAAAGTTGAATGCCTTTGTGAGAAAGCATCAGAGGATTTTGGTGGTTTTCCTGTGGATCTGTAACACAGGTGTGTTTTCATGGTGTATAGTAGTAGATTAAGTATCTCTTGTGACAAGCCTGGTTTAAAGAAGCAGTGAGGAACCTAATTAGTAACTAGTGCTCATAGAGACACAAACAGGAGAGAGGAAAGGCAAACTATGTATGAATAAATATCATTTCAGCACTGGGTTCATAGTGCTAAGCATCTGGGTTATGGAGGTAGATTCATATCAGATTGCACAGGGAAAATACACTTGAATGCTACAGAAACAAGGCCTGACTTCTTGTCTGGAAGCTGGTGAGTTGCAAGGGTTGATGCCCATTATGTCTGACAAGCTGGTCAGTGGTATAGCAGTGGTGTAGCACCAGTCAGGTATACCAAACTTTAGTTCAGCACCAAGTTGTACTTTCTTTCAGAGTACGAGTGTATTTATTCATCCTGCTTCACAGAGCTGCTTCTCTCTTTACTGGAATGCATGGAAAAGTCTAGACAGGAGACATAAGCCTGGTTCTGCCACCTCTGTCTTCCCTGCAGGGTGGATGGGTCAGCATGCCTGAGAGTTACATTACACTGGGCTTATCACATCACAGAGTGTCAGAAGGATTGTTAAGAGTTACCTTTCTTCTCTCTGATCTGCTCTGGTTTAGATCTTGTTGCCTTATTATGGACCAACCCAAGATGAGCCGTCAGTGCTGCAGTATTTATTACCATAAGGTGTTATGCAGTATTATTACCATTTCGCTACTACCTCCATGTAGGGAAACATCTGTGCACCACTTTGCCTGTCAGACTAAGCTGACATCACTGCAGTTACCTGTTCTGAGCTCCTTTCACTGAGAGATTTTCCCTAAGCACAGATGAAGCTGTAATTGAGTCCTCATGCTCCTGTCTACAGAAGCTGCCCTAGTTTTGTATATGAGCATTGGGCTGTCTCAAACCCCTACTGAGAGTGCTTAACCCACAGCCCAAAACAGAGCCATAGGATGGGAACTGTGCTCAGTAACCTGGCTTGTATTTGAACCTGAAACCTAGGAATGAAAGCCTTCATCCCAGCAACATCCAGTCCTTCATTGCTGTTCTCACTTGCTTGCAACAACGAGGAGACAGATGTTTATCCATTGGAGAAAGAATCCCTGTGCTTCTCTTCACTCTCCTGGATTTTTTTCCCCTGTTTGCACAGCTTCCTTGCTAAAAATAATGAACATGTCTGAAATAGGTTTGTCAGTGTATGGTTTATCTGGTTATTAGTTATGTGGAGCACTTCAGGACCCTTCGGACCTCTGCATGGTTTCTTTAATAAATGCCTTTCAAAATGATAGGGCCATTGGCACTCTTTCTGTGCTTTTATGGTACAATGATCTTACAGTAGCATGGTGCATTTTATTTATTAGCCAGCCCATTAATCACACAGGTATCAGTTGGCTTCAGGGAAATTTTTAATGAGAGATGTAAGGTTGAGAGAAAGTGCTTCTGTGACAGACAATGAAAGCAAGCAGAAGCAGGAGGCGGGCTATCTTTGTGACTCTGTGATTAATACAGGATTTAAATAAAATATTCATGAAGGGAAATTGAAGTTATAGCCAAATCCAAACATTAAACCTCCTCTAAAACTCAAACCTAAATTCTTTGGAGATTCGTTCTTCTCTGTATTCATTAGTGGGGAATGAATCTGATGAACCTGAGAGAAAAGGGAATTTTTTCCCTAATGTAATAGTTTAGCAACATTTTTAAAAGCTTCTAATAAATCTTCTTGAACCACAATTTAACACCATTGATAAAATCCATATCCCTGTTTGAAATGGCTCACAAGTAACTAGAATGGGTACAAAGGAAAGATTAGGGGTGGAACTTGGGGCATCCCTGACAGCGCACTGACATGTGTATGAAACAGAAAGGAAAGATCGTGGGGAGGGCAACTGCATCCTTCTGGCAGTGTTGGATTGGTGGTTGCTAATGCTTAAAGCCTGCATTGTCACATGAAAAATGAATGGTACTGGCTGTGCAAACATCTCCCTTGTTAGATAATTAATCAGGTGTACTTTGTTTTGATATAGCACCTCTCTAGCATGCTTAAAGGCATCTTCTGAAATAGCCCTGTAAAATGGATCATTAAAAAAAGGGGAAAAAATAAAAAGCCAAACAAAGCCTGTAGCAAATATTCCATGTGACTCAGTCTGTCTGCACGAATGACAAAATGGAACATTAAATTCTCCTGCTTGCACAGAGCAGAATTTTCAGTCTTGGATGCCCACAATTAACAATTTAAATGTGTAGGGAAATTAATTTTTCCAAGTTGTTTGAGTTCCTTCAGCTTCATTTCTCTCTTCCCCTTACCCTTCTTGCATGTTACAGCTGTTCTCCCTAAATACAGGGCATCCAAAATCCCTTTGGCGTTTTGATGCTACAAACTTCAGAGGTCTCACTGGAGCAGGTTTGGATCAGTAGCATGGAGAGGAAAGCTGTAAATTGGTCTCTCCTTATGTGGTGACCTGAACTTATTGGTGAGGACGGAACATAGGTGATGCTGTCTCTAACATGAGTCAAGCTACTCCTGACTAGAGACAGAACAAGATCAGGAGTCTCCAAAGCAGGTATAAGACATGGTGAAGAACAGCTAAAGAAAGCACCAACAGGGTCCTGCTTACAATGACAGTAGGATAAAGAAAACGATTGAGGCTTATATCCCCTTCCTGCTGGCTTGTAGGGAAATCTACTACTGTCTGCTCTGACTCGTGTTGCACAGTTGTAGTTTTGTTGGGAAACTCTCATCCATACACTTGCCAATTCTCTCTGCTTTGAGAGAATCTGCTTTAGACTTTTGAACGAGGTGTGTTCTCAGAAGGATGCATCTAGGCACATGCAGGGAGCTCACAGAGGCTTACAAGTCACTTAAATCCCTTCAAGTACAGGCAAATAGTTCACATGCACAGAACCACATTAAGGTAACCCAGGGCCCTAGGCAAGTCCACAGCTGGTTCCTTCTTGTTTAAGCCCAAGTATTTCTTGTTTACTTTACTTCGTCTTGTGGGATTAGTCCTCTTCCCTTAACCATGGAGATTTTTCCCCCTTTTACTTTGTCTGCAGGCAGGTAAGGGCCTTCTTTTGTGGTAAGAGATTTCAGCCTTTACCTTCCTCTTACTTTCTATGTGCACACACATAGAAGCACAATATGCTTTGGTATTAGTTTTGCTCACAAGCTCAACAGGTTGCAGAATTAAAAGCAGATGTTCTCACCTTCCAGGAGTATAATTTTAGATGCCTCCTGATCTTGGCAGGCATCATTTTGTCAATTACAGTTTTATTAATTTTCTTTGTGAGTATAAGGATTACAAATGAAATGATTGAGAGGTTTTCTTTAGGGAAAAAAATGTCTAAGGTTCTGAATCCATTACTTAACACTAAGAGTCAGATTTAATGTGCTGTGGCTTTAGTCTAATTGCTTTGGAATGGGATGAACATGGGGTGTTCTGTCATCCAGGAGCATAGACTTATAGTCCTTCTATATGACCAAGAAAATACAGGTAATATGGCAGTTTCCCAAAGCTTTGTGGATTATTTCTAATTCTTTTAGTTCTTTTAAAGAATCAAGACTAGCATGTGGATTTGCTATTTAAAATCTCTTCACTAATGCCATTTTTCATGGAATAAGCTGTTAAATTTGGTAACAAGCCCTTCTGAAATGTCATGTCTATCACTGTAGAGTTCTAATTAACACTAAGGCTTATTAGCCTAAGTTGTTTTAGAATTTGAATAAGGGCAAAGCTATTCATAGGACTATATGTAACCTGTGTTGTGCCTCTAGGAGCTTTAAAAATGGATTTTTCAGCCTAACCAGAAGAAAAATCATTTTTCCTCCATATGCAACTTCAGCTTCACCCATTCTTGTTATTAAACTCTTGTTAGCAGTGATTTTAAATTAGGGATTACTCACCATTCAGATGAACTGTGGAGTTAGGAAGAAGATACCATTGGAAGAGAATACAGTAAGACCCAAGCCAGTATCACAGGGACAAACAAGTGTTATTAAATTGCTGATAGCTCATTTTTCCCTTGAAGAACAGCCCCTTCCCCACCCCCTGCAATAAGTGAATTTCAGAAGTCACTTTCTGCTCTATTGGAATGAATATGTCACATTGAAATATATTTCTCCCTGCTCTAATTTCTCACAGGCCATTTGGCAATTCATCTCTCAGGCCATGCTGTGCCGGTGTATGACTGTGTTTGAAATTCTTGCACCCATTAATCACTGCTCCATGCTTACGAATCTCCTTTCCTTCAGTTCTGGACTGCCAGTGCTGTGTAAAATACTTACTTTTCTGGTTTAGCATTTACTGAGCATTTTGGCAAGCTCCAACAAAATGGTCCCAATTGACTTTTGGCCAACAAGTGCCATAGAATTTTCTTACAAGGAATTTGATGCCTACATGTTTTTCCTTGATTGCTGTTTCAGGATGCTCTTCTAACTCAGTTTTCATCAAGTCTCACCTTGCTTGTATTGTGACTGTTGAAACAGAAACAGTTATCACAGAGGCCTGAACACTGCTTCCAGCTGCTACATTTTTTTGCTTTCTACCATGCAACTTTTGGTTCTCAGAAGGCCCATTTAACTCTTGTACTGCTTGCAGTCGGACAGAAGAAGATGTTGCATTAATGAAAGAATGAGAAAAAACCTGCAGACCAGAGATGGGAGAAACAGCAGAGGAGTCAGAATTTCTAATGCATTTTGTAGAACAATTAAATAGGCCTGATGCTTTAAATATGCACATTCTAGTAGATACCCAGCCTTGTGTGAGGTTATGCTGTATATACATTAAGCAGGAACATCTTTGGTGAAAACACTTTCTGTAGGCAAAAGAAAGATGGAAAGCAGTGGGAAAGAACAGAAAATGAGTTTTCTTTCACTAAACTTACTCAGGAGCTACAATCACTGGAGAGTGATAGAGCAGCAGCCAGTGAAGCCCATCTGTCTTATACACATATCCTGTGCAGGGAAGACTGTAGAGTGTTTAGCACTGTCAACTGACTACAGGCGAAGTCTCTGTACTTAACTTTGACTAGACAATGAGCTTTTAAATGGCTCCAGAAACACAAGGACTTTTTTAAATGGCTGCAGTAAAGTGGGAAAAGTCCTGCCTGAAAGTATCTATTTTGAATCTGCATGGCGAGTCTGCATCCCAGCTAAGAGAGAAGCTCATGCTTCCCGAGTTGTAGTGTAAAGCATGGCCCATCGTGCCCCAGCTGACCTGAACTGTCTGAGCCTGCCCAGCTGGGATGGAGCTGGCCAAAGCCCACTGACACAACCACCTTCTGTCATTTCCATTTCTCGTCATTGCCAGAAATGCCTAAACAGCGCACCTGCCTATTTCATGTTCTGATGTATCTTATCCTTTTGTATTTGTGTGTTGCACATTTTTTTGTCTCTTCTGCTTTGCATCTTAGCCAGAATAAGCCTAAAAATGGAGATTTTTTAAACACCCCTTGAAACCCAAACCCCATTGTGCAAATATTTTAGAATGTTAAAAAAAGTTTAATCCTGTTCAGGAGAAAAGGACTTTGGAGGTCTTATTATGCTTATTATTGTTATTCTGTGCTGGTTGCTCATCTATCCTGCTGGAGCTTAAACCCCATTTTGCACTCTGTGTGCTGGTAGATATCTCAACGCTTCATCTCCATGCAGCAGAATATAACCGGGTCACTTGAGGACAGAGTGTGGGTGGTGCTTGACATCTTTTATAAACAAATCAAAATACCTCTGCTATCCCCAGTGACTAGTTAGCTGTATGCTTTCCAAGTTCTCAGTGCTGAAAGCGTTTAAAGTTAGCTCCTCTCCCGGTGAAGAAAGAGGTGCGAGTAAGTTTGATGCATTTCATCTGACTTCCTAATGGTCTAACTCTTAAAACTCCCTCACCCCTACTTTATCACTACCAAGGAAGTGCAAGATAAATACAAGTTCTATCTTGCGAAGACATTAGATAATCCATGAGACCACAAATGACAGAGATGTTTCCAGCCTGCTTCTGCCTACACCCCTTTTGGAAGCTTTGATATTTAAATTGCATTCATTTAGGCTCCCTTGTACATTGATGGAGTGGGTGTTTGCAGGTCTACAGGAGATTGACTGGTGATACAAAGGTTCAGGTCAGAAGAAGGGAATGTAATTTTCCCCACTTTCACACCAGTTTTGAATTTGGCACCTGGTGAGTTTGTCAGATGCTGTTTCTAGTTTATTCCATTGAAAGCCACACACAGCATTATTCTTTGAGAGAACTTTTGTCCAGCTGTGTCTTAGTAGGAGTATTCATGTCAATCACAATGTCATGTACACTTTCTATATCTTGTAGACCTACCCAAATAGCACATGCTGGTATAATGAGTATTTACTTCTTTACTTCCTTATCTTTCTACTGTTATGCAGGTTTCTTTATACAGTCTAGTGATAGGTACATTTCACTGTTGTGATTTTCTTCACTGATTGAAGCTTCTTAATTCACTTAAGCACTTCATTAGTAGTTTCGTAGGATGTGTTTATTGCACATTTAACAAAGCAATATCAAAAACTGCACATGTGCAGTAAACATATAATTGCAGTCAGTGCTACTAATGAAGAATTTGACTTGCTTTATCGCCTATTTCATTGAATAGTATCTTGTTGCCTATAATATTGGATCTAGTGATAGAAAATCAAGGCCAGAAGAAGTATTTTGGGAAAAGATTTTGTGATCAATTTTTTTGTTCATTTGCAAAGGATGTTTTTAAAGGACATGAAGACAAAACGAGTAACACTTAAATCCATTTTCTGTATGAAAGGACCATCACCATTTTGAAAATTTGCTAGAGATGGCCTAATGAATAGTAACAGGAGTTCCTGGGATACTTCTCTTCCCAGAGGCACCATGAGCTTTAGAGCCCGATTTATTCACTGGTGTAAGAAATGACCCATACTCGTGAGTTAATCAAGTGAGAGAGCTGTTAAAACACCACTAGCAATTCCTCCCCTTTATAAACAGCACATCTGCTCTCAAGCTTCCATTTTTCCCCACACAAAAGTTCTACTTTTTAAGCCAAACAGGAATGTCTTCACAGTATCAGTTACATTATTTTTTACTTTCCTACCCCATCCCCACCTAAGGTCTGAAACCATTTGTCCCACCAGTACAACCTATTCTACCTTAGCAAGCCCACTAACCATCCGTGGGCTCCTGCAGCATCAACTCTTAATGAATGAGACTAAAACAACTAACCCAGATGTTTTTTAATTACTCTGAAGGCAAAGGAGGAAATTTTCATTTCTATTCACTGCTGAAATAGTAAGTAGGAGGAAAGAAAAGTAGAAAATGTCTGATTTTACACCTCCCTGTGTTGGTTCTCATTGGGACTATATAGTTGAAGCAATTTAAGACAACTCCTCTAAGCTCTCATTCATGTCAGAGAGAACTGTAGCTCCAGACTGCATTTGAGAAGCAGAGAAGCCCTAGGATCTCCCAGTGTCTTTCCAGTTCTCATGCTATGAGAAGTTACTAAGAGAAAATTGACCTTTTTTGTCCTTCAGCGTTTTTCCCTCTCAGGAAGCTGACTGTAAAGCTGGGAAGGAGAGTTATACGATAAAAAGTGTTGAAGGCAAGGAACGAAAAATGTCACTGAGCCAAGTGTTATTTGGAGCCAGTGGAGTAGGTTCAGTTTCTTTGTGTGTGTACAGAGAATTTAGAGACACAGAGAACCACCCCTCCCAGCATCTTTTCACACTGGCTTCAGTGGCAATATTTTTCTTCAAAGCCTTCAGGGTTTGAACCTTGTTTAACACCTCTCTGTTGAGCAATTATGCTGCTCAACAGTTGATGCCTAGTCAACAAATTGTGCCTGTGATTTTGCAGGATAACATTGTAGATAAGACACACCTACTGGGCACTTTCAAGTTATAATATTGTGTTAGTCATTGCTTTTATGTATGTTTATACACAATATCTGCCTGAAGGTATACATTGATTTCCAGCCATTGAGAACACATTTAAAATTGGCTGAGTGCTTAACCTTTGTCCACAGAAAGTATATTGTAAGTTTTAATTCTTTTTTGCCATTAAGAATTATTAACTCAGAAGAGTTTGATGTGACTATCGTCATCATCATCATTATTGACCTAAAATAAAATTCTTCTAGCAATTTTAGTCATTTTAGAAGCTTGAGTTATACTTGTAATTTACCTTTTGTCTTTTAATAGGTGAATTCCCTTAACATGTATTGATTTAAGTGGATTCAACTGTATTTCAGGTAATGATTTTCTGACAACTAAAAATAAAAATCGAATGCACTGTTACTTTACTTGTATCTAGTAATTCTGTGAGTTTCTATAGTGAAACTGAAATTAAAAATAAAAGAAAAAAAGTATAAAGACTGAAATTCACATGACATGATTAAATGTTTAAATCCAGGTGAACAATTGTGACAGCATCCTCTCCAGTATAAGCTAACCTTTGAAGCACCTAAAATCAATCAGCGCTTCCTTTTTAATTCCCTTAGCTCCTCCATAGCTGCCAAACCCTAAGTTCACTCACAATGTCACAGGTTAAACAGCTAAGTTCCTGGTTTCTTCCTGCACCCAGGTGTCAATTCAGAGATGTATAGAGTGAAACTCAGGCTCCCTCCCAATCCCTGGAGATGAGGAACCCATCTGGAGGTTCCAACAACAGCCATCACCCTCCTGCAGCAGCAGCATGAGGCCTGGCAGCTGTGTGTCATTTTGCTGAGGAGCACAGTGGGATGGAGGGGAAATAATGCTGTCACCCTCTGTCCTTTGAGTAAATTTCTTCATGGCAAAACCATCCAGGTTGTGGCAGATGGTGTGAGTGTGATCACCTTGCCAGGGTTCAAATTGGTTATGTCAACTTGCCAGGGGAGTGTTGGAACAGGGCTATTTCCTATCCCCCTTATTAGAGCGCTGCTAAAAGGATGAGACTACAGAAAGAGAACCTGTTGGTAAAGCAGCCCTGTGGTCTGATCCCTGACTTTCCCTGCATTTAATCCCAAGCTTATTAATTTGCAGCAGTGGAACTGTGGCCCATGTCATATCCCAGTGCAGCCCATGTCATATTCCAGTTCTAGGGACTGCCTATCTGAGATGTAGGCTCAATTTTAAATCCCTCTTCTGCTTGACTTAACTAATTTGAAGTTTCCTGCCCCTCTCCTAACCACTAGGATAAATGGACATTTCTCATTCAGCTTTGGAAGGGAAAGATTCAGGTTTTTTACATAAAGCTGAGTAGATTCATATGCTAAAATAGTGAGAAAGTCATCTCAGCAAATGTGTAAACATGGAAAAGAGCTTCAAATCTCTATCATTTGATCCAAGAGGAATGATACCTAAGAACAGTTAAAACCATACCTCCTTTATGTTACACAGAATCATAGAACAGTTGAGGTTGTGAGAGGTATTAAAGCTCACTTATTTCCAACTTCCCCTGCCATAGGCAGGGATACCTTCCACTAGACCAGCCTTGTCCAACCTGGCCTAGAGCACTTTCAGGGATGGGTTATCCACAGCTTCCCTGGGTAACCTATTATGGGACAGTCCTAGCTACCAGGGTGATACCTTAGCTCTTGGCAGGGTGTGAGTCTGCCTCTAAATCCAGACTTTTGTCTCCATTGTTTTGTTTTTTTTTGGCACATATTTATTAAAAAATTACCTGTGAGTTTATCTTTTATTTACAGCTACACATCTGGGAAGGTTTTATAGACTCCAGAAGGTATCCCACTTGGAATAATCCCATTAAATTTAATTGGTTTAAACCAAAGAATTTTACTGTTGTGGAGCAAAATTTTTGAACTGATTACTCTTGAGTCCTATTAGTACACAAAAAGACCTTGCTATAGATTTTAAGACTACCAACTTCATTCAGAGGTACTGGGATCGTAGTCTGAAAATCTCTGATATACAGGTGAAGCAGACAGCTTCAGTCCCCATTTTATGAGAACAAGCTTCTTTACAGTCAGACATGAAGCCACCGGTAGAGTTCGAAGATACTGTGTTTTTCCTGATTCCTTTTCCTGAGATTTGGCTTTCATTTTCCTCTTCATATTCATATTCTCCAGGCCTGTATAACTCTCAAATGCAGATTGCATCAATCTTATTGTGCCATGAGGTGAAAGAAAACTAGAGCATAGAAAAATTTACAAGTTGTTTTACACCCATGATAGAACAAGGCAATCAATTATTTCCATCATCAAAACATCTCTGCCCATGTTCAAACATGGATTGCTGATGTATTTCCGAAGCTGAGTGGTAGCATGAAGGAATGCTATGATTCATGCCCCACGCCTGCACCTCAAGATTGATTCAAATGGCTATTATCATGTTTCAGAATGTGGTGGCGGTAAACACAAGGAAGATGTGCTAGGTCTGAGAGCCTCCCATGTCAAAATACACATCAGCTTTGATTGATATGTACTGACTCATGGCCATATAGGAGACGTGAGATTTGTCAACTAGGATTACAGCGGTGTAATTATTTACACTCCCAAAATGTTGAGAATGATAGAGTGTTTACGTGAAGTATCATTATAATGGAACTACTAGAAAATCAATACAAGGATTGGCACTGGATGCCATTTAATCTTTTTTTTTTTTTTCCCCCGTTTATATATTATAGTAGAGTTTTCTTTATCCTTCATACCATACAACTCTATTTTGTGTCATGCTTATTGTGGTAATTGTCATGACACCTGTAATCACAGACAACACTGTGCATTCACTTCTGTTCTTCATGGGCAAAGAGAACCTCTGAAAACTCTGTCCATTTGATTCAATTTTTGATTTGGCATCATTTTGTCTTCAGCACAATTTAAAGTACGAGGCCAAACTCCTTTTTACAGAAGTCAGGATTTTACCCAATTGAGAAGTAGTTAAGCTAATGAGTGAAGTGGGCTGAGTCACTTGTCCTACCTCAGAAAACCCATGTGACCTTGAGTTGTTCCCCATCTGCTACAAGGGATAAGTAATTCTTTTTATATATTTCTACTACTGAAACTTCTAGAGTCTCTCTCTGCTGCTAAGTGCTCTTACGTTGTCTCTGGGAGTCCAAACCTCTGTGTGGGGCTGGCTGTACTAAGACTTATTGTTATAAATAGTAAACAGACACTGTAGTATTTGGTCCATGGTTAAAATACCATTATCAACCACTTCTCCAAATGCATCCTTGTAGCATATTTTTTCATGCCCATGGTAAGGGAATTTGTCCACTAACCTCTAAACTCATCAAGCCTGGAGTCCTCTTATTTGCCTGGCACACCTGATTGATTATTAAGATCCTACATAAAAGCAATAACCCTCTATAAATCAGCCTGAATAATAATAACTATTACAGTAATGACTGATACATGAGCATTTATTTGTGTTCCTTCAGTCACACTAATTGCATTTTGATGCATAAATCTCTTCTCATTGTAACAAGCTTAGATAGTTCAGAACACAAAAACGCTGTTTCATTTTATCTAATGAAGAAAATGTCTTCCTTAGGTAGAATTATGAAATGATACAGATCATGTTATACTAGAGATGTTATGGAAATGCTCAGCATTGATCTGATAAAAAAATGCTATGGGAATTATAGATAAATGCTATTATGTACACAAACATTCCCTTGGGAACTGCTGTGATACTGTCTACAAAAGCCAAGTTCATAAAGAAGCCACATGAGGTAAATAATGTGGGTTTCCATTCTTCACGTAGAGGAAAACAGATAGCATATAATCAGGGAGAAAAGTTGGGAAAATTTTGCATGTTAATTCAAATGGCAGAAACTGGCAAATCAGCAATTTAAGCATTGACTGTAATGTCTTTGGGACAGAGAATGTATTTTCGTTTTGTATCTTCAGGCCTATCTGGAATCTCAGATAGTTGCTGTTGTTTTTTCTACAGCGTTAGTGAAACATGAGTAAGACGTAAACCATAGTAGTGAAGGTGCTGATCCAGCAAGCAGTTAATTCCCATGACCATCTATTGAATTCAAAGATAGTAATCACGTAGTAGATAGTAAGTATGCATTCAAGGATGTTTGTGTTGGTACCTTCTAGGCTTAAGTGGCTCCTGCTAAAGTTTTCGCAGGGAGCCAGGAAAAACAAACGCAGATCGTGTAGTATTTAGTCCAGTGCCTTAAAGTGAATTGCCCTCTCTTATTCCAGGCTGGACTAGTTAACCTACCATCTAAATCTTTCATACCAGAACTTTTTTTCTCCTCTCCAGTTCTGTATTTTGATGCTGCTTTCAAGCAGCCAAAAAATAAATACCAATTTTGAATGAAACTTGTGTTTGTACTAGGGCACTTTTAAAGTCCTGTAATACAGAATTTTACTATAAAATGATCATAAATTTTTTTCACAAAGAATTACTTATGGAAAATGAACTGAGCAGATGAGCTCTGAAATCTACATGGGTTTCAACCAGCAGCAAGTTTGGAATTGATCATAGATGTATACAAACCCTTTCTGAATGATGCACATCACTTTTAGAAGGAATATATGAGATTGTAGCAGACTGTGAACTTTCTATTCCCCTCTTCACTCTTTGGGACACTTAATGTGCAGTTTCTACTTACCAAAGTAACTCACGACATACACGTATTCTACATGAATCATAGAATAAATCCTGCTAAACAGTTACTCAGAAAGATGCTCATGCATGCACACACTCACACTTTATTAAGTCTTAAACCATTCTGTAAGGGCAGTCTTCAAACCAACTTCTCTTAAAGTCCTGACTGTTCCCAAAACTAGGGTAAAGACATTGGATATTTTATCACCTTTTTTAATTTCTATTTTCAATTAGTGACATACTTCATGGTTTAAGGAACACAACACAGACAGGTTTTAATCTTTTTTTTTTTTTTTTTTCCTGAAGGGTGTGTCACTGTTTGAAAAAATGCATCTATATAAACTATAAAACCTCTTTCATATCTCTTATAATGAATAATATCCCTTACTGTGGTCTCAGCACTTGCTCTACTCAAGGTATGGCACTGTTGCCGGCAAACACCACTGTTGTGGAAGACTGTGGGCAGAGGCAAACTTGTTTTGCCTGTGCTCTGAGTAGAGCAATGAGAAGCTGGGTGCACACACTTATCTCAGTGCTGAACCTGAGCTAGTTTGTTCTCCTGACAAGTGGAGTGTGCTAAATAAGACCCACAACTGCTGCCGTAACCAGGTTAAATGGCTTGTGGTTGGTTCAGAGTGTGGGCATGCCTTTTGTGTGTGTCTTAGATATGCACACCTATTCACAGATTATGTGTTGCATCATTTTTAATCATGAAGTATCACGAATCTATAGCTATGAAATTATTTGTAGTAAGAAAATTAAAATCAAATATTTCATTCCAGACAATGTTTTTCCATCTCTTTCACTGAGACTTGGTTGCACAGCATGTTCCACACTCATGGCTGGTAGGTAAGAGGAGCGAAAAACAAACAACAGAAACTGCTTAGAAAACTCTCCCTGCTTTTGAGTTTCTCTTCTAACATGAGGCTGAAGTATCACCTTTGCCTCACTGTGGAAAAACTTTGCAGGAAATGGCATTACTCATCCTCTGGGCCTGTGTACCGCACGGTGTACAATGGGATGTGTGCATATATTTATATATATGTATATAGAAAGTGTGAGTGCAAACCTAGATGGTCTGAGCTTCTCTGCAGTCTCTTTCTTACAAGAAAGTCCTTTGTTCCTTTCCACCGTACTCATTGCAAGAGGTATGAAAGATGAATCCTGTCTGCACAGGATTTATGGCTGGGAGAAAATACACTCTGTCTCTTCCTGTCCACCCAAATCCTTTTGGGTAGCACCTACATAGCATAAGTGGATCTCTCTTCCAGTCATCTATTTAGCTTGGAAGGCCTCTTGGTTTTCTTGGAAGGCAATCACTTATTAAGTCCCCCTGAAGAATGCTGTTGAGAACTATGCCATGGAAACTGTTGATATAATCATGTTCTACCAATTTGTAAAGCCTTAGTGGGGGAGGGCAGAAGGAGCCCTCAGTCTGACATTTAGAATTAACACCAGAAAGTTTCTTCTCCAGAGAAATATTGAGAAGCCAATGTCAAGTACTTGCAGTCATAGTAAATGTACAGGACCTGAACGGCTAAGAGAATGGTCTAATCAAAAGCTCATTGAATGCAGTGGGAAACTTCCCACCAGCTTCAGAGTTGAAATATTGAACACATTTCTTGTCTGAAACAATGGAAGGAATTAATGATTAAAGAAGGTTTTGCAGCCTCTGCACAGCAATGTAATGGAGGATACATCCTCTGGTCTTTTGATACTCAATTTATCCTTTTTTATTTGGGAGATCAATCACCAGAGTGCCTATGCAACTTTATTCTTCAAGGAAGTTTAAAAATGCATCCCTTCATAAATCTGGCTGCTTATGCCGGTTTTCTAATGACCACCAATTTCCATCCCAACCCATTTACCCTTTCCTATTCATTATTTAATACACACTGATAAACCCAAGAAGGACTAGAAAACTCCTGAAGCTCAGCATAGTCTGTCTTCTGCCCGTCTGCTTTATGCAGTGCGTCCTGCATTGATTGGTAGCAGAGCAAAAGCTGTAGGCTACTGTTAAATAAAGCAAGTCAATGCTTGTTCTTTGGCCCTAAGGGCAAGCAGCACAGTATCTACATGGCTAAAACCTCTTCCCACCACCCCAGATAGTATAACAACTATTAATCTGTATGGACCGCACTGTGTAGTATTCAAGTCATGGTATGGATGCGTTTGGATTACTAGTGTAGCCAGAACTGCAGATGAATGGAAGAACACCAGGACTGTTGTTTCCCCTGGAAGTGGATTTGCACTGTGGTCTTAATAGATGTCTGTGAACATGCCCGCCACAGGGAGCTGACAGTACCATGACAGTGTGTTTGTTTAGAATTATCTTAATTGATGCTGAAACTATTAATTGCTTCCTGTTTATACAACCTCCAATAATGTCGGAAGATCAAATGCAAAAACCTAGCCTGGCAATTTTCAAAAGCTGTCAGAGAGCATAACAGAAATGACTTAGACAAATGTGCTTTCAGCTCCCATGAAATGTAACACATGAGTCTGCCGGTATCTATGCATGCTTTTTGTTCTGTGAAAACGTGAATTTCTTATGCATGTCATCTCAAACAATAATCAAAATTCAAACAAAATGTTTGAGTTTCTTTCTTTCCTGGGTCTCCTATTTGGACTTGGAGCTTGGGATGTCTCAAAGTCTGTGGCATGGGTCTGAAAAGCTCATTGACCCATTTCAGTTTCATGAAAGATGCTTAAGACATTTTTGTCCCACAAAGCCTTATCCAGTTAACATAGAGTGATTGATAAATGGATTAATATAAATTAATAGAGGTTTTCCCCAGGATTATATTATAATTATTATGTACTGATTTGTGTTTTGGTAATGCTTGGTGGCTTAGCACCTAGGTACTAGATCATGTGCATTGTGTGAATTTTTTATCTTGAGAACTGGCCCTGATTTTTCCAAAGGGGCAGAGTTCAGCCCATGGAATTGACAGAAAAATCAGTGAGATACCTTTGCGTGTAGACATGAATCGTGTTTTAGGGACAAGAAACTGCCTATAGAGATGTAACTGTTGTGTCTATATCACCTTCGTAAACTTTCAAGAGCAGGAAAATTGATGCTGTTGTTTCAATAAAGAAAATTAATGCAACATGCAACCCTGGCTGAATATTTTAGTGATTTTAACTGGAAGAAAAGGGGAGGGATTGGCCTTTCAGTCAGGCACCAAAGTGCTCCCTGCTCAGTAGGTGTGAAGTGAAGACTTCAGTCTGCCAGTGCTTCTCCCAGACTTCATTGCAAAGCCGTGGAGCTTTTCTAGCCCAAGAGCAGTTGGCTCCATGCAGATTCTGACAATCAAATTATTTGTGATACATATCAGTTTTATTTTGTTTGATTTTCTCAGCAAAGCACAATACCATTCTCAGGTCAGGTAGCTTCTTTCCACAAGGCCAGGTTGGACAAAGCCTTGGGTGACATAGTTTAGCGGGAGGTGTCCCTGCCCATGGCAGGGGGGATAGAACTAGATGATCATAAGTTCCTTTCCAATCCTACCTATTCTATGATTCTATGATTCTATAAGGCTAAATATTCCTCTACTGGTGATGAACTGAGATTCAAGATCTCTTTTTCAGTAGTTCCTTCTTCTCCACCTAACTTTACATTAATAATTTCATAGCCCCATGCTTTGTTTTCTTTTCCTGGAAAATGGAAGCACAAGGCTATAACATACTCTGAGATTTAAATATGAAAAGGAAACAGTAGACAGTTTAACAGTGACTTCTGCTGAAGAATTCAGACCTACTAGGGGTGATGAGTAGTTTCTCTGTAGACAAAGTAAACATGTTAAATCAGGGAGCATTTACTGGGATTACTGAACTCCTCACGTTACCATTTATCATTTTGTATATTGTTTAGATTCACTCTACGGCCATGGTGCAGGAAATCATTCATATCATATGTGAGTGTGATAAAAATTATTGTAAGAAGTTCAAGTACATGAAAGAGAAAAACATTCTGGTCTCCAGACTCAAATACCTTTTGATTTTCAGATGCTTTTGCCTAAATCCAGTGAATGCAAAGGCAATCATGGGAAGATATGGTACTTAAAGCCAGGCCAGTGTTCTGCAAAACAGTCAGTTTGCAGTCAGTTTGGCATTGATATTATCATTGGAGACACTCTGCAGCTTTCTTGTTGTATATTGTACAACTCCGACTGTTAGAAGAGATGATCCTATGGATCCTGAAACCAAACGTTGTATAGTCTTGTGAGAGAGGTTAAAAGCTTTCAAATGGTTTTGTGTAGAATATATTCATGTGTGTATACACCTATATACATATATACATGTTTGTGTGTGTGTGATGATGTATGTTATTTTCAGTTGCCTAACATATCCCCAGCCTTGTTTTTGGAAGGGACTGAATTTTTAGTCTGCTTTCAGTGTCCCCAGTTGACTGCAAACTGTAATGCTGCCATGTATGTCTCAGATCTACCACTGCCAGGCACTTTCATGCATGTTGATGTTTTTGCTTAGAAAAAGCAAACAAGGAGCACCTTCAAGATGTGAAAGCATCATAGCTTCATTCCTGAGGGGAAAAGACCTGAAATATTTATAGCATTCATACTGCAGCTAGCTAACAAGGGCTGGGGGTGGTTTCATCTGTCTCAGAATCTGAGGATGAGTTATAGCAATATACCCCCCTTTCCCTCTCAGATTACCTTTAAAAAAACCCCAAACCACCACACAAAGGAAACTTTTCATGTCAATTGTATGAGGTAATGTGCAGTGTCTCTTCTTAAAAGCAAGGGAAGAACAGTAGCAGATGGGCAACATTATCTGTTGTTTTCCCTTCACACTGCAGTATTGGAAACTCAATGTTAACATTTTGAAAAGCAAACTGGAACTAAAAAATCGCTTGTTTCCATCCCTCCTTTATCCCTTCTTCCTTCACCCAGTGCAGCTGCTTCTGAGGGTGCCCAAGTTTCTGATGGTGTTACTCCATTTCTCTTCCTCTCAGGATAACTCCAGCCATTGCTATGCTCCACCTTTTCCTTCTGCCCTGATTTTTTATCCCAGTGCTTTCTACTGATTTTATTTCTCATTTGTTTTTTTTCCAAATTGTCCCAAGCACTTTAAAAAGTCATCCTGTTTTTCCATATCCCAAAGCCTGAGCACGGGAGACAGATTTGAGCCAGCCTGACTGAAAGCCTCACTAAGCTCCAGATGCACACAGTTGCAGCACCTTTCAAAATTAACCACAGGTTTTAGCTGATGAAAGCCATTGGTACTGCACTATCCTGAGGAGGCTGACACTAGTTTACACCAGCTGAAGATCTGCTGTTATATCCCATGTTATTCACAGGAAAAAATCCCACCTCTTTTGAATGACCTAAAAGACAGACTGACTCACTGAAGTTTCACCTTTGGATATGTATGTGTTTTTCTGCTGTCTTCTACGTTCTGTGCATGCTTTTCTCTTTTAACCTAGACTTCACTATTTGAACATAAGGGTAATGGTCCAGATTTATTTAATTTCATCTAAGTTCTTCTGGTTACCTTTGCTACTGGTTGACTTTAGACCATTTTTAATAGTAACACCAAGGAGGAACAGCCTCAAATACAGTATTTAGACACCTCTGCAGTACCATGACTTACTACTATCTCCAGGAACATACAACTTCAATAAGAAGGAGTAGGAGGAAGAAACATTCAAAGAATTATTTCCTCCAATTTCAATGAGAAAAGGAGAGAGAGGAAGTCTGCACAGCCCCATATCTTGTGAGATGCTGAGTAGATAGTAGCTGGGAGGGTAGCTGAGAGTGTAGAGAGACAACATCATCTTTACCTTCCTCTTCTGAGCTATGTCTATGAATAAAACAATTACTTGGGATGGTGAAACAGGTCTATGGTAGACCCAGAGTATGAGACTGGTTTCCCTGATTCCCATCCCTGTGTTGTATCCACCACCAACACTGCCTTATTTAATAGGGTAAAAATTGACATGACATTAAGGTGGGACATTCTGTGCCTCTTTGACTGATCCTTCACTGAAGACAGTCATGTCTGTTTACAAACTCCACCACCATACTTCAAAAAATCATAGAACCATAGAATCATAGTGTTAAATTCATCTTGGGTTAGGGGTAAATCCAGGATGTTGGAATTTCAGCAGTTTGCTCTGGCTTTGTTTTGGACCTTCATAGACAACCACAGTATGTGCCAATGAGGGCTTTCATACCAAACAGCTCTTTTCAGCTCCCTATCTGTATAGCAAATCAGCCTTCACTTTTAAATTTTAAATTGTCAGTTGTGCTGTTACTCTGTGTTTAGAGCCGCTGTATCCCTTCACAATAATAAACCTAATGTTTCAGTGATTTTCAGTTTCACAGGGTACAAAAGTGTAAAATACCAGTTGAAGTTGTCATCTGCTCTGTGAATATTAGCTCCACAGGCAGGGCTTTCCCAACTCCTAGAACGCCTGAGGGACTACTATGGGCTCATTGTAGCTCTGCTTTCCTGTCCAGAAAAGACATCACAGAGCTACAACTCCACAAGCATCTGGACATAGGCATCTTTGAGAAGTAGCCCTGGTACTTTTAAGGAGAAGAACTATCCATCAGTTAAGGTTTAAAAGGAAAAGCTTATAACACTCCCTCCCCAATCCCCATCCCCCCCCCCCCCAAGATTCATAGCTAAGTAATAATTTCTTTAGTAAGAAATATCTCTTTGAAATAGAAAAATAAAAAGTTCATTCTGAAAATCTGACAGAAGCTTTTGACTATTTTTCAGTGATTTTCCATTTTCTTCTGTGGCTGAAACCAAACCTAAACTTGTAATTTTTGCATCAGCTGCATTTTCCATTTTTTTCGGATGGAAATGGGCCTCATAACAATGGGATATCAAACTGTGGGCTCTGAAAGGAACAGAAGTGTTGTGAGCATGTTTGTATTTACCATGCAATGAAGACTTCTGCTTCAGAGAAAGGAAGCCATCAATGTGCAGTAAGGGCTGGGTACTCCTTAGGCGGCATGGGGTCTCTGGCTGAGGACTGGCTTTGCAGCTGGGGTGCACCCCACTACCTCCAGCCAGGGAGCAGGGCAGGAAAGAGGGTGACCATAGGCAGTCCCAGGCATTGGGCATCCTTATGGTATTGGAGATAGATAAGCTGAGTTCACACCAGAACATCAGTCTGCAGGGGGAGATCATGTCCATTGAGGGCAACAGGGGTCAGAAACATCCCAGGATGGCTGGACAGGACGATGGGAACAAGGCAGTGAATTAACAGGATATCAAAGACAAGTGTTTCTACTGTGAAATAAGGTTACTAACATTCCCTCTCATGAAATAGGAACACTGATCCAGTCCTGGTATAACGAGTCAATGACATATTTAAATGTTCCTGGAAGTCTCCTATCCAGTTGCCAACCTAGAAGGGATTATAGCGCCAAGCAGGGAGCTCTACTTTCAATGCTGCCTAATTGCAGGAGAGAGTCCGGCAGATTGAAGCAAGGGCTGACCACAATTATAGGTGGTGTACAATGGAAAAATGCAGAAGCACAGCTGTGGTTCAGAGTTAAAACTCAGGCAGATAAAAGACTGCTCTCCTCTCCTTCCAATTAGTATGAGAAAGATGTGTTCTTGGTGATTTTTTCTTTATGCTCATTTGAGAAAGAAGAGTTAATTTAACTACAGTTAATTTCATGCCCTCTATAATGTACCCAATTATATTGTCCTAATTATTTCAAGCCCTCATGTGCCTTGGTTGAGTGCCTTTTTTTGAAGAGGATATTAAATAACAATTATCCTCCTCATTAATACAATGCACGATAAAGGGAAAACAAATAAGACATGGCTGAAAGGCATAAATATCATTCATATTTTTTATTCACTTTCCCCCTGATCTTTCCATGACAGCAGCAGCATTAGTCAAGGAGACATGAGGAATTTTTTTGTCTTGACTTGTCATTCCGGTTCTGTATGGTTAATGTGTAAGGGTGTGGGCATCCTAGAAGCTGGGCTTTTCTGAGAGATCAGCTGTTATTAACCTATAGCACTAGGTTACAGCTGCAGAAGTTGAGACTTGAATTAGTGCTAATTCGTCCTTGTTTTACTAATGTGGGCAATGAAGCATAAAGGAATGAGTCACAGTAAAAAAATAAGGTAAGAAGGTCACATTCGCCTCTTATGTGGGAAGACTAAGAGGCAGAATTAGTGCTACCTCATCCATACGAAGGTAATCGGGATTCATACAGTGTTTGAGGCAGATGTGTGTTCCCATACTTCTTCCCCAACAGGGCAGTGTTTGACTCATCAATTTGCAGGTCCATTGGCTGGTTCTGTTCGTGTCATGATGTATATACATCAAGAGATCAAAAACATTGACCTTTGCCTCCTGCTCTCTTGCATGTGCATCCAGATTTCAGACAGATGCTTAAGTCTCTGTCCTACTCTATGTGGCATGTTATGGGGCCCAGCACTTGTGTGGTGTGTGGGCTCATTATGAAGGACAAGTGGGAGTGTTGGGATACAAAGAGCAACACACCCAGCTAAGATGGCAATCTTCAACTAGCATGCAATTAGACAACGTGTCATGGCCATCTTCATTCTGTGAGAGTTCCCTGTACAACACTGGAAAAGGAAATACTTGAGATCTGGGAGTGAGGGTAGCAAGCACTGTGATCAGAATAGATGCTTTAGTCCTGAGTCCGTTGCAGCAATAAGAAAACAGTCCTCAGTGAGCTCAGATAAAGGAATAATATAAAGGGTAGCATAATTATAGACTCATCGAATCAGTGTGTAGAAAAGGATCTTTAAAAATCACCTGGTCTGATTTCCTTGCCAGGGACAGAAACATCTTCCACCAGATTGGGTTGCTCAAACCCCTTCCAACCTGGCATTGAACACTTCAAGTGATGGGGCATCCACTACTTTTCTTGGCAACCTGTTCCAGTGTCTTGCCATCCTCCTAAGCACAGTCCAAATCTACTCTCTCCATTAAAAACTGTTGCACTTTGGCCTGTCACTAAAGACCCTGGTAAAATGTACCTCTCTACCTTTTTTATAACACCCTTTTAGATATTGAAAGGCCATAATAAGGTCTTCCTGAAGCCTTCTTTTCTCCAGCTAAACAACCCTAATTCTCTCAGCTATGTCTCTCATAGGAGAGGTGCTTCAGCCCTCCAGTCATTTTTGTGGCCCTCTCTGGACCCTCTCTAACAGATCCTTGTGTGTCTTGTACTGGGGACTTCGGAGGTAAATGCAGTGCTCTGGGGTCTCACCAGAGTAGGGCAGAGGGGAGGGAATCACTGCTGGCCACATTGCTTTTTAGGAAGACTAGGATACAATTGGCTTTCTGGGTTGTAAGTGCACATTGCTGGCTCACGCCCAATTTTTCATCCACCAATATCCCCAAGTTCTTCTCTTCAGTGCTGTATAATAATAATGCAAGGGTTTAGATAGGATAAAGAACATTGTCAGCTCATATAATTTTCACTCACGCAAACTTTGTGAAGTGCAGAAGTGTATGTAGTGTATGTGGAGCAGTCCTAGAGACGATTTCTTCATTTCATTGTATCAAGATCAGCAGAAACATAAAGAAATTAACCGCTGCCTGTGTTGTCTGTAAATCTCAAGCAACTGGATAACAACGTGCTATTTGGAGCTGGAAAGTAAAGCTGGCCTTTGGTAGCCTCCTTCTTTCCACCTGTTCTGGATATTGCTTAACTAGGAAGATGAATAATGAATCAGCCGTTTCAAGCTCTTTCAGATTCTGGAAGAGAAACTGCAAGATTCATCAAGCATAGGGTAATAAAAGCGTGTGCAGACAAATACCCATAGTCTACATAAGCTGATGATGCTTCTGCCATTTGGCTCATTTAAAGATTCTTTAAATCCTCTTACAGTAAAAGGCTGCAGGGCAGAATGCTGCTGGACCGATAAAAGCGTTCCTTTGCCTCTTTTGTAACAAGCAGCAAAGAAGCACTGCTGAGTCACCCTCGGTGTGAGCTCACTCTTCTTTTTCGTTACTGAGCAGCAGGTGTCACAAGCCTTTTCTGATGCAACTGCTAGTAAGTGCTCTGCCGTCACCCACTGTGTCACCTGCCATCATGGACAAAGGATGATATGAAGGAGAGAGGGTCAGCATCTGATACCAAATATATCCAGAGAAACATTACCTAATTGAGGGGAAAAGGGAGGCTTAGGGTGGTGAAAAAGTGCACAGCCCAAATAAAAAGTGCAGAGAGTACAAGAAAACAATGAGAAAAGTCTGCTGAGTTGCTTTCTTCATCCTGAGCAGAGTTTTCACAGGTTTTGCATCAGCCAAGCACATTCTGCACAGCTAAGCAAAGGCAGAGACAAAAATAGACCGTCCTACCAGGTGAACATTTGTACAAGCTCTTCTTGGATGAAATGCTCTTGGAAGCAAACTAGAGCTGGGCTTAGGCCCAAATTAGACTATGATTCCACATACAGATATACAGCGTGATAAAGTGCCTCCAGCCACTCTTCAGCAGATCAATGCATTTCTCCTCTGCTGGCTCAAGATACTGGCAATCAATGCAGACTGGGTAAGGCTGGTGGATCAGTATCCACATAGGTGCATCTCTCTCAGCCTTTTCAGGCTCATTCCAAGCATTTGAAAAAAATGTAGGTTTACCCTCTTTTTTTTTTGGCTGTCCTTGGCTAAATACAGTCTAGATGTTCATGGAGACCATGGTCTTTTCTATTTCGCTGGCTTCAGCAGGAGTATTACCTTGGTAATGAATAGTAAATGGCTATAAAGCACCAAAAAAAAAAAAAAATTGGCCCAAAGTGAACACCATATGATTTTATGAAAGCTTTCTCCTTCTGCAAAGTTATTTAATCGAGAGCATATATTTTAAAAGGACAGAATCTGTGAGAAATGCACCCTAGGAGCATTTGTCAAAGAAGAGTTAAACAGAAGGATTTTAAATAGGAAAGTATTCTGTGAACCTTCACCCCTCCAATGGAAATACTGCTTTTCTAACTTCTTTTTGTCTCACATAAAAATATTCATGCATATCCACATACAGCCCAGTGGTTCAAGTTCTTGATCTGTGTAGGACACAGCTCAATTTGCTTTACATCAGAGACTACTTCTAGTAGCCTGGTAAGGACTAGGTCCAATAAACATCTTGTCTACCCACTGTAGTACCATTAAGCAAATACTGTGGCTCACTACACAGCTTACAAGGAGATTATGTGCTTAGAGTGGGATTCAAAGCAGGTTGTATACTAAGCAGGGAACTGCAGCATGTAGCTGAGAGATAACTAGGACTAAAATGCAGGGGTGGGCAGGGGCAATATGCATGTCTCCAAAATCCTCACTCCAGATCCAGAGTTGGGACGCTACCCCCAAAAGTACATGCTTACAGTCAGGTTTCTGTAAACCAACGTTTCGCTTATGTCCTCTGAAATGATGACCAAGTTCTTATTGTTATTTAACACTTTGTACAGTAGTCAGTGGCCAAAGAATCAGCACATGACGTAAGTAGTCCAGGTTTGAGTCCCTCCTCTGACTGGGGAAACGCTATTAATTACCATTAATTGCCAAGCTGGATTTGGGTTATCTTCTAGAGCTCTAGATGAAGCTGTGCAGCTGCAGCAGAGGTCTCAAGAATTCCTGGGACAAAAGCGCACGCAAGCAAGGCAGACTAGAGTCTCCTTGGAAAGGGGAGACTTGGGAATTTGTCACTGTCAGTTTAATAGATTTTCCTTGACACAATCACTGGATATAGCACATACACTTTGCTGATGGGGCCAGAGAGTAACTTATGTAGAGTCTGACTTTTTTTGGCTGTCCTTGGAGAGAAAATAAAACATAGAACGAACACTTGCTAGACTACGGGCTCTTATTTATGTGATTATTGGCATTACTTTTTTACTCAATTTTCCATTTGGAAATTAGCTTGCAAAGACTAAAGAGGAGAGAAAATCTTCCAGCTTTTCCACAGGCTGTCTCAAGCTGACAGTTCTTCACAGAACTTTTGTTGGATATAGCATATTTTCTAAGTACTTCATAGCATTTTCTTCTTAGATACGAGATTGTGAGGACCGAAAAGCGTTGTAGGATTCCTGTGCCTAACTCTTTCTTCTCCAAAAGCTTAAACAAGGTGTTCCATCAGTATCAAACACCAGAATGTTTATGATCTACAAACTCTATGATTCCCCGTTCTTCTGTTGCTTCTTCTCAAATTGGGTTGTCAGTCCTGCACAAGAACATTTGGCAAAGAGAACTGCCTGCAGCACTCTGAAAGTCAGCTGCCCCTGGACAGATCGCTGCCATGGAGCACAAGTGAAGATCATGTGCCCTTGTGACGGTTGTTGACTTGCTTGCTCTACCCACTTTGTTTCTGCTGTAGCTCACCTCTTTGAAGCAGGAGATGCTGACCTGTGGAAGAGAAGTGTTTCACTGGAGTATTCCCCCATCATCTTTAACAAGGCCAGTTGACTTTTGACAGAAAAAAGATACTGCAACCAGCTGTTTGCCTTGAAGCCAGCACATCAAGCCAGCCCAAGATCTGTGCAGTGGTAAGACAGTGCATATTGCCATGTTAACTGCTGTCTACCCTTCATCCAGCTCAAAGGGTGTTTATTTTCTGATAAGCCCATGTTCATCTTTTCAGGAATAGCAACTCCATCAAACCGCTCCTAAAAGATGGTTTAAAATGCTAACATTTCTAGTAAAAAGTGGGACTAGTATAAATGTTTTGTGAAGATACAGCTGGTTTACTGTTGCCTGGAGATATTTTTTGCTTGTATTACTGTATTTTGAATCATTTTGAATATTACTGCTAAACTTCTCTTAAGCAGCACTCCTTTCCTTTTATTCTTGCTTACATCTGTTTGCTGTAGTAATGGATACTTTTTGGCTGTAAGCAGTTATGCAGCATGACACTTGGCAAATAAATGTCTGTGTGTGCAACAGCTACTGTTTTTTGAAGACTCATTTGGCCCTTGTCCCCTCTGGGTGAGACAAAACCATAAATATATTGCTATAAACTGCTTGCCAGCCTTTCATTGCTGCTATTACCTTTTTGACTGACATTGCTCATGCTTGAGCTCTGCTCTGAACTGTTTGGGAAAAATTTAAAGGATTTGATTTTAAGCTTCAAATTTATTGCATGTATGTTTGCTGAATGACAAGTTGTGCTTCTGCTATCTACTCAACTGCATATCTGTCCTTTGTAAGTAGCATGCTGTTTATATGTGATACAATTATTTCCACTAACCACTCAGAATCCAACTGATCACTCTCACAGCCATAAATGAATCTGTTTGACAACCTGCTCTTCGCACAGTAGGTAGTCTTCCACCCGCCAGCTAATTTATCATTGCATCTGCCTGTATCTGCCAAGGGATGTGTTATAGTGCCTTTATTCTGTTTCTAAAAGCCTGTGACTGGCCATTATCTTTGGAGGAGGGACAAGCAGAAGAGCAAAAATTTTATGATGCATCTTTCTGTCTTTGCAAAACTCTTGCTTCCAGTGTTTCAAAGAGATATCCTCCATTAGTTGTTGTAATTTTCTTTTATGGGCTGTTCTTCCCAGTACTTGCAGAGACCCCCCCCAGCACCCCAGCTGGCTGGCCCAGGCTAGATGAAAATGTTCCTCAGCATTGGTGAGGAGTTCTTAATTGGTATTAACATGAATGGAAATGGTCTGCCATAGGACAGACGTCATTTGGTAGACTTTCCTTCCCTCTAATGGTATAGTGCTCATGCAACCTGAAAGGACCATCTGCAGATCTTTGAGATTAGCGCAGGCCTGTTCATTGTCTGGCTTTTCTGTTAGTTTTCTATCTGTCTGGATCTGTGCTAATTGCCTGGAGATGTGAATGTCAAGGTTGCCTAGATATCCCAGCAAGCAGCAGATTATTTTAGCACGCACTTATTCCTAATTCAAAATAAATCTAAGAACTTGATGAACTGAGAAGCCACCACAATGGGAAAACCTTCAACATCCAGCCTGTGACAAGCTCTTCTGCCATGCTGCTAAGCAGTGTTTTGTGGTCTGAACTCTTCAATACTGTTTGTGTGTTTTTTCCCATAGGACTTCAGGTTAGAGACCTTTCCTGACACATCTCCCTCTCCCAGTTCAAGCCAAAGCTACATATTTGAATGACAGGAAGGCAGCAAAGTTCGTAGATGACGAAAAAGGGTCAAAATAGTAGATATGACCTGCAAGTCAAGGCTATCTTTTTGATCCCCTGTAAAATCTAGGTCTTTACTCTTCAGTAATAGGATCTCCTGTGTTTTAGCCTTGTCTTGTCATGTACATAGGAGGATTAACATTGCCAGAAAGGAAATTGAAGCTGCCACTCAGAAGAATGGACAAGGCAGTAACTTATCAATAACAGTATCATCCTTTCACCTAACAGACTGTACCACAGAGACAGAGACATGTCTTGTTTCTATTAATATTTCATAAAACCAGCTGGTACTACTAGATCCAGCCAGTCCCAATGAACTTCATTTTAGCCTTTTTATTAGCTTATAAATGTGATAGGGTTGATGGATACCATTTAATGGAACGCTTTCCAACCTGCTCCCCCTTCCATGCCCACCCTGAAAAGTCTGACATTCATAAATTGAGGAGGTCAGTAATTTGCATCCAGCTGAGTGGCTGTCTGGCTTTAATGAGATGATTTGTAATCATAAACACTGCACTGCAGCAGTGTCTGGTACAGGGGAAAGAGGAGCACGTATGCATACACCAGCTGAGATGACGGAGAAGTGATGGGATGGTGGGAAATAACATGGATCAGAAAAAGGAAGCAAAGCTGGAATGACATAAGGATCTCCATTAAGCGTAATACAATAATGTTGGTCTGGTTAACACAAGAAGAGCCTGTGGCTGGCTGATGCAAGCCAGTGAAACTCCTTTTACATAGGTCAGGAAGGCAGCTTGCAGGATTGTTCTTATCCAGAGCTCTTTAGAGTAGCTGAAAATAACAGGATCAGTTTTGCCCGCTTTAAGGCCTCAGTGCCCTTACTGCCCAGTTCCGTCATTCCCCTCCCACTCCTTACATAACAAAAAGACTTCCAGACCAGGAAGGTGTTTCAGGGGCTAAGGAAGTTATATGTTGGGACATTCCCCATATTTTGAGCCTCTTTTCCTAAAAATGTGGATCATGCTCTGAGTGTGTGTGCATCCTTCCTCCATCTGATGAATTTTTAATCCACTGGCTCTTGTTGTTGCAGTCACACAAAGCAGTAGCAAATTCCTGTGAGTCTTAGGCAGGCAGGTAGGAGAGAGACAGACTATTAATCCCTTCACCAGGGGAAAGATATGGAAGAGGGTCTTTCTGGGAGAATTTTTAATTCCCTAACTTTGATAAAAGCTTCGTGTGGCGTCTGTTTCAGATCAGACAACCACAAATCTCACCACATGCAAAAATCCATAGGAAGCCAGGCGGTACTAGCTCTCCTGCACACATAGCTACTTTCTCTGGCCAACTGTGAGAATCTTGCAGCTCCCAAAGACTATCTTTCCCTTGTCTCCAGGGTTTCCCTCCTCTGTAGTAGCAGTACTCTGAGATCGTCATGCGATATTTCTTCATTAGGAGTCCCAGCTGTGGAGGACTATGTTTCTTTAACCATGTCTCCAGCTGTCCTGAGTTATTCTGCAGCAGCACAGCTGGACCAGCATAGTTTTCTTTAGAGCAGCAATGGAGCAGCTTGCTTCATCTTTAAGGCTGCTGTTTTTGAATTAATTAACTATGCTGCAAAAGACACATAAAAACGAGAGTGCAAACTGATCTGTTCTGCTACGAGTCCCTTCCAGGAGAAGACACTGAAGTGAAGAAGGAGGGCTGCTGTTTTTCTTATCTTGCAGTGTATCCCAGTGCAGTTTTTGATGCATTATAATGTTGTTCACCCCAAAGCCCATTTACAAACGGTGGTATTTCCAGGACAGCCTGCAGTCATGTCATTTTGTGATGAAACAGCGGTACCACCACAGGACATCCTCCCTTCCTTTGCCAGTTCATATCAGGTGGCTTTCAGGCCTAGTTCACCTCACCTTGCTCAGTCATGACCTCACATCCCCTCCCTTGTCTGCACCTGGAGCATGAACATCCTTCTTTCCAGGCAACAAAGAGCTTTTATCTCACCCTGTTTTGAGCTCCTTCTGTAAAATATACATTCTTGATGTGCTTCCTTCCCTGCAGATGTCTATAACTCTGCAACATAATCCCTTCCTCCTCTTCCCTCAGGAGACGTGTTACCTCTATGCTAAGTAACAGAGATTTAAGTTAAAGGGACGTGTGGGTGGCCTTCAGAAATTGTGCCAGTAAGATGTTTCTCATCCAGATTTTTAGTTCCAACAGAAAAAGAAGAAACAGCACAACTCTACCCAGCAAGCAACAACAATAGTCTACATTCCTTTGGGACAAAAGTTGTCTTCCGTCACTCTAGGGAAAAAGCTTCCTCTGGGAAAGGTGATTGTCCCTGTAGATGGCTCTTTTTGAGAAGAGCCCTATCCAGGAAGCAGGTTCTCCAGCTTCTCTACCTTTCCTACCTATCCTATCCAACTCCACCAGCATGTCTGTGAACTGACAGTACCTTCCATAGTTTTTCACAGTGGTACCAAGAGCTTTGCCAGGTCCTTAAAAAGTACCCATCTACTGTGCTATTTAAGCAACATATCATCTGTCAGAAAAGAATTAGTTGGGTATAGTCTTAATGTTAAGAGCAAATAAACTGTAGATTGAACAGTAAATTGTGAGGCTGGAAATGATTTTTTTACTGTTCCTCTAATGTACACTGTCTCCTTTTTGTCTAGGGAGTATCCCACAGTCGATCACCTCTTGGCCAGCAGTGTACGTTAGTATAGCAATTCAAACTAAGAAAAACCTTGAAACATTCATTGGTGCTGTTTTATTATTTTCCCAATCATGTTTCCTTGACTTGACTTGTCATGTCCCTTTGATCAATAGCAGACGTCACCCAGCATGAGACATGTTTTGGATTGATTTAGAGTGCTTGTTAATACCAACTTCTAAATCACTTTGCTAAGCTTCCTCTCTTTGACGTTGTTGGTGCTGGATAAGGTCTTAGGCTGGGATTTTCGAAGGAAGACAACCACTGAAGAGTCCAGAACATTTAGAGATCTGCAGTCCCTGTTGAAAATTGCAGACAAGAGTGCAAGAAATTTAGTTGCTTTCAATTATAATGTTTTCAAGCACTTTAAGATGCACACAGCTCCTTTATAGAGTTTTCAGAGTTGCCTTTCAGAAGTTGCGTCCTTAGGCATATGTGGAAACCCTATTAGAAGCCATTCAGCATCTTTATGCACTTAAATTCTTTTAAAACCTTACTCAGCATACTGTGATATTTTTCTCTATGTGTGAGAGCAACGGCATAAAGAGCTAGTTCTCAGTGAATGACTGATGCTGAATGAATATGTGGAATACAAGCCAAATTCCAAATGCAAAGGCTCATATGTTAGTCATATAACCTCACCACTTGTTTCTTCAACAGTTGTCACAGCAAAGCTGTCATTTCCTAGTTCAAGGCTTTATCACATCCTTATCCTTGATACATGCTCTGGGAGGAGGAAGGATTCACGAGGCAAATGGAAGTGTGATTCAAAAACTACATCAAGTCAAGGAGTGAAAATGCTCCCAGCAGTGGCCTCTGTCTATTTGGATATGTGGAATGGATAGCTGGAGTTCCTCACATAATTTAGGTTACATTACCATTTTCCAAGAAAAATCCACAGTCTGGATTAAGTTTTCATAAATAGGAGCTTCAAAACCAAAGTCTAAACTGTCTCATTCCATTCTTGCCAACTTCCAGCTGAAGGATATTTCTGATCATGAATTGTAATGGTGGAAAATATTGACTGATTCAATCAGAATAAAAGTGAGAGACAGACAGACACATTGACCACTTCTGAGGAGATACATCCTGTTTCCTATGACAGGCAGCTTTCTTGTTAAAATTATCCCACTATATACATTCTCTATTCAAGCATGAAGTGCTCATTACAATTCTTGACATAAATAATGTACATGTAAAATGGTTCCTTGTGCCATAAATATTGACCTTGGTTAATAATTGACTATGGGATTGTATGTCTGTTCCCCTCAACATTACTGACTGAGGGTCTTGCCTCTTCCCATCAGTTTTCTTTCCTTCACTCCTTTAATTTTTTTGAGAAAATAGTTTACTATTACCATCAGTGTAATGATGCCACAAATTTGGACTGGAGTACACAATAACCCCTTCCCCCCCCCCCCCCAGTTCTTGTTTAATGTCCCCAGTCTTTTCGTTAGAAAGTGTGAAAAAACACTCTTAAATTCACTTCATAATTTAATCTGTGATTCCTCCGCAGATGCTTGCTGTAGTCTTTGTCTGGCTTTGCTTTAACCTTTACTTAACATTATTACAATAAGACATATCTATCAGTCATTTTGTGAGGCTGGTTCAGGACAAGTGTTTCAAAGAGCAAGGTATGGACCAAATTTACTGCTTGAAATGCAGTAGAGCCAAGGTATTCTGGGTATATTAAAGTTCCCAACTTCATGATTGACAAATCTGTACTGCCTATACTGAGAATTTGCAATATTCTACAGATTCATAGGGGAAGAAAAACTGAATGATATGAAAATAGTGCCTGCCAGAGTTAAGGTTTATAAGTTCAGCTGTCAAATTGACTCCTGAATTGCTTGTGCCCTTACTCTGAAGCCCTTAGGCTGGGCATGCAGGAAAAATGACTCACACCTCATACATCAACATACCTTATATATCTAGAATGAATTGCCTATAGAGATTTGCCTGAGCCTTGTACACTGAATGAAAACTACATGCTAAGATAAAATGTGCTGAATAGCATATCTGTAGTACTCAGGTACCAGAAAGCGGTGAGGAAAGGCTTTGATTGCAATAGCATGAAGAGATTTGGTCTGGATGTTTAAGTTCTGATAGGACTTTATTCTTATGGACATTCTGCAAATATGTTAAATGTAATTTAAAAACGCTGCAGTTATTCCTGTAGGTCCCAACTTTTCCTTTTTCTTTTGTGACACAGTTGTAGCCACTCTAGGTGAGAGCTGAGAAAACCATGCCTCTTCTTTTGCTCTCAGCCTTTGCAATTCCTAGCCCAATGTCTCCATGCTTTGAAAGAGAGATATGGAGGATGCTGTCCAAAAAACAACATCTATTTATGGAGACAGTGAATACACAATGAGTTAGGAGATGGTGACCAAAATGTGCAGCATTGTTTGTGAGTCCTTGAGGACCAATAAAAATAATAGAACTGCAACTGTAAATAGCTTATTGCAAACATCCAATTTCTATGCTTGGAATCCAGGACTCTGTCCAGACCATAAAATTAATCCTCATTGCATGCTGGACCTTGGAAGCAGGGCTCCTCCGCCAAAGGTCACGCAGTTCTCAGCGGTGGCATCAGTCCTGATTTGTTTCAGCTCTGTACACAAACATTTGCTGTGCTTGGTTACCAGTTGGGATGGTATGAAGTACCTTGGAAAGAAGGGCTGAAGTGCTGCAGCCCCTTCATAATCTCATGGAAAGGTGCATAAGAGGACCTAGGTACTCACACACACATATCCTGGTTGGTTAGAAGACCAAGAATGCCAAAAGGGTTTTGCCTTGGGCTAATATTTGGAATTATTAGTGAAGGAATTATGGGAATTTGTAGTCATAGCTAAGGTTAGATGTGGTAAAATATGCTTTATGTTCAGTAACTACTGGTTTTAATTTCTACTATGCCAAGAATGATAATGTCTGTAATACTTTCTCAAGGATTTGGGAATTTGAATTATTGTATATTAATCAAGAATATTTAGAGATGTCTAAAGGAGCCAGGATGAGCTTATTGGTTTGGTTTTGCACAGATTTGCACTAATGTAACATCACAGATAATAAACTGCTGTTACTCCATTTACATCATTATTTTGGGTTGTTTTTTTTTTAAGTGTGTTTCTTCCTCTGCAGCACAAATCTCACAGCCTATAAACTGTTTTATGATCTCTGGTGGTAGTGTTCAGACCTGTAAGAGAAATGAATTAACATCCCCCTCTTACCTCTCTATTATAGATCATAGTGTAACTGCATGATCAAACTTTAAATTAGAAGTTATACTGAAAACAGTGTTTAACATGGTTCTATGGACCATTCCATAGAATCATAGAATCATAGAATAGTTAGGGTCGGAAAGGACCTTAAGATCCTCAAGTTCCAACCCCCCTGCCATGGGCAGGGACACCTCACACTAAACTATGTCACCCAAGGCTCTGCCCAACCTGGCCTTGAACACTGCCAGGGATGGGACTTTCACATTAACAAGCATATAACATAGTCCCCTAAGGACATATCAATGGTGTAGATAAATCCACCTGAATTAAAGTCCTGTGTTACTACCACCACAATCTATTGATAAGATATTTTGTTCACCAGTCCTGTCGCAGTTTGCCTCAGGTAGAGAAAAAAACAAACAAACAAAGTATCAAACAAAAAAACACATGCAGAAACTCAGAGCTAGGTCACTGGAACCTACTGGATGTTTTAGATTAAGTAGAAGTATAAATTTTACAATGCCTAACTGCACAGCTGTTATGGTCTGCTTTTACAGCTAAGCTGTGATATCTATCCCATATCCCCATCCACTGACAGCACCAAATGCCAAAGAATCTCTTAAGACTCAGTGGAAAGGATCATTTCAAAGGTGCCTTCAGAGATGAGACTGAAGGTACAGACATGCCTGATGTGGCCTGGTCAGCAAGTGAGCTGCTCTAACACAACCCCACTCACCAAAGGGCCCTTCATCTCCCGGCTGCTGGGGAGCCTGCTCCTTGGGCTATGCCAAAATGGGCTGGTATTAATACAATTACCACTTCACAATAGACAGATAACAAAACCAGGAAGACATCCACACAGATCTGTTGTGAAATCCAAGTGTCAGCCGCCTGCCTCAGAGTTGATGATGCCACTAAGAGTTTAGCAGCCACACAAAAGGTACATGTTCAGCCTAACCCACACTACCAACATATCACCAAGTGGGAAATGGATGAAAAGAATCAAGGGTGCTCTCACTAGTTAATTATTTTAACTGCATTTTTACACCAGCAATCAGTGTTCCCTGTTGCTTGACAGACACTTAGACGACAATTTCCAGTTGTCGCTGTACAAGGTACCAAGTGCATCCCATACTGCACAAGTGAACAGACCTCCTCTGAAATCTCTAGGCTCCAATTCAGAAAAGAGGGCTGCTGATGAAGCCATCATGTTACAAAAAGTCCATCTAAGCTGCAGCTAGCACTTGTAGGCAGTACTGCTCGCTGCGAGTGAGGAGGCAGAACTGGGATCTGCTGCAGCTCTCACCAAAGTGGGCAATGGAATGAAGCCCCTTTTCCTCATCCCCACTATTCTCCTTCCTTTTCCCTTGGTCTGTTTGCTGAGAAAGGTCTGTCTCATCCTACTTGTTATGTGCAGTGCTCTTCAAAATGTGGTCCTGATCTCGCCTGTGGTTTCCAGGCTTTATTATAGAACACAGAAACAATGGGCATTTTATTACTCTAAGTGTATCATTTCTGTTTGAATGCTCCCTCAGCATGGTGTTCTTACTCCAGGCTTGCTGGAAGAGGCGTGCATAGTAATTAAAATATTGTTAATATTGTTAATGCTGTTCAGAGCATAATTCCACATCAAAAAGCTGCTGGGTTTTGGGGGCTGTTTAAATATTCAAGTTTTATCCCACTTCAAATTCAACTTCTGAGCCTTCCCTCCACAGTGGATCAAACCGAGGGCCCGAATCCAACCATACTCAGAACGAAGCTCCAGATTGTACAGCTTCAAGTCATCTTCCTATGTACGCAATTGAATGCTGTACAGCTTTGTATAACAGAAGTCCTTGGTCAAGTGCTGTTGTGCTATATCATACAGACATACAATAAAATGAACTTTCCCACTTGGTTTATAATCTGTGTTTATTACAGATCCAACAGTTCTACTCTGGAGATAAAACTTGTAAGTCCCACTTCCCGTTAGAAGTTTATCACAAGAAGAGCTGAGAAAGACATAAACACCATGACCCAAAATATGCTTCTTGTTAGAGACCTCCATCACATTTCTGCAAACTGTGATACCACTTTGTTTGCTTTTTCCCTCTTTCAGAAGCAGGAAATGCAACCTGTGGCTCTCAAAGTCAAGTTATAATTGTCCTGCTCATCTGGGTCAGATTTAGGAAAAAAAAGTATGCTAATCACCACAGTGAGGATCTGATTTTCATAAAAGCTTGGTTCCTATTTTGGCACAGAACTAATTGGCTTGAAGTTGTAAGATCTTCATACAGTGAGTATTGGTCTCTTTCAGAATCTGTCACAGTGGGAGCTGCTACGTGGTGAACACTTGTGGAAACCTGCCCTCACATCAGTAATAGTAGCAAAAAGTTTTGCACCTCATGCTTGGTTCTGGTGAGAGTCTGAATATGGCCATTCATTGTCAAAATCAGAAGTTTTCTCAGTAGAAAACTGAGATTGGAGTCTATGGCTTGAATCAGGTGTAGTAAAGTCTTTGAAGTATTTTCACGTCACTGCTCTAACAGGTATGATACTTTCTGTCTGTCTCCCATTCTCAACCCAGTTTCTTTTTAGCACAGGAAAAACACTTCATGGCACTCCATTTCACCTTATGAGTCTGGAAGAGTTCACTCTGTTGCATTTTCACTGCATTAGTCTGTCAAGCTAATATGAGAATGAACTCAAATTTGCTGGTAAGCATGTACCTAGGGCACACAGAAAGCAGCTCTTCTAAGCTACAAGTATGTCACTTGTAATGAGTCTCCTGACTAGGCATTACTCTAAGTGTTCTTCCCATCTAATAAACGAAGAGTAAGAGCTGTCTTTTCTGTGTGGAAACTGGCATGGCATTTGTGGCAGCATGAGGCTGTTTCCAAAGACTGATATGAAAAGGAGTTTATCTGTGCTATGGCCAATGTATCATGCTTCTCATACTTTTTGGGCCGTGTTTTGAGAGTGATTAATTGTAGTCATCACCACATTCAATTAATTTTATGCAGCTGGTTCTTACAGTGCGTTTGTACCAAATGTCCTCTAACAGCTGATAAATCATCCCTGAGTGGCTGCAGAGGCAGCCGCAGTGACATACACTGGGCTGACAACAAGAATGTGTCACAAAACCTCTCTTGCCCCTTCTTTCCAGAAAGATTTTTGTGACCTTTGGTGGCATTTGCAAGAAGCCGTTTTATCCTGATGTTCCATGGCTCTATTGATCTCTGTGTAGGATTAATCTTAGACAAACAGGCCATATAATTTATGTAAACTCTGCAGGTAATTAAATTCCTTTCAGCAAAGGTCAGGGCAGAATATTTAAGATTTCATTTGAATAGAAATTACAGTAAGAAATGAAGGAAAAGAAGACGGAAAGGAAGAAATTTGGACCTTGTCATATCAATAATTATGGTGTAACTAAGAGGACTTTAGTTATTTCTCAAAGGTGAACATCCAGTCTTCATCATCTGCACACACAGTTTGAAAATATTTGTCTATAACCACTTGAAATAACTAAGAAGTATTCAAATAATTCTAACGGATAACGAATGAAAACATCATCTTTTTTAAAAGAGACCTGAGACACTCCTCCCTACGTGTAGAAGCCCTAAGCTTATCTTTGTGACCGGCCATGATTATAATATGCACTCTTCCTACACCAAGACCTGATGTCTTATTGAGAGCAGTATTTTTCTGTTTATCTTCCAATTTCACATATCTTTGGATTTCAGTGCTCAAGATTTTCTTCAAAACACTCCATTTGCGGGGACAAGCCCAGATACCCATATGAATGCTTGGCTTCTGGGCAATGATGCAGAAACTACCCTATGATAAAATTTTATGATGTCTTTTTTTGCTTGATATGTCCCAGACTATCAACATGTGGTGCTGTGTTTGGGAAAGGACTGCATAATTTCTACTACTTACCTGATGAAATGGTGTCTGTCTGGACACAACAGAGAACTGTCGCGAGGCTGAGCGAGCACCTAGGCTGGAGACAGAGATATTCAATGGGTGAAATCTTTGGAATAGCTCAGCCTTCAGAGATGGTTTGAATAAGTGTCAGGGTCACCTTCCCCTCCAGCTGAGGTGAGTATTACATTCACAGAGACTAGTGGGGCATAAAATAGCTCTCACTTATGGAACAGTTTAAGTTATAGAGATAGGATTTTTCACAGACACTCCTCTATTGTCTTTTTTCCTGTCTCTCATTGAATGGCTTTTACAAGGCTGTTGTGAAAGGGGGTAACCGTTGGTCACTACTGAAAAAGGCAGTTATTATCTCAGTGTCATGACATTGCTCTACCTTCCTTCCTGCAGTAAGGACCTCACTGAGGTCTGGTTTGACTTCACCATCTCCAGGAGCTCTGTCCCCCCACACCTCAATTTTCAGTGCACTCATCATCTCTTTGTATAGTATTTCTGGCAAATACCAAACTCTTTCTTATCCCCACTCCCAACTGTGAACTCTCCACCCAGTACAGCTGCTCCTTAACCTGCAAACTTAATTGACTTCCTTGAAACCACACCTCATCTCCAAACTGTTTGCAATAAGAAGGTCAAAACATACCTGGGAATTAAAACCACAGAAGGAAAGCAAAAATCAGATTGTAAAGGACCTCAGGAAGTCTCTAATCGAACCTCCGGCTTTCATCAAGAACAGCTGTGATATCAGACCAGGTTGTTCAAAAGCTTTACTCAAGACTGCTACACCAAGTCCTCTTCTCCAGGCAGAACCTACCCTGATCCCTCAGCCCTTTTTTGAGATCCCTCAACTTTTTTGAAAGTGGATGCAATATTTATCCCTTAACAACATTGCCCCGACCTCCATGGCCTTTCAAAGAAGATGAAAGCAGAGGTCTTTCAAAGAGATCAGCCAGTTTTCTCACTACTTTAGATGCTGCTCATTTCATCCTGAGGGCCAAATATGGGTCAAGTTCTCAGGTGTTATCCTTGATATGATCCTTATCTTCTGCAGGTAGCTCCTCTCCTTGAACTACCTACTAAGCACAGACGCCAGTGAAGAAGGTATTGAGTGCCTCACCTCTTTTGGTGTTTGCTGCTATAAAGTTACCTGCCCCAGTCGAATGGGAGTTTGGCTCCCAAGTACCATGTGATCACCAGAAGTGAAAACTGTGACCACAAAAACGACCATCACTTCAGGCGTTCAATAACTGTGACGGTCCATGTAAGTCTGCAACCACGCAGTCCTTGCAAAGAGCAAAATTGCCAATAGAGGACATAAACTGTTATAGGAATGTTTCAATTAGATCAGCATAAACTGACATAAGTATTGATATGACTCAGAGCTGACCTGGGCCCTTTACAAGGACACGCTGATGTCAGACAGGCTTTCCTTCCAGAATCTTGTTGTGTAAAGGAGTTCCAGAAAAGAGGCCTCTATTGATCTCTCTTGATAAGTGAACAGAGAACGATGGGCTTGGCCAGGTGATGGCTGGGTGGAACACAGTATCTGGCATGTCAGAAGCCAGAATAGACAGACACGGAGGTAACTTCCGGCCTAAAACCTTTAAGTCAAATAATTTAGTGAATGAATGAGATTGTTTTGCAATAAATTGAGGAAATTATTATGTAAAGATAAAAACACTTGCCCCATTTGACAAGTGGTGACTGCTAGGAATTCAACAGCAAAGAGCCCCTACAGCTGCATATTAAAAGCCAGCCACCCAACTGCTGAGCACATGACCATTGCTCCGAGTCAGCAGTAGCATCTGCTGCTGCTGCAGGTCCTGCTGCAGATCTGCTCCAGTCACAGTAGCATCTGCCTCACCAGCTTTGCAGCAGCGTCTTCTGTCTTGTAGCTAGCTGCCTTTGCTTCAATTAGAGTCCCATCTGCCTCCGCACTGTCTCTGTTTCTGATATGATTACAGTCACATCTGCTCTGCCTTTGACTGCTGCTTTCATTATGGTTATAATGTCATACACCCTTGTGCTTTCCTCTGCTCCTGCTACTATAATGACACTAACACCTGACTTGGCTTTTGACACAGTTGCTTAAAACATCTGTCCCTGTGCTTACATTGAACATAGGTGTAGCTAGTCTGATGTGAATTTAAGGTTCATCTCAATCCATGTTCTCTCCACCACCAACCATCTCCACACACTGATGGGGAAGATGTGGGCACTCTACAATAAGCAGGTGTGGGAAGATCTGCTGCTGATCTTTGCCTGCTCCTGCAGTTGATGCAGCAACCATAGTGTTAGCCTGTGATTTGAGAGAACTAGGTTCAGATTTCTGCTTTGCAACTAGTTTACCAACCAAGTTAGAAAAGGTTAGTCAGGCCCATATGTGTTGTAGAGTTTTACACTTAATGTCACAACTGCAGGTTTTCTGGTTGTTAGTTTTCACTATGACAAGCCCTAACTTAAAGTTCCTCATGCAATGTATGGGGAAAGTTAGAAGAACCTTAGGAATTTTCTCAAAACTGAGAAAGGGACTCCCCATATGAAATTGTAACAAGGCACCTCCTTTCATGAAGGATTCATAGCCTGAAACCGTCTGTTGGAAAAGTGTGCCTGTGTCTTTTCAAAGTGGAAGTGGACTTGCTCCTTCTTTCCCAAACTACAGCTGACATGCAGTAGCAAGTGCAATGGCAGCCCTGAAAATGTGTAATAGATAAATGAGGATTCACTTATTTCAACTGTGGGTTTGAAATTACCCCCTCTACAAAGATTATCTCAAAAGCAATAGAGGCCATTGTATACAGGGAACTTTCTCTTCTGCAAGCTCTGTATCCTGGTGAGAGGAGAAAGAGATGGATCATACATAAGAAGTGAAGAAGAAATCTGAGCTGGCATGTTTGCCATCATGTTATTGGTTACATCTCCTGTAAGTACTGGAGTAGTACTGGAGATATTTAAGCAGAACAATAACTTCAGGGTTTGTTTCTTTTAAAGAAAAAGAAATAGCACTGTAACTGGGCTTTGAAGGACTATTTTTGCAGGATATGGAAGAGCATTAGCTGGTGAAATCCTATTGTTGCTTACTTGACATGTTCACAGGTTTTCCCTGTAAATCTCTGCCATATAGTAAAACTCCTTTGCTTACCCACAGAAATACAGGAACAAATTGAAATTTCCTGATTTCTTGTAATTAATATACTTAGAAGCCAAAACCTCAGCCCCTCACACATGTCTCCCTCAGGCCTGTCTTCACTGACGTGACTTTATTACAAGCTTCAACCCAAAAGCCATATGGAAGTGTTAGCATGCTTTGCTCAAGCATAAGTCACTCTGGTTGAGCCAATAAAACCTGTTAAGAGGCAGGCTCTTCAGCTCAAACACAGTATTTACAATTATATTGATTTGGGTTCAGTTTTATGGCTCCTAATGTGTCATTTAGCTTATATAAATCTATACAGGTCTTTCCTGGGATATTTGTATGACTCCTCTGTCTCCCCATTAGTATAATACGCCAGCATATCAATATCTACTTCCCTTCCTTCTTCCTCTCCTCTCCTCTCCTCTCCTCTCCTCTCCTCTCCTCTCCTCTCCTCTCCTCTCCTCTCCTCTCCTCTCCTCTCCTCTCCTCTCCTCTCCTCTCCTCCCCTCCCCTCCCCTCTCCTCTCTCCTTCTTTCATTTTTACAGGGATATTCTCAACTCCTTGTAGATGTTTTATTACAGTGCACAACTTTGTTGCATCCACTGCAGTATTCAGTGATGCAGGAAGTTTGGGATGACATTGATGGATCAGGTAACCCCATGTTTGCTGAGCTGAATGCACTTCAGTATTCTCCTCAAACACAGCAGGCTCTGTAGGGATGCTTACATTTCAATAAGTGTGTAACATTGGCAGAATCATGAGTCCAAATCTGCCATCAAAATGATCTGCAAAAGCAGCTGGTCTTATGCCTGTCTAGTCAAACTAGACCAAACCTCTCAACCTTTTGAGGTTCACCCATCACTAATAATTAATGTCTGACTTTGATAAAGCTGACATTTGGTTTATAAAGGCAGACTAATAAGCTCCAAGAAGGCTTAGAAATCCTATCAAGTAATGTACTGCATTACAAATATTAAAAATTACTGTCAAAATTAACATAATCTACTGCTGGGCACGTTAGTATATTAATCTGATTGGAAGCGTGACCTCTTTTTGCTAACTTTTGAAGTGACCCTGGTAAAACTGTGACATTTCTAGATATGTTGCAGATAACTGTTTTTTACAGATCTGTATAAATATAAGATACAGAGAATCTAGATATCAAAAACACCCTGTTTTCAGGGTTTGAAAATTTTCTGTTACAGGCTTTTCTGTTACATGAATGTCTTTTGCATTCTATGAGTAGCACAATATTTTACATGCTTTAGGCAACTCTTCTTTTCTGGGCCTTTTTCTCTGGCTTTCCATTTTTGAGGCAGATGTTATCTTTATGGTTAAAGAGGTTTGGGCCTCCCTCTGTGATATTTAAAGGGACCCAAAGCCTACTAATTTTAATTTCAGTGACTGCAGCTAGAAAGCAGTGGGAGTCACTGACCTTGAGATGACATGCATGAAAGGACAAAGTATGATGAGAACTTTGTCCCATCTCTCTGTGTCTTTGTTGGACAGTGGCTGTTAGCTGCATCTGAATCTTTTAGATGTTTCTTTTCCTACCTCTGCTTTGTGGACGGACATAATCTGGAGATACAGGTGCTGTAGAGGATAACATTCCAGTCACTTACTGAACAGGAAGAGAGAAAGGAAATAAGATTAAATGAAATGTAAGAAGCAATGTGTTTTCTGATGTCTTTGTGTTCCCCTAACTTGGGGTGAAAGGTTTGCTTGCAATTCTCAATCTACCTGGGAGCACAGCGTTAAAGCTAGGTATAATATTAGTGGTAAACTTTAACCCTCACCATTGGCTAAAGCATTCTGCAGCTTTTGATGTTCCCCCTTTAATGCAGCATTGTTTCTTTTCCCCTTTAATGCAGCATTGTTTCTTCCTGCCCCAGCTCTTTGCCTTCTGTGAGCATGGGAACCCACGTTTCTTTGAATTAGAGGTCCTCAGTAGGCCTATGGTAATCATTTCCCTCTTTGCCAAATATCCTGGGTGTCTCACTTTGCCTTAAAGGGATCAAAGTTCAATTTCCCTCTTTTCCATGGTCTGAAATGCTGTTGAGGAGTGTAGGAATGGTGTGTCCCTGCTCCTACTGATCACACATCAATTATCATACTAAGAATAATGATACACAGAACCTAAACAGTATGTGGGGAATCTGAAAAATTATGGACTAAGAAGTAGAGCAAATAGCAATGAAGAATGGCAAAGTCACAGAGAATGGAGTTCTTCAGCTTCTTGTGGCTATACACTGATTTCACCAAATTATGAGAAAATGAACATGGGCCGGCTGTGTGTGCTTGCAGCCCAGAAAGCCAACCGTATCCTGGGCTGCATCAAAAGGAGCGTGACCAGCAGGTCAAAGGAGGTGATCCTGCCCCTCTACTCTGCTCTTGTGAGACCTCACCTGGAGTATTGTGTGCAGTTCTGGTGTCCTCAACATAAAAAGGACATGGAACTGTTGGAACAAGTCCAGAGGACGGCCACGAGAAAGATTAGGGGACTGGAGCACCTCCCGTATGAAGACAGGCTGAGAAAGTTGGGGCTGTTCAGCCTGGAGAAGAGAAGGCTGCATGGAGACCTCATAGCAGCCTTCCAGTATCTGAAGGGGGCCTATAGGGATGCTGGGGAGGGACTCATCATTAGGGACTGTAGTGATAGGACAAGGGGTAAGGGGTTAAAACTTAAACAGGGGAAGTTTAGGTTGGCTATAAGGAGGAAATTCTTTCCTGTTAGGGTGGTGAGGCACTGGAATGGGTTGCCCAGGGAGGTTGTGAATGCTCCATCCCTGGCAGTGTTCAAGACCAGGTTGGATGAGGCCTTGGGTGATATGATTTAGCGTAAGGTGTTCCTGCCCATGGCAGGGGGGTTGGAACTAGATGATCTTAAAGTCCTTTCCAACCCTAACTATTCTGTGATTCTATCTTATTCTATATTGGGTCAAAAAAAAAATTTTGGGACAATTTTATAATGTAAAAAATATTTCTTTGACAATCTCAACACAAATAGACACACACATATTTTGGCAGAAAGAAAAAGTCTGTTCAGCCTGAACTGCATTTTTCCTAATGTCTTTTTCCCCAGATGAGCTACTGAAGAGGAAAAATCCCATCATTTTCTTCCTGCAGGTCTAGGCTACTCAGAGCTGCAGGGAATTGAAGGTGTGCATCCCCTTTTTTGATGTCCTGGATACTGGCAGAACTGAATTCCCCAAGCGTTCTGGGCTGCCTTAGTGGCCATCTGTCTGAATTGACTGCGTTGTCCCAGGCTTAAATGACCACCCAGCCTGAACTCTGCAAGGGGGAGCTGCCAAGCTGCGGTTAGTTTCTTCCCCAAATAGCTCTAAAGTGCGGCTTGGTGTATGCTTTAAGTAAAATTATGCTACTGTTCAGTTCTCTGCTTGATTAAAATGTATCTTTCAGCATTTAAGGGTGGGCAATGACTTGCTGAGATTAGGAAAGGAAGTGAACTGGCTGGAAAGCAGCAAGGAAATATGTTGTTTACGAGTAGTGGGAGGGCCGTAGTATGTGTTGCTGAAGTCTGGGGCTTGGCCGTATTACTCAACTCCAGTGAAATATCTGCTAAACTCATGCCGAGTCCCATTTTCTTTCTTAATAGTACACACAGGGCCGATTTTACCAGAAGAGTGATTCATCCACTGTGCTATTCTAGATAAATTTCGGGAGAGCAGTGCTCTTTTGGGCTGACAGTGTGACCATTTGTCCCAGGACAAATGCCCTCACAGCCTGTCAAGTAAGTTGGCTGGAAACAGGCTTCCTAAGATTTGGAGTTTTTCAACAAGATTTCACTTGGCATAACAATTTTCTTTCCATAACAAATGTTTTAAGCAGCGTTGGGAGTCCTTGCTTTCTCATGATTGCAGCAGGGTGTTGCACGCCCTGGGCTCTAACTGCTGCCAAAGAAGCTCTGTGCAGCGATGCTTGTCAAGGAGAGACTTCATCATCCGCAGGAAGTGCAGGTATTATAAACTCATCAGTACAGTCAGTATTTAACAGGTCTGCGTGAAACATGAGTGTGCTCTCTCGGGTGCCACTTCACTGATTTTCAGAAACGGAAAACTTGGCTGTTTTGAAGAAACAAGGGTTTCAGTGGCTGTCAATGAAAAGAGATGCTTTTTTCTTTGTTTCCGTTTCAAAAAGAAAGAAGTTGATAAAACAAACCTATTTAAAGTTTTCTAATGAGCAATTGTTTAGAGCAGTCAAAACACTGGCTTCCTGAAGAAGCCAATAACTGATCTAACATGTTTTTTGTAGATGCGCGTGTGTACAGCTTGGACTATAAAAAGGAATTGTTTATAACCTCTAGAATTATTGGAGTGAACCATAACAACCCCTGCAAGCAGAGGTCAAGATTTCTGGGGTTTGGCACAGGCTGTGATAGACTTATTTTCTGACAGTAGCAAATGGTATCATTCTATTATTTCCTCTTTTTCTATTTGTCAGATGATAGGATAACACTCTCAGATGCATTTTGGTTTAATCAATTTTTCTAAAGCATCTAAAGATCCTTGGCTGGAAAACAGTATCTATTATCCTGAGCCTATGATTTCCAAAGTTTTGTGTCTTTTGTCTCCCAATATATTTGCATTTTAACAGAAATAAAATTGAGAACAGACCAACTGAAATAAATAAATAAATCTGGCTTGAGCTTGAACTAGTTTTCATCTTGTCCTTTTCTTGTTCCTCATTAGTACTGTGCCATACCTAATGGCTTTTTTTCTGAATGTTGAGAAATTCCCCAGCTGATATTAACGGTCATAGAAGGAGAAACTGAAATATCACATTTTTTTGGATGGAAATTAGTCATTTTTTTTTATGCTGAAGAAATAGCTTATTTTGATGGCAGTGGCTTCTGTTGTATTTATGTTCCTCCACTGATCTCATCAGGGTGCCATAGGAACCATCCACATAGGGCCTGAACCAGCTGGGTCCAATATTAATGAGGAAAAGGACATGTTAATTGTAGCAAGTGTTTCAGAGACCAGTACTTCAAAGCCAATTCAGCCAGACCAGACTGAGCCTCCCTGTGCATGGTTTTTCACATGATCTTCCATCATCTTTTGAACAGAAAGTCTACACAGAGACACAGAAATTCCTCTGAAGAAGTTTTTGCCTTTATCCAGGGGCAGTGTGACCTGTCATCTTCCTCTTATGGGTGGCAGACTGAATGGTTAATCAGGACTACCTCAGCAGCCACTGGTTTATTTTGCAGCAGTAAGGTGAATTGCCTCTAGCCAGGAACATAGGGGATTTTCAACTATTTGCTGTGGACATCTTTCCTTCAGTTCAGACTTGTCTTTTTTAGCTGTCTGAGGGAAATATCTCCCTGCAAAAAGTCTATTTTGCTGTAAGATGCAGGGGTTACCCTGACATTCTGGTGCTTATTGCAGTGAATTTCTTGGTCTCTTAGGTTTTCTACTCAATACTGCTCATTTTGCTTTTTGAATCTGAGAAGTCTGGTGATGCTCATATGAGCTTTCAAACTTTTGCTCAGGCACAGGGTCAGCACTGATGGCTCTCAGATGTGCAAGCCTTTTCTTCTCTCTAACAGGCTCTGGAAGAGCACTCACTAACTGCTGTTTTTAAGGAAAAGTTCTTTGGCACAAGTAAGGTCCAGGGAAGGGCTGTGGCACAAAGTCTATTTGTTGTAAACTAGAAAGTCACCCAAATGTTAGAACAACGTGTTTGTAGCCCACCAAAGTGAGGTCTCTGTGAAGAAGGTTTCTGGCATCCTGGGACTCTCTTTTAGCAATTCTGGTGACAGCAGGGTGATTGCTGGCAGGCACTGTGGGGACTTGAAAAGGGGAATCACTTCTGAGTAGTTTCCAGTCTTTGTTCAAGAGTTAACCCAGGGTTTTCTTCATCGATGCTTCTTCACAGAGAAGGAAGGAGTGGATCAAATATTTCTAAGGCTAAGATGCAAGTGCACTTAAAATCTCTTTGAATGTCTTTCAAAAGAATCAATTATTTTGTTAAATCTCTGGGGTTTATCAGAAGTAAGAAATTAAAGGAAATCATATTTTCAAAGGGCGATAATTTTATGTGTGGTTGGTTTGTTTCAGCATTACATAAATTTTGGTCATCCTTTTCACAAATGAAAATACTGTATGAAGGATGTTGTGATCTCAGGCGAGTTTGTAAGATAGCATCATGTTATTTGGACAGTTATCTAATCTGAGGTTTCTTAGAAGCCACAGCTATGATTATTGTTTTTACAGCCCAGGTTTACTGACTGTGTCAATTCACCTGATATGTTGGTTTGCTTTGAGTTGCCTGTGTAATATTAGTTATTACTAGTTAACTAAATATTAGTTAAGAATAAAATGCTTGTTAACTGATTTTATATTTTTGTATAGGAACTTACAGTTGCGAGCTAATAATATCCTGGATTGCAACTGTTATCTCAATCTCCATCATCACTTGCCCTCTGAAATTTAAAACTGTGTTTTATACCTCTATGTTCAAGATCTTTATTTTTATATATAGCCTTTTACCCATGCTAGCCAGCATTATTTTTATGCAAATAGAGGTCAGTTCAGATTACATACACTCTTCCACTCAAATCTGGACTGGGACACAGAACATTATCAATATTACATTTCACATCTAATCATCAGCTAGTTGTAACTGGAAGAAGAAAACTTTTGTTTCCATTATGTCATCCCCTTCCTACTTCACTGGTCAACATCTCAGTTATATTTGTGATAAAATTAGTTCAAAGCACGAAGACCTTCAACAGCCTCTGTTCAGTAGTTATCAAGTATTGATAAAGAAATCAAAACTGACAAGGGCTTCAGCTGAAAATCTGGAACATGATGGGAACTTGTATCAGCCTACTGGGATTTTCAACTTTGAGCTTCCTGTTGTAGGCAGGAGCTGAGTTTTATCAAATAACTTAGGAATGAAGCAACCACATCTAACATACTGCAATCTCTGCAGCAAAGCAGCATGTTTTTTCTTTCAGTCACATCTGTGATGAAATTTCCATGAAAGACATTGTAATTAACGATTGTAAATCCAGAAGAGATCCTAATTATTACTCCAAAGTTCAGTGTAACTCAGATTTGTGGTCAAGGCTGACTGGGAAAAGGTGATGTAAGGAAGATGTAATTAAAATAATCTTTCTTAAGCGATGGCTTCCCAGCTATTCCACAGCTTTCAGGATCAACCACATTATGCCTCACATAACAGAACTGCATCCACAAAAGGTCAATTTCTGCCAAGTAACTGAGCTCATATACAAAGCCATTTCAACCTTGTTCCTTCAGTTTGTCTGTTCTGTGATCAATATCGCAGTCTAGACCTGGATGACTGCAGAATCTGATTGCAGCTTAATTTCCCATAAGAGTAGCTAGACCTGCTGAAACAGCTTGAATATGCAGCACTGAATAAGCAGGCTGAGCGACAAATGTCCTCATGCCATATTGGAAAGCCCAATTAGCACAGCAGAGTGCATCTTGCTGTGCTATTTTTCTCCCCATTGCATTTTGAAAGGATTAAGCTCTGGGACAGTCATTGCCAAGTAAAGGAAAATAACATTTGCATCCATCACTGCGTAATTAATTCTAAGGAAACTATAGAGATGCATGTGTGCTTTTAATTTTTCAGTTTATATAAGGTTTGCTTTAAAGACTTGAGGATAAACTGGCAGTATGTTAAACATTTAGTGACTAGTAAGGACTTTAACCCAATTCTTCTTTAGATTTAACTGGGGCAGTGAAAAGAATTATCTTCTCTACCAATCCTTGTCATGCCCTCTGTCAAACGACACTGTCCCCACAGTGTGGTTGGAGATACATCTGATCTACCACGTTTACAGCCTGCAGGCAGAGCACTGATGAGAACAGCAAGCTCATTATTAGGTCTGACTGCATTCACAGACTAATGAGGATGGGTAGGTTCATTTTGGGTGGCATCTGCTTTCCCTAATACCAGCAGTGTCCCTGTCTGAGTTGTTTGTGAGCTGCATCTTGGAAGGCTCAGCTTGGGACAAGCCTGAATCAACACCAGTTAACTTTAAAATGCTGGGCTATAATTTGTGGCGGTTTAGAAATGCTTCATGTCTAGTTTTATCCCCGTTGCACAAATGCCAGCTCTGGTAGAGAACTGGAAGAAGAACTTGGGACCAGTTATTGCATTCACTTTCAAAATCTAGTAAGTCATCGGAGGATGTGAGTTGGTATCTTCAGGTTCCCAGAGACACTTCTTTGTCTGGTTTTCCAGATGAAGAGGCCTTGCCTCTGCAGAGCTGCTGCACTGAGGTTTTTTTTGGAAGAAGGAAAGATATCACAAGGCTCTCTTCCCTGGACAAGCAGCCAGGAAGGGAAGATAGAAGAGAAGTGTATCAGGAGATGCGCTCAGATGACTCACCTTGGGTAGGTAATGCCTAAGCTCCCATCAGCACCAAGCAAAAGCCAAAGTAAAGTCAGCAGGTTGGGCTGCACAGCTTATTCAACCATGGAGACTTTTGGCTGAACTTATTCCTAGATCTCTGTTTTCTCTTCTTGTGTCAGTTACCTCCATTGAAGGTAACAAGGAGAAACCTGCATATTAATTTAATTTTTATGCTGAGATCTAAATAATTCAGTTATGGAGGTGTCAGAGAAAACCAGAACAAATAGAGAAAATGGATGTAGGGAAGAAAGGAAAGTACTGAAAACAAAGGGCTTAGGTACCTCCCAATCAGGGATCACTAGTACAGTTGGCCATTAAAATTTAGCTGAGTTGAGTATATTGTTTTTAATTTGTATTCCCATAACATAGTCTGTTAAGGAGGGTGTATGCAGCAAATGCATATTAATGATGTTGTACATTTGCATATTATAGATCCACGACACCAAGGGTGTAGTAAAAATCTTTATGAAAAGTGGTGACTATGCAGCAGTCAATTTTCTCTATATTTCAACCATTTTAATGCTCTTTATTTTTGCACACACACACATGCACAAAATCCCTACAACCAATAGCTATACTACATTAACAGACTAATGACCTGCAAAATTCCATTTATAAAAGATGAAGAATTGTTAGCTTTATATAGAGAATGGTCAAATTATCTGTTCCTCTGGAAGACTTCCAGTTCTTTGTTCCTTTGTTCTAAAATTTTTTAAACCAACAAACTGCTGAATAGATTGTTTTAAAAATACATATTTAACCCACCTCAGACTTAGTGCCAGGAGAAGAAAATCCTAAGCTTCATTTTCAGAATGAAACCAATGACCTGGCTTCATTTGGGGCTCAGCTCAGATGCCTCTATACAAATGTCCATAGTATGGGGAACAAACAAGAGGAATTAGAGATGTGTGCACATCTAGTGGATATGATATACTAGGTATCACAGAAACATGGTGGGATGGCTCCTCTGACTGGAGTGTTGGAATGGAAGGTTACAGGTTCTTTAGAAAAGACAGGCCTGGCAGGCGGGGAGGGGGACTTGTTATCTATGTTAAGGACAGGCTGGAGAGTATGCAACTCTGTCTGGGGACAGGTGAGCAGTCAGCAGAGAGTTTGTTGGTCAGGGTTAAAGGGAGAACAGTGATAGGAGACATTATTGTGGGGATCTGTTACAGAACGCCTGATCAAGGATGTGAAAATGAAGCACTCTATAGACAAATAGGAACAATCTCACCCTCACAGGCTGTTATTCTCATGGGGGACTTCAGTCAAGAGATGGTCGAATTCGAGATCCTCAGGACAGTGAGAAGAGCGTGCAGCAAGTCACTGCGCTGGACTTCGAAAGAGCAGACTTTGGCCTCTTCAGGAGCCTGCTTAGTAAGGTTCCATGGGATATAGCCCTAGAGGGCAGAGGGGGCCTAACACCGTTGGTTGATATTCAAGGATCACCTGCTACAAGCTCAGGAGTGTTGCATCCCAACTAGAAGGAAGTGCAGCAGGAGGGCCAGGAGACCTCCTGGGATGGATAAGGAGCTGCTGAGGAAAAATCAAAGGAAAAAAGAGGCTTATAAAAGGTGCAAGCAAGGACAGGTGGCATGGGAAGAGTACAGGGATGTTGTCTGGGAAGCTAGGGACCACATTAGGAAAGCTAAGGCCCAGTTAGAATTCAACTTGTCTAAGGATATGAAAGATAAAAGGAAGGGATTCTATAGGTATATTGCAAATAAATGGCAGGCTACAGACAACATGTGCCCCCTCAGGAAGCTCACGGGAGAAATGGCTACCCTGAATTCTTAGAAGGCTGAGGTTCTGAATGACTTCTTTGCCTCAGTCTTCACTGGCAAAGGCTCTGACTGCACCACCCAAGTCTTGGAAGGCAGATGCAGGGACTGTGAGAATGAAGACCTTAGTAGGCCCACTGTAGGAAAGGATCTGGTTCAAGACCATCTGAAGAACCTGAATGTGCACAAGTCCATGGGTCCTGATGAGATCCATCTGCAGGTCCTGAAGGAGCTGGCAAATGAAGTTGCGAAGCAGCTGGCCATCATATTTGAGAAATCATGGCAGTCAGGTGAAGTTCCCGATGACTGGAAAAAGGGAAATATAACCCCCATTTTCAAGAAGGGGAAAATGGATGACCCGGGGAATTACAGACCAGTCAGACTCACCTCTGTGCCTGGCAAAATCTTGGAGCAGATTCTCCTGGAAGGCATGCTGAGGCACATGAAAAGCAACAAGGTGCTTGGTGACAGCCAGCATGGCTTCACTAAGGGCAAATCCTGCCTGACCAATTTGGTGGCCTTCCTATGATGGGGCTACAGAACTGATGGACAGGGGTAGAGCAGTTGATGTCATCTATCTGGACTTGTGTAAAGTGTTCGACACTGTCCCACACGACATGCTTGTCTCTAAATTGGAGAGACATCAATTTGATGGATGGACCACTCAGTGGATAAAGAACTGGCTGGATGGCCATACACAAAGAGTTGTAGTCAATGGCTCGATACCCATCTGGAGAACAATAATGAGTGGTGTCCCTCAGGGATCGGTGTTGGGACCATCTTTGTCACTGACATGGCCAGTGGGATTGAGTGCACCCTCAGCAAGTTTGCTGATGACACCAAGCTGTGTGGTTTGGTTGACACGCTGGAGGGAAGGAATGCCATCCAGAGGGATCTCAACACGCTTGTGAGGTGGGCTGATGGCAACCTCATGAAGTTTAACCGTGCCAAGTGCAAGGTCCTACACCTGGGTCGGAGCAATCCCAGGCACAGCTACAGGTTGGGCAGAGAAGAGATTCAGAGCAGCCCTGCGGAGAAGGACTTGGGGGTGTTGGTCAATGAGAAAATGAACATGAGCTGGCTTCAGTGTGCGCTTGCAGCCCAGAAAGCCAACCGTATCCTGGGCTGCATCAAAAGCAGCATGACCAGCAGGTCGAAGGAGGTGATCCTGACCCTCTACTCTGCTCTCATGAGACCTCACCTGGAGTATTGTGTGCAATTCTGGTGTCCTCAACATAAAAAGGACATAGAGCTGTTAGAAGAAGCCCAGAGGAGGGCCACAAGGATGAGGGGACTGGAGCACCTCCCGTGTGAAGATAGGCTGATTGGGGCTGTTCAGCCTGGAGAAGAGAAGGCTGCGTGGAGACCTCATAGCAGCCTTCCAGGATCTGAAGGGGGCCTGTAAGGATGCTGGGGAGGGAGGGACTCTTCATTAGGGACTGTAGTGACAGGACAAGGGGTAACGGGTTCAAACTTGAACAGGGGAAGTTTAGATTAGATATAAGGAAGAAATTCTTTACTGTAAAGGTAATGAGGCATTGGAATGGGTTGCCCAAGGAGTCTGTGAATGCTCCATCCTGGTGGTGTTCAAGTCCAGAGTAGACACAGCCTTGGGTGATATGGTTTAGTGTGAGGTGTCCCTGCCCATGGCATGGGGGTTGGAGCTAGATGATCTTAACGTCCTTTCCAACCCTAGCTATTCTATGATTCTACGTTTCTATGATTCTATTAATAGGTTGTATGGCTTAGATACAAATTCTTGCAACTCAGCTGTTTACAGTGAAAATTAGCCCTATCTGAGATAGCTATGGTTTGTTATTATTCTTTAGCTGGGCAAGAAAATTTTGACATATCTGAATAAGCATGGACCCTTGTATCAAAATGAGACCAGCAACATAATCTGCAAGTAGGTGTCCATTGGCCTAAATGCATAGTTAAAACCTCCTTCTCTGTTGATGATGCTTTGGATAAACTGTGTTGAATTTGCTTCCCATCAGTGCATCCTACTGTAACCACATGTAGTTACTGGTTCAAGTGGACTTTGAAATATGGTAAAACAGAGGAATAACCTGGCCAGTTATACCAGGGTATGAGCAGAAGTCTTGAGTGCCATGTGTCAGTCTTGGTGAGGGAAAGTTTCCTAATGTAAGAGATAAGGTTGTGGCACTGATTCCTTCCAGATTTGTTTCTGCCTCCATGAAAATTGATTTGTTTGACACAAAAATGCTGTGTAAAGGCTAAAGGCTATGGACAGGCAAAGATTTCCACTCCATTTTGAATGAGAATCAAATGAAGGAGCAGAAGATTTGCAGTACCAGTTCATTCTCTCACTGCAGCTTCTTTGGTGGTTCCTGCCCTCATTTCTTCCATGGTGCAGTAGGTACATCTCAGGCATGCTGCCTGCTGCTATAAACTTTGCTGCATAAAGAGTAATAGTCCAATTTGTCTTCCACTGATGTTCATAGGTCTTGCCATTGGCTACAGTGTAAACTAGAGTACACCCTAATTTATAGAAACCAAATGATATTTACAAACCGCAAAAGGTTAAAGTAATGCAAAATCATCTTTGGACCTACTCAATAGCCTTGTATTCTCAGTGACACTTTCTTTAAAGACTGCAAATCAGAGGTTTGGGAAAGCAATTTTTCATTCTGCAAACACTGTCTGACTTTAGGAACAAGATTTATATTTTCAGTTTAAGCACAAATCTTCATCCTTTGTTTATTAAGGGATAACAAAAGGGGAACACCAAAGGGTGAAGGCTGGTGAGGGTCTAAATTTTAGGTATACCTGTCTTCCCTACTCTGCATTTATGTTTTTAATATCTATAGAAGGATTGTTTTCTTTCAGATTTGTTTTTAACCTAAAAACCAAGAAAACCCAAAAATATATTGTTCTTGGATCTTAAATGCTGAAAGACAAGTAATGGTGAAATAACCTGTTATGTGTCATTCTGTCTCTTCTACTTACCTGTAGAGTGAGGAGATCAAAATACAGAGTAATTGGCACTTGGCTGGGGTGAGGAGGGATGTATCCTATCTCCCTGACAACAAGCAGTTGTCCATGGGACATGGACATGTCCATGTACCCGCAGGTATATTTGACATGCTATAGAGATGCCAGGGTCTAACTACTGTGGCAGTGAATTATGTACATCCATCTGCCTTAGCCACTCTGTAAGGTTTATGTAAGGAATAATGTCTAAAGGTAAGTGCAGTGACCATATTGTCATCTCAAAACATATGTCCTTATGGTTGCATGGTGAGAGGACTGCAATAACAAAATTCCCCTAGGCTCTGCTGTTGTTTTCACCCAAACCAAATTTCTCCACTGCTGTAACCCATCTGATTTTGTGGGTGGAAACTTATTGGGACAGAACAGACCTAAGTATTATAAATAGCTAAAAAAGAAACAGGGAAAATGGGCATAGTTTTTCAGGGAAATTAAGTGGATGCAATATGTATTAGTATTCCTAACAGGCCAGTTAAGGTGCATGCTGACTGCCAGAGTCAGTTTTACACAGTCGCAAAGGGAATCTTCATGAGCAAGAAGTGAAAGCATAAAGAGTCAAGTCCTCACTTTTTTTCCCTTAGTCAGTTGAAGGACCAGTTGCCCCATCCTAGTCCCTTTAGACCAAAAGGGAGTTTTACCACTGATGTTAACGGGAACAGGATCTGGCCCAATAACTGGCTATTTTGGAGTTACTTCTGTCACCCTTGCTGTATTGTTGCTGAGAGTACAGAACATACTTGCCTTCTGTTTTTCACTCCCTAATGTTTCCTTAGAATACTTAGGCGGGAGTGACCGTAAATGCTTAACCTTTGTCAATGGCAGACATTCAACAGAGTTTGGCTGCCTCCTTCTATTTCCTTGTGGACACTGATTTAAGAGTCCATCCAAAACATTTGCTCAGAAGGATATGACTAACATGAGAATCTGTCACTGTGTAAACACAGGGACCAAAAACTATTTGGCAGCATTTTGGATCTGCTGGCTAATAATTAGGTATTTACATTTGCTTTAACAACACTACTTGTGATGATCTAATGTCATTCAGTATTTATATGGATAGCTCATCAGATTTTTTTCATTTTACAATGATTCAGCATAATCATATGAGAGAAGGAAAACATTTAAAGAAAAGTACTTATTTCAATAACTACTGTAAAATTTCAGTCAGGATCACATTAGGAATGACATGCTGAGCTCACATGAGAAGAACAACGCCTGCATTTACTGGAAACATTGCAGTAAGGGTGGGTGAAGTCATTGAAAACAAATTGCTCTTCCCTTCCTAAATAGGCTTGGGCTGGAATAGGGTCCTCTGGGTTGTGACCAGATTTAGCCTTCACAGCCAGTTTGTTCCACAGAAACTGAGTAAATTCCCTTGGGAAACAAATCTGCACAAATGTGCATGAGAATATTTGGGGAGGGGAGTGATAGCTGGATCTAACACAGTCAAAAATATATTAAAAGTTATGAACAATTTGCTGTTGCTTGGGAAAGTTCAGAAGAGTACATTCATTTATTGACACTTTTATCACTGCAGCAGGTATAATGTCATACTGATCCAACTGAGTCAAACGTTATGTGAACAGCACATATATCAGTCCCTAATTCAAATACATGTTATTCACTATCATGAAAAGTACAAAGACTGTGAAGCCTTAATGATACAGATCCAAGTACACATTGATAAGCTTGAAGGGCATACAATTTGTATTAACTTGTGTATCTTCTACTGACATTGTTTTCAGAGCATCATAAAAGAATAAGAAAATATAGCCAGTATGAACAAATTTACTTTTGATTCTCACACTACTAAAGGGCTTGTGAAAATGTTTGAGAACAAGAAGTTTTCTTGCCCACTCAAGCATTACCCTGTTTGACTATTTGCAAGAAGCAGAAAAATTCACGTTTCCCTACACGCTTTCCACAAATCACACCAATAGATCATAGGAGATAAGGAAAGCCAAATAATGTGCTCTGAGAGTCACAGACTACTCTATGAGCTTTCCAAATCTAACAGTGGCAAAGGTAACTTTGTGCACAGAACTGCCACCATAGATGATACCATTGCTCCTTGCTGCCTTCAGTTTTTATCCTTTACTTGGTACTTTGAAAAGCTGAGGAATACATTTCTGTGCAATAAACTTTCAGCTTATCCAGGTTAGATCTTACCCTGGCACTTCCATTTCCTGTAAGGTACATCCCTTCTTCTAAATCTTTCATTTCGATAAGCACTTTAGCTAGGAAGTTGCAAGATACTATGATAGAATCATAGAAATTAGGAGGCATCAAATCCACCCCTCTGCTTTAGGAGAGGAGAAAGTAGAGGTAACAAGGGACAAGATGAGAAGATAGCAATACTATGCTATACACATGTCTATCTGTACCATGCAAGTAACTGCATCTGGGAGTAGTATATTATTTTTGTCAATTCTCTATGTAAAATTGAAATCTTTTGTAGGATTTTTGATTTTGATAGTTTTTTTCTCTCTCTCTGCTCTGCAATCCCTGACTCTTTCATGGACCACCAAGGGCATAACTATGGCTTCTGGGCTCTGCTGCCACTTCTGGTATATATGTAGACCCTTCCACATTTGAGAAATAATGACAAGTCTCTGGTGGAGGCTTTTCAATATTTCTAAAATCAACAGGAGTAGGATTTGATATCCGTGTGGAATTTTGGAAGGGGTAAAGTGAGGAGAGAAAGAGAAGAGAGTCACATCCTAGCATGAGATATTCTTTTTCCTAGATATTTCTCTTTTCCTGTCCTGCTGGAGCTGGTCAAATCATCTAGTAAGAATGAGTCTGAATGTCACCTTTTCATTATTACTCCACTCATAGTGCTGGAAATAAAAGACTGCTTCAAAAAGGAAAATATTCTCAAGATCTTGGGCTGCAGTGCTGCAGAGATGTGATTAACTCACCAGAGCTATAGACAGCTCCAAACTCATTCAAAGTAAGAGCCTTGGGACTAGCTGGTAGATTTTGGATGTTTTCCAAGACAGGAATGAAACAGAAGCATCTGGATATTCTGCATTCACACTGCAGTGGCAATGGGCTTTCATTCCCAAAGCTCAACATGCCTTTCATCCTGACTCCAGATGTGCTTCCCAAAGAGGTCACTTTATCTGTTCTTCTTTGTTTGCTCTTCCCACTCTGGGCTGTGACTGTTATTATCTTCCCATCCCAGCACTTACATCAGGTTAGGCATCCTGGTTAGAGAAAGCTGAGGAGTTCTCATGTGAGCATCACCACCAATAGATCAGACAGTATAGTAATATCCAGTTCAGATGTGCTGATGAACAGCTGTGGGGAGTAGGATTCTCAGCTGGAACAGCTGGAGCCAAAGGAGGATTTGTGACTACATCCTGAGACAGCCAGACTAAGTAACAGAAGCAACTGAGCTATGTTTATACAATTTCCAGGCACTTAAACGAACAGATTACCCTAAAACCTGCTTTAGTCACCACTGAAGTACTAGAGCTTCCTGCCATCTGTTCCACAATTAGAAAACTAACGTGTCTAATTAACATCTCTTTCTTTTCTGGTCTTCAGATGCTCACAAAAAGAGGGAAAGAAATCTGAGAAGCTGATTGCAGAGAGTAGCTCTGCAAAATGAGTATCAGTTAAAAAAATACAAAGCTTACGATTTCACAACACCTGATTACAATGCCAAGAAGAAAAACTAACAAATCCCAACTGGCAAAAATACAAAAATAAATCCAGATGAATCTTATTTAAAAATAAAACCCAGGAAACAAACAAATAAGCAAAAAAACAAAAACAAAGAACCCCATGAATTGAAAAACTACATCTATAAAGGGTGAAGAATCCTTATTATATTCTGAGTTTATCTCAAGCTTATGATGAGTGTGTCATGAAAAAGAGTAACATTTGATAAACAATCGTCTCACATTTAAAATTTTTCTAGTTTTTTTTTTTTTATATTGCAGACAAATTGTGTGATTTTCAAGAAAGGCAACAGGTTGCTGTGTGTCTAGTTCTGTACTGAAGGTTTAACTCCCAAAAGTTTCTTCAATTCTCTCAACGAATGTACGCAGAGTACATTGTTAGAAGCCAGCTGGTAATACCAGCTTGATGCATCCCAGTAGAGAGGCCTGGTTTTCAGCTGCCAATAAGTTTTCTAATCTTTAAAGATCTGGCATTTAATATTCCTTGTTATGTGTCTGCTTCAAATGTATTTTTCCTCTAAGCAGACTAGGTCAGCTTGTTTCATGAATGAAGTTAGGAAAAAAAAACAAACCCCACAACCAACCAACAGATGGTGGTGGTTTGGTTTTGTCCAAGTTGAAAAAGAAAAAAGAAAAAAAATGGTGGAAATTATTTCCCAAAACTTCTAATGCTTCATGGTTTGGAGTAGGGGTTTGAAAGAGAAGCGCTTAGGACTTGTTTCAGGGACAGTGTTTGGCTGTGCCTACAAGAGCATCTACAAGAGCTGTCCTTTAATGAATTTCTTTACATGTCTTTGGCAGCAGCATCTGAGATTGCTTTTCTTGTAAATCCTCTGAGAATTTTGTTTAGTGACAATGCTGCTGCAGAAAGTTTTGGGACTTTGATCACTTTAAGAAGTGAATGGGTTTAACAAGGTGAGGAACTGAGACTAAACAGGCATGAGAAAAGGTCTGAGAGAAAAACACAGAAAGGTTTCACCTTCGGGAAAGTGCACTTGCTGGATTAGGTTCCCTGCCAGATCCCAAAGGAGAACCCAGGTTTCCTGAGTCTGCTGTCAGCAAAACTCTGTGAAACCCTCCGAAAAAAATATCCACTTCTCCTTGAGGGCTGTTCACAGAGAGGATGACAACCTGCTACTACTATCAGTTTCTCCCTTAAGCCCAGTGGCAGATCTCAAGTTTCCAACCCCCCAGTGATTTGTGTGGGTGTCAGCATTGCTCTACACAATAGAAAGACTATCATTTTTCCCTATTTAATGATTTAAAAACTTGGGAAATTACATTCTTAGGAAATATGTGAAAAGAATATAAATATAATTTCAAGTCAAGTATTTAAACCTCAGATTTAAGGTTGTCTTGGTGATCTTAATTCAACCCCTATTATGCATACTGATAAAATAATTAAAGAAATCTTTATGTCCCAGTTTTTTCATGCCAAAATTTGTAATTCCTATTATATAAAATATGTGTGCTCAGGTCTATGTAACAAAAAAAGGCTCCTTACAAGAAATACAGCCCAAAGGGATGAGGTACAGAATAATGAGGAGACACAAAATATTAGCCACCTGTTAAGTGGTGTTTGAAGAAACAGGAAGATATGAACACAGAAGGAAAGTACACTTTTGGTGCTAAAGACACATACTACTGTGTGCAGATGTACTCATACCTATTTCCTCATCTTGACTTTTTTTACATGGGAGGTGATTACAGCAGATGTAATTGCTATTTCATGGTGACCCAGGCATTAGCTCTCCCACTCTCTCCTTGCAGACACAGCCCTTTCAATTCAGCACTTGCTTTCTGCTTTAGAAGGCTCTTCAAATAAAGATTTACACTCAAATGTGCAATGAAACAAATAGGAGAAGTTTTCTTTAGCATTATTTGTGTAAAATATTGCCATAGGGACAGAAAAATTACTTTGATAATGAAATAATGTCTGAGATAGACTTTATCACAGACATAGTTCTCTCCCTTTGGCAATGTTGTACTGATGCTGCCTTGAAAACCAGTCAGAATTTACATCCTTTATCTGCATGCATATACACAGATAATATTCAATTTTTCAGACTGGCTTGAACACAAAATCTAATTTTTAAACATGTAAAATTATGGATATAATTTTGCATCTGTACTTTTTTGGTGTAATTTAGGTCTTTGGAACAGGTAGCGAGACTGCACCTTAAATTACTGAGCTGTAAGGTACATTAGGTAAAATAATATCTCGCTGATGTCGTAAAAAATATTCCATATATTTTATAAAGCAGAACTTCCTCCCCTGTATTGTTTAGTACCAAGGAGAATGACAAATCTGATGCTTGACAATAAAACCCCAGCCATGCTTCAGTCTCTTTGTCCCAGTCCTACATTGCCATGAAACTGGTACATCTTGCCTCTGAAGATTCCCAGTATAAATTAAATCTCTTCATGGCATAAAGCAGAGACATTTCAAGAGCTGCATTGCACATTGTGTTCCCCTAATGCAAAGGAAATATCAGGGGCAAAAGAAACACAACTGGAGCACTCTGCTTCTTCGGTTGTTCTTGAGCACTAGAGTAGCCCTTTGTGTGTGCGGATAACCGGACAGAGCATTCCTGAGGCAGCTGTAATTTATGCAAGGTACTGGACTGACATCTGGCTGCCTCCAGACTCCAGGGGAAGATATAAGTGGCTTAAAGCCAGTTTTGCCTGTTCTAGTGATGAGAGCAGCTCAGCCAAATCAAAAAGTCTGGCACTCGAATATACAAATTATAATAATAATATTTTGGGGGAGAGGAATAAATAGATGCTAGCCTTAGCAAATGTGGCCCAATGGTGATGCACAGATAAAACACCATCTGCTGGAGACTTGGCAAGCCAATAAGATTTGTACTTTTGAATTCAGAGATTTTTATCAAAATAGATCATCAGGGCAAGGTTTAGGGACAGATAACAGTGACTTCTATTTTCATTTCTTTCCAAAGAATGGCATTTCCAAATACTAACAGTAAGGTTTCTGTTTCTCTTCACAGATCTGCTTTACTTCACTGTTTGGATTGTAAAGCAGGGATGAAAAAGAGACTGGTTGGATACTCCTGTACTCCTTCCTCCATCTTTCTGCATGCTGACGTTTCAGGATATACTGCCTTTCCAGAAAACTGCAACAAGAAATGTTGCAGTTAGAATCTGCTGATTTTTGATGTTCAGTAAATGCACAGAGGGTATGTTGTATGGTATTCCTTCCATCTCAAAACCTCTCTTTTTTTGCCCATTGACACATGCCACTGACATAACTTACACATATTTTGTGGTTTTGCTCTGTGAAAAGGAAGTATTAAGCTCTGAGACACTGTAATAAATTTGTTTGGTTTTGATAGAGATTGACTGCCTGAATGCTACCATTTTTATCAGGTATAAATTGCTCTCCAAGCTGTGGGATGAAGGACCTTTTGATTTAAATTGGATAAATCATTTGCCATGATTCTTTCAGGTGATGTCAGTGCTTTCTGTTGTGTAAATTTGTCTACAAATGCATTTTCTAATGAATTGTATCATTCTCAATCTGCAGATTGTTCACAAGTAATGCACTATAAATGTATGAATTTTTAAGTAGGCTGCTTACCATTCTACATGTGTGGTGTTTTTTCCAATCCCTATAGGAAGGTTAGATACAGCTATCAAAAACAAATATATATTTCAAATGCAATATTATTGCTACTGTCAGAGTTTCTGGGATTAAGATCTAGAGACCAGCACTAACATCCAGATCATCTCGTGCTAACAAACCACTCTCATGAGAAGAAACAACCTGATGGCAACAGTTCAAGGTATCAGCTCTGGGCTAATCTATCCTTTCTGGGGAGAAAGGGGACCACATTGGGCTTCCACCTTGTGGAAACTAAACAATCAATAAAGAAACAATGTGAGCCCCATTTTTCTGATGAAAACCTGCACTGCTTAATGATTGAGTGGTCAAGACTACAACAAGGTCATGATAAGGGCTAGACTTAATCCTAAATTCTAATCCAATGTTAAAAAACTGGGTTTGTTCTCATTTAACCGAAACAAGGGTGACTGGAAATATCTTTTCAATTAATATTGGTGAAGCTGAGCCAGTTTTTGCTGCCATTCAACTTTAAAATACTTCCTAAACTTTCTATTTTCTCTTTTTTGTAGTGTCTGTCGTAGCCTTTTGCTATCCTGGGGTGAAAAATTTGAGCAGTTAGCAGGAGTATCAATACCAGTTAAACTTTTTTCTGTGTTAAAACAGCATTGTGTTAATCTCTCTAAAAGTGTGTGACTCCCTCAGAGTGTCTGGGGCTGGCATTTAGTTAAATATTTTCTCAGTGATCCTCCAAGAACCTTCTAAGCATCCTGGTTGTATTACTTAGAGGAGAACTAGAACAGGTTTTTCAGATAGAAGCAAAGAGGGAAATTCTGTTATTTCATTTTCTTAATTCTTTCTGAAAATGAATGGAAAACAAAAATAGGCCATTAAATGTAATACTGAAAGAAAATCCTTGCTCTAATCCATCCACTGCTAGTTACCAGATACCAATCTGAAAGACAACATCAGTGAGTAGTAGTCCTACCAGAAGCTAACTCCCAGATGAGGAGGTTTCCTCACTGTGGATGATGCACAGTCAAGACTCTTAAAGTAGCTTAAACATTTGAATCTGATTTTCCACCTCTCTGTTGTGTTATGAGTTGGTTTAATCTCAACCTTCTAACTCCTCTCTCGGTATAGTTCACTTTTTTGTCAGTGGTGCAAGACTCTCCCAGATAAACTTGCCCTGGGAGTGTAATGTCTTGGACATTTGTGAGATGATAAAGCCTGATTTTGGCAGTTCTAGTCTGCCCTTCTATGCCTTTTAGTGGCACTGATAGTTACTGATCCTGGCATACTTCCATGAAACCTTCACTTTCATGTCTGGGATTGGGCTTTCTGTATGATAGAAAAGGACCCCCTCCCATCTGCTCTGCTGAGAAGCATAAACCCATAATAACTAGAACAAATATTTTGTTTTTCTGAGCCTACTTAGGTAATACTGAGTAGTTTACTGCAATTTTTCATGTGGATGTCACTCTTACAAATACGACAGAAGAATAGAAAAATGACTGTTTAGCCACCAATTTGCATCAATCTCTTCCCATGAGAAGACGGGACTTTTCATACCTAGTATCTCAGTCAGTGATTAGGAAGATGACTGGCAATATGCCTGCCATTGTTAAAGAGTTAACCCTACTATGAGATTCATCCTTCACGTCATACAGAACTGCTAAATATATCTGTTATTAGAGCTCATTAGATTTGCTAAATGTCTACATGTTTCCCTGACTCTGAGCTCTGAACATGCCTTTGTCCAGCTGACTCATAGATTCATGACGTCTTTTCGGCTGCATCACTGGTAGCATTGATGTTTTTCATTATTTACTGACCACCAGGCTTCTCTCTTTCTTAAATTTTGCTCCCCCTCTCCCTCTGCTGCATTGTTCAAGAGAAAAATTCCAGTTTTACCCCAAACCAAAATTACAAAGAGCCAAATAATGCAAAGGCTGCTGGCTGCTTGAACTTTGAGAAGAAGGGTGTTTTATGGACCCACACAATGGCAGTGTCGTAAAGGAAAACTAAGTGGGTTCTTTTGTGAACTGGTGGGGTGGCATTACTTCAGAATAAGAAAAACAGCTGTGAGGCCTTCCAAAGTCACTGTCAGAGCTGTGTTTTCACAGACTGAGAGGAAAAAAAAACAAAACCTAACAGAGAAATCATGCAAGGAAACTGCTTGAAGAGCAGGTGTTTCATGACAGGTCAGAGCACAGTAACACAGCTGAAAAAGAGCTGTGACAAGGCATTACAACAGCATGGAAAGTGTTCAATATTCTCCCAGTCACGAGTCTTGTTCTGCTTAACTGATGCTGGCAAACAACCCTGCTGCAACCTTTTAGGTACAGAGGATCAATGAACTATTAATGGTGCCACTGGACACCCTGTGACACACAAAATAACTTTTATTAGATCAGCAGGATGACTGTAGCTCCTGCTTCCCTTAGTGCTGGAATCAGGAGTTCTCCATTCTGCTTACCTCTGTAAAGTAGAAGAAAAATGTGGATCAAATCTGGATTTGAGGTCATTGTGAACTGAAAGAACAAAGGGCACACCCAGTATTAGAAGAAACATATTGACTGCATCTCTGAATATTTTTTGTCCAGCATGATGCACATGCTAAGCAAATCAGGAGTGACTAATGAGGTTAATGTAATCATCACCACTATCAAATATCGGCTCAGAGTTGCCCTTTCTGCACTAATCAGATTTCACAGTATTAGGACTAGAATTTGTTTTAATATTGTCTTTATCCCTTGCAGTGCATATTTGTGTTAGACATGACAGTTGGAGACATAAGGTTTAATGCTATGTCCTACAGTCAGAATTTGGTGGTTTAGCCACAGTTTAAAACTGATATGTGGTGGCTGTAGGTACCAGAGACTAGTCACTTGGTGTCTCTGGTTCAATTTACACATCCATAGAAATGAGAGGGTAAATACTTGCAAACTTCTTGATCATTAGATTGATCAGTTAGAAAGTAACTACATGCACCAAGCAATGTACAACCAAGGGAGAAATGGACTTGACTTGAAAACACTTTGCAACTGTCTGGGTTTTGGGCTGACCCAGGAATAGAGCAAAGATTAAAATGATCAGGCATGCTGTAATAATTACCATCTCCTAGGCATGAGCTATTAGCAGCTTATAGTCAACAACAGCCCAATGTCTTCCTGGTGGTCTGTACTTGAGGGAGTTTTCCCCCATCACCATCCCAGCCAGCATGTATGAGGAGGACAGGATTAGGAAATAGGGATAATTTTAGGTGATGAGAGCCTGTTTAAGTATATGCCAGCCCTCTAAAGGTGCAGGCTGTTGATGTATGCTAGGTGTACATGTTCATCTCTGCCTCCTACTAACCCCAACTGCTGATGCTGATGTTCTTTAATGCTGAAAATTAGAGCTATAGGATGCAAAAGGGCAGAACTTAGATTCAGTGCTGGCTTGACAGAGTTTTGAGCATTCCTTGGCCCTGACAGCATTCCCCTCTCAGTCAAAGAGAAGAGGATGCTGATCTGCTGGAAACTTGGTGAGCAATAGTTAATCCTATGGTCACAATTTTTCTAAAATCAGATGACTTCTTCTATGTCTGCAATGCTATTTTAGTTGTTTAAACTTCAGGTGAATTTCCAGCACACTATATCCCAGAAGGCTGATTTAAGTGCATATATGTTTAAAGCCTGGAGAAATGGCATCTAATTCACTGTGCACTGGATCTATTGCATAAAGGATTAGGAATTTTATCCTCACAACTGCTCCTGCTCTTCACCCATAAACGAACTTTTCTGAGGTTTGTAAGTTTATCTTGGTTAAACAAATGTAATCTTTTTTGGAGAAAAAGATCCAAGACTTAGCATAGACCATAGATGTATGGGCTAAGTCCTCTTCAGTCCTCTCTCAGCATATTCTTGAGACCCCATTCAATTAAAAAATAAGGAAAGCATCTTCAAAAGTGCCTAGGTGATCCTGAGACCTAAATCATATGATTTCCCAGTGGTCAACTAGGCTCATGTCTGTCTGAGACTTCCACTGAGATATAAATTCCTAAATGCTTTAATTATGACTGAGAAGCAGGCTCCTAAGTCACTTACTTGCATCTGAAACTTTTCTCTGAGAACTGAAAAAACATGATCAGAGTTTAACCTAATGTGTCAGTCTGCACATGCATCCTGATGTGGGCAGGGTTTCAGATTGAAAACGGAGTTTCTCCATAAAGAATAAAAAGGGCTAATGCAGGTTGATTCAACAAGGGGAAAAAACAAATCTGATTCATGGGTGGTAAATGAAGAAACTTTCACCAAGTAAAATGATTCCTATATCTGCTAGCATGGGTTACACAGCAGTTGTACACAGGGAGGGATTAGAGAGCTCAGGTACTGGGTTTAGGAGCTTGAGAATAGCCCTTCTTGGGAATCTCTTCTCCATACCTGTCTTTATCCGGTTTTCACTGGACTCATTTTTACTCTTTCATCTTCTTTTTCTTCACCTGCTTCTGACAACACTCTGTCTTGCTGCCTATTTCTCTAACAATAGCATAAGAATGGAAAAACTGTTGAAAAGCCAAGGTCCAGCCAGCTGGACTGCTGGAAGAGGGGTGGCTGTTTAATAGGATCAGATGTACGTTGCTCTTCTCTAAGTTGTGATGGATTTCCATAGGGAATACCAGTTTTATACACAGGACAGTAATGCTAAATTACATTTGCCACCATAGTTGACGGAAACGTACTGCTTGGATGCTCTGTGCAGGAATCAGTGTCAGGGTAGCTACAAAGGGGAGGAAAGTGAGGGAAGGAAAAGAAAAAATGTTTGCTATTTCAAAAGGAGCTATTTAGGGAACTGGTTTGGCACATTTCCCGTTTTCTTGTCCTGAGTACATGGCAGTCAGTTTAATTAGGGTTTTTTTTTCTGAATTAGTGCTGTTGTGATTTGTGCTTGGTAGGTCATTAATTTTCTTTCTGCCAGTTTTAATGCCCTGCCTTATCAGAGCTAGCAAAAACGTGCACTGGCACGTGCACGTGATTCTCAGTGACTGATGATCATCCCCCATCTGATGTAAGAGGTGAGGAAAAGAGGAGGTGCACACAGGAAATGCTACTGGAATTGCTGCATGAAAGACACCATCCATTACAAATACAGTGGAAACATTATCTTCATTATTACGTTAAATCTCAACAAATCCTCATTGTGGTAGGTACTCCTTATGCCACCATATTTTGTCTCAAAGGGCTTGGCTTCCATCATCAGAAGAATTTAGCTGTCATTTCACACTAAAATATATTTCCACACATCACTTCTGTAAGGGTGATATGTACTAAGAACTTTGAGGATTGAGGCCGTTGAGTATTAAAGACAGGACAGGCAAAGTATTGGGTAAGTAGCACTGAGAAGCAGACTGATTTTGTCTCACAGAGGTAACTTGCAGATTAGAGCCAGCAGCTTTTCAATTTCTACTGCAGAATTATATAATTTTTAAATTATTTCCCCTTTGGAGTGAGGGAAATAGTCTTATCTACCCTGGACTCTCAGTCCTTCCCTATGGTGAGTAAAATTCTCTTTTCAAAGTTTTTAGCTATCTTTCTGTCTGGATTTTGCTCCAAGACTTATGGTCTACACATTCTATGCAACATGAAAGCAACATTGTCAGAGGACATCCCACCAATTCATGAGACTTACATCTTTCTTTCTAAGTGCCTTGGAAATAAGACATCAGTGATGAAGCATAGCTCTGAATAAAGATATCGATTACCATTTCTCACACAGACAAATTCACCCTTCTTCCCAGTTTATCCTTCTTTGTACTTGTGCAGCTGGGAGCTTGTCAGTACCGGGGGTCCCAATGCATGTGCTATTGCCCACATGCCATCTGACCATACTCTATGCTAATTCTCAGAGGTTGCCCTCGTTTTGTCTTCTTTCATCTGTTTCCTGAGAGATCTTGCTTATCTAGAGTCATTTACTGCATGCAGCAATGGGCCATCAAGTGCTGCTAATGGGCAGGCAAGAAGTCTCATTCTTTAGTTATGTAAGTTCAGTGAAAACGTAAAATAATTGAATTTATCCCCAGACACCATCAAATTTATCTTTCTGACTGAGGCCTGCATTATCAGAACAGCATGGGAACAAATTCTCATTATGCTGATGGAAATCAGATTCTGTTTCCCATGTAAACCGTGTGGTGCAGCTCCTTGATTTTGGTGCCGTATGTTTTCATGATCACAGTGATTTGCTTTGGTTTGCTTTCATTTACTTCCTAGAAATATTGGAGTCAGGGGAAATGGTAGGTGCTGTATTTGCTTTTGCTTTGTTGATAGCTCTGTGTGGTATTCAAATGAACGTATTTATTCCCAGATGAGAAATACCATTAAGGTATTGTTGATGCTGAAAATATATCACTCTTTAGAGCAAGGTGATCCTTTTAATTATTATTATTATTATTTAAAAAGCTAGTCCTTTGGAATACTAAGACCTTGGGAAACTCTCAGTTTAAGATCAAATTTACCAGTAGGCTATTATCGCTATACACTTTTTGTTTTTGAAACAGACTCCCTTTAGCTTTCACATACAGTTTAAATCCTGTCTACTGAGGACATGGATTGCACTGACATATTCAATCTGTTGAATTCATGATCTTCCTGGGGCGATGTAGAAAATCTGACTCTGTTTCCAGGGAGCCAAGAATAAAACTTAGCTGGCTGGACCAGAATTGCTTCCAGTTACAAAAGGGTATATATTTGCTCCACAGATAGAACTCATTTGGGACTCATTAAAAAAGTTGAAAGTTATGCCAATGGCACATCTTTCTTTAATGAACTGGGTCCACAAAAATATCTCAAGATCATCTCAGCTCATTACTTTAGTGTCCAAGCACTGGGCATTTTGATATCATTATAACCATTACCCTTGGAGATGGGAAAGGGCTCATTGCTCTTTTACAAGTGAGAAACTGAGACAGAAAAAACAACTGGGATCATGTTCATGCTCACTGTCCTGGGTTCAGCAGTAGCAGTCATTTTTCTCCTTCTTAGCAGCTGGTGCAGTGTTGTGGATTTGACTTTCGGCCTGGGAACAGCACTGATAACACCGATGTTTTTAGTTGGTGCTCAGTAATGTAGGTCAGGACACCTGACCCAAACTGACCAAAGAGGTATTCCATACCACAGCACATCATGGCCAGGATGTAGAGCTGGGGGCAGTTACCCGGAAGTTCTAGTTCACTGCTGGGTGGGGCTGGATATCAGTCAGCAGGTGGTGTGTGGTTGTATTCCCTTCCCTTGTTATTTCCCTTATCATTATTATTATTGGTGGTAGCAACAGTGATTTGTGTTATACCTTAGTTACTGGGCCGTTCTTATCTCAACCCGTGGGACTTGCATTCTTTCGATTCTCCTCCCCATCCCTCTGGGAGCAGGGGGAGGAAGGGGGGCAGTGAGAGAGAGGCTGTGTGGCTGGGCTTAAACCACAACGATCACCAACAGGAAATCCTTGACAGAACCCAGAATGGAAGCCAAATCCTAGCATCACAACAAGGGTGTTGTCTTACCTTCTAACCAGCTGAACTTTGAAATACCCTTCAGATTTGGAGAAGCTCATATTCAGCAGCAGGTCTGAGCCCTGGTTTCCAAGCCAATCTGCATCATGAAAATTTCACTGTATCCAAATTTGTATTGAAGTTTGCCCCTCTGTTGTCCAAATCCAGTCAGTTTTAGGAGAAACCTCTATGCCTATACTCTTCTCTCCTTGACTTTTAGTGATCACTTTGCTTGACACACATTGATCTTTGATCTGGATTTCCTTGCCAGTCCTTCAAAACCAGTTGCTGTCATCATGGCATCTTATTTCCATACTGTGTCTGAGAATGACAGCAATCATTTCCCACTGGAACTGACTTCAGTGTCACTACACTGATTAATCAGCAAAGGTTACTATGAGGGAAAGTATTGGTCTTCCTTTTCCATCGGAGCAGGAGAATGCCACATCTTAACAGCAGAGTGCCTTGGGGACAGCTACATTCGTTTTCCAATGAAAGGCTCTGCACAAGTCAAACCTCCCATCCCCCATGCCTTCCTTCCACTCCTTTCTTCCTAAAACACACACTGAGGTTTAGTCTAAAGTTAATTCTATAACCTAAGGTTCTTTTTTTTTTTTCTTTTTAATGCTACTGACCTCCCATTTCCTTGTCAGTCGACAGCAAGCAATTCCCCAGATGGAGAGAAAGATTTCCACTTTGAATATCCCTGAAACACATTTAGAGCCAAAGGCTTTATCATGGGAATAAAAGCAATGAGGTTCTCACAGCTGGGAAGATTTATACAGCTGAGCCTTACCAGCTTAAATGCCTACAGACAGAAACAGCTGAGCTATGTATTATTTCTTTTCCTCCAACTTGCAAGGGAGATGAAAAATGCAGAGGCAGCCTGCAGATAGATATGACTGACAAGGGAGGGGCAGAGCTGTCTGCCTGTAGCTGCTGCAGTGGCGTTTTTAAAGAATCATTTCAGATCCAGAGGTGAGGGGCTGGGGCTGACACCATCACCACAGCCAAAAGGAACTGCCCTTTCAGCTACAGCACTCCAGACAGTGCCAGGGAGTCTTAAGCGTCAGTCAGGGAGTCATGGAGCTGATGAGTGTCACTGATGCTGTGCCGATGAGCCCCAGGGGAAAAGTGGTAGAAGATGCAAGGAGCTGAGTGCTCTGCACAGCAGAATTGCAGTTAGCATTCTGTGTAAAAACAGAAGCCAGGCTGTCTGCTCTTTTCCCTATAACAGCATCAGTATTTTATGCATTGAAAAGAGGGCAGATCTTAAAGACTTTAATATGCCTCCCACGAAACAGGCACTCAATAGTCACACTTTCCCTGGAAATAAACAGGAAGGGAGATTCCCAGAGGCTCAGCTCACTGTCCACCCACATGAAGACATCTTGACCTGATGGAAGCAACCTGCAGATTAGTCTGAGGAGTCTATGCTGGTGCTGGCCAAAGGTGAGCACAGCAGCCATGAGTTCAACAGCCACAATACTGTGAGCAGGTCTATGTCTCTGAGCATCCCCTGCCCCTGACATGAGTCTGTTGCCCTGTATGTGCACTGCCTCTGCTGTCAGTTGCCCTTTGTGTCAACTAACACCTGGAGATGTGGGCTCCACTCTGTGCTGTGCATGGTTCATTGCATCTCACACAGCCCTCAGCCATTACTCTGATTATTACACTGTACCCAGGTGCCTTTGTGCCAGAGCGGGGAAGAGGTCTAAGAACAGGCAGAGCTCAGTCTGTGTGGGGCTCTGTCCACCCCACAGTGGAAAGAAGAGGCCTCCAGAGGCCACACGACCATGCCATGCTCCTCATCATTCCTGATTTTCCCACCCAGACAGCCAGTGGTCCAGCTGTGCATTACTTCACCCCATATGCCCAGGCAGGCTTGGGATCCAGCATCCCTTCAAGAACATGTTCACTCTGAACATGGGGCCATTCTTGCTTTATTATAAAATACAAACTAAAGTATTTATATTCTTAGGAATGACAGTGAGCTGCTTTTGAAATGGTGAGGGTAAGGATGGTTGATAGACTTGTAAATCATCAGAGAAGCAGAGCTTCATTTTCTAAATGCTACCAGAAAATCAGCATGGGAGGAAAAAAAAGTATTCAATAAACCTGGATATTGATTAGAAATATTTTTTAGTAATATGGAAGAAAACAGAATATACTAAAATTAAGGGGTATGGAGAATAATTTTAAAGATTGTATTGTCAGTAATAATGTATCTGATGGCTGAAATTCTTAGAAATAATTGGTGTTTGTGCTTGTCCAGCCTGAGGGACCCAACAGGGGGTCTAATTTACAATGCCAGTGAAAAACTTACCCTTTGAACACCAGCTTATTGGGGATACTCAAAAATTACTCATTCTACAAAACTTATGTCATCATGCTTGCCTGTCAATATCCAATTGTTGTCTTACTCATAACTGTAATTTTTCTTGGGATATGGACATTGAAGAAATGTGTAACAGCTGTTAGTTGTCTTGTTTAGCACAAGAGCCAACCCTCAGGGTCAAAACAAAAGTCCATTTACCTTAATAACCCATTGCTCACAATGACTGTATATAGGAAAATAATGGGGTCATCAGGGCAAGACACTAGGTTCAAAGGCTTTTCATCAGTTTTTATCTTGTGAATTTATATAGAGCATATAGATGGTTTATGTTTGCCTTTATCCTTTTTGTAGTTCTCTGCTTGAGGTTTGACTGCCTTTGAGAACTGTTTTATTGTGAATTACACTCAGTGATTCCCAGATCTTTACCAGAGTGAGTAAAGGTAAGGTGGAGTCCATCACCATGCAAATATAATTTCTATCCATACGGCTTGGCACATGTACTGAAACTGCCATTTTTTCTCCCTAGTCATTCAGTCTTCCGATATCTTCCCATTACTTCCCAGTTACTTATAGATTTCATTATGCTGGATAAGTTTGCGTCATTTGCAGGCTTTGTCACATAGCCCTTCACCCTCTTTTTCTACTGCCTTTTATATGTTTTAAAAGCATAGACCTCTATGGATTTCCACTGTGAACTTCCTTCAGTTGTATAGATTTAATATTTATTGCTAACTTTTCCTTTCCACCTTTGAAGTTGATTCAGTTTGCAAGGACAATTTGTTCCTTTGTCCTGTAACAATTTACTTTTTTAAGACCGTAACGAAGGGTCTCTTGAAATGCTTTTCTAAATTCAAACTTCAGTATCACAACTGGAGCATCCTTTCTCTATGCTCGATGGCTCTGTCCTACCCACATCTACGGATTCAGCTCCTCTTGCAGTTTCACTGATTTGCTTGTGAATCGTATTAAATTTATCCCTGAACCCTTTTTAAAGGTGACTGTCACGTTGCCCATCTTTCATAACTTTGACACCAAAGCCTATTTATGCAAAAGAAAGCACACTACAGCTAGCAGCTGAGCAATTTCATGTCTGAATTCCTGAGACCTCCTGAATGAATGAACGCTGTGCAGAGGCAGAGTCTGGTTCCTTCTTTTTTATTCATTTGTCCTAAAAGTTCTTCCAGTGGAGCTTTGATGTCAGACAGTCCCTCAGCTTCACACTCCAAAAAATAGCTCAAATATGAGACAACCTTTTCTACAGAAAACAACAGCATAGAGAATTACCTGCAATGGTATTTTATAACTACCTGAAAATATCTTCAAGTGCTCCTTCTTTTACTTACTGGAAGCATCCAGAGTTTTTGGAGGACAATATGTACTAAAGCTAATAAAAGTCAAAGAGTCAACTAGATTAATTTTTTGTCACTTTTGCATGATGGCCTGGTTAAGAATGTTCTTCCTTTCTTCTCCTCAGTCATGATGACATCTGAGCAGTGCTTTAATTCCCAAACCTTTCTTATGTCCCCTCAGGCTTCAATGACATCCATCTCCACCACAAGGCCAAGCTCTGTCTTTGTTCCTGCTGGAAGAAGGCTGATGCTGCACCAGAAAGGCACAGCCAGAGTACAGATAACACCTAGTGGCAATCCCAGTATGAGAAATCAGAGCTCTCAAAATTGTTATAAACAGAAAAATGAGAGAAGCTGTCCTCTCCTTTTAATGTTTTCATATGCCTCACTGAAGTCTAAGAATGTCTGATGGGTGTATAAGAGAGACAGTTTAGGCATGGGAAAGAGGTACAGCCCTATCTCACTGCAGCGACGCAGGCAGGGGAAAAGTAATGACTCACTTTAAGGCTCGGGAATGGAAAGAGCCAATGATACAGCAAGAAGAGGGAGGGAAGGGAAAGGTACAGACTTATGTACAGACTTATGATTTGTCCTTTGGGTGAAAAATTGGAACACTAAACCCTGCTGTCTGCTCTTCTGCATTTATCTCCTGTGATTGACTGAACCTTCCAGTGCAACACATCCTCAGTCCTGAAAAGCAATTCCCTTCCTCTTCAGAAATTCCAGACAGGTAAGATTTATTCCCCTGAAGAATACCTTCATGTATGTGCCAGGTATATTTTTGTACACCATTTGGAGATGTTTCCTGGCTTGCAAACTCCAAATGCATGTCCTTGGCTAGTCAAACCTTGTTGATTTGCACCAGCCCAGAGTCTAACCTACAGATTCAAAAATGCTCTGTGTTAATACTGTGTGACCTTCAGTGTTCACTTTTGTTTTCTGAAGTCCTTTTCTATGCCTCTGCAGCCACAGAATACAGAAGGTAGGAAAATAGGAGAACTAAACTAAGGAGAGGTTATCACTGGAAAACCTAAGCTTGTGAAAAACATACAAACAAACAAACATTAAAAAAAACCCAACTTGCTATCTCAGCTATAGATCTCAAAGAGTAATAACACTTTTAGTGATCATAAAACATGTGATTACTCATAAGCATTTGTGAAGTTGTAAAAAGGACTGAATTAAGTTCTAGAAGCCTTGAAAGTGAACATTATAAGGCATTTTATCCATATTCATGGTATTTGGGAAAGGTAGCTTTGTTCCTTGAATAAGGAGTAATACTTGTCATGATACAGTGTTCACAACTGATGGAGATGCAAGGAAAACTTCTGAGATTCTGAGTCTTGTCTTTTTCTCCTGAACAAACTTAACTCAACTTGAAAGATCACTAGAAATTGGGTCTAAAATATTTAGAGAAAAAAATTGGATTCTTTCATGGTATTAAGTCAATTTCCGCTGTGCTCTTTCACAAGGAAAACAGACATCTGTACCACTTAATGGACCATTATCCCAGCTATCAACAGCAGAGACCCACCCCCAAGAAGCTTTTCCATCTTTCCCCACTCCCCACTAAAACTGGGCTGCAGATTAATTTCCCCGTCTAGGTTTTCTGTACAGAGCATACTTGGCATTTCTAAGCTGCACAGGCTCAGTGTCTTTAGCAGGGGGATCAACTGCATGATAAAAACTGCTTATAGTTGAGAAATTGTATGGGAAAAACACACAACTCTTGAACACTCTGGCACTTTCTGTCTGTGGATGCAGTGGTAACTGCATCTACAAGGTCTGTTGTTGTTTCTTGTGTATGTATGATACCTCATCTATGGGTTTACTTTAGTTGTAGAATTAATAGGGGTTCTCGCTTGGGCTTTCTGCCTGCTTCTCATTTCTCAAACAAAAAAAAGCTCTCTTGAGAGAAATGACATTTTATTTTACACTTCTATTTAGGGAGTTGAGGATGGGTGGGTGGAAGAAGGTAACAGTCACTTTAGGTTGGCTTTAATTTCAGGAGGGTTACTCTGCATCTTTGAATAAGTACAAGGGAACAATCATCAGATGTTCTTACAGTCTTCCCGTACCTTCACAAACCTTCACAAGGACCAGCATGGTGAGAATGGAGGTCAGCATTAGGACTATTTATCTTGTGATTTGGGAGGGCATTACAACGTGGCCACTTCATTTCGAAGCTAGTTGCGCTGGCTCTTCTATAAGGGTATATTCTGTAAGAACTACAGGCAAGCCTCCAGGTCATCTAGAGAACAGCTGAGATTTATCAGATGGGCATTGCCTGTGCTGGTGATGTTAGTGTGAGAACCTCAAACATCGCTCCTTGGCATTAAGGAGCTAATGAGGATTGCTCTGTCATAGTCCGGAGCTAAATATTTCAGCAACAGTAGGATTAGAGATAGGACAGAGAGTGGGAAAACATGTAGAAATCCTTTCTCAGACTGAGAATATAGGAAATATGTGCTTGCAAATTTCTTTTATACTTCTTTGTTGGCAGAGGCACATTTTGATTTTACTGAGTGCTGCAAAGGATTCTCCCTGTATTCCTTATAGGTTTGAAGCTTAATGTTAAAGTATCTTGACTCCAGGACATAAGACAAAGAATGTCATTGTTCATTCTTTGATGTTCTAAAGCATCTTATTCTTCAGGGATCTCAACATGCTGTAGACACATTAATTAAAGTCCATAGTACTCCTAAATCAGATTCTATTATTCCCAGTTGATTGATGGAGAAGCTGAGATAAAGAACGATTATACGGTACATTTTCTAATGTGGGAGTATGTGAAATTAGACCCACAAAATTCATGGTTCAGCAATTAAATGGAAGCAATATGATATATTTCACATGTACTGAAAAACCTCTATGTTCCACTGAAACAACATAAAAAGTTGTTCTTTGAGACCTTGGTGTCACAATACTCACAAAACAGCAAGGATTTTTTTGGCTGAAGGAAAGCTAGCCTGCATGCCCATCTTCAACAGATGCCTCTGTGGCATCAAGTTCAAACCTAAATCCAAGTATCCCCATGATTTATGATTATTTGAATTTATTATTTCAGTTGAAGCTACTAAAAAAAAGACAACAACCAAAACAATGCAGGCAAAGATGAACCTGTGAAGTCAGCAGGTAGTATCAGGCAATGCATGAACACAAACCAGCTGCTACAAGAAGAATCAAAAAATCCACTGGTGAGCAGAGTAAGATGAGTACTGTCTTTATATTTAGAGCAGAAGACATTAATAAGACAAATCTTGGTCTCACTGCATCTGTAATAAAGAAATAAAAGCTTCAGTGAAGATTGCTGACCAGTTTTGTCAATTTATTTTTTCAGATACTGATGATTTTTTTAAGAGTAAAATAACCTTTTCAAAGGCAGATTTAGTACCGTTCCTTGAAGAAACAGGCCTTAGGAGCTTCATCTTCCTCTTCATCAGAAATACCTTCAAATGCTGCTTGCTTTTTCTCTGATTCCCTGCTCAAGCAAAACAAATACCTGGTTGATTGATCGTAGCATTACTTAGACCTTCTGAAAACAAAAGGTTTGAAACAAACTATATTTGAGCTATTGCTATTTCGTCTTTTGCTTTACCATCAGGCTCCATCATTGCTGCCTTGGGGCAGGTGGGCTTCAAGCATCCCAGACAAGGGCCCTTCATACTGCTTCTGGAGCCCTGACTCATGCTGGGGCTTTCTGAAGGAGTTGGATCAACATAGACTTAGAGGAGCTCCAGCTCCCAGCAAGTTTTACCCACTTAGTTTGGGAAGATATATCTCCCACAGCAAGCTATACTGTGAATGCACTGAAGCCAGCAGATGTATACATGCAACTAGGTGACTTGCTGGCTCAGAGGCAGCAGAACAGGACATTTTTGGCTGATTTCTGATTGTAAAAGCACTGGATAATTCAGAATAAGCTGGGACAGAGAACATTAAGGATCTGAAGGGAAACCTGAGTCATATTTACAATTAGTATTGCAGTCAGCTGTACAAATAAAAGGAAAAATAAATCTGTTTAAGCTTAATAAACAGGATGTAACTTGTTAAACCTTGAAAAAAACCCCAAATCAAACAATTAAGCAAGCCAGTCTTTTGTTGTTATTACATTGAGTTCTATTTCTGTCTTAGCTACTGTCTTGCTCTGTGACCTTAGCAGGCAATTTCCCTGCCTTGTCTCCCTGTTCTGCCTCCCACCACTTTTCTGTCTTGCCTATTTATGTTTTGTTTCACTCTCAGTATTCAAGTTTATTTGTCCTGTCAATTGAATCCATTCTATTAATCAGGAAAGACTCTTCTCTGAAGCATTTTGTCATCGAAAATATTCACTAGAATATCAAAATTGAAAGTAATAGAAAGTAAATAAACATTCACAAAGCATTACTTCCACATGGAGCTATAACCTTATTATACCTGGCTGTGTGACAAGTCTGTCAGTCAGTAGCACTTATTTCTTTTAGTTGGCTGTGCCACAATGCTCCTCTGAGTTCCTTTTTCTGTATCCTAATCTGATGTATATCCTCTGCTGTTCCTGGTACTGACCTTAAGGTTTCACTGTGAAAAAGACCAGGAGGTCCTCAGATGGTACCAGTCTGTATCCTGTGTGCACCAGTTTGAGGGATCTGTGTTTGTAAAGGCAGAAATCACAGTACAGGGTAGAGCAGCACCTAAATGAGCTGTTTCTATGGGACACACCTGACTGAAACGTTACCTCTGCATCTCAGCTTTTCACCTCTGATATTTTGTGATTCACCACCCAAAGCTTTTCCTAAACATGTCCTCCAAAGTTATCAGGCTGAGTACCAAGGAAATGATTGCATTTCCCCTTTTAAAAAGCAGCTTCTAAATGTTGGGGACAAAGGGGCATGGCTGCCTTTTATTGTTTTTCAGTGCTCAGACATAAGGAGACCTGCATTCAGCTCTCTTCAACCTGACATATTTGGGGTAAAGTCCTAAGCACAAGGATATTCCTTCTCACCATCCCTGCAGCAGTTCCAGTATGCAGAAACAAAAAAGGGCATGATTCAAAGGGCCAGAGGCAAAGTGGGGAATGAGAGAATTCTCATGAATGAATGAATTCTCTCCCTTTCCCTAAACGGCTTTTAACCTCTAAAGCATAAAAGATTTTCTACTATTATTTCTGGTTGGTTTTCTTTTTTTTTTTTTTTTAAATCATTTTTTAACAAATGGTTCTAAAATCAAGGTTCATGTTTTGGGCTAAACACCAGGTTCTCAATATGTCTGAGCACCTCTGCCTCATCAATGGCCCTGTTCACACTCAGTTCCTGAATCCAAGAAAACTTAGACTTGCAACAGAGCACTCAGCCAGAGCAAAATGGTAGCATCTGTGGGTGTCATAACTGTTATACTGACAAAAGCATATGTTTCCATGACGCTTCAGGCAGTGAAGTGATCAGGCAGTGTTTTATGGTGTCAACACCATGATTCTATCTACATTTTACGTTAGGTTCTTATTCTTGTTTCAGTATCTTATAATCTGGTACATTCAGACATTGCTACTGCAAGTGGCCATCACAGACCAGGATAGTGAATTCTGTCCAGATGCAGCACTGAGTCAAGCAGGCACACAAGGCGAAAGGCTGTAGAAAATCTGGCTCGGAAATTCTTATTCCCATATGAGAGCTTTAAGATTTTAGATGCTTGACTGGGTAAGGTCAGTATGATAGGACCCAGCTCAGTTATCCTATGCACTGATATCAGACCTGGTTTGTTTAAAGCTCACCTAGATGCAGAGCACACCAGGTAGTGTGGTTGTAATTTTGTTTAGAACAAGGTGAATAGACTAGCTTAACTCATATCTGAATGAAGGCTGGTTCTTCATTTTAAAAAAAGAAAAAAGTGTAAAAATTGAGGATTTTGAGTTTTTTTTCTGTTGGAAGTTTGTGATACTGGGATAAACAGGATGGCCACTGGTGAAAGCAGAGTACTCTTTGGCTTGGGAAGGATACTGGGAAAAACACACTCAGGGCAAATTCATCTCCTGTAGTGCTCCTGTGGTCATGTTACCCAATGCTCTCTCTGCACTTGTGGAGTCTTCTGACTCTTTTCCATTGACCTGAGTTGGGTTTCTGTCAGGTCCACAGAGTAAAAATGCAAGGACCTTTATTTCAGGGTAGTTTCCTTGCAACTGCTGTTCCAAAAGTATTCAAGTTGCTGCTCTCTGGACCTGTAGGATATAAGGAATATCTTTAAGCCACTGCCAATGAAAAGAGCATCCACCAGTAACTAATTAATTATTTAATTCCACCATAAGGTTGTCTATATCTCCACTGGAAGATCTGCAACCCAAGAACTTTACCCTTTCTGTTACCAGAGAGGCAAAAGAAATCTGTCCATCTAGCATAAGCTACTACTCTACTATATTATCTTGTCTTAATAAATATTTTTACATGCAAAGGGCTGAAGTCTATGATATTTTAATACAGTGAAGCAATTCTTTATGAAATGATATAGACTTCTGCGTATAGGACACCTTTAACTCAACTCAATGACATGATCTGCATTACTCCAGGTAATGCATGACACAGCATGACACAGACGTAGATCTTCACAGCTACAATGCTAAAATTGATAACTCAATCCTCTAAAGTAAAACTGGAAGAATGAGTATCAAGAGCTGAGTCCACTTGATTGAAACTCCTGAAAAGGAGGCTCAAGGGTGACCTTATTGCTCTCTACAACTACCTGAGAGGAGGTCACAATGCGGTGGAGGTTGGTCTCTTTTCCCAAGTAACAAGTTATAGGACAAGAGGAAATGGCCTCAAGCTGTATCAGGGGAAGTTTAGACTGGATATTAGGAGAAATTTCTTGCATGAAAGGGTTCTCAAGCATTGGAACGGGCTGCCCAGGGAAGTGGTGGAGATACCATCCCTGGAGGTATTTAAAACAAGTGTAAATGTGGTGCTTAGGAAGAAGGTTTAGTGACGGACTTGGCAGCATTAATTTACAGTTGGACTTGATCATAAGGGTCTTTCCCAACTTAAATAAATGATTCTATGTTTCTATGACTCTAATAATGCCAAGTTACATCAGCTGTAGATGCATCTCTGCATCACTTTCCTGTACCTTGTAACTTGCATTACTGAAAATCCTTACAAACGTACTGGTTAGGCTGGTGAGATGGATGTGGTTGATAGCTGCTAGCTCCTGCCATATGGATCACAACTGGAGGTTCTACAACTTGCTAACGACCTGTCTTAGCAACAGTCTGCCTGAAAAGATGAAGAAATGGAATCTCCCTGTATCTGCTGCTCTAAGCTTTGTGTTGGCAAACACGTGCTAACATATGTCAACATATGGCTTTGAAAAGACATGGTTTATTTATATGTTAATTACTGCAACACGTTGGGCAAAATATTTGTTGATACAAGAGCTGTGTAAATAGTCAAGTGTTGAGAGCTGTCACCATTTAAAAATAAATGAGCACTAGCCAATAAGGATCAGACAAATTCTACAATACGAAGGGCTTCTCCTGGCTTATGGCTCAGTCCAGTCCCACTGAGATCTCTAGTGATTTCTGTGAGCTGTGAGTCAGTCTTTAACTGTTCCTCATGCAAGCATTAAAGAAAACTTCATGCGCTCCCTTCCCTGCATTGGTGCATTGCTTTGAGACACTGCACTACACTTGAACTCAGAAGGTGGATGTCACTTCTGGGTGACAACAAGTGGAGGGTGTGGAAATGTTGCTGGAAGCAATGTCAGTGATAAAATACATCTCATCTGTCCTCAGACCCAGGGACTCTTCTGGACACGTAGGGGGGCTGTTTTGAGGGTGACATGCCTCCTGTGAAACAGAAGCCCAAGGCCTTCACAGCTATGATCATTAGAAGCATCTCAACACCACAAAGAAACTGGCATTTCTGCTGCCTGGGAAAGCTGCTGGGCAACGTGTGGAATTCGCTTTTCTGAAGTCTCCTTATTAGTCGCTGATAGAAACATTTCCTTTCAAACCAGCTGCATCCCATACTCTTGGCAGAAACCTGGGCAATGACATATTAGACTCTCCACAGCCAAATTTCTATGTCATAAAGAACTTCACAGTGAAAATTGTTCTGTCAATGTATTGAATTTTCACAGCATTGCTGCTAGCAATGCTGCTTACCTTGAGGGCAAACAACAAAACAAACAATTCTCTTGTATCTATTTGGTGGTTACATACACCACATTGTTTACCAAGTAGTTTACAAACTCCTGGTTTTGCATGGGAGTAGCATTACAGGGCTGTGATGATCAAAAGTGAGACGTGCTTTTTCTGCACAGATAGCTGAGAAGCTGCTGAGTACCACACCCTTTCCAATGTGGGCAGAAAGCTGCTGATCTTGCAACCCATATTGTTATCCAGTTCTTCAGAACTATGAAACTATTGAGACCTGAGAAAACCATAGATTCTCAGCTAACAAAAATACATATTTTGCTAGGTGTTGTGCTCACACTAGGGATTAAAATGTGGGAAAGATAGGAAATAGCAATGCGATCTTTAGTAGCTATCTCCTCTGTAATGAGATGTCTAGCCATCATGAATGGGAAAAAGATCACACTAAACAATCTGATAAATGTTTGAAGTATCAGTTGTGCTCATTACATCTAAAGAAAATACAAAAGAATGGAGGGTGTGAAGGGACAGAATATGAAATTTCACAACCCTGGTACCCATTTGTCTGCCCATTCTCAGAAAAAGCAATGCACAGGTTGCTGTTGTTACCCTTTCAGGTCAGAGACATGATGGTTCAGATGTTCTAGAAGGGACTTTGCTCCACTGCATTAAATTTAAGCACAGAAAAGTAGACAGCTCAGGGCTGACACATTTGGCTTGATTTCCTGCTATCAAACATCAAAATTTCAGCTTGTATGGCAGTGATTGTTGCACAATTAAATAATTTTAAATCAAATACACTACTAGAATAAAATAATAAACTTTGTCATTCAGAGACTGCTGCTTCCTGGTAACAGTGAATGATCTTGTGAATGTAAAGGTCATCATGGATTTTCTTTTAAATTATTACCACAATCTTCTTAGAGATCTTTCAGGGCCTGAATTGGGAGAGTTTGGATTGTTTGATTCCCAATTCATAAGGAAAAATAGGAAACTAAAGTTAAGAAGCCCTAACTGAGTGAGAAAAGGAAGCTGTATTTGGAAACAAATCCAACCTGCAAATCAACACTGCTATCGAGATAAATAAGCTACTGAATTCTGGAAGTGGCAATCAGAGATTGACTCTGCCTTGGTGTGTTTTAGCCTCTGATCATTATCTGTGCAGTTTAAACAGGGGACAACCTCATGTTCATCAATAAAACTATCCTATGACCTACACATTATTCTGGGAAGTCATAGAAGAGCTCAGTCTTCAGGAAATCACACAGGTTAAATAGACAAGTTACTAAAGAGTCTATATTCTTGGTGCCACCCAAAGAAAGAGCCATTTCTGATGATGTTCACAGCTAACCCCACATCCTGTTTGAAGACAGAGCAACTGTGCAAAGTGGGTGGGTTTATTTTTAACCAGCTAGCTCTGATTAACCTATTATTGCCACCATTTCTTCCACCCCAATGAAATTTGCAGTATCTCGGGGGTTGCCTAAGAAAGCATCCAGCAGTGAGCACAGCCCCATCTGATTGTTTATGAGTCAGGTGCTTCAGATCTGTAGGGTTTCTGGGTTTGGGGCTGCCCTTGGTATTGAATGCACAGCTGTTGCATAATGCAGTCCTGTTTTCAGGAGTAGCACTCTGAACATCCACTGATCGGCAATGGACTGTACAATATGTTACATGTCAGCACAGTTACTTATTTTTTCATTCTGGGAATGTAGAGGGAAATAGAAGTCTTGTAGCTCCATGCACAACTTTAAAATACACCATCTCCTAGCAGCTGTCAATAGCGGAAGGCCAAGAAGACACTGCAGAAGATGAAAACTAGAACTGCTAGATGCAGTTTCCATATGTATGCCATTGTCTCAAAGAAAACAATGATTTTTTTTGGCTGGTCTCAAAACACTTCAGGGTCCCAAATGCAAACAGCCCCCAGAAGTCTCCCTTGGAAGTTTTAATTCAAACTTCTGGCAGACTGAGGGTCCAAATTCCACAGGATTCCACATGCCAAAATCATTTGCCAAGAGTAGGCTCTATCAATTCCATGTGGCTTTATCAATTCCACACGGGTAATTCCTCACCATTGCTTTACATTGTTACAGCAACTAACACCTTCTTCTTCAAGTCTCTCTCCATGTTCTCAAGTTGAGATTGATGAATCAAAGCTTCACATCAGCACTACATGATGACACTTTCTCCTTCTTCAACCTGCTAGTACTCAGTTTCCAAAAATCCTTGGGAAGAACTAGGTAAAATATTCCATACTTTGGCCTTCCTATCATTCCAGACAGTCTCTGATGAACCATCATCATCATAAGCTCCATCAAGATGTGTGCATTGACCTGAATTCCTCCTGTGGCAGATTCAAGGCAAAAAAAGGTGGCTGGCTGTGAGATGAGAGGTGTTTGAAGAAAGTCAGCATAGCAGCTACGGGCATGCTGATGTTCCCTGTGCATGGTGCTTGGGATGGATAAAAGAAGCTCTGGGAATAAGGACAGAGGACTCTGCAGCCATTTATTTTCTTATCCTCTGTAATAATACACCTTCCTGGCTTATTTTACAAAGCTCTTTTGTCCCTCAGAATTCCCAGAGAGAGCTTCTGCTTCATGTCTGTCCACATTTGGTGTTTGAGGAGTAATGGGAAAAGAACATGTGCAGGCACATATACAGAAACAGCTTTTTTACAGCAGTTGCTTCACAAGGAAGGTGACCTTGGTCATCAAATTAAGCAGTCCGAAGAGAACTGAAGTGAGATTGCTGGTCAGTTACAAAAGTGCAACAGGGTGTAAGGGAAGAGCAAAGGGATGTGAAAAACTGAACTTCATTTATGGTAAAGCTGAGGTTTATGGTAAAGCTGATGTTAAACTAAGTTACTTCCTCACTCAAAATGAGGACACACCCAGTGGTGAGAACAAAACAAAGTTGTTTTGATTATTGCTCTCTTCCTTTCACTTTTCAGGCTCTCCAGTCTGCCTTCATTGCCCCAGTTAGGGTTGCTGTGTCCTTGCTTAGGAGGCACAGGACTAATTTTTGGCAGTTGCTTCTACTAACTGGCTGGCTTCACAAGATGCTATCACCAAACTGCAATAAGATCTCTGCAGCAGTTCCCTCACGTTATAAGGTGGCAGTGAACAGGGCTCTAGTTTTCATTTTTTAATTGGCTGAGTTATTACTTATAAGAAACCAACCTTATTTTAAGCATGTTCAGTGAAAGGCACAGGAACAAACACTATTCAGTGCTCTGCAATGACCTTTCTAGTTGCTGTTGTATAACTATGTCCACAAAACATTCCTCTGAAGAATGCCCTTTTCTCTCCTAAGATCAGAACTGCTTTCTTCAGATAATTTAGAAGTGAATTGTGCCCAGCCTCACAACAAGGTTGAAGAAGACATTTTTCAAGAAACCTTTCCTCCTTTGCACCCTTGGGCACAGGCTGGAATAAATCCACACCTGGAGACAGACGAACAAAATTTACCTGGAAGATTTGTTCTCAACTCCAACTCATGTCACGGATACCTTTGAAAATGCCACTCCAATCCGCCCTGCTTCAGCCATGGTGCATAAGTAGTCCCCTGAAGTCATTGTATTACACACCTAGGAAAAACAGCCTCATTGGATCCTCTGAAATCATTAGATCATTTTAAAGTCCAATGAGAACATAGGTCAGGGATGCACAGATGGAGGTCTCCTACTGTGTCTGAGACTTACAAATATTTCTGTGGACTATTTTAGATGATTTCTGAACATCTGGGAGACTTACTGCATCTGTATTTTCTGTGTGTTAACAAGGAATGACACTCCAAAATGTCCAACTCTTACTTCCAGGGTTAACTTAATTGGTCAGCATTCTGTATGTGGACCCTATGGCTAGATGTTGCTCACTCTGACTTTCAGGAGTTGGCAGAGCTTACCAAGATGATCTAGCGTTTTCTAGGACATGGAAGAGTGTTTCTTTGCTTTACTTTGTGTTTTGCCATTGAAGAAAAGTGAAGAGGCAGGTTTGTTTATTTAAATGAAGTATATCAAGTATTCTGTAGACCTAACTGAGATTTAACTTAACTTTAATTATTCTTCCCACTGTGTGGACCAGGAGTGTAAGATTTACACAGGGCCCATGATTTGTGTATACATTCTTTTCCCTTGAGTTTTCTGTCACTCCTTCCCCTTTCTCTCTTAACAATGATTTTGAGAGAGTTTTCATTGTAAGGGCAGAATTAAAGCCAGTGCAGAAGGATGAACTAAACCATGCACAGTTCTTTGTGGCACACTGCAGAGCCATTCCCTAATGGAAAACAGATGGGTCTTTTTTTTTCCCAACAGCACAAAATTCCCACTTTTCTCCCTGTGGGACACAAGCTACTGGCTTTTAATATCATTACTCATCCATCTAACGTAACTGGTTTAAGAACAATATGCCTATAGGATTGCACTCCTAATTAAATTCTTACAGCTCTCTCGAGTTGTCTTTTCTCTTGTGAACCTTGCATGCATGCAAGACAGGAGGGTCTGTGTTGGCTCAGGTTTACTTGACACTTGTGTGGTTTTTACTGGCACTTACAAATGGCAAAGTCCCGAGGGACCTTTCATGCCTTGTTCTTGGATTCAACACTTGTGAGTTCTAAGCTTAACCCAAATTGAAAATAGGATAGGCTGAATTCCCAGCTGTTGAATATTGATATCTTTTTATTGACTCCTGCAGAGAAGTGCTGATTTCCATCAGTTGAGGATATGTGCATGACTGTGTAGATTTGAGGGTGCCCATCTGTTTAGCAGCCAGCAGGGGTTGTTCCCATCAGTGATCCCAGTCTACAATACTTGAATTCTGACCCATCCATCAGTGTCCCCAGGGTGATAAGTCCGACAGAGGATAGATTCAGTGGCTGCAGACTGTTTGCTTTAATATAGTTTTGTTTTCTTTGCTTGGCTCTTATTGAGACAATTAGAGTTTAAATTACCTCTCATCGTCTAGGTCAGACATGAGCGATAAAAGGATTCCAGTAAAGCAAAGCGAAGAAGATTACATGTTGGCTTCCTTTTGTAGGCTTGAATGAGGAAGAAATATAAGATTTTAATTTCCAGACCTGCTTACAGAATGCTCATAATTTTTAAAACCACAAGTTTTGACTATCCTCCTTAGTTTCCCCTTCTACCCAGAAAAAGTTGAACATTAAAGCAAAGCTGAAGAATGTAATCAAAGTGGGATTTATGTCTTGAGATGCCGCTAAATGTCCTTGTAGTATTTAAATAAGATTGAAATTATCTTTGTTATTTGTGCCAAGCTGTATCATTTCTTTGGCATATCCTGTCCTATGAAATGGGAAGTGGTTTTGCAGACTCCTTATATAAGGCCTCTGTTTAAAATAGTTTGGGGTATTTTTTTTCGTCTTTGTGATAAGAAAATCTTAACTCTGTTTACATTCTTCAGCTCTCTGTCTTTTAATCTTCAAGTGAAGCTCTGTTTTTCTTTGAAAGGTAAAACTGTCATCCTTAGATGAGAATAGCATTGTGCTAAAACATCTGATCAGACACTATTTTACTGCCAGTAAATCAAGGGAAAGTATGAACTCTGCACTTGGCAAAAAAGGATTCAGAGCTCACAAGCTGCAGATGAAGAAAAACTTACTTCAGCAAAGTAAGATCAACTGAAACAGAAACAAGGATTTTGGCAGAAAATCAAGATGATGTAAAATGAGCAGTAGGTTCCTATCTCTTAGGGCTAGTGATGATGAAAAGAAGGGGAGAGTCAGAGGGGAGTGGGGAAGTGGGGGAAATATCTTCAGAGAAGAAGAGGTAAGACATGGTATTTCCTTGTGTAAAGCATAAAGCATTTTTATTAGCCTAGCTTAATTATTCTGGATTTGGGAAAATGAACAAGAGTGGAATAATTATAAAGGGAGAGTCTCACCTGGAGCTGCTCCTTTAGGAATCAAAGACATCAAGTGACTGTGAGATCCACAAGAGATGGAGAATCTCCTCACTGGAGGAGGGCTCTGAAATAGCATAAAACTAACAGAGCGCACTCTGACACCACCAGCAAACTTGCTGCCTGAATAACCTGCTTTCAGGCCCCAGCAGGAATAACTTCTTACAGCAAGTAGGTTATAGCAGCTGCCAGGGCCGCATCTGGAGCCTTGGATTCTATAGGCAAATCCCTGATTGACTCCTCCCAACAATCTTGTATCAAACGCATCCCAGATCTGAAGACCTCATGAGGCAAAGTGCAAAGTGGCTAATCCTGCTATGAGAATAGCAGTTCAGGCAAGAATGACTTCTACTTTTCTTGATGAGAAATACATGGGGTGGAATGAGAGCACCTATTTCTATCGCCCCGTTACCTCCAGAAAATGTCTGAGATGAAAAGAAAGAAATAGAATGGAAACTGTGAAGAAAAAATTTGCAGGGGCGAAGATTAATGGAGATATGTAGGGGATGGACTGTGGAGAAGTGAGAGGTGTTTCTGCTATGGATTGCGCAGGGCACCGTGAGTACATATGTGTGCTTTTGCGGTAATAAATTTGAAAGGACAGTATCAATCTTCTGCATGAGGTCCCCTGTGGAGAGAACTGGCAAGTAAAGAATATAAGAGAAATAAGAATGGCATATTATTCAGGAGAATGGAGCTGAAAGACCTAAACCCATACAGCAATGAGAATCAGAAATACAGGAAAAATTGAAGTGCCTGAAAAACGAAAATAAAAAGCAAATGTTAAATAAGGAAGACTGAGATGTATGAGTAACAGATTCTGGTTCCATTCATGCACAGTCGTTCTGGCTGACAGCTGTCCAGTATCACAGAGGATTTTAGACCACCGGGATGGAGGAAACATATGGGAGATGATGACACAAAGATAGTGCAGATGAGACTTGAGTCAAGTTGCCTGAATCACTCTTAACACTTCACAAAAGCAAAAATTAAACATGTAGAGCATTTAATGAAGTCAGTGAAACAAACACTTGTCAAATCCAGCGTGGCAGTTATCATGCTTTATGTCACAAACTCAAAATAATTTCAAGAGTCCTGTAGGAGTGAACAGTAGAATGGAAAAGTGTTCAGGAGAAAAAGTGGAAGATACACCACTTAGACACACACAGGTTCATGTGGCTGGATGGGATACACCGAAGCATACTGAAGAAGCTGGCAGAAGTGTTCATGGAGCCACTTTCCGTCATCTATCAGCAATTTTAGCTAACCGGTGAGATCCCAGTTGACTGGAGGTTAGCAAATGCACAAGAAGGGCCAGAAAAAGGATCTGGGGAACTGGAGGCCTGGCAGTCTGACCTTGATGCTGGGGAAGGTTATGGAGATGATCATCTTGAACGCCATCACACGGCACGTACAGGACAACCAGGTGATCGGGCCCAGTCAATGTGGTTTTACGAAGGGCAGGTCCTGCTTGACTAACCCAATCTCCTTCTATGACAAAGTGACCTACTTAGTGGATGAGGGAAAGACTGTGGATGTTTTCCACCTAGATTTTATTAAAGCCTTTTGACACTGTTTTCCATGTCATTCTCCTGGAGAAACTGGAATGGATATTGTACTGTTAAGCTGGGGTAGGACAAGAGGGAATGGGTGAAGCTCTTTTATCACCCCATGTAGCCTCAGAGATGGGTCTACTGAAATGCTTATCAGAAACCACAAGTTCCAGACCCAGGTATTTCACTGGTTTTAAGACATTTATTGGAATAAAGTTTTGTTTTCCTCATGCTAGAATCAAGTTTCATCACAGATAATCTAAACTGGAAGTTTAATAATTTACTTTCATTGGCCCCATGTCTGTCAAAAACATCTTTCATTTTACTTTAGTGCCAGGTGTATGTTGAATGCCAGCTCGGGTGGGTTTGTGTCGTGTGATTCTATGCTATATCCCATCTTCACTAACCAAAATGCAAAAATTCCAACAGGGACTGACACACGCTTGTCAAAGTCTGAGATTTAACAGTAGTAAGTTGTTTGCTCAAGAATTCCAACAAAAATGTAGATTGTCTCAAATCATATGAGAATATAGCACTGTGGACAATGCATCAGTTTTCAATAGCAGCCACACAATACTAGTGCCAAGATGAGATTTGCCATGACCTCTGAAGGAGTTCGCAACCTAGAGAAATTCATGAATCAGACTATTTTGTTAGGGGGTATAGTCATTCCGGATTTAATCTGGACTCTTATACATGATGTTTCACTCCTTCCTCTCATCCATCCCCCAAAATCACCTCAGCCATGCATAGTAAGACATGCAACTCAGGGGCTGGCTTTAGCTCTCACTCAGCCTGGCAATCAGTTTTCTTTGCTGCAAGGACACCAGCTATATCAGTTAAGCTCTGAATATCCCCCAGAAGTCTCCTGGTGTTTCCGTGAGGATAGACATATTTATCTCACAGTCTGAGAAACAACACTGCATCATAAGAAATCCTAATGGTCCACATGGGAACACCATGCTGGCAGGCACAATGCTGTTCTTCCTTGCATGGCTATCCAGATCTGAGGGGCGTAGGATAACTACTGCTTGTTGTGAGTGCAAATGACCCAATGGCAGTGGCCATATTTTATGAAGAGGAAAGAAGCTACACAAGTGCTTGTTTTCCATCTACAGCCCAATACATGTAATCTCACAGTCCTGTAGTCCAGAGGCACTGCTGACCAGAACAACTCCCTCCACCACTGTTGATGAGGCAAGCTCATCAAAGCACTTTTAAAATATGTATATGAGGAGACAAATACCAACCCACTTCCTGCATAATTATGCCCATTTCACCTCCCTTACTTCTATGCATCTCATGTTTTACACTGTTCTCATTCCCCTTTTCCCTTTTTCTTCTCTGTACTAAGGAGGAAATCTGTTACCCTGCGAAGCTGCAATTAAGACCATCTTGTCCATAAACCTTGAAGTTAACAGGAATAGTGAATTGGCTTATTTAACCATGTTATAGCATCTGAGGAACAGAAAAATAGACCTCTCTTGTGCTTACATCAGTGCAGGAGCAGAGGAAGAGGCAGGGTCCAAATCGAACAACAAGACGAGGAACAGGAGACAACTGCTGAGGCACATGAGACAGACTTCACCTAACCCACTGTCATGACTCTTATGTCAGCCACTGGAGGACATGACTGGAAAGGACGTAAGGAATAGGGTTCCTATGTAAGGTGACCCTTCTATGGCATCCCCCCTTCCAACAGTCAGCAGCTCAGGAGCTTTCTCCCAATAATCATGTTTAATGACCTGCAGTGGGCCTCTCCTCTGTCCGTTTGCCAAACCCCTTTTCAATCCATTCAGTGCATTGCGCTCCACGTCCACAACTGTGCTATCATCTGCTGTGCAAATAGAATTTCCTTTGGCTTTTCAAATTTGCTGTCTGATCATTCTACAAGATGCCTTCTAGGTATGAACAGTTATTCTTCCTGTTAAACACAAAACAGTTCTCTATTTCAGCTAGATAAGCAGCCACAGTGCAGGCTGGCATGTTTTCAGAGGCATGTATTACTTGGTAATTCACTGATGTGAATGCCAAAGGCTTCACTTTAAAATCTTTACTTTTTACTTCTTATACTCTCTTACCTTTCTAAGGCGGATTGGTGGTTTCCTTGCAATAATTATAATCTCTGAAAGTAACTGCCAGACCACAGACACTGAAAGATACAAAAACTTTTCCTCTCTCACTGGGTCCCCCCTACAGTTAAATCATAGTAACTTTACGTGTTTTCCTTCTAGGCATATTTATTTCATCTGTAGCAGAAGGTTAAGCAAAACTTGGTTTGTCTAGACTGCTACTGCTTCAAAGACCGAATGGCAACAGAACAGAAAATCCTTATCTTATTTGCCTTTGCAAGTAAAAAGTTTGTGTAGTCATGTTAGCTAGTGCTTTTATGCAAGTCTTGGGACCATTGACACAGCAATCATAAAACGTCTCTTTACAAACAGTTTCTCAATGTGATTACATATCCCAGCCATTATTTGTGTTCCTTTTAGGATTCTTTTAGGTTGGACCAGATGCCACATCTGGGTGGATTTCACTGGGGCTGGATGACTCCTGAGAATTCCCAAATCTTTTGGTAGTAAGCCTACAAGCGGTGCATCCCATCTTCACTGGGCTTTACAAAGTGTGAAAGCATTCATGATCATCAGTTTACAAAGAATGGAAGAACAAACCTCCACTGATAAATGTGGAAGATCTTCAGTGAGGACTGTGGCATTTATTAATTTCAGGCTTACAGTGAAATCCACAAAATTCAGAGATGTCTAAAAACCACATGAAACAATTTTGTCATCTCTTGTAGCATTCATCCTTCCCCCTTTGTTTACAGGAATGTACTACAAGCCTCTCTGGCTTTAAGTAGCCTAGTGCCATAATCAGAGCAATAATCCCTTAATTTCTCCTAGATTGTAACCTGTCATCCTGCTCCCCTTCACGTGAAGTTATCTTCAGGTTCACTTGAGCCTATTCACTTGCAGTACAAGTGTCATACTTAATACATCCTGGGCCCTGATCTTATCTTTGCATAAATAGATAGTTCTTGCCATCTGTTCATCAAATGACCATCACCAGAAGATGAAGTTTCACAACCCAAACCAGGATATACATTTACTCTTTGGTGCATTAGAGTTGGTCTCTATAAAATGACATCTTATTTTGAAGTACTGTATATCGACAAAAGGTTACTATACAGTAGTCTTATGTATACAATTGCTTTCATCTATAGGGAGACTGGACCTAAGAATCTGGTTTTAAGTGTGTGAATCGGTGAAAACAATTTACTCAGTATGAGCAGGCTATAGATTTGGAAAGGAATCTAGAAAATACAGAGAGGGAATTGCCATCTGAGCATTTTCCATTCCTGCAAGCCCTAAATATAACAATTGTGTTAGCCATGAAATAAAGCAAACCGCACTACTAACCTGGCTGTGAGATGATCTGATAGGCTGTGTTTTTCAAAGTGTGAAAGCAGAAAGCTTTCTTTGAACTAGAAATTAATGGAGGTAAAATTTCCCTTTTCCCCTGCTACAGCCTGGATTGCCAAACCCAGAACTGGAGCCTGGGTCCTGGTAGTGGAAAGTCCTTGACTGGTGGTTGCAAAGAGAAAATCATCACCTGTTCAGTCACAAATGACACATAGGCCTACAGCACTGTTTGTTAAATACAATCAGCTAATAGTTGCACAGCGGAGGTTCAAAGCTTCACAGCATGGTTAATGAAAACTTTGTACATGCTGTGTTCTCACTGAAGCCTTGGACTTTGGGTTTCATATTTAATGCAAGAAATCTAATGCTGTTTGGACTTACCCAGCAACAAAAAGGAATAGAATTACTAGGAAATGAGTGCAAATTTTGATCCCAACTTTGCTGACACCATTTAAAATGACTTAACTAAATCAGTAGAGCAGAATCCCAGTTTGCTGGTACAAGAGCAAACCTTGGATTTGAATTTCAGTCCTGACTAAATTTGATTTTTGGATGGAATTAGGCTTCTGTGTGGTGGAATTGGTATGGGTCATAATTGTGCTGTTGCCCCTAGAACCAGGAGTTGATACCTAACCTGTCCATGTTAGGCTATATTGAAGAAAAGGTTTGTTTTAACAAACTTTTCCCATCACTCTTCTTTTCAGAGGATGTGACACAGTAAGTTTTTAAAGAACCAGTGACTTGCAGTAGCTCATAAACTAAAATAAGTAAGATTAAGGGTGAAATTCATATATTTAATAAAGGGATTCTAACCCAGAAACTATTTTCCAGAAGAAAAAAAGATCATTGTAAAGCAAGTTTACACTGTAAAACCTTCGCCTTTGCAAGTATTTTCATGCCATGGAGTATATGCAACCTTAATTTTTCAACATAGACATATATATATATTATGTATGACATATGAGCATCCAAACCTTTTAATTTCCTTGTATTTATGGCTTTTATTTTTGTAAGGGAAAGCTAAAGTATCTTTTCATAATTCCAGTACAGTCAAATTGTACTCACACTGTCAGATACAACACTGATTTATGAATGCCCCCTCAACCCTCAAAATGATCTTCGTCACTGTCTTTATTGCCAAGCACAGGGTACCACTGCCAGCAATGTGATGTATTGAGTACCCATAAAGGGTACATCCATGAAACATCACTGTAAGCAGATACCCCCATTACCTCTGGATGGGATACCAGAAGGCAGCTATGATAGCAAGACAAGTGAGGATATGAGTGCTGGTGGATCATCCTTTGAGATTTTACCACTCCCCAGCTCTGTGAAAAAGTGGGCTTGTGCTTAGCTAACAGACCATGAATGATAGTAGCTGAGCTGTAGACACCATCTTACCTTCCAGCTCTGCATAGGCTCTCCTTTCAGCAGAGGAGTGTCAATGAGCAGCTGAGCAGGGAGTAACACTTCAAGATGCTGCAGATGTTTGTTCACTTGCAAGATGCAGGGATACCAAGGTTCTCCCCTCTTTTCAGAGATAGCTTGACCACTGACTAACACGGAATCATGTCTTTCACAACAAAACTGATGGCATTTAGCAGAGAATGCCATCCACATGTGTTCTTATCAAGTCCACGTTGATTTAAGCCTATATCCTTCTACCCTCAGAACCATTGCTCCTCTTCAGGGCACTGGAATTTCTTGTAGCAGAAGGGTATCTGATGGTGTCCTTCAGAAAAGCCCTTCACATTGCTTCCTTTATCCTGAGTCCTCCTGCAGTGCCAGAATTTTTTCAGCATAGTAAAAATATTTCATTCATCGGGAGCTTAGTCATCTGATTCGTGGTGCTGATGCTGCCTTTCGGAACAATGGCTGGCTGCCACTCTGTCTGCTTCCGTGGGAGAGCTGCACTCTGTAATCTTTGTGTGTTTCTTTCTCTTTCTCTCTTTTTAATATCCTTGGCTTTATCATGGGAATTGATTTTTCTAAACATCCACCTGGTATGTTTCCTCTCTGTTAGAAACAGAGACCAGGTGTTAATTTGTACCGATGTCACTGACTTCAGATGGTAATGAGTTCAGAAAGGATGGGAAATCAAAGGGTATTCCACCATGCCTAGAGGAGAAAAATTGTGTGGGGAAAATCATTGTCTATGGCTGGGCAAAGTAGCTGAAGGGCACACCACCCCGCCTTCACTGTGCCTTTAAGTAGCCGCCTTTATCTTCTCTTTAAATGATTAGCATGACCAAAGGACCCCAGGGGAAAAGAAGGAAAGAACCAGAAAAGCCCCACAAAGCTGCATCATACATTAGTTGTGAATAAAAGAAAGCCAGGGCTGCACAGTTCTGATCAGCTTTACTCTATCCTCTGTCCCTTTGAGGAAAACTCAGATGACACGTGTCAGCTACCAGGAGCACAGCAAGAGGTAAACTGAGCTGCCTTTGCATTTGGAGAGCAATGTGGACACAGACTCAGTATTCCGATCAAAGTCTTCAACAATGGGAATATGAGGTGTGGAAGATCCCTGAGTCTAAACGCATTTTTTTCTTAACCCAGCTTCCATCCCAAATGATATCATACTTGTTCCACTCTCATGTGCATAGGAAAAATTAGCCTGAAGGTTTTTTGAATTCCATTATTTCTCTCTGGCTTCCCTTATGCTTGGAAAGAAAATGAGAAGTATTATGAACATAGTAGAAATGTCGGCTAGGAAAGAACTTCATGAAAGCTCCTTGTTCAGGATAGTAACAACAGCAATGTTGCTGCATCATGTTATTCTTTTCTCTCTAGTACAAAGAACTTGTCCAGATCCTCCTTTTGTCTCCTTGTCCACGTCAGGGGTGTAGGCGTGTAGCCGTTGCCTGGGACCAGAGCATCACAGATCACATTGACTGCATTGAGCCTCCCACAGAGAGCTTATGATTTCTTTTTTTTCTTCATTGAAGGTGAGCCTGAGACATACCTGTGCACCTTGTGTACTGGACAGCATGCCACACAGATAACATGGCAAGCTTTCAGCAAGCAATCATCAAAACTATTGAATGCAGTCAGCTTAGAGGTCTGTTGACAATGTCTCTCATCACCTGATACAGGTACAGATAGGTTTTGGGCAAAATGTACTGTTACTGGTTTTTTCTGATGCCAGTAGTCCTGTTCCTCAAATTGGCCTGATTTTCATAAATGTTGAAAGAGTAACAAATCCCACTGAGGCTGATGAATATTTGAATATTTTCACATAGATTTTCAGGGTTAAATGATTAACAGAGATATGCAAATCACTGATGATCCAAGATAACTGCTTTATTTTTGCTTGCACTTTTGATAAGAGATGTCACCATGGGAAGGAAGTAAGTCACATGTTTCTAAAAAGCCAAAAGAGACTCATTTCTGAACAGTGTGAGTACATTCCTGGCAAGACCATGTCAGGAAAACTAATCAGAGTAACAGATCAAACATGCAGGCAGATGAATTACAGTAGCGAAACCCATCACACAAAGATGGGCTTTCCCTCCAATGTGATGAGCTGTGTGCTTCTCACAAAAACCTTTACAGCAGAGTGGGTAGCTTCCTGAGGCTCACTCACAGAAATGCAGATGAATAATACTGTTAATACTGTGGATTTCTTTGCTCTTTGGTGTACATATTAACCCATTTTTAATAGAGAAACTGATTTCTGACATTTTCTCTGTGTGACAACAGAAGACTACCTCAAAAAGGTAAAACTAACTGCTACTTCTCCAAACTCCAGCAAGTTATTATTTGCTTATACAACCTTAAAAAATATTAAAAGCCTTTAAATGTTATCACCATGTTGGAGGACATAATGAAAAAATAAGTTCTGGACAACCTCTAACCATCAATAATGGGACAGAAGACTTGATTGCCATAAAATCTCAGGCTATTTGACACTGAGTGTAGAAACACTATTACTTCTGCATTACTTTTCCCTTCAGATATGCTCTTTGAAGGTTCTCCTGCTTAACACTCCTGTTTGTTTTCAATGCATATCAGAATCGTCATGGCCACTGTTTTCCCTGTAGGGACTGTGACTAAACAAGGCATATGCTTGTGTACTTGCTTACGTGAGCTATGTTAAACCCTCTCCTTTCATTTTTTGTCCTGAGAAGTTTATATTTTTCAATCTTTTACATTTTACCCCAAATTGTCCTTTACATTGACTTGTGATTTAATACCTTCAGCAGCCCACACATTAGAAGGAAATGTATGTCACTGGTATGAGCAAAAGATTTGTCAAGAAGGGACAATTATCTGAAGGAACAACAACAAACTGGTTTAATTTCTCTGGCTAAGATGTTTTTCAAGCGATGACATGACCATGAGCCAGATTTGAATCCAGTGATCCTAGTGTAAAGCTGAAAAGAACGAGGAGTGTCTGGTCTATGCCCTGACTTACAAGACTCCTGAAGTCAAAAGAGTTGAAGAAAAAAGCCCTGAATTTCCCTCTCTGAATTTAACAACATTGCCTTGGATTTACTCTGTGAACCTAAGAGCAGACAGCCATTAAGCTGAATATTGCCAAAAGGGAAGATCATAGTGAGCTTCTAATATTTGTTGCTGGAAACATCCAGGAATTATACAGAAACCAAATTTTTGCAAAGCATTGAAGCCGTCCTCTAGGCACACTATGTAGGTCAAGGTACCAGGTATTGATGGAATTCAAATAGGTCCTAGGCCTTTTCAACTGCCTGATCCAATGAACCTCTCATTTTAGTCATTTCATGTGATCTTGAACCTCTTTCAGGCCAATAATTAAAGCAGGTATAATAAATGACTTAAAATCCAGCTAGGCTCCAGATGTGAGCTTGAATAAACAATATATAAATACATTCGCTTCTTATGCTAGTTGCAAGCAATTGGTAGATTCCCACATATAAATTAAACTGTAAACCATCCTATCTGGGAAGGTACTGAATGCATCCTAAAAAATGGCAATATCCTTTGGCTGCCACAGTCCGTTCTGATGAACACTTACAGTGGAGTTCTGTGGTTTGCTGTTTCTGCTAAGAAAACTGCTTGTGGGCTGAGAAATCAGCACAGAAAGGAAGCCAGGTTTCTTGCTCTCAGAACACATACAAGGTTATACTATTTTATAACCAATGAACTTTTTAAGAACATGGAATTTAAGAGTAATCCACTCTCAAAACTGTTTCCTGGTTTCCTCTCATTCTCAAGGATGAATCTTACCTTTAATGCAATCAGAAAATACTGTGTGCCTTCAAAAGACCTTGGAAATCCCTAATCACTTTTATAGAATGGCTCAGGTGTTCACTTTCAGTCTAACTAAAATATATTCTGGGGGGTAAAAAAAGTATGTAAGAGTGAGAGTGTATGTGTACATATACACATGAATGTGAATTTCCTTTCTGCCTCTCTACAGAAAGTTAAGATCTGGTAAACTATAAATAAATTCTGTTGTAGTTTGGTTAAATCCATGTAACAAGGTTTAGGGGAATTATCCAACCTCTTTCAGGTACATGGTGGATATATGGTTTGAATTCCATGCTGGTTTATTTATCTTTTTTTCCAGTAAGAGAGGGTGAGTATTATTTTAGACTGGCTGCTCAAGTGGTTTAAGGAATCCATACAGCTGGTTGTTTTGAAGTCGTAAAACCACAGTTCATATTCCAAAGAAAGCACTGCAGTAACGTTGTGCCTTCTGCATTCCTGCCCCTTTCAGAAGCAAGGGAAATTTTGATGTTTTATATGACAAAAAAAAAAAACAAACAAACCAACAAAAAAAGCCAAAGTAAAGCCCTTAAATTCCTATCCTAGAATCAAGTTGAAGCTAATTACTGACGAATAGTCCCCTGGAAGTCTGCAGATATGGATTTGTCAGCAGATGATGCCTCAGACATTGACCCCTTTGTCAAGGTGAACTTAATCAACCCAGATAATTTGTTGTTTATCTGATGGAATGCTGGAATGGAGCTCTAATGACAATCTTCTTTAATTCCAACTGCTGTGTAAATATCATAAAAGCATACAGTAAAAATATGACCTCATTCCAGGCATGAAAATATTGTCCTTTGTGATTAGTCAGATGAAGACAAGGGAATGGTTTTAGTGTCAATGCTGGGGAAAAAAAAAAGAAAACATTCAGCAACAGGAGGTTATGCTGATGTTCGTTTTCAGTATTTCCCATACTGTTTTAGCTGGATTAACATGCTTTGGAAGCCTCTAGGGCTTCACAGATTGGTCTCTATCATCTCTAGCTTGTATCACTGTGCCTTTCATCCCATAGCTTAGAAAGGCTCCCTTGACATCAGATAGAAGGAAGTGATCCTTCCCCTCTACTCTGCTCTTGTGAGACCTCACTTGGAGTATTGTGTGCAGCTCTGGTGTCCTCAGCATAAAAAGGACATGGAACTGTTGGAACAAGTCCAGAGGAGGGCTACGAGGATCATCAGGGGACTCGAGCATCTCCCGTATGAAGACAGGCTGAGGAAGTGGGGGCTGTTCAGCCTGGAGAAGAGAAGGCTGCATGGAGACCTCATAGCAGCCTTCCAGTGTCTGAAGGGGGCCTATAGGGATGCTGGAGAGGGACTCTTCATTAGGGACTGTAATGACAGGACAAGGGGTAACGGGTTAAAACTTAAACAGGGAAAGTTTAGATTGGATATAAGGAGGAAATTCTTTCCTGTTAGGTTGGTGAGGCACTGGAATAGGTTGCCCAGGGAGGCTGTGAATGCTCCATCCCTAGCAGTGTTCAAGACCAGGCTCAATGAGGCCTTGGGTGATATGGTTTAGTGTGAGGTGTCCCTGCCCATGGCAGGGGGGTTGGAACTAGATGATCTTAAGGTCCTTTCCAACCCTAACTATTCTATGATTCTATGACATCAGATTTACCGCTTAGAATACAGTCCTTAGCTATAAAGTCCTGTCAAAGAAGGGTTGATAAAATAGAATAAAATACAAATAAAATAATATATTCTGTGTTAGATAACAGTCAAGATACATGCTTCTTATCTCAATTTTTCATTTGTTTTGACTCATTCTTCATTTTTTTGGCTCTTTTTCCTAAATGAAGTTTTTGGCAGTGCACTTTGCAGATGACATAAAATCCCCTGGTGGAAATTATCTTATCTAGCTTCTTTTGATATCCACACTATAAGTTTGTGTCTGAGCTTGTTATCCTATTAGAGTCAACTCCAATACAGTGAATAGAGTTTAGAGTGTGATTGATCTGAAAAACAAGCTACTCTCTGCTTTAGGGTGAGAGGAGTCACACATTAAAGTCTTCTGAGTATATTGACCTTCCCTCTATTGACTATGAAGAGAACTATGAAGAGAACTCATGGCCTGAAGTTTAAATATAGAAGTCTACACTGTAGTGAGATATCCCCTCCCTCTTGACTCTGCTGGATCAGTCCCTTAATGTACACATATACTGGGGCTCTTGATCTTCTATTTCTTTTTCAAGGCAACGATCAAGCAGTTGGAACCCTGTGAGTAACGTAAATGTTGTTCTGTGTCCACAGAAGTACTGTGTGAGTCAGTAACCTTGCAGTTGCTTTCATCATCATGCAGACAACAAACAACATCAGACAAGACTTAAAACCCCCTTGTATACCTGTTGTCAACATGAAAAAATATTGCCTATATGAGTTTTCTGAGTGGGAGATGGAGGATAGCTTCAGTTCATCTTTAGCTGGTAGATTCATCATATAGATACCTCTCCTGGAAAAGCAATAATCTTATGTCTACTTGTCTTCTCTTGGGGTAACTTACCCCGGGGTAACTTATCCTGTGGGTAACTTAAAGCTTTCCCTGGTTTTTTTTATGTTTCTTTGATTATTTTTGTTGCCATTTCATGTTCTTGCTGGACAGCTCCTTTTTCAAAGTGCAGCAGTAGCAGAGGCAATAGGAATCCAAGGAACATCCTGCTACCCTCTCCCTCCAGGTTCTGAATTCTTGCATTCATGGGTTTTACATAGTTACTTTGGGGGATTGTCAGCATTTTATCCATACTTAGATGAATATCTGTTTCTCGAGACTGACTTCAGGTTCATAGAATGGTTTGGTTTGGAGAAGACCTTAAAGGTCACCTTGTTTCAACCCCCTGCCATGTGCAGGAACATTTTCTACTAAACCAGGTTGCTCAAAGGCCCATCCAACTTGCCTTGAACTGCCAGGGATGGGGCAGCCACAGCTTCTCTGAGCAACCTGTGCCAGCGCCTCACAGCTCTTGTAGTGAAGATTTTTTTCCTAATACCCAGTCTAAATATCCACTCTTTCAGCTTAAAACCATTCCCCTTAAAGCTCCTTTCCACCTTTCTTGTAGTCCTCCTTTAGTTACTGGAAGCTTCTCTAAGATCTCCCCAGAGACTTCGCTTCTCCTGGCTGAACAAACCCATCTCTCTTAGATTGTCTTCATAGGAGAGATGCTTTGGCCCTCTGATCATCTTTGTGGCCTCCTCTGGATTCAATCAAATGGGTTCATGTCCTTCGTATGTTGGGGGCCACAGAGCTTGATGCAGTTATAGACAGTCCTACTCATTTGTGAATGCCTATGAGTGATGTTTGTCTTAATCTAAATAAGTATCAATGCCTTACTAGTTGGAATAGGAAGAAATGTGTAGATAAAAGACTGCCTCTGTTATAGGGGAAAGGTTGGCAGATTAGCTGTAAGCTTATATTTGAACCTTGAGGAATGGGATATGACGTAGGCAGAGTATGAAGTATTCTCAGCTATGGAATAGCTGTGTCATATGTTTTCAATTTGAAATATGGCCACACAGGATGTAAATGCAAACCAGGCTGTTGGAAGTCAAAATCCCCTCCTTTCAAGAACCACAACTTGGGAAGAGATGGTTCTGTTCCACTGTGAAGTAAGTGGTGGACATACAATAAAACAATGTCAGAAAAATGTCCCAAATTAATGAGTTATGTACTTTATCCTGTGAACACTCTTAACTGCAGTAATTACATATATATATAACAGTATATAAAGCAGGGACAAAATTATGCCTCTAACTTGAGTACGTCATGAACATTAGGCCACATCTGAAGGAAAGATCTTGAGGCCAAATGAGAACATGTCTATAGCTGTTATTAGTAAGCACCCTCTGTGAAACCATTCTTGTTGTGTATTTTCCTAGTTCAGATGTTCCTCCTCATCCCTCTTCTTTGCCAGAAACGCAACGTTGGGATGGACTGATGGACTGTGCCAATGCAGCAGCTTTTACAACAAGTGTTATGTGGACGTTCAAAAAGGCTTTGAGAAATCATATTGATAAAGAACAGGAATTGCATTCAACCGGAGCTGAATATCTATACCTGTGAGAAGAAATGAAAATATTTACGTGTGTGAGATTAAAAAAGAAGACTACTCAGGAAGATCTGCTGATGCAAGGGTAGCGTCACTAAAGAGGTATACCTCCTATGCCTCTAGCAAGGCCCTATCAGTATGATACCTATGTGACTATATCTATTCTCAGTATGAGCCATATGTGACTAATAAATTATGATCTTGATTACTGATTAATTGAAATAATTAATCTTCTGTAACCTTCTTTATCTACAACATCTTTGCAAAGTGATTTGATAATATCCTTTTTTCCTAATTAGAGAAACATTCTCTGAATCATTTTTGGAGAAAGATGCTTGTATGAATGGTGGGCAAACGAATTTTAGTTTAGTGACTATTTCAGGACTTCTGTGAGAAGCTGTTGAATGCATTGCAAGTTGCTGTGGCTACTTAAAACACTTCCTGGGAAAAAAAAAGAAATTGACCTACTGATCAACTAGCTAATCATTGCTATCCGATTTCCTATTTTAAGGACTGTTTCAGTTGAAAATATCTATTCTTCCTATGAGTCATTATGAGAATATCACCATGATGATAAACACGTTTTTTTTTTTAATCTTTGGAGCTATGTTTTAAACACTGTGAAAAAGCAGAAAGATGGAAAAATCATGAAAAATCTAGTTCTTAAATGAAACAACATCAAAAACCCTTGTAAAACTCAGCAATCCTGATGCTTGTTAGCTGTGAAATAGCTAGCAACCTTATTTTTACCTACTGCTGAGGTAACTGAAGTAGTAAAAAGTTAACCAGGTTTATACAGTTTTCTATCTGCACTACTGTGATTTTGGAAGGCAAAAAGACATTTCTCACCAACCCATGGCAGCTATAAAATATCTAAATAGAAGGTTTTTCTTTATAGCAACATTTTAGTACTTAGTGCTAACTGTTGATGACTACATTTAAACAATAAAACTCAACTGCTTACTCCTGCTGCTGCTGCTATGGTTACACATAATAACATAGAATCATCGAATCATAGCATCATAGAATAGTTAGGGTTGGAAAGGACCTTAAGATCATCAAGTTCCAACCCCCCTGCCATGGGCAGGGACACCTCACACTAAACCATATCACCCAAGGCCTCATTGAGCCTGGTCTTGAACACTGCCAGGGATGGAGCATTCACAACCTCCCTGGGCAACCCATTCCAGTGCCTCACCACCCTAACATATATCCAATCTAAACTTCCCCTTTTTAACGTGTTACCCCTTGTCTTATCAGTACAGTCCCTAATGAAGAGTCCCTCTCCAGCATCCCTATAGGCCCCCTTCAGATACTGGAAGGCTGCTATGAGGTCTCCACGCAGCCTTCTCTTCTCCAGGCTGAACAGACCCAACTTTCTCAGCCTGTCTTCATACAAGAGGTGCTCCAGTCCCCTGATCATCCTCGTGGCCCTTCTCTGGACTTGTTCCAACAGTTCCATGTCCTTTTTATGTTGAGGACACCGGAACTGCACACAATACTGCAGGTGAGGTCTTACAAGAGCAGAGTAAAGGGGCAGGATCACCTCCTTTGACCTGCTGGTCACACTTCTTTTGATGCAGCCCAGGATACGGTTGGCTTTCTGGGCTGCAAGCGCACACTGCCAGCTCACGTTCATTTTCTCATCAAGGAACACCCCCAAGTCTTTCTCCGCAGGACTGCTCTGAATCTCTTCTTTGCCAAACCTGTTCCTTGTTCTTGTGGTGATGATGATAAAAGTTGTTATGATGGGTCAAGATAAAAAGTTACAAAGTCATAAAGACTCCTCTGAAGGCCAATCTCTGTTGTGGTTGAGTAGTGCTTGAAGCAAAAGTCCTGGATCTTCTCTAGGAATTGAAGAAAAAGTAAGGTTCTCTTTAATTTTTTGATAGTCTTAAAAATGCATACATGTGTCAAGTCATGTAATTTATGACATTCTAAAGCATAGCTATGTATATATGTATTTTTCTAATTATTACTCCAGATTAAAGAACAAAACAGTTTTAGGATGAGGTGCTGAAATCAAGTTTAGAGGGTGATTAGATCCAATCCCTTTCAAAGGCTTCCAGCAGACTGAAAACCAAAGTTTCTTTTTTCTCTCAGAGCCATTCCAGACTCTTAAATCTACCTCCTCTTCTTAGGCTCATCACAGCTCATATCACACCCTGAATATGCCTTTGTCACCTGGAAAAGTCTATGCTTTCAATGAGGTCTCAACCCCTAATGTCAGTTGATTAACCTATATGCAATGTTGGCATGCTCCTGTCACTTGTGTATTAGTTTTCTTGGGCTTTTCCAGGAATCTGTCTGGCAAATCTCCACCACAGTAGTGTTTCTATCTAATACTTTCTGTTGGTAGATGGTGCAGGAGAAAATTACAGAAAAAAGATAGGTGTTTTCTTGAGGCCTACAGCTTTTGTAATGTCTCCTGTAAAGCTGTTTTTCTTTCCCTTGCAGTACCTGACAAAGAGAAGGATATAAACTGGGTAGCATACCTCAGGCCTCCAATTTCAGCAGCTCTCTAGTAATTTTGCCAGCTCACAGGGAGCAAAAAGCCCTGGGCCAAAATCCTCTCTCAGTTACAATGACATACATTTTAAGATAAAGCAAACAAAGTCATAGAATCATAGAATCATAGAATAGTTAGGGTTGGAAAGGACCTTAAGATCACCTAGTTCCAACCCCCCTGCCACGGGCAGGGACACCTTACTCTAAATCATATCACCCAAGGCCTCATCCAAGTCAACACAGTTTCACAGCAGTGAAAATAACCTGAGATCAGAGTTTGATGAGATGCTTTTGGTTGTCTCTCGAGGAGTTACAATAGCATGAGGTGATGGGAAAAGGAGGAATGGCATTAAGCCAAAAGAGGGAATATTTAGATTAGGTATTAGGAAAAGAATCTTTACAACCAGGGTGGTGAAACACCAGAAAAGGTTGCCCGGAGAAGTTCTGGATGCTCCATCCCTGGAAACGTTCAAGGTTAGATGAGGCTTTGAGCAACCTGGTCTAGTGGAAGGTGTTCCTGCCCGTGGCAGGGAGGGTGGAACAAGATAACCTTTAAGGTCCTGTCCAAAACAAACCATTCTATGACTCAATGAATTCAGAGGTATTCAAATACATTTCAGCCTAGGCAATTGCTTAATATATCTGCATATTCATACTAGCCATACAGATTTTCTCACCATGTTCTCTGACACTGATCAACCATGCTCAGGTGCCATGCTTCGTGATATAGATTGCTTTAGTGCCAAATCATGAGCTCTTCATGAGATAATGGAAAGCTGTAGAATTTGTAATTAAATACAACGCTGCTAAGTGCCTCTGCTCTAGCACAGAGACCTGATCAGTAGGATAAGTGTTACAGAGAGGCTCTGCTGGCAACTGAAATAATCAATGCATGGAGCAGCTGCCTTACGAAGTGAGACTGGAGGGGCTGGTGTGCTTCAGTTTCAAGGGAGAAGGCTGTGGGGAGGGATATGATGGAATTTTATGGAATCATGAAGGGGTGGATTAGGTAAAGGTAGAATGTTTTTTCATCACCTTTCAAAAGACTAGAACTGTGGAGTCTTTGATTAAAATAAGTACATGACTGATTTAAAAAAGATTAAAATAAGCACTTTTTATGTAGATTGTGGCAACCTCCAGGACAGGGAGTTATGGAGACAGACAGCAATAATGTACTCTCTAATATCCTTAATAGGGTGGATGCAGAAGCTGGGGAAACATGAGGTAAATGGCCCACAGGGTTCAGGTGTGCTTGTTGTAAAACATCTCATAGTGCCCCTTCAAGAGCCAAAATGTTGAAGTAAGCTATTGTGGTTATTAAGGCTTTTTTGCTGTCATTGTTATAGTCTCACTTGGTATCTTTTGAGATGTTTTTCCATTCAAATTGTGAGGAACATTTTAACTGGCTTCTGGAGTCCACTAGAGTGCTTTTCTGATGGCATGATACTGAGGGTATGCATTGTATGCCCTGTGGTGCTGCGTAAGAGCAGGAAGGAATGTGCAAAGCTTTCTGAGACAATCTGGAGCACAACACAGGGAAGAAGGAGCCAAACTTGTTCGGTGCCATCCAGGCAGAGTCCCTCCTGTGAACTGCTGAGACCCGGAGGCACATCCAGGCTTTGCCCTGGAGGGAAATCGTTGCTTCCCTACAAAAGAAGTTTCAAGAAGAGTTACAGTTGTGACATTTATGAACCAAGCAGGGATAGTCAGAGGACAAGGACACGTGTCTGGGACCTGAGTATGGACATAGCTGGAGTAGATTTCACTTATACTATTAGTTAGTCCACTGTACTGAAAAGGGGTCCAGACAACTAGCCAACAATGGGGGCCTGCATGGGGTCATATAGCTGACTTCCCTCCCCATTTGGTTACAAGGGCCAGCACTTCGTTAAAACTGAGGCTTCTTTCTTCCATTGTCCTGCACAGAGCTGGCAATGAATAGGCTCCTGGGGTTGTGGCTTAAGGGGATTGTTTCAAAACCCCCCCATGCTTCATACAAAAATCCAGCAGTAAAAACTGTGGCACTTTAAAAGACTGATGAAGAGAAGGTGTTGAACTTTAATGATGGGTTTTCTCCATGTGTGAGGCAGAAGAATCACAACAAATTCAGGTGAAAGCTTCAGCTTCCTCAACACAAGCATAGCAGGGTCACACTGAAGCTGTTTCTAATTGTCTGAGCCAGCAGGAAACGACGAGAGAGAGGAAGGGCCCCTGTACAGGAGCACATGATGTCCTGCTCCTGTTTTTTCTCAAATCCACATGTTCCTGTGGCTATGGTAAAAATGGTGTTCAAGTGGCTGGTATGATTTAATTGCATACTCAGCTTTATCAACATTACCAATATGCTTATTTGTACATAGACATTTTTGCCTTCATAGAGACAAATTTTTGCCCTATGTGGCATCAGAAACAGAAGGGTATGTTTTTTGTGACATTATTCTCCTCTCTGCAGGAGCATATGATTGTAATGTCTGCAAATAAGCTTGCCTGGGGACAAAGGTTTTTCTATTAAGATTTTCTATGAGACCCCACAACCTTCAGAATTACGATGAGACTTGTGCTGTCAGTTGACTCACACAGAAAAATCAGGATGAGATTATTTGCTTCCTCATGTCTGATTTATTGCTCTATTTTTCAGACTGCTCCTCTCCTAGGTCATAGACGACAATGTTTCAACATCTTTTAGGGGGGAACAAGCAAACAGCTCTGAATGTAGCTTGCTGGATATGCAGTCCTAAATATGCAGCTCATGAACCTGTCCAAGTAAAAATTGCAATGTAATGAAGCCCCAATAGATTGCTCTTTGTTTCTGCCTCTCTTTTCCAGTAAAATACATTCTATGATGTTGATTTCATCTCTAAAATTGTCTGCTTCCTTCCTGCCTTTATAAATAGTTTCCTATTTGATGCGTATTTACTTTCATTTTTCTTTTTAGGTTTGAACTCACTTATTGTAACAATGATAATAATTTGCTATAGATGTTAGGTCTTTGCTTAAGTAACAGAACTGAGACACTTATATACAGTTTCTGGAAGTATTTATGTAGTTTTCCATATGGTTTTGGGTGCAGTTGGTCATTCCACAAGAGTCGACTGAAGAGAGACCTCAGATCAACTTTTCCCAGTTTTGATTGAGTTTCAGTTGGAAAACTCTGTCAAATCAAAGCTCTTTAAGGAGAGCTCAGAGTGTGCAAACTGCTGCACCTTCAAATCAGAAAAATGGTCATATGGATTCCTTGTAAACTAAACTAACTCATATTGTGTTGTATATTATAGTCAAGCCTCTGCTTTGAAGAACAAGTTTTTAGGTTCTGTATTTGTGTTTTTATTGGAGGTTATTTACCAGATTATTTATTTCTAACACAAAATCATTAATATCTTTACTCTTCCACACTATTTTGACATATTGCTGAGGTGGGTTGGCCCTGGCTGGATGCCAGGTGCCCACTAAAGTCACATTGTCTCGCCCCTTTTCGTCTGGACAGGGAAGAGAAAATACAACAAAAAACTTGCGGGCTGAGATAAGGGCAGGTAAGATTACTCACCGGTTACCATCATGAGATGGTCCACCATGGACCTCCATGGGCTGCAGGTGGATATCTGCTCCACATTGACCTCCATGGGCTGCAGAGGCACATCCTGCCTCACCACAGGTTTCACCATGAGCTACACCATGGGCTGCAGCTCCAGCACCTGGTGCACCTCCACCTCTCCTTCTTCACTGACCTTGATGTCTGTAGGGCTGTTATTCTCACAGATTCTCTCCCTTCTCTCTTCTGACTGCTGATGGTATTGCACTGGTGGTTGGTTTCTCTCTTCTCCCCTCCTTTTTAAATACATTAACCCAGAGGCACTACCACCATCACTGATGGGCTCAGCCTTGACAGCGCATCCATCCTAGAGCCATCTGGCATTGACTTTATCAAACACAGGAGAAGCTTCTGGCAGCTTCTCATAGAAGTCACCCCTGTAGCACTCCACCCATCACCAAACTTTTGCCACATAAACCCAACACAATTGCTCCTGGTGTAGTAGAGGAAAGATTTTTAAGCAACTGTATGAATCCTTCATATGACCAAAACTTTCCTCTTAAGGTATCATGTACCTTAATAGCAGATTTTATGCATCTATGAGGTAAACATATTCAAAGCAGTTTTAAAAAATTCATTGCTGCATGCCAAATGTATGCTTAATAATTCTCCAAAGTAATTACACAGGAACTGTGTCTTGTTTTGTGCTTATTGTGACCAAGAAGCGATCACACTCGTAACTGCCCATTTGGTGCGTGCAATAATGCGTTCGTGCTTTCATACTGTTGACACTTCTTCATGCGTGTTTTGGAGAGTACAAACCGGGACCTCACAGTTTGCAATGGAACAAATGAGGCATGATAGCAAGTCATTAAGACTGGCTTTGCATGCAAATTCCTTGAATCATGGAAACATTGATTTCTAGGACAAAAGCAGTTTGCTTCAGTGATTAATGTTTTAAAAATGATTTTAAAACTTGCCTATTAGCTGTGATTTCTCTCTTGTAAGCCTGGTGAACAGGTGGTTTTAGCCCTTCAGACCTGCTGGGGAGCAAGTTTGCTTTTCATTTACATTTTTAATTGCTCAGTTGTCACAGCCAGCCACGATACAGAAGTGATTCCACTGAATAATTTGGCTTGGCAGTTTGGTGTCTTTTTGTCAAAGTTTCATGCTATTTGGCTGATCCTAACATGTGCCTTTGTCATTCAGCAGCATATACCTCCTTTTTTAACTACTTTTGTACTTCTCTACTAAAGAATCATATTCAACCTGAATAGCTAGTTTCTTATACGTATCCACCTATAGTTCTCCTGGCTTTTTCTTTATGTCAGCAAGGTCAAACTCATTCCTCTTCTAATTATACACGGTACCTATTCAAATCTTTACTACTTGAGCATGCCAGCTGTTGAAGTAATTACACTAGTGTGAATGTCAAAAATAAAAATCAAAACAATGTCAAAAGGAGGGAATACAAAGAATTTAAGACTTTAAGAGGAAATAAGATGGCTTTGGTTCTTATTGTCACTGAATGTACTAAGTCCACTCAGATAATATTGTTACAGGAGTTAAACAGTTTGGCGACCTGCCTTGAATTTATGCAAAAAAAATGCCAGTATTCTTCACTTTTCATTCTTTCTTATCAGTGTTCAGATGAAAGCCATAAGGTTTTCATGAAATTAACTACATTCATGGTGGCATCTGTGTGTCTGAGGAAGCAGAAATCACCAGTCTTGCCCACTGAAGTTTTTGTCTTATTTCTATGATGGCTTAGAACCTCCCATTGAGGAAACAGTGAACTAGCTTGCATGAAATTAACAGTTGTCAGGGCCCTGCTGAAGAAAATATAGTGGATTTCAATTAATTTTCCATTTGAATTGTAACTCTTCCTTCTGGGCAAATACATTGAGAAATTTATGATGAATCACTGTTGCCTTTTCAACTTAAAATCTCTATGTGCACTTTGCTTTTTGAGTAAAGACCCTATATTTATGCTACAGCTCTTTACTGGTAATAATCCTCTTATTTAGTAGTGGGTACAGCTTAGACATATTGATTCTTTTGTATGTACCCATTGTATGTAGTTCCACGCACTTCCTTAGATGGGCATAAGAAGGGAAGACGTGCACAAAGGGTAGTGTTTTATTTTATTAGAGTTTTGACTGATATCGTTTCACGTTTTTTCTGATTTGCGTTTACTTTGAGCTAGACACAGTCAATATAGTACTTGTTACTGAGAAGATGACATGATTAATGTTGCGGATATTAGGTATAAAAGCAGCTCTGCAAAGAGCCCCAAGTCAGCTTTCCCACTAATAACCACTTTCTGCTGGTATGTACCCTGGTGTTCATACTTACAGTTAATACTACTCTATTCCATACAAGGAGACCTGGCGGCTGACTTGAGCTTTCTCAGCTGATTCTGATCATCCTGGAGTAGGGGAAAGGACCTGTATTTTTCTGGTCTGTTTTGTCCCAAGCAGAGTTAAGTGTGAAGTGTGTATTTAATCAGTTTTGGCAATGGAGCACTCTGTAGTTGCTGTTCTACATGGTGACCATAGTATGAGAGCACTGCTGTTAAGCATTATGTTCTAATGCTTAGATTTTTGCAGTCTGTTACACTTCACAGAAATCAAGTAACAGCAGAACCATCATCTTTGGTATAGGTAGATGAAAGCAAAAATCTGTGTTCCACACTGCTGCTAAGAAGCTCCTTTTTGCAGTTGAAACAGAATGGACTGGATTTTAGTTTTTTAGTAACTTTATATCTAACTCTCTTCTGCATCATGAAGTGAAAGTGAGATCATTGCACAGCACTTTAAAAGTTTGTTGTGGTTAATTAATTCTTATTCATGTTTCAAAGCCATTCATGTACCAGAGTGAAATTTCTCAGTCATTTATTTATTCATACAGGAATCAGCTACAAAATTTGTAAATTGTTTCTGAGTTCATCACTTTCAGTTAAAAAAAAATTACTAAATAAATCAAAAAGTTTCTCACTTTTAAGACAAACTGGTTTTTATTTTGAAAGGATTAGTTACAAAATTTACCTAATTTTACTAATAAAACCCTCATAAGCTATATATTTCAGGTTGAAAAATATATTTCTCTGAACCTAAAATTATTTGGGGATATAGACACTTTGTCCAGATATTTTGGCATTAGCCAAAATATTTTGGGGTTTTTCTAAGTGCAGGCTCAGCATTGTGTTCCACACAGCTTTTTGCATGAACTTGGGTTTTACATTTAGATTAATCAACCTGATTGGAAGATCGCATTAAATTCCATGATTTCTTTCCTTTCATCCTGAAAGCAGATGAAACAGAGTAATGCTGCTCAGGCTTTTTCTTCATACTCAAGCTAGAATGAGAAGAGAAAAAGCAGATGTGAACTGAACTGGAAGAGACGTCACAAAGGACATATGCATAAAACTTGCATTGAATTCAAAGAAACCTGGACCTGAAGGAAGCTTTAAACCAAATCTTTTCAACTGAGGCTAACCTTTATGATAAATATACTTGGCCTTGTTGTCTCATCATGATGTCATACATTCGTGTTGTGATTGGGATGGGATTGATATTTCACAACTAATTCAAAGGTCAAGATTGAGCAATTTTTGATTTGTTGGCAATTTAAAAGACTGTGAACTGGGTAGGGCTGGTTGAGCCTACCCTAAATAGCACCAGAACTATCAAATATGGAAATTTGTTATCAACAGAAGGATGCAAAGTTCAAGAACAGTTTTATTACATTCAAACTGGGTCAGTTTGTCATAAGAGAACTCCAAGAGAGATTTTATTATTTCCTGACATAAAAAAAAAAGAGCTCTTTGATGATAGCAGAGTTTATCGGTTTCAGAGTGTTTCGGGATTATGGCGTGCCCGTAACATGAGGATATGTCATTAACACTGTAATAAAAGAACCAGGCTTGATGAAATTTAACCTTCTAGAAACTCTGATGAAAATAAAAGCATCCACTTAATACTTGCCTTTGTATCTAACAAGGTGTTTCAGAGGCTGGATTAGTTTTTAGTACTAGGAAAAGAATCTCCATTTTTTGCTTAAAAAAAAAACAAACTAGGATTTTGTAAGCGAAGGCTTAATGTTTGTATTTAAAAGTAGTGACTGCAGAAAATATATAATTCCTCAAATCCAAAGAAATTATAAATGTAGAGTTATAGATGTAAGATTTGGAACCAGCCCCTTACATCTGAATGTTGAATCTTCCTGAATTGTATTGAATATGCTTCTGCAATTTTTGTTTTATTGTTATATATTTCTAAATTTGTGCCTTTGGAGATGACCTTCAGTTATCTCTTTAATTTTCATCTGTTTAGCTATAAGAGGTTTTTTTCTCTTCTGTCAAAGTTTAACATGAAAAAAGATAGGACTGGCTACTTTCTTCTATTGGAAGAGTTTTCCACAATACACACGGCTCAAAGTTGCAGTGGGGCCTAGATAAAATATAGCAATTGACTTTTTAGGACATTTAGGTACTAAAAAAAAAAAAAAGAAAGTAAATTAATAGTTACTACAAAATAGGTAGGAATACAGCATTTTATATCTGCAGTTTTAATATAAGGTAGCTCAATGCATTTTCTGCAGCCTGCATTAGTCTTCAATCGTTTTATGAATCTAAAGTATTCTAGTTCTCAGGTTTCCCAATTTCACAGTAATTCAAAATGTCATATCAAATCAATTGGAAACCCAGCCTTATTAATCCAATCACATAAATGAAAACATCTCTATACTTATGTTTATGTTTTGTTGCCACAATGTGTCTTGATCAAACTCTTTACAGCTGCAGATATACTGTTCTAAAATTCCATATTCTAAGACATTTCTTTCCATTATTGCCTGTGCAAAATAATATGTACCCTTTCTGACACTAATGATCTGGTCTATAATTGTACCATAAATTTTTAATCTCTAAATTTTTTTCCAAACAATGGGATAACCATAATGACAATGTGTCTAATCTCAAATCAAGAGAGAAAAAAATTAACCTTCATTTTCTTCGATATGCCTGCCATATTTCACCATATAATCCGATTGCTTTTCTTTAAATTAATGTTGATGCCATGCTGTTTTTCTCTATTTGCAGGTGTTAATGGATAAATTTAAACTCTGAATCACAGGTTTTTAAATTGGTTGATGGAATAAATGTATAGCTACATTCATAAATATATATCAGAACAGTCAAAAGCTTAGCTATATATTCTACCTTGATGCATATGCAAAATTTCCATTACTCTTAATGGGAGATAATGTGGGTGTTTTGAGGGCACAATATATTCTAGGCAGTATCCTGTAACATATTTTTTTCCTACTAGTCCCATTTTTCCTTCTTTGTATGCTGTTTGTTACTCTAATGTAAGATTTGAATTAGAATTTGAATTTTAGGAACTTTACTGAAAGCAATAACAGCATTTACACATTTATTACAACAAAAAGACTTTGCAAGATTCACAATGGATACATCTGTACTAGGAATCCAAACATAGCAAGAGCACAAGGCAAAGTCTAGACAATCCCAAGCACAAATACAGGCTGAGCAGAGAATGGATTGAGAGCAGCCCTAAGGGAGAAGTACTTGTAGATGCTGGATGACAACAAGCTCAACATGAGCTGGCAATGTGCACTTGCAGCCCAGAAAGCCAACCATATCCTGCTCTGCATCAAAAGAATCATGGTCAGCAAGTTGAGGGAGATGATTCTCCCCTTCTGTTCTTGTGAGACCCCACCTTGAGTACTGCATTTAGCTGTGGGGCTGGTTCTTAATGGAGAAGGAAATGGATAAGTCCAGAGGAGACCACGAAGATGATTAGTGTGTTGAAGAACCTCTCTTATGAGGACAGGCTGAGAGAGCTGGGGGTGTTCATCTTGGAGAAGAAAAGCCTATGGGGAGACCTTACAGAAGTCTTCCAGTACCTGAAGGGGCCAACAAGAAAGCTGGAGAGGGACTTTTTACAAGGGTACGTAGGGATATGACAAGGGAGGGGAATGGTTTTAAACTGAAAGAGGGTAGATTTAGATTAGATATGAGGAAGTTCTTTATTCTAAGTGTCATGAGGCACTGGCACAGGTTGCCCAGAGAAGCTGTGGCTGCCACATCCCTGGAAGTATTGAATGCCATGTTGGACGGGGCTTGGAGCAACCTAGTCCCATGGAAGGTGTTCCTGCCTGTGGCAGGAAGTGTGGAACCAGTTGATCTTTAAGGTCCCTTCCAACCAAAACCATTCTATGGTTCTATGATATGCTTGTCCAAATTTAGATACCTATATTGCAGATACTCATGTTGAAGCAGATGAAGCCTTCTTTAATTTCTGTTCCAGGGTTAGGAACATTTAAAATTATAATAATAATTAAAAAAAGTAATGATTGCTAATAATGTTGCTGGTGGTGGCAGAGGGACATTGACACCATGATGGTGGTGCAGCAAGATGTCCACATAGCAGGAAAAGAAATTATTTAACTCTGTATGTATGCTGAAGACCAGACAATTAAAGACAAAATACATCATGTTGGAAACGTTTTCTCAGGATGTTTAGTGCCACAGCTTATTATGAAAGACTAAATAAAGGTTTCTTTATGTCAGTGAGATATTCACAATTTTTATTACCACTCAAATCATAAAAGCCTTTAAAAATCCCTGGGTTTTCTGCATGCATCCTAAATGGCTTTTCACTTTGAGCTTTCACAACAACGAATGTCAGGAAGTCATTGAAGAGCTTGTAGGTTCAGAACCTTTATCTGCATAAGAACCAGAGCCAAGGCAATTCTCCTATTTGATTTTTTTTTCTAGTTTAAAACTCTTAATTGGTTCTTCCAGCAGTTTTCTATCTCAATACCACCTTCCCTTGGCAGCTCTTCCAAATAAATCATACTGTTCTGTTGTTGCCCCGGCAGTTGCACCTCTTCCCTTAATGTCTGTACACTTTGCTGTTTGTTACAGCTTTTGAAACAATACTGCAATAGTTATATCATCATGTTTGTCTTTTTCTCCTATGTTTATTTTGAAGCAAGGTAGTTATATGTGAACATTAAAAGCCTTGTTCTATGATATGACCTTGACCACATTGCATTTCTTTCTTGATGTTTTCTAAGTTTTGACTGCGTGTAATTGCAATGTCAGGGTTCCTTCAAAACAGTGTCTGTGAATGAAGCAGAAAGAGAGCAATTTCCCAGGTTTTTAATAAAGAAAAAAAAGAAGGAAAGAAGCAAACCAAACCAAACCACAAAATCCATCAGGTAGCAACTGAGTGACATGCTCATGTATCCTTACAGGCATAGAAACCTTCAGATTCACTACACAAACCTCTTGCTTCTTGAGATCATTTTGTAGCTGCTGGGTGAGGTTCTTACCCTTTCTGCTGAGCAGCACTAACAAACAATTGAAATGCACATTTTCCCATGAGGTGTACTAAACGCTTACTGGTGAATGCGAGGCCTAGATGCTGTGGAGCTTCAGATACATCTGTTTTATTTTCTCTGTGTGGCACCTGTCCTGGTATAGGATGCCACATCTAACTTTGAAACTCTTCCTGAGCTGGATTTTATTCAGTTCAAGTTGGACTGTATCCTCCTTCACAGAGCCTGGGCTTAGCAATCAGCAAAGAAAGTACTGGGTTCACACAAAAGAAAGAGAAAGAAAGAGGCTTCCTGACCTCGAGAGCTGGCAGCAGGCAGGAAAACACAACCAGTGCAGAAAGAACTTTTAAACATACAGCTGCCAACTGCCTTGTCTGAGCATGGATAAACTCCGGGGCTTTCTGAAAGGTTACAACTAAGAGATAGAAATGGCATGAAACACGTTCGTAGTCCAGATTTCACTTTCCGGCTATTAAATTTTGTGTCTGTACCACAAAATCTAATATAATCAGTCTTATTCCGACAAACAATTGTAAGGCTTTATTTTTTTTTTATCTGAGATGGGCAATTAATGAGGCTTACCTGAATGTCTTTCTGAGAAACATATGAGGTGTTTTGGAGGATGGCATCTTTAAAAATTCAGCCCAAGGCAGATACCAAGTCTGAGTGGTTGCAATCAGACAGAATTTTAAGCCACTGAAAATCAGCCCTTATTAGGAGTGCTGGGAAATTTCCAAGGTAGGTGGGGCTGCCACCTCCATTAACAATACATGTGAAAATTCAACAGCTAGCTACAGAAAATGAGACACATGTATTAGGTGTTGGTATATTAATATGTGGATGGAGAGAGAAAATAAAATGCTTCTTTCCGTATTTTTTTAATGAGACAGAATCATATGTTAGCAAAAAAAACAGCCATACTTAAGAAATTAAATTGAAGAGAAATAGGAACAACTCTGGCTTTATACATTCCCTTGACAAATCTCTCGAGTTTTATAACTGTATAATCCAGCTCCTGTCACAGTTTTCTGCTGTGGCATCTTTCAGATGATTGGTTTTGTGCACAGTTATTAGTCTGATGCTGCTAATCTCCCATTTCTGCAGGAATAAACTCAACTGCTTCTATGTGAGTGCTTATACTTTCTTTAAAAAAGGATTAAATTCAGGTGGCCTAATGGGAAAGTAGGAGATCGAAATTTAAAGACAATATTTGGTCTTTTGTACACGCCAGGTGGTCTAGAAACTGGGCAATTTATGAGCAGCATTTTCCAGCTTTACCTGGAAGAAGATGACTAAGCGTGGTATCTCCTGTTAATTAAGAAACACAATTGGTGGCATTTCCTTCACCTCCATTAGTTGGGTTAAAAGTAATGCATGTAGGCCAGCCGAGAACCCCATCTATGGAGGGGGTGTCATGTCCCTATGGAGGACAGAATTGATCTCAGAACCGTTAACCTCCCTGTGGAGCTGCCTATTTTTCCCTGTTAATTTACAGAGGAGGGTCTAGATGATTTATACACACCAGGCCCCCAAGATTCAGATAGCTACACCTGAGAGATGAGACTCACTCAGTGGCTGTAACAATTTTCCTTCTTCCTGCAGGGATGAAGCTTACATAGACATGAATGTTTTTGTCTTCTCAGTGCTCCTTTCAACTGTTATCAACTGAGATATATTTTATCCCAGTTTAAGATTAAATACTGAGCAAAATGACAACAGTAAACTTGGTCTCTGGCTATGCAAGGTTCTCAGTAAACACTCATTCTCTGAGACATCTCCAGTATTTTGCGCTTTTTATCACAAGATGTTCCTGACTCGACTTCTAAAATTAGCAGATGTCTACAAAGTTGCCTAACCTTGTAGACTTTGGGGCTTCTGACAGATAAAAGTGATGTAAAGAAGACCTGACTTTGTGAGCAAGAGTGCCTTTGTGAGCAAAATGCTTTTAATGGTGGTGGACAGGTCTTACAACTTTGAGTTTGCTCTTTTGTGGACTTAACATTCATGTTGACCAACCAAAACATAGTAAAAATCTGAGCACCCCTACTCATTCCAGTTTACGATCTTTTTCTTTCTTTGTCTCCAGACTCTGGAAACTAATTCTTCAAGTTAATTTTGTCAACAGTAAAGAGCCATGAGCATTTTTTCTTTCACTAAACAGGAAATGTTACTGTTTGCCTTCATCTCAAGCTTTGTAGATTATTCTTACTTTGTATCAAATGACTAGACACCTATTCCCTTGTTGATACCAGCCTTTACATCCCAGAAGTCACACTTTATTTCCGTCATCACTTTCAGATTTTCTCCTAGTATCAAACAGTAGGGAAGCCTCTACCAGAAGAAAGGCAGTGTTCAAGGCCAGGTTGGACAGAGCCTTGGGTGACATGGTCTAGTGTGAGGTGTCCCTGCCCATGGCAGGGGGTTGGAACTATATGATCTTAAGGTCTTTTCCAACCCTAAGTTTCTATGATTCTGTGAGCCTGTGTTCCCCAGCTTGGGCCTCTGAGGTTATTTGGTTTGAAGGATTATGGCAAACTTAGACAGAAAGTATAGTGTGGCACTGCTTTTTGAGAGATCCTTGGTGATTCAAATGCCAGTCAATGTCCCGTCTTTCTTTGTCCAGAGCACATGAGATCTGACTGCTTACCTCAAATCTCAGTTATGCAAGGTCTAAGTCTGAAGAACAGACATTGTCTCACCTCTCCTCCAACCATGTAGCTTCTGAAACACACCCTAAGAAATGTCTCTTTCTTGCTCAAGAGAAAGGCATTCTCCCTGGTTGTCCTGTTTTATGTTCGAAATATGCCAGCAAAGAGAGAAAGATCCCTTCTCACTCTTCTGAAAAGTCATACAAAGACCAGAAACACTTACTGGCATAGTTTTCTTAGGATACTTCCCATCTCACCCTGAGGAATTTCTTTGTCCACTACTTGTCTTGTCGTATATAAAATGAGAAAAAAGGTTTGTCTGTGTCTGATTCATTCTTTGAAGTGTCTGATGCAGCAGATAACCATAAACTTCGTATCCTTGAGGTGAGAAATCAATCCACAGAGGCAACTTGTAGGTATTTCATCTAGGATAAGAATCCAAGGAGAAGGAAGATTAAGTGAAATGGAGAAGTGAGGAACTTGTCTGTCACCTTGCCTCATGTTTGTTAATTGGATACAACCATAGGAAGAGGCAGCATTCAGCTTCAGGGTTCTTTCTGTGTGAAAAGCAAAGGTGAATTACCTGATTCACTGCAAAAGCTCTCTCCCTGCTTTTTTTGCTTAGATTATTGATTTCACTGATATATTTTAAGCATCTCCTAGCTGCTGCTTTTTTTCCATCCCAGGCTCTGCCTGCCCTCCTCTGGTCTTTCCACACCTTCACAGGCAGAGGACTGAAATGCTGAAATATCTGAAAAGCAAAAAAATGCACATAAGAAAGAAAGGTGTGAATAAAAAGGAAACTGGTTAAGGTAATAACTCTGAATGTAATGCCTGTCTTCACCTTAGGATAAGTAACATGAGAAGTATCTACCCAATGTAGGATCGCTGGACTATTGGCTAGGCAGATCTTTAGTCTCCTCATTTGTTCAGGTATGCCAAAAATATCATGGTGAATGACTCTGAGTTTATTTCAGGAAAGAACAGTCAATGCACACTTCTTGAGTTACGGTAAAATGTCTACAGAAACTGTCCTGCCTTTTGAGATAACCTCTCTCAATTTTAAGAGGCATGTGAAAATTCAGGATTCAGAAGTTTGTAGAAAACAAAAACCCAAAGAACAGTGTTTGCATGAAATCCTGGGAGAGATTCACTTTTTAGGTCTGATGCTTTCTCCTTCTTCTCCAAGTTGCACATGATTTCAAAAATTCTACTGACAGTGCACAAGGAGAATTTCCTCTCCAGTTTGTCAATACATTTCTCCTCTTGACCATGCAATGTAGCTGGGCAGAGAAAGAGCAAGAAAGTGGAGATTTCGACGGCAGTGGAGAGCTGCTAGAAAGCTGCCATCTGACTTGTGATGTTTCAAAGTAATTGGTCCCTGGAATGGACCAATGCATACATGAAAAAGTGAACATATCCTAGAGATTCCTGTTGGCTTTCTTTAAATTTTAAAAGCATTTGCTTATCTTATTCTTTACATGCTATTCTAAAATATTCACGAGTATCAGTGGTGTTCAGGGAGTTTGTACTGAACAGTTGGAAGCTCTTTCGTGACTGATCTGATATGACTCACCATGTTCCACTCATAAGTGCAATCTTTGCCATTCCCCAGAGGTACCCCCTTTCACAGGGAAAAGTGTAAAAGCAGCACTTTAGAAATGTTATGTAGGAAGATTTTGCAAAGTACAGTGCAATGTGGCTGAAAATACAGATGCCAATATTCATAGAATCATATCATAGACTCAGAATGCTTTGGTTTGGAAAGAACATTAAAGGGCACCCAGTTCCAATGCCCCTGCCACAGGCAGGGGCACTTTCCACTAGACCAGGTTGCTCACAGCCCCATTCAACCTGGCCTTGAACACTGCCAGTGATGGAGCATCTACAGCTTCTCTGGGCACCCTGTGCTAGAGTCTCACCACATTCAAATAAAGTCTCTTCCTAATATCTAATATAAATACACCCTCTATGCTCTTTCAATTTAAAACCATTACCTCTCATGACTACATTCCCTGATAAAGTGTCCCTCTCCATCTTTCCTGTAGGCCACCCTTAAATATTGGAAGGCCACTGTAAGGCCTCCCAAAGCTTCCTCTTCTTCAGGCTAAACAACTCCAACTCTCTCAGTCTGTCCTCACAGGAGAGGTACTCCAGCCCTCTGATCATCTTTATGACCCTCTTCTAGACCCACATGAGCAGGTCCATGTCTTTCATGATGTGACACAGGACACTGAGCTATTCTGAAGTGGTAGCTGGAGGTCAGACTTGATACTTTATGGTCTAGAATTATACTAGGAAGCTATATGAAGTAATTGAATTGAATCCTAAATCTCGAGTAGCTGTAATATATATGATATCTAGGTCGTATGCAGACACCTCAGTATTAGGTATTTTCATTCTCAACTGTGTCCTTCTCTGAAGGGCAAGTTTAATAAAATGATATTGTACTGCAGCAGAAGTTACCAGCTTCAGTAGTTGATAATATCTCACATTGTCCTTTAGAAATTTCCCAGGCTAAAAAAAAATTGTCTTAAACCCTTCAACATTATTTCTCAAGCAGTTTCTCTCATTTAAAGGACTGTGAACTTCCTAACGAAGGCAATTTCTTTGTGTTTCACTTTCACATTTATAACTTCACAGGGATGTGGTCATAAATTAAACATCTACAAGTGTTTCCAATCTATTCTGATTAAACTCTGATATTTTTAGCTGCATATAAAGGGTTGCAGTTTCAGTCTTCTTCTAGATGCTGTATGAACTATAATGAATGCCAATCTCCACTAAATAGTTTATAATTTGACACGTATTCTGGTGGTGAGGGGCATAAGTAAATTTCCAATTAGTTTGTATGAATCACTAGTTTATACTGTAACATCTTAATTTCACATCAATTAATCATATGATTATTGGTTTAAGATATTCACAGTGGAAAAAGGTTTTGAGAAAGATGAGTAATCAAACTGCTTTGAAAGGCAGCTGTTTGTGCACAGCTGACAGGAACTTGTACTATTAGTGTGTGTGAGAAAGGGATTACAGAAATTCCTGCCTTCATAAAGGAAGAAAAAATTAGGTGTATTCTCAACCTCATCTCATGCCCATTGAGCTGAGAACTGTACTGGTGGAGATTCTGCAGTCTGGCTTCTCAGTTCATTCATTAATTTTTATTTTATTTTTTAAGAAAAAAAAGAAGGCATGGAGGGGGAGAGGAGAAGAAGAAAGTGCAGGAAATTAGAAATAGTTGTGGGTTTTCCTCTGGGAAGTTTCTTCAGTTAGTTATCAAAGGCCTCCATTACACTGAAATATATGTCTACTTTGCAGTTGCAGCTCTTCTCTGTCAGCAAGCAAGCAAGAAGTGCAGTGTGCAGCTGGAAAAAAAAAACAGGGAAAGACGTATAGGTGAAAACATAACTAAGACCTGATCAGAAAGGCAACTGAGACTTATTTCCTGTGTACTCATGCCTGGTACTGAAGCCACTGGGAGTTACTTTTGCAATACACCTTCAGAATTAGGTTATTAGCAAATGTTTCTTGTTGGCATGGACATGGACATTAGGAAGTTCATGTCCCAGATTAACTATTACCTTTGCAATTTCTTGCCTGTTTCACTGAAGAGAGAAATATTTCCAAGACTGCCCTGAGGAACTCATTTAGTTTGAAATATGTACTATTCAAGTTCACATTAGTTTAAAGGAATTTTCAAGGTTCTCTCATTAATTCAGGTTTAACAATTATTCTTTACTTATCTTTCTACTCTAAGCATTCCTCTCCATGAGACTGGTAACTGCCCTAAGAATAAAACTGGCCCCTTTCTGGCGTCTGACGTACCCAGCTAGAGCAGACAGGGAACATCTGGTTCATCTGCTTTACTAGCTGTGTGTACTCCACTTTCACCCTATTTTCCATCTACCTAAAATTCACCCTGTGTTTTCAATTGATCTTCCTACTTATTTCCTCCCTGAAGGCTCAAATCTGCATCCAGTGAAGTCAGTATGAATGTTATATGAGAAAGTTCAAGACTGTGATTTAACAAGGTACTTAAGCACATGCCTGGCTTAGCGCACAAGAACTTTTTCATTGAAAGCAGGAGAAAGATTGCTACTGGCCTAATTGGGAACAAGAGCAAGTTATGAACCATTAAGCAGCTGCTGAGTTCCACTGCAGCAGTGACTATATTTCAGTGATGGGCTGGTTGTGAGCCCTGTCAACAGTTTACAGTGTGCCTGGGAACCTTAAGAATGAGAGCAGCTCCATACCAACCTCACCCAACCATGGAATTTACCAGTCTAGACAATATATCTGCTGGTCCAGAGCCACCAAGAAGCTTGTAAAAAAAAAATGGTATTTTCCAGAAGAAATTAGGAAATACATCTTCCCAAACTTGAGGTTAATCAGTGAAGAGTATTTGTCAATTCACTCACAAAGTGGAAATTATTTTTTGTGTATCTCTGTCATCTTACAGAATGCATGCACATTTGCATCCAGGATACTACGCATATGTCTTCTATGGTTAGGAATACTGTATCTGAGTTTGCTCTAATTTTTGTCTTTTAATGTTCCAGAATGGAAACAATCAATCACCAGCATTTGTAAAAAAAACAAATATTAAAAAACCCAAACAAAAAACCAAGTGATGTGTTTTTAAAAGCCAGAAAATTAACAAAGCCAGATGAATTCATCCACAGATACTGTCTTATCTATTCCCCCAGTGTACTATTTTGTACTCCTCAAGCAGGTGTTTGATGTGTAGGTGAGTGTAATATAGATAAATTGTGCAGTCTGTAGGAAGATGGCTATGACTTACATGGCAAAACGGACGATTCATTGTGTGATGATAGACAGGATAAGATAATGCTCATTTTTGTAGGCTGGTGTGATCCTCCCACTGCCCTTTATACTTAGATCAATTTATGGCATATTTAAGGCTGTGAGATCCACACCCCTCAATTTTCTTTATCTCTTGCCCACAATATGACATCATAATCCATCATATTCCAGAGAAAACACTTAGGGCTTTAGGTCATGGTTCAGCAAAGGGATTGCATTGCTCAGCTGTGATTGCATTGCCTCCTACCTGCAGGCAAACATGAAGCCATGACAGTGCCTGGTCCTCCTCCAGCCCAGGAGGTCCCAAAAAATAGGCTGTGACTACATTCTGCAAACATTTGAGGTGATGTGAGGCTTACACCAGCTGCACAAGTCCCGTGCTGAGAATATGCAAAAGGATGGTTCTCAGGATCCATTTAAGACAGGTTTAATGTGAATTTAGTATGGCCTGTTGGTCATCTCAATCCCACTCTGTGTCTGCACCTGTGCTAGGGTTGGGATTAGGTGATATGATTTAGAAATACGACATTGCTGCTTTTTATCCCTGGTCCCTAAAAAGTTGTAGTCAAACATTCATTCAGCAATCGTCTCAGTCGTTAAAGACTGTAGAAGCAATGTCCACAAAAATGGTGTTACAGCTCTGAGTGAGAGAGGCTGCTGTGCTTCCAAGGGCTCACACAAGAAACTGTCCATGAATAGGCTATTTTCTTTAGAAGTTTATCACTCTTTGTGGTCATTTATCTAAGATCCATGCACTACGTCTGGAAAGCAAACCTTCTTTAGCTGAAGTTGTAGATGAGGTCTATGTGTCATTTATTTCAACTCAACATAGGAAACCAGCTGAAAAGAATTTCTGATCTAGGCTTTTAACTCTAAACTTGTACATTAGGACATTCAGTCCTGCCTAGCTATGCATCTTGGCACCATGACTGATGGCACCTATGCATACCTCTGCCACAGTGGGGTACCTCTATGAGATGCTTCCCTGTTGGTGTCTATGGTTACAATAATGCCATGACAACTGTGTGAGTAGCCTGAAAAGTCAGTTCTCTTTAAAGGTTTCATGTGAGACAGAGCTTGCAACAACACTAAAAGGTGTTGCAGAGGAAGCAATTTCAGAAGCATCACAGTACTGCTCAGGCAGGCTTATCTCAAAGTAAAATGAAATTCTCCTTTAAAGGGTTACACTTCAGCACCAGTAGACACAAATTGCTCATTGGTCCAAGAACATGTAGGAGGAAATTATTAAAACGCTGGTCCTGAGTTGAAAGTCGAGAGCTAGAGAAGAATAGAAAGATCACTGGCCCCAAAAGAGTATATCACTTCTGCAGAATGGTTAGACCAAAGAAAGACATCTGCAAACACTCTGTTTCGTTATTGGGAACAGCAGCAGTTGCCAGCTGGGGGAGGCTGTGGCCTCAGTTTTAAAGCAGAGCATTGTCTGATTTGGTCTTTTGCTTAAAACTGTGCATAAAATGTCAAGTGCTTTAGGGCTTAGAAAGTGTTCAGGGATGTTTGTAAAAAATTTGGACAGAAAGATATAATTTTTTTGCTTGCTTGACTTTAAAGGGCACACCTAATATTTGCTTACTGGGCAAAGAAAAGGCTTATATTAAAAGGTTAATTGACTTTACTTTGCACGTTTCAATTCAAAAGGGATAGGATATCTGGTGTTATAGGAACTATATTTGTATGTGGGAATGAGAAGGCAAGGGGCTATAAACTCAGAACTGTTTCAAGTGTCTGGGCAAAGCATGAACAAAGTCATAGAGTGATGCAAACTCATCACAACTGATAAAAGGAACTGAGCAGCTGGGCCCCTCTGCTGTCTGAGGAGCACCAGGAGTAATCATAGAGCATCTCCTGAATCCTCCCAATCACCTGAATAGCTTTGAGAAATGTGTTTGTTCATTTCCTTACTTTTCCCAACATACCACCTAGCTAATCCTTCCCATAGCTCTTCATCCAGCCCTGTGCATTTCAAAAGCACCATAGTGAAGAGCTGTTGGGTATGTTGATCTGTGAGTGCTGAAAAACTGTTGTTTTTCTGGCTTGCCCTCAAATTCTCAGGCTGCCTCTGATCACTATTGTTCAAGATTTGAGGCAGAATATTTTACTTCTGCAGCATGTTCTTATTTTTAGCTTTTTTGGCAATTCCTTAAATGTTTGTTTCTAGTTCTACTAACCTCTTTACAACTGCATCTGTTGCGTTGGGGCTCAGTTCAGGAAAAACAGTGACTGTGATTTTATTGCTCATGAATGCTCTAAGTGCATGGCTCTGCACTGATAACTAGACAGAAAGTTGCAACTTTAAAACGCTATTGCTAGATGACTCAGGCTCTACCCCAAAAATAATTAGGCACTTACAGCATGATTTTCTACAAAAATCTAGCGCATGCAGGAGACCTTTGACTTGAGCACTCAGGCTTGGAAACGGAACATAAGAGTATTTGGAATTCTACTCCTGGCTAGAATCCAGTAAATGCCATCTTGTAACCCACTCATTGCAAGTGGTCCCATTAAACTGTATTTACCTCACCATGAGTAGTGAACTGAGTTATGACCTCAGCAGGGACAAAAGTAATAGAAACAGGTGGAAGGGATGTTAAAAGAAGGAACACTGAGATTGTATGTGACAGCTATCTCAGGGTCCTTTTCTTTTTTTCCCTGTCTCATAATCCTGGTAAACATTATTACTATTTCAAGTAAGTAATAGAAGCTAAGTTGGCGTAATATGCTTATATGGCCCCCTTTTCTCTTGCTTATCACTTTGCTGAAGTGTAGCTACTTGGACTGAAATTGTTTAATTTTTTCCAGTCTCTTTGTGGTTTTGTTTGTTTTTCTTTCCTTTTGGATCCTTTGCACCTGTGACACAGAGAAGCTTCGTGGGGTATTAAGATGGGGGTAACACTTTTTTCTTCATCCTAGCAGTGTTTTGCTGGGAAGCCATTTTGATGAGAGGCTTTGGCCTTTACATGCTTTGAAGCAGGGAAATGCAGTTTGACAAAGGGTGGGCTTGGTATGTAGAGCCTTTTGTTAAAACATGGCCAAACCATGTGTGTCTGAAAAGAATTGTTTTCCACAAGCTGAGACATTGTTGAATATCAAGGGGATCGCTTCCCTGTCTTGACAGAACATGCCCCATCCCAACAACGAATGAGGACACTCATTACCAGAGCTGCAAGCTGGAGTAATACTTCTTTAGAACTGGTCTTCTTCGTGTCTTGCTCCCTGGGACTATGGTCCCAGTAGTCACAGAAAATTAGAAAAGATTGTCTCTTCTGTCAATGTTTGCTCTGCCATGCCATAACTGGGAATGGGTCCAGCTTAACCAAGGGTATGAGTGGAGATGAGAACAAGCTGTTCCGTACCTCTGTCAGAAGGAATAGATTAATCTCACTAAGAAGTCTTAAACGTGAGAACATTGAAACTGCACTAGAGATTCATCCAGAAATTGATCCAGTTGCCAAAATCAGTGTTTATGTTGAATCTAAAAACCTAAATGAATTTTTCTCGTTGTGTTAATTTTCCATCGTAGTGCATGCCATAGTACTTTATGGATTACATAGAGGGAGGTGCGGTTGCATTTGTCACCGCCTACCAAGTGAAAATTGGCACCATTGTACAACACACTTCACTGTTACTCTGTTGAGTGAGAGAAGAAAAGGGGCACTCACCTTCCAGAACTTCAGGGAGAACCTGGCCTGCAGCATTTTCTACTTTTAGCTGGATTTTTGCCAGCTCAACAAAGCTAATATCCTTTCTTCTGCAAATAAATGCCAAGGGATCTTTAATTAGCTAAAATGATCAGCAGTCAGGACCTTGATTTTTCACTTAATCTGAAAATAGCTCGGTGCCCCTTAGCACATTGCTGGAACATTGGCACTGTACCAGTGGAGGGGAAATAGTGCCAATTACTTAATCATACACTTCCTGCAGCTTCTTCTGCTTTTCAAGTTGAGCTCATCTCAACAGCTGGAGAAGAGCATTGTCATTTCTACTATTTGTGGTAAGGGAATTAATGCTTTCTTTGGAAATTTTTTTGTGGGGCTGGTTCAGAGCTTTCGGATTTGTTCACTCTGATGTTGATACAGCAAACTCTAGTGGTCAGTATGGTACAGTGGAAAGGAATGAAAAAGGCAGCCCTAATCTATGCTATGATTTGTTATCATCCATACATGAAACTTGGCCTCCACCCTATTTAGTGTTCTTGTATACCACAGACTTCTGTTCTTAGCCCTTTAAACTCACACCTGCATCAACTCCTGATGTCCAGCAATAGTACAGCTAGAAAAGGCTGAGCAACATGTTTGCAGAAGTCTCTTTGAGGCGTTCCAAAATTTTTAAGAGGAGCTGTAGGACCACTGTACCAGCAACATGCATGAGTGTGCCTGCAACAGTGCTCCAATCCACTGCTCCCAAGAACAGGTGGGAAAGAAAGCTGACTCCCAGCCTTGTAGATCAGTTCACCCTTGTTTAAGGTGCTAAACCAAAGTTAGCAGAATTGAACATCTGCAAAGTGTGTTCTAACATACCTCTCATCTTCAAATACTCATCAGTGTGTCTCAGTAACAGTAAATGACAGGCTGACTACCTCTTAAAACAGCTAATTGTTGTGTCCTCCAGGAAAGATGCCTCAGTGTCAGTGAAGTCTGTAGACTGGGTGCAGCAGGGATTAGAATGCTGTGGTGGAATTGGACACAATGGGAACATACTGCCAAGGGCCAACTTCATGGCTCTGCACAAAGACTTGTGACCCATTTTAGCAGAGTTTTGTTTGGTTTTGATTTTCACTGGCAGCCCTAAAGTGAAAAAATAAAGAAGGCTCTAATGAGAGCCAAATATTCTGGTATAAATAAGTATAGTTCTGTCCAAGTCAACAGAGTGAGATTGGCTTAATTCAGAACTAAACTTCTTCATAGATGTAAAATAGCTCTCTCCATACCTATAAAATGTCTCTTTGAAGAAACAGCAATAGGATGTCATGTCACTGTTAACCAGAGTTTGAATGTGATGACACCACAACTGTCTTTTTGCTCCTGTATGTTCCCAGCTTGGGCCCTGCAAGACCAGTTCATTTAGCAGGCAGGGATTGTTGCAGTTGCCACCTATTTTGCTGTTACTGTTTAGCAGTGTTTCCCTGTTCTCACAAGCATGGAAACACAGGACCTTCCTGCACTTCCGTGTGTTCCTGGCTTCCATCACAGCTGCAACCACACGTCTAATTTTCTTAATGCTTCTGTTCCACCCTTGAAAAATTTCTCCCCATGGAAACCCGCTTGTACCAGGAAAGCTTTCTAAGGATGTCCTGAGGCCTCAACGCACCACTCTGACTAGAAGAGGGAAATGTTTTTATCCTCGGTTTACAGAGTGGGAAATAGAGGTTCTTAAATTACTTCCTCAGCATCATCATACAACTAGTCTTACAATAAGAGTTCGAATGAGAGCACAAATATTTTGTCTTCCAGCCATGTATTTATTCCCATGCTTCTCTCTCTTTCAAGAGACCCTATGTTATAATTAAATTAACAACAGATATGATTGAAGTAAGCAGTTCAGTTCAGGTTTTCTGGAACTTGAGAGAGAAAGAGAGCTTTCAAGCAAGAGGCAAGTTTTTTGTTGTTTTTTTTTTTTTTTCTGCAGTAAGCCTCCATTTCCTGCTTTCTTTGAAAAATCATACTACGAATTATCAACAAGAGGTCACGTAGTCTAGCATTCAGCAGGCTCTCACAAATCTGCATGTGCTGCTTTTTAAAGTAACATCTTGCATGTTCCGTTTCACACATGGCCTCTGGAGCTTGTAGGTCATACAAAAATACAATGGTGGCCTTTCATGACCACAGGAGTTTCTGAATCACTGTGTTTTGCGTTCTCTCCATCTGTGTGACTTATTCTGCTCGCATACCTTTGCAAAGAATGACCCTGGCATACTCAAAATCTTGCAGCTCACACCACTCTCCCCTCAAATGTGAAATTATTTGGTCCACAGCTCTCTGCAGGATCACATGCAGTTCAGCTCTTGGGTTTACTAAGAAATAGACATCTGACTCTAGGTCATATAAAGCTTCCATCTAGCCCAGTGGCCTCCTGCTAACAGTGTTCATTCAAGGGTAACTGTTAAATAAATTGAGTGCAGGGGCAAATAAACTTCATCTCTTCAACCTTCCAGCTTCTAGATTGAGTAATTATGTAATGCTCTGATGTGAGCTACGTAGCACCCAGAGCCACAGCTATGGTAAAGGAAGGTTATAAAGAAAGGATTGGGAGTAATTTTAAGCAATATAAACACCATATATTCAATTCCTACCTTGTCAAAACTAGACATGGAAATGTGATTGAATTAGAGGAAAGGGGTTCAGGGCTCCTCCTTTGCAGGATGTTTGACGGCTACACAGGAACAATTAATTGGAAAATTAGAATGGCAAAAACTAGGAACAGCTGTGCAGATTAGTAAACAACTACATGTTTTTTACCCAGTAATTATATGTGCTTAAATCGAATATATCCTCTTCCCCAGGAAAAGTAAATGAAGACTTGACATCTTTTTTAACTTTAAATTATTCATTTCAACAATGCAATTGGATAACCAACCAACCCCTGTTGGTTGACACCCTTTATTCTTAGTGTTTATATGTATAAGCATTGGTTATCTACATGCTACCTCTGAAAAATCCCAGGCAGGTCAGTGTTGATCCTAGAGTCTTGTAGCAGTTTGCAGGACTTTTAAAGAAATACCTGGTGACTTTTGCAAATTGAAAACACATGGATCCCAGCAAATTAGTACACTGGTCTCTTGCTTTGGGGTTTGAGGTCAAAAGACCTGAAAACATTTTAAAATGCAAGTGAAACCAAGAGTTACATGGAACCTCAAATCACCAAGATTTTATTTCTTCTTATGACATTTTTCTGTAATATTTAGTGCTGCTTACACAGGAAAAGTTTGCACGGTGCTATTGCAATTTCAAACCCAGTTATTAGAGCACACTGTACATCTGCTATGCATGTGTGATAATGATAAACCCATGAAAATCTCATGTGGGATTTTTCAAGCTGTACGTATGTCCTTGGCTTTCCATACAGTACATGAGGACCACAGTGGGGCTTTCGTGCATTCACTCTAGCAAGGAAATTGTCCACAGCACAAGATTCCTACAAGGCCTCAAGTGAGATCAAAGAATATTCTTGAGGGAGAAGGGTTATAAAAGTTGTGCATTAAAGAGGTTCACGCCTGGAGAAACTCTTTTTGTCTGTTCTTTGTGTTGAATGCTTAGCTGATACCTGGTTTTAAATCCAATAACACAAACAGAGTAAGTTTTTTTTCCCCACATAATGTTACTGAAGATCTGGCCACTGACTTCTTATGAGTCTATCAGGAGACAGGACTATTGATCTAATAATCTGATTTCCTTGTAGCTTTTAGTTTCCTTTACATCTTTCTTGATAAAGGCAAGTCTTTCAGAAGGGAAGGTGGTTTTATTTGAAAACTTTGAGCTGAGAAGAAATCACTGCTTCCTTGCTAAGGTACCCCATTAGTTCAGCACCTCTACTATTCAAAAGTGTCCACTATCTTTGTTCAGAATTTTTCACTATCAATTTCTCTTACAGCGACTCTACAAAGTTTTATTTGGACCCAAGATTTCTGTACAAGAAATTCCTGGTTGGAATTGCATGCTTTCTCTAAATAGTTTCTCTATGTTCGTTGTCAAACCAGTCTCTACCATCACTGTCTTTCATCATAACAGAAATTGCTTCTGTAGCATCATATCTGTTCTTTCTGTAGGAAGAAGAGACGATGACGAAGGCCTGTCAATGTGTCTTAAAATTGAGAGGCATTCTTCTTATTTCTTCCCTGACTTACTAGCAATTGTTTTTCTGAGTTTTTAAAGCTCTATCTGATTGCTAAGTGGGCCACATTTAAAATAACCTATAACTGAAAAATTGTACTTCATGGCTTGAGTGTTTAGTTCCACTCCCCCATCCAGGGAATGATTGGGTTAGATGGTATGAACTGCAGTTTTCTCCCTTTTGTTTTGGAGGGAACAGTGCTTACTTTTCAATCTTCTTTAGATTAATTTTGTATGGTAACTTCCTAGATAGCTCAGGAGCTTCATTCCTTTTTAAATGTTCCTCCTTTTCTCTCACAAACAAAAGCTCATGAAACAATTTTGAGTTCACAAATTGATCAAAGAATTTGTTTGATTTAAGCCCGCCCACACACAGTTTATCTGTAAGATATCAGCCTGGATACAATTTCATTGTAGCTTGTTTAGAGACCAGAAATTTGGTTTTGTGTTTGACTTTCAGTGACCTCCAGGTGAATATTTTACAGTTTAAAAGAATATTGATTATTTTTTGCCAACAGTAGTGCCTGAAAAATATTAATATGTAACTATATATTGTACTGGCTCTTCACAACATATCAGCTTTATGAGTGCCAGAATAGACTTAATGTAGTTTTAACACCTTTGATATATGATGTGGTGTAATGGCATGATGCTTGGTAATAACATAATTGGTAATTTGAAACAGTCAATCAAGTACATATTTTTGTCTGTATATTTCTCTTTAACATTGTCTTCCCTTCATTTTACCTGAATTCCTAACAAACAAGTACTGTGAATCCTGAATGTCAGGATTGGGGCAGTGACCATCTCTCTAGGAAGCGTGTCCCAATGTTTGACTGCTTTCCCAGTGAAGAAATGCTTCCACTCTAAACCTCCCCAGTGCAGCTTTGAACCATTGCCATGCACCCTACCACTGGATACCAGGGAGAAGAGCTTGTCATGTTCCTTTTCTTTTCTACTTTGCTGTAAAGAGAAATCAGGTCGCCCTTCAGCCTTCTTTTCTCCAAACTAGACAAACCCACAGTCCTCAGCCCCTCCTCACAGGACATGCCTTCCAGCCTTTCACCAGCTTGCCCTCCTCTGGATTTTAACATCTTTCCTAAATTGCATTCAGTATTCAAGGTAAAGCGACACCAGTATTGAATACAGCAGGATAATCATCTTTTTTGAGGTATTTGTTCATGTTTTCCTTGGACCTCCTCTGGCTATTAAAGTATTTAAAGAAGCCTTTGAAAAAGAAAATGGATAAGGAAGCACTCACTGGCATGCTTTGTTAGACTGTGAAAGTTTTCTAAGGGAATCAATAGAAAATCCCTTCTCTTTAGTAATTAAAACAATTGAAATGTCCCTGTGACTATAATTTCAAGGACGATCTTCATTGAATTACAGAGACTGTTTTAGTCTGTTTCCACAGCATACAGTGTAGTAAGATTTCAGTTCACAGCTTGTGTCCCTAAGTGACATGGCAATAAAAAATATAACAATAATACCCATATTTTAGTCATATGAAGAATCCAAATAATTAAGTAGGACGTATCTTCTTTGCTCTTTACAGAAATACAGACACTGTCAGATAAGCCTGTGACTTGATCTTAGAAATGGCCCAATCTTGAGATGTAGTATTTCATGCCTTGTAACCAGGATTCCTTTGTCACTGTCACTCAGCGTGCCTTTGGCTACAAGAAGCAGGGAACTAAATTAGATCTGTTTTTTTGTTTTATTTGACTTTCTAAGATCAGTAGCATCTCTATGTGGTCTGTGGATTCAGAATCTTCATTTCCCCTTCTACGCAAGAATGTTTTTCAAATAAGTTGAAAGGGGTTTCCTTTAAAAAAGACTCACCGGGATGAATCATCATGTAGAATCACTTTTGCCTGACCTGATCTTACATCTTGGTCAACAAACTGAAATTTTCCCAGTCTAGCCCTTCTCCATAGTTAAGCTAAAATACAGGGTGAAAGCACAAAAGCTTAATCTACTTTCCTTGAAAAAGAAGCAGCCTGTTGCTAGCATCTCTGAAGCAGAGGCAAGCAGAGGCAAGCAACGGCCTTTGTTGGTCCAGCTATCTGCAATGCCTGGACATACTTTTTTACTGTACTTTCACTGTCAGCCCAGAAGCTTCCTCCTGAGGGGCTCTTGGTCTCAATCCTGTTAATCCACTTGGTTTTTCTACTCCCTCTTCTTGCATTGGGGAATTTATCCCTTTATTTTTCCTTATCCTGTTGTGATTGATGGAGTTATTGGTATGCAGCAGGGGTATTGTTAAAATTAACGTTGTAATGGTTCATATAATACGTGGGACGGTTTACAAATTATTTACTAAATAGAAGTAGAGTAGAGCTAGCTTGATCTGGAATATGTCTGAATGCTGCTATTTCAGGTAAATAAGTTTAGGGAGCTAGTTCGCTGGAGTTAGAATATCTTGGAGAAATACCAGTGTCTTGCTTTTAGCTTAGCAATACTTCCTCTTTAGAAGAATCATAAAGTTCCTTTACCCTAAGTACAAATGGCTTAATTTTCTTCTTCCTATGCATTTGGTGGAGTTTTAAAATGGGAATTTTCTCCCATTCATAGCAGTTTTTCCATTGCTGCTTTGCTCTTGATCTGAGAAATTAAAAGATTTAGGAAAAGACATGGGAAGAGCAAGACAGTGTGACTATTCATTTCTTTTGTGTTAGGAAATTGTTCCTTGTTCTCAAGATCTTCCAAACAAACAGAAAGTCAATCCTTTTCCTAAATAAGAAAGAAAATGTAATAAAATCCAGATCTCCCCTATATAAATGATATTGTTTCCTACAGGAGAACAGCCACCGTGAACTTAAATTCGAAAAAAGGACCCCCACTGCAGGAAATGCCTGTTTCTCTTGCTCAGTTCAGACTCTTTAACAGACAAAGATGCTCAAAGTCTGAACTGATGAGTTTCTTTGGCAGTGATTATCCCACAACAGCATTTCATTAAGAGGTGTGGGGGATTTCCTCTTTACTTCCACTTCAGGTTTACTCACAAATCCCACAGATGCAGATATCTCTGGCAGCCTCTTTTTTTCCTTCTGAAACCTCCAAGATTTTAAAGATTCCTTTTAGAAAAATAAATTTCCCTTTTATTGTGACTCAAACATATTCAGTCCAATCCAGGCTATGCAAACACACATACAGCTTTAAATTAGCATTTGTGAACAAGCTGGGTTTCTTTGGCTGTTTGCTGAGACTTGACAATTTGGTTCCTCGAGGAAAAAAAGAGAGATTCATATCTATTTATGGCTTGATTTTCAGACATGCTGAGTACCTCCTGTGGACTTTGAGAGCTGTTTCTCTGAAAATCAGGTCACTGATGTGATGCTGGAAGGAGAGAGCACAAGGAAAAAGAAGGTCTCTGATTTCCAAACATAAGTGTTTATGTGATTTGGGTAAGAAAATAAAATTAATAAAGAAACCAGGTTTTAAAGGTCTTGTTTGGAGCTAGAATTGAACTCCCTATTTCAGACTGAATTTGCAACAGAGAAACTGTGTGCAGAAAAGCGCTGGTGGTCGCTTATTTTCTAGTATAAGCAGAATACATCTTGCTTCTCTCACCCGCTAAATTGCTAATAAATTACTAAAAGCTTTACTGTCAGCATATGTCCAGCACTGGCTGGAGTGTTTGCTCTCCTTCTGTATGCCTCAGCTGCTTGTCACTGTCTTCAGCCAGAGGTTCCTGTTCTCTCTGCGCATTACTGAGCTGCCGCTCAATGGGAGCAATCACTAAGTTATTCAGTAAAAGTAGACCAGCTCATACATGGTAAAAAGTAGGTCTTTGATGAAAATGCAGTAGGCAGTACATATGTGACCTATTCAGCTGTGGGATATGAGCAGGGTGGTGCTCTTTACCAGAGGTAATATCTTGCCTTACATGGTTTTGAAAGCTTATTTGTGACCCAGAATCTGTCTCTGTGACACCTGACATTAAAGCACAGTGGCACAGAGAACAGTTGTTATAAATCCAAACTATCAGAGACCTTAAAAGAAAGACTTCTTTCCAAAACTTGTTTGGTTCCTAAACAAGGTTTACATTTAAGTTCCATCTATACTACATATAATCACATTACAACAATGAACTTGTCCATTTCTTACTAAGCATTAGAAAAATATTACGTATACACAGTAGACTATTGCTCCCTCATGAGCTGCTAAGGCAGAGTTAAAGGTGAGATTTCCAAAGCTACTTAAGCTCAGAAAGTGAGAATTTCTTGACTTTCAAGGATCTTATAGTTTCAGGTAACTTGTTTTGTATAATAGACTTCCATTAAAAGAGAAAGAAAAACAAAACCAAAACTACTTGTGGCTTGAGGCTATACAGCTTCTTTAGCTTTTAACAACTGGAAGATGTTAATTAAAATGTGATGTTTTTCTAAATTTCCGATTTAATATAGACATATTCCTGTAAAAGGAGCTCAGGGATTTCTGTTCTTCACTAACTCTGAGATGCTCTTCAGTGTCAAAGGGAATCGAGTGTTCAGAACCCTCCAGTAACTCTAAGAAGTTCAACAGTAAATATTTAACTTCTGGGACTAGTTTTGTAGGTCAAATTCCCTTAAATGGAACTGGAGCAATTGCTATCAAGGACAAATATTTAACAAAATAGAAGAGTGCAGTAAATTTGATAGTCTGGGTGTCCCTGCAGGACAGAATGAGGCTGGTTATTTCACTGCAAAGAGAATAAAATACCTTGTGCTTTCTTATTTATTGATCAAAAAACGTTTCCTGCAGAGCTGCAAGCTTTGGGATTTGACATAAAAACCAAGTGGATAAAAATGGATAAAACTGTTTCTGAGTCTCTGTCCTGCACCCTAGTCCTGCCAAGTGGGTTTGAAAACACAAATTGCATTAAATAAGGGATGAGCAGAGCAGCAACCCTTACATTTGTATCACCTACCCTATAGCATCTTCCATAGCTTTTTTAATCTAGGTTATTAGAAAGAAGTACAGAGATGTCTCTTGGAAGTCACTTGAAAAGCTGTTTAGATATTATGAGAACTAGAAAACCTGATTGTGACAAAACAGGAGTGAGATAAAATAAGATATTGTCACATGGAAGGGAAATTTATATTGGAAGATATATAATCCACCTGAAATGTTCAAAAAGCATCCAACTTTAAAGTACAAATTCCAACAACTGCAATCTGAGCTGGATACATAGTCTATTTAAGCAGCTTTAAAAATACTGTTTTAAAAATGTTTTTAAAAAGAAAAGTTTTTATGGGTACAGGAAACTCTTTAAAGATTATTGTTCATTTTTTTTTTTGCAAGAGCATCCACAGTATGATGGACTGGTCCCTGCCTAAAGAACTCCCTTGTAGCACACAGATGGCTGTACAGAGATCAGAGAAGGGCAACAGCAGAAGGGATTTACTATGCATGATACCTTGCAGATGCAGCAGTCTAAATAAGAGTCCAAATAAAAGTAATTGGGGGAAAATGAATAGTGTCTATGCTTAGAAAAACAGCAGTATCTTGATCTTTAAGTAATAAATCAGGTCTTTAGCTACTGATGCATTTTAAACCAAAAGTTGCTTATATCTATTTATTGTCTGAAAGAGTTTTGAGTCAAATTCTGCACTTCTTCTGGCGTTAGTCATTTTTTTCTGGGAAGACTTTTGGCTGACTGAGTAACTGGTGAGGATGAATGCAAGAGGCATGTAATAATAGGCAAATTTCAGTAAGTCCAATATGCTTAAGAGGGCTGGGTTCTCTTCCTGGTTTTACTGAGAGGCTATGTGATTTTGGACAGCTCAGTGCAGCTCCTAGTGCTTTGTTTCACTTGAAGATGGAATTCCAGATGTTTTTCTTGAAATATTTCCAGACGTACAACACCTGGTAACATTGGACTTTCAAGCAGAATCCTCTTTGTTATCCAGTTTTAAGCAGAACTCCAGACAAAGTCAAAACCAGCTCTCAGCCCAGTCAGTACCCTAAAACTAGAAAACTCTTTGATTCCACTTTATTTCTTAATATGAGGTAAATAATCACTCTTAGAAATGTTGTCCCCATATTGGATTTAGAAATATGGCCAAATTAAGACCCTAATTCACACATGAAGATGAAAAGTTGTCCTGAGAATATTGAAATACATGATCACATCTCAATGTTTAAAAGTCTTTGTCCAGAGTAGAAAACGGCTGCTAAAATTATTCTTTTTTTTTCCAAAAGTCCTAATACTTTGTCACAATTCTTGCAATCTTTTCTGCTCTTGAAATCATTTATTAATGATATTTTTTATTAACCAGTGTTGAAAGGCCTCAAGAAAGGCCTTATGTCAGATGCAGAAGGCTGGATGTAAACATGCAGAGGGGAGGATTTTCCTCTTTTTGGTATATATTTTTAATATCTTCCCACCTCCTAGGTCCTGTTTATGGCCTACTTGAACCATTTCTCTTCTTCCTTCAGCAGAGTTGGTGTCTTACATCTCAATATCCTATTCATCCTTGTGACTGTCATACAATCACCTATGTAGTCAGAGACAGTTTGCTCCGCTCATGATAACACTCAAAGTCAGACCTTTATACATCTGTTCTTCAAAATTCAGATCTACCAAAATGTGTGCAGGAAATCAGTCAACCCAAACACGGTGTTATACTTGTTTTCCTTAGCTGAGTTCAAACTATATGCTGTTTCTTTCTCTTGTCCCTGCTCATTGCAGTGGGGCTTGGACTAGATGACCTTTAAAGGTCCCTTCCAACCCAAATTATTCTATGATTCTTTAACACCCAGAGAGTTAAAATGAGCAAGGTGTTTTTCCATGTGTAATACCTGTGGTTTGTAGGCAAACTTCCAGCAAACCATCCTGCCTCACCCTGAGCAAGTGAAAGAAGGTGTCATACACCACAGTTTGGAAAGATGCTTGTAGTATGATGAAACAGTTCCTTCTGGATGGCCTCAGATGCCCCACTAAGCTTGCTTCTTCTTTGGTAGAGAACAGATACCAGTCACTGCAAAAAGTGCTAATCATTATAGATGTTTGTACTTTATCTTTACACACTCTGGTCAAGAGTGAAATAGTTAATCTTGTTGCTATATGCACTGAGATCAGAAGACTTCATTGTTAATGCTCAATGAAAACCAAGGAGATGGTTCCCATTTAAGCTGTATCATTCTCTGAATACCCATGTGCCAATTATAATCTTTTCAGATCCAAGTTTACTCTCAAAAGGCGCTGTGTGAACATAGTACTGCTGTCCTAGCAAATCTAAATAATTAGAGAAGGTATAGATATAGGCAAAAAAGTTGTGGATTTTTCCTTTAAAAAGCAAACAAACCTTTTAAATGTTACAAGACATTAAAATAAGAATGAGAGAAAGAAATCTATTCATCCTAAAATTAGAGCAGGAAGTTTTAAAGTTGGTTTTGCTCTTTTTTTCTGATTATAGACCCAAAATACGTGGTTTGATATACTTTTCCAGTAGAAGGTAACAAACACACCACTTATTTTATTTGCTTTCTTCTTGTTTCTCAATTTTTTTTCAATGCAAACCCTTCTCCTGAACGGCTCCGACAGTTTGAAATACTTACCTACAGGTGGTAATATATTTGGTGCTTTAAGGTAGAGTGGTATTACGCACTATCTCCACCCACATGTCTATGGCTTCTGAAAACCAGTCAGTCAACAAGACAGGTCTGTTAGTACGTCTTCAATCTCCTCACTCCCACAGCTGTCTACCAAAAAGAGGATGAACTGTCCTTCTTTAAGTGAGCAGTGATGTAATGGTGCTTGTTAATAAAGTCTCAGTGGTATTGTGATTGCAGGACTTTCCATTAGAGTCCTTTTGCTGGGTCTTCTCCAAGAAACAAATTTAAACGCAGTCGCCCTGTGTTGCAGTGGAAACAGCCCCAGAGTACCACTGCAGTGTTCCAAATCAAGCAAGCCTAGAAAATGAGGAAAATTATTCTGTGTGTTTTAATAGCGATTTCCTGCAGTCGTTTTCTATACCTTTCACTGTCTTACAAGAGTTTCTCATGTATTTAAGAAAGTATTGAGTTGTTGGACAGGACAAGTTAAAAATGCACAAAAAAATTTGCAAAATAAAAGGAGGAAAAATAGTAGAAATAACAGGTTCTACAACACTAATCAGTTTTCTATTACTGCAGGCAATAAGAACTCATATAATCTCCTTCATAAACTGAACAACCTCCATCCTCAATCTGCTTTGATTACTTTATACCTGTTTTGGAAAGCTGTTCAAGAACCTCATTACTGTGAATAGTGGAAACATTATTGTTCCTAAACTGCAACTGTCCAAGGCCAGATTAGTTTTTGTCTCTGTCATTCCCAGCTGATTTTCTGTGTTGTACTAAAACAGTCCATTGTGTTTCTTATAGTCTCCCTGTTTTTTCTCTCCAGCCTCTGAAATGTTCCCATTCTCCTCTGTGCTGGTGACGTTCCCTGACTTTGTCATCATCAAGTTTTATTACTATCCTATTATTAGATTTTTGCCAGTGTCTAATAAAAATACACAGTAAAATGCAGTTTAAAACCTATTCTAGAGGAACTCACTTCCCATTTAGCACAATCCATGGGTTTATTCTCTTTAATTAGCTCCTTATTGTATTTATGATTAGCTTATTAATTTACATCTTTTCCAGTTTAATCTATGGATTCTCATGTGACAGCATATAATGCTGAAAGCCAAATAGGTTTAATTTACCACAGTTTCTTCATCTAAACCGGCTTCAAATATTTATTCTAGAACTCTGCACATAGTTAAGATCAAACCAACTTTAAAATTATCCTCTTACACTTTTGACATTTTTCTCACAAAATTGTTCTCAAGAAGAGAGCTTTAAAGGAGAAAAGTGGTGTTTGTCAGTGATGTCTGCACCTGGTAATAGAAAAGATAGAGAGCCTCATCCATAGTAAATATAAGTCAGCTGGAATCTTTTCACAGGCTTAGCAGTCTGCAGATCAGTCTTACATTAGTCCAGAAAATGACTGCTTCTTCTCAGATTTTATTATCAGCAAAGTTTTCTGTGGCCCAGCTACTAAGACAGTCAAGGAATACATAAGGCAGAGCTTTTTCACGTATTTTTAGTGACCAATTTGCCCATCATTAGTTCTAGCTAAAATTTTCAATATTACGAAGTGTAATGTCAATTACAGGATTTTTGTGGAATGAAGTGGGAAATGGAATGCAGAAAATAATTCTAAAGTCCTAGATGTTTTCAGCTATTCTCGGGCGTGACTATGAATCCGCAGGTGAAGAACTGGCTTGGTACTTTTCATTACATCCTCAGTTCTTTATGTTGAGCTTCTGTTTTTTTTTTATGTGGGAAAAGGGTCAAAAAGAGGGCTAAAGAGCAGAGTCTTCTATTAAAACATGATATAGTCATAAGTTGTAACATTATTGATGGACATTTCAGCAATTATTTATCAACACAGATTTGCACTTTGTATCTTGCAAAACCAGGAACAAGGGTAAATCCAAAGTAACAGGAGAAGGTGGTGTTGTGATTAAGCCAGGTGAAATATTCTAGTTTTGACTGAAAAACATTCAATAGAAAAATATTTTTTTCTGTTGGATGGTCAATACCGTCTAAAATCTGTGTAACTGGATGCTCCCATACCAATGTATACATTGTTACATCATTTTTTCTAAGATACAGGAAAGAAATCCTCTGGAAAAAATCAGCAAAGGAGTTATGGAGGAGGGTTTTTGCCTTTATATTTTGGGACAAAGTGTTTCTAAACTGCACAGCCCCTGAGCTCAGTTACAGAAATACAACTCAGTGAAATAAAAAGAAATACTGTGCATAGAAAGAAGTTTAAGAAAAGAATAATGGAAAGGTCACATGTCTGAAATCACATTTTACATTTGTTTACAGCAGGCAAAGCATGATGAATGTTTGGAGTTTTCTGTTTGTTTTGCATGCTAGCTCTGCCTTCAGTTTTTTCCTGAATTAGCATATATATACCATACTGCTTACGAAAAGATGGAAATGCATCCTATTTTCAAATTTCTTTGCCTGTAAGCCTAGTTAAAAAGGATTTTAAAAAAATAAATAAAAGAAAAAAAAACTTGAACTGTCAGATTCTTAATGCAAATCAGTCAAACCTCTACAGACTGACCACTTGAACTCAGATTTAAGAAACTCAGCCTGTTGCTGACTGAAGTTGACAGATCTCTTTGATTGATTGACTTTACAGACTTGAAAAGCTGTACTGAAGAGATGCTGTAGTTCTGAATTCCACTGCGGAAGAAGCTGAAACCCTTGAAGCTGTGCTGAAAGCAATGCATGTGTTACTATTTCTTCATCGTGTGGATGGGAGCCTTACTGCAAACAAATCCCTGCTTACCTCTTAGTCTATATGACTTCAGTATCTTGATTGTATTGATCTGGCTGTCACAGACACTCTTTGGCATGCAGTCTTGCTCCCAGATACATCAGGCCTACTGTGAGAACAGTAAGCCTTTTTTTCAGTCCTACTGTTCCCATTGTTCCAGGAAACTCCCTCCTTTGACAATTAGAAACTTGCAACCAGTTTCCAGCCTTGAGTCACACATGGTCAATTTTCATGCATTCAGCCTTGTGCTGACATGTTTCCATAGCTTTAATAATCAATTTTCTCCATTAAATATACCCTGTTGCATTAAGAGGCAGCAATGGCATCCCTTCTCAACATAAATTTTGGTATACTAAGCGAACCAAAACTTCCAGGCTCCTTGTAGAAGTGAAACTCTCTCTTCCACTCATTATTGGTTTCTGTGAACACATCCTGTATTTCATAAAAATCTGTGGGTTTATACAGGCATCCAGGATTCCTGCCCCACTTAAACTCACTCTGTATTAATTCTAACCAGGCTGGATCAAAAAATCTTAGGTCTTTCCACAGGCCATGTTGAGCTCAATATCTGCTTGGCCCAGATGTACTTGGTCTAGCACTTCCCAGAAACATGACCTCTGGACATTGTACACCTGGAAGTGTCAGACTTACTGCTCCGGTATTAATCACGTCCTGTGCACATGTGCAGCAAGCCTGAATAGCTACAAAACATTAAATTTAGTGCATACATGTCTTTTCACTGCATTACCTGGGAAATTTTGGAAGAAATAGTGCAATTCTCCCTCCCTCAGTAGTATCCTTTACCTGTTTCCAGTAACATCCTTTACTTATTTCTAACTAGAGTGAGCAGAGGTGATGGAAACTGAACACATTAACTGCATGCACTATACTTTCAGCTTCTTAGCTAATACAAGTTTGGTTTGCCTTTTATATGGCCAAATCCCCATGTTGTCTCAGAGTGCTCTGAAAGTGGCTGATGTGCTCAGATCCCTCCTTCTGCATCAGATTCAACCGAAGGACACTCAGTTATTAGCAAAAAATATTGTTATTAATAACTGGTGTCCAGATGAACTTCTGATATTCTCTTCTTTCACTACATCCTTCATTCAATTGCATATTTGTGCCACTAGCAAATTTCATTAACATCAGTTTGATCCTTCTAAGTGTCTGGTATCATTAGGTCTTGTCAAAACATAAATGTGCTACCTGAGCTGCTTTTGAGTTTATAATTTGAATTGCCACTTCGTTCCAATGGGACAGAATTCTCAGAAGATGAAAATTCAAGCTGATATCATGGTACATTAATAAAGAATGTACCAAATAAATTGAAGGGATAAAAAAACACTTTTAAAGTGTTGAATTTGAGACTCAGTACGTGAGAAAACAGGGTAGAGAGGTGGGTCACACAGGATAAGACTCATGCTCATGCTCAAACGTGCGTACCTTTTGGTGACTCAATTACAAAAGTTTTGGTTTTAAAGGTTAGTACTACTATGATTTTCTGCAAAAGAGGGCTATTGGCTGTAGGCACAGTGTACTACTTCAGTAATGTCTTGCTTCATCCAGCTAAACTGTGCTTAAATTACTGTAGCCTTAAGCACTCTTGAACCAGTTCAGTAAACGTGGTTTCAATATAAGCAAGAATTGGACAACAGTAAATCAGTGCCAGAGCTTGGAAAATAACCCAGGACTACTCTAGTAGCCCTCAAGTCTATGCACTAATTAATGCAAACATTTCCTCTCTCATCTGGCAAGTGGGTACTGCAAGGGATACAAAATGAAAGTGGAGTGTTTGTGTGTGCTGGTTTGCTAACCTGCATCTTGTAAACATTAGTTACAATTGGACCTTTAGTATAAATTCCAGATTGCAAAGATCACTGTTCTCAGTCAGATACTTTTCTGACTCACTGGTGTTTTATTTTTCCTGGCTTTATAGTAAGGGAATTCTGCCTTACTGAATTGTATAACAAGGATTGGGAGCTGCTCCTTGGCTAAAGAATCATAGAATCATAGAATAGTTATGGTTGGAAAGGACCTCAAGATCATCAAGTTCCAACCCCCCTGCCATGGGCAGGGACACCTCACACTAAACCATGTCATCCAAGGCCTTGTCCAATCTGGTCTTGAACACTGCCAGGGATGGAGCATTCACAACCTCCCTGGGCAACCTATTCCAGTGCCTCACCACCCTTACAGGAAAGAATTTCCTCCTTATATCCAATCTAAACATTCACACAAAGATACTCAGCCCCAGGAAAGGTGCTTTGTCTTTCAACTAACCAACAGCACTTTTCTCCTGCCTTCTTTTTTCTCCCTATTGGCTATGGATGGTCATTTATTGGCTCCAGTCCAGTCTCCCTGGCAGGAAGGATTTTCTTGAGGATAACAGAACATAGCCAGGGTGTCTGAGCCTCTGTTGGGCTCTTTCGTAACAGTCTAAATCAATGCTCTTCACGCTGTTTTCATTTTGTAACTCCCTGAACATCTTCAAGGGGAGGTGCAAACCTCTGTGTAATAAATGTAAGGCTTCCAAGAAGATGCTCACCTCTGGAGTTGTAAGCTGAAAATAGCTGGCCAGGCCCAAAGTCTTACATGAGAACTCACATCAATCTAAAGCATTTTCAATCCAAGGTTTGAGAGAAATATTTCCAGTGATAACTTTGTACTTTTGTTTAAAAGCCTATCCTTCACTAATGGCATTTCCACTACATTAAACCTTTTGCTTTGTCAACTGCTTTACTACCACAGTGGTGAGTTCAGAAATTTCCAGTGATATCAAGCCTTTCATTTATAAAAACACTCATCATGGGATATTTTTAATCTGTGGGAAGAAGAGTGGAAAGAGCGAGGTTCAGTCCAAATTATGGTGGAGGTGGAAAAGCCTTTCCTTTCTAAGATGATGCACCTGAATGAGAAAATCTAAGGGAATTTTCCTGTTTCCTGGGTATGATCAGCTGTCATACAAGCAAGGCAGCCTGCAGCATCAGTTATTTACTACAAGCATATCTTTTGTTTCCGGTAGAAGTATGCAACGGTATTTCACTGTACAGTATTTTACACACATAGCTCTGTGTTTTATGAGTGAGTCAATTAGTCCTGTGTGTTTTTCTAACCTTTTCCCCCACCCAAGCAGAAGATGAGTAACTTCTCTGTTCTTAGGGAAATAGGGTGAGGATGACATCTCTATCTCAGACAGGTCGCAGACTGGGAAAGAAGACTTTGTAGCCCCAGGTGAGGAGGAAAGAGCTGTTTCCTTCTCAGACTGAAGACATCCTGGGACCTCACATGTTTTAAGGTGATAAATAATTCAGAGAAGTTTCAGGTGTTCCTGAAAACTAGAGAAAAGTCCTACAAAACTAGATATGATCTTAAGGTCCTTTCCAACCATTCTATGATTCTATGAAAACAAGACCCTGATGGTGGATTATTGTGCAGACTGAGTTATTTTCAAAAGATCACTGATTGCTTTTGTTCTTGTGCTTACAGATCTCAAAAACTCATTTAAGTTATTGTTTTTTTTTTAATATAGTAACCTGGGAGATTAATAATTGTCCTTTTGAAACATAACTGTCAGTCGCACTGCCATGTAAGGTCGCTGGTACAAGAGGAAGTTACATTTGTCTCACTTTATGCTGTTTTTCCTTTCTTTTCTCATGAAGTCAGAGGTTTGGTTTCCTTTCTGTAGAAAGTGACCTGAAAAGGTGTAGAAACTTGCTTTCTTCTTTAGACACGTGACTTCACATACAAAGGAATACATCTACATTGCATCAAATATACACACTATAGACAGAGCTAGTTTTGAGATGTAGGTGATGTACAGTTCTGAAAATCACTCATTAAAAACATCAAAATAATCAATACTTCCAACAAAAGACATATACCAAAGCTCTCATATAGAATTATAGGATCATAGAATTAAATCATAAAATGTTCTGGGTTGGAAGCCACAGCTTCTCTGGCCAACCTGCTCCAGTGCCTCACCACCCTCGTAGTGAAGAATTTCTTCCTAATATCAAATCTAAATCCAAACCTAAATATAGTCTCCAAAAGCCCGATTGGGGGCATCGTTTAAGTTTTTCCATCTCTACAATGTTTGCAGTCTAATGAGTTTTTGAGATATCTATCTATTACATGAGTTCAGTCTGGTTTTGCTTTCAGAAGCAGCACGATATTTTGTTTATCTGAGGATTGATGGTCAGAGAAGGAAACTGCCCTAATACCAGCATGAGATGAACCATTACCTATTTCAACACCATTGCTTTTATAGATTTTCCTTGACTCCAGCTCTTCTTTGTTTCCATGGACAGGGATTACTAACTAACCAGCCCAGCCTCACAGAGACCTAATTTTTCATCTCCCACAGTTAAAATAAGCACAGATCAGACCCTGGTAGAATGGCAGATCTGTGCTAAGGCTGCTTGTCCCCAGGAGACCATCTTGCTTTTAAGCAGTGGATATGTGCTTTACAATTGACTGGAGAGTGAAAGTGAAGTATAAGTGCTATAAATGACTCAAGCTGATGAAGTATTAGAATTACTCACTCAGACAACCAAACCTGTGCTTCTTCACCTGAAAGTCCAAATAAGGACTCAGTTGTAAAGACATTCTGAAGTCTTTCTAATAACAATTTAGTGCTTCACAAAAAAATAGTTTCATGTTTGGTCTTTTCTTAGTGCTCTTAGTCCCACAGCAGACGGATGTCAGTGGCTGTGGTAAAAAGTTCTCTTCCAGATCATGTAGATTGTTACTGTAAATAAAACCATATTCTTGTAAGCACCTCTCAGCCTAGACTTATTTATAACCTCACAAAACCAGTTTATCCTCACAATGACATGCAGTAGTGTATTTGGTTATGCTTTGGTGAGTTACGCACTGATGTAGAACAGTAGTATGCCATTTAATGATGGTAACATTTCACATGTAGTTTTCTGTTGAAGACTTAGGGGAAATTTTCATAAGCTTTGGAGCATCCATTTTCCTCCTCTCACCCTTTTCAAATGTAATATTTTTTCCTTAAAGGACATTTTTCCCCAGTAAGTCTTTAGAAGCTTTTCCTTTCATCATCCAAAAAAATTTTTTTTCTTCATTCTAAAATTAATGAGGCTTGTGAGGGGCGGAAGGGATTTTTTATTTGTCAGAAATAATTTGCTTGTGTTTTCTCCTGTGAATGACAATGAATTGTTGAGGTTTGGGGTTGGAATTCAGGAGGCATTCCTTCCCAGCACCAGTTCCACTGTCAACATCACTTCACACTGAAGCTGATAGCCAAAGGGGATGGAACTTCTGGTGCATTTTCAGCCCACTCCATCAACAGAATTTCAGCCAGTTCTTTCCCCTAACTTTCCAGCCACCTGTAACACCTTTAGTAAGAGTGTTTTGTTTTGGTTTTTGCTGAACTATGTCATGGAGTCTAAATATGTAGATGAATTAGATAATCCTGAGCACATATCCTGGTCTGTTGAGTTGTTCTTTATTCATTCACTGTATTGCAGTGCAAAAACTGCTAAGTATTGATAATTGTTAAATGGCTTTTTATATTAATCAGCCAGCTTTTTTTCAGTCTTTCAGCTTCTGTAAATTTGTGTTCTAACCGTACTGAGTGGAGGAAACAGCTAACCTCTGAGTGTGTTAGGTTTTCCTGTTCTAAGCAGGTTTGAAACCGATTAGCTTGCAAAGCAATGAGACCACAATAGTAGCAGCCAAACACATGTGCGATTGGAAAGCAAGCACTATTTATGGATCAGTTCCAAGAATGTTTTCACTTTGTGTGACCTGACTGTTGCACAACATCAGGTCAATTATATTTCCAGAGAATAACAGTTTTCTGCTTTCATCTATAACAAGTATTAATTTCAAAATAAAGAAAAAAAAAGTACTAGCTCAAAAATTAAACACAAGATGTCAAATAGTATCTAAGCATTCATTGATAAAACATAGTGGCTATCATAAGCCTTTTTTGTTCAATGTTATCTATTTCACTCACTCTGATTAAAATTGTATTTGCAAAAACGTCCATTTTAAAGGAACTTCTATACATGGTCCCATTCTGTAATAACAGGTTTTAACACAACTCTGAAGCCAGAATCATGAAAAATATTGATACTGGAGGCTGATACAAGGAAATGATTCTCTGATTTCTCTATTATGACCAACACATCTGATTCAGAGCAAAACTGACTAATGATTTGTCATGACAACAACTTTCAATGGAATCTCCTGTGTTTCATTACATTTCAAAAGTCTCATGTTCAGATCTGAAATCCAAGAAAATGTTATCACAGGCAGCTGCTCCTTAAAACATTCCTCTGTCATTAACTTCTGGTTCTTATGTGCCATCAGCAACATTTTTTTTCCCACTCAATTTCTTCTAGTGTTACACATCGAGAGCCAAATGCAAATGGAACCATTGAGATACTGAGCAATCCCATCAGTAATATCCACAGCTGAAAGTAAAAAGGTTCTTTTAAAAAATGTTGGACTTTTAATCTCCTTTGATTTCTTCAAATGAATATTAATTTCTAGGAAAAAAAAGAAATTATACAGCATTATGACTATGACAAGGATTTTTCATTTATTTTAATGTGGTCTATCTACTTTTAGTTTTGCAAATTCACAAAGTGTTCTATAGGCAAGGGTTAGCAAACCCACTTAAGAAGACCTTGTTTTGTGTGAATAAAATACATGTTGGGATTCAGGCTTGGAGGGATAGGAGGTTTGAAAGCTTTCAGTAAAAGATGGAAAGGAAAAGTGAAGACACTGTGATAAGATCTATACACATGATGCAGTTGCTGCTAACAGATTAACACTTCCCCTCCTGCAGATCTCACACACAGAAGGAAGTGCTAATGTGTCTAAATAGATGATTTTAATTAACTGCTCACAACACTGTGCAGGCCCCTGACAGGCTCCTAATGTCTGCAGCACATACATGACCTTCTTAGCAACAGGAATTGTACCTGGGGCCAAATTCTGGTGACCACAGGTTATATGTGCTTTGTAACCCTTGCAAGCACAGGATGCTTCCCACATGTAAATATGTTTGTGGAAACGGAGGCCTTGCATGTGCTACAAGCAAGAATGTGTACGATATGGCTAAAGGCTTGTATTTGGCTTCTAACCATTATGTGACCAGGAGAACCAGCAAGAGCAAAAGCTGAACAACTTCAGAGAAATTATTCTTTCTCTAAGGCACGCATACAGCAGACAGAGACAGTAAAAGTCCTAATCTACTCCTTGGGTTTTGCTGCTCGTGAGCCCACAGCAAGTGCCATATCTAAGTGTAGGAATTGATCCTATGCTATCATAGCTTCAAAGGAGCTGGAAAAGGCCTAATCAGTTCTTCATCACTCATGTGAGCAATGACAACACAGGTCATGAATTACCTCAACATGGCATTGCACATTGACTTCTGTGTATCTTGTAGCTCTCTGGCTTCTGTGTATCTTGTAGCTTTCTAGCACAAGAACCCTGACTTTTACATTTACTCCTGGTATAAGGTAGCTACACTTGGTAGGGCAGCTCCATTTACCTTGTTGTTTGTAGAGAAAATATGTCAAGATTGTTCCCCATGCTGTGATGTTTCATGTGTTGTTTGTATTCTCTCAAGTACTTATAAGGTTGGAGGGACTGAGATTTTTTTCACTTTTTTCTTCCAGTGATTGTTGCCAAGGTAGCCAAAAGTTTTAAGGACCTCAAACTGTTTTAGCAAAGAGAAGAAATGAGGGATAGGGATGTAATCTGTGCACTAGGGGAAAGTGGTTATTCTAATGGTGCTAATGGAAACTCTTGGAGCTCTCATATTTCAATTGTTGTGGCATAAAAAAGAAAAAAGTTTTGTTCAGACACAATGCTGGTAAAAAAAAATGTGTTTCTGAGTCTTATTACAGCTTGTCAAAGCTTATATAGGCACAATAAAGTCCAGTGCTTTCTTTGCAGGTAGCTATTTTCAGTGTGCTCTTGTCATCACCCAGAACCGCTAAGCAGAGGTACAGAATGGCTGTGAGAAAAACGCATCAAGGCACACATCTGGCTTGTTTCAGTTCAGCAAGAGCAGATGCCACATGCAAGGTTCTATTACTGACTAGGAGGCTTTTGAAAATAGGGTACCATTATACAACCTGCTTCCCAAGCTCGGTTCTGTCCTTGACCTACTTCTTTCACTGTTATGTTCCAACTGTCTATCTAGTTAACAAACACAAGAGAGGTTGCGGTGCTGCAGTACAAATGCATGAATTATAGGCCTGCTTCTGGAGGGAACAGGAGGTAGGAGACATCCCAGTTTCTGCCTGTGAGACTTGACAACTGTTGCAGGCTGCCTGAAGTATGAAAAGACAGAGGCAGTTACTTGGAAGGAGAATGAACTGATCAAAAGAAGCATTGATTTTCCTTTGCTGCTTGATACAGTTAATGTTTGAGACTTTGTACAAAGGCTCCCATAATAGCCAGAGAGTATCCCTCTCTCTCTATGTATATACATATATATATATCTCTGTAAGTATGTGTATGGGGGTGTGTGTATAGGAAACAGTCTCCCTAAGACACCCTTTTTGTCTGTGAAAGGAAGTGTTTGAATTAGAAGGAGATTCTTCCAAGGATAAAACATCAGGGACAAATTTATACATAGCAGTAGAAACTGCTCTCTGAACTTCATATAGGAAGGAGTCTGAGACACAGATTTTATAAACAAGCCCCTTTGGATCTCTGAAGAGAGGATTTGAAAAGTCAAACACATCCAGGCCATGCCTATAAAAGTAAAAATTACACTGCCCAGAACCTTTTAAGCAACAGACTTATTTCAAACAACAGAATACTATGGCTGTTACTCTTTTTCATCCTCTTTTTCTCTCTCCGTGTAGACACATGATGGCAAAACTAACTCCTGACTAAAGATCCTGTTAGTTTAAGGATTTTATCCATTACAGCTCTAAAACCCATGGCTGAAATCTTCAGTGGGAGGGTAACTCACTAATAATAGTTGTGCTGAGCAGTAAGACAGGCAATTCAGATGTTCAGAGACAAAGTCCCTTTCCCTTCGCTTAGCAAATAGAATTAACTGGATGGGCCACCATCTTCTGCCTGTCATTTAAGGAACTGTTTGGATTACTTGTCTTCTGTTAGTAGAATAAATGAAATTATTTCACCTGAATGTGAATAGTGAAAAGAATTATATCCAGGATGCTGGAAATGGAAAGTTATTGTAACCTGAAGTGGATAAACAAAAGAAAAAGGGTGCTGGAAGCATCTGCCCAAGAAAAGGGCCCTTCTGTGAGGAGTGTGTAGGATCCTGTATGCCAGGAACTGTTTGCAAAAGGACTGGAACATTACTGGACCTGTTGATATGAGTGACAGCAACATGAAGCAGGGTGAGCAGGAAACAGTAGGGATGTCTGGCAGCAGCCAGTGAAATGACAAGATGGCAAATATGAACAGCAGGTGCCAGGAGAGCTGTCATAGAAACTAGGTTTATGGTCAGCATCACAGCAAGGAGTTTTGGTCTTATCTTTATTACATAGGCCAGAATTGTGAGTTTCACCTGCAATACAAAGAGTTTGATTTAATCCTTTTGAGTTCAGTTTGCAAATGTTCATGAATGAGTGCCTTGAGAATGTTTATGAGTCTCTGGGCTTGTAGCTGGGCTCCCAAGCAGCTATTTTAAGTGTCTTAAGAAGTAGACATTGACTACATTTTTGTGCTTTGCTTCCAAATCACTTAAAACCAGATAAACAACTCATTGTGTAAGTGTCCGATTAAGGGTTTAAAATAAAAGATGATACTTATACAGGAAGAACTCTTGGTAGGACTGACAAGTAGAGTAAGAACAGTTTCTGTGAGCAAAAAAGATTTGAGTCATGTCTTTCTGCTGCCATTGCATATATCTGGCATTATTATCTCCCAGCCATGGCAAAACTAGTGAGGACATTGCTGCCATATTGACTTTTCTCTGATGCTTCCAGTGACTCTGAAGACTGTGGAGCAGAAAGAGATAATTTGCAGAGGGGAAAATCTGGTGCAAATTTCCCTTTGTTCTTTTGTTTCCAGGTGATTGGGTTGGGCACCATAAGTGACATATGTAAATTCAAAACTGCTTGACAAAGATGCAGCTAATGTTTGTGGAGTCCCTGTGTTTTATTGATCATGCCTACAGTATGTGTCTTTGCTTATCCAAAGTCCTGGTCATGCAATGGAACAGGAGATGAGCCATGAAATGCAACTTCTGATGAAACCCTAAGCTATTCCCAGTCACTTTCAGAAAGGCTTCCTTTCACAGTCCCTACAACCCAAACCACTCTGCCCTTCCTAGCACAGTGGGAGCTAGAGATGTCTGTAAGTAAATACAGCTAGAATTGGAGTTGTTTCCCCCCAGCTCCCAAATCAGATCCCTTTAACATATCACTAGTCAGCAGTGAAACTTCTAGTGCACATCACCTTTTTATTCTGTAGAGCACCTGGAGAATATATACATGACTTGGCTGGTGCTGTGTCCTAACAGCTTCACCAGTTAATTGGAGGAGTCATTATCAAACCAAACAAAAAGTTCACAGTTATTCAGGTGGAAAATAACCACTTTTTTCCACTTTTTTTTTTTTTTAACATTGAAAAGAAAAGAAAATTTTAGTGTGTTCCAACAACTTCAGTAACTGATGCCTCTCCTCCAAAAGCCAGCAAGGGTTAAGGATGCATGGCCTTGGCCACTTGTCAGATTTGGCATGCTACAGCCAACAGCTGGTGGAGGCAGTTAATTAGTCCTGCACCCTGCTCAAAGTTCAGTCTTTATTGGCAGGGAAAAGCAGGCTGCACCAGCCTGCTTCCCTCTTTCAATTAACAAAGGCCTGTGCCATCAGATTACCTTGGCGACAGGCCATGGCATCCGTGTCATTTGCCTGCCTGAGCTTTGCCATGGCAACAGGAAAACTAACCTTGCCAAAGCAGCATCTGGTCTATGGGTGGCAGATTACCTGCCAAAGATTTACTAGCTGCAAAGTGCTGCTGACTGCCCCGAGAAAAGAGAGGAAAGGGGAAAATCTTGTGACAAAAAGATGGTTATCCATTTTAATTTTTCTTTCTAAGCAAAGGTTTCCAGAGGTCCAGCTGCTGATGTGTGGACAGTGAATGTCTTTATTCTTTCTGGGTATGAAAGCCATTAAACAAATTAAGCTTTATCTTAGCCACAAGGTCCTCTGGGCATTACAGAAGCACAAGTCTTTGTCAAGGACTAATTTCTATTATGCAGTAACCAGGCTGGTCTTGACAGAGCACTGCTGGTTTTTCATTTCATTTTATCACATCCATTTTGTTGTGTTGACACGAGAGATAGGTGTGATCCAAAAATCATGGATCCAACTGCTCATAAACTGCAGGGAAAATCGGATCTGAATGTCATCATCACATCTAGTTCCAATGGCTTATAAAACTGAAAGACAGGCAGTAGCAGATTCATAAGCAGTGTGGGACTTTTCCAGTGGACTGTCTGTTCTCGGTAGAGAGTGAAGAGTCTGGATTCATAGAGGGCAGAGTAACAGTCTGTAGGCAATGCAGGGTTTCTATCAAATGACCTTTGAAAGCAAGCCATGTTTCCATAAAACCAGTGGACAACACCCAGTGGTTCCTCTGTTTTGGGAGGCAATTCCTTTCTCACTCAAACCCAATCAAATCCTCTAACGCCGAGAGCTGCTGTGACAAAGACATACTAATCAGATTCTCAGGAAGTATTTGAATGCAAAGGCAATATGCTTGCCACTTTGCAAAAAGGAGCAAAGTTCTTTTCCAGTCTCTCCTGCATGGTTAGTACACCTCTTAAACATGACATTACTCTGAAGCAACAAATGTCGTCAAGGAGAATAACAATCATCTCCTTTTAGCTCTTCATACAAACCGAAGCACCTTCTCATAAACTTTAATTTCTCACTCCAGGATGTCCCTATCCCAGTTCCTGTCTCCATGGCCTTTACACACTGAAGGTGGTAGTGCAGTGAGCGGTGGTAGCTACAGATGGAACAAGCAGAGAGTGAGGTTGCTGCAGTAGTGGAAAAGTTTGCCTCGGGTTGGAAGGCAAGATTGGTCACCAATGCTTTACACATTCAGCAAAAAGTGCCAAAAAATTATTAAATCAGTCAATGTTTTAGATGCTTTTCTTCTCTTAGGTTTCTAAGGGAAAAGGGGTACATTCAAAAGTGTGTGTACCCATGTGTCCCTCAGTGTCATGCTGTGCTGAGAGAGCAAAATCAACAGCTAAATCTGGACAAACAAATTGGATAGCTAGCACATAACATGAAAGACTCTTGACAGAAGGATAGCCTCACAGATCAGAATATACACAACTTGAGAGTTCATCTCTGGCATCTACATTAACAATGACTGCAACAAAAAAAATCAGAATAAAGCAAACAAACAAAAAGAAATCTTTGGTCCTTAAGACTTTTGAAACTCAGTATGTAGAAAGGCAGTGCATGAGGGACCTACATCACTTCACCACATCGCTTTGTTACCCAGATGTTCATGCCTGTACACTAACCTACAGGTCAGTGTTGTAATTTGGTGCACTGCATCCATCTCTAGCACTCACGCAGTCGTTACTGAATATCACCTTATACCATTCAGGGTCTTTGCCTGAAACTAATGGGCCAACCTCAAGGTAAAAAAGGGATTAGCCCTTATTCATAGGGCACAGGAAGGCACAGAGAACCAAGACTCCTCATATTCACAGAAGTTTTGCCAGAGTGAGTACTGGGCCATGACCTCTTTCAGCTCTGCATCCTTACTGTTTATTGAACCTTCTTACAGCCTTTCTGGTTCTGCTTACAATGCGTACATACTATTGCAGGAGAAATCAGTGACCTGAAGCTAAATCCTACAGCTGACACACAGAGAAACTCCATATACTGGTATGCTGCTGCACTGGCTGAGAAAAACACAGGTGGGTGTGAGAGACCAGGCTGAGGTCAGGAAGGAGCAGCAAAGAGGGGCTTTAATGTCCCTGTGAGGGATCAGTTGCCGCAGACCCCAAGGGACCTGTAGTGCCCATCAGGAATGAGAAAATACAGTCACCCTTGAGGAGATCTTGGCCTGGCAGCCTCGAATCTTCCAGAAAGAACCAGCCTGGTGCCCCAGACACTATGAAAGGGTGAAGGTCTGGGGCTGAGGTAGGGTATATCTCACTGAGGAGCTGCTGGAGCAATGTGTGTGTCTCTGAGTGAGTGCTTTCTCCTTGGTCCTGCACATTTTTCCCCTTTAATTTGATCATCTGTTCCCAAGGAGAAGTAAATTGACTCTGGCTTGTATATGACTAGCTGCTCCATGAAGTGATGAGCTTGGCAGAGGCTTCATCCTACATCAGCACACAGATGTATCCCTTGATCAGACATCTTGAGATTTCCTTGCCCTGCCAGAATGAAGAAAAAACAAAGTCTTCCCAGATAAAGACTCCTGTAATTTTATATTGTTTGTGGTCAAAAGTCAGGGATCAGCCACACTGATGAAAAGCCTTCTGACTCCAGCCTCTAGTATGCTCACGATTCCTTTCCATATCCCAGACTTTTATAGTGTCAGGATTTCTGTATGAGAAAGGTATCTGAGCCTGGCTGAGCACATCTGTTTTTTTTCTTACCTGTTTTCAGTAGACAAACTCAGTAATAAAAGAAAAAAGAAAGCAATAATTACCCCCGTCTTTTAGCTAATGGACATTTACATTGCAAACCAATAGCTGGAAAGTTATCAAAACACCCTGAGGGTACTATACCTGTCCCAGTGAGTTATCCAACTATTGCTCAAAGGTAGATTGATTCCAGGAGCTGTAGGTTCCCCGTGAAAGGTGTGATGCCTGGGAACCATGTTTGAAATTGCCAACACCCAAATACAACATGCTGGTCCTTATTTTAGCATGAAGATATTAATGTTAGTTCCTAAAGCAGAACTATGTTCTTTCTGGATCACTCAGCTTCAGTGTCTGGTTCAAAACCTGTTGTGCTCATTAAGAAGAGAGCCCTATTGACTTCTGTAGCACTTTGCTTTGCTCTGGTAGACAATCTCTATCTCTTACACATGAATCCTGTAAAATACTAATCAGTAAATTATCATTTGAACTCTTAATTCAATGTCAGGATAAAAAATAGACATCTTTGTGTGTTCCAGATAAGTGTGGTGCATGATGGAGAACTGCATGATGGAAAGCTGCTCAGTTTAGTCCTAAAGTGATAGATCTACCACAACAGAGTAAAATAAACAGCACCTAGAATCTGCATCACTATAATTCCTTTGCCTCTTTCTGTGACCTACCTGTAGCCATGCAAATTTTGCAACAAAATGAGAGAAGAAAGCACACAGGCTTCTAGTTTAGTCAGCTCTGTGTGATCGGAAGTATGTGCACATCATATGTGCTTCAGAGGAGTGGAATTGATCTGAAACTCAGTCACCTCAAATATACTACTGGGCCATCCTAGGAAAATCCTAATAAATCCTTCTAGCTTAATTGCTAAGCTCACCAGGGCATGCAGACATGGACAAAAGTAGCATGATAAATGGCTTTCAGGATGTCAGGAAGTCTAAGAATCTGAAACCAAGTAATAATTATTGCTGAAGTATTTTTGTTAGAGGCTTTTTAAGAAGGGCTTTAGTCTGATGCAAAAATTGTTTCATTATTTACAGGGTTGGAAATCACCACAGTGGAGTCAGTAAGAAGTCACAATGGACTAATAAGGGGAGTATTTTCACATGTGGGATTGACTCTTTCACACAGTCTGAGAACACTATTTTACTTCAAATGATTGTATTGCCTCTTATATGATACTTGATTTGAAGCAATTTTTATGATCCTGTCATTTCCAAATTCTGAGAAATGATTCAGCAACCCAATGAGTTGTCGCACGTTAGGATCTCAGATTAGTAGTCCTCCTCTATTACACAGGTTATAGTTTTCTGCCAAGAGCATGTCCTAGACACCATCCCTACCACTGTCAATGTTTTAACCCAGAAGTAGGTCAAATTCAGATGGTGCGTCAGTAAATGCTAATGTGTTTTAATTATCAGGTTATTTTTAGAAGGTTCAGCATGTTATAGTGCCAGGAAGTGAAGTGGAGCAGAAAGTAAAATCCAACTGAGATGATTCACTCTTCTTGAGATAGGGAGATGAGTTATGCATCATTAACATTATTAATGAAAAACAAATCATATCAGTTCTATGTTTAAAAGCTGAAGGTCAACACAGAGAATCTGCCTTAGAAACCAGGACTTATGGTTTACTTATGTCATGTTTTCTGAATCCCAAGATCATTGTCAAGTAACAGAAATTTTCAGTTAGTCGTTCATCCCATTAACAGGACAATGAAAATCCTGGTTCTTTTGACCTTCAGGAAGTTCTCAAGGGTGTTTTCTTTGTGATTGAGCTTGTATGAGTAGAACAGCTTGAATTTTCAAGGGCAAGTGCTCATTCTGAGTAATAGGTAAAGTGATGTAAATGAATATCAGTTCCCACAACCCATACCTCAGACTTTTCTTACATATTACAAGATCTAAACAAGATCATCTGGAGACTGAGAGTAGGCAGCAATTACTTCTGTGATTGATACCAAGATATTTGATACAACAACATGTAGGTGCCTTTGAAAGTCTGGAGCTATAGACCTAGATTTATTGGTTATCTGCTGCAACAGCTAACTATGGTTTATTTCTATGTAATGTACGTAGGTCTGGTTCTAGGCTCTGCTACATATTTCCTGTTTGTGATCTTCAGCAAATCATCGGCATTCTCTATCCTCTGTGTGTAGCATAAGAAAATACCTCTCTTTTAATTTGATTTTAGGTGAATTATTTGGGTATAGATTTTTTTTTCCCTGTTTGACTCTCCTCACTACAGTTACAAAAAAAACCTGACTTCTTTTCTTTAAAGGGAAAAAAAGAAAAGGATTCTTTACCCTTTTCTTGGTGTACTACCTGTGAATCTAAACAAAGCACAGCCATGTGCTATTTTTTCATGTAAATAGCAACCTCCATTCAAATGAATTCTTTATGCAGTTATCAAGCAAGGAGTGAAAAGGGGGTCAAAATAAACCAAATACAATGCAAACAGGAGAACAGACTGTAATGAATAATCCAGCCATCCCAAGTTTCCCGCCCTCTGCATCTATCCAGTTGCTGGGATAGTTTCAGAGTTTTGCTTAGGCAGGAAAAATGCTCGTCTTGCAGTTGCAAGCATATCGTGCTGGATTTCAGTTTTATTTTTAGTCAAGTGGATTTGCTGCCTCTTGTCAGCTTATTGTGTTGTGTTAGCAGGGACATCTGAACAGAGCAGAGTTTTGTTGGTGCTCCAGTGGGCTGTTGCATATAAAATCAAAGTTCCCTTGCTTACTTCATGTTCTCATTCATTCATTCGGTGTTTCAGAGCCTGCCAGCTCTGTGGGCCTGCTGCCAGTTTTGCATTTACTACTGGGTTTCGTGCTGGCTGCCAGTCATAAAGAATGGCGATAAATGGATTCAGCAGCACCTATTAGGATTAACTGAAGGCTTAAATTCACTTTGAACCCTCTTACTGCCAAAATTAATTATACTAAATTTAATTATGCTATGTTATCCACTGAAAAAAACAGGCCAAGGTGAAGAAAATACCCACCTTAATGTTTACTGCAACCTGGAGCTGAAATAACTAGTGGAATCTATGGAACACAGAACCCATCATGCTTACTAGACACATAAGCGTAAAAAAAAACCTCTTCGCACTGCCTGCTTTCAGTTGTCTTGGAGATGTCCTACACACAGGCTTCAGGAATTCAGGTCAATCATAACAGCACCTGTATGATGATCTGTTAATAAGAATTTGGTGACTTGATTGTTTTGCAAACCAAAGAGATCTATTGAATGCGATAATTCGGTTCAGCCTCGTGTTGAAACACAGCTGTTGACACATACGGAAGCCTTGAAACTCTGCTATCAAAGTAGAGGTCGTCAGATAACTGACACAGTAGAACCCACCATGGTGGCACAGAGTCGAAGTTAAATCCTGCTAGGTCCATGCAATAACATACCATGTATTTAAGAACACTACTCTCTTGAGTACCACTTGCAGAACCTGGTCTAGGCTAGACAATGGGATGCAGGTTTAATACTTATGAAATGACAGCAAAACCACAGAAATCACAATGTCCCTGTAAATGATCTGACTCCTTCCTTCGTGCCCTTTTCTATATTCTGATAGAGTGTGAGGCCCATTGACAACATATAAGCAATCAAATTTCCTTGATCAGAAAGCTTATGTCGGAAGAGAAGAGCAACACTTAAAAGATGGAGGAAAGAGAAGAATAAAAGTAGAAACAAAACAGGTTCTTAGAAATGTTACTTAAAAATGGATGAAGTATCACTCTTCACTGCTTCTCTCAATCTAATCCAGGCAAGGAAATAATACGTTTTGACTACTTCAGGGAAGAAGCTGGTTAATTTATTGTTTCCACAGGCTCATCTGTAGCACATACTGTAATAGAAAATCAGTTCCTAAGACTCCACTGTATTTCTGAGCTATCTCACGTCATTTATTTCAGATTAAAGGCTGCTCTCTTTATTCCTGTTCAATTTACAAACTATTCCATGTCTTCTTGCTCATGTTTGCTTGCCCTTAGTTTGCAGATAAAATTTTGCTTGTTACACCTGCAGAAAAACATGGTGATTGATAAAAATTAGACTTATTCCCCATTTGAAAAGTAAACTATACTGCTTTGCCTACTATTTGCATGTTGTTCAGAAAGTTGTCACAGAGCTTTAGAATTACCCATAAAATCAAATATTTCTACTCCTTTTTTTTTCTTTCCCTGGAAACCAACATATTTGAGAGATTCTGTTGGCAAAGCTTTTATTGCAAAACACAGCTCCCAGATCTGGAGCAGTCAGCTGCTGTATAAGAGCTGCATTTTAGGATAAGATTCAACTGATTTCCCCTTTGTTCCCCAAAGTTCCTTATTATTAATTCACTATTTGTTTCAGTTATCATACATGAATATAATGCAGCACATTGGAGTTTCATTCTTAGAATCCCATAGTCTTGAATGTAATTCTTGGAGGTCTGATTTCTGCAAAACCCCAAGTTTCAAGCAAGGAAAAAGAGGTCAACCCATAAATCTGCTGCAAGTTGACACAATTCAGAACAAAGAAACACTATAATATTTAGCAGGGTATAATGGAACCTTTTGGCTGAAAGCAGAGATTAACAATGTAAGAAGCAATTAGACCTGATACACAGTTAACAACAAAATAAACATGGTAAAATATGACCGCAACATTTTGAGTCAAAACCTCATAGTTACCATTTGCTGTTACATCTTCCTCTATGCAGATAGTGTATTGTTAGCAAAGTATTATCCATGTGTTTTCCACCACTGTTTAATTGCATGGAAGGCAGTTAAGCAGATCAAAGAGCTCTATTAACAACAGATAACTGCAGAGCAAATATGATTAAAAGTAATTACAGAAGGAAGTAATCTGTTAATTCTTAATGGTTCTGAGGACTCAGAGAAGAGTTCTCGAAATGGTTCTCATCATTGGAGATCAGGGCGTTACTGCAGTGAGCTGATATGGTATTTTGGATTTCAAAGTGTGACCTATTTTGCTATGCATATTTTCTCTTATGCCTTTTCCCGGACTTCATACTCACTCGTGACATGATTCAAATTTGGGAAAATCCTTATCACAACAGTTACCAAACGTTTTGTCTTCTTTTGGCACCTGGCAAACTTTCACCCACTTTGTTCATTTCTAACCAGAACTTCACCTTCCAAACAGCCTCTGGTAATAAACTTCTGTCATTTTCCTCACTTTTCCTTTCCCCACGCATGTTTTCTATTTTATCAAGTACACCTAGAGATGATTTTTCACTCACTTCACTCTTCCCTCTTCTCACTCCAGCCTAAAATCTCCTCCCTTTCGCACCTTTTCATTTCAGACATCCTACTGACGCTGCCCCTAATAAGCCTTCACTTTCTGTCTTTAGACAACTGAGCAGCCAATTTAGAATTAAGAGAAGATGGGAATATGTTTATCTATAATGTGAGGGAGTTTGGAAGTCTTCCAGAGAACAGAACCTTCTAAAGGTACATCTTCTGTGCCTCTCCTCTCCCTTCCCAGACTTTTCTCCTTTTCTTCTTTGCCCTGTCTTCAGTGGCACCAAAATGAACATGGCCCTAGTGTCTTCAAGTACTTAAATACAAGCACTTTTACAAATTGTTGCTTGAATTGCACAGCTTCTAACAGTGGCTGAAGCTTCACTGTATCACATTGCTGCTGACATTAAGGATCACAACTGGAACCAAAGCAAAATCTCACTGAACCTCCTATGATCTGAAACCAGCACGTTTTGCCCAGCTGCAATTGTCATACTTACTCAAAACTTATGCCTTACCGTTAGAGATGCACTGTATGCACAAAAAATCCCTACCTGTTTCCTCTGAATTTATCTAATCCTTGCTACCCAACCTCTTCTGCTTTTTTTTTTACTCTATTCTACAGATGCTGCTCAAAAAGTTAATTTCCAACTATTCTTGAACCACCAAAGTCTTTCTGCTCTAGGCTTGAGATCTTGTATCTGCTAAAGCCAACAGACTGCTGTCTCAGCTCTAGCACTCTCTTTATCAAGCCTAGTGTCAGAAGGCTAAAAGTAACAGAGAGGGGCCTGATTCCTAAATTTGCATTAGCACTCTGTAAATTACCTATTTTGTTTTTCAAAATCGTTTACATGACCATCAGGTCCAGCTCCATATATGTAACCGATACCTCTGGAAAGAAAACATGGCTAATTATGATGCCTACTTAGAAACAAATGATTAGAAATATGCTTTATTGAAAAGACAGTATAAAATCAGAGCAATCCATGTCATGCTTAAGCACATTCATCTAAGTAGGAGCATAAATAACCAGGGAGGGGGTAACTGGGCCAGATGAATTACCATGCTCTCATAAAATATTGTTGAATGCTGTGCATCTAGTAATTATGTCCATGTTAATGAAGAAACCCTGGACCTTTGCTCTTCCTTCTTAAGGAAAATTTAAAATACCACTCTTTCTTTGATTAACTTCTCAAATTTGTTGTAAGATTTTCCTTGAAAGGGATTCACTGGCTTTAAAAAAATATCCCATATTTGAATTTGACAGAGATCAGTGTTGTCTCTGTTCTTATTTTCTGAGGTGTCCAGCTTTGTTACATTATCTGATCTTCTCAGTCAGAGCTTTCTCCCTCTCATAGTAACACTAAGCTGGTATTGCCCTCTTTATTTCAAAGGTGGACAACAAGGTAAAGTGTATATATACTTCTTATAGTCACAAAAAAACAAGACATACTACTGAGACAATACTATCTCTGATGCTCACTCCAGTCTAGTGGCAGCTAGGCAGTCCTTGCTGCCTTTTAGCTGTACTATCGCTATCACAGCACCAGCTTAAAGACCCAAGACTGCAGGATGTGGATAACAAGTTTCCAGGTCAGGACAGTTACCAGGATCCTCCCTAATTAGTTAGCCGATCTGTAATTTTGTCAGGTGCACTCTGTGCCTTCAGAGCTCTTAACCTACAGGGTGCTCTGGGAGGACGTTTCTCTCTCATTAGAAAGTCACCAGCTTTGCTTTAGATAAGCTGGGCTGTGCAAGAAGATGTGCTTTACAGTGGTAGGTGAGGCTCTTTACTAGGAGCTAATGAACTTGTACAAACAAAATTACCTGTGTAGCTGCGTGAGGAAAGGCTGCCCATTACTCGTTTGGGACGTGTTTACCACGCTGTTTCAGGCTCTGAATCAGGCCATTAACTTGATAGATTGTGTCTCAGAGTACCTAAATTCAAAGCCTTTTTTCCTCATATAGCCAAATGAAAGAGGGAGATGTTTCCAGAGGGCAGTTCTAAGCACTTGCTTTGGTTAGCTGTAGCTAAGCAGACTGAACCTTTCTTCCCCCAGCCATACTGATTTTACAAAGTTTTGTGAAAGTCTCTGTAGATCCTGCTGAAAATGGGCAGGAAGAAGTTCAGCCACCCGATAAGAGGTAAGACATACTTGCCTGGCCAAGCACCTTGCAGAGGAGTGTCCTGCTTCACTGAGGTGTGCAGAGTACCTAAGTGGTTCCCATCACCAGAGAGCATAATTGCAGAATCACAGCGTTGCTGAGGTGGAAAGGGATCTCTTGAGGTCATCTACTAAAAGTCCTGTGGTGAAGCAGGATCAGCTCACACTTACTTCCATTTTGTGATTGATTACCAAGTTAGTACTAGTGTCTTTTGTTTAAATCTAGTAGCACTAAACGCACAATCATACCCTTGCAAGGTCAGGTTCTTTAAAGACTGTGTGCTGTGTGCCAGGCAGTTTGTGGTCATTTTTAGGAAAGGGGGTGAAGCAGGGGAAGTGGAGGGAGAGGAGCAGGAAGGAGAGGAAGGGAAAATTGAGAAGTCTAACTGCACATTTCACTCCTATTTTGTATTTAAACTAACAAGCAGGTATGCTTTTGCGCTAAAGTTACTACAGATACTCTGTCACTGCTTAACTCCCTACTTCAGCCTTCTACTAAGAGACTGAAATTCCTTTCTGGGATGCTTTCAAGGTAGTTACACTTTTAAGTTCAGGAACGGTAAATTACTACATCTGTGCTGATTAGCCTGCGGCTTTCTTTCCTACTTTTACTCCAAAAAGGTAAATATTGTTGGCTTTGCTTATATTTTGAATATTTTGTCCAGAATACAACATGGTCTCACAGTCACTATGGCATGCAGCTTGATCAAGGAAGCATTCTTTAATTTGATCCATTTAGCCCATACTTGTGTGAAAAACTGTGAAGTGTGGGTGGTGAGAGACAGGAGACCTTTTTTACTAAAATATTTTCATATTTTTCTATATAAAAGCTTTTATCCTTACTTAATTTGAACTAAGTGGAATTTAATAGATCAACCAGGCCTAAAGGATGCTACTGTTAAACAAAATACATAAAGCTCAAAGTTAATAACTGTTTTTATAGCACGCTACTACTGAAAGAAATAATGGGTCCTTTCAGCTAATTCTATAACCTTTACTTTAGGTAACATGAATAAGATTCTTGATTAAAAAATAATGTTTAACTTCCAACACATTTCCTTCATGCCACTGGGAGCTGATAGGTGCTTAGAATGTAGAATGAACAGGTGATTTATTCAGGTCCCTGAAACCATAATCCTGCAAAGATTTATGTTTTTAAAATCAGGTTTAAGACTTCATTGTGTATAGCAGGGCCCAGTTTTTAAGTTCATGTTTTCAGCATGTTGGCTTTCTGATTAACCAATTGGCTCAACTTTCCTTTACTACATTTGATGCATGTAAGATAGTCCATGATAAATAACTGCAATTTGATTAGCTGAATATTTGGGAGGACATGACTGATAAGTAATATGCCACATAAATCAGTGGCAAAAATGACCGACTTTGAAGGCCAAACATAGCAAAGCCTTAAATCTCTCCATCTTCTATGGATTTATTTGTAAATCAATACACAAATCAAAGCTGGGAAGTTAAATTTAAGAGTAATTAACTTTAGATCAAACTGTCTTGATACACTGTAAAATAGACAGAGCTTTGCAAACATAATTAACCTGTATATTCTTTTATATTCTACCACAGTACGGACTAGTTTAAAACCAGGTCTGTTTGTGTAAAAAGCAGAAGTGTTGCTCTCATCTATATCAGAGTGGTGAAGTAACTCAGCAATCCAGTAACTGTATAATGAACGCAGACACATCAATGTATTTCTAAAATTTTAAAGGGGAATATTGTCTATTTTTCTACTGGAAAACTTTCCTGCAATTCCATATGTGTGTTTTTCTAAATGTCGCTAGCAAAGCAGGGATTCTTGGTACAGAGAAGATCTCTTCTGAGGCTGTTTTCTTGCTTGTTGTTGATCTCTTTCCTTCACAATCCCCACTTAAAAAAAAAAAAAAAAATCAATGTCTAGCTGAATGCCTAAGCTATGCATTTGTAAGTTATTTTCCATCATCTGTAAAGCAGGGTGGTTTTTTTAAAGTGGAATATAACAGCAGAATGGAAGCTTACGTTCCAGTTTCTGGCTGCCTTAGCGGCAAAGTAAAATGGGTTAAATCAAATCTCATCAGATATAATTAATGCCCTTAAAAGGTAAGAAAGTACTGTTGTCAGTCAGTAGATAAAGCATGCACAAAGTTAACTTTCCAGGTATTGTGAGTACCCAGAATTTCAAAAGAGGTAAAATTGTGATGAGTATCTTTGAAAGTCAGCCGATTTGCACCTTTCCTAGCATCACACACAAAAGCTTGGGCAAAAGCAGGGCTCCTGAATGCTGTGCCTACATTTCATCTTTTGGATTTTTTCTGCTGTTGTTAAGCCATATTCCATCTCCAGGGTTGGAGATGAAAAGTCTTAATTTCACGTTCTAATAGTACTTCAAAATTAATTCTGAGCATTTGGGCTCAGCAGCTCTTTCTGACAAAAAAATGCTTCCTGCTGGTCCTTTAATGCTGTTTTCTTACAAAAACAAAACCAACCCAAACCTCAACAGAACCCAACTCCAACATTTTAAATGATAGGATGCTTACTAACGAAGGTCTTAACCTGCTTAGGAAGGAAATGCACAAAGAGCAGTTCTATGCTTACAATACTCGATAGAAGCAAGTTACTGTGCGTATCCCTCAGCCCTTTCTTATGTAAATGGAAAATATGAAAATATGCTAAATTTGTATTCTCCACAATTTGTTTATTACCATTTTCTTTCTATATGTAGGAGAACATAACTTTGTCTTTCTTCTCTCATTGCTGTTGCCTCCTGCCAAGCCCTAAGAGATGTCTTATATCAACTCTAGAGTTAAAAGAGAAAAGCAGTCTAGGGGTATAAGTTGCAAATGTAAATCACTCAATGGTGTATAGGTACTCCAAGACAGAAGCCATCAAATGCAGCAGACAGAGAGATACAAAAGCTTGAACTGGTATTTCTGCCAAGTTCCAAAGAATTAACTTTGCATAAAGAGGTGATTGAGACTGGGACTCATGGTAGAAAACGTTTTTCAGCTAATCACACAATTTCCTTTCTAGGGATCAGAGGTTTTGTTCTGAGGCATATTTAATGAAACTTAGCAAGCCAGGGTATCTCCCCAAAGCTGAACATTTGTTCACACACTAGAACTTCAAAGAGCAATAGTGAAGCCTGCCATAATGCACATATGGAGTTGGGATAGGCATCCTGGATAGCAAATTTGTAATTCATTCTATCACTAACAAATTTCTATTATTCAAGTGAAAGATGAAGTAGATGGAAAGACTGCTTAACAGCAGTTTTATTACGTCTGTATTTGCTGTGTTTCCTCATTTGTACTTTCTGAGATATTTACAATATTAACAGTTAACAGGCAGCCTGGATAAATTCCAATGAACAGTGGGAATTTCTGAGAGGACTGGGAATTTTAAGTTTAAATAGTCACCGTTATTCTTCAATAACTTCTCATTTTCCAGAGAAGTAAATGGATTTAAAAAGATTCACAAACATCTCTGAGTCGTAAAGAGCTTTTTTTTCCCCTGATGCATCTTTCCAGTACTTGGATATAAGAACTTGCATTCTCATGGAGGCAATGAGTATGTTTTATGTATCAGAAAAACAGCATGGTTCTTAATCAAAGTTGGAGACCTGTTTACCCTATGCTGAAGAAAAGGGAGGAAGACTGTAATAGTTCCCAACCTTAAAATTAATTGCAGTGGAGGAAATGGCTCTGGGTCAACAAAGTGGTAGGATAAAATGCAGGATAAAAGTGGGATGATGGCATTACACAATAGATGGAGGATTAAAACGAAGAACCATTTTAGTATTCAATAGAGAAGCCACAGTCAGAGCATGCTTTCTCCATGAGTTAACTCAGCTTCTGAATAAAGTGGCCAGTTAAATCAGAACATCCTGAAATTGTCTGGCAAAACATGCTATTGATGGAGTGGATGGAACTGGTCTCATGGGACCGAGTTCACATCCTGGTAGGATAGGGCTGACATCACTAGAGTAAAAAATGAATATATTCACCACATGTTTTTCAATGACTGAGGATATAACATAGTTTTGTGACAATTATTATCCAGGCTTTACTACAGCATTACAAATTTTAATCTACATATACATGAAATGTAATGAGTATTAGCCTCCTGGAGCACTATTCAATAATTCTTTCTTGGGTTCATTGATGTTACAGCATAGCAAATTACATCATCTAGCTTTGTATGATAAACCTTAGCCTCAAATATCTACTGAAGGTCATATTTTAAAAAGCTTCAAAAAGTATTAGGTATCTTTATTGCTAAGGGAAAACAATTATGAGGTGGGCATTGAGACATAAAAGGACTTGGGTCCAATGAATGCAAATAGATTCTTCAATAATCCACTGCATGAACAATTACTTTCTTCTTTGGAAAAAAAAAAAAATTAATTACATTAAATTTTGGTCATTTGGGGTGAAAATAATAATTTCAAGATGTATAGTTCAATGTCCCACTAATCTTTCCATATTTTCTATATTTTGTTTTAAGTTATTGAGGTTAAATAATAATTCAATTTTCTTTGCAAAGCAGCAGGTCAGCTCCAAAGCCTGTTTAAAAACGGAAGTCTACAAATCACATCCTTAGCCTGTATGCTGCTTATTTCTTCATACAATGAGCATGTCATATCACCCAAAATTAAACCCAAATTTGAGCTGAATTTGCGGCTAGTTTTGGTTGCTTTCAAACTCTGTTTTTTAGCAATTAGATTATTCATTAAAAAAAAGGCACTGTGTAGTCTATTACTCTAATGTAATAGGATGTGAAATTCAGCCTGGGTGAAACAATGCATTTCCTTTTTCCTTGTCCTTTTTCCGCTAAGTCTTGCTCTGGGGTATCCCGGGAATGTTGCTGTGGGACATCTTTAGCCTTTTGCCAGCTGAATGATAATTGTTTCCTATCTCTCTGAGCCTTGAGTTCCATGCATCCCTCCTCCTCCCCCATGCCTTGGATTGAAGCTCTGAGCTTCCTGTGAGGTCTCTGCAACAACCCCAAGGGCCTCTTCTGCCACCATATGTATGTAATCACAAACTGAAAACTTTTCTGCTTCTTGAAACACTTTCTGCTATGCAAGATAACTATTTACAGCTATCAGCTTTGCAATGAAAGATGTTCAGATGCACCCTTCTGCTCATTTTAAATTCTTCTTTTATGACATTTTTTTTGTTTGTTTGCACACTTCTGGTATTAATGCAATGAAAAAACATTATCAGGCAAATGTTCCACCTCAGGAACCTAACATGCCAGACCTTCTCCATATTAAGAAATATGCACAATATATAACCAAAATCAGTTTCACTTCCCAACTGTAAACCAGGGCAAGATATCTAAGCTACACTGGTAGGCAAAATTTAAATGATTTCTTTTAAGTCTTATCTTATTCACAAGCATCTAAGATTGTATGAACATATTTGCAGTGCAAGGACCTAAGAGCTGTAAGAGCTCTGAATCATAAGCAGCACTGTCTTACTTGGACCAACTCAGGGATCCATGGTTATCTTCAAGGGCCTTCTGAAGCCTGACATCCTATTGCAAGGATGTTTTTGTTGCTCATGAAGCAGTTGCAGATCCACTGTGGTTAACAGTCTGTTGTTGGAAAGTAGCCAGAAAAACCAAAATTCGACTGGTAATAATATAAGATACAAAAAAGAACCCCAACCTGAAATAAATACTGTGATGGTTTATTCATTTCAGGGAAAGCTGAAACATGTTGCAGTGAGGAGTGTCGCCCCTACCTGGGAGAGGACCCCCACTGGGTACCTCTGTGAGCAAGCCATTCCAAAATAAACCCTATTTTCATGGGAAACAAAAGCAATTTTGTTTTCATACAGTAGTTAAAATCAACTATCACAAATGAACTAAGAGGGTGAAACCAATTTAGTCTGTCTAAACAAATGCACATTTTTAAATTATCAAAGGACCTGGGTTTTATTCTACCATTTCTTTGTTAAGTAATATATCTCAAGAGACTATTATTAATAATAGTAAGAATCGTAGAATCATTTAGGTTGGAAAAGACCTTTAAGTTCATTGAGTCCAACTGTTAACCTAGTGCTGCCAAATCCACTGCTAAACCATATTCCTAAGTGCCACATCTACATGTCTTTTAAATACCTTCAGGGATGGTGACTCTATCACTTCCTCGAGCAGCCTGTTCTAATGCTTGACAATCCTTTTTGGGGAAGACATTTCTACTAATATCAAATCTAAACCTCCCCCCAGGCACAAGTTGAGGAGTTTCCTTGCAAGTCTTAAAGCCTGTTATTTGGGAGAAGAGACTGAAACCCACCTCATGAGGCAGTTTCCTTGCAAGTCTTAAAGCCTGTTATTTGGGAGAAGAGACTGAATCCCACCTCACTACAGCCTGTTTTTAGGTAAGAGAGCAATAAGGTCCCCCACTGAGCTTTCTCTTCCTCAGACTACGCAACTCCAGTTCCCTCAGCCATTCCTCATAAGACTTGTTCTCTAGACCCTTCACCGGCACCATTGCCTTTCTTTGGACATGATTCAGTCCACAACAATAACAATAGTAATATACACTTAATAATATAATAACAAACAATATAATTAATATTCTATAGAGTATTAGCATAATCAATATACTTAAAATATAGACTTTTTTTATTCTATAATTAATAATATTATTAACAATCTTTACCATGATTTTTGCTGTTGAATGAAGTAACAATAGTATGCTTCTGATTTTTTAATATAACTCAATGTGATGCAGTCAATCTAACTAAAGCTATGACCTGTTCATTTCAATAAGCCCAAAATAAATTACTTTAAAAAAAGTCGAATCTACAGAACACGAACTCCTGATTTAAACCCATGCTATGAATGTATCCCCCAAATTTAGGAACATTTCAGGATTTCTTCTTGGAAAAAAAAATAGAATGCAGTTGTGAGGACAATATTGTCCCCAGAAAATTGAGATTACAGAGTTAAACCCTGATCCAGCACACGTTGCCTTTGTGAGAGACCTCTGACCGGTCCAGCTAAGCCAGATTTCAGATTACCTCAGCTTCCATTTCTTCTTTACTGAAATTCTTGTAACCTGGATTAAGAGGGTAGCGGGGGTTTTCTGCTTGGTTTTGTTTGTTTGTTTGTTTCCCCTACAAAATGTGCACATCTCAATTAGGATCTCGTATAAGGGTTCCATTTTATAACATGCTCAACACTCCCACTGTGAGTGTTAGCAAGTAAAAAATCCACTCAAAGTGGGCGAAATGATAACTTCCCCACCAACTGCAATGCAATTTGTGTTGCAAATGTAACCTTAAGTATATTTACACTTTCATCCTTTCCACAGTATGATTTCATTAGGTGTTAGGGTGTTTCTTTTTATTGTGTAAAGTGCTAGACATGGATTTTTTGTGGTTTAGCCCCCTCTTTCCTCCTTGCCAACCCAAGGGAGCAACCTTGCACATGTTTGTCCTCTTCTTTATGTCAACATTTTCCTTTAAGAACTTTGAAAGCATATGCTCTTTCTGGAGTTATTTCCATCAGTGTAGCCGAGTGATGAAATGGTTCATGAGCACTGATAACTAACAAGATTCATGTGTACAGACATTGCTTCTCATTGATAACAGTTTTTTAGTAATGGAATTATGCAGTGAAGGCAAATGAGATCCAAGGGCAAGCTTTGATATTGAGTAAGTTTACTTATTTATAAACCAGATGACAAGTTTTTGCTGTAACTGACTTGTCATTTGGTTTACAAATAGAACTGGATTTTCTTCAGGAAGAGTTGTTTGATTGCCAAATGTTTCTTCCAGCCATGTGACAGGAGCTTTAACTTCCCACAAGTTTAGGTTTCCCTGTAAATTGGAAACTGAGGGAAAAGACTAAATTTTTGCCAAGCCAGACAGAGCATTCAGTGTCCTCTATGATATACAAAGTGTAGAGACTTCATCATTCTGCTCTGGATTTGCTGTACTGACATAAAATTACTAATAGTACTGGTAATAGTACTGCTAGTTCAAACTATTGCGGGAAAAAGGTATCTCCTGTTAAAAAGATGCTCCCAGTTGAAGAGGACATTAATTAATATGAACTGCTAATATTTTAAAAGGGATTCTTTTTTAATATAATCTGATTCAGTCCTCTGAAGGATAAGTCACTGAAGGAGCACATTCCCACTTCAAGAGCATTAGCTCCAGATTTGTTGTCACTAAACTAATCTCGCCTTATCTTCTATTTAGCAGAAGGAATTCTTCTCCCAGTTGGAACTTCCAGGTTTTTCTTAGAAATCCTCCTTGCAGAGGAGATTCTGAAAACCTACATTCCACAGAGTGTTTTGTCTTGCTAATGACTTCAGAGCACAATTGGATGCCCAACTGTGCATCTTTGTGTTTCGGCTGGTTTGGGACTGATTTGTCCACAGAGGGAAAGTAGACAGCTACAATTATGTGTGAGGGAATCCTCCCTCAGAGCATGTGGGGGACATGAGAGCTGCTGCTCTAGCAGACTGTGTTTTCTCTGCAAAAGGCAATAGCTAAAGAAGGGGGTTAACAATGGGATGAAAGGTTTTCTCTGAAGTCATTAAACTGTGAGGAAATGGTGAGGGTCATGAATTGTTACATAAAAGGAATTAATGAGCATGAGGTGGGAGGTAAAACTATTAATGTGTTGCTGACACCTAAGTTATAAAGCAGTCAAGCTCCTGGACTATCAAAGAGTGTCTGCATTTTCATAGCAGACTTATATTTTGATGATCAAGTATTTGCATTTCAGTGTTTTCAAGTATTTCATATTATCTTCAACCAATCATTCAATAGTAATTGCTCATACCTGCTAAGCCTGTGAAACATAAACTGACTTAGTCACACTATGCAGTGTTCATATATATTTGCCTGTAAATGTCTGTTCCTCTTGATTTCCTCAGGAAAAGAAAGGTCATAGGAGCACCCTGAACCAGAAAGGCCCTTGTATTGGGATTAAGGGTACAAATCAGAAACTTAAGTGAATTTGGTGAGACAGCTAGTGAGGGAAGAGAGGGAGCCCAAGTAAATAGTGGTGATAACTACAGACTGAAAATTCAGAACTAGAGAATAATGTGTACCAGTTGCATCTAACCCACCCTAGGTCATCCAAGAAACTTGTAGTTTAACTTCATGGGGACAGGGAAGAATCTGGCTCCACAGCTGCTGGGAGTCCTGCTACAACTTCATGTCCAGGTGATAAAGCTCAAAACTGTTGAAATCTCCTGAAACACGTTATTTTGAATGTCAAGTACTGGTCAGTGTAAGAGACAGGACCCTGCCCTGGATTCATTATTTTTGGGCATTATGTGTCTGTAATCTCACACTAAGCAGGTGCTGAAATATCTACATTTTGATAGTACCAGTTGGGATGCACCACAGGCACTGGTGATTCTACTAGTACTTGCTCATTTGTTACTGTCAAGTATCAGTGCTGGAATACGTTCATTTTCATAGAAGACTCCACTTAGCTGCAGGCTAACAAAGCTGTTGAATAAAGAGCATATTTGTTATTGTGACTTGAAATAAGATTAGTGGGGCAGGACATTTATTTTTATTTCTTCCAGGTGGCACAAAGCCTTGTTTTCTGTTTTGGGGTTTGTTTTTTTTTTCTCTCCTTTAATTTAAGAAGAGTTTGTGGTTTAGGAATTAAAGACCTAATTAAGCTGCACGTCAAAAACAACAAAATACAAACCCAAGTGATCCTTTTTGACAAAACAGCCTTTCAGATTAGGCTTCAGCCTTGTCTAAGCATCAAATGAACAGGCCTTCTGAGGAGCAACTTGTCTTGAAAACAATCCAGCACTGACAACTCTAACCCTTCAGCTGCTGTGTTTTCTTCACACACTATTAATACTAGCATGTATAGGTAATAAAAATCATGGCAAGAAACCCACCGCCATTTTCACTGGTGGGTTTGCTGTAACACATCGTGTACACGAGATGTTGGAGTCAGGAGCTTTAAAATTACAGTGTGCAATGTCTGAATAATTGCTGTGGCAACTGCTTGCGTAGAGGAGGATGATTAAGAAGCTCCATGCAGCCCTTTTTAACCGTCTTGAAAAAGCTTGTCAGTTTGAAATGGGGAGAAAAAGATGTTTTTCTGCCTTAGGTCTCCAAAACACTTTACATGTTAGTTATCTTCCTAAATGACTGCAGTGAATACCTGGTGCGCCATGTGGTAGACAATCAGAACAGCCATGTGTTAAGTGATAGAGACAGGTATGATTAGCCAAGACACTTATAATGAAGCATTGAAAAGGTAACATTTTCCCAGAATACTACAAAATGTCTCACAAAACAATGACTATATTGGAAGCACACCAAAAGGATTATATATAAGCAGAATTGGAAGCAGCAAAAAATGAATTAATAATATATGATTAGGCCTGGGAATGTGTTCTGTCATACTTGTGTGTGACAGCACAGTGAACAAGGGAATGAAGGAAGCGCAGTCTACAGCACTTCTCTGGGGACATGTGGCTGGAGTTATGGGACAGCTGTATGGATATGTCGGAGACAGCACTGGGTGTGAGATCCCATTCCACCACTTCACACAAGTCAAGTGTAGGATCACAGTGGGCAAGTGCTGCAATAAATTCTTAGCCTCAATTTTTTCAACGACAATAATTCACTTCCCTCATTTGCACGGGGCTTTAAACATATCTCTTCAAAACATACAAAAATACTCCTTTCTCAGTATGTGCAATAGTAAAGTCTTTAATTGATAAGCTCAAAGAGTTGGGGTTTTTCAGCCTGGAGAAGAGAAGGCTTTGGGGATACCTTAGAGCAGCTTCCAGTGCCTAGAGGGGGCTTATAAGGAAGCTGTAGGGGGACTTTTCAGAAGGGCATGTAGTGATAGGACAAGGAGGAGTGGCTTTAAACCCAAAGAGGGTAAATTTAGATTAGATATGAGGAAGTTCTCTACTGCGATGCTGGTGATACTGTGACACAGGTTGCCCAGAGAAGTTGTGGCTGCCCCATTCCTGGAAGTGTTGAATACCAGATTGGACTGGCCTTTGAGCAACCTGGTCTAGTGGAAGGTGTCCTTGCCCATAGCAGGCGGTTGGAACTGGATGATATTTAAGGTCCCCTCCAACCCAAAATATTCTCTGGTTCTATGATTTTATGATGATTATCTTGCATATTTTGACTTTCAATGGGCTGTGGAGATAAAACCATATGATGGATTTTATAGGTTTTGAAAGTTTTTGTTTACATTTTCTATAAATTAATATGACATATTACTAAGATTTTCCATTTCTTTAATATATATGTATTTGAATATCTGTACTCATTATCTGAATGTTCTAAAATAATTTTTCTAAGGTACCAGTGTATATAATAAAAGTCTTTTTGTCTCTTCCTTAATGACAAATATCAATTGCTCAGTTTCTTGAGAGCAATTAGCATCCATTATTTACCTTCCTAAAAGAACACCATGATCAAGATTTTACAATGTTATTTTTCATTTACCAAAGTACTAGACCAAATATTTATAAACTTTAAGTTTACTTGCTGTGAGGAAGGATTGGGTGCAAAGAAAGTAAAAAAAAAAAGAAAAAGTTAGAAATTGTTGGAGCAAATATCCTAAAAAACATTAAATGAAACACTGTTAAAACTAAAGAATATTAGTCTTAGGAAAATACTAGACATTCACTTTGATGGAATACAGATTTTTTGCTGTATAAAACTTGTTATACAGAAGTGGGAAGTTTACTTAATAACAACCTTTCAGATAGGATTTGTGTAATAGACATTATCCAACAATTAGTGGTACTAAAATATAGCTAAATGACAACTCCTGTACTGGTATGTAATATATAGGAAGGGTGAATTTGGGTTTATAATTGCAACAAAATTTGGATTACAATTAGTGCTGGACTACATTTTCTTATGAAAAAAGACCATAGAATGCAATAAATCTGGATATGAATTCCAAACAGTAAAAAGTTTGCCGTAACATTCCACAGAAAACTTATTAAATGCTTGCGGTTGAAGGACATCACAGCAATAATTATACCTAATCAAATAACCTTCATGGTGACTTGTGCAGCAGGCTATAAAAATAGTCTATCAAAATAAGGCTTATAACAACATTCTCTTCACACCTCAAGAAATTGTTAATTCCAGAAGAGAAAATATGCTGGTTTTGATTTCAGTATTAGTAATACACAAAAGTTGTTTCAAATGTCAATTAACTTACTAGACATTAAGAAAACAGAATATAAGTTAATTTGAAATCTCTTAAAGAATGGTGATATTAAAATGGAGCAGGTATTAATCGGTCTTATTCATCTAATTTAGGGTCAACTGCATCATCTGAAATACGGAACAGTGTAAGACTTTACCTTCGAGTCCCTAAGAGTAACAAAAAACTCCTCTTATGCAGCTAGCCAACATTCAGCCTTGAGCATGCCAAGTTTTCTTTATGGGGCTTCCCATTAAGAGGATTTGTAATCTCCTTACAACCTGGAAGTACTATGTGGGAGTGGGGAGACTTGTGGTTACTTTTTCATTTAATATTATTCATAGAATAATTTATCTCAGTATCAGATTTTTGTTCCTTTTTTTGTATTACATTCTAATTGATTCTCCTTGGTTAAGGCATTTTTCTCTTGCTCCTTTATTCCTTGAGTTTTTCCCTTCTTATTCACCAAGAAGTAATGACTGTTTAAGAACAGTGATTATTTTTTATTGTGTTATCAGTTTCAAAGCACTGACCTCTTCTGAGTTGGGTTGGATGTTTTTTGATAACTTCTCCCTGTCATTTTAATCTTTTGCATTCATTTTCTCAAGCCTTCCTTTTCTAGCCTGTTCGTCCAAGAAAAATGGTCATTTGTTCACTCCCTTTCTCTTTCCCCTCTTTCTACATCTTGATCTCCATCATTAGTTCTTTTGGGGTGGAAAAGAAAGCACTTTCACTTGTGTATTGGAGAAGACCTGGGCACACTCAGACTCCACATAAGAAAAGGACAATGCTGCAATATGGAGTATTCATTTTTGTGCCTCTTATATGCACGTATCTGTGTGCACTTCCATATGGACACCTGGAATTTCCCAGAGGCATGAAAGCAGAATCAAATCTTCTTTACAAAGTAATACATAGTGACGAGTGAAGAGTCACTTATGGAGCAAGGCGTGTCTTAAAAAAATATGTTCTGGACTGAGTTTTTGGTAAAAACAAGTATGCAGGTAGACCCCAACAGAATTGTATTAAGTCTTTTCTTCTGTCTTTTTCTGGTTTTGAACTGAAATGAGTTAAATGTATTTTGATTCAGATAACAGAAATGCCTATGTTGTTGTATGTACATTGTTACCTTATCTGACAGGAAAATAAATCCCATCCCTCACATGGGATATGTCAGCCTATTGTGGGTAATTCTCACTAGATTGATGAGCTGTGTAATATCATTTATTGTTATAGAATAAGCGTGCTATAAATAACTCTCTCAATGGAGTATACCAGTGGAGCAGGTGATCCTTGTGTTTAGTCACACTGGTTACTGTTGAACTCTGGCATGTGTCCCCTCCTCTGGAAGCTTGCTTTGTGTCCTTGCATCAACAAATCCCTATGGCTAATGTCACAGAAGTTGGCCTTAAGGTTGCTGGTCTTCATTAGCAGCACAGAAAGTCTCCTCTGGGAACAGGTAGTAATTTCACGCTGCAACACAGTTCACATTCTCAAGCACTAAAAGTGACACTTTGATGTTCAGCTCTTTAAAAGCTTTCAGAAGTATTTTTTCCTTATTATCACCTCAGTTGGGTGAACTTTCTACTTGCCTTTCAGAAAAATGTTCAAGCACATGAAGACAAGGTTCCCTACTACTGTTATTTAAAACATAACAGATTATTTTCTGTGGCTATTTTTCAGTGCTTATTTGGTTAGGTATTCTTGGTACATAAGATTCAAGAGAGAGCAAACCAAGTTTCAAGCTAATTTCTGCAATTCCACCACACATTTTTGCCCTTCTTGTATATCTGTATGTCTATGTTCCAGCACAGTGGCAGGAAATAATGTGTTTCATGCAAGTGTCTGGTGTTACTCATTTTGAGTCACTCCACAGTGCAGGAAGCCTCCTCCGGGAAGAGGTAGAAATTCCAAACAGCAATGAGGGCCCACATATTCTCAGCCACACTCTGATCAGCTGGGGGTGAGAACAGCCAGTTTCTCACTGAGAATGTGCATCTTTCAGATTATCTCATACATGATTTCATTCAGGGAAATGGAGAGGGAAGAGTTGAGATGAAACAAGAGTGTCATTGTATGCCTTGCCATTAGTTTTAGACCAGAAACAGTTTCTAAAGAAGCAGTAATCCTGGAGGAAGTTTCAAACTGATTCCCTCTCTTTACATCTTGCTTCAGAACCAGGACAGAATATTTGTGCAGCGTTCAAAATAACATCTATCTCTCATTGCATACCAGATGTAAATTCCTATGAGAAAAGGCAGCTTTGTTGTGTTTTGCAGAATGGGGTGCCTAATGTTGCAGTCTGTACTGAAAAAACAGTAGTTATGGCCCTTCCATTAAGATGCACTAAGATGGTTACTAAGGTCAGGTGGTGTTTTCTTCAGGACTCAGAAGTGGACTTTTCTGGAAATATCAAAGCAAATGTTTCCATGGGTTCATACAGATAATGAAAATCTGTCCCTAGTTAATTTTAAAATCCTCTTCCCAGATGACAGAGCACTGTTCTGTAATTTTGACTTTCACACTTTTTAGTGTGCTTTGAAACACACTAGCTGTGATCCCAAAGGATCTCAAAGTGCTTTACAGTCATGGACAGAGAAGCCTATCTGCCTTTTGAAGAGCTGCACTGATGCAGTCTGCAGACTAAAGGCCTACTATTCTTTGATCCTCCAGATGGTAGGAAACTTTGCTTACTTTGATAAGTGATCATAGATTTCTCTGATGAGCTTCATGGAGATATAGTTTAAAATGACAACAAAGTGCAGTGGCAATTAAAGAACATTGATCTCTTTTGGACTCAGGTGCTGTTTTCTTAACTGAATACTCTTGCTTCATTTTTAATGGATATATTTGGTATACTTCAAATTAGGAAGTTCCAGGTCTATCCTAGTATTCAAGTGCCCCATCAAGCCAAACTGGCAATAAAGATAGCAGACGTCTTTACACGGAAAGTCTCTATTTCTGGTTCTGGTTTTCTGTAGGAAATTGGAAACAAGATGACAATCACGTGAATCAAGACTTCATTTCTCCTTTACAGTTTGTTTTGTTAAATGTTTTAACCATTTTTTATCCAAAAGTCTTTAACTTTTGATGTTTAGTTTTGTAATGGCTCAAATAAGTGAAATATTTTGAAAAGTAGAAAAAAAAAACCTTGGCTAAAATAAAAGCAAATAAACAGCAACCCCGATTATGGGTGGCTTTCTGAGCTGTAAGCACACACAGCTGGCTCATGTCCAGCTTTTCATCCACCAGTACCCCAAGTCTTTCTCCTCAGGGCTGCTCTCAATCCCTTCATTCCCCAGCCTATATTGATATCAGGCATTGCTCCAACCCACGTGCAGGACCTTGCACTTGGCCTTGTTAAACTTCATGAGGTTCATATGGATCCACTCCTCAAGCCTAACAAGGCATCTCTGAAAGTTATTCCTTCCCTCAAGTAAACCATCTGCACCACTAGGCTTGACCCAGTGCAGACCCTTGAGAGACACCACTCATTGTTGGTTTCCAATTAGACATTGAGCTGTTGATTGTAACTCTTTGGACATGGCCATCCAACTAATTCCTTATCCTCCTAACAGTCTGTCCATAAAATCCCTATCTCCAATTTAGAGGCAACTTTGTTGTGATGGACTATATCAAAGGCCTAACAGGAGTCCAGGTAGAAGACATCAACCCTTCCCTTGTCCACTGATGCAGTCTCTCCATCATAGAAGGCCTGTAGCTCATGGTTCCAACATGATTTTTATAGTAGTGCTCTTGATCCTTGCCTTTTACAAGCAGCAACTAGTGAGTCATTACAACAAGCCCGTTTTAAAGAATGTATTATTTTATGCGTTTCAAAGAAAGAAAATGGGCCAAAAGACACAACCAAGAGCTGTTATTTGCAAAGATTTGGTCATCTGTAGAATGAATAATTTCCTTCTCAGTATTTCTTATTCATCTCCCATTCTGACAGGCTGAGGCCAGTGTGCCTGATCTGCAATATTAACTTGTGCCTTTTCATTCATTCTAAAACTGATTTTTTGCAACCATCAGTTGCTCACAATTGCTGGAGCCAGGGCTTTTCATATATATTCATACTCACCTATTCATTTCACACATCCTTTGGGCCATAAGTTTGGATTATCAGGTTTACTGTCTTTGCCCCTGTTTTCACAATCTTAGAAGCTGAAGCTTTCACCCAGTTCTTGGGTCCAGTCTCTCTTTTTGCTTTCTTGATTACATACTGGTATAACTCCCACTAACTCTTCCAGACAGTGACTGAATAAAGCAACAAGACCAGTGTATAGATGTGCAGCAGATCATACTGGTCTGTTATTTGATATTGAGCTGCATGGTCATCTTGCAGTAGTTCAGACTGATGTAAATACTTCTAGAAGGAACCATATCTTATATGGTAAGAGAATTACGGAAGATATCTGTATTTGGGCTCAGTGCCCAGCACTGTTGTTCTCAAGAGTAAACATTTTACTTTTCTCTGCTTCCAGTCCACAACTAAAATAGGAGACTTGTCTAAAATTAACTAAAGAGGCTCTTTCATCTTAGGAATATTTAGATTTGGTATTTCAAGTAAATGCTTAAAAAAGAGTAGTTTTGTTACACAGCAGCAGTCTCTTGGAATGTCTGGGCTGGATGCCCTTGTCCAGATCCACATGAGGTCTTCATAAGTGGGAAATGATCTTTATCTTCATTTACCACTCTTTTTTTTTTTTCCTCTAATTTTAAAATACATTGGCTGGAGAATTGAATTTCAAACTATGTGACACAACTTCTTGAGGGTTTGTGTGTCTATTAATAGGTAGGACTTGAACATGTGCTCCCACATCACACCTTGTTGTGGGGACAGAATTGCATGGATATAAAGTAGAAAAATGAAAGTTTCAGCACCAGCTCATTTCAGGTTCTAATGTGTACTTTTCAAAACCTCTTTCGAAATTACAACAAGTTCTGCTCACTTAGAAAACCACAGAGTTTCTTGCCACAAGGACTTCAGAAAGACAGTCTCTGTAAACTCAACTGTACTTGCTTTTCAAAATTCATTTCCTTGGGAAAGGAAAAATTGCAATGCTTATTTAAAATACTTGATAGCCTGACTCTTGTACTAGTGAAGGCAATAGTAAACAGTGTCTTGATTCCTATGGAAGAAGGATCAGGTTCCTAGATAGCTACATAAATATTTACCAGGCTGGGAGGAGCCTAGTAACACCCTCCAAAATAAAGGTTGCAATATAGCCTTCATTTATAACTTCCTGTTCTCACATGTTAATAACTTCCTCATGTATTAGCCTTTCTGGCAATTCTCCGTGTTTGGTCTCTGCCTGGAGGTGATGTGTGTATTTGGAACAAACTCATACCACACTTTTGACTAGGCAAGCAGCCAAAATGGCTGAGATTTGTTGCTTGGTCTAGAGGTAGCTGTCGTTGAGGACTAGCACCTTCTCCTGAATGGGGAAAAAATTAGAATAGACAAAGCTATTAAGTGATTCCAAAATAATTTTTGAGCCAGTGTTACAGTTTTAATGATGTCATATCACATTATTATTGCTGTTTTATGTCTGAAGAAAGCAGCCCATTTAGAGTCTCTGTTAAGTTTCCTTAGTGGTCAAGAAGTAAACGGGTAATTCATTCTTAGTTTCATCATTCTTTCATGTAGCTGAAGGAAGAAGAGTGGAAGAAGGCAGAGGTGGCTTCTAGAATACCTTCTCTCCTTTATGTACATAAAATAATGTACATTTCCTTTTGCACTTAGGAGAGTTAACCAAAGAGAAACTCTTCTTTCAAGTATTGAACACTGTAGTTAAAACAACACAGATCAACCAACTGAAATCTTTTGAGTGCTTTGGAAATCTAGGAGGATGTATGTCAATCCTGAAAGGTTCTGAGCTTCTTTCTTATTCAGAAATAAGTGAAGTCAAAGGTACTTGTTTCTCCTTGGTCATTAAAGACACTAATCTGAAAGCTGTGAGTACACGGCTGGCTTTAAAATTGCAGCTAGAATATGTTAATTCCCCTTTCTCTATATTTTTTTCCCACAATGGGAATCCTGTCTTCAAAAAATTCCTATCCTGTGGGTTTTTTTGACGTTTCAGAAGCATACTATCACATCTCTGTGTACGATAGCAATTCTGAACTGGAATGCATGGTATTTCCTTGCTCCCATAGGGGAATCAAGACAGGATATTGAATCAGACATTCTGAATCTGCAAAGCTTTCTTTTTCCTTATCCATATGGTCTGTTGTCTCCTATATGTGCAGTATCCTGAATATTGCTTGACATAGAGACTGTGGTATGTGAGAGTATGAAAAGACTAGGGTTATTTTGCTAGTTGTTTCTTTCCAATTTCTACCCCTTCAAGTAAATAAAAGGGAAAAATGGAACAATCTTATCAGGAAGAATCATGTTTGTGGTTGGTAACTATGGCAGATGACTCTGGGTGACAGGATAGCCTTGTGCTTAGTGGGGAGCGAAGAGGTGATGTGCAGGTATGAGTTCTTTCCGAAATGTCAGGGTATCAGTCAGCCTTAATCTAAAAGCTGTGTGATCCTGCTATCTGAATGGTATGTCAAAGCAAACATAGCCTGCCATTCAGCATGGCTTATTAACTTGGAATCCTTACTGTGCCAACATAAGCATGAAACTTCTGGTTGCTTCAGAGAGTAAGCAGACGTCAGGCCATTACATACCCCACCAGCATATCCTGAATGTGTCCATTGAGTCAATCACTGAATTTATTTTCTCAATTCAGCACCAGAGAGTATTTAAACCCATAACTGAAGGCCTCCACCATGAAGGTTTATCTAGCAAAATTGTTCTGGTGAGGTCCTAATGGTGGTGCATGAGAGATGGTTTGATATGTTGTTAATCCAGCCTCTGTTCTAGAAGGGCTAGTGTTGAGTAAGCAACATAAAGAAGCTGACTTGAGACAGCCACCCAACTCATGTAAAAGTGTAGCTGTCAAAGGTTCAATGTCCAGATGGAGATCAGTGACAAGTGGAACCCCTCAGGGGTCTGTACTGGGACCAGCACTGTTTAATGTCTTTATCAATGACATAAATAGTGGGATCAAGTGCAGCCTCAGCAAATTTGCAGATGACAGCAAACTGACTGGTTTGACATGTCTGATGGGATTCCATCCAGAAGAACCTGGACAACCTCAAGAAGTGGGCCCATGTGAAGTTCAACAAGACCAGGTGCAAGGTCCTGCACATGGGTTGGGGGAACCCCTGGTATCAATACAGGCTGGGGGTTGAAGGGATTGAGAGCAGCCCTGAGGAGGACTTGGAGGTACTAGTAGATGAAAAGCTGGACATTTAAAAGGGTGTGCTTCTCTCTTCTGATCATATAGAAAGCTAAACAATAAGATTCAATGAGATGTCTCCAAAGTAGATAGCCATATTGGTCAAAATCAATATTTTTAGTCAAATTAAGGCACTTTGGGAGAAGTGGAGAAACAGGCCATATCAACACAGGCAGTGTAATATTTTAGGGATAAAAAAAATCTAACCTTGGTTTATGATTTACCTGTTTGGGGGCACTATTTGCAATACATAACATTTTTAAACTAGGTGGGTGTTTTAAATGAGCCAACAGATCTTGTTAAAACTTTTTGTGCCGAACAAAAGAGGTATTAATTATCGAAGTTTCACTCCCCAAGTAGGTCCTAATGGCCCCTAATCAAGTCATCATTTCCTTGCTTAAACTAAACAAATTCAGTTCCTGAGCCTTTCTGTAAAGTAGGTTTTTAATCCTTTAATCACTTCGGTGGCTCTTGTCTGAACCCTTTCCAATTTAGCAACCTGGAGCCAGAACACTGGGCATGATTGTATGATCTTCTTTTTTCTTATCTGCTTTTTCTAATCTCGTTTTTAGTTTTGCATCACAAAGCCCACCGACATCCAGCTCTTGGATCTGTTCCCACCAAATGCTGATATCAATCTGTGTGTTTGTAGTGCACTCTTCTTATGCTTGGGTGGAAAAGTGTTAACATGAGCTCAGTGTTTGGATGCTTGCCAGGGCTGACATGAACTTTCCCCTGCAATCACCACATCAGGACTTCCACTTGCACTGTCAGGTTTGGAAGCAGCCATAGGCTGAATGGTGGAAGATGAAGTGGCAACTGCAGCCATGTGTCTGTCCCACCAGCTAGTGTTAAAGGAGTGTGTCTGTCACACCAGTAAAATGGAGAGGAAAGGCAATGAAGGAGATGCCTGGAGTCCTCCTGTTACAGAGCGCAGCATTAATTCTGTAAAAATTCTTAATTTATGTAATTTTAAAGATGGAAAAGTTTATTGGAGCACCCAGACTGCCATCCTTTCTGTCACAGGCCCTTTTTTTTCCATCCATTTATTCTTGTAATTATCTCAGCATCTCATAAGTGGTAAAATTCATGCAGGAAAGTAGTCAAACTCAGTTATAATTGGTGTCTAAATGAGGAGCATATTCCCCTGTAGATTTTCTCCACAGTCAATGGAAAAGACTGAACTTTCTCCAAAGGGTGACCCTCCAAAGGGAAAATCAGAATAGCTCTCAGGAGAGACCTAACACAAGATGCTCCAAATTTGGCAAACTCAGATAATCACAGTGGAAATATAAAGTCATTTTGGACTTTTCTCTTGATTTGGAAACAAGAGGAGTTATTTCCTTGGGATCCTTACCCAATGGTTATTCATCCTGTCATTTTGTTTCCTTTCTAAAGTATCCTGTCTTTAATTTTCAGTCATGAACTCCAGTTACATCTTTCTCTAGTAGATCTGAGAATTTTTTATATACAGCATTTTATTCCTCTGAAAGAAGCACATTTACCACAGAGGTAGCAAACTGAAGGAGACTGCAGCCTTCTCTTATTAAGTGATGAGTCTGCCGTGTACAGTCTCATGTAGGTGATGGCAAACTGTGCAGCTGCTGCCACTTACTATCTTGAAATCATCAGGTACTATAATAAGTGCATCAATGCCATTCACAGCAAAACTGCTCAGCATTACCCAGGGAACTGGAGATGGCCCAGCCTGTGATCAGAAAATACTGGAAATAACAGTACATGGTCAAGACTGCCTGTTCTACCCTTTCTGCAATTGTGAAGACTTCCACATGCATAAGTGCTCAAAATCAACATACCGTTTTGGCCTCCGTTTTTGGTCCATCATTTCTCATCACATTGCCTGTAGATGAAGATAATCTAGGGAGATCTGATGGATTCCTCAAATTTTTATTCCTGTTACTAAACAAGAAGACTAGCATCAAGGCAACTTGCAGTTCACAGCAGTCATTGGAGAAGAAGGCAGAGCCAAGCTGCGTAAGGACGTCTGTTGAGATCTGCCCTGACCTCGCTTAAATCAACTTTATGAGGTCTGCTCAGTGTCTGACAGAAAATATGGTGTAACAAAAAATCAGATTGCTGCTTCATAAATTCCCCAGCAATTCTTAAACTTTTGCCCATCCTATCTCAATGTACCTGTGTCTGGAGTTACAGCTATCACTAACCTAACTTTGCTTGATTCTCAAGTGCCACCCAATGATGCTTGAAATACCTGATGCTCTAATTGTGAGTCCCCACAACTGGTGGAAATTAACAGCAGTGCCTGACAAGCTCTGATCTCCAGCAGCTCAGGGAGCTGTGCAGTAGGGAAGCCTGAGCAGATACTTCGTGCGTTTCCTAATGAGCTGCTGCCTGAGTGCGCAGTCATTAACATCACTCTGGCACTCACCAGCTGCTACTTTGAACAGCCTCTGAAAGAAAGGGTCAGCTGCACATGATCGAGTCAGCTGAGTCAGTGATCCTTAATCCACCCTCCCATTGAAATGTAACTGTGATGCACATCCTTCTGATTGAGAGCCCACCCTGGACAGGTGCTGGGCGGCTCAGCCGGTTAACTCCTCTTGGAACGAGCACAGGGATGTGCCTGTGAATCTGAATCCAGATACTTGAAATGTGCCAGAATAAACGCAAGTCTTCACGGGGCTGGGGATGTGAGTGTGTATGAAACATATGTCAGCGCTGCATGGACTAGAGATAGTCTGTGCGGTTAGAAAGGAATATGGAAAAGTAACTTTTTGAAACATGTTCTGGGTGGCTGAGTTCTTGTCCATCTTTCAATAGCCAGTCTTGGCATTTCATCCTTTCCAATGCAACAAAGCTGAAGGTTGCAAAGGAGGGACAGAGTGTGTGCCTTTCACCCACAGGCAGTCTTTTACTCCAATGTCTGCTTTATACCCTCAAGAATCTCTGATGTGCATCTCTGAAAGTGAGCTAGGCCTACCTTCTGGGGCAAGAGATGCTGTATGTATTCTGAGATACACACAGGTATCTATGCCTACTACATGAAAGCATAATATGATGTATAATTCATATCACTGGTAGCAGGAAGCTATTTTCCCAGGAAAGGAACTAGGCTGGACCTATTAATATGGAGTATTCCTACAGGCCAAGCTTTTGATCAGCCTGCCACTTTGTGCTCTTTTACAAACAGCTGTCTTAACGGAACACAACCTTCAAAAAGGAGTAGAGGTAGACATTTAAAGGTACGTTTTTAAACTGCACATTCAAAATGGTAACACAGTCACTGTGTCTCAGAGCTGTTTCTAGGAAGTATCCATGTAGTTGTATATGCCCTAGCTGGAAAGAGATGGTGATTGGAGGAATCTATGGATGAGGGGAGAAGCTATGGAGGATTTATATTGCAGCTACCAAGAGAGAGATAAAAAGAGCAGAAAAGCCATTTCTGTTCAGGCTGGCTAACTTTTAAATTGTTGTAGTGTCTCTTCAACTTCTAGCACCTATTACACAGTTAGACAAACAAGTCTTAACAATTCAATATTCTTGCTCTTTACAATCAGAAAAATCCAGGTCCATGTGTCTGACTATGTTCTGTCAACTAAGACCTCTGATAAATCCAGAGATGGGTTTTATGATTCCTTAAACTCCTTAAATAACAAACCACAGAGAGATATTTTTATTTTAATATTTTTTTCAGGCATCCTACCATAGACATGTACAAAATATCATATTCCCTGCAGGGGTAGGTTTTAAGACACAAGGACTATTTAAACATCACTAAGTGTATTGATTTTGTGACAGCCCTGTGACAGAAAGGCTTAGATTAGCGACACAAAACCTAGTCTGTGGATAGCTTGTGTTCTTCCATATCTATACCTCCCCACATCTTCTACTGTGATATCAAATTCTACGGTTCAATGAATATAATCTTCTCACCCAAGTTTTCACCTTCCACTGTTTTCCCTCTGTTTTCTTTGACAACTGCAAGTTGTGCATATGTGGTTTAAGATTACTGAGATTTTCAAAGATGGCCTAATTAAGGCAGTCCCATACATATTTTTTGTAGCATATACACTAAGAAAATCTTCCCTCTAGCAGGTGTTGGGAAATAAGTTATATCACTTTCAGATAACATAAATAAGATGGAACAGGATGGACCAAGAAGCAAGAGGTTTCATCCTTTGCCTTTATCCTGAACTTTCAGATCTATATCTGTAATATAGCTCACCAGAAATATGCATTCAGGCTGAGTGCCTGTTGAAAGCATAGATTAAAATGCAGTTGGTACAGAATTTAGCCTGATATATGATCTAGAGATTACTCAGTCGTACGCATGGTAATCTGGGAAGTAAGGAGGAACACAGTTTTCTCAGGAGATGGAAGAAGATTAAGAGGGAAGCAAGATAAAATTTTGGAAAAGAGGTAGAAGACTGAAAAAGAAAGGCTCATAAAAAATGTTATGAGAAGAAAGTGTTATGGTGAAGAAAAGGACCAAAGGAAGGGGGAAAAGCAACTGAAGGTCAGGTCAGAGCAGGGGAAGAAGTGGAAGATTAAGGATAAGTGAAGCACACTGACTGTGGCCAATTTCTTTGTCCTTTTCTTTGTCCTTTGGGAAGGCACAACCAGGGCTTCGGGGCCTAGTGAATTTGCTTTCCTTTCTTTCTGTTGTGCTCCCTGAAATCTATTGATGTGCGCAATTTGCAACTGTGATACGATGTAAAAGCGATGTGTATGGTAGGAAGTGTTTGCAAGATTAAGCCGCTATAATAGCAAGGTCTTCAGAGCACAGACTAGATTCTCAGCTGGTATAAACTGAGAGAGCTCCATTGAATTCCCATACTTTTTAGTCTTAAGTACCAAGCACATTAGTGGCTGAATAATGACAGGAGAATCTCTTTTTTAACTCCTAGAGGCCCTACCTGGATCCTTGAGCCCAAACTTTTTGTCTCTTTAGAAATTTAAACCACGTTTGTTCCATTCTTACATCCACTGGAATTTGCAACATATCTGCTTTGTAGTCCGGACAAAGCCTGAAGATTTCCCCAAACACAGTGTGAATCAAACCACACAGGAATGTTTGTAAAGAACATCTTGGACCCTTTGAAAACATATTCAGTTCTCAGAAGCGCTAATGCATTCCACATTTGGTCATTAAACACTAATTGGTAACATGCTGTGGATGGGTTCACTCTCTGACCAGTCAGGATTTCCTAGGTCACAGCACTGCAAGACCTCAGTGCCCTCACATGACCTGCCCTTTTGAACTTTTAATCCTTCAACTCATCAGAGAGCATTAGTAGCTCAGGCCACTTTGGAAACCACCGGCATATTTTCCCCTGGCTCTTTCAAAGTTTGCTTGGTTTCTTCTCCACCTCCAGCTCCCACCCCCCTCCTCACTGATGATGCAGGACGTCTTTTGGGGGCCTAATTGAAGGCTTCAGAGTTCTTGACAGTTTATTATGAAACTATTGTCCTTGGTAAATGTCACAGGACTCATGTTTTATTATATTTATAACCTTTTTTCCATTAGTCTGCCATTTCCCTGAGAAATTATGACCTTGGCTCTATCAGTTTAAGCAAGCTGGTTTTATATATAGTAAATGTGTGCGTGTGCAAAAAAGGAGAGAAGAGGGGAAGCCACCAAATAGCTTTCTATTAAAACAGTGCTTGTACTGGCCCCTCCTAGAATGTGGGAAGCAGTTTAATAGCTGCGATAAGGGAAGAAGTAAGGAAACAAATTATGCCAAACATTAAAGTCTCAGGGGGTGTCTCTGACTCCAGTGGACATAGGGCAATAGATCCTGGTTGCTGTCAAGCCTATAATTCAAAATAAATTTCACCTGATATTTCTTGTCAGAAACAGACTTTGGATTTTCCCCTCTCCCTGCTTGTTCCCTCACACTCATGTATTTTGAGTTTCCTCACCTTCTATTTTGGACAGCATTAAAATATTTTGCTTAGCAGTATAAATCTCCCATAGTCTAAGTCTCAGGATAGACTACATATAAACTCTACCTCACCCTTCACAGCAGCTCAGAGGATGACATCAGCTGGATCTCTTCAGGAATTTGGGAGATAAATAATCCAGGCACACTGGGTGAAGGGCTCCAGGCTGAGGTGAGCCACAGGGTGCTTTTCAAAAGCAATCCTTCTATCATTTCTAAGGGGTCCCCCAGAAGTACCTAAAAAACACCAAAAACTGTTATCAGCAGATGTATATCTGAAATACTGGGGTCTGCACCTCACCTGGAGAGTATGGGGGGCTGTGGGCTGGCAGTGGCTAGTGCCTTAATTCAGGAAGGGATCCAAAGCTTTCTAAATGAACCAGTGCCAGGAAATGTTCTCAGGCACAGGAACGTGACTGTCTATACACTTACATTGTTAGACCAGTACTGGGCACGTTAATTTACTAGTATAGTCTTAGCCAGAATAACTGAGTTCTGTAGGTATGATCCCAGGAAGCAGGTTGATGTCTCATTTAGGAAAAGAACATCTTTAATTGGTATTGTTCTTGTTTGCCTCCCGCTGGGAGTGGATGAGGTCAGTTCTTTAAAGTCTGAATTGAGAAGGATAAAGCTATAAAAAACATATTTCTCTTTAAAGGGTTATTTTTAAAAGAAGAAGTTAGGAGTTGTTTCCATGCTGTAGGATTTGAAATGGTTCCATTTTTCATTCCTTTAGTCAACCTCTTAAACAAACAAACCTGTTCTCACTGTGGATATTGAAAGAGTTCTCCAACTGCCCGCCTTCCTGGCCCAGGCTTGTGGGAGCAGAAGGACAAACATAAAAATGTAGAAAATTCTTAGGATTGAGATCTTTTTTGAGAAGATTAGGCATTTATAAGAAATTTTGCTTTCGGATAAAAATAAAAAAGTTATTTTTGAAAGAGAACATTTGCTTTTTAATTACAGTCTTGGCAGTAGCATTTATTAATCAAGGTCAGTGAAGAAACTTTTGCCTTTTACTACCTCTCCTGCAAAGCACCTCTGCATATTGCATTATCTTTTCCTACAGATCAGCAAGGGCAGGATCTATCTTGTCCCTCCAGGGTTCTATCCTCTTGCCTTCTCCTCTCCCACGTGTCACAGACAGTATGTAAAGCCATTAGAGGCATGTTCTTGGCAACATCTCACTTTGCAGTACTTCATTCCCAATTCCCACGTAAGGGCTGACAGACTTTGGTGACCTTTTGCATCAACACTTGTTTACTAAAATTAGAATTTTTTCTTTCTGGCATATAACCAGACAGATTATACCCCTCAACCTGTCATCCATGTAGGGCAGGCAGCCCCAGAAACTGATGATGCAGAGGAAGAAACTTCTTCATGAAGAGTAAAAGAAGCTCAGCAGGGAAAATGCAAAAGCAAATGGTGTTTTAGCAGTTTGTATGCATCTATCTATAGTGAGTGTATACAGGCACATATGATATTAAGTGATAGTGTCAGCCCCAAAAGGTTGGGAGGTTAGATACAGGTCAGATAAGCATATAGCTATTTAGATGTGTCTTGAAAGTTCATTTGAATTCGTCAAAGATTCACCAAAACCATTGGCAAAAATCCCATAGTATTGAACATTGTAGGGCTACTGCACATCTTTAGCTGTCTGAAATTCAGATACTCCAATGCTTGGAGTATCTGAATTTCCTCATGATATTTTCATGACTTGTAGAGTGAAAATGAAAATAAAAAGGAAGATTAGGAAAGGAAAACATTTAGTGTGATATTCTGAGGAATAAATCTGCTCTGAAGAAAAAAAAAAGCTGCTTAAGATTTGACCATTATAAGCCCAGAGAAATAAGATGCAAACGTTCATCCTAACCTGAGAATTATATCTTGACTTGTTTTATGTTAACAATTATTGCTTTATAATGTTTACTGGTGTATTAGTACGCATGAAGCAATCACCCTCCTATAAATATCACACTCTGTCTCATTCTGAGATCTAAGAAGCTGATTAGTAAGTAGCAGAGACAGTGAGATTAACAGGAAATTCTGTTAATTCGGGACTATACACAGAGAGTTGGGGATTTTCCTGGCCAATGAAACAGCTGAAGTGACATAGACTGATCATATTCTTTTCAATCAAGAAGTCATTCAGCTTCCACTGGAGCTTGTATTCTGCATGAACTGCTGGGTCTTTCTTTTCTCAGTGCATGTGTCCGACATGAAACTTGATGCTGTACATTGCTGTGCTTAATGAGTGACTGTTGTGTCAGTGCTTCAGCATCTGCACTGCTCCAAACTCTGGAAAAGCCATTCCCCATAGTGGCTGTTCCACATCACTCTTTCTTTAGGTCACCAGTTCTGAGAGCTGACTGAAACTGTGTGTTAACTGTATCCCTCCAAGCTGGCCTATACAAAGCCTTCGAATGCTAAATAAAACTCTCTTTAAGGCCACCTTGCATATCGTAAAGGAAACAACCAGACTATGTTTTCAATGTCTGTTGACCAGCAGAAATGATGGGTTGCTAATACTAACACTCTTACAGTCTTGGTCATGCACGCACCTGAGAAACTGTGTTGTGCAGTGGAAAAGAAGGACGATGTAGTCCTTCCAGCAGGGCTGTGGGTCTGATTCTGCCATGACGTACAAGCAGCACAACACCACTATCCCCTCCAACAGGCGATATATGAGGGCAGAGCGTTGCTTGTGTGACTGCTTCACTCGGCCAAACAGCCCACATACTTTCCTACGTGATGCTGGGGAAAGCGGAGTGTAGACCGTGAAAGCCTGAAGTTTTCATTCTCTTCATGTGGTTACATTTGCAGTTGTGACACTGCAAGTGACGTAAAGGGAGAGGAAAAGGCTGCTTTTTCAGCAAGATGCAAACACAGAGATATTATCCGTCCATTGATTTTAATCTCCCTTCACAAATACTCATGTATAATTATGTTCAAGCCACTGATGTTGTCCCTCCTTTCCATCCTTGCTTTCAGGTTTCTCAGACCTTGTCAGCAAGGGAGTGGATATATCACTGCCTCATATTTAACTGGGACAAGGAGCATTCCCTAAGCTCACTTGCTGCAGCATGTTTATACCCTGTGAGAGAATTAATTTACCCTGAAAAAATACCCTCAAAATCCATCTCGCAGCTCACACCACCTTAAAACACAGAGGTAAAAATTGGAAGCCTTAATTCTGGAAGAAAGAATGGTTCTGATCTTATCTTGCTGAATGAAAAGGAAAAGTGTATCAGCAGTAGATAGCTTCACGTTCTCACATTAGGAAAAAATGCTGAAGCAGTTTTGAAATGAAGAGATTTCTTCTTCTGGCAAAGAAAGATTTTTCCTCTTACAGTATATTTTTGTTGGAATTGTTGAATTTCCTTAATTATAAAAATAATCAGATCACTGACATCAAAATATTTCGGTCAGATAAAAGACTGAAACAATTCTTTTGGCATGCCTGACCAAAATTGTTCACATTTCTTCACCTCTTTGTTCTTTTATATGTACTCCTTAGGTATATTATGTGTCCCATGATGGACCTTCTTATATACTTAGCCAAAAGGATGGTCTCCATTGCATTTTTCCACTCTAAGCAGACCATGGTTCATTACAGCACAGGCCATTGGACAAGAGGAGTAACTTGTTAGGGGATCTATTCCAGGTTCTTTCAAAAACAATAACACTTTCAGTCAGAATATTTCAGTTTTTACTTCTTTGCTGAAAATATGAGTTCTCCTGAGAAAATATTGGCATGTTTCATTTTCTTTGAAACAGCCTTGAGTGCTCCTACCACTGCCTCTACCCTTTCTGCAGGTGGGAGCCTCACTGTTCTCCAGATTTCTGTATGCTGCCATTGTTTTGTTTCCTTTTCACTGAAAATTTCCAGAGTAATAGCACAGGGGCAACATGAATGACTCATTTTCTACCATCCTTACTCAGCAGTGCTGTGGCTTGACAGCTATTTTCCCATTTGCTTTCCTCTGAGGGTCCCTTACCTGTATCACTGGAAGGTGCAAGTTTTATAAAATCCAGTTTCTTTGCTCATCCATGATCAGAGAAATCAACTGGATCCTCTCTGTTGGATTAAATAAGCTTTTGTAGGCCCATTCGTGAAGGTAGTCTTTATAATGAGCAGGATAAGTCATGAGCAAGGGTGTCTTCTCTATCTACTAAATCAGCAACTTCTACTCTCAGTTGGGTGTTCCCCTTTCATTACATTAAAATGCAAATGCAAGCAACTCATAACTTGCTGTCTCTGGCTGTACTCACTCCCTCTCCTCCCCTGGAGATATTGCTGTTTTCTGGGGTTCTGCTTTGAGAGCTCTGGTTCCAGATATGGGCCGTCTTCAAACCCAGCACAAGGATGGTCCCTTACATAGAAACATGTATAAAAATGTGAACTGATCTGAGTTACCGTCAGAAAACCAAACATTAATTTGTTATGTTTCATCTTGTTTTTTTCAACTTGTAATGAATATTGATTGCTTTTCAATAACACACCTCACACAGATATCCCCATGTTTTTCACTTCAACATTATTCCTTGAATTATTACTGTGATTTTAAAAAGTCTTAATATATCACATGTATAATTATTACTTTTGATTGTGGCATTATTCTCACTTTTTTCTGGCCCATCTGTGAAGGGCAGAATGACTGCACATGGTGCTTATTTTGCATCTAAACTGACAGATCATGGGAACTACAACTGATCTGGAACCCACAATGAGAGGTCACCATCTCGTAATCTGCCTCCAGAGAGCCTTTGCAATGCTGGGTCCAAGCGGTCTTTCAGAAACAAAATAGAGTTATAGTAAAGGTCAGAAGTTCTGCGTTTTCAGAGCTGAACGTTTTTCCTTCTGAGTATGTAAGGTAAAGAAGAGAGAAGTGCTCTGGTTGTGATTCAGTTTAGTTATTGGCTGGGAAAGAAAGAAACCCTCAGGAATGTAACAAAGAAAATGCAGTAATTCTGAGCACCTTAAGTTTTTTGCAAGTTTCATTTAATGTTTTCATGTTTGACCATCTCTCCCAAGACTGGATATGCTTTGTATTCAGTTCTTCAGGTTGGGTGGTTGCTAGATAGGGACTTGCAAGGCCTGAGCTCATGGCTGGCCTCACCACAAGTTTCCTGTGAGACTTTGCACAAGACGCTTAGCCCCAGTCCTCTGTGAGATGTAGTTTTCTATCTATCTCCCACTGAATCAAGCAAGAAGTGAGCACTAAACACCTTTGCATTGGCTTCCCTGCTTAGAAAATGGGTATAATTTTTCCTCACTACTTCTTAGAAAAATACAAATATTACGTATAAGTTTTTTAAGCTGCCAGAAAAATTCCATTATTATGTGGTTGTCTATCAGTAAAAATAATGCCCATTTTCACTGTGCATGCCCAGGATGAGCAGACCTCCAACCTTCACATAGTGAGGAGCAGATTTTCAGTGTCCAGTGAAGGTGAGTGAATGATGGCCCTGGTAGAGCAAAGGAAAACATGAGCACTGCATGGTGAAACCAAGGCATTGAACACTTAAGTGACAGTACCATGAAGGCATTTTTCATTGAGTTGTTTCTTAGATACATATGTATTATAAGATTTCCTTGTAATCCTTCCAAGAGGGTATTTTTTTTATTCTTTCCTCTAAATCTTGATGTTTTCAGTGTAAAAGAAAATATTGTAAGAAGCAGTTAACTTCTTTTTATTGACTCTTACTTGGCATTGATAAAAAAAGACCTGTAAATTGTGGTATCAACAATGACGTGTCTTGTTTGGTGTTTTGTTTTCGTATTTGTTTGTTTTGTTTAATTTTAAAGTCTAATTTTAAGCTCACAGTGACCCATATTGCTTTAAAAATATCTTTTCACTCAATATCTTAGTGATTGGCTTTTCTGGAGAAAAAATGTTGTTTTCAGGTAATCAATAGTGTTTTGGATATAAAAATTATGTTAAAACATTTATTTGAGTGAGGTGGATTGTTTTTTTTTTTTTCCCTGCTGTTGCCTTCAATATTATTGATAAAATGCAATTTTGTGTATATATGCAGGTAAGCTTATTGTCAAGCTCTGGTATATACAAGTATGACATTTCAAACAATGACCTGACACAATCACCTTCCGAAAGAGCTGGTGGCTTAAAATGCAAAGCAAAACAGAACTGGAGATATTTAAAAAGGATCACAAATCAAGGATAAAGTGAAGTCTGCATGCGGAACCTCTCCAAGGTATTATATGAGAATAAAAAAGCACAAAGTTCTGTTCAGGCTAAAAGCAGCTGTATCACCTTAGAAGAAGTAAATGGGGTTACAATAGCAAATCTGAGGCTGGGCTTTTATGTAGTGATGAAAAAGCACATAACTTCCCATGCTTCAGTTTCCCCCACTGCAGGTGGGAAACGGTGCATTATCTTTCTCTTGATGAAGCATTTTGAGATGGACGTAGAGTAGGCCCTAAGAGCCTCCTATTGTCAGGAAAAAGAGTTGAGGATCCCTGCCAGAGCTCTTTTCTGTGGTCATCAATGGACAAAGGTCTCTTCCTAGGAAAATGATCTGGCTGAGAATCGCTCATCCTCAGTTTTCTCTGTGTGCAGTAGAATTTGAACAAGCATAGAGAGCTACGGTGATTATGAAACACTTTTCTTGAAAAGGTCTTTTGATCCCTGGCCTCCAAAGTGCATCAACCTTCTTCCCTTCTGGGAAAAAGTTTCTCAGTTCTTAGAAACAGCCAGCGCTCAGTGGGGCTGCTTGTGAACTTGTGCTCTAATGGAGGCATCAGCAGGAGGAACTGGACACGATCTAGTTAAAGGTCAGAAGTTTTCTGGGTTTTTGTTTTATGCGTGGGAGACCTTGATTTCCTTCCCTCTGCCCCATTTTTGTCTAGTCAGCTTGAGGAACAGATGTGGGCTTTCATCCAGCAGCGTGTAACACAGTAAATATGCATTCTGAGTTTTAATGCCTGGTGTAGTGTCCTCTGGAAATAGACTTGACCAATGACAACTACACTTGGCATTTGCAGGAATCAGCTGGACTATGCAGAGATCACAGGGTCCAAATAAGGGAGGTGCAAGCCCAAGAAAGGTTTTTTCCAGCAGGGCTGACTTGTTCCAGCCACATTTTTGCTGACATATCTGAAATCCTTTGTCAGGAATCCCTCTGTTCGTCACAACTATTATATAAAAACAGGGAAAGCTGTGGAGGGGGACCTTGCTGATTAAGCATTCTTATCCAGTTTTCTTGGAAGCTGGATATTTCTGGGTGCCAAATGAAAATTTATGCTTTGGAATCTTGTAGAACAATAATAAATTTAAAAAAAAAGTTAAGTTTTATTTTAACTGAATTTACAGTGAGTTTAACTGAATTTACAGTTGGAGTTCAGATCACTAGGAAATGAGTTTGGCAGATGCTGGCTGTGATAATGATGCTGAACTAAGGGAAATGATCTGGCCATACACCTAACAGGTGAATCATAATGCATCGCAGACTTATTTTTAATATAGAGAAGGAATGTATCTCAAGCTTTTATATATTCCTCCAACCTTTCACGTGGAGTTTTTGGACCCACTTCCCCCACCCACAAGTAGCTGGCTGTGAACTTGACTGACATAACATAGGATGTAGCACCTGGCTATGCTACTATTTTTTGGATGCATTTCATGCTTATCTGGAAAAAAAATATTACAAATGACTCACTAACTCATTATTTCTATTTTTCCTTTAAGAAATTAGACATAATAAAAGTTCTCAGGAAGGAGTCTCTATAGTATCCTTATCCTGTGTTGACATCCAGACTCTTCTGGGCTTTATATGTAATTTCAGTGACTAGTAATTTAGGAAATCTGGGGCTTTCATCTCTTAACTCATTTCTTCCTAAGCCACATTAATTTAGGCTTCAGCATACATACACAAGTAGCCTGGGTACCTAGCTGCTACTTAAGCACATCTGAAATCCAAATAGGAAGTGGCACACCATCAAGGCATTTGATTGGCCATGATGTACTTGGCTTAAACCCATCTTTGTCTACAGCAGCATCCTGCCAGCTATATACAGTGGCAGAACTTCAGCCATCTGTAGAAATGTACAGCTAAAACAGGAGGCATCCTCAAAGCTTAGACCCAACAACAAAACAGGGCTTTTCAGGCTCTCAGTTCTAGACCTGGGTTTACTTAACTTGCACTAGTGTCCCATACAAAGATCTTCCTTTTAGTTTGCAACCTTAGGCATTTCGCAAAGCATTCTTCAATGTATATTAAATTTTTGCATAAATTAAAAGTTAGCTATTGTTGACAGATAAAGCTGGCCTATTTTCCAAATTTGCTGGTCTTCACATTTAAGAGTTCATCACTGCTCAAGACTTGTTTACTGATATTTTGGCATACAGGCTAGGGGACAATTTTCAGAGGTTAAAGATAATTTACTTAAAGTCAATTAATTGCCATTACTACTTCTAAAATTCCCTGTATTCCTCTTCCTACACATTAATCATTAACCCCTAATCTTCCATAGAATGAGTATGTTTTGGATATGATATGCTTTCTGGAAGCAAGTTCAAACAGTGAGAGAATGACTGCTGATGAATCTCAGTAGGCTTGAATTCATTTCCACTAGAAATTTATTTTCATACTGCTTCTACTGATCTGATAATGATCTGTATTAAAGGCAGGAAAACTTCTGGCCAGATTCAGTCTGGCCATTCATACATTCCTGTTCATAGCGCTTTATAATAATGCTGACTCTGGATTATGCAATTAATCAGTTACAGAGGATATAGAGATTTAATTACACCAAAAAGAGGAAGATTATGTCATTGATTACTTTAAGATGGAAACATCTGAAAAAAAGCATAAGCAGTGAGAGTTTCTTCTCCATAAGCAGCATGCCTTAGGACTTGAAGAGCTAGACTGTGAGTTACTATTAATGTAGAATTAATTCATTTTCCAGATGTTACACCAGCACTGAACCCAGAGAATGTTATCTTAGCTGGAGTAATACAGAGTTTTACTTGCTGAAATAACTTAAGATTATGAGTATTGTAGCCTTCTTATAAAAAGTAATCAAGATCAATTAATTACCTGGGTTACACACTTTAAAACCAGGAAAAGAAAAATGTTTGATTAACATGATAAAATTAGTATTTTAGGTAAGCCTAAATGACCTATGAAAGCACGTGATTTAAAAGTAAAATATAGGCATGAAAATGACAGAATGGATCACATAAAGTTTTTGATCCAAAATTAACATTTGATGTGACTATCTAAGGGGCTGTTATAGTCTACTGCATACTTATATAGCTGTGTATGCTATGGTTACATATCTACAAAAGTGAAAGGAAGAATTTTTAAATTTGGGAAACTACTTACTGTTTCAGTTTGGGAATATAAAACATTTAAGCATATTAAAAATATATAACAACAGGATTTTCCTTCCCCTAAAACATTTAAGTCACTGGTACCTGAACCAAAGGTCCTGACAGCTGGGAGATCTTTATCTTACCAAGTCAAGATGAAATTCAATCGACATGACTGATCAAAATGAATTTTTTCACTATTCTCAGACAAAACTTGCTTTTGACAAATGCCCTGACAACTTTTAGCTTCCTAAGGACTTACTGCATGTCTAATGTTTTTCAGATCACAATTCTGCTCTGTGGAGACACATCTGATCTCTGTTATAACACCTCTTGTTCTATTTGAGCATACCCTCTGTTACTAGTTCAACACATAGAAGAGGTGCTGGGGAGGTAAATAGATGTCAATGTGTCCTATTACTCCAATCAGTTGGTCCACCTCTGTATTACATGTTTTTGTAGGTATTAACACCATCAAAAGCAGCATGACCAGCAGGTCCAAAGATGTGATCCTGCCCCTCTACTCTGCTCTTGTGAGACCTCACCTGGAGTATTCTGTGCAGTTCTGGTGTCCTTAACATAAAAAGGACATGGAACTGTTGGAACAAGTCCAGAGAAGGGCCACGAGGATGATCAGGAAACTGGAGCACCTCCCGTATGAAGACAGGCTGAGAAAGTTGGGGCTGTTCAGCCTGGAGAAGTCTGCGTGGAGACCTCATAGCAGCCTTCCAGTATCTGAAGGGGGCCTATAGGGATGCTGGGGAGGGACTCCTCATTAGAGACTGTAGTGATAGGACAAGGGGTAACGGGTTAAAACTTAAACAGGGGAAGTTTAGATTGGATATAAGGAGGAAATTCTTTCCTGTTAGGGTGGTGAGGCACTGGAATGGGTTGTCCAGGGAGGTTGTGAATGCTCCATCCCTGGCAGTGTTCAAGGCCAGGCTGGACAGAGCCTTGGGTGACATGGTTTAGTGTGAGGTGTCCTTGCCCATGGCGGGGGGGTTGGAGCTAGATGATCTTAAAGTCCTTTCCAACCCTAATTATTCTATAATTGCTCCTATAAGCTGTCATTTTAAAGTCTATTTTACAGATCAAAGGAAAAAAAACTAAAGGGATCTAGTCTTGAATATTCTCATCTGAAAAGAGAGAGCAACACATCCCTTCACAGAACCTCCTGTCTGTTTTTTAAACTAAACTACAAAAGCACAAAAATCCCAGGATATTTTATTGTATCTGCTTTTACAGGCAGTCCTTTAGCATGCCTGTTCTGATACTTTGATGGAAAGTTATTAGTCTGACTTACAGTTGGTTGCGTTTCTGCCTAATGTAGTGCCCGCCAGTTAAGTATAATCTAAACTTATCTTAACAGGTTACCATTATTCAGTTGAGTTTCATTCCTGCGGATATAGATTTAGAAGAGCTATCACTTCATGAATGTTCACCTTAAATCAAATAATATTACAGCTATAGATGTGAAGATTTTTTTTTTCTTGGAGCCATCTGTATATATGTAAAATATATACGAAATACTGCAAAATGTTAACAATATGTTTGAACCAAATGAAACCAAAACAATCTGGACTTGGTTATCTTCGAGGAACCCTCTTTTTTTCATGGGGAAAGAGTTTTCAGCAGGCTTGTAAACAGAGCAGAAACAACACATGGTTTGCATTACGATTTCTCCTACCAGCTTTCTCTTTCAAAATGAAGTACTCACTCTAAGATTTTATGTGTTTGACTTAATTTGATTGAGAAATAAGAATAAAATATTGAAACCCTCGTGCTCATGATTAGGCCAGATTGAGTCTGATCAAATAGAGCTTTAGGAATTTCAGTTATGCTTCAAATCTCCCATGGAAGATGAAAGAGAAAGAAATGAACCCACCATAGTCATCAAGACTTTCAAAAAAAAGATTGAGGAAGAAAGAATAATGATCAAGACACTTGATTTAAGTCCTGGTTCAATTACTCTCTTGGTTTGAATGATCTTATGGTTTAGTTGAATTTAATTTCCCTGTGCCTCAGTTTCCCATTAGTAAAATAAGCAGTGATTAAAACCTTCCTTACCCCTTCTCTGTTTAAGTTGCAAATCTTTCCAAGCAGGAATCCATCCAGAACATGTGCACACAAAGGAAACTTGCAAATTGGTAGTATTCCTATAAGATCATGGAGACTGCTGACAACAGGTGCGCTTCTCTCTCATACCACATTCAGTCTCTTCTACATGGAGACTAATGGATACATTCAGAAAAATATGGATGCCAAAATCCCAATCTACAACACAATAAAATCTCCTCAAGGGACTGCTGAAAGGGTACCTATAGCCTACAAGTAAGTGAGTTATTTGCAGCCTATTGAAGATAAAGGATATAGGAACTAATGAGAGATGGAAACAAGCCTTTTGTATTTAACCTATTTAACCTCCTCTCTAATAAATTTAAGTCTATAAAGCACCGGGACATGCTTAATATTTTACCCTGGCTGACATCTGCACCTTCTCCTTGAGTGTTTTGTTATTTTGAATATCTTTTAAAGATGTACTTCCTGTCCCAGGTTCTGCTGAAAAGACTTAGCACCAGAGCTGGGTATTGCAATATGTAGGCTTGGCAAAACTTTCCTATGCAAAAGGAAAAGATTTTTTTCAGTAAGGGCAGACTTATCAAGTCCTGAAAGTTGCTCTAATGAAGAACAATGAAATCAAAGCATGTCGTCATCCAGGTCACTGGTTCTTGACAGAGATGATTAAAATATAACATTGAAACTAAAACTGTGTCGCTAATATGTTTGCATTTGAAATAAAACTCTAATTGAGGCACCTGTGATGGGATATACTCCTCTTCATTGCAAGAGCTCCATCACTGAGGAATCATTGGAACCACCACTGTTAGAGCACTTTTAACAAGCCTTTGGATCTGGTGAAAAGAAGCTCAGAGGGGGCTAAGTGTGTGTGTGTGTGAATAATAACTATTGTCTCTGAACTGCTATCTTCCTAGTGCATTAGAAGAAAGGGACTCTAATGGTCAGGTTGAGATGATTGGAATAGAGACAGGCACATAACAAGAGGTAAATTGACTGATCCGCTTTTTTCACTTTTCCATCACAAATCATCTTAGTCAGCATTTTTAGGACAAAATTCTAAGGGGAAGAAATAATTTAATGGACTTTCCAAGTGGTGTAAAGATGATTTTGTCTTTAAAGATATCTAATTTCTGTAGCAAGGGAAGAGATTATTTTACACCATATGGTAGCTGTCCTGTGATGTCACAGTGATTAATGACAGGATCAGTTGGATGCTCCAATGGCATAACAAATGACCTGGGTTTCCTGTAATGACAACAGTTACACATTCATACTAGGACCCTGCAATTAACTGAGCTCTGGCCTTGGCTCCCCCTGGGTTTAAGTACTATAAAGTGAATGAAAAGACTACTACCAACTTCATGAGGATGTGGGTCAAGCATTCTGTGACTATGAGTACATCCCTGAGGCTGTGGATATACATTTCCCATCTGTAAAATTGGTATTTAGCTGTTCACAGGCTCGATGTAAAATGAACTGATTGAGGGTTTGCAAAACCTTTGCAGACAAAGCAGTATTAAGTGGAAGTAACATATTTTAGGGAAATATCTGTTGATTTTTAACTCTGCACCATAGGCAGAAGAACGTCCAGCACCCTTTGTCTAATGACCTCTTTTAAATGTGTAGAGTTTAATTTGCCTTATGATTATTTGTCAGATAAAACCAGGAAGACTACATTAAATGCTTTGTGCTCTATATTTATGTTTTTGGGGTTAATCATAGTTCCCTGACTGAAATAATTCAGGAGGCAGATAAAGCTTCCCTACTGTCCTGAAGCAAAGCGATGCAAACAAGGAATGATCTATTGATCTCTTTACCAGCTTTATTGGTATTGCTCACTTTAGCTGTTATTTTAGGTTATGTGTAAAGACACAAGTGATTTGTCACACAAAGCTGACAAAAAAACCCACAACAAAACAAAACACCAAAACCAACACAACAGCCAAAAACAAACCCCAAAAGACCCTGAAAAACTATTTCTTTTATTGATCCTATCTCTACCTGTGGTTTTCTTCAGATTTTCCTGATCATTTTGGTCAAAGTTATAGTCTTGAGCATGCACAGTATTTGGGATCAGGCTTTGCATTCATCAAGTTGCTGAAGCTCTTTGAACCCAGGATCTTCAAACTATTCATCCTTTTGATCTGTCTTTCTCTTGGTATCAGTATAATATTCATAGATCATTTCTTATTTTTCAATACCTATTTTCCACTGCTGGTTACTGGACAATTCAGTCATCAAATGTGAAGAAGATCCTGTTGCTACTGACACTGGGTTTTACTAAAAAAAAAACATCGTTTTCATTCGTTTTAGGTTCTGTCGTCCAACAAAAAGTGAATGTTCATGAACAGAGTGCTTGAAGGGTGACGTTTGGCTTCTCAGATTTTAAATAATAATTTACAATTTTCATGAATGAATCACACCTCTGATTTCTGAATGTTGCAGTGTATGAGTGTGCAATTACTTCACACTGGTGAGAGGAGTTCATCCAAAACTCTCCTACTCTACTAATATTCTGATCACTATGACATTCTGGAGGTAAGAAACAAGTTACATTTTTACAGACATTTATTTTCAGGTTAGGTGATCCAAACAGTACAGACTCTGTGCACTGCATAAAAACCAGCACGTGTTCTTCCTTGGTCACTCACTGTTTTTGCAACGGGTTTGGAAGTGAGATAAACACTCAAGTTTCAAATAATTTATAGAAGCAAAGAAGCAACATTCACACAGACCACATTCCAGTAATGACACCCTGGATGATATCTAGAGAATATTAGATGCCAGAAAAGGTGATGGGAGAAGGGGGCTTTTGGCTGGCTTCAGTTTGTTCATTTTGTTCCTTGCCACTCATTCAGAGCCACCTATCCCTGCTTGATCATGGCAATGTTTTTATGCCATTTGGAAGTGACGGTTGATGGCTACTCTTCTGTGCAGGAAATTGTATAAAAAACAGATCACAGCTCTGATTTTATAATGAGAGTTCAGTGGTGTTTTTTATAGTGACTAAAATTTCACACATGCAATGAAAGTTCTCTGGGGTTTTTTTCTGCTCTTTTTAATGTGACTGTCCGAAGACATTCTCAGCTGAATTTGCTTCATTAGGTTAATTTATAACTTTTTTGTTAGTGAGCTCTAAACTGGTAACTCAGCTTTTGCAGAGTGTGCGTATTCTTTCATACTTTTACTTCTTCCCATGTAGCTATTGAGTGACAAGGGCAGTGTTAATTTATGATTGGACATTGGAACCTGAAATAACAAGTGAAAAGGGAGGGACATGAGAATTTCAAAGCATGAAATTAAAACCTTTGGGCTATGACTTAAGTTGCTGCTTGTTTTTCTCATTTTGTTTCCAACGATACTTTTGTTCTGCTCTTGGTGTGATGGGTTTCACGGGGCATGATTTGGGGTGGTTTTGCTCTTTGTTTTCATGTGATATATGAGGTATTTTTTATTAGTTTGTATTATAAGCCCTGCTTTGTCTGTTCCTATTCAGATGTGTGCTATTAATTGTCTTTATGAGAGCTATAAACATTTCTGAGGTATTTAGATGTAGTTCCCCTTTAACTTGTACAAGAATCAGATCTGAGTAAATGGGAAATATAAATTTCTAGGGAAGCCTGAGAGCTGGCGATCTTCAGCTTTTACACTAAATAGGCTCAGGGCACCGGCATGCCCATTGACTAGCAAGCAAGCAAACTGTCGAAGCTGATAACTCTTCTGGTGGTTTTGACCTGGGCCAGACAACAATATGCCAGAGAGTGCCTGGACCAGTGCGTGGAACAGGACAGGGCAGGGTGGGACAGGACAAGGGCTGTTAGCGTGATGGACCAAGACATACTGTTCAATTTCTCTGAAGTGAAATTTTCTTCTGCTTCCAAAGTCTCTTTGTCTGCCACACGGGACAGAGAAGAGGTGCAGACATTTTTTTTTTGTTTTAATTAATATTAAGAGTGGCATTTAAGAGTAAAGAAGGAAAACAGGAAGACAAAGCATAATCCAGAGAGGTCAAATTCTCCCTGGGAAATAGTCCTTACCCTACTTTTATTAACTTTGGTGAAGGACAAATATCTCAAGTGAATTAACTGTTTTCATGACCTCTTATCCTTAAATGTACTTGAAGTTGTCAGGGTCTGGAAAGGTTGTTTCAGGGTTAGAAAAAACTTCAGGAGTTCTTATTTATGCTCCTTACTCTGATACCACTCCCAAATAAGTCACTGTCATCCTCTTTCTTTTGTCAGTAACATAGCTAAAGCATTTTCTTCTATTCCTCTTGGGGTTTTTATCTTCTACATATATTATCCTTTTGAAGTACAGGCACAATTTGTTGGCAGTGAGTCCATAGCAGTGACTGCTCTGAGCTATTGCAATGCTAGTTATAATTTCATGAAATCACGATTTTAAAAGATTCTTGTTACTTAAAATAATTCTGAAGTGCCAAGCATCTCAGAGTGTGTGAGACAAAACCATGATCAAAAATGTGTGGAGGGGTGCTGCTGCTTGAAGATTTTCCTTCTTATCTTTCTGTGATATAACTACGTTCCAATATTGTGAAGTCAAAAATGCTATAGATAAGTAAGAAAGCTCAAAGGTGCTATAAACTCATTCTGTTCACTCAGATTCATTAAAAATGTTCTCTCTGCACCAGATTTCGTGTTTTGCTGTAAGACGCATCATCTGTCCCCTGCAATGGGCATAAAACTATAAAACTGGTATAAATTCTGCAGCTTTTCCCGCAGTGAGTTCATCATGAACCTATTCAGGATCAGAATTTATGTTTGAACTGTAAGGAACAGATGCTTTATTCACAATCAGGGAACTATGGCATGAGTGGCAAATGGGTTTGTCAAATAAATAATGTCTTTCAAATAATTTTCTTAGCCTACCTTTATATGGGAGGTGCTCCAGCCCCCTTATCTCTGTTATGCAAAGACAAGCTCTTCTTCATGCAGTCTGATAGAGTCAGGCTTGCACAGGGTTAAGTGTGCTATGGCTTGCTCTATTGAACAGGTATACTGAGCAGAGCTCTTGCTAAACACAGGGGAGATGCTTTGACCCTGAATTACCAGGTCACGTTACAGTCAGGAACGTGGCTAAAAACATGCAGGTCATAGGAGCATGGCTGGAAATATACAGGTCATAGGTGTTTGTGTGCTTAACCCAGTTTTCAGGTCCTTTCTTCCCTTTGCAACAGCAATTAGCACGTTATGAGTTCTCCTTCGTTAGTGTCAGGGCATAAGGCAGAAGGAAATAAACTTGTCACAGGTATGGCCAAGAGAGGTCATGGGTGTTGTCAAGAGACTCCTGCCCTTAGTTCCAGGTAGACACAGTTTGAGCTATGCTTTTTGCTTTTTATCACTTTCAATACAAAGTTGAGGGAATTGCGTGTGAGAAGGCAGAGAGAAATTCCCACAGAAAACTTGGATTCAGTTTTTGTTGCTGTTTGTCACTTCCTGGTTGCATTGAAAGAACCATTTATTGTTATCCTGCCCGGGTGTCCATGAAAATTATTTGAGTCGGGGCCAGCAGTAACGTTTCTTCTTTCCCATGTAGCTTTTTCTTGACAGAGTCTTAAATTCTGAAGGACTTCACTGAAGAAATAGTTTTGTTAACTCTAAGCTCACTGGAAGTTTTAGTCAAGGACCCTAAAACTGCGAGACAGGTTTAAAATCCAGAGATTATATTACTATGACTATTACTAATTACTATGATGGCTTATAATACTAAATAATTATCTATAATATGTTGTGTTTTGTAACAATGAAGAATACACTTAATTGACATTTTACATCTTTTCCCTGCAACCATTCAGACTAAAATGTTGAAACTGCTATATATTTAAATTCCAGGATTTGGGACTTAAAGAGGAAATTAAAAATATTAACTTTTCATGAGGGTTTCTTGCACTATAGAAATTAAAAGATTTTTTTTTCAGCTCTCTGTATTCCATAAGGAATTATGTTGGACGTGCTTCTTAAAGTGACATAATTTGAAAACTCATTTACTTTGTTAAATGCAAGTATCCTGAAATATCTTATTTATAAGGAGTAGCATGGAGGCTAACTTTTCCATAAGAGTGTGAAAGGATAAGACAGTGAGCTGGATAGTAATGCTGTAGCTGAAATAGTTTGAAGAAAAGACATAACCCAGTTACTAACCACTAGAAGTTTAGAAATAATTTGTCTATGAACAGACTTTTCCTTTAGCTTCTTAGAGATTTCCTTCATTAGTTTGGGCAAGATAGAGAAGTATTCTGTAATGGTGCCAGAACCCACTACAGCAATTCTATATGCACTAAATACAATGTTTTGTGCAGGCAGATACAGGCTGGAACATTGGATCCAAATCATTTGTGGATTAAGGAGAAATCTAGATGCAGTTGCTTTATTTCAGCCTGATTGCAACCTCTGTTATCTAGCAGAACAGAGACCAGATGCAACAAGCATCAAGCTTGAAGAAACTCAGTATCTGAGCTTGACTTTCACTCAAAGGCTCAGAACCATTTTGCTTAGACATATTTTAAACAAATGAATCATTATCAAAGACACAAACACCCTTGGTTGACTTACAGGAGAATAAATACTCTTTAAGAACACTCTAGTGAGGCAAGCTCCCACAAACATTTCCCAAACCTCAGAACTTTTGAAATGGCCCCCACTTCATCAGGGTTTTTTTCTTACACTTCTGTCTTTGTTGTAAAATACGTTTCATAGACAGAAAATGTACTTATAATTTTCTGTACAAAAAGAACATGACTTGTACCTAAAGTAATGGCTCCCTCCTCAATGTAGTGTGTTGTTGTGGTTATTAGGGTACCCTCAGAGAGGCAGGCTGGCAAAAAGCCCTCAAAGATGAAAACAAATGAGCTAACTAGTGAATCCAGCATCATGGATTCTTTTTTGTGATCTACAAAGCACTTTCTGACATCCCGGTCTCATTAGAGCTGGTTGTTTATAAGTCCGTCAAGGCACGTACAAAGAGCACTCAGAATAAATGCCCCTGCTTCTTTTATAATGGTGTATCCTTGTTGTCATAAACTCAGCAATGAACGGTAGAGTACATCTGTGATGTGTAAACGTGGATGCAGGTTACTTAAGCAGAAGCAAAACACAGCGAACGGCCCTGATCCCTGTCTAGTATGAGAAACTTATTTTTATAAGATCACATGTTCAGATTGAAAGTAATTAACTCGTCTGCAGAGTTCTGAAACTCGCTAGTCCATGTTTGATGGGGAGAAAGGGGTAATTCTTAAAATACTGAAAACGGGTGTGAGTTGAGTGTTAGCTGTGTGTGCACATATATGCGTGTCAGCTGCTGCCCTCTGCTGCACTCGGTCAGATCTTCCCCACAGATAACAACCAGCAACCTTCTTAGACCAACTCCAACACGGTCATGGTTTTGAAGCTGAAGAAATTACTTTCCTCTTGCCAGTGAGAGGTTCAGAGAGTCTCTGTGCTTTGTTCTAAGCCTACCATGAACCTTCTAACAGGCTATAACTCTCTTGCAGTAGTTTAGAGCCATGCTTCTGCTTTGGAGTCTGGTGAGTGTGCAGGTCTCCTCAGCCTAAGCCAAATCCTGCCTGCACTGAAGTCATCTTCACTATCACCTGCACACTATGCAGAGACTCTGAATCTGAATCTATATATGAAACATGAAAACTGCTGTAGCAATGTCTTTAGAAAGTCAGTATAACCCAAAAGTTTATGAGGTTCCTCACTTTCTACCCACAAGCTAAGATGGAGAATTTCCTTCAGCCACTAACGGGTAAGTTGTGCCAGCCAGCCCCTGTGCTCACCTTTGCCAGACCATGGACTTGGTCTTACATCAATCACTTTCCTGTGCAGCAGGGAATACCAAGAGACAAACATCACCTCCTCTGAGAGAGGGGGAGAAGGAATGTCCTGCCTCACTGGGGACCACTACAAGGGCAATGCTGTCATCTTAGAAGACCTGCCTGAAGGTCTCAATATATGCATGTCTGAGGAGGATTATGTAGATATTGGCATGACGAGGAATCTGTGAGTTAAGAACGACACAAAATGTGTGTGTTTGGCAGTGTTTGGCAGTGTTTGAAGACAGAAAGCATGGATTAGAATGTGCAGAGAACTGAGAGAGGTTTTGGATACAGGAAAAGATTTTTTTTAACCTAACCTTTGTTCAGTTCATATTCAGCATCTCCATCTACTGGTAAGGTGGTGATGAAGATGGCTTCAGTACTAAGCAAGTTCTGGCTCAGGCCGAGTACAGCTGTGCACTCTCCAGACTCCAGGCCAGCAGAAGACCTTGCAGTCTGCTCCCTGCTGCTCATTTACACGTCTGCAAGAGATTAAAGCCCTTGCAGATCTGCCAGGCAATTGCTTCTCTGAATGCACCCTTTCCTAACTCAGCTGCAAAGGAGTTCAGCTAGCTGAAGCTGTTTAAAGCAGATTTTCCTGGCCTGGTTCATTCTAATTTAAATAGGCAAATTTGTTGTAAGAGCAAGCTGGAGTTGTTAAGGAGGCAGTGAAATATATAATGGGTGCTGGGATGAAGTGTCAGACCACAAAGTGCAATCATGAAAGGACATAAAGAGAAGACCAAAAGACTATTATGATTTAAAAAAAAATCCCCTAATATTTTCTTTCCTTAAAGAGCTAAATTCACATGTGTATTTCTGGAAGTGTGCACATACAGCAAGAGTATGTACACAAGCCATGTGCTTGGACAAGTGAGGGATTATGGAAAATGAATGATAAGAAATGAAATTGTTCACCTTGTCAAACTTTCTGAATTGGAATGCTTTTTCTCTTACAAAATTGTTATTTAAGACTTTACAAATAGAATTCTTACATATTTACCCTGCACGTGCTTTTATTCCTTCCACCTGCTCTCCCTTCAAATTATTTATAACTGCAGCATCTGGAATTGTGAATTGATTTGAGCTGTCTTAATGTGGTCTGGTGATATGAATAAGAAATAATGGTGCAATGCCGTGTTTTCTTATACATTTTCCAGTATGTGTTTAAATCAGACCGGAACAGTCAAATGCAGAAAAAAACTTGAAAGTATCATGGCTGTGTGAACATACTGAATTAATGACGACACAGGCAGCATAAAACTACTTACAAGCCAAAGCTAACTGGGGCCTTGCAATTAACCAATCATTAGTTTTAAACATTTTTGGCTAATAATATTCCTGTCATTTTAATTTCACCAGTTACCCTCCCTAGGATTCACTTCTCCCCTTCATTATTCTTCCAACCTTATCAGTGCTTTTACTGTAACCATGAGAGTAGACAGCCCTGACTACAGCCTGAGGGTGCATTCAGGACTCTGGACCTAACCTGGTCATCTAATAAAAAATGAGCGCATCATTTTCATGGTTGGAAGCCTTGTCTGGAATGACCACTGTAAATATGATCACCAAATGTGTGACTAGAGAGAAAAGATTTGGGTTGCACAGAGCCTACTCTGAACAGCACTTCATAACCATCTGCACCTTTTTCTTTCATGTCTGTCCTCTGAGAAAGCTTACATACAAATCATGGTTCTCTTCCACTGTTTGCCAGGGACAGTCATACTACATTTGCTCAGTGACCAAGAGGAGGACATTCGTGCATTAGCTGTTTAAGCAGAAAGCGGCTTCTTTGTGCCAGTATAAATTTGAGGTACATAAAAATATGGAGGAGCTAGTCAACTCAGATTAACTTTGCAGACACCTCTTCTTCATCCCATGTTGCAAAGGAAGGAAAAGAGACTGTAGAGAAGAGTGTTTTTGTGAATACATGGCCTTGACGGTGTGTGATCAGCATTAAACTACTCTTGCTGGTTACCAAAAATGACAAAACAGAGCAAGAAAAGTTGCTTCATTACATCTCACGTTACTCTAAGCACAGTTCAACAGGAGGCAGGTCCTTACAGATACTCACTTCAAACATACAGATGCAAAAAATAGACTCTAAAAGTAACAAACTGAGATTATATAAACAATTTCAACACCCAGCTCATACACAGTATTAAAAGAATATGTTCTCAATGGCAACAGCTCAAATAAATCCCTCCTACTGAGGTTGTAGCAGTTGCTTAGAGCCTGAACCTCTCCTCTGATTTAAGAGAAGCTAGACTGAGAACATTTTAAGCAGAAGTGGACTTTCTGCTAATGTAGGGGGGGTTAATTTCTGGAAGAAGGAAACTGTAAAGATGAACACTATCTTTTTTGTGGAAGATAAGCTCCCTGCGTACTGGAGCTCTAATAATCTAATATAGAGTTAATAAAACCCATACAAAAAACAAGGAGGAGTGATACTGCAGTTGCTGTGATATTGTTTGCAAGGGCTGTGTGAGGCTTTTTGAAATACTTTGTGCAAATAAGTCCTTACTCATTTTTGGAACAGTTATGGGATGGGTTAAGTACATTGACACTTTGTAATTATAGAGGTATTTAAGGGTACTTTTAAAATTCTGGTGAGATGTACAAAAAATTGGTTTAATTCTCTCTTCAGCTGTATTTGGCGTTTTACCTGTGTCTTTAGGAACTTTTCCGTTTGTGTCACTGAGTATCTGATTTCTCACAAACACTGGCGTATCATTACTGTGGGAAAAGAATTGTATTGTATCTGCTGGGAAGTCAAGTGTTGGTTGCTATTTTCTCTTTCAGGCACAGAAAATGAATCTGATAATTAGAGCAAAATGATTTTGTTATAGAAACATGTGCTTTTGGCTTTTTTGCATATTTGTTAGTCTATATTTCTACAGATCAACTTATTTTGTGCTTTGAGAATATATGTATACATCAGAAGCATCCTTCACTGAGATATGTTCATAAAATCCATTTTTCACCTTCTTGCTTACATACCTTTGAACCTACCATATTTCTACTGTATGTAATACTCCTTCTCAGTGAAAATAAACCTCTTGGAACTCTGCCCTGCATTCACATTTGATATTTTGGGGTTTTCATCAAGCTTGAACTTGATCCAACATCGCATTGCACATAGCATAACTATTTGCCTCTGTGGAAATCAAAATAAAGTTAGTATAAAATGTTACCACGCTGATTCTGTAGCATTGCAAGACTGCGTCAAAATAGTTCTAAGTGACCACACACAGTGTGGTGAAGTAGGAGAGGAAGCCAAATGTTGCAGCCATTCAGTATTTCCTAGTCATATGCTGTGACACTAGCTTCTATTGTCTAAGAAGGGATTGTGTCACCTATTGATGGCTTGCATTTGTTTATTGCTTGTCATGTAGACTTAGAGAGTGTATTAATATGCCTGTTGATGTAATTTTGGTGTTCTTTTGCGTACCACTGAAATGCAGCCACCTCTGGGGAGATGCATGGCAGCTGTGAATAGCTTAGGGCATTGCAATAGTGTGGGAACCAAGTGAAGAGCTGTGATTTAGTGGCAACCTGTTTTTTTTAACAGTTACTGCTCAATAAGTTCTTTGAAATGGTGACTTTATTGCCAGTTGCAGCAGCTGCCGGACTCTTAGACTCCCATAAGGAGAAAATTAGAAATACCTAATTCCTTCTTGATGTCTTCTTCTTGTTGTTGCTTCAATAAAACAGCTGGTTTTTTTTTGTTTGGTTGGTTTTGTTTATAGATTTAAAGACATAATAACAACAAAATATTTAGCAAAATAAACTTTTCTTAGCTACTAAGCAGACCCATACTTCATAGATTTTTATTTGGCTTGCTACCTGCCAGAGCTCTAATGTGGTTAGTCTGCTGCTTCTTTATTGCTGCAAGTTTAATCTCTTACTGTTTCCACAAATCCAGATTCTTTAGGTTTCTCTCAATAAATCCTTTCTTACTTCTTCTTCAGTTTGCTGTGGTTGTTGTCAACATTCACAAACTACTCAATCTGCCTATCAGCATCAACAGCTCGAAATTAATAAACTTCTATAAAAGTCAATGGAACAACATTATCTTCACACACACACAAAAAAAAGCTTAAGCAAAACCATCATAATCTGACACCTTGCAACAAAAAATGTTTTAACAAGCAGTGTGTCATGTTATATACATAATAACAGTTAAAGGTAGTCTTTTGATCTACATATTGTAAAAGAGATTCATCCAAAGGGCTACAACCATCAAGGACTAGGTTTTGAATGTTCTGTCATGGGTTGGAGACAACAAGTGTCTGTGCTCACCTATTCAACACCAAGGAAAAAGATTCAGGAAAGCTAGGATGATTAGAAGTGAGCCACCTGGATGAATATTTGATGTTTTCTTAAATATACAGTGGGGTTTTGAATATACAGTGCAAAGGTGCAGCAAGTTCAACAAGTGAGAATGAAAGTGTCCTTTTCCACAGGACTCTAAGGTCCATTGAGTTGGACTCCCTCCAAAGAGCACCACAACCTCCAAGCTGTAAGTCCACCTTCCCCTGATCAGAGCAGTGGGTTTAATCAAGGTTTAGCTCTTCCCCACAATACACTTGAGTGCAGACTCATTCTCTATTGAGTCCCATTATTTCTGGAGAAAAGTACAAAGGTCCACATTAAAAAAAAATAAGACAGAGAATAGGTGTCCAAGATTTCAGTCTGAATGCAGAATTAAGTAATAACCTCCATCACATTGAAAAGTAAATTGCTACCACATCAATAAGGAAATGAACTATAATTATCTGAGTTTTATGGGTGAGGAATACAAGATTTGTTTAGTTTATATGTCTCACATACCAAAATTTTAAATGTCTTCAGTAGCACTAACTCCTAGATATACTTCCTAAATCTCAACTATGCTGCTTTGTAATAATAGCCTGTGTTCATAATTTTTAATAATTTTGTTTGAAGAAATATTTTACGTGCATTTATTGATTTTCAACATGAAAGTACTAAAGAGAAATTATCTGCAATTAAAGTTAAAAAAGAAAAGTTTCTTATAAATATTTTAATCGCCTATAATATCCAGTATGAAACTAAAAGAAGTTGAGATTAATGTGACGTCTTTCACTTTGCATTGGTTCTAGTAACTGATCAGAGCAGTTCAACCTAATCTCCAGACAATTAGATTTGAAGTAGTTCATCCTCCTGTAAAGGAAGAAATCACAATTGGCCAATTTAGAAGCTGGAATGTTGCCACCAGTAATCATTATCTGATGCAAATTGAATAATAGTTATTGCTTAAATGTGCTCCATAAAACCTGTATCGAAAATTCATTTCATAAGAAGCATTGTTTTCATACAGTCTTAAGACACGTGATGCATGAGCACAAGAAAAGAAGAAATAAAAAGACTGAAGAAAAGTGTGTAGCAGTAGATTATCATTTAAGGCTCTGGTCAGTTTTACAGCCTTATTACTCTGATGAATTCCTAGCATAGTCATGAAGAAGAAAAAAAAAGGGGGAGAGGAAGGCTTTTGGATATATTAGTCTAGATTGTCTGTAAAATGCATAGAAAGATAGTTTTACAGTCCACACCAGTGGCAGCAGACTGTCCTAGGATTGCTGTCCTTCTAGTGAGGCAACCTTCTGCAGCATAGAAGCTTACCGAGGGAAAGGAACCTAGTTTGCAACTTCGTAGTGTTCTTCAGCTACTGTGACACCTGCAGTAGAAAATGATTTTGGTCAAAACTCAGCATCCTAAAATTAAGAGTTCAGCGGAAATTGCTTATCGAATGGATCTCACTGTGCCTTTCTCCTTAGTCTAGGAAAAAGCACATTTGGTTATTGTATTTCCCAGAAGTAGCAAAATCAAAGAATGAGAGACAAGAGCCACAACTGGTTACTTAGCATCTTTATTCTGTTTAATGGAGGAGGTAAATTTGCCAGTTCAGTTTGTGTATTTTAAAACAAAGGCGATCAAATAATAAACTTTAATTTCCTATGTGTTCATTTTATTCTCCACAAAGATGCTTTTGCACTGAGCTGTCAGAATATTCAGGCAGTTCTATGAAATATTCCCATGGCTAATTTCCTGATTAAATAGTGTGTAATTCTTCATGGATAGCTGATATCTTCCAGAAATTACCTTTGGGGTAAGTAAGTTGTTACTGGAGTAGCAAAAGGGAGATAGCAGATTTATAAGAGAAAGAATCTAAATAGGCTGCCTACACAGACTTTTCAATTCATCCACAGCCTCTGACATATATCTGTTGGAAGAAATCCTGCTTCCACTGAACTCAGTGGGAGTGTACCAATAATTTCCATGGGGCTAGCATTTTACCTAAGGAATTTTGGAATAGATGTAAGCCATCACTCTTCAGGACACTGAGGAACCTCTGACTAGTGGAGTTGGGAAGGTAAGTTTCTCTGTGGGCAGGTCATTTAGGGTATGGTATAACTCCAGGCTCCATGCCCTAGTGTGGAGCCACACAGAGACTGACTGTGGTCCTAGCAGGATTACAGCTTCTTACAGTGCTCCAATTCGACAATCTCAACGAGACTAATTTGTGTCTTCCCAGTCCCTCAAAGAATTTATTCAACTTTCTGTAATTTCTGGTCATGCCATGTCATCATCCCTTTAAAGACTGTTTAGAGTTTCTTTAACCGTCCCCTTATTTATGCAGTACTAGCCCTTTCTGAAGACAGGATATTAGACTACCTGGACCAGTAGTTTGGCTTCATAAGATCATTCTCATAAATGTTCCATCAGTGTCACAAAGGAGATGCAGGAAACATTTCTTAGTCTTTGACACAAACACAATGCATCTGTGCTCACTAAGAGTCACTGTCAGTGCTGGGATTCCATATTTCACTTATCTGTATTAGATTTGCACATTTTTACCTAACGAACTATAATCTCCGCTCATTCTGCAGGTCTCCAGAATTTCCCTTTTGCTAAGTAAAGAGACTGAAGGGGTTTTTTCCTTTTTGACTTGCCTTGTGTCCAGGATGAATTTCAGCTACATTTTCCCAACCCATTTATCTGACAACTGCAGGTCCTTCTCTCTTACTTCCCCGTCCTCCCTGCTGCTCACAGCACCTCCTAATTTAGTAGTATCTTCAGATTTAACAAATGTGGTGTGTGTTCCTTCTTCAAGATCATTAATAAAAATGTTGGATAATGCTGGGCCAAATTCCCATCCCTACAGCACTTCACCACAGCATGATGCATTGCTGTTTAAATTATACTGCAATGAGTGGCTCCCTTGCATTGTACATCCCAGAGCTGAGGATGTGCTGTAGTGCAAAATTATAGATAAGAGCAGAACAGAATATTCTCATATCCTGGGCTTTGTTCAGCTGTATTTCAGAAGTTTTCTTGTACATTTGAAGCTTGAAATGCAGGTGTACAATATCTTAATAGACAGGGGAGTCATACTAACGGGTTTGGCAGAGTTTGGAAAGTAAGATTGAGCCAACTGTTTGACTTTGGGAGAATGCCTAATGTTTTATTAGCACTGCTGCTTCTTTTCAAGGGAAGCCAGTGGTCATTTGGGAGGTCTGATGAGAAATGTTTCATCAGCACAGTCCTGGTGTTTCTAAGAAAGAAAATTAATACCATTCCGTACCAAAAAAGTGATTTGTTTATAAGTGCATCTCGAGTTATTCTAACTTGTATCTCTAGTCATAAAAGGCTTGAGGTATGAGGAGACTGTCAGGGTAATGACATGACTTTCCTCCCTAGGCACTTCACTAACGTGTAAAGCTAAACAGCTATTCCAAAGAGTTGACTTTACCTGTGATTTCTCAGTAAGGTCAGCCTCTTGTCAGACAGCTATTTTCTGAATGCAGCCTAACAGAGAAACTTAATGACCTCTATTTACTTAAAGTAGAAATCCATCAAAGGGACAATTAGCTAATTTTAAACACGAATTGGCTCCCTGGTGAGAAGCAAGCTTATAAATAAACCATTTCATTTGTCCACTGAACTAGATTGTCATGCAAGTGAAATTGCTGACTCCAAAGCAGACAAGTGATTTGAAATGTTTACATGAATGACTTCAAAATGGCAAACTTTTCTTGCCTTAAGTGCCCTGAGAGAAGGGCTTAGGGGAAGAAACCTCGGGAATCAGCTTCCTTTGCCTCTGCTGATGTACAGGCGGGTTGCATGCAGGCTCAGTCCTGCCATATCTGCGCTGTCCGCTGGCAAAAAAAACAGCCCAAATTTTCTTCAGTGATTTTGTTATCAGATGGTAAAAGGTGCAGACAGACACAGCTCTGCAGCATTCCAGCTGGCACGCAAGTAACTTGGATGTTAGCACTGCAGATGGAAGAAAGAGCAGGTTCATGCTCCCAATTAGACTGGGTAGATGTTTGCAAGAAAGCTGCACTGGTTGCCTATTGGTTTTCTCTCTTGAATGTTCCCATCTCTGTGGTACAGGAGCACCTTCAGTCTTCACTACCATTATTTTTCAAGTATAAAACAGTTTGCTGAAGGAATGGAAGAGCTGGTTTCTGATAGTCACTGTGACTTGGTTTATTAAGTGAGGTGTTTGGTGGGATTTAGGTTTCCAGGAGAGCAAAGCAAAGAAGAAACGTCCTATTTTAGGAGGCTGCCTTATAACACACATTGGGGGATTTCACTTTCTTCCCAAACCAGCTTCCTGAGAAGCAGCACGTGCACTCAGTATATACTTCGAGCACTCATCACCGCAGTATTTCCACAATACTCATTTTGTTTAAAGCATGAGTGAATACATGACAATTACCCTGAAGGTATTTAAAAGATGGCAAACAGAGCAAAAGAGAAAAGGAGAGACATTGCAGGACAGTTTCCAATCCCATGGGATATGGGGACTGTGAAAATGTCTGACAAGACTCCAGTGCATTCTCAAGTAGAACAGGATGGAGCCTTCCTAGGTCAGATGAGGGGCTCAGGAGGGGAACCTTTTGTAGCTATCTTCACTCTGTTTGAATAAAGCTCTCCAGTTTGCTGTGCATAATGTTATCAGACCATAGATTAATTGTTTTTAAAGGCAGCCAAATAACTACTAGAGGCAATAAAAGGGGAAGAAAGAAAATATCCTGCAAGTAGAATTTAATGACCTTCTTCTGCATAATGTTTTACTTTGCCATATTAACATATAGCCACTTGTATAAATGCAAGTGTGTGTGTGCCTGTGCATGAGTGTGAGCCTGCATGTGTGGTGAGATTCTACTTGCATACCGTTTGCTTTGTCCTCTAATGCTGATTATCTTTGCTCAGAGAAATGTGACATGATCAGATCAAATAATCTGACTGAATCTCAAAACAAGAGATACAACTCTTCCCACAGCTGGGAAGCTAGGACCCTCTATCCTGAGGTAGATTAGCTATGTTCAGTGGACTTTGGGGACCTTCATCATGCTTTGAAATAAATTATGACACTTTGCTTTGGTCTTTCATGCCTGCTAAGTGATAGGAAGATCTGTTCACGCTGAAGAGTCCTCCCAGAAATAAAACCTTGATGTGATTTTGTGGAGCAATACCTGACACATCAATGCATTTAGGCGTGATTTAGTAAACTTGTGACTCAATCTATTTAAAGTAATGAAGTATCAGATCATTTTCAGCTGTGAACAATGAAATCTTTCCAATAGTCTAGGAAAACTCAAATGCAGTTTTTTTCCCCGGAGGTCAAACATAACATCTTACTTTCATCACAACTTAGTTACACAGTCACTCTTCAAAAGTTACAGATGTTGCAGAAGAAACCAAGAAATACAATAAATACAATTAATTCGGTCCTTATCCAACTCACACCAGCACATACCAGACCTGCAGTTAATGGCATTATCTCCGTTTACAAACTAATTACAGACACAATCCAGCACAAGAGACGTTGTCACTGATTTTTTACTTTTCTTCCACTTAATCTCAATGTTGAGGAAAGAACAAGCCTGCTACAAAAAAAGAGGCTAAGAATAGACTGTAAAGTATGTTTGCTAGAAGAGGACTCATGCTCCCAGCATTTTGCGGAGAACCACAGCTGTGGGTCAGCACACATTCCCATAAAATGGTTATCAGATGCAAGTATGCAGTTTCCCAGCAGTGTTTTGTGGTTCGGTTAGCAGAGAGCAATTCTCACCACACAGCTGAAGTCATTTCCCTGGGTTTGCCTCAGTTTTTTAAACAAAATGAAACACACCACAAATTCTGGAAAGCTGAGAAGATAAGTCATGAACCCACTGCTCTATTTGGGAAAGCTAAAGGAGAGGGAAATAATTTAAGGTATGCACATAAGATGTATAGCCACATTCTGTATTTTAGTATATCTTCATTGTGACAAAAAGATGTTTTCAGTTATTTTTTCAAAGGCAAACCACACACCACCTTCTTCCCAGACTGCAAACTTTACCCCTTATTCCCACTATGGAGGAAGGAATAACAGATACTCATATCAAAACCACAGGCTAGGGTGAAAGCAAGTATCATTAGTGAGATTTTCCCAACATTTAGAGCCATCCCTGTTTTTAATGGAAAGAAAACCCATCTCTCTTCTGTTTCCTTCACTGGCTGATTCCATCATGCCTTTGAAGGGTAACGCTTCAAGAGTGCTGCATGAAGATGATTGCCAGCTATATCATGTGGTTGTTTTGGACCCTTCCCAGGAGGCTGAATCTGAACTGAAATCAAATGCAAGTCCTTTCAAACTCATTTTGACAAAATAATCTGTCCTTTAGATGGGAATCCAACTCTCTGTCCAGCTTTCAATAATGGGAAAAACTTACAGAGCTTTTTACAGATTCTGGTTGCAGTGTGAATGAAGATGCCTGCTTTCTTGCAAAGAGGTATGCTGCTTTGGACATTGATTGGAATAGCCATCCCCATAAGTGCCAATGAAAGGAATGCTAAAATTAAGTTTTCTGCTATGGCACCTTCCAAAGGATCAGCTTATTTTATTCTTGGGATGGGATTGAATAGGAAGGGTAGTGTCAGCACCGTGAATTAACTGTGAATTGCAGAGGCAAAAAAAAAAAATGGGAAAGAAAGGAAGTTTGTTGACTTTTGCCAGCAGAGACATCTTATTCCTTCAGCTAGTCTTCCTCAGTTGTACCTCTGATTGACAAAGGAAGAGCAACACCCCTGAAAGCCAATTCAGGGCACCTAAATCTGTCATCTGCTCAGAATCACCTTCAAGATGAATCTAGAATCTCTGTTTTTATCCATTGTCTATAGAAGGAAAAAATGATCTCTGTCTGGTGATGTCAATACCTCCTGACTAGTAATGTCACCTGAGGCAAAATCCCATGAAAAAGCTAAAAGGTAAGATTACTCACAGGTCCTTCTGTCCTTCCATGAAGAGTGTGTTCTTCAGGCATTGGTGCACAGAGATTCCACTTAGAGGTGGACAGTGAGGTCCCTGATGTTTACCATCACCTGCCTGACTAATCTGGTGCTTTCTATGATGGGGCTACAGAACTGAGGGACAGGGGTAGAGAAGTTGATGTCGTCTACCTGGACTTGTGTAAAATGTTCGACACTGTCCCACATGACATCCTTGTCTCTAAATTGGAGAGACATCAATTTGATGGATGGACCACTCAGTGGATAAAGAACTGGCTGGATGGCCGCACACAGAGTTGTGGTCAATGGCTCAGTGTCCACCTGGAGACCAGTAACGAGTGGTGTCCCTCAGGGATCGGTGTTGGGACCGGTCTTGTTCAACATCTTTGTCGCTGACATGGACAGTGGGATTGAGTGCGCCCTCAGCAAGTTTGCCGATGACACCAAGCTGTGTGGTTCGGTTGATATGCTGGAGGGAAGGAATGCCATCCAGAGGGACCTTGACACGCTTGTGAGGTGGGCTGATGCCAGCCTCATGAAGTTTAACCATGCCAAGTGCAAGGTCCTACAGCTGGGTCGGAGCAATCCCAGGCACAGCTACAGGTTGGGCAGAGAAGAGATTCAGAGCAGCCCTGCGGAGAAGGACTTGGGGGTGTTGGTTGATAAGAAAATAACATGAGCCGGCTTCAGTGTGCGCTTGCAGCCCAGAAAGCCAACCGTATCCTGGGCTGCATCAAAAGGAACGTGACCAGCAGGTCGAAGGAGGTGATCCTGCCCCTCCATTCTGCTCTCGTGAGACCTCCCCTGGAGTATTGTGTGCAGTTCTGGTGTCCTCAGCATAAAAAGGACATGGAACTGTTGGAACAAGTCCAGAGGAGGCCACGAGGATGATCAGGGGACTGGAGCACCTCCTGTATGAAGATAGGCTGAGAAAGTTGGGGCTGTTCAGCCTGGAGAAGAGAAGGCTGAGTGGAGACCTCATAGCAGCCTTCCAGTATCTGAAGGGGGCCTATAGGGATGCTGTGGAAGGACTCTTCATTAGGGACTGTAGTAACAGGACAAGGGGTAGTGGGTTAAAATTTAAAACAGGGGAAGTTTAGATGGGATATAAGGAAGAAATTCTTTCCTGTTAGGGTGGTGAGGCACTGGAATGGGTTGTCCAGGGAAGTTGTGAATGTTCCATCCCTGGCAGTGTTCAAGGCCAGGCTGGACAGAGCCTTGGGTGACATGGTTTAGTGTGTGGTGTCCCTGCCCACGGCAGGGGGTTTGGAACTAGGTGATCTTAAGGTCCTTTCCAGCCCGAACTATTCTATGATTCTATGATGGAGCGTTTGGGCTATTTTGCCTGATTTACCCTCGGGATTATTGCAGAACATAGGCGTTCTAGATTTCATTATTTTCTTTCTTGATGGATGTATTATTATTAAATCTCATAGCATAGATGAAAGCACAAAGAAATTAGAATCTTTGAATTTGAAGATCATACACAAATGTTGTGAGACCTGGTGAGGAGAAAAAAAAGAATTATTTTTATGATCTGAGAATGTATTTACATATGAAAGGATATTTAAAAATGAGATAAAGTATTCTGCAAAAATAAGAGAAAATGAGAAACTGTGGATTTGGGAAGTACAACTCTTGCACTCTAGTCCCAACCTCTACCCTGCTTTGTGACCACAGGCATTCTCATGTACTTCCCTAATTCCTTGAAGAGATTCAGTAATAAGCTGTTGTTCTTATCTAGCTCCTATGCAACCTTTTTATCCATCAGTCTCAAACTACATTATTAATGAAGCAGTATTATTTTTTTGTTTTCCAGAATTGAAACAGGGGCTGTTCAGAGAGAATCAAAAGGATTTGTCCAGCCTTCCCAGCAGCTCAGGTTGGAAAAGGACACCCTTCTCCTATGTCTCAGGTTACTCTTATACCTCCTAACTCCCACTTTTTAAATTGCTCTCTTATCCACCATAGGCTCTGAACTAAATTAATTAAAGGACTCTTCTGATTCTGAGTTGAAAGAAGCAATGTGCGCTAAGTGCATGGTAAATATTTTATGCACTGTCTCCATAAGGCACCAAGGATTATTATATCAGTGCTCAAAATGCAAGAAAGAATTTGTTTGACAGAAAAGGGAAAATTTTATTTTGTGACTATTTTGTGTAGCTGGTCAGCAAATGGACTTTCCAACTAACAAGGAGAAAGAAACATTACAGAATTTTGCATAATTCTCTTACAGAACAATATGCAAAAACATGTATCTATTTCAGGTCAGTGAAATGAACCTTTAATTCAGAGAAGCTAAAAATATTATCTTATAGACAAACCTTTCATATGTCCTTTTAAAATAGAAAAAAATGACTTTTTCAGTAAGTTTTTCTACTTATTCTGAAAGAAATATAATAAAAACCAGTAAGATTTCCAAATTACTCTTTCATTACAGAAAAAAAAAATCTAAGTAAGTTTCCTAACTCTTCTGCATCCTTCTCTGTTTAGATGGTTCTTGAGGTCCACCAAGGACATGAAGTAAACATATTGTGTATTTCTGCTGTTTGGTTCACTTACAGTTGAGAACACAATTCTTCAACCATGCTGTTAACTGGGAGGATTTACCCTTTGTCCTTATATGTGGGGACAGGGAGAGAGGGATCAAGTTCAAGACAAAACTAAAAGAAGTGTGTGAGAGAAATGCAGTACATGGAGAGGATGTCTGAAGCATTCAGCTTTATCCTTCCCATAGAAGTGAATGGCTTAAAGCTGTCCAATGTCCACGTTTTCTCAAGCGTGTTGCTTATTTCCACCAGCAAATTACGTCTCAGTGTAATCTGTTAGTTTAGAAAATTTAGGAGAGGTTTCTGGGCAAACAGAAACCTGTTTAAAAAACTGTGGTACTTCTGACTCAGCTGCTGTATAGCTGTAAAAACCTACTTCTCCAACGTTCAGATGAACACTCTGAATTGCTCATAAGGGTTTGAGTTTGTTAATAATTGTACTCATAAGGGTAAGCACGAAGGCAGCCTCTTCACAGAGCACTGGACTTAGCGTTACACCTTGCAGAAACCTGCCACGAAGTATTGTACACCCGCTCCCCTCGTCAAGTGACTTCATGTGCAGCAGAATACCAAAGAAAGACATTCATTCCTTGAGAAGTTTAGTGCATCTGAAATATCAAGTCCAGACACACATGTCCTTATCCAGCTGCTCCCAGAGTTGCAGACAGAAACAAAGCAGATTTATGCCTCTTTATGCTTACAGTGGGCTGCTTATAGTTCGGCTGCTTCAAAGCTCTCCTGAGAATTTTGCTTTAATATAACTTTCCTAATATTTCTGAAAATCCTACAAAACATTCTAGTAGTGGAAGAAAAGCTAACTTACATATCCAGTGATGAAACTTATTCTACTGTTTCTGTTTCAAAATGCATGAGACAATTAATTTAGGTATAAGGAAAACCTACTACTATCATAAATGTAGGTGTTTACTCTGTAGTATGTGCTTTTAATCACTCTAAATACTTTAGATCTGCCCTTTTACAACAGTTCTAATATTTTTGTTTCTATCTCTTCCATATATTTATAATGAGTACCCTAACCTTTTCTTATCAATGTATTGTAATGATTTACTTAGTTCTAGTTAATAAGATACTTCTGTATATATGTGTATTACGGGACTTTTTGCTTAGTTGTTGTTTAACAATAATAGTTATAAGTGGATCCAAGTACATCAATGTGGTTTATTTGGCCTTGATATTGATGTCAGTGTAGTACTGATTCAAAACTTACCAGAAGCAAGCTAAATGGAGGCTTTATGAAACAGAGTACTCAGTGGAGTGGCATTCTTATGACACCAGCAATGAATGCTTTTCCAGGTCTGATAGAGCAAAGCTACAATGGGAACCTGCAGGGTTTTAGATGAAAATTCAGACATTTTGACAAAACTTAAAATGGGTAAATCCCACCTGTCTAATCATTCAGCTGGTATTCATGTATATGTACATCATCTGCTTATAGAGTTTATGTGCAGTGTATATTTAATCTTCAGTGTGTTATGCCAAATCACAGGGGGAAGAAGTAAAAATGCAAAAAAGGCTTGAGATATTTGAACAAATGTATTTTCCTGTGGCCTGACTTCTGACATTTGGATATTTGAATTTGACAACCCTATCACTGCTTTCCACTGTCATTTCCCAGTTTTATCTTTTTGCACAAGGTATTAGATGCTGAATCAGAAGAGAGACATCAATATCGTAAGCAACATAGGTGTTGCTAGAAACTGGACATTTGTAGTATTGAGCTACTCAAGCTGACCTCTTTCCCCATGGGGTGCTCTGGCTAGGTGTCTGTATTGTGCTACCACTTTTACATGTAATGGCTCCGTAAAAGCTTATGGGCAGAAGTCAAGTAGTAAAAGGAAACGATTAAAAGCAGTCATTCAAGGTAGGAAAGAGCTAATGTAGCTTGGATTTCAACAGCCACTTCTGTTAGCTAGTAAAAAATGTTTGCCTTTCTCTTAATGGAGACACCAAAAGAACATCCCTTTCTTTTGCAGCTGATTACTTTTCTGAAGCTGTTTGGTGCTGAACATTGCTTGGGATTTCTGCTTCATCAGATTCATTGAAATTAGACAAAGACCTCAAATGTTATTAAGAAAGGTCAGACAGATAGATAGACACACACATGCACACAGAGTATGATCAAACAAGCCTCATTTCCTTACAAGCCTGAGGTAAAAATAACATTTTGGAATTTCCACTGCCAGAGTTTTGAGCACTTCTCATTAAAGGATCAGGAATGAACCTTGGCACTGCTGACTAGAGTCATTTACTGTAGACAGTGGAATTATTGTTTACCCTCCAACGAAATGTTTCCTCCTTCTTCTGGGCCTCACATGAGAAATGGGAAAATCGCTTAAGAGCAGAAATCTAAATCCCACCATGGCTACCAGAATCCCCCAACCTTCAGAGGAGTACCAAAGGTGTCACAGGTGAGGAAGAATTGATTTGATATGCTTAATCTATTCATTGTGCATGGATATGTGTGAGCTTGTTGCAGTATCCCCTCATCAACCCATGGATTGAAGAAAGTTCACCTACTGCAAGTCCAGAGAAATAAAGCTTGTCCAGGCATAATAATGTCACAGAAACCTTCTGCAATATAAGCTACAAAGAACTGACTGGTGGAGAAGGTGAATACAGAGTAATTAGTCTCTCTCCTAGTAAAGGAACTGGGGGTTTACAATACAATGCACAGATATCAACACTGCTGCTAAAATAAAGGGAGAACCTTTCCCACATGTGGTACATTCAAGATTACAATATGTGCAACCATGTAAAAATAAAAGCCAATCATGGTGTTTCCTTGAAGGAGGCTAGCACAAAAGGAAGATAAGCGCAGCGGTTAACTGCTGCTTACTTTTTACTCCATGTAACTTTCTTCTCCACCCTGAGATCCACCACCCCCAATTACATTTGTTCTCTGTAGCAGAAAGCCTCCAAGATGAAATGGACTCTCTGACTCAGTGGCTGCCCTCAGAAGGAGGGATTTACATAAGGACAGGATCACCACTCTCCGGCCTGAGCATTTCCTCACACTGTGTTCCTGCTTCTTATTTCTGAAGCTTCTGTAGTTACACAGCATTACCTTAGGTAAGGAAGGTGGCAACTATAGAGATCCACACAAGTTGCTCATTAATAGCATCCAGCTATTTGACAGCAGGATACAGTGGTTTCAGAGACATCAGAAATAACATGCTAAGCTTTTCCAGCTGAATTCAAGCTATAAGTTGTAGCCTATGCCTTGCAATCGGGGAACATGAATTTAGCGCAGGCAAAGTGTGTGCTCACTGCAGAGAGCAGAGGGAAAAATATCTCCCTTGCATACATCATCAGAGGGGAATGTTTTTTCCACCAGAAAAATACCATTGAGACACATCTGAAAAGGTGTGCTGCTGCTACAGTTCAGCTGAACAATAGTTGAATTGTAATAACAACTGTTAGAAAAGTTGAAAAAGAAAGCCTAAAAAAATACAAATCAGCTATATTAAAGATGGCCCAAATTAGGCATATGCTATTGAAACTGAAGTGATCCAAGAATACTTGTAAAACCTCAGGCAAGGAGATGCTCGATGTCTTCTTAGAAAAAGTGATGAGCTTTTGTTCATCTATCACTGACCTAACAATGAACTCAAATCTTGCAGCAAGCAGTTTGTACTTCGTTGATGAATTCCCCTGTATTTGACAACCTTGTAAGAAAACCAGCTGATGAAGCAGATGCAAGAGGCATGATTATTTCTAGCACCATACCTCAGAAAACTAGCTTTATGATTGTTCCATGTTGTTCTTCTAATAGAAAAATAAACTCTTTAAAAGTATGAAGTGATGCTTCTTGAAACTTTGAGAAAAAGATTTTGTGAGCTAAGAAACAAAAGAAGGGGTGAGTTATGAAGTGGTGACAAAATGTATTGAAAACTGATAGTGGGGTTTTTTATTCACAAAATTGCCACACCTTGGCTACTGGAAAAGATCACAGAAAATCTGAGTTGAAATCATGTTGGCTATTTCTAGAGGCCAGATAATATTACTACAGCCATGTGACAATGAGTAATTATAGCTTTTAATCATTTTTGACAAAAAAAAACAAAACAAACCAACAAGAACTGATAAAAAAAAATTGCAGCAAAAAGAAGTAAGAGAATTTGCAGAAAAGTTGGCAAGGATTGAAAACCTGTTTAGTAAAAATAAAGAGAAAAGAAAAAAGGAAGTTCCCCAAGCACATGCAGGCTGAATTCAAAAAGGAAGATCATGCCAACACTTTGGAAAATTCAACGGATGAAACTTTGCTCTATCTCCAAATGCCAACTGTGAATATGAAACAGCTGCCAAAAGCAACGCTCTTTGCAATGACAAAATCCAGCATATGCTTTAAAGGAAGAGAATCGGATCCATTTTGGTAAGTATGGTTGAAATTTTTGGTTGTTCTGTCGTTTTCTAAAATTATGCTAAATTATAGCACTATTTATTCATCAAGCCATTATTTTAGATGTGCTAATACTGTCTCATACTGCCATTAGTTCTTTAATGAGTTTTGTGGTGAACTACCTGATGACATAAATTACCCACAGATGTATCTAAGTGACTACATTCAAGAAATTCTATCTTTAGAAAAATGCAGATTGCTTGAGATGTTAATTATTTGTGTCAATAATATGTAATATAGCTACAGATTTCATTCACCACATTTTGGAACCCAAACCCCTCATTTATTCTCTATCAAAACCCTGGAAAATAGGTCATCTTGCAGTTGTTTATGGTTGAAATGCAGAATTCAGGTAAGAAAGTGCCTGAAGGTCCACTGCTGGGAATTGGAAAGGTAATAACTGCTCCACCATATTTGTTCTCTTCTTTTTATCCGCATAACTGTTCCCTACCTAGGATTAAATCCCTAAATGGAGATTTAGGTCTGTATCTTTCATACATTTTCTTTCATGACCTGAAAGCAATGTGCCCCGATGTACTCGTTTTCAGATCCCAGCCAAATTCCATCACCTCTCTGGCTGCTCTTTCCACTGGTATTCCATTTTGTTTAGACATAACAACTGATCTGGATTGCAGCCTCATGACAGCTTCACATCAATTTGATTCTTTTCTTGATATACATTGGAATGTATACTAATACCATGTAATTTTAATCATATTTAGTTTAGCCATGAGTTTGCTTATTCAGTTCTTTTGTCCTTCCTTTCTTAAGACTCTCTGAAAGGTTGCGGTTAAGATGGTTATAGCAGGATCTTAGTTGCAGTTTAATATATCTTTACTTTGTTTTAACTCTCATTACTTCCGTGGACCCCCATTCAGCTTGTAATATGATTTGTATTTCAGCATCACCTCCCTTTAAGACAACAATCCCAGAAAATCAAGGTACTACAAATTGCTTCTAAAAGTGACATAAACAGCTGACCAATGGAAATAAGTGTTCTGAATTGGACTGGTAGGACTAACAGGTCATCTATTAACAGCAAAATGCATTTTTGAGGCCTTTTCCTTGGATAATAAACTTATCTGTCATATTAAAATTTCTTCTGGGGGCACTTAGCATTTGCCAGCTACAAACAACATAAAGACTCTTCTGCTTCTGATCACCTCATGTTCTTATGGCCTGTCTGTCATAATTATTGAAGGAAAACACTTCATTAGGCGCTGCTTTCCTGTACAATACTGAAGTGCTCAGAGGAAAGAAAAAGAGCTACTAAACAAAAACAGTAACAACATTGCAGGTCTTGTATTCCTTGGGCAAGAAGTGAATTTACTTAATGTACAGTAGGACACAAAATAATGATCTGAATTCTATGGCAACTATTGTTCAAGGGTTCAGGTGGCGAGTAAGGTGTCTGAAGTTAAAAAGAATGAAATGCCTCAGAGGCACTACTTCAAGGAGTGCATTTTTAGCCTACTGAGCAAGAAAGAAAAGCATAAGTCAAACATTTCCCAAAGTCCTTGGGTTTTGTGTGATCTGCCTGACACAATCAACTGAAAATTCATAGGAAAAAGTCCTGTATGTGTTTGTGCACTAAAATCAGCGAAATCTTACATACAGCTTCTTGGTGTAATTACTCAAGGTTTCAAGATTACCCACAGCCACTTGCATTGATAGGGTATTTCATTCCACATAAATTCCTTGGGATGTCTTTTCTCTTCCAGTCTTTAATAAACCCATATCTAGACAAAATTCCTACTTGAACTGAGCAAAGGTTTTTGAGCTTAGAAACCAGTCAGAATCAAAATAGTCCATACCTAGAGGTGAGCTACAAGAAATCTCATAATCCCCCCTCTGAGAACACAGTATGAGAACATATGCACAGCTGAATCAGGTTAGACCAACTCTGTGGCAGAGATGGATAGTGGCGTTTTTGTGTATAATAAAAATTCCTCATTTCTTTTTCCTCTCAGGATTATTTCCAGTATCCACAGTGTCCAGTGAGCCAGAAGCTCTTCTGTCTGGGTGAAGAAAAATCACTTTTTGGTTTGTGAACCTACTGTCTGGTAGGTTGATGTACTAGTTCTGGTAGTGGAAGAGACAGTGAACAATAATTTCCTATTCACATTCTCCATGTCATTCATGCTTTCACAGATCCTCTTCCACTCATCTTCTTTTTCCAGGATGAAAAGTTCTGATCTGTTTATTTGTTCCTCATATGGAAAATGTTTCATGCCCCTTATTATTCTTGTTGTATTCTTGAAAACTTCCCTAGTTCTACCACATCTTTACTGAAGCTGTTGGAGGAGAGAGGGAGGGAAGGAAAGCATCTGAAGTTGAACACTATAACTAAAATATAGGTGTACGTAGATTTTACATTAGTATGATGCTTTCTGGTTTATTCCTTAATCCTTTCCTAATATATCCTGACACTCAGTCTGCTTGAGAGCGACTAAGTGAGGAAGTAACAGTTCCACTAGGCTATTTATTCTAACTGCAAGATTTTGTCTCTTGGTGGTAGCAGTCATTTCAAGCCCCATCACCCTGTTTACAGATTTGTTTTATTGCTGTGTTTTCTTCTTAAACTCCCAAAAAAAAAAATAAAAAAAAAATATGAAAAAGCAGTCTCCTGCTGTGATATTGCAGAGAAATCAGCAAGTCAGCATGACTTGACATGTTGCATCATCTCCTTCCTTTGCACTGGTCTGGCTCATGCTGTGTCGAGACTGTATCTCTGGGACTGTCTTGACAATTTGCCTGAAGTTCAGGTCTATCGGCAGTGGGAACAAAGGACATGGTTTCCTTCTGCATTCCACCAAAGCCAGGGAAAGAGGTGACCAGCTGTTCCCTCCCACTAGGCAGCAACCGCTTTTATGAGGGTGAAAAGATATAAAAAAAAGCTCTGGATCTTATTATTGCTCAACATTTTACATTCAATAGTGAAAAAAGAGGCAGGTGAGTAACCAGGAGTTTTGAAGTCCAGCTGGTGCTGTTTGGAAGAGGATTTGTCACCTGTAATTGTAAGGTACTGAGGTGAAGTGGCAGTTTAGAAAGTGGCTTTGTAATAATCCAGTTTTTCATAACGTGAGTAGTTTAGCCAATATCAAACTCGTATCACCTGTTGTCCCTTATCAAGCATGCCTCTGATGTTTTTGATTTACTTAGTTCATTCATTCCTACCATACAGAACAGCATTGGTGGGCCTGGCCTCATAAAAGCAGATCACTAAGGCCCTTGGGGCACAGGAAACCAGCAAATGCATGTTTAAAAAAAAAAAAAGAAAAGAAAAAAAGAAAGAGAGGAAAAAAGCCATATGACCCAGCACAGGAAACAAATCTAATGAAGGAATGTCCTCAGCTTTCACAGGAAATTATTTTCATTTTATGCCATTTTCTGCCTCCATAAAAAGTAACAAAGTTGACCTCCTGTGCTCCTACCTAACCTTTCAGCATCAAGGACTGGAGAGGAGAAGTGTTGCCTCAACCAGCAAGATGCTAATCCATTAAGAGTATAACAGAGAGCAGGCCCTTTTCATCATGGGAAGCTTAACTATCACACCACAGCCAATATATTCTGAAGCAGACGTTAGTAGGGAATGAGGGATATTTGCTGTTTTTTAACCAAACTGAGATATTTAAAAGGGTCTACCTTTTTAGAAAAAGCACTGAGCACTTGTTTTCTGGCAAACAGATCCCAACTAGGATATGCAGAATCACTGATTGCCCCTTAAATCCTCATAGTTTGTACTAAACAGTGTAAAGCAAGGTTGTGATAGATTACAGGCAGTTGTTAGTAAGGAAGGTGTTTTAACCCGATGCTTTTTGTCATATGCACGTACTGATTCTGTTTGGTTTTGATTTAGAGCAGAAGCTGAAATAACGTTTTTATTTTGATCTCCTGTAGTCCACACCTTAGCTTGCTTTAGCCTTGTGAAGGAGCTCGGTATCTTCCTGCGTGACAAACCCTGTATTCACATATTTTATTGCTGATATGATATCTAAGGAAGAAATTGTACTGGCTGTGGCCTGACTCAAAGAAAGATAATCCTCCAATATCCTTATGTGGCACGGCTAATGGTGGAACAGTTAACAATTCAAACTCTCATGTTTGCTTTCTCATGGTAGAAAAGCTCAAGAAGGTAGGAATAACAGCAATAAAACTTCTAGATGTCAAAATGTTATTTGTTAAAGTAACTGCTTCTGGAAACAATTTTACAAAATGTTTTGGGTCAGGAGGTGAGCGCCTGTGCCCATCCCCTTTCATACTAACTCATGTTAGACATGTTAAAACTACAGAAAACAAGCCTCAAAAATGGGGCTCAAAGGAAGCCTTACAGGGAATCGATGGTCAGCTTTTAAGAAATAACTTTATCTGCACCATATTCAATTCCTTTCTGCAACTTCCTGCAACTCTCAAATTAATACCAGTGCAATGAATCTTTGTAAATTAACGAGCTTAATGAGTGAACAAGAATCAATCAATCTCCCTTGTTTCAAAAGCGCTAATAAGAACTTAAACCAAGTATAAACCTCTGAGTCACAGCCCCTTGCTAATAACATGCTTTTTGCTTTGAAGAGAATAATTAAATCATCACCACGTTCCTTTTTCTCCATATAACTTCCTGTATGATATGAATTTAGATCGAAACATACCCTTTCTACCCTAAGGGGTCTTTGTTATATCACTTTGGAAAATGATTGCATGAATGACTTATGTCCTTGAAGGCATACAAATCAGGCAAGGAAGTTAGCAGTTCTGATTGCCTGAATCTCAAAAAGAGTTGATAAGCCAGACACACCCCAGTATTTTACAACTGTGTTAGCATACAGATCTATGCAAAGCTTGTTTTAAAGTAAAAGCTGTAAAAATCTGGACATGACACAAGGAGTACAACAGGAAGTATAGCTCAACAGTGGAGGGGTATATCAATAAAATGAGCATAACTGAAAAACAGAGAACATCCAACATATATTTAGTAGCATAATATCCGACTCTAAAATATATCTGAAATTGACACCAGATCAAAGACATAAGGGAATAAGATTTTGCCGTAAAATTGGTATAAGGGTCTAAGAAGAGCAAAAATCTGAGTGAAAAGAGAGCTGCATTAGACTTTCTCTATGACTGCGAACCCTTGGTCATAACGGAAAAAATGTATTGTAGCTGGTTAATATTACCATTCTCTGGATCAGGTAAAGGCTATTGAATGCAGAATGTGGAGAAAGATCAGAGGCAACCCAAGTCTCATAAAATGGTGATAATGGGTGACCTCTGTAACCTGCGCATAAACTGGTCAAATGTCACAATGGGAAAAGGTTAACAGAAGCAATTTCTTGGTACCTTAAAAGATTGCTTCTTGGAATAGCTATTAACCTACTGTATCTCCATCTGCTGGTGTGTTTTTAGTTCAAACAGGTAGTGTATTATTACTAACAGCTGCATATCCCATATAGTTATGCTGAGGTTCATGGAACACAGTGAGGTCAGAGAACCGGGGGAGTGAATAAACTGCAGAACCACATGTAAGGTGACCTGGTTTCTATTCCCTACCCTGCCAATGATTTGCTCAGTGATCTTGAATTCAGGTTCCTTGACTTCTTCGGGCTTTCATCTTGCCATCTGTAAAGCAGGAGTACTGTCCAGTCATTGAAGTCTCTGGGAAGCTAAACTCACTGGTATGTACAGAGCTTTGAGATCCTCCAATGCAAATGGTGGGTAGAAGTGTGAAACATTGCTATGTGTGTTGAGCAGTTATTGTTTATGGTCTGTGAGTGCCTCAAAAGGATGTCATCTTTCAGCAGATGGTCTAAATCAACAACATTGTCTCCAATTAGGCTAAAAATACCATGACTGAGACCAAATACATGAAGTCCACTCAGTCATTGACATCGTGGCAGATTAATCTTCTTTAACAAGGGAAAAGCATACTCTTATTTCAAGTGGTGACGGAAAGAGTCTGAGAAGGCTCAGCATAGTGGCAGGATTTTCAGGGAACTATTTTCATGCTTGCCATGGTGCACAGATGGAGAGAGAACAGGACGCCCTAGCTCCCTGTGGGAAGGAATCTGCAAACTATGAGCATTTAGTTCCTCGTAATGCATGACTCCAGCTATCAGCTGGTCAACAGGTTTTCTTCTCCCACATAGAAGAGGGACCCCTTTGTTCAACATTATAGCTTTGCTTTGGTTGTCAAGCCATGAAGTTAAGCCTACAGCCATATTTGTCTTTATGCTAAGCATAAACTCCCCCCCAAAGGTTACTTTCACACTCTCCCCCTACTTTCAGCAAGCTAACTCACAACTCTAAACCCTGTTTGTGTAACAGTTCCAAAAACATGAGCTGTATCCCATATCTGAGTGCATTATTCCCATCTTCATTTCTTGATCGCTTTATACCTGCATTTTAAAATGTATCTGTTACTTCTTAGGCATGTAGTTGTTAATTGAGAACTTGAAATACCTGTGTGTGAGTGCAAAGTTGCAATCTCCCACAAAATAGAATGAGCATATATTTTTCATATGTGTTTGCTATTTGACTCTTTTATCCTGTGCAGTTAATGCCACCTACAGCTATGCATTTTGCTGAGCCTTCTTTTTTTTAATAATGTGTGCACTAAAATTCTGTCTAGTAAATTTGTCTTCCTATATCTTGAGCCAAATTACCAAAAGAGAGCTCTGATTCATCTGTGACCACAGACAATTAATTCTCTCCCTGGATTTGGTTTAGTGCAACCAGAACTTATTTTGGGGAGAAGAAACATTGTCTTTTTCTGGGATACTGCCCTGGGAAAGGGGGAACTTTGCAAACTGGTATGCATTTCTCTGAAGAATGGCTTTTCTTTTAATTACGTTTAAAAATGGAAGGAAGTACAAACAAAGCTTTCAAATATGGGTATTTAGAAATAAGATTTAAAATCTATTTTGGGTCTGGTCCTACAAAGAATAAATGGGTGCATAGCTTTGTGAAAACTCATGACTAATACTCAGCTTCTGCACATTTTAAGCTCAAGCAGGATCAAACCTTTCACTTTGAAATAGATGTGTTTTTGTGCTGTAGAAGACAGAAGGATCCTCAGTTCATTGTCTTTCCACCTAGTGCTTCATTTTTATTATAGAAGGCTAAAAGTAATTTCCCCAGCTGGAAAATGTTAGCATGTAAATAGGCAAGACAAAGATTAATTAAAGAAAGAAGTATGTGTGCAACAGCATGCATGTTTTTACATATTCAGGTACAACTACAAATGCATTTAAAAAATGCACCCTTAGTTGTATAAATGTTAAACTGTAAACTCAGTTCACTCTGCTTTAGTGCATATATGCTTAATTTCGGAACATTCTTGTCCAAGAGCTGCTACAAGCACGACAATGAATGGGTCATACATTAGAAAAATAATTAACTGGATGCAAAAATGGTGTATGTCCATTTCTTTGTGCGCATACAATCCACATAGGTGCACAGTGACTGTGACTGCACCAAAACAGCACTGCTTATCTCTACTAATGTGCCTTGCTAATGTAGCTGCGGGTCTATATTCACCAGATGTGAGGTGCAAAATCTCCACCCAAGCTTCTTACATATTAATACCTCCACAGGTCATGGTCCAGTGCTCTCAAGTCCAGAAAGCACGACAGCCTGAAGTCTGATGAACTTGGGCACTGTGCCCTGCTAGTTATGCTGCTTCCCTCAAGTGTTTCCTTGCTGGATTTGGGTATGTGCTGTCCTCACAACTTCAGAAGCCCCAGAGATGAGCACAGGAGTGTGTATCACTCCTCTGCTTTTTCCTGCAGAGCTTTCAGCTAAGGAGAAAAATCTTACATGTCTTTTTTTACATGTGCAGGTGAGCTCTGGAGAAGTTGCAGAAGCCTGCAGCTTCTAAAGTCGGTCTTTATAATACTCTGCACTTTGAGACAGAATAAGCAAATTTACAAGAGAATATAAACACGGTGCCTATAAAGCTTTTTTACAGTCCCTTTTCAGAGCATGACTGCTCTTTAAAATATTTAGAGATATTTTTGAATATTTTATTGGATATCCTGGTTTACAAGTGAGTGCCTAACAACCCTACATGGTAATGCTTGACATTTTCCTGCCAATATTTCTAGCCTCTAGTGTTTCAAACTGTGTTTCGGCAATAATATCAACTAAGTTTATTCAGTTCAGTTTGCATCCTCTAGAAACTATGTGAAGGGGTGGAATGAGGATTTCAGTAGAGTAGTGTGTGCTTTAAGACTGGCTTAAAACCCAGGAATCCTCCCATTAAAGAAAACAAAAAGGCCTTTTTTGGGGAAAGAAAAAAAATCAGTCATGCATTGGAATCTGGAAGTCAAGACTATGAAATTTTACATGCAGACGGGCTCAATTCCCTTTGTAGATACTTTATATTATTAATTATTCACTGGGGAAAGTCAGAAATTTAAGGATTGCACTTCTCATATGCATCCTAATTGTCAGATGAGAAAGGTTGCACTTTTTTTCTTCGTCTGTCTCAGTGTCTTAGGAATGTAATGAAGTAAGTCCTTAAAAAAAGGAAACAGTGTCTTTGATAGTATGTGATATCCAGTGGGAAAGAAAATCCACCTGGGAAACTGAAGAAAGCGAGGTCATGCTAGCATCTTTTAAAAGTTACTACTTTCTTAACTGTGTGTTTCTGCTGAGAGCCGCAGCCTAAATATTTACTGGTGTGTTTTGCTGTTTGTGTGGAGCAGGAAAGTAAAAAATAGATTTTACTTTGGAATGGAAGCTCCAAGGATTTGTATAAATTGAATCATCTCAGAAGAGGAGCTGAACCTTGTTAAAATGTGTTAATGAGGTTGAAAGCAATCATAACCTGTAGTTCAAATCCCTGCCCAGAAAGACAGTTAACTCTGAAAATGGTTACTCCCTCGTGAGAAGCCTAGCCTTGTTTTCTCATCTTTCATGAGAAACTCGTTTCCTATCAGAGAGGTGCTCAACTGGTTCAAAACACTAAGACAGTTAATGTGGCAGGGGTAATTCTTCATCTAGGGCAGCATGTTGAGTTCAAGCCACTGTATAGTCAGTTGTAAATTATCTTACAAATCAGGCCAGTGTCAAGAGGAAATACTGAAAACAGCACCTAATACAGGGCTGGTGACTTGTGTTTTGCTATAGAGGTTCAAATTTACTTCCTGCAGGTGAAGGACAAAAAAACCTAAGCTCCTTCTGCACACAGCCCAGATAAGGATTTGACCCCTGAAACACTTGGTTAGAAGAGAAAGTCTTTTTCAGCAGTTCCATAAATTAGACCTGCTCTCTATTAACCCACCCCTATCTCTTCCCCTGATTTTCCCATTACCACATAGAAAAAAAACCTTATTAGTAACAGCTAAAATATCAAATTGTTAGTAAGTCCTCTGATCAACAAATAGTTTACAGGGAACCAAAACAATAAATATCCATTCTGTTATTCTTCTCATTCCAGAACATATTTGATGTTTGATGTTTGGTGCTGCATTTCACCCCATTTTCTAGATAACACTAGGTGTTCTGCTCAGCAGTTCTTGATGCAAACCACTCTGTTTAATCTCAGAGTTCCATCTTGCAGAACCTGTGGGCCAATAAGATTTATAGGCAGTAAAAGAAATCTGGTTGAATCTATATATTGCCTCTTTGACATCAGTTGCTGTTTGTGACATTATCCTAACATACAGCAATAATTCTGATCACTGCCTTTCACGCTGCCTTCATACAGAGTGTGCTCTAATTACACTGTGGTATGACCCATCCTAGACTACAGGCAGTAGTCCCTCAGACCGAAATGGACTTGATGATGTTTGAGTGTAGGAGTAGTTGTGCTGTGGTGAAGGAGACACGATATATATTGCTCCTGCTGCTGGCAACAGATGTAGACATGCTGGTGCCTTGTGCGAGGCTGAGAGCAAGGGAGTGTGAGAAACCTGTGCCCTTCAAATGTTAGCAAGTGATGGTGAAACAGAAAAGTATCTAGTTAAGATCACTAGGTAAGACTCCAGGCAGAGTAAAACAATGGAAATGCTGTTAAAATAGGGTGAAAATGAAGTCAGAGAAGAGCTCATTAACTGTTGTTCATCTCCAGACAGCCCTCTATGGTAAAACCTCTGCCCAAACAGTAACGCTATCAATGCAGTAAAGATTTTCAGAGCAGTCACTAGATTGAGAGCCTCAGATCAGCAAGCATCACCGTCATATCAGTGTTTTAAAACCCTGTTTTAGTCGTAGTTGACCCTTTTCAAACCCATACAGTTTGCATCAGAGTTAGCCAAGGCATAGTTCATTTCAGTAAACTCATCGGTGAGCAGACTGAGGTAAGTCACAGAAAAGGTAAAAGGGATCGTCAAACATAATGAAGGTTTTCTAATGAATATCAACAGAGATCTTCACATCTGAAACAAAATTATGGGACAGACATATACTTTCTAACCATCAACCACCTTTCCTAAAATGGCTTGTGAATTTTTTCCAAGGGTATTAAGGGGGAAAGGTATCTGATGTCCTTCAACAAACACACACCGTTTGGAGAAATAAGGGTTTGGGGTCATAAATGGTTCCTGACTGTGACAAGTTCTTCTCAGATTATACAGCAGTAGCAATTCTTGCTCAAAACAATGAAGTCCTGAAGTGCAGCCTCATAAAGAAAACCAACACAGACAAAAAGTATTGTTTTCTTTTGAAGGTGAAAGGAAAAGCAGAGATGTTCATAACTAACTGTCCTGGTCCCCTTGACCTACTCCAGTTTCACACTCAGTAGCGGATGTTAAGTCTGTTAACATTAAGGGAACTTTCCTAAGTGGATGTGGGAGAAGAAGAAATGAACCAGTCATACTTCAAACACTCTGTACATGCTCTCCTCTGAGTATTCCCACAAGATCAACACACGCTGTGAATACCAAACTCTGTGTTTTTAAAGATGCAAAATCAGAAGAGTTGAGCCTGAAGCCAAACTTTGGCTCTGGAAACCTCTGTAATTTAGGGAAGATTGAATCAGTATCTGAACACTGTGGCTCAGACCTCTCCCTAAAATATAGCAGTTGACCTCCATCTGCCCTCAACGTGTCCTCTTCTCAGATGACTGCAGCTACTTTGCTTGCTGTGGCCGACTGCTTCAGAACAAGACTGCACCAGAGGGCTGTGACATGACAAAAAGCAGAAGCAGTCAGAGTTCTTTTTAAGGTGTCATTCTGCATCATGTTTTTCTATTAGAGCCTGAATAATTTTTAAGTGAATGACTCAGTGTTATTGCATTATTATGTCCTATCTCTTGAATAAAATGACAAAAGTAATAACTGCAAGTTTCAGAGGTGTTTATTAACATTTGTACAAAAAATTGTTATGTTAAAATTAATGGCTTTACTTTTATGATGTATCAAGATTTGCTGCTAGTCACTGCCTACTGTAGTGAATAAATACATATTCCAACATAATTAACACCTTTACCAAATGATTGCTGGGATTTTTGGTATAATCCATTCTGCAACGTTACATGCTCTGTTAAAAGCATCAGGATCTTCTCTTACTATGGGTAGGAATAGCCAGAATAACATGGTTACCATAAGCTAAATAGGTTTATACTTCAAAGAACCAAGACAGTGGCAGAGTTAATTGTATTTCTGTGGCATTTGATTTGCCTTAAAAAGTTGGGAAGAGTCTTATATTTGTGCTACAAGTTTTTTAGAAGTTTTCTGTGACTGGTGCTTTGAACAGGTTCATGGAGCCAGATTCTTCTAAGTAACCTGCCGGCTTTGTTGTCTGTGGTGCTTGGACACTGGGTTCAAAGACCTCACAGGCTGATTTCAGTTCTACATTTTGGCTGAAAGGGAAATTTTTTTCATCTAACAAGAGTAATCTGCTATTGCTCTTGCTAAGTTCATCTAAAGTATCTGAAAAGTCTTCAGGAAGAGAATACAGCATGGGGTTTCAACTTCAATTGCTTTACAATAGCAATCTTTTTGCACCTAGCAACTGCAGTTGCATACACATTTATGGAGGTGTGTGTTCAGCGAAAATGGAACATATCCACACTGTGAGATCTGCAGCTATTGGGTACTGTGAAATCTGAAAGGGTAAGGCATATGGCAGCCTTGTAGCACTGCAATTGTGATCTATATAATCCATTTCTGCTAATAGGCCTCAAAAGCAGCTAGGGTTTCTGCTTGAACTTTCAGACTTCCAACTGCAGTCTTGCAACTCTCAAAGAAGGAAAAAATGATCTCTTCCAAAGGAGGATGCCGCTCACAACAGGAATGGTGTTCTGGATTCAAATAGCTTGAGTGGCAAAAAAGATTTCTAAAGTATCCAGAAATAAATCTCCTTTAAAAAAGGGAAATAATTAATACGTTTTTTTTTTTTAATAAAAAAGAAAGAAAAAGAAAGAAGTCAGAAATTTAGTTACTCAAATAGGACAAATGCAGAGAACAGTATTTTACCTAATCATTCGTTCTTAACATAGCTCTCACCTGAAAGAATAGTGACCCACATTACTGACCCTAGATGGTGTCTTTGTGTGTCATATCTCTGACTGAAATAATTTGTGACTAGGTTTAATTGTTTTCACTGACAAAGAATCACTTAAAAAGTTCAAAAGGCAGAAATTTCCATTATTTTTTAATCTTGCAAATAAACAAACAAAACCCTAATTATTTCTTATAGCTCATTTTTAACCTTTTTAAGATATTTGGGAAGTAGAGATGTATTAATAACCCTGATCTTACAAAAAGGAAACAAAGGCACAGATGGATAAGAAGCTCCAGATTTTCAATGGAACTTAGGCATCTGTAGCCTACTGATTTCTAAATATCTTACCCAAAGTCAAAAAACTTTTGCAACAGAATAGGGAGCAGAACTAAATGAGTCCCGTACCCAATAGAACATCTATCAACTGCTATGGTGGCAAAATCTAATGGCATTTTGAAAAATAAATTTTAAAATACTAATATGTAGTTATGCTACTACAAAGTTCTCAAATTTGGAATGGAAAACACACATTCCTACTCTTTTTGTTTTCAGTTGTATAAAATAACAGCATCTTTTGGGGATACAAACTTTGGCCACATCTGAAATACCTGGATACATTTTAAAATGCAGGCATGTAGGAAATCCTGGTGATTTAGTGACTGCATAGTATTTTTGCTTTACCAGGGATCCTAATTTGTGCTTAAATTCTCTGGGCTAGAGAAGAGTCCTTGGGAATGCAGAAAAGAGGGGAAAAAACACAGCAAAAATCATTGCCAAATCCTCACCATTCTATGATTCTTTGATTCTGGTGGACGCATAGTCTGAGTATCTAGACATAGAAACTTACATGTTCAGCAATGTGTCAAATAGCTCTATTGTTTTTAATCTTAATTTAGTCTGCAAGAATGATTAGGTTTCATTTTTTTCCTCTTGTACTGAGTTCCTGATTTATCTGAATCATACACTGCTAATGAAATCCTGCTTTATACTTCAGGCAATAAAGCTCTGAGCTCAGTGGGGTTGTTTTCCTTTATGCTCCAGGCATATCTACAATATCTGACTTGATTAATCTGTTGCCTTTGTATGGTTTATTTAAAATGTCAAATGAATTGTTAATGTGGGAAAACATTCTGGGCCAAATATTTCTCCCAGCTACACCTGTGCTGCCTAAGCAAAATCTATGGCATCTTATTGCTGTAAAGAGAGAGTAGAATTTGTGGCTCATTCAGAACAAAGAAAATATCCAAATCTTGGGTTACATTTATCAGTGCTTGTAAGAACTGAACGCATATAATTAAGCCTTTCATTAATGTTAAAGGAAGTCCACTAAAATCAGAAAGAAATCTCACAGTTTGGAACCTGTTGACTCAGATGATCAAGATTTTTCCTTTTGCAATGATCTCATGCCCACACATGCCAGGCTTTTTTCCTTTCACTCTTTCATATGTAGCCACTCATTCATCTATGCTTTTATACATATCTGTATTTGCATCTTTCTTTGTCTAAAAAATTTGTCTAGTTATGCTTTCCACCTAAGGCATTGATGAAACTGCATAAAGTAAGACATTCTGTCTCTCTAACCAAAGAATATCCATAAAACATAAGAGTTAGGGATTTATTTCGAATTAGTCACTGATGTTTCAATATCATTGCATAGAAACTGCAACTCTTTACCTTAGACTTCTTCCATCTTTCCATTGCACTTTAGCTTGAAAGAACCAGTTTTGATTAGACAGCCTAAATCTGTCGTTTTATTTCTAGTTTAGGGTTTTTTTTGTTCGGTTTTGGGTTTTATTTTGCCATAGCTACAAGGTAATGGCTGCGTAGACAAGGCTACATGGTTATGACTCCATAACCACAGCTAAGGTGATAGTACTAGGTGCTGAGCACATCACAACTTTTGCAATACTTATGTGTTCAAGGTCTTCTGGGAGGTATTTACAGATAAAGAAGACAGAGAAAATCTGTCACACTTGAGGTAGCCTGAAGAAACTAATAGTTAATGGAAATGATCCAGTCACAGAGACACAAAGTCCCAGTGAGCTTACAAATAGCTCCCATAGACCTTCATGCTCCAGTGACTGTACAATATCTAAGTACCAAACTGAGGAGCACTCCAACAAAAAATGATGCACATGTCCAAATCTGTGATTCATCCCATCTTTATAACTGAGACAAGTGAAATTAATCACTCTATGGAGTTACATTTCTCACCCCACTGAGTCTGGATAGAGCCTGAATGACTAGCTTAGGCTGAATGCCTAACTTTGATAGCTACCTGAAAAAAACATCCTAATTGGCTTGCTACAATCATCATTCATTGATTTCGCAGAATATTAATACAAAAACCCAGCCTCCTGTATCTCAGGAGAATCCTTCTGAACAGTCCTGCAGGGAATAAAGAAAGGTTTTGAAACTGTCAGAAGGCAGGCAATCGGACTGCACACTTCTCAAACTATCATTAAAAATCAAAGTTGAACCCAGTGGTGTGGATCAGTAACGTACTACAAAAACATTCTATTTTGCTGACTCAACAGTAGTTTTCAGAGACTTCTCTTCAATATTTGCTTTAGAGCTCAGTAATGTTCTCAGAGATTATGCTGGTAAATTGCATCCACAGGTATCTCTTTAAAAGCATCCCAGGGAATTCCAAATACTGCTTTCTAAAAATTTGTGAGCCAACTGTCCACTTCAAAGGAAGGCATTCCTGCTGACCTGGCAATTTGTCGATGCATGCTTTACATGGTAATAGCACGCATGATGCACACCTAGAAAAACTGATCAGCACTGGTAGGGATTCATATATTTGAGAGGTGAAAATGTGATGCTTCTTCACCTCAAGAAGAATGTTCTCATGGGTGTACTGTTGCACCATGATTTAATATTATGGGTCCTGCTGTCTCATCTCCTTCTTCAGCAGAGAAAACTTAGATCCAGCACCTATTACACCAGTGCAACCTCAACTCAGTCCCAGTTTCAGATGAACACATGAAATACTCAGAATCTGTCCAGTGCAAACCACATTGAAATAATAATAACACAAAATTCGTAGAGTAGAATACTGCAAGAGTCATTCTGAAGCACATCTCTTTGTTAGGCCTTCCAGCTAGAGAAGCTCTTTCCCTTTTCCTTGGAGATTGCCTTGTATCAAAGAGTGCTTTTTAGACACTTGGTAAGCCTGTTTTGATCAGCTTTTATTGCAGATGTGGGGACAGCATATGGGTATTTGCTGTGAACTGTGTTTTGTCTTTTAGTACTGATCTTAGCACTGTATTGGGTGGCCACTCCGTTACCGACCCATCTCCTGTGCCATACTGTTAACACAGTAGTTTACTGCTTTCCTATTTAGTGGCTGAAGTATAGTTTCCATTTTATTTTTGCTCTCAGAAAATCCTAAACTGAATCTTGCCTTGTAAAGCCACAGATGTTGTTTCTGCACAGGCTCCATGGTGTTTTAAACAGAAAATACAGTAGCACATCCTGAAACAAAATTATCAGCTATCAGTAGAGTTCAATGTTTTTAGTGGCCTAATGGGAATTAAATTGTCTTCTATCCAAATCCTTGAAGTTCCACTTTTGTTTTAAGGTTTGAATTTCGGTGAGTTAGGTATCTAAGCTGAGAATCCACAAAGCCTAGGCTGCATAAAGCAAAGATCCACCAGAATAAGAACATGAACTCATTTGAGGTTCAGGGAATTACCGTACAAGAGAAGCCTATGCAGAAAGCTGGCTTTCTTTGGTTATATAACTTTGAGGATCCAGACATCAGTTTAACAACCCTGGAGACTGAGCTATTCAAAAGCAGCCTGAGTAATGTTGTCAGCAAGATCTTCCTGACCCTGCTCTACAATTGTTTCCAAGCCTGGTGAGGGGGTCAAAGGGAGGAGTTCAGATTTGTTTGCCTGTTCAGTCCTTGGGCTACCATCCAAGGCCAACAGCAAGAATGCCAATGATGGTGGAGGTTCGTGTGATGTGGTGTACCCTCTCTGCTGCTCCAGAACTGTCTATGCTTTCCTTATTCTCTTGTATTCTTGGAAATTCCATGTTTTTTTCAAAGATCTTACCAGTGGGTAACCAGAAATATTCTGTAAATCAACAGCATTCTTCCAGAAGTGCCTTTTGCTGCCTGGTAGCTACCCACATGGCTTCAGTATCTAACGGCAGTTGACTTTTGAGGTTGTGTTTCTCAGTGTTCCTAAAGGTGCTCAGTTCTGTGGTTTCCTGACCACTGTGGTCCCTAGGGACTGATTAGCAGAATCAGCTCAATACAGAATTCAGTGCTGACAGGAACACAAATGTCCTAGTTCGGCACCATACATAAGTAAATGCTTAAATCACAGTGAATTTAGTAAGATTCAAGCACAGGGCTCTTGTCAGCTGCTTTTAGCTGCATTACCATCTCATCTTAGTATGGCAGATGTTGACTGCAACTTGAAGACCCCCAAAAGTTTGGCCTGTTTAAAGGTCCTCAGGTGCAGAAAGGATCTTGGCTGTAAGCAATACAGGAAATAATGCAGTGATTGGTAGGAGACATAGAAATTATTAGCTGATCACTGGACAAGCACAGACATCTTGAAGAATAGGTACAGAATCACCAAAAGCAGATAGGGAGCTGCTAAATCAATTTTTACATATGCCTCCTCCAGTCTAGGTTTTTTTTCTAGGCATCCAAGGTGAATTACTTCTGTCTATCTCACTTCTGTAGCAATTGCAGTTAAGTAGAGAGTCTTACTTTTTATTCCTACTTCAATTACACTGTACTGTAATTTATTGGTATGGACTCCCTAATGATTTTTCTCTCAGGGAATATTAAGAAGTCACTAGCTTAGAAATATAACTGACTGCAATGATCAGTTCCACCACTCAATATACTGGCAAGAAAAAGCATTTGTTGTAGTAGTTCGAGAGAATTGTCCTTTGAGAATGGCATTTTAAAGTGTTCACCTAAATTACAGTTGTGCCATAAATATGACAGGTTTAAACTATGGCAGCTGAGAAATTATATATATGAAAAATTACAGGGATATGATCTTTTTGCACTGGCGCATAAAGATTTAATCTCCTGGGTTAAGTACCCAGAACACAGCAGTTGTGTCAAGATAATAGTTAGAAAGAAGCTCAGAGAAATGTTTCTCATGGTTATTTCTCAAAGCTTTGATGTTTTCTTCGAAGGAAATGCCTTTCATGGAGTACAGGTGCAAAGCTCTTGTGGTGGCCCCTGGGTGAGCACTCATGGGGAAACGTTGCAGGAAAACAAAGGAGGCAAGTGACCACTGAAGGGTTGACCCAAGCGTGACTTCGTGTATCAGCTCCTCGCATTATAAGAATACATTTCTGGTTAAAACAGCATAAATAACTACCAGGAAAACAGCAGCATTCCAGGAGAAACTGGCAAAGCACAGGTCAAGAAGATTCTAGAAATAATTCCTCTGAACAACAGTCCCAGAAAACCCTAACAAATTCTAAGATCTAGGCACTCTAGAAAGTGTAACCTGTCGAAAATCTAGTATACTAATGGGGCTGTGATAATAAATACTCTTTTTATCCCCCAGTTTTTCCTGGAATATGAATTATAAATTCTACATATTTTAACCTTTTATGACCACTGTCATTATTCCACTTAGAATGTGATGAATAAACTTAAATACATAGCCATGAAACCACAACTTTTGGTGTGATACTTGAGCTACCCTTGTTCAACATTCTAGCTATGCTCCTAAGCATCAGGGATCTGAAGACTATCTAGGGGACATTAGGTGCAAGCATGTGTCACAACAATGAGTGGTTTAAGGTCACTCAAAAAATTGCTACCAAAGGTATTAGCAAGAGTAGTTTTAGTATCATTTATAAAGCCATGACTTAACAGAATTTGTGGTCAAAGTTCATTCTATTACTTTTTACATAGATAAAGCATACAAAGGAAAACTGAGGTAAAATCAAGTGAAAATGATTGGTACAGAAATAGATACAAACTCTACCACTGAGTCACTAGGATAAGGATAAACCCCCTTGCTGAAATCCTGACAGCACCTAGGTGCAGCTGGATTTAGTCTTATTCTCAGACTTGGTCAATGATAACCATCTAAAGGGTTACAAGTGTACCAGTTCACTGAAAGGGGAATTTTTATATGGTTTTCATTTAGCAGCAGTTTGCAGTTTTAGAGTGGATTTTATAAAGCGGGTCAATAGAATTTACTACAATTGCCATAGCAATCTATACACACATACACACACATGCATACATAAAGATGTACAAAGTTACCTGTTAAAAATTCCCCTCAGGGTCAGTGAAATATTCATGTCTAATGTCTTGGCATTTCTCAACAGGTAACAGTTGAGTTGAGTCTTGAGGAGAGGGGGGACTTCAGCCCAGGTTCTGTCTTTTTGTGACAATCCTCTGATTATGGAGGATTCTCAACTGTGTGAACTCTGAAGAGCATCCTGCTAGGAGGAAGATGCTGGTTGCAGCCCATTGTGGTCCAGCAATGTTCAAAGAGCTTCACTTAGGACTACTGTTTATAGGGTCACAAGATGACTTTCTTTAGTCATTGCTAAATTTCCATAGTGCTCCAGTCATAATACAGCCAAGGTGAGGAATGTTCCAAAAGCTGTCAGGGGTGACTGATTATTCTTGCTCTCTCTTCCCACCTCGACCAGGCAACAGGAGTCACTGGTATGTCCAATGCTGCTTCCACCTTAGCCACGTATGAGTGAATGGTATGGTCTAGGGGTGCTTAACCACCCAACTCATTACTCAAAAGCCAAGGCCTAACAGGATTTCCTGAGACTGTGGAGTGACCCACAGGATGTGGGGGGAGGATGCACCACCAGAGCATGACAGGTATTCTGTGACAAAATAGATTAAAGTCATCTTTAGTGTGCATGTGAAGAGTACTGAGCCAGCAGAGAGAGGTCACTATGCCCTGTGTGCAGCACAGTCTTCTGCTACCCTCTGTAGAAGAATGATGAACACTTTGATGGCACCCTACATTTTTTAATTGTTGCAGAAAAGCTGGACAGTGTTCAGAAGAAAGCTTAAAATGTTTTGAAGATGATGAAAGTTTTGTCCATGGAGACACTTAAAAGGTTTCAATCTGTTTATCTGATCACAAGAAGAATGGGAGAGATGGCAAGTATGAACTCTTTTCCCAGGGAGAAGAGAGTGGGTACTAAAAAGTCACTTTGATCTTGGGGAGAAAAGGATCACATAATAAAAGGAATAACAGACAACTATTTAACAAGGAGAATTGCTAATCAAGTCACTGACAGCATAGGTTGTTTTTTTGGAATACATCTTTAAGATGAAGTAGAAACAGAAATTATAGTTTTCATATACAATTAATTAGGTGATAATTAAAGGACTGTAACATATTGGAGATCTAGGTAAATAGTCTAATGGTACCTCTTGGCTTTAAACTCTGTTAATTCACTTTTTTTCAGTGACACAATTTATATATTTATTTCCTTCACATAAAATGGGTTGCTGTTAATAATACACACCACTTAGAAAAATCAAATTCCATCAAATGAAAAAGTGAAATGTCAAAGTAATTATACAGTGCTGAATCATAGGAAATCTTCTAGTCACATTCCAGATATTAATACTAGTGTAAATCATTACTTTTGTTGCAGATAAAAAAAGCAGAACAATTACTTTTAAATATTATGTCATATTTCTTGTAAACTGTAGACTGTATTTAAAGCTGTTGAAAAAGTTCTAGTGAACACAAAATCAGATTAAAGGTGTAGGGTATAAGTCTTCTTCAATTTATGGGTTCTTCGCAGCATACTGGGATGTGACCATGTGGCCTAAGTCTTTCCACAAAGAGTAGCTTCATTTTCTTATAGGAGAGCCCAGCAGTTTTGGGATGAATCTCTCAAGGAAACTTTGGGTGGACCACTGTATCAAACTGGATCTCTGCTATGCATTGTGAAAATACCTAATAAATAACTTTACACTTATGTGCTTGGTAAAGACTCCTTGAATCGCATGTTGCAAAATGACAAAAAAATAACTATGAACATCCAGTTTTCACTGGAGGGAAGAAAGAGGAAAAGCAAGCCTAATTCCACACTGGTATTACTCAGTGGTTATTTAAACATTTTCTAGAAGAAATGAACTACTACTCCATTTTTTATGCAAAATGAACATCTCGGTAAACTGCTATGATTTGAACAGTCACCAATGCTAGTGGCAGAGCTGGAAGGAGACTGAGATGTCCTGAAATCTGCTTGGTGCTCTGTCCTTCAAGCAGCTTTACAAAACCTTCCATTCTTGTGTATATAGAATCCCTTCATATTTCTTTTCTTTAAATCCTTTGTGCTTAAATTGTGTTCAAGTCTGTGAGACTTTCTATGAGATTTCTTGCTGTATGTATTTGTTCTATACATGCTGCTGGCAAGGACAAGAGGAAAATTATCCAAAAATCAGGTATTTTATTGTACATATGGAAGCTCGTTTTGCAGACCTGGGGCAAAATTCTGGCCCAACTAAATTAATGGCAAAACTTCAATGGGGCAGAATTTCACCCCTGGGAACTAAGCAAAAAATACTTTCACCCTTACAAGCTGAGAACGGAAACTTGCTTTCAACAGGATGATATTTGCTGCTACCTATCCCACAGTAGTTCTAAAGAGAGTTTTGTGGTCAGTCCAGTTAGCTGTTTAAAGGGAAATAAGAATGAAAGTAAATTTTATTTCATTGACTTATGAATACAGAGACCGATTAATTCATGTACAGAGGAAAACTGTAACAAAACCTTACACCCATGTCGTAGAGGCTTTTTTGTTACTGATTTAGGGTGACATTATTTCTGTTAACATGCAGGTTTTTTCAGATTATGCATATGTATTTATCTGGATTGAATTTGGAAATGTTTTCTATAGGGTTAAGGTAATAAAGCAGAAAAACCAACAGCATCCTTTCACAAAATCATAAACAGCCAAAACCTGATCTAAATGCAAAGAAGAAAATACCTTCAAAACTCACCAAAAAAACCCAACCCAGGGTTAGAGGAAAATAAAGCTCCTTTTTATTTCAAACAAATGTTAATTCAAAGCTAAGTGGAATGAAACACCATAATTGCTTCTAAGACTTATACGTCTGGGCCTCATTTGTACGGAATTTTAAAAAATCTTTCCATTCTAAGGACCTAAAGTCACTCTGTGCCTTGTGACTGGATGCCACAAGGCATTGTTGAAACACAAACTTTGGCCTGAGACATCATAACAAAAAGAGGCCAAGATGCATGTCCAGATGTTCTCTGTTCTTCATACCTAAAAGATTCCATAATTCTATGATTCTATTCCTCCATTTTAAAATGGAGACCAAAAAGTTGAGCAAACTGGATTGGAATGTCTTGCTCTTTGCAAAGGATAAAAGTTGTGAAATCTTCAAGACCAATCACTAGGACTTCAGAATACCTGAGGTTATGCCATCGCTGAAGTGTGCTGCTGAAACAAGAATGAATTCTTGAATTAAGGCCCAGTGATATGTCATACAACAAAATGATCACTGCTCAGGTCTAAACAATTGTCAGCATAGGTTTTATAGGAGGAAATAATTAATTGATTAACTGTGCAAATTTAAAGGGAAAGGCTAAAGACCTGTCCTACTCTAGGCTATTAAACCCCATTAATTCTTTCTATTTAAAATTTAGGGGTTTTATTGTTTCCTGTCCCTCTTTCATTTTTTTATATTTTCTCTCTGGTCAGGTCTCAAGATACCAACCCACTTCAGACACAGCATTTTCTCAGGTGCTGCTATTTCCTAGTAACCTCAGCTAGTAATTGATTCACATATATCACTTTCCAAGATGACAGTGCTAAGATTACTGTGAGGAGGCACAAACAAGGAGAGCTATAAAGTACAACAGTACATTTAGTGGGCACAGAGGATCACAGCATAGCAGCCTCTTTGCTTATATTCTCATGGTATTTTGAAAGAGAGATATAAGCACTCATCATGTTCTGAGTGCAATTCAGGCATACTAAAAAATCATCTTTTGAAATGCATTAGATACCTGCTGAAAAAGCTACAATTGGCATATGAGATTTTTCAGATCAATTCTCTTCAACAACAAGGATTTTGTGCAGATGCTACTAAAATGTAATTGTGTCATTCTTCTAAACTTCATGGGGAAATAAGGAGGGGGCATGAGCCTGGACAAAGTGAACAGTCACAAATATTCCAATGAATGGTTTTGCATCTATCTCTATGAAGTAGTCTATTGTATTAGAAAGGTGTTTCACTTCAGCCAAGTGGGGTCAAACTATTGAAAGAGCTCAGAGATAAATTTATGATTATCTAGAGTAGGGGTCAGACTTTCAAAAGAGCTCAGCTTGTGCTCAGTTATGACATTGCTTAGCTTGACTTTGCCTTATTTTATGCATATTGTTTTGTGATTCACTTTATTTCTTGGTGTTTGGGGTTTTTTTTCCCATTCTGTTTGCTCATCTTTCTGTGTCCTTTCCCTTCTTTGCTTCTTCTCCCTAGTTTTTCCCACCTGTGCTCTCCTCCTCATTGTTCCTCCTAATACTTTTTCTCTCCATGTCTCATTCAGCTACCAGAGATTTCATTTCCTATGCATTTTACTGTTAATAATGTATGTGAAAGTCATTCAGTGTCATTTACTTTGTTCTGCTCCCAGCGTTCCTGACTCTTTTCCCAAGACACAAGTACAGAGAGGATGGCCAAAGCTGGGAGATGGGATACAAAAGGGGGGGTTAGATTTCATGATATGAGGGTTTAGATTTCATGATATCTGGAGTTGGTGGCTGGGGAAGTATAACTCAAATGACTGAAAGAGGCACCTGAGTTCTGTTTGCACCATATGAAGATAGGTAAGTGCCCAACACCAGAGAGTCGACAGGCAACATCTGAAGAAGGGCTGTGGGAAAAAACTGTTTCTCCCTTGAACAGTGACAATATGCTCAGGCAGGCAGAGAGATGCCTTTACAAAACTGGAATTCAAACTGCCAAACTGCTTCCTGCCTTCTTCATATATTTGGGCAGGGACAAGTAGGTTGCTGTTCCGGTGCCAAGGCAGGTGGTCCAACTCTTGCACCTAATCCTTTCCCAGAACACCCTTTGGAATGGCCTGAGGACTTGGAAGATGCTAAGGAGACTTCAAAACGTCTATTTTTGCTTACTGAAGATGTACGTCATTTTAAATGCACATCCTAGGATATGAGTTTTCTTAAGCCAAAATGAAGAGGAGTCAAACTGGTTGGGTAAGAGCTTAAGATTTTACTCAGCCTTTACAATTAGTGGGAATTTTATGTATGGCTTATATGGTAGGGTCTGAGTCGTTATTACTGTTTCGTATACACTGAGAAGCTGCAGTGATCAATACAGTGATCATGAGCACAGTGTATGCGCCTTCAGAGCTGGATTTGGGCAGGGATCATTCCCTCCTCTCATGTGGATATGAGAGGGAACAGAGTGTATCCAGCTCTCAGGGGACAGGAGCTTCTCACATATTCTTCTGTTAAAATAAAGGCAAGAGAAGTCTTTGGTTGAATATAGCTATGAGGATACGTATCCCCCGTAATTACCCAATTTAACTGTACAAAAGAACACCACACTTAGATCTGAAAAAGGGTTGCATTTTTGGGAACTGTTGTGAAATAGACCAAATTTGAGTCAACGTCCATCTGATATCACTTAGTTGTTGTGGCAGTACTGTTTGAAGTGGTTTCTTTCAGCATTGGCTTGGGCTCATAAACCAGTCAGCAATGGTACATGCTGCCACCCACATTTAACGCAGAGGCAAGCAATGCACAGCTGGAAATAGTCATTGCTCTAGAAAGAGCAATAAAAGCAAAGTGAATGAAGAAATTGCTGACTCATGTCTTTGGCTAGCTTGGTTTTCAGGAATTTGATGGTTTGTGAAGGGATGAAATCTAGAACTGCTTAATTACATGGTGGGAGATGTCAGGATCCTGTCAAAAAATTGTCTTAGAAAATACTAGCTCTTTCTGCCTGCAACAGGCACGGTTTTAATTCCTTTTATTTCAGAGCTTTGCGGACTTCTGTAATTTAGCAAAAATATAGAATAAGCATATGCTAATTGTGGGTGAGGAGTGCACGGAGAGGTAAAGAAAAGCAGTGATGGTAGATTTGCAGAGCTTTAACAAAAGAAATAAATAAGGCTAATATGCTGAAGCATAAGAAAAGAAGTTTTGCCTGAAGTCTAATAACAAAACATTAGAGCAACAAGTAGAACAGTGCAGAAATTAATCAAAAGTAAACGAACCATAAACTTGCAAGGCAGTAAGAAACGTGCCAAAGTCTACAACAAAAATCCAGCAGATGAATGAAGAATTCTCTTTGTCTTCCACTTTCCTACACTACATGTTAAAAATGAGGTGAAGATATGATAGGAAATATCTAGGAATTTAATTTTTATTTTTGCTCTTGTTTGTGCTCCCCTGCAGCTTTGTAATAATGTTTTATGCATCTTGTTAATTATTTGCATTATAATAACAGCATGCTGAGTCTTAAAGATCAGACTCTCGCTTAAAGGGGTTGCCCAATGATAGTAAGTGTCAAAAACATAAAAGCAAACAAAACAACAACAGAACAAATAAGAAGAGGAGAAGGGCATTCTCTCTCGTTTACAAATAGAGCACTGAATTATCCCTAGCTTATAGGTGGATCACTGATGTCCTTTAGTCCTTCAGACTTCAAGTGTCACAACCAAGATCGCAGATTCAAGATTGCTTTGGAAGCAGAACAAGAATGTTGAAAGTATGAAGGAGCAGAAAACAACATTTCTGTTTTATAAAGCATATTGAAGTTTTAAATGTGTTTTCTTTGTTACAAAGAAGGAAAACAAAGCTTTTCAGTATTTCTGGGAGGAAAGAAATAAAAGGGAAGCCTCAGGAAGACTTGGTAATAGGGGCTTGCAGATGATGTGGGAGACCAGACTCAGTGTCTAATCCCTGGGAATCTGACGACCCTGCAGAGACAGCCCTGGTGAGGGTGCCTGAAGCACTTCTTGCTTTTCAAACAGGACCACGAAGAAGAGTGGGAGAGAGAAGATGAGCTTTAAATATTTACATTTTCATGTCCCTAAGCTTTAATTTAATTAAAGAAGGTGGTGAGGCACTGGCACAGGGTGCCCAGAGAAGCTGTGGCTGCCCCATCCCTGACAGTGTTCAAGGCCAGGTTGGATGGGGTTTTGAGCAACCTGCTCTAATGGAAAGGGTTCCTGCCCACCCCAGGGGTGTGGAACTGGATGAGCTATAGGGTCCTTTCCAACCCAAACCATTCTATGATTCTATGATAGATTTCCCAGAGAACAAGTGGGGACTTGAACAGGAGTGGCTAGTGTTACCTATGAGGGCCCGAAACTCTGAATCAGTCCACCTATGTCTTCAGAGTCATCCCAAACCTGTAGAAAACAGTCCACAGAATTGAGGGAACAGTTTAGCTTTGATGAAGTGTCATTTCTCAACAGGTAGCTGTTTTGTAAAAAACAATGTTTTTCTCCTGCTCTGAGTCGTTGTTTACCAGGGTGCAGAGCAGGTTGGCAGCAAATTTTTTTCTTAGTAGTATTTACCTGACAAAAAAAAAAAATGCAACAAATATGCAATATATTATATATGCAATTAAAATTTCACATATTTGGTCTTCAAAAAGACACTGGAACCATACCACAACTACTTTCAAAGCTAGCATGTCCCTGTCACTCCTAGCAACATCTACCATCATTTTTTATTGATAGAGTTAACCTTAAACATATTTCTTCCAAATGAATTATGTTAGATTGAAGACCCACAATCACTTCTTCTAGTCTCAACTAGCCTTTGTTTTTCCACACCACTCACTCCAAAACTGACAACAGAAAAGGTCAAGTAGGTCACGCCCAGCTAGTCCTAAATGCCACAATATATTATCCAAGACAGAGAATATAATTATCTTTTCACAAGTGGCAATTAGTAAGAATACCCCCCATCAATTCTGTTTAACATTCAACATTTGTAACGTGGCAGAAGCCAAGGCATTACAACAGCAAGGCCAAGTTACCTTAATAAGGTTAAAGCTAAACATCGAATCTGGAAGGGTTTTGTGCCAGCAGAAATGTCCAAAAATCTGAAATTTAAAAGAAAACAAAATGTTTATTCCAAATATTTTAAAATATTCTTTGTAAAATTCTATAATGTGAAAAAATGCGTTTGGCTGCTCCTTCAGCATCTCAGTATACCTTATAGCTGTAACTGATAACAAATAAGTAACAAATGATTTAGAATTATTATGGGGTAATATGCTGAGAGTATTACAATCTCTTTTCCATAGCTAAACAACTTTTTATAAAGTAAGAAAATTATCCTACTTATTTCTTGACTCGTTTACTGTTGACAGAGAATAATAGAGGTAAAGAGAAGTCATCAGTTAGAAAAGAGGTGGTTAATTTGGAATACCTCTGTTTCTGAACGTTTGATGTAAGAACTTGGAATTATTTTCTGAAGGTTTTGATTGCAGTCTGGCTTCAGCCCTGATGTCCTCTGTCCCAGGTCTGTGCTTTAACCACAAGATCATTCCTCAATTCCTCTACAGTGAATAAAGTGAAATTATATAGATATTGAGTTGTCGTTCCGGTATCTACAGACTAACACTGAAAGTATCCTGGATCACCAACAATGAGTTCATCCACTAAGAAGGATTATTTCCAATCATGTCATATCCACAGGATTTTTTTTCGCCCAAGTTTACTTTCCTGTGTAATAGTCTCCCATTCCAGCACTGAGTGAAATGGACTTGGACTTGATCATCTGGAGCTGTGATATGCATCAATAGCCTGAATATGTCTCTCTCGGTTCTTTCAAGTGATATCTGATTTCCTCTTATTTGTTCTCAAAACTACTGAATCCTTTCCTGCTAGATTCTCAGTTGAAAGCTCTTTCCTTGTATTGTCAAGAGGAGCAAACACATTGTTTGGAACCAGACTTAACAGAGAATTCCAGTCATTCCCGTAGCAATTTAGCCATAAGCCATTTGGAATGATCACAGAAATGCCCTATGGGAGGGATTGAATTAAATTTCCCCACTTCTTTCAAACAGCTGAACACACTGCACCCTTCCTTTCCCAGAGGGCACAGCCAACCCGAGACAGTCAACCCAGAGTTCACTTGCAGCAGACAGTGACTGTATTTTGTATCCAAGAAAATCAGCTTTCTGGAGGTTTTCTAGTGGCAGAAAAGTCATAGGTTACATGAAGGAAGGGTGATTTCCCTTCTTACATTCTTTCCTTTCTAAAATGAACTGGCAACACTGCACACAATTGGCTGAAATGGAAAACCAATAATTATCAAAATGTGTACAGAAGAGTCAGTGTCACGGGATACCTGATAGAAAAGGAAACACTTGTAGTCAAATGACAGTTATCTTTGAACTAACAGTACAGGGTGATGATGCAGTAACTAATGGATTTATGCACTTAAGTTTCTTCCAAAAGCTGCTCTGGAAGACACAAAGTTCTCCTTTAGACCTGCAGAAGGACTCTCTCTGACTACAATCCAGTTGATTGAAAACTTCAAATCTTCTAAATAATAACCACACAAATTCATCTGATCTCGATGGTACTCAGTACATAGCAGAAAATAATGCAGACTACCTTTTTATTGCTATTGGAACAGTGATGAGTAGCCCTTCTCAGACTCTATTTCCTTCTTCTACCGCAAAGACAAGCTCTAAGACCTGATATTAACTCAGTATCAGGTAGTTCACCATTATAGCTCAATCAAGACCTTTTACATATCTTATTCATACAGAAATTACTTTTCCTCCTCTCTCTCTGTCAAAAGATTTATCATAACTTTCTTGACAAGTCTTTTTCTCTTTTTTTATGGTTTGCAGAAATCACATTGGCCCTCAAGACTGAAAGGAAAGCCAAAAAGTCCCCTGGCTGCTTACACATGGAAGAATTTAAATCCCTCAAAGCTTATGAGTTCCTGTCTTTCCATTTGTTTTTTGACTATAAACTAAGAAACTAACTTCAAGGTCTCAGTCTGAGACCTGGGAAACTCACGACACAACTGGTAAGACAAAATACTAAAGGAAAGAAGCAAAAACTTTCCGATTTTTATGTGTATGAGCCTGAAACAGTGGGATATTTGCCTTGGGAGAGTCATTTGCCTTAATGGAGAGTCAGCATCGATGTCAGGATCTAAGCCTGGGGTCCCCAGGTATATTGATCTAAGCCTGCTGCTTGCAGTTGCCTCCTCCAGGCTCAAAGGAAAGTGCTTTTCAAAGCTTACCACTGCAAACCCTCCACAAGCCTGAAGAAAACCCAGTCAGTTACCAGCAGTGACCGCACCCTGACCCCCATTTCAAATGCATGTAACATTAAATATTAACCAGCCAAAGAGCTAAAACCTTGCAAGAGGCTGGTCTGAGGCATGCAGCGTGCTAGGGACAGACATGCAAATGCCAAAGTTGCTTTGGTCTGATATATTTGTTGGCATTTGGCTACCACCTGAAACCATCTAAACAGATATAACCCACTTCTCCAACACTCCCTGCCTTGAACTGCTGCAGAAGGCAAACCAAAAAACAAGGAAAACAATCCATTTCAGTGGAACAGTTTTCACTGTGAATATCACTGACAGCATCATTTTGAAGCATAAAGGTGAAAGGACTTTTTTATAGCTGCCGGAAATCCTGGTAACACACTCTTTGTTTTCAAGCTCCTAAGGCCAGAAAAACCTTGCCTGACTTCTCTATGTACAAATGTCTAACATCCTTGTTCCTGGCTCATGGGAGGCATGTCCTAATGCTTGCTGTCAACTCACTGGTGACACATAACCGTAGTAGAAAGTGGTTGAATTGCCAGTTTTGTAATGTACACACACGTTGTTCAGGATTATCTAGCGGCATCAGCCTCTGGGAAAAAGGTGGCTTCAGGGTTCTGATTAAAAGAAATCATAGTCAAATCAACTGCTTCTTATTTGTATTTTATTTAATAAAGAGAGAATGACACAGATAGTATTTCTCCCAGCCTTGCCTTTTCAGTAAGGGGCAAAGGGCCCTTCAAAGCTCTGCAACAGCCGTAAACTAGTCCCAAATCGATTGCCATCCCCAAGCCCCTTCTCTGAAGGCTTAATGGTATTTTCACGTGGGATCCAAAGCAGGCGGTCTTCAAGGAAAGTTATTGCATCTGGTGAAAAAAATAAAGTTGACATTTTTTGACAAGACCCTTAAGTATGCCTCTCCCAGGAGGCTTGTAACATAGAAGAGGCTGAGCAGGTGGTAATAATCAGCATTACATACATTTGAGCATTTTCTATAACATGGATTACCATGGAATTTCTTCCTCCCCCTCCTCTCCTTGGGGAGACTTGCACAAATTGCAAACATTTTCAAGGCCCTTTGATAAGCATTTCTATCACCAGCTTCACAGCTGTAGCTAGATTGTTTAAAACACATAAAACACAGCCCTACCCCTCCCTTGGAGATAAGGAGTAGGGAAGACTCTCTTTCTCTGCTCCTACTAAGCCTGTTTTCTTAATGCTACCTAAGAACATTCTACTGTTGTGCTTAAGCAGCAATAAGCCACTGTCAGTCTGCTTTGGAGTGAAGCACTGCCATATCTCGGAGAAAGTCAGTGAGCAAAACCAAAGGTAGCTAAGCAAAGATTGGTGTGTTCTTATAAAAGGATAAGAGTAAATTTAAATCTTTTATCCCAATTCGTCTCCTGCCTGCACCAGAAAGAGGTGAATAGTGAAGAGGTTTAACCACAACCGCAGGCCCTTTCAACGCTGAATGAGGAATCCCTCTTATAAGTGAGATGTGACAATCTTTCTCCCAGTTGTGAAGCTTTACACAAGATCTCTGGGATAGGAGCCCTGGATTCCATCATGCTCTTGGGAGCTGAGCTCCTTGTGGTGAGAAACGGTCTGTTATAAAGGCCTTACAGTTAAGGATGATGTAATGAAACAACGAAATGTGTGGCATTAGGCAGTTGACATTAATGAATACTTTTATAATTTTATATGTTTTTACCAAATAGTAAACTGACAAAAAAATGCAGTTTCCAGAGATCACTGAAACAATTATTAAATGGTGAGTGGTTTCTGCCACAAACAGAGGGAATTGTGGAAATAGGAGATAGAGGAAGGCCTTCAAAATAATGATTCTATTCAGAAACTGCAATAATATTTAATTTTTTTCATCTCAGAACTTTTCCTTTGTGTCAATAGATTGCTTTTGTTGGCTTTGAACTTAATGTTGGGTTTTGTTATTTTTTTATTTTTCTGAGAGAAGATTTTGCTAGTGAGAGAAAGCACTGTCCAAAGGGCTTGGATCAAATGGTCCATTCTGAATCAACATGAAGAAATTATTTGTGTTTATTCATAAAAATCCACATCTATATCTTCTTGAATTTCTCTGTATGTTCTCAGGTTTAGGATTTTTTACTTAGAAATCCATTGTTGAAACGGCTCCAATAGAAACATGCCAAATTCACGTGTCCTCCTTAATCTTATATTTCTGCATCTTCAAAATTATTTTATGAATTTCTGTAGCACTAATATTTAAGACTCGAGTAGTGACACTGATCTATCTCAGCTAATATTTACCTCATTCTGATAAAAGCAGATTTTCATATGCATATGTTTGTAAAAGGATGTAAAGGACTCTATATTTTTTTTTCTCCAGAAGAGCTCTAATTGTCTTTTCAGGTAATTATTGGATTCTAGATTTTTCAGTCAACAACCCTGATAATTTAGGTGCTACTTGATGAAAATCAGAGACCATAATTTTTCTTCCATCACAAATATGTTCGCCCTCCAAAGAGCAACTCTTTCAGCTCTCTCTTGCTTTCAGTCATAATCACATTCTTTTATCTTTTTAGCATTTCATTTTTTGCCAGAAAACTACAACATGCTTTTATTTCACTTAAATTCTAAAAGGGTTTCAACAGAGGAAAGCCTTACTAAAACCTTAGCGTGTTCTCCCATGGTGTCCTCTGACTGGGTAACATTTATGTTTCAGCACACTGAGGGTTTTATTTCCAAAGCATACAAGCAATTTCCCCTGAAGCCAGAGAAAATAAACGATAACTTTACTGGTTCATTTCTGTCATTTGTGTTGCAACTGTGCCTAACAGCTTGGTTAAGGCCAGTTTATTGGGACAATGTATTCTTACATGAAGCTAGTTAATATCCATTTTGGCTTTAAAAGATCATTTTGCTTAATGGTATTTGAATTGTTTCATGGAAAGATTAGGGTTGTGTTCAAAGAAGGGTTTTTGCATGTAGGGGAAAGAGGCTGGAGAGAATGTAATAATATTAGGACATATAAAGGATTGTCTGCCACATCTCTGTAAATTCATAATATATTGTGAACTAGCATAAAGAGGAGAAAACTGGGGTATCAGTGTGGCCTCAGTAAAATCAAGCACTTTCAGTGAATTTAGAAGATCTGATCATCACAGAACTTGGAGTAAAATCTGAAACACTGATTTTTTTGAAGTATGCGTTTAATCTAAAAATTAAAAGTCCTGCCATGGACCTATATCTCTTAGTCCTCATATTTCTCTTGAGAGAGCTCTATCAGCTATGTGTAGCCTACCAACTGCTATCCTCTGGGATACCTTCTTCTGCCATGTCATCACTTTCAAGGATGCTCTTAATGGAAAGTACATCCCACTCAGCCCTACAGATCCTGTTTTAGGGATTGGGACCCTGTACCAATCAAAGAACTCATGCTTGGCGCACCTTGGACAAACCTTTATAATCTTAAGTCTCCTCACTTCAGCCTGAAATTGGAAGTCAGTCTTTCCAAGTTCAAAAATAAAGAGTTTGAAGCTTATTTCAAATGCCTGAGTGTTGACACAGTAATAGAGCAATCCAGACTGAATTATGACCTTCTCATGTGACAAGGGATGTCATCTTCCTATTGATAAAGTAAAATATTAAAACAAATGACTCTCATCTGATACCTGCAGTCATACAAATGCCCGGGAAGAGCAGACTGTAAAATGAGAGCTGCCTCTTGAGGTAGCTGAGGTCTGATTTGCATACAGCCTAGTAAAACAAACTAAATAAAACATGGATGCAAAAGCAGTATTTGCACACTAAGGGAAAAATAAAAGACTGGTTTCACAGATGTGTCTGTTGAGGAAGGCAAAATGTATTACTAATAACTAAGCCCTTTGTATCACTATGAAACTTGCTGATTCTGAACTTAACATAATGAACACACCAGTCTGATTTGTGGATCAGTGCCCTATTCTGTGGATATTTTGCAAGTTTCCTTTAAAGGAACTAATATTCCTACCTCCCAACAAGCTAGTCATTGTAACAAAATGTGGAGAAGGAGCTCCAGCAGCATTAATAGCTGTGTACAGCGGACTTAAGGAGTGTCTAGCTTTTAGGCTCAGTAGTGCCTGTGGCTAATGGAACCGTAATTAGTTAAGCCAATTACTTAAAGAGGTCTTCAGACTCTTCCTTCTACTTCCTTTTTCCTTGCTTTGCAAGCTGCCTCCTATTAGGCATCTTGTTGCTGCCTGCTTTCAGCTGAAGCCTCTGCATGGCCACAGCAGGACGTAAGTCTCTGATTTCCATTCACACACAGAGATCCTGTTTCTAACAAGGGGGTTGTGAGATCTTGGACCTCAAAGGGAGAATAGAGGGCAATTTCACAAATGGGGAAAGGGCAGCAGAAAATGTGGTCTGAATTATCATGTCATTCCAAAACTCTGGCTTTGGTTGCCATCAGTTCATCAATACAGCAGTGCCAGGCAGTAAAAAAGGTTCATCTATACTTAGACAAACATATTCATGATGAATACTACTTAGCTGACGTCTGTCACTGTTTCTGACTGCCACTATACACACAGCCTGACATCAGCCAGACTTCAGCCCCTCATTAACATTTTATCAACAGAACTACTGATTTATATTGTATCTTTACTCTGGAGGCTTGGGATGAAACATATTCTTCTCCTACAAGGAACTTCTCAGGGTCTAGCCAAAGTCAGTGCAGATAAGGAACGAGAAATGTTAGATGTGCTGCTCCACTGCCACTTGCATCGGCTGCATTTGAACCACTGTACTACATTGCACAATTAGGTCTCTACAATTTGTTGAACTGAGGTCAGGCTGCAAATACCAAAAACCATATGAGGTGTTCCACAATATGGCTCTCACAATCCACACAGAGTAAATAAATCCTGCATGGATTTTGTATTTGCACGAAGAATTATACATTATAATCTATAAGGCATTTCATGCCATTTTTACCATTACTACACATTTAAAAGTCTTTGCATTTATACAAGCTTCTTCTAAAGTTCAAACTTGAGCTTTTCACTTCAAGACAATACTTTCTAAAAGATAAGGGGTAGCTCATACAAGAGGTGTCAGCTTTATTTCCTGGAGTGCCTGCCATAAACTGGCTTTTGCATATGACTTCTCATTTTACACTTAGGAAACTAGATTCGATAGCCTTTTTTAATGTTAGCAATTAACCCTCACAGTGTTTAACAGCCTATTCTAGACAAATACGGAAGCAAATTCAGAAAGAAGTGAGTCCTTCATGGAAAATAACCCAGCTAACCATTGTGCTGCAGCATCTCTATCTTTTATCCTGTTGGATACATCATTTGTCTGAAGCTGAAAAGATACGTTGCTACACCATTCATGCAAAGGAAACAGTTTATGCTCCTGGTTTGCTATTGGCAGGGATTCTTCTTTTCTTTCTAGCAAAATAGCTGTCACCCACAGAAATGCTGACTTGTAATTGTAAAATGCATGGTCTAAATGCCATTCATAAGCCTGTGGTGACTCATAAGTTCTAGAGACTTTCAGACTGTTCCCTGAGCCAGATGGGAGGCCCAGATTCTTTTAATGTTAAGTGGGATTGAAAGAGAGCCTCTACCCTGTTACTGGAGCTGCTAAAACCAATTGCACAAGATGCAATATTAGGAATGTTTAAAACATTTCAGGAAGAGATTAGTTAAATGGTATGCTGGGCCTTTTCCTCCAGCTGGGCCCACAAGCAGCGACAGCAAATCCAGACTTTTCACTGAGGTTGGTAATTAGGTCTGCCTCGCTCCCAGGAGATTAATTCTCTGCAGAACAGATTATTACAGTCCAGCTCCTGTATCCATGGGCAGACTCAGTCAGAAGGCTGATTTCAATTAGAGAAGTTAAGTGCTATTGACTTCTCCCATGTACAAGAAGAGGTAGGCGTGGGAGGTAGGAGCCAGATAAGAAACCAGATTGCTGAGTTAATCTTGCAGTTATAAATACTAGAAAGAGCCTTAATTTGTTATCTCCTAAAAGAATAGGTGAAGATATATTTCTTTATTTCATTGCAACCAGCTGAACCCTTATAAATGATGACTTGCAAAGAAAGAAAAAAGTCATGTGTTTTTGTTCTATTTTCTTTCATATGAGATAAGAAAATACAAATGTTTTGTATCAGCAATTAAAGTCTTGTCTTGTCTACCTTAAAAGGCTCTGTGATGATGAAGGACTAATCAAGTTATAGCCTTATAAGAGGCAGAGGGCTGAGGTCATAGTTTAGCGGTACAGGAGCTCAGGCACCATTAATGCTTTGCCATGGATCTGTTTCCCTGCTTCTGGAGACATATTCCCATGTTGTTACTACAAAACACTGCCCTGTAGCTTGTAACAGAAAATAGTCCCCTGTTTGAAGTACTTGACTAAAGAAAGGCTGTGGTCTCCTCACCGTCCATCTCAGCTGCCCAAAATATCAATGTATTTGTTGTCAATTTGTTGACAATCTCACCCCAAGCAGGAATATTTCATGGGGAAACCATGCATATTTATGGCTATATATCTGTTTCTTTGGTCACTAACTTCACAATATGTCCTCACTGAGGGATTAAAATGAACTCACAACTCAATAACCTTGAGTAAATTACCTGTGGTATGAATGATCACTTAATATGTAGAGTGTTTGCTGAACATGTCTTTTCTACTGTGTCTGAATACTGCTGAAAATGAATAGAGATCCATTTTGCTTTCACAGTGATAATCAAAATGTTGATGTTGCTGCCCCCTTTGCACATACAGAGAACACTCATAGATTCCTGTGAGGTGACGTATTACATACCATTTCTTACAACACCTATTCAGGAGGTAAGAAAAATGTTCTCAGAGAGGTTCCCACAGTCTATATATCAGAGATAGTAAGGACAGATGTAAAACAAGGGTTGAGGATATTTAGTGCACACTGTTTCACTTTGTTGCACTGGCAGAAAAGCCAAATGTTTTCTGTTTGGTGACATCAGGGGCTGCTGAGCAGGTGGAGAGAGATGTGCAGGTGGAGAGATCACACAGGTTTCAAGAGCAATTTCACATCTGTGCTCAAGGCCTCTCTCTCATCACAGCATTTATCTCTTCTTTTAAGCACCCTGACTGCAGGAGGGTGTTTTTTTTTTGTATCTCGAGTGATGTTCAAATAATAATGCTTACCATTTACCTCTTCAAAGTCGCATACAAGGAACAATTGCTTCAGCCTCACAACAATCCTATAAGATGGATAATCTCTTTCTTTGCAAATGACAAAGGACGAGATAGAGAGAGGTTTAGTTCCTTCAAGACACACATCCAGATATTGGCAGAACCAAGGCTTTACCTTGGAAAACAAGTTAGCATCCATATAGTTCACTGCAACATGGCAGTGAGGTCAGAAAGCTAAGCAATGGGTGGGACTACATGATTTCTTGTGAAGGAAAGAGCACAGGCAGGATGTAAACTCCATGCTGAGAAGACCTGGTGCTCAGCTCCGAAGACAGGTTAAGATCCAGTTCTCCCACTTGAAGGACAAGAGAGTGAGACAGATGTCAGTGTTCACATGAAGGCCCTTGCTTTGAAGTCCTAGTGCTCACCTTGGCTCACAGCTAGACACTGCTATACCATACCTGTAAGGGCTGTAGTGGATTGGCATATTTGGACCTGGATCTACCTAAGTTACAACCTGCCTAGATCATACTTTTGTTACCTAAGTGACATTTCAGGTTTTCCCTTTACAGTTTTTCTCCACTATTTATTAGTGCACAATTATTTTCTTTCAGAATTTCACAATTCACTTATTTCACTGCAGTAATACCAGTGCTTAGACGTGAATCAGATGAAGCCACTTCTGCATAGGCAATTTGAGATATCTAGTGAATAAAGAGTCTGAACATATTACTGACAGATATGGCCTAATTTCAATTTAAAGTGGTAAAAATTCATATTATTTCTGTTATTTTTTTCAAAATCAATTTATCTACCAGTGACAAATCTGCAAAATTCTCAATCTTCCCTTCAACATGTATGAATTTCTTGCTGCTACTGGAGACTTTCATGTGTTCAGCTTCTATACGCAGTAACGCTTAAGCCACTGCAGAGGTTGGGAGTTTCACTGAAAGTTAAAAGTAAAAGCAATCTTGGTGGTGTACTGTTTTGAAAAAGAATCACTTTTTCTTTACATAAAAAATAAAGATGAGACTAGGAAAGCTGTGTCTGATAGCTGAGATAAACCAAGCTGTTTAAGTTCAATAACTGAGATGTTAAAAGTCCTTGGTATATATATGAAAGCCCCACTAAACATCCCAGTAAAGGAAGCTGCCATTTTGATATAAAACTATTACTGTCATGATACTGCTATTTCCATATATATGGAAACATATATATATATGTGTGCGTATATGTGGAAATAGCAATACACTGGCAAATTTCCCCCCACACGCTATCTAAGTGGATAGGAATACACATTTTAGAGCAGGTAGAGCAGATTTGTATCTTGCCAGTTCCCCAGCAATACACAAACTAATATGATTTTACCAAGTGCAGAGAAAAACTGGCAAAGGATTATAAATTTTTTATCCAGACGTATTCCAAAAGGCAGATTAACTGTGTCTGAATTCCTCCTGATATTTGTCTCCTATATTCTTTAAAACTTCCCGTAGTGAAAACGTCAACATTTCCTTCATCAATCCACTCTGGAACTTAATTTTCCTTACTGCTAAAACCCTTTTCCTACAGCCAAACTTGTATCACCCTCATTGTGACTTAAGACAGTTACTTTCTTACTATCCCCCTGGGAAACAAAAATAATTTGTTTCTTTCCTAATGTAAGAGGAGAGTAGGTAGGTTCTAAAGTAGTATTTTTTTCACAAAACAATATGAATTTTTTCCACTTCCTTGAGATTTCCTTGGAAATCCCTTTGGCCGGTCAACTGAGTACGCTAAGAAGAACTTATTGGGCCTGAGTAGGAGGCACCCAACCCAGCTAAGTGTGCCCAGCCAGTTCATCTCGTGTCATAATCAGAATGTAGGAAAAAAGGTCTTAAGCATGCTCAGTTCCACCTGCTAACCATTTTTCCTCTCTCTTGAGTATCATACCAAGATTATGCCCTACTCTTACAATAATGCACTATGGAATATTCCCTAGCATTAATTTGCAGTTGGATCTAATTCTTGTCTTTGCTTTTCTAAATTTTTTTCTAATTCCCTTTTTTGTATTTGCACAGCTTGGTCTTGTATCTTTAATATCATTTGTTAGAAAACTGCAAATTCTTTCAAACACATATCATTCTTAATCCTGTTTCACAGGCTGTGATCAGTTAGAGTCTATGAGCAACAAATAAGACTGGTTTCAGCACATCAATGGCATTACCGTAATTTTCTTCCTCTCACCATCAACAGACCCCGTTTGTGCACTGATTACTGTGTCATGAAGCCCAATCTGATTTCAATCTCACAAAGGTACATAGCATCATCACAAAGTCATGTATGTTTTAATTTCTGCAAGTCTCTTTAAAACGCTTCATGCTTAACAGGCAATAAAGATGATATAGTCATTACTACTGACTTATAGGAGTTGCAAGAATGACAGTAGATAATTAAAATTGTCAGGTATGATATCTTCTGAACATTTACCCAATTCATAAATTCTTGTTTGATCTATATCCATTCCAGTCATTCCTAGTGATCAGTATGACTGCAGTCACTGTGTGCTAAGCAAATCTGCTTTAAATAACAGTTCATGTCCTAGAGAATTTCCCAGTATGCCTTGTCAAAATCAGAAATGTCTATTCTACAGGAAATTCCAAAATTCAATATTTTTTTCCTGAATTAAAGCTGAAATCTGAATTACAGCTACAAATAGTTCCTAAGAACCTACTCAGGAAACCTTTTTTCTTTGACATTATTCATCTAGTAAAATCCAGGTATCCAATATAATTAAATAGCTTTCTATTGCAGTTACTGTTTTAATGTTACAATCAAATTGAAATTATTTAAAATACATTAAGTACACTCTGTGCGTGAATCAGAAACACGACATCTTATTAAAATAAAAAGCTAGTTCTCTTTAATAATTTTTCTACTTTAGATTATCAAAACCAATACTGTTCAACCAAATGCCCTGATTTTTATTAAAGTGTTTGTTCCTGTGGAGGTTCATAAAACAATTCATTGTGCCTCTTTATATTAAAAAAATTCAATGAGATAAATAGGCAGGACTGACTCATCAAAAATAATCAGTCAGAGAAATTGCCAATTAAAAGTGACCATTACTGCATTTCTCCTTTGAGACTTTTTGTTCCTCCTGGGCTGTGGACACATATGCATTCATGCTCTTCATTCATACCTAAACACCTCACTCTTTGAGTTCACGTTTCCTCTCACACTGATCCCTCCTGACGATGACTGAAGATGATGAGTACATGCAAATGTAAATAACTTCATTTTAAAGATAATAGAAAATGTATTTTGCTGGTTGAGCAGAAGTAGAGCACTAGTGCCTTGCTTTATCACAGCTTATTGGTATTCCGTGGTCTGTGATTTTTAGCCTATTTTAAGAACTAACCCTTAGCACCATGTAAACACACTGGCCTTCTAACTTTGTAATAAGTCTCTGTCAGCTTTCCCAGCTTCTCACCTTACAACTCCTTCCTTTCCTACTTTCCAGAAGAGCTTGGGACTGTGGTCTGCATGCTAACAAGTTGCGTGATTTTTTTCCTCAAAGGTGACCATAAAAAAAAGGACATCTAGGAGGTTCCAAACTGAGCTAATGCTGTAAGGGGTCCAACTCATGATCTTTTTATCAGACTGGCAATATTGATAGACTATTGTATGTGACCCTCCCTGCAGCCCGGGGAGGGCTCCACACCTCAGCAGGGGGGTATTTCCTGCAGGAGCTGCTGCCATGCAGAGCCCATGAGCTTTTCCATCCTATTTTCTCCCCTGTCCTGTTGAGGAGGGGTAGGCAGACAACATCTGGCTGGGCATCTGGCATCTAGCCCTGGTTAACATGCCTTATTAGTGTATCATATTATTTATTCATATTCAGGAGCATCCTTATTTTCTGTCATGTTACTGATTTGCCAAGGACTTCAATTACAGTGTGTCTTTTAGATCCCAAAGTTAGTGGCTGAGAGTGGGATCCTGGTCCATCTTGATAGTGAAAAGGAGGAGGGTTATCCAGAATGGATTTGGTAATTCGGTGCAAATTATGTCGGATACTCTGAATTTCTTTCCAGGGGAAAGGAAGAGACAAAGGATATATCTCTCTGAGATACATGCAGAGGGAAGCATTCATTACTATATTTAGGCAGTAAAGAAGGTGTTTAATGCCAGTTACTGCAAAAATGTCACTTCGGCCATGTCTGTGTTGGTAAATTAACCATTCCCAGCACCTTTTCTGGCACAGATGTTAAGCAACATGAAATATTAAATTCCCTTATCCTTTAAAACAGAGAAGGCTGCATTCTTTTTATTTAAAGTGAATGGCCTTTGTTCCCACCATTCCTTAAACAATATGCAGCATTGTTTGGAAGAGCTTGCACTGACTTGGGCCAAAAGTGATGCTAAGGGCCATTCTAATTGTACAGCAGTATAAGCAACGAAGCCCCAGGGCTCCGGAGTGCCCCCTGCTATTGTTTAATTTACTAATATAGGTTCAACTTCAGAGTCAAAGTTTAAACCCTGCATCTAATTTGAATCAATGTGTTGAGTTAAAGAGGTTTTTCAGGAGGATGCACTGGTGTGAATCCCACACACGACCCCAGCTCATGTTGCCCTGCAGGCTCTTATCTCCCATTTTGGGGTTGCTCAGTCCATTTCTTGCAGTGGGTGAGGTCTCCCTGCTATCAGCATCTCCCTGTCAGGCAAAGCAAGTGATCTCCACAATTTCGATATACCATGTCATTTCCTTCACAAGCTGCTCTGGAGTTGCCCCTCACATCTTTCTTTAAACTGCCACTGATATTAAAGCCATATGTAGAATATTGGGCAAATCTTGCGATTCCAAAACAATCTTTACTTTTTTCAAGCACCTTCAAGTTTTACCAAGAAACTAATCAACATCCACCACAAAGGCCTGAAAACTCTATTCTGCCTCTGTAATTGAGAACTTGTTTTCATTCAGTATGGGAAGAAGCATGAAGATGATTTACTGATTTAGGAACTGGGTGGAGTAGACCACAAAGGAATAAACTGCAAACATGTGGCATGAATTATTTGCAAAGGAGGAGGGAAAGAGGGAAAAAAATTGCCTATAGAACTCTATAGATAGATCTGGATATATAAATATATAATGCAGAGTACCAGTGAAACAAAGCACAGATGATTAGGCCAAACCAAACATTCACATTAAATATTGCATTTGGCCTCATTTCAAAACAGGCAGCAGTAACAGCAGGGAGAGACATGGCTTGCCAAAATTGCATCAGACACACATTAGGGAAAGAGGAAATGAGTTTACTTGAGCCAGCTGTGACATCAAAGGGGTTGGTCTTGAAATGGATTGTGGGAAAGGGATCCCCCTTTGGTAAGTTTGCAAAGTTCAGCCAACCCTTTATAAATACCTACCTCTAAAGAGAACTTGACTTTTATTACTCTTTTCCTTCCCTAAAGAAAATCAGTGTTCTCAGTCAGAACTGTGAGACAGTGAACTGCTATAAGAAGGAAATAAACCTTAAGGGAAAGGGTAGACAGAAGGTGTAAAGATTCATTCTGGAAGAAGAGGCTCTGTGCTAATGGTTGCAATAGTTTTTCATTAAGAATGGTTTTATTGAGATGAATTAGTAAAGCAAAACTATAAGAAACCATCTACTTGTTATTTTCCTGAGCTGCAGCCAGCCTAATGGAAACTGTAGATAAAACAGAAAACAAAATAAAATGAGACAGCTCCTGGCATCACTGAGATCTATGGCAAAAGTCCCCCTGACATCAGGGAGACAAACATATATCAGTCCACCAACTCCCACTGACCTTGCAATCCTGCTTTAAGGCCTGATGCAGCTGTAATTACTGCCCAAGGATGTCCCGCTAAGGGAAGCCCCTGATTCAGTCCAACATCACTGATGACAAAGAGATGCTTCCAGCAATGCACTGGCCACGTTGCTTCTCTCTGGGACACTTGACACTTCAAAGTCACACAGGAAACAGGCTGTATCCAAATACTTTTTGCCACGGGGCTTGTTTAATCTTTAATGCTACTTAAATAGCTTAATTCCATCTCTTATGTATCTCTGTTGACTATGCCCTGGAGATTGAAGTTAGAAAAATAGCTCATTTAATGGAAGGTTTTCCAGTTTTCCAGAATATTTTGTCTTTTTTCGACACTTATTTGCAAATTGTTTATGCTGACAAAAAAAAAAAAAGAAAAGAGAAAAAGAAAAAAAAAGAAAAAACACTGAAAAATACCCAACCAGCCAAACGAAAAAGCACCTCAAAAACAAACAAAAAGCCATTTTTACTTTGAATCTACCTAGCTGTGCCAGAAATTATTCTCACAGAGAATGTCTCAGTGTATTATAGCAAGTCTACACACAATACGCAATTCATGTATTCGCCGAGGTAACTCAGACGAGAGCTGTCATCTAGGGTTCCTCAGCATTAGGGGTTTCATGTTTACAAGTAGATTGACAAGTGCTAGGGAATGTTCTCCAGCACTGAATCCCCACCACCTAAACTGCTGGAACATTTTGACCTTTGTCATCAGGCATTTCTCCAAGTGGTTCTAGGTGCCCCTGAGTATTAGCGCTGATGGAGAACCATTCTCAGTATGAAATTTGGTATTGCCTTCCCACTGGCAGAAAAAGTTTGTAGACACATGCACTGTAGCAGATGGCTGTCTTAAATTCCAATTTGAGATATTTTCAAGGATCTTGTCAGAGATAAGCAGGAAACTGAGCTGGCCCAAAACTGATTACTAATGCTTCAAAAAATCTCCACTGCTGACTATGCTTTGTGAAGTATTTTAATGCAAGAGCTCTAACTTCTCTTAGATTTCTTTGAGATGACACCCACGTGGTATTTCAACTTCTAATCATCTTTCTTTCCTGGTAGCTAATGTAGAGGCTGAAGGAGATCTTCCTTAAGTCCTATGATTCATGACTGTCTTCCTTAATTGTGTCATGCTTTAAAGGATTTGCAGGTTATGTTTGAGTCATAGAATGATTTGGTTTGGAAGAGATCTTAAACATCATCCAGTACCAACCCCTCTGCCATGGGCAGGGACACCTTCCACTAGAGCAGGTTGCCCAAAAACCTGTCTAGCCTGGCCTTGAACACTGCCAAGGATGGGGCAGCCACAGCTTCTCTGGGCACCCTGTGCCAGTGTCTCACCACCCTCACAGTAAAGTTCTTCCTTGTATCAAATCTGAATCTACCCTCTTTCAGTTTAAAGCCGTTCTCCCTTGTCCTCTCACTACATGCCCAGTTAGAAATCCCTCTTCTGCTTTCTTGTCAGCCCCTTCAGGTATTGGAAGTCTGCTCTAAGGTCTCCCCTGAGCCTTCTCTTCTCCAGGCTGAACAAGTCCAACTCTCTCAGCCTGTCTTCATATCAGAGGTGCTCCAGCTCTCTGGTCATCTTCATGGACTCTTCTGGACTCACTCAAGCAGGTCTACATCCCTCTTGTGTTGAGTGACCCGGAGCTGGATGCAGGACTGGAGATGGGGTCTCACAAGAGCAGTGTAGAGGTGGAGCATGACCTCCCTCTACCTACTTACTGGTCATGCTTTTTCTTATGCAGCCCAGGTTATGGTTCTCTTTCGCTGGGAACAGTGTAAGAATACCTTTGCATTTCTATATAAATAGATAAATATATACACTCCTTCCCAGTTTGTCCACAGTGGCAGTAGTCACACTAACATTTTCCAAAAGTCACTTGTATTTTGTCATGACCTAAGATCTTAAATATCTCTAAGCAGATATTAAGGGAAAAAAAAAATCCATATCAGTTCTTCTCATAGCAGCTAGAGCTCAGAATTTATCTTCTTCCTCCTTTTACCTTTTACCGCTGGGACCAAATGCTGTTTGTTAATCTTTCAAGGTAAAGTAGTGTGAGATAAAATCTGTTACCTCACAAAGAGACCAATTATGAAGCTTAATCAACATTTATTAAGTGCCTTGAGATTTTTCAGAGGGCAACAGTTATAACACTATGCAAAAATATTTATTATTATTAATAACACTGTAAATCTCTCTTGTCAATGGTTTATCAGCTAGATACAAAAATTATTTTGGGTGCCAATGCAAGGACAGTAGCCAGCACTAGTAATTGGAAGTATTGCAATCATTATAATAAGTATAAAGAGAGAGGATTAAATAATATAAATCAAACATGCAATGTGAGGTTGTTGGGAAAACCAATTTATTTTCACTCAAGAGATGTAGCTCTGTGTAATTGGCACTGATGGTTTCTCTGTGCTTCACTACTTGTGAATTTTGTGGTCATCCCTCAATCATGAAGATAAACTGATCTACCCCCATATGTAGTAAGTGAAGATTAGAATGATTGCTAAGCATTTTGTTCCCAGTATTGCTGTTGGAATTTAGGTCTTGCTTTAAGAACTTAAAAAAAGTAAAATGAAACCATATACACATGTTCTAAATAATTGTCATGTTTATCTTGCTCAATTTATTTTTGTGTTAAGCTGTAGCGGGTCCCTGTGGGGAAAAATAAAAGCTCTTGTGACTTTTGTAGAACCACAATAAACAAACAGCAAATGTACGTTGGCACTATGTTATCCTCAGGTCTCACCCTTCAACTCTGACTAAACAGCATGCTCCATGTATTTCTCAGATACTAGAAGTTAATTCCTCCATCCCTATGTCCTAACAGATTTTCCTTTCGACAACTGCTTTAAGGCCAGAGCCTCTGACAACAGCATACAGATTACAGAGATAGAGCAGTTATTTCTTCGGACATGACTTCACCTCCCTAATATAATAGGTTGGAGAAATACTCATGAGATTCTATGCCTTTCAGGTTTTCTCTAGTACTTACCTGTAAGGACGCTTTTGTTCTTTGTTCCACATTATTCTTGGGAAGCAGGACACTAAATTTCCTAAATAGGCTGTTAATAAGAAAAATTGCACTCAAAGGTGAACAGGGGATGAATCTTATCTTCTATTAGGACAACCAGAAAACTTAATGATGTGCCTTTTTAAGATATAGAGACTTTTTTTAAAATACCTTAACACTAAAGTTTGAAGCTTATATCCTGAGTCCTTTGCAAATTTTAAGCATTACTTCTCTCTTTGTTTAAAATTAGGTGAAGTAATTTGCCTTTGCCCTCAATTGCATAATTAAGTTATTTTTTCCACTCCATTTAGCACGCCTGGAAGCCTGGTGTGTTCCTGAAGCAACTTAAGTACAACGATGTCTATAAAACGTGCTCTTCTTTAATCAGTGCTCTTCTTTAATCATCAGATTTTGAGTTAGAACTTCAAACTCTTGCTGTGCTAGTTGTGTCCCGGTAGAACTAAACCAAGCTAACCTTCAGCTTTGCACATTACTGTGGGTGATTCAGAGCTGAGCTGGCGAAATAGCATAATGTTTCAAATAAAAAAATACAGACACTGAATTGAAGCCCTTGTTCAAGTAAATGTTAAGTCATCTTTCTCTTTTCTAAAGTTAGCAGGCTCATGACTACTCTGCATTGTGTATAGTTCTCAATGTAATTGACACCACCATCTCCTAGCCACACATCCAAGCTAGACTAGTGACATGGAAATCAACAGTTTGATTTACTCATATAAGCCTGCTATTTAGCCATTGCTCTGCAAATCCGGAGTAGGTGGCCAGACTTTTCTCCAGTATATACAAACAGTGCCAGGCAAAAAGAGTCAGCAAGCTTAAACTCCATCTCATTTCATATCAATCTAAAGTAATTCCTTAGAATCTGAAAGATATGTTAATTTTCATTTGATAAGGAGGTTTTGTAGAAGATGAAGTATTCTGTCTAAACTGCTACTTCATTATATGACTTGATTTTGCTGACATTGATCCTAAACTGTACTATTATGTCATGCCTGGACATCCCTAAGATATTGACACTATAACTTTAGGTGCATGATCCAAGCATGTAAAATAAATAACAGTTTCCCAGGTCTAAGCACTATTATTGTGAAAGTGAGATTGCTGGAGGGGAATGCAGGAAGCTTACCTCTCTTTTTTTGCTAATAAAGAGCCCAAGGAAACTAGTTAAAAGATTCTGAGAATATGTCTCTGTGAATATCCACGGGTTTTGATTACTAGAATGATGCCTGTGTTTACCAGAGATGATTTGTGTCAGATTCTGCTGTAAGCTGTCTTATATCTAGAAGGAAATGAACATTTTTCTCTTAGTTCATAATTTGTTTGTTACATCAGTTGTATAATGTACAAAACTTAAGTGATCATGGCAATAAAGATTTTTCCTGTTTTCTAAAAGATTTTCGTTGGTAATCTCAAATTTACTTAGACATCAAACCTGCCTCATTTGTCTATATCACAGGATACAAAAAAAAACATGTCAAAAGGGGACAAGCGGTTTATCTGGAAGAAACCATTGCGATCATCTAGTCTGGTCCATTTTGTAGCTTTGGCTGTCAAATCTTTGAGGACTCATGTTTGTTTGAATGGCAGCTTAATCAGCATATGTACGGCTATGTATAGGAAGATGAGGGATTGTACTGCGCAACTTTTAGGTCTGCATTACAGCAAAAAAGATCAAATTGTATTCAGTCTGAACTCACCAAACATATTTTATTCTTCTTCAATCAGATCAATAAAATATATACAAGGAAGATGTTGTCCTTTTATTGCCTATTAACTCAGCAGTTAGAACATTTTCCCTGGATGTAGGAGCACCTGATCAATTTCCTTCTACACCCAAAGTGATTTCAGTTTGTTATAGACAAAGGGTGATATGGACTTTAATTTCCATTTTCCCACTTCAAATATCAGTGTAATGTGGGGGCAGAAAGAGGAGACTGGCTCAGAACTGATGCTCGCTATTATCAATTATGTCCCTTCCCCTTTGCGTGAACAATTGATCCTTGATTAGGGCTGGACATGGAGATCAGGTTGCCCAGCTGAAGATCTTGAGGACCCACTCTGAGCTACTGGTTGACTTTCAGTGCATATGACTTAACGTCAGGTGCACTAACATTTTAGTTTGACTGTCCTGAGAAACTAGATCCATTCACCCTTAGATAGGCTCAACGTTTCCTTTTAAGCCAATAAGCAAAGCATGCCCCTCTGAAGAACCCTAAAGCAAGCCCAGATCGAGAGTCATTGAGACTTTTCCAAAGTATCCTAAAATCTTTATACGGATTGACAGATCTCATCTTATCATGAGTGTTCGTCTGCCCAAGTGAGTAGCAAAGCAACCGGGTAATGGCTGGCTCAGAAAAAGGGTTTTCACTGGCTCTGCCATTAAACTTCATTCATGTGTATCAGATATTTACCAACTAAGCATGTGTTTCCAATCAAAGACAAATAATCTAAATAGTGGCTATTATAATAAGTTTTACTCTTTGCTTCTCAGAAATAAATGCTCAAAGCTGCAACTCAGTGTTCTGAGCCTAGTCAGATTCCACATAAGTTTTCAGACACGAAAAATAGACCTTTAAAATGTAAAAGGTGTTTCTCTGCTTTTCTGGAAATGAGACCCAAGAGCTATAACTTCCCTGGAGTCTTATTCCTTGGTTCTGTTTAACACAACCCACAAGAAAAAAAAAATAATCCTGCAAATTAGGAAAATAATAGCAATGAGGAAGTAAAAATAATGTATTTGTCCACTATTTTAAAATGTTTTCATCAACTTGTAACTCTGTAAGTACACAAATGGAGCTAGATCCACTGTCTATTTTGCCACATGTTCACTAGAGCCCAGACAGAGGGATCTCTATTGCAGCAAGTCAGTATCTGTGTAGGAGAGAAATTTAAAGTGCTGCACTAGGAGTCCTTGGACTGTTTCTTTGTAGAGAAGCCTGATAGCATTTCCTCATTTACAGGGCTTCTTAGAAGAAACTTCAGTTTAGACAATGAGCTCATTTTCACTGTGATTAGTTACACTGTGATTTTTGAAATTATTTTAAAGTCTCTTGCCAGGTTTAGTATTAATATTTATTCCATCTCACACATAATGAAAATAACTTGCTAAGTAATGCCATACATGTGTTGACTAAGATTTGGTTTCTGGAGTTACATCTTTGTTTCTGACTTTGTTTCTGACTAAGAGGTAGTGCTGCCAAAGAACACGCACAAGATCTACCCACAAATTTCTTTTTGTTCATACAATAAATAAAACCCCTCTTATTCTTTAAAGGAAATTGAGGAGTGGGGAATCTTTTTTCCTCTTTTCTAGCTTCTCAAGGGCAAAATAACAGAAAAATTTATTCGGATCAGATTTGAAAATCTTATTAGGAACATCTGTGCTAATCAATGTTTATTTAAAATGTAAATAAATTATACAGGAAGGGAATATTAGAAAAAACAGCTCTTCGTTTTCCCACTCTTCAAGCTATTACATAAATAAGACGTGATCCTCCAATCCTGGAGTCGTGAGCGATCTCTTTGAAGTTGATGCATTCACTGAATTAACATGACTAAATTGCTACTCACATGACTCAGAACTTGGATGACTGAAGCTCTGATGTAAATATTTTTCTCTCTTGCACATGAGATTGAATAAATCAACAAAAGGATTTTTTTCAACTTTTTGAAGACTAAGAAATCAATTTTAGAAGTTTTCATATCTTTCATTTTTCCTGGACTTGATTTCAGCTCCAGCACTAAGGCTGCTCTGACTTAAGAGACTAGAGGCTCACAGATGTCATCTAGCTCACTGGAATCAGAGAACAGAGCATTTTGACTCTCTTCACTTGACCCCAACCACCCCATGTATTAAATGACACGCAGAAGCCAGCACAACAGACTCAGGTCCACCCTAACAGGAAATCCTTTTGTGACAAAGTTTTTATATTGCCCTTAACTGGGTGGCCATTTTGAAAGCATAACTAATGTCTCCTGTTTGAAATCTAGCTGTGATTAAAGGGGACTGTATAGTTACAGTCTTCAGAAGAACTGAGAAACCTCTCTCCTAAAGGGATGTTCTGGCTCTCCCCACCAACTGTGGGATCATTTTTCTGCACTAACCTTCAGTAGCCAAGAACAATTTTATGCCGAAATATATACCACAGGAAAAAATGTTCCTACCCTTGGCTGTTCTTTGGACAATTTTACTAGCTTTGACTCAAGCAGAAAACATTTTATCATATATCCTGTAAGCTCACAGAATAACATGACATAACCTGACATTCAGAATGTTTGGCTTAGGTGGACTGACAACAGTTACAGCAATGTAGCTACTGAGATTCCACAAATGCAAGGCACATAATTAGAGAAAAAACAGTGGTCAGACTTGGGACAGTACTTCCACCAGTTGCCTTGTACCTAGGTTATTTCTGGGATGGGTAGACACAGGGCTTTGATAAACTCTTATATATGAAAGTCTGATAAACTTTCAGCAAAATGGTGTTTTCAGCATCTTCCTGGGAGCAAATGTTCATTAAAAAGGATTGATGTCAGAGGAAAAATATTAATTTTCTTTAAATGCCAAAGGTCAACTACTAACACCCTTAAAATGCATCCAACAGCAGATTTCCCTAACATTTTGAAGCCTTTTATATTTCCAGCAAATTTTTAGACACAAACCAAAACCTATGTTAAGATTAGATGGAATTCCTACAGCAAAATGATATTTTATTTCATTAGCCCTCTTTCAGATTATACTATTTGTCCTGTGTTGATTTTTATTTTAAGGATATTCAACCATATGATCCTAGATTAAAGTTTCAAGCCACACACTCAAGAACGGAGATGTCATATTGAAACAGACCAATGATTGTAGGTCTCTTTTCCTCCAGCAGTTGCCTACACCTGGTGCTTCAGGGGCATTTGAAAAGCTATCACTATAAACAATGCTGGTCATATAATACCCTGTTAATAATTTAATTTACAATCATTTAAAACAATGTAGCATAATCCCTACGTGATTGAAATTCATTCTGTTGTTCAGCAATTGCACAGTTATTGAAAGTTAAGAAAAATACATCCTAATTTTCATTCAAGCGCTGTCCTTTAGCATTACTCTTGTTCACTTCTTAGGTTTGTTCACAGTGTACATGCTCAGATTACTGAGATCAGCTGGTTTCATCTGTCTTTCAACAGCCATTTTTGCAAAAGAATATTGGGCATAACCTCCTTCTGGCAATGGAGGTGCTGCTGTTGATTTTTAGTACCATTCAGAGATGTACAAACCATGTGTGTTTCCAATATATCCACAGGTTTAGCACTTAATTAAAGGCTCTGAGTGAATTACTGAGGTTTATTCTGACTGAAGCTTTTCCTTTCTGTTTGTAAAGGCAAAGATGGGAAAAGTTCTATTGATACTATCCAAATATAAGAATCTAGTGTGCTGAAATGAATTTCCCTATAGAAGAACTTTCTTTGTCAGACCGAATTTCTTACAGTGACAGTTTTGTGGAAATGTCCATCTTTACACTACATGCTGGAGCAGGTATTTGAGTGGGATTGGAGATAAAGATATTGGAGGTCTTCCATATGCTAAGGTAGATTGCTGTCATCTGTGCTGTAATTTCACTGGATACTTATCCAGCTTTGATTGGCTTATCTCGGGTTTGATTTTCCAGTCAGCAAGTTATATTTCCCTTCTCTAAATCAGTTTGTCAAATATTCCTAAAGTAGAAATCTAAAGTTAATTGTGACTTTTAAAAATCTGGCCACTAACCCTCATATGTTGTGCTTCCCTGTGCAGATATTAGTGGTGTCCATTTCTGAGAGTGAAAAACATGAATCTGAGCTTCCTTTCATTTTTGCTTTTCATAGAATCATAAAATAGTTAGGGTTGGAAAGGACCTTAAGATCATCAAGTTCCAGCCTCCCTGCCATGGGCAGGGACACCACACACCAAACCATATCACTCAAAGCTCTGTCCAACCTGGCCTTGAACACTGCCAGGGATGGAGCATTCACAACTTCCCTGAGCAACCCATTCCAGTGCCTCACCACCCTAACAGGAAAGAATTTCCTCCTTATATCTAACCTAAACTTCCCTTGTTTAAGTTTTAATCCATTACCTCTTGTCCTATCACTACAGTCCCTAATGAAGAGTCCCTCCCCAGCATCCTTAGAGACCCCTTCAGATACTGGAAGGCTGCTATGAGGTCTCCATGCAGCCTTCTCTTCTCCAGGCTGAACAGTCCCAACTTTCTCAGCCTGTCTTCATATGGGAGGTGTTCCAGCCCCTTGATCATCCTCGTGGCCCTCCTCTGGACTTGTTCCAACAGTTCCATGTCCTTTTTATGGACACCAGAACTGCACACAATACTCCAAGTGAGGTCTCACGAGAGCAGAGTAGAGGGGAAGGATCACCTCTTTGGACCTGCTGGTCACGATCCTTTTGATGCAGCCCAGGATAGGGTTGGCTTTCTGGGCTGCGAGCGCACACTGCAGCCGGCTCATGTTCATTTTCTTCATCAACCAACACCCCCAAGTCCTTCTCCGCAGGGCTGCTCTCAATCTCTTCTCTGCCCAACCTGTAGCTGTGCCCGGGATTGCTCTGACCCAGGTGTAGGACCTTGCACTTGGCATGGTTAAACTTCATGAGGTTGGCATCAGCCCACCTCACAAGCATGTCAAAGTCCCTCTGGATGGCATTCCTTCCCTCCAGCGTACCAACCAAACCACACAGCTTGGTGTTATCAGCAAACTTGCTGAGGGCGCACTCAATCCCACTGTCCATGTCTTTTGACTGTCATTGTGTACAGGTCTTTATTACTTTTGAGCTCAGCTACACAACCACTATAAAGAAATTTTGTCTGTTTTCTTATTCTTACATCATCTCTGCAGTTTCCAGCTCCACTTGTGGAGTGCCGAAGCAAACAATTGAACAGTGCTTAACTCAGAAGAGCACTTAGCCTTGAGGTTGATGGCACTTTGCAATCACAGTTCATTCACATTTTAGATACTTAGCCTACGCACATCCTTTGCAGTGAAGAGTTTAGCCTGTGTTGTGTTCATAAATAAGTATGGTCACTCCATTCCTGATAGTCACAACTTTAAAATCAGTTTTATTTACTGGCAAGTAACAATTAGCTCTTATTTAGGAAGCTGAAATAAACTTTATTGAGCCCTCTTACAATATAAAAGAAACTATAATAGGTTTCAGTCCGACTCTGGAACTTCCATCCAAGAGCGTTTCAAGTGTGTGATTTGCCTGCGCTGTTTGCTGAATGTGTTTCCGTGCCTCCTTGAAACAAATAGTCTTGACGTAGTGGAAACATAAGGAAGACTCCATATACAAAAAAGAGAAAGCCTGCCTTAGCCAGCTTCAACCTAGCTGTAAACCTTTTCAATAGGTTGCCTTTATGGCATGCAGAAAACATAGGGGCTGCACTGTACATAGGGCCAAAACTCACTGTTCTTAATCCTACTGCTGCCAGCATGGGGGGAGTCAGTCTTGCTCATTCCATGGACTGGGGCCAGGGGGTTGCACCCTGGGGAGCTGTGAGGTGTTTTGGCCCCATTTTTCTACTTCTTTCTTAAAAAAAAAAAAAATAAAAGGAAAGAGTAATTTGTGCTCAGCAGCTTTAAACCCTCCAATAACTTAATAAAAATAAGTCCTTTTTAACAAGCACTTTCTCAAGTGAGTTAGCAAGAGGAAGAAAAAGCTCTTCAACCTACATGGAGGCAGATTTGGATTCCCCAGAGAGCACTCAAGGTAGCAGCTGACTCCAGGGACTTTGCCTGGACACCTACAAGTAGGATGAGGGCTGCTTGTAGGTCTGAAGGAAAAAATCACCGCCAGCTGCACAGTCATGTCTTCCCTAGATCCTCTGGTAAAACTGACATAAATCAAGCGTGCTACCATGGCAGGGAGCCCAAGACTTCTGGGAAGTGTGCTCAAACAGCTGCTGTGCCAGGGAACTCAGCAACACTTCAGAAATGGATGGTGAGCAGGCTATAATTAGGATGTCGAACTACCCGTGGTTGTTTGCTCAGAAATCCTTTGGAAACCTCGGACAATAAAAAGAGACTTGCAGTGTACTTTCTGTTCAGGGACAGAGCACTCCCACAGATGTCCTTCAAGTGTTAGCTAATGATTACTTTCTCATCTGGCCCTTTGTTTTAGTTGTCTTGCCCCATTTTGCCCTCTCCACCATGCCCCTCGTTTCGTTATTTACACAGATTTTAGATAATTCTCCTACAAGACAGAGATACTCAGAAACAAACTTTGTACTCTTCCCTAGTGCACTGCCTGTCCAAATAGAGCCTGCTTCCCTGCCGCAGGACAGCAAAGTCTTCTGACATGTTTCCTGCATGTGCTCCGGGTGTTGTTTTATCTCTTAAACTCTCTTATTTTTCTTGGGTTTTTTTTTGTTTTTTTTTCTTTTATTGGATGTCTGTAGTTTCTATTAATCAAAACTCAGAGGTAAGACTCACTAAGCAAAAATCAAAATCAGGAGCCTTTAGTCAGGTGAATCATTTTCTCACAGGAATAGCCTCTTCCCAGCCAATAGGAAATCTGTAAAGGAAAGGACACTCATCACTAGTCAGGTAATTTCAGCCACAGCTGTACTACTCAGGAATGTTTCATCTATTGTCCTTGAATAGGTTTTTATAAAACAGAAGGGCACAACTATTCACAGGTTTTCAAGGAAACCGTCCTGGAAAACACGACTGGCAAAGCCAAACAGTACAATGCCCCTGTCTCCACCATCCATGGCAGGAGGCAAAGAAGCCAGGCTGGGAACACCTATGTGAGAGTGCCTGAGGCAGTAGTATCTTCATGATGTGTGAAATATGGGATGGCATCTCTCAGACTCCTCAGGCATGCCGTGTTCCTGTCGAGCCAGTGGGAAAAGTAAGACTGGCTCTTCTGGCCAGGTCTGAACCATCAGTCCTACAACAGCAAAATGCACTTCTGCCTTCACTAAGAAGCCTTGTGCCAGCTCTGGAGAGAAGCACCAAAGAGCCAGGGTGTGGATTTACAAAGCACTTTGGTGTGTATATTCCCAGCACATAGTACAACACCTCTGCAAGACACTTAGTGAAGTATATCACTGTCTTCCTCAGAGAGAAGGGTTCCTCAGAGGGATATTCAAAGTATCAAAGAAAGGTTCTTCATGTGAGTCATTTTCAGTGGGGTCTGACTCCTTCCTTTGAATAAAGTGGAATACTAGAAGCAAAGACACAGTAAAATATTTTAGGAAAGTCCATACAAAATTGTATCATCCTGTTGTGGTATCTGCCATGAATTTCACCAGGGTTACTTACAGTAAGTTCCTGACCAGATTCTAACCATAATATTTCTGGCAGTTTTGATGGTTGAGTGAGATTTAAGTAGCCATTATAAATATCTTTAAGTTAGCAATAGCCATCGTGTCTGGTTGTGTGTACTAGCAAGCAATTTCAGTGTGTGACCTTTACCTGCTGCTCCCAAGGGTATGGTGAGTTTGTATCCATTTCAAAGATCAGATAATTATTAGATGGTTCTCTAGGAGAAATTCTACAATAAAGCCTTTGGTTTTACAGTCCAGGGGCATGACTGAGGAGATTAGAAAGTAGTAATTCACACTCTTGATACCTGAGATTGGTCTTGAAATGAGCAGCTGTTCAAACCCCCAAAATTAGACACTTTGCCTATATATCATACTGATAGTTACCCTCAACAGCGCTATCTTCACATGAGAGGATTTCTCTGAAGAAATCATCACCCATATTCCAGCTAGAACTATAATGAAAAAATAAATATACACAAACAAGGCCTTTATCAAGTTCATCTTTCATAACATCAAATCAAAACCCACAATGTACAATTCATAAAATCACAGTGTTAGAAAAGAGTGCTGAAATTTACTAATCCATCATTTTGACTATGTGAGATTGTTTCTGACACTGTGTTTGGTTGTGCTCTGATACTGTCTAGACTTACAGAATGAAATGATCAACTGTGCAGAACTGAGACTTCTTTGTGAGTGTATTTGTCTATATGTGTCAAAAGCATGATGATTTCTGGTGTTTATCCCACATGTTTTCACAGGGAATACAATTTCTTTGTGTGACAAGAACGTGATAAGGTGACAATTTTAGATAAGCAAAAAGATTTGGATGTTCACTGTTCTTATTTCACGTTTCACCGCAAATACTTTGCATGATTCTTGTGTCCTGCGGTCAAGAAGTTAGAACATGAGTTTACTGCATCTGAATGTCAGGAAAGAACAGCAGCATCTTTTTACATTATAAGCCTGTATTACCAAGTGCCAAGGGAGGTTCATCACTGGCATCTATGGTCTTACAGTAGGATTACAATTCCCATTGATTTTGAGAATTTACATTGCCAAGAAAAGGCTAAATATTCTTTTTGATCACTATGACAAGAGGCAAGTCCCAAGTCATCCTTGTTCATATTAGCGTGTTAAAAGCATTTATTACATCCTAATTTTTATAAACTATTTTTCACTTCTGATCCTTTCAATTTCTTTATTTTATGTGCAATATTAGCATTTGTCTTTCATAGTAGCAGGACTATTAGGGGCATGGAGTAGGATTCAATACTTCTGTGACTCTACAAATGATTCATAGTTCTACTAGGATGAAAAACATCTTTCAAATGTTGTTTAGATATTAAATACAGTTCCTGTCTGAGACTGGATTCACAATTGAGTATGATTCACTAATTATATATGATGAGTCTACTTATATTTGGTTCTAAAAGACCTGGGTTTAGCAATCTTGGGCAGTGGACAGGACAGAATTCAGGGCTGACATTAGAGATGGCAATTCTTGCATCTCTTACATGCCATGCCAAATGTCTGAGACTGACCAAACTAGCAAACTGAGATACTGACTGTGGTTTCAACGGCAAACCTTGAAGAGCAAAAGCCCAGTGAAACAAAACAAGACACTGGTGTCAGTGTATTTCCAAAGACCGGTCAGAAATGAGTAATCTGAAATGTTATTTTATTCATATTGTCATAAAGATTAAGAACAAATCAAAAGAACTAAGGTAGCAGATTCCATTAATACTAACCAGTTAGAAGAAATAAAAATAGGGACCACAGGGACAGCTTTAAATGTGAATTACTTTTGTGTGTAACTGCAAGAGAGGGCTAAGGTTTTGTCCACTCTGAAATACTATTTCTGAGGCAAAGTTAAAAGTTCACTCTCATCTGTGTCAGGGAAGGACTATGAAGTGTTTTCATAACTGAAATCAAGGATAAGAGAGTGGTATCATACATTTTCAATTGTCATCCTACACTTCTGCTTTTATTCTGAACAGTTTTCCAGTTTAGTCTCCAAATAGTTCAGCTTTTTGCTTGGTGGAAAAACACTGATCAGCTTGGCCAGTGTTAAAATGCATAAAGATGCATCAAATGCATGAAAAAATATTTTATGTGTTCACATATTTAACAATCCCAGTGTCAAACCTGAGTGGGCTTTGTAATCTGGGATTGGAAACCCAAGTGCTGTGGGTCTCTGATGATCACTTGTCATTACAAAAGCACCTCCTGTAAGAGGATGTTCTGCTCATTGACTAAAATCTTGGAGAGAAAAGGTGTGAGAAATGAAGCCATCTGAGAGTTTGCCTCCTCGCTAATAGGATGACTAAGTGATAGGATGACTAAGGAGGTCAAGGATGAGTACAAAATACCTGCCAGCTTTCACTTGACTGAGAATGGGGTTTATCTACTAAGATTAATAAATGTGTAGGATCCAGGCAATTCCTTTATCCTACAATGAAACACCTAAGGCATAGCCTCAAGTTAATGTTTCTGCACCCAGGCAGATGACCAGCACTGCACAGGAGTTTCCATTCTGCTTTACTCCAAGTCAGTGTGTGAAAAGAAGGAGAAGAAGATAACCCTGAGGAAGATACTCAAATACATTACTTTGGGACATTTCACCTGCCAGTGTTTGCGTCCTGCTCCACAGCCTTTTCTTTGGTTTGAAATAGAGCCATCACACTGTAAAAGGTCAGGTCCTGATACAGGACCATGATGTTGGGAGCAAAATTACTTTCTCAGTGGGTTGTGGCCTTTTGTTAGCAACATATTAATGAGAAATAAACAGCACTTTAGGATCAAAACCGCAGAGATACAGCTGTCTCTCCTAACCCCTTGGAAGCTAGGTTTGGCCATCAGTGCCCTACACTTATTTAAATAGCATTGTACCACCAGAGTGTGAGGTCTGCCACACCTAGGACCATGAGGACTTCACTATTGCTGCATAGGGAACATCCTGGCACATAGCATGGGCAAGGACAAGTTCAGAGGCACGCTCTGAAGTTAACAAATACATCCCCTGATTGCAAATCTTTATTACTTTTTAAGTGAGCCAATATACTGTAATGCAAAATGACATTATCACTAATGAAATAAGATAATTACAGTAATGGCATGACCGGTGATGGTAAGTTCACATTGTACAAGTTGTAATGAGGCTTCTGGATCAATAAGCAGCTCTTTGGCTGGTCACATCAGGCACACAGAGTATAATGTTTGTGAGAAAGCCTTTAGGAAATGCAGATTGTTAACTCTAAAGGTGCTGGAACAATTTTCCTTAAAACTCCAGGCTTCTCTCCAGTTGCTCTTACCTGTCTTATTACATGTTTCATTAAACAAAATTATGTAATTACACATTAGAAATCCCAGTGACCTAAATGGTGCCAGTTTTTTGTTATTTCTTGAGAATTATGAATGGAAATGGCATTGTTATTATCCTTTGGAAGAGTTAAAGGCTATTCTTTTAGCCTGGATGGAGAATTCATTGATTGGCAAAATCCTTATTCAATTATTGCTAAAGTCCTCTTGATAGGAACTTTCCCAAATGCTATTTTTCAATGTTTCTCTATTTTATCTTCACAAAAAAAAAGATTTGTGCAAAATTAATTGAAAAATTAATTGCCATATTTTTCTGACACATCTAGTTAAGAGAACAAGGAATTTCTCTGTACCTCTCGACTGTCACTGCTCTTGGGAAGGAAAGTAAGGACAAAGATAGTGAAATCTTTTGTCTGCCTATTTCCCTTGATAACACTAATTATTTTTTTTCCTTCTTCCAGAGGACAAATTCAGTCCATAAATCCGTGCTCTCCTTCAGGAGCCAGACAAGAAAAAATAAATATCAGAAGCAACTGGTTGGAAAGTAGCTTTGCAGCTGTGCCTGCTCTTACATCAGAATATCACAGTGTACATGCTATGCCCAGCTCTACATCTCACCCTGGCAGCAACACAAAGGGGATGTAAAGCCAATAGACATACCCTCCTGGGATTTCCTCTGGCTGTTCTTTGTGAGAGGTGAACGCCTAAGGAGTCAGAATTAGAGGGAGATGTGGTTGAAGACAAAAAAATCTGAGCACGGATTGTCTCTACAGATCAAGATGACCCAACATCAATCAGCCAAAGAAGTCTCCAGGCTGCTTTAGCTGCAATCCTGGATGGTCTTGGGATATTGCTATTGATGGAAGCAATATGAATTCCCTTGGCAAGTTACTCATGGGACTTGAGAGCATTCGCAGGACTTAGTAATACTCAATTCCTGTCTCCAAACAGCAGCAATAACAAAAATAAAGGCATGACATGAAATATCCCAGTGAGGATCTTTTCCACTGAAGTTCTTCACAATATACTCCTCACAATGCAGAAAAATTTACAGCCTTCTGCCTGAGGAAGGTGTTAATAAAAGCGATGCTACAGATAACTGTGTTGGGGCTTTGTGGAATGCCTGAGAGGCAGGAGCAAAATACAGTTGACAACTTTTTTTAATAATAAACAATACTAAAATATGTTCAAGTAATGTTTTAGATTATTTTCAAGCCTTTATTTGTCATTGTTGAACTGGGTTGGAAGGTGATTACTTAATTGCTGTCCCTTTGGGCCCATCTTGGAAATGAGATGAGTATCTCATAAGCTTATCCTTCAGAGTTATGTTTTAAATAAGTTCTGTATCAGCCAGGAGATTTAGATGTATAACTGATGCTGGGTAACAGCTTACAAAATTAAACTGGTAAAAAATGGGAATTTCCAGTTTTCTGAAGAAATTCTTTCACAATGATATGTGTTTTCATCCAAAGTATTTTAGTGACAGTCGGAATGTTTTGATTGCATAGTGTTTTAAATCTAGAATTTTATTCAAGTTCAATGTTACTAATATTCATTTATTATAACATCATACAGGAAATTTCTATTTAATTATAATTGTTCAAAGTGGAAAAAAATTTGCTCCCATGTCCCTTTAGTTTATGTTCTGTGTGTCGAGTTTCCTGCATTTCAATAAAAATGAGGTAGTTTGATCTAGAAGGACAAATATTAAACCATAAGTACCAAATCCCTAGTGATGCTAAAATAAAGTTAAAATAATATAATCTGTCATTACAATAAGATGCTGCAATTAACTAACATAAAATAGAATGAAAAAAGTCCCAGGCTGAAAATAAAAATGTCCAAAAAACTCTTAAGACTTTTCCCAAATGTAAACAAACCCTGGAAGTGTTTTGAGTTTGAGTTTAATTTACATCTTTTTCCATAGATGGACACAGTGTCCATTTCAACAAAAACTGGTCTTCGATACAAAAGAAGATTTCAGCCCCACTGCTGTTAAGAGGCACAAACAAACTACAGCAACGTCTGTAGCATATAATGTACAGCATAACTCAGACTGTTTTGCCCTTCTTTGGACCAGGGAAATCACACAGAGTTATGAGATAGATGTAAAAAAGTTGCCATATGTCACTCCTAAATTCATTCTTGGTAATCAGCAGGATATTTGACTTCAAAACTAGCCCCTTCATGGTTTTCTCAAGTCCTGCAGTCTTTGCTGCTACCACTCAACAGAACAGATGAACTCAACAGTTGGTGTATATTATAACCTGTGCCACAACCCCTACCTGGAAACTTATTTTAACACTAACAAAAAAAGAAACACAGCATTTAAAATTGACAGTAACTGCATAGACAAAAACACTTTATTCAGAAGTAAATAAATGTAAGCTGTAAACACCCTCTTTGCTCTTCATAAAAGACATAAGCATGAGACTAAGCCAGACAAGTTGTAATGCAAGAAACGTGTATTTAGCAGCCAGTGAGATCCTCTGCTTCAGCAGACTACTAAGAGAAGTTCTGGGCTTTTCTACCTGAGGTCTGCACAAGACTGTCGGATTCTGTATGCAAAGATCTATCTGAAGATATGTTTGTGAAATGCTAACGTGCTACATGGGAGGCTGGAGGAGATGATTGATTAGTTGTTAATGATTGATTAATATCAGCCAGAAGATCAAAACAGTGGTGTTTGCTTACACTAAAGAGAGGATCCAGAAGCAAATGTTTAACTTCTTAGCTAAGCATTTTCTAAGCTAATAGCAAATTATATATGAAATTATAACCAGTGCGGTATTTCTCCTAGGAATTTCTCTTCTGAAGTCTGTGGCTTAAAGACTTTCCAAACCAGAGACTACCTTTGTACTTCATAGCTTTTGAGTGACTTTTCCTCTTTGAAATTCTAATTGAATTTTTAACCAATTCATGAGTTCACCATCCAGAATCAAATTTGTCATCCAGGTTTGTTTTTCAGAATTTTCATACAAAATATCATTACAAAAGCATTTAACAGTTGACTTGCGTCTTCTGCATAAAATAATTAAAAAAATTTAAATAGCTAACCCCCAAAATTTTAACCCGCAGTCTTTTAACTGTCCTTGTTAAAAACTATTGCATAGACAGCCTGATGGTAATTTATATACAATCTGATTTATGATTTTGAGTTGGCTTTGTTGGTTTATTTGTTTGTTTCTCAAAATAGAGTTTAAAGAACTTTAAACACGTCTGTCATTTCAATTGCAACCTGTTTCCACAGTGTAAGCTTAATTCAGGAAATGGGAATGTGAAGCTCTGTAATTCTAGGTAAAGTAATTTCTGATTTGAGAAAAAAATCCGCTCAAGTCTCAAGTGGGGAAAGCAGAGTAAGCCTTGATTGAAGGGCACTAAGCTAATCGTATTCTACAGTTATTGAGGATGGTTAAAACATCATTTATAAAGTAATGATAGCTTAAATTATCTTATTGAAACCATTTGCCAATCCCTAATCATTTTTTTATTGCTGATCAGAGGAAATAGCTTTGCTATTGGCATCAGCTTGTCTATGCAACAGATTTCACCAGAAGCAGTTAAAAATCTATATCAATCCACAAGCCTTGCTTTGCTTTGTTTCTATTTTTTCTCTTTTAAAAAAATGATTGTTCAAAGCCTGATGTCAAGTGATTTTGTGTGATTTTTTTTTATATATTTTCAAATAAACAGAATAATCTTTATGAAAACTCAGATCATGGAGCAGAGAAAATATCTTTTTGTGAAATACACACAGATTAACTCAATCTGACTGGTTACTATGCTGCTAAATCAGTTGTTTCTATTCCCATGGTAACAAAAGGAGTTACCCTAGGCAGCATTTCTCACTGCGGATAAGCTGGAAACAGATTTGTACAATGTAGGAGCTTTAACCTCCTTGTATTTTAGATTTTCTGTATTTCCAGCATTCACTACCAAGATTATTTCTTCTTTTCCAGCAAATTCAACTGCGTCTCCTGTGACGGCAGATCACTGTCAGGAGAGGATGCTGAAAAGAGAATTTTTAGTTTCTCTAGTTTCACCCCCAATTTTTTTTTTTTTCTACAAACTTTTACCATCGGCAGCTGGTAAATTCTACCCTTTCTATGAGTTTTGCTCCACTTCCCCATGAGCTCTGACTCCCTCTCACTACTAGCCTGGTCATTTTTCCACCCAAAGTAGTGAAGGCTTCCATGGAGGTCTTGCTCTAGAATCCTCTCCCACCTGTGCAGGAACTTCTTTAATTTCACTGACAAAGGCTATGGTCGATAACTAAATTATGGCTACTTGGTAGTTAGTGAAGAATTCAGAAACTACTACTAAAAATGCAGATTCCCACTTCCTAGCTGAGTTAAATTATTTTGATCACTTATGTTATTGTTGGTATCTTCTGTCTACTAGCAAGATGTACAAAAGATATAGATGCGTGTGAACAGTACAGCTACATGATACCCAAGAACATGTTCTGTTTGACTAGGCAATACAGATTTTGAAAAACCTTATGTTTCAGAGAAGCTTGAAATTGGTTATCAGAGCTAATTAGCTCAGTGAGAGAGAGAGACAGAACTGTCACATCTGGTTAAAGCAACAGCAGCAAAAATAGCATGAACTGAAGAAATTTTGCATAGCTACATATGTATTAAAGTCTATGCTTTCCATAGTTGTCAGTCATATATTTTCATGTAGTGAAGGTTATCTAATTTTACTAAATGGCCAAATGCCAGAAGTAATCAGTGTATGAATGATGTATACAGTTCTCTTCCCTCATTTGATTTCTCATGCCCCTCTGAAAAGTAAGCACCATCAGGTGACCTATGGCAAAATAACCCTTCAATACATTAGTAAATAGGTGAAAAACATGACCCACAGCTCCAGGACAACAGGAAGAAAGAAATGCAGAAAGAAACAAAAAACAAACTAAAGATGTCAAAGTTATTTTGAGTGATAGAGATGAAAAATTTTAAAGGATGCCAGCCCTCAAGAAGAAGCTGCAGACTAAAACCAGTCAGCATGACGGAGACGTTGGATGTTGGGATTTTTAAAGCCACTTTAGACAGTTAAAAGTATGGCAACATGAGATTACTCTGAGTTTTGCCAGAGTTACAGAGGTGCACTTTGCAAAGCAGCAGGGACTCATGAGAGTATATTACTTTACCATTCAGTCTAAACAGGCAGTTTGCAAGATCTTGCAAACTTTCCCGTGAGTGATCATCACGGTTTAGTGAATGGCTCTTAGTGGAATAGCTGAAGGCTAATTTTTAAATCCCCCTGTGTCATGGTGAATTGCGCTGCTTGTAACTGGCAACAAGATAATACACAGAGCAGAGACAGGACTGGCACATGTGGAATTAGTGAGATTTAAAGTGACTTTATGTGTATTGCATCATTCTAGTTTTCTTCAATATTAATGTGTCAGTAGTTCATTTTTAGTTTTTGCTTTGATCCATTTGGACTTAGGGTGACCCTGTGTGGTAGCACAGTATAGGATATTTTTTTATGAGCTAGGAAACCACACATGCATAGTACATTTTTTCCTATAATAATGGCAAAGAACAAAAAAATAGTTACTTTCCTTATAAAGATCGACAAGGAAGAACAAAGGAAACAATGCATAGCCCTCAGGTCTCCTCTTCTTCCTTTTCGCTATTGTGAAACCATGGCTTATGCTTTAGATATGCAGAAATATTAAGTGGGTCCTATGAGAGGTAATATTTCTGGAAATGCAGCAAAACAATCAGTAGCTGCTGGGTATTTTATGTGCCTTTGCTTCAAAATGGCCCAAGTGCTTTTTCTTCTACTGTCTAACAAGCACTGCTATAATTCAAAGCTTTTGAAGCAGGCAACCTGGTCTGCTGGTGGTGTTTGCAGGGTTCCACTTCATGTGTTAGTCTGCTCCCCAAACTTGTCATCCCAGACTTACTTTTATTGCTGTTTTTATGTCTCCACCACGTAACATTATTTTGATCTATTTTACAGGCCATAAAAACTGTAAAAAGGCTTTGCATGTGCAAATTCCTTTGAAATCATGGAAGCTGAGCTCACAGGACTGCGCATACTGTGCTGTGCACTCAGTCTTGAGCACATTCGGCATTGCTTTGTAGTCCTTCCTAGACGGCTGCATTGCCTCAGCTCCCTGTGGAGATGCATTTTTAATTCTTTGATGCCAGCAAAATGATACAACTTCATCCTGTTCCCCCAAAATAATGCTGCAGAACAGAGTGTGCAACAGATTTGATGTTAATAACAAATTAAATTAATCACAGCTTCTTACTTAAAGCAGGCAATTCACACCCTACCTATAAAGCTAGTCTTGCTTCACAAGGACTGAGATTTAAAAAAATAAACTAACAAAATAAAGTAGAATAACACTCTATCCAAGATGCCGATCCAATCTTTGAGCATAAAAAGGAAAGACATGTTTTTTATACTTTGATCTAACAGCTTTAATGTGAAAAAATGGAGAGGAAAGACCTAATTTGTTGGTTTAGAGAAGTAATGCCACTCATTAATCAGAGCACTGAGGAGAGAAAACATAAAGTGACTTGAGTTGGCTTTTATCACACAAGCCTGATGGTAAAATATCCACTTCTACTGGAAGCCCCGCCATCCCAGTTTCATTGAATACACAGTAATTCAATCATGACTAGGAATAATTTATTGTAACAAGGAAGGCTTCTGTTTCTCCATAATGAGTTGATTATATCTTGTCAGAGGAACCTTAAACCCATCAAATGTCAAATGAATTATATCAAATATATTATTTTCATAGCAGCTGGATATGAGTAACTTATGAAACAGAGCTATTTTCATTTTGCACTGTGAATGATAAAATGTCGCTCATAAAATGGAACCTGTGACACAAATTCATGCAGGTTCTTAATTTCCTACCTTTAAAAGGTCTGTTTCATAAATATGATCTACTCATTTACTAGAAATATTAAGTCACAATTTGCTGAGGGAATTGAACTACAGAATGTATTTCTATAAAATATTTGCTTTTTTTTTCCCACTTAACATTCAAATTAAAGTAACCCCTGCTCACAACGCATGGCCTGATAATGCATTTATCCAAAAATTAGATCACAGACAACATTTGAGCCCATCTATCTCTAAAAGCACTTCCTAGAAAAAGGAGTGTAGCAGAGGGTCTGCTACAGGGCCAGAGAGTAGGAGGCAACCACAGGAGTATTTGGGTATCTCTCCCAAATGAAAACAGATGTGTGGATGGCCCAAGGGGATTAGCTTTACCTTGCAGCCCAACCCAGGGTTTAGTCTTGCACTGGTATATGGCGTTTGCTTACGGCTAGGTGTCTTTAACCTGCCTTGCTGCTCCATCTCACTGAAGCAACTGGCACAGAGGAGAGGAAGAGGAAGATGAGTTTCTTGTGAGCACAACTTGAAGAATCATGAAATTATAGCAAACAGTTTGAATAATCTGCAGCAGCTGCTGGTAGATTGTTAAAACATATCCCAAAGTTTCTAAAGCATGCAATCCTTGTTTACTGTTATACGAATACATCCTGCTTTGCTAAACGTTTTGGTGATTCAGAAATAACCTTTGAAGTGGACGGGGTTCAGGTGTCAAAAAGAAAGAAGAGACTGCCATATATATATAAAGAGCAATTTTCACTGGATCCCTGGGAGCTGGAGAAAGCAAGAGAAAGCCATCAGTGGGGTGGTTCCTACCCATGCACCTTTCAGCATTCTTAGCTGATTGTTCATGGGCACCAGTATCTTGCTCTTTCTTCACTGGTATACCTGGGCAGATAACATTTGCTCACTTTCTAAGTGAAAAAGGCCAGCATTTGTTCAATATAGATTTTAACATTTAGCTCTTCCATAGAGAATGGCTGCTGTGGGCAGATATCAATTGTAAACCCTCTTCATGATCTTGGGAATAGTACCTTTCAAAGAGGACCTCTCTGCACCTAAGGTCTATGTCCTTGCAATGCAGATTATAGTGAGCTCATTACTAGCTTCTGAGGGGGGAACAAGGGACAGAAGTCACACACTAGAATGAGTTGTCCATCACACCACATGGGCACAGCAGAAGCTGCAGCTAAATAGGTGAAATTTTCTTCTCTTTTACCTTGACCAATAACCAGAGGAGCCTCCAGAACAGACAGAAACTTAGAGCTGGGAGGCAGCAGGATGAAGCAGGGTAAGGTAAAAGAGAAGCAATGACTCCTATCTTGTCGTAGGAACCAGCTCTGTGACAAATTATGCTTTTGACACACCACCCCAGATAGTTAAGTAATGGGATTTTCTAAAGATGTCTGGGCAGCAGGAGGTAGCATCAAAGATGTTTCTGGTTCTCATTACAGATGACTGCAACAAAACTGAATAAATCCAGGTAAGAATTCACTCAGTATCAATAAAACTGAAGTCAGTTCAACTGTCTCTGATGGTGATCCAGAGACTGAAGACAGAGCCTGAATGCTTGAACCATACTGAAAACCATCTCCAAAACCATGAGATGAATGTGGCAGAGACAAATAGGAAGCAAGTGGGTTTTGCTACTACACCCTCAAAGAGGAAAATTAAATAATGCCCAAGTACCATGGATTTTTTTTCCCTCAAATCCTAAGATCCTTATTTCTAAAATATTTCTTTGTTTTATATTCCAGTACTTATGGCTAAAGAAACACCACTTCCAAAGAGAACCTTGGGGAAGTATTACTTTTCTCTGTGTTTCTGAGTGTGAGGCTCAAGCTAATGGTATTTCTTTGGTTCATGAAGAAATGTAGGTGTTTAAATTCAGCTTTTCTTGCTTTGAATAATACAGAAAAGAAAATGTGTCTGGGTGTGGAGTTAATTAATATAAACTGTCTCTTCTTATTCATATGAAAACACTGCAATAAGTGTAAATGTTGGTAAGTGTAAGTTTTATGAGGTTGCTGTCATCAACATTGAGTTATAGCAAGTTGCATTTTCCACCAAACATATAGAGTTCAGTTTCAAGAAACAATGCAAGATGAAGATTGTTACCCAGCTCCTTCATTACTCTTCTCCATGAATTTTGGTGCAGAGCAGGAGCAGGGAGGTATTTCACTTCAGCAATTTTGGGTTATTTTCAATCTTGACTTTCTTATTCGGTTTCCAAATCAAATATAGTGCTAATTTATAAGGCATCATAAGGTAAAATAATCACATTTGTAAAGAAGGAAGAAAATATCCTCCACTCCACACTCATAGCACTGAAGAAAATATCAATAATGAAAAAGAAAACATATATACTTTTAGTAACTGCTGTTCCTGGTCAGAATGCAAAACCTGAAACCCAGGGCTGAAAATCCTAAATTGCAGTTTTGTTCCCGTTAGAGCAAAGAGATGAACAAATTTTATCCAAACATATTTCTGTTAACAAAACTGCTGTTTTATCAGTGTGATCGTTCTTTCAGTGAATGGAAATATGCTGGAATTTCCAGGAAGCATAATATTTTAAAAGAAAGTTCTAGAATAATGTTGCGTTTGAACAATATTACTGTTCTTCTTCCCATATTTGATATCCCTTTTATGTTACCATGTTTTCTCAATTTACAGAAAAATTTGTTGGAAAACTGTATTTTTCACTATTCGGCCAATGTATTTCTCAGTCATGTTGCTCTGTAAGGTCAAGCAACCTATCCCAAGAGGCTCTAGTTATAAATGAATCTAATATTTTTTATTACACCAGTAGACTTAATTTTTCATTAAGACCAGTGAAAAGTCAGAATAAGTGTGTAGACTTCAGTGAGAGCTGTTCTGTTTTCTACACCCTGAAAGTAAAGTGGGCCTCCCACTTCTAGAGTCAGCTCTTCAGGAAACTTAGACGCCACTACACTTTAACTGTCTACATCTAACTGAACTGTGGTTATAGTCAAGTATTTAACAGCATTTCACACTTCTCTTGTCATCTGGATTACATAACAATGTGCTGATTTTATAAACAGCAACTACTCATTTTTGTGGTTGAGTTTTACTGAATGCACAAGAGAAACATCTAACTAAATAAAGCTGGAGACAGGCAAATTGAATGCAGAGGAAGGGCAGGCATTCCTAGGCACCAAATGGTGCCAGGATTTGCAGACTGCAGTGCCACCACGCAAGACCCCCTCGTACATTTCCAGCCAACAGACCATAAGAACTCGCTTTCTTGTGCTGCTGAAAGTGCTTTTGCTTGGCACGTGCTCTTAAAAACCCTGCAAATGCTGCTTGCACTATTAGGTGCTTAGGGGGGAAAGGTATTTAACTATTTAACTGCAGGAGGCTACTGATGCCAAAAAGTGTTAAAAATCAAAAGATCCCACAAGTATAAACACAAATGTTGAAAGTGTAATAAAACTAGTGATGCAGGCGCTCAAGCAGTGTAAATCGAATGGCTCTTCTGGCTTCAGCAAAGATCTGTAACTTTTTAGGCTTAATTTGGGCTCTGATCTGGTAAATACCTCCAAATCAGACACCTGTACCTGTGCTCTACTTGAGCATTGGTGAAACAATTTTCTCTAAGCTATTGTTTCAGTTGTGGGGTATGTTACACCGTGTGAGTGTTGTTACTGCTTCATCACTGTGCAGCAGCATGGAAACTCAGGAATACCTTTTCCTGCAGTGTTTCATATCGTAAAAATGGACTTCTTTGTCTTTGTTCTCTGAAGGTGGTAGGAGATGCCCCTGTTGAATACGTCAAATGAAAAGATATTGGAGAACATTCATAAGCTCAGCTCCTACTAATAGGTTCTCAACCACTATTTTCTGCAGATTTCTTGAGAGCCATGAAAACATAAATATTTTTTAGGCTGATCCTTCAGTGGTGATATAGAACTTGGCACTCCAAAGACAGATCAGTGTAACCCATACAAGTGGGCATGTTTCTGTGAATCACAGACAACCTCTTCATAATATTTTCTGTAGACCCTACTCAGTCCTATTTTCTTCCAAACTGCCCGACTGGTCTTTTAGATGTAGAGGTAAAATAAGGCTGGAAAGTAGCTTTTCTCATATAATTATTACATCATCCAACATTACCTAAGATAAGCCTCATGCTGTGAAAGAGAGGTTCATTTCTTTGGCCCCCTTCTGCCCATACTGGCATTTTTTGATTTCACAGCATACTAAAAGCAGCAGATATGGAAAGGTCTTGCATCAGCTTAGGTCTCCCAAAACCAATTGGGGTTCAGAGATCATATGCTGGAAAGCACATTTCCAAGGACCAGCCCAACATCACAGGCTCATCTCATCCTTGAATTTTAGAGCACTTGGGAGTCATTCAGGATATGGCCCTATGATACCTATACATGGAGATAATGCAGATAGCGTCTCATTCATTACCATGTAAACTGGCAGTGGCATGTCATGTACTGCAAGAAGAAAGTCAAGAGTTCTGCACATCCTTATAGGAAGAATAAAAAAGTTAGAAAGATCATTGTGGCATTCATCTAAGTGGAGATGCCTACAGTGTATGTATTCACAGCTGATAAAATAATCTCGGTTCCCTTTATAGTCAACAAGGAGTCTGCCACTGGAGTGTATGAAGCTGTCTCAGCTTAAATAGGTGATGTTATGAGATTAAATGAATGCCAGTGAGCCTCCATTGGCTCTTATTAATTACACCTTAATGAGCTTTAACAGGAGCCAAGCAAGTAGCTCAGTCCCAGCTCAGTCCCATTCTACCCATGCTCTAGACATCTAAAGTAAGCTGATGCAAATCCCAATTCAAACACGCTAAAGGAGAGTTTAAATCCATGTAACTTAGAAGAAAAAAAGGCTTTTTTTCTTATAGTCTCAAAGTTTAGGCAAGCATGGAATTGAGGAGATGAGTTTCTGTAATGCACTAGTACAGCAATACGTACTGTATGAGTTATTTTGGCTTTATCTTTGTCTCCAATTTCTCATTATTCTATTTTCATATTGGGATGCACCATCTTAACTCTCCATTCCCTTCTCTCATTCATTGCAGTGCTTTGTTCTAACTCGCACTATAAAACTTTAAGTCACCAGTTTAGTTAAAAGTGTTAACAAAACAAACAAAACACAAAACACCCCAGTTTTGTTGTTTGTTCCCATTTTTCCAGAAGCAAAGTGGTGATCCAAAGATGGTGTCACATTATAGGTTTAAGAATGGGGGCTTCAGAGCTCACTCTGGACTGAGCCACACAGAGCTGGACCCTGTCCTTCCGCATGAGAAAGCCATCATGCAAGTCCGCTCACTCCTTTATGGGCCAATGACTTAGAAAATGCCTTATGGACAGTAGTCCAGTGAAACAGTAAGTCTTACTGTCAATCTTTGCCACTTACTGGATGCTGTTTATCTGTAGAGTTAGATTTAAGCTGCTGCATCCATACCAGAATTCTTAAGCTTGATGCACAGCTCACTTCTGAGGCTTTTCCTTTCCTTTTTTTGTTTGTGACTCATTGCCAGACAACATGGAAACGTTAAGTAATCTCAGGAAAGCCGGTAGGAAATGTGCTGCTGGGAGACTTTTCAGGGCAGTAGGAGGGGATTTTTTCAGCAGAAAGAACATTTTCTTTTTTTATTTTTTAAACAATACACGACTGAGTTTATGGAAAACACTCAGGTCTGTGATAAATATATGCAAGAAACTTCCACTTGTTCTCAATAGATTTCTCTTTGTTCCAGCTGTCTGCAGCTTCTTATCCTTAAAACGCAGTTTCTTTTGTTGCCAAAATTTTTGGCTGTGAGAGAAGGTTCCACCTTGTTACAGTAATTTAAAAACACCTGTCATCATATATTTTCATATGGCAGTTACACTGGAACTAATCCCCACATAATCTTCTTAATACGAGATACTATGAGCTTACTCTGCAGATAGGGGTTTTGCATTTCATGTCTCACTACATTTAGAACTTAATTTTACTTCTGATACTTCCGCAGTATGTCTAAATGTGCCTTTCCTTGGCATGTTTATTTTTCATCCGTTTTAGGGAAGAAAAAGAAAGCATTACACTTTCTTTGTTTTATAATAATTATTCCCACTGAGTGATTATCACTGGTCTTCCTTTGACCTATATGAACCCCAGTCTTTGTAAGCAGCATGGTGCTCCCCACTTGTTCTCCACGGTGAGATGAAGAGTTGTGTGTTCACATTTGTGCTGTCTCAAGGATGAAGAAAAACACTAAAACACATGCTTGATTTTAAGCATGTGTCCGTATCCTGTTGATAACCAGACACCTTCAGTGTTACGTACAAGCAAATAAACAATAGGATAAGAAACTTTAATTTAGAAAACCATTTCCGATATGTCATTTGTTTTTCTGTGCTATTAATGTACCATTATCACATTAGTAATTAAACTTGTTTATTCAAAATCCTCTTGCCTTCCTTCCTGACTGAAGGTCATTAACTATTTGAACTCTCATAGGCACTATTTTATCATACACACAGTTAGCCTTCTTTTTATTTCTGGTTCACAATGTTTTGTGGGGTTTCACCTCTGACTTAACCTCTTTTAAATAGATTTGATTATCCACACTTCTTACTTATTTGCCATGAATACTTCCTATCTGTACATGGTCTGTGTGCAAAGAGCTAGCTGGTTTAGAAGTATGTGTATATTTTGTAGTGTGTAAATGCATTAAATCCAACCCTCTGTTTTAAAGGGCAATAAGGCGGTAAGGTAAATAATCACCAGTTAGCAAATGCCACCATTAAGGACAAATATACAACTCCAGCTAAATCTTGTTCACACACGTTATCAAGTAGCCTTTAATTACAGAATGACAGATTTTTTTTTTCCATGTGCCCTCTTTATTAATTGCAAAAGCAATTATATTCATTGCATCCACATCCTATGTTTTCTCCCTTCAACCTTACTAACCAGTATCTGCTTTCATGCTCCGTTTAGCACTACATCTTCCAACACTGCTCCAAATATAGCTTATCTGGCTTTTATCTGATTTCTTACCAGGCACTGGAACACTATATTTTTGTGATGACCTTAAGAAGGAAGATCCCAATTTATGGATTGAGATCCTTTGACCACCTAGACTAAATACCAAATGAAACAATGATGAAAACCTTGCTTCACCAAACAGGCGTTTGGAGAAGAAACTGTCATTCTCCTGCTACAGGTAGAACAAGTGACAACAGTCATCATGATTTATTAGCATCCTGGTATCCAGCTATTTTATTATGTATCTTAGAATTTTAGAACGGTTAGGGTTGGAAAGGACCTCAAGATCATCTAGTTCCAACCCCCGGCCATCTCTCCCAGTCTCTGAAAACCAGTTTCTATTTCAGATCTCTCCCAGGACTGTTCATTTCATTCAAAGCCAGGAGCACATCTGTGGCTCAGACATGCATCTTGTTCATGCTCCAACTCCAAACAAACAAAGATGACACAGCAGAGAACATCAGCTTTCTGCACCCTCTTCTTCAGCTCCTTACCTAGTTTCCATGAAAGGAAAGCACAAACTGTAGACCAGATGATAGCTGTGAGGCACTCAAAGCAGACTCCTCACATGAACAAGAAGGGAGGCTGGATCACAACACTGATGGATTCATCACCAACTTTCTTTCCTGCCAGTCTTACTCATACTTAACAATCTGTAAATGAACCCTATCAGCTCTTAGAATAAATTTCAGGACTAATCAGCTCATTTGTCCCAAGGTCCCTTGGGTCATTTACATAGCAGAAAGCAGCACTACAAGTTTCTTCACAGCTGGGAACAGTGGTGACACATTGAAATACTTCATGGTCAGTGAGAGCAGTAAGAAACATAGGGAGGAATCATAAATTCATTCACTGCCTGTGTTGGTTTAGTACACCCAGAGATATTTCTTGTACACATACGCTGCCATCTTTTCTCTGCTGGTCTGTCTTTCATTCCATCCAACACTGAAGGAAGATACTCTCCCATTGTTACACCCGGATTTGGGTATCAGACCAGGGAATGGTGGATCACTGCTCTCAGTTGATACGGGCTGATGGAGTCTGGAGCAGAAGTTGCAGGGAGAGGTGTGCTCAGCTTCTGCTGTACCAGCTTAGCACGAGCTCAGTGAGGTGAGAGGCTTTGGAAGGTCACATACCCAAAATAAAATCCAGAGCATCTGTTAACTTTTTCAGTTATTTCTAGTGGAGGTAGTTATGCTGGGGTTTGCAATATAACAGTAGAAAGAGATCTATTACTAGCAAAGCTCACAAACTGCCAAACTCTTACTTCAAACCATGGTTTCCACAAAACATGGCTCAATAGGGGCAAAACTGCACTTTTTCCCCCTAATCATTTCCATAAAAATAACTGAACCACTTTTTGCTGGAACTTATAATTAAATCCCTCTCAGACATTCAGAAAAAGAATCTCCTGAAAGAGAGATCTGTCTGGAAACATAAATAAAATTGCTTACCCTTGGTGAAGTTAAAGCACTGAAATCAGAGGCTTATAGTATGAAATGTCAGACAAACTTGACTATATATTTTCAAACAGGTAATCCTCTACACCACATAAAATGCTTGTAACATACACAGTTGAATTCATACTCACACTTATACATTAACTTAGGTATTTATTGTTAAATTGATCATTTTCTTCCACATTTTCTGACCTTCAAGGTCCAGAAAATGGAGTTTTCAGCACTGTACAAAATGCTGCAGACAGATGCCTCGTGTTGATGAATATGTCTCTCATTCCTCTTACAGTGATTGTATGCAGGAGAGAAATACTTGCTGGAAGCATTGATGGAAACCTACCACTCCTCTGCAAAGACTCAGAGCAATGAATATCATTTCAGAAAATGGCCCTGGTTTCTGCAAATGTACAAGTACCCACTACTGAACTCCTTTCACATAAGCTGCAATACCTAAAGATTGTATTTTCACTGGAATTTACAACCTTGTTACATTTTGACCACTTCTTTAAAAGTGGTACTGCTTACCATCCTTCCCAGCTTTACATGTTGAAAATCGAGAGATTCAGAGCTTCGAATGGCCCTACCACTTTAAATGCAAAGCTCACCAAGCACCATAACTGAGTTTGAATATCTGTAAGTTTGAACCAAGGGAGATAGATAGTATGCATAGAACTTAATATACTTCATGCTGTTTTCCCCATAGCGTCAGGACCCTAGGCATGCATTTCCACAGCCAGAAGTGGTAGCCTGTGTCTTCTTTCCCTTGGGATTTGCTTTCAAGCTGAGGCTTCACTACCGGCCCTTGTCTGTACTACGTTGCAGGTGCATCACAGCTATGTCTCTGCTTGGTCTTGTACATTCTCTCTTCAAGCTGTCTTCATCACAGTTCTTATCAACAAAGGTAGACTTAGCCAGATAAGCTCATTAACTCCAGAAAGGGGATATGCTCAGGATCTTGAGACTTAGCACATGCATGTGTTCTAATAAATGAAATAAACTCAAGAGTTTTGCAGGGCTACTTTTACACTGATCATTTTCTCAAGCTCCTTTTGTACACTTTGCTCTTTTGATATCCCATTTCTAGTTCATTTCCATGCTCATGGAAGCCTTGGCTTTATCTCAAGTTTCTTGATCTTTATTTTATTGCTGAATGATCATTCCGAGATCTCCACTGGTCTTCCAGGACTTCATGAGTGTTTATAAATAGCACTTATTTCCCTCTTTCCGATTAACTTTTTTGCCTGCACAACTAGACAGCCTTCAGCTTCCAGCAGTATATGTAGGACAGCAATGTCTTGGTTTTTTCACAGTTTGGTTTTGTTTCTCTATAGCATATTTTAAAGGGAGCTATTTACTCTGGCTGTAAAGCCCAAGGCACTGGTGATTTAGAGTTATAGCAATATTGATGCAGATGAGCCTCTGTGGAGATACTTGATGACATTACGTAAATGTAATCAATGGGCTCAATAAAGCATAACAATAATAAAATACTGTTCATGTTATATATAAATAAACACACATGGACACATGTATGCACTTCCTACATAATTACTCTAACTATGCCTATTTATAATACTGATCTTCCAGCTCTCTATATGCCATCTCCATTGTGTCTGTTTATACAGCCTTATTGAATCCGTAACATATAACTAACTGATTAAGATCTTGACTTAAACCAGAAAAGCATTTTAACTTCAGTGGAGGAAGCCGATTTTTTAGTCTTCAAAAAGAAAGAAAGATAGAGAATAAAATATTGTTGGACGTTTTTTGTTGTCACACTATGACATTAACTCTTTAAAATGTATGCAGTTATGGGTTGGAGCTGGATTATCAGGTAGTACACTATCTGGGCACATGAAGAAGAAAAAAAGTATGGAGGAAGCTATGGTAGACCAGTGCTTACCCTATTTCAGGATACCTGTAATCTGCATAGATTTCAGGGGAAGTATATGTTGAAATGCTTATAAGTGATTCCTGATCTCACAGTACTGAACTAGATCTCTCAACAGGACCTCAGGAAAAACTCTGGTCCTTCCTGTTCCATACTGTGAACTACTTAGGCATCAATGCTATACCATGTGTTGCTTCATGTCAGTGCCTATATTTATGTTGGAGGTGATTATTAAATTGAGTTCCAATGTGATCGTAATGAGAAGATTACACAATGTGTATTATATTATGAAAATGCACGATATTTCTCGAAAGATATGGTATGAGATTATTTCCATTATGAAGGTCCTACAAAGATGACAGCCACAAAATTACTACTGCTGGGACAGCAATGGAAGAAATCTAGTCTAGTGATTAAGGCAGAAACATTGGAACAAAGCTGGCTAGAGAAGAAAGAAACTGATATATCAATATTTGCTTCCGTACTGCTTCAGGATATAATTTTCATAACATACTGTAGAGAACCAAGATCATTCCATCACCATTAACTAGGTTCAAGGAATGACAATATTCATCAGGACACCACTTCTGGTCTGATGCAAGAACTCGTAGGGGAATGAAAGAATTCACAGGGTCTCCAAGCACTATATATTTACTGAGGCTGTGCAGTCAGTCTCACTTCAGCATTGTTGGAATGTATTGCTCAAAATTAAACAGGTCCTTGAAGAGTTAGAGTGCTCAGGTGGAAAACGGGAACTTGAAGTTTACTTGTCTGTTCTGAAAAAACAATAAAGGTTGTCCAGGATGCCTCACATTTCTCTTTGAATGAAAACTGCATCTTGGCACAACTTAAAACAATTTGGCATGCATTCAGGTCTTCGTCTTTGGGATATCGGAGTTCAAATACAGTCTCTTTCTGTAGGCATTTTATATAAATGGTGGGAAGAGATAGTAGTTGACAATTTAGATTAAGTTTTAGCTGGGTTGAGTAGTCCTCTGGAGATAATTATCTCTTCCCGATAGCTATTTAGTGAAGCAGTGTTGACTACATTCATAACTTAGTTGCCTTATTTGGGTGGCTAATGCTCTCAACTACGAGTTTCACCTCTTCTCTTTAAATGTGTAATTCTCCCTGACATGGAAGCTACAAGCAGTCAATGAAAAAAATGCTCGCAAACCAGATGATAGATGCAGTTGGCTCTGTACCGGTACCAGAGCAGAGAAGCAAAGTGTCTTTCAGCGTGGAGAGCACAGACAAGCTGAACACTGGCAATTATTTTTGCATAGGAAATAAGGAAAAAAAGAAAACTGAGAAAGAGATTCAGAATGACAAAATTAACAGATTTCTAACAAAATAAAAGAGAGCGCACTGAAAAGGAGAAAAGCTGAACTGGGGGAGGAAATGAGATGAAGAAGGGACATGGGACATTACACTTAGTCTGATAAAAGAAGCTACCTCTGTACCATGATTCAGTATAACCTGACTTCAAGTGCCACTAGGAATGTAAACAAAGAGAATTGTTAACTAAATTCCCCTCCCTTTCTTTCAACTTCTTCAAAAAGTATTTGGGTCAAATTTCAGGCAAAGAACCGGAGGGACTTTTTTCTCTACCTAAGTGAATTGCTTGTTCATAGCATAAGTTGGAATCATGAATGCATTCCTGCTCTTATCTTTTTGAGTTTGATTATCATGTTATCAGCAACTTGGAACGTGACATAAATCTCAAGGTAGTAACTGCTTGAGAAGTTCGGTCCACTGATTATTCTTTCTTTAAGAAAAGAAAAAACGAAAGGAGAGGAAGAGAGAAAAGAAAGCCATAGAAGTCTTTGAAACAGCTGGGGTCAAAGGAACTGTGCTTTCTTCTAATTGTCCCAATAAATTTTAAAGATGTTATTACTCTGTAGTGATTAAGAAATGGTAAAAAGAGATGTGATGCTATAACATCAAGGCCATCAAGCTTAATAGCCCTTAACTGATTGCCACCCCGCCCCAACAAAAACAGACATGCTGTTCTCTCCTTTGCAGTCCCTCCTCCACTACCCTTCCCCCTCACTCGAAGGCTTCTAAAAGCACCTCTAGCCAAACCAAGGGGAATTTATACTTCCTGCTATAAAATCCAAAGAACAGAACAGCTGGCAGCTGAGCTTAAGATAGCTAAAACAAACACTGTGACATTGATGTGGGGAGGGATTTGGTTATTATTACAACACGGCATGACTAGTTCTGCAGGGAAAAGATGCAAGCAGAGCTTTTCTTTCCAGCATGCAAACAAAAGGCTTAAAAAAACCCAAACCCAAACAGTATAACAACAAGAGAAAAACTATTTGCTTTAAAAATACAGAATTCACAATGCTGGCTGCCTAATATTTAGAGCTGAATGACTGAAATTACATGAAGATTGTTCCACAGAGATGCTGTCTCAATTAGGCCAGACATGATCATTATGAATTCATCCTCTCTGAAAAATACAAAATATGCAAAAGAATATAGTATATCATAACAATCTTATGCACATTACACTCAATTTCTCAGGTGTATTAAGTCCTGTTGTCTGTGATAACTTGCAGCAGTCTTCCAGAAACCACTCAACTTTAAGTCGAACACTTCATCAGACAGCCCATCACTGTACGAACTGGGGTAGTGATGGAGAAATTATAACTAATCAAAGGTTAGACTGATGGCAATGGGTGGTAAATTTATAACAATATCAAATGGATTAATAGGGTTTCATGCTTTCTTGGTTATTATGCCACAGTAGAATATCTTACATTGTAGATTCCAGCATGCTTACCCCTGTTTCTATAAGGCTCAAGGACAACCTCTAACTCTTGTTTAACTCCCCTTTAAAATACAGAATTCCCAAGACAGAGAATTAGGAGAGATAGATTCCTAACTGCTACCACTCCCCACTGAAGTTAGGCACCTAAATTAGTGGCCTTTAAATTAGATAGATGGTTTCTTAGAACACTGAATTGACTGGTCTTGACTTTTTCTTGAATCTGATGCCTTCTATTGATTTCTTCAAAATGCAATGATGTTTCTGTCTGCAGGATCCCATTATAATGAGCACTATATCCTTAAACACTATGTAGGGTTAAATAAGCAATCTAAGTTCTTGTTTGCACTTGCTGTTCTTTTATCCTGTATGAAGTGACCATTATCGGGCATAATTTGCACTGAATTGAATCTATTTTTCTGAGTAGAATTAAAAGCTTGAGGTGATATTGCAAGATTGCACATGCTGAAAAACATTACAGTAATGACAGAGAAAATTACCAACCATCCAAAAAGATAAAAAAAAAAAAAGAGAGAGTGTTTCCTTGTTAGGTGGAAAATGAGTTCAGGTTTGGGTTAATCAAAGATTTAATCAAAAGTGTCAACATCTCAATTGAAATGAGATAAAAAGCATGTGAAATACAGGTTACCATTATTTGGAATGCATGAAATAAATAAATAATGTAATAAAAAAACTTTCACACTTTTCTTTTTCCCAAGGTGAATCTGTTTGCTTCAGCTGTCCCAAAGTTAAGTAGCTCTGGCTTTAAAGGAAAGGAAATACTCTGCTTCAGATTCCAGGTATAACAACCCACCCATTTACCACTTTCAGTTAGCAATACCGCACCCAGGTCATTGCACATTGAGCAGTCCTCTTCCTGGTAAATACAGTAGAGGGCAAAGATAGACTAATATCTTACCTGCGCAAGAAAGGAGTAGTGAAACATAGGTTAGCAGCCTAGGGAAAAAAAAATAACCTCTTCTTCCTAGTTGGGTGGTGAATCAGCAGTTCCCACAGCCCCAGATGCCGCTTCTGACAGCCAGATGGTTCCTTGGTGGTTTTTACCTTTTCCGAACAGGTGTGAAAAATCTGTTTGATGATGAATTGCACTGGGTTTCATGGTTGAGTTTTCAGTTAAAGAAGAGAAACCTCACCTGAGAAGTTTTGTCAGAGACACTGACATGAGACAACCATTAACCACAATTATCTTCCAGGTTCGTTGTTTAAAATAGCTTTTTAAGTTTCAAAACAAATATGCGGGGCTGAAGCAAGACCCTTAACAAAACAGTTCTCAGTCACATTGTAATTTATATGCAGTGGAACACAATACAGTCCTGAAAGTGTCCATGTTGGGAATAATACTTCCTGTCAAAGACCCTTCCACTCGTGTCTTTGAAACTGGAGTTCAGGTTCTGATTTAGCTTAAACATGAGCTTTAAGTTTGGCATTAATTTCAATGAAGCTAAACATGTGCAGGAAGCTGCCTACAGGCTTGACTAGCCTTCTGAAGCAGAACGTAAGAGAGGCATCCTGATTCTACAATCATCATACAAGCTGGGCATTTTTTCCTTTGAGTCCAAACTAATTCTGGGAGGTAAGTACACAAGAGCAGCTACACCATCACACACTAAAGGTCAGACTAGCCCACTTGTAGATCCCCATGGAAGAACTAGGGAAAACATTCAGGGATACTTTCCCAGAATACTATCCCAGCTGACAATAATTTGCAATTCAGTGATGTTCTAAACCAGACTTAAAATTTTTGTATTTAATAGCCCTCAATGGACTTTTTCTTCATGAACTGGTCCAGTTCCTTCCTGAACCCAGATCCCCCACATCCTGTGGGGAGTGATCCTACAGCTTAACAACACGCTGTGTGAAGAGTTGTCTCTGGGATAGATTCCTGATACTTCTACATGATATGCTGTTGCTCTGCAAAAGGCACTGAACAATCACAATTTTTTTTCACTTTCCTTGTATTGCTTATGATTTTACAGACTTTTATGATTCTCTGGATTGAAGAGTCACAGTCACTTAGCAGTCCATTTAATCATCCATTCCCCAACCTGTGTTCTTGCATGCCTGACAATGCAATCCACAGATTACATGTATACTTTATGGCCTCAGCAGCTCTCTCAGAAAGAGTTTCAGCAGTCTGAAACACTAGGGTTTCTAGAGAAGTCATGACAACTTTGATTCTTTTAAGAAAATCATAGAAATGACTATATTCTAAATGAACATCTCTCTACAAGTCTTCATGTTTCATCTTCTGCTGGGAAGAGAAGCAGAAATACACAGATCTTACAAACTAAACCTGGGAAAAGGGGAAGACAGGACCTTGCTACCATACTGCACATAGAAATAATCAGATGAATATTTAATGTTTTAAGACTCTGACACTGAAATGGTACAAGGCACCAACCATATCTACTTCTATAACTTGCACTGCCTCAGGCTTTTATTCTATCAATATTCATGTGTTGTTTTCTATTTTACCCACTGCTCACAAGATGTTTGGGACATGTACAGCTCTTCGCTGCAAAAAGCCAACATAACATAAATAAAAAAACTAGTAACAAGTGTTTAGCTACTTGACTGTTTCTCTGTATTCAATGGAACTTCTGTAGACCAGGAGCTTCCCCTAATCCTGTAAATCCATCCATGTCCTTCCCCTTCCAACAAGAGTCTAGCATTTTACAGCCACTTCCCTATATCCACAATCAACCAAGCCAAATAATTCCCTGGTTACTTATAGTATGGAAAGAAATTAAATAGATAGTGTAAATGTTATCCAAACAATAGCAGGAAATTGCTTATTACTTTACAAAAATGATATTCCATAAAAATATTGTCAGTTCTAATTAGTTATGGTTAATAACACCTGATGTCTTTCCATTAGCAGATTGTGATCTTAAACCTATGCAGCTTTAACTAACTTAATAGGAAGATATACTTAAGCCTTGAAGGCTGATGAATTACAGACGCACCATGCTGTGCATAAGGGTAAACCATTTAAGGGCTGGTTTTGTGGCAAGGAAGAAACATCGAGTGTAGGCCATCACATCTCAGTGCTATTTCACACAAGCCTGTGTACAAAAATCATTCTGTCCCTTGTGGATGCTGAGCAACAATGATATAATGAAAGTTTATATGAATATAAGCTTATAAGCTTTTATATATGTTAGTGCTTTTTGCTATAGGCATTTGAGATGATATGTGGCTGTTCAGAAGTTTCTAACCATGTTTTACAGTGTGTCTTTCTGTATACTTTAAAGGACTGATTTTTCACTGGCAGCCATGAGGAATTCTTTAATATTCTCCTGTTGTCTTTAAGGATAGCCCAGGACAATTGTTTCAGCTGATTTTAGTTAAATAAATATATGTGCCTCAGCATCCTGGTCTTTGTCATGACTATACTGCCACAGGGAATAAATCGATGGTCCAGATCCCAAAGAGGTAGCAGTCTAAATGAGAAGACTGAAGAGAGATAGATGTAGGCAAACAAACATATAAACTACATCAGAACAACAAAATTACTTCTGGTAGACAGTTATGACTCTATTAAACAAAAATACATCAAAGAAATCCATATGTGCATTACTGACATGAAAGTTTTTGATGCTATGTCATTGGCTGTACTGGCCACTATTAAAATATCTGCAGGGTTTTTTTGTCACCTAATGTCGCCATGAAGGATAAATTAATTAATGGAAACAGCTTTAAAAATGCTTTGTGGAAGAAGACAGCTGCATTGTTAAGGAGTATGTGGTGAATAGGATTGAACTATATCCTCTACTGCAGGCCTGGGGTGGGTTGTTTACCAGGGAAACTGAAGTTTCTTGAAGTGTGCTTAAGAAAGGACAAGAAAAGAACTGTTGAAATATTGAATAAAATATTTCAGCAGAGCTCCTTGAATTCAGCCAGCAAACTCTGCTCAACTGCTTGTCTAAGAATATAATCTTTTGCATTAAAATTTAGTAACACTCAATAGTGGATTCTGCTCCATGTGTTTGCAAGTAGCAGACAATTAGAGATGAGTAATTTCACATAAGCAGGAGGATTGTTGGTTAGAATGATTAGCCACTAGAGTTTCTTAACATATGCCAGGATTGTGTCTTACACGCTACCCATAAAGAAACAAAGAAAAGGTCCTTGGTAGCTTTCAGAGAACAGTGAAAGCATTAATATTTGACTCTGATTAAAATATAATTGGGAAGGGGATTTCAGCCAGGTGTCTGTATTGTTTGAGAAAAAGGTACAGGAGGAACATATCTTCACCCTAAGCCAGTTTCCAGACAGCTACAGCCAATCCTGTGGAACAGGAAGAGGGAAATAGCAGAACACTGGCTAACAGGATTCTGAAGAGCCCTGCTCATGAACACAGAAATGAAGAAAGCAGAAAGAGTTCCCCATGTTCTAAGTTTTACAGGTTCCACAAGATTATCTTAGTAGACCTCTCTATTGGTTTTCTTTCAACATGTACCATCTGAACTTAGGCTATAAGATTTTTAAGTTAAGGGCAGTGTCTAAGTATTCCCTCTCTGGGGTAGGACCAGTGAACACTATTTTAAGTCAAGTGATAAATTAAAAAATGCAGAAGATGTTGATTCTCAGATAAGCTGATTTCTGGCCATTTCATCTGAATTATCTGCATAAATTTGTTAGTAATGTTTTATGCTTTAGAATATCTTCCATCTTTCATATACAGGAGCTCATTAATGGAGGTTATTTACTTCCAGTGGAGGCCTGGAATCACCATTAATGTAACAGCCTCCAGGGAGCAACCAGAGACTCTGCACAGTTAGTCTTGTGTAACAGAAGGAGAAATGTTAAATGTGAAGCTAAACCCTTGTGGACACTCTAGTGACATGGATGTATTTCACTTCTACCCACTGCATTAGGGCCTTACGGGATGGTTGCTGTGGTGGGAAAAAAAATGCCTCTGGGATCTGCAGCCCTGCACAGTCAGGGATCACCATAGCATCAAGCTAGGATCCCTTGTACCTGTGTCTGTTTTCATTGACATGGTTTTATTGGTCTTTGCCTTTGAGAAGACATCAAGTGGCTGCACTTCCCTGAACAATATTTGTCTTTAGCAGTTTTAAACCAAAGCCCATGGAATGTAATTAACATTGATTTCAGTGTATCTGGGACTGAAGACGTGTCTGTGTGTCCCAACAACAGAAGGGGCACATGTTGTCTTTTGCTGCTTCTGGGTTGAGGTGGAAATATTGTAAGATATTCTGTAGACATGGGCAGGACGAAGCATTGCAGGAGGAGAAGCTTAGCTATAGCTGTAACTACTTAAGTTTAATTCATTGTAGCCTAAGTATTAGAGCCCATCTTTGTTTTCCAATATGATCCAACAGTTGTTAAATTTTCATTGTATTTAGGATGACAAATTACTTAACTTGGATCATATGACTTTGCCAACTATAGGACCCAAATCCTAGTTTCATGACTTTCCTTTGGAAACCAAATCAGAGACACAGTGCAGAGCTAACTCCCAGGCTTAGCTTACACACAGGGGTCCTTGTGTTCTCCTGTGTCCACACAACAGTGTGGTGATGGTTGGGCTTATGTGTCCACCAAGGTTGGCATTGAAGCAAGCTGCAATTAGGGCAGTGTATTTGCTGTCAAAACAGATGTCCTTGTTTCATCTGCAGGGATTTGGTCTACAAGCCAAAGCCAACCCACAGGCCTGCAGCTGGTCTTTCTTTTTTAGACCTTCCAAAAAGCTCCAGTTAAATAAACAATTGCTGTATAGTGAATTAAAAGCTCTGACCTACGGTTATTTAAAGACATTCACTTCCAGGCTTAATTGAAATTTAAGAATATAATACGGAAAGATAAATCTGTTTCTGACACAAAGATGAGGAAAATGCATGAGGACTTCTAATGAATGAAAAAATACAAAATGGTCCCTTCTGACCAGAAAGTAAAAATAAAGCAGTGGGAAACAAACCTTTCTTCCTTAAAAGCCTGCCATTTCTAACCTGCTGAGAAGAAGGAAATGGTCTAAATTCTTCCCTGGTTAAAGTGTTGCAGCAGAAGGGGAAGATCCTGAACGAAGGGACAGAGAGGGTCCTGCGTTTGACATTTATGAGTGGGAGGCAACATTACCAGATGTTCATAAAAGTGTAATTTCTAAGTAGAGTTCCGTGAAGCCAAATAACTCATTTCATTTGGTTTTCTGTTTCCCCTATTGACTGAGCTACAGTAAGGCCTACCGAGAGGATAATCCCATGCTACAGGGGACTGGGGTTCAGCAGCTAAGAGGGCTTTTCCTTTCTGACTGCAGTTAATCCTCGAGCTTTTATATGGCAAAGTACAGGACATCACAAGCTACAGATGGATGTATCTCCACAGAAGACCTATGTAGAATCCCCTATCAGCCTAATGCAGTGTATGGTCAGAACTCACTTGGAGAAAATCAGCTCAGTTACCAAATCAAGTCAGTACAATTTTTTTTGGCTTTTCCCTGTTATCCAGAGTGATGCATCTGCAGGGACTGGACTTCACCCACACTACCCGCCTTCAGCGTTTCCTCAGTATCCATACCTGCATTATCTTCCCCGTGGGGCAGCAGGTTGGAGACACCAGTAGTCTTCAGACTCCATGTAAGGAGCAAAGACACTCAATTTCTAGATCCCACTCCACAGACCTGGCTCCTAAATGTCAAGCATTGCAGCACATCGCTTCTAGGCTTCTATATTTCTCTTCGAATCTGACCTTAAGCAACTCTGATATCTGAACAGTGGTCTTATCTAGCAGCAAGACAGATGGCCTCAGTATCTTTTGCTACTGGATGTACAAGGGAACTATTAAAGCACTTGGCATGGTTTTTGAATCAAATGGAAGAAAGGAAATTATTTCACTAATGAATCTCCACAATCATAAAAACTACAGCAGCCACACAGAGACCCTGCCATTTCCCCTGCTTTTCTCTCCTTCACATGTATCCCAAGGGAATTTTCTTACTGGGAGTTGAACAACACATACAGCCTTGACAGGACTAGATGCAATGAGGCTACTATGATCCCAAGTTCCCTTATTATGCCCACTGCAATTAAACATATATGCATATGCACATACACATATGTATGACATAGTGTGCTTGAAAACCTCTTCCTTTGTGTATTGCTAGCCCCTAGGTCATAGGAAACTATCCCTTCTGCCTCTCTAAACAGACTCTGTTCCCTGCTTTTTGTTCTAACAGCTGTGGGCCGCATCCTGCCAGCTGTTTGGTAGATGTCTGGATCAGCTGTTAGAGCTGCATGTCGGCTGGAGCTGGGACAGGGCCTCTTGGCTCAGCTACAAATGTCCTCACGTATCTCGGTTAGAGTTACTCCTAAACAAGCCCTGCATCAGCTCTCAAGATGAAGGAATGAGTTTTGAAGTGAATTAATCATCTCCATGGGAAAACAGGGAAAGGAAAAGAATCTCTAAGATGATGGATTGCTCGGAAAGTGAGTTTGGGTTGTGTTTGTGTGTGTCACCACAGATGTATTTCTTGCATCTGTGCAACAAATGTTATACATTTCAGGTAGGAGCCCCAGTTTGTCAAAGTACAGCAAAACAAGGTTGGTGGAGATTTAGTGCTGAATTTTCAAATCCGGTGAAATGGGACTGGTAACAATATCTTCAAATGCTTTAAATCACCTTAGCTTCTTACAGTATTTGCAAACCAGAGTTAGAGACTAGTCAGAGAAGAATGAGGAAGACTAGCTGAGGCAGAAGGCAAAATGGGACCCTTCCAACTTTAACCTGCTGATGAGTATAAAATCCAGGCCAGAGTTGTAATTACTGAGGTGAATGCTTCCTATGATGCAGTGGGACTCTAACACCATGGAATTCACCAGGTACTTAGAAACAGCATGTTGTTGCACAGGTAGCCTGGAAAACAAGAACTGACTGCAAGCCAAGATAGTGGCAGTTTTCTGATGACAGTTTAAATCCCAGCAGTCTTATTAACTTTGCTACTTTGCCAATACATCCACTTAATGTGTTTATCCTAGAGCTGCAAACTGGCTCCCAAAGCCTCTCCAGGTGTCTAAAGCATCAGCTGTCAACTGTCTGGCTGTCAAAACATGTTGTCTCACCTCTGACAGCTTCTTTGATGCAGTCTAAAAACTGTCAATGCAAAACTCTGTGGCATGTTGGAAAATGGCAATGTAAAGACTTCAGAACCTATGCTCAATGCAACATGAACATCAGCAACCAAGGATGTAACCTCAAATTGAGACTAAACTCCTCCTGTATCTGTGTCATTATATGATTCACATCCATTGCTGGGAGGTGAAAGAAGCCACTGCTCCCATCTAAAAGCTGGAATTTGCCTTCAGATTGCAAGCACTCCCATAGACAAAGGAAAACAGCTCCTAGTCAGACACGCCAGTGCTTGTCCATCTCTAGTCTGTGGGTTTCAGAGTTGAATGGGGTTGGGGATGGATGAGAGAATAGGTTGAGGATTCCTCTTCCATTTTTCCTTTTTCTCTTTTCCAAAACATAAATGTGTGCCACTGTGCCTGTCCCTCAGCTGAGCAGAGCTGAAAGCAGCAGCAGTGTAGCCTCATTTGTGTGCACAATCACCCAAGTTACTGCCTGCTAGAGTCTGTCCTTGCTGGTGTTATCCATATCAATGAGTCAGGTCAGTCAGAGCCATGCCAGCTTCTTTTCCCTCCATCTTCACTGCACAGTGCACATGTGGCATGAAGCCTCTTGATGCCATGGGCAGCATTCTTCATGGACAAAGCAGGGTGGAGCATGTGTCTCCACTGCTGGATGGAGATGAGAGGGGTGGTTAGCAGAAGGCAAAGGAGAAGGAAAAAAATCCTCTGTTCTCTCCATTGCTGATTGTTTTGTTGTTGTAGTGGTGGTAGTTGCTGATTTATGGTTGTCTGTCTTCAAGCTTTTCTAGGCAGGGTCTTTTTACTCTCCATGCTTGTGCAGTTTAAGACTGCAGCCACACCATGCTATCACAATCGCAATGATACTGGGGTTTAATGTGAAGCTTTAATATGCTACACATCAAGCAAGCCTGTTTTCATCCAGAAATCACCAGTGAATGCATGTGCAGAAAGATCTATGTGAACTTGGTAAGTATTACTTGAGAAAGAAGAGACATATAGAGAACTGACTTGGTGGAAAGGATAGTAGCAAACCTCACGCATGTGGCCAGAAGGAAAACAAAGAGGCTTTGGGAGTTGAATAAAGCCCATTGTTTTATTTCCTCCAGATTTTTTGTTTTACATTTGTTTCTAGTGGCAGACACACAAATGTGTGAGGCTGTTTTCAACCTCTGTCATGTCACAGACAAAGCAATTGGATAGAGATGAAGGGCAGAGTGATGCCTCACAAGCAAGTCCAGTGGCAACTCTTTAATTCCCAGTAGGACAAGCTTTAAACCTAGAAGTTATATATCTATATATGTGTGGGTGCACATAAAAAGAGGTGTTTCAGGTGCTTTCCTTTATGTAACCATAAGCTCTATCCAAGCGTCTGCTGAATCAGAGCCAGCCAAGTGAAAGAACACGATGAGGAAACACGCAGAGTATGATGCTTTTAACCCTGGCAAACTTTTCATTGTTCTTATTTTCTCAGCCCTGAACCCTCCCAGCTAGCATTTATCTGCTTATCGTCTGCTCGCAAAATGAGCTTTCCCCCAGTTCTTCAAAAGGCAAACCTCTGTTCCACCACAGAGCCTAACTTTGATCTCCAGGCTCTGCAGGGCACTTACCCAGACAAAAGTGCATTCAGAGATGTCCACACCTGTTCGTGCCTTAAAATTCCACATCTGGTTATTTCATACTACATCAGCTGTATTCCTCTGTCTATCACTGCCTCTGTGTCTCAGAGCTGGCACTCCCAGCTCGGCTGCGTGCAGAGCACAGCTGAACCAGCGATATGGTGACTTTCTGATTTTAATGCCTGGACACCACTGCCATTTCTCCCCCTACTTATTAGCACTGCTGCTCTGCAAGCTCAAAAGGGGTGGCTGTAGCAGGCTTTTCCTTTCGCTTCCCCACCACACATGTTCATATAGTCAGGGGGCTGAAATTTTGGTGTTAAGATTGGCGCATATCAGGAACTCCATGAGCGTTTCCAACAGGGACCAGGAGGATCTCACACATGCAGTTAAATAGTTTGAATTCAAAGAGACCTCAAAAAAGTCTGGGTGAAAATGTGCATCCTGAGTATGAACAGAAGGGCACTAAAGTATTTTCCTGTACATCAGCTAGTTCCAGGAGATAAATACCAACCTTTACTGAATGAAAAAGAAGGTAAGTTCTTAAAAACAGTTAAGGAACCAGGGGTGGTTGGCCTAGCCCTTCAGCTGTTTCTTCCAAGTCTCCATAAGTGTTCCCACTAGCATGTTTTTCAGAGAATTTCCTTCGAGACCAGTCAACAGCCTGATAGTATTTTGTAATCAGGTATTTTCTCAACATCTCCTGTTATCTTCAGAAAAAATAAAAAGAGGAATTTCTTCTTTCTTTCTTCTTTTCTGTTTGCATACAACCTCCAGTCACACATTTTCATCTCATGTCCATTAGAGTCTAGCAATGGCACACTTTTGGTAAGTGACAGTTTACATGACTTCCTGTACAAATCAGTGCACTTTATTGATTGCTTAATTAATCTGTGCCATGTGTCTGAAATCACATTCTTTTTGCCATTGATTGCTGTTGCTTGGATTGCTCTATTTTCTAATACTTCCCACAGGAAACTGGCCATTGCCCAGCAAAATTTCCAAAATTAAAAAAGAACCAAAACCAGAATGTTTCAAGAAATAGTCACATTTACAGGTCTTTGTTACTTCTCTGTCATGACTGCAGCTTTGCATCCAAGTTTTTGCCCACCCTCACTCCCGTTGGCACACTGACTCCCGACTGGAAGGTCAGTCCTGGATTTGTTTCATTGCCAATTCTGAGACAGTTTTCCACTATATTCTCCCAGACTTCAAGTGGCACAGCCTTCTCAACAGCTGGTCCTCTGAGTGCACTTTCATTTAGACATGTGTTTTTCCAACTGCTTTGAATCAAAAAAACAACACCTTTTACAGGAAGCCTTAGGACAATTTTATGCAATGCTGCCCCAGTGGCATGTCATTTAAAAGCAAACAAGGATCAGGCTGAACACTGAAAGCACACTTATTTGAGCTGTTTGTTTCATTTCTATATTTTTGCAGTCACTTCCTGGATTGTCTTGTTGAGACTTAAGTGCCACCACTGGTCAGTGAGCTACCAACCAAATATAGCGATCTAAATCAGATTTCTATACATTCCTACTTCCAAATGCTTTGTTCTTCTAGAAAGAGTTATTCTCAAACAGGCCACAGAGTTACCTCTGTCTCTTTCGCTTTGTTGGTTTTTTTTTGAGAGTCCTTCCAAATGTCTGACATTTTAAAATTACTGTTATCAGGAAGGGAGATAAAATTCCATAAATAAAATCTTTGTAACTCAGAGGTGCTGGCAGAAATAATACGGCTCAGACAGCAGGTCAGCTGTGTGAGGACATAGCCATAAAAAGAAATCTGTCCTAGCTAGCTCCAGTGCAATCTATATACGTGAAACACTTAGGATTGAAAAGAACACTTTTCTCCTGTGAGAAACACAACAGAATATGATTGAGCTGAAGGATTTTCACAGGTGTTGACTGACAAAATCTGTACCTTGGACATTATAGAAACACACAATCAGAGCCTCACACTTGAAACGTTTTGACAGAAAACATGTGAGCAGTTCCTGAACTGGGAATACGCTCACCTTTCTTACCAAAGCAGGTCTTCACTCTCCATTCAGAGCACTTTTCTGCCCCTGTGAAGCTAATGACACAGCCTGGTCTTTACCCACAGGGAATCCAGATGCCCACAGATGACAGAGAAAAGAACAGTGGGCTCCTCTTGACCTACCCTGGCAGAGGTGTTGCATGATGGGCTCCCACAGGTTGCTTGGTTGGACATATTGTTTGGCTGTGTAGGAACTGGTAGGGCTCTCCCTGGACAGCACAGATGGGTGGCAACAAGGAGCTGGCAGCTCTGAAAGAGAAAGTCTGAGCTAGATTTTGTTATGCCATTACTGAAGGAGCTTATCTGCAAGGTGAGAGACACAGTGAGCTGATACGGATGAGTAGCTTTCTATTCTGGAGCAAGGTAGGGTTTGGTTTTTATCCCCTTTGCAAATGCACACAGAGAAAGATGCTGCAGATCAGCTGGTGGAGGGGCAACATTACTTGCAGTAGCAGAAGATACACTTCAGTGGATGACCAACAAGAACCTGCCCCCCTGGCTGCCACTAATCCTTTATCACTCAAGAAAATCTTCCTTGTTTATATTTACTTTAACCAAATGTTTATGAGTGGGAAAACAACTTCTGAGGCATCAGCCTGTTAAAGGTTGCACATTGTGCTGTTGCTGGGGATGCAAAAGCAGAATACAAGGCTGTCAAAAAAAAGTCAAATCAGAGTAACTGGGGATCAAAGAGTTTGGGATTCTTCTGCAAGCACCTTACCCTACAGATCATGCTGACTGCACACAGAAAGTAGCCAGGAATCAGGGAAAGGTCTCAGCAGGAGGGGGATGAAGATTTGCCTTTCCCTCCTTTATAAACTATTGTTACACTTCAGGGATCTTTGATCTCATTAAAAGGAATGGAAGGGAGGGAAGTACAGGGAGGACTCTTTGTTCCACTTAACGCTATCTCAGTTCTCCATCTGAGATGCAGCAACAAGTTTAATTCAAAGACAAATCGTGTGAACTCCATGTGTGTTCCTAGCCCCAGAATCCAGGATATTCTCAGATGAGAATAAATTACAAAGCACCATGGAAAAAGGGAGTGAAGTTACACTGCTGTTAGCAAAGTTTGAACCCGATACTCTTAATAATTTTAATAGTCACATATTGTAATTCCTCCCTAAAAATGTTGTCTTTGGTGCAGACAGAGGACAGACAGGAATGCCTTTTTATCTAGCCAGTTTCCCCTGGTGTGATGGGAGTGGCAGTGATGTCAGTGTAATGCCCTGAAGAATAATAATGAAGGTTTAAAAAAATACAGTAACACAAAGAAATGCAGTGCTGTGACCATAGCTGGTCTACAGCTCCATATCCATTATAGAAACATGGGCAGGAAAAGGGAAGGGAGTTCTTTTTGCTGCATTTTCTAGAGTTCATAATCAAGATCATAAAACCAAAAGGCAACTGACTTAACAGATGCAGGTAAAGCTGAAGTTCCTGTTTCTGTTCCTATTTGTTCCTTTGTGAATCTTTTAGCATAGATCTGAATGACCAGATACCGAACCCATCAGCTGCATAAATTAGTTGCATTTACATATGCAGGTCTGTGTCCCTCCTTCACACTTTGCAGCTAGGGCAAAATTTAATGGTTCATGCACTGTGTCCACAGGGCCAGACACTCACTGTGAGCCAGTCTTCAGATGCATGTGGAGGGTACAATGGAATTTGAGGGTCGTGGCTGAGAAGGAAGAAACGCCTAACAGTATCTAATGTCTGGTACAATACTCACTCAGCAAACTAATGCTGTGGCCATCTGACCTTATGTTGCTATTTCACACCTGAGAAAAGACATCTGAATACATGGACCAACCCTAACGATTCTATGATTCTATGATGTGCGTATATATTCTGCAAATTCACTTGGAAAACAGGTTTTCCTATTGACAAATAGAAATAGCTCACTTCAGAGAAGTGCTGGGGAAAAGCAATGTGAGCATTTGGAGATGTTTGCAGAAAAGGGTAGGGAGTCATGGTGTAATAAGCTCCTAGTTTTGCAAAGAGCGGAAAATCCACCCTCTGTGAGCTTTTTATCTTCTTCTGTTTCTATTGACTGGTGAGAACACAAGGTATGCAAAACATGGAAAAAAAGGGCTTGGTATGATTCAGATCAGCAACTGATGTTCCCTAAAATTTGTAAAGGGTTGAATTCCTGCCAATAAGATAACCCAGGTCAAGCCTTATTCCACTTCTTTTATGTATATACTAGACCTTTAGAAAAAAATGAGGTACTTGTTTTAATCAAATCAGTGCTTCCTTTTGAAGCTGTGATTTCAGATATGTCCTTTGCCTCAAAGAGATAAAGGAGGAGTATTCATGTCATCAAATTTCAGACATCTAAATAAGATCCTCAGAGGAATGTTCAAACTTCTACTGACAGCAGCAGCAGCCTCAGCTCCAGAATCATAGTTAGCAAGTGTAAATTCCATTATGTGTAAATGGCCTGAGAGTGAAGGGAATTTGCAACCCACAAGGAGCCTAAATGAAATGGTCCCAAGTTACAGATATGCTCAAGCAGTGCAAATCTAACTGCAAATCAGTGTATGGATCTTCATGAGAGGCAACTGAGCTAATAATGACAGTTACCAAGGTCACAAGCATGGAGCTTTGGTTGTCAAAAGAAAGCAATTTATATTGTTAGCAGTACTTCAGGATGGGGTTCAAGTGTTCCTAATATTAAGAGCACTACAGTTCTCCACAGAGACAAAATAAGAAGCCAGCTATATCTCCCACTGACATTGGGAGGAAGTTATTTTCAGGATATGGTGGGATCACTTCCTCTTATCCCCATCCACAGAGCAGGTGCTGTAACTTACTGGCACGTACCTGGAATCACTGAGAGACCTATGGCCAACAGCTGGCATCTTTAGAATCGATTATTCCCTTTGCTACCTCTGCTGAACTAGAGCTTTTTGGAACAGTATGAATTAATTCCCAACAGTTGTGAATTGTGTATAATTCATTTATTCATGTGCCTGTAAAAGACATTAAAGTTTAAGAGTCTGAAATAAAAATGAGTGTAATTGCACCTGTTTTTATCTTCCTTCCCATTCTGCTCTACCATTTCATTTTTACTGCCATTTAAATGGCACAATGTTTAATTGAAAGCTCTGAATTGCTGATTGCTGTTACAATACAACTTCTCAGTGGGGAAAAATACACCCTTTGTAAATTATTTGGAAATGAAGTGGTATCTTTGCTATGCACAATCTCAGATACAGATGTGGAAAGCTAGAATTAGAGCTGTGATAGTGTCTATAATTTCTGGCTCAATGAAGATTCATAGGACTGGTTTTAGAGAGCAAACCATGTGAACCCTGTTAGCGCTCTGGCATGTATGGGGATACACAGCACACATTTCAACAGGACTCTTCCCACATTGGGTTAATTGCCAATTATAGAATCATAGAATAGTTAGGGTTGGAAAGGACCTTAAGATCAACTAGTTCCAACCCCCCTGCCATAGGCAATTACTAGACTTTAGAATTTTATTATTTTGTTTAATCATAACTTCGAAAATTGAACATGGCAAATTTCTAAAAAAAAATAAAAATGAAAATATATAGTTGAACATAAATCAGACATAAGGTAATTTGGAAAACTGCACATCATAGAATTTACAAATACAGCCAAAGAGCTGTTGGTCACACCACATGAGTGATGCTCTACATATGTAGCACAACATTGTACAGCATCGCTGCGCAAAGTGAGGCAACAAGGCAGCTCTACCCCAGCAAGAGTAGGAAAAAGGAGGTGAGGACAACTGGGGGAGCTCATGTTGTCAATGAAACATCCATGATCAGGGAGTTAAGCAGTGTCTTTATACAGTGATCTTGGTCTGCCAACTCTAGAGTGTTTAAGCCAATGAGAAAGGCTGCCCCAACACTGCAGTGGCCTGTGGACCTGGTTCATTTCTACCAAACATCAGCTCTAGTGAGAATTTTGCATGTATTGGAATCAATTGTAAAGGAATGATGAAGCATAAGGCTTAAAAGCTACTCTTAAGAAATATCCAATAAGGACAACTGGGGTGAAATACAGTGTTTGTGCTCAGGATTCCCTGAACATTCCTGTTAATGTTAGGGTGGAATGAAATTATTTGGGTTGGTCTTTCACTTGATTCCTGATCCAAAACTTTGGCCAACATTTGCAAAAACAAAGGATAAACGAGCTGGGTTTCAAATTCTCTCCAATTAGTCTGTTGGTTTGATCACCCTTGCCTGAAAAAAAGCACAAAATTCAATGCATATCAGTTGTTATGCATTTTATTTTTAAATTTAGAAATATTTGGTTCACCTGAATACAAACCTGAAGGAGAGGGCATGGGAGGTGATATTTCTTGATAAAATCTCTGGGAAATAAAACTGCTGATATTTTCACATAGTTCTGTTTTCCAGCCACTGTTACGTTTAATGATATGATCAATAACCATAAAGATAGAAGGGGCATTTCCTCCCACACAAAATACAATAGGTTGAAACATGAGAAGTGGTTTCTGCATCCCTTTAACTAGTGGTTAACCTCATCAAATTACTACACCTGCCAAGGCTGTGAGAACTAAATACAGCTGGTGTCAGCGTCTAGCCAACTGAACCCAACCTTATGTTAATTTGAGCAGAGGTAAGCAACCACATGGTAGACTCCAGCATGACGTGATGAGACTCCTTCATCACAAGCTAAAGTCAATGGTCCTGAGGTGCAGAAACCAGGGCAAGATACATCTAAATGCTTCTCTCTCCTCATTGAATCCTACCCTGATAAATTCACAAATTCAGGAAGTAATTCAGGCTGGAAGAGACCATGTCCAGGAAGTTTCAGGAGGACCATGAGGCTACTTTCACCTCAAGGCCTTTCAGAGCACTTGCATTGTCAGACGGAAGCAAGGAAAGAAGAAACAAAGCAGATAACTTGTCTAGGCATTCCCTAATCAGAAGCACTGTACAAACAGAATAAAACAACAGCGCTGTAGCCCAAGGAGCAGAGGACAAAATAAGACAAGACTCAGAACTGTAAGAACAAAGAAACTGTGGTCTTGGAAACTAGCAGCAAAACAGAGTTTTGAGAAGGAATGTGATGAAGAAATGGAGTAGGTGAGCAGATATGCTCTGGGGAGAGGCCCTATCAGGGATGTTGCCTTTGTGGTTGTTGTTTGGTTTTGCTTTTTTTCAGTAGAGGATCTTACATGAAAACTAAGAGGGTGAAGTAGAATAAAAAGAGAAGTACAGGGCAGGTTCCTTTATTTCCTTCCATTCACTGACCCAAAATGACCTGTACTAAGACCTTCAGCAAGCACCAAATAAAAGACCATGCTAGTGAACGATTCCTTTCTTATAAGGAGTTTCTCTTGAACCTCTTGCACGGCCCCAAGAATATTTACATTGGGCACAATATGGCCAGGAGAGGGATGCTGAGCTCAACAGACCTTCAATTTGACCTTGCATGCAGTTCAGCTCTCATTGACTTCTCTCAGAGCTCATCGTATTTACATTTTTGAAGCCTGGAACAGAAGCCTATTAATGAGTATAAGGAATGCAGCCAGCCTGTCACTCTTCCTCTAGTGCTGCATATTTTTTATACTATTTTGTTGGGCTTTGTTCAGTTTTAGATGGCATGAATGTAAGGTTACCATATCTCTAAAGTACCCTCAGTTCTATAGCAGATGAGGGAATGAAATAATACATGCTTACACAGCAATCTGCGCTCACGAAACATACAAGCACATACATAGACATGTAACGCCTTCTTCCAGATGTTTAGAATGACATGGTCACTCCGTGAGGTGTATCCTTTTATGTATATGCAGACTGTGTAGAGATATTAGGCATAAATTTTGTAGACGCAGTAAGAGAAAGTTCAGATTAAGGCCAACAGAATTAGTCATGTGTTTACAGTTCACATGAGTGGGGCTTTTATATTTCTGAATCTGAGCCAGTAAGCAGTCACCCATGCATCACTTTCTTCCTCTGGCCGTGTACACAATAAGGAGCATACATAACACGGATATGAATCCTTATTGCCCTTCCCTGCTCTTCCTACAGAGAGTCCCATGACCACATTGTTTACAGTTAAAAGATAACACTATTTCAATGTCTAACTTTTTATGAATACTGAGGCTTCATTTGCTGTATCAGAACAGGAAAATCTTCAGGATTATATCTCAGATTGGAGAGATGCAAAACACTTCAATGTAGTTATGGTGTGATACCTAATAACAAGGATGTTATTTCACCGATTGCCACACTTAGGTCAGGAGAATGTCTGAATGAGGTAAAAGACACATATGATGGGACCACATGACCTCCTGAGCTCCCTTCCAACCCAAATTATTCTATGATTTATGATCTTAGGGAACAAACTGGGTGAATGCAGCATGAAAACCGAAGGATGAAGATTTTCCTTGTATGTGTCTCCTCACGTGGCTCCCATTATTTTCTTCAATCTTTTTCTACTTCCCTGCAGACTAATTTTGTAGATTTTCTTAGCTGTGATTTATCAAGTAAAGGACAAGATCTATGAGATATGGAAGTTTCATGACAGGTTTGTGATATCCTGTTTGTCTTAGCTGCTCTGAAGCTATGTCAGGGTGATTTAAAAGATTTTCCACCTTCAGCAGTCAGGAATCAGGAGGAGTAAACCTGCATTCTCAGCTGCTCATTTCTGCTCCCCTTTCTCACACCTTTGGTGCAGCATTGGTGTTAGTCAGGAAGCAGCTCAGGTTGCTCTGCACTGTGGATGGCTCTGTGTCCCTACCTCCAAAATGACACCTTGGTAGTCATACCTATGTTTTCGATCAGTCTACAAATCTCACCCATATAAGGTGGTTAGACCACAGTAGAAGAGGAAGCTTCTTAGAGTACTGTCAGCAGCCAAAGCCACATTCTGGAGTGTTTCCAGAAAGGCCATATGCAAGTATAGTGTTACAGTCCTTTTCATTTAAGTTGTTAACAAGCAACATGAGAAACAAACCTGATTCCAAATCAGGACGGTTAAACTTTTCAGGTCAACCCCAGGCCTGTCCAATTACATGAAAAAGCCCAATATTTTAATTTCACAGAGATTTCAAACCTGCTACTCTGTTTCTGCCTACTTTGAAAATACTTAAGTTTTTTTTGTAGAGAAGTTCTTTCAGTATCTACATTTCTTTTCCTAGTGGTGTACAAAGTGAGCTGGTGATCTGCAAAACCCCATCTGCATTCACTATGTGTATACCACTGTCTGTTCCCACACTTCTGAGACCCAAGCTGTGAGCAGCCTGACAGCAAGGCTGGCAGCACTGGCATCCTCCGTGAACCAGTTATTACAGCCTATCTCCACATCAGGAGAAACGTGGCTTTTCACTTTTCCAAACCAATGAATGAACATGGTATCATCACATAGCTCTAGGAGAGTTCTTGTGTCACCAGACTATTGTTTTCTCTTCTTGAGGCTGTACAACTTTGTATAATGTAAGAAAGTATTCAGGAAGCCACAGGGAGTAACAGGAAGGCATCCTGACAGCCATGGTCCTTAAGCAAATTGCTATGGTCCAGATGCTGCCAGAGTGAAGAGTGATTCTAGATCAAGTGGAACTCTTCCACAAGAAGGACTGTTATTTTCACTCACTTTGGAGAAGGGAGACTTCTACAAGACCTTCTCCAAATCAAGTAGGAGTTAGATTTGAAGGGTCCCTGTCCATGAAGAGCTAACAGCCTAAGTTAGAAAAGCATTTACATTTCTCTTACTTCTGGCAGCTATTTTGCAAAGACAGCATTTTTACACAAGCTCTTTCTTACTGCATTTAAAATCAGCTCAGCATCTAGATGAACATGCAACGTAGCTTGCTGTCTATTCTTGTTCACACTCTTGTACAGACAGCAAGGGTGTGAATTGGCCTTCAGTTCTCATATATAAAACAGTGATAGTAGAAATTTGCTGCCTCTAATGGTTGTTGAGAAGGAAAAAAGTGATATGACTTTACACTTTGTTAATGAAGACCACATAAGTATCTAAGAGTTGCATAAATTTCTTAGGTTTCACTGTCTAAGGCTTAAATGATGTTGCCTAGTTAGATACTAAGGTAATACAAGCACAAACTACTTCACAACAGCACAAACCTTAGCTCATTGTGCATTAAGATATCGCGCTATTGTGCCAAAATGCTAGTCTATAAAGAAAAAGAAAGAAGCAAAAAGGACTTGTCAGATGATTTCTATTAAATGTCGCCACATAAGGCAAACATGGATGAACTTCAAAATGATACAACATTTAAACTTTCTGTTCCATTTAAAGAATGAGAATTTTCTATTTAGTTGACCCAATCTGTAAGTGGAGCGCAGCAAGGTCCCTTTTGCCAGAACTGGATTTTCTGTAATGCAGTTATTTCCAAAAAAAAATTCCTGGCCAGTTCTGTATAGAAACAAGCTAAAACTCTGCTCTTCTTTAGCAATGATGGCTCAGGTAGCTTTGTAGTATTCTCAACAATATTAGCTCTTTTCCAGACCCGTGTCTGGCATAAATCTGAGCAATTTCCTGTGATTTTGGGAGAAATAAGCCACAACAGAACTTCCAGCTGCAGATTAACTTGCCTATTACAAAACTGTTTTTTGCTGTGTGTGTCACACTAGGAAAATAATAATAATAACAACTCTAAAAACTTGTAAGTTGCATTTCAGTGCTGCCAGCAGCTGGTGTAGCAAGAAAGATAGTCAGGAATGGAAACACATCATCAAAACAACGTTCACAGTTTTTGCTGGACTGCTCTTTTCCAGATGCCACAGAGCTAAATGACAGTTGTTAAATATTAGAAAGGGAGAAAAAATGAAGTTTTTGAGTTTTCTAAGCAGTCAGCACACCATTTGCTTTACAGCAGTTTTGGTGTAGTAATTATCTAAACACAGGTAAAAAAACTTCAACCCTATTGTAATCAGAGCTTGGATTATATTATGTTTATGGCACTAAAAAAAAATATCTTATTCAGGGTTTTGTCCAGAATATACAGAAGTTCTGTCAGAACAGATGGGCAGGGATAGTAACAGCTACATTAGAGATTATAAAACAGCAATGCTGCTGACTTTTAATGGACTTTAAACTCCTGTCTTCTGCACCTTTCCTCCACAATGCAAAATTTGTCAATTTACAGTCCATTCTGTATATTATAGACAATCCCACAATGTCCAGGAACGTTGCTCAAAATGGCAATGCCTTTGAAAGAAACTTATTAAGTATGACTGCTCTGTGTAGCCGGCTTTTAGATATGCTAAAGTAGCACGTAAAGCTGCATCTGCAATTAGGAGTGTCTACACATAATGTCATTACAGTCTCTGTAGAAAGGAAAAAGGATTGGGAAAAAAAGATCAGAAAAAAGACCACATTCAGACCTCCTACTGAAGGTGCCAAACTATGAGCTGAGACTAATTCTCTCTTGACTGATTAGGGAGCAAAGGTCTAGCAGGTCTGAATAACAGACAGCCACAGTAGCTTATCATTGGGTGGATGTCAAACAATTAGCAATGACGTTGTTGCACTCTTATAGTAGAAAGTCTATATGAAGCCTATATAGCCTGAAGCTCAGCTACAAATCAGACTTCTAGTGATTTCAAAAGGAAATGCTGAACCTGAGCGAGTCAAAATAACAAAGGAAACCCTGACAGAATGGAAGTTAGGTCACTTCCGTCCTTATGCAACACCTTCCTCCAGGATCTCTTTCTTCTTTGAAGATGGTTATTAATAATTTTAGTGATGAAAATATGTTAACACAACAAAGATGTGTCATATGCCCTGAAGACTTAACAAACTAAGGACCAGATCCTATGATCAGATCAACATTGGATAGCCTATGTGTCCAAATGACAGGACATCAAGCTGTGCAAAAGAAATGACAAAAAAAAATATGTAAGGAATTTTACAAAGACTTTGTTCCAGAAAGATTAAAATGGCCATCCAATGTAAAAATGTCCGCACAGTACTCAGTCCATTAGTATGTAGCACACCGTTTGTATGCATTACAACTCATCTTTTGGAAAGATGCCCAGTCTTCACGTCAAGTGTTCAGGAATCTACTACAGAGCACCACAGAATGTCCCAGTGGTTGATACCACCCTCAGTTCTACACGAATGTTTCCATTGTAAATTTTTTGGATATAAAGCTTAATAATACCAAAGAGCCACTTTGTCTTATCACCTGCAAGCAAATCTTTTTAAGACAGGCAGATCAAGCTCTTTCTCATTGTAAAGACTTTCTCCACACCCCATGTACTCTTTAGGCAATAGGATTGTAACCATGCAGAAAGGGCTCTCTCTCCCAATATATAGTTATCTAAAAGTAGCATCTCATTCACATCACCTCTATGTTCAACTCAATAAATTCATCTCACCACCGCATACCTGGAGTGAATTCACCCTCTGAAGGTAATGGTCTATCCAGTGACTGCAGGAGCCTGGGCTGTAGATTTGGACATCAAATGTTCCAATCAAGACAGAGCCTGTTCTTTAAGTGGTAACAGTAATCCAGTGGTAGCTAAAATAACAGTCTGGTAGCTCATCACCCAGTCCTGCCCCGAGGAGCCAACATTATTTCCCAAAGAGATCATGGCTGGCCCTCATTTCCTAATAGCATGCTCTGGTGGGATCACTTGTACCCAGCCATAGATAAAAGACTGAGGCTGATGGAGAAGAAAAAGCTGGAAAAGACAAACTGCTCACATAGCATTTGTGAGGCAGCAAAGTTAATTGCTATGTAATTACCACCCAAGTAAATTGTTTAATGTGGTAAAATGTGACCAGGGTTGTTACTTCTGTTGCAAGCAGTGGCTCATGATGCCATCTGCAACCCATCAACAGATCACATAGTGAATTTGCTGCAGATGTAAAGCAAACCCTCGACATCTCCAAGCATGTTGTTAAAAACCCCCATCAAGTGAATACTAACATTCCTGTTGTTTCAGATGTCACTGTGGCTATTTACACAGGGCTCAATGGTGCCGCACTTGTTCATGTTGATGAGGGAAGAATATGGTTACTTAAGAGAAGAGCAGGTTGGCAATGGCTTCTGAGGTTAGAAACAAAAATAAAAGGGGCATAAAAGACACATCAGTGTTCAACCATAATTGGAAATCCTGCTATGGTGTGCGGAGAGGGGAGCGATGAGGGGGAAAGGAATGTGGTCTGTCATGAAAGCAGCTTGCTGGCAATTTACTGTGGGATTGTGAGCAGCTCCTATAAACAGCAGGCAACTGCTGGATCAGCTACTGACTCCTTCTGGGTGCAATGCACTCAGTGCTCAAAGCCAGTGGGTGAGTGTGCCAGCTTGGAGTCATAATCACACCAGGCGCCAATGCTCTAATCTGTAAAGCTGAGCTAACACACTGAAAATGGAGTGAAATCCAACTGCATGGAGATGTGATGCAAACTGCTCATGGACCTGCAGTATCTTCCACAGAGCATCGCAATGGGAGACAGAGCTCCCTGGGAATCATAGGGTTTGGGTGCAATCTGTTGCTGCCAGCATTACACTATACATGGGGACAACCTTTATATCTTATTTTATCAATATTAATTAATTATATGCAATGTGCAGTTCAAAAGATTCTAAAAAAAAAATAGTGGTGCATTCAATCTGTGCTTTAAAACATTGACTCATTTCTCATCGTTGCACTTCTTGTCCCCACACCACATATCACTAGTCCCATATAAGTGCTTGGATTTGTTTCTCATGTTCTTAGATTTTTCTTCCTTTATTTATTTTTTTTGTCTTTTTTTTTTTTTTTTTTTAATGAGAACATTTCAAAAGCAGCAAAAGGATCCAGGAACCACCAAGTCTCTTTAGAGCTCCTTGGCGCCTGACGTGCCTTTGAAAATGTCTCCCATGGTTCACGGTAACCCAGACACCCAGCAAATCTCATTCAAAGCAGAAAATTGAGCCCTATAAAAAGCTGATCTTCCTGCTAAAGTGTATCTAGGATTATCAGCACACATTACTTCATGAGAGAGAAATGCTTCCCAGCTCCACAATTGCCACACTTTGAGCCATCTCTCATGTCAGTAGCTGTAGCCTGGGTTTGCTCCTTTGGTAACTTTTCACAGAGTTGTAGGGAGCATGAAGGAAGAAGAAAATAACCTGCAAAACTAGTTTAGCTTAGTTTAGTTTAGTTTATAGTTTTGGTTTAAACCTAAGTAACAGTACTACCCTAATACCACTGCTATGTGTCTGATGTGGCTGCTAAACTCCTTGGAGAATCTGTGTTTGTGCAAAATGTGGAAACTTCTCAAGTACGTGTGCTTGATTCTTATGCATCCAAAACAAGCAAGTAGACGTATATACACCATTATTTCACACACACACTTGCAGGAGCAACATATACATATACTTCTAGAAAATTACGTACATGAACCTTTTGTTCCTATGAAAAACAAGATCTTACTGCAGCTAAATTCTTCCTTCAAGTGAATGCACACACTGGGATGAACAGAAACACTTGGCTTTATTTGGGGGAAGAAAAGCAGCTTTTGGATATTCATTCTGTTTTCTTGCTTTCATGGAACAGCTGGTTTGGAGAAACTCATGCGCATGAAGCTGCACCATTTTGCACCATGAGACCATGAGAGAAATTGCCTTAGCAAGAGAGAGCAAGAGACTGATCCACAGCTATCTCCAGCCCAGGGGAATTTAACAGTATGAATTGGAGCAGAAAATTTGCAATGGAGTAAATTGCCATAGTCCATCTGATTACAGTAGCTGAAGAGTTACTGTCACACTACTATCACACATTTGAAGGACATCAGCAGACTGCACAATCTCTAAACTGTGGAGCAATGCTTCACACCTATAACACTGACCCTTGGTCCTCAGTGTTATACATTTAATTTCATGTGCAGCATAAAGTGACAATAATTAATATACAACCAGGACAACTAAGATGTGCACTTTCTTGCATTTTTTTTCTCCTGATATTTCCAATTGCAAAGATATTTTTATTGGAAAAGTGATTTATAATGTACAATAATGCACAGCAACTTTTGCTGGCATTATCCCAAGAACAAAGCACTGTCATGATAATACAGTTACTATCACAAACAGTAGTAAAAATGGAGCCACTGTTCTTTGATGACCTCTTCTATTACATAGGATTTCAGGAACCAATATTTTAGCAGTCAATGTACCAGGAACTGACTAACACTGGGCAGACTTGAATCATGCCAAATCCACTGCAAAAAAAAAACCCGCAACATTTGCTTACTTTTATGACTGGTTTTGTCAGTACCAGGAAATTGTGTTTTGTCATCAGTTTCATAATACCAGCTAATCAAACACTTTTATTTTGGTTTTGGATCCTCTCTTAATAGGAGATGGTGCAGCAATCCAGAACGCAAAATACCTTGATTTGCCTTGCATAGTTGTTCTGGTCCTTTGGCAGTTTTACGCTGCAGCAAATAGGGTGACCGCGCTGTGAGCTGTGAATTAAGCTGCTTGGGATCCAGGACGTGAGACATCACAGAGGTTGTAGAGATTCATCACAGACTGGCAATGTTAAATATCTGAGACGTGAGTCATCCCCACCTGAGCAAAGCCTTTCCTGGATTTCTTACACCAGTTGTAGGAAATCAACTTTTACTATTGCTAAGATGCAATCAGGTTCTTTGTGAGAATCATTTGGCACTTATGTATCTTGGTGGAAGTCATTTTAATAAAATCATTTTCAGTAGAAAATCATACAGACAATTTTTTTTTCAGTTTAAAGTCATACAAGAGAAGACACACAGCAAAGAGATGGGTAGATAGCCATTTCACAGTAGAAAATTGTATTCAACTTCAACGTCAAAATAAAGAATGTCTAGGTGTTTCTAAATAAAGCTATTCTGCAGCATTTTATTACATTAGTGATAGTCGGTCTTTTTATACTGAGTGATCACCAAAATGAAATGCAGATATTCCACAATTCCATGTACACTGTAAATATGATTTTCTGACTAGCTCTAAATACAACTGAAATAAAAAAAAAAATCAAATATGAAATAGTCTTCTTTTTTTTCTTCCTTTGGGAAATATATTGGCTTTGCGTAGAGTGTAAATCAATAAATGTTACAAATAAATCTTACAATAATTATTTTGAGGAAAAACAGAGGACCACAAGAATAAATAAAGACAGATATGTTTATGGCATTCTCATTTTCTTTTTAAGAAACCAGGAAAAATAGCTTTCACAGCTGAAGGCCAGTTTTGCATTCTAGTTCCTCCCAGATATTTTTTTTCAGCATTTTTTAAAGTTCACGAATCAAGGCAAGGGCATGTTTTCTTATTCCCAGTAGGCAAAGCATATAGTTTTACCACAAGGGGAAAAGGGCAGAGAAGTTGATCTGAAAATCTCTTACTTGAGCCTTAGTAATTTTAGACAGGTGCCCTTTGCTTAGCAATACTTTTTTCTTGAAAGAATATATCTTGACACATAAAGTAAAAGGAAAAAAAAAGTAATTGTAGACATGTGGCCTTTAGAAAGCCAATGGCTTACAAATTATTTTTACTGGAGGCTGTAGCAATTACAAGACTTGATACTGCCATCTGGATATTCACCTGAACCTCACCCCAAAGCCCATTTCTCTGTCCAGGTTTCTGTTGCAAGTCGTTGTGGAAATGTTGTAGATCTTGACATGTCCTAAAAACAAAATACTGTGATCCTTTCACTGTTAAAGAGAATCAAGCTGCAGGTCTGCGTGTTGATACTCAAAGCCTTTCAGAGTAGGGTGCTCCTTACATGGAAGCTCACCTTTCGCTCTGTAGCTGCCATTTCTTTCTTTTGACAGTCATCTCTTTTGAGAGCAAGGATGCTGCCAGCTAGGAATGAGCACTTGTGCAATCTAGGGAGCTCAAGATGTCTTTAATTAAACTTCCCTTTATAGATTGAGGGGAGAAAGGATGTTGTCCAAATGACAGTATCTGTCTAGGAAAAACAGATCTTTCTACAGAGATGTTCTTTCTTCCAGGGAAAGATCTATTGGCGAAGAACAGATCAAGGGTCCTAATTCAAACAGTGAGAGACTGAAAGGAGTTTCAGAATAAATCTGGAGCTTAGAAAAAGCCAGTTCAGATTTGTCATCTGCCCATTAACCACAAGAGCACTGAACTCCTGTATCCCGAGTGCCAAAGGACATGGGCACAGTACCTGTTGGTCACTTTTTACACACAAAACACCAAGGGATTGAGGGTCATTTTCTGTAAAAAAAACAGGGCCTTGTTTTCAAAACCATGAAGAATAAAATATAAGATGAAATAATAGGGCAAATTTTGGAAAGATGAGATATGAAGATATAACAAGACAAGACACTCTTTTCCAGGGAAAGAAGAGATATACAGTGATAAATACAATGGAAAATATCCCAGTGTCATCAGCAAATTTAGAGTCTAACTTACACCATCAATATAACACAGTGTCTCCCAAATTGAAGGTCTCCTTCTGAAATTTCTAGTTTTATCCAGGGCCCATGGACAAGGCTCAGCCCCACACCAGAAACAGCTTTTCTCTCTTCATCAGGGTGTGGGACTGCAAAGGTCACTGAGCTCATGGCACAGTAGTCACCAAGGCCGTGGTACCTCTTAAGACAACTACATGCTACTCACTCAGCTATAATAACCCCTTACAGCTTACCTGAATTTGACAGGACTCAAAGTCTGGTGTGGTTTCCTGGGAACCTCACCTACACCATTTCTGGACCTGGCTACATGAAACATTTTAAACACAAAGCTAATGGAATGTGTTTTGAGAAGTATTAACATGCCACGATTCCTTCTCATTAAAACTCCTTCACATTATTTTCCTGTCTGTGTCATTCAGCTTTCTGTGCTTTTTAAACATTTGGGTTCTTGTCACTCCCGTGCTGCTCTGGCTTCTTAAACTATCTGGTTTTGAAATGCTGTTTTTTTGCCTAGTAAATAAACCTCAAATTTAAATAATGATTAAAGAATAATTCACTACATCATGGCATGTTGACTCAAATGTTAGTTTATTTTCCATAACAAAATACATCAATATTTATCTTTATTTAAAGCACAATTTTCTCATATAATCAAGTCAATATTGAGGGAACTATCTATCTTAGAAATATATAAGATGCCATTTTTTATTGTCTGGAGACTGCAAAGCTAAGAAATATTGTAACTGCCGCTATACGAGCATAGCTCTTGAGTCAGCTTTGATAGGGAGACATGAGGTTTTTCCATTAATCATTCTTTTACTGCTACTCAGTTTCAGCCATTAACTTGTAATGCCCAGAAGGCTTACAGCACAGAGAATTTGACTGCTGCCAATGTAAAATCACCAGTAAGAGGCTGGGGATTTTAAAAGGTCTGTAGCAATTTGCAGAGGTTTTTAACAGCAGAATCCAGAAGGTAAATAACTCTTACATGTTTTGAAACTTGTGAAACTAGCTATAAAATCTCAGTATGAATATAGATAACATTATTGCAATATTTTGTAAAAAGATGCTTACACTCAAAGACTGACTGCTTTTCAAAAGAAACAAAACTGGCAGTGGCCTTGAACCAAAACCCTACATCTATGCAGCTTGAAATAATGAGATATTAAAAATGCAGCTCTCAGTGTCGATCTTTGCTCTGTTCTAAACTTCAGGTTAATTTTGCCTGAGATTGAAGACCTACGTTACAGCTTGGTCACCCAAGGAAGGAAAAGGACATAGCCTTGCAAATGTCATGGCTTTATATTTCTCAGCACACCAGGGCAGACACAATTTAAACAACTCTCTCTCCAAATGCTTAGCTGGTCTCTTTTCAAAGGAAAAGAAAATCCTTGAATTCAAGAACTCTATTTTTCCTCATATATTTAATCACATTGAATTGTTTGTGCGTAAGTACTGATGAGTTAGTACTGATCTAAATACCTAGGTAACTATTAGCACCCGCTTTGTAGATAATCATCAACATCTATTTCATTTGCTGCCTGGCTACTATACAGCTAATAATGGCAGTGCACTTGTCAGAGGTGAAATCCATCTCTAAAGAGTAGTGGGCAATATTTAGGTAGTATAAAGTGAGAATTAAATCTGTTGATAACAACTTCATGTTTAAAGACTTTTGCAGGAAAGGATAGTGGCTGAAATTGATTCCCATGCATGGGATTTGTCCTTATTCTCCTGACAGGGTACCAAACAGCTTACATGGACCATGTGCATAAGCCTGAATTTCAGTGGCTGTGAGGTCTGCAACATAACCCAAATAAAAGAACTCCAGATGTCTTGAAATAAATCTAGATTCTTCTGCTTATGGCTACTGTTTCAAACCAAACCACTTGTTGGCATGACCAAAAGTATATGGTGAGTTTGATTTTAGGTGAATGCTCTCTTTTTTTAACTTAGTTAATTTGTCTGGAGAACTTCTTGCTGATGGCTATCTAGGGTTGAGATTACATTTCTGTCTGGCTTTAAGTGGAGACCACAAACGGTTCTCCTACAGAACATAGAGCAAGAAACCTTTCACAGACAGAGAGACAGAGGTGTCTTAACTTTTATTACATCAAACATCTGTCTGTTTTGCCAGTATCCATTGTGGTTTTAGGGACATTAGTGAATTCATTTGTTGTAATTGTGTGTGGTCACTGTGGAAATCAAAACCTAGGCAGGATCAGTGAGACCATGTGAAAGTGGTCACCAGCTTCCACCAGATTTCAATTTGGCCTTCCTTCAGCAGATACATTACTGTCTATCACAACATGTTATAGCTCTCAGCTTCATCACTTAATGGCGAAAACTTCCCTATCCATTTTTCCTAACAAGATCCAACTATTAGGGCTTACCGCTCATCTTCCTAGGAGTCTGGACTCTATGCCAGGAAAACCAGTGCTTCCATATCAGCACAAGAGAGTGCAGATATTAAAAGTGGATGAATTCACATTAGTCCCACGGGAGCTTTCCCAACTGAAAGAAATGTCTCTGCTAAATTGCTTCAAATACAGCAAGTAGGTTCACTTCACTTTCCTTCACTGTGGCAGAAAGCTTCTCAGCCCTATTCACAGATACACTGGTGTATTTAAAATTATACCTGTAGAAGACACAAGCAGTCACACTCACATGCACATGTCCTGCATTTCAGGCTCACAGCCACATGTGGCACATCTGTGGTACCTGAGGTAACTCTGACCACAGCACAAGGTTTGCGTTCTCCCTTGCAGACCCTAAACTAGATGCACACAGTTCCTAGAGGGCAGATTTACTGAGGCTTTATAAAGAAAATCTCCTTTCAGCTCCATCTGGTGCAGTAGATGCCATGTGTCACAGGCAGGGAAGCTGTGATGGCTTTCAGATCCAGGCAAGGGGACTCCGTGCCCAGCAGTGTGGTAGCTCTGCTTCTCCCAGTGTCTGAATTCAGCATCACAGAGCAGCATGACAGAGCAACACGCACCAGCTGAAGCAACACTGACACTCACAACAGCATGGCCTGCACACTTATGTCCTTGCTCTGGTAATCAGGATGAGATGGTGTGGAGATCAGAGGGGATTGCACAGATTTCATCCCAAATCCCACAGTGTGGAATGCAGGGAGTGTACACCATACGCACGTAACGTAAGTCCACTCTAGATCTGTGGTCATGCAAGTCTCACTGCAGGCAACGAGCCCCCTTCCTGGTGATGTGGTTCCCTTCCCTATATAAATGTACCATTGCATTCCTTTCCCATTTTTTCACCAGTGCTGCAGGGATGGAGCCCCCTTAATGGACTAATCTTTTTTCTGAACTATTTCTAAATTTTAACCTTCCCTTGCCATATCGAAGGCAAGCAAAAGCAGTGCCATGATCATAATGGATAAATTATTATTGCAAATATCTTATTAGCAGCATGTACAGCATATAAACAGTGCCAAATTATTATCTGAACACACAAAAAAAATTACACAGCATCAAAGCATGGTAGGATCCAGCCAGGACCATGGGAGAGGAGTGTAACATCCCAGTCAGGGTGGCAGCTTGTTACAAGTGGGAGCTGAGGGATCTGGGATGGATATGTTATTCTTATTTTGGCAGCACCATCTGGAAGCCCTGACAGCAATAAGTACTTAGGACAGCACTGTCTCTGTTATTAATATCCTTTTTTCTTGGGTATAAACCAAAAAACATTGCCTAGGGTCCACTTAGGCCTTAACCTCAGGTGGAAGAAGTGGCCACTTGCCCAGGAATAGCTCCTTAGTAGGCAGAAAATTGCTTGGGCAATCGTCTCACTTTAAAAGCTACCTTCTAAGAAAGAAATTGAGATCAGTCTTGAGGATACAGCTACTACAGAGATATAAGAGAAGTGAAGAAAGCAAAGGTTTAAGAAAAATGCTAAGGCATGAACCTTTGTGACCTCTTTTTTTCCCCCATGCAGTTAGTGATGTTTCACTTTTGTTGTTCTATTGTCAGCAGGATGGTTCATCTGAAATGGAGAGGTGTCAGATCTGGCATGAAAATCAATCATATGGCCAGAAAAGACATTGTCATAGCTTTGGAAAATTGTCCTAGAGAGCTATTACCTCAGTGGCTAAGCTGAAGGAAGCCTTAGACAAGGGAATTGGGGTTGTATAAAGGAATACAGGCTTTAAAGAAAATCAGCATTCAATCCTTTCTATTTTAAAATGAGTTGCTAATTCAATTCCAAGAGGACCTTGGAGCTGATCAGAGAAACTTCACCTCTGAAAGCAGGCAATTCTGGCATTGGGTAAAGACGGCAGTTTTAGTTCTTCCTCCACTCTTCAGCTGCTAACACCGTTACTCAGCATTTGGGTTGAAAGCAATTGCTCCTTTTTAAATAGAAGTGGGTGGAGAAAAGAAGGGTAAAATATCTCAGATCAGGCCAGGTGACAGAGTGGGAGAGCTGATGGTGCCATTAGAGGTGAAGCTAAACCCTAGCACTGTTGGGGAGTATCAGAGTTCACAAGACAGAGGTGTAGGCACTTTCCCATTTTAATTGGAAAGAGAAGATCTGTGAGAGACATCAACCAGGTCTACTCAAATCCAGAATTTCTGATATATATTCTGTTCTTCTCAGCTATAGATCACCAGAACCTCTAATAAATACAGATGAAGATGCGTTGCATCTTACTTATTAAGTAAGCCCTGCCAGCTGGGTGCTAACATTGTGCAGGGTTAAGAGTGAGGAAGCTGCCACAGTACCTAATGGGTCAATGCAGAGGTTTAACCTGTGGGTTTGTGGGCAGTGTTGAGGCACCAGAGTATGCACAGATCTGCTTCCAACAGGGGACTTTTAAATACACTGTGTTGTTAAATGCACTCTTAAATACAGTGTGCTGGACAGTAACCTCCATTGTGATTACTTTTACCTTTTCCTCCTGCATACTGTTTAAACACATATCCACACAACCAAACAGAAACAAGTAGATGGAGGACATGGTGATGCCTGACGGCCTTTAGGCTAACTCACATTTGTTCAACCAAAGGGATCTGGCTGTCTCTTTCTCAGGACAGCAGAGACCAGCCAAGCATCCCAAACAGAGAGACAGCGAGACACAGAGATAAGTGGAGCAGGAGGGGGAGCCCCCACCTTAAACAGAGCAAATACAGCACTGAGTAGGTGGTATCCTGCCCCAAAATGAGGCAAGAGTTTCCTGATCCCACCTTTTAGAAAGCCAGAGGAACAGAGGATGTGAATGCCCACAGAAACAAGACACATACTTAAACTGAACACCAACATCTCTGCATGAGGCAGCACTGCACAGCACTCTCACAGCTGCACATCAGGGAGAGTCCAGGGCTCCCTCCCACAGCTCTGCACTGCACCAACACTGTGTTCATGGCCTGGCGTCCCACCATTAACCCAAGCAAGGCCTGGGTAAACATCTTTTGGCATACAGCTTTGCAGACGAGCAAATGTGAGTACATTTGTAGCATAATTAACTTCCTTACAAATTGCTTGGATTTGCTTCTCTAATCATAAAAACCAGCACAATACAAATAAAACTGGCTTTCTCATTATAGAAATGACCCTGTTGCTATCCACACTGTTGTCATTCTGCTAGGCTAGGCTATAACAATTAGAATTTAGAGTCATAACCATCATTCTTCATCCACACCTCTCAATGGTAAACTTACTGGGACAGATCTTCAGGTTCAGGAAAACTGCCGTAAAACTGAAGCAATGTCATTTTGTTCAGAATGAGAGAGAGAGCAGAAATCTCTCTGGTTTCAAAAGCAATTGGCCCTTCTTTAGTAACAGCTAACACAGAGCAGTAGTATAGTATCAGACTTGACTGTCAGTTACTGCAGGAACCCAGCAAAGGGAATCTCTGGCTTGGAGGCACCAGTAAAGTAATACATAAAACTGTAGCTTATCAAAATCAAAATGCAGAGTGCATCTATCTACTGGCTTTATTGAAACACGAATAATTATGTGGCTAAAAGGAACTGATAGAAAAGGTTGCTATGAAAAATTTAAACCAGATTTTCAACATTTCTTTTGATTACCTTCCATAAGGTTTTCTAGTATAACAGTTCATTTAAGAGTCTTATCTTTCTAGTAAATGGTTGAAGTAAAGACTCACTTAAGCTTTTGTGTTAATGTGCCATTTGCCTATTAAAGAGCAGAATTAATAAAATGTGATCTCCATGTGATTGCTTGTAGGTCAATTTTTGCTATGTTTATTCCTGAGGAATACAGCTTGCCTTCTTTCACTGAGTCTTGAGTTACACTAAGTTAATATGTCTTTGGTTCCTTTTCACACCGCTTTAAAAGAAAGGTTCCTGGTTTTGTTCTGTCCCTTGTACTGTTCTTCAGCTCCAAATCCATGCTCTGTCAATCAAAAAATGATCCTTAGTACGAAACAATGGTGTAACATGTATGATTTTTTGCACAGCTACAGCTTGGGTAGAGAAGAGATTCAGAGCAGCCCTTTAGAGGAGGACTTGGAGGTGTTGCTAGGTGAGAAACTTAACATGCCAGCAGTGTGTGCTGGCAGCCCAGAAAGCCAACCACATCCTGGGCTGCATCAAAAGGAGCGTGACCAGCAGGTCGAAGGAGGTGATCCTGCCCCTCTACTCTGCTCTCAGGAGACCTCACCTGGAGTACTGTGTGCAGTTCTGGTGTCCTCAACTTAAAAAGGACATGGAACTGTTGGAACAAGTCCAGAGAAGGGCCACGAGGATGATCAGGGGACTGGAGCACCTCCCATATGAAGACAGGCTGAGAAAGTTGGGGCTGTTCAGCCTGGAGAAGAGAAGGCTGCATGGAGACCTCATAGCAGCCTTCCAGTATCTGAAGGGGGGCTATAGGGATGCTGGGGAGGGACTCATCATTAGAGACTGTAGGGATAGGACAAGGGGCAATGGGTTCAAACTTAAACAGGGGAAGTTTAGATTGGATATAAGGAGGAAATTATTTACTGTAAGGGTGGTGAGGCACTGGAATGGGTTGCCCAGGGAGGTTGTGAATGCTCCATCCCTGGCAGTGTTCAAGACCAGGTTGGACAGAGGCTTGAGTGACATGGCTTAGTATGAGGTGTCCCTGCTCATGGCAGAGGTGTTGGAACTGGATGATCTTAAGGTCCTTTCCAACCCTAACTATTCTATGATTCTATGACTTAAATTTGCATGACCATGGCTGAAGTGTGTTCTTAAACTGAATTTTACACTCTTGAGCTGTACTGAGGATGGGGTCATTTCCGGTTTGCATCATGTCAGAAGTATACTGTTGAAGCTGTTTTGTTACTAACTACATGCATAATTTCAAAACCTTATTGCTCTTGAGTTTGGGAATACTTGTATGGAGTCCAAGCTTCTTGTGTCCTACAGCTGGAGCCAGTACTCTTGGTGTTTCTATCAAGTTTTAGTTAAATTCCACTTGAGAAACCAAGGTTTGAAAAGCAATGATTTCTGAATGATTTAATGGGGATCAGAAGGATAGTATGGTGTTATTGAACAGATAAATAAAAAAAGTACATAATCCACATATTAGTTGCCCCATACTGTGCAGAATGGTCCACTGGGTCTCAGGCATTACAGGCAAAGTTCAAGAGAATAACTCAACATTTCAGAGACACTGAAAGAGTTGTAAAAGTAAAAAAGCTACTAAGCATTACTACTGGATATAGGATACCCATAAATGTATAGATTAAATCAATAAGCACCTCTAAAGATGAACTAGAACACTGTCACCAATGACAGCAGACCAGATGTTCAGGCAGACAGGCATAAAAAAATGCAGCACAAAGATTTGCAGAACGTTAGCAAGGGCGTATTGTGTCAAAGTCCTTATGTGTAAAGGTAGATGTACTTACTAAAATCAGTGCTAAATGAAAGGTGCGTCACCATGTATATGTCAAGATTAAAGCAAACACCTCCTTCTGTCTTTACAGATACAGCTCTAGAGCAACTGGTTTCAATGAGAAAGCAGTCAGTATTTCAAATCTATATTCATCCATGAGACTAACAGCTTTGCTTTTCCACCTCATAGACATTGAGATGAAAATGGTAGGTGGGAAATGGCTGTGGTTTCTGTTCAATGTCACTTATTATTTCATGTGGCTTAGTTCTGATCAAAATCCTGATCATCATGAATGGTACCGAAGGATCTGAATGAAAATAGGTGGTCAGACCTCACCACACACCTCTGGAGATGTTCAGATTGAAGTGTTAATTTGGTCTCATCCAAACACTGACATAAATTGTGATAGATCATGAAAAGAATAAGCTATAGAGCTTTTATCCCTCACAATCATTCCTGCCAGATTTACTATTCCAGTTAACCATTGTTGCACACGTGTACTTAACTGTGATAAGAATCCCTTTTGAAATTTACTGATTGCAGCCTCTGAGAGCTAAATCTCAGTGCCCAGCACTGTAATTAACTCAAGATTTATTAATTTGTCAAGACTCTTGAAACAAGCATGTTTAATTGCCCTTCTTTATTAATACAGTCAAGAATGTTTAACATTTTACTGTCATTTAAACAAGAGTTCTAATAAGATACATATCAATTAATGGTCCTGTTAAAAGTCAGCTGGTATTTTTACAATAGCAGCAGAACTCCTTGTTACACATTAAACACCACGGAGCACTCATAAGGTTTGTGGGTTTGTTTGGAAATGTACATTGCAAAGATACACTGCCAGGATTTTAACTAGCGTCTCCCACAAGACATTCCTTCCTTAAGAGGATGGTAAAATCCTCTTAGTTTCGGGCTTACCCAGAAAAGGAGAATGAAGGAATCCATTAGTGTGTTTGTCTATTAAAAGCAATATGTTTTTTCAAAGCCCTAAGGATGTAAATGCACTACACTGCACTGCTTTTGTTTGGTTCTTAAACAAGTTGATCTTGCAATCTGCATTTAGGTTTTTGGGTTTGTTTTTTTTCTGGGAAGGTCATCAATTTGAACAGAACTAGGATTTGTATACATCCCTGCCCCTGTGCTCCTAACTCATGGTGTTCCTCACCTCTGGAAGTGTGATGCAGTCCATAGCTGGGTAAAGGCTGGGGCTGAAAAGCTTTAATCAGAAGTGGTAACTCTTGTACCTCGGGTAGAGCACTTGATAGCTCACTTGCACTAAATTAGTGTTGGTTTGGAACTACAGATAACATTTCAAAAGCACAAACAGAACTGACCAGAATGGCTTTTTAAAAAGGCATGATGTTATTTTGAAACCAAAGTTTTCTATAGGTGAACTGGTTTTCATTCACCTTTCATTAGGATGCTTTCTTTTTCTTTCAAAGCCTGAGATTCAGTGATGAAACAGGTATAATTAAATGAGTGACTAGTGTTAGTTAACAGCACCCCACAAATGCTTTACACTGTTCGACAGTGGCAATTATCAGGACACCTTCAAAGTAACCAGGCTGAAAGATGCATGATGATTTATCAATAAAACTCAGTTTCTTACTTCAATATCGGCCAATAAACTCATACTTTCATGTACTGAAAGGATTGCTATAAACTTTATATGCTAGATGAATTAAGCCAATTGGAGTATTTTTATTTCCTTTGTGAACATGTCACATAAATTTCTATGAGCCACTGAACACTAAAGAGATGAATGCAATAAACTGGGGAATGACTTGATAACTCAGGCATAGTGGCTAGTCTATTCAAAACCCACCAAACAACAGCTACTATTTAGGCTGCCAAAGTCGTCTGTACTTATATCAACTGAAAAAGTTATTTATAATGCTGGAAGATCCCAACCTTCACTTCTTTCTTTTTCTGGTTGCCCCACAACCTCTTTCTGCAGGGCAATAACATAGGGAAGCTAGCAGGTAGCAAAAGAGGTATGTCTTAGGATGTTCTTGTTACCTAAAACAACTGTTGCAAGAATCCCACAGATACACAGCCAGCTTTTTACCTGCAATATTTAAATTTTCTTCCCTGAAGTGCATACAAAACTCAGGATGTTTGCTGTAAGTTTTATGCTCCTTCAGATGGTTCCTAGTCCCTTCCAAATTGGACATAATGTACCCTAATTATTAAAAAGAAAAAAATAACAGCAGTGACAATCAAGCTTTCATTTGTTATTGAAAGGAGTTTAGCTGCTGCTTCCTCAATGAGCCATTTAAGAAGCCTCTTGTGTTTGAGCACAACTTTTATTCATGTGAATAACTTTTTCCAGTTAAAATGAAAAATTTTCCAGCAAGCCTTTCTGAAGTCCAGGTGCTGAGCCATGTCTAGGATACTTTGCTCCAAGACCTTAAGATATTTCACCATCATAACTCATTCCTTCTGCTAATGCATAACATAAGGCTCACCTTGTCCTTGGGGCAGAAGGTTCATAAGCTATGATTTACGTGGGCCAAAAAGAACGCAATGTTCACAGTCAAGTATCCACTGGGGAAAGTGCTTTTCTTTGGACAAGGTGCCAAGTACAGTAAGTCACCTGTAGTTACCTTATCCATACACTTATCTGTCCATACATGCAGTACTGCATAGGAAGACCAAGGGTGCCTCCAAGAGCAAAAGTATTCATGTACATGACATGATGAAGAGGCATCTTGATCCTGTAGAAATTTTTAGGGTTGGCTCACCTGTAATGTAGCTCATCTTTGTGCCTCCAACTCTCCCTTGTTATCGATAGTGATAACGCCAGCTCAAGAAGAGAAGCAGGGTCCTTCTTAGGAGGTTTGATGTGACCTTCTGGGGCAGCCTTCAGGACCCTGAGACACCTCTGGTTCTCAGAGGGGATGTCCATCCCACTGGCACTGTGCAGAGCTGGGAGGAGACAGTCAAATCAGTGCTGATCACAAACAGTGGAGTCAAACTCAGACCATCTTTCCACATGCTGATGTGCTTTCCTTGATAAGCTAATTCAATGGATATTATGCTAAACTGATGATAGCAGCACAGGAAACAGTACTGCAGACAGTACTGCACTGGGCCATACAAATAAGCTCAAGGGAAGCAGAACATTTATTTTTTGTATAAATCCAAAGAACTTCAATCTTCACATCAATAAGCCTCTGCAAACCCACAAGTGCTTCTCTACCATGCTGCCAGGTTTTGTATTCAGGGAGTCTGGGATTCTGTTACCATTTGACACAGAAAACCCTACATAATTGCTGGAAATAAACTGCTTTGCTGGGAGGGAATGACTTGCAGTGTTTTAAAAGCCATTAAAGAATACTTAGCAATCCCATTATCATCTAATTATGACATGCTGACCAGTGGAAATGACTGGCTGCCTAAACCAATCTTCTTTTTCTAGCTATCTTAGCTAGTCTAAGAAAAGATTTTACTCCTCACTATTAAACGTGCTGCTCACATCTCTCATACCCACCCATAACAGTCAACTCCTCAGTTGCATAAATGAGGCAACAGCAGTTCCCTGGGGTTTTCTCTGAGGAATGGACCAAAGTGCTTGATGAAATACAATCACATTTCCATGAGCAGCTCTTTCACTGTTTTGACCAGTTGTACAGTGGTTATTTTTGTTTATTTGTTTTGCTTGGTTTCAGACTATTAAGATAAAATAAATAATAAACGTTAGCAGCTGATAGATAGATGATAGATAGATAGATAGATAGATAGATAGATAGATAGATAGATAGATAATGATAGCACTGAACAGGGGTTTAGATTATTTGCCTTTAGTCCCTTCAAGGTCATACCTGGTTCTCTGTAACTCAGGATTAATCCTTCAAATCTCCATTGTTAAGTAGAGGATAATAATTTCTTTGTCTGTCTAGTCTGCTTGGATTAACACTCTGCAGGATCTTGAATTCTTTCCTGGCAAAGGTGGCTTTTGCATGGAGGTGAAGGTACCATTATGATACATATAATTATTAACACAGGCTCCTTTTATTTCCTCCACAGAAAAAGCCCTTTAATTTATGATCATCATTGTATTTCCAACTTCTTCAAATATCTTTTACTGATAGTTAAAACAACTGAAAATTAAGCTCCATAACAAGTTGTTGCAAGGACGTTTGAATAAAACCATCAGTGAGCAGGGGAATGCATGCAATGTTTTGAACCCTGTCTCTGCCACTGGTTACCTTTTAGGTGTCCTTTGTTTTCACTGCTTTTAAAGCAAAGATACTACCATCTCCCGTCCCCATTAATCACTTTGGACCATAGACATTTCAGTCTGTTCTTCTCTGAAGAGCATCTCCCTGCCAGCTAGTGGAGGTTTCAAAGCTAAGATAAACACCCAGGTTGTCAACACATTGAAAGGAAAGAATCTGTCATATAAGAAGCCACAGTTGATTGGCAAGCTGCTGAGCTAGCTAGTAGTGACCAGCAGAAGGAAGAGGTCTGCACTCTGTCTACTATGTTGCGATATTGTCAACCTACCGTTACAATTCTTATTCCTGTTAAAATCTAAATGTTTGGACGGGTTTTTAAAGTGTGGCTCTCTTGTAGACTCAAGCTTACAAAACTTCAGCAAGAGCAGTATTTTGTTTTCAACACAACTAACTGCACTCTTACCACTTAAAGAGCAAAATAGGAGAGAGCTGCTTGGTGCCTTTCAAGCAGAAGCATTTATCTTGAAGGCAGTGGATTTTGCTTGCTCTTTCAGAGTCCCTGTGATATGAAATCACTTCTTCCTATGATACCACAAACCAAATGGCCCCAGATAGGGGCAAACCTCAGAATTACAGGGAGTATTTCCAACACTGCCCACTTGTTCTTTACGTGGCTGTTTCTGGACCAGCAATATCAGAGCAGCTGTTTCAGAGTATCAAAATCAGGACAAATTGTACTTGGTTTATGGCTGCCCATCTCAAACACAGAATTTTGTGGTCAGGAGAGCACTTGCTGGTGGTCCACAGGGACCTTTTTCATGTGTATGATGATGTCTCTTCACTTGGGTGTCTGATGGGAGAAGAGGAAGAGCTGATGCCAGTAGCACAATTATTGTCTCATAAGGGTTGAGATGCTCTTGAATCCGAAATGACTGAAAATGTTCTGCAACCTTCCTAATATCAATTTGCTGAGTGCAAGCCATTGCATCCATTCCAAGAGGATTCTGGTGAGAAGCAGCTTGCACCAATGTCAGGGCATGGATTAATTAATATATGAATACATCACTAGTAAAAGAAATGATGAGCAAAACTTTGTGAGTCACTGGAACCTAGCGGAAGCTGCGGAAAAACACTGAGGAGTCAGTAAGTAATTTGGAGTAAGGTCAGTGTCATATAAAAGGGTTTAATATCCAGTTCCTGGTGTTATTGCTTTGTAAGGTTTGTGCTTCAGAAGTGTTTAGAAATACAAATAAGTGAACTAATGACCATTGATGGATTCACCACAGCAATCAGGGCATAAGTCTCCACACTGTGAGGAACCACAAAGCATCCAGTATATCCACAGGGGGCTGTCAGGTATGATGAAGGACCTTCAGCACACCCTGATCACCCAGTGATGTGTGAAACAGAGCTAACTGTTCTCTTGAGAGGCAACTAAATGACAACTAACTTTCTTATGTGAGGTGTTCTACACAATGGGAAAGCGTGTCTTCCTAGACAGACTTACACTCAAAGAAACCACATGAGAGTTAAGGGCAAAGCAATTATCATTCTGACTTTACCTAAGTAGGCAGAAAGAGACAGTGGGCTGCTCAGAGACATCGAGGAAGTCTTTGGTTTATAGACCAATCTCATTCTGGTGCATCATTCAACAGACCTCACTCACATAACCCCACTCTGCATGCACAGACACCCCACAGTTAGGGCAGACAGTCTGGCCAAGCCTTATCCAACTACTTCTTGAATGCTGCCTTAGGATTGTGGGTGTGCAAGGATGTGCACAAAAGACAGACCCTTTTGAATCATCCAAATTATGCCAGAGAGAAGCTGTGTTGGGAAGGCAACCAAGATCAAGGAAACATAAATATTGCTTTAAGTCCGACTGGATTTGCTCCAGGATCTGTGTTAAGCACTGCTGGCTGAACATGAGAATTTCATTCCTCTGTTCCCTATTCTCCTCCTCAAAAAGTGATGCTCCCATGCTGCTTTTAGCACACTGTTGGTCATGCCAGGAGTCAGAACGCCCTGACTGTGGTCGTAATGCAGGCTCCCATCGGACAGCATCATTTGTGTGTGGTTAACATGGACACAGAAATGCTCTGCTCTCTGAGCCAAAGAGACTCAACCAGCTCATTAATTATTTCCATACCTTCAGAAACTTCACAGAGAAATAAATAGTCATGGAAGCTAATGCCAGGGCTTGGACCTCACATAGAAGATGCTTGGTTTCTTGGGAGCCCATCCCCTCAGGACTCTTAAGTTCCTTTCATGAACATGACAATTAATGTCCTGCAGACAGGATGGACATTGATGGATTGCGTGTCCTCAGTGAGTGATTGTGAGGTCTTTCTTTCCCCCATCTTCTTGTAATTTAAGATGTTCCCTCTTCATTTTTACATTTCCTCCCCTGCTAGATATATTTTTCAGCTTCACTTACATGGGTAAGGGCTTGTCCCAAAGCAGCCTCTCTTCCCCGACCCTCTCTTCCCCCCTTAACTCTTTATGAATAAGGCCTTTCTGTCTAAGGCAGCAATCACTGAAGAGCCTCAAGAGTACCCATTTCTCGTCCTCCCCCGGTTTGATGCACTGATTATCCTCTTGTTGGATCAATAGCCCATCTGCTTTTAGAAGTTTTCTAGCATTCTGATGTTAAATTAAAACAGAGAGAATCAATGCTCAGTTAATTTCCTCAACCAAACAATTTATATCTCTCTTCTGATCCACCGTCGTGCAAATCGTATAATACTGCCACACTGTGAAGCCTCCCCAGACAAAGTAAGCACTTTTAGAATGCTGAATTACCCTCTTTATTAGTAACTCTCAAATGTGACAAACCAGGAGATTTATTTTATAATGTTGCACAGTCCTTGGTTGAACTTCTTAAAACTCCCAGCTATTGTAATGGAGTAAATTGCTAATTAACAATGGGGTTTGCTTTGTTTTTAATGGACATTGGGGATACATTTCAGACTTAGATTAAGATTAGTGCTAAAGAGAGTTCTTAATTATTTCAAATTGAGTGTTATGCTAATAGTAAACAATTAGTTCTTTCCTGACTGAAAATTAATGTTCTATAAATAATTACAAAACCAAGCTGCTATGTGAGTCCCAGAAGGAGCTGCCAGAATTAGTGGTTAACCCACAAGAAAGAGGCATGGTTCTTTTCTATGGTCTCACACTTAGTGAAAATTAAGGATGTGCTTTGGTGGTTTTCCAGGGGTTTGCTATCCCAGCTGAAATAAATACATAGATAGATAGATAGATAGATAGATAGATAGATAGATAGATAGATAGATAGATAGATAGAATCTACATAAGGTATTTTTGAAGACAAAGGTTATGGTACTTATGATTTGCCAGTTCTGAGGTCACTTCCCACATCAAAGCTTGATCAAAATACTAATGTCTGTCCCAGGAAAGAGTTCTGCTTTTTGAGTCTTTGTACTCACTTTTGCATAGGAACAACTGGGAAAACAGAAAATTGAGGTATCTCAGATGATCCTGATGTGAATTTGATTGACAAGGTATGAGACTGTTATGCATCATGTTCTAGATTACCTAATTCTCCTATTGAACTCCCAGGAGTACAGAGTTTCCACTTTCTGGCTGCAAAGCTTTGGTTACATGTCTTGGTTCATATCAGCTTTTTCTCAGGACCCTGAGCTCTTCAGTGTCTTTCCATACCCTTACAGATCCACTCTGTAGCCAGTGGAAAAGGACAGACTCCTTTCATGCATAAATCAGTAAAGGTGGGATTTCTAACCTCACAGAGTAAAGGATTTCTCATCAGGGAAGGCAAAGTTCACATTAGCAGGGGAAGCAGAGCAGCTCCTCTGGGTATCAGCATCACCTAAATAACTCAGGAAGATGAAAATCACTGCCTTGTCCTTGCAGCAGTCCATCGTGGGCTTGTGTTACCTATTGCCAACCCATTCCTCTGGAACAGCTGAGGGTGTGCATACTGTGCTGTGGGGTAAAGGAGCAATGCACACAGACAGTAGCCAGATCTCCCACACTTTGCCTTCTCAGTAGACGCAGCCCTGCATCATGCACAGATTCTTGTTCAGTGATGGAAGACGCAAAGCTGTTACAGGAGGGTAGCAGCTGTAGGGTTTGAGAACATCAGCACTTGTTAGTGCTGCTGGGGTTTCACTCCATCCCACTGCACTGCACTGCACATGCCTCTCACTGAGACACTAGTGCTGCTCTGAGACCTGAGGGGTCTTTCTCATTGTGTTTCAAATCTGTAATTTTGCCATTTCTACTTTTATCCTTTAGGTAACTACCTATTTGGCCTTTGTCTTAAGCCTGCTCAGCTTTGTGCTTTATCTAACACAGCATGCCAGAGCCACAGAAACTTTGCAACACTCTTGCCTCAGTTTCCTCATCATTTCTAAGCATTTGCTTGAGGCCTGTCAAAGCCCCTTGATAATTTTCTCCTTCTTTTCCGCTGCCACATTATTCTGGCTGAGGGAAGGTATCAGAAATTCCTCAGAACTGATATGATATTTTTTCCCTGTCATTTCCTTTCTCCATTTAGCCTCCAACCCTGCCCTGAGAGGTCAGTGTACCTCATCTCTTCTCTATGTGTCAGCTAGCTAAAAAGTCCCCACCATCTCTTACAAACCAGCACTCTGAAGTGCCTGGAGACCTCTGCTAACATTCTGAGGAGTCTTGATGTCTAAGAAGTGTCCAAGCCACAACAACCCAGTTCTTAGAGCCCATCTCCTCCACCACAGGTGAGAAGACATAACAACATCAACTTAGAGCTTGATAAGTGTGTGTGTTTTCCTAATGTTCTTCCCAGACTTATGCCAGCCCTGGGGTCCTCTTCTAAGCCTCAGTTCTCAGGTGAGAGGAAGATGAATTCTGTCCGCTATGTAAGTAAAATAGGATTTCAATTTGCTGTCAGAACTTTAATTAAAACACTTATAGATCAACTTTACTGTGGCAAATTATCTGCACCACTATTACTGCAGGAAGATGAATGTTAGCTGTGAAAACAGGCAAAGTATACTCCCCTAGACTAATGTGTAATTTCATAGCCATTGATTTCTGACTCTGAAAATTCTCCCACATGCTTCTGGGAATTGGAAGCTGTTACAGGTGACCTCGCAGCAGCTTTAGCTATTTTTTAGATCTTTTGTGAATGTAGAAGAGTCATTTTGCTCATTCATGTTTTTCCATGTCAGGAATGACCTGCAAGCAACTACTTCCCAAGTTCTGAAACAAAGACTAATTGTTGGATGACTACATTTAACATATAATACATAACCTACAGCTTTAATTTCTGTGGGGTGTTGACAAACAACCACCATCTCCTGTTCTAAGAATCTAGTTCTGCAGTTAGTCTGAATATCAACTTTCTTTTGGGTAACAACAAAAAGTCAGATTGTGTACCAGAATAAATTTAATTACTGGAAGGAATCTGCTTATGCCAGTGGGATAGATTAGAAGAGCACAAAATGTAAGCAATTATTACTGACTTGAGAGCAAGAGTGTGATTTAGTGTATAACAGGCTATTTGTAATGGTCACATAACTAAATGGGCAATTTTACTATTAAAAATAACTATTTAACACAGATAAACTTTGTAATGCTTTTGGTAAATGTCAAGCACTTAAAATCAGTCAGTGCATCATCTGAGCACCTCACAGTCCCTAAGACATCACCTTCAGATCATTTCCTTGGCAAAGCTACGTTAACCCTGGCTGTTACTTCTCTGCTCTTTGCTTAGCCCAATGAAACAAAATGTCAGCTCTCTCAGCACTCCTTTAAATATAAAGGCACTAGTAGGAGTGAAGGTTAGGCTATGCACAAGCAGTCTGAGCCATTGACAGACTACTTTCTAGCAGTTTCTGGATGTCTATGGGGACTGCCCAATGCCACATAAGAAATCAATGGCAGAGCACCAGATTTAGCTGAGAATCTGTGCCACTTTTCACCCAGCAGCTGAGTTCTGGGTTTCTGTAAGGACATGTCATACATGCTCCATCCGAGCAGCATCCCCATGGGTCACTCAGGAAGGGATGATACAAGGAATGAAAATATGAAGTATCAGCAGAGACACAGCAAAAAAAAAAGCAGCCTTTTCTAACAAGAAGAAAATGCACTTGGAGTTGCTCATTGCTTTAGGTCTGCAACACACATCTGCGCTACAATAAGACCACTTAAAATGCTGGCAATTAAGATACCCCTTCTGGCAGTCCCTGTGATGGTCCAGCTGTAGCATGTCAAGTAGAACAGAAATAGACTGTGGTAGTTTCAATGGGCTCACATTGATGGCGATGGCAGAGGATCATCAATTAGACCAGATAACCAGAGACAAGGTTGAGGACAGAGGTCAGGGTGAGGGCCAAGGCTGCTCAGGGGCAGCTGGACCTTGGTATGAACCCTGAAAGGCAGCTGCCTAAAGCTCCAGCCACCTCTTAGCACAAGCCCTCATACCACAACGAGATAATTGTGCCCTGACCACACCAACTCAAAGGCCTGCCCTAGCACATCTGGGCCTTGTTGAAAGTGCATTTATCTAAGATCTGAGTTAAACCCATTAAGAAAGAAAGACTATAGCATAGCATAGCTATGATCAAGAGCCAGTCCCAGCTGGCTACAGGAAGGCAGGAATACAGCCTGCTAGTATGCAGTGGTCCAGCAATATCCAGCATTATCTAGGTCTCACATCCAAGTAAAGCAACTGTGTATACACACTACACATGCAACTGCATCAATCTCATCCACTGGCTTTATTTACATACTTAACATCAGTGGCAATTTTTTCCTTCCGCCATGGAGTTGTCAAAGATATTCCATCCATCACTGCAAATGTGAGGACTTAATTCCAGCTACTGCATGTGTGGCCTCAGAGCACTGATGAGCAGAAAACCAGTGTAGTTTGATTAACCAAGTTCCTGTCTACGTTGTCAGCTGAGTCCCCTTCTTGAGCAAACATAGTCCAGCTGCTTCTTGCGTCGTTATGCATTTAGATTTGCCTCTATTATACAATAAATGAGAAATCAAGCGTAAACAAAAGGTGAGGGGTTTATTAAGCTCCTCTACTGTGACTACAGCCTCTACTGGCATTTCCTTTGACTTTTGACCTTCCTTGATGCAAAGGCTCTGGTCTCCTTGCAGCTAAGCTGCGGCTTTCTCTGAAGTACATGGGCTGTAATGTGATGCCTGAGGATATGGTACATAGGGTAATTAAGATGTTTGTTGACTTTGGTTCTGCCCCTCACCACTGTGTAGCTATGTCCATAGGAAACCAGTGTTTGCTTGCTAATAAAGTGCCAAACATTGGTGCAGAAAATCACCAAATGTCCTGGTTTTTAATGCTCCATGCTTCTTTATTACTAATTGAATAATGTTAAAGTCTGTGTATGGAAAGGACACATGAAAGTTCCATTTATGATGCAGGAAACAAACATTTATAAATTGGTTATAGAGTGAGGACAGTACTTGGCTTGCTCTCCAATGATAAATGCTGGAGGCATCACAGAATTATTCAGTCTTGCAAGAGTGAGGCCAGATGAAATACATTTGGGCAACCATCAATGTCTACTAGAAAAGGCCATACTGTACCCTCATCTCTGCTAATGCTACTAACCAGCTCTTTGCTGACTACAAGGCAGCTACCTTAGCCTGATGCCTGACTTTTTAGTTACTTCAGTGAGATTAATCTTCCTTTTATGAGTAATTTTCAGTACCATGGTTTCTTTTCATTGTTGAGTGATTTCATACATTCAGCACTTCACACATCTACTAATCTTTGATGAGGCAGATAGCATCAGCATTTTCCACATCTGGTTCCCCATCTTGTTGTCCAAACATACTCAGCCAATCCCTTTTTCAGTTCCTTGGATACAGAACATTACTGGTGCTCTTGATCTCTTTTGCTCATTTCTTTGCTTTCCTTCTCTTTAGCTCACTCTCTACTCACTCACGCTAGTTCTGATGGCTGACTTTTTTTCCTAGAGGGCTTTGGCAAACAGGAGATCACTGGGACATTGTCACAGATCCAGGCTCTCAGGAATGGGGCAAGCTAGATACTTCATGAACCTTCCCGGTACCTCTGATTCTAAAGCATGACTGGATCATTGACACAATCCTTTCAGTCCGATATGTCTAATGTTTAGTGGCTCATGGGGGTTTCTATCCACTTTCAACAGGATCCTGTGGGGCTTAAAAAATAACTACAGGTATCAGACGCATTAGAAGCAGTGAACTCTTATAACTCTGCCAGTGTGATCCAAGAAATTCAAGTCTTTCCTTCGAAGCACAGAACTAGAAGAAATGATTGTAGTTTTTCTAACTGTACCTAGAAGTAAGCATTACTGCAGGGAACTTAAATTGAAATCTTCCTCAGTATTGCATGTGGCAACTCCAAAGGCACTAGAAACTGACAGTGTGTTTTGTAAGAGCATGTGGACTACTGGAAGCTGCTAAACCAAGACTGCTTAGAGTGAACAGTTTAGGAAATTAATTAGTTATCATTGTATTTGTAGTGCAATTGATAATGTCAGTGCAAGGTTATGCAGCAATGGGCTTGACCTTGCAAAGAAAGATTTGGCACTTGCTGGTGAAATCAAAAAATCTGCTTTTCAAATGAAAAGTTCTGTAAGACCAAAAGGAATCTGATTTAAAATTCATATTGAAGTGCAAAGATGGGCTGCAAAACTTAGCAAATGGCCTGGACAAAATTTACTTGCAGAAAATGTGGCATTAATCACAACAAATATAAAGGGGTCCATTGCTGAAAAAGTGTGGCTGTGCAGAGAATACACACAGCTTGAAGCCATCAGATTAATTTTTTCTGTGTATTCTGTCAGGCAGCACTCTAGTGAGTTTCTTGTAGTTGTTTACCGCTAAACTAACCATCTAGATTTCCTTTATCATCAGTGGAAAGAAACAGACTATTCTGGGATATAACTCATCTCACAGTAAGGCAGTCATCTAAAGTAAAACATCACAGGGATAACGTTCTGAAAATGGCTACTTCTCTACATCGACTATGAAGAAAGCCATGGGTGACTGACTCATTACACATGTGTTTCTACACTGTGGACATCCAAACCAAAGTAAGTTTAATCCAGCTTCTATTGGAAGCCACGGGCAAGTCTACCCATCAAATGCACCAGCTCTGGAATGACTGGGGATTGTGGTCAGTTCATCACATTGCTTCTGCTGCTCCTTCCCCCTCAGGATTCTTCACATTGATGGGCTCAGGCCTGGTCAGTGGTGGGTCCACCTGATATTGACTCTATCAGAAATAGGGGAAATTTCTAGCAGTTTCTCACAGAAGTCACCCCTGTAGCCTCCCCCACTGCCAAAACCTTGCCACACAAACCCAATGAACTGCTAAACTCACTCCACCTTTAACACAGAAGAGGCATGTACACATTGATGGATAACACTACTGTAGGGCAATTTCCAGAGCCTTGGTAATCTACTGGAGCCTACCAGTGAAGCAGCTGTTGACCAAATAATCCTGGACTGAATTTTCACCCATCAGTGAAAATTACTTGGGAGATCATGAAATTAACAATTTTAGTGAAAAAGATTTAGTGAAAGAGATTCTTCAACCTTTTGATAAAGGACTATTATATAGTAACTACCAAGCAGATTTGGGTTATTTAAACCTAGGTGTCTGATGCTGTTTGAGATGCCCTTGAGTATCTGAAATAGATAGATGTGGTCACACTGCTAGAGGTGACACATAAGCTACAGGAAACTTGTGCTCTTCTCCAGCAGATGAAGGCCAGGTGTGACAAGGCAGGGCATCTGAACTGTTGCCAGACCCTATGTTTAATCGATTGATTGAAGTGGAATATGGGTAACTTGAAACCTGTCCTAAGCAAGATCCTTTTCTACCAGCAAAGTTGACTCCCCTCCCATCCTCCAAGGGAGGCTTAACTTTCACGTAGGACTCCATTTGGGAACATGCCAATTCAGGTTTCCTGAAATTTCCATTCTGACCTTTATCAGGCCATTCCTACCCATTTTGGCCCATGATTATTCTCTATAAGATGAAGATTCATCAGTGGAAAGATACAGGTACCTCCCATTGTTTGATATTCAGTGAGTTAAGCACACCCTGGAGAAGGCCATATTTTTCCCTTGACTATAATAACTTTAGTGGTAAAATCTTTCAGCTTGGCTTCTTAATTAAGTAAATAAAACCATGTATATAAGTCAAAATATTAGAGCTTCTTACTCTGAGAGTGCCATACGTATGAGCAATTTTCTCCTTTTTCAGCCCAGAATTAAGCTGAGAGTATTTGTAAGGTACACGTATCTAGAAAAATATATTCTGAGATGACTGAATTTATGCTTTTCTTAACAGGGACCTCTACAAGTACATCCACCTATAAGAAATCAATAGCTGCCAGCTGGTTAATGTGACTGAGTGGAGGTCGCACAGGCTGTGTCGATGGGTGTGATTAATTGTGGAGGGTCAGCTCAAGTATATCCTGCAAGTGGGTAGAGGTGGCACTAATGAAAATTGGCCAACTGGGAATAAACATCATTAATCCCATACAACATGACAGATAATCAGACTATGGCAAGGTATGCATTTACAAAGCATCAAAAGACTAACTTGTGTAGAGTTTATCCTGAGATAACAATAAAAGTAATCGATTTGAATTTAAACATGTTCCCAGAAATATGATGAACCAATTGAGATGAATCGTTAAACCATGCACCTGCTAGCTTGCTTGAACCATTGTAATATTATCAGTCAGCAGTAACTGGCACTGTAAAGAGCAAGGTTTGTACTGTACACTTGGCCATCAGTGAAATATCTGTTCCATAGAAAGCAGCAGGGTTTCAGAAAAATAAAATTGCCAAATGGGGCCAACAGTAAAAAAATACCAAATCCTTCGCAGGGCTGACTGCCTCCAACTACCCATTCCCAGAACACATTTTATGTGGAGGTACTGGGCCATTGCAATTCCTAAGAAAGCTGATTTATCTGGAACTATCCTGCCCACCCCTTCTTTTACCACTGAGTTTACAGCTCAGATACAAGACAGGTTGATTCCTTGGAAGATGTCAACTGAACAGGTCACAGGGCTGACTCTGAGGTCAGTAGGCACCTACCATATTTTCAAGTTCCCAAAAGAAAACTCAACATTTTCATGCAAAAATTATGTTTTCCTGAATGCAACTTTTAATTCTGCAGAAATAGCATCGTTTAGTAGGAAAATTCCAAACCATCTCTATACACAAAGACAAATTCTGCAAAAGACAGTCTTTGCCCCTCTCCTTCTGACTTTTGTTTTTTAGTTCTTATCTATGTAATCCCTGGGGGACTGGTACTGAGTCATGGCTGGAACTGTTAAGTACATATCAGATAATAAAAAATAATAGTTTCCCATGAGTAATAAGAGCTTTACTGCAGTGTGCTCATAATAATGTAATTAGTGTAATTCAGGTGGGAGTCTCTTTGCTTGGAACAAGTAATAGATTGAGATCTCACACTGATGCCTTTCACACACTACATTTTTTTTTTTTCATTAATATCTCTTGTTTTATATACAGAGCTAGGACCTTGTTGAGGTCCTAAGAAACATTTAAAATGCAAATCCAGCCTTCTATAACTTCTATCCACATGATAACTAAGCTAAATTTGCAGCTAAAATATCACATACAGTTGATCAAGACTTCATACCCAGATGCCATCAGCTTGTGTGACTTTAAGTACATTTTGTACAGCAGCTGCTAATCCTACCTTTTGCATTTGTAACACGTTAACAGGAACACTCTAGGACATGGTTGCAGCCTCCAGGCCCTCACATTCACAGGTCCTTTGCTTTCCGTTGTAGCTCTGTGTTTAAATCTCTATAGATCTGAGTGTGATTATTTTGTAGGTGGAACATTCTGAGAAGGTAGCACTTGTTAGCACAATTTTAATTTTGATTCTTTTTTTTATTAACTGATTGTTTTCCAACGCTGCGACACGAAGCATAAGAAATCAAGCCCTGTAATAAAAGATCATTGGCTCAGCTGCTTGAAAATAGAGACACTTGCACTAATCCAGTAAATGAGCAATGAACAGATAAGCCATCGGCTGTGTTCAGCTCTGAAATCTCTATTATCCTGAGAACATGTTCCCATCTAGAAAGCTGCCTTGCACATTCCTCTGGTACCAACCTATTCACATAAAGGAGACAAGAAAACACTTCAGTGAGGAGGAGAAAAAAATTGTCATATCAACTTCAGAAATTACTTGTTCTTTATCTTGAGAACTGATGATTGAGAAAAGACAATAAGTGTTTCAAGTGGGAAAATATGGCAATACTAGGTAAGATAGTGAATGCAGATACCCAACTGGATCTCCTTGCCCCTCTCATTATACCAAAAATGAAAGAAGAGCTAGTTCCTTTCTGAAACTTTGCATTCCTGCTTAGGTTTATCATCAAAAGTATACATGGGAAATAGTGTTTACCAAATTCGGATTTGTAAATTGCTTCATTTACCTACTTTCTCTATTTTCCAAAGGGCTGAGATCATGTATTTTGTCATTCATGCCCACTAAAGTGGCTGAGAATTGATTTCTAAAAGCTTTCAAGGAGAAAGTAAGGAGGAAGTCCTAGTAGCCATGTTAAACCCTCTTCTGTTTCTGCACAAAGGGGAAGTCTGAAATATACTGATTCCAATTTCCAAGAAATAGATAAAAAAAAAGAAAAAGCATAAGATTGTCCTTCCTTAACTCTGCCTGTGTTATGAGTTTCCATCCAAGCAGAGTGTCCAGGCTCTCTTTATAAACAGTTAGGGAATGCAATACTTCTGACTAATGTGGGTGAACACTTTAGGAAGTGCCCTAGATTCCCCGAACTCTGCTGACAGTTCTCCACTGATTGTAAAGGCAGCCCAGGTGACTAGCTCAGATATAGATGCCTGCACAGTGGACAATCACTTTAAGCAGATAAATCCCTCCCCGGAAGGCCACGCAGTCCCCTGAGGCCCTGCGCTTCTGGGAAGCAGAGGGATAGTCAAGACCTGAGCCACCAAACTTCATTTTGTAGGACTTACTTGAAATACTTGTGTCTTCTGAGATATCGAGAGGCAATTGGGAGATGGTCAGTTGTGACTCAGTCACAATTCTCAGCACAAGTGATGACCTTGTTTCGGATCTGAATGTTTAGGGGAGGTGGAAATTGGGCAGAGAAGGGAGGCTGGGTTTGGGAATGAGGGTACATAGCTGGAGGGGTTAAAGAAGGAGACCCAGGGCTGGCTTCTGTTTGAAAAGGGGGGAATAAAACATCTGACAGGAGACAGGAGCTGAAAAGGAGGAATGGAATCAGCGACAGGACTTTAGGTAAGCCCAGGGAGTGAGTTGCCAGGAGAAGAACTTAACTCCCTACCTTAGAGAGTAATTGGGAGCCCTGATTCTTTGCTTGAGGCTCCTCTCATTAGCGAAATAAATGGATGGATGAATGAATGAACGAATAAATAAATAAATTAAAGTTTAGTTTTAGTCTTGCTTCAATCATGGCCTAAGCACTCAAGCAGAACTATGTGGCACTCCTGGAGGAGTAACTCCTGGAGATCCACAGCACTGAGCTGTTGGGGACACCCAGCACTTAGCAAATACACATGGTAAACCAATGCCTTTTATTTCGCATTTCAACTCACGAGAAACATCCCTACGAAACTCGCATATGTCACCACTGATCCTCTCCTCCCCTTCTCTTCCATTACCATTGCTGGGGTTTGTCTTTTTTTTGTCTGGTTAACTCAAAACTACACACTGAAGTTGTGCTGCGAATTAACGACAGCAAAAGCCAGCAGCAACCGCTGTGGTTGTTCTGTTCCCAAAATTAAGGAGAGTTTGCCATCTAGAGGGCAAGCAAGACAGAAACTGCTACACGTAGTGGGGAGCAGCTTTCAGATTGAGTACAGACAGTTCACCAGTACAAATTGGGCAGCATCACAACGACAGACACCAAATAAGGAAGAGGTGTAATGTCTTTCTTGTGAGTCTGGGAAGAATAGCCATTTTCTTATCTAAATTGTGCAAGCTGAAAGAGCCAGACACTTTAATTAAGCTCAGCAGATCAATAGCATTCACATTCAGCAGAAGAAAAGGCTTGCCAGTGACCACACTTTCTGGGACAGTCGGCTCCACTATGCTGGGGTGATTGCCAGCAGTGGGTAAAACTTCTCCAATGCAACTGGGTGGCTGCAAATTTCTGCTGAACCCCAAATCTTCATCCCATGAGAGTGGAACTCTTCCATTTTACACCCAGATTAAACAGAAAACTAATTACTTCTCTCCAGTCCTACACCTTCCCCAGTATATTTCCTGCATGATAGATGTCAAACTATGCTCTCAGAGTATCTCTTTTCATGGGAAAACTATGAGAGCTTTCCTGCTTTCCTGCTTTCCTTTGTTTCTTTTTCCCTTCTGGTGTTTCTTGGCTGCACTAAGATGCTCTGTTCTTGAAAACCCTGAGCTATGCTCCCAGCCATGCAGTGGCTCTGCATTTCACTCCACTTGGAAATATTCCTGCTTCCAGGGGAAGAAAGGACTAGATCTCCAAAGCTCTTTTGCATCCACCACTTTCTGGGATCCTATGGAGCAATCCCTGCTCCATAGAACATGCCATTAAACATCATGGACATCATGTTGAACAGGGCTGGCAGGTCTGTGACTTGCTGATGGTGGGTCAATTAGGCTGCAAGGCAGCTGAGAGACACCAGACTTGAACAAATAAGCTTTTCTAAACTACCTGTAAGTGTTTAGGGATGATGGCAAGGGCCAACACAAGGCAGAGACCTCCAAGCACTTCACGATTTTGAATGGCTGTTGGAGTCCACGTCAGACACTTGGACACCAATGCACTAGAAAGACAAGTTCGTATACCAGCAGAAAAACAGTTCTGCACACAGGTTTCAGCTGCTGTCCTACTCGTTCCTCTGTGTTTTTCATCCACTGATTTTGTGAACTTGTCTTTGCTTTCCCCATGTCTCCTGGCACTCTATTTTCAATATGCTTACGGGCTACTGTGGGCACTGCTGTCATGACCTATGCAATACTAATGAAACCATCTGGTGGGTCAACCTGTCACTTTACATGCAATTCCAGGCTCTGATTGCATGAGATCACACAGGCAAAGCAGCTATAGGCAGTGCTCTCGTGATTTTAGGAGGCAACTAAGCTACAGGAGAAGTTTCTTTGCCGGATGAGATGCTAAGCTGCTGTTGTGAATGCTTGTGACCTTTGAAGATCGCAGACTGCTTCCTCTAACAAGTAAAAAGCTTAAGTTAGAGGTCCCATTTCTTGTTGGAGAAATGTAAATTTTGCTTCTGTTTGCCCTTGACTTTCAAATAACAGTGAACTGACTCCTGAAGTGCATTCAAGACCTCCTCTAGCTTATAAAACATGTCCAGGGACAACTAAATGAGATAACAATATAGCTGTTTAGATCTTTTCCACCCGCTCTTCTTGGGGTGTGTGAGTGAATTCAGGCAGTTAATCAAGCTACTGATTGTCAGCTAAGCCACGGTAATGGTTGGTGCCTGATGGTGCATGTGTCCTTAGCATAATGCAGCCACAAAGTAAATTGTGCTAGCCTAGATCCTAATGAAAATGAAATCCACTTTAGAGACAGTTTAAACTAACACACTTCTCACTGGGTCAAACTTCAGGCATGTACACAGACAGTTAGCAGGTTTTACATGATGGGCATCTTCAGTGACTCAGTTATTCCCTATCATGTGCTGAGGCCTGGGAATTTATCCATTTGGAATAGCAATGTAAGAGAGGATTAAACTGTCTGAAATTGTTCTGCATAAATGGCTTGCATAGCTTGAGTTGTATCTGCACATAACCTTAAGTAGAGATGTGGCAAATTCACTAAAAGTCTTCTACATTAAGATTGAATTCATGTCTCTAAAAATAAACAGGCACTCAAACAGAAACCATGAGCCAAGTGTAGTAAGTTTGGGGTGAGCTTCTTTCACCCGTGTGACACAAAAGGTCAGCTTAGATGGCCACAGTAAACTTTTCCTGACATTAAAACCTATAAAACTATGAATCCTTGTGGTTCAGTAAGGTGTAATTCACTGCCTGTGTCAACACTCCCTTCCCGTCCCCCTGGCATCTGGCCCACTGAGGCTACATGTCTGCAGAAAAGCTATGTGTTGTGGAATTAGGACAAACGTATGGGAAAACCTAACTGCTTAGCAGAACAAAGCTAAAACACATCAGCTTTCACTCCCTGATGCAGCGGTATGTGGAGCATTGAAGGCATTTGAGCCACAATCCCTGCTCAAATCAACTCCTGCATCCCGTCTGGACAACAGAGTGGCATTCCTGTTTTTTGCTGTGCTGGTGATATGGTTGTTGAAACTCCCTAAACCCAAACTCAGGTGATATTATGTCCATCCCATCCACCCCTGCTCTGAAGAATTTCCCATGTTCAGCCCAAAGTTTCTGGGTTGGAACAGCTTATATTACAGGCAGCTAGCTTTTGTCACAGAAAAACACCATAGAAGTAAGTGTTTTGCACTACTGGGTTGGATGAAAAACTATTCCTATGTCCTAGATTTGAAGGAATGTTGTTATTGCTACTAACACTAAGCTTTGCTAGGACTATGAAGTGAATTTGACTTGAGCTTCAGCTGGTATTTTGCAATTTTACCCTCCAGCCCACTTTTTCCTTTTTTAATTGAAACTTCTAGAATATACACTTTCTGTTCAGCTTTTGCAACTTCCTGCGTGAATGAAATATCCCCTAACCCTGACCAGAAAAGCCTTCCACATCTCTTTCAGAAATTCGCTTCAGCAAATGTAACATCCCCACCAGAAGGAAACGCGAGCTATAAAACACGCTGCAGCCTTCCTGTCTGCCTTGCTTCAGACTTCATTCATAAAAAAAGAGAGAGAGAGAATGAGAGAAAGTGACAGTTGATTCAGAAAGTTGTACAATGTAAACACTCGTCCACAGATGATGCATGGATGGTTAGCGTTGCATATCTCTGTGGACAACATACGGCTGTCTTTCACACTTGTCAAATCCTAACGGCCTTTGTTATCAGCACACAAAAGCTTCCAAATTCCTACCTGTCACTGAAATTCTTAGAAAATGAGAAACCATAACAGACTGAGAAAAAAAATAACTGAGATCCTTCCTATCCTGCCCCTGCCTGGGTCCCCAGCCCCTGCCTGCAAGCATAATCCTTACTCAGCAAAGCCATCTTACTGATACTCTCAACTTGTAGGTTCTTTAAGTATTTGCAAGGTGAGATTGCCAAGCAAATGCCTCTTTCCGAAGGCTGCACACACCATAGTGACTTTTTTATGTATAGCAAACATGAAAATACTCCTTATGTGACATAATTATTAATTCTTCTAATTATTATTATTTTTTCTGCTTTACAAACAGGGAAATGATAGGAAAGCCTTTATTTTCAGCCCTACTCAGGACCAGTGAAGTTAAGGTTTGCCAGGCACTCAGAATCAGGACAAGGATAAAAGCTTTCCACCCTCCAGAGACAGATAGCAAAAATATCACATTCACCTGAATTTTAAGGCTTTACGTGTCTGCCCACAGCCCACTCAAGAGACAGAAACAGTTCCCTTCCCACCTTGCTAGGTCTCATTCATGGGTCTGGAGCACAGGGGGCCACTATAATCCGTCCTCTTCTCTAGACCTCTCTTCCCTTCCCAGCTCTACCTCCAAGCCCCCTCTGATCAGAGATCCAGCCTCCCAAAGAATCCTTCCTGACCCTTGCCTCCGTTTTACCCTCCATCAGACAGTGGGATTTACACTGCACCAGGGCTCTTGGAGCACATGAGCATCCAGCCCATGGGTGCTGGTGGTGACTCTCCAGATGCTTTCTCCTGCTGCTCCCTAGCTATATCCGTCCCCAGCACGGGTGGCCCGGCAGCCCCGAATAGAAAGGCATGCCTGGCACAGGGGATGGAGCGGGAGCAGCAGCCACCCCCATTAGCTGATGCAAAGGTTCCCCTGCAGCCTGGCGGCCTCTGGAGCTGCCTTTGAATGGGCTGCGTGTCAGCAGGCGGCAGGAATTCGGGGAATGTTAAACTGCAGGGCAGTCCACTTTGGAGGATTAAGGCACATGACTCGCACACAAGAGCGATAGCCACCATGAACGCCAAACCCCACAAAGAGCAGTTTCTTCCCCCCCACAAGCGAGTCTAAAAGCTCCCGCTGTCCTGGCCAGCACGAGGAAGCACGACTTGTCTGCGTGGCACACACAGCTTCCTACTTTTCATTGAGAAAAATGAGAGAGTGGTTGGTATCTGATAGATTATCTGTCCCGGGGCAGAAGACTGGTTTAGGAGATGGGTAGGGACAGAGGAGGTATTTCTTCAATGAATTCAGTTTCCCACTGCATGTAAAGGTTACTTCCCTCTGTCACCTCACTGAATCCTGTCACGGGCTTCCTACTTGAATAAAAAGCAGAAACTGCCTTTTTGAATGAAACCACTTCTTATTCTGCTGTGTTTGAGTGGCTGGGATCCCCACCCCGCTGCGTGCCCTGCTGCAGCTTGGTTCAGCGCTGACATTCCTGTGTTTCTGTTGTGACAGAAGACATGGGAGCCCTCTGTGCCTTTTGCTACTAAATATGTTTGTCGTGCCCCATGGGCTTTGCACTTTGTGCTGTACTGGAAACCAGGTTTGCTCAGCAGTGCTATGCTGTGTGTGCCCTCCAAACTGCACAGTGGAAGGATATGGCCCTCGATAAATCCCTGAGCTGGGTAGACCTGAGGTCAGACATCTCAAGCACTGAGAGGTCTCCCCTTGGCCCCAGGAGCTCAAGGGACCCTGGCAACCAGTCCTAAGCCTGCCCATCCTCACACAGCACCTGACATTACTGCCAAGGGCTTCCCAGCAGGAGGAAACCATTTCTCGCTTGATGTAACTCTGAAATCATTAAGGGTGGGAGTGTTTGTAAGCACACAGGACACATTGTGGGCCAGCATGGGAAACACTCTCACATGGTCCAGAGATGACCATGAAGAAAGAGATATGGTCAACCATGCCAACCTTCTAAAGTGCAAAGCATTTGGGAGGTGGAGGGATGTTGCAATTTTTGTCTTTTCCCTTCACTTAAGGAGACAGATAGGTTTTTGCAACAAAACCTACATAGATCCAGGCATTCCCAATTGCTATTCAAGAGCTACACCTGAACTGCCAGTGGGATGGATAGGGCACAGACAAGAGGAGCTCTCCCTAGCTCTGACTCCAGGAGAAGGCACACCAAGGTAACACGAAATACTAAAGGCCTGATGCTGCTCCTTGTCACACTGCCCCACATGCACCAACTGCAACGGAATCCTTCTCTATTTATCCCCATGCAAATAAAAGCAAATTCAGCCTCCAAATACTCCTTATAGATTTTGAGTTGCAAGCAGTTGCTTGTGGGATAAATGATTATAATTAAAGCTGTACACTCAAGAGAACAAGTTTCACATTCCTCCTTTCTTCCCAAGAACTCGGTATCCACAGCAGAATACCCGCTGGAGTAAAGGCACCGGAAGTTTGACATAGTTGGCCTTATCTTTGCTTTGCAGAACTGGATAACTTCAGGTTTGTAAGCTAACACCCAGATCTTATTCTTCCTTGAGAATATACGGCCGTACAGTTTGGCAGATAAGCTACTGCATTTGCAGGTGATAATTTGTGCACAAAGTGTGACGATGCACATTCATGTCCACTCACAGATTACTAAAATATTGTTTATGAAGTGCAGGAATGGCTGTGCTGGATCAGACCTAAAGCCCAACATCCTGGTTTGCTGTCCTGAACCTTAGCCCCTGCCAGATTAAGGATTGAGAGCATACATTAAGATTAAAGGAAGAGAATAGAGCTGACTATGCACAGAGAGATCCTTTCCCCTTCAGTTAGCTAATAACAGCCTTACCCAGATCATCGTATTTAGTAGCTGTTACTATAGCCCTCCTCCATGAATTATCTAAACCTGTTAAAAAAACAAAACTCTTGTGCTTTTGGCATCTACAATATCGTGTGGCAGTGAGTTCCACTGCTCAGTTCTGCACTTGCTGAAACTAATACTGTTTTTTCTCTGGTCGAAAAGACTTGACAGCCCCAGGCAGCAAAAGCAGAAGCAGCAAAGGGAACTTGCTGGAGGAGATACTGGCACTGATTGAACCAAACTACCCAAGACAGCATGGAGGTCCGAAACTGGGCAAGGATTATAGCCAGGTGGGCTAACACAGCAGACCTCCATCTGCAGCCCTTTAACTTAGGGACTTAATGGCCCAGCACTGCAGAAATGAGGCAGGCAGGACCTTTTAGCTGCATAGGTAGCTTAACCTGGAGCTTCATGCTCACTTTAGGCCACCATAAACCAGTACTGCAACCAGAAGTAGTAGTGCTGGTCTTCCCCGCTGCTCCCTTCAACTTATTTTTGGTCTGGTGCCATCATGCCTTGGGGCCACTATCTGTGGCTAGACAATACATCAGATCAGTTAAAATGACTTTTTGTTGCTGCTTCCTGAACAGCTTTAAACCATATCTCTTCCAATACCCAGTTGCCTGCAAAACCAAAAAAAACCCTCCTTTTTGTGATGCCTACAGGAAAGGCAGGAAAATGCAAAGCTGCTTCTTTTAGTGGCAACAGTGGCTGCTGCCAGCTTACAGCAAGCCTGGAAATGCAGCACTTGACTCCTGGGCACCATTTGCTTGGTGGCGTGTCCTTTGACCACAGACCAACTTAACTCCCAGCACTTGAGTCTCCCCAGTGGGGCAAATACACCAGATCAGTCAGCAGTGAGCTGGACACCACCCTGATGGACACACGCTCCAAGCAAAGGCACTTGCTGCTTTGCTCCCTCTTGCTTTCTCTCTGACAAAGCTTTTTTTTTCAGGTCTTCACAACCACATTTTGAGAAGTTAATATACTTATTAGGAAATAAGTGTTCTTTATTGGCACTGGATGAACCTCTTTGCCTGGCTGAGACTTGGGAATGTAACATGTCATTTACAAAGCTGTCCTGAGAGATCACAGGCAGATTACAAAATATATGCCTTGTATTCAGTCCATTTAAGTGAATAAGATGACAGCACGAGGATTATGCATTGGGTTTACATGCTGAATGGTCACACTTAGAAACCTGACAAATTGCTTCTGAAAATGAAATAGTATTACCTTAGAGCAGGGAGAGTGCCAAGTGCTCTCCACAGGAAAAACAGAAGAGTAGAAGGAAAACTGCAAATAGCGAGATAACCTTATCTGCTTCCAGTGAGTTGCATAGTTTTAAGAATGATAGTTTACAGGTATACAGGGCACAGTCCCTCTGTTGCAAGTGAGCCAACTCCCAGTTTTGAGGTACTAAAAGTAAACAGGCAAATTCACTCCCATTTAAATTTTATCCACCAATCTGAATTTGGTTTAATAAGTCTGGGGATCTGGTTACACAATTGTTCCTGTCCGTTAAAAAACAGCCCTCATGTGATACCTGACATTTTTAATTCAGCCCATGAACATTTAAAACAATACCCCATATATCGCTTCATGCGGCTTAAATATGCTCTTACACACTCAGTGCACAACCCATGCTGGGTCTGCAGTAATTCAATCTACACCCTCTTTTAGTATGAAATACACCATGTGATGTTATCAGCCTGGAATAACACCAGCGGCACCGTGTATCTAATCTCCACACTTTCTTGTCAGAAAACACAACCTAACAACATGCCCATCCCCAGTTAGGAAAACAAGCGCAGAATGCACGGAGACAGGGTACCCCAAGCCACGATCCTGACATTTGTTTCCAGGAAAAATGGTTACGAGTTAAAAGCAAAGGCTAACTACTGAGTCAGATGCTTGACTTTGCTAAGATTTTGGTGCTGGGCTTTTGTCCTTCACAAAAAGTTCAACTCTGAGGAGTTCGCACCCATGTAACTTCCCTGGCTTGCTTTGAATTACTCCAGTTGTGATGGAAATGAGAACAGGGTCAGGATGAGGGAAAGGACTGATGGTTCAGACAAAGGGCTGGTGAAACGACAGAAGCAAATTGTGTCAAAGCTCTCCCTTGCTTTTTTAATGTAGGTGAACAGAAAGGCTAAAAGGCTTCCCCAGCTCCCCCAACCAGCAGTGGAAGACGGCAGTGCCACCAGTTGAGCTCAGACATCTTTCTTCCATTGCTTACAGAAAGCTAGGCAAATGAAAATGAAGATATTTATTTACCAAGCCCCCTCAAGAGCTGACATGATTGGCAGTGCTGTACAGAAAGGTGCCAACTCGTGAATCAATTGAATTTCCTTGCTGCACGGCGATTTGAAGCAGGTCTGGAGCGCAAAGGGAGGTTGGAGCTTGCTGGGGCAACAGCTCCCTCTAATGATAGTTGGAAGTCAGTCTCAAGGAAGGAGTGATCCTTGCTTCAGTTTGGGAAATGTGTCAGATCCAAAGGAAGAGGCTCTCCGCCCAGTAATCTGGCACCCAGATGGAGCCGGCATCTCCAGTTACTGGTCGGCCTTTACTGACAAGCAGCAATAAACAGTATTTTAACAGGAGGAACAGATTAGGGGTTGAACTGCTGTAGTCACACATGTGCGATGTTTTTTTACTGTGGCCCTAGCAGCTCAGGCTGACTTTCTTTCAGTTGTTGATGGAAGCAACCCCTTTACTTACACAGAGAAAGCTAACCACATGCAGGTACCAACAGCAAGGCTTCCTGTGCAATGAAAGAAACACCAAGTGCTACTGCGGTTGCATTGAGGGTTTGGCCACTGCATAGGTCAGAGAGTGGCATTTCTGACCAGGCTGTGCTGCCTTTTGACCCAGCTGCCTGATACTATTCCAGCTTTTTTTCCCTCCCATTGAGTGCTATCTGTTTGGGATAACACTCTAAGGTCTGATCTCACATCTACAGAAATTATCAACAGTTTTTCTGGTGGTCTCAGGGAGTAGGGCAGACAATAGTTCTTGATTTACATAGCCAGGGAGAAAGCCCCACATAACTTACCATATGCACAAAAAGTTCATTGGTTTCTAGTCTTTGTTTCGTTAATCCCTTTGGATAGGTTACAAGGCTCCTTTTCTAGTAAAATTTTATATTCCTACCCCCTGCTGCTACCAAGGTTGCCAACTACACAGCACTAGTTACTTTTATGTATGCTAGTAAGTGCTGTATGGTGACCAGCAATCACTTAGATGATCTGAGATCAGCCCACATACATGTAAAGCTCAGTTAAGATGACCAAGTCAAGAAACTTTTCTGCTTAAGTTTTGTCCTCAATCAGCCAGTATAGATAGTCACTTAGGAGCAGCCTGCAGCAGCTGCACTCCTTAGTCTGGCGCTGACAGTAACCTAATTTGGACTAGGCAGTGTGGTCTTCACAGCTGTAAGGTCCTTTACAGCAGACAAAAGTAGAAGGCAAATACTGCAGCTCTGATCTGGCAAAACGTCACATCCACTCACACCCTTTGGACACTGATGTTTCACACCTCATGTGATGGTGTGATGGTTCCACATGTGCAGTGAGTGGCTTACTCTGCAAACTGCCCAAAATAAGAAGCTCTTCCACCTGCACTGTTTCTTGAGCAACTGCTCTCTGATTTGCAGACTTATGAAACAAAAAGAAGCTGAAAATATAGTCTCATTAAGATCTCACAGCCTCTACCTCAGACCAAATCTAGCTAACAGGAGTTTTGACTGTATAGAAACTGTGAGAATGAGCATTTAATTAGAATGCATAGATTGTCCAGAGAACAGTTAAGGGGGGTAGAGAGGAATTCTTGCTTCTAAGAAGTGTAGAAAATTCTGATCACTAATTAAGTGCCCTTTTCTAGTTAATTTGCCGTGTATGATGGTTTTTTTCTAGCGTTGCAAAAAATATGCTTAACAGTAAAGATAAAGATGATAATTCTAAAAAGCATATAGGTCTGAAACTGAGGATATATAGGAAGTCATTGCGCTGCTTTTCTGAAGGATTGAGTGCCAAGAAACTGTGGTGAAAAAAAGTTCTGTTTTTAAAATGTATAAACAGGATGTCCAAATATTCTTCTTAGCTACTGAAATCCGCATTTAAGTGCTATAACAGCCAAATACCAGCCCGATACACCTGGTTTCCAACTTCTCATCTTCTTCTGGAGCTTGCCTTGGGAAACTGGGATGTGCTTTATACGTAACAATGCTACAGACCACAAAAGAGGGAAAGGGTTTTTAATAAATTGTGCAACAAAACCTTGGAAACACAGAGTCAGGCTACATGGAAACAGTCCTTCCTGCTTTTAAAATCAATGGATCCTAGCAAATGTGATCACAGCACTCGTGCAGTACAACTAATTGATTGCATGTTTACCTTGCACACCATTCAGGAAATTGGACACAGATGTCGTGAGCATCACTGCACAGAAGACTCCTGCGGGGAAGGCAGTAGAGTCAACATCTTCTGGCCGTCCTTAGCAAATGGCACAACTCTCAGTGGGCCCTTCTGCAGAGGCACAAGGAAAGTGAGAACAAACAACAAGTGGAGAATGTAAATATCAGGCAGTCAATGTGTAAAAGTGAACTGGTTTCCACAGGCCATGTTTTGACTGTAGTCCTGGAAGGGAAGGCAACCTGTACCTTGAAGCAATCACATTATCACAAAGAGCAACCAGAAAAACAACCCGCAACTATTGCAGTTATTTTGAATCATTCATCTCAGCAATTCAGGAGGAGCCCCTGCAAAGGTTACCCTTACTGCTAATATCTGCTGCATCACATCGTATATACTTAGTATTGAGCAGTTTTGCCATCCTAAAAAAAAGACATGTAGAGCTTCAGTGTAGATTGCACTTATCAACATTACCCTTGCCTAGTTGAGAGCACTGAGCTCTGCACAGTGCAAGAAGCCTCCTCCTTCCCTCTGAACTGAAAGGAACACGGAGTCTCATAATGCACTTCTTTGTTCACTGACCCAAAATAGCTGGATCCTGACCACTTCCTAGCACTAATATTCACTTTTCAGTTCAGAAACAGGAGAAAGTATGCCATGATCTGCATATTTGAGAAAGAACTGGTTGGTTTTACTGCTTTGTGTTGGATGCCTGACGGTGAGAACACCACCTTCCCAAACTGTCCTACGCACCAGCTCTGAGTTCTGTCTACCCAAGAGAATGTCAGGGACCCAGCCAGAAACAGTTCATGTACATCAGCAGCTTCATGGAATTTTTCCCTATAAGCAGGCCTATGCACTGTGACACCTTCTTGCAATGAGCCACCATCTAGCAGGAGAAGCCACACCACCAGGGTCACAGTGTCAGAGCATCACAGCTAAGGGGAAGAAAGCAGGTCAGCACAGTGCTGGGAGTGGCAAACGTTCCCATATGGGAGGACCACAGGGTATGGAAATGCAAGATGTCAGATCAGATGTGTTGAAAATAAAGGGTATTAGGACAAGGAACCAGGCAGATTGGCCTCTTTCTGGGATGCAATAACCAGAGGGATCAACACTGTTGACTGCTTGCCTACACTGAAGCCTGGGTGCAGCAACAGAACTCCTCACGTTTATGAATGCTTTTAACAGCCCAACCCAGCAATGCCAAATCACTTGTCCAGCCTCACTGCAGACAAAATAAAATAGCTCTAGCAAGATAAGCGTACCCTGGAAGGCTGGGATTTTCCAGCAGAGAGGGCCAAGTCTCTGTTGGTGGCAATTGGCACTGTTGCTCTAAACTCCATTTACAGGTGCCAAATGACCATAGCAGAGAACTTGGCAGTGAAACAGCAGTTGTAAAGGGTGACTTTGTGAAGCCTTGCGTGCACTTCACCTAAAGTATTACAGCCTACCCTGCCCCTCCAGAGCACTCCAGAAGTGTGGGATCCTGCTTACCAGCACAATGAGCCAGCAAAGCCCATCAGGAAAGTTTACCACCATCCTCAGTGGTGTGAAAGCAGCAACCACCTGCCCTGCAGCAAGGAGAAACACCAATTACCTTTCCAGAAGGCTCCCACTGCTCCAGCTCCTGAGCCACCAGCCCCAGGGGAAGGAACTGCAGTGTCTGAGCCAGGCTCTATGAGGGGGGAAGGTTGGCACTATAACTTCAGCCACAACTGATCTCAATAACACTGTGGGTGGCTTTTGTTCTTCTGGTTGCAAACTACAAGGGCTCCCAGATGGTCATCCTTATCCTCTTCCAATCAGTGTTCGCAGAGAGACAATAACCATGGTGATTCACTGCCAGGCCCACGTTTACCAGGGGTCTTTAGAGAAGCTGCAGCACTTACACTGATACACCAAGCACACGCTTGGGCTGCCATGTTGCAGGAATAGTCATGCTGCTTTGTCCACTCATTGCTAAGGTGGCCTCCTCCTGGTCTGGCATCATTCAGATGTCTCCCATTCCCACATGTTTACCAAGCCAAATTGCTTCTGACATTAAAACCCTCTGGAACTGGACTTTATAAGTCTTCAAATTCCCACAGATGTTTGGCTTTGGAGCCCTGGACTGGCCTGTCCTGCAGCTAAAAAAGACATGCAGGTCCCAGCTGAATTTTGCCCCAGCCTGGTTGAACTGGTCAGCTGCTGTTCAAATTGCCTGTCAGACTGAGAAACAGGTAAAGGAGCAGGAGTCAGGCTTGCCAGTACTTGACCATTTATTTGTTGCTTACCCTGTTAGGTCAAGCCTAAACTGAATCATGTTGTAGAGTACAAAAATAATACAGAAGATTCCCCTTGTGTGGGTGAAGCTTTGGGGCCCTTCACCAGTTTGTCCCAATGCTTTACACCAAAATAACTTGTATTCACTATTTGAAGTACAGTCAATAGCTAAGTATTTCTGAGAACCCCTGACTAACATCTTCAGCTGCCTACCTGCTCCCAGCCAGCACCCAGTGGAGGCTGAGCCTCCAAGCAATACTCCCCAGCATGATTTTACTGTATTTTCTTTAATTAATCTCTGCAGGAAGCCAAAGGCTGTTCCTGCCCCTGGAGCCAGATCATTAGCTGGCAACCCAAACGTCACAGAGAGAAGCTCCTTGACAGTGGTAATGAAACCAAGACAAAACCAAAAAACTGTGAACATTTTTATTGCCACAGGAGCCATCAGCATCCACAGAGTATACACAGAGCTGTCAGCAATGCTTCTCCTCATTTGGGACCCAGTCAAAACAAAGCTCCAAGTCAAACTGCTTGCCTGACCATTACATCAAGTTTTAGTTTCACTCTCAGTCATGGTCTGCCACTGATTACATTATGAAATTCATTAGGGAAGAGAAAATTGCAGTTAGTTCCTTGATGGAGCTGAGTGGTGCTATTGCAGAATAGCCAGGAGCAACCAGGGAAAACATGCCCATTAGAGCCTGGTCTAATTCCACCAGGATCTCAGCCAAGCAGTCACAGGACAAAGCAGCAATGCGAGCGATGCACTGACAGATCACAGGGTAACTTTTAAAAAAGGAGGGTATTTTTCAAGGCCTGATCATTCGGATTGTATTAAGAAACAAATGTATACAAAAGCTTGAAGGAAATTGAAAGAATAAGAGACTATATTGCAAAGTTTTTCCTGTAGTAGCTAGGCTATGATAGAAGAATTTGGTGACACCTTTTATTGTCGTTAGTCAGATAATTAGGAAACATGTCATCCCACATCACCCAGTTCTTACCCTACTGCCATTAAATGGTCCATTTCTTATCATTCTCACAGCAAAGGTAATGTCAGAGCAATGATATAAATGAATAAGAGCTGCTCAGTTTTATTCCGAAAGTGTTAGATGGAAGAAGGCACCAGGATCTTCACCACAGATTATCTCATACATTAGCATAGACATAAATGAAAAATAACTAAAAGAATCTCAAGGGAAGCCTTGTCTCATTCCCACAGATGGGCTGTGATTGAGCACAGGTAGCTTTCACGAGGCAATGGTTTTCTTTGTGAGACTAACTTGAACAATTTCCCACAGAATGGAGCCGCCGTGCCGGAAAGTTCGAAGCCGTAGGCTGAGGACCCCAAACTGGCGACACAAAGGGGCACAAAGCCTGGGCTGATCCTGACTGCCTTGGATAAGAGCACAGTGTAATTCTTACAAACCACAAATGACAAGCTGCACTGGGAGATTGGAGGGAACTTGTTTCTTCTGTTAGTAACCACAGGAGTTTCTTGTGGTCGGTAGTTCTGAGAAGGGGAAGCTGGACAAGCCGTAGGTGCGGGAGATTCTCACCGCCTCTGGGGTTACCCACCCAGCCAGAGCTCAACTGATTAGGAGGGTATCGGAGTTACATAATGACATTTCTGAGCTGTTTTACTGTAAAGATGCAGGGGGCCTCTCCAAAGCAAGGGATGGGGGTTGTGGATAGCAAAACCGCAAGAAATTGAATGAAACTGGGAGAACAATTTAACAAATTCATGTAATATATAATGTACAACAAACACATATATTTGTGTAAGTAAAATATAGTGCATCAGTACTTAAAACCTATTGAATCTAATAGTATATTTAGACTGGGAGTTTTGCTTTTAAAATGCCTATAAAATTGCTTGGGATCCATAGGGATCCATTTTTCCTAACATCACACATCTGAAATATTGACATCTATCTTCAAAAGCCCCAGAAAAAGAAATTAAATGCCTGTTAAAAGAAATAGGCATTTTTAGGATGTTCTTAGGATGACAGTTTCAGATGTTTTCTTCAGGGTGAATCAAACTGTTCTCTGGTCCCCAGTGGCTACCAAGAGTGTGTGGTTACTAGACCATATGTAGATATCTGTGCTCTAGATGCTTGTATTTACCCACAGGAATCCCATCCCACATGTCCGAACGTATGTTTAATAATTTTCAACAATATTTTAATGGAATTGAATTCAACTTCCTATAGAAAGTCCTTTACAGATTTTTGTCATTATAGGTGGCATCAGCCACCTGCAAATTGCTTGTCAAATGAAAGCCTTGTACAGGATGCATCCATCAAAGGCCACCAAATTCAAGTTTTATAAGGCCAGCATGTGTCAGAAGTCATTGTCACCCCTCACGGTGGAGTTACTGCCCATCATTTTCACAGCAAAGCTGTGACATAGCTCAGGTGGTTTTTGCAGACACAGTCATTTTCTATGTGGAAGAACTACAAGCAACTTACCACAGAAATGACCATGAGGGATTGGACTACCTAAAAACAGGTCAGAGGAAAGTCAGCCTACATACCAGTTCCTGTCTTCTGAGACCAAGCGTGGAAACCATTTCAGCAATCTATTATTTTTAATAGATAATTATTTTGAAAATACCCTTATCTTCAAATGAGCACCAGCTCCGTAAAGCAGGGCTATAGTTTCTTCAGTGTATTTCTTTCCTGTCATCCATAAGGAAACCCAAGTCTCCTCCCATATACCTCCTACAGCATTAAAATTATATATGGATTTCAGATGGCAATATTCATTAGACACTACAACACCCACCCGCATGGGGAAAACCTTTCTCCATCATCTCATTGGATGTGGGAAAAATAACAGAAAAGCTGCAATTGTTTGGATGTTTTGTGTGACAATACTTTGAGAGACAAAACAATTCTCCTCCCAGCTCTAAAGCTATTGAAGAGATTTTCCTGACACGCTCTAAAATGATTTATTGTAGGTCAGAGGGCAATTGCAAGAGAAAAAGATCAATCAGGCAGGAAGAGATAAGTTTTTCCCTTGATCTTTTTCTCTTTTTTTTTTTTTAAAGTGTGCAGCTTCACTTGCAGGCTTTGAATTTTATATTATTCCAGGACTCTAATTTCTTCACTGACTGTATAGTTTTGAGCTTGCTTTTGGTGAAGTCATTTTATACCAGAAGAGGCAAGCTCATAGTTCTGAACTTATAAAAAAAGGAAGAAAATCCAACAGAACAGTCAGCTGAGATGTTCTGGTAAGACATTTTTCGTGACTGGAAAAAGTTGTCTGTGAGTAAAGAGAAAAATAAAGACTACTCTGCAGTACTCTGAAACACAACCCAATGGTATTCTTATAGAGCTGCATATTATGGTCCCATAGATGCCATTCTGATTCATCATGATTAATGTTATCACAGCCAGTCCCAAGGGTTGCAGTAATGATTGGCTACTTCTCATGAGGAGCTGTGAAATGGTCCTTTTGCTCTACGTGCTAGACACAGAAATCATTTAAGTGCAATAGACTAATCACAGCTGATTACATTCATGTTACAGATTCACTGCATTCACCATGCAAATGTTTTCTTTGTCTCTGCTATTAATGAAGAGCATTGTCCTTTCATTTCTCAGAGGGTTAGTCATGCAGATCCTATTGCCTGTCAGTAGTATAGCGTGGCTGATTCCTCAATAACCATACTCAAAACATCTCCTTACCTGGTAATTCATACTTATCACAGTACCATACTGCAAGTGTGAAGAAATAGGGAATGCAATGATTTTGTGGTCATTGCAATAAACACAGCATTTGGGAATGCTTTTATTAGCCAGATTTTATCTGCATAGCTGCAGCGTCCCTGCATGAGCAGAACTGTAAATGAATTCTGAAAGAAACAGAACCTCCTCCAAACTGTTTTGAAGTCGAGTCCACAGAAGATCTGTGGCATGAGACATATTACAGGAGCTGGAACAGGATAAATGATTCAGTTATGACAATGACCTGGCCAGCCAGAGACAAACAACCAGCCTGTAACTTTGGTGAGTCAAATCTCACCCTGAACTCCATTTGGCTGCATTGACATATATCCACTGGCTGTCACAGAGATCTACTGTCAGCCAGCTCAGACCCAGGCACTTACACTGTGAATACCTAAAGTTAGAACACGTGAAACCCACCCTTAAAAGCTTCCTCATTTGAGCCTTAGTGAACAATGACAATATAGAGAATGGCAGAGTGAGAAAGCAAGACCACTTGAATGCTGGTTTCCAAAAATTTGCTTTCCTCCTCCTCTCTCCCCCTCCAAAAATCAAGAAATTCCTGTTATTGCAGGCTAGGGAAGATGGAGCCAGCGATCATTACTGCCCTTCATATTTCTGTAACAAAATGGAAAAGGAATCACATTAATTTCCATTGCATAGCATGTCCACAACTCAGTTTACAGCCACTACTCTCAGTGTCTTATTTTCTTCATGGTAAATCATAACAGCCTTCCAGGAATGTTTCTTATTACTAGATTTGTTTTTTTATCTGCTGGAAAATAGCTGCATAAATAATTTATCTTCTCAGATTTTCAGTAATGAAATAAATAATTCAGCATAAACTAGTAAAAGACTTACCTTTACCATCTTCAGTTTCCTTTTGAAAGCTGGATCTCTCCTAAACCCAACCTGAGTTAATTATAAGATTTACCAAATGTCCAGGTTCATTGGTATTGGTCTTGCACTTGTACCTTTGCATTGTATTTTTCCCAGGCTATCTACATCTTAGTAACATGGGTTTGTGACCAATTAGTCAATCTTGTTGATAGGATGGATCTACTTCTTTCTGTTCCTGTTCTTTTTTGTAACATGTAAAGGAAAGCACCTGAACCATTTGCTCACCCTGGGTATGGGGTTCACTCTATCGCGAGTCACCTTGGCCACCACAGTCAGTTACATCCCCTGCCATCTGGATCAGACTCCTTGACTCCCAGTGGAGCATGAAGCCTGAGCTCTGAGTCTAAATGCCCTTGAACTCAATGTAAATTAAACGGAACATATTGCAGACGAACAAGATAATTAGATTCAAGATACACTTAAATTCAGCTCCACATTTGTGCAGACATACTACTTCATCAGAGAAGATCCGTGTGGGGCTTGGCTTATTTCTGTTACCCAGATATAAAATTAATCGTGCATTAATTGCAGGTGTAGCAAAACTATATCAAAGCCTGCCTATATCTGTCAATGATCATAATCTGAATGTGGTGGTGCCGTTGCTCTTTCACTGCCTGGCTTTTGGAATAAAGTGTCCTCTGACAACACTTCTATGGTGATCCATTCATTCTGTTTTTCGGATGATTTAGGAGGCGAAAAACAAGAGAGAATCTGTTAACACAAAATTGCGCTAATGTTTCCCCAATATTATATGATCCACCTCAGGTGTGGAAACACCATGGGCTGGTCAATGGCAAAGGAGGAGAGCAGACACCCAAGTTAGTCACAGTCCAAGAGGAGCCCCTGCTGCTCACTGGAGGGATTGCAGTGAGCACTGCGGTAAATTCGAGTATTTTTCACCCAGCCAGGCAGAGAAGTTGCCGGGCAATGTGAATTGAAAAGGAATAGAAAAAAGAAGACTCAAAAGCTGTTGGAGATTGAAAAACTAAACGGATATAGGCAAACACACTTTCAATTTCATCTGGTTTTGCAATGGGCATTTTTTCAACTGGGAATATCTGAAACTTGTTTTGCCCAAGTGCATTTTAAGACATAGCCAAGGAAACGTGTCCTCTTTATACACTTTATACACTATATCTTTATAGAGCTCCATTAATCACACAAAATAAATAACACTCATCAGGTAGACACAATAAATTGAAAGATTGGAATGAACTTCTGATCATTTCACAGTGAATTGTATATAATTATTTTATTTCCCTGTTGCTTTATATCTCAGTGGTTGAATATTTTATATTTCCCTTTCTCCCCTCCTCCCAAAAGAGAGGTCCAACTGTGTTTGCATTTCTAGCGCCCAAGATCAAAAGTTGTCCAAGTTCAAACACAACATATGAGTCAAAGGAGAGGCTGAAGCTTGAGTTTCATGTCACCAGGCTCAGCTCCCCTATAGGGCTACATAGAGTATGTGACTTTTGTACCTAAGGAACTTATGTGTTCTGTCCACAGATCCTACAGCATCTGAACTGTCTTCAAAGCAGATGGATGGATGAGAACCAACAGTATTCTTCAGCCTCCTCCACTTCTCACATGGGCTTCACCCATACATAGGTTTACAATACAGATGCAAAAGACCTCATCTTCTTACATATGTAGTTGTTTGCTTATAACCAGCTCCATCTGAACTTGATTGAACAAATCACATACATGTAATGATGTAAATCATACCACTGTCTGCTGGTTAAAAGACCACACGATGCTTTCAATAAGTTCAGTGTAGAGTTTAGGAAAAGAGAGCAAGAGACTGTATAGTCAGTAAGCACTGGGATCATACACATATATTTCACACACATACAATGTCACCATCTCTTCTGTTCAATGCCATTCATCTTAACTTCTTAGAAAAGAATGAAGACGGACAGCAAAAGGCACCAAAACCATACACAGTATACAACAGGTTGAAATTCAATTAGATGTTTCATTTGGGGCCCAACTAACAATCTTACTAATAATATGGCCACTAGCATCTACAATGCACTGTGCACCCTGCCTAGAGCCTGGAGACCAAAAGCAGAGGAGATAGTTATAGTATCTAAGTCTACCTTCTTTTGCTTGATAGCCATTTCTCCTTGTCCTATCCCTACATGCCCTTGTAAAAAGCCCCTCTCCAGCTTTCATAGTCTTGCTGTCCACACTATTTCTGATACAGGCCAGGATACCTTTGGCCTTCTTGCTCACCTGGGCACAAGCTGGCTCATGTTCAGATGGTTGCTGACCAACACCCCCAGGTCTTTTTCTGACAGGCAGCTTTCCAGCCACTCTTCCCCAAGCCTGTAGAATTGCATGGGTTGTTGTTGTGACCTGAGTGCAGAACCTGGTACTTTGCTGTGTTGAACCTCATAGAGTTGGTCCCAGCCATCTGTGAAGCCTTCCTACCCTCAAGCAGATCAACATTTCTGCCCAACTAAGTGTTGCCTGCAAACTTACTGAGGGTACACTTGATCCCCTCATCCATTTGTGTCCTTTAACCTTCTGCACCATCACTGGAGAGGAAAAGCAGCCTGGTTCCCACTCACTAGCATCCAATCATGACCATCCTTGGGACAACCAAGGTAGCAATTCCCTTGTGTCAAAGTCACAGTTACGGAGAGACATCTGCTAGACAGGTCTGTCATGGCAAGCAGAGGTTAAGATCAACACCAACACATAAAAGGTAAGAAAATATATTCCAGAGGACATCTGCCCGAGGCAAGACCACGAGCATGCTTCATTTTACCAGTGTCACAGCATGGAGCAAAGTGCTGAGGACAACGGGATATGTTGCACAACCTCAGGGCTCACTTCATATCATCAGAGTCTAGTGGGAATTAAAAGTGCCATTTTCACCTAGAAACTTATTTTTTTTACACTTCCCCTGGCTGATACTCAATTACAAAAACTGAACACTGACCAGAGCAGGAATGGTTTGATCACTCAGCTGTGTCAGGAAAGTCCTCTTAAAGGACTTTCAGCTGCTGCTCGTCCTCTGAAGATGATAGATAGATGATAGATAGATTAGATAGATAGATAGATAGATAGATAGATAGATAGATAGATAGATAGACAGACAGATAGATATAAATATACATAAAGCAAATTGGAAAAGTGTGGACAAGAAAAACAGAACTGTCTCAGAGAGTGATCTGAAATGAACACATAGGCCAGGGAGGGGGTAGTCTCTAGAGATGTATACATACTCACATTACAACTAACAACAACAGCACAGCTGTTCTTTGTTCTTATTGAAGGATGAAGAAAGTATGTTTATAGATACATATAATTAATGTACAACTCCAGCTGTTTAAAAGGAAACTTGGAGTTACCCCTCATATCCTCAACATGTTATTCCTCATGAAACAGATGAACCTGGACGGCCTTGCACACAGGAGAGCCGGTGGTTAGTACACTCAGAGTTAGTCAAACAAATGTGAATTAAGGTCACCTTAACTCTGAATAGGAGCTTCTGTCCTAGCTTTTAGATACACTTCATAAATTTATTTTTACTTCATGCATTTCTTAGGCTTGGATTCATCTCCTCATGTCCTGATATCCTGTGGTCAGTGTGAAAATAGGAAAAGCTCATTAGCTTCAGTGAGTGAAATGCCATTGATTCACAGACTTCTTCATCCTGATAGTACAAATTTAGAAACACCCAGTGATCCACAATGGACCAGCCCTGTATTTATCCTGGTGCATGTAAATGGTGACCCTTGTTCATTGTACTTGTATATGATCAAATGCTTTGATTTCCAGCCAGCTCTGAACACGTGAGTTTTTCTTGTGACTTCCTATCTATTACGGTATTACAAATGCATTATGCATGCATTAGATCTGAAAATGATTCTGAACTCTCACAACCTTTCACATTGAGGATATGTCCTCTCTTAACCCTGCTGCACAGCTATTTGCTTGAGAGCATTTCTTTCTCTCCCGCTTCTGCCTGCAGAGAGCAAAATAAAGAAGCAAACCAGCTTTACAAGCACTGAAATGCTATAGGTAAACAATAAATTAAGAATATCCTTCAGATGATTTTGCTGTGGCAGAGTTTCCTGGGCCCTTAGGATCTAGGGATTGCACCAGTCAGGGAGTTGGATTAAATCTGCATCCCCTTATTTCCCCGGTTTAGCTCGGCACAAGGTAGGGGAATAAACTCAGTTCCAAAGAGATGTCATGACAAGGGGGTAATACCAAGCACCCTTATGTCTATTCCTACACTCAACTACTAGGCATGTAAAGCCCAGCACAGCTTTGATTACAGAATTGCAGTACCGATACTGTGATACAGAAAATCAGAGCACAGAATAGTCAAAAGCAGGGATTTAGGATCAAGATTTCACAGAAAAAAAGCTGGGAAGGTGATGAAGTATTCCAGATCAATATGCTCATTATTGATAATTCAAGAAGCACAGCTCACCTTGCCCCAAGGCCCTTTTTCTTTGGGAAAGGTGCCCTTTACGGGGGTTGGAAGCACATCTTAGTTGCTTTATATTCCCCATTCTAAAAATGACTTCAGGTGCTCATAACCTTTGTGAAAGCTATACTATTTAGGTTGACTTTTTATTTTTTTTTATATGCAGAGACAAACCAGTGAAAATACAAAAAAAAAAAACACACCTTTTTTTATACATTTTATTTATAAAATTCTGGGGCAGACAGGCAGTTTGTTACATGGCACAAGATAATGGAGGTAATTACAAATGAGTTTACCTGGAAACAGAAGGGGGAAAAAAGAGCAAAGAACATGGAACTGAGAAGGCCAAAACAGCTCTGACCCCATCAATGCGCAGCAAGCAATTGGATCAAGCTAGAATTTATCCCTTCATGAATGCAAGAAAAGACACTGAAAAGGTCACTAAAAGCAGCCTTTTCATTAGAGAATCACAAACCTTGTCTGGTTTAGTGTGAGGTGTCCCTGCCCATGGCAGGGGGGTTGGAACTAGATGATCTTAAGGTCCTTTCCAACCCTAACTATTCTATGATTCTGTAATATGCATGGAAGTGAAGATCAAACCAGTGATGGGATAATGGTCAAGACATTGAAAAAAAAACTTTGTTCTAGATAGAATGCAACTTTTGAGAGAGGTCTTATGGTGTCTGACAAGACATCATATGAGAATTCAAAGAGTGGCAAAATAGGCTTTTGAGGTTTTGAGAGCAAAGTTGTGACTGTTGAATTAACATTGTTTTTTGGAGGGGTTTTGGAATCCTTAATTTGACACTGAAGTTGTAATGGAGAGACAAAACCAAGAGCAAGGTTGCAGAAAAGATTCTGATTTCAGTTTGGAAAAGGCAATTAAATCATAGAGAACATTGTTTACAAATTGGTCTCACTCAGAGGACTGGGTGAGTCAAAGGAGCAACTAGAAGAAAATTGAAACTTCATAAAGGAACAGAAAAACTGAGCACAAAATTTGAAAGAAGAAACATGGAGAAATGCACAGAAAGTGGGAGAAAACACAAACCAAATTTACATTTGGCCTTTGTAAAGAGCCGCTCTATTTTGTAGCAGGCAAAATGATTTTGCAAAAGCCTACTGCAAAGACAGAATTTACTGAAGTGGATATAAAGTACTTTACATGACTTCTACACAAGCAAGCATAATTCATTATGGGAAAGATTCTAATGATACCTAAATAGAGCAGATTTTTACTTTACATGCTAACAGACCCCTTATTAATTTTAGATTGGGTGCACAGATCAGCGTGATACCTGATGTACAATACAGACTGTGAAGACAGAGCCAAGCCCACTAATTCTCAGCTCGTACAAGGGACAAATTGCTCCTGAAGAGGTAGCAGTAAGTGTAATAGATAGATATTAGATAGAGTAGACTAGATGTATAGATAAGATAGATAGATTAGATAGATAGATAGATGATAGATAGATAGATAGATAGATAGATAGATAGATAGATAGATAGATAGATGATAGATAGATGATAGATAGATTAGATAGATAGATGATGATAGATAGATAGATAGATAGATAGATAGATAGATAGATAGATAGATAGATAGATAATTTTGGAGGTAACTCCAGAAACTTTAAATCTATGTTCCAAGACTGATATAAATTCATTTGTATATGCTGGGAAAAATGCTACTTATGTTATTATTCTTTTCATCCATAAGCAGCATTATTAGAGAACACAACCACTAAACATGCAGTCTTATGTGTAAAGTCTTTGTGAGCCACAGCCTACCATCTGGAGCAATGATGGGTCACAGACCACAACTGCCATGACTCTGTTTTGCAAAAAAGTTTGTTTCAAAAATAGCATTATTTCAGCTCTAGGAGAGCTACGTTTTATTGCTGTTGTAAAAAAAGTACTGTTAAAAGGGTGCTCAAGAGAGATGAAGAGTCAGGCCTGGAGCTGTATTTGATGCTACTCAATTTCAGAGCAGTATCCTCTGCTACCTGCAGAGAACACTTCAGCCCCGAATGGCAGGTCATTTTAGGTGTTGATGCTAAGTGCTGGGGCAGTTTCACAAAGAAAGTGGATCATAAAATTTACCATGATCATGGATAACATGAATTTAATGGGGCCACAGCACATCAGATTAATATATTATATCAGAGGACAATAGCCTCTTGTGAAGTAGCCTCCCTCCCACGAGGTAATTACTGATGGAAGACAGACCTACGGCTTCTGTAACAAAAGGAAGAGAGAAAAAGAGAATGAGTCTGAACCTTTGACATCAAAACCAGAATCAAGAGAAGAGGGGGCTGAAGCAAGGGAAGGCACAAGTCTGAGTAAAGCAGAGCTAAAACTCATGAGATGCTTCAGACACCCACAGGACAGCACAGGCAGCTCAGAGACTAGTTGAGATCTGGTGATGCCTCATTTAGAAACCTCTGTTTTGCCTCTTACTGGGGATGAGTTGTTAAAGTAATTGGCTCTTTAGGAAGCTTGAGATAAAATATGACATACTCCCTCCCAGCATGTTTGAGTTGAAAACAGCTGTTGAGGGACTCAGCACTGATGTCAGTGGCTTGAGCAGCACGCAAAGATCCCCTGTCCTGCCTTCAAGCTCTTTCTTAACGTGCCTTTTCACTGATCTCTTGTTGCTTTAAAGAATTATCATAGTTCTACACTCCAGCCCCAAATTCTCCTTAGTTCTGTCCTAAAACCACTTCCCCTCCATGGTCCAAGCCTTCCCTTTTTCAAATCTTCTCATTCTTCTGCTCTCCACAAACATGTGGGATGCTTACGGGCCACATGTTTCATTTCCTTCAAGGCTGTAGGGAACATGGGAACCTGCTGTTGCTGTGGATTACCCTGCTAACACACTTGGCAGTGCTTTACATAGTGAATTTAAAGAAGTGTTTGGTCCAGCTGATACCAAATTCAGATTCTTACGTGATGTTACATGTCATGTTTCCAAATTTTGAATGTATTTAATATACAACTGAAAAAAGCACCATGTACCTACTTAAAGATTGGAAGGAATATTTAGGTAACAAAGTTAGTAAATACATGCTGAAATAAAGGTCACATACCCAGCCTCTTTTTGCACATTTTATAGATCCACTTTCAAACACATAGTGCCATACTCAGCCTGCTTTTCACACGTTCATTCAGTGCACAGGACAACAGGACAAAACTAGTTTACAGCTGCTGCTGCCTCAGCTGTAACTGAAGGTGCAGGAAGCCATATCCCAAGCACACACAATACTCCAAGAGCTCTGAAAAACCATGGCCTGTAATTAGTGGTCATTGAATCTCTCTCTGCCACCAAGAATGAAAATAATAGCTTAACTTGGCTTTAGTGAGAAAATGTTTTCTTTAAAGTTGGCATAACATTTGACTGCTATGGTGATAGAAAAACTCCAGGATAATGAGTGATGCTGTGCTCAGAGGATGGTTTCTGTGGGTCTGACAAGTAAATGAGCCTCACATCAACTATGCTGCTGTCCAGGGTTAAATGACCATTGTCCATAGGAGCCCCAGGAGATGCAGGGGTCTACGATCACACTGGCAGTGTTCAAGGCCAAGTTGGACAGGGCTTGGAGCAACCTGTTCTAGTGGAAGGCGTCACTGCCCGTGGCAGGGGGTTGGAACTGGATGAGCTTTAAGGTCCCTTCCAATTATAACCATTCTGTGATTCTGTGATGAAGGTGCCTCTGCCCAGATTACTTTATCTTCATCTCCTAATTTGGGAGTACTCAAATTTGGCTTCTTTCAACACTTGTGAAAGAGACTGTTTCAGAGATTTTAACAAATATTGCAAGGAACATTTCTGACCTACTGTGCCTCAGGTCACAAGTCTCATTTGTCAGAGCTGATAGCCAGTAGTTGATTCATTGTTGGAGTGTCCCAGGAGCTGAGATACAATTAGAAGAAGAGGAGCAGGTAAGACCTGTGTTTAGTGCTAAGAAACTGCTCCTGGCCTCTTAAGTTTCACACAGCAACCGCTACAGAGGGCTGTGTGGGGCACATCAGGTTTGTTGAAAAGAAGGCTTTCCCCTGCAAATGAAAGGAGAAAGAAAGCACAGGTATGATGTGTTCAGCTTCTCCAGCTCCTGCCAGGAAGGAAAACCAAATGTTAAGTCTAACTTTCATTTCAGCTTATCACAGAGAGGAAAAAAATTGGGCATTATAAGTAGTTATCTAAACTTATAACAAATTCATTCTAAGGGACATTTTAAGATTACTTAATTATGGTTAAAACTGGACTAAGAAACCTTATTCACCTGTAACACTGACTAATTCCATTTGACCACATGAGATAAGTGATTTCAGCTTTGGCCAGGCTTTGGGTTGCCTAAAATTCCCAGAGCAGCAAGAACAAGACATGCAGTCACAAGGGATCACTAAACATCAGTTTAGTGCGCAGAGAAACACCGAATGGAGATTAATCTGAGCAAGAAAAGTTTACAGAAGCACAGCAAGGGAGAAACCAACCTCTGATACATAGGATCAAATGTCAGCTGAAAGAGGGTTAAGTGCATTGAACACAAGGTTACAGCAGGGTGAAGATAGATAAAGGCATCTGATAAGCTAAAGCAGCAGGCCTTCTGTGCATGTATATATCAGAGATCTGAATCTTCATTGCTTTGCAATTTATTTTCACCTGTGATAAGGTGGTGGAACATACTGAGTTGGCAATAATTTACAGCCCCTTTGAAAGAGCATAAGAGATGAGTGTAAATGGTTGCCAGGAACCAGGGTGTGGTGAGAGATGTGTTGACCAGCTTCCAGCACTAGAAATAGCTCTTTTTTCTTTGTATTTAATAACTTCCCAGAGGGACACACCACACTCATTTCTAGTCCTGGGAAAACACATCTTAAAGTTATGATATTATTATGTATCAAAAAGCTATTTTGCATCATTTATTATTTATTCACTGAGGCCTTGAGAGCCCTTGAGTTTCATCCATGCATGCAGAAAAGATACAACCCAGCCCCAAGAAATTTATTAGCTAAGAAGACATCTGCTATAACTAAACTTGCGTCAGATTTACTTAACAGATTTCTAAATTGATTTAAATGGTGCAAAGCTTTCTGCAGACAATGTAAACTTACCTTACATGTTACTTACAGAAATTTAATATCCATAATGACTGTCTGGAATCAAATAAACTGGAGTGAGACTCTCAAGTTTAAGATGTTCATTATGTGGGTTGTATATCTGGGGTGTGTAAGTGACTTGCAAACAAAACTTTTCAAAGGCATCATTTCTCTAGAAAATCAGTTTTGAAAGAAGTGATCTTTTATGTCTAGAAACCCCCTTGTAAAATGATAAACATCTTTTATACCATCACTTTGCTGCCTGACTTTCTACTTAGCTGCAGCTGCCTGGGTTTTTATAAGGTGTTAATAAATCTACCCACACTATTTTTAAATAGTTTGTCAGAGGAATGCTTCCTTATTCATGCCACGATGACCAAATCTGTCTGGGAAGTACTTGGCTGCCATACAGATGGGCACCGTAGAAAACCCCTTGATAAAGATAGCTGATTGTGTTGTAACCAAAAATAGCTTCTGCCTGTATTAAGGACACACACTGAATGGAAAATCTGACAGTGAAGAGGTGCTTAGCGCCTGCGCTTGGTGCTAATGAGAGCCAAGCCAAAAGCAGCGAGCAGCCTGACAATCCCTTCCTCCTCTTCCTCACATACAAATTTAGGTATAGCTGAATTGCTGTGGGCAAGGGGGATGTGCTAGACAGCTCCCACAAAATCCTGTCAGGCCCTGATTTCCTCTGGTTTACACAGAAAAGCTGAAATTTCTCAAGAGAAAAGAAAGGAAGGCAGTGAGGAGAAAAGAAATAGGATGAAGAAGTAGTCAAAAAAGCAGAGTACCAAGAATATGGCACAAGCAAGATGGGGGTATAACTCAGTAAGATGACAATCTCTGCTGCAGTGGGGACAAACTCTGGCCAAGATGGCTGGAAATTATGTCTTTCCTCTTGAAAAGAGTAAATGAGATCTACAGAACTTTCTCAAAAGTCACTGCTGCTCACTGCGGTGGCCCAGAGAAGCCCGTCATGGGTAGCTGAGCTTTCCCTTGTGGCATCAATGTTCTTCTTCTGCATGGAATTTTTTGTTGAGGAATTGGAGTCAAAGGCCTTTACACCACATCAAGTTCAAAGTGGCAGTGGGTGGGTGAAAAATACGTTAGTACACAGACCTGGGAACCAGCACATCTATGTTTAGTTAAACCTTAGTCTACCTCTTCAGATAGAGATTTATAGTCCTAGGTCAGAGACTGCAAAAGCAGTTTAATATACTCCTTTTTCCATTAGACAACTGAATGCTTAGGTGAAAATTACACCACAAAAAAAATCACCATTATCAAATGGAGTATTACCAAGTTACAATTTAAAATGCAAAAAGGGATGATAAATGTATAATTATCAGCAAGTATATCATCAAGTTCATTTCTCCCAGTATCTCTGTCAATGCTCCTTTCCATCTGTGACACCAGGCAGTGACTGCATTAAGCCCAGACACTGCTGATGGACCAGGGGCTCCCCACCAGCCAGCCCAGGGCTGCCTGCTCAAAGTCACAGTCACTGGACTGCACAGTCCCACTCATGCTTCCTGCTTTTCTCAGAGACCTGTAAACCTTGCACACCTAGTGATAGATTCAAAATGCAATTTGTGCCCAGTCTTGCTGCAAATGCCCTCAAGTCATGCTTGGCAAGAGGCTGTCCTGAGGCATAACAGGTTCAAATACACCAGAGTGCATGATGGGCTGTGAGCCACAGACATTGATCTCACATGAGTTCAGGTGGAGAGAGGCACTGACTGATGAAATAGTTCAATAGCCAGCCACAGTCAGGACTCTGTGAACCATGAAGTGACACAACCTTGCAAGCATTCATGGCATATTTTATGTACTTGTGTCAAGAAGCTTTCTCAGTCCTGCTTACAGCAATAGAGACAAATACCACTGTCGCTCCCAGGTTTAATGAGGGGGCCAATGAAGGCTCCAGTGTATTTGTGGATTGAACCCCATTGGGTTTTACTGGGATAAAAAGCACCTCATGTGTGTGCATTTGTTGCTTCCTTTGTACTTCTGCCAGCACAGACTTCAGAAATGGCACCCTTTCCATCAATGGCTTCCTATAGAACAAGGAATATTGCAGCTAAAGTGAGTATCCAGCAGACATGCAGCAATGGCTAAACTAATGAGCAACTCCTTTGCAGTCATACTGTCTACCTCTTTGTGTTTCAGTACTCAGGACCTGATCTTGCTTCCATTAAGAAAGATGGAAATACTCCAAGTGCTTTTGGTGGGAGCAAATGCCTGCCTCTATACACTCCAGTCTCCTGGGGTATACATGTTGTAGGCTCTATTCAAGCTATGTGCCTGTATGTATTTCCTATGCAGTTCCAGTTTTTATAAACCTCTGGAGTTTGCAGTTTTGTCAGCAATGACAATGACAAGTTTTATTCCAACTGGTGTGCTCCCAGGAAAAGTTTTCATTTTAAAGAAATGCCACTTCCCAATGAAAAAACTGTTCTACTGAATTCTTCTTCACTGGTTCTGTCTTCTGAACTAATCCAAAGGCTCGTCTTTTCTTCAGGTGCCCTGCATACTCAGGAAATACTGAATCAAAACATCTGATACTATAGTGATTATACTCTTCTTAGGTCCATCTTCTGTGAGCATTAAAACACGCAATTGATGGGCTTCGTTTCAGCTAAAGAAGGACAACAAACTGTCCCTGGTCATTTGTCCTTGGGCATCCTGCACAGACAGTAATAGTAGAAGCTCCCAGTTCCTATTCTGGTTGCTTTTTGGGACAGAAGTTAACAACCTTTGGAAGGTCTTCTACACATAGCACTTCAGCTTTTTCAATGTCCTCACTATAGAAAGCAAACACCTATAATAGCCTTTGAAGTTCAATGGAAAATTCAGATGGCTTCTCAATTTGAATATATTCTTGATTTTGGCTTCCACTCACTCTATGCACCCCTCCATGCATTTCCCAATCTTTGGATTCTAACATATAGCATATGTTCTCCATTTAGACTTTCTTATTTTGTGTTGGTCTTGTGGTTGTGGCAAAGAGAGTAAAACAGTTGCTTTAAGGGAAAATATCTGTTTGCAAAATAAACTTTTCTTCATATTTGTATGTTTGAGCAGTCAAAACTTTCATGTTGTTTTTTTTAGATAGACAAATCTGCAGGAAGAATATCTTCTAAGAACATTTAAGTTATAAAGCAATGGTCATGTATTAATGGAGTTTAATAAAAAATGTGCAGAAGAGCATGTTTCAAGCTGTATTTATAGTCTTAAACTACCTGTGTGTTTCTCGTGTACAGAACCAATCAACTTCTGCAATGATGCTGTAATCTTAGAAATGCAAGAAAAAACATTCTTCAAATAAATTGTCTTGTCCATAATTGAAAAGTTCCTGGAAAATGATATGTAGGTACCATTTCTATTTCTGTCACTGGTTTGTAAAATATTAGGCGGTATCTGTAAGTCCCACAGTGAACAAGGCTTCCTGGACAACTTCAGAGTGGGAGGACCAGGAATGTAGGGAGAGAGCAATGTGTACTAAGTAAGCACTTGTTAATCTCACCCACTAGAAAGGGGGTTTGGAGACACAAAGGCTAAAAGTAAAGCATATGTTAGAAGACCACAATTCTGGAAAAAAGATCCACCACCACTGTCACCAAGTATAAAATCACACAGGAAGAATTCAGGGTAGCTTTGCAGTTCTTTTTCCTAGTGGCTACAAGCATATACCATTGAAGTAACCATTGATGATTGCAAGGTTTTGTCATATCCTATAATGAAAGCTGATACAGACCACACCTGGGAATATTTTTAGCAGGGAATAATGTCCCAGGACTTGCAGGTGCTTTATAACTTCCCAGAATTTGGCCAAAAATTACAGCACTCTTTTGCATCTGTTTCAGAGAAGGTTTGTGCTGGTAGAAAGACAAAGGAAACATCAAATGCACAGACATGAGAAGGCCTACGAGGATGATCAGGGGACTGGAGCACCTCCCATATGAAGACAGGCTGAGAAAGTTGGGGCTGTTCAGCCTGGAGAAGAGAAGGCTGCATGGAGACCTCATAGCAGCCTTCCAGTATCTGAAGGGGGCCTATAGGGATGCTGGGGAGGGACTCTTCATTAGGGACTGTAGTGATAGGACAAAGGGGTAACGGGTTCAAACTTGGGGAATGGGGAAGTTTAGATTGGATATAAGGAAGAAATTCTTTCCTGTTAGGGTGGTGAGGCACTGGAATGGGTTGCCCAGGGAGGTTGTGAATGCTCCATCCCTGGCAGTGTTCAAAGCCAGGCTGGACAGAGCCTTGGATGAGATGGTTTAGTGTGAGGTGTCCCTGCCCCTGGCAGGGGGGTTGGAGCTAGTGAGCACTTACATGAGTTTAATGATAAGCACAGAGTTTTCAGTACACTTACAAGAACATATTATCTAATGAGCTGCCAATAATAATTTCCCTGATCTGTCTCTGCCAGAATTTCCAAAAAGCATTCTGGTATTTTTCTGGGTATAGATGTTTTGATGTTCAACTGCATTATTTGAATGTGACTCTGAAAATAAATGAGGCTGTCATTTTCAGTAGCAGTGGGGAAAAAAAAGTCCTGGAAATGTCTACTGTAAATACAACATAGGCTGAGAAAGTTGGGGCTGTTCAGCCTGGACAAGAGAAGGCTGTGCGGAGACCTCAGAGCAGCCTTCCAGTATCTGAAGGGGGGCTATAGGGATGCTGGGGAGGGACTCTTCATTAGGGACTGCAGTGGTAGGACAAGGGGTAACAGGTTAAAACTAAAACAGGGGAAGTTTAGATTGGATATAAGAAGGAAATTCTTTCCTGTTAGGGTGGTGAGGCACTGGAATGGGTTGCCCAGGGAGGTTGTGAATATTCCATCCCTGGCACTGTTCAAGGCCAGGCTGGACAGAGTCTTGGGTGAGATCGTTTAGTGTGAGGTGTCCCTGTCCATGGCAGGGGGTTTGGAACTGGATGATCTTAAGGTCCTTTCCAACCCTCACTATTCTATGATTCTATGAGGCGCCTTTTATCCCAGAATTGGAAAACACTCTGGAAATGTCATGTATTTAGCCCCTGCAGAAACCCAGTGTGACTAAAATCAGAGCACTTTATAGAAGATGCAGGCAGGGAGGCCTATGAACAAGTATCACTTCAACCCTCCACACGCGCTCTTGTCTTTACCGATATTTCTTGATGCCAAGCAAGAGTGGGTGGTGGTGGTGAAGGGGCAGGGAGGGAGGGGGGGTCTTTTCAGGGGACTGAAGGGGACAGCAAGCTCTTGATTCAGTTAACGATCTCAGGAAGTGGTTTGTCAGTTTAGAGGTAGTCCCTGCTCAAAGCCAGTGCCCTTCTCAGAAATTAACTTGCAGTTCTCTAAAGATAGATTGCGCAAAAACACCAGGGGGCCCTCGGGAACCTCCAGCCACAATTCCCCAGGGCAAGGAGCTCCAGAACAGGGGTGAAATACCCCCGTTTGTGCAGCTGCTCTGTGGACTGAACCAACGCTCAGTGGAGCCGGTCTCTTATGCAAGTTATTAGGTTTCATATCCGCAGTGACCAAATTTTGTTAAAAATGTGACAGCTGCTCCTGTCATTTTCTTTCCATGTAATTGTAACCGTAACTTCAAACTGCACAGGCACAGTCTGCCTTTCTGCAATGGTAAAGGGAGGTCTGCATAAAGCCAAGGACTTACCAGAAGTTGCCAGTTTTGGCACCAAGGGATCAGGTCCACTTGTCACATCTGTAGATTGCATAAAAGAGTTTGCAAACTACAGCAAGTAATTGATGTGCTAGGTGAGCACATCAGAGCAAAGCAGGATTTTGTTAGGTATAATTGCAATAAACCAGGAAATTGTTTGATGGCACTTCAAGGTTTAACTCCCAAGTTGCCTTGAGCAATAGTGAGGATTTGATCAATGTAACTATAGAGTACCAGGATGTCTCATCCATGTTCCCAGGAACTGTACAATAAATCCTTTCATCAGAGCCTCTAACATGCCCTGTGAGAGCATTTTATTCACCCTTAAGGAATCACTTCATCTAATCCATCTGAATGACAACATTTCGCACTGGTGTAAATAGACTATCTGTATTGATGTCAACAGACTGACTCAGAGCTCAGCATCCTTGCAACTGGAGGAGAGAATCTTTGAATTATTTTCAGCCTCATGGTTCCCCAGTTGATTTATACTCCTTATGTTAACCAGAACTGCATAAACTGGCACAAAGGTGAAATGAGTGCGCTGTATAACCCAGTCTGCTACCCCTGGCCGAAGTAACTGCTTCATATTTTAGAGTAAGTCCAACTTGCTTCATAATTGCTGATCGGACGAGGCCACACATTATGCATCACAACAGTGTTTTGTGGAGCATTATGGTACTGTTTCCATCCCTATTACTGCTTCAGCAAGTATATATCCATCCTAAGGCCCAGCAGCAAGAGGCTGGCTGTCCCTTCCTCAGCGGTGGTGGCTGTGTCTCAAGAAAGGAATGTGTCCGTCCACCATGTTCCAGTCACTGTGCCTCTCAGAGTGACTTCAGCAGTGACAGCTTGTTTGCTGTTTTCTCCCACAAACTTTTTCCCCTATTTACCCTATTACCCAAACACTTCAGGCAAAACCAAAACATCTTTGTGCTTTCTTCCATTCTGGAATCTTTTTGTTTGGTTTGTTGGTTGGTTTTTAGGTCTTTGGGGGTTGGGTTTTGGTTGTTTGTTTTTTTTTTCCTTTGGTTGATTGTGTTCTTTTAGCAATAAGGCATTGAATACTATATGGCAGAGAGAGATGGGCTTATTTTAAAGTGCCTTAGACAGAAAGGTCACAAAGAGTGGCACTTGCCCTTCCTCATACAGTTCAAGCCAGAGCTTGTTTGTGAGCGGTGGCTGGGTCTAATCTCCTATGGCAGTAGCTACACAAGCTCTCCCCTTCTCCTCATACCTGTTAAAGCCACAGAGGAAGAAACCTACCTGATCTATACTGTAAAGAAACGGAAGATGTGCAAAAAAGGTGTAAAAAAGTATATAACAGGAATCAATCCACTTCAAAGTGGATATTCCAGAGCAAATGATAATCTTAAATCAGGGTTCAAACGCTTTATTAAAACAGCTTTTCTCCACAGGAAGCAGATATAATGCCCTCTCCTGGTTTGTGGCACCTCTACACTCATATGCAAACTTCATTTCATATTTCTCTTCCTGAAACATTTACCCTTAGCTTGAAGTATCCTCATTTGAAGGTCCTCTCCTCTGCTTCTTTGTTTGTTTCCTTGTCAACCAGTTACACAGGCAAAGGAACCATTAAGAGATCTACAGAAGACACCTCTGTTAATGAAAAAATCTTGAAATGGCTTAACATCTCAGTCGCTTCCCAGCACAAGGTGCTTCCCATATCCTGACTGGTCTGCCCAGCTGTATCTCCCAGCACAGGAGTTTGTTCCAGCCATGGGAAAGAAGGTGGCTTGAAATGGTGCTGGCATACCCAGAACCACAAGAGCCCAGGTACTTTGTTGTAGCAGCACATCACACTGCCACTGTGACCCCTTCCCTGAATATTGCTCAAAGCCTCTACACATGTGAGGATATGCTCCACAAACTCCTCCAACACAGTGCACAATGCAGCTCACAGATGTGGCCTTGAATCATTGGCTTTGCTACTGAACCCTCCCCATGTACCTCCTGCATAATGGAAAACATCAGCTTTCAGGAGAACTCATAGGATGGTCATGTATAGACCCTCAGGGGAATGAGAGTCTGCTCTGCTCCCCAGTGAATGACTCAGACACCCAAATGAGTGGGCTCTGTCTTTCCAGCTTCCACTTTCCCAGTCATGGCCTGTTCTTGTGTTCCTCACTTACATTAAATTCCCACACAGGGCCCTTCTTGTGTAATTCAGACTGAGATTTTCTCCTCTTTCTTTTCCCTCCCTCCCCTCCGCCCCCCGCATCCTCTGTACAACAGAGCTGGCCACACAGCAACAGAGGAAATGAACAACATCTGGTGAGATTGATTCTTCGCTCTTGTAAGCAGTGTAAGCTAACAGCTGTGTCAGGCATTTCATCCAGCTCTGGAATAGAAAAGAAATCAATCACACATTCTCCTTTACCACACCTCCTCATTCTGGCATCTGCACCAGTCCTGCGAGATAATTGCCTGGTTCACTTCCCTGAAAATATACTGGAATCCCACCCTTTGTACAGAGGACACCCCTTGATGCAAATACAATGATTCTTTCAAAATACAGGAAAGTTAAAAAAAAAATAATAAAAGAATTTAATAAAACTATACATGAGCTTTTGTGTGGGTTTTAAAAATGGGGAGGGAAGGGCGTTTACTCATTGAAGTGCCTAATCACTGTTGTATCCAATGGCTCTTGGCAGGACCTAGGCACTTAAAAAAGACACTTTTAGGCATAGACATGAGTTTTTCCATTATGCCCAATGATGCCATAATGGCAGCAACCTATCTTGTTGGACTGAAACCTTACTGCTGACTGCTCTGGAAACCAGAGCATAGGGACAGATGAGATCCAAGGCAGTAGCAGCCACAGAAGAGCAGTAGATGTAGCAAGAGAAGGGTAATTTTCTTTTATCTTATGGCTCCATCAGCCAGCTTTGGAGCTAAGGATTAATCTCTCCTTTTGAGTGTTCTCACTGACAGTGCCATGGAACTGCCAACTACCTTCAATTCCCTGGGCAGTTTCTGTGATGCAGACATCTGACCACTAAGTACTCATCAAAGATCCACCAACAGTAATAATTACTGTACCACAACCTCAGCTCTGACCACAGAAAGCACAGCACGGCTCAGGAAGGAGGATTCAAAGGTAGTTTTTAAGAGTCTGGGACAGCTGAGTGCTGGGCAACTTGCCCTGTTTGTCTCCCAGCTGCTTATGCTAATGGTCTCATAGATAAACCAGCTGCAAAGAGCCAGAAGCAGGGAGCATCTTCATCTGCCCCTTAGGGTGCTGGGTTTAACTCAATTTCAGTGGGATTCTGGCAAAATGGATGGCCACAGCAGTCTAGAAAAAGAAATTTGTTTATCATCAGTCTAGACAGGTATTTGGTCTATAATCATAGACAAAACTTGGGCACAGTCAATCTGCTAGACTGACCACGCAGGCTGCATGCTGGACTTCTCTGCAGAGATTTAAGCAGCCTGAGTTCTTGCTATCCAGCCGCTTTCCTAGGGGCACTTCAGAGTAATGATGTTGCCCACCTCCAGCTCTCCAGAGATGTTTTCTGAGGGACCTATACGATTAGTTATGCCCACGAGAAACTGAAAAACAAAGGATGATGCTAAGAGGGACAGCAATGTATGATATTGCATTCGACACACTGTCCTGCAGTTTTGCTAACATCGGAAATGGCTAACTCAAGAAAACATAAAAATAAAAGGAACTCTCTCTTGTCACAGATGTCTCATGGCCACAGTGAATTTTCCAGTGTCTCTTCATTGACTTTCATCCTGCAAATCTTCACAGCCCTGAGCACAAAATCCCCATGAAGTAAAATGCAGGGCATATTGTATCTTCCTCTCTGCCAGCTATGTGCACATAAATTCAAGTTCTCAAATCAGCGAGATTCACCACTGTAGAGTGGAGAATTTGGAAACAACCTAAGAGAAAGTGGGAGACAGCCAATAAAAGACATACGTAATCAAGGGAAGCAAGCTACAGGGCTAGGGGTTTGCTCAGCGTTGAAGATTTTCCAATAAGCAATGTAACAGAACAGATTTATGATTTCACCATAAAGTTGCATGATACCATTTAATGAATTAAACATTCGCATACAGGTTCAGAGAAAATATTACTGACTGGGAGAGCACAAAAGCATTGGGACATTCTTCACGTTTATTACTCATGAAAAGCTAAAGAAAGCAAGCAATCACAATAGCAGTGAAACATACTTTTCCACCCACATAACATCTGATCAAATATTCACAGATGGAATTTATATGGGGGTTTATGGTAGTTTTTTTAAGATGCAGTTGTAAGTTAGGTTCTGCTAAAATCCAAATCTACACATATATCTTGGGCATTTATAGGAGTCTGATTACCATAATAATTGAGCATTTCACCTCTTTTAATGTATTTATCCTCACACCATCCTCGAAGGATGTGGTACCATTCCCAATGATGAGATAGGAACAAAGGCACTAGAGAGAAAGTACACAATAAAGCACCTTAGCTGCCTTCAGTTTGGATATTGCAATGCCTAGAAATTAGGCATTTGGCTACATCAGAGTGCTTAAAAGAGCAGAGCTAAACAGCTTCCTAACCAGTTAGAAAGAAAGGCTACACGCTTCCATTGACAAAGCAAGGATAATTATCTAATGTAAAATTAAATTCCCCTGGACAGTCACATTTTGGAATACTCTGCCAAAATGAGAGTCCTGCCTTCCAGCAGAAATCCAGTAAAACACAGCTGACGAACACAGAGATCTAAGGACCAGATTGTTTCTTTTTCTTATTCTTTTTTCTTTTTTTACCACTTTGACACAGTCTTTTCAGATGACAAATATTCAGGTCCTAAATTCTGCCTGAGTAGCCTCTCTGAATTCTGCCTAAGACACTGCAGGTGGGTGAGGAAGGCTGTGATAAACTCGCTGGCTCCCAGGAGCAGCAACAGTCCATCAAGTAGAAGGGAAAATGCTCTGTGATTACAATTATGCTCCAGTGCCTTTGATCCCACACCATCACACTAGTGCCTTCATCCCACCAGCACTCAGCAGTGCAGGACTGGCTCACCTGAGGGACTGAACTCCTCTCAGCCATATACCTGAGTATTTTCCACCCTGATGCTCAACCTGAACAGGTCCCTGACAACATACATTTATAGAAGTTGCAAGATTGATATTTCTGAGGTTACCAAATAGAAGCAAATAAGTTTCCTTTTGCAGGAGACTCTTGCTCTTTGTTTGGACTCATGTCCCTGACATGAAAGCATGTGTGATACGACAGTAAAGCAGGGAAATCTTGCATACTGTGGACTGGTTTTTAGAAGTATAATTAAGCAAATAAATGAGGCTGAATATATGTCCAAGACTCAGGAAGGATCATTCAGTTGGGTTCACACAAAGATGGGTTTCAATTCAGATTCAATGTGCTGGCACATTGCCTAAGGCCTTGTGCCTATGAATTTTGGTCAGAACAACAGAAACTCATGATCTTACAGGGAAATACAGCCTAAAGCATCCAAAAGCAGTAACTGACTCACAGCAACATGGAAACAGGCCAGAACTACATTTGCTTCTGATGTGGTGGGAAATCATTCGAGCCTTAGCATCAGTGTTGTGGTCAGCTTGGAAAATGGAGTAAATTTGACACCACTACTGTGCTGAAAACATTCAAAAGATTTTCCCCACTCTTCTTCCATCCCTACCTCTAAAAATTAGCTCATAACTACTCAGTCTCCAACATTTAAAAAACATATACATGTAACCCAAATCCACTTTGACAGCCAGAGATTTAAGTATATCTCTATAAACAAATAAGCTCCGTCCAGTTCCCAGTTACCAAACGAAAAGGAAGTTATATAGTAAAATCCTCAAAACAAACAGGCATCTGGCTTGAGTACTGTATTCATTCCTTCCTCAACACACAAAGGAGTCTTGTTGAATCTCTGGTGGGCCTGTAATACAGAGGGACACATACCAACACACCAGGAGGAAACACAGCATCAGGTTCATAAGGGGCTATGTGCCATCGGCTGGTACTGAACTCAACAAGAGGTGACATCAACCATCTGATACTCATTCCTGCACATTGTGACTTCTGCATGACGCTGCTTCAGAGGCTGCCTGGCCTTTCCGAGCATCATCAGCCCAGCAAAATTGTAGAGCTAGGGCTGTTTATTCAACAGCAATTGGCAGGTTAAACATGGACAGTTAAAGGAGGTGCTTCCCTTGACTGCCCATTCACTAGAGGCAGCTGAGCTGCAGTAGATACAGTCAAACTGTATGTGATGCAGTTCCCAAACCATCATCTGCAACCTGAGTGATTACAGAGCAGATGCAAATGGCTGTAGTCCAAAAGTTACTTCACATGCAATTCAGCTTTCCTGCAAAGAAAAGGAGCAACCTCTGGGAGAAGGAAGGAAGGAAATATTGGGGAAGGCAATTATCTCTGCCATCTAGGTTTCATCTTCCTTTCTGCGAACCGACACCCTTAGGAAAAGATCCATTTGGGACTTTGAACCATCCTACCAGAAACATCCTATGTGTTATTTTTTTAGCAGCATGTCTCAGTGTGTTATTGGTCATCTTATTTGTTATTTTAATTTGAAAAATTTCATTTGAAATGAGTAAAGAAGGAAAACCTCAGGCTCTTTTTTCTCAGTTCATTGTTTCTAGGCTGAAGTTGCAATGTGTAAAAATCACTTCAGCTGTTTTTTGTCATTACTAGAAATAAAATGACTGAATGACTTACTATCACATGGCATTCAGATTACAAAAGCAGCAGTACATAAAAACCAATGTGTCACATATTAAATGGATTAAAATTGAACTAGATTTCTAATAGTGACTGTATGATGTGGTTACTTGAAATAGCTGAAGATTAGACTCAGTGAGCCAGGAGGTCTCTTCCAGACTTATACTCCTAAAAAGCAATTGTTAATAGAGAATCATCTTCAAAGGGAGAGTATTTTCTGTGGGTCTTATAGAGATCTCCTTTTGTCCAATGTTACTCAACATCTTTAGCAAGGATGGTGAAGTTTTTGGAGGACACAAGCATTTGGAGAACAGTGAACAATAATGGGAACGGGTCAGTTGTGCTCACATCTTGGTAAACTGTGTTATTTTGAACGTCATTCTCCAGTGAAACTCACTATTCCTACATCTGAGACAAAGTCACTCTTAGAGCATATCCAGAAGTACTTACTTCCAAAACCCTATTATAATATCCAGTAAAACAGGAGATAAGATGTTTGGTTGTACAAACAGCATGCTGTGCAAAGGGAAATGCTAATATTACCTCTGCCTAGAGTGCTGGTGAGTCTATTACTCAAATAACATGTGCACTCCAAGGAGGTAGCTGAAGCACTGGAAAGGGATCAGGAAAAGACTACAGCAATGATTCTATGTCTGGAAAATATGCCTTAAAACAAAAGACTTAAGAAGCTCAGCCTCTTTAACTTCTCTAACAAAAATCTGAGAGGCAATGAAATCACAGACTGTATTTGGGCAATGGAAAATATTCCTGACAATAAAAAGTTGCTCAGTTTAGCAGACAAAAGACTTGCAGTGTCTGACCAGATAGAATTTGAAATTAAGATTCAGGTGAGATAAAGCATAGATTTTTAATAATGAGTTCAGATATTAACTGAAACAACTTACCAAGGAATATGATAGATCTGTAAATCTCATGAAGTCTGAAAGGCCAGGTATCTTCCATAATACCATGACGTGGCTGAAAGAAGTATTCATCTCGACACAGGGTTGACACGGGTCCTTGCTGAGAAGAAAGCAGTATGGAAGATCAAAGCCCCTTTATTGATTTTAAAACCTGTGACGAAAGCTAAACTGCACACTTATATGTACCATCATATACAGCCTCTTGGTCATGATGCAGACTCTCTCAGGAATCTCTCCATCCAAAATGCACATTTATTTTGACTTCAGTGAGCCACCTACTAGGCCTTTATTCTTTCTAAACTGTTCCATTCTCTGAGTTCTGTTTTCATACCTTCTTTTAATCCAATGATTCCTCCTTGCCTCCCCATAAAGTTGTCATTTCCTTCAGATGCTCAGACTGATGAAAGAGCCATACTGAAATAAAAACTAAATGAGGTGAAAATATATCTCATAAAAAGAAAAAAAAAAACACCCAACATTAAGGAGTTTACAGAGAGATTTCCTACTCCTCTGGCTCAGATAGCCATATTTTATTCCTTCTAGGAAACAGAAAACCCTTAATCCCATAAGAATGCAGCCAGAATCAAAGAGCCAGAGGAGGCATTAGGTTGCAAAAAGAGGAGGGGGGGAAAGAAAGAAGAATTTTACAGTCACACAACATGAATGAATGGGCCATCACCATAGCTACTGTGTGGAGCACAGGCACGGAGCAGAGAGGACAGGGGAGAAAAATATGATAAACTAGAAATCTACACAAAAAGTCCACAGCCAGATACAGTGGGTTAACACAGTGTAATAGGCTGTTGAGTGCTTAATGAGCCAGATGCCGTTAGGAAAAATGTCTATTAAAGGAAAAGAATGGAGGGAGAAGAAAGGCATGAAATGCTTGTGTTTGGTCATGATTAATTGAAATTGAGAGAACCAGTAAATTTCATGGTTTCTTATCCCCAACATAAGAAACTGATACTTTTTCAGAGGAAAATACATTCTGTCCCCAACCAGCTCTCAGGTTATTGCTCCACTTGACTGGTCTGTTTGTTTGCTTGGCTTTTGTCTCTGTGTGTGCGTTTGTTTATGCTTCAGTATTATAAGTTGGTCAGTCATCAAACAAGACCAGCAACAGCCCAATATAACATCCCAGACTATGGAAAACAGGAGTCTTGAGAAAGATGCCTACTATAAATGCCACGTCCTGTTCTCAGTCTGCTTAAACAGTTACATGGTTTGGTGAGTTATTTAATTTCCATTTTTGATCAGGGTATCTTATGAGTTTGAGAGTTTTGTTCTTATATATTAATTGATGTGAATTAAATAACGTTCTTTAACTTACACCTCTCTGGTCTTCTCAAGCTGGTAAGAGACATAGAGGTTAAACCTGTATCTGTAATTTAGTGAAACAACACTGCACTAGATGATAGATGCAGCTTTTCCTGGTCATTTTCATATGTTTCTGGAACAAACCCTGCCTGAAACTCTAGCACCTTCTGTTCCAGCCAAGTCAGGCACTGTACAACTCAACATCACTAAGAGATTGGGCCTCTATCGTTCCAATTACTTTTCCCTAAAAGGGAGTTCTCATTATTTTTACAATATTTCTTGTCTTCATTGTTGTCAAATTGCTTCTAAGAGATGAACACATGGAATTCATTGAGCATACAATGAAACCCACATTCAATTAGATATTGACTGTCTTGAGGGATAACAGCAATAAAACGTGGCCAAGGGGAAAAACAGTTCATGGATTGTGGTACAGTGACCCAAGAGCTGTGGGCAGAGGAGAATGTTGCATAATCAAAACAAAAATGAGGCGAGCGTGGGGAAGGGCATTGTTTTCTCCACGCCCTGCCATCACATTCCACTGTTCCTGGAATCAACCCCGCCACTTGTGAGAAAGCCTCTTTGAAAAGTCAAACCCCTGCATTGTCAAATCGCCTTCAGCCGTATGGACCACAGATTCACCTGAACAGAGCCTGGCTGTTTCTCTGCCATGAGTACGACAAGTTTTCTCACTCTGTTCTTCACATCCACCATACCAGTCAGCGGCCAGCAAAGCAAACTGTCATCTGCTGTGTGGTTCTTTAAGAAACCACATATTTTGCCCATGATACTGACTAACCCTGAGAAGATCACCATACCATAACTTCTAGTACAGCTTTATGTCATCTGCTTTTGGCTGCTTATCTAGTCTGAGCTATATGTCTAGGTTCTATCATCTAGCCAAAGGGGGAGGATTCACCTTAGAGTAACTCATCCAGCCCAACAGAGGTGATCCAGGAAGATGACTGTCTTGCTCCTTTGATGACATATGGGGACCAAATGTGCAGATGGCCATGTTAGGCAGAATGAATTACATCCTTATTTTCTAACTTCAGAGGACAGTTTTCAATGGATGTGACTGTAATCTTATTGAAATCCACTTCAGTGACTTAATTTGGCTTCAAAACAGAGCAAATGTGAGGTAAAGAGCATGTAGAAAGATGCTTATCCTCTGTGAGACCACCAAGAACTGTATTCTTAGCTATCTTCACTGGTTATTGGAGAGGTCTATCGTTACTAGGCTGTTAAATAAGACTCTTCCCTTGAGTGACTGAAATGAAATGGGTTAAATCTTTTCTTTCCTGTCATTCTCTGCAGTTATTTCTTTGCAACACCTGGATCTGCCAGCTGTACAAATTCTGCAGAGTAAATCCTGATCCAAATCCCAACCCATTGCTTGCTTTTGCAGAGATAGATATATACATTATCCACCAGACGCTGAAATAGCAAAGGCAACCATCAGGAGTGTCACTAAATCTCATATAGCTTCAAATCTATTTTCTTCTTTATTCTCTTCCTCCAACTCAAATTTGATCCTTTCTTCTCTGACACTAAGCTTATGCTTTGTGAAGTTTCCATGTCACACTCCTTCTTGCTTTCTCCTTTACCATGCATATAGGAGCTTACACTAAAGATTTCAACCCTATTGTACTGTGGTCTGAGCCACAACGGTCTTTAGGCATGTTCTGTATAAAATAATCCCATTTCCTAGAATTCATTCCCACTTTCAGTATTTCTTCGCAGAGAATCTTTTTTGGGGAAGAGATAAAGAATTTTCCTTTTCTCTTTCCTGGCTTAATATCATGGTTGATAAAACTTAACAATTTCCTCCCTTTCATAACATGCCACATCATATCTGGACCAAAGCAAGCAGTGCCAAGAGGAAAACTCCTCTGAAAACAGGTGAGAATACCCCATACAGTATGTCTGCCATCACTTGTGACTTTAGTAGAATTGTAGAATTATAGGATCATAGAATTATAGAATAGTTAGGGTTGGAATGGACCTTAAGATCACCAAGTTCCAACCCCCCTGTCGTGGACAGGGCATCTCACACTAAACCATATCACCCAAGGCTTCTGTCCAACCTGGTCTTGAACACTGCCAGGGATGGAACATTCACAACCTCCCTGGGAAACCCATTCCAGTGCCTCACCACCCTTACAGGAAAGAATTTCCTCCTTATATCCAATCTAGACTTCCCCTGTTAAAGTTTTAACCCTTTACCCCCTGTCCTATCACTACAGTCCTTAACGAAGAGTCCCTCCCCAGCATCCCCATAGGCCCCCTTCAGATACTGGAAGGCTGCTATGAGGTCTCCACACAGACTTCTCTTCTCCAGGCTGAACAGCCCCAACTTTCTCACCCTATCTGCATACGGGAGGTGCTCCAGTCCCCTGATCATAGTAACTCAGGAACAGGACTCAGGAACAGGACTACTTCATCCCAAGGATGTTTTGGGGTACTGTTTTTGCCTAGTTTTAGAATGAGAACATTGTCTAATTAAAAGAAATGGTTAAGTTCAGCCCAAAAATGTCTCTGTTCAGAAGTTTGTGTGACTAGACCTGGTCTTTGGGAATTTTGCATACTTCTGCCAGTGCTCCAATGTTCCTCTCCAAAATAAAGGATTCATCTGGAACTGTCATCTACTCAAAAAGAATTTAACCTTCACTTCATCTACTTTAACACAGGTTTTACAGGATGGTGATATACTTTTCACTGACACTCTGATCTCATCCGTCTCCCCACTGTGCAGCCTCCATGGATCCAAGTCATAAACCTGTAACACTTTGAGGATATTACGCTGAAGGAGGTGAGTGAAATCCCCTTCCCTGCTGCAGATTCAGCGTTGCAGTCAGCAATGCCTTCCAATACCTTTTCTAAGAAGTAAGCTACCATCTCTCCATCATCACACCCCAGAAACCTGGGACATTGCCAAGGATATCTGCAGCCAAAGGAGGGGAACACAGTTTCCTACCACAAGAAGCAGGGCTGCCAGTGCAGATGTTTAATGTGTACTCTTCTCTGCAGATCTGTGCTAACTAGGGGTACACAACCCAGTTTACATCAAAGAACTGATGTGAACTTTCATCCACAAATCAAATTGCATACTAGTCCAAAAAGCATGGGGAAATGTGGACCAGAAGCACATACCTTGGAATTGGACACAGCTTTGTGTTACTCCAGTGTTAACATTACGCCCTACGCACATCATACTGTACAAGCCATTGAAAGAAATGCCTTAAAACTAATGCTAAAACATTACAAAACAAAAGTTTCATGGCAGATATAATTCAACCATGTACTGGAACAGCTTTGCTACACAGCCAGAGATAAAAGACAACACCAGTGGCTTGCTCATATGTGCTAGTTACCAGCAACACCTTCTTCAGCAAGGCTAAGGCACAAATTCCTGTGATGTGCTCCACAATTCAGCCTCTTCCTCTTTAAAATCAATCATAGAGGTAAGCATTGCTCACACCGACTGCAGCACATATTCCTGTATTTCAATTTAAATTCACTCATTGAGATGCATGACTGCCTTTTTTGCTCCTAGACTGTTTGTAAGTTCATGTGACACCTCTAGCTTATAAGATAACACTTCATAAGCTACTGTGACATTCTTCTGTTTGATGAGTTCAAACAACCTCTGTTCATTTATTTATAAAAATCTCAGTTTGGGGCTCCAAACAACTGGTCACAGAAATAATTACTCACAAAAAAAGCACATCAAGAAACCAAGAAGAGCCCAAACTCATTTCTGGTTTAGCAAATCAGTTGGCAGCAGAACTTTATTCTTGTCAGCTGCCCAAACCTGGTGCTCTCACCTTTTCTACACATCCAGAGTCACATGCCATGAGACAAATCAACTTTTCTGAGAATATTAGCCAGAACATTAGATTATATATAGGCATAGTTGACACTAACCCTTGTTGCCTTCTGCTCAGCCCTTGAGAACGAGGGAAAAATGTCCTAAATCATTCCATCTAGACTCATTTAAGGCTCATTTATAAGAACCTTTATTGCCCATTGAAATGAATTTTCTGAAGCACATGAAAATCTACATATTAAGATCCATTGTCTTTTTGGTTTTTAGAAATCCTTTAATTTTTCACTTGTGCAATCTCTTTCTTGCAGAGCACAAAGGGTACGTAGCTCAAATTCCAATGCGTGCTTATGCCGGGGAACCAGCATTACTTACCTTTTCATCCTTTTGTTAACGTTGCATCATACATCAAGTTTTAAAGACTGATCCTATCAGTCTTTATCACACACTGCTCACAGTCACCTATGCATTTGGAGAGTAGGTGTAAGGTTGTTCTCAAGCATAGCAATCAACTTTCTGCCATCATACCCCATCCTCTTCCCACCAGCACTGGATGCAAAACACCATCCAAATAATTAACACGCTTGCCTCCCATTGGGTTGACTGATAAAATGGAATCAGACAAATGAATTTTTGGTCCCTGCTGATCTCTGAGTACACTGTTGTTATGACAGGGTGTGAGGTGACATGTCAGATAATGTATCGTGTCACACTCCTCGACTATTTGATGCCATTTAATGTAATGCATCCTGGCATGCCTTGCTGGGATGACACAAAATGAGAAAGAAGCCAAACTGGAAATACCAATTACCCACTCTTAGCCCTGAGGCAGTAAGGGGGAAATGTGCCTGCATCTGGGTGACCCTTGCTCTGCTTATCGCCTAAGCTTCGTAATTCAGGGCGTTTGTTTCGGGTACTCCTCAATCCGAGGTCATTACCAACCATTCAGATGGCCAAAGTGTCTGTAACTCTTTACTTCATTGGAAATCCAGGAGTAGAGGTAGAGACATCAACTGAAAAAAAACCACCATAATTTGCTGTTCCCAGAGTGTCAAGTTGAGCTGATATTTTGTGTCTAATGAGCTGCAAAGCCACAGGGTATAAGGAATAAAGAAAAGGCAGGAGAGTGCAGGAAGAAGGGAGACAGCACTGCTAGGGAGGCCAAGTCGAAGGTCAGGCTTGCATCCAAAGGACAAACAGGGTTGAGGCTTGTGAGATGTTTAGCAGAGTGGAAATAACCAGGACATAAGAATAAAACATTCTGTTCTGCTGTAGATAAGCCCTGGGAGAAGGTGACTCTCCTAGCCTAGCCTGAGAAGCTCACTGTCACCTTCCTCTCCATCTGAAGTCACTACTCTGAAGTACCAACCAACCTGCTCGAGTAATTGCTGCCTAAACAGGTCCACTCAGAAGACCCAAGTCAAACTGCAGCTTCCTATTTGACCCCTCAAGCACTGAATGAGGGTACAATTTCACATGTGGTAATACTGGCAAACTAGAGGGAAAGCTAACCACTCAGCAGAGGGGCATGGTGGATCCCATGGGATTCCATGTCTCTCAGTTGCACCAGAACAACACGTGGCTAGCACAAATAAAAGTGCTCAAAATGCTCCCTGATAGTGGCATAAATAGGGTAATGCAGAGTGATGGTTTCATGACAGCTGAGCTCAATACTACAGACAAGGCAAAAGTCAGCAAGCTTTCAGCAGTTTTCCATCTCTGAATCACCTTCCAACTTCAGATCTTCTTGCATTCTCACCACATATTTCTAAAAGCAACAATTTTCACACACATGTCAAGATCCCACATTCCAAATATATCATACCAAGAATGAGTTCAGATCAAGGATACTGCTTCCACTTGGTCCAAATCTAGTTTACCCTGGTTTTTTTCTCATAAATCTGTACAAGGCTGTGCTCTCCAAATAATGCTCTGTAATATCAGTGACCAGTCTTTCTCATCACAGCATTCTATTTTTCCCATAACTAGTTCCTGGGAAACAATATCTGTTCATTCCCACTGTGTCTTGAAGCATGTATTATTGCAAACATCTATGTATGGTTGCATATGCCTTGCCATTATTTGCTCATCATTTTCCCAAAACCCATGATGGGTTGGCTGAAGACAATTGATTCTTCAGAATTTTTTAATGGGAATAAAGGAAGACAGACATTTTGGTGTGATGCAAAACACTTCAGCTCTCAACATGTACTTTGTTGAAACCTCTAAAGGAAAATTTGTATTTGTAATCATCTTATTTATACTACTTTTTTGGAAATTAAAGAAAAAAGAAACCACCAAAAAAAGCCACCACAATCAAACCAAAATTATACCTCCATGAAAAATGCCATAGAGATATGAGACGTATATTCAGAGTATCTGTCAGAGGCTGCCTTGGTCTGTTCCCATGCAGCACTCTGGAAACAAACTGTTTAAGGGTATATTTTCATTAATTACTTCCACGGTTGAAGAAACAGTATCCTAGGCCATAGAAAAATGGTTGGTTTAGTGACGCTGTGAGAAAGATGGAGAAATGCTCCAGAGCGCTTTCCGTTAGAAGTGACAATGTGACAAGTGATATAACATCTTGTTATATCACTCCATAGCTGGCAATTACAAATATGATATGGAGGATCATAACTACACTGGACTTACGTGTGGACTAACAAATTCCGTGTTGTTCACAGTCAAGCAAATTTGGGAGATTCTTTATGGCAAAGCTAAGGGAAACACAGATTTACCAAAAGATTAATTTATTCTGTTGGGCTGCATACTGTCGTTATTGTGTACATTGTGTGAACTTCTTTTTAAACATAAGTTCCCTGTTTATAAAAGAGAAAAAGCCTAGCTAGTCTCCAACAGAGCGGCAAAACTGAACAAATTGCAGGATCATACCATGCAATTGGCAGAAGAATAGTGCTAAAATGATGCAATCAAATTCCAACTGGATGGAATACTGAAAATAAATAAATAAAGAATCAGACATCTGAAACCGTTGCACCAAATCAGTGTGGCAACTGCAGGATTTAAGATGAAATCTCTGTGCTGGGTCCTGAACAAATGATCATGAGCAGGAATGCAGACATGAAGCGCTCTCAGTTTTAGAGACACAGACTAAGTCCCATGAGTGACACAGCTCAAAGCTGCAGGATTTCTCAGACCTAGTGGTGAATCGGTTGGGGGTTCTTTTTAAACACAATGTATTTAACACTTCTTCAGTCCTTGAGACAGTCCTACACAGAAACAAAGTGCATTTAAGACTGCAATGGAGGTTAATAGAGAGATGAGCTTCTCAGAGGCAACAGATTGTGCAGCCTTGGGGGAATCAGCAAGATTCACCCAAAGCATACAGAGTTGAGCTGATCCTGCTTGTCTCCAATAAGCTACAGCTCTGCATCAAGTAATAAACACATTCAACACTGCCCCATTTCTGACTTCACATCCTGCAGCCGTCTCTGAAAAAAATGCTATCATAATCCTGGCAATCATCAGTGCAGCATATGTTTCTGTTAAATATATGTATACATTAGAAATGTGGATCTATTGATATATGCACACACAAACAATTCTCTCTAAATAGAATAAAGAGGTGAAACAACCCTCACCTCTTTACCAATGCATTTAATGTATTTAGGAGTATTCCTACTTCGTTTTTCCTTTTGCCTCCAGACCTGTTTATATGATTCTCCTACAGTTTCAATAGTTAAATTTTGTGCTTTATAGGCTGTATAAAATACTCTTGACTCTTAAGGAGCAGCCACTATAAGAACAAGAACACTCATAAAGATTCCACAGGAGCCTCTCAATTGTCTTTATTTCTTATTTTATTGAAGTAAAACTTTACATGTTTGAGTCATTCCATTCTCAACAAATTTGTAACTGCAGGTAAAGGAAATGCTTAAACAGTTAAGACATGATCAAAATCTCAGTCCTGCCAATGAGTCCTGTCTCAGAGTGGTTCCAAAGAATATTTATCAATATGGTGATAGGCACTTTATATATATAAGTAGTAATATACCTATATAAAACCAATTACTATTCTATTGTTAGAGAAGTTTTGGTGAGATATGAAACTACAACTCTACCAGATCAAGCACAAAAGCAAAGAAAAATCATTTGTTGTTTTGTTAAGGAACCTGTGAGAGTTATAACATCCTGGCAACTACTGCTTATGAGCACATTTTCTCTTGAAAACTCTTTCCTCTATAATTCAGCACTTGATCAGTTGACATAGAAAAGATTCATCAATGTCCAGCTCAAAAAACTGCATTCAACACTGTGGTAACGTTGCCACAAAAGTTAGTAGAACTTTGTTCACCAGGTAATCATGTGCATCTAATGGAAAAGAGATGCCAAATGTACTTGCAATGTCTGTGGCCAGAATGACTCTTACCAGAGCACACTAGCATTGCTGCTGGGGCTGCAGCAGAAGGGAATACAGAGTAGAGTTAGGGTAGTTAGTAGTGGAAGAGCTACAGCCTTACCAAGGGCCTTTTCCAGTCTGTAGTTCAGTGTCACTAATCCAACATCTGCTTCCAAGTTTTCTCTTGGTAGAACATTCTAGAAAGGCTTGGATTTCTTCTAAACCCATGCTGGTCGATGAGAAACTGAACATGAGCCGGCTTCAGCGTGCGCTTGCAGCCCAGAAAGCCAACCGTATCCTGGGCTGCATCAAAAGGAGCGTGACCAGCAGGTTGAAGGAGGTGATTCTGCCCCTCTACTCTGCTCTTGTGAGACCTCACCTGGAGTATTGTGTGCAGTTCTGGTGTCCTCAACATAAAAAGGACATGGAACTGTTGGAACAAGTCCAGAGGAGGGCCATGAGGATGATCAGGGGAATGGAGCACCTCCCGTATGAAGACAGGCTGAGAAAGTTGGGGCTGTTGAGCCTGGAGAAGAGAAGGCTGCGTGGAGACCTCATAGCAGCCTTCCAGTATCTGAAAGGGGGCTATAGGGGTGCTGGGGAGGGACTCTTCATTAGGGACTGTAGTGACAGGACAAAGGGTAATGGGTTCAAACTTTAACAGGGGAAGTTTAGATTGGGTATAAGGAGGAAATTCTTTCCTGTTAGGGTGGTGAGGCACTGGAATGGGTTGTCCAGGGAGGTTGTGAATGCTCCATCCCTGGCAGTGTTCAAGACCAGGTTGGATGAAGCCTTGGGTGAGATGGTTTAGTGTGAGGTGTCCCTGCCCATGGCAGTGGGGTTGGAACTAGATGATCTTGAGGTCCTTTCCAACCCTAACTATTCTATGATTCTATAATATTCCTCTTCTTTTAAATTAGGAGCACCATGTAGAAAATGTTATGTCACCCGTACACCAGACATCATAGCTGAAAGTGTCTCAGACACTTCATCTGAAAAATATAATCCCAAATCTTATATTTCTTTCTAATTTGGCTCCTTAAATAAGTAAGGCTTGGGATAACAATATTTTCTGTCAGACAGTGCTTCACCAATAGCTTCAACATGTCAATCCACATCAATCAAGTGTGGCAAAGGAATAGCAACATCAGATATCCTGCATTCCTACAGTTCTTTTTTTATATATGTAGCAGAGTAAGAGAGCAAGACATTAATGACAGCAAGGTCAATGTGCAGTAGTTTATTTTAGATACCAAAAATACACAGAAATGGTACCTCTCATGCCCTCCATTAGACAAACATAAGTACCTAGATTTCTGAAGTTCTGCTGTTCATAATGCTTCCCTCCCTCGAGCAGACATACTGAGAAACATGAAGAGGCAAACTCTCTTTTATATTGAGCCAAAGCAGAGCACCTCCCTTTTTGAGAGAATTTTCTAAATAGAGGAAAAAACAAGATCAAGATTTTAAGGACCTTATTCACAATGACAAGCAGTTGTTAAGACATGACTTTATGTGACATTGGAGCTATCATTCACACCTGACTGAAGGAAAGAGTGCATCCCCTGGAATAAAGTATTACTCACTATTCAATCAAGTATCAGGTGCTGACCCATAAACTATCCCATCACCATCATGAGGTTTATATGGGCATAAATTTAAAGGAGTTCTAAATGAAGTCTTGAGCACTTTGGCCATCAGACTTGGTAATCCCTACGTGGAGTCCTATTACTTACAGATGAGCTGCAGCCTACCATTACAAGTATTTTGATTTCAAGCCTGTAAATAATCAGTCTTTATCTAACTAATTATCACTGCAAGAACAAATCATACAATCTAAATTAAGAAACAGTAGACAAAATATTATTATTCATGGCAACTTGTTTGATGAGAGGTTTTGCCAGGGTAAACTAGATTTGTTGGATTGGTGGGTTTGCTTTCACTACAACACTGGGAGCCAATCTGGGAAATGATGGTGTAATGTTCCAGGAAAAAAAGCAAGAAATGAGGAATCCTCCACCTTTCAAAACAGTTCACAGATTATATCAAAGAGGATTAAGCCCTTGAGTGCTGGGGACCTGTGGTCAGCCTTAGCGGGCACTTCCCCAGCAAAGAAGTGCCATCTCTTTCAGCTCACATGTGACCTTCTCCTACACAGAGATTTTGGCAGCATTTTGGGAAATCAGCAGGAATATTCTGCTTTTTAGCTCCAACATGAAATGTGATCAGATTATGCCAAGAAAAACCCAGGAAAAATAGCTGAGAGGAACCATGACCCAATGGAGCATAAATCCAAATAAATTTCCACCTGCAAAGGAAAGATTTATGAGAGAAAAAATGACTGAAAGTTTCCTTATACAGTGGCTTTCCTGACACACTTAAGGGAAAAAAAAACAGATAAGAGCTGAGGAAGCCTCTGGAGCACACAGGATTCAGGTGTGAAAGGAACTAAAATCCAAAGTGAAAAAAGCCCCAACTTTGTTTTAAAACAATCCTTTCAGCATGAGCTAAGCATTAGTGAGGCACTTTGTTCTACTTGTTATTTGCACAACAGAAGGTCATAGAGGTCTCCAAGGACAAGGTCCTTTATGTTGGGCTTCTCACACAAGGATTGTAAGAGATACTGCCTGTCAAAAAATCTTTCTAAATAGATGTGACAAGTATGGGGAGAAAGTAAGCAGCAGAATGCAACACAATTTTCTGCATGAGGAGCTTAAGAGAAATTAAAAAACATGCCCAAAGACATTGCAGAAATCACTATCAAGGCACTGATGTGATCGCAGCTCCTAGGTCATAGTCACTAGATGACTATTGATAATGTAATCACCTGACCTAGCACATTAACCACATCAACCCTCTCTGACAACAAAACACACAGAAGTACATTCCAGAGCATTTAAAAATTAATTATGTTTTAAATTATGAATATTGTAAAAAAATATATATATAAAGAAAAGCTGTCAATTCTAACAAAAACCACTTTAGCACATTCTCGGATACCTTCTTAACTTCTGCTCCTCAGTTCCCTGATTTCCTTTGTCTATGGGCTCTTTAAGAGCTCACCAAATATTCCTGCTTACTCCACACACTTCTGGTCCTTACCTAAAATCTGAGGGGTCTGTCCACCTGTTTCAGACAATTAGTGCCAGTGCAGTGCTTGGACTGGCTGGTCTGAGGAAAGCAAGCAGAATTATAACCTTGAAATACACTTTTCAAAAGGCAGTAGGAGATGCCAGTGAGGGCAACCAAGCATTGGAACAGGCTAATCAGAGAGGCTGTGCTCTTTTTATCTTTTGAAAACCCAAAGGCATAAAGGTCTGAGCAGCAAATTATAGAATCATTGAATAGGTTGGGTTGGAAGGACCTTAAAGATCATACTGGTCTTACACCTGACCCTTCTTTGAATAGAAGGTTGGGCAAGAAATTTCCTGCAGTCCTTTCCAGTCCGGATTTATCCCATGATCTCATGATCTTACTGTGTGATACAGATTCTCAGCTCTATGGAAAATGTATTCTTATTTTAAATTCTGCAATGTAATTCAATTTAAATCTCACCAGATGGAATAGAAATAAAAGTAACTTCTGTCTACATGAATTTGTCATTAAACAAAAAAGAAGTAATTTGTGGTATTAATACCAGCAGTGGTGCTTCCAATAGCAGTCAGATAGGCTAATCACTTTCTAACACTGATCACAGGTATAAAATTCTCGGTAGGAAATTTGATAGCAATGTGATAAACGAGGTGTTGAAACCTGATGTCCTGGCCCATCCTGGAGATCTTGTGCTGCCCTTGCTCTCTACCTGCTCTATCAACTCACACCATTCGCAGAGCCATTTAAAACACTGCAAAGCTCTAAGCACTGTGCGTGTAGGAATGCATGCAGGTCCCAGAAGAAAAATGTTGGATTTGCTGCACAAACTTGACAAACTGCAAAACACAGAGGCAGTAGAGGCTCAGCTGCATCTTTTCAGGTATCAGTTAGGGCTGGGCAAGGTAATAGGTCACAAAGCCATAGCAGAAGATAATACTGGATTCTTACCTTACATATACCTTTTAAGTAATTTAGGGCAGACAACCTTTGCCCTCTTTATGTGGTTTATAAGAAGACACCTATTTGAAGGCTTTTGAATTCTGATGAGGCTCATTCATTAATATTTAACATATCATAGAATGGTAGAATCATAGAATAGTTAGGGTTGAAAAGGACCTTAAGATCATCTAGTTCCAACCCCTCTGCCATGGGCAGGGACAACTCACACTAAACCATGCCATCCAAGGCTCTGTCCAACCTGGCTTTGAACACCCCCAGGGATGGAGCCCAACTTCCCTGGGCAATATCCCAAGAACACTTCACAGTTCCTTGTTGTTAGTGGAAATTTACATGTTATAGTTGTTCAGATGCAGGATAATATTTGCCTCTGAAAACTTTAAATCAGTGTGACTGTCTTCACAAAACGGTGTGCACCAGTCGCATGGCATGTTCAATCAATGAAGTATTTGCTGGGTGATGTGCTATGAGCTATGTATGCTACAACAGTTTATTGTGTAGACTCTGGTTGGGTTTATTACTTACACTGTAGATTGACAATATCAATGTTGACTCAGATCTGTCCACGTAACTGTGATTTCGGTTTGCTGAAATGTGAAACTATGATGCTTTCCACTGGCACAGTTTAGGCCAATGCTGCTGTATTATCATTCTGTAGCACACTAAAAGAGAGAGCATGGACTACCACACAGACAACTTTCACGTTATACCACCTCACAGAAGCCAGTAGCCCTATCAGGTACTAATATCAACCAAGGACTTGATGCACACAGCTGAGAAGCGATGGCTTCAGTAATTATCAGCTGAATTGTGAAAACTGTCCATATGATTGTTTATCCCCAGATATGTGGAAATATAATGCAACTTTAATGTTCTTTATCAGAGTTTTAGGTAAGAGACTTAGCCTCATGATCTAGTTAAGAGCATGTGCTCAGAAGGTCATGGAGAGCTACAGCAGCCTAGCTCCTATGCTTTGGTGGGTTCAGTTGCCATGTCTCCATTACATGTTTGAACCCTATTGTGCACTTGATTTAAGCTGGTTGATCCCATTGCCTGAAATCCCTGTGCAACATGGTGATCTAGGTCTGCGCAACTTCCAGCGTACCTATGGAGAAATACAAATACCAGCCATGATTTTATAAGGGTAGTGAAAGAACCTGTAAATATAAAGACACATCAAGAAAAACCTGGGACATGCCAAGAAAATCGTATTGTGCAACTGTTAAAGGCTAGCGATAATCTACAGTCAAGGGGCTGCAAAAAGCATAACAGCAATTAGAGCCACTGCTCTTTCTGTTCCCCTGAGCATCCGAAAACACATCAGATACGCAGCAACAGTTATGCAATAGGAAGCAATAATTTCCAGCAATTTCCACATCAGCGTATTATATAATGAACAAACTGATGTGGAACTGACCAACGACCAAGCCACAGAAGGATGTAACATTGGCATGTAGATTTATAACTCTTAGAAAAAAAGAAAGCGGAAGAAAGAAAAAAAGTGTTAGTCCCAATACCATGCTTTTTCAACCAGAAATCGCCCAGGCACTCTGCAGACGTTGTGCAATGTTGCTCTACAATGCTCCAAGAAGGATGCTGGATGGGGACATGTGTCCCTATTTTGTATCTGTGTAAAGTAAGGGAAGGATGAGAAGTTGTGAAATACAGGAATGTGACTGCAGGAATTTGCATTCCTGCGCCAGTCTCACTTAGAAATACCTGGAATGACATTGAGAAAGCTACTTCAGGCCAAAATTCAAAGGTATTTTATAAAATCTGGCTACCCAGCCAGATCTTCAAATGCTCCATAGCCAGAGTTTATTGATTTTATGGGAAGTCAGTGGAAAATCATTTCAGCAATCCTTAGAGAAAAAAAAATCTGACATCTCCTGAGTCTGGCACTGGAGATTTACCCCAGAGACAGTACGCATGCTTCGTGTTGTACATATGCCAATCTGAGGCCTTGCTAAGCTTGTGCTTAGGTGTCCCTCTGTACCCTAGAGTTGCTGATAGTTTATCATTCACTTGTCTGTTTAGGAGCTAAGCTTTTTAGAGCAAGGACAGCCAATAACTTACATGTTATTGGTTGACAGAGTCCCCTGTCCAGAGGCACCCCTGAAGCGCAAAGGAGAATAGGAATGCTGAATATTCTTCAGGAAGGACATCTTAAAGGCTGTTCCTCTGTGCAGTTAGATGAAGCAGTGGGGAAGAACACTGTCCTGGCTGAACAGAGAGCTATGGGTTGAACTCAGGAAAAGAAGGAGAATTTATTCCCTTCGGAAGAAGGGACAGGCAGACTTCCCTATAAGGATGGTTTGCTAGGCATATTGGACTCTCTGTTGATCTCAGGAGGGAGCCGCCTAGAACTATGACCCTTCTTTACTTCCTCGTGGAGGTGATCATAATATGGAGCATGTGCCTTCCTGACCCTGTCACCAACTCTGGCGTGGATGGACCTTCATCCTCCTCATCCATTGACTGGTCATCCACATCCACAGCCTCATACCTGTTGTATGGAGGTACCTGGGAGGGTGAGGTGGGCAAAGGGAGGGGTTTGCCTGCCACCCTTAGTGTGGACTTTCATCCATTCCCTCTTATCCCTTGAGATACTGCCTTCAGACTTGCAGGGGGAGGATTCAGGGGGGTCTTGTTTTTTTTTCCTGCTGGCCATCTCAGTGTGGCAAAAGCCTGGTCCCATCAGTCTATCTACTTCTCAGACTCCCTGGTACTTCTTAACCTTTCTACTTCCTCTTTCATCTCTGCCACCAGGCTGAGCAGATCACCTGCCTGATCACAACTGAGACAGATTGCTGTCCCTATTGCCATGAGATATAAGAGAAAGGCTCTGGCACTCCCTGCTGCCCAAGACCTGTGTCACCACATCTCTTTGTGGCAGCTCTGTCTGGGTTGGTACATCCATTCAGGTGAGTGCAGAGGATGTAACTTTGCACCAGGTAGATACTGTTCCAGGCTACTTCTGTGAGGGAACTGGGGTTGTTTAAGTAGAGGCAATATTAAAGAAAGCAAGTACTTCTTAATATTTGAGGGAGCAGACTCATCTCAACTGTGCTCATGGTCCAGCTCAGGTCATCACAATTTTCCCAAGGTGAAAGTCAGCCTGATTCAAAGAAGGGTTAAGGTTCATATATTGTCCCCTTATCTCTCTGGGATAGGAATGTTTCCTAGGACAGACCACAGCAAGCCACAATCTTTGTAACCTTAATCTTACATAAAGTACTAATCATAGAATAGTAAGGGTTGGAAGGGACCTTAAGATGATCTAGTTCCAACCCCACTGCCATGGGCAGGGACACCTCACACTAAACCATGTCACCCAAGGCTCTGTCCAGCCTGGCCTTGAACACTGCCAGGGATGAAGCCCAACTTCCCTGGGCAACCCATTCCAGTGCCTCACCACCCTAACAGGAAAGAATTTCCTCCTTATATCCAATTTAAACTTCCCCGTTTTAGTTCTAACCCGTTACCCCTTGTCCTATCACTACAGTCCCTAATGAAGAGTCCCTCCCCAGCATCCCTATAGGCCCCCTTCAGATACTGGAGGGCTGCTATGAGGTCTCCACGCAGCCTTCTCTTCTCCAGGCTCAACAGCCCCAACTTTCTCAGCCTGTCTTCATATGGGAGGTGCTCCATTCCCCTGATCATCCTCATAGGCCCTCCTCTGGACTTGTTCCAACAGTTCCATGTCCTTTTTATGTTGAGGACACCAGAACTGCACACAATACTCCAGGTGAGGTCTCACAAGAGCAGAGTAGAGGGGCAGGATCACCTCCTTCAATCTGCTGGTCACGCTCCTTTTGATGCAGCCCAGGATACGGTTGGCTTTCTGGGCTGCAAGCGCACACTGAAGCTGGCTCATGTTCATTTTCTCATCAACCAACACCCCCAGGTCCTTCTCAGCAGGGCTGCTCTGAATCTCTTCTCTGCCCAACCTGTAGCTGTGCCTGGGATTGCTCCAACCCAGGTGTAAGACCTTGCACCTACAATCACATTCACCGTGACTGAATAACATGTGCAAGTGTCATGGTCCTTCTAGGAAAATCAGTGGCAAATTTGCACTAATGCCAGCACGAAACCACCTATAGCCAAAGTAAAATACCATTAACCCTGTGCTGGGTTTTTTTTTTTTTCAGCAGTGATGTCTACAGCCAGGGCATGATGAACAGAAGTATCAGCATATTAGTATTTATTCTGATATGACAGCACTGGGTTTGACAGGTGACAGACTAAATGCAACAAGTCTTTGATTCTGGCAGACAGTTTCTTTCCAGAGTCCCGAAGGTTATGCAGAACAGAAGACAACTATTTCATATTCAGTCTGCAGAGTCAGGGCTCCAGGGAAAATGTTTTGCTTTACTTTAAAGTTTTTGGAACATAAATTTTACAGACATATATTCACATCTGCTTCCACACTTCTAAAGACATTTACAGGTGATCTGACCCCTTTTCAGCCTCATTAGACTTAACAAATAATTCCTAGCAAACAATCAGACCCCTCTGAAGGAGAAAGGTGTCCAGACTGTGCAGGTAAGGTGCATTCTTAATCGGCTTATCCATGCACTACTGAGTATTACTTGGCTCATTGCCGCTATGTGATTTAACGCAACAGTCTCTACTTCCCCCAGTGCCTGATAGTAATGTGACAAGGGATTTTATAATGTATGTGTCTGGGAAACATAATAAAGTAAAAATACTGGGGAGAAAGCAAGGGAGCGGCTGGATATTTATAGGAGGTTTTGTATAAGCAATGCCAAATGACAGTTCTACCAAAGTCTGAAGTTAGGGAGATCATGCTGCAAAGGGGCATTTAGATGAACGTACACAGCTAAGCAGTAAAAGAACTTGTGGATGTTTAGACTCACTGAAAATCATAGAATGGTTCGGCTTGGAAGGGACCTAACCCACTGCCATGGGGCTGGGACATCTCCCACTAGATTAGGTTGCCCAAAGCCCTATCCAACCTGGCCTTGGACACTGCCAGGGAAATCAAGCCTAAATGTCTGAAACAGGGAACTGAAAATGAAGGAATACAAAACCTGAGACTTTTGACATAGACACAAGAATTTGCATGAAGAGGTGAAATCCAAGGCTCTGTAAGCATCCCAAAGTTAAACCAGTAATATGTTTCTACCTCATGTTTCACTCACATCATGTGAGCTCAGGAGGTGACAGCAAAGGCAACGCTGTGCCAGGTTGTGATTTCTGCTGATCTCCAAACCTCAGCTACATAAGGATCAAATGTGCCTTTAACTTTTCCCACATACAGCTCATGAATAGTGTCATTTACCCACAAAGCTGGTGCAACAAAACCGCACCAGTGGTCATTTAATTCCTGCCCCCAGACACACCCACAGTGGTTGACAAAGGAGTTTGGTTTCCACAGTCAAGTCACATCAAGGCCTGCTGAAAACACAAGCAATGCTGGTAATACAGCTCCACACTACTGCTGTGCCCTAGGATGGAAACAGGTGTGATCACTGAACAGCAAGCAAACCCCACCATCGTATTACACTTTCCATTTCTTCTTCCGAGGGGAAAATTTGACCACTGCCTGGAAGGGATTGGTACAGGCTGGAAATGCGAGATATCCACCCAGTTCAAAGCCTTTGCATCAGCTTGCTCAGAGGTCATCCATGAGATGGCAGGGTCACCTCTGCATTTAGAGAGAGCAGCAGCAACCAGAAGTGGTGCTCCAGAAGGATCAGCAGTCCAGTGTTGCAGAAAAGAATAGAAACCTGACCAGTTCAGGGTCATTATACAAAAGCTTTGGAATGCCTTGTAACATACCTCCCCATATATATCAAAATTTCCTTCATCTCTCATCGACAAAAAGAAGGTTAACAGTAAAACTGCACAGCCCACTCCCAGCACTTTGAGTTTCAACAACTTCTAGCCTGGAACAATAAGAGGAAAGAGAGGGCTTTCTCTGTTTCACATGGATGGGGAGACTTGGAACATTGATTTCAGTGCAAGATCTTGTGTCCCATCTTGGACAGCAGCCAGCAGCTGGACTCTGAGAAGGTAGGATAACCAAGCTGGTCCATGTGGGCTAACACGCCACCTGCAGACCACACAGCCCCCTGCACTGCAAATCAAACCCTGTCCTGCACGCCTAGAACAGCGCAAGTTTCCCGAGTCAACTCTGCCTTTTTTTGCTGACATTATTTCTACTTCTCCAGGGGATTTGTAGCAGAGTTAATAATGTGTTTTATTTCCTCTTTTTCAAATAAAAGGATCTAAATATCACTGAAGTCAAAAGGCGTTTTCAGCCCTTGCTTGGACAGCAAGAAAGAGAAAAAGGCTTTATTTCAGAGGAAACCCAGCCGACACTCACTGACAGTGATCAATAGGTCCCAAAGCAGAGAAAAGGGAAGATGAGGAACACTGCTCTCATTTGGCATGCAGACAGCATCTCCGGTTGCCTGCATGTCCAGCTCAGTGGCAGAACGATGAGTAAAGGTCGCTCTGGTGACCCTAGTCTGGGTAATGTCCCCATATGGTGCACTGACACACAGACCTGTACAATGAGCTGTCAGAGGAGAAAAGACTGGACACTTCTTCACATTCAAATTGCACTGTCAAAAGCCTCAGACAGAAACATGGATTTTCAGTCTTAAATCACACTGCTCAGCACAGACTGAAAAAAGTTGGTGCTCAGGAGGATTTTGAGGTCTTCTTTTAGTAAAATAACAAGGAACTCTGTATCAATTTCCCCATTAAAATAAATCATAGCTGATACAGTAAGATTAATTGGATGAGATTATGCAGAAGCATAACATCATTTATAAAGATTATTCTTAATAACTACAGAGTTACTTCAAGACAGAGATCCTTAACAGGGGTTGCTGAAATCATCCTGGAGAAGTCAATAACAATACGAATATCAATTTTTCAGTCATGTAGCATAGTCAACAGCACACTGCAGACAATAAAAGCTCTCTCCTTGGCCACTGGAGAAGGCTCCAACCATTCCCTCAGTGGAAGCCATTCACGATCTTTCAATCTGGTAAACCAGGCTTGAGAAAGACCCCAGAGGTTTTGTAGTCAATCTGAGCACCAGACATGCAAGGCTTTGTGCTCCAGACTTTGCGTTCCTCATCCAGTCCCTTACACCACAGACAGGACATAGAGTTCACTCAGCTTTGACAAACTGGACCTGCTCTTGGCCTCATCACTGTACTCTTCCTCCAGCCCAGTGCCATTTTCATCACCAGACACCCATTACATGAGCATCTTTGACGCCTGCGAAACACTTCTGCAAAAGAGTTGTTGAGTACACGCAAGACTGCCAGCTCTCCTGGCTTCTTTCAAGGCATTTTTATTCCAATTAATCGTTGCCACTGAAAGCAGTGGCTGAGCTCAGGTGCTGGGGGAAGAATTTCACTGACAGCCACACAGATGCTTAACACAGACCTTCTGCACACCTCCTTGGCTACATGTGGGGGGAATTAGGCAGCCCGCTGATGGCACTGCCCCTTTTTCCGTATCTCTAGGCATGAGACAGTCCTTGCTGCATCACCTCACAACATGCTCTGTGATGGGTCACGTTACTGTTCATAGGATCTCTTATCCCAGAAGGTATATGCAGGGGATTTGGGATTTCACAGTGCTGACAGGGAGACCACTGCTGGCAGGGAGAGGGGCAACAGGGAATTCACAGAACTTGGAAATGCAGATTCCTCCCTCGAGATGTACCAAAAGAACCATGAAATACCCTCTGAAGATATACCCAGTGCCCATTTCTCCTGGGAAACCTAAACCCACTCTAGGCCTAGGAGTCAAAGGCATGGCAGAGGCAGCCTCACCACTTCCTTCTCCATTTCTGACTATAGCCGAACTGCACTCCTGGTGGCACCAGGCAGGACGTTTCTGCCTGGGGGAAGGAACTCCTCATACATTGCACCCAGGAAGGGCTAAGGATGAGAAACAGCTACTAGCCTCCTATATACACAGGTATCAAAAATAAATATCCTCTAAAATGTGACCAGCCTGCATCAGACCCAACTGCTGGCCCACAAGGGCAAACAGGGTCCTTTCCACGCCTTTCTAAATCACTGCCAGAGCCTTTGTGAAGTGACCCGCAACACCCTCCTTGGAAGAGCAGTCTGGAGCCACTTGCCCTACAATGTTCACTCTTCATTATGATTAACTCCTCCGCCACGGAGAGGGACACAAGCATCCATCTCTGCTCGGCCAACTGGAATCACTGGCCAGTACACCCCGTGCCATTTATCACCAGCACTTACGTGGGAGAAGATGACAGCAGGTGCCATTTGTGTCAGCATCGCTGTGTGAGCTGACTGATGAATTGAAGCCACGAGGGCTCCCGGCTGCTGGGAGGGCAAGGAGGAGTGGGAGGGATCGTTTGTTAGCGCTCCCTTAGCACTCACTGTCTCCTTCAAAGGCCCTTTGGGTAGAAGCACACAAATCCCACCAAGTCTTTGGGCCATGGAGAGGAGAAGGGTGATCTCCCTGATAAATGGCTTTTGAGGGTCACTGTTGGTGGAGGTCTATAACCCAGCATGAGGGCTCCATGGACTCACCCCATCTCCTTCAACATTGTTTTTAAACATGCTGCTTTTAAAGACTTGAAAAAATAATCCAAACAGTGAGATAAACAATTGCCCCACATCCTGTGAACTAGGAATCTCTATTATTCATGCACCAGGGTACATTACCATTTCTTTCTGTTCTCACATTACTATTGCATCTAACCAGTTTCACCAGCTCTCACATAACCCTCAGTTCTACCAATTCCAGTAAGTCTGGACAGATACGGATGTGAGACCAATACCAGACTTTGTCATGCAAGTCCCCAGGCTGTTACAGAAGAGGTTTAATGACAGACCCCAAAGGGCTTCTTGCCCATTTCCAGCTAGGCTGGGTTTTGTAACTGCATGAACTGCAGTGACTTGATACTTCACATAAGGGTTGCCCAAGAGAAATTTGGGTGTGAGGCAGGTCTGACTCACAGGGGATGAGGCTACACATCGCACTGGAGCTGTCATTTGGGATTGCCACCCATCCCTGGCATAGAGACACCAACCTACTTCTTACAGTGCTGCAGTTACACATTCACCCACAGCCAGGCAGGTTTCCTCCCTGCTCTTGGATACAAAACTTTTCCTGATCCTGATCATTGGCCAAAGCCCTTTCCCATACTTTCAGACTGGGAAGGAGAAGATGCATTTCATTGTGGAGAGACATCAGCCAGGGCCCTGCTACTTTTCGACACTCGCTTACGTGTTGCTGGAGCAAAAGGCACTGGTTTCTCTTTATGTATGTCCAATCAAAATAAAGAGAATTCCTGAACTTTTAGTACCCTGGAGGTATTGCCTATTTCCCAGACTCAAAATAGACAGTTGGCACAGTTTAAAGGTGGCTTGCACTCAGAGTTTTAGCCTGCCAAGTAACGTTATTTCAGGGAACAGCTCTGCAGCACTCACTCCTTAGCAGTTGTGCACATCCCCTGCCCCAGTCTTACGTCATGCAATGCTAGAAGGAGCCTAAAGGAAAAGGATTTCAGGTGATTTTGCCAAAGACTGAAAGTGGATCTTTCATTGTATTATCCATGGAAATACGGTTTTTCATGTTATCAAATACACTTGCCGGCCCCTGATCAGTTTTTGGGGGCATTGCAACTGCAAGTTCAGGGAAGAGTTAAGAAAGGAGCAGCCAAGTGAATAAATTCCCTCTGCTCTCCAGCAGCAGTGCCAGGGACACAATGGTCAGGATGAAAAGCCAGCATCTGAGCTCACTGAATAGCATTTATCTGGGTGTATTCCCTTATACCTGCATCTCTCAGCCCAGTGAGTTTAAAGGATAAGATGGCTCACAGGTTGGCAACCCTGCAGGGAAAAGAGTACTACGGGTTTTAGTGCATGAAGGCTGCATCATCAGTCAGGAGAGCCAGCAGAGCTCACCCCTAAGCCAGGATGGGCACCAGCAATGCTCCCTGAAGCCTAGTGTAGCCTCGTGCCAGATGTGGCACACTGATCACTAGTTCTGGCTCAGTTAGGATCCCTATCTTTTCTAGGAGCAAATACGGGGGAGTTCACCCCAGATCATGGTGCTCCCATTTATTAACTTTGTCTGACTGAGAAGACAAGGGTCAAGGAGCCACAGAGGCTGAGTACTACAGATGCAGGGACACCCCTTAACTTGCCTCTAAAACCAAAATCTTAACATCTGCCTATCCTGTTGAGCACTATAATTGAAACTGGGGGAAAAAAAAAGTAATTTATCAGCCATCAGAACAGAAGAGCTGGAGAGATGATCTGCTGTACCTCTACCACTGTCCCCTCCCGTCCCTCAGCAGCGGAGAGGTCCCTGTGTGCCTGGGGAGGAGGAAAATACCTTTGAGCTGCCCCGTGCAGCATCAGCCAATAGTAGCAAAAGCACAGATGGGATTTGGATGCTCTGCACAGAGCAGTGGGCTTTCCAGTCAGACACAGGGTTAAACACAAAATGCAGAGCGCTTTTCTATCCCTGTCACCTCGCTCCTGTCTAGAGGACAGATTCCCTCTAGTGTTGTCTTCTCATCGCAAACAGTGGGGTGTTCACCTTTCTTCTCCCCACTGCCTAGCAAAGCTTGAGCCATCTTCTGTGCACATGAGCCCAGCCTTGATTGTGCCTTCCCATCCCGCAGCCTTTGCTGCCATCTACAGCCCCATGGCTTCCCAGGGGGATGGGACAGGGATGGGGACCAGCATGGGGTACAAACCCTACAGGAACCCACCCAAAGGCCACAGCAATCTCTGGCTTCTGCCTGTCCCCTCCCAGTGCTCCCCACGGTCAGCTGAATAATGCATGGGGAGTAATTTAGTTCAGGCAATTCGCCCTTTTTGTCTGCAGGTTTAATCACTGGGAGATAAATCACCCCCGTTCCTGGCTTCCCGGACGAGGAATCGTTCGGGGCCAGACCTGCAATTTATTATATTTTGGCAGAGAGAAGGTTTAACTGTTCTCGGGTGGTGCAAAGAAGGAAGGAGCTCTCACAAAGACCATGAATTAATGCCGCTAAATACTCACCTCTAATCCATGCGTTTGTATGTGGAATGATTGCTGTTATTTGAGGAACAAGGAGAAACTCAGGGAACATGCAAAAGACCCTGCATGGTCAAGACCAGGCATCCCCTGTACTACTCTAAATTACTTAATGCTGCAGATGGATGCATTCCCTCATCCGCCCTCCCCTCGGTACCCAGCAGCATCGGTCACAGCACCACCCCTATATAAAAATAACAACAAACATTAATTCCTACAGAAAGGGCTTTCTCAATAGGTTTCCATGTGTCTCAGAGTGGATACAAAAGGGCAGAAGTCTCTTTAGAAGACTTTCCAGGATTTAACTGGAGGCTGGACTTTAGCTCTGCAGTAAAAGCACCAGTTCAGAAATGAGATTAGTGCTGATGTAGAGACAGATATTTGCTCCCACCTCTCTTAATATGCACAAGCATAAATGGCAAATTCAGAAAATTAACCTTAATGTAAGGTTGACTTTTACATGATAAGTGATTATCCTTTTAAAATCAAATGCATGCACTTTAGTAGTATGCACTATGAAAGGATCAGGATTAGATTAGCAAAACTACTGGTATGTTCAGGCAGTAAATGAGATATCAGACAAATTTCTGTTTTCAGTGAAAGACATCCAATCTTTCCTCCCCTTCTTTCTCCATTTTTCCCCTTTCCCCTTCTCTTTCCTTTCCCTTTTCTGGATGAGAATTGCCTACTTAATCTGAGCATCAAGGCAAATCAGACTGCCATGGCTTCTCAAATACAATAGTGGCTTAGCCAATACACCTGCCAGTTCCTTCAGGACCTGCAGGTGCATCACACCCCTTCAGGCTCCTTAGGTGTTCTTTAGTGGGGAAGCTGTAGTTCCCTCTGGGAAAATCTGCCCACGAGCTCATTGGCTCCCTAGGAATCTCTTCCAAAGCAGCTTATTCTGATAGAAAGAAACACTTTCATTTCCAGCCCAAGGTTTTTCTTAGACTATTTGCACAATTTATTACTACTTCAGACTGGTCCTTGAGTTAAAATGTTCTCTTACCTTCCTCCTCCAAACCTATGCCTGCACTTCCAGAAAACGTTTTCTACACATTCTGCTTCAGAAAAGGGCCTGTTTCACCAGCATGAAGCTGAATTAGCTGCACTACATCTCCAGCCAAGATTGCAAAAGGCTCATACAGTGACTGGATCTTGCAAGATACTCACCACTGGCAGCCAAACCCAAGTAAGAACAATTTGGATCTGAGCTCAACCCTTGTCCTGATCTGGCCCAAGCTAGACTCCTGATGCAGGCATTTGCTCATGTCTGTCTTTCACCACTGAGAGACAAGAAAGGAGCCAAGTCCTCCCAGTCTCTCTTTGTGGCAGTCAAGAAGGCACTTGTCCCCATCTCATCCAACTACTCCATTTTCCCAGGTGCTAGTTTCTCACCTTTGCAAAGGAGTAGTTTCTAGTTTCTTAGGGATATGGAGAGAGGGCAAGTGGGTGTTTTCTGTGGGTGCCAATGCAAGTGTGTATTTCAAAGGACACACCATGCTCCAAGAGATGCTTGTGTGAATTAACTCCACTGCCCTTCACCACACCTGCCTCAGAGCTGATCACTGCCGACACAAACCACTGCATCACATCATCAGGCATTACAACCACCGAGGTGGACTGCAGAGACCTGTGTGAGCCAAACAAGGCTGAGGAAGCTGGAGAATTCAAGATAAAGGAAAACAAACAGGATACTTAGTTCTCAGTTACTTCATGGCAGCACAGAATTAAAGATCAGGAACACATGCATTTAGAAAGAATAGGAGAGCCTTCAAAGAAGTGACCATGGAACAGCAGCTTCTTCACTGGCGAGGATGACCTGTGACCGGGTTTTGGTCTGTGAATCCCTGAATCCAAGGGTCTGAACCTTGAACCTTCTCTGGACAAAGAGTGATAATATGACTGGGCACACCACCTTACTGCTTAGGTGTCTGCACATCAGGGTTAGATCTAGAACTGAAAACATTGTGCATGTCTTCCCTCAAGTCTCAGAGAAACAAACCCAACAGCAAAGCTGGAGCTACACTCAGCAAGCCATTGATCCCAAGGTACAAGCCAGGCTTGCCACAAGGCCAAGGCAAGAACACTCTAGCCTGCTCCTCCAGCAATCCTACTAGCTTCTGAGTACACAAAGCCTGTTACTCCAAACTCATTGCTCTGGTGGTCAGCTCCTCCTCCCTAGAGCATGGACTCCACTGCAGCACCGGGTCATGCAAGTGTGAAGGTTGCTTTTCACATCCTGCAAAGGGCCAAGTCTGGGCTGATACCTCTCCCTTGCAAAACTCCAGAACGGTTCTTCATGATCTAACCTTTTCTCCTCATGTCCCGTGTGAACGCTGATCTCAGCACTACTGTCTTCTGACAACACGAGTGAGTTCAGTAAATCCACTGCAGGCTTGTCTTTGGGAGAGTAACAGTCATTAACAACACAAAGTGGATGACCCTGTCGGCTTGGAAAGATTACACAATTGCATATAGCTATCACTGTGCCATGGAAATATCTTGTGCACCAGGGGCCCAGAAAGGCAATTCTTAGCTCAGGCAGTTATGCTCATTTCTGATCAAGGTCAGATCTAGGTGCTAAAAAACAGAGGAGCACCAAAAGGATGTGGTTTTAGGCTGAAGCCAACAGTCAACACCCACTTTCATTAGAGATCTAGTTGCTGTTGTCCCAGATGTATCAGTTCTACAGTTTACAGTGGGGATTTGCACATAGCAAAAGTCCAGTGTTGGGATTGCTTTTCCAAGGGAATTTAACAGCAGCCCTTCTGAATAGATATGTAGGTCTTGCTTTTGATTGCTCCTAGGCAGTTGAGAAGATAAAAAGCACATGAAAAATCTATCCCATCTCCTGTTTTCCTATGAAATCATGATGAATAGTGACTTGCAAACTGAGAGTAAGTCTACAAATACAGGAGCTAGGATGGGGGAATGGGTTTTACCCCTACATCCCTTCCACTTATCTGTTGAAGCAGAGGGCAGCTTTTATGTCTGTTTCAGAGATGAAGAGTCTGCTGCAGAGGTTGAAAGGACAGAAGGACTGAGAATTGACGGCCTCTGTCTTGATGTAAAACCTCTGAAGAAGAAAAAACCCAAATCCTTCATTGTCCTGAATATTAAAGACTTGGTCTTTTTTGGTAAAGCATGTTTGTGCATTACATCAGCATCATTCTGGAACCAAGAAAGTTCATGTCTGGACCTTGAATTAGGACTTGCCAGGAAGACAGAAACACATGTCATAAAATCTAAGTATATTCTTAAGCAAGCCCTTGAACATACGCACCGATTCTGAACGACTGCAATGCCCAGCAGTCCTGCCTTCTGTCCAAAATCAGTATTCTTGGTTAGCATCCTCACATCCATCCCTGCATGTGCTGGTTTGACCTGTGTCAGCAATCTTCCTCCCAGGTGACTTTTGGTCATGGTTCAGGAGACAGCATTTTCTCAGGACCATTTGGATATGCCCTCTCTGCTTGGCAGAAGAAGAAAGAGTTTGATCATGACATTCGGGACTTGGCTTTGGTTATTAGTGCAGAAGCACTCACTGGCTCCTGATCTGGCTCAATTAGAGCCCAGGTAGTGCCCAGTCTTTATCTCACTGCCTACCTGCGTGCTCTCACTCTATTCCAGTGATTACTTTACACAGACACTGCCTACATCCAATGGGAAGAGCACAAACCAAGGTATTTCTTTTTAAGCACACTAGGATAGAATTGGGAATTGTGTGCAACAGCAACACAGCAGGCACCCATCCCGTTGGAGAATTAACAATTGCTGAGTATATACTTATCAATGTTATTTCTGGGACTGTCAGGATTTCCTGAGCAGGTTCACAATGACCACACATGTTCTTTCCTTCTGGAGACACATGTTCTCCAAAGTCTCATTTAAGCTATAGATGATCCACCAGCTGTCAGGCCATAGGAATTACCTCTGGCTTCCACTCATTAAAGTGAAATAAAGACTTGAGGGTCACGGAAGAACTGAGGAGAATTCATTGGCCTGTTTGGCCCTATTGACATTTGACACTTGACTATGCTGCAAAGACAGAAGAGAAAAGCTTTAGGGATACCAGAATAACTTTCTGTCGCATACAGTGAAAACCTTTCGCCTAAACCCCACAGATTTCTTAGATCATGATCATAATTTTTGCTCAAGTAATCATTTCTCTTTACTGGAGAAACAAAATAAGCATATTTTGAACTAAAATCCCCTCTTTTTCTCTCATACTTTATCAGCTTAACTGTAAAGTGGCAGAATTAGGGCTTCAAATCTTGGATTATCATGAATGTTCAGTATTTATGGAAACATTCAATGTCTTGAATTCAGCAGTACGGCTGTGTGTAAAATACAGTGATGAATCCTTTGCTGATGTAAATTTTCATCACTTCATTAATTCCATGTTAAAAAAGGATTGGCTGATTTTCACTAAGAAGAATGACTGGCCATATACTTAGCTGCCGGAAAGCTAGTAGGTCAATTGTAGGAAATTTGTCATGCCAGATAATAAGATTGGAGAAGTTTGGAAGGCAGAGGAAAGCTTTCTGCACCTGCAGTAACACTCCAATCTAATCTGTAGTTTAATTAATTTGCAATAGTAGAGAATCTATTTTTTTATACCCTCTGGGAATCAGCCAAAATAAAGTATTTCAAGCATCAGAGCTGAGATTTAAAGAAATACACTAGCCAATATTTAAAGTGCGTTTGTGGGGAAATTAGATAAGACAAATATTTACACTAATTCTACTTCTATTTTCCATCTCACAACAGGGCAAATCAAAGCGCTTGGTGCTTCAGTTTTGTAGAAACATTCCCTCCCAAATAGGCTCCTACTGGAAAAACTTTTTGACACAAAGCCACATCCACTTCAGCAAGACGGAATCCTTCTGCACAGGAGCACCACAGTCAAATAGCTTAGGGACAGGCTTTTGAGGTAGTCCTGTGTCTGCGTGAGGATGTCAAGTCAGAGCTTCAGTCTGTGTGCACTTGTCCAAGGAAATCTCCTTCCTGCTGCATAATAAACCAGAAGAGCATTCCACAAGTTTTCATTACATGGAAAACCAGCAAAAAATAATTATGAAACAAATGAATTTCATTTGGAAGAACTTGCATGTGCTAAATCTTGGATTTCCACAGAGAAAAGGGACTTCATTTTGCATTCCAAATCAGAAAGGTTTTCTGTACAAGTTGTCACTCCTGCACAGTGAGAACTGCTTTTGTTTACAGGAACAGAATGTTGCTTTCAAGGAGCCATACAATGTCAGAAAGAGACAGATCAGCGTCACCTGGAAAACAATGAGTTCTACAGGATATTCTGTTGCATGTGTAGTGCAGGTGCATTTTCAACTACTGACGTTCAGTAAGGCAATGCAAGTCAACACCAATGACTATTTTGTTGCTGCTGTCACTTGGTCCTACCCTGGCTGCAGACTTAAAATCCATACAACTACAGCAACATGAGAGAGGAGAAGTGTTGTTATTAAACTGGAAAGAGGCTGCTGAGGTATTGAGGACTTAACAACCGTTCTTCAGCAGGCAGATAGCTTATAGGTCCTAAAGCTGTCGGCACCATTCATTATGAAGAGTTTTTCTTTCTTCTTGCAGAGCAGGAGGCAAATTCACTGCCATGAAATCATGAAGCCTAATCTCTGTTTTGACCAGATTGCATTGGAAACCACTGGCAGGAGAGTATTTATGTCCAAGGTTATGATTATTATCACAGGCTAGTTAATAGCATCTTATTTCTGTCCCACGTTACAGATGTCTACGGCAAATGTTTAGCTCTAGCTGGGAAGCTCTTGCTTGCAGCTTGAGAACGTTAAGATCCAGCCTCTGCTGGTCTCAGCAGCATGAGGTGCTACACATCCCACGCTCTTTCCACATCTCCATCCAGAGATTTCCAGCCCAACAGCTCCTGGTGCAGAGCCCCAGCAGCCCACAGACCAAACCACCACACCAAGTTGTCTTTGATTCAAGCCTGTTGGTTCTGGGTTTGCGCAAACACGTGCGCATGTACGAGCAGAGAGATGCCGGGAGGTTTGCATCGCCCTCCGCACACACTCGACCACCAGAAAGGACTGACTCCAGTTTGCGTCACCAGAGGAAATAAGCAGTGGCTTGGACCACAACAAACGCTCACAGTCTGGCATCCTGTTGGAGATCTTGTGACTCTTGTCGACTCCACAAGACAAGAACCACCCTCCTTGTATTCGTCTGCTCCATGCTGCAACTGGGGCCTCGTTCAAAGGCTTGACATCAGCAGCACAAGTGCAAAATAAAAGCAAGAGCTGGCTGTGCTCCAAGGATTCATCGTGCTGAGGTCTCAGCTGTGCCAGTTGGAGTTAGTTATGGAGGAAGAGCCACAGAAACGACCATGAGTGGTGAAGGGATTGGGAATGTCACGCGTGGCGTAAGCAGGAACTGCGGATTCTCAGAAGGATCCATTTGGTCTTTGCGGTGTGGGAGGAGACACGGGGCAGTTTTCTTCAGCAGAGTCTTCCTCTCCTCCAGCCCTGAAAGCAAGGCTCAGAGACTGCTAATGCAGACAGTGCAAGGGAAAAAGGGGAGGTGTTTCTAAAAGATCAGATGGAATTGACATCTTCTGGCAAAATGGGCAGGTTTCTGTCTGACCTGAATCAGCTATTCCTGCCTTAGCCTAGTTCCATAGGCAAGGCTAGCACATGGAGTCCCAGGTCTGAGGCTCTCCCCAACCTCCACACCCACTACAGCTGTGATAGCTAACATGAACCCACATTAGGGAAAAGGAGATCCTATGAACCATAGGCTCAGTCCCAAAGCTAGTTTTAGATCTCAGACCCACATTAGTCACATCCACTCAGGTACACGGACAGCTTCTTGGGCAGCAGATTTCACTACAATGGGACAACTTCCTGCCTGACATCAAGAGCTGCTGCAAGTTCAGTCCTTCTTAAATGGGCAATTGGTATAAGCAGGACAATATATGTCCTCCTCTAAGGCACATCCGCATGTCTTTGCTTCCAGCATAGATAAACAGTATTTGAATTTCCCCATGTCCTACTCGCTGCAGCATTAACACACTCCAGGTGACTGAGCAGCCCAGAGGGGCAGGCAAGACACAGCTCTCGGACAGCTTTTCCAGCCTTCCTTTGTTCCTGCAAACACATACCCTACAGATCCTGGCAATGCTTGTGTGCACAGAGCATCACTGGTAATCACAAGACAACACTAAACGGGAACACACTGACCTTCTGGATGCTTTAAACTGTGGTCAGCACCAGAAAGAAAACATATAAGTCAAAAATATGATCTTCTTGGGAGACTTAACATGAAAAAGAGTAAAATGCACCATTTAAGTCCAACAGTTGTTAACAAACCCACACATCTCTCCTTACCTCCCTGCCACTGATTTATGAATCAGATGCCTCGTCCTTGGGATAGGCGCACACATGTTTCACATTGACACAGGTTTTCTTTCCCACACATCTCTGCTGTGTAAGGTGACCATCTGAACTCATTAATTCACCGTGCAAAGAGAGAATGCTCCCTTAGCTGGTGTCCTGCAGAGCTCAGGTTAAGGGCAGGAGAGTGAAAAAGACTCCTGTTTAGGGGAGGGACAGAAGGAGGGAAGAAAGCACATGAAAAGGCTATACTTTAACCTGGTATGACTTGCCTTCTCTTCACCCACAGCATATGGTGTACACATGATCTGACTGCAGCAAAATAGTTCATTGCTCCATGCAAACCAAGCTGAGCATGCCTGTAACTCTAGTAGGTTCTCAGGTCAACCTGAGCTTGGAGATGCAACCACTGCAACTTTTCCTTATCTAAAATACCTTGAGGGCTTCTAGCTCTAGCACAACAAGCCCTCAAAAGTTGAATAGAAGTGGCTCAGATCAACCAGGTGAGAGATGCTGATGTAAAGCAGACTCCTTTGGCTTCACTCTCTACCTGACCTCATCTCCTCTCCCATCACCAGCCCAACCTCAGGAGGTCCACATGAGGGACAGTGGCAGTTGTGAGAAGCAAACAGCTTCCCTTTAACAGCACACATTTTCCTATGAAAGAGGTGAGAACTTGTCACTGAAGTGAGGTGCAACATAGCCGTGTAGGTAAAGTGAAGGGTCATGGTATCAGCCCCTATTGTTCCTTGCTCTATACCTATGTGTTCAGGCCCCATCTGTGCTCCATCACCATGGTGCCTGAGCCCACATAAAGCACTTTTACTCATACAAGAGGCTAAAGGACACCCACATCTCCTGCCTAATGTTCTCCATTCCTTCTCCCCCGAGAAATCAGTGAAAATCTGGCAAATTTGCACTAACTTCAGTCTTACTCTTGGCTATCACGGATATTAGTGGTTGGGAATGAGTCTGCTTGTGGCAAGCAAAGAAATACAGGGGAGGAAGCGGCAAAAAATAATTGGTAGGTGGATGTCCTTAAGGAAATAAATACATGGTTAAAAGTAATTCCATGGTCAAGAAATAAGTTTTTTCCAGGAACTTCAGGGTAGACAATTTGTACGTGATAAACCAGAGAAAGATGAAAAACATACAAGAAAATGAAGTCCATACATATATATATATGTACTTTGTTAAAACCCATAATGGAAGAAGAATTCCCCCATCTCCCCATCAAAGTGAACTTTGGGGTTCTTTGTAATCTTTCACAAAACAACATCTGTAGCCCCAAATTGTGATGGCGATGAATGATGTTAAGATGCTCTTGACCCCCACTGGCAGCCCTCTACAACTGACTGAGAGGCAGGACTATAATTAGTAGCCACATGCCATGGATGGAAAAAAAATCCATGCCAACTATTGCTAGAATGCAGTAACGTTATTTCCAAGGGATTTTGAGGTGCATCCAGAGCGAGGGAGACCTGACTCATCTCTCACTTGTGGCAGGGAGAAGCGGGGAAAAGGGGTTGCACTGAAAGTGCCAAGCAACAAAAGAAAACGCTAAACCTGCCATTAAGTTGGACACAGAACGTCTCTCACTATGAGACCTGGTGTGGGGAAGCCATTTGGGTCCCCTCCTCACCTCTTCACAATGCCAAAAGCCTTGGTTGATGTAAATCATTGTTGCCCCTCTGACATCAGTGGCGTGGTGCCAGTTTGCAGCAGCTGAGGATGTGACACAACAGCTTTAACTCCTTGTGAATGTCAACAAAGTTATGCAAAACATCAATAAAATGAAACAGAAAATTAACCGATTTTGAACTATATCCTTATTTTGGGAATTTATTTCAAAACCGTATGTAAAGAATCTAACATCCTTTTGGGATAATGCCATTGGTAGCACTGGTATTTACATGACCCCATAAAATGGGCTTTTTAATCTTTTCTTGTCCTGACCTTGTGCTTAAGGTATTACAAGGGTGGGTGATAAACAAGCAAATAAATTCTTACGGCCAACAAGCAGGGATCATCACAGCCACACTGCTTCTGAGCCAGAGTATTATCACAGGCCATCAGAACTTTAAAGGGAACAAAGTCAGCTGCAGCAGCACCACTGCTGTGAACGCGGCGTGTGTCCTTGTGTCCATATGGCTGCAGCATGCTGAGAGGGGAAATGCCTGTAGCCACTGACACCAGCCCACAAGGGGCCAATTCTCCCAGCACAACGCTGAATTAGCAGGAAAGAAATGTGTCCTGCACAGCTCAGTACTGTTACCTTCACAGATGGAAAACCGTCCCCTGGAGAGATGGGTTAATGCTGTAGGCATCATGTGGGAGACCTCCCTTAGGACAACGTGGGATAGAGGAGCTGCTGTTCGTGTTCATCCCAGATACCATGAACAATCGTTCTTCCAAAGCTCTTGCTGTGATGCTCCTGAAGATGCTCTTCCTTCGCTGAGGCAGACACCCTTATAAACAAGAAGTTGAAGCCAGAAAACCTAGCCGAACCTTGCCATTAAATCATGATTGGGAATTGAGGGGCAGTGACCTTATGCCATTTCTTTAACTGCCTGCAAGCAAACACGCTCTTCCAAACACCTCCAGTTTTGAATCCTTCCACTGGAAGCAAAGCTAATGGTAAAGGTAGTAAATGTTCTGGGACAGTGACAGGCTCGGACACTGACACCGGCCAAGCAATGCAAATGGTCCTTCTCCTACTGTCCCACCAGTCTGGTCTGCTTCCTGCAGCCTCACAGCACCAGGGAAATTCCCGCTGTAGCAACACAGTTAACTGGAGGTCCATGAGCACAACGTGCAAGACAAAAGTCCAAGAGAAATAAAACCTGGGAATCCTTCCTTCCCACTGTCAATGTAAAAGGCATTTCTGTTGTAAGGACACTTCATCCGTACTTCTGCAGCATCCTCATATGGCTGCAAAGCAATCTTGAGACAACAATGAAAAACAATACACAAATTTCATCATCAGCCCTGTTTTCATGTGTAAGGAACACCAGTGGCCTTTCCCTAACCTAGGAAAGGGTGGTAAGTCCTGACTTTCTGCCTAGGCAACCTGAAGCACACGCATGTGTCTGTGTTTATGTATATAGAGATATATATGTACACAGACTACTTATGCAGGAGGAAACCTCTAACACTTTGTCTTATCAAACATCCCTGCTGCCTTTTATTGCACCACTGCAAGTTTCCTAATGCTTTATGTCCTCAGATGCTAAAGGGAACTATTAAAGAGCCAATGTGTGAGCCAGCATCCATTTGTGGATGAAGAATGCTAACGGCCGGCACTGCCACAGCAGGGGGGCAGCGGGTCCTGAACGACCTCCAGACAGCCAGGAGGTAGTTCAAAACACTGCTGCAGGGATGCTAATCCCATCTCAGCCTTCAGTGAAAGCTCCCTGTGCCATTCTGCAGTGCTGCAAACGTTCTCCCTCCTTAGAGCAGCAATTTCTCCTCTCGGTTTTCCTGTACTGCATTTAATGTCAGTGCAAAGGCTCCTTCTCTGAGATCTCCCAGTCGCAGCCACGATACTTGCCAGATGTCTGGGGAAGCCACCGAGTTAATTCAGCGAGGACACAGAAAAAGTCCTGTGTTTTTACAATGATATTTCCTCAAAACTCCTTTCCCCTCACACCCACCCCTATGACACAGCTGTCAGACATGAGACATCTCAGCTGGACAAAACCCATAAAGCTTGGACTAAACTGCTGGGCATGTTGAGTTTTCTATGCAGAACCACAACACTGAGGGGCAGCAAGGTGGGTTTTCATTTTGCTGTTCCTCCAGTCCAGTGTCTGAATCCTTGGCCAGCAGATGCTCATTCAACTCATGGCAAGATGTTGGCAGGCAGTCTGACATTTTCAGGAGATAACTGCATTTAATAGCACAGATCTGCTTAATCACTTCAGTCAGGACAGAATGACCCAGTGCTGTCTTCTGATCTGATTTATATATCCTCTCAAATAGGGTAAAGTAACTGGCTGTGTCTATGACATGATGTTCCTGCAGCAAACACATGGTTTTGGGGAGGTGCAGAAGGAGAGCTAATAAAGCTGCAGAGACAGGGGGTCACAACTTCCTCAAGTACCCCAGCCTGCATCCCAAGAAACACTTGGAACAAGTTTTTTTTTCCCACAAGGCAAAATTTGGTCTTGGAAACTTGCAGCCCCTCTAAGGGAGAACCTGGACACAAAACTAAATGAGTAAAAGGGGAGATGAAGTCATTATTTCCAGTCCCTCCTCCCTTTTAATTCTCCTCAGCCACCGTCCCCTCTCTCCAGAGAGGCCACCACCCCACTGGGCTCAGCACACCATCACCCCACTGCCATGTAAGAAACAGGGTGGGCTCCTCACTGCAGCCCCTCTATGGTCACCTTTAGGCCTGCTCCTTCCAAGAAGTCACCTCATCAGTTCCTCCATAGGCTCCGAGATCCTCCTGCCACGGGATGCATTGGTCCAGTTCCCAAAGCTCCCAGTGGGGTGTGGACCAACCAGTGATGGGCTGCAAGGAACGGGAAATGGGTCTGTGAAATGCTTCAAGAGAAAACAAACCAGCCAAAAAAGGACTTTTTGCAGGACAGGTGTTTGACAGGGTTTATGGAGAACGCTGTCAGAAGAAGCTCATGATTCATTTTTTGTCATCACTGTTCTCATTTAAGAAGGTTGCTGTTCCAGCTTTGCACTAGAGCATAGTTCTGGTGAGTTCACCAGTGCAAAACAAGCCTGTCTCCAGATTTTTCCCCCAAAAAAGCTCTATGTTCCAATCACCTGGCATCCCACACACTTCAGGCTATCCAGTGCCTGCTACTTCCACAGGAGACAGGAAAGAAAACAGTAAATGCCAAGATGAGTTTGCACCAGAGTTTTGTGACCTCTTAGGTCTTGCAAGCACCTTACAACTCGAGGGTCTGTGTCATGAGTGAACCTGTGCTGGCTCAAGTGTGGCCCTACAGAGAAAGACAGCAATAAAAACCAGGATTGACCTGACACAACTTGACTGTCTCAGAAATAAACACGCCCACTTAGGTTCTCTCTGTAGTCACTGGGAAGGAGATACCCACACGAGGATGTTAACCTTGTCTATCTAAAGATGTTAGGACAGGATTAATCAAGCTGGACACACACTTAACTCTTTCACTCTCTATCAAGAGGCCTTAGATGGGACTCCTGCTTTGGCATCATTCAAGGTATATATGTGTTGGGTATACTAGCCCAACACAAACAGACTTGCCAGAAATTAAGGTGCTTGGAGGAGATCCTTACCCTCTAGACCCTTTTATCTTCATCTCCTTAACAATTAATTCCTTCCAGCATATACTGCAGGGTGCCAGCGCATGGATCCTCATCTGTAATGACAGGCTTCTCTTGGCATGAGGAGTACAGGGTGTGCTGCCTCCTCCCATCAAACCTCTCTGCTGCCCACCAACCCCAAGGGGAAAGAGCCCCATTAATTTCAACAGATACTGCATCAGCTCTTTTGGCTGCAACAGCCGAGCAGTGAGGCACAAGGAGTGCATCCCATCCTTCCAGCACACCACTTTGCAGAGCATGCCTTCACACGTGGCTTTGAAAAAACACAACCCACCCCCAAATTATTATTATTACTGGATTTTTCACCATTTCCAAGTACACACATGTCGTGGGTTCAGCAGTAGCAGTCATGTTTCTCCTTCTTGGTAGCTGGTGCAGTGCAGTGTTTTGACTTTCGGCCTGGGAACAGAACTGATAGCGATGTTTTGGTTTGGCCAAGGACTTTGTGAGCCTCATGCTCTGCCAGGGAGGAGGGGAAGCCAGGAGGAAGCAGAGACAGGACACCTGACCCAAACTGACCAAAGAGGTATTCCATACCACAGCACATGAGGTCAAAGACCACAATCACCAGGAAATATCTAAATGAAGTTCTGAAAAACGAGGGCCATGTCAAGTATTAGTGAAACAAAAGACAGGGGGAAGATGGTTTTCATCCCAGCCAAAATAACACCCTAAAAGCGGGAATGACCTTTTTCTGTTCTTCTTGCTGAATCCTCAGGTTTTGCACCATTGAAAACCACGTGGCAAGGTCCCTGCACAAGGTGCCAGGCATTTCCAGGCAAGCCATAGGGACCGCAGTATCATTAATTTAATCTTCCACTATTCGACTCTTCTCCTGACTGAAAAAATCAATGCTAATAAGGAGCTTTGGGAAAAGGCTGTGTTGATGCCTCCCCTCATACGGACTAATTTTAACCCGCTATCAAATGACTAAGTGGCTTTAAAGAACCTATAAACCCAACAAAGAGATTTTTAAATGGGTCTTTCCCCAACGGTGCTCTCTGCTGATGAAGACATCTAAATGCATGAGGATGGGTTTATGTGCTACCTCAGCCTCTCTGTCAGGAGCGCTGGGGATGGAGGCCAAAGTCTCCTACTGCAGCTGCATCAGCCGCTGTGCCTGCATGCAGGAAAGCACCAGGCAATGAATCCGACAGAGAGCAATTTCAAGTAGTCAGAGACACTAATAGGATCTGAATCAGCTGTAGCTGAAGGAAAAGAGCGTGCTGCTATTTGCTCATTCAGATAAATTGCCTGCTACAGCAGTAACTGAAGCCTGAAGAACAAGTGTGAACTTAAGCAATGGTTAAGATGGGATAAAAACAACATCCAGAACAGCCTCAGCCTCACTCGTGGGCATCCTCCACAGCAACAGTACCTTCAACGTGTTTGCGGAGGCATCCCAGGAGGTTACAAGGCATCTGGGATATCATTCCTTACCCCTGAGAGCTGGGAGACTTGACTGTTGTGTCGAGTTTTTCCCACTTCTTGGCAAAATCCCCATAAATATTTGCTACATGGCCACATTGCCCTACTTTAAATCATGACACGATGCCTATCATACCCAGGAACCAGTAAGTCATGCCCAGAAGACAACAGGTAGGTGAATTAGGATATTGTCCTTTCTGAAAGACTTCATTTTATGAGTAGTCAGTTCTTCCAGTTCATTTGTCCCTGCCATTTCATGTTGCATCCCAAATATGAAGAGAGGCTGAGAAAGTTGGGGCTGTTCAGCGTGGAGAAGAGAAGGCTGTGTGGAGACCTCATAGGCCCCCTTCAGATACTGGAAGGCTGCTATAGGGATGCTGGAGAGGGACTCTTCATTAGGGACTGTAGTGATAGGACAAGGGGTAAGGGGTTAAAACTTAAACAGGGGAAGTTTAGATTGGATACAAGGAAGAAGTTCTTTACTGTAAGGGTGGTGAGGTGCTGGCATGGGTTGGCCAGGGAGGTTGTGAATGCTCCATCCCTGGTGGTGTTCAAGGCCAGGCTGGACAGAGCCTTGGGTGAGATGGTTTAGTGTGAGGTGTCCCTGGCAGGGGGGTTGGAAATGGATGATCTTAAGGTCCTTTCCAACCCTAACTATTCTATGATGCTATGATTCTATGTTATCTGACCAGAGCAGCAACTCTCCTCTTATTTCTTTCTTCAACATCTAGCACTGTGAAGGCTCAATTTTTAAATCAAAGGTCCTGAGGTTCCTTGATCTGCACTTAAATACCAATAAATACACCAATATTGTTAGCAGATGCTTAGAAAGGTGTTTTGCTTTCTGAACTACCAATATCGGAAAAGGCCTTTCAATTTTCCTAGCAAATGCAAGGCCTCCTCCACAGTGAGTATGTTATTTACTGAATATTCACTGAACTTTCAAAGTCAGATTAAATTTGTTTTCCCTTCTGTTCAACAGCTTTAACCATGGAGAGAGATATGGGAAAGGATGGATCCGAGGTTAAATAGTCACTCAGACTGAGAAGAAGCTGTCTCCCTCTTGCAAGACAGCTCCTCAACTGCCAATTTCACAATTCCCTCCTGACCCCAATAATACGTTTATAATAAGAAATGCTATTAATACAAATAAAGGGAAGAAAAAACAGGCTCTGAATACAGCAGAGTATTTATCCCAGCTTAACATCACTGTCTTATCACCGCGGTAGGAGTGAGAAGGAAATCAAACTCCACTACATCAAACCAGCTTTTAACACTGAGATCCATCCTGATAATATCACTGCAGTTTATCAGCGGGATCTCCTCCATCACAAACTCCAAACAGGGAGTGTGTGACGAGGTTATCATCCCACCAGAGCCCTGCTTCATTTCCCCAGTGCCTTGCTTCCATCCAAGTAACAGCATGCCTGGCAGAGACCAGTCCGGACCCCACGAGGCTAATCCCAGAAGTGTCTCAGGAAAGCTGTTTGGTATAAGGAGTTACCAGCTACAGTTTCTCTTGCACATGAACCACCATCACTTCATACCTTGCTGCTGTAATGAGGATGCTCTCAAAGAGCATACTCAAAGGTATCTGTTATGTAATGCCATAGCCCATGGCTCATAGGAAGAACAGACATGGCCATGGGCTTTTTTGGGACCATGTATCAGCAAAAGCATGACGTTTGACTATGTATTAGAAAAAAAACAGCTCTTGGATGCATGCATGAAGATAAATCCCACATTCCCGGGCACACTGGAGGTGTCCTGCTCACTTCATATTGTCACAATGACGATCTCCATGTCTCACTGATTCACGTCTACATCAAGCCACCCTTCAGGGCCTCGTCTGCCTCTGTGCTGGCAATGACTTACCTGCCTCAAATGACACGAGTTCCCCAGCATGCTGTGCCCAGGCTCTCCAAGATCCCATGTCCCCAGATATCCCTGTGCCTGGGTCATCAATGGTCCTCTTGTTTGCTTCCTGTGGGGCAACACTTACAGCTCTGCCCTCCAAGACCTGCCTTTAGTGCATGAAAAGGATGAGGAGGTCTCGGACCCAGCACCTGAGGTAACCCTGAGGCAGCAGGACATCACAGCTCCATCAGGAAAGGCCAGGTCTGTGCAGCACGCGTCAGGGTTTCCGTCAACACAGAGTTATCAGGGTGGAAAATGATCTCAAATTGCAGTGTCAAAGCCTATGGTTGTGCTTTTTTGCTCCTGCTGCAGTAAGTGACATGAAATGGAAAACCTATGTATAGGAAAACTCTGCCATTTCCGGCAATTTCCACAAACTCTCACCATTCTTTATTTGGTCATCCTCAGATCACTGCTCTCAGCATGCAGCAGGAACATGGGATGAAGATGAGAGACAACAAAACCCTGGCGAGACTCCAACCACGATCAATGAGTAACGAGCATGACCAGAGGTACAGGAGTAAATATTTACAGTTATTTTTGAAGCAAAGTCTCTAGAAAGATGTCAGCTCTCCCTGTCCGAGGCATTGATTCCTGATTACAAAGGAAAGGGGAGGAATGGAAACTTTTCCAAGGTAAGGGATCACCTAACTGCCTGTCACAGGGTTTCGTGGAACACCCTCGGTCTGCCCCTCTCTGGTCAACGTCGGAACCCCGCGCTAGAAGGGTTGTAGGTCTGAGCGAGTTTAGCAGCCCCTAAATTCCTAGAAAAGCAATTGTAACTTATACTTTGCTTATTACAAACGTTTGATTTTCTGTACAAATTACAGAAACATGTTATTATATAAAATCAGATGTTTTGTTACAGGCAAAACATTACCATAGTTACCTTCCTGGTTATCCCCAGGAGCTGCAGTTATTAGCTTGTCCATTATGAACATCTGGGTTTTATTTATATATGTTATAAATATGTGTATATGCACATAAATTAGGAATTGCAAACTATTTGTTACAGTGCTTTTCTAGCGTATGAGAAAGCTAGAATGGGAAACCAGTTTCCCACCACAGGAGACTCAAGCTCAAACACTTTTACAGATAAACTGTATACAGAAAACAAGCAAAGACCCTAGTACTTACTGATACACAATATGATTTTCTCAGTTCATTGAAACTCCAATTATTGTGTGCAGCCTGCTTGACATCTCTTTCCTCCACGTAGTGCTGGATCCATTCATTGTTTCTTTCTTTGGGAAATTTATTTTCACCACCTATTTTGTAATGGCCACAGCAACAGCTCTTCAGCCTTGACTGAGTCCTTTAACACAAACATCTCTCATGACACACACAGATACGTGTACCCTCCCCTCTGCTTTCAGTCAGCTGAGGCAGGAACGTGCAGTGGTTTGTTGTGGAAGCAGCTGGGTTTGGTTTATACAAAGAAGGGCCAAGAGATGCTTCTTACAGCCGGGAAGTTTGATGGTGGTCCTCAGCTTCACAAGAGCGTTTTGCCTCCTGCCATACCAGGCCACCAAGTGAATTTAATGGTCAACCCCAAACCTCTGCCCATCCATACCCTGGAGAAGGTGTAAGTTAAGGAATGCTGCCGGGAAGCAGTGCACTGGGCAGGAGCCAGAATAGATGAGCTGTGGCAGCCAGCACCACACCAGTGACACATGGCAACATCTCGGACTTATTGAGAGCCACCTACGTGCTGCAGGCTGGGCCAGGTGTACCTCATATCCATAATATCACTAAGGGCAAGTCTGCTCTTGCTGCAGAGAGGAGATACACAAATACCCAACCACTTGTATCAGGTGGTGCTGATACAGGGAGCAGGTAAGGCTCAGCAGAGCTGCTCGCTCATTGCACCTCTTCAGACTCCTTTTGGGGCCCTGTCAAGCCACGGATGCACTGGAGGAAAACAGGAGCAGAAAGGTTTGTTTGGGATCTGCCCAGCCCACGGAGTTAATCAAAGCGTAGAAAGCACCAGCCCTCTGAGCCAGACCAGGCAGTGCCATGGCCAACAGACGAGGGGATACAAGAGCAACACCAAACATCAACTATGCCAGCGTGAAGAGCCACTACCTCCAAACCAAAGGTGAAGCCTGCTGGGGCTGTGCACATCCACTCATGAGCAGACACACTGGGAGCAATGGTCTGTCTTTGGTACAGACCATGCAACATGACTTGCACTCAGTGCAGTGCCTGTGGGACTTGGCAAGCTCAGTAACACCAATCCTGGGCAGTCTGTATGGCACTGCTCCTCATGGTGCAAACCCCTCCATGAACCTACAAATTATTTCCTTTCCTCCCAGGCGAGGTGGCACCTCATAGTCAGCAGTGTTAATAGACACCGATGGGTCGGGAAGCAACATTTGCTCCAAGATCTGATACGTGATAATCTTCCAATGATGCTGCTAAAGAGTTACGAGCCCTTTCTCCTGGCCTGAATCCAAAGCCCATGTTTGAAACCTGAGGTTCAGCAAGCACTGATAAGGAACGGGTATTTCTGGCAACAGGCCGTCAGTTAGAAGAGGTGACAGGACTGCTGAGAGGCTGAATCACTTCTGAAGAAGAAAAGAAAGATTCTGCCTCCCGATGCAATTTGCTCAGCATCCTCAGAAACTCCAGCAATACAAGTTTGTCTGCCTTCCCCCTTTACAGCTCACCCTGTGCTTGTCAGCACATACATTATCCTCGCACAAAAATCACCTTAAAAAGCGTGTCCCAAATCTCACCAGTGACTGTCACACAGACACCGTTTGGGCACGTTGATGCTCACGCATTGCTTGCTGTATCAAAGCACCAGGCTGCACCCAGAGTGGTGCTCAGAGCGCCCGCTACCCACTGCCGCTCCTCCAGCACATCCCCAGCCCCAGCCCAGCGCTCTCTCCGGGCAGCCCTCCTCCATCTCCAACGCCTTCTGCAGAGGAAACGGCGCAGACTGACCAAATTCCGATCCCCTTACACAGCCCCTCGGAGCCGCTCCCCGGGTGGCTCGAGCAGCCTTGGCCGCTTGCTCAGACCCAACAAGGCAGCGAGGATCCAGAGAGCCAAACTGTTCTTTACAAGGGAAATAGAGTGTGGGATATTTCCTAGCCTTGGGCTAATGGGACCCCAGAAATGTCTCTGCATCGGCTGGAGCCTCAAGCTGTGTCTGTTGTTATTGATATTATTAAAAATAAAGAAATAAAATGAAAGCAAAAGATTTGAGAAAGAACACAGCCAAACTCCCAGATGAGCTGAGTTTGGGGGAGGGGGGGAGAGATGCAGCAGACTGAGGAAATCACTGCAGTGCACAATATCAGCACCTCCCTTACCTGTAACAAAGGGTTTATTGTGAAATTATAGCATTTACAGTAGTGATGCAGTAGGCTATTTAAAAGATAAACAAGCACACAGATGCACAGAGCGCTCTTCACAGCAATAGCTGTAAATGCTGATCTAGGTTCAGAGCACAGAGATTTCCCATAGTCTGATCTCCGGCGCCCCCAGACTCCAGAAGCAATCTATCCCCAGGCAGATGGGCTGGGCTTGGTTCTCTCCTCAGATCTGTCTTTTAAGGGTTTCCAGACCTAAGCCTCGGATGAGCCATTTCTGCACCGGGGAGCTGCTTGGGGCTGCAGAGGCCAAGGGCTCAGACACGAAGAGTACGTGTGAGTCCAAAGCGTGGGAAGGGGCCGTGAGTTTACTGAGCTCTAAGTAGACATTGGGCTGGATGAAAGCAGCCGCTGCAGCCCCTGCAAACAGCATCACCCCAAAGCCTCGCTGACAAGGGACAGCTATCTCCCCTTGAGTTTAAGGGACACACACTGAAGATAATGCTGCCTCAAAGCTGAAGGTCCTTCAAAGTGACTGACTGAAACCCTACTGCTCTGCTCTACCTAAGCAGGAGCTTCCAGTGTCGCACAGACCTGAACAGCGCGCTCCATAACCAACCCCACCTGGTAAAAACTTATTAAAATGTTTAATTAGCTTTTGATTAACAGCATATTTCAGAATTCTTTAGGGACCTGCAGATGAGCAGAGGCACAACTTTGAGGTCTGGGGCCTTTAATTTTTGTAAATGAGCTCCCCCTTGTAAACACAATTACATCAAGATATCAATTGCTCCTCATTTGCGGAGCATGAAGCAAGTTGTGCTAATGTGTCGAAATGAGGGGAGAAATAAAGAGAGCAATGGATCACCGAGTCTTTGAAGGGAAAAGTAATACTGCAGTAATTGATAGAAGGGAGAGTTGGTGGGTGGGACAGTCGCTCTCAAAGAACAGTGGCGCTCAGCCAGTAAATATGACTCAATTGAGAAGAGCATCACTGCCATCTTCAGGACAGCCGGGTTCTCTTCCCTGCTATGTAGCAGCAGCTTCCCCCAGAGCGTATTTTTGGTTTATGCAATACAAACCAAAGCGTTTTCTGCAACTCTATCCAAAGTTAAATTCTTAGTTATTATTGATGCTCTGCAAAATGACGGTTTGGTATAGTGCCTGTCAGCTTCTGAAATCTGACATCTCAAACTGCCCACAGGAACATTTCATAAGCATCATTTCCGGGGCAAACTTCAGTTTAAGATGGAAACGACCTGTCCGTCACTTCAGCCTGTTTCAGTACAACGACATCTCCTGATGGACACCTCTTGCCTTTTATTCAGTCCAGCTGAAGTGTCCTCAAGAAGCCACCCTCTTCCACTTCTCTTTCAAGATATTTATATTAGCGTAAGAGATGTGTTAGGAAACTCCTCATGACATCAGCCAACTTTCCTTCCATGGCATGAAATCCTCATTCTTCAAGCCAGAACACAGTCAATCATCTGGTAAACACAGAAAGCACCTCTGGCCTGGGTCTCAAAGCAGCATTTCACTCACAGGCACAAGCCATTTCAAAGATGCACAGTGTTGAATGTAGGGGATGCCACTTTAAAAACAACAGTAAGGATGCTGCATATGATAAAGGCAATTGTTTAAAACCTAGCAAAATACAGTTAAGATTTCTACATTACTTAAGCTCAAGTCTTTCAGCCAATGCTCTCCCACTCTGCTTTTAACTACACCAATGCTGATCAGGGGTCACATAGCTGGTTACGGGGACATCAGTTTTACAGTGCAACATCTCCCTCCACCCTGCAATCAGCCACATCTCCTGGGCCCCTTCACATGATGAGTATTTCCAGTCACATGGGATGAGCTGGATGAGTGCATATCTGCCTTTCCCAAGCCTGGACACCGGCCCATCATTTGGCCAGTGTTCGAGCATCACTTTGACACAATAGGCACATGTGAAATCACGCAATGCAGGAAAATGAGAAGCCAGGATAAAATAAGCAGCTCTGTTCTTTCCCTCCCTGCATCCAAAGAAAAGATGGGTCACAGATCAGGCCAGACACATGCTGTTGCCAGGCCAGCTCTGGCTTGGGGTTGTCTCAGACTCCCATGACTACAGAGGCCACTTCTCTGCCTCAGTCAGTTCATGGTGCACATCATTACCAGCAAGGAAGCAAAGCCATGATAGACATACAGATATCATCTGCATCAGGAGCTCTCCATGCTTCTGTAGAGAAGGACATCACCAATACACCCTGAATGGTGAGGAAAGGAAGAAGACAGAGATGCACCTCCAGAGATACTGAGATCAAAAGGGATTTACCATCACCAACCAGGAACTGCATGGCAGGAGCCAGAAGGCACAGCTCTCCAGCGTCCCTCTTCACCATCACAGTTGCTTATAACTCATTTATTGGGCATTTCTACCCTCTACAGCAACGTGTTGCCTATGGATAAGGCTGAAGCGTGAGCAGAGAACACAGGTTCCCAGGGCAGGAGCCTGCAGGAGGTAGCACACTGCTGCAGTTCACAGCAGGCCACAAATAACACCTGAATTCCCACCTGTTGCACAAACTGAGGACCCTGGAGCCATCCTAGGAACTGTCTTCAACCATTCCTAATCATAGAAGATCACAGCACCAACGCATTTCTGTGTATGTCAGAGGGATGCTTTCCAAAAGGAAAATGAAGGGTCTTTTGTGAAGCTGCAACTGTGAGATGCACACACATGGCTGAGCAGGGCAGCCAAGGAAAGGCTGCAAGTAAGCATGGCCCCTGGAGTTCCAAGACCACTCACAAGAGGACAACCTCAGTAAGAATGCTCATAACACATTAAGTCTGTGTAACTTGCTACCAGCCTACCATTCACCCAAGCATTTGCTGGTGGAATAATTACAACACTTGAAAAACTCTATTCATCCACTTGCCCAAGTCTTGTAACATCCCCACATCAATCAGGCAAGTTCACCTCTGTAACTCCACACACACCCGCTGCACACCACTGCAGCTGCAACCAAGAGGGAGCAGAAGGCTGCTCAGATACAAGAGCCAGGATCAGATCATATCTGATCACCAGCCCTTCTGGTGTCCTACCTTTGACAGATGCGATGAGCCTGTCCAGGCACCCTGTATCATCACAGCACCAGAATAGAAGGATGAGACCAACCTGAAAGGGGCATTACACTGAAGGGGGGCAGGGAGGGGAGGGGGAAGCAAAGCATTGCTGCGGATCCAGGGCACCGAGCTGGATGCAATCACCTAATTTTTAACTGTCCCATGTGATTCCGTTCATTACAACACTCATATGCAAATTGGCAGCATGAACTTTATACTGGGTTTGCTTCAGTCCTTGCTTCACTGTCCCCGGACAGACAGAGAGCTGCTGCTATCCATCAGCCAGCAAACGTTACACTGGGAAAAGGAGGGAATAAACTTTGCTAGGGGAGTAGAGACCAGAAGAAAGAGTACAAGTGAACATGCTGGCAACTCAGAGCTAGCTCTCTATTTTGATAAAAGATCCTGCTTCACAAAGAGGCATTCCTCAGCATTTTAAGAAACAAGTAACCCCATCATCACAGGCAGGCTCAAGGACTACTCCTGCCTCAAGCAGGACTTGTTCGTGTCCGGTAAACATCACAGGAAGCTTCCACACAGACACACTTTTGAAATGCCACAACTAATTATTAACTCTCAGCGACCGTACAAACCACCCCTTGTTATTTACATTTATTTTACAGGTCTGTCTTTTCAGAAAGAAAAACCCAACAGTAAGTTTAGAAAACCTGAAGAAAAGAGGAGCATCCTAGTTTAGCAAGAGCCTAAAGAGTCACCACACCCCTGCTGTGAAGATGTCGTGGTTTAAACCCTAGCCACCAATGCTGGCATTGGATTTGTGAGCCTGGAGAAAGCAGCCAGAGGGTGGTGCATCCAGAAGGAGATGTTTACCCAGGAACACTCCAAGTCCACCTGCAACAAGCCATTTCAGAATCTCTCTCTCTAGACTTGCTTCAGCCATAAAAATTACTAGGAAATAAGCAACCCCTGATGTGGTTTATGCGCTGGAGTAGATTGGAACAGGAAAGGATACTTTTTTAGGACAGACATTTCCATAATTTGTGCCCTTTATATGGGAAATGTTAAGAACCAAATCAACATCACACAAGCAGGCTGGTACTGAAGAACTACAGAAAAAAACTAGTGTGGGCTTGTAGGGTGGCCCACACTACCCACGCATAACAAGTAAAACAGAGAGGGAGAAGATTAAACAAGTAGGTTCACAAGGAATAAGCACACCCAGTGGACACTCAGCAGTTTCAGCTCAGAAATGCAAACAGCTGATGCCTGGTGCACTGAAGGCCTGTCGTTGGCTCTTGGAAAGCTCACAAGCAGGGAAGCTTGTGGAGTTGTGGCCAGCCAGCTCACAGGCACGCCAGCTCTAATCTCCTTCCCCAGCTGCGTACACAGAAACTGCAGAACACAAATGCTGGAGGAAAAAAATAAAGGGAAAGCTCCAATTATCCTCAGACCACAAGAACAGCGATGTTTAAAAGCAAAGATGTTGGCAGGGCAGCAGAAAGGAAGAGCTGTCCAAAACAGTCAACTGCAGAAATCCTGTGTTGTTTTAGTCAGCAGCCATTGAGGCAAGACGAAGAAGAAACTTGCTGTATGGCTACTTCTGTTGGAACAGCACCCAGGCTGGATTTGCTGTTTCTAAATGTTTTCTAACAAGACTCGGAATAAAAGCAGTCAAATACCTAAGCTTCTACTTAAAAACTAATCTCTGTAAATTAGGTTTCCTTTAGAAAGCTTTACTTCCTTGAACAGAAGTATGATTTTGCCCCTCCTGTGGTTATTGATACCTGTACTCATGTTAACAAGGCTGAGAGAAAACTGTGTTTTCCTCCTATGGGTAATGAACTCATGAGGACAGTTACCCTTTGGATACCTGCAAAATGGTTGGGTGTACCAGTTTGTAACAGTCATAATTCTGGGAAAGATTTAAGAAAGCAATAAAATCAAGTTTTGTCCTTTCTCAGCTGGATTCAACTGTGATGCTGCTAAAAGGATTGGAGAGGGGTATCATGTCAGAGCAAGTGTTTTATCCCTGCAGCCAGCATAGCACATGGTTTGCTTTCTCCATAGTAGGGACCTTTGTTAAGCCTCTTTGGCAGGAAATAAAGTAAGTGTTACCCTGCCTAACCAAGCAGAAGGTGCAAGTACCAGCAATGCACCCACTTGTACTGTCTCTGAACTCTTCCTCAAGTATTATGATATAAAATTTTGCAGATTTCCAAAAACAACCAAAAGATAAAAAGGAGGATCTGTCCTGATGGTGCAGAAAGGGTGTCCTCAAGAAACCCAGCACAGTCATGCTGCTTTGTTATACCTAGAGCTAGCGTGCCATGAGAAGTATAATCCACTACATGTCCAGCAAATAAAGCTGAGGGTGTTTATGCTTCCCTGCAGGTTTCAAATCTTTCCACAACGTTGACAATGCATTTCAGGCATAAGCACAACAGCACCACGCACATGAGGTGCACCAATGCTGGCCCATTGAAGCAAACTTCTTATTTCTCACAGATGCTTTTTAGTAATTCTCAGTTCTTGTTCTCCCACCTTCAATTCCTCCCCTCTCAAAAAGCCGTTTTCTTCACCAAACTATCAAAGCTTAACATGTGTTGTGCTAAAATACTAGCCAAACAGGAAACATCATCAGGATGCTAAGATTATTCAGATTTTGCACACAGTTCATAATACCTGGATCCACCAGAGCATACACCAGTAGAGGGTAAGAGACATTCCCCATCACTGGTACTGAAGGAGCCAAATCGACAACCTAACCTGGAGCTTCACTTCTGATGACTCTACTGACATGTCAATGCAAGCAGCCAAGATCAGGGTTCTTCAGCAACGTCCACCAGCATCCACATGGATCGCACAGAAGTTCTTCTCCCAAAGCCTGTACAAATAGCATTTGTAGGGACAGGAAAGCAGCACAAAGCAGAGAACCAGGACTCTTAAACACGCTTACATCAGTGGGTTAGACTAGAGGTTACTGGTAATGAAACAGCAGATTTTTCACTATATAAAATTTATAAATTTATTATTTTTTTGTAAAAATCCAAAGAGCACAAAGACATCTCACTCAAAATACTGGTAAATCAAACCACACTTAGAAAAATGAAAGCTGATTTTATTATCTTATCCACAGCCAATCATTTGACATGAACATGCATACGTAATTTTGCTACGCACACACCACAGTTTAACGTTAGTTATTAAAGGTTAAACATACAACATACATCCTTACAAAAATGAGTCAAAATGCAAACGTAACTGTTCAACAAAACAAGTTTTTACTTATTTAAAAAAACCTTTGTGTTGGGTACCATTTTGTACAAACACAGTTAATTTAAACAAATCTGCTCTTAGTTTCCTCATGGTTGCACATGAAAATAAGCTGCAATAGAAAATGAAGTCATCGAGGGATTTTTAAATAGCAGAAGTAGGCAGTCTCGCCATGCAGAAGAAGCAATATTAAATATTAGTTTTTTCAAAAAAAGAAAAAAACCCCACAAGTTTAAAAATATTTAGTTCAAGTCACAAATCTTTCCCCAGTACAGAGAAAATCCAAATGCAACGCATAATTAGCTGCCACTTAGGATGGCTATTCAGGAAAGCAGAAATACTTCCCAGAATTGATAATTTTCATTGATTTGGCACAGAAAAGAAGTCTGAGCTTACTTAAGAACAAGAAAGTGATTAAAAAAAAAACAAGGGTAAACAGGAAGAGAGAAAATAAAAAGCAAGGATGAATGAGAGAGTAGTTGCAATCACTAAAAAAAACAACTCTGTGCATCTCAGTCATTGCAGAATACTGTCTGTCTACAGCAGGTGCGAATTCCAGGTAACTGTTATTGCAACATGGATTTAATTTGCTTGGAGGTAGTCTCATCATTCAAATGCTTTGTTGTGTACCTAAACACAGGAAGAAAAATCAAGTTGAGAAAAGCACAGATGCTATTTTACTTTGGCTTAACAACTCTAATTTCTTTACAGCTCAACTTGAATGCAACAGAGTAAACCCACTCACCATTAATACGTACACAGCTTGGATATCCTGATCAGAAAATGCTATTAATCAATCCAAACTATAAACCATGGGGAGTTAAAATAAGCCTAAGATGGATCTCTGTTTTTTTGCTCACAGGCCATTTGGTAGTAAATGTTACCACTTGCGCCACCTAATTATACATAAGACTTCAATTCTGAGGTCTGTGTCCATAAGAGAAATCTTCAAATAAAACAGAGCTTCACAAAGTTTTCTTCAAAACTGAAGTGACCAAACCTTTCCAGATCCCTCAATGAGAATAGATGTAATTGGTATTCAGCCTAACTTCCTGTTCAGCTAAGTAACTGTGCTGCTAAAACTAAGGAGTATACATGTGTTCATTCTAACCCCTTCCCCCTTCCAAGTTCTCTATTACATGAGCACATTTTTACATCACTACAAAGAACTTGGTCATCTCTTATTTTAAAAGCAAGTACTGTGTACCTCCAGTGCTGACTTCTTTGTATGACAGTTTTCCCTGATCTTCCTTCCCTAACTTTAATCTAAAAGCAAGTAAAAACTTATTATGTAATTAAAATTAAAATAGCACTTTCATTATTATCCACAACTGCAGTGATCTTTGTTGTTCACTTGAAGAATGGCCTTCTGTTCTGGAAATCAGTATCAACATAGATTTCAGTCTTTTTTGGCCATTTATGCTTTCCACAAACAAGAGGCCTAAGTTTTCCTAACATTCAGAAGTTACTGCACTTGGTATTCTGCCCATGTGAAAAAGGTGAACATGATTACAGCACTTATATTAATTTCAAATTATGAACAGCTGATCTCCCTCCAAAATCCACACCACCTTCCATTTGCTGTTAAGACACATAATCTATCTCTTGAGAAAACATGAGAACTTCTAACACTTTTCCAGACTCAAAAGACTTAGATTTGGACTTAATTTCTCATGACATCACCTTGAATCTGTTTTCACCATGCTCACACACAGCAGCTCACCTCTGCATCTCTTCCTAATAACTCCAAATGTGATTTAAAGAAAGATTCAAATATCCTACCCAAAAAAGTAATTCAGATGAGTGAAACCAGGACTGCTGAAATAAGTTATGTATGAAATGGGTTGGTGTGGTGGAATGACAGCACAGACTGAACTTACATGAACAACCACAAAATAACACACAACAAAGGGAGAAGCTGAACTACACTTTCCATGTACATTAACAGTGTCAACCATGATGGGGAAAACCAGGGTATCAGTAAAGGTGGGTGCTCATCTGCAGCTGCAACCACAATAGATCAGTCAGAAAACAAATGCTAATACAGCATTTTCCCTCTGGAAGCTTGTGGTTTTACTCATCACCATTCCAAAGACTGATCACATACAGGAGGTTCGGAGATGAATAACAGAATGATTTCAGCATGGAAATACTCACATGACATCTCAAATTAAGCCCAGATTTATATTATTTTAGCTAATAATCTGGAAAAAAAAAAACTTTGCAAGTGAAACCACTTATAGTACAGTTAATTCTTACCACATCTTAACACAAAAGGAAAAATGAAATCAATGCTGTTTTTCTTCTATATAGTGAAACTGAGTACAACTCCACACTTTCAGGGAAGACATTTGAAAGCTTCCACATTTGAAAGTGGTGCATGAATAACAATACCCAGGCGCAGTTAACTGTTACCAAAGTAAAATGATACTTTTTCAAGAAAGGACAAGAATGAAGAGCATGTTACCAACTACAGGTACAGCTTTATGACCCAAATCACCAGTTTTTAGGTTTCTACATGGAATACTAATTTTTCTTTATCTCTCCAATTAATGTGGCAATTTATCTGTTCTACAGTAAAAAAACCGAAGCTTTTACCTTAAATACCTCCCTATAAATATCTTGTGAAAGGAATGATTTCTAGTTACGTACGAAAAAACTACCTGCCTCGTATATTTGAAGCTATGTGTGAAACAGAACACGGGAAACTACCCTTATAGTCTACTAATAATAAATAAAATCATTAAGCTATGGCTAAACCACACACAGTGGAGGATATGGTCAATGCAAAATAATCCAGCCATTTCTTTGGTAAACTGGCACAAGTCACTGTGCACGTGCTGCAGTTCTCATTCACTTGCTTGGTTGTCCAGTCAGGAGATGTGATCACAGTTAATCTCCAGTCTTCTTTTAGTATGTATTACATTTTGTCACCAGCTTTAACTTCAGGTACAACGCCTAGCCTGTCTTACCTCTACAGACTCATTCTTAATCTGTGTGCAAAGTACACAAAAAGTTATCTTAGAGTTAACAACTTCAAGTTTACAACTTGGCTTTTAAGGCATAGGAGCTTCTTCATTCATCCCTTCCTCAAGACACATCGGATGAGAAGCCTGCAATAACCATATTCACCTTTTACCTGTAACCTTGAGTGAATAGTTTGCTGCTGAAGGAAATGCCCTGGAAGTTATGAAGTTAAGAAACATCATGTAAAAGATTTCAAATAAAAGAATAAGAGTACCTGAGAGCATTTAGAAGGCCTTCTACACTGTTAGGAGGCTGGTCTTTAAGAACTTTGATGCATCCTTTCATCTGGAGATAAAAAATTATAATAAAAAATTCTAAGCTGTCAGATGTGGTTTATATTTAGTTTGTCAAAGAAAAAAATAAGTATTTAAAACTTACAGCAAAGACATTTTCTTGCTATTAGAAAGGAATTAAGCTTTCAGTATTACATTTTCTTATGACAGAATGGCTTAGCTACTTAAAAATCTGCGTATCTTCAGACAATGCAGTTTTGATGTCAAGCTCTGTTTTAATGACCTTAAAAAAACGGAACTGTAAACAAAAATCTTTGTTTATCATAAATCCATTAAGAACAACTGCATTCAGCCAGTGAAATAATGACAAACTGTAGCTAACACAATGGGATAATATAAAACCACCGGGAAGTGGCATTCAGTAACACTATGTATTCCATAGACTTGCAGTCAAACAACAGCAGAAAGTTGAAGACTTGAAGGCTGGTGGATGGTGAACTAGCTTTTTACCATATACTGGGGAAAAAGCTAGACGCCACTGTTATTTCCAGTCATTCTGATTTGTATCTTTCAACACAACCACTGTCTACAAGTATTGCAAGATGCTAGCCAAATTTCATCAAACCAGATTTTTCATGACCTGACAATCATCACTTGTATGTCTGAAGGCTTAGCTTACAATTCTCACTACTTATGCATATGGTTTGATAACAGCTACCACCATCCAAAATGTGTATATGCTACCAGAACCTGGAGGACAGAAAAGGAGCCTACACACAATTTAAGTACTCAAAAGATTATTTAGTAACAAGAAACTTACATCAATTTTTGAAGTTTTGGCAAACGCGCCCACCGGATGCACATGGTCATAGAGTATAATGACACCCACCATTACCCTCAGACAGAATGATACTGTTTCCTCGTTTGTAAACCTGCTTCTATATTCACTGCAATTTAAAAACACAGATTATTATCCGTGACACACAAAAGCACACACTACTGATGCTCAAATAAGATTAAAGAGAAAAATCCTACTATAAATCCTCACGGGAAAAAAATCCCAACAAAACAATCCGAATAAAAATCCCAAATCCACCAAGCCCACAGCCTTTTTCCGTTCAATAACCTGCCTACAAGCCACAACACTGCTTAAAGAGTTCTGTAGATTAATATAGATTCTCAAACTAAAAAAAATTTAACCAATACATACTAACTTTGCGTTCAGCGCTTCCTACCCTTTTCCCTTCCATCCTCTGATATACATGCAATCCTAACTTCTGACTCAGGTTAAGAAAAGCTCTTAATGTGCTCCAAAACAGATATACTGTGTTTTCTGGACAGAAGCTTATTGAATTTTACTACTGGGAAACTATTTAGAACTCAGAAGAAACAGATAAAACAGCCCAAAGTTTAGTTTGACTTCTTGTGCACCCCCTCCAGTGCCTCTCAAGTTTACAGCAGACAACAGACTGCTTTCATGCCTATCAGTTGTCTCATAATTCCCCAGGCAGGGGCACTGTCATTTTGTTCCACCCATCAGGCAAGCCAAGTTGCAAGAAGTACCATCCAATGCATTGCTCATAACCTCTCTTTCAGGAGGCCCTAGGCAATCATGCTAAAATAGTGTATTTCCCTGAATTATACATGAGAAAGCCATTTATAAAGAGTGCCAAGAGGTTGTCTAGCTTTTATAGCCGTTCTGGTTTTAAATATTAATATGTTCAGAAAAGCAGACCGCATGATTTGCATGGCTAGCAAAATGAGACAAGTTAGTTTCATGTCAAGGCAGACAACTAAGTACGTAAAAAGAAAGCATCTAATTACCCCAATTATGTTTCTTTCACCGTATGCATCACAACTTGTGTCTTAAATACAGAGATAATTCATAGACAATACAAGCTCAGTTTATACTCACGGGGTTTCCAGCATGACCCTGCACACACTAGCCATGGTGCTTAAGCAATCTGTAGTATTCTCTATCGGTAAATTTTTATTCTGCAGAAGAAGATAAGAAGAAGAAAATAAAGTTTCTACTTCAATTACTGTGAAATATTACACTACAAAACCTACATCAAATCAGTGATCTGTTGGCATGGCTAATGTAGAGGAATTAAAAACACCAACACAGCTGGGTAGGTCAGGTAGTCTTGCACTGATTTGTGACAATATTATAATATAGATTAGCAACTTACAGAGCAAAGCCTACCATCTAGGGTTTGCTTGTTTGTTCGTAGTCAAAGAAATACACCATTGATACAACTGACTTTTGGAAAGTTTCAAAGGAATTATCTAACCTGCTCATTAAAGACAGAAATTTCTATAGCCAAATACATGCATCTGCTGCAATGGCAAGATTTAACATTGTTACAGACAAACATTGCAAAGAAATGCAAAATAAGAGGTGATTTTTTTCTCAAGGCATTTCAAGTAGAAAGCTGAACTCAGGAAAAATATTAGAAGACAAATGTATATTTGTATTAATGATGTAATTTACATGTTATTTTATTAAGAAATAGTGTGGATCTTTGTCATGTAAGACAAAGATCACAGTTATCAGAAGACACGTGCAAAACTTGTAATAACTAGATTTTACCACTTTTGTTTAGGTAGTTAAGGATAAAGAAGGATGTGTTAACATGCCAGGAAAGTTTTATAGTTCAGGCTCCTTCCCTCTTCTTCAATAATGTAAATATACTTGACTTTACACAGCTAAAACAGAAGTGTGTTGGCAAGGAGAAAGGGAAGCTATGTTTCAATTCCTATTTCAAACCCAGAGAATCAAGTCATTTCCTCTTCAATTTTCTGAAGTTTCTCCCCTAAATCACCACCAAACTGCAGGCAACATACCTCTTCCCACCTTCCTCCTCAAAGATAACAACTGCCAACGTTGTTATGCTGCTATCTGTTCACTTTTTGGAACATATCTAACAAGGTGGCTGGCTGAACTTACCCTAACCTCTACAGCATCTGTGAAAGATACTTCATGTGTTCTGAGGCTCCAAACCCAAAAGTTTGATTTCTACATGTCAGATTAAGCCTGGTAGAGGAGTTCTTATGTTCCAAAGTTATGTCTGGCCCTGTAGTGCTTTGATGTACACTATCCAAGCCATAAATTTATACTCTTACCTCTGACACAAACTTTGTTGTAGCATCACTTAAGGTTTTTAACATTGGCGTTGCTTCAGCGTAAAATAAAGACATTCTGTTTGCCAACTCATTATTTACCTCATTCTCTCCCTCTGCCTGTAAAAGAGAAGGAAAGAAGAATTTATTTGTTCTGCACATGAAAAAGGTAGGTGGTAGTATAAGATTACACTTAATCTCTTCCAAGGGTTACCTACTGGGACATTGTTAATCCTCATACGGCTCAGAGTTCTTCTATAGTAGCTGAAATCATTTTGTATAGCAGGATTTGTCATCTATATAGATATAAAAACAAATGAATTTTGACACTGTCAAGAAAAAAATAAAGGTAAGTTTTCATAAAATACAATACTGAGAATAAGAAAATAGTCACCCTTCTGAGCTAAAAAGCCTTGTGACATGTTGGGAAGTGGTACGTAGAACATGAAGCTTTCTGGCTAAATTCTCTGATTTTTCAGAACCAGATCTAACAAGAACAAGAAAAGCAGCAGTCTCCTAAAGAGGAGTTTGAAATTAGTAGGCTGGAAAAAAAAAAAAAAAAAGGCTATGCTGTTTGCACTTCTAGGATAAGACCAGCAAATGAAGATCATTTCAACTTAGTTCTTTGCACATTAGCAGGAAAATAGCTGGACTATGGGTGTGGATATACTAAGAGCAGCAGCATTATCCCAAGAGTTATTCCAAATTTGGGTGAAGAAACATGATTAATATGAACTGACCTATAACAAGTGCCTGAAGCTGATACAATATTTCATCAGCTTTCCAGTTTGATCTAACTCTAGGTCATGCAAACGAGCCGAGCACAGTAGATATATGAGCATCTACTGCATGCTCTATCTAGAACAGAACATGACCCAGACTGCTTCAGTAAACAGACTCGTTTTCCTTTTGCTAGCTTTTGTGCTTACAAAATGACAAGTTCCTACCTTGAGCTCATCAAACCGGAGTGTGAAGTGAAGAATTTCTGCAAACTGCTTAGCAAGAGCCTGCTCTCGCTCCAGGTGTTGCGTTGGTGAGTATGGAGTGCTTGTCAGAGCTCCCAGCAGACCTCGCAATCCTGCCTCTTCAGTGAGAGGAAAACATTTGGCAATATACAACTGCACCCACTTTTTGTCTCTACTGATAGATACTCTGCATTCTAGGCATAAATTACACATCTGCCAAAATACCTAGCAATTAATAATAATGGGCCTTGATGAACTGTTTCTACATGCCACTGTTGCCATATTTACTTAGGAACTGCTGTAAGGACAAGGTCTAATGAGCACTGACAGCCATGAAAAAACTTGTTTAAAAGTTTTAGTTGAGCTTTATCTGCAATATTTGTGTAAAATAGTTCAATAACCTGTGTTAGCGGACTACAGCCTTTAAGATAACACAGAATTCAAGAGGTACATACCTATCAGCAGAAGTAATGGTAAGATAAATATATAATCCAATTTCCTGCTCATCATCTTGAGAAAAATACTTTACTTCCCTAACAAAGTGGAACCTGCCTGCAAAAACCTTCCTTTTTTCATAAGCTATGCTAATAACTGCCTAGAAGTTTTTGGGGAGAAAAATCAAGTCTAATGGATTTTATCAATTTAGACACAACATCAGTCAAGTTGGTTTTGTAAGGGTCATGAAGCACCATCTTTAGTATTGCACCTGCAGGAACCAAGATCAGGTATTTCCACAGACCAAATTATTTGTGGGATTTCTGGGGAAATAACAGTCACTTTTAAGTACTACTGGTATCAGAAACATTAACAGAATTAATTCCCAATGAATTAGTCTACTAATTTTCAAAACAATCAGCTGGTTAGTGCTTTTCAGAATTACTAAAGCAGTAAAGAAAGAGGATGACACGTATGCTCCCATTCTCCCTCTCAGGTATCCACCTAAACCAGTTTGCTTTCCCATGCAAGAAGGTAGCACACAGATATAAGATCCAATCCAGTGTATGAGGGAATATATACAATATTTGCTTTTATCTACTAACAAGGGCTTGCCCTAGATGTCATCACACCTGAATATGTCAAATGTACTACTGAATGAAGACACCCCCCCCCCCAAGTTAATACCGTTCCACTTACCTAGTCTTTGAGAAAATTCATAGAATTTCTTTAGCTTGCCTACTAGTGGTACAACTGCACCCCACGCCTTCTCTTGCAACTTCTCATCACTGGGATGCTGTATTGCCTTCAAATTAGAAAAAAAAAAAAGAGGAGAAAAGTATGCTTACATTAGGAATAACTGATACAGTACCATAAAAAAAGAGAAATACCTATACAGGACAACTGAAGAGCTAGGAATTGACAATTCTACCTACTGAGAAGTTTCCAAGTTGAGAGACAAGCCTGTACTAACACATGTCTTTTCCAAAAAGCTCTAAATACTTGTGTTGAAAGTAAGTATCCTGAATAGAAAAACAACTTGGAGAGAGGATTAAGAAACCGTTAAAAATAAAGCTACTCAAGTAAGAAAATGTACATAAGCAGACGTGGCTTATTAAAATCAAAAACTTTACTGGGATACTTCTAAGCAAAAAAGTTTAGTGATCAAAACCTCATCCTAACGTTGGTGTCCATTGCCAACTTCTGAATTTGCAAAGAAAAAAAAACCCAAATCTGCTGTGAAATTCAGGCTAAATATTAGAGTAGGAACATTTAAGCATAATCAAAAACATAAAGCACCACCAAGACATGGTGTATATCGGAGCTTTGAGGTATGTATGTATAGACCTTATCTTTACAGTGAACTTCCCAGACAGATAAATTCTTAAATTCAATGTCTCCAGGTTACTGAAATTAACTACTTAGCAACTGAAAATTACTCAGAAAGCAGAAATAAAAATGCTCATCACTCTTCCGATGCATTCACAGTCAAGTACTCAAATCCAAAATCTGTTTCAGTCAACCTCAGCCTGTAAGCCTTAGCACACTCTCTCTAGTCCCCAGAACATTTCCTTCTTGCGATTCTACCTCCTCTCCGGAGCATCCCTCCTCTTTCTTGACTGGAGCTGCAGGCTTCCTTCCTGATCCTGAAGCCTCTTCTTTGAAGAGCAAGCAAGTTATCTCCCCTCTTAAAGGTTTTGTGTGACACAGCTACCCTTCTTAAACCTACCTTACAAATTCAACAGAGGGAAAAACTCATGGTACTTTAACTAAAGCTGAATGTACTTTAACTAAAGCTGGGAGTATTTCAAATTCATCTGGAGTGAGCAGAGATTCCTCCTATCTAATAGTATTTCTGAAAGTGTGTTACAGTGGGTAACTCCTCCCTTTTGGAGCAAAGCAGCCTCCACTACCACATCTGAGGAAGAAGGAAAATAGGTTGGAAAGAATATTTATCCTACCCTTTGTCAAAGGCAAAGGAGAAATGGCATGACATGCTGTAGAGAAACTTCTCTTCCAAGTATCTACTTTAGTAAATAAAAGCCAATTCAAGAGTATTATAATGAGATGTCTTTTGTGTAAGGATTACCACACATCAGACCTCTCCAATTAGCATACAAAAAGATGTTGACACTACTCAATACTGCGCTGCAGTCACGCCAGGCTCTTTCCTAACTCACCACTAACTCAAGAGCTGATGTGGGAATATAAAGAAAAATCAATAGCAGTAGTTCCATATGAGAAGAATCATTTGCTATTACTTATGTGCATTAATATTATTCAAACAAGCGACATCTGTTTCACTGTTAAAAAGGAACATTCCAGAGCAGAAATTCAAGACAGCAATTTTAATAGACAACATGCTCTGCCAGAACAGCTCCTGCAAGCAAAGTTAAAACCCAGCAGTATTTGGTTAGGACCAGACAATGAACAACCACAGGTTGTACACAATCATAACGCTCTAGCTCACCTCTCGTATTTCATGGCCAGCTCCTCTATATGACTGCAAGTCTTCCAGTATTCCTTCTGCATCCTTTAACACTACATTCACCTGATTATAAATTTCCTTTTCAGATTCTGTAGGTTGGGCATCTAAACAGTAGAACATATTAAATATATATATATGTATGTAACAGCAATATGGAATTCAATAGGCACACCATCACCTATGGGGCAAATTCTTTATGCAGCAACTCAATAAGAATTTTCATTCCCAGAAGAGCTGCTATGATGTATGAGGAACTCCAAGAAAGTAATGGTATTCATTTTAGTAGTCTTTTAGCTTCATTCAGCATCCCAGAAATCCACCTGGAAACTATCCTTCCTGACCGATTTAGAATTGAGTTATGAGAAGGAATCCTGACAAATCGTCTTTATGGCTACCACATCAATCTCACCTTGAAGTGCAGTACAAGCTCTGTGAAAGAGACTTAGGAAGGCACTCAAAGACACACTCACTGCAGATATTGCAGGAGGTGCAATGTTTACTGTTATCTAGAAACACTGCATCAGATTATTTTCCATCTTCCCTGCTTCCCCTTTTACTGGCTGGGAAAGGAGCCTACTCTTTTATTTCTAAACATATTTAATTCTCAAAACGTATTCTTTAAGTGCATTATTGCAAAATCAGAGCTGACGACAAGAAGATCTTATGTAAAACTGTTTTGGTGTTGGTTTTTTATCCTCCCTCGTTAAGAACATACGCTGTGTCTCAGGTTTTCTGTAATTAGAGACTTTCCAAAAGTGTATTTGATCAACCTTCTGAAAAGCTACACACACGTTTAATGAAGTGTGATTCAGTGAGAAGTATGTTTTGAGAGGAATCAATAAAAGGCTTTATGTTTTAAAAATAATCACATTATACAAATATCTCAGATCTGGTTTAGCTGATATGAGATCAATTTCTCTTTCAAACTCCTGATGGCAGCTATAAGGCTAGTTCCTTTCAGACCGATATGGAAAAAAATTAGTCAATGAAGCTGCTGCTGAAGCTGTTCTAAAAATACACTTCTCTGTTTACGTGGGCAAAATATGTTATGAAATGAATATCAAATACCTTAATCCAGGATTTTCAATTCCAAAGTCAGGGTATTAACAACAGATTCTTTCTTACTGGGACAAATAAAAACAATCTATGGACAATATTTCCTCCTCATGATTTTGTGTAATGTGAAGAGTCTGGAAAATGTCTTTTTTAAAGTGTTCTTTCCACAACCAATATAACTCTCTCTAACAGGGATGGAAGTTACACACTTACATTAAAAACAAATTAAATTAAAAATAACAGCATCCTAGTGTTATACAGTAGAAAAAAAAAGAACATTAGAAAACAAATTACGCTAGAAGAAAGCAAGTTCCACATGCATTGCCTGTCTGGATGTTGCTGTAATTTTTGCATTACACTTATCACTTTTATCGTTTAATGCATAGAGAGTGGGCATTATTAGCAAATATGCCTAAATATAGACCTTGCAACAGTTTAACTATGGTATTTTGATAACCATCAAGAATTAGCAGAGGTAAAAAAAGCTGGTGACTCCTTTAAAAACCAGAAGTATAAGAGCACCACATTGATTAGGCATCGAGTAAAAGTGGCCAGTGCTTTTCAGATCATCACAAAGGTCACATTTATAATTTTGAAAGCTGCTGAAGACTGCTGTAAGAAATGAAGACAAAAAAATGAGGGAGAAGAGCAGACAGGTAAGCACCAGCTGACTGGCAGCAGTTCATGCACAAACATGAAATGCTATACTGAAATACAGACTAAACCGTAAAGCTCTATAGCATTCCAGATTGTGTTGTTAAATAATGCAATCAAGACTTGCCACTTGGATCATCTCACACTGAGTACATCTCTTGCCTATTTAATTTTTCATGTCATTTTTTTCTTTACCCTCTCTAGCAAGGAGAGTTCATTTTTCATCATGGGGTGGGGGGAGACACAGCAGAAGGGCTTGTGAGAACTCCTGATTTCAAAACCCACCAACAAGCAGAACAGATGCAGTACTATGACCTTCCAAGCTCGGAAATGAAAAATCACCTTCCAGATACAAATTAAGCGGTCTTCACTGAGCAGCTGGCTATGCAAGTCAACATCCTCAACACCTCTGTTAGCCTGTTTCACTTAGGATAGAATCAGTGGACTACTGTAATTCACTTCCCTAAAATTGTCCAGAAAAACTAAACTGATTATTTATACTTAGTTTGCTGGGGTGGTGACCTTGGGGGTTCTTTGCTTGTCTTATGACAAACTTCTAAATTTATACTTCCAAAGATATAAATATATTATATACTAGGTGTATGTATACACCTAGTCCTCTCCAGCAGAAGTAATCTGTAAACCTGGCTTGTCCCAGCTAAGCTCCTCTTCCATCTGTAATTCTCTTGTACCTACAAAAGAGCTCAGATTTAAGAAACAATCCTAAATTCTTTCTATATTAACATCATAAATGTATTGTGCAGCCATCAGGATAGATCTAAAGGGCACAACATGGAAAATGTTCAAGCCCTCGTGCTGGCTGACTCAAAAGAATTAACTTACTTCCTTCTCAGTGCTCGTTAGGGCACTCTATTCTGAAAGCCTATTACAGGTGGAGAAAGAGGGAAAGCTTCCTCCTTCTAAGCACTGCTGTAATGTTGGATAGATGGAGGTAGCATTCCCCTGCATCAGTAGGTACCTGCTATGGGTACAGATCAGCTATGAGAATCTCTGATTGTGGAACTCATTTTCCTTGATGTGGAGTGCACAGTGCAGGAAAAGGAGCTGCGCATCTGAAGTTAGTCTTGAGAGCTAAGAAAAAGCAACCTGCAATGCCAGTCATGTAAAGAGCAGGATGAAGGAGGGGTTTCTCTCTTCCCCTTCTGCAGATGTAACTTCTGCTACAACTTTATGAAAAAGCTTTGCCTTTACCAAGCACTGTTTCCCATAGAAAGAATAGCAGTCAGCACAGCTCACTGACATGTTCTGAGGTTTGATATTGTTGCCAAGGGAGCTGATGCAGGGTAACTTTCCCATTTTAATCCAATCTTAAGAAAAGTGAGGTCTCTCAAGCAAATGGGGAGTTCATCTCTAAATTAATTTTAACCAGAACTAGATGCAATATACAGTTAGAATTCAGAAAGCTCACACAATAACGTATTAAAGACAAAAGAGGAGACTTGAAACAATATACAAACGCTGTTATGTGAACTAAACGCTATGGAAGTATGACAACATATTGCATGCAGGGAACACACACATTTAGTGACTATTTCAAAATATATTTGGCTAGCCTACAGAGCTAGTAGGGAGAGAAATTTGGGGTTAAAAGTTTATGCTGCACAGCAAACACTACTCAAACTGAGATTTTTCCCAGGGAAGAACACATCAAGTCATCTGAAACTGGCTAGGACAAAAACTCACAAGCAAGGGAGAGAAAAATCCCAGACTGCTGGAGATGAAACCATTTATTCATCTCTATCATCATTACTATGGAGAATGCTATCTCTGCGGCTCCTCTGAAACCCAGCCAAGTTCTTTGGAGGCAATGCAGAATACTTCCAGCGCTAGCTTGAGATCACCATCTGCAACCAAAAGTACTCTGTATTTTAGCTCCTATTAAAATCAGTAAATTTGGAAAGGATTTGCACTGTGACAGTAACGACACCAAAATGCTGAGCTCTGAGTTTCCCACATTGTAGGTGGCTGGTTTATGTTAACACAGTGTCCTTACAAAGCTGTGCCTTTTCCGCCGCTCATGTTAAAGTGGCACTGCAAAGACTTTAGTAGAACACTTAAGCCAACTATTTGTGTCAAATGGGTAAGGCGAATGACCAAAGAAAACATAAGCTTAACCAGTGTTAAGGCAAGGAAAAGCCAACAGCCCATTGTATCGTTTACTGCAGTATTTTTTGCATGAATTCTGACAGTCAGTTACACAAATCATTAGAATCTAACACCAAGATAAGTATCTAGGGAAAAAATAGGTATCCTAGAAGCCAGTTAAAAACCTTTCTAAATTTGGAGTTTGCATCCCTATAAAGCTTTGTGACACTAGATTTTTAGCTCTTTATTGTATTGTGCAAGAAACCTGCACCTAGCCTGCTCTCTCCAGAGATATATATGGATTTAAGAACAAAAGACTTCAAACTGTGTATTATTGGGCCAGGCATAACACAGAACTGGCAAATTTGTTTTTAATACAGAGCTTACTTGCTCTTCCACATAAAAACACAACGTTCAATATACCAAGATTAAGTGCCAAGTCTTGAAGAAAGATCTTGACTGTGTCAAAGCCAAGATCCTGTCAAGGCAAGCTATCTGAAACAGAGTAGAAAGAAGCATGGATACACAGTATAGCAGCAGAAACAAATGCAGGACAGGGTCCAAAATGAATAAAGAACAGTCTAACAATTCAGCCATAATATAAGTAACTTGATTTGATTGTGTATGTAAACATTTCACATCAGCAACCTGCTTACTCTCATGCCAAATCTTGTTCATGCTCAAAACATGCAAAATTGATAGCCAAAGAACTGATTTTTAATAGCAATTTTTATCACAATTGATTTCAGAATTATGCCTGGAGTTTAATTCAGTCCAGGTAACTTGAATTTAATTTAATCCAATTAAATAGCATTTGCAGATTAAGCTGGAGCTTCACAACTCCAACATTATCCCATGTAAGTTTTTCCCAATTCACTATGTCTTGCCTATTCTGATGAGAGATTTGAAGAAGTCTTAAACAGTTTTGAATACAGCCCTTGATTATCTTCCCTTTATGAAGACTTTCTATTGTTATCATCTTCCAATATCAATATATTCAGAAGAGAGATTTGATAACATCAACAGTAAAGTAGAGAAGGCATAACAGTAAAAGTCACTGAATCAAAAACATATTTCTCCATGCATCTGCTTTCATATTAGAACTAATATAACCAACTGCTACTGTTTCATCAAACACAACTGAAAAATAATTTGGCAGAGGAAAAAAAAGATATAATGAATCTCAAATTATCCATATCACAATACTTCATCAATTTTTTTATTACGCTATTCCATTGTATCTTATTACATGGTCAAAATGCACTTGAACATTAGTTTTATTTTACGCTTGCTGATGTACAGCTGGGCAAAGCAATAGCATAACCCAAAAGAAAATAATTAAACATGCAAAGCAGCAGCCAACAACACTTACCTGCCATTCCTAGGCTATGTCATGCAACAAAAACTAAAAGCAGAAATACTAACAATATGTGAACTTTCTAGAACACTTGGCATTGACCAGTCAAGCCATATACTTCTTTCCAAAAGCAATCTCTACACTCAGAGCCCCCTTTAAAGAAGGGATGAGGTTAACTGTCAAATTTCAATGCCAAATCAAGGTTCACATATACACCTTTAACATGATTATGCTGGAGAGCTATGAATAGCTGTAGTGAGCCAATCTGTATATGCAGTATTATTCAGTGGCACATCGGAGGTGAAGAACAGACAATGAGGCTTCATACTTAATCCTTCCTCCATGCACCTCCTTGCAATTTCAAATAATCTTCAAGTAATCTTCAAATAATTCAAACTTTTTGATTAAATGCAGACAGCATTTTGGTTTAAAACAAGAACCATATCAGATTCCAACAATAAAATATCATTCGAAAGCCCTCCCTGAAATAAATACATTACATTTTGGAAATGGAGGTTGTTTTAAACTAGATTGTTTTCTACAAAGGTTCAGCAAACAATTATCCATAGCTCAGGCATGCAAAGCTGTTAGAAGGATGGCAAAGTGAAAACATACATTTAGTACATGACAGATGCAGTCTACTGCAGGCAAAGAGTAATAGATATATAAAATCAACTTCTCACTTTCAAAATCAAGGAAAAAATTTGGCCCCTGCTCAAGGTCTGTGCATGTCAAAACTTTTAGAAGGTTCCCCATGTTAAGGTACCTGCCAAGACAAGAATGAGAGAAAAGACAAATTTCTTTTTTACACGGAACAGACCAAATGTAGTTGATTGAAGCAGTGGGGGAAAGAAAACCAGACAGTTCCATCAGGCATGAACCCATCCTTCAGGTTGCTGCCCTGATGGGTAGAGGGAGACCCCATCAAGGACGTTCAGCTGGAGGTCCCAGAGATGCAACGCAGCTTTCCTGTAAGGAGTGACTATGTCACCAACATCTTCAGAGCTGCCCTTCAGAGAGAGGCAGGACTCCAACCAAAGGCCTTGCCGTGACTCATTCTGTCCCGGTACACCCTAGCACAAGTGTCCTGAGCAGGAGTACCATGGTGAAGGCCAAGCAGCATATTTGCAAGCATTGACACTGTAGCCATGCTACAGATTTTTACCTGATGGGACAGCAGAAGGAAAGAGCTTGAATTGTCAGCCCTTTAATTTTGCCAGAAAGCCATTATGGAAAAAGGCATCAAAATACATCACTTCAGTGTGCAGAAAATGCTGACACAGGTATGCCACAGATCTTTTACACAAAGTGCCCAAAACATCTGAGAACCTCAGACAACTCCACTTTGGATTTTTGGATGTAAAAAGAATGCACATTAACTGCATCACGAGGAAGCAAACCAGGATCAGGAATGATTTCGTACTCATTCTTGTATAAGACAGGATTACAGTGAACAACTGCTCAGCACAGATTACTATGGCATACTGACAGAATTTTTCATGATATGATTATTTGATTTGCAGGCAGATGGATGGACATCACTGACCACAGAGATCCAAAATGACTAAGCACAAGGAAAGAAAATTTACACAGTAGCATGATGGTGGCTTGGCTACTACTGGAAGGAGAAAAAAAAAAGAAGAACAAAAAACAGAGGAATGGAAAAAATAACCCAAAACATGCAACTCTTTCAAATTGCAGATTTGCAACCGAGTCCCCTATAGCCTTCACTGCAGCAGGTATAAGCAACCCTACTGTTACCATTTTAAATGCACCAGCTGTGAAGGGCCGAGAGACTTACTTTCAAAATCCAAGAAAAAATGTGCTGCATTGTGGTCTATGTCCCTGGTTAGCACCTTAATGAGATTACCCATGCCAGCAAACCTAAAAATAAAAATGGCAAGATAATTTAGTTCCAACAACCATCTCCTATTTTAAGTACACGCCTGGGGCTCACTGGAGTAGGGCTCCCACTGAGTTTTGCACACTGGATTCCTCACCTTCCGGTGGGAAGCAGAAAATGTGCACAGTACAACACATTTCCACTGCCCTTCTTCTCAGCAAGGAGGGACAGATGAAAAACAGAGTTATAGGTTTGACAAAAATAAAGATCTGAATTACTGGCTCTTTTTCGTCTTTAATACACTTACAGAACATGTTAGCTACGATGACTGAGCAATTGTTCTCATAACTGCAGCAACCCACAGCGAAAGCAGCCGTTATTACTTAGGACAAAAGCAACCTCAAATGGAACTGGTGTCATCATAAGTCGGTATTTTTATTATCTCTCCGTAATCCAAAACAAATTTTGGAATGCCTTTCAGTAGTCATCTGTGGCCAATGAACAGTTTTTCCTGTTAAACCATGTACAGTGATGAGTTAAACACAAGTTAGACTTTCCCAAAACCAGGAGATAATCAAGTTTCAACAGTTCTTCTTGTGCTTGCTGCAACATCCCAGCTAAAAGTGGAAGAAAAATTAAATAGTCATTAGATTGCTTGAAGTCAGATAAATTAGTGAAGCAGTTTTAAATGTTACCATAAGTTTCAGATATCAATACCTTTGGTCAGACTATGAAAAACACATTTCATAACATGGCAGCTTTTTCAAGGACCCTCCCATGTTCTACAGAGGTTGAATACACACTTAAGCAGCATTGCCCTGAAACACCAGGAGTTCACTGGAGTGCTGCTGCAAGACAAACACATGATGCTCCCCAAAAATCTGATTTAAAATTATTGAAGAATAAGAAGACACCAACAGCTTGATATCTGAATTCAAGGTCTAAAAAAAAAAACAACCCAACTTTCAAATTAGTATAACTGTACCAACCTACCAGTATACGACTTTTTTCCCCCTGATTCTTTTACCTGGAGTGAGGTAGCATGACAGTAAGAACCATTAATTTATTAGGAACCAATGAAACTGAAGGAATGTGAAGTCAAAACAAGCCGTCTGGCAAAACAAGTTTTCAGAACCTGCACTGACAGATATCTTGAGTTCCATCAGGAAAGCACAAGTGGTGCGTGAGGGAAAAGCAAACTAAGAACAGCACACAGTCTATTTTCCAGGATCCACAAGGACCAGTAATAACTCACACAATCAACAAAAGCTGGAGAAGGAAGAGGAATGAATCCCAAACTGTTGAAAATGACCCAGTCTCTGCTCCAACAATGCTCAAACAGTTAAAAATCCAGATTTTTATCAAAGCATCTTTGTATGTAATCCAAACAATCACAGTGATTCTGCACACAGAACTTCATCACTAGGTGTGTTACTTGCTTTTTTTTTGCACATTCAACCTTCTCCTTAAAACTCAAGAAAATGCAAGACCTGCTTCCTAAGCATGTGAACTCAGTTCTCTGGAAAGTCAGGCCTGATTTCCGAGCCTGTGAAAAACACCCCTTATTTAAGGAAGTTTTAAATTAGGATTGCCTAGTTTAGACACTTTAAGAACCAATCCATCAAAACATGTTTCTTCAAAGGGGCAGGTTTTCCAGAGCTTTCTATACCATAGCTTAGTGAAGTCTTCAAATGCTACACGTGCACCAATGCTGTGTAAACAAGCAACATCAGAAAGCAGAGAAATTACCTTTCCGTGTCTAGCTAGCATGTTCTGTAACACATGACTGAATAAGCTACTTTGTCCACTCCCCTACAATGAGGGCATTCATAATGGGGAAAAAGCTAAAACACAGACGCATACTTAAACAAATACTTTCAACAGAAACAGTAAAAAGCCAGAAGTACAAGCTGCCTAATGATGACTGAGTCTGTAGATTCTGATTTAAAATACAAACCTCAGTCTCAGAAAGTGCATTACATATTCTCATACTAACAAGCAAACAGCAAATACATAGCGCTGAACAGTGTTACCTGCCCGAAGATAATAACTACCCCTACAATTACTGCCACGCTTCAGCTCTTCAGCTGCACCATTCCATCCTCCACCAAAGTATTTTCAAGACCTCAAGTAAATGCCTCTGTACAGGTTTTGTCTTTGATATTAACTAGTCTCCTAAAAGCTTACAGGGTCACACGTGTATTTTAAATACTGGATAACATTACTTCTGATGGTCGGAGTAGGGGTATGCTTGTGAGGTTGAAATACCCTAATGGTAAGAGTTCAGTGAACAGTCTCTGACAAAAGGAAAGGAACTCAGGATGGTAAGGATGGATTAATTCAACTACTACAAGAATATGACAACATTTCAATTTACACTGAATACATGCAGAATACAAAGCTGCATGAACACTTCTTCATAACGAAGCTCATAACAGAACATCTTCCCCTGTGCATTCAGCACACTGAAGAAATTTTGTTAAACTTTAGCCATGTCATAGGTTTGCATACAAGATGCACTATCAAATTTACTGTCTTAGCAGCAAAACATTCACCACAGATTTGGGTTTTATGAATGATTAGAAATCTGGCATAAGCTGAACAGAGTATTTTTTAAACGTGCATCAAGATTAATTCTAACAGCGACTCAAGGATCTCAAGTGTTGCTTAGTACCAGAAGATTTGTTGTGTTTTAAGAACTATGAAAATGACCGCTTTTCCAATTCCCGTGGAAGCCCACAACTTCAGCTGAAGTAAGCAGACTTAACACTTCAGAAAGCTAGATGCGGTTCCAGTGAACCAGCCCTCAGGTTGAATTACACTTCCTTAGTCAATGACATCCTCCAGTACTATCTGCATCCTTCTTGAGCACACTGCCACATCAGTCAGTCCCAGTTCAAGAAAGGTAGGAGTCTGTAACAAGGCCAAAGGCGTGCATACTACTGACTGTATTTTATATCCTACAGCTGGGTTTTGTGCAAAAGCCAAACAGCTGACTCTGAACACTGACTAGCAGTGACTTTCATGGGTACTAACACACCTTTTGACCTAAAACTGTTCCAGCGCAATTGGAACAAAATCCATACCGAAGCTGTAATTCTTATCAAGAAGAATATTGCAACCACCAACATCAGAGTATTTCCATATCTAGCCTTAAGTACAGTTCAATCATAGAATCACAGGTTGGAAGGGACCTCGAGGATCATTTGGCCCAACTTTCCTTGGCAAAGCATGACCCAGACTAGATGTCCACATCCTACAAGTGTCAAACAATGGGGAGTCCACCACTTCTCTGGGGAGATGACTCCAATGGCTGACTGCTCTCACTGTGAAGTATTTTCTCACTGTGAAATATAGTCAGAATCTCTCCAGAAGAAACTTGTACCCACTACCCCATGTCTTTTCCTTTTTATGAGGAGTCTGTCTTCTTTGCAACCACCCTTTAAATACTGGAACATGGGGATATTCCTGAGGGTTCTTTTCTCAAGGCTGAACAGACCCAGCTCTCTCAGCCTTTCCTCACACACAGCTTCCCTGTCCTTTTATCATCTTTGTGGCCCTTCTCTGTACCATCTCCAGCCTGTCCAAATCTTTTTTATATAGCCGGGACCAAAACTGAACTCAGTATTCCAGGTGTGGTTTGACAAACACTAAGTCACTACTGTTTTGTTCTTCCACAGGTTCAGATTATCAACTTCTGTCCAACTTTATTTGGTATTCGCATTTGGAATACAGTACACTTCAAAACTTGGAAACTGTTGCTTTTTTTTTTTCCCACCAGGGTCTTACTGATTTTATAATGCACTGTCCAAAGGTAACTCATTAAGTGAAGTGACAGCGTAAGACTCAGTAAAAGCACATTTTAGGCCACTGAAGTCTTCCCTTACCATGAATCCAACATCACGAAATCAGAGCAGAAAAACCCCACTAGTCTCTGTCCAAAAACTGACTGTCCTTGTGAAGCTGCCCAAAATCCCTCCTGGGATGCTCTGGACTCCAGTACAACACTGAAGCCACGTGGAGCAGGTAATGGGAAATGAGAACACGAGCCAAAAACGTGTTTCAAACTTGACCTACTTGCAGAGGAAGACATACGGAATGCCACATTTGATTACAATGATTTGGCCCATTACAGCCTTATGGGGTTGTATGATGTTGCGTGTAGTGTCATGATCAGACAAGCGGAAAGCAAAGGCATATTTTCAAAACAAGCCTTGCACGCATGCCCTTCGTGCTGAAAACATCCCTGACACATTTCCCCCCCTTTTTTTTTTCCCTAAGCTAATCCCAAGGGAGATGTAATAGAAATACATGATGCAACTAAATTCAGCTGAACACTAAAATTTCCCCCTCTCACACCTGAAAGAAAAGCTGTCCATTAACAAGAATTTTGCTTGCAGTTGGTGAGCAGCTGGAAACCTTCCTCCTGTTATAGGTAAAATGCTACGAAGACGTTAATGACATCTTTAAATTAGCTTTGTTTTATTGGAAGAATAGCACACCTGTAAACTAATCAGAAACACATTAAATGAATAGATAAAAAATGTGTTTGTGACCATTGAAGAATGCCTGCTTCAAGAAAATATGGCCTCACCTTTTGGGAAAGCATTAGCTATTCCCAAGCCTATATTTAATGAAGCTTAAGACTGAACAGGAACATCCAGAGTATGAAAACTGTATGCCACGAAAACCTTGCACCCATCCTCTGGAGTCTGGAGGAAGAAGTTAAGCACAGTAAGTTAACAGTATATGGAGAGCATATACTGTTATGTTTTTCCATATCTAATGGAAAAGCAAACATTTTCCTTCAGGGGTCAAGATATAAATTTTCAACTGGTTACGTACATGTGGCATAAACCTCTGATTCAGAGATATTTTGCTAAAATAGTAAGTGAAAAGCACATACAGCTCTGAAAGCCTAACATTGTAGTGTAACAGTACAGTGTTATAACACTGTCACTCCATAAAAACCTAGCTGAACTATACCGTTCTTCTAGAACGATAATCCTATCAGCCTGGCAGTTGTTTCAAGGCTTACTGAACATTTTCTGCCTATAGTATCTGGCCACGAACAGGGAAGGGGGGGAGACTGAATAGGTGGCTGCCCACACCAGCTGAATCCCAGGCAGCCCTTAGCAACACATGCTATCAGCAAGTGAACAGCCTATTGGATTGAGTGCTCTTTTCTCTCCCAGTGAAGCAGTTGAGCTTTACAGGCAGTGAATATATCTGCCCACAACCTTAAAAGCTAGGGAGTGCTGCAGAGATTGAAACAGGCTTGCAAACTACAGTGCAGGAATCACTCCTTTCATAAAGACATAATATTTTCTTTGGATCCCAACATGCTTTTCCTAGTCTAATGCACGTTTATTTCTCTTGCTAGAGAAGCACAGATGCCCTCTGATACATACTAATTCCTATTACTGATAGTAGTGGTATTTAAAGTAATAAAGGTTTGTCATTAAACAGAATTCCAAAGTAATAAAACACTTTGTCTGGGTAAGAAATAATACTGAGATAATAGCAAAACTGTAGTAGTTTTCACTCAATAGTCTGGAACAGAGAGCATCACATGGAAATTATCAGCTTGAGACTTAGGAAGGAGAAGTTTGGTGCTTTTAACTTAAAACAAGTTAGATTTTGAATAAGCTGGTCTCTTTTTCAGGACAGATCATAGGTGTAGTAATATTATTAAATATTAAAAGGTACCAAATTCAGATGCTGACATCCAGCTGTTGAATCAAACATATATGAAGTGCCACACCAGTCACCAGCTGTGCATAAAGCACGCAATTTCATTCATTGCTGGACAAGTTGTTGATTTAATCAGCTTCTAGATACACTTTTATGACATACCTCACAGTCTAAAGCTATGCAAGGATCTGAGCACTGCTTTCCATGCCTGACACCTAGTGGTTACTGTTCCACAAGCCACTAATTGCAAATAAACTGCAAAGAAAATATATGCAAGCAAAGAATCCCAACCAAACCTGCCAAAAACCAACACACCTCTGAATTCTTGGGCTTCAACCATCAGTATCTTATCTGCACAGTGGAAAAACAATGTGTACAGCCAGACAGAAAATGGCTTTGTAGAGCAAAGTATTGAGGCTATAAAAGCTGTTTAAAGCTGCCTCTGATGTCAATTCTTTTGGCTCAAGTGACTTTGATACAATAAACTGTTTTAGCTGAAACTGAATTTTTTTTTGTGAGCTCACACATCATCAATAATGTCTCCATTCTGAACAAAACCGAATTCAAAACTTGTCATATCAGGAAAGTGGAGGCCTGCCAGGGAAAACAGACTAGTGAAAAAAGGCTCACATTCCTCAAAACCAGAACTGTAAAGCACGGTCAGGTCAGTGTTTATTCAGTCCGGTTTTCCACTTAGAGGAAATCAAGGAAAGGTACTGAAGAATCCATAGTTCCTTTAGGAGAGACAGTCTGGAAGCTTTGTTAATTTGGGAATATTTTAGTGGCACAACTGATACTGAATAACTTATTTGACAGGGGCTACAACCAAATAACTAAGCGTGCCCACACGTGTCTGGAATAAACCCCGATTTGTCTGGAATAAACCCCAATTTGTCTGGAAGGATTACTCTTATGTTTAAAACAGAACTTGTATTGTAAAAGGGAGAGACTATGCTCCAGAAATCTGCTCTGACTTACCCCTCAACAAGTAACTGCACATTTCTTTCAGGAGTAAATCTAGGGCTAAAAAATAATTACATATGCTTCCCTCCTTCAAAATGATACAAGCCCAACAAGCTTTCTAACCTAATTCTGCATAATGCTTTTTTTTAGTACAATTACAGCGCAACCATCAGGAAAAAAGAGGCATTTTGGTTTTAGTTCGGGGACATTTCCATTTCAATGTAATTTACACTTTATGCTTCTCCCGTTTGAACTCTTAAAAGCCTCTTGCAGTGCTGTAACTGCTCCAGCAGAGGTCACTACTCTACAATCTGATCCTCCACAGAAAGAGGACCTTGTAACAACCATGTTCAGACTACCTCAAAGCCTTACAGCTCCGAGACACAGCAATATTCCTCCAGCCCAAATACCACATTTAGTCCATGACACCGTCACATTATCACGGAAACTGTGCCTGATTTTGAATTGTGTCTAAGCTGAGAATTCTGGTTTTATCAGGTACATAAAGATCCAAAAAGCCGTTTAACAACAGACAGGGTAGATTTACAGATTGCTTTTAGGATTTTACAGAAAAACCTGCTGTACAGAAGATGGTATGCCTATTGGAACTGTGCTATACTACCACGTTACTAGCTTTCCTATTTCAAGGATGCCAGCCTGTAATTTAACAGTTGTCAAGCTCTTGTCTCCAAAAACCCAAACCCAGCAATAACAAGAATTTGTGTAAGTCCTCCTTCTGCCAGATTTTCACCTTAAAGAAAAAAACCAACAACCAAACACCAAAAAAAACCAAACCAAACCTGCAAGTTTTATCTAACTGCTAGGAAAAAATCCCCATCCTTTCAATCCCTAATTTTAGTCCAATTGATCTCCCACCTTTTAGTTGTTGCTTCAGTTGTGAAGAAGCGCTCCTCTTCAAGCTTACTTTTACTAGGAAATGTTTTGTTTCAATGTAGCTGAATTCCCATCTGTAAGAATCAGACTCCTGTTCATTGGTTTCAGTACCCAAGCTAGATGCAGTTGCAGTGAGGCTCTGACAAGCAGCCTTTGTAACACTGCCATCTAATATACTAGGACAAGGACTACAATCAGCTGCATCACTAATACTCAAATGAAATGTTTTCTTTCAGCTTGGCTCCAAACTGCTCTTCGGCTTGCAAATCCTACACTAATATTATGATGAATTATCCAGTATCAAGTGGGTGGATATAAATATTCATTGCCATATTTGATCTCAAAGGATTTTGGAGGGATTGTCACAGTACTACATCACAAACTTTGTGTGTATGAACCTCACACTATCTGTCCGTCTGCAAATTCAGTCAAGTGACACACCAACTCTGAACTACCAAGGAGGAAGGGAAGTCCTACAGCCTTCCAAATGCTGCAGCTGGAAGGGCAGATTTCCATATTGCAGGATAGCCTTCTCATTATTTCGTGACATTTCCTTTTTCTGAGACATCAGTCAAAGTATGTTTGTAGAACATAGGAGGCTAATGAAACACATCAAGTAACTGATGGTACAACACAAAATGACTAGCAAAATGATACTTCTTCCTAACCCATCTGCCTTCAGAAGTAGTAACAAAAACAGACTGTCATTAGGCAGGGTGGAGGAATAAAATTGGTCCCTACACAGTGGTTTGATGCTTTGAAGTTTTACAAGAGATTTCTTGCAAGATGAAGGTTCCACAGCCATCTTTGTTGTTTCCAGTTACTTCTCTGGATAGCCTTATGAGGCATAGTATCAACTACTTCTGAGTCTGGACAGTTTCTCTTGTTAGAATCAAGTGTAAATAAACCAAAGGAAAAAAAAACCCAAACCATATTGGTGCAGATTCCTCTAGCTGTGCTAAATCTGGTCATCTTTTATCTCATTTTCCAACCCTCCCAACACACCTCAAGCTTTCTTTTACTCTTAAAATCAAACTAAAGATGTCCAGTAAGTGTCAAGTATCGTAAATCAATTTATTTTCAACCACCTATTGGAAATATGGAGGAACGTTTGCTATTCTCCAGTGATACACAACCTGCAATCCGCTACAATCAGTCGCAAGTATGCAGAACACTATGCAGAGTTATATGCAAGTTCTTCATGTCTCACAAGGAGTTTGCAGGAGTGCTTGGGAAAAAACAGGGACACATGCAGAACAGAAAGCCATTAAAGAATACCAAACATGTTTAATAATCACACCTGGCTCAGAATAACTGATCTGAAAATACTAGAAGAACCACCAATATATGCTCTCCCTGTTTCCACTCCTCCCTAGGCATCTGCTTACCTCTGAAGGTTCAGGTTTTACTGGATATTAAGTTTTTTCAAGTTTTAACCTTATTCAGAAAGCAACATGTCATTCAGTTTGCCCCATCCTTTGAAGCTTAACCAAAGTTTTCAATAGCATCCAGATCTTTACTGTTGTCAGCCTACTGGTGCTTTCTTACTGACAGTGTTGCTTGGGTAGGGCCTCAAACCCCTCAACATTGGTAATTCCCAGCTGGAGAAGGTGAAAGCATTAGCAGTCAGACACCAGAACTTCAGGGCTGCTGGAGTGGACCACACCACCTTAGAGTATAACCAATTTCCTGTCCAAACCCAAAATACTGCCGATTCAGAGTTTCTTCAAAGAAAACAAGTTTCTTGTCACGTGCTGTAGCTGTTCACTGGACAGACTTCCTTCTTCTGCAAACAGTGCCACACCCAGCAATGTCCCTTGAGCTTTGCTAGCTTTCCTGATGACTCTCTCCTGAGCAGAAGCAGCGCTGTTCTAGTAGAACTGAGTGGAGGGTGTGAAAGGATGGGCAATGCCAAGTGCACACATGCAGAGGGAAGAGGGCGGTTCCTGGAGACTGCACTTGGCTAGACAGACCCCAAGGTCTGACTTTGCTCAGTGACTCTTACAATGTATATCCTTTGCAAATGCACAAGATGCTGCAAATAGAAGTTTACACTAAGTTCTAATTGCAACTTTGCCAATACACTTACCCATGACTTTGGAAGTAAAGGCTACCAAATGACAAAGGTACTGCTGCTGATACTGCACATTTTCCCATTAGTTTACTGCAGATTTGGAAAAACATTGCCGTATGCTTGCCCAGTTCCTAGACTTATTCCATAACCCAGAGAGGCAAGACAGTAGAAGCTGGAAGAACTGTTGGTGCAGCACTGCCATAAGCTCTAAGAATGACAAAAATGGGATATAAATCTCGAACCCAGCAACTGCATGAAACAAATTATTTTAATACATCCATCAAGCACTAAAATCAGGACAATTACTAACACATTTATTATGTCACATATTCTTAATTCTGAATGGAGTATTCAAGTAGTTTGGACAGCATTTGGGAATGTTTTCTATAGTTGTCAACAAAACTGATAACAAATCAATTTAATCAGCTCTGCAGAATTTTAAAAGCTTTTTGATGATTAATCTGAAATGGAAGAAAAACAAATCCTACCTCCCATTTAGTGGCATTACCTTCCCAGTCTTACAGAAGATAAGTTGCTCTGCTGGCACAGCACAATAAACTTGAAATGTAACACAGACACTTCGTGCAGTAGCTTAGATGACAAGTAACAGGTTATGAAACTGAAAGCTAAAACCACATGCTACTTCTTTAGTCCTACAAGCCAGTTCAGAATACTGGTTTCTGGCATAAGGCATCTGCTTCAGAAAAGAGGTAAAGTTGATAGAATCCCAGACTGGTTTGGGGTGGGACCTTAAAGTTCACCCAGTTCCAAACCCCTGCCACAGGCAGGGACACTTTTCAGTAGACCAGGTTGCTCCAAGGCCCATCCAGCCTGGCCTTGAACACTGCCAGAGATGGGACAGCCACAACTTCTCCAGGCAACCTTTGCCAGTGCCTCAGCACCCTTGCAGGGAAGAATTTCTTCCCAATATCTAATCTAAATCTTCCCTTCTGTCAGTTCAAAGCCATTCCTACTTTTCCTGTCACTACATGCCCCTGTAGGAAGTTCCTCTCCAGCTTTTTGTAGGCCCCTTTAGGCACTGGAAGCTGCTCTAAGGTCTCCCCAGAGCCTTCTCTTCTCCAGGCTGAACCAGCCCAACTCTCTCAGCCTGTTTACATAGGAGAGGTGACCAGTTACACAGTAACTTTACTGAAGAGACAGAGGAAGAAAAACCACCAAAACATTATCTCTTCATTCAAATCTTCCAAGCAGTTTAGACACAATCTACCAGAAAAGTTCTTAAATGTGGCCAAGCTACTGTATTCTGTGCACGCTAAAAATGCCTTTATTGAAACAATGGGGCTTCTTCACATCACTACAGTGAAGGGGTTTCCACAGTCACCACCAGGCTGTGTGCTGAGGTGCTGTGCAGAGAACCAAACATTTTCAAGCATCTGGTTTAGCATCTGTAATCTCAGAGGCATGAATGAGGTTATAGATCAGGACTCCTCAGTGAACACTCCAAATTTCCAAAGTTGGAGAAGCAAATGGTAGAAAATCAGTCCCTGAAAATTGCTAATATTCAGCACCATCCCATTTTCTTCCCTTTATAGGGTATTTTTTGCTGCTTAGATATCAGGAGATTTTTCAAGCAGGTTAAATTTCAGTTCTTACCTACAGCCAGTGCTGCACTCTGTTCTTGGCCTCCAGTCTGTTTTAAAAGAAAAAGAGATCATGAAAATTAAGTCTTTTTCATCAAAAGTCTTACATGCAACGAATGCTACATGACCTTGTCAAAGCAAACACACATCTGTTCCAGGCATTACACTATTTTTCTGGGTCTACTTCATAAACATCATTCTGGATCTATGTGCCACTGTGACTTCTGAAAACGTTAAGGAAACCAGAATGAAGTGCTGTGTCTTATCTCTAGGCATATAAGGAACAATTGTTTGGCAACAAACATGTTTTTAGGGAAAAAGGCTGCTGGTTTTAGATAATCCATAAGAACACATACTTTGTAATGAATTTAATTACTAAAGAGTCAAAGCTGCAATAAAATAGCAGTGGCAACTTGTTTCACTTGCATTTTATTTTACGTTGCTTTGAGTAAGACAAGATTCTTTACTCAACCCCAAAAATCAGCTCTCGAATGCTGACCCCTAGACAAGACATTTTCAAGTCACCACTGAAAACCATTTGCTTAAAGAAAATAGGTGTTCTTGGACCGTCTCAGCCTGCTAGTCACATTATCATACACCATCTTAAGGCTGCTGAAATAATTATGTTAATAGTAAAGTTGGAAGAAGATACAGGCTATTAGAGCATCTCAGGGAGTTTCATGGGAAATAATACTGTGACATTAGCTAGGAATGGCTCTGAAGATCTACAGCACTATAGCTGAGAAGCAGTGGAGACCCTAGTGAGAAAGACTCCCCAGAGCATTGAACATAATCAAGATGACAACTGTCTGACAGTTTTACAACTGTAGAAATCTATCCCTCCATACCTTCCAGTGTCCACACCTCTTTCAATGAGGCTTACCCCTTGACTAGGATTTGAGTATCACTACTCTTTCCTTTGCCAGTTGGCTCCAGCACTAAGTACCGAGTACTACAGGACAAGATGGTTAACAGCACCACCTTCATCATAAGAGCTGCTGCAACTCCCTAAAACTCACCCACTCTCACTAAACATGTATTAAATATGAGGGGTTTTTCCCTCCTTAAGACTGCAGACCTCTCAATTCATGCTTTGAGACAAAGCAACAAAAACCAAACACCGACTGGAAAATGATGACCCCCTGCAGGCCAGGAATGAACATAACTGATACTGTGAATAGAGAAACTGAAATCAAAGTTAAACCCAACATTACCGCATAAAGCTGATTTCCTGAAAAAAAAGTGAAAGAAAAATCCAATAGGAAAAAGCATTTAAGAACACTAAAAAATTCTACTTAAAATATATATATTTAATTTGGGGGGCTGTCAGGAGCTCTAGTTAAGATGACTTTGGGTTGGACTACACCTTAATTCACTGAATTATAAACAAAAAGAAGTCCAAATTCATTAGAATAACCAGACTATAGAAATAAATATGAAAGTAATAGAGGAAAAAACCCAACCTGCAAGGCTTGGGACTTCTAAAATGTTTCTTAACAGTATTATTAGTTCATTACTAAACAGAAATGTCTCAGCTTCCAATTGATACATTTATTAGAGCAAAAATATCCTAGAGTTGCTCAGGTCTATCCAGGCAGAATCCTGCACTTAGGCACAAGCACTTATCACCTGCAAAGAAAGTGTGCTAGTGCTCAGGTAGCTTGTCCTGAAGGCTTCAATAAATCGGTGAAAGTTAATAATTAACAAAGTCTTCCAGGACTACTTGTGATAATAAAGGCAAGAGGAGAAAAGAGTCCCAGAAAATCCATGAGGCAAAAGGGAAGCAACCAGAAGAGCTGAGAATTACAGGCCAACTAGACTATGGAATCAGAATAGTTTGGGCTGGAAAAGACTCCCAAAGCTTATCTAGTCCATTCCCCCTGCAATGAGCAGGGACATTTTCAGCTAGATCAGGTTGCTGAGAACCACATACAGCTTGGCCTTAAGTATCTCCAGGGATGGCGCATCCACCACCTCTCTGAGCAATCTGTGCCAGTATTATACCACCCTCATTGTAAAGAATTTTTAATCTTCACATCCAACCTGAATTCGCCATCTTTTAAAAACCACTACCCTTCATCCCACTGCATCAGGCCCTGCTAAAAAGTCTTTACCCATCTTTTTTTATAGGCCCCTTTTAAGAACTGAAAGGCCACAATAAGGTTTCCCTGGTGCCTTCTCTTCTCCTGGCTGAACACCCCTAACTCTCAGCCTTTCCTCACAGGAGATCATCAATACCAAGCAAAGTGATGTTAGTAAAAGAATCCATTAACTGGATTCCTATCTTTTCAGTACTGATGAGCATGCCTTCAGGCAAAACAGATCAGACTGATGCTATCAACTAGGTTTATACTGGGCAAGCTGATAGATATTTGATTTTTACACAGTGTGACATGACCTCACACGGTATTTTAAATGCAGAGGTTAACACTACACAATCTAATAAAGCACTATCTAAATGGATTAGGAATTGACTGGCAGGTCTCCAGCAGTCAGAAGCAAATAACCAGAGGATCCATTAGAAATGGCCACACGTGAAATCAATGGGGTGATGGATTCTTTACATGATTTTTGCACTTTGGGTGCACCTTCATTCAGACACATAAGTATCTAAATGAACAATCACCTACTGTCAAGTTCAGAGCGTGCTACCTGAGTTAATATAGTGGACCTGCAAAGCATGTGAGCTTCCTTCTGACTGACTCTCCAGGTTTGGATCTCCAGACTGATACAGACCAACAGGCACAAGATGAGACACATATACTATGTAATTTAATACATAGTGAAAATTAAATAACAGAACCAAGCAGTTTTTCAATTGCTTCTGATTCTGAGGCAGCCAAGTATTTAATGTTATATTACAGAGAGAAGCTGCTCTGGGCAGGAAAACTACCTTTTAGTTAACGGATTAACAGCTCACTGATTTTGTTTAGTCGTCTTTTATACCATTTTATGGAGTCAAACAGCAAAAAGATTAATGCATCCCATCCTAGGAATCTTTATTACACACACAGCTCCCTCCCTTGACTTGCAGCCTAACTCTACCACAGCAAAAAAAGGCCAAAGCATATGCTAACGCTTCAGGCCAACTGCAACAGGAATTGAAAGAGTTGTCACAACAGTTGGAGAACAAATGTGGAAAAACGTCTACAGCCATTAGAGTGGGGCAGTGAATCATCTACACTGCAGCTATTCATTTCAGAACACAAAACCAACCACCACTCAGTCTGCTTGAGGAAAAGCCTGTAGCTGACACAAGTCAAATGGTACCCAAATACAAAAGATGCGCCAAGTAAACTTGGCATCATTGTCGATAATGAAATTTGAGAAAAATTAGTAACTGGTTAACCACTAAGCCTTGTGTTTGGGCATCCACCTCCTATTGAACCAATGCTGCTTAACTCAGCAGTACAGATTTCAGAAGAGAAAAGCAAACCATTAACTTCTAGTATGAAATCAGTGTCTTCTGCCCAACCCTGACTGAACTAATTGAGAAGCCTCTACACGCAATCACAGACTCATCAGAAACCGTCAGTCAAGATTTGCTACAAGACTGGTGATCTTGCAGGCTTTCCAACACTCACCTTCTTCTGCCTATTTAGAACTGAAAACATGGAGTAGTAAGAAAGAAAGAGTTGACAACAAACTTGCAATAAGAATCTCAATTACTTTCTGTGTACTCAACTGGCACCTCAGCTTGTCAGGGAACTTCACGAAGAATTACTTCAGAAAGCTTACAACACTTACTAAAGAAAGCTTGCACAGGATTCATGTACTCCACATGAAGTATTAGGTACCAAGGCTTTAGTAGTCATCTTCTAAACACAATCCACTCTGCTGCTTTCACAGAGCCAATGTTCCAACTGTTTGTTAGAAGGCCCAGCTTGCAATAGGATTTCCCCTTGGTAAGCATCACTAACTTGAACTCTGTGTGAGCCAGAGGTGGACTACAGTACAGATATTCTCAGTCCACAAACCTTAACTGCCCTTTGCCTATTGCTGAACAGTTCAAGCACTGCTCTGGCAGTTTTTAGTCACTCCTGCTCTCTTGCTTCAGTTACAGGCTTCAAATTAAGTTTGAGGAAACCACTCCAAAACCTGGTTGGCTCTTACAAGCACAAATTAAAACATAAAAACCAAGCCCAGTCCAAACCAGAACCACAAGTCAAATACATCCCACATTTTGTGGTTAATAAAAAAAGGACACTAAGAAATATTCAGTAATAAAACTTGATTTTTACTTTAGTAACAATAACAGATGGTTAAGCTATAAAATAATAAATCATAGCCAAGATCATGTTTCAAAGGAAGTTTCAGGGCAGCTGAGCCCAGGGTTCAATGCTAAATGTATGCCAACTCCAACGTTAACATCATGAATTCTAAAAGAAGATTATTCTGTATCTGTATGGCCGTCAAACATTAGATTAAGTCTATGTAAAGGCAGTCTATCACTACTGCAAAGTGACATCAGGCCTGTATAAGAAAGCAAATCTACGGGTTGCCTGCTATAAAACCACCTTTTTGACTTCTGGCTGTAGAAAGCTTCAGCTCTGATCTTTCTTCTCATTTAAACTTACCCTTCTGAAGTTGAATTGCATCTTAGAAGTCCATGTGCATATTAAGCCTTCCTAATTCCTATATAATTTCCCAGTTCTGTCAGTGTCTTGTATTACTTGCTACACTCAAACCTGTGGTTTAGGTTTATAATTAAATGATAGAAACAGTGATGTGACATGAAAGGTTTCTTGGCAGTTTTCAACCTGTATTAGACGCCTGCCAACAGTACATGTTATGCTTTCTGTCCTTTATTCACAGATCAAAATGCATTCATGCCAACGGAACTCACATTCTGCACAACTACAGGGGCAAACAGCTCTTCACACTGCACATCCAAACGTAAAGTGGCACTCTTAGTTCCCTGTGCTAAGTTAAGAGTGCAACTAATTACTCTGCATGCTCCAAGTGAGGTCCACAAAGCACTGATCCAGTTTCTCTAAAGCTTAGCCTGAAGATTTGGCTTCAAGAGGAATGTAGCAAAGAGCCATCAGGTTTGTTCTGAAGACAGTATTTGAAGGTTTAGATGCTGCACTACAGATTAACAAGAGGGCGACAAGGTTACATCTATATACTAATGAAAAAAAGGAAAAACCATGGACAATTGAAAAGCTTCTGTGGTGTAAGAGGATAGTCACACATATAGAAGACTAATATTCAGCATAATTTTTATTTCATCCACCTACAGGTATGCTGTCCACAATAAACCATTACTTTGGCTTAGTGAAGACAGTAAAATGAACTATCATAAGCCTCACTTTTGCACCTTGTCACAGCTTTACATAGAAAGAAAAGCTGCCAGCTGAACACCAAGTACAAGGGATTTTTTGGCCAAATCAGAAAGTTAATTTAAATATTTCCAAATAAACTTTTTCACCTCTCAAAACAAGTAGAGGTCATAAATGTTTGGTATCCAGGAGACAAATAAGGACCTTTAGGAAAACAAAAGTGGGACTTGTTGGGTTGTTTAATTTGGGGTTGTTTGGGGCTTTTTTTATTTCTGGTGGTTGGACGGGGGCAGAACTGTGATATTTTAGTTCAAGCTACAAAACTTCCTGTTCTACTGCAAGGAAAAAAATAAAAGCCGGCAAGAATCACTGAAGTGAGCCCTGCGCCTGACAGGCAATGATTCGAACTGAACTTGCTATTTCAAGTAGCACATTAACTCCTGTATTTCTTGTGAACCTTCATAAATCTAAATCCTGAAGTGATTTAGTACTGGATATATGACATGAGCAGAATTCTGAAGAACTCTCTAACATTCAGGTTTTCACTCCTCAAATAAGTATTTAAGTATTTCTAACCTAGGAAGAGATATTAGGTACCTTACAACATTATACAGTACTGCTGTTTTCATCTATTCCATGTTTAACTTCCCTGTGACTACTCAGCATTGCTATTTTTCTGCAGTTGATGCTTCCTTTGATGTCATGCTGTTAACACCCAGCTGTGAAGTGATCCTAAATACCAAGCAAGTGAATCAACAGCTTTTTTATCTAAGCTATACAAATGATATAATTTCTTTGGAATATAACAGTTTAAGACAGTTCTGACTCAATAGCAGCGTAACAGAAATGAAACCATCCCCTGTCCCAGGAAGTCTGCAGCAACACTCACCCACTTGCATGATAAAAACAGCAAGATAAGAAAAGGTCATAAGGGCTTTTCCATTCAACATTATTATGAATGTATGATCAGCTCTGAGCAACCCAAAGACTCACAGCACTATTCAATAATGCTTAAACAGAGGAGCCCTTATTTCTTACAATGTAGATTTCTACACTCAGGGTAACCCATTTTCCTCCAGACTATACTAGGTCACATGAACAGAGAGGAACTTCTATCACAAAAGGAAGCCAAACAGAGAAATGGGTAGCATCTAAAACATTTTTTACTGGGTTTAGTGAGCTCTAACCATAAACTGGTTCCTCAGCAATATCAGAAATTGAAAGCTGAAGCCCTAGTGAATGCTCCAACAGGTAAAACTGAAAGATGAAGTTAGAACTAAGCTGATTACACTACAGCTATGGAAGTATCACAGACAGTATCTCTACTGCTCAGAGGCATTTGGATTTATTCCAGATTTCAAAGAACACAGATTACCTCTTAAAAAGCCTAAAAAGCCCTTCCTATTCAAGCCAACAGCCGTAAGTTTTGCCACATGCTTCTCACAAAACCAGGACAGAAGGCTGAGGAGGTTACAGGGGATACCCACACAGCTTATTTTAAGTCTTTCCCCCACTCCAAGGTCCAAAGCCTCACTAAGCATCTCCTCTAGTCCTAACTCATGCACAAACCAGGAGACAGCACTGTGCAATAGTGACTCCCTGACAAGACCCCTGCGACAAGCAGCCATTTCTGCTGAAGAGGACAGGGGAGCTCTGCTCCAGCAAGAGTAACTGTGATGTAGCACAGAGACTCTTGAAAGTGCCTCCAGCTAGTCCAGGAGCGCCTTGAGCTTCAACTACATTAAAAGACTTATAAAAACTATTTAAACTGTACAGAAAAATAAAGAAAAAGAATGGGAGCAGCTTTTCAGATCAGCTAAACAGCAATATTCTAGTAACAAGAGTTTGAAATTATTCTCATACTAAGCCTACAAAGGTGATGATATGCCAGTAAAAATGATAAACAAGAATATTCAAAACCATTGCATCTATCACTAAGCTGTCCAGAAAGGAGGCATTTAACTGTGTTATTTTAACCTGTGACCTCAAATGCTTACTGGGTAGCATTTAAGATGGAAGCATGCACAAAAGTAAAAAGGGTAAAAAAAACAAGAGATATCTGGGCCCAGCTCCAAGGGACCACATGTATTCAACAGCTTTGTTCAGCAGTCAGGAAAAGCCCCACACCTAAAAGTAATACAACAAGGCCTTAATTCCTGCAATGAAATTTAGTGATACTCAGTCACAACAGCTGCACACTATTTCTGACTAATAATTTCCAAAATTGATTCCACAATGAGCTAAAAGGAGCCAAGATGCATGATGGGAAGCTCAGATGGGACATCAGGAAAAGGTTCTTCACTGAGAGGGTGGATGGTCACTGGAACCGGCTCCCCAGGGCCATGGTCACAGCAGTGAGCCTGTCAGAGCTCAAGGAGTGTCTGGATGATGCTCTCAGTCATTTGGGTTAGTTTTAGACAGTCCTGTGAGGAGCAGGGAGCTGGACTCAATCCTGATGCGTCCCTTTCAACTTGAGATACTCTATGATTCTAAGTAATAAAACTGCAGATATGTGGTCAAGCAGCAAGCTGAGTATTAACCAGATTTGCAGGACTACACGTTAGCAGTCCAAGTCCCTGCAGGGGTAAAACAAACTCAAACAAACAAACAAACAAAGAAAAAACAATAAAAAAGACCCATAAAACCCAAATGTCCTTTAACAAGCACTTACAAGTCCTTCTGTAGGTCAGGAAATGAAATAAGCAATATCTGACATAAGCCTAATAGAACAGGCCACATAAAACGTAATGTGAAGTCCAGTCACCTGTCCCAACACACAGAGCTTTTCAGGTCAGATGTCTTTCTGATGAGAAAAGTTTACATATTTTCCTGGTCTGTTTAAAAGTGACTTTTCAGAAAGTCAAAACAACCCTTTGATGAATGCCTTTGGTTTGAAGGCTCATTGGCCAAACAGAATTAAACAGTTCATGTTGTCCTGAGCAATTATTTACTCATGGGGAAAAACAGCAGCTTTACCTTTATAAACAAATTGTCATGGATGAAGTCTCATGCAGAAGAGAATTTTTACTAAATGAGCCATTAAAACAGATTCAAACCTCAGTTTTCACATTTATTCTACTAACTGTTGCAGTAGGACTACTGCATGTAAGGGAAGGAGAGTTTGGAAGAGCTCTACACTGAATTTTGTTTGATTATAATAAAAACAAAACCCTGACACTGATCCCCTGCAGATTACCCCCATCTTCAGTCAAGGTTTTAAGTATTTTTATGGCCTTTGTGAGAGAAAAAGATACCACACCACATTGTGCCAGCACAGGCAGAATATTTACACTCATTGCTATTATGTACTATTAGACTTTAAAAACCACAGGATTGCCCAAAAGCTTTTAGCCTCTCAATCTATTCCCATGCCACTACAGCCAGCCAAGTTAAACAAGCCCCAAGAAAGTATAGGAGACAGCTCAGTTTGGCCTAAAAACCTGCCAGCCTTCCTCTTTCTGAGCTTAGATACAGGCATTAATACAAAATAAATGCATGCTGGTAGAATATCAGTAAAATGCTCAGAATTCCTACAAAAATATATAGTGAGTGTCAAAAGCACAAAATGTACTTAACCTTCATATAACAACATAACCACTTTCACACAGACAACAGAGCACCTCAAGAAGCTCTGCTGAATTGCAAATAGAATTTATAGGCAAACCTACAGCAATATATTTCAAGCAACCCAACCAAAGGAGATGGCTTTTAACTTGTGGCACAAATGGGAAGTACAAATGGCTTCAGCTGTCAAAGACATTCATTTTCCCCACGTATTTACAGTATATAACCTCATTGATGCTGTTGGTATCTGGCAGGCTCTGCAGTAAAAGCTTTTCAAGTTGCTCAGAAGCATCTTCATCACGTTCTATGTTGGTTACACAGGTTTTCCCAAATGAAACCAGCCTGGAAGCACACACTAAAAGCTGGACATTTTTAAGTACTTACTTCCTTCTTCAATAAAGGAAACCTTTGGCATTGAGCAAAACAAAACAGAACCTTGCTTTGTATTTCTTGCAGCACCATTTGACTTTATATGACTTTCCCAGACAGTGTGTCGTGGTTTAAACCCAGTCAGTTGACCCGGAAGGGGGGGGAGACGGACACGGACCTTGATTGTTGTCAGCTCGGCACCACTCACTGGGAGTGAGTGAACAAGTTACCTGACTGGGTTTAAACCACGACACAGTGAAAGCCCTACAGAAGCCCATATGTAGCATGTACAATGTGGCCTTACTCAACACAGTATCTCTTCTGAGTATCTCTACTTCTAACCTTCTGCAGGCACACAGGGATGGGGACAACTAGAAATAAACTTTTTGTGCTCTAAGACACATGAAGGAATTTGCACTAAAAGCCTGAAATCATTACCAAAGAGATTTTTAAGTTTCTCCCCACAAGGAAGCAGAACATTTAAAGATGTGTCAGTCAGACAAATGCTGCTCTTACAAAGAGCTACACAAGCCACAACAAAGAGTTCCCAAACTTAGTAAGAAAATGACAGCTATGCATTTGCTTCCACTTTGCAAACACAATACTGAAGGTGTTTCCATATTTATTAAAATTAGCCCAAAATGCAAAACCTGTTAATCCACAAACACTGCAGTATCTGTGTTGGAACAGGGACTCCACAACCTACTAATCAGCTCTAAACACCTCCCCATCAGCAGCATTACAGGAGAACAATCCTAAATTGCACGGCAAGATTTTAAAGCTTCAAGCATGCAGACAAGTTCAAGCTGCACATGAGAGATAAGGCTATAAAATAAGAATGAATAATTACCAAAGATTATATGCCAAAGCAGGAGATAATTATCAAGATCTTTCTGAAGGACTGATAGTCTGCAAAAATAATCCCATACAAATTAACTTAATGAAAAAGCTAATGCAAGAAAAATTGGGAAAACATTAAAAATGTTTTATGTCCTTCATTTTCTGAGATAATGAAACATCATAACCAAAATAAATACCACCTGGAACAAGTTACCCAAAGAAGTGGTAAATGCTCCATCCCTGGCAGTGTTCATGGCCAGACTGGACAGAGCTTTGGGTGACCTGGTCTGATGTGAGGTGTCCCTGCCCATGGCAGGGGCGTTGGAACTAGATGATCTTAAGGTCCTTTCCAACCCAAACCATTCTATGATTCTAAGATAGGCATGCACATCCTGTACAACCATTTGGGCTACTCTGCACCACACCAAGGTCCAATGGGCTTAATATTTCTCACTTTAGTACCCATCATACAAGACCCAAACACATTGTCTGCAGTGTCCCTCTGTCACATTATCTTTTCAGCATACTTCCAGAGTTAAGTGGCTGAGCTGAGATGTGGCTCAGGTCTAAAATGCAGCACAGCACAGCAGGATCTCAGCTCTTGGTCCAAGAGGAAGTGCTGAATTCAGACAAATACTTTACCACAGTTGCAGACAAAGGGCTACTAGATTTACCCAGTTTCATTCAGCACACCCATCCTGTAAGATTTCTCTCAAAGGCAGATGGGGGGATGATGGGGTGAGAAGAGGAGCTGAAGCAGTGAAATGGACAGAGGACCCCTCACTACTAGGCTAAAGTGCTTTTCAACTTTCTGTATGGGACAAGCTATGCACTTAAATTCAGTGACAGACACACGTTATTTATTCACATACGATCAGAATAGTCCAAAAGATTAACCTAAAAATTACTATCAGGTAATTACAATGTGACTCAAAACTTGAGTTGGTAATACACTGTTTTGGTACCTCAAATTGTGACATACTACATGACAGGTTCTTTCTCCTGCAAATTGAGGAACATGCATTTTCAAACTGGGTATTTGGGAAGGTGTCTCACACACGGTTTAGTTTCAGGAGTTGCTATTTTACAGAGCTAAGCAACAAAGCTCTTGAAATTATTGCTCACAAATAGCTGTACTATACAAGTCATCCTTATACAGAAAAAGACTGCATGAAGTCAGACGTTGTTTTCACTATGCCACTGCTGACAGATGCACATTATTGACCATCACAAGCCTTCAAAACTTTCCTATCATTAATCTGTATTTGTCAAAGCAACAGAACAAAGTATCTTAATATTCTCTGTGAAGCCTGGTTATTAGCAACAGCTACACAACACAGCTTCACAAAGTTATCCTCAACTGCTTCTAACATCTAGGCAAATTAACTGGCATGCGAAGATTAACCAAGCATCTGCAAATATCTGGGTTATAAAAGCTTAATGTTTCCTTGTTGGCTTAGAATGCTGCCACTTTCCACGTTCATCCTTGGTCCCAGCTGCATCTTCCCATTCCAGGTTAAGAACCCTCTCTTCACAGGATTTTACTTAGCCCTGTAGCTCAAATGGCAGCAGTAAACAGAAGGGTAGGATTCAAGTTCTACCGAAGGTATATAGTGAGGTGCAGTCACAGATGACAACTGAATGGATATTCAGTTTACAGCTTTGGGGATGTCTTCCCCCATACTGAAAACTGCTACTTCACTTACAACATTAAGTATCTGAGAAGTGAGCTGTAAATCTGGTACCTACTATCAATGTGCATATGATTTAGCTGTGTCAAGACATACTCAGATCTCCCAATTCTCCTGTTTTCTTGTGATTGCCTTGTAATAGGTAGCTGCTCTACGTTTTAACTTATGGGCAGGTAAAAGATGTTACTAAGCAGTCACAGCTCTTCACTGATGATCTTTTTATCATTCTAAACCTACAGGCAAACTACAGAGGACTTTGAATACCTGTGGATTATGATGCATCCTTAGTTTTATTATCATATATTATTTTCAGTGAAGATAATGCGGCAAACACCCATAGAATAAGACAAGCACATTAATGGTATCTTCCAAAGCACCTGGTCACCCAAATCAGCATGCTTAGCGATGCTCAACTTCTAAACTAGATTTTTTTCAAGGTTTCCTCTTTATTCTTTCTAGAGGCTCTGAAGGATTAGATTTGAAGCATCAGTGTTTGTACTATCACACTTCAAAGAGTCTTTATACAATAAGAGGTACAGACATGTTGTATTAGCCTCAGCAAAGAAGGCAAAGAGAAAGTATTTAACATCCCACCACAGAAAAAAGGGACTAGTCCTCTCCTACTGCTGAAGTAGGAATGTAATCACTTGGTATTGCTGCTTAAATACCCCCATGTCATCCACTGCTACTGAGCCTTTTGTCTGGCAAGCTACAGCTCATCATAGGAAAAAACTCTATTAACTACTTCTTGCTTTCAATAGATCAAAATACTTTGTGCTCCTTGGCCTAAAATATTATGGAAAACAAAGAAATGTTCTGCAAAGCAAAGACTAAGGAAGTGTTTACCAGTTGGTAGTATCTTCTTGCAGTCTTAACAGAGACTTCAGATTTCTTCAGATTCTCAGTGCAGCAGCTGGTCTTCACAACCTGAACAAACAAAAGAATCCCATTAAACAAACAATACACGGTACTTCAACAACATAAGCCAGTGCCAGGGATAAATCAAAGTTAAGCCTGCAGTGCCAAGGAACCTACATAATTCTTTAGGAATGCAAATTAGACATGCCCATTTCAAAAACACTTCTGATTTTATGGCAGTGACATTACAAGCAAATGGAGAGACATCCTTACATACTCTTCTGTAAGTCGGTAAGGCAATTGGCTGCCCATGACCACAGGCATCAGAAATAGAGCATTGCATCGCAGCATTACCGAGTTACATATACTTATAGCACAAGAAAAATAGAGCATTACATCTCTGCGTTACTGAGCCAAGTTACAGAGTTGCAGCAGAAAAAAGTAGGTCTCAGTTCAAGTTTTATTTACAGTGTCATACACTGCACACAGAAGAAAATGCTTCACTGCTACAGTTCTCATCAATTAAAGACGAACCTGGCCAATGGCACATTTTGTATTTCTGAGCTTACTCCAGGATTTCTGAGATTTTCTGCTTCAAAACTAAGGTTAGAAAATTGTATGGTCAGACAGAGAAGCACTGCCTACAGCAATGCAGCACCGAGATCTACCGCAGGCATTCAGAGGGTGTTTAAGTTCATTTGGAGTAGGTTTATACAGCAAGCAGTCTCCCTTTTTTTAGTACAATTACTAGATAATGAACTGGCCAAAACTGGCACCTTTCTGTTGTGGGGAAAGGCTCCTAAGCCTTTTCCATCTGGGGTTTTGAAGGCTGCTTCTGATTCAGCGATTTCAGCTATTATAAATACTGCAGGGTTGTCACTTAACCTGTCTCCGGTAAAACCACTTCTGCTCCTACTTCAGGTATTGCTCCTGGTGCCAGATTCCACCATACTGTTAGGGTGGTGAGGCACTGGAATGGGTTGCCCAGGGAAGCTGTGAATGCTCCATCCCTGGCAGTGTTCAAGGCCAGGTGGGACAGAGCCTGGGGTGAGATGGTTTAGTGTGAGATGTCCCTGCCCATGGCAGGGGTGTTGGAATTGGATGATCTTAAGGTCCTTTCCAACCTTAACTATTCTATGATTCTATGTCACTGTCACATCTCAAGGTTTCTTTTGAAGAGCCATCTTCTCATTTTGTACTACAATTCTTTGCTTCTATAGCAAAGTCAAGCACCTTCTGCAACACATCTGGTTTTAGCATGAACTTGGTTGAGAAATACGAAATCTGTCATGTCACTGCAGATCCAGCTGAAGTGGCATGAAATATCCAGTGTTTATTTGTATTTAATCAGCTACCAGCAGCTCCTCTTACATCAGATAATCCTGATTAACAAGCATTTAACAAAAATATGCTGCTTGGCAATAAAATTCCTTATCACAAAAGCCTCAGTATTCCTGATCTGTCCCAGCTTGGGAAGGATAGACAGAAGGGGAAGAGCTTTGCAGTAATGATTTTAGTCATGGTGAAAATTATCATCAAAAGAAACCACCCATTCTGTTTTCCTCTCTCCACAAATTAAAACTTGTGACCTGAACAGCCCAGCTAAGAGAAGAGGAAAGGACTCAAGAGTTGCTATGCAAAACTGAATTGACAAATAAGATCAAGGGATGCTATTCACAGCTACACTGAAGCACACAGTTGCACCAGACAGTTCAAAAGCAAACCCAAAAAGACAGCTATATTAGCCAATGGTTCCATTTGCTAATTTGTGTCAAGGCAGCATCTAAGATAAGGTGGTGCCTGGCAAATCAGTGTTTCAGTTTTTTTTTCCCAGTAAATGTTGGATGAAGCACTACTACTCTTGTAGAAAGGGAAACCTAAAACGCATCCAAAGACACCTTATTCACTTTGTTAAAGCACAGGAATTGTTTTAACAGTTGTTCCACCACCTTATTTTGAGTCCCTTTCATCCACTGTCCTCTTGCCCAGCAACTGTACAAAGTTAACAATTCAGCTGAAAACTTGTGAGCAGAAGCCACGAGGTCTCAGACCCACATGCTGCTCAGGAAGCCCCTGAGCAGAGCAGCAGCGCCTGGTGACAGGAGCTGAAAGTGCTTCTGGGCCAGTGACCATTTATGCAATTTCAACACATGCAATTTCCTTCAACACACTCAACAAAAACACTTCCTTCTCCCCTGCCACACTGCAGTATGAAAACTTCTTATCCAGTACCAAAGAATAGATTTGTTATTTTTTTCAAACATGACTGATGATTTCATTAAGCAGAAAAACTGTGTTATGCTTCCACCGAACCAACACACACATCATCATGCTGCCACATTCGAACGCTTAAACTTCCTCATGGCTATGTGAAATGCAGGATTTTGTTTTTTCTGAAAGCAGGATCCAAGGCTGCTGGAGACCCTCGTGTTGCTGCAGTCCCACACTGCTCTGCATTACTCCATCTCCCATGCTGCAGTTCCTCCCTGACAACCCGTTCCTGAAGACTGGCCTTCAGGTGAGAAAGGGAAGTGAGTGCCAACAGCTACACCTGCATGACAATTCCAGATAGGAGAAGTCAATCTGGCAGTGCAGCAGTGCAACAGTAATCCTCTGTTAATTACTCCAAAGTCCTAGAAAGGATTCCAGCTGTGAACAGGTTCTCTTCTTGTGCCACATCTCAGCTTTCAAACACTGGACTTAGTATTTGTTGCTCAGTAGGGTTGCATAGTGTAGGAATGTCCCTTAAAAATACAGGTTTTCAACATAACTCTTAAGTCTTACAGGAGGACAGAATCTTAGACCACTCTTTTTACAGTTATTTATTAACTCCAATTGGGAATAGTGCGTGCTTCAGATATAGGAGAGCTTGCTCACACCAGAAGTTCTATCATCAGTCAATCTGGCAGTGCAGCAACTCGTGTTGCTGCAGTCCCACACTGCTCTGCATTACTCCATCTCCCATGCTGCAGTTCCTCCCTGACAACCCATTCCTGCAGACTGGCCTTCAGGTGAGAAAGGGAAGTGAGTGCCAACAGCTACACCTGCATGACAATTCCAGATAGGAAAAGTCAATCTGGCAGTGCAGCAGTAGGTACAGTAGGGGTCATGGAAACATCCACACACAGAGGAACCATGCAATCTGCCAGTGCTAGGCAGAGAGTAAAGCCTAGTGCGACAGGAGGAACCAGAGAGGAAAGGGGCTGCTGCACAGGTGTGCTGCCCAGGAACAACCAGGAGCACCATACATGGATAGGACATGGGCTGAAGTGAAGGTGCACACAAAGCTGCAGACATGTGGTCCCTCTGGAAGATCCCTCCAGATCAAGGCAATGATTCCTTGTACATGATCTAAATTAATCTGGTTCACTTGATAAAACCTGTCAAGAGAGCTTTATATTTTTTTCCTTTTAAATAACAGACCCCCCAACCTATAACCTACACTATAAATAACACAGCTGAGAACAACTAAGTCAGCTACCAGCTTAGCTTTCAAGTCAGTTATTTGCTCCCAAGTTAATTTTCTTCACTTCAATAGACCTTTGGGAAGTAAATTAACACTGTTTCTTTGACAGGCTAATGAGAATAGCAGGTGAACAACAAAAGAGCAAGCTCATTCTCAGGAGCTCTCCTTGCTTGCCCTCCACACACCACTGGCAGAGCTTTGTAGGATTATGAGTTCAGAAGAACGAAGCAGACAATAAACCTACTTGTTCCTAGTAAATGAGGGAGTCTTCACCTAGTCATTTTTAGCGGCCATCCCTTACTTCATTAGTTCTGTCACTTAACGGGAAGGTAGAATTAAACTCTGAAGCACAGCACCTGATTAAATCTCATTCTCCATACAAAATTCATGCTCAAGAAGACTATTAACCACGAAGATGCAAAGAGTCTTCTGTGAATCGCACGGTGCTCATTTTTCTCTGTTGTACATGTTGCAACAGGCAGAATCACAGCCACTGCTTCCCAAGCCTCCAAGTTGGGAACTTGTTTGAGCTACAAAGAACACTGCTGAGAAATTCAGTAATGTCTAGGTTCTTGGGAGGAGAAAAGGTAAAGCCAGGAACATAGGGGTTAATAGGTTTTACTGAGCAATCCAGAGTACTCCATGCAAGGCAGTTTGCTGCAATGCTGTGACCAAACAACTATTTATTGACAGAGCAGTTTCTAGACTAAGGGCTTCAGGTTATTTTAATTTTCCAGCCTTTGCCACCATTAAAGCAAGACTGTCCCGCAGAGCCCAGGTAAGCCATGCGTCAGAGCTGGCTCCGACTCTTCACAAGCAGCTCACAGGGATGGGTGAGGGCTGAAATGCAGAGGGAAAGGGAGGTCAAAGACCTCCCTGAAATTATACATATGCCAGTTCTCTGCTTTGCTCCAGCTGGATGCTCGCTTCCCAAGGACACCAAGGAGGTGACCATCGGGGGTGTCCTGAGATGCCATTTAGAATCATAGAATAATTATGGTTGGAAAGGACCTTAAGATCATCCAGTTCCAATCCCCCTGCATGGGACACCTCACACTAAACCATCTCACCCACGGCTTCGTCCAGCCTGGGCTTGAACACCACCAGGGATGGAGTATTCACAACCTCCCTGGGCAACCCATTCCAGTGCCTCACCACCCTAACAGGAAAGAATTTCCTCCTTATATCCAATCTAAACTTCCCCTGTTTTAGTTCTAACCCGTTACCCCTTGTCCTATCACTACAGTCCCTAATGAAGAGTCCCTCCCCAGCATCCCTATAGGCCCCCTTCAGATACTGAAAGGCTGCTATGAGGTCTCCATGCAGCCTTCTCTTCTCCAGGCTGAACAGCCCCAACTTCCTCAGCCTGTCTTCATACGGGAGGTGCACCAGTCCCCTGATCATCCTCGTGGCCCTTCTCTGGACTTGTTCCAACAGTTCCATGTCCTTTTTATGTTGAGGACACCAGAACTGCACTCAATACTCCAGGTGAGGTCTCACAAGAGCAGAGTAGAGGGGCAGGATCACCTCCTTCAACCTGCTGGTCACGCTCCTTTTGATGCAGCCCAGGATATGGCTGGCTTTCTCGGCTGCAAGCGCACACTGCCGGCTCATTTCATTTTCTCTAGTAACTTACACAGCACCTTCAAAAGCCCAGGGAAATGTAAATTTCACAACTTAATATACAGGTTATTTCAACTCAAAAGCTTTGTCTAAACTACATTTAGGAGCAACTCCACTTAGCCTGTATACCCAAAGATACGCACCACATTTAAAACCACATTACACACAACATCTTTGCCTGTGCTCAACTTTGCTTAGCCCAAAACACAGAAAACACAGAAGAGATAGCAACAGCGAGTTAAGGTGATGTATCCTCCCCAACACTACCAGCAAGACCTCTAGTGACAACAGCCCACCAACAGGTTGAGATGCAGCTGAAAAGCTGAGTATACAAAATGAGTAAAGAAAATAAATCATAAAGACCCATAAAGATAACTGTCAGGGGGCTTATGGTAGCTTATGAAGAATTCTGTTGCAGACCCAAGACAGTACACAAACTGCATAGTCAAAGTAATCCCTGCAGAGCTTCTGACAGGCTACTCATCCTACTAAGGCAGCTACGAAGAAATAGGCAGAAAGCAACACATCCAGTGTCCTACAAACACATATAAGCAGAATTGGGAGAGCTCCATGGCAAACAGATGTGAGAATCTTATCCCTCACTAAAATGACAGTGTACTTTGTCCCCTTAAACATATACTGCCAAAACTTGAACTTTCAGTTGAAAGACAAAATTCTCCTGAGATTTGAGGAATTGGTGATCAGAGCCACTAAAAAAATCCCCAATAGTTTATTTCTGCACAGCTGAAAAAGTTCTTATTCCTTATCAGGATAGAAAGGAAACTGATTAAGATCACAATAATGATAAATGAACATTTTCAACAGCAGATTACTCCTTTTCTTCATTCACTAGAATGACATCAGTTACAGGATTTGATATCCCTCACAGGGTTGAGCTGGAAAACATCAAACTAGATCCATGTACTAGAAGCTAATTCTGTGTGTAAATGAAGACTGTCTACTTAATTAAGAGTTACAAAGACGGAGAAGACTCACACATAACCTTCCCTTGTCCCCACAGCAAACATTTGGCACAGGTTTATAAAGGATTAGCAGTCCAACACAATGCAGTAACTGAAGTGTAATTAACCAAGCCCTGACCAGCTTTTCCTCTGTTAATTACTCCAAAGTCCTAGAAAGGATTCCAGCTGTGAACAGGTTCTCTTCTTGTGCCACATCTCAGCTTTCAAACACTGGACTTAGTATTTGTTGCTCAGTAGGGTTGCATAGTGTAGCAATGTCCCTTAAAAATACAGGTTTTCAACATAACTCTTAAGTCTTACAGAAGGACAGAATCTTAGACCACTCTTTTTACAGTTATTTATTAACTCCAATTGGGAATAGTGCGTGCTTCAGGAGAGCTTGCTCACACCAGAAGTTCTATCATCAGACCATTTTTTACCTTCAAGACTTCATTCACACAGCTGCTTGGAGCTCAGGAAGCAAGGCCTCTGTTTTCTGTAAATGCAGCAGTAAAGAATGGAACTGTGTGTAAAACAAAAGACTGAAACTGCTAAATACCTGTCCTGTTTAACCATGGAACAGGTATATTCCTCCATTTCAAAGACAAATGTGGAAGTGGAACCATAATGATTCTAACCATTTGAAGGCTGACTGAATACTGACTGTAACTATAGGCAGTTGACAATATATTTGAGGCAGGACTTGAGAAAATATAACCAGTATTTTCTTCAGTTCCCCTTTAAAACAGAGCTTCTCCTTTGAGAGCAACTTAACTCCTCAGAGTGACTCAACTCAGAGATGAAGAGGCAGGACACAGATGATGTTCTCCAGATTAGTTATGGAACAGGTTTCCACACCAGGGTGAAAACGGCAGCTCTATTCAGTTACACACAGGCTGAAGTAAGAGTCATCTTCTCCTGCTCCTGGTAAGAGGATGTTCTTGATACAACACAAAGGAGGACAATTACATCTAGATCCCGTAACTTGCAGAAAGTTAGTCAGAAATGTGCAATCCTTGCAAAAGCTCTGATAATTCTGGCAATCAGATGCCAAGAGCAAGTTACTGATGTGTACAGCCTGACTTGAAAACTTTGAGCCATACAGACAAACAGGCACAGCTTGGGAGACTTCTTCACATTCTGAAGTACAGATGCCACACCTGATCAAGAGGTTGAGTTACACTACAGGAACTGCGAATGAACCATGGAATGAACATCAGACCAGTCTTAGTTTTTCTGCTTTCTATAAAGGCATGATAAAAGAAGGTCCCTGTGTGATCAGAACCAGCACAGCAGTAGGGCTTCCTTCAAATAGGCTACTTTAGCTGTTAAAGTTATGAGCAAATCTACGTAGAATCAGCTAGGTTGGACAAGACCTTTAAAATCATCAAGTCCAACCATTACACCAGGACTACCAAGGTCACCACTAAACCACACCACTGAGGGCCTCATCTACACAGTTTCTGAATACCCAAGCACAGTGATTCCACCACTTCCCTGGGCAGCCCATTCCAGTACCTGATCACACTCTCTGTGAAGAGATTTGTCCTAATATCCAATCTAAAGCTCCCCTGGAGTAGCCTGAGACCATGAATTCTTCAGTAAGTGAAGGCTGGCAGTGAGAAGATAGAAACTGCATATCCCCAGTCCAAGAACAGCTTAAAATTTCCGCTGGACAAATATCTGCTGTAAGCAAAGACTAAACACAAAGACTTTCCTGCTCCATAAAAATTCCTTCTCACCAGGTTCTGCTGTGCTTAGTCTTTCCTGGATCCACCCCTTAAGCCTCTATTCATGAAGTGTCCTAGCTTCAGCCGAGCAGGGCAACAGACTGGCTCACAAGCAGATGACGAATTCAAGGCTCCTCAGAAGTTAGAGGTAGGTTTCCAGTAGGCTACAATGAGTAGGTTACTACACCAAAGAGCCTGCCATTTAAAAACTCTGAAGTGTGTGGGGGGGGATACTGTGATGTGGACAGTTGGTCAATATATCCCTTTTTTCCTGTTTCCTAATCAGCTAGATTTAGACAAGCTTCTTATCTAGTCCACAGAGGCACAGGCATAGCTTCCACCTCTTAACCATGTTTACAGTACCTAACTTGCTCTATCTGATGTGTAAATAGTTTAAGCTCTTAGCTTAAACAGTCTGAATGATCTTTTTAGGACCCAATATTTACTTTCAACTAGAAAAAGATACCGCAGAGCTTCTGTTTGAGACCTTGAGTAGAAATCTCACCCTCAGAAGGTTGTCTGTAGACTATCTGAGCTTTTACATCCGCTTCCCACATTAGAGACAGGCATTAAAGGCAACTGGACTCCTATTTCTGTACAGGAAATCTGATGAATTTTAAGCCATTCTCACACTCCCACATCCTCCGTATTGAGAGAGCACAAGATCTTTGTTCAAAGTGCATTTGCAGATGCCATCATTTTTTCCTACGTTTAATGTGCATGTTACAACCTCAGTCAAAGTGGGAGCGCAACGATTTTTCTATATTACCCTGTATTTGGAGTAACAAAGGAAGCATTGAAGAACAAGCCTCATATTTTTCTGCTGAAGTGAAATAACAAACACCAACATTCAAATAGTCGCACACATGTTCTAGAGACTGCAACAAGGGAGTCAGTTCATCCTTTTCAAATCAAACTTCACCCTGAAACAGCAGACAAGTAGAAAACCCCCCACTTTTATTAGAGACTTGGCACACTGCAAAGTCTTTTTGCTGCTGTAAGGACAGAAAGGCTTACTTGAAGACTGACAAACTCTGAAGTATTGTTTTTCAGGAAGAAATGAAGCCACAAAACTAAAGTTACACACACATACAAAGCAGAGGCATAAAATATACATAACGTAAAATTTGTATTTGTAGAGTCATGACCAACATAATTCCAGTAGACAAAAAACTGCTGCATAGAAGTGAAACAACAACAGAGAGGCAGAAATAGCAACTCCCCTTCAACCACTTACCGTTAAGTCTGGAAGCGAGTGCAAGCACATGCAATAGGCACTATCATGAGCACAAGCACTGCACATACTGTAGCTATTGAAGCAAAGACCTAGGACCATGAATTTCAAGGGTAACAGAATAATAGGGATCGATGGTACTAATAAGTGTAACCAGACTTGAAATGAAGGAACCTGCCTTCTGCAATCTCCAAATTCAGATCAGGGCCTCCATCTGTGAAGTGCTTTCCAACCATGTGGTAAGAGTTGCTCTACAGGTGGAGCATGCTTTTGGCTGCTCCTTCATGAGAAACCCACAGGGCCCTTACCACATCATGCAACCAGAGCATAGGCAGTACCACATACGAGGTTTACATTCAACTAAATTAAAGGCAGAGACTCCCAAGCTTTTCAGAAACACAGTATCCAGAAAAGGGTGACATGAACTGCGTAAAAGGCCAGAAGCAAGCTACAGCTTGGGAAGAGGTATAAACTAAAGCGCATGCACATGTACCATAGATGCCTTCTAGGAAGAATGTGGATCTATCACATAGTGCTGTAAGACTCATCTGTCCAAAGATTATGATTCAGTGCCTACAGAGCTCTACAAGGACTATGATTCAGTGCCTGCAGGGTGTGTTGGCTTTAATACAAATACACAGATTAATTGTACATCACATACGTGTCTGGCTGCTGACAGGGAAAGGCTACACACACACAGTTGAGAGCATTCAGCAAAGTTAAATCATATGCCGTAACAGAACTGATTAAAGCTTTCTTGGCCTCAGATTTACAGGATCATAGAATGGTTTGGGTTGGAAGGAACCTTAAAGCTCATCCAGTTCCAGCCCCTGCCATGGCCAGGGACACCTTCTACTACAGCAGGTTGCTCCAAGCCCCATCCAACCTGGCCTTGAACACTGCCAGGGATGGGGCAGCCACAGCTTCTCTGGGCAACCTGTGTCAGCATCTCAGCACCCTCACAGGGAAGAACTTCTTCCCAGTATCTGATCTAAATCTCTCTTCTGTCAGTTTAAAGCCATTTCCCCTTGTCTTGTCCCTGCATGTCCTTGTAAAAAGCCCTTCTCCAGAGCCTTCTCTTCTCCAGGATAAAGAAGTCCAACTCTCAGCCTGTCCTCATATGAGAGCTCCTCAAGCCCTCTGTTCATTCACTGAGCGTAATTACAGAACTGTTCTGTACCACCTTTGTTATAAGGAGTCTCAGAATAGGTGAAGCATGTTAACTTTTACGACAGATAGGGTTTACTTTGAGGCTTGTCAGGCCTAATATGGGCTAGAACAAACATTACCTACTATGGAATTATTTGCATTGCCATTCATGAACATCCACAGTCTATCAGGGACATCTCATGGGACAAAGACTCTGACAAAGAACTGGATGATTTACGGGTGTTCTTATAGCAGAACCTCCTATACAATATGAACTTCCCAACACAACAGACAATTGCCAGCAATCTGCATACTGGAATATAACAAAAACAAGGCAGAGGAAGTAAAGACTTATGAGGATAAATCTCATTAAGAAAGTCACTTGTCACTGTGGCTAAACTAGAAAATTACTTTTGCCTTATAGTACTGTCATAAGCATCACAGAAAACATACTAAAACAGGCAAACCAGCTTCCTAAAGAGCACTGCAAAACCCCTCTGGCTCACCAAGAGGCTTTCAGTTGCTTTCTTCTCTTCCAAGTAAAAACTAACCTGGCTTTCAAAGACTTAATGGCAAAACAAATATTAACTTACTCAATGTCTTATCACCCAAATCTAGAAATGGGTGTTTGGGCTCTGAGCCTCCGCCTCCCACATTTTTTGGGAAATTCAGTTATCTGTATTTTTAAGCAAATATCAGAAAAAATAGTACGAAAACCCCCAATGACTGAGAGCTGGTAGATCTGAAAGAAAAAAAGGTTTTCACTTGGATATACTTTCAGTCAATGCATCACTGCAGAGGAACTGAAGGAGTTCCGCAGGGCATTACTAACTTTGCTTCTATCTTAGAAACATGTTTTATTAGGATTTACTTGGCCTAATGTTGCAGTAATTGGAGAAATACGCATTTGATCCCTGGTTTTAACTACAGACTTCCTATCTGCTGTCAGGTAATGAACACTGCTGCACCTGAGTTCATCATCTGCAACAAGGCAAAACACACAGCACTAAGCACAGCAGGACTTTAGACTCATGTCTGGTTTGAATCCTTACCAGCAAAGGCTGGTGAGGATGGACTGTGAAGGAACTAAGCATAGAAGAAGGAATTTAGTGACTCTCAAGCCTGTCAGTGAGGATATACTGGGTGAATGAAGCACACACACAGAATACCTCTGAAACCTCTGCTTCACATTATAAACTCTACTACTTCACATTACAAAAGTTGCTGAGCAGTACAGACTCCAAAAAGCAGATACTGAATTCTTATCTGGCAAAGACATTAAACTCCCATGCATCAACCTGAAAATAATGGAACTTACTGCTTTACTGCTGAAAACTTCAGCTTCTTCAGCCTTACAAATAGTAAGAAGTTAATTAATCACTTGAGACAGTTCAGTCTGGACATAACAAACAGTAACTGTACTTCAATATATGAATTACAGTTCTGCCCATACAATCTTTCTAGACTATTTTGAATCAAAAACTCATACAGGTGTTCCAAACTGCTGATCAAGTCACCCTTTCACAGAGATTACAAATAAACATCATTTTAAAGAAGGGAAAGATGCACAAGTTAAACATAACATGCTTGAGTTAAGCATCTACCAAACAATCCCCCTGCCCAGAAATGCTCAAGTTTCATCTGGTTATTGTTGGATTATACAGCAGTGTCATAAAATGTCTTGCAGTCAGAATGTACTTGTTGAAAAACAATACTGACCTTGCTTTAAGACAACTTTCTAAGAGGAAAAATGAGCATAAGAGTACCACTGGCATTCTAATAGGGGTATTTAAATAAAATTTACAGAAAAAAACCTGCTCCCACAGGGAAACCTTCAATTCAAAGACAAATTTGTGGTCTTGATGATGTAGAGCATACTTAAAAGCATTAACAGGATCAACAAATTCTATTTATCTCATATACCAAGAGGCTGAAGTATAAAGCACCCCCGGAAAGGTCCAACCAGTTTCTTGGTTTGTCAGTCAGCCAGAGCGTTCTCCAAGATCACAAACACCACACTTTACGACATGACAGAGAACACCTACAGTGACAGAGCAGTTATCAAGCAGTTCATGAGAATGTGGAAAAAGAGTTTTCTCAAAGTAGGTGGGGAAAGAAGGCCCTTTCAGAAAGGCGGTATCCTCTAACTGTGGGTTCCATGTCACATTCCTAATGGATAGCAGAAGACAGCAGCAGCTGCGCTTTCTTTGCCGATTTTGAAACCTACAAATAAAATGTACCAGTCCCACAAGAAGTGGCTTCAGAACCCGTAAGTTCAGGCATAAAGAGCTTGCCCTAAATGGCCTCACATCCTACTGATACTGGAAGAGAGCACCAAACGTGAAGGGACATTGACAAGAACTGATGCATGTTAGTTGGGAAGAGCCCCGTATTTGTAAGGCAGTTTCTTGAGCCTCATTCACTGCCTCTGCGCACACACACAGCGCTACAAAAACAATACACGATAAAGAATTAAACTATGAGGAAGCAATTTCTTCATTGCTAACCCCCCCCCGGACACACACTATCATAAGGATTATCAAACAGTATTTTACAGACATTTACTTTGTGCCTCTGAGCACTCTGCTGAAATAGGAAAGCACTCCTTCAGTAACCACTTATGTCAACGATCACCCTTCTGAAAAGGTATATCAGGGTACTGACATGCCACTGAAATAGATTTATCTCAGGAACCACAGCTATAACTTTTCTACTAGTCAATAAAAGCTACTACCTTAAGGCAGTGACCCTCAACCTCATCCTAACTGCAGCTGTCTGATTTTTGTCCTAAGCCCATACTCTGTAAGGTGCAAGGCAAAACACTTATTTCACTTCCTTCGAGACATCTGTGTCACTGGTGAGAGCCAATGAATGGCAAAGGGATCATTCCCCAGCACCCGAATTCAAGCAGAATTAAGTCATGCCTACACAGAATGACATGGAGGTTCAAAAGGCACACAAGGTGAAAAGTGTGCGTAAGTCCAGACAGGGACATAAAAAAGGGACAGAGAGAGGCCAGCCCACTGATGTGTAAGTGCTTCTGTTGTCAGAAAGGTTTCAAATAGAGTCACTGTATCCCGAAGTATCCTGGACTCCCAAAATGCTCCTGTCTCTCACATACAAAAGAGCAGCAGCTCTAAAATTTTAGTGAATTCTAGGTTTAAAGTGAATTAATATTTCATGTTATCAACTTCATGCATATCCAAGTTCAGTTGTGTGTCCAAGTAAGGAAATAAAATGCTTAAATATGGGTTATGCATTTCACAACTTACAACAATTTAGGTATTTCTAATGTGAAAAAAGTGAAGCAGAGAACCCTGAAAAACACCTTCTATCTTCACACGGAAATTACTTTACGTTTCACTCAGCTACATCAGTACCTTTCACGAGTTGACAGTCAGAAATTCATCCTACAATAGAACATCACAGTTTAATGTTTGGAGCAGAATTTATCGGTGCATTTCATCAGAAATCAGAGCTCCCTAAAAGTTTTCTTAACAGTAAACTACTTTGAAAGGTTAAGAATTCACAATGTTTTTAGTAAGTGGTATTATTTGTGTCACTGTTGATAATTTTGAATGTGGGCAGTGAATTCCACCTGCCATGGAGCTGCATGCTTACTCACCCTCAACAGGCTTTCTCTGATGTGCAACCACTGTTATCAGATTCAGATCAGTAAAGTGTTGCAACACCATCCAAAATCACGGCTACAAATGCCAATCGCAGCATGAAAATTCCTAGTTTTCCACCTTTTCCTTAGCCTGCAGCCCTGTGCTGAAGAACAAGAACTTATTTCTGGCCTGTTTACTGTCTAAAGAATGCCTAAGTGGATAATTTAAGGGAAAATGAGCACTTCTGCAGAGCGACCTTTAAGACTTCATTTCTGCTTTCCAAAATTCTAAGCAAGTCTACTTTTCCCTATTTATAAAATAGACACTCAGAGACCAAAATAGACACTATTGTAAGTTAGAAAAAGAAAAAAACCTGACAACATCTATATTTTTTGCATCTCTGAAGGCAGAGGACAAGCTGTTCCAGATGCTCAGCTTTGTTAGGAAAGACATAATAAAGCGTCCTACAACTATTTGAGGAAAAGATATCCAGCCAAAATATGTGTTCTAGGAGAAACTCTGCATATAGAAGGAAGTCCATGGGCTGATTACTCAAACATGAAGTCAACTTTGGACTCACCTGAATTGCTGAGGAAAAATGAAGAAATATCTGCAGCTACCAGCCCTGTTCTTATAAATGTCTTAACTCAAAACTACTCAAAACATTATATTATACAGCTGTGTTAAGGTTAAGTTCAGGCAGGCTTTTAGCCTACCATTGTTATTTGACTGAAAGAGGAATTAAGCAAGGTCTAATATCTGTTTCATCAGTCTAGAATGGTGTACTTCTAGTTCTAAACCATTCTTTAATTCACACTGTCTCTATATGGCTCTACTCATAAAGAAATACCGAAAAGTATTCTTTATTGGCAGAGAAGTCTTGACAGTTAGTTCCTTCCATGGCAGAAAGGACATAAAAATCAAGGAATGCCATTCCTAGATGCTTTCAATGGCAAGATAGCATGCAAATGGTAAAAGCAATTTTGTTGCACATATATGAACAAGCATCTACAAAGAAAGAGGGTGAATGAAATACCTCCTTGTGGGTGAGGGGAATCTCCCATTAAATCCTGAAGTACACACAAAACTAATATTAAGCAAATTGGCACGGATATAGGGAATTCAAAGGCAGGCATCAAGGCAATCAATCCCAAATCACTTCTGAATTCACACTGACACTGGAGATTGCCTGTGACAAAGATCAAGGGATTATATTTATCTCCAAACTTATTTAAAACATTTGCCTTCACAGCTCTGACAGGAGGACATCCTTTAAAAGGTATTTCCAAGACAGTAATTGGTTCCCAGCTTAAAAATCTCTTCTCAGACCTGAAAATGCCCATTTCTTCTCCCCAGAAAAGAAAGATCAGTTGGCCTGAGTTACCAGCTTTTTTCTTTCCTCTTAGCACTTAAAAGCAGGAAGGATGCTGGAATTTCACAAGGCAGTTACAAGCATAACTCCCTCAGGTCCCCCATGAGTAACTTGGCAGTGAAACAGTTCAGCAAAGTCAGCATAGTAAGAATTACTGCTACTGCTTTACAAGCCTGATGCTGTCAGAAGAAAGCCTTGAGATACACAGACTTAAAAACCCAAAACTGAAAATGACCATAATGAGCTCTACACATTGACAAGAACAGCTACAGATTTATTTAAGCTTAGAAGAGCTACTAGACAGAAGTAGTGATAGGAGGTAATATTAACCACTTTATCACCTGCGCCCATTCTCTCTCAGGGGAGACAGGAAGACACATCTTTTATTGCTGTACAACACAAACAGGTTAGCTGCCAGAAAGAGCAGGAAATTGAAAAGAAACCCCCAAAGTGATAGAAAGTGGGAGAGGGGGAAGGCTGTTGTGCTGGGAACACAGAACCATGCCATAAATGAGAACTGTAACTGGTTCCAATAAAGCATCTGTAGTTACAGGTTAGGCAGGAGCCTGTCTTGTTTTTTTACTGGAGTCAAGCTTTGATCAACCTGTGTGTTACGACAGTTCTACCTGTCAAGCGCTTGCAGAAGTTCCTATCTGCATACACTTACAGTTTTCCTCCACCTAACCACTCAAAAAAAAATCTCAACTTTCATGTTCATGAGGTAGAGCCAGAACTGTGACTCTTCATCCGCCTTACTCTATTCTAAAGGCTTTACCATCTATACAAATAGGCATGCTTCAGGGTCCCTCCAATCTCAGTAATACACAGCCCTCAACACAAAACACATGGCTCAGTCATCACATTACTGTTATATACTCAGATTTCAGTTTTACTTTGCATGCTTCTTTCCGTATGAAGATGGGCTGAGAAAGCTGGGGCTGTTCAGCCTGGAGAAGAGAAGGCTGCGTGGAGACCTCAGAGCAGCCTTCCAATATCTGAAGGGGGCTTACAAGGATTCCAGAGAGAAAACTCTTCATCAGGGACTGTAGCAATAGGACAAGGGGTAATGGGTTTAAACTGAAACGGGAGAAGTTCAGGTTAGATATAAGGAAGAAGTTCTTTACTGTGAGGGTGGTGTGAAGCACTGGAACAGGCTGCCCCAAGAAGTGGCAAATGCTCCCTCCCTGACAGTGCTCAAGGCCAGACTGGACACAGCCTTGCACGACATGGTCTAGTGTGAGGCATCCCTACCCATGGCATGGGCTTGGAACTGGATGATCTTGAGGTCATTTCCAACCCAAACCATTCTATGATTCAACACAACTCCTAAGAACAAAGATTTCTCTCCCATTTCCGTGACTGCAGCAACATTGAGACTATTAACCACTCACAAGTTTTGCCACCATGACCACCACACTCCTGCAGTGAGCCTATCTTATCTTATATACAGACCAGAGATTTATTATCAGCAAGTCTGGGGTCGGTTTCTATTTTTCAGACCTTCCACCCTACGTTTCATACATCTGAGCTTTGTACCCCTACTTAACATAGCTTTCAGCTTGATCATGGGAAGAAAAACACTGTCCGCTCTCAGGAGATAGTTTTAAATGCAGCCATTTAAAGTCAGATCTAATCAAATGGTGTTTAATGAATATTGAGATAGAAGAGAAAATAAAGACTTTGTGCACAACAGAGATAACAGCAGTAAGAATCTGGTGTAATGTGCAAGATTTGTCATTTCCCCAGCACTACGACAGTCATTTTAACAGTAGCTGGCACAATAATGCTCTGTACAGTTGGAAGAGCAATCATTTCCTGCTCATCTTTACACACATGCACAAAAACTGCTGCTCAGCAAGCAGAATTCTTTTAAGTTCTAAAAAGTCATTAACAAGGACTTCTTTTGCCAAATTACTGTTTCAGTTACATACACAATTTATGTTTTATACAAAGATACAGTTTAGAGCTTTTGGTTTGGGTTTCTGTGTGACTATGAAGCCACTACAAAGATAAACCCCTCAGTTATCTTCAACTGATACAGTTTGTCAGGACTCTCTGGGGAGGCTGGCATTTATCTCAAATTTGCTTTGAGACACCAAGTTAGTAAAACAAGGTCTTAAATCATGACCACAGCACAGAAACAAGTCACATTCGGAACAGACTTTCGAAAGGACCAGAAGCACAATGTTAGTTTGACTCAAATCTGAATCTGAAAGAATGGGCCGTTTAACTTCTTGATAGGGTTTATATTCAACATGAAACATAGAGCAGCAAAATCTTGGATCTTTAGGATATTCCACTACCTGCCAACACTATGAATGTCCAGTTTCCCAGGCTACTTTCACAAGCAGCACAGTACCACATGCGCTGTGAAAATATATATGAAATATATATGACATATATGAAAGTCTACTTAACATCTGAGGGTCAGAAGAATTCTAGCTAGGAAAAAGGTTTATTTCATTGCTGTGCTGCTGTTTGAACAGGTTCAAGTATATGTCCTCGGCACTAAAGGTGGCTAAAAGCTGCATTAAGTAATTAAAACGCAAGTCCAAAAAATAACCTGTTCTTGCAATTCTAATGAACTACTACTTGTTAACAGGACAGCATGGAAAGCTGCAATTCAAACCATAAATATGTAACACAAAGCCAATACAAATCACCAGATCAGAAAAACATCTGAAAACAGATCTTCCCAACACATCCCTTATTGCTGACAAGCAATAGAATGGTTTTGGCTGGAAGGGACCTTCAGAGCTCATCTAGCCCAACCCCCCTGCAAGGAGCATGGACATCTTCAACTACATCAGGTTGCTCAGAACCACGTACAGCCTGGCCTTGAATATATCCAGGAACGAGGCATCCACCACCTCTCTGGGCAACCTGTGCCAGCATTTCACCACCTTCACTGTAAAGAAATTTCTTCCTTGTATCTAGTCTGAATCTCCCCTCTTTCAGTTTATAACCATTACCCCTTCTCCTATTGCAACAAGCCTGCTGAAAAGTTTGTCCCCACCTTTCTTATAAACCCATTTCAGCACTGGAACCCTGCAAAAACATCTTCCCAGAGCCTCCTTCTCTATCTCTGATAGAGTTGGGCTGAACAACTCCAACTCTCAGCCTTTCCTCACAGATGAGGTGCTCCAACCCTGATTATTTTCATGACCCTCCTCTGGACCTGCTCCAATAGGTCCAAGCCTTTCCTGTTCTGAGGGCTCTAGAGCTGGAAGCAGTGCTCCAGGTACACCTCATGAAAGCAGAGGGGAAGAATCACTGGTCACATTTCTTCTGACGTGTCCAGGACATGACTGGTTTCTGGGCTGTGGGTACACACTGCCAGCTCATGTCCAGCCTCTCATCCACCGGTATCACCAAGTCCTTCTCCTCAAGGCTGCTCTCAATCCCTTCATCCCCCTGCTTGTGTTTATACCATGGGTTTCCCTCAACATGGCAAGGACCTTGCACTTGGCCTTGCAGAACCTCATGAAGTTCACATGGGCCCACTTCTTAAGCTTGTCCAGGTGTCTCTGAATGGCATCCCATTCCTCAGGCATGTCAACCACACCACTCCCAACCTGCTTGTCACAGGAGTACAATACTCACAGCTGATGTCTGGGAAGTTGAAATCTCCCTTAAGGACAAGGGCTACCAATCCAGAGATTTCTCCTAATTGCCTATAGAGTAACTCAGTGCTAGCATCCCAGCTGGGTGACTGGTAGTAGACACCTGAAACAACAACTCCATTGTTTTCCATCCCCTCAATTCAGAGGCTCTAAACTACATCACTAACTGAAAGGGCTGTGCAATCAAACCTCTCACACACAGTGTGACAGGTCCACCTTGTCTGCCCTGTCTATTCTTCATGAACAGCCTAAACTCCTCCATCCCAGCACTCTGGTCATGGCTAACTATCACCAATGATCACAGAATGGTTTGGGTTAGAAGGGACCTTAAAGCTCATCTCATTCCAACCCCCTGCTATGGGCAAGGACACCTTCCACTAGACCAGGCTGCTCCAGGCCCCATTAAACCTGGCCTTGAACACTGCCAGAGACAGGGCAGCCATAGCTTCTCAGGGCAACCTGCGCCAGGGCCTCATCACCCTCACAGTAAAGAGCTTCCACCCTCTTTCAGTTTAAAGCTATTCCCTTGTTCTATCCCGACACAATAGCAAAGCTCTGTGAACTTACCAAGACTTCCAGCCAAAGGTGTTTGCAACCACAGCACTCAGATATCTGCCCATAGGGACCAGAGGTACACCAGACCCCTTTAACTCTTTCGCTTCCCATGAGGCACTAGGAGGCTGTTTGGGCCAGGGTGGAACATGGGAAGCTCCAACATTCCCTCCTGGGAAACCCCCAAACAGAACAGAGCCAACAAGCCCGGAGTCCTTAAGTCAATGGACGTTAATGGACATGCCGCTGCCAGCATTGCAGCTCTCACTACACTGCCCCCAGGCACTGCCGATGCAGTGCCTCATCCAGCCTTCTGTCTGCCCTGACACCTTCTACCTCCAAGGTAGGTCTAACCAGACACCTGCAGCCTGGGAACTCTCCGGAGGGCAGGAACAGAGGTCAGCACCAGCCATCACTCCCATCTCTTTCCAGGCTCAGCAAACCTGTGCCAACTGACCAGGCTGCAGCAGTCCTACCCTGCAGGGGTCACACCCCAGGCACTCCCATCAGGTACAGCACCACCAGCATCCCCTGTCCCCCAGCGTCTTCGGCATGAGGGTTCAGTAATCCTATGTGAGCAACCCTGCCCTCACCTGGGTGATGCATGCCCACTAAACACAATTTATGGAGAACTTCCCAAATACTTGGGCCATTTCTCGTTTGACCTCCTCTAAGTGAATCTTCTCCCTAGTCTGCAATCCTATCCCACCAGCACAGCAGCGCACCCCATGTGGAGCGCCCATGTGCCTAGCACAGAGCCAGAGGATGCTGGTGATTGGGGTGGGTGCCCCTGGAGGGTCCCTCAGCACAGCACAGCTTCCACTCACCCACACAGGCCTGCAGATGGCTCATTGCAGCTGCTTCTGTATCCAGTGGACAAGTGCCAACTTCACTCCACCGGCCTCCTCCATGTTTCGCTTCAGTGCTGCATCTTTGCTGGGTGCTGCTGTGCAGAGCCTCCAGGGCTGCAGGACCTGGACAGCCCCTGGGACCTCTCAGCTCCAACCACAACACTGAAACCTTCAACCTTCAGGGGACAGCAGTGGCCTCAGCCCCTGCAGTGCTGCCACTGTGCCTTCCTGGGACCCAGGACATGGATCAGCAGTTTGCAAAGTTCAGCCTCTCCAACATGGTAACCTCTGTGGGGGCAGCAACACCCCCCCCGGCAGCAGCAACTCTGCTGCTCCCCATATCCAAGTTGCTGGGGACACAGCATGTGACCTTCCACTGCCTAAGGAGATGCCACCAGATTGGCCCTTGCCCAGCCAGGATGGCCCCAGCAGCATCCCCACACCTGGGGACCCTGGTGGGGCTGGCAGAGCCAACTACCCCTGCAACACCAGCTCACTCTCACTGCTCTGACACTCAGCCCTGACTATAGCATCCCTGAGACCTCCAACACAATCCTCAGCCTAGAGGAACTCATCATCAGGATGGGACCCCAGGAGCTGTGGTGGGATGCAGAGACAGACTTGCCACCACTCCAGCCTGGGAATCTAGAAAAGTGGGGATGAAAAGTGGAAAAGCACCTTTCCAAACCCACCCTGCAGGTGCAGGGCTTCTGCAGTCTGCACTAAGGTTGGAGGGGGACAGAACCCACAGCAGGGGTGAGATGGAGATGGGGGCAGTAGAAAGTGGTGATGTATTTTGGGGGGGTAGGGAGGACATGTTACATTATAATAGTTTTGATGACACCTTTTCTCTTGGGTTCCCCCCCCCCGCCGCCCCCCCACAGCATGCTAGATTACACAGAGCCTATTTACTTTAGAAAAAAGGCACAAAAAGAGTTAGTTTATATAGTATTTTAATACAGACAGAAAACTAAAAACTAACCTGAGCTACATCTGCTAGAGGAAAACCCTACTTTCAAGCAGCAAACCCCATGAAGTTCAGTTTCATATAGACCAGTACCAATAAGTCAGTTTTACATTAGTCTCATAAGGGGAAGAAAAACACTCCTGGCACAGAAAAGTAACCACACAATAAGTTCAGCACTATCTTTACTCAGAATTGAACAATTCCATACTAAAGACAGTTTTAACACTCAATAATTCCAAGTGCAGCTCTCTGGAAACTACAGAAGCTGTTAACCTACAAACATACTCTTCCTGCCCTTCTCTTCCCCCTTTTAGCAATGTCAGCTTTACACAAACAGAAGGAGAACTTGTTTCTTTTCCATTCAGCAGGTTAACCTGGTTTTCCTGCTGCGCAGAGCAGGAAAAAAGGACAAACTGAAGCTTAATTCAATCACAAAACTTAGATTTGCAGAGCAAGAGTTGCCAAATGCTAGACTGATTCAAGTATGTAAGTGATGGGGGGTGATCAAGAGCCCCACATCAGCAGCTCCACAAGGTCACATTCCACACTGAACAGTGACATATGAATATCTAGCATCTTTAACAACAGACTACCACAGGAAGGACATTAGATCCTGATTCAGGACTACTTCAGAAGCAGCTCTGAAGGTACAAGATTCCATACCTAGTGGCCCCCATTGAGATAAGGAGACCAGCTTCCCTCACCCTTTGTTTTCTGGTGTCAAAAAACCTCACAATCAATATCACAACCAACAGCACTACCACTAACTTTAAATACACTGATTTTCACCACTGACCCAAGAATAAGTACACACATTTCTATTTTTACAGGAGTTATAAACTCAAGTGTTACGTAAAGCTGAATATCCTCTAACAGAAGGCTTTTTTTCCTGGAATGTATCATTTTTGTTTCTGTACTTGCTAAAATCAAGGACAAACAAAAAACCTGCACTTTCTCCTTAAAAGTTAAAGAATTTTGACATGGAATGTAGACTATAACCCACTGCACTCACACTTACTGAATGGGTGCTCTTCGTCCACGAATGAACAGCCAGAAGAGTGCTCCCTTAGTCCAGCAGGGAGTATTTAGGGAAATATCCTCAGGACCACTTCAAAGGTAGCGCAGAGACTGCCCTAGCTAGAAGTTATATCTGCACACTTAATAGCTATGCACATCTTCAGACTCTCAGCCAACACTGACTGCAAGTGCTACAGCCCAGCTGGGGATTGTGGCAGGGGAAGTATCATTTCTTTTACACTTACTCCTTGATAACCGAGTGCCAACTTCAGGTGCCATGAAGAAGTGTTATTCATTCTCTCACAGCCTGCACTGTATCTTCTATTTCATATACCTTTGTTACATAACCTCTCAATTTACTTAAAACCATGCCTAAAATGTTCAATTTAGTATTCTACCTTTATATTCTAAGATTTTTTTCAACCACCTTAAACATTAGTTTGGTCCATGACCAGATGTTACAGAAAGCAGGCATGTATATTCATCTACTAGCCAAGGAACCAGGTCAAACATTTCCCAAAATCCATGGGGATTCACCCTCCGCGAATGCGTGCAAAAGGCAGGGACAGTTCGTTGGGGTTTTGGTTGGTTGGTTTTGATTCTTCAAGCCTTTATTAGAGCAATGCAGTTCTTCAGAAGCTTCATGTTTTTTCTTTAATCTCTTGCTACAGCTCAGTGCCCTGGGTGACTGCGCACTTTGAGAGTGGCACCTGAACACATCATTAATCTGGTATCAAGCCAACAAGGCTACACCTTTAACAAAGTCCATCTTCTGCCACCTGTACTCCTCCTGTATCTGCTTTCCTGAAGGTCTCCCCCTTCTTTGCTTGCCCTGTGACTCAAACTGTAGATTTATCAGGCAGCACAACAGTAAGCACATAGGGCAGAAGTCCTGCATCAGCCATCAGCCACATGTCTCAATCACATCATGACCTTTTGCCCCTACCCCCAAAGTGCAGGGAATTTCCACTCTCCTCAGTGCAGTGAGTACCTGGAGACCTGTATGCATGGTGCCTCAAGCCTCTCCCCTGGCCCACAGTGACTACCAGTTGTGATTTGGGAGCGGACTTCGTTTAGGTTTGTTGTAACTGATGTTTTGCTTGTTACAAAACTAACTCAATACACTGTCCATAGCCAATCCTGGGGAAAAAACCCTACCCTTATAGTATTGCCATGAAGAAGATTTCATTCCTATTCCTATGACTATGAAAAGCCTATTCAGTACTAACTCCATAATAAATGGAATAAAAGACAAAAAAATGCTTAAGTGCTGCATCTTCTATTCCTTAACTAGCATGTTACTTTTAGACAAAAAAGCCTACCATAAATCAAGAATCTTAATACCGATGCTCACCACTTTGGCTTCTAAATTTGTACTGAGCACAAATTCATTTTGGATCAACAGATGACAGGAACTGTCACACTCAGACCTATAAATGACAAAATGATGTATGACAATGGAGAACTAGCAACACTATCATTCTCCTGTCCACACCTCGCTTGTTTGCACACCAGTGCCAGCAAACCCAAATCCACCATCTCAAATTCTCATCTCACGTATCCAGCAAGGATACGGAGCACTCTGTTCCCACATGTTAAGAAATGAAGGGGAGAGAAGAATGGAACTTCACACTTCTTTGGACTGAAAATAATGTAAATAAGGGGGTAGGTTGCCTTTTTATTTTACTTACATACAAGATGTTATTAACCACAAGATCTTTTCCATAAAGCCAAGAACACTCACACAGACGTGCCCTCCCCATTTTCCATGCACAGGGCAGCAGTTGTACATTTATTCAGCAACACCACCAAGCCCTCTTGCAAAGGTTTTCTCTAAGTTCACAAGAGGAGAACAGCCTACATTTCATGTTTCCTTCCTTCTGCAAGGTTGAGTCACATCCTTAGGTCTGCTTTTAGAAAGCTAACAAACCATGTTAGAAGAAAGATCTTTAATGGAGAGGCCTCACATTCAAGAGCATGGGCAGGCCAGAGTGCAATTCTCTGGCTCATTTTTGCAGTGACACAGAACTGCACACCTTTTCTCCTGTTAGAAGCAAAATCTGGTGCTCCTCACAGTCAGGCAACTTCATCAAATGATTTCAGAGATACATGAAATGCTTTAACATTTTTGTGGAGTGAATTAGTGCAAAGAAATTCCTTGAAATTAATGTACTAAACCCAAAACAAAACCACCCTCACATGCAGGAGAAAACACGAAGTTCAACTGCCTTTCAAAACAATGCCTTTCTAAAGGGCAAGTTCAGTATAAAATTAAGATCTGCATTTGTTTCCTTTGGTTTCTCTAGTACTTCAAATAAAATAAAACTTTTATCTTCTTATATTTTAAACTGTAACTGGCAGCAGAAGAAATAGTTCTTGCCTTATTTCCTCTACTGTATCAACATGAACAGCATTGGGTTAATGTGTGTAAGTTCCCTGGTTAGAACGACTCTAACCCCAGAAGTGGTTTGTTTGAAATCTGGACCAGTTTCCCAAGTCAGTCTTGCAGAGCCCAACCAGCACACAGGCTGGGACAAGCACATCTCCTCACTGGAAACAAGCTCAAGCTCTAGATACCTACTTCTATTTATGCTATATACTACTACAGTTCATTTCATCACACTGAAATGGATGGACCTTTTCAAATCTACCTTACACACTTGTATGATCTGAACAATTTGGCAGTTGGGATTAGAGAACCTCAGAGGCAAAGAAATAACATCCCAGATCTGCTGGTATGGATTTGTCAGTGCAGCTTTCAACTGCATGCTTCATCTATCAGGTTCTGAAACAAACATATCATGCAGTATTTAATATCGTCTGTTTAAATACAATGGTTTTATACTGGTATATTCCAAGTAGTATGTTTCTATGCAGTACATTATGCATTACTATCCACACCTTCCAGTGAGTCAGAAGCTGGGCAATGATACAAATGCAAATGTAATCATTGTCTTATGAATATGATAAGCAGCTAGAACCGATCCCCTGTTACCAGGCAAACACACCAGACAACACATTTCCATTCTCTCTGCTCTGGATAGGCTAAAGGCCCTGAAGTACTCTTCCAATCTTGATTTGTACTGTGGTTTTCTATAAAGAAAAGTTTAGATAACACATGTAACTCAGCTACAAAAGCTGAAAGTCTCATTCAGCATCGGACAGTACTGGTGCTGTAGCTTTCAGAGATCTTTTACAACATCATGTCTTTGAAGCCTAGTTAGCTGTTAAAACAACATTGCAGCATATTTAAAGACCATGACCAAACTAGTTCCATTTAAAGATTAAATACCTGCCATTTTGAAAAGCACACACAGAGCCAACTATTTGGTGAGGTGCTACAGCAAAGGAGGAACTAATCACTAGAGTTTCTGAGGACATGGCTCCTGTGTCAGTCAAACTTCCCTAAAGGGTTTACTTTTCATAATTAACCTACAAAAGGGGAAGGAGGGGTGGGGGGGGGAAGGAATACACCCATCCAAGTAAATATTATCACCTTTTCAACAAAAGCCCAGCCAGATCTTCAGAATTACTCCCATGTAAGTAAGATAATCAAAGGGCAGGAGCACCTCTCTTACGGAAACAGGCTGAGAGAGCTGGGGTTGCTCAGCCTGGAGAAGAAAAGGCTCTGGGGAGACCTTAGAGCAGCTTCCAGTATCTAAAGGTGGATGACAATCAAGCTGGAGAGGAACTTTTTACATAGGGCATGTAGGATAGGACAAGGGGAGTAACTTTAAACTGACAGAAGGGAGATTCAGATTAGTTATAAGGAAGAAATTCTTCCCTGTGAGGGTACTGAGGCACTGGCACAAGTTGCTGGGAGAAGCTGCTCCTGCCCCATCTCTGGCAGTGTTCAAGGCCAGGTTGGACGGGGCTTGGAGCAACCTGGTCTAGTGAAAGTTGTCCCTGATGAGACAGCAGGTTGGAACTGGATGAGATTTAAGGTCCCTTCCAACCCAAACCTCTGATTCTAAGAAATGTATGCCATTATGAAGCCTCAGGCAATAACAGACATTGACAAATGAGTTGCATCTTTCAAGAGGTATTACCTGCAGCCTATGATGAACAGCACTTATCCTAGTTAACAAAAACAATAGGAGATAGTGAATTTGCTACTTCTCCTCAAATCATACCAGAAAAGTCTGACGTATTGACCTTGAAGATCAGCTTTGCTGCAGAAGTGAGAATTCCCTCCTTTTTCTGGAAGGACTGTTTCAGAAAGGATGGGAATACAGCTCATGGCTCTTTGCAAAGAATAAAGGTTTGTTTCTGCACTGTAAACTTTACTCAGACCTAAAAGGAGTGTTTGTCAGAAAACCAGATTACCACAGGCACAAAGTCTGCCCCAATTACAAGACCTGAGAAACCCTGAGAACCACAGCATAAAGGAAAGAAAAGAAAAAGCCATGTCCTGTTCAACAAACCATCCCCAGTTCTAAAGCACAGTTCAAATGAAACCTGCCTGGACTTCTGGCCTCACATTCAGAATTGAAAAACAGCCCCTAATGACCATCCTCCCATGACCCCTGGAAATGCTCAGGCAGGAGGAGGGACAGGGGGAAATAAAATATGAAAGTTCAGAGACAAAACTCAAACAGTTTCCTTCTCAGGCAGGTATAATCATCTCTACAAAGTTGAGGCTACAAGTATTAATACTACAAAGCAGCACAGGGATAAAAAACAGAGCTATTACACTACTGAATTAGATGCTCCTAGTAACAGTTACTCTAAACATCTTGGGTTTATGAGTATTTGGGAGAGAATAAAGGAGAGAAAAGTATGGTTGGTAAAAACAAAAGATAACATGAAGAATGTGATCTATGTCAGGTATTTCCTGAAGTATGAGCAAGAAGTTCTACATAAATGCCAAAAATAAAAGAGGATCAGAAAGGACAGAGCAGTAAGAGTGAAACTATCTGATCACACACAACTCAAGAGCATGAACCCTTCCAGTTACTTGTACTGCAGCGTTCACAGCCCATCCTGTTAACAGCAACCTCAGCAGTTTATGAAGCAGAACGCAGCTGACAGGAATAAGGAAGAGATGATGTTACACACAATAACCGGTTGGTAAGAGAAGAAAATAATTTTATGAGGTGCCCTCCTTCAGTGAAGGGTAGAAAATGAAATGTGGCAAATCCGTACTCAGGATCCCCTAGGGCAAGGGAAAGAAAATACCTTAACTAAACCAAGTATAAATCGAACAAAACACTACGAGAGAGCACAAACACGCTAATTAGGGTATAAGATATTAAGATAACTAGTCAGACATACCTAACAAGGGTTACACTCACTGTCTTCATTTTTTATTTCACTGAACTTCCAAAGCCGAGTTGTAACACCAGCTCAAATTAAGACTGAACACAGTCCTTGGAAACAAAAGATATGCTGAAGTATCAACATAAAACAGCTTATTTTTCTTATGATTATGTTATTAGGAAGAATCTAGAACAGTTAATTCAGATCTGTGCTCATTTATGACACAATAAAAATGAGACACCCAATCCTTTTGCCCAGAGCAGCATTTTACCAGGACTAAAGTAAATACATGTAGTTGTTTTTTTCTAACACTGATTCAGAACCAGGAAGCAGACCAGTTCTAAGCACAACAATTGTGCTTTTCATTTTAAAGACAGCATTTGGCTTTCAAATTCATTTTTTGATATGCAAAGATACTAAGACCAAAGACGATACGTTCTCTGAGGAAGCTAGAAGCTATAGAATTGTGGAAGCTAAACACAAATTACTTGAAGTTAGCAAGTGATTTGGGGTTCTTTTTCTGAAGCTAATGCATATACATCAACAACACAAAATTAAGCAGCGCTGAATCACACTGGCAGTGCTGTAAAGCCAACACACTGTGAAAACTGAACTGTATTGTACTTACTATTTATTATATCCTGACAACTGTCAGCAGCACAGAGCAAGCCCTGATGTTTGTCCACCGGCAGAGGTTCTGCCCTCAACAGATGCAATAGGAGCAGAAGCAAAGTCTGTTATCAGTGGTACCAAAATAGAGGCTGCAAAACCACTGAAGTATTTTGGCCAGCAATTAAAATACTAGTTGCCTGAAAAATGAATGTGGGTTCTACATCAGCTCAAATTTGCTTGGGATACAAACTGCTCTAATTGAGATATAGGAAACAAGACTGAACAGCATGGAAACAGACATGCAAGTATATGGCTACACATTTACAGACACACAAACACATAAAAATCTATACACAGAGAGTAGCTATCAGATACAAACTACATCACCTTACTGCATTCCGATCCTCTCAAGACAGATGGTTATTGGTTTGCTGGGGGGGGGGGGGGTGTGTGTGTGTTTTCTTTTCTTTCTTCCTTTTTAAGCAAAGTTTTATCATGACTGTACTTCCTTCTTTTTTAGTGCTGCTACTCCCAGCTCCCTCCTGACTCACCCACACGTAGCTGCGCTTCAGCATGTTGCACTTCACGTTCTTTTATGAAGTGTCACTACAATTCTTACTTGAACTGAAGATACTTCAAATGCATAAATCCACCCACAGAGGTAAAGGTGGGCAGAGCTGACACATCACGTAACTAAACACACAAAAAGCCAACGCAGGGCCAGAAAACAGCACCTGAGGCTCTTATTGTTTAAAGTCTTTGTTTAGGGGTCCTTTTCCACATGAAAGTACCTCTAGTTTGAACACTGTTTGTCATGGACCCAGTATCACATCAGAAGCCAGCTGCACTCTAAGAAACCCAGAGTACAGACTGACTCCTCAGCTCAAAAGCACTCCTGTTATCATTCCCCTCCTCAAGAGGGGAGAAAAATCTCTACCCTAAGACCCAAAGAGATTTACTACCACTGAATGCAATGCTTTCAAGAGAGAGCAAGTTTCCACAAACTTAATCTACAGCAAAAGCGCTCCTAGTCCTGCTAGCTGCAAAGCTGATCAGCCAAACATTAACTGAACATAAGCCAACACAGTAGGCCTGGCAAGGAAAGGCAAAAAAACACAGCTCCATCAGCAGAGGCTGTTCTTTTCTTTACTCAGGAGTAAAGACTTCTTTCTTTTTTTATATACTGTGCAGTTTTCTAACCAACATAAGCCTCATTCATAGTATTTCTCTAAAGACTTTTTACACCTCCTTCTAACAGCAGAGAAACAGCAGCTTTCTACATCTTACATTGGTTGATACCTTTTTGCTTCTAAAGAGAAACTTGAGAAGCCACAAGGCTCTACAGAACAGAAAGAGCTTCTGGTTCCTTCCTTCCAGTGGCTGGAGCAGCCCAGAACTATCTGTCAAATTAAACAGCTAAGCAGAGCTATATGGACAACAGAGACCCTCAACTGAAATATAAAAATCAGCTCATTCCTCCTCCTTTCACCGTAACTGAAAGGAATTCATTGCCCACAGTTCTGTTAATAAAGCTGCAGCACTTCAACTTTGCCATAACATTTAAACTCTAAAAAGCTTATTTTTAAAACCAGTAGCAGTTTGTCCCTAAAGCTGTGTGACTACAGCACAGCTAAGGAATGAATCCATCTGCATCAAGACCAAAAGTTCGCAGGCACTACTAACACCAGAATACGAGTTCAGAAGCACACAATGCCTGAATTAATCCTTCCTCGTTTCTCTGAAAAAAAAAAAAAAAAAAGCAGGTTCGTACAAGAAGAAACTAGAAATAACTTTGCCTTTTTGACAAAATTAAATGGGCACATGCTGCTGCTATGATCAACGGAATGACCTTGAGCACTGCCATGTTCTTCAGTATGGTTACAGCAGCTACAAGTCCAAAGAGACTGAGAATGAACATAACTGTGAAGTCAGACTACAGCATAAGAATGGAATCACAGGAAGAGAAAACTAGCAAGTTCAATGGGGATATGGGTGCAATATGTAAACTAGTCTAAAAAGACTCAGGTTCCAGTCATTTCTAACCACGCAAAAACAGCTGAACTTCTCTTCTTTGTGCCTTTGGTCCTCATATGAAATAGGAAACAAACCACTTCCTCATCACACTAGAGCATTCTGATAATAAGTAACTGTACAGAGAACAGCATCAGACTCTCTAAGAGGAAATTCACTGCATCTTTGCAGCAATGTAGCAAGAGCACAGTACGGTACTAAGCAATGAAGAACTATTGAGCACTTGTTCACTCACCAGCACCAGCCACTTCATCGTGGGGATAAAGCAAGGGTCCTAATGGGAGAACTGGCACACTATTATGTATTCAAGGCTGCTTGCTTTCTGCAGTTCCTTTACTTTTGAACACTGTTTTGCAGCCTAACAAGAAAGGCCAAGTATAAACTCTTAACTAGGAGATGAGCCTGAACAACTCATCCTCATAGCTACATGGCACATCACCACAATCAGAACCACTTGCTCACAACACCAATTTCCACCACTTGGAGATACGTATTAAGCTAAAGTGGTGAAGACACAATGGTTACTAATGGCACTGGACAAAACTCAATATGATTTATTTCACTGTAGTCCCTTCCTTACAGTTTTTCTCACTCTACTTTTAACATCCCAAGTTCCTTATCCAACAGACCTATCTGCCTTCTTAACAAAATCCCAGCTCCTGGTCTTACTTCTCCTGTCCAGCCTTCTCCCCATCAATTCCTTTTCATGCATTTTCTTTGTCCAGCAAGTCCCTATTTCCCTTGCTGTCCCCAAGATGCTGAGTGAGAAGCAGCATCATACCCACACACTCCCTCTGTACCTGCCGGATACTCTGCACACAGTCAACAAGCTCCCAGAACAACTTCTCTGCTAGTCTTTGAACAATTTTTCTCCCCAACTTGGTCTCAGATTCTAGTTAATATTCTTCCCTGCTTTCAGCACAGAGTAAGCTGCTGTTCAGTTAACTGCCATCGCTCCTCACCTCAGTCATCTCCATCCAAACCCATTTCTTCTCCCATACTTTCTGGCTGGACACATGCATATTAGAGCATGAGTTTTCACAGGACTGTAAATGGGGTCAGACTGAGGTCCATCCTGGGTTAGGGAGAGAGAGCGAAGCGAAGCAAGAGGCATAAGCCCTGAAAAAAACACTCTGCTGTAAAGCTGAGGGACACTAGAACCATTTGAAGAGCTGTCAAAAGATTTTAAGACAGACTCCAGTTACAACATGCGCTTCCAAACCTTGCATTTGGCACCTACTGAAGTAGTCTGACTGAAATTCCTTTGAAAACCTGACACAATATTAACATCAATATTATATAACATTATTTGCTTAGAGTGTTAGGTCCTAATCAGTAGCCTCCTCCATTGCCATTTACTAGACTTACTGCCAGGCTCACATACAGCAAGTTCCCCACTGGGACAAGATTTTTCCCCATGTTTATTAAGAAGCTATAGTTGCAGGAAGAGTATCACCATCACAAACTTGAACATTGCTAAAACCAGAAACTTCAGAAAAGATAAGAAAATAATTTGTGTTTTGTCAGCCTACTTCAAGTTCTTGTGAGATCATCCTCCAAATTCAAGCCTGGACATACAAACTAGGTCATGTTGTTCTGTTACCACTGCTAAGAAATCAATTCAGCTCTGAACTTGAAGATGTTAACGAAGGAATAGTTTAAGCACTTAAAGTACTAGTTAAGTGTTCGGAAGGATACGACTTTAGCCAGTTGCACACGGGAGCAAGCAGCAAGTAATCTTTTCAAGAAGTACACAGAGCAAAAAAACAAATCAAAACTATCAACACAATTCAACTGCCTGATCAGCTGATAAATCCCTGTCTCCCCACATGAGAGTTCTACACACAAGCAGGAAATCTAAACTCTTAATTAACTACTACCCATAAGCAATCCTTACGTAAGGCTCTTCCTTGTCTCTGATCTTCATTTAGATAAAAGGTCAGCAATTTTATCTTTGAGATAAAGCCTCATCAAGTCCAGCGGTTACATATTTCACTTCCACATTAAGAATGAACAGTTTCAAATAACCATATGTCTCAGCACATAAAAGGTGCAAATGGAACAGAAAGAAGAGAACTGGCTTTTCATGCCCAGAAAGCGCTTTGCCTGAGAAGTTTCACTTTCAGGGACATTAAACAGGAAGGTTTTGTTTATAAAAATAGGAGCTATGAATCCATTCCTTATTAATTCTTACAGCTTGTCAGAGTAGCAGTGCTGGAATTCAAAAAAAATTACTTTCCCAATAAAAAGGTCCAATTGATCTGTACGTCAGAAGCCGAAACAAACCCCTTTGCTGTCCAACACAAAAAGACAAGAGCTCCCTTTCCCTGTGAGGATGCTACCCTCAAGACTGCTGTAATAAAAAGGAGACCTAGCCATCACCCAGTGCCACACCTGACTGGAAGAATACACAATTAGACCCGACTTTTGAAGTTATACAACTGCTAGAGCCACTCGTCACAGAAACAGGGCTTTCCAGTCAGCTAATTTACAACTCAGGCTCCTAGAACTCATCTATTACCTTGTACAGCACACCAGAAAAAGTTACTCACGCTAACACTCCATTTAATTTAATCATCTGCTACTAAAGGAGAACCAGAATTGCCTCATGGCTGAATTTAAGAGTCTTTTGAACCATGCCAGTTAAACAGAATCTGCTCACAGAGCAGCCTCCTGCTACTGGGGAACAGTTAAGCCCTGCAGTTTGAAGAAAAAAGTGCTTTTAAAAATGTTATCTAGGCCAGTGTTCTGCTGGGGTTTCTTATATGGAAAGTGATTACCCATAGAAAACTCTTTTTGCCTGGTAGTCATTGATTCAGGTAAAGCATTTGCTGATGGGAATCAGCTTCCAGACAAACGTATTAACTGCCTACAGGATGAAGCTTTAGGTTTTGGTGTGGGTGGCAGACGAAGGCCTGTTTTTCAAGGGGAGCTATTTCTGTAGCTACAGCCACACCAACCTGAACACACTCACTCTCACAAGCTAAGCTGTCCCAGACCTAATTACACTATTTGCAGAGGGACCACCCTGGGAATCCCAAGTGCTGTAGGTAAAAGCCAGAAAAATCAGCCAAACACTGAAAAAACAAGCCCACAAACCATAGAGCATTTCCACTGAACAGAAGAATAAAAATGAATCGTCCCATACATACATTATTAAAGGAAACTCGTTTTATAGACGTGGAGATTGTACTTCCTTACAATCCGTTTCAGAACTATTTAGTCCCCAATTCCCCCTACAGTCCCACAATGATTTTTGTGTAGTAAAAAAAGATGCTGGGTTGGGTCAGTCATACATCACTCCTCAAATGCAACACCAGAACTTTAGGTTAGTGCAAATAAGGCAAATGACATATTTGTGACGGACACCAATGAGCCAATCCTTGTTGAGGTTCTAGAAACATAAAACCCCTTTTTTCTAGGTGCTGATAAAGTCATGTCAAAGGACACTCCAAAACATTAGGTCTGGTACCAAAAATCCTTTTACAAATCAATGTCATGAGCAGTATTAGTATTTCCAGAGTTAACCAGAGATAAATTACCAAACATTTCACCTACCAAACATTACCACTGTTTCAGCTAAGGAAGATGGCAATAGAGCCAGATGAGAAGGTTCATAACAACAGATGTGAGTTTATAAGCCACACACGCTGAGCAGGACATTGTCAAACTTTATCTCACATCTACAACTACCTTGAAAATCAAACTCTCATGAATGAAAGGCAAAAAGCATTCACTCTTTTACTTACACCTCTCAATATGCTTTGTCTGTAACTAGTTTCACTGTTTCCACAGCAAAGGTGTTGTCTGTGCATCAGGCTTTCATGTGACCCAGACAACAAAATGCCATTTTGAAAAAGGAGAATGCCATTAAAAGCACAGAGGATGGGGAACACAGAAGAAAAGGCTGTACATAAAAATACTTTCAGCTTTACCTAGTCAGCTCAAAAACTGCTCATTATTGTTGGTTTCTGGTAGGCTCTGCTGTTTATATAATTGCAATGCACATCTCTCCAGTAAGCACTGGAACTGCAAACGTCAAACAGTGCCTATATAACAGAGCCTATGACTCTCAGCAAATTTGAGGCAGCCTGAAACACTCTGCCAGCTGCAGCAGCCAACTTGTAGCACTCCAAAGAACATTCCTGAATAACAGGAAGGGGGGGAAACTGAGGTGAATTTTAAGAGATCCTGACATTAAAGGCAACCAAATAAGCTCCCATGTTCACACACATGGAGATGCAGACTTCTCCACACTAGGTAGGTAGTTAGATTTTCCACAATCACATGGAAAAAAAATGCTAATGCACCTGAGCCTATAGGTCCACAGATTAATATTAAGGGAACGTTTATAAGGTACGCAAGAAAACCCTCCATTTATTTCAAAATGCTCTCCACATATGCAAGTGAACAGGAGTAGAAACAAGGTCAAAAGGTGCCTCCAGCTGGCCACCAAATACACCTGGAAAACTATCTGGAATAAACCTCACCCTGCCTGACTGGTGCATGGATTTCAGGTGCCGCAGCCAGGAAGCAGTGCCAAGGCTTCACGTTCCCCAGCACCTAACTCCTTCCAGTCCAGGCACAGCTTCCCCCATATCCCCAGTCCCCTCACCCTCATCACCTCTGGAGCCGTGTGGATAGACCTGGAGGGATTCAGCTGGACCAAAGTGACTACTGGGATGACACTGCTTCCTGGTGTAAGCACAGGAGTGGGCACTGCCTTCAAACCCTGTGTGGGTTCATCACACATGCATTCACTTGGGCTGCAAACTTTGCCTGCAGCACATTTGCTTACAGCTGAGAGCCCATGAGATGTAATTTGATAACACAAAATGTTTCAGCTATGAACATGCATTTTCAAACATTTTTACAAGGAGTAGGTCTCATACTATTGATTTAGAATATACTTCAGGGTCATTAAAATTACCTTAACAGACAGGAGACGTTCTTCTCAACTTAAATCTACCTATACCAATGATTAAAGCTCTTGGTGCAACTATGAGAGAGCAAGCTTTTAGGAAGGCCAAAGGTGATAACCCTGATTCACACTACTAAGCTTATTTCTTCAATTAAAAAAGCACAAACAAAACAACACACACGTAAACCTGACTGCTTAAAAAACAGATCTGACTTCTTGCACGTAAGCTTTCATTTTTCTTGTCTCTACTACAGGGTATGCATTAGTTCCATCTATGCCCCCAGCTGGCAGGCAGTAACAAAAAAGAAAAGGCAGCAAGGGTACTGCAGGCTGTTTGTGTATCTTTATTCTCCCAGATACACAGGGAGAATAAAACCATTTATGTTTACCATGCCTAAGCAGCTACAGAAACCCAAAGTGGCCCCTACATACACTTTTCCAAATGACAGAGCCAATTTATGCTACCATATCACTCAATAATTCAGTAAGCAGCAACACAAATATTCCCCACCCTTCTGTCTCTTTACAGGATTAATTCCAAGTGTCTAGAAAGCACAGTTAGAAGCTTGGTGACAGACACATGAAGGTTCCCCACATAACTGTCCCTAAACTATTTTACCAATTGCATTCAATCAATTTCAAAAGCAATTATTTTGCTAAGATACACAACTACTGAAAGACACAACAAAACTGCTTCCTTTTGCTATACAGACATTAAGACTCCCACAGAACCCAGATAAGAGGACAGGACAGTTCCATGTGCAAGAACATCACATTTCTAAAGGCAGCGAGGTTCCCACATGAGAGGTTTCAGATGGAGAGGCAGAGGATTCCAAAAGACAATCTCGATTCCAAAAGACAACCTCTTCAGTAATCCCCCACCTCAGGTGGCCCCAGCTAAACTGCAAACAATGAAGAAAATCTAGAGCACCTGATGACAAATGGAAGTTGCATAACAGATGGGATCAAATTTATTCCTTACCTTCATGCAACCAGTGCTTGACAGGGGTATTTTAAACCAGATTCTGGATCACTTCTTTCTATAGCCTCTACTTTCTGACAGCTAACACATGCAATAAGAAATGTGACAGTGTGACTTGATAAAACCCCTTACCTTCTACTGAAAGCTTCTGTTTCAGCAATTGAATACTTTGTATGCCCGAAAGAACCCATTCCTACTTCCCAAAACGGCCATATCTTATTCATATGGTTCAGGATTTTGCTGTTAAAGTTGCCACAAAGAACTGAAGATGTTTTGCAAAACAACACACCTTGCCAAACAAACATATTTGTGAGGTGGAACCTTCTAAATTTGGATTCACATTCCAAACTTGACTACAGTAATCTCAGTACAGTGACTAAAATGTCTTCTGTCCAATGCTGCCATAACCTACTACAGAAAATGCCAGTTTACTTAAAGCTATATTTTAAGTCCATGCAGTCAGAGCACAAAAAAAGCAAGCCATTTGTGTCAGAGGGGGGTGTGAACTCTGACCAAAACAAACTTTGCAGTTTTTAGCAACAGAAACAGTAATAAGGGGGAACACAGATTATTAGATCAATCTAGAAAATGTTCTACTGCCCTGAGAATTAACATACATGCTATTCAACACTTTATTTCTATACTGCACTAAAAGAAATTCAGACTGACAGGCTGGACAGGTCAGTAAGACTCCAGTATCACAGCAGGACAGCTGTCACACTGCCGCTGACATTTGGAACCAGGACACAGATGCAATGGAACAGAAACATTCAGGAACACTTCAAAAACCTTCGTAACAGCCTCTTGGTTTCTTTGGTATCTGAAATGTTTCAGAGTAGAAGCTCCTTATATTTTACTACCACATAAGATTCAATACCAGTAAAATAGAAAGTAACAAAACAGAACTGAGTTGCACAAGTCCTTATTCTTGAACAGCACAGCAAAGAAGAAAAATCCAATTACAATTTGATTTTATCAGCTATTTAAATGAATAGGTTAGAAACAACATCCTCCTGTTACAGCTCCTTAATTCACCTTAACCCTACCTGGCACTACAGCCCCAGCATCACAGCTACAGCGCACAGACCTGCAGGATACACCCTGACTATGACAAATTCGCAGCGGTTCCTGTGCTCACTGCACGGCTCAGCCACAGTCGGAAGGGCTGCAGTGGCCCTTCTCGAGGTTCCCTCCTCCCGGTTAACCCTTAACGCTGTCACTCGGTCTCTCCGCGCTCTGTACCGGGCGGGCGGGGGACGCGCCCTCAGCCCCCGCCACAGACCGGGGGAGCCGCCGGCACTCGCACCATGTCCTCCGCCTCCGACCCGCCGCGGCGAAGGGAAGGAGCCCCGCCGGAGCGCGGTGGAACCCCGCAGGAGGGTTATTTACCACAGGGTAGATCCCGGCGATCCGCGAGGTCTCCCCAGGCAGCAGCCGCCGCTTGTCCCCGCCGCGGGAGGCCGCAGCCCACTCCTCACACCGCCAGGCACCACGGGGGGCTGAGCGCAGGGCGCTGCGGAGCGAAGCTGCGGTGGGACGGGGAGGGCAGGGGCGCGGAGCGGCTGAGAGACTGCCGGGAAGCGTGTTCAGCCCCGGGGAGGGGGAGAGCAACAGATGGGAGCCGCGTCCCCTCAGGGGCAGGCAGGGCAGGGCCGCGCCGCCGGGGATGATGCGAGGATGAAGCGCCGCGCCCGGCCCCCCGCCCTCCGCGCCGCTGACACTCACCGAGCCGCCCCGCGGACGGCGCTGCGGGCGGGAGCGGGAGCCGGGACCCTTCGGCTGCTTCCCAGCCTCTAACAGCTCACTAAAACCATTAGCTTAGCGTTATGGATCGTGGCTTAAGCCGGCTGTGCGATGTTGATGGGTTTTTTTAAAGCCTGACTCGGGGGCTTTAAATGTCTGTGTTTGGCAAAGCCGGGATGGAAAGGAAAATAAGGCTCCTTCTATGTGAAAGCGGGGTCGCTGACTGAAAGTCACGCATAAATTGCTGCCCAGGTGGATGTGTTGTAAGAGCTAAGCAAGAATAAAGCGGAAAGTTGCATTCCCCAGCAAGTGCTGGAAGAACATCCCGCTGCTCAAATGGCTAATGCCAAAGGGCTCTCCATCTCCCTTTAAAACGAGAGAGGCAAAATGCGTCAAGAAACACAAAAATATATTTAAAGGGTATTTCATGGCGTTAATTATGTGATTTCCTCTCTGTACACATCCTACTGATGGAGGCTTCACTTCTGACTCCCCTGTATCACGGCTCGGGTTTTGGCGACAGTGCGCACCCTAAGCTACTTGTCACCGCCAAAGCAGGGGAGCACAAATAACCTTGTTTTGGAGCTTGCTTCATTAGTGAAACTACACATGTCATAGAATCATGGAGTGGTTTGGGCTGGAAGGGACCTGAAACCTCATCCAGTTCCAACCCCTGCCATGGGCAGGGACACTAGAGCAGGTTGCTCCAAGCCCCATCCAACCTGGCCTTGAACACTGCCAGGGATGGGGCAGGCACAGCTTTGTCTGGGCACCCTGTGCCAGCGCCTCAGCACCTTCATAGTGAAAGATGTATAGAAGTTCTGTTTTTTTTTCCTTTGAGTAACCTGGAATCCAGACAATGATTTTCAGACCTTTGCCATGAAGTGTCATTGAGCCTTCATCTTTGGAAGCCATGTTTGGAGACCGAATGGGACCGGCAGCAGTACCACATGGATACAGCCGAGACAAAACTCCTGGCAGCCTCAAACAGCAGAGCATTAGTGTTGGCAAAGGTGATTATTCAATCTGAAAGAGGCAAATCAACCACCCAAAAGCTTAACCACTTCTGCTACTTTCTCTTCAGAAGCTGAATATCACCCTGGTAATTGCCAAATCTTAGTGAATACTGAGTTCCCCCCAAAACCACTTTGAGAAAGAATGAAAATGGAAGGGACCTCAGAGGTTTATTTATATGTCAATGTATTTATCTTTATGTTCATATGTGTACCTATGTTGACTTAAACTGATAAACTTAGTTCCTCTCATCACCATACATGGATTTGCTACACTAGTAGCTTTAACGTATTCTAGATAAAAGAGTATCCTGGGATATAAAAGAAGCATCTGTGAGTACAGATGTGCTGCAAGACCTCCTTGATGAACTCAGAGAAAATCACTGCACTTTGTTTTAGTCCTTGGGTAACATTCAGGCAAGGCCAGGGCTGGAACACCATGTAACTGTTCGCTGCCTTTGCCTAAGCAGGGAAAGGGGAGTGCTCAAGCAAGCCCCAGAGGCTCCTAGAAGCTTGTATAGATTGGAGCAAATAGAGGAGATGGCCAAGAAGATATGAAAGAAGATTTTCGCAGAAGCAGCTTGGGTATAACAGCAGAGATGTGCCAGTACTCCTTGTGCTTGCTTTGTGTAAGAGAGCAGGCTCAACCAAGTGCTTGACATGACTTTCCACTTCTACACAAAGGAGTTTTTGCAACTAGCACATACAGATTTTGAGGTGTGATGATGTACCCAAGATGATGGCAGGTCACTACCCCTTCTCCTTCTCTGTAGTCTGCAGACCTTTCAGAACCTCTGTGCCAGGCAGGAAGCAACCCAGATCCACTGAACTGAATTCAAGGGAAGTAGAATCATGCTCTGAGTCCATTCACGTTGGACTCGTTACCATGTGGGCTTAATACAAACCTGGGAGCTGTCACCTCTAATGCTACAGACCTTTGTCCTGGTACACAGAGCTAAGGAAACCATACACCAGCCTCAGGGTTGAATGATTTTTGATGCTTGTAACATTATAAATTGCTTGTTGCTTGGCAGGGTGGGGTGAGACAAGGAGAATTTCCCACTGAAACCATAAGCAGGCTTATGATACTACTTACTCTTTAGGGCTCACCAAAACTATAAGGTACCCTTGATTTGGATCTCTCAGAAGTACAAGTAAGAATACCCAGACCCTGAGCATCACCAACGCTTTCACAGCAGCTGTGTACTAAGACATGTACATTCCACGTAATAATTGAAGCATAAAAAATGACTGAACACTCTGGAAAATGCTGCATGACTAAAAAACCCACAGATTTTCTGTTAGTTCTGCCTTCACTTTTAATTTAATTGCTTCTTCTGAATAGAAAATTATTTTACCACATTATTACTGTGATAAATACAAAAAACTAAATTAGGGATTATATTTGACAGCTCGTATCATAAAATATAGGAGTGGTAACAGAACAGCTCTTACACTGCTCAGTGCCTGTGGATTGTTTTGATAGTAGGAGTACTGCTGCCAGGTAGGTATAGCTGACACGTAGGCAAGAAAACAGGTCAGAGCGTTTTCATCAAGCAAAGATTAAGTTGCACGTGTACTATTGGATGTATATGCACACTATACATGTGTGTGTATACCAGTGACAAAAGATGACTTTATTTTATGTGTAGATAGCCAGACAGGTAGATAAAACAACAAAAGCAAACCTGCCCATAGGTGCCATGCACAGTCAGAATACTGCTCTTAAGCCTAATGGTAGCCTAAGGGAGAAAGTCCGAAGGAGAAAAGGAAGTCATCATCATCCTCTCCCATTTCTACTCAGCAGGGACAATAGGGCCTGTTGTCCATGGGCAACAGCGTCGTTTGTCCTTTTCCATTACATGGATGAAAATAGAAAGTAAGCATGCTAAACCCAAAGATATTTATATATAAATATATGCATAATTTTTAAAGAGAGGGGATTTCTTACAGTAAAATGTCAAGAATGGCAAAGAGAGGCAGCTCTGCAGAGAGCCCTTGTTCTGCTGTTGTGGTTCACAGCACCCTTCAGCTTGGATAAAGCCAACACGAGGTTTTGCCCTCCCCCTTCTAGATTCCTCCACCTTCTCAAGTGCATGGCTGATAGATGAGGGATTGCAGAAGCAGTCACATTCACACTATGTATCCTTTGGGGGTCTCATTTTAGATAGTACAAATCCTCAGATGTAAATGTAGCTCTTCAGAAATATAAACAGTTACAACGAAATGTGAATGATCTATGTACATTTTGAAAAGCACAGACAAAAAGCCAAGGTCAAATCGTTAGATGCTTATAAGGATGCCTGAAGTGCTTCCAGATACTGTACTGCCAAACAATTGCGATGTTTTATGTGTGCATGGAGACAGGCACTTACAATCCCAGAATGCCTTTCAGTCTCTTTGACCAAACAGGTCATTTGGATATTTAGGTGAGGAGACTGAGGCGCTTCCGAAGTTCATTCTTTTTCCTCTGGCAGACCTGGTGCAAGTCATCTCCTCGTGCTGTGAGGAGCTACTCCACGTGACTGGTTACATTAGTCATCTCCTCTTCTGCCCTTACAGAGCCTGAGATGGTTTTGAATTTGTTCATCTGTTGATGCAGTTGCTCCCTGCAAAGGACCAACACAGCCTCTCTGTATGGAAGCCTCAGGTGATACACACTCCCAGTTAACTAACCCTAAGTCAAATGACGCAGGAGGATTCAGTGTTGGACTGTGATCAAAGATAATGGTGATTTTGCAACATAAAGCTCTTTTTGTTTCAGATTTTGCTGCCTTTCCTCAGCTGTACAGCTCACCTGTATGAGGCAGGGAAGCAAAAAGAGGAATAAAGAGAAAATGGCAGGTGTTAAGTCTGCGTTAGAAGGAAGGCTGCACGCCAGTAATCATAAGGGAAGGTGGAAAGAGGAACTGCAGCTATTTTAATCGTATTTTATCTCTACTGGAAAACAGAAAGACAAATTAGAATAGTGACTTGTTACAGAATAGAGCAACAATTAGACACCAGGATCTTTAAGCCTCTTATTAAAGTTTGTGAAATACAGAATTTCTTCAATGATCATTGCACGGACATGGCTGCACTGAGAAGCACTGTGAGCAGTGGCAGTGGTAAAACCCATGCTGCTAGCAAACAGCTGAGCTGACCAGGGAGAGAAGAGGCCTGCTAAGCAATGGAGATAATCTAGCATTACCAGTTCAGGAGGTCATGGCCACGGGCCGTGCTTCTGAATTGATGGTGCTCAGGTGAGGGAAAACCCAGATGCACCTGTTTTGCAGCAGAGGTTTGCACAGTGCAGAGGAGAAGCTACAAACACTTTAGCAAGAGCTAGGTCATCACCTCTGCTCATATTAAAGGCACCTTTCTCCACCTTAGCCCCTGAAAGTACCCAGATTTACTCACTCCAGTAGCAGTGAGTGTCTTCAAGTAAGGGCTTCACTGGGTTGGAGGAGGCTGTGAATGCAGGGGGTGTAGAGTGGCAGGCATTTCACTTGCCTTCCCATTAGCTCACAGTCAAGGCAGGTTATTAAGTGAAGTAAACCACCAGGACCACAGTAGGAAATAAACCATAATCTGAACTGGACCTTTCTCACAAACTTTTCTTTCACTCACAAAATGTTTCAAATCAATTAGCAGCTAATAGTATTCCATTTAACGGACAGAATCAATGCTTCAGAGAACAGGGAAGGCAGTATTTAAGAAGGCCAGACTGGTTCATTACTCTCTAGAAGAGAACTTCTTCTTGTTTTGGGTTGGGTTTTTTTTTAAGCAAACACAATTGTGCTGCCCTGATGGAAACAAATACTCATTGATTTCACTGAGGATTCTGCCTACCTCAGGAGCATGACTCTGGTATTTTACTTTGGTCCTTTGCAGCGATGTCATCATTGGAGAGGTTTTATCTCTTCCTTTTTTTCTCATTTTTTTCCCCCAAGTGCTTCATTCATTATTAGAAACTCTCAGAACAGCATCTGGCTTCTAAGTGATTCTGGGGCTGTATCTAGGTATTGCCAAGGGACACTTTCAAGAGATCATTTCACTTTGTGTCAGCTGTTCCCTTTGCTGCTGTGGTACTTAGTTTGCTCTTCAGTTCACAGGGATGTTGCCATCTTTTGGTGGGGAAATAGGTAAGTTAAAGAAAGCACCTCAGGGAAGGGCTGTGGAGAGTGTCAGTCTCAGGGGCTCATTTCAACACTCAGTGCACAAACACAGGTTCACAGAACAACAGTGTTAGGCATGGCTGGGTGAGACATGAGCGAGGGGAAGCATCTCAGGCTCCATCCCATAGGATGTGTTCCTCAGTCTCAGGTGTCACAACCGCAGACAGGGTGCTCAGCACTCCATGGGGCTGCAGTGTCACTGCTGCCATTGTTCTGTCCTTGCACCACTGGCTCAGGTTGAAAGCACCTGGCTGTTTATTCCCATCTGAAGAGTAGAATTCAGTTTAGCCGATCAAAACCTTGGCTGGTTTGGCAACATTCATTTGGACTACTATAAACCAAATTCATCTTTGTGATCTAAGTGATGTTGAGTATAAAGCTACTGAACAGTGAGCAAAAAAAAAACCTATGACTTAGTTATTGGCTTACCAGCTGTATCTAGCTCTTTAACACTGTTATATCTGCTGTATCCCATTATACTGCTGCCTCCATGCAATTCCATCAATATGCTCCAAAGAGCAGAAGACACTAAAATAATTCTAGTGCACCCAGGAAAGACCTTTGAGAAAACCCTTTCCCCACCAGCACACACATTTTCTTGTAGACCATCCAGTGACTTCATACAAAGTGGACAGGCAGCACTCCTTTTCCAGTGGGATAAGAAATTCCCAGTCACCCACCTCTTGCACAGTAGGTATATTTGGTTTCCAAATATGAGAGCAATCATTTTAAGAAGCCTGGGTTAGCTAGAGGGACAGAAACTGAGTCCTTACTGCTCACATAAGCTAAAATCTCCCTAACTGCAAAGGAGAGTTTGCTAGCAGAGGAAATGGAAAGCCAGGACTTTTGCCCATTCTCTAATCTGAGAGGGACAGGCTGGGTGCAGACGAAGGCTGCCACAAAACAAAGCATTCAGGCATGCACTTAGAACACTTCCTTTGCTGAGCAACTGGAACACTGCACACCAGATGCTTTCTCTTCCTTTTTCCTGAGCATGAATACAGTACCTCGGACTGAATCTAGCACCAGATGCAGCTGTTTAATACCCAGTTAGCAAGACAAGAGACTACAGCTGACACCACACATTGCAATTAAACTTATTCTGAGCTTATCCAACTGATGAAAAGAGAGCATTTTTTATGTCCAGCTGCTAAACCCCACGCATGAGCTGGGAAACATTCTGTGCCTGTTTATACCAATCTGGATCCAGTGTTTGGGTTCCTGGAGTCAGAGCTTAGGTTCATATTATGTTAATGGTCAGATTAGAGCAAAGCTTTCCACTATGAACATGTGCCTCTACAGGAACGCATCACAGGGTGGGTTTTAAATACATGATCATATACTCCTTATTCTGTATGATTCCTCGGACCACGAACAAACTAAAAAGTGATAAAAACTAAAATAGTCTTCTCTTTGTGAGGTGCTAGGCTGTAACTCAGAGAAGCAATGTTTCTGGCCTTGGACTTATTGTTAAGTGAGAAGATGAGGTGTCAGTGGTGCCTCCCATTCTGATGGTTTCTAAGTGACTGAAGTGACACTGTTAAACTTCAGTAACTACAGACATACATAAAAAACTAAGTTGGAAAGATTTGTATGGTGCTTTACAGCAACACTGGGGCAATTCCTCCTCCAAGCAGCTCGCAGTCTAAGGCATAATGAGAGGATGAGGCACTGGCACAGGGTGCCCAGAGGAGCTGTGCCTACCCCATCCCTGCAATGTTCAAGGCCAGGTTGGACAGGGCTTGGAGCCACTTAGTCTAGTGGAAGGTGTTCCTGCCCATGGCAGGGGTTTGCATCTAGATGAGCTTTAAGGTCCCTTCCAACACAAACCATTCTGTGGTTCTATGGAAGCACAAATACTGAGATCAGTTGTACATGTAGGCTTTCTACTGCTGTGGCGATTTGTCTCCGTGTGGCAAAATACAATGTCGACAGCAGTCACTAAGTTAGTCCTAAACCAACGAACTTGAGTCCAAAGACAGAGCAGGCCAGTGCCTTACTACGTGTTTCCCAGCAAGGCTAATCATGCAGAGCTGGCTCTAGCTTGCCTTGGCCTGTTCCAGGTAGCAGTTCTCCCTGTCCCAGGACATACTTTCTCCTGGAAATCTGGTTTGTGCTGCTGGACACCAAACAGCATGTGTCTGCCACCCAGTCAACCTGCACGTATCAGCTGCTGAGATGGAAAAGAGAGACGGGAAACACAGCAGGGAAGAACTGGGGCAGGGAGGAGTGAAGGTTTCACACTGAGAAAGCTCCAGTGGGAAAAACAGGGCACACAGAGCCCAAATCAGGAGAAAACTAGGATTCATTAGTTACACTGTTCTTCTGTACTAAGCACGGGCATGGTACCTGCTTCTTCATGCTCCCATTATTAATTAGTTGTTTATCTTTGAATTTTACTTTAAAAGGATGGTAGGGGCAGACATGGAGAATACAGCATTTCTGTGGTTTGCTCAAAAAACACCAGCTTGAGCAGGGATGTGAAAGGGAACCACGTGAGAGCCGAGGGAAACATAAGGGCAGTGAGACAGTCCTAAGTATGTGTGCTTCTAAATGGTTTTAATGGGGTCACTTCTGTCCTGAGGCATAACTCAGTGCGTTCAGATGACAGGCTCTGGCCCTGAGCTTGTGAGAGGCTTTGCAGATGAGTGTGACAAGCGTGGGTTTAGCACAGAGGGGACTGCACTCTGAGGACTTGAATGTGGCCAGATGGCAAAGAGGGGGCATGTGTCCCCACTGGAAGGCTGAATGGCTACCATGAAATACGGCAGAGCAGGAGACCTTAGTGCAGGAAAAGACCTCGTGTCAAACGCGGGCTTGGACAAAAGTTTCAGAAGAAATGAATGGGTTTGGAAAGGCTGCAAAGGGATGAAATTACAATAGAGTGACTGTCAGGGAGAAGGAATGGCTGCAGGTTTATTCTGCAATAAATCTTTAATTTGTTCAATGCAGAACATTTGAAAACCTTCCCCCTGAAGCACAGCTTTTCCACCCAATGATGCTGTTGTCTCTTACCAACCTTATGTTGTCCTGTTATTGCAGAGAAATAGAAAATACACTTTCACATTAGGAAACTGTAATGGGGTAGCAGTAAACAACATGGAGCAGTTCAAACATGCAGCAGTTTGGAACTCTCCTTGCTTAGAGCCTTCCTTCCAGAGCAATCCCTCTGCACTCCCATCTGTCCCTGCCATGAGAATTTGGTTACAATTAATCACTGATCAACTCCTTGTAAAGGCTTTATTTAATCTTGAGAAGTGCTAAGGGGGAAGCACACACATGCATACATGCACCAGAGCTTTAGGATAAAGGAATCTAAAATCTGGTCAGATGAGTTTCTCAGGAAAGAAAATAATATAGGCATTTACTGGTCAATAAGGGGTTTGGCTTGTTTCTTTTGTTTCTGCCTTTTGCAATCTTTAAAAATGCTTAATACATTGCTTGAGAGCTGCATGTTTCACTTCAGCACAGAGTTAACCATTGAAATTCATTAATTGCCTTTTATGTTGCCATTAAACATTGCAATCAATTCAGTCTCCATATTCTACACTTTTATCTCCGCTACATAAAAAAGGTCTATTAGCTTTGCTTGGCTCCAAAACAATACAGTGAACTACCCTTCATTATTAATAATCTCTTTCCCCTTGAATAAGGCTTTTTGGACCTTTACTACAGTCCAGTGATGTATTTATTTGGTGCGTAGGGTTCAGAGCAATCCAGTGCACTCTCTCTGGGAAAGAACCCAAAAATAACTATCTAGTTGATATCAACCCAAGGGATTTCCTAAGGGAATGAGAATAGCATTTCAGGGCAGGTCATCAGTGGTATAGGGGAATTAGACAAATCTGTGTCTGGGGAACAGATGCCTCTGGGTTTGCAAATGTGTGAGAGAACCTTTCCCCTCTCGGTGACCAGTTCAGCTCCATCCAGTGCAGCAGTGACTGGAAGCCATTAAACATCTAATGAACTTCTGGGCCCTCCTGAAGCAAGGACTGGGATTACTAACAGACACTTACTTACATCTTGGAGCCGCTCCTACCCAAACTGTCTTCTCAGCAGTAATACATAGACACAGAAACTGGGAATAAGCACAGTGAAGTGAAGAGTATTTTATCCACTGAATGCAGTAAGCAGGTTGCTTCTGGGCTGGCAATCCAGCTTTAGATTTACTGCTGGCACTTGCCTGTTCTTTAAAAGAAACAAAATGATGCATTACAAAGCACTTTGTTATAACCTTTCCTCACACAGTCCATCGGGAGGGCCTGGAAGAGTTACAGACCCACTCTTGCAGCATCTCAGACTTTGGGGAAGATAAAGCAGTAAGGAAGGATTTGGTTTTGTGCTTGGAGGCCAATTCTGGGACTCCCAAACTGCTACATGCTGCACATCCAGCTTTGATGCAGGTCTGCTAGGAGAAAGAGAAGACAAATGCTGAGCATTACAACCACAAACCACAGCTGTTGATGGGAATTGGCAAGAGACCAGGGAATGCCAGGAAGCATAGATGGCCTGCAGCAGAAGGTAGGGCTGAGCAGGGCTCTCTGACACTTGAAGCTTTTATATTCAGCTCCTGGTGCTTTTCCATCCTGGCATCTGGTTTCCATGATAGCACAAGGGAGGGACAGTATGGTGCAATTCCATGGTATGTTTTCCGAGGTTATGTTGGCACTTCCTCAGGGAAACATGCCTCAGCAGAGGCTCAGGTTCACCATGCCCCTGGGTTCACATTATCTGCAGCTATTCTGTGCGCTTTAGCTTGCTGCTGGCTCGCTCCAGTTGCCTCCATATTTCATTGAGGAGGAGGGGGTTGAGGCGTGCCAACTGTCCTCCTCCTCTCTTCTAACACAGGATGGAGACACACCGAGGAGCAGAGCCAAGCTGTGGCAAAGCCCTGCCCATCAGCATAGCTGTGACCAGAAGAGCATGTGATGGGACTCGTAGCTCTGCAGTCCTGCACAGGAACTGGTGAAGCTGGAGCCAGGCTGTGTGGCTGCTGCTCAGCTCTGAGGCTTGGTATGTACCCTGGTGCTCCCATTTCTTCATGCCCTTCTGAGTGGAAGCTCTTCAGGGCTATCTTTATCCACTCATATGGTACATGATTAAACTGTGACAATTCAGGCACAGGCTATTGAATAGTGCAGTGCAGTTCTATAAACTGCAAAGAGCATGCAAGTTTTGAAGGCTGAAAAAAGAGGAGGAGAAAACAAATAGGAAAGGTTTTCTGTAATGGGATCCTCCACTGCTCACCCGCTTTTGTTACCAGCATGTGCAAATCTAGCTATTCCAGTCCATTATATTCAGCCCTCTTATACTCGGTGGCAGGTGAAATGTCATACCTCGGGGTAAATTTTCACTGCAGTAGGCAGAGAATTTGTCCTTTAAACACCCTTAGTATTAATGGGAAATTGATCCCGCAGTTTAAACTCCAAGAGATACAAATGTCTCATTTTCAAATGTGATGACAGTTTGATTCACAAAATGAGACACTTTTAGAAGCAAATGCAAATTCATTGCATTCAGGATTTGAGGTCAGCTGGATACCGGAAATGTGCAATGAATGTTTAGGATGTTCATCAAATATCTTTTAATCTCTGGACACTCAAGGGATTAAAGTGACCTCAGAGAAAGGAAAGGGAATTTCTGAAGTTTGCTGCATTAACTGGTGCATCCTCTTACAGGGCTGGAACCTACATTGACCTGTTGCACTTGCAATAATCGTGTCTAGGGCAAAAGGAGGCTTCTCTTATTTTGGGATAAGAGAAAATACATCTTTCGCACCATCAGACTTGCTTTCATCTCCCAAGAGCTCTGATCCTGCTCAGGTCCACCTGGGGGAGTTGTCAGTGTTTTACTGCTGTCAGTGGAATTCACAGTAGGACTAGAGCCCATAAGAACAGTGCAGGACATAAACCAGTACACACCGAGAGGGGGTGGCTCGCCTGGTTCCCAGGCACAGGCTCTCTCCACTCTTCCAGCTCAGAAATTTTTCAATGCATTGTGAGAAAGATGATCTGCACATTAGGGACACATCCACAACGGCCTTACAGACTCTACCAGTCCCTTGTAGGTCAAACCTTACAAAACCCAAGGAAGCCTGCCTGTGGGTTTGGGCTCCATCCTGCAGAAAAGGGTGAGCAGCTTTGGAGAGAAGGACCAACTTGGCAAGTTTCTGGGTCTCACCTGCGCTGAACCAAGGTTTGGGATGCACTGGCACAGCTGCAGGCAGAAACGGGTCACTTTCCTCCTCTCCCCTCCCTACTGCAGCCAGTGGCACAGCTCCCAGCAGAGGGGAGTGAGGGGTAACCACTTCCCATGCGCAGGCAGGGCCAGTGGGTCTGCCTATGGTCACCTCCTGCGGCGGGGCTGACGAGAGGCTGGGCCATGCCGGGTACATGCATAGTAGTTTGGATGGGGTGTGAGTTGTTACTTCATCGGGGGATTTCACAGGAAGGCCATGGCTCCTCTCGAGTGGACACGAACATCCCCTGTGGCAGACACCCCAGCTGGTACATGTCCCATGACAGCAGCAGTGTGAGGAACCAGGGGAGGAGAACAAATGCAGGGGAAGTTCTGAGGTCCCCACAGAGCAGCCTCAGCCCTTCCCCTTCCCCAGCAGTTCTGGGAGCCACTGCCCAGGGGAAGTTACACCAATTTGGGTGCTGACTGAGAACACGACTTCCCTCACAGGCACATGTACAATGGAGCCCAAACAGAGTTAAGAGGAAGAGGAAAAGCCCCAGCGCTGTGCAATATGCAAACAACTGTATTCAGCTGTATGAGAACAACAACTGCCCAGGAACAGCTCCAAACCTGTGCAGCCTTGGGCAACCTGCTGATAAACCACAGTCTTTTGGGTGGCCTTGCTGGTCCTCTCCAAGGGCTCTGGATAAGCACTCTAGCAGGCACGCAAGGTTATCAGGATCAGTGCTTTCCTACATGCTCACTCGAGCACGCTGTTTTCCTTCTGGGCCCCACTTGCTTCCTCAAACTGGCTGATGTGCCATAGGAGTCTGAGGGAGGAAGAACATACTGGTCCTGTACCAGTTACATGATCTCCTGGGAGCCCCATACAGAAGCATTCAAGGTTATTGTCATCTCCACTCGGGTGGCGTTTCCCTGCAGGCAAAGAGTTCCAAGTACATCTGCCAACTGCTTCTCACATCAAGTAGCTTATCTTTAAGGAAAAGATGACAGACCAAAGAGAACATCAATAAGCTGAAAAGATCATTTTTTAGTATGACCAGCAGCTACAAATCCTAGGTGTACCCTGAATGCATAAATGTGTTTTAAAGGTGTTGTGACTCATGTCACATCCAGGCATACAGCTGGGTAACAGCAGACTTGGGACAGGTTCAAGCGGACTGAAAGCAGTTTTCACTCATAAATGCAATGACAGCAGTGCAAATAACCTGGATGTCTGATGCGCTGTGAATCCTGGGCACAAGAAGTCCCAGTACAAGTTTTACAGCTCAGAGCTGTTCCTAAAACAATCTCCTTTCAGAGTGAGAATCCTGGGAAAGAAACTTGGTCTCAACCCTTAAATAGAGGTGTGAGGGGCTTCTTCATTCACATTTGACAGATTACTGCAGGCCAGTGCCAGCAGGTACCTGTGATACCCACTTACACAAGGATGCTGCCACATACAGTAAATACTTCTTCACACCTCAACATAAACAGGCTGCCAGACAGACCCACAAATGCACAGAGAGTGTGTCTGCCCTATGGCCAGTCCTTTAGAGGGATGAGGATTCACAGGCTGGAGCATCTGCCCTCAGTGCTAGGACTAGCAGAACAGAATTAGGAATGGGGCTCCTATTTCCTCCCTTTAAGTTTTGCTGACTAGCCCATAACCACCATCATGAAAACCCAAATCATCCCTGGAGATCTCAGACTGCAGAGATATAGGGACAGGGGGTAGTGTGATGGGGAATGTCTCTGGCAAGGCACTGAGCTGTGGGGAACATAAATCATACATCACATAACTCTACCCCAATGGCATCAGTTGTCCAAAATCAGCACACCACCTGGGGATGCCTACAGAGATGGGCTCTGGTTGTCTCTCCACAGGGCAGCTCAGAGAGGGAAATAAGTCAGCTCCAGGTTCAGTGTGGGCTGCTGCCCTCCTCCAAAGCACAGCCACATGGCTGTTCCCATTTTAGGATGGTCCTTCAGTGCTGGCCCTGGCCTGCAGCTGCCCAGACACTTCAAACCCTCCGGCATGAGCTGCTGGGCAGCAGTGTGTCTGACACAGTCCAGCCCTCCCTGCTTTAGCACCCTGTGGGCTCCAGTGGGAGCAAGGTGAGAGGGGCAGGAATGCAGCCCTGCCATTGCTGGTGAAGCTCTGCAGTAACTGCTGGCTGCTGACAGCCAAACCAGAGCCCTGTCTCCTGTACTGTTACGGGAGGGAGCCGCCAGCCCTGTGAGTAAATGTTTCAAAGCTGCACCGAGGCATTGTTCAATTCTGATTTCCAAGTGACCTGCAGTTCCTCTGGGTATGCTAAGGGTGGAAGAATGTTCACTCCCAGGAATCAGTTTATCTCCAGTGGTGCCCAGCACAGTGGTTCCCAGGGCAGGGACGAGAGGTGGGAAGGCTCCTGGTGTTCTCCCTGCCCTCAAACACCAAAGATGAGCAGCTCCATCAGATGTCACCTCCACCAGCAGAACCAAATAACAGCCACCCCTCCTGCAGCTCCCTTCCTCAGCAGCTCAAGGTCCTTTTTTTGTATCATTCTGCCCTCCAGAATCAAGTTTCCCACCAATCTATTGCCCACTTCAACTTGGAATCATAGACTCATTTAGGCTGGAAGGGACCTTAAAGCTCATCCAGTTCCAACCCCCTGCCATGGGCAGGGACACCTTCCACTAGAACAGCTTGCTCCAAGCTCCATCCAACCTGGCCTTAAAGATTGCCAAGGATGGGGCAGGCACAGCTTCTCTGGGCACCCTGTGCCAGGGCCTCAGCACCCTCACAGTAAATAACATCCTAATATCTAATCCCATTTGCACGGGTCTAGCTGCAAATGGAAACGGTGCCAGGATGTAAAATTAAAGATGGACCTGCAAAGAACCAAACCCACCTAAAGTTACACTTGTGGTATAAATTATTTCAGTGACTGGTTTCTGCTGCAGCCCCATTAACAGCAGGACAGTTCCAGCTGAGCAAAGTAAACCACAGCTGGGGAGAGGAAACAAGCACAAGTGTCATGGGACAGCTGTCTCGCCAAGGAAGTGGTGGGTAGACATGGGCCCCACCATGGGACTCAGGCTACATCCAGGGCTCTGGCAAGTGACCTGAGCATGGTGCACCATTCATAGCAGCTGAGCAAAGACATTAAAGGTATGCAATAAAACCACTTTGGCTATTGCTAACATTTCGCAGTGCTGAGAGAAGCACTAGTGTTGGCACACAGCAAGTGGCATCTGTACAGCTCTGTGCTAACTCCTGACTGAGCCATACAGGGAAAAGAAGCTGCAAGGCCAAGAACAGGACAAGGCGAAGAAAGTGCAAGCTGCGAACCTCTGCTTGCCTTGCTCAGCAGCAGATGAATGTTAATTCTCTGCTGGTTTGCACAGCCACAGACAGACCTGTTCTTTCTAATTTTAGCCCTTGCCTAATTCAAAACTATAGAGATGCTATTTTCATGGTGTTTTGTTTTTTTTCCTTCTTTTTAACAGGTTGTAAGCTGCCAGATGCACCTGCGTGGTTGAGAAATTGGTGTTGTCTAAGGAGAGCTGGGAAACCTTTGTTAGAAATAAGAAGCACACAGAATAAAATGGCACTTTAAAGCATGCTTTTAAGCTCCAAGAACAAGTCTTGGAGGCAGAGCAACCTGTCTGTGCTGGACGGAGGAGGGGAGCGGGGCCCCGGTCAGCTGCATTCTGGTATGGAGCATGCACCTTCCTCAAAACTCACACACAGACCATCCTGTCATGCCTTGTGTCTCCCAGCTGTGTGCATGCTGACATAGAATCATAGAACCAACTAGGTTGGAAAAGACCTTTAAGTTCATCAAATTCTACTACAGGGCTGCCAAGTCCACTGCTAAACCTTGTCACTAAGGGCCTGCAGTTTCTGAACACTTCCAGGGATGGTGATTTCACCCTGAGGACACATACAGCCATCTGCTCTCTGCACACCTCCACCATACATCCACCCTGCTTCCAAGCCCTTGCTCCAAAATACACCTGCACCCAGACCCCCTCACCCCACACCCTCTCCCTGCCTCTGCTCCTCCTCTCCATCACCCATCCTTGCTCGTCTTCTGCTGAGCCTGCCTGCAACAGGCAGCAACCTAAAATGTGTATAAAAAATGGTGAAATGAGGAAACATTTGTGAGAGGAAGTGAGTGGGTGGAGGGAAAAGCCTGGAGTGAACCAAAATCAACAAATACCACACTGAAACCTGAGCACTGAGTGCCCAGGGTATATGTAAGAATGCCAAGTTTACAAAACACTACCCAAATGCGCATATTCTATGCTATGTGCACCCAGTGTATGCAAGGCAACAAGATGTGCACAAGCACTGAAAATAAAGAGGAAGCTGAAAATCAGAAGTGTAAGAGGCAATGCCTTACAGCAGCACAGGTAGCTCCTGTGAGGGTGAGCAGAAAAGGCATCAGGTCATTGATAAAGGCCTCAAGTTGCCCATGCATCTTACTGGATCCCACAACCCAGACAGCAACCCAGAGGCTCTCAAAGTCCAGACAGACTGATGGTGTCTCACTAAGCACAGAGATCTTGGCAGCTATGAATAGACTGCATTTTCATTTAGTGCTTTCAATTAAAGCCTTTTAAAGGTAATATTTCTGTTTTCAAATGAACAGTTGTTTCTACAACAATGAAACTGGAAGCCCCGCTCTGCTGTTTTGACAGAGCAGCAGTTCCTCAGTTCAGATTTCTCCCTGCAGCAGCGCAAATACCTAGGAACACGATTACCAGTTTTTCAGCTTATTATTTGTGTATCCCTGACCTGTAAAACCTTCCTGCCTTCTCTAGCCTTGTAGAGAAAGACTGGCAGTGTTATGGCTTCAGTAACGCTCCACAGAAGACCTTGGGTTTTCTCCTAAAAGGACAACAAACTTGACTCAAAGGGCCTGTACCAGAATCCGGCCAGTTTTGCCCTCTCAGAATCAGCACATGAAACCTCAGCTAACACTGGGTGTTCAGACATGTCACTCCTCTAACCACTCACCCAGTGAGCTGGTTTTATCCAGGTTGCTACCACAGACAAGGTCATTAGCAATTAACAGGTACACAAACAGCTATTACAACATGCACAGAAAATGGTTAGATTTCATTTTCCTTCCCACATGTTTCACAGAATCACAGATTGGTGTGGGTTGGAAGGAACCTTAAAGCTCATCCATTTCCAACCCCCTGCCATGGGCAGAGACACCTTCCACTGGAGCAGGTTGCTCCAAGCCCCATCCAACCTGGCCTTGAACACTGCCAGGGATGGGGAGCCACAGCTTCTCTGGGCACCCTGTTCCACCCTCATAGTAAAGAATTTCTTCCTCATATCTAAATCTTCCCTCTGTCAGTTTAAAGCCATTCCCCCTTGACCTGTCACTACAGGCCCTTGTCAAAAGCCCCTCTCCAGATTTCCTGTAGGCCCCTTTAAGCATTGAAAGACTATTACAAGGTCTCCCTGAGCCTTCTCCAGGCTGACCAACCCCAGCTTTCTCAGCCTGTTTCAAACCAGCTTGTTCTGCAGGGATTGTCCTGCAGAAGAGGTTCACTTCCACATGTAATAAGGCTGCCCACTTTTAATTTTAAAAGAATAACAAAAGTGATCTGCGAGTTGTCTGCATATTATTCCCCAAATTTGGCAGCGGAGGAGCCCAAACACACAAGACTAAGCGTGACACTGCTCCGAGGCTGAAACGAGTGAGTGCTCCTGGAAAGCAGCAGTGCATCCGTGCCACGGGTTACAGTGATTGCTCCTGACAGGTTCTTCATGGTATCACAACAAATTAGGTCACAGATTAGATTTTCATAGCACAGATTACAACTAGTGTCTATATTTCTCGTCTTACATAGCAAGGGTTGTAGCCAGGAGGTTTGACCTCAAGACTGGGAGCAAGGCAGATGGGGGGGGGGGGTGTCTCTAATTCTGGCTGAGACAAAAACCAGACGATTGTTAAGGTCCCTTCCAACCCAAACCATTCTATGATTCTAAGAAAGACCATTTTAGTGAGACTCAGATAAAATTCCTAGTTCTCTGCTGTAGTTTAAACATTTGGTATTTTTCCCTTTCTATCCAGAAAGCCTTTGAGAAATAGTTTGTCCACTGGACACCGTGGAGTAGATCTTACAGCATTTCTGCACTGCAGATATCAAACTCAGCATTTTATAAAAATGGCATTTTGATGATAGAAAAGCAGCTTGCACCATGGAAAAACCTGCTGGGAACAGAAACCAAAGCTACCTATTAGATTTATCCCACCTAATACCACAAGGTCACACACAGGCTCAGTTTGAGCATCTCTGGTGTGGGAAGATCTTAAAGGGATAAATTCATGTGAGCAGTATTCAGAAACCAACAAAGAACCCACTGGGGAGAGGAGTTTTAAAATACACCCAGCAAAGACAGTAATAGAACCAAGGCACCAAAAGAAAATTCAGGCTGCATGAAGCTCTGCACAGAGCAGCACAGAACAAAGATTTCCAGCAGCTCAGTAACTGCAGACACTGCACAAAGAGCTTTCTGCTCATTGCAGGACACAGCAGGTCTGAAATCCCGGCTCCAGCAGCTGTATTACCGCAGCCGGTGAGTGCTGCTCCAGCCGCCTCCTCCCTCAGAGCTGTGCTGCTGCAGAGGAAGAACTGGGAGCCAGGGAGGCAGGCTCAGCTCCCGGTGGCACTGTGCAGGTCTGCAGGAGGACAGTGATTCAGCAGATAAGCTTACAGCCTGGGTAAGCACTAAAGGAAAACCTAAACCAGATGATTAGAGAGATAGGTGTTGGACTGAGCTAACCTCAGAGACAAGCTTTTCTTTCTAAGTCAGGGTCAAGAGATGGCTGCAGGAATGAACTTCAGCTGACAGAAACACTTGTGAAGCCCACGATGGGATCACACTCCTGCAACTACTTTGCTTGGGCAGCCAAGAGCCCTGCTCTCAGCTGGGCCTCTGGACTGTGCATTTAGTCAACCAGGGCAGGCCGGTTTATACCTGCAGATGAACCAACCTGCAGTCTGTAATCAGGTTCTCAAGGCGGTTTGCAGGCAGAGGACACGGCCTCTCCTCCTGTTCCCAGGGAAGCAGGAGGAGCACATGATGCTGTGCGTGATGCCCCATTTGCAGGTTCAGACAGGCCAGTGCTCAGTGCCCTCTGCTCTGCCTCACACCGACCCTGAATCACACAGCTGAGCCTCCAGCTCTAAAACCATCTCACCCTTTGCCTCAGCAAAAGTTTCTCACAGGAAGTATGCTTTTATTTTGGTCTTATTCTTCTCCAGCAAGCTCAGGAAGTCTCTCAAACATCTTTATTCTTGTGAGACACTATTTATCCTCTGATAACCACCGAGTAGAAAGCAACAGCAGTTCAGAGTGGCCGTGCCCACCCACACTCTGGAGGCGGCATTAAGCTTTTAACTACCCGCAGCACAGCAGCTCCTTCCCCTGCTCTCTCTGGGCACACTCACATTTAGAGGCACAGGATGAGGCCTCATTATCTTCTCTTCGTGCCCAAGCTGCGCCATGCGGGTTATTGAAAATCCATCACACATGCTCCTTGCTGAGCAGTCTGAACCATCGATCTCAGTGAGAGAAACGGGTGTTCTAGACTTTATTGGGCAGGTTTTTCAAAGCCCTAGTGGTACAAGTGTTCCCGATGGATCCTAAGTATGAAGACCGCCTCAGGCCTGCCCACAAACCCCATCATGCCAGGGGTGCTTCTGCTGAGCCGCAGAGGAATCCCACCACTGATCTCCGGTGCTCCCTGGCGAAGCGAGTGATGACAACTGTCAGAAAACACTGTTGTGCCTCTTGGTCTCATCTCACCAGAGGAAATATCAGGTAGGAACCACCGCCTGCAACAGCAGCTTGAGAACATCCTGCTGCCTGGACTGGCACCGAGCAGGACCACCACAGGAGCCATGCAGTAAGAGCTGCCTCTGGCTAAGGCAGCTCTGACATGCAGCGCTAAGTAGTGAAATGACCCAGGGTGCCTGTGTGCACCAGGGAGGGTCCCTCTGACCTCCTGCAGGCACCCTGAACACTTCCCCGCTCCCCACAGCAGCAGTACTGGTGTCCTTGACATGGCACAGGCACCAGCCTGCTGCCAGGCTTGGTTTCAGTCAAGCACTGAGACAAAAACTATGCTGCACTTCCGATGAAATCCCACATCTCTTCAAAACAGTTCTCGGTTCGGGTGCAGATGTTGGGTTTGACTGAAATAGAGGGCCTCCGCTGTGTTAATCACACACCCAACAAAACACCAAATAAGCAAGTATACCCCTCGTGGCTTTCTGGGCCATGTGTATTAGGGATAACAGTTTGTTTTTAAGCAGTAAAAGGGTAACGCCACTCTAAGCCAGTCTTCATGGTTACAGGGTTGCTCTGTCCTATTTCCCGTTTCACCACTACCCCTTTTGAAACGCTAGAGCTGAAGAGAGGGGCAGTTTTCACACAGTCACCATCACAACCCACCCAGACGAGGAAGTACCGGATCCCCCCCAGCAGCAGTGCTCACCTCCTGGCCGGACAGTCCAGCCCATCCCTGGCTGAACTCCTACATGCAAGATTTATGTGAGTGAGGACTGAAAAGCCTCCATCCTGGCACTGCCCGAGCTTCGGGGCACAGTCGAATGCAGAGCACTCGGCACAGTGCAGCAAGCAGAGCTAACATCCCCGCTGCTCCCACCCCGGCGTGGTACCATGGTGGTACCAAACCGGGCTTCCTCCTGAAGCCAGCCCCGGGTTACTGCTGCTGGGGCTCAGGCTGGCAGCTTCCGGGGGTGCTGTTGGTTGGTCCAGCCCCGGGCACAGCCTCCCCCGTCCCAGCCGCTCACACCGCGCCCCGCGCAGCCCCGAGCGCTGAAGGGAACTGAGGCGGCGGCTCCGGCCTTCACCCAAACAGGGCTCGGCGCCGGCTCTGCCCGCGGCGCGACAGGCGGCCCGGCGGGGCGGGCAGCGGCCGGGCAGGAGCCAGCACCCTCCGCCGCCCCCGGGGGGCTGCGCCTTCCCGCCAGGACGGGTCAGCGGAGCCGCACCTCGGGCCCATTGCCGCCGGCTGCTTACACCGGCTCCCCTCAGACCGACCCCTGCTCCGCTCAGGCGGTGCCCGCTCCCCTCACACAGCCCCTGCTCCCCTCAGGCGCCCACCCTGCGGCTCCCCTCAGGCGGTGCCCGCTCCCCTCAGGCGATGCCCGCTCCGCTCGGGCTCCGCCCCGGCTCCCCTCAGGCGATGCCCGCTCCCCTCAGGCGGTGCCCGCTCCCCTCAGGCGATGCCCGCTCCGCTCGGGCTCCGCCCCGGCTCCCCTCAGGCGGTGCCCGCTCCCCTCAGGCGATGCCCGCTCCCCTCAGGCGGTGCCCGCTCCCCTCAGGCGATGCCCGCTCCGCTCGGGCTCCGCCCCGGCTCCCCTCAGGCGATGCCCGCTCGCCTCAGGCGCCCACTCCCGGCTCCCCTCAGCGCCGACGCGGGGGGGGGGGGGGGGGACGCCCGCCGGCAGCCGCCGCCCCGCTCATGCCGCGCCCGGCTCCGCGGCAGCCTACCTGTGCGGCGGGCGGCCCGCGGCTCAGCCTGGCCTTCCGGGTGCCGGGCGGCGTCACGGGCACAGGTTGCTGCGGTGCCGCGGCGCTGTAGAAGGAAGCGGCGCGGGGTGTGTGTGTGTGCGGAGGGGTGGGGGTGTGTGGAGGCGGCCCCGAGCCCCGGTTCCCCCCCCCCGCTGCGGCTGCAGCCGGGCAGCCCCGCTCGGGAAGGGAGCCCCTGCGGTGCCGAGCGGGCCCGTCCGCCCTGTGGGGTTAGCGCAGGGCTGAGCCCGCCGCCTCAGCCCTACCCGGGGCTGGAGCCTGCGGTGTGCCCGGCCTTGTGCTGCCGGGCAGGCTCGGGCAGGGACAGGGAGGTACCGGCGGCATGCGGCAGTGCCTGGCAAACTTTGGATGCCTCTGTGCCCCAAACCCGGCCGTCAGCCGTGCGGCGGCAGAGCCTGTGGCTTCATAGGGGTATGGGGGCTGCAGGCCGGCACCACTGTGACAGCGCAGGGACGGGGCTGTTGGCCACTCCAGATATCCCCGCTGCAGACTCTGGTAGCCCCACCTGGCTTTAAGACTGATCCTAACCAAAGAAATAGCTCATCAAAGGTGATATTTTCCTTCAAACCCCAACAGCTCCTTCCATCTCTGGAGCAGTGATGACAGCCCTGAGGCACCCTGCTTAGTTGCTCCTCCGTCTCGTGTTGACTACTGATGGTATTCCGGTTGCAGGAGGAGGGAGGGTCCCCCCAGGACATGGCATCTCCATCCCTGTCAGCCCAGCAGGAAGCTCTCCCTCCAGCGACAGATGCTGTTATTCTCCGGCACCACCAATCCCTCTCAGGAAGGGACAGGGATTAGATGGGGGTAACATGTGTTAAGGTAATAGCTCTAAACAGCATTTTGCTGCCTTGGCTTTACTGTCTATTGCTGGGAGGCGGCTGTGACACTTGAGCTCCCTGTAGCCTCAGATGCTCCACACCAGTGCATGGCTCTCACCGTGATGGCCATGATGGCTCCAAGTCCTGTCTTTGGCCCAAAGCAGATAGAGATGAGGGCAGCAGACCCCGTTCTAGACAGACACTACCAGGGGCCACATTTTGCATGAAAGACATTCAGGCAGAACGCTGCTGTGTGCAAGTGAGAGGAACAAAATGCGGCTCTGAAGGGTTTTGAAGCAGAAAGGATTTTCACACCCCAAAATTCAGTATTTTTCATCTCAACTTTCTCTGCATCCTGGCAGGGAAGGGGGAACAGAAGGAGCTTTTTTGCTGGACCTGGCAGCATGTCGCTCAGACAGACCTGGCAGGAATACAGGTGCTGAGTTAAAGGCTGATCCTGAGCAAAACTCATCCCTAAACAAGGTGACCATTCCAGACCTGCTCCAAGGAGGTAGTGGGTGTCAGAACCATGCCTAAGGTGGACCTGGCAGGGCTTACATCCAGATGCTCCTGCTCATTGGATCTTGGGCATGGGTCCTGCCTGCACATCTGGTGCCTTCTGCTCCTTCACAGGGCCCAGCCACTACCGCAGCTACTTGCATAGTGCTGACCACTGCTCTCCCTTCCCCATTATCATCTGCCAAGATCTTGCTGTGTCTCCTGGACAAGGGACCCTCACTTCTTCATATCAATTCAATCTCTGCATTACCTTGAGCTTTGAGGTGAGTATATGGCCCACCTACAGGCAGTGCTCACAGGAGAACTGCTGACTCTATGATTGATCTTCACATCAACGATGGAGTCATTCATTCTCCTTCAGAGGTGTCCAAGTTGTGGTTTGTGTTGCCCCCATCCCTCTGCTCTTCTCACACCTCCACCTTGTAGCCCATGCAGAGTTCAGGTTTGTTCATGTTCTCTGTAGAAGACTTGGAAGTGCCCATCTTCCAGCATCACTCAGTGAAAGTTCTTGTCACATGAATCTGAATGCTCCTTGTGCAGTCGTCCAAGCTGCTAAATTTCCCTTTCAAGGAGGCCAGCAGCTCTGTGCACCGCTATCAGGGCAGGTTTAGTGTTCATTCTCCTCTTTCTTTCTGCGGAGGTTGTATGGAGGGTAGAGCCCGAGGAAGACCCTGGATCACAGATCAGCCCTTTGCCCCCGCACTTCTATCCGCAGAGCTCAGAACTACTGTCAGTGGTCCTGGAGTTGCTCCCCAGGGCTTTTTTCCAGCTCCTGGTGGGTTGTCACACACTAAATAGTTTCAACTGAAACAAGAGCATGTGGCTGGCTGCAGCTAACTCACTGCTCAGCTACTTGGGACTCTTGCTGTCCTGCCTAGTTGCTGAAGAGCTACAGCTCTGAATTAAAAATCTATGATGAATAAAGGTAAGGCTAGGACATGTTGTAGGTCTGGACCCATGGATGGGTTGGCTTGCAGTATGGACAGGTGATTACAGGCAGTATAATCTTTATTAATGTGAAAAAACATCTGCTTTCATCTTTGAGGTGTCTCTGGAGCAGTGTGTGGCTCCTGGTGTCACCAGGTCACTGAGGACGTCTGCAGGCTCCAAGAGAAAACCATCACAAACCCCTGCTTGGCCAACAATCAGCTTCTGACCTCTCATGTGCATGTTCAGCACAGGAGGTGGCTTGGTTTTCTTTGGTCTGAAATTCATTAAACTAGGTTTGAGAGCAGCTTCAAACTTAAGCTACTGCACAGTACTCCTTGCTCTTGTAAGTTTACAAGCAGCTGTGGTTAAGTTATTCCTGGAGTATTCCCTGGAGAAGAGACTAGGGGAATTAGTTACAAAACCCCAAGCCTAATGCTATTGCTTTGAACTGAACAAAGGTAGATACCATGAAACGACCTCTAGGGAAGCCATTCTAGAGGAGTCTAGTCTGAACGTTCAGGGGTGATTCATCTATGCAATGGGACACAGAGCAAAATCAGGTCTCTTAATTTCTGGTGGTAACTGAAGCACAAGAAACATCTTCAAGCTTTGGGGAAAAAAAAATCTCATGGGGGAACAGACCTAATCCCACACTTCCTTTCAGCAAAAAGCAACAAGCACGAGGTGAGGGGATGCTTCTGATCACACACTACAAGAACCAAGACCAAACTGGTATGAAGTGCAGATTTAAAGTTCCAGGTAAGCTTAAAACTTGTTCAAATCATTCTTCAGGTGTTGCAGCAGACGAGTGATCAGCTTCTCCTCTGCTCTGACATGGTTAGCAGATGTGGCAGCTGTCACAAGTTGCTTGTCTCCTGCCCCCCCCCCCCACCATTATAGAAAGAGACCAGAGCACACATCCGCCTCATGCAGACAGGAGGATCTGTTCTGTAATTCACAGAGGAACAAGGCAAAGCCTGTACCATGACACACTATCGTTTTTAGTGTCACTCCAACAGCAGCTGACAAAAACTGGTCAAGACTCAAGGTTTTGTGCATGCTGCAGCACAGGGGGTGTCAGCTTAAGTACAAGTTGGCAAATGACACTTAGCTTATCTCAAGAAGAAATTTGAGAACTCTCTCAGCAGATGACAGAGCTGTAAATCATGGGGTTTGTAGCCATAAAAGTATCATCAAGACAACTTTAAATGGTTAGTTTCTATTATATGAAAATCTTCTGCTTGCAGCTATAAAGATGAAACCTTACAGTTCGCATGCACTGTGCCCATCTGAAAAGCGTCCAGCTGTGTTTTAAGGAAGGGCTAAGGTGCCTCATAAAAGCACTGCAACAGCCATAACTCCAAGGTTAGTTGGTAAGGGCTGAAGCTGAACTTTATTTACTTAGGGATGTTTGCTCCTCTGTCATAGTCTGGTTTCTTGGCATAGGAGGGTTACTGGTTGAGGGTGTGAATGGCATGAAACTATGTAATAGGGTAGAGTGAGTGGAAAGTAAAGTTTTCTGTTGACACTCAAGTGAACTGTCACACAGAACTATAGCCTGGGGAGGGGGGAAGCATTTAAATCTTATTGATAGAGTTGGAGTGTGGGGTTTTGTTGAGCAGTGGGAGCTACTTCGGAGTTTCACTCACTGGTACTTAAGATCTGCACCACTATCACTGGTTTTGATGAGTTAACGAGATTTCTATTCAATTATAAGCTCTCAGTTTGCCAGGAAAAGGTAAGCAGACCAACTTTGAACAAGGGAGTTCTCTGGGCACGTGTTTATCTTGGTCTCTTCTGCTCCAAACAGTTTATGAGGGATCCACATCAATTTTCACTTGCAAAAGGAAATCAATACATGTCATGGAAGTACAAGTAGGACAGAGAACAGAGGATACTGGAATCAACGGATCTCTGAATGCTGATACCTGAAATACTGTGACAAGGGAGGAACTGAGCAAGAGCAGAGTATCTAACCACGCTGCTTCCCCTGTCCCACATCCATAGTTCACACACCCCTTGCCCTAGATTAAGAGGTTAATTAAGCCTAGGTTAATTTAAACTAACCAGGCAGAATATTCTGTGAGGAACCCAGGCTGTGCCCGTGCTACAGTTCAGTGTTCAAGAAGCTCTTCCCATACGCTCTCTCTAGAGCCCTGTGCTGCTGCAGTTACTATTTCTGATACAAACCAGATGTGATATCACCTCATATTCCAGCCTTTCCTCTGGCTAAAGGATGTTCTCAGTGCTTTCTAGCAATTTCAAGTGACTTGTTTGTTTTGGAGCAGTTTTGATGGGAACAGGTCTTAAATAAGAAGCTTCCAAGAACTAAGTGAGGGAGTAAGCTGGGTCGGAACTGAAATTCTAAGCAATGAAGTCACTCCATTCAGGAAAGGTTACTGCTGAGTTGGTTCCAGAGCTGCTGTTGGGTTTGGTAATCATGCCCATGGATGGAGGAAGGCCAGATTCAGGACAGTGTGCCGTTCTTTCCAACCCAAAGGGCCAGCTCTAAGAAAACAGGACACACCAGGCTGGCTTCCTGTAGAGCCTACTGAAGTCAGAGAGAAAGCAATCGAAACTCATGGACAAAAAGAAGTGTTTTGATGCTAACTTTAGTAAGTAAAGTTTTCCAGATAAAGGCAATTGCATCCATATTTAACAGCTGTTAAAGAGATAGATACACATTTAATTGCATTATATAAGGGGTGCTTTATAGTTGAGAGGAAACATTTCAAGTGTTTTAGTTCCACCTGTTTGGAATCCAGACTTTCTCCCTAGAAGATATTCCAGTTGACAAAAGGGCCTTGTGCAGATATCTGGGATCAACTGAATACATTTATTTAAAAGCAATTTTAAATATTAAAAAAGTAGAAATTAACACATACAGTACTCAAAAACTGTCACATTAAATACATGTGAATAGACATGTGTACTGATGTTTTACCTTAACATTCGATGAGAAGTCAAGATTTTAACTAGTGGCATGACCAGATCTGATTTCTGTACACGTTGATGTACTATGTAATAAAAAAATAAATAGCAACTGTTGTTCAACAGTAAATAAGACATCATCTGCAGAGCAAACTTCCCCCTCTGGGGGCACCTTCCCCTGGCCCTCCCCCCAACCCTTTATCAGCTAATTTTCCATAAAGATTTAGACTTTCCAAATACTATGTCATATACAAAATTGCAGACAGTGGCTCATTGAGTTCAAATATAATACTGTACTTAAACTCAATCAATATCATACATTTTCAGATTTCTTATGACCCACAAGAAGCCAGAATAAACAGAACTATTGTTCCCGATGGAACTCATTTCATTTTATAAAATGCATATGTATACTATTTTAAAGAGCGTAGAAAAGAATAGACATTTGACTCTACATAATTTTACATGCCTAGGTTCTCGTTATATGATTTGCTTTTATCAGTTTATTTCAAGATCACTTAAAAATACAATTGACCACAAAAGTGAATAGGTTTTGTTCTTTAATGCAACTTAAAACATTGGAGTAATGGATAAAATGGAATGCTAAATAAATGCTAAACCTGACTTCCTTTCCATAAAAAATAGACTAAAGTCTGAAATACTGGAGCTGGTAATACTGAAGATTAGATGCCAGCAGGCTCCTCACTCATGGCGTGATTATTATTACTTGTCATAAACTTTTGTTATAAATGATAAGACCATTGATAAATGCTTTGCGTTTCCTTCCATGTGGGGTTTGGACTGATACTTGTTTCTATATTAACCATGAACAGAATTAAATATTCACTGACTACAGTCTTGTAAAAGTGACTTAAAAATGGAAGCCTCAGAGGGTCTGAGGTGTGCTTTGATGAAATGAAAATCCTTCTATGCAGCCAAGACAATCTGCTTTGAAACAGCAGCACCAGTTACTGAAGCCAAAGTAACGTTTAAAGCAAGTAACACAAAACTAGGTATGAAAGTCACGGAACCTGCTACAGACAAACCATGGGAAAAACACAACTGTGGTATGCTTCAAAAGGTAAAAAGTGATGTTGAAAGTGGCACAGGAAATAAAAAGTTTCCAGTAATACATGTACGTGTTTTCTGGCAATGCAGCTTCATCCCAGCTTCCAAGAAGCCTCAGGTCCAAAGCAGCCTTCCACAGATTTTCTTAGAAATTAGCTTTGGAATGGTCTGTTACTTGGTGCTTTGAATTAAGACTATTACAGTTCAGTGAACACTACTAAAACCAGCCTGATCTGAGTTCTGTCATTAACAGCCTGATCAAATGCATGAGAGGTCACCTTAACTTCCACTTTTTAGAGCACTTAGAAATGATTTAAATTTATCCTTATATCACCACGTAAGTTTTATTTTAGGTCACTAACTTTTAGTAAGGTTGAAGACAAGAGGAAAATAAAACCCCACAAACTCATTTTTCAAAGAGCCAATTCAGCTATAAACAAATACTGTTGCAAGCTCACATTGATCTGAATAGCAATTAAGTTAAAATGTTCTTTTCCTCAAATGTAGCTATATGACTACAGTACTACTTTTGTACAAAGGCAGGTTTCAAGTAAGCGTCTAAATGCATGCATAATGTCAACAGTTAACATTGTCTAGAAGTCCTTGGTTACTAAGAATTCAGTGAAAGAACCCAGCAAATTTCACATATATCTACTAAAGAACAAGAGGACTCATTTTCATTAAAAGAAGGTTTCGAATGAAAGAAATTGGTAACTTTTGATAGTGAGGTAATATCACAGGGGAACTGCAATCACAGTTTGGCATAGGTCCACGTCATAGAAACATGAAATGCTGTGTGCACGCAGTAAAACATTACTGTTATCTGTAAAGTCAGTGAATATTTGTCTTCATAATTACACTGAACTGAGCACTATATTAAATAAATACCAAAGTGGGTTTCATAGCTGTAAACTGCATACACTTAGAAACTGCAGACTGGTTTTTAAAGTCTCCAAAACCATTCACTCATTCTAACTTTCTGCTAATTGTATATTGAGAATACCGAGTTATTAGGAACAGTCATTTCTGTACAGTTACATGGTTGACAGAAACCACCTATGTTTGGAAAGCTGGCAGTTCCTAGACAGAGATGTAAGTGCTAGATGCCGAGGATGGCTTCAACAAACCCAATAAGGCGTGCCAGGTTCCAAGGCTACCATAATACTGGCAAAGGCAGAATAACACAGTATATTTACAATACATATAATTCAACCTCATGAGGTGAAAACTTAAATGAATCCTTAATTTGTAACAGCAGCTATATATACAATTGTGCACAGGATTACAGGGAGGCAGCAGCGTTCGCTTTTGCTAAAAAGCCCGTCTTGCATGAAGAATGTGCAATGCTCAAGTTTAGGATGGGTTTTGTTTATTTGTTTTTACTAGTCTGACAGAATGTGCACAAAGGACACCGGGAAGACCCCTTTCCTCTCTGGCTGTCCTTCGATGTGGCCAATCTGCAACACAGGAGAAAAATGCACATAGATACATACAGACTTCATAGACTTCATTTACTTCAGTCAAAAGCAGCAGAACCACACGGATCCTACAGAGCCTTTGGAAGTCCTTGGACACTTTATAGCAGACCACAGTTAATATTTACATCTATCAGACACTGAGCCAACTAAATCTAAAGGAATCAAACCTGCAGGTTTTTTAGAAACCTACACACATCACTGAATGTCAAGTATCTCACCAAAACGGAAGCCTGATCTTTCTTTTGTCTGATAGACTTTGAGTAACGAGATCTACATCTCTGAAACCATTCATCTTCGTTAACTGAATAAAGCCTAAACATCTCACTAAAGGGAAATGTCTGCTACAGTTGTGAAGTTATGATAATCTGCATGCTTCGCTTACTTAAAGTGATAAAATACCAGCTATTTTCTCATTGAGTTAGTGTTGCGCCTAATGATTTATGTGCATATTAGTATTTATCACGCTGTGGCCTGATAAATACCCTTCATGTAGAACTTCAATAGCCAGCCAACTTCTAGAAATAATTAGTAATAATGGAACTTCACATGTTTAAAATGGAGAGTTATAAATAACTGTCAAACTGATACAGCACTGGAGCAGCAGTCTTGACTGAGCACAGAAGCCTCTTCTGCTGCAGTGCTGCTCACTGCTTTCAGAATAATAGTGTACCTCCTTCCTCTTCCCCACGCTAACAAAATGGGAAGGGGAAACATGCAGGGCCGGCCATTTCCTCTTGTAAAGCCAAATTTTTGAAGCATATGAGTCAACAGCCCTCGTTTCCCTTCTCAGAAACATTCAGATTGCAGCACCTCATGGAACTTCTCGGGTCTCAAAAAGCCACTTCACAAAACAGTTTCAGCAATGAATGCAGCTATAATCAGGGACTGGATGATACAGTTAATACAGCAGGTTTCCACTGGACATTGCTTTTTTTTGATGCCACCTTTTCATCTGAAAATCTTCCATGCTTAAATCATGAGTGAGGCAAAACCACATAGCTAGAATTAAACCAGGAAAGGTTGTGCTGCACTCTTGGATTAGGAGATCATAGGCAGCATTTGTTTTAAACAAGATGAAAACTGTCCCATTTTCCCCAATAGTAATTGTTAGGTAGGGAAATAAGATGTAGCAGGGCTTTGGAGGCAAGAAGCAGAGTGTCAAGGGAGGGTTGGAGACTTCAACTGGGGTTGAAAAACCCCTGGTGTTAGCACTTAAGAACCAAAGACAGAGTAGGACACAAACCAGTGGCACAGGAGGGAAGAAGGGAATGTTAACTACCTTTCATTTAAGGAGGAAAACCGAGAGCTTACAGCACCAATTACTAATGGTTTTTCAGACTTCCATCAACCCCTGTAGGTACAGCTTAACATTTCCGGTGAACTGAAGATAATTATGTATCTCATTATATAATTATACATATAATTATGTATCTCATTTTTCATGAGGGGTATAAACATGCTAAACGGAGTAAAAATCACCACTTCTTCATTTAATGGCAGGCTAGTGTGCATTGCAAAGAGTGACATACATAAATTACATGTTGTTATGAGCCAAACAAAAAGCCAAACTCATTCAGGATGGTTCTAACAGACTCCCAGGAAGAGACAGGCCCTACCAGAGAAAGAGGTTTTTCCCCTAATAAAGGTTTGAGTGCTGGATGTTAGCTCAGGCAAAACACAGCCAAAACCAAATAAAACCCCACCACCCACTAGCCAAAATAATGACAAAGCCTCCAAATTTGGGGAAAAAAACCACAAAACAACATTCCTTTAGAGGTCATAAAGAAGTTACGTGGGACTATGAAAGGAAAAGATACGTACCCACCACTCTTGGTCCTCTTCACCGGTTACAATAATTACTTCTCCTTCAACAAATGTGAGCTCATCATCATTATCTGCCTGACAGTCATAAATGGTCTTCACTCGCCTAACTTTGTTTTTCCCCTAAAAATAGAATGAAGTTTTAGATGAAGGACATGAGGAACAGTGACAGCATATATATGGTAGGAATTTTGCCTTGTAGTTATGGTTTATTTTACAAGAAGGTGAAGATGACAAAATTGCTTTTCCTGCAATCAGGGACATACAATCAAAAAACTCTGCTTCAACAAGGATAGATACTAAAACAAAATAATAATACTACTGAAATTATCTGCCCAGGTTTTCTTCTTCCTAAGATTCAGAACTCCCAAAGAGACTTTAACATGTAGTTCATGGCTCAAATAACTTGTGCTTCCTCCAGTAAAGGAAGTTTAAATGACATCTTCACATTGTTCCAGTCCACAAACCCCTTTTTCTCCTGTAATACACACTTCATTTAAAAAAATCCACCATGAGCAGAAGATTAAATCCAGCTTCATCTAAAGGTTACAAGAGAGGTGAGAGCTGAGCAAAATGCTGCACTGAAATACCAGTACTCCTTACAGTTTTGGATCTAGTGCAGTAATACAGTATCCTTTGATTTCAGATGTGCTTATAGGACTGGAAATTATTGTGTGATTTCTCATCCACAATGCTAGCCATTTCTTATGAAAAGAATCTTAGTTTCAAGATGGCAGTACTCGTTAGTGATGAAAAGTCACAATAGATATTCTTACAGCTCTACCATTCTGAATCCAAGTGTTTTCTAGGTCAGATTTTGCTGCAGCCTGCTAATTCATATGAAAAACCCTGAGCCATGGACTCCTCCCCGAACATATGCTGCTCACAGCAGGGAAAATGCTTTAAATTATTTCCAAATACAGAAAGGAAACTTCACAGCAAAACACTTCTGCTACTTCATATTCCTGTATCTTCATACCCACACTTCTTCAAAGCCTACAGTGCCTTCTTTGAACAGAAGTAGTTAGATAACAAGAGCGCAAAAAAAAAAAAGACCAAGAAGAGCACAAGGTGATGAGAAACAGAAGGGCTACAAAGGAAAAAGTCAGCAGGTTTAGAGGAATTTGAGCCAAAATTAACTTCACGGAGGAAATTTCCTAGCGAGCCTTCTCTGCGCTGTTGCCTACCCACTCAAATACCTCTGCGCTTTGGCAAGACCCATTCCCTGCAGATTAACAAGGACACGGTAAAGAGCATTCATACTCAAGGTACAGGAGCGTAACAATTGGAGAGGGCTCTAAGGGACAGAGCAGTTAACAACGTAACGCTAAGAAAACCCGTACTCAAGGCAAATGAACAGAAAGTGAAGTTCAGATGAGATCAAAGGGGATTTTTACTGCAAGGCTTTGCTGCAGCAGGAAGTTACTTCAAAGAAGATTTTCTCTTTTTTAAACAAATTAATGTAATTTGAACAAAAAATCTCAACTATCCCCAGGGACCGGGATTCAATCTGAATGGGTATTTGGGGCCAGGCCCAGCTTTCAGCTCCACAGAACCTTTGCAAAGTAAGAGCGCTTCCAGTCAGCCCTCCTGTGATGAAGGGAAGCAACTACTTCTGCCAGATCAAAACTGTCTCTCAATGAAAAGACTTAAGAAAGTTAAATTCCTGTAAACTTAGAGGACTGCTTGCAGCTCAGCTTGTAAGAACACATGAAAAATGTCAGCAATTGCTCCTGGTTCCTTCAGATTAGCACCACAGATGACACATTCTATTCTTCTCACTTAGAGTGGTAAAAAGCAGCATTCAAGCCCACGACGTATTTAATCTTGGGAAGGTTTAAAAAAGGGATGGATCTGAAGAGAGTACGTTTTCCAGAACATAGTCTGGGGCACTGGTCTGTAAAAAAAATACAAGGAATTCCAGGACATGTAATTTGCAATTTGGGTACAAACTGGAACACAAGAGGTTCTACTTAAACTTGAGAAGAAACTTCTTCTCAGTGAGGGTGACGGAACACTGGAACAGGCTGCCCAGGGAAGTTGTGGAGTCTCCTTCCCTGGAGACATTCAAAACCCGCCTGGACGCATTCCTGTGTAACATTATCTAGGTGTTCCTGCTCCAGCAGGGGGATTGGACTAGATGATCTTTCGAGGTCCCTTCCAATCTCTAACATACTGTGATACTGTGATACTGTGATAAAACAAATGCCTGTCCCCCCCCAGTCCTTTATTCAATATCAGTACTTGTTAAGAAGAGATTTTATGCTTAAGACTGAATACTGATCAACTGCTTTCCTTGGGTTAGTCTGAAACAGCAGTGATGGCAAAGGCAGTTCCCAGTTAACAGCTGGACCCAATGATCTTGAAGGTCTTTTCCAACCTAAATGACTCTATCCCTCTGTGGTCATTAATAATTGCTCCATCCTCTTATTTTAATTCAACACTTTGTTTAAAACCAACTATTTTGTCTCCCTTACAGAAAACACACACACACAAAAGAACACTCAAGTGCTCAGTGTAAATTTAGAAGCACTCAGAGTACATTTCATTTCCTTAAAAACATCCTTCCGAGTCCTTCTGTATTAGCAGCATTTGTGGTTTTTACCTAATAATTCTGAACAATTGATTTTTTAGAACTTCCAATACAAAACTGGTGCTCATCTATGCAGTGGCTAAATAGCCAAAGCCAAGAGTGAAGTGCCAGCAAGGACTAGCGGCCCCGGTCTTACTGCTGCACTGATGGCACACTCAGCAGTTTGTGTGCAGAGGATATAGCCAGGTGAGATACATTTAAGAGGAATTCTTGCACCTTATTACTTGAGCAAGAGACAGAAGTGTGCATGCAATGTGTAAAAAACTGGTAAGTAATCATCATGGATACACCATAATGTTATCACTGCAGAAAAAATGGAACTATTTCACTTCCTGCACATGTGAAAACAGCTGAATTTGGAGAACACATCTTTACTCAGAATTTTTCTGTATCGGGTAGGATGAGAATCTAAATAAACCCCTGAAACAACTAATCACTATTTACTTTCTGTACTCTTTAATAAAGTGACAAATAGCTGAGAATGTCCAGCAATATTTGCCTGCTTATATTTAAAAATATGCAGTAAACAAAGCATGGTTGCAGACACCTTTTGATCAGATCCCTGTACTATTTTATTTAATCTCCAGAATACTCAGGAAGCCCAAGGAACAACCCTGTTGTTCATTCTCAATTCAGACAGGGGCTTACAGACAAGTCCATGACAGAAGCTGAGCAGTGATGACTCCAGAGAAAGAGTCCTCAGACCAGCACAAGGGAGAAACTCACCCTTTGCTTTCAGTGAAAGAGTGGAAGTCTTATTTCCTTTACCTAAGTGCTTTGCATAGCCAATTTGACAAGCATAACCATCTCCTTTCTGATGTATTCTTAATGATGAAAAACCTTAAGAGAGCTGCTCTGAAGTTTCATAAAATTATTTCAATATACATATGCATGAAGAATCCTCTGTTGGATGGAAATGGCACTGGTTAGCAAGATGAACAGGAAAATGAACTGGGGGCTGAACAAAGAGACTTGGAATGGAGTTATAACTCCAGCTCTGCCACTACAAACCATCCAGCAATGTCAGTTTTGACACTTCACCATTATAGCTGAACCTTTGTTAAGTACTTCAATGCATCACATTAAGTACAACAGGAACATGTATTTACTAGTTTGTCACAGTTAACTTTACCAGAATATATATGTATTTGGGATTTGTAAGCTGTAATAGGGATGTTAAGCATGCATTGGAAGTAGACAAAAAACATCTAAGGCATAGAGAGCAGTGAGCAAAGACAACAGAAACAAACACCAATCGATTCAGAATTGTAACAAGCACAGACAAAAATGCCAGAGCTCCCTAATGCATCTAAACAAACTGTTATGCTCCCAAAGCTATCGTTTTATGCTACTAGTACTTGTTTCAGTATGCAAGAGGCCTTGTAAACCCCCAGCATTTGCTGAAGCTTCTTGGGAGCACAAAGAGAACTCCTTATTCCCCATCCTACCCCATAACATTCTGTTGCTTTGTGTGCATAGCTCAAAGATGGGGATTTTTTTTTGCACAGATAGTCCTGCAGTAACTTCAAAACCTCCCATGGTTACTTTAAATGAGCTGGAATAACACCTACCATGTTAATTTTCCTGGGCAGTGGCACAGGGGTTTCTGGCAGGGCGTGTGTTATGTCATTAGACTCTTCAGATGCTTGCCTTTGGACGGTGTCTCTAGATTGTACATTTGGAGAAAGATCTAAGGAGTGAGATTTCTGATTTGCCTCTGAGGGCTGAGGCTTCGGTGATGCTTCTCCACCTTGGGTTTTAGCCAAGAGCTCTCCCAGCTGAGGTTTTGGAGGAAGGTCCTTCATTTGCGGCTTTGGGGGTAAGTCTCCAAGTTGTGGTTTTGGTGGCAAGTCTCCGAGCTGAGGCTTTGGGGGCAGTTCTCCAGGCTTTGGGGGTAAATCTACCACTTGAGGTTTCTGAGTTAATTCCAGGGGCAGAGGCTTTGGGGGCAAGTCTCCAGGCTGTGGTTTCTGTGGTATATCGATGGACAGCGAGGGCTTCTGAAACATTTCCGTGTGCTGATGGGATTTATCTATTGAAAGGTGATGACTGGTTTCTATTTTTCTTAGTGCCACTAAAACAGAAGAGCATAACAATGGGTTTTCACCATCTCATTTTAATATTAAAGAACTTAAGCACATATCAAAACCGTAATTGCGTAAATGACCACATGTTCACTGAGCACTGTTAACTGCCCATAGGTTCCCCTAGTTTATGGCAAATGCAAGGGAACACACCTTGATGTAACCCTCTTTCACTGAGGTCTCATTTTATTGCTCCTCCTGGAGGCCATGAGTGCTTAATCCAACAGCTACTAGATGTCAATTTATAGATTAAATACTTAAGAAGCAATAAAGTGATCTTGTAATGGACCTAAATCAGAAAGTATTAAATATAAGCTACTGTCGTGACTGCAGTGAAAATTCTCTTTTAATGACAATTATTCATATATACAGTTGAACTGCATACAAAACCCCCTGACTCTGAGGATTAGTACCTATAAAATCTTAAAGAAGAGAGTGAATGAGCACGTATGGGTCTATACAGTGTACAGAATACGTATTACAGACATTAAAATTAAAAATAGTATTTAATTATTGTAAATATTTACAATTTAGTGAAGAGGAGACATTTTCAAATGTGTATTTTGCAGATTTTATGGAAAGGAATTGAAAATGGCTTTTCCAAATAGTTTTTTTTTTTCCCAGTGTCATGTGCTGATTCTACTGCTAGTTCCTTAAGAAAACTTGACTGAAATCCACATTAAAAACAAGCCCATAAGAACACAACAACCCCCACCAAAACCAAACAACTCTGCATTAAAACAGATGAAAGGGAACAGGAGAGAAAATAGTTACAGCCCATGATGAAAGCAACACATTTTGACTAGAAGGAATAATTTCTTATTGTGTTCAGCACTACTTTAGTGTCATTATTCTACCAGCCAAAAAGGTGTCCTGGAAGCAGCAACACTCCCTTTGGATATCACCTACTGCAATAACACTTCCATGCTGTATTTATATTTACAGCACACCCCCCCCCCCCAACTTTGCATAATTTCCATGAAAGAAATTGTATAGCTACTATCAGATACCTCATTTTAGAAAATGCCTGTGCTGATACCTGCATATGGCTTTGTCTCTTAAGACTTATCTACTAGCAAATGTAAAACACTGATCATCCACATTGGTTTGAGGCTTAAGTAAATGAGATGAAAAAAATGTCAGTAGCCCTCTAAAGTGCTTTGATTGAGCCCATCTTAAGTTTTCAACCTTATAATTTGAAATCAAGGAAGTGCTGTCTTTGCAGTGGTGCCCTATCGCATCATTGGTGTCTCTTTCAAAAGATGATACCAGGTCATAGTAACTAATTTAATAAAGTTGAAATCCCATATTTGCATTTTCTGTTAAAATGATTTGCACTCTCAGGCACCCTGCTTCTGAAGTTTGGGCAGGCATCACTTCCTGATCTTCAGGCTTTGTGGTGATGATCCACTCGCACAGACAGAACATCTTTTTGATGGACTCTGTATCAGAGCTACAAGGTAGGTATACGTTCAACTTTACAATCAATTACTGCAAGAACTCAACTAAATAAAACCTGCTCTGTGAGTTTAAAGAGAGACTAGAAAAAACATTTCTAAGAAGGAAGGGCCATAAGGTGTTCATTGGGATGAGGGGCTCAGCAAGTCTGTCACTCAGTGAGCATGTAACAACACCTGATTCTTTTCAAAGTTGTTGTAAGGAGAACAACCCTGACCACCAAAACATGGCAATGGACATAACTTGCTTCAAGGTATCAAGAAATTTCACTTACGGATATTAGGAAGGAGAAAAAAAAACTGACCAATGAAAGCAGCCAAAGATAGAAAAAACAGAAGCCCCGGGAGGTTATGCATGGAGAGCCTCAAAATGTGACTGGACACAGCCATGGCAACCTGCTCTCACGTCAGAAAGTTGGTCCTGCTCCGAGTGCTGGATTGGACCAGCCCTGAGGTCTCTTCCAGCTTCAGTTAGTTTATGATATTTTTTAATTGTATTTCCCACAGGTCTAACTATTCTTTTAGTTTAATAAAAACCTTCCCGATATTGGTGAATCCTGTCTGGTTTTTGCTAAGCTTTTGTGGTTTGTGCATTTTAGAAATACACCTTTTGCTGAAAAGTCCCATATATTTAAACCAAGCATCTACTTTCACACGTATTTAAAAGATGCCATTATGAGAACACCCACAAAGAGACCTCTTACCTTTTTGAGGTAGTTTGGGAAGAACTCTAGGGCCAAGTGCAGTCTTTGCAGTCCCAGTGCTAAATCAACAGATGTGACTTGTTAGTGCTTTCATGCTGTTATAAAGTATACTCAAAACACTGTTAAGAATTAACTGCTTTTACACAGATAAAGACATACAAACCCCACAGGGCTTTAATGCTAAAGGGCAGATTTATTCTACAAACTATGGTATGTGCAAAACTGTACTTTAAAAGTAGGTGAAGCTGAAAGACCAGCTGAGAGGGCAGATCCAGAACTTTAAGGAAAACTTGGCTCTTTAAAATAATCATACCGAAGCATTCAAAACAATTTGTGCTTTATGTCAGTGGTTTGAAGTTTCCCAGGACTAAGCCTATGCCTTGTAGCCTACTGCATGAGTATGAGACTGTATTACCCATAAACTGCAGCCGCATCAGGAAACAAAGCCTCGGCTACTCTGAGGGAATACTGATAATTGTGGAAAAACAACAGGGTTTACTTGCCAGCCTGTGTTACAGCTGTGTTGGCTATTTATAGGAGTAAACAACAATACAAGCAGGAGTTGTGAGTAATTTGTTACAGCACAAAAATCTGAGATAGTTGCACACTGCCAAAACTTTCCATCTAAGCTTTCTGTTGTAGGCAATGTTTTGTCAGAATTAACACCAGGCTGGCTCAGATTCACAAACCTGGCACATGAGGGCAAAACATGTTACAAGTTCCAACAGAACCCACCAAGTTTCTTCTACTAAAACCACATTCAGTTCACTTTTATAGAAAAGGAGAGTGGAAGAAAAAACGAAAGCCAATTGATTTAAGGCATAAAAATCAAGCAATCAATAATCAAATGAAAACCAGTATCACCTCAAAATAGTTACTCAAAACACGAGGGAAAAGAAAAATGGGTGAGGAAGTTGCCAGAATAAGTTCAAGAGAGCGGAGTGTCTTCTGCATCAAACAGCCTTGATTCTGGTGTTATTTGTCTCCACAGCTAACGTTTCGAAACGAGTATGACTAATTTTGATTTCCTAGCTTTTCTTAAATAGTCAAAATATATCATGATACAAAACTGAAAGAACAGCCAAGCTCAGTCTTGATTCACCAAATAATTACCTCAGCCTTTATCTAATGCCATCAAACACAAGAACCACACTTCTACCCTTGTCTTACAAGCACCAAGTATGGCACCAGCTCTTTGCGCTGTAGGAACGTCACCACTTTCTCTCTGAATACCCAGTGCCACCCGGATGGATTCAGCCAACATGGCAAGTCAGCTGTGCCACCACCACCACGTCCCCTGCCTGTCCTGACAGGGCAGATCACAGACTGAGGAGTGTCCAGAAAGGCTACCTATACATCTTGTTCTGTGATTTGTTTGACATTACACATCCACCTCCAGTCACGGCCTGATCACGCACACTGTGGTCATGCACAGTCTCTGTTGTATTGCCCAAGGCACATGTTTATTAGAATTACCATGCTTTTTGAACCTCAGGATTTTGGAATCACAATACTGATAAAGGAGTAGCAAATACCAAGTGACACGGATGTATGGTTATCCTTACTCCTGCAGCTATTGAAGAAGACACTTGTAATGCACTGACCTGATGAACTATGAGCTAAAAGCAGTTTGTGGTATTACAGCTTACACAGTGTGTGTCAGCACAGACTGGCAAACAGTTAAGCTGGACAAGTGAGATGAATTCTCTCTCTTACAGAGCTGTCTCCGATGCCAGCCTATACCCAGAGTGACACTCCTGCAGCTGAAGGAGTGAGACCTCACACTGAAGCACATAAAAATCAAATACAGGACACATGAAAAGAAAACTTTTGTCCTGCCGGACTGCAGTCTGAGGCAGCATTCCCCAGCTCAGAGAGTGCTTGTGTAGGAGCAGTAGATAGATTCTGGTCCAAGTTGTTCTGCCCATCCCTCTCAAAGGATGAATTGTGTCTGGACAGCTATGAACCAAGCGTAGGAGGCTCGATGAAGCCAAAGTATTTGCATGGTAGTCAGGCATGCAGAAAACTAATGAAGAAACATAGCTAGGATTTTACTTCATATGAAAGGCAATTTCTTTTCTACTTTATAAGTGAGTTATCCTTAGATAAATTTTCATCTTTGCCTTCATATACACAGATTTTACCTTGACTGCTGAGACATCCCCTCAAACTTGTTTGCAGCCTTAGTTGAAGGTGGGCCCAAATCATTACCTGAGGTGAAAGAAGCACAATTTAAAGAAAATTATCATTATGATAACTGAAATATAATCACCGGAGGGTGCAACTTCAGGCGAAGTACACATTCGTCCAAGTATCCTCTATACAACATGTCTAGAGATGTTAAACATCATTGTTTACTAATAGCTTTGTAACTGAAAAAACAGCAGGGACAGTAATAATCCAACTTGACCTTACATATAACACAGCTTAAAACAATTTACTGGTAGCTCACATCTGCTGGCAGGGAAAGACTGAATGACATTGCTGAGTTAGTGCTCTAGGGCATTTGTTGTGAATAGAGTGTTTCAATTTTCTCTGAATAGAAGGAGATACTGCAGGCCAGGACCAAATAAATTTATCACAGATGTTTGCATTATGAGGCACATCTTTTTAAAACCACCTTGAACTTGATTTTATTAACAAAACATTATTTCTAAGGCCTGGTATTTTATCCTATGTAAAGAATAGCTTTTGCTCATATAATAACTAAGTCAGTATGTAACCATAACCTGAATGTTAACCGTTGGTAAAAGAAAGATCCTGGGTATACTCAATTCTGTCAAGGCAGCAAAATCCAAACCCAAGTGCTCCTGAACTCCTTCAGAAGGCTTCTTTTTCATTAACCATCACCATTCCCAAGGTACAATTATACTAACTACTTTTAGTGCCTTTATCATTCCCCCCCTCTCTTCTATTATAGCATGTCTAAACAATCTCAGAACCAACTTCAACAACCATCAGTAAATTCTGTCACTGAAATAGACGTAAATTGACATTTAATGATCCAAGAACAGAAAATACTTCCCATGCAAAAGAACGACACATTTGCTTAGATGCCATTCTTAGTGCACTGAAGTTTAAATGGAAATGCAGAAAAAGCTCATGCTGAGCCTTGCTAAAAATATGTGTGAATTTCAAATGGGGGAAAAGAAAAATAAAGGTAAAACAAACAGCAAATCCTTCGCATGTAGATCCTATGGATCAAACAAGGGAAAATATCCTGTGGTTGCTATGGGAATCCAAAATAATCTAAATGACATTTTTAGAATCTCTTTGAATAGTAACTTCATTTTCTTAGACATAAGCTAAGGATTGCTCTGCTTGAAGCCTCAATCAGTGCACAGATTAGGAAACAAACGCTGAAATTCAACATGACAAGAAATACAACATGGAAAAAAAAGCTTCTGAAAGGGAAAGCAGCGAACGTTTGACAATGCTTTTAAACCAAACCACAAAGGCAGATACAAGAAACTCCCTCTTTTATAAACACAAAACTTAATCCTTGCTTAAAATCCAAACAGACTTTGAAACAAGTTTTTGCACAGATCTCTGCTAAGAGGGGAGAAGAGGCCCCTCTTCCGTCACTGAAGCTTAGAGTGCGCTGCAGAGCAGAAAAGAGACAGAATAAGCAATGTTCTACTCCAGCCCTGCCTTGAAAAGGTATTCTACTGCTATGAGGTTCTTTGACTCCACACCTGCACCTCTGCAGTATTTTTCTTCTCCTTTATCTGTCATCTAATGTTTTTAAAGAATAGTTGGCACTAGCTTAGCATCTGTTCCTACCACACTTCTCATTCCGATAGTCTGACATCAGAGCGTATTCCAGTATCTGGTATTTTAGATGTTGTTTTGGACTTTTCATAGATTTTTGAGGCTCTTCAACATGCCTTTACTACCTCTGGAACAGCAGAGGGCTGTTAGACCAGAACATAGGAAACATTTTTTCCATAGCCCAGACATCTGAAAAGTAGAGAACTGCAAAAGACTGTCATTATTTGTATTCCTTTGAGAAACAGAAAAAGACTGTGCTTTTCACTGGACTCTGTATTTCACTTCTTATCAAATCCTAGATGAAATCACATATTCTACACGAGTACTCTATGATTTACCACATTTAACTCATTGCTGGTTTTACGCTTACAATTTTTTTAGGCTAGTAATCTGCATTAGAACAGAGAGAGGATAATCTTAAAACACAAGAAATGTATGGACCCCCCATTGTAAGCATTGGATCCCAGCTCAAAAGTTTAGAGATACATGGAAAACCTGCCACCAACACTAGTAAATTTCCTGGTCCTGAGATTTATAGGTACTGGGATTTACAGGGAGAAGCTGACTGCATAGAGCAATGTTTATTGAAAAGAGGAGTCATTCAAGTAGTCTGGTAAATAGTTTGTAAAAAGCTTGTCAGAAAAGTACCCTCTTAAAAAGAAAGAAAAAAAACCCTGTGCTGTTTCTGTATAACTTCTGCAGGTAGAAGGATGTGACCCTATCAGTCTTTGTGTATGCACAGACAACATCACAAACCCCCAAAACATATTAAGACAACACATCATCAGCTAGCTGCCAACACTTTGTCAGAGAGATCTGGCACAGAGCCCAAGGAAACCAGCTCTTTTGGGAATCAGAACCACACAGATTCACTGGGGTTTATCTGTCCCAGCTCATGAGCCACCTACATGAGGGAGCTGGTCGGAATAGCAGCAGGGGTGAGGAAGCAGAGGCAGAGGAGATGCAGCAGATGCAGGGGCTAGGGTGAGGGCAGCCTGGGCAGCTGGGGTAGAGAGAAGGAGGCAGCAGAGACCGAATTGTGCCCCAGGGGGAGCATGGAGTGTTTTCAGGTTTCTCAAGTAAGACTCGGCTACAGAAGCCTGGAAGCTAGAGTGACAGGAGATAGAACTGCTGATTTATCTGAGCTGACGCTGCATCAAGCTGCAATCATTGGAAAGCAAGCACCAGGTGAAAAGAAACCAAAGATCATATATCATCCATCATAAAAGGTTTTCCCCTGCCCTTTTGTTTTGCGTTTCAAAACTCACCCCAAGGAATTGGGCCCTTATTCTGGGGTCCATGAGGTAGTGGGCTTGGTGGGTCAGAGAGGGTTCTTTTGTGTCCTGGGGGTGGGGGAGGTGGTCTCTTCTTGGAAAGAGTGGAGCTGCCACTAGAGGTTTGAGTGCTTAGAGGGAGGGTTGAAGGTGGGCCTGCAAAATAACAAACAACCTTCTTACAAATACATGTGCATAAACGTCAAAGCAGCACTGAAAAAAAAAAAAAAAAAATCACAGTCAGACCCACAGCAAAGTGCAGCAAAGGACTCAAATGAAAAGACAAGCCATGCCAGAACACTGTTTAGATTAAACGACACGTTCACCACGTTTTTAACCATCTCAGCTGTGGGAATATAAGCAACTTGACAATAGACCGACACGTGTACTTATGTTTAAAAATACAGGATTAATCGGTTCATGATTCCTAATTTTAGGCATAAAAGAAAAAAAGGCATGAAATCTTAAAATTAAGTAAATATTAAGCATGTGGGATTAAAGCTAGTATTAATTTGGAACAAAAAGAAATACCTTTCTAGATGTTCTAGTATGTGGGGACATGTTTTCCACATCCCGTAACAGCATCCCGTAAGAATTCTGTTAATAAACTGAGGGGGATGCAGGGAACAGAAAACTACCTATGAATTTGCCTTGCATTTTGAAAATTGTATTGTAAGCTTAATTTTTTCTATGCTTATTTCCCTTTTTTTATGTGGCTTACATAAATGAGACTATACATTCTTGCAGTGCAAACTGTTGTATGCAGTGTGCATAAAATCAACATCAGCAAAGCCCTTTCCGAGGCTGAAACTGGGTATTTAATGGTAGCATTGCTTATAGAGCTTATGCAGTCACCCCTCCCCTTAAACACTTTATTTCCCCCTGCACCAGTGTTGGCACAAATACTCAACAAAATGCGTGTTTTACAGGATGTGGGAACACACACAGGTTAAAAGACAAAATAACCTAGAGGGAAGCCAAGTTTTCCCTGATCAACTTCATCCTTCCCCTTCAAAATTGTCCTTAGTGAGCAGCTCAAGGAAGCAGGCAGTGCAGGGAGCAAACATGCAGTGAGGGGACAACTGCTCCAGTCAGTGGCCATTTCCGTAAGAAGTTACCTGTAAACACTTATCCCAATTAGTCTGCATTAGGTTAGAACAGCTCTAGGGGGTTTTTGTTCAGTTGGTTTTAATCTAACCAACAAATAATGCTGCCCTGCAGTCATGATCTTGCAATTACATTTGCAGGTAAGAGCTTTGTTATCACAGGCTCTCGATACATGCAGAAAATCGATTTAAAAGCAAAGTGTAATTATACCTGAAATTTCAAGTCAAGTCACATTTTGTAGCACTATAGAACAAATTCACCCCTTTTTTAAAAACCTATTTGAAAGGTGTTTGAGACAAAAATCTTCATTGTGGTGATTAGGATACAGCCTGACCTGCACACAGGACTACAGCTGCCTCTTCACAAATATATACTACCACTCTCTACAGATAGACTAGAAGTCACCAAAGTCTGCATTCCTTCCTAAATTACCACACATCATAAAAGTACCAGAGTCAGTGAAGAACAGTCTTTGTTAAAATTCCCTAGGTGAAACACTAAACATTGAAAAAGGTAACTTCAATTACCCTACAAGTAAGTGTGTATTTGCCAGGCGTTTTCAGCAGGTGACCTCCCTCCTTCTTCTAAATCCCAAAGAAAAGACTGGTAAAACTGCCCATATTGAGTTAATGATTCATTCTGCTCTCCTCCAGATTCCAGCCTGGAAGGCCTTTTGCTGCTCAGGAGAATCTCTCAACCACATCCCCACAGGTATGTTGGAGCTGGCTTTCCATTAGCTGCTTACCCTCATAAATCAAATTATGTATTATGGGATTCTTCCTCTCAATTTACTCCCAAGTTCACAAGACCATTAACTGACAAAAAGCCAAATGTTAGTGCACATTAATGCTTGTTCCCCAGTTTGCATCCTTTCTCATTTGAATGTCTTCCTTGAGCTTTAAGAAAGGAAGCTAATGTAAACCAAGAACTGAAATATTTCTGCAGCAAAAAGAAGAAAACTTTTCTCAGGCTATGCTTTGACTGATGATCCCCCAGACTAGTCATAAATTCTTCAGTTGGCTTAAATAAATATGAATCAAAGGTTGTTCTGTAAACAGTAGTAACTCAGAGTATAACGTAGGAGTGCTGAGGGGGAAAGGAGAATTCACCATCCAGTGTTAACAGTAACATTACTTTTAAAGCATGTCAAAACCATACACAGAATGTCTGCATTTCACATCTCAGAAAGGCACTGCACACTGACAAACTGCAAGTGGGGGATGTCCAACACCTCGGAGGCTCGCTCCTACCACCACCTGCTGTGCTGCTGTTAGTACTGCACTGCAGCCCGACCCCTCAATGCCAACACGGTCTCCAGCCCCACCATGAGTGACACAGAGTTCAAACTAGGCTTGAAGGCCAGAAAGTGGAGGAAATGCAGTGAAGCAGTATTGTGTGCTTATCGTAAAAATAAAACCTCAGGCACGAAGTAAAATGTTTCCTTTTTATTGCCAATAAAGTGAAGAATCCTTCTCTATAAAACTAAAATTTAGTAGGATAAAATTCTTTGAAGGTGGTTATATGGATATATATTTTATATTTTACACTAGTAGTGTATCTCCAGACATCAGAGAGGAGTTGAAAAACATTATTGCTTCATAGCTTTCAAAAGGTCCTATGGCATAAAACAGTTCATGGGAAAAGGTGTTAAAGCATTGAAATTAATGCATCTTGCCAGGCCCCTACCATACCGTTTATCCCTATATTAATTTCACTGAAGATAATTATAAATTTAGGAATCATACACTAATGATTACATGGCTGAAATACAAAATAACTTTCAATAAACAGAAAATAAAGGAAAACTTCAAAATATCTTTTCAGAAAGAGGTATGAAGTCACATCACTTTGAATAAAGCAAACATGGGAAATGTTCTGGAATCTGAATCAGCTTTTGGAAACAACTGGTGAAACAATACACAGATCTAATAATGATGTACAAAGCATCGTTAAATTTATTATGAAATACTTTGTATTATGGAATAATTTCGGATGGAAAAGACCTTTAAGATCACCAAGTCCAACCGTTACCCCAGGACTGCCAAGGCACTGGGCACTGACCAATGTCACTCAGGGCCTCATCATCATCATTAAGCTCCAGATAAGCAAAACACTCTGAAATGCACAGGGCTACCCCCCCCCACCGCTCCTTCCTTGCCTATCCCTCTGAAGAGTTTATAACCATCCATTGCAGCACTCCAGTTGTGCGAGTCATGCCACCATGTTTCTGTGATTGCAACTATGTCACAGTTCTCCTGCTGCAAAACGGCTGCCGGCTCCTCCTGTTTGTTGCCCACACTGTGTGCATTGGTGGAGATGCACTTCAGTTGGGCTGATCCTCCCACCTTTTGTGGGGGAGAAGCCCCAGTTCCTACGTGACCACTCTCAGGTACTTTCATGGTTTCTAACACATCAATAACCTTTGTGGTTTTGCTGCTGCATGGATCACCATCAACTGCCTCGAACTATGCGCTCCTGCTGGGTCTCAGCTTGGCTGGTCCAGCAAACCACCACACTAAAGCTCTCTATTGCCTATCATGTCAGCACTAGAGCTGCTCACCTCAGTGATACACATAAATCTATGCATAAACAAAACCTTAAAACAATTCTTACATGATATTTTTAATTACACACGCTTAACTAGGCATTTTTAAGCAACAACCAGAGCAGTTACTTTTCTAGACCAAAGATATTTTGTGATTCTAACCAGGCAGCAAGTAAGCCAACCACTGAATTTCTTCTGCACAGCCATCTTAATGATGATTTCCCACACAGTTGTGAAGTTCATATTTCATGAGAACACTTTCTTCACACAAGGAAAAAAAGTACAACAAACAGGAAAACCACCTAGACTTTCTTAGTTGTGCTCCCACTGGGCTCTCTTCAGTTAGCTGGGAACTGTCACTTTCAGTGCAAACTGTTGTCATCGTTTATCAGTTTTTCATATTGCAAGGATCACACTTTCATGTGTAGATAGATCAAATAATCTCAAATTTATTGTACTAAGGTAAGTAACAGGAAAAGTTCCACCATTAATAGTGCATTGCCCTTCAGCTGTTGTGCAGTTAGTACAGTATCTATTAATTTGTGTAGCTGTGAGACCATGCAAAGCTGTTGCCATCCACTCAAGAAATGGTGCGCTTAGGGTGTAAAACCTCACATTTGTATTTTTTTTTTTACCACTTAATGACAGATATGGAAGAACCATTATTCCAGTTAATGGTATAACAGGAACTGCAAAGGAAAGTAAGTGTATATTAAAAGTAGAATCTTCATTGACAAGTGTTGTTATTCTTAAAGTTCTTATGAGTGATGTTTTTGCAGATATTACTAAAAGCCTTCCTCAGTTTGTCTTACTTCGCATCACATTTTCAGGACTGAAAAGAAGATCATAAAGACAAAATTACCATGATCACTCTGAAAAAGAAAGCTAAGAATAGACATCAATTCAACAACAGCATTTGCAGTACATGCTATAATAAAAAGCTGAAAAATGTCCTGTTAAAAAACCCCAGACTTTATGTTAAAGAATGTTGCATTTCGGATTGATGCACTAGTACAAAACAGAAGAAACTGGACAACCTTAAAGGCTGAGGTAATGGAAATGAGATTAAATAGAGAAGTATTGTGGATAATGTTAAAACTCCATATTAAGGAAGCATTTGTTCTGTAAATCAAGGGCTCCAGTTGAAAATGGTACTAGAGACTGTGTAATGCCTGATATGCTATAATATGATGGAATAATAATAAAAAAATTAGGACAAAGGAAGTTCTGATGTAGTCCTTCCAGCACTAACAGCAAGGTTTTAATGCTGTCTCTGTACTTCCAGTCACTTGTATTTAAGAAAGCTGATTTAAACAGCAAAGGTACAGAGAAAGGCTAGTATGATGAAAGGGTGACTTGAATGACAGGAGAATGCAAATACTCTTCTCTCAGAAAAGGTGAAATATGGTTGGTTTATCTAACAAAACAGAAAAGGAGACCTGCATGACTGCTTTCCAAGTCGTGCCTTGACACAGACACAATGACAGAAAAAACACCAAAGCTAAATGACAATATTGGTACATGAACAAAGTAATATAATGGATCTGAGAAGATTGCTAATCCTGCGAGCAATGCAGTCACACAGCTTCTAGAAGTTACTAGTAAAGGCAAATAAGCAAATTTGGTTAGGAATTGAATCTGATCAAGTGAGAAGCAGATTATATGAATATGGTATCTGCAGTGGCAGTGGACTGGAAACACAAATGCCTTTGGGTTTACGTACCTAACATCAGAGCTGTGAAAAAGAGCCTAAAATATGCAAACATGTAAGTCACCAAGATTCACTTCATGGTATCAAACTGATCCTTGACCTCCATGTTCACCCCGTACACGAAAATAGGCAGAACCATTACAAATTAATTCACTTTCAGCTCAAATTAAGGAAACTTGTCTTAGACTGCCTAACTTCTACAAAACTAGTTAGCAACATTGCCTTCACTTTGGATTCACAACTAAGGTCATGCAAAGTTTCTTTTGCTGCTGTGCTGAGTCATGCAACCACACCAATATTGGTATTTTGGGTTTTTTAAAGCAGAAGACCTGCTAGATGTCTGGAGCCATAATGCAGGTGTAAGCTGGAAAGACTGATGATTTTTTAGAATGCTACAGACTAAAGATTGGGCTGATAATAAGCTGAACCTGAATAAGCTGAGAGGAACTACTGGAGAAGGCAAACAGTGGTTCACTTATGCAGCTACTGCACTCATTCTGTACTCTTCATTCTGTTTGGATTAAGTAAATCTGTAGCAGAGATAGCAAAAAGTAAGATGTATCCAAAAAAAAGAGTTTGTTTACTGTAAAGTATACCGACATTCCAGCATTTTAGGGACCTCTATATACACATTCTCCAACAACTTACCTTCTTTGCCCAATCAAAGTCCAGACTTGATGGCTCCCAGCCACTGTGGCATCTCAGTAAACACCATAGAACCTGGCTACTAAGGAACTTCACTGGTGCATGAAGCCAGCTTACAGAGGGCTAAAGTGAGGTGGTTTTGTTTAAACATACAATGTGTTTTGGAAAAGAGTTTTATCTGTATGCCTCAAAGGATAAAAACCATGAAACTTTAAATTCCTCTGCCTCATTCTAAAATAAGATCCCATCAGCTATCCCTCCCTACAGACTGTCTCCATGTTCTAGCAGGGTCCCATGGTATCTGCTGGGGCTTCATAGAAGAGAACGACAAAGATCAGATTATATTTGGGCACAGAAGAAAAGCTTAAACTGAATTAAAGATTCAATGCTCTTTTTACTCTTGATATTTAGGGAACTTAGAGCAAAATACATTATTGTGTTTTCATGTGATCTTAAATCAAATAGGTAGCTATTAAAATGAACAATAGAAAGGATTTGGTAAGTAAGCTTGCATGTTAGACTTTGATGTAAGGGTTATACCCTATTACTATTAATCTCAAAAGAGCAGATAATTCCCATAGGATTACTTTTTCCTACAGAAACAAAATTAAGTCAGACTGTTTCAAAATTAAGATGCATCACCAGTGTCTTATGGAAGTAGAGTATCTGCTTCTTTTACTTTAAAACTATCTATCTGTTTGGGAGCTGGAAGTGGGGGAGATAACCAGGTGTAGCAGAATTTATAATGAAGCATAAGTACATCTGCAATGATGTGTCTGGAGTGACTTTTCCACATTGATGAATTGTTCTAAGCACATCACCTTGTTCCCCTGTTCTTTTGAGTCTTAAATTACTCCTGTAACACGGGCATATATTTAATGGAAACTCCTAAAAGGGATTAAATACTTTACAATGTTACAGAATGAAAACCAACCAAAAACCCAGTATCACTCCGAGACTGTCAAATTTTGGCATATTTGAAGCAGAGAAGCCTAGTGACATTCAACCTTTCTCTCTTGCAGTGCAAATCTGGCATTTTCCACTCTGATGAAGCAGTTAATGTTACTTTAGAAGTCAACAGTTCTCTGTATTTTGTGATAATATCATGTTATTTTGTTGTAATATAAGGATTTCCTTTGTGTAATTCTTGACATGAAAGCACACAAGAACTTGGTGTTTCCTTTCTTTCCAAGTAGCTTTGGTCTTGTGTCGATTCACTCATCCAGGACTTTGCAGGAACACCTAGGAATATGCCTAATGTTTCTAAAACTTGAATGCATACTTAGCATGAAATAAGCATGTAAATATTCCCCTTCCTGGAGAAAAGGCAACGACAAAGAAATAAAGTTCATTATAATCCACTGAAAGCTGCAATATACTAAGCAGTGTACAGACAGATACAAGACGCAAACCTCATGACCTTCTTATCAAAATGGGATTTGTGATTAGTCTCCAAGCCTTGCAACTTTATGACAAAAAGAAGTTATCCTAGGTCAGACTGAATCACAGAATCACAGAATCCTAAGGGTTGGAAGGGACCTCAAAAGATCATCTAGTCCAACCCTCCTGCAAGAGCAGGGTAACCTAGAGTACATCACACAGGAACTTGTCCAGGCGGGCCTTGAATATCTCCAGTGTAGGAGACTCCACAACTGAAGCTTCCTCTAATAAGTCTGTTGTAAAAACACAGTTTGGCTGTTTCTAAATTAATTGTGTGCAAAAAAGGTAAAAAAATGAAGAGGGATTTTTTTTTCTTCTAAAACATTGATTTGTACAAATTAAAGTAATGTTTTTTTTTCATAAATACATCATCAAAACTTGAAGTTTAAGGTCAAAGAACCACCATCCACTTACTGCAAGAGTAAGCCTCATAGGCAAATAAGTTCTCTTCCTTTCCAAGGGCTACCCAGAGTGTCATTACTAAGAAAAAGCATCCCACTCATTTCAGCTAAATGTAGACTGCTTGAATTGTAGCACAAACCTTCCTTACAGATACTTCTACAAGAGCAAAATAGTTGTTTCACTCAGGGAAGAATGGATGATGTTTGCTTTAGATCTTCAGTGCCTAAGTGGCTTTTAAACAATTTGTCAATAAGCTTAGTATTTTCTCTGCCTTTCCTTATGCCTCTCTAGCAGCAAAGTGAAAGAGGAGATCCTTGATGCACTGAGAGGGAAGGAACTTCAGTACCAACCTGCTCAGTACTTCACAGGTCATTCTGGTATTTGTCTTTATCCACAGGGTCTGACTGCAAAGTGAGGGAGCCTTCTTGCACCTCCTCTAAAGTCTTCACCCCCTCTGCCAGACACTATACATCACATCCCTAGCACTACCCACCAGCACCTCTTCCAGATCACTTGCATTTTTGTTACTGTAAATACTATAAATGCTTAAAAACGCTTCTCCTAAATATGAACAAAAATTCTAGAGAAAATGAACCAGATTTTATTCAATAAAGAATTACTTTATTTTTTCACCTAGTCATGTACAGTTATGAGACCATTAAAAAAACAGGGGAGGGGCATTTTAAGTTCTGAACATGCATTGTATCGGTTTACTGCATCAATGTAACAGGAAAAAACTATGCTACATCTTGAAACTCTCTAACCCACCTGGCTAAAGGAAGGACAAATGTATAAAAATTACCACTTGCAAATCTAGACAGACTTACTTTGGAGATAGACTTACCTTTGCCAGCATTTCTAGGAGGAAGAGGAGGAGCATCGGCAGTTGGAGAGGTGGGTGAATCTGTGCTTGTAGAAGCGAAGATCTGATTGGTAAAAGCTCCATAGGAGAGTCTTTGCTTGTCTCTGGGAGTGCTAAATGCAGGATGAGTCAGTTTCTCTTGAGGAGAAATGCTTGAAGAGTGACAGAAACTTTGGGGTCTTGGAGATCTTTCTTTTTTTATGGGACTAGGCTGTGAACAGAAAAATGAATGCATTATACAGGTGTAACCAGTAAATATAGTTAGTGTTTGGGAGAAAAGTTAACAGAGCATATTCTAATGAACCGAACATAATTTCTTTCTTTAATGGACCAATAAGCCTATATTCCTCCTCTTAGTGATCCACTGATTCTCTCCTCTAAACGAAAAATATTGTAGCATCAACACATTACCACGTACACAAAGTTAGATTTATTCTTAAAGAAAATACACAATAATAATATAATAAATAATATACCAATAAAAGCCTAGTGAAGTTTTTAGAGTATAACTTTTCAGTTCATCAAATAGTTCTTTACCCACACCAGACAGTTATCTCAAAGATCAAGTATATTATCCCACTGGTGCATATTAAAAATAGCCTCTTTTGGCACAGCAGATTCATCTGTTGACTGACCTAGCAATATATTCCATGGTACATCTCTTTTAAACGTATCTAATTGCTCTTTGAAGAAATTTTACACAGCAATTTTTAACTGCTGCATGTTAATGGCTGTATATGGAGCAAGATCTGTTTTACTGCAGCTCTGGTTCAGGCTATTATCTCCCATACAGCATTTGTTATCCTCCTGAGGCTCCCTGCACAGATAATCATTTTGTTCTCTCCTGTCCTTGAGGACATGCAAATCATTTTTGTTTCTGAATGTTTCAGTCTCATGTGTCACAGAAAATGAAAAGTTGACCACATTTCCTCTCTACAGCACCCGGAGATACAGAGGTGTCTATAGAGATATAGAGAAATAGGAGAGGAGTATTCGCATTTATTACAGAAACAGAGCACAGAGTAATTAACTGACTTGCTAAAGTAGAGCACAGAGGCTAAGTTTTCACATATTCTAGCGTGGCAATTATCCTGTGCCCTCAAGTTTTGTCTTCCTGTTACTTCTTAACCAGAAATAAAGTGCACAGCACAGTTTCTGAAAAACAGAGCTCTTTATTCAACAACTCGGGTTTATTAATTTATGGAAAAAATAAATACGGAAGCTTTGGATTTCCTCCAGCTAAAAATTAACAATCTACAATTAGGGGATAAAATGGCAAAGTAATAAGTAATCTACATTTACTGATTTAGATGAAATTGTATGTCTTGTCAAAGCAAAACCTCTGAAGCTGAAATCCATAATGACTATGTTGACAAAATCAAATCAAAAAGCACTTTGGCAATATTTAATATGAGCCTCAAAACTAGCTTTTGCACCATCCAATAAAATCTGTGAGGAAAAAAAATGTTCAAGTGGGTCTGTATTTCCATTCATGTCCACAGAACAGAAATTGTCAGGTTTTGTGCAAATTCCCTGCTTACTTTATCATCTAAGTCATCATCACTTTCATCGATCTCTTCCTGCCGAAGATTCCATTCGTACTCTACATGGACGTGTGGGTTTAACTTTCCTGCCTTGGCTTGAGAAAGCTGAAAGAAAGAAAGGTTCTTGTTAAAATATTTGCTGTTCCTTCAGTGTCAGTGAAGTTTTGTATCAGCAAGTGATGAGCTGAAATATTCAGAAGTTGAAAACTCTTCCTGACATTAAAAAAAAAAACAAACCACAACTTCAGGGCAAATCACACATTAACATCCTTCATTTATTTGAGGTATAGAGAACCAGCCAAGAGGCAGAAGAGAAAACTTTCTCCAAATGGGTAGCAGTTGCCACGTTTGACAAGCGTTTGACTAGATGGCAAGAAGAGAAGGTACAGACACAAAAGCAGAAATGCACTTGGAGCCCTCCTTTCCAAGAAGGGAAGGCAGAACCTACTTACAGGTTCTGGTACATACAGAGATTATCCCTCCAAAGTCACAGTCCTTGTGTTGAATAGAAATAAAGGGTATTTACCCTTTAGTTAAATATATCCCTCCCTCACTGGATGAGGCCAATGTGTCTTAAGCACGAAATTCCTCTACTTTGCCATTTCAAATCATGTACTCAGATTCTTTAAAAGCCCACTACTTCACTGATCAGCAAACCCCGGAAAATTGCAGTTCATGGTTATTCTGAGAAGATAAATTTTCTTTATTAATACTTAGATTTCCCATTATCATTTCTATGAGTCTACGATATTTGATAAGTTGTCTATTTGGTACTGCTTGATTCAGGAGAGCCTTTAACCATCTTCCTGAAATAAAATTTGGATCAAATTATTTTCCACCCATTATATAAGTATTCATGAGTTCACTTGAGCCGAAATTGAATTACACAATCAAGACTCCAGCTATGCAAGAGAAATTTGCTTTGTACATCTACCGCACTGCAAACATCTAGCTATTTATTCTGTAGTTTTTTTATTGCCCATGGCAAACAGTATGATCACTCATATGATGTTTTTACTCTTTACCTTATCTCTTTGCCAATTTTGAGACAAAATGCAGGAATAATTTTTCTGTTAACAAATGGAAAAGGAAAAAAAAAAAGAGAGAAAATGCTCTATTACAGTTAATTGCAATAATCATAGAATGGTCTGGGTTGGAAAGGACCTTAAGATTATGAAGTTCCAACCCCCTGCCAAGGGCAGGGATGCCTCACACCAAACCATGTCACCCAGGCTTCTGTCCAACCTGGCCTTGAACACTGCCAGGGATGGAGCATTCACAACTTCTTTGGGCAACCTGTTCCGGTGCCTCACCACCCTTACAGTAAAGAACTTCCTTACATCCAATCTAAACTTCCCCCATTTAAGTTTTAACCCGTTACCACTTGTCTTACCGCTACAGTCCCCGATGAAGAGTCCCTCCCCAACATCCCTATAGGCCCCCTTCAGATACTGGAAGGCTGCTATGAGGTCTCCTTGCAGCCTTCTCTTCTCCAGGCTGAACAGCCTGAATTTCCTCAGCCTATGTTCAAATGGGTGATGCTTCAGCCCCCTTTATCATCCTCATGGCCTCCTCTGGACTTGCTCCAACAGCTCTATGTCCTTATAACCAGTGAGGTATTCCCAGAATTTTGATTATAATAATTGAAACTATTAGCTGCTAGATAAGCTCACTGATCACATCCACTTGTTTGTGTTTTTTTTTTTGTTTACAGCACAATCAGTTGGTCCACATTAACAGCTGATGTTATTCTATTAAATATATACTGTTAAGAAAAAAGCAATCCATACCAATTGTATGCTGTATGGCTGATCTGGTTTTCAGCTGACAGAAACACTGTCAACAGCAGAAACAGTCAGAACACTGGAAACACAGTGTACTTACTTACACAGCAGACATGGGAGTAATTGAGAAGGTGGTGAGAGTACCACCTCATCAACCATAGCAAAACATTGATTTGCATCCCCAGAAATATGGAAAATTATTGTGATTTCTGAAGGACAAGCTCTCTTGATTTTGCAACAATTAATTAATACATGACAAGAACGTTCAATTGTCAAATGAAAGGTATTAAAATTACTAGCTGCAGAGCAAAAGTAGATATCCTCCTTGGTTCATCCAAATGAAGCAAAACTGTTCTGAGAAACAGAATTAAGCAGCAAATGGCAGCTGTTTTGTAAATTCTTCTGGTTCTGTGTTGAATATGAAATCACTTAGACTGCTTAGACTTCTTAATCCCTTGGCAGTACTTAAACTCACTTGCCTACTAAATGCATGCTGGTGAGAGGCACTTTAGAGGGCTTGAACAAACAAGCTCCTTAGTCTGATGTAGAAACCATATTCTTGGCTAACTGCTTCATAAGAGTACCTGAGAAAATCCTTTAACACCTTTAGTTCCTGAATGCCAATAGGTTTCTTGAGTGGCATCTGTTAGCATTCCTTAAATATTCTCAAAATTCCAGAATGCTTTTGCTCTGATCATGTTCAGTAGAGAGACAAAGTCCAACAGAAGCTGGTGTTCTACATTTTCTGATACCCTAACTTCCAGACATTACACTTTTGCCTCTTTCTCTACCACCTGTGAGGTGGTTTTAATTTCAAGTTATTTCAATTCTGCTTGTAAGATGACTTTCATCATCTCTGAACTATCTGCCCTGTTAAAGTCATCTGGGAAAAGCCAAAGCAGGAAAAGTCAAAGAAAGGTCCAGACCAAAAGGATCTAAAGGACCTCAAAGGTCTTAACAGATTTGAATTTCTATCAGAAGTACAGAGCAACCTCTGAAACAGCTTTAAGAAGAACTTTTAAGGTGATGAAGCCCAAATGTCCTAGAATTGGTATTAACTGGTATTCAAATACCTGTTTGGCAGGTACAAAAGCCCAAACAAAGCCCTGACCAAAGCCTGCAAAAGCTTCTTCTCACAGACAAGATCCCAGGAGAGCTCCCATGTGCATAGCTCTTTATCCACACACATGGTGCTGGTTGGTGGGTGCAGGGGCAGGAAGTTGGGTCCTGAACCCATGGGTGTACAAGACCACATCTGACAACAGCTCAGATCCGAACAGGGCAGCAATGGAGCCCCTTGGGGCAGCCATTTGGAGTTGCTCCTCCTCAGAGCAGCGCTGGCTGCAGTCAGGGACTCTCCTTTAGGTCAGGATGTTGTCCAAGGGAACTCCTCAAGGTAGAGCCCTCCCTTTTAGGTGAGTGATTGCACTTTTTGGATCACTTGCCATAAAGTTTAAGAGTCATCAGTGTAGTGGCGAATCCATGTGAAATCCCAAATCCGTAGTTAATGTTGGTGGAGCTTTAATTGAGTTTGAACCATAAATCTAGTTTAGCCTCAATTTATTGGTTCTGTGACAGCTAGACTCTCAAGCATTTAGGGTCTGGTTAAAATATCTAACTACTTCCAACACAAGTAAGATCTTTAACTCTTACAAAGAAAACAACTCTTGCATTTTGAAGTTAGAAAATGCTCACCTATGGTAGGACCTTCAGCCTAGCATACAGCCAGCTCACAGCGATAAAGTCTGAGATACAGTGGAAACACCATCTTCAGTAGACCACATCTTTAAACATACAAACATCCCCCATCCTTCTTCCCCACCCCGGTTCTTACCAGTTCCTCACACTGGACAGCTTTCACTCTTTTTGCCGTGTCCAGAGCAGTCTCTCCAGCTTGGTTGACTACAAAATTAACAATAAAACAGGAGAGTGGTTCTTTGAGATGATTAAAGACTCAATTCTATAAGTTTCAGTATTTTTAGCAGAGTAACTTCTAAAAGTGATCAAAAACATCTATTTACTCTATAGCAGCTGCAACTCTTTAAGATTCCACTCTAAGTGCTCATGCATTTCATGTATCATCAGGTTCTTTCTGATCAGCAGCATCTGCTGGGACACTTCCCAAATCCCTCCTAACCATCCTAGCAGAGAATATAAAGAAATTTAGTCATTCTCCACTCAACTCCTTTGCCAGTAAAACTCTTACATGAATAATCAGGAAAAGCAAAGCTTTAACAGCTTAAAAAAGAAAACTATTTTAAGATTTTAAAACCAGTAAATGTTGATCCAAGCACCTTTTACTTTGATTAGTATGTAGTGGTTTGAAGCCTGAATTTGAAGACAGAAATCCTATTCTAAGATGACATTTGGACAAGAATAATTTTAAAACTCCCTAGCAATTTCTTGTTTTTAAAAGCCGTAAAATGGTTTCCCTTTTTAAATAAGGCCTGATCAGATAGAAGGTGTCATTTGAGCACTCTAAAGGTCCTCTGGCACAACACCTAATGGGATCCTTCCTAGATGATCAGTAGCAAGTCTCAAGAAAAGATCAAACCCCACATCCCAACCAGATGTGGACAAACCTTAGGTAAAATTTAGCCTTACAGTAAGCAGTGAATGCCGTGGACCTGGAAAAGAGTATGCTCCACATCACATCAGGATTGTAAAGAGCTTCTGTGACTGGGAACTGAAAACAGTCAAACTGAGGGCTCATAAGGAAATATGTCTATCTGTAATATTACACACAGAATGCCAGTCATGAATTCTAGAAAACACAAAGCCTATGTAGAAAATACAAGGGCTAACAGAAAGGCCTATGAATTTGAAAGAATTAAGATCCCTAGAAAGAGGGCTCCTTATAGAAAGATCCAGGATGGTTCAGGAGTTTTAATATGGAAAGGAATGAAAACACAGTATTTAACTGAAGTGAGCACACAGAGAACTTAAAGAGACCAGCCAATTCCAAATTTCAATCTTTAAGTATAAACCTGATGGTTCAAGTCCTAGTGAAGATACATAGTTCCTAAGTGAGAGCATAAAAACAAAACAAAATCCCCAACAAGAAACAGAACCCAAAAGGGTACAAACACCCTTCTGGCATCTACCTAAGAGAGAGTTCAATGGAAGGACCAATAGGCATGCTTAAGCTTGTGCAGACAGCTTTTCCATTTTCTTAATGAGGGATATATCTGTTAAAACAGATTACAACAAATTCTTTGACTTGTGGTAATATTAGAACGTATTCTAAGGATGTATAAGAAGGCCAAGGAACCAGTGACTTCTGCCACCAAGCTATGAACTTAAATTTACGCCACAGCGTTTTAGAGGGCAGAGGAGGAAAATTATGGCAATGAGTGAAAAGGTAAAAAAAAAAAAAAAAAAAGTTTATCCTCTTCAGTTTGCACCAACTGTTCATAAAGCTGTCCTCCTATACCAAGAACTGACAAAATGCAAATGTTTCCTAGACATGCTGATGAAACTTAGCTCCTGAGCCTGGATTCATGGAGTATCTTCTTAACTCAAAATATGGCAGGGAAAGGAGAGCATCTATTAAACAAGAGATTATCCTAAGTGTAAGCAAACAGTTTACAGAGATTTTATTTTTAATTAGCTTCTGCTAAGCCATGATGAAAAATGGACTGGTTTAGGTACGGCAAGTGTTATACCTATTACACACACGTGGATTGCAAACAGAGGGAGAAATGCAGCTGAAATAGCTAATCCCTTCCCTAATCACCTACAGCGGTGGCTGGGGCACTCTGGGTGAAGACACAGTGCCAAATGACATGAATATTAAAAGAAGAATTAACTGTTGTGTACAGAAAGCCCACCTATGTCTGAAGTGCAATTAACGTGAGCAGCCATTTGAAGCATTATAACAGGCAAGTAGTAGATGACTTTTACGATATAAACAATAAACCTAAATTCCAGGCTGTTTATGATGCATCAGAAAAGTATGTATCAGGAAAGCTAGGCTTTACCATTAGTATTTTATATGAGAAAATGTTTGCCACGATTATCTCCTAAGAATTTAAGTTCTATTTCTTAACTGAACACTTCCTTTAGGCTTGTTGATGGTAAAGTTGCCAAATTCCTAACACAGAAGTGGCTAAAATAATAGGAAGAAATGTTAGTAAATCTTTTTTTCCTAGCTTTAAATAATGAACTTACCTACATCAATAGTTGGCTTCCCCCTCAAAAGCAATTTCAAACACTCAGGCTTATTATACATACTGCAGTAGTGTAGAACTGTATTGCCCAGCGCTGTTTGCTTATCCAGGTTTCCACTAAACACAAAAGAAGAAATAATCAAGAGACATCTAGTGTGCAGTGCTGTTTGTCTCAGAGCAAGCATCCCTAGCAGCAATAAATGCATTAATACTTTATGGGACAAATACGGAGTAGAAAGAGAGAGAAATACTTTTCAAGTTAAACATTGCTTTCAAGGACTAGTAAGAATAGTTCCAAACATACTGGAAATTCCTGAGCTGTGGCTGACAAGGACTGAGCATCTACAGGTGTTCATTGAAAAAACAAACAGCAAACCGGAAACTCAGAGATTCAAACCTAATCCTCTGTAAGGTCATGGCAGTTGGTTTTCGCCCTCCACTTTACTGACATTTCTTTTTCAAACATGCTAAATTAGCCCAATTAAAAATATGTAAAAAATCATTCTAATACAGTTAGAGCACGCTAGTAAGTCCCACACTTCAAGTTCAAGGAACTACAAAGAGGGTGGCTGTGAGGATGCATAAGAGTGTCATAAGAAGGAATGGAAGGATACAAACTGGGAGAGACAAGCTGTGCAAAGGGGTTCACAGGGCTTTTTAAAACTGTTCTTTCTTTCCATTTTCAATTTCTGAAACAAGGTTTCTTGAAAAAAGTCATGACATACTGAGATCAATTTAATACATTTATAAAAATGAAAAGCTCAGAAAATGACAGCTTTACTTCCACTCAGTATTACCCACACTGAACAGTAAGTGCAGAGCCCATATGGATGTAAAGATGCTCTTAAATTTGAGATTGAGACAAAACTACAGACAGCTGACAAAAACACATAAAGGATGATAGTTATAGAATCATAGAATCACAGAATGGTTAGGGCTGGAAAGGACCTTAAGATCATCCAGTTCCAACCCCGCTGCCATGGGCGGGGACACCTCACACCAGACCATGTCACCCAAGACCCCGTCCAACCGAGCCCTGAACATTGCCAGAGATGGAGCATTTACCACTTACTTCCTTGGGCAACCCATTCCAGTGCCTCACCACACTCACAGTAAAGAACTTCTTCCTTATATCTAACCTGAACTTCCCCTGTTGAAGCTTAAACCTACCACCCCCTGTCCTATCACTACAGTCCCTGATGTTATGAAGCTTCATAGTTTCTTCACACAAAACAATTTTACATAATAATCCAAAATAACAAATCCTTTAATATTGCTCAGAATAATAATTTGGGCTTCTAAAATAGTTTTCAAATTATGACCTCAGCTTGTAAATAGGAATAGCTTATTTTTTACTGTATTTTATTTTTTTACTTTAAGAACACTCCTACAATAGTCAGCACTCCATTTAACATGAGGGAGTAGCAGTAGAATAAGTTAAAGTGAAGGTTACACTGCTAGTCCACAGTGCCCAAGAGATGGTGTCAGGAACATGGATTTCAAGTCTGTGCTGTTATCAGAAGACCAAACCTTCTAACGCTCCCTACAGACAATGCTACATAAACTATTAGAGAGGGGAAGGAAAAGAACCATGTATTCACTGACTGCGCTTCAACAGTGGGAAGGACTCCCCGTGCTGAGGGAGTTGTGATGAATCTTCTGTGTTTCCCCAGTCTTCCTCTCCTCATTCTCCAAAACCCACCACCTGACACAGCAAGTGACTGCCACTTCCTTTGCTTCATGGCATACTGGAGAGGTGGATTGGAATTAATTCCAGCTAATGTTTAATTCTGTTGTGAACCATATGAAAAATAATGTTGTACCATTTCATTTTTTTTAAGTGTTTTCATTAAGGTTTTTCACTTCTGTGAACACATCTCTTGACAACAAAGAATAGCTCAACCTAGATGTTGAAAATTAGTAGTTAAGAAGATCAGGCTGTCAATAACTTTAATACTTTATTAACTACTACAACACCTTTTTTGAAGTCAATCTAGCTTCTAATCAAATTTATGAGACATATCCTTGTTTTCTACTCTTACAATTTCTTTGCATGTGTCCTGTATTTGGAATGTTTACTTCACCACCTCTCCTTTACCTGAACTATTCATCTGCATTGTTTCATAGTAATGTGTTATAAATCATTCATCTCTTTTGCTCTACATAGTTTTTCCATTCATCCTATTTTTATAACTGCTTTCCATGTTTTAACCTACACTTCTGTCCACACTTAGGAGCATAAGGGTCAACTCAAAGGTATTAAAATTATGCTCTTTTGAAGCATATCTAAGGAGCATGTAAGTGATAAGCAAACACTGTCCAAAGCACTGCATGGGTAGCTTTGAACATTTACATTTTTCATACATAATGAAAATTGATCAATCCATACCAGTTTTGTACAAGGAAGTCAACCAGATGGAGAGAGGTTTGGTCAGCAGTCCGGACTGCTAAATGAAGTGCTGTTTCACCTGGCTCCTAAACACACACAAATAGAAGTTAGATTTTTGTGCCTTATTTCTGCAAAGCTTGTAATATCAGACCTACAAGATATATGTCAATTGGTCTTTTACAAGTCTTTCAAAGGAAAAATGTTATTAGGAAATTATGATGAAAATAGTTATTGCCTTTCTGGATCCTTAAAAGACACCATGCGCTTCAAAGGAAAGAGCATCACACTTTGACATCACAGGTTCCTCAAAACCAGTCTTCTCTTTTTCCCAGCTGGATAGAACAATCTTGAAGACCTTTAACCATTTTAGCTACTAGTAACTACAATGGATCCTGTCAAGGAATAATGAGTGAGTTCACGTACTTGTTGCTTTATGACACCTTGGTGAGCACTAAGCATACCCAACAACACTATTTCCTACAAAACCTAGGAAAATCCCCACCAAAATCACAGTCCTACCTACATTAAATCCCTTACAGAATCACAGAATGGTTGAAGTTGGAAGAGACCTGTGGAGGACATCTGGTCCCACCTCCCTCCCCAAGCAGGGCCACCTAAAGCCAATTCTCCAGGACCACGTCCACATGACTCTGGAGTATCTCTCCAAGGTTGGGGGACCCCAAAATCTCCCTGGGCAACCCATGTCAGTGCATAGTTACCTTCACAATAAGAAAAAACTTTCCCCTTGTTCAGAGGGAACCTCCTGTGTTTCAAACTGTGCCCACTGCCTATGGTCCTGTCACTGGGAACCACCGAAATGAGCCTGGCTTCATCTTCTTTACACCTTCCCTCTATATATGGGTAAGATCTCCCTGAGCTTTCTCTTCTGAAGTCTGAAAAGTCCCAGATCTCTCAGCCTTTCCTCATATATCATGTCCTCTGAACACCTCTGTGGCCCTTCGTTGTGTTCTCTCCAGTACATCAAAGTCTCTCTTGGACTGGGGAGACCAGAACTGGACTCGGTACTCCAGCTATGGCCTCACCAGCACCGAGTAGAGGGGAAGGATCACTGCCATCAACGTGGTGGCAGTACTTTGCCTACTGCAGCCTATATACCATTGGCTTTCCTTGCCGCAGGGGCACACTGTTGTCTTATTTCAGCCTGCTGTCCACCAGGACCCCCAGGCCTTTTTCTGCCAAGCTGCTTTCCAGCTGAGTAGTGCCTAGCATATACTAGTGCATGGGGTTGTTCCTCCCCAGATATAGGGCTTTTCTTCATTAATTTAAACAGAATAACACTTCATTTTCTATAAATACAACACAAACATTTATGCATTTAAATGACGATATAAGTTCTGTTTAATTCAAAGTTGATGAGAAATTAATCTAAAACCAGATCTCATTAACTTCTACTGATCAAAAGGGGCATTAAAAATATATTACAGTACACATACTTAAATCACAACTTTAACTAAAAAGACTTTTTAAACATCAGACAATTTACAGTGCATCAATGTCTTAAATGCAGCCCACATTTCAGGTGGTGCTCACACCTGTCTAGGTATCACTGGCTGTACCAGCTGAGAAACGCTAAGGAGCTAATCCTGTGGTAACTGCTAAGGATGATAAATATAGGAAGTTCACCTTGTAGATAGAGAATTTGTAATGTGTTTCCATGATAAGCACTCTGTGATATTTCAAGTGCTGAGACTATAGTGAACTCCCTTCACTCGATACAGACAGGCACTCTGCCCTTTGCCAAGGTACCTATTTCCACAGAACTTGTTCTTGATCGCTCCAAGTTATGTCCAAAAGTAATGGGAGAAAACATTGCTGACCAACTGGTCACACAGCAGCAATTGTCTATAGAAATGTTTACACACCGTGCTTTTCTTCTACACGGATGCTCCAAGTCAAGCTGGGCTGATTTTTCCAAAAAGCTATCACTGACTTTAGAAGGAAGATCAACTATTCAGAAGTTTATTAAAAATAATAAATGAATCTGTCTTCCTGGTTGAAAGAAACTGTACTTCTGTAAATGTTTCATCAGAAGCTGTGAAGGCATCGTATTTTCTTTCCTCACAGAGAAACAGAGACTTGTGCACAGTCATTAATGTGTTCCTTCAACATCTACTACAAAAGCAGATATGATATTGTTTGCGGTATCAGGTGAGCCAGGGTTATCAAGACAAGCCCTTTCTTTCTCTAGGCCTTATCCTAAAGAAACACACTGCAGAACAGGTGCTGTTCAACATAATAGTTGCACCTAGAACAGTCTGACACTACTATTACGTTTCACGGTCCTTCAGAGGATTTGATGACAAGTGATACATCTTCTTACCTCCCCAAAGGAGGCCACATTTTAGTCTGTTATTTCTCTTGTTTTGCATCTAAGAGAACAGTCCCAGTCCCAGACATTTTACAAATACACATTACTTAAAATACTCTGCTTTGTTTACCTGATAAGCTTACCTGTCCAGGCTCTAACAGTGGCTCCATTAGCTCTACCCCCTCTGCATAGACTTGAATTAGTGCAAGTAAATCCCTGGATTTGACAGCCTCAAGTAATTCACTCAGTTTAGCTGCTGCAGATGCACAAGTCTTCCTGGAGAACTTATGATCTACATATTTAGCAGTGATAAATTCTTTACGTGCAGTCCTGTGGGTGTGAAAATAGAGCTTGGTTTAGAAATATTTAGAAAAATGGGTCAATGACTTAAATTTAAACTCACCTTGCCTAATTCAGGAGCTGAGAAGGGAAGAAGAAAACTATTGATAAAGACCTTATGATGCATGTCAGTCTTGCAAACAAGCCCCAAACAAAGGCTATATTCAATTTTATCCTGCCGTCTTGTTACATACAAAAATTACTCTGACTTTGAGGACTAAGACCAAAGAAAAAACAAAGCCTGAAATGTGATTTCTCATGGAAACACGTCTATCTGTTAAAAAAAGGACAAGCATGAAAAACATGCTTAAAACTCATTCTAGTGAGCTAGAAAACACCATAATAGGTTAAAAAGCCTTCTGTGGCAAAACAACATCTGTGATGCTCTCTGTGCAGCTCCAACACCAGGGAAAGAAAGAAAAAGCTCATCTCCATCTCAAGACAGTACCTGAACCTGGTGTCATTTAGTCCAACTGTGTCTCTCACCTGATGAGATGCTACAAAACTCAAAAACTGTCAAGATTCAAAATAACGGATCTTGAAACCCAAACCTGAAGTTTTCTACACCAAGAAGCTGTAGCTTAAATGTGACTGCATGACAAAAGTCTGTACTTCTAAGAAACCCCACAGGTGGAGTAAGAAATCCCTTTCTTCTGCTGTCCCAGCCCTCCTCTGGCTTGGTTACTCTTTAAGACACTTTACATCACATATATATTCCACAGTAAACTTAATCTTAAAGAATTTAAAGATTCTAAACTTACATATCACTTGATGGAGTGGGTTTAGGTGAAGGACTAGGTAAATTCCCTTCCATAATATCATTAAAACTAGTATTTCCTACATTCTTGGCCAGCTGCAATAAGAAAAACAGAATAAAATATACAACAACCTGGACTATTAATGTTCATTTTCCATACTATTGCTAAAAGATGGAACACAACAAATTTCAGAATAAAAGCATAGTGATTACACATATAAAAGAACTGAAATTTTTAAGTGTGAATCTGATCATCCCAGGCACTGCTGCTGTATTTGAAGACAATCAACCTCCAGCATAAGAACAGAATGAGGAACTAGCAGCACAAACACTGAAACAGTTCTAGTACACTAAACAGGAAGTTACTTTTGGAAAGGAGCTCAGACCTACTGCAAAGTCACACTTGGTAAAACTTGATTTAAATCACTACTAACTTTGAAAGCAACTCAAGATTTCAAAAATGCTTCCAGTGCTAATGTTAAACCATACACAAATCCAGAACTGCCTTTTATCTTCTCTCGATTTTCCCATACAAAGTTTCTGTGACAAGTGTCTTCTCAAACACCAAACACAGCTGAGGAGATAAACCTGCCGTAACTGTGTTTTTTCTTTCTTTGTTTTTTGTTTTGTTTTTGTTTGGTTTAGTTTTAGTAGCTGCATCAAATTCCTTGAGTAATTTTAATGTTACAGGGTTTCTTCCATAAAATTAAAAGATTCTCCTAACAATTTTCTGTCAGAATTAGCAATGGTCATTCTCACTTGTCAAGTTAAATTAGCTTTCATTTTCTTTAATTACATGAGATTTTGGGCTGCTCTGATTTAAGGTCAAGATCCGCTAATGAGAGGCAAAATCCTGATGGCACTACTGTCAATATTCATTCTGCAAATTAACATCAGAAGCGACAGATGGTTAAAAGCATCAATAACACATAATAGTAAAAAAACTCCTGTAAGATAGATACAAAAATCTGAAGACAACATTCTGCAAAACACATACCTTCAAAAAATTTAACAGTAAATTATACAGCTGAATGATACCTGTATCCAGAACATCTGACTAGAAAAGAATAAAATAATCCAAATTAAAAGAACTTACCAAGAGTTCAGACGTTCCTAATTTGTCTAATTCCAAAGACTGGATTCGAGAAATATGGACACCCATTTCTCTGTGTATTCCAGAACACTCAATGCAGGTTAAAATGCCCAAGTTAGTTGATAGCCATGTTGGATCTGCAGAATTGCAAAACAACGTATTTAATCAAAGTCCAAGAAAAGTTTTTCAATGGTGGTAAGAAATCCCAATGCATTCTGAAATGATTCCTCATTTAATGCTTTAACAAATGGAAATAAACTAAGAATATTCCATAGTTTTCTCCAAACCACAACGCAAATTTAACCACAGATTGATACCAATGGAATTAAGTTTTTCAGATCTAGAGACAGCCTCAAAGGCACTGAATTCAGATGTACAAATCCATACTGAATGACTGTATTTGAATACATTTAGGATTTTTTTCTTGTAGAAAGTAAGGCCTTTGCTTCCTGTTCTTAAAAGGAACAGATCTCCTAAATTCCACTGTTGGCAACAAAGTTTTAATCTTTACATCTTAAATTTTAAATAGTCTTTCTTCATAAAAGATTGACTATAGCATTTTTCAATATGTAAAACAGTAATATGTTGTAGAACATTTTAGTAATGCTGGCTAGTCCAGGACAAAAAAACATTGCTGCCATGGTAGGAGATGTGCATGTAATATGAGAATAGATCTTACACTATGAATGCAACATAAGAAGCAAGACCATTTTTAAAGGAAAAGAAAAAGCTCCAGACATATTTCCAGACACATACATGTTTTCAAATCAATCCCTTCCTTGATCTTAAATAGTAACTGACAAAGCATTGTCAGGAGTTTTAAAGCAGCAAGCTGGGGTGCAGGAGTGAAGCTTAAAACTTCACTATAAATTAAACGAAGAGTGAGAACTGTAATCTGAATTTCTGTAGCTTTACATCATGGACTAATTGAATGAACCAATTCCAGGATATGACAAAATTATACTCCACTTCGCATTTTTTATCTAGGTATTTCCTATTTGGATCAGTTCTGCATCAGTTAGCATCTTTAAGACACACACTATCTACTCAGTTCCAAACGAACATCACCTTCATGAACTATCTCTTCAGATGTGAAAGCTGTAGCAGCTGCCAACTACCGTATCAGTTCAGTAGTACTACGACGATTTGACTCATCTCTAGGTTTAAGTGACATGTAACTGACCTGTTAACTCTGCACTTCTGAAGATATTATCTGAGAGGATTTCAACTCTGGGTCTCATTCTTTGCACAAGATTAGGTATTTTTGCTACTGCAGTTCCAATAGTCTCATGCCAAGATAAAACCTCAGAGTAAGATCCTGGCCAGGTCAATTTTTCCACAATCATTGTCTAAGCATTACTCACTTCTACTTAGTAGCATGCACAGGATCAGTGATGCCAAGCAACTTCCATTCAAGTGCAACAAGCATCTAGAGACAGTGCAACAAGAACAGTTCAAACTCCAGAGGGGCTTGAACTGCTGGAAGTAAGCACAGACAACACACAAAAATATTTTAGTGAATTAAATGGAACTAATGTATGAAAGTCGTATTTGTTCTTTTAAAAACAGGTTGAAGACTGATCAACACATCACTTAGAAAATTAGTTTGCACTCTACAAACACATCTCTAAAGAAATTACTTTGCTTCCGACAAGAAGTTGATGACATGAACAAATTGAGATACCTGGTGAGCCACAATCACAACAGACTTCATTTCCGGGTAATCTCTGTATGTCATCAATAATGGCTTTTGTCAGATCCTCTAAACTGTTCTCCCCTGTGCTCTGCTCTCCACGGAATGCCATATTTAATGCTTCTTCTTTGCTGTTAGTCAATACTGATATCCATCTAGCACAAGATAAAGACCTTAATGAAGATCTGCATTTGTAAATACAAGTTAACCTATAAACCATAGAAAGCTTGCCAGGAACAAAATATTAGTGGGAATATAAGGAGGGATTGTACTGTGGGAGAGACCGAGTGGGAGGAAAGTGAGAGGTGGAAAGGAAAGATTTGAGAAAAAGTAATAAAGAATGAGAAAAGGCAAAGAGAAAAAGTCTTAATTCTAAAATCCCTTTGGTGAACAATTTAAAGCCAAAGCAGCACAGTTCTCAAGTTCCTCAAATAAGCAGACGCTGTGGAAGAGAAAAGGTGCCATTAAGCTCCTGTAAATTTAACTGCTTTAAAAGTAGGTGTCTAAGATCTTCCTGAAATCTATCCCATTACTGAAGGAGAAAATTGCAACCACTACTTTCTCCAGTGTGCATCTCTCTTCACAGAGGAGACAACAAGCACATTTTTAATGTGCTAATGGCTAGTTGCCTTTCAAAATGCAGGTCTCGGCGCACTCAGAGTCAGACTGTAATGACCAAATTAATGAAAACTGCCATGGCAACAAATAGCTAAAGAAGGGAGCATGGCAGAGGAGTAACCATACTGAGAGCTAACAGAAAATATTAAGAGCAACTGTTGAATGCAGCATATCAAGACTCTTCAATAACATTTCAGGCAATGGCTGCCCCCGCTCCCAACCACTCTGCAAGGTTTTGTTTATACAATGATGTTTTAAATGACAGCTAACCCAAAAAATCCCTCCCAGGGGCTGCTGCCCTCCCGGTGGAAGTAAAGAAGGGAAAGCAGTGACACTAAGGACAATCATGTTGCAGATGCTCTTTTTCCTAAGTGAGGCAGCACTGCAAGTTAAATATAGAAATCCTCCCAGGTACAATGATTTTAGATCTACTGCAAACACGTATTTTTTACATAGGAATATTTTAAACTGGTAGTGTCCTCACATTTCCTGTTTACAATATTCCAATTATCTGCAGTCACCAATCTGCTGAAAGGCATTGAAATGGCTGCGGTCATCTAAGCAAACTTCAGATTGAGATTCATCATTTCTCTCTGAAATCATAATGAAAAGAAACTTTAAAAGGATTTCAGAGAGGAATTCATATACATAATCTTGCAATACAGATTCAGAGCTTAAACTACATATAACTACGTATACATATGTTAACTATATATACTGTATATAATAACTTGATATGCATACATTTTTTAAATCTAATGGGCAAAGAGTAGTCTGAGAAGTTGGATTTACAAAACAGAAAATGCTTAAATTATTTAAAAAATCACCCTCAAAAATAAAAGAAATTTAACAAATTAAAACCAAATTTGCCCCATAATTTATATGCTGAAAACAATGTATTTCCATTATCTCCAGTTATATGATAACATACAAGAACCCACACTAGATGGCATTCTTCTGCAAGTTTTCTGATGACATCCAAGGTTATTAACAAACTCAAGAGGCAGCAGTGTCTTGCTTCTAATATTACAGTAATGTTTGGTTAAACAAGCAGTAAAATAATCATTAAAATCAGACAGACAACATTTATTCCAGCATTTGATGACAATTTCTTTCAGGGTTACAGTTTGATTAGTTTGTTAAAAAGGCAGAATTTGAATAAAACTCAACTATGCAGGAACAATCAAAAAAATATTAGATGCCATTAAAATAAATACAACATGACTGAGCCAGCTGTTAGTTTGATACAGATCTCCATATTGCGGGTTTCTAAACTGGAAGAGCAGTAGCTTATTTTGGTTGTGCTTCCTCAGCTAGAGGGAACCCCTGCCCAAGGTTGCTTGGCACTGCTGTGTCAGCTTGCCCCAGACAGCAGCAGCAAGGCCCATTGAACACAAGCACAGCAGACACATTCTTAATGACTGGTGCTAATTATACAGGTCCCCCGTTGGTCACCTGGCCTTCTGGCAGGCTGTGCACCCAAACCAAACAACTCAAATCAATAAAGATATTAATTCAATGCCAACAGTTTATAAAAACTGCCTTCTGGCTGCTGTTCTTTCTCTTTTTCTTATCTATACAAGTCTCCTTTTTCCTTTGTTTTTAAAAAATGTATTTTCTTTATTTTATACCACCAGTGTCAAGGTAACAGTCAGAAAACTTCTGGTAATACCAAGGCCAAGTTGGACGGGGCCTTGAGCAACCCAGTCTAGCAGAAGGTGTCCCCTGCCCATGGTAAGGGGTGGGAACTGGATGACCTCAAAGGTCCTGTCCAACCCAAACTATTCTGTGATTCTACTAATACTTTGTATTGTTCTTTCAAATAATTTAAAATTTACTCAAGTCTTAACAGAACCTCTTTGTCTTCTATCAAATACAGTAAAACAGGTTGTCCAATCTGCTACTACACTTCTCTTTCTGAATCTCTGCAGTCTCACGATCCTTTAAGGCATTCTGTTTGCTGGAGATTCCCAGTGCTGAAGAAAATCATGAGGCTAAACAAAAATCTGGCATCATGGGTGACTTCTGGATCCAATGAAGGAGAAGTATTCGTTAGTTTTGGGTGGATTAGTCCAGTATTTCTATGCCAATAAAAGCTCCTCCTTTCCCTCCCCACCAAGACAACAATCAGTTATTTCAGTTTGCAATAAAGGATTGTGTCTCTTCTGACAATCACTACTGCAACAGTGTTATTTCCAGGTAAATGCATAAACAGAACAAAAATAGCATAATATTTTTCCAACATTCAGAAACAACTTTTTTGTATGGAAGAAGCAACAGAGAGTATCAAGACCTTCCCATTCCTTTGGTATTCCCAAAGTAAAAAACATCTGAAGATTGTTGCTAAACACTATACTGAAGTTAGATGCATGTTTCTTCATAGCAGAAATTTGGAATAGCTTTGTTAATATTCCAGGCATCTCCTACAGAAATCAAGATACTCTTGGGCTTCAAAGAGAGTAGAAAAGAACTAAAATATTTTATCTGGAGAATGTTTGGCCTTATCCACAATTATCAAATATCCAATATCCAATTATCAAAGTAGAAAGTACCTCTTATTGCAAATGTTAAAAATAACCTGGTTTTTTAGAGATCTGAGGTTCTGTTTCTCATAATATACACAAATATATATATGCACATAGACATACCTCCTTCCTCTCCCCCCACACCCACTGTACTATCTATTAGAGAAACTAATAAAACCCACTGAGACTTTAAAGGCAGTCAAGCAGTAATTAAAGGTCAACAGAGAGCTGGCTGGATAAAAATAAGAAACTAAAAAATAATCAAGAAATGCACTGAAGTAAAGGCAATGTTTGAGGGGAAGCAAACCTGTAACAGAACATAGGTTTCACTGATTTGTATTTTAAACCATCTGCTTTTTAAAATCATCATTAGTTTTAACTAGTTTGAGAAGCTATTTAAGGAAGCAGTTTCAAATGCTCACCAGGAAAATGCATGCAAGGTCAATTAAACTAGAGTATAAATGCATCTTTGCTTTTTTCCTCTATTTAGATTTATGGAAGGATTCTGATTCTATGATTCTATAATTTGAAAATCAATTGGTGAACAAAGGAAAAAAGACAGAATGGAGGCGGCATTAAAACTGGGTGGACAAAACACAAGACAGAGAAGAAAAGGTTGACAGTGAGGCACACATATACAATTCAGGTGAAAACCGGAACAAGAGGATGACAACTATAATCAAGGAGCTACGTCACATAGCTCCTGCAGAACACTCAAATCGGTAAGATTAGAAGTCAAAGGGTGCTGTTCACATGACACCTTAGATAATAAAGCAATTCAGGACTACTCAGTGGCTGCACAAGAAAAACAGACCATTTGGTTATACAGCAGTTTTTCATCAACACATTAACAGCCATTCTGGATCATGAACTTCAACTAACTAAAGATATTGCAGAAATTTTCCTAAAGGAAAAGAAAGGTAAGTTTCTATGTGCATCTCCAGCAGATACCATTACTTGGGTCACTTAAGAGATCTTCTGAAACGGAACACTTGTTCTAGTTGCATTACAATACCTTTTTGAATGTGGCTTACAGTGCCAATATGGGCAAAATACACTTAGTTTGTGTGCATGTATTTCAGCACTTGCATGCATATAATGTCTCTTCAGCCAAACAAAACTTTTTAAACTTGCATCAGCATTAAGATGCTACACTCCACTGCGCACTGCACTGGCATGGCCCCACCTTGAGTACCGTGTGCAGTTTTAGATGTCTCAGTATAAGGAGGACATCAGACTAGTAGATTGTGTCCAGAGGAGGGCAACCAAGATGGTGAAAGGCCCCAGGGCAAGACTTAGGAGAAGCAGCTGAGGTCACCTGGTTTGTTCAGCCTGGGGAAGAGAAGGCTATGGGGTGCCTTCATCGCAGTTGACACCTTCCTCATGCAGGTGCAGAGAGGAGGAGCTGATCTCCTTTCTCTGGTGACCAGGGGTAGGACACAAAGAAACGGGATGAAGCTGCACTAGGGGAAGTTCAGATGGGACATCAGGAAAAGGTTCTTCACCGAGAGGGTGGTTGGTCACTAGAACAGGCTGACCCCCAGGGACACAGTCACTGCACTGAAACTGTCAGAGCTCAAGGAGCATCCAGATGATGCTCTCAGTCATATGGTTTAGTTTTAGGAAATCCTGTGAGGAGCAATGAGTCGGACTTGGTGATCCCGATGGGTGCTTTCCAACTTGAGATACTCTATGATTCTGTATTCCAGTACAAGCTATTTTTTCAGCCACTGGACTTTGAAGTGATAAACCAGACTTCAGTGGTAAACAAATGGAAAGTATGCTTTTAACGGGAAACAAAACCAGCCTGGAATTTCAAAACAGGCCAACAGAGAGCTAGCTAAACTGAACTGATAGACCTGCCAATCAGAAGTACATCACTAATGTATTCGCCCCACCTTGCTCATGTGTTAAACAAAACCCTTGACCTTTTAAATCAACAAATTAGTAAAAACTAATTTATGGCAGAGACACAAAACCTTATGACTCACCAAATCCATTACTGATCAGAAATGACAGTGTTTTCTTCTCGACTGAGAACATCACTGGAATAATTAAGTTCCAGAATGACTGCACTAAGCATGACTACCAGGTCAGCCTTGCACTCTAAGAGCCAGCATAAAGTTGTGGGAGACTCTGGAAGCAAACAGCCGCATGGCAAAGAATTACCCAGCCTCCTCATTTTACCCATGTCTCCCAGCGTTGAACTGTCAATGCCACTGCCTCCCAACACTAGCAAACAACTGAAACACCCTACCAGCATTCCTTGCTCCTTTAAAATACACATGGAGCAACACCATCTTCCATTAGAATATAGGCATGTAACAAAGGAGCACAATAGTCCTGAAGAATGAGGCAGCCTGGAATGCTCAGGCTTGCCGCTTTCTTTTCTAGAGCTGTCAGGTGATGAGCTTGTAACTTCCTGCACAACTCATTTTTTGATAACAGAGAAACATTCAGGAGGAAAAAAAGTAGTACATAGTTCTCAGGCAAGAAGCAGCTCTGATCCAAGAGGAAGAAAGATTGGTTTAAAGGGAATAATCTGGTTGAAAACACACATTAATGAAGCAATTTACTGGATTCTGAAGTACACAGATCTCAGGTCTGTTTATTTCTAGGCCTACTGTACAAAAGATGCATCGCCTTTGTGTTATATGGAGACCTTTTATCTATTTATTATTTTTAATTTAAAGGAAAAGGTAAGATCAGGAGGAAAACTAGTAACTGCAAAAAAAGAGGTTGACACAGAAGGTTTAAGAGCAAGTAGAAAACATTTCATTTGCTCCTTAATAACCTGATCTACAGTACCTGCCAAGCAGCTGCACACAAACCACGGGCTGGCAGGGTACATGACCTAAATGAAGGTTTGGTTGGTTGGATTTTGTTTTGCTTTTAGTGTTACAGGGTTTTCAAAAAGCCCTGTAGTGGGCACAAAATAGTTTACACTTACAGATTTACAACCGTAGGCACAACTCCTGCATTACTGGGGGTTGGAACCAGACGATCTTAAGGTCCTTTCCAACCCAAACCATTATATGATTCTATGATTAACTGAGAAATGTATTTCCACTGTTAGGTGTTATTTTTATACAGCCTTAATGGCAAAACAAACTTGAAAACTTAGAAGTGTTCTTACGCTACGTATTCCTGTTCATCTTCTGCTTGAAAGTGGTATGTTCTGTTATCTGAAATGAATAAATACATATTTTCATTTGGTACATGATACATTCTAAAATAGCTACGTATTTAGTAGGTTACTAAAACCTACTTGGCAACCAAAGCCCTGAAGAGCAATTGCAATTAAGCAGCAACATTAATACTTTATTTGTATCTATGGAAAATGATTCCAAGAGAAAAGAAAAAACAGAGAAAGATGGAATAAGCGAATTTTGATTTATGTACATATTTCAAAAGTGTTAGTTTAGAAATATGAAAAATAAGCATGAGTCAAATTTTGCCCTTTTGAAGCAAAACCTTGTCACAAACAAGCAGTATTTATATCACACACAAAACATCTTTTATTCATTTGTCCACTGAACCCATCTTCAAAACTGAAGAGATCTGCACACTTACGAAGCACTGCATGTATCCGGATACAGACCTGAATTTTGAACTACAGCCTTATTTATACTTTTATTTATACTCAAACTATCTTGTAATGACATTTTTGGCAATAATGCATTTGGCAATAAGAGTGCAAGGCAGTACTCAAATTGCTACATACGTGATATTAGATCAAAAGACTTCTTATCTTCAGCATTTGGCTTCACCTGGCAGGTCAATAAATTCAATTTAGCTGGTTGCCTGTTGGACTAAAAAGAAAACTTGATTTACTTTTAAAATGTCTTGACTTAGGATTATTTTTCTTTTCTGGGAGCAGGTATATGTGATATTAATTTAAAGTGTGGGCATGCATACATGTACAACCTCAAAGACGAGACCTGTACGACTTTGTCTGACCTGGCCTCTCAGAATGGACAGACTTCTAAATCTAAAGACTGAAATCTTCACGGCAACTCTTCCTGACTATTTGAAAGGAATTAATGGAATAAATCTAAATTTAGAATATGCTAATACTGAAGGTTTACTTGTATCTCATAAACCAATGGTAAAACTATTATGCAATTTTTCATTACAGCAAGTATTAAATCAACTGTCATAATCTACAACAGTGGGGGAAATAACTGAAGACATTTTAGAAGGCTAAAGAAGAGTTCACTTACTTCATGCAGCCCACAGGAAGTTTTGAAATTAACCACCTTTTAGGCTCATTTTCTCACTGATTAGTTGAACAACTTTAGTTTCTTTTACAAAATGAATGTGTAGGCATTAAAATGTTTTAAACAGTTAACATCCTATGTAGGAATAAAACATCTATGACATCTATGTATGAGCTAATTATTGGTCTTCCAGCACAGCCAACAGCCAAAACTGAGTTTATAACAAGACATCTGATCAAATTACCCAGACTCTTTTGACTGCATTGACCAATTCTCTCCAGTGGCTAGGAGAGAAGTCTACAAGATCTTGCTCTGATGCAGACAGCTACACTGCAGCCATTTCATTCTATTCAGCTGAATCTCATCCATATCTCAAAGGTATAGTAAGAACAGACGTGCTGCTCCATTTAACCTGAAGTTCCCACTAGTGGTCAGCAGCAGACAATTAGCAAAGAATTCAACAGAGCAAGTGGAACAGTACTTCCATAAATCTGTCTCCAACTTCTGGCAATCCATAGAACTTCAACAGTCAGAAGCAGAAATGGCATATTTTTCTGTAATAGTAGACTAAAACCAGCAGATTCACTAGGAAAGGATAATGTTAATTTACTATTTTAATAAAAAGGCATAAAAATAACTTACCGTTGCATGTGATATGGTAAGAATTCCATTTTTAACAGTGCACTTTCTTCTTTGCCATACTTTCCTTAACCTAAAGAATAACATCAACAACAAATTCGGTAACTAGACATGACTTCAAAACACATGTTCATTCCATTGACATTTTGAGAAGATTAGCCTTGAGAAACAAACAGATGCAGTCAGAATTTTACTAAATGCCTCACCAAAAGCAAATCAGAATTTTATGACAGGTCTTAATCACTTTGCAGAGACTCATAAAAGCAATAGCTTTCTTTTTAATATGACTTTGTTTTTTATGATTGCTTGACATGCTTTTTGCATTTACTATATGAAACTCAGATCTGTGCTCAGATTTGAACTGTGAAATTCTTGAGTACTTGCGGCACTTAGAAGAATGCACCTTAAGCACCCACAGTAGAAAACAATATAATCAGTGCATAAACATGGTAAGAGTTCTCACTATGTACAATGCGCTCCAAGAACATACCCATCACTCTTCTTTAAAAGATAACCTTTCTTCTCACTACCATATTCCTTATTCCCCTGCAGCTGATGCATACTATATCCTCCTTGCCTGCTCTGTGAATCCTAAAAAAGGGAAAAAACCACCATTAATATTTCCTGATATGCACAGTTAAGTTTTCCTAACCTTTAAGCCTCTTTTACTTTATTTCTCTTCTCTACCACAACTCCACAAATTCATAAAGATTTAAAAAGAGAACTCCTACCGCATGTAGGAGTTTACAACCATAGGAAAGCTTGCTTTTACATCACTCGATCCTGAACTAACTGCATGTTCAAGATTCAGTTACTTCATAAGGCAAATATTCATCTCAAAATAATGACTTTTAAAATATAGAAATACTGTAGAATCTTACAGTTAAAGAGTAAAATGCTAAGATAAAGTTGCAAAAAGAAAGCAACAGAATATAGCATGCATATATACAGAAAAACACATCTATAAACCAGAATCAAATACTAATCATCACTGGGGTTTTTAATCCAATTAAAAAATATGCATGTAAATCATGAGGTTTAGTGCATGAAGTCAACTGCAAGAACATTTGGCCTGATCTAGTGAAACAACTGAGTGAAACAGATTGTTGTAAGTGCATCAGCAAAAACAAATCCCCCAAAGTTCATTAAAACATTGACTTACTCTCCTAGACTTCGATCACGAAAGGCAAAAGGAACAGAGGGAAGAGAAAGCAAACAATTTAAAACAAGAATTATTATTTTATTTAAAAACCATGTTCCTTGAACATAAATTGCATAGCCCCCACATCTAGTAAAACAATTCCCCTTTCTAACAACAGTACTAGAAAGAAAGCAAAAACTACTCTTAGGCACACTGGTGTCTTTTCTCATCAAGTAACAAAACATCATAATAGAATCTGTGCAACCTTGCATATATGACATTGGATTAAAAAGCACCTAAGATGACTGAAGGATCAATTCTTACTAAATGCCTTCCACTCTTCAATACGTTTAAATTATCTAAAGTGATAGCTAGACTGCATCCTCCACCAAACCGAAGCCAATTCTGAATTTTCTTCCTTTGAAAAAGATCAGGCCCAAAATTAGCTTTTAATTTTTTGCAAGTGTATATAAAAAGGTACCATTAAGGACACATTGACAGAGTTTTAAATATAGCTGTGACACATTTATCTGCAAAACATCTGACAAAATCCCACAAAAAGATCAAAAGAAGTTCCATGACTCCCTTGGCAATAACCTTTTCTCTCTCAAAGCAGTTTCTTCCAATTACCGTAACCAATATATACTGAAGATTACTCCCTCCTATTTTATTCAGTGTCCTTACAACTGTTTTTTCATTTGGTAACAAATTCATAATGGGAGTTGAGAGAAGCGTTTGGTAAAACTGCTGGAAGCAGCACAACGGCTGTGTGCAATGTGCCATGTTTACGCTACCACAATAAGCAGCTTTTTTATTACAAGTGTATTTCAAACCTCCTACTTGTATTAGCTTAGGAAAGAATGAAATGAGACATAATTCCTGTTCCAAAGTGTCCATCAGATGGAGATTTGAGGAAAGGAAAGAATCAAGAAAACAGACATGAAACATGATTCTAAACACTAGCTACAACTTAGAGCTATTAACTTACATGTGTACCAATAATTAGCATACAAAAATAGGGAATAGAAGACTGTATTTAAGGCCTGGTTTCCTTTAGTATTTCAGCTTCTTAGATGTATAAGCACTCTTCAACATGCAAAATAAATACTTCATACAATTAAAGTTATACTAGTGCTCCTTAAAATATTTCCCCCCAAAACTATAAACCATAGTCATTTTAAAAAGTCAGGTAATTCTTGCACAGAAACTGCCCTAAATTAATTCCGAGACAGTAGATAGCAGCCACAAGAGACATTGCAGGTAACACAGCCACCGTAAATTGTACTTCACACAGCAATGCTACAGCTGTAGCACTTCAGCACAACCCAAGATTCAAAGACTGTCAAGAAGTGCCAGGTAATTGCAGAGATTTCAGCAAGGGAGGGACAGGTCTGCAGAACAATGTGCACGAGCATTAGAGATGTCCATAATGCTAAATAAACACCTTCAATGAATGCAAGAGTGAAACAAGAGTTGCATTGTAAGACCTCGAGCAAGTGTAGGGTTTTAGTACATTAGTGTTTCTTCCTGAATGAAAGGGTGGGTGCTGAAGAGCAGTTTTTCCCTACATGTGATTCTAAACTCAAAAACATCCTAAATGCTTAGTAGATTTAACAGCTATACAGGAATCATTTGTCATCTGGGACAGCAGGTCAGCCTCGGATGGGCAGGAACTTTCACTTATCTAATGGCAACTCCAAAGAGGTTAACAGTGACAGAATTTAGTTTGGACAGAAATCACTAATTTCAGCTTCCTTGTCTTGTACAAAGGAGCAAAAGAAACTTAAAGCCACACACCAACAGAGCCTCAATTTTAGTATTTCGAATTGTTCCCCTGCCACAGTAATTTTTGATAAGAGTATTTCTGAATCCTTACAAATCCACCAGAGAAAATCCCCTTCATTTCATATTCTTTGATATTTCCATTTATCCATAAATTTTCCAACTGTGAGATTATAATGCACTAAATATAAGGGGGGAAATGTATTCTTAATCACAATCAACCAGGCCATCTGTCACCATAATAAAGCCCAACTTTACATACTTGAAGATTCAGATATGCACAGTGATGGAGAGGTAACTGGTGAAATTCAGGCCCTGTGTCAAGTTTCATTGCCACTTAGGAAAGGAGTAATGACTACTGGCATGCTATTTCAGGATTCAAACATTGAATACCTAAGCAACAGAGACATTGTTTTATCAACCTCCTCAGTATCTGCCAGCATCATTCTGTTCTGACTCATGGAACTCATGAAAGTCATCACGTTGATTTTGAAACAGACACTTGAACATCCATGTGATAAAATGGTTATTTCATCCAAAGCAGTAGATTCTTTCATTACAGCAGATCTCTCCTGATTTGTCTGAATATCTGAGAATCATAGTATTGCTCCTTGTTCTTCTAGGACACATTTCAATTCCTTTCAAGCCAAACACTTTACAACTTTTTCACATAGCTAACATACATGTAAACACATGTTTTTCAGGAGTCCTAGGATTTGTCTACACTATTAAAAAAGCTGCATAGTTTACTCTGGTGATGTCTCTGAAGCTACTTTATTACAAAACTAAATGAAATACAATTATTCTGTTTTGGTGGAAGGTAACCTAACTTAAAACATAAAAATAAAACAAGTCAAATTGTGAAACTTAGACATGTATTTCATTTAGTTATTCCACCTCATAATACTCTATGAGCAACTTGAGTTGTCCTGTATGCAGCCATGTATGTAGAATACACAGCACCAAAGCATAACCCACTTGTCTTACTTTACTTGCAAGAGCTGGTTGATTACACAAGAACTTGAACTTACTCTACAGACAGGAGAGAAGGAGGTGTTTTTCTTTGCTTCCCAGATAATCAGCTTGTGGAAGAAAAAAGGTACACGAGAACAGAGGAGGTCTTGTTCTTCTGTGTGTTGAGAACTGATTCATAAAAACACTTTAGAATTTCCAAATAGCTCTTGAAATTTAATGTTCTCTGTTCCACTTTTGGGGATGAGGATGGAGAATGAGCACGAGTTACATTCAGAGTGATTTAGATGCTGGGGAGACTACAAATGTAACGCATGTATGGGAAGCTCTGCAAGTATTATGGAAGAGATCTAGTAGGTTCATATGCACAGATGGAAGGAAAAGAAGTATCAAGCAGAGCACCGGTATTAGATAGAACTGACAGGTCTACAATAAATTGGGATCTATTCAAAGGTGTGCTGTAGTGCTCCTGTCATCATTTGTGACAAAGAAATTCTGAAAACCGTTGACAGTACAGGGTAAGGCTGTGCTGTCCTTCAGAATGAAGTGATTAAAAGTGCAGGGAAAGGAATAGCATTTTGGCTAAGGTTTATTTGCTATACAGTGTACATCTACATTACGAAAGCACATATAGGCAAGTATTCAAAAGAATAAAAAAACACACCAATACACTATAAGGAATTACTCAGTCATTCCCTATTAACTGTAATTCCACCTTCAAGCCATAATCACAATGCGCTACCTACTAAATTACAGGACAGCCCATACAAATACTTACTTGCCCCAGTTATTGAAGTCCTACTTATGAAGAAGTTCCAAAAGAATTCTAGGAAAGATTTAGTAACCTTCACACCACATAAGAAACATTAACAAAAACTACTTTTAAAAGTACATTTAGTATTACATACACTGGAAAAATCAGTGCAGCTTTTGTGCATAATACTTATGTCTCAAAAATGTCCTGGAGTTCTCTGAAGGAATTAGCAAGAGGGATCAGACTCGTACAGTGTACCTGGACTTTCAGTGGGCACTTAGTGTTCCTTACGGAAGGTAAAGAATTACATTGCTACAGGACAAGAGAAAAGTCCTCAGATGACCTAAGAAGCAGGAAACAAACAATTGAGTTTCACAGAAAGCTGTGCCAGCACATCTGGTGTGCAACACTAAAACAATTTGGAAAAGGGTGAACAGTCAACTGCCAAAGTTTGCTAGATGGTATTAAACTATTCAGGCTCCCCAACAAAGGCTGACTGAAGAATTTCTGAAAGACCTTAAGACAGTAAACTTGACAATAAACAGCAAGTGAAGATCAGCATAAACAAATGCAAAGCGATGCAGAGGGGAAAAGTGAGATAATATGAGTTGACTATTAAGATTCTAAACCAGGATGATATGGTTATACCCTTAAAGCTGATTAAATTACATACACCACCTTCTCTGCACTAAGCACTCCTCAAAAACCAAGTCAATGTTAGGACTTTTCCACACAACATGTAGTAACAGAAGGTGACCATTTACACTGCTTCAAAAAGCAGCTGCACACGTTCAAAGACAGGAAATCCACTGGGTGGTGAAGAGACTGCAAAGACAGTCAAACTACTAATGGGAGGGTATTCGTTTTACTCTAAGAATCCATTAGTGATTGCTGTTGGACACTTGGCTGATGCAGTACCTTTGGTTGCAAATTACATTCTCATGTATATTTGGTATCAGCAACACTGACCCATCAGATATATGAATGATAATATATATGCAGCAGAATGGCATCTGTTTAATGTTTAATTATTATTAAATATGAATCATTATTATAAATATTTAATCAGCTGAGCAGACACCTAGCAAATGCTAATGTTTGCTTACCCTATGTTCAGTTTTCTCGTATGTAAATAAATCTTTTCCTAAAGGAAAGCCCTCCTCCTCCCCAACGCTCAGCTTTACCATGGCATATTCAGTATTTCTGACTCTCAGGCACTATGATTTGGAAAAAGCCACATTATTATCTCAGGTAAAAGCTGGGATGTACATTATATCTACCTCCTAGTTCAAAAGGAGTATTCCAGTACATCTGCAATGCACATTGCATATTGCCCCCTCTCTCTGATACCAGTGCAACTGATGTATTTTTAAGTGCCCTGACTCAGCCACTGCTATCTGGTTAACATACAGATTTTCTTCCTTACAGTCCAGTATTAGCAAAAGGCATTTGGGAAGCAGAACAGCAGCACAAAATCCACGTGAGTTGGCAGATGAATAGCAACATAGAAACCACATGTAACTGTGGCTTAGTCAGGATCACATAGGTCAGGAAAATCCTGGACACATCCTGGCTGGGGATGGCAGGACAGAACAAGGAAGTGTGCATTCAACCCATCTGTATTTTTTCCTGAACACTCATTCTTTATCATTGTCAAGGACATGATCCTAGGCTGGATGAAGAATCTATCTGACCCATTACAGCTGTTCTTGCAGTACATTAAAAAAGTGCACTAAAAAATTACACAAAAAAGTAACAATTTCTTCACACACAAAACTAATCTAAAATTATTATCTGCTGATATGCAGTTGAACATTCCAAGTGCTAGTTTTGCCATACGTTCAAAGTCCAACTCTTCTGAACCAGTAAGTACACAAATTAAACCAATTTCTGAAGACATAATTCTTGAATTCACATTATCTCTGAGAATAATGTGTCTAAATGATTTACCTCCTTCTGATCAAGCTGCAGAGAAGATTTTATCAAATCACGAAGGGCAGTAAGCTGTTTCTTTTCTTCATCTTGTGTCTGCTTTATCTATGGAAAGAGATTGCCATTATATGCTTTTTGGCTGTAACTTTCATTTCTTTTATGCACTGCAATGTACTGGTTTAGATGTCTTAAAAACCCAGTTCAACTACTCTGTGCTTCTATAATACCCGAGATTATATCCATGGACTAGTCCATTCTTCTGTGTTCACATTCTATGCACACATTACTTGAAAAGCAAGCTAAAACGAATGTACTCTGCATGCTGTGTTCCATGATGCTTTAATGGCTCACTATATCTAATGTAACTAAATTAGTTTCTGAAATATTAATTAAATAACTCCAATAAGCTTGACAGATGTTTTAAGGAATGGAAATACAGTTTAATTTAGCCACAAACTACAATAGCAAATGGGATTATTATAATTCTGATTATAGAATACAAAAGCACTTGGGTGACAAGCGGGTTTTGATTCCACATTATTACTTGCCTTAAATGAACATCACAAGTTAATTCACTTAAAAACTGCAGTGCTCTCATCAGGCAGTTTGGTTTTTTAGAAATTTAAGAGGTAGCTAAAATTGGTGCTAACAATGTAATCCAATTCAGACTCTGAATTGGTTTTATTTTAATGCAACATTAAATTAGTAATAGAATGAAAGCTACTTTTCCTAATAACTGTAAAAACAGAATAGAAAGTTTAAGATAGACAAGATGTTTTTTCCTTAGTCCAGATATATTCAAAGGACACACTTTGAATTTTTAAGGTACAAATGAAATAAACACCCTTATAGTCATATCTAAAATGTATTTATATAAACAAAATATTTCAATTTTCAGACATGAAACTACTTATAAGTAAACTTACATTATACAGGTCAGCAGCCAACTTTTCAATATATTGTTTAAGTTTATCAGCTGTTTTCAAGCCATCCTGGAAGAAACTACATTGAAAAATACCTGTGATTTATCAGGAATAGGTATAATTCATAACACAAAGTGGATTGTCTTGGGAAAAAAAATACCAGACAAAACCCAATAAAACTTATCCAGCTCCTCCATGTTCACAAACAAAGCAACAACAAACCCTCAACAAAACCAGCCTTCCTAGTCTTTTTAAACTACAATACCTTTCAGGAGTGGAGATACACTGCTGTGACTTTAACAATTATCAAATTAGGGAGAATATAGTTTAGATTATTTTTATCCCTGCAACATGTTTCCCCTTTACGATTTCTAAAACCTTTTTCCTGTATTTAACCTAAGTTCCTGCACATTTGCCTTTGTGATTCTACTGATGACAAAGTTGTAACTTGACATTTTCACATCAAGGAATTTGAAAGAAATCACTGGCTGTCACAATGGTTTTAAATTTTACATATACTCTAAAAACTAACAGATAGAATAAAGAAGCTGTTTCTAAAACTACTTTCTAGATCTATGCCTCATGAACTAAAATTAATCCTGTATGCAACGTGAGGTTTTCCCTTGGCTCCTTTCTCCATCACTCCCCTACCCCAGTCACTAACTCTCATACACTCTACTGACTGACTACAGTAAGATGAAGGTGCAGACACCTGGTAGATTACAATTATGACACAGAAATTATTCATGCAACCAAAGCAAAGTCAAAACAAAATGAAACAAACATATATGTAAAAAAGGAAATGGTAACTAAAGCTTGAAAGCCTTACACTTACTTGCATTGTGCATGGTAATACTTAATCAGGTTCTGCAGAAGGTCCACACCCTTTTTTGTCTTTATTTCATTAACCTTAATAAGATACTGTACAGACAGTGAAAAACATGTTGGTAATTACTCCTCACAACCTTCAACAGTTTTTAATCAATAAAACATATTTTCCTCAATGAATTAATCTCTCTGTGCTTAAGCTGTGTGCTGACTCATAAGCCACCAGTCCACCACAGTTTAGCAGTTTATTTGGCCATTCCAAGAAATTCCAACACTCCAAACACATGCAACATTTTCAAGAAAAAGTTTCATCTTTTACAACTGTCTTAAGATGTTCCTTTTTAAATGCAGCAATTACTGGCATATTCTAAAAATGTAAATACTTTGCAATAGAGTACTTATAACTAAAATGTAATATAGAGAACTATTAATATAAAAAGCAGTTTTATGGAACTAACAGATCACTATAATTCATAGCTTCAATGGAAATTTTTAAAGGTTTCAGAAAGCACGTTGGAAGAAGAGATCAAAAATACTTCCTGAATGGCTCAACCATAAACCTTAAAAAATAAGAAATATTTCTATAGCATAGACTCAGCACAACCTTAGCATAATAATCTAATAAGAAAGGAATAAACCAAAAGGAAGTCAAGTTTTGTAGAGTTGCTAAAAGAATTATCTTTATATTGATGTACTGTGTGACCTTGAGATCATTGCCTCCCTCCACCCCCATTAAACAACAAATTAGGTTTCACCCCCTTTAAGTAAAAGGGTCCACAAGTTATGGCATCATAAAAGCTGGAACTTGCTTCTTACTTCACACATCTGTAGCTGAAATAGTCGCCTTTCCTTCTCCATTTCCTCTGCTATCTCGGCTCCTGTTATTTCAGTTCTTATCATCCCATGCTGTTTTGCATGTTCTCTTTTTTCCTTTTCAATTTTCGTGCTGAAATTTTAATTACAAAACATTTTAAAGGATTTCTTCTACTAACATGTGACCTTGTATTATTTAGGGAAGGAAAAAAAAAACAAAAACCATCGAGAAATGCCATCCAGAGGGACCTCGACACGCTTGTGAGGTGGGCTGATGCCAACCTCATGAAGTTTAACCATGACAGGTGCAAGGTCCTACACCTGGATCAGAGCAATCCCAGGCACAGCTACAGGTTGGGCAGAGAAGAGATTCAGAGCAGCCCTGTGGAGAAGGACTTGGGGGTGTTGGTCGATGAGAAAATGAACATGAGCCAGCTTCAGTGTGCACATGCAGCCCAGAAAGCCAACCGTATCCTGGGCTGCATTAAAAGGAGCATGACCAGCAGGTCGAAGGAGGTGATCCTGCCCCTTCACTCTGCTCTCAGGAGACCTCACCTGGAGTATTGTGTGCAGTTCTGGTGTCCTCAACATAAAAAGGACATGGAACTGTTGGAACAAGTCCAGAGAAGGGCCACGAGGATGATCAGGGGACTGGAGCACCTCCCGTATGAAGACAGGCTGAGAAAGTTGGGGCTGTTCAGTCTGGACAAGAGAAGGCTGCATGGAGACCTCATAGCAGCCTTCCAGTATCTGAAGGGGGCCTATGGGGATGCTGGAGAGGGACTCTTCATTAGAGACTGTAGTGACAGGACAAGGGATAACAGGTTAAAACTTAAACAGGGGAAGTTTAGATTGGATATAAGGAGGAAATTCTTTCCTGTTAGGGTGGTGAGGCACTGGAATAGGCTGCCCAGGGAGGCTGTGAATGCTCCATCCCTGGCAGTGTTCAAGACCAGGCTTCATGAGGCCTTGGGTGATATGGTTTAGTGTGAGGTGTCCCTGCCCATGGCGGGGGGGTTGGAACTAGATGATCTTAAAGTCCTTTCCAACCCTAACTATTCTATGATTCTATGAAACATTTATTAATGCTGATAATAAATATTGCAGCACTTCTTAGTGGCCTGACTTTTTCCTTTCATAGCTTTCCCCCAACCTTCTGGTTATAGACAAATGAGACAAAATTAATAATAGGATTAAAAAGGGGAATAAATTGAAGGATACAAAATATGAATTAACTCCTGAGGGCTCTTGAATTCTGATAAAGCAACTGCACATCACTTCCTTGAGAGCATTCCGAACCATTCCACTAACAATTCTGCAACTGTGATACTACTGGTTTCCAACCTTCTATTTTTATAAATCATCCTTTACCCAGAAAAGACAGGTATTATAGCAAGAAAGTATTTTTTAAAGCCACAGATATTTCAGAAGTCACACCAACTCCACTAAAATTCTTGTCTCAGAAAAACACAGTTCTGCAATACAGGACAACACATAAATCTCACTTTTTATTATAGATATATTTTATGTATATGGTTATGTGTAAATGCCACCTGAAATCTCACAATTCCTTTTACCATGGTCAGTATCTGTGCATTAAGTATGTTCTTTACTACTTCATAAAGCAACTAAAATAGTCTCTATTAGCGCAGAAGAGAGATCCACAGAGGAGATGCCTTGCTCATGTTCACATTCATATCCACAGATACAGCACATGGTTTGGGAAGAGGAGGGAATGGGGGTAAGGGAGAAAAATACTTACAATTTGGTTTCATAATCCTTCCAGGCTTTGTCAAAAGGTTTTTTGAGGTCCTTAGGAAACAGAAAAATCACACAGAGCATTTTTAAAGCTTTGCCATTATGCTTACTAGACACTAAGTTATAAACAGCAATAAAAAATACTGTTTTCTTTTAAAACTTTTCAGGCAACATTTGGAAAACAATGCTATTTTTGAATCTTGTAAAGCAGTGCTTTCCTGGGCATGTTAAGACACGAATTTACAGTAAAATTCTAAAGCAGCATCAGAGTCCAGGCAATTTTTAATTTGCTCTTTGGATTACATACATATGAATGGATGCCAATGTAAGAAATACTGCCCTGGATGAATGAAAAAAAGTCACAAGGCAGCTGAACCTGAAACCACGTCCTTAAATAAAGTTTTCAACACTTACCCCTTTAACACCTTTTAGGTCTCCTTTTAAGAGAGAATCCAAAGTGAAAATAACATTGTGGCTTAAACCTTGGAGCTAAAGAGAAAAACATTATACCGTTATAATTCAAAAAAGACTTATTGTGATCTTATCAAACTCCTGTCAACAACGAAGTTGCAATCACCTCAAGATGTATAAATTAATGGTACATTCAAATCTGGGAAGAATTACTAAATATTCATAAACAGACATAGAAGCATTATGATTATTCTTCATTATAAAGGGTAATAATTTAAAAGTAGCATATAAGCAAAGTTTTGAAAATACCTCAAGGTAATCTCCAGTCTTGAAGCAAACATTTGAACACTGCTTAATTATTTAGGAAGCAAATTAGGTTTTGGAACAAATGTTTCTTATAGCCTCCTGAGGAAAAAGCAAGGACCTGCTGTGCTACAGGCAGACAACACGCAAGGCGCATGTTAATTCAGCCTCAAACAAAAGGAGCAAAGAGTGTCACCAGCTCTTTGATTATTCCCAGCTAGTTGCAAAGACTGTTCCTTTCCCTGTCCAGTGTGGAAATCTGGCATCTCCTTAAACTCACCAGAGTTTAAATTTCACCCCATTAAGTCCATGCCTGTTTGATTACATATCTCTGGATATGTTCCATTTGTCTTTGCCAATGTGAATTTAGGAAACCCCACTGCTGTGATCCTATCTGAGCACGTATGGGGGGCATGGCTCTCAAAGGGTCATGACCACAGCAAAGACACATGTATCAGTACTACCCCAGTCTAATGAGAAGTCTGTTGCATCTCCTACTTCATCCCTCCATTTCTCCCCCAAAATACTCAATGAATTCTCCCGTTCCTTGCTAAAGAAGGACAGGGAGAACAATAGGAAGGCTGCAAAATATCACATCCTCTGCTTGTAAACCAAAGAAGTAGGGAAGTGTTACATTAGTGTTTCTAACCCATCATATGTATGGCCCAGCTCCCCTCTCCTATAATGTCTTCAGAGCATATTTTAGTCCACAAAACTGAGTTTTAAGGGACTTTTGTGAAATAGATGATTCACACAGATGACAATATCTAAATGACCACTCAAACAGGTTTTTCAGGTGTAAAGTTCCAGTCACAAACTCCATGTATATCCAAAAGCCATGTATGAAAAATTCAATATTCCATTTTCAAGTGACATTATGCAATTTTAAATACATGCACATAAAAATTTCTCCTTTGTTGCAACAATTAATGCTCAAATACTGATTTTGAAAAAGCAACTTGATCACTTTTAGTGATTAAAACCCCAAAAGATCTTTTTTCTTCACCTGACATCATTAAGGAGTTTGTAGCAGATAGTCTAAGCTTCAATTCTATTTTAAGAGCTAGATTCTGTTTTTCTTTCTACTGAGCTTAATCATTTGCATGACCCCCACACAATATTATTTCACAATGGAAATAAAAGGAGCCTGGGAATTTTAGAGGATTATTCCTTTCTGCAGTTTGCCCTCCGTTGGATTTTTATCTCAATCCATCACAACCGACAACTCCATTGCAATGTCAGTTTTGTCAGAGAAGGAAAAGAATTATGAATATTAAGCCTACAAGTGATTAAGCTTTCTACTTTATCAACACATGATTGAAGAATAGCTATTGCTGTTTTCATTCTCAACCATTTAAATCTGTTTCCACTTAAGCTAAACTGAAGTTCATATCTCAAATGTGAATTTTGAAAAACAGTAGTCAAAAGGCATGAACAACAGTACATTAGTCCAGCTTTTTTCATTTTTCCAAGTGTAATCATTAAGGATAACCAATTCAAGCCACTAATACTTGGCTTGAAATTACTGAACAATAGCCAGCTAGTCAAAATAAAAATCCCATCTAAATAGTAGTATCTTACTCCAATATGGCAACATTTTGGAATTGTTTATTACATTGTTGAAGATTTGATAAAACAGTAGCTGAAATGAATTGGAAACATGTCTGATAAAGCAAAACAGTCTCATATCTAGAGCAAAATATGGGAAAACCCTTTAACAGATGGAAACACATATGATAATTTGGCAAGGAGGGATGTGAACAGAAGATAATTGGTACACAAAGATTAGCTGAGGACATTTAGAGAAAAGGGAGGTGGGAAAAACAGGCCTTAAGCACTTGGAAAAAGCCAAGCACCATGTACAATAACAGAAAAAAACAAGTCATCTGCAAGCACTGCCAATGTTCTTCCCAAACCTCATCCAGATCAATTTAAAGATACCAATGCAGTCATTTTCACATATGCAATCTTCAAACAGTTTTTTAATGCACTATTATAATGAATTACTGCAGAAAGAATGAAACATGGAAAAGGAAAGGAGATGGGACACCCCAAGAATGTTGAAAACCTAGACTAGTGTTGACAATGGAAAAAACCTAATGAAGCATGAAAGTCCTCACCAGGTTCTTCAGCAGCGTTGATAATTCTTTAGTAAGCGTGGAAAACTTTACAAAAGCTGTGCCAAGATCTGGATTATCCCGACTTAAAAAATTACTTCCGAATTTATCTAGTACTTGTGCATAGTTTTCTTCATTTTGGACATGATCTGAAAAGAAGAAAAAGTCAAAAATGATCATTTTAATATTGAAAAAAATTTACAAATAGGCAGGTTTTAAATCAGCAACTTGAATGTGTAGCACATCAAGGATAAAAGCTCTGTAGTTATCTATAAAGTAGTAAGATCAAGCAAAGGTCAATCAAGCTAAGTACATGTGCTCGTTTTGTGAGCTACGCAGGAATTTATAAGTGTCTACTGTAATGCAAGCTACTTTTAATTGTAATGTAGGCACTTACAGAACAGAAAAAGTCAATAGCATCAGATATAAAAGGAGACCAAGCCTGAACATGACTGCAAGAAGAAACAGGTCTTATAGACAAATATTCCCTTTTCAAGTGCTTTGAAAACCAGAGCTACCACACAGGATGCAATGTGTTGCGGTACATCGCCAAAGACTTGCTTCAATGTTAATGGCAAACTGCATGCACAGAGAGGTCAGAACAAGATGATGACATTTAAGTCAGAGAAAGGAAGCAAAAATCCTTAACTCAAGGATGAAGGAAGTTCTGAATTAGAAACCACTGTGCCCAAAATGCTTTCCTGCTTCTATTAATTTCCTTTCTGGCATCTGTTTGCATATTTTCTTTTATTTCAATTTAGTATCTTTAAATAGAAAGTTTGCCACTGCAGCCCCTAGGAACAAAACTCCATCTCTTAGAGGAATATTGGTGGTATTAATTATTTCACCTTAATGAGTTTCCTAGTCTTACTATGGTTTTTTTTCCTACCAGCCGCAAATACAAAACCACAGAGCTACTGAACTAGATGTGTGTAATGACAGGGGGAAGAAAGAGAAAATAGTTGCCAATAGGTACCATGTTTTTACCACAAACCCACAAGTTTTATATTCTTCAAGCTGTCATATTGCCTGAGAGCAACTGAATTACAAGGAATGGGGGGAAGAAAACTGAAACATAAGTTTCAAACAAGGCTAGTGGGTAATGCTCCACAATCTACTTTGACATTAACCAAGAGCCAATGTAGAGTTAAACAATCACAGTTTTTAAGGTATTATGGGTACGCAAAACAACAGTGCACTAAAGCTCCAACAAAACCTAGTGAAGACCTATAAGATGACAAAAAAAATATTTGCAATATTTATTTATGCAAAACAAAGCCCAAACCCCACGTATTTGACAAGTTCCATTCTAAACAGACATTAACACTGAGGTTTTCAAAATGCCAAATATTTAATCGTATGATAATATGGAATTGTAATTCAAGCAGTATGTTTTTTAATGAAACTGTTCAAAAACCGTATGGTTTTAATCCAAGTGGCTTAGCATCAAATCCAAGGAAACCACTATATAATAATAAAACCTGCAGTTTGTTTTGACGTAAAAGCTGTTGCATAAATATAAACAGAAGACTTTATCTAGGAAGGAGCTTTGGCTTATGCAGTCCTGAGATAATAAAGCTCAAATGTACTGAACAGTGCTGAAAGAAAAGGAAGGAGAATGGAATAAGGTCAGGAGAAGTCTGCTAGATCATGAAACCCCTATCCGTGCCTGTGAAGCCCATCTAACCCCACAATGACTCTCAGTATTTTGATTTTAAGCACTGTGTCGTTTCACAGAGTATTTTCAAAAGTGATTTCATAGAAAGACTGAAAAAGAGCTGGAGACAAGGACTGCTTTCTTTATCTGTGGAAAGGCAAAAAAATTCCCCATCAGAAAGAGGAAGCAGGGAGTGGATCATTGTCCTGGAACAATATATAGGAAATTCTCAAGAATCCCAGACTACAAATCACCTAAATCTAGACATGAGGCTTTGATTATGATGTAAAGGGAATATTCTGTAGTTACCACACACACAACATTCAAGTACTGTGTAAGAATAATAGATTGCCATTTTTTACATAGCTATCAGTGTAAATCTTGTCAAACGAGAGCAAAAAAACTTTGTGTTGAAGAGGTAAGGCTGTTCCCTACTTGACCTTAACGGCAGACTCATGAAAAACTAAATCAGCAACGTAGCCTGTGCTAAAATGTAACATACGTAAGCCAACATGCTTAAAGCAAAGAACATGCTTTAATCTCCCTGTACTTACATGAGTGCCTCATGCAAACACAGAAACAACTTCCTAGTATCCCAATAGAATTTTCTTTGCAAAGAGAAAGCTGTAACATGCATGTTTACTTCCTTAGATACAAGTACTGTAGGAAGGACTCTAATAACCCTAGAGAGGGAGGCATGATACTGACAGCAGTACATACAAAAGATAATGTTTGTCTTCTACAACCAGTTCATATCTTCTCAATAACATAAACAAAGCTCAGTACTATGATGAAAACAAAACAGCTTCCCCAAAGAGACATTCTCCTCCTTCAGCAGCTACCTGAGAGGTGCCAGGACCATGGACAATTAAGTCTCTAAACCCACTCCCTTCAAAATGAATATAGGCAGGGACAGGGGCCTCACTAATCACTACCCAACAGGATCTGGTAGGGCATCCAGTACATGAGTCCATGGTTAGAACCTCACTACAGAACAGTAGATGTAGCATAAAGACACGTATTAGACCAGATACAGCAGTGGTATTTTCTGGGCTGAAAGATCAGAGAATCACAGAATGGTTTGGGTTGGAAGGGACCTTAAAGCTCATCCAGTTCCAACCCCCTGCCACAGGCAGGGACATATTCCACTAGACCAGGTTGCTCAAAGCCCCATCCAGCCTGGCCTTGAACACTACCAAGGATGGGGCAAGCTCAGCTTCTCAGTGCAACCTGTTCTACTGCCTCATCACTTTCATAGTGAGAAATTTCTTCCTTATGTATGCATCTTCTCCATAATCCACCCCGTCACCTCTGTGTAACACCCAGCACAGGATTTACCTTTGAGAAAACCCTGGTAGGGTGCAGTGCACAGCAATGTTGTGGCATCCCATACTTCAGTGCTACAACCTGTATATTGAAGATTACATATTAAGAAGAAATAATACAAACACATCTGAAGATGCAGATCCAAGCAAGTGAGGAAGAACTGCAGCCTTAGCAGCTTACAGCAGCCTGTTGCTGCACAGCACTACTCACCAGAAGCAGGGAGCACACCTACTTTGAGCCCCGAGCATCCAGAATTTAAGGACTCCCACGGCTGAATCCCACCTTGTTCTGCTACCCCAGGCAGTCACCTGAAGCTATGTCTAAAGTCAACTTGTGGTAAAAACTTTCCCCAGGACAAAGACAAAACTCTTTCACTGAAACTCGTAACATTCAGTAAGTGCTATGCTTATTTCCCATTAAATACTTACCAGAATTTAGACTATGCTTCAGAACCCAGTGAAATTCATGTCTAATTGTGCACATTAAGTAAGGAAACTGAAGAACAAACACTGAAGAGAGGCTAAAGAACAGCCTTTATGTAGTAGAGCTAGAAAACACAGCACTAAAATTTAAGCCTTAAAGTCTCCTTTTGTTCACATATATTACTTTGCAAACACTTAATAATAAGACTAATAATATAATTATTCAGAATCCTCATCAGCTTGAAGCTATTTTTATGTTGCACTTCATAAAATGGCTTTATTCCAAGGGTAGCTGGAGGAAAAATAACCAAGGTCAGAGCCAAGCTGCACTTATGAATGAAAAAAGACTCAGAAAGACTTTAGAAAAAGCAAGCGAGCTGCTGAGGTTAAAAACGATGGCAAAAGAAGTTTGCATCCGTTTTCATTTCATCCTTCACAAAGGTGAAATGTAATGAAAAAGTAAGAGAAAAGAAAAAGGATATTCGAGCACCATATTCTTATCTGGCATTGATGAAAATAATGTCTTTTGGACTGACATTGCTGAAGGGAAAAGTAATAAAAGCCTTTCTCAAAGATTCCCAGTGCAAGGAGTGTCTCAGGGAGTCTGCAAGGTTCTCTAGACCATGCAAAGCAGAGAGATAACCAGCCCAGAAAGGTAAATGACTCCTTTTTGCACCTGTGTTCATTGCTGCCATGCTTGGGAAGTTCTCAGGGAAGGATTTTCTTTTAACTCTGCTTCGGAGGACTTATACCAAATCCAAGTGCTAAGAGTAGAATTCATAAAAGTTGACAAAATGAGTAATGGCAAGTCACTCACACCCACACACAGAAGAATAAAACAGGCAAACTATCGTTGTAAAGTAAAGCATCTTATTTAAAACTGCCTCTATACTACAGGGAGAATGAGAAGCAAATATATTTTTTTTAATTTTTTAATAAGAACTCCAGAGGAAACTGAGAATTCCAGTATGCAGCAGCAGAGCAGTAATGCTTACATATTCTTCAGGCAATTTGTAGAAACTACAGTGTGGAACAGCATTGGTAGACATGCAGGTAAATGCAAAATGCTGAACGACAAACACAGGTTTCATAAAAATAAATGTTTACTTAAAAAAAACAACTACCCACCTCCAGTGAACTGAACACATGGTGGCAAGAAATCCACATGAAATGATCTGTCTGGATTTCTGAGAAGGTCTGGCCCCCACCAAAACAGGAAAAAGGAATTCAGCTAAGAGGGATAAGCCTCACACAGAGGCATGGTGGGGGAAAGGGAAGAATAGAGTTCATTTTCTCAACAGAGGGAGGTCACCAGTGAAATCCTGTATGAAACAGTGACAAGGCCCACATCACTTTACAACACATGAGTTCGGAAGTAAGATTCATAGTGATAAACTTTGTTGTTCTTTTCCATACAATACTAGAAATTATTCAGGGAAACGGAAACAAAAGCTGACCCTAAAGGTGACATTAATCTGTCCAAACACAGACCTCTACAACAAAGGTACCCATATAGGAGCTGCGGGTCTACCCCTTCTCCTTACACTCAACACAGGAAAAATTACAGCTCAGCTCATCTTGCAGTAACTGCAGAGGCAGTATCTCACCCTAGAAATCTCTACATACATGCATTACTTGTGCACAGAGTCTAGAGCAACAGGCTCACAGATGGGTAGCTCCCAAATTATATATGGAATCCCACGCTGAATGGCCAGTGCATGAACATGTGCATTAGGCAGGGTAACATTTGAGGGAAAACACTTCTAACTTCAAGAAACAGCTGTGCAACTAGACATTATAAAGAAAGGGTCTTGGGTTACATCATCTTGACATTCAATATCAAGCAAAACAAAGCTGAACATCAGAAATTATTAAGAAACACAGCATGCAGCAGGGCAACATAGAAGCATCACCCTTGTGTGCTTAAACCCTTAAGACTGTATGCAGTTCCAACTCTGTTGCCTGAAATTCACTCTTCTTCCTCCTTGTTTTTGAAAAGAAAGTCTATGCTGCCTTGGAGGAGAGTAAGGATGATTAAATGCACAGTTTCTGTAAAAAAAAAATCCCCAACAATTAACCTCAAAAAGAAAGATATTGTGGGTGGTTATGGAAACAATTCAATTCAAAAACCTATTTCAAGAGATAGGATGGATGGGACTGAATCAAGTCTTGATTCATCCACCAAGAAGTCCTCTGTCACTACTCAAGCGAGCTTTGGCACTTTCAAGCCCCCTACAAACCCTCATGCCCCAGAACAAGTCCCTCAGTTTCTCATCAGCTGTGTCATTGTGGTGGGCCTGAGGCCAATGATTTAAGACATGGATAGGGCCAGTCTCCTCATCAAGGGACTTAAGGCCTGAGGACCATGATCAGCATCACTTAGCAAGAGAACATTTAACAGGGCTGATGGAAGACTATGAATGATAAAGATTTCCATGAATTTAATTTCTTTAGACAAAATGAGCTGTACAAGTCTGCTAACAAGTACCCAGCATCATGGTATGTGTCCCGACACGGATAATTCCTGGCCTTCAGATCACTGTGAGCTGAGAAAGTGTTTGAAAATAATTAACTTATAAAAATATACTCCCATCTTTGCACTGTTCTACTCCCTCAGGCATCTGCTGTTGATCACTGCAGGAGGCCATGTGGACTGAGCTGATCCAGCTCAGTACTGTGGGGCTTGCATGGAGCTTTATGGTTTTATTTCTCTATTGTGTAAATTCTTTTGGCTATATTTGGGAGTTATACCAGGGAAGTAATGAAAAAGAGCTATTGAAAATCTGCAACAAAACTAATTGTGCAATCCACGTCTGCTTCAATTCAATCCAAATGTTATGGGAAAGCCAGTCAGAACAGATTCTCTAAGAAGTTCAAGCACCGCTCACATAAGATGGGTTCCTGCTTACAGATGCAATCTATCATGTCTGAAGTAAACAGCAAGGCAGATAAGGAGGAAGTGGTGAGAAAGAGGCACCAATTTCTGTGTCTCACTGGATTTCATAAACAGTACTTTCCCAAACAGTACTTTCAGATTGGGAAAAAAGGATGAGGCTTTTCTAAGGGATTTCCACATTTCTGGGCTGGTATGTTTTCCTTTCCACTGCAGAAGGTCTAAATCTAAATATGACAAATGGGTGAATGATGTACACAAAAAGCAGAAAGTATTTGGGGGACATCTAAGCTCTCTTTGTAACATAAGAGAGTCCCTTGTGACCCACCATTCAGCAATGAAGAGGAATGAACCAACACAACAGAGAGCTAAGGCTTTCTGAAGAATTCTGTATGAGATACTGCAGCGTGTGAATGCTACTCTTCAAACGTAACTCCAGGCAAAAAACAAACCAAACCCCCCACTAATATAGCCCCAAAAATCCTACCTATAATTTTTTGTAGGAGTATGAATTGGATTACTGAACTGGAGAGAGAAGAGTTTCTATTGCCTCTGGATAACCACTTCTCACCAGCCCAGCTGAGTTCTGAAAGGAGACTATGAAGCAAGGGAGTTTTTAAAAAGACATTTCCTACTCCAGTAGTTTAAACACGGCCTCACCTTCTGGCAAACAAATTTGTGAAACAAATTCCAATTCTGAGATCTCAAACTGTTGTTCGAGGCCTTCTTTTGAAATACAAAAATAGTCAATTTCTTCTTGAACTGATAAACAACACTGCATTTTACAGCTGGTTTTAGTATGGTTTAAGTGAAGTTAAACATCAAAAGCCACTTTCATCACTGAAGCATAAGAAAATAGCTGGCTTACAGGCAAAATGAGTTTGAGTTTTAATTCAGTTACTTTATACTCACAAGGTTTCACACACATAACACATGCTTTCGGTCTTGCTTTTACTAACACTAGTTCATGTTTCTCAATTACTGTATGACTGTCTCCTGTGCACACCTTTCCCTGTTATAGTGTAGCCTATCACCAACAGCATTCTGAAGAGGGAGCTAGAGTATTGTGCATAGCGCTTGCTTTACCCAGAGGAAATAATAGTTACTTGTACCTTTGAAACCAGACTTGTCAAAAAAGGAAATAATTCAACCTGAAACAAACAAAAACTCAGCTACCTGACTATCTCTGGTCCTTTTGAAATATAAAGGTAGCCAATTAAAACCATTAACCAAACTTCTATTGCTTTTACTCTATGTGAATGATTCATGCCATAGCATGGCCTACTTACTGAAAACAGTATTACTTTTATTATGAGGCTCAAATCAAATTATAACTAAAATGCCTAGTATCATTTCTGTATTTCAAACCAGGCAGAATACTTTTTGTGTGTTCTGCAGTTTTCAGTAGGTTGGAAATCTGGTAAGTAGGTACTTCCAAAATAGAAAAGCTACTTTAAGCATCTGAGTACTTCTATAAGCACAGAACTAAAATATCCACCCTACCAAAAAGTAATCTCATTTTGTATCAGGCTTCACAGTCTATTGGGAAAACATTCATCAACAACTGAAATTACAGAAAAGCTAATTAAAACATGATGCTAGTAGAGCAACAGTATTAGTGATTGGTGGAAAAGTTAGGACCCTACCATACATTAAAACACTCCCACACTTCCATAACCACAAGTTAATGGTACAACACACAGAATAGAACTAACACCACTCAGAAGTGGCTCTGCATAAGGGAAATACTTGCTAAACTTAGTACTATTGCTAGGGAATACGAACTGGGCTTTTATAAAGTTCAGTGTTTACAGCCAGATAGTTATTACAAGGCGTACAGCTCTGCTACCGTATCTGCCTCTGGCACAGTGTTTAGACCTTAAGAGAAGCAGAGGTAGAAGCCAGGTAGACTTTATAATATCTCCAAAATCTAATTTGTACATTGATCTGTGCTTGATCATGATTTGTTACTAAACTCAAATGGATCATCAGTTCACATTCCAGCCACCTATCCTCCCACAAAATTACTTCTACAGTTCCAATAAAACACTGACAGCGTCTTCGAACAAACAACATAATGACAAATCTCCACTATTTTAGGTAAGAGAGGAAATACATAATTTTTACTGTCCGTGTCACAAGGGGAGAGCACGTGTTGAAACAAAATACATCTACCTATAGATATTTCCTTTTGTTTTTTAAACCTTTTAGCAAGTTCTCACTCTTGTATCTCTTAGAAGTGCACTCCGTAAATGCAGTCTAGAATGCTGTTGTCACCATTCTAGCTGGAGGTAACTGCTTGAAATATCATCACAGCAGGAAAATTTACCCATGGGAGTCCTCCCAGAGGCCTTTGAGAAGGAATTTGAGCGTTTAAGAACTGGAAAGCACATATATATGAGGTATAATCAGAAGCAAAGAAAGCATGTTTCTACATCCAAACACTTCTGAGCAGTGTTCTGCTACACACTTCAACGGGATAAATTGCAAGACACTTCTCAAACTGGAAATCAAATCCTTAGGTTTTCATGTAAAACGTAAAACAATGTCTTACCTTGCCCCGAATTATATATTGCTTTCACAGATTTTTTCACCTTCTGTAGAGCAGTTCTGTCTTGATCCAATGCCTACAATATCAAGAAATAAACAAACTTTCAATATTTACTTCAGCAATCCACAGAACGCCAGAAAATTAGTTTCACAGGCTGGAAACAACTGCCAATACAACAAATCCAGCCTGCTGGAGGGTCTGAGGTCATTCAACCCCTTCAGGACTAATTAAAGAACTGAACTGAAAGTGCTCTGGCGGTACAGCAGAGCACTAGTGACAGTGCTGAAAGGCAAACACTATGTCAGTTTTTTTAAGGGAAAAACATTTATTCAAATTATGTTAAAAAAAAACAAAAAACAAACAAAAAAACGAGAAATAGTTAGCAGATGCTTCCACAGCCCTCCAGTTTCTACTAAATTAATTGTTAACTTCTGTGGTTTTCCAATAGTAATAGTCTTCCAATTATAGAAACAGATTATCACACTAACCTCTTGCACTTAACTCCACAAGATAATTTTAGAAATAGAGCAGATGAAAAATATCAAAAGGACTAAGATCTGATTTTGTGCAGCATCATGCGACTGAAAGGAAATATTTATCATAACAGTCAAACATGTATTTTCAGGATTCCATAATTCTGAATTTCAAGTTCTCTGCAATAGTTTCAAAATCCAGACTGAAATGTTACTAAGCAATAATGAATTCAGGATTAGCTGTTTAGGTACTTTCCTTTTTAACCAACGTCACTCCTCCCTACCCGCTCCCAATCTGATTTAAGGCATCAAATCAGCATGAGAAAGAACTACTATGATAAAGCAGAAAATAAAAACAAAGCAACCATTAGCCTAGACTTGTGGAATCAAGAAACTTAAAAGCTACTGTCCTTCACAGGCCCTGTGTGCAGCGATCCAGTTAATTTCACTGAAGCTATCCACAGAGAACACACAGAGAAATGCTTAAATCATTTCCTGGGTTTTTTTTCCCTCCCATTTAGGTCATAGGCAATTCCCCATCACCAAAAGCAACATCAGATTAATAATCGCAAGTTTTAATGAAGCTCGAATCATTTGCCATATTATATTTATGTCCAAATCACTGAAGATTGGAGAACTTCTACTCAGGTTCACCGTTGGAGTAGCAGTCCAACTGTGCCTGTTTGCTGCTGTAGACAACAAAGTTCCTGTTGCAGAGACCCTGGGGTAGAATATTATCCAAACCGTTTAAAGCTTAGAGCTCCTGTGGGTCTGGTACCTGGAGACTGGCACACTAAGGCAGAATGGCAGCTACTCCCATAGCAGGATGTACATCACCACAGAGGGTTACTACACGCAACACTATGAGTGAATACATAACCAGTGAGCAGAGCTTTACTGTCAAAGCTGAGATAACTACATTGCACTAGACATTGAAGCTCAAAAAAAAAAACAAAACCAAAAACAAAAACCAACCCACAGCAGGAGCTCCAGGTCAACTGGAGCGTTAAACAGTGGAGATGGTCATGCATGAGAATAACACTCCTAGGTAAGTTCAAGTGAGTGTTTCACTGTATGCACACTTACACCCTACAGCACAAATACAGAGAATGGATTGAGAACGCCCCTGAGGAGAAGGATTTAGGGGCGATGGTTGATGAGAAGCTACATAATGACTTGGCAGCATGTGCTTTCAGCCCAGAAAGCCAATCAAATCCTGGGCAGCATTAAAAGAAGCATGACCAGCAGGTTGAGGGAGGGGATTCTATCCCTCTGTTTGGCTCTCATGAGAACCCACCTGCAGTATTGTGTTCAGCTTTGGGGGCCCCAACATAAGAAGGATGTGGAGCTGTTGGAGTGAATCTAAAGAAGGCCACAAATCTGATCAGAGAGCTGGATGACCTCTACTATGGAGACAGGCTGAGACAGTTGGGGTTATTCAGCCTGGAGAAGAGAAGGCTCTGGGGAGACCTTAAAGCAACTTCCAGTACCTAAAGTGGGGCTACAAGAAAACTGGAGACATGTTACATAGAGATATATGTGGGGACAGAACAAGGGGGAATAGCTTTAACCTGAGTGCAGATTTAGATTAGATATTACGAGTAAGTTTTTCCCTGTGAGGGTGGTGAGACACTGGCATAGGGTGCCCAGAGAAGCTGTGGCTGCCCCATCCCTGGCAGTGTTCAAAGCCAGGTTGGATGGGGCTTGGAGTAACCTGCTCTAGTGGAAGGTGTCCCGGCCTCTGGCAGGGGATTAGAACTAGATGAGCTTTAAAGTCCCTTCCAACCCAAACCAGTCTGGGATTCTATCATATATAGATAAACTAATTAATTTATTTTGGAGTGGTCCAATTTTAACCAAACAAAATGTTACAGTTGAACTGTATAAGGATCTGTTGCAAAAAAAGATGCAGTATTTCTGTTAAAAACCACCATATTCTCATATCACACCAAAAACCACCATATTCTCACATCACACCACTTCCATGGTAGTTAAAACTAAAACGTTTGGAACCACAGAATTAAAGTTCTTTCTAATATTATTTCTCTCTAGTTTTCAATTTGCAGCAGAACAACAGATTCAAACACTCAGAAATGTAAATGCCATTATTTCTTTTGCGCCCAGTAAAATTGTGGATTTTATTTGACTTCCACCTTGACAGAAATTTTTTGAGTTTAATAAATTAAGAACTCTGTGTTCCTTTTCCAGACAGTGCACAGCAGGTGATTCTCCTTAGATTCCTTTGCAAACACTGTCAAAAGCTTTTACTTCTGTCTGCATGCTATGCCAGACTGCTGTTATACATTTCTACTGAAGTTCTATCTTCAGTGACCAGAAAAATATGATTCACTTGTCCTTGGAGAGTTTGAATGCAGGATATCCTAAGAATTTGAAGCAAGTATCTTGGAAAAAAGACAACCATTAACACTGATGAGATTTCAGAGATAAAGCTTTGTACTAAATTCTAATATTGAAGCAAACTGGATACTCAGGAAGAGGAAACAAATACAAAAACTCCAAGAAAGACAGTACGTGTTCCTAATGTTATCAATCTAGAAGTCTAGGACAAATGGACTAGAAAAATCTTTCAAATTGGATCTGCTATTAAATTAAACTTAATCACCAGTGTGGGAGCAAGAGGAAGGGAGCATTCATTATTTTAAGAGCAATCAATGATGAAGCGATACACAGAGATGACATCCACTGCCTGAAGGAGCCAGTGATCTAAGTCAGAATAACATCACAGGTCAACCTTGTGCTTTTATATTTGCAAATAGGAACTTTATGTGAACTAGTTCTTCTTTTAGACCAAAACTCTCTATATATCCCTGCACACTTATAACCCAATACCTGGGCAGTATGTGGAATGCCTACTGAAGTGGAATCCCAAGCCTGCATAGGATTCTAGGTACACACAAACTGTTACCTAGGGGGTTTTGGAGTGGGTTTTTGTGGGGTTTTTTTGATGGCTGTTTTTTGTTTTACATAACTGTAGGCAGTTTGTGTCCAAGTATAACACATTCCTTTTGAATGTCATTTGCTAATGACTTTTAGCTGCACCCTGCTGTAAAGGAATTAAGCTGCACTCAATGCTCAATTCAATTATTATTCCAGAGTAAAGTTACCTTTTAAACATGTTAAACTAGACAGAACAGCCCTTGCTTCCCCCTTTAATGGGTACTCCAAGGTGTGCTTTCCCCCTAAATTTTATTTTCCAGCATTCAGAATACTAAATATTTTTACTCCCCATGTTTGAAAACACAAAGTCTGATCTTTCAGTAAAAGGGACACTTACATCATTGAAAACTACAATGCCTTAGAGAACCAAGGAGTCTCTGTGACAGTCTCTAGGTATTCAGATGTATTCCCCTTCCTACCTTCCTACATACTGAACTCTTCCTTATCACCCTGGAAAATGCTTCTTTCTTCATTTCTGTGATACCAGTTCCCAGGAGGCCTTTTTAACTTCTCTGAGAGATCCTTTTCATACCATCTTATGCATTCTGAAAAGACATAATCTACTAAAGTTACCTGCAACACAGCTTTACTACCTCTTGGATGAACAAAGCTTTATTCTTGACAACAGTCATCTGTGAGACAACCTCTATTTTTATTTAAAATAATGCAAAATTAGGGTTCACAAAAACTCCTGACACATATTAATGAAGAAATTAAGGAAAAAACAAACCCCATTCTATTTAGTCTGCCTATATAAAATTAAGCAAGGAAAACTTGCCCCTCATACATAGCAGGTTTGCTGCACATGATCTCTGACATACGCCCTGTCAAGGTTTCATATTGCTGCATTCCCTTACATTGAAGCTTATGCTCAATAAGAAAACAGCCTGATCATGCAAGATCAGTCTGGAACCCCCCCAGACAGTCACCTCAGATTTCATTTCTCCTTTTGGTCAAAATTCAACTACTTTGAACCTGGACTGCAATTTCAAACCACCAACCTCATTCAGATCTGTACTACTGAAGAAAGTGGTGCCTCTTCTTCATACCAGAGAACTCATGTTGGCTACACACTGTGACCCAGTTCAGTGACTGCTGTGATGACCTTAGCTCCAAGAAAAACAGAGGCTCCTTATGAGCACTGTGGATGTAGCTCACCTTCCATCAGAGCATGCACACTGGCAGTGATTTGTACTTAGAATGACCACTTCACATTCAGAGGCAAGACTTCTTACAGCACCCTCCTTCTCAACATGTACATTTACTGATAGCTATTCATACAAATATAAGAACTGAAAAACTTGTCCACCTGAAGAAACAAAACCAGAATAATCTGAGGGAGGAGGAAGGTGAGTCCTACCAATGGATCACTGATGTACATAACTTTGTATTTGCACATATACTTTTACCAGCATGACGCAGCACACACGTCAGCAGCAGGTCAGAAAAGGGATATGCTTACATCCCATAACCCACGCTGCAGTCCTCTCTCTGAGATGAGGCAGAGCTCTGCAGACACTGCTTTTGCCTCTCTTCTGCTCTTTAAAACCTGACCTCTTCTCAGTAAAGGCTGTTTCTATTCTTGGGCCAATTTTAATAGCTACTGAATATTATACCAGAAACTGTACTACTGTGCAGTGTGTGAAGTGCTCCATTCTGGATTGTTCTCAACATTTCATATATTAAAACCTGCAAACTCATGTTTAGATAGACCACATTGTTTCTTTAGAACCTTCTATCTTTTCATTATGTATAAATACATATATATTTGTGTGCCTACATGTGGGTAGATACCAATATGTGTTTGTATGTATGCATACGTACATCAAAGTCTATATATTAGGAATCATACTTCAGACTATCTGATGTGGTTATTACAAATAAATATTAAAAAGATGGACTGAGCAACACAAATATCTTCCTTTCTTGATTGATGTAAAACTACTGTTACAGAAACTGATCACAAATGCAGTTCAAGTACATATTAAATCCAGCTCTGCTATAAATCAGTATGATCCCAGAAGCAGATGCACATTTGCACAGAGGATGCTATGGCCCCTTCAGCTCACTCAACCTACTAAAACATCAAACATGTTTTATGTACCCTGAAAACCTTTACAATTTCAAGAAGAAAAACCCCACTGATTTCTGATTCAGCCTTATAAAGAGTGGCTCAAGGCACTGACAATCACATTAATATGTCAGCATACATTATTAATTCCTCCAAGTAGATTATTACCCAGAGATGCATTTTCCAACTGGAACAAACTGCTCAACCTCATATCAGAGAAGGTTTAGAATTTCACCCCATTTGCAGGAAGTTTGCCCTATAGTCTATATTTGTCCATATTCTACCACTACTAAAACCCACCCACAAAAGTGATATACCAAAACAGAAGTGTTTTAAACAATTACAGTATTTTGCACAGGACAAGCCCATGAGAGAATTTGGAAGGCTATGAGAGCATAAGCAGTCTGTGCACTCAGGACAAAACCACTCCGTGTATTTTAAGAATACATTTTCCTATATTAAAACACCAAGCAATAAATGTGAAGTACAAGATATTTGAGGTTATAAACATAAATGGGTATACACATGCTTTGTAGTGACACAGGTTGTCAGATACAAGATTCATTATTTCATAGAGAATACACAGATGACACACTGACTTCAAGGGACTATAAGCAGCAAGTCTTTCACTTTTCAATTCATACACTGATCTAAACCCTGGCACAGAAGTGACTGACAGTTACTATTGCTTGCACTGGAAAATACAGTTACTGTGTCTGCTCAAGTCCCGGTTAACAATGTCCATACAACATGGCAGAGCAATGGCACTGTACAAAGTTATGGCTCTTCGGCACCAGGATCAGTTTTCTTCACAATAAAATCCAAACTTCATCAAATGGATAACAAATGCAGATTAGACAGCGTGTTAAATTATTACATGCCACAGAAATTGCAACTATACAAAACCCCACCATTTCCCCAGTGAAATACAATCAAAGCAGAAGATAAAAGTCAGGTGCTGGCCCCTTGTAGCTTACCCACTCAGACAGGAGCAGACTACCAAATTCACTTCATTCTGTATGTGGAGAAGCAATTCAAACCATCCTTCCCGTCCCTCCCTCCTCACTCAATTGGCAAAGTACTGGCAAAATCTATTTCCAACTGTTGGCCTCAGCACATGTCTACATGACAAAAATAGGGGACTGGTTAAGAATTTTCTAGAGACTATTAATCCCTTCATGTAAAAGATCCCAAAAGGATCCAAATGAGAGAAAACAAACAAGATCAACACATCAGTAAGCACTTGGCACTGTAATAACTGCTGCCAACATCACCTCGTACACTACTGTGTACCAGCTATTCCCACTGAGACCAATTAAAAGATAATATTTTTTTTTTTTAAATTGTGGTTTCCCTGAAAATTGGAAGCTTCAAGAATTTTCATAGAATCACAAAATGGTTTAGGTTGAAAAGCACCTTAAAGATCATCTTGTTCTAACCGCCCTGCCATGGGCAGGTACACTTTCCTCTGGACCAGGCTGCTCAAAGCCTCATCCAAACTGGAGTTTTTAACCATAACCAAGCAGGAATCAAATTTAGGAAATACATTTTTTCCAGTAAATCTTTCTTTTCAGGTAATGCCAACGCTTAACAGCGATCCATTAGCTGAACTTCCCTCACATCTCCTACTGTCAGTTACAGGGCCTGATGCAATGCAACAGCCTCCCTCTTAGCTCGCATATGCAAGAAATATCATCAGCCCTTCAGTGCTATAAAGGTCACATTAGATGAGCAAGCTCCTCTGTGTAGTCTCTAGAGAACTGCAAAAATAATAGTCACCAAATTATTCTTCAAGCATTACTCAAACGGAAGCTGAGTAGATATTGCTTGTAAAACCTCTAAAAAGTCCAGTATTGCTAACAGCAATTGGTTTTGACAACTGACCTCTGGGCTCCTCTTTGCAATCAGACTCCCACCCAAAGCCTTTTCTGAACATAGATACTAATTGCTATCTATATGTGATTATTTCTAGATGAAATGGAGTTAGCATCACATTTTTCCTAATGAGCATGGAGCAGCCGTTTGATCTTGTGCACATTCTGGCACATTTGGGAACACTTAACAATATTTGGGGAAGTTCCTTCTTCAGGTTCTCAGATGAGTTACATGAGCATTTCTGCATTCAGCTCATTTTGTGCACAAGGTACCTTTAGGAGGTAACTGAAAAATAAAATGATGAGATTTGTTTCCAGATAAAATGATGACACAGAACACATTCATTTTCTACCTTCTGTTGTGTAGGAGCTGCTGAAATGCCCACAGCTAGTGACAACACTTGAAAACATCCAGTGACAGACAGAAAATTTTCCCCACAGGCACAACTTGCACTGGGTAGAAACTAAGCTTGGTGATAAATACCACAGAATCACAGAATGATTTGGCCTGGGAGGGACCATTAAAGCTCATCCAGTTCCAATCCCCTACTATAGACAGGGATATGTTCCATTAGACCAGACTGCTCCAAGCCCCATCCAGCCTGGCCTTGAACACTGCCAGGGATAGGGCAGCCACAGCTTCTCAGTAGAAATAATACCCTTACACTGGCAACTATGTACCTTGAACTACCTGACCAGTTGAACAGTTACCATTCATTACATCCAAACTCACTGCAATAGACAGGGCAGCTTTACTACTACTAATTACAAGCCTCAGACAGCAAAAGCAGTGAAGAAAACTTTCCAGTTTTCATGTCACTACAGCACAATTAGACCTATTTCTTACTTCAGCAGCACTCACTAACATGTTAATGGGGTAAAACATGGCTAAAGCTCAGAAACTAGCAAACACATAGCCAGGTCCACACTTCCCATGATGACACCGAGCAAGATTCCCAAGTTGCACCCACAACTTTTGCTAGTGTTAAAGCTGCACAGCACTAGCAAGTGATTGCACAGGACTCAAACAGAACGGTCGCCTATGTGATACATGCTTCCATGTTTAAAAATAAGCAGTTCAGTTGTGCTGTACTTTTTAGTAGTCATGGCATATTGTCAATCTTTTTTCCTCCAAGTTGATCCTCCTTGTCCATGTCAGCAATTACTAAGTACTGCCTGAAAAACACAAAGGGAATGATCTCAACAACCTAAGACATAAAAGCCTATTCTGTCCCTGTGCTCTGCAAACCTCTCCCAAAACTTTTTTCAAAGTCCAGGGGAAATACATTACTCTGTATTGTATTAATCTGAAATGTATTACTCTGTGTATAACACAGACCTTGCAAACTATACAGCATTCTGGGACACTGCTTAACTCAGTTTCATTTTGTCACTCAAAGTAATGCTCAGACTCAATAAGACTTCAATCTTACACCATGTTAAAGCTGTAACCACCACTACTATGAAATTTGGAGCTGCGTTCAGACGACCAGTTAGGAGAGTCTACCATCTAACTCTTCTTACAGTATGTAATGTAGACTGACACTATAGGACAACAGCAGGAGAGAGAATAACAACAAAGTATCAGTATTCTAGAAAATAAGCAAACGTTCAATTCTTTGTTGTTTTTAAGGCAAAAGTTAAAAATGGAATTAAGATTTACAATAAATAGCAGGAGCTGTGTTTCTAATCATTATGATTAGACTTTGACTAGAGCCGATTTAAAAAATGCACAAGAGGGGGTTTGAATCTCTCCTTCCAAAAACAGAAAGTAATCACAACAGCATAATTGAGATGTGGAGCATTAGAGCTAAGCTTGAACTTCCATGCCCTGTTCTTCAATACAAATGTATTCTCTGAACATTTAATTTAGGGGGGGAAATTACAGAACAGGAAACATGATAACCAGAATAGTCAATTCTAAAACTTTAATAAAAGCCTCATCTAAAAACCTCCTCCTCCTATATCACCTTTCACTCCTTTTGATCAACGTGCAATAGGCATTAGAAAACTAAAATGCACATGTCATCTTTGCTGTGGTAAAGAAAAACAGACCTAAAGAGCAAGACAGGCCAAAAACCCCCCATCCCATAAATATGTAATACATATTATGTAGTGATATGTATGCTTTTATCAGTAGAATCATTCTATATACTACTGAAGACCAGAGTGAGATCTGCTTTCTCAATATCCAAGTAAAATCCAGTGGAACAAAAAGGGATGTCCAGCCTAAAGGAAACCCACTTGTCCAATCAGATTCTCCAGGGTTTGTTTGAAGTGGCTGGCACACATGATGAGCACTGGAAAACCAGTTAAGTCTAGAAAGGAACTTCTGACTTCCATACAAGTGCATAAGCTACAGCAACCAACCAAGGGGGAAGAAAATGATACACCAGCACCACTGAAATCCTTAATTTGCCCAAACTGCATACATGACCTGACAAAGTAATTGGGGCAACACAGAAGCTACCACTTTCCCTTCCATGAGGAGAACACTTCAAATAGAAACTTTAAAAGTATTGTTTTAAAAATACAATGACATTTATATGAATTTAGCAGTAATTTCCAGTATGTTAGGCAACAGTACAAGTGCTTTGCAAGGAAACTGCTACTTACTTCAGAGCATCTTTCAACATAGTATTGTGTTGGGTAAAAATAGTCCCACGCTAGTTCTGTTTTAAGACTGTATGAGAGAACAGAAGCCCTTAGAGAATATTCTATACATTTTCTTAATATTAATCTTCAGACATATTTGACATCCACAATCCTAAACACACCTAAGTTACACTAGCAACAACATAAAAATACTTACTGTCAGATATTAAAATAACTACAGTCTTCCATTCAGAAAATGCAACTGATTTGTCTGATCACAGATTTAACTGAATATTGGTAATACAAATAATGCCACATTCATATACAGTTGTGCAAGCAGCTGAACAAAGAACTGTTTTGCCAGGGAGTATTTAACTGCCTCCTTACCCCCTCACCCCTTAATTTTATGACACTTCTCAATTATATTCTTTAATCATTTTGGGAGGCACAGTGAAACAGCTCATGCAAATTAGCCAAAAACAGAGGAGTTCTCAAGAAAAGAAAAGTCTTAGATGGGAGAGAGGTAACTGTTTGAGGACCTGGAGCTTCAAAGGCATTCAAATTCCACAGATTCAAAAGCAAAACTTTAGTCGAAGATAACAACTTCCCCATATACACAGCACCAAAGTAGAATGTTCAGGTTCAGCAGAACTAGAGAAGATCATGCACAATCATCCTTTTCTTCCTCAAGCCAGGGCTTAAATCACTCCTGCCAACACTTATGCTGGACTCCCAGGCATACACCCACCCTGACTATCAAACACCTGCGTAACAAACCCTGCTCTGTAAAATAATACTTGTCAGATAAAACACAGGCCTTGCACATCATCCACATAGTGAATCATAAAGGACTTTGAACACAGCAATGAGCATTAACTTCTTCAAAATCAATATTCTTGCTCTACTAATGACAACAGCAGCTTACTCAGTAACAGCCACATTCTAGCAGCAGCTCTTGACTTCTAGTTTATCTTGCTAGAAGTAAAAAACCACCCCAACAAAACACCAAGAAAATACCAAAACCCACAAAAAAAAAAAACAACAACCACCACCACCAACAACCAGTTAATCATTTCCTTGTGACATTAAATATTGTATGGAAAGTAGGTTTTCAGTCTGTTTACTCTCATCTTCCCCTTTGGAAGAGGCATTCCTACACCCATATTTCAGACAACTACTACTTATTTGAGGGGATTTAACACATGGATCCCTGAAACTTGTCTTCTGCAAAAAGAATCAAGGAAGGCAAGAGTAGAATCAGCTTCAGTGAATCATCAAATGGCATATCCCACAGGATTAGCTAGAATATAAACTAAAGCACTCGGGGCAAAGCAAAGGTTGGAAATAACACTTTTGTATACAGGAAGAATTGGAAAACACCACTGAGAAGGAAAATATTGTTGGGTTTTAGGTTTATTTTGTTTGCGTTTTTTTAAACAGCAGTCTTACAGCTGAAGAGGATATCTATCACTTCAAAAGCATACAGGTTGGCAATATTCTACTCTAAAATAAGGAATCCAATGTATGATTCAGGATCAAGAAAGGAAAAGCTCATGAAAAACAAGACTGCTACTACAGGATAACAGGGGTGCATGGACAAAGCTGATCATTACCATGTAGCCTTTCATTCTTGTATAATATGTAATTAGAAAATATAGGATATAGAAATAAAGGATAAAGCAATTGGATAGTTTAATACCCCCACCCCACCCCCCCCCCCCGAGTTGGAATTACATAGGAAACTCTACTTAATTGAACACTAAGTTATTCATATTTTAGTCCAATGATTTTTAAACTAAACATTAGTTTTACTGTGGAGGGATTGTGTAAGTCATTAGTTTATGGCATTTATTTTAAAGTTACCATGGTTCTCAAAAGCAATACACAAATTCCAATCCACATTAAAAGTCATATTAGCTAACCCTAATGGATGCAGTTAGTCCTTATATAAAATTAACACTTCAACATCAGTCTTAAAGATACTCAAGAAGCTCATACAATGGTTGAATGATTGCACATAAAAACCAGACAGACTGAGGTATGGGAACAAGAGGGGACTGCAGTATTTTAAGTTAGGGCACAGCAAGCTCTTGCAAGGTTGCAAAGAAGCTACAAACAGAACATATGGGATATAACACAATGTCATCATCAATGAATGTAGCAGCTTTTCATCAACACTTTTACTTAGCTGGAAAGAGTTTCTTAATTTTTAAATTTCTGTAGCTTCTTCAGTTTTATTTTTTAATGAAAAAATTAAAACCTCCAAATGCAATTTAATTCAGCGGAGGCATATGAATGAAGATGTAATTTTTTCCTTTTCATTAAGAAATAACAACTGTTCCACTGCTTTGTATGTCTATGAAATACAATAGTCTTGTAATATACACTAAATGTATGCATATGGTTAAAAGATTCTATTTGGAACACAGAACAAATGTATAGAAAAATGGTAATATCATGAATATTTGGACAGGAAAGATTAAAAGGTTAAGCAAATGAAGATTAACATCAATGGCATTCCACACTCCAACTAGAATATTATGATCAGAAGCAACAGGTCAACAGGCAACCCTGCAGGCTTTTGTGGGGAGTATGTGGTAGCTCCACAGGACCTGAAAGAGGTGGTTTTCCCATTTTCCTCTGCCAACCAGTCACTAGTCCCACTACCCTCTGTGTACCAGCACACTACTGGTCAGAAAATCACGAAGTCAAGGAATAAGATCAGATGAAAACTGCCTTTTTTGTTGTGTTACGGCCAGCACAAAGGAGGGCAGCCACACACATGGTGGCTCTACCCTTAGATGCATGAGCTTATACTGAAATAGATTATGTGACTGTAGCCTGAGAAGACAGATGATCTTTAATATTTCAGCTACAGTAAGATCTGTTCCATCCCAGCTGCATCCCTTGCAATCCACCTACTTGTGATCTGTGAAGATACACTTTGAGACTGTAAAACTTGGGTGCTTAGAAACCAACTCTGTGAAAAAGCAGCAACATTCACACATGTAGGAGTTAAATCCAATTTCCTCCTTCGCCAGCAGGGGTGACTCAGGCCACAGATCTCCTTTTAGAATCTCACATTCTTTCTCTTGATTTTAAAATGGTTATACCCCTCAGAAATGCAACTATTTAAAACTACAGTATCTAAGTGGAGCTCATGATGTCTTTTCTCACGATCTTCACAAGTGCTTAAACCATTGCTGAAGCATGGACTGGAGTTTTACATTTGCAGAATTACTGCACTTGATGACACCAATTCAAGCCAAATCTGAAAAGCACTTCAGGCAACTTTTAGCGTGCTGTACTATTAACTCTCTAGTAACCTAGTTTAAATACCTCCTGCTACTTTCAAAAGACCATTTATGCACTACACCACACATCACCTCCAAGCAAGCAGCACTTCCTCTCAGTATGCTCCTCACTCAGAGTTATTTAGTAAAGGTGAGTTTAAAAGGCCAGAAGCTGGCCTTGACAGAGAACTAAATAGAAAGAAAACACTAAGTGGTGGAACAGAAGTTGTAAGAAACTGACAATACGAAACCTTGTATTTCCTTTCACAGAGCGGCCCCTGCTAAGTCCCACCTTCTCGTCCCCATTACCTGTCACAGTAAGTGCAACCCTTCAGATCTCTGAAGCAAGCACAAAGTGCTTCTCTTGGTGACAAGCACATGCCAAGACAGAGGCTGAGCATCCTGCCTGACCTCACAGGGTTATAAAATCCCAAATAGCAAAGAGAAGTGGGCATCCAATGGCTGAACACAGTCTGTTCTGACACAAAGGGCAGAGGACTTGAAACAAATCAGCAGGTAGCAAATTCAAACTAAAAAGCTAAAAACTAGAAAAGCAGAGTGCTTTGCACTGCACAGGACAAACTGTGGAACTCCTTTTGGGTCCTAAAATTTTATATACTTAAAAGAAGGGGGGGGAAGGGATAAAGTAATGGAAGAGAAATCCAGCATGCCCATTAAATATAAATTCAACACCTTTGTTCTGCCATATCCGGAACTGCAAGTTACTGGAGATTGGAAGATCATACTGGAGAAGGTGTCCGTGCATTTCTGCCCTTTTCCTACACTCTTCTCTTGTCATCTACGGCTGGCACTGTCAGAGAAGATCCTAGGCTTTCATCAGCTCCTGGACTATCCCAGCACAGCTGATCTTCCACCCACTAATGGTATTTCTGATATGTAAGCTGCAGTGAAAAAGAATTCACCAGTAGATAACCATATATATACAACACCAAGCAACAGGCAAACGTCAGTAAAAAAAATGGGGAAGAAAATATGAGAAAAAGAAAAGAGTCCTGTAGCAAACTAGGACATATTTTCCTCTTCCTTCATACAGCTTTGCTTTTCTTCATGTCTGAGTATCAACTGTCAATGCTGAACCCCCAAAACCTACTCCACAGAATGCTTTGGATTGGAAGGGACCTTAAAGTTCATCCAGTTCCAAGCCCCTGCCACGGATGTACCAGTTTTAGCTATCACAGAAATGGTGTGATTTGAGAATATGGTGCCTCTCAGTTAAAGAACAGAAATACTACATCTTCTTTTGTAAGAGTTTATTTTTGTTGTTTGACTGTAACATTTTGGTTGGTTAAAATTAGGCCGCTCCAAAATATAACTACTATATATTAATCGATTTCTCTATATATCGTAGAATCATGGAATGGTTTGGGTTGGAAGGGACCTTAAGAATCATCCAGTTCCAGCTCCTCTGCCACAGGCAAGGACACCTTCAACTAGAGCAGGCTGCTCCAAGCCCCGTCCAAAGTGACCTTGAACGCTGCCAGGGACCGGACAGCCACAGCTTCTCTGGGCACCCTATGCCAGAGCCGCAGCACCCTCACAGGGTATTCACATACAGAAAGGGGAAGATTTTCTGAAATGTTTAGCAATAATTAAGTAGGAAGCTATTACTTGACCAATTATGTTCACCAGACCAATGACACATTTCATACATTTGGGTTTTTAAATGTACAGAGCCTACAGACATGGAGACCTCAATAGCAGCCTTCCAGTATCTGAAGGGGGCCTATAGGGATGCTGGAGAGGGACTCTTCATTAGGGACTGTAGTGATAGGACAAGGGGTAACGGGTTAAAACTTAAACAGGGGAAGTTTAGGTTGGATATAAGAAGGAAATTCTTTCCTGTTAGGGTGGTGAGGCACTGGAATGGGTTGCCCAGGGAGGTTGTGAATGCTCCATCCCTGGCAGTGTCCAAGATCAGGTTGGACGAGGCCTTGGGTGATATGATTTGGTGTAAGGTGTCCCTGCCCACGGCAGGGCGGTTGGAACTAGATGATCTTAAGGTCCTTTCCAGCCCTAATGATTCTATGATTCTGTGATATCTCACAAATTACACTGATGTGCTCCAGCAAAATGGAATGATTAAACTTTAACTAATTTGTTCAAGCTTGTTATTTTACAGTATATCTTAAAAGAGAACAAAAGCCAATTGTTTCATGTATAGAGAATGTTTGTTTCTACAGTCATAGAAAAAGAAAAGCTGTGGTTTATTGCCAGACTTCACAAGGACACGTTTGATGTTGTATCTTTGCCCTACACCCAAGAGTGAGTCAGTTAACTTCTTTATATTATTTCAGAATATCCAATCTTTATGCAGTGAATGGAAAGTTACTGAACTAACGCATGCAACTGAAATACTAAAATTATAAAGTCTTTTCAGAAAGCCATTTTAATAAAATCCATAATCCTTCACCAAAAATTGACTGTTACTAAGCTAGCTCCTAGCCTTTTAAAAGTTATATTTTAGCTGAGATTTCTTCATACATATACTGCTTTGGAAAGAATCTTGGTACACCAGATATTGATGAAACCCACCATGCTGAGATCAGCCCTATACTTTCAGCTTTGATCAGCTTTGCTTACCAATGTGGATTACAAGGAATGCTGCCTTGCAGAAGTACCTACCTTGACACGAGAGTATTTTGACCAATAATTAAAAATAAATGACTGATGAACATCTACCAGGTAAACTACAACAAAACTCTAGCTTACATCAGATTTGAATCAAATTGAGGGTAGGAAAACAGAAATGGTAAAAGATATGGTAGTGATACTGCCAGTAAGTCTTGATTCAACTGTAATAGCTTTTCACAGAGTCACAGAATGGTTGGGGTTGGAAGGGACTGTTGGAGATTACCTCATCCAAACCCCCTGTCAAGGCAGTCACCCAGAGCAGTTTACACAGGAACACATCCACACAGGTTTTGAATCCCTCCAGAGAAGGAGACTCCACAACCTCCCTGGGCAGCCTGTTCCAGTGCTCTGCCACTCTCAGAGTAAAGTTCTTCCCCATATTCAGTTGGATGCAACATCTGGTGTTTCAGTTTCTGCCTGTCACCCCTTATCCTGTTGCTGGGCACCACTGAAAAGAGTCTGGCCCATCCTCTTGACACCCGGCCTTAAGATATTTGTATGCATGATGGAACTCCAGCTCAAAGCGTCCCTTTGAGCATACCAAGATAAATAGCACTGCATACTGTTTCTGCACTCTTTCCATAGGCATCCATTTCTCACCTTGGTTAGGGACAGCTATGGGCTCAGTAAGCAAAGGTACCTTCATTCCCATGAAGGAATCTTTTTATTTGTGAATTCACAAGAAAATATTGTTGGATTCTACTTTTGTCTTGGTTTATTATGAGCTAACAGCAGGCAGCTAGAGCAGAGTAAATCCTACACCTGGCAACTGCAGTCTTTCAAGCTTCCATGAACGTCGCATTATTTGGTTCTCTGGAAGCTGGGATTGCACAGAATGCTAAGGGCTGTGTTGGAGCAGGGCTGAAGGCAGGACACAAATAGAATGGAGCAACAGAAAAGGAAGCTGTGTGCAATGGTGAAAAAAACATTCCTATTGCTGATTTGTATTCTGCCTGAATAAGAGGAAGAAAGTAAGAAAACCTCCAGCTCATTCACATGAGGAATATAAATAGAAGATTCAGTAAAGAACTATTTTTCTAGGCATTTGCATTTGGAACATGTTCAAACTCTAGTTCTATACTGAATAGTCATAAAGGCAACACCTGTTAATCACAAAATCAGAGTTCCAAAATTTAGAAATATATTAATTTAATGCCAGTGTTACATACAGTTTGTGTAGTGTACACAAATAAAAACCATAGTTAAAGACACATAATACCATAGGTGATGGCAACTGTAGATAATTCTCTCCCATGGTGGATGTGATTGTGTGGTACATTTCACAATAGTTATAAAAAGATGAAAGACAGAGCTTGAGGATGACAAATAAGGGAATATTTTATATACTAACAAAGTCAGAGGCAGCAAGGAAAAAATCATGTTAAGGAAATAATACAAACAGTGAAGCAGAGGGAGCAGCACGGGGGGGGGGGGGGGGCATTTAAATATATAGCATAATAAGGAAGAGAGGAAGGAGATTTGCAGGCCAGAGTATTTTCAAGGGGTACATATTACTAGCAGCTCCCTCATCAGTACGGTGCACAGGAACAAAGCCCCTTTAGAGAGTGTGGGGAAGGTGAAGCTTTGCTTCTGTTTAAAGCAGGAAAAGCAAACAGCTCACACCAGACATATTTGTGCTGCTTCATAAAATAAAGACCGTATCTATAGCCACAAGTACAGCACAATATTAGGCTAGGATCTGTAAAACAAAATATACTTTATCCACATAAGGTGCGTTTCAGACAGGTTTATTCCAGCCCAGATTTAAACTGCTCTGTGCACCAAATGCTCAGCAGCATTTGGGAATGCATCTTCCAGTTCATTTTCATCCAAAAGTAAGCCAGTTTTGTCTACTATAAAACTGTTTCATGACATGAGACATGGCATAATAAGAGAGATAATTAGGAAATTCACTTCAAAACAACACTTATGTTCCAAACCAGAATACAGCAAAAACAGTGCTAAAAATTAAGACCACTATCAAAGACTCCCTGTTGTCAGGAGTCCGATTTTCAGAAGGCAATAGAGTTATACCACCATATGCTTACTCATCCTCCTGTTCTTTACAGTTTGTACTCATTTCTATACAGAATTCTACACATCCATTGTTCCTTGAAAGCAGGAACTGTGTGTTACAGGTTGTGCAGAAAAGGGCAGCTATCACTGGGCTGTTTTTATAAAAGAGTCCAGAAGCCCTCTTGATATTAGGTATGATCTTCAGAGGGCTGCACCTGAAAAAGGATAATCTACAGTAAAGGTGATAATTACTAAATCTCAGTATTTGCTATAAATATTGATAGTACATTGATAGTATTTGCTGTCTTTGGACATGCAATTTGGTAAATAAATCTCTTCTAAATAAAAATCTATAAAAAGCCTCATTAGATATATCCCAAGAGTCTACCTTGTACTATTTTTAGCCCCACACAAAAGAAAGCAGAGGAAAGAGACAGCCATACACACAAACTGAATCCAAATGGGTTATAGGTTGCCGATTCCACTCCCAGTTTCAGCCAGTACCAAGGCTGAGCAGGCATCTCCAACAGACACACACAGCACAAAGGGTTCCTTGTGCTGGTCTCCACTATGGCTGACCAGGACAAAAGTGTGTTACAGAAGCTAAGTGCTTCATGCCCAGAGACATACACATGCAAATGAGTCTCTCAACCAGCCCCAAGGGCTTATTGCACCTACAGTAGCTGGCTTGGAGCTGCTAGTCCCTCTACCAGCCAAGTGCCAGACTCTCCCTTCTCTCAGTCTTTCCCAGATCTATGGCTGCTTCAATACCAGGCTCCCAAGCATCTTACCTGCTCACCAGCCCACTAACAGCCCTGCTTAGTGCTGCACACTGACTTACATATCTACACAACATCCATGCTCTCCAGCTGCTGGCACCTCGAGATGTGCAGGCCCGTATGACCCCAATGGCTTGACTCCAGTCTGAACTGTGGTCTGAGACTGGCACTTTGTGCTCCATGTATACATGTCTATAGAAGAGAGTCCCTTCACCAGGCAAATAAAACTATCCTTTTCATTCCCTATCCTTCTGGTTTCCAATGCTTGCTCCTCCCCAGACCACCTCAGATCCTCCTTTACCCTGCCTTTGGTCCTTCCCCTAAACATTCCACAGTAAGTCCTGAACAATTCCATGATGCTCTTCACAAAACCTAACCTCTCCCCCCACTTAAAAATAAAGCCACAGAGGACTGCACTGTCGTTCACTGTGCAGCTCAAATACTCAGGAGTTAAGGTGCTGTGATATGTATTAAAATCATATTTTTATAAAGAGGTATCGGAAAGCCTGAAATAAAATCAGAAACTTATTAGAATGTACATGCCTGAAAAAAATGAAGAGAAGAAATTAACTTGCAATGGTGATAAGGATTTGCCTTGAGCAGCTAATGACAGTTTCCCCATATATGCTATAGTCTAACAATTAAAAAAGAAATTTAAGTCAAATTGTTGTCGTCAGCAAAGGCTGAAGTATTCTTAATGACATTACCAAAGTGTCCAAACATAAGCCAAATTCCTTTGGAGTAAGAACTCTGCAAGTGCCTATCAAAGCCTCTGATCTGACAGAGGCAACACATGAAAGAAAAGGAATATGCTTTCTTACACAAAGGAGTACAAGAGAGCTCCTGGCAGCATGACAGACATCTTTTCAAGTTTCTACTGACATCATGAAAGAGAATTAGGTAACATTTGAGCATACCGGTAGAAGTCACTAGCAAGCACAAGTTGTATCACAGAAGTCAAACAAGCTCCCTGGAAGTTTCCAAGCAAATGCGTACATCACATACTCACAGAGCAACGAAGCACTTGAGTGAACTCATAGGTTAACTGACCAGCAACTTAGAACAAATGAGTACAACAAAATACAAACCTAAACCCCATGCAGTTAAAAATAAGTCACTGTTCCAAGGGTGCTATTATAGACAAGTAAAAGGGGGAAATGCAGAAGTTCAGTTTTTCATATTTTATTTGAGAATCACAGAATGGGTTGGGTTGGAAGGAACTTTAAAGATCATCCAGTTTCAACCCCCTGACAAGGGCAGGGACACCTTCCCCTAGACCAGGTTGCTCCAAGCCCCGTCCAACCTGGCCCTGAACACTGCCAGGGATGGGGCAGCCACAGCTTCTCTGGGCAACCTCTGCCAGTGCCTCACCACCCTCACAGTAAAGAGCTTCTTTCTAATATCTAATCTAAATCTCCCCATTGTCCTACCCTTACATGCCCTTGTAAAAGTCCTTCTACCGCTTTCTTGTAGGCCCCCTTTAGGTAATGGAAGACTGCTAAGAGCAGTCTTCTCCAGGCTGAACAACCCCAAATCTCAGCCTGTTTTCATAGAAATGTTCCAGCCCTTGGAGCATCTCCATGGCCTCCTCAGGACTTGCTCCAACAGGTCCACATCCTTGTTCTGCTGGGGACCCTAGAGCTCGACACAGTACTGCAGGTGGGGTCTCGCAAGAGCAGAGTAGAGGGAGAGAATCACCTCCCTTTCCCAGCTAGACGTAACTGCTGCTGTGCCTTCCACCTGCATGTGGTGCAACAGCATTTGCAGCCCAGGGCTGCAGAACAGGCAGGATGGCATCACTACATCTTACAGACCACTTGGGCTCATGAAGAGAGAGCACCTTCAGCTGGTCACAGTGACTGACCCCGAAACAACAGATGCTACAGAGACTTTGCCTGGGAAATTCTGAAAAGTGACGATATAGGCTTTGTCTGTAATAAGAGTTCCACAAATAACTAGTCCATACTTACACGTTTCATACTGCTAATATTTTTAATAACTGAGAAATCTAAATTCCCAGGATTCTTTCAGATCATTTATTACACTAAACTACCTTGAGCTACCTTTCCATGACAACAGGGCAGAACTACACAGTCACTCAGTTAACACACATTCACCTGCTGTCTGCGTGTGCACTCTTACACAGAAGTGTAAAATTAACAAAGAACTTCACTGCAACATCACTGTTTCACAGCAATTAGCAGCAACTTTGCTCCTCTTCCCAATTGTTCTGTGAAGTTAAGAACTACGATTTCCTGTGCGGTTTGTGGCAGTATATGACTGTCTTTTGGCCAGGCTACTTAATTTATTGTCCCGGGTTCAGCAGTAGCAGTCATTTTTCTCCTTCTTGGTAGCCGGTGCAGTGCTGTGTTTTGACTTTTGGCCTGGGAACAGAGCTGATAACAATGATGTTTTGGTTTGGCCAAGGACTTTGTGAGCGTCATGCTCTGCCAGGGAGGAGGGGAAGCCAGGAGGAAACAGAGACAGGACACCTGACGCAAGCTAGCCAAAGAGGTATTCCATACCACAGCACATCATGCCCAGGATGTAACTGGGAGTTAGCCGGAAGGGCTGGGAGACTGCGGGGTTGGAGGAGGTATCGGTCAGAGCTTGGTCGGGCTGGGGGGGCGAGTTATCGGTCAGCTGGTGGTGAGATGTCGTATTCTCTTCCCTTGTTATTTCCTTTATCATTGTTACTATTGGTGGTAGCAGCAGTGATTTGTGTTATACCTTAGTTACTAAACTGTTCTTATCTCAACCCGTGGGAGTTGCATTCTTTTTGATTCTCCTCTCCATCCCTCCAGGAGTAGGGGGAGGGAAAGAAGGGGGGAGTGAGTGAACGAGTTACCTGACTGGGTTTAAACCACGACATTTATATGATGTTATTCCTATGGCAAAGTGTCACTGACTTCAGCTGAGCTCAAGAAATTCAGAGAATCTTCAGTCTTGTAAGAAAGCAGAGCTTTTCTATGATACATAAGTATCCTCTGACCCCTGCATGTGTCATTTCAAGGGAAATAAGGCATCAGAGGCTCCTGAAGCCAGGTTAAGTATGGGATCATAAGGTGTCTATTGGATGTCTTGGGAATGTTGGGAAAAAATAAAATCTCAGTTATATCCTAAGCTTTGTGAAACTGAAAGAAAAACAAGACACTGAAACAATCAGCTGGAGACAGAAAGAAGGATATTCCAAACATCCAAACACTTACGAAACTACCATGGGATACTCTTCTAGTACACATTCCTGAAACTCATAACTAAAACCCAAATACTTGTGAACCTCTTAGTTTCACAACTGAATGGTACAAGAGGTAATCCAAAACCCCAAAAGAAAGGTTTTGCCCCAGTTCTCACAAAGCAAAACTCAGTGACAGTTCTACTGTTGCAGTGAATACAAAGTACTTCCTGCTTGGGAAGGGGAGAGCTAACATAAAACTGACACTCCAGATGAACACAGACTTACTAAAACACTTTGCACATCAGGAAGGTTGCAGTAGAAAGGACGGTCACGTGGCCTCCTGCCTTTTTGACTCATACAGACCCCTTATTCAAAAGAAAGGTGCCAAAAACACACCACTTTTTGAAATCAGCTTCTCTCCTTAACATCCTATAGAGCACAGATGTCTTGGCAAGGTTGGCACTAAAAAAAAAACAAACCCAAGCTATTCAACCAGCTGCTTTGATTTTCTTATGCCTGAACAGTCACATGCTCTGTTGAGACCTCTATTCTCTTTCTGCCTTGAGTCAATAAAAAGCTGGTTGTTGTTTATCAACATGAGCAGCAGTTTTTCAATGATTTCTTGTGATAAAAAGAAACAAGACAACTCCTGTAGAAATAACTCACTCAAGTTATTAAAAATAAAAGCAAGTCCTGGAAAAAAAATAAAAAAATCAATAATTATTAACAATATATGAGTGTCCATAGAGCATACAATAGAAGTTAGGTCCTTTTTATCCCCCAAAACCTTTTTTCCAGACAAACATACAGCATCTTAACACGTAAAATTAATTGGAATCTTTAATAAATACCCCTGTGCATGCTCCTAGCCTGGAGCAAACACAAAGCAGCTTAGACCACATGTTTACAGGTTACCTTTCACTGACAGCACTGTTACAATCAGTGCAACCACCAAACTCACAGGCTTTAACTGCATCTGCACCACGAAATTAGAGAGAAGCATTATGACCAGAAAGCGTATTTCACTGAGCAGTTTCCAAGCAACTCACTTCCTATTTTCAAAAGGTACCAGGAAAGACACCAAAATACATGTATCTTAAAGTTATCTCTGAAACACTCCAAAGACAAAACATAATTGTTAGCTTGGAGCCCCATCAGTCCATATCGCTAGTAAAAGGGGATGAAAAACAAGATGTCCACTAGTTTGCTTTGCCTATAAATACCAGTGTCTGAGCCATCTTAATTTTTCTCAGGAAGAACACATCCATGTGGTCTTAATATCAACTAAGTCATCACTGGTGATCATCATTCTGTGATTCTATGACAGCAATAGGGGTTTAGTTTTGCTTCATTGATTCCACTGCCTCCTTCATACTTGATAAGCAGGTGAGTGTTACTGTCTACTGTTACTGCAAACTTAGGATAAAAGTGGGAGGTCAGTTATCCCAAAACCTGTAAATCCCACTGTGGTTAGACTTAATTCAATGCCTGTAATGACATCTATTTATCCCATTCAGTACCCTGTATGAAGTATGATTGTTGGTGTACAGTGTGACAGAGCCTGCATCATCAAAACAAAAAGATTACAGTAGAAAGACTTGCAGCATAAACATACTTAAGTCACAAAAAAGGACAGGAAAATTCTACCACACTCTCTGGCAGACATTTGTTCATCAGGCTGTCAAATACTATAGGCTGCTTTGCAAGACACCTTGACCTGTATTTTCATCTGCAAGGAGGAAAGGAAAAACTGGAGAAGGATTCAAAGTGTAAACGCCTCCCTCTTTTCCACTCAGGACTTCAAGGATAAGATTAGTCCTACATACAAACACTCTGCATCAGGTCTGGCTGTGTTTGCTACCAGGTGCAGCAGGAAGTATGATGAAAGACAGAATCCAGGACTGCAGCTGACTCAGTGCTAACATCAGAGGGGAAACACTTCAGTGAAGTCACGTGCAACTTGGTTAAGTATCACTCATTTTATAACCTACACGATTTAGCAGCATTTGGAATTGTGTTGCCCATTCTCAAAGTTACAATGGGTGTTTTAAGTTTGCGCTCTATTTCACCCTGGGCTGAATGTGATTTAAGGTAAAGAAACAGTAACTGATTTTTCATTATCCTATGTAGCAAACTACCAAAGAGTGACATGCTACCACCCCACCATCCCCCCACCCCCAACCAGCCTATAACATCTTTAGGTTATTCGAGGGGCTATCAGAGGCACAAGTTCCCATTTCAACTGAATAGTGCAGACTAAGAAATCCAGGAATTGTGCCTATACAAACTGAGGGTTTTCTGCAGTTGTCTGGGTTTCCAGTGGTTTTGTGGCCTTACATGAGTACCAGCTCACAACATGCGCAGCAGAAACTGCTCCTGGGCCTGGATATACTCAGTAATATGGACATCAGCACCCACTCACCTGATTCTGCAAAATCCACACAGCATGCACAGTAACTCCTAAAAGCGCTGCATTTGTTAGACACTTCTAGACTAACTCTCCTGAAAGCCTAGTTCTCCTAAGAATTGTCAAACTTGCTGCTCAGGCAGTAATCCTGGAGAACTGGTTTAAATGCTCTTCAAGTACACTTATCAGTCAAACTAGTTCAGGGCAAATACTTTTAGGCAATTTTATGTTAGAGTCTTACAAAAAGCACTGCACTATCAAAATGTGTGCTGATTTTGCAGGCATGTTTTGATCCATCTTTCACTTTATTTCCCAACCCACAGCCACATTTCACAGTTGTTACTATAATTTGGCTAAGGACATTTTCAAATTCATCATTAAAATAACTTTACTGCTGGGCAGACGTTGTACTTGTTGTATGGTGTTTATGTGGCATGGTTTTGGTAGCTGGGGAGGGGGGCAGAGAGGGGCTGCAGAGGTGGCTTGTGTAAGAAGACACCAGAAGCTGTCTCCACACTAGGCAGGGCCAGCTTTAATTCCATGAAGGACGTAATACACTTAATATTTTTTTTTAAGTGATTCCTGAATTTATCTTTGAACTTGGGACTAAGTTGTTTGGTTTTTTTTTAAATTTATTTCATTTATAATTTAATTTATTATTAATTCAACTTAATCATGAAAATTATCACTTTTCATGCACTGGGTATAGCTCTTCAGGTATGTTCCTTACAGTCGTTTTTAATGAAACACTGTAACAATCAGAAAACGTTATTGAATAAGAAACAGAAACAATGACACACATGAAAATCTTAGAGACAACTTCTCCCAGACAACCTGCACCATCTCAGTGGTATCACTGGCTGCAAACAACTGTTCTCAGGAGCCACAGGGTTGCCAGGGCCCTCTTAAGGCCAGCCTGGGTCACAACATGAGTACAGAGATAGGAATGTAGTTTATTTATCAACCTTCAGTGGCAATCCTCCTATTGATCACACAAGGTAACCGTGGTGCAGGTGTCTCATCTGCTTCTGCCCTTAAGCTGAAACCTGGTAACTTCCCAAATGCAACATGTTTAGTTAATGTTATCCCAATACGGTGACCTTCTGTGCAAGCTCCTTTCTCTATTTCAGTTTCTTTTAATCTGTTCAGTAAGCATAGGTAACACCTGGCTGTAGAACCAGCTTACACTGCAAACTTCCCTCTCAAATCATGTGGGCGAGGACTAGAGAGGTTTAAATATATTGAGCCCAGGAAAGGCAGCAAGAAGCAAGTAGCAGGCAAATCTATGCAAGCTAAAAATAAAGTAACAGTTTCCATTGTTCTAAGTGATGGCTTGCAGGGAATAACTACTCTTTTTCTTCCCGAAGAGTAAGTTACTTTAAATATGACACCCAGTGTACGGTTCTGCTAATTTTATGAAGAGTCATCTCTTAAAACGGTGAAGTCATTCCATTAGACTTAAAAACCAAACATTTGTTTTAAATTATCTGAAAGCCAAATGCTGAAATACTCACAACATAAACAGGAAATAAAATTAACTTACAAGTTACTATCATAAGAAAAATAGAAAAGGCAAGCACAGAGCATGACATCAAGACTCTAATATTTTAAGTACTGGCTTTAGTGACCATAAGAAGGTAAACTATCTATCCATATGCAGCTTTAATACAAACATGGTGCTAAAAAAAATATTATTTCTCTATATAAAACTCAAAGAACACTAATATAAAACATACCCCATCTTCTCTTGCATTAAATTTAATCCCATAGAATTTGCATAAGCAAATTTGCTAAAGCCTAGGATGTTGTCTGGGAAAGAAAAGCTAAATAAGAAACAGTAACAGTTACAGAGGAAAGTAAGAAACAGTGAGACTGCAGTTTGCAAAGGAAACAAAAAGCTGGATAAAGTGAACATTGTCTGGCACAGAAACAGAACTACTCCCCAGTGAACATCAAAGGTCCTAAATAAAACCCTATACTCTCAATCCCTGCAGGCCTCAAACAAATTCCTAGTTAAATCTAATGACACATTTTGCTGCCTCTGTGAAGAAAAAAAGAAACAAGATGAGGAGAGCCACATGCTGAAGATAACATGGAAGCATTTCCTCCACTGTGCATGAAGAACTTCATCTCCCTTTCCATCCCTTTTCCCTTTCTCTTCTCCCAGAACGGCATCATATTGCATTCCCAGCTCAATGCCATTGTCAGGCAGGTGCCTTTTTGGTATTTTGTTTTTACACTTAAAAACTGGCAGTCAAAAGATCCAGCTTAGGAAACAAATATTCTACTAGAAAAGAGTCACAAGTGTCCAGGCAGCAGGAAAAAAAGCAAGGAGAGTTGAGCGAGCTCACTCTTCAGCAGTGAGAAACAAGGAACTGGCCCTTGCCACTCCTTGTGCAGTCCAGTGCTGCCCACTCCCTTTGCTGGGCATACCAGCAAGTCAAGAGCAGCAGGCTGGGGAAGGCAGGCAGCAGCAAACACCACTCCTGCTACACACGCAACCAGCCAAAGGGGAATTGTGTAACACCAGCACAGTGGTTCTACCCTTTGATAGGAGATGCATTGAAACAAAGAACAAAGAAACTTCTTGGTTAACAAGTTAAGCCTGGAGGAATACACCCTTTTCTTCCACGTCCGCTACACAAGCGATCAAAAGAATTGAGATGAGAAAAGCAACCCCAAAGGCAGTACAAAGACCCAAAGTTACCCTGTTCTTTACTAACACTGTAACGAACAGCAGCTGGCTACACACTTTTAAATCCTGAACTGATTGGCTATCTCCACTTGAAGGCGGTAATCTGAAAGTTCTTCCTAATCAAACCCATTCAGGAGGGGTGCAGAGAAGGCACATTCTTCCTGCCAAGAGACAGAACTTCAGGCAGCAATGCCACCTACCCAACCAATGTCACAACTCCTCTTGCAGTACAGGCAAGAAAGTTTCCATTTCCTGTGCAGGCACTGGTGCAGTGAATGCAGCTCCAGCAGTGCCCCAGCAAAGACTCTGTCTGACTGCAGCGTACTGAGGTAAGGAGACGAGAAAAGAAAGGGTAAAAATCTTTTTGGTAAAGACACAAGGATGACAGTGTAAAACTTGAAGGGGTTTGGTTTATTTTTAATATAACTCATCCAAGTAGGTAGAGGAAAAACAGTAACACCATGAACCTTACCCCTCACTGTAATAAATTATTCTAGGTTTAAATACTATTTGAAGAAAGCATCTGCCCAATTCTCTGATGACGTAAGAAAGTACTTAAGACCATCTTCTCTCTAGCAGGACATTCTAATATTAGCTTCCCCACAGAAGTGCTGTCTAATTTTCCACAGGGAAAGGAGGAAGTTCCCTGACATTTTGAATACCAGCTCAATGAACCTGTGGAAGCAGGTTCACCGACCCCATTTGCTAGTGGGTGTCAGAATCTCTTCAAATAAATAATAAAGAAAATTTACATGCTGATGTCATAGAATCATAGAATGGTTTGGGTTGGAAAGGACTTCAAGATCACCTAGTTCCAACCCCCCTGCCACAGGCAGAGACACCTCACAGTAGACCGCAACGCCCAAGGCTCTGTCTTCAGCATACTTCTAATCTAAAATTCATCCGTAAGCTTTTAGCAGAGGTCAGCTGCTTAAAAAGGTGTTTTGTCTTGAAAATGAACTAACATGGCTTTTATACCTAATGGCAATAACAGTTTACTTGGAAATACACAACCTTTTTGAAAGTAATTAAAATTCAGCTTAATGTGAGATGGTTTCCTGCTGAAACACTTTAAATATTTAGTTGTACCAAATTATTACTCACATATAATTTTCAGTGTCAGTGTTTCAGAAAGATGTGTTAAAGATCTTCCACTATCCCTGATCTACAACTTCAAATCATTTGAAGTGATTGTACCTCAGTAAATTAAGGGTTGTCATTTCAGAAGCATATCTTTTCAGAAAGACCACAATGACAAAAGAGCCAGTAAAAGGAGATTACTAAAAGACATCTTTCAGCAAGCAGAAGACATGGGCAAATGAGGGTATCACATAAGCTTTCATGCTTATGAATTAAATGTGAAAACTCACAAAGTAGGAGATTAATAGTGAGAATTTTTCTGAATGTGTAAAAATGAGCCTATTTTCAACCACATTCAAAGCAAAAAACTTGTCTGAATTCTGCTGTGTACCTCCTCTCTCATTCATACACTTAAAACCAACAAAGAAACAAAAAAAACCATGGGCAGAGTGAGGAATAACTAACTAAACCCATGGGTTTTGTAAAGGGAACTCTCAAGATCCAAGTAATTTAATATACTATGCCCATTTTTTGCTGGACAAACACACTTGTTGACACAGGGTATCTGCATTTCCAAAAAGATCTAAATGTTCAACAGCAAACGTCCTTGAAAAACATAAACTGACATGAGGGGAAATCACTCTTCTGGAGCAGGAACTGATGTAAAAGAAAGGAAACAGGAACTAACTGAACTGTCATCTTTGTCATCCAAGAGAAGTCATCAGGAAGCAGTTCTGTTATCTGTGCAGCTTGTGCTCAGACATTATCTAGAAAAGGATGTGAATGGTGAAGTGACAAAGTTTATTGATGATATAAGATGTTCAAGTGGAAAAAAACAAAACCTAGATATGGAAAGCACAGGGAACTTCACCAATACTAAATACCCATTAAGACAGCAAAATTATATATATAAACACATAAGCATAGAGCAATGCACACAGGAAAAATACTCCAAATCCTCTGCTACGAGGGTAGGCAAAAACATGCTGCAGCTTTAAGAGCAGTCTTCCTGAACTATTCCTTGAATATTCAGGAGCTACCAGAATCTCAAACCATAATGCTGCAAGTCATTGGGGTGGAGTAAGAGCAGCACAGAGGGCACCATCACACCAAGATGCAAGTTCACAGTATATCTGTATTTCATTCTTTGTATCTCAAAAAAGGTAAAAGAGGAATAAAGGAGGCAACTAGGTTGACCTCAACCAAGGAAACATTTCCTAAGAGAGGTGGGGGTAAACAATGTATGCTGAGTCTTCAACCTCCCAAAGAAATCACTGAGGTAGAACAAGAGATGTCTTCAAACAGTAAGGACAGAAGAAATAAGCAGGGAATGATTACTTATTTTCTCACACTATTAAAACTAGGGACATCAAACTAAATCATCAGCCTGCAGACTTCATTTCAGTTTGCTTTTTGACCTAACCACTACCTAGGTAAGATGTGACATTCAGGTTTCCATGGATGCAAACAAGTGATTTCTGAACTCATATAATTAATGTGATATCCAAGACAACTGTGTTTAACAGTTCCATCACTTTCAGCTCAGAAAAGTTCTGAGCTGCAAATTGTTTGAATAGTATCACAGCAAGTTTCCCTCTTCTTAATGCTCTCCTCAAGGCAGCTGCTATTAAAGCAAGTCCACGGGAGGGCCACAAGTATACTTAGAGAGCTGGAGCACCTCTCCTATGAAGACAGGCTGAGACAGTTGGGCTCGTTCAGCCTGGAGAACAGAAGGCTCCAGGGAGACCTTGCAGCAGCTTCCAGTACCTAAAGGGGGACTAAGTCCGGAAAGGGACCTTCTTACAACAAGGGACCCTCTTTCTTACAACAAAATGTTGTAGTGATAGGACAAGGAGTAATGGCTTTAAACTGATAGAGGGGAGATTTAGATTAGATATTAAAAAGCTCTTCACTATGAGGGTGCTGAGGCACTGGCACAGGTTGCCCAGAGAAGCTGTGGCTGTCCAATCCCTAGCAGCGTTCAAGGCCAAACTGGACATGGCTTGGAGCTACCCGGTCTAGTGGAAGGTGTCCCTGCCTGTGGCAGGGGGTTAGGACTGGATGATCTCTAAAGATGCCTTCCAGCTCAAATAGGTCTATGCTATCAATCATGGAGTGTTAAAAGGCAGGGAACAGGGTTAGGTGTACTTGTGGTTTGACTTAATATGGTGGTAGTTTCTGGTAAAAAAACACTGACAACTTAAAATACTTTTGACAATAACTTTCTACTCTTTCCATCATAGCACATAATACAACTACGTCTCTCAACCCACACAGTGTGTTTCAATTCCTACCAATTCACATTTCTCACTTCTTAATGTGGATGGTCACATTCACGTAAGCCAAGGGGTTTGAGAAGCTTTAAGTTAAAGCAGCTAGAAAAATGGCTAACAATAAAAGTTATAACTAATATAATTTAGAGGAACATCTACCATCTTTCAGAACAAACTACCCAGGAAAACAATCTACTGAAGTTATGAACAATAACTTTATTTCTGCAAAATAAAAGCACTGTTTGTAGAGAGGGTTGTTAGTCAAGGGTTTCAGAGATCTTGCTACAAGCACTGAAGCATTGAAAAGCTTTGCACACAGACTTGATATCAGTCAACATCAGCTCCCTCAAGAAGGGACAGGATACAAGGTACAGCAGGAGGATGGAAAGCTGGGTGAGAAGCATGAACACCAATGTAAAACCATGTCAGCAAAAGGAAGGATTTCACTCATTTAGGAATTTAATAGTCAGCAGCAAATGCACTTAAATCTTTGGTAAATCTTGCAAATTAATCTTGTATCTGAAAATAAATTGTTTACTATGGACTATAAATTAGTACCATCCAATTATTGTGCTCAAAGGCAGAGCAGAATTTCATATAACTTCATTAGAAAGCAGTGCTCAAGCTTAAGACTTCTGAAGTTTTTATAGCACTGCTTCCTCTTTTCTCGGTAGAAATTAAAACATTTCTGCCTCCAACACTGTGGAGCAGTAATATGATGCTTCAGCTCTTTAAGCACTAAACTATACCTGGTCCCCAGCAGCTCCTGGAACATTATCATCATCTTTCATCATCTGCATTTTCCTTTACACTTCATCATATGCTCATGCAATTTTTTGGAAAGCAATGTCCAAAACAGCACGACCCACTACATTAATGTATCATACATACTTTAGAAGCTCATCCATTTGCCTACTTAGCTGGTCAGAAACCACAGCACTGCAACAGAAGCAGCAGCTCCACTCACACAACATTTCTGCACTGAGGTGTGTGTACCCTCACACAAAGGGTAAAGCAGTAAGGTTAATACAGAACATGGAAGCCCTACTGAAAGCTCCATTTACATCTTGTTATAATAAAACAAACTCCCCTGTATTGTGTCACTAAACAACCACATGTCTCTATAGCCTTTTATTTCCACTTATCCCAGCCCATCTCGCATAAAGAGTCCCTCTCCAGCATCCCTGTAGGGCCCCTTCAGATACTGGAAGGCTGCTATGAGGTCTCCATGTAGCCTTTTCTTCTCCAGGCTGAACTTTCTCAGCCTGTCTTCATATGGGAGGTGCTCCAGCCCTCTGATCATCCTCATGGCCCTCCTCTGACTTGCTCCAACAGCTCCATGTCCTTCTTATGTTGAGGACACCAGAACTGCACTCAGGACTATAACCACCAGCAGAACATCATCGTTCTGTCCCATAGTTCACCCTTATAGTTTGACTCATGAATCAGTGATTTCATACCAATCCCTGTCAGTCAATGTTTTCCAGGTTTATAGCATGTACTCAGCTCTGCACCCACCTATATTGCCTGTGTTTACTCCCATTTCCTTGTGTGTGAAAACACACACAGTGTTTCAAAGAAACAGCTGTACTGCTATAATCACACTATGCAATGCTCTCTACAAAAACAACAGTTTTGATAAATATTTTTGCATGTCAATTTGATTGAATCATTATCTTAGGACAGCACTACACACATCTCAATCCAAGGAAGTGCCACCATTACTTGTAGGAACAAGTTATACAACACGAAGCAATAGAGATAACAGGAAAAAGAAAGGAATAAAGTAGGACAGTTCTTTATTGTTACCATCAAAAGACAGAAATAGAGAGCAAAAAATAAATCCAACAAAATTGAAAAGGAATAAACAGAAATGGGGTAATTGCTTTATTTGAAACCAGGTTTGGCCTTCCACACCAACATTAAAGCTACAGGAAGGAGCCTAAGAGTTTGGGAACATTCAAGGAGACATCAGTTGCATCCATATTTACAATATGTACAATAATCATGATTCAACTTAAAAGGAAGCTGCTTTGCTGCAACTTGTTGCCCAATTAAATGAGAAAAACAGGAAGCTATACTAAACTACAAACGAGTTCAGCAAAAAGACCAGGCTTTCCTGAAGTAAAGTGACACAGTTCCAGAGATTTTAACCAGACAGTACCATAGCCATGGACAAAAAATGTCTTTGAAGTAGCTACTCTAGACATGGTGGAACAAAAGGAAGCATTCAAAGCACTTCAAATGAAACAGGGAGGCAAGGAAAGGCAGGCAATGAAGTTAAGAGTTTAAGTTAGTAGCATCTATGACCAAGAGCTTCAGTAACCTGCAAAGTGTCAGCAAGGAAAGAAACTGCATTTCTTCCCAGGCTTTCTCTGCCAGTTTAAACAAGGTCGCCTTCCAAGCACTTCCTGTGAAAGCAACACCAGCTCGACAACAAATCTGTCACCACAGGACTACAAATACTTTTTAACAGAGGTATTAGAATTCTTATCTCTTTCCCTGTAACCATACTAGTTACTGTATTAGTACTGTAACTGTACTAGTGAGCTTACAATGCTTTGGGCACTCAAGCTTCTGCAGGTCACCCCACTCCAGAAGACATTACTCCTCTTGGACACTTGAATCATGTTTGCTATTTATCACTACAATTGTTTCCAAATCTGCACACAAACAGCCCTGGTATCATAACACTGAAAAATAATCTAAGTAAGTCTTCACATCAAAAGCCTCCGAAAGGTTCTTTCATCCCTCCCAGAAGACACTACAGGTGTGCATATGTGAGGAGGGGGACACAAATGACACAAAGCATCCCCTTGAAAAAAAATGTGTAGGTGCTGCAGGCATGACAATATACTAGAAACTGTAATATATATCCTTCTGCCTTGCAAAAAGCAAAATTATTTTGCCTAACTAATTTTTCACAAATTAAATCATAAGAGCTTAATTTTAGCAAGGCCTCATATGAAGAAGAATTTTCAAAAGAAATCAAAGCACTGTTTATAAGCATAGGAAAATGTAGTGTGCAAGACCAGTTTTACAGTGAAAACAAACTTTGTCAGAACATTAAAGGCGATTTCATTCAACTTTCTCTTTAGTTATACTTGTCTGTTATAATAAGTCCCACCTTAATGACTAATGTGGACGGCATAAACACTCTTCTAGGATAAGAGGTTGGTTTAGACAACAGATACAGTCAGGATATCCCGCTGTCACAGCATCATCACTCCTAGTTTTATAATTCCCCAAAATTCCAGCTCATAGTGAGAGAAAAGAAATACAAAGCCAAAACACAGCCAACAAGAATGTCAGTGCATCTTACATCTAAGCTACCTCCTTAGAAATTCTGAGTTAAAAGTCACCCAATTCCTGCTGTTTTCGTAAGCCACTTATCATCACCATTGTACACGATACTATCAAGAGCAAAGGAAGAGACCATCATGGTCCTCCCCCCTTACAACACAGCACAGGCCACCACAGTTTGCACACTGTTATACTCTACAGACCACTTTTCTTGAGCTCCAGACAACATTCTCAACACTGAAGGGATTGCTCAACACGTACTATACTTTCCCAGACCCATCCCAGCGTCACTCAGCTTTAATAAAATTCATCAGTTTCATAAACTGACAATTAACAAATAGTTTCTGAAGGCTGTAAATAGGTCTCTGCCATCACTGACCAGAAGCGTCTATAGTTTGCTTTAATATCACTGTTACATTTTTCTAACGGTTGTCTTCATTCCTTGATACACACTGGACAAAACAACAGCTCAACTGCTTTCACTGTGTTGTACTTTCAAGACACTGACATTACCATGGAGAAATACTTAATAAAACGGTCTTGTTTGGTTAGCAGTGAGCATCACATTCATGTACTTCCATCTCATCTACCTTGCCTTCTACAAGGCTCGACAGAGTCCCTCACGACATCCTTGTCATTACATTGAAGAGGTATGGGTTTGATGGATGGACTATTCAGTGGATAAGGAACTGGCTGGATGACCACATCCAAAGAGTTTGAATCAATGGCTCAATGAACAAATGGAGATCAGTAATGAGTGGTGTCCCTCAGGGGCCCATACTGGGACCAGTACTGTTTAATATCTTTGTTAATGACATAGACAGTGGGATTCAGTGCACTCTCTGCAAAGTGTACAGATGACACCAAGCTTAGCAACACAGAGGGAAAATGCCACCAGAGGCAAAGGATATTGGTGAATAAAAAAAAATAAATAAAAAAATAAAAAAAAAAGGAAAAGAAAAAGGAAAAAAACTGGTCATGAGCCAGCACTGTTCACTTCCAGCCCAAAAAGTTAACTGTATCCTAAGCTACATCAAAAGAAGCATGACCAGCAGGTCAAGGGAGGTGATTTTTCCCCCTCTATTCAGCTCTTGCGTGATCCCACTTGGACTACTGAATCCAGCTCTGGGGGCTCCAGCACCTGTAAAAGTGGGTCCAGAGGGTTAGAGGACATGAAAGTGGTGAAAGGCTGAAGCACCTCTCCTATGAAGACAGGATGACAGAGGTGGGGTTGTTCAGCATGGAGAAGAGAAGGCTCAGGGAAGACCTTAGAGTAGCCTTTCAACACTTTAATGGGGCTTATAAACAAGATGGAGAGATACTTCTTACCAGGGCCTGTAGTGACAGGACAAAGTACAATAGTTTTAAACTGAAAAAGTGTAGATCTATATTGTAGATGAGGAGGAAATCATTTTTATAATGAGTGTGGTGAGGCCCTGGCACAGGTTGCCCAGAGAAGCTGTGGCTGCCCCATCCCTGGCAGTGTTCAGGGCCAGGTGGGACAGGGCTTGGATCAACACGGTCTACTCAAAGGTGGCCCTGTCTGAAGCAAAGGGTTGGAACTCGATGATCCTTAAGGTCCCAACTCAAACCATTCTATAATTACTATCAAGCAGTGCTACTAAATGCTACACAGTGCTACATCGTGACTAAGAACTATCAAAAAAAGCACTACAAAAATGCGATGCAATTTAAATTTGAGTACAGCAAAAGTATCACTTTTCCAGAAGATATGTAACAACCTAAATATTGCTTGGGCAAAAATAGTTTGCATTAATTAAAATGTAAAGTATCTGGGAACCCTAACTTTCTACACCCAGCATTAACATGTCAGTCTCATTCTGAAATGACCTGAATACAACAAAACCAAATTCTGCAGATAGCATCAAAAGAATACACAGATTTAAATACTGAAAGACTTTCTTGGTGATATGCTTAACATTATTCCTTTTCAATTCTAAAATAGATGTAAATGATTACAATGAAATGTGAAATTTTGACGTAAATCTAACAGAAGCAGAGCATAACAAAAGTGTTAAGTTAGCTTCATGTAACCATTAGGGGATTTCTGTTTTGTTTTAAAGAAACAAGCTGGCCCTGAACTTATTTAAGACTTGCTGCTCCAGGTGAATGCACATAAGTCTCTATGGCCCAACGGGATTCATCCCAGAGTACTGAAAGAGCTGGGATATCATTGCAGGACACCTCTCCATTATTTTGCAGCAGCTGTGGGAATCTGGAGAGGTCTTAGTCAATTGGAAGCTGGCAAATGTTGTCCCAGTGACTAAATTCAAAGTTCAGATCTTCCTCACAGAACTTAATTCAGGAGAGTCATATTTAAGCTATAACAGTCATCACTTTGCAGGATAAATCAGGTGACTTTCTAGAAGTGCAGGTTGATCCTTTAAAAAGAACTCTATCCTTATCAAACACTCGGTAACTATTCAAACTATTCTTAAAAGTCATCCAAACACTCAAATTTGATAAACTTTCTGAAATATACACTTGCAAAAATGTGAGTAGTATCCCATTTTCTTTATTAAAGAAGTCTTTCATTGAAGGAAAAAAAGAGTTATCAACTTTGCTTACATCCATTCTCTCAGGTTTAAACATGCTGTTTCCCCAAGAATAAGCTCAGCATAAACTTCTACCTGAAAATATAAAAAACATTCATGAAACTCAATAAGCACTTTACTCTGCCTGCATATCTTCTTAAAGATTAAATTATGCAGTCTAAACAGTTTTAAGAAGGACTACTTCAACAGGTGGCATTTTGATTATCTCTGGATAGAGGGTCCATAGTCTCTCTGGGCACCTGTTCATCAGATTCATAGTAAAAAACAAACTAATGAACCCCCAGAACAACAAACATATACAAACCCCTCAAATCTAATCAGAATTTCTGCCTTCTTAGTTTTCTTCAATTATGTACTTGAAAAAAGCAGTAGCTTTTTTAACCTTAGCCTCCCTTTTAAGGTCGAAGAAATCCAGTTTCCCCTGCTGGAGTGATGTGTGTTAGGTCCCTAATCACCTTGGTGATCTCCATACTTGTGGCAGTATGTCACTTCTTTCATGTACTGGTGAACCCTAAAGATAGTACTTCAGATGTGGCCTCATAGTTGCTAAATATAGGGGAAGAACCACTATTTTCTGGCTGCACTCTTACTAATGCAGCCCAGGACGTGGCTGGCCTTTGTCACTCCCAAACCCCGCTGAACTTACCATCTATCTGAGTCCAAGGTCCTTTCTTGGAAACCTGTCTTCTAGCCAGCCTGTACTGCTCCATGGGGCTACTTCATCGCCGGTTGGGTGACATGGTCTCGTGTGAGGTGTCCCTGCCCATGGCAGTGGTTTGGAACTAGATGATCTTATGGTCCTTCCCAACCCAAACCATTCTATGATTTCACATTTCTCTTCATAAAGTGCCACAAGGCTCCTCCTATCAGGCCATTTCTCCAGGTCCCACTGAATGGTGATTCTACCCACTAGCATATCAAGCAACTCAGTATCATTCAAACATACTTGTTGAGATCACACTCCAGCCCATCATCTAGACAATTAAAAGACACCAAGTAGTACTGGCCCCAGAACTGATCCTGGAAGGATGCCACTTGTGATCTGTTACTGGCTGGACTTCACTGATATCACCCTCCGGGCTTGGCAGCCCACCCACCCTGCAGGTTATTCATCTGGTCCACCTCTCACTAACCCAGACAGAAGGCTATCAGAGCAGACTATATTAAAGACCTTGCATTCCTACAGACTTTTCTTCTACAGAAAATTATTTCCAGCATCATACTAGGCTTTTAGCTCTCAGGCAGGTTAAAAAAACAGTAGACTCTATTTGTATTGTAAGTATCTATTTCTGCATGAGAAAGACTTCTGTGTATTTCCTGATAATGTAAAAAGAAGGATAAAACAAGTAAGGTTAAGATAGAGGTGGCTACTAAAAAGAAAGAAAAAGCATACACCCTTTGGTCTAACCACAGCAACAACACAACTTCAGGCCTGGCTTGTCACCAGTGAGTGAAAGAGACAAGGAGGCCCTGTGTGCACATCTATGTGTATAAAGGGTGAAACGGGATCCCAACAGCCTTTGTTTGCTTTTTCACAGTATCATTAAAGTTTGTCCAAATGACCACAATGAAACCCACTATCCACAAACATCTTACTTGTAACAATGCTTACACAAAACCTCAGCCTTAGCCCACCGGTATTTAAAAGACAATATATATAATGCAGTTCAACACTGTCTCTTCAGAACTATAAAATAACTGCTGCACTTCTCAGCTGGGCTTATACTTCCAGCTGTACTCCTTCAGGAAAGGAAACTCATGCTATTATCTCAGGAGTTTTCCTTCACACTCACCAGTAAACTTTAGGCCTCTTGGCCAGTATCAATCAAACCTCACACAACAGTCTCTAAAGAGAAGTACCAGGGCACATACTATTAACTACATCCTGAAAAGTTTCCCATGAAATACACAAATGTACCATCGTTTAGGGCATGGTTTTTAGGACATGTTTATATTGCCTTCCTCTGCCCCTGAAACAATGCTAGTAATTAATTAACATTCTTGGCTTGATGCTGCCTCCTGACTTTCCTGCAAGGTACTATTGCATTCAAAGTAAGATGTTATGATCTTCCTTTCAGTTCCCCTCTATGAATTTGTGTCACATCTGTTATTATTTTTTTTAAAACACCTTCATTTACATCATTACAAATCACAACAACAGCTATGAAAATCAAATTTTACTAACTGGAGAGAGGAAACTACTGGAAATTACATCAACTAACCTAATTCTGCTCCGAATCACTCTCCTGCAGTCTTTCAGTGACACCATGCTGGATTACAAACATAGGTTTGTTGATTGTTTCCCCTCCCACCACTTTTTTTCCTTCAAAGAACTTCCCCCCCCCCCCCCTTCTTATTGCTTTTTAACTACAGAAGATTCTCCCCAGGACTCCAACCTAAACATTAATCCCAACTTTAAGTCATGCCACTTTAAGCACCAATCTCTTCTCCATCAGAGCCCAAGTTCCCATGACTGCATGGAACACGATCTGTCAGGAGCATACTGATCAGAGTGCACCAAAGAGCACTTTCACAGTTCCCTAACTGATGAACAAACATGAAGAAGCCTGTTGGGAGTTCAAAACAAGAAGCAGTACTTCCCTAAAAAACAAATGAGCTACCAAAAAGCAGTAAGTATTTTCAAAAATGCGCCTGAAATAAATACAAATTCTCAAGAGGCAGAGCTAATTTGTCTGCCATGACTGAAACTTTGAACTAGCAGTGAATATTTTTTTTGCCTCTCCTCACATCAGTCACACTGAGGAAAAAAGAGATTCCCTGCTTGTTGCAGCCACATTTCAACTAGCATCAAATCAAGGTTAGAACCAGTTACATACTAAATGTCATACTAAGCGCCATTAGTGTAGCATGTAAATGTAAAACAGCCTCAACTGCATTTTTGTGAGACCTGCTGTTGCAAATACAGGACATTGCTGTCAAGTCTCCTTCTTGATCAGATTTTCAATCATGACCAAGGGCTATCCATGAGCTGTCACTGAGGCCTCTGTATTTTAAAGTGCACATGAACCCATTTTTCCATCTTTGGTGCAATTTGCCATTCAGTATAAAAAGCAATAATAAATACCCTGAGTCTTACGTATTAGACAAAGAAGCTTTTCTTAGCTGGTTTTTAGGATGAACTGTTACCAAAAGAATATTTCTTTGACACCTGAAGATTGCTTGTGGTCTGTTACGCAAGAAACAAATCTTAAGTACAAAGCTCTCCATGATGAAAGACTTCTTCTGGCTGCCATAAGTAACATATTACAAGGTTAGGAAAAGCTGGGTTTAAGACTAGTGCTGCTGGAACCTCCTGGTTTCCCTCCCCCCCCCAAAAATAAAAATCCATTTTAATAAAATAAAAGATAAAGAATAGGATGTTACAATTGACCTGTTGTAATTACATAGAAGTGATGCTTGAAGAGAAATGAAGTGATAGAAATGACAGAAATTTTTCACTTCAGACACACAGAATAGATTTTACCAGTTTTCAGAGTTCAGGCTAATGAACAAAGTCTGAATGTACTGGCAACTAAAACAAAAACCTGATTTAGAATGGAAATGCTCCTGTTTGCTTACATGGTTTCACCTGCCTCCCTTCACTGAATCCTTTGTCACTGGAAAGGATCTTGTGAGAGAAAAGTATATGAAGTCAATGTAGATGAACTGACTGTACAGCCATTTCAGGGCCACACAAGTTTCTACAAAATTGTAAGAAGGAAAAACCCTCTCCCCTTATCACTGGCCCAAAAGCCTTCCCCCAGTAGGGTAAGAAAAAAAAAGAATAAAAAAAAAAAAAAAATCACAAACTGAAGCACGAAGGGAAAGTTACATACAGGAAACTGCGAAAATGATTCATCCACAACAGAACTTTCAAAGAAAAGTTTTAAAAGGCAAACCAAAAATTTCCCCCATACTTTCCCCTTTCCCATCTCTAACCTTAGGTAAGTGCCCATGACATGATGGAGGACATTGAGAAATCTTCCTCTTTCAAGTTATGTTAGATTATACCATATTTGCAGTGAGAACAACAAAATTTATGTTAGGCTCAGCAGGAGCCAAACGGTCATTCTTTCACTGATGTAGCATGATCACATCTGTTACAGCACCAGTCTAGACCAACAGACCTCTGAGCTCAAGTAGACCAGCACAGAGAGAAGCAAAATGAGCAACTATTACAGGAACGGTGGTTGGAGGGTACTACTTGAAAAAAAACAAAACCAAACAAAAACCAACCCAAACACTTCTGCAGCCATATTTCATTACACACATCAGTTAAACATTTATTAAAAAAGGATGGCTATATCAAGCTCTAACTGGTAGAAAGCACATTTTAAGTTTTTGACTTGTCATTGAAGAGCAAAAGAAATAAATAACAATGCTCAAGCATTATGAAAGTATAAAACAGGCACCAACCAACTACATCTACTCTTTATTGTATTATCAGCTTCTAATTGCTCTTTCTTATTTACCAGCCTACCTAAAGAGAATTTAACTATTTAAGCTTAACCTCTGTATCTCAAGGCAGCCCTGCAAGACATCTGCTGCTTTAGGAGAAAGACTCAGAACTGCCTGGTCACGATAACCAAGTTATCCCTTGAGTGCAAAGATGTCCTTTCAGCTGGAGCTGGAACACAGCAGAATGGTAATCAAGACAGTCTTGTGGCAATCCCACATGCGCACCACTTATTCTCAGAACAGATGTCATCATTCCCTAAAAATTCCAACTAGCTCACACAGTAATATCAACTCAAAGATTAAAATGAACTCTTCAAAATCTTGAGTAACACAAATCATGGAGCTACTGTATTTTACAGTAAAATGCAGAGGCTGTACTTTAAGACACTGTAGCAGCAATCTGTCTATACTATCTTAGGACTTCAATTTTCCATAAAAAGTAATTAACCACCCACCTACATACGCAATAATCCACCTCTTCATATGAATATTATAAGAAACTTCTCCCAGTTCATGCAGAAATGTGAAGTTAAAAATGTCTTCTTTGCATGAACGTAACATTAAGCTGAAGAAACCAACATGGAAAGGAGTACAGACTGCAAATTCTCTTAAACTAGATCCAGACTACAACATAATAGGCTTGATCTTTCTATTTGGAGTCTGAACAAAAAAATAGCATTACTTTAGCAATAGAATGAACCTTAAAAATTGCGTTTTCTGATGGACCCTACATAACACTCATGCTTCAAAAATAAATATTACTAAAAAATTGATCTTGCTGGTCTTTGGTAACGAATATATAAGATGGCTATGCCTGGCTATGAAGATGACAGGGTCTGTTTTCCTTGGTCTGGTGTGACTGGATGACAAAAACTTCCAGTTTTCTCTCTTAGGAAGAAAAAAAAAATTGACAATTTCCCAAAGTTTCAGTAGTTTAAACAATGTAGCCTGAAACTTTTCTAGTCAATAAACTGCCACATAACAGCATTTACCTACTATTTTCTCCTTTAACAATATTACAACAGATAAACTCTGGGTGGTATTTTATGAGGGAGAGGGACAGGATGGATGATGACACATGGTGTTTGATGGCTTTGGGTCTTTTTTAGTAAGTCATAGAATTAACTAGGTTGGAAAAGACCTCTAAGATCATCCAGTCCAACTGTTAGCCCGGGACCGCCAAGTCCACCACTAAACCATGTCACTAGGGCCTCATCTACATGGGTTTTGGACACTTCTAAAGTTGGTGATTCCACCACTTCCTTGGGAAGCCTGTTCCAATCCCTGACTACCATTTCAATGAAGAAATTTTTCCTAACATGCAGTCTAAACACACAGAAGTCCTTTGGATAATCTTTCCTGGACTTATTTTTTCAGGTATGCCTTCACATTTTGTTGGGTTTTCCATTACAACCTTATCAAGCGCAAAGTCATCAGAATTAGTAAAAATGCCTGCTCTGATTTTTTCACCTGAAACTTGTCCCAAAAATGCATCTAACAGGATCTAAGAGTTATAATAGAAGAGTCACAACTAGGAGAGAATATATATCAATCTGCTCAGCTGAACTAACTGCACTTCCACTGGAGTTCAATCAAGTGAAAAAAAAAACCAGCAACCGAGTCCATCATCTATTTTATTGCTTCAGAAAACTTGTTAATTGTAATTAAGAAACAGTAAATTCATAACTCTGGGATACCTTCAAGGAACTAGACAGAGACACAGAGGCACACAAAACAGTCTGCTTCTTTTTTGTCACATTCTTTATGAAACAGTGGCTCCTATCTAACCACTGCTCTGAGCTCTGGCAGGAGTTACATCAGACTCAGAGGCTACAAAACAGATGTAACTCTTGTTAAGTCTGCTCAATTTCCCTACCAGTTCCGTTTGGAGAAATAGTTCTAGTTCACAGTCTTGTTCAGAATAAAGAAAATTATTAGTTTATCCACAAACCAGCTTATAGTCACTGAGGTAGGTACAGGTTGTGTTGAACTACATTAGCTCTCAGATAATGACCCAAGATACTTCAGGCTGCAGTGCCCTAACAGCACAGAGCTGGACACTGCCTGCAAGAGGCCAGTGAGGGCTCCAACCACACACAACATTAAGGTAAAAATCAAACAGCTCCAAGGATGGGATCATCCCCTTTGTCTTAACACAGTGGGCTCAAAATTGAAGTTCAGGAGCTGCTTGAAGAGCTTTTTGCTCGTCCACAATGTGTGGACAGTGGGAGCAGTAATAGGAGCCACATAACAGCCACTTCAACTGCTCCATTTCAGTCCCTGCTTCACATGAATCACAGCCGTAGGTAAGCAGATGGACAGAAAACAGCCCCAGCTTTAGAGCAGCAGCAGCAGAACTGAGCATGCAAGCTACAGCTACAATAAAGACACAAGGACTCTAATGGAGCACTTTGCCTGCCTCATTCTGACCATCTGCACCTCTTCATGCAATTTAATAAGTAAATTTTGGGAGAGCTGCAGATTTTTTGCAGTATGTAACAACAGAGCATATTTCTATGTTGTCTGCTAACAGATAAAGGGGTTTTTATATTTACAGTTAATAAACATAAATCGAGCATCAATTGGAACTGCAAAGGGCTTAAGTAGGACACATAAAATAGTTACACAAACAAAATAAATTCAAGAAATACCAACACACGTACTAGAAGCGCCGATTATTCTCTATTCCTGTGATTTACTGCTGTCAAACCAGACATAAAAACTTTGAAAATATGCTCAATCCACACAAATAGTGCAGAACACCGTGTATTTATCCTCTGCATTTTGGTTTTCTTCGGACAGGCATTATGCCACTCAGACTGTACTGATGTACTTCCTAAATCATGAAAGCATTGGACTGTGTTCTTACCCTAGAACCATCAGAGATGGCAGAATACATGTTTGCTTAACTCTCTGAATGCTGTCGACTGCACTAGTAAGTATATACCAATGGCTGAACCTATTCCACGCAGCTAAGACCAGGGGGCAGCAATACTGTCAAACGCAAACCAAAACAGGTTTATGTCTGACAAACCTGTAAGCAACCACAGCTCAGTTAGGTGAGAAATTAGCAGTTACAGTTATGGGAAAGTTACACAAATTAATCTAGGTTACATAATAAAAATAAAACACATAATTTTAAATGCAGTCATACAGTCGCTCTATTACCTGGTCAATTGCTATAAACAAAAGCACTGTTAAAATGTTGAACATAGGAAGTTTTCTACTAAGCCAGCATTAACTAGTTTTAATCCTATTTTCCATACCCAAGACTATCTGGAGAACATCATGATTAGTACTCTTTTCTTGCATACCAAATGCTTTGCTCACGCCAACACAGTCAACAAAACTAAAAAGAATCTATTAAATCCATCTCCTAGATACGCGCCGGCTCCTGAATAATTGACAAATACTTCATGAACTGAGTATATAATCCAAACCAACTCACTGCAACCCATGAAACAATAGCAAAAAGCTGTCTTCTTTCAGAGTCATTATGCTTGCAGCTTCAAACAAGTGTGGGGCAAGAGAAGAGCTATACTTTGCCTTGTTTTCAAGTCATTTGGAAGATGTTTCCTCCTAACTGCTGACCTAGTCCATAGGAAATCACACTGAAACCTCAAATAGGAAGCAGTGGACTGATATCCCATAGAAACCAGCTCTGGAAGTTTACCCACTTTCACACTCTTATTTCTTGACAGTGAAGCAGGATGAACATCTAAATGACTTTCATAATATGCAATAAAATAACCAAACCAGCAGTGAGGCTTCAATGTTGAGATGCTGTGACTATAATCACTCTGCTGCATTATTCTGCTCCTGTCCTTCCACCACCTATTTTGTTTTCATATTGTTTTCCTCACCCCACATTTATCTCTTCATCCTTACCTCGTTTCTTAAACGAGGTCTCCCTTGGCAGGTTTCTGCAGTCAAGAGTTCTGCGCTGACTTGATCTAACGAGTGGCTGCTAACGCTCCCAAACGATTCCCTCTAAAAATCCCAACATTCACTTTTCTTTCCTACTGCAACAACCACCAACACCAAAAAATCCAAGACATACAACAGTAGTATTTAAATTCAGACAACTGCTTTATCCACTAATCTTTAAGACGCCAGGGCAGGAAAGCTTTCAGTAACTAGCTCAGCACAAGAGCAAAGTCCCACAATTAAAAGACCAGATTACATGCATACCAATGCCTCTAGCTCCCTTGGATTTGGGCAGGCGGTACTGCCCTGTCTCTGATGCTCTTTCTCAAAGACAAAAAAAGAAAATAAAAAGGAAAAGAAAACAAAGGGAGGGAGGTGTATGTGGGTGATTTACCTCTTCCAGCAGCGTGACCGTATTTCTGCAGTTCTGCAACCGGGTGGTGAAGCTGGAGGTGGTCGGGGAGTTGTAATCCTCTGTAGTCTCGGCGATGAACTCCGACACGGTGATCTGGTCCGGCATGATCCTACCCCACCGGTAAAGCCCAGAAGGAGCCGAACACACAGATCCGGAGAAGGGGAAGCCAAGTTGGGGGGGGGGGGGGGGGGGGAGGTGGAGGGGAAAAAAAAAATAAGGAAGGAGGAAAAAAAAAAAAAAGAAAAAAAAAAGAGGGAAGATGTTAGCAGCCAGCAGAGACCCGCAGCATCAAAGCCGCGGAGCCGCAGAGAGAGGCTGAGGCTTCAGCCTCCACATCGAGCCTCTCACCCGGCCGCCCCCTCCTCCTCCCGGACAGGAGGTGAAGGGGGAAAGGCCCCCACACGGCACCGCTGCCCGCGCAGCCCGGCCCCGCCGGCGGGGAGAGCTCCCTCGGCTGCCTGCGGCCCCCCGACGGCTGCGGGGACGGGGCCGTCTCTGAGAAGCCCGGCCCCACCGCCGGCGCTGAGGGGAGGGCGGGAGAGGAGGAAGAGAAGGAGGGAGCGGCACCCGCCAGCCCCCACCCCACCGAGCTCAGCCCCTTTCCCCACCCGCCGCCGACCCCCCTCACGCCCCTCGCCTTAACCGCCGCTCCCGCCCGCCGCCAACTTGAGCACTAACTTGTGCGGGCTCCGGCTGCGCCCCCCGGCCGGGGGGAAGGAGGGGAAGGGCCGGGGCTGGCGGGGGCTTGGCCGGGGCTGGCAGGACTCCCGCCGCCGCTGACAGTCACCCGGTGACTGACACGCGCTACCCAACGCCCGCCCGCAGCCGTTACGTGAGGCCAACGAGGAAGTGCTCTGCGCATGCTCCAGCTGCCTCCCTCCCTTCCCCGGCCTCGCGCACGCCCCCGTCAGGCCCCTCTCCCCTCCCACCTCCCTCCGCGCTGCGGTGCGCGCCTCACGCTGCGGCTCTGTTTCTCTTTAGTTTTTCGTTTTCCTTTTATTTCATTGTTAAAAAGAGGTTTCTGCTGGAAGCGGCAAGGCCGGGGAGCGACGCGCTCCGGCTCTGTTCCCAGCTGTGAGACAGGGCTCCCCACGCCGGCAGCCGTGGGGCAGTCGCAAGGACCTGACGGCCGCTTTCAGCCGCGGGGAGCGGCGGCCGGCTCTGTGGTATTTGGTCTTACTTTGCCCTTGTTTAAGTCAATCTAGCCAGTGGAAAAGCCTCTGCTTGTGCTACAAGCTTCCTATGGCATAAAGCATGAAGATTTCATACAGCCAGTGCTGGCAGTCATCACTTTAAGCAACCTGACCATACAGATTTTACTCTCCTTAGGTAATTTTTAACAAGTTCTGCCATGTCTCAGCGACACCGCTGGAGCTGCTGTTACTGATACCTGTTACTAATTATGCTCCTGAGCTTGTCCAAAGAGAGGAAGAGGGTGGTACACCCCTACTGCCATGGCTGGGTTCCACGGCTCACCACAGCCCCTCACATGCCATGGCCGGCCTCAGGGCTCACCACAACCCTCACACACACATGGCCGGGCTCACCACAGCCCCTCACATGCAATGGCCGGCCTCAGGGCTCACCACAACCCTCACACACCATGGCCAGGCTGCATGGCTCACCGCAGCCCCTCGCACAACAGCCACCACCTGAACCCTTCACCGCATCCCTGATGTCCTTTGTGCACTCACCAGCTGTATTTCCGAATAAACTAAAACACCATTTATCTGTCATTGCATCATGTAACTCTGGGAATTGATGGACAGCACTAATGAGGTTTTGGGTTGGTTTTTTTTTAAGCTTAGATTTTGGGGCCCATATGTGCCTTTCTAAAGAAGTGGAGGTCTCAGGAGACTCAAGTAATTATGGTCATCTGCTGTTTCTGTCTCATTTATTTACTCATACAATGTGTTTTCCTTTTCTGTGTTTGGGGTTCTCTCCACAGAAGCTGGGGAATTCAGGCATGGTAAATATTCTCAAATCTGAACAATTGGCAATGAGCAGTATTATTATGGATATGTTCATTCCAAAGGTTTTAATGTTCTCTATATAAGGACCAACTCCCATATTACAATGCGCTCAGGCCTTTACATGGTTTTCTATGTAATTCAAATAAAAAATGCCTGTGCAACTCAAAAAATAGTTGAAAACATCAACAGAAGGCTGTGATGTGTGTGATAAAAGGAGATACCTAATTGGTGTATACCCATAAAAAAATGATTTAAATGCAGTTCTGCCAGCAAAAAATATGACCAATACTCCTGAGAAATGGTCCTGCCTGAACATGTTTCCTTGATTTCATTGCCTTAGCAGAAGCCCTCCATATGGCCATGTGATTGCTGCTGTTGCTGCTTCACGTGATCCAGCTTTCCGGCAAAAAGGCTCCAGGCTCGTACAGATGATTGTTAAACATCATGAGACTCTGAAAGGTAGAGTAGGCAAGAGGAGGAGGGAGCCAAGAAAAGAACTGTGTGGGAGTTACACTGAAAAATGGATTTGAAAATGAAGCACTGAAGAAGCAACTGGAGGGGTAGGAAGAAATTCAATTGAGGATCATGTTCATAAGAGCAGTGGAGGAGGAAGAGAGATCAAGAGGATAAAAATGGCTGGTGGCATCAAAAGTAGTATGGAAAGGAGAGTGAAGAATTGCCTTGGGGTTTGGGCCAGGAAAGAGCTGTTAGCATCAGAAAGAGCTGTTTCAGTATACCTCGCTTGCATGGAAAGCGGATGGGTGAGGGGCTGGACGCAGCCCGAGGGCCACACAGGGTCTCTGTGATCACCCCTGCTAATTTCCTGTAGGACATCCATCATGGGTTGTCAACACAGCCGTTCCTGAGCCAGACCTACGGTCTGAGGGTCAGCTTCAGGGTGTTCATGTTAGGAGGAGTCCTGATCCTGCTCTAGCAGATTTCAAGTGAAGATAAATCCATCACACTGATGGGTAAACTGGTTTAATTAGTTGGGTACTCTCACTGTTAAAATAGAATTGTTCCTCTTCAGACTGAGGTTAGTGAACTTGAACAGTAGTCTTTGGACTGTAAAATAACTTCGTCTGCTATCCTAACCAAATTCTACCCCAGAGAGTGTGGACACAAAGCTGGACATATTGCTACAGACATAATTTCTTTAATACTCTTTAGAGAAAATGAAAACTGCAGAATTAAGGAGCAGCATGTTCAACAAAGAAAGGCAGGAGGCAGGCCAGGGAAACGGGAGCAGTGAAGAGTGACAGAAATGAAGGCACAGCAGAGAGTAGCAGTAGCTGAGCTTCTGTGTTTCCTCCTCAGGAAAAAAAAAAATTACCTTTAAAACTAAAATACATAAAAGTAGAAAGAATATGGAAGAATACTGGGAAATCAGAGAACAGCACAAGGCCTAAAGATGAAAAGGAAGATCAATAGCTACTGATCATAATTGCTCATTAGTCTGGTCTTTTGGCAATTCTGAAATTGTTAACTCTATTAAAGAGAATATAGTCCTCAGTTTTGCTGCTTTGAGGCAGCATTTCCTCTTCCCCTATACAAATGCTAGTAGAGAAAATAGCCCCGTGGGCATGACTTCTTTAGGCTTGAATTATCTTCACTTAAACTCACTGGAAGCAAAATTAGTTAATTAATATGCTGTTAATAAAAGATAAAATGTGCTTGCATTTAAACTAGTTAGATTATATAAGTGTTTCAGGTAGCTTTTAGTGGATTTCAGATTTAACCATGTTTCCTGTTTTGAATTGCCATCAGTATCTGAGATTCACTTCTAAATTTGCAAGATTCACCTCTCTATAAATTGTCACTAACTGAAATCACTGTTTCACTTCACAAATGTCAAAGAATAATCAGCAGAGTGTGAAAGTTATATTTCACGGCGTCTGCTCTAACGCTATCTTAGTCTGTGCTAGATCCTGGGGGAGGCTGTGTCGCAGCCTATTTCTCGTGTAAGGCTTGCCAATAGAAGTTATGCTTGTCTCACTCCTCTTGGTATTCTGATTGTGAAATGCATTTTCCTGTCCATCCTGGGCCAAGCTAGAGCGGGTGAGCATCATGCAAGCACCTCTGGAAAGCATACTCCTTGCTGATGATACATTGCAGTCAAGGAAGTTAGGAAGTTTTGCTGTCTTGCCATCCCACCCAGTGATTCATTCTACAAATCCATTTTATTCCCTGGCCTTTTTTACTGTGATTGCCAACAGAAGAGTTAATTACAGAGAACTGATATTTCTGCAGTAATGATAGTCACCATGCTTAAGGAGAGGCTAAGGAGCATAGCAACAACAAGCACAAACTATTAACACAGGTGTTTTGCAACAGGCTGAATAGCAACTATGGTATTTTTCATTTTATAGTACTCTAGTCATATTTAGATTGAGATCATCAGTCATTCACAAGAGCTGAGCAGTAGTCATCAGGTGATGATGACTATTGTCGTTGTTGCAAACTTTCAGACATTACAGATCCGTGCCAGAGGTGAAGAGCTACACAGCACTTGCATAGCTCTTTATGTCATCAGTGCAATTAACTGTTTAACCCATGCAACGGTGAGGTAGAGAACAGAAAGGTTATATTTCCACTATAAAGGAGACAGATACAGGAGGCTGTGGCCCTGCGACCAAAAGCAGGGCTGTATGGTTGGCTGTCTAGCTTTAGTAGTGCCGAGTCAGCTCTTCAGGGTATCAACACCTCAGCTGTGCTGGAGCTGGCGCCGGATCTCCCATAGGATACGATTACACTGCCTGCAGAGAGCAGCCCGGGAGCCACCCCCAGGGCCACGCTTCCCTGCTTCATAGATAGCGAGCTCACAGATACAAACTCAGGTGTGGCTGCTGCTTGGTTTCTGGAAACAAGATTGACCCAGGTCCCTGGCTGTGCACCAAATATGCTGTCAAGCATGCTCAGACAAGCTGCCTTCAGGGCCATTTACAACCTGTCAGTGTGGTGGGGAAATGAGTTGTTAGCTGAAGAAGGAAATCACTGTGCACATGGCTACTGTGCAGATGACTCCTCTTGATTAGTACAGACACAATCATGCCAGGATCTCACATGTCAAATTTGGGTTTTTTTTCTTTCCCAAGAATGATCGAAATGTTGCCACTTTGCAAATATGGGTTTACACCAATGCTCATTTCTTTACTTTCAAGGTTCCCATTGTGGCTATTACTGCTGATAAAAGCATCTGCTGATCAGACATTAGAGTTTAATTAAAACGTCAGGTCATTGAAAGACACATGCTTTTGATAGTAAACTATATAGTTGTTCTTTTTATGCTCTTTAGCATCTTCACAAACACAGTATCACCAGCTCAGCAGCGAATAGCAACAGAACTAGTGGTGTGCTAAAACTCATCAGGAAAATATCCTTAGGCTATGCTGCTTTACTGTACTGCTATTCTGAATAAATTTGTGGTTTGGTGTTGTATTCATACATGTCAGCTAAACACAGCAGTCAGCATTATTTCTCATACTTCCTATCCTAACTCGCTGTATGGGATCACTGTATGGTGTAAAGCAGCCGTGGCATTTGATATCTGATAAAGCCGGCTTGAGATTCTCAGAGAAAACTTGTACATGGTTAATTGCTGTTGCTGCATTTTAATAATTCCATTTTCACATAACTTCTAATAAAATTGATGGAAAATACTTATTTAAATTTATGGCTGTAGAATATCCACAGATATTTCTGAACATCAACTCTTCTCATTTGAGTTGAATGTTGGGCTTAGAGGTTAAAAGGAGCTTCAAATCAACAAGAATCTCAGCAGGGTGAGTTTGGCTTTTGGTTTTTGGAGTGTCTTATGCTAAAACTCAGTAAACTTTTTTTGTTAACGGAACTCTCACAGTTTTGTTTTGAAAAACAAACCCACCCCATTTATATAAGGACATGTAACATCATCCCTTTGTACTTGAGCAGGAGACGTTTAGTTAGAAGTTTCATCTCAGGAAGAGAGTCCTCTCAGAGAACAGTCCCGTTGGCCACCTGAGCCATGTGTGAAATGTAACAGCTACATATTTTAACCTGCAGAATGTTTACACTTTTAATATCATATAAGTGCATGATATACTCACAGGAAATAGCAAAGCCTATTTTAAAAATTGAAGCCTACATCACACATTGACTGTTGCTAATTTGCTTCAAGGGAAGTTATATGGTAAACTGCAAAGTGTTTCTGCTTGAGAAAGAAGGCTGTTGGATTTGGCATTTGCAAACAAATCTTTGAAATGATTGTGTTATTGAGACAGAATAGTCAGGTAACTTTCCAGTCAAGGAAGAATGTTCTTATCTAAATTGTATCGCTGTACATGCAGAAACCCAAAATCCAGATCCAGCAAACATGCTGATTGCAATTCTGTGTTTTTAAGTGACAGCATTTACCAATATGGCTCATGAACCACATGAGCTGCATCAATAATTTGTGTTGCTGCTGTAACTGATTTGAATAGAAGGATCAGCTTATTTCAATTTTAATACTGGCATCTCTGAGCATTTGTCTTCTACTGGTATTTAAAATTAGGTAAGGAAACATAAGCAACTGCCTCAGAAACTACAGTATTAGTTTAAAAGCCTTTTAGCAGTAGCAATATTGGTTTAAACAAAAGGTTCTTTTTGCATTCTTTCAATAGTAATATGATAGCAAAAAAAGAACCCATTGTGTTCTCATTATAAAGGACATTTTGGTAACATTAAGATCTTGCATTTTTAACACTCTGTGTACCAAATGAAAAAGATTAAATCAAAACATCAGAAACGTTCCACTGAATTATATATTTTGCATCTTATCTACTTGAATGTTCCATGCAAGTAGCTTGGCAGAATGATAGGTGAGCTCAAATAGCCATCTCAAAGGACAGCTGAAAATAACAGCACTGAAAATGAAGTACAGCATTGAGTTACACAAGATTAAGCTGACTAATCTGCTGATTCAGTTTTGCCTTTGTTTTTTGGTTTTGTCATGCAGTATCAAGAGTCATTCAGACAAACACGCAATGGCATTCCCGGCTCACAGTAACAACAACAAGCAAGGGGCTGTTCCCCTGCAACCTCTGCATCCTCCAAAGAGAAAACCAGCAAAATGCTCACCAGCAGCAAGCATCAGCAAGCTCAGGGCAGGGAAGGCATGCTTTGGGTTTTGTTGTAGGTATGCTGAACTTTTTTTGTGAGAGATGCTCATTTATGAAATCTTACTTAAGGACATAGGAAGTAATACTGCATGTCAGTAGAGACCAGATTCAAATACAGCCCTTAAAACGTCTACAGAATATAAAACAGAGGAAGTTTAGATTGGATATAAGGAAGAAGTTCTTTACTGTAAGGATGGTGAGGCACTGGAATGGGTTGCCCAAGGAAGTTGTGAATGCTCCATCCCTGGTGGTGTTCAAGGCCAGGTTGGACAGAGCCTTGAGTGATATGGTTTAGCGTGAGGTGTCTCTGCCCCTGGCAGGGGGGTTGGAACTAAAGGATCTTAAGGTCCTTTCCAACCCTAATTATTCTATGATTCTATATTGCCCATGGTGCAGGTGGGAGCCTGCTCATCACTTATGGAGACAGCTGTGCAAAGACTGCCAGCCCCACAGGGTTGCTCTGCCAGCAGTATCTACCATCACCATGTTGGTGAGGATGGGCACAGGGGAAATCTGTTCATTGTTACCTTGCATTCCTGACCCTGAGCAGATCCTGGGAGGCTTGCTAGAAAGCACGAGAGCAGGCCATGCAATGGGATTGGAAAGCACAAGATAAAGCCAATATATCATGAAGGGCTACTCTGACTGAAACAAGAGAAATAAGAGGCCTTCCAAAGCAGAATTCATAGGAGATGAATACTTTTTTTTTTTTTTAAATATGAGATATAGCAGTGACTAAAATCAGAGAATGATACTGCAGAAATGAACATGTTGCAGGGCAGCTGGCATAGCAGGCTCTCCAAAATAAAAAGAGAATGAAATAAAGCCTTAACCTGCACTGCAAACATTTCAATATTTTCTCTTTCCTTCTGGAAATGATATGGCTGTCTCATTATCCAGGCACTTCTCTAGTTCTACCTAAGCTGCTAAATGTGTGCTGATGGCAGCATGCATCTTGCCTGGAGGTTCATGCCAAAATGAACCTGGGAAACAGTTTAAGAGCAAAATAAAGGCTCTGTAGAGCTGGGATCATGTCTTTGAGCTGCCACTCATGGCTGTGACATGGCATTTGATCTCTGTGGGCTTCATTTCTCTATCTATGGAATGCAGACAATTACATGTATTTTTCTAGGTGAAAGCACACTGGGCTTTTCCAGCTGAGTAGTGCTACATCAGAAGTAAGTTTTTTTTATATGTTTTATAGTAAGAGTTTAGAAAAAGTAGCTGAAGGATGAAAAGGGCTCTCAGGCCAAACAATTTAATCAGCATTTTATTGGATAGAAAAAAAGGATTGGCAGGTAAAGGAAAGAGTTTCTTTCTACTAGTTGTTCATGATGTGAAAATCTATAGCAGAGAGATCTGGTTTTGTGAGGGTTTTTTCCTCCTCCGTATTATGAATTTATTAGCATTAAAACCATATTTAGTGAAAAAGAAGGGACTGAAGTCCCATCATGTTAAACAAACACACAGAAGTCATTTGTAGCTTTACACAAGCTTTTCTAAGACATGTGCAGGCGTTCACGTGTATGGGCCTACTGAGTTGAAGTTCAAAAGCTGGTTTACAGTGTTGACTGAGCATACTTAATTTCTTAATTCGCTAAATAGCATCTCATTAGGGAAATGCTGGAAATAAATCTGCAGATGTTGGGTGTTACAAAAAAATCCCTTGCAACCACTGAACTTATCAGCACATCTGTATTTCCCTTACATAAGCCTCTACTTTCAAGGATGCATCAGTTGGCCAGTCTTTAAATTTGAACTTAGCATAGGAAATTTTCAGTGCAGGAGTGATACCTCTTGGGTTTTGGTGGGGTCTTGGGTGCTTGTTTGTTTTAGTAAGGAGATAAATACGTTTAACAATACAGAAGACCTGAAATAATTTGAGGTATACCTGCTTTAGTGCTAAAAAGCTTTTCATTAAGCAAAAACTACTCAAATTTAAAATCCAGTTCTGAATGTAGACATTTAAAGTAGACATTTGAATGTTTTAGTTGTGGGGTTCTGTTAAATCCCAGGATGATAGACAACCATCTGGAAGCTTTTGGAAACTGGTCTTGCTGCATGGACCTAATCTCCATTGGGTCAGTGTTGATATGGTGCTAAATGAAATAAGAAGAATTTCAGTCCATAAGTCCATCACAGCAGCTACTATCTCTGATTACTCATTTGCTGCTACTTTTAACCACTGAAATTGAGCTTGCTGCTTCCTAAGTTAACTGGCTTTCCACTGACTACAGTAGAAGGTCATCAACTGCTCATCTGTCCTGCCTCTAATGATTTTTGTAATGCATTGCTGATCCCAGCTCAGGAGCTGCAGTCAAGACACAAATCCAGAGGAACTCAGGTTTCATTAATTTCAGTGATCTTACCACTACTTCTTTGCTTGCTGGTGGTTGTGTTGTGTTTTGTTTTATTTTATTCCTCCAAGAAAATGTAGGAGCAGTAGGATATAAAAACCTAAGGGCTGTTTCAGAATCAAATAGGAACATTCATCTTAATAGCTTCATATTTTTGCAAAGATGATTGTTTGACTTCTGAACTCTCTCTTATTTAAGTCATCATGGATTTAAAAAAGGAAAAATATGTGTAGCCATGTGACAAAGCAAATGCATGAAAGGAAGATTTATTCAGTTTTCAGAAGATCAGCAGCAGTGAATCACCCTCTTGGCTGAGCTGGAGTGCAATATGGTCAACTGTTTCCCCCAGGGAAGAAGAAAAGATGAAAGTCCCACACTGCTGTAATGGCCATGCAGGAAGCAGTGACCTGTGCCAGGACAGCTCCAGCCAGTGCGCCAGGTACAAAGAAGTCTTCAGCCTTAAGCATCAGTGGTGTTGTTGTAAAAGCAATCTGAATGTAGCTTTTAGTGGTTCAGTGAAACACTTTAAAAACTTTAAAACAAGAGCACTCACCATACAGAGACTGAATAAACAAAAGCATATTTAGACAACTGTGTGCTATTCAGCACTTTACATCACGAGAAAAAGAGTCCCTCCTCTTTCAAGCCCCCGCACAAATCTGCCATAGATTTTTCAGGCTGATTTCAGAGATTTGTTGTTTTCAGTTAAAACAACATCAGTTACCAGATCTAGACGAGTTGAAAAGAGTTAGTGTCCTTTTTATACCCTGCCCCCCTCTTCCAGCTTTGAAATCTATGAAAGCAAAGCAAAATACATAATAAATGTTAGTGTTTGTTCCATTACTTGCTCAGGCAGTCAGTGTTTGGTAAGGATTTACTGATTTGTTGGAATTTTTGGCCCTTGGAATGATCAATAGGTTATACCTTATCTGAAAAACACCCACTGTAGTAATACCCAAAGCATCATAAAGCCGAGGAAAAACCCAGTGGCAGATATTACAAAGGACAATACCAATTTCTTTTAGGCTTATTTTTCTTAGATCATGCTCTGTTTTTAAGCCTTTAAAGCAGTTATTTATATCTTTCTTATTCTTACCGATTCCATAGTGAATCTCTTGAAGAAAAACTTGAAAGCCTGGAAGCTGAAGATCTCATGTCTCATCTGTCACAACCAGAAACCTACCTAGATGAGGAGAAAAGATCAAGTAAGTAAAACTGACCAAAGTTATGGGACTAAGAAGATCACTTAGTCAGTTTGAAACAATGTCTGTTAATTCTTCAGTGATAACAATTTACCGTACATTATTTGATTACTGCATTTGATATCGTGAATGTCATTGTGGTAAACAGATCCATCAGAAATCACCTGAAAAATAATACCTTGTTAAAATTGCCACAGGAGAATTTCGTTCAGCTGACTGGGAAAACTCTGTCTAACTGAATGTGGCAACTACTCAGTCAGCTGCACTGAGTGCAGAACTGGAAACATTGCCTGTCCAAGTTGTCTGACACTTCAGAAGACCCAGTTTTCAGATACAACTTCAGTCTAACCATTCAGGCTGAAAATTTCCATGTCAGGTGTGTGCACCAGACTGATTCTTTTTGGAAGATGGAGATAAGATTTGAAGGATCAAGAGCCTGGGAGCAAGAAGTGGCCTGATAGGGAAGAATCCTGCCTGTAGGAGAGGGGAGGAGGGTGTGGGGAGACAGTCATCCAGGACATGGGCAAGTGAAATCACAGTTTTTCATCAGACTCCTCCACTATTATGTTTCATACTGTTTCCAGTTTATGACTTGTGTTTCTGTGGGGGAAGGGTTAGGGTTAGAGATGCTGAAGAGCCTCTGAAGGAGGTGAGTAGGACTGGGTCATACATTTCACTTTGCAATCTGCTGGGCTGATCTCCATAGTAGGTCCAAAGGGATGACGTGGAAAAAATTTGGGGTCAAATATTGGTGCTGGGTAGGAGAAGACTACCCAGAAGCTGTTGCCTTGTAAGATGAGGTGGTAAAGCAAGGAGACTGGGACAATCACATGAGATGGAGACGTGGACCAGGCAGGCTGGTAGAAAGGGAGACAGAACTAGGACCCACAGGGGTGACACTGGGACCAAAAAGAGGGGTGAAGGCAGTCGGGCAGTGCGAGGGAGGCTGCCACCAGATCACACCCTTTGCTTAGCCAGTCTGCCTATTTCCATTTGAGTGTGCCATTTGATTCCATAAGGAAAAGCACATCTCCTCCATGACTCTTTTTTTTTTTTAAATCTTCTGTGTAAGAGAAGTCTTGTTACTTCTCTTGACCTATTTCCCCAGAGACTGCTGTAGTTTGTTTATGGATTTTGTCCTGCTTGTTTTATGTTTCCAAATATGTCATGTGGGCCTGGAGGTTTGCCAACCCTTAACATTTAAAATAACATAGAGTAATCCCTGTCTCCAAGACACATGGGATTCAATAAAACATTGCAACATAGAAGGTTTTGGATGGGATGTTACTGTATCTCTTTTCCCTTACTGAGCCTTTAGGATACTTTCAAGTATGTTGTGGAGAGCTCTTTTGCCATTACCAGGGCTTAACCAGCAGATGCAGACTTTTACATACTGGCTGGAAGGTATCTGAAATTCTACCAGCTTGGCAGCATGGGGGAAGAAATGGTTATGGGCTTTGTCCATAAGGAAGAGGTGTGTCCTTTGATATGAAGGTAAGGGTGTAAGAGGAGAATTATCTACTTTGAACCAAGAATATTATGCTTGAATATTATGTTACCTGCAGGAAGAAGGTGTTAGAAGATCTGGTCATTGCACTGTTTTTTTGTGGACTGGGAAAGACCTCCACCAGCAGACAAACAAATACCACTCTCTTATAGCAAAACCACAGCCACTGGCATCCTGGATCTGACTCAAACCACAATGACATGTCTGCTTGTTGTTTAACTTTACAGCACATCTGTTCCTTTTAATGGTATTATCCATCTCCTTGGGCGAAACAGTCACCTTCATCATCATAGGTGTATGCGTTCAAGTCAAAGCAAAAAGACAAGAATCTATAATGGCTCATTGCTTTCTAAATGAAATGCTGAGCTCAGTGCACAAGTAACTATGATTTACATTAAATTACATTTTGACTTGATGGTAATTTATTTTTCATAATTCCAGAAAGTCACAGAATCTCCTTACTTCTGCTATAATAAGCCACTGAATGTTACTTAGTCATTTGCTGTATACAGCAAAGGAGTTACCAGCATTTGTGCTTACATCTCAGTGGTTCAGGATGATTATGTTCCCTTTTTAGGTCTCCTACACTGGGCCTCTCAGTACTACAGCAACTAAAAAATAAAATGAAATATGAAAGAAATGCAGAAAAATATTTATAAAGAAATCAAGTTGGTTGAAGTTAGCAGGACTGAAGTTAACAACACTGAGAAGGAAACATGTAGATTTCCTAGAGAGAAGAAAGGTAGCCCTGTGAGGAATATGCCTATGTGAGTTCAACTCCCTGACTTGGTGAATTTGGAGAAGTTATTAGGGCACCATTCAGATGGCAGGTTCCTCAGGCCTCATGCCCATGTGAGTGTTTTGTCCGGGTAAAATTCTTTTGACGATAAATACAGCTTTTATGAAACTCTCAACCAAGGACAGTAATAGAATTCAGGCTGTGTGAAGATGGCATCTTGACTCTCTTTCACACACACACAGTCCCCCCAGAAAAACCTGAAAGAAAAACAGTACTTCCCAACTGTCCAGGGCAATGTGAGGGCAACACTATCAGATTTATGTAGAGTCCTTATATATGACAGTATGTGAGTTGGAGCAGGGAGTGAAAAGGAGATGTAAATCCCAGAATAGATAGAGGACAATCAAAACCTAGAAATATGATTGCTTTTTAGCTAGGGACACCTGCACCCAAAGAGAGAAAGACTAGTTGAAGCTTAAGTAAGGTCTAACTGAGAAGAGGGTGACATTAATGACAGCTGGGGGACAATTCAATAAAATACAATGCATACATACAATACAATAATGCAGTAGCAGATTCTATTAGTCCTCAGATGAGGAAAGCATTTGTTGTTGTGCCTGATTATAAATATGTGCAATCATATCAAATTTTACAATCTTAAGTGCTTGAATAATCCTAGCTCTTAACTAGTAAGTATAATAAGTTGAATTCCTATATTTTTAAGCTTTTAGAACTCATTAAATAGTGTGGAAAGCCTATTTAGAGGGAATATAAAAATTGTCAATATATTAAATAACAGTCAAGAAGAAAATCCCATGCAGAGATTTTTCAGATGAGGGGAAAAGATCAGGAAATATTTTCATACTCTTTAATTCCCTGCATTTGATATTGCTTAAACTCTATGATTTCATGCATAAGTCATTTCATTACCTATTTTGGTTTGTTTTGTAGGATTATTTTTTCTTCTTTCATAATAGAATACACAACCTGAACAGCAACAATATACATATCTAATTTGCATGTCTAATGAAGATTTCAGGACAAACATTGAACAGCCAGTTTCCATCTATGCCTGAGCTGGAGTTAACCTAACCCGAAAACCTCAGACAACCAAAAGTTAATATTGTTTCTACAGTCCTTGATGTAACAATAATAGTAGTTGTACACCACCATGATGAAAATCAACTCCCTTTATGTCCAAACAATAGCATGAATCACAGAATTCTGACCTTGATACACAAATGCGATCATGTAGTAATTACAGCTCTTGCGCTTTCTGTATAAACAGACTACTTCATCTGGAAATGCTGTAGGGTACTGCTTCATTCTGCAACTGACAACTAATGACTGAGCAGAAAGCTTTTATATCCCCAGAAGTTTTAAAATAAAGCAGGTAGAAAAAAAATCTTATTTCCTGCAAATATACTCTGTTGAAAAGCATACCTTATAAATGTAAAGATTGTCTTCAAAATCACGTTTTGCAAGGCTATTCAATCTGTTTTCAGGGCAAAATACAGAATTAAATTATTTAGTCCATGTGATAACTGGCATGTTCTTGAACAACTGTGAGATTAAGGAAAATGTCTTTCATTTCATGCCAAAATCTGCTTGTTCTGTTTGTGTCTATGTTGGTATCATCCAAACAGGATGTGACAAACATACACTCTTTGGCTTCACTCTAATCCACAATTTGGATAACATTGTTAGGATGTGGTCTAACAAACTTCAGTGAAGCAAATCCGAGGATATTTGTCTGTGGACAAGTCACTTCAGACTTGATTTTAGTATGTCCTAAGCAAAAGAATCTCTGGTCTGACCTTGTGCATCAGCTGTTTGTGCTTCCATAAAAATACACAATCGAAATACTGACATGCCTATAGGCACGATGTGAATCCTGAAAGGAGTAATGGAAAAGTCATCTCTGAATTGTACTAACTCAGCATAGAGCCCAGGAGTGACCCTGAAGAGCTGACTGACATCCTCTTGATGATGCGTCCCTATTTATAATGGTTCCTGAGAAATGTCAAGTGCTCAATGTTTAATCTATTAAATAATTACAGCGATGACTTTAGATAATCCTTAATCAAAATTCTGTTTGGTGCCAGAAGTTCTACCAAAGTTTCTGAATATTACATCAACAGTATTTGAAATTAAATGTGTTTTCCTTAATTCCGTCCTGACTAGCATGAATTGCATATCTTTCCTGTGATTCTTTATGAATAGTGCCTGGAATTTGCCATTGCGGTGTTTTACACTGGATTGATGTCAGGCTGAGAAGGATATCAATCCTCGGGTCATTCCACTGAACTTTTAAATATATTGGCAAAGTATGAGCTTTAATGCATTCATCTTGAAATACCCACATGTTTCGATATGTACAGAAGATCAACTTAAAAATTCAGATAGTTTCTTGAACAGTATCCCTAGAAATAATAATTAGTTAAAAAAAAAATCTAGTTTTAGGACATGGCATTGCTCTTAGAATGGAAATTAGTTCCCCACCCTCAGCTGATATGTTCATCATATGATTATATAATTATCATAGTAGGATACATGGACTGTGCAAGTGCTATAGAATAGTTGCACTTGACAGCTTAGATGTGGCTTAGGAATTCATGCTGCAAAACACAATAACTCTAAGACTCAACACTTTTATAATATATCACCACTGTACAATGGTACAACATATTGCTATAGAGGACCTGAGGGCTTTAGTGTACTTGTTTAGTAATTTTCTGCTGTCTCATTCAAAGGTGAATTTTCCTTAAGATTCAGATATATGACAAAGAGATTTGTGTAAGTGTTTAGACTGAAGGACTCTCCAGTCTTTGAAGCCTGTCTTTTGTTATTTGTCTAAGGGCTTCAGGATGATGGTATTGTGAGTTAAATCTCCTTGTATCTACTTAGGAATGACCTTTTCATCACTTCCAACTATATCCATCATCTGTTTCTTGGGCTCAGGGAAGAATTTTCATTTTGTGGCAGCAGCAGCTAATCAGAGTGTCTGCTGCTCAGCCTCTGACCTCTGCAGAGCTTTCGCTGATCTCGTCAAGGGTATTCTAGGGTATTTTTTTATACTTAATGACAAGGCTGCCATCCACAGTCCAAGACTTTTTGTTACTTACAATCAACTTCTGAAGACTATGAGGGGCTAATAACACATAAGAGTGCTTCACACCTTCTCTGTATGGTTAGTAATTATTTACTCAGTATGTAGTCTACAGCAAAATAGCCTGTACATATATAATTTGTGTAGATTATATATACATATATAGGTATATAGATAACAGATTAATATTATCTGAACGTGGCATCAAGTCCTAGTGGCATCAAGTGGCTCAATAGCCACTAATTGTGGGCTGAATTCAATATCAGCCATTTGCTGGATGTGTATTTAAGAAAGAGTCATTATAAAAAATAGGAACTAAACCTGGTATAGTTTGATCAGCTTGTCTCTGTACGAAAAGTCTGGTGCATCTGAGCTCCCCATGTCCTTTCTACAGCAGCTTTTCTACCCTGTTGACAGCTCTCAAGTCAAGCAGCACAGCTTCTGCTTCTAGCCCTCATTGATTAGTCAGGCACTAATAAAGTCTTGCATTGTCCTTGTGTCTGAACATCTCACAGAAGTTAATGTTTGATATATATTTGTAGGATGGCTGTATATCCTTGTGATCAAAGGCTGGCTCTGTACTTGAGACCCCAGACTGAAGATGAGCACATCAGGCTCCGGTCTGTGGCAGAAGCAATGGACTGATGTGCTCACCTTCAGTCTGATGTCTCAAGTACAGAGCCAGTCTTTGATCGCAAGGATGACTCTACAGTGTCTTCTGCCAATCCCTCTTGTCTTGGTACTGTGCTGCCCTTCACAGCGGTGTGTTTTTCATGCCTTCCTCTTTAACATGCGCCAAGCAGTGCCACTCTCCTACTTAGAAGCCCTGTGAAAATGTCACATATTTTGGCTGATATAATACTGCTACCTATCCTGTCCTTCAGCTGAGTGCAGAACTATCAAAGCATCTCTGCAGAATCACCGCTAATACAAGGCTTATAGAAACAGGAATACAAAGATGTCCCAAATATTCTCTTCTTTTGTCCTTCGTGTTGGTATCTACCCCTACAGTGAGTCATGCCCAGATCTATGAGCATGCTCTTTGAAATCTATGTGGTATCTACATAGAAAAATGAGACTAACTCAAAGTAAGTGACAGAACAGGGCCTTTAAAACTTGATACAACATATCAATGTAAATGGGATTCTTTGCATCCACTTTAGTGTGCTCTGACTCAACTTTTAGGATGCAAAAGTGGGATGTATCTGGCAAAGTGTCTTTGCCTGGTCTGTTCACTCCAGGCTCCCTTTATCTTTACTGATGACTCAGTCAATACAGACAGCTGAAACTAGGTTGTAGCTCACCTGATCCTACAGAAGTAGATATTTAAAATAGAGGTACTAAAGTTGATGTCTACAAAGGCCAGGTGATTCACAGCCTAAACTGCCTCTTCTACTGGCTAAAAGAGAGAGAGCAGGGTGCTGAGCCCAGAGGTGACACCTACCCAAAGATGCTGCATGCCCTAAGTGCATTGCAGCATGGTCTTACTTCTACCTGAACCGTACCATAGGCAGATACGAGACTGTCCCTCTAATTCTACATTCAAGAAGAGGTGCAAGGAGCAAGAAAATTAATATTTAAAAAGAACCCCAATCTTTTAAAATAAATCCCAAACCCCAAAACCCCCAAAACCCCCAAAACCCCAAACCTATTGGTGCACTAATGTGGGTGCTGACATGATTTCCAATGGCAACCTAATGAGAGCTTGTAATGATCTTTAGTTTTTCTTGGATAGAAGAAGTTACATCAGGAAAATACAATACAATCCTATGTTGTAATATAAGTTTTATATTTCTACCAAAAGAAGAATGATGCAGCAGAAAAGTAACCTCCTTTTTTTCAGTTTCATTTGTATCAGTTTCCTGACAAAGCTTATGTGACTGTCTTCCTTGGTGAATTTATACCAAGACAGAAGCAATCATAGAATCTTAGAATCATAGAATGGTTTGGGTTGGAAAGAGCATCTATTTTCAATCCCCTCTGCCATGGGCAGGGGTACCTCACACTAGACCATGACTCCCAAGGCTCTGTCCAACCTGGCCTTAAACACTGCTAGGGATGGAGCATTTACTGCTTCTTTGGGCATCTAACCATACAGTTTTCAAGAAGGTGGGAAAGCATTGAGACTGAGTGTCTGCAGGCACTGATGGTACTTAAAAATACTGAATAACTGACACACTACACTCTTTTAAATACCTCCTATTAATTAATAAATCACTTCATGAATTAATTTTAGCAGTACATTAATGAGTTAAACTGGCTAATGAGTTTCTAACATCAGGTGACAGTGAGATGACTATTTTGGGTGCACTCAGATGTGATTGGCTCATGTTGTAGAAAGTAGAGATGCGCATGGTGGGAATCTTGATGTTTCTTCTGCCCTTCTGCAGCTGTGGAGCAGAGCTGCCTGCTCAGTGAATGCTTGCCAAGTAGCAGTGTTTAAAAAAAAAATAAGAGGAAAAAAAAAAGAGAAAGACAACTATTTCAAGGGGCAATTATCGAAATGAGCTGTAGAAACCTGGGATGACTAAGCCCCAATGTCTGGGGAATTTGTTCTGAGCACTTTGATGAATTTTAAACTGGTGTTGCATTCTGGGTTTTAATAACGTAGCCAGGCTCTTCTTCTGGCTCTAGGCATCTGCTGTTTAGTCCATTTTTTACAAAAGCCTGAGGAAACTGAGTTACTAGGACAAAGTCACTAAATCCAGTGCTGCAGAGCTGCCAGGTGCCTGAGAGCAGGCAAGAAGGCAGATGTGTGTGTGCTCCCTTCACATTGTGCCTACAAAGGTGAGCTTTTTAATCTGTCATATTATTGATCTCTTCCAGTTTCAGTTCAGCAAATAAAATTAATTAAAGGGGGAAAGAGTTTTGGTATCTCTAGCACAATCAGATTGCAAAACAATCACGTTAAACAGTCAGTGGTAACTTATGCAGCTTTGGTTTCCTTCCTCTGAGATGTTAATGAACCAAGTCTGGATCTTAACAAAACAAGAGACATCTCTGATTAGAAAAAAAACCAACAGGATATGCCAATCCCTGTCACTGGTTTACAGTTTTAAGTTTCTTCAACACTAGAAGTGCAAACTTTTTTCTGCTTAAGGTCAGAATCCCAAGGAAATCTGGCCCTGGAACACCAAGCTGAGTGTGCCTTATTTTGGGTTATATTTTAAAAGCTTTTTTTTTTTTAAAAAAAAATATTTTCTTGCTCCTGGCACCTCTTCTTGAATGTAGAATTAGAGGGACAGTCTTGTATCTGCTATGGTATGGTTCAGGTAGAAGTAAGACCATGCTGCAATGCACTTAATACACTCAGCATCTTTGGACTCAGCACCCTGCTCTCTTTCTTTTAACCAGTAGAAGAGTCAGTTTAGGCTGTGAATCACCTGGCCTTTGTAGACATTGACTTTAGTATCTCTATTTTAAACACCTACTTCTATAGGATCAGGTGAGCGACAACCTAATTTCAGCTGTCTGTATTGACATCAGTAAAGATAAAGGAAGCCTGGTGTGAACAGTCAACACCAAGCCTTTGGCTGCCTTAGTCCCTGGGATAATTCAAAAGCTGGAGTCAGCTGCACATATGTCTTTTTAACCAACATCTGGAAGGCTGGACACTTACAAGGGGGTTCACAGAAGGCACACAAGAAGGAGGCACCTAAGCCACCTAACAAGGAACAGGATAGATTCAACTGGGCTTTGATCACAGCCTTCAAGGGCTCAGGGATATCTGTCTCCGCAGCAGACCTGTAATCACAAATGTGTCTCTGGAGATGGGAACTGAAATCAGCCCTTCATATCTTGTAAAAATGTGATGCCTCCTGTAACATCTGTGCAGTTATTGGCATTGTGGGAAGGCTCCATGCTCAATTCCCTCTTCTGCCTGAGTGAGACCAGGATTTCCAGCCAGTGCCTGTCCTCTCCTGCAGGCCCCTAAGACCACTCTGCAAGGCCTAGAAAATGTTAGTAGTTGCAAAACAATCACGTTAAATCTTCCTTTGTGAAAAACAAAACCAAAACCATAGAGAGCTGTGAATCTAACTCAGATTTTTTTCCAGGGAACATCTGATGCAGTTTAATTCAGTAAGTCCCATTCCAGTCATTAATCTCCAGCCAAATTTTGTTTTCTATTTTATTGCGCATTATGATTTACTGCACAGCTCTCTGTTCATTCTTACTTAGAGAAGCAGTTGCTCAGATCCTCTTTCTCTTGATCTCCTGATCAGGAAAATACTGTGCAGATGGGAACAGAAGTAAGACTATTATTCCTGAGAGAACTCTTCCCCAATTAAAATACTGTCTGTGAGGGAAATTATGGTCTTGCAAATAGGTTCTGCTTCTAAGAAAGACAACATTAACAGCACAAATGAGGCCAGGTTTCCTTACCTCAGGTCTACTGTTTGCTGCAAAATACAGTGGCTGACACAATTACTATTGCACAAATATCCTGGGAGGGCTTAAAAATGTTGAAATCTCATATGTATCTTTCATCCTTAGAAGAACCTGGTTTGCCCAGTGCATTCCAGAATGAGCCTATTTCCTTATTGGGAAACAAATATCTTGTTTGTTTTTGTCATGGAAAGGAAAAGACAAAGCAGAAACATACTTTCTTGTGATAACTACTGTCGAAACCAGAGGGTGTTGCCAGTGTTCACTTGCTGCCTGGTCACTGCGGTCCTTCCTGCTCCATTGTCTCTAGGAACCAGAGCAAAACCCTGCAGTTTGCATCTGGAGTAGGAGCTGGATGAGACTGCTCAGTTCTGGTGTTTGTGACCACCACTTTCCTGCTAAACTAATATACATTGCAGATGGCTGGAAGTGTTAAGGAGTGAAAGCCCTAACCTACCCTTTCTGGGGATCTGGGTTTCTTTCCCGTCTACGTTCACATTCTGGAGTGTCTCTGAGAAACAAATTGATTTGTCTTCAACAGTCTGACCCAGCTGATGATTTCTTTTTAGAAAGGGCCTTGAATTACAAAACCAAATGTTCTGCAGCTCAGAACTCAGTTACATTGTCCTGCACTGGGAAACTCAAGAGGAAGCGCTGAACTCATGTCTACCAAAACCCTATTTAATGGACTGAAATAACTGACCTCACTTTCAAAATGACATTGAAATAATTTATCCAGGACTTTGTTATGAACTAAGAGTCTGAATTTTAGGAAGCTAGATTTTGAAAATCACTGATTTAAGCTTTTATTTAAGCTTTAGCAAACAAGGTCCTTGCCTGGTATTGCTTGTCTAAGCAAAATGTTGCCACTGTAGTAGCAGCCAGCAGTACTATGAAAGCAATTCCAATGTCAGGATATTATTATCCCCCGGAAACGCTTTCTGCATTAACATGGTGGTTTAATGGCCTGTAATATTGCAAGAAGTTATTTCTTCCAAGGAGAGAGAATTTAAGTACTACAATAAATAACAACAGGTGTCTTTCACCTAACTGTTACTGCTTTGAAAGCCACTCTGGTACGTACAGGTCTGCATGAACACCAAGAGAAACTGGGAATCCTGAAGCCCCACACATGCAGCCTGAAGGGCAAATGCCCATGGAAGCTTTTCCCCAGGTTGTGGTGAGCACAGCACTTCTGTGGAAATTGTCTTATTCCCCCACAGTAGTTGTGGCTTTCTGCTTGGGGAGGAGATAGTCAGAGGTTACAGAGCTGCTTTCTTCCAGCCTTCTGCCTGGTTTTACAAAATGTGTAGGAGGACTTGTGACTTCTGTTCCTCCATCTGTCTTGGTTGAGGGGCCTTCAAAGTCTTGGGGGGACACATGCATGCACAGTGCAATTGCCTCAGCCTCACTCGTAGAGACCAGGCTGCAAATATGATAGAATCATAGAATGGTTTGGGTTGGAAAGGACCTTAAGATCATTCAGTTTCAACCCCTCTGCCATGGGCTGGGACACCTTCCATTAGACCGGGCTGTTCAAAGCCCCATCTAGCCTGGCCTTGAACACTGTCAGGGATGGAGCATTCACAACTTCCTTGAGCAGCCTGTTTCAGTGCCTCCCAATAAAGAATTTCTTCCTTATATTCAACCTAAACCTCCCTATTATATGTTATATATGTTACTTAAACTCCACTTGAATGATCTAAATTTCCATGGTAGAAATTCTTTTTTTTCTCCCAGGATGTAAATCACAACATGAATAAGATTTCCTGCAGTGATAAGATGTCCATCAGCATCCAGCACCATGAAAAAGTGTTGTCTAAGACTGCTTGTTTTCCTTAGAGTCAGGGTAAAACTGGTCTCAGTGGTTGGGGTCATGTTTCCTCTGTGCCTGATCTGTCTAATGGTGCAAATATATAGTAGGAGTTTATTTTTAAGTCTAACTCTCTTGCTCAAGTTGTAGCGATCAGAGGACTTTTGCTTATGCTGATATGACTCACAGGACATAGGCCTGTTGCAGCCTTGAGAAGGAGTGGCTTAGGCCTACTGGCTATTAAGTAAATGAAACAATCTTAAAATGGGCAGAATTAGTGCTAGAAATGATCCTTTGCAGGAAGGTTTCTGGCTGAAGAGGAACCTTACAGCCAGACTGTTTTCTGTACTTGAAGGTGTAGGAATTTTTGATATACTGTGTGCATATATGCATAACATATATCCCACCCTATAGGGGGGCACTGCATAATTACTGAGCTTCCTAGGAACTCTGTGAAGAAGAACATAAATCTCAACAGTCAAGAGATCTCTGTAATTCAGACCAGGTGTCAGGTAGGCTCCAGCAAAACAGGAGCAAAACATGACTTACAATCACCTTTTTATCCTTGTTCCTGCTGCTACTGGCACCCTTTAAGTTTAATATTCTCAATGGTAAGGAAATGTCTTTCAACTGAGCCAAATCCCATTTGTCTGTCTAAGCGCTGAGAACAGATACCAACTGTAGATCATCTTGGGTCAAAAGTAGATTTTTAACCCCGTCCTGGACAACACGTGAACACAATAACTCCTCCTCAGCCACAACATCATAAACATATAGAAAATAAAAATTATAAAGTTTAAGTGACCTGGGAGAGCTGGGATTCTGGCTAAGAACTGTCTTACCATTGATTAAATCTGGAGTCAGATTGTGATATTAATTTAGGACAAGTGTAAGATCAGAATTATACCCTGCTGGTTGATAGTAATTTAAAAGCTCTACATTTGATGTAAAATTATGATACCCATTAGTTTTAATAAAATATCTTCAGAAATTATTCTACCAATGTAGAGCTCCTCTCTGTTCATGAATATAGATAACTACTGTGTTGTAGGGATTTCTGATCCTAAAAAGCTTTGCTAAATACTCGGATACTAATTATGAACTGGAATAAAAGGACACCTGCAGAAATAATTATTCAAGGATATGAAACTACAATCTGCCTCTGATCTGATGGATGAAGCCAGTATCCTATACCAGCACAAAATGCTGTCTTATGCATTCAATGACAAATATACCATTAGGTAAATGATTACATCAGTAATTAATTTGGGCAACTAGTGAAATGCTTGGATTTGAATGCAGAAGGATAGTAGGTATATAGTTTCACACTAAATTCTATAAAATAAATGTTAGAGTTCTATGATGCTGGTAGAGATCTTATTTACCCACAAATAAATCTGCAATATTTCCACAACATTCAGTTTATAGCACTACTATAAATCACATAAGAGACTAGGATTGGACCGTCACAATCAGCAATGATTTAATAGCTGTAAATTCAGGACAAAATTCCTTCCATGAATTTGTCCACCCATTATTGTTTACCAATTTGTTGCACCCATATAAGGTTTTTTTTTTTTTAAATGGATGCTTAAAATAATGCTTATTAGTTAAAGCAGAAAAAAGCCTGAAAATCCATGTTGCAAATATCTGCAGGACAAGTTCATCCTAGGAATGAGATCTGGCTCAGAAAATTCTCCAGGTGAGATCCTGGAACACTGGGGCCGTAATCTGGGGTAATACTGTTACATGTCCTCCCTGTTCAACTCTTGCATCCTACACATGTCAGCCGCTACTGGAGACAGGATCCTGAAGTGTTGGCTCAGATGGTTTTATGTTCTTACACAGAACCATATTATTATGCTAAGGGCTTGGAGTTATGCTGAATCTAGATACCATAAGGCTTGTCTCAGTGCCTTGAATCATCCTGCTGCCTCTCTGGCTGGCAGTTCTGGCCAGAATAAAATCACTTTTGGCCAACTGCTATAAAAAGGGCATGCAGCTGTGCCAGCTTTGGCAGGAGGCATCTCCCTCTCCTTGCCCCAGCAGTTTTGAGGAGCACATCAAAACATGTGCCTGTATTTCCCATGTACATGCTTCCTTCTGGTTACTGCACAGATGAACAAGAAGAAACGGGGAGCCAGCCACACTTCTGCAGTGACTTGCCTGCAGTCACATTATAATTTAGTGCCAAAAGGTGAAATATCAGGGCTGTTCAGCCACTGACTAAAAATTGATTTCTTTAGTCCCCAGAATGGAGAATAGATATGGAGAAATGCATGTGGCTACAGGACCACAGGGCACAGTTTGGTTTCTAACTGCAATCCTACCCCATCCTTGTGCCACAAGGCCACAGCTCCAGCCACTGTAACAGAGAGAAGACTTGGTAATGCCTTATTTACCCTTTCTCCAGAGCAGGCTGAATTTCCAACCTTCAGGCCACACTCCAGAAGTCATTGGCTTTCCTAGAACAGGGGCTATTTTAGTGATTGTACAGATATGGTATTTTTACCTGCTGAATTACAAAAGAGGCTTGCAGCAGGGTGAAGAAAATTAATTGCACTATTTTATTTGTGTAATGAACACTTAAGAGCATGTCTGTGGCCAAGGAAAGGTTCTCCTAATCATAGACTGAGAATACACTGGGAATGGATGGAAATTAAAAGCTCATGACCTTTGGGAGCCACAACCCACTTGCAGAATGTCTCACAGGCATCTCGTCCCATGGGGAAATGTTGCAATGTTCAGTTTTAGTGGTTTCCTTAAGCCCAAAATTCGTTAAAACTGGATGTTAGTATAGCCCCATGTCTCTGTGATAACAAGCGCTGTGGCACCATGTGGTCTTGGTATCTTTACTCCCACAAGCACAGCTGCACATGGGCTTCCTCCAGCCTTTCCTCCCTGCCCAACAGATTCAGGTTTGAAGGATGGAAGAGCTTGAATGGGGCATTTTACCACCCTGAGGAGGGTTTCTCCTTGCTGGCCCTCTGGAGCCTGGTCTCCAGCCCCATGCTGCCTGTCACCACATCCTTTGGGGATCACCCAGTGGTCTCACACACGCTCAGCTTCGTAGTAAAGCTTCTCCAATTTGTTTGTTATTATTACTTAAGCTTTATTTGTGAAAGCTGTGTGCTGAAATGCCCTCCCCTTCATCACCACCCCTTTTCTCTCTGTTTTGTTTCTTGCCCTGACACACCAGATAAAGACACAAAACAGGAGGTGGGGAACATCTGGCCCCGGCTGCAGAGCATTGGCAAGAAGAGAAACTCCTAGAGATAAAGCAAGGGGGTTTTTCCCTCTTCACAGGACCTTGCTGTGGGATGTTCAGCGCTTCCGCTCTCCCTAACACAATTACAGTCTGCAAATGTTTAAAGGCAGTTTCTTTTGAGTTAGCCACATGCTTCAAATTGTTATGTGGTTAACCGCGGAGAACAAACCCCCACACAAATACCTATGGATCAACTTGCTCGAGCCAGGGTGGTAGCGGTGGAGGTGGAAGGGGAGGGGGGAAGCTTCCTCTTTTTGCTTGTGATGAGAAGAAAATAGAGTTTTCTTTTGACTTTTCCAGGGGCCGCCACACTGCTGTGCGTGCTGGTTGGTGCCATTCGCACATTTGTTCACGTTTACTGCTGATGAAAGGAGCCTTGTTCGACAGCCGTGGCCATGCACACCACAGGCCACGTCCTTTGCTGGTGTAAATCTAGCTCGTTCCATGAATGGGAAGCGAAAACACGACCTCCTCTCCATGGCTGCCGTGCAAATGCTGAGCTAGAGGAAGACTTCTGCTCTTTGACATTGCCCTATCCCATGTCCCTTAACTCTTATAAAAGAGGAATACTTTTCTGCTGACTCACAGAGACAGATGGATTTTGTTAATTCCAGCCGAGATAGAGGAGAACACACGAAAAGCATCGCTGCCTCTGGGGGGCCAAATTTAAGATTCATCTTAAGTTTATTTTCATTTATAAAATGGTGGATTAAAGACTCTACAAGGTGGCTTGAAGAGTCGTGAAGGAAGAGTTGCAATCCAAATGTGATCTGCTTTCCTTAGGTATGAAACCAAATTGCATTCTTTGCTTTTTGAGGAAAACGGTGTGAAATGGAGGGTCTAAAAGCTTTGGATGTGGGGAAAAGTTTCAGAGAAAGTGGCTCAGTTCCTCTGGTCCATTTATCATCTGAGCAGAGAAACATCACTCTGTGTGTGAAGTTAGCCCTGCAGGACTCTATACCTGTCAAAATTGTTTATCCATACTTGCCAACAACAGCAAGGAAGGCAGGAGGACTGACAGTCATGATGGTGAATGAGTTGGACACATGGAGCAAGGGCGCATGAGTTGAACCTCCTTACTGGTGCAGAGAGGGAAAAAGAGGGAGGGAAACAATAAAGCTTGAAGTCTCTAATCTGGAAGAGTTTAATGATGCAGCTGGTTACAAAGAAAATGACCTTTTGCAGAACTTCTTCATGGGCAGCTGGGTAGATAGGTCTTAGTGGCCAGTTAGACCTCACACTGGTGAAGGTTCAGAAGTAAATGTCAGCAGAAACATCTGCTAGGGGATACCGGCACATTAACATTATTGTCCATGGTTAGCTGAGTTGGGAATATTGCACTTAAATAATTCAAAACTAATGTCATAATCACTTATTAATGAACTATTTAGTGCTTGGTATAGCTATATGAAGAGGGATGAAAAATTCCCACAGTCTAAATGAAGCAGAACTTTAATCCTATGTGAGAGCCATAAGGAGAAAAAAAGAAAAAGTGGGGGGGGGGGATGGAACAGAGGGGGGACGACACACAAAAGGGGGAGGGAAGGGAATTCAGGTTTATAAAAAGAAACATGTACACAATGAGTTGAAGGTTGTGCTTCTGCGCTTCCTGGTCTGGGTGTGAGCAGAAGAGGAAATACTAAAATACCACCACAAAAACTATTCCCACAGCATTTCCAACTTGACTGAAACCAGAAAGTTCTGCTTGTCCTGTAAAGAAGGGGGAGGAAGCCCCACAACTGACCCAGTCTCAAGCATCCTGCTCATTGGAAAGCCAACATAATTCCTAAAACCAGGAGGTTTAGATAAATGTAGAGAAGTCTTTATATTTCCACTGAGTCCTCATTTGTACTCTGTATCTTCTGCAGTTCACTGATCCTTGGTGACATTTCATCTTTTCTGCCAGCTTTGAGAAGAGCACATTTCTGCTATAGCCAGATTAGTCTCATCCATGACCACAGACCACCAAATTGCATGTTAAATGCAAGATAGGACACCATGGTCCACTCTAATTTGGGTGAGGGCCTCCTTGTTCTCCCTGCCAACCCCCTACAATGAAAGTAAACACTTATATACACAGCAAGAACTGACATCTCAATGCATAAAATGCCTTCAGCTTCAGCATTTCCTTATGTTAATAATTAAAGTTGGATCTCTGCAGGCTTGCAGGCAGAGAAAACATGAGTTTGGTGTGGCTGGTCTCACAAAAGCCTTCCACCAATACCAAAGAAAACCTTGAAGAGCAGCAGGATCGCATTCAGAAGTTTGTGCGGAAAGCCTGCACACCAGGCAATTAGTTTAAAACTTCAGATTTGGAAGCTCTGCAAAGAATTTGGAAAACAAATCTTTCCCTTTACTGGTATAAAATGGGAGTGTATTCTGTCCTGCTAAACCCCAAGAATTTAAATGTTAAAGTCTCTTGACTGACATGCAGTATTAAACACAAGAATTCAGGACATATGCAATAGTCTAAGGAAAATAAGGGCTGAAGTAAAATTACTGTGGAAAGCTGGTTTTCCTGTAGATGTTTCCTAACATCTAAACAATTTCTGAATCAATCTTTTTGCCTTCAAATTAAAGAATTGAATCCCTGGAGCAGCTCCAAGGAGTAGTTTAGGAATGTTCAGCACAACCACAGCCTCCAGCTATGGGACAGAACAAAAGTTGCAACAGTGATGATGCTTTATCTGCCACATCTTACTCCATCAACACTTCCATGGGTGCCAGCAGTGAAATTTGCTTTAAGGAGTTCTGAAAAGAAGACTTTTTCTGTTTCAAATGCTGAGTCACTGACTGAGACTGGTCAACTTGTTGCATTTGTGACCGTGGTTTAACTAAACCCACCTAAGACTAACAATGCCATCATGGACTCTCGCATCCAAAGGTGAATCTAAAACCTTAGCTGAGCCTCACGTCTGGATGCAGCTCTCCAGTTTATTCAGAGCAGCAGAGCACTCAGCACTTTCCCTCCAACAGAAAGCCCCTTTCTGGCCTCCCGGAACACTGCTGCATGAAATACGTTGTCACTCCTACTGCAAACTTATTTAAGAGACAATAAGAGAAATAGTTGGCACGTAGATTCTTCTTAAAACTTAAATCTAGATCAACAATAAAACATAAAAGGCCAAGGAAACATGCAAAGGCACTTACAAAACTAATTTTTCTTTTAAGTTTTGCTGAGATCGAGACATTGCAGTTTGCTCAGTGTGGGCCCCATTCTGCAAGTCTTATATTACATGAGCCCTTTTTAAAGTCACTGAGGTTGCTTATGTGAGTAAAAGTTACTTATATGAGTAAGGACTTGCAAAATGTGGCCTTATACATTTTGCTACACTAATGTTTACCTAGAGGTTATATGGGCTGTAGAGCAGCGTGTTTTTAGGAATTAAAAGTGGACTTTAGCTGTTTTCTTTGGAAAAAGTTCTAACTTCTGCATCACCCATCTGCTTTTTGCAGTCTGCTCAGCAGCCACATTGAATGGACGTGCTCAGCCTTTGTTCCTGTTTCAGAGCTGCTCATTAACAACCACACTCAGCCCCAACACACTGTAACTCACCAGGACGCGTGCAGTCTGAATTCCCATTCCAGTCTTGGTCCTCAAACCTAAGGCCATTATTCCATCTCAGACTAAAACATATTCTCCCATGGGCAGCTGAGAAAAGAGCATGTTTCTTCAGGTTTTCTTGCCACAAAAAGAGAAAACAAAGTGAAATAAAATAAGAATAATAAAAAAGGAAATCCAATGGACGGCGATTCCCAGAGTTCTGGAGTCTAAGAGTGTTGATCTGCATCCATAAATGTCCTGACCGGTGAGGAGACACAGGCACTACAACTGGAAAGAGAGCAGGAAGGAAAACCTACCATGTGAGCAAAGCTAAAAAAAAAAGAAGGGGGAGAAAAAAGGGGAGAGAGAGAAAAGGTTTGCTCAGTGGACAGCACTTGGGCTGATAGCAGGGATTTCAGGAAATCCAAACACTCAGACAGGAAATCTGAACACTGGATAAACATGCCATAATCTCCACAGATACAGTTAACGTGCTGCGTCTCCTGTTAACCCTTAGCCTGCCCATGGCTGAGGCTGAAATCAGATCTGCACCGCCTAGAAACACAAGCTGCCCGGGGGGCTCCAGCGTCTGAGCAGCAGCCTGTGTTCCACCCTGCCTGCTCTTCCCTTGCTGCTCCTGCAGGGATATTTCCCTCCTTTACTTCTACATAGAAGGTGATGCTTTAATTAAAAAGGGTATGATTTTCCTCCTCTGAGAAGGAGATGATACTGCACCCAGAGCCCTGCAACAGCGGGGCAACCTGCCTGAACTCCTGTGTGTCACCAACCCTGGGTACATGGTAGTCCTGAATTAGTTTTACTTGGTTTTCCCCCTCTTGTTTTGCTGTAACACAAGATTTATATAGCTGTCTGTAGGACACTTACATGGTTCTAGTGATGATTTACTCCAGGGCTGGTTCAGCAGGGGTTGGGGGGCACCTTAGAAATTAGAGGGGGAGACTTCTTAAAGGAACAGGGGAGTTTGGAAACTCCCTTTATACCCTTTTGCCAAGGAACTGATGATCAAATTCTGTGGTCCCTAGTAAGATTAAGATGAAGTTTGTATAGTTAGTTGTTTCCAGAAGATAAACTTTGCTTTTTGTGTCTTAATTCCCCATTATTAAAAACACCAGTTAACATTTTATAATTGATTTCTTCTATATGATCTACCTTGGTTAAACTATTCATGGAAACTCTTAGCTAGCTACAATAGCAAGAAGAAGCAAAAGTATTTTATAGAGCTGACCTCTTGCTCCCACAGATGTAATTAATACAGTGAGGTTTACCTAAGAGTTGTCCAATTTAAATCCATAGGACTACAAGCACACACACAATTAAGCCCTTGCATGTCTGCAGGATGGGGACTTCACAGTGTGTTCTGTAGGAGGACAGTTTCAGGCTTCACGGCTTTTCAGAGGTTATTGACTCCTAAGGCAAGGGCCTGCTTCCAAACCCAATGTTGTTCTCTTCAAATTGACTTTTTGGGACAGTCCTGCCTAAAGCATGTTGGAAATAAAATGCTATGTCTTTAGATTTTCTGATTCTCCTAGGACTTCATAGCAATAAAAAAATGCTGAAAATTAGTAGCTTGAATTTCACTTGGCCACTTGCTGGTGGAAGTGATTAGACACAGAGGTAATATCCACCAACTGGTGTCTTTGCTTAAGGCACTGGCAAATTAGCTCATCTGAAATAGCTTTCATGTAAGTGCCACATGCAATATTAACCTATATCATCACATTAAGGTACCCACTAGGAACAAAGTAGGAGCACTATAGGAAAAGGCTTCCTTCAGCACTTTCTACTACTTAAGGTGTGTTTCTGCATATTGTTTCAAAGACAGAAGCTCTGGCAAACCAACATTGTGTAGCGCATTCCCTGGAAGTGGCCAGGCTTGGAAACCATGCCTGGTCCAATGAGACAGGTTGTGTTGGCCAAGCAACACCATGGGGAGCCTGGCAGCAGAGCTGGGGAGGGAGACAGGGATTCTGGGGCATCCCTGCCTCAGGAAATCTCCTCTGGTCTCCAGACCAGTTCTGAGTCAGGAAACACAGAATCATAGAACAGTTTGGGTTGGAAAAGACCTTTATATCATAGAATCATAGAATAGTTAGGGTTGAAAAGGACCTTAAGATAGAATCATAGAATAGTTATGGTTGGAAAGGACTTTAAGATCATCAAGTTCCAACCCCACTGCCATGCCCAGGGAACCTCACACTAAACCATGACACCCAAGGCTCTGTCCAACCTGGCCTTGAACACCACCGGGGATGGAGCATTCACAGCTTCCCTGGGCAACCCAGTCCAGTGCCTCACCACCTTTACAGTAAAGAACTTCCTCCTTAGATCCAATCTAAACTTCCCCTGTTTAAGTTTTAACCCGTTACCCCTTGTCCTATCACTACAGTCCTAATGAAGAGTCCCTCCCCAGCATCCCCATAGCCCCCCTTCAGATACTGGAAGGCTGCTATGAGGTCTCCACACAGCCTTCTCTTCTCCAGGCTGAACAGCCCCAACTTTCTCAGCCTATCTTCATACAGGAGGTGCTCCAGTCCCCTGATCATCTTCGTGGCCCTCCTCTGGACTTGTTCCAACAGTTCCATGTCCTTTTTATGTTGAGGACACCAGAACTGCACACAATACTCCAAGTGAGGTCTCACGAGAACAAAGTAGAGGGGCAGGATAACCTAATATCACTACTCACTAGTCACTACTCACTTAATATCATTTAGGTCCACCCCTTGCCATGGGCAGGGACGCATCTCACTAGACCAGGTTGTTCACATCCACATCCAACGTAGCCTTGAACACTCTCTCAGGCTGGATCCTCACATTCCCAGTCATTCTTTTGCTGTGCTTTCAGGATGCATAAGGCTGGTGATGGAGGTTGGTTCTTATGAGCGTGGCCAGGGCACTGATGACAGCATCTGTGCAAATAGCTGGTAGAACAAAGGCTTGGCTTTAGAGGCATGAAGTCATTCGCCTTGCCTAGCATGTGCTACATGAAACAAGTACCAAATGGTTGTTTGATGATGTCAGGAGGGAACTGGTGGAAAAACAAGAAAAAAATAAAACATGTCAGCGTTGGACTTTTTTTCCCCTTTTTGTTCCATGTGCTTTGCCAATGAGCTATTTCAGTTACTTGCTTTTTTTCCATAGAAGTTCTTCTGTTGTCACAGTTCTTTTCACCTTCCTTTTTCTTGTATTTTCACCTTAGTGCCACTCTTTCCAGTAGCAAAAGGAAAGCAAAAATAGAGGAAAAGCCTTTGCTTTTCAGTATAACTGGGAAAAAAAGAGAAAATACTCATAAACCCTCAAAATATACATTTTGAAATAGAAACACCTTTTGAGAGACTTTTCATTTGAAAACATTCGAGGAGCTGTAGGAAAAAAAAGGAGCTGGGGGACGCGGGATATAATTTATTACTACTAACATCTGCTGTAAATCAGTTAGAGGTAGGCAAACATTCCCTGCCAGGGCACAGTTAGGTCAAGGTGAGAGGGGATAAAGCAATAATTAAAAAGGCCAGCGTCCTCCAGCTACCTTCAGTGGGCTGTAAGCAGAAGAGCAAGTGCCTGCTGCAAATAGGGTTTGTTCCTAGAAAAATTCAAAAGAGAAGGAAAAAATCATTGGTATATTCAGTGGAAAACTGTCAGTTTATGAAACAACTCCAACAATTTCCATACAGAACCACAACAAGCGTTGTACATTTCTGGTTTCCTAGTCAAAAATAAGTTGAAAAAAGGTTGTGTGAAAATGTTCATTTGATGAGAAGTTGCTGCTGAAAAGCTCTACAGAAAGGTGTTAATGTCAGTCTTCGTAAAAGATGAGAACAGGGGCAGCATAGCAGGTAGAATAACAAAGCTGGCAGGAAAACACCATACAGAAATATTTCAGCAGAAATGGGGTAGAGAGACAACTTCAAACCCGGGCCAGAAGAGCTATCAAAGCTGAACACTGGATAAAGATTCCTGAAAGGACACAGCAGCTGCAAAAAATCCACCATCACCTGAGGAAAAAAGCCTCGCTCAATACAGATGTGAAGATGCTTGCTTTTAAATTGGAAAAATCCCCTCCACTACATCCACCCTTGATGTAGCCACAGCAGCTGAGCTTTCTGCTCGCTTGCTCCATCTCCCCAGGATGTACTTTTCTGTAGTCCTAGAGCTGATAATGAAATTCTCACTTTTTCCTCAGAGAACCCTATAGCTACTGAATTAAGACAAATTAGTTCATTAAAGATTAAAAGGGTTTAGTTATGCATGTGAGAGATAAAGCGTATGAAATGATAATTGAGATTGTGGACAAAATGCTCAAGAAGGAGTTATCATTAACAGAGCCCCAACCTCTGTTATTTTCTGTGGTTCAATGACAAGCCTTATTGTTAGGATGATTTTTTTTTCCCAGTATAGATTTGAAACAAAGATTGGTTCTTTAATTTTCACCTCCTGCTTATTGCATTTGGAGAAGGCTTCAGCAGAATAGTTAAAACGTTTGGTAAAAGAAATTGCAGGTCCCAATTTTATCATTCTTCACCCTTCAGTCACCCTGAGGCTTTACATCCTTGAAAAATATGACTTAATATATTCACATGAAACTAATTTACTTTAGAGCATGGCCAGCCCTGTATGCTCAGCAATCCCAGACCTCTCAGTAGCTACCAGAAACTGGATGCCAGAGAAATACTGCAAAATGCTTGAACAAAGTTCCCCATTCACACTATGGCTCTATCTGGATTTACAACATATGCTAAAACTTAGCAAACATTAGAGACTATGAGTAGAAAAAAACAAGCAAAAGGATTTCATAAACACTGACATAACTTACCATAAGCTATAAACACTATTTTTTTCTCACAAAAATGCAGTAATTAACTGGTTTAGAGACTTCTTGCTGCATTACAAAACATCTCTATTTGTGCACTGGCTTTTAATGTTAATGTTTGCTTGGAGATCCCTGTCACTTTTTTGACTGGTGCAGTCAAGGAGGTTTACTTTTGAGATCGGCATGCATGCTGGCTGTGTGGCCTTAGGAAAAGCAGCGAGCCCCGTTCAATCACTAGCAAACCATTTGTTCTGACGTTGCACAAGAAACGTTGCCACTTTCCTCACTGTTCATTCAGTGAAATACAGCAGAAGTTGTGTTCTAACAGGTTTAACTACATGTTTGTACATTCATTAAGCAAATAGCACCTCTTGATGATAGAGAAAGGTCCAGGCGTTAGAAACTGCCTTGACAAGAAACACCTGACCCTTGGTGGTAACTAGTCAGTACCAATGTGCAGGATGCTGAGCACACTTCATTTTCAGCTGTTATTATGGGTTTATATTTTTCAATAGGAAAACAGAATCCTCTCCTTTTCACTCTTCCTTGTTGCAATGGCAAAAAAGGGGAGTTTTCCCCTAGTCCCCTTTTTCTCCCTCAATCTTTTCTTTCTGAGGTGGCATGTGGAAAGATGAAACCAAAGACATTTCCAAACAAGATTTTTAACCAGCTCTGCTCAAAATATACTGTAGAGAAATATAGTCAATAAAGGAAAACAACTGTCACCTAAAGATGTCCCCATGGTTTGAGTGTAGCTTCTGGCTTCATCATTTGCCAGAGATATGTGGAAGCTCCAGATAACGTTCAGGGACAGCTGTAAGTTGAATTATACACTACAGACACCAGCAGCAATGAAATGCTGCTGTGTGGGGAAAAGGCTGAAACTTGAATTTCTGAGCATCTCTGCACCATTGTCTATAGATTTCCATGCCACCAGTTGTGTTGAAAGGGCTGGACTAGGAGGAAACCTTGGACATGCTGTGAGCATCACACCAGTCTTATTCTCCTTTTGCCACCAAAGTCTTCCTCACCTTCCTTTCTAAAAGCGGGTGAAAAAGATGCCTTTTCAGTGTGCTGTCATTGGTTTGTGGCAGAAAATTTAAATGACAAACACAGCAGATGAATTGCAGACATTAATAACACTATGACAAACCCCCAGATGATCACCAGATTGGTTTAGCAATTATGCTTTTTTTAAGAGAAATGTAAGCTTCTCATGATCTGAGTATTTGGAAGTCATATGAGCAATAATTTTAAGCGTTTTTTACAAATGAAGACTAGATGCATGCATAAAAATTAGTGCTAAAATTCTTGTCAATCCCTTATCACATGGAGCTGAACATTTAAAATGATGGAAGTCATGAGAGTTGTCATAGACACATGAGGGTCAGCACTGTTGTAAATGCTGCAAACTTCACTGACTGCATACAAAAGCTATATGAAGGGAGCTTCAGTGGGGTCTGGAAAAGGAAAGGCCACAGGAAAACAAGGAAATATTTCTCCTTCCAGTTGCAGCTTTTGGAAGCAGGTGATGACAGTAATGGCAACATGTGTACAACAAGGAAAAACTCAAAGCCAGTTTTTTCCCCATGACTGTAATCTTTTAGGCCTTTAGGTTTTTATGTGTATGCATGTGTGTGTATAGTCAAAATGCAAACCCTCAAATGCTGATGAGGAAACAAGACTGAGAAACAAAGCAGAAGGGTAAAATGCAAGCCTGGTCTCTTATGGTCCTGAATTATGTAGAGGAGAATGACTTGGCCCAGCAGGAGATTGGAACTGCTGCAGAAAGATGGAACTTTTGCAGGGAGAAGATAGTGGGGAGTAGGTGGCAGGGTTGCCTCCATTAGATCAAATTAATCAGAAAGTGCTGTATCCCATGCTCAGAAGGGCTGCAGCTCCTGACCTCGACTACAAATGCACCTGGGACCATCACCAAGAAGTCTGATGGCTCTTAGGGAGAAGATGCAGTGATGAGAAGAGACTGTGTCACAGAAGGACTGCAGCACTTCCCCAGAGGAGGAATGGGCTCTGCAGGTATCTCATTTCCATATTTCTCCCCATTACATCACTGTTCTGGCTGCGTATGTTCTGGTTATAAGCTTCTGCTTGAGGTGGTCTTCTGCAGGAGGTGGTGGCTGCCTTCATCCCACTCTCACTTGCTGCGAGTCCCTTCACAAGTGTTCACTGGCTGAAGCACTAATCCTGGCTCAGTAAGGGGATCTCACTTGTGCTCTGCCATGTTCTCGTCAGAGGTTTCAAACACTGCAGTATTATGCTGACCACACATTTGTTTCAGGGCTGCACAGCACATCCATGAGGGAGGGTTATATGACACCAAGCATGAATTAGCCCTCTTTCTGAATTACTCTTCTTGGGTTAAATATCTTGATTTCCTACCCTTTAATTGTGGCACACAATGCCTCACTAGCTTTGTGCTTCAGTAGGTACCCATATCTCCTGGTGCTCTGGGCAGCCACACAGTAGTGTTCAAATAGCACTTTTCATACAAATGAGGAACTGTTAATTTTCCTCATGTGGAGGTCATATGGGTGATCTGCTATTCAATCTTTGGTTACTCAGTGACCAAAGGGCAGGGATTTATAACCTATTCTTAACACCCTAACACCTTCAAACCAGCCTTTCTGCTGCCTGGGGCCTAGAGCATTCTCTGCCCCCATGGTGCCCATGAAGTTTGATGTGGCTTACCTCTTCTGATCCCTCTCCAGTCGTGGGAAGCAGATTCAGCTGGTAATGAAGATTCATTAAGGAGATTCATGGATAATGCTGAGATCAAGCTCTTACACTGGCCTTGGTCAGCTCATCCAGCAAGGTATGGATTGGTCTCTTTTTCCAGGTAACAAATGATAGCACAAAAGGAAACATCCTGAAGTTGCACCAGGGGACATTTAGACTGTATATTAGGAAAAATTTCTTCACTGAAAGGGTTGTCAAGCGTTGGAACAGGCTGCCCAGGGAAATGGCTGAGTCACCATCCCTGGAGATATTTAAAAGACGTGTAGATGTACTTAGGCACACGATTAATGATGGACTTGTTAGTGTTAGGTTTACAGTTGGACTTGATGATCTTAAAAGTCTTTTCCAACCTAAATGACTCTGTGATTCAATGATTCTATGATTCTATGAAATGATTCCTATTATTAAGTCTCAACCTCTCCTGATGCAGCTTTGAACCGTTCCTATGTGCCCTGTCACTGGATACCAGGGAGAAGAGCTCATCACGTTCCTCTCCACTTCCCCTCCTCAGGAAGCTGTAGAGAGCAATGAGGTTGCCCCTCAGCCTCCTCTCCTCCAAACAAGACAAGCATGAAGTCCTTACCCCTCCTCATAGGACATGCCTTCCAGCCCCACCACCGGATTTTTTGCCCCCCTCCAGATGCATTCATGTACCTTAATATGCTTTCTAAATTATGGGGCCCAGTACTGCATAGAGAATAGTCAAATGCAAGCTTGAGCCCTAAGTAAGTCAACACAGAGGCACAAGCATACGCCTGCCTCAATTCTCCATGTACAAATGGGGATAACCACAATTTATGACCTTACAACCCATGACACAGGTATGCTACAGGTCACAGGTTGCGCAGGATGGGATTTGCAAGGGCTAAGCATGAGCTTTAAGGGTTGGATGCTATCAAACCTTTCTACTGTTATGGCTCTAGTGGTCAAATTAGATTCTTGGATTCTTCACTGTATAGGAAACTAAAGAAAATTTCATGAAGGCAGAGTGGATGACATCAGTTTTCCTTCTCTTGCTTCAACACTTTATGCACATTCAATGGGAAAGCTTGGTTTTGTCTCATAAAATGTACAAGAAGTTTAGAAGGAAGTAACATTCCTGTCTGGGGGAGCTCCAAATTAAATGATTTCTAAAATGGGCCTGAAATCAAGAGCTGCTGCTCTTTGCTGCGTGAAAAAGGAGAGGAATATTAACTTCTGTGGGAGGAGGAGCAGTACCTTAAAAAAAAGAAGTTGCTGTTGAATGCAAAGCTGGTATGGAAAGCTCAGATAATTGCAAACACATGTTCCTGGCTGCAGGCATGCAGAACACAAACTGCAGAAGAAAAATAATAATAGGAAAGACTTAGAGTATTTGAAAATACAAGACGAGAAATCAACGTTTTACAACTTGTTAATAGTGACTCTACCTGAAATATTGTTTTGCTTTGCTATTAGCCTTAAGAACATAAATATATTGGGAGACTTTCTCGTGTACACCAACTTCATGATAAAAATAGAGATCCTGAATATGTTGGATGGTAGTATTACATAAGGAGAATATTTTAGTAAACTCTCTGAGCAAAGATGACTCATAATGGTACAGATGAATACTTTATTTTAAACACAAAATGTTGTGAATTACTTAGCACCTAAAAATAACACGCCCCCTTCTAACTTTCAATGAACTGTGTTGACGTTGCAGGAGTTTCTAACTTTTCCAGCACAGCAAATCATCCCTCTTTTGTAGTCTGTTAACGCAAATATCTCTTTTCAGGCCAAAGCTTTGGAACCAAAGCACACATAAACCCCCTCACACCCACACTCCTTTCAGTTTGCAGCTTTTTGTTCCTCCCTTCTCCCTTCTCAGGTAGTAAAAGCCACAGGAGGAAGGGAAGGCTGTGAAAATCTGCACAAAAAAAGTGAAAATTCAATGTGTACTGTAGGATACTGTATGCCATAGCCGTGCTGTAAGGGAGCATTGACTGGTCACTGAAAGCTGTGTGGGCAGAGCTGTGGCAAACCTGCCTTTTCCCTGTTTTTGGCCATGAAGTTTCTTCCCATCCCTGTTGGATATGTGGATACGTGTTTCTCTCTCCTTGAATATTCCCTGATTTTCCCTTCCCCTCTTCTCAGCAGGGTTGAATTTTGCAGCTCTCAGATGTCTGTGCGCTGGCTCAGTTGTCATCTAGATCAGCCCTGATCAGCTCTGGGTTGGCATATCCTGTGTACCAAGGGTGCATTGCTCGTTGAAACCTAGATTTGTCTGGATATATGCTGGTTTTCAAAGATGTGAAAGCTACATCTGTCTGAAAAGCCATTTCACTGCCAAATTTCAAGTTCTTCTAATGGAGGAAAAGAATGAAGTTTCATGGACAGGGCATTCACAGTCCTGTAACATGGAGGTGTGGAAAGGAGGTGGAAAAGGAGCTTTCCCTGTAACTCCATCATCTCAAATGACTCAAGCTTTTAAGCTTCCAGAAAGAAATATTTAAAATAGATCAGCCTGAGAAAGGCAGCTAAGGTAGAAAGTGTGGTGCAAATAGGTACAGCTTAGAGAACTGATTTTCTCAGGGTTTTGACATGGTTGAGCCTGTTAAAAGTGATCGATGTGGCTTCCTGAAAAAGGTTGTCAAGTGCTGCTACAGACAACAGGAAACTGCCCTTCAGCTTCTGTGATCAGACTTCTGAATCATTCAGTGCTATGCCTTTTATTATATTCATTGGAAATACAACATAATAGTGTGCCAAAGGCCAGTGCTAACACTGCATCTCAGGATTAGTATAATCTTGCACTTGACGTGTTGGATTACAGCATTTAGCTAATGTCACTTAGCTTCTCTTCATGGCCCACCTTCATTGTGTGGTTTAATGTTGTTTTCTTCTGTTAAAAGCCAGTTAAATTCTCTACACTGTGAAAGAATGAAAGGCTCCTTCAGAAGACAGGCATAAATAGCTGTTGTATGCTGTGGGGTCTTGAAAAGCCTACACAACGATCAGGGTATGGCTTATTCCAGTAAAAGCAGAAACTTATTCCCACGCCTACAGGTGTTTTCCAGCTTTTCTGTGATGAGCTCTACATCTCAATAAAGAAACAGCCTCGTGGGCACTTATCCTGAGAGTCATTGTGTAACATCCCTGTGGCAATTTACATTACATGGAAAACCATACTGAAAAAGCATTTGTGCCTCTTTTTAAAAGGTCTTTAGAGGAATACAGGTATTGACCTTCCTGTAAAAGTTGACCATGGTTTCTGCTTTTGCTGTTTATCTCATCTCTTCTTCCCTTGGCTTTGTTCCTCTCAACTCAAGTCCAGGACGAAAGCCAGCATACTGCAGGCACAGTGAGCGCTCACCAGTGTGCTGTGGACCACAGCTAAAGGAATCTCCAACGCAGTCCTTTTCTAGTGTGAAGCTTCAGTGTGACACTCAAAGTGCTAACAGGATCACAGATCATATTTAATAAGCAAAATAAAAGAAAAGCAAGTCAACACCCCCAGTGATTACTTCAGAGAGAGGTTTACAGCCAAGTATAACACCTCTCCCTGATGCAATCTGCTGTATTTTCCCAGGGTCATTTGTCTTCCTCTTGCAGAAACAACAGGATGGCACTGGGGCCTGAACTCTGACTCTCTGCTGTTTCTGCTCTTGCGGATGCTGATGCTGCTCTTTCACAACAGCTGAGCTAGATCCAGATGGAAATGTGAGTTACCTTGTCTCTAAAACAGAAACATTAACAAAACCCCTGACACTTGTATATAGTTAAGAAGTTGCTTCTGTCATTTCTGGGAAAGATAGATTGTGGACTATTAACATAGTCTAATTGCTTATGGAAATACTAGATTGTTTCTTGTTAAAGTAACACAATCACATCAATCCTCATTCATTTTAAAAAGCATGATTTTCAGCACTTTCTTGTAAAGAATGTCTAAAGAAAAGGACTTTTTCCTTGGGCTTGTGGAGATGGGCATGTTGGAAATTTCAAAATGGAACGATACATAAAGTTGACATTAGCTATGACTGCCCAGGAAAAATATTCTAATGCACAGAAATGTATATAACTTTTGTGAACATTGTTCTCTTCCTGGAGCAAAGGCAAATCTTTAATGTATGGTCTATTCTAAAAGGCTTCTTTAGGACCTGTCAGATATCTGCTCCTCTTATGCCATGTTGGACGGCCCAGGATAAGAAAATAATGTCACGGTGATTTAAGGTAGAAACCTATGCAGTAGCAGCAGGAAATTCCCATTAGCTGGTGTATATCCTAGCTCTCCAGCTACTTATTGTCAACTTTTGTTGTCAGATTTTTAATATTTATGTTTTCAAGAAAAGTTATTGAACCAGCCAAAACATGTATCTACATCATTGCAAATGATGAAAAACTGAATTTCTGGGAGCAATCCAGTCAAAGCTTTTATATTTGAGACATTCCTTCTAATTGAGAGGACTTCCATGATATAGAGGATAATAATAATAATAATAATAATAATAATAATAATAAATGTGAGGAGGTGATCACCTGCGCATTCTTGACCTAAGAAGCATGGTGTCAACTGCCTTAGAAGAAGGTTACAGAAGACAAGAAGAAGGAAGGAAACCATGAGCAGCCTTCACTTCAGATAACCTGTGACTTCAGTGATTGATTTTCTTTCTAGGAGCTCCTGATGCTCAAAGATGGGTTTGCCACAAGGCATCAGGTGATGGCAGTGATGACTCCAGAGCACTGGGGGAGGCTGGCCAACACCCAAGTGTCAGAAATGTCTCAAGCATGCTGATAATAAGATGCAGTGGAAGAATTTTCCTCTTTTATATCCATAGGCAGGACACTACATATGCAATTATTCACATAAGATAGCTGTACCATGTTTTCAGCTTTTCCCTGAGTTAAGTGTTAGAGTTGAAGCCTTTGAGGGGATTAAAGGAAACCATTTGCATGTAGTGAAATCTCTAGTTGTTCCAACTAGAGCCGCTCTGTTGGAGTCAAGCACGCTGAGCATTCTGCTTTTAATACAAACCAAAACAGTCTTCAGTGCAAGTGAAGGAAGCAATGCTGCTTCTTCACATCACGCTCATTCTCATAGAGAGCCAGGGTCATCTGCTGTGTGTACAGACATCTTCCCTCACCCTTCAGAGTTGCACCAGCTATTTGTTGGTGTTCAAAAATGCAAACAAGGCTGTGAGAGAGCAGGAGCCCATGCTGGGAGGGTGAACCAGAAAGCTGAAATTACAGCCATTGGATTTTGGCCAGAAACACCAGGGAGAAAAACCAACCCTCCTAAAGAGCTGCTGAGACCTTCTGTGGTGGTCACGGGCAGGATGTTTGTTTTCCATCTCCTCCAAGGGACTGCACATCCAGCCGTAGTTTCCCATCTTAAAGCCGTGCTGGGACTTTTGCTCAGGACTGAGTCAGAGGAAAGGGTGCCACTCGCTGAATCACTGTGTGACTTCCCCCAGTTTTTTGGGTTTCCTTAGAGACCTTACAGCTCACTCTGGAGCCATTCTGCCTGTTGGATGGTGCCGCTGGGATGGCAGCACAAAGAGCATTGCCGAAGGCAGGTTGCTCTGCAAGTGAGCTTGCTGCCGAGGGCCTGCTCCAGCAAACGCATACACATATGCTTAACTCTACACTTCTGAGGCATAATCCCATTAATTTAAATGGGATTACTTATGGGCTTAAATTCCTGCAGGATCAGCACTGAGGTCTGTTGCTGCAGCTGCCGATGGCAGCACAATTAATGGTGTAACAAGAGTTTTGCTCGTCCTATAGCCAAAGGCTGCCCTGCCGAACATCAGAACTGCTCATACCCTCAAGCTTGCAAAATGAGCCTTCCAATTCACAGGTCTCCTGGATCTTAGCTTTGCTTCATCTTCCTTTACCTGTGAACCAGACCTTCCTGGATTGAACACTCCTATGGCTTCTGCCTCTTCTTCATTGTCCCCAGGCTGCCTGGGGGATTTTTGTGTCTACCACTGCTCATGGATCACCTTGACTGCCTTGATCAGTACAGTACAGTGAATCCTTCCCCTCTGCTTATCTTCTCTAAACAAGCATATTTCCTCCTACTTAACATCTTCCTGATAATCTTCTCCATCTTGCTGGAGCAGACAGCCTCTTGAAAGAAATATTGTCTCCGCTTGCCCTCGGGTCACTGGTCATTAGATCCTACTGCCAATGCAGGGGTAAACCTATTGTCTGCAAGAGAAATGCTTAGTTAAAGCTGGGGATGACAAAATAGCCTAAAAGTACTTCTTCCCCAACACCTTTTTATATGGATAGATAATTTATTTTCTATGTAGTTGCTGCTTTTCTATCTGAAATCACCTGGGCACTTATATTTGAAATGAATCAATAAAGCTCTGAAGTTAGTGACTTTATTTTAATAAATAGCTTAATAAATTAATTAATCAATAGTTTGCTTTTAAAGGCCCATGTACGATGTGTGTAGATGTATGTGTGTCTAACACATACAGATTTGGGAGAGGCACTCTCTGATGGAAAGTGAATTTCTTTTGTTTAACTGCATGTATTTTAACATTTTGGTTTCAGAAAAAAAATACAAATTCTCCCACTGGAGACCTTTTATGCCAAGTTTAAGCCTGGAGCAACTTTTTATGGCTCAGTAAACCCCTTGAAACCCCTGCAGTAACCCCTTGAAAATGGGGGTTTATAATGGAAACTCTGACGAGCCCTTAGCTAAAGCACTTCTAACAGATGTTTCTCTAATGAAAGGGCTGTGCAGAACAGAAAGCAAACTGTACTTTGTATTTTGCAAAGATTACGGATGATTGTGCACAATTTATAAAGCGATGGTGGCTTTAACCCAAAGTCTCAGTGCTCACACCAGGCTATGCCCTGTGAGCGTGCATGCATTAGCGACATAGCGTTCTGGTAATGTAACCAGCTGTTGAACCTAACTCCTGACCCCTCTTGTATAGATTTGAAAATACAGGTCACTTTGCTCTTCTGAACATCATTTTGGCATCTGGTGATAGGTGTGCTTCTGTTCAAAGCGTCCTGGAGATGGATGATCAGCACTCTATAAACAACTGGTCTGAGTGGAAACCAAATACAACCCTCTGTAACTGGGAGGAGCTGATTCAGCCCCTTGGGACTGTCTTGGCTGCCTCCCTGTGCTGTTGCATCTCCAGCAGACCTAGATGTGGCAGACTGGATCTCCTGGTTTTCTTTCCTGAGGGGTGGATGAGTGCAAGCTGATGGTGTGCTGTGCTGGCTTGTCATAGAATCATAGAATGGTTACAGTTGGAAAGGATCTTAAGATCATCCAGTTCCAGCCACCCTGCCGTGGGCAGGGACCCCTCACACTAGACCATGTCACCCAAGGCTCTGTCCAACCTGGCCTTAAACACTGCCAGGGGTGGAGCATTTACCACTTCTTTGGGCAGCCTATTCTAGTGCCTCACCATCCTCACAGTAAGGAACTGGCTTGTGGGGAGAGTGTGGATTCAAGTAAGTCAGGTGGCTCTGGGCATGAAATTGGACAGACATTGAGGGAGCTGTGTCCTCACAGCACATTATTAATCCCAGAGACCCAGATGTCTTGGTACACAGTCACTGAAATGTTGAAGTCTACCTTAAACCAGAATTATTAAGAGAAAAAAAACCTCAAGCCTATAGCTTCACCAGAAAAGGAGTTTTTATGCCTAGAAATGTTACCAGAGGGTATCTTGGGTTTTGTTCTAATCTCCCTGTCAGTGCTCATTAAGTGGAGATCAGAGTCACTGGACCATGATCTGAGGGTGCTCTTGATGACACTGCAGACCCTGACAGCCAGTTCGAGCCATGAGGCTTGAAGAGCCTTCATGGCAGGATGCAAATGGCATTTATATATGTCACACACACGTCGATTTGTTCCAAATGCCTTCCTTTTTATGATGGTTTTTTGCCAGACTGAATTCCTTTGGGGTGAGCAGCAGGCACAATGTATAATTAATGTTCTCCTAGTTAACACTCTGTTAATGCACTGGACCCAGAAAACTGCAGTCCCTGCTGCTGTATTCATCACTGCCTTGCAGGTAGCTTGGAGTAACTGTTTACTATGTGAAAACTTCTCTCTCCTCCGGTAGTACAATGAGTTTGTACTACATGGCTGAGATGAAACTGCTTACAACATACCTCCAAGCAACAGCAAAGAAAAAAGCCCCTCGATTGACTTCATCAGTTCATTTTTGATATGGCTTTCATGTTATTTTTAGGGCTTGGTTCACATGAAAGCATGTGGGTTCAGGAATGCTGGAGTGGGCTCCTCCCTGCCATAGCATTTTGTGCTGCAGTGGATCCATACCTTACAGGGTAGCTGCTGGCATCAGCACATCGTCCTCCAAGTTGAGATGTCCATTTGAAAGTGTCTGGTCAAATGCTTTTAATTTCTCAGTTATCCTCTCCTTGGATATGGTTTGGATGCAGTGCTTTACCCTTTTCCTGACTTTCTATCTTTGCTTTTTGTTCATCATGGTCCTGACACAAGTTGAAGAAATGCTTTCTTCCTAAATGCCACCTTTGATGTGTCAGAGCCAAAACACCACTTCAGCTGCCCCAGGGTTCCTGAGGAGAGCACAACCTGCCCTGGAGCTGGAGCTCCCTCATTGCCTGCCTGTCTCGTGGCCTTTGATTCCCTTGTTATGAGAAGCTCAATGTTTCAAACAGTCTGCCCCTTATCTCTCTGTGATGGAGCTATCAAGAAGCAACAGAGAGCTTTTTTCTGACTGCAACCAGTAAATTAGTTGTAACAGATTCAAATGTTTATCTTAGCTGAGGGACAAATAATACAGATGTAACCATAAGTGCAGAGGAAAGGAAAACCAAACTGCAGTGCAGGAATACCCAAGAAAGCACTCTCAAGCTTACCCTTCATCAGTCACCGTGGCTTAAATGGATAAACATTTTATGCCTTCCTTTGCATACACCGCAACTGCCTCACCTGTTGGTAAATCTGGGCCTGTGCTTTGCTGTTCTTAACAGACCCCTTAGTAATTCTCCTCTGAAGGATCTGGTTTGATTTTTAATTAACATCAGATGGAATAAGCTGTGATTGAGGGTTCACTGGTTGGATTTAGGAACTGATGGTCCCTGATGTCCCTGCCAAAAGTGACTTTGGGCAAGGCACAGATGTTCACATTTTGATTGCCATAAAAATCAATAGCTGGTTTCTACTGAAATTTTCAGTGACTTCGTTTCCGTAACTGAAAATGCAGATATAGCCAAATTTAAGCCCACAGAACTATTATGGTCTAGGTAGGCTATTTTAATGGGAAAGACTTAACAGTGTATTTTACTTATTCTCTAAGTGAACGATTGTCACATCCATCCCAAGTGATCAATACTAGGTCAAACCTGACCCGTGGCAGTGAGTGACTTTCACTACTTATGTATGAATGTTTGTTTCACTCAGTGCAATGCTTCCCCACACGCTCAGTATTTTAACCTTCTCTTCTACTGTCTGGTTTCTTGGCAGAAGACTGTGCACATTGCCTGAGGAGCCTGAGTGCACTCATTTGCTGATCATTTGAAATGCTGGATGTCTTCCAGTTATTTATCTGTTCCTCTCACTGAGGCTCATGCATGAACAATAAATAAGCTGAGAGTGCACAGTGACATACTCTGAAACTTTATATTCGTGTGTGCATATCTAAGAACATCCATAAAAAGATATTAGGGTATTACAGGAGTTGAGGATGTGTTAGACTATACAAAGGGAGTCTCAGGTGCAGAGCGGTAGGGAATCAAACCCTTTTAGTGCCCAACCTTTTACAGCACAAGTGATAATGACAGATTTTAATTAGCAACATCATTTTGGTTTGTGATATCGTTATTTTCAATGATTTATTCTATTGACACAGTTCACAGTAGCAAAGTGGCTGTGAAAAATGAGGACCAAGGGTTAACTTCTGGCTGCCTTTAAGTTGATGGCAGAACTCCCAATGACTTCAAAGGGTGAGAATCTCACCTCAGTTTTCAGCTGGTGTAAGCTGACATACCTCCATATACTTCAATAAAATCAATGAAGCCCTGATGATTGATTGCAAGAGAGAATCCAGCCCTAAAGCTATTAAGGACTGTAATTTATAAAGCTATAATTATGGAACCATAATTCCATCAAGGGCTTCTGGCGATATCATGGACCAGAGTTAAGTGAATTGTGCAAATAAATGTAATGGTCTTGAAGTGCAGTGGAAATACCTCTCTCTCTCTAGATAGGACTCCTAGCACAAAGATATTAAAATATATTTTATCCACTCACAGCAATAATTGGAAAAGAAATAGTAACAGCAGACTTGAGGCTCCCAGGGCACCGAATCAAAACATGCATTTTGCAGCAGCCACACCAAAACCATGGATGGTCCCTGCTCTGCTGTGTTAACTCAAGACATAAAATCCCTTGAATCTGATTTTTATGTTGGTTTTCATTATCCAGCTTTGATAGCAGGGCTCAGATTTCAAAGCTGGACACATTCAGATAGCACACAGGTTTTCAGACTTGTGTAACTTAGCAATGTAAAGAAACATATGAGTGTGCATGAAAATGTGCCTGAACAGTGGGAGTGGATGAAGCCTAACCCTGGGAAAGAGATAATGTAAGTCTTTGGGATGCAGGAGCATAGATTGTGCGTGATGGAATTGATAATCCACTCTTCTACTTCTTTTCAGCCCTCTTTCTCCATTCTTTTTATAAATCTGTACCTGTATAATTAGTCTCCCAATTAGACAGAGGCATGTACAAATATTCAGTCATCCTGTTCTTAGATATATAATTAATATAAAGATGTACATGCACCAGTGGGTCTTCCCTCATGCAAAAATCTGCCTCTGTTGGTCTCCGTGCAGCCCTTTAGGTCTCTGAAACTGCAAGGAAACCAATATGCAATTCATCTTCATTAGGAAGATACACCTGAATCACAACCCTGAGTCTGAAACAGTCCTGGAGGAAATACGTGCATGGATCAAGATTCAGTTTGGACCAGATGTGATAATTCTGAGGATGCATTTCTCTTTTGGGTAGGAAAATCCTGCTTTTTGTGAATCAGCCTCTTAAAGTCAAGGCAGATAAAGGGAAAAATGAAGAAAAACCCCCAAAATTCTGCAAAAGTGAAAAACTTTGATTAATATATTTTACCCTTCTCATTCGCTCATGTAACAGGATTTTCCAAGCAACATAATTGGCTGTGGGTGTGAGATATCAGTCACAGCTCCAGGCATTTGTAATGTCAGACGATTGAAAAGCAACTTCAGATTCAAGTCTCCCTTGTGCCACAGTAAACTTTATTTTGTCTATATTTGCTCAGTCAGGAGCGTAAAGAAAATAAATGACATATTTCCTCTGTGGAAAAGTCCTGCAGAATTTAATATTGGTGAAAGCATGAAGATCTTCAAGGATGGAGCACAGGAGAAAAAAATCTGAAATAGATCCTGAAATTCAGTAGATTTCCTACCTATTCTATAGCATTTTATACTCAATTTCCTGTTAAAATGATTTAAAAGCCCCCAAATAAGCATTTTCAGGGCTGGAATTTCCTATTAAGTTGTGGAGGGCTTTTCTGCAGGGGGTATGGCTGTTTAACTGCAGCATCTGAAAGCTCAGCTCTGGCATGTGATGGACTGAGTTGCAATGAGAACATCTGCCCTGGAAAGGCAGTGGGTATGGAGCAGTGCAAGCTCAGTGCAAGCCTGGTCCAGGTTCTGCGCATGAAACAGCTGCAGCTAGGCCCTGAATTGGCAACACGCTTACCATGTCCTCAAATCAGCATCTGGAAAATCTCATTTTTGAGTCTTGTTGAAGTCACTAAAAATAAGGCACATGGTTGAAGTTAATTACTTGTTTAAGCAGTGCTTTGCTGTGCCAGGCTTAAGCCTGATCTCAAAATCAAAGTGCAGCTTTTTACTGCCTTCAGTGGGCCCTAGGGCAGGTGCCATGACAGTATCTCCCCCTCACTAGGATACAGAACATGTTACTCCTCCCATTGGATCTCTCCCAAGATACAGAAAAAGCAAGTGTAGCTCAAGGCTGAAGATGTATGCAGGAGTGAGATAAGGATCCTATCTGGGAATTAGCAGTGAGACCGCTCAGTTTGTACAGCTGAAGATCTAATCCTTGCTATCTAATAAAACAGTTAATCTTCAAAATCTTTTCAGTAGACTATGCTAAAGGAACCCAAAACTGGCAACTAGCTCAGGCTGTTAAATATGCCAAGCACACATTCTAAATATCCTCACATAATTCTGGGGAAATGACTCATAGCAATGCAGGCAGACCTGAGGCGAAAAATATCTCAGAATAAATTGGACAGATGATGACATACACCAGTTCCTTTTAGGAACAGGAACCCAAGTTTTGTTGCAACCTCAGAGAAGGAAGCCTGTCCTTTAAGTGGAAACCTTACCAGAACTGAGTGGGATCACCTGCTTTAGCACAGACTCTTAATGAATTTCTCTTACCACAGTATACAACAGTGCTTACTGTACCACAAACTGTACAGCACTGCTTACAGTAATAGCGTTGGTTTAAGGGACTGCAACGTGTTGTCTGATTTGGTACGTTATGGTGAGGCATAACTTAACGCATTTAATTTTAACAAAGCTCTGGCTTAGGAGCAGATTCCAGATCCAAATTTTCTTAGTGTTTGGAATTGTCTGTTTCCCTGTGTAAGAAGCAATGCATAATGTTTGTGGGGCAGCTCTGCTTTGGGTTTCTCTTCAGCCTGTTCACAGGTCCTGTGTGCAGTGAGTGTGAGGGCAGTTGCACAAGCAGAGCAACGGGATGGCAAGACCGGCCCATTCACACCTCCCGTCACTGATGATGCTGGTGGGCATTCGAGGCACTGCTGGCAGCGTGATTGCAATGGAAACACCTTTGGTCCCCTTCCTCTTTCCTCCCATGTAGGAAGCCGGGTTGGGGCAGGGAGGTGAGAGCAGTGGCGTGATGCTGTGTGATGCTTAGGAGATAGGCAGGAGTGCACTGAGAACCCCACAGCCACTACCTGCAGCAGATATGGTGGATATCAACATGCTGAATACACTCATGCTTGGATTAGTAATGACTTTGGCTCAAGCAGGGGCTGCTTTCCCCAGAGCAGAAACCCTACAAAATTCTCCTACACTGCTAGTGTTTTGGATCAGCAACTTCAATCACAGAAGTCTTGCGTTCACCTGAATATACTGAAGATGACTAATCTGTTTCTTGACTGATAAATTAAATAGATCTAGGGGGTTTTCCCCAAGTGCTGGAACTTTTCTGCACTGTTATATTGTTATAAAGGTCAGGAATTAGCATGGGTCAACCAATTCTCCCAGTAGGCAACTTGGAAGAAGTCAGAGTGTTTTGGAGAGCAAAAAAGCTTAGGAGCATGAGTGCAGGCTATTTTAAACCAGTTGGCCTTGGTGCCAGAGAAGATTCCTGGGCATGTTTAATTTGTAATCACAAGTGCTGCTGTTGTGTCCCTTGGGGCACTGAAGGTAGTGAGGAACCCTGGCAGGGCATTGCTTGCAGGCAGGCATGGGGAGTACGGGGCTAAAGAGGCCTGGGCAGCATAACCCAACCTTAGAGGGTCTTAGAATTATAGAATGGCTTGGGTTGGATCATTCATTTCCAACCCCCTGCCATGGGCAGGGACACCTCACACTAGACCATGTCACCCAAGGCTCTGTCCAGCCTGGCCTTGAGCACTGCCAAGGATGGAGCATTTACCACTTTGGACGGCCTGTTCCAGTGCCTCACCACCCTCACAGTAAAGAACTTCTTCCTCATATCTAACCTGAACTTCCCCTCTTTAAATCTAAACTCATCACCACTTGTCTTATCACTACAGTCCCTGACGAAGAGTCCCTCTCTGGTATCCTTGTAGGCCCCCATCTCATGGTCTTCCCCATTGCTCACACACATTCTTCCATTCTGCAGGCTCTGGCTGAGAGTGGGACACCCAAAAGAGGGCACATTTAAGTGAAAAGGCATAAAACACCCTCTCTGCAGTGGTTTCAGTGTCACCAAGCAAACTTGATAGAGGACCAGGCACAAGAGCAGAACAAGCACATTTCTAATGAGACAGCTAATGTGGGGCTGCACACTGAGCTTCGGGGCAGCAGCAAGGGTGTAAGGTCTGTCTAGCAAAGCTGCTGCAAAGGGGTGCACAGCTCATCCTGCCCCCTGTGTAGAGATGGGCTTTCTGCTGGTGTAACCTTGTGGGAGTGCTGAGGGATTAACCAACCCTGCCTGCGCAGGAGCCAAAGGTCAAACAATGCCAACCAAGCCTGTTCACACATTCAGGCTGCATCACTTGTTTAGTTTTTGTTTCTGCTTTTGGAGGATTACTGAGGATTTGTCGCAGAGAACGGCGCTGGTCTCTCCTGTCTGAGTATGCACCGACCCAAACCATCACTTGAGCCTTTCAGGTCACTGCACAGCCCAGCAGAGCAGCAAAGAGACTTTCCCCTTGCTGGGCAATCCCCTGTGAGGGGCTGAGTGCTCCCGAGTGCTGCCCACACTTGCCCTCAGCATGAGTAGGATGAGCCACCTCAGAGTGCTCTGTGCTGTGTCCCTGCCCTCTCCCCTTTGCTCCCCTTCTCCTCCCCTCCTGTTTTCCTTGTCCCCCTTCCCTGCATTGCTATTCTTCCAGTGCAGTAGCTGTCTGCAATCAAACCAGGCTTTGCTCTGGGTTTGATGCTAATTACCTTCAATGAGCTTATTTTCACATCACAGCTGACCAAAGCCAGAAGACGTTAAGTCTGTCTCCCTAATAAATCATTCCTCCTGCTCCCCAGGGCTGGAGATGAAGAGTGAATAGGCAGTGTACACTTGTATCGGCCTAATTGTCTCCTAAAATATGCAGGCAACTCCCACAGCAGTCAACAGAGAGGCACGTGTGCATCTGAGGGGGCCTTGTGTTACTACTGATGCTCTCACACCAAGGAAGCCATTGTTGGCTTCCCCCTCCCTCCCCAGCCCTGGCAGTGAACCTTCCAGCTAGGAGGATGAGCTGGAAGCAGATGAAAGTCAGGGGGTATCTCTTTAAAGTCAGACAAAAGAAACCTCCACCCTCCCCTTGCACCCTCATCCGTAAAGGAATAAATCTTCCTTTTCCAGTGACTGGCCAGGTTTGGAGAGAGAGAGATGCCAGCAAGAGATCTCACATTAAAAAATAAAAAGGCTTCTGTGGACAAGCACTGGTTTGGCACTGCAGCCTGGCAAATCCTTCCCTGATCCATACCAAACCTCCCAAACCAGGCAGAGAAATGCCTAGGGAAACCTGGCTGCTCTGCGTTTGCCCACCACCTTCACCATGTGCAGCCCTGCTCCACTGGGACATCCTGGTCACCCCCTCCGCAGATCCAATCCCCTGAAGCCCAGCTTTGTCCTCAAAATCCTGCCTGAACTGAGCTGCACAGCCCACTGAGCCCTCTGCTGCTGCAAGACATCGCCTGGCCTTGCCTGGTATAATTTGTACCAATGGGAAAGATTGGATCCCTTGTTAAATAACAGACATCACATTAAAAACAGGGCAGGGAGGGACTCCAAAGAGCTGTCTGGTCTGTCTCTGTTACCTTCGCTTAGCATCAGTGAGAGCATCAGTGCCCAGTGCCACCGAGGTGATGCCCCTTTGAGCTGAGCTGAGCTGAGTGAACACCTCCCCGTTTGGCAGCTCCCGCGTCTTCTCTCAGCTTCATGATAAATGTATTTTTCATCTCTGAGTGCATATGATAATTATGAAGGCTGAGGGCCAGATCCCCACCTGGTGAGAGCTGGCAGAGCAATGAAGAAGGCAGAGGAGCTCCGCCGGTTTAGATCAGAAGAGAGTTTACCGTACTCCTGAAATCCCTGCAAGTCCTTTGAGCCGATGCTGTTCCAGGCTTTGCTCGTGCATCCATAGGAATTGCTTAATCCAGGGTTGCCGAGGAGGGAGAGCACATTAGGTGTTTAATAGCATGGCCAATGCCATGCTGCACCTTGGAGCAGGAACCAGATTAAGGTAGGGAAATCAAGGAGAAAACTGCTTTTCCCAGTCTACACATTTACAATGGAAAAAAATAAACCTCCTTATTAAAGAGACAAAGGTCAAACACACTCACACATAGAGACACACACAAAAGAGAAATATTAAAAGTACCTTTACATTTTCACAACGGTGGGGTTAGAGATCTGATTCTCTTATTTCACAACACTGCAAAGGATCTACAAGGGATTGATGGCTCTGCAAGGCAGAGGCTGTGCCTCTATTTTCTTTGGAAAGTACCTCGCTGGCTGCTGGCTCTTGCTACCAGAGAGAAATAACAAAAAGCTGAAAGGATAAGACAAATATGCTCCTTCAAGAGTTTCTAATGAAATGATAACGTTGAGTGAGGCTGCCAGTACGTTCTGTGTCCAGATGCACTGCAGCAGAAGGGAAGAATTTAATGTGTTTTGAAAATGCCAGTTGTCTGTTGCCAAAGATGCATATGATCCCACTGCCAGCAGGGTAGGCGGCAGGGATTAAGATGTCAGAGGAGACGTCATTCTACCTAGGCAACGTTGATTTCACTGAAGAAGACAATGCAAAGACAGTCCTGTTCCCTGCAAGGAAGATTCCTTTTTCCCTTGTGGTTCATTCTGATTTCTCCATTGTGGCAAAGCTACTTTTACAGAAGCTCTTTCTGACCCCTGAAATGTCTTTACAGCAACAGCAACCAAGATATAGGATGGAGGTACTTTGCCATTTACAAAAGGGACTTCTGTGGTCCCCCCATGTCTGAGAGTAGATCCTGGTCCTCCACTGTCATTTGGAAGACTGGGACAGATACTAGAGTCACTGTGTGCAGTGGGAACATAGCCCAGGGTCATGTCCAAAGCATAAGTCAAAAGGACAAGTGGATCTTGTAGTCTAGGGCTGGTGTCATCATTATTCACTTGCCCCTAGCCAGAAAGCAGAAGGTCCAGATGGGAATGGTGGAGCCCCAGGTGTCATCAGCTCCTGGCTGTGCTGCTGCATCCCAGTGAGGTGTCACTGTCCTGTATTATTAGGATCAAGCCTAGCTTCCATTTCCAGCCTTCTGAAGTGCCTCCAGATGATCCTGCTGTTTTCTCCAGCCTTTTTCTTCCCCTTGTGAGTCTCCTTGGCACGTTTGGTAGAGATTGGGTGCAAGTTTGAATTCCTGCTTTGGTCAGCCCAGACTCCAGAGGCCTTTTTGAAACCCCTGCACCAGTTCAGAGGTTTTAAGCGTGTGTCTAAACCCTTCCCTATTGGGGCCAGCATTAACCACACGTTTAACCTGAAACATGTGATTGGAAACCATATTTCAGTGGGAGTTAAGCATATGCTTAAATTCTGCTCTCTTCTAAATGGATACTTTCTTGAACTGGAGCCTACATTATTTTTTTTGTACAATCCATCTTTGCTCCTCCACATACCTTTACTGCAAATTATTCTGCAATACCCACATGTCTCAGTAAGTATATTGCTCTGTGGCTTTTACACAAAAAGCCCAATTGATACATCACATACTTAACCTCTTGAACAAAGGAGTTAACTTTACAGGATCAATTTACATGCAGGGGCCAAAGCTTTTGGATGGAAACTAGCTGTCATGTGGTGTGCAGTCGAAAGAGCAAACAGCTTATTCATTATGATAGCATTGGATTCAGAAACAAAACACAGACGGCAGAAAGAGCCTGCCCAGATTTCCAAACATATCGCCTGTCCCCGCACTGAAGCGTGTTTATTTAAACCCTCTCTCTGTGCCTGCAGTCAGTTGTTAGACTTAAATCCCAATTTCCTCATGTTAGGTGGTTCGACCTGGACCCTGCTGCTCACACTGTGGTCTCCAGCACGTATGGGCAGCTCCTATTCCAAGCAGGAATTTCGCTTCTTTGTCACCAGTGCTCCAATAGAAATCAAACACTGGGCTCGTTTGTCAGTGTGGCGTGTTTATGCAAGGGTACACACCATTCACTGGATCCACAAAGTCCCAGGTTTGAGCATCCCTCTTTGAATGACAGTCCCATTCTCTTCATATGGTTTCTTCACTTTACCCACTCAGTTGTCTGCCTTTTTATTCCCCTTTATTAATCATCCTCATCTCTAGGCACCCAAATGTGCTCATTTCACTTTCAATATAATGCATGCGCAGGCTATTAAGATGATGGCTTAAGTCTGTTAGTGCTTGGCCATGCAAACTTAACCCCTGTCGGCAAATGCTTGGTCACAGAAATGGTCTCATTAATCTGTTACTGCTGTGTGCAAGTCTTTGCACTGTAAATCTTATATGGGCTAATCCCACAGGACCTGATCCAAAATTTACTGAAGTGAGTGGGAGTTCTAACAATTTATTGGACTTGGCACCAGCGTTTTAAGGGGAGGAAAGAAAAAGCATTATAAGAATGAATTCAACTGCTTTAGACAGACTTATTTATAATGTAACATGGCATCATCAGTTGCCTCCAAATTTAATTCAGCAGGACACCTACATTTTTTTGCATGTCCACCTACAGTAGCATCAATCGGAAATACAAAACTAGAAATAAAGTGATGTTAGTCTGTTGTTTTTCCTGGTTTTTGGAGTTGGGTTTAGGGAGATTTCTATCCATTTCCTTTACAATGTACCCAGTTTTGTGTTATTGATTACTACTGCTCTGTCGTGGTATGTTATGTTGGTTGTGGTGGTGCATTGGATCAAGCTCGTGTATTAAGCCCCACGTTTATGGCTGTACTGCCATGTCATCTGGAGTCATGGCCACAGTCAGGCTGCAGTAAGGACAGAGTCACAGCTGGGTGAAGCAAACACATGAGCAGCAGAGAGGGAGTGACAAAAATAGGGAAAACATGTTTTATATCAAAACCAGCCATTTGGGCCCACTGCCTGTCCAGTGGAAATGGGTGGTGAGTGGGACACTGCATGGTCTCCAGGCACCCTTACTAATTACAGGGGAATTCAGGTCCCGCTGGGAACTCCCAGTTTAGAATCACAGGCTCAGCACAACCCGCAGTGCTGAGAAAAGTCAGCTTTGGACTCCTGAGTCCAAAGGGCTTGACTCCTAAGTCAGGCCCTTTGGCTATGCCTAGGCTAGTGAGCTAAACTGGGCCAGGGCACAGGCTGGAGACCCTCTCTGATCATTATCAATTGTCACATTCCCTCAAAGGTTTTGGGCTGTCCAAGCACTTCCACCGCAGATGTTGTGGCACAGCTCAGAAGATAACAGGGGCCAACAGGTATCAAGGGTGAAGCTGTTGAGGTTTGGGGTGAAGAGCTCAATGGATATGAGCTACATCACTTCAATAACCTTAAGAACATGCAGAATGTCCTGGCTTGTTTTACTTACCAATACAGGTTTTCTTCTGACCCGAACATCATTTTTAACGTCTAGGTTGTGTGACAACACTGCTTATACCCAGAATGGTGAAGTCTGGCTCATCTGCCCATGCACAGTAACAGAAGCATCCCTTAGCAAGGAGACAGACCAGGCACAGGCACTGCTTCCTTCGACCATGCCACCCTCCGACTTGCTGTGGTCATCATCTGCCTACAGAGTCAAAGCACTGGCTCTGTTCCTGTTCATAATCAAGTCCATCACTCAGACAGTTTGCCTGGCAATACAGACCTGGGTTAGGAAACAGGCTTTCTGCTTTGGCATTGGAGGCGTAATGCAATAGGGATGAATTAGCCAGCTGGGTTCTGCTTCCAGTAACAGCACTTGGGATCATCACTAACAGATGGAAAACAACTTAAGAAGCATCTATGCATTTCTCTTAAATGCCAGATGAGTATTTATCCATAACTGTAGCTTCTTCTGTTTTGGGATTTTCCTCTCACAAAACAAGAACAAGATTTTCTGCAGTGATTATGGCACAAAGCCGATATCTATCTTGCCATAGGCCAAGCGATGAGCAGGGATGTAAATGTGCTCACACAGGTCAGTTCACAGTGTGCCTGAGGGTGTTCTTGCCACACACCATGTGAAGAGAGTCTCTTTTTTTTACAAGTGGGCATAACTAAAGGAATTATTCATCCTTTCTTCCTGAAAAACTTTAGGAGATAGATAGGGACCTAATCCCCTTACAGGTCTTTGAAAATCCCAGCTACGGTACTCAACAGCCCCACTTGGAGCACCACTTGTAGCAGCGTGAGTGGTGGTGAAAGGTCACGTCTCCTAGGACTGGGAAATGCTACAGATGTAATCAGAAGCAAAATACTCTCCGTAGCTGTACCCAGGGTGCAGAGAGGCCGGTCACTTTGCATCAAATGCAGCCTTGCTCTGCAGGCTTTGAAAAGCTGCCAGAAGTAGCGGGGGAGGAAAGCAGGAAACCACCTTGCAGAGCAAGTCTTTTGTGGTGAAGAATGGACTAGAGAAGTGTTTTGGGTCATGCATAGGTAGGGATTTGCTGTGGCAGTCTCATGTGGTTAACGTTTGTACTCAGGGGTGTAAGCCCTGTGTAGTGCACAGCAAGTGGGGCTGCTCCGTCTGCTCATCAGCTCCATATGACACTGTCCCCCAGCTTTAACAGCAGTATTCCCCCAGTTGTCTTCCTCTGGATGGATGTATGGATGTAATCTTGTGACTTGGTATTTCAGGGGGGGTAACAGCTCAGGTGCTGCCCCATCTCCTTGTTCTTTGTAGTTTGCTTTACCCTTCTGGAGACAGCTTTACCTGGCAAGCTTTACTGCATGTCAATGCAGGGAAATAATAAAAAGCCTACTCAGAGCCTGACTAGGCTGCTGTGGTTTCTGATTCACTTGCCTTTATATTTTATTTTTATATTGAGAAATTATCAGCATGTTCTTAGCAGATAAACATGGCTTTAATGATTGGGAAGGAAAAGAAACAAACTCCAGTCACTAAGTGCAAATCACACACTTACTGTTCTTCATAGTCAGACCTGGCAATGAAATATCTATCTCACTGGCTGCAAAGAGATCACCAAATCAGTCTTTTACATTAACATTTTATTCCTTCCCGTACTAGGCATTTGTTCAGCTTGTTTATACTCACACCACATGGCCACAAGCTGTGTAGTTAGCAATAAATGAGAGAATACATTTATCTTTGGAAAAGTTGATCGCTTGTTTTTCTAGGAGAATAACACATGTGAGATTTACTCAGATGAATCTCATCAGCGGTAATGCGATTGTCTCTGTTAGTTGCCCACATAATAAATTCTGAAAACAGCTAGGATTTTACAGTATTCAGCAGGTTTCAAGTGTTCAATAACTGATGATCACAGCAATGTGGGGAAGTACAGGGCTACAACACCTCTCTAGGTGTCCAGCTGGGTTCAGCCTGCTGGACACCAACTTCTAATGCAACTTCTGCCAATCATCTCCTTTGCACTCAGGAGGTGGGGTCAGCGCCAGACTGTCACCTCCTTGCCTGAGCACCTCAGTACCCACCAATAAGAGGGTTCATTCACCAATACACAGTTCTCGCCTCCTCCTCCCAAACCATGGTCAAGCTCAAACCCATGGATGAAGGCTGGCTGTGTAGCCAAAGGAAGCCACTTCCAGGGGTGACAAGAGCGTTCTGCTGTGATTGCTGAATCCACCAACCTCCCCCACTCTCCATTTTTTGCCTTCTTTTCCCATGTATTTTGGGTCAGTTTGGGATAGCCAGTGCATTTGATGAGTGATGGCACACACAGCCAGATGTGTGGTGGGTGCATGCCCTGCCCCATGGCAGCTACCCTGCCTAGATGAATGTGAGGATTTCAGGAATTTCATGTGTGAACTGCTGGCACACAGCCTGTGTTCTGCTGCCTGCCCCCCTTTTCTCCTGTATTCAAAGTAGCATTTTATAGGACCTTTTTTTCCTCTTATCAGGCTCAGCTTCCTTGTTTACTTCTCTGGCCCTGTCCATTCAGACGTCGTGTATACACACAAAGCAAAAGGAGCTCAGTACATGTCAAAGACTGAAGCTTACATAGCAAACGGGTTATGCAATTTTCCCTGCTTAAGCTGCTTAAACCTTACGAGAACAAAACATTCCAGTAAGTTTTTTGGAATCAACCGCTGTGATTGAGAGCGAGGACAACAAGCAGTTTGCACATGCAACCCCCGTGCTATCGCCAAGCTGGTTATTTTGCTGGACTGTGGTTCCTCCAGAGCAGATGTGTCTTCAGAGGCACACATCTCTCCTCTTATTATGGCTTAGAGCAGCTCATTTAAAACGTAATTTCCTGAAAGTCGCCATTCTCACAAACACAACCAGGTGCCCACTTTACAGTGACTCTATTTATATCTCCAGCCTGAGCAAAACGAAGCTACTCTTCTAAAATCTATAAGGGTAAGTGGATCTGATACTCACGTGGACATGATCCTTTTCTGCTGGGAAGCTCTTACACACAGAAAAGTTAACGGGATTTACAAAATCCATCTGTTTGCAAAACCAGCATCTCCGTGTGCAGTCAGTGCATTCAGACTTGTGAGCCACAGCAGGTGCAGGAGCTGGGGCTGACTCATGCAGCATACAGATAGCCTAGCGCTGCTCCCCGCTTCCTCTCCCTGACAAAGAGCACATTTTTACCCCACGCGTCACTGCGAGGAACTGATTCGGATTTGACAAGTCAGAAAACCCAGAACTTGGATTATTGGAACCAGTAGGTTTAGTGGGGGAATTTTGACAGCCAGAGCACAGCAACAAGATGCAAAGCGTTTCCGCTGGCATTTCCAGAGCCCCTTATGGCTGAGGATGTCTAAGCTCCTTATAGATATTAATGAATTAAAGCTACAGCATTCCCGAGTGCTGGGTAATTTTATTATCCCCCTTTGCTAAGAGGGAAACTGAAGCACAGGGAAAGTGCCTGGCCTGTGGTTTGTCTGCTCAGCTGCTGGAGGAGAAGGCTTTGGGATTTCGGCTCAAACCACACAGCAGCAGTGTTAGAGGAAAAGCTGTTGCCTCTTCTGGGGAGCTGGGATGGTGTCTGGTGAGCAGTTTTCCTCATGGATATAAATGCAACAGAAATCCTGCCTTTGTAATGGTACCAGAAGTATTCTCTTCCCCCTTGCTGGTGTTCCCAAAAGATCACAGCAGGAGAGCAGTCCCGGCAAATTTGCTCCGTACAGACTCCTCAGAGCGAGAGTAAGGAGGCCACTTAAGGGACAGCTCGCATTTATTTGCGCTTAGTTCTGGTATGGCATAAAAAGGGCCCTTTCCATGTATTCAGCACTGCAGAGCTGACCAGGGAACGTATCTTTGCAAACACAAGTGTAAAAAGCTCAGAGCTACTGAGGTGGTTTTGTTTTGCTGTTTTTTCTGAACAGTTTTCTCTTTCCCCTTCATGTTTTTCCACTGGTATTACTTTCATCCAGGTTGTTTTCATGTTGGATTTCATGGGTTTCCCATGCCAGGCCCAGCAAAGGGGAGGAATCCCCACTTCTTCAAGAAATAAACTGATGAAAAAGCCTCAGGTGTCAGAAGAATTAGGAAATTATGAAACCAGACCCAGTCTGGCAGCATATTTCAGTTCCCTAAACAATTTGATGACTTTGCTTTAAATGGAAGTCTGGTGGTTGGCTTCATTTAGGGAATCACCAGGCCTGAATCTGAGGGTTAGTGGTCTTATGGCCCAGCTGTATTGCAGCATATGTCAGCATGTGGGAATGGGAATCATAGAAACATAGACTGGTTTGGGTTGGAAAGGACCTTAAGATTATCCAATTCCAACGCCCCTGCCATGGGCAGGGACACCTCACACTAAACCATGCCACCCAAGGCTCTGTCCAACCTGGCCTTGAACACCGCCAGGGATGGAGCATTTACCACTTCTTTGGGCAGCCTGTTCCAGTGCCTCACCACCCTCACAGTAAAGAACTTCTTCCTTATATCTAACCTGCATCATCCCCTCCTGTTCAACATCTGCACCTGAGCTTGTCAGGTGGCCTCCCTGCATCACCAACGGGGACACATTGTCCCTCCAAGCTCCCCTAGATCTGCTGCCTGCTGTTGGGTGGATGAATTACTGCTTTCAAGTGCCGGTTCCTCTCATTTCATTGCTAACAGAGACTCAGTGATAGGCTGAGTTTCACTTCTCTGTGTTTCAGTTACCTTCATCTCCTTGGATGAATCCCCCCCCCTTCCTTTCCAGATAAATGCCCGGCTAAACCAGGGGCTAAATTTCAATTTACTGCCAGAAATAGTCCGGGTGAGATGTGGCTCTTCATGACTGCTGCTCACCTGAGGGCTGCAGGCACTCAGATGGGGCTTGGCAGCATTAGTCAGCTGAGCTTGTCTTAGCTACTAGCAGGATATAAGCTGCAGTGACACAAAGCTCGGAAGCTCATTTACCCTCTCTTTTGGATGCTTTTTGCAGGTCACTAAGATGTTTGCAGTGTGAATGTGGCCTGACAGATATCTCACTTATAGCAGTTTCCTGGATGCTGAGATTCATTGTCCTGTTTCAAACATTAACTCACCCTGCTCCATGCTGTTGTCTGTAATTCCAAGGCTTCTTCACTGTAACCTCATGCGACAATATTGTAATGAAGATTTGTAGAGCTGTCTGTGGCTGTTGTTTTTATGTCTTTGGTGCTTGCTTATTCTCCTGATGTGTTTCTGTGCTTTTCTTCTTCTTGTACTTCCTTCTTTCTTTTTTTTCTCCTTCTTATTCTGGGAAAGAGATCTGTGAAGAAGGTGAGTCAGTGCCACGCACATGGGGAAGGGCCATGCTTACAGGCTGAGTCAAGAAGGGGCTTTTGTCTGGAAACCTTTTATCACCAGGAGGGCTGGGTCAGTGAGTTGTGAATGCAGAGGCTGCTGAAGTAAGAGCAGATACTTCAATCACCAGCTGAAATGGACTGGAAAGAGCAGACCACTGGGGTAGTGGTGGTGATCTAATACTGAGGGTCTTCAGCGTGACTGGCAATCAGTTTGCTCTTCCATCTTTCAGTTGTCATGGTCCAGCACCTGAGGAAATCTAGCTCATGCTCCCTAGGGAATTGATGCTGTGGCCACACTTGACATGAGTGCCACAAAGTGGCATGCCAGTCCTGCATGATCTGGTCAGGTAGCTGGGATGCTGTAGTCTACTGTCACCTACAGCTGAGAAAAGCAGAAGAGAGTGGTTGCTTTGAAGCTGCAGAGCAGCACTGGTGCCTTCTGCTGTCCTTCTGCCTCCACTCCAGTGAAACCTAGAGGTCAGTGCTCAGCTTGCTCTTCTTTGAAAGGAAGCAGATATGTGTAAGGAGAGGACATCAGGAGAGACCAGGAAGCTGGATTGCTCCACATCCACAAGGCTCAATGTGTTTTCCTTTTGGCCATGCCAGAGTGTGAAGCCTGATGAAAACACCACCAGGACCAATCCTGCTCTTAACGTGACCCAGCTTCTCATAGGAGGTGAAGCGGGATGGTTTCTGGTTGGGCTGAACATGGCAGGGACGGTTTCTCAGCGCTGTCCTGCAGCGGCGCAGGATGGGCTGAAGTCCCAGGTGACCTCATGATGGTCTGTTAGCTGTGAGAGGAGGGCAGATGCCTCTGATGGAGGAAGCAGACTGTCTGGTCTGTGCCCCGTCTGAAGTATCCAGACTCATTTTGAAGAAGCTGGTTTTTATCTCTCTGGGCTCCGTGATGCTTTACATGCTGCACTTATTTTTTGGATCAAACAGGAGACATGTGAAACCCAGACAGAGAACTAGTGAAAGCCTCCTGCGTTTTCTATTGCTCTCTGCTAGATGCAAATTAGCTCTTTCAGAGAGGCACCTCACCTCAGTTCTCAGCAGCTGATTTCCAAGGGATGGGGAGGCGAGAGATGCAAATCAAAGGCCTGAAGACCTTTCCCCCAGCCTCTAGCACTGTCTGCTGTGGTACCCACATGAAGTCAGCTCTGCCTCACTCTCCTCTTCTCACTGCAGTGCCTGGAAGTACCACAGACTCCTACAATGCTAAGATCTAAAGCCCACATCTCAAAGAAACTTGACCTGGTTTCTCCAACAAAACACCTGCGGTACTGAGCTTACCTAAGAGGCACATCACAGACTGAGCAAAACTTTAAACATCGGGGGTTTTGCTCTTTTCCTCCCCAGAATTAAATTTAAATAAAAAAACCAAACTGGCTGCCAAGCAAAGCCTTACTTCAGTTTGATTTATTCTGAGCTGCCCTAAATATTTTGCTTTCCTCTTCTGTTGAGTGCAGTATTTTTTACTGCAGGCTCATGGCAACATCTCAGAGATCTGGGGGAGATGAAGATTTCTGGATGCTCCAATGCAATGAGAAGCAATTGGATGCTGTGGAATATGCTCATGCTAATAATAACTGCTGTGAGGTTTCTGTTCAGTTAGACCACACAGAAAGAATTGGCATTTACATTAGATTTCATGATTAAAGGTGCCCAGTGTAACTTAAGATTTGATTGCAGTGAGATTAGAGGAGGAGAAAATTTCCCTTCTGAATACAGGATACAGTCCAATGAAAGAGGTTCACATGTGAAATGTGATTATTTTCTTTCTCCTTCAGCTACTTGGGCCAGGAACTGGGTTCTTTAAAAGTGCTTTGATTCTGAAGCCCAGGTCTACAATTTGGCATTTTGTGCTAATGTCCCAGGCCAGGGAACTGCAAAGCAATGAAGACAGCAGGTCCCATCTACGTGACAAGCTTTGCCCCTGTGTTCTCCTGGGCATCATTTTAAATAAAGAAATTAAATACTGACCCACAAAAAGGAGAGCAGAAGAGGCAGCCTGCAACTCTACTGCCGGGTGGATAGGGATTTGTATTCATATTTCAATGGGATTTCAGAGAGCACAGCATTGACATGATTATTCTTTCAACCATGTTGGCCTGAGGGCAATATAATGTAACAGTTTCCCCAGGGTTTTACCCCAGTTAAATCACATCTCAGGTGAGCTTTGTCTCCATGGTAGAGCTTCTGTCCTTTTGCCCACTTAGTCACATCAAGGCTGTATGCAGAGGTTTGTCCACAACAACACTGCTCTGCTGGTCCCTATTACAGATGCTCTTGCTTGAAAAATCTGATCTTTGAAGGGTAAAGCCTGTTTCCCTCAAGTGAGTGGTTTTATTACATCAATGTAACGTAACTTTGCTAGTAGAGGTGCCAGTTTAAGAGGACTTGAGCAGTAAAACAGTCCTGGGGTAGAGGTAACCCAAGTCCTGCTTTACTTAAGGGAAGATGCACTGCAGTAGCCTGGTGAGGTTGTTGGCAGAAGTTGAACGTGTTTGCAATGGACACAGATTATTGCTCAACCTTGGAGGATTTTTCCTCATGTTCAGCATGGTTTATTTTGGAGTTCATGGCTGCCAGGAAATGCAGCAGTGGGTCTGTAAGATTGCTAAGGCACATGTGGGGCATTTCCTACCAGCATTTTGCTTATCTCATGCACCACCTGGTGTCACACATGGCTTCTGAGTGCTACCTTTCTGCGGTCTGGTAATACAGAACAGCATCAGCAGTTATTTTATTTGGTGAAAGTTATTTTGCCAGATGAAAACTATGGCTTAGGCAAAGAGTGATGGATTGTTTTCCCCTCTGTGTGTGTGACAAGTCTGCCCAAGGCTATCTGGCCATGCTTCATAGCACGGCAGAGAGAACTTCCTTCTTGCTCACAAATTCATCCAATTGTCCAGCTTCTTCTTGTCTTGTCAAATGCTTCTCTTTTGTCTTCTAAGGCAGGAAGAATTGCCAGCTCCCCACATGCGTGTGCTCACATGAGCACAGAGAAAGCACTGTTTAATACTCACATGCATTATATTTAACATCTGCACAGCTTTAGCAAAACAGGAGTCAGACCAAAATGGTGCTCATTGTTTTCAATAAAAGGAATACCAGTCTTGCCAGATGTGGTGTATGCTTTTTTCCAAATGAGCTAGAACAGTGTCTGCTGCTGAGTATGATATGGGCTTGTGCAATAACTTCACTTGTTTTTTCATGCCCATGAATGGCAAGGCACAGACTGGTGTTTAATAGAAGACACAAAGGGTTTTCCTCATGAGAGCAGGATGAGCTTGAAGGAGATGGAGTATAGGCTTTTTGTTATACTGTTAACTCTACTACAGCAATAACCAGCCTAAGGATCAAGAGATGTTTTTAGCAGCAAAGACAAACAAGGCTGATCTCCCTTATGATGCCTGTTCTCATGGCATGCTACTGGAAGCTTATGAGATTGAAATACAGAGAACAAGCTGAAGGTGGAAGATGGAGATGCAGTTCTGAAGAGGGTTGCTGTTCTGTTCTCCTTGCAAAGATAAGAACACCACAAACTCAGCAATATACAGAGTATACTGCAAACAAGGGAGGCACAGAAAGGTGTGTGAATCTGAGCTGATCGAGCTCAAACCAGCAGCAGAGCCAGGGAACGTCACTGATGTAGTTAGTGTCAGATCTCCACCAGGTGTAGACTGCAGTAGCATCACTGACTGTGCTTGATCTTAAAGTGACACAGTGTTTCTAAAGGTTTCTCTGTGTAAGCCTTGACACTGTTGGTATGACATCTTTGAGGCATCCTGGAGCTCAGCTTGAATCTCCACAAATAACGTCTCTCTCAACACCAAGGGTGGATGTGTGACTCCTTCCGTGTGACTAGTCCTGCTGTTGTTTGACATCTCCATCCATTGGCAACCTCTGACATCTGGAATTTGCTGGGACAGTGAAAAACCCAAATATGACCATAACACATCACCTCTGAGTAGGAAACCACAGTCACTCTCTCTCCTGCTCAATGTTAGGAGGAAAAGAAGGGTGTTAGGGTCAAGCAGGCTGCTTGTCTTCACCAATGAGTGTAGCTGTGATGTTGAGCTGCTTTAAAGTGGTTCTGCACATCTCAGGGCAGATGCATCCTGGAAGAGGGAGTATGTTTCGGGGAAGTCTAGGTACTACTGTGCTGTAAACAAAGTTGTCTTTTAAACAGCTTGTTTCAGTGCTGGCTGTGGATAAACATCATCTTGTTTCAATCACTGGCTCATGGCAGCAACAGCGCCTGCCGCAGCCACTCCAGGTCTTGATCCTGACATCATAAAAGAACCAAATATTTCCTCTCCTTGCTGGTACAGTGGTTGTGACTGAACCGCTTCACAGCTTGAGAATGGGTGCATGTATCTGCTTTTAGGATGTCAATATGCTAATCTGGCTATTATCATCTCTTTATAATGCTAGTTACTATAAGGGTAGCACAGGCAGGCCTGGCCACAGTGATTTCAAAGGCAGAGGAGAGTACTAGCTCAGGCAGAAGCTAATTGCTTCCAGGCAGCCTCAGTGCAGCTGGCAGGGTCCTAACTCCTCTGGCTCCCCTTGCCTTCTCCATCAAGATCAGCCTTTGCCTTCTGTCTATGTCTGTGAAAGCCATTCAGTGAATGAAAAAGAGAAATGTCTTATTTAGTGAAGATAAGGTCTTTAGGAAATAGAGTTTTGGAGGGAGATTCCCCTCATCTGGGCAAAGGCATGGATTCAATGTTTGGCTCGAGTAAGGGACAGGCGAGTCCCCAGGCTGGGAGTTCACACTGCCAAAACCAAGTGATTCCTCATCTGGGGTTTAAATGCCACTGTGTTATCTGTGGTCCTTCTTAATTTGTCACAGAGGGGGCATAATTAGGAGCAATCACTTGTGACTCCTCCATTCTGGTCCCTTGGGGGATTTGGGTGTGTGAAATTGCTGACACAATCACAGAGTCATTCCCTACCAGGGCAACATCAAAAAGCTTTTCTGGGAGTGGGATTGTGGCTTAAGAGACCCCCAGTGTCCCCCTGGCTAGGTCTTTGCTTTGAATGCTCCTGTGCAGCCGCACCAAGGAAATGCTGTTTCCAGACCAGCACTCTGTCAGCGCAAAAATTACCTGGACTTTCTCAGAGGTAGAACATAACTGGGTTATAAAAGACTTGGCTGTTCTCATTGGTGCTGAAATCCATGGAGTTTTCTATATTCTTGTTGTTTCCTGTGTCTTCATCATGGCGTGGCAGCCCCAGACATCAGGTTTGCTGTACCAGGACTGCCTTGAGAGGTGCTGCTTGAATCCCAAGATGCATGACTCTGCCTTTCACCCATCTTCATTTTCATTCTGCAAGCTGAGAAGTCAGTATAAGCAGATTTGAGTTGTGTTCAGGACCTGGAGGGAGATTTTGAAATGAGTTGCATACACAGCTTTCTCCACAGAAACTTACCCATTGTCCGGTGCAGAGCAGCATTTAGCCTTAGGTTGTGTATGTTCCCATTTTATGGCAATGAAAGAAACAGCAATGTGAAAAGCTACTGAAAGTTCTTTAGAGAAAATGTTTCATAATTGTAGGCCACGACAAAATAAAAGTCACTGAATATTTCAGACTGCACAATCTAGGGCTCAGAACTCAGCAGCTCCTGAACACTGAGAGTTAGCAACTCCTGCACAAGCAGCTGGCTGGTGTGGCTGAATGATGCCGTGAAAACAAAACAGTGAACCTATTTCTTTAGTTCAGCTTCAGCTACTGCTCAGTAAAGTTTTCCCTACTGTTTTTTCCTCACTGTGTTCATTGCCATAATAGTCAATTGTCTGATTATTTGCCTATATTTTTCTTATAGATGTATTACTGTTGAAGGCAGAGTACGTTTATGATGTTGGTTTTGGAGTCTATGATTATTGTTCTTCAATTTTTCACCCAGAAGACCACGCTTCTTTGATTCAGTCCAGGAGTGGATCTGTGCACCTCAAGGGTATGTTAGATCTCCTTTAAGTATGACTCTCAACAAACATTCAATCTATGGAAGCCATAGGAGACATAGGTCTGTCATGTTTATTTGGTGGACATGCAAAGAGGAAAAGTATGGCAGGAATATCTCTACTGTCCAGATAAAATGCATGTATGTAGCTATAACAAGCCCTGCCCGTGGCAGGGGGGTTATAACTAGATGATCTTAAGGTCCTTTCCAACCCTAACTACTCTATGATTCTATGACACTAATGTTGACACTACAGGCATCTTTACAGCAAGTGATAGTTTATTCAAACGAATGTAAGAAAGCAAAACCTGAGAAAATTTCCAAGGAAAATGTCCATGAAACGAAACTCAAAGAAAGACACAACTCCAGTAATGGAACAAATGCATTGCGTGAGAGACAATATGCACTGATGACCAAGCCATCTCACTTACTGACATTGGACAGAGTTAAGAATGTGCAGGTAAGCTTTATTTGTATTGTAGTCCTAAGAGAGTTATTTTTAATTATTTAGCTTATCAGCTCATTATTTAAAAATGAGTTAAGTATTTTTAGGTACTCCTGATTTTACAACACCCACTCAGAGATCTCTTGCACTTACATCTGTATGGATTTTTGGTATAAAAAAAGTAAAGATGATGTTACAGCTCAGGAAAGAGGTCTTGGAGCCATCATTGACAGTTCTCTTAAATCGTTGACTTAAGTGGAAACAAAGCATCAATAAAATGCTGGAGCTGGTGAGGAAGGATATTGAAGTTACGACAAAGGGTTATTTTGCTGTTACGTTCCTGGTGCTTCCATGCTCTGAGTCTTGTCTGCAATCCCGGTTTCTGCATCTTAAGGACATTAAAGAGTGAGGGTAGGTGGTGAGGAAGGCAACCCAAATAACCTAGGGATTGAAGAAGCTGCCTTATGAGGAGGCACTAGAAAGGCTGAGCCTTTTCTGGCTGAAAAGAAGCTGAAGGGGGCATATTATTGGGATGTACAATAATGTACATATGGTACATTGGGATGTACAATACCTCCCTGTAGCCTCAGGGAGGTAGTGGGCAGCATGACTGCAGAATGGTTACTGACCACATCACACAGTACTGGAACTACCGAACACTGAAACCAGTTGAGCACCTTTTAAAAGCACATAAAAGCAGTAATAGAGTGTACTGCACTTTGGGCATTGCTGCTATGGGAGATGCAGCAGGCCGTTAACAGCAGTCAGAGGGAACATGAACATCCATATTGCAGTGAGTGTTGATGCTGGGGGAGTGTGAGGGAAATAAAGCACAGGCAGTAAATAGGGTCTCCCACCATCCCTGGTGGAATAGACGGATGATGGGTCTGACACAGCAGGGTATTTCTAATAAGCTTATGCTCTTATGCAGAGAGAGCTGATTCATTCTAATTTCTGAAGAAAACCAGGTAGATTTTGAGCTAAATGAAGAAAACAGGTAGATTTTGAGCTAAATGAAGACAACTTCGGGGAGATTTTCAGGGAGATATTGATAACTTTAAATAGAAGCTTAGTACTGAAAAACCCCAGGTGTCTTTAAAAATCATTTTACATCTTAATAGACATTCTACACAGCATACATTTAGGTTTTATGTACCCATAGAGTAACTGAGGTTGGCAGAGACCTCTGGAGGTCTCTCAAAAGCAGGGCCAGCTTCAAGGTTAGATCAAGTTGCCTGTTGTCCCTTTGCAGCACACCTCTGAGAAGTCTGGCTTCCTTTTCCCTGTAATGCTCCTTTTAGGAACATAATTCAGTGAGGAGTATAAAAGTGATGTGAAATTTTTTCCATGTGTTTTGCAGCAATGGGCTCTGACCTTGCATTAATACAAGTGTCCTGTGGACGGATGTATTTTCTATGAGTGTTCTCTTCCCATCTCTCTTCCCACAGGACTTTCTCAGAGCAAGTGTTGAGTGAATAACTCATTTCCTTGGAAAACGCACACCCTATTTTATAGGAAATTCCTACAGAAACATAAAGGGGAACCTCAGGTCTCAGAGCTGCTTCCTCTTTTCTCCCAGACTTCTGCTGTAAAAGTGGTGAGAAAACAAAGACTGATTCTGATCTGCTTGGTACTGGAAATGATGATGAATTTGTACAGGCTGGTTTATAGCATGTGCAGGGAGGGAAAAACTGCCAAGGATATTCTTTTACATAATGCTCTGACAAGGGAGAAGTAGACCTGTACCTTCCCAGGGTCTTGCCAGGATAGTGCAAACAGGAGATCAAGGTAGCTGGAGAAAGGGGAGCATGCAATCTGACCACAGATCACATCTCTTGGGTGTAGGATGTGATGATGGCTGGCTTCTGAGTGAAACAGACAGGGAGAGGAAAAGGCTTTTTATGACTTTCTACTGTAAAAGCGCACATATGGACTTCTGCAGACAAGACAGCATTGTCCCAAGGACTGTGGGAAAATACATGAATTACTCCGTGTTGTGACTCACATTAGTCAGTGCTGGGGGATGTGAGAAACAGGTATTCTTGACCCTAAAATCCTCCTTACTATACCCAGGCACTAGAGGTGTTCTGCAGTGAGCCACCATCATGGCAGAATGCATACATTCATCTGTGAAGATAGGACAGCCATCACCTTAATGTTTTTAGTGTCACTAGTCATCATGGCTGTGTAAATTCCATAGGGATCATTATATAGAGTCCAGTTACACAGGAAATTGAAGGTGCAGGAACAAAAGCACTTCAGGCAGCTAAGCTGGGTAACAAGAGTAGTAAAACATGATTCGGTGTATGCTAGCCGTCAGGATTTGTCCCTTGAGAGCTCCTATTCGGTCTGGTGATGCTGCACCAGCAAATGGCGTTTGGTGCCCATGTTCATGCTTCCCAAAGTGGGCCAGTATCTCCAGCCCTATGGGCAAATGCCACTAGCTGGAACAGAGGGCAGCTTTGAGAACATGGAGGTATTGCAGAAGCAATGATGGCCCTCTCAAAGTGGCTGCTTGCATTTGCTGCAGGGTCGTGCTTCTGGAAGTAATAACACTTAACACTGACACAGCACTTCATCCAAACATTAGGTAATTAATCTGCAAAGCAGCAGGAGATGCTCTTTGCAACTGGCTCTGTAAGCACAGCTATGGACTAGAGTGATGAAAGCCATTAAAAGCCACGCTCACATCCAAATTGTCCCTTGGCAACTAAAGAAAAACCTCCAGGACTTACCATGTCCTCTTTGTTTTATTAGCCCTCTTCATAGTCAAATGAAGAGAAAGTTTTCCAGAGCCGGTCCTCAGCCTGCCCAGCTTGCAGAAGCTTGGTGGACTTCAAAGGAGATGCAACAATTTATTGTGGCTCTTACTCCAGACATTTTGTGAGGATGAATGCATATTCTAGCTGGAAAATAGCTCACTTATAAAGCTCATGGTATATCCCAGTTAGCAGAACGCTGTAGATTATCTGTTTTTATAGATTTACCCCCTTCCCTCCCCTGAGTCTTTGTAGTTTAAAAGTTCAGAAACAAAATTGCTTTTGCCAATGAGTTCATTTTCCAGTTAGCGAGCACTGACTGCTTTTTTCCCTTCCCCAGTGAAGCTGCACAAGAGCAGCCGTGGGAGGAAGGAAGGAGAGTTTTGTGGTTATGGCTGAGATTTGGCAGCTGGGGTGCCAGGGCTCTGCTGCTGGTCCTGTCCTCTGGAGCAAATCATGTAATTCGATTTCCAAAGCGCTCCGTTAGTATTTACTCAGTGCTCTGTGTCATGGTGTCCCATGACTGAGTCCTCGGACTGATATCACATGAATGATTGTCACTGGTTTTATATACGTTTCTCTAAGTGACCACACCTATGGTTTGAAACTTACAGGGAGAGTAGTTACTTGGCCTTCTATGGAAATGCTGGGTTCTCCTTCTGGTAAGGGCACTACCTTGAGTGTCTGAGGTTTAGTTTCCTGGGGTAAAACCCATCCTGGTTTAGGTCCAAATCCTCAGCATCCATGTGACTGGTTTTGTGCATTTAGAGCTGCGTTCACAAGGAAGTGTGGCTGTGGCAGCCCTTGGTTTAGGTATGCCAGCTCTTCGTGCCATATGGACAGGTATGGAGAACCAAATCCTTCGGCAGAGTGTTCTCAGAAACTGTCAAGATTAAGCCTCATCTCTCACTGGTGAGGACAAACCACTTCAGGCAAGTCAACCATTTTAGAGAGTCTCATCCCTGTACTTCATGGGGGAGTAAACACTGACTTGCAGCATAGGAAAGGCTCATAGAAAGGGAAATGTTAGGATCTTTGTCCCAATAACATAATGGTGTAGGCGTGGATCTGGGCAGATCCCTGCATCCATGTGTGTTGTTGCTTTGTATAGAAGACGTCCTTCAGACAGGAGAGGTTAAAGCTATGCCATTCTAGAAAGCTCCCTCCTCCCTTTATCACCAAACCAGAAAGTGGAAAGTTGCCTTCCCAAAGGATCTCCCAGTGAAAATGTAGAGTAGCAAAGCACAGAGTACTACACAGGCCATTATAAAAGGTCCAAACACTTCAATGACAGCTAATGATATGTCTGAGAGAAGGTCATTGAACTTCATAGAAAAAGTGAGCTCTGAAGGAGACACAGAGAAATGAAGGTCATTGACCATGCAGGGAGAAGGAGATGGAGACCAGCTGGGATCCTGCTTAAAATGTCATTCTGGATGGGTGTTTGAGCAGGCAGAGTGAAGGGCAGGCTTTTTGTGGCAGTAAGTGTGACTGCACTTTAAAAGGAAACTGTAGGGCACTGAAGAAGGAACTGGGACAGTCTTGGCTGGGCAAGGTGAGGAGGTACAAAGACAGGTGAGGCATGAGCACGATGGCTTTTTTTTGGCTCCTCTTGCCTTTTTCCATAGTGCATCTAGGACCATGACTAATATCTGCCACATGCTGGTCCCCCACTCCTGCTCCCCATGGGGATGGAGCTGCATTCCTGAAGCAGGGCTTGTTTTAATAGGCTCCCTGATGTCCATAAACTGGTTGATTTTATCTATATAAACTTCTCATTTTCTGTTACTTACTGTTTCTTTAAGAAGAAAGCTATCACTTGGTTGCCATGGAAAGCCCTGCATATCTCATGAGACTGAACCACAGAATATATAGTGCAGCCACAGAAAATATCTGGAAATATGTTTTCCTAAGAGCTGCAGTCCTCAGGAGCTTGGCAGCCTTGTAAATGGAGATGCCCCAGCTGGGAAAGGGAATTTCTTTTCCCCAGGCAGCTAATGTAGGCATGGGCAGGGGATGGTGCCTGGAAATCCTTTGCCTCTGTTAAGGGATCAAGGGAGAGCTGGGGAGCAGCTAGGGGATGTCAGGACAGCATGGTGCCATTGTCGCTGCAGAGCTAGCCAGCAGCAGGACAAGGACCACGGCTGGAGCATGAGTGCATCCGTCCCTCTGCATCCTGCTCACCTCCACCAGACGACAGCTTCGAAAGGCTGACAGCAAAAATACACACAGAACCTGTGCACAGGCCCTGCTGCTCCAACCGCGAGCTGAAGAGCTGATTCCCACACCTTCCTCTAATCTAAAAACCACAATTTCCCCTCATTCCAGCTGCCAAAACCTACAAGTTCCCCCACAACTTCCTCAACACAATGCCGTGTTTCATGCTGGAGTGAAGTTTGGAAGTGAAGATCAGCTGGGATGAATATTGAATTAAAGATAGTGCATTGATTGAACTATCCATTTCCATTTATTATTTCTTCTTAAAAAGCCCATTAAGAGTGCCTCAATCAATGATAAGGTTAAGGGGTCTGGAACAGAGCTGAAGCCAAGCTCTGCTTAAAGACTCCCAAACTGTCCTCTATCTCTGCCAATTTCTTATATTGTTTTAAGGGAACAAGACTGACTTATTTTTCCAACCCAAGATTTAAAGAGAAAGTTCAAGAGTTAAAGAAAAAAGAGAAGAAGAAAGGCCAAGCATTCCCATCTCAGCAATCTCTTTCTGAGGATAGATTCATTAATATTGTGGTGTCTCTGTGCTCAACAGCAACCAAAATGCCATTTCAATGCATAGATTTGCTTGAGAGCAGTTTAAGGACACTGAATCCTTTCCCTGGTTCGTGAGGAAGAGTCACAGGACTCGGGGATGGAACAGTTTCGCAACCTTCTCCCACCTGTACAGTACAGCGGCCTACAACCATGCTGTAGCTCAGGTCACCAAACATTTCCACCATAGATCCCTGCTTTTAAACTACAGCCATTTTTGGTGAGAGTCTGTCAAAACCAGTGATTTCTACAAATGCCAACTGAAGCAGTTCTGCTGTTCCCAGGAGTGAGGCTGGGGACACATGGCACAACCTGAGTTCACCTTGCATAGCTCTCCAGCCCCTGGAAGTTTCTTTAGATGCCTCATGTGCCCAAAGATGGTGAAGCATGAACCAGGGCCCCATGGAGGACGAAGCTTTGTGGGTCTGAAAGGGACCAGTTTGCCCAGAAATAATACAGCTTCCTATTTCTGCAGTGCTCTGTGCTTTGTACGCACAGAAAAACTTCACGTGCAAGAGCCACACACTGGCCACCACTTTTGGGGGTGTTGGGAGTCACTGAAATTAACTGTAAAAGCTGGCAAAGTCCTCATTACTGCTCTTATTCCTTGTACTAAGGCAGATGATGGGCCTTTTGTACATACAGGAAGGTCATGTTGAGGCTTAGCATCTCCTCACCCACATCAGCTCCAGCCCCTGCTCTCCTTCTCCTCAAATAGTGATGGTAGTAAATGCTTTGGTGAAAAGCAAACTCTTCTCGCTCTTCAGCCAGGCTTTTCTGCTGATGCTTCTGCCATGCTCCTATATCCACATCTAGCCCCCACACATGCTGTTGTTGGCCCTAAATATCCTGCAAGTCCTCAAACTCCTCAGCTTGCCCTCCAGTCCCCACCTTGGCTCACAACATCTCATTGGGAATGGTTGGCCGGGCTTCTGAACATGAAAGAGCTGGTTTAACATGCAGTTTGAATTGCCCTATGTCTTCTCCATGCTGAACATTTCAGTTTCCAGAGTCCTAATTTCTCCTTCAAGGCTTCCTCCCACCCTGGGCTGGGGGTGGTTCCAGCTAGACCTCAGCAGGTACAGTCTCCCTCCCAGCTTTATCTAGGTCCAAGGCACAAATCTGTCTACAAGTCCCTCCACTGTACTTTCAGGCTGTTATTCCAGGACCATGCTGATCTGCATCAGGCTATCTCCCACAAATGCATTTCTGTTGTATTAGCCAGAAAGCAGAGTTTTTGTGGGCATAGGAGAAAGGACAACAAAGCTTCTCTTGTAATACTGGGTCCACTTTAATCAGGTCCCAGTGTTATGTGATGCTTAAAGTCTGGCCTGAGCCAAAACTCTCCAGCTGGAAGAGGGGTGAATGGGCACAGAGCTGCTCCCCCTCCAAGGATTAGTTTGTTCAGTGACACACTCATTTACTACTTTCAGTTTTCAGAAAGTCGAGGGGAAAATGAGTGCTCTGAGGTTGGCTTTCTTTTTACTTTCAGTGGACAATTTACTTTCAGTTTCTAAAGAGTTTTACTAACAAAATACTTCTTACCAAACCTGGTAATAGCACTGCACTATGAATGAGGCCTGAAAACCATTTGCAGAAATGCCTTAATCCCAGTTTAAAAGGAGACTGAAACAATGCAAATATTTTGCAAATAATATCAAGTTCTTTGCAAGTGCTCTGCATGGAAAATCTGTTTAGCGTTTGAAGCCAAAGACTTGTCACATGAAACAGTTCTTGGTAGCTGGAGGTACAGCTACACCCAGCGTGGTGCACAGGTTTGCCTTTTGCACCTAGGGGCTCAGGCTGGAAAATCTTGCAAGTTGAGTATTTAACTTGTTTCACATTTCAATAACTCTCCCTCCTGTCTCCATCTTCTGGGAATCAGTGTGCTCACGGCCATCACATGTAGATCAGAAATTCCTCCTGGTAGAAGCCTTTTGCTGCTGGTGTTAAACGCCAACCTGCAAGCTACCCTCTCCTTTTAGTAGCACTGGTAACATCTTGGTACTCCCAGCAGTAAGTAGCTGTGCTGGGCTGCCCCGCTCTCAACAACAGCGCTACCAGAAGCACGCTGCACAGTGGAATTCAGCAGAAAAGCTCCATCTGTTGTATGCAAAAGAAAACATTACTTTTGGCACAGCGTTTTGCACCAGAAGCCAGCTGCCACGAGAATACAGATGCAGAACTTGCCAGAGCAAACCTAATTGCAATACTTGGGAGGCGTTTTGTATTTTTCTTCCTAACTGTGCCCAGGTGTGTTGAATTGTTTGAGGGAAACTCAAAGTGTTGAGAAACAGAGAAAGGCTGTTTAACTAATGATGGGAGCGGTTCATTCTGCTGATCCTGAATCTCTCTGCTGGTGTTTTGCTTTGTTTGTTCTACTTTAAGCATCATAAATCCAAATAAACAACATTGCATCAAGCAGCTACTTCTGAGATGCTCGCTATTGGAGTTCATGGATGCATTAATATATGAATTAATGGATCATTTCTGAGTAGTTCAGTAAGACGTAAAAAGAAAAATAAGGGAAAATGAGGTCAAAATTATATGAAAAAAATCCAAATACTTAAAATATTTTTAGGATTTTTGTTCCACAAAACATTTTCATTTTCATTGTGAATATTTTCAGATGAGCCTTCATCTTGGTTCAGCATATTTTTCTGAGTTCCTGAAAATATTTGAGTGAGAAAAAAAGGTGTCTCTTATCAATTGTAAGAGTTATTACAAATGGGTAACTGAAAATGAAATATGCTGCAAATGAGATCTCTTCCTCCAAAGTTCTCCTCCTATAGCAGTTTCTTTATTGGTAACATGGAGATAACCACAGTCTTTTTGCATAGCCAAACATTTTGCAGTTTGCCAGCACAAGCAGAGCTGTGCTTTAGAACCGAAAAGTGCTGCTGTTACCAGCAATGTCTGAAGAATAAAGAAAAGAAAATGCTTTAGGACGGGCAAAAATGAAAAGCCGACAGAAATGTTGAAGGAAGCTGTGCTCTTTATTTGCATGTGGATTCACAGAGGCTCTTTTCATAAAGCCTATTCCATCCTGTGAAAAACTCATTGTGTTCAATAGCTCTTTTCAGTTTCATTTGCTACCAAAAATGCATGTGGGCATCTTCCTAGGATGGCCTCCTCAGGTATGAAGAAGCCATTAAAAGACAGTTATTAACTCTACTGAATAGGTATTGGGATTTTTGAATTGATGATTGTCTTTATTTACCTATGAAAAGCTTTGCAGGTGGTGCTGAAATGAGCCATGGCCCTAAACATGAACATCAACTTTATCCTGGAAATAATCCTGCTCCCTGACAAGCAAAAGAAGGAAAAAGCCAACAAATCCCAACATTAAGACACTGAATATAGAGGCCTGGGCAGAGAAAAATATTTTTAAAGACTGTGAGGAGCTCCCATGTCCTCACACATCAGGGGCTGTATGCTGTAGGCGGAGAGGCTGGTCACAAGTAAAGCCACGGCCTTCATCAGACAAGTGGGTAATTGCCCGTTGAGTCTCAGATTATCTTGTTTCACAAAATGAGTTATGTTACCACACGGAGGCCAAAAGGAGGGAAACTGGAAGCAAAACAGTTGTTTGAGTGAAGAGAGATCACCTGCACCTGCTCTGCCCCTTAGGCTGCTGGTTGCATTGCCCCTGTATCCCAGCTGTGGGATTGCAGTAGATGGGATGCCTTGGAGGGGGATTTCACTCCATGCAGTGCTGCCAGATGACACCACCTGGTTTTCACACCTGAATTTCCATGGTTCAGTTTCCAAATCGTTGGTTTTGGATTTGTTGCTGCAACATAGACCCCACTCAAAGTGAGCTAACAGTGTAGTGACAGTGATTGCTGGTTATTTTGGCATTGGTTCACTTCATCTCCCTAAAGCATTCCATGAAGAAATCCACCTCCTTCAAATTTCAGACAGAGGTGGCATAACAGAGGGACTACAGTCTCACTATGGGAACTGTGCATTAATGTATCACTTAGAATCACTAATTCTGATTGAGACCCAGCACAGAAAAGTATGAGAACCACTTTTCCACTGAATTAGCTGAGTGCCACCACAAAGTTTAGGCTGGTTGTTTCCATGCTGGGTTTAAGCCTGGCTTTGTGATGACAGAGGTCTGTCATCAAGTTAAGCAGTGGAAGCAAGTCATACCTTTTTCCAGCCTGAAACCTGTCAGGATGAAGTCAAACTGCCCACAGGTTTTGAGCAAATTTGAGTTGGCAGAGTGAGTTTTTATCAGATAAGTGTTTATGAAGCTGCAGTGGTCTTTATTTGATACCAGGTGTCCTAAAGCTGGATTTATTGTATGATCAAGATTTGCTTTCAGTGAGTTCTCTGTCATTTGTAGTTTTCTCCTTGTGATTCACAGAGGTTTTGCTGAATCAAACCTCTGATCTGAGTAAATGACAATCCATTTCAGCTTGTTAGCTCTTACGGTAGTGACTCTTTCATGGTTTGGAAAATGATATGGCAGACTGGTTCAGGAGTATGTTTGGTAGAAGCTGTGTTAGGAGGATCAATGCCTCTGGTAATTGTTTCTGCAGGCTTTCGGTTGCAAGGCTGCCTCTTCTATGTTTCTCCATCATTAAGTCACTTAAAAAGACAAGCAAAATATTGCTTCTAATTTTTCTTAAATACAGTTGGTGCATTTATCACAACATTTTGCCTTTTCCTCTTGTTTGGTTTCATTCCATGTCTTTCTTGGTTGCGTGGGTTTCTACATTTCTATGGCTGTCCTTTGACTAGTGCTGTCACAAACTCCAGCTCATTACTCCATCAAGAATAGCTTCAGATATTTGTACCATGAAACAAAGTCTATGTTGTACACTCCAATCACTGGTGCTATTTCTACCTAATGTGCATGGAGTTGAATCAAAGAATGAAGATATTAATGTTTTTTATTAGACATTCTGTGCAACAGTATAAACCAGATGCAATGATTTTCTTTTCATTATTTTTTTTAACCTTTATTCCTCAGCTTAGCATTTCCTCTTAACTTACACAGGAAAACTCCCTAGGAGAAGGTGAACAGAAACCCATCTGCCTCCTGTGTTTCTCTGGAGGGCTTAGAATACCGTGGTATTTCAACAGATGATACCATGGTAACATCAAAGATGATAGGATCTAGGCAGGCTGAGAGAGACCATGTTGTTCTCAACTTGGATCAGGCTTTGGGGTTCCTTGGTTCCAAGGAGCATCACAATGGATGGCCATTGAGTTACAAAGGTCAGGAGTGGGTCTGCAGTGGTCTACAGGTACAGGTGTTTCCCTAGAGTGGTGCGCAAGACAACTTGCAGGTCTACACTGAATCTCCGTAAGCCCACTGTGATATCTCCTTACTGGCTGTACAGGCAACAGCAGTGCAGAAGGAAGGATAGCACAGAAGATCAAGGTTGAAGTACCTATGGAAACACACTGAGATCTTAGTCAAGGTGCCAGAAAACCACCCCGATGAGATGTACACACGTTTTTGAGACTTGCAGATGTTCCTCAGGACACATCCTCATGTTTTGTTCTTTATCTGACAGATCCTTGAAGATACCAAGTTTCCCCTGTGACTCACTCAACGTAGCACAGATTGAGTCAATGCTTTGTATTCTTTTTTCTTTCATGCTGTTTGCCTAAATATTTGAGACTATTTTGAGGAGAGCCGATGTTCACAACACTGCTCAGGCTTAGTGTCCAGACAGGACAAGCAGGCTGGATAGGAACCGACTTTTTAAAACCAGTCTGCAATAGTTTTGTGGGTGTGCAATGTGGATGTTCAGATCCAGATCCTCTCTTTCACCACTGTAGCAATGCCTGGGTAAAATTATGCAACACTATCTTAAAGGAAGGGCCAGGCCTGGGGTGATGAAGTCACTGGAGGTGGGAGAAGAGATGCTGGTGTGTAGAGTGACCATCTGCAGCCCTCTTCCTCACTGCCTTCCACTTACCCCAGCTGCTCCAGAAAATAGGGTGCAAACGGTTGAGGGAAGTTGTGAGACTCAGGGGGCTGTAATCTGGAATGGCCCTGGGAATTTCAGCAATGTTAAATGAGAATAAACCCCAAAAGTTAACTGAACAGAAATATCCGTTCTCACCCTCCCTAGAAATGTTTCTGAAGAGATTTCCTCTGCACAGAAAGTCAGGAAACCAAACGTGGTCATTTGTAATAGGTGGGCCCTGGCAGCTCTGACTTCAAATGACTTTTTGAAAGTAAGTAGTTACTTCATGGTCAGAAATGATGCATCTAAATTCCTCTTCTGCCTCGAGGCTTATTGATGGTTATTACTTGACGTTGGTTCAAACATTAATGAGATCTGTCTCTCATATTCAGCAAGGGCTGAGCTTGCTTTGCAGCCTTCTCCTCAGGTGAGTCTCCCAGTTCAACTGTGGCTAAGGATGCAGTTGCTTTGGGGTATCTTGCCCCCACCTAGCTTTGGTTGAGATTAGCCAATGGTGGCTGTTAAATGGAGTTGGTTGTTGCAGCAATGTCAAAGCCCACTGCCTCAACCAGGCTTCTCAGGAAAATGGAACAGTGCTGGGTGTCAGTGGGGAAACTAATGGATAAAACCAGCCTGAACATATGGATGGAGGATGCAGGAGCAGGGCAGGTCGAGGAGGGCAGGCTGAGATCTTGGGCTGTGGCCCATTTTCTCACTAACCTTATGCACTGCGTTGGCATTAGGCTGTTGTCTCCATGGCACATTGTGCTTCCTCCCCTGGGTCCAATGGGCTTCAAAAGCCAACAACAGGGGAGATGAGAAAGTGGAAGCATATCAACAGTGTGAAGGAAGTGTCTGAGCCCTAATAGGGCAGTGAGAAAGAGGATGTGCCCGGAGAGAGGGAGCTTGAATCTAATGCAGGGAGGCAGGAAGACAGAGCTGTGTGACCTGGTGAGGGCTCCTGCATCAAACTGCCTTGTTTGTTTCACTGCTGGTGTGAGAAAAATGTGAATGACACAAAAATTACATCACCTGGGGTGGTGTCCTGAGCTGCACTTCCGTCTGAGCTTGGGAGAAAGATGGGGAAGAGTGAGAGATACTCACTTCTCTACAGCTGCAATCATAGCTGCTGCTCACTGGGAAAGTGGTGACCAAGTACTCTTTTGGCTTAATGGTTTGAAGAGTACAGGATGACCTTGCAATGTGGGAAATAACCTGCCAGAGAAATGTCAAAGCCATGGACAACACAGTGTCTGGGACAACCTTTCATCTGCTGCACTAGGAGAAAACATGTGAGACAACCCAAATAACATCCTTTGGCATTGTGTGACCCCAAAAGATTGAAAATAAAGACAGAGAGCAATGTAATGGAGACAAAAAATAACAGTGTTTTTGAAGATGCTCATTAGTGGTGACTTCTGACAGTCTGGAGCTACAGACAAGCCTTGGCTTACATGGCTGTGAGCTGAGGCTGTTTTGGGAAGCACACACAGCTGCTCTCAGACCCATTTTCTAGTTCATGGTTCTCCTGTTTCCCTGCTGTGCTCAGAGGCCAAGATCATTGCTTTGGGGAGCAGGTCCCTTCCTGGAAGACATGGGACTGGAAAGGGATTTGTTTGAGTGGGAGAACAGGCATCTGACTAATATGATCCAGTCTGTAGACTGGTGCTTCTTGCTGGGTGTCTTTCTGAGCATCCTGGTCATGCAGTCTACAAATGTCTGAGTGAGCCTCTGGCCATGGGATGCATTTCTTCCCCTACTCAAAGTTACTTCTCAGCCCTGGCTTGCTTCTCCTACCAACCAGCCAAATGGGCTGTGGACTTTTGTAATGCTGCAGACATGAGAGTGGCAGGATCTGGCCCTGTGGGAACAATAGGAGCTGCTCCATTTTCTTTCCCTAAAGTCAGCTGTGCTCTTGGCCTTTTCAAACCCATCTCTCATGGCCATCGTTATAATGATTTAACATATCATGGAGTGCTTACTGTTGTGCCTGGGGAGACACTGATTTCATAATTGCTCATCATGGTAATAAAGCAAAGCAGAGCAGCCCCCTTGCTCCCTGCTTTGAGGCTTTATGTGCAGCTGGGAGCGCAGCGGGGAACAAGAATATTTGTGGGAGGGCTGTGATGAGTGCAGAGAGGCTGAGGAAAGCCCTCTGACTGAAACACAGACACAAGGGATTGCATCCGTCCAATTGCTGATCACACGTTATTCTAACCAAGAGCAGACAGGCATTTCAGACAAGCAGAAACGTCTCCACTCTTGTGCGCTGGGGCAAGAGTTTTGTCAAGGGAAGGGTCAAATTCCAAACAAATTATGGTGTTAAGGGTAAGAGCTCATAGATGTAACCATGAGGACAGAAAGAGCATTTAAAGCCTTTCTATCCCAGGGCAGTAAAGGCTTGAGGGGCAGCCTTTCATGAGATTTGTGCCAATTTCTTCTTGAGGAGACATCTTACTTTTGACAGAAGCCAGCCAGTCTGCACAGCACAACCAGAGCCATTCCTCTGCTCTGTTTGCTGGAGCTGAGCCCTATCGTGCTGCAGAGCCAAATGCCACATCTGGCTGCTTCCCCTCCCTCTCTGCTGCCTCTGAAATGAAAACACTGGTCTTTCTGGAAAATAATGGTCTCACACCCAAAATTCACAAAGGCAGTGACAGCAGTGATACAGAATGTGATAAAGCAAGTTGTTTTCTGAATCACCTTATTGGAAATCTTTATAAGAAGTAGCTGTTTCACTGGTCATATTGATGACTTTTAGTATGAGCATGAGGGCTGGTGAATGTGTGGTGTGGAGACCTGATAGCAAGGACTGCAAGGAAAGCATCAGGCACATCAGCACTGTCAAAACCAGAAAAATCCTGGGTTAGTCACAGCAGGAAGACAGGCAGTAACATCAGAGCACACCGTTGCATCCAAGGGGTTGGTGACTATTACAGGCTTGACAGTCTTCCAGAGCAAAAAGCTGTACGCAGCAACAGTGCAAGCCCAAGACAAGGAAATCAGATGTTCCTGGCTCCTCCTCCATCCTTGTTCCCATATGTCGACTAAGTAGGTTTTGTAAAACAGAACATGCTGTAAATCAGAGCTGGGCAGAGTTCTCCAGTTGGGTTAAACGTGGCTTTTTGGGTGCACCAGTGAACCACTGTCATTTACAAACGAGACTACTGCTTTAAAATTTCCCTGAATGACTGTGTTAGGATCCAACTGGAACAGCACATGCTTCACTGAAGAAGTAGTCCTTACTCTTTCAGTACTATGTTTTTATGTAATCCACAATTTCATGGATTACCTGTGCCAAAGGATCCCATTTTGAGGTCTTCTGAGCAAAAATTCCCAGCAACTACTCGAACCTGCCTGTCTTGTCGTTTGTGCTCAGTGCTTCCATAGCTTCCCAGTGGTATTTTTTGCAGGATCAAATGTTCTCATTTTGACCATTTAGCACCAAGTAGTGCATGATGCTGTGATTTTGAGAAAGCCAAATAAACCCAGCATTTGAATGAGGATGTGTGTGTTTGTCCCTCAAAATTAAGAGTTTACACTGCACAGTGTTGTTTGCAGAAGGCTGAGCTTTGATTGTCCAGGGATTTTGGAGAAACAGGAAATATTCCCAAGCAACCTGAAGTGTCTGTTTAAAAAGCTTTTTTAGTCATTGGTTCAGTGTTTAGGAAGCTGCTTCCTCTTGCATGTTACTTGAAATCTTTAGGTTTCTTGTGGGCTGTTGCATCATTGCAGGAGGGAGAAGCCCCATCAGGCTGCTCCAGGCTTCATGCAAGGGCCTGTTCTCGTGGCACCTGCCTGGGTGTGATGCTGGAAACCCATAGTCTGGTCTTGCAAATCATGTACTCAAAAGGGCTTCTTCCTTCTACTACATTGACTCAATCATTTCATTAAGATTTATGATCCTGTAACAAGCCTGTAATTAGCAGTTGAAAGATAACTTCATGAAATCGATACACTAATGTAGTTCATGTAATATACAGGCTTTTAGCAGCATATGGATTTCCTTTCTTATGAATGTTTTATCCCTTCTATTCCCCTTTTGCAAAGTTTAGTTAAAAAATATTAGAAACTTTAAAAATAAAACTTTTCTTTCGAAAAAATCTTTTATAGGAGATCAAAGTGGGCCTGGAATCTTCCAGTACATCTTTATTTTCTGACAGCCCAACTGGAAATAAAACCCCACTGTTTTAGTAAAAAAAAAAAAAAAAAAAATAGTCCATTTGCAAGTGTCACATTCAAATATATTACCAGACTCCAAAAATTCAGAAGGAAAACATGCTGAGAATGAGTGATTTTAGTCAAAACAACTTACTGTTTAAATGCTACATTTTCATAAACAGCTAAGCAGTATTAAATGTTAGATGAAACATTTTAAAGTGACTGAGATCAGGGAACACATAAGACAAAAACATTTACTGTATTTTAATGAAAATTTCTGGTCTTGTTATTTTCTTTTTTTCTTGCAATTCAAAATGGGAATAAGCTGCTGATTGTCATGAAATGATCCACTTCTATGCCCCAATTAGTTTAAAAATTCTTTCTTTTACTTACAACAGGCCAATAGAAAATTTCATTTACCATAGACATTTGGTCACATACTTTCTCCTCCAACCTGGCTATGTGGAGAGGAATCCAGGTCTCCTCTTGACGGGATCCTTCTTTCACTCCCCACAACCCTGCTGAAGCGTCATCCCAGTCTGCTGCAGAAGCCTGTCTAAATCCTGCCCCAAGCCCCAGGATCTGGGGACTGCTATTTTAAACTTGATCATGGGGCTTGTGACATGCTGAAGAAAAAGAAAATCAATTTCTGACAAGGAATCTTGTTATTTTCCTAAACTCCAAGGAAATCTGTGGCACTGCTGTGGGTCCTGGAGGAGAGTGAAAGAACACTGCTTAATGAGAACCTGGTGGGTTAATTAGGCTGTTGTGTGATGTGGTTAGTCAATAGGAAAGCCAAGCTCAGAAGTCTTGAATGGCATAATTGTGAGTGCCCTTCAAGTCGCAGTGGCCTGAGCAAGAGGAGATGTTTGAGCAAGAGAAGATTAGGAAGACCTGTGCTGATGTGTCTCTGCAATTTGAAGCAGAACTCCAAAAAGGAATCTGTTTCTGGGGCTTTCAGTAGCGGAAGAGATACTGCAGCATTTCCAGCTCAGTACACGGTATCTTCTTGGTGTACTGACCCACAGAGAGTGGGTGCACATAGTGGGGCAACACATACTGCAAGAGCTAGGATGGAATATAGAAAGTAAAAAGAAGGTGAGAATCTGAAATTCAGGTTTGTTTCATTTTGACCTACTTAGAGGTCCCAGAAGTGTTTTGTTTTCCTCTCTCTGGCTCAGCACCCCAGTCATGTGCACCCAGACTGCCTCCTCTAGTGACCCTTTCAAAATGGATGGTTTTGCAACCGGTACTTCTGCCTTTCAGCTTTATGACAGTTTTTGCACTAACCACTCTCTTTTTTTTTTTTGTTGGTGTCTTTTGATTTTTTTTTTTTTAAGGCATTTGCTAACTTGAAGCTCCAGGCATATGCTTATTCCTTTCACAGTCATTTCACTGTGGCCTGCTAGGTTGTGTAGTAGTCCTTCTACACGCAGGTCCTTGAAGAAAGCTGCCATGACAAGCATGTGCTTGCTTTGAGTGCAGGATTTGCCTCCCTGCTGCCCGAGGCAGCTCAATGCAGCCCTCATTTGGGTCTTCTCATACCTCCCATTTTCTCTGACTCAGCTGATTGCTGAGCATCTTGCAGCCCTTTCCTGGCTTTGGCCTCAGTTCTACAAGGGCTCCAGCTCCCTGCCATTACTCTCCAGTAGCATTTCATTCCGTCTGCTGTCCCAAGTCTGTTGATATTTCATGTAAGCCAGCCAGATTTGCCTGTATGATTGTTCTTTTGTCCAGATGGATGTCTAGCTCAGGCTATTTAGTGCTGATCTGGTTTTCCTATTGCTTTGTGTGCACCCAGGGGAAGAGGTTTTGTATTAAAATTCTCCTGGATTGCTGAGTCACTTGAACTCTGCTACTGTGTCATGTGCTCAATTGTTTGAGTATGGGACCTGGTTATGTCATATCTTGCAAAATGCATTTGCTGTTTCCCCATTGGAGTTTTGCCTGAATGGATTCCAAATTATCCACCTACTGGAAGCTGGGAAAGTTCTCTCTCATAACATAATCCTCCTCTTAAAGGTCTGTTTTGTTCTTTTCCAAGAACTTGGTTGGGATTTGATAGCTGGGTTACTTTTTTGCATGCTTTGCCTTTTCTGTGTATATTGCTGGGCATTCAGGAGCATTTGCTCCTTGTGATATGGCCAGCCAGGTAATTCCCAAATGCCAGCTGTTTGTATTATTACCCCATCAGATTACAGCCATGTTGCTGTGTGCTCAGAGAGGTTATCCTTATGAAGCAGACACTTGATTGCACTCTGAAAAACATGTGTAAATGTTGCTGGTTGGGCTTCCACTAGTGATTCAGTGTTGACCAGACCCTCCCTGTGGCTCACTGAAGCTAAGGCCAAGCCCAGAGAAATTCATTATCCACAACACTTCCCAAAAAGAATTGTCTTGATGCAATGCTCAGCAGACAGTTTTGCCTCAAACAAACCAAGTGCTCTGGCTTCACTCATTAGTAATTAGCAGTGACACTTCTTGTTGTGATTCTGTTCAGTGTTTTGGGGTCAATGCAGATACCCAATAGGCTTTCAGTGCTATTAGACCAGTGCGTTAGTCTGTGCTGGTTTCCAGAGGTGTAACAACCCATTTTCTTTGCAGCCTTGCAACTTCCTTCCTTAGTGACTACACAGCACATTTCTCGAGTCTCATTGGCTGCATAGAAGCTTATTTATAGTGTCCCTTCTTTATCTTGTGTCCTTGTCCATGAAAGCACTTGACCTTCAGTGGCTGCTGTCTCACCCTGAGGACATTCTCTGGCCCTGCTTTACAAGATCAGGGCTTACATTGTCCTGCCTCATGCTGGGTCCTATAAACCCCAGGCAATACATTTTGTAGGAGTTTCTTATTGACAGTTGTATACATCTGATGGGTTTAATGTGGCTTTTTGTATATCACCAACGAATAGTCACATTTTTGCAGCTTTATACTAATGTTTATGTTGATGGGATGAGCACTGCAGCTGACTCCATTATTTGCATGGAAATGAATGAGCTGTTGATCCTGCAGGCTCGCAGTGGGTGTTCTGGTTGCATGGCTGGCAGCCTTCTATTCTAGGCAAGATGAGGCCACATCAGGCAATTGAATTGACCCAGGTCTGCATTGTTTCTTAATTAGCTTTAATTTTAACCTACCTTTGCTGACCTCATGGCTGCTATTGGCCGATCCTTTCTCTTCAATAGGTCAGCAGCCTTCACAATTTTCCAAGAATTGCCCCAGATTTAGATTTATTTCTCCAAACTTCTGTTTCCTCAAGAATAAAACACCAGTATTTTACCTGTAAGGGTCTACACACGCATGAAGTGATTAAGCTTACATTATAGTCACTGTAAGTCCAGTCCACGCAGCTAAAAAACCTCAGCTGGCCAACTTTGGGTGCCTGCTTTGGGGCATGGCTGAGTAGCTCTCCACTGCAATCTCCATTGCCTGTTGAAACAAAAGAGGGAGTGCTGTTGTTTAAAACTAGTCTAATGCTGTTTGAGATCCCCTAGGATACCTAAGATATCTGCAGTGGATCGGCCAATATGACAGAGAGCAGCAGATGGAGACCAAAGCAGATACTCCATAGAACATAAAATTACATTGGACACATAAGCATCTGCAAACAGGACTTTAGAAATGTACCACACATGTAGACACCTAAGTTTGGTTATCCCAGTATTGGGAAAGAGTCTGGGTTTACTTGAAATGTCCTTGATGCTCTGCTTAGCCTCTGGTTGCTGTTTCTGGGCATTTCATAAGGCACCCAGTTTGAGCAGTTGCATCTATCTCATCATGTTTGCAAAGTGCCAGTGCATCATCTCAGTTGATAAATCTGTTACATATCTTGACAAACAAACACTGTTATTTGTTTGTGTGCTGGGCTGTTTCTTCCCTTTTCCCCAGTGAGATAATGAAGGAGTTTTTCATGATTTTCTCACCAGTATTCACAGTCAGCTCTGAACACAGTCACACCATCTCATTACCAGATTTCCCTCTTTTCATAGAATAATTGAGGTTTAGAAAAGACCTTTAAGATAATTGAATCCAACTGTTAAAGGATTGTATTTATGTATTTTCATGCTTGTGCTTCTTCATTGTGCTTTTGTATTTTCTTTCTAGAGGTCACAGCTGTTCCTATATTTTCCTGTTTATTTCTCATTTTCTCCCCATTCAAAACTAAATGGTCAACAAAACCTCACTTTCTTTTTTTTTTGCTGTGTTGCAACTAATAACATTTAGGCTTCCATAGCTCTGCCGCTAAGAGCTTTTGCAAGCTCTTAGCGGCAGAGCTATTTAAGAGCGCAATTCATATTCCACCATATGCACTTAGAGAGGGTTGGGTATACCTCCTCCAGACATTTTTGTCTTCCAGTTCTGACTTCATCTTCCAAGATTCAAGTACATTTATAAAGGCGTAAAGTAGAAACAGTTTCATAACTCTCAAGAAGAGAGAATGCTGGCAAATGTCCTGGTAGACATATTCATAAGGATTGTTTCTTACTGTTGATACTGTGGCTCCAGATTGCATGAAAATAAATATTTCCTAATTATAACACATAGAAAACGTAAGAATACATGTGTATATTTAATGACTGAGCACTCAAGTATTTTATTTGATTTTCAATTGTGTCAAATAAAGCACTTAATTGCTCCAGACACTAGCTTTGGTTGCTGACCTACATTTGTACCAAGAACTGCATTAAGACACACAAAAGTAAAAGACAGGAATGGTTTTAGATTGCTTTTCCCAGTTTTTATCCAAGTAATAACAGAGTGTCTCTGAATTAGAGACAAGTGTCACCCAAGCCCAGATCCCCAGTAGGCGTAAATGTTACTCACAAAAAAAGGGGCTGAAAGATTTCAGGTAAAAGCAACAGCCCCCACCTCCCCAACCCACTCATGTATATTAATTTCAGAAAAGCAAACATTTGTAAAGAAAGCTTTCCAGCTAGAAGTGTCAAGAACATGTGTTTTCCTTGTTGCAGCACAGCCAAAAGAGACAAACTTCCATTTACGCAGTATCATGTTTTGCCAAATTAACAGTAACAGTACTATTAATATTGAATATTTATATGACACTGTCATCGGGAGGCCGGTTGGGTTTGATCCCTGCGGTGTGAGATGTGCAGACACCAACTATGATTTAGATTATTTTCTTTATGTTGAGGAACCATTGTGATGTACTGCAACCCCATTGTGCATGCAAGGATGTGGGCCCCAGCTCCAAAGGATTTAGGTGCATTTTTAGGACTATTTGCTTTTATAACTGTTAGAGTTTCAAGTGAAGTTCTTTCTCTATAGCTTTTTGAAATAGCATTAAAAGCTGAGTTTGCATGCTGAATCAGACTATTATGGGATCCAGTTCTGGTAACTCCTTTTCAGGATGCTACTGAGTAGTGGAAGAGCGCATTTATCATGGCTGGGATAGAGCTGCAGAAGGGAAGATGGGTGTATTTTTGTTTTGACATGGAAAACTTGAGCATCGTGGAGTTTTATCTTTGTGTGTGGGTATAAAAAGACACTGGTTTGAGCTGCCAGTGAAGCTGGTGAGATGTTTTGGTTTACCAAAGCCATGTGAATTTTCCAGAGGATCGGATAGCCACATGAAATGAGTCTCCCTGGGTCTTGTCCTAACCCTGTAAATACTCTGTCCCCCTCAATTAAAGCATTACACGACATGAGCTATTTGCCGGTATATGATATGGGTCCTTCAGTACAACCACCACATAAGTAAAGATAGAAGTGTTACTTCTACTCTTACTACTATCACTACCAATTTTCCATCAGGCATCCCTCAGGTCGTTATAATATCCTTAGCTTAAATTTTAGTATCTTCTCTTTCAACATAGACAGATTTGATTTGAGATTCATCCTGATATTAACTGATCAGGAAAGTTAGTCTCTGGCCAGTTGAGATTGTTAAACCCCCAGCTCAGTGTAACTGTATATTACTAGCAGGTTATCTAAATTGCTTCTTCAGTGTGCTGAAGAGACTCCAGTGTTAGTATCATTTTGGTAGAGAGCTTTGCATGAGTTAATTCACCTCCTCCTCCCCAAGGAGGGATCTTGAGCAGAGACCCCAAGGTTATCACTCGAAGACAGGAACCCACAACACTCCAGCTGCCATCACAAAGGCATCCACGATGGCTCACAGCTGCCATGGGAGCTGCACCTGGAGCTGTAATGCATACTGTGGTCCCGGCTTTGGTGGCTTCGAGTAGTCTTTGGGTTTATCCACCATTGTGAGAAAGGAGCTTGGAGGTTTCTATGAAGTGCCTGGTTTCCTGAATTGTGTTAACAGTGGGGAGTTTGAAGTCAGGTATAAGCAAGCTTTGAGCTTTGTGCTTTTGACTCTCCCCCACTCTCTGTGTTTTGGTTTGCATCAAAATGCAGACGAAGGTAAGCCAAATTATGTGCTCCAGGCAACCAAGCACCTAATGTGCTCCAGCAATTGATGAGATTAGAGCTGTTCTGTAGTAAAACCACAAGGCATGTGCAGGGTAAATGCTAGGTCCTTAGCACAGATGGTTTTGCTGCTGTTGCAATCTGCAACAGGATAAACTGGTGCTCCTGTTGCACCACTTCACGTGCTGATGTACACATAGCCTGGATCCTTGTATGTTTGTATCCCTCACCAAGTTTGCCGATGACACCAAGCTGTGTGGTTCGGTTGACATGCTGAAGGGAAGGAATGCCATCCAGAGGGATCTTGACACACTTGTGAGGTGGGCTGATGCCAACCTCATGAAGTTTAACCATGCCAAGTGCAAGGTCCTGCACCTGGATCAGAGCAATCCCAGGCACAGCTACAGGTTGGGCAGAGAAGAGATTCAGAGCAGCCCTGTGGAGAAGGACTTGGGGGTGTTGGTTGATGAGAAAATGAACATGAACCAGCTGCAGTGTGCACTTGCAGCCCAGAAAGCCAACCCTATCCTGGGCTGCATCAAAAGGAGCATGACCAGCAGGTCAAAGGAGGTGATCCTGCCCCTCTACTCTGCTCTTGTGAGACCTCACCTGGAGTATTGTGTGTAGTTCTGGCGTCCTCAACATAAAAAGGACATGGAACTGTTGGAACAAGTCCAGAGAAGGTCCACGAGGATGATCAGGGGACTGGAGCACCTCCCGTATGAAGACAGGCTGAGGAAGTTAGGGCTGTTCAGCCTGGAGAAGAGAAGGCTGCATGGAGACCTCATGGCAGCCTTCCAGTATCTGAAGGGGGCCTATAGGGATGCTGGGGAGGGACTCTTCATTAGGGACTGTAGTGATAGGACAAGGGGTAACAGGTTAAAATGTAAACAGGGGAAGTTTAGATTGGATATAAAGAGGAAGTTCTCTACTGTAAGGGTGGTGAGACACTGGAATGGGTTGCAAGGAAAGTTGTGAATGCTCCATCCCTTGTGGTGTTCAAGGCCAGGCTGGACAGAGCCTCGGGTGACATGGTTCAGTGTGAGGTGTCCCTGGCCATGGCAGAAGGGTTGGAACCTGATGATGTTAGGGTCCTTTCCAACCCTAACTACTCTATGATTCTATGATATGGTGGCATTCCTTCCCTCCAGCGTATCAACTGAACCACACAGCTTGGTGTCATCGGCAAACTTGCTGAGGGTGCACTCAATCTCACTGTCCATATCAGCGACAAAGATGTTGATCAAGACCGGTCCCAACACCGATCCCTGAGGGACACCACTCGTTACTGGTCTCCAGCTGGACACTGAGCCATTGACCACAACTCTGTGTGCAGCCATCCACCTCTAATGGAAACGATCACCTACCAGAAGCCCATTCGGGACCGTTTTTCCCATCAGTTTGCTAACCGAATCTGTTATGCACAGTCAGGTATGGGTAAGAAATTGTTCAAGTATGAGGAGCTGTAGAAAGAAGACAAAACATTATTTGTGTAATGTTAGATTTGAACCTAAAGCTGTGAAAAAAAAACCCATATAATTAACATAAAATATGCTTGGGTTTAAGTAAGCTTTGGTTGTTAAGTGTTGTGCCTAAAAGTGGTATTTCAGTGGGCTTAAAACTGTTCCCAAAGTCAGGATAAATTTGTCAGTTTTGAAGGTGAGAGGTAGAAAAGAGGAGATATGTAATGGTAGATTGCTTGATTTAAAAGCCACCTGTCTCCTTTCTTTCAATAGTTTATTTAGCAAGAGAGTCATTCAAAATGCAGAAAATAAGGCTTTCATCTGCCTGAGGAGATCTAAGCCCACCTTAACTTCCCAGGAATAACCCCTAATCACCAGGCCATTCAGTAACTCTCACTGGGGGAGGGAAAGGGAAGAAAGGTGTTTTTTTCAATACCTCCAATAGTCTGTTCTACTTTGCTTACAATATTGAAATATTCATGAGAGTGATGTCCTGCCTTTCTGCTGTGGAGCCCAAACACCATGATATAGAGTTGGTCTCTCTGGCTTAATGAATATTTCAATATTCTATACAGAGTGGAGCAACATCAACAGGGGAAGAAAAGCAAACCAGCAAGTATTTCCTGGCAGAATATTCTCCTGTGCAACAGTTGTAACTTCCTTCTTTAGGTTCAGGAGTCTGTGTGAAAAGTGGGAACCGAACCCCAATCTTCTGCCTCCAGGCTGGATTTTGCAAACACTGAGTAAAGAAAGATGTGGCAAAGCCTGTGTGGGGCATATTTTAAGAATATGATTTCCATTATTTTTTTCCTATAAAAAAGATTAGATTTTTGCCATTTAATCAAGAAAATGCTTCATATTTGTTCATTTGGCCCCACCAGGTTTCGTTCCCAAACTTGAGAATTTGTTAATTTGCATGCCTTCTGTCTTACAATTGGTAGAAAAATATCAGAGAAAAGTAAGATAAATTTTCAGCTGTCTCATGTGAAGATCAAAAAATCACTGTTTGGAAAGAGTGTCAGCGATGCTGGAGTTGCCTTTTGATTTTCTCCTGCTAATATAAGATTAAATATAGTCCATTTCAAAATCAAATCTATGTTTCTCACTCTCTCCCCCTATTCCGTTAGATACAGAGATTCCACGTGAAGGTTATTTGGTCTGTGATCATAGGGAGCAGACCTTTCAAATAAGGACTATTTCTGAACACATGTTTTTCAGGGTATTGCTGCTGGTTTCGAAATGTCTTGTTGGATTTACATCAAAGCTTAGCAGAAAAATATCTCTCCTGGCTGTACACCAAAGAACCTGAAATTTCAGGCTGCTTGGGGGTTGTCCTGCCTATATTTTTTGATCAAAGCGGGGGTAAGAGGTTCACAGTCTGGTTTATTAAGAAAAAATGCCTTACAACTTTAAATATTACCCGCTTAGGTTTTTACTGGTTTACCTTTCTGGTTAGGATGAGCTGCAATTCATGCCAAAAAATGCCCTGCCAGCACCGAGGTTTCTGTTTTATTGCTTTATTAGGTTTTGAGCTGCATGATTAGCCTGAGGGATAGATTCACAAATAATTGCTGCTCAGCTAGGGTGTTTCCTTAATCCATGCCTCTGCCTTACAGAATCAAAGACATACCAAGAGAAAACAGAGAAATTTATCTCTACTCTACAGAGATCTACAGAGTGAGTAGGGATGTAAGTAAATGGGCATGTTTCTACTGGAAATCTTGTAGGGTCTATGATGCAGACAACTGTGCTTCAGTGATGGAACTACTCTCTCTTGACACATTTAATCTCAACTAATTTTTTTACCTTTATGTAGCAAACTATGATCTAAACTGTCTGGGGCATTGGGAAAAGCAAGACCCAAAAGATAGTTGTAACCAAGCTGCTGTGTGAGCAGTACCATGGAAGTGCTGCGAATGATTTTAGTGCTAATTATTGTACCTAATAAAAAATATTTATCTTCTTGCTTAGGAAATCCTGTTGATGTGCTGCGTTCAACCATTCCTACCTCTCTAATACTTTCCTTCATGTATACTTAGCAACACTTTTCATAAGGAAAATTATAATAAAAATAAAATATGGAACCCAATTACTTACTTTTTTACTTTAGCATAAATAGCAGTAGTTTCACAAAGCTCAATTGACCTAAACCTCAATTGATTGAATCACTCTGAAGTTATTGGTTGCAATAGAAACCTGCTCACTGATATTAGCTGAAAAACTGGTTGAGTGATGCTAAAGTGAGAAGTGACTCATTGCCAATTGTTAATTGTTTTCATACCTACTGTGGTTTTCTGATAGTGTTATGTGAAATAATACAATGAGTATCTTACAGCCAGCTAAGTAGAATCTGATGGAAAAAAAAGTCTGTTTTCTAGCTGTAATGAACCAAATTCCTTTAATACCACTCCTCTCTTTTGGATGTGTTGGGATATATTTTGAGACAATAGGATTTATTGTGCTAGTTGCAAAAAGATTTTCTCTCACTTCATCAGCTTGAGTTTCTGAAGTCAGGCCCATAGGCTAAGTAGGGTTGCTTTAGGAGCTAAAATGTAAAATTGAAGGGAAGAAAAACATGACCCTCCATGCACACAAGTGTGTTTGTACATAATTGGAGCTTGAAAGAAGGTCGAGGGAGCAGAGGTAAGATAAATGGTTCCTGTAAGAGCAACATGCCCAGTGTGTTTTTTGCAATTTTAAAGCATCTCTCTCCTCCAAAGAAATGACTGTTGTTATTGTCCCCTCATTACTCTACAGGTCTGCTTCCTGCAAGGATTCAGAATAAAATATGCCACTTCTAGTGACATAAACAGTGTTTTATTTCTGCTAGCCGTGCAGAACAGCACTTCGGGGAGAGGGAAGCAGGATTCTGCCCTTCCTTTTGCCTCATGGAGGGAATAGCTGCCTAGTTTTTCATCAAGACTGCACAATGTATAGCCATAAAAGTTGTGTAATTACAGAGTTGCATTTCAGACAATGATTTGAAGCTTTGCACGCATCAAAGGCAGGCTGTCAGCTTGAAGGGAGATGGGTAGGAACTGGCAGGTATCTGAAAGTCTGAACTAAGCATGTAGTGCCAGTGAAAAGCAATTACAGAAGTTGTTCACAGCCCTAAAGGAAGGCTGTGAGCCCCCCAGCCTGATTCCTCTTTACTCATTATTCTAATTGGTTTGATAAAGGGTATGGCTCCTGCCTATGAAACTGTCAGTATCACTTGTCTTCATGTTAGATACACGGGTTAAACTTTTTTTTTCCTGAAGATGCACCACAATTTTAAAAGCTGACTTATTTTTAATCTTTTTTTTTGTTTTTTTTTTTTTTTTTTGGTAATTTGTGCTGTTCCTCATTGATAGATTTGGTTTATTTTAGTTTGATGTTGGTTTTTTTGGGTTTTTTTTTTTTTTTTTGCAATGACACTCTTGGGAGCAAACACAGGGCTTGCCTATTTGTCTTCTAGTGCCCCATTACCCACAGCTTGATGCTCAGTGATATATACCTGCCTGACCCTGTGTGTTGCGCTCATTTTGCTAATTGCTCTCCTCTGCATGAAAGTAGAGCTTTAGGTAACTAAGTGCTGCCTCAGAGATGCAAATACCAAGAAGAGCTGAGTTTATTCTATATTTAAAATTTCATAGCACTGAATTTGTGCATACAAATAGAGGAATCTAAAGGTGATGATCTGGGCTCACTGATGACTGGGAATTTTGACACTGGAGTTAATAAGGTGCAAAACTCCTCCTCTGAGAGCTTAGGATAGACCTTGCTGGATTTCAGGTATTTACCCAATGAGGCCTCATTTAAAGGCAGATCTGTTTTGCTAAACACCGTTTGTTATAGTGAGGCATTAACAACAGAGAGACACAGAGCTCGTACATAGCTTACAACATGCACTTCCCTTCTTCCCTGCAGCACCTCCATGGGGGAGCTGTGGGTCTGTACGAGCATATGGCAAGAGATTGCCTTCTTCAGTGAGGCTGATTCACCTAATCCTTAAGTGAAATAACACCACACAGAGCAGCCTTCTTTAAGCTGCATATTTGTGTTTGACTTTACAGCTTACAATTACAGCAGAGCATATGGCAGTGCAGATGAGCAGTCAAGGTCTGGACCCCTGGGATGAGTGTAGCCGCAGTCCTACCTCAGTGAAACCCAGTGGCTTATGCCAGGGCTGACTCTGGTCCCAGGAGCCATCTGCTTCCTTGCTGAGGAAAGCTGTGTTGGAGCTTGCTGATGAGGAGCAGAGCTCAGTGCTCAGCTCAGACATGTAGCCAACAGAATGCTCCGAAATGCGAGAGTAACACCACCAGATCTGCTTTTGGGAACCTGCGGTAGTGCTTAGAAGCAGTTGAACCCAGACTATATCAGTAGTCTTCTGCAGTATCCTGGGGCAATGGGACACAGGAAAACAAGGTTGTTGTCAGAATGGTCACTTTTCCTTGTACTTCTAGTAAGTGATCTTTCCCTGTTACCCAGTGTGCTGCTACCCTTTTCAGTCCAGGAGTAACGTGACCAAAAAACCACATTCAGATCTATGCTGCTGGTTGCAAAGACAATTTGCATTTCAAAAGGATATTTGCTCTAATGTTTACCTTTCACAAATCTGCCTTTGGAGGGTATATACCATAAATCTCCTATCAGGTGAGAAAAACCTGGCACAGGTTGTCTGCCTGCTCTCACTGCCTGTAAGAACTGTCTGCTAGCTCAGTTTCTAAGCACAGCTTCTAAGACTGCCATGCTTTTGATCACCCAAAGCTGTTCCTTTGTCATCTGTTCACTCATACTACAGATATCACTCTCCTACCAGTATTTAATTCCTGCGCAGCCTGTGGACCTTGTTCTTGTGCCACTTGGCCCAGCATGTCAGGGGTGACATTAATTGTGCCACTGCAGTAGGTCTGTTGTCCAGGGTAACTCCACATTCTTGGTCTGAGGGTCTGATTTTCCCCCACCACATGTGGGGGATGAAGGGAGGACCCTCGGGTATTTCCCCTGTGTTGTGTATGGTCCTACTACTGCTTTACTCAGTGCAAGTGGTTGATGACATGCAGACAGTGTGGCCAAGTGCAGCTATTTTCAGAAGGGCCATTGCAGTGTAGAATTTATCCTATGTTTATGTAAATGGCAGCAACTGCTCATCGCTGCTGAAGGACAGACAGCAGCTTTTTCAAAGGAGAAGGTTGGTACCACTATAAATGCTATGGAATAATGGGATTTGTTTGGGGGAAGTGTCTAAATCCCTTTCATAATAAACTGACTTATGAATGGCACATGTGGATAAATAATGAATGCCTCCCGTCCAAGATGAAGGATTGGTGAGCACAAGAAATGCTATGGCTGAATTTTAAACACCACTCAAAATCTCAGAGCTCATCTATGAAGAACACCTATTCGATCATTCTGTTCTGCCTATGCCGTTTACATCATTAGTATTAGGTACTCATAATTCTGCAGGCACAACTAAAAGATGGAGTGGGCTGAGAACAAAGAAATGCAAAAGACAACAAGGTTTCGTGCTTTATCCAAAGTGTTCTTTAAAGCTGTTTCACTAGGAACACTTGAGCACAAACAGTATGCGTTAATTGAGTTGAATTGAGTGTGAATGTGCACCTCAGGCTTGTCAGCAGTAGTAAGGCCAAACAGACAACAGTGAGGAGTTTGTATCCAAAGCAAAAATTAGTTTGAGAGGCACCCAGGGCTGGATAAGTTCTCCAAAGTATGTAATGTGCTTGGGATTTGAGCACATATGGTAAAGTCTTAAAGCAGAAATTAGAAATGGGACTAACTTATTAGGTCATCTACTCAATCTCCTTGTCAATGTAGGATCTTTCTTTGAGGTATTCCCTTCAGGGTTAACTTCCTAGTGTTTTCGTAATTCTAATTTGGGGATTTTGTCTTCAATGACACAGTGAATAATTAAAGAGCTCCTTGCTGAAGGTTAGCCTTGGAGCAAATTGCTTAGTAGTTCTTTAAAAAGGCCTTGATACATTTGTTAATAGCACCTTCACCTGTGTTATTGGCACATGAGGCAAGGACTATCAATCTAGCAGTAGCTGGTCTCAAGACAATCTCCTTAATGGTATGCTATAGTTGGATTACAAGACATTTGTATCAGCGTCTAAAGCATCTCTCAGTTCACTTAGAGACAGGAAATCAGGTTTTCTAACCGAGCTAATGTATGATGTTTTCTAGGCTATCCATCAGCAGTGTAGCTAAACTGCCTGTGTCAGTACAGCAATAAATATGAATGCAATCACGTTAAAGGGTGCACAGTGTGATTAAATCAGCTTCATGCTCAGCACAAAAGATGCCCTCAGACCAATCTCGCAGTAGATGGGCCACATCTGGCATACGCTAAGAGGGGGAGTTATAGAGAGTGACACTGACTGAGGGTGAGTCCCTCCTGGCTTTGTGTCTGTGTGCCTCGTTGTAACTAGAGCATGGTGAGGGTCTATATTCATACCAGGAATTTAAATGGTGTCAGGGAACATTTCTAGGTACTGGAACTTGATAACTTGTGTAAATACCAGCCCATTGCCTGGCACTGGTATGGCTTGACTCAAACTGGCTGTTTCAAACCACCTCTGGGCATGGTCTGGGGCATAGCACTGGACAAGGGTCCCTCTTCATGGGTGATTTCAGTGTGGCTACCACAAGACAGACACAGGCTGTTCTCCAAAAGCTGAGAAACACCCCATGGCACATGTAACACATTGATATGTGTTTAGGGTGGGTTAGGGTGCCTTGTCCCCACTCCTGTAAGAAGGAACCTTTGGGCTTGGGTTCAGCCCTTGCACTGCTCACAGCAGGGTTGGAGCATCCAGAGGCAGAGTGTGCAAGAAGCAAAGCTTATGAGAGTTCATACGAGGATTTGGGAAGTCCTCGCTGTCAGAACAATGTTGTCACCCTCCCACTCAAGGTCCCATGTGGTTGGTTCCTGCCTCATTGTCTTTTCACAGAGCTTTTCACACTTGTGTGCCTGCCACAACGATCTGCATCACCCTTTGTAATCTCCAGGCTTGCAGCCCTACAGAACCCCCTTGCCAAAAGAAAAAAATCACTGCTCCTTTTCTCTTTTCCACGGCCATCCCTGAAATGCACCCTTTACAAAAAGGCCTATGAAGCCCAGTTTCCATATAGCAGAGTGTAACTTAATAGTCAATCATACAAAGAGAATTAATTACAGAATATGTGGTTTGCATATTTATCTATGGAGATGAAGATATGTATGTACCTCCACATTATCTATCTATCTATCTATCTATCTATCTATCTATCTATCTATCCATCTATCTATCTATCTATCTATCTATCTATCTATCTATCTATCTATCTATCTATCTATCTACCTACCTACCTACCTATCACTATCTATCTATCTATCTATCTATCTATCTATCTATCTATCTATCTATCTATCTATATCTATCTATCTATCTATCTATCTATCTATCTATCTATCTATCTATCTATCATCTATCTATATACCTAAATATCTATATCTCCACATATGTAGATAGGGAGGTAAATGTAAGCCAAAAGGGCAAAGTAAGAAAATATTTGAGGTTCTTCCTTGACCCTCCTCTCCCATAACAACTGAAGTCCTGACAAATTTAGTGTTATTATCCCAACAATGCTTCTATGACAAAAGGAGAGGAAATAGGCGGGAAGAAACACAAATTGGTGGATGAATGGGAAGTGGATCCAGCTTGCCTGAAGTCTGTTCACCAGAACACTGCTAGTGGTGTGTGCTTGACCCACATATTCCTGGGTGCTGTAACCGAGTGAGCAATAACAGTAAAGACCCATGCATCCAGAAGATAGATAATCTTTTACAGTTCATTTCAGGGGATTGTATCTGAGGTTTCTATGTAATAAAACCCCCTCAAACGTAATGCCGTGTAGACTGATGTGTAGGACTAGGAGAAATAGTTACCACTGAAGTGATTTAGGGTTAGTAACCCAGACCACCTACACATTATTGGACTGAAAAATTTCCAAGTTCAGCTTTCAAAATGCTTCTCAAAGAGTAGCCTGCATGCCACATGTCTGCAAATGTTGCCTTCTATAGTACGTACAAGGAAATCCAACAGCCTTGGAAAGCTCATATTTCATTTGATGCTGCTGCTGTGTTTATAAGAAACAGAAGAAAAATAATGATCTGATGGCAGAATATGATTTATAGCTTTATGCGTAGGAGTGGGATGAAAACCCTGCCTCCTGGCAGACAGCCTCTTGTCCTGCATCTTTCCAGTCGCTTTCAACTCGGCAACGAACATCTAAAAGGAGCGCAGTTAGAGCTGACTGAGTTTTCCATTTAGGAAAGTCTGGGAAGTGGCCAGATACCTAAAAATGATTTTTGACTGAATAATCTAAGAGCAGACAGAAGCATTTCCGTTAGCCTTCTGCAATGCGTTTTACTTTTAACTACATTTTGGTTTTGGTTTAGGATGTAATTGCTGACTTTCTGCAGGGCTGACAGAGATGCAAAGTGAAAACAGCACCCTGGATTGAACATTTCACATGTGAAACTGGTACCAAACTCCAAAAAGAAGCAAACACATGGAATCTGAGTGGTAAACAGTGACAATGCAAGTCACTGAGAGGTTCAGCCATGAACATCTATTCAGGGCTGAGGACAGTTTAGGCTGTGATAGAGGAGCATGAACCTGTATAGAAGATGGGCTAAGCATCTTGACTATGAATGTTCAAAATCAGAGGGGCTTTATTTTCTGCTTTGCAGTGGAAGAAGTGCAATTGACATCATTTAGCTCAACCCAAAAGTCTTGCTGACAGCAGGATGATGCTAGTTAAATGTTTTCAGTCACGACAAGTCACTTGCAAGCCCAGTTTTTTGGCTTCGAATAAGATGTAAGATCTAGCACCTTTGAAGTTTTTAAATATCTAAAACACCCAAAACCCGTTCGCCTTCAAATGACTTCAGTGGGAATTAGATACTTACCTTTTTCTGAAGATCTGGCTGAAGTGATGTATAAAAAAGGTGACTTCAGTTGTGAAAGATCTTAAAAAAAGTTGAACAATTTCCTTGTCCAATTCTGCAGCATGTAAATGGTTTGGCAAAGCTTTGTCATGAGACAGCATCCATATTTGGATTTTATTTTTTCTAATACTTTCCAGCATCAATGGTAATTTTGTAACTGGGGATGGTTTGGCACCATTCCTAATTCTGACACAGAGCAAAGGGTACTTGATACAAAATCATGAGCTATTTTTAGAGAGTATAAGAGAAATCAGCTACACAAACGGGTGCACAACAGAGTGGACTGAAGAGTCTTTCACAAAGAATATGCCAAGTCTGGAGGAGGGAGACATGTTTTCATGACTTGCAATCCCAGTTACTGCAGGGTGAGGATAATATCCACATTTCTCCTTCAGGCCCTACATCAGTGTCTCTCATGTGACCATGCATATGAACAACCCCCAGCAGATGAACTGCTCTGTCTCTGTAGGCTATGGTGTAGTCATTGCTTCCTTAAAGTCCAACAATGAGCAGTTCCCTTTTGCAGCCACTTCCCCAGATTAGCCCAGGGACACATGAAACCCTTCACAGCATTGTCAAAACGGAAAAGAAATGAACTTCTCAACAAACTCAGATATTTTTTAACATTAATATTGGTGCTACTGGTACTTTGAGACCAAGTGCAGCTGTAAAGCTATAGTAAAGTAAGAGGCCCTGCCCTATGCTCATACAATGCAACTAACAAACATTTCAAGATCACCACTGACTAGAAATCTCCATTTTTAACTAAATCACATCTTGCCTAATAGATGATACTGTAGATGTGACCGTTTAGTGACCTCTGGTACTTGATCTCTGGTAAGCCTCTACCTAAATCATGGATGCTGTTGTGGTATAAGCCACAAGACCAAAGACGTAAGTGGCTTGAAGTCAGAATTGCTATTTTCTTGCACTGTGGTGTTTTCTGTAGGTCAGAGCAAGGGCGTATCAACATGGACAGCAACGGGTCAACCTCAAGCTCACTAAGAAGCAGCTTATGCTAGAGCAAAATCCTTGCACAAGGCTAACTGGTGTGGAGTATCATGAGGCATTTTCATAGGGGTTGTAAACCCTGTTTCCACCCATTCAGAATCATCCTACACAGAAACCCTCAAGCATGCAAAGAAGAAAACAGGGACAAAATAAGATTAAAAAATGAATATTTAACGTTTAATCTATATTTTTTATTTGGTTGGCAATGAAAAACATTGCTACAACATTGCAACAAACTTTCTGTGAATATTTTTCTTTGTGTATTCTGTTTGCAAATAAACAGTGCATCCTTTAATTAACAAGGGTGGGAAACACTGTCCTGAGGTCAGAGCAATGATAAAAATTGCAAAGCTCTGGACTCTGAGATAAGACACAGGTTCTTCATCTGCCAAAAGCCTATGTGTGCTATTAGCCAAGTCACTTCACAACTTCCCTGTATCTATGGCACAGTTTTCTTCTTCAGTATTTATACATATAATTGGGGCATCAGAGAAGTAATGAATTACAAGCGCAGTCCTGTATTTAAATAGCCACAAAAAGATTAATGGTTGGTATTTGAGCCACTGGGCTGAAGTTAGACAGGTCCAGCTTTTAGCATTTAATAGAGAACCTCAATAAACATGGAAATTTTTTTTTAAAGAAGCAATTTTTATCCAATGAACTATAATTGATACCTACTGGTCTTGTGCTTGCTGAACTTTAGGAGAGGGTCAAAAAACCCCAACTCAGATAAATGACCAAGAATAGCTTGAAAATCAAATATATTATTAAAAAGGGGAAAAGGAAAAGTAGAGGAGAGGAAAAGTGAAAGAAAAAGAAAGAGAGAAGGAGATTAAGAGTGAAAAAGATTAAGAAGGAAAGAGAGAAAGAAAGAAAGAGAAAGAAGGAAAGAGAAGGAAAGAAAGAAGGAAAGAAAGAAAAAGAAGGAAGGAAAGAGAAGGAAAGAGAGAAAAAAGAAAGAAAGAAAGAAAGAAAGAAAGAAAGAAAGAAAGAAAGAAAGAAAGAAAGAAAGAAAGAAAGAAAGAAAGAGAAGAAAGAAAGAAAAGAAAGAAAGAGAAAGAAAGAGAAAGAAAGAGAAAAGAAAGGAAGAAAGAAAAGAAAAAGAAAGAAAGAAAGAAAGAAAGAAAGAAAGAAAGAAAGAAAGAAAGAAAGAAAGAAAGAAAGAAAGAAAGAAAGAAAGAAAGAGAAAGAAAGAAAAAAAGAAAGAGAAAAAGCGAAAGGAAAGAAAAGAAAAAGAAAGAAAGAAAGAAAAAGAAAGGAAGAAAGAAAGAAAGAAAGAAAGAAGGAAAGAATATTTTCTTGTTGCTGTCAGAAGGTGTCTCATCTTTTTGGTTTACTACAAGTCCTTTCTGCCCCTGGAACACTCCAGCATTACCCACTAGCACTGGTGAAATGAAGGTCATGCCTGCTTTTCCATTATAAATCCCCCCATCCCTCTCCCTTCTCCCTCTCCCAACCTCTTTTTCTTCCCAGAGTTTTATAACTCAGCTGTAAGAAATTGCTTCTGGCTGCAGCTTGGCAGCAAAAGCTCTATTTCAGTCCAGGAATGATCCCCCTCTCCTCCTCATTTTCAGAACCCTTTTCTTTTGGTCAGATTTAAGCTGCAGAAGAGCAGAGCGGAGGGGGAGGGCAGCGCGGTGGATTCAGCACAGGAGCCGGCAGGCTCTGGCTGCTTTCATACTGCTTTAGTGGCTCTTTATTTTTCCAGCTGAAACAAGGGTGATTTCTGCATAATGTGGCAGGGATGTTTTTGTGTGTGTTTGCTTTTAAGCAGAAAATGGCTGAGTCATTTCTGCTCGAAAGCATTTCTGCTGTGTGAGCCGCTTGCTTTCTTTCTGCTTCTTCTTCATTTCTCTTTGTGTGAATATTTAAAAGGAAGGTCCAAAATAATGCAGTTCGCTTTGGTCTGGCAAAAAAAGCGGCTTCACAAATGCTTGTGTGTGCATCCAGAGTGCTCCCATGTGTCAGAGATGAACAGAAAAACTGAAATGACAGTATTAATGCTGTTCTAACAGTGGTGACAGTGCAGACCTGGGAGTACTTTAGATGGTTTTCTTTGGATTATGAGACGGCTTAAAAACCCAGAATAAAATCATTGTGTGAAAAGGCAGTGAGGATAAGTCCTGATTTAAAAGTTAGCAGCCTAAAAGAAGAGACAAAATACAAGGAGAAGCAACACAGGGACTCAGGGCAATGACCTCCATAAGGTCTCCCAGTAGCTGTTGGTACATTTGAGCCCAGCAGCAGTCAGCAAGGAGAGCACCATAACGTAGCCAGGGGCTGACTGGTGCTATGTGTTTTGTGCTAATGTTCTGCTCATGCCTGCAGGATTAAAGGAAAGCTTCTGCTGCTGTGTGATGCTCATGAAAGAGGAGGTAATGATGATGTTGATGGCTACACAGCCTCTTCTCAAACACCTGTATGCATGTAGATGAGGGTCTTGTGTTGATTCTTTGCCAAGCTCCAGCAGAGAGTTTATCGGCTCTGGGCAGTTTGTGACCCCAGTACTGAAGGTCCACCATCCAGCCTTCAAATGACTTGAAAATACTGCTTTTATCTGGTGTTTCCATGAGGGTTTCCTAGAAGGACATAATTGTCCAAAGCCTGCTGTAACACAATCAGGGTACCTGAGGAGGGTCAGCCTCATTCATCAGGTTGCCTCATAGCATAGCACCCACTGTCTTCAAGTACATACATTCTATACCTGGGAGCATTAAGCTGCATATCCAACAAAAACATTACTTAGCAAGCAGCTGTGAAATGACAGGAATCAGTGATTTCCCCATATGACATCAGAGGGCAGGGGAATAGCCCTGCCTTGCTAGATCTAAGGCTTTGCTTTCCTCAACCAGGGGAGCATCTTTGCTGCTGCTTGCGCAGCTCTGCCCTGTTGTCCCTGCATCTGTCTCTGCTGTGCGAGCATAGTATAGGACAAGGAAGAATGGTTTTAAGCTGAAAGAATGTAGATTTAGATAGATATTAGGAAAAATATTCTTCCATGTGAGGGTGGTAAGGCACTGGCACAGGTTGCCCAGAGAAGCTGTGGCTGCCCCATCCCTGGCAGTGTTCAAGGCCAGGTTGGATGGGGCTTGGAGCAACCTGGTCTAGTGGAAGGTGTCCCTGCCCATGACAGGGCATTGGAATGGGATGATCCTTCAAATCCCTTCCAACCCAAACCAGTCTGTGATTCTATGACTGCTGGGGGCAGCAGCCTTTGTGCCCAGCACCGCACCCAGTCCCTGCATTGAAAATGGTCTTTAGGCCCATGGAAAAAATCATATGTGGTAATCTAATTAAAGCTTATACACAGTGAGGCCAATTATGGTTGCCCTGGCAACTTTATTTCTGGTATTTCCAAACTTCAGGCTTTGGGAAGTTTTTTGCTTCTGTTCAGCCTCTTGGTTTTTATTGTTTGCAACTGCATGTTGTCTTCTGCCTCTGATCACGCCACCCTCCTCCTCCTCAGCAGCTCTGTGGCTTCTGAACCTCTTCTTCTCTCTTTTGAACGCCCGCCTACCGATATCCCACACCATCTCCTCCCCGACACTTGGGTATATTTGGGAACCACAAATATTTGGGGTGGAACTGGAGAGAATAGTTTGGACGATCCCTGCATCTGCTGCCCAGAGCATGACCTGTGTTGAAGGAACCGCTGCTGGTTTCAGCTGACTCAGCAAAAGTCAGCTGAGAGGAGGGTGCAAAAGGAGATGTTTCAGATATTTTCATGGGGAGTAGCAGAAAGCATGTTCTCACTATCTTAGTGACCGCTGAGTCAAAGTCCCTGCTTCTTGCTGTGAAGGATAATGCATACCCCTGAAACACCACCATAGATCTTGGTTTGAAATACCCAATTAAAAGGATATATTTTAATATAATATTTTAATCCATGTGATGCACTTTGAAAAATAAAATATGTATGTTGGGCAGCCGATTATCTCCTATGATTAAGCTCAGGTAGCCACTTCTTAGAGCTCATTCTTAGATTCAGAATCACTTCATGACTGCAGTAAAGATATCCAGTGTCCTCACTTTTCCAAGGGACAACTGTTGAAAACATGAGGATTCAGCCTAGATTCATCCAACCTGTGCTTAGGCACATGGAAAAGATGAGGGGGTAAAGGGTACAAGCTCCTCCTGGGGAGATTCCTGTTGGACACCAGAGGAATATTTTTCACAATGAAAGCCGTTGGAATAATCTCCCCAGGGAAGTGGTGGGCTCCCCAGCACTGGACACTTTTAAGGCTTATCTGGACAGGGTGCTAGGACATCTAGTCTAGGTCATGCTTTGCCTAGGAAAGTTGGACCTGATGATCCTTGAGGTCCTTTTCAACCTGGTATTCTATGGTTAATTAATATACCTGTATTAGGGTCATGACCATCAGAAAGCTTTTCCTATAGACAATGGAAGCACCTCCAAAAAGTCTTGGCTTTTCATTCTGAGACCTGAGTCCTATGCCTTCCCCTTTAATGATTACATAGCTGTGGTTCCAAACTCAGGTGCATTTGCTAGATATTTACAGAGTCTTCCGGCCCAGCTCATGCAATTGGACATTGAAGGGGAAGGCAGCTTGAAGGGAAGCCATCAGGAGACACAGCTTGACATTTGTGTTCAAAGCATGTAGGGAGAACTCCCTGGGGACTGAAGTTTTGCATAGCTCAGGGATGCTGTTGAGTTCATTTTGCCTCTGCTCAGAACTGTTAGGCTTCTTGCCTAACCTCCCTGTCTTGGGAAGCTGGACTGCCAGCCACAGGCACTCAGAAATCATGACCCAGGTATCAGAACAATTATGTGATAGGATTAAAAGCAAGGAGGTGTTAAAGACAAAAACAAAAAAAAGAAAAGAGAAAAAGATATGGTTCAATTCTTCTGAGTTTCCTTCTGGTTTCTGAGGCTTTTAAATTTGACTAAGATTCATGTTTTCCAATCCTTGTCCTGCAACAGTGAGGTCTGGAATCTTAATTTTCTTGAAAAGAAAGCTGAGATTCTTGTGCGGTGCATGTTTCCAGGAGCAGGGTCCTTAAGAAGGAAAAAACAGAATTAATGTGAGATGTAATAAAACCCACTGAGGTTGGCGGCATTGTAGAAGAGATGGTAGGCTGTGGCTCAGTGAGAGCAGCAACCATGAGAGAAGCATAAAGTGTTGGTCTGAACTTGAACTCTTGTGCATATACTGAGCAGAGCTATGTGTGTTATGCCAGACTGGGTCCACAGGAATGCTGAATTTCCTCTTTTTCTATGTATTTTAACCCCTGAATTTTCCTTCACATCCCAGTTTTATTATTTAAAGGAGAAAAAAATGGCACTAAACCAGTGCTGCTGTATGTGGACAGCTCAAAACTATTCCCTCTCCCTAACTGACATCGTAGTTATTGGACTTGTTTTTAATATTCCTTCCTCCCTTCTTTTTTTCCAATAGGAGTGGCCAAACGAGACATCCTCACTCAGCTCCTATGTCATTTGTGGATGGAAATTTACAGCTTCTGAAGCTGAGCACAGATGAGACAGCAAAAGAAGGAGTCAGGATGTAACTGGGAGATGATGTCTTCAATAGGAACTGCTCTGATTTCCAGTGCAAAACCAGAGATGTCCCCAGGTGTGATCTGCATGCCTTGATCCCGAGCCTGTTGCAGGACAAATTTCCTAGGAGGGAGAGAATAAAAGGAAGAAAAGGCAGCAGTTTGATGGGATTTAATCTTTCCCTTAGCAGTGCTCAGTGCAGTGCTCAGCCTGACAGGAGAGGCAGTGATGCTGCACAGCTCCCATGAAGTCTGCGGCTGCATCCTACAGTGTAGCACATCTCTATAAACATCTCTTCCCTGGCCTCTCTCAAACAGTAATTGGTAAAGAGCACTTTAAATCTGTTCCAACTGGCAGTAAAATCCTCCTTTTCAAATATTGGATGGAGCAGCTTATTTGTACGTTTTCAACAATGCAGCACTAGCAATTGTGGATGCTTTTGAGAAAAATTACACTGTGAAAAAGCCCCAGAGAATCTCTTTGTGACCATTAGGATTTAATTGTGGAAGGCAGAAGAGGGAAAAAAGCAAAGGACAGCAAGTCATGAATCGTTATGACTCATGTTGCCTCAGAGGCTTTTTTTTTTCAGTGGGTGCTGTGTGCATGGTTATTAAGTTATTTTATTATTAAATTTGGACTGACTTCTTATGCTAAATTTGGGCTTGAAAATTACCAGACTGGTACCCATGAGATGTGTGTAAACTGTGTAAAATATTGATAAGAGGACCCACTAAGGGGAAAAGAAGGGTTAAGCTAATGTAGAAGTAGTTTTTACACATCAAACCTAAAGATAGAAAAAACCTTGGGGATTTACTGGGAAAAAATATATCTCATTATCTAAAAGGCAAAATATCCTGCCTGAAGAAAAGTAAAAATTAAAAGGAACAGATCTGAGGCTTCTACACCAAAAAAACCCCACAACCCACAAACAAACCCAACAAACCAAACCAAACCCCAAAACACAAGAAAAAAGCCCTCTGAAAATTAGGAATACTAAGATATGGAAGTCCTATTTTACTGTGAACAGGTTGCCCAAAGGAGCGATAAATGATCCATCCCTGGCAGTGTTCAAGGCCAGGTTGGGCAGAGCCTTGGGTGACATGGTTTAGTGTGAGGTGTCCCTGGGCATGGCAGGGGGGTTGGAACTGGATGATCTGAAGGTCCTTTCCAGACCTCACTATTCTGTGATTCTAGGTTTCTATTTCACTCGAGATCTATATGAAATGTTTTGCAATCTTACCAATGTTTGCTCACTGCCTCATTTCTGATTTTAAAGCAATTTTTTTCTCTCTCAATGAACCTCATTTTGCATCCTTGATTGTTATTGCCCAGCATGCGTTTCCCATTCTTTGGCCTCCCCTCTCACTCTTAGGCTGTAAATTGTTTTGAGGAGAAGGACTGTCTCTCATTAAGCGCAGCACAGAGCTGAGCACCACTGAGCTCCAAAGGCTCTAATTCCCAGTGAAACTTTCTGCCTAATTCTTTGCTGGTGGCCCACTTCTGATTTCAGTTTTCAGCTCCAGACTTCATTCCTTGTTGCAAAGCCAACTTCTGGAACTATCCTCAGGCTTCCTGGGAGTTTTGCAGCCCCAGTGATGAGGGTGGAGGTCAGGCTATGAGCAAATGGGGATGACAAAAGGCAAAAATCTGACACAGAGCTGTGGGAGAGGGTGGAAAAGCTGTGCAAAGGGGATGGGAGGAGTGAAAAATGGTAGATCTTCCTTCTGGGACAAGATGTTCCTCTCCATCCTGCTCTCTGCTTAGTAGAAACTATTAACACCTCCCATATCCTTCTTGGATGTAGCAAACAGCAATAGCAGTAGTAGCAGCAGTAATAATCACAACAATTTATCTTCTTCTCTCCAGAGGTGATCCATCATCAGGTGAACCACAGTGGACTCTCACTGTGGTGCCTTCTGAGGACCTTCTACATAGTGCCTTCATAACAAGTCTTCGTAGCCTGCCTTATCTGTCACTCTGTCAAGCTAAGGCTGCATCAGTGCTAATATTAAGGTTAAAAGTAAAGGAGGGAGCAATAACTCAATTATCATTCCAGGCACGTGGTGTGATCGTGCTGCTGGCTGCCAGCCATGCGGCTCTTGTGGTAGCAAACAGTGCTTTCCCTCAGCAGTGCCAGCCACCCTGGTTTCATATGGGCTGGGAAGGTTAGAAAAATCAATGAGAAATAAGGGTTGTTAATAAAAGCCAAGTCCAAAGGCAACTTCAGAAACATTTTTCTTAAAGATTAACGGGTCTTTAAAAGACAAATGGATATCTGTGTGATTTTTCACAGCTGCTTGTGTTTGCTGCTCTTATTGGAAAAAGCCAATGTTCTCACCCTGTACAGCAGCACTGTCTCTTAGGTGCCATACAATCATACATCAGACAGGGATTGCTGAACTTACCCTTACAACATCCACAAAAATTAGCTCATCTCCAGCTGAGCTGGTGTTTTGGAAGCAAACAGGCACATGAAGTTGGCTGAAGACAGAGAGAACAGCAAAGTGTGGTTGCCAGAGTCAGCCACCATATGCACCATGATGTGCAGGTCCCACAAAGCTGGCGGACCGCAGGTTGAGGGACTGGGCTGACAGAGTTCTAGTTTTAGAGTTGGACTAGGGAATAAACCTCATATTTCTGATGTTTATGGCAATGTAATACTACCTTGGGCAAGTCACCTTCCTTTTAGTGGTCTCCAATAGCAATACCTGGCAGAGGAACTGTAAAGTTTAATGAAGTGCTTCACTATCCTACTTTTAGAAATGCCAAAGACTGTAAAGTATCATTAAATTCATTGTCACTTGGCACAACAGTCTTCAAATTGTTTAAATTACACCTCTGCTTTCTAAAATAAATATTTAATTTCTTTCATGTAGGAATGTACAAAGTAAAGTACAATCTTCTTGTCTACTAACCTTATTTAAAGTCATATATAATATATTTGTTACATATTCATACTCTTTTCCTCACTATTTCCTTTTCTTATTATAAGGGAAATGATTTAGAATGGCAAATGGTATTCAAATTGTCCCCTGGGCTCATCTCTGGATTCTCATATCTAGAGGTATCATTCAATTAGAATTCTGCTCCTTAATAGGTGTTTTATATTTTAATGTGTTGAACACTAACAAAACCACACTGGGCAAAATGACAAGTTCTGATGACTCTTCAAGAAAACAGAGCTCATTTCCTAGGCTGGGAGAACAGCACACACAAATCACATCTGGTCCAATGACATCTGCACCATTTGTAGATCATGTTGTATAAAGAAGTCAAGAACAGTTGCCATTCAGCTGATGTGCTTTGTTTTCCTGAAACCCTGCAAAGAGCAAAAAAAGCCAGTTCTGCAATTTATTGAACTAGGTAGGGAGATGATCTCTAGTGAAACGAGAAAGGAGAGGTAAGTAGGTGAATCACTGACCTGTGGGGAACCAAGGAAAACCTTTTAGATCCCATCATGCTGAGCAGTGGTCGAGCATGCCCACATAAGAAGAAGCCTTGTACTCAAATGTGGGGTCACCAACCACACTAGAATAGCCTAGAAGATACTTGCTTAAGGGAAGGTTTCATAGGGAGATCATTAACAGTTAGTATTCGGTGGAAGTTAAGAGTATTGTGTCTCCTTGGAAATCATCTTTTTTTCAGAAGGATTCTTTCTCCTCGTTTCATTATTGGGGAGTATGCAAAAAAAAAAAAAATAAAAAGAAGAGAAAAAAGTAAGAGAAAAGGAAAGAAGAAAAAAGTTAAAATGTTTTCATATGTCTTTGAACCACTTGATTACCATTATTAAAATAGATCACTCTCTCAAGATGCTCAAAAAGTGCAAAGCCTCTTTCTATCTCAAAGGCTGGAAAATAATCATTAGGAAAACAGGTCATTTCTGTAATGTAGGGGCAACCCTGATAATTTGTTATAAATGACATTATCCTGGCTGGGGAATAAACAAAAACTGTATACGGCAGCTAATTATCTTAATACCATTTGAAGTTCAGATTTTGCTTACCAATCTCATACGCACAAGGAAAGAGCATCCATTTAGGTAAAGAAATGCAGTAAACTGGAAAAAAATAAAAGAAAAAGAAAGTATTATCCCATTTTCACCAAATAGGGTACAGATTGTCAGTCTTCTTTGGCATCCCTGGTGCAATTTGGTTTTGTCCAGTAAAACAATTGTTCCTTTAACTATAGCAAAGAGCAATTTACCGATTATCTGTTTCCTAAAAGCATTGAATGCTAAGTATCCTGTTCCATTTCCTGTCAGATATTCACATGCAATTAGATGCAGACAGTGGGAATGTAATGTGAAATGGGTATTTTGTTCTGAAACATGGCACGGTGCCTGTGCACTTCCCCATCTCCTTAAGCAAAGTTCACATGCCAGAATGAAAGGCACGTTTACTGCCAAAGGTGATACAAGTTCAGGCCAAAAATAATTCCAGACAACTCAATTCTGAATTATTTTCCTTCTAAACATTTTTTTGGGAAATGGAAATACTGCCGGGTGTTTGAGGCTGGGATGTTAACAGCAAAACCTCTTGCAAGCTATTCAAAGTCAGCCACTATTATGTACGAAGCCCTCAGTATCACTGTGGAATTTGGAAAAGGAAGCCAACAGAGCAGCCAGATTTACAGCATGCTTGCAGAATTTTCCAGAAACCCTAGTTTTCTTTAAAAAAAAAAAGAGATAGGGTGAAAATGTTCTCTTCCTACAGGATTTTTGCCTGGTTTCCAGGAAACATGTTCCCCACATTAAAAAAAAAAAAAAAAATATATATATATATATACATATACCTGATTTTGTAAAACTGCACTTCAAGAAGACAGCCTTGATAACTTACAATTGAAGTTAAGAAATTTTAGGTTAAATGCTTTCTGTGGAATAAAGTACACAGAAAACCCCACATTTGTATATTTGAAGAATCTTGTTTTTCTTGCATACTATTGCAGAAACTCCAAGACCTTTTCTCTTCTCATTTCTCTTGTTACGTAGCACCTAAGCCTAGTTATTTCAAATGGCTTCACAGGCAAAGCAGAGGGATTTGTGGTTCACAATGATGATTTTTTTGAACCACATGTCTAATGGAAATGAAACATGAAGCTATGGACTGTTTTCCCAGCCTCTTCAGTGTGAATTTTTGGATAAGTCCTTCTGTCTGAATAGATTTTAAAGATAGAATTGCTTTAGAGACAAGGATGTGATATGTGATATAAGCCAACCACAGCCCATGGAGTGCTCTCAAAATCAGATTTTGGGTTTTGAATTAGATAGTACTGTGATGGAGTCATTGAAAAGACTGACATACCAGTGGTTCTGGTCCTATCTGCTGAAGAATAGTCCTGATGAAGATGATATATTTGAAGTTTTCTGACCAATTTATTTGAGCAAAAGAATATTTGACTAAAAAAGTGGTCATTGGAGATTAAAAAAAGACTTTTGTCTCTGTCAGTGAAAAGTGAAACCTTCTGTCCACCTACAAAGACTGCTACTTATTTTGCATGAAATGCAAGAATAGCCAGAATCCAAAGACTTCACACCTTCTTGATTGCAAACAAGTATGGAAATGAAAAGGTGAGAGTCATAATGGGGAAATTACTCTTTCCAAGGACTTTGAAGACAAATGCCCTTAGAAGCTTCTTGGGAAAGACCAAACCAAAGAATCAGAGGCTCAGAAACAGAATGCTAAATGAATGGAAGATATAGAGGCAGCATGCAAAAAGTGTTCTTGGAATAACCACATCTAACGGAGGCAGAAAAACTGACAGAGTCATAGTCTGTGCAATGCTTCTTAAAGAAAGCATCTACTCCTGAAAGCAGCTCCAGATGTTATAGTGCTGTGGAGGCTGAAGGACAGTGGGGTTTTCTATCTTTGCTGGCACCACAGAGCCTTCGGATTAGGACTGAGAATCCTGCAGGAGGTGGCTGCAAGGACACCCATTTCCTAGAGGAGCCACCTCTGAGACAAACACCACAAGGTGTAGTTATGTGATAGGTGCAGAGACACACACTCACTGATGCTCTTCTGAGGTGGCTGTACCTGAGCTACCTCCCTCAAGAAGCTGTGGAGCAATGTTTCATGCTGTGCTGAGTTTGAGTGAAGATGCAGTATTGAGTTCTTGAGCTCCCAACAACCCCAGTGACACCAGCCAATTTGTGTTCTGGAACCAGCTTGTCTCTGGCTGGCTAATGTGCATCTTTCTGCTTCTCTGAGACATCCTGTCAAAGGGTCTCAGCAGGGAGACCTGTGAGAAAGCTTTATAAATAATAATACATGGAAGACAGAAATCTATTCATAAAACTGAAGTAGCAAGCATGAAACAAAAAATCATTAAAAATGTATGTCCAGAGTAATAAGACTAGCTTTGTTTCAGCATTGGCAGCCTGCAGAAAAAAAAATGGAGGAAGACACTCATATTACACAGATGAAAAGGGAGGAAGGCAGATTAAATAGATAGCTATACCTTTAATTTTAGGGATTACCATTGCAAACCATATCCATCTAAGAGCATTAAAAATCAGGAGTGCCAGAAGGGGCACTTGGATGATGAAGAATTTATTAAGGATAGAGAAAGACAAAGGTGGAAACTGCACTTCACAGGAAAGAAGAAAGGAGTGTGAAATTTGCTGACTTTAGTAAAATCAGCATCTGGATCTCCTTGCTGAAAGGACAATGAGAAGGGATGTGAGCAGCTACTTGAAGACTTTACGTAGCCTATATTGCACTGTTACTGTCAAAATGCTCTTGAACAGTCCTGAGAAATGTTTCCAGTGTTCTGAGAACTGAGGATCCTTTCAGGAAGATGCAGGAACCCACTTCCACACAGACCTTCCAGGTGCTGTGCCAGATGTTTTCGTATTGGGATTTGCTCTAACCACCCTTTCCTTCCTGCTGCAAGGAGGGCTGGTGAACTGGTAAAAGTACTTCCAGATTGTGACACTTGCTCTGATATTTTTAGGACATGTTTTAGGACAAGTAAAAAACTGTGGTTTATCTATATAAATATATAGATAAAAATAAATTTTAATGAAATAACAAAGTAGTCATCCATATTCCCTACATGGGAAGGTTTTTAAGATTCTCTAGCATGACCTGGGACATACTACAGGACAGAAACCACCACCATTTCTGCACTAAGCACATCATGTCTTTCAGTGCTAACTGGCATTTCTGGTCAGCTCCACTCCCAGGCTTTCTGGCTTCTATTTACTTCTGCCTATCAGTATAGCAGAGCAGGCAGACCCATTCCACATGGCAAGAAATCAGCTCAGAAGTAATTGGCCATTAAGCCTGGATTATAGCTACAGCTGAAAAGTGCCAACTGGTGGCTTCTGGAGAACTTCTTCAGCCACAGTCACTGTTTGTTATGTTCCTTAGTGCTTTTGAATACAGCAGGGGATTGGCGGGTGGCATCTGTGAAGAACTTGAGGGTCCCTGTTATGTTCATCTCTGAAGGAGCATAGAGTCGGGCAGCATCCCATGCTTCTTGGCTGCCTCCCTGGCTTCCTAAACTGGGAGCACTCCAGGGTGGGTTAACCACCCAGCACCAAAGGGTGAAGTGATCAGACACTCTTAGAGAGAGATACAACCTCCACTCACTTGAGTAAGCCTGTGATATATGAGTCCATGACATTAAATGGTCTGGAAAATAGTTGTCTATCTCTCTCTTTTTTGCCTCAGCAGAACACAGCACTGCAGTGCCCTTAGCTGTCCTCTCCTTCTCACAGCTCCCTTCACTTCTGAGTTTTGTCAAGATGGTAGATGAATATTTTCTTAATTAAGCCAGAGCCAAGCTCCAACTTTGTTCACATGGACAGAGAAGATTAAAACAGAACCATCGAGGTTAATAACACATTACCTTTGTGTGAACTTCAGAAATGAGCTAGCTTGATTCCAAAATACCTTGGTAATTCTTTGACTGGATTACAGATTCTTTTTAGGAGAGAAAACAAACCCAAATCCTCCTTGGCTTGGTTTAACTCTCTGTGTCACATTCTGCTATTTCGCACTGAGCCAACCCCCCCTGATTTCCTGAAGTCAGATTATAGATACTAGCTTAAATTTGGATCTGGGAGCTAAGTCACTGTGTGACTTTGAGTTGACACTACACTGTGTAAAGTAGCTGAAGACTGGAGCCTAGAGAACAGAAGCAAGGCAGGTTTTAAAAGATGCAGCAGAAGGGAGTTATGGATCCAAGGATAACAGTGCCCGTCCTCAGATTCACTTACTGCTACTTGCCCTGCTGCACGCGAGGCCAAAGTTAGTAGTTATCTGCCAAAGTATTCTCAATGAATGCTTTTCAGCCTGACATGGACTGTGTTTGGAGTCGATAAAGAAACACTGCATAAGATTTTACTGCAAAGATAAAAGGTCCTAGAGTGTGTGTCTAAAGGGAGAAAATCAGGAATTTAAATACCTAGGAACTACTATGGTAATCTTAGCATGTGGAGACAGTGTTCTCACAGGAGAATGGATAATTGGTACATAAACTCTGAATAATCCTGAAAGATACAGCAAGGCCATGAGAGGCCAGAGGAAGCTTAAGCAAGCAAGATAAGAAGAAGCTGGAATTTATTGAGTTAATGAGAACTGTGGACTGTTGGCAAGCTTTCGAGGTCAAGTTCTCACACCTGTGCTTAACCAATTATATGTTAGTCACTAAGGGTCTTCAAGACATGTATCCAATCATAATATGCCAAATCACTGTAACTGCATGTAAGAAATAGTATATAAGGAGTTAAGGCTTTGCAATAAATTGAGCAATTGCTTGATCACATTGATAGTCTCTGCGTTGTCCGTGACTCCCGCGTCAACAAGTGGCGCCCAAGCAGGGACCCTGCGATCGGTAACTCGACGAAGACAAGTTCGAAGGTCCGACGAAAAGGAGGGGGCAGAGAGCAGGCCGAAATTCAGCGCTGCCCCACGCTGGGCAGTCAGACATCTGCAAAATCAGGTGAGCAGCCGGGGAGGAGATGGGGCACTTGCTATCCAAAGAGGAACAGGCGGTGGTGAAGCTCCTCCAACACATTCTCTCTAAGAGAGGACTGCAATATGATAGTGCCGCCTTACAGAGGCTGTTAAAGTGATCCCATGATCGCGAGGTTAGTGAAGGGACCAAAGATGCACAGAAACACTCTACACTTTGGAGGTTGGTGTTCCAGACTTTGAAAGAGATGAAATTGGAAAGGGCGGTGGTAGCTTCTCTATTTGCCGCCACAGCTCCAGAAGGGGCTGTCTCCCCTAACCCCCATCATAGTGCTGCGGCTATGACTTTTGCACCCCCTGTGGTACCTGGAATGGCGCCGAAAAAATCAATGCCCTGAGCCAATGAAAGCAAGAGCCAGGTCTGCAGATGGCCACATACCGAACGAGAGACACCTGACAAGAAAGACGTAGCTGCGAACAACGGAGACCCTGAGTTCGACCCGGGATCAGACTCCGAGTCCCCTGAATCCGAGCCAGGTTTATATCCTCTGCTTCTAGACTCTGACTCGTCGTCTCCTGGGTCGGTCTGCTCAGCTCATCAGCAACTACTCACTGGCCTTGGAGACGCTCAGCTGCAACAATTGATAAAAAAGCTTGAAGCCCTTAAGACTGGGATTGAGACATCTCTATCGGTGCCCCCACCTTATCCTCTGCAAAACCCCGTCCTTAAAGAAGGCAAACAGGGGGAGGGGGTGGGAGAGGTATCGGGGGGCACAAATTTAGCATATCCATCATCCAGCTTAGTATTAAATGCTCAAGAAGAGCAGAATCATTAAGGTCAACTCCAGTCCTCATCTCCACCCTTGAAACAGAGAAGCAGCCTTCATAGTCTTTCCTTGCAGTGAGTCCTTGTGATGAAATTGCACCTGCAGCCTTGTCTGGTTGGGGGATGCTTCCAGTCTCTATTCCACTGGCTGTCAGTGTGGCTCCCACAGCAGCAGGGACACTCAGAGTCTCCCTGTTGAACATGTAATGCTCAACATCAGTTAGAAATAAATGCACAAGGTCATGATTGTTTATAGAACAACACACGTCAGAAACCCCAATCCAAATGTGGGTCCTGTTCTGCTGCACATACAGGGATTGGTAATCCTTTTATTTTAGGAAGTTTACTGCCAAACTAAATATGGCAGGCAAATGGTGGGGAACTAAGGTTTGTTTTTATACCATTAGTTAGGAAAGACTGAACCTCCTAGTTATCAACTTTGTTCCAAACCTTTACCCCAGATATAGGCGCTCAGAGCATCACAGTAATTGCTTTTGTTCCAGTTTTGCCCAGAATAAATCCAATTAAATCATTCTTTGTTAAATTCACATTTTGATGAAATATTTTTCTTCTTTTTTTTTTTTTTTTTTTTTCAGTAACAATGAGGAAAAAAACTCAACCCCCAAACCAGCAGAACTCTCCAATCGCCTCTGGCTAAAGTTTACTCCACGCTACCAGTTTGACTTAGAAATGTTTCCTGGAACCCCTCTGTTTCTGTTCTGCTCTCTGGTGAGAAGCATGTTTGTTCTCCAGGAAGTTTTAGCTAAAGCAGAGTAGGCATTTTTGAGGCAGGACTATGAAAAATGAAAGGATTTCATTCTCTTTTTTTTTATTTTATGGGAGGGAAGAGCAGAAGAAAGAAATTAACATTCTGGGTCTTGAAACTATCAAAAAACTAGACTAAATGTTTTAAATATATATGTAAATATATATATACATAAAAACACACACATACATGTGTGTATATGTGTGTGTGTGTGTGCGTACATATGTATATATACCTAATTTACTTCATTCCTGGCTAAAATCTTTGACTATTTACCCGTGAAGCTTCTAGACTCATTTTGATGCAATCTGCAGCAACTACTTTGAAAGCTTCTTAAAAACTCAGTAGTATTTACAACATTTTTCACAGCTCAGTACTTGTGGAGTTTGCAGTAGTTGCTGGTAGAATTTGTACATTCCATCAGATAAAGTGTGTTGAAGCTCTAATTTTCTCAAATCTCACCAACACAGAAATTGAGTGAACTGTATGTAAGGTCTGTTGCTGATGCCACCCATGTACATTTTATAGCCATGTTTGAATACAGTGAAATTAATCCTGATTTATTTTCACACCTGTGAAATAACAGCCAGGCATTTAATTGTACAACCTTTGCAGCAATTAATTATTTCATCAGATTTTGCTGTAATCAAGAAGGAAGTCAGGGAAGGAAGGACTGCGTTGCATTTTCTGTTATACTTGCAAACACAGCAATTAGTAGAGGCAGGCTCATGAATAAATAAAAATTTACTGATGGCCTCTCATCTATACATATTTCACAGCCTTTTATAACTTCATGGAAGCAATTGATTTAGACCCAAGTAAGTCTGCATTATGACCACCTCTGAAATGTCAGCAGTAAACTTCCAGCTCTACTCCAACGTGCGAAGTGATTAACCGCATTTTAAATGCTATATTGACTCCATTCCAAACACTTGGCTACATACCAGTTGCCTAAACAAACACTTTCCATTGTGTTATGGTTTCTCAGAGAAGAAGAAAGATCCAGGGCTCTGAAGAAAAGCAGTGCGTGGATATTACTACCTCCTGTGACAATAATCTGTGGCTGTTGCTCTTCCACTGAGCTGTCACATTCCCAGGTGAGATCCTGGGGCTCCAGATGTGGCTGCAGTCTGCGGGGAAGAGAAGAAAATGCTTTTGCTTGCATTTTTGGTCCAAGCCAGATGGCAGAGTGACATATGGGTCAGGCACGATGAGGTAGCTAAACAGTGTCTTACAGCCACTTACCTACCTCAGCTTCTTGGCCAGTGAGGGGCTTGAGGACACATTTAGCTCTTTACTGTTAAAAATGCAACTTAGGCATGTACTTTTGTTAATCAGGATTGGATTTCACTGCATGCTTTGCTAAACTAATGCCTGAGATCTTTTGGTTGTTGTTGATGAGACATTGTCTATCAGCTATGCAACAGAAGCCCAGTCCTTTGAGACTCGTCATTAATCTCATGAAAAGACTTAATGACTAAAGGAAGTAACAAATGTCCACATTTCTCTAGGACTGGGATTTTAATCTTATTTGTTTATTATATATATTCAAGTCTATGTAAATATAATAAAGCATGGGGCTATATCATATGATCGAAAAAATAAATATTTAAGATGTCATGGCTGTGGAATTAAGTTGATTTTTATTTCAGTACAGACTGTCTAGAAACAGATGGCATGTTGAGTATAGATGTTCACCTTATACTCAATACATTGCCCCAAACTAATGCCTTAAAGTGAGCTGTTTGCTAGATAAATCTTCTTTATCATCTGTTTGCTTTGACAATGTTACTCTTTTCATCTTCAAAGCTCCATCTGTCTGTCCTCTATTAAATTTACCAGTAGGAAAAGATCAATAATCTATTACTCTCCTAATGACCCCTTTGGTACATTAGAAGAAAATGCATGTGTGCCTGGGTATGTAAGGGGTGTGAGCATTTGGGGTTTCAAAACTACCAAGTGCCAGCTGAGTGTCACTTGCACCACATATGCAACCTATAATTCACCCTTTAAGGAAAGAGCAACATACTGGTGGTACTGTGAAAGTGAGAAATGGCAGTGGCAGTAACCAGTGTCTCAGTTTGTCTTTACCTGCAGGGTCATTGTGGGTGTCTGTGGCAGCTGTTAGTAAAGGAAATGTAGAAGTTTCCCCACAAAGACTCGGTTGTTTTCTGTCTCTTTTTTCACCCTTATGAGGACCCCTTGCTCCCACAACTTCCACTTTGACAAAGCAAACCCCAAAGCTCTGCCCACATCTCAGCTCTTCGGAAGCTGCTGTGTGGCTTGTTTCTCACACAGTCACCTCGTGACTGGGGGGATGTTGAGTGGTATAACTGGAAATTAGACCAGGGAAACGACTGTTGCAAGCTTTACACTTCTCCTTCCTCCCCCACTAAACCTACCATTTCTGACTCAGCAACAGTGAGAAGCTGAACCTCCCCATAACCGAGTATATAAATATACATCCCCTGCTTTGATTCAATACATGGAGCAGTGGAATATAGAATGAAAGAGTTTCAGATACTGTAAGCTTCCTACGTCCCCTTTCCTACATAATCCAAAGCACTGAGTCTGTAGATAAGAGCCTGCTGGGATTGGGGGAAAAAAATCCTGTTTATGTTGCTGTTCACTAGAGTAGCTCAGAGAGCCCTGATGGATCATGTACATACAAATAATGTTTACCCCAATGAGAAGACGTGAAAAAATTCTCAGTGATTATTATTCACAGTGAGTTACTTCGTTGGCTCTGGGGATAATGAGATGGTTCTTGGTTAAAAAAACCCAAATCTGCTGTTTTAGTCTGCTCAGTTGTCGTTAAGGATATAAAACTGTGGGAATTTACCAGGAAAAGAAGTCAGAGGTTCACTCAGTTGGAGACATCAGAGACACGCTAATATCAAAAGCTGATATCCAGCACCCCTGACTGAATTCAGATAAATAAGGCTTCTAATTTCAGCTAATCTATCTAAGTATATGGATCCAACCAACCCTAACAGGCACCATCCACTGTGCTTCATATCTTTAACTCTTGTTGAGGTCAAGGTCTGCATTTACTGTCTTTATTGAGATGGCTCTTAGTCTGCAGCCCAGCCCAGCCCTACCCACCAGACCTTCACTAAGGTCCTCCATTGAACTTACGCGTAGCCCACCAGAGCATGTGGGACCACACAGGAAACCTTTTGGCACACACATGTTGCTGCTCAGTATATTTTCATCAACATAAAAGCTGCAGGCTATTGGGAAGGTTGCTGGTATGGGTGGAAGGCAAACAAGACACGAATACAAATGTGGACACCACATTTTAGTGTTGCACAGACACAACTAACGAGACCCGAGGACACACATGAAGGCTAAGTGAGGAATAGCTACACATTCCAGTGACTACTTTTCTAGTGAATAAATAATACTTGGCCAGAAGAGGAGAAAGAGCTTGGCTGAGTCTCAAGCTTTGTTGTTTGGATTAGGGTTCAGATTCCTACACCAATAATTATTCAGAGAATGAAGAATAGCTTTTATAAAAGATACTGAAACACAGTCAACACAGAACATTAAATGGGTTTCTAAGCTAGTCAACCAGGTAACTAGGCAGCCAGGTCCAAAGCTGTGGTCTGAGTGTGGATTTGGGGTTGGATGTCCTGGCCTCAACAGGTGCCCTAACAATAGCACATTTATTTTCCTAGAGGAGGGAGAAGTATCTCTTTTTCTCTTTGGCATTTTGACCAGAAATCCTATCCTACCATGGAAACCTTTCTTATGAAAATTTCATCAAAATTGGCTTATTCCCAAGAAAAGTCTCTATTTCATCAAACTGGCATTTTCCAATGATAAACTATGTTTCTGGAAAATACCCAAGTAACTCTAGTGCTTGGCACCTGTTTCAGTTGATAAATATTGAATCAAGTAGTTCACATTACCATGGAACACCATAACATTTTTCATTATATGATACTTGGAGAAAAGACAGCTATATCAGAGGTCAGCTTTTGCTGGGAGTCTCTCTTCTGTAGTATTGAAGAGCACTCTGAGCAGGGTGATCAGATCAGAGGTGATCAGATCTCAGAGGTGATCAGATCGTTAAGCATGTGAGACTGCCAACGCATGATCAAACCCCTCAGGTTTGGTTGCCCAAGATGACGCACTGGCAACAATGCCTTCCCAAAGTGTATCTGTTCCTTTACGTTCTCACTCCCACAGAAGCCTTGATGAGTTTTTGCATACCTGCTTGCGATGAACTGTACTAGGGAATTTAAACTGGTTTTAGAAATATGTCCAAAATGTGTCTGTGAAAGTGGGCTTGGTCCACCACAGCCTCACAGTTCTGCCCACACAGCTGAGAAAGTCCAGCAACTGGTCAGGAGCAAGTGCAGGAGTGGAAAGGGGCAAAGTAGACTTATGGGGGCCTTGTAGCTGAAGGCAACCAGCAAGTGTGTGAAGCTGAAGACCAAAGATAGAAAGTGTGACATTGCTACTACCTCAGGTAGACATCTGATGTAAAGATCATTCTCAGCCTCTTTCAGGCTTGATTCAAAACCCACCAATGTCCACAGAAGTCTCTTTTGCCTGACTTTGGGAGTTCTGATCTCTAAAGTTACTCTGTTTCCTAGCCTGTTAGTAAGAGCCAAACAAATTGTGTTTGCTTTTGGTAAGACACAAATAGCAAATCCCTGAGGATATTTTCTTGTTTTCTTCAGAGATTATGAAGATTTCTTACTCAGATGGAAACCTCAATGAGATTCATCCTTATGTATCTAATATCTTTACATAACCAATGATTGGACATGATTCATCTCAGCTATCTGAGATGTCTGCTTTGGGATGAGATGAAAAGAACCCAAGGCAACATTGGTTCTCTTGATTACCTCCTGTCTGACCATTACAGATGAATCCTCTTCCAAACGCTGAGGGTAGAAAACAGCATCTCTTCACAGTCACATTAACATTTGTGCCGTGGACCTTTTAGCAAGTTTCTTCATGACTCAGATGGCATAGCTTCAAAGGGGTGAGCTATGGCTAGTTTGAAATGCTTATTTTCTTTCTGTTTATGCACACATATACACACACAGAGCTACTTATAATACATACATGCAGGAAGCCCATTTTCTTCCATAATCTGTAGACCCTGCACTGCCAAGAGTTGCCCTCTTGATGCCTGGCACCCTGTAGGGTCAGTTATGCGACCGCAAAGTAAATGCTTACTCCTGTTGTGAGCTTTACGTCTGCTTCACACAGCTGTGAATGGCCAAATTTAGTACAGGGTGGTAGAGGACTGAGTCCTTAGGATCTTCATTCTCTTTGCCTGAAGATTTTTTTCTCCCCTTAGTACACAGCTACAGCAAGGAATTTCCAACAGTCAATCAAAATGTGTACTTACCCCATTGAAACTAAAGAGACAAACATTTTCTCTGACAGCAAAATGCGTGACTAACTCAGAGCATGTCTGACAAAATCATCAAGAAATCATGAGATACATAAATACATGTGAATTTTCTTCCTTGTCTCCCATTTCAACAGCTACAAATTAAATGTAAATGGTTGTTAAGAAAAAATAAAATTTCTGTGTGACATTTATCAGCTGTAGGGCAGTTGAAGGCTAACACTTTCTGTTTATTCCTACTGCATATGGAAGATAAGCAATGGCACTATAGGACATGGTGCTGTGGAAAGACCCCCTGCTATTTCCAGCTGGTACCCTGGATCAATGTGTACTCATTGACCTCTCTGCTATGGCTGTTAATGTGACTTCTGATGTAGGTTCCTGCTCACTGGAAATGGGGCTCTTCTCATCAGGGTGGCATGTTCTGCAGTGTTAGGACACCCCACTGAGCAAGAAATAGAGGAATGGTTCTCCCTCCCTGCTGGTGGGATAATTATAGTTCTAAATTACCTTAATGACCTGTTGCTCAGTGAGGAGAATACTGTAAGGATATTTACATTAGCATGGCAAACAGCAAATGTACAGTCCACGTCAGATGATGGAGGCTGCAGAGGCATGATTTTACCATTGAGAAAGCCCTCATGTTGGTGGACTTTCACAGTGGGCAAGTTTCTCATTGTCTCTGAAGTTTTCAGGGGTATCCTAAAACGAAGAATTAAAGGTCTTGTAGATAATACAGGCCTTTTTGGCTAAAATGAGATAAACACTGAACAGCCCAGCTCCTATTTAGGAACTTTACAACAGAAACAGACAGGATTTAGGAGTGTTGGTAGGATGGAGATTTTAAAAGATTTCTTTTCAACATTTATCAGTGTGTTTAAATTTGGGCCAATATTCAGCTGATAAAGTGAGCCCAGAGTAGCATGTCTGCAGAGAGCTGTAAGTCTGAGAAGATCCATGCGCTCTTCTGTACCAAGGAAACACCATGGGAAGGTAAAAAATGTGACAAAAAGTCATTGAAGAGAAGGCAAAATTGGGGTTCATACTGTCGAATTTGAATGTAGCACTTATCTTACATCACACAGAGGCCAACATTTGGGTTAGTCCTTGTGTCTTGACAGGTTTACTTTCCAGCTTTGATACCTATTCTCGGATGCAATGAATTGCCCCATGGAAATTCCCATTTCTCTCCACTAACTACACAGCGAAGCTAAACAGACACCTCCATTGAAGCCCTGGTGCTAGCCAAGGTAGCATTTAATGTAACAAGCTAGCAGAAGCAGCAGATTATGGAGATGGGAACAGGATCTAAATTAACACTATTAGCACCAACATCTCAACGAGGCCATGCTTCCCTTCCAAAGGAAACATCACTTTTCACTGCAAGAACTCAATGTAGAAAAATGTACTGTTCTTGCAGCTGAAATCTCAGAGTAGCTCCCTGCAATGGTATGTGGCTAATACATCGAATTAGGGAAAGGCTGGAGTCTGTGGGTCTCCTCGAGGCAAGCGTAAAGTTGCTTTATGCCCAAGATTTTCTGCAAAGACTCCAAAATAGGTACGGTCGGCTTATTTCCAGTTAGGAATTTGTAGCAGAGACTCAGTGCTTCTGGGGTTAAGTCTCAACCTGTATTTTGGGAAGGAAATCCTTCTTAGTAATTACTGAAAAACCTCAATCTCTGCAAAGTTTAAATCAAATTTCTTTGGGGAAAGCAAGGGTTAAACATACGTAGACGTTTCTCTGTCCCACTGTTTTTTTTGGGACTGGCTCCCTTGGAAAGGACTGGATGCATTTTCCTTGCAAGTCAAGGAAGAAACATGAAAGTATGAGCATAAAATGAAAAGCTCTTTAGTCAAAGGGTTGGTTCACAGTCAGAGGGAGTGGAATATCCTAAACATATAAATATCAATGAGACCTCTGTAATATGCCTTGATATGCAGTTGTATGCCATCTATCAAAGGTGTTAAAGAGACAGCGAAAGTGAGAAGAAAAATCCTTAAGCTGAATAAAGTAAAAGTCACAGATCAAACCTTATTAATGCCTGTCACTTACAACACCCACATCAGAGGAAGAAATTAGTACCTCCTGACACATATCCCACATGTACAAAAAGCAAGTAATGCACACAAAAAGGCACAAAAAAGGGATGGATATTAAAGCAGTCACTCAAAGGGAGGATTCATCTCCTACTCCTAACTACGCACAAAGCAAAAAATAAAATGCCTATAGAGATATTTTATAGGCAGAAATGCAGCTGGGTACACCAGGGACCAGAGTCAAAGTGTGGAAGCTGTGAAGAGCAGATGAAGAAGAACTAGTTTGATCAAATGTGGATGAATAAATATAAGTGAACTGAGAATTAATGAATACTTAGATGAGTAATGAAGTTAAACAACAATTTAAAACTAAGCACCTGTTTAGAAGGAAAAACAATCATTTTAAGTACCAACAAAAAGCAAGAGGCAGAAGGCAGAGAAGTGACAAATATTGCTGTGACAGAAGGCCCCTACAGTACTCTGACTGGATAGAGATAACAGAGGTAAACAACTTTAAAAGCATGAATTTGAGGCATGTGTGTGTTTGATTTACTCTCTCCTTCAGTACAGGTCAAAAGGACTGGAGTTTGCAATCATGTTGATGGAAATGAAAACACCAAAGCAGAGCTAGAGAAAAGGAGAATTGTTCTGTGTCTAATTTACTGTGAAGTGAGGGAAAACATAGTGATGAGCCATCTAGTCTTGTTTCACTGTTTTGCTGCTCTGTACAGCTGCACTGGCAATACTGATGTCTGGTCATCCGTTAACTTTCGGTGTCTATAAATATACCATTGCCTCTTGCTGGCAGCAATGTTCAAGTCTCTGAAATCCTCCTGATCTCTAAGAGGACAACTCCAGGATCATTCTACAACTGCTGGCTTTATAGCCCCCAGTGTTCAAACTAGATGAAATTAAGGTCCTTTCCAACCCTAACTATTCTATGAGTCTATGATCTATTGAGTTTGGGGACCAGACAGCATTTGAATCTCCTTTTCAAGCTCATGGCTGTGTTTGCTGGCAGTCACTCTCATCCAGGGCTCACTTGCTTCTGGCTTTATGGGGTCTAGGACGAGAGTATCTGCGCATGTGTGTCTTTATAAAGGGAAGGCTGGGACTGTACATTTTATTGGGGGAGTTACAGATGCTGCAGCCTACTCACTCTCTTCTCCTCTTATGCTCCTACCCCCATCAGCAGCTAGAAATACTCCAGAGACTGCAATAACCTACGCTGGCTGGGAATGATGCCAAAGTGGCTGTTGGCTGAGAGTTGCTGGAGTCTGCTTCAGCATGGCCTTTCATACCCTCTGCACAACCCTCCTAAACCCTGGGGGATTAGTACCCCTCTGAGCCCCATTATACCATCCATCAAAGAGCTCCCCACATGAGGGAAAATCTCAGCTGGCCAAGGGGAGCTGAAGGCTGGGTAGCACAAAGACCTTCATTCACTCCCCAGCAGAGGCTCTTAATTTTTAAGCTCTCTGACTGCATATATGCAGTGCAAAATGCTCAAAGTGACTACTTCCTAGGATTAGGAATTAAAACAAACAAGTAAACAGAGAAGCAATGTTAGCCTGCTTCTGCCCTACTATTAAAAACAGTTTTATGACCTGAAAATTGTACGCCAACTGATTTTGGCAGTGATGTCTCGAATAATCTACTCCGCACATACATGCATCTGTCCTCTTACTTACAGCATTAGCTGTCACCACAGGACCCTGCCTTTATTTTCTTCAACAGATTTTTAGTGGGCTTTTCAGCCCTAAAAATAAACAAGCTCTCCTGGGGCATGTGTTTGTTTCCTCAGCTCCCATGTGCAGGTTGCTGCATGATTCCTGCTGGCTGCATGGAGACTTATATTCTAGAGCTCTGTACAGACCTGCCATTTGTCAGAATGGGAGTGGAAGCCAACAGCTGAATTATGGAAGTTGCTTGGTGTTGATAGCAAAAGAACACTGTCTTCCATAGAAACATGGGGACTGATCTTGCTTATCTTTTTGCATGAGATACCGTTGGTGGGGTACAGGGCTTTCTACCTGGGACTTCCCCGATAGTCAGGGCCTCAGGACCAGCTCTGTTACAAATCATGGTGGAAAATAAACTGATTTGAGACATTCGGTGTGCACAGGTCTCAAAGACAGAAGCTCATTCTTTTTTTGAGCACACATTCAGCTCCCTCAAACTGTCAAATCTTCTGGGCCTGCAGAACTCAGAGCATTAAAAAACAGGCTACGAGCCCTACTTCAGTATGTGAGCCCAGCTGATGGTTTTGGGGGATTAAATCTTTTAAATTACTGCACTTGAAGAGTTGGCAAACATGAAGAACTCTGAGTCACAGAAACACAAATACATTGAAAGAGTCCTCTGGAGACCTAGTCCAACCTTCTGATGAAAGCAGGCTTTAGATTAGGTTATTCAGAACCTTGTCAAGCAATGACTTGAATATCTTCAGTTAGGAAGAGTCCACTGCTTCTTTGGGCAACCTGTTCCAACATTTTGCTGTTCTTGCAGTGAAGCATATTTTTTTATACCCAGGTGGAATTTCTCTTGAAGGCAATTGTGCCCATTGCCTGTTGTCTCTCACTGTGCATCCTTGTGCAGAAAGTACCTTCATCTCTATATCTGCTTTTCTGTAATTGGAAGACTGTGATTAGATTTCCCCTAGAATTTCCCATAGCCTTTCTTTCTCAAGGCTGAACAAACCCAGTTCCTTCAGCCTTTATTCATGTGTCAGTTTCTCCAACCCTCTTATCACTTTGGTGGCCTGGACTTGATATTTTTAGCAGCTCCAAGACAAACTGCATTTGTCTTCATTTCTGTATCCATCTTGGCACTTATTGGCCATGTCAGGTCAGGCACAAAATGCAACCATGCATGAATATGCCTCGAAAAAATGACCTGTCTCCTCCTTCATAGATCCTGAGGCACTTTTACAATGGTGCTGCAGGAAAGTTCCTTGGTTGCAAAGCCTGCTGTAAGTCTGTAGTGGATCTGTCCTGTTCTCAGGTCTCTGAGACTGCAAGGGTAGTACTCAGCTCATACATGCTAAGAGTACTTATGGACACTCACACATAAAGTCCCTCTGTCAGAAAGCTGGTTTAACTGATCTGTTTGGAATGCTTAGGCCATATGGTTCTGATTATTTATAAAGATAAGCATGTGTATTTTTCTCTGCCTAAAAATAACCAGTCTTGGGGAAGGAAGATGCTTTTGTGTAAATTATTTAAAAATAGGAAAGCTACTAATCCCTTGGGAAAGCCCTCACTGGGGTTGCACATGATGCCAGGAAGCCCCTGAGACAACAGGGTGTGGGAGCCTGACTGCTCAACCATACTTCAACCATGTCCTTTTACACCCTCAGTGTGACCACCCTTGCTGCTCCCCCTTGAGTTAGTGCACATTCCTGGCTTCTTTTATCCCTCCACACTCTGAGTTTTCAGCAACCCCACTTTAATTCTCACCAAATGAGGCTCTAATGAGCCTAGAAAGCTGAATGCAACCGTCTGTGGCTACTCATTGTCTAACTTGCAATGGTGGAAGTTGCTCTAAACTGCCCAGCAGCTTCAGGTAGGATGAGCAATGTGGGTATATGTGATGAAGAAATGCAGGTTGAAGATGGGTAGGTCTAAGGTCTAAACTAGGCTGTATGAGGTATCCCCAGGTATGGCTGAGGAACACACACCATCCTCCTCTTCTGCTCCTGCTTTGTGTGCTTTGAAACTGGTGTCTCGAGCAGGGCAAAGTATTACCATGGCTTCTTGAAGTCACCATGTTCCCCATCTATCCTGTTCTTGTATGGCTATGCTGCAACTTGGTTTAAGTATGGAAGGCAGCTAGGCCATGGTTGCTTTTAACTGGGGATGTTTGTTGTACTTGACAGTTGGCTGTCCTAGAAACTGTGTCCTCCAACTGTACCTATACCTACTGAAGGATGTCAAGAGGTTAAACATGCTATCACTTGACAAGGCTTCAGATGCAAGAGTGAACATGACGGAAAATGTGTATACTGTTCATTCTAGTACAAATAAGCAAACAAGCTTTGAATTTCTCCTCAGTTACAGCATCATTCCCTGTGACATTCTTCACAGACTAATTTTGCCTTCTTGCTGATGCTGAGCAAAAAGTCTTCTTTACAAAGTTTGTATTTATATAGATCTCTTTCTAGCAAGGACTTTCTATGGAACAATTTACAACCTTTCTTCACCCCTTTCCATCCCAAGTCTCATCCCGTAAGAAAGTGTTTCTTGAGGCTGAAATTATGAGGGACCAGCTATTTCTGTCTCCCTGACATTTCTCATTACAATCTTTCTCATTCCTTTAAACAGTTTCTTTCTGACTGTCAGCATTGCACAATCTCTTTTATGATAGTGGAGGAGATCTGACATTTAGCTGAGCTTTGCATTGGTTATTTGGGTGTAACAGTGCAGTGAATGGTTATTATTAATATCACTGTCATTTTCTGCAGTAGCTGTAGGAATGTAAAAAGTCATCATTCTGCATCATAGTTCCTGTCTTGTGGTAATTGTTGGCCTGGCAGACTACTGACTCGTGCTGGCTCCCTCCAGTTTCACAGAAGATCCAGACTTGTGTATTATCCAGGGTTTAAGTTCCTACTTTTGTGTCTGTCACTGCTGCACTATGGGAGCACGTCCCCATTTCATCCTCCCAACATTTCTGTGAAGCAGCAAAAATAGAATTACATCCATGCTGCGCACAGGGACCTAAAATGTAAGTAGACCATGTAATCGGTCTTCTATTCCACACTGGAACTCTGGGGGAGGTCAACAACTTAGATCAAATTCCCCCGTTGGAAGCAAGCGGTCTCACCGCTGGATGACCTCTTCATCTCTACAGCTACCTCCTTCAAGCATATGGGGATGTCATCTTTTGCTTCTGTTTCTCCATTACTGTTTTCACAGCAGGGCTCAGGCTTGAAGCTTTGCACTGGGCTGTGTTATAGAGCACTGACATTGCACCTGGTTATGGAGACGGCTGCCAAGGAAGTGGGGTTCAAAGCCTCTCAGCAGCCCAGTGGATAACAGACAACCCCAGCCATATGGCATTTTCTTCATGCACCTTGAAAGCAGGGAGAGAGGATTAGTTTTCCCACTTCTAATGGCCAGCAATATGTGATTTCACTCGTTTCTCATGAAAGACCAGATCCTATTGTGCATCCCATCAGAGCTCCTTGGGTTCAGGTGCAGCAGATGAACTGCTCTACCATACCACACCATTGGGTTTATATATGTGTAATAATGATTAACATAGTGCATAAAACTTCTGAGATAAAAATATCACACTGCTGTTTGATCTATGGTAGAAGACATCAAGAAGCATTGCGTCAGGATCCCCTGCTCGTTCTAAACAGGGTTACAGGGGAAACTGTTCCACTTGGCACCTTCTATTCCTCTGAAAAGCCCTGTGAGTAATTACTGGGGGACAGAAAAAGGAAAATAAAGAGATTTCTGCTGAACAACAGCTAGACCCTGTTTTCATGCTAGTGGCAGAACTGGGGTTATTGTTTCAGATCCTCCAAGGATATATGCTAATTAGTAGCAACAGCGAATTCCAGAGATCCAACACTCAGCCCTGACCCATTTCTCTAACACAAGGGCTGTCACTGGAAGTTCTCCCGGGAGAATTTAAAAACACCCCAAGCAAAACCAAGCCTATGGAGCAATGCATTGCAAAGATATGTTCAATGTCACGAGGGGCAAGTGTTATTTCTGTGGGGTTCTAACGAAGAGTCATTCTGGAGTTGAGAGAGCACTACAAAGATATTTGAAGATATTCCTTTGAGGTGACCTGCTCGTTACCTTCTTCCTTCACAAGCAATCCCTTATTGCCAGAAATCATCCTTTTTTTATTGTTGAAGTTGATTTCAAGGGCTAAGAAGAGTAAGGAATTTTCTTCTAGGCAAACAAAGGTAGCTGGAGATTTACACGTTTTCAGTGGAAGTACACTAAATCTGTATGTCTACATTTGGAAGCATTCTCTGTTAGTTTTGGACATGAAAATAATGAAGTTAAGCTTTCTGTTTTGAAAAAAAAAATGAAGTCTAATGGAAGGAAACCAGTCTACAGAGCCAATTTGGGATTTTCTCCTACATTTTTTTTAGATTTAAAAAACTTTGAAAGGTAGGTTAACACCAGCCCAGAGATGAAAACCCTGGGAAATTGTTATTCCACTTCCAACTATCTAGCAGAAAACAGGGCTACCTTGTTTCATATTTGTTTTTTATACATTTCCTAAATTCTTGGTTTTTTCTTCTTTTTGGGGATATTTTTCTTGCTTGAGTTTATTTATTTGTAGAGGTGTAAAAGTCTATCACTAATTTCAAAAGTAGCACAAGACCCTGAAGCATTAATAACTTCACTCAAAAACTTCTGTTTAAGTTAGTCAACTGCAGGGTCTGCAGGCTGACAAGAAAATATATGTAGAAGGAAAAGTACACCAGCAAGTCAGGTTAGAGCTGAATTTAAGGCCTGTGAAATGAAGATTCAAACCAATTGAAATGTTTCTGTATTTAAGCATTCCAATGAAAACAATTTTAATTGGAATTATTCCCTTGCTGGGTTTCTAAGCCAAACACTGTATCATTTTTCTAGACAAGAAGAGCCAGATTTGTTAGCTTCCAGTAAGTTTCACAGTCTCTTTTCACTCTTTATGTGGAGTGAAGTGCAGAAAGCAAGTATGGAATGACAAAAATTGAAATGCAAATTAAGTTTTTACAATTATTTGCTGTAAGCAACATAGAAATGTAAATGCACTGAAAAGTATGAACTCAGGGTTGAATATTTCCTCTGCTTAATTCCAAATCAGAGAGGGATTTCTGTACTTTGAAATTGCATTTTACAGCTGATGTTTGCAGTGCCTTCCCACGTGCATAATACAAAGGGGTGTTAATTATTTAATGATGTGTACAGGCAGTCCAAGGGAATGGGAAAAGTGGGAAATAAGCAAGATGAGTGGAAGGAAACGCAGAGAGCAACCTAATGTAAATAATGAAACTTGCAAAGCACTGTCCTAAAAACCTTCAAGATTGCCATAGCAACAGAAGACAGGAGCATGGCATGGGTATCTGGGCATCTCCATCCCCCTCAAGAACAGCTGCTGCTGAAAGGAAGTGAGCTTCTGAGATGAGTTTTGCAGAGGTTTTTTTTACTTTTGATCCTTTGCCTAGAAGGTTGGAATCTGTTCCTTTACATACAGATGCCTTCCAGGAGATGCATAAATGTCCCTTCTGGCACTCAGTGCTTTTCTTTGGCAGGGTTCGGACCCTTCCCAAGCAGTGACTGCTTCCTGGAAGAGTACTGTCATAAGGAACGATCTTCCATACCTACTCCAGGCTTAAAGCCAACACAGACCTTCGCAGCATGTTGTTTCTATACTTAGACCACAAACATCACACCATGTCTCAGATCCCAGACTACAGCTAAGCTAGAGTTTGGGGGACCAGATGAAAAAGGACTGGAGAAGGTGAGGTTCTAGCAATGCTACAAGACCCTGCAGTGGTAGGAATTGATTTTAGGAGTAACACCAGGATGTTATTGGTGTGTCTACATGGATCTTGAAAGCCAACTTTGTAGATACATGTAACTCACCATGGTAAGGAAGCAATTTCCATTTAAGCAATCCTATAGGTTAATGCATCTTCCACTGAAATTGTCAGGGGATGGTTTTCTGTATTCAGTGGAAGCAAGTTTAGATCTTTATTGCTTCGTAGCATTTTGTCATACATGCTAGAGCTTTGGAGAATTAAATAATTTATACGCCAAATTGAAAGAATAAATAACCAGTGAGGGGGCTTAAAATTCCCAGTACGTAAGAAAAGATGGATCATTATAGCTTACTATAAAGCTCCCCTTATAGCCAAGCCTTGGGGTTCAGTGCCATAACATAATAAAGCCAGTGAAACTGTAATTAAACTCGGCTTCCCTGGCCCTCGAAATTCAGAAAGGGAAAATGTAGGAAGGGGATATGATTCAAATGATGATGGGAGGGAATGGTAATAACGCAGAGTCAAAGAGGGGTCATTTAGAAACACACCTTGGGGACAGCAGGTGTGGTAATAAATTAACTGTACATACTTCTTCAAGACAGGTCAAAAGAGACACAGAGAAATTCCAAAGAGAAGTATATTGCACATGGCAGAGCCTGCCAAGCAATAACCTGCTGATTTAGGGCCCATTCTTGGAGGTGTTCCATGGTCAAAACATCTATAGAAAGCTGAACAAACAGGGCCAGACTTGTTCTTGCATTGCAACCCCTTTCTTATGCTGGTGCCTTTCAAACACCTATGCCTCCATCACTGTTAGACCAAGCATGGTGCATTGGTCTACCAGTAACTGAGGTGGCTCAATGTGGCATTGAAAATACAAGGTGCCCTTGGAGGAGTTTTGGGTCCATCTCTCCTTCTATACATACACATAAACAATTACAGTGTCACTTAACCTATTTACTGGCCCATGGTTGTGGACCTGAGTTCCTATAACTAGAAAATGTCTCTTAGAGAAGTTCAGTAGCCTGGCCTCCCCAGCTAATCCAGGTAGTAGGGAATTTCATCACTTTCCTTCCCTTATCATGGAGGGTAACTCAAGGGATCAAGGTTTTGAGGTACAATGAAACTCACTCAGTCCTCCTGTTTGCCTTTATCCTGGCAAAGAGGAGCACAGAAACCTGATGGTGCAGAAACAAAGACCTAAGACTGCAGTAGCCTGGTGTTTTCACCCAAGACTCAGACAGACTCAATCATGCACATAACTAGGCTCATTGCTGCTCTTTCATTCTCTTCCAATCTTTTATAAACTGAGTATTGAAAAATCAATGTATGAATTGCACCATTTTGAAAATTGTGTGGAGAACCCACTGAACAATCAGGAGAAACACAACCCAGTGTCAATGATTGCTGAACAGACAGTTTTATGGCTACAGCCCCAAGGTTTTGGAACAAAAGAAAAGATTTTACTTGTAGCAGTTGCTGCAGTTGAATGTTAATCACCCCAGACTATGAAGTTTTGTTGACATTTGCAGGCTCTGAAATTACATGACCTAGATTCTGCGTCTCCCTTTTCTCATTGCAGAAGTCCAGATTTGAGAAGATCTCTGTGACCTCTTAACGATTTGCACAAAAGTATGGAAGACTTAATAGACAGCTTTCGACATTTTCTGGTAAGGAGTTTTACTGTGGGCTCCCTCTTTAGATACTGTTTCCTTATGCTGAAAATATATGAAGTTTTGTGTATCCAAGGATGGCAGGATTGAATCTTAAAATGGAAATCAGTGCTTTTCTGTTTCTTCTCCCCCAGTGTACATTGTTTGTATAGATGCCACAGTATACTCAGATATAGTCTTCTACTTGAAAACATCTACAAAATACATCTCAGCTGATCAGAGAGAAAGTGGGTAATTTGCCTGTCTGGAAATGATTTCTGGAAATGATTAATTTTATAGTGAAACAAATTCAGCTAACCTTCTTAAAGAGCTGCATTTTGCTTTAGGTGTGAAACATCAGTAGTTTGCTTCAATTCTTTTTGAGAGAAAGAGTCAATTTAACATTTTGTCAGGTCTCTCCCTGCTGAAAGATGTAAAAGGCTATAGAAAGAAGATCTTTTTTGTTAATGGATTTTACATGGGAATAAATGCGAGAAAGATTCACAGGCTTGCTTTCTAGGTACAATTTAATTCAATATCGAGTTGGTAATCAATGGTCATGGCATGCCTTGGATATTCCTGCCTGAAGAGGAAGTCTTTGCGTATAACATATCAAAGAATTATGTTCTTGAGGAATAGCTGATCATCTTCATATGTGTTAAGAGCAGAGATTATTTCCTTGAAAACTAGACCCAAGCAATAGCACAGCACATATCACAGAAATGGAGGTTGTATCACAAGGACAGGAAATAAGAAACAGCTTGGAAAAGGAGACATAAGGAAATTATATCTCTATGTGGTTAGTGGAGAACAATACAGAAGAACTAACTGGAGTGGAGGTTTGAAAAAATGGGCAAGAAAATAACTTCTGTTTTACTCAAACTGGGCAACATAGAAAGTAGCTAAGATTGGCCAAAAGAGGAGAAAACACTTAGAAAAACTGAGCAGGTCACCTGCAAGAAAAATAGAATAGTGCAACTACTATAGATGAAGGAGAGGAAGCTTTTATTAATTACAGATGAGATCCTGAAGTATGGAGAGACAGTGACCTGTCAGTGATTTGCACTGGAACAGATGATATCATAGGAAGCCTCATTGCACAGATCGTGGGAGACATTGTAAATGGGGAGATCTCTGTCAGTGAAAGAGAAGCAAGACACTGAGGAAGACAGGAGGATCCTTTCGCTTCTGTAATATTGGAAGGGGAAGGAAAAAGAGGAGACACGTTTCATCACAGTTCATGTTAACTTTATGGGGCTATACGTGATTCTAGGTCAGAGAGAATGCTTTAATACTTACCGATTTGAAATACTAAAGCGTAAGATGTTTAGCAGTTACCAGCCATGCCTGGCTTTCATTGAACAACACAACTGTTTTCTCCTTAAACATCTGTTTGCAATATTGGAACAGAAGTGGCAAATCTTAATGCATACTATAAATTGGTTATCATCTGGATACTCCTGAAGGTCCATAAAATCATGATCCTCCAAACTCAATAAAGTTGTTTTTTTTGGGGTAAAAAAGGCATCCTGTAGAAAAAAACACCTGTGAAACATAAACCTTTCCCAAATGTAAAGAACAGGACAGAAGTGGGATTTGGTAGCCAGGAATGTAAGTTTTAAAACGTAAGTGGTTGATAGAAAAAGCTAAAGAACTGGTGGAATAGCAACAGTTGTCAGGATTACAGGTAGTAAGAACAAACATTTTAGAGGAGAAAAAAAAGCTAAGGTCAGGCATAAGTGGTTTACTGGATACAGGTGTAAAATAATGTGGAAGTAAATGTAAAATCATACATAGTAATGGAGAAATGTTCAGCGGATATTTCTGTTATTGAAAGGACATGAAAGAGAGAAGAAAACCCCAGCCCAAGTGATGTTGTGGATGAAAAAGAAGCTATGAAGTGGCATTTAATACAAGACTTCTTCAAATAAACAAATCAAGAAAATAATTCACATCTATGAGTCAAGAAAGGCTGAGGTGAGAATAACCCAACCCTCTGTGGTTAGCTGGTAATTAATCTTGGTAAATAAGGCAATGTCATATCATTAGAGAATCCTTTTGTGATTCCTATAGTTAGAGAGAAAAGGGACAAAGTAGAGAAGATCACTCAGCCTGATGTTCCTCATGGGCCAGACAGAAAATGAGCGACAGGGTAGCATGTTGCTGTTGGAGTCCAGCTCCACAGGTCAACATAAATGCATTTGTGTCAATGCCTACAGCATGGGCAACAAACAGGAAGAACTGGAAGCCATTGTGCAACAGGGAAATTGTGACACAGTCCCCTTCACAGAAATGTTGTGGAACAATTTGCACGGTTGAAGTGCTTCAATGGATGGCTACAGGCTCTTCAGAAGGGACAGGCAAGGAAAGATGTTGTGAGATTGCATTGTATGTCAGTCATTGACTGCCTTGAACTAAATGTTGTGAGTGAGAAGGCTAAATGTTTGTGGGTGAAGATGAGGATTAAAGCCAACCAAGCAGATATCCTGGTAGGAGTCTCGTATAGACCACCTAGCCATTATGAAGCTAGAGAAGAGGTGTTCTTCAAACAGCTGGGAGAAGTTCATGATTGCTTGCTTTTGTTCTTGGGGGGGGACGGGGACGGGGGACACTTCAACCTACCAGATATCTCTGGAAGTACAACACAGTAGAGCAGAAACAATGTAGGAGGTTCTTTGTGGAAGATAACTTCTTCTGGCTGGTAGGGAGCCAACTAGGGGAGATACCTGGCTAGATCTGCTGTTTGCAAACAGAGAAGGTGTGGTGGGTGATGTGATGGCTGGAGGCTGCACTGGGTAAAGAGATCAGGAAATGACTGAATTTTCAATCCTTGGAGAAGTCAAGAAGAAAATCAGCAAAACCTCCCCCTTAGACTTCAGGAGGTCTGTCTTTGTCCTGTTTAGGATGCTGGTTGGCAGAATTCCTTGGGGAACGTTACTAAAGGATGAAGGGGTCAAGGAAAGCTGGACACTCTTCACGAATTAAATCCTTAAGGAGCAGGAGCAGTCAGTCCCTATATGCTGAAAATCAAATCAGTGGGGAAGAGACAGCCTGGCTGAACAAGGAGGTAGTGCTAAAACTCAGGAAAAGAAAGAATTTATGACCTATGGAAAAAGGGACAGTTACCCCATGAAAAGTACAAGGATGTTGTTAGATTATGTAGAGAGAAAGTTAGAAAGACGAAGGCACAGATTGAACTAAACCTGGTCACTGCCATAAAAGATAATAAAAAATACTTTTATAATTATATTAGCAATGTTAAACAAGTCCATTATCTCTTTTCCATAAGATTATAGGCCTGGATGATTAAACCAGCTGTGCTGAGGTGGTACCTTTGGATTTCTCCAAGGCAAGTCACTTAATACTGCCTGACACACTGATTAAAATCTTGCATTAAAGGGAATCAACAGGGCATGAAATGGATGAAAAACTGGCTCACTGACAGACCTTGAAATGCAGGTGTTAATGTAGCTGTTTCTGAGTGAGGCCATTAGTATAGGACTTGTCTGGACACCAGCGCTTGTTCTGATACTGTATGATGTTTTCATCAGTGATGTCGCAGGTGCTAATAAATATTTGCTGATTAATATATGATGTGAGAAGGATGATTAGAAATGTCTGCTTTTTAACTTTCATCAAGAAAATTAAGTAGTCTAATGAAGGTACAAGGACAGGAAGGAAAGAAAATAAATGTCTCCACAGGAGATATACGAAAAAAGAGAGTATGTTTTAGCAGAGTGATACTTTCTTTGGACACAACATTGAGTGGTTCATTAACAAAATGGTTCATCCAACTCGGCAGATCATCCTTCCAGACAGATATGAAAATAACAGAAAAAGTCCAGAAGAGACCAAAATATTACCTGGGAGCTAGGAAATTATCACAGAATGGTTTGGGTTGGAAGGGATCTTAAAGATCATCTAGTTCCAAGCCCCCTGTCATGGGCATGGACACCTTCCACTAGAGCAGGCTCCTGAAAACCCCATCCAGCCTGGCCTTGAAAACTTCCAGGGATGCCTGGTCCAGCCTGCCTTTAGAAGGTTTAAAGAGCACAATCTATTCAGGTTATTTGAGAGAAAGTGGCACCAAGGGATTTGGTCCTATCTGTGTTCCTGGAGATTGTTAAGAACAGATGTCAAATACTTCAGCAGTTTAGGTAAAGCTGATCCCTTCCTGGAAAAAGGTGAACTAAGATACCTCTCATGGTCTCTCTCAGCCTTGTCCTCTATTATTTTATGACATGATGGGTTATAAGTTAGAAAAAAAAGGCAATGTCCTAGTTGTGAGATTCATTAAACATTGGAGCAACTACTACTAAAGGTGGTGAACTCACTCTTGAAGTCTTTACAAGGACATTAGCTATCTCTACTAAACACATGCTTAGTCCAGTTTCTTGGGAAGAATGCAACTGCCTGTGCCTCCTGACTTTGCATCCTGACTGTTAATCTACAGAATGAGAATACTTCTGTCCAGATACCTTTTCTACTTACACCTCTCTGCATCTTCTTCCCTGATTGACTTTTTAGGTAGTATCTGAGCACTATCTTCTATTAATTTAATATTACAAATCCTGAGGTTAGGTCTCTTCATGGTGCTTCTTCAGTATACAGCACTAACTTCACAAAGTTACCTTTGAAACTATAAATCTGGACTTTTCCGGGGGCTGAGGTGTTTTAATAATCACCCATTTTGTCTGGCTTGGGACTTCCCATAAGGTAGTATTGCAGTTTTCTTCTGAAATGCTCGTATCAGGGAAACCTAGCTACAGCTAGATGATTTAAAGCATTTTGGACCTTTTACTTGGTAAAATAAAGAACATAATGTTAGGCTGGAATCCTCCTTGTGTAACTGAAGGGTGAATAGACTGGTGTTTTGGGTGCAGACCTAGGGCTGCCACAGAGAAGCACTCCCAGCAGTTCTGTTTTCCCATTTGTTATGCTCATTTTTACAACATGGGTTTATCTCTGCCATATGAAGAAATGCCAGTCATCTTTGGTAAAATTCCAAGAAATGAAGTGTCTTGGAAGAAAATGAATACGCCTTTGGTTCTGAGCAATCATGTAATTATTATAATAGTTATAGTTTACTACATTATTTAATGTTCATAAAGCAGGTAGGAAGTAAAGTGCACTCTTTTATTACTTTGCAGAACCCAATGATTAGAAGTATTTTTACAGTCTGGTTCCAAGAAATAATTGTCTAGTTTTGGTTTGTTTGGAAATAATCCTAAATTATTGTTAGTTTTGCATGGAAGAATTTTATGTTCTTCTTGGGCTTTATTATTTCAAATGATATCCTGAGCAGTGTCACCCTGTAATGATTTAATAATATGGCAATGGTAAATTGTAGCACTAAGAAAAACATATGGCAGGTTAGGATAAAGTCACAAATTATGACGTGGAGAATACAATAAACAAAATTCACCCTGTCTGCAAAGCCTTTTTTGCAGAATTTCCCCATAGGAAATCCTGAGACTGAAATATTACTGTGGGTACCAGTACTGATTTAGGGAACCAGCAGGGTTCCTAGGGAAGGATCACTTTCTTTTCAATGCAGTTCAGCTTGGCCTTTTGACTTAGTGAGAAAAGCTACAAGTCTTGTATTACCATCAGTCTTTTCCCTTTTTTTTTTCTGTCCTTGAATCAACATTTCCTTTAGCAAACAGAAGATACAGCACAGGGCTGCTCAGTCAGTAAAGCTTTTTTTTAAAGGATGGATGCTGTCAAATCAGTGTGCGTGCTTATTTTGTTCTGTGAATTCATTACCAGGTGTCTAAAAGCAACTTCTGATTTATTACTCCATGAATAATTACTTGAACTATTAAGGCTCATGATGTCTGGTGTGCTGCTGATAACGTTTCTGTTGTAAACACCTTAAAGAAGGGTTGATAAGTCCATTGTATACTACAAAACCTTATTCCCACAGATTTCAGTGGGAGCAGGGTACAATCAGTTGATTCCTACTGATTTCAGCAGGATGTTAGGAGACGTTTAAATAGGAATTAGAAACCTATGTACTTTGTTATAACAGGGGCTTAGGGAGTAATAAGATGGATTTCTGTTATAAGCTAGGAGATCATCAGCTGGGAGTAACTAAAGAGAAATAAGATTTGTGTGCAACGGTCAGATAAAAGCTGCCCATAAGCCACAAAAACGATGCAGGTGTGAAGATGGTGAAGGAAATCCTGGTGCCTCTCAAGGAAAGTGTATGCAGCAGGAAAATGTTAGGCTGTGCTGCACACTGCACAGTTCTCATCACCCGTTTGAAAAGAAAGATGGGTTTATACTGCAGCTCTCACAGAGAGAGGTCATGGTGGTGACGAGGGAAGGGAGAGTTTATCTAAGTGAGCTGTGAGCTTCTCTGGTCTTACAGAAGAAAAAATGAGAAGGGATGTGGCTGTCAGCTATAAATACACCAACGGGTGAGCACCAGGGGAAGATTAGAACGAATTAATTTGAGACATACAACTAGAAGAACAATTAGGTACCAATTGCTTGTGCATAAATCTGTCTGGAAGTTAGAAGAGTCCTAATTGTTGCAGCAGTGAGATTCTGGAAGACACTTAAATAGTGGTAATGAGGACAAAAATCCCTCCTTGCTTGTTGTTGTTTGTTATTTTTTTAAATGTGAAACATGATCGGTTTATAAACTGAACTCGCTGATATGTGGCAGCTGGGGATGAGTCTTGGCCCAAGAGATCCAAGAATAGGAAAAGTCTCCTATTCTTAGGGTTGTTCAGTATGATTTAAATACAGGATTGTCATCTGTGTCTCAAGCAGGCAGGGATGTCCAGTGGGGGCTAATTCCTGCCAACATTTTGTATGTGACAAAAGAGCCTGGGTCACAACAAAGCCTGCCACCACCCCCAGTGTGCCCAGTCCAGGGAGACCTCCCATATTTTCTGGGATACAAAGTCATCCCTGAGGATAACTAAGGAAAGCTCAGGAATGTAAGTAGAGGTCAGTGCCAATTTTTAAAGTCTCAACAAAGATGCTGCTGCAAGAAGTAGGACAAATGAACAAAGAATGAAGATGAAGCCAGTTCTTTTGCAAGAGATGAGAGGTCTGTCCTTCATGTCCCTTGTAAAAACCTGTTTTTTTTCTCTCATTGTTTATTACTGCTTGTTCCTGAAATAAGCATTACTGAATCTGGGGCCCAAGGTGGTATAAAACTTTGTGTGCATTGAAACAGCCTCATGGTTATCATTCTGAACCTAGTGGGTTTTGTTTTGTCATTTTGGGGACATGTCACAGAGGGGTCAAGTCAACCCTGACTTCTGGGCTAACTTGCTCAGCTTGAGAGACCTGTGAATGCCCAGAGGGATGCTGCTTATATCTTAACAAGCTGAATATGAAATCTCATCATTTCTAATAAGCCTTACACTGCTTAGACTTGTGCAGCTTAGATGCCTGTCAAATGAGGCTTTAGGCAGATTTGCTTATGACCTTGAGAAATGGACAGTACTAGAGCAGCACTGAATGAACAACATTTTCCATTTCAACATGTTTCACCTTGCAGGGCACAGCTCTGCTATGATCACTTAGTTAAAAAGAGAGAGACCGAGGTATGGGGGTAGCTTACAAGAGCCCTCTTTAATTAAAAAGGAAGTACCTGTGTGAAAGTATTGTGGTGCTTGGTTTGTTGGAAACATCTGCCCACTCCCTTCAGTCCTTCTTATCATCCTGATCTACAGCTCAGGCTGTTCATCTTCTAGAGGCTGAAATTTGCCTTTAGGAGTAACAGCTAACTAAATTCTTTAGTATTCTTTGCAGGAAAGATAGTTCCAGAAGGTGCTCAAGGTTGATTATATGATCAGACAAGCATCCAGCAGGGGCAATGTGCCTGGCCACTTGAGTTATATCTAGAATTAGATTGAATTCTATTTAGAAAAAAAAAAAAACAAAACCCAAACATTTTATTTTAGTATTATTTCTTCTTTTTATTCTATTTATTTCTTTAGTCACACCCTGGGGGTCCTGGGGCAAACTGGGCTCATTGTGCTAGATTCTGTACATATGTACTGTAGGACTCAAGAGTACGGTTCAAAGGCTCTCATGATCAAAGCAATAAAAGCGTGAAAGTGGGCCAGAGGTGCTGGTAATTAGCCTATGCTGTGAGCCCTGCTTTGGTGGTGTAAGAATTCTCTACTGCCTGTGCAGATCTTAGGAAATGAATCCTGATCTGACTCATTTATCACCCTCCTCTGTTTCAGATGTCAGAGTAGCTGCTACAGCTGAAATTAGGCATCTGTCACACCTATACCTGACTCTGAACAGAGCTGTAATTGGAGAGAGATAACATGGGATTCATCTCACCCTGCTTTAGACACCTACACTGTAGAGCGCTGCCTACCAGACAAGCAACCTCTGCTCCTTTCAGTCAGTGCAGAGATAGAGCATCGATGGGACGTGTCATGCTAAAACAGATGCCTAAAGCAAACCAGACAAAACTCTCTCTGAAAGTGCCCCTTTCTTTCTGTTCACTGTACAGGGAATTCAGATGTTAATGCCTGCATGGGGATGGCCTCCTTTTCTACAGGTGAACTGTGCGCTCTGTCAGGGCTGTATCTAGATTTGGTTGGTTCCTTGTTGGCAGATGTATTTTGCCTTAGTTCCTTATAATTGACAGATTTTTATAAGAAAGTGATCACTCACATGACTTGGAGCAGATTAATACAGCTCTTAAACAGACTAGAGCTTCTGTGCATGCTAATGAAAGCAGAAAAATGAGACACAGAAACCGGCTAGAAATACAGAACAAAAAGTAAAACAGCAAGTGTCAGGAAAATGCTAGTTGCTTTCATATAGTGTGTGGAAAATAGTTTGAGCACAAGCATCATGATGGTGGGGGACATATGATTTGTCACTTTGATAATATCAGCAAATAAGGAAAAGCAGAATTGCAGTTAAAGACCAAAGAGGTAATTGAAGCTCTTTGTAGCTCTTAGTTGCTGTAACTGCACTGGGCATATCACATGAAGTTCTAACCACTGAAAATAAGTAGGCATTCAGGAGAGCAATAAAAATGATTAGGGGCATGACATTACTGACCTAGGAAGAAAAGATGAAGTAGATTAAAGCACGTCCTTGAAAAGATGAAATGATGAGCTTATTGCTCCACAACTGGCTCCACATGTGGTTTTCCACACCACCCAGACCTTCAAAGGACCACAGTGTAGGTGAATGACAGTTCTGATATGTTAGTTAGTAATGTAAAAAAATCCAGTTTAATCCAGAAACACAAGCTTTATTCATTTCCGATGCCTTCTGACCCTGAAATGTTGTTTTTATAACCACAAACCCGTGGGCTGGAAAATCCCTTTGAATTTCTTCCTTCAGCCTCTTCTTTTCCAAGTACTCGGTGCCTTTCTTTTAGGACAGAAACTCAGATCATATTGGTGAAACAACAATGCCTTTAAAATCTTCATGCAATACTGGCACAAATGGTTCAACTCTCTTCAAGGGCCCTTAGGCAATCCTCCTGTATACGTCAATAGGAATTGAGTGAATAGATTGAAGGAAAATATTGTCCCAAGCAAAGAAACTTTTTTCACAAGTCTGATTTGTCAGTGCTCTATTTTGAGGTTTAATTGCCACCTAGAGCATTTAGATGCCAACAGAAGTTAAAGAATTCATCTGTAAATATTTCACGAATGCCAGTGGCAAGAACCTCTAAAAATACACAGCAGAGGACAAAAGGCTCGGACTGAATATCAAACTTGTGTCTGAAAATGCCAAAAATCCAGTGAGTTCATTTCCCAATTGATGGTATAGCCCCAAGCACTGACCAACCTGCAGTGAAGCAAACTGGAGGATTAGGTATTGTCATCAAGCGATCTCCCCTCACGGGCAGCAGGAAAGTGCACTGATGAAGAGACTGTTTCTCTGGAGGGTGAGCAGCACAGGGCCAAGAACTCGAAGCCGACTATGAATTCTTTGAAGCAGGAATGATTATTCACAAGAGCTAGCTGTTATAAATAAACTAAACCACATCAAAGCTGCGGAGGTTATGTAAGGATTCGAACATACCCTTGGCTTTCCAGAGCCCACAGGATCTGGACTAGGCAGACCCGAGCCAGATTTACAAGTGCAGACTTAGGCTGCTCTTAATGATCACACCACATTTATAGATCAAACTCAGATGCATGGACTCATGTCACTGAGGAGTTCGTAGGATTCAAGTAAGAGTCATTTTGCACAGTAAGCAGATGGCTAAGCGCTTTCTGAAATAGGGATGCTTTCCTGGAACACGATTGAAATCAGAAAGAGAAAATACTAAGAATGAAAAGGAACACTGTGATAAAATAATCCAATCTTCTCTCTACCAGATGCCATGAGATGTCACCCAATTGGAGCCTGCATATACAGTATAACATATATGATATACTTCTGTGGAGAGCTGGAACATAACTTTGGTTTTGATTTAAAGGTCTGCTGTGACAGAGCTCTAGCCTTGAATTAGTTGTGCCAGTGATTAGCCAGGCTGTCAGAACATTAAAGAAGTGCCTTGTTTCAGCAGTTGCTCCTCACTCTGATCACTAAAAAGAGAAACTCTTACAAAATCCCAATGCCTTTTAGGGATAAATGTGTAGGTTAAGAGGAATTGCTCGAATAGAACTCATTCACCCACCCATCCCTCCTTCCCGCTTCCTCTCTGGTCACACCTTTTAAAATCATTAACTCCTAAGAGCTGGGTTTGCTCCTCCTTCTTTGGATCAAAACCATCCAACATGCTCAGGTTGTTGTATTAGTCATAGTTAATAGCAAAGTCCAAGGCTCAGTGTCATAGCTCTAAATCAGAAAAAGCACCCTAGGAGAGGAATGATATCAAAGAACATTAATGAATGGAGGAGCAAAAGTCTGAGCTGCCAGTAACAGCTACTGAATATTTGACAGCTTTACTGTCAATGTGATCTGCATTCTACTTGTTCCACGTCTGTTCTGTAGAAATCATGGCTCGCGTCTTCTCCCAGGTAGTTAAAATTCAACATTATTCTATAAATCTGAAATGTCAAGTTAGATCAAAGCATCTAAAGCCATTCAAGGAGTGAGCTGCAAACACTGCATGCTAAGTGCCTGTGGGTTTTCACAACCTGCCAGCCAGATACATTTTACCTGTGCACACACTCAAAAAAGGCAGGGAGTAATTATAGAGGCAGGCAGAGGGGTAATTACCAAATCATTCATTCGTTCTCCAGGGATGCTAAATTTGAAGATAGTATCAGCAGATCTCAGCAGATCAGGTCTCTTCTTCTGCAGGATCCAAAGTTGAGCATACTGACAGCGGTCAAAAAACCAGCAAGTCACTGTTGTTCAGCATCTTTAAAATGATGCCTGCCCTGCAGTCCTATGGCAGTGAATAGCAACTAATTCCCATAGAGGAGAAACAGCAAAAAGTCCTTGTATTAATGTTACACCTGAGCTGGCTGTTCTGCACTGTGTGTGCTCAATGGACCTGCTGCTATTCCTTTTTTGGAGCTTTGAGCAGAGAAGCAGTCTCCTTTTTCCCTTTGGAAGAGGACATGGTGAAATCCTGTGAAGCCGGGGGGATGTTGTGAGGATACCCTGCAAGGCTTTGGGACTGGGTGAAACAGTGACCCAATTTTATTACCTGCATCTTTGTATGTGCTTTTCTGAAAGAGATTGACTTGAACAAGTGTACCAGGTGTCAAAGGGTCATTGCCAACATCAAGTGTGTTTGAAAAGTGACCTTTACCACTGCATCTGCTGGGAGAGCTGAAAATGGCCTGTGTGCCACTCATGTGGTGCTTTGGGAAAACACAGCAAGTACTTTTCAACGTGTTAGAAGGACTCAGATTCACAGATCACCTCTCCCCCTTTATGTGAACCCCAAAACTGAAATAACTTTAAAACATCAGTATGGTTTTCCTGGCTTTACATTTTCTATTCTCACACACAAAAGAACACTTTAAACTGAATGTGATAAAATATGACTGTCAGTTATTGAGATGTTATTTTATTTGATGTTCTGCTCCAACTCCTCTGTTCCTTTCCTGCCCTGTCCTTTCTTTTTACTTCAGTTTCTCACTGGATGTCTCCTTTGATTCTTTCTCTGTTCCTCTTTAAATTCTCCCCAAAGTAAAGGTTGAACACAAAAGGTCCAAGTTCTAATCCAACATCTAAACTCACCAAACTGACAAGAAAATGTTCTGCGCATACATTAGAAATATAAAGAAGGAAAAGAGAGCACAGAGCGGCCCACCATTTAACGTGAGGAACAAAAAAAAGGGCTATTTCAGAAAAGACTGAAACTAATTGCCATTTTGCTTCACTTTTCTTCCCCAAAAAAAGATTACTTATGCCTAGATACATGACAAAATTAATTTTAAGAAAGAGATTGAAATGCAAATGAAATCAGGGAGTGAACCAAAAGTCAATGGTTATTTATATAAAATAGACATGTTCAGCTCAGCAGGGCCTAATAACATTGAGCAGATTTAAGGGACTAGCCAAGACAGCTTGGGTTTGTTGGTGATTATCATTGAGGACTCAGCAAGGACACTATGGGCCCAGAGGACTGGAGGAAAATGTACCTTGTATCAGGGATATCAAGATCAGCTGGTTTAACTTTGCTACCCAGGTAGGTGCCAGAAAAAACATTAAATAGCCAGTTTTTGCAGGTTTGTAGGATAATAAAAAGAGACTCAATGACTAATTTGGCCAAATTAATTTAATTTCCTTTTTTGAAAGAGAATGGAAGATTGTGTGGACACAGAAGATGAGACTGCTTAGCAAATCATAGAGCCAGCTTCAGTGATCTCCTAGTCGACAGTAGCATGTAAACTAGGAGAATACAGTTTAGATCCCTGATGGACAGTTTTCACCAACATAGGAGTGGGGCAGGACAGATAATGCGTTATGTTAGTCTGTTCTTCATTTCCACCTCATCATTTTCCATTAAGAGGGTCCTAGGTTATAGACCAGGGTCTAAATGATGTCCATGGATGTAAACAGAGATTGAAGAGCCACAGAGAAAGAATGGATTTTTACAGTGACAGGGACGTTCACTGGGGCTGAGTGGTATTATTTTTGTGAGAGATTTTGATGATGAAGGGGAAACATGCTTAGGACAGCTGAAGTGACTCCTGGTGGAAGTGGCCTTTACGCTCTTGGTTGGAGATCAGCCTTGAAAATAGTCTTGATGAATTGAAAAGGGTGCCTGAATTCAATCAGGGAAAATGCAGTGGAGTCAGGAGCTGAGTGCTGTACTTTGGGAAGAAAAATGGACAAATACAAAGTGGTTAATGCTTGCATTAGTACAACAGCTGCCAAAAAGAGCATGGTGAACACAGCAGACCACAAGACCACAATTACATTAAAAGGGGATGGTGTTGCAAGGTTGAAAAATTTTCTTCTGAGATGCATTGAGCAAAGTCTTGGATGTAAGACCAAAGAAGCGTGACTTCCAGAATAACTTTAAAAAAGGGTATAGGCACCATCAAAAGAATCCAAGAGAAATCTATAGAAAGAAATGAATTTTGAAAAGGCTGGGAAAAGTCTGTTAATTTAGAAAAGAGCAGGTTAAGTCATGGTCAGTCAGTTTGCAAAACAGTGTGATGTGGCCAAAGAGAATGTCATCATTTGCACTTGTGGTAGGATAGGAAGAAATCAGTTCACTTCAATCAATTTAATCATCTCAGAAAAGATAAATTACATATTAGGAAAACATTTCAAAATATGAAAGATGCAAAGCACAGAGTGTGTGGATTTTGTGAGATCTTCCTCCTTGACAATTTCTAAGAGTAATAGGACAAAAATATCTCACAGAAAATCTAAAAAGGACAGAGGACCTGTCCTTTGGGTAAAATGATCTCGTTATAGGACCCTCTGGCCCCCATAATTCCATCCATGTTTGATCAAGTGATGAAATGAATTCATCCATCCACGCTGGCTGGATGCATGCGAAGCATTGTCAAGATGTGCTGAAGCAGGAAAGGGGATAGAATGGCTGTGGTGTCACCAGGAAGGAGCTGTCTCTGGCTTGTAGGGATAAGAATTGCAGAGACCCAACTCTTGAGACTTTTTAGATATGGCTCACACAGTGCAGCTGGTGCCATCTTTGTAAGCATCCTATCGAAGCTATTGGGTTGGGACTAAAAAATGGCTCTGGAAGAAGTTAAACTGAAAGATTAAGAGAACAGTGAATACATACGAATTCAAGTGATAACTTGCAGTAAGCTTTGAAAGAATGAAAGAAAAGGGATAGGGCAGCACAGAAGAGAGCAGGAAAACAGTGTCCTTGTGGCCATGAATAAGGAAAGGTCCAAAAGGAGCCACATGTGGTATCAATGGTTCTCCATGATGGTGTTTCAGAAGTCAGTAAACTTTGGATAATGAAATTAAGTGCACACAACCTTTCATCAGAGCTACAGTGTTCTCCCTGGTATCCAGATTTTCTCAGCACCCGCATCTAACGTTTGAGTTCCTGATCCTCTTCATGTCTTGAGTTTCTGGACCTCGTTTTAGACAAAGGCAAAAATAAGCGCGGAAAAAGTATTCAAATATGTGTTTATGCTAAAAGCAAACCACAAATATTGTAGTCATCTCTTGATTCCAGGCAAAATGGGTGCAGTGCTCAGGCTTCTCTGAGGGAAAAGGACCCCTTTAAACACCATCATTCAACCTCGCTGATAGCATCTAATGACTTCTGATAGAGGGATAATAAGAAGATATGTAGGGACGAAAAGGTTTTAAGTAATTTGTTACATGTCTGTCTAGAGCAGAATTTGAATTTCTTTATCCTGAGATTTAGCTCGTTTTAAGTGTTCATCTCCTGTAAAATAGAACACATCTAAATTTTTATAATGACTTTCCATTTAGCACAGCATCTATGAAAATCCTTCATGACTGAGCACTATTGACCCAAACTTGTTAAAATACTATTTCTATTTCATTAACTCAGAAGGCATTACTGCTTTTCTACCTCCTCTTTCTTTGTAAGACTTATTTTTAAGGTGATTTTTGAAAGCAAATTTTAATCCACTCTCTTCCACTCTTTCATACTTCTTTTGTCTCTAATGAATACTAATGCTGGCAAAGAGCACAAGGCTTGACCCAGAAATAATTTTATGCAAAACCAGCTTGTACACTCTTGCTTTAAACCTAAGGGGACAATAGTCATTGTCACTTCACTTCTATTTCCACTATGCAGATTAATTAATTCGCGTTCACAAAGTGCTCTGAAAATTTTGGCTAGAGGTGCTTATATAAGTGCTAATGTTAATATTGTGAAGAATTTTTTTCCTTGTCTGTTTCAATAGACATCAGTGTCAGAAGGGAAACACAATGGAATTGATGGCTAGCTTGCTAGTATTCTGAGACAGATGGTTATTACTGGAGATGAAGTTTTGCTGAAGACTTTCAATCTCTATTGACATATGACTGACAGCAACAACAAAGGTCTAAGAAGGAGCAGCATACCTAAGTGGCTTGTGTATGCCAGTGCCTCACACAGATAGTGTTTGGAGTAGAGCTGCTAATTGCTATAATTTTAAGGTGCAGTAATTTAGAGTTTCCTTATGATATTCGTATTTTCCTACCCACAAACACTGTGCAAAGAGACAGACAATATTCTTACTAGTCCCAGAGGGCTGGAATTTAAGGGAATTTCAAGGTTATGCTTGTTGGATCAAAGGAGAAAGGACATTCCACCATGATGACTTCATTAGGGACCCTTAATGGGAGAGAATGGTGGAGGAGCTGTGATGTTTCTAGTGCCCGTTTTTACTTAGGGAGACTCTTGTTCCTTTCTGCAAGCTACAGCCAATTTTCATGGGCAATATATTCTAAGTCTACTTAGAGCTGTAATGTCTAGCTCTTGCAATGGTCCGCTTCAAAGACCACCCAGGCTGTGGAGTAGTGGTGGAAAGCAGCATCTCCTTGACCTCTCAGTAACGCACATCTGATTCAAGCAGCTCTGATAAAATAAAATAAACCCCCTAAAGCTTCATTGAACAAGATAGCTGAAGAAAACTATTAATCGTTTACACACAGACATAGCTCATTTGTCAGACCTCACAAGTATCTTGTCTTTAAGTGCACCAGACCTTATGCACTGGGTCATGGGACTTGGACAATGTGCTGGGTTACATGATGCTTGGCCAAGGCTGTCTTCTAGTAGTATATATTCAGTCATTCCCCATGGTCTTCTTCAGTTAGGAGCTTTGACCCTTCTCACTAAAATATCCATGTTATTATGTTGTCTGTTTTGTATTTATGTTGTCTGACAAGCAATGCAGTACTTGCATGTAGCTGGTCAGAAACCACCCATGAAGCAGCCACAAGACAGCATGCCAGAACACAAAGACTATCAGTTCTGACTTCTCTTACTCATTGTCCATTTCACTGTGCTGTGTTGCAGATTAGCTAACTGGCTTTACAGTTTGTTCCTACACTTAACGATGAGAATCACACTTCTGGTATGTGCCCACCCGTACAATGGTTCTGACTCTTGTTTCAAAAAGAACATTAAAAGGTCAGTTACATTCCAGGCATTCTGTTTCTGCTAGGCCCTAAATTGTGGGTTAAGTCCTGTCCATGTAGGAATTGTCAAAGCTCAGCATCACACATGCCAGTATAACCAACTTCCCTGTTTGAGGAGTTACCCCAATGGATAGGTTTGCCCATTGCCAGGACTCATTCTTATTGCCAGGTTCACAGCCAGGGCTTCTTTAAACACCGCTTTCCATTTTCATGGCACATCAGCAGCTGTGACACAAGCCTGTGCTCTTCTTCCATACCGTGGTGAAGCAGCGCATCCTGCACAGTCCCCTTCACATGAAGAGATGAACCTGGGAGGTCAGATGAAGACAGTGGTTGGGAATTCCTGGCTGTGATGCTCTGTATGTCCTACCTGTAGGGTAATACAAGGCAGAAGCCACTTGTGAGCATCATGTTCAGTACGTGAGGCTCTGAAGATTGGTTTTGAATGTTTATGCCTTGGTAGTAGCAGTGTTATGGTATCTGTGATAATTGCTATCTGGTCTAAGTGAACTAACGAAGCCCATCTTCTCTGACCTTGTCTGGTGATCTGACAGGAGACAAGGTTTGCTTCCCCAAACTTTGCTTCCCCCTATGTACTTATATAAACAACTACCTTCTTATAAACCTAAGTGCTACACTGCTAAAGAACCTCATAGGCAATTCTGGTTTATATTTGCCTTGGATCTAAGTGTGGTCACCCTCATGTATTTTCTGCAGGAAGCTCTTTCATGTGCAATACGGAACACAAAGAAAGATCATTCTACTGTTACTATTTATCTTCAAGATACAGACTTTAAAAAGATTTTAAAATATCAGCTTTAAACTGACCCAGTGATTATTATATTGCTGTAAACCAACAATGGGGAACAAGGGAAAAAAGGAAGGAAACCATTAGAAAAAATAATAGAATAACTGAGTATTTCTTTATATAAAGAAAAATGGGCCCAGGCTTGTCAGAGTGCCATTTATTAAACACTATCATACTTTTGTTTTGATACTAACTTCAAATGCCAAAGAACCTCTGAATTGGCAGTGATGAATGGAAGTTTTCTGGCATGCAACACAACCAAGTTCAAAAAGAACAAATACAATCAGGCCCAGTGAAATACTTTCCCTGTTTCACTGTATGCAGCCTCTCTTGTGTGTTTATTTAACTTTCCTCTAGTCTTACAAGACAGAAATGATGAGATGCGAGGCTACCTGGTAGCCTTCTTGCAAAAACATTGCTATTTTGACCCATCTCAGCTACAATAATGTCTTCAAAACAGATCTTTGGCTTAATACAATCCTTGCTTTCAAGTTAGGCCTAGGTTATAATAACAACGATTAAATCTTGTATGGTGAATTACCTCCAAGTTTAAAAGCACTTTGAAAAATTAAAGTTCTTAATATTAGTAACTCTTTTTTCAGATGGGAACAATGAAGTGAAAGTAAAATAAGTTTCTTTGGTAAGCAAGGCAATGGCAGAGCCACGAATAAAACTTGTTATCACTTATTATGACTTATTTTAATTTGAGGCATCTTAACCAACATTAGACTATAAAACTCCTGAAAGGGGTATTAAAGTTGATTTCAGGAGAGCTCTGAGGTTTACAATAGCTGAAAAGCAAGGCACTTTTGCAGAAGCATTATCTTATACTTTGCACTAGGGAGCAGATCTCATTTAACATGAGATCTTTGGTGACTGTTTATGTTGAGTCATATTAGAGTTGTTAAAGCTTACATGTTCCTGAATCTCAGCAAACTAATAAATAGATGTTCTGGAGTACTTTGCCCATGACTTGATAGGCATGGGCTGCCCTCAGGCAGAACAGGCAATCGGAAGGCTCTTGGCTGCTGCCATAAATAACAAAAGTTATTGCACAATGTCCTCTGTGTTTATGCATGAAGGCAATGCTGTTAATATAGCAGCCTTAGTCCAAGAAAGTCTTCTGAATATGTGTGTGTATTATGCAATAACACCCAAATGCACGTGCACATACTGCATTGTTGGGAAAAGAGCTAAAGCTTTAGCTTTCACCTGCAAAACTAAAGTGATGGTCTTTTTGTGGCATCAGTATCTGGGCAGTTTAGCCTGCTGATAAATGATAAAACTGTGACATCCAGCCACTGTCTTAGCCATGCTACACCCCATGAGGCCTGTATGGTGCACAGATATATGGTACTCGGCCACTTGATGTTTAATTCCAGGCTTAAACTGTGTTTGACAAACCCTACCAGAAGTTAGCAAACATGGTTTGGTCCTTCCAGTCCATCTGTCTGAAAACAGGTTGCATAAAATGCAAGCTGCTTCTTAAAAGGGCCACTTTTAATATTTCAGAGGAAGGTTTAGCTCTGAAGTAGTCACCTGAAAGTCCCTGCCTTCCATTAGCTGTCACACTGGTTTCTAGTAGGCAAATTGTTTCAAATCCTTAAACAGAGGTTAATCCCCTCTTTTAAATCCTCTCTCTTTAGTCAGTTTAGGGCAACTTGGATATCAAGCCTGTGCCAGGCAATTGTTTGTACACTTTACTTTTGTCTAGTCCCAGACCTTGACAACTTGCTGTATTACAGGGAAAAAAGTTTACTTGCATGTGATGCATGAAAACCTTACTGGGTTTGAACTTCCATTTTTCAATTTTGGTGAATGCCTTCTTATTCTTCAATGGGAACTGGCAGAACAAGCACTCAGTGGCTTCTTTGGATGGCACATTGTTTCTGCTTCCTGTCAGGAATGACTTGACCAGGGACTGACAGGGGCTAAAGAGCACCCACATCCTTTTGGCAGTGGTAACTGCTGCCGCATCTTGGCCAGAGACTGCTGATACTACTCTCAATGTGGTACAGCCACCACCCAGTACAGCCTGGAGCCCTTCGGGGTACCAGTCCTTGTCTCTTCAGCATCTCTTCAGATTGACAAAAGAAAAGACCCCTAAGAGATGCTATTTTCCCAAAGCCTTGCTTTGGTGCAAGGCAGCAGGAATGATTGCAGCAAGTAATGGCCTGATTTGAGCAAGCTGATGGAAAGGACTGCGTCTGGTGACAGCCCCCACCCTGCCATTGTCTCTGTTTGGTCTGCACTGGGTCAGTGTGTGGTGGCTCTGCAGCAGCCCTAAGGGAGCAGCTGGGGTTTGGAATGACTCTTGCCATCAAGGGAAGGAATAGGAGAATTCAAGGTTGTCTTTCATCACAGGGGGAGGGGAAAAGCATTTCTTTCCAAGGAGCCCCAGTTGGCCCCAGCCTGCTCTAACTACAAAGAAAGTCTGTTTGTCTTTTTCTTCCAGTCCTTAGGAAAACTGAATGACTGTCAGCAGAGGTGCTCTAAAAATATCCCCACAGATCTCCGGACTGCTCCAGGGAGGCAGTGAGCTGCCTGCAGGAGGTGATAAACCAGGCTCAGATCACAGCAGATCCCAAGTCAGGGATACCAGGCACTGCCTCCCTCATTGCTTGCAGAATGCTAGCAGTTTAGAGGTGCTAATCAAAACTTCAGAGCAGTAAGTTGTCCTTCAGCTAAGTGGGAGGAGATATAAGCAATAAACAAATTTCTCAGCCCATTGCTTTCATTTAGACAGACTTCAATCTTGTGTCTGTCAAAAAGATTGCCTAAATGAACAGTGACTTAAGGTCATTGTGGCTTTGTTCTGCCCTTTTCCTTTTGCCCTGCCCTTGTCACTCTGCTTTTCCTTGCACAAATCAAAAGAGTAGGCTAGTACTTAAACAAACCCACATGTCAGCTTGCACCTGTAGTTCTTGGCCCCTATATCTTTGTATTGATTCATACCAGCTGGTAAATCAATTTACTTTTCTAATTACTATATTTGGATATTATACATGAAGCCTGTTTGCAAAGACAATATTTTCCAGTATTATTATCTCTACTGGGAGAAGAATTTTTTACTTTACTTCAGTAACTAAAAACCTTTTACTTCACTTCAGAACTTGTCAGTTCTGCTTTTTAATACAGATAGATTTAGCATGCAGAAAAACACTTGAAAATTATCACAAATCATGGGGAGGGATGGATGAAGGAGAGAAGAAGGACCTTTAGTTTCTGTATGTGTGTCCAGCAACCCTCTGCTCTTTTTCCTTTCTTAAATGTCAGATGGAGAAGGTCCCCATTTAAACATCCTGAGAAGTGGCAAGTGGGGCTGTTTCTCTCCATGAGCATGTCCCACATGAATAGACTGCCACAGCAGAATCAAGAGGAGGATTCTGCACTTCAATGTGGTCTCCCAGTGATGACCTGGTAGGCAGCAAGGTTTGCATTTGGGACCTACAGTCCTGCTGGATAAATTCCTTGTGAGTTCTGAGATGGTGAGACAATTGCATCTACTCACCAGGCTGGGAAGGTGAGAACCATAGGGGCTGATAGCTCTTGGTGAACTGGCAAACATGAGGTTCCCTCTGGACTCAGTGGAGAAGAGCATGTCTGGGAAGGAATCATGAAGAAAGTTTTCAGTGCTGTGGTCCTTGGTTCCACTTTTCCAATGACCGGAGGGAGCTTGGAGATTGAGATGGATGAAGACATGGGAGCTGAATCTCACCTGTGTTGTTAAGGTTGCAAGAACCTTTGTTTCTGTTCCCTTCTGCCTGGGAAGGCAAGTCCCCAGGGCTCTAGTGTTGACACATGCTTTATCAATGTGCTGAACTTTGCCTCTCCCACGAGCATCTGCACCTGCTCTCAACTGTGTGCATAAGCAAAATTTGGAGATCATATGTTATGGCACACTGTATCATGGACTCAGGATTGCTTTGCCTTGTGAAGGTTACTTTCTCGTGGCTATCTAGTCAGAGTGCATCAGCTTGGTAAACAAGAAGTTTGGTGAAGGGAATAACATTTAGAAGGAGGACACTTAGATAGATGTTTCTGACCCAAAGTGACTAATTGTTTCTGATAAAGGTCTGGGAGGCACTTGCACCAGTGGTTTCTGAAACTCTGCTGTTCCTGGTGTTGTGCTGACAGGTGAGGAATGAGGATGCTGCTGAACAGGGATGTAAGCACAAAGATGGCAAGTTAAAATTTATCATGGTTAAATACCAGGAGAGAAAACAAACAGAGCAGTGCCTCATAAATGTAAAAGGACAAAATGTGCAGAGAAGAGAAATGTAACTTCTCTGTTTAGCTTCCAGGATTGCAATAAAACAACTGATAAGCTGCGTAGGTACTGTGTCATTAATATGAGTTTCCAAAGTTGCAAGCATTTTGATTAATAGCTCACAGAATCATTGTGAGTCAGAAAAGTAGCATCAGCCTTTCATAGCCCACATGGACAGGAGAATTCAAACGTTTGTCTCTTTAAAGATGAGAATGATAGACACAAATATTTGATTTTTTTTTTAGTGTACAAAATCCTGGTTTCCTGAGCACAGGTGACATTAAATTAGTGATAAAATCCCTATTTTTTTATCCAAGAACCATCTTAGTTTTAACAGAAACTTTTTAATTTTCTCTGCAAGATGAGCTTTTGGACTCATCCAACATGGTCCTTTGGGTTTTTATGCCCTGTCATGTTTGAACCCCAGCCAGCAGCTAAGTACCACGCAGCCACTCTCTCACCCCCCACAGTGGGATGGGGATTATAATCAGAAAAAGGTAAACCCCATGAGTTTAGATAAGAACAGCTTAATAATGGGAATAAAATTTAGTAATAGAAATAACAAACAATAGTAATAGTAATAAAAAGGAAGATAACAGAGAAAGGAATAAAACTCAACAAACACAAGTGATGCACAATGCAATTGCTCACCACCAACTGATGCCCAGCCTGTCCCCGAGCAGCAACTGGCCGTTGCCAGCCAACTTGTCCCCATTTATATACTGGGCATGATGTCATCTCTTATGGAATATCCCTTGGGTCAGTCTGTGTCCCCTCTCAGCTTCTTGTACACCCCCATCCAACTCATTGACAGAGCAGGAGAAGCTGAAAATTCCTTGACCTGGTATAAACACTGCTTAGCAACTAAAACCATTGGTGTGTTATCAACATTATTCTGACACTAAACCCAAACCAGAACACTACACAAGCAACTGGAAGAACATTAACTTTACCCCAGCCAAAACCAGAACAGTCCCCAAGATTTCTTCCCTTGACCCCCTTGCTCTCCTCTGCCTCTTTTCCAAAGAGTTCTGGTGTGAGAGTCAGTCAAACCACTCCAGCACACTGATCTTTTGTTTCATACAGTGATATATTTGGGGTGGAACTGTTACTGTTTTATCTTCTTATTTCCATAAGCCACTTAGCTGTTCTTATCAGTAGCCTACAAATGTAAAGATAATAAAGTCCCTATATTTATTACCTAGGTCAACTGGTTTCCAAATGCACAGATCACCTGCAAACTTCTTAGGTTTTGGGTGGCTTGGAGAGAAATCAGGGCAACACTCTTCTTGCTCCTCAGCTCTCCAGCTTCCCATGCTTCACATTGCACTCACACAGCTGCAGCAACTCCTGGATGCTGCTGGATATTTTCTACTTTTCCAGACTCCTTCCAGACTATTCTTTCTACAGGAGCCACCAGATACAGCTATCCCAGGATCTTCTTGTGCTCTCTGCTGGAAATGAGGTCAAGAGGCATTACAGATGTTACCCAACAGGTCCAGAAAAACCAAAGTGCTCTTATATCTTCCTTTAATCATTAACTCAGAAGACTGGTCCAAGACAACTAAAATGGAATCCAAAAGATCCTGGCACTGAGAAGGCTTCTTGTAAAGGCTCTTGACATCAGCAAGATGATGCTGTAAGGGTGGTGAGGCACTGGAATGGGTTGCCCAGGGATGTTGTGAATGCTCCATCCCTGGAAGTGTTCAAGTCCAAGTTGGACAGAGCCTTGGGTGGCATGGTTTAGTGTGAGGTGTCCCTGTGCATGGCAGGGGTGTTGCAACTTGATAATCTTCGGGTTCTTTCCAACCTTAACTATTCTATGATTCTAAGAGGTTTGCTTTTGACTGCTGCTTTGTCCCCTTTAAGGCAGTCTTGAGGTCAGGCTGTCTTTCTACTAGTGAATCATCTGTGTCCCCCCGAAGGGAAATTTCAACTAAATTATATACGATGAACAATTTTTAGGGCTGACAAAAACTGTGTGTTTCCTAGGGCAATGTCCTCATCTGAATGACAGTCACTAGAGGACCAAGTCTTAAAACAGGGACAAGATGTTTTTACATCCCTCTTCCACCAAATAGTGCTCAGACACTCACCTCACACATGGGAAGGCACTTCAGGGTTCAGGACTGGGGAATAAACTATGTCTTTGCCCCTCTCAAACCACTGCCATGGCAAGTAAACCATTAATCATCCCAGCACATGCTTCTCATTTTGAACAGCTCTTTGTCTCAGCAGGGCCCGAGGCACACAATGGGCAATGTGAAACAAATGTTTGCACAAACGCTGTTTTCAGGTCCCCCATATCTCAGAGCTGCACATTTTGGGAGTGCAGCTGAGCAGATACATAGCCAAATGCAAATGAGATGTTAATTAAATAGGAGTAAGTAGGAGAACTTTTCCCTCTTCTCGCAAGTCCTTGTGGGTGTGTTGAACCCCTTTACCCTTGTGATGCCTTTGTACCTTCTTAATTCACCGTACCTACCCTGCAATGAAATGAATCATAGAATCAACTACATTAGAAAGGATCTGTAAGATCATAAAGTCCAACCATTAGACTGGGATTGCACAAGCTCAGCACCTGTGACAACATGAACCAATTAATTGCAAAAGCCAGCAGTGAAAGCCTATCAAAGAGCTTTCTGACAGCAGCCGTGTTGTAAACAAGGTTTGGGTTTGGCACAATAATTATGTCAAGTTGTCCCAGCTCTCTAGACACATGGCATACAGAAATGGCCTTGAATGTGTTTTAGGAATGCAGCTGGTCACGTTTTCCTTCCCAGCAGTGCTGTCCAGGGATGCTGGAACAGGAGGAGGATGACAGTGAAATGCCAGTGCCTATGTCAAGGTGCAATGCGCACTTAGCTGATGCCAGCAGTGGCGCTCTCCCCAGTGCCAGGAGAAGCCATATGATTAAATATGAAATGATCACAGGGCATTTCACTGCTCAGAGGTGTTTATTTGGGTGGAACAGCATGGTTATTTTGGAAAAATCCTTTCCTCGCACTGTCAGGGTTAGCATGGGAATGAAACGTCTTACTAGCATTGGCCTGGTAGGAGCTCACAAACAACACAAGAACGGTGACAGCACACCCAGACAGGACAGCAAGCAGCAGAGAGCGGGGCAGGAGCGAGCCCTGATGATCCACAGCTGTCAGCATCCCCTTAGCCTGGTTCCTTTGGGTACCCGGCCACCCCCCCGGTTTCTTGCAGCCAGGGCTGTGAGACTCCCTGCTGTGCCAGGCGCAGTCAGCCGCACAGCCTGGGCTTAGCAGGGGAGCAGCAATTCCTGCGTCGAGGCAAGGCTGGCTCCAGCAGCTCTCTTGCGAGCCCTAGTGGTAGCAGGACATGCCTGCAGACAAGACGGAGCCTCACTCGCACGCCGGCTCTCACAGACAGCGCTTACGAGTTAAAACAATACAAGTTTCATTCCTATGAATGAAATGAATTCCTATGAACCAACAGGTTTGTTTTTCCATCCTCCTCCTTCATGCTGGGCTGCATCAAAAGCAGCGTGACCAACAGGTCGAGGGAGGTGAATCTCCCCCTCTTCTCTCCTCTCTTGAGACCTCACCTGCAGTCCTGCATCCAACACCAGAGGGATGTGGACGTGTTGGAACAAGTCCAGAGGGCCACAAAGATGATCAGGAGCCCTCTGCTATGGAGACAGGCTGAGAGAGCTGGGATTGTTCAGCCTGGAGAAGAGAAGACTCTGGGGAGACGTTAGGGCAGCTCTAGCATCTACAAGAAAGCTGGAAAGGGACCTTTTTACAAGCGTATGCAGTGACAGGATAAGAGGAAATAGTTTTAAACTGACAGAGGGTAGGTTTAGATTAGACATTAGGCAGAAGTTCTTCCCTGTGAGGGTGCTGAGGCGCTGGCACAGGGTGCCCAGAGAAGCTGTGGCTGCCCCATCCCTGGCAGTGTTCAAGGCCAGGTTGGACGGGGCTTGGAGCAACCTGCTCTAGTGGAAGGTGTCCCTGCCCATGGCAGGGGGCTGGAACTGGATGAATGTTAAAGTCCCTTCCAGCCCAAACCAGTCTGTGATTCTGTGGTTCTCTTCTTTGAGAATATCAAAACACCAGTGAACATCACTGACCTTCACAATAGTCAGCAGAGCAGAGAGACTTGTATTGCATTTGTTGCAAAGGCAGAGATAAGAAAAAGGCCAAGACAGATGTGGAAAAGGGAAGGTAGAGCTACCTGAAATAAAAACAAATAATTCTTTTTATGACATCCAAAATCCCAAGATATTTGCATGCAGGAGGTTGCAGACCTGGTAGCAGAGCTATTTAGACCCCCTTCCACTAAGCAGTGAAATGTGCTTTCATCCCATGGTGAATGGTTGTGTGGAACAAGGATGGGCACCTCACTGCTGTCTTGAATGCAGCTACAGTTCCTGGCAAAAAACCTTTCTACTAGACGTCTGAGTGGAAACAACACAATGCTGCATGTTCCAGAGGCCTTTTAGCCTGCTTTTTGTCATATGGTCACTCTAGGCCTTAGAAACTGGGATGGTGAGTATTGATAGACACACGCAGGTAGCCCAGGTGGCTTCTTTCACAAGTAATGTTCTTATGACTGCAGTTTTGCTTCACAAGGAAGTCTGGTTCAATAGAAAATTCAAACACGCAGTGATTCATATCCAAGTTCATATCCCCAGGCAAATGGTGAGGAGGAAAGCAGAACATATAATATGTTTCTTAATTCAGGAAATGTCTAATACACCAGCCTTGGATTAGAGCAGAATTACTTTTTAACCTTTTTACTCTTTTATCTTTTATTGAAATTACCCAAGAAATGGGTAAATTTATAAAGAAAAGTTGCATTTGCTCAGACAAGATCTGATCTTGTGTGGTATCAACCGTTGTATTTATATTGATACTACAATAAAACAAAACAAACATTTGATCTTCATGTTTATACCATAATAAGTAAGATCACCATTTGGTAAAAAAAGAAATTGTGATCTGAATATGATAAAACAAACCTCTCAGTCTTTAAATAAATAGACATTTTCCGTCTGCCTAAGTGCCAGGTCTGAAAATGCAGGGTTTTTTCATAAGGAACTTCCAGAACTGATAAGTCTGAAAGTTCAGAGTTTCCATCTTGTTCTCAGCCAGTTCCTTTTTTTACTGACAGTGTCTGGGCCAGCTGTAGGAATAGAGCAACAAATCTGCTCTTCCTGGATTTCTAATTGCCGCAGCCTTCTAAAAAGCTGTCTGGCAAAGATACTGGATTTATCTTCAAGAGTGAAATGTAAGTAGTTTGGAGACAAAACAGTTGAACACAGGCCTCATTTTTCTTTTAGTACGGGCAGAAAGAGGTTTTCTACTGATTCAAAAAGAAGGAAAGATGGATCTATGTAGAGCTTTGGATATGCTTCATCTGGGCGTACAAGTGTCCAAGCAAACAACTCATCGTTCCAGGCAATATCACACAGTTTGCTCCAAACTGAATGTGAATAGGAAACCAAAGAGATAAAAGTGCCAACTTCATCAATGTCAAGATGGCACTTTTTATCACTGTGACTATACTGTACTCAGTGAAAATCCAGCATCCCAGGTAAGAGAGATAATCCCTCATATGGGATGCTCAAAATAATTTATAAATTGTTCATTAAAATTATCCATTTTATCTCCCAAAACCTGCATGTGGGCAGCAAAAAATAACAGATTGGGAAAATGAGGACAAAGAAACTCTAAGTTCCTAAAGATATTTGCCTTCTTATCCCTTAAATTAGAGGGGAGAATGTCCGGTACCCAGATCTTGGTTCCCAGATACTCTTTTCTAATAATCATCCTTAGAGAAGGACACTCTCTTTCACCTCATATGAATTATCTTTGACCCAATATCCCAGATAAATTTGACCTCAGGTTCTCAAACATATCTTCCATAGTCAGCAACTAAAAGGCAAAGCAAATAAGTCCAGGTGGTGGTGGATGAGGGACATCTTAGTCCTGCCTTGTCCCACAGGGTTCGAAGAACATGTGGCAGCTTGCAGGGCTGAATGAAGACTCCAGTCAGCACTTAGAGAATCATAGAATCATAGAATCATAGAAAGGTTGGGGTTGGAAAGGACCTTAAGATCATCCACTTCCAACCCCCCTGCCATGCCCAGGGACACCTCACACTAAACCATGACACCCAAGGCTCTGTCCAGCCTGGCCTTGAACACCACAAGGGATGGAGCATTCACAACTTCCTTGGGCAACCCATTCCAGTGCCTCACCACCCTCACAGTAAAGAATTTCTTCCTTATATCCAATCTAAACTTCCCCTGTTTAAGTTTTAACCCATTACCCCTTATCCTGTCACTACAGTCCCTAATGAAGGGTCCCTCCCCAGCATCCCTATAGGCCCCCTTCAGATACTGGAAGGCTGCTGTGAGGTCTCCACGCAGCCTTCTCTTCTCCAGGCTGAACAGCCCCAACTTTCTTAGCCTATCTGAGAGAAGGGGCTGCTCAGCTGGTGGCCCAACTCTGGGTGACCATGGAGAAAAATGATTTGTGGGTCCTCCTCAAAACACAGTCTTGGATTTTATATTTCTTAGGTTTGAGTTTATTTTAAGGTAAGAAGATGAGAGCAATGAAATTTGTTATCACGAAACTATTATTTAGGTCTGGATAAAGTATTGCCATCAAATGTTACATAACAGGACTGAAAATACCACCTGATAGCTAGTGGTGCTTAAAGCTCAACCAAAGGCTTTAAAATACAAGTAACAGTCCAAATCATATTTTGTATCTAATGTCTCACTTTTTACTTTCCAAGTACTTTCATAACGTTGGCTCATTAATCCTCATAACTGCCAATAAAGCGTCTTACAGTGAGAAAACTCATGAAAAGAATCTGTTAAGAGGCCAGATTGAAGGCTGAAAGATAACTTTTGGCTTTTGCAAAAGAGTATTAAATACTCAAGGTGCTGTGGCAAAAAGTGCAAATATACCATAAATAAAAGCCCTCTGCAAAAAAAACAAGTGTAAATGTATATACAGAGAAAGGAGGAACAACACATATTAACTTGTGAATCTCCTACAGAGATGTATAAGGCAGTTCTACCTGCCTGGTGGCTCATTTTGAGGTGAGACGTCCAAGTCCATGTCCTCTCTTCCTTGCTGCAACACAAACTTAGAAACTGTTGTGCAATAGCAAAAAAAGGGCCATTAGCTGGTAAAATGAAGATCTGCTGGTAACACTAGCCTGTAGTTTTTGGATGGCTTTTTGGCTCTGTCCATCTTGTGGGATTCATACTTCTGCTAAATTAAAGTCTGACACAGGCACTTTTATATATTAAGTCACAGTTTGTTATAAAAAAAATCCTATTGCCTTTTTCAAAATATGAAATATTGTCTCAGCTGCTCCTGTTATCATTCATTACTTTGGCTATTCATTGGCATAAGGTTTTAAGTGCTTAGATAAGCTGTGTCAGGATGCTTTGCTATGCAATTTAAGGCCTGGATAAAGCTTTCAAGATGTCCTATTTCCCAAAGCAGCTTGGAGGGGGGGGGGCGTTTTAGATTATTAACCCAAAGCTTGATTTTTTTTTCACCCACAAATATGAGCTATTTTGGAGTTCTACATTTTTCTTACTTTCCCTTTGGAGCCAGGTTTTCTCTAACAGCCAGATGGCTGCTAGAAAACAGGAAGGCCCGTAGGTGGTCTTTATGATTAATATTTTAGTGGATTGGTACAGCTGCTTATTCGATGGTCAAATAGAGATTACATCAGGCCACGGAAAGCATGTGATTAACCAACAAACAGTGACTGGAAATATAAATAATATAAAATGCATTTTTAAAAATTGCTTTTTTGATCTGCTGCTTATAGCAGAAACAAGAGCAACAGACTTCATAACACATATCTTTTTAAAGCTGATTAGTTCCAGTCTTTTACAGTTTCAGTCAATAAACAGAATGAACCAAGCTGGTCTTCTGAAGTCATCGCTATAAATTAATCACTAATACCCAACAAGCTGTGAACCACTTAGAGATGTGAGAAGCACTGTGTTAATCCACTGATGGAACAAGCAGCAAAATGCTTATTTTACAAGTAGATAGTCACAACTATCTATATGTAAAGGTTGCAAATCAGTTTAGTACCCCTTTCTTACACAGATACTCCCTCTCTGGAACATCTAACAGCTGGCCAAATTAGATCCATGGCCAGCTGGTCGGTCCCATTAGTGGGCAAGACAACACAGAAAAATACTAAAGTGCTGCATGAAAAGTAGTGCAAAACGTAACAGATGGGATATAGAAGATTCAAGGAGAAAGCAAACCAAGAAACTCCACCAAATTGCTTTTTGATGCTCTAAATGAATCTTATTCAGCTGGGTTACAAAATAAAAAGCTCCAAAAACTCGTTACAAAACTTACAAGACTCCTATAATACACATTTTTTGGCTTGCCTTTTTTTTTTTTTTAAGTAAAGATTTACCATTGAGTAATCTTAATCCATATGAAGATTAATGGTTATGTGAAAAATATATTTTTAATGTAGGACAACATGCATTCCCATTATTTTTTTAGAATATTTGCAAAGATAGTTTTAGGGGGAAAAGAAAATTGCAATTAATATTTATAATTGTGGTGGGTTGACCCCAGCTGGACACCAGGTGCCCACTAAAGCCACTCTATCTCTCCCCTCCTCAACTCAACAGAGAAGAGAAAATCTAATAAAAGGCTTGTGGGTCAAGATATGGACAGGGAGTGATCAGTCACTACTTTCCATCATGAGCAAAACAGATTTGGCTTGGGGAAATCAGTTTAGTTTATTGCTAATCAAATCAGAGCAGGATAATGAGAAATAAAACCCTCTTCCTGGACTTAACTTCACTCAAATTCTTCACTTACTCCCCCTCCCAGTGGTGCAGGGAGATGAGGAATGGGGGTTGTGGTCAGCTCATCACACATTGTCTTTGCCACTCCTTTCTCCCCACAGTCCTTCTCTTGCTCCAGTGTAGGGTCCCTCCCTGAGAAGACAGTCCTCCACCAACTTGTGTAAACTGAGTTCTTCCCACTGGCTGCAGTTCTTTATGAACTGCTGCAGCATGGATCCCTGCTACCCCAAGGCTAATGGACTCAGCCTTGGGCAGCAGGTACCTGATTGCTCGTGACAAGAATTCAGGATGGGCAGATGGAAAAGCTGGCCCCCTGCACTTGTTCACTGCTTGCTGTGAAACTGGACTCTTTAGTCAGACAGCCACTGATCAATCATCTGATTGATATTTTCTTAGATATTGATTGTCTGTGTTCAGCAGGATGGATTAGATGACATACCGAAGACCGTTTTAACCTTATAGTCTATGGTTGCTAGTTATTACCCAGAAGGAATGACAAAGCAGAAAGTAGTAAAGCCTGATAAGTTTATCTAAGGGAAGACGAATTATATAGTGTGATCTAGAACATATGTGTGACGGACGAGTGCAACATGTCATTTAGCACAGGATTCATTAAGGTTCACCATAGTGAATGAGATACTCTTTCATAATGAAGAACTGTTGTTTAAAAAAGGCAGCTCAGACTTCCCTGAGGGTAACCAGATGAACACTGACTCTTTTTGTAATAAATAACTAAAGATATCAAGCCTCATACCCAACTGTGGAAAGGAAATGCTAATCAGTCAAAGGAAGACAATATTACCTTTGCATGAGGAGCTCTGTGCTAGGATACTGAGCCCACTGCTAACGTTTGTACTTGGAGAATATTGGATTCCACAAAACATGAAGTTTATGGATTTTTTGTTCATTTTCTTTAGTTTCTAAGAAACAAAGTTTCCAAGAAACAAAGTTTCCAGAACAGTCAGAGGAAAGATTGGAGACATCAACAGCGAAGGGAACTAAAAGAGGTCAGTAGAGAAGATTAGCAAAAAAGAAAGTGAGAAGGTGAGTTGATGACAGAGTATAAATGCTGCCATGAGGAAAAGATGACCACTATAAAGATTGTTAAATATAATAGAAAAGGGCAGAATGCAGTCTTATTTAAAGCCAGGCAAATTCAGACTGGAAATAAAATAGCATGTACTTATGGATAATTAAGCACTGAAAACTTTTACAACACAGTTAAATAACCATCACCCTTTAAATGAATACTCTGTGCCACTAAAACATATTTTCTAACTCAGTCATGGATGTGAAACAGAATCATTGTGTGATACTCGGGGGCTTGAATAATTCAGGAAGTCAAATCACAAGGCAATAATGACGGGTCAAGATAGTGAGACTAAATTCTTCCAACTCCTTATCTACTATGATATCCTGCTGCTTTAAAACTCTTGCATAGACCTGATCTTGCTGCTTGTTGTAATCCTTGTGTAACCCTTACTGTAGGTGAAGGTTTGCTGATAGCTGTGAACACAGCCTTTGATCACATCATAACATCAGGAGGTAAAAGATTTTACTAGTGATACTATACTAAGTCATAGTCCTGTCTTCAGCAGATCCACCTCCATATCTCCTTGAACCATTTTTGAATTTAAAAGTATTAAAAAGCGTGTGTCCCTGGAGCTATTTTCTAGATAGAATCATAGAAGAATTAGGGTTGGAAAGGACCTTAAGATCATCCACTTCCAACCCCCCTGCCATGCCCAGGGACACCTCACACTAAACCATGTCACCCGAGGCTCTGTCCAGCCTGGCCTTGAACACCACAACGGATGGAGCTTTCACAACTTCCTTGGGCAACCCATTCCAGTGCCTCACCACCCTCACAGTAAAGAAATTCTTCCTTATATCCAATCTAAACTTCCCCTGTTTGAGTTTTAACCCATTACCACTTGTCCTATCACTACAGTCTCTAATGAAGAGTCCCTCCCCAGCATCCCTATAGGCCCCCTTCAGATACTGGAAGGCTGCTGTGAGGTCTCCATGCAGCCTTCTCTTCTCCAGGCTGAACAGCCCCAACTTTCTCAGCCTATCTTCATACAGGAGGTGCTCCAGTCCCCTGATCATCCTCGTGACCCTCCTCTGGACTTGTTCCAACAGTTCCATGTCCTTTTCATGTTGAGGACACCAGAACTACACTCAATACTCCAGGTGAGGTCTCACAAGAGCAGAGTAGAGGGGCAGGATCACCTCTTTGGACCTGCTGGTCACGATCCTTTTGATGCAGCCCAGGATATGGTTGGCTTTTTGGGCTGCAAGCACACACTGAACCCGGCTCATGTTCATTTTCTCATCGACCAACACCCCCAAGTCCTTTCCCACAGGGCTGCTCTGAATCTCTTCTCTGCCCAACCTGTAGCTGTGCCTGGGATTGCTCCAACCCAGGTGTAGGACCTTGCACTTGGCATGGTTAAACCTCATGAGGTTGGCATCAGCCCACCTCACAAGCGTGTCGAGGTCCCTCTGGATAGCATTCCTTCCCTCCAGCGTATCAACCGAACCACACAGCTTGGTGTCATCGGCAAACTTGCTGAGGGTTCACTCAATCCCACTGTCCATGCCAGCGAGAAAAATGTTAAACAAGACCGGTCCCAACACCGATCCCTGAGGGACACCACTCGTTACTGGTCTCCAGCCGGACATTGAGCCATTGACCACAACTCTTTGTGTGCGGCCATCCAGCCAGTTCTTTATCCACCGAGTGGTCCACCTATCAAGTTGGTATCTTTCCAATTTAGAGACACGATCTTTAGATCTTTAGACTGAAGTATAAATCCATCATAACTAGCAATGTTTTTTTGCATCCATTGAGAGGTGATGAAGGAGGAGAAAAAAAAAACCTAAAAAGATGAGGTAGTTTCCCCAAGAATTTCATTGCACATTTTGTGTTTTGATCTCCTTGACAGGATAATATTTAGAATTTCACTGGTTATCCTCTTGGTTGCTAAGTGACAGCAGAACTGAGGATAAGAAAAATTCATTTTCCAGGAGAGCACCCACAGAACACTGTTCTCGGGATAACACTTTTAATATTACAGTGCAATACATGTCATGGGAAATGATAAGCGAAAGAACATCCAGGAAAGGGACTCCTTCAACAAAACTGACAGTTTGCAAATTTGAACTGAAACAGTCATTTTTAGAAAAAAAAAGTGGGCTTCAGAGTGAGATCCATGCTGTCATATCCAATTGATACTTCCAGTTCATACAGTGCTTCAATTAAGTTCATTCTTAGGCATGCTTCCATAACCCAACAATGCAAAGAAATGCATGGCATCGGTGGCTAAGTTTATTCTCAAAAGGTTTGGTCCCAGTGCAGGTGCAATCAAGGGATTCTCTCTCTCCATGTGGCTGCCTCAGAAAGGGCTGAGGACTATGTCTACACTTAACATTTGGCTGTGACTGGATATGATCGGCATGCACTGTAGAGTATATATATAAATCTGTTTGCTGGCCTGCGGTGCACATAGGCAATTGTGCTGCGAACATCTTAATTTCTCTGGTCCATGTGCAGGGATGATTCTTATTCCTGTTATTTCTGTAGCAGCTGCCCTTTCCACAGTGACCCACACTCCCATCAATCAGTGCTTCCTAAACCTGGTGGAAGACAGAACCTTTCCTCCTGAGATGTTAATTTGATGTCTTTGTCTTCTGTAGCACAATGTGATGTTGAAAGCTGGGGTGGGAATTTTAACATTCCCTGTATGTGCGTTTACGAACTATGAAAGAAATTAAAATTGGCATTTCTGTGCCATTGGCTGGGGGCCACAAGCTGCCTGAATGGTGTCCTCATTTATAAGAGCACTGGTGAAAGGAGCCAATATGAAAACCCCTAAACTGTTTCCATCCCTGTTTGATAGTGGCTGAACAACAAAGAAAGAGCAACTGATGTTCTCACATTAAACATTTTGTTCAATATTTAAACATCAACGCCTAAATTTTTAACATGGTGCAGAAAGCTTCAGCTGTGTGCCTCCCATGAAAGGTAATAGGAGGCGGGGAGCTAGATCCCACCACACCACATTTAGTATTTATCCCTAAAGGCTTCTTCTGCTGCTGAAGAGATTTTGAGCACATTGCACTTGCTAAGGTTTTTGGAGGCATTCCAATATCACCTAGCTGTTGATGCTGTTTGCAAAGAGGATATTAACTTTATGCCTTGCAGTGCCTACGGGGTGTGAGGGGAAAAGCAAAACAGTCGTGCCATGCTGCAGGCAATGAAAGAAGTTTGTAAGGTTTAGAGGACAATCAGAAATTTTGGTTAATCAATCCAGCATAAATAATTTAATATACCAATCCAACAGGACTAGATAAAGCATACAAGAAGAATAGATCCCACATATTTAGAATCCTATGTTTTTAGATCTTGGCAGCAAAACATATTTCTATTTCTGCTGTCCTTTATTTAAGCTCCTTTATGTGCCTATGCAACTTCAGTGCTCAGGTTTACATCAAGTCTCTGAAGAGGCACGTACTTATTCTCTACTAGATAGTTTGAGTCAGTTTTATGACATGCTCCTTGGTTCCCACTCTTGCCTGGGGAAATCTGTCCCAGTTTTATATTCAACAGAATGTACTTTTCCCTCTTCACTTCCTAAACTGTAAAATTTGGTCAGGGGAGCAAAATCTATACCCATTGACATTCCCCAGACTGCTGGGATAGAGAAAAAGAAGTCTGGTGCCCTCTGTGGTGGCCCTCCTGTGATGCAGTGCTGGGCAAACTAATGGGGGCCGTTAGTTTGAGGATGCAGAAGAGCACTGAGCAACATGAAGGATTGTCCCAGTGGGGTTAGGGTGTAGGTGGGAGGTTATGTGAAGAAGTTTGCTGTTGTACCAGTAGGAAGTCTGTGGGCTCTCTCACTTCTGGCTTACAGATGCTGTAGCACTGCGTACTTCCCATCCTGCGCTTTTCTTCCCCAAACTGTTGAGTGAATAAACTTCATGGTGATGGGATACTAACCTAGACACACCTAATGTGTAAGATTAAAGTATGGACTGTTCAGGGGTCTGGTCTTGAAGCTGCATTCTGCAATGCAAGTATAGCCTGTTTCCCTAATGTTGCGAAAGATTCCCTCTGGAGCCTTGCCTAGCTTTTCTCTCCTTGGAAGCAACTCACCAGAGTTACCTTGATTCAAACAGCCTGCATGTTTTCTATAGTCCCAGAAGTAATCAGATGGCATTTACAGATTCTTAATGACTCCTTCATACAGCTACAGCTGATTAATGAGATGTATCAATTAAGCCAGTGCATGGACTATTACCTAGTAACTAGCTGAGATAGTGATCTATCAACTAGGAGATTTCAGGAGTTATGAATTTCCATAATCTGATTAGGGTTATCTGTGGTTTGTTAAATTATTTGATGGAAACTTTGAGATACACTTTATAATTATGATGAATTTTCAGTATAGCAATATAGAAGTAACAAAGGTTAAATAAAGCATGTGAGAAAGTGGGAGAGAGCAGTTAGTGGGCCTACTTACAACACAGTATTTAACCAGCATATTTCAAGATATAGTTACTGTTCATCTTTATGCTTATAATTTTTTTAGACATATGAGGAAATGAACATGTGCTTCCTATAGGATACTAAGAAATTATTAATTCTAAATGCAAGTAAAAGTTTTGCATAAATATATTAGAAAGTTTTCCTGCTGAAATATCCAATCCGGATTGCCAAGGAAATGCTACAATTGTAATGCTAAACACTGGGTGTTCTTCCCAAGGAGCAGTGTCTGTGAAGACTTGCTTCTTGCCTCCTGACTTACTCTCTCCACAGGTTGGTTATGCCTCTGAGCCAGGTCAGTCTCTTTATCTTTAGGTGGAGTCAAGAGAACACTAAGACATACCACCAGCCTGACTCTGTTATGTATAGAATCTGATAAAAGAATAATATCATTATCTTCAGTGGCAATGCTTGCAACAGTGAATCAAGAGGATTATGAGCTGTGATAGAGACTTGATATGAGATCTATCAAATAATGAATAAAAAGCAGTGGGAAACAGATTATACTGCAGCTGCAGTATTTTAATCACTGCTCATTACTGTGTAAACCACTTTATTTCATTTTGTATATGGCCTTCTTAATACACTCCCATTAGCAACTGGCTGTATGAATAGGATAGGGCCTTATATATCCTACTGTGTCAGAGCTTTTCCAATCATTTTTAGACACATTTGTGATTGGTGAGAACACTGCTTTGTTTTGGGACAGAACAATGAACGGCTTCCCTCTGAAACCTTTCAGGACCTTGCATGAAATCAGCAAAGGGTTTGCTGCTGAGGAGAGGCTGGCTGAGGCTGTAACACTTTTATGGGTGATGTTGCTAAACTTTCATTGTTCTGCAGTTGCCTCCCTGCAATGACCAAACACTGAGAAATTACAACAGCAGTGAAAGGAAAAACAAACCTCACAGAGGTTGCCTCTGAAAAAATGTGAGTAAAATCCCCTGCTAAGCCCATTACTAAATTATTTGTCTGAATTTTAATTGCTGTGGCTGGATCAAGTCTTTTCACAGAGCCACATGCGCTGAAGGTGGTTCATTGAACCCCCTCAAAAATGCTCTGAGAAAGTTGCCATGTTACATTGCAATTCCTCCTTTGCTCTGCACAAGAAAGAAGTTGTCATGTTCCTTTCTGGCATGCAGCACTTCACAGGGGTGGAAAACCACTATCAAGTGGAAAAATGTGTTCTTTTTGTTGCCATAGGTCATGAAAATGACTATACAAAGTGAGGTTCCTTCTGGTCTCATGAAGTCGGAACTGAAAGTAATTTTAAAAGATCTGACATAGTGAGATGAAGCTAAAATGTTCTTTTTCTCCGTTAATTATAATTTATTACTTTCATCTAAAATCAACAACATAACAAATGAGTTACCCTTGAGAATAATGTCTTAATTTCCTGTACAAGTTGAAAGTTTAAAAGGTGTTACCTAGATGAGGACATGCTTGGAAGCAAAGCCACCAGAAATTGGAAGGATAACAGAAAGTCAGACTGATGGTTATGCTTAAGCCACATTCTAATTTATTAAGTAGTGGGCTCTGCAAACCATTGTGATATCCATGTAAGACAGGTAAGCCATCAAACACAAAGGAGGAAGCAGCCCTGACACACGATGAAGGGGTATTGACCAAAAGTAAAACATCAGTCAGAGCTGGCAACAAAGATTAGGAAAACCTCTAATTGAGATATCTTCTGTTAAAACTGCTGATTGGAGATGTGGAAAATCATATTAGGGAGACAATGAATGATTCAACCCCTAGGCAAACAAGAAAACAAAATTTAAAGCTTATTTAGTCACAGCCATGGTGAAAGCTTGTTCCTTGGGCTCTGTAACTATCTGTAAAGATTCACTTTACAAAGCAGTTATCAACGAATTGGTCAGAGACTTAAAGGTGGATTAATAGAGACCATATTGCATTTGTTTATGAGAACGTTATGTAAGAAAGTTTACTATAACTTCCTAATTTTCACATATCACGCTTACATGTGCTCTTCTGAGGTGCTAATTCAGCTGACGATCCACATAGCTGGTGAAAGACTTAGTCTTGCTAACTCCAGCATTTAGCCTGCTCCAGTTGTTTGCAATAGACATCTGGCAGGTTCAATTCCCATGGCGAAAACTTCTCCCCTTTTTCTTAATTCTCACTGTTCCTCAGCTTGTGTAAAATTATTTAGTGTCGTGGTTTAAACCCAGCCAGACAGCTTGTTCACTCACTTCCTCCCTTTCTTGCCCTCCCCCTACTCCCAGAGGGACGGAGAGGAGAATCAAAGAGAATGCAACTCCCACGGGTTGAGATGAGAACAGTTTAGTAACTAAGGTATAGCAAATCACTACTGCTACCACCAATAACAGTGATGAAGGAAATAACAAGGGAAGAGAATACAACACCTCACCACCAGCAGACTGATAACTCGCCCCCCCCCCCCCCCCCCCAGCCCAACCAAGCACCAACCAATACCTCCTCCAACCCTGCAGTCCACCAGCCCTTCCAGGTAACTCTCAGTTACATCCCGGTCATGATGTGCTGTGGTATGGAATACCTCTTTGGTCAGTTTGGGTCAGGTGTCCTGTCTCTGCTTCCTCCCGGCTTCCCCTCCTCCCTGGCTGAGCACAAGGCTCACAAAGTCCTTGGCCAAACCAAAACATCAGGGCGAAAGTCAAAACACAGCACTGCACCAGCTACCAAGGAGAAAAATGACTGCTACTGCTGAACCCAGAACATTTAGCTAAGTAATTATATTCATTTTGTGTGCACTTCTATTGCTTTTGAGGCATCATTAACCAAGTAGAACCAGTGAAGTGATTCCAAAATTCATTCTTGTTAATTTTGCTTTGCATAAAATACTCCACTCTCATGAGCCCCCACCTGCAGTACTGTGTTCAGCTCCATGGGCCCCAACATAAGAACAATGTGAACAAGTCCAGAGGAGAGACACAAAGGTGATCAGAGGGCTGGAACACCTCTCCTGTGAAGACAAGCTGAGAAAATTTGGGTTGTTCAGCCTGGGGAAGAGAAGGCTCTGGGGACACCTTAGAGCAGCTTCCAGTGCCTAAAGTGGGGCTACAGGAAAGCTGGAGAGAGACTTTTCAAAAGGGTACATAAGGATAAGACAAAGAGGAATGGCTTTAAACTGAGAAAGTGTAGATTTCAGTTAGACATTAGGAAAAAATTCTTCCCTGTGAGGGTGGTGACACACTGGCAGAGGTTGCCCAGAGAAACTGTGACTGCCCCATCCCTGGCAGTGTTTAAGGCCAGGTTGGACAAGGCTTTGGGCAACCTGGTCTAGTGGAAGGTGTCTCTGCCCATAGCAGGGGGTTGGAACTGGATGAGATTTAAGGTCCCTTCCAACCCAACCAGTCACAGAATCATGTGTTTCTGTGATTCTATGATTCTGTGAATTTACATTAGGTTTTCAAAGTGTCCATCTTCTGGATAAAATTGCCATTTCTTTGTAAGGAATATACTATGAGCTGATACATCTGTATGTGATGTGTGAGGAGAAGTTCTAACATGATGTTGCATAAGGCACTGCCTTCATAAATTTATGAGAGGAAAACTTAATCTGCTTCATCTGAAGATGCAGCAATGTCAATCACAGTTATCTTGATTAGATGGCAAGAAGTTTAATTGCTGGTTGAGTGAAATATCTTCACTGATTGCTGACTATGTAATTGTGAGAGGTTCATAAAACACCCTGGCAACACCGACATTAATGCAATGCAGTTTTCCCAGAATTTTAAAGGTGTGAGTATATGGTTGGCAAACAATAGTATTGAAGCAAGGTATTCATTTTTTTGTCATGCTGCACTTCTAGGAGCTTATACAGTGTTATTAAAAGATAAATTTGTAAATCCTACTCTGTGTGGGCTGAGGAAGCAACCACGTTAATTGATTTGGAAGGATTGGACCCTGGATCTTTTATCTTTGTGTAGGTCAAAACTAACACTGTAAAAGCTCAGAGGGAGCTTTCCATGGGCCAGAGCTGTAGAATATGTATTAGAGACTAATCCTGTGAGTAAGGCAACATCTCAGGCCTCAGGTCAGTTACGACTTAATGACATTCTCTGTGATCTTTCTTAAATTAGGCTTTTCATACAGTAGCTGCTGGATGTACATGTCATACATCTTAAAGTAATACAGATATAACACTTCAGCAGCCTTCTGATTACAGTGAAACTGCTGCATGGCCTCTAAAGGGCAGAAGTTAATGAAGACAAATCTTATTTGAGGGTACATTCTTTCTGTTAATGAAGAAGCCCACCTGGCTTTTCAGGCTGAAGTCTTCCTTTAACATACCTGTTCAGGTTATTTCCTTTGCTGAGGGTTTGACAGACATCCCAAACTAAAATCTTTCTATCCCTAGGGATGACCTGATTAACTTTAGTTTGAGAAGCAGGATATTTTTAAACCTCATTTTACACTGCTTCTTGTTAGTGGTAACAATTCATTATGATAATGAAGGGTAATAGAGAGGAACTTGCTTCCAGAAACCATAAGAGATCATCTTTAATTTTCTGTATGATATCTTTATGAAAAAAAAGAATTCTGCTTGAATGATAGCTATCATATTAATAGCAATGATGAAAAGGGAGTTTCTGAAGAGAAGTACATTAATACAGATTCAGCATTGGCTAGAGAGGACGAATAGATGGAGCCAGACCTCTGACCTTGCAGTTCTCCTTGCACAGAAGAGATGATATTTTCTCCAGGATCCTAGTTCAGCTTTGTATTACACTATCAGCAGCTTTGTATGGTAGCCACTGCCCACAAATGCTAGGATGAAGATATCTGTGGAGGGATTTATCTCACTGTTTTAGGTGTTTATATTATAGACTCCTATATGGAACCTTGAGATCTCTTTATAATAAGTGGAGATCTATTCAGTAGAGTCAATGGAGTGTAGGGTGTGATTTGTCACAGTGAAAGTAGGTGCACATATTTGATCAGCTGGGTCACCAAACAGACTCCATTGACTTGCCATTGACTACAAGATCACTTAGGCAGCTGGTCAAGATAGATGCCAACAGTGGATCTGGCTTGCAAGGTGACAGTCCATAAGTGAACAGACAGATACATTGTGGGTTAAACTCTGTTCTTAGTACTTCACTGTGCTCTCCCATAATTTTTTGTGCCCACTTACCCCATGATATGCATTACAGCTCTGGAGATTTGGTATTTTGGCAGTGTAGACTTGCATAGTCCTATGCATGCGTTGACATAGAAATAAACTAGGTCCATAAGTCTTCAAGTAGAATTAATTTCAACCATTTGCTTGTGGGATTAAAAAACTCTCAGAGTTATTTGCTACCACTGCTGCCATTCTTATTGAATTTACCAATGTTAAACATTAATCATAATATCTTTGTAGCTGGTTGAGGCCTAGCCTAACTACAGGAAGATGCCGACTGGTTTAATAGGAGATAGGAGAGAAGCATTAGTTAGGCATTAATTGTGAGACTCTTTATTATAAGCTGGCAGAAGAGTCATGGTTTGTATCCCTGTCATGGGAAGACTTCTGTTGGAATAATTTAAATGAGTCCCCTTCAGGGACTGTCGATTACTGATGAATTCTCTAGAGAATACCTGTTTTACCGCGTCTGTAAAATATACATCCTTAGTGTGCTAGTTCAGATTTTGTCAGAAAGCCTTCCTAGACTTCAGTTGCACAAATGAGAGCTTGTGTGCTGAGACATATGAGAAAGATGTCTAAGAACTATATGTAAGCTTTTGCAGAAACTTCTCTCACTTTAAGGAGCAGAGACTTGTATTCTCTGTGCAAGGCTGAAGGAGTTTTCTGTGAGTATCTGTTAAGGGCTAGTTTTGAGCAGATGACAATATATGGTTTTTTTTTACTAATGTTTCCTATGGAATTAGGAAAGAATAAAAAATAACTAGTCAAGAGTGTGAGAAGTCATTGTTTTGTAGTTCAGAAGCACCTCCTGGATGTGTAATGGACATTTAACTATCCTTAACTTTTAAATCTGGCCAGTGGTTTATTCTTCCTGTAAAACTATGTCTCAAGGCAGTGATTTCAATGTTAATTACATTCTTTCCTAATTAAAGCAGGTGGTTAAATTAGGGGTCTATTACACAGATCATTTCCTGTCCTAAGACTGGTACACATATAGTAGTGCAGCTGTTCTTCAAACCACCTAATCACAGGTTTGGAATCAATTTTCCCACTCACAGAGCTAGGTAAAAATCTGTGCAGCCTCCTATTCCTGTGAATGAATAGTTTCTCTGCTATCTGAAAATCTAAACCTCTCACAGCCTAGATCCCTTAGCATAAAATCAATTGAAAGCATAGAAGAATATCTCCCAAAATTAATTAGCCCTACTTAGCCAAGCTTTTAAACCATATGGTTAAAACTCATGGGTCACCTCAAGGCTGAGACATCTGCCAGGTCTCTGTAACCATTAATGCACAGCTTTGTGGCTCAGGCAATGCAGACATCAGCTAGAAAGGAATAGTCTTGAACCTACGCAAACTTTTCATAACGGGGTGACACTGAGGTGTCCTGGGCTCATGCAATGGTGAGTGAAGGTCTAGGGAGAACTGAATCACAGAGGCATTCAGGTCCTCAGGTGTGCCACACTTATGAGAGCCATGGATCATGAGTCACCCACCTAAAGGTCATGGGATCTTCTACAGCATCTTAGTAGTAGAAAAAGAGCCATTGTGCTATTTTGCTGAATAGCACTTCTCAGACCCATGAGTACCTTCCATTCCCATGTGCTCAGTGCCCAGATGCAGGGTCTAGCAGCCACATCTGGTATTAAAGAGGCTCTTTCTTCTTCTCACCTTGCTTGAGCTGAGGCATGGTCTGAACAACAAAGAAATACATTCATCCAGGTGAAAAACACCATTACTTGAAAAGCATCAGGTAATTGGGATATCTCTGAAAATCTAAAGAAGAATGCTCAGAAGATGAAGGGAATATATCCTGGCAATTGTTGTTCCTTTAACTGCAAATAAAATGATGTGAGTGTCCTGAAATGAAGACGATAATGACACTGTGTGCAAAAAATAGCATAGGACACATTTTGAAAACTTGACTTGTGACAGAACTACACTACAAAGCCCTTTGCAGCTGTCTTCAACATCAGGATCCAGATGTACAAATGGAATGTGAGAATCAGCTTTGGATTTCAAGGCAACATTGTGAATGGTGTGTGAATGTATCTTATCCAAAACATTAATTCAAAACGTCTTTGCAGGCAAGTTGGTCAAAAAAACCCACTGAAACTGCAACATTTTTGAAGACATGGCTAATGGGTTACCCTTAAAGTCAACCTTGTTTAACACCCATGTTAATAGTCTAAGAAGGCTGAGTAGGCTGCTTGTTAATAGGATTCTTAGACTATTGAATTGAAGGGAAATGTGAAAATCAGGCAGGTCGAAAGTAATAATGGTAAAAGAACACAAAGCTGCTAGTGAATAACAAAATGGGGTCTGGTTTAGAGGAAAAGAAACAAAATGATCGAGTGAAAATGATTTTTGTTTCAGGCAGTGGGTAGAGGAATATTAAAAATTAATGATGCTGAATGACATGTAGAGAGAGAAATATACCACTGGGAATACTGTAGGCAGAGCTGACAGTGTTTGCATCAGGAGACACTTTCTTCCTTTCTGTCCTATTCACTAGAAATCTGCAAGTTTTCAACAAGCTACTACTGAAACTTTTGGTCTGCATAAATGAACTGAGCAAAACAAAGTGATCATTTAGCTGAGAGGTGTCAGTCTTATCTATGTATCCATAGCATCACTGTACATAGGGCATTATACATTCCAAATGATGAAGATTCAAAGAACAAAAAAACAAGGCATGTGGGAAACTGGAGGAATTAAAAAAGATTAGATGCTAAATTAGTCTAGCAAAATAGTCTTGTAGTATAGCAAAATCGGTCTTGTAACTAGGGCTGGATGGACTTGCAGAGCAGACAGACAAGATCTTCTCTTCCATTGGATATGGTGGGGGCAAACAGGGTGACAAAGGCTGAGGAAAAGGCTGAGGGGCTTAATGCCTTCATTGCCTCAGTCTTTGATGGTAAGACCAATTGTTCTTGAGGTACACAGCCTCCTGAGTTACCTGACAGGGACAAGGGAACAGAATGAAGCCCCATAATACAAGGGGAAATCATCAGTGACCTGTTACACCACTTAGTGTGGTAGTGTACACACAAGTCTATGGGGATGGACGTGATCCACTCAAGGGTACTGAAGGAGCTGATGGAAGTGCCCACCAAGCCACTTATTATTATCAGCAATCCTGGCTAACTGGGGAGCTCCCAGTTGACTGGAGGTTAGCAAATATGATGCCCATCTACAAAAAGGGCTGGAAAGAGAATCTGGGGAAACACAGAGCTGTCAGTCTGACCTCAGTGCCAGGGAAGGTTATGCAACATGTCTTCTTGAGTACCATCACATGACATGTACAGGACAGCTAGGTGATCAGGCCCAGTCAGCACTGGCTTTTGAAAGGCAGGTCCTGCTTGACTGACCTGATCACCTTCTACGACAAAGTGACCTGCTTAGTGGATGAGGGAAAGGCTGTGGATGTTGTCTACTGAAGCTTTAGTCTCGGTTGGACTTGATCTTAAAGGTCTTTTCCATCCTGAAGAATTCTATGTTTCTCTGATTCTATATCCAGTGTGCCAGTACTTTCCTTTTAGTTTGAGAAATTTGGAACTGGAATTATCTTGTACTCTGTGTCATACTCCATGGATAGCATGTGATGTATATAACTTGCAAACATATAAAGGTAAAAGAGACTTGCTCTTTGTTGGTGCTTATATAGGACAATGCTAAATGTATTTAATGAAAGAAAAATAGATGTTTCTCTCGTCCCATGATGAAGAAAATTGAGAAGTTTTTTAAACATGAAAGTAACTGAGGGAAAATCATAGTGGATCTTCCAGCCATTACATAATACAGTGTGATTCTGCAATTCCTTAGATTTTGACAGATTCTGTCACCAAAAAAAAAAAAAAAGGAAAAAGAAAAAAGAAAATAAAGAAAATTAAAGAAAGAAGAAAATTGAAAAGAGAAAATAAAGAAAAGAAGAAGCAAAACAAAGTAAAAGCCTGGAAGTGAGATACATTATGTTCCCCAGTGAATAAGTACATTGTTAGTGTTCCCAGACAAGCTGATGTGGTGAATTCACAAAGTATGAATAAGCAAGGGCTGTCAGTACAGTTTGGCAACCAGGACTCTTCCATGTGTCCCTGAATTGCTGCAGAACTGAATGCGTTGCTCATTACTGAAAATCAACAGGTCAGATGCTAATTGGCATCACTTCTTTTGCTCATCATTTAAGCTGTGTGTTGTGGGTGCTAAATTCTACTGTGGGTCCAATGAGTGAAAAACTGTGATTTGACATTAACTTCACCCATTTTGACAGATTCAATACGAGGACATAAGAAAAATAATTGTAGAAATCAGGACCTGAAAGTGTTGGATTGTATTTAATGCTCAGAGCATGAGATTGGTTGGGCTGTTTCTTAAATTAGACATGAGGAAAATGATGGCTTATAGGCTGGAATTTCTGTGGATGCTCATTAATGTAGCATCAGTTGATGCAACAGAGCTATTTCAAGCACTAGCCTGCTATTTACAGAAATTTGCATTGGTTTAGAACAACATCCTGATTCTCTTTGCACACCTTTGCCACATGCCGGTGCAACAGGTATTTCTGCTCTTTATGTTTGGATTGTTTGTTAATGAGATATGTGACAGAGGATACATGAGTTTATTGAAGTGACCCTGATTTAAACAAAACAGTAATTACTGTAGCAAATTACTGATGACAACATTTACCTGACTCTTCTATAAGGTAATGCTCTCTCTTTCTGTGTACTGGTACATGGTCAGAAGAGGTAAAGAGAGCTTGGAGTTTGCATGGGTGGAGAGCATCAGCAAATTGCCAGACTGTTTTACACACTGAATAGCATTCATGATCCTTAGAAAGGCACTCAAAGCTGGTTATGCTAAGCGTTACATGAACACATAGAGCATTTTCTGGCCTCAGAGAATGCAAACATTATGCAGTGTGGTCAAGTGGGCAGAATACTGGTTTCCAATTCAAAGAATGGCGTTTTCTTGCCTGCTGTGTGACCTTCAATAAAGTGATTTGCTTCTCTGTGCCTTAGTTTTCTCATCTGTAGGTTTGTGTTGCTGACCTCTATCGGAAAATATTTTGGGATAAATTGCTGAAAAGGACATCCTAGTAATGGCTACTTCATTATAGACTCATAGAATCATGGAATAGTTAGGGTTGGAAAGGACCTTAACATCATCTAGTCCCAACCCCCCTGCCATGGGCAGGGACACCTCACACTAAACCATGTCACCCAGGGCTCTGTCCAACCTGGCCTTGAACACCACCAGGGATGGAGCATTCACAACTTCCTTGGGCAACCCATTCCAGTGCCTCACCACCTTTACAGAAAACAACTTGCTCCTTATATCCAATCTAAATTTAAACTTACCTCTAACAAAGCCTAGCTAGAGCACTTTAAATTTAAGTGCCGGGGTCATAGTAGATGAATCCATTTCATTACTGTGATTCACTCTCTTGAACTAGGGTCCTGGCTCATAACACTTACCACTTTGACAATATATTTTCTATTGTTTTCTGCAAAACTAACAGGAAAGTAGCTGTTCTGCATTGTTTCATCCTCATGAATAAATTGCTTGGTGACTAACTTTCCCACTCCGTTTGTCACATGCCCTCTTCCAGAATATGTGGTCTCTCCTTTCTAACTTTAAGTAAGTAAGTAAACTATTGCAATGAATTTACACAAAGAATGCTCTTTGTTTCTTTGATCAAAAAGTCATTAACACAAAGCATTCCTAGTTGTCCTGGATTTGGAGTTCGCATATATTAAAAATTGAGATGCAGCGCAGCCCAAAGGGAAGATCTGTAGTGATATTCTCCTCTGAAAATAGCAGGGTGCTGATGGGTATCTTTGAAAATGTTCCCTCAAGTGAACTCACAGTGCTTTCAAATGCCCGCATTTATATAAAAGCCTAATGTTTGGGATTACCTCTGCAGTGACTGTGAAGTACCCCAGAGAATGCTTTGGTTTAATGAATAAATCTGCTTGCAAGAAAGAGGTAGAGTAACCCCTCAAAATCCATCTCCCTTAGGGCTGACATTTAGTGTACCCAAGGCACACCCAAGCAACTAACCTGGCCTGTTTATACGTGCTGCCATCACTCAAAAAGAGATCTGAAAGGGGTCTGTGATGGATTTACAAGAAAGTACTCCTTCCTTTGCTTGGGTTAATGATCACTCCAAAGCTTTTATCTGGTTTTGTTGTCAGACTAATGTCAGTCTGTGTCCAATGAAAAAGACTTCACGTATCATGGGAAGAGTTTAGGGTAGCATAAAATGCCTGAGCTCTGGAAATGTCAGCCATTTCTGAAAGGTGTGAACACTGCCTGCTTTGTTTTTCCTAAAGAGAGAAACTTTAAATGGTGAGGAAAAAAGAAGCAGAAATAATTCCAAGGTAACATATTAAAAGTGTCTCAGCTGATGCTGTTTTCAATGCCTTAATGACAGGCCATGTCTCACTGCAGAGCTGTACCTTCAGAGCTGTGCAGTCCCACAGGCTTTTACAACACTGTTTTCCTAGGATGACATTAGGACCTTTAGGTGTCACAGGTTTATGTCACATAGTCTGTGAATATTTTCCTTGATAGTGAAGCAAGCTGGAGGCAGCCTAGGCTGCAGCTCATCCAGAGCTGATTGCATTATCTGCTCTGGGCCACCCTGTATTGGATAATAACATTTGATTACTCATAAAGAAAGGTCACGTAGCACCATTATTCAGAAGTCAAAGTGTGTGTGAAAGGGAACCTACTATGACTATGAAACATTCCTGATGATTTACCACCATAAAGTTATAGTGTATGCACATGATGCCACTTGGAGAAGACATTCTTAAACTGTCTGTGACCTTTGTCGTTCATACCAACCTAAGAAGTCCTTATAGGATCTAGTTTACGACTATTCTACTTATTTTAGAATTTTCTGGGTTTTTTCCTTATTTTGGATGAGAAGACTGCCTGCATGAAGAAGCATACTGTGTACTTTTTATTATCATAATCATATCTGTACAAGTACAAAAGTATTCCCATCGTAATGAAGAAGGATTTGCATGATCTTCAGCAGTTCTATAAACAGATAAACTGAAGCAGGATCTTTCTTCAACTCTTTTTTAGGGTTAAAGCTGCATTACCCTAAATAATATATCTCTTCTCGGAAAGATATTGGATAAGAATGTACTTGAAGAGGTGCAAGTCATCTCTAATGCAAGAAGCATGTACAGTACCACTGGGGTCCTTAGAACTGATGTGTTGCAAACTTGCCCTGTGACCTAAGTTTCCAGAAAAACATGTGGCTCTCAAACACAATGAAGGATTATAAGGTCACTCTTAAACCTTCAACCTCACTGGGAATTTGTGAGCATTTAATGTCTTCATCATTTGCTTTTCATGTCAGTCTGTTTACAATTGAATGAACAATTTGTCTGTTCATCTTGTCTGATTCTTTGCCTTCAAAATCTGGTATGGGACAAGTCTCTCAAGAACAGGACTGGCTTCATAGCTAATGCTAGGATATTGATTTTTGTGTCCTAGAACCCATGGCAGAAAAAAATGAATGCAGAATTCTGCATGAGCTGCATCAAGTAAACAACTATATATATTATGCTTTCTCTATATATGCATATGTATGTATGGATATATATCTATACATTTATGTAACACCAGTGTACACAATATATATTTGTAAGTACATGCATATACCAATATACATTCATTCAAAGAAAAATAGTTCTACACTGGTTTCGCCTGGCCTGAATGATGTTGTTTTACAACATGATGTCTTGGGTTCAGCAGTAGCAGTCATTTTTTCTCCTTCTTAGTAGCTGGTTCAGTGCTGTGTTTTTGACTTTTGGCCTGAGAACAGTGCTGATAACACTGATGTTTTTAGTTGCTGCACAGTCATGTTTACTCTGATCAAGGACTTTCTGAGTCTCATGATCTGCCAGGGAGGAGGGGAAGCTGGGAGGAAGCAGAGACAGGACACCTGACCCAAACTGACCAAAGAGGTATTCCATACCACAGCACGTCATGCCCAGTGTACAAACTGGGGGCAGTTGCCCGGAAGGTCTAGATCACTGCTCAGGTCAGACTGGGTATAAGTTAGCAGGTGGTGAGCAGTTGTATTCTCTTCCCTTGTTATTTCCCTTGTCATTATTATCATTGGTGGTAGCAGCAGTGGTTTGTGTTATACCTTAGTTACTGGACTGTTCTTATCTCGCCCATGGGAGTTGCACTCTTTCCATTTCCCTCCCCATCCCTCCGGGAGTGGGCAGAGGAAAGAGGAGGTGTGTGTGTGGGGGGGAGGGAGCGAGGGCTGCATGTCTGAATTGACAGGCTGGGCTTAAACCACGATACATGGATATTTTACATTTGAGCTCTTTTACCATACAGAGACTGGCACTAAGAAAAAGCCTTATCTCATGAAGAAAGTGTATGAAATACAATCATGCTTCTTTTACACAGACCTATCTGCACTTTAGGTGAATATAGAACAAGACATGTTTTGGTGAATGAAGCCTTTCATTTTTCTTCTGAATAGATGTTTTGACTATTATCCCACAAGAGGGCAGCAAAGGAAAATGGTTGCCGAAAGGCAAGACAAAAACATTCAAGGGCATTTAAGCATTTAAGTGTCCTACTGTGCTTAATAAAATCCTGCAAATACCATTGTGTGGGAACTAGGAGAGCTTGTAGAAAGCCACCTGCTGAGAGAAAGAGCATTCAAATGCTCTTCAAGCTTCCCAATCTGTAGAGGGCTTAATGAAGTTACTTGCTACTACCTTCAAATATGCTCCCCAGTCATGTGGTAACAGCACAGCAGCTAAGCGAGGTCTCCTGGGCTTCAGCATCCTAAACTCTAGTACTAATTGCTCTGTTCTCATAGAATTTAAGTGCTTTCCTCCAAATCCCTCTTTCTCTTTCTAAACCAGTATTTGCCTGAGGAAGCACTGATGCAAATGGAAAAACAACCTGATGACAACAAAACTATAACACTTTTGACAGTTTTATCCCAAGATCCTGCCTAAGAAAAAAGGAATCCTGATTTATTTTGGTTTGGTTTGGTTTACTGTTATTTGGTGGCCTTACCTAGAGCTATTTGAGCAGAAGTTAGGGTGTTATAGCTGGTTTGAGTAGCTGGGGGAGCGTCTGTGTGCCACAGTGACTGTGCTGAATGCAAATAGAGGTTTAGTCAAAGAAGTGGTTCTGTGCAGCATCCTGAATTTTCATTCACGCGTTTTGCAGTTATGCAGGCAACCAGGGCACCAGCCTGTTAATTACCTTTAAAATATACAGGAGACTTTTCCCATTTCAAATGCTTCAGCTTCTAAATAAATGACAAACAGAAGGCAGAAGAAAAAAACTCTAGCATAGGAAAGTGAAGGCATCTTTCCAAAGGCTGTATCAGAGCTTGGATGTGGACCCAAATCTCAGTCATTCTGTAGCCTCAGGATTGGACATTTTCTGTAGCATTTTCTGCTACTGCTGCTGCCATATTGTACCTAATAGAAAGCATGCTCAGGGTGACACTGGAACACAAGCGAGAGGGCCCACACGGGGACAGGTTTATTTGTTCAAAGCAGGATCCCACTTCCTTCTAGTTGCTTCCAACAAATGTGGTCGAATGAGCTGTGAAATGCAGCAAGTCACAAGTGTAACCCAAAACATTACAATTTAGCTGAGGCTGAGAACACAGATAAACTATTGTTTTAAAGGATGCCCAAGAGTTATTTAGTCTGGGTACAAAACTAGGCATGTGCCTGATTGCCAGGAAAGAAACCTGAGCATCTGCCCCTGTTGAAGCACCAACACGCTCCAACCTGCTGCTTGGATGGAGAAGTGGATTGTGTCCTCACCACCATCTGTGGTAGATGATGTCTTGACAGGGACTGGGGAAACTTTGGCTGTCTAGAAGGTTGCCCTAAACCAGGTTGCTACCTCTGTTTGCCTCTGTATCGCTCCACCTTTTGCTGCAAACCATCCTATTTCCGATTTCCTAGTGAAGCCCTCTCCTCAGGCTCAAACCGAAAGCGGTCGCCATTGGGCCTCCTCTGCTGCTACTCACAGGCTGACATGGTCCGACATTCACTGCAGAGCGTCACACTGTACGCATGCCTGTGAGCATCAGGCTGTGTCCTACTGGGGACCTGCTTGCAGCTGTGCTAAACTGTTCTCATTACATATGCCTGGTACCAGGGCACCATCTCTTTATGTAGTTCTTATGTCATGCTTCTGTTATGGCTTGCATAGGGTGCATGGTCCTGTCCCTTCAGGGTTGCAAGAATCAACTCTAAATCTATTCCAGGGCAGAAAAAAAAACCTGGATAAGCCCTGGATATGGCCAAAAGAGAAACACGCATGGAATACAACTGTGCACTTAGTGTAACACTTCAAAACAAGGGAAAAGAAAATCTTTTCCATGCTAAACTGAATGTCTAAAATAGTAAGTACCGATCAGCTCTCCCGAGCTCTAGCAGATGGATGGGCTGCTGTTTTTTAAGCCACTGTGAATCTCTCCAAGCAAAATGACACTCTCCTTTATTCTGAGCTAGAAGAATAATGAAAGAATCAATCAAATCCTCTAACAGTGACAGAAAACAGACAGAAATCCATGTGAGTCTTTTTTGAGACTCTAAGAGGATTAAATTCCTCAGGCAGGAACTCTTCTATAAGGGTTTGTTTATGGGGAGAAATAAAAGTTTGACAGATGTGTGTGGTCAGTTCAACAAAGCAGACTGTATAAACCTTGTATGCTATCTGAAGTGACACAACCTGGTTCTTTAGGTCCAGGTTAGGATCAAGGACCTGAAATGTAATTTTGACTCTGACACAAACAAACCCAGAGCCATCAAACAAATCCCTCTGGTGCTTAGGGCTTCTCATTTCCTTCCCTATTCATCCCATTTGTCTACTTTGGTAGAAACCCATCAAGGCTGTCACTATAGATGTGCTTTCAGCAGTTGTAAATGAAGTAATTAATACAACCTGAAACCTACTCAGGGAGTCTTGTGTAGTCCCACCATGCTAGGTCTGTGTGGAGTGAGGGAGATGAGGGGTACCAAGGAAGCCTCTCCTCCTTTAAACAGTGTTTTGTGGGATGCTGGCACTCCACTTGAGATTGTGGTAGTGCAAGAATACTTCCCCTCATCCACAGTATGACTGCACCCGGACCTATGTCTGATAACATTTCCAGGGGCACTGAAGAGATAGGTAACTCTATTTACACCATATAGCGTGGATCAAAGTAGGATTTCAATCTTAGCTAGAGACTGTAATACAAATCAACAAGTGTCTCATACAAAACAGAGTAAATTAGTCAGACAGCTTGGATGTTGCCTTCTGTTCATGTAAAATAATGTTTTGGAGAATATAATGCATAAGGTAGAGTTTTCAGAACTTTCTAGTATAATAACTCCACTAGAAAGAGGTTTTTAATATTAACCTTCCTCTTTACCATTAGAAAGTTCTGGGCTATGTATTACATAAGGTGAAACTCCTAAGCAAGTTTTATTTCTCCCAGGTGATTGAAATGACTTCCCAATGACTGACGCCACTCACTGACTTGTCTGGGTCTTAGACTATGTTCTCCTGATCAGAGTTAACAGAGGTCGCAGCACTTCCTGGGTCACAATATAACGTGAAGGTTGTTTTAAACAAACAGGTATTACTTTGCAATTACCAGGCCCTATCAGCAGGCACCCGGTCAGTGGCAGCTAGTACCATTGTGGAGAGCAACAATTAGTCTGTGCAGCTGGAGCACGGCTGTGTTGACTACTGCAGCATCTTGTGTTAGACATACAGAGATACACATTGGATTGCTGCAGTTTTATGAAGTTCAGGGCTTAACCAGGTCCAACAGGAAGAGTGGCGATATCCTGGGTGTTACTGCTCGCTGTCACTTTCATTTCAGTCTTCATGATACATCTAACTGTTCTATAGGACAAAGATACTAAACCAAAATGTGTTACAGGCTGAAGGGAAACACAGGAAATGATGGGGATTGCCAGGAAAAAATCAGGTTAGTAAAATCCATCTGTTCTCCCTATCCCCCTCTTTCTCATTTCAATTCCTGTCCCATTCAAAGCATGATGATTTCACGTCAAACCCACACATTTTCCCATTGATATGCCAGTCTTCTGTAGGTTAGTTTGAGCCCCACAGGTGACCTGAAAAACCTCAGAAATGTTATGTGACCTTCTGGGAAACCGATGTGATTGTTAGCAAAGTCAGATGATTTCCATGCACATTAATTTGCACTCTAAACTTTTTACTCAGCTATAAATACTGTAGCATTATATTTTTAGACTTATATGCCTTCCTTGTTCCAGGCAGAGGGTGTTGAGAGTGAGAAGAGCATCTGATGCTTGTTTGTTAAAGGGCCACGTGAGTTAAGAGCTCCTTTTAAAAATGATGCACTATAGAGGACTGAAAGCAGCTGACCTTTCTGCACATTAACATTCTGTGCTGGTAAAAGAGTGAGTGCTATTTAAGGGTGGCACAGGAAAGCAAGAAAGAGGGAAAGTTGTTCATGGCTACCTAAACAATGATTACAGAGTAAATGGATCTCTCAGAAAATGCTGAAAGGGTTTCTAATGGTGGTGGTTTTCCTCTGTGAGCAGCATGGCAGTTTTTCAAATGAATTAGACTGCAACAGTCAGCAGATGTGATTGTTTTCCAGGGCCATTTTTAAGACAATTCTACTGAAATTCCCTGATTTTTCTTTTTTTGTCCCAAGCTCCCTGTCTCCAAAAAGAGATTCCATTGTCTCTTTTAAGTTCTACTCCCCCCCGCCCTCCCCCCATCTTAAGAAGTGTTTTGGTGTTATTGATTTAAAATTGAGGTGACACTTAGAAGTGTCATGGTTTCATAGCAGCTTGTTTTGGATATCCAGGTGTGAGTTTATTTGCCCATGTGCATGTTCTGCATGTCATTTTGCAGCCTTTCTATTTCTATGGCTTTTTATAAATTTCATCATTTTGGTCATGAGACCTTACCAAATGCAATGGAAGAATTTTTTCTGAACGCTAACAAGGGTTCAGGTAATACCAAGTGTGGGAAGTTTCATCTAAAATTGCTCTATAAGAATATGCATATTAGTGGTTCAGTGCCAGACTTGATGGGATGCAGCCAAGTGCCAGAGCAAAGGTCAGGAAAGGTGTCTGTTATGATCTGATTGCTCTGGAAAAAAAAGCTCTTCAATTTTAACAGTCCCTAATGTGCTTTGGCAACCACAGTAATGAACATCACACTCTGGAGGACTTGAGTCCAGTGAGAGTACAAGATTCCACATAAAGAGTGCCAAGACTAGTCTCTAGATTGGCCTTCCAATACATGATTATGAGGGAAAGTCAACAGAAAAGATTGGATCAGGAGGAAAATCCACAAAGGTGTCTGAGATGTCAGTAAAAATTTTAGGGGGTTTGGCTTGGAAAGAAGGGTCTCAGTTGAAGTGGTTGGTGTGCCAGTGGAATTTTGGGCTCATTACAAGGGCATGTAGGAATAAGACAAGGGGAAATGGTTTTAAACTGAAAGCAGGTAGATTTATATCAGATATTAGGAAGAAGTGAAGGTGGTGAGGTGCTGTCACAGGTTGCCCAGAGAAGCTGTGGCTGCCCCATCCCTGACAGTATTCAAGGCCAGTCTGGACAAGGCTTTGAGGAACCTGGTCTAGTGGAAGGTGTCTCTGCCCATAGCAGGTGAGGGTGAGAGTAGATGATCTTCAAGGTCCCTTCCAATAAAACTGTTCTATGATTCTATGATTCATTCCTATGGCTCTCCAATCCATCTGTTTGTGACTAAGATCTGCATCAGCAGAGTGGGACCTGAACTGGTTAAGGAGTCTTCATACACAGCTGGGAGGAGTTAGATTTCCATGAGTGCTTGAAGAAATGCAGTGTATGTACACTGAGGAAAATATTTCCTGTCCTCGTGGTTGGGAAAGAAATTGCAGGACTTGTTAGACTGACAGGCTGCAGGTCATAGATTAAAAGCCCCTGAGGTCAGAAATGAATTCTAATTTTATGTTGGGTTGTAAAGCTCATTTATTTACATTATCCAGCCCTAAGTGCTTTCAGTGCAAGATAATAAAAGCCTTGGTCTGTGGGTGTATCTTGCAGAAGGACTGTGCCCATGGGCAATGTCCACAGCTGTTATTCCTGCATCTCCTTGTGGTGGCATTGTGAAGAAGGTACCTACACAAAACCAGCTTCTGGCTGGCTCATGATGAACAGGTTGGATTTATCCTAATCAAGGCTACTGCCTGCTGTAGGAGTCAAAATTAATAACATGGGCAGCTGTGTGTGCTACATCTTTTTCATGTCTCGGGCCAATAGTTTCATCCTGCCTGCAGGTGCAAAAAGATATTGCTGTGTCATTTATACCTGTTTCGGGTTTTAAATGCTCTGTTCTTCTTTCACACAGTAAAAACTGAGCTTCTGCTACAGAAATGCAATCTTACATTTTCTAGGTAAATGAATCTAATAAGACAGATTCATGATTCCCCTGCAAGCTGTCATACCTTGAATCTTTTTAACCATCTAAGACAGAGGAGATAGGAGAGGATGTAAATAAAAATGTCTCTGCAGAAAGAGCTTTTTACGTGGTTTAGTAGTTCAGGAGCAACTGCTGAAGGGCAATAACGCCACAACTTACTCTAGACTGCTACAGCTTAAACCTGAAACTGGTTAGAAAGTTTATATTTCAGAATATTAGTATTTCAGAACATTCATTTAGACATAGCAAATACATCACTGAAAACCCCCTGAGCTGTGCTTGTTGGTGTTTCCAATGAGCCACAATGGTTCCAGGACATGTGTAATAGGTATCCAGCAAAGTACTTTCTGATTGTCTTGAAGAAGCTGCCCCTTTTCCTCAAAAATACCATTCAAGCCTGTTAGATGTGTTAGAAAAAGACTAAACATCAGAACCTGTAGGATAAGCTGCATAAAGACAACCAACAGAAAGGAATCACAGTGCATGTCAATTCAGATACAATTATGTGCTTATAGAATTGGAATTTTCTATTACTTTTTTTTTAAGAGAGCCTGAGGGGTTTAGGAGTATTAAACTCTTCTCCCTCTATTTAGATGCTGCTGAAAATGTCTTACCAAAACAACCCATATGAAATCCTCATTCCATGCCCATGAGCAGGATAATCTGTCTTTAAGAAGTCTGTCCTGCCCTGAAACTCTGATATGAAATAGCTGGGTGGACTCAAAATGGCTTTAAAAGGTTTGAAGTACACTGGAAACTATGCTCCCTTCTCCTAAGGCAGCAGAAAAGAGAACAGAGTGACTGGCATGTGCACTGCAGTGATGCACTATTAATAATTCAAAGCAGCAGAGGCTTTTATTCTGTCTCGCCATTGTTACTTTCCAGCACAAATCTCTCACCTCTGTCATTTGGTAGGAACTGCTAATCCAAGTGAAATATTAGGATTTGTTCTCCTCTTGGTGACAGAATTAGATAATGGTGCATTTTGGAGAGGAAAGGGGAAAAATTCTTCTTCTCAACCTTTGTGTGAAGTTTGAGAAATGCATCATGAATTACAGGTTGCAAATAGGTAATTGGGTTATTTGGAAGATACTTTCTGAGCATTTAACATGCCTCTCTTTCTTCTCTCCACAGCTTCACAGGAAGCTTTTATTTCCATTTTTCTTTTACTTCATCCCATGGTTTCTATTCAGCAAAGGCTTTTCTGGCTATGGGACAAAAGCCTCCAGAAGCCTTGTCAGGCTGAGTATCTTAAGCAAGGAATATCATATGCTTATATAAAGATGGCAGGGAGAAATCATGATAAAAAACTACTCTTGCAGCAAACTCTTCATCCATTTAACTTAAGGCCACATTTTTTAGTTATATGGGAAAGTATGAACACCCCCATTGTAGCTAAGGTCAAACAACTCAAATATTGCGAAGATTTCCTGAGATCTCACTAAATCCTCTGTGAACAGACTCCTGATAAGGAACAAATGCTCTTCCCCAGTGTGTCTTACAGCCCTTAGAACAAATGAAATGGGGAGTTATTTCTCTGAGCACTGAGGTAAGTAAGGAGAAATGGCACTGCGAGAGGTGGTGGGGTGGGAATGGTGGAATGCAATTGGAGGAGTAATTCAATTTCTTTCCTGATGCTTGACTACAGGGTTTTTTGTTAAAATCAATGAAGCAGTTCTATAACTGATAGGGAAGCTAAATAGCTTAGTAGAGCATCTGCCAGGGAGCTGAGCCACTGGCTTGCAACGCTTCCGGTGCCTTCCACAAAGGGAGACATACAATAAATCACATTTTTTCCAGGCTCTGAATTGACGCATGAAATGGAAAAGGTTTGCCTTCCTCATCCTCAGTCAGTATTAGCAAGATCTGTGAAACATTCTCAGGACTGAAGATTTTGCCTTGTTTTGGTTGTTTATCTCAGTGGTAAAGAGATAATGGCAAATTCGTGGATTTAGGAAAAAAATCTTAAAATATCCAGTCTCCCTGTCAAGACTTCACAGATTGTAGAAAGTCTCATTCTTCCCCTATCAGTGGACTCAGGCACTTGTATTTGAATAAAACATAATTTCCACAGAGGTCTCTATAATCTTGTTTTGAACTCTTCAGGAGATAATAGAGTCATTGTTTTTCATGGTGGTTTGTTCCAGTGGTTAATCATATTTGCTGTCAAAAGTATGTTCTTTATTTCTAATTTGATCTTGTTTAACTTCTCATCATCATTTTTGCTCTGCTTTTCCACACTAGCATACAGAGGTCTCAAGAAGCCACTATTTTCAGTCCATGAAATTATTCAAATATGGGAATTAAATCAACTAAGTCCAGTAAAGCCTTTATTTCAATAAGCCACACTGCTTGACTCAGTTCTGCCAATGAGCAGAATTTTGATGAACACATTTTTGTCACCTCTGACAGTCTTAAGGATCACAAGTTCATAGAATCATATAATCTTTTAAAGGTCTTTTCCAAATAGGTTGGAAAAGACCTTTAAGATCAAGTCCACCTCTTAACCCAACGCTGCCAAGTCCATCACTAGCCATGCTCCTTAGTGACGCATCCACACATCTTTTAAATAACTCCAGTGATGGTGACTCATCCTGGGCAGTGTGTTGCAATGCCGGATAACCCTTTCAGTAAGGAAATTTTTCCTAATATCCAATCTAAACCTTATAAATACTTCTTATGAGGGAGAAGAGACTGACAGCCGCCTTGCTCCATCATCCTTTCAGGTTGTTGTAAAAAGCAATAAAATCTCCACTGAGTCTCCTTTTCTCTAGGCTAAACCCCACCAGGTCCCTCAGCTGCTCCTCAGCCAACTTGTTCTTTAAACCTTCCGTGATCCTCATTTCCCTTCTCTGGACCAGTTCCCCACCTCAATGTCTTTCCTGTAATCAAGTGCCCAGAACTGACCACATCACTCAAGGTGTGGCCTCACCAATGCTAAGTACAAGGGGACCATCACTCCTCTAGTACTGCTGGCCATGGAGTAACTAAGACTATTACAAAGCCGTGAACCATGGCTGGAAAAGCCTAACATCTAAAATGGATTTACACAGAATACAGGTGCCCAAATCTGAAGTCATGACCTTGCACAAAGGTAATGTTGCATGTTGTCTAGAAGTTGTGGCTTCCACCTCAAAGGAAGAACTCTGGTTGGATACCATTCTGTGCTCCAAAGAAAGATTAAAAGTTTTGTTTTGTTAGGGTTTTTGTTTGTTTGGTTTGGGTTATTATTTGCTTGCTTGCTTGTTTTACTGATAATTTATTAACCATTGGAACGTGGAGCAAAATCAACTTGCCAACTGTGTTGATGCTAACACGCAGTACTTTCTGACGTCCACAAGATATATTCAACCTGCGTTTAAAAAAAAAAGGGATAATAGATGGGAGCTGTTAGGATGCTTTTTGGAATTTTAAAGAAAAAATATAAATTAAGGTATAGCTCAGTGTCTGAAAGTGGAAGTTCATATTACAGCTGTTGCCATTAAATTTTTCTATCTTGTATGTTTGTCAGGTGATGTTCCACAAGAGGTAATATAAAGGTATGGGTTGCTATGCCTTGGCAAGACCGGCTGACGTGAATAAGCTGCAGTGAACATATCATCAACCTTGTTTGACAGGATAAGAGGAAGGTATGTTGTTGCTTAAGTTAATTTTTAAGTATTGGACACAGGTGTGATTTTTGTATCTGAATACATTCTGAATAGATAAATAAAAGGAAACTGTGAAAACAGATTTCTTTCTTCAGGAAGAAATAAAATAAAACCTTGGCAAACAAACCCAAATCCAAAATGAACAACAGTAAAGGATTTGTTGGAGGTGATGCCACGAAAACTTACCTGCTAAAATCCATAAAATAGTTTCTGAGAGGTAATGGGTCCTGTCAAGTTAACTTTCATGAAAGGGGGAATTTAATGGAAGAACAGGTGACTGCATACTGCAGTGTCAGCTGTGGCAGGGGGAAGGTATTTCCTGTGTCCTTATTACCCTGTGAGCAGGTCCGGGATAGCCAAGCTGCTGAGCAGCCACTTGAGTATAACTAGGCTGTTAATGAAGAATGAGATGTAAAGGCAGCATCTTGGTTCACCCTGTGGGATAGGTCCTCTTTCCTCCCTCATTCAGATGGGAAAAGTGTCAGGCTACAGCTCCCAGCCTGGCCAAGCCCTGGTCTTGCCTTTCTCAGGACACGGCTGCGGAGAAGGAGCTGGTGCCACTGTGATTCTTATCCCATGCAGTGTCCTGACCCCAAAGATGGGGATCTGCCTCCTGGGCACAGCTTTAGAACATTGATCTGGGCACATCCAAAAGAGGTAATAACTCATCTGAAGCAAAATTACTTGTTGATTTATGGAAACTTAAGAAACTGACAGCCTGTCACAGTAGCCTCTGTGAGGAAAGATAAGTAAGAAGATGCTGTTGTATGTTCATTATTTTAAGTAAGGGATGAGTTAATTAAAATGATACTTAATATCCTGATACTGTGATAATATCCCTTGACATGCTCCATGTCACTGCTGCTGGGAGTGGGTTTTGCAATCAGAAGTCATTTCACACATATATAATTTGTTTTAGAGCCTTAGTTTTCAGCAAACTAGCTGAGATTTCCTTTTACGTTTCTCCATGTGGGAACAGTGGTGCCTTCATAAAAAAAAAGAAAAAAGAATAAAACATTACAAAGATGAGGGGGGCACTGTTTTCAAGACCCTCAGAAGGTACATGGACTATGAAACAGAGATGTACAGTATATCAATATTAACATAATTACCAGCCAGCAAAAAACACTTTAGGCTGAAGGAGGTCTGGGTCAGGAGAAGTATCATGAATGGCATTTTACAGGGGGTGCTGTCTAACCAGCCCTGCACAGTGCTGTCTTTGTCACATGAAAGAGGTGAATGAATCAGCCTCAGGATGGCTCTGTAACTCTGACAGTGATCACCCAAAAAAGATCTGAGTGGAAAATGGTCAGAAGGAAAGAATTTTATTTTGTTTTTCAATTGGGCCTCATCTGCTAAAGTTACATAAACCATGCCAATACTTTTTCCTACCAGGAAAGCTAATGAGAGCATTCCTTAAGTACTGACTTAACTGCAGTAAGTTTCAAATGCCTAGAGATATGCATATTGAATTTTTACCCCTTCCCTCCCATCTGCTGACTGCTCTGCTGCTGTATTTTTTCCCCTCCGGCCTCAAAGCACAGAGTTGCAGAAACTGCAAAGGCTTAATCGTGTCGCTGCCATTGAGCAATAGAAAAAGTTTAATGGGGAGGTTAATAAGTTCCCTGTGCAATTATATCACTTACCCTGTACCACTAGCGATGGTTAATGTGGTTATTTCCTGCCCGTCTACCATTCCACTGTGTGCTTGGGAAGTCAGCTCTAGAGCTGGGCTCTCTGCTCCCTGACTTGCAGCTTGGTGGTGTGCAGTGATAGGACATTTGGCTATTAGCCACCCACCTTTGCTGTGCTGTGTATTTGTATAAACCCCTTGACTCCCTGTGAAATAAACAGGAATGAATTAAAGCTGAAAACAGGGACTGATACTTTCCCCCTGTGTGCAAGAGCTATTTTCTGAATTACTTTTTCTCAACACACACTTCTAAATGATGTCACACTGCTCTCAGTAGAAGTAAACCCTCTTCTGTCTTGTGGCTTAATGCAAACTAACAGTAGATACATTAACGGGGATCAGTACCTTACTGTGACTTTCCGGATAGATATTACTAAAACTGGTGGATGGAATAAGTTAAACAACACTAAACCCTTTTCACTGTCCTGCAAACAAGCACTCTTGCCATGGATATGGTGTTTGCTACAATATAGATGTGACAGTTGCAACTATGCACTTAGAATAATGATTTCAGGACAGATCTATTGTCTAGATAGTCAATATTCCATCTTCTTTAATGATTATCAACGAGTATTTCAAAGCCGGCATAAACTGCCCTTGATGTAGTTGAATATATGTTGCTTTTTGGGGAAGAAAGCTGTGGATTTCAACCTGTTTGTTTAGAAAATGCTGAAGTCATTAGAGCTTATGGCATGGAGCTGGTTGGAGGGACTGAGGTACAAATTTCTGAGCAAGCAGCTGGCTGCTGTTTGTTTCTGTAGCACACATTTGTAGAAATAAATAAGGTGACATCGAAGAGTGCAGTCAGTTTCTGCCAAGGCTTTCTCCTCTTTATGGGGAATATCTAGGAAAGCTCTCGGTGTTGACTAGCTGGTTTGGCCAAAGAGTTACAACATAAGGCAATTTGCCTTTAGAAACCCGGGCGTGCATGTTTCAAAGGATATTAACCAGGTGTTTTGTCTTTATAGGTCCTTCGTGTATGAGCAATTCTATCCTGTATGCACAAGAAACACTGAAGATAAAGTTGTGAGGGAAATCTGAATATTCTAATGGTGCCATAAAGTCATAGAATAAAACTGGAAGACTGAGAGCATAGATAATAACTTCTGTTCCATTGAAAACAGATGCTACAATGAGAAATAACATTGCTGAACCTTTAAGGTCATCACACATGGAAAAGAAACAAGCAGTGTAATTGCTGGGGTGACAAATAGCCATCCAGCGTAGACAAATAGTCCCAAGCAGGGATTTACCTGTGACAGTCACAGGTGGAATTCCTCACTAAAGAATTAGTCATGGCAATGAGCTGATTTAGTGAACTCTTTATCTGGGCAACACAGACTCAGGATTCATTAACAGGCAATTTTTCTTGGGAACATAGTTATGCTAATGGGGATTTTGAGAAGGATAACACAGAAAGCCACCCTTGTGCCTATGATAAAAGCAGGCAATTTGGGCCCGTGCTAAGAAGCAGTGAAGTTGCCCTCACAGATCCAGTCCAATTCTGTTATCTAGTTAACACCTTCCACTCACTGTTAATTGTCATAGAGCTTGGCAGCAGTGGTGAGAATTAGAAAACCAGTTCAGCTGGGATATCAGCAAGAATTAAATGTTTAGAGAACGAGGACAAGTGAGCACATCCAGCACAGAAATAAGCTGTGAAAAAGAGGACAACTGTTAATAAGCTGTTCAAACCAGCCAAAACTCACTTCTTTAGTGACTCGAATACCATTGTGAATATGAAATTAATTTAACTGCTTCAGCTGTTAGTCATTCCTTGTATCCTGAAAGCTGAGGGGCTCAGCTTTCTCTGTGTGGCATAAAAGAAATTATATTTGAGGGGATTCAAAGGACCTATCAGTTTAGAATGAGAGCTCGGTTACTGGCTGTATCATCACTGCTGATATGGAGACATGGTGTCTCCCATGTCTGTAGAACGTGAAGAAGAGGCCACAACAGTCGATGTCTGCCCAGCTGATGAGGAGGAGCAGAGCCGCGCACCTCTCGCTGTCGTGGCAGAAGAGGAGGAGGAAGCACCAGCTTCCCCTCGATTTGACATGTTCTTCTGTCCTGAACCCCGTCTCTGGAGCAAAGGCACTGGACCTCCCCAGTGAGCAGCTGTCAGCATCAGCCCCCGTGCCTTAAGTGACCGGCCAACACACCACCCAGCTGTGGCGCTGCTCACAGCAGCCTGGGGCACCGAGTGGTGCTGCCCAGCACCAGCGAGTCGAGGCAAGCAGACACTCCTCCTGCCACCACTGGTGACAACGGCACCCCGGCCACCACCTCTCTCAGTGAGAGCCGTGGGCAGCTGCTGCAGGCTCCCACTTGTAACACCAGCAGCCCCTGCAGCTTCTGGCAGTGTGAGCCACTCGGCCGTAATCACCTCAAGCCCTAACCCATGGCAGCTTCTAAGAGCTGCTGCCCAGATGCACCGTGTCCCCAGCTGGCAGCAGCATTGCTGGAGACCTGTCAGCCTGCTCTACTCAGGTCCACAGTCTCTTGGTTTGTGTTTGGGGTTGGGAAACCACCTTATACTCCTGGCCCCCTTCTGTGCAGCTGGCACGCAAAGCTCCACAGTGCAACTGGAGCAAGCGGAGAACAACTTATCTTGCTGGAAACCAGCTCTAAAGACTGTCTGGGAAGCTGTAGTGTGGCGCGAGCACCTTGGATTCCCTTCCAAACCCCATGTGCTTGGCTCTTTCCTTGCTTGGAGTCTGTGGTTGTGAAAGCAGAGACAGAATGCATCGAGAGTATCTGAAGGGTGGCTATAAGGATGCTGGGGATGGACTTCATTAGGGACTGTAGTGATAGGACAAGAGGTAATGGATTAAAACTTAAACAGGTGAAGTTTAAATTGGATATAAAGAAGAAGTTCTTTCCTGCAAGGGTGGTGAGGCACTGGAATGGGTTGCCCAGAGAAGCTGTGAATGCTCCATCCCTGACAGTGTTCAAGGCCAGGCTGGACGGGGGTTAGAGCAACCTGATCTAGTGGAAGGTGTCCCTGCCCGTGGCAGGGAGTTGGACCTGGAGAAGCTTTAAGGTCCCTTCCAGCCCTGGTCTCTTCCACTGGAAGGGATGAAACATTTACCACTCCTGTGGGCAACCTGTTGCAGCGCTCTACCTTTCAAAGTAGAATCTCCTACTGCTATCCACTGCCACTGCTTCTTGGCTGCACTAGCAGTATTCCTCTTCATTGGTGCAGGAAGGGGTTGTTCCTCCGTTGTGGTGCTTTTGGCCATACAGCAGTGAGGCTCCTGGGCTCTGCAATGTCCACACGCTCTGGGGCTGAAGTGTCCTCTCTGGAGGTGCTCTCCTCTGCCAAGGAGCTTCACCTACAGAAGCTGTCTGCTCATGGAGAGGTGTATTCTTCCCTGGGCTGGACACTGGCTGGATGGCCGAGCCCCAAGACCAGCTGTGAATGGTATCACATCTAGTTGCCGACTGGTCACTAACAGTGCCCCCCAGGTAAGGCAGTGGAACAGGTTTGCTCCACGAAATTGTAGCTGCCCCATGTCTGTCAGTGTTCAAGGCCGTGTAGGATAGGGGTTGATGCAACCTGGTCAAGTGGAAGGTATCCCTATTCTTTGGGACTTGGATGAGGCTTTGGGCAACCTGGTCAAGTGGAAGGCAGGGGGGGTGGAAATAGATGACCTTCAAGGTCCCTTCCAATACAAACCATTCTATGATTGCGTGATTTCAGAATCTCTTTGGTCTCCGTGTTCAGACCCATTATTCTGTGATAAAATTTTGTGTGGAATATATTTAGGCATTTTTATTATTTTATGTTTCTGAAGGCAGAACTCAGCTAATTACATCTGGCCTCACAATCCAATCCAATGGGTTATTTTCCAATGAAAATCATTATTTTTATCTTCTTACAATTAAACACTTTCCTGTTTTGGTGACTCTTTTCTTAGCAAAAAATAATGTCTCAAAATATGGAAAACAAGATTTCCTAACCATATTGTCCATCGTTTGACAATGTATCTGATCCAGTGGTGATGCTCCCAAGAACCTCCAATTTTCATTAAGGACTAGGTAACAGGCTGAAAAAGCAAGGCCTGTATTTAGGAATAATCTGTATGTTGCACTCTATTACTTGTGTGGGGTTTCATCTGGGGATTGTTGTGTAATTACAGGTTCTGCTGCTTCCATCTGTGAATTACTTTAAAGAAAATATTTACTGAGATATAACCAGCTCATTTGAGCACACAGACTTGATGAGAGGTTCATTTGTGCACTTTGCAGGTCACGATGAATCATGACACTGTGATATACATTTACCACTTTCAAGGTGAAGTTGATTAGCCTTCACCAAAAAAGTTATCCTCCCTTTGGTACAGGGTTTGTAGCACCTAGGTGTGCCAGTTTAGCACCCCAGCAGGGCTGCCTCTGTTGTGGCACAGTAATACTTTGGGGTATCCCCCATCTTGGCCTCTCCTCCTCTTGAGGCAACTGAGCAGGAGTTAGCGGTGAGCTTTTGTACTTTAGCACATACTCATTTTACAGCTTTAGACAATCCTTGTTTTAATGAGAGCTCAGATTGGTGAAGCTTTTAAGAGCTAAACTTTGGACAGTGACTCTGGAGAATTTGATTAGTGCCTTCATTGGACTCAGCTGGAGGCTCCAGACTTGTCATTCAGGTGTGATTCTGCCATCTGTTCGTACGTCTTGTGCTGGCCAAGACACATACTGCATTTGAGCTCTCCAAATGGGACTGACAGATATGACATAGTGCTTACAGTAGAGCCTGGTCCTCCTGGCTTGGGTACAAGAAGTCAGGTAGATATCAACATGAATTTTATCTGTCCACAGAGCAGTCACACACTTGTGAGGAGGACACCTTAGGCTATTTCAAGAGCGTACATCCAGTGGACTCAATGGAATCAGGGGTTTAAGGTGAGATTCATCTCTTCTATACACAGATACATCTGGGCAGATAGCAGACCTTAAAATCCTTTGATTGTGCTGACTAGCTTTTCCCTGGCTTTTATGGAGACCAGGCAATTAGCTTAGATGTTAGAATCACAGCGGGGTGTGGGGGGTGAGAGAGGTGGGGAGAGAGATGCTGGTACCATTTATTAAAATGTTGGAATTTGAATCTCACTGAAACATTACACCAGAAAATAATCACACTTCTTCTAAAAAAAATTAAACCCTTTTTATTTGTATATTTATTTTTATATATAAAAGAAATAAAAAAAAAAGAACACAAACAAAATACTGATTATGGCAATTCAGTTTTATCAGCCCCCTCTGCCTGGGCTGCTGCCTCAGATCCACCAGGAGTAAGCAAAGTCCTCCGGTTGTAATGTCCTTTTATGATTCCAGAGTTATTGTTCTCATTAAGGATTTGCTTCTGTTTTTGCCTGTTAAGAGACTGTACAAGTCCTAATACAACAGCTGCTAATGAATACTGTCCAGTCAGTTTTCTTGGTTGTAAGATTAAAGGATTTGGTTGAACTCTTCCTAGAAGAAAATACGTTTTGATTTTTCCTTCCTGTTCACTGATACCTTTGACATAAATCTCTCCTCTGTAGTCGAAGGCAAATCCCCGGTCCTTCAGGATCAGATACGTTTCTTCAGGCACTTGTATTCTGTCACTAACACCTGTGCTGTCCATTCGACTTGCTAAATTAACCGTTTTGCCCCAGATATCATATTGAGGTTTCTTAGCACCGATAACTCCAGCTACGACAGAGCCATGGCTAATCCCTATTACAAATACAATAAATAAAATAAAAATAAGAAGAGACAGCCAGTTAGACAAGAATTGCTAAAAAACATATTTGCACTTAAGAAGCAGATGAATCCTGGGTCAGGTACATTTATCTCTAAGCTTAAGGAAGAGGTGTGTATATAAAGAAAGTAAAAAAAAGAAGCCAGAAAAGCTGTAAAACATGAAAAGTGATATCCACAGCAACCACAGTACTTCTGTATCATCTGTATTCTGCACATTATTGCCAAAGCTCCTTCAAACTGATGCTTATGGAGTAAGAAAGATCTGTCTGGAAGGATCTCTCTGGGTATGCTCTTGTTGAAGGAAACCTTGTTGGTGCTATACAGTCAAGCGGGTGGCTTTTTTTTTTTTGGCCACTGATCCAGTCAACATGACAAGCCATCAGATTTACTCCTGCTATGTACCATAAATTCAGGCCATCTATTCATGTCCCATCCTACTAGCCATCCAGAATATCCCATCCCAGATAATAGCTTCCCCACTACAGCAATTCAGAGCTGCTGACACTGAACAGGACAGAACTGGAATTCAGTTTTTGTGCAAAACAAGGTTTAGGATAAGCTACTATTACCCCTTTACTGAAAAAGATTCTAAGACTGGGAGATTAATTAGAGGCTGTGCAATCACATATCAAGCTGGGGTTAGGTTTGGGCTCCCACTTCGCTTTTTGTGTTGTATCTATGGGATCTTTGCCAGCCTTGCTAAAGACAGTAGCTTAATTACGCTACTCATTCACAAGTCACTAAAACTTAGAGCTCCTACAGTCCCCAAATCAGCACCCATATTCTGCAAAGACAGCATTTCTTGTTTCTAAGTTTGCCTGGAATTAAGTCAGTTTCAAACCAGAGAATAGCATGTTAGGAGTCTATTAAATTGTACATGTCCTTGCAGTGCTTCTGGGGGGGGGCACTTATGAGTGGATCGTTGCAGTCAAAACCTCATTTTAATTCTCATGTTTGAGCTGTGCTTACCAATACGGAGTTCAAAGTTGTTAAATGAATGCTTGTTGATCTCCTGTATGCTTTCATTCAGAGCTATGGAGAAGTCGGCCAGAGCACACAAATGCCCCCATTTGTCTTCACATTGCTGAGGAGTAATTTATAAAGCAAAGTTTTAGAAGTTTTTCATTTGCCCAGCTCCCACCCATCCTTACCAAGTATCTGAACTTGGAATTTGTAAGAACAGTCTCAACACACTAGATCCAGGAGAGGTAGGATATCATTAACAGTAATGCTTCCCATCTATGCTACAACACTTGTATACCTGGATACAGAGAAGCTTAGTGTACAAAAGGAAGTAATTTCCTGTCAATAATCTGACAGGCAATCATGGGAATTGATAAGGCATATGAAACCTTTGTAAGGCTGAGAAAGGAAGTTTAGAGAGGATTGAGATAGCTCAGATGGAAGGGACAAAATCTAGTGAGAACTAGGGATAACCCACATAAGCAAAAGGAGTGAAAAATGTAATTTCCCTTTGCTGAAACTGTTGCCCAAAAACCACTCAGTTCCAGTACTCGGAGTGATGGACTAGTGGCAGGAACAATTGGGCAACCCAGGCAACCTAGGATGGGTTAAGCGGCAGAGGAAAAGCCATTCTGTAGCTCATTAATCACCTCTGCTTAGAGCAGTCAAGTCACTCCCTGCTCCTTTCCCTCCATTTCCATTCCTACAGGGCAGTTGATATACAGATATACAGGGGACCAGGAGTAGGTTTTGATCTTCACAGAACAGCAACAGAACAGATGACAGGGCAAGGACTCTCAAGGGAAAAAAGTAGGCAGTAGAGTTAAGAACAGCTGTGGTTTTGGCTCAACAGTGGCATGATTTCATCTCATCTATTCTGAAGCCAGGTAATTCTTTCATCAAACAAATTTTCAGGCCATAGGAACAGAGCATTGCATGTCCCACCCTGGGTAATGCAGTCCAGCGCTTTGCAATTTTTCTCAACTTCAGTGTTTCGTACTGAACATAATCACAGCAGGGGGCTGGAACTAGATGATCTTAAGGTGCTTTCCAGCCCTAAGTGTTCTGTGATTCTGTGATCTCCCTGGCATCATCACCCTGTTCTGTTCACACTGTGCTCAGTCCTTGTCCTCAGCTTCATTCAGTTCACAATATGCCAACCTCCATCAGCAGCCCTCACCTCTTAAATGCTGACAAGGTGATAGACATGTACGTATGAAGATTATTATATTTAAAGCATACATAAAAATTCCATGAGGCTATTATAGTTCAAGAAAAAGGATGAGTTAATCGGTCTTGGAAATGTATTAAATATTTTCTCCCTTTGCATTTTTACCCACATTGAGTCAAAAGAAGTGGTTAGAAACTGTGTAGATGCAACCAGCTACCTCCCTGATGTTCAGTCCTTCTTTGCTCATATCTGCACAGAGGCATTTTGAGTTGAAAAAAACAAAAATCTCATGCTTGTCTTGTTTTGTGGGTTTCTAGCTGTCAACATCTCTTGTTACTCTGTAGGTGGGAGATGCTCAGCTAGTTACACTCTACATGTTTCATAATGTATTCTAAACAAACAGTGAAAATTTTCTAGTTTATAAGGCTCACACTAATCTGACTTCTGCTTCTCTGGCAGTTGGAATCAGCCTGGGGAGATCTGATTCCCACTCTGTGATTGATCTGGGGCAGCACACCTTTTTTTGTGGTGCTTTTCCTTGGGGAGAGGCACTGGTTACCAAGCAAGGCAGATTTCAGCAACAGCCGACTTCTCGATGGATGTATTTTATAGCCTCGTCTTATTCCTTTGGAGACCTTGTTTCCAAGCATATTCTTGGGTGCAATTATGAATAGATTTCTCTCATCTGACTTATCTGAGGCTTATGGCTGTAAATGTGCATGTGTCCTCTGTGGCTGATTTTACCCTCAGTTTGGTTCCTACCCTTGCAAGTGAGGGCAGTGTGCATGCATCTGGCTTTGTGATCTTCTTCAGTGAAATTGATGGGTCTGCTTTCTTTATGATTTCTAATAGATACATCTGTCTGTAGATATACAGCTACATAATCACAAAAACGTACAAATTCAATGTTAACCTTGCTCATGTATGCTGTCAGTTAATAGATCCTCTATTTTCATAGATTTTTGTAGGCTATCAGCCAGATTCCAGTCTGTTACAGTGGTAACCTTAGAGTATGTCCAAAGACCTGCTCCAGATTCACATCCGTGTGATTGAAATGAATTTTTTTTTTTCTCTCTTATAAACCTAAATTTGAGGAAAGAATCCGTATGTTCCTTGTTCCTGAACATAAGATGGCATTTCAATTCAAGAAGTGCAACTGTTGTCTGCCAGAAGCCCCAAATGTCTATTTTATTTTAACAAACACAGCTCTGTGAACATCCTAAAGATAATGCTAATAATCTCTAAAATGAATGGTCAGACACAACAGAGCTCTGATCCTTAAAGAAAACCATTCTCTTACCTGTTTTTCGGGTGATAATCCTGACACGGCCATGTATGTGCTGCCAATCGTTTTAATTTTTTCAATATCTTGAAATCTTTCTTCACCTAGTAACTAATACATATGGAAAAAAAACACTTTTACTTCTGTAATTCTTAATTCAAAATGCCTCTACAGATATTGAAATGAATTATTACACTCATGGTATCTTCCAGTTGGTCATGACGCAGAGTTCATTCTGGGTTCTGGGGCACACTGAGCCCCTTTGCAAATCATCTACCCACAGAGAGCATTCAAACTAAGTTCTGCTATGCTCTGTAAAGCTGTTTGATAAATTATATAATGGATAATATAAGACATGCATATTCCAGCCTAACCAAAATGCAGATGAGTCCTATAACCATTGAAAATTAGTGAAGACAGACTTTTTGTGTATGTATGTATGAATATAAGAGGACTTGATCACTTTAGAGTTTTTTTAAATCTCTTTTGGAGGAACTCAGTTTGCAAATTAAGTGCAGCAACAATTCAGGTGACAAGACCAATGTTAAAGGGAATTCAGTCCACTTAAATCAACCATTTTAACCATCTTACACAGTCCATGGATGAAGGTAGATGCCTGCAAAGAACTTCTATGAGAGACCAAGTCCTCCTGTATCCCATGCTTTCCTATACTTGCTGTCAGACCTAACAGTGGTATGTCAATTGGGTCTTTCAGTCTGCACTTTTGTTGCGTATTTTCCCCTTCTACAAGAAATACAGGGAGCCAATGGGAAGTGGTAAAACCCAGTATCTATTTGGGACAACTATAGGTGCTAAATAGGCATAAAGGACTTGCCAGCTTGAGAATCTACAAGAGAAAGAATAAATTTAGTCTAGTGACTAAAGCAGTGACTGGAGTGGGAGTGACAGTTTGGTCCCTATTTCAAGTCTGTATTCAGTTTATCTTAGGGCTTTCCATGAAATAGAAGCAAGAGCCTTACAGTCCTTGAAAGACCCAAACAGAGTTTAGGTTATGAATCAGTGAATGATAACAGAGCTTTATGTGGGATACGGGTAGATATCATCTCATCACAGGCTTTAAGAAAGTGTTTGCTGGTGTTGATACCCAAATGCTTCATGATAAACAGTATGGTATCTCATAAATTTAGGTACCAATATGGTTAGGCGGTCCTGAAAGGAAAAAGGAGTTCATAGAGAAGAATTTCAAACTCTCAGTTCTAAAGGTTCAACTTAGTTGGGATTTGAATGAAAAAAAAAATCCTGCTGTGGTCAAGCAAAAATTTAGTGAAGCATTTCTTCCTTTTTTATACACTGTCATGCTTCCCTTTTCCCACCGTGTGGGTTTGAATTTCCTGTCAATTAAAACCTAAAAGGATTGTTTCATTCAAAGGGAGAAACATACCAAAGGCATAACATGAAATATCCCAAGCCATTGAACTAACCACAGTGTACGTCAGCCGGAGCGTCAGGGTCTTGGAACCTTTGCTGTTCATGTACAGATATCACACCATCTGTCTCTAATGGGAGGCTGCATAGCATTGTGAGCAGGGAATACAAAGCCATATGGTTAATAGCTCCCTTCCAAGTCGGGAAAGTCCAAAAACTTGACCTGCTCCTCATTTTTCTTCAGGCTGCCAGAAAAGCCCATTATCTACGTTTCCCTCCTACAAGAACAGCTATTCCAACTGCTCTCTTAAAGAAAAAGATAATTTCTTGTAACTCTGCTTTTGTGAGCAGTCTGAGAGCACCAGGTGTGGGGGCAAAGGGAGAAAATGGTCTTGGTTAAAAACAGACTATATTTTAATTTCCAGATGGTTGCTGGAAGCAAACAGCACAGTAATTTAAAATGTATGAGAAATATCTAAAATTACTCTTTTTAAGAGAGAATGAACTTATTGGCTGTGAAAAAATTTAGAGGAAAAAAACCTCAAGTTATATATTTTTTTCTCATTCATTGTTGTTTCCAAATCTCTATTTTTAACCTGCTTTATCTTTGTCTGTTAGCTAGCTTCTTTCCTTCTCCAGGTAATGGTTTATTTACCAGTTACTTTCTTCACAGTGTGACAGGATGATGGATTTTGATATTAGGAAAAGATATTCCAAGTCAGTCTTAAATCAGCTGCTGTTTGTTACAACATTTAAATAGGTTTGCTAATTTGACAAGCTAGTCCAAGAACATTTTCAAACACTACAGTGTGGTTGGTATCTGAAAAGCAACTAATGGCTTGATGTCACTATTCATGCACAGCCAAGGTTATAAGGGAGGTCAGACCCTGGGATATACACGTACAATGAAACATGTACAAAGTAGTACAAAAGAGATGTTTCAGGACATGGCACACAACTGAGAAGTAATCAGCAAACTCTGAAAGCAGGATCCTGCATTCTGCTGAAACCTCTCTTAGTGGCAACATAATATATTAAAATCTGTTGTCATAAACACCATGTAAATCACTGCAGGATAAAGAAAATGGGGGAAAGAAGAGCCCATGAGGTAGAAAGCTCTTATTAAAGTGCAAATCCCAACAGTAACATCACTAAGATACATAAATGATAGATTAAAAAGTCTAGAAAGAACATTACATTAAAAAAAATCCTTAGACTCATAATCTTTAGGAAAAATGTTCCAATATTATTTTTTTTTGTGCAACATCTCTAAGAATGTATATGTCTCAAGAATATAGTTATATAAAAATGGTTAAGTATAAAGCAGATTTGCAATGGTTATATTTAGTTTTGATGAATGGACTGTTCCTGTCAACATCTATGTGCTTGGGTACAGAAGCTATCTATAACTGTATTATATAATGATGCTATATGTCAAATTAAATTAAAAAAATCCTTTTGCCAGTGTAAAAACCAGATTTGTGAGCCATCAGAGAGTCAAAATAAAACAAACCCAAACAAAAGCTCCAAGTAACTCTGTGCTTTAAGAAGAGTCAGTCACCTACTCTCCAAGGCCAACTTTTGCTCCAGGTTCTCCCAGCACTTTAAGAAAGACCCAATCACAGCTTGAGTCCTCTGTGGCCTCCTACCCCATGAAGTTTTTGGTGGCAGGATCTATTTCACCGTTCACTGCTTTTTGTTTGACTGACTTTGTCTCTCTAACATTTCACCTTTGAGATTGCTTAGACAGAATAAACTAATGGCATGGCCAATCTGGAAGTAGGTTAGCAGTCAACAGGGGATCGCATAATTTCATTTACTACCTGTAGCAAGAACATATCTATTATTCAACTTAATATGTCTGAGGTATAATAAGGTCCCAAATTAAGTCCTTTATTAATTACAGAGCATGTGTTAGGGGCTTGAATGTAATATTGTGTTAGGGTTTTTGTTGAAAACCTTCTCTTCAGTAATCGCCACAACAGCAAAGGAATTTTGTGGTGAAGATTGCATGTACATGCATGACAAAATATCTTAGATTAATTCATAGCAATAAGCTTCACATTAAGTTTGAGCCTTAATCATTTTAATCAGATCTGGAAAGAAAAACAAAACTATTAATCAAGAAGCATGCTGACAGCTGTGCAAGATCTCAGGGTTAAGAAGCAGGTATTTATACCTATAGGGAAAAGAGTGCAGGAGCTTAGCAGGTGTCAGAGCTCTTTCGACAGGAGAGGAGTTTTGTTTTCCATTAAAATGCACAGGGTTGCATCCCTGTGAATTCTTCTGTTTCTCACTAGTAATTTTAGTATCTGACCAATTGTATGTTATCTTAACCCTGGTCTAGTATTTATGAGCTGCTAATCTATAAACATTCCCCATGAAGATTGCCCAGGATGAAGAAGGGTGAAGGTGCAGTTAACACCCTGATCTGGGTTCATATTTAGGTTCTACCTTCTGGCATGGGAATAGGTCTCTATGTTTTTAATAAAAAGGCAGGAAATTAGATAACCCCTGTGTGCCTTTGTTTCACAATTATGAAATTAATATAACATAGCTTCCACCAGGGGAGAAAATTGAAAATAAATGCTTCAAAACCTGTGAGAGGCCTTAGATTACTTGCTGCATAGGATGGAATAATAATTAAAATAAAGAATAAGTTTTTTTTCCCTAATCTCTTTTTCTCAGTCATATGCCTTTCACTTTCATCTTTTCCTCCAGTACAGTTCTCTGAAGCCCTTGGAGATAATTGCTCTTTAAAGCACAGAAAACCAACCAACCAAAAAACCTGTAGGCTAGATTTCCAAAGAAATCTTTTAAAGTAGGTCTGTTTAAAGTAGGGCTGAGGTAAAACTGAATAAATAATAATAAAAGAGACACTGATTGTCAAATCTTAATTCAGCTGCTTTCTAAACCCTGGAGAGGTCTGAACTCTGCCAAGGCTTCAGTTTTCTGGAAAAAAAATTCTGTATGCTTAATCTATGGACAGAATCCTGGTCCAGATTAAGCTGAAAGATGAAAAGACTAAGTATGCCTTCTTGTCTTCTTTCAGAAACTCGATCTTTTGCATTCTGATAATGTTTTTTAATTTGTGAGCCAAAGTGGTAAAAGATGTTCTTTTTTTCTACAAATCACAACCTAAGTGGAGATTTTTCCTTTCTGTGTTTAAAACAATTGCTCTGTGGTTACATAGTCCGTGTGGGATGTGAGATCCAGATACAGCTCCTTTTAAGGGAACAAATTCTGTTTTCTTGAATTGCATCTTAATTTTAAGTTGAGGATACACTCATCAATTATTCAGTTGATACTCTACCACAACACAGAACTGAATTCAAAAATCCCTTGGGATAAGCAGAGATTAAACAGAACATGGTTTATTGGGTAGGATTTTTTACTGTTTCTCAATGATTTTGTGCCATCCACGTGCCCTCTCCCCTGTTGTCCAGTTCAGTGCTAATCTTGCCTTGCTCAGCAGAATTCTGTAAAGGATGTCTTTTTGCATTTTCTTTTTAAATACCCCCTCCACTACTGGAGTCACAGACCAATGATACCAGTGTGACCTCCCCCTTTCCTCTCCTCTTTTCTTTCTGGACCATTCTAGTCTGGCAAACAGATCCAATCTCACTGCTGAGTAGGGATGGCTCAGATTCTACTTCTATCATTTGGGGAACTCAATAGGGCTACACACTCCTGAAAACTGCTGCAGTGTATAGGTTATGTCCCCTTTTCTAATTCTTCTTAGGCTCATTGCAGGGCGTGATACCACCTGTTTAAGCTTCCTTACTAACTAGCTGGCAGAGATGCAATACCAAATATGTAACTTGCTGTTGACTTTCTCTTCACTTTCTAGGTTTTCCTTGCTTTCACCTAGCAACAGCTACACTGAGGATCTGACTTTTCTTCTCCTATTCATCTTACCCTTCCTCAGCTCCCTTTCTTAAAGGGGTGTCCTTTCCTAAATCAACCTTCACCTCTGAATTCCTCAGTAAAGCAAACAGCTTTATGTCATTTACCTCTGTATAACATACCTGACCAAACAAGTCGCCTCAGTTAATAAGTCACCTGCTTTCACTCTCTACCCAGCATTTGCTCCTGAGCTGCCTGCTTCACATTTAATTTGACACTGTTTTACCTTTTACATTCTTTGAGTGCATTCAACCAGTGTCTTCCGAAACAAGTTTTTTAGCTGTTTGGATTTTTAGACCACTGCTTTCCAGAACTGTTTCAAATATCTTCAACCTTTCTTCAAACTGAGACATAGTCTATTTCTAGTTACACTAGAGCAGTGTGCTTTTATTTATATGTGTTTACACTCAAGTAACTATTGACTTCAGTCTCTATTTCACTAGGTCATTAAGACCAAAGTTTGACAAGACTAAGTTCAAAAAAGCTAAATAGTTATAATTGGAATAAAAATATCAGACCTTTATTGGAAGCAGAATAGTTACTAAATTTGACAATTTAGGACGACATATTTATAATTTGGGAGCTCATCGTTTAAGCAATATCAGATTTTCTCTAGTAGCTGGTATTACCTCATCAAAGTCTGCAATGATTTCATTCAGCAAACGTAGGCATTCTACTCCTTGGTTATTCATCTCAGTCTGAGAGTAAAAGTCAGCAAATCCAGGAATAGAAGCAAACATCACACCAACTGCATCATAGGACTGAGAGTATAATTCCTAAAAGAACAATGAAGAAAAAAGTGTTGAAGTGGTAATGTAGGGAGGAGAATGTAATTGGCTTCTTATTTTTTCCATGCATGGTACCTTATATTTGAGGTTAGCATTAGTATATTGTTAGCCTATTTCAACAGGAGGAGGCTGAAAGCTTTCACATTTTTATCACAGATTATAAGCAGGGATTGCCCTTTCTTTGAAAGCCTGCTCTGCTCTTTCTGCTTCAGAGGTCAGGAAGCTACACCAACAAAAAGGAAACAGAATTTTTCATGTTTTGTTTTTATGGAAACCACTTGAAGAAATGAAGGATGCAATTGCAAGTGTGAATACCAGAGAATCAAACACTGTTAGGCAAGTAAAAGGAAAATGTTTGTCATTTATTGGTGTTTAAGTCTGTCTCGCAAATGTTTGCAGTTGACAATGTATTTCTAAATCTGGTAATTATCAAGAATCAGACCATTTAAAGAGTCTCATGTGACCTCTTTCTAGAAGGTCCTCTCAGTGGCCACGTTTTCTGGTATGTAATTTATACTTCACACTACTGCAGCTCTATGCAAGCTCGTCTATTCAAGGTTTTCAGAGAGCCCTTATTCTGTGGTAAACCGTGGTTCTCCTAAGATGACTATGGAGCTATTTGGTTGCCTGGCTCTGGGAGAGGTTCCTGCTATTAGAGTTTGAAAGGAGGGAAAAAAAGAAGTGAGCATGACAATGGACTCTCTGGGAACAGAGAGCAGATTATAAGAGTCAGACACAGGAGGACAGAGTATGCTCTGGGATATGTTTCCACTTATGTTATTCATATAAATCACTGGTACTGAATGATATTTATTTATTGATGGGTTCTTCTCATTATATATGTGAGAATCATAGAATCACAGAATAGTTAGGGTTGGAAAGGACCTTAAGATCATCCAGTTCCAACCCCCTGCGTGGGCAGGGACACCTCACCTCACACTAAACCATGTCACCCAAGGCTCTGTCCAACCTGGCCTTGCACACCACCAGCGATGGAGCATTCACAACTTCCCTGGGCAACCCATTCCAGTGCTTCAACACCCTCACAGTAAAGAACTTCTTCCTTATTTCCAATGTAAACTTCCCCTGTTTAAGTTTTAACCCATTACCTCTTGTCCTGCCACTACAGTCCCCAATGAAGAGTCCCTCCCCAGAATGTGGTAATTTCTCTGAAGCCAAGCACATTTTTAGGAACAAAACCAACTTCAACTTTAAAAATGCCAAGGACAGATCTCCCCCACAACTCCTGGTAGGCTTTCTAGTGGCTAATATACCATAACCATATGCATTCTGTTTCGTTTAAGATTTTTCTAGGTTCAGCTTCTGTTGTTTTACTCAATGGTGGATACTTTCATTTCTGTTCTGGGTCTTCTCTTAGGACATTCTGACCTGGAACAGCTGTTTCTCAATGTTCTTTTTCGTGTACTTTCAGAAATTTTAGTGCTTTGGTCTCATGATAAAAGGGCTTACTGGTGGATGTCATACACCACCTGATGTGAACACCTCAGACTCCTTCCTTCATCCAGATTTTCCCTAGAGAAGCATCCTGAACCCCTGCCCTGTACTTTTCTATGCTGCAAATGCTGCTACTTCTGTAGATTCTTTTACAAATCATCCTACAGCAAAAGTGGGAAAATTCTGTTAGTTTCCAAAGGTACTGCAGAGCTTCAGAAAAACCCCATGATCGATTCCCTTCCTGCCCTTACATGTCCTTTCATTGAAGAATATCTATGGGTTCATGGAAGCTATATTCTAAGGACACTCTTATTCCCTTTTGTAGGTACAGAATAAAAGAAATGCACATGGTAGTTCATGGATGCTTATGGAAAACTCAACAATATGTGCTAAGAGAAGTACATATATACTCAGCCATACTCTTTGACCAGATCATGAAGATAGAAAACAACTGGCTGAGCCTTCAGCTGCTCCTTTTTTCTATTTTTGGTAAGAAGCCTCAAGACAGAAATAATACATCCATGAGAAAACGCTTACAGTACACATTTGGGAATTCATTTTTTGAGAGCAGAGAAATTAACTTAATAGCCAGACATGAACTGCAGGATTGATTGTACTGAAATCTGGTAGATGTTACAGCCAGCCAGCTCATGCATAAATCATCTCCAAGTATAGTCACTCTGGAAATTGCCTTACAAAAAGCAGGGGTGGTGGAATTGAATTCAGTGGCAAGTTATTGAAGCATCAGCAGTGATCCATGGGGAATCTGTTTTCTTCTGAAGATTATTATGCATGTGAGTGTATGTGAATGAATGTGTAAGAAAGGACACTTATTCCCTGAAAATCCATAATTCAGGTATGGCAGCACACACTCATGGTTGGTATCGAGGTCTGTTCCATTTGCGATGAAGCCTTTTAACCTGGTTGCTTTCACACAGATATTTTCTTATGTGCAGAGTGGTGTTTAATACCCACAGAGTGTAAAATTCCTCAAGAGGCACATTTCTAAAGTGCCTTTTCTTGTAGCTTCTCACTATGTTGCCCTTCCCTAGGTGATATTTGAAATCATATATTCAGAACACCGTGATCCCTCATTATACAGTCTAATTCTTCTGGTTACATTTATTTCCAAAAAGTATAATCAGAAGAGGGTAGTCTTGATTCCTTTTTGCTGCACAATGAATAGATACGTCTGGCAGTCTGAATCTTGCAACATCTGCAATCTCTTCACTATAAAAGATGATTCCAAAATTACATGAGTAACTCCCGGTTTCACCATACAATAGCCTTTATTCACAGATGATACTATAATATGTATTTGCCTTATTTCAGATAATGAGTAAGTGACTTACTGCTGGTTTCAGAAACAAATTCTGAACTTTCCTTTATCCCTTCAGCAACCTTTCTTCAAACTCTGTCTTTGGAACATCCGGAGATTCCCTTATCAAGCTTGCCTGTGTGTATTATGAATATTCTTTAAGAATATAGCCACAAACTATGTTTCTGAAATGAGCATTTTGTTAACTGCCCCAAGGAGACAATTCAGAGACAATTTGAAATGGTGAAAATGTTCTCTTGGGTCTGAAGATGAGAGAGGCTCAGGACTCTTGCAGGCTGTTGCACAGGTTTCTTCCATAATAACTGGCAGGGCTGCAATAATACTGCTACAACACTGGGCTGTGTTAAGGTTTCACAGGCATTATGTTAAATTCACATATCTTTTTTATAAATACTAGATTTTCATAGACTCATAGGTTGGAAGTGACATGAAAGTCATCTAATACAGTTCCCACTCAAAGCAGGTCAGGTGTCTTATAGCCTTGTTCTGTTGAGGGTTGAGTATCTCAAAGACTGGAGGTTTCACAACCTCTCAGGATCCCTCTATAATGACCCCTTTTCTGGGGATTTTTTTTTTCCCTTGTATCCAACTGAGATTTTTCTTCCTGCAACTTGTGTCATTGCCTCTTGTCCTTCCACCTGCACACTGGAGAAGAGTTTTGCTCTGTCATCTCTATAAGCACTCATTAGGTGGTGGAAGACAGTAGCAAAATCCTCCTTCAGCCTTTTCCTCTTAAATTTAAATGAACCCAGCTTTCTCAGTCTCTCATCATGCTACGTGTCCTCACCCCCAGTCAGTGTGGCCCTCCACTCGACTTGCATTAGTAGGTCCATATTTGAACCTGGGAACCCAGTTTGAACCTGGGAACACCACTTTATATGTGGTCCTAGAAGGGCAGAACATTTCACTTTAAAATATGACTGTCTTTTTAATGTTGATCAAATGTAATATAATGAATTATGTAATGAATCCTATCGAGAACTAAGTTCTAACCAGTTTCTAACAGATTTGCTTTTCTTTTGCCAATCAGACAAAAGTATCAGAAATAAAGCTGATACATACTTCATTATCCCGATCCTTCTCCAGGAAGTGACGAGCAACGTGACTGGGTAAAATATTCCGTAGCATGTTTTCATTGTGCTCCCTTAACTCCTTCATTTCATTGATTTCTTCTTTTGCTTGTACACGCCACAAAAAATCCAGCCTTGCTGTGTATTCAAGCTGTAGTTCCAGAAAGAAAAAAAAAAGGCAAAAATAAAACCTGAGTAGATAAGAGTGGAGATCATATTGTCATCCTGGCAGGTTGCTCCTGCCATATATCCACATTCAATGCCAGAAAAAGAGGTTATTTCTTTGCCTTGTGTATGGTGAATATCTCAGAGAAACCTTGGGCAGAATAATATTTGTCATATTATTGCTATAATCAGTGGCTAGAAAATGTCACAAAATTATTCTCCTTTTAAACATCTCTATATCAGTTAGATAGTGGAGTCAGACAGGAGATAAGGTATTGGAAGATACTGGTATTGGTATGAAATAAATATGTTCCTATTTTCATATGTGTTTTTAAATGAAATGTGTTTAATGAGGAAATAGCACAAGGGTCATCCTAAACACTTTGCAGAGACAGGGAGCTTATTTCTCAAGGATTAGCATCTTTCAGCAAAATTATATATAATAGCCAATGCACTCCCAAAGAAGACTTTCAATTCTCTGGCATCAAAATGAAGTATTTCTACTGTTGGGACATACAGATATTTGTAATTTATGTCTTAAAAAAGCTAGTGAAAGACATGCTATTTGATACCCTCTCAAACACTCTGTCCCTGATGTATTGTGAATCCAGTCTGCAAACACAATTTAGTATGTGCACAGTGGCAGTGCCTGACACCCTCAGATATGAACCAAAGTTAAATGGTTTTCAGTGTTGTATATGTACAGAACAAAAGGAAGATTCCTGCACAGCTTCTATATACACACACATATATATGTATTGTGTATTTATATACATATATAAATGCATAATCATATATACATAAATGACAACTGTCCGGTAGCTGAAGCAAGGAACATGTTGAAACATCATGTTGCTTGCCTGAGAGACACATGTGTGTCAGCACATGGACAAGACCAACACAGCCAGAACTTTTGGGTGCATTAAACCGAAGGACACTTTTAAGCAGATTTCAACTGGTGACTTGTTAAGCTACAGCCTTATTGAAAATGATGGAGATATATCTGTGTGCAGTAAACTGAAAGAGAAAATATATTTGTGAAGTCAGATGCTCTAACTAGAGATAATTATCAAACACCCAGCGGATCAACATACTATATCAGCAAATGGATTTTGCAGTTGGGAGAGACCTCAAAAGGTTTGCCAAAAAGTGCTGGGATTAAGGAAGTGGTTGGGATATAATTCACATGCCAAATTGAGATAAAGGGCAAGCCTGCAGTGGGTGAGAGTGACTACAAAGGGATTGTTTAGTGACTCATCCTGTTCACAGTTTTTGTCACCAGCAATGACCAATAGCAAACGGTTTAGAAGAAAATGCAAAGCATGGTGCAAAAAGATTTATAAGTCCTTTATAGCTCCAGGGAGCTTTTCTTCCCAAAATACAAAAGTGGCTTTGGCTTTATATAGACTTCCAAAGCTTGTATGTTATTTAGTAGTGGCTTACTTGCCCTCTAGATGCTATTGCTACGTTTATAAACAATTAATGTCTTTTCAATTCTCATATTCTGATCTTCCATTTTGTGACTACTAATTCCCTAAATTAACTGCACCATAAAAACTGTCAGGAAAAGGTATTTTAAAATGTTTTTAAGATTTTTTTTTCAGTTTTCTTTCCCTTTCTTTTTGTTCTGGAAGACAGAGCCCATACCAGATCATAACTGACCTTTGTCTGATTGAGAAAAGGTAACACTGACTGTAATTTTGCAAGAAGTTCTAAAGGTATTTTAGAGGTTGGCTTGGAGCAGGAGTTGCTGGTGGATTCTGAGTTCTTTGATTCTTCCAATATTCGACAATACTACAATAAGAGCTTTGAAAAAAAACCCACAACAGTACAGTTTTTTACAGCTGTACAGGAAAATTTCACATCTCTAGGCTTAGCTCAGAATAGCAGCAGCTAATCTTTACGTTTCAGATAACATCATTTTGGTTATTTAAAATCACATTGTAACATGAAATATTTTTCTTACATCACTAGTGGGCAATGGAGATCACCCTTTCAATTCAGAGATAAAAGGGTGTGCTACATATGAGGTTTGAAAATAGAACATTTCAAGAAGATGCTTTGCTGAGTTCTGATATATGTTAAAACTAACAAATTGAGTTGAGTTCTGTTGAGTTTTAGGTTTATTTTTTTATACAGTAAAGAAATGTTCCTGGGTATGGTGGAGCTAATAAAAATAACTTTCCAACCCTAACTATTCTATGATTCATTCTATGACTGCAACATAAATCTTGAAATGTCCAAGTTTTCTTTCTCTGATACATAGCTCTATGAAACACTCCTAATTCCCGTAGTGAGTGAAGAAAATAAAGATGTATTACACAGAAAGCCTAGTAGTACCTATGTTCTCTAAATGCTGTACAACCCCACCACTCTGCAGACAATTCCCACAGGCAAGAAAAACACAAGGTAAGGATCAGCATTTGATGGATGGCATATTCTTCCTTAGAGAATGAGAAAAAAGGATTTACATCCCAAAGGGACATCTTCAACCACTGAAAATAGTTTAACTCTGGATAAAATAAGAATATATCCTTTCTTACTACACTAAAATGTGCTTCTAGATGAAATTTAATTTCTAATAGGGAATTAGTTTATTTAGTTTGATGTCACGTGACATTGACAAGACTACTTTTAATTGTGGTTTTAGCACAAAAGACCCTCAAAATTTATTGTCTGAAGCATGGGTAAGATTTTAAGAAAAAGCCAAGTGTGATTAGACAACTTTTTCTTGAATCTGACTTCGAATTCTGGGTGCAAAACTGGGGATTAACTTTAAATTACAATGGATAAGGAACAGTAGTTAGTCGTTCAGAAATTAAAGGCCCATGAAGATAATCTTACAAAAGTAATCCTTTCTGTAAATCCACCTAGAATGAGGCAACTTTTAAGAAATTCTACTTCAGAACACTTCAGCAGTTTGTGAAGAGTAAAGTTGTGCCAGAGGGCAGATTGATTGGAGTTAGCTGTGCTTCCCATCAATTCAAATTAGTGATGAGTTTTTTTTAAATGTGCTCGGGATGGAATTTTTATATATGTTTTTAGTTGGCATTTATACAGAGACCTTTGGGTTAACTCTATAATAAGAAATTAAACAATACAAGAAAATGGTCCCGGGCACTGCCCTTGGATATTGTTAAATTGACCAAGTGGCCCTATGAATTATTTGGGAGGATATGCAGGGGTTAGCACATCTCGGGGACCATTTCCAAAGGCAGTTGAGTGCAGCCACCCTTTTTTATGGAAGGAAGATTAACAGGATGGAAAACAGGTCTCTTGGCTGGAAAATCCATTTAAACACCTCGGATTGGGCTTTGGTAGAGACAGGTATTTGCACTCAGAATTGTGATCCTGAAGAGCATTGCCTGGATTCTGCCTAATTCTTGCTCTACATAAGCACCTTTAGTTATCTTTCTTACTCCTTGGTCTCACTTAAGATGATTCCCAAGACTGTAGGTTTGTATCTTTGGTATGCTAAGAATCATTGGGAATATTATATGGCTTATCACAAATTTGGGATATCAGTCATAAAGCTCTGAGGCCCCTAAATCCCGATTGCCATCTAAGTCCATGTGAAAGAATTTTTGCAAATGATCTATGACCTGAAGAAGTTAGTGGTGGTGCTTAACTGCAGATTTTTCTCATTACCTCAAATCTGTTGTTTTTCCTTTATGAAGACGCTAAGCTGTTGCATTGGAGTTTTATTATTTTCTGTTTGTTCTTCCCTTTCTTCATCTCGATTTTATGCCTTCTCAAATGCACTGAAGCAATACGATGCCATGATAAATGAAGTCCTCTTTGTTCCTTCAATTTCTATTAGGAATTTCAATATCACTTGTATATTGCTGAATAGCATATTGCACATGTTCTTTAAGAATGCTAGGCAGAATTAGAAGTGGGTTTTCTTTAATCAAATTCTGCATAGGGTTTATTAAATTGTTAAAGGTCATATGCTCAAGAGGATAAAAAGGCAGCTGGTATTTTGAAAGTGATTATTGTCACATCCTGTAATTGCAAGTGATATAGGCAATGGCTAAAGCAAATATTTGCATTACCTGTTGACCATGATAAAATACGGCTAAAAGGAACATTGCCATCAGTAGTAAAGATGCCTCCTTTGTACCCAGGAAGTCTGTGCTGGAAAAAAAAATCCAAAGTAAATGACAGTTATTGATTTTTCAGTATTGCAATTGTTCAGAAATTTCATTTCATAATGCTTCCTGGTGCTTTTCATTGTTCTTTAAAAAAATCCCTTCCATTTGGGAATTTAACTTAGCAATAATTAGTTCAAGAGAAAAGGAGTGTAATTGTAGTCCTCACTGTTTGGAGACAAATGTATTAAATAACTCAACTGTAGCCTACTATAGGTACACAGATGGTGATGACCTTCCTCTTTCAAATGTGATAGTCAAGCTCTGTGTCAGTCAGCCTCTTCTGGGAGCCTGGTAAACAACACAGCCTCTGCAGAGTACAGGGAGTGGGATCTGGATGGGGTAAGGTTGAGGTCAGAGCTGGGAAAGACAAACTTCCAGACTGTGAATGTAAAAGCCCAATGAATTGGCCTGGAGATGAAAGACGAACCCCAAGTCAGATGCTGAAAGTTAAATATCCCTGTATTGTGAGAAAAGAATAGAGGACAGGTGAGTTAAGGGAAGAGGTGTGGATCGAAGGGGAACCAAACAAATGGCAAATAGTAATTAGGACTGGTTTTACTGAGCTGCAAGGAGAAGCACAGAGAAGAAATATTTGCCTACTACATGGGAAGTAAAGGAAACTGCACACAGTAGGAAAGCAAAGATGAGCCAAAAAGGTACTGGCTGCACAAAATCTGCTGTGTGAAATTGCTGAGGTGTTGTGTGTGGAGCATGAAGAGAATGTGACAAAATAAGGTGAAAAGTGTCCAGAGCAGTTAAAGGGGGTTCCAAATATGAGGAAAAATTACAGTTATGTGGAAAGATGAAAAAAACTGAAGAAAGTGAATATCTCTGTAATATCATGGGGTTTCAAAAAGACATGTTTCCCAAAGGAAAAGACATTAATTAGGAGGATGGGGAACTGGTAGGGCCAATCTCATAGTTAAAAAAAAGGGAGAAAGCACTAAATCTGGAGATGAACCAAACATGGATACTTGGAAATTATTTTGTTGAAAGCTGAGGAAATGATTAAGAAGTGCTGAAGCTGTGAAAAAGAAAATATAATAAAGGAGTAAAAAAGGAGCAAAAGTTGGAAGAGACTTTCTGACACTCTTCTGTCTACCTCGATATTCAAAAATATATAAAATCCATTTTTCATAGTAATTTTGAGAAAAAAATCAGGTGATATTTTTCAGAGCAGGAGTCCTATGACTGACATATTAGAGAGAAAGAGCAGAGCTTGGTGGAGACTAAACCAAAAGGAAACTATTGTGAGAGAGCTAATTCTACTGACTTTGTGGGCTTAGCAAAGAATGTACTGTGAGGAAATGAGCCACTATGGGGTGAGTCAACAGTATAGAGCAAAAGACAGCAGAAAACATCTTTGTCATCTAAAATAATTTGGAATCCAAATGTCTCACATTCTGAAGTTGTCTGAAATAAAACCTACCAAAGATTTTAATCCAGAAGAACCTCTTGTACACTGGCTAAATGCAACAGCCTCAAAGGTCTTAGTTATGAACTCATCTGGTTTTGTGTACTGTGTGATGTAGCTATAGCCACAAATATGTGAGCTAGATGAGTTTTGGTGGGAGTTGCAAAACCTTTTATTCAACTAATTGGTATAGTTAAGAAAAAAGATAAGTTTCTGGGCACACAGCTTTGAACCTCATGTTCCTTAATGTCAGAACTGAAGTTCAGATCCTTGTCCTGAGAGTGGAGTATTTCAGTTAAGTTCCCTGTCCCCTGGGTTGTTGGCTACTCTAGAGGATATTCTTGTAAGAAAAGCCACTGGAGAATTTTACTGATACAGGGAATAGAAACTACTCTAAATTCTCAAAGATTTTCATACAAGGGAGAATCTTTCTTTACCATGCTTGATTAGTGACAATAATTAAAGACAATGAACATGATTTCTACTTCTAGTTACTTAGCCAAGGTATTGCTTACTGCCATTTGTCGTGTTTGCTGGGATCTGCTGTGAATATGCTGCATGTCATATCATTATCTGTAGGAGAACAACTAGCATTAGAAAAAATAATTGCACCCCAAATCTTTGGTACCTGGCTACTGTAGGAAGCTAGCAAGGAAAGATAGGCTTGTGGATCCTCAATATGTATAAAGATGTGGCTGTTGTGAGAGCTAATTTTATTGCAAATCCATGCTTTTCTGTTATGCTGGGGATCTTCATTTGGAATGTGCTGACAAGCACAAGTAACTGCCATACCAAACTGGTCAATTATCAAAGACTGAAGTGTTTTTCTGAATGACCTAAATCACTGCTGCTCTAGATTAAGTTATTGCAATACTTAATGCATCTCTGACTCTGCAAATTACTGTGGTTCTTCTGTCCTCCTCTTCAACTCCTCTTGCTGGGAAGAAAGTCTGGGAGGAGGAGTCTGTTCTTCAAATGCATTTCTACAATAGGATCATCCTTGTATCCCTTATATCTTTTGCAACTACATGTTATAGTTTGGCTTTTATTAGATTAAAAACCTGCCCCTAAAAATAAATTTTTCACTCCTGTTTTCTTAAACTGAGGTGAGAATTTCAGTCAGTATCTCTGTAATTTTCACAAACAGATGCAACCAATGTATATGCATTGTAATACGTATTTGTAGCAACATGGATAAACTATTGGAGACATAAAAGACAAATCCTGCTCAGTACCCATTACCTTATTAAAAAGCATCTTCTAAACGGGGCTGTGAACACTTACTCTCCATTGTGGTTAAAGTTGTCATACTGAAGGAAAAGGGAAGCATAAATTGTCTCAGTCAGCAGAGAATAGATCGCAATCATGATGAGAAGTACTGCCAGCTTCAGGACAGAGTTGAGACGAAGAAAGACTGCACAAGTCACCATTGCCAGCACACCAGTGAAGACAAAATACTGTATAGGAAACAGCACTGATTACTTTTGATGATCAGTGACTACATATGGACTCCACAAATGTCTACATAAATGATAAAAAAATCAGAAGTATAAAAAAATTTGCTTCTAATTTCAGTGCTCAGCTACGTCTTCTTAGGTTATAGGGAACTTTGAAAGTAGGGGTTTTGTTAAAACAGAATGTGAAATTACAAATTCTTTATTTTACAGGGCACCTCCATGTCAATGGAAATCCTTCTAAGTGTTTTTATGGCATTCTCAATGTAATAGAAAGGAACCGGAGTTCAGGTCATTAAAAAAGAAAGGGAGAGATGCTGCATGTACTAGTTTTTCAACAAAAAGCCAACTGAGAGACAATAATTTGTATTCCTTCTAAACTTGTACAAGATCCACATTAATCAGGATTTAATTCCTTTCCCATGCTACTTGAAGAGAGGATAAAGACAAAGGTTGGGTGGGGTTTTATTGTGATTTTTTTACATTATTTTCAATATTGCATGTCTACTTAGTTAAATTATTCTCTTAAAATTTGATGCCTGGGAGTTTTATTCATATATCATTTTCTAATCTTTTCATTGTCTTGTTTCTCTCAATGATTAGTCATCTGTCAAATGCAATCAATGCAGTTGATACTGGATATAGAGAGATAATCATGGCCATGAGCTGTTCAGATTTAAAATAGCAGCATCAACACCCACAGTCCAAATGTAGTTTAAATTAAGTCCTATCACACAGCTTTAGGAGAGATTGCATTCATTTTTCTGAGTACAGAGTTACTTTAGTACAATTGTTCTGTAGGAAAGTCTGCATCCCTGCAATTGGCAGCAGACTGCTGGCGGTATTATGACACTGCCATATGACCTTCTAACCAACATATTGCATTTATTTCCCTGTCCATGGCAGGGGGGAATTGGAATTAAATGATCTGAAGGTTCCTTCTAACCCAAAGAATTCTATGATTCTATGGTTTATCTACACACATGATCAACCCATTGATTTTATTGCCTGCTTACTCATCATAGAGAGGATTTTCTTTGCTCCAAATGCAAATTTAAAATAACTAAAGCAGAATGACTGATGGTTTTGCTTTGTAAGTATTAGTCTCCATTAGCTTCATATGAATTAAGTAATGTGTTTTATTGCACTCAGCTCATCAAATCATCACTGGATGTGTTTCCAGCCTAAAGGTTCTGTATGAAGCACAAAGGTTAAAACTCTGTTAGACTGTTAAACCCCATTAGACTGTAAGATTAATTCCTTTTGTAACCAGCCTCTGCTTTTTTGATCAGCATATGGATAAATGCAAAGATTCAGCTTCACAGTGCTGCTGAGGCACCTGACTCTGCTACCAGTACACAGATCATTGATTCCATGTAGTGGTTGCCATGTAATCTTTATTGATCTGTGCCTCAGATTCAAAAGTACCCTTGGAAATACCTCAGGATAGGAACAGATGTCTGTGGAAGATGCAGATGAATTGAATGTCTGGTTCTTCAGGGCTACTGGTTTGTCAAAATCACACCATAGCTGTGAAGAAAGGAAAACAATAAATAAATCAGGGCTACATTGTGCACTGGTGACGAAGTGTTCGTGTGGCTACTGATTCAGGGATAGAACTGGCTCCCTAGCTGGCACCAAGGGCTAAGTTGACAGTAAGATGACATACTGTGGAGGTGAAATGGAAAGGGAGGAGCTATAAAAGCTATAGACATTCAGCATCTGGGTAGCATTCATATAATCTCTTGTTGCAAAGAGGAAAAATGAGCTCCTCTGGGAATTTCAGAAGAGTGATGTTTGATTTTTTTAAGAATTACCCTCTCAAAATGCTTATACTTTTTTACAAACTATTGAGAAAGTTATTGAATTGGAAACACAAAATCAGATTTCATGTGTGCACTTGTTTGCAAGCATTTTTTTTTATGCTACGTTGGAAGGGACGGTGTTATCCTTCTAGATATGGGACAAAATACCATGGTACCATGCATTATGGCTTATGCCAAGACATAATGTGGTCCCAGAACTGCAGTTGTGATGCCTAGAATGGAAGAGAATGAAAATTCATTCATAAAACAACGGTTTTGAGAATATAAAACTGCTCTTGCTGTTATGACCTGCATTATTTTAATGGCATTTCACACCAAGTATATTAAACAAAACAGCAGTGTTGAGTTGCAATATATCATGGTATTAGAACACAGGAAAAAAATCATTAGTAGTTTCTTATTTTAGCAGTTAAAGCAGATGGAGTCTCGTGTTACGTATATTAATCCAATCTGGATGCTTATACTAGGTCATTTCATCAGCCTGGTATGTACAAGCTAGTTTCTCTGCCTTTCTTTCCAACAGGTTAGAGTTTGTTTAATTAAGCCCAATTTCTTATAATTAAATTCTAATGAATTTTGAACTTGGAACTCTCTTGTTTGTTCTTTCAGCAATTCAGTCATCTCTGCAATGCAGCAACATTAGCTAGGTTGTCTGCAGTCCTCTGTGAGAACAGATAATTATTAGTACCTTCTGAAAGTTTATGAGTTGTACAGCACCACTCTGCAGGGCAGAATGCCATGAAAACCACTCTGCATGTCTTTAAAAAGACCTTCAGGATCAGAAACTTCTTTTCTGATTTTATAACAATAAGAATGCACTTGATATCAAGAACCACAAGACTCATTTGCTCCCTTGGTGAAATTGAAGCCTCTCATTAGAAAACATCTTTGTCCCTCCAACTGGGTGTGTTTAAATTCAGTGGACACTGCAAGACTGAGTTTCATTACCTGTCCTTAAATGCATGCAGCTCCCTCCTGGCAAATTATTATTATGGCAGAATTTTGACATATAGAATAATGAGGTTTTATGAATGTTGTTTAATGTAGTGGTCAGGCCTTGGTGACTCAAGTCATTGCCATTCTGAATTTATGACAGTAAAAATAATTGTTTGCTGCTTTATAGAAACCCAGTGGCATGACAATAAAAGGAATTCTGTTTCTTTTGACTGTTTTAGAATTAGCCATCCTACCACACTGAGGTGGACAGTCTTAAAAAATAATTCACTACAAGTCAGAGGAAAATCTTACTGCCATCATATCCGTAGGAAATTGGGTATGGATAGCCCATTAGAGATCACGTTGCTTAAAAGACCATGCTTAATTCTACGTAAATCTTTCTTGAAAGATATTTGTCAATCATGATTTAAAAACTTCTAGATTCTACAACACGTCTTAATGATCTATCCTATAATGGACCACTGCCCTCGTCTTCAGGATGTTTTTAGCCCTACTGAACTTCCTGTCATTTACTGTATTTATATTTTCTCTGTAAGGGTCATGATCAGTGGCTACACTCTTCTTTCTCTCACTAACTCTCCTACCACTGATTGTGTGGTATCACTAAAAAACCCAGACAGATGTTGAGTCCTTGGATACTGGAAACCTGAATTCAGTCATGGAAGAATAACAGCAATAGAATATAATAAGATCTTGTATCTGTTAGCAAAAGATGAGGCAAACTCTTGAGGTATCAGGCTTCAGCATATTTACTCCAATGATACAATCATAAATACCATTAATTATTACAGGATAATTGTTGGTGCTACTGTGTTGTTATAGTTGCCATTGGTTTTACGGTCAATAAATACTTCCCTGGGCTTGTTTAGAAGAAAATAAACTAGAAGTTTAGATGAAAAAGCACTGCTACACCTGTAGGCAAAAACTGCCCTACAAGACAGAAGTGATGAAAATGTTAATTTTAATCAGTGAGATATTTACCTTCTTGCCTAAGCCCTCAACACCTGCCGGGCTGTCTGACATGATAACCTACCTAATTCACGCAAAGCTGCCATCTCACATTTCTGAAGACATCAGGGTAATCAGGGATCTATTCCGTTTGCATACAAGACCCTATCCTTTTACCATGTGTACACAGGCCCACTGTGGTCAATTACCACAGCTGCTAAGTAAAGTTTAGTACATGCATTTCCTCACAGATACGCTGATAAACTTTGCTTTAGATTTGACACTTAGTGCAGATGTGGAAATTAGGAGCCCTCAGGGGGCACTCGAGGGAGAAACATCTCTTTACTGGGACCAGTATAAATGAAAGAAATCTGTGGGCATTCGTGTTTTTTTACATTGACTACAAAGAAAGCTGAGTGACTATGCCCATGGTTTGCTACTTCAGCTAAGGTGAATTCAGGATGAAGGGGGTTTTCAAACCACTAAATGAACAAGACAAGACATGTTTAGAATTTGTGCCTCTTAACTTCTTTTTTGCATGCTGTCGTTACCGGCACAGAATGACCAATTCCATCCTTTCTTTGAAGGTATTTTCTGGGTCTGTTGACAGTTTTCATATTTTTTGTAATCTAATTAATGGGAGAACTGTGAGATGAAGAATTTAATATCTGTAAGCATTTCTTGTATTGAGAGTCTTTAAAGAAACATATGTTCAAAAATTACAAATGGTCCTCAACAGGTAAATATATTGAATAGAAAGTGACAAAAGAGTTTTAAAGATAGATGACACTCACAAGGGAAAAATAATTAGATATTTCAGAAATACAAAGTTTAAGCAACAGATTTAATTTCCTAAAGCTGTCATACGGTGCCTTTTTTTTTTTTATATTTAAATTATAGCTGGCTTATAAACATATTAGTTAGCAAGTCCTGTAGCAAGATTAATAATTTAATAATCATCTTTTCCTGTATAATATCACCTGGATCCTTATAAGCTTACAATATTGATGATGGCTCCAAGAAAATTAATCAGAATGGATGCAAAGATAATGACATTCCTGGCCAGGTAGGTCTCATTAATCCAGCAGCAAGTTTTCCGAAGCATTAAAGGTAAACATTTGTAATCCTCTGCCGTAGTGATTAACACAAGAGCGGAGTGCAGCATAATCAGAATAGAGAACTGAATGACCATTGGTATCACCCTAAGAAGAACAAAAAAATACAGTAAATTCAGCATTAAACCACAGTACAATACTGCCGCTGATCAAAATAAATCCTTATGCAGTTCAGACTGAGAAAAATCATTTGCCGTAAATCTGAGACAAAAGAATACCAGGAAATAAAGCAGAGAAAGCAAATATTTGCTCATATTCCACAGGTCTGTCATTGCTTCACATGGATTTTTGCTGAGAAACTGCTGTTGAAGAAAGAAGCCAAGGAAATAATTGACGATGCCTCTATTGGTTTATATGGAGTGTGAGTCTTAAGCTTCTTTCAGAGCAAATCTCTTTAGCCTGTACGATATGGATGCCACTTTTGTATGAGCTGGTTCCCACTCTAGTGTATTAGTTTGGTAGGATGTTATTTTGAATACAACATAACACAGGTCTTAAGCTCATACTATACCAAGGGTCATAGATAAAAAGTGAATACAGTAAAGCAGCCTGTTTTCTGGACTAAGTCAGGATATAATAATTACAGAAATCTAAGATTCCTCTCATTTTAAACCACAGCTAAGAATCTTGTTGGCTTCTGAAAAAGCAACTGATGTACTATGTTCATTGAAGTCCTTTAAAATATAAAGCATAGAAACAGGCGTTCTATGATCCAAACAAGTTTGAATAAAACATGTCTTTTTTCATACCCTATAAATTTTGTTCTTGCAAATGTGATCCTTAACTATTTTTAAGTGTGTATACAGAATATAGGTCAAGTCCTTTAAAGCCCATAATTTCTTCTACTCCAACTTTCATTATATTTTTTCTAAATTTATGCTTTTTTTTTTTTTATTAAATATGGGACCTGAAGTCAATCAAGTAAACTATGCGTGGTTGGGAAATGTAGTAAATTATTTTATTTTGCTGAGAAGAAAGCACTCAGAACTTTGAAAGTCAAGTTTCTTTGTCCCCACACCTGCACTGTTATAAGTAAGGTATATACACATAAGACGATATTTTTTGTAGTATCAACTTATATTACAAAACATTTTGAAATGTGAAAAATGTGAAAAACATCAAAATGGAAGTTCTGTTCCCTAACTAATTGAAATAAGATGAATTATGCATTAACTTTCCTTGGGAGCTTCATGTGGTACTATGAGCTTTGACACTGTTCTGATGATGTACTATCTGTATGAAATGTTTTCTTACACTTGGATCAGCATTTCACCCCAGCAAGTTTTGTCAGACTTTAGTGTGTGAGTTGAATACAGGACACAAAGGAGCTTCCTAAAAAAGTCCCATCCTCTCCACCAAGATACACAGAAAGCCAAGAAAGAGGCAGTCAGTAAAGCCAGGGAAAAGCTGGACAATATGTGCATGGAGAACTAGTCAAGGGAGTCAAGAGAGCTCATTAAGAGAGCTGTGTAATTTAGGATGCATCTTCCTGCACAGCAGCCTTTTAGATTTATTCAGGTAGAAAGCACCTTGAGATCTACCGACTGATCTGTTCTCCGGTGGCTATACTTTGAACTGGGGTTATAGACAATGGCAGGTGCATGTATGAAACAATTTCCTTCAGTTTCCCCACACCACAGCAGTATTATGCAGTAGCCTTCTTGCTTTCCGAAGCCAAATGACTGAGAACTGCTTTGGGACCCATGGTTTCTTGCTGTATCTCAGATACATATAGACAATCTTTATACGCAGATGTAACCTACCAATTCTGCAGACCTAGCCTGACCTAGCTCCAAATGAAATCAAATTAAGGCTTTCAAAAAGATTAGGGTCAAGCCTCAGGAGGTCAGACCTGAGGACACAAAACATGAGTTCTTATTTTGGACTGCCAAATTTTACATGTAAGACCCAGTGCTATCGAATTAAAGGGAAATAAATTGAAATTAATAAATCGAAATAAAGGGAGCACCTAGGGACCTAAGTCTGGGATATCAATCCAAAATGCAGCATAACCTGCTTAGGTTGCGTGAGAAACCATGGTCTTGTATTTGGTCATAATAAATATATAGCCAACAAAAATTCTTCCACTGTAGCTGTTCAATTAAACATCAATGTGTTTGTTTCTGGTCTAAGCCTGCTTTAGATAAAAAAAAAAACCTGAAGTCTGCACACCTATGACCTCCTAGAAGATCAATCCAGTATCTGTGCTAAGATTTTATTGGCTGCATGCTGATAGGATTTAAGTACAGCAGAAGACATAGCCAAGGTCAGAGGAATAGGAGCAAATAGCCATAATACTCTTTGTCTATGAACTTCAAGAGCTACAGCACCTGGGTTGGATCACCTCTTCATTCAAGTAGAGATTCAAGACCAGATGCTTTTCTTTCTAGGGGTTCCCTTACTGTCAAGTGAAACTTGAAATGGAGCTTTTGCTTTCCCTCTTCCACATGAACAATCACAAATCAAGACCTGAGCCAGAAGGAAGCATACACAAAACAGGTGATGAAGATGTTTAAATGAATAACAGTGTATCCCCTCACAAAAATAACTCAGTGAAAAAGAGATAGAAGTAAGAGTAGTTCAGCAGTCTACTCCAATATGATTGATTGCCCATCTGAGCATATAGAAAGTGTATTGCAGGAAATGAACCAAACTCCCAGGCCTCTCAGATAGAGAAGATGAATCACCGCAAGGTTGGCAATGTAATGTAATGGCTTCATAGAGGATAATTACAGCAGAAATATGGCATTAATTTATGTCACTTAGAGTAATTTCCCCAACTCAACATGTCAAAGAATGAAAACTATTACAAAGATTTTGAATTCAGTGATGTGTCTGCCCTGTCTGTCTGAAAGGTATGAATGGATCAAATATTTATCCTGTGGGAGTCAAACAGAGATAAAATTCTGAAACACCCATACACATTAGGTGATTCTAATAATAATCTAATACATAAGAGTCTAAATAATCTTATAATAGGAAGATGATTCCTTTTTTTAACACACAGACTATGGCAACCTATCTAGGAAATTCCCTGAAGATCCTTAATGATATATGTTTTATGATGATTGAAATAATGTTTTCTTTCACTGAATTTCCAGAAACCCTCAAAAGACTCAGCTCAGAAAAATATTCAAGCATGTACTTCAGCAAATACAAGATTCCCTTTTTCAACAGATCTCTGAAGCATCCATTGAAAGACTCTTAAATGTGTTGTTAGGAAATCGGTAGGTTACCATAAGTAATGTTAATTATATTTTGTTAACTGTTCCATGGGAATGATGTGATGTCCTTGCATTTCCACTGAGGTAGTTTACTTCTCTGATATCTGCCAGAGCTATAAGAGATGAGTATGCAGTTATCTCCAAGACTCTCTGAATCAAAAGGTTGTTTAACTTGGTGATAGCTTGTTTGTGTGCTCTTAAATTGAACTGATTTTAGAACTGTAACATGGGAAATTTGGACTTCCAGATTATTTCCCCATTCAATATGTTTAAGCATATGGAAACCAATTAAACCCAACTAAAACCAACTAGAAACCCTTCACCTTTTTATTTTAGAGCAGCTCATCTGGTGGTCTCCGCTCGTTTAACAGGCATGCTTTTTTAAGACCCAAACACACTTTCTGAAGCAGAGCAACAGAACTTGAAAACAGACTGAATGCTGCCTTCTTAAATGTTGACAGTGATCTTCAGCTTCTGAAAGAACATAAGCACTGCCATAAAGCACCCATGCAGCTTCAAATCTTCTCAATCTTCTCTCACAAACGGGATAATGGTGAACATCCTTTCCCTAAATATTGTCCCAGGTACTGGAAATCAACCTTTAAGGGTATTTTTGAGGCCAAGGTTCCATATTTTTTTTAAAAACTTCTGCTGATCTTATGTCATAGGGATTGATCTGACCTTTACTTGAACCTATTTATAGTTATGACCTCATTAACTTTCAGTGTCAAAAAGGTCCCCAAGGCATTTCTGAAGTGCAGGGAAAAACAGCAGACAACTGTGGAACATGGGACACCAGGAAGAGGGACAGCTGCAGGCAATATGGCTATGTGACTCCTTCTCCCCTAATTCCAATTGCTCCAGACACCCTCACAAGAATTAACAGAGATGAATCTGTGAAGGTACAAAAAATGTCATGGTTTTCTTTTGTTGGTACAGCAATGATTGATATAGCAGCAGAAATCTTTTTTGGAAAACATGTTCCATTAATAAGATCCATAAATCTTCTTGTACATACTGAAAAAAAAAAAAAAAATAGAAGTAGCAGCTATCAGAAGTGAAGAATTTTAAATGTGTATTGGGAGAAGAACTTTAAAAAATCAACCAAACTTACTAATATCAGAGCAATATAGCACAAAGGAACAACAGAAGGTCATGTACTGTTCTGGGTACTTCCCCAGCTGAGAACTACAAAATACATGGGGCACCACTGCTGCAGACTTCAGTTGCCTGTCTGCTTCTAACCACCTTATTGCTATTCTTAGATGCAAACATGGTGTACCAGAACTTCCAGACACGATCCAAGAAATATTGCTGGATTAATGTAATATACAATGTTATTTCTTCTGGAGCACCTCCTGTATGAAAATAGGCTGAAAAAGTTGAGGCTTTTCAGCCTGGAGAAGAGAAGGCTGCATGGAGACCTCATAGCAGCCTTCCAGTATCTGAAGGGGGCCTATAGGGATGCTGGGGAGGGACTCTTCATTAGGCACTGCAGTGATAGGACAAGGGGTAATGGGTTAAAACTTAAACAGGGAAAGTTTAGATTGGATATAAGGAGGAAATTCTTCACTGTGAGGGTGGTGAGGCACTGGAATGGGTTGCCCAGGGAAGTTGTGAATGCTCCATCCCTGGCAGTGTTCAAGGCCAGGTTGGACAGAGCCTTGGGCGACATGGTTTAGTGTGAGGTGTCCCTGCCCATGGCAGGGGGATTGGAACTTGATGATCTTAAGGTCCTTTCCAACCCTAACTACTCTATGACTCTGTGATTCTTATACAAATACTGTATTTTCAAGGTGATTCTACAGGCAGACAGTTAATGTTCTTCTGAGTATTAGAAACCATCTGAGAATGAACATCTGGGCATTTCCATTTTAGCATTTACTCTTTCTGAAGAGCAAATGAGCCAGGGCATGTTTTAGTGGCAGTCAAGTTCTACAGGCTAGAAAACTGCTAGAAAACTGACCTTGCCCCTTGCACTCACTTTGTGTTCTCACTATTAAATAGTAGACAAAAATGCCAACTTGTGGGCTTGATTCTGTGAAATGTGGATACAGAGATCTCAGTTATGTCACGTTTTCTTCACCTTGAGAGGAAATTGTTGCTTGGTCAGCCCAAATAAAAGCAGAAGTGAGAAAAAATCTACCAGTTCACATCCTTGCTTCTTCTTAATGGCACAAGATTGCTTTCCCAGCTGCATATGTACCATCAGCAACAAAGCACAACATTACAATTTTCTTACATGGCATGTAAGAAACAAAACCAAAACACTGATTCCCAAGGTGATTACCAACAATTTTACTTAGCAAAGTGCCGCTGTCTGGATCATGTTTTACTTCAACACTGGAAGCAGCAGGCCATATTGTGTCAAGCTTTTGTAACCCAAAGTTCCCATTTAGTGGACTTCTGCTTAAAAGCATAGCAACGTAACGTCAATAGACATAAAAGCTACATGCTTTTTTGTGCTGTCTCACATAAAAGCATGTAGCTGCAGATAATGTGATACAGAAGTAGTTAAAATTGGTAAAAAAGTGAAAAATATTTCCACTTTTGGGAACAAGCAGATTTTAACAGTTTATTCCACATCAATCCTAGAAATATTACCCCACTGTTTTCCCTAGAGCACCTTCAGGTGTATAGAGGTATATTTCTATATTTACCTGGAAGAAGGAAGTAAGCTTTGGATAGTGGTGATAAATACAAGGACAATAAATGCACACACCAAGTTTGATTTGAATACTTCATCCCGCATTTGAGAATACTAGAATAAAAGAAAACAAACAGAAATTAGCTGTTAACCCATGCAGTACCTTCACAAAGACTGGTGCATATAAGAGACTTTGAGAAAATTAGCAGGGCGATCTAATAAATTAGTGAATCTGAATTTGTTTTAAAAAATGAAGCACAGCAAATGAATCATTTATAAGCTGGTAAAATACTTTATCCAAAAGAAAAATATTCTGTAATTTGCAATGCAAAATTGTTTTACTTGGTTGCCTCTTTTTCAAAATTCTTTACTTTAAATCCCCAATAGATACTAGGGCCTTCTGATGTTGGGTAAAACAATATTTAATAGCTGATTAAAATACTTAATGACCAGGTACCATGGGCTTCCTCACATGAAGGCAAACACTGAAGTCAGCTGCAACTCTGCATGCATGATGTGACAGAGGTGTCTCCATCCTGTCAAACTGAGACTATTCCATTTTATCTTTTAATTTTCTTATTTAAGAAAAGAACACAGAATGGGACATTCTGTGACTATGTGGGATGTGGGTCATGATCTCTGTATCCTGACTTATCCAGAGGCTGTGCAGAAACTTGTCATTCTCCAAGGAGAAAATGAAGGCATTATTATGTAAAAGTCCATTTGAATTGCAACATTATTATGATTTACTGTAAAAGTATTTTTCTCCAGCGTATCAAACCACTGGAAATGCTAGCAGATTCCCCTTCTATGGGAGTTACCAAGAAGAGGAGGAACAGATACATAAGTGAAGCGCAGAGACCAGTGAAAGTGGAATTATTACCCAAGTCCTCAGCTGGCATTTATTCAGCTAAACTCCAGTTGTTTACAGTAGATGAAGTTTGGTCCATAGACATATTTTTGTAAGTCTATTTATCCTGTACTGATCCCACTGAATTTCCTTCACCTAATGAAGAATCCCACAGATAGCTTGGCCCAGGCATTTTCCTCCTCTGCACAGTAATCCATTTTATACAATCTCTTGTAGTTTTGAAGGCGCTAAGAGTTACGTGTGTAGAACAAAAAGAAATCAGTCAAAGAAATATCAGAATCTTTCTCCAGTGATTTGGAAACAAGGCAAACTGCAGTTATAAATGCCTAGAAAGCATCATAATTGTGAAAAATTAAAGCAAATCAAGAAATGGATCAGGAACATACATTGGGAGAGTTCAGCTATGAACTGCTTTTCATAGCTAATCTGATTTTTAAGGAAGGTTTTACCTTAGTCTATATAGACTATATGAATATAGTGATCAAAACAGTCTCAAGCACCTGAAATAGGAAAAAGGCTGCTTTCTTCCCTGCTCCCGTTTGTCACAAGAAAGAGAGGGGTTTTATTTGCTAGTGTCCCTCATTTTGACCCCTCTGCTGTGATTATATCCTGTGTCTGCTGTAGGCAGTATCACTTTGACATGATTTTTGATAGTCCTCACAGGCAACTCCATTTTGCTGCCGGAAGCTCAGAAGCACTGACCCTGATTTCATGTGCCGAAAAACAACTGCATCAGTCCACTTAAATAATGAACTGGGGCTTTTTTTGGTTGCGGCATAAAAAGAACTAAAGCAAAACCGAGAAGTACATTCCTTAAAATATAACATGAAATCCCAACTGTTCCTTGGGGAAATTATAGGAAACTAATTGAATGAAACACAAACATGGGACTGCCTGCTGTGTTGAGCATTATGTCAAAAGGATGAATGCTGTTGGTCTAATCAGTAACAATGTCATGATGAGAAATTGCTAGCATCTCTGAGGCAGCACAAACACTAATGATAAAGTAAGCACTTCTGTAGCAGTCTACCCCTTAATGACTTGGAGAAATTATTGAAGGATAGACTAAACCTCAAGGCATTTCCATAAGTATGGGGAGGCATGTAGCTAACTATAGCTATGTAGAGTGGTAGGAAGAATCATGATGTGACCTACTCTGCAATGAAAGCCTTAGCAGCAACGTCCCACAGACCTGCCTGCACTGGTGTGACTTGCCTATGGTGTAACAAAGGCTTATCCCCTCTTCTCATGTGGCTTGAGCCATTTGCCTGTGCTGCTGGGGGAAAGTTATTTCTCTCCTGGTTAGCCCAGCAGTTAGCTGAAAGTGGGCTCGCATAAGAAAGCCAAAGTCTCCTCTGCCAGGTAATGCTGCTTATTCCCCACCTCTCCTCTCTTTACCCAAGGCTGTTTGAAAAGGGAGTACTGGTAATATAATAGGCTTTACATGTTCACCTAGAAAACATGTCTGTGCACTGGAGAGTAGCGTTTTTGGTCTTATCCACACTGCTGATGCTTGACTCAGGACCATATGGATGAAAAGGAAGAGGGTTTTTTTTCCCCCTTTTTCAGAGCAATGTTGTTTGTGCCACTGCAAAAGCTTCTGCAATACAGCGGAGGAACAGAAGAAAATGTATCAGGAAGCCCAAGGTAGGAGAAGAGATAGATGAACTCCTGAGAAGACCAAAGGGTAGACACAGGTTCAGTTGTTGATCAGTTACAAAAGGAAGATGCTGAACAGGTATAGAATTTGCCCAGTGTTTCTTGCAGACCTGCTTGCCACTGGAAGTTTTTGGGTTGAAGGAAAGCAGTGAGACTCATGTCTGCAAGGGTACAACATATAGGAAAGGCAATCTTTTTCCCTACTCATTTAATTTCTTTTTATCTTGCCCAACAGAAACTCTGAAACAGAGAAACTCAGATATTTAGGTCTCATCTTTGATGTAAGAAAACCTCTACTGTGAAATTCAAAACCTTTTTGATATTCTCAGTGTGCTTACCTCACAGAAGATATGTAAACACTTCACCTGTAAGACCAGTCTGATTTATAATCCTAATGCAAATATGCAGGAAGACTTAAAATGTCTTTATTAAAATCTTTATATTGGAAATTTTCTTTAATAAAACCCCCTAGCAGCATGTAAAATTCCGTGCCCTGTTACTATGTTTTACCCTGTATGAAATATTATGTCTGCTATTTCCAAGTCACTGCTGTTAAGTCAGACCATCATGATAATATACTGGAAATCATCTAAAATAGTATCAGATTTTCCTTATGAGCTATCACATATTTAGAACCCCGTAGTATATTTTCATGCTACCATTAGAAGTACTCTCCTGTGATGAGTCTTTTGCTTTATCTGCCTACATCATATTTATGAAAACAACCTCTAGTAAAATAGAGAGTGAATTCATCTTTATATGGGATATCAAGTGTTAATGAGTGAAATACAAGTTAGTAGTGGCTAGTCCATTTAGGTAAAGAATCTGTAAAATATACTGCATAGGGATCCTGCAAAAATATTCTGAAGAATGAAATATTATGAAATTCATATGGAAATATATATACTATATATATTATATATCAAGGAGATCAAGGAAATATATGTACTGTATATACTATTATATCAAGGAGATAAACCATTCACTAATGCAACTGCTACTGTTTGCTGTGGAATCTACATTTTTCTATTACCAGGAAGGATATAGAGCAATAAGATAAGAGAGGAGTAGGAAGATATACCAATGGCTTAAACTACTGTGATACACCACTCATTTAGAACATTGTAAACCAGGAGCTGTGCTGGCTCCCATGGTAGTTTTGGGCATGCTGATTCTGGAAATTTGTTTTTAACCTCCTGAAACCTTAAAGGAAATAAAATGGGACTTTCATTGGTATCATAAATCTGCTGTCTGCAATTGTTTTACAATAAAAAAGCCCCAGAGCAACCCAGACTGCTTAAACAGAAGTCCAGCATGACATTTCACATCTATTCAAGTCACCCCAAAAGATTTATGACCCTATGATATGGTAGTTCTGTTACTAATACAGGAGGAAGAAATACAGTTTACTGTTCACATAATTACTCAGTTCTCCATGGTTTGGGTTACAGAGCATTAATACAATTCTCATTGAACAAGGTTAACTTGTCGAACAGGATCTGAACTATAGGTTCTGGTTATTCTGCTTACTGAGTAACTGCAGTCTGGGATGAGAAGTATTCACAGATAAAAGGAATAAGTATTAGGAAAATGCCAGTGCTGTCTGAAAGTGTGATGTCTACATGTGAGGGCAGAGGATTTTGCATAGAAGAAGTTACTTTAGTTCAGAGTTACCTCATACTTGAAGCTGCCACTGCTCTGCACAGAGCTGAGTGGCAGCAAATGAAAATAGCAATGGGAATTGTGAGGCCCATAAACATAGACTGTCTTCTTGCTTAGCAACACTGCAAGGAGCAGCTCAAGATGCTGATGTAGAAGGTCATGTAAGAAGCTGCAAAATGTTAATGGCTAGAAGAAAACCTCATTTTAGACTGAAAGGTTAGGGGGAGAGGAGAAGCAAAAGGCTGCTGAAAAAGCTTTATGAGATCCCAGTTTAAATCTGAGTTTGTTTTGTTTTGTTTTCTAAATGGGCAGGAAGAAGGGAGGAAGTGAGAGTAATACAAGATAACATGGAGGAAATAGCTGGTTTCTGTAGGAAACCAGTTCCCACATTATTTTTTTTTCATGACAGCCTTTATAGACTATTAGACCTTTAGGTCTAATATTAAGGCTATTGGGACAAAACTGTAACTGCAGCACAACAGAATGGGGAGGGAAGGGACATTTCCCATGTTGCCTCATAAGACATTACTCCTGCCTGTGATGAAGAGGACATTCTGATTCATCTGTCCTTAATCCCCATCACCCTTGTGTGTTCCCCGTCCTTCTCTGAGAATATTTATGGTGCTCCACCATCCTGAAGACAAGCAAGGAGGTTGCTGGCCAGCACCTACCCAGCTCTTCAAGGTGGATGAACCAAAGCAAATAAAGCAATGTTGTTATTTTTCAAAGTTTTACCTCTATGTAATGCTAAAACCAGTCCATTTTAGAGGACAGAAAAATGATTCCGTCCACTTTACTGACAGGATTTTGTGTTTCTATTGCCTGTGCTTGCAGGCTGGAACTAACTCTTAAGGAAAAATTGAATAAAAGCACCACTTTCCGAACATTGCAGTACAGTTTTGCGTGGGAAATGTCACACTGAGAAGAAAATGCATTAAAGCTGTTAAAAATGTTGACTTTTAAACAGGCATTTGTCACCCAGGTGCAATTAAAGACTTTATTAATATTTAAAATCTGACCTATGTAATGTGCTGGATTAGAGCATGGCTTTTTTCTTCGCCCTCCTTAAATTGCTGTTATATTTACCTCTTCGAAGCAGACATTAAAAAAAAAAGGATGTTTAAAGCAAAAAGTTGACATATTAGTTTTTACTTGAATTAAGCACAGCAGCTGCCGAGAGGACATCAGATGGGTCCTATGACTAAACGAAAGAAACATATCTATATAAATATAGATATATGTTTTGAACAGAGGTGTCAGTTTATTAACATGCTAAATCACCTTTTGTGCCAAAGCAGCCTGTCATCTGACAGAAAACTGCTTGTACTCAACAGCAAGTGAAACCTGGCAAACAGCTGTTGCTTTCAGAAGCAGACTTTTCTCAGTGTATGCATTCTCCAACAACGAAACATAATCACTACAGCATTGTAACACCTGCATCATGCCACTGTCTATTATGACCTCTAGCTCGGTCCCAACTTCTGAAAGCTGACACAAAATGAAAAAGAAAAGACCAGAAAACAAACAACTCAAGCCAGAACCTACAGCTTCTCGACTTCAGTGGACATTTATTACAGTTCGAGTTGCAAATAATGCAGCTACCAAGACTCAGCTACCTTATGCTCCAGGCTGGAGTCTTTAAACATCAGTGAAAAAGGCTTGATATGCTCTCTTCTCAATTTATCGCCACTCCGTAAGTCGATGGTGTGCTCTATTCGCTTGTTAATTTCCTCAGGCCCAGACTGGACATGCAAAGCTTGTGCAAGATGGTTTGGAAGCAGATTTATTGAATTTCTTGTTAGGGCAGCCAGAGTCTAGGGGAAAGCACATGCAAACAGAATAAACCTGCTGGTCCCCTTGGGTTAAAAATGCAATGTTTTAGTTCATGTTGCATTGCAAACCATTACAGCATTCCATGCAATTCATTCAATGAAATTTATAGAAGTGTAAAAAAATAAGTCTTCTGTTCCACTAAACACAAACAGTACATTAAGGGGAGCACTTTAATGCCCTCTTTTATACAAGTTTGTTGCTGCACTGCACACTAGGACAATATTCCCCTTTCCAGATTCTGATAATTAATTATTAGAGCATGCATGAGGGGAGTACACACCAAAATCACAGCACTGTATCTCACTCAATGGTGTGTTTTAACAAATAAGAACAAAAACTACAGGAAACGGAAGTCACAAAACAGAAGTCACAAAACGGAGTAATGATGTTTTTTCTTGCTCTTAAAGTTACTGGATGTGTGTAGTTAAGGAACAGAACAGTTAAGGCAGGAGTGAAGAAGGTGACATTTCTGATTACTTCAGCATGGGTTTTCTTCTTCACTACTGGTATATTTTAGCCAGTCTAGATTACAGTTAGGCTATATGATTTAATTTAACTGTAATTCTTCTTATTATTTTAAATATTGTCTTGAATGCATCATTCCTTTGGTATTTCATTGACTAATAAAAAGAATAAAAAATAAATACTATTGCATAGCTTCACAGAGAAAGCTAGCAGAGATAGTATGAAGGGTGCTTCACCTTCAGGAAAGAGTTAGACTTTGCTTTCATAAAGAGAATAACTCAATCCAGTTTCATGGTATCATTTCATGACACAAACCACAGTGAAGCAGCGCTTTTCCACTTGAATGGAAAAATAAACTCTATTACCTGTGATATTCCCAAGGATTAAGGAATGTTAATGGGTGGAAAGGAGATAAACCTTCATACATCATAGCATAAGACATTTCAAAATTAATGTGGATAAGAAATACACTTTGACTTGACAAATGTTGTCCCCATAGGTTCTTGCTGAAAAGATCTTCTGCTGTATCTCCTACTGGGCATTGTTGGAAACAGGAGTTTGGGATGGGTTATCCGTAGATTTCTCTGGAAAGCCAACTCTTTTGGATCATGGGATAGGTACAGCAAATTATATATGCAGGTTTCCCTTTTTCACATTCAAGTTATAGTCAGCAATTATATTCTAATGAATCTTGGAGAGCACATTAAACACAGAAAGGGGCTCAGGTACCCACTACCAAACCCCAAGAGACAACTTTCTTTACAATCCTAAAATAAAGTCAATGGACTCTGTAGTCACAGGTAGTATCTTGTTTTCTCATATTCCATCTTTTAATGAGTAACTTAAAAGCCCAAAATGGAGGTGGAAAAGGATACCAGGATTGAAATTTTCTGTCTATTTAAGCGAACAGCAAACTTCCTGTTTGTTTTAGTAGAAAAAAGAATTCAGTACAGAAGGTTTGGCAAACCCCTCAAATGTCCCCATCTTCTGTGCAGAAAATCAATACCATCAGCATTTGGAGAAAATAAGTATCAAGGAAACTTTTCTCATGCTAAAATTTCAGATATGCCTGGATCTGTATCTTATGCTTGGTGTTGAGGTGGAAACTAAGGTTAGAGCCAAATCCCAGAAAAACAATCTAATGAGTCAACAGGATAAATACTGTATTACTACACACTAAGACACTGTGCACTAATGCTATATTACTACACACTAAATTTAGGTATTCTTATCTCTTTTAAACTGAGCTATGAAGAAAATTTATTATCAATTTGTGGTGGTGAAATCACACAAGGGTGTCTGAGTCACTGTTAAACCATGATACCAAATCAGATGAAGTTGTGTGCATTAATACCTGAGAAGTAGCTCATATTGTTATATATCCACTGAAAATGAGGATGGGGAAGTTACTTAATGTTTTAGCTGGGCATTTTTTTCATATACAAAAAGAAAACAACTTCAGTTCATCCCAGTAGGTGACTACATTTTGCTACACATTATATTTTAAAACCTGATTAATATGAAGAATTGTCTTCTTGCTGAATGTCTGAAGTGATTTACAATTGATAGCAGATGAACATGACATAATATCACCAGTACGGCAATGGTGGCAGTAGTATTGGTGCAAAACTGGACACAACAGTGAAAAATATGCAAATTATTGTCTCAACACTATTTTCTAACTGCATTTTGTCTTTCTTGCCTCTTCTTCGCTCTGCGTCTTTTAAAACTCTGGTACGCCAACGTAAAGAAATATTAGTTCTCCCTATTGCCTCTCCTACACTTTTGTGAACAGCAGTTCGTAGGAAGGTATGGCTGTGAATTCTACAATAGGCTTCTGAATTTTCCTGATGCCAACAATAACCGTTCATTGAATAGGAACACATACAAGGTTCTGTTAGGAAAAACCCTAGCCAAACTTGCATCTAAGACTTAAAGATATGATGAATTAAACCAAACAAATAATAAAACTTCAACTTCAGACATATTATATAGAGATTTTTAAACGGTAGCTTGAATTCATTTTCACTTCCTTCCTACAAAGTTTTCATGCAAGAAGTCCAAGCATCCTGACCTCAAGAAGGGAGTTTTTTAATCAGTGCTATTTAGAAAACTATGGGAAGGCTTCATTTTATTTATTTTTTTTTCATAATGCAAACACCAGGTCTTGGAGGGAAATGGTGAAAAACAAAGTCACATGCTTAAAGAGATAGGATAGAGACAGGGTTTGGTTCAACAGGAAAACACCTAAACGTAGGCATCTAGGTGCTTGGAGTCTAAGTTTCTATTATTGGTAATATACACACAGGGCACATTCAATTGTCCCATCATACACAGCTGTTGTTAGCTGACATGCCCTAGGGTATGCTGGACAACAGTCTGGAGATAGGAAATATGGCATAAGACCTATGGTAATGCCATGAGCTGCTGGTCAGTGGTAGGGACCAGCTGGTCTGAGGCTGAATCAAGCTCTTAATCAATATGTTTCACACAGAGGACCACAGGTAGCACTAGACCCTCATATTTAGGAGCAGAGTGGTGTGGGAGATTGACACCTGGGACAGTAGGCACTGTTGGTAGGTGCACAACTACAGGCTCTTTGGTTTTGAACTGAATTACACGCTGCTCTCTATACTTGCCTGTCATCTTGTCAGGATTTAAGTATAATTTCTGTGATAACTACTAAGATTTACTGCAGCCACCGCTAAAATATGCTTGTAGAAGATATAGACATTTTACATGCTTTTTTTCCTAATTCACATCATTACAGGCTCATCAGGTGCCTCCAGGACCATACACACAGTGATCAAATTATAGCGTTCAGCTATTTCTTTGGTAAGGCTTACCAAACAAATGACACTTCCTCAGCTATTAATTTCTTTTCTAGTAGAAGGCCTTCACTCTCTTTGCATAAAATAGCTTCTGTCCAACTTTCTTTGCTTTATGAAAGAAGCCCAGATATTTGTTTTGAGAACAGAAAACTCCATCCATATTGGGCATGGTCTGAATTTCAGAGCAGGCACTTGAATCCTTGGCTTGCCTCACCATTAGAGCCAAGGCACATGGTGTTTAATGTGCTTTAGATGTGTCTAGTTTTTGTTAAGGTCTGTGACTACATACATAAAGAGTGGTTATTCTGTTTCTAACATATATCAACGTATCTTCATTCACTGACTTAGGCTGCCCATAGGAAATGTGTTTGAGGTAAAGAATATGCTTCGTGATGAATCTGATTTTGTCAAGAGAACTCACCAGAGACTTTGCCATTTCATATTCTTCTCAACTACAGCTAAAAGCAAGACACGTGTTCAGAGATGCTCAAATTTTGTTATAACATATGTTGGGTAAATAAATCAATTGAATGCTATTGGCAAATATAAAAAAACATGAGGTGATTCATTGTTGGGTTGCAGCTACTTGGAGTCTCAACATCTGCTGCTGCTAGTGAGTTTGGCTACATAATTAATGTTATTAAATGCTTATTCTGTTCAAGACCAAAAAAAAGCTACTACATCCTAGTACAATTTAAATCTATCATCTGAATTTTGAGCTGAAATACATTATTTATGAGCAGCAATGCCTATTGTCTCAACTTTAAAATTGAAAATTGCATAATAATTGAATCACACATGGAATAACAGATTTTTAAAGTCTTCCCTCCACCAAAAAGCTTATTGTAAAGCTGGGTAATACAAAATTATAGTTATTTCCAGCACAAAAACAAGTTGTCAAAAAAACAGTGAGAAACTATTCTAAAAATGTTTACTGCCATAAGGCAAAACTCTGCTTTACAACAAATATTTAGTTATGCCTATTTCAATGATTTTCATGGGCTTTTTATTAGTTTATTGGGTGGGAGTTGTTCAATAATCACATAAAACCACTAGTCCTTTATCTCATTGCTTCTTTTTGTTAGTAACAAGGTCAGGTTTAGCAGAGGAAATGATCAATGAAATAATAGCCTACTCAGTATAGATTTTTTGGACTACAGAAATTGGAATGTCTTAAAGGGAAAGAAGAAGAAACAGATCAGAAGATATTCACAGCAACATGAATCCATACCTCTATTCCTAATGTAATAAGAATATAGAAATGGGTCAACAAAATACAGAGAATACTAAAAGGCAGTGTACATGCAGATACACAGATGGACAGAACATATATAAAACACACGTTTTATATAACAGCAAACTATGTCATGCTCCATTTCTGTTTGAAGAGATGAAGACACCACCATGGATTGATTGATTCTGAAGTCTTTACACTTCTGAGCAGGTTTGTAAGAAGCAGAGGACAGTTGACAAAGCAAGACCTCCACACAACAATGCTTGAAGTTCAACAGACAGTGCAGACAAGTAGGACTAAGTATGTGCAGCAGAAGAAAGGATATATCATGTCATTACAGATCCCTCAGGAAAACGGAAGAAAACTCCAGCTGACTCTGTTTCATGAAGACTCATCAACCTTTCAAATGCAGTGAAGAGTCTGGGGGCATTTTCAACTTTCTGTTTGTAATTCTCTAAGCAAGCAGATTCCACCAAGCTATTTTTATGACTGGCCAAGAATTGCTGGTTCCCAGGGTGCTAGCAATTAACCATGCAGAGCTTTTGAAAAAGATCTGATCAGGAACAACTGTTACTCACTTATAATTCCACTGAGTTACACTTTACCTTAGAGTGTAACTCTCCTGCTTGTGAACTTTAATTTTGTCTTAGAATCTAAGTTATTAATAATTTTTATTAAAAAAAAGTGAAGAATGGATGAGCTGTTTTCATAAGGTATTTTTTAAAGGTATCACTTTTTCTTTCCCTTATGTATGAATAACCTACACTATGCTTTTTTTCCTCTGGCAAGGAAAATAATAACCTACACTGGCTTTTTTTCCTTCACTCAAGGCAATGCAGTGAAGCTGTGCAATGAGATATACACCCCCTGACTAGAACGTCCCAGCTAGTATAGTAACATTAGCTTTGCTTTACTTTTAATTTACTTCTTTACGAACTGGTTCAACTAAAGCTAAGCTGCCCATGTAGTATTTAATTTCAGTTGGCAAAAAATGCAAAAACCTCTGGTCCACTGGCATTTCCCCGGTTTGAATATATGATTTATTTCTGCCCTGAAACAATTTGTTTAATCCTTTGCTGTTACAGTGTGTGTTACAATAAAGGTTAAAGATGAATATGTCTCCTCTGAGGCTTCCATTATTGAAATGCTCTCAAGCATGCACTCATACTTGATTACATTAAAAAATGTTTGACTTACGTTCTGTTTTCCCACTATGTTATCAAATGGAAGTTCAGGGCTCCAGGATCCTTCAGTAAATGTTGCTCCACTGTTTCTTCTGTCGGAGGAGCTGACAGCCTCTTTCACAATATCTTCAGGCAAAGTCAACAGACTCTCCTCAGGTTGTTTAATTAAATAAGTCTCGATGTTATGTTTCCTCAAGAATTCATTGCGCTCTTTGCCGTGCCCTTCTTCAACTTTATAATCCCCATTCAGGCAGTCCAGAGTGGCTTTGGAGATGTGAATTCTCCTGTGTGAGTGAAATAAATAAGTAGCAGCAAATACTAACCGTGCTTTAATACACACAGGCAAAAAGGAGTTTATGAACTCTGTGTCATTTTTAATATGATGGAAAAATAGAAGGTTTTCTATTGTATATGATGATTTCTATAAGGAAAATTAAATAGTGTAGCCAACATACATGGGCTTCATTTGGGGCAAATACTCTCAAGACTTTTTCACATCAATAGGGTCTCATGAATGCACAAATTCCTGTCACAGGAAAATCACTTTGGTATTCACACATGATACCTTTGCTTACAGTAGTAGTTTAATGGCAGACCTTCCTGAGTAAAATACAATTCATAGTGAATTAAAATTACCACTTATGGTGAGAGGAAAATATATGGTATACATTAGAGCAGTTTATGTGAAGCTCTTTAATTTCCTTCAGTTACCTGAAGTAGCTTAGACAGTTGAAATTAATGGTCTGATTGCACCTGAAGTGAATTAGGGGAATAGGGAATTTATACAAAGGCAAGTAAGGTGATAATTTTTGGTAAGACTAAGCAATGAGTTCAGAAAGCTTTTGCAAAAGTAAAGTTAAATTAAAGAGGTGATGACTTAAAAAAACACCAAATTTTGAAAAAATATGCCAGTCCTTTGGATGTCGACAACCAAACCTGCAGGGTCTTTCTTATTTCTATTTTTAAGTATTCAAATTCCATGTAGAAGAAATTGCAGACACCTCTAAAAAACATCCACATGGTTAGCCATTCTATACTTTATAACGCAGCATCATAAATGCAGTAAAAGGAGATATTCATTAGACATTTATCTAACTTAAGCAAAGAGAAGTAATGACTCCATTAAAATTGGTTCTTTTTTTCAGACTTTGGATGCATGGCACTTCCTGAAAGTCAGACTTGCAGACAGATTCCTAAAACTCAGTGTCAGATAAAATTCTTGGCCATTTCTTGATGACACATGTTGAGGCATTTTTCTCCAGCATCACAGATTAGATTATCTCCACTTAAGGAAATGGCCTTAGCATGCCCCTTGGGAAATTTCTTCTGGAATTTGAAGGATGCTACTAAGAGTTAAATTGCATAAAACAGTGATTGAGTAAAAGGCCATCAGCGCACATATGATGTGCATGTTGATTCTATGATTCTATGTATTGCCAGAAAATAATGTGCTGGTTGTCTTTAAGCAGTGTGAAATGCCCAGGAGTATCAGAATTTCATGCAAACTAGGCCAATGAAGTGTATTAAATATCAGTATTTAATTAGAAGCTCAAAAATTTGTATCCCTGCCATTTTGTAACATGGTCTCACCTTCCCTCTGAAGTCAATTCATGTTTTATACAACTTTCTCTGTCTGAAGTCATGCTGCTATAATGTTCACAGAGGTTAGTTCTCTTTTGTAGTCAAATGTCAGTAAAACTGACAGCAAAAAACAATAAAAGTGTTTTTCAAATATAAGCAATTTTTGTCCTGGACTTTAAAAGCAGAGTGTGTGACCTCTCAGAAAGATAATGCATGTCATAGCTCTTAGAAACCCAAATATGGGAAATTGATTTAAGTGAAATATTAATTAAATAAAAAAAAAAAAGAAAAGCAAAGAGAAGAAAGAAAAAGCAAGTAACACCTTAGATGCCAGGGTGACTATCTCTGTGCTGAGTTTCAACTAATGCAATTATGGAAGATTGCATTATAAAGTCCTGAAATATAGATTTTATAATGGAAATGATAACAGCTTTAATTAGAATGCGGATCTGGTTATCGATGTAATACCCTTAAATAGATCCAATATTAATAAACATTTGGTAGATTAAAAATATTTTCTAGTTTCACCTTTTGTACAGCTTGCTGAAAGAAACTTAAAGTGTATAATGGAGCGGTGTCTTTCTAATTTTATGTGCATACAGTAAATTGTGAACCTGAGATTGAAATAAAAGTGTAACTGGTCCTACTGTTGAAAATATATCAGGTCCAAAGCTTTTGATGATACCTTGTCATTGATACCTAGTGGAAAACTGGTAATTAGCTACATTTTATGCCAGTTCAATACCACAGGTGAATACCTAGATATACCACATGAAAACTATCAGAAGATGGATCCCTGCAGAAGAGTGTCTCTGAAATAATATTGTAGGATCTTACATAGTTTTCCTCTCAGGTGTTGAGGACACTTTTTTCCTCTCAGAGAACCAGAAACGATTACTTTTCCTCTGTGCTCCCCAGTTCCTCCTTCCACAATAGTTGAGCTGCCTTCTTATGCTCATTCACTCAGGGCAATCTGTCCCTGCATGACCCATGCTTAAGAGGTCCCAGGGTAATAAGCAATTATCAAGGGGAAGAGCTGAGCCTCTTCTTTCCTGCCCCCAGACTGTGGATCCTGGGTGGCAGGAGCCTTCCCATCCTGGGCAGGCAAGTTGCCTCCCTCTGCTGTATGCTCAGGAAAGGGCCATGCTGTTGGAGCAAGGACCACTTATAACCCCAGAACAGCTTATCTGATGACAGGGAAACAGTGCAGCTCTGGGAACGGGAATGATCTCATTATTGTGGCAAGCAGAGGGATCTGAATGCTGGCAGCGGGGAGGAGTAAGGAGGGGCTGAAGTCAACTTAACTGCTATATTAAGTCTCCGCTGCACACTAAGAAAGCCTGATGTAAATCATTGTTTTGAAGGACTTACTGAATTGCTGTCACATACAGGCTTTGTACTGTTGGCAAACTGATATACAGGAGCGGAAATAATTCTGCTCTGATAGACTGCAGCCTAGCCGGACATTTTATCAACATTCTCTGGGTTATTAATTGATAACCATACTACTTGCATGCATTAAGAGCTATAATGTTAACAAAGCAGCATGTAACCTTTTCCGTTCATCTGGGGCTAAGATGTGGGATAAAGCATCAGGGAAAGAATTTTTTTTCTGCAATTTGATACACTGGTGACATACAGAAAGTATAGATGTTTTCAGAGCACAAAATATTTCATTTTCTGCTGATTCTAAGAATATGTGTTGATATAAAGATCTACTATAGGGAACGGTGGAAGGGTAATGCATTTACAATACAATATAAAGCAAACATCTTTCTAACTTCCTGGAAATGACAGCTATGACAGATCCTGATGTTTGTGTAGGAAGTACAGCACATGACTCAGATTTGATGACTTCAAACCTCACTTACTCAAGATGACAGCATCACTTAGATTTTTTTTCTGCATAATGATGTTCATTGCTATTGCTCTTATGTTCCATGGCCAAAAATTGAATTTTGCTGCATCTGTCATCAATGGATGGGGGAACTGGAAGTGAACAGAGGATTACTGAAGCCACTACTGTTGCTTCAAATTTAGGATTTACAGATTCCAAACTATTGTGAGATATGGGCCATGTCAGTCAGAAATAATTTTCTATCTTCCTGGTGAATCAGCCACCTCAGACAAAGAAAGACTAGGCAGCTCAATGGAAAACCGTGTATTTTCACATACAGACAGGTTGACATAAATGTCTCAAAACATCTACCAAAGCATCAAATTATTAGAAAGACTTCCTAGAGAGCCGGAGATGTCCATAACATCTTGTTATTAGTGTAGCAATCTATGAACGCATTCCACCCACACTCTGTGCTCATGAAATAATTAAAATTACAGCCTGGTGCCTCACAACAGCATTTTCATGCACAGGATGAAAGAATGAAACCTGGAAAAACTCAGGAATAGTCAACATCTAACTAAGAAGTTTGGGCTCTTAGTTATAGTTGATGAGATAATACAAGGCAGTTAATCATTTGGCAAGGTTTTGTCAACACAATACTGGGTTGGCAGTGTTTTCTGACTATTGGAAATACACGTTGCCTTACCCAGGAATTCCACCTGACTCGAGTTTGTTTGCGATATCCACATCCCATGACCAGACATCAAACTGCCACTTCCGCAGGCCCAGCACTCCACACAGAACCGATCCCGAATGTATACCTATTCTCATGTCAATGTCATGCTTGGTTCTTGACCTAACATATCTGTTAAAACAAGAAAGAGGAAAAGACCAGACTTATGAAAGGAGATGTCGCATTTTTTTCATATCTTTTAGAAAATGGTACAATGAAAAATACAGTGTCAATTTGTTATTAAGAACATCTTAGTCTGTAAAATGAAGTTATAGATATCTAGGTAACAAAGTACAGGTTCTGATAAAATGACTCTAAAAGCCAGATTATCATTAAGTGCTTAATTGCATACATGGTTCAGTGGCACTCATATTCTTCCTAGCAGAAAGGGAGCTACAGGGAGAAGAAAGGATGCCTGGGTGAAAGGATTTAGTTGAACTCATTGAGTCCTTTAGCTTGAAATTACACAAAAGCATTCAAAAACATTACAGAAACTATTACCATCAAACCTGCATTTATTTTTATATTCTTTTGTACTTTTTGGCATAATTTTCAATATTTCAGAAATGTTTCTTTATTGACTGAAATTTTCCAGCATTACTCTTTGTCCAAAGGTGAATTATTTTCTGCATATTTGGCCAGATCATCTTTTGCTCTGTTGCAATAATGTTGCCACTCTATAATCAAGTTTCTTCCTTTCTGTGTGATGTCAAAGACCCTTTCATCTCTCAAAAGTAAACACATGTGGGCATAATTGTTAACACTCTCAGAAAATGGACATTGTCACAGCACTGTTTTCAATTAATGTGTCTATTGATTATAAAGGGAATTTTACTGTGTTAAAATAGTACCTTCCTCTACTGATATGAGCCACAGGTACTTTCACAGCCATAGGCACTTTAGCAGTACTTTAGACCAAGGACTGCTTCTTCCACATCAGTATTGACATAGCCCAGCACACCACTGTGGGAAGCTCACAACTAAAATAATTGAGCTGTATCCATTGAGAAGACAAAGAAAGCACTTATAAAGTTTTGCCTGTGTGACAACAAGTATTTTACCAGCAATACAATAGAGCTAGTGTTCATTAATATTTGAATACCATGCTCAAGATGGAAAATGTGCATTGCTACTATTGGACTACAATAAGGCTGCTGTTTCTCCGTAAAGAGTTCCAGTTCTACAGTCACTGAAGTCAATAGGAGCGCAGCAAGATCACACAACAGAGAAGGTAAAGGATAACCAGCTCTATTACACAATTCTGAGGCTAACTACCCGTGCCTTGGGTGCTTCAGTCATGACCTTGTCAGACTCTAGAGGAGAAAAGGGTAAATTGCTTACTGTGTACTTGGCCTTTCATTGTTGCAATGGGACATCAATTCAGTTAATGGGAAAAAAAACATGATAGTTTTAAAATGGAGAGAAACAAATAATACAAAAATGTGAGGAAATGAAAATAAGAAATTCAACTTTATTACCATTTCCTGCATATTTGAAACCTTGGAGAAAAGCATGCACATGATAAGTCCCAATGCAGTCGTTAGCCTACAACAAGATCTGTTCATCATATCAGTAAGCTAATGTATTTCAGATATCTAAACAGAAGAGATTTTAAAAAGTTAATCATAAAATAATAACAAAGCTTTGAGAAGGGACTTATCTGCTAACCTATCGGCTATTATAAACTGACTTTATAGTTTTCATTTACAAATTTCTGTATGGTTTTGCAAGCAAGAGGTCTTGGAATAACATCAACCAACCACCTGTCTCTGGAAGATGGGATGTGGAAACAACTCTTCCACATTGAATTAGTGCCTTAAATGTTGTGAGAACAGCTGAGAGAAGTGAGAATACTGTAATTTGTAATGTGGTTTGAAGATTTTATACATATGCTACAAAAATATCTAAACTAACACTTACTCAGTTCTGGGCCCCTTACTACAAGAAAAACATTGAAAGGTGCTGGAGCGGGTCCAGAAAAGGGCAACAAAGATGGTGAAGGGCCTGGAGCATGAGTCTTATGAGGAACAGCTGAGGGACCTGGGGTTGTTTAGCTGGAGAAGAGAAGGCTCAGGGGGAACCTTATTACTCTCTCCAACTGCCTGAAAGGAGGTTGTGAGGTAGGAGTCAGTTTCTTCTTCCAAGTAACCAGTGACAGGACAAGAGGAAATGGTCTCAAGTTGCACCATAGGAGGTTTAGACTGGGTATTAGGGAAAAGTTCTTCACTGAAAGTGTGGTCAGGCATTGGAAAAGGCTGCCCAGCACAGTGGTAGAGTCACTGTCCCTGGAAGTGTTCAAATACCATGCAGATGAAACCCATACTCATACAGTTTAGTGGTGGTCTTGACAGTCCTGGAGAAACAGCTGGACTCGATGATCTTAAAGGTCTTTTCCAACCTGGTTGATTCTATGATTCTATAGTAACTGTCAGAGGAATTATCACACAACTCCCCACAGGATTGTTTCCCTAATCTGTTTTTTTTCTTTGTTCAGACTAAGATAATTATTTCTCATTTTATGTCTGATTTCTTTATCTTGAAGTAAAAGCTAATTGGATACAGAGGAATAATTGGGCAAAAAGCTTTTCATTGAAAAATGCACACATAGAATATATTTATGTATTATTTCTCTCCATTTATATACACACACTCATTAGGCCAATTTAGACTTTTAAGCACTATAATATTTAATTAATAAATACAATAAAGATTAGTATTTAATAATGAACTAATACTAGCGTTTAGCAATCATCGTTGGCTTTGAACTTAAGTCCAAATGCCAGATGAAGTAACAATGGGCACAAGTATAAACTGGGAGAGCACCGGCTGGAGATTTCAAAGGTTCATTGCGGGGGTTCAGACTTGGCATTAGGAAGCATTTCTTCACTGGGAGGGTGGTCAAACACTAAAACAGGCTTCCCAGAGAAGCAATCAATGCCCCGAGCATGTCAGTGATTAAGAGTGTTCACCAAGGATTGCTGGATTTTAACTTTTTCTCTGTCATAAAAATATGATGATGTCCTGAAAAGGCTTTGGCATCCTCAATTAGCCACATAGGACTTCTGTATTGGTCCAAAACCACCCATAGGTGTGCTGTTCACACTGCTTCCTGCACGACACTGCAGATTCGACTCAAGGTCCTAATTCCCTTGCCTGATCTGTTGCCTTTCACAGCCTCCCAGAAACTTTTTCCTGTGTGCTGTTCAGGTGATATTTGACCTCAGCTCTTCATCTGCAGTCAGTGTGGATTTGGCTACCTGCCTGCATCGTTTGACTGAAGGCTGTTCTCTTTTTCTGTGCTGTGCTGCTGGTGAACCTGCAGGGTCCTATCTTCACATCCTTCTCTTACTTGCCCTTCACAGCAATGTGCTCTTATGCTGATAGGTAGGAAACTGATTGCATGAGGGGACCTGATTGAATAGAGCCACAGGCAGTCTGAGATATATTTAAACAAGCCCTGTCCAGAGCATGAATCAAAGCACAATGGTGTACTAGCCTTGCTCCCATTGCTTTATTATTTGCAATGCAAGACTGAGAACAAAGCTGTTGAGAACCTGTTTGTGGAGACATTAGTTTTCATTGAGATTTTATTGTAAGGTTTTAAATTAAATCAAGAATAAATGGTTGTAGTTTAAAAATGATGTGATTGATTGGTACGTAAAAAGTCATGGGAGTATTATTTTTCTTTGAAATTTGGAATAATGTCGGGTGAAATAGATTCTGGATTTATGTATAGAAAGGAACTTCATCATGGTCAAATCCAGCTCCCTAACAGTCAGACTACCGCATACTTTAGGAGGTCTTTATATACTGCTATAGGAAAAAAATCAATTTAAAACATTGAAACAACAAACCCTCAATCATTTTCATCAATACAGGTAATATTCATTTATTCAGAAAAAACTTCTCATAAATAATAGGATGTACTACATACTGAAAAAAGAAAGTGTTTATTTTGCATGAGTTCATGTGTTCCACTAATTTTAGTTTTTCTGTCTCTTAAATTTATTTAATTATCAGTGACGTTTCTTATTAAAAACAATGTTTTTGCTTCAACTGGTCTACAAGCAAAAAAGCTCATAAATGAAGCTGCATATCTGGTGATAAAGCAGCCCTGTTTAGCTCACAAGCTGTCTAATATCCAGGTTGAGGAAATTGTGACTGATGATATTCATGCCATTCATCTCATTTCAGTCAAGTCAGTGATAAAAAATTCATTGATTTTAATTGGATCTTGACATTTCCTTCTGGTCATCATTCTTGGATGGGTATTTTATTTTTGTGCTGCTAATCAGAGGCTTCCCTATTTGCATATAAAAGGTGAGCCAAAAGTCAGAAATCTGTTTTTCAACCTTTTCTGTAGCTGCCAAAACCCTGAATACCCTGGAATTCATACCTTGCAAGGTTCAGACACTGACACATTGGCTACATCCGTGCTTCCCAGTTTAACTGTGCAAAGTTCTGTCTGTGCTTTGAGATACTTAAACCTGAACGTGTTTATTTCCTGATCAACCAGCTCTCTCACAACCTGTTCCCAGGTTCAGCAGCTTGCATGTGACAAAGACTATTTCCCGTTGGCAATTTGAATGCAACTGCCCAGTTCTGGAAGCAAGAAAGAGTACAGACAGGAATTGGCCAGTCTGTGCGAATTTTCCTTGATGACAGCTAAACATTCCCTAGGGTTTTTTGATTTACCCATCAAGATATAGCTCCTATCACTGAGGCAGATGTAATAGGAAAGTCTATGTATTCTGGTTGAAGTAAATAAGGGTCTTAGCTAACCCTGCTAAGCAGAAGATTGGACTAGTGATCTCCTGATGTCTTCCTCCAAACTGAACTGTTCGATGACCCTAAGGTTCAATTATATAGAGAATTTTTTTGTTAGACTTAACAAGATTGTGGAATTTTCCGAAATGAACTCAAATGCTTTTTGGTGCTGATATGAGAGAGCAGTAAATGTTCTTTTTGGTGTGACTTTGGGAACTGTGTCATGCTTGTGAAGGATTACATCCATTATTTAAAAAAAAAACTAGGAAACAGGATGCTCTGAACTACTGAAGAGTTCAAAGAATACAGCTCAGATAATACGACTCACAGGATGTAACACTTTGTAGAAGGACTTTACACAGCACTGAATTTACAATTTAAGGTAGATATTATCCCAAGACGCCAGTTTAACTGCAGGGTGAGTTTACCTTGGAATTAAGCTGTATTCCAATGTCAGTAGAAACTATTATCTGGAGAAGACTTTTCATTAGTATAACTGACTTGCTCTGAGTTCAGGCACTATAGAAACATGGACAGAGTTAAACCACTGTTGTATTCCTGTTTCTTATGTCTGTCTTTTCTGAAAGGCAGGAAACTAATATAGCACAAGGGACTACAAACTATATTATCAGAAGTCTGCTTTTTCATTTGAAAACTATATTATAAAAAGCTATATGCCTCCTATGACATCTTGCCAATATAGTTTTCATTGTATTTGATGGCACATTCAAAGAAAAGAGGTCTCAGATGTACACAGACATATTAATCTCTACCCAGTTCAATTCATTTAGCCACCCAGCAGCAAAACCAGGGACAGATATACTGTCCTGATGCAGTCTTTTCATTCACAGTCAGTGGCTGAAACAGACAAGTGGAGGTGACAAAGTGATCAAGTTCCAGTGTAAAACTTATTCACTGTGTTGCCTGTCTGAAAAGCACTAGCTAAACTTGTGAATATCTTGCAACACTCCTTTCAACCTCTATGCATAAATGAATCATAGAACTGTAGAATGGTTTGGGTTGAAAACCACCTTAATGACGATTTAGTTCCAACCCCCCTGACATGGGCTGGGGCACCTTCTGAGAGACCAGGTTGCTTAAATGAAGGCAAGCAATAGTTTTGGTTTTGTGAAACATTACTCTTTCTTCTGTGAATCAGGGATCATTCCATCATGGGCTGAACCTTGTAGAAGAAATAATCTATACAAGGAATCCAGAACTGGCTCAATCATATTATTATATAATTAAATAATGACTTATGAATCATGGAATGTGAAAGCAATACCTGACTGTTTCACTGCCTAAGTAACTTCTTTAACAAGAATGGATCACTTAATTTTAATATTTTTTAATATCTAACAGATGAATTATAAGCAGGGGTTCATGTTAAAGGCAGGAAACCTGTGAGGTCAGTCAGTGGGATTACCTGAAATAATTGTAGTGTTTTGGGGTTTATTTTTTTTTGGTTGCTTGGCTTTTTAAAAGTTATTTATTTATTTTTTTCTCTTTTGTTTTGGATTAGGGTTTTTTTGTTTAGTTTCCTTTGGTTTTTTTTCCTCTCACTCATGACTTGATGTTAATATTAATAGTTAATTAGAGAGTTTTAATGAAGACAAGCTGCTATCTAATTTATGGAGTTTATCTTACATTGTATGCTGGGACTATTTTGTCTGTCAAAATAATTACCTTTTCATCTAGTATTTTAATGGGAAATAATCCATGAGATGAAACCACTCAGAACTCCTTGATTTACCAAAAAAATGTACCAGTATAAAGGTTTGTTTTAATTTCCACTGTTCTGTGGATTGTTGTGGGATCTCCATCATTATGTCATGTTGCCTTGAGGAGCTGGACCTCACACAGTCTCCCTCCCCTCCTCTTTTCCCAGTCACAGAGATTTTATAAACAAGGTCATTTGAAGAGGTTACGTTATCTCTGACATCCATTTAGCCTGGGTGATAACTGTTAAAATGAAACATTATCATCTGATGACTGAACATGCCACTAGTATCTCCTTTCTATCAGCTGTCAGTACAGACAGACATTAATACAATAAAATTGAGTGCAGAAAGAGTTACAGTGCATGTGAAAGACATGAGAACCAGCTGAATAAATGAACCCCTCGTGAAAGGCTTGTCCTTTTAATTTCTATGTCCAACTGCAGCTAAAGAAAGTTTATCGGAGGTTGGGTTTTGCGAGACAAACGGAGTTAGCATTCTTGCTCATGGGCAAAGCTTTCTTTGTTTACAGCAAATACCAGATTTCATGGAACTTCCATGTCCGGAAGTTTCATTTCAATTGTACTCAGTGGTTAAGGAAGCAAAGTATAAGAAGAAAAAGTTAATAAAAAGTGTACTAACACTTGTAATTAGTCATAAAAAGTGTAATAACAATAATAGCTTTTCTTGTATAAAATTTGTAACAAGACATGGTGATGCCACAAAGCATTACAGAGAAAATAACAATCTTGGATTGTTTTGTTGAGTTCTGATCAGTTCCCTACATCTGCAAAGAAGTGGAGCAGCAAGGCTGAGATCTAGATTCTTGGTGTATAAGATCTAGTAGTAGAGTCTCAACAACAAATTGACACTTCAGTTGTGTGGATATTAGTTGTATGAAAACAGTGAGAAGTCCCTTGTGAGTTAATCTGTCTATGCAGACTTATTTTACATTTTGTGTAGTGAAAAGACATTCCTGTTCAATTCCTGCTGACCATTCAGTCACAAATAAGATTAGAATGAACACTCGGTAATGGTACCCTGAGATCATAGATTTTTGGGTACAGCCTCACCAGGAGTGTTGGTACAGGTCCATGCAACGTTACCAACTGCCTGTTGTCAGTGGATGAGCAGGAATCTCGGAGGATTTGCAGGAGAAAATCTGGTCTGCCTAATTTAAAACTTCCTTCTACATGAATTGCATAAAGACCTTAAACCAGTACAAGAATCAGGGATTTAAAAAAGTACCTGGATTGCTTTCCATGGTTTAGATGCCTAAATTCCAATTGTAGGTGGGGTATTGTAGCATAAATCTTGTTTTGCTTTGTTTTCTTTTGTTTTGTTTTTATTTTCAAGTCCAATTCATAAGGTATGCTAAGTGGTTGAGCTAAAATATAGCTAAGATTTAGGCTTTATAAGTAGTGATATTTTCTGAAATTTCCTGTAAACAACCTCTGATTTACAAGGAGGCTTTGAATTTGTGTATATAACTTCAATGTAACAATAGTAATTAAAATACTTCCAGTACTTGTAAATTTAAGCACCAACCTAATTCAAGAAGTAAAATTTGCTCCTCTGTCAAAATCTCAGTGCTTATGAGTTTCTCTATGAGCTAGTTTCCAAGATAAAGTATTTCCAGAGCTGTCTATTTAGCATTTATGTGTTTATGTTGTTGCTTTATTTTATTAAAGAGAATATAGGAAGCAATTCAGTTTCCTCCTCCTTAAGCTCCTCTTAAAAAATGACAACAGTACAAAGTGAGAACGATTAAGAAGTGTGAAACCCATCACTCACAATGCACATACAGCTCTTGTGTTACATGCTCTGAAGAAACACATGTTAATAAATTACATTTGGTACCTGTTCATTGCATGGATCGAAAAAGTCCTGCCATTTTCATAGTTATAATTCTGAGGTCTCTGCACTACCATAGGAATTATTTGTATAGCAATAGCATTCTCAGATAAGAAGTTCAGGACACTCTGAGAAGCAAAAAGAAGGGAAAAAAAACATTACCTGATAGTTTTGATCATGCTGAGCCCCATTTCAACACAGCAGTGTGCATGGTCCTGGCGAGGTTCTGGGAGCCCTGATACACAGTAGTAGCAGTCCCCCAGGATCTTTATCCTGAGACAATGATGCTCCTACATGTAAATGTATCAAAGAGAAAGAAGAGATTTTCAGCTGTTTGTTTTTTAAAGTACTAACAAAAAAATTAAAGTGAAAAACTTGTTGCTTGAAGTTTCCTGCCTGTGGTGAGCACAATTCTGGTTTATTTCACTTTAAACATAAAGTACTTGTGCATTTGCAGTAAAAAAAAATTTTTTTTTTTTTTGCATTATGCCAATCAGAGATGTCCTTGCTAATGGCAAGAAAGGTTTCATCGGTGTTAGACTGGAAGCTAGGCCAAGGATTCAGAATCAACTGCTGATATAATGAATAACCCACTTTAGACTATATTCCTCCAGGGTATTGTTTCTGCCCCCTTTTAACATTGGGAATAAATGAAAAACCTCTTTCCTTCTACAGATAATCCCTTCCCACCTAAAGTTTCCACTGGCAAGCTCAGGCATTCCCAACAGTTATAGGGGCAGATCGAGTATCTGATTGTCAAAGATGTCAGAGAATCTGGCATGCATTAGACTTGTAGAGAAATGGTGTTTATTTGGAATCCACCTAAAGACATCATTTGCCCTAGAGGCAAATACTGAATTTCATTTCTTAAATACATATTAACAACATCCTTATTAAATAATGAAACAACATATAACTGTGTGATTGGATTATTATTTTAGAAGATCCTTTTCTAACAAGAAGAAATACCTCACTTGATAAAGTTTTGCATCTCCTAGACAAATAAAACAAGTAAGACCAAGACTAGCTATAAACTTGTTCAATGTATTCTTCTGGCTTGGCACTCACAGGAAACAATCAATGAACAGCAACAGAGACCATAAAAATTTGAGGGCAGAGCTGCAGGCGTCTAGGGGCAGACAGCATTACTAATTGAGTCAGGGAAATGTTTTTATGATGGAGAACTATGGAAATAGTAAGTATAGTGTTAGCAGCCAATCAGTAAAGGCTCCAATGACAGAACGTTAAAATGAAGACCAGTCATTGCTGGGGAGTAGGATAATGATCAATAAAACTGGTTAGATGTTAGCAAAATTTAGCCTATGGTTTTTATTTCAGCATTTCTGTTGTCTTTCTCAAGGGCAACATGTGGTGGAGCCTGCACTAATCAAGAGTGGGAATACACTAAAACCACTGGGGAAGAGACAACTTTAGGATGATACAGGAGCACTGGCTGTACCTCAGGAATTGAATGTTTGGCAAATGAATGGGACTCTGGGTTATTATTCAAGATTTTGCCTAGGATGAATGAAGCTTTCTAGTCAACCTCAGACAAGTCTTTCCAGATCCCAGAGTGGTGCAGGGAACCTGCACACTTGTACACAGACCTTTTGTAGAAGTCAGGTGAAGTCTTAAGCTTGCCAGTGAGGGTAAAATTTGCTTTGGGCACAGGGACAAAGTAAGCTTGATTCACCCTGAAATCTCTTTAAACCACCAGTAGGACCCAACTGCTTTTGAAGCTTTGTCTGTGTCTCCAGCTAACACCATTGCCAGCTCTCAGATTGCAATGCCTACCTGCCCAAGATTCACAATCAAATTCAAGTCTGCAGCCATGCTTCTAAAACATCAACATTCATACGCAACTCTCATCTTTCCTTGTCCCCTTTCCTTCAACCACTCTGCAGACCCACACAAGTGAACACTGGCATTTTTCATATGGTAGCGACTGAAATTGTATACCCTAAAATCCACCAAAACATTATTTTCTTTACAAATTTCCTCCTTGATTGAAAGAATCAAAGATTTGTTTTTTCCACATTTTCCACCTTTTGAGTGAAACTGTGAAATGTTAATAAACAAGTGGCAAGGACTCAGTGGCATAAATCAATGTCAAACTGTTAGTGGGCTTCCTTAATCTTCTCTCTGTGTACCCTGGTTAGGCAAAAATGCAAAGAGATGAGGATATTATAAAACACAGATTCTAAAGTTCTTTGGCTTTTCTAATAGTACCATTTGATTGATTTATATTCTAACTGACATTTGCTTTTACATCAACAAAGTAAAAGGAGCATTCATAATGTCATATCATTTTGACAGAGGTAAAGTGATAGGCAGCACTTTAACTCCATTCAGACCCAAATACAAATACACTACAACTGATAAAATCATAGTATAATAAAGAAAAAGGGACAACCAGTCAATTTCCAGGAAAGCAAGAATCATAGTATTGTATAATAATTACAATTTTACATGGAACATTCATCATACAGTCTTGCACTTGTAGTACCTGCCTATCTGACGATGTGGAAATCCCCTATTAAGTGAGCATCTACTTCAGCACAGTTAGAGAACATAGTCTGCAACAGAAAAAAACCCTCAGCTGTTTGGCTCTTAATGATTCCTTTATACTGGCTAAAGCATTTATTCCATTAAAGATGACACTGCTGTCACCTGGCTGCATGTCATGTGCTGAAAATCAGAACAAGGCAGGCCACTTTGAAAAGATGTGGTTTTTATACAAATAAGAAAGAAGAATCATAATTCATAACACATAATGCATAATGTATAACAAGACCTTCTAATGAGATTTTGATGTATGCAAATATGAGAACATGAGTGTGACACAGGAAATCCATTCAGGTGCACATGAGCGTGTGCTTTTTCTTGTCATGCTACGTCACCTCTACACTCATTTGCCAAAGCTCAGGAAGTCATTTACAGAGTGAGACATTCAAATGGACATGACTATATATAGGTGTCCATATGTCAGCCAGCAGTCAAGGCTGCCATTACAGTTAAAGGAGAGCCAGGCAATGCAGTCAGTGAAGCCTAGGGACTGTTTCAGCTCACAGCTAAAGCAGTTGGCTGGGCTTCCTTTCAGTTGTCTACATGTCATCTTTTTGTACACCAGTAAGACCCCTGGGTATGTGAGAAACCCACACAGGACTACCAGACATAACGTATGACTTATGCCCCTCTGGAGCAGATCAAGGGCCAGGCAGGGTGTCTCTGTTGGCACAAGAAGCTACAAGGAACCCTTAAATGACTCCTTGTCTTGCTTGTTTTTCCTGTTAGTCAAATCATTATGACTGTTGAACCTGAACTGTATTATAGTCTGAATATATTGCCCTTACCCTTTTTATTCTTCCTTTATTATTCCCATCACACATATTCAAAAAGTAAACTGTGGATTTGTTATCACTAGAAATGTTTCAGCTAGAAAAAGATAATTCAGCAACTGCCAGGAAGGACAGAGGGCTAATGGTATCTGCCTTTGGCAGAGGGAGACCGCATGGTCTCCTGAGATCCCTTTTGATAACTCTGTAGTTTAATCACATTTGCAGTTTAGACTAGATGCTTTGTCAGGCTTATTGTATTAGTCATTAAGGTTACATTCATGTCTAATGTGAGTAGCCATGCAGTAGTTATAAATGGGAGACTGTTTTGCAAGGGCTTATCCACTTTTCAGTGGTATAAAATGATAATAATAGCATTCAAGGTTTTCCTCACGCTCTAGAGCGCAAGCTCATTACCTAAGCCCACCTCACTACAATGGTATCTAAGAGTTGCAAGTTGATATTAAATGAAAGTTAGTGGAAAACGTAAACATGTATAAAAAAACTGTAATATGAGTAAGCTATTTAAATAAGAAAATGGCCATACAGGAACTTTGATGCTGCAGATATTAGGCTGCAGTTTTAAATCCTTACACTGTTGTGAAGCTATTATGATATTCTCTCTATTTTATTCTATTCCTCTTCTCTTTCCCATAAGTAATTTCCAGAAGCTGTCCTTGGGCATGTAAATGACAACAGATATTATGCAGAATTCACATCAGTATCTATCAGCCTCCCAGCCCTCCCCATACTTGCTCATTAATGCTATTTACTGAAGTTATCAGTTAAATTCTCAACATGTCACAAGTATGGGCTTTTTTCTCCCTTATTTGCAGCTTCTCGTTTGCTACAAGTGAAAGATTAAGGGGCTGATTCTGCTAAAATCAATTGAAAACAGTAGAAATCTTACTAAGGGATATTGAGCAGACTGAAACACTCAATTATCAATAATAATAATTCTAGATTAATTCTGTGGCAATTGATTAGAAATCTTTTTTCAAATCACTTTAATACAAAGCAAAAGAAAATAGGCAGATTTTTCATAATTACCTCATATGCGTGAATGATTTATTCCTAAGCTTATTAAATACGTGCTTAATGACTGGAAGGGAAGCAAAGCAAATTGGCATAAGGTGGAGCTGAAGAAATGAGTTACTGAAACACCAACTTATTGAAAGGCACAGACAGAAACTTCATTAATATTTCTTGTTTCCTTGGGCTAAATTTCTGATGAGATAAAAAAAGTGAAGAGCAATTGTGTTCTGTAAGTTACCCACTTTTTCAGTTCTCCCTGTGGGGAATTAATCACTTCCACCTACTTTTGAAGGGAATCCCATAAGCTTGCAAACAGCCCACAGAAAAGCCCACAGTCACAGTTTTTATAATTTCAAGCTAAATTTTAGAACATTGTGGATGAGGAATTACTGAGACTGAACTGTGCAGAACAAAGAGATCATACATGTAAATACCCTTTAAAAGGTGGCCAGAGTGGGAGGAGGCAGGGATTTGGCCTTTGTGTACAATAGCTCAGTTCCTGAAACATTTGCCAAAGGTATAGCTAACCTAGACTAAAAACCTAGGTAAAAGGACTTTCTCAGCAGGAATGGGGTAAAGGCCAATGTTCTTAATTAGCAGGCAGTTTTGGGGTGGGCTGGCAAGGGAATTCCATCCAAATTCTTCCTCTTGCAGCTCTGTTGTTTTGGAAAACAGAGCTGGGACCATGACAGAGCCAGATGGAGGGAAGTTCTCGAGTCCGGTGATGCAGCCAGAAAGGAGGATCCAGTTTAGATCATGGTTGCAAGGACTATTTCCATTTTTTTTACACATACAAGGAAAATATGGCAATCTTTCTTCCTCTGCCTGGATCAGGGAAAACTTAAATATAGTCCTATATTAAATTCTTTTTACATAGCTTAACAAATTATGTAAGGAATCCTTTAGGCTATAGCCTATAGTGGTGTGGTTTGGACTTCTCCAAGCTGACAGAAAATATGGGCAGAAGAAACTGAGGCATATTCCTGTGTAAGTTTTCTAATATATTCCATCAACACTTCTGTCCCTTGCCATAGTGCGGAACTAAAACAGCTGTGGCTGTTGTGTCTGCTAAGAAACCATCCTCATCAGCTAGTGTTAATTAATAAATTATGATGTGTTTTTAGGCACAGAAATGCCTGATAGAAAGATTCAAGGTGTATTATTGTATTGTTATTGGGTGACATGGTTTAATGTTTCAGTGACATGGTTTAGTGTGAGGTGTCCCTGCCTATGGCAGGGGGGTTGGAACTAGATCATCTTAAGGTCCTTTCCACCCCAAACTATTCTATGATTCTATGATTATTCCTTCTAAGAACAGCAGTAATTCTGCATGGACATTCTGCCCCTTAGGAATTTCTAGTATTGCAAATACATAAAGGGTGAGGTGACCATTTTCAAGAATATACCTGTGAAGTCTAAATTTCATTCAAATCCCAATTTAGTCAACAAAGTGGGTGGGATTTTTTTAAATTTGGATTTAGGTAACTGTCAGTTCCTAGATCACCAAGAAATCTCAAAACAGAAGTTTTATTTAATCTTTTTCAGAAAATGCCTGTAGAATATCACTTCTAAAAGTGGGATTTTATTTGACTGTTCGGGTCTTTTGATGATTTACTGGGTTCTTTAGCATCTGAAATACTATAACGTTAATAAGAACATTACTAATGTTGATTGTTCACTAGTACCAGACAATTAATTTTTGACACTGGTGAGGAGGGAAAACACCCTAGAATAAAGCACTGCAAAAAAACCATTCTTTCCCTCCCATTACCATAAATGTATGCAATGTCCATATAATCATAGAATAGTTAAGATTGGAAAGGAACTTAAGTTCATCTAGTTCCACCCCCCTGCCATGGGCAGAGACACCTCACAGTACACCATGTCACCCAAGGCTCTGTCCAACCTGGCCTTGAGCACCACAAGGGATGGAGCATTCACAACTTCCCTGGACAACCCATTCCAGTGCCTCACCACCCTCACAGTAAAGAACTTCCTCCTTATATCCAATCTAAACTTCTCCTGTTTAAGTTTTAACCCATTACCCCTTGTCCTGTCACTACAGTCCCTAATGAAGAGTCCCTCCCCAGTGTCCTTATAGGCCCCCTTCAGACACTGGAAGGCTGCCATGAGGTCTCTCATAATCCAGTTAATTCTGCTTTTTAATACCGTTCCCTAAACAAATATGCATGAAGAAATCCACAGCTTTATTTACTGGCATATATGTTTAAACAGACAGTGTGTCTTAGAGAGTCTCCAGAGTCCTATGGATTATATGCTTGAAGGTGATTTCACGAAAGAAATAATCCCTGCCCGCTCCAAGGTTAAATGTGGCCTGGAACAGTAAAGCAGTGCAACAGAAGTGCCTTTATTGAGAAGACAAAGGAAACTTTAACATCGTCCCCTCTCCCTTCTTTGATACCAGCTGGTGCAGGTATTGTACCAGAGTTATAGAGTGGAGTTTGTTAGCTTGGCCGGTTTGCATCCTTGGAAATGCTAGTCACGAGTAGTACACTGCTGGAGGAATTTCTGGCCGGCTGTCTGCAGTCTCCCAAGAGAGAACTTAACTGAGGTTCCAGAAAAAAAAGGATCACTTTCATTAAAAAAAAAAATTAAATCATCTGTTTTTTAATAAAGAAAAGAACCTGTGATCCATATCACATAAATAACTCTCCTGCTCACACCAGGCTAATGACATAAAGAGAAAAAAGGCTTATATCAAAGGGTAAAATTTCCATTCGGTATCTACAGGTCCTCTGAGGAATAAGAACTATTATCCTGGTTTATTGTATGAGAGCTGATGAGACTGTAAAGAGATGAATTGTCTTACAGGCTAGTCATTTTATTCTTATATGAAACCCACTGATTTTAATATTTCAGAGGAAGACTACTGTTTCAGCATCAATGCTTCAAATTAAGGATGGGTCCAAAATGAAGCCTAAGGCTGTCTGTGTGTTTGTCCTTATGTATGTGTTTAAACTTGCCTGATTTTATCTTTAGGTCCCAGCTATGTGGGACGTCTCAGATCTGTTGCAACAAAGCTTACAGGTGTCTGCTCCTCTATTTAGGGTTTTACTCTTCCCTGTTAACATCTGAAACTGAATCTACACACAGTGTAGATAGATTTAGAAATATGACAATTTAAATCATATTGGCTGACATCGAGCACTGCAGAGAAGAAAGAGGAAAAACAAATGTCAAATATAATTATTCTTTCATCAAAGCAGGACCTTTTTATAGGCTTAAATATCTCATTGAATGTCATCTTATTTCCCTTCTCTCCTCAAAATTTCTGCATAAGGAAAATATTAATAAAGTTTCTGTTTAGGTCTTCCTGTTTAGGTCTTCCTGTTTAGGCCTTCCTGTTTAGGCCTTCACTTTCCAGGGAATATATATATTCCCTTTTCAGGGAATATAGGGAAATAATTTCTTCAGTTCTATTTTATGCCTGCTTGTTATTCGTGGTTTTTAATTGTCACTTTTCTCTTTAATAACCATAAAACTTCTACAAATATCATAGTTTGTTTAGAAGAGAGAAGTAGCTGTATGTAGTAATTACATTTCTTATAAGAAATATTAGAAATTTGAATTCTAAGTTTTATTCAAAGTATTCTGTGGCAATGGTATAGATAGGATGGATTTTTTCGTTGTTAATTACATACATCAACGCATGCCGTAATACTTCATAACTCACTGAAGATGAAAAATAAACACCAGAACTCTCATCACTTCAGCATCGCACAAGAAAAAAGAAGGCCAAATAAAAGAAACAAGCAATAAGATAAATTACATTATTTAGAAAGCTGTGAAAGTATCTTCTTAATAGTATGATTTATAGATCATAGAGCAGACCAAATAATCCGTTATATGTGTTTATAAAATACTACTTTTATTTATAAGCAAATAAATGATTTATGAGGTTTTTCCTTAAAATCTACAGAAACTGCCTCAAGATTTCTGCAACTGACCTCTTTGCTTTGATAATTCTTAGCAAATCCAAGATTCTGAGTAACAGTGTCTGGAAGGCTCAGGGGGACCTTATCCCTCTCTACAACTACCTGAAAGGTGGATGGAGCAAGGAGGTGGCTGGTGTTTTCTCCCAAGTAATGAATGAAAGGACAAGAGGAAATGGCCTTGAGTTGTGCCAGGGGAGGTTTAGACTGGATATTAGGAAAAATGTCTTCACTGTTCCAGTTACTGGAACAGGTTTCCCAGGGAAGTGGTAGAATCACTGTCCCTGTAAGTGTCCAAAAACCATGCAGATGAGGCCTTCAGTGACATGGTTTAGTGGTGGTCTTGGCACTCCTCAGGCAATGGTTGGACTTGATGATCTTAAAGGTCTTTTCCAACTCGATGGATTCTATGATTCTATGATTCTAATTCTGGTTAAGCTGAATCAAAAGCAGTTATGTGATAGATCAGAAGTCTAGATGCAAAAGCGTAATCCTCCTTAGTAGAAGATCCTTCTAGGGAGGTCTTGAAAGGACCACTTTCCAAAAGGCTTGTCAAGGATTTACAGGCAAGAGTGAAACCATTCTAATAACATTTGCAGTGAACTTGGTCTCTTTTTTTTTTATCTAAAAAAGAAACCTGAAAAGTGTCTTTATCAAAGCACACTAATGTTGTCCCGGAGAAAATCAGTGGCTACAAGATGGTTTTTATTTCTAGGAAAAATAGGTCATAGCAAAAATAAATGGATGTAATTCAAAGTCAGAAAAAAAAATAAAATGAGAAACAAGCTATACTAAATTAACAGTGAGAGTATTAAGGCACTAGAATAAACTCCCAAAACACACAAGTATTTCTCCATCTCCTGTGACCTTCTGACAAAGACTGGGCATTTTTTCAAAAGATGAAACTTTGCCAGGTGTAAAAGCTTCATAAACTGCCAGTTGTGTAGGCTGACATGTCCATGTAAATCACAAGTCCTCAAAATTTGGGTCATGGCCCAGTCAGTGCTCACTTCCAAAATTTTCCAAAGGCGAACGTTAAGTTCAGTACAAGGTTTAGGCCCTTTCATTTTAGGCAGCTGTCCCCTCTGTATGAGTCCAGAACTCTGAGTGAGGAGTCTTGTTTTCCTAGAAAGTGCAAGAAGGGGAATTAATCTCCCTGGGTTGGCATCATTATCATCAGGACATCAGGCAAGTAGCATGACATCCAAGTCTCAGAAGCCATAAAAAAGGAACACAGTCAAAGAACCTTTCTTTTAAATAAATTGTAATTAGTCATGGTTAGATCACCCTAATCTTTGTAGCCAAATTCTTCAGTTCCTGCAGTGACTCTTAGCATGTTTTCTGCCTTTCAGAGGATTGATCTAGACAACTGGATAAGTCTAATTAATGAAGAGAAAAGCAAATTCAAACTAGGAAAGAAAATGAGCATAAAGTCTTGCATTTAGTAACTGGGACATTCACTTGAGAGGTGTCTGTCCTGATGATCAAGTTTTTCAGACAGAGTTCTTTAATCTCAAAGTCTGCAAATTTCTGGGTAAGAAATTCTTGGCTATGTTAGAAAAACTGGCATATATATTAATGTTTCTTTAAAATAGCCACCTACGTATTTGAGATCCGTACTCCTATGTGGGCAGATTCAGTGTTCCCCCTGAAGATTTAAGAATTTAGGACTCATAATAGACTCATAGGACTGCAATAGAAAGATTTCTAGAAGGCTTACGTAGGAGATGTATGGCAAACCACAGAGAAGGGGGAAATCTTTGGGCGTTTAAAGCAACAAAATTTTCAGTTCCTATAAAATATTAAAACCAACCAGAGAAGTGCCTTCAGGGCTAAGTGGCAAGCAAGGGAGGATTTTCTGGATTGATTAGAAAATATGGCTAATGATCATGAAAGAGGAATCTGTTCTACGAAGTATGGTAGGCAAAACTGAAATGTAAAGCAAGGCAGTAAGTCATACTGTGTACATATTCTTCCCAAAATAATTCTGTGACATACAGCTAATTTGGTTTAAAATGTTTCTTCAGTTATGGCTGCTATTCTTGTCATTTCATAGAGAAGCAGACGTTACTCCTATAAGCTTTCTAAAAGACAAGACTGAGTGTCCTGGGTTCAGCAGTAGCTGAAGTCTCCTCTCCATCCCTCCGGGAGCAGGGGGAGGGCAAGAAGGAGGGGAAGTGGGTGAACGAGTTGCCTGACTAGGTTTAAACCACGTCACTGAGGTAACTTCTTTCATCCTGCTTGGTTTTTATCGTAGACCAGAGCTGATGAGTTTGTATTTTTTTGTTTGCAAAACAAATACTGTAGATTGCATTTACCAATTTGCCAGTGTCTGGACAATGGGTTATGGCATCACTCTGTACATGAGGAAACACATTGCCATTTGAGATAAAAATAACTGACTCAAAAGAGCTTTGAATAATTACAGAAGTCTTGCTTTCTTTGACTTTAATTTGCAAGCTGAAATGATGCCAAGGGTCTTAGTGACATCTGTGCACCCCATGCCCCTGAAACAGAAGTGTATAAAAATCAGTGAGGGATGTAGATGTGTGCATGAAAGCAAGTCATTTTAGGCTCCCTTTATTAAATAAAGAGCATAATCAATTATATTCATAATGTAATTACTATTTACCCATAGCAGGTGTCTACATTTAGTTGGATAAAGTATAAGGCAAACTACATTAAATGCACTTCATTCCCTACACTAACAGCCTTATTCGCCAGCTTAGATGTTGCACCTAAAGGCCATCACAAGAAATTAAACCATGACCAAAGAAACATAAAACAGAAAAGAAAATGCAAGCCTAGCAAAACTGAGCACGTTGTGCATGTATATCTGTGGTTTGTTTTGTTGTTTTGTTTTTTTCTAATCAGTACTAATTAATTAGCAATTAATTTGCCTAGTGTTGTTAATTCCTCTACTGTGTTTATTTCATTGGTTAGCTCGGTGGAATCCAACTTAAAGATTGTAAAACCTGCTGGTAACTAACAATTGCAAAATTGCAATGAGTGCAGTGGCTGATTGACCTTTAAATGTATAGGTCTTTCAAACTTCAGTTCTCAGAAGAAAAGTCAATATAAAGCTACAGTGTTAAAAAATTTCATTTGCCAGCAAGGACCAGAAACATAAAACTTCCTTAGAAACTGTTGTACGTGATCTGCTTTCATTCTACTTTAATTCTTGGTTGAGCACTGCAAAAGCATGAAGTTCTGATGACTGACTGAGCTTTGTCTCACTACTGACACTCAACACTTCCAATAAATGTGGAAGTGACTTCCAAACTCAATGGGTGTATAAAATCCCAGTGGGGAAAATCTAGATGAATTCTGTTCAAAGTGATTAGAAAGTATTTCCCAGAGGTCCCAAATACAGAGTTGATTTCATATCCTTTTGCAAATAAACTGTGTTTAACTCACATGTGCTAGTCGATCAAATCTGGCAAAGAGCTCATTCAGCATTCGGACCAGCTCCTGGGCTGACAGAGTTGTGGAGAGGTTGGTGAAACCTTTAACATCTGCGAAAAGAATGCTAAAAAAAAGAAGGTATATTAATATTGCAGTCTATTTCATTTGGTAACTGAATGTCCTCAGCTACCTTCCAGTAATTTACAAGTAAAGGATCATTTCAATTTCATGTTACCTTTGCTCTAGACTTGGAGATTCTGGAGTGCTGAATATAAATACAGAAGGGACTAAATAAATGCTAGCATGTGTGAGAAAGGGTTTTGACAGAAATATGTGTTATGAAGTTTTGGATTTTTCAAATCATTAAAGAAGATATAGTTAAGCCTTAATAAGCACAGTTGCCACCATTGATCAGTGAGAAGACGGAGGCATAGTGCACCCTTGACATAGAGAGCTGTATAAACAGACAGACTTGGCGCCCAGCTATCTGTTAGCAACTGACAGTATTCTTTGAGGGTGGGTTTATATATAGCTGGTTTTTACAGTGAGTTTGACTTCAGCGGTTTCTGTTTTTAGTGTGATTTTCAGGCTTTACTTATCTCTGTGCCACACAAAAATCCTAAGACAACAGATTCATGACAGTCTTGATATATACCAGGCTCAGGCCAACTTTATTGTATCTAATTTTAGGGACTTGGCAGAAGCACATGAGTTAGAAGTATAGTACCCTCTATTTAAGTTGCAAATCTTTATTTGGATGAGTCTTTGTTCTTTCCTTTGATTTCAAAGGGAGCCCAGTGGATCATACTTTGAATTTAGGTGCATCAAATTCAGTGCCTGAAGATGGGGTCTTAGTCAACAAACTAGTTACAAACAAAGCTTTAACCTGCATTTCAGCAGCCAGTGAATTTTCTAGCCATGTAGCTTTGCCTGTAACCTATGTCTACAATGAGCACAAGTGAATATCGAGTCTACGGTGTTCAAGATTTTATCCAGACCAATGCATGTATAGCTCAGTACTTAGTAGCTGAAGAAATGAAGTATTGTCTCCTCTAAACAGTAGTAGTGTTCAAAAAGGCACATGCTAGCATTGTCTAGAAATAACCCAAATGAGCCTTGTTAGAACTTCAAAGTCAACCAATAAGTGGAGCTACAGTCTGAGTAGCCTAGGATCTTTCATTTGTGTTGAAAAACATCATGATTTGACAGTGTTTAAGAATCATTAATGTAACCAATATTAAATATAGTAATGACCAGGTGGACAATAAAATAAGACTAATTATAGTTCAATTCATTTTCAAATGTGCAGGCTGGTAAAGGTTTATGTAAGGGTTACGTAACAGGCTCACAAACAGGGTAAATTTTTTACCAGTAAGAAAAATACAAAATTAAAAGATAAAGTACCAAACTACCCAAAGACAAATGAACAATAATAATATACTAAAGTGTTAAAGATAAGATATCAAACAACTAATTTCTACAGTTTTCAGTATCAAAACAACAAAAAAATCTAGCTGGATATTAATTTTAGGGATTCATATAGCATTGGTTTGGGAAAAAAATAATGTGAAAGCAAGTTTTGAAAAGTTCTGGTCCCTGGCAGCATGCATAGGAACCAACCAACATCTCTACTCTAAAGCACACCAGAATCTTTATTTTAAAGCTCTTTCAAAGATAAATTATGTTTTGACTTTTCACCCCTAACTGCAACTCTTTTCCATTGAAAAAGAAGGGCCATCTTCTCTGTATTCTGGTTTTTCTACAGCAACACTTACTCTGAGAATGAAAAAGAGTAATGGAAGACATTTTAATTTAGTTCAGTTCAAGCCTTTTGTAAGGGTCCTTGAAACTTTCCGCCAGATTTAATAAAATGATATGTCTGAGCTACTGCAAGGCCACAGAAGCAGATAATCAACTTACTCTTTTGCAGAAGTTCAAATTATGCGCATTGAAGTTATCCAGACAAAGTTATATTTGGGTTTCATCAAAAGCTGAAGTACACGCTTTTCTAACAAACCATCTCATATCATATCCAAGGCTGCTTACTTTTCAGTTCTTTCACTGATGGTTACTCGATCAGTTGCCCTTGTGGTTAGGGAAAAAACTTATGGAAAATGTATTGGGCTGGCTAAATATTCTGGTGGCCGGAACCACAATAAACTCAGAGATTCTGTAACATCACGGAATAGAAGCTGATCATCTGGTGTAAAGTATGTTGGGACTCTTCATTAGGGACTGCAGCAACAGAATAAGGGGTAATGGGTTTAAATTAAACAGGAAAAGTTAGATATAAGGAAGTTCTTTACCCTAAGGGTGGTGAGGCACTGGAACAGGTTGCCCAAAGAAGTGATAAGTGTTCCATCGCTGGCAGTGTTCAAGGCCAAGTTGGACAGAGCTTTGGGCGACATGGTCTAGGGTGAGATGTCCCTGTCCATGGCAGGGGGGTTGTAACTGGATGATCTCCCTTCCAACCCTAACCATTCTATGATTCTAAATGTGTAATTAGGACTTATTACCTTGAGTCCTCATAGAATAACTACTACCTTCCTGTTAACTAATTTTAAGAAATATAAAATTTAGAGAGGAGGGTGAAAAAGGGAAATAAATTTAGGAAAATGGCAATAAGAATGAATGAAAATGGCTACTAAACAGAGGAGCCACATGACAAGTCTACAACTTTAAAGCCTCTTAGAAATCTCCATCTAATTTCTCAGCATGTGGGGTCAACCACAAGTCAGAATATGTGTCCACGGGTAAGCAGGGTTCCCTTTCTGTGCAATCCTGACAAATTAATTCAAGTGGAAAAATATACAAATGGAGAAGGCCTAGTGTTAAATTCAAATGGTTCTTGCCATGACAAAGATGAGTAAAAGAGGACACTTAACTGCTTATCTGCTTTGGGATTAAGGGTTACACTTTAATAATTTCCTAATTTATGAATGAACAAAGCAAAAATAGGGAAACTTTCAAACAAGAGGCATTTAACAGCATTTAACACCTTAAACATTAAAGAGAGGCTCCTCCACCTACCTGACATTCTCATAACGATGAATATAGATCTTATGAAATTGGTGTTGCAAATGTTCATCTTCTACATTGGTCATATCATTTATCATTTCCAGGACTACAAAACGTGGTAAGACAGAGAGTACTAGCCGTTCCTAAAACAAAGAGGAAACCAAAGTTTCAGTATCAGTCTGAATTCGTACTTCACAGAACACTGATTGAGCTCTTGCCCTATTTAAAGAGACAAGTATCTGTCATTTAAGATGTGACCCTCCCCTCTAAAAATTCTATCTCAGACCAGTTGTGATAATTCACATTCCCAACCTGAGTCTAAAATATGGACCTAATATAGATGATTAGCCAAGGAGCTGCCATATCACCCAGAGAACTAGCAATGTAATTCTACTGTCTGAGCACACACACAGGTCTCTTGCGCTAGACCACAATCATGAACATCAATTCTTTAGTTATAATTGTAATTTGAGTTCCTTAACCCTTTCCACACATGTAGATGTGTTACACAGTGTTATGCACTTCTACTCACATGCCATATGTCCATTCATAGGCTCTGCTTACTGGAGGAACGTGCATGAGCTCCCTGAACTGGCACTTTCAGATTGTGCATCCAGTACTCAGGGCTACCATGTCTCTTGACTGGCTGATTTATGTAGCGGAAGGATACAAATGAATTTAAGTAAGGATATTCAAACTGGCCCGTTCTACTAGGAAGACTGGAGAACATATTCAGCATTTCTAATGAGTTTGTTTGTGTCTCAGGAACACTCAGAAAGCGTAAGTTTTGAGACAAGTTGGAGTGAGACATAATTATATACATGTGCATGTTTATTAATAGTGTATAATGTATATCATTAATATGTTTTAATAAAGTATCAGTGTACATTAGTTTATCACCAGTGTGTACATACAGTACAACAGTGTATATTAGCGTACATACACATATAGTGTTAAAGTATACATATATATATGTGCACATACACAAAAGTGCTGTTTTCCAGTCCATGTCATAACAACTAACATTTAAGTAGGGCCTGCCAAGACCTCAGAAGATTATTGAGCTCTTCCATGAAAGCCCTAGATCATCCCCTGGCAAGTTTTACAACGTCCCTGATTCAGTTGCTCATCAGTTTGGCAGCTTTGGCAGATTTTGCAAGCATCCTACCTAAATCTGTTTCTCTGCAAATTAAGCTTGGTTTTGATCCTTTTAAAGTGGGTTTAGAGAATCACTGATTGCCTTCTCTGTAAAAAAATTTCTGTACTGAAATACTGTTATTGTGTCCTCTTGCCCTCAGTTCTTTCGTAGATTAACCAGATTTGTTCAGTATTGGAATATATCACTCCAAATAACACTGAAGGAAACCCATCAGTTTTTCACTGAACTGGCTCCAAATTATTAACCATTCTTTGCTTTACAGGATTGTAAAAGATAAAATCTTACTCAACTAAAGAAGAGAATGTCAGTTCTGTAAGCTGCTTATCACCAAATTTCAGATGACATTTGGGGGAATAGGACAGGTGTAGGGAAAGCCAGATGTGAACTTCCAAATCAGGCACATATGGAAACTTTAAAGAGGTAGAAGACACCAGTGAAGAAAGTCCCCCCCAGGCAATGCTCACAGAGGAAATATGGTGCAGTGTGAATCTCTTCTTGTATTTTCAAAGCAGTTTAGTGACACTGCTGTGGAGAAAGCACTTGCATAGTACCAAGCCATACTGAGGGGTGGAAGTAGTTTCCAAACCAAATCTTCCCTTTTATACTTAGGAAAGACAGGTATTTCCATAAATTCTGTCTCCACCCTACTCCACCCCACCCATCAAACTTTACAAAAAGTCCTTTGCATGTTGGAAATCGACAGCAGTGTTGAACCCAGATGTGAAGTGGAAGCAAAAAGATAGCGAGAAATCAGTTTCAGAAAAGAAAATATCCAAAAATTTCAAAACCTTTTTACTGAAAATATGAATATGAAATAAAATAAGCAATTAAAAATAATGCCATATAAATATTTGATAAGAAAATGAGTCTTGGAAATACCTGTGTATGTTTTAAGATGTTCAGAAGTTCTAATAGATTGTAGCTCTTTAGGGCTAACTCTTACTTAAGCTTTTAAACCGGAAAGAAACAAATGCTTCATTACCACTATTGTCAAGAAATTCCTAAGCCGGAAGAAGCTGCAAAATAGGACATAAGCTCTTTTCCAGAGAAGCCCTGGTGCAAGACAGAGCCCATCTTTTAAATTATTAGTGTGAAGCTAAGTTATCACAAACTTGGTAAATGGATGTGTTTTGCTTATGACCATTTCAAGATGGCCTTGGTCCAAATCTTAACATTAATTTCTCAGGTTTTTGGTCAGCTAAGCCAGTCTGCCCTTGCTTTATGACCTGTTCTAGGTGAAAAAAGTCATTCTTAACAGCACTTTATGGCAATGCTATATTTTATTATTACTATTGTTATTGCCTTAACTTGGCTTGAAGACCCTAACTTCTACAGCATTTGCATTTACTATGCATATTTCTTACTTAATCTTTACAATAGGAACATTCTTCTCTTCTATTTGTACTTCACCTCTCAGATCTCTCAAGAGTTTTCATCTCCTAAAGGTGACACTCAGGAGAAATATGAGGACAAAAGGCAATTTTAGGTTGGTTTAGAAGAAAACGGTTAATTCTTGTAGCATCTGCAAGGAGACCACTATCCCTACCAAATACCATAGTGTAAATGCTGCTGAAAATGCACTCCACAGGCAATAAAATGCTTCTTGTCACTGAAATCCTAAATCTTACGAAAAGGGAAGGATTTTGATTCTGAGCTTTTAAGTTCTCCTATCACCATAATGGTAACTTGGCATTTAGCTCAGCACTGCTTAACTTTCTGGCTGCAGTTGCTTGCATCCATGGTTGTTATGGTACACTCCACTGAGATGATATTCAGGGATGAAGAGTAAGCCACCTTTCACAAGTAGCAAAGTATGTAGCACCCAGGAGTCCTGACTTCAGTTTCTCCCTATACAGTCAGGGTTTTTTTTGTGGAAGATTAAACACTTCTGCAGCCTACTTGATTCTAGGAGTCTATGTTACATAGATTTTCTGTTTTCTGGCAGAGAAACTGACATTGAGGTTGTTGTGAGGCAACTTGATATTAGGAGGATATAATATAAACTAACATTATGCAGACTCGCAGGGCATGTCCTTTCTTGAGGGGAAAAAGTTGTTTAGAAAGAACAAGACAGAGAAAAAAGTGATGGTAGAATGAGAAAAGCAAAACAATCATGAAAATCCTGGGGTTTATGCCTGCGCAATTAGATAATGTGGACGAAATGTAGCCATAGATAAAACACCTGTAAAATTGAAGGCATCCTTCCCCAGCATTTGTAGGAGGCAATATTGTTTCTACCTCACAGCTTTTAGGTGAAGATCATGAAGAATTCCGTCTGGGCAGTCTTAGTCAATAGTTGGTAAACAATCCTCAGCTACAAATAAAACATTTTGTATAAACACTTTCATTTGTCTAGGTGGCAGCCCCAGCTGAGGTGAACTGTAGGTTTACTCAAGAAGGCAAAACACATGCTCTGTAATAATATCTTCGGCTGGAGTGGAGGTGTGTATCGCTCCATTCTGAGATGACAGCTTTTTCCTGGGCTTGTTCCTGCCTGCATAACATGCTACCATTGAAGATGAGAGATCTACTGATCTTTACAATCCCTTACTAAATCAGGGGCTGTGTTCAAGAGGAAGAGGAAAAAATGATGAGAGGTAGTGATAGCTGATGTAGAGCAGGCAGTTAGCTATCATGTAGTGAGCTCATCCTTTAAACTGGTAAAAAGACCAACTCAGACCTTCCGTTTCCCCATTCAGAGCGGTACTAATCTGAGGACATCTGCATTGTCTTGGCTTTCTTCTACCATTCCCACCTGGGAATTCTGGTATCCTGCACTCTTGTGATGTGCAAATGCTGGATGTGGTTCTTGTGATAGCAAGAGGAAAAACAGTCCCTTAGGAGGTTCTTTGCTCCTGCAAACCCAGGTTTTCACAGGAATGTCTAGCCCTAAGGTAGCTAAGCTCTCAAGTAAATGTCCCAGGACATCTTACAATGGCATGTTTAGGAAGAGCTGCTGATTGATATTCCAGGAACCAAAAATAATTTTAATATTGTGTGTCCTTCAGCCTCCTATAAGAGATGACACTTGGGTTATATATTCTCTTATTCCTTCACTACTAAGATACATTTCTCAATATTACCATATAATAAATCCACGCTTTGAATAAATCAGATACATTTTCAAGGGAGCAATACAGTTAAAGCATTAGATGGATTCCTGTGAAGATATATTCAGAGTAGCACAAACTCATTTCACTGTAAAAAAAATGTATATTATTTCGTACCTTATCCTTTTAGGAAGACAAATAGGAACACAAATTCAAAAAGAAAAGATGATAAAAGAAAGAAAGTAAACATAAATCCTGGTTATTATTGGACTATTTATGGAATCTGTGAGAAGGGAACATAAAAAAAAGCCATTTGTTCGTAGACATATGGCTAAAATAGAGAACGTACTTTTCACAACAGGAAAAGCTGACATTCCTTGTTTGCATTCAGTTAATAAGGAATCAAACAATGGCTTTAGAATGTTTATTTTAAATAAAACATAGTTCATTTGGCATATGTTCAGCAAGCCAGGAAATTATGTGCCCAGCACATTTGATATATTAACCTTCATGCTACTCATTAAGTTAAACGTTCTTAGCTCCACATAAGATTTGGAAATGACCCATGAAAACAGAGGTTAATTAGTGCGCCTGTGTGGCGGTCCTCCTCTATTAATATGGTAACAAGTGAAGAGCTCTTGTAAGGATCACAATTGAAAGTGCATATGCAGCTCATGTCACTATTCTGTGTTATATATGTCATGCTATGGAGGAACACTACAAGAAAAGTAACAGCTAAATGCTCATGAGTGTGTGCGTGTCTATATATATTTTTGTGAGGCACTCCAGCCACCAGCCAATTCTATGGTACTGGGACATTGAAAGGACAAAAAACTCTTCCCTCTATGGGCATAAACTGTCTTTGCTGTTCCAAGCTGCTCTTAAACTACACCAGACTGGTAGGGTGGTGGAGATGCTGAACCAGACCCCTTCCAAAAATTAGGCACTGAAAGGTGGACTCCAGTGTGGATCACGTCCATCTTTCCTCTTCACAGGACTTTCTCATCACTTTTCTTCAATCCAACAGTTAAAAAAGCTTTCAGTTATGCAAGAATGAGTGTCAGGTCACTGTCTCCTTCATATAAAGACCTTTGCTTTAAATAAGTTAAGCATTATCATTCCCATTTCACAGGTTTAGATACTGAGGCACAGAAGAACAGCACAAATGTGTGAAGGTCATGTGCAAAAGAGCAGTAGCAAATCACAAAAGAGAAAATGGGAAATTATTGCATATTCTTCTGCACCTTATTATTTGCACAATTAAAGAGTCCTCACGTTTCTAGTCAGTCTTTCCTGGAAGGTATTTTCAGACAAGGAGGGAAAGACATGAAAAATAGTCTTCTCTTTTTCAGAGAAAGGCCTAATAAAGAAGTGTTGTGAACTCTAGGACGAAGGAAACTACATTATCCAGCTTTGTTGAAAGTGTGGTAGTTGAGCAATTGGCTAAGTGGAGACAATTCAAAGGTGAGCAGCAGTAGTGGTAAGTGCTTTAAAAAGGAACAGAGATATATATGTTCAAGAGAAAAGACATAGAAGAAAGAAGACATCAACAAAGGAATATTACAAAATAGCTGCTGATCTATTCTCCTATTAAAATATTCATTACATGAATCAACCCTTGTCTTTGAGGTAGAGCAGTCAGAGTTTACCGCAAATACATTAAAAAAATGGCCTTTAGAGAAAATAAATTAAAAAAATGGCCTTTAACCCAAAGAACAACCAACTGAAAGAAACAAGACCGGTAGAAGTCACTAAATGTAACAAAAGGTTGATAGAATTCAAGTCTTCATTCAGACACCTGAATTTTGGTGACTACAATGTAGTCATGCCTAAGTTTCATTCTTATCCAGTGAATCTGAACTCTACAGACCAGACGTAAATGACTACTTTGGTGTCACCTCAGGTCTCTCTGGGCTCCGTTGCTTGTATTGACTAGATGTCAGCTGACTGTAGCAGGAGCTCAGAGGTGTAAAAAGCATGCAGGCACCTTGTTTAGGAGGTGTCTAAATATGGAATTGACTCCTACATAATCTATCTACTCCTTCAGGAGCATTTAGGAATAGTGAAATCCTGAAGTGATAAAGCAAGTTAACTTCATGAGTCACATACGTTTTTTTAAAGTCCCAAGATTGTAACACTGATACTTTCTTTAATGTCCACTTCTTAGTTTATGCATCTACAATAGTAATTCTTTGTTGAACAACCTCTTTGTGGTCTGCATGCACTGACCCGTTGTTTCCCCCATACTGAAATCAGGTGACAACAACAGTGTATACAACTCCACAAATGTAGCTAGGCATATTCAGGGAAAAGTGGGACATATCCCTGATAAGTAAATAGCAACCTTTGGAACAGTTCTTGGGAAGAGTCTATTAATCAATGCAGAAGGTCTCAGTTTTGTGAATAAAAACTAAAGTGGAGACCTTTCCACAGGGGCTGATCAAAGAGAACAAAGTAATAAAAAGCACAGAACATCAACAAACAGTCTGGGGATGCAGGAAGTTGCCAAGAGGATGGTCAAACTCCCGAAGGTTTTCCTGCAGGTCATGTGAAGACCTCATTCCTGCAGGGACTGATGTCTGCATAAGCTACCTATGCTGACTCCCCTTAGATGGCATAGGGTGAGTGACGATGACATGCTGCCTAAACTGCCTTGGGATTTTCCTTTGTTTCTCAACATCTTTATTGGGGTTGGCTTTGCCAAGCGATGAAAAGCCCCTCTTGACCAAGAGCTGAATTTAGGTTTTGTTCTTCCTCCTCTAGATATATTCTCAAATGTATCATATATTTTATATATGATGCATTTATCATATATGTTATCATACATTCACATATATCTTGTGGGAAGAAGTCTTTGGATCAGGGAACAAGTTACTTATGGCTGTTCCCAGGCCAACTCTGTAAAACTGGAGTGGACATAGTCCATAAATGCTTAACTCAACAAAGACTCTACAGAATCAACACCACACTTTTCATCTTGAATTTTAAAGAATCATTTTGCCAGAATCATCAAGCTTGTCCTTGGCAACTTTTACAATTAATATCATAGAGGCATTAAGTCTTAAGCACTGAACTTAACAGAGGAAAATTGTTCAGAGCAGTGGCTTTAGCCTTTCTGGACCACATTAACTTTTGTTACATTTAAGGGTGTAGATAAAAATTCTACTGAAAAACTGACAGTACTCAGAACAGATATAATTATTGTAGATGCCTGTCTTAAACCATGACAGTGCCACCCTAGAAAATGGGAATTAGCACCTCTTATTATGATGAACAGCTCTAAAAATAAATTCCTTTGTTCTAACTTAGTGCACAATGGACAGTATATTTGCAGCTGTAATTTCTTGTGTGCGATAGAGATTTTAAAATAGAGTAATTAAAAAATATGTAAGGAACTGCAATATCTAAAATGTTCAGACTCTTGGGGCTCTGAGGTTGCCTGTTTGCTTTTACTACTTACTTCTGCAATACGAGAGATGAGCTATATTGACTTTCTTTCATTTGAGTTCAGGCAGTTACTATTTCCATTCATTTCATTCTTGGCTATGTGTTACATTTAGGCACCTGCTGCTCTCGAAGAGTAACAAGGCCAGATCACACAGGAGGTTTTGGAGTCTCTTTTGTTTAGCTATTGGCTGTGAAACACAGGTAGATCCTGATCCAAGTTAATAACCCAGTGTTTATAAGAGACATGACTTTTTATAACAGTGTCTAGTTGTTCACTGAAAAGCATCATAAAGTTTGTGGTAATGCAAGAAAGAAGAAGCTTTATCCACAGACTTCTTGTAGGAAAGGCACTTTATTCAACTGCTTCTTCAATACTCTTGCCCAGAACAGCTTGAGACAGTATATGTAACACATGCTGAACCGAAGGACTGCAAGATACTGCTGGTCCTTTGCTTTGGTTGGATGATGAATGGTTTGAAGACTGAAGTACCTGAAGCCACTTTACAAGACCTTGGCAAGGCTTGATGATTAAGTCTATTGCCAGGCATCAAAGGAGGTGCCTGTCTCATCAGCCAGTTGGCAATATAAGCATATCACAATCTCAATGCCTGCTTGCCCTGTGCATCTTGAGATGTAAAAGACTGATTCCAGGGCTGCCAGTTTGTATTTTCATACCTTCCCAGTATCATTTTGTCTTCATATAAACTCAACTCATCCTGTAGCATGCTGGGGAGTAGTGGAACAACCCTTCCTGCTGATTTTTTTTGTTTTGCATGGTACCTGTTACTGCTCCTGCATGTATCTTTTAAGTGAAAAACTGTATTCTTCCATAAAATTCTTTTTAAAGTAACATGATTAATTGCGAAACTAAGTACAGCTGATGCTTACACTGTACGACACGGGCACAATGAATTAGCTCACCTAAGGCCATGTGAGCACCACTAACTTGCATGGGACTGAGAAAGGAGCATGTGTCTGTGAGTAAGAGCTGAGGGGACAAGTCTGTGTTCCTTGGGAGCAATGGCCTGCTGTTGGACCTGTTAGGCTACATCACGAAACAATCTCCTGACCTTGCTTTGTCATTTGAGCTGTTGTTAACGTAGGCAGTAGGAACTACAGGTCTTAAATTCAGTGGCCTTGTCAATATTGAGTACAAGCAATCCTCTGGATCCTAATGCATTATCTTTTACATCGTGAATTAAGAGCATGTTAGACTTACATTCCGTAGTGAAACCCAACCATGTAACAAAGACTAGTGGTGAAAAGCAGGAACTGCAAAACAATTTGTATTCCCGCCCTGTCTTATTGACATCACTTACGGTTACAAGTGGTTTTGTAATATATAGTAATACGTTGGACATATCTAATACATGGAAGGGCAAATTTCATAGTTTTGTAATTTTTTTCCAAATCATGATGATTTTTTTATTTATTCTTTATTAAATTATTGTAGAGAAGAAAAATTACTAGAAGAAAAACATTTATATGGAAATCAGACTCATGTCTCAACAAAAAGCATTGTACTGTCTTCTAGTGCATTAGCTTCCAGAAATTTGAATTAGTTTGGACGGGAAGGATGGGTTATACTTTAAGAACAGGAGACAGATAGACACACCTACTGGAAACTGATTCCATAATGGCATAATCTTAAGCTATTGTTTATTTTACTGGAATACAAAATGAGTACAAAACAGCTCCTACAATTCAATTTTATTCTAAAATATCAGAATAGCCCATCTGACTTTAATGTCTGTGGTACTATGTCCTAGTACACTTTCAGTTCTCCAGGACTGCTTTGACTCATCTGCTATAGAATCTTCACATAATTGTTCTGCAGTGTTTCAAATTTCTATTAATTTAGGTGTTTCTTTTACCATTTTGTTATTTTTATTTTTTTTTTTTATGCTTCAGAAATTACCAGACAACTTCAGCAGTACTAGCTAATGACATGGAAAATTTCAGAAAGCAATCTCACATATCATCTATTTTTCAGCTTTATATGACTGAATCACTGCAGAACAAGATGGAAAAGAGAGAAGAGGTCATCTATTCCAGTCAAAACAAGGAATACACCTTCTCAGAGACCTGCAAGACTCTAATACTAAACAGCATAATCTGGATAAAACTTTCCCTGGGAAGTTTCTCTAAGTGGAAGTAATGGTCACTTTATGAAAATCAAATCCTTTTTAATAGGGTTGGAGGTGGGTACTTAAATACTGATGGTGTGAAAGACATTTATGAACACTAATCTAAATATTTTATCTTAAATTATCTCAGCAATGACACCAATGAGTTGACCCTGGTTAGCTTAGAATTGGTACTGCTCCTGGTCAGATAATTTAAAACCATTATCTGGACTACAGAGCCAGTCTGCTATTTGTGAAGCTTGTAAGGACATTTTCAGAGTTCTCCTACAGTCATTTCAGGGTAGTCTATAATAACTTTCCTTAGTAGCCTAAAAGTTCTTGTCCCAAACAAGAAAAAATAATTGCCTTCAAATGAGTAAGTGTATTCAGAACTCAGGAAAGGCACTAGCCTGGTGAATTGGGAGCCTGAGGTTCATTTAAGCAGGGATGACTGTACTGCAGACGAACTGGCAGAAGTGTCTCATCACTGTAGGGGTCCGAAACTGTTTCATTCCCGTTACTCATTTCACCTTTGTCCACTTCCCTGGGACATCAGCAAGTTAGTGACAGCTGTGATAATGGCTTTTTCTTATTAGACATCTCTCTCTTTAGTAAAGAGCTGAGAACACAGGAGGCACAAGCCACCAAAACCTGATCAACTACTGACCAGCAGAGCATTTGAGCAACCTGGTAAGAAACCACAGATTTTCAGAAAGAGGTTTTATCACAAGTTCCAAAAGCCAGCTCCTAGGGAGGGGAAGTTTCTTTCTCACCAATTTCTTCCAGGGAAAGCTCCCATCCCTGAAGTCCTGACACTATCTGGCATTATATTTCCTCTCTATAATTGCAGTTCAGAGTCTGATTCCTATCTCTCCAGCACTAGCTCTAAATCTCATTATTCTGTTTGAGTCCGTGTGACTACTCCAAGTTTGCAAGGAATGGGAGAGAAGGCGGAGGATTATTTGTATCTTGATTTTACATTAGGTTTCTACTTAAAAGCAAAATGTGGAGTTGTGCTCTGATGATAAGAAACAAACAACAGCAGCAAATGTGAAGGAACAGCATCTAAGATCTGACATGCAAACTATTGTGCTTTCTACTGCAAGTGGGTTAAGCAGATGGAGTGTTTTGAGACAAAAAGGTGCAGAAAGTGTACATGCCAGTCTTGTAACGTGTTCTGTGGTTCCTATAAAAACATATGTGCATGTAAATACTGCTTCTCCCCACCCTAGTAAGGAAGAAAAGTCTGTTAATGGACTTAGGAAACAGGTCAATCATAGTATGGATATCGATTGTGAAGAACAATAGGAAGTTTGCAAATTCCTTGGCTTTTTTAATTGACCGCTATGTTATGCTTTGAGTTTGATCCTCCCAGAGGAGCAATGACAAGAACAAACTTCTATTTGGATCGTGGTTCTTTGGAGAAAGGCACAAGATGAAAGAAAGTCTAGATAAATGTGAAACTTTTCTGAGCATTTCACATTTAACAGATCGTTTCCCATAAGGAAAAAAAAGCTGACTAAAATGAAGTATCTAACCAAAGGTTTACACAGAATTGTGAGGTTATTTTTGCCCTTTAAAGATAAAACCTTAATTATTGTGATTGCAATTTTTATTTGCGAAGTGTTTTAAACTTCTTTTACAATTAAAAAGGAAGATCATATGATCTCTAAAATTCAGATTACTCTATTTTTAAACCAGATCTGAACTTTATCCTCTTACCAATTTAGAGGAATTTTCATATTCTTAGTACCCATATATGTATAAAAGAAAGACTTTATAGTGTTTAACCTCTTAAACTCTCCTTTCCAATTCTAGTCCAATCTGCTCTTATGTTAGATGTTGCAAAGTACTGATGGTTGATTAAACTCTAGATCTGTAAGAGCTAGATAAAACCCATGCAACTTGTAAGATGATTTTATTTTTGTTTTAATAAACAGAACTGAGTTCATCAATCTGCAGGGAGCTTCTTAAAGCTGTGGGAAATAGAGATTGTTGCAGAGGAAAGTAAGAATAAAATCTCCTGCAAGTAGAAGGGAAACAAATGGTCAAACAGACCAGTTTTCTAATGGAAAAAGAGATTAAGACAGGATTACAGTTTTTCCACAGATAACAGGCAGGAGGGATTAAATATGTCAACAGCAGACTGTTCTGAATACTAAGGGGTGTCTTTTACTTCTACAGCCCTCATACCCACACTGGAAAAATAGAATGTGTTCATACACAGGAAATAAAACCACCCTCTTTTCACCTGGGTGAAAGGTTCTGTAGGGTGGTGAGCTCAGATCCTTTGTGGAAGTTGAATGAAATAATATCCAAACTGTTTTAACTTTCAAAATGAGCTTTAATTGAACTTGTGGAATCCCCTATGAAAAAGATTAGATGCAAAGTGGGTGTTCAGTAGGCCAGTGGCAGAATTCTTTGGGAGGAATTGTCTGCTAGGGTGTTCTCATAGAGGACTCTTCTCATTACACCATTTAATGGAGAAAAGGTTTTTCTTCTTGCTTCCCTCTAATCTGACCAAAAACCTAACTAAACCTGAAGATGCCTGCCTTCATGCCTCCCTGTTGGGAAGCATCTTCAGAAGCCCAGTGGATTAGGCATGCTGCCAGACAGAACCCTCTTGCTTGGGTACTCCTTGCAAGGCTACAGGCAGACAGTGGTTGTTCCCCATCAACTCTCTTAGTTGCTCTTTCTTATAGATTTCATCTCTGTTTTCTCTGCCAGGACGCTGGACACCTCATAAGGCTTAAAGCAGACAGCAAGAAGGAGCTTTATTTCCGTATACTAGGACCTTCTCTTGGTGGAATTTTAGATGATACCTGCAGAGAAAGGGGTCTGCCTGCTAAATACCGTGTTGGAGAAGGATGTAAACAAAACAGCTAAAGGGACTAATGCATTGTGTCTTTAGTAGTTTCTAACAGTAGGTAACCACTGAGACTGCACAAATGTAGTGTTAAAGTAAAACACTTTTCTCTATTTGACAACTTAGGGCTTAAAACCTGGAGTATTTTTTTCTGATTTGAGTTTAGCCCCTTCCAATAGTTTAGCCCAGCAGTGGCAGTGCAGCTTTGCTTTTTGAGTTCTGAACACCAAGTAAGGAATTTTCTTTTCATGAATGATGAAGAGTCTGCTACAGTGAGAACAAGAACAAATACCTCTCCAAAGGACAAATATAAGCGCCACACAGATCTGGACTGATTTCACCTGCCATCTCAAACAACTGCAGAGAAGATCCTTCTTTCACAAGATACTACCAGGTGTTCTAAATCTACCAGAAATAATGTAAACAGAATGTTTCAGAGGGGCTTTATGCTATTTTTTCTTTGAAAACTAATCCAATTTCACAGGTTATTTATGTTAGTAGGATACAGTCTAACAACTTTGCTTAGCTTGAAAGCAGTCTCCCACCAATATTTCCCTATTGCTTTATTCAGGCTTCATTAGTCTCACTAGTTGACTGAGGTCTTGGATGGAGAGTAGAAGAGTGTCCATGACATGTAAGTCTTATAAGGAAAATGACTTTTCTATAAATATCAATGATGTAGCATTGCAATTTTATTACAAGACAAGACCTAGAAGCTGGACTGATTTTTAAAGCCATTTAGATCCTTAAATTTTGGGATGTACCCTTCCTAGTCATTTTAAGCCTCCATTTCCATCTTCAGCCACAAGCAATTCTGTAAGTCAAATATTAATTTTCTCGCACAATTCTTGTTTTCAGCTATGTGTAACTTGTTTGTATGTGGTGGAAGAACAGGCAGAGTGACAGTTATCTGAAAGACATTATAATTAAATTATAATATTTGAGGGTTTAAAATGTTAGACAAGTTTCAAATGAATATGAATTGCTGGAGAAAGAACAGTTAAGAACACCAGAGATAGATTATGAATTCAATTCTTCATAAAGTCATCACTTCAATATGTGCATGGATTTAATATGTCATTCATCTAAAACTTAGGGATTTTGTATGATGAAAAATAGAAATGAAAATAGAAATTTAATGCAAGTTCCTCTTCTTCATTAAGGCAATTTCACAGTATTTTCACAATGAGGAGAACTGCATATTCATTGTTTCTGAAAGTTTTGCAGTATCTAATTAAGAAAGTAAGTTATATTATCTATTTTCATTTCCCAGATGTTATGAAAGCAGAATTACCTGCTGTGTCTGTATGATAAAATCAAGGTAAAAAGTAAGACAATATTTTTGAAGTGGTTATTAACAAAGTACAGTGCTGGGTGTCAACTTTTTTGAAACATACAGGTATCAAGACAACATATTACCCAAAATTACAAACAAGTGGTAGAAAGTGATGTTATGGATGAAATGAAGCCATGGAATCAAAGAATGGTTGACTGCAACACACAGCTTGGTGTTAGCAAACTTGCTGAGGGTGCACTCAATCCCATTGTCCATGTCACCAACAAAGATGTTAAATAACACCAGTCCCAATACTAACACTTGAGAGACAACATTTGCTACCAGTCTTCAATTAGACATTAAGCTGTTGACCACAGCTGTTTGAGTGTAAGCATGCAGCCAATTTTTTATCCACCAAGTGGTCCATCTGTCAAATCCATGTATTTCCAGTTTAAAGACAAAGAAGTCAAATACTTTGCACAAGACCAGGTAGATGATAGCAGTTACTCTTATCCACCAAACCTGTAACCCCATTATAGAAGGGCACCATATTTGTCAGGAACAATTTTCCCTTAGTGAAGCCCTGTTGGCTGTCATAAATCACCTCCTTATTGTCTATGTGCCTTATTTTCAGGAGAGTCTGCTCCTTGATCTTGCTGGACATCAAGATGAGACTGACTGGCCTGTAGGTCCTAGATCTTCCTTTTTTTCCCTTTTTAAGAATGGGCATTATGTTTCCCCTTTCCCAGTAAGTGGGAACTTCACCAGACTGCCATGACTTCTCAAATATGATGGATAGTGCCTTGGCCACGTCATCTGCCTCTTCCCTCTGGACCTGCAGTTGCATCTCATCAGGTCTTAAACACTCTCTGGTTCCTTAGATGTCCTTGAACCTTATCTTCTCCACCAGCAGGCAGCTCTTCATTCTCCCAGTCCCTGCCTTTGCCTTCCATGACTTGGGCAATGCAACTGGAGCTCTTGCCAGTGAAATCCAAAGCAAAAAGTTGTTGAGTACCTCAGCCTTCTCCATGTCGTGGGTAACCAAGTCTCCTGTTTCCTTCCAGAGGGGGCCCACATTTTCCCTAGTGTTCCATTTATCACCAGTGTTCCTGTAGAAGCTTTTCTTGTTGCCCTTGACAAAATGGACTTCAGAAATCTGAGAACCTCATGTTTATTGTTTATTCATAATTATAATGTATTGAACACAAAAGTGGAGGTCATTTTAATTGCTGCCATTTTTGACTGGTTGATGTAGGTACATATCTTCAGCACAAGCAACTAGCTGCAATTTATTAGAAAAGTATTTAAATTAATTATTTGATCAATAACTGGTAAACTGGGGTTGGTTTTACTACATGTTATTTTGTCTGTGCTGCCTTTTGTAACTTGCTTCTCTGATATTCTATCTTTCTATGATACATTCTATCTTGTACTCATCAGCAGTGGAGTCTCATTTATCTAAGCCGAACTCTGAAATGTTTTAGGTCTTCACCAAAATTCTAATATTCTAGTGAAAATTGGGAAAGTAGAAACAGATGTTCCCTCCATTTCACAGAGCGCTGGGATTTTCAAATGGTGCCACACAGACAATACCATGCACTGAAGTGCATACACATCATTAACAATGACTGCTAGAGTAATTCTCTTCTGTATCCACAGTACTGTTCAGTTTATTAATAGAGTAATTAGAGTTACAAAATTCATTGTAATTGTAAGTGCTAATATGAACTCGGTAACAATGCCAGGTGCTTAAAAATAAAAAAGTAATAATGAAAATAATCAGATCCTTAATCCTTGAAGATCCTGCAGAGGGAAGACGCTGATGGAGAATAACGATACCTGGAAAACAAGCCATCACATCTAACTGTTCAAATTTCAGCTCAGAGTAGCACGAACAACAATACAAAAGAATTTTTCACTCCTTGCAAGATTTTTTTTTCAACACATTTTACAAAAATTATGATGGCAAATGAATGAAACTGCTTTCACTGAAAAAAAAATCATGTTATCTATAGAAATTTATCTAGACATACATAAAAATATCTTGGTTTTGACCACAAAATGTAATTCTATGATTCTGCATCTGAAGCATTTATATGAACTTTATTGGAGTATTATTCTGCATTTCCTTGTGGAAAAGTATACCATTCCTTCTTGCATTTTTTAACTCATGTTCTCTTTTCTTGCTTTAATTTTACTGGTCTTCTGATTTAAACAAATGACAAAACCAGATCCGATTGGACCTATCATACTTCATATGATTCATCATGTGTATGGTAGGTCAATACAATTAACCAATTGTAATTACCTATTAGTTTCAGTTTAAGAAGTGGAAGCTGTGTGGGATGGAAACAGACCTTGAGGGATTTTGATTATGATGTCACCCACTATTATGAAAAGTAGCAGTACCACCAATGAAAGCCATAAAAAGCTTGACCCTGCTGTAAGAAACCTTATGTTTAGACAGGTTTTGGGAACTGGAGGAGAAACAAATCAGAGTGGAACAGAATTTGCAATTCCTGGAATTACTATCTGGAAGAATTACACAAATACTTATTGCTTTACTTTCTTTGCACATTTTTATCTCCTCAGGCATATTTTTAGTAATTTTTTTAAGCTCCATCACAACAATTTGCGTGCACACACTTTTTTTCGCCTATTGGGTCCCCCTTCATTTATCAGAGCTATTTTCTAGATAGTTATAGAATGAATTTATTAGGCTTCATTAGTATTTAATCCTTACTTTAGAAATGTGATATGCATTAACCGGTAATATAATTTTTACACTCATGTCAACTACAGACTCCCTGCATCATGAAATACACGTCTTCAAAATAGAAAAATGCTAACATTTTGGATATTGGATATTGGATATATGGATATTGGTCAAGTAAGCATAAAAAAACTATTGAAGAAAAGCAGTGGTAGTGCCAGTCTTCTTAAACAAAATATCTTTAGAAATTGCTTAAGTGAGCTGCTGCTTCAGAAGCAAAGGAAAAACTGGAAGACTGAGGGAAACAGGCTCTCCATTCAAGACGTTCCAGTATTGGAGTATTTTGTCCTTGTTTTCCAAATACAAATTAAAAGTTGAAAAGAATAATACTTGGATTATTATTTATATATATATATTTATAGGTGTGTATAAAAGCACAGCTTCAAAGTTGTAACAAGATTAATAAGAAATATTTCAAAATGTTTGGTTCCTTAATTTTGGATTAGCTTATCATTAAATCAAGTTTTAGAAGAGATCTTTCATTTGGTGTCAATGATGTCTTTTTTTCTTGTGGACATTTTTCTTGGCCCAACTACATTTTCCCATATGCATTTCCAGTCATATGATACCCATGACACATTACTTTCTTTGGTTATGGGCGAGTCTCAACTACAATGAGATAACACTTCAGTCAAGTTCTGCCTTCAAGGGACAGCACAACCCTGAAGCTTTGCAAGGCACTTAGACATGACGAAATGCAGAGTTCAACATTAACTGATTAAAAACAAGTATTTCAGATCCAACTCCTACTTCACCCCTCACCAAAAAAAGCAAACCAAACCAAAAACCCCCAGTCTAATTCTTTCTAAACCCACCCAAATGGAAAATATCTGCCTTAAATTTCCTAATAGAAAATAAATTTTCAGCAAACAATTCTAATGGAAAATTCTCAGAATCATCTGGAACAGGGGGAAACTATTGATAGTGTTTTATAAAGATTTTTACAACAAACTTCCCATCCGAAAATTACAAGTCAAGTTTACAAAATATTAGCTTATAAAAGATTAGAAAAGAAGAAAAATGCAAAAATATCCCCCCAAAACAAACCATATAAAAATGCGGTTCTACAGAAAAAATGACAACAGAGCATCCCAGATAACATCCCTCCAAGCCTGTTCAGTCAGCAGTGGCTGGAAAGATCATAGAGTCATGGAATGGTTTGGGTTGGAAGGAACTTTCAAAGATCTTTTAGTCCAACCCCTCTCCAATTGGAAGGGACATCTTCAACTAGATCTGGTTACCCACAACCACATCTGGCCTGGCCTTGAATGTCTCCAGGAATAGCACATCCACCACCTCTCTGGACAACCTCTGCCAGTATTTTACCACCCTCATTGTAAAGAATTTTTTCTTCACATCCACCCTGAATCTCACCTGTTCTAGTTTGAAACCATCACCCCTCATCCTATTGCAACATATGGTGTTCTGGCACAAGTAACTTGAATTACTCAGCACAGTCATGCATTCATACTGAGTCATTAGTCAGTAAAGTCTAGAATATGACATCTCTGAATGACTTTGAAGAAGTGGAATAAAATTGAGAAACAATACATGCATTATACAACAGGACAAAATGAATGTTTGAGTTCATGAAATAGCGGTGTAACATACATGCATATATATACACACGTGGGTTGCAAGTTTTTAAACAGCAGGGAACTTTCTGATATTACAGTCAGAGTGCAAAATGTGTGGCATGCTACATCTCATTTATGTTCCCTTGGTGTAAAAAAATAAGCAGCAAATTTTTTTTTTTTATTCAATGCCTTTTATTCTGTATTGGAAAAGATGCTGAAGCTAAGAACAGCCATACCTGCTCGGATAAAAAGTTTACCTAACCCGGTATGCTACTGCACACAGTACTCAAAAGCAGATTTTTAGGGAAGTGTTAAGAACAGAGAAAGCAGATAGTGATACTTCCCTGCAATGGCCTCTCAGCTCCAAAAATTCATCTGTGAGCCAAAGGTGATGTTTAGTATTTTCTCTGCCTAGAGTTCACTTCCACGAAATTGCTTAGTTTTCATTTAACCAATACGAGTTTTAGTATCCACAACACTCTGAAACATGAAGTTCCCCAGTTTAACCCCTCATGTAAAGAACCTATTTTAAACATTTATCAGTTGCTGTTTCATTTGATGACCTCTTCTCATATGGGAAAGAACAATGAACAGCCATTCTCTATTCATCCTGTTTCCCAGTGAAGATCTTTAAGATGTCATATCAGTTCGATACACACCAGCAAAATAACAGCATGAAACTCACTTAACCTGCACAAATCAGGTGGCACCAAATGGGAGTCAGCAAGCCCAGTCTTGGGCAATTATAAATTCCAATTAATAAAAAGATACCAATACCTGTCGCTGATTTTCTGTCTCTAGTCTCAGTCTGGCTTCTACACATCTTCTGGTCTCCAGGAAGGCTTGACGTTGTGCTCTGTCTGACAGGTAGCTAATGAAGATTCCTGCAGTGTTCATACACATAAATAACACTGCCTGAGCTGCTATCTGCAATGAACAACAAATAAGGTTTGATCAGACAGGGTAAGAAACAATATCTGTTTAGAAAGAGAAAAAGAAAGAGATATAGAACAACTGCTCTGCAGTCATACAGGCTGTAAAAATAATGGTTAGGAAAGTTTGTGTAGAAGAATCTCTTGGATCTTAATTAGAGGCATCAAAAGTGCAAAACTCTCTCTGCCTTGAGAGAGAAATATGCAGTATTTGGGGGCATTAAACTCTAGATGAACCACAGATGATGTTTCCAAGGAATGACACACAGGGCTTTAGTCAGGAATGATTGCAAACATAATTAACAATTTGGTTTTGCACTGGCTCTTTTGCAAAAGCAACTCTGTGATTTGTTCCATGGCTTAGTTTGAGAAGAAAGCCATACTAAGGAAAACAAAGAGTGCCAGTTAGCTAAGAATTAATATCAGTGGTAATAGTTATCCTGTTATTATCGACCGAATTAAATAAATTCATTTTAAGCTGATGCCAAAGCATAATCTTGCACAATCTGAATTCTGAATCACTCAACAGGAGAAGCTGAAAGGATGACCAAATTCTTGCATATGTTATGCCTGTGTACACAGACCTTTTCTTCACTGACGTCTATATCAGAGTTGCACTCTTTTTCCTTGTAGAGGGTGCGTCACAGCTTCTTCCTTTGCATTATGAACTTTAAAAAGACAAATGGGAGTGCATCCTTGGACAATGTCAATTGCAGTGGATTATTTGTCTTTCATTGATAGCTCTTTGTGCTCTGGATATTTGTAAGACAGGGCACATTGACACCATTGAAGTGGAGACTGTGTGGGAAACTAAGAAACTTTTAATATCTTCATATACTAGAGACAGAACACAGACCTGCAGTTTCAGCAGCTTCATGCAACACCTCATCCCTGTTACAGGTTGCAAATTCATGTGAATTCCTCTCAGTTTCCACTTCATCCTGCCTTTTTTTTCTGACTTGTGAGAGGGTCAAGAGTCAAAAAAAAGTCCAGAAGTCATTAATATTGTTCAAATGCAGCATACAGGGCCAAGCTGCCCTGGCTGCTGCCTTAACTAGAGAAGTCATTGGGACACAGTGAACCAGCCGAGAGTTGGCAAAGTGCAGCTCCCCATCTTCCTGCCAAGGTCCAGTCAGAGCCACTATGCTGATGAGGTCCCACTGAGTGGGTCCCACTGAGTGCACCCTGCCTTGTGGGATCACACTTCTCTCCCACCAGCAGACCAGCCGTGGAGCAGGAGGAGGCTACATTACCCTGCAGCTACATCACCTGCCCAGCAAAGTCACCAGGATCATGACATAAGAACAGCCACGTCAGGGCAGTTCAAGCATTCATCATGCAGGATGCTGTCTCTGACAGCAGAAAACAGAGAGTGCCCAGGTAGGAGTACAAAGATAAACAGTATATATGAGTACATGAATAAAGCAAGCATTCAGAGATGTTTTGTCAAAACACTCTTGAACACTCCAGAACTGGCACTTGCAGAACACTGTGGGCTAGAGGCTGCATTTTTTGCAGTATTATCTTATAATCTGTGTTACTTCTCCTAACAAAAGAGAGAAAACTTTTAGCGAAACCACCTAATCTCTTTGTGATGCTTTGCCTCAGATCTCCCGGCCTCACTCCTCACGTTCATGTGGGCTTGAAAGTAAGATTTGATATCAAACTAAATGCACCTGGCAGACACTTTAGCTTCACATATTCCTGTATTTCTGAATCTGGAGTATTGTTCTATAATAGTATAGGATATTAATCTACAATTTATATGCCATGATTAAAGAAGAATTTATATCCTGGCTCCAGCTGAATTTTTGTTTAACCTTTGCTAGTAATAGATATCTAGGTAAAGCTTGTGAGAAATAGGGTGCAATTATCACGATCCTTGCATCTTCCTGGCATTCAGGATTCTGTGGTTCACGGCATCTCTGAGCTGAAGGTGGCATACACTAAACTTTTTCTGATACCTTTCTGACTGTAAGGTTAATTGTACCTTTGAGCCTATAGTGTTCAATAGCAAAGATTTCTACAATGTTATTAGGCACTTTTTGATAAAAACGTTTCCTTTTTTTTTTTTTTGTTTTAATTCACAGCCTTATCATTTGTCATGCTTGGAAACAGTGACTAATCATTCCCAATTCATCTTCCTCTTACTCATTTTACTGACTTATAGCTGACTTATAGCATTACCCCTTTTATTTCTTAAAAGGGGCAAATTTGAGACTCCTTAGTCTCACTGTTTTATCACTATTCCACCTCTGTGCTTACTGCTTCTTCCCTGTTATCTGCTTTACCGGAGACAGGTTGCCCCAGACATTTTCTGCCTTTGTTCCAAGATAAAACAGTGAATGCAATAATTCAGCTCATGAGATAACTCCTTTCTGGTGCCGCCTACTGAGAGCCATATGATGAGCTGACATTAGATAAGACCAGTTCAGAATTATGTTGTTCAGAACAACTGAACTCAGCTGTAGGTGGCTGGAGAAGTCTACATTTCATACCTTTTTGACTGACTTGAAGATAATCAATGCTTACACACATGGAAAGCTAGAATATAGGGTGGAAAAAAAAAGAAAAGCCTTTCACAGCATCTGAAATGTGCATTTCAACAGTGAAAGCAGTGGCAGGAAGCTCTTGTTTGCTTGCAAATTCAATTGCAAATTTCCCCTGAGCCCAGTTCAGTCACCCACTTCTGCTAATACTCAGGACTAGTGCCACTCGCTTCAGCAGATCTCCTTAGAGCAAATGCAGTAGAATTTGGCCTTCAATTAGATTTCATGAGCATGTAATTTGATTTGGACAAAGGGAATTATGGAAAACATGTTACAGGTAAAACAACAGATTAAGCAGAGGGAGAATCTGCTTTTCTTATACATAGCAGTCTGACTGAAAACAATCTAAAAAGTAAAGCACTATGCTGTGCAAGGATACAATCTATTGCTCTTGTTAACAAAAGAATGAAAAGAATGCATAAGACCTGAATCTCTCATTGACACTCTTTTTTCTGCAGTTTACTGAGGCCAATTCCAGAAGTCTTGCAGGATTTTCTACTGCCTATCAGGGCAGACTGATTTTATATGATGTACATAGTTTCATGTCTTTTTGATTGACCTGAAGATCATCAATGATCACACAGTAGGAAAGCAGAGGTATAACATGAGAAAAAAGAAAATCTTTTCAGAGCATTTTTGAGTGATTTATGCACCCGGTCTCTCTGTACTTTGCACAGCACTCAAATAAGCAACTGTAGCAGAGAAGGCAATTGATCTTAAAAAGCCATGAGTGATATGTTTTGAGGTTAAATAAGGCTCTGGGGAGGTCTGCTCCTTGAATACTTAATAATGCAAACAAGAAGGTACCCATCACCATGCTGCTTGGGAGTATCTGTTTAAGGATCAGCACTGTCCCTGCTGAACCTGCAGTTGTATATAACTGCGTAACAGGAGGAACAGAGGTAAAGAAAGTTACTTGACAAGATCATACAGATAACTAGAAGCAGTCATTAAAATTTTTACTCCAAACCTCTGATTCTCATATTTCTCATAGGACGTGATTAATAGCTTAGTTCACAGAGAAATCACTTACTTGTCAAATAAATTTACATTTATAAAGCGTCCCTCATACAAGCACCTTGGAGCCCTTTGCAAAATCAGTATGAAAACTAGCCAAAACCAAAGGCAATGGAAGGAGAGGCCACAGGTCAGACAAAAAAGCCAAGATTAAGTTGGACAGTACACATTGTTTCAAATAACTTCATTTTTATCTGTCAGTCATTGTATAAACAGGACTTTGCCAAGACATATTGTCACGGTTTAAACACAGCCAGACAGCTCTTTCACTCACTCCCTCCCTTTCCTCCCTCTTTCTTTCCTTCCCCCCCCCGCCTTCCCTGCTCCTGGAGGGATGGGGAGGAGAATCAAAAGTATGTAACTCCCATGGGTTGAGATAAGAACAGTCCAGTAACTAAGGTGTAACACAAATCACTGCTGCTACCACCAATGGTACTAAAGATAAGAGAAAATAACAAGGGAAGAGAATACCATATCACTTGCCGAAACGAGTCCGACCCAGAAGAATCTGTGCCCTTCCAGGTAACTCCCAGTTACCTCCCTGGGCATGATGTGCTGTGGTATGGAATACCTCTTTGGCTAGCCTGGATCAGGTGTCCTGTCTCTGCTTCCTCCCGGCTTTCCCTCCTCCCTGGCAGAGCATGAGACCCATGAAGTCCTGGGTCAGGGTAAACATTAGCAGCAACTAAAAAAATCAGTGTTATCAGCACTGTTCCCAGGCTCAAAGTCAAAACACAGTGCTGCACCAGCTACCAAGAAGGAGACTGCTACTGCTAAACCCAGAACACATCTGAAACCAAATTAATACTGTGAGTTGATTTGGGAACCACCAGCTCTCAAAGAAATGATTAAAAGGCACTGGACACAGCTGGTGAGGAAGAAGTATCAATCAGAGCAGGTACAAGATAGTAATGTAAGAGAACAGGAAGAGGGAAATTAATTGACAAGATGGTAAAGTAGCTCACAAGTCTGTAGCAAAGTGGTAGGTGAATCAGCCACAGGCAGCTTTTTAACAGAATTGAATGTAATTCAGGAAACAGGAAATTCAGAAGGATACAGGTGAGTTACTGAGAGCAGAGCTGAGCTAAGCATAGCAACAATTTGTAAGCATTTCTGCTACTAAAAGCACCTAATTGAGTTTGCCTTGATTTGGAGCTTACACAGAATCCTGTGAGTTTATGAACAACTGGGAGCAAGTTAAGGAAGAGTTTGCAAATGCCAGAAGTTTCAAAACTTAAAAAAACATAACTGAATTGTGTTTCAATTTTGCTGCGATTTTCCTCTTTGAAAAGGTACGATTTTCCATCAGGGAGTATAAAGCCATTAGGCTGGCTGTAGTCTCCTTATTCAGTGCTTTCTAAGACCTGCCATTAGTCGACATGTATAGAGTGTGTAGTGATTGACTGAGTCACTGATCCCAGCACTTCCAAAGAGCCTGTAACCTGAGGATATGTGAATACATAGGAGCAAACCCAACAGACTGGAAATGAGTTCATAGCTAGCCCTAAAAGACAATAATTGCTACAGACAATTTTCATTATGAATAGTTGAACCAACAGTAGTACACTTTCACATGGAAAGCATAGTGGAAGTGGAGGAGAGAAAGCTAAAAAGATTTGGAAACTACTCTGAAATCCAGGAGGACACTGAACTTAAGTGTTACTACAGAAGCAAACCTTAGTGTGCTCTGCAGAAATAAACCTATTATGAACCTCTTCAGCAGGTTATTTTGTTCTGCTGCATAGAAACAGAGTAATGCTGGGCCTGAACTTAGCAAAACACAGCTGAAAAGTGAAGAAATTGTTTCCAGTGTAAACTCCAGTTGGACATTCTCAAGGCAGATCAGTCCTAAAGAGCAGGAATTTCATTAATTCCTGAAATGAGCCTGTGGGAATGATTTAATTGTTTTTTTATTTTGCTTTCTAATTTTGGATTGTCTTCAACAGCGGATTAGAGTAGCTCTGTTTTGGGAAAACTGGGAAAGTAAAGCTGTTGTGCTTCTTTAAGAGTGTTTTCAACATGTGTTACATAAAGAACTGGTTGCTATGGTAATTATTATTGGTTAATTAGGTTTGAAGAAGCATTTTGATTTATTATTAGTTGTTTAACTAAAAATAGGATCTTGTCGCAAGGTTGGGTTTGTAAGTAAAATGTCTCAGAAATCCTATTGCCTTCTCTCCCTTCTCCAACACCCCCTTGCTTAGGCTACTTTGAGGGAAAATAAATTATGGTTTTATAAGAACTGATCATCAGGAATGAACTGGGGTTGGTATGAAAAAAGTGGAATTTGAGACCAAACTGCTCTACTTTGGATAGAATAGGAACATCTGGCAGCACAGACTTCACCATTCTCTCCTGCTGGGCTGCAGCAAGCCTCTGTCTCCAGCTGAGACCATGATTTTATGAATCAAAGTTCCTGGCAGCAAAACAAGTAAGTACCTATATCTCTGTACTGCCTCTTGCCTACCTTGATCCCTCAGTACAGATTCCCCTTTGTCGTGCCAGATCAATTATTTGTGGGACCATACTGTGAACTATATCAGGGAACTTGGCCAACTTAAAAAAACAAACATTTGGCATTGGCAGTGATTTTCCCATCTAGAGCAGTCGTCTGATTGAGTTCATAGCACAGCCTCCACAGGGAGAGGAAGCACGTGAACATTCATAGTTGGCCCTGCTTCCAACTCATTAAACTGAAATCATTGTTGCCTTATTGTTAAATCATCTTGCAAGGAGTTTTTTTATTCTCCAGGTTCATTCCTTCTGACTTGTCCTCAGTCCAACTGCTAAATGCTGTGATAGAGGGGTTTTTGTTTGGTTTAGATTGTGGAAACTTCTCCACCAACACTTATTGGAAACCAGCTTGTTCCACAAAGGTGCAAAACTGCTGCTATGACTTTCAAGAAAGTTCATCTGTCCCTGATACTCTATATCGTCCAATGCACTAATACCTCTGGAGTGATCTATATATACAATTTACTGGAAGACAGGAACCGCACACCTGAGATGATGATTAAGAGCAGTGCTTTACCCCACTTACACCTGATTTGCTAAATGTGAAAGAAGCTATTTGTGTCACTGTCACCTTCTGATTTTGTGTTTAGAACTAATTCAGCTGTGCACAGCTCCCACAGAAACATTGTCTGATTCTTCAAGAACTCAGATCTTATTTATGCCTCTAGCAGAGGTGAGATCTTTTAAGAAGCCTGGTCTTGTTGCTTCAGAGCAGGTATTAGAGGTGTTCACTGTGTGCTTGAGGACACAGTCTGATCTTTAATGTGCATGAAATCCTGCAGGACAGGTTAGCCTTATCAAAACACAGGATGTACCCCAAGGAATTACTCATACTCAGTGAGAATATCCTAACATACCTATTGCTCCTGCACTGATAACGATTTTTAAAACAAAGACCCTTTTCCCTCTGAACGATGACACTTCTGCATAAAATCAATTGTTCTAGCTCAAGACATCATTAAGAAATGATATCTTGAATATTCAAAACAAGAGTTTAATTTGATGTTAGAAAAACAACTATTCCCTTCTTGCTTTTCCTCTCATGGAATCCATTAGAAATGTAAGAAATTGAATGTCTGATTAAATTGTTCACAGGCGGCTCAAACTATATAATTTGATAAGTCAGCTATCAACTATGGCAAGAATTTTGCATCATGGTGTGGTACAAAAGATCTTTCAGAAATATCATATCATATCACATCAGACAGATAAGGGTTGACAGAAACTGAATGATGCACAGTAGCGGTCAAGCAAATACATAACCCTGCTAGTGCCATCAAGCAGCCCCAAATGGCAAATAATTTTCAGCACATCTCCTCTAACTGCCCTTGAGTTTGTCTAAAATTTAGGATTCAGGCATAATCTTCATAAAAGAAAACGTATTCTGTGACTTTGGATAACCTTTTTTGGATGTTTGTCTTTTTATAGATGTTAAAATGACTACATGTGCCTAGGACAGTGTCAGTAGTAGGGCCATAGCTCATGGATACAGACGAATGGAGAGAGATGGGTAAATGATCTTAAATTTTTAGTAACTTTTCCATGGCTATAGGGTAATCTTCTGAACTCCCTGACCCTCATCCAGGAACTGATCCTGAGCCACACAATGAAATCTGGCGATCATGTCTCCTGTGCACTGAGCAACACAGCTCTCTTTTATCATTTGGCACACAGGATGCTATTACAGATACCTGAAATGTTCCTACTTAGAATGAACAGTCTTATCCTTCGACACAAATAACCCCCTTTATTCAGTGTTTTCTGTGTGCTGGTTAGGTACCTTTTCCTTCTACCTGGAGACAACTTCATTGCATGGTAATTAAAAGGAGAAATATAAAGCCAGACTTTCCAGATGTCATTATTTTATTGTCCAAAAGCATCGCCTCATTTGGTGTGTCTAAGTAAACATGAAAAGTTCAGACAGGGATCCATCTTCTTCTCCAAATATGCATAACCTAGAAACCATAGTACATGTACTACAGAATTACTTTTAATTGCCTGTGTTGTCAAACCAGGAGTAGATCCTGTAACAACTCACAAAAAAACCCAGCAAAACACAAGACACAGCACAAATGCCTGCACCACAGAGAACACACTGGGAGGAGCCCATGGTAGTGAGAGTAGTTTAAGAAAGGAAGTGATGGTAGTCTTCCTCTCATTGCTCAGAAGGGAGTACAAAGCAGCTGTGGAGTTTCCCTTTCTGCATTTCCATATTTTAGACTCCTTAATCTCAATCTTACACCGAAATTTTCCCTACACTTTCTCTGTGCAGAGGTTGATCTTCCTTGCTTACATTCAATAGAAGCCACATTCCATTTAAAGCCACTAGAGAATTAATTACTCCTAATAAAAGTTACAGCAACTAAAGGAAGATTTATAACAAATTACTCTGAAATGAGGAAGCACACTCACAACATCCTAGATATTAAGAATTACAAAACCAATTCCCGTTGAGTTGTTTTTTAAAGCAACACTTGCCAAATGTTATTTTTTTCCCCTTTGCATTACATACATGGGTATCTGAATTCTAAATAACTGTCTCCCAATTCAGATAGGCCAGTATTTGGAGACCAGGCATTACACATAGAATCATAGAAGAGTTAGGGTTGGAAAGGACCTTAAGATTGTCTAGTTCCAAGCCCCCTGCAATGGGCAGGGACACCTGACACTAAACCACGTCATCCAAGGCTCTGTCAAACCAGTCTTGAACACTGCCAGGAATGGAGCATTTACCACTTCTTTGGGCAGCCTGTTCAGTGCCTCACCACCCTCACAGTAAAGAACTTCTTCTTTATATCTAACCTGAACTTCCCCTGATTAAGTTTGAACCCATTACCCCTTGTCCTATCACAGATAACTTCACAGTGACAAAAAAATTCCAGATAACACCTGGTCTGGAAGCATCTGAGAGCATCACTGAGTTTTAGGGTGAGCAACACCCTAAATTTCAGACCTCTAAAGTGAAAGTAACTTCTGAAATTTTTCCTCAAATTATCTCAGTACTTCTACCTAAGTCAATGCAGGACAGCCAAGGCAGAAGAACTCTGAGTACTTCCCTTAGCGAATTATACAACTTATTAGGAGTAATGGTAGGGGGGGGGAAATCATTCATCAAAGCTGCTCTGCAGCATTGGAAAGAGTTTAACTACATTTTAAGGAAAACAGAATTAAGAAGTCTGCCCTTCTGCTAAGTGAGTCTGGGGGGTGCTCTGCACAGCTGTTTTTATTGCTCTAGATAATGGCTTTTATCCAAAGTAGAATGTCAAAACTGAGTGAACAATAATTACGTTTGCAGGGATGACAGCAGTTCATCTTCTCTGACACACTTCACTTCTGGTTTCATCTGATCAATTGTACGCATGTTCCAGCAATTACCTGCAGTACATACTCCATGTCTCTTTCCAATAGAACTGGCAATTGTTATGATTTGTGTACAGGTGACCCTTCCACAGTGCATTCTACAGTGTTATTACAATAGACTGCACAAGAGAAACAGAGAAGCTTTTCGTTTTTATTTGTGTCCAAGTGTGTGTTCCTCTGAATTTTCAAGCTGTGGCCATAGGTGGAAGAAAGAAGCAGGAGTCTGCAAATCATTTTCCCCCTTTGGTAGTGCAGTGGAAAAAGAAAGCAATAGCAAAACATAATGGTCTTAAATTACTCTCAGACTCTTTATCAAGGAATAAAGACAGCCTTATGAAAACCCTTCCAGTCAGGGTGAGAGTAAGACTAATAACTATTAAAAAGTAAATTGATTTAATAGGAATAGTACTGAAAATACTGGTAATGAAAAATACATGAGGAATATCACAGTGTTTAGTGTCCTTTTCCAAGCCCTTGTCCTTCAAAGCCTGATTCTACTCTGAAAGGAAACTCCGCTGATCAGCTGTTTGTGTTAATCAGTGATACCTGCTGCAAAGCAAACCTTTCCCACAGTTATTCTTTTTTCAAAGCATTCATCCCCAAATCCAAAACAGTGCTGGAAACAAAGGCTCTTTACACTTTATTATTGGCATTTTAGACTAAAGGCCAACGTCAAGGCTGAATCTTTCCCGCAGTTGCACCTGTAAGATGCTGCTGTTTTGCCCCAGTGTCATTAGAGATGGAGCCTACCATTGAATCTACAACTGATTGAAGTATGAGACAACAAGAATGGGCTTGTAGTTCCCAGATCAGGCTGCAGGCTTGCTAGCCCAGAAATAAACAAAGTAAATATCTCCTTTCTCCATTTCCCATTTTGGCTTCCCTGCTTCCATTTCAAACTGATTTTGGAAAAGTGACCTGAAAACCCCAATGAAAGCAATTTGATATTCCTTGTGCTTATTTTTCCCTCAGTTTCTCCTTTTACTGTTGACTGTGATGATCCCCTGAAAAGCAAATTCCCAAATTAGAGTACTTTCCTAGAAAATATTAAAAACAAAAAATCAACAAAACACCCAAGCACCTACTTCCTCAGTCATCCCTGATGCTAACACTGGGCTGTAAACATGGCATATCACAGCATCTGAGGCCTCCCTTTACGTTGGAGAAATCTTGGGTAGCATAAAGGTAGCGGACTGTAGACTGATTTCAGTGTACAGAGAATTTCAGGCATCCTTAACCACACAGAAAACCAGTGCTGATATGACCCTGTGAGACCACAGGAAATGGAAAGGCTTTGGACCAACAAAGAAAACTTTAGGGTAGTTAGAGAAGGGGTAACAGGGACCAGGAGCCTTCGTTTTCCAGAGCTGAACCAAACATAGCTTAGGTACAGTGGAACACATGAACCACTTATGTTTAATGGGAATTTTATTGCTAACTATCTATTGTGAATCAATTTCCTCTTTAAAGACTTCAAGAAGACTCTTAATCTCAAAATTTTTAACTCTTAACTAGGAACTATGGAACTATGGAAGCAAATGGAAATGTACCAGACAAAAGCTGTGAGGTTACAGCATTCCAGACCAGCTTGATTAAAAGTTTATCTCAGACAGTTAGGCAAGGATAAACATTTTCCTTTGTGAAACCTGTGGGTGTTGTTTTGCTATTAGTCACAGTGAATGCTTCAGTGTGGTGAGTTGGAAGAAGTCAGACTGACATCAAAAGTACAGAGAGTGCTGTGGGAAAAAGTTGATTCAGTCTTTTGGCTGGCAAAATATGTCACAGACAAATAATGAAGGATTAGGTTTCCTCTTGTCTCTTTGCTAGCAGAGGAGACATATGGTACAGGATTCATTCTGCATTGACAGTGGTGTGACCTAGGACTAATTCCTTTGAAAGCAGTGATTTATTCTGGTATAAAACAAGGATGGGATTAACATCAAAAACTGGTATTTGCTGTGGGTTAAGTTCTCCTTGCCTGACAATATAAGCCATGCTTTTGTTTTCACTGCTTGTGTAAGCATGAGAAAGAGAAACTGGACTGTTTGTGGAATATTAAATAAATGATGCAAGACAAAAAAAAACACTGTCTCTGCTGTTGAATGATGAATCCTGCTGATACCAGAGAGAGCTGCTGGAAACTATTAAATCTTGATGGACATAAACAAGAGAAGGCCTTCAAACAGTCTACATCAGGATAGCTGTGTGCGAGTTCATACAGCCATCCACATTTTGCGGTTCAGGTTGTTTAAAGGCACCTACTCAGTGACACAAAAGCCACCCCAGAATTTAGGTCAAGAATTAGCTGTCAAAGTGGATTTCTTACTGGAATTTCAGGCAATGAAGAGAACATAATTTCTGACCCTTACAAAAGAAAACCAAAGACAATCAATTTTATAAACTAATCTTCCCAACTGGCTGATGTTTTCTAGAAGCCATACAGTGCTAATAGTTAAATCTATGAAAGGACTCAAGGAGAAAAGACACACGTAATGACAGGGTGACACACATACTAGTTTCATGCCTTATCCAAAGCCTGTTGTTTGATGTAGATAGGCCTTCTGGCTCTGACAGCTTTTTAAGCAGATTCCTCCAACAATCTTGGTTTGTTACCTATCAGAACACAAGTGAAACACAAGTGAAACAAAGCATTTCAGATATCCTAGGGAATCACTTATGTGTCCTGCTTGATAACAATGTGACTTTTTTTTTCCTGGAAGGATGAAATCAGTTCTTAGTGCATAAGTTTTGCCATCCAGAGTCAACATTGGCCAGATACACCCCTTCCAAGGTACGTACAAATGTTTCAAATTGCAAAATATAAGAATTTCTGTTCTTAAAGGAAAGTAAAGCCCCAAACAGGCCCTACTGTTCAAGTATTTTTCTTTCTGTTTATATAGTGCAGTGCTGAAAGCAATTAAAACCATGTCTTACAGACAGCACTACAAACATATCAGTTGTCAATATTAAGCTGACATCTGATGGCCGACACTGTACAGGATGTGCATGTGTAACCTATATTAAAACCTGGGTAAAACCAAGAACAAGCACAAATGACTTCTTCATGTTGCCATCCTCATGAACATCCTCATCCATGTGTTAAGGTCAGCTTGATTAATCATTATGTAAGCCTAAATCTAACATGCATGAAATAAACACATAATGTATTGTAAATAACTTTTGTCATTCATTTGGCCTTCTTTCTCGCCTTCTGACATGTTTCTTTGTATTATTTCCACAAAGAGTTTATAAAAAATAAGAAAAAAATCTGAGTCATGGCAATAATTTGTTTCTTTAAGAAGAAAATTATTAATATAAAAAGTAGAACCAGTCAGAATAAATGCCACACAAGATTATAATAAAAAGCATTTGGGAACAATATCTAGAGATGAGCAAGCCAAATCTGGAGAACTAGAAACCAATGAGTATGTGTGTCTGTGCCTGTGAGTTTTAAAATCTTTAGTTCTTGTCAGATTACATAAAAACCCCTCAATCTTCACATTTTTTTATCTTTCTCTAGTTAGTAGTGAAGAGGTGCAACTTCTGAATTGCTGGGTAGCTCAGCCCTGTAGGTGTGCAAATGCCTTTCTTAGATTGGAACAATTCTGGTCACATTCAGCAGTGAAAATATGGCTACCTAGAGATATTATATATTCAGAATACACCAATAGAATGTGGGCAGCATATGATAGCGCTCTGCTTCCAGTTTCCGGTGAATTTAACTGGAAACTGAAATGTAAGAGTCATGGCCACCCAGAGTTGCAAAATCCTTCATCTGGGAGATAAGGGCCCCTGCTGACACCAGGATTGAATAAAAAGTCTTTGCTGGATCACAAGGGCAGGTATTCCTGATCTGCAGGATTTGCAGTTGTGAGAGGTGGCCAGTCCAGTCCAGGACTTGCAGGAACAGCAGCAGCATCACTGGATTTGGATGATATCATCCAAGAACTGGGATAAATGCATCCTAATCTATAAAATGTCGATGTGTGCATCTTCAAAATGATTATAACAATAAAAAGACCCAGGATGACCTACCTCTACCTACCACCTTACTTTCACTGAGAAGAACAAGAGCACTTGTATTTCACATGTGTGATTTATACCATCTTTTAGTCTGAACAGAACACCCAGCATGACTCTTCAAAGTATTCATCTTTCAAAGAAATTCCTGTATCCGGCAGGAGTAGAAATGGTTGTCTAAAAATCTTTTACTAAAAGTGTCTGCATAGTTGCTCTGAACTGCTGATACCGATTTTATAGTCTGGAAATAAAGGCATTTTGCTGAAAGACTGAATTGCCCTTCACGACATGAAAAAACATGATTAAAATATGCTGGCAAGGTTAGAGTCTATTGCTCGTTGCTCTTGAAGAGAACATTAGTCACCATGTTCCCTGAATTTCAACTGTGTTCTGCTAAGGCCTTTATTGGAGAAGGAATGCCTCTTTATAAATAAAAGCCCAATTCCCTGTTTTCCAGCAGAGTGAGATGCTCAGCCTAAGAAAGGTGCTATGCTACTCCAGTAACAGAAAGCAGCCTCATGTCTAATGTGGGTGTCTAATTGTGGATGTTATACGTGGGGAAACTGCAAGAGACAAACTACCTCATGAGGTTTCCCAGAGTGTAGGGTGGATATAGACACAAAGGAAAAGCCAAGACTCTTCCACCTCTTAACAACGTTCCAGCTATGCAGCAAGCATGAACTAATCTCTGTATTTACTTATGGCACTACATGCCTATATTGTTTCTAATATTTTCATGTGTACCATGTTATCTAAGGATAGTTCTAAAGCTGGCTGTACTCCTAAAGATTTCAGAGACAATATCCATATCTTCTAATGTACACAGATACTTACATTCTTTGCTTAGAGCAGGAACAACCAGGAAAATTCTTATCCTTTGTGATTAAGTGGCATATGTATCACAAATATATATAATGAACAGAATCTACTGATGATCCTCTGAATATATTTATATATATATTTAAGTATGTATATAAAAAAATAAAATAAATCAGACCATCTTAATGACATAAGAGGAAGATTGAAGGTCGAATAAAATGAGCTGATGATGACCTGAAAAAGATTTTTCTTTGGGTAAAAATGACCCTTCCTTATTCAGCAGATTCACTCCTTGCTGTTTCTTAGCCTTCAGCAGGACTTGATTGACAATACAGTCCTTTCACCAGTTGTTAGCATCTTGGAAGAGGCAATTAGATTCTCCCATTTTTTTGCACCATCAGTAATACTGTTGCTTAATAGTTCATCCCACATGTCCTTAGTGAACCACAAATATAAATTCTTGATGCTGTAGTATTTCAAGCTACATAAATAAAGCTACTTCAGAATGATCTATCAACATCAGTGTAGCAATCATTAGAAATGCAAAATGGTTTACTCCTTTGGAAACTAGCAGTGAGAATACTTTGCAGCATAGCCAGAATTAGGAGCCAGTATCATTTAATTATAGAAAGTAGGGCACAAAAGGACCTTGACAGGTTATAGAATCATAGAATCATAGAATTGTTAGGGTTGGAAAGGACCTTAAGATCATCTAGTTACAACACCCCTGCCATGCCCAGGGACACGTTACACTAAATCATATCACCCAAGGCTCTGGCCAACCTGGTCTTGAACACTGCCAGGGATGGAACATTCACAACTTCCCTGGGCAACCCATTCCAGTGCCTCACCACCCTCACAGTAAAGAACTTCTTCCTTTTATCCAACCTAAACTTCCCCTGTTTAAGTTTTAACCCATTACCCCTTGTCCTGTCACTACAGTCTCTAATGAAGAGTCCCTCCCCGGCATCCCTATAGCCCCCCTTCAGATACTGGAAGGCTGCTGGGAGGTCTCCACACAGCCTTCTCTTCTCCAGGCTGAACAGACCCAACTTCCTCAGCCTGTCTTCATACGGGAGGTGCTCCAGTCCCCTGATCATCCTCGTGGCCCTTCTCTGGACTTGTTCCGACAGTTCCATGTCCTTTTTATGTTGAGGACACCAGAACTGCACACAATACTCCAGGTGAGGTCTCACAAGAGCAGAGTAGAGGGGCAGGATCACCTCCTTCGACCTGCTGGTCACGCTCCTTTTGATGCGGCCCAGGATACAGTTGGCTTTCTGGGCTGCAAGCGCACACTGCCAGCTCATGTTCATTTTCTCATCAACCAACACCCCCAAGTCCTTCTCCGCAGGGCTGTTTTGAATCTCTTCTCTTCTTATTTAGCCCAAGGTCCAGGTCCTGTATATTATTTAAATCACTCCTAAAAAAATTCCTCCTAAACTGCTTAACCATACCTCAGGGTAAAGCCTCCCAAGAAAAATGAGGTCATTTAAATTATTATTAGGTTATTGTTACAAGGTTTCTCCTACTATTTAATGTAAACATTCCCTACAATAACTTAAGACCATCATCTTTTGATAGCAATAGATGAAACAATGAACAATTCTTCTCTGTAGCAATCACCGTACATATATGAATGCTGTCACAGTGTCCCTTCATCTTCCTTTTCTCCAGAGCAATCCTTTATCCTAGAGACACAAGAAAATGAGCAGGATCTACTGCAGCTGAAAACATTACGTTTAAAGACCATCATTATTAACCAGATTTCCCCTTCCCTCACCCAGCCCTCCTGAATGTTCTCATCTCCAGGCAGAACAGTCCCAGCAGTCTCAGCCTTTCCTTATTTGTCAGATGGTCCTTCATGGCCCTTCTCTGAACTCACATATCCACATCTCTCCTGTACTGGGTAGTCCAGCACTGGCCACAGCACTTCAGATGTGTTTCACTGGGACTAAGCAGAGGGGAAGGATCACCTTCCTCAGCTTGCTGAGAATGTTCTGCCCAGGAGGCTACTGGTCTTTGTATTGCTGGTTCATGGTCAATTTGGCGTCTACCAGGGGCCCGAGGGCCTTCTCTACAGAGCTGCTTTCCAGGTGATCAGCTATCATCAGCCTGTACCAATGCACAGGGTTACTCCCCTATAGGTGCATTTCCCTTCTTTTGAGCTCCATGATGTTCCTGTGAGCCAGTTTCTCCATCCCTCTGAGGTCCTTCTGAATGGGGTCCTTCTGAATGGCAGTGCAATCATCAGATCATCCAGTGTATCAGCCTCTCCTACTAGTTTTGTATTGTATGCACCATGTAAGACTGTTTATTGGGTTTGGTGGGAGGTGGTGGGACTTAAGGAGTCCCACAAGATACTCTTGTAACCACTTAAGTAATTTAAGGAGTCCCTCAGCTTGTGGAGTGTTGAAAATTTCACTTGATACCCCCCTGTACTTTTAAGTCTCTAAATCACACTGAAAAATGGCCTCTAGGCCAGATGACTATCCTGGGAATAATTGCTATGACCACCACCTATTCTTCCATGTTTTATAGACCACAGGCTTCATACAAAGTCTGTGAGAATTTGTGTGGGCTTAGAATTTGGATTTTTAATCCTTTCCTTATTTGTAGGATACTCTAAAATTTCCTGGCTTTGTCTGAGATTCTTTGAATTGTCACTACATGGTAAAGGCCACTAAGATCTGAGTAAGCACTTTGCAGGTTCACTGAAGATCTCCAGCTCTTGAATCCATATTGCTATTAGCCAGAAGATGGCAGTTTGATTTCCAGATTATAGTTTAAATTTCTAATGATAGTAATTAGAAAAAATGTCTCTTAATTAATGGTTTGTGTATTTTCCATTTTGAAATTGCACCTATAAACTCTCTTTAGAGATACACAAACTTTAGGAGCATAGTAAATATTATTTTGACTTGCAAATGTAATTACTGAACCTGAAAGCAAGTTACAAAAAAAGAGTAAGGCATGAAATTACACAGCTTTGCCTTTGCTGTTTCTATCTATATAATACAAATATATGCAAATCTATGAAGTGTTTTGAACCTTCAGAAATTTAAATATGGGATATTATTCAATTTTATTAGATATACTGGTTGCTTTTGCATTTTAAAAAATCAACTGTGTCAAGTTTAATTATAGAAGTCTTGTGTTGCAGAAGAAAGCCAGAAGTGATCTCAAATACTCTTCCTTTTTGTACATCATCAAAAGAGTTCTTCAGTAAATGACATGTGGATAGCCCATTTGTAAATTCAACAAAGAAGTTAGTATGTTCTGGTGCCATGGGAAGCAATCTGGCCAGCAAACTTTTGTCAGCTGCTTGAAGAGGAAAGAACAGCTACCTTAGCCTTCTCCGTGCCAAGTTTCAGGCCTCAGGTCATCAAACAAATTTATACACTTCTTTATGCATATGAGTGCTTTCCTTGACTTTTAAATAATTGGCATAATGTTAAGATGCAACCTTTTACAATCCTCCAAAGTCACATTACCTCTGAGAATCCTCTCTTTAAAGCTTGTCAATTGTTTTGATTGTTTATGGGATTTGGAGTAAGTGAATGCTTACATTAGATATTTTGCTACGGAATAATAGCAAAGAAGCGTGGTTGTCATTGCAACAATCTGCAAAACTACCCCTTAAGAGTAAGTAGACACAAGTACATTTTTACAGGAAAGAAGGTGATAAGTCATTGGAAAATCTTTTCTGAGCATGAAGAGCTATTAAGAAGATTATTGAAGGCCCTATCATCCTGTACCATCACATAGAAAATGCAACATTTCATGTGTTCTTCTGCCATTTCTTGTAGCCTCTCAGGTGGCTATTGAAACATAGCAGACAAAAGCAATTACATTAGCAGAAATAAAATACATGCAATAAATTCTTCCTCTTTTCCCACTGCTGTCAACAAGCTGCTATTACTCTCAGGACTGAGAAGAACACGGAAACTACCGTAGCATCAGAGTGGCATTTAGCTACACTCTAGAAATGATAAAAAAATACTTACAGTAACATCCTTGGGAAGATTCATATGATTTAAGTTCTGCCTAAGTCTTAAAGAACAATTTTTACTGGCTACTCTCAAAGACCTTCAAGTCTTGGAAGAATAAGCTACAAATCTTTGCATCCATTTTAGGATATACTTCTTCCTTAATATTTCAAGTACAGGCTACTATATAGAATCATAGACGCACTAATGTGAAGGAATCAGACTAAGTAGACTAAGACTAGACTGGACTATTTCACTTGAAATGGACCTAATATGATCATCTGGTGCAACTGGATGACTGCTTCAGGGCTGACCAAAAGTTAAAGCATGTTATTAAGGGCATTGTCCAAATACCTCTTAAACACTGATAGGCTTGGGGCATCAACCACCTCTCTATGAAGCCTGTTCCAGTGTTTGACCACCCTCTTGATAAAGAAAAGCTTCCTAATGTCCAGTCTAAACCTCCTCTGATGCAGCTTTGAACCATTCCCATGCATCCTGTCACCAGATACCAGGGAGAAGGAATCAGCACCTCCCTCCCCACTCGCCCATCTCAGGAAACTGCATAGAGCAATGAGGTTGCCCCTCAGCTTCCTCTCCTCCAAACTAGACAAAAACAGAGTCCTTAGTCCCTCCTTTTAGGACATGCCTTCCAGCCATTAAGAGAATTATGTTGAACCAGGCCTTTCAAGAAAGAGTAAAGTTATATGCAGAAATTTCCACTGCATTCAGTGTATTAATTTTTTAACAAAAATTGTGTTTCTGACAGAAGTCAATAAAGTATTCCTTTTTTGATGCATCATGGAAGATGATGGGCATGTTTTGCACAAAAACCTCAAAGCAATTGAATGTATTAGTCACATATTACAACAACTGAGAAAGGCAAATTTTCAAATCAAATAAAGCCCAGAAACCTAAAGTGATGTGTGCAGGTCAGCACAGGCCAGTGATAAATTTAGTGATGAAATGGGAATGATCCTCATTCTCAGGCCCTAGCTGAAATCCGTGGTGAATATTGCTCCTTCCTCTGAAAGAATATACATACCCAGCTCATCAAATTAGATGCATACTAAGCACGTGTGGGATGATTTCTATGTCAATTATAACCCTCTCTAGTGTGTTTATGAAGATTATTAATTCTAATAAGCACTAGAGGTTCTTTCTCATGTGACAGAGAATCATAGGATAAAAGAATGTGTATATCCAGATCTTGTACAGTTATTTGGATAACTGCCATGAGAGCTAAATAATTTTGTTACCTAAGACCCTTACTCCAGAGTTATAAAACACCTGGTACACAGTATATTATGATATAATTCTTCTGTGCTGATTCATTGTCTTAGTTATTATTATTTTTTATTTGCACTGTGATGATACCTTTGGATCAATGGATGAGGCTCCTGTTGTGCTAGACCTAAAGCAAGCAGCACAGAATAGCTAGCTCCATCCCTGAGTAGCTCCCAGGTAAACGAAGCAGGAGAGTTTGAGCAAAAGAGAAATACTAAAATGCCTGGAGATCAGATCCCTCAAAAGAAACAAACTGCTTTTACTAATTAGGTCTCTACCACTCTTGAATGCTTCCATTGATTTCACTAAAGTGGGATTTCTGCATTTTATTTTTAAGGGACTGTGCTGTTAAAACAAAAGGAAATAAAGATACAGAAAAATCCAAAAGGTAAAGCAATGATTAAATCAAAATTATATAAGAAAAATGAAGTAAAAGAATGAAATCATCAAACTAATTCAAACAGTATTTCATTCATACCTGGCATTACTTTCTCTAGATTAAAACTGAGAGCAACATGTGGAGTGATAACACTGGCAGACTATTTGGGAGAAGTACAGTTATTTGTTGGAGTTTTGGAAAAAAATCGCTTGGGTTAGTTTTGCTTTTTTTTTCACATTAATACTCTTCGGCTGTTTTTCAGACCGCAGCAATGGTTAATTAATGAACTCAGCAGCCTTCCTCTCTCCTCTAGGGCTAACTGCATGAAACCTTGCAGCAGAAGACGCTGGCAAATGAAATAGCAGCACTTCTTAAAATAGTTGCTAACAAACAAAACCCGCACAATGAAATACTGCTCTGTCAGCCAGTGGCTGCCTGGCTTTGCAGTTCACCCTGTGCACATTTGTGGTATTGTTTGTTCTAGATTAGGCAGTACCACACATATCTCTGTCCACAGACCTGGGTGTCCAGAAAGATAAAAGTGACAGAGCTCACTACAAGACATTCCTGGAGGAGCTGGATGCCCATGTTTGTGTTCTGTTTCAGAAGAAATGTAGATTCAGAGCACTGATTTCCCTAAAGAGGGTCCTGAGAAGTTATCTTTTAGGTTCACTGAAAAATCCTAATGTCTGATGGATTCTTTCTCTTGCACTCTGTGGGCTTTACATCAGGTCCCTAAATCATGCTGTTGGGAGACTCTGAATCAGTTAGGCCTTAGTAAGATCCCTTAGTAAGATAATTAGTTCCAAATAATGTGAAGTACTCAGTACTTTTTGTGCCTGATCCCTTTTGACCAAGCAGGTGTCTTTTATCCGTGGTGTGAATGAGTGAGGCTAGTACCAAAACGCTAAAGATTCATTGCACCATTAACTCAGAGATTTGCATTCATCTCCATCCTTGGGCCATCCTGCAACTCTACAGTCCCTTCTGCACTGGGGTTGGGTACAAGCTGCACTGCACCAAAACCAGAGCAAGTGAAACAGAGTCTGCCTCTGAAGGAAGGGCTAGGAGAAAAAAACAGACCAAAGGTTACAAAACCACAAAACAAGGTCCTTGTGCACCTCATTGGCAGACACATCACTACTGAAGTTTAAGCTAGAAGCCTGTGTTGAATGTCACCATGCTCTTAGGGATCCTTCCACAACACACAAATGGAATCTAATGTTTCAGATTGAACATAAAATGGTGTGGTGAATTAAAGGAGAGCTACCTAGGAGGGAACTATAACGGACAGGGAGTACGTCTTAAACCTCATTTCCCCCCAGGATTTAGAGATTCACTGGGAAGTTTTTCCCCTATATTTGGGCTTCTCAGCCCCAAGCTCCTTTTTTTCCCAACCTCTTGGACACTGCCTGTATCTTTTTGTTCAAAAGCTGAACAGGGACTCCCATTGCCTTTGAGAATAGCCATATATCTTCTGTACAGGAGCTCAATGACTGGAAGCTCACCCCTCCCTCATGCAATATCTCCTGCCTCACTAGGAAGTGCCCTCCCTGTAGGCTGTATTTGCTTTTGAGGAACTAGATAGGCAGCAGATAAGGAGGGAGAGAAATTCTCTGGGGAAGCTGCAACACTCTGAAAAAGATTTAAGATTCATCTCATCAGAGACTGGGGAGCAGACTATACAGTCTGCTGGCTGGGACATGTGCTTGAAGGAATGATTTAATAACATATTATATAAAACACTAAAATGTTCAGCAAGGACATCGTCAGAGATGAATTCCTTAATCAGCTGGTTACAGATGCAGAATTATTCTTTCTTTTTTTGACCTGCTGGATCTTAGCCTCTTATCTTTCCAGAAAAAACAGCTATGCTAAGAATGGGGAGGGTTTGCTTTGGAAATTCTCTGGTCAGGTAGAGAGGGAAATTTCAATCCTCTCTGGGGGAAAAAAGGTTTAAATCCTTGGTCTGATATATCCTAGGAACATCATCACCACATTTGTTGCACAGAGGAAAAGCACAATCCCCTTCACATCTGGCTTTGACAGCAGGCAAGCACTGTGTGAGTAGTACAACCACTAAAGGTGTTCCCATTGGAACAGTGTTTGGATTCTAGCTGGGCTGCATGGAAACTAACCCTGAGTCATTAAGGCACTTCACAGGATGCTTAGACACAGAAGGGGAGTTTACTGCAAGAAGACTGCCTCAAATGTGATGTTAACAAGGTGCTTGCAGGGATGGGATGCTAGGTGGGAACTGAGTAAGGCTTTTCGGGTTTGGAGTCTCCATCAGCCTAAGTATCACTTTAAAAGCTTGATTCTTTTATGTGTACTAAATTTCACCTTTTACACTCTAGTTCTTGTGCTTAGCCAGATACTCTGGAAATAAGGAAAATGGAGGAAGCAGTCCTTCCACTCCCTACCTTCTCGCTCTCTGGAAAGAGAAGAATCCATTAAACTGTTCTAGTTTTGCCTTTTTCTTTCCTGTTCGGATCACATCACTGATAAGATTGGGAAGTGCAAGAAGAGGATGGACTGGAGATATTTATCCCCTTCAGTCTTCCATACAGGCTAACAAGGATCATTCCAGAATGACCTGCTGTTAACTGTCAGCTGTGTGCAGCTCCCATGTGTGATTATTTTGCATTAAATGCTGCTATTTTATGGTGTTTGCCTCTTTCTAAGCCATGAGAAACAGCAAACGAGCAATAAAAAAAACCTTAAAAACAACCCGGAAGTGTTCTGACAGCAAGAAAAAAATGTTATATCAGATCTAGCAAAGTAACTTTCACTGTGCAATAAATGTTGTAGGCTGAAACTCACTGATAAAAGCAGGTTTCATTCATGTTTCTGCCTGAGTACATCCATTTTGGAGAAACTCTCTGAAGGCAATTAATCACCAAATTGTAAATATAACTAATGCATTTGCCCTACTTAGCACAACAATGATGCAGCTGCTTCAGAGACAAATGTATCCAATTCTAATCTAATGCTGTGACCCACCGATACTGGTCAGGTGATACTACAAGATATAAAAGGAAAGAAGATCATCACCCAGTCTAAAATCACACAATCAGGTTAAACTTGCCCACTATGGCAGAAAAATTAACAGTAAATAAAGCTGTAAAGCAGCCACAGGGATATAGGTGGAGTATTTTGGTTCTGATTCTCAAACGGTAGCCCACTTGGAAACGTCCTTATACTTTTGAGATTTAACAGCTGCTCCAAAAGCATTTGGCAGATATTTTGAGGAGATGAGTGTGTTTTGTGCATACTCATATACCGATATCAGTGATCAGATTTGGGGAAATATGTAACTGAAACATGAACGTAAATGCTGTCAGTTGCTATTGGATAATTATAGATTTATCTCTATGGGACTCCTTGTGATTTTGTGAATTCTGCCTTTTCCTCTATTAATAACCATGAGAGAGGCTTTGGGGAAAAAAAATACAAGCAAAAATCACTGTATTAATTCACAGAACCGGGAAAGACAGATTCTAACAGAGGATAAAAATTAGTTTCCCCTGTATTCGTATTACCCACTTCAAGGTTATTTCTAAATGCATTTTTAAAGTTTTAGTTAATATGTTTCATTTAGGACTCGATCCCTCAAGGCATCCCTTATGCAGGCAACTTGCTCACAAAAGTAGGCTTACTGACTGCTGGAATTTACTCATGTGTAATTTTAACCCTCTGTAAGCAGAGGGTTAAAATCCAGAGCATGTTTGTAGCTTACATAATTCCAAGCCTGTCAAAATTCGTATCTATATTATCATCTGCCTATGTTACATAACACCAAGGAGTTCTGAGTTGTTTGTTCTTCCCCATATGTCTGAAACACATATATAGAAAAAAATAGTCTTTGAAATTTTGAATTCTATACATCATTACCAAGGACAAATGTAAGAATAAATGCAATAGAAATGAAACTTTCATTTTGGGGGATGTTAGAGGCATACATCTCCCCAGGCACAGTATTTGACCAGGCACACAAATCAATGCACTCGTTTACCAGTAAAATCATAGAATCATAGAACAGTTTAGGCTGTAAGGGACCTTAAAGATCATCTAGTTTCAACCCCCTTGTATTGGGCATGGGCACCTTCCATTAGACCAGGCTGCTTCAAGCCCCATCCAACCTTGTCATGAACACTGCCAGGAATGGGGCACCCATAGCTTCTCTGGCAACCTGTGTCAGTGTCTCACTACTCTCACAGTAAAAAACCTTTTCCTAATATCTAGTATAAATCTGCCCTCTTTCAGCTTAAAGCCATTCCCTTTTGTCGTGCAATTCTTATTTGCTTCCTGACAAAATCTAGTCAAGTCAGCACTAGTGTTGCCTTTACTTAAATTGTGTCATCAGGCTATTTTTCATGGCTCTACCCTGGCTGATCAGCAGCCCGTTGCTCAGTTTTTCACACTGGGGTCAGTTGGGTTTAAGGGTGGTCATATCTCCCCATAAGCACTGAGCACTTGGCAGGATTGAAACTACTGAGTCTACATGTTTGGTTTCTTGGGATTTTTTTTAATCTAATTTCTAGCCAGTCTTTTTCCCTCACCTTTACCAAGGATGCTGGTTTAAATTAATTTTGAGATGCAAAGAAAGAAAAATCCAATGACCTCTTAGGTGCTACTGCAAGAAAAAGTGGTGAAGAGTGGGCATCATTTGTATTCATGATGATGCATACTTTGTTAACTTCAACAAACAGCTGAATCAGGTGGTAGTACTGTCTGCTTGTGTTCAGCATTACTGATAATTTGAACTGCTTGTGAACATATTTACCAATGAAAACGAAGATTAATAAAGAGGTTAAGGGAAAACAGATTGCAGCACCTGATTTTCCTCTTGCATGAACTGTTACAACTTCATGAGTTTAGGTAGACTTACAAGTGATTTATACTCATGTAACTGAGAAAGGGATCAGAATGTCTGTGTCTGTGGATGCTATTGGGTATGGTAATAAACTGACTTCAGGGTAAATGATTCCTTCTGTTCAGAATTGGATTCAGTAGTTTCTCTGCATGAAATCCTGGTCTCATAAAAATCAGTGGAAAGAGCACTATCTGTACCATGATCAGAGTTTTGCCCTGTGCTTTTTCTATTATTACATTAATTCCTGGGTTTGGTCCAGCATAAGCAGCTGACTGAATCCTGAGGCAGAGCAACATGGTGACGAGGTATTGGCACATAATCAAATAGTTCATTTTAGACTTGTAAGGCTTCTCTGAAGGAATAATGCAGTATTTTACTTGGGAAAACAAGCTCTGTGATAAAAGAGAGTGCTTTGCCTCTAAGATCAAGAAATCAGAGAACCATGGAATCATAGAATCACAAGTCATAAAAAGGTTAGGGTTGGAAGGGACCTTAAAGACCATCTGTGTTGCCCCAGAGATTTCCTATATAACCTTGATGACACAGTCGTTTAAATTCTCTGTGTTCACCTGTAAAGTGATAGCTATGGACCCTTTATCAGCAGTGAAAGCCTTCATTCATTCACTAACACCTGAAAGCGCTCTGCAATTCTCTGGTGCCCCACTGCAAGCAACAGGGCAGGGCTGCTCCCGACCTGGGCGCAGGGTCCGGCTTCCCCAGAGCCGTAGGGCAGAGGACACGGTGCCTGTCCCCGGGTGGCGCAGGAGGTGCGCAGCACCGTGAGCGGCAGCGCCGGCTGGGTCCGCGGACAGGCGCGGAGGTGACGGGCAGCTCCCTCCGGGGCCGCTGGAGGGAGCCCCCGCACCGCGCCGCGATTCAGCACCACGCTGCCGGACAGCGCCCTGGGGTCTTCGGCGGCTGAGTGCAGGTTCGCGTCCGCGACCGGCGGAGCTCCGCGCGCACCGCAGCGGAAGCAAAGCAAGGGGCAGCAGCCGATGGGCTGATGGGGACGAGGGGATGTTAAGTGGCCTCTGGGAAGGCGGGTGCTTGTGTAAATCAACACCGATGTGCGGCGAGCTGCGCATATCCCGTTAAGGAGATTTCTACGTGTAGTTCATGAAGGCAGTCATCTGGCTGATAATCTCTCATTGTGCACCTCTCAAAGGCAGCTCATTCACACGACTGGCAAGGTACCGGACTGCAAAGTGAAGATGTTAGTATCTCTCCTATGAAATGTCTTTGTTAGGGGTATCTGTGGGAAGTGCGCATGTGTGTGTGTGTGTGTGAGGACTTGCTAAACAGCTGATACCTGTGCATAATGAGACAGAAGGGCATTACTCATAGCTCCAGGATAGGACACGGAAATAAATTAAGAAATCGGCATAATTCACACAGCTTTTGACCAGCACTAACAGCACTAGCAGTGCAGGGGAGACGGGCATGGCTTGTGGCTGCCGCTCATTCATCTGCACGTTACCAAGAGTTGAGGAACAACTCTGCACAGTCTTCTTGTCTCACATTCACAGGGCTCAGCCAGGCACAAAACAGGGTGAACCTGGCCACTGGCAGTTGAGGTCAGGCAGCCAACAGCTAACAAGTGCACAGAGGAAGGACACAGGCAGGGGTGGTCAGGGGTTTCAGGAGGTCCAGGGTCTGTGGAAGGTAGATTTGTCCCAAGAACCATCAGCAAAACTTCTATGTACAAGATCAGCCACTTCCCAGCTGTGCATCCCAGCATGCATGTAAACAACATACCACCAACAACACATTCCTCTGCACCCTCCCTCCTTTGGGGATTATCTGCCAGCGCCTCCACCCCCTTCTCCCCTATTCCCAGAGGTAGCCAAATAGAGATGGCAATGTGCTGTGAAATATTGGTAGCACAGAGATGTGACTGTCTGGGAAAGGAGGGGGAAAGGGAGCAGCAAGAATCTCCAAGACTAAGTTGCCCTTGTTAGCCAGTGTTTTCTTGCCTTGCAGGGATGTTGGGAGTTTGGTGCACCCTCTCTTTCATGTGGAAGAAGCCAGGTGAGTGTGAAGTCAGCTTAATCCCGGTTTTAATTTCTCAGACCCACATCTTGCCCGGTGCCTCTCAGCAGTTCGCACTGCACACCCCCCTCCCTCGCCCCTCCTCTCCCATGTAACCAGTACTCTCTCTTAGACATCACTTGCAAGGATGCAGCACAATGTTTGCTCCATGACCACCAGCAGAAAAGGTTTCTCAGCACCCTCCAAAGGCAGACTGGGATCTCACACCAAACCTCCAAGAGGAGCTTTTCCTGATTTCACCCATGGAATTGCTTTGCTCTCCTTGCACAAGAGCTGCATGCTTTGCCTTGTTTTCCCACTGCTCAGTTCAAGCTGTGCTGTGTGTACAGAAGCACCAGTCCTTCCAGCAGATCCAGAGTTAAAAGTCATGAGCAAGTGAAATGAGAGATGAGCAGTGGGAGAGTTTGGCCAAGACAGAATCATTTCATGCCATGGAGCACTACTGGGAGTAAGGGAGGGGAATTATAAATGACCCATCCTCCCTACTTGCCCCAGGAGCTCCTCTCCCCAAAGCTACTTCAAGGGACAGCAATGTAGTGAATGTACAAGTAGAGGGAACAAAGTGGTTAGGAGGTGTCCCCACCTCCAGCTTCAGGTGAAACCTTGGGATAGGCAGTGGAAGACTAAGAAGGGGGAGAGGAGAAGGTTGCATTTTGCCTATGGTTTCCTCACCAGGTAACGAACCTCTGAACACCTGACTAAATGGGAGAGGATCTCCTGGGACATCCTACACCTCCTGTAACCCAGAGTGATGGAGAAAGAGGACAGTTCCCACCCGTTCCTCACCACAGTACCTGGTTGAGGGAAGTCACAGCCAACCTGGGGATAACCAGCTGCATGACGAGCTGCAGGACAGAGGTGACCAGCCCAGCCAGGATGGCCCAGGTGAGTGGCAGCGGAAGCATGCTGTAGGTTGCAAAAAGCGTGAAGAGCACATAGCCAATGCCGTCCCCAAGGAGGCCACAGCCCAGGCCAGCCGCCAGGATCTGCGTGGCCATGGCCACCCAAGTGACCACACCGCTGTACTGCAGGTAAGTGTACGAGGTTGTGTCCTTCCTGACCACCACTAAGGCACAGATCACCACCTCGATGCCAGTGAAGAAGCCTAAGAGGATGCCCTTAATGGGGTCCATGGGAGCAGAGGCCAGAGTCAAGTGGAGGAACAGCAGGGTCAGCTTGGTCAGCACGTCCAGGATGTTCATGACCACTTCAGATTTGCGCCGCTGGCCTAAGAAATAGCGCTGGTAAAGGCGCTCCAAGTCCCGAGACTTGAAGGAGTTGCGGAGAGTGGGGAAGATCACCCCGCGATAGGTATAGCCCCAGTTAAGAAAGAAGTCGGAGTTGCTGGGGGCACAGTCTAGGGGCAGAAAGCCCAGGTCCCCACTGCTGCTCGTGCGCTCAGGGAAGACTTTGGTGCCTCCGTTGTTGTGGCGCTCGCTGCCCAAACTCCGTCCGGCCGACTGTCGCCGGAGGTGGTGGTGGTGGTGCGGCGGGTGAGGGTGGTGGTTGGGGCAGCAGGTCTCCTCGGAGCTGAAGCCCTTGCCCCCACCGCTGCTACTGCCGCCGCTGCTGCTGCTGTGCTCCTGGAAGAAGCGCTGCTCGGTGATGTGGCGCACGGCCGTCTGCCACAGCAGGCGCTGGGGTCGGCCGCTGCCGGGGGGAGTCCTGTTGATGGTGTAAAGTTCATCGCTGTCGCTCAGGCACCGCACCTCCGAGAGCTCCATGGCGGTGACTGGCGGGGGGCAGAGCACAGGAGGGGGAGGGGAGGGGGCACCGTCTTTGGGGAGGGGAGCAGAAGGAGGGATGGAGCCGCGGGAGGGGAGGGAGGGGATGGCGAAGGGCGGGTGGAGGCGGCGAGGTGGCGGTGGGGGGATCACATTTACAGGCAGGTCTCTGGGTCCGGTGTCTCGGCTGGCGGCGGGGCCGGTTTGCGGCTTCGGTCCGCGGGGCGGCTGAGTCGGCTCAGCGCAGGCGGCCCTCACCCCGTGCCCGCTCCCGCGGCACCCCACGGAGCCGCATCCCGCGGAGCCCGGCTGCGGCGCAGCCCAGGCGCCCCGGCGGGCTGGGTGAGCAGGGAGGGAGCCGAGCCGCGGGTCCGGAGCGGAGGAAGGAGGAGCGCAGCATCTACGGGCGCAGACCCGGCGCCCAGCGGGCGATCCTTTGCCCCATCCGGAGGCTGGAGGCGCGGGGGGGGTCGGAGAGCCGCTTTGCAGAGAGCCGTTCACAGCGGGCAGCTCCTCTCGCCGGGGGTCCCGGGGCTCCGCTTCCCGGGAGCTGCTGTAATTCCCGCGGCTGCGGTCAGCGGGAGCCCTGCGAGCTCGGGCGGGAAGGGAGAGGCGGCCGGGTTCCGGGCATCCTCGGTCACGGCGCCGGAGCCGCCGGCCGGGGGCTGCCCGCCCGCATCCCCCCCGTGGCGGGGCATGCCCTGGCGGGCCCGAGCCCTGGCTCACGGGGTGCCTCTGCCCGGCGGGGGCTCGGGGCTGCCATCCATCGCAGATGCTCGGCTTGCTTGGTAAAGAGAAAAAAAGGAGGGAAAGAAAGAAAGAAAGGTGAGAGGAAAAAAATCCCACCAAAACCCGAGCCTGGAAAAAAAAAAAAAAAAAAAAGAAGAGAAAGAGCGGGGAACGAAAATCCCGCCTTAAACTCAGAGCTCTGCGAAGAGCGGTGGGAGCATCCCAACTTCTCCGCGGGTCAGGGCAGGGAGGGCTCCGGCTCTAGGGGCTCTCCCGGCAGCAGGGAGGAGGAGGAAGAGGAGGCAGGGCGCGGGGCAGGCGGCTGCGGGGAGCAGGCGGCCGGTGCTGCCCCGGGAGTGGCGGGGACCGGCACGGCGGAGCCGCCGCCGCCGGAGTAGTGCTGCGGGAGAGCGGGCGGGAGGAGGCAGAGCCCCGCGCGGTCAGCTGATGCCCGCGACGTCGGCGGGGCTGCCCGCGCCCCCCTGCCAGGTTAAAGCAGCCGCAGCAGCAGAGCCGGGAAGGGCACGGAGCTTGGGGGGGGGCGGGGGGGGGGGGGGGGGGGGGGGGGGGGGGGGGGGGGGGGGGGGGGGGGGGGGGGGGTGCCCGGGGCAGGTTTCGTGGTCACAGGGGGTTTCTCCAAGAGGGGCTTCTATGGGTGCCCCGGACCGTCCCGCAGTGCTCAGCAGACCGTCCACACGTTAGGCTACGCGAGAGGTGATGCTGAAGTCCGGCATCCCTCTGCCTTGCTCGAAGCAGAGCCACCTCAGGTGGTGTCTGGGAATTAGAGCTCTTGCTCAGGCTGCGGAGCCCTGGGAACCACTTCACCTCTGCCTGTGCGAGCTCAGCCCTCCCGGAAAGGGTGCTGCCGCTGCCAGGAGTGTGGCTCTAACCACCCTGTGTTAAGTGAGTGTGTTTATATGTTTGCTGGTTCCTATCCTGTCAGCACTTACATTAAAGCCACTGGATAAATAACAGAAGCACAGAGACTGGAGTTAGAGCCGCTCCTCACCCGCCGATGTTGGCAGATTAAATTGTCCCTGCTCCTCTGCCGGTGGGCTCTGTGTCAACAAACCTGGATGCTTATGCACGGTGCACAGCCTATTTCCCTCTCCCATCCCTCCTCTGCCCAGATTATACCTTGTTAAAGTGAATGAACCCTGTCCTGCAGGAAAGGCATTTGGGGGCCTGAAACCCTGCTCCTAGAAGTGGCTGAAATATAAAATCATAAAACCATAGACTCACATAGGTTGGAAAACACCTTTAAGATCATCAGTAGAAATAGATATAGTCTACACATTAGACTACCTCAAATTATGGGAGAGGTGTTTTCTTTATTTTCCAAAACACAAGAGTGGTGTCTGCTGAACTCAGAGATAAATGTGGAGCTGCATTCTGTCTGCAGTAAGAGTGCCTGTGGACAGAGACACTGCCTGTAAGGGAGCTGTACTACCCTATTCGGAGCTCCAGCTTCTGTTGGGAGCCTGTGTGCTTGAACATGGTACATGATGCTTGACTTCCAGTGTGCCTGAGGCTCATGAACTCCCCTCTGACTGTCTTTATTTAGTTCACCTTTTATTATTATTGTAAGGAAAACATGGAGATTTAGGAAGGATTTCAGTGATTGTTTCTGTATTTGCACTACAATGGATTTGGGGATTCCAGCCAAGTCTGTGTCCCATGTGTGAGGCAGGTTTTGTGCAGACATAAGCAGAGGAAATTCTTGTTCTAGGGAGCCCAGATAAGGAATGAGTGGTGCTTTTGTGAACAGGGATGGGTCTTTCCTGTGGTTCAGCATGACCCTGCTAACCTGGAAAGGGTTAATACTAGTTTCACAATAATAACAGAGAAACACATCCTTACTCCTAGATAAATTCCATGGAAAGTGCAGCACTACTTGAAGATTAAAATACTGCTATCAGTGGGGAAGTCTTATATAAAGACTTACATATTTCTTTTACAAAATAAATTATTAGTGGCATTACCCCAGAGCACAGAAAGAAAGCCTCTTGCTCACTTAGATAACCCAGTACAAATCACGCTAAGTCAAAGGAAAAGGAGACAAATATGTAATGCAGCTTAAGGAGGCACCCATTCAAAAGAGATAAGGTGAAGCCAAGATAGGCCACTCTCAATCTTCTAATGTTGCTGTAATCAGTGAATCACAGTGCTTGGGCACTATGGCAGAGTGAGCCCTCACCCTTGCTCCTGCGGTGGAGGCTCTGTAACTCCGCAGGCAGTCTGTTTCTATGTTTCTCCATCCTTATCATTTGCATATTTAACCTGAAATTTCCTTGCAGCATTCACTAAGCACATCACTTCTTGTCCTGTCCACCATGGATTGGGAGAAAGATTAGCCTGGCAGTAGACTATATATATTTAATAACAGTCTCTTCCATCTGCTCCCTCTTTCCCTTCTCATTTCTTAGGCTAAACAACCTAATTTCTGCCATTTTTTGCCCATGGGTCACATGTTCTAGGCCTCTGATTGTTTCTGTTTGGTTTGGTCTGGGTTTTGTACACTTGGTTCATGATTTTTTTTACTTTTTTTTCCCTTCTGTGAGATGCCACAACCCAACTTGGTTCTACTGTGAAAAAGTTCTTATGTCAAAGAACTATGTCTTATCATCTGCACTCCTATTTATACAGCCTGCGAGGTGTCTGCCTGCGTCCAACACAGGCTCATCCACAGCTGATGACCTGCTGAATCTTCTTTGCTGGTCTCCAGGCCTGGGCAGGTGTTACATGCTCCATGTGCATATAACAGCCTACATGAAGTATTTTGCATTTGTCCTTGATAAAATGCATTGTGATTTTTTTCATTCCTGTACGCCTAATTTGCTTAGAACACGTTGAATATTAAACCTGTTCTCCTCCATGCCAGCATGGAGTGCCATCTGTGTGTTTGGTGAGCCTACTATCTCTTCAGTGGTGATGGCAAAGTAGTGCAGTGCATTTAGGTAGCAGTCAGTGTGCACATTTATTGTATGTATTCCTGAAACTCAGCTTCAGAAGTACTGGACACCTTGCACAGGGATACTAAGAGGGGACAAGATCTTTCTGAGCAGAGGGATCCACTGCAGCAACACTCTGAGCTCTGCAGAGTAAGGAGGAAGGCTGACCATCCTGAGGAGCTAGAGGGGGATAAGACTGCCAAAGACCTGGTTGCCACTGAAGGGTGGATGAACTGGGGGTCCAACAAGGTAATTTGACACATACTTCCCAAGTCCTATATGTCTGGATAGGGCCCAGTTGGCCCTAGATTAGTACCGTGCATTATTCAGTCTCTGCTGTATTGGATTTTTTTTGTATTTTTAAATAGAACCAAATGACTTGGCAGTGTCACAAAATCACTAAAAGCCATTTAAAAATAATACTGTCACTAGAAGGCTTTTGAAGGATGAAATCAGACAGAACTCATTTCTCTTCTGTCACCTGAAAGTTTATGTCACACTCCGCCTTCCCCCTCTCTACCCACAGCAGTAGCATTTATGTACAATTTAATGTTATGATATTTAATCATGCAAATAATGATCTCATTCACTTTAGTGGGACTATTTATGTTCTCAGGTTTGCAAGCCTGGCACTGTGCTCTGCACAGCACTGAAGGGTTCTCCAGTAAAGGTAGCCTCTATATCTAACACGTTATGAAGGAACACTTGCGTTACTATACATCTTTATTTAAATACTGATTTCACAGAATAATTAAGAAAAGGAAAAGTGAACAATCAGCATATAACCATTCTATCTCTTTATGCATACATGAAACATGAAACTTCAATAATGATGGAAATGACAGAATATGAGCAGATTAGCTTTGATTTCCTCCTTACCTGTTGTTTTTTTGTTGTGTGTCTTTTCTCCCTATAACTACTTCCTCCTTTAATTTTTTCTTTGGCAACAATTTAGGCAATAATAAAAAAAAGAAACCAAATAAAACCTTCTTCTATTGATGGAGTCTCCTTTTTTAAAACCTGTCTATCCTTTTCCTCAAATAAATGCATAAGTCAATGTGACATCTGTATGAATGCAAGCAAAAAGCATAAGGAAATGGACTGAAAATTGTAACACTAGCTAGTAAAAGCACTCAGACTGGTTAATTAAAACCACAGTAAAAGAAAAGCAAGGCTTCATGGGCTGAAATATCAGAGAGAAAGAGGACGAAGATACATGGCTTAACAGCTGGTGGAAACAATCAACATTTGCTGGGGTTTGCACATGATTTTTCTCAGTAGAGTGAAAATACCAAGGAAATATTTTAAAGTTTGTAGGCAATGAAGCTAAATTATTGCATACCTCAATAATACCATATGGCAGGGGAAAAAAAGGCAAGAAATACAGAAGCAAGAAAAAAGAAATTAAAAAAAAATCAGTCAGTTATAGCATAAAGAGGTAGCAAGAATTGTCAATTTTAATGTGTATATTTTAAAAGAAGATTTTTACTCTTTTTTTTACTTGCAGTTTTTCCTGTGCATGCTATTGCTTCTCCACATTGTGAAGCAACAGTTCCCTCATAGACAAATGATTTCATATTTTTTACCCCTCTCTTCACGCGCGCACATACCCACATACAAGGGTCAGAAGAGGTTCTAAAGCATGTGGATTTTGTGGAGGGAGATAAGAGGCTGGAGATGAATAATTCAGCTTTTAATCAATGAGTGGAGCTGTGTTTTCCCCTCCTGTCTTCCAGGTCTACTCTTTCCTCATCCACCCAGCTATTACTCTGGTTTTTAAAACGGATAAGCAGCTGTGACCATTGCAAGTCTTTGACTCATGGCTTTGAGGGCACTGGTGCTGACCAGGAATATATTAGCCAGGCTGTTTTGTACTGAAACGTATTGTTCTGTCTATGCAAGCAACTGCTGCAGCTTCCCTGAAACTTAACCTTCAGAAAGGCATTAACATGATGGAAATTTTCAACTCTTAGGAAAAGACTCACATTTTTAAAACAGTGAATTGAAGGTTTTCATTTTCAAACAATTCTGTCAGATTTTCATCGTGGATGACATTCCACCCCCCCACCCCCTGAATCAGAGATGAAATGTGAAGTAGTCCTTAAAGCAAGCAAGACTGATTAGAAAAATACCATTCTTCTTCCCTAGGAAAGGAGGGCCGATATCCAAATGAAAATCAAATGCAGTTTCAATAGCTTGAATAACTTCCCCAAACAGAATTGCTGTACTTCGCGTTGCTCTCTGGGACACAGAGGAGTTTCCCCCCACCCTTTCACCCTTTTCCAACCAGGTTTCAGAGAGCAGTTGTTTCTACACATGCCATCTCTGTGATGCTGTTGCAACTTGGGAATCCCTGGAGCACCCAAGCTGTTGAATGAATCCACTTCTTACAAAGCACTAGGCAGTTCCTGATGCTTTATGGGATTCCTTTGAATTTCCTTTCAATACAAAAGACATTTGACTTGCATGTTAATTGCAATAGGAGTTAAAATGAAATGAACTATTAAATTCACCTCTCAGTGCACTATGAGTGAATTCTTTATAATCTACAGCAGAGAAACCATTCACAAGCATTTTACTCTCAATTTATTATCTGAAGCAGCAAGTGGTGAGAGTGATAGTCTGATGGGTGAAGCTGCAATTGAATTTAATACTAGAAAGGAGATTTGAATATTTGGAATTGAGAAATTTGAAAGAAACTAAAATCCTAAAAAAGCACACCTAAGTCTATTCTGCACAACTTTTTCACTTGGCATCATACTCCTTAGCCCTGTGTAGAGGTAAGAAGTCAAGCAGATCTCAAAGTGGTTTTCTTATTACAGGATGGAGATGTTTCCTGTGGATGTATACAATAAATGTAATTAGGCTGCAAACAGGGAGCTGTTATATTGTATGAGATTTTAAATCCATCCAGATCAGTATCTTGCAGTTACTGCAGTATAAGAGATATCCTAAGAGGAAATCCCCCTGTCAGACAGATCAAAGTGGGGAAAGTCTGGTAGGATTGTGTACGCATGGGCTTATGTGCGCACATTAAACCTTGGAACATGAACAAACCTAGAAATTTTCATGTTTCTAAGGGAAAGGAAGTTCCTTTTTGTTTCTTCTCCTTCTTCTTATGTCTGGGGGAAAATAATTCTGTTCCATTTTTAAATAAAATATTAAGCCAACTTTTTGGCTCCTGGGAACTCCTTTCTCTTTGTATCCCTGTTTCTTTCATGAACCAGGGAACCTAGAAACCCTGGGATTGTACCTTGGGCTTCCAGGGATGTTGGGGTTGCAAGCTACAGAAATGATGAGATTATGGGCTGAAAAAGACTTGCACTGTGTCATCTAAGATGCAGGGCCCCTGCTTTGAGTTCTCAAGCAGCATTTTATGGAGCCGACAGAATGCCAGGCACATTTTTGAAAGAACCTGGCTTATGTTTCTGAAACATTACTTTATCAGATACTTTGCACACATGAATGTATAGGGCTCTGTGTTTTTCTGGCCTTGAGGTAAACGGATTCAAATGGGCAGTACTTTTCCTGAAGAGCAGAGCTCTTTCCCCCTGCTCCTTTATCTTCTGTATGAAGGTTTCTTGCATTAGAAAATGAAGAGTATGTAAAATCACCCTTTAAGTGACTTGCTGTATCACAGAGAGCGCACTGATGCCTGGTGTGCTGATATTAACAGTGACTTATTTCAAAATGAGCTCCCATCATAACTGAAGCATGTTAATCTGCTCATTGCCAGTCAAGCTAGGGATTGTAGGTGTTCTTAGACAAAATGTTTAGGAGGAATTGTTGACTCATGGCAATCTTTAGTCATTCTCTGAAATGATACTATTAATGTGCATGGGATCAGCAGAACACTTGTTTCTCAATTCTATTATCTTGTTTTTACATTCTTCCTTGGCATAGGGGGAGGATAGCAGATTCATGTTTGAGCAATCTATTTGATATTGCATTTCTCTAAATCACCAAACCCTGTCATTTTCTAATGTGGCAGGATTTGCTGTAGCAGATTAAATCCAGTCTCCTTTTGGTAGCACTGGCAGGTTGTTGGTGTTCCAGACGAAGATTTAAAACTGGCCTGTAGGTGGTCTGCCTTACACATGGTATTAACTTGGTCTTCTCTTACATGACGAGAAAAGGCAATGCCAGCCTTAAAGGCTTCATCTACTCTTTTTTCAACACTATGAGGTTACTAAGAGCCCCAAATAATATCATCTTATTGTTAGGTAACATAGGGACCTACAGGACATCCAAAAGCCTTTTCCAGGAAACAGGCATGGAGAATGCCTATGACACTTGTAGAGCTCTAAATCCAGGATAAACAGCTTCCTATGAGAATGAAACCACATGTACTGCTGTTGTGAATAATACTATTTATAGTGGTAACATCAATAATTTACACAGAGGATGGTTGTGGCTTCTCTCAGGTGTCCAGGGAAACAAACAAAATTATTTGTTCTGGAATTATACAGGGAGAAAAAATATCTTAAATTGCAGTGCTTGGTAAGGAGGAAGCTCCACACTGCACTGCACTTTGCTGTTAAGTTTTTGGTGTGTCTCTAATCAAGACATTTCCAGTGGATGTTTTCAGCATGCCACAGCTCAGACATTTTGTTTTAGCATTAAAAGAACACTGTGGAACTACTGTCTGTTAATCCTAAGCGTTACTCCAATACAGTTCACATCATAACACATGAGAATTACCTCTGAAATGTGCATTTTTGATTGCTCTCAGCTTTTACATAGATTTTTTTTCTTTGAGCTACAGTCTCAACTTGTGAGTACAATGCCACTGCATAACTCTCTCTACAAACACATAAGAACAAAGCTTTTCAGTTCCAATTTGCAGGCCAGGATGGAACACATCACTTAGATGTAGTGAAGAGCCATATAGAATAGTAGCTAACAAGAGAAGTATGTGTGGGAGCAGTTGTGAGCACTGCAGTAAACAATGGCCTTCCCATAGCAGGTGACGTCTTTGGAGATTCCTGCAGGAATAATGGCAGGGAAGTATTTAAACATTAAGGGGGAAAGACGGTAGCTTTCTTCAATTGTACAGAAGCTGAGGGTCTCAGCAAAAGTCTGGTAAAGTGCTGAAGCTTTGGAACCACAAATTCAGTATAGAAATTAGAAGCCTTTCTCCAGATTTTACCTGAGAGTTGTCCAAAAGAACTCCAGCATATAAATGACCTCCTGATCATTCAGCTTGTATATCTTTTGCCAGCTAAAATGGGGAACTCTTAACAAATATCCTGGTGAACCACTTTTTCTGTGACCATAGCTCATTGACTTTTTTTAACCTCAGTAGTATTGCATTATTTACACTTTAAAACACCTACCAGGGGTATAAGGCTGGATGGTGAAATAAATTCTGTTCTTACTAAGTGCCAGGAGCACCAGTAGTTGAAGGGCATAGTCAGATTTAAAAATAGCTTTGGCTAATGCAAGATATGATCTAAAACCAAAGAAAAGAACAGGAGATGCAATTCTCTAGGGGCAAGTGGAAGGTACTGTATATAGGCAGAAAAAATCAGTTACAATAGCACATGATAAGGAACAGCTGCTTAAATAGCAGTTCTGCAAGAAATGATCTGGGGGTTATTGAAATTAAGCCAACAATGTCCTGCTGCTGCAGGAAAATCAAACATTGTGGTGCCTAAGGAGAAAGGTAGTTTTTTAAGGCTTGTGAAATAATTATTCCACTCTGTTCAATTTAGATTGGATATAAGGAAGAAATTCTTTACTGTAAGGGTGGTGAGGCACTGGAATGGGTTGCCCAGGGAGGATGTGAATGCTCCATCCCTGGCGGTGTTCAAGGCCAGGTTGGATGAAGCCTTAGGTGACATGGTTTAGTGTGAGGTGTCCCTGCCCATGGCAGGGGGGTTGGAACTTGATGATCTTAAGGTCCTTTCCAACCCTAACTATTCTATGATTCTATGAATACTGGTAAGGTTGCAGACAGACCCGGTCCACTTTAAAGAGTACAATACTGGTCAGAGACACTCTGAGAGGTGGCCCAGGGGACACTCCCCTGGTTGGGTCATGCAGCCCCAGCCCAGATCATCAAGCACCTCTGTGGAGACAGAGATGGAACAAGGCTGAGACATCTGCCTGTGGAGCTGGGGACCAGCATCTTGTGGCATCACTGGGGAAGGGACTGATGGGCTGGATGGGCTCTGATGGGGCCCTGGGCCATGGGCAGTGTAAGAGAGGCCCTGGGTGAGGTGGATTAGAGCCAGTACAGAGCTGTTCGTGCCCTCAGGTGCCAAACACCAGTCTGGGGAAGTACACATCAAGAAATACTGGACCTTTCAGAAACAGTTAGGAAAAACATGATCTGAGATGTAGGAAATGTAACCAGCAGGAAAGTTTGAAAGGGACACTTGTTTGGCTGTGCTCAGGTGTTGTGTTCATATGTTGTCTCCTAATAAAATTAAAGAACAGTATAATTATAGTAAAGAAGTAAAACAACACAAAACAAGCATTAATGTTTCATAATTGTAGAACATATGGCTATCTAGGTGTTTCTACCTGACTGATACATATTTCACTAAAGAAAGAAGGCATTCAACCTGCATTAGTAATTTTCTGAAGAGTGGTGGATGTTACTTAAATGTGATGATACTTGTCATCACCATATGTAAACTTTATGCATAATGTATTCCTGGCTCATGTTCACTTTTGCACTTCAAAACGCCATTTACTCTATGTTAAGTTAAATTGTACATGCAGCAGTATGGGAATTCAACAAGTTAAGAATTTCCTTTTAACCTTCTAGAAACTCATTTTTAACAATATTTACAGAAGAGGGAGGAATTCTTTTTTCATCTTGATGAGCTGTTTACTGTTGAAGTGTAGCTATTCATCTTTCATTATTTCAATAGCTCAGTCATAGATGCTTGTACTCTTACAGTGCTTTGTATTTTTGCAGACCTCAGTATTTTGTGTGAGCTGAACACACAAGGCCACATTCTCATTCCGCTGAGACTCTCTTGACTCAGCAGAGAGGGTGGCAGAGATCCAAATCTATCTTACCAGTTCTGTGTTTAACATAGGGCCAGACCCAGCATAGTCACCCACCCCTGGAAGAAGACTAGTCCCCAGAAGACAGGATTCACTTGTCAGGGTTGCAGTGGTGTGTGTCTATATGTGTTATTCCTTACTGTATCTTAAAGCAGTAGTGTAGTAGAATGAATACCCGTTCAGCTGAACCTCCCTTTACTACCTCTTATTTGCTGTAATGGTTTCTTGGGAATGGCAGAACAAAGGCTGCTGAATGGCAGCGCTGAATCCTCTTCCTGTTCTGAACTCATCTGCTTTCAAGCCAGTTCCATGGACACCTGTTCTGGTCTCCTCAGTACAGAAATGCTTGCAAGCATCTTGCTTTGCTGCACTGTCCTGGGAAGCACTATTTTCACCCAAAGAGTCAATCTATTCCACCTTGCCAGCTTGGCACCCAGTTTCTATATAGCCAAGGGGTATCAGTGCTATTCTGAGCTCCAGGTGCCTGAAACTATAAAATTCTGACACTAATATTACTGAATAAGTTATGCCATCACTGATGCTCTCTGCTCTGAAACTCATTTACTTGGACACTGTGGAATGAGACTTACCTGCAGGCAGTAACTAAAGGGCACTTCATAGATAGGTCATTGCAGAGCTTTTGCTGCCTCTTCACAATGTAGAAAGCATTGTAGAGTTATTGTTTCCTCATATTCTAATGTGTGACATAAGGGAATGCCTACAACTTGTGCATCTGTGTTTCAGCCTAGCTCCTTGCTATACAGCAGCTGAGGGCACTCAGGGAATGACCCATTGGGATAAATGTTAATCTAAGGTAGAACTTCCGTTTTGCTTCCTACTTTTTAATGTAGAATGACACTTCCCACAGAGGAGGTATACTGAGAAGGTGCATTCCCAATAAACTGCTCCTAGCTCACCCCAGGATGATGTGGTGGATGTTACTTTCCTTGGTCATGTTTTTTCAGAAGCTGATTGCATGGTGAAAGCAAAGCAGAGGAAAATTCTCCATCCAATGCTCTCCTGGGTCATACAGTCATTATAGTACAAGTACAGAAAAGGAGAGAAAGAGAACAGCAGTGATAGGACCTGGAAAGATGGAGGTGCTACCAGTTTGGGAATATTTTTGTCCCTTGGGAATATCTTTGTCCTTTGGGAAGGGCCAGAGATTCATGAGAGAAGGTTAGCAGTATGCAGTTGTGCTGTGTTACATGAAGAAAAGAGCTCAAAGGAAAAGCCTCCAGACTCTACTGTTCTTTTTCTAGGAGAAGAATTTGAGGAAGGTGTAGTTCAAACCAGTGAAAGGAGAACTAAATAATAAATGAGTAAATATCAGAGCAGTATATGACAAGTATGGCCCAAAGCCGGAGCCTGAGATAGCACTGAAGGATAGCACTGAGATAGCACTGGTGTTTTATTCAGTGCTGATCATAGCATAGTCAGGTGTGTTTGACCAAAGTTTTTTCCCACAAAACCCTACTAAGAAAAGGTTTGTTGGCATTTCTTGTCAAAATGAGAAAGGCTATCAAAGATATTCCTAACAGAGTTCTAGTTGTTGAGATGCTCATCCAAAACAAGGGAAATTAACCTTTCAATTCCTATTCTCTCTAATGCACAGCAGGATTTGAAGCTACATCTTCAAGGGGGTTGTAACTAGATGACTTTAAGGTACTTTCCAAACCTAACTATTCAAGGATTCTCTGATTCCATGTCTTGTGGGCCCCTCATTACACAGGTGCTGTAATAATCTTGTCTGACCCACTGAGTGTGGAACCATTTATACACAGGACAGCTTCTTGAACAGGAGTATGAACCTTCCCTACCAAGAGTAACTCCACACTTCCCAGCTATCTGTAACTGTGTTAGGGAGATAGATACTGACATGTTATTCACTCTGCCCCTTGGCATGCAGGCTTCATTCACGCAAGCGCTTGAGTCGTGTCCTACATTTAGTCAGGAATACCAAGATGATTTTGATAATATCTTATTTGAAACCACTCTCTGAGTCCTTTGGATCCAGGAAAACCTGCTGGGCACCCTCACAAGTTTTCCATTTGTATTACAGTAACTGCCTCAGAAAAACAGAATGACCTTTATGGATTTTTTTCCCCTTAAAAGAACTGGGCAGCCAGAGGAATGCTGGATGGGCTGGAGATAGTACAATTTGTATGGTTTATGCCAGCAAACTTGGTAAAAACAACAGGGATGATATATACCTGTAATGTCTTCCCTAAAATATGCTCTTTGACGTCAGAGATGTTTGCTGTCTCCAAAACAATTTGGAAGGCTGGAGCTGTATTGTACTAGGCCTTTGATTTCACTGCAATGAAGAGGGTGAAATGCAAATGAATATTTCTAATGCAGAATAATAATCACCTTAGCTGGGTGAGCAGTAACTGTGCAGAATGATCTAGGTGAATTCAGCAGAGCTGTGGGATCTTAAAAACACCAGGCAGAGTTTCAAGTCAGCAGATAAGAAAAAGAAAACATCTTTATCTATGTCACAGTTAAATTTACCCATTTACTTGAGGAGGGCTGGTGGCTAGGATTTCAGCTGCCAAGGCAGAGGACACACTCAAGAGACCTTTTAGCTAAATGTGATCTGAGCTGATAAAACTCCTCCATAGCTTGATGGTTGGAGGTGAAAACTATGCTTAAGTGCTGGTAAGTGCACTATGAGAATTAGTTGAGTGTCCAGGAAGGATCAAGTGAGTTTCTTGCATTTCTGCTTCATACTTTTAAAGAAAAAAAGGTGATGTTTCTCTATTCAGACAAATGAGACTGCCGATAGGGTCAGAGGCCTGTCTGTCTGTGTTAAAAGAAACAATTGGAGGAGGAAGCCCATTTGCTCTTATAAAGGTCTGGGAGCACAGAAGAAGAGTGGGAAATGTCTGGGTGAAGGAGTGCTCCACAAAGAAGGCAGGAGCAATGGGATATTTTAGTGGAATCATCCAAGATATGCAGCTGGGAGAAATTTGTTTTAAGGAATTCCTTCTTGCACTTCTCTCTCCTGGGTTTTGTCAGAGCTGCTGAAGCTGTGTCTACAGATGGGCTGTTTGGTCTGGAACATCCTTTACTTGACTCTGACTGGCTCTGGGTGTCTTGCTCATTGCAGCTGATGTGACATGCTGGTGACATATGCTGGTGACATGCGTCATCCACCGTGGCAGAAACTTGGTCAGGGCTTCCCTCAACACAATTCTACCCATCTTTGCAAGGCTGGAGCAATCTTTCTCACCCCAGTTAGGCTATCCAGTGTGCAGGGACAGGGAAACCCAGCCAAAGCAGTTCAGCAATCTTAAAGCTCACTACTGAAAAGGATTAAGGATATCATGATGATTGAATTTTAAGTGGCAGAAACACTAGCTCAGCTCAAAATATCCAGACATTTCTCTGCAGCTGCTTGTTGAAAGTTTATCTTCTGTTTTAGTCAGAAATGATGTGCAGCCTGAGCTCACAGGGATATGTCCTGAAGTCTTGTTATTAGCCTCTGTGACTAAACTGGGAAGCATAGTCTTACAAATATACCTATTGATGAAATTCAGACTGGCAGAGAGATGGACTGAGTGTATCTTCAGGCTTTTACCAACTTTGGCAGCAGCTATTCCAGCGCCTTAACAGGTCTGTTTTGACTGAGATCTAGAGACTTTCTGACTCAGCTGCAATCAAAAAATCATCCGTGCTCTTTATTTCCTCTCTTTGAACAAAAGAGTTTCTGTTTCTAGTTGCCAAATACAAAATCAATCCCACATGCATCCTCCTAAAGACAATGAAACTTAGAATGTATTGTTCTACAGCTTTATTCCTGAGTGCCTGACATATTTTCAAGTCAGAGATAAGATTGAAGGGAAAGTTGCATTATTCAGTAACCTCCTCCATCTCTCTGCTTACACAAGACTGACTTCTGGTTCCATTTTGCCTAGTTTTCAGTGACTATAATGAAGTGTTGTGTACCATGGGCATGCTTCTCTCCAGCTAACAGATATTGCCTTTAGCCGATTTTTCAGAGGTCAATCTGCAGGTATTTTTGCTGGGTGTCATTTTACACCTTCTATTTCCCTTCTTCCACCATAAAACAACCCTTGTTCTTCCATCTCTAGAAGAAAATAATGGATTTTTTTGGCATCCTGTGTTTTTGACTGTTTTTGATCAAGTAATACATGACCTCCTCAGTTTTGTTGTTTGCTTGGTTGGTTGGTTGACGTAGTACAGCCACCCGCCTTTCTGTTTCTTTAACTTGCTTCATTAGGCATATTCTCTGGCTTTGAGCCCTGTACATTCTTCAGGATCTTAAAACTGTGTTTAGGAGCAAATCTCTTGAGCATTAGAATGCATAGGATAGATTTCTTTGTTTCCCTGACAGGGCTCCCAAAAAGACCCTCCAATTCAGCAACACTCTCTGCCTTTTCAACCGTTTCCTCAGTATGCACCAAAGCAGGTGGAAGGAGTTTCAAGGTTGGGAAAAGAACAGCTTGTGTGTACAAAACACTATATTTATAAGTTTCTTGCCTCTAAAACAGAGATTTCTTGGGATAACTATAACTCTAATGTAATTGACAAGGATAAGGATGAAAGCTGGATACATCTAATTAGAATCTAAAGTGTTTTAAAGTGTAGGTTGCCTCTCAGATGCATTGGCAGCACCCAGAAAGAGGAAAAGTCTATAGTAAGTATTTTAGCAAATAAGTCAAAGACGTATTTTATCAAAGATGTACCCGTCTTTATCCCATTGTTATGGCTTTATTTCTGTGTTTTTCTGATTACAAATCACAGAAGGTCCAGACCAGGACAGGTCACTCTTGAGATCAACTCAATGAATTCCTGTAGCTGAGGCAATGTGCATTTCCAAAACATACATACTAGCCCACGAGGGTGCCCAGGTTCAGGTGTCTTTTTTGTATTCCATGTAATTTCAAACATCTACCTCACTGGGAATGACAGGAACCCTATCACTCTGCTGACCATCAGTGCTATACTTCCATACTCTATGTTTGTGAAGGCTCCCATGTTTGTGAAGGTTGTTGTGTCAAATTCTTCATACACATGCACTGTTTTTGTCTAATTTAGGATTTTAAAAATGCAACACCAAAGTGTGGTGTTTATTTTCTTTTCCTGTGGGCAGTGCTTTCTTGATATTGGAAGTCTTGGCTCACATATGTCAGGAAAACTGATGATGACTAACCACAGTTGTGTTGTATGTTAATAACAGCTTAACTTTCCATGTCTTCTCCTGCCAGGTAGTCTTCTAAAGCTTTTCCTTATTCCCATATTGGAATACTTAAGCTAATCTTGATGTGCTATTGTGTTATGAAAAAGCTTTTCTCCTCTCATGTCGTGCAAACAGCAGAAAAACACATGTTGGCATTGACTAGTTCTAAAGATATTTTGGCCCACAGGTGCTAAATCATTTTCTTCCTTCAGATAAGTTGTTCTTAGTTTTCTGTAATTTCAGACAAATTGAGTATTTTCTGATTGATGTTTTGAAAGTTTTCAGTGCAAACTTTCAAAATGCAGGATTTTTGAGAACACCACAAAGCTTCTCACACACTATTTACGATCTTTTTTTGTTATTTTATGGGACAAAGATCACAGAATCATAAAATGGTTTGATTTGGAAGGGCCCTTAAAGATCATCTAGTTCCAATCCCCCTACCATGGGCAGGAACGGCTTCCAATAGACCAGGTTTCTCAAAGACCCACTCAACCCAGACTTAAACACTGCCAGGGATGAGGCAGCCACAACTTCTCGGGGCAATGTACTCCAGTGCTTCCTCACCCTCATAGTAAAAAAATACTTCCTAATATATAATCTAAAACTCCCCTCTTTCAGTTTAAAGCCATTCCCCCTTGTCCTATCACTACATGGCCTTGTAAAAAGCCCCTCTCCAGCTTTCTCGCAACCCCCGTTTTGTTACTGCAAGGTTGTTAGAAGGTTTCCCCAGAGCCTTCTCTTCCCCAGGCTGAACAAGCCCAACTCTTTCTGCCTCTCTTCAGATGCCATCCGTAGGCACCTCTAAAGCCTGTCAAGGTCTCTCTGAATGGCATTTCTTCCTTCAAGCGTGTCAACTGCACCAAACATCCTGGTGTCCTCAACAAATCGGCTGAGGGTGCACTCAATCCCACTGTGCATATCACCAACAAGATGTTAAACAGCACCAGTCCCAGTAACAACCCCTGAGGAATGCCACTTTTCACTGGTCTCCTCTTGGACATTGGGTGGCTTGCTACAACTCTTTCTGACCATCCAGTCAATTCCTTATCAGCAAGTGGTCCATTCATCAAATCCATGCATCTCCAGTTTAGAGACAAGGATGTTGTGTGGGACAGTGTCAAATGTTTTGCACAAGTTCAGGCAGATGATGTCAGTTGCTTTTCCCTTACCCACTACCAGTGTACCTCCATTGTAGAATGTCTTCATTGGCGTCTGTGATCCCACTGTGTATTCTGATTTATAAGTATTTAGCCAGAGTCCGCATTGCAGCAAGTCCATGAGATGAATAGCACCTACAACACCAATGAAATGTGGTTTGCTGTCAGGGAGCAGTGAGGGCTGCCTGTTCCCTAAGGAAGAGAGAGAGAAAGAGAGAGAGGACCTGAGGGTGATCCTTGTGAGTGCAGTGCCATCCAAATAGGGCAGAATCCTGCAGGGTCTTGACAGAGAGAGGACAGAGTTGGGTGTTGGTAACAGGGTCCATTGGCACTCCTAGACATGGAAATGATGAACTAGAGCCAGGGTCTATACAGGGGTTTCAGTCACAAGCAGAAGGTGATAGAGCAAGGGACAGGCCTGGAGAACTGGCTACAAGAAGACTGAGTTCTTGAGTCCATCCAATTCTACAACAGAGGACAAGCAGGGACTGAAGGTCCAGGGCTGAGCCTAAGTGGGGTTTCTGACCCCAAGGGCAGAGGCTGCAGGCAGGGGCCCTGACTGAAACTGGTCAGTGACATTTATGCCTACTTGTCTTCTCAGGGTTCTGACATTCATCTGTTCAGGGTGGTACTGATTTAAGGTTTAGGCACTCAGATCTTGTCTATGTGCACATGTGATAGCTGCCGAAGCTCCAGTAGAGTTGATATGCACAAAAGGCTTAACAACTTAAAACCTAGTTTATAGGTTGTTTGCCACATACAAGCATATCTGAAATGCCTACAGTGAGCTGTCTGGAGACCATGGCACATCTCAGAAGTGCTGGAGGCCAGGTGGGAAACCCCTGGACAGCTCAGCTGGCTCAGGCATCCCTGTCAGACAGTCATGTTGTCAATGGCTGTTGCAAACATATTGAGCTGAACAGTTCATAGCATTCAACTGAAAGTCTACAGCCACTATTTAAGTTCATTTTAGGCACCATGGATGAGTTGTCTGACAAATTCAACATGGAAATAAGAACTTTCCAGGTGGATATGGTAGCCTTACTTTTTTTTTTTATCATGCATGTTTACCTCTAGAAGTCCCTATCTCATAATGATTTTGGCAGATGATTCATGTTCTTGTTTTTCTCTCTCCTTTCTTTGCATGCACAGACCAGACACTGAACTCAAATGAGGACAGGGATTTTATAGGAACAAGGACAGTGGGTGGGGAAGAAGATCATGTTTGTTCTGAAAACAGGTTGATCTAACTGATATGACTCTCTTCCTCCTCAGTCATATGTGCTCAAGCCCCATGCTTGCCTCTCTGCTATAGCCCTAAACCTCATCTTTAGAACCAGCTTGTGTTACACTGGCAGCACATCTTTGACTGTGGAAACTGTGATGATGACAGATAAACTTGTCCAGAAAGCAGAGCAGTGCACTTAAACTATAATCACCATGAGTCACTACAGCAGCTTTTTGGAACCAACGGGAGTATTTTGACTTGTGCTCCATTTTCAGTAAAAAGCCAGAATGTTCTGCAGAAATCAGACCCTATAAAAAAAGAATCATCCTTGGTAGTCCAAGTTTTCTTCTACTAGTTGGTTTTGTAAATATTTCATCTAGCAATTGGAATAATCTTGTTTAAGATTATATCAAGACATGATTCTTTTGAAGTTTTAACATCAATCAAAGTTAAAGATGGGATTAAAACCCCCAGTCTAAGCAGTGGGAACACAGCTATGCCAAACGTAAGAACTTAGAAAAAAAAAATCAATGCAAAGGTTTCATTTGGTCTTGATAAAGTTTTTGTAGAGTATGCTGGGTTTTGGTGCCTCTTTGTTAAAGCTTATTTGACACACAACAGTTTAGAACTATGAAGTGTGCCACAAGGAGGTGTTTTATTGAGGAGACAACTGCACTAGTGAAGCCTGGAATTTTAGAATCTTTTCCTGGTAAACCTTGAAAGATTAATATGCATGAAAAAAAAAAGGTCTGCAATAGTGAATTGGAAGCATGTCACACAATTTGTTGGCTTTGTGGAGCAAGGCTGGAAAATGTCAAAAAGCCATTTTAAAGAGTTTACAGCACTGCAGAAGGGATAAAAATAGATCACAGATTTTGGGGCCTGCTTTTGACAAAGTTATACTCCTAGCTCATCATGTCTGGTGCCACATGTACGTTATGTTTACGTAGGTGCACATAAACAAATTGCATTTGCACTATACAATCTGTAGGTGCACATAAACAAATCGCATTTGCACTATACAGTCTGTAAACTGTACAGTCGCATAGCCAACAAAATTTCACCCAAATTTCTGCCAAAGAGCAGGGAAAACCTCTTGGAATTTCTGCCATTATACATCTAATAACTTATAGAAGCAGCTGTAAGTCCAGATTTTAGTTCATTAGTTTTAATGATCTCTTCAGTTAAGATCCTGTAGGATCAAAATAAGTCTAGAAGAACCTCAGATATTTACCTAGGAAAAGCAAAGAACAGCAGACTAATTGGACAGAAACATCTGCATGGCAGGAAACAGCTGCTTTGATGTGAGATAACTCCTTCCCATCACCAACCAGTCCTGAACGCTGACAGAACTGCCGAACCAGAGCTTGCTGCTCTGATCCCCCTGCACAACCAGCATCTGCTGCAAAGCTCAAAGCCTGGTAACAGTTAGCATTGAAATTAGCTAATCTGGGAGTGGGGAGGGGGTGTTTCTTCATTTTTTCCCTTGCCTTCACTCCTACTTATTTGTGGCAACACTGGTGGTGCTTTTCCCCCATTTTTCTTGGAAATGAACAGTAAAGATGACTAGTTTTTCAGGATTTCTATTCTTAACCACTCCAGTTGTAGAGTAAGAAAATTGTCAGACTCCTACTCACCTTTTACCAATCAGAAGAATATGTCAGGTTGTTTTCTGTCATTAGTGTCTTGAAGCAGTCTGGAAGTTGGAAACATTGCAATAGGGAGTTGTGACTTTTATCTCAGAGGAGCTTAAAGGGAGTACTAGTGGATTTGAACCAGATTTTAATTCATCACAGCTGAACTGCTACCTGAGGCCGCAAAAGTCAGTGAGCAGATGAGTTAGGTTTGTTCCAAGGGAACTTTTGTCCTGCCCTTATAAAAGGAATGGGCCAGCCTCTTTACACTCCTTCAGATGACTTCTGGCAGTTTTGAAGACAAAAACTCCTCCATATGGCACTATAATCACACAATAAAAGTGATTTAATTGGAAATAACTACTTTGTTTTCAAAGTACCGTAATTATTCCAGCCCAGAGCCAGCTTTTGGAATAGTATCTCGTGAAAGAGTTCACAGATGATGGAGACGTCTGTTTCATTTTTAACTATTGTGTACATCCTTCAATTTACCTACTTAGCATTGTTTATATTGCTACAAGGAACTAAAGACAAAGGGTTGTTGGTAAGGGCAGTCAGAAATGAAACAAGGGCAGAGATAAAATATCTTCAAAGAAAATCTCAGAAGGCCTTAAAACAACAGAGGAGGCTTAGGGGAAGTGCCTATTTATCTGTCTGCAGCCATTAGTTGGGGTCTAAAATAAAAAAATCAGTGAACTCTTACAAACCATTTCTATAGACAATTGCAGGGGAAGCAGGGGATGGTCCAGGGGAGTAAGTCAGGAAGATGTTGCAGGAGTGAGACCAGGAGTGACATAGAAGGACCAGGAAGCTCCAGGCAATGAGCATGGCTGAGTTAAATAGGAGCATCCTAAATTTGTGAGGAGATTGTGGGCTTTAGTTTGACTCGACAAAGCTTTGCTCTTGGGCTGACTCTCTCCTCTGGCAGCTGTTTGAGTAAATAAGCAATCCTTCATTTTGACAAAGCTCTTTTACATCACTTGCCTCGGCAGCTGGTCAAAAGCTTCCCGGAGGAGTTTCTTGGAGGTGTAAGTGTGGCTGAGAGAGTGAGACCAAGCTCCCGAGCAGCTGTACCTTGACAGAAGTGAAAGAAAAAGTGCTGATTGCCTGACAGCAGTATTTAAAATGGACTAACGGGGTGTGATGCAGCGTTTGGTTTATATCATGATGAAGATACTTATTTTGGGATAGCTTTAGTGCAAGAGTTATTCCAAAAATATCTCTGACAAACAGCTTACTTATGCCTTTTAGGCCCAATTATGAGATAGTCTAAAGTAAGCAATTCTGCTGCTGGGATATGTGCTCACTCAGCCTTTGAGATTACTTTAATGACCCAGGTGTGACTCCACATTAGCAGCTGTACTGATTCAACTTTCACCGGTAGATCATTCTGGGGTGATGTCTCTGTGTTTCTGCTGTCAGTCAGCATATCCAAGCTATGCTTTTATATCACTTCAGAGGCATGATCTCATGCACTCAATTATCACTGTGTAATGTGAATTATTAAGGTCATTCTGTCGTTAATTAATTGGTCATGCCACGTTAAAATAGTCTCCCTGAAGTCCTCCACATTACACATTAATGTGAGCTTTTCCACAAACCTAGCAGTTTGAAGTGTCTCACCAGCAATCTGGATAACACTGATGTGCTGCTCTGATAGCTATTCTCTGTATTGCAGGAGGGAAAGATTTCAATAATGTTTCAGCTGTGTTTGGTTGTCTGTTGGAAATACTCTCACTGAAATACCAAATGAAGTCCATGTGGCATAAAAAGAAGTAAAAAAGTAAAGATCGTTTGGCTGTGTCTGAAGAGCTCATGTGAGCCCATGGTATTAGCGGACAGATGATGAGAAGCAATAATATCATTGCTTTTTAAAAACATGGCTGAGAATCTGGGAAGCCACTTTTAAGGAACCTCTAAATGCTTGGCCCCATTAAGCAACTGACCATACTGTTTTTAATACTCTCCCAATGTAAACTTGGGGAAGTTTATTCACAAACATCATTGTAATTTCCATGGGCAACTAATCACTGCTATTATACTCATGCCCAGCTGCAGCTGGCTGCAGCTAAAAATGGAACGCTGGATTATCTTTTTTTCCCCTCTGTAGTTTGTTTTGGTAATTAAGATTCTGATAACTGGAGCATTATTGTGAGAGTGAGAAGCATGAAAGCTTGCAGAACTCACCTTGTGATCAAGCTTTTCATCTGAGCCTCATGTATAAGCCTATTCATGGACAGGATTATTCCCCGAGTCCTACACTGCTCTCATTCTTCCTTTGACAAACCTTTTGGGATCCAAAAGTGATGATATGCATGACTACATCCCTTGGCAAGCAGCACTTAAATCCTGTCCACCATTTACCTGATTTCTCTAACCAGTCTCTCCATATGAACCCCACTTGTTTTCCTGATCGTTTGGAGCTCTGCCCTCCAGTTAGGATATAAGGAATATGAGAAAACAATGGAAAAAAAAAATCACTACAAGAGTTGTTAACCACTGGAAGAAGCGCCCACATAGATGGCGGAAGCTTCACCCTTGGGGATGATCAGACCTTGGCTGAACCTTAAATCTGAGCTGTTTCCCCTGAATTTGAAACTAGCCTTGCTATCTTCAGGGGAGTGGCACTAGACATTTCCAGGAGTTCTGTATAACTTAAGGTTTTCTATGACTGTGTTCTTATCTTAGAGTGTTCTTTTGCATTTAGTACTGAAATGTAGAAAAGGTCATTCAATTATTTAATCTGAACCCTTGCAGAGTTTTGGCTGTGGAAGACAGGAAGTCTTGTACTGAGTCCAGGAAGAAATCCAGGCCTCAAACATCTCTTTGTATGTTAAGAGGTTGTCTTTTGAAGCCTACATTCCTGTACATATGTAAAAAGATTTTATAAAGTGAGTGGAAATTCTTGTGAAACCAGATAGAGGCACGTCTTAAATCCACACCACCAAGAAGTGTATGCAGCTCTTGGGCATGGACTGAGCTGGTGCTGCTTCAGCACAGCATAAATTCAACTGCATGTGGCTGGGAAGGGGAAAGAGCTTTTCATTTCCTCAGGAGCCACCAAAGAAAAGTGTTGTGTCAGGTTTTGCTTACCTGCCCTTGTGGCAACAGTGAGTCATTCAGTTGAATCAGGTGTAACTGACTGACAAAAGGTAAAAAGGGGAACTTTTGCATCTAAACCTGGGGGTGTCCAGGCACAGAAGCTGTTATATTTTCCAGTATCTTTGGAAACGTCTAAGTGTGTTTTACAGGATAGTAAACTAGTGGTGGAATTAAAGTTATGAAGTCCTCAAGTCCATGATCCAAAGCCTGTCGGTTCCTGAACTATTTGGACACCTTTCCAATCACTAAGTGCCAACCCAACAGGGACTCTCATTTTTTTTTTCACTGGTGAACTGGCAGTGGTGCCCACCATGGTCCTCTTTGGCCACCTTTATATAGGAGTCAAATGACTACACTTGGCACAAGGCTGGATGTGTTTCTGGGCAACCTAATGTAGTTGAAGTTGTCACTGCTCATTGTAGGGGTCCTGGACTAGATGAGCTTTGAAGGTCCCTTCTAACCCAAACTATTCTATAATTCTAGAATCATGGAGATTCAGCTTGCATTTTTCTCCTGTGCTTGAAAGGTATAGAAGTCACTAGCCAGCCAGCCTTGCTAAGCAAGGACATTTTCCCTATCCTTCTGAAGATGGGCCTCTGGGCCACAGAAACCCAACACAAATGAGGACATAATTATGGTATTGTGGTTTCAGCACAGAACTGGGGAGGACAGAAAACATGTTTCTGCTCCTAATTCCAAACTAAGTCTATATTATATTATTAATGTTTCCGTAGTAACAATCATTAGGCAACATACAAAAATGTCTACTAGAGTAGTAAGAACATTAGGCAATTCAGGATGCAAACGAAACACATGATTATACTTTGCTTAGTTTGTAGGCTGCTTGAAAGGCGTAATTTAAAAGATATGTGAAGCCAAGAGATGAGGCAGTAAGATTCTGCTTCAGTACTTCCCAAGATTTTTATTAAAAACTGACTTGAAATAAATGAAGATCAAATTAATTTACATATGAAATGAGTCTGCTTGGAATTCTCTGATATTTGAGTTGCTGCTGAGATAGTTCGTTACAAATACAACAGAAAAAAAATGTTTACAGAAAAAAAGGAAGACCTTTTTGTTATTTCAACTGATACTTTTGGAAAAAATAAACAAGTTCGAAGGCAAATCAAACCCACTGCAGAACTGTCGACAGTGATAGCAGAACATTACTCATAATAAAACAATAATAATGAAATTTTAATTTTAAAAGCCTGAAAAGGTCAACTGACAATTTTGGGGTAAAAGAAATGAAAGAGCTACAAACGTGGCTGAATTTCTCAATATCAGAAAAGGCATTACAATTTTGATTAATTTTTTTTCATTTTGAAAGGGAAACTTGTGCAGTTTCAGAAATTAGAGAAGACTTTCTATAACTGTTTTGTAAAAGATGACTCTAGTAGATATTACTGAATAATCTTGAGAGTAAGCACAAATACAGCAATCTGGCATGAAATAGACATTCTAAATATGAAGTGGGGAAAGAGATTAGATCTAGATAACTGAGTAAGAGAACAGGAAGTCGCTAACATTCATCCTTATTTTACATGGGATAATTAGACAAAATAAAGTTATTATCTTAAAAAAAAATTGTCTTTTTGCTGCATATGTTTCAAGCTACTCATAATTAAGATACCGTTTTCAGAGTTAGAGATCTACTTTATGTGAGTGGCTGAATAGTCTTGGAATTCAATCTTGCATGTCTAAACTGCAGATCACAGACCCTGTGGCATCAGAAATAATAATCATAGAATCATAGAATCATAGAATACATAGGGTTGGAAAGGACCTTAAGATCACCCAGTTCCAACTCCCTTGCCAGGGTCAGGGACACCTCACACTAAACCATGTCACCCAAGGCTCTGTCCAAGCTGGCCTTGAACACCTCCAGGGATGGAGCATTCACAGCTTCCCTGGGCAGCCTATTCCAGTGCCTCACCACCCTCACAGTAAAGAACTTCTTCCTTATACCTAACCTTCAGTTCCCCTGTTGAAGTCTGAGCCCATTACTCCTTGTCCTATCACTACATTCCCTGATGAAAAGTCACTCCAACAGCATCCTTGTAGGCCCTATTCAGATACTAGAAGGTTGCTCTGAGGTCTCCATGCAGCTTCTCTTCTCCAGGCTGAACAGCCCCAACTTTCTCAACCCTAAACGTTTTTTAATATCTGACCCATGACCTTTCTTAATGCTATTAAAAGTCCGGAATGCTTTTGGCCATACTTCCACTGAGCTCATTGGCAGTACTCATTTTGACTTACGTTCATACATCGACTTGTATATGGCAAGGAGACACAGTAAAATTTCATTTGTATTTTTAATTTTTTTGGAAAATAAGATTGTTTTCTCTAAATGTGTTCATTGTGTACAAACTGAATATACACATACAAAAAAAAATAAAAAAGAAGGAAAACATATATTCTTTTTTTTAGTTTACATTTTCCATTCTCTGATAGTGTCAGAGGTCCTTGGGACACCTGCTGCTCCTTTGATAATCATGGATTGGTGATACTACTCCCTGAAGAATATCTCAGTGCATTCTTTATTATTTTTCTTTCTATTTCATATACTTTATGAAACATCAAGCTCTGTTTTCCAGTGCAGGCTTCCATTGGCTTAAAAGCAAATGACTCTCTAAGTCATGTTTGTCTGGTTGAGAACCATTTCCTATGACCATGCAAGCAGGTCTGTCAAAATGTGACCTTTCCTCTTCCTTGACATGTTTACGTTGGCAAGGTCACAAAGAGAGATGTAAATTGTTTGGTTTGAATAAAAACAATCAGAACATTTAAATCACAAGCAGATCATAACCCGGTGACATGGCAATGGAAATATCTCAAAGTGCTGCCCACAGTTTTCAAATGAGATGCTGTTATAGTATTGATTTATGGGCAGTGATATTTTAACAGAGAAGCTTGAAAATATCTGCATCTGGTGTTGGTTGAGGGATGTCTGGAGGCAGCTGGGACTAATCCAAACCCCAGCTACATCTGCCTATTAAACTACCTGTGTCTCAAATCATCCTTTGGTACTCTGACTGGCACATAACAGCCCATGTCCATACTGTTAACTTTTCTTGTTCTCTAAAGGGTGGCTGTGTACAGACTAGTTACTAAGACTAGTTTCTGCCCTCTGATAGGCGCTAGGGGATGTGCTAGATGTCCCAAAGCAAAACTATGCTGCTCTGAAGAATATGGGAATAGATACACAGTCAGAGTGTAGTACCCATTGATGTTCCTTCATTCTGTTTAATTTATTAGGAAAATAGATACAACCTTGTGAGAGTTTCTTGCTGTGTCCAAGGAACTCCATTTTTATTGGTCCAGATTCATTACACCTGTAGACACTTAACTGATTTAATGTAAGGTAGGAGCTGAGATGACCCCATTTTCCCTCAAGGAGAGAGATGGAGTCCATCACATACAACGTAGACAGACAACATTTTCCAGAATACATGGGAGATTCAGATTAACAGCTCCCTGATGTGAACACCTCTAGCTGGTGCCTGCAGTTAGCCAGGATAAATCTGAGGCTCTGTGTTTCTTTTCTTTCCCATGTACAGACTCAATGATATCTGATGCTCAGGAAGTCACGGTCCAGTATATTTTAAGTGCTCAAAAACAGTTCCAGCAGCAGGTATGCCAAGTGAAAGCTTTCACCATCCAACATTTTTACAATCAGATTCAATTTTAAAGTATACATTTTGAATCTAAATATAAGACACAAACCCAGACACCATCCAGACTGGCAGCAAGATCAATCTAGCTTCAGACAAGCAAAGCAAACTGAGTGTTCATACAAACTGTTGACATATTAACTAGTGTTTACTATCAGCCTTGCGTGAGATACATAGGAAAAGCTGAAAGCCAAGAAAGATTTACATTTATGTGACTGTTACTACAGACAAACAATTTGTAGTAAGTCTCCAGATTTGTATTAAAGGATACCTCCAGCTGACCCACTTTAAGGTGGATAACCCAGAGATTTAGTGCAATTAGAAATATCTAGCTGTCTTTGTGTGCCCTCATCAACAGAAAATCGTATACCTTCACTTCACTAGCCCATAAACCTCATTAATATCTTGATGTCCCTGTTCATATTTGGGCAAATAAGTTTTGTCCTGCACTTGGAATGAACAAAAAGGAACATGATGGTAACAGCACAAAGCTGAACTGAAGATAACACTAGCCTCTTGATTCTTGGTTTAATTTTTCTTGCTGTAGCAATCATTTTTGTCCTTCTAGTTGAAGTGACCTGTGTGTTTTAGGACCAAAAAATGATGAAGAGAAATTTGTCTGACAGTCTTGCAGGAAAATACTAAGAATACCAGTATATTTATATATACCCTGATCATGCTGCAGTCCACTGCTTTCATCTCTTAGGTTGGTGAAAAGACACAGGGCGAGGCTAAGTGCATTTTCCAATGAGAAAAGTCACTGGACTGTCAGAGCACCCTAGGTGCAGGGAGGGAAGAACTTTAAATTTCTTCGGTCATCTCATCCAAAAGTGACATTGCTTTAAAGAAGAGGGCAAGTAAGAGCAGAAATAACTGATGCCTGGTACTTTGCCTTAGGAGAGAGAAGCAGGGAGTAGGAGTGGAGCAAGAACTAGAGTAGCCCACCCTTACTTTAATGCTCTGTAGGACACCCTACATGATGGCTCATCCCTTTCCTGTCTTCTGGCCTAGCATGCAGGATGCAGGAGACAGACAGTAGGAAAATACAGGACTGCTTTAAGCATCAGAGAACTTTGAAATTAAAGAAAAAATAATAGTATTGAGATTTTAATTCATCTTCTGATCTTAGAAATGTTCAACAGCCTTCTATATTCAGAAGGTCCATTTTGTTACAGAAATAACAGAGAAAAATAACTAGGAATTAGAGTTTCAGGAAATACAAGGTGTTTTGAGACTGGAAGTTAATCACTGCAGTTGTTAACCTTGTGCCCACATTGCAGGTTTGTTACGTATTCTGTATGAGAAAAACCATCCATATCCACTAAGACAGGTACAAAACAACTTGTCCCTCTTTCTCAGTTGTGGAGGCTAAGACCCTGGTTCTTCTGCAGTGAAAACTGGGGATCAAGTCTCTGGTACCTGTTAATCCTCCTATTGAATTTAAAGTCCTGGATTTCAGGCCTTGGTTTTCTTCAGGGAGTGATCAAACAGAACATCCCTCTGTAAAACCCTGCTGACATGGCTCTGCATCTTTTGAACCCTCCAAACTGAGTTTATCCATTCACAGTATCCTTTTGCAATCTTCTGTGAAGGTTTTGGCAAATCTCTTCCTTTGATAATAAGTCAAGATGAAAACTCCAAGTAACAAGTCTGGTTACTATGAAATTATTAGTACAAACTCAAGGTGTTAGTCTCTTTCCATTACCACTCACTGTCTAGAAGAGAAATTGTTGTTAGAGGGAATCCAGCATCACCTGTACTTTCCAAACACATCATAATTAGAGATCATTTTAATTAATTAATAATTTTAATATCATATCAAATATTGTCCTTGTTGTATTTCTTTAGAGAGTTTGGAAAAAAATAATTCCTTCTCACAGCCTTTCTTTTTCTCTCCCATCTGGGTCCTTCTCTGTGCCAGAATTATTCTCATGCTTGAAACAAGCTCTCCATTCCTCTGGCTGACACATTACCTTAAACATTCCTGACACTTGCTTTGCATCTAGCTTTCCCATGCTATTCGGTTTTGGTAGATGATTTGTTGCCAGAAGGACCAGAGTTCTGGGTCTTCCACTAAAAGAACAAAACAAAAGACAAACTCACAATTTACAAATAACTGAACTTTTATTCCAGATTCATTTTATGTTAATTTAAGAGAAGTCTCTGAGAGAACAAAGATTGATATGGTCTAGGGTGAGGCATCCTTGCCTATGGCAGGGGCATTGGAACTATGTGATCTTAAGGTCCTTTCCAACCCAAACTATTCTATGATTCTACTATCCCTGTAGGGACAGCTGTTTACACAGCTCTGACAACTTCAAGAGGTCTCTCTAAAGGGGACATCCCCCAAAGATATTTAGTGATTACAAAGATATTAGTATTCCATCAGCTCTGCAAGAAGCTGATGAAACTTCTCATTCTTAGAGTCACCACTTCTCCTGGGCCTGATCCTTTATGGTGGACTGCAGTGAAATGAGGGTCAGATTGCAGGGTATTTACCCAGATGTCTACAGGACCCCTTAGCCCACTCAAAGCACACCCTACACAAAGTGCTGAAGCAGCTGGGAGCTTTGCCCCAAGTATGTTCCCTTTTCTGGATTCCAAAAGAGTACACATTATTCATCTCCCCCCCCCCCCCCAAAAAAAAACACAGAAAGGAAAAGAATGGATATTATAACAATATGCAAATGATTCCATCTTTGATTCACTCATAAAGCCACCATAATAATAACCATTAAAAAGATTGCCTGGATACCTTTTTTTTGGTTGTTAAGGTGTTTTTTTTTTAACCAGATAAAGATGGATCCCACTATGTACTGAAATGTCACTGCCAATGCAAAATGTCACATGCTTTCTATGAAAAATCATCAGACTCAGCAACACCAACAGTTTATTTTTTGTTTTCATTGGTTTCCCAATTAATGTTATTTGGCAGATTCTAGGTTGAATTTGCAAGGAATTTACTTCAACTCAGTCCTGGTGGTTGGTTGTTTCCCAAAAACATACCCAACTGAACCTTTTTGCCTATCTCTGAGAAGAGGGAACATGACTTTCACCTCCATCATACAGCCCACTCACTGATGGATGGGTTGACCTGCCGTGACCCAGGAAAACCAAAATGTTGTACCTCATGGCTTCAGGGATGTACCAAATTAAGCTTGTTTAGATAGACACACTTGGGTCACCTTTAAAACAACAGTGGAAGCTGGCCAGGAATGGGTTTAGCTCAGCTCCTCAGCTGTGCTGGACCCAGGTTAAGCTGATTTCCCTCTTGCTGTCATTGCAGGGCTAAGAATCTCCTGTTCTTAAAACCACCTTGGGTGCTCCATAAGCAACATTTTCAACTGACATCCCTGGAAAGAGTCTCTGGGCAGAGAAGACATCATTCTTTGTGCCAGTAAAAGGCCATTCTCATTTATCTTGCTCTGCTTTATTTGAGGACTAATTCCGGTTTCGGAACATTTTGTTGTTCTTTGATTTCATTCTTGATCGTAAAGCATACTTACACAAAGCCGGATCTTGGTATCTGGAGTGTTTATCCACTCTCCCAAAAGGCCCAATTGGTTGTTAGTCACCTCCTAATTGATTGCTGAGGAATAGTGATTAGGAAGGCTCAGACAGAGGATAATGACTTCAGGTGGCATGTACACCGGAAAGCCTGAGTAATATTAAGTATTCATATAAACTGCTCTCTTAATAAATAGGAGTTAGTTCAGGACCAGCCTGGAGGAAAGTGTGCTAGGGTGAAGGACCTTCCACTGATCATATGGCTGCATGAGCTGGCTGACAGCTCCAGGAGTAATACAGACCCTTAAGTGACATCTTGTCTGATGTGGAACTGCTTCCTACATCTCTTTCAAACTTCATTTTAAAGCACTGCCTGTAAATTGACTGTTTTACTGTGGCCCTTGTCCAAGGCACAAAAAAGAAGGTATAACCCCCATTCCCCATGGAGTTTGGGGATTTCCTTTACCAAGACAAGGGGGGAAGAATATTACAGCTGACACCACTATAGCCAGAGATTTTTTTTTTTAGCCACTGAGACAGCTTGAACTGTTTGCTCTCTGCAAACGGAGGTGATCCAGGATGAAGGACTGCGCAGCTACAACAGGCATCGATGCTTGCAGAGAGCCCTGGTAAGCTGTTCACCTATGGCTGGGACAGGGACAGCCAGCAAGTGCCAGGAGGAGTGGGAGTCTGGTCCTGTCTCCACATGGCTGTGAGCAATGCCTTAAACCTTAATCACTGTACAGGGTGTATAGCTACATACAGGGATCTGCAGCAATGTGTGCTGTGGGTATCAGCTCTCCTGAAAGAAGCAACCTGCTGCTGTGCACAAGGGCTTGGCACTGCATCTGGTATTGAAATGGGACCTTCCTGTAGGACTCCTCAGTCTTTAAGTGCCTTAAAGTGCCAAATGGATGAGTTGCAAAAGATATCCACTCAGGTAAGACATTAAATCTCACAAAAGGTGAAGGGAAAACTCATTTGAATGCTATAATAGCTCTCCCTTGACACCTCTTAATCTTTAGAGGTCTAGATACCATTGTAACTCGTGTCTGATAAGCTTACAGCCATATAGGGATTTAGGTGCAATAGTGCTTCACCAGCAGCTAAAAATAGAGTTCATCTTTACTTTTGCACCCTTTTCTGAGTTGTTGATTGTCTCATCCATTTGAATTTGGAGAGAAAACTGCCTTTAGCCTTGTCCTTGTACTGATTCAGCACAAAAAACCTGTCCCCCAAATTGGTACCTCCATAGCAAACAGCAGCCTAAGCCTTGATGACCTTGCAGTTCGAGCAGGCTGAAAGTGTGTACATTTCCTGCATCCTGTGGCATAGGGGAAAGTAACAGGGATGTTGGCCTCCCAAGCTGAATGAGCAGATGCCCATTTACAGCTGAGAAAATCCAGCATAAATGAGCATATGCGCTGTTGCCAATAGCCTTCGCTTTGTTCCTGGTATGTGAATGTGCCAAGCTTATTAACGTCACTATCGAGAAGTTAATTCATGGCAACAGACAGCAGATGCTGAGACATCCTCCATTCTCCTGAAACCTGTTTGTTTCTCACCAAAGGTAAAGCCTGTGCTGTGGAAAGAGCAAGACTCCTGAGACAAAAGCTCTCAGCCGGCATGGTTTAAGTGAAAGCTCCAGGTTCAGAGAGCGCTCAGCTCTCATGTATGCAGCACAGTTTCTCCAGACCTTCCTATGCTTTATTTATTTGTTTGTGATGTGGGCATCATTTTAACACCTGCCTGCTCTGGATCAGGTGTTTTAGTAGACTCTGATGAATATAGCTTCCTGACAACACACCAAGCTAAGCAGCAGTCCATTTTGCAAAGGCAGAAGCAGATGCGAGCACAAAGACACCACCTCTATGATAAGTGCACGCAGTCTGTGCAACCACCACGGGATTCACACATCCTGGCAGTGACCACTTTTAGCTTGGTCTCCATTTCTGAATCTCTGGGGTGGGGGAATGACCTGTTCTCCCAGATAAGATTGTTCCAGGTCTTTCCTGACAGAGAAGTTAAAACCTGCATTTCTTCCCTTCTCGCAATTTCTCACAAGCTCCTTCCTTTCAGATTCCTCCTCCATGAAGAAACCACCATAGAATCACAGAATCAGCTAGGTTGGAAAAGACCTTTAAGATCATCAAGTCCAACCATTGCCCCAGGGTTGCCACATCCACCACTAAATCATGTCACCGAGGGCCTCATACACCTGGTTTTTGAACACTTCCAGGGACAGTGATTCCATCATTTCCCTGGGCAGCCTGTTCTAATGCTTGATCGCTCTCTCAGTGAGGAAATTGTTTCTAACATTCAGTCCAAACCTCCCCTGGTGGAACTTGAGGCCATTTCCTCTTGCCCTGTCACTTATTACTTGGGAGCAGTGACCAGCCACCTTCTCTCTCTGTCCTCCTTTCAGGCAGTTGTAGAGAATGATAAGGTCCCCCATGAGCCTTGTCTTCTCTAGACTAAACCCCCTATTTCCCTCAGTCACTCCTCATCACCCTTGTGCTCCAGACCCTCCACCAGCTGCATTGTCCTTCTCTGGACCCACTCCAGCACCTCAATGTTTCTTTTGTTGTGAGGGACTCAGAAAATTCAGACTTACTGCGGGTCAGCGCAGGGCAAGGAAAGCAGAGAGGAGCCTGCTCTCTGCCCACACTGCCAAAAGCACATCCCAGCTGCACTGGCTGAAGGCATGTGGCTGTGTGTGCTGCCACCTCACCCTTGACAGCTTTAGATGTTTTCTATTTTTGGCCTTGAGCTCCAGCTGTTCCCCTTCCAGCTCCATTGCATCTTTAACCGAGTACTAAGCAAAAGGATAAGGAAGGATTAGCAAGGCTTGCTGACCATGGGAGCTGCACTTTGATACCTGCAGTTACTTTTAAAAAGTAATATGTAAGTGCTCAGTGACACTGCCTGTGCATCTCTTTATACCAGTAGTTTTCTTAGTCTTTTTTTTCCCCTCAGTTTAAATAGCTTGATTTGATCTTTCCTGTTCTGTCTTTCTCCTCTGGGTGCCAGCACTGGGGTCACAGCTCCTTTTTGTGCCACCACAGTGTTTCACTATAGGAAAGGAAGACCTGTAGGTAAGCTTTTTCTCACATATAAATTTATCTGACCATTGCTTTATGAAAATCACACTTGTTCTTAAAAATGACAATAAATACCAATACCTAATTAATTTTTAAATCCTGAGGTGGTACTTTCCCAGCATCCAGTTAGTGATCCTGAGTGAAATTCCACAGATCCAGACCCATGAATTTAATTTGTTTGTAGTTAATCACTCAGTTATGAAACAAAGAACAGAGCAGACAAGCACCACATCCTGCCCCTAGTTGGCAGAAAGCAGCAGTTGAGTGCAGCTGAAATCAGTTCAATTGACATAAAAAAACAGCTAGGACCAAGCTAGGTAAACCTCTGTGGGTGCTCACTAGGACAATATTGCTTTGTCCAATTTTCTATTTCAATTTTATATTAGAGCAGCCAAATTTCTGAGGAGTAGTGGAGAAGAAGTGGGAGATTAAAAGATATTGACTGTCACAGTGTTTTTTCAGATCTACTGTCCTTCCGTACTTCAGTTAGGCTTTTTCCTGACCTGACTTTGGAACCAATTAGGAACTAGTCAGAAATAGATATTATGACTGATTTTACTGCAAATACTTGTGCCTCAGGCATCTGATGCTGTCTGAAGATTTGGGGAGCCAGCTAAGCAGAGAAACTTCATCTGACAATCAGGTGAAGCTGTAGTCTACGATGCTTGACCTATGAGGCAGGGAGAGGCTGGTTATCCAGAAAAGGAACGTAGAACTTTTAATGTCAAGGCTGATTAGGCAGCCATGAGTAATTGAAGGAAGTGCTATTTAAGATCCTGTGAAAGTAAATATGAAAAAAGGGGAGACAAAATCATCCTCAGCAATAAGGAAGACAGGTTGTTCATGTTGGAGCTTAGTAAATGGTCCTAGATAAATGCCAGGGAGGTATCAGCTGCTTTCCTCATTGCACCTGGGTGGGGAGGCTGGGAAGTGATGAAGGGGTCAGTAGCCTCATGTACAAAAGAGGGTCTCTCTTGGCTGAAACACAGGAGAAGCCTAGATAGGTGGGTTCAAAGACACACTGTTTAATCCCATGAATGGCAACAGATCTAGATTCCCCACAGTAACATGATAAAGTTCCTTGCCTGCTCTTTATTAATGCTTGTTGTTGGAGTCCCAGCTTCATTTCCCAATTACTGAAAACTGTTTTGTCCCAAGAGAATTCCACCTGTTCACAAGTTCAGGATTTTACTTCATTTGTATCTGAGAGCCTAGCAAATTCATTAACTACATGCACCTATACATTTGAATGTTCTTTTTAGGAGCCATGACCACCAAATTCCTTGTTGAACTCTTCTGTAAGAACTGCCGCTCTTGAACTCTTATTTGCGGAGATAAAGAGAAGATGGCAAAATCAAATTGGGATTCCCATGACCCATGTAAGCAATAACTGCCTGACACATTAGCAGTTCAGGGATGCAGCAAGGGACATTAGAAACTGCAAAAATTTCCCATGAGACCTTCATGAGGGTAGCTGTTGGCAGGATATACTTTTCCCTTTCAAAACCTAATCTACTCCCATGCTTTCCATGTTTCTTCATTATAGTGAGATAAACAAGAAGTATTGAATTAGAATACCTGAATTCTGTTCTTACTTCTATGACTTACCTGCCACATACCCTAGAAACAAATTCTGCCTTTTTTAGACTAACTGCACATTATTTTTATCTTTCCTGGATATTTGTGGTTCAGCCTAGGATGGTTTTGTCACTGTAGGTAAGGTAATGCAAAATGGAGTAATTGCCTACCTCTCTTGTAAATTTCTTTTTCTTCCTTATAGGATACCAAGTGTACATTTGTATGTGTGTGGGTAAAGCGGGGATTGCAATCAACATTTCCTACAATACCTGTTATTACTGTACCTTACTGTTATTACTGGCAGCAGATAGCTGTTAATACAACATATTCTGTTACTCATTTATTCGGCTCGTTCACATGCAGTTACTCAATTGGAGCAATAGCTGGGAGAACAACCCCAGCTTCTTACTCAGAAGTAGAGTTAACTTCTTGGTAAGTGCTCAGATCCTTAAGAAGGTCCTTTGTTTCACCGTGTGTGTGTGTATATATATATATACTCTTGTGTATGTATATATCTATTTATACATATAGATATATATGTACTCTTGTAGTCTTCATGTGCATATGGCTGACACCGTCTCTCAAATATGGCCTGAGCTACCTAACCTGTGGTTGATATTAGTGTGTGCTTCTGTCTTTGTACAGGTTCAGAAGATCTTTCTTTAGCTCTTGCAAGTTCAACAGAAGACTCCTGGTATCCAGAGTCTGTCAGTCCATCACAAACTGCCATACTGAAGTCTTCTAAATACAGTGTTTTCCTCTTTCTTGCCTGTTGTTTCTGGCAACTATTTTTCCATCCACACCTAGAGACAGCTACAAGATTCATTCAGTAAAACAGAAAATGCCTTTACAACCTCTCTTCCCTCATCCATGAAATATTTCTCTTTTTAGGCTATTGACCTGAAATTACGTGCTCAATTTCATGTTGTACTTCAGCTGATCTAAAGTTGTTGTCAGAAGAACAGATCTCTCACCTGCTCGCGTGCATCATTTTTAATGTTTGCCTCTAGGGTGAAATTGATCCCTGAAGGAAAAGGAAACTTTTCAAAAAATCAACTATTTTTCTTGTAAATTAGTGAGATGACACAATCAACAGATCGAAGTCACCAAGGACTAAGGGAGTTCTCCCCTGGATGCCTGAGAAAAGGAGTGTCGTAGTGTTGGTGACAGAGATGGATTACATTAATTCTAATCTAAAACTTTTCCCCAAAACCTAGGTGCCAAATCTACGAGCTTTTTCACAGCAATGTGTTGATCATCAAATGAGTGTGATCATCAAAACCTTCTGCAAAGTGCCATTTTTATACATTCTTGCTACTATGCAGTCATGGATTCCTGAAGCTATGCAAATGTGACTGAGCACTGCAAGAAGATGGATTGTGTCACAAATGTTCAATGCATACAGCAAAGCTAAAAGCAGGTTGCTTTACTATTAACAAGGTAAGAGCAGTATAGCCTCACTAATTTCTGGAGAGATCAACTTGGTTTGTACATTTGAAGGAGAGGCGAAACAAACCCATGAAGAAGCAAATATAAAACACCATAGATAATGATAAAAATCAAAATTCCATAACCTTATTGTCTGACAGCCCCCGTAAGGTCAGAAGGGACACAGATGCACAAATGCTTGCTGAGCTTTAAATGGTCATTTTACAATCAACCACTCAGATGAGATTGTTAAATTCCAAACTGAATATGCATCAATCTGAAGGAAAATCAGAAAGTGTGGAAAAAAAGATAAAATATGGCAATTGCCACTTATTTTTATGTCAATAGGGCTTTAAGAATCCCACTGGAGAGATAGTCTTTCAGCAGAAAGACAAGATTTTACTGCTTCCAGGCATTTTTCTAACCCTGAGTACTTTACACTCTGTTTTAAATCTATCTCCAGTAGGGACCGTTGCAATAGAGTGGTTCACAGCTCTGGACTATTCAAGTACCTCTCTGTAGTCTTAATCTCCCATTTCTATAGGCTACACTACAGTGCTGAGGAGCTCAGGTGACCTCAGAGCAATGTGGTAGCTCTCACGAAGGTTTACTTCCTAATCCTGATGTAAGAGGGTCAGTCTGCATAGCTGAAGGCCAGTTTATAACTGATATCAAGTGGTCATTCATAAGGGCAGAGGCAAAAGGCAGGACTCAATTTCTATAGTCCGAAAGAAATATGTTATGAAAAGAAGGACCCACACAAAGATTCTTGCTGGCTCTGTTGAAGCTCTTCAGCATATCACAGGTCATCTCAGATGCCTGGATCGCAAGCATCCCTCTATTGTGCTATGGAGAAGTATATGTAGTTCAAAGGGGCTGGAATAGCAAGCAGCACAATCTTGACTCATCTGCCTTCTGACTATCAGCCTAACAGAGACATTAAATGCACCCTTTGTCTGAGATTTTCTTTGTTTCTCTGCTAAAAGCACAGTCTGAAGTGGTTTTGCTAGCAGCTGTGAACACTCAGCATCTGAGAAAATTAAACCCTGGGGTCTGCTCTTTGGTACCTTTCCAGTTAAAGAGGAGGTCAGAGAACAATGACTTCAGGGCTGGTCTTGTCCAGCATCATGTAAAATCTATAAAAGAGGGAAGGGAATGATCCTGTTGTTCAGTTCAACCTGCCACCTTATTAAAATTGCCATTTTGTTGCAGCAACCAAAAGAAGTTTTTGCAATAAGCCCAATAAATTCCTCCACTTTATGAGCCTGGCTCAATCCAAGGACAAAGAAGCAAAATAATACATGATTGGGTATTTAAATATGGTGTCATAATGCTTATACACAAATTACTGTTCCCAGGGCTGTATTGACTGCGGTGTTTCCTCACATCTGAATGCCTAGTACCCTCAAGCATTCATCAGTCTGCACTGGAGTTATTTCTGTATAGACAAGGAAGGCAGTAAGTTATCCTAGTTTAATTGCTTCTACCTTAAAGACTGATGAATATAAACTGTAAAAAGGGAATATTTATATGTGCCAGAAAGTCTGTAGGTTGTTCAGGGCATAGACTTCTTGGGCTTAGTACTCCAATGCTCCACATGATGTATACCATTAATGTCTGTCCTGGGTTCAGAAGTAGCAGTCATTTTTCTCCTTCGTGGTAGCTGGTGCAGCGCTGTGTTTTGACTTCCAGCCTGGGAACAGTGTTGGTGAAGCCAATGTTTTCGGTTGTTGTTAAGTGATGTTTACCCTGACCAAGGACTTTGTGAGTCTCATGCTCTGCCAGGGAGGAGGGGAAGCCAGGAGGAAGCAGAGATGGGGTGCCTGACCCAGGCTAGCCAGGGAGGTATTCCATACCACAGCACGTCATGCCCGGGGTGGGGGATAACTGTGAGTTACCCGGAAGGACACGGGCTGCTGGGTCGGACTCGTTTCTTGGCCGGTGGTATTGTATTCTCTTCCCTTGTTATTTTCTCTTATCATTGTTGTCATTGGTGGTAGCGGTGGTGATTTGTGTTGTACACTGGCTGCTGGACTGTTCTTGTCTCAACCCGTAGGAGTTGCACTCTTTTGATCCTCCTTCCTGTTCCTCCGGGAGCGGGGAAGGGGAGAGCCCCGGGGGGGGGGCCTTGATTGCTCTCAGCCCGGCACCACTCACTGGGAGTGAGTGAACAAGCTGTCTGGCTAGGGTTTAAACCACAACAACGTCCAAGTAAAATGAATATCAAGTGAGCAGAAGGTGGCATTGAGATACATAAGAAATAACTATGCTTTCCTTTTTAATTTCGAAACATGAGTTGCTAAAAGCTTTTGGGCCTCATTTCCAGTTTTACTTTTTCTGTCTGCTTGTCCCACAATCACGAGTTTCTGTTAATGCATTATGTTATGTATTTTTGAGAGGATGTTATTATATAAAAATGGATCTATAAAAAATGTACATAGGGATGCAACTTAATATAGCAAAGAGTAAAAATAGCACAGCTTTATCTTTCTGTGGGCCTAAATTTCAGGAAGCTTAAGAGAGATGATTTAACAGCACTACTTTCTATAGAAAATGCCAATAAATACTGCAACAGCTCTATGAAAGTGGCTCTTCATCCTGGCTTGAAGATAAGCACAATTAAATGATGTCTTCCTGATCTCAGAGACACAACGCCGAAGAAGACACTGAGTACCTAATAGAGCCAGGTAACATGTCATATATCAGTAACATTGCTCAGGCTGTCTCAGGTCTAGACTCTCAGTGCCTGTGCACGGTGCAAATTCCCACATCGGCATGAGGAGACTGCCCCTCTCCAAGTTGTTGAATATCTTGGAGGAGGGAGAGCTCAAACACTCACAGGTCCGCCTACACTCCTGGTCAAAAATAAGAACGAGAAATTAATAGATCGTGGAAAGCATATTTACCATGTTGAAGTATATACCTTCTTCACGAGAACAATCTCCTCATCTGGGATTTAAGTTTCTTCTTCTCATGTAGTCTTCGCATTACTTAGGATAGAGGAATAATGGAATAATTTAGTTTGGAAAGGACTATATATCACTTCTCTTCTGTTGGGTGTTCCAGCCTCCATCCTGATTGGTGACTTTCTGCTCAACCTTCTGTTCTTTGTCAACGTCTGGAGATCCCAACCTGGGCTCCCTTCTGTTTAGTGTCATCCGCCAGCTTGCAGGGAATGCATTCCCTCTTCCCAGCTCAGTTCTTTGAGAGGCAAACCAGTACTGGCCTCAGTGTTAAACCTTGAGGAACAGTACTTGTGACCAGGGGTTTGTAGAAACCTTACCAGTTTTACTGAGCTGATCACCCTTCAGTTAGTTAGTTCCCATTGTTGACACTCTGTCTGGCCTGATCATACCAGCACAAATTGTACTTCCCAAAGTCCCAGTCACCCCCTGGAGACTCCATAGAGCTGATCATCTGAATCCTTCACATTTTCATTATTACATATTCTTTAATGAAAAAAGTAATGAAATCTGTGAAATCTAGTAGCAGTGTACAAAAAGGATGAAATTTCCAATTTGGGAGAAAGCAGCCCAAATTTAATCCTGTCAGCAAATATTAAAAATAGAATTAAATGAAAAAAAAAAAGTAGGAAAATATGATTATATATGTACACAACAGACCCAGAATCCATAAAATATCTCTAACTCTTTTTGTTATGCATCTCTACTGAAGGGCAGATGAAGTTGACAGTGTTCTCTGCAAACCTTTAGGCCAAAGTGCATCTATTTTTTTCCTACCAAAATACTACTTGCAGAAAAAGGATTTAAACAGTGACAAACAAAGCAATAAAAAATTGTAAATCAATGTATATAGTGGCTTATTGCAGACATAAACGCTGTCTTTAGAGAGACAAAGTGAATTCATCAGATCACTGACCTGTGTCAGAGTCCTTAGAAAATAAAACCAACGAGAGATGGCTTATTTTATATTATTCAAACCCTGTTATTTTATACCAAAAGAGATCTTGGACTTAAGCCATACACATTCATACCCTGAACCTTCTCACATCTATACCTTCTGCTTACAGCTGTACTGCAGAGAGGAACTCACCACTTCAGTGCTTTAAATGTTTTGGGTTTTTTTTTCCAGCAGAAGAAACACTACACAACATTTGTACTTGTGTTCCTGTGATTCAACAAGGCTCTGAATAACAATGGCCAGTAGTAGTGTGGGACCTGAGCAGATGAGGTTGTCAGAACCAAACAAATGAGATTTGTAGTGGGTTTGGCTTTTATAAATGACTATTTATTTTCTATTGCAGGTAAGAAAATTGCCAGACAGGAAATGTGCTTTGGAAAACAATTACTGCTACAGGCAAAATATACCAGTGCAATGTGCATGTACTACACATTTCTCTCCCAGTCTATGTTTTGATCTGTTTCCAGTGTGTCCTGAGTTCAGCAGTAGCAGCCTTTTTTAATCCTTCTTAGTAGCTGGTGCAGTGCTGTGGTTTTGACTTTCAGCCTGGGAACAGTGCTGATAACACCGATGGTCTTAGTTGCTGCTCAGTAATGTTTACTCTGACCAAGGACTTTCTGAGTCTCATGCTCTGCCAGGGAGGAGGGGAAGCTGGGAGGAAGCAGAGACAGGACACCGACCCAAACTGACCAAAGAGGTATTCCATACCACAGCACATCATGGCCAGGATGTAGAAATAGGGGCAGTTACCCAGAAGGGCTAGATTGCAGCTCTGGTCTGGCTGGGTATCAGTCAGGGGGTGGTGAGCAGTTGTATTCTCTTTCCTTGTTATTTCTCTTATCATCATTATTATTGGTGGTAGCAGTTGTGATTTGTGTTATAACTTAGTTACTGGACTGTTCTTATCTCAACCCATGGGAGTTACGCTCTTTTGATTCTTCTTCCCATCCCTCCAGGAGCTGGGGGGAGGAAGGTGGGGGAGTGAGAGAGAGACTGCTTGGCTGACTGGGTTTAAACCACGACAAGATGTTAATTTCATTTTCCTTCAGATCACAAATTAGAAAAGAAAGAAAAAAAATAATTTAAAAATGGTGCGACCACAAAGATAATAACATTAAACTAAACCTCCATGCCTTCATACATATGTTATGTTCTACTTTAATGTTTCATAGTGCCTAAAACCAAATAGGTTGAAATATTTTGTAAACATCTGAATTGAGCATCCCAGGAAAAGTTCAGCTGGTGCTTGAAAAAAATGAAGTGACGTGCATGGAGAGGGATAATAAGGTAAACATGATCTTTGCTTTTAAACTTCCACATCTGTCCACCATTTGCATGGATGGGGCTTACCTGACCAACTGCAAACACCTTCACATGGCTTGGTCATCTCCACTGCTTGCAGTCAGTGAGAGAAACATGGTACCACACACATGGCTCAAAAAGGAGTCTGAAAGTGAACACAGATATTTTGCTCCTAAAGTGCTCTGTCTCTCCACTGTCTTAATCAGAAGTATATTTGTTTATGGTGTGCACAGCTGAAGTTAAATGACATGAAATCCATCTTACATATCTGGCATTAAACTCTTCACCTAACCCTATCAAACTTTTGTTTGCTGGTGTACAGACAAGGTCTATATAATAATCAGAAACATAATTCCCCAAGCAATTATTTATTAACTGTGATCTTTGAAATATCGAACAAAATCTTTGCTGAACAACATGGGTTAGCCTTTTCTACTTCCACTGTGAGAACAAGATTTAGAAATTGCAAATCTGTTAGCTCTGTGATCAATATGTACTAGCCTTGGTTTAGATAATCTGAAAACGTTCCATGGTAGTTTCTAAAGTGTGAGAGCTTCATTGATTAAAAGGTTAGAACTTAAACAGGGGAAGTTAAATTGGATATAAGGTGGAAGCTCTTTACTGTAAGGGTGGTGAGGCACTGGAATGGGCTGCCCAGGGAAGTTGTGAATGCTTCATTCCTGGCAGTGTTCAAGACCTGGTTAGCTAGAGTCTTGCATGGCATTGTTTAGTGTGAGGGAACTAGTTGATCTTAAGGTTTTTTCCAACCCTAACTATTCAATAAGTCTATGATTCTATTGGTCTGCCCAAACAGAAAGATAAATAATGACGGAAGCAATCCCCAGATTCTGGTAAAGCAAAATTTTCAAATTTGGATTCCTAAATGGAGGCATAACATCCATATTTGGCTGTCTAAATGATTTATGGGAGGTTTAGCAAATTCAGCCTCTTAAATCTGAGTGAAACATGATCCAGCTGCCTAAACACACACATGTACCTTTTGAGACATGCTACCAAGACATCAGCATGCCTCCAGCTCCTATGCCACAAGGTCTATGAGGAATTCATCTCTCCCAGCTGGATACTGGAAACCAATCCTACCAGTCCCAGAATGGGGAACTGACCCTGCCCCATGAAGGCAGCACAGAAAAAAGAAGGATTTTCAGAGAGGACCTGGAAATCTTGTCCATCTCTGTAGATGCCATGCTGTAAGCAACCAAGTCATAAAACTTTAACCTCACCTACTGGAATAATGAACTTAATGTCTTAATGTGAGGCACTTTAGAACTCTGTGTGGTCTCCTATACTAATGGAGATTGCTGGTAACGTTTATTACGTTTAGTAAAACATCCAGTCTCTGTGGGATTGCAATTATGCATAAAGAGGCTAAAGAATGAACAAACACAACACACACTGCAGGCAAGTGAGATCAAGTTTGTTTGAGGTAATGGGAAAAAAGACTGCAGGTAGAGCAAGGCACTGCATTTTGCTCTCATGAGGGGATTAAGACACTTTACCAAAAGAGAAATTTTTATATGGAAGTAGTGCTACTGTTGTCACTATAGCATAGAGCAATAAGTATTCCACAAGCATATTATGACGTAGTTTATACCTGGCAATTACAAAGAAAACACTATCTTTGTGGTCACTTTTGTGGTTACTAGTTACTAGCTAGTAATTTACTAGCCATATTTACTATGGCTGGTAAATAGCCATAGACAGTAAAGAGCTGGACCATTGGTTAGTTATCCATCAGTAACTACTTTTTATACCACTGGAACTTTATATCACTTTTCATATCACTTGATTTGTGCCTGTTGGTGATTGTACAATGCATAAAAGTTAGTAGTACAATTAACAGGACAAATAGAAGTAAAGTTTCCCTGATTTCTGAGGTTGAGTAACATCATTCATCATTTCCCCTCAACCTACTTCCCCCACTGTCTGACTTCTTACACCTTCAGGTTTCTTTTTCTTCTCCTCTAGTTCTTGCTTTCAGCAAGTACATTATGTTACTACATAGCATCATCCCTCAGTCACAGTGTATCCTCCCTTTACTTTCACCATTCTTGTCAACAGATTTTAAGTTTTCTCAGAGTCTTTACCCACATTTCTCTCCTTTGTTCAAAGAGTCAAAGCTTCAGTTTGACTCCTCTGCTGGTAGCCTCTTCAGAAGTAATGGCAATAGATGAATATTCTTTCAAGTAGACCTCACTCCCACATCCTGTGATGATTTCTACGAACTTTGACAGACTTTGAAAACTTTTGATTTTCCTATGGCTAAGACAGCTACTTACATTGTTTAGTCTAAGATTAAGTCTGTATTTATATGGTTCTTTATATGAAATATCTCTGGATACCATGTAAACTGTATAAGAGAAAAGCCAAGATTTTCAAAAGTCAAACTCACATTTAGGATATTCAATCATTGTCCAGTTCTAAGCATATTGGGTAATGAAGTTTTTTGGAAGTCTCAGAACTGGCATTTGCAGTAATCTGCTATTATGTTACCTGATCACGTAGTTTGGGTAAATCCTTAAAAAACTCCTCAAAATTAGTTCTTGAATCTGTTCAAGCTAAATAGTTATGTGATATTATTACCTCACCAATACCACTCCTTTTCAGGAAATGAACATACAGTTTTCAATTTTTCCATGTACACTATTCCTTTTGTTTCTGTTTGTCACCCATTTCAACAACTCTTAATAATAATGCTTCATCTGATGAACTTCACTTAGGAGGGCGAATGTACCTGACATGAGTAAAGATGTAACATTTCCATCAACAATATTGGGTAAAGTAACTAGACCCTGCAGGTCTCAATATCTGCCAGTCAGAGCAGTGCCTTTGCTAGTTCCAAGGGATATTTGAATTCTTGAAGAGAAATGCAGAATAAGCCCAGAAAGTGCAATGTGTTCTGGACACACTTGATGTAATGTCCCTACAGTAGTCCTAGTGTAGATGTGACATCCATGTGGGCTTAGCATGGGTGGTCTAGCCTGTCCTTAGTGCATCAAGTTTCACCTAGAGAGTTGAGGTAACACTCCATACTCACTCTGACATTAGTCAGTCACGACCAAAGCCCCATTCGTCCACTATGGATCCTGGTGTTTAGTTTGTTCCTGCTCTCAGAATATTTATCAAAGACCTTTCAAAATACTAAGTTTAAGTCTTAATATATATGTTCCCATAGTGATATTTCCTTTATTCACTACACTAATGACATATAGAGAAGTCCAAGGGAATAGGATGATGTAATTTTCTTCTGCAGGGGTCAGGTTGGCTGTTCCCTCTCTTGAGATACCCTCCAGACATTTGTTATTCTGGCTGCAGATGTTTACATATGACATTTACCACATTCTTCTGCTTTGGAGGAATGGGTATTTTGAAGACAGACTGCATATTTTCATAGAGGGTTTTTTTTCCATACTTGTGCTCCGTTAGAACTCCCAGGTGTGTCATTTGGATTTGATGGATTTTATCGCTCTGTAAGTTATTATTTCTTTTCCTGACATTTCAATATCCAAAAATATTTCCTTTTATGCCAAGAAAGAACAAGTTGAAGGTAAGTATTTACCCCAAAGTCTCCTTCATGAAACTTGCACAAGAAACCACTAATCCCCTCATCAATGTGCTTATATTCCTTCATAGATCCCTTCAGCCCCTGATGACTCAGTGGAATTATTGATCTCTTGCAGACTTCCTGATTTTCATTTGCTTTCACACCATTAGTTATTTATTCTTTGAAATCCATCTTGGCCTTCCAAAATTTCTTCTTAGTTAATAGCTGCTTATTTAATTCATATTTCTGTTTATTGACTTCATTAGGGTCAGATGATAAAGGATTTTTCTTTGACTCATTTTGCTATTTGGAAGCTGCAATTTAATCATGTCAGATAACTTCTGGCCTCCCTTCTGTTCCTCCTTTCCCCTTTTGTTTGTACCTCCTGATTCTATTTCAGATCTGACTTGCAGACTGTTTTTTTCATAACTGACTTTGCCAATTGCTTTATTTTTAACTATGGAATATTTTGTTTAATTTTCCAGTTTTTTGTTTTTTTTTTTTAAATATCTTCTTTGTAAAGTTTTGTGTCATGTTGCTCCTTCTGGGACTCTTCCTGTGTCCTTGAGTGGAAAGCAACTAAGCTGTGTTGGCAGTTAATTCAGAGGCTCAGGACTCTGACTCATGTTGTCTAAGACAGTGTCCCCCATAAGCGACTTCCCTCCGCCACATAGCCTGCCTTTCTGAGGAAGAACACCACCCAACCCTAAATTTTGAGGATATGAGAGTTCCAGCCACTGCAATCCACTGTCTGAAGTCTCAGTAAAAAAATATTTTCTTTGGTGATTTAAGCCACATCTTTTGGCCACTGGACTATGAAGTGAAGTGATTTAGTAAGCATTATCCTTCTATAGAGATGAAACAGGTAGGTAAGAGATAACATCTTAAATAGATTACCAGAGGTCATCTTTAAAAGACCTCTTCTACTGGCACTTGAATTATTTTCTATATGCTACCTCAGATGAAGACAAAACTGTAGAAGAGTGAGAATGCCACTCGCAAGTCTGCATAATCCACATCCCCTTCTGTTAGCCCATGATTCAAATAGGCTCTCTTGCCTGCTGCCCCAACAGTGTGCAAGTGTAATATGGATATCATACGCACCAAGACTGAGCTGACTCAGCCAGTGCATTTCACTGAGTAAGTCTAGCTCTCCTTTTCAAGCCATAGTTAGGTTTGGTGGAAACTAGAAGATGCCATTTCTCAAGACAAATTAAAAAAATAGGCTCTGACCTCATGGGTCACTTAAGCAATGCATGCTTACCAAGGAGTTTATGGATTGTCTAAATATGATGACATTGATGTTTCCATCCACTGAATTATTAAAACTACACTTCTGCTTTCTTGGGTTTGGAAAAGTTAATGGTCTTTTCCCCTTTTGTTTTGTAAAGGGAAAATATGTGGTGATAGATTTTTCTAATAGTCATTCAGAATGACGTGTTTGCTTACAGTAATTTGTGCAAATTGGAAATCCACTTTTCTCTTCAGGAAATGAGATTATCCCCAGTGTTGACACATTTCCTTGGACAGCTGAAACAAATGGACAGTTCACATTTATTGGTACCATTCTGCAGCCTGCCTGCAAACTTATCTGTTATTACTTACAGGTAGTCAATCAGCGGTGAACCAGTGTCACGCAAGGTGAAGGCTTTGAAGTGTAGTAGCTGTGTATCTGCCTGTATCCTTAGAAAACTGATGTGAATTGCTGTAGAGAAGGCTAACCTTAAGCTAATGGAGCAATCCTCTTCCACTCGGCATAGAAGGAGCACATACCCAGCCTCAGCTCCATGACTGTGCATTTGCCTTATGCAGTAATTTTGCCTGGTGTGTGCATAATAGTTCATTCCACTATTACAAAACCTGACTCATCCACTCCCCCCTTTCAGTTGAATTTTGTTTTTCAGTCTCACATCATTTATTCCCAAAGGTATGTTTCATTACCATAAGTGGAAAATATTCTTAGTTAATTATGTCATATGTAAAACAGAAGACAAGTGTTGGTCATGCGTGGAACTTTATTATTATAAACCCAACATGTGTCCACAAAGTTGTTAATTTTCAGTCATTGCTTTCTTATTATTTTTACACAGACTACGTGCAGAATTTCCAGTTCAAGTGGTAAATGTAATTAGTCAGATGCTGCAAACAGTAAGGGTTTTTATAAACACAACAGTTCTATTACATGTAGTTTTATCTGCTTACAGCCAATGTTTCATTAACTTAGAAACTTCTTAATATGTTTTAAAATCCTTGTTTTGTTTTTCGTTGTTTTGTTGGGCTTTTTGCTGGACAGGAGCAATGAAGAAGGAGCTGTGAAGTGTGCAAATTCAATACATTTTAAATGACACGAACATTATAATTTTTTATATTGCATATCATTATCATCTTTAGTCTTGAACGACAACCTTTCTGATGGTCAAAAGGAAAAAAAAAACAACCAGAAGCAATTTTGTTGCATGCCAATTCCAAGAATGAAAAACGAACATGACTTCAATTGTGTGCTTTCCATGAAGAATCATCAATAGTTATGACTGAATATCTTCAGTGTATTAAAAAAGCTATTATAAATTATGCATAGTATAATTAAAACATTACCCGAGGGCTTTTTATCATTATTTTCAGACTCATTTCTTTCCTCAGTCTCTGCCCTTCCTATATAATTTCATGACTAACCATGTAACAGGCTACTGATATATTTGGAATTTTACTAGTGCTTCAATTGCTCTCTAGCACAGCTTCCATTCTCAAGACTCTTCATCGAGTACTACAGGTGATATTGGCATTGACATGTAGATAGACAAGTGATTCCTAAGAAATAATGTAGACAGAGTAAGGAAGTTCCTAAATCCTTTCTTTGTGTGTGATCAGCTGAAACAAGGGTATCTTGTTTAGTTTTGTATTTTTAAATAGGGTAGCAAAGATAGCAGGCTTTGAAAGATATGTGATAGCTCAGTTATTCCGTACAGAAGTTCCGAGGCCACAAGGATGCGAAGTGTCCCTCTGTAGAGATGTGAGCATACCACAGTGTGCTTTGTGTGCCTCCTGTTGTGGCCTACAAAAGCCATGAAGGATGCTAGAATCAATGGTGAGAGGTGGATAGGTTTGGTTCCCCCTGCTTTGTTTATCCAGGAGTTTAAGGCTCAATGCATGACCCTCTGGGTGAAAGTCCATGGCCTGTACTATGCAGGTATTCAGTGTAGCTCATTGAATGATCTTTTAACAAAGCAAAGTGACTTGTAGCATTTTTGTTCCTTGATACATAGACGGATAAAAGGCATTTGTGCATATGACATATATCCATCCTTTAAGAATTTATTATTCCCACACCTTGTGAATTTCTGCTTGCTATATTAAAAATTATAAAATATAACTGTTATCCTTATCTTGCTCTGAGGAATAGAAAGGAAAGGGAAAGGAGGAACACCTTGCTGTGTATCTGATCCAATAAGACCTACAATTTTTACCTGCTGCAGTGCACAGATCCTCCTCTCCTGGTCACCAACACCTATAAATGAAAACAAGAAAACAGCCTGCTCTTTAGAAATCAGTGCATATTGCAATAAGGACACCACCACTGGCAGGTTTACCATAGTGTGCTAAGTAGGGCTGTGGAAAAGAATAGGCAATATCGGGAAGACATGGATCTGCACACACCTATGTCCAGAGCCAACCAGATGTAAAAAAGGAAGTCTGTTGCATCCTCAAAAGGCAAACGTACTCTTTGTGCCCATGAAAGGAACATAATTACTACCTGTCATTATGAGACCAAAGTCTTTTCCAGGGCTGCTTTTAGAGTGGGGCAAGATCCTACAGTTTTTTTTTGCACAAAGCTTCATATTAGTGCTACAAAAATAACTGGGGGGGGGGGGGAAGAAGTAAAAAATATTTTGAAAGTGTGCATTACTCCTTCCCACATTTAATTTTCACTCAGTGTAAGTTCCATGTGATTTTAAAAAGCACATAAAGAGTGTCTTTGTACTCTGGGTTGAATTGGAAAACAAAGAAATGATGGCTCAGGGAAAAGTATTCCACTCTTGCTGGTAGGATTGTGCCAGGATTATCAACAAGTGTTATGCATAGATTGAAGTGAAAATTAAGTTTTATTTCAAAATGAAAAAAACAAACAAACAAAAAAGTTTTGCATTTACAAATCGACCTGTTTTTCATGGTCTGTTTACCTAACCTTTGGGAAATCCACATGCTTGTTTAAAAACATGTTGTAAAAGAGAAGCAGTGCAGGTATTGTTCCAACAGAAATCAAAATCAGAAAATGACAAAATGTTAAATCCTTGTACATCTAAGATGTCTGGGACAATTGCAGTTTTTGTTTCCAGCCTTTATAAGCTCAATAACAATTCCTAATTTCTATAGAGATAATATTTCTCTTACTATTTGACAGGACTGTTTTAATATTGTCTACAAATTAACAAAGATGTTTACTTCTCTCAGTGTTTTCCTATAACTGCAAATGCCCCTGCAGAATGCCTTTTCTATAGTAATTGTTCAGTTTTTCTTAGGCAATATGGAGAAGACAGAAGAGAAGAGGCATCTAAAGCCAAGTAAAAGAAATATGCATCAGTCAGTTGTATATTTCACATAGCCAAACCAGCATGCCCCTCTCCACGTGCCCCCTACATGAGCAGTCACTTATGTATGCAGTCAGCTCTCACTGATGCTCACTTGCAGCTGTCAGAGCTAGTCCATGTGTTCTGAAATTTAAACACATTCAGCTGTGGATGGCCAGAAATGCTCCAGATGTGGAAGTCATCGTTACTGTCACATAATTTCTGACACTTGGGTTAACACCTGTACTTTGATATAATCAGTCAGAAAGATTGTGAGATAGTGAAGATAACTGCTTGAGAATTACTGCATACCTCTTACCCTGCCATCCTGCAAAGAGCCATATATGTGAGGGATCTGAGGATGTACCTAGTGCTGCTGGAATGAAAGAAAATTTACGCGTAAACTTCAGGTATTTTGCAGAGCTAGGTATAGGAAGCTGGTTTTGACTGTCAGTATTTTTTAGTTAACTAGCTTCTCACCTGCCTGCCTTCCTTTTTCTTTCTCTCTTTGCTGCTTTCCTTCCTTGCTTCTTTCCCTCTCTTTCTCTCCCCCTCCCTCTCTCCCTTCCTTCTATCCATCATCCATCCACCACCGCGTATTCTGAAGAACAGCCAATAAATATCAAGTACCACCAAATTTATGAGGAGGTTGCTGATACATCTGTAATGAGAATACCTTGTAGTCTGAGAAGAAAACAAGAGAGAAATTTGAAGCATGTAATTGTAGTAGGGCTGCAGAGTAACTTAGCTGTTCATAAATCATGTCTCTGAGTCCATTACACCATAGCGATGGAAAGTAAACTGGAACTACAAGCACTCTAGCTCTCCCCACTCGTGGGAATACTGTAAATACTAAACTGTTTTATATTGAATTCAGAGTTTTTTTTCCAGGCTGTTCGGTGATGAAAATTCACCTAACCTGAACTTGGGTTAAAGCAGGGTGTAGTTCCTGTTGGAAGTCTGAAGAAAAGTATTGAAGTTCAACTGAGTTTTATTTTAATTGTTCTAAAGGTCTTCCAACCCCGAACTGAAAGTGGGATGCTCAGAGTAACTTACAGAGCTTTAAGAACACTACTGAATTCAAAGTTCATTTCTCATTCTCTAATTTTGCTTTGGAAATATCATAGCTGTATGTAACCCATTGGTAATTAGGTTGGGGAAACCACAGCACAGCAAGTTACCCAACTAGCCCAAAGCCACATGGGACTGGGTGAAGGAATAAAGCAAAACAAACAAACAAGTCCAGATCTCATCTCCACATCCTCTTCTGTAGCCACTAGAAAATGATCCCGCACCCTGAATTTCCTCTCATGTGTCTGCACTCTATAACAAAGGACATTTAAACTTTAATTCTTCTCCAGCTCCTACTTTCCAAAGCTTTTCTTTATTATATTTTTTTAAACGCTTATCAGCCTCTGGGTCTGTTTGAAATTATTTTGTGCCATCTGCGAAGTCTTATTTGCACAGGGAGATTTGATAGCAGGAGGGAACATTCCTTCAGAACAAAAGAGGTGCTCAACACACTGGCGTGTCCTTTGCTGTGATTGGTGCGACAGTTCTGTGTAGAAGTATGTTTGCAATGCAACCTTTCCTATTAGCAACTGACCTTTCTTCCTGATCAGACCCTGTGCTTTTTAGCTTTTATGTGAAATGGGGAAAAGAACAGAAGAATCCCTCAAATGTCTTTTCAAGAAGAGAATTGGAAACTAGCAAAGGACTCTGTGCTGATGAGGAAAATCTAAAAATATGTAACAGCAAAGAAAGCTGACACGTTATAAGGCAGATTTCAGGAGGAAATCTAGTGTGGGATGCATAGACAAATGGTAAAGAGACAAACAAAAATAAAGAAAGAAAATAAGTTTTAACAAGGAAAATTAAAAATTTGAAAAAAAAAATGAAGAATGAGCCTCAGTTATGAAAAGTGACATTCAGAAACACAGATATAGAAAATAGCACTGAATTAAATTAAGATTTTACAATAAAAGACATATTTTATTGTCCAGAAATCTGGTTATAGTTTATTGTAAGATTACTCAGTGCAGGCGTTATTCTTTATCATATATCTCACCTGAGACGTTGAAAGCCTACCCCAGCAGGAATGGGGATGCTGAGAGTAAAGATTTCAGCAAAATATTACACCATGTTTTCAGTCAGAAAATCTGCCTTATAGCCTGGACAATGTCTATGCCCAATTTAATCAAGATTCATTTGGAATTCAGCGTTTTGTCCTTTGGAAAAAAAAAACAACAAAAAAAAATCCAAACAAAATAAACCCCACAAAACAGCTCAAGAAGCTTGGCATGAGTAGAGGTGTGATATAGCAATACTTCATAATACAGCCCCTTTGCAGTGATTTGTGTGAATAAAGCCTAATCTAGCAGACTGTCTCAAAACCTGCCACCTGCCCTGCTTGTGAAACATAAGATTTACCACAATGTCAGAAATAACATTTGTCAACTCATTTATCCACTCATGGATTAGGGCCAGAGTCAACTACTTCAGAATAAGATGAAATAGCTCTCGCAGGAGACAGCTATATGATAATCTGCCTGAGTAATGCTCTTATCCTAAATCTTAATAGTTATGTTTGTCTTGAGCTTTGTATCATGGGGATTCATCTGCCTTTCTTCATCTTAGCTGTTATCTTTAGTTTAGCTATTCTATCTATCATTTACAAGTAAATACAGTCCCTCCTTACCTCTGCATATATTCTTGGTCTTGCACACTTTCAGTGGAAGTGTTGCACATTAAATCGGTGTATTTTTTGGAGAAAAAAAAAGGGAAACAATGTTCCTGGCTTTTGCCCCATCACCTTTAAAAGGAGGCATTTGAGAGTCTTGTGTTGATTTCCAAAACATCGCCTTTTCTCACAATGTAGAAGATGTTGGTATAGTTCACTGTTATGCAGGGTGTCCTGTGACCATGCCTGGCCCCTGATAAAGGTGGGTGGGAGCAGGGCTCCATATTGTACCTATCCTAAGTGGCTATTCTTCTTAAAGACTACTGAAATTTAAGGTACCAGATAAACTTTGTGTTTGAGCAACTCCATTCAGGTAAAGACCTGCAACTGAGGTGTTAAGCCAAATCTGGCTTTCTATACAAACAGAAGAGAAAGCCTGTTTTACAGGGGCTTATCATCTGACTGCTTAAGATGGAAGCAGATCTGGAAAAGGTAATGCAACAGATAAACATTACGATCTGATAGAAGTTTGGCAAAGCACCGTGTTTGCATCAGAGATGACCTTTTATTATTTCGCTGTCATTTTTAACATTTTGGGGAAGGGTTTTGTTGGAGCAAGAGTAAGTGAACCAAAAAGTAAAAACGTGAATGTGGAGGTTAAGGGCTGAGTGAAGGAATAGGGTATGGGGTAGGAGATTTAACATTTCTGTTCAGTGGGAAGTAAGTTAGATGGCAGACAGAAAACACTGTTCACAGCTGGGGTGAGGGTGGCATTGGTGAGACACTGGAGTTCTTCATCCTCCTGATGAGAGAAGATGAACTGATAAAGCTGCTGGCTTATCCCATTGATCTCTGTGTTCCCCAGCATAATCATCTGGGGCAGTAAGGCATCATACTGTTCCCTGCGAATGCTTGTTTTTCTCATCCTAGAAGCAGGTGGGGCTATAGACAAGGAGAGAGAGGAAGAAATAACCCTGGTTTGATTATGATTCCTCTTTCTTATCTACAGAATCACAGAATTCTTCTGGTTGGAAGGGATCTTAAAGATCATCTAGTCCCAGCCCATGGGCAGGGATACCTTGCGCTAGACCAGGTTCTTCAAAGCCCTGTCAAAACCTGGTCTAATTATTTTTCTGTGCCAGCTCTGCTGTGTATGGGATGCTATAGGATGTACTTTTAGCAGTGTAAAGGTTATGCCTTTCCCCCAAGGATCATAACAACCCACTTATTTTACCATTAATCTCTCTCCAACGTGAACAAACCAGTTGCATGATGGAGGGTTGCTTTTTTTTAACCTCCTGACTATGGCGTGCAGCCACAAACTCCTCCAGAGTTCTCTGCAATGACAGCTGATCTCTGATTCTCTCTCCCAAATGTCTGCAGGCTCATAGAAGAAAACACAGGTTTTTTTTTTCCACAAGGAAAAGACGAAGGTTGATCCATGTGTTTAAAAGTACAGAGTTGCCAATTACAAGTAATTTTTTTTAAATGAAGAAAATAGGCTTAATTTTCTTCTAAAACACAGTAGTGTGATTCCTTAGTTTTAATGATTTCATGCAAGTGTAACAGAGCTGAAAATAAAACCCAGTATATTTAACTTAGTGTAACAGCTCACATGGGAATTATTTAAGCATAGGCTGATGATATGACTAATGTTCCATCCTGACAGCCTGCTCTGGTGCCTTCCTCGACTTTGCTTCCAGTCTTAGAGCTTGTGAAGCACAACAGTGTGCTAAGCAATGAAGAGCTACTGAAAATAAACTCAATCTCTGGGGCAGATCACTTCACCTTTTTGTACCACTCTTTTTGTTCTGTCCCATTGCCTGCTACCACATCAGCAGTTATTTCTTATTTATTTATTTTGACTGGAAAAGTTAAAATACTGGAAAAAAACTGTGGAGCCTTGAGATATTTCCATTTGGAAAAACTTCCAGGGTATTTCTTAAGTAGCATGGCTTTGATATGTGCGGATCTCCTCTCTGTATATTAGCAGGCTATTTTACGTCTTGTCTGATGGATATGGTCCTTATCAGAAAAGAGACGATGTATTCTGGGTGTTCTCAGCTCGAGTGAACCATGGGAGATGTGGTCTGGCAGAGAAAGGCGGAATAATGCAACTGGATTATAGTTATCAAGAGGTACTCTGGTGAAATTTTGAAATACAGAACTTTCAATAATTGTATCTTTGGGCAATTCTTGTGCTTCAGTGTTAAAATTGCACTGGAAAATAGATACCTCCTCCCCGCAAAAAAAGGCTTGTTGAAAATCCAATTTTGCATCTGACCAAACAGCTTAAATGCAACACTTTGAGCCAGCACTCCTTGATATCCCTTTTCACAGTGACTGTATCTCCTCCAGTCCCAGCCACTGCTCTATAAATAACCACGCCGCCCTAGCAGGAAAGGCCCACAGAAATGCACTGCAAAATCTGGAGGCAGCCAGGCTTACTGCTGATTCTCTGTGGATGGAGGGATCCAGCTGCCTCGTCTGTGTGTAAGCTGTAATCTTGAGACAGTGAATCTGCAAATCCGGTCCTATTCAAGTCTCTGTGTATGTTTTACAGAAGAGGCCGGGGCTTTAAAGCATTTCCACATAGACAGATTGGTGGATTACTTTTTCAGAAGTCAGGTGGAGCCAGACAGTTATGTAAAAGCTTTTGAATGCTTGTTTTGTATACCTTATTTTAGATACCAAAAGAGCCTGTCCATCTAGGTGAACCAGATTCTCTAAAGCTGGGGAGCAAATCATGGACATGGATCTGATCAGGAGCCCCTCTGATAATGTTCACTTCTTAGAGTGAGTCAGGTCAGGGCAAAAATTACATGCTCTCTTAATGTCCATCAAATTTGCCTCCCACCCCTTATTGTATCTGTGTTTCATTCCCATTTCTCAGGGCTTTTTGTCCTTCCTATGAATCATGATAATTTACCAAAATAATAAAATAAGGTCTTCTTCAGACAATGTGCAGAAAGCCTCTGCTCACACAGAGATTGCCTCTGCTATTCAAAAACCAGAAGAGCTCAGTACATGTGTCTCTAAGTTCATCACTCATATTTATCTGTAGTAATGAAAAATGAAAATAAAACATATTCTTTCATCAGTCATTTAAATGCCATGATCTATTGCTTTAATAAAGATGAAACCAAAAGCCTTTATATTTGGAACAGTGCAAATGAGAGCTTTCTTCCTATCTTTGAAATTACTGGTGTTTTTTCTTCTTTGAATGAACAACCACTGCGTTTCTGTGTCATGCTGTCACTTGCATGAATGACTCTGCATTTAGGAAACTGAAATGTCTGTAAGTTAAGAATCAGCTCTTATGATGAGACTAATGATTTCATTAATATCACAAGCTCTTCAAGGTCATGCCTATGGCTCTGACACCATGGAAAGATTTCCAAGGAAGATGGACATTACAAGTATAGGGCTGAAGTCACAGACCATCAGTGTACATATTGAACCAAGTGGACACTCTGGTTGGATGAGGACTGTATCTAATTCCAGTGCCCATTACCTTCTCTGACATAAGGTTCAGTGTGTGGATAAGGGGAGAGGCACTTCTCCCACCAAAGCGTCTGTCTAAGTAGTATTGGTCAAAAGGTGAGGTACCAATCGAAAGAATTCAAGTATAGGCAATGTTGCTCCTTAATTTTGTATTTCCAATAGAACTTCTTATTGCTTATTGCTTGTTTTCCTGTGTTCAACTTTCTACTTGATGAATTTAATAGGGTGAGTTGTCACCTCTCAGCTCTGTCAGGGTTTACTCTTCGGCACAGCTGTTTTGCCTTGCCACTCACTAAAAAACACATAAACTGAATACAAATTTTCTTTAAAATACTGATATTTGGGATATACTGTCACATTGGTGTTGCACTATTGTGTGCTGTCAAATCAGGGTTCTGATATTTTTTCTTTGCAGCTTTCAGGGCACACATCAGATCATGCTTAGTTTACAATAAAGCCAAAGATGGACTTAGTATAAAGCCAAAAGGTATGAGTAGGGTAATCCTTTTTATTTCGGTCATAGTTTTTAATCTAGCTATCTCTGCACCAAGTCCAGCAACCTGTGTCTGGCAAAAATGTTTCTTTCAAAAAGGCATCCAAACTTGATTTGAAGGTATCAGACCATGATATCATGGCTGGATCTATGCTGTATACTGAAGAAGGTCTGATCATGAAGAAAGATACAGGTTACATTCATGGACATCTGTGCTGGCTTATCTGTTATGTGATGTGTTAGATGGCCAACATGAAAGTACAGCTGGGAATAGAAAGAGTATTTCTTTCACTGTTAGGAATCTGGCAACCTCTAACTCTCTCTGATGTGCCAGTTAGAGCCTCTGAGATGAAAAAGGTTTGTGGAATTTCACATATTTATCTTGGCCTATACTTTCTCTGACTGATGAGCACACAGAAGGTCAAAACAGACTTTGTTTGCATGGTAGTTGCCTACTGCATAGGATGAATATTCTCTGTCCATCCATCTCAGCTGAGGTCCTCAACAGGAAGAAAGGCTTCACTCTGTTGCACTGCAAGCATTGTGGGCCACTGGAGAGTGGTCTACTGAAGTTACACCAGCTGGTCTGGCTAAGCTCATGGCAGCAGTGTCTTCCACAGCTGCTTCTTAGCTCACACCATGGCAAGGTGCCTGCATGTGCCTGATGCTTTGAGATCAGTGGAGTCACAATGCCACCCCAAATACTTGGCAGTTCCTGCCACAGGCCTGCTGTCTGCTGTCTCGGCTTGTGCTGTTGTGGCTTGTTCAAAGGCAACCTCATACCTCATTAGACCCTTTCAAAATACTGCCTCAGCAGCTGCGGCTTGCAGGTAGAGTCCTTAATACCAGAGTTAAAACTGACCCCAGCTTCCTTACTGCAGTTGCATTCGCATGTTTTCTACACAATAGTTGAGAGGTGAAAGGGGAGCAGATGGCAACAGGATGGCTCAGGGAAATGGAAATGCCTCCACCTTCTCACCAGCTACAGTTCATGTACCTACAGGAACTGTGTGGCAACTAGTGAAGGAATCACTAGCTATTCTTTTCTGGAAAATCTTCACAGCAGAAGCTGTAACTTGAAATTGTACACATGCAGGATTCAAGAAATAAAGCTCATATTTTCTTGATATAATTCACTATTTTATTCTGTAGTCCCTTTGGCCTGTACCTGTAAGTCCTTACATCCAAGCTCCTTGAAATTCCATCTGCAGAAATGACTCTTCTAGTGGCATGTTTATTGTTAAATATTGTTATTTTTCAGTGTTGATGCTCAAGGAAACAGGACATGAGATTGCACCTGACAGGTTATTTAACATTGGATTTCAAACCCCCAGAATAGTAGACCCCATCACTAAGCACATTGTCAGCAGAGAAACTGCACGGCAACTTTCCTTTTTTGCTAAGGTCAAGTATTCCCTTCCTGGTCTGGATTGGATGTCTTTGGGAATAAATTGAATTGGGGAGCAAATGAAGCATCCATCGGACTGGCCTGCTGCTTGGACAGCCCAAGCCATGGCCTATCATAACCGAAATCTGAGACAAAAGTCTAATGCAAAGGGGAAATTCCATCCAATGTGGATTTACACAGCATAAGCTACCAGGTGAAGGGCCAGAGTTCAAAAAATCTTGACTAAAGTCCCCTTTTGCAGAGAAATTTCTATGGACTTCCAAATCTTTATTTTAAGCAATGTTATCAACATGCAAGGACAGGGACTGTAAGGGGAAATGGGCAGACAGATTCAGCGTATCATCCAATCGTAACCAAAACATGCAGCATCTCCTTTAGGAATTTTAAAGTCTTGGCAAATCAACCTCATTTCTTAAATATGTACCAAATTTCCAATTTCAGCTGGTGTGTCTGAAGTTTGTTGTCATTAATTCTTGTTATGTTTTTCTCCAGTAGATGAGAGAGCTCTATTTTCTCCTCATTAATGCAAACATTTTGGAATCAATTCATCTCTGTCATCTTTTGCTAAGCAGAACTGATTCAGTTTTTCAGCTCTCCCACAGGAAGGCAGGTATTCCAGCCCTCTAATTATTTTTGTAACAGATTTTTCTATCTGTTCCAGTTTTCCGCAGTCTAGAAACCACATCTGGATACACTCTTCTTCTCTTGGTCTTTCCTTTGATGTATATAGAAGGAATAAACAAATATATAAAAAAGTAGATGAATAAATAAATGAAAAAAAATAAGGATTTTTCTCATCCTTCTCCATCACTAGCTGGTTCAATACCTTACTAAGGTGTATTAATTATTTGATTCAATTTGAAGTTCCCACTGAGTGACTTCTGCATGGCAGAGCCTAAATGCTTTCCAGAATCAGTGACTTTTCAGGCTATAGTTCTACCCTCCTATGCTTGGTTTTCATCCTTCTTCCTGGGTTGACATTTGGATGCAGTGAGATTTCTTTATGTTTGCTTCGATGGGTGCAGGTAAGCCAGGGATATAAATTGCTCCAAATGATAGCCTCAGCCTCACTGTTATATGTTGGTCAGGCAAGCTTTAGGGCACCTGCAGACTATAATGTCAGTTTAAAAGAGGCAGTTAACAACACTGAGAGGAATTATGCAGGAGCGAGTGGGATGCAGCTTCATTAGGATGTGTTCATTAGGATGCATGACTGAGAGCTGTGAGAGACTGAAGCATAATGGTCACCTAAGATTTCTCTATAGCTGTCCCCATATTAATACCAACCTCCTTTCAGTGAGTGCTCTTCTGCCTCTTTCCCCCTCTACAGACTTTTACCATGTCTTGGGAAAAAAGCAGTTATTAGCAAGGAAATAAAGCACTGTGTTGGTCACAGTTATTCCATGCGGTTAATAGGAAAAGGAAAAAAAATATGTGGATGAAACTAGGATTTTTTAATGTACAATAGGAATAGAAAATCTTTGACAGATTCAGGTCTTGTAATGACAGCAGAAAGTATGCATCAAAAAGGTTAAAGGCACCACTGCAGTACATCCTTATGAGAATCTGTTGAGTTGAAACGATGGCTTTCTTTTATTCCATGCAAAAGCCAAAACCAAATAAATAAGTAAAAAGCAACAGTCATATTTCGTTGTCATGTTCTTAATGTTCATGTTTCAGAGAAAAATCCTGGAGTCTGATCCTTTTTTCTCATGCTGTCACAAATATATTCTAATGGCATTTTAGGCTTTACTGCAGTGCAGCATGAATTCGGCATGTGTTTGACAACAAATACAAACCAGCCCAAACCACATCAAAAACACTTTTCCAACAACATTTGACTGTTGTATTTACATCAGAATTTCAGTCAAAGCAAGCAAGATCACAGGCTGGAATCTAATTTTCTCACATAATTTGGAGAGCATAGTGCTCCAGTACCCCGGTTTTAAGGAAAACAAATCTAAAAGGTTTTCTAGAAGAGAACAACCCACATATTTAAATGGTACAATTGAGTAATGGAATAGTTAAGCCAGCTCAGGTGCAAGCAAGTACTTCCAGACTGAGTTCTCACCTTTGGAAGCTACCCATATAATTAGAAAAGAAATCTCTTGCTGATCCCAGTTTCTCATCTGTCTACTTCCTTTCTAAGTATTGTATCATAGTGTTTGAGCAAGATTTCAGCAGAAGATTAGAAAGCTGATACGAGATCACGTGTATCTTACTTGGGCCATAATGATTGTACCAATGCAAGTATCTTCAAATTCAAGGCGTGTTGTGCTTGTATTATGAGCTTGGACAGGATCTACAAATGAAACAAAAATAATAATATCCAGTATAAAGATGTATTTGTGCCTGGAAGTGTGTGAGACTTTGTGGATAGCCGTTGACATTTCAAAAAGCAATTGTTTTCTGTTTGTGAGAGAACATGTTCTACTGCACAGTAGAGGGTATCGTGCCCTTTATGTTCATCATCCAGAAAGCCTATTTAGGTTTAATTCACCCATATCAAAATTCTGGGAAGGTTTGAAGGGAACTATTTTGGGGACATTTTTTTAATCCATTTTTTCTCATAAACTTTATGGAATTTGTTCCAAATAAAAGAGTGCCTGCAGCAAGTACTGATTCCCAGGGAGTCTGAAAGAAGGATTAACAATCAGGTGGAAAAAAGCTCAGTGGAAGTCAGCTAGCTGTCTCTTAAATGCTTGTGTGCTTGACTGTTTCCTGCCTAGCACCTGCCTCCATGGTTAGTCTTCTCATTCAGAAGGAAGGAAAAAGCATAGAAGGGAATTTCCATAAGAGCAGAGCAGGAACGCTTCTCACCACTTCTAATCTTTTAGTGTCATAGTGAGAGATTTGTTATAAAACAGCAATGGTTTTTCTGCAAAGTTGAAAAGAAAAAAGAAAAAGCAGTAAAAAGCATAGGCAAAGTCAACTTTTTTGTTAGATTAGATTTCTCTCCATATGAATTATGAATCAAAACACAAACAAGAGGTAGGGAAGTTGGCAAGTTCCTGTAGTGACAACAGCAGCAGCTGCCTCACAGAGCTGTAGCCAAGTCAATGGAGCACAACTTTCTCTAATGGACTGTGTTTGCAAAAGGAGTTTCTTCTAAACTGAACAAAAGAGATAGAAAGACTTGAAATTAACTTGAGTAAGCTGTAAAAACAGAGGGTGAGAGCCAAGCTATAAAATCACACATGCATCAAGGGAATAACATAACCTAGGGAATCCTCTCATCTGGGGTGAATCTTCCTTTTACTCACCCTTAGACTCTGGATTGACTAGATCCCCTATTTGCTGTTTAGAGCCTGAGATGCTGCAGAAGCACCCACATCAGTAAACCCCATCCATGGCAATCACAGGCAAATCTGTAACAGATGCTTTGCATAAAACAGCCTGCAATATTTAATGTGTTCATTCATGCAGCCTACAAGCCACACACCATTACCAATCCTATCAAAGCAAATATAAGACTTGGAAGAAAAAACAAAAAGTCTTAGAGCCTTCAGAATGTTAAAAGGTGAAGGAGAGAGCTGACAGAAAGCACGAGTGCATTTACACAGGCATGAGTCTACTGAAAACAGTCTTTTCCCATCTTTCCATATCACTACGTGACTTAAAGTCGTTTTTTTTTTTACCTCCTACTGCCATCTCCCTCTTTCAGACCATAAAATCATGTGAACAGGCCTATTAGTTACGATTCTTGCAGCCTGAAACTACTTTCATCTGAGGGGATTTCCTAAGGCTGACATGGTTTTCCACTTAGGAACACCTTACAGGCACCTTTTCCAGCCTTTTCTGGTCTCTCATCTTGGACAAGAAGTTCCATATATCTTTAACCTGTAATTAAAAACTTTATTTTCAATCTCTGTCCTTTTAATTTCATTTGAAATTAAATCAAATTCAATTTACCTATCTTCACGTTTGTCGACCCTTTCAAAACCCTTGTGATGCACCTAAGTTCTGCTGCTCTTATTTTTTAAGCTTCCACATGTCCTGGGTTCAGCAGTAGCAGTCATTTTTCTCCTTAGTAGCTGGTGCAGTGCTGTGGTTTTGACTTTCAGCCTGGGGACAGTGCTGATAACACCAATGTTTTTAGTTACTGCACAGTCATGTTTACTCTGACCAAGGACTTTTCTGAGTCTCATGCTCTGCCAGGGAGGAGGGGAAGCTGGGAGGAAGCAGAGACAGGACACCTGACCCAAACTGACGAAAGAGGTATTCCATACCACAGCACATCATGGCCAGGATGTAGAACTGGGGGTAGTTACCTGGAAGGGCTAGATCACTGCTCTGCTAGGGCTGGGTATCGGTCAGTGGGTGGTGAGCGGTTGTATTCTCTTCCCTTGTTATTTCCCTTATCATTATTGTTATTGGTGGTAGCAGCAGTGATTTGTGTTATACCTTAGTTACTGGGCCGTTCTTATCTCAATCCATGGGAGTTACATTATTTCGATTCTTCTCCCCATCCTGCCAGGAGCTGGGGGAGGAAGTGAGGAAGGGAGGGAGTTGGCTGCGTGGTTCTGGGTTGCCAGCTGGGCTTAAACCATGACACCACAGGACAACTTTAAAAAGTTGCTGGTTGATTTCAGAGCATGAATAAAAATTATTTTGCAATAAAATTTAGTACTTATATCACTTTAGACCCAGACAGTTCAGCTTAGCAAGTTAGCCAAGTCTCAAAATAGCCACCTATGGAAAACCTCATCATCAGATCATTAGTTTAACACTTTCATTCCTTTGTCCATCCAAATGCATAACAGGGCATAGAAATGCAGCACTCTTGAAGGCACATGCATGCTGGTTTGTATTCATTGCCTGTACTTTTGTTTCAGTCACTGGTTGCATGTCAGAAGATGCTCTGGGCTACGTCCATGCTTCTGAGCATGGAATTCTCACTGTATTTTTGAGTCCTCACAGGTGGGTGAAATTAAAACAGCTCTTGGGCTATGACCTGGGATGAAGGAGAGACCTGGGAGAGCTGAGCTTGTTAACCCTGCCTTGGCCATAGTTAATGCCAACGGGGCTGGGATAAGAAGAAGGTGATAACTGCTCCTATGAGTTCACCCAGCAGATACGAGTGCAAGTGAAACAGCAGAAGCTTTCAGGCTGATCGTACTGGAAGAAGATGTGTGGTGCTTGAATAACACAGCTCCTTACATGTGCAAGGGAGTTGGGGCTGCAAACAACATTTCCCAAAGCTACTTCTCTCTCCCAAATGTGCTGCCCTTGCTGTCTGTCTGCTTAGTCTCAAGCCATATATTTTGTTCCGAAGGAGGGTCATATTGAGAAAGATTCCTCTTTTCAGTGCTGATAAACAGTCAAAATATTTAATTAATAGGCTGAACTAATATAATGCCATCCAGAGGGACCTTGACACGCTTGTGTGGTGGGATGACACCAACATTATGAAGTTTAACCTCGACAAGTGCAAGGTCCTACACCTGGGTTGGAGCAATCCCAGGCACAGCTACAGGTTGGGCAGAGAAGAGATTCAGAGCAGCCCTGTGGAGAAGGACTTGGGGGTGTTGGTTGATGAGAAAATGAACATGAGCTGGCTTCAGTGTGCGCTTGCAGCCCAGAAAGCCAACCATATCCTGGGCTGCATTAAAAGGAGCGTGACCAGCAGGTTGAAGGAGGTGATCCTGACCCTCTACTCTGCTCTTGTGAGACCTCACCTGGAGTATTGTGTGCAGTTCTGGTGTCCTCAACATAAAAAGGACATGGAACTGTTGGAACAAGTCCAGAGAAGGGCCACGAGGATGATCAGGGGACTGGAGCACCTCCCGTCTGAAGACAGGCTGAGGAAGTTGGGGCTGTTCAGCCTGGAGAACAGAAGCTGCATGGAGACCTCATAGCAGCCTTCCAGTATCTGAAGGGGGCCTATAGGGATGCTGGGGAGGGACTTTTCATTAGGGACTGCAGTGATAGGACAAGGGGTAATGAGTTAAAACTTAAACAGGTTTAGATTGGATATAAGGAAGAAGTTTTTTCCTGTGAGGGTGGTGAGGCACTGGAATGGGTTGCCCAAGGAAGTTGTGAGTGCTCCATCCCTATCGGTGTTCAAGGTTAGGTTGGACAGAGCCTTGGGTGACATGGTTCAGTGTGAAGTGTCCCTGGGCATGGCAGGGGGGTTGGAACTAGATGACCTTAAGGTCCTTTCCAACCCTAACTATTCTATAATTCTGTGATTCTATGACGAAGCATAATGGAAAATGCTTATGGAATTCCCACATGAAAAATTTCATTCAGTTACAGCCAGTGAGGAAAACAACAGTGAAATGGGACCTCAGAGTTAGAATCATAGAATCATAGAATCGTTCTCTGGTTCTCTGGTCTGATAAAGAGCAGCTTGAAGAAAGACCATTTTATCTGGTACACAGCAGTGTGAAGAAAGGTCATTTAATCAAAATTATTTGCTCCTCAAACCCAAACAAAAAGAAAAAGAAAGGAGGGTGAAATTTTCTCCCAGTATATCGAGTTTCATTAAAGCCATCACGGCATTGCTCGGTTTAACCTGGTGGTATCTTTCAGTGTGAAAATCTGGAGGGATTGTTAAGGAATCTTTAAAATGAAAAGATGATATTATAAAGAACGTCAGCAGAACTCAGGCCTTGATCATGCATCTGAGGAAAGAAAAACCCAGGTCTGTTCACTCTGATGAAAGCTGATTAATTTTTCTACCATCAGCACTGTCTTTCTCATTAGATCTAGAGGGACAGGTGGATTTTGGGGAATCCTCTGAAAGAATGAGTGACATTACAAAGTTAGAAGTGGGTAAGTAAATGATGAATCCAAAGGGGACATAAAGTTATCCCAAGGTGACATGGCTTCCTCACAGTCACAGGAAACATTGCTGGCAGCACTGGTCTTCTAATCCTTCCTAATACTTTCTCCACCTTGAATGAAATTACTTTGTAATTGCTTTCAATTCTTACCCACTGGCATTATTATTAATTTATTAACAGTTATATATTATTTATATATATTAATTATTGATAATTATTAATTTATTAATTGCATTTCCTCAATGAAAAATTACAATAGATCTACATTCAAATTGAATAAATGACAAAAAAACATTTGTGAATGGAATAATAAGCCCAAAGAATTGAATATTAAGGAGCAACTATTAAAACGGTATTTACCATGAAATCATAAACTGTTAGAATTGTTTATTTGTTACTCACATAGCAATTCCTTTGATTAAATTTTTACTATGATTAGGTCTGCACAGCAATCCCAATGCTTTTCATGTAGTAATCCAACACAGTTCAAAGGTCCAATACTGCAATGAGATGCTCATAAACAATTTATTAACTGATTACTTTGTAAGATTATACACATTCTTTTGAGAAAAAATACTTGTTTCTTAGTTTATTAGTTATAAACTGTCTGCCCTGATGTGTTCTAGAGGCTCTAAAACACAAACAGTACCGGTGATGGGGTTTGTCCTTGAACATTTTCTTTTGCTTCAGTTATATACAGCCTTCATCTTAATTCCTTAAAGTCTTGACTCCTGCCACTATTTCCCCTTTACCAGCCCCAGGCACTGACAGAGAGGTTTGTGTGAATTTAGTGCTCCTTCAGAGGCTTTGTCCTGACAGCCTGGAAAAACAAACTCCCCTTTTATATATATGGCGAAGTGCAGCATGGAAGCAATGCTACAAGCTCCCTGAAGAGTCCAGCAAGAGATTAGAAGATATATCATTCATTTTCAGTGTCTTTTCCTAAATATATTTGATGACACATCCAGGGAATCCAATACTTGACATGGGAGTGATTTCTGTCACTGGGAGGTGAGTCAACATTACCGGTTATTTCAGTCCTATTAGGCTTTTACTCTCCACTACTATGGGCTGAACTGGACCTCACTTTGGTTCTTGCATTGGTGGCAAGTGTTGTAGGTAAAGTAGATGAGGTGGAATATTCTTGGAGTTTGCTTCTGTGAGAGGTGAATCAATTTAGCCCATTTTGGCAAATTATTTAAACACCAAATTATTGCATGTGCTTATAAGTTTAGAAGCTGTCAGAACTGAAGTCCACATCCTAATAACACTCCTATTTATTCCATTCTGTAGACAACCTTTTCAACAAGATAAAAGGTTCAATTCAACCTTCAGGCATGTGCACAGGTATCCCCTCCCGTCCCTTCTTCTTCCCCAGTGATTTAATTTGTTTGTTAAACTAGAATAAACAGCAAACCATAGAGAGCTCTCTGTACAATGAAAAGGAGGTGAACAAAGCTAGGACACTCTTTGAAGCAGCCTCAAGCAATGTGTGAAGTGATGTCTGAGCAACCAAAAGGATTTGGCTAGATGGGGCTTCGATCTTTGAAGTTGTGGTCCCATGACATTGCTATGCCTCTCAGTCACTTGTATTTTCTCTTAAATCCTGGCATGTACTCATTTTTAGTCTCTTACTCCTTTCCCTAAAACAAAACCCCATAATTGAGTTTGCATAACCACCTCAAGAGCAATCAATAGTTCCTGAAATTTAATGCAGCACTTTTTAAGCTTCCAAAGAGAATAACAATTATGTGGGGCCCAATTCTGGGCCCAGGGCTGCTTTGCCCCTTTCAGATGCCTGTGGAGAAGGTCTCTCTTGCATGCTAATGTTTTGTGTTGCAACAAGGTCAATAGCTTCAGGCTTGATCTTGATTAGTATTTAAAGGCATATTGTTGCAAAGCATTAGCTGAGGCATTTTAACCCTACAGACAAGTGATGAAACTAAAACATGTATTTGCTGGACAGATGCCATTAGAAATGCACTAGTCAGTACCTGTAAAAGCACATCATTTTTTCTGTCTGTGATGCTTTAAAATGCATTCCTTACCATGGTCTAATTTACATTTAATTCTAGAATATAACTAGCTTGTTGCTACTGCCCACCCTGACCAGATGCCAACTGCCCAGCAGGTTTTACAAAGTAGGTTGAGGTTTCATCACTTCTCCCGCTCTTCAGAAGTTTGCTCATAAGGCAGCTCACTGCAAAAGTCTTCCCTCTGTGAGATGCTGCAGGGCCAGCCTTGCTGATGGGAATCCTTAGGGTGCAAAAGACGAGGGCTGACAGGCAGCTGTGGGAGAGAAACGGTGGCAAGCCTAAGATGGCACAGAGGTTGAAGCAGAGACTGAATCAGAGAAGTAAATGTAGCAGATCTTAAGCAAGCTTGCCCATGATTTATACTGAATGTGCCTTTCACTGTGAAGTATCTGGCCCCTCTTCTTGAGCATGCCACACTCCTTTCTTACATGCTCTGTTTAGCAATGAAGTCACTGACCTTTTCGTTGTCCTTATGACACTTCCAAGGATTGAATGTAGGTTGTTTTCACCTCCTCAAATGCTGGCATCCCCTTTCTTGTTATTAAACATTCTGGCTTCATATCAGTTTTATAATTCCACTTTTGGAGTCAAGGAATCAGTGGCAGAAGATAAAAAGTATTAAAGTTGCTATTAGGAGGCTACTGTAAAAGAAAATTAACTGGAAATAGAGACTTCTGCACAGAAAAAAGAGGCACACAGGGAATGTTCTTTCTAAGGGCAGGTGCAGCCTGATCCACACTACTGTGTAATCATTTTCTGACACTGAATGATTTATTCTCCAAGTTTTACACCATCTTGGAATTCCTCATTGTATAATGCTTTAACTGCTGGAGGCACTGTACACAAGAATAGCCTCAGAAGCTCCCAAACCCTGCTGTGTTTTTCCTGATTTGTAGCACTGGATTTCTCTATGGGGAGGCATAAAAGGACAAAGAATGGATTTCTCAACTATTTTAAAAGGAGTCATGAAGGAGACAAGCAAAGATTAAAATATCCCTGAAAACTGAGAAAAAAAAAAAGAGGGAATGCAGGGTAAAAGTAAAAAAAAACCAAAAAGCTCAAAGCACGCTCCAGAGCTGCCATGCAAAAGTGCAAAAGTAAGAAAGACAAATGTTTCTGTTACGTAAGCTAGAGCTATTAAAAACCACCAGGGAATGTATGTCCCCCGCAAAACCCCCAATTTTTTTGTTTTCTCCTTGTTTTTCACCAGGAGGTGGGGCTGTTAAGCACAGAATTTAGTCTCTGCTGCACTGATAAACTGTAGGTAAAATAAAAATCATCTTTCTCGTCCTTTTCCCTCTGAAGCTCCATTGTGAAAACGTGAACGAAAAGTATGAACTTTCTATATATATATTTTAAGCATTGATTTCATATTCTGATGCAAAAATGGAAATAACATTAAAATGATTTTGCAATGGTTTAAATGAACTGCCTCTAGGAGTGAATTAAGTACTAATAGCTGATTAAAACATGCGTTAATTTGGGAGACTGGAAAGCTCAGGAGGTTTGTAATTATTACTATTCCCAAATTTCTATTGAGTCTATTTCTAGGAGATCTCTGCAAATCAGTTATAAGGATTAAGTCACAAAAAAAAATCACAGGATCCTGCAATGTGGTTAATTGCATAATAAAAAGATAAACACACTCAAGGTCACTTGATTCTAATTCTGACAAGCTGCCACAAGGGATGAAAGCAGCTTTTATAAAGTGAAGAGCTCAAGTTGAGGGAAATGCTTATTTCTGGTGCTTCCATGCTTCCTGCTTTCACCACAATTAAGGGAGATGTTGCAGACCCCTTGGGATGGGAAGGTGCAGCCAAAGGAGGAAAACATGCAACACAGCAGAGAAATAGGTGTAAGGCTGATCCCCCACCTCATGCCTTGCCATTGAGCCAAGACCCCTCAATGAGAGGTCCACTTGCCTTGCCTGGTGACAGGACTTCGGTGGATCCCCCAGTACCTGCCACATCAGAGATGGCCCTAACTCATTCACAATCCAAAGTTGTAGTCAGAAGTTAACTAGTTCAGAGAAGACCATGGAGAAATCCACATTTACCAGGGAGGGTACAGTCATCAGGCAAGGGAAGTAAAGAATTATTTCAGGCCAATGGTGCTACCGAGTTCAGGAGTAATGACTGATCATTGTGTCCTGCGGCAGTCACAGCTTCTGCCAGCTCATCCAAATGCTTCCTCCCACTCATAACACAGCACTTCCCTCTCCCCCATGATGACTCATGCTTTGTTCACTTCCATCCACAGCCCCATGCCTGCCAGGCACTAGGAATAAAGCACAGCCAAAATGTGGCCTTCTGTATCATGGCGAGTTCTACCTGCAATGTATGGAGGGCAATGAAGTCCCAGTTGTTATTTGGTCTCCTCTGTGAATTCATCTAGGTGCTGAGCAAGATGGAAACACATGAACAAGATGGGTTCTGTAATATAGCCAGCTGCCTTGTATTGTTTCCTACCTGAAACTGTAAAAGTTTTCAACCCCTGAAGAGTTTGAAGGCCACTTAGCACATATCGGTGATGAATAGTTTCAATACAAAATTTACTCAAACAATGGTTTGTTTGAACCTTGTTCCTGCCATAAGTAAATAGAAAGCACTAACTAGATACTTTAAACAGAGGTTGATTTTCATATCCATAAAAAAAAGCATCAGGAGCTGGCCTGTTAAGACTTCCAGAAGGCCCAACAGGGAGATATAACAGACAGATAAAGCAGCTTGTTCCATTCAATGATTTTAGTGTTTGTCAGGATTAGGAATGAAGGGGCTGTGCAGCATCCAAGTTTCAAGTCTTGGGCCAAAAAATCATAAATGTAATTCTTCAGTGGGAAAAGATTTCCTTTCTGATCTCAGATTTGTCATCCACACCACTTCTAAGTACACCATCTGTATCCAGGTGTTATCTACCATACCGTGATGGTGGTGCAGAGTCACAGAGATGCTTGAAAATATTTAATGATAATATTTGGGAAACATCAACACTAGAAGATCCTGCTAGACTTCTGTGAATTTCCACTCCCTGTTTCCTAGGCACAGAGTCTGCATAGGGCAGCAACAGAACAAGGTCAGGATGCATTGCTAGAAAAAGAGGTTACTGGAGTTCCTTTCCTTGTTCTAGTGAATATTTAAATATTATATATAAACTAGATAAGATATTAAAGGAAGAAGTGAGATAGTAAGAGGTCCTAATTCACTAAAAAGTTTATGGCACTATCTCGGAGGGATGGGGCATGAGTCCAAGCTCTCTCAAGGAAGAGGATGTTTTGTCTAAGTCCTCTAGGCAGGGGTTCATAGCTTAATAGAGAAAATACTTAGCCTGATTCCACCTTCCCTTTTCTGGTTGGATTTTGAAATTATTCAATCTTCCTGGACCTTTTTAAATGACAGTAGCTATTCCAGTGTATATTTTGGCATTATGCCTTTGGCTGAAACCTGCAAGTGACTTTAAAGTGCCAGTGTCTCACTGACATATAAGAATATATTGGAAGACCTTGACTAGAATAATGTAGAGCTATCTGTTCAGAGATATTAAATTCCTATTGTTAAACAATTACATTGGACTGGTGGGAGGGCAAAGTCATAATATCTCTGAGGAGGAGAGATACTACTGCAGTGTGGTATAAATGCTTTAGATGGGAATTTTACTGTGGATTCAATGAAGCCAGAATTTCATCCTGCATCACTGAACCCTTAAGAAAGAAATCTCACATATAGCACATACTCAACTGACCACCGTGAGTTTCTCTGCTCCTGACCTGAAAAAGGGCAAAATAACTAACCTATGAATTCTTTGGTTACAACTAGTCACATGTTTCCTTTTTTTATTATCATTTTTCTTTTGACTGACAGTAAAAATGCAAACACCCAATACATCCAGAACCTTCTTCCATAAATCCTTTTTTTATTCCCTTTGTTAGCTGCAACTTTCTAGTCTTGAAACTTTGCTTTACCTCTGGCTGAAATTTCACACTCATTTAATATTAAAATTTGACAAACTGGAAACATTAAAGCTGAATTATCAAGTAGTTTGAGGCTATAATTTAATCTGCTATAAAGCAGACTTATTTTAGCAGGGAATGTCCTGAGGTAGCATTACTCCCTGTGCTTAATATACTCTTTGTTTCTTAAAAGTTACTTACAGCTTAAATAATTAACCACAGTTTATGCTTGACATTACGATATTCTCCTTCTTTGCATACAGACATGGCTGAACTGATGTGATTGTGAGGTTCTCCAGGCAAAACTGCAGTTTATTCTGTCTTACATGACTCAGAAAATTAACAGGTAAAAGCAATAATATAAAGAATTTCTTTAAGCCAAGAGAAGGGGTATAAGATAAAAACAAATATTTACATTCTGATTCTGAACTTAATATGTCTTCCTTTTTATGGTAGAAATGAAAGAAGAAAACTCATAAACTGTCACATTCTGTACCTTCATGTGTAAATATTCATAACCTTTGTTCAACACAGAGTTTGGTCACACTAGTGAGAAGTCATGAGATTGTAACTTCCAGCACTTCTCCCAAATGAACAGTAAGGATCCATATATTCCCAACTCTGATGGTCACGTAGCAATTCCTGCAAGCATTTTTCAAACACTGACATTTCCATAGATCGTTATTAGGAAAGGGAAAAAAAAATCAGTCAGGATGTTGCCGTATTCCTTGTTCTAACAAGCACAGTTCTCTTTCAAGCAAATTCTGTCCCCAGCTTGAAGTTGGCTGTAATGTCAGTGCTTATGAAAAAGGCAAACAAGCAGCGCAGCTATGATGAGTTATGCTGTGTGCAGAAAGCGTGAATGGAAAGGTGACAAGCTCAGGCAAAAGAAAATAAAAGGACAAAAGCACAGTAAATTTATTTTAAACATTCTGACAGGGTACCAGTAGTGAAGAAAAAATGATGGACACTATAAAAGTAGTAGAAAATGTGCTTATGACCAGCAGTCAAAGATCTGTTTGCTTTTCTTGTGCCAGATGGCTCTTGCAGTACTATATACTTTTATGAGGGTCATTTATTATTTCAAGTTTTGCAAGTGTTCCCAGTATGACAAACAGCACAATGCAGCAAAAACTGGCACAAGGGCACCCTCAGATTGTGATCCCAGCTTCTCAAATTTCAAATGAGCTCAGACTTGAAATTTAATTTGAAGTTCCCCTCTGAAGACAGCACTTCTCTGCTCATACCATCAATCTATTTTGTTGTTCTCCCTATAGCGTGGGCTATTTGCAGTGATAGCTTGCTTTCACATCTTAATCTATGCTGCAACACAATTCAGGTGCTTCTGTTCTGCTGTGATACATAATGAGTACTGGAGCTATAATGGTGTAATATATCTCCAATAAAACTAATGTAGATGCTCCCTTAACTTGAATTATTTCGTTGGCTATTTGAGAAATCATCTAAACATGGATAACACCCTTTTAATCTCTAACTTTTCAGCATTTCCATATAACTGGAATTTCTTGTATTTTGTTTTTATGAACATACAATCATAGAATAGTTAGGGTTGGAATGGACCTTAAGATCATCTAGTTCTAACCCCCTGCTATGGGCAGGGATACCATAGTTGAGAATATCTCTCTAGAGAGACGCAGGGAATTTTTTGGCTTGTTTAACCATGAAAAGTCCATCTCAGAATCTTTCCTGAACTGAAAAATTCACTGAAATAGGGTTTGCTTTGTTATGCGAGGAAATGGAAAATGGCTTTTATTTTTGCAGCTGATGTATGTCTGCTGCACTGATATCAGTAGATTTTATAGTCTGTTTCTATCTGTCGGGAATAAATGGAAGTTTAGTGTATGATGGGTGTGAAGTTCATGTGTTGTAAATATTAGAGCATGACCAAAAGAGCCTTGTAGATGGTGATAGAGCTAGAGAACACTGAACACTGTTCAAATGAAACCCAAAATCCAACAGAAAAAAGAAATCAAAGCCTGGGGAGGTGGAGGAACCTATTTCCAACTTATGCAATAAGGACTTGGTGTCTTATACACGAAAGATTAAAAAGAGCTTTTGAAAAAGCCAAACATGAGGAGGAAGAAACGGTAGAAATCAGACTTGGCCAGCCTGTACAGCAGAACAGAGCTTTGTGGGTGTTCCTGCACCAAAAATGCAACTGGCAAAATAGGCCCTGGTCCCTGTTCTCTCTCCAGCTCTATGACTTCTGTTTCATCCACCCCTGCTCTAGAAAAGCAAACAGAAACGCCAACTGTTTCATAATAGTAGCACATTTTGTTGTAGTAGAAGATAGGAGATGCAAAGCAGAGGAGGAGATTGGGTATAGGAGAAAAAAATCAAGGAACCAGGAAATCTACTCCTCTGAGTTGACTTCTGGTTGTTCTAATTTGTAAGAGCAACAAAGACATCAAGAGGTGTTTGACAGGTCACTTTCTGCTGGTGACATACCTGGTATAGTCAAATTCCTCTCCATCCCATTGTCTATGTAGTTTGGTTTTGTGCAACTTAATTTGCACCTCCGTTTATTCATTGAACCTGATAATTTTTGCAATAGAGCTTCTTTGTATTTCTTGGCTCTATAAACAGGGACTTCATATTTTATATTTGCATTGGTTTTAAAGACATTTCCCCCCATCAGAGTACAGAAAAAGAAAGCGTAATGACTCAAAATTTATCTCCATCCGCTGTATCTGGCTTAGTCTCAAGGAGATCACTGGCATTTCTGTGTTACTGTTCTCCAAAGAATATGTGCTTATAGTGTCCTCAGTGGAAGAGCTCTGAATTACTAGGAGACCCTGAATTTATCTATCATTTGAGATGGTTGCTGAGGCACTTTAACACCTACATAATCGCAAGGTGGTTAGGTTGGGAACACATTTCTGAATCATGGAGTCCACATGTCAGCACGAGTGACTTGGCTTTCTGTGATTTAGGAAGAGATAATGTGCAACCAGTCTTTTGTGATTTTAGAACATAAAAAAATGTACTCACATATGACAGTTCAGCGAAGGATTTGTGAAGCACAACTTGTGAACTTTATCATAAGCACTGCCTGGATGAGGAATTTCTCTGCTCCTTCAAAACAATTGTTTTCATCCAGCTTGCAGGTGTCTTCCTGTCAATTAGAGTAACCAGTTCCTTAGTGAGTTCATTGTCTGTATACCTGCGCACTACCAAGAAGAGAGGAGAGAAAGTTCTTTTTGGACCCAGTTAGTTATTGTCTCACTTGGGAAAGAGAGATGTGAAGGATGTTGCACTTAGAGACAGCATGAGACTGTAGGAGTTCCCTTACTGTTTCTCAGACCACAAGACTATGCTACTTTTGTACTGTACTTTGATAAACCAGGCATTTTCTTTCAGCCTTCTTCTTTTGTTTCTGGTGTCTTTTTATTTTTTGTATTCCACATTCTTATGCTGAATTTTAGGAAGCTCTGAAACAGAGTAAGATGTGCAATGTTCCCTTGAATGTTTTTTCCTTAAAATTAATTCCTTAGTTATATTTTTCTTTCCTCAGGGAGATATCAGGGGGGCTGGAACTTGATGATCTTAAGGTCCTTTGCAACCCTAACTATTCTACGATTCCATAATTCTATGATTCTATGTCCTGTTCAGTATTTTGCTCAACAAGAAGCAAATAATAATTTCTCTATTTTTTTTTAATTTTCCTTTTAAGAAAGTCATGACATATAAAGAATTAAAGAATTAAAACAAGGCAGTAAAATGTATGCTTTTGACACTAGGGAGATACAGGCTGGAGAAGCACTTTAATTGTAGTAGACTAACAACAAAGCATCCATGGTATGGATGCAGCTGTACTGGAAATGTTCTGTTTGTTACCAGTAAAAGAAGATAGTCAAGAAGGAAGCACATACCTATTGTTTTCCTTTTTTTTTTCTGAATAACTGTTTTTAGATTTGTTGATCTCCTGGTATTACTTGACAAAACACACAGGTTGAAAGCAATTTGATTTCTGTGAAAACAAGATGAAAATAATTTAACAAAATAATCATGTAAATAAAAATCATGACATGTAAATGTGACATAGAAATTGCATGGGCTGCTGTGACTTGTAAGAAATATGTAAAAAGGAATGTGAATACAAAGTAAAAAGTAGAAAAATTCTAGGGAGGGAAATTAAATATTTTATTGCAGAAATCTCACATAATTTACTGAAGTTAAAAAAATGAGTTTCAAGAAGTATAAGTGTTTAAATATCTCAGATGGGAAGCTTTACAGGCACATTCTTCAAGGGCAGAAGAACATATTTGGGGTGACAGAAACATCTTTTATTAGTTCAATCAATATTATGAAACATTTTAATCTATAAAAATGCCATTGGATATGATTACACTGTTTTCTTGCAATCTAAATGAAGCAAAGTTTATGTTTATATCTGCTTAGCAATTACGTGGTTTCTCTTAACTTTTTGCCCCTCTAAAGCCTTGACTCAGCTCTTTCTCATGCATCTGATATAGTCTGATCCTAAAAATTCCTTAGTCTAAGTAGTTGGCTTGTACTGTTTTAGTATTACTCATGTATGTTAATCTCGTGCTCCTACCTATTCTGTCTGCAGTGGTTGTGATACACTGTTTCCCATACAATTTTACACATAATACTATTATTCAAGATTAAGATTTAGGATTAAATTATAGATACACATAGGACCTTCCATTGGCACAGCCCTTTTAGTGAGTAACCACATCCCTCAGACCCAGACCAGAATACCTATTTCAGCCAAAACTTTTCACACTAGTCTCAAAATCTTCTGCATTTCCCCTTCAGAACTAATTTAGCCCCATTTACCTACCCAGGACTTCACAAAGTAAAAAGACTTAATAAGTTTACTAAATTTAGCAGATCACCTGAGCTTCAGAAATGGGCTGAAAAATTACTGTGAGAGGGTGCCAGAGATTCTTCCAAGACAGCAGGCACTGTAGGATCATGACCATCTTATCTTGCTTGTGTGTCTGGGTTTTCTATAGCTGACTGAATGGAAGAGAATTGGTGCAGAGAGACTGAGAAAAGGCAAGAAGTAAGCAAGTCTGATTTATACAAGTGCAAGGCAAATACTGGAGCATATTTTAATTTAGATATTACATTGCTTCCATTTAAGTCTAAGCCAACCCTGTGAATGTCCACCAGTTGAGATAAGTCAAAATTAGGATTATGAAGATATATTGCCCATGCATTAAAAAGAGATATTATTGTTTTAGCTTGCCTTGCTAATGGAGATGATGGAGATGCTTTGTGCTACTGGACCAAAGTGCAACATTGCTAGAAGAGCTGTGTACAAAATAGGAGAACTTCGCTGCTGTAATATAGAGTTCTGCTTGTGCTACTGAAGCACTTGGAAACTGGATAAACTCATAGATTCTTCCTGCTGTTGCCTGATCAGTTTGTATTTTTTTTGCTCTTCAAAAAGTCTGAAGATTTCTTTCTCTCTTTCAATCTATAAAATAGATAGCATGGTCTGGTAAAAACTCATTATTCTTTGAACCATTAATGCTGTGTGGCTTGAAGAAGAAGGATTTATTTCCTCTGCTTACATCATTTCAAGTATTTTTAAAAGGGTAGGTCATACAGGAGATGAAATCTTTGATACTGTAAAGCTGAGTATTAACCATCTTCAGAAGCTATTGCCTCATCTGCAATGAAAGCAATTGGTAATTTCCAGTCACTTCATAGCTCTCTACCAGCTGTTGATAGTCCTTAGAACTTAAAAGAGAACCAAATACCACTTTTCACTGGCATACTGAGGTACTGATTTGTACAAGATTGATTTTTGAATTAAGAATGACTTACAGAGACTTAAAAAATGAAACCTGTCTTTGTCTCTATCTTAATATTCTAGGAAGGATATGAAATGACACCAATCATTTTTTAGTGACATACAATCAAGTTAAAATATTATCAAGAATGATAAAGAGGAATGAAAGGATCAACAGACTTCAGTAGACAAAGGCCATAGTTGCAGTGATAGGTTAGATACTAATGGATACTCCTAATATTAGAATTTTAATAGTTCTCCTCAGCATTAGGGACAGTTCTGTCTCCTTGTGACTGATGCAACGTGTTTCTCAAGGAATAACACAGAAATTAACTGCCTCAGCCAACAGAGACTCCAGGTTTGCTGTCATGGACCTCCTCTGACAGGGCATCTGAGGTTTCCTAGATTAGTATGCATAACAGTACTCCAAGTCCAGAAAAAAAGTCAATTTTTCACATTTTATATACATTTATACATGGTCCTTTCTGCATGATGTAGAACCACATTTTGTCTATTTATTAAGCATGGCCAACCCACAGTGGCTATACATATCTTACAGGTAAGGTATGTGGGGCATCTGTCAGCAGTAAAGCAAGAAATAGGTCTAACTCTTCGTTTCTTCCTCTTAACCACTGCATCACAAGCCTGCCTATTATCAGGGAAGGTTTAGGTGGCAAAATGATAGGGACCATCATTTTTCTCCCCTACTCCCTGCTTAGATTCCAGCTACACACAGCTCTGGCAACAATCATGTCTTTCCATAATACTTATTTCTTCCACTCCCTATCCATTGTGATGCACTTTGTTGAACCATATGCATATTTGACTAACTTTGGTGTCTTGCAACTCATCTGGATCTGAATTGCCTGTAATGAACACACATCCAGGTTTTTTTCATTCCTTGTGAGTGGAACAGCTACCTGAGAGAGAGATTTTTGATACTGTGTGTGGCACTGGCTACCAGCTTGCAATAAAAATGATGCTAGAATGGAAAACTCAGAAACAGGATGCGAGGATGATTAGAGGTCTTAAGGATTACTCATTTGTTGGTTTGTTTGGTTGCTTTTTTTTTCAGAGAATGATTTAGAAAGCTGAATTTTTCATTTTTTTAATATATTTTTTGAAGGAAAGAAGTTAACAACAGATTTAATCAAAGTCCAGAAGTACCAATGGGGTCAACATTCCTGATGCCACAGTTCTCCATCACGGAGAGAAAATTTAGAAAGCATCAGTGGTTAGAAGCTGATACCACAAAACATAATTTTAAATACAAATTTTTACTGTTAGCTATGAGCAGGAAATGATTAAAAAAATTATTTCCATTCTTTTAAGTCTCTTGACTCATTCTTTGTGTGGCAAATGATAGCCCAGACACAGGAATTCCACAGTGAAAGCCTATTGCTTGTGTTGGCCAGGAGCTCATTTCAGATCAGTGTTTTGTCCTTAAAATTCACCCATATGCACCCATAGGAAAGAGAAGCCAAACTCCAAAGGCATATCCCAAACATAGAAGTGGAAACGGCCAGTGAAGTGATGTACCCTGTATAAAACTGTGGCTGGCAAAATCAAAAATAAAGCCAGTCTTCCTGATTCCCAGTGTGGTTCTATATTTATTTGGCCAAGGAAGTTACTATTATAGTAACTAGGGTTTGTCAGAAAATTGTTTTTCTTTTTTTAAAACCATTGATTTTTTAGAAATAGGAAGAAAACACCTGCAGACAAGTTCAAAAGCTCTGGCTGAAATTCAGAAGTTCTAATATCATAGGATTTGAAGTTGGCAGACACTGTGCTCTTAGAGATTTAGGGTCTTTTTCCCCTCATCAGGATGCCCACTTTGCCTGCTGTGCTGTTGTTATCCTGCTCTTACTGAACTGCTTCAGTATGTTGGGAGAGTCACTCAGCTATAGGTACCATAAGGTAGATGTGTAAGGGTCAATGAAGCTGAATCTAGAAGGAGAATAAAGGAAGGGAAGCAAATAAACTGTGATATCAAGGAGCAACTTGGCAAAGCCTTAATCAAAAGTGCAGCTTCCACTGATAGTTAGATTTCATCTAAATAATTAATTTTTTAATTGTAAATTTTAAAAGGGTTTTAAAATATTTAAAAATTTATGAAAGTGATAAACACTTCCTTTCTTCAGTTTCAACAGAAAAAGAATCCTTCAGCTGTTCTAATGACAAACAGTAGTAATACTCAGAATTTCAGTTTCATCGTCAACAAGTTCAGATGTTTATCTGACAAATGTCTGAATATTTTTGTTGGGCATATTTTCATTCACAAAGACTCATAAAAATCATGTTTTAGTCTTTGAACATTACTAGCTACTTATTTGCTTTGAAAATATTGAAATAGCTCTTTTACGAGATATAGTCAAGATCAGGATAAACAGAAATAAATAATTAAAGTACAACTTTCATTAGCATTTTCAATATAATTTAATTTAAGAATGGAGGGTACTTCTTGTTTCATGTAAATTGACAGATATTTCAAATCAAGGTATCACTGTGAGTAAACTTTCAATAGTCAAGGTTTTATATAAAATGATACATTTTATATAAAGTATAAAAAGCCTATCTGTTATGCTGTAATTACATATTATAATGTATAAAATATAGAGGTACAATATACATTTTAAAATATTATTGAAGAGATAAGTATATAATTCTTATAATAGCTAATGACTTAGATATGTTACATAATGGTTTCATATGTTATATTTATTAAAGTATATTCACGACACATTAGCATGCTATTAATCATAGAATCATAAAGTCATAGAATCAACTAGGTTGGAAAGACCTTTAAGATCATCAGTCAACATTACCCCAGGCCAGCCAAGTCCACCACTAAACCATGTCACTAAGGGCCTCGTCTGCATGGTTTTTGAACACTTCCAGGGATGGTGATTCTGCCACTTCCCTGGGAAGATGAAATATATCTTAATAAATTTCTTGGATGTTATTGTCAAATAGGTAACTTGTAACTTAATTCAATCTTGAAAAATACTGCACTCAAGTTTCCATGTGAAGAAAATAATGAATGGCTAGATTGATTCAAGTTTCCATGACAACGTATCGCTATGCAGGATCAGGTGGAATTCAGCAATGGTGAGTTGTTTCAAGAATTGAATTCAGCATTATCATGGTTTAAACCCAGTCAGGCAACTCGTTCACTCACTTCCCCCCTCTTCTTGCCCTCCCCCTACTCCTGGAGGGACGGAGAATGCAACTCCCACAGGTTGAGATGAGAACAGTTTAGTAACTAAGGTATAACACAAATCACTATTGCTACCCCAGTAATAACAATGAGAAAGGAAATAACAAGGGAAGAGAATACGACATCTCACCACCAGCCGAGCAATAATTCCCCCCCCCAACCCAATCAAGCACCAACCTATACCTCCTCCAACCCTGCAGACTCCCTTCCCTTCCGGCTAACTCCCAGTTACATCCTGGGCATGACGTGCTGTGGTATGGAATACCTCTTTGGTCAGTTTGGGTCAGGTGTCCTGTCTCTATTTCCTCCCGGCTTCCCCTCCTCCCTGGCAGAGCATGAGGCTCACAAAGTCCTTGGCCAAACCAAAACATCATTTTTATCAGCTCTGTTCCCAGGCCAAAAGTCAAAGCACAGCACTGCACCAGCTACCAAGAAGGAGAAAAATGACTGCTACTGCTGAACCCAGGACAAACATGAAATAGGACCTATCTACCAGTAGGTACTAGCTTGAATCTGTGTAGGAATTAATAGAGAAGGTACAACCATGATTCACGAGGCTGTGTACAAGCACCTCTGCTTACAGGGCACAGAGGCTGTGCATCTCCTCCCTTTTCATCTGGAGCAACCCTGGGACTATGACCCAGAATTAGCTTGCCTTTGGACAGTCTGCAAGAAAAGATGCTTGAGTAAAACTGTGGAGTTTGTGCTAGTATAGTTTAAAACTATAAGCAAAGCTCTCCTGGAGGGACAAACTTGCAGGATAAGGGAAGCCACTCTCCCCTTGGGTGCCATTTCACGCTAAGTGCTTTTCACCTCTTACTCTGATTTTGTGGCTCTTTGGCATTTTGATTTTGGTAAAATAGGAAGGATGCTAAACTACAGAAAAACACAATCGTCTGTGGAAACAATTGAATTTTAGATTCTTACATCTCCTTTACTACCTAGGTGGTTTATTAGGTTAGTTTCATGTCTCTAGCCTGCGTTTTCTTTCTTAAATACCCCCTCTTTTCAAATGCAGTTAGCAGTTTCCTGTGGTGGATGTAGGTGCTGAGGAAATGAACAGAGGATGGATTAATGAGGCTGAAACCATTAATTGTTCAGACAAGACTTGCTTTCTTGACAACAAATTTGATGGCCCAGATCTGATGGTCCAAGTTTACAATTAGAAATAGTCTTATGCGACCAGATACCCACTTAGGTCACATTCCTATTTCTGTGATGCTTCCCCTCTCACATGTTTTTTCTCTCTCATCTACTTTGATGTATATATTTTGGGACAAGGTTGTAAAGAGCTGCCACAGAGACAGACACATTTTAAATGGGAAGCGAGAGGCCATCACAGCACTGAGGATGAGCTCAACTTATGTGATTCGGGAACATTCCCATCATAACACAGTGTTAGAGAAAAGACCAAAGTACAGATGACCTTACTTCACTGGATCTCCATCTGGTATATATCATCACAAGGAGTATATGATCTTGACTGAGGCCAGAAGAAAGCTATCTTTGTAATATCAAAGTGCAATAACTATGGTCTCCTGCATTAATTCAGGACTGTATTGCACTTACAAAGTATTTTGTAAAAGATTATTTAAACAGTTAGCCAAAGCATTAAGGTTTCTGCAGTGTTAAAACTAACTTAGAAAACAAAACAAACCCAAAAGCTTTCCTTGAAATTATAGTTTCTTAGCCATAAATAAAGTAAAATTAAGGTTAATATTCATGGAATTACTATTAATGCAAGAAATATGGTTTTAGCCAAACACTGTTTTTGTGAGTATAAACCAGCTTTTTATATATTATTTACTCTGACAGCTCAGGCCTGTGGGATTCTTCCTTACCTGATGTGGACCTGAAATAGACATTTAGCCATTATGACAGTTCATTGGTCTGGAAGAGAGAACAGGTTAAGGTATCCTTTTTACAGCAGAATATCACTACAGGTATACCTTTTGGCACCAATCTGGCCTTACACATTATTAGAACCAGTGGTTCGTGAAATTGGAGGGTGAAGAAAAAGTTTTTTATGGATTGTGAATCTTTTCTGCTTCTCTGGGTAGGACTCATTTTACCTAAGTTTAATTATCGAACAGTTAGCTGTCCAGCCTCCTTATAGAATCTCTGAAGTAGAGGAGCATTAGACAGCAATTCACCTCATCCCACTCAAACCCATTTTAAAATGGATCAGAATTCTTTTAGGATGTGCCTGCTGATCTACAAATAGTAGGAGACCAAAATGAGCAGTGTAGACTAGATGCTTAATTTTACGGCTAGACATAGACTAGTCCATACCATGTTTTTCACCTAGCTTTTGTACATCCCTTCATTTTGTTGACTTCTCTGATGGGACAAGTAGTCTGATATAACAATTAACTGTAACTTAGGATATTTTTTTAATTACATTAAAACAAATATAACTATGCAATATATGTCTGACAGACTGGTAGTGATGAGACTACTGCAACTCCAAGCCCTCAGGTTCACCCAGGAGCAAGATCAAGAATGTTTATAGTAAGCATACATCTATGATTATATGAGAAACAAGTTCCTTATTGTGAGGGTGGTGAGGCACTGAAACAGGTTGCCCAGAGAAATGGTAAATGCTCCATCCCTTGCAGTGTTCAAAGACAGGTTGGACAGAGCCTTAAGTGATGTGGTCTAGTGTGAGGTGTCCCTGTCCATGGCAGGGGGCTGGAACTAGGTCTCAAGGTCCTTTCTAACCCAAACCATTCTATGATTCTATGATCTTCAAACGCTTAATGTACTTAAGCTGTGAAAAATAAAGTTTTTTATCTTAGTTTAAAAAATGACATTGTTTTCACATTTTTTGGTGCTGTTTCCACATTAAAGTACAATCCTAACTGAGATTCAATGAAGACCTGATTTCAAAAGAAGCGTGACTAGCAGGTCCAAGGAGGTGATCCTGCCCTTGTGAAACCTCACTTGGAGTATTGTGTGCAGTTCTGGTGTCCTCAACATAAAAAGGACATAGAACTGCTGGGACAAGTCCAGAGAAAGGCCACGAGGATGATCAGGGGACTGGAGCACCTCCCGTCTGAAGACAGGCTGAGGAAGTTGGGGCTGTTCAGCCTGGAGAAGAGAAGGCTGTGTGGAGACCTCATAGCAGCCTTCCAGTATCTGAAGGGGGCCTATAGGGATGCTGGGGAGGGACTCTTCATTAGGGACTGCGGTGACAGGACAAGGGGTAACGGGTTAAAACTTAAACAGAGGAAGTTTAGATTGGATATAAGGAAGAAGTTCCTTACTGTGATGGTGGTGAGGCACTGGAATGGGTTGCCCAAGGAAGTTGTGAATGCTCTATCCCTGTTGGTGTTCAAGGTTAGTTTGGACAGAGGCTTAGGTGGCATGGTTTAGTGTGAGGTGTCCCTGGGCATGGCAGGGGGGTTGGAACTAGATGATCTTAAGGTCCTTTCCAACCCTAACTATCCTATGATTCTATGATTCATAGTTTTAAATTGCATAGGTCTTGCTTAGTTGTGAAATTATCATTTGTTTGCTAAGTAGGCTATGTACTAGTGTACTGGGTGAACTAATGTTCCAGTGGTCAAATTAAAACCTATTTGAATGTGGAGTTTTGTATCAGCTTTTTACACGTCTGTCAGAAATACAATTTATAGGATCCTCACCTTTTTCTTTTTTTCTGATTAAGAGACAGTGTTAAACACTGAGCATTGAATGGCAGGAGAAAGTACTGGTTTATGCTAATTGATTTTTAAAACAGCCCATGAGCTAGAAACCATTCAAAACTACTGAAAATAATGTCTCATAGCGACTTAGGTTCATGAAGATTTTAATTCAAAAGGATGGACTGTGGATTTTTTCCTTTCTGAAGTATTATAATTACTATAAAAGTGAAGCAATAAGCAATCTAATGCCTGATCTTACGTTGTATAACTTATTAGTCTTTTCATAATAAAAATATTGCACAAATTCTCATGTATAAGAAGACTGATGTGATTATTATAAAGCAAATTGAATAATCTAGACATGATGAATAAACTTGAAGTGCAAAAGCTCCAGAGAACTAGAAGATGGTTAATGTGAAGCCGACAGATTTTTCAAGGGAGACTGCAGGAATGGAGGGATGGGTATCAGATCTTTGCTGACTTTTCCTATACAAAACCAAACTACCCAATGGAAATAAACCGAAAGGAAACTAGCAAGTTGGAAATAGAATAGAAATTAGAAAGAGCAGCTCTCATACAGGATGAAGAATCTTTCCAGCTGCTGTTTACAGCTGTTTCTGGAAGTCACTGAGTCATAAACTGCAGGAGGCAAGGAGAGTATTTTCAGGAAGCATTAGTGTTTGCTGCCTGATACCACCTACCAGATATTCACTGTTGGGCACCGTCAGAGGTGGAATAGTGGACCTCAGTTCTGACACAATATGCCTATTTTTACATGAGTATCATCAGATCCAACCTCGTGCATGCTGTAGTTATGTGTGGAGCACAAAGAGGGTGGTTGTTTTTTTTTTTTAAATTTGGAGAAAATGCATTAGAGTGATTTAAAAATAGATGAAGTATCCAAGGAGCTCATTTGAAAAGACTTTAGAATACACTGAGAGGCTTCAGATATTATCAACATGCATGGACTTTTTAAGGGTGCTAAATCATTAAGCTTTCTTTGCAATATTTTCTTCCCAGTCAGAAAAAACATTCGGCTACTCAACAAAGCACAAAATCTGAAAAGAATGAGACATTCATGTAAATTAAACTGGTTTCTCCAGTGTTCTGTGAAGTAAATGAGGTTTGGTGCATTAAGTTGCTGCATGCTAGTCGTGTTTCTGCAGCCGTTGGGAAGGACTCAAGTCAGTCAACTGAGTGTAAGTACTTAGTGCTCTTTGATATGGCTTATGGGATCTGAGACATCCTCAAGGGTCTGGCAGAGGGAACACAAAAGTTAAGCCAGACCTTTTGAAATCAAAGACTGTGGCACAGCAAATGGCAGTAGACACCAACGCTTAACTGCAAAGTAACTGTCTATGTACCTGTACATACGTCATCTCTTCTGAGGTGATGTGACTTAGCCCAAAACATCAGTGAAACAACTTTATCTCATTATCTCCCTTTTTACCTTAGGAATTTCAAACATGAAAATAGTCACTTATGTTCTGGTTTTTCCATTTCTTTTAAGCTGCCACAATATTCATTATGTGTAAATAAGAAAAAAAATCACAAAATGAAGTCCAGACTTATGGTCCATTACAAACCAACTTTGTTGCTCTTCCTTTTTCATTCTTTTTTGTAAATACCATCTGATTCTATTTCCATAAAGTCATAAAATGTGCACAATCTATTTGTTAGGCAAAGGGGTTATAGTTCTGTAACAGTTCTTTAACGAAGCAAGTTTTATGAGGCATAAACATTCATTTTCTATTTGCAATAGAGATATATCTCAGTAGAATAACAACTTCTAAAAATCAAACAATAATGAGAACTTGTCTTTAATTAAGTGTTTCACCAAATAGAATAGTAGGGAGAAGAATTTTAGGGAGCCATAATTAAATTTAATGAGACTGAGCATCTGAACTCCACACAGGCGGCAGCAGCAAGATGCAACTGTGTCACAATGAAGGCGTAAAAATAGAACAGAATCATTATTCTGCTGAAGTGAACAACATTTTATTGTTCCCGCCACTTCCACCAATAAAGCATTGTTGAGTTACATGCTAACATGTTAACAGCATGCAACTGTTCCAGCCCAGTTACGGAGGTGACGTTTTCCCATCCAAGGATGAACCTCCTGAACAAACATGTTTCAGAGAGAAAACCTTGAGAGGAACCAGTTGCTGTGTATTTTACCTTTCTGCCTCACATACACCTCATGCTTTAATTGCTCCAGTGGAGATGTGATGGAAATGTGTCATCACTACATTGCCTATCCAAAGGAACTTCACTTCGTTTTTCCTAAAATCATGACTGGCAACCGAATACAGCTGCCAGCCATTCCAGAAGGCACACCATTTTGTCTTCCAGTGCAGCGTCTGCAGGTGCAGAGGATCAGTAATTTCCCAGTGAGAAATAATGTGAAAATTACAACCAGTGTTTATGCTGACATCTGCAACCATGGTGACATTTTTCTAACCCCATACTCACACCACATCCAGTTGAGATGACTCACGTAAGGACTGATCTGAGAGGAGCGATGTGGCAGTAATAGGAAAAATCCTTCTTGGTTCTCACGTGTTAGTTCACTTCTCACTCTGAAAGATGGATACCAACATTCAAAAGCCATTTCCTGTTGCTGTCAAGGACAGTGCAAAGACAAAATAATAGCATACATAGTGGGACATTTAAATGTGACTTGAAGAACACACTTTGAAGTAGGTTAGATAAAGTACTGTAGCTGAGTATCATCTTCCACTAACTTCCATAGGCATCAGCTTGCAGTGATAGTAATGCATTCGCTGCCCTATTTCTTAGTCCTCTTACATGTGAAGCTGTGGTGTGGGTGGAAATCAAGATTAAAAGATAGGAGTCTAGATAACGGTGCATAGCTAAGCCCTGAAAATATTAATTTTTGTCTTTGAACTGTGCTAGTCATGGTGGGGAGTAAATTAATGCAGGATTAGAAACATTATTTTATACAAGATGCGATACAGGACCAAATTGAAGAGCCCAATTCCCTGTTAATTAAACCACACAGTTCATATTGTTCAAAAATACTGATTTAAGGAGCAGAACTGCAAATTAAAAAAATATTTTGATTGCTCATGTTTAATTTTAATTAGCTGGAGACATACTAATTTGACAAGTGTTTCACAACACAGAACTTGTAAAGGGAGAGTTGAAGGTTATGTTTCATCTGTAGACTATATTTTAAGTGCAACTGTCTTAAAAAAAAAATTAAATCATAATCAAGTCTTACAACATAAGACATTTAAAGCACTTTATTGTAGGCTTTTTATCAAACAAATATTTTGGCTTTGCATAAAATTATTGGTTAAATATTTACCATGACATAATTCAACAAATATAACTGATCATTGCATTTTGTTTCAGTCTGAATTATAGGGGAATACAGATCACCTAACATCAGCATTCGGGGGGAGTGGGGTGGTCATCCTATGCTAAGCTGGATGTCCAACATAAAATATAACTCTATCTTCAGAGGTATGAATCCCACTTCTGGATGAAAGAGAAAACCTTAAGGGATTAATTTAAGATCTAAGTATTTGAATGTTTATTTTTTTTTCACATAAATAAACTAAAACCATGAAATTTTGGGTAAATCCTGATTTTTAGGATACTGAAACCAATTTTGCTCTGGAAAATAACAACTTTCTACATTTTATTTTCTTGCTGAAGGACCAAAATATGAGTGATTCATTTCATGACAGATTTTCTGCAGAATTCAGTGGGTCTGGATCTCTTTGGGACTGACAGTCTAGATGTTTCTGTTCTGCAAATGTAAGCTCCTGTTTCTGCATCATACTGGGATATCAGTATCTCCCAAGTATTAAACATATGTTACGAAAAATGCAAAACTTAAAGTTGAAGGTAAGGCATCTGGCAATGGAAGTAACTGAGTATGATGCACTAGTATCTTCAATATCTAGGTAACTCTTCTAATTTCTATCTTAAATTTATTAACAGCCAAATTTCCTTCCATTTGATTTGCTTCCACTATGTTTATCTGTTGCTCTTCTCTCCTTCAACAATGGTACTTAAGATCTTAAGAATTATTCCCCATTACTCGTGCTTCTCAGGTTGATTGTCCCCCTCTGGAGAAAAGGACTTTTCCCATACTATGACTTTGCTCACCTCATATTTTAAAGAAATATTTAGAAATAGGTTGGCCCACTTGGCTCTGGAAAGATCAACTTCTTTTCTGTGGGTTGCAGCCCCATGAGAGAGGACTGATTTTAAGAAAGTATCTTTAAGATATTTATGAGAGAGAGATAGTAGAAGAAAGGCAGTGTGTTAGTCTGGTTTATCTCACACAGAGCTGTGATAAAGAAAAGATTGTGGACTTCACAAAATATCCACCTGGTAGATGAATGTGGTGAACAGAAGAATGTGAATATGAAGTGCTGTTACCTGAGAATGCTGCTGTTGAAAGAAGACCTGCTGGTGAACTTTAGGAAGCTCTCCAGGCTACCATTTCTGCTTTTCAGTTGTACAATCAAATCAAATGAACATTTTCAGGTTTGAGTAGTGGGAAGCCACCATATTTTTGTACTTTTGGAAGTTACCACATTTTGATTATGTCAGGGTGAATCACTTGCCCTTTCTAATGGCATAAGTTGGACTTATATCACAGTGCTCCGATAACTGTTCCCTGAGCAGAGAGATAGCAGAACCTTTCTGTAGGGAAGCTAATTTTTTATATTCAGTTCTTTGAGCAGCTTTGTCTGAAGACAAAGTTTTCCAGAGATTTCCAGATGGTTTTGCTCTTTAAGGAATCACTTTTGTTTAAAAACAATAGTACACACAATTCTTTTCACAATGAACAGTAAGTTAAACTCTGTTTTTATACGTAAGGCCACTAACACAGGCAATAATATAAAAGAGTACAAAAATTATTAACATTACTAAGTGATGTCAAGTCTCCTTGGAAAACAACTCTTAGGTGGAAAGTTTGAGGTTTGACTAAGGATTTGAGATTTGATCAAGGTCTGATAGCTATTACAGAAGGTGAAGCCATCAAGCTTTTCTCCCAGTCTTTTGAAATAGAATCTCTTGATCATGTCAGTTAGTGTAGTCAGGGAGCTGGAAAAGCCATGTCTCTTGACAATAGACCAGAAATGGGAAAGTGAAAATAGAGTAGGAGGTTTGGAAGATGAGAAAAGCTGCAGGGGAACTGTGATAGGAAAAGGAGCATGCTTAACAGCTTAGCCTCATCTCAGTACAAGCTGTAACTATTCCTCTGCTAGCAGGTACAACAGAGTTGTGTTATGGAGCAGCATCAGGGATATATTAGGAACTGGCATTTCCTTCAGCTTCTGAATCTCAGTTACCCAGATATTTTCAAATAAACTTCTAAGGCTTTCAGGATGTCCTTCAGAAAATATCTGTTGTCTTTTTCATATCCTGAAACAGTGAAAAATGTCATGGTGGGAACCTTTACAGTTTGCGAAAGATGGGGAGTATCAGGTTTGTCTATACTTGCATTTATTTTTTGAGGGGAAAAAAAAATAATTATTAAAATAGTCACGATCAGCTTTTCTAAATTCATACACATGTGTATGGTCTGATTCCAAAACAATGTGTTTTTTATCTCGGGTGTGACCAAACTCAGTTTTGAAAACGGTTTATACTCGGTCAGAATAAGTACAGATTGGCATAATCTAGAGTAAATGCCATGAGTGAATGTCAGTCTTATCTGAAATTAAATTTTCTGTGTAAACAAAATGAATTTCTCAAGGGAGGTCTGTTTGGATACCTAAGTACTGGCCCTGGGAATGTTTGGGCTACACCTACAGCAGGAAGATTCTGTGGTCATGTTATGTCCATACTTCTAGAGTAGCTTACTTTCAAAAGGAGTCATAGAATCATAGAATCACAGAATGGTCTAGTGGAAGCTCCTCAAGGCCCTGTCCTACCTGGCCTTGAACACTTCCAAGGACGAGGCATCCACAGGTTCTCAGGGCAACCTGTTCCAATGCCCCATCACCCTCACAGTAAAGGACTTCCTCCTAATCTATAATCTAAATCTACCCTATCTCAGTTTAAAACCACCCCCAAAATGGCTGCATACCAACTGGCTGTTGGGAAGATGTCATCTGTGACAGCTCCTTCTTCATGCCTGGGAATTTTTGAAATGCAGCTGGTTGGTGATAGTCAAAGGGCTGCTTCCAACGGCTTAGCAGTGTAGATGATTGCCTGGCACTGCCCTTGGCAATGCTTAATACACTGGCATAGACACAGCTTTAGAGAACTCACATCCTAATACCAAGTACCTAGTGATTTTTCACTAGAAAAATCTTTTCTGATTTTTCATGGTACATGGTACATGCCACCTTAGAGAACTGAATTGGACTATGATTAAGGATAGTTCCTTAGAGACACCTTTAGCTGAGAAAACTATGCTCCTGCATGAGGTTTTTCACGCTGTTTTAATGTATATGTCAGATAGGCTGCTAAAGTTAGTACTAAACTCACAAAGTTCCCTGTATGATCAACAGAGAGAAAAGCACCTCCACAGGTTGATCGGGGGCATGCAAACTAGGCCATGGTCTGTGTTGCCTTCTAGAGGAGCCTATCTTCTAAGGGGAAAAAAATGGTCTTTTGAGTGGGAATTCTTTTTTCTTACCAAATTGCACCAAAGTGACTGGTTGCTACTGGCAACTCTGCAATGATGACGTCATGATTGAGTCTGCCACCCTCACTCAAAGTAAAGAGAACACCTTTTGGTGCTTAAATGAGTCTCTGAGTCACTCAGAATCAGATTCACATCTTCTCTGAAAAAACCTATTGGTAAGAGAATCTGTCTCACCAGGATGGTGACAGATGCTCTGTAAGTTCTAAAACGCAGACACCAGACTCCCCACGGTGGCATTGCTATGACTTTGAGCATCTGCCTGCACACAACTTATGAACTGCAATTTGAGTTCAAAGAACCATCTGTGTTCCTGTTTCTTCCTATGCTTTGTACTCCTTTTGCAGAGAAAGGGAAGAATAGTATTTATAGCTCTGTCTTAAAATTACCTATTGTAAAAGCTTATTGTTTAGTAAAGGTAGAGTATAGTCTAGGAAAAGCCGTATTCCTTCTTAGAGCTATGGGATTTCCATAGAAAAAAATAAAATCAGTATTAAAAGTAAGACTCTTCATTGCTCAATGCAGTTTGCTCTTACCTGCTCTAGGCAAATATATTTCATGAAAAGTGGCTGGACACATATGGGCTCTATAGCTAGATGTCAAATTAAACTTGGTAGACAGTGTGAGCATCCAGGGAATGCAGGGAATTATATATGAATAATGCAGGTGCACACCACAGCATAGTTATAGATGAGAGCTGAACCCACTGATGGGTAAGAGCTGTGGTTGTGAATACTGGCTGTTAAGGAGTGATTTGTCTCGTTGTGTTTGTCTTGGACATCTGTGGCCATGCAAATGCAGTCCAGATTGATTGAACTCTGGTAGCAATTCCCCTAGTTTTAACCTCAGCCTCAATTCCCTTGGTGTTTTCCAGCAGCTTTTGACTGACATAAGAAGGACTCTAACAACATCACCCATTGCCACCTTCTTTCAGGGTCAGCTCTGCTTCCTGACTTAATAAACACCCTTGTGACATTTATTCATGTCCACCTGTCCTTCAAAGAGCTGCTGGATAATCTGGATAATGAAGTGGCCTCTCTTTATTTCCTTCCAATCTTCAGAGAATTTCCTGAAGAAATGCAGGTGGAAAGCTGATTGCAACCTGAGGCCTTTGGAAAACTACTAGAAAGCAATGACTAAAATGTTATTTTCACTGGGAGCAGGGGGAGTCACAAGTAAAGAGGTAATAACACCAAGTGACTTAAGAAAAGGTGTTAGTTCTGAACTGCATGCGACACTGGAAAAGAACACAGGTATAGATGCAAAAAGGACCTGTGTGCGACCTGAAGAAGCTGAGCAGCAGTGTAAGTAGTGGCAGCAGAAACAGGAGTACAAAGCCAGTCTCTGCTTCCTCCCGGCTTCCCCTCCTCCCTGGCAGAGCATGAGCCTCACAAAGTCCTTGGTCAGGGTAAACATCACTTAGCAACAACTGAAAACATCGGCTTCACCAACACTGTTCTCAGGCTGGAAGTCAAAACACAGCACTGCACCAGCTACCACGAAGGAGAAAAATGACTGCTACTGCTGAACCCAGGACAGACGGGTTTTGAAGAAGGATCTGGAAGAAGCAACTTTTACTTTGTGAATCTCCTTTATCAGAACTAGCAAGCAGAGGTATGTCAATATTGTATTTTGATAGCTAGATCAGAATTATATCAAAGCAGCAAGTAAACTCCTCATTCAACTTAGCTACCTTGGGAGAGAGGAGATGACAATGAATAAGCAAGAGCAGAAATCAGTCAAGAGCAAAAAAACTGGATTGAGGAATGGATGACACAACGTACCAGGCCAAACGAGAGATTTGCCAATATCAAAATTGCCAATCATTGATTATAAGAATGATTAGAATAAGGAGCAAAGAAGATGCAAGAAAATGGATAAACAGCGTTTAAAGTGAGGTCTGTTTTCTTGATCAGATATTAGTTCAGTTCTGTGCTATTATTTCACATTAAATATTTTGCTGAAAACAATATAATTGACAGAACAGAGTTTTGCTAAAAAAAGTATCTGAAGCAGTGAATTCCTATATTGTTCAAAAAACAAAAACAACTTCAAAAGGAAAGCAGTAAGCCCTCAAAAAGATGAGAAAGAGAGACGGTGATATACAGAGAGCACAAGAATGAAGGGAAAGGAAAGAAAGAATGATCTTTATGGCCAGAAATTTCTTCCAACTCCATCCATAATTCATGAAAAAAGTAAAGATGACCCTGAGAGAAATGTAAGTCCATATATGAAATATTGTATAACAAGTTGTAGTTGAAACGAACTTCAAGCAGGTATTTTCAATGCTAAACTTATATCCCTTGGAAATAATGAAGAAAACAGTATAAAAGTATGTTTTATTTACTATAATGGGCAGGATTGTACCCATGAAACTTTTCCAAGCAGTGCAAATATTTAAGCAGCTGCAATGCAAAACTTCAATATCATCTGAGAATGAGAGCATATTTCTTGAATCACATATCTTTGAGCTTCTGATGTGCAGGTTTTGACGGGGGTAGAGTTAATTTTCTTCATAGCAGCTTGTATGGTGCTATGTTTTGGATTTGTGCTGAAAACTGTTTATAACACAGGGATGTTTTCATTACTGCTGAGCAGCACTTACACAGAGCCAAGGCCTTTTCTGCTCCTCACTCTGCCAGTGAGTAGGCTGGGACTGCACAAGGTGTTGAGACGGGACACAGCCAGGATAGCTGACCCCAGCTGATCAAAGGGGTGTTCCAGACCAGATGATGCCGTGTTCAGCAATAAAACAAAGGGGAAGTGTGGCAGGGGGGCCACTGCTTGGGGACTGGCTGGGCATCGGTTTGTTGGTGGTGAACTATTAACTGTCATCACCTGTCATTCTTTATTTCTCTCTCTTTGCTATTTTCCTTTTGATTATTATTATTATTATGTTTTATTTCCATTATTAAATTGTTCTTATCTCAACCCACGAGTTCTCCTACTTCTACTCTTCCAGTTCTCTTCCCCCAGTCTTGCTGAGGAGGGTGGTGAGTGGCTGTGTGTGCTTAGCTGTCAGCTGGGTTTAAGCCACATGTGACCAGAATAAAACATGAGCTTTGTAATTCCAACCCTCTGAAACACAAGCTTTCAAATCTTCATCATCCATCCATCCATCCATCCATCCATCCATCCATCCATCCACCCACCCCCTAACTTCTATACCATTTCCACTTCACTAAGTAGGTAACTAGTAGAGTGTTTGAGCTGTTAAAACTAAATTCTTCATCCCCATAGAATTCATGTCAGTTGGAAAAGGGATTTTAGCAAATCAGAAAATGTCAGGGCAATGCTTGTAAAGGGCCTTTTAAACATGATGCTTTTATTTCAGTTGAATTTGTCCCTGGGAGTCTCAACCGTGTTCTGTCATTGAAGTCTGAGACCAATTTACTCCTTGCTTCTAGACCACAGTTTGCAATTTTAAGCTTCTGAAAATAGCCTAATTATTGCATGTATTTTTCCTGCCTTCTCCATACTTAAAACCAGGCTGGGAGGATACAGGGTAAGATACTACTTTATCCAGCATCAATCTGAAAGGCAGGTGGATATGAATAGATGTCTCAAAGGTTTATGCAGGTAAAAAACCCTCATTATGAGAAATGAGAAAGAATCATGTCATTGTTATAGTTCTGTTTCATCATCTTCCATTCAAAAGAATAAACAAAGAAACAAATAAATAGAGTCCACAAGCAAAGGAACTTAATTCTGCTCTGAAATGTTTCCATGAGCCAGAGCTGGATTAAACCTTAAGTTTTGGCACAGGACAATAAACCTGATGTATAAATACTTTGGTTTGTGACAGTATCACAATTTCAGCTCCTGTTAAGAAAAAAGGAAAGTTCTCACGTTCTCTGTTTTAGAGAAAACTCTGAAAATAGGAACTCTTTGTATTCCATACAATGAAATCTGTATAATGTGAGAGAGACTCCATTACTCCAGGAAAGGACAAAAAGCAGTAACAGGAGAAACAGCCTTGTCCCAGATGCATTTCCAGAGACAGTTAGACCACCACCATTAGGGGACAGTGGTTTGGTATAGGACAAAACACTACTCCACTGAAATGGAAACGCTGGGGAAATCTAATGCAGTAGTCAGATTTCCAGTGATCAGCCCTGTAGCAAGTAACCATGCCTGCCTTCATGGCACTGTCCCCCTCTTCAGCAGCAGAGGGAAAAAACATGCCACAAGCTACTGGCTTTCACCAGGATCCTGACGACCATACAACCCAAATCTAGGACTACTCAGGCTCCCACCTGGCATGTCAGACACATTCTCCTTTCGCTGAGATATGGAGAGCATGCTGAGTTTGTTGTATGCCCCAGGATGTGAACGGAATGGCTCTGGGGAGCAGAGCAGGACCTCAAAAGTCAGTTGTGGCTATCAGGCTTTTGTGGTCTAAATGTAGACTTCACACACGTGGAAGTGATAGTCCCAGCCAAATCCCAAAGACTGTTGCTCAATGCTCTCAGTAGTCTGAAATATGGGTTAATGCCTGTATAGCACAGTATTTCTGGTTATTCACTGCAACTATATCCTTAGGGAACAATATTTTATAAAGTGTGTGTCAAAGATATTGTAGGGAAGGAGGAATAGAAAGACTGAATTTACCCTTTGGTTTCTTTTCACTTTTGTTGAATCCAAAATACGGTGCCAACATGATGAAAAATTAGAACCCAAGACTTTGAAACAATAACAAAGTTTCCTCACCCTCAAATTCGGGTAAATTCTTAGAAATTTCCAAAAGCATTTGCAAATCCACAGGACATCACATCAATGTCAAATATTAAATCTGAGAAAACTGAAGAAGATATCAATATATAATCAGATTCCAGAGTGTTTAGTAGAACAAAAAAAAAGGTTTTAGTAAAACCACCTTTCCTGAAACCCATGTGTATATGTAAAAGCAGGAATAAAGCTCATATTTCAAATGATTTGTGAAAGTGGGGAAGGCATTTACCTGCCCTAAGAGTGGAAACCTGAAATGAGGCTAATTGATAGCAGCAACAGAAACCCATAAGAGTGATGGAATAAAATAAAAGATTTTCAGAATAGAGCAGAAAATAGCTTACATATGCCAGTCAGAAACAATATTTTGCAACTCTTCTAATGCAAAAGCCTAACTAAAAATCATTTTATATGAAGAAATTAGGTAGTGATTTTTAGGAAATAATTTAACCTGAATAGGAATTATATTTTATGCATACAACAGTAACAGAAACAGCCATCCTGCTTTGTGCAGTTTAGGGCAGGATGAGATGCAGAGACATCAGAAAAAGCTCAGTGTTAGAAACACCAGTTGTGAGCCCAGTACAAAGAGTACCTCAACTCCGTATCATCGAAAAGAGCAATCATTGCCTTATATCATGACCAATCATAAAATTACTTTGGTAATGCAAATTCAAAATAAAATGCCAAAGAAAGGATGAATGATAAAATTTCTGCTGATTCTGTTAACGTACAGCCAATTTCAACTAAAAGTTGAATCAGCTTAACCAGCACTAAATCTGGGACAGGCTGTTCAGTCAGAAATAGAAAAATGACAAAAAAAAAAGAAAAGTACTGAGCTCAAACAATATATTATGAACTTTTACAACAGAGCTCTTAACTAGCTACCAAGAAAGTTCTACCGGTTTTCCAGGGGTCCTCTAGGTTAGTCTTCACTCAGTGCAGTATCTACTCATGATAATAGTCCAAAGTAAATTAACAGAAGAAAATGAGTCCTTTTAGCACCATTATTGGGTTCACAAACTGAATAAGCAGAAGTGTATCTACTGAAGGACAAGGAAGCTGTACATTTGCACAGATTGAACCAAAATAAGAACACTGCGTAAGTCTCGCATTGAAGAAGAATCCCACAAGGCAAAACTAGGGTGCTTAGGACCAGAGGCAGACATTGGCATGAGCTAGTTATTGGAAGCTGTGAATGGATATTTAATTCCCTTAAGTCCTCACTGTTGCAAATACCATTAGAAGACAGATGTGGAGATGGTGAAATACGCAACCCATTAAGCTTCAGTTACAGGATGTGAGCAAACCAATGAGGGGTTGATGATAGACGTGAGAAGGCACTTAAAAGGTTTAATTTATTGTAGTACAAAGGCAAATCTCAGAATCAGAAAGACTGATCAGAAACATCAAAATGCCTCCAGTGTACAGAAAGGTTTCTGGATAGTGCTGAGGTATGAAAGGACAGCCTTTGCAAGAACTTCCCTAGCTGCCCAGAAAGTTAAAAATGAGATAATAAAAATAAAAGTCGGTATTAATGGTTGGTAATGTACAGACACACTTCTAACTTTGCATATGAGGAGCAATGCATTAGGATAGAGAGTTTCCACAGGTGGAAAACAAATTGTGGTTACAGAGAAGGATGTAGAGAAGTATTCAGTGTATCACAACAGTATTTTGAGAGTAAAGGTTAAACACTGCACTGTCTTGGCAGTCTTGTTTCCATCCTCTCTCAACTTGAGAGCAGATGGAATATAAAATATTTCAATTGGTGGCAGCTACCATTAAAATGACTAAACATTCTGAGAAAAAAAAATAATTTTTTTTTATAGTAACTGTGCTTTCAAATCTAATTACTTCCTGCATTATTTGAGGTATATCGGCTCTTTTAAGAAGGGTTTTATGTTTGCATCTTTTAACCTGAGATTATGAAGAATGTCTATCATGTAGTAGTTGGCATGCCAAGTCCCTAGTGAGGCCATTTGGATGTTTGTCACCAGACTTCTTTGACTGAAGCCATGTCAAGCAACTCTGGGACCTATAGAGAGTCAAACAGAAGAGACAGGGCAGCTGACAGCTCTGACATGTGATTGTCGAATACACTACATTGTACTTTGCTGTGGGAAAATGACCTAAACCTTACCGTTAGGTCTACATACCCTTTAGCAGCATGCGCTCCTCCATAGTGTGTTATTATTACACTGTCAGAAAGGTTAGCAGAAAGCAGAGCTACTTCCAATGCATGACTGAATTGCTCTTGTTTCTAAGATGTTCAAGGAATAGAGCTGAGAAACAATGATCACTCTGCAGCACATAAACACCAGCCAGATTTCTAGGTTCTGTTCATGTGATGTTTAAATCTTTTCCTCAATACATGGACAACTTCCTCTCTGAAGTCAGGATCAAAAAAAAAATCCTCCTTTTGTGTTCTCTGCAAAAGACCTCAGACCAAAAAATTGCTCATCAACAAGCAATAAAATGGAAAATCTCACATACAGGGAAGGAGCACATGTAAAGAAAGAGAAGTAAAAATTCTAACAAATGCTAGAAGTGCCATTTTAAGATTATCTTCTTTTTCTATGCTTTTAGATCTAAAACAAGCTTATATAAGACTATGGAGGTGTTTGTTTATGTGTGGAGGATTATGTAACTTCATTCTCTTTCCAAAGAAATCACCTAAATTTGATATCTTGAACCTTTGCTTTGATGGTCTCCGTATCTACTTGCTTTTTCTCTTGCAGTCTTTCCACAGGGATGTTTTCACTAAGCTTTGATTTAGGCTACTAAATAATATTTTTCTTTCCAATCTATCTACTGACATTTTATTCTTTCTATGGATATAAAACCTCTATTACTGTCAAGTGGATCTGAAATAATTTTCTGCCTTAAGGTGTTTGTCTGTTACAGGAGGGAAGCAATGAGAAGAAATTAGAATGATCTTATTGACACAGGCATTTGATGTGTTAAAAAAAATGTAACTAAATGCAAGCGCTGAGCCCTTCCTTTACTGTATTATCCCTAGAACTATTTAAACATCCAACCACCACAAGGCTTTGTGTTATATACGTAGGAGGAAAAGTGGTCTGTCTTGAGGTCTGCTTTCAAGATGAGGGTAAAATCAGAGCTAATGTAGAAATTCTAGTCATAGAACCATAGAATCATAGAATAGTTAGGGCTGCAAAGGACCTTAAGATCATCTAGTTCCAACCCCCCTGAATGCGCAGGGACACCTCACACTAAACCATGCCACCCAAGGCTCTGTCCAACCTAGCCTTGAGCACTGCCAGGGATGGAGAATTCACAACTTCCCTGGGCAACCCATTCCAGTGCCTCACCAATCTCACAGGAAAAGAATTCTTCCTTATATCCAATCTAAACCTACCCTGTTGATGTTTGAACCCATTACCCCTTGTCCTATCACTACAGTCCCTAATGAATAGGGACCCAGCACCCCTATAGCCCCCCTTCAGGTACTGGAAGGCTGCTATGAGGTCTCCACGCAGCCTTCTCTTGTCCAGACTGAACAGCCCCAACTTTCTCAGCCTGTCTTCATACAGGAGGTGCTCCAGTCCCCTGATCATCCTCGTGGCCCTCCTCTGGACTTGTTCCAACAGTTCCATGTCCTTTTTATGTTGAGGACACCAGAACTGCACAAATACTCCAGGTGAGGTCTCACAAGAGCAGAGTAGAGGGGCAGGATCACCTCCTTCGACCTGCTGGTCACACTCCTTTTGATGCAGCCCAGGATACGGTTGGCTTTCTGGGCTGCAAGCGCACACTGAAGCCGGCTCATGTTCATTTTCTCATCAACCAACACCCCCAAGTCCTTCTCCGCAGGGCTGCTCTGAATCTCTTCTCTGCCCATAGTCCATAAGGAGGTACTGCACTGGGAGCTATCTGGATTGAGAAGGACTGGAAGGAAGATGGCAGGGAGCTGAGGTAGAACTGAGGTTGGGAGTGATCTTCCCCTAGGTGATGCAAGTGTTTCACTGGCAACATTAACAAGAAGGTCAGTATCAATACATTCTGGTGTAGGAGCTGTCACAAGCAGTCACACTGCATGTAACAGTAATGAAAAAGACCAAAATACTAATGTAAACCTTTTTTCATGTCTATACTAGGGTTTTTACTAATATGCTGAGGTTGGTAAAAAGAAAGCCCCTCTCTAGCTGATATAGGTAGGTACGGTTTTTGAAGATGATGAACTTGAATCTCCTGTTGCTTCATGATTAAAGCAAGAATAACAACGCAATAATGATCAGTTTGTGGAAAAGGATCTGTTACAAAAACTGAGAGACACCACTGTGCACAGCCAAAGGCAGCACAAGCAGAGGAGGAGGAAGCCAAGGAAGAAGCAGCAGCAGCGAGACCCCAAGGGAGGGCAGAGGGGGAGTAGGACACGAGGTGCTGCAGGCCAGGAGCAGAGATCCCCTCAGCCCTGCAGAGACCCTGCAGGAGCAGAGCCCCCCCCCCAGCACCCACATAATGAAGATTTTTTTCCTAATATCTAATCTAATTCTCCCCTCTGTCAGTTCAAAGCCATTTCCCCTTGCCCTGTCATTATATGCCCCTGTAAAAACCCCTCTCCAGGTTTCTTGTAGGGCCCCTTTAATTATTGAAAGACTGTTATAAGGTCTTCCCAGAGCCTTCTCTTCTCCAGGCTGAACAACTCCAGCTGTCTCAGCCTGTCTTCATAGGAGAGGAGCTCCAGCCCTTGGAGCATCTTTGTGGCCTCCTCTGGACTCACTGAAGCCACCCTATTTTCTCCCCTGTCCTGCAGACAAGTGTGAGTGAGCAGCTATGTGGGAGTTTGTCCCTTTGCCAGGGCTGACTCAGCATGGTTAGACTGGAAAGCTGTAATGAAAATTGCTTGAAGCAGTCTATGAGATCTTCCATTGAGAGTCACACAACAAACCCCTGTTTATATTGGCTATATATTTTTATAAGTAAAACAGGCCAGTTTTTACCTACATAGGCTTTCCTGGCCTCTTTTCTTTGCAGAAATCTAAAACTATAAATTAATTGGCAACACAGCCCCCCTTGAAACCACTGTTTGAGGTGTGCTTCCCACTATCTTGCCAAGTGAATGCCAAAATAGTCTTCTGGTTGTCAGTGTTCACTGGAAGAAACTCCCCAAGGCCAAAAGGTTTCCATTTCCCAAAATAGCCTGTGCAGTTTAAATGTATATGACTCTATAATGTGCATCAGTGGCAGAGGCAGGAGCTGTATACCTCCTAGTCTCCAAACACCACAACTGGAGATACGAAATACACTGATTGTAGTTAATTACAGTGACCCTGAAAATCTTACTTAGTTCAAGCCAGAGAAGGTGAAAGAAGGATACATTTACTAAATCAAAACCAGACACATCTACAAAGCTTTATAGAAGTGAAAAGAAGAAAAAACGCATCCATTTGCTTAGAGATAACCTCTAACCTTTTCTCTCACCCTGTATAGATTGGCTAATACACTCTCTTTGTAAGCTCCCTTCCTCTTTGCTGCTGAAAATTTCAGCTCTCACCAACAGCAACTCTAAGATCAGCTGCATAAAACCAGTCCAAACATTTAGGGCACACTGTTTTTATAGTTCTGATCCATCTGTTGCAATCATTCACAGTTCTCACGTGCCGTGTCTCTGATCCAAGCAGAAAGAGGACTGGCCATTCTTTTCATCACACTTGCTTGAAGATGTCGATGTGTGTGAGTCTGACACAAAGAGTTTTACCTGTGTTAATAAATGGTTAATGCCAATCTTTGTTCTTGTCTAAACTTCTAAGACTAGTTCAGCGAAGCATTGTGCCCTTTTCTAGTGAGTAGGGAAATTTCATACCTCAGACTGATAGCTTTTCAAAGTCAGCTCTAGTACTTCACATGAAGCATCTACACCAAGTTTTTATGGACACATGAGCTAAATGCAGATCATTACTGATATTTGCCTGAGACCAGATATTAAGGTCATTAAGGAGTTTGGGTATTTTGGGGTTTGGCCATTTTGCAATATAAGACAACAACCTACCAGAGCAAAAGAGAGTGCACTGATGATTGCTGCATACAGAAACAGCTGCCCTTACTAAAGCTGTGTGCCTCATAATGCTGCACTTGGAATCATAAAGATACTGGGGTCGCAGACAAAGTAATATTAATTGAGAATGAACAGATTTTGCTGCCAGGCCCATGGTTAGGGCCCAGCCTGTTGTGTTAGCACAGTGATCACAACATTTGCCTTCTCCACAGCATCTGTTCAGAATGACGTTTTCCCAGGCTGTATGTACTATTAATACATTATTTAACAAACACTTGAAGGGGTGTGATAGTGTCAAGAACATTTTGGATAACAACTCTTATTCCTCCCACTCTGCTGTCACTTCGTTTGTTTCCCACAAGGGTACTTCTCAAGTCTGAATTCGATCCCTGATATCTATGAAATGAAGAAAAAAGTATGAAAACAAACATATATAAATTTTTCTTGTTTGTTTTAGATCAGGGTTAAGTAAAAGGTTCAAACTTAGGAAATAAATCTTCCCCAAACCCAAACAGCTTTGCTTTCATTTTAGAGTCATTCTAGTTTGAGTGAAATGTCAAAACAATTATGTGGATTTTATCTTACTAGCTTCATTTAAAATCACCATACAGAACTCTATTTACTTTACACTTTATTCCCATGGACTCTACACTATGCACTGTCACCACAACGCAAGCAAAAAAATCAACCTTACTCAACAAAACTTTTTTATCAGCTACCTCTTTTGGGATGTGCTCCACTGCCTTCAAGTAATATCTGTGCTGACCACTGAAGAAGATGAAGTTGGATGCCCAGTATGACTAAGACTAGAAAATTATTCTCACTTATATAAAACATGAAAATTGAAAGCAAATGCATCCTGTAATTCTTTTAAATAGGCATAGTGCTTTTTACCTGCCTATAGTATCACCCTTCTTCCTTTTGCCAGGCAGCATTTCTAAAAGGAGACATAGTCTCTTTTGTTGAGAGTTTATACACCTAAATAACCAATGCAGATTTCTAGTAGAAGAATAGGAAGAAACCACAGGTTTCTTATTGGGAAGTTGCAAAGGATCAAGCTTGTTAGAAAGGAATGGCTTTGAAGCCGGCAAAAAACACTGTATGGACAAGATGGATGAGAAATGTAAGAGTGGGAAAGGTGGAAGATTAGGAGGAATTATGAATACCCTATAAATTTCTAGAGGCAGAAGCAATGGTTTAAAGCCCCAGAAAGAGGTGGTAAAAAGCCATCAGGATAAAAGAATAAACTCCATGGAAATGTGGGGACCAAGGGACATAAAATTCTGCTTCTCCTGCATTGGACAGCAGTTATTTTGTAGAAGGAAAGCAGCAGGCACATACATATGTCACCTTTTTCACACTTAATTTCATTCTGATCCCAAAAGACATGCAGCTATGACAGTTTATTTACTACTGCACTTCAGACCTTGTAAGTTCTAATTTTTCCCTTCATAGACTTTAAAGTTATGGAAGAAGCATGCAAAAAGGACTTTGGTGTAAAAATTTCCATGTCCTTTGTTTGCTGTAAAGGTTGGTTAAAAAGAACACTAAATTCCTTTGTTTTTCCTTTTATCTCAATTATGACCCTTCTCTTGTCATTAATTTTTTGGACCTGTGTTCCTGTATGTGCTTCTTTTCTTTTTCTGTTATGGATAACATTTCAGTGGTATTATCATTTTTTTTTGCCACTTTTCCACTCTTCCTTCAGTTTTCCTTATTTCCAATTTATACCAGACCAGGCATCTGTCTTATTTGGACAAGATATGTCTTATATTGTGTTATTTACACAAGATTCCCATATGTTTTTTAAGAAGGTTTCTTTAGCCTTAGAAAATATGCTCATTTTTCTGATTAATGATGAAGGCTTCCGTCTTGGTTTCATCTGGGATAGAGTAAATTTTCTTCCTAGTAACTGTACAGTGCTGTCTTTTGGATTTAGTATCAGGACAACATTGGTAACATACCGATGTTTTAGTTGTTGCTAAGTAATGCTTACCCTGATCGAGGACTTTTCATTCTCTCACGCTCTGTCAGTGAGGGGGAGCATGAGAAGATGGGAAGGAGCAGAGACAGGACAACTGACCCAAACTAGCCAAAGGGGTATTCCATGCCACAGCACATCATGCTCAGTATACGGGCGAGGGCCCATCACTGCTCAGGTCAGGCTGGGTATCAGTCAGTGGGTGGTGAGCACTGTTGTGTATCAGTTGCTTTTCTTAGGGTTTATTCCTCTCTCTTTTTTTTTTTTATCTCAGTTTTCTTCATTACCATTATTATTACTATTATTTTTATTATATTCTACTTTATTTCATTCCTAAACTCTTCCTATTTCAGCCCATGGTGTTTACCTTTTTCCAGTTCTTAACCTTATCCCACTGTGAATGAACTATGTAGTATTCAGTTGGCAGTCTAGGATAATCCACTACAGCTTCCTTTTTTATCTTGGTATTTGTCATCTCTGAAATTGCTCCTTGCATACTTTCTATGTCAAGTTTATAGAGTATAGAGTGTTCCTTTTGTATTACATTCTTCAGAATGCTGTTAACCTTTTCCATCAGCATTTAGAGTTTGCCCTTTCACAGTTCGTTGTCACAACATTTGCCTTCTGGGACATATTGTTAGCTGTAATATCAAATCCAATTTTGTCCTGATGCCCAGTGGAACCCCTGTAACCTTTGTAGTTCAGTATAATAAATATGATTTTACCAGCATTCAATGAAGGGGATTAAACTCTATATTTTAAAACCATTGCCATTACTTAAAAATGCTCATTCCAGTTTGACTCCTTGGTTAAGGGGATGATTTGCAGGGCTTTGGTCCTCTACCTAGGAGATCACCTCTAAATTCATGCTATACTGTGAATTCTAACATTGCTCAATTTTGCTTTGTTTTGAAGAAAGTAGCTGAAATCAAACAAGTACAAAACATTTTTGAATGCATGTCCCATAAAGATAGAAATGCAGAAAACAAGAGGATTATAACAGCACACATTAATACAGATCAAGATAAATGCAGACACATAGATTTATTTATCAAATAAGTAAGGTAATAGTAGAAAACAGATACAGCTTCTCTTCACACCTGTATTTATACATTACAGAAGGTATGAAGAGGTATTAGTATATAGATAAAGCAACATAGATATATACAAACATAGATAAAGCAACATAGATATATACTAACAAATATGGGTTAGCCCACCATATAAGCTTAAACAGCTTTTTGAAGTGCATTCTTTCTTCTCCTGAGCCACACATCAGTGTGAAACAGTTCAGTAGACTTCTGTACATTTTTTTGTTGTTTTATTTTTGTCTATAAAAGTCTTGATACTGAAAATGTTGGGAAATGAAGTCATTAAGCCCAGCATTGGCTCCAGGGCTGAGGGGGAGTTGACAGGAAAGTATGATCACTGAGATATTTACAGGAATTGAAACTTGAAACTCCTCTGAGAAACATGCACAAGAGTGGTAAAGAGGAGGGGTTTTCAACTGTTACCATTACCCTGAATGGTGCATTGGAAAACTTACAAACAAACAAGGAGAAATTACATAAATACTCATCACCTGCTACTTCTTCATCTTTCTGAATGATAGACAAAGTTTCTGAGGAGAGGAAAGGTTAGTTCTACGTATGAATGGGTCGTGGTGTCACCAACAGAAAAATATGGTGTTTTCCTTTTTTCCAAGGGGCTTGATCTTTAAATAAATGGGAGATGACAGGTAGACAAAGCAAGATGCTGGAGATAAGGACGATAAATTAAAGATATTGTTAGAAACGCTGTGTTAAGAACTGGCAACTGCTTTCACATTTCCTTTCTCTTTGGCTCTCAAGTTCTCTGTGAAACTTTTCGGACTCTGGCTTCTTATTCCCAGTTGATCATGGACCTCTTGTTGATACAGTATAGATTTATAGTTGCTATTAACTGTGTTGCAGCCCACGAAGCCCCTGTGCTTATTAGTATAATCATTTGCAGTTACCTTTATCCTTATTCTGAAAAGAGCTATGATACTTCACCAGTTGGTACAATGGTAGGGAAATGGAAATTCCCAGCTCAGGAAATGGAAATTCAGACACAGCACTTTTTATCCTGCAGCTGCTGCACATGAAAGTGAAGGTATAAAATCTGTAAGAATTGCCTGTCTCCTGCGATTTCTTTCTAAACCTTGGGATACTTGAACGAACATTTGTGTTAAGTAGACAGAGTCACCAGTGTCCCTTAGGCAAGCCTGACCTTGGAAACTCTTTTCAATCCAGCTTTAACTGATCTCGTCTGGCCTTCCAAATTAAACTTGCTTCCTCTGAAAATCCTGGGAAACCAGGGTAATTCTCTCACAGAAATGCAGTGGCCTCCTGGAGAATGAAACTCAGTAGAAGTGTTGGAAAAAACAAGATATGCTTTGGATTGTGTTACAGCAGACACATCTACTGAGCCCTAAGTGTCTGCTGAAGCATCGAGACTGACTGAAATAACTTTATGGCAGGAGGCAGAGGAGACTGTCACTTTGCTGTGTCCTGCATCCACTTAACGAGCATTTTACTTCACTGTAATACTAAGAACAGGAAAGGTTATTAACAGATGCCAGAAAATGTGAATTCAATTACAGTATATTGCAAAATCCTCAGTTGTAAAGTAGATTTACAAGGTACAGATATATATTTAGTCCAAGAAATAATGATGAATGTAATTGCCCTTTTATAGTACGAACTGCATGAGGAAGGAAGGGGTAAATTGTCTTTTTGTGGTTTTTCTGTTCAGAACCAGAATCTCCTGAGCATGGGTGGTAAACAGAGCTCACTGAAGCTCACACAGAGAAATTTTTAATGAGAACACATACTTCCACTCCTACACATTTTTAGCGATTTTTTTTAAATAGTTTTAAAAAGCCAGTGAACAAAAAGGTAGCCATTTGCGTGGAGAGAGGGGGAAGGTGTTATATTCAAAAAGATATTATTTTAACTTGCAACTGTTACAAGCTGAAATTGCAGACGAAAAAGACCATAAAATCTCTCTTCTGTCGTTCTTATACCAAGGCTGGCTCTATTTTTTTTTAATAACAGGAAAGAAATTTGGCTCTTGGCTTCAAATGAAACAGTGATTTTCACCCACATATATCCTCAGGCAGCATGATGAGAATTCAGTCAATGGTAAAGTTCTCCCTAACCTTTTCAAGGCTGCAGTTTTTTTTCACACAGTAAACCGTCCAGGCCATGTGGAGCTGTTCTAGGTGGAAAAAGAACATTTTATTAGGTGTTTATTTGGTTTCTGTTGCTGTCACAGCATCACAGCATTGTTAAATATTATGTTTCTGTTTCATTGGCAGAACTCCACAGCCCAGAAAGTGTCTTCATTAACTTTGAGGGCCATCCTCATGTCAGTTTTGAAACTGTTGTCTCTGTTCATACAGCACATTCGACAAGAGATTTCTTCAGATACCACCACCTAAGCACATCCTGAAACCATACTGTCGTGGTTTAAACCCAGTCAGGTAATTCGTTCGCTCACTTTCCCCCCTTTCTTGCCCTCCCCCTACTCTCAGAGGGACGGAGAGGAGAATCGAAAAGAATGCAACTCCCACGGGTTGAGATAAGAACAGTTTAGTAACTAAGGTATAACACAAATCACTGCTGCTACCACCAATGATAATAATGGTAAAGGAAATAACAAGGGAAGAGAATACAACACCTCACCACTAGCTGACCGATAACTCGCCCCCCCCAGCCCGACCAAGCGCCGACCGATACCTCCTCCAACCCTGCAGTCTCCCAGCCCTTCCGGCTAACTCCCAGTTACATCCTGGGCATGACGTGCTGTGGTATGGAATACCTCTTTGGTCAGTTTGGGTCAGGTGTCCTGTCTCTGCTTCCTCCCAGCTTCCCCTCCTCCCTGGCAGAGCATGAGGCTCACAAAGTCCTTGGCCAAACCAAAACATCATTGTTATCAGCTCTGTTCCCGAGCCGAAAGTCAAAACACAGCACTGCACCAGCTACCAAGGAGGAGAAACATGACTGCTACTGCTGAACCCAGGACACATACCCAAGAGATTACCTGGGGGATGCCTGCGGTCTCACTGACTTAGTCAGCATATAGGTGAAATATGTAGACTCAGATAGAGACACTAACATAGTTAGGAACCTAAGTCCTGTTGAAGTAAAGCCCTTACATATCCTGAATGCAGAGATCAGCCCATGTTGAATACAAACTGTTTGAAGACATAAATCTCTCTCTTCTCTTCCCAATACATTATATATCTCCTCCTGTGTTGCCCTTATGTGACTGATGGTAGACAGAAAAATGAAACACGGTCTTTTTGAAAGGGTAAGAGGAGGGATAGATCGTATACAGTACAGGCAGGAATGGTCAGAACCACTATTCTCCTGTACATGACAATTCATGTTCCAAGCAGCAGACATGGTTTCAGCAAGCAGGAGATGCAGCCACCTGCACTGCAGGCAGCCTCTCCTGTGCTGAAACAGCACTCACAGCTTTGCTGAGGTGCCACTAGTTCCATTAATTTATGGGGAATCTTCCTAGTATTGTGTGACCCAACATCTCCAGTGTTGCCATTGCCAGTAAAGAAAAGATTACAGGCTTCAGTCTAAAGCTGCAAGACCTGGGGTTTGTCTAGGCTTGTCTGGACTTGTCTAGGCCATGCTTTGAGCTTTGGTTTAGATTACAGCAGTTGAATGCTGAGCAGGCAGCTACTCCCTATCTTGTTTTGCTTTGCTTTGTATACCTGTGGGGTGCAAAGCCTATTGTCAAAATAATTCGGATATGTTATCTGTAACTGACAGGTGGTGTTAACAAATGCCTAATCTCTTTAGAACGCACTATCTGTGTCTCTAGAATAATGATGTGTACAGTGTGCAAGTGTGAAGGGATAACAAGGGCTTTAAAAGTATAAACAATGGATTATGCCAGGCTCTGCAGAGAGGCCCTACAGTTATAAAAACTCAGCAGTATTTGGTTATAGACTGTTAAAGGAATGCATCTTCAGGACCTGAGTAGGTTTCAGAGATAATAGAATTAATAAGGATCAAATATCCAATATACTTAAAAGTATACAATATAAAGTAAATTCAGATGTAATGGGGCACTGTAGACCAATAAAGGAAGATAGCGTACAAAACACACAGGAAGTATCAAAATTACCTTAACTGAACCCAAAGGTGAGAATAAACAAACTCCCAGCATCTGCATTGCAGTCCTCTGGCGAAGAACTTGAGGTATTGATGACATAGTGTAACCACCCTACTTCCCTTTTTCTCTAGCAAAGCTTCTGTCATTGACTTTAGGACCCAGGGGAACAGTGAGAGGTTAAGCAAAGCTTCACAGAAAAGGATAAATATTAGAAAAATGTATATAATAATATTAATGATATTATATTAAGACTTTCCTGGATTAATTAGATGATTTGTTCTGTGACTGTCAGCATCACTGCACAAGTGTTTCCTCTATTTTTATTTGATTGTTAAAACTGTAAGAATCACAGATTACCAGGGTTAGAAGGGAAGTCTGGGATCACCTGGTCCAACCTTTCTTGACAAAGCATGACCTATATAAGATGCCCCAGCACCCTGTCCAGCTGAATCTTCAAAGTGGCCAGTGTTGGGGATCCCATCACTTCCCTGGGGACATTATTCCAAGGGCTGATTGTTCTCATGAAAAATTTTCCCATTGTGTCCAAAGGGAATCTCCCCAGGAGCAGTTTGTACCCATTACCCCCTCGGCTTTTCCATATGGCACCTTGTGAAAACAGTATCAGTCTTTGCAACCACCCTTTAAATACGTGGGAACACCATGATAAGGCTCTCCCTGAAACTTCTTTTTTTGATGCTGAATAGACCAAGCTCTCTCAGGCTTTCCTCACACAGTAATTTCTCAATTTCTCAGTCCTTTGATCATCTTAGTGGCTCTTCTCCGGACCCTCTCCAGCCTGTCCACATCTCTCTTGCACGGTGGGGACCAAAACAACACAGTATTCCAGGTGTGGAATTAAACCAACAATTAATTAATTAAAGCCAACTATGAATTCTCAGCTTTGCACATAAGATGTGCTTCTTTTTTTTTTCTATAACAAAGTTTCCAGTTTGACAGCAGCAGGTTACACAGAGCAAACACCAGTAAAGCACTGGGCTGGTTTTGGCTAAGAGCTCTTCAGAGCAGCTAGTGTGGGGCTGTGTTTTGGATTTGTGCTGGAAACAGTGTTGATAACACAGGGATGTTTTCGTTACTGTTGAGCAGCGCTTACACATAGCCAAGGCCTTTTCTGCTCCTCACACCTCCCCACCAGTGAGCAGGCTGGGACTGCACAAGGTGTTGAGAGGGGACACAGCTGGACAGCTGACCCCAACAGACTCAAGGGATGTTCCAGACCATATGGTGTCACACTCAGCAGTACCAGCTTTATGGAAGAAGTAGGAAAGGGAGTTATGGCATTTGTCTTCCCTGGTAACCACTGCATGTGATGGAGCCTTACTTTCCTGGAGATGGCCTGATGGTGGAAACTGATGAGTGAATCCCTTGTTCTCTTTTGCTTGTATGTGTGTCTTTTCCTTTTACTTATTAATTTACTTATTAAGCTGTCTTTACCTCATCCCACAAGCCTTCTCACTTTTATCTTTCTGGTTTTCTCCCCATCCCACCGGGGGCAAGTGAGCAAATGGCTGTGTGGAGCTTAGTTGCTGGCTCGGGCTAAACCACAACAACCACCATGCAAGCATGTAGCCTCATATAAGACAGAAAACACTTTGTCTTTTGCTTTGCAAAATTCTTTCAAATGTTGGGAGTCAAACTCATCAAAAACATAAGCCACAAGGAATAGGGTTGTATGGTATGGTAACTGAAAGGTAGATATAGAAAACACACTGCTCAATGCCTCTTCTGGATAGGAACTGTAAGTTTCATAAGCCTAGACCTCACCAGTGAAAAGCAATTACTTTTAAAAATTAATTTACATCTTTTCCTGAAACAAAATGAAGTCATAATAGAAGTGTACTTAGACTTTGACAAGGGCAAAACATACTTGAAATTATGAGTCTTGGCTTGAAAGTACAACTTCTTTTAGATTATGATTTTTCCCACCCATGGTCCTGAATTTCATGTGAATTTCAGACTGAAGATTTGTGACGTGAGGGAAAGTTTATATAAATCTCTGCATTCCTTCAAATAAGTCCACAGAAGATTATTAATGAAGGCACACAGTGTACAGGAAGTAAAAGTTAACAATGGTCATTGACAAAGGCTTTGGCCATATCTTGGTTTCTCATCTTGTTTGGAATAATTGTTGTTCCCATTATAGACTATACAATCAGTTCAGGCAGCTAAGAATTCGACTGTTCAGGCAACATCAGTCTTCCAACTAAATTAATGAAAGATATTCAATAAAGTACAGATGGTCTGGTAAATACTGCCAAGCAAATATGTCTTAATACTAATTAATCAAAAACAGAAGTTATGAAAATTAACTTAATCACCAATAATATCATCTTTCTGGCAAATTAAGGCTTGAAAATAGTTAATTTTTTTATATGCTGGAGCTGTGCCACTATAACATAGGTGACAGCAGCTTATGAGGCCCAGAATAGCTAAGCTATTAGTAGCAAACTAGAAACAGTAGAATTGGTGTCCATCTTCTGTTCCTGGCAGGCAGCTTGTGTATAATCAGTACATCTGTTTTTTGCAGCTAACCTGAAACATGCCTAGAAGCACATGCCTTTAAGTGGGTCTGAAATTACATCTTCAGATTTTGCATGCTTGTTAGATGAGTTTAATTCTGAAGACAGAATAAATAAGAAAGAGGCTGCAATTTGAACAAGTCTATCTAATAACATGAGCAGTCAGAGAAAGAGACAGACATAGTCTTCTTTGGAGAATAATATTGATTACTCACTGAAATAAGTATTTCTTTGGTGAATTCAGTTCAGAGTCAGAAAGCTTTCCCTATAGGACATGTAGAATGGTCAGCTCAGGATTTGTTAAAATGGTGTCATTTAAACAAGAACCTAATTCTGTGTTATGTTAGGTAACAGACAACTTAGATACCACAAGTAGATAAGTGTAGATAAGTAGATAATGAGAGAAATGAAAACTCTGCACAGTCACCACTGAACTCTCTGCTCTTTCAGAACAGGTAATCTACAAGTCATATAAGCTGTGCATGACTGCTGGCTCCATCAAGAGGTTGGATAAACAGTGGAAATTTAGTTGTAATGGATTTCACTTGACTGTTTTAACACATGATAATGGAAGACAGTTGAAAGTAGAACTGCTGAGAGGTAGACAGTTTGGGTTTTTTTTAAAGAAAGTAGTTGTGTCATCCTCACGTTAAAAATAGGGGGTATTGGTCTGGTTGTCTGGTCCCTTGTCCCTCTCATTTCCTTGCATCAACAAATACCCATCAGGGTTTCAGCTGATTCCTCCTCTTTCTATCTAGTCTAGTTATCCCTGGGCTAGAAGAAGAAAGAGGTGCTGAATACTCCCTTCACCAGCTTCTCTCAGGCTATTTAGTTCCTCAAAATAGTAGTATAGAAGACTGGCTGATCCTGAATTTAGGCCAGCTTGTAGTAAAAGAAGGTTCCTTTCAGAAATGCTACTATTCAGGAGAGGGAGAAAAAGAGATGGTTAGAACTGACAACCAAATGTGGTTGCACCCTTAAGTAGTGTGAGGTGTGTGACCACATGCCCCCTGCAGACTTTCTTAAGTCAGGGAAATGCTCAGTATAACAACTGTGACTGCTTTCTATTTTTGCGAAGTTTCAGTAGCTTAGTGGAGTGAATTTTTCCAAAGAACCTGCTCCATGGATCATGCTAATGCTAAAATTAGGTTTAATTGCTTTATGAAGCTTTCAAAATAGGCTTCAGCAGAAAAGCACTCTTCCAGAAAACTCAGACCATTCCATCAGCTCTGTCACCAGAAGTTTATTGGTCTGGTCCTGAGTGTGGATATGTCTGTTCACTGGAAAAGATTAATGTCATCCAATAGGCTGATTTTAGAAAGTTTTTCCACTAACACCATGGGAGAAAATGCCCAATTCAGTAGTTCTCTACATATAGTGGCTACATACCTTATTTTACTGTAGAAATCTCAGTTTATTTCCACTGTTGGTTAACAGGGAGGGACAGGGAAATTATTTTGTCAATGTCTCATGAAAAACACAGGTATTTTAAATTTTCATTTAGTCTTTTTGCCTCATGTGACCTGTAATGAGTTACCTTAAATCTGCTTTCTTCAGGTGGTTTCAACTTGTAGCTGCAGAATTCAATAAATACTGCCTTTACCAGTCCAAGCATTTGCTAACCCTGAATGAGATTCTCATCATCAAAATAATTTCAAAAGGTACAAGAAATTTATATTCCCTTTTTAAAAAAAAAAAAAAATTGAGTCTTCAGATAATTCTTTGGATCATGTTTTAAAGTTTTTCCCATCATCGTAAAGGCTAGAATTTATTTTCATTTTTAATGACAGTTGAGATTACTATCACATTACAAAAAAAAACCACAAAATGCTTTAAGTATAACAATAAAATACAAAGAGTTGACAAAATCGTTCTTTCCTTTTCTTTTTCCTCATTATCTGCCAATTAAGAATGTATAATATATAGTTGTACATCAAATCCTGCAATCTTATTTTTTTTTAATCCAGTCTGATAGTATGCTTCCTAGGGAAAGATATTGAACAAGGCTTCAGAATTCAACCCTTCATTTTTACCCACAAACACAAAAACACTGATTTAAGATATATGGGAACAGAGCACACAAATCTTTCACTTCACATCCCCTATAAAGGACTTCCCATGTAATAGCAGTGTGGAATTCTCTTAGTACTTCTCAGTACCAAAACCCAGACCTCTCAGGAGAATCCATTAATGGATTTTGGTATTAGCACATTTGGACTAGTTGGGTGTAGTATAAATAGAGCTTACCAATGCACAGACTCTCAAACACTTACATGGCCATTCACACGTACTGTTTCTTAATTTCATATAATATACGAATATCATGCATATGAGTATATGATATAATCTCAAGGTGAGTTTTACCATTTTGATCTACAGAGACATGTTCTGCTTTCATTTTTACATATAAAATTTTGATGAATCTCAGGTGATTGAATATACTTGAACACACCAAAGAGAACATTTTCACTGGAATGTAAAATGATTGCAGATAAGCGTATCTTTTATAAATTGGGGATGTTTTAAAACAGTGAATTTATTTACCTGGGGGCTTTTGTTCACTTCTGTTTTGAATGATTTACTTGAAAAGCACAAGTGAATATTATGATCACATTTCAAAATACCCTTTACATAGGAACATGTAAGTCTTGAGTCTTTAGACTGTCCTTCTCATACAGAAATATAATTAGGACATGTAGTGTCTATCAAGTAAACTAAAAATAAATAAAATAAATAAAACACGAAGCAAACCAAGAGTATGTGTTCCAGGTATGGCAGCAAGAAATGATTAAAATCCATCAGGCTCTGAACAAAAGTGGAAAAATGTAGTTTAGTTTGGTTTTGAGTATATAAAAATAAACTGATGTACTAAAGTATCTTTGAATAATACAGTTTTTTGCTTAGTCTTAAGAAGCATCAAATGGATTAATAAGAACACAAGAAGTAATAAGTAGATGCAACAGGTTTCATTAACCTGGGGTCTTTTTAGCTGATCTGGGGAGTGAGGCTTGACACTGAAGTCAGTATTTAACTTTGAATCTGGGTTGTTTGCACTTGTTTACACTGAACTTTTGCCCATGGTAGGAGGGCTGGAGCAGACGATCTTTAAGGGTCCCTTGCAACCCACACTATTCCATGACTCTAAATATTGCAGAGATATGTATTGCAGAAATGTTGCACTAGCAGAATTCATATCCCACATATTTTTGGGAGCAGATGATTGTTTCTTACAGTGTTAACATTTCATGTGCATTGGTCAATAACAGGTCCCTGCAGGACCAGCTGCCAATATGCCTTATTTTGTGAGTCTTTCTTTCCACAACTGCTGTATTTCCGTGCTCTTACAGAATTCAAACAATAGGTGGAATATGTCAAAACAAATCATATTTTCATCTTGTTTTTTTACTGGGTAAGAAACTTACATTTTACAGCAAAGACACAGTCTTGAAAATAATTTTAAGTGAAAAATTGTCAATAACATTACCTCCAAAGTAAATGTTTAAGTGCTTCTCATAGTAAACTTAATAAATAACATTATGAGATCTGAAACTGAGAAGACACAACCTTTCTAAAATAATGTTCCAGAATGAAATGTCTTCCTATGGAGACAGAAGAGTGGTTGGGGTTTTTTAGTGAAATATTGGTGGGTTTTTACAAATTCAGTACAACTGCTGTGGAAGAATATGGTATGTTTAAAAACCTGCGAAGTTAAATCAAAAAGCAGATGTAATCAGAATAATATTCTGTCAGACTCATTTAGTCTGGTCTTGCAGACATTCGGAATTTTTTTGCAGAAGAACTGAGAAATGATTCAGAATATTTAATGATAAGAAAGCTTAGGTAGGATTCAGGTAAATAAATACAGGAAATTATGACTACCATGAGAGAATATATAGAAAAGGACAGAAAGTTTGGGGCATTAGATCCTGGACTTTTCTTAAAGTTTTCTTTGTAGGTGTGTTGGGTTTTGGGGGTTTTCTGTATCCTTTCAGAGAAAAAAATAACAAGTCCCAAAGAAGGAAAGGTTCTGCTTGATGACAGCTGTGAACATACAAATTGTTTGCAGTATCAGCTTGCTTGAACTGGTATGCAGAGTTTTGAATCTGGTAGCTTCAGGCAATAATTTCCAGAGGCAAGCAAATTGATATGAAGAAATAAGATTGTGCTGGAGCAAGGTTGTCAGGCATCTGAAAATATCTATAAATGTTTCACATGCACATCCCTGCAGAGGTAAGATTAACAGCCAGGTAACAAACTACAGTATCATCTGCCTTCAGGCCTTCTGAACCAAGAGTTATACTTCACTGCCCTCTTTAAAACTGCAAGCCTCAGGGTTGGATGAGCTTTCCTCCAACAGCTGATCTCCACAGTCAGTTCAGAATAGGCCTTTCATGGTTGATGACCCAAGAGCATGCTCCAATGCATTGCATGCTGCAGGCTTTGCACAGATATTACCTAGGCAATGCATACCTGGGACCTGCAAGAACTTCTTTCTAGCAATGTTAATAAGTGGGGTTTTTATATACTCTTGGCTAGTTATTACAGTCAGGTACTCTTTAAGGATGAGTTGCTACAGCTGGCTGACATGAATGCATTAGCATTGTCCTGCTACAATTAGGTGTTTCTCAGCATGAACAGGAACCCAGGATAATAGCAGGCAGGTTACCTGCACACAATCACTGAGGGGAGAGCTGTTTCCTTGGGTTTAATACCATTAAAAAATTAATAGAAAGAGCTGCAGAGCCCAACCTGCTGTGTATATTTACCACGAGTACTAGGCTTTCTCATTAGCTAATACGGTCTAGATTGCATGTGTTTCTTTGAATTGGAGCAGAAAGATTTACTATGCTGACAAAGTATTATTTTTACAAAATATCCTTTCTGGTTTTAATTGGTGTTCTTCAACATGCACATACAATCAGTTTAACCTGTTTGTATTCCACCTACTGTTACGTGAAATTATTTTACGGATGAAGTGAATTCCCAATTAAAAAAATGCATGAAATTAACTGCCCTCTTCCTCCAATTAACAGTAACAGCACCTACAGCAAATGATTCTTCATCCTGTTAGATTATTATAAAAAGAAATACCCAACATGATTTTATTAGGAGGTTCCATTTCCTCTACAATTTCTGTAAACCTGACATATGAGTACAGGAATAAAAGGCATGCTGTCTGTGTCATATGGCAATCATTTCACTCTTTCTTTCCCACAGTAAAGTGCCCTTCAGAAAGAAACTGTCAATTGCATCTTTTGTGGTTCTTTGAATAAGGAATGATAGCAGGATAGCCAAACCTGGACAATCTGCAGTGAAACAGTTTCTCACTCCACTTTGCTCCAAATTGACGTTAATATATTTGAAACTGTTCAAAAGCTTAAAACATTGTATCAAACTAAGATCTGTGTCAGGCTAAGCTTTACATTCAGATTACATCTGGGTGGGAGTCTGGGGAAATCAAGCCATTCAGATAGCAAGATCCTACAGTGACAGCAGACAAAGGTGGTCACAGTAGCCTCAGAAGGGAAGTCATCATAAAAGCCCTGCTCCTTTGTCCATACCTCACACAAAGAAGGTAAAAAATCCCACATTGAAATGGCCTGTTTCAGGCATAACTTGAAGTGTGGCTATTCCCTAACCATGCCTGTATATTAAATAGAGCTCTTGGTCTAGTGAAGTGCAAGAGGTGATGTCCACCTGATGGGATCCTGAAGGAGCCTGAAGACATACTTCTCTTCTTGGCCCTTCCCTTAATACTACTAATTGTACTATCATGAAGCCCCCAGGATTTTGTTTTTGCTTTGATTCTGTGGAACACATAGCCCAGGCACAGATCACAAATATCATTCCTAAAAAATGCATGACTTAAGAGTGGATGAGCAGACCTAGAGCAATGGGGAGCACCAGAGAGCAAATTCCAGTTGGAGTAGCTTACCATTTCTCAGTGGCTTGGAACAGAAGGTTTTACTGGCAGTTGGTTGTGTGGAGCAGCAGCTCTGTCATACATTTGAGCATATGGGACTTAGCAGGCACTGCTGTCATATGACGATCCTTTCAGAATTTAAATAAGTGGCACTAGAAAGATAGCAAACAGCAAAATGTTTATTAATTGAACCAGTCAAGTGAAGTAATTTGCTTTATTAAACGTTCACTACTGTCAAGCTTTAAAATGCAAGTTTTCCCAAAGCTTTTAGAGCTAAAAATATATGCACAGGTGTACCAATAATGTGATGTAGAACAAGTAAATTGGCATCTCACAGAAATTCATTAACACTGATGTTTCTGGGAAGATTCCATCAAGCTTTCACAAACAACCTCAGACCCGTTAGCGGGGCAAATACTAGTACGTTGGTTTTATTTTAATGGGAAGAAGACAACAGAGAATTTCATTTGCAAGAATTGGCTCTTCCAGAGCAGACAGTCCATCCTTTGCTTATAGCACTGCTCTGTAGCCTGCTGCTCTGTTGGGATTTTTGTGCAGTTTTGGTAGATGAAAAAAAAAAAATAGACTGTAAATTATCAAGTTCTATATGGTGAAGACTGCTTCTTTACAGAAGTTTATCATTGCCATGTTAGGTTAAAGTCAACAGGAGGTAAAAGCAGTAAAGCACATGTATTTTGGGGTGTTGTCATGAAATCTGGTGCCCAAAACAGTTCAGTCAAATTTCCAGCTTTGAGACTGATTCAGCTCCTGCACACTGATAAACAAATTTCAGGTGGTTGCATCCTACCCATGAGTGACAAGCCTGACTGGGAAAGGGAACTGACCAGCATTTAAGTGTCATGATGGTTGGATTGCTGTATATATGTGAAATAACAGTCTATTAGAATATACTGTGACACTGTCATACCACATAGGTGTTACTGGCAAACTAACTGGCAAACTTAACACGTTGTGTGTTAGTAAGTAAGCGTCATAAAAGCGGTTAGAACATAGCAGTTCTTCCTTGAGGAAGTTTTTGACTGAAAGGAATGCCTACTGAGAAAAAATGTGGAAGATCTGCAATGTAAGAAGAGCCATAGACCTGAAAGAATAGGAAATAATATTGCATTGCTAGTTTTCTGTAAGTAATAGTGAAAATAGGATGTCTTGTAAAGCCTTGAACCTGCAAGGAGATATTATGTCCATAGCTGATGTGATCCTGTGTATGTCAATACTCAGAGTTACTTTGGGTAATTAATGTTAGGCATGGATATTAATTTTCAATTACCTATTCTCAACTCCATTGTGTGTAGCATTATTAAACGCATGTCCTTTTTGGTCTTGTCTTTTGTTTGGCATCTTTGTTTTACCACATGATATCACATTTATTTCTGTGATGTAACATTACAATGTAACACCTTTTACTCAGTGAACCTCTTAATACAAAGAAGGGATTGTTTAAGAAATGATTATTAGTATGGACAACAAAGTAATGCAAATTGGCTGCAGGAAGTGCTCTCTGTTAAAGAAAATTAGTTTAGTGTCTCCCTGTTATCTGTTTTTCACAGCCAGCAAATGGCTAAGTGCCCATTTGTTCTTGGAAATAAGTGTGATAAAAGAGATTAGAACACAGCAGTTCTTCTTTGAGGAAGTTTTTGCCTAATAAGAATGCCTAAAGAGAAAAAAGGAGCAAATGTATCCATTTGAGGTGGTGATTAGCAATGAGAGCAATATGGCATCCTATAAAAATGTGCCAGTCAAAAATCTCAAGTTTATAAAAATTGTTACGTGTGACTTTTCTGGAAGACCAACGAAAAGCCTGTCTTTAGGACCTAGTTCTCCCAGCCTCACCCACTCCTTTTTTCTTTTACGGTAAGTCTGCTTTAGACAAAAGGGATCCTAAAATAGGATCGATCTTTTATAAAGCTTATATAGAGATGAATTACAGAACTAGAAAGCTTGCTTTACACATGAAAATCTACAGCTTTGTTAAATGAAAATAGGGCTGTAAATGAGTGAGTATTGGTGATCTTTCTCTGGTAGAGTTCCGTTTGATAAGATGTGTGTGTACATACACAAACAGGAAATGTGTATGTAAGAAAGGTGCACCACATGGCTTGTACTACACAGAAATTTCAGCAGATCTTCTTTTCTATGTTAGTTGCTCAATTATGCCCCAGTTCATAGATAAGAGTATTCCTGTCACAGACCTTCAATCAACATCTCCTTATGAATCCATGGTTACTTTTTCAAATGAACAAAGGAACAATGATAAACACATCGGCTGACTGTAGCAAAAGTACGTGACCAGTTTATGGAAGATGCAAGATGGAAACATGAAGGAAAATAGTACACATACATGTTGCATAATTTGCTAAACTGCTTCCCATCTACCAGCAGTTACATATTATACACTGTGTTGTATCACTCCATGTCAGACCTCTTCTACTTCTCCTCTTCAGCAATTGTAGTTAACTCTCATTTTTCTCATTTACTTTATTTTCTGACTCGATTGGGTTTTGCCATCTGTTTTAAGTCCTGCTTAAACTTCTAATAGTCTTTTCACTTTTTCTACAATTTACTTCTTAAATATGAGATTTTCAATATAGCTAAGCTTTATTTCTGAATGTTGACTATTTTTTCAGAGAGGAAAATGATTTCTATAGGCTATTGTCCTTTTAATCACAAGTAGCTTTTAAAAATGCCTTTTAAATGGCCATCTGTCTGACATAGTTGGTCCTGTTTCATTTAAATCCTGTGTCTGCAGTTGAACAAGTAAAGGTTTGAACACAAAGCACCACCAAACCGAAGAAAGTGATGTGTCAACTTTGGTAAAGAAAAGAAAATAATGGAATGGCAAGAGAGTTTTTTAAATGATCTAACAGAGTTATAGTTTTATTATCCAGGGAATATGTTTACAAAAATGAGAGACCTAAATGAATGTCAGATCAATAAATTATAATCTGCCATTCTGCCTAAATTGATTTCAGCAAAATTGCCATTCAGAGACATGGGATCAGTCAGGTCCATGAAGAAATTAAATTAGGTGCTACTTTTCTTGACACTTTGGATACATTCATTAAGATCAACTATTGTTTTTAATTATGGTACTTGAATTCTTCCAAGCAAATCGCTAACTTGTAGTGTAGAAATTGCTTCAACTGAAAAGGGTCTGTATACAGCTAGAAAAGAAACAATTTGAGTGGTAAAAAGTGTGACTTGCCACCTGATTTCTTCAGCTAGGTGATAGATACGGTGTCAGTTGATGGTTACCTGAAATGTACAAACTGACACTGCTTTACTTTTTGTGGAATGAAAAAAATAAAGAAGCAATGTACATGAGGTGCAATATTAAAAGGAAAATTTGCTACAAAGAAGCTTTGCAGAAAAGGACTTAGGGTTCCTGGTGGACACCAAGTTCATAGAATCACAGACTGGTTTGGTTTGGAAAGGACCTTGAAGATCACCCAGTTCCAACCCCCTTGCCACAGGCAGTGACACCTTCCACTAGACCAGGCTGCTCAAAGCCCCCCCCAACCTGGCCTTGAATAACACCAGGGATGGGGCAGCCACAGCTTCCCTGGGCAACCTGTGCCAGTGTCTCACCATCCTCATAGTAAAGAATTTTTTCCTAATATCCAATAAAAATCTTCCCTCTGTCAGCTTAAAAGCATTCACCTTGTCCTGTCACTACACATCCTTGTAAAATGTCCCCCTCTGGCTTTCTTGTAGGCCCCCTTTAGGTATTGAAGACTGTTACCAGGTCTCCCCTGAGCCTCCTTTTCCTGAAATTTTAAACCTTTTAATTCTTTTTCATTGTCATGAAGCTTTAGCAGCCAGGCAAAAAACACAACAGAAGTCTAGACTCCTCCATAAATCTTTAATTCATCTTTCATTAATGTTGAGTAGGCATGCTCAGATGCTTATGAATTGTTTTCAAGCAAACTGGAATATTACAGTCAATTTGATGGGAAGTCTCATGAAGACATATTGTTGATTTATCTAAATATTAATTCAGGATGAAGTAAGGTCTTCCTCCATCTTCCATCTTTAGCATTATCTTACTTCTTAACATTGTCACGCTACGGTGTTTCAGACCTGGCAGTGTGATTAAAAAGTAGGAGTATATTCCTTGTAGTTAATATTTTATTATAGTTCTCCTTTCATTTAGACTCTGCCTTAATTAAATTGTAAGCCTGACTCAACATCTTTCCAAATATATCTTCTATAGAGGTATGTGGGCTGTTTCCGTAGCGTAATGAGGGGAATGCAGTGTGTGACAGTTTTACTGCTCCTTTTATTTCAGATGTGTCAAGCAGAGATATCACCTGTGTGGATATTTTATCTTTTACAGGAGGCACTGGCACTGATTTTCCACTCAGTGAAAGATCAGGTGCAGTGTAAGCCAATGTGTAATGAAAAGGTGATTGTCTGCCATGCTTCATCACCCTTGTGCCTTGGTATGAAATAAACTTGATGGGAACTGCTTTTAGCTTATGCCATGTGCTTATGACTGAGGACAAACAAGGAATGAAATAAAGCTACAACTTGGCCTGGGCTGGTCTCCCCACACTTTCCAGGTCCCCTGGCTTCTCCTGGATCTCCTGGAAAACCTGAGTCCTCTTAACTGACTATGCAGGCCAACAACTAGCTGTTGAGGCTCCCACTGCAGCTGGTGAAGATGCAGTCAACATTATCAACAGAACTAGTAAACAATTGATATGCCCGCATGCTAACATCTACTTTAAGATTAGATTGAGACATGCTTTTTATTTTTTTACTTAAAACAGGTTTTGAATCCATTGTAAAGGGTGATTAAAGTGATGACCTGCTCAGAGGTCCATGCTGACATTTTAGACGCCTACATTTTACCATATAAGTCCCATCCCAAATGCAGGAAGCTTCGTTTTGTGTGCTATTTCTAGCAAAGGAAGCCACTAAGTAACAGCCATTGCTTTCCTCACTCCCCTTCACATGTCTGCTTGCATTAACCCACCACCAAAACACAGTATTTCCTAATTGACCAATTAGTCAAACCTCAAGAATCAGTTGACATGGTCTGGTATTGGACAATTTAACTTTTCCCTCAGGGAGTTTCTGTCTGGAAACAAAAATGAACTATTAAAGACATTACAGGAATCAATAGCAAACAACATCATTGCACTTAACTTTCCCTCACAGCAACACGCACATGTTGGCAAATATATACCCTCTTGCTAATTCTCTTTGTAACAATACCAAAAGAAATCTAACATACAGTATACTTCATACTTTTTTTCAGGAACACATCGAAACATCCGAATTCACGGTTATTTCAGTGATGTCAAAACTACAGCAAGTAGAATGTTTGATTGATAACAAAAAATTGAACAGCACATCAAACAGTATTATAATACTCCAATCTACACACCTGCCATTGCAGTCAATGCAGCACACGTTGTGAATATATTAAGAAAGCAAGATGCATTGATCATTGTCAGGCTGACAAAGAATTATCATACTGTTGATGCTGAAGTAAATTGCAGGGTACTGTAAGATAGATTATGAATATTAGAAAGTTAATTTTGTAATTTTAAGTCCAAAATATTGCAAACTCCACATCTTCTTACCTGCTGGTTTGCATTATTATTAGAACAGTAACCAGAGGTGAAATATCAAGCAAAAAGATTTGATGCTATGCACAAATTTTGTTTCCAAACTTAACCCCACCTCCAAACTTCCACTCCCTCCTGAAAAGAAATAAACAACCACTTTTCATTTGCCCTTTTGAAGACAATTTATGATGATAATCAAATGCAATAGCACCTGCCAAATGCATACAGATATCACAATTTGCACTGATGGGGATCAAGATTTGTGAATCTTTCTAAAACTTTTTACATCCTCATGGTGTGTTTAAACTGTTATCCAGAATTCTGTGGCTGCCTCTTCAGTAAACATAGTGCTCATGTTGACACAGGATGAAACAGAATCATCCTTGTTTCTTGAGGTGCAATAATGCCTATTAAATAGACATCTCTTTGTAAATCTTAAGTTATCAGCTTATATATGGTTGATAACTGGGGCGGGGGGGGGGAGCAAAAGGAGAAGCCGTACTGATCCATCGTGATTTATTCTCATTGCTGTACCCCAAAGAAATTATCATAGAAATTGTCAGAAACTATACAGAATTGTCAGAAATTATACAGAACCCAACTAAAACTGGTTAGAAGATACAGTTAAATAGTTACACATTTGTTTTCATCCTCGGTTGAGCCAACAGTAATTAATAGACACATGTGTGTCTGTGTAGGTATATGTGTTCTTTAAAGAGCATGCAACTAAAATATGCTTTGAAAATGTCAAAACACATTGTTCCAGCATGGTCCAACATTGATCAGTTTCCTTGACAGCTGGAGAGCGTCACAGGAACTTCAGTTTGAATGCTTCAGGCTCCTTATCTCTCCTGTGGATTTGAATTTCCAGATGGACAACAATTCCAGGATATGCTATGATTTTATTGCTCCAAGGTTCAAACAAAGCAGGTCAGTGTACTGTAGTGTACTGTGAATTTGATTCAGGCCAAGACTCTGACCTACAGTAGAAACTAAGGATAAAAGGCAGTGACCTTCAACTTTCATGAAAGTGAATTAGAGGCTGAGGCAGCAAAGGGAACATTGTGGTTGGTACCTACTATGGACCACTTGATCAAGGCGAGCCAATTGAGGAAACCTTGTTACTCCAGCTATGGAAGGCATTACACCCGTAGGTTCTCATTCTTCTGGGGGACTTCAAGCACCCTGAAATCTGCTGGAAAAGTAGCACAGGGAGCTGTAGGCTCTGAGCAAACTGATCTAGTTGAAGATGTCCCTGCTCATGCAGGGGAGTTCTACGAAATTACCCATAAAGGTCCCTTCCAACCCAAATTATTCTATGATACTATGATTCTGCAATTCGATGTTTCTGTGTGCAAGTAGGATGGCACCAATCAATGGGAATATTTTTTTCTTCCAGGGGTGCACACTTACTTGTGATAGACACTGATCTGTCCTTCCCTTGCTTCAGTGTTCTGTTCCTTCTATCCCTTCTTTTTCCTGGCAGCCAGCATTTGCCTGGTTCAACACTTAACCCACTACATTAAAAAAAAAAGGAAATAAATAGATGATTCTAGAAATTTAATCCCATTTGAAGAATCCAGACGTGATTTCTAGAACATCACATGGCATGAGGCCACAGGAGCACTTCAGTTTTGTCCTTTGTTTGATTGGCTGTGGAGGTCCTGCCCTTGACTTTGTGGTCAATGCTTAAAACAGTCTCATACCAGATTATAATTGATTGTGCTCAATAGAAATAAAGTTCATTGTGCCTGTCAATAAGAATCTTGTCTCCTGACTCAATATTCTTCAAGTTGATCAAATTCTAACCTTTCTCATTCAGTACAGATATGTATGAGCCAGATGATTGCTCCTTGTGTAGCTTGGATGTTGGAGAGCCTTGGTGATTTGGGGAATAGCCTAAAAGTTCCTTCAGGGGAGAAGCTTAGCGATGCTATGGGAATAACAGAGAAAGTTTACAATACATACCACTGTATCCTGGTCCCCAGGATCTAGAATGGAGTGGGAGGGTTGCTGTATAAAGCCTATACTTATGCATACCGAGAGCCAACAGGTTTAAAACTTAGTATTGAACAGAAACAATACATGGGTATTCAGAATAGGTGAGTTCTCAGGGGGAAAATAAGTTGCCAGGCAAGATCACTGAAATACACTCACTGTTTTTTACAGGAAGGCAATACTACACACTCTTGGTGTCATATATACAGGTTGAGCACAGCAATAGTTTGTTGTTCTTTGGAAATGTACCTCTTTCACCACCATAAACTATGGATTTAACTTGGATTCAACTGGGGGGGGGGTGTCAGTTTGGAGGGTGTTTTTTTTGTTTTTTCATCTTTCCTACTTTATCATTTTCTACATGATGCAGTTTGTTGGAACAGTGCCATGAAACTGACTCACTGAGGACACATCAGCTCTGATGAGAGAGACCTGGGGCCATCCCAGTGCCCACCCGTGCATGTTGCCATGCCCCCACCTCAGTACAGAGCCATCCTTGGAGACACCTTTTCCTTTAATAAAATCAGTCAAGCTTTTAGCCCATAGAAAACTTCAGCATATCAGCATCATGTAGTCTGTATCCTCACTGATGGAAAAAAAGCTCTTCTCACAGTGTGAAGAAAATGTCTTCCTTTTCTTCCTGTTCTATTTGATCCTTGAATAATGTGCCAAATTTCCAAGTTCTCCTATTTCATAGTAAGAATCACTGCCCCAACAGGAAGTAAATTACAAACCCCAACTCATTTCAGATAGTTTCCTAATATTGACTTAGAGATGATCATAGAAACATAAAAGTAAAAGCTTTAGAGCTATGTCATTCCAGAGGTTTCCCATTTCTCCTTTTGTTATGGTAAACTTCTATAGAATGATTTTAATAATTGGTTTGTACATCTTGCTCACTATTTAGCTTTGCTATTGTCCTCTAAATATACTAAACATGTCTATCTTCTTCCATTTATGTCCCCTTTTTAGTCTTCCTAGGTTGCTTTACACAGAAGAAATAACCATAAAGCAGTGATGTTCAGAGGTTTGCCAGCAACATATAAATATTTATATGCACTCCATACTGAAGACTTTCCACTGAGCTCAAATATATGTATAATGCAGACATTTATATATAATTTTCATATGAAAAGCCAAATAGAGATGAGATAGTTCATGCTGTCTTTCATTTAATACACTGAGCTTGAAGGTCGATGTTCTTTTATTTTGCCTTTGAAGATTTATATTTGCGTTGGCTTTCTGTCTTTGCGTATAGGGCTCAGTCATAAAGATGTTTTAGAGCAGTAGCCTTCTACCTCTGAAGACCTGGTTCCAGTCCTTATCTAGATCAAACACAGGGAGGTTAGTGGTCTCGTCATGCTCTCTAGTGGCTGCTTCTCTGCTGAGCAGCTGCCATGCTCCAGGGAGGGCCGGCTCTGGAGCCGCCGCAATCCCTAGCAACCCAAAGCACAAAAAGAAGTGGTTGGTCGTTCTGCCTTGGATCTAGTCATTCCTCAAACACGTCTTAATATCTTACCTCAGAGAACCAGGGAATATATATCTCAATGACAATCATACCAATTTTATTTTTAATAATTCAGTATCCAGAATCAATAATGGTCAAACTCACAAAAAACTGGCTAACAAATATTTTTTTTTTTTTTTCAGATATTTTACTCAGCCTTATCAAAAATTTGAAAAGAGCTATTGAGGTTAGTGGGAATGGCCTGGTTGATGCCAGTGGGTTTTGAACCATGAGGCCAAACATATGCCTGGTTCTCACTGGCTCTAAATTCTATGAGTTTTCAAATTGGTATAAGGGTATTCAGGGACAGATTTTTCATGCATTTTAGACTTATCGAATTGCTGCTGAGTGGGTCCTTGAAGTACAGAAATAACTCACAGATGTTTATAAGGGAATTGTATTTGCAACCTTTAAAAACCTCAGAGAAAGTTTTGGTTCAAGTTCTACATGACAATGCAGATCAGAATTATTTCCTGAATAAAAAAAAAAGGCAGTGTAATAAAGCTGAGATTCATCAAAAATGAATGAATCACTCGTTTCCTCATACCTCTAGCACAGAGAATGTGAACTACTGTCTTAAGGAGACCATAATTCTCATTTTCAGGGTTACTTCAGTTTAATGCTAAAATACATAAAGTGGCATCCTGATACAGTGATTTGGTTTCCATTCTAGTCCTGCCCAGTAGCATGACCCCACTTCTCCCACCTGCTGTAGCAGTCTGTTCACACAATTCTTTTAATTTTCAGATACTGATGCCCTTCTGTTACCCACCCTTCACCATTCCCATTGCATAAGGTTGATGAGAAGGCACCCCTTCTCTGAAGGCTGCAACCAAATGGGCTTGTTGACTTTCTTCCCCCAAAGTGGGGGTGATACTGCGGGGGCTTAAGAGAGAAAAATAAAAGTGATTCTTTCCATTTGTGGGATGTAGGTGGTCAAGAGAAACAAAAGCCCTTGTAGAAGTTTTACACGAGATACACAGATGGCTTCGGGGGTGTGGCAGACTCTGTTGATGTTAAAAGGATGAAGGAAGCCAAAAACGACTTGTGACAGATGCTTTCAAGCTATGGAGTATTTAAAGAAGATTGAATTAACTTCATAAATGTTAGGAATGTTTCTTAACTTCAAGTTTCTCTCTGTAGCTGCATTCCCAGATAAATAAGGCATGAGATATTTCCTTCAAGACAAAAAAAAAACATGTAGGGAGGTAGGTAACACTGTCTTCAAGTAGAAGATGCTTAAAGCTCATTTTCCAGGGGAGCTGACACACAAACTTTTTACCAAAGGAAGTTTTGACCATTTGTTAAAATAGTAGTCTTGACTGGGAACAGGGATGTCTTTTAAAACCTCACTATGACTAACAAGAGCAAACGCTTCATAGGCCTAAAAGTGCATAAAGTCTGAATCAGTAAGCATGTTGGAAGACAGATGATCAGCAAGTAGGTACATTGGGTGGCTGTTGTTTTGAAGACACATTTCCTATTGAGTTATTTTTTTCTGGATAAATCGTTCATAACTTCGTGAGAGTTGAAGAGCTCAGACAAAAGTAGTAGAGCAGCTACCCACTTTGAGTCAGAGCTGCTAAGAGGTGCAGGAGAGTTTAGGTAAGGCCCAGTTAAAAGAGGCTGCCCTACGGGATCTTGCCTCAAAGGTGCTGACAAGCTGGGGTATTGTAAATGAACTGGAACTGCGGTTACCTTAGAAACTGGAATGAGAAATTCTCTAAATTATGAACACGTCTGAAAATTCAGAAAATACAATATTTCTACTTATTAGCAAACTAGGCTAAAGGATCTCTTTTCTGAAAGAAAGACAATTTTAGTAATGAGCAAGCTGAGATATCTTTTTTTATTCTTTGCCATAAAAAAGGGAAAGGCTCCAAGAAGGATGCAAGCATTCCCACATATAATGTCTTACTTAATGACCTCCTCGATTTTGCCTCCCTATCCTTTTTCCCTCAGTTCAGTTTATTTGGGATGGGCTCTTACAATCTTCATTAAAGGGAGGATTGCCAGTGTCACTGAACCAGAGACAAACTGCAGTCCTTTTCTTGGCCTTTGGCTGTGATGATTCTCCTGCAGCAAGGTGCTTTGTGCAGCAGTTCTGCCTTGGAGGGTGCTACATACTGTGAAACCTTTAAAGTTGTAAAACAGCTTTGTTAAATTTGTTCTTAAAAATTGAGTTAAGTTTAGAAGTGAAGAAATGCTGTATCTGACCCTCAGGTATACCCTCAAACAGGAGGGTAGTCTTCTTGGGGATAGTTCATAAGTGGAAAACTTGATTTCTCGTTGCTCACCAGGTCTAAGATAATTCTAGAAGATTAAGCATTGTGAACATTTAAATGCTTATAATTGAGCAGTTTTCTGGAGTTTTTCCTCTCAAGGCCAAATATTCGCAAACTTGGGGAAGAAAATTGCCTCTGAAGCTGCAGTTTGATGACTACCTACCTCACTGTCTAAGCTAAAAACAGTAGGATTGACATAGAAGTACTTTGGGCCAGATGTACAGGACTGAGATTCCTAGGGGGAAAAAGGACAGAGGAAGCATGTTTCTGCCTGAGAAGCATTGGGCTGATCACCCACAAAGAAGTTCAAATATTTGCTTGGAAATGTTCTCAGAGCTTGATAATGTCATGCTGGAAAGTCCACACTCTGAGTCTCTCTACCCAAAAGTTCATGAGTGAACATCTTGCTGACAGTGAGTCACCTGGAAGGTTCATCATTAGGTTAGAGCATAGAGGAAAAGGGCGATTGCAGTTTATACTGTGCAGGATTACTGTAATGCCATCATTTGGGCAAATACTTAAAAATGTTGTTCCTGAAGCAGTGGATTGCTACACTGCTCACTGGTTATTTTTATTGCTTACTTGTCTGCTGGATGCATGTTTACAAAAGCTAATTAGAGTGGACTATGGTATATACAGTGTTAGACTTTAGAAGGAGAAAGCTTACTGTATAAGCTCTTTGCCTCAAGTGTGTTTCAGCAGAGATTGCTTACGGGGACCTGAAAGGAGCCAGCAGGAACAAACTCAGCAGTTATTTTAACACAGATAAGCATTCCTATCCTCTAAGAGGCAGCATAAAGTATTCTTACACTGGTTACCTGATACTGGGGTATACGAAGTGGAGCTGTCACTTCGGGCTACACTTTGTTTCAGACCACTGGGTTTCATATTAAATTTCAATATGAGCAACATATGTAACAGAAATCAGAACCAGCAAAGGTCACAGCTTTTTCTTCTTGTCCTTTCTAGCCCATTCCATTTGAAGCTTAGGAACCAATTCCTCTCCCACAGCAACTTTTTAAACTGTTTTTTTGTGGTTCCATATGATTTTTACCGAGGTTAGTAAGAGGGGAATCAAAACTGGGAAAGTGAAAACCTTCACCTTTTCTTTTTATTCTACAAAGGCAAATAACTGCAATCCAAATATGCTGGAAAACAATCCCTCTTTCTCCTCTTTGCCAGTAAAAGGTTATGTTTAGCAGTCCTAAGGTTTCAAGCAGGGAACGCCTGGCAATGAAGAGAGCCAAGAAATATTAGAAGTTAATTCAATCCTACTTTGCAGACAGAGCAATTAGCGCTTCATGTCCTGAAGTTTCATAAACTAACTTAGCTGGGTCTCCTCAAGACCCACCAGTTATGGTGATATCATTCATGCCCAAAGCCTAGTGAAGAGAGCTTTATGTTTTCCAGAAAGGCCTTTTATCAAATAATGGCACACGTTTTTCACCAGGGCTTTCATGGGAAGACACATAAACAAACAAAAGAGGTTGGAAGGATCTGGGAACTCTGCTGACACTACTGCGATAGCTTCAGTGGAAATCCAGTTGGATCGAAATCACAATAAAGAACTGGAAGCATATAAAGCAATTCAGGATATTTCCATTTCCAGCCTACATGCTCAGTCCCAGATTCAAATACCACAGCTTGTACTCAACAGTCTAAGAAGGGAGGTAGGGATAAAATAATAATTTCCCTTCTTCATGCTTTCGTTTTGACAATCCAGATTTCTGTTCCAAATTTACTCTTTGTTGCGGAGGTTGTAGCACAGAACAACATTATCTAAGGGAGAGAAAAAAAATCTGCCACAAGACCGTGCAAGAAAGGCAAGCTAGACTTTGATAAATAGCAATTTGGTTGTGTTTGCGCTTTCAGCATTTCACACCAGTGAGTTCAGCACCACAGGAAGCTGTTTTAGCAGGTTCTCGCACTCTGCTGGTGGTATTAGGTGTGTGTAGGCAGAGGGTCAGAAAATTTTGGAAGCTTTTCATGTTGAGCTGTCGTGGAAGCCAGTGAAGCAGCTTTTGTTGATTAAAATCCAGGTTCCTTTCCTTGAAGAAGGATTTGGTTTGTTTTACTTGGGCTGATTATGTATTAATATAGTTTTTAGACTATGCAACGGATTCTGGAGCAGCTTTTGACAAATGTAACACTGATTTGCAACAGCAGGGTTAATATTTTATTAACATTCATTTGTTGTCCCATAAAATTTGGTGGGCTTCATTAGGATATTCTGGAGACGTCTCGTTTGCCTTCCCAATCCTGGAAGTTCCTGGAGAACTTCCTTTCGAATATGAACTGTGGCAGCTGACTGTGCAGAAAAAAATGGGATAAAGGAAGAATCGCATGCAAGGTTGTGGAAACAGGTCCCTGACAAGTATATTAATATATAATATAATTATATATATATATATATAAAATATATAGATATGCATATGATATATATAAATCTAACATATATAAATATATAAGTATATATACATATATAAAAATATAAATATAACATATAAATGTATATTAATAATATTTCTTATATATATTTTCCTTCTTATATATTTCTGAGATATATCTTTTGTACATACATATATATATGAGAAACAGTCTTACAAGTAGTTTATGCAACACCCTGTCCCCAGCAACACTGTATGAGTGAGTAGGCAGCAGGGCCTTTTCTGACATGTTAATAAACAAGTTGGAATACCACCTATTCTCTTCTTACCCTGATGTGCTACATACATTGAAGTAATGATTTCCTTTGAGTGTCTATATGGAATCTTCTAAACATGGATCAAATTTAATAACAAAATTAACAAAAGAACTGTTCTTTTGAGAGCTGTTCCCCTAACAAAAGCATACCAAAACCAAAGAGAAAGCAAAAAGTCTGAATCAGAGCCAGGAGTCAAGTTTGCTACATGTGGAGGCCTGATGTGACTTTCAGATATACCTGAACCGTGCAAGAGTTTGTAGACTTTAAGTCCACACTCTCCCAGTTGCTTCTTAGCTGGGACAGCATTGTTCATCATGTGTTCTTCCCACAACTATTCAAACAAATGTATTCAAACAACTATAACTTCCTGCAGCTTCTTTACCAGCACATTTCTGTGGGGTTTTTACAGTGCCTGTCCAGCTCTGATACAGCCGCTGAGCGTGACACACACTGGTGTTGGCAGCAGTGCGAATTAGTGCTCCAGTGACAGCCACCCTGTGACAGAAATGCCTTTGCAAGTTAGGGTGCTCAGAGACTCATAAGTCTGGGCAAAGCACAGCCTGGAGAGAGGGAGCTGCAGGAAGCCAAGAGACACAAGGACAGCTGGAAAACCTGACAAGAAACATCAAAGGAGAAATACGAAGCTCAGATTTGAGAAGGTAAATTTCAAAGCTGTTTCCATCTGGCTGCACTGATTGCACTGGAACAAAGCAAATTGAGAGCAAGCTGTTTCCAAAGGGTAATGAGACTTGCAATGTTAAAAGGCAGGACAGGGTTACAGTGCCAATTTGTTGGGAATGTAGAGATCTATCTGAAATTCCTTCCTGGAGGGAAGAAAGTTAAGGAGGCGGGGGAAATAAGAAGGATAAATACACACATACATAATTCCACCATCAACTGATTGTCATACTCCTTCCAGAACCTCGTGGCCAGCGGTGCATAGATGCAAAGACTCCTGTCCAAAAGGAGAGAAGGCAAATATACCTCTCTGAAGCAGGAATCATGCCTTAGAGTAAGGGATTTGATCCTCTGCTCCTCTATATGTGAGCTCTGAATCTAACTTCTCTGAAGATGGGAGCTTAAGCCTTACCACTCTGACTCAGAGCCACCTTGGAAATGACAGCCTGTCCCTAAACCCTTACTGAGCTTGGCATTTAAACAAAAGGTTCTCCTTCACATTCAAAGATGGCAACACCATGTTGTTGGAAGAATTCCACCTTTGGTATTGATTGGGGATTTTGGGGTCCTTCAGGAAAGAAACCTCCAGACTGGTGATTTTCCCATACAAAAGAGCATGCTTGCCAGGCTATTAATCTCTGCCCACTGCTGAAGGGCTCTGTATCAAACCTCTAATTGTGAGAGGCAGCAACTTTAGATGAAAAGACTGTCACTTCTGTCACCACTTGCCAAAATGTGATCGTATTTCTGGTTGGCATTTTGCTTAATAAAGCTCAAAAGGACAAAATGTACGTACCTGTGTATGTTTGGACAATGTCTATCATATTAAGGGTGCTGTGAAAAAAGAGGAGGTAGGTAACAGGTGGGGATAAGTGATGCTTGAACAAAGAAATTCAATGCAACAGTAGTGAAAGCCAGGAGCTAACAAAGCAAAAAACATCCTCAGGAGCTGCAATGAAAACCTAGCTGTCAGTAATTTAGCACCTGAGTGGCTGTGCTTGGATGTCACAGGTGTGTGTCTGCTGGAAATAAATTGTATAAGTTCCATTGGGAAAGCTGCAGTTTAGGTTTAGTTTATCAATCATCTCAGGACTACATCTTAAAAGCTTTCCTCATGAGCACACAGGCAAAACAAGGAGCGATGTAAAGGGATTATAACTTTTTTTTTTCTTCTGTGGAGGACAGTTTTAACCAAATATCAGGGATTCTGTGGCAGCTGACCAAGGTAATCAACAGACTGACACCAGCCCACTGCACTACCATCTGTTGTTGAGCTGCATACTCATACCAACCTGGTACTTTTTCCCAATACATTTGGAGGTTCCTAGTTTTCTTTCTGTAGGAAAAAGACAGTCCCCTTCTCAGGAATACATCAAAGCAATTCTGGCCCTACAGTATAAGCTTCTTAAAGCAAATCCTTAGATTTGTCTTCTCCATATCAGAACCATCCCAAATCCCTGAATGAGCTTTTTAACAGTCAAATCCCAGACCAGGCCAAAGTCTAGCATTCCTCCTTTTCTGCATAGACTACATGAAAGACTTGTGTAAGATGGGATATCTCTAAAAACACAGTTAATAACCAAGAGCATAAGTATTAGAAGCTAAAGAAGAAGAGAAAGGTAATTGTCCTTACAACATGGCAGATACTGCTTTTGATTTAGTCCTGTACATCAAACCAGTCTTTAAACATGAGTTTTCTCCATGCTTTGGAGAGTTTTTGTACTCCAAAGCACTAAAGCTGTAGTCCATATAGAAGCCCTTCCATTTTCAGCAATACTGTTTCTGTGATGCTCACCAAATTTTGCCAAACACCAGGAGCAGTGACCACTCCGTGTTCAGCTATTTTAACGTGTAGTGCTCCCTATGCAATGCTGGATTCCCTCCATTTAGCCCTTGTCCCTGCTGAAATGAAAGCAGTGATTCAGACACAGCTTCCCCAAAAGACATCTGCTCAGTGAGCCTCAAAAGGAGCTGCAAGCCCACTGACCTTTAGCAGCTATAAGGCAGTATGTTCACCAGTGTTAGATCTGATGGAAAAGGGATTTTGTATGCAGAAGTGTTTTATAAATATGAGGATTCATGTTTGTTGACTGGCGACAAATCAGTGACAGTGCTGCAGTTAACTGAGCTGGCATGGGTAAGCTCTCTATTTTTAAATGTTGCTCCTCCTGTTGAAGTTTGGTGAGGTTTTTCCACTAAGGTCCAGTGAACAAGAGTTCAAGCCCATTCTGCTGATTCAGCGAATCAGCATAGGCAAGAACCACCCCCCACCCCCCCCAACCCCCTTAAGGAATTCTGCTGACTCCTTGGAGCAGGAAAGGGGACAGTGAAAGTCCACGAGGAAGCCATAGGGAGAGGAAGATTAGTGTGAAGAGTTTTTATTGACTCTTCCTTTTGCTGGTTTTTTTTTTTTGCCTGGTATATATAATCACATAATAGGTAAGGGATGTGTTTTGAAGCCAACATGGCTAGAGTGCAATAGGGATTTAGCCTGTTTGCAAAGCTGACTTTGATTATAGACCTGTGACATGTTGTAAACTGAGCTTCTCCCTTAATATTCAGATCCTGAATTAGAATGAAGTGCTTGGTTTTTGGTGGTTTGGACCCTGAGAGTGGACTAAGCTACCCAGGAGACACAGCATTTAGATGGGGGCTGGGGCTCTATAATTTGCTGCCTTTTTTCTCCGCAGCTTCCTCAGTTGGCATTTCCACTTTAGGATGCAAATTCTTAATAGAAATGGGCTTTTCAGAAATAATACTGCATTGTTCAATTACTTTCTTGAGCTCACACTAAAATGCTCGTTGTCTGTTTTGTTGGATGCTGTGCCTATATGAGGGAGAAGTTCTGGCTTTGACAATTCAGCACTGTTATAGCAAATAGGAAACCTACCCAGACTGTGAGAAGCAAATGCTCTAGATATAACTGTATACATAGATTTGTGTGTATATCTACAAATATACACACATATGTTGTATGCATTTATATACAATTTGTATATGAATTTTATTTGTATTGCATGTATTGATATTTACTTATACTTCATATAAATAAGGTTAAGATTATATATATAAAAGATTATAAATAAAACTGTCAGATGTATATGTATCTTATGTATATAAAACATAGCAAAAATTATTTTCCATATAGCATATATGCGTTTGCCAGATCCCTTCACCAACATATCTTGAAATGAACACAAAAAGCAGCACATTTTAAAAGTGTACAACTCAACATTGGTAGTGAACGGACAGGCTGGACCACTGTGTCAGCAGCATGTGCAAGTGAGTAAACCAGCAGCAAATAGGTGGCTATTCAGTGGATTGCTGAGAGCTTTGGCTCTTGCTGTGTTGGAAAGAGAAAAAAAATCCAATGGATATAGAAAAGTTTCAGCAATGTTTCCAGGTGCATCTTTCAGAAGCGAAGATGCTCAACTATGGCTGCTCTTATGAGAATTTCACCATCAGTAGCAGCAGTGGAGGAGAGCTGTTAAAAATGAACCCAGGGAAACACAGGTGACTAGTGGACAAGCCACATAGAAAGTCATGGATTCTGACAGGGATGCCCACAGCTGCCTTCATAGTTACCAGAAAGTAATGTGAAATCTCTGCAACTTTTATCATTCTTTTTCTGCTGGTAATAGCCTTGTTTAATGTCAGACTGCACAGGATGGCCTCTGGACCACTGGTCTTGCTTTGCAATTAAGAGGTAGGTGTGGAAAGTTGGTTATTGCCAGAATGCAGGTGAGGGCTGAAGCAGCACTTTCCTTGCTTTTTTATAGCTTAGCAGCTACATGAAATATGTATTCTTGTGCTTACGAACAGGCACTGTCTCCTCTGCCTCTGAGGTATGGACTGAGCTGAGAGAAGAGGACTGCTGTGGTCTTCTTTGTTTATCTTTTTCTTTGTGGAGAGAGAAGGGTTTCTGAGCTATAACCTTTCAAACAAGGAGCTGTTCCCTAACCATGCTGTACTTCTTTCTATCCTTCCCTCCGTAACACTGAGGTTCATAAATATAAAGAGCATTATGTAATTGGCAGCTCATGACAGTCTTCATCGAGTACTTTTTCATCAAAGTACACATTTTGCTTAGACATCAGGCTTTGGTCTCTTGATTCATTTCATGTTACGCAAAATATCAGTTGAAGGGGGAGAGTTCATACGCTATTAATGTCTGGAGTCTGATTGACTGCAATGATTTCAAAGGCCTTTTGGAGTATCCAGCTGATGGCAGAAATGAACTCTCTCAGTTTCTAAAAGTTATTCCCTCTAAGTCAACCAGAGTTCAGAGCTCTCAGCTTCCTGCAGGCTGTGCTTAGCATTTTGCAGTGCTGGTCCCCAGTTCTACCCTCTCATTAACTGGGAACAGGTGGAGGGTTAAACAAGAAGTTATCAGAAATTCCACTTATGAATAAAACATTAGAAGTCATTCTTCTGTACTTAAAATAAAACAGCACTTTTTTTCCTTCATCTGTGTAAAATTTTTCTATTAACGTCTGGCTTTGTATTTTCTGGAGACTATTTCGGTGCATCTATTATAAATATTTATATAATAAGAAAAAAAAGTTGGAACTCCTTCAAGGAAATTAGATGAGAATGTGTCCACACATTTCAAAAATACATGCATAAAGTAAGTGTTCAAACGATGTTATTATTAAATCACTATACCCAATGAGCTTAGTGGGAAATTGCTGTGGTGAGAATGGATTAGTAGACTGATACCTGGATGTGACTCCAAAGTTAGATTCCATCAACAAAACAGGAGTTTTGAAGTGGAAAAAGCAATACGAAGAGTAGCCTCTCAGGTACATTTATAAATCTATCAGTAGTGTACCTTATAAATAACCTTGTTAATTTAAAAGATTAGATTTACACTTGATTAAATAAAATCTCCATACTCCTTTCAGTTTAAACTTCTGCCTTTAAAGACATTTTGCATAATGCACTACACACAGAAGTTAATGGAACTGTTTAAAAGAACAAAATTAAGAAAGTTTCAAAAAGAAACCAAAAAAAAAACCTCCTCACAAAAAGACAGATATGTGTGAACTCTTTCATGACAGCACATTTCCATTTATGTAAGTTTTACTGGTGTCAAAGAAAAACTTGTTAGCTTACTTAGCAGAAAATAAATGAGAGTAGTCCATAAACCATTTCTTTGAATTATTTGGTCTTCCCTGCACTCTTCTCTGTAAATAAAACAAAGACAAATCTGGATTCAGAGGCTCAATGCCTGCTTTCAGATGTTGCTGTGTATCTCGATTAAATGTCAGGTAGAGTCAGGTGCCCAGATCAGAGGAAAGAATTTAGCACAATGATGAGAGAAACACTGGGAAGAGGAGGCTTCTGAGGGACAAGGTCTGTGGGTATTTTTAAGGGAATAACATTATACCAGATTTGGAACTGAAAAAACACCTTCTATTGCAAAGAAAAACTGTCTTAGAATCATAGAATGGTTTTGGTTAGAAAGGACCTTAAAAACAGCCTTGGATGCAGCGATCATGAAATGCTTGAATTTGAGATCCTCAGGACAGTGAGAAGAGCATGCAGCAAGCTCACTGCCCTGGACTTCAAAAGAGCAGACTTTGGCCTCTTCAGGAACCTGCTTCAGAAGGTTCCATGGGATACAGCCCTAGAGGGCAGAGGGGCCCAAGACTGTTGGTTGATATTCAAGGATCACCTGCTACAAGCTCAGGAGTGTTGCATCCAAAATAGAAGGAAGTGCAGCAGGAGGGCCAGGAGACCTCCTTGGATGGATAAGGAGCTCCTGAGGAAAATTCAATTGAAAAAAGAGGCTTATAATAAGTGGAAGCAAGGACAGGTGGCATGGGAAGAGTACAGGGATGTTGTCCAAGAAGCTAGGGACCAGGTTAGGAAAGCTAAGGCCCAGTTAGAATTCAACTTAGCTAGGGATGTTAAGGATAACAGGAAGGGATTCTACAGGTACAAAGCAAATAAAAAACAGACTAGGGAGAATGTAGGCCCCCTCAGGAAGCTCTCGGGAGAACTGGCTACACAGGATTTGGAGAAGGCTGAGGTTCTGAATGACTTCTTTGCCTCGGTCTTCACTGGCAAAGGCTCTGACCACACCACCCAAGTCTTGGAAGGCAGATGAATGCAGGGACTGTGAGAATGAAGACCTTGAGCCCACTGTAGGAGAGGATCTGGTTTGAGACCATCTTAAAAACCTGAACGTGCACAAGTCCGTGGGTCCTGATGAGATCCATCCACAGGTCCTGAAGGAGCTGGCAAATGAAGTTGCGAAGCAGCTGGCCATCATGTTTGAGAAATCCTGGCAGTCAGGTGAAGTTTCCGATGACTGGAAAAAGGGAAATATAACCCCCATTTTCAAGAAGGGGAAAATGGATGACCCGGGGAATTACAGACCAGTCAGTCTCACCTCTGTGCCTGGCAAAATCTTGGAGCAGATTCTCCTGGAAGGCATGCTGAGGCACATGAAAATCAACAAGGTGCTTGGTGACAGCCAGCATGGCTCCACTAAGGGGAAATCCTGCCGGACCAATTTGGTGGCCTTCTATGATGGGGCTACAGAACTGATGGACAGGGGTAGAGCAGTTGATGTCATCTACCTGGACTTGTGCAAAGCGTTTGACACTGTCCCACATGACATCCTTGTCTCTAAATTAGAGCGACATCAATTTGAGGGATGGACCACTCGGTGGATAAAGAACTGGCTGGATGGCCGCACGCAAAGAGTTGTGGTCAATGGCTCAATGTCCAGCTGGAGACCAGTAACGAGTGGTGTCCCTCAGGGATCGGTGTTGGGACTGGTCTTGTTTAACATCTTCATCGCTGGCATGGACAGTGGGATTGAGTGTGCCCTCAGCAAGTTTGCTGATGACACCAAGCTGTGTGGTTCAGTTGATACCCTGGAGGGAAGGAATGCCATCCAGAGGGACCTCAACACGCTTGTGGGGTGAGCTGATGCCAACCTCATGAAGTTTAACCATGCCAAGTGCAAGGTCCTACACCTCCTCCCAGGCACAGCTACAGGTTGGGCAGAGGAGAGATTCAGAGCAGCCCTGCGGAGAAGGACTTGGGGGTATTGGTTGATGAGAAAATGAACATGAGTTGGCTTCAGTGCGCGCTTGCAGCCCACAAAGCCAACCATATCCTGGGCTGCATCAAAAGGAGCGTGACCAGCAGGTCGAAGGAGGTGATCCTGCCCCTCTACTCTGCTCTCAGGAGACCTCACCTGGAGTATTGTGTGCAGTTCTGGTGTCCTCAACATAAAAAGGACATGGAACTGTTGGAACAAGTCCAGAGGAGGGCCACGAGGATGATCAGGGGACTGGAGCACCTCCTGTATGAAGACAGGCTGAGGAACTTGGGGCTGTTCAGCCTGGAGAAGGCTGCGTGGAGACTTCATAGCAGCCTTCCAGTATCTAAAGGGGGGCTATAGGGATGCTGGTGAGGGACTTTTTGTTAGGGACTGCAGTGATAGGACAAGGGGTAACAGGTTCAAACTTAAACAGGGGAAGTTTAGATTGGATATAAGGAAGAAGTTTTTTCCTGTGAGGGTGGTGAGGCACTGGAATGGGTTGCCCAGGGAAGTTGTGAGTGCTCCATCCCTGGCGGTGTTCAAGGCCAGGTTTGTCAGAACCTTGTGTGACATGGTTCAGTGTGAAGTGTTGCTGTCCATGACAGGGGGATTGGAACTGGATGATCTTAAGGTCCTTTGCAGCCCTAACTATTCTATGATTCTATGATTCTATGATCCAGTTCCAACCCCTCTGCCATGGGCAGGGACGCCTCACACTAGACCATGTTTCCCAAGGCTCTGATTTCCTCATCAAGATGAAGAAAACTGGACCAGAATTAGTTCAAGAAAGCCAAACCAGCAGCAGTAAGGTTAATGCCAATTCTATTCAGAAAGCAGACGATCCCCTCTGAATTGCTTCATTTCGACTTTCCTTTAATGTGTTTTCTCCTGCTGCCAGCTTCAAACCCCATTGGCATGTCAGTGTAAAACCATTTTCATTTGACTCAGCCTGGTCTGGGATAGAAACAGGAATATCCATCCTGTTTGGTTTAAACTTCAGTATTCAAATTTATGAAAATTTAATATGTTATTACCAGCCATTGTTAACTGTCAGGGTAACCAACATAAAAAACAGTGCCAGGACAACTAGAATAGTGAAACTGAACGTTCTTGAATGTTTTTTGTTACTGTGTTGCAGTTGTTTCATTTCTTGCTTTTTGCCCGTTTGAAATGATGCCACAATGGAGGCTGTTTAGTGACCTAGGGAGAGTGGACTGCTACTCTGTGAGACAGCCTTTTGCTGTTAGTGGGAGAATCAATGGAGATGCGAATAAAGAGGTTATTCACTGAGCTAAGTCTGCATCAGAATAGGTGATGTAAAGTCCTCCAGCATTATAAAATAAGCACAGCAAGCCCGATAAGGCTTTGTGTTCCTCAGCTTCAAAAGAGATGAAGTGAAAGTAAAATGAGCTTTATTGAGACTTAACTGTACCTTGGAAAACGGGACATAATCATCAGGGATAAGATGGATAGAAATTCACGTTTGTTTTTCAACTCCTTAACATGTCCAGTTTGTTATTGACTGCCTTTGACTGAACCAAGAGAAAATAGTGTTTCCAGTTTCATGGATAGTTAACTTCTGAAACCTGAGATCATATGTTCGTAGGAAATAACTAGAAATAACCTCATCAAGCACTAGCAGGTGTCTCTCCCAGGCCAGGCCAGAATGGGATCCAATGTTGCAGTTTATAAAGCTCTATAACCTTATTCACAAACAAGGTTAAAAGTAATTAGATTTTGGGTGTTGTGGGTTTATTTTGCCCCCATTCTTACTAATGTATTTTAGTTTGACTTTCTGTATAATACAGACTGAAGGACTTCTCTAAAGAGTATGTCCATCAAGTTGCATTAGAATTTGGTGTTTCTTACAGGCTGATACCCAATCCTGACTTAAAGAAATACAGAATGGTAGAGAGCTCACCCCTTACCTGAATAAACATTTCCAGAAGTGAATTGCAAAACCTAACCAGCCACATACAGACAAAAAACTGTATGCCTGATTTCTTGCCTCATTTCATCTTACTTTGGCTTCCAGCCTTGGTATTTCCTCTTGCCATTTTTGAATGCCAGAGTTGTGTAGCATCAGAAATCACTTCACTTTAATGTGCACAGTGTGCAGGTCACCTCTTAATCATCTCTTCAAGTAAATAATGGATTGAATTACTTGAATTACCCCAAAAGGCATTATTTCCATATCTGCAGTCTTTATCGTTTATAGTGTTTCCAAAGTATTTACACACTTCTCTTTTATCAAGGTTCTTGCTAAAGGCAAATTCTAGGTCTGCTGTCTTAGTTACACCAATATTTAGAGGTGAAATAATTACCTCTTTCTTTCTGCATAAATCTGGAAACTTGCAGAAGAGTGCCAATTCCAGTCCTCTGCACTCCCATGGCTTCAGATTGCCAGAACATATGAACAGAAACCTTTACATAAGAAGACAGCCAAGCGACCACATAAGGTTGATTTGCTTCAAATATAAAGTGCCAGAGACATCCTCCATGTCAGAAAACATTTTATACAAAACAATGCATAGAAGAATCAAAGAAAACAAAACAATAGCGTTACATAAAACAAAGGTAAGGTTTGACATTCAAACCCTTCAAAAAGAAGTTCACCACACTGTTATAAAAGAAAACCTGCCATATGGAATCTACCTCCAGCTATCATAAACTTGTTTGGAGGTAAGATGTTCTGGAAAACAAAGCATAAATATCCTGGCTTAGGAGTTTTGTTTTGTTTCCAGACACAATAATGTGAATATTCTTTCTCTGACACAGATAATGTTAACAGTGCTTGCTTTATTACTTCACAATGACCTCTGAATTTTATAGGAAGATGTAGCATTTCAGCTGATAGATTACTTCAACAAAGAGATGATTGTCCTGACAAACGACAGTCATAGAGATTTAATGCAGAATACAAGTATAAGAACTCTCTCCAGTTGTAACTTTGTTCCTTCTGTTGATGTTCATCTCAGATATTACCCAAGAATCTAGGGGTTTTTGTAAATACAGAAAGTATCATCTGTGATTATTATAGATGCTTGCAGTGAGATGCTTGATGTCAGTTTCATTTTGTCTGATTGCAAGTGTTTGTAATGCAGGTCCATCTGAGCCACTCACATAAGGACCACTTCACAGCCAATGGAGGAAATTAGCATTCTTAGGGCACATCTAACTTATTTTAACTGTTTACTGAGGATAAGTGCTGATAGCTCCCCACTGACTTTAGATTTTTGAATGTGATCAGATGTTATGACGAGTTATTAGAAATCTGTGCCAAAGTACATGAGGGTTACATCTTTCTCGTGTTGCCATTTGACTTACATTAACTTATAATTAAGTTAATATTAGCAGATTAACTCAGAAAGACAAAACTCAGGCGAACTGTTACCTCATTCTGCTAGAATGAGGTAATCACTGAAAACACCACATTTCCCCCTTGCTGGCTTCAGGTCAGAGTCACACTGGTACGATGTTTTGTACTATTTCTTGGGGACCCTGAGGACATGCCTATGCGAACATTTGCTGTTGCCACAGCAGCTGCTGTCTTCCTTGCCGCCAGTGTCTAGGTTCAGCAACAAACTGGTTAAGGCCATTTTTGGCCTGACTCTGTTGCCGGAGTCCCTGTCTCAAGCTAAAGGTGTGGAAAACAAGATGCTACTCCTCACAACTGTTGGAAGCACACAGGTTGGCCAAAACTATGTGTACATAATGATGTGTTACCCTGGTTTCCCCTGAAATAGCCTTTAGGGTCTGCAGCTTGATTTTGTCATGCCAAATCTAGCTGTAGAGAGGAATTTTGTACCTGTGCCATGGGACTTCGAAGTCTCTGCTAGGAACACAACATGGGGCTAAATTTGGTTTCTCTGCAGAGACAGAAGTTGGTTTCTCCTTGGCCTAGGTGGGCATTTTTCCTCCCTATTACTATATAAATAATACAGAAAACGTGCCAGCCAAGCAAGTCATTTAACTAAGTGCTTTTTCTCTGGGTAGTTTTAGTGGCTACATGCTAACTAATCCTATAAATGAAACTGTTATTCAGGCAGGGAAGACCGATTGATAAAGGTCACTAAATGTTTCCCTGCTGGAGTGTGAAATCAATGAAAAGCTTAATCTGATATGATCTGGCTGTTTGTCAGGTTTAGAAGAGTCTATGTGATCTAAGCATGTAGGACACAGCAATGAGATGAGCAGAAATAAACCATGGACTCTGAAACTAAAAGCCACCACTCCCAGGCTTGCAACAAAGAAGGGAGAAGCTGAACTATCTGTTCAATTAAAAAATATCTGTTTGTTTTTTTTTCCTACACTATCATATTTCTTTTATATCTCTTCTGCTAAACCATGTCTTCAGAGCTGTTCAGCATGGTGGACTAAAATCACTGAGGTGGATATTCTGCTGCTTCCCTGCTTCCCCCTGGATAATTGGTAGGCTGGGATTTACAAACCTCAGAGGATTACCAAGGGATGTGAGGAGTTTTGAAAATGGGGGAAACGATAGGCAGGCATTCCTTTGTCCTCCAGTGGGATCTATTCCAGCAGACTCATGAAAAGCATAGGTTATGGATAAAGTCATAAAAAACTGACTTTTCCAAAACTGATGCCACATACTGGGGTGTAGATGTCCAGATAATAACTGGGTTATGTGATCCAGAATTGGGTAGTGCCTTTAGGATACCTGTTACCTATTGAAATTTGGTGGAAACTGTGAAATTGGTGAGTTGAAACGTTGTTAACTAATCAGACTCACCCACACGGGTATGTACACAGAGCAGGACTGTAAAAGCTTTGCTTGCAATTACTTAATGTGTTAAAGCTAAGCCAAGCAGCAAAGGGCAATGTTATACACTGCAGGGCATTAGTGTGGTAGAAGCTGATGATAAAGTTTGATGCAAAAATATCCTAAAAAAGAAAAAACAACCCAAGGACTCATAACTGTAACACTAAGAAATATTTTATTTATGATAGAGTTACTCTTCCCTATTAAATTTTAAGTTCTTTGGGGAATCAGTTTTATTCAGTTGGGTTTTTTTTTCTCCTAAGAAATTAGACTATGATTTTCTCAGTCTGTACATGTGAATGCCTGCTTGCTGTCCCCAAATAACATTTGAACCACTTAGCCAATTCAACCAAATTAACAGGGACATAAAAATCCTGAAGAAAATAGTTATTCTGATTTTTGTGGAAACAGGTTGAGAGTGGACCGCTGTTAAATGCTTTATCTGAGAGAAGTCCTGCATCAATATGAGGCCACAGAGAATTAACATGGAGAGAAAAAAGCGACCTTATAAGTATTCCAGCTACTACATCAAATGAGCTGCAAGACATACATTTCATCAGGTCTTATAAGTTCCAGCACACAACAGTATTTACCTTCTTTTTTCTTGTTCATAGAAGACAAAGGGTGTCCAAGTGTTGGTCCAGGATGGGTTCTTAAACATCTCTGTTTTTTGGCTGTGAGCAGAGAAGCTGATTCTAAACACCTGACGAGTCAAGGTTGGGGTAAGTTTTCTCTTTACCTAATATATCTGTTTCTTGCACTTTACATTACGGGTTCCTCCTCTGCTTCATTCTAGGTTTAGAATTATTATATAATCTTGTTTACTGTGCCATGAAAGTAATAACATCTCATAGAAGATTCACGTACACTTTGTTAATGGTCGAACTTCAACACTACAGAGCTAGGCAGGGTCCTTCAGGACATTAGTTTTACATTAAGGGGTGTTATTTGAAAGTACGATGAGAGCTGATAGTTTGAGACATTCTGTGGATCTGCTAATCTGTTCTCTGTGAAAATTATCTTCATTGGCCTTTGGATCAGCCCCTCAGAGCATGGTTGGTATACGCAACACGAGTCTGTTCTTTGTCTGGGCATTTTTTAGGAATTTAACCAAGATACACTTTGCCAGCTCCCAAACTGAATGACCAGACATCATAAACTGTTTACATAACCCTTTCTTACAAATTGAAAATGTCAAAGTAGCGCAATAAAATTAAAAAAAAAAAAAAGTAAGTTTTGTTATTTGGGTAATTCCAAGGTCTTTACACAAATATTTTAATGTTTGCTAAAGTTAATTCACTATTATTTCATAATGCCTCTTATGAGCCAGAAGTCATAGAATCATAGAATGGTTAGGGTTGGAAAAGACCTTAAAGATCATATAGTTTCAATCCCCTGCCATGGGCAGGGATGCCTCACTCTTGACCATGTTACTCCAGGCACTGTCCAGCCTGGCCTTGAACACTGCCAGGGATGGAGCATTCACAACTTCCCTGGGCAACCCATTCCAGTGCCTCACCACCCTAACAGGAAAGAATTTCCTCCTTATATCCAATCTAAACTTCCCCTTGATGGAAGGGGTTTGAACCCATCACCCCTTGTCCTATCACTACAGTCCCTAATGAAGAGTCCCTCCCCAGCATCCCTGTACACCCCCTTCAGATACTGGAAGGCTGCTATGAGGTCTCCACGCAGCCTTCTCTTCTCCAGGCTGAACAGCCCCAACTGTTCTTCTTTATATCTATCCTAAATCTCACCTGTTTAAGTTTGAACCTGTTAGCGTAAGAACTGACACATAACCACCGGAATGGTTATATGAGGTGCTTTACTGCAGCGCTGGGAAACCAGGGGTATGCACCCAAATCTGGCTTCGACCCCGTCACATCGCGTTCGCAATTTATACACTAAAATTTTGTAACTAATACATATGCATCAAGGATTACTTCATTAGTCCATTACGACATCAGCCTCTTCTACGCTTGCGCAGCCCCCCTCTGGTGGTTGTCCCGATGATGTAAGGAGCCTTCCTCAGATGAAGTAAGGAGTCTTCCTCCCCTTATTCTTTTCACCTTTCTGCTCTTTGGACAGGCCCCAACCATTATGTGGATGTCAGCATTCTCACTTCCTCACTTGGTTTGTCCTTTTATGTTGCAATGATTTCACAAAGCTACCAATATTGCAGAGATGAAACTTTCTGCTGCTTAAGATACATGGTTTCCATTTCTAGACAAAGCTTCCTTGTAAGCAATACAAAAATTATGAATGTCTGTATTATCAAGACGCACAGTTAGACAAGGCTTCCCTGTTCTAAACTACAAGGTCTTAGGCCAGGCATCCTGTATCCTTCTCTTTGTTACGTTAGTTTCTACTGCTGAGGCTACCACAGCAAAGTTACAGCATTCTTTTAATATACAGAAGTCTACTATTGATTTGAAGACTTTTCAAATAGTCATTTCTCTTGCTCTATATAATCATTTTTAGCGTGAAATTTCACTCTTTTTCTAACAAACCCATTATCCCCTGTCTTATCACTACAGTCCCTGATGGAAAGTCTCTCTCCAACATCCTTGCAGGCCTCCTTTAGATACTGGAAGGGTGCTGTGATGCAGCTTCTCTGCTCCAGGCTGAACAGTGCCAACTTTCTCAGCCTGTCTTCATATGGGAGGTTCTCTAGTCTGCATGTGGCCATCCAGCTAATTCTTTATCTATTGGATAGTACATCCATCAAATCCGTGCCTTTCCAATTTAGAGAGAAGGATGTCATGCAGGACAGTATCAAACTCTTTGCACAAGTCCAGGTAAAGGATGTCAGTTGCTCTGCCCCTATCTGCCACCTCTGTAGTCCCATCATTATATTCCTCATCAAATTATTTGTTTTTTATTTAATCATGTTTTGTAAAGATGATTAAAAATTTTCCAGTCTTCTTCACTGGAAATTAACATACCAGAAAAAATGGTGGTGATATACCCATTTACCGATGTATGCAAATATCTCTTTTTGAAACACTTTTTCAGCTGTTAACTGCATCAACAATAAATAAAACCTGATTGTGAGCAGATTTCTCTAAGAAACTGCATTTCATTCAGGAATGCATGATTGCATTTTATATTTCAGTAAGGATTTTTCTTTTTGAAACTACTGAAATTAATTAGTCCCATTTGACTGTAAGCACAATTTTGCTGAAAAGTACAGTTAAAGAACATGAGTTACTTAAGTACTTAAGAATGGAAATAATTAATAGATAAAGGCTTAATACATTTTTCACTTAAAAAGCTTAATAAAATCCCCAATCTGCTTATACAGACAAATGCAATAGCTTTCCTTCTTCTTTTTTCCAGTCATCTGAAGAAAGATGCTATACAGCAAGTGCTTATTGAATAGGAAAAAAACAACAAAAGTAAGGAACAATCACCCATATGGCAAGCATTTTTCAGCTACTTTGCTCCAAATTTATTGTGCATCATGAATAAAACGATGCTTCATTATTAAATGTTAAAATGTGTTCACTGGTATTATAACATACAGAACAACAAATTATTGGGTCTACAACTGATGTCTTTAATGTTGTTTATCAGCAGCAGCTGATGAACCAACCATGCTTTCAAAGCACCCAAAATTACTTCCTCAGTGGAAGCTGAGAGTGATCCCATTTACACTGTACCAGGCCAAGGGGAAGAAATAAATTTTTACATCCAGTGATCTGAAACAAGCTATCTATAAACACAGAGGCATATGAACTGAATTTCCTTGCAAACTCCACGCAGTAGTACTGATGCACCAGGAGAGATTCCTTTCAGTAAGTGTCCAGAGCCAGAAATATTAATTAACTGACTACAGCCTTTGATTATTTTCTTCCTATTACCAAAGTCTTTAATTCTATCCCAATAAGTGTCTCAATGCGTGTGTTACAGTCTGGCCAAGCACAACTCTGTGCCCAGTAAGTTACTGCAAACGGAATCAGTTCCCTGGATACTGTATGCTTCCAAGCTGATCTAGAAGGAAAGCTGTCATTATTACTAGCTCCAAGCCTATAGAACACATGTAATCTTAGATTGACTTCCTGGAAGCTTTCCCTTGAGTATCAACCTTCACAGTCACCCTACCTAATCCTGAGTTCCCAACCTTTCTCTGTGGTCTCCTGTATGTGCTTCTCCAGTGACAGTGAGGTCTTCAATTGAATTGCTTGTGGCAAAATATAGGGATAAATTAAGACGTGCAGAGATGCTTGGGAAATTTCTGAACTGCAGTAATTCTATTCTTTAAAGTACTCCTATTAATAATAAAAATGTTGAACTATCCTTAATTTTTTAAGAAACCCTCTCTCCATATCTGATTCCACATTTAGTCATAAATCTAGGTTTGTCAGTATACAGACAAACTTGAGTGTGTCCTCTCCATTTTCTCTTGGACACAGCAGTGACCTGCAGCTTTACCCTTCCTTCCTCACCTACACTGAATATACCACATTAACCTTGAATAGACTGTCTTCCTCTTTATCTCTTGGACTTCTCCAGAAGTATCAGTACAATATCTTGGCAATGAACCATGTGTAAATAGTCCAATTTCTAGAAAAATTAGCTGAGTGTTTTAGGGGGAATTAAAAATTTACATGTTGGCTAATGAGTCTGAAATAGCAGAGTATTTTCCCAATGGTTCTATGGTGACAGACACCACTAGCAGGTCAGGCCTTTTCATTTTAGGTCCCAAATACATGAGGTGAACCTGTGGAAGGGCTTGTCAGAATCAATGCACCTTGTTGTTTTTTCAGTAAGGTGACAAGCACTCTCTCTAAGCAGTCCATCTTCCCTCATGAAAGTAAGAAAAACCCATGGTAAATCATTCAGTTCACTCTTTCATATAGACTTATCCCTGCATTGTGGCAAGGACTTCTGAAGTTGCAGCACTAGAAAGCTACTAAAACAGAGGTGATATTTATATTAATACGAATAAATCTTCCCATTCTTTTCTAACAAGGAGGAAACTTGCCCAAGATTTCTAACAGAGCTAATTCATTTTTATATATCTATTTACTTTTAGATGGGACTGCGACTTTGTGACTTATGACTTTGTGTTTACCTGCAGAAACAGAAGAGAAATGCTGCCATTTTTCAGCACAATTCTATAGTCAGTGAGATGAAAACATATGGTACTCATTGCTTTTGCGCAAAGTAAACCTTTGACATTTTATCAGTTAGCAATGCGGTGGGCATATCACATTGTACTGCATTTTAATGATTGTGTGTGATGAGGAGCGTTTTAAGATTAAAAAGTAAATTAGTAATAGGGTCTTGCTATCTTTATTTGTCTCTAGAAAAAGAAAACTGGACCAATCACAGCACAAATGTCTCTACCTCAAAGCCCAAGGAAAAGGGAAAACTTGAGCACTTGTATTTATTTGTACTAAAAATTATATAAATGATTCATATAAAATTCATGTCTTCTTACCATAGCTGGAAGAGTATAAAAGGGTTTTAGTGTAAATGAGAAATAGGGGTCTTGTAGTTTAAGAAGAGATGGTTTAAGAAAGCTAATGTGTTCTTTTCTCTCTTTGTTTAAAGCTTTTTATAATGTGTATATCATTAAATTTTCTATTACAGCCCAGACTTTAAAAGCGAATCATAAAGTTAACAATAGAGTCTTAAAGCAAAATTGCATCAATTATAGAGCAAGGGGAACTTGAGTCTAAACCACAGAGACTTAATTGGATTGAGGTTTTCCAGAACTCCTCATAACAACTCCCATAAACAAGATTTTTAGGTGTTTTTTGTTTATCTGTATATGAGATCACAAAAATAAGTTTTAACTAACTATTATTGCTAGAACAGCAGCAGAGACGGAGGACAGGCAGGTCAGGCACTAGCAATAAGCTGGTCTGAACCCCTGTTTGCATAGGGCTCATACTCCTTACATGAAACCAGTAGAAACAGGCCAACATACTTCCACCAGACAGCCTGAACACTTCTAGAAGCTGCAGGAAAACTTTATGGCACGTAAGGGTTTCCAAGTTATATTTATTACATACAGATACAATGGAATCTGCTTCTAGTGCCATCCATTAGGCCATTTCTGTGTCACAAGTGGAAGTTCTAAAACATGAAGGTAAATAGCTGTAGAGGATGCAGAGGTTTATGTCTTTGAAAGAGGTTTAAGGTCTTGTAAACGCAAAGAACCCAAAGTCTGTTCAACTGCAATAGGATTTACACAGGCTGCACAACTGGTTTCCAAGCAGCCCTAGGGAAGAAGTGGCTCTGCTTTTCAACAAGTAACTATTGCAAAGCCAAATGTAAAACCTGGACTTCACGGGACATAAATGCAGAATGCAGAAAGATGCTTACCCAGAATGAACTTCATCACATGGACTTGTTCCACTTACTAGAAAACAGGGAGCTGTAGAACTGAATGATCACTTTGCAGACCTGAATATATATCCTTTCCTCAGCGGTGGTATTTCTTCTCCATTTCAGAGCTGCAGGATTCTTCCTCAGCTGCAGATGACCCCAATTTTTACCTTGCCCCAAGGAGAACACAATGTTGGGCTTTCCTGGAAGTTTCATCTGGGGGGACTTCAAAGTCCTTTAGAAACAGAAGGGAATTTAGCTTCACATTCTTCTCTGAGGGCAAAAGTTATTCCCATGAGGATTTGCTGATTGTTATTCAGACAATAGAATCATAGAATCATAGAATCATTAGGGTTGGAAAGGACCTTAAGATCATCAAGTTCCAACCCCCCTGCTGTGGGCAGGGACACCTTACGCTAAATCAATAGCAACAAACTGGTAGGGAATAGGAGGGTGAAAGGCAGTATTCATTGTAAAATGTAACACAAACAGCAGACAAATATTTCTCAGGCCCAGGCAGCCACAAGAAGTCTTGCATCTCATTTATTTTATATCCAGACTTCAGAAAGCAGATCATTCTCTGAAAATAGCTGAAGGGGTTGGACTTTGGAGTTTCTCTCCCAGGATGAAAGGGACAGCAACACATTAGGAGGCAGTGCTATTATGTGCTTTTCTCTCTTGCAGAGTATTTTTCCCACAATGTTTTTCTCTAAAAAAAATGAAAATATTTTCTGCTATACTTCTGAAAGGATCTGAATCCATACCTATCCCTGCTCTGCAGGGATCTACCTGGCAGCCAACAGGTACAGCCAGCTGCCTATGCTGCCTGTCGATAGGCATATGGATCTCTCACTGCAGCCTGTGATTCTGCCAACACAGCGAGGCACTAAGCATTAGCCAGCACAGAAGCCGATGTCACCACATCACTCCTTCCCTGTGCCCCTTGGAGCCTATTTCCCACCTGTGTCCATGTGAGGCTCACAAACAAGGCAAGTGCTGCAACCAAAATTTAACAAGATAATCTAAATTCCACTTGAATCCCAATGACAAAATTAATCCTCTGAACTTGCTTAAAAATAGATTAACAATAACAGATGTCTCACATGGCTTCTCTCTTTATGAGAAACAGTGCTCAATTTTGTCAAGGTTTTTGTAGATAAAGGTATTTTTGAGGATCTTTTTATGACAGAGTATCTGATCCAAATAGCTACTGACCTGAGCAGAGACACTCTTTGTTTTCAGTAATCTTTCCTATGACAACACATATATTCAATAACTTATTCAAAGTGATCTGAATGTTACCTCTGAGTACAGCTGTTGAGTTTGGCCATGTACTATCAATCATGGAGATATAAACTGTGAATTGAACTGACACCTACAATGCCTTTCATGTTGTTTGCAAAACCTGTCATTCTTCTAAAGACTACACCCATCAAATAGCCTGAATGAGAGAGTATCAGTGTCAGCTCTTGGTCTGAAATCATTGCTGCTACTCTCAGCTGGGCACAAATGGAAAGCAGAAAATAACTTCATTAGCCACACAACTGGGGAATGGGGTTATTTATATCAGGGTTCTGTCAAATGACAAAATACTTTTGTATTCCAGTCATCTAAGAAAACTACTTGCTTTCATATAAGGCAGAGTGGTCAAAAAATTATGGAGCACCATAGATTATGGCTCTGGTCCACTCCATTTCCCTGTTTCTGTCCTCCTCCCCCTTGCACGAATGCTAAATGCTAGACTGCTTTGTATCACACATTTATCACTAGTTACTCTTCCGTTGCATCCCATATTGAGCATTCCCTACTGCTCTGGCCTGTCTTAATGAACACAAATAAAAAACTGCTGGTTGATCTGCTGTGGTTTAGAGTACATGCTGGGCAGAGATCCACCACAATTGTAAGAAGCAGTTAAAACAAGACTGATTAATATGTAGATCAAAAAAAAAAACTCTCCCAATGAAACACACAGGATGCGTATGATAAAGTGAGGGGTGAAAGCATGGGGCCAAGTATGGAGAGTATTTTTTTACTTTGTTTTTTAATCAGGCAAACCCATTGAGCTATTTGGAGTAGCAGCTTTTATCCTACCATCAAATGCCATGATTCTTCATCTGTTCTTATAGATATGTATATATACATAAAAAAAATCACTGTGAGTTTTAGTAATACAAATTCATTTCTTGACAACAGGAAGCAGCCCCCGACTACCACCTGCAGCATTCAGATTTTTACACTAAATAAGCTTTCCCTAGGCAGAAAATACAGCAAACCACAGATACATTTTTTCTGCTGCATCCTGCAGATTGGAACTTGATGATTTTAAGGTCCTTTCCAACCATAACCATTCTATGATTCTATGATTCTTTGATTCTGTGATTAACTCTTGCCTGTATAATAATTCTGCCCATTGATTTGCAATGAATTTGTGAAGGATGCTCTGGGAATGCTACCTATTGTTGGTAGTTGACTGCAAATGGACAATCACTCTAATTCCAGCTAATTTTTGATGCACAGAATATTCCCCTGCAGTTTGTGTTGGGGAAATCTCGCCTGTTCCTTTTATTTCAGTTATTCATTCTCCTCCTTCCAAAGTAAATGGCAACACTCTGGGTTTGTGGCATTTTTGGAAACAATGCAAAACTGACTTTCTTTGTTGTCAGCCTTCAGACTTTCAGAGAGAGGTGTTACACACTCTATGGCCTTTTCTTCACTAATGGGTAGAGCAGCATTTTCTGTTTTGCACAGGTGGAGCAGAATAATAGCCTGTGGGAGAAGGAACAATTCAGTAAAAACTGCGTGAAACAACTGTGCAAAGCTGTTGCTATTACAGCAGGTTTCTTTAGAAGAAACTTTACCTCTCTTTAGCAAAGACGGAACACACTAGCTTCCTGTGCAGCAAAGGTACATCGTATTGCTGCCATATACAACCATTTCATTATAAAGGCAGGGAAATTGGAGTGTAAATTGGAAACTTTTAGAGGTACTTTAGTCATCTGTACTGCCCTCAGCAATGAAAGAGCAAAAGTAGAGGGCGGGGGCATTTTTCCTTAAATGCCTTCCCCACCATCATGCACCATCCTTATTGTCAATACTGCCACTAGTAGTCAGAATGCAAGCATGAGATCCTGAAAATGGGAAGTACTAGCACTGTCTCATAGATTTCTTTTGTTGCATTGACCAGAACAGCAAACATGTTCACCTTTGAGCTCTCTTCTTTAGAAGTATTTTAACCACCAGGGTGCAGAAAGTTAACTTCATGAAACACAAATATTTGAGAAACCTTCTTTAAGTGCTTGCTTGTTACTAGAAACTGTCAAAATCTGTGGGGGAAATGCATAGATACACAGAACGGAGACAACAACTTCAAAACACATAGCAAAAAAGAGCTTGCGAAGAGCTCCTGTCCATGTTGAAGCCAGCAGATAGTGGGCATGTTTTCCTGAACATGTTACCTTGCCCAGCACAGAATCAACAGGTACACTGTAACATGGCATTTTGGACATCAGTGATGGCAAATAACTCTGGCAAATAAACTTCTGTTTTCTGATGAGTGGAGTTAATAGGAGACCTGGCAGTCTCTCTCCATATGTTCCTGTTGAAATGGATAATTTCCATCTGTAATGCCAAACTTTCCTCCCATCTAATTAATACTAAATTGTAATAATTGACCTGTTAGCTGACAGTAGCTATCTTTGCAATCTGTTGCAACAAGGAGTCAAAGCATAAGCTCTAAAACACTCTTCAGCTAGACTCTCTCAACACAGTTAGCACATTAGGTTGGAAACTTATTTATACTGCAGGACACATTCAAAAGCTGCAAAAGTAAAGATACACATGGGCAGCCACAAGAGCTGTAGGTAATTCCCTCTTCTTTTTTAAGGGGCTAACAAAAGCAAAAGTAGCTTAATGAAAAAGTAACTGCAAGTGATGAATGTCTGCAGCTTCATCTCTAACATCATAATCCACAAGTGGCACATAAGGGCCAAGTGAGAGGATGTCTGAAGGCTGGCTGACACCTAGCACAACCACACAGCCCCATGACGCGTCACTATAATTTACTGTTAGTGTTCATCAATCTTTCTGTTTCTCTAGAATGTGTTTCTTAGCGGAAAATCTTCAGACGAGTCTTGCTGAAATCATTTTTTCTTAGGGGTTCACAGATAGCTCAGACCATAATATCCTGAAGTTTAAATCTATGTGGACCCATCAACTCTTTCATTTATTCTGGCCTCATGTGTCTCACCTTTCTTGCTGTGTTAAATTAATTCTACAAGTTACAGTTGGCTAAAGCTTATCTGTAACTTTTAAAGATGTGTTTTGCTCACTATCATGAAAAAAGTCTAACAAAATGAATAGGGATGAACAGTTAGGGAAATGAGGATTTTTTTATAAAATAATGGTTCAAAAGAGGACAGTTTGGGCAACCTGGAAAAATGAGGACTGAGAAGGTGATGTTTACATGTGGGTGATAATAATAGGAACTAGCATAGAGTCAGAGAACTATGATCTGGGAATAAATCTTTCAAAACAAAAAATTAGAAGAAGGGTGTTGGTCAATGAGAAAATGAACATGAGCCGGCTTCAGTGTGCCCTCGCAGCCCAGAAACCAACCGTATCCTGGGCCGCATCAAAAGGAGCGTGACCAGCAGGTCGAAGGAGGTGATCCTGCCCCTCTACTCTGCTCTCGTGAGACCTCACCTGGAGTATTGTGTGCAGTTCTGGTGTCCTCAACATAAAAAGGACATGGAACTGTTGGAACAAGTCCAGAGGAGGCCACGAGGATGATCAGGGGACTGGAGCACCTCCCGTATGAAGACGGGCTGAGAAAGTAGGGACTGTTCAGCCTGGAGAAGAGAAGGCTGCGTGGAGACCTCACAGCAGCCTTCCAGTATCTGAAGGGGGCCTATAGGGATGCTGGGGAGGGACTCTTCATTAGGCACTGCAGTGATAGGACAAGGGGTAATGGGTTAAAACTTAAACAGGGAAAGTTTAGATTGGATATAAGGAGGAAATTCTTCACTGTGAGGGTGGTGAGGCACTGGAATGGGTTGCCCAGGGAAGTTGTGAATGCTCTATCCCTGGCAGTGTTCAAGGCCAGGCTGGACAGAGCCTTGGGTGACATGGTTTAGTGTGAGATGTCCCTGCCCATGGCAGGGGGCTTGGAAGTGGATCATCTTAAGTTCCTTTCCAACCTTAACTATTCTATGATTTTATGACTATAACAGCAAAAGAAGTTCTGTAAGAAGGTCCCAGCTAGTCATGTAGATGAAGAACTTGAATTATTTCAGTGGAAGAGATTAAATCATGGAAATTTGGAGTGTGATCTCTTCAAGGGGAGATTGTAGGATAGGAAAAGGATGAGACAGGCACTTGAAAGAAACCTTGTGATATCAGGGTAAGAAAATTTGGTTGGTTTCCCAAAAAGGGGATGAAAGGAGACAGATCATGGTGAGTTTGTTATGCTTTGCTTGTAACAATATTTAATTAGGTCACTGCATGCTTCATGGGTCTACTGTTGCCTGTAAGCAGCAGAAAGAAATCTTATTTTCTTGCTTGATGTCAAATTTTGCTTTTGGGAGACAGAGAAAATTGGTTTTCTACTGAAACATCAGAGATTAGCTTCAGCTGCAAAAGGTCCCCTGGCAGAGTATTTTGGTGCCCTAGTGACAGCTGGAATCTTTTCAATGTCCTGTTAGTGGTATCTCACTCACATGTTCCTTCTTAAGCAGACCTTTTATCTTGAGGTTGGAAAAAACTTTCCTCTAACCAGAATGACAAGGACCCTGTGATTTTTTGCTTTCCTCCATGCTCAGGGCGTGATTCACTTTCTTTGATACTCTGCCAATACAGCTATCATGCAGCTGCAGAGACCTGGGACATTGTTAATGATCCTGTTTTTTCCTAGAGCAAAAAGCATAGCAGGCTTTGGGTCTCAGATTTGTCACAGGGGCGGAGACATAACCTGTGCTTTATGGTAGGCAGAAGTTGGGAACAGTCTGTGTGGACTTCTGGAAAGTTGCTGGCTATTGCGTGGTACTTGTAGCTGTGTGGATGAGTCTCAAGGCCCTTGATGGTCTCACCCAGATCTGTCATTTGAAGTTATTCAACTGGATGAGCACTCAGGATCAGAGCTTAGACAGGTAACGTTCAACTTCAGAGTGATGATGAATTCCGACATCCATGCACAGATTCTGCAGACTTTTATTTGTGTTTTGTATTGAAAAAAAAGGCCTTGTCTACTTTTTCCATTCTAGGAAAGTGGACCTGGATCAGTCATGTACAGGAAAAGGTAGGAGGTTTCTTGATCTGATGAGGAAAGGTGGGTGGGCTTGTGGGGTTTGTTGCTTTGTGTGTGTGTGTGTGTTTGGTTTATTGCATTTCTAATTCCACTCTTCTTTTACAAAAATTTCTCCTGAAATCATAGTTACAACTTTTTCTCCTTGTCATTAAAAAATCTTTATCATCTGCTTGATGGATCTAATAATAGCAAACAGATAATAAGGGAAGTGGATATTGTTCTGCTTTTCCAGCTGGTTTGCAATATCAAATATAAATTACCTCATACAAGGAGACTATGTATGGGTTCATCTCTCTTTTCCAGTGACCATGATATTTGAAGGGAGCAAATATTCTCCTCTTTTGCATCCTTGATATAGGAGATAAATTTAAAGCAAAACAGAATGCATGACTAATTTGCCAGATGCAAAGTCCTTTCTCTCCTATGACTTACCAAAAAGTCCATGCCACCCACAACAAGCAAACAAAAAACTTCTGATGTATTTTCAACTTAAGATAAGCACAGCCATATTTACATTTTAGGATGGCTGAATTGCAATCTTCTGCCCATTAACTATGTGGGGAATGAATGGTGAGATTCCTTGTTGAATGCCCAAAGTGTGAGCTATCAACTATCAGCCTTCATCAGCCCCCTGTGTTTTCTAACTAAACAGTATAAACTATTCAGAGAAAAAAAATGCCACTTCTTTTGGGTTTCTGGTGGATCAGGTATGTACCCTCATGTAATCTTAATCTCTCCCTTCATTTTTGGCCTGAGTACAAATACTCTTAATTTCAAAATTCAAAGTTTCGTGGGTGATGATTGGATTCTCTCTGTAGTTTTACTGCATACATCTTTTCTCTGTGGGACTGTAGGAAGATAGGTCTGCCCATGCTCATAGACCCCAGTGAGCCTTGGCACTAAAAAATACAGAAATCTAACAGCATATTTTACAGTGGTCTGTAATTGAGATAAATTCACAGTGATCAAACAAACTTAAGAAAAACCCTGTAGTTATAATTAACTTTTATTTTAAATGTAACCAGCATGACATTTTCACTTAAATAAATCTCATGAGACAGAATGTGTTATACTGAATTAACACCTTTACAGGCTATGTGCTTTTTAAAGCAAGTACATAAATTAACAATATTCTAAAGGACCAAATCCTGAATTTCTGGAATGCACAATCTGAAGCCTTATATTCCAAGTTTTCCATGGTGCTGACAATTTATTTATTTATTTTAGCCTAAGAAGGATGGATTTTCGTATCCTTTGTCCATGAGGGGTGTCATGGTCTAAGCCCAGCCAGTAACTCAGAGCCACGCAGCCACTTGCTCACTCCCCAGCCTCCCTTTTTTCTCCTCCTGCTCCTGGAGAGATGGGGAGGAGAATCGAAAGAATGTAACTCCCACGGGCTGAGGTAAGAACAGCCCAGTAACTAAGGTATAACACAAATCACTGCTGCTGCCACCAATAATAATAATGATAATGAGGGAAATAACAAGGGAAGGGAATACAACCACTCACCACCTACTGACTGATACCCAGCCTGACCCTAGCAGCAATCTAGCCCTTCCAGGTAACTGCCCCCATTTTATATACCGGGCATGACGTGCTGTGGTATGGAATACCTCTTTGGTCAGTTTGGGTCAGGTGTCCTGTCTCTGCTTCCTCCCGGGTTCCCCTCCTCCATGGCAGAGCATGAGACTCAGAAAGTCCTTGGTCAGAGTAAACATGACTGTGTAGCAACTAAAAACATCGGTGTTATCAGCGCTGTTCCCAGTCTGAAAATAAAAAACACAGTGATGCACCAGCTACCAAGAAGGAGAAAAATGACTGCTACTGCTGAACCCAGGACAAGGGAAAATCCTTCAGTTATTTCAGTGGGTTATCCAACTTCTGTTAGTATCTTTGCAAGCTCTTACTTTTGCTGATGTCCATTGCCTCTACTGTAAACATCCTGAGAGGGTCAAGGTCTGTGACTGCCAGTCTAACAGGTCATTGGTGGCTTGCAGATTTGTCATGAACATGATGTAAGTTCATCTGATTGCCATATCGTTAACTCTAGATCTTGGGGCAGTTTATCCTAGTACTTGGGCATATGCAGGTAGATATGTCAAACAGACTAACAAGGTAAGATAGGAATGGGTTAAAAGACAGAAAAAAACATTTATGGTTACTATAGAAACACAACTCTCTTGGGCCTTCTGCATACCAACACAAAGTTTCTTTCTTTGTAGATCAGATCTTTGTAGATATAATCTTTTCCTGCTACTGTAAGGCAGGAGTGGTTTCATTCACAGTATGTAATAATTTAGCTGACACCAATAATGATGTTTTGCACAGTCTGCCTTCTATTGACAACGCTGTTTGCAACCCGAGTGATGTTGATTTTAAGAAGTTGTAGGTAGGTTTCAGAAAGTATAACCTACGAGGAAAAATCTCATACAATGCAAGGGTATGGCAAGTGTGTGAAGCTGACTGTTTCTGGTATTTTATAGATTAATCTGTTTCTTTTATAAAGCATTTGGAATTTTAAAGGTTAAATATGCAGAAAGAAAAAAAAATCATTACTTTATCCATTACGAAAGATATCGGAACCAGCAGTTTGCTAAGGGATTTAAAAGTCTGCCATACTCGCTTAGCCATTCTCTGTCATCTTTTTTTCTTTTGATGTTAATCACAAGCAGCTAGAACCAAAAGATAATGAAGAATTAAAAGATTAGAGATATAGAAAGTTTACACATTAAAAGAAAAGTCAAAAAGCAAAGAAGCCATAAAGACTGAGATAATGAGAGTGAGAAATAGAACTCCTCTTCAACCAGCGAGATACAAAAATATCCCCATGACACTTCCACACAGGAGGAGATAGCGCAGCTTACCCCTGGTGGGACAAAAATAGCATCCAACTGTAATGCGTGCTTAAGAAATCAAGCTAAACTACTTTGGGCAGGAGTGTGATCTCAGATACACAGCTTCCTGTGGGGTGAGTGCTTACTGAGAAGAAAGAGACGTAAACGTCCCAAACAAAAGGCAGACCACAACAGCATCCAGAGATCTTTAGTATGTACAGCTCCCACTGGTAATGGGATGCTAGAGTCCCCTAAACTTTTAACTGTAGTAAAGTTAATATCATAAAATCATAGAATGATTTGGGCTGGAAGAAACCTTAAAGCTCACCCAGTTCCAACCCCCTGCCATGGGCAGGGACAACTTTCACTAGACCAGGTTGCTCCGAGCGCCATCCAACCTGACCTTGAACACTTCCAGGGATGGGGCATCCACAGCTTCTCTGAACAGCCTGTTTCAATGTCTCATCACTCACACAATAGAGTATTTCTTCTTAATATCTAATCCAAATCTTTCAGTTTAAAGCCATTCCCCCTGTCGTATCACTACATGCCTTTGTAAACAGTCCACCTCCAGCTTTCTTGTAGGCCCCTTTAGGTACATCTAGGTAGCACATTAGGTACATTTAGGCTCATCTCTCTTGCACGTGGAATGTTAACCCTTGGTGTCTTAGTGAGGAGCTTTATGCACTTCAAGCATAAAGTGTCAGCGAGGGAAGAAAAACAAAGCTGCTCCTCAGCATCTGAAAACACAGGTATGAAGGTGAGTTCAAGCATCAGAGTGCACAGTCATGTTTAAAACACACTATGGGTCATGTCTAGAGGATTTATTTCAGCAGCTGTAAAAAGTAGTTCACAGTGAATAAAATGGACAAAAATATTCATTGTCTGACAGTGACTTTTGAAATATTGTTAAGGCTTATTGTAAGTTTTGAAATAAACCTTTTGAGCAATATGTTCTTTAATCTGCCTTTTATATTTCTCCCTTTTTTTCCCATACAATGATCTCAGTGTGCAAAGACATTCCTGCAGCGCTTTCATTTCATGCTTGTTGTTCATTTGTTGGATCTATTACAATGTTGTGGCAATAAATCATGTCCAATCAACTTTAGAAATGTGCCTCTCTCTCTAGCCACTGTTATCACTGGGAAAAACAAAAGCAGACAAAATGATCACGAAACGTCTTGTTCTTCCTGATGGAAGGGCCTAGAAGGTGGTATTTCTGTTGTTCCCTCGTGAAGTTGAGTGACCAATGATCATACCTGCTCCCTTGCTGTTTAGTAAAGGATTTCAGCAGTGAAGAAAATTATGTTTCTCTTCTATGTAAGAAGATACTTTCGAGTCTAATAAGTTCTGGAAAAATGTGTGGAATAAAACTTTAAAAGACATCTACTCACTGTTACTGGTATTTCTACTTGACAATTTTCCACTTCATAAGCAGGCAAGTCTTTCCAAGAGAAAAGCTATTGAGTCACATTGTTTTTCATTTCCACAACGTATAATGCAGTGATCTGACTGTGAAAGTTTGCATGCTGTATCTCCATTAGCAATCATCTTTACCATCCAGACTATGAAATAACCTCTGTTGTTGTTGCTGTTGAGTGACATTTTTAATCTCAATTTCAAGCCAGAAATAATATTTTGGGAGCCTCTTGAGTACAAAAATGATTTCTGGTACAAGTGTCAGAGAAAATAGACTTAATCAGCAGAAATTATTTGCAAAGGTCTTTCAATCTATAAAATACTGAAAATTTTATGGTAGTCATTGTTTAAACTTCAGAAATATAAATCTGGCCTGCCAGTAATTATGACAACTTGATGCCCCTGTGATGATTTGAATGTTTCACCAACATTTAAGTGATTTCATTAATCTTCTGTGTTTTTTCATTTGCTAGTCTGTACCCTTGCCATAGTACCAAGGAACGCATATTTTCAAGTCTCCTTGACTAAACAGGTTTTCAGGGTATTGCAAATCTGAATTATTGCCAGTTTATTTTGAGAGTTGCCAAATACTTGATAATATGATCCAGGAGGATATCGGTCCTTACTGTAGCCCTTTGTTTTCAAAGAGCTATACCTGGCAAACAAATAATAATCAACTAGAAAAAACATCACTAACCTACCTATGACCTCAGAAAAGCCAGAGGGTCAGCAATATAGCTTAGATACAGCCCAGCCATGGTGATATCCATCAGCATTGCATATTCATTGGCTCATTGACTTACATCTGCATATTTTCAAAGGTAAGTCAATGAGTGGTAACAGGCTTATCAGTAGATAAGTGCCATTTTTCCAGTTAGTACAGACTGGATGCACACAGAGAACATCAACTGAATATGGTTAGTGTGGTATTCCTGCCACTGAAAGAGGAATATTAAACTTCCATTTCTTATGCTGAAACAATTTTCTTCTTTTGGCTGATATGAGCAGCTATTTGAGGTCTGATTCAAAGAGAAGATTCAGTCAGTAGGTGTTCTTGCTGGAGATCCCAGTGAGGGCACTAATTAGGCTATGTGCTTTAAAATATTTTCTATGCATTTTTCAGAATCCACTGAAATTGCCATTAGCAGCTGTGCTAACCATGGGACGGAGACTCCATGTGTGAAGTGGCTTTCAGATTACTTTTTTTTGGAGAATGATTTTTAGTTTTGTTATTACTTTTTAATCGTGTAACTATGGCAGAAGGATACATCTGATATTAGAAAGAGATTTTACGGTAAGCATCAGACTCTCAAAGGTCCTTACTTTAATCATATAAGATCAGAAGTACCTCACCAGTTCCTACTTCTAAAAGTCAAACTGGGTTCCTATTTTCCACCTCTTGGTATATTTGAATGTCCAGTCCTTAGCAGCTCAAATTCTTTTGACTTTTAATGAAAAAGCCTTGCTCAGCAGAGGTGTTAAGGGGTCTTATTCACATTTAAATATCACATGAAGGGGATGCAGCTAAAACTTCTGGATTAATCTGGATCCAAGATTCCTACTTTGTTATTTCAAGGATTTTGTTTTGGGTTTTTTTTGAGGGTTTTTTGTTTTGTTTTGTTTTCTTAGTTGCTAGTAACATGGGAAGATTATTCAGAGAAATGTAGTATGTAAAGTAACACTGGAAGAGGTAATCTTTCTGCTCATTCTTAGAGACTAAAAAGTTTATCAGTGCTTCCAAAGACTTAGCTGATTTATGCATATTTTTCTATTTCTTTTTTTATTAAGTGGGCCCATAATCTATAAAAAATTCTCCCTTCCCCCTCCTTCCCCTCCAGTGAATATTTCTTTCAGGCAAAAAACAACTTTTTCGGAAAGAAAGAATAACTAGGGAGCAGAGATGAGAATTGAAAATGCAGAAGAGAAATTTTAATAGGAAACTCCATAGCAGATACACATCTGTAAAGCAGTAATTACTTACATTTCTGTCTAAAGACAAACATGGAAGAGGCATAATGACTTCGAGGGGTTTTCAGTGTCAGTTCCTAAAAATAATATAGAAGTCATAAGAACAACCTACACGCAGCCTTCTTCATCTGTCTGACAATTTGTAAACTCCCAAGGGATTTCTGATATTATGCCCCAAGCTGTTTTTCAACAACCCAGTATGAATCAGATCTACTCATTAGAAAAAGCCCATAATCCAGGAGAGGAACCAAAATGTAGGATACGATCATGAAATTTGACAGAAATACAGAATTTACATCTATGTTGTTAAGGTGATGTCAACAAAACCTCCTTCCGTCTGATGCAGGGGAACATGAGTGGAGAAGGTTGCTTGATTTTTTTTGTCAAGAATAGCATATTTGCTGAGAAAGCCAGTTTTAGAATCACAGAGAATAAACAGGAATTCTATTCAAACTGGTGAAAGAATTCTAACCAAAATAAAACATATTTCTTTTTAAAAAACATTTGGTTTCTACATATTGTGGTGAAAACAGTCTGACTTCCCCTTTTGAAACAACATGCATTTAAAAATTGTAACTTGGCTTTATTTTTAAACACATATTTAAAAATCTTGAAAATTCAGACACCCTTTAAATTTGCCTACAATTGACCTCTGGGGGGGATTTTTTGTTTGAAATAGGAAAAGCAGGAACACTGAATTTTCAAGCAATGAGGTTTTTTGGTTGTTGTGGGGTTGTTTTTTTCTTTTTTGTTTCCTCAGCTGCTTCAGTTCACCTGACAAATCAACCTCTTTTACTCATGAATATCATGCTCTGTGCTGGGGAATGTTAGATGCTTCCACCTTGATTACCCATTTTCAGGAAGTTAGCATGCATGTGGACTAACTCAAATGAAGGCAAGTCTAATGCTTTTAGCAGATTGTTCCTGATTTACAATAGCTTATAGAGAGAGAACAGTCATGATTTGTTCTGTTTTGTTTTAATACAGTTCATTTAGGTAAAATTAACAGTTGCTTTCACATTGAAAAATGTGAAGAAAACTGTAAATCACTAGACCTGAATCTTAAGATAAAATTTGCTATCATACGTTATGAATGATGCTTAATGTTCATAGAAATAGATGGAATTATTGTGCCAGCTATTCTTTTCTCACTCTCGGTGTAATAGACTCCTATTTTTCTCTCATGTGAGCAGAAAGAAACTAATAATATGTCAGTAGTTAATGAAAAAGTCCCGATAATGAATAATTTACTATTCTTGGAGATGTTTATAAAAATTAAGTCTCACCAAGGGTAAAGCTCAATAGCAGCTCAAATGAATCAGAAAATACACTGCTCTAAGTAGTTTCAAAATCTGGCTCAGAGCAATGAGAACTTTCTTTCTGGATGACAGTTTGTTTTAACATAGCTAAAGGCTGTCATTCGTGTTCGTACTGAATAAAATCGAGCTAAACAGTACTAATGTGATGACAGAGAGATGGACAAAACAACACCTCCATCATTTCCCTTCCTGGGAAGGTAAAACATGTTTAAGAATTCACAAATCCATAGTAGAGTTCCAAAAATATCTAGTCATTTTGGAGGCTTTGTTTACTGAGAACTCCACTTCCAGGAAGCGTAGTTGCAATAAAAGTCAAGTTGCCCTTCACTTTTCAGGAAAAGTAGACCCTCAAGGATCTGGCCTGTTCAAGATGTGTTAAACTGGAACTTCAGTTAGCTGCTGAAAATAGCCACATATTTTTGGAACCAGTTTGCTTAGACAGAGGTGGGTCAAATGGAGATCATCCCCATCTGCCTGCTAGCCAACAGGACAGGAATGCCTTGGCACTGCTAGCTACTGTTTTGTTGTCTGCCCAGAACTGGGACTGCAAATCTGAGCTCCAAAAAGAAGCAGGAAGGTAGTGAATGAGAAAGAGAGAAGCGTGGAGATCTCATGGCACCCTTCTCGTAATCTGAAGGGGGCCTACAAGGATGCTGGAGAAGGACTCTTCATCAGGGACTGTAGCAATAGGATGAGGGGGAATGGGTTTAAACTAAAGCAGAGGAAGTTCAGGTTAGATATAAGGAAGTTCTTTACTGTAAGGGTGGTGAGGCACTGGAACAGGTTTCCTAAGGAAGTTGCAAATGCTCCACCTCTGGAAGTGTTCAAGGCCAGGTTGAATGGAGTCTTGGATGACATTGTTTATTGTGAGATGTCCCTGCCCATGGCAGGGAGGTTGGAACTAGAGGATCTTAAGGTCCTTTCCAACCCAAATCACTATGTTTCTATGAAACTTCGGTGTCGCCTGGCTTTACAGGTAGCGCTATTAGCAGGTACTGAATGGTAGGTGTTAGTTCAGTGACTCACTGCAGGTGTTGGAGGGAGTAATTATCTGCTGCTTCTGATATTCTCAGGCTGTATATACACACATCAACTAGCCACAGCCTAACAAGCACAAATAAAGCTGCTTCCTGATCTGACCAGAGGTGAGTGATGGTGAGTGGGACAGCATTCAGCAACAACTCTACAATTACTTATACCCCTGCTCCTGCTTTGGGAAGCAGGTTAAATGGCAGTGCTGCTCCACTCAGCAGTCTTTTAAAAGAACACCTGGCCTACTCGCAGCCATTCCTCTCTTTCCCATCGCCTGTAACTTGAGTTTGGACAGCATGCTATTTGTTCAGCAGGCATCTGATACTTCACTGCTTACATGGAGCTGATGTAACCACAACCACAGGCAACTTGCTATTTTCCTTCTTCTTCATTGCAATGTGGTTTTTTTCTCTGCTGAAACAACAGTTACGCTACCTTTGACTTTAGGTCTTTGTCATTAATCTCCATCTAACTTGTTTTGTCCTTAAGATCCTTTCCTTAGCATGACTTTGTTGGGGGTGCAGGAGTCCAGGAGGTGAATGAATGGCATTGTATAAAACAGACAGCTCCAAGGCTTTTCTGATATTGTGCAGCTGTACATGCCATTGAAAACAAGAGTGTAGGAACAATCGCTTAAAGGGATGGCTTGGCATCTCATTATAAAGCCCAAACTGTCCAATTCATGCTTCCTGATCAACATGCACCAGCACTCACTCACGGCAATTTACAGTCCCATTTCTATTTCTCTAGAGCACACTGCTGTACTATAAACCTGAATTACTTACAACTATTACTGTTTCTGCCAAAAAATAAAAAACCTCTAGACAGATTTATGAATGTCATATGAAGCATCATAAATACTCTCAAATTAACTGCATTTCCTTACTGTGCCTGCATCATAACTATTCAGAAATGCTCTATGCTCTACTTTCATCCTTTCAAAGTGTGTTCCCTTCCAGTCACAAGATCATTGGACTAAAAAGTCTTAGATCTGATTCTAGTTCCTTTTGTAGGAATTAAAATTCAAGGCATGATCTTAGAGGACTCTGAAAATTGCTTCCTGATTTCATCTTTAAACCAGCATTCTGTTGTTTTGGGTTTTTTTTTTCTTTTTTCTGCTTTCTGGCACAATATCGTGAGACTGATGAAAACATATGAATAATATGAATGTAAATTCCATACTCTTTGACTTGGAAAAGGAGAAGGTTTTGGTTTTTAACACAGAAGAACCCAATCTGTCACAGCTATAACAGTTGCAAGAAACAGGGGCAAATGCTTCCCTGTAGTGTACATAAAGGATAGCCTTATCTTCTGTCTCACACAGTAAGAAAACTGTTGTCTATTTGCTGAGCAGGTCGTCCGTCAAGAAAGAGCAGATGTTAGGTCTGAAATTAAGAGAATTGTTTCATCCCAGATGAATGTGTGGCATCTGCTCCAAGAGGAGAAGCTTGAGAGATCAGTGACAATAACACTAAAAAAGGAAAATATCTCCATATTCCCCCCACTCCTTCTCTCTCTCACATACACTGACACAAGCTCTGACCAATATCTTAAACAGCTAAGAGCTTTGACAAGGTTTGATGTAGTGTGGATGCTGCAGCAGCTCAAATATAAAATGAAGGTGTGATATGCTTAAGGGCTACGAATTCTGCTTAAGGTAACTAGTGGGATTAATGGCAGCACTTGGGATCATCAGGTCCCTTTGAATGACCCAGGTTTCTCAGGAAAAGACAAGAGAGTAGTTAAACCAAGCCCAGAACTGCTGAGATGCCTGGGCAGTGGATGTTAATGCAGAGTATAAATTCTGGGCTCTCATTATTGCTGTGAAGATAACTAGCATTTGGGTTTTTTCTTCCAATAGCTCTTTAATGTAACATATCCGCACATTCTTCTCAGCAAAAGACCCTAGACTTCTCTTTTCCCAGTTTGGTACCCTAACCACCAGGAGTTTTATCTTGTCTCTTCACAAAGTTACACAGGGCCTATCTTATCAGTTTCCTGGCCTCTGGCAAATGCAGTTAGCCAACTACCACTCTTTTTGTCTGGCAGAGAGAGTAGATGCAGAACATCCTGCCCTATGAATCTGAACATCGCTGAAAAAGCAGATCGGGTATTCATGTAAGAATATACAGGATCAGATCTGTACAGCATGTGTAAGAAGCAAGACCCGTGGGAGAAAAAAAGCCCTTTTGACACAATCTGAGATGGTAAACTCTAGTCAGCTTAATGAGAGAGGTTTTTTGAACAACAGAGGTGTCAAAAAGACCATATTTGACGGTGATGGAGAATCATAGAATCATAGAATGTTTAGGGTTGGAAAGGACCTTATGATCATCCAGTTCCAACCCTTCAGCTTTCTCCAGGAATTCTTCACAGCAATATAATCACCCATCAAGTTTTGAAATATACCAAATCCTTTCTACTTTTTTCCTCAGGAGCAAGAGAAGTCAACTAGAAGAATGACTATTTCAGCTTTTTTTTCCAGCTAATTAGGAGGAGCTGGCTGAGGATCCAAAGGTAAACAGTAATTTGGGAGATAATAACTATGAAGAATACCATTCACCACTCCAAAGAATGGATGAAAAGGATCAGTAGAGTAAAACTAAGAAGGAACTTATTTAGTTGGTAAGCAAAGAAGTAGGTAAGGATCTCTGGTGAATATAGTGCAATTCAAAGCAGGCAGGTGATCTTCATAGATGGTATTATACACAGAGAAGTAAACTCCCCTAATGCAAAGAATGGGTAGGATGCAAAACATAGTGAGAGGTGGTTATGGATGAATAAAGAGCCCTTAAAATGTTTAAAAATAACAGCACTAAAAATTATGTGAAATGTAAAAATATGATCAGATGATAAAGAATGAATGTAAATGGATTGTGGGGAAAAAAAAACAACCAACCAACCAAAAAACAACCCAAAATAAGATACTCCCAGTGAGGGAAAATAAAATCTGTACAAATACCTTTGTACCAAGAGTTAACAACGAATATAGCGATTCATTCCCAGACAACAAAGCAAATCCTGGCAAAAGTCTAGTAACACTGCAGTGGTGTTTGCCTTCTCGGTATGTCCTCATTACAAAAGCAGCATATGACCCAAAGTCAGAAGAAGGTTCAATAAAGACACAGCGAAAAAAACAGAGAAAAAGCATTTAAGGAACATTTCATAGAACCATAGAATCGTTAGGGTTGGAAAGGATCATCTAGTTCCAACCCCCTGCCGTGGGCAGGGACACCTTACGTTAAATCATATCACCCAAGGCCTTGTCCAACCTGGCCTTGAACAATGCCAGGGATGGAGCATTCACAACCTCCCTGGGCAACCTGTTCCAGTGCCTCACCACTCTCACAGGAAAGAATTTCCTTCTTATATCCAACCTAAACTTCCCCTGTTTAAGTTTTAAGCCATTACCCCTTGTCCTGTCACTACAGTCCCTAATGAAGAGTCCCTCTCCAGAATCCCTATAGGCCCCCTTCAGATACTGGAAGGCTGCTATGTCTCCACGCAGCCTTCTCTTCTCCAGGCTGAACAGCTCCAACTTCCTCAGCCTGTCTTCATACAGGAGGTGCTCCAGTCCCCTGATCATCCTTGTGGCCCTTCTCTGGACTTGTTCCAACAGTTCCATGTCCTTTTTATGTTGAAGACACCAGAACTGCACACAATACTCCAGGTGAGGTCTCCTGAGAGCAGAGTAGAGGGGCAGGATCATCTCCTTCGACCTGCTGGTCATGCTCCTTTTAATGCAGCCCAGGATGTGGCTGGTTTTCTGGGCTGCAAGCGCACACTGAAGCCGGCTCATGTTCATTTTCTCATCGACCAGTGCTCCCAAGTCCTTCTCCGCAGGGCTGCTCTGAATCTCTTCTCTGCCCAACCTGTAGCTGTGCCTGGGATTGCTCTGACCCAGGTCCAGGACCTTGCACTTGTCATGCTTAAACCTCATGAGGTTGGCATCAGCCCACCTCACAAGCGTGTCGAGGTCCCTCTGGATGCCATTCCTTCCCTCCAGGGTATCAACTGAACCACACAGCTTGGTGTCATCGGCAAACTTGCTGAGGGCGCACTCAATCCCACTGTCCATGTCAGTGACAAAGATGTTAAACAAGACCGGTCCCAACACCGATCCCTGAGGGACACCACTCGTTACTGGTCTCCAGCCGGACATTGAGCCATTGACCACAACTCTTTGTGTGCGGCCATCCAGCCAGTTCTTTACCCACCGAGTGGTCCATCCCTCAAATTGATGTCTCTCCAATTTAGAGACAAGGATGTCGTGTGGGACAGTGTCGAATGCTTTACACAAGTCCAGGTAGATGACATCAACTGCTCTACCACTGTCCATCAGTTCTGTAGCCCCATCATAGAAGGCCACCAAATTGGTCAGGCAGGATTTCCCCTTAGTGGAGCCATGCTGGCTGTCACCAAGCACCTTGTTGCTTTTCATGTGCCTCAGCATGCCTTCCAGGAGAATCTGCTCCAAGATTTTGCCAGGCACAGAGGTGAGACTGACTGGTCTGTAATTCCCCGGGTCATCCATTTTCCCCTTCTTGAAAATGGGGGTTATATTTCCCTTTTTCCAGTCATTGGAAACTTCACCTGACTGCCAGGATTTCTCAAACATGATGGCCAGTGGCTTCGCAACTTCATTTGCCAGCTCCTTCAGGACCTGTGGATGAATCTCATCAGGACCCATGGACTTGTGCACGTTCAGATTTTTAAGATGGTCTCAAACAAGATCCTCTCCTACAGTGGGCTCAAGGTCTTCATTCTCACAGTCCCTGCATCTGCCTTCCAAGACTTGGGTGGTGCAGTCAGAGCCTTTGCCAGTGAAGACCGAGGCAAAGAAGTCATTCAGAACCTCAGCCTTCTCCAAATCCTGTGTAGCCACTTCTCCCGAGAGCTTCCTGAGGGGGCCTACATTCTCCCTAGTCTGTTTTTTATTTGTTATGTCCCTGTAGAATCCCTTCCTGTTATCTTTAATACCTCTAGCTAAGTTGAATTCTAACTGGGCCTTAGCTTTCCTAACCTGGTCCCTAGCCTCTCGGACAACATCCCTGTACTCTTCCCATGCCACCTGTCCTTGCTTCCACTTATTATAAGCCTCTTTTTTTCAATTGAATTTTCCTCAGCAGCTCCTTATCCATCCAAGGAGGTCTCCTGGCCCTCCTGCTGCACTTCCTTCTGGTTGGGATGCAACACTCCTGAGCTTGTAGCAGGTGATCCTTGAATATCAACCAACAGTCTTGGGCCCCTCTGCCCTCTAGGGCTGTATCCCATGGAACCTTCTGAAGCAGGTTCCTGAAGAGGTCAAAGTCTGCTCTTTTGAAGTCCAGGCCAGTGAGCTTGCTGCACGCTCTTCTCACTGTCCTGAGGATCTCAAATTCAAGCATCTCATGATCGCTGCATCCAAGGCTGCCCTGGACCGTCACATTTCCAACGAGCCCTTCCCTGTTGGTGAGCACGAGGTCAAGCATGGCACCTCTCCTTGTCGGCTCCTCTATTACTTGCAGAAGGAAGTTGTCTTCTACACAATTGAGGAACCTGCTGGATTGCTTGTGCCGGGCCGTACCGTCCTTCCAACAGATGTCAGGGTGGTTGAAGTCACCCATGAGAACAAGGGCCTGCGAGCATGAGGCTTTTCCTATCTGTCTATAGAGTGCTTCATCTGCAGGTTCTCCTTGATCAGGCGGTCTGTAACAGATACCCACAGTAATGTCTCCCATAGCTATGTTCCCTTTAACCCTGACCCACAAACTCTCTGTGGACTGCTCACCTGTCCCCAGACAGAATTCCATACTCTCCAGCCTATCCCTAACATGAAGGGCAACTCCCCCTCCCCGCCTGCCAGGCTTGTCCTTCCTAAAGAGCCTGTAACCTTCCATTCCGACACTCCAGTCGTAGGAGCCATCCCACCATGTTTCTGTGATGCCTATTATACCATACCCCCATAGACACGTACACGTCTCTAATTCCTCTTGTTTGTTCCCCATTCTGCGGGCATTTGTATAGAGGCATCTGAGCTGAGCTCCAACTGAAGCCGGCTCATTGGCTGGAGCAGCTGGGATATCTCTACATTGCTCCAGGCATTTATTCTGGCAACTGACTGGGTGTGTTGGAATGGAATGATGCTCCCCTCCCCCAACACATCTAGTTTAAAGCCTCCTTGACCAGCCTTGCAAGCCTCCTGCCAAAACTGCTCTTTCCCTTATCAGAGCAGCTCCACCAGCCACCACTAGACCTGGCCTACAAGCTTGGGTCCCATGTTCAAGACACCCGAACCCCTGACTATGCCACCACCCTTTTAACCATTTATTAACCTGGCCAATCCTCCTAGCTTTTTTTAGGTCCCCTCCTGTACCCTGGAGAATTGATGAAAAGACCACCTGAGCTCCAGAGCCCCTAACCACCTCTCCTGGGGCTCTGTAGTCCTTCTTTATGTTCCCCAGGCTGCTACTATCTATGTCCCTAGCACCCACATGCATCACCAGGAGTGGGTAATAATCCGTGGGACTTACTAGAGCAGGCAGCCTCTCTGCCAAATTGCTGATCCGTGCCCCCGGTAGGCAACACACCTCCCTTGAGACAGGGTCTGGACGGCAGACGAGTGCTTCTGTCCCTTTCAGTGTAGAGTCCCCTACTACTACGACCCGCCGCTTTTTCCTGGCAGCAGAGATCTTCTTTAGCAGTGCATCAGCCGGCTGTTTCTGGCTCGAGTGCGCTTCCTCATTAGCCCCCTGCAGGACAGCAAAGCGGTTCTGTGTGGAGACTGGTGATTTAGGGGGAAGTCCCTCGCTTTTGGTTGTCCTTTTCCTTCTTTTTTTTTTTTGTTGTTTTTTTTTTTTGTCACTAATTCCCAGCTTCCCAGGTTAACGGCCTCCTTCTTTCCTTCATGAGGTAGAGGGGAAGCTCGAGGCCCCTGCACAGTTTGGGCCGGGAGCAAACATTCCTGCTTCCTCTCAGCTTCCCTGACATCTCGCAGCCTATTAACAGCATCCCGCAGCTCAGCCCCTGCTGCAGGAGGACCTCCACCAGGGAGCACCGAGTGCAGCCCTGCCCATTGTGCACCCTCCCCTCACCAGACCAGTGCAGGCACTCTCTGCACCCCGAGCTCTGCACTGCAGCCTCCCCTCTCATCGGCTCTGTCTGGGTGCCTACGCTGCCACCGCCGGGGCAGCCAGAGCAGAGCTCCCGCACCGGGCCCTGCTACACACGCCGAGGGCTCACCATCACACGCCGAGGGCTCACCATCACACGCCGAGGGCTCACCATCACACGCCGAGGGCTCACCATCACACGCCGAGGGCTCACCATCACACGCCGAGGGCTCACCATCACACGCCGAGGGCTCACCATCACACGCCGAGGGCTCACCATCACACGCCGAGGGCTCACCATCACACGCCGAGGGCTCACCATCACACGCCGAGGGCTCACCATCACACGCCGAGGGCTCACCATCACACGCCGAGGGCTCACCATCACACGCCGAGGGCTCACCATCACACGCCGAGGGCTCACCATCACACGCCGAGGGCTCACCATCACACGCCGAGGGCTCACCATCACACGCCGAGGGCTCACCATCACACGCCGAGGGCTCACCATCCCGCTCTCCTGCCCACACAAACCGCCTCGACCAGCTCTGTTCGCCGCGCTCCCTGGGCAGGTTTTTACCCAGCCACGGCTGGTGCCGCTGCTCCTGGCTCCGCCCCCTGTGAGTCAGCTGCTCGCTCGCCTCAGCTGAGCTGCCGGCTCCTGGGCAGGTCCTGTCGCGGACTCGAGGCTCCCTCGGTGTCTCTCGCCGCTCTGAGTTGAGGCTCCTGGACGCTGATCTCCCCCCCCCTCTTCGGTGTTGAAGGCGTCCTCTCTCGAGCTGCTCACCTCAGCAATTGCAATTTAAGGAAGACCAGTGTAAACAACTCAGCAGTTCAGCTGAAACTCACTGCGGTACTTACGGGAGTAGCTGACTAGTCACAGCAGCATTTGTTGGCATCTTTGGCACCGCGTGAGAGATGGGTGGTAGTGAGAACTGATGAGAGGTAAACATCTGATCCATCTTTAAAAAGAGAGAAGGATCTCATAGAGACTTTCAGGTGGCTCAGCCTCACTCAGGCTGTTGGAATGAGACTCTTAACACATCACTATTGCATAAGCATTAATAATGATAATAATGTAGTAAGAACCAGCCAGCATGGAGTTTTCAAAACAAATCAAATCAAACCATTTTAATTTGTTGTCGTGGGAGGAAGGCGAAGGAGGCACAGATAGTCTAGATAATTTGCATTGCAAATAACTTTTAAACTGGAATTTTTAAGGGTTTGACACCATCTCCATTTATATTCCTACAAATGAGCCAGGCAAAAATGTTCTAGATAGAATAATTATATTTGCAGAAGTGATTGGTGGAAAACACTTGTAGAGTATTTTACTGGAAGGCTATAGCAAATTGAAAGGCTACTTCCTTTGTTTTTTGTGTGCAGCATTTTTATTACTTATTAATAAAGCACACAGTGATGAAACATTGGGATCACCTCCCAGTGAAATGAAGGTTAAACTGTACACAGCACTTTACATTGTAAATTTGACATGAAACAATCAAGTGACACTGGTGCAGAAGGGGCAAGTGTATTTCTTTGTGGCATTAACATATGTGTTGCATGTGAAAAAAGAAGAGGGGTAAATACTCTCCTTGACTCAATATTTATGAGGCCCCAACTATAGTACTGGGAAACCTAATGCAGAAAAGGAAAGAAAGGTGTTATTTTTGAGGGAAGGTTAACAGACCTGAGCCAAGGAAAGGGAAAAGAGAGGCAGATGCAAAGATACAGAGCTGAATCCACCCTCCTTGTTTCACCTAGGGCAGGCGATGTCTATCCTCTTGTTTCTTAAAGATTAAAATGGATTAAAATACCACTTCTTTCCTAAGATATATATTCCAGCTCTCCATTATTTTCAACATTCTATTTCCTCTTAGCCCTCTTATCTTTAGTCTAAACCCCATTTTTCTCCCTTCTCGAGTGGGCTTTATTTTAGGTCCATGATCATTACTTTTGTGTTTCTTTGAGATCCGTGTAACTTCTCCAAACGCATTGCCCAGCCCTGATTATCCTCCTTAATATACATCTACTGAGGAACTGCCAGTTCTATTTAACACTTTTTTGTTTAGAGTGACCTCCTGTAAGTCCTAATCTGCCAGTTCTCTGACTGTATTGAAGTTTGCTCTCTTTCATTCTATTGCTTTATCTCTTCTTATCATTATTTCTTTATAGTCTAAGGGTTGTGAAACCTGTCATTTCACTGTCTCAGCTCATCTTCCCATTCTTCAGTCATTAGTCCTTCTTTATTAAAATAGATTCGGTAAAGCCTGTATTTGCTATTTTAAGTTTCCCTACTGGTAAACAACTTCACAGTGCACTCCAAGGACTGGATGGACTGCCTTCTCTTTCCAGCAGTCCCCTAGGGAGTGAAAATTTAGGGTTTTAATCACACCAAGCCCTGTTTACTGGGCAACTTCACCAGTTTTTCTCAATGAGTTTGATCCACCTGGGTTTCAGTTTGATCTCCTGTACAAGATTCCCTCTATGACAGCCACAATGTTCTATTTCTTTCTTAATAACTTGAACATTTTCCACAGTTATAACCTACTAGATTTCTACTCTGTACTTCTGAATATATAAGAATGTAATCAGAACATAAGAATACTTAAATCCTCAACCAGAAACTTTTTCCACAAGCTTTAGCTGGGATGAAAACAACTGTGAAGAATGTGAATGTCTCCATTTTTCCTTAGTTTCTAAGCTGTCAGTCAGAGCACTGTTTTCTTTTATTTAGCCTTTGAATTTTTCATATCTACATGTATCCACAGTACTGCACATCTACACTTTTCATACCAACACATCCTATTTGGAAACTCTTCTCCAAGGTTTAGAAAAGAGAACCACCTTTGGATTCTTTCTATTTTTCATCCGCATGACATATTTAATTTTAATTAAAAGGATAACAGGTAATCATCTAGGGCTTGAAGAAGAAGAACTATCATCCATCTTCAAGTATAAGAAGGACAATGATAAATTATTCTATGTGTTCAGTAGAGGAAGACAAGAAATATTTGGATCATTTTTTTCAGCAGAAAATAATATATATAAGAAAAAAAACCCTATTCTAAGATAGATGAAACATAGGGATGGATTTTGTGGAATATCCTTCTCTAAGAGGTTTAAAAAAATGGGTTAGATAAACATCTGCTGGCAGTCGTCTTGATCTATTTTAAAGATTGATATCATTATGACATATGAATGCAGAGCTTTTTAGACCATTCCAAAGTGCTGCAAATATAGACATAATTCATGGCTTCGTGTCATGCCATCTCAAAAAGTAAGTAGCCTGCCTAAAAACAGAAGTTGTTGCCTCTTCAGCATAAAACAAGACAAAATGATCTCTTTAACATTCAAAAGAGATTTCAGTGTTGTGATAAAAAGATTTCACAAAGGGTAATAAAGGAAATGTGAAATGTCAATACACCAAATAAAATGTTCTTTAGACTATTCACAAGATCCTGACTGAGTCTGAGCTCATTATATAAACAGTACCTTCAGCAGAATGCAGAAGTCTGTACAGAAAATCTAAGTAAATGAAAATTCTGCTGTTATTAATAGCTCTAGAGGGCAAGATTAGCGTTGTACTTGAATATAAAATTAAAATCTCTATAGTTTATGGTTGAAGAATAATAGTTAAAAATGTATTTATTTGGCTTATTTGGAATTTCATTTTGAATATATTGAGAAAAGAAGTTCTAAAACCTGATGTTGAAAGACTGTTGTGGGTATATGGCAAGGCTAGAAATACAACCTATCTGCTCTTCTCTTGTATTCTCCCATTGGCACAGGTAGCAAATATATATCAGTGTATTATGGTGGGATTAGCAAATGACTTTTCAGGTTACATGATGCCCTTTTTTCCCTCACAATTTGTGAGTATGAACACAGAGATACCAAAATATTTGGAACTAGATATAGTCAACATGAATTGTAAAGAAGAACTCTTTTCTTTTTTCAGATTCTGGACTCATAACAACTAATCTATTAAAGGATTAGAAACCTGTTAATTTATTTAATTTGACTGAAAATAGGCCTGTTTTGCTTAGCCATTTTTCCTCGAGCCCTTTGATGTCAATCCTTGCCATCAGATGGATTTCAGACTGAAAATCACAGTACAAAATCTGAATGGCAACCAGAAAAATTAGACTGTCAACCCTTTCTTTTTAGTAACATTTAACAATATTTGTTTACTTTTATTTGGCCATCTGTAAAATGAAGCTCTGCTGTAAAAAACTATTTGGGATTTGTGATGGAAATCATCATGAGCTGAATTATAGTCACTACACAGAAACTATACCTTCAGCTAGTGGCTGAACTCCCAGCCCTACTGAAGCTATGACAATTTGCCTCTGAAACATGGTCCTTCACAACTGACATCTTTAGCACTTTTGTTCTTTGCAATTTTTTTGTACTTTGCCTTTTCCTTATTCTAATATAGTAATGTATCGATATATACCTAATATATAGGCATACAAGAATATAGGCACATAGTATAGATATATTCAAGATATACTAATGTACTAATGTGCAATGATATTCTATTTACACAAGCTGGTTACAGAAAATCAGCCTTGACTTCAGCAGCATTCATCTGATTTTATTGCAATATTGCACAATGAGTAATTGAACTTGTAGTTCCACAAGAATGAATCCCATCATCAGGAACCCACTTATGAATAAGACCCTGGTTATAACTGTATGAAAATAACTTATTTCAGTATTACTTATCTAGGGATCCTTTGGAGAATACTGAAAAAGAGAAATCCAACTTTATTTCTTAAATGCTGCAAATATTTTAAAGTCTGTTCACACAAATAAGGACTGAACACTGGGTTCTCAATATATATCTACTTTTCTATCCAGTCCCTTGCTTTTCAGAGCCAACATTTAAATCATCTTGTTGATTACACCATGTGTGCACTAAATTGAATGTTAATGTTGTTTTCTGTGCTTACTAGGAAGAAATGGTTCCAGACACCTGTCTCATTTTTTCCAGACGCATCTGGGAAATGATATGATTTGTGGAATTGTGCTCAGAAGGTGATGAAGAAGATTTTGGTTAAAAGGTGTTTTAGCTTAGACCTGACAAAGTAAATGAAGTGGGTTTTGTCAAATCAGGTAGGGTTGTTTCTGTTTGTTATGGGTTGGGTTTTTTTTGTTTGTTACATGGACGGTTTTTAACATAAAACAAACAACACAAAACAAAACCCACATGAGCGTGTAATTTAACATGGCTTTCATTTCTGAGAAAGTGAACATCAACAGCAAGAGACAAATTGACATCACCCTGACCTCCTACATGACTGAGAGCTGCTAATTCTAAGAGTAGCTCAGTCTCTGGAAATTGCTACAGACTCTTACCATGCATGGCAGGATTCTTGGAAAATCAAATATGCATGATTCCTCAAAAAAAGAACGCATCAGTTAAGGCCCACACACATGCATATTGCACTGGGGTGCATTTACCTTCTAATCCCTTAGCATAGACATTGACCTGCTGGACTTGACTTGCACTGTAGCTTGTGGTTGCAGTACTAATTCACCAGGTAGTCTATGTAGCCACACACCATCTTTCTTTAGTGAGAATATGGGAATGATAAAGCATAAAATTCCTTGGTGGTTGTGGAGGCTCTGAAAATCAATAGTGACATCCCATATTCAAGCACAGCTGGTGGCATTGTGTGTACAGAGAAGGTCTGAGAGGGCTTCTGGGGAGAATACCTCTTAACACAGGTGTAGGAATAGTTCAAGTGCCATCCTGAATAAAAATCAATAAATAACATGACAAGAGTATCAGGGTGAATACAGTGTTTCTTTCCTGTTTACTGAGTAGCTCTGAGTAGATTGTGATCTTGAATGCATCTGTTGCTTGAAAGATGAGGCATTTATGCAGAAACAAAAAACACTTCTATTCATAAATTCAGTTGTGATTTCCATTAATGAAATAAATATTTAACTGAGAACTCTCTCAGTCAGGATCACAGGTAGATGAGATAAAGTACAGACTACAGGTGTTTTCACATGTTTCACTTTAGTGACATTTGCAGTAAACAGAGGTGAACCATTTATTTCAAAATGCACCTGACTTCACCTGTTCTTTCTCTCCTCTTTCTCCCTGAATCGAAGACAGCTGTGTAGATATTGAATGGAAATTTCTTTCTGGATTTCTCCATAGCTGATATTTTATTTATGTAATTCCATTTTTTTTTATATTGCATCTTGCTTGAATTCAATAGTTTTACAGCATGCTGTATTCAGTAAATACTATATTTTGGAAAAAAAAAAATCCATACTATTCCTAATGAATCTATGTGATGAAAACCTGAATATTAACTGAAAGCACTTATTGTCTATTTGCTAATATAGCACATCTCTGTTGTAGGTAATTTGAAGTGATCTGGTAGCATAATAGAAGATTAAGTTTTCAAGAGGGATCAAGAATTTCTTCACAAATAGGGTGCTAATGTGTATACAATATGATCCTTAGAGTGAGCCCTAGCAATTAATGTAGTCTGCACAAAGTGTCACAGCAGATGTTACTAGTCAGGAACAGTTTTAGTATTAGTTTGGATAAGACTAACTCTGTTTGATTTGGTGGAAAAATAAAAAGGACTTTAAATTCCATTTTGAAGATTATGCCAAACAAAAAGCACAAAAAGGAATTCCTGAAATATAAATGAAATAAACAGAAATCAGTAAAAACAACAGTCTCAAAGCAAGAAATAAAGCATAGGCAGATATGCTGCCGGGACTTGCAGATTTGGTTGTTATCCTATTAGCATTAATCATGTAAAACAGCTGTGATTTCATCATTTTGGATGCTGCCACCACTCACTCCTCCTCTCCTTTTTGGGAATAATTTGCAAAACTGCGACGGTTGAGATGTAATATGTGTTGTGGGACTGGAGAAATCTACCCAAAATGACACAGAAAGGGAAAAAAAATGCTTTCAGGTATTTCTCTGTAGATTCCCCCCTTGATTTTATTCCGTTGCAGATGTGAAGGCCAACTCTGTAGTGTAGCGTTCTTATGAAGTAGGCTGTTGACTAATACATTTCACAGCAGGAAAAGCAAACCAAGGAAATAAGCAGTCGCTCTGGGATGAGCTTTCAATGAAGTGATTTTTGTCTTAATAGCATCTATTTCAATCTCTATTATCCTGTAACAATTTAAGGACAAAAAAAAAAAAACCCAACCAACCAATAAACCAAACAAAACCCACAAACAACCCCATCAAAACCACAGATAAAGGAAGAACTAAAGTGCAGATTATGAAATTCAATGTATATGATAGCCACAGCAGGTATGCATAAGATTCAGTTTATTACAGATTATAGATTCTGTTATTTTCACAATTCTAACATCCATCAGAAATGACTACTGATTATTAAATCTTAAGCTAAGATTTTAAGTAGAACCAATTACAAATGCACCACTGGTATGATAAAAAAAAACCAAACCCAAACTAACAAAATTGGAAGAGATCTCCTGCATTAACAAAATATTTGGATAACCTGCTTCAATAGCTATTCACCATCATTAATACTGTTATTTATACTTTTCCCCCTATGATTATTATTACATTTGCAGTTTAGATACAAACCACAACAATTATCTACCATATTGCATTAAAAAGGGATTATTATTATCTTACTTAATGTGTCTCCAGTGTTGATATCTTTATCTGTCATAGCTGTCTAGGCTTCACTTCTATTTAACACAGACTGACTGAATGGAATTAATGGTTTTTCAGTTGTGTTTCATCACATGAAATATAAGTAAGTAATACATGTTATATGATATGGAAACTGTGGTCTGAACTACTCTGCTTAATTTGCTAGGCTCTCTGTAATGACTAAGAATGCTGGGAGTGAAATGTTCAAATGTATTTTATATTGTCTTCTCATGGTCAGCTCTGAGTTTCAAGCATAACTTTTGCAATGTCTTTGGACAACTGAACAAATGCTTTACATGTAGTTGGTACTTGTTTCCTCTTACTCATAGGGCAGCTGGACAGGCATCAGTTTGTTTAAGTTCTCCAAACTGTGTTTTACACCAAAAAGAATGTTTGGATTAAAGCAATTTTTCACAGTGTCAAAGATCCAAAACTGACCTTCTGTGTCTAGGGAAAAGGTAACTCATCTCCCTTGCGTTAGCTTTCAAAGCTAAAAAACAAATGTCAGAATAAAACTAAAAAAGGCTACTGCAGAAATCAGTAAGTTTCCCTTCAGATTCTTCCTCTTTCAATCTATGTCAGAGAGAGATTGTTTTCCCTTGCAAGAGGCAATATTAAAGTATCGACTAAAAGGAGCTTTGTCTAGAACAAGAAGCCTGTGTACCTTTAATAAAACACGTTGGTTCCTTAAGTCATGCTTGCCTGAAATTTATAAGCACAAATCCTCTCTTTTCACCTCTGCTTGTTGTGCAGTCTATTCAGAAGGCACTTTTCCACACTGCAGCACAATTTAAGCACTGACATGGCAAAGAAAACCAATAAGTAAAGCAAGAAGTTATAAGCTTCTCTTTCTCTGATTCAGTTTTTAGCGCCTTCCCATGAGATGGCTTTGAATAAAATAATATTATTTCAGAAAAATAGGTGAGTTAGTAATACGTGGATACAAGAAGATTTTTGTTTTCAGAAAATTCATTCAGAAGCTATATATTCCCAATTCCTTATGGCAGGATTTTGATGTTTATTTTGGATATAACAATGTTTTTTCCTTTCACTACAAAAATAATCTCTGCTAAAGATATCTAAATCTTTCCAGATAAAAGCTTCTTGTGCTCAGAGGAACCTGGAATTAATTTATTTTAAAAATATCTGTTGTTTATATATATATATATTTATTAAATATATATCTATATATATATCTATATTAAAAAAGAGAATGTTTAATTATCTTAAATTGAGATTTTTTCTTTAAAGTTAAATCCATTTTAGCGCTCTTCCCATGTTATTCTTTATAACCGTTAGTTACTCTTAGCACTCCAAACTAGTTTTTAACGTTAAAGAACTGAGAATTCTTCTACTAACTCAATAAAAAGTTTTGAGCAACACAGATTGTTCAAAGCCCTGTCCAATAAAGTATTATGTAACACATTAGCAATGCTGCATTCTTTAGGTATTCATGATTTATTTTTGATGGAGGATGCACAGACATAGCTGCCTAACATTCAAAATTTTCAGTACTGATGTTTAGGCAACACTGCTGCTGAAGAGTCCGAAATGTCAGCACTTTCAAACACAGAATCAATAAACAGTGATGGATTAGGGTGAAATCATGAAGACTAGAGTTTTACCAAGCAATAAATTGTTCCACAATAACATAACAAGGGATTTGGACTACATGCAAGGAAAACTGAGTATACGGAACAGTTGATAGTATATGAATGACATGTCAAAATGAAGCAATAGAAAATAATGAATGAAGGAGATTTACTGAAGGCAGAGAGCAGACAGTCTCAATGCTTTGGTTACCCAGTGTTTAAGGGAACAAGGCAAGAAGTAACAAAACAAGATAGAAATGTAGCTTATTAATCTGCTTGCAGTGTATATATTCACTCATATCATTTTACTTTATTAAAGCAGGTTGTTTTCAATAGTCCTGGATTTGGTGCCGCTACAGCTCTGAAAGAATGAGTTAGTCTTCTCTGGCTCAGTTGTCATGGAAACAATTATTTATTTCCATCTGAATAATCTTTATCATTATGTACCCGAAGCTAGTTGAAAAAGTGAGTGAACTTAGAATCACAGAATCATGGAATGGTTTGAGCTGGGAGGGACCTTAAAGATCATCTAGTTCCAACCTCCCTGCCATGGGCAGGGACACCTTCCGAAGAGTTTGTGTCACTGACAAAGATGTTAAACAGTGCCACTTCCAATACCAACCCCTGAGGGACACCACTGTCATCTGTGATTTCTGTAATTTTAAGAAAGAGAAAGGCAATTTGCTTAGATCCTACCACACTCACATTAACGGGGCAATTGTGTTTAATTCAAGATTAAAAAAGAAGAAATGTCAGGTTTGCCCTTTATTTTCTGACTGCTTTTTTTCAGATACAGATTCTGCTCTCATTAATCTAATTTAGAATTATTTTGATTTTATGACAAGACCTACTGTAACAGTGAGGTTATCCCTGCTTTAAGGAACCGAGAGACCTGTGAGAAACAGAGGTCACCTGAATGCAGACAGCCTATGGATGCATTTGGTTAAGACATGTCACATTTTCTAACCACCAGTGAAGGCGAGAATGACTGGGTAAATTTAGAGCTAGGTCGTGGAGGGATAATCTTCAGTAGGAGTCAGAAGCAAATATAATTAGGCTCTTGAATATTAAAAAGAAACCTTGTATGAGAAAACTCCCACAACTACCTGGCCATTTCCAGGAGCAACACTGCATAAGGCACCATTGTGTGAGCTGTAATGCAACATGTTTGTGTGGGGTAAAGTCATTTAGTCAGTGGTGCGAAGAACACACTTAATATGGAACTCACCAAAAACCTGTCATTGTGGCAAGTTGATTTGTCAGACTAGACCTCCACTTCAAAGAAGCAGCATTTTAAATCCTGAAGCAAAACAAATTACACTTATCACCATGTAAGATATTTCAAGTGTTTCTGTTGTTGCCTGACATGTAGGGGATTAAGGAAAAGTAAATGTTATCTTTATGTCATTACAGAGTGATATTGCAAGAGTCACTTATTGACTGAGCGGTCTTATCAGGAAATAATTTGATTCAGGGGAATGTTCCTATTAATTTCCATTCTAAGTCAACCATCTGGATCAATGATTGTCTAATTCAGCTCTACTCCAATTGAAGTAAGACTGTTAATTCCCTGTGCTGGTGGGTAAATATGGATTGGTATTTTCCAAAACATGAGGCAAACACAATTTTCATTCGTTTAAAAACCAAACAAACAAATTGAAAGGCTGGTGGCTGAACAGAATGACAAAAAGAATTTGTTCTTTAGTTATTTCATAAGCACATGAAAAGTTGCCTGAAAATGCTGAATGCAGATATTCAGTCCAGGCCCATGCAGTGCATAGGCTTGGGGGGAATTCAATCCATCTGCTGATTTGGATCTGCAAGACAGAATAGGAGTGCACTGTTGATTGACCACCAACACAGACACGCCATTTTATGTTTTCATTTTACAGGCTGTTCAGTAGATGCTAGTAGATAAAATATCAGTAAGGTGCTATTCAGGTCCTAAAGACTGAAAATATACTTGCAAAAGCCCTTGAGCTGAAGCATTCCCTAAAATAAAAGCTATCAAGGTAGACCTGTATGCTGGAAAAGTCTTGATATTGAATGAGCCATTTACCGACATCATTTGCAACACTGAAAGCAAAACAGTGTCTCAGGTATACACTAGAGGCCATCAAGGGCATTCTTATAGTATGGTAAATCTGATTCAAGAGGAGTAGAGACGCATACACATTTTGTTTGATACTCTGTAATGTGGTGCAGTGTTCACTCCAAAGTATCTAGGGACAAAGCACAGTACAGACGGTCATTCTTTTGAGTGCCCATCTCCACAACAATAGGAAGCCAAACTAGTTTGAAATAGCCACCATTAAGTGGAAATGTGTTTGCTTGCAGTATTTCTCAGGCATAGTCATTTAATTTCCAACTTCTATCTTGTGATGAAGAAAGAGTCTGAGACTGGAGGCTGGATTACCAGCTGTCTATTACTCACTTGCAAGGTATTTTAGTGACAACAGCCGGAAGCAAAGACATAGTAGCATCACAAGTGTACTTGCTCTATAGACAAGCGAAGATATTGTCTCAGAGGAGATTCTCTGCATCGAGGGCAATGGTAACGAGACTATCTGATCTGTAATTTTGCAAGAGATTAAAACGACAAAGATCTAGATTCTGATTAGTTTCATACTATATTCTAATTCCAGTTTCATATTATAAGAAAACTTTACACATGTTCATGGAACAAGTCATGTATTTTTTATGAATTATAACAGAATTCATTACATAACCTGAGCTGTACAGCTCAGGATTAGTTTTGAATGGCTGAACAGCTGCAGATTGAATGTAGATGATGTAAACTAGAGTTTAAATTAAAATAGCATCCTTGACACAGAGTTGCTAATGGGATGCAGTATGGTCCCTGTTAGAGATGCTTAAGCATTTTTATATTTAAATACAGCTCCCCGTTTCAGAAAGTGGGGATACACAAGAATTAGCATTTTCCAGTACTCCAGTGTGTGCTGAAGTGAATCAGGAGGACCTGCTGAAGCTGACACTGCTGGATCATCTAGGATCCTGCATCATGTGAATGAAAGTCCACCTCAGTATGTTCTCAGGACCTATAAGGAGACCTTGTTTTCGCCTTCTTTGGGTGGTTCTACCAGAGTTCTCTGGATTAAAGCTGAAAAGCCTGGGTGTAACCTCCAGCTCTCAGCTAGAAAGACGCTGGTGTGTGTCTTTTGGCAGGAACAAAATGAGCTCTGCTAAACCAAAAATCCATCATATTCTTAAACTGTAATTGTTGGCTTTGGTAAACCAGACTGAAAACTTCAGAAACTAGATAGGGACACTGGGCTACGATACTATCTAAGTGGTTATAAACTTGGTGTAAACAAATTGTTTTGCTAAGAACAGTAATGAAAAAGCCTATTTACTTGATAGATTCCATTTTCAGATTCACTAGATATTACTAGTATTAAAAGTACTAGAAAATCCACACTGAATTGCTGTTTGCATTGCTCTGATATCTTGTTTCCAACTGCACAAGTTTGGGAAAGGTTATAAGAAAATTGCAGGACCTGAATGTATGGAACAGTAACCTGGAGATTAAGAATACATTCGCATCCCTTTAAATCTTTGCTGCAATTGTAATGAATGATAATTTTTATAGCCAGAATTGTTACCAGTTGTTTTCTAAATCCTCTTCACTTCCAGCCTACAATTTCTTCCTGAAGCAGAGGGTTCTGTTAGATAATTACAGTAGAAAAGGGCACTTATTCCCTTTTTGCAATTTTCAGTTCATCACATTTCAACCTCATTGAGTGTCCTTGCATTCATTTGATATGAAATAGAGGGAACAGAATTTTTTGCCTGATCTTTTCCAGATTATTCAATATGCATACTTTTTTTCTTATGACTTAATTTACTTATCTTCCATACTAAGCAACCCTCTTGTTTTCATTTCTTCTTTAGTTTGATAGTTACTTTGGATTATTGGACCCTTGTAGGCACTTCTGAGGTCCTCTGGCTGCGTTACAACACCCTCTTTAAGATGAGAGGAGAAACAACGTACTCCATGCAGGATGACGCTACTCATTATGTAAAGAAGTTATGATATTCTCACTCTCTGTTTTCACTCATATCTTTCATTTTGTTTGGTTTTTTTCTTGACTTGACATCGAAAGTAAAGCAAGGATCTCTACTGAATTGTCATGTCAATTTAGCACATAACTAGCTCAATTTTATTCCTATATTATGCCTTTACAGAAAGTTGCATTCAGCATTTTCTTTCTTGCTAAAGCAGCTTATCTGGATTTTTATAAAGTTTCTTTCAATCATCTCTAGATTTAACTAATCTCTCAATTTTGTCATTTATGAGACGCTCTCTGTTCTTACTAAATAATTCTAAATGAAAGGTTTCCATTACAATTGATGTCCTCACCTTTACATTTGGTAGATAATCACTACATTGGAGTGAGATTCATCACCTGTGTAATTGCAGTGACAGTTAGCATTTTACCTAGGATGCTTCAGCCCAACTGCAAAGTTAGATATGTTTGGACATAAAACCAAAGGTACCATAAAACCAAAAGTACCAGTATCTGACATGGATACTGATTCAGGATGCCATTTGAAGTGAATGGCTTCTGAACATTCAAATGTCTTGCTGAGCAAAGACCAAAAGGTAAAGGACTGCCTTGAGTTCCTTAGCCCATGCAGTACTTTCCTGATCCCAAACAGAGAGTGACATATTCTTCTTAAACATGAAAAATGGTGCTACTGGGACAGATAGTTATAAGTACATATATCAGAAACAAAAGACAACCAATGATTTTTTTCTTCATTTTTCAGATGGTAATCACAGGAAATTTAAGAATTTTAATAAATATTTGAGAGCAAAATACAAAGCTTCTCTTCCCCACTGAAGTCACTGACAGGATTAATCCAACAGGTTCTGCTCGGTGTATAAATTGTTCAAGAGTCTTGTGTGTTAATTTTCTGCAGTAGTGCACAGCTCCTTAAAGAGATGAGGCAAGTAATTTATTGAAGAGCAGCTTTTAACCTTGGCTTTGGGAAGGACTTGGAGATTACTTATTACAAATGAGCATCATAAACCAGCAGTACTTCACATGGAAATCACATCATCAGATATAATGTGAGCAACAAATGGATGCTGGCTAATGTACTGCTTTTTGAGTCTTACAATACAAATTGGAGAACTGTATTATTCAGGTAGAACAGCTTTATTAATAAAGACTTAACTCTAAATAATTTTCAGCCTCTGAAGTAGTCATATGTCAGTATTGAGACACTCAGACTTGCTCAGGAGAGGCTTTTGCCTAGACAAACATTGTTTTTATCATATGGCAATTAACAAATTGTGTCTTAGGGGATTTGCAGACTCCATGCCTGGAAATCCTTGAAATTAGGTACAAAACCCTCATGACATGACAGTTACAATACAAAGGATAGTCCTAAACTTCAGCCCAAAGCCAACATGTTCTTCTCAGTTTAGCAGAACTTATGGCTGTCAAATTTCACCATAGCAGAAAGCAAGTGAGGCATGTGTGTTATGCAAAGAACATTTTCTGTTCAGTGTGCATCTTTTCTGTGGTTGCTCTTAGTTTTATTTTCCAATGACAATTTCTCCCTTACCTGCAAGTATGTGAATATCGGTTCCAGCTCTTTATTTCACATGCCCAGAGGGAGACAACATAAGTGGTAGCTCCCCAGCCTCTGTGACTTTCTCAGGGAGAAGATCCAGCTGGTGCTTGGCACATCCCTGCCTCCACCAGGTCTGTTCCTTCTCAGATGTTCTCTTTCAACCAAAGCCAAAAACACTGACAAAATAGGAGTTACCTCTGATGGAAATCCTTCTCAAATACAAGTGCCACTTCTAAGACCTTTCTGCTTCTTAAAGCAGAGACACCAAAGTCAAAGAACATGTCCCTTCCTAGCAACTGAAAATACCCAAGTAATTTGTCATAGTCAAGGTTACAGAACTACTTTCAGTACTTAGCATATCTGGGGGCCTAGCCTGGACCTCAGGCGTTCATCTGGGGGAGAACAGGAGTTTCACTTCTTTAAGGACAATGAAGTAACCACTTCACTGCAGAGATGAGGTGGAATCCAGCTGACCAAGAAAGGCAATCACATCTTCATGACTGGCACTGTTAATCCACTGATGGGAAGGTTCAGAGAGGAGTGGGACTAGAGCCCACAGATAGGAGAAAACATTTGTTAAGTCTCTGGGGCAATAACAGAGAAGACAGATGCTGCTGGAAGACCATCAGATTACGGGTTTCTCTAACCATAAATCTCTCTTTCCACCACTTACATTGCCTGGCACAGTCCAGAGGATCTGTACTCATAGTGCTGTTGTTGGTTCTGTGAACATTAGGGAAACCATTACCGGCTACACAAACACATGCTGGGCCTTCCTTTGGCTCACCTTCTCATTATCATCTGCCCAAAATGGCTCATCCTATTCTATTAAGAGCACCTCATTTGTTTGAACACAAAGGGGTCTGGAATGGTTCTGTCTGAATGATAAAGCTCATACAATATCTCCAAGAAAAATATAAATCATTTTGTTAGATAAAATTTTGCTATAGACATTCAACAGCACCCTGAGCCGTAAGCTTCTCTTTCCCGTACTCTCCCTGGAGCCTTCATCACTCAGACTCTCTCTCTCAGCTCGGACTCTGCAAGCACTATTAACCATATTTTAGGAAATCCATGTCAGGCACCGCTGTTGTGGGGATTATATCTGTCTATTGATCTCTGAATAAAAGATCTATAAATGCTTATATACCCTCACAGTATTGCCACTCTGATTTATGCAACTATCCTCTCTACAGCATCCAAAATACCTAACACCAAATGCAGCTAACAAAATCAAGCAGATCACTGTTCTTTCTCTCAATCTATCATATTTAAGGATAAGCTGTTGCAATAAAATACTCCTACAGTCTAAACAGAACAAACAAGTCTGGAAAAAAAAAAACAATGAGTGCTCTGTACAAAGCTAGGGTGTGGGCTGGTGGGGTGTGGGTTGGTTTTCTTTTGGCAATGGGGGCCAATAACATTTAAATACAGATTTCTTCTAAAATAAGAAATACTAAATAAATCTTAAGGGTTTGGTTTTTTTTTTCTTTGGGAAGCTGTGATGGGAGTCATCAGATTAAATTTGAGTCTCTAAGAGTAGGCATCTGAATCAACACAGGGTCCTTTGATAGAAGAAGGGATCTATTTGTATAGTCCTGAAGTAGGATTTGGTGATTTGACTCATATCTACGATTGATTACAGGGAGATTCCAGCATCTTAAGCTAGGTGAGGAAAAGTCCACACTGGTATTCTGTACTTGTAAGAGAACAGACCCGTTTCAGAAATTCTGGAGAACTTACAGAGAAAATCTCAAATATTCATAAAATTATATGTATCTTTTGGGGGATCTGCAACTTCTGTAAAAAAGCATTTAATGAAGTATCACAAGAAGAATTAGCTAGGCTGGAAAAGAGAGGAATCTAAATGCTAGGTCTCTTAAGAACTTAAAGGAAAGTGATAATAAACCATATTGAAGCACAAGGCTAAAGGGAGTCTGAACACAGAATCAACACCATTGTGGAGTACATCCGCAACATCTTAATTTGTAATCTAGTGAATAGAAGAGACCAGGTAACAAAATTTACTGAGGTGGTGAAGCTGAGAGACAGTGAAGTTAAGAATTGCATAAAATGAGATGATCTAATGGTGCAATAGGAATTGAATCAAGTTCAGCAGTAACAAATGCATTGTTTGATAATTGAGGACTACTAAATCTGCAGCTATGAGCTAAATGAGGTTAGCTGTAAATTACCAAGAAGAACAACAAAAACAATCAAATACATTTTGTAGCAGCAGACAACATGACAATGTTTGACATTTTGCCTAGCATCTAGATCTCCAATACCTATGTTTCATTTCATGTCACACATTTTAGAGCATAGCATGCTATGAAACCAATAAAGCCTTAAAGTCTTTTTGTTAAGAGAGTAGACCTACTAAACATTTGGATCATACTGAGCTTGGTCTACCAGTCAAACAAAAGGGCATTCTTCAGCTGGAGCTTTATGACAGACTTATGGTTTTCAGTAAGATTCTTCAAAGTTGTTTTCTGCTGTGTATTTCAAACATATTCAGAGGTGGATCTGACCTCTGATGTTTCCACTTGGCAGCATATTGGCTCATCATTTTTAATCTCTTGAGCAGAATGGGGAAGACTGTACTGTCTCATAGAAAGGTTTTTAATCACAATGTGTCACCATCTATCATCATTTTTAATATGCTTGATCAGCTCTTGACTGATGAAGAACTGCCCTGGTAAAAAAAGTGTTTTCTTCAGAAACCAGCTCACCTTCAAGCCTGACGGGAAACTTCATGTTCAAATCATCAGTGCTTTCTTTGATAGTACCAGTTTTCAAGCACCTAACAGAAAGGCTTCATGCTTCTCTTCCAATTCCTCTAACAATGATCCCATAGATTATTAGAGTTGCTCTAAGTAATGTAATTCTTGACCAATGCCTATGGGCCTTCCCACCTCCCTTCTTATGATGGGGAGAAAGGGCAGGGAGGGAGGAAGGCAGCAATATGCTAAGAACTAAATAGAAGTGCAAGAACAATGGCTATGGTCAGCTGAAGAGAGGGGATTTCCACAGGTAAGAACTTGTTCCTATTTGAAAAATAAGTAGCAATTTTTTTTAATTTCGGACTTTATTTTCAAATATTGCCATATTTTGCATAAATTGCAGAAGCCTGTTCAAACAGGACAAACAAGTTCCCATGAGCATTTTAAACATCCAGTACATGTATGCCCTTAGGATCCTGTGACACAGACAGCTGGAAAGCACTTTCCCTCCTTCTGAAAGTATTCATAATTAATTTTAAAGCAAAAATTATAGCTATGAAGATTTTAAATGGATTTTAAACTTAACCAAAACATGGCAAAACACAGAAATTTTACCATAACCATTTCTTTTGCAATGCATATGCTTTTTAGTATCTGGTAAAGCAGCTGTGAGTGGAATTTGAACAAGTATGTTGTTTGGGTGAGTACTTATAGGACAAGGAGAAATGGATTTAGACTGAAAGAGGGTAGATTTAGACTGGATATTAGAAGCAAGTTCTTCTCTGTGAGGGTGCTGAGGAGCTGGCACAGGGTGCCCAGAGAAGCAGTGGCTGCCCCATCCCTGGCAGTGTTCAAGGCCAGGTTGGACGGGGCTTGGAGGAATGTGGTATATTGAAAGGTGTCCCTGCCTGTGGCAGGGAGTTGGAACTGGATGATCTTTATGGTCCCTTCCAACACAAACCAGTCTTTGATTCTATGAACAAGATCCGAAGAGAACTTCTCTATCCACAGCTCCCACCAGCAGTAGAGGGTCAGTAGTGCAAGGGAAGCATTCTTGAATCAGACTCCATGAAGCCAGATGCCACCACTGGTAACTTTACCCTTTCTTTGCAGAGTAATAAAAATAAAGCTGCAAATAACTTCCTCTGATTGTGCCTCTGTAGGATGGTAGAAAAGATAATTTTGCATCCTCTTTTTAGGCACTGGTTTCCTAAATATTTCACAGCAAGTTAAATATATTATCTCAGAATAAATCAGCCTTTTATAGCTGTGTTATCTAGAGAAAAGCAGCTGCAGCTGGACAAGCTATGGTATAGAACAAAAAGGCCAATTTCCTCCAGTCTATTACAGTTGTTTTCAACCTACAATCATAATCTCCTTGGAAAACCACTGACTGTTTCTGGGAAGCCCACAGAAATGAAAAAATAAAGCCATATTTTCAGGCAGTTTACAGGGGCTCAGATCCTACAGAGATGGGAGTTCCCTGACTTCTCTGTTCCAGTGTCTGAGCACTCTCTTTATGAAGATTTGTTTCCTTATACCTAATGAAAAATACAATTTCTACACATTGCCTTTTGTGCCTATCATTTTGCTCCTCCAAGAGTATGGTTCCATCTTCAGTGTAACAGCCCACCAGGTAGCTGTAGAGAAAAGGTTTCCTCTCAGTTTCAGTTTATTAATAAAAACTTAATATGTATAAGTAGATATCAAATCCATGAATGAAGTTTAGAAGATTTCATCACTATTACAGTAGCAGAAAACTGTGCTTTGTTTACTCATTTATAACATCCTTAGTCACTACAACATTGCTTGTGCACACCATACTGATAACGTCAGTTCTATAGCATATTTCCACTTGCTGCCCCAGATCCATGCAATGTGTTGCTTCAGCTCTGATATATTTTGTGAAAATACTCTGCCACCTAAAGGAGACATTTGACACAATACCTTCCAAAATTAGTCGTTTGACATGACAAACTGAGGCTATGTGTTTTTTTTCCAGTTGTAATTTTATTATTAAAAAGACTCAGTTCCCACACCTTGAAACTCTTTCTCCCCAGGGCATTTAATCCCCTACTGGATTTCTTTTATTTCAGTAGGCTTCATGGCCTCAGCCTCTCAGCCACTCATTTCATTTTTTTGGTTAAATGTAAATGTCCTAGAATAAAAACTGTATTTTAGATTTTCATCTATAACTCCTATGTCTTCAGAAATGACTGCCATTTCTTCAAGACCTCAGTCACCTTAACTTCTTTCATGGCATTTAAAACAAATACTTCCATGCCCTTTGGCATTCTAAAGAGTTATTTCTCAATCATTAATTCAAAAATGTAGAATTTCTGGGAGGTTGGCTGAAAGGAAAAGAAAAGGCTAACATAACAGTACTCTGACATGTAGGTAAACATGGGGATGTATAGATAGAGATATAGAAAACTCTTTGGTTCCTTGACATATAAAGTAGTTCATTAAACCAGCTAATGGATAATCCATCTGCTATTCATTCTTTCACCTAATTAGCCAAATATGCTTTACATGATTTCTCTTACCAGAGCTTCCTTATTCTCAACAGAAAGCAGTGATATCCAAACCCATGTTGTACCCAAATGTCCTCAAAGCCTAAAGTCCAGGCACAGCCCTGAAATAAGCAATTTTTTACCCACCAGCTGAGTCCAAACTGCGTTGAGAAAGATTTTGGGAGGAGGGAGAGAGAGGGTGAATGTACAAATAGAACAACATTATTTGCATTACCTAACAGATTCTCATAATTTTCCCACATCTTTAGGCTGCTTGAATTGAACAGCCATTCTTACTGGAATTCACTGATAAAATAAATGAACATTGGGTACACTATATTACTATCATTATAGCCTAATATTTATCTATAAAATGCTCATTTCTTGTATTTTTGTTGATTTTGTGTACACTTGCAAAATCTCAAGACTACATGATAAAAAATTCCCAGGAAGAACTGTTTTTTAATCAATATGAAACAAATTACAATTCAGAAGTAAAATTGCATTTAATCATTCCTTTTTTTCTTAACACTCAAGTAGCTATTTAGACTTTTGCGCCAAGGCATTAGGCAATTACTTACACTGAGATCCAATTTTCACACTTCCAAAGAAATAACATTAAAGCCTTCCCTTATTTTTATGTATATTTCAATAATCAGAGTTTAAAATAAGTCTGTGAAATAGCTAAGTGATTGCAAGAATATTTAGCCATGTATAACTCATATTCTTCCAGAATCAGTCATCAGTGATCACATTATGCTTGTGATCCCAGGAGGCATTGTTTTTGCAGTTTTCAGGTTTTGCCTGTGTTATTTTCAGTGAGGCAAAATGCATTGATTTACCCAATATACCTGTAAGAAAACCAATTCATTCCTGTCCCAAAATGTAAGAAAAAACCCTGAGTGGATGCTCAATATATATAGACATCACGGCACAGATAGCACATGCAATGCCAGGTTTCTGAGCTCCTTCTTCATCAGATTACTTTGTTTATTTCTTTATTGCCTGGTTCATTTTTGCAGTGCAGAGGTGAAACAGTGTATTTTAGGATGTTCAAAGCAAAATGTCCACATTAACATTTTGTATTAGTTTCTTTCAGCACCTATTTTTAATGAAAGCTTACTAATACTTCATATTAGTGAAACAATCCCATCCCAGCAAGACATGGTTAAGTTATACATAAAACTGTACCAATGCTAATAGTGAGTTCCTTTAATAATCTGTTATGTATATTCTGATTTTTGCTTTTCCTTTAGCTAAGGGAAACTATTATTTGTACCTATATCTTGGTTCATTTCATTTTTATGGTGTCATCCGCTTAACATGAGGGGATTTAATGCTTTGTCTTTTTTTAGCATAGATATATTTTTTTCAAGGAAAACAGACCAAACACTCTGTATAACTTACTTTTTTGGCCATTTTTTGTGCAGTTAGTTCAAGCTTATTTAATTATCAAGTGTAGTCAGGCAGGAACATAAAGTAAAGAAATCAAGATCTTCCTAAACCTGTTTAGGTCTCATATCAAGTCCCAGTAAGATAATCAATAAGCCAGAATAATTATTGCAAGAAAGTGCAAGTACTTGGTAGCAATACTGTCACCAGGCAGATATCCAAAGTGATTTTTGTTTGTTTGTTTTGCACACAATTTGCATGCTTGAGAAATTAACGTGTATTTCTTTGAGGTCAGCTTAACCTTCAGACTTCGTTGTGATATCAGCGCTATCTGAACTGTCTGATAACTAGTAATAATGTTCAACAAATGCAAAGGATCTTACATAAACTCCTGAGGACCTGTCAATGGGTATACAGTGTAGTTATTACTGATAGGCACAGGTTTCTAGGGCAGCCTGGATTCTTTCAGCACATCTTTTAGTTAAAGACTGAGAGTTGAGGTTTTGCTCTACGTTGTCACATCAGCTTTTAGAAGCAAGATTTCTACATTTGCTATTAGCACCGAGAATAGCACAGAGATGTTTGACAGGAGCAGGCTCATTAGCAGTGTTATGGACTATGCTAATCAGCTATTTCTTCCTGATGAGGTCTGAAATATTTGGGGAAAGTTTTCTTTGAGAACAGATTTTTTTTTTAAATCAAAGTTTGTCAATATTAATTGCTTGAAACAAAACCATTTCAAGTCTCATTCATATTGGGGATCTTATTTTCATATTAATGTCTTTTAAAATTCCTTCTTATATCTGCTCTGGTGGAGAAATTTTGTACAAAGCTGCGTTCAGTCAGATGTTAAAGTTGACTGACAGCAATGTGAGGAAGCTGAGCAAAGAAAACAAAAGCTGATTGTCATGGAACTCTCCCTATCCATGAGGGTGAGCAGGGAGATGTGGGTAAACAAGAAGGCAATAGGGGAAATTTCATCACAAAACCTGGTAAAAACACAAACGGATGAGACCATGGAACTGTAGAAACCCACCCCATATTTCAAGACTGAGAGATCACTTTAGTGCTTTTCTTTTACTGCAGGCCAAACATTTGTATCTTTTAGAGTAAATACCATGTTATTTTCTGTAGGAGTCTTCCTTGTATAAGGACATCTAGGTTTTACCTGATGATTTTGCTGACCCAATTCAGCCTGGGCATGAATGAGCATAATTACTGTTGTCATCAGTGAGGTGAGACCTAACATAGTGCATGGCTTAATTGGATAATGGGATTTGCATTTCCCATGTATTCAAGCATTGCTCAGTGGCACACAAGCGTGCTTGGAATATTATCAAGTATTTACCTTAGTTTTTTGTGTCTAGTGCTTACAGTGTCTAGGATAGATGGCTGTGCATTCATAACTAAAATAAAAGCCAGCTTGGATACTGATGAGTTTTATTTAGTTTGGTTTGGTTTTCTCCCAGATTCCTGCAAGGACAGGAAGAACATGTGTCTATTAGAAGTCCTGTACAACAGATAGAACAAGCAGCTCTCCGGTCTGTGAATATCCTGAGACATGTAGGATTATCTCAAAAACTCACAGTCCTCTTCAGTTCTGCCCTGGATATCTCTGATGACTTGAATGCCCTCAAATCCCAGTAGGAACCATAGAAAGAAACACAACAAATTTGCATTGCACAGCTCTGAAGAGTGCAGATTAACTGCAGATAGAAATTTGCAAGTCATAGTTGCCAGCTTCACTGGAAGGCACAGCTGTCTGCTTAACCCATCACAGCAGAGATTGCAAGACTCTGACTATGAAAAAAAGGCAATGTAAAAATAACTATGTGTCTTCTAGCAAAAAAAAATCACTGTGGCAGAAAGAGCACAGCGCAGTCAAAACAATGGATAATTGGTCAGGTCACTGTTTTTCTGCTCGTTATAAATCAAAGCCAAAAGGAAGTTTCTCCTCTGGCCATTCCGTGCAGTCCATGGCTCTGTGTCTCCTTTGTGTTGCCTCTATTCTGTTGCATATAATTCCAGTTATAACACAGCACAGTCCAGGAAGTACAAGGGCAGCTGCAGAAGAGCTAGGATGAAATCATGAAACATTTCTTTGAAGCTCTTGCTCTGTCTGCCAGCCATTGTGAGGACTGACTGCCCATTCACCCTGTGAGCGGCTGTTTCACAACTAGGACAAAACTCTGCGTACTGCTATTATGATATTACATTTTGTCACATAAATTGGTACATAAAGAAGGACTGATAACTGCAGAGATAGGAAGATCAGCTCAAAGGGAAGATTGATGATCTGATTAGGCCAGCATATACTTGCAGCCTCTAATAGGAACTCTCTGAGAGGGGAGATGGGGTGTTAGTTACCCCTTCCACATGCTTTTCAAACATGACATGAAGAATAAGATCAGGCATCCCCTCAAGACTGCATCCCTTCCAGTCGGGTGGAATCTGTAGTTTTCTGTCATAGGCACAGCACTTTAGTGTCTCTTGCTAATCACAACTCTTCTGGGTGCTCTTTGGCCTCTATAACTTCTCATGAAGAAGAACTGCTCAAGTATCCTCATGGGCCCTAAGAAATAGTCCTGTTGCACAGGCTGTTGGCAGGCTTTTACAGACATTTAGCTCCTATTGATTACACTGGTGATTTAGCATTTGCGAGAGGGGTTCACTGGTCCTGGATGAGGACAACCAGCTCTTGTATTGCTGTTTCAGAACAAGGGTAGGTGTCGAAACTCACTTGTGTAAGCAAACAAATGACAATAACAAAATGGAAATGTGAAGGATCTGTTACAATTCCTTTTATGTCTAGGTATCTTTCTGATCCTACGTTTAGTTTTATTAATAAGGACACGTTCATGCTCCCATAACTGAAATTACAGCAGTGCCGTTAAAACCATTTATTCGGTTTTATTCCTTCTTGTAGCAGTTGTGTTTGTTGCAACTACCCTTCCTCCTTAAGGATGACAGATATTTTGATATCCTTAACACAATGCTTCCTTAGCAAGGTTGCAAGAGACTTCCCATGGAGCATTTCAGAAAGTTTTATTTTCTATTGTCCTTTCTGTGAAGCCAAAAATTCCTGCAAAACCAAGTTTTTGCTTGTTTAAAAAATACCAACATCTCCTTAATACCTTTCAGAGTTTTTAAGAGACCAGTTCTCTGGTGATTTCTTTGTAGAACAGTTTTCAGTTCCTGCTTGGTGTTGATAACATTGTAATATAACCTGAGCAATGACTGTAATCAAAGCTTCAGTATTTTCAACAGGAGGCATCAGGTTGCTATGTGGGTGGCAGTAGAGCAAGGAGAGTCTGTGGGAATGCTTTTGTGGACTTACTGTTGTCAGCAAAGCGTTAGCCTAGGGAATGTGAACAGCAAAAGAAGATGGACACAATAAACTGAAGAGTGAATTGAATTTTCACGAGCCACTTTCTTTTGGTCACAGGGAACTTCATGCTAAATATCTGCTGTTAACAGGTCACTGAGCTCAACAGCTCCTTCCTGCAGCAGGTCTCTTCTCAATTACAAATAGGTTTCCCCTAACAGTGGTAAAGTTGAGCTACATGCGTTTACTGCTTTGGATGTCATTTTAACTCCTGCAGACCGAGATGAATATATTATTTTCATAACTCAGAATCGAGGCACTTGGGATTCAGAAGTCATGGAAGTTACAATATCTGAGCAGACTAAGATTCACTGGCAAACTAATACCCAGATACTTCATTTATTTAATAGCATTGAAACTCTGCAAGATTATTTCCTCACCACTAACCCGCTGGAGTTCTCCCTGCTAGTTTGAACCCAAGTTTTAAAAAATATATTGCGGTACCATGACAGCTTGATACCTTTTCAAGATGTTGCATGATGCTAACAGAAATATGCCAATTCCTACATAATGCTGAAAATGTGTCCCAGATTTATGACTAATGACTGTTTACTCTGCATTGAGGGTAAAGTTTTCACTCTCTGTTTCCAGTCTGAGATCAACGCCTACATTACATGTCACACGTGAAATCAGACCATCACCTAGGTCCAAGCATGCTCAATGTGCATGTTGCACCTTTCACACTCTGGCTTTCGTGGGTCTACCTCCAGCGATGCCTTTGCACATATGTTCAGAGTGCTTTGCACTGCAGGAGGCCAACCTTACTCCACAAGCTGTATAGGCAGGGATTATACTAGTAAATTGGGTAGAGCTGGGGAATGTTCTTGGTTATGGAAATGTGACACACTGTACTATGAAACTGTTTGAACAATCCCTGGTGCAATTTTAGCCTGTGCCTATTAGCAGTCTCCCAAAAGCTCCAGAGCACTGTCTACAAATTAGAGTAGTCCAGGGACTATTCCCAATATGCAATGTGTATGGAGCTGCTCTGCTTTGGAGGCTAAGAGAGCTCATTAAAACACATGCCAGTTGGCTTCAGTGCCTGTGAATGTTCTTAGGCACATTCAGCTGTAAGTGCAAACATTGCTATACGGTATCCTCAGTAGACACAGATGATAAAGAATGTGTGTACCTCTTCAGATCTGTGCACTGCTTCAAACTGGCTACCTCAGCCAGGGCTCAGAGGCACCAGGCTTTCTGTCTGCATTGCCTCTTGTGGGGCATGCCCTGGTCAACACCCAGATCCTTATCAGTCTTTCCAATGCTTTCTCATGGTCATGAAAGTCATTCCAAAAGAGCTTGGTCACAGAAACCAGTGCAAACAGGGACAGTAAACATCCTAAATTATTAACATTCAACAGGAGGCAACACAGCACATATAAAAAAGCTGGGCTGGATTTATAACTTCCTAGCACCCTAACATCAAAGCGGGTGAAGTCTCGGTGGTAGCAAAACAAACTGAAGCCAGAGCAAGAAGCCTCATGGTGACAAATATCAGCAAGTCTCAATGCGAGCTGTCCAGTGTAAGGTATCTATCTGATGGCAGTAGGAAGAGGAAACGCACGTGCTGTCACAGAAGCTGCAAAGTTCAACAAGTTGCAATGTTTCACGCTAGAAAATAAAGCCTTCTTAAGGAAACCAGACACAGAACCTTCTGATTCATTCTGCCAACTAAATCTAATTTGTGAATGTGTGCTATTATCAATTCTTTTTAGAAGCCAGTAGATTTCTTGGATAAACATAACATCATTTCCGTCTGCCTTACTTATTTTCTCCCTAAGTATTTCTTAAGAAGCTAAAACAAATATAAAAATAAAATTAAATCATGCATGCAAATGGCTAGACCTGGCCTGAGGTTAATCCTGCAAGGTAAACGTTCAAGAAATTGTCACTGCAAGCAGTGAAAAAGCAGGTGGCCAATACCAAACCGGAGTTAAACTAATATAGCAATAGCAGAGAACCGAGGAGATAAAAGATATGAAATGAGTATTAGGAACTCCAGAGACTGAAAAATATCAAAAGCAACTGAAATGAGGGTACTGGCTTACCAGCAGTCACTCAGGAAGGCCAAGATGTTTATAGAGCATTAAATCAACAAAGCCAGGGTCCATAGGAAACAGTAATGCAGCAGTGGACTATTTATTTGGGAGGGGAAAAGGAGGGTAAGCAGTAATAAGGTAGAGCAAGCATGGCTGTTTGAGGAGTCCCTGTTGATCAGTGTGGCATCTGATCCCTGCAGTGGAGAAGGAAAGTAAGGCTCTGTTCTGCCCATACCATATGCGTCAGACTTGTTTCTTCAGTCAGGGCACCTGGGGTGATTTCCTTAACACAGATTGAGGGATACCGTGGAAAGGATGGACCAAAGGCTAGACCAGACATCCCAACATGTCTGAGCAAGCTGGTGGGTGCAAGGACTGGCACAAAGTTACTCAGAAATTCTGGGCAGAACTCAGTGCAATGAGGAGAACTGGACTGTGCTGTCATTTAATTAACACTATCAGGGATTAAATTGTCCTGATTTTAAGAGATTGGGTTTTTAGGAAACAGTTTTGATTTGCTGTAGGAATGAAAACACAGGCAAAAAAAGTAGGAGATATTGTCTCTCTAGGCCCAATACAAGGCAAGGTAAAGCCTAAATGATACATTCTCCCTTCTGCTAAATAAGATTTTAGTTACAGAGTACACACTTCTTGGTGGAGACCCCATAGCAGCCTTCCAGTATCTGAAGGGGGCCTATAGGGATGCTGGAGGGGGACTCTACATTAGAGAATGTAGTGAGAGGACAAGGGGTAACGGGTTAAAACTTAAACAGGGGAAGTTTAGGTTGGATATAAGAAGGAAATTCTTTCCTGTTAGGGTGGTGAGGCACTGGAATGGGTTGCCCAGGGAAGTTGTGAATGCTCCATCCCTGGCAGTGTTCAAGACCAGGTTGGACAGAGCCTTGGGTGATATGATTTAGCGTAAGGTGTCCCTGCCCACGGCAGGGGGGTTGGAACTTGATGATCTTAAGGTCCTTTCCAACCCTATTCTATGATTCTATGCATCAAGAGCTGTTCAAGAATAGAAAGCACGCAAGCAGACTGAAGTGAAATCTCCAACTTGAGTTGTTTTTCTGCTGCAGGCTATGGGATTTGGAGCTGTGCTATATAATTCAGTGCATAAATACTAAACTTGAGGTGTTAGCTCTTAGAAACAGAAGCCGGGAAAGATTCAGACTTTGCACATCTGTCTCAAACAAGTCATTACACATGTTTTATCCTAGTAAAACAACCTGCTCCACAAACCAAACACAACACCAAGGACTCATATACATGTTGAAGGATTGATTTCAGCCTTAATTTTTTTTTCTTTCAGTAAGATTAATATTGGGCCATTGAAATTTAACACTAAACTGAGCCAGAGTCATGATTTTCCACTGTCTGCATCTGACACAAAGGATGGGATTTGGTTTGAGATTAACATAACTGACTTTAAATATCAGCTTGCAGCTATTTAGCTGTGTGCTGCTTGAGGATGGTCAGTGGAGATGAAGGGTTCAGTGCCAGAGCATAAATTTGAAGTGCCCCAGATGCTGCAGGCTGTGCTGGATGGCTTCCAGATGTTTCTCCAGAAGAACACAGTTCTCCTATAGGTCCAGTATCGTATCTGCCATCTCCCTATAGATGTACTTGGCACCCTCAGGCATTCCAGCTGTCAGCAGATACATGCCAAGGTAGGTAGACTCTGCACCTGAAGGTGACCTAAACAGCTTTCTAGACTCCACCAGCTTTAGAGACTGAGTCTCCATTGGAGCCCAGACCCTAGATCACAGACAGGCACATGCAGCTCATTTTTAATTCCAAACAACAAACACCAAGAGACATCTAAAACACTCTCAGAATAGCCAAGACATCCACATGGAAATTAGATCTTACCTAAGACCTGCAGATAACTCATGCTTTCTTGGAGATGGGACAGCCTACAGAATCCCAAAAGACACAAGAAGCCCACATTTAGGCAACTCAGTTGAACCTCTCTGTATCGTCCCCTACAACGAGGTGTTTCAATAGGAGCAAGAGAAGCCGTGCTGTTCGCAGCTGTATTACAGATCTCCTGTAAGACCTCAGTCAAGCAGTTTAATTTCTACTTTTTAATTTTCCAGCTTCTAAGGGGTGGTAGAAAACCCTCTCAGGCTTAGCTGAAGAAGATGAGACAAGTTAGATCATTAGTTTAGAAAGTTTTATGATGTTTACATGCATTACATTGTCAAGGAGGCAGCTGTTAGCCTTGCGATCTTAAACATATTTAGCTCTTTTATATCCCATTTGGAACTAGTAACAGTTCTCATAACTGTCCTCCATATTTGTCCTGATGTGCAGCAATTAAATGTTCTAGCTCTACTCTGAAAAAAAGAAACGTAAAACATTAAATGAATGATGACAACTTCTCATTTATCTCCTGCACAGGTTTTCTTCTTAGTCATTTATTTTATTGTGATACTTACACTTTTTCCCACTATTGTTTCACTTATTCCATCTATAACGATCCATTCCATTAAGTGATTAAGTGTTGCATAAACACTTCCAAACAATCTCCATGCTTCCTGTTAATACATCTGTGATTTGGAGGTGGAAACAGAGGTAAAGGCAGTCATAGTAAGTACTTTTGCTGACTTTTAAAATGCTGACTTTGGGAAGACTATGGGCATTAGAGATTTAATTTTGACCTTTTTATAGAAAATAAACATTCTGTGTATCTGAACCAGCAGCTAAGGCAAAGAAAGGTCACCGAGAACTTCAGCTGCCATCTGTGGCTGAGCTACTGCCAGTGCCAAAAAAGCATGATGTGTGCAAGGGGCAGATCACATGCTTATATTCATAGGCTTATTATGAAGTTTTGTGTCTAATTCTAAGGTACCCACCAAAAGAACAAGATACTGTCTTGCCATTGGCAGCCTTGACACATTTCACTGAAATTGTCTTTATGTACCATAAAGTTCCGAAATGCAGTTTCAACGCCACACTGGATCAGACTCTAATTTTCAGAACCATTCTACCTTGGAAAACAATACAAGCTCCATAGGACCCACCATCTGGCAAAGATTCTACCCGGAAACAAAACACCAGCCACAGAACATACGCTGGCATTACAGGTCAGGCATTTTCTCATAGCATCATCATGATCATGTACAGAAACCAGCAATTAAATATGAAGTGGCACATTTTAAATCAGCATCACCAAAGCAATGGAAAAATACAGCTTAGATCTACCAGTATTATGAATAAAGTAGAAGTCAAGCATTGTGATGTGACAATAAATAATAACAAATTAATGGATTAAAGCAGATGAAGCTTGAAGATGTTTATAAAAGCTGAGAAGCTTGACATTACTTTTTCAGCACTAATATTTGGTAAAGACACACATGGAATTTGATACTAAACTAAATTGAAGTATTTCTAGGAACTGAATGGCTGAAGACTCTGTCCAATTAAAGGGTCCTGGCCTGTCTACAAGAACAGACAAAGCGTTTACAGAGTGCAGTGAAGAATGCAATAGATGTGACATCCAAAACAACATGGGAAAATACCATGGCATCCTAATAGGAAATGTACTGAAAGTTTGAATGAGACTAATTAATGTAGATTTATAGTAGGAACTTAGAAAGTGCCAGCACTGGAGTACAGCCACTCTGTCAGAAAGGAGTCTCCTGTGTGTTCATATGAGTGTGGCACGTCTTGCGTATGTGTGTGCATGCAGCTAGCTAAGACTGTGCCTGGTGAAATGTTAAATCCTCTTACCTCTCACTCAAGGCTCCTTAAAGCTGGTGCCCCTCAGGACCAAGTCCAGTGTGAATCCTTTGTCCAAATTACTGCAACTACAGAGAGGCAGATGCAGTTCAAGAGCCATTTGTTACAGCTCAAGTTAAAGTCAGGTATTGGGATTGTCATCATGATAGCTGCTAATAAAAGGCATTATTCTAGAAGACTAAGGTAAATAAAAGCAGTACAGGAAATACTACTTCAGGTCTAAGAACAAGCTAGTGCAGCTTGGTGATATAGACAAAGCAGCGGGTCCTGCCCTTCATCAGAACTAATTACTTCAGACACAGAGACAGGCTGATTAGTTTATACAGCTTCCTGGCCTAAAGGTAGTGCTGGCATCTCTGCATCATTTTCCACTGCATGGAGAAGACGTTGCCTCTGGTGACTCCACTGAAGGTAAACTAGCACAAGCAAGGGCATTCACACTAGAATATAACAAGAACTCTCCCGACAAGGTTAGATTTACAACCAGCAAAATGGAAGGATGAAACCAGTGACTGTCTGTATTTGTGGTGCTGCATCCCTTTGCCATTCCAGCACATCAGCCAGGATGAATTGAGCTTCAGTTCATCGGTAGCAGCTGAGGGACTCAGGCAACAGCAATCGACTATGTCTACTGTGTGTTAGTTGTGCCTGTGGCATAAAGATAGCTTACTTGAGTTAATCTCAAACCTAAGAGCTGACAGAAGAGCGCTTATGGCACTATAGAGGCATAGTGAGACAGCAGAGGTCTGCAGGGTCTACCCATCTTGGATGGCTTATTGAGCAGCCTGGTCTAGTGGAAGGTGTCCCTGCCCGTGACAGGGAGGCTGGAACTGGATGAGCTTTAAGGTCCCTTCCAACCCAAACCATTTCATGATTCTATAATTCCATGATCTTCTTGGGTGTATTTTCAGTTTGTAAAGAAATCCAAGCTGTTACACCTCTCCAGTAATACCTAATGTAACTACCAAAGGACTTCTGCATATATGTATTCCCAAGAGTTATGTCTTCCAGAACTTGGATCAAAACCTGAAAAAAATTCCAAGATAAAAAATTACAAGACAAATCCCTTCAAGGAATTAGCACCTTTCAAGAAAAATAAAAAAAAAATAAAAAGGCAAAAAAAGAAAGGCAAAAAAAGGCTGCTAATTCTCCCGGACATTAATAAACTTTTATTTTCTTCTCTGGTGAGACAGACTTTGTTTCCTGAAGAAAATCACCCCCCATCTGTCTTTGACTATTAGCTGATATAATGAATCTGACAGTAGATGGAATTTGTGCCTAGGAGAAGTGCTGACCCTTTCCTGAGAAATGAATAAATCTTTCATTTACCAAGCAGACTCTTAATATAAATAGAATGGCAGTCAGTAAGAAGAAGGTGGTCTCACAGGAAGATAAATATCTGGTTATGTTCCTGACAGTAGGAATACAGTTCAGAGAACGGTACTGTTGTTTATTTCACGTATAATAAAAGGGAAACATTACTGTGGAAAGCTGTTGTTTCTGCCTACCTTGGCCTAATCCATTTGGAAATAAAATTCTAAAATGGACAATGGTGCAGATGATGTTTGTTTGCATTGTAAAACTTGTCCCCACAGTTTCAGAACGAGCAGGACCTGATTCACTTATCCTGATGCAGTGCACCTATTTGTAGCGATTTCCATGGGCTTGCTCTTTATTTTCCCCAATTCTGATGGTCATTATCCCTGTAGCGTTATTTCTGACAGGGGCTCAGTAGTGAATATTAAGCAGCCCAGGCATTAAACAGTTCTGGCTTGGCTTTGTTCTACTTTCTCTGCTTCGTCTGAAGTTTTCCCGATCAACACAAACTGTCTGAATAGATGGATGTTTTCTTCCTCTTAGATGCAGAGGCTACCATCAAACAAAATCGAACTTTAGCTAGCTGGGGTAATACTAAAAGCACGTTCAGTTGTAGAAGGGTTTAGATGAGCTGAAAGACTTGTCTGGAAGCATTCAAATTTGTTTCAAGCATGACTGAATAGTGTTGCACTTGAGTCAGCCTATTGATAATCATTCCTCTGAGCTTTGATTTATAAGAAAAACAGATGAAATTGTGCTATTCTGAGATATAATTTTCTCACATGTGTCTCAGATGGATTCTCAATTAATTACATAAACACAGTTCCTTCCCAGATAATACACACTTCTCTTTGTCTTTTTCTGCCTGCATTCCAATAGCATAACTTGAAGGTAAATTAGTCCTGAGCTTCACTCTAAGGAAATCAGTAAAATGAGAGGAAAAATAATTTTAGTCTTCCATCTATCTTTCTGCTAGACATATTGCTCAATATTCAGATTTGGTATTAGCAGTTACAGTCCCATTCAGCTTTATTTCATCCTCTTCTTTTCATTAGTCTAGACTTTCAACTAGAACTCCCACTAGTTTCAGTAGGAGTATTTCACTGAACGTGTAAAGAGTAGTGATAATTTTAGAAGTGAGCTAACTCTCTTCACATTGCACATTACTCTGAAACTTAATATCATCCTAAACCATTAGTAAATTCTTAGGATCCCCTTGATTTGCATTTGTTTTTCCAGGCCATGCAGTCCAATAACTGATATACAAAACCAATATAGCAGTTTTCTTCAGGAAATCCTGATTCTGACTTCTTCCTCCGAAAAATACAAACAAATCCCATATGTGGTGCAATTCATCCATCTGAGTTTTTGACAGCTGCTCTGGTCATAACCAGTCCTTTTCCTGGACTTCCTTTTAGTCATTCACCATTCCTAATGACATTTGCCAATTAACTTATTTGCAGAAAACTCAGGGCTTACTATTAGGTGGGAGAGAAGGGATAGGTAGACATAACCATTCGCTGTAACCTGAAGAGGAGAGACATATGTTGGAGTTATATGAAATTAATGACCCCAGAAAGAGTGAGAAGCATATTGTGAAGTTTGGGATTCTTGGTTTTTATCTCTCATTAGAGTTTCTTCCCACTTAATGCTATATGACAAGCTATGAGGACAAGTTAAAACTGGCTCAATTCCATCATTGTGATGTATGTGAAACCCAGGTAAGCTCACAGTGACTATAGAAGTGATGGCAAAGAAATCATCCTAACAGTTCCTCAAACAAAGAGGAGAGCAGCAGGACTGCTGCATGCTTCTGCTCCCTGAGGTATCCTCCAGTGTGGTAATCTCTATCAGACACAAGTCAGGAGTGCCAAACAAGGCAGTTGCACTGCCAGCATTTTGTTGCCTTTTTTTCACATTACAAAACAGAGCACAGGTTAGAAAAGAGGAAAAGCCCAGGACTAATAGGAAGCTAAATGAGACATGACAGATAGGGCATGCACTAGATGTGAATGCACAGCACTTATTCACATTGATTCTGTTTAGGAATACTTTGTCTGAATTGTTTTAGAAACTCCAGTATTTCCCAAAGCTGCTTATGCTCTGTTGCGTGTGCCTTAGGAAGGTAAAAAAGCCAAAACCGGTATAACTTGTTATGGTTTACACTTTAAATGCCCATTGTCCTTTGACTGCCAGTTGTTTCTGTAAGTATCTAAAGTTTCATGTGGCCCTAAAATGGCTGAACTAAATGAACACAGCCTCACTGACATCTCCTATAAATGGGTAGTAGGGAAATAGAGGGAATTGCTGGTTTCCAGGATCACTGGTGTAGGTACATCTTGTCTGGAGAGCTTACACAGATTTTACTGCTGCACTGCTTTCTGTCCATTCCAAATAGTTTTTATAACACTCAGGAGTGCTGGGATTTGTACCAGCTGGAGATGAATGGATGAATGCTGCTGCCTTTTCCTCCCTTTGCGTGAGGAGCTCCTACTGTGACATTGAATCATTACAACTGATTCTTCTGTTGACTACTGAGGAGTTATATCAGGGATAGTTTATGGTCAGCGTCTTACCTAACAACTAGATAATTAGTCAGGTAATGAATAGCTGAAAGCTTCATTGAGGTTCAGTCCAACATTACTTTGGTACAGGAATGGATATCCATGGCATCTTCTTGTCAGACTTCCATTTTTTCAAGCTTTTATTTGCAAAATTCTCACCATTTTATTTATTTGTTTCTACCCCATCTTCTGCTTTTGCTCCTGCTGCAAAAAAAAAAAAAAAAAAAAAAAAGTCTGCTGCAATGCAAATCCTTGCAGAACTTCAGCTTGGAAAGACTTATTTATGTAAGAACTCCCTTCATGCTCAGATGACTTCTGTGAACATCAGCAAATCTACGAGAAAGGGTATGGATTACCACATGAAGGAAAGACATCATCCCCTCCCTTGTCACAGTAGAACTGGGATGGTAAAATTGTGTCTAGGAGAGTAGCTGGAATATCTAGATATCAGCTGAGTTGCTAAGAAGCATAAAGAATTTTAAAGTATGTAAGGATGTATGCTAATCTGAAGTTAGACTAATACTGTGTAGCATCACCATGGCAACCAGGAGTGAACGGCATGTGAGGTGAAAGAATAATAATGAGCAATAAGAAAAACCTTGACAGGGCTTAGTGTGATTATGTTGCCAATGAGTTAAAGAGTGCCCTGCTGTAGTTGAGGTGGGCTGCTGAAGGAGAGATCTCCTTGCAGGTTCAGAGAAAATGATGGATGGTGTTTTAAAAGTAGGTCCATAATGGCCAGCTCTGCGGCTGCTAAGGTGACCTGCATGCATGCCATATAGCAAAGGGCTCTCTGTTATTACTTAATAACCAGAAACAAATTTCCATAGCAGATCTAATAATTGTGATCCCTCCCTTTAAAGCTATTGCAGTCCCAATCAGTTTGCTGTGTTACTTCCTCTAAAGCACAGTGTACACAGTTTTGCTGGTACTTACACTGTTTCACATATGTGAACTACCTCTAAAGAATAACCTGGGCATAGAAGTCAGTTTGAAAAAGCAACTTTTTCTTAGTACTGTTTTACAGTACTCAGTTGTGCCTGTTAATGTTCATGCTCCCCTGTAATCAAGGAACAAGGCCCCTGACAGAGGAATTGTCTAAATTGTCTAAAACTGTCTAGTTGTCTACCCTGGAGACTAGGGTATTTACAGATTTCAGGCTTCATGGCCAAAACCATGGTCCAGCAGCAGAGATAACATTTTGGAGCCTCAGCTGTGTGATTCAGGCACCAATGTACACAAGCTTGTACAGTGTTTCTTGACATGCTGAATGTCCTGAACAAAAATGCTCTTTGAATTAAAGAGAAGTTTATTAGTTCATTTTGTGTTAGTGAATAGTAAATTAATGTGCTTATGAAACCATTCTTTGGTCTTAGATAACAGTTACCCTAGAAATTAATCTGAAATCTTCTTGACTGCTTGAAGAGATAGCAATGATAAAAAGATTTGAAGTTAGTACTGTGCACTGAAAAGAGGTGAGTATTCCTCACTCAGCCATCGTCATTCATATGCTTCTGAAATTTGGATTTGCACAAAGAGAAAACTGAGACTACTTGACCCTCTCAACTTGATCAGCATGTATGTATGCACATTTATAAAGTAACATGAAAGTTCTTTGGTTCAAACCAGGTAATGTTGATTTGCATTTCACAGCTGAATGCCACTACAGAGTGGAGATCTAAGCTACAGGTTGTCTTCTTGCCTATAAGGATGCTGGAGAGGGACCCTTCATTAGGGATTGTAGTGGTAGGACAAGGGGTAATGGGTTCAAACTTCAACAGAGGAAGTTTAGATAGGATATAAGGAAGAAGTTCTTTACTGTGAGGGTGGTGAGGCACTGGAATGGGTTGCCCAGGGAAATTGTGAATGCTCCATCCCTGGCAGTGTTCAAGGCCAGGTTGGACAGAGCCTTGGGTGACATGGTTTAGTGTGAGGTGTCCCAGCCCATGGCAGGGGGATTGGAACTAGATGATCTTAAGGTCCTTTCCAACCCTAACTAGTCTATGATTCTGTGATTCTATAGCTCGTCGCTTCTCACACATCACTGGCATGGGCCTATGGATACACTTTCTATTCATCCTACTTGAGCTGTAGTGCTTAATATATTGAACCCTTGTTCTCTATGCTTTTCTGCTAAGCGTTATGGAGGCGAGTAGAACAAGTACAATATAATCACCACCTGTTCTTAAATGAATGAACTGCAGTCTGTGAGAGTTATGGGTACCAAAAGCTGGCACTCATGAGTATCTGAGGCATTGAGATTCCCATTTTCCGGTTGTGAAAGAGGGGCCTGGATAAGACCAACATAAGACCCTTTTGATGTGCCTGCTGCAGCATCACATTAGGGCATCTTAGAAATTGAGTTCTTCTGATTAAATATGGATGTTTCCAATGCAGACATCTACACCTGACCAAATAACTTTAAACTCCCTTTCAAAGTCATTAGAGGTGGACATTTCATCTTAAAGCAGGTGTATACAGAAAGAAATCGCATCTTTGACTTCACCTTGATTCACTGTATCTCCACCAAGGAGGCTCACAAATACTCTCCTCACAAAACTAGAGTGTGATTTTTCTCACTGTACCATTTGAAAGATAATGAGATACCATTTTATCTAGAGATTGGGATTTAGAGAATGCTCTATTTTCTGTTCATGAAAATAGAGAATTAAGCTACCAGCTCCGGATGGGGGGGAAACGTGGCCATTTTTTTGGCAACCTGGCACCTAAGAAGGTTTGATAAGGTTTTCCTGCCTTGGTTTCATGGCATTAGAAGTTTAAAAGAAGTAATAAGTGATGTGTTTATATGAAAAAAAAATTATTTGCTTGAGGTTACACAATAGGACTGAAGCAGAAAAGAGATCTGAATCCAGTCTCTGAGAGCCTATAGATGTCCTACAACTGCTCTGTCCTCTTCCTTACTGTGTTTTCCATGCTTCAACCTAATCACAGCAATATCACTTCTCTCCACTGGGAAAACTGTGCTTTCTGACAGCTGAATATTTCACTGGCTCCTACTGAACTGGAGCTTCATTAAGAGGAGGTAAAAAAAGGTGTGAAGATATTCAGTTCAATTCAAAGCTCACAGAAGACTTCAATAGAAGTCTTTCAACAAGCTTCAGTGAGCTATGGATCAAGTCCACAATGTTAAAGCAATAAGAAACTCTGACATTCACATTAGACAGTCAATGGTCCATGATGCCACATGTGGAAGTTCTCTTAACACTAGGATAAATCCATTTCAATATGACAGTCAAATATTTGTTATAAACAGGGAATCAAGGATGTGTGACTTTTTAATGCTTCAGTCTTAAATGCTTTCCCTGAAATGACTAATATTTTCTGTCTTATAATCTACATTTCTTATACTTTTCATTTAACACATTTAATACACTACTAATTTTGACTGGTAGAAATGCTTAACATGAACTCCTTAATGAAAGCTAAAAGAAACAAAATTAATGAAGTTATTAAAAAAAATCCTATTTTAATGTAATTGAGTAATTATTTTAAGTAAATAACAACTGACTTAGAAAAGTACCTAATTATTTGCTGATTCTACATTTAAATCCGGAGAAGTTATTATAACATTACTGTGTAGTTTCATTATTATTTCAAGACTTGAAAAAGCAAACCAAAACAAGAACTTCCCAAACAACAAAACAACACAGACCTTGATTTGAAGTGTGAGGAAAGAAATCATTGACTTCCCTCATTTTTCAGACAAACCCTACTGCTATAGGTTGTGTGAGAAGATCCTCTGGGACACATACTACAACCTAAAACCAGACTATTTATTACCCTTTAAGGAATTTACTTAAAAATTTAGTGGAAGAGCAGGATGCTATTTAAAAACTGGTTAGCTTTAAAGCATTTCCAGCTTGGAAGTTTCAGTACCTGAAGATCTGGGAATGCCTCTTGTCTCAGCTGCAGTGCAGCATTCTCCACAAAGGGACCTGGGAGCCAAATGGATCTCCCGTGCCTGCTGGTCAGACATCAAATGGTGCAACATCGACCAAGACCCAGTTTCCCATTGCTAGTAGTACTGGAAGTGAAAACAGGTCTCTGAAGGTGTCATGTTAAGTTCTCATGGGAAATCCTTCTCTTCAGAAATGGAATCTGTACCAATAAAATGCTAATTTGTACAGAACCGATTTGAAGGATGGCCTGGGTTGAAGTGGGAATAGCTCAAACGCATTCTGTCATTCTGTGATGAAAGAAACATCTCTCTTTGATACACGTATCGTACAAGACAGAACATCCTCCGTACCGACTGAAGTTCATCTGGAATACGTTGCCTCTGGCCCTTAAGGTGCGCTTTTGGGGATAACAGGCTCTGCTTCTGCCAGTGGGAGCATAACTCTGACCCCAGTAAAATCCAAAGGTGTGTGCTTTGAGAGAAGGTGGATTCCCACCGGAGTACTGACCTGGCACGCTGCCCTGCACAAGGGCTGGCTCAGGCCATTGCCCCAGTCATGGAAAGCAGGCAGAGAGTTGCTTTTAGGAGGCGAGAAGCAGGGAAGTCCAAGAGGAGCAGTGGGAGGAAAAGAAGCCAAGCTGCCTCCAAACTGCCAGGTGTGTAAACGAGTCCAGCTACAGCTCCAGCTGAGCCGCACGCAGCCTTGGGAGACTTGCTGCCCTGCTGAGTTCCTTATGGATCTCATATGGATCCATATGGATTATGAGCAGGGCAAATGATGTCAGTTCCAAGCTTTCATTCCTGACCCAGGAACGCACCCTGCATCACTGGGCAAGCCCAGCACATGTGGGTCTGTCAGCAGTCAAAGCAGCTAATGAAACTAGGGGAAGGGTAAGGCCAGAAAATGTGGAGGCAGGAAGGGGAAGGGTCGAAGAGGAGCATCCATGCTTCATTACCTAGCAGGTAGTGTACTTTAGGAACTCTCCCTCAGCAAGGGAATATTATATACCCATTGGCACAGATTAGTTTGATATTGCCTGATGTTTATAGCATCATTTCGCAAAGAGGGTCTTACTAGTAGCACCAGAAACTATGCATAGCTCAATAATAACACGTGGCTCTAGAATGCACTTACTTCACCTTTTCATAGAATTTAGCTTTCCATTCTCTTTGGAAAACAATGTAATTTTGGTTTTCACAGTTCAAAAAGTGCACATAAAGAACAATTTGAATTCCAACAGGGACAGGAATCTCCCAATTCCTTCCAGGGAACCAGACTCACAAGGGGTTTCAGTATCCAGCTCTAGATGCAGTACCTGGCAGAAAACGTTCAGCTTCACAGTGCCTAAATAACTGAAATGCTCTGCTGCTATAACCCTTCAACCAACTGAGTCCAGAGAGTTTCACACAGAAAGGTTAGATTAGTTCCTTTAGGAGGAATGTGTAGAAGGAAACTGTTGTCCCAGTTATGGCTTTGCAGGCCTGTGCTCACAAGCTTAGTTGACAGCAATCGGACCTCCTGCTTCATGCCAAAGTCATTTAAACTCTGTGCTGGTTTTGCCTGCCCTTTATTTTCTGTTTATTTCTTACCTTTTTTCTATCAACTTTTTCCAGAGCAGAGACCACCTCTGGTAGCATGTGCATGCCTACCCCAGGCAGAGCAGAGCGATGAAGAGGAGGAGGAAGAACACTGCTTTGGGACTGCTAGGCTTAGCTTCCATAAGAGTAGCCAAGAGTGCAAGTGAACTTACTTGAGAAACCGGAGCTAAACCGCAGTATCTCAGGCACCAGTGCTACTACCTGCAGGAAAGCAGAACCCAAATTGGACAGAAAATAAACTGGTCTTTTCCAATCTAGCTCATTCTATGATTCTATGAAGCAAACGTCACTTTGCCTCTTCAGAACCACCAGTACTAAACTCACCTTGGGACCTTTTACTCACAGGAGCATTTGCATGGCTCCTTGTGCTTTTCTCCAGTGGTTTGAAGGTAGCCTGGGAGGTAGTTCATGGAGCACGCTAGCAATAGAATCATAGAATCAAGAAGGGAGAAGCAATCATTACCCCAGGACTTCCACATCCACCACAAAACCATGCCACTACCTAGGAATGCAAGGGTTGCAGGGGCTAGCAAAAGCTCTGTGAAAGGAATAGTAACCTTGTTGTCACAGTGCTTCTTCATCATGACTCTGCTTCAGGTTTCTGAATGTTTCTTTATTTCCACAAAGACACCTGATGTTTTTGCTTCTAGGGAACCTGTGTTCTCAAAGTCTCACCTCGACTCTCAAAGAGAGACTTGCTTTCTCTCTAAAGCTTATCTCCTATCTCAACAGGATTAGATCCCAGATGAAGCAAGGGGAGATCAGCAGCAAGGGCTTCTAAAAACACTATATCCAGAACTGCTTTGGAGAAAGCCTTGTTTGCCCTTGTTTTGCCTCGATTGCCCTTGTTTTGCTTTGTTTACCACCAGACCCCTCCAGTGACAGACAAGGAGGGAGCTGCCTGAGCACACCCCCTCCTCCGGCCGCTTTGCCGTTTACCCTCTGTCCCTGCCAGGAGCTGCTGCTCCATGCCCAGGGCTCCTCCGGGTCAGTGCTCCCAGAGCCCATCCCAGGGGCTGTGAGCTCAGCTCTGTCCTGCAGATCCCTGTCAGCAGCAGGGACTGCCCAGGGGCCACTCTGGCTGCTCAGGGGTTCAGGAATCCCTAAGGACTACGGGAACCAGCGCCAACGAGAACCGGACTCCCCATGCCTTCTCCAATGCAGAAAAGCAAATTCCCAGCTCCCACTCTCCACACCGGCACCCAAAAGTGAAAAATCAAAGCACTGAACCCTTCCTTTGAAGGCAAACGCTGCTTCAGCATCTTTCAGAAGGACCCCCTGCAAATACTGACAGTGATGTGGAGCTCTGAGCAGCCCTGAGCCGCACATCACCCACGGGAAGAGAAGGAAAGCAGCTGGGTGGTGTTCACCCCTTCACAGGCTTGGGCTGGGAAGCAGTTTTGGCATGAAGCTGTGTGCTGCTGCTGCTGCTGCTGTTGCTCTCCCCACCTAGGCGCCCATTTGCCACTGGTTTCAGCAGCAACTGAGCATCCTCCTCCCACCATTGAACCACCCTGCTGCACCAGCCCCTCTTTTGGACCACAGGCTCCCGGACAGGGCTTGTGCAGCCCAGGGGGAGTGCAGCAGCTCAGGAGGCACAAGCCCTGGGGACGTGGGGTGGCCAGGGGCTGGTTTCAGCTCCTCCAGTGACACGGGGCCACAGGCCAGGTATGCTGCCGAGCCCTCCTTGTGCGTGGTGGGCAGATTCCAAGCCAGGGTCCCCCTGCTCAGGCCACACAGGAGCTTGGATGAGCGAGAGGATTTGGCTCCAAAAACCACCACCATCAGTGGGAACTACTGCCATGGGCATCCAGAGCACCATGGGAACTGCGGGTGCTGGTAAGAACAAAGTGGGAATGGAGCAAGTGCTGTCTTTGAAGCCATGACCGTCCCCATCACACTCACTTCTTTATCCTAGCCACACTGTCAGCCTCTATCAGAGGTGCCTTCTCCTAGAGCTGTTCCAGGCTTTCTCTTCCAGCTCTTTGTGGTCCAGCTGCAGACACACTCCTTCAGCCAGCTGCCCTAACTTGGGGCACTGCGGTCCCCACAGGGAGCCTGGGATGACTGTTATCAATTGGATCTCAGCATTTTAACCTCACAATGGTTTTCCAACCTAAAAGAGACGCTTCATTTCTAAAATTCAGTTCTGCTTTGAGTATTTTTTCCTTTTTAAAGTGTTTCCTTTCCATATATTGTTTTGTGCAAAGTAACCACAAGCCATTATTAGGTGAGATGTCATTCCTCCTCTTTCTTCAGCTCTGCAAGAGGCCTTTTACAGATTAATTATCTGCCCGTGATTCTCTTTCCAGTGCACTTTACTAAATCTGGGTTAAAGTGTTATTTTCCCCTCTTTTTTTTTCTTAAAGGCATTTCTTCTTCATTTGGAAGCTGCTGCTGCCACAAGCCATTCTTTCACTCAGCTGCACTTCCCAGGTCTGAAATGCATCCCAGCATCTGTTCACTGAAACCTGAGCAGATGGAAGAGTCCAGGAGGGAGTACCTGTGCCAGCATAAGATAGCTTTATCTTCCTGTGGCAAATGTTCTCCAATAGTAACATTCAACCTGAGATAAACCTGTCAGAAAACCTAAAGTAGTTAAGAGAAGGGTTTTATAAATGTAAACAGCATGATCTATGTCTTGTGGGGAAAAGTGAGCAGGTTGATATTAGCTAAATTACAAAGCAGAACTCTGTTTTCAAATGCATTTATGGCAGTATTGAATCATTTCCCTTTAACTATTTTGCAGCTGTCCAGCTGATAACCTGAAGTTTTCAGGCTCCCTTACAATGGTTCTGAATAAGACGGAGTAGATTTCCTGTATATATTTTCAGGAAAATCCAAATAAAATAGGCAGTTCTCTTGTATATTTACTATAAGGACAACTCAGTGCAAGCATATGTAAGGACATAGTACGTGCTGTAAAATGGAGCAAAAAGACATTCATTATTTCATCTGCTTTTTTGCTCCTTCTTGCAAAGCAAACCAGTGACTGAGAAACCCCAGAGAAGTATGAATCTCTGCACCAGATACTTGGGTGGTGTATCGTGTCTTCTAACCCACGGTATCTTCTGAAGGTCGCTTTGGGATGAGCTACCCATGTACCACTAAAAATGCGGTCCTATGCTTTTTTAATTCATTAAACATTAATCTCCATTGCCTGAGAGCCTGAGCAAAATTCATTAGTCAGGGAGAGAGGGCTGGCTGCTGAGATAAGCGGAATGAGAGACATCAGTTTTGCAGGGAGGCTAGGGGAAGAGTAGCTTTAGCTGCATATTACTACATTTCAGCTGTTCAAATTTCTTGTTTCTTTTGGATAGAGTACAGTATTAGCCTTCACATGAAAACTAATACTGAATCCTGGGAGTGAAATGCTTGATGAGAGGGATCTGTCAAAATGATAAGAGCATTCCCACTTAAAACTCTCTCAAGAGTACAGTTCTTTTAATGATTATTGTTCCAACTGTGCAAACAGAAAAACAATGTTGATTTTACTTCGTGCACAATACAGCATACGAAAACATCAACAAACATCTCCTATAAAGCACAATACCTCCACTTCATAAATGGACCTTTTACAACATCATTCAGTTCAGAAATTAATTCTCCTCATTATGTATTCCTTTTGTTTCTTGACTTCTTAACATCTTGATTTTACAGCTTCCACTGATTTATTCAATCCTCATTGCACAGTGAAATAAGCATACATGCCAACTTCTGATTGATTAAATACTCTTGTGTCCCACTTGATTGGGGGTTAGTGCTTAAAACAGTAAGTACCCTCTAAAGGTAGAAGTGCTGATCTGAACACCATGTGTTACTCTCTATCCTACAGTACAACACTTGAGAAACATTTATTCATATTCTCTTATGATCTTCTTGGAAGTATTTGAAATTGTTTAAAATAATATGAATTGATATATTTTGATCAGGAAGAGCCCAATGACTCATGGGATGTTCTGGGAAAGGGGAAAAGAACATGTTGTTTATATTATCAAAAAATTAAAATATACCCCAGTCCCATTAACAGGATTTTGTAATTAAACTAATAACTTATTCAGAGACTCTTTGCATTCATAGCTGAGCAATTAGATTGGGATTCTGGAAGTTGTGCTCTGGTTCAGCTGTTGTGTTGGCTTGCTTTGGGAGTTCCGAAAAGTTAACATTTAGTTATACTTAAAAGAAGATAAAAATGTTTGCTGGAAGCACCAGGGTTTCCATGTGTCTTGTAAGTATCCAAGAGAAATATAATGAATCTGTATTCCTAATATTCAAATAGACTGGTCATGTTGAGATAATCACAAGTCATTTTCTGCCTGGATTTGTCCAGTAGTCTGTCTTCACTCAGGCTATGATAAAATTTGTCACCTTTTATTCATCCTTATTAAAAAGTGACCGTTATGAGTAGATTTAAGACTACAAGGTGTTTCCCTTACACTGTCTGAATAATGAGAGATTATTCTGTCCACTGAGTGTCATAACCTTTAGCACTCTAAAACAAAGAATGATATTTTATTATTTTCTAAATTGCACATAGAATTTTGGCTTAAAACTTCATCCAATAAATTATTGAAGAATCCATATTCTTACAATTCTCACCTAAAAGGAACATAAAGTTCCCATGCCATCTTCCACTTACCCATCTACTAGTTCAGTTGTCCCTTCAAAGGTGAAAATATACTTTTATGGCCATCCACCTAAAGAAAGATGAAAATAATTCTCCATATGGGATCACATGGAGGAAAAGTCTTCAGTGATATGAATAATTTTGTTCTGTTTTCAACACTTAAAGTCATGTGAGGTGAATTCCGCTGTGGCTGCCTTCATGCTTCTAGTCCATTGCAGTACAGCATGATTAGCCACCACAGATTTACCAAAGGCAAATCATGCCAGAAACCTGATCACCTTCCACAACAAAATTCCATCATTTGTTGACACGGAGAGAGCAGTGATTATTGCTTACCTGGACTTAGCAAAGTGTTTGACATTGTCTTCCACAGCCTCCTTGTTGGCAAACTGCAAGATACAGACTGGATGGGTGGCTTGTGAGGTGGTACTTTCATTGCTGCAGCAGTGAAAATAACTTGGATCCTGGGCTGCATGCACAGGGGCATTGCTAGCAGAGACAGAGGTGTGAACATCCCAGTCAGTGCTTTTCAGGACTGGAGTACTGTGTCCAGTTCTTGTGCCTACAATTCAGAAAAGACATGGATAGACTCGAGAGGGTCCAAAGATGGGCTTTGAAGATGATCAAGGGGTTGGAGAATCTGCCCTATAAGGAAGGACTGAAGGAGTTATGTCTTTTCCCCCTGGAGAACAGATGGCTCAGGAACAGCCTCATCATGGTACTCCAGTACTTACTTAAAAGGCCAGCTACAGAGAGAATGGAGTTTCTCTCTTCAGAGGAGCCACAGGGAGAGAATACGGGGCAATGAGTACAAGTGTCACTTCTCCACATAAGAAGTGATCATTTTACAGTGAGAACAATTAATCACTAGAACAGCCTCCTTAAGGATGTGGTAGAGTACGCATTGCTGGATGTTTTCAAGATGTGACTATACAGGGTACTAGAATATCTCATCTAGGCTCCCTTTTCCATGAGAGGTTAGACCAGATGATATTTTGAGGTCTCTTCCAAGCTGGGCAATCCTATAATACGGCTTTGCCTCAATCTCTCACAGTGGTGATTTAAAACAGCATTCTGACCTACTGCTAGAATACTGCTGACCTACTGTAGAATAGGTGCATACCCAGTTAGGAAGTCATATCTCAACTGATGATCAACAGTAATATACCATTCCTCAACCTCAGCCAAAAATTGTACGACTAGAGGACAGATCCAGAAATCCTTAATGAATTTTGACAGACTATTCTAAAAACTGCCTGTAGCTGTTTATCTGAATCATATAATTCAGTGGGAATGAGGATTCAAATGAAACCTCTGAGTATGGATTAACATTTGGCGAAATAAAAGGAGAAAGATCAAATTCCCCCAATCATCCCACAGCTGAACAGGCTCTACAGTGCTGATACTAATAGAAAACAAGGAGACATAACTGAGAAACAAATGAAGTAGTTGGAAAAGGGTCTTTATCGTCATTTTCCCACCTGATTTTAAAGTAAGCAAGAATCCCATTTGAGTGAGGAGCACCTGAGTGATTCCCAGCAGATATAGGCATGGGCAGACAGGGAACTGAACCTGTCTTTTGTGTTACAGGTACCTCCTGCAGCTTTTACTGTTTGAAGTATCATATTGTCCTATGTCCCCGAGCCTCAAGAGTCCCAAACCTGTTCTTTTTATTTATTTATTTATTTATTGGATTAACAGGCAAGTTTTTTTCCCTTCCATTTAACTAGTGGAATAAGGTCTGTGAAGCTGAATTAATTTGTGTCTGTGGAGGACTCTGAGGCACTGTAGGGAGACCTGTCTTCAGACTGCAAAGTATTTTTGCTGTTCCAATCAAACCCTCAGGGGATGGATATGAAAAGGATGTTAAGTGTGAACGCATCTGTAGTTTGTGAATGACGCAGATATTTACTGGTTGGCAGTGAGCAAGCTCTGGAGTCTGCCTCATCCACACAGCTACAGAAACAGTCACTCAGCACTAATTACAGCTTTTGTCCTGCTCTTCAAGCAGGTGTGCTGTGCCTTTCTTCAGATTTGGGAAAGACGGTGGCAATTTATTGCTTTGGTGCTGACACAGTGATGTGTCGGATCTCACAACGTGATGATTAAGTGGAAATTAAGTGTGTTTGCATCTCCTCCTCCATTTTGTGATTTGAATAAACGCAGTTTCCCAGTTTCACCTATTTTCATGGGTCATATTTTGCTCAAGTCTTAAAGCAAGCTGTTGCAAGGTTTGTTTGGTTTTAGCACATTTTGGTCCAATTTTTGAACACCAGATCGAGAACAGCATTGGCTGCAGTATCCGCTATCTCCTTCCAGAGCTAGGTCAGTATCTGTGTCTAAGTCATGCTTGGTCTTTCTTCACAAAAAAAAAAACAACCTAAGAAAAGATGCTGAAAGAGAAAAATCTGACAGAGATTGGTCAACTGTGAGCAAGACCAAAGATCTCAACTACGAGCAATGATGCTTTAACCATTTTGGATGTAGAAGGCTTCAGGATATTTATCCCAGAGAACTTTTGCTCATAGAGAGATGGGTATTAAGCATTTAATTACCCTGATCTGCCTGCTAAACCCTGATAATCATTGGGCACTGGGGAATCCCAGGATTACCTGGCTGCACTAGGAACAATTCCAGCATGAACAGCAAGGAGGTGATAAGTATGCAGGAACCTCTGTGTTCACAACTTCTTGTGTTCACAAGGAAAAAGCTCTCTTCCTTATTAATCCTCTTTGGCTTTCGGGTGACTATAGTTGTGTTGGCCCCCAAGCCCTTGTTATAAGGGGACTGGAGAGACAACAGTCCATGTCATGGTTTCACAGCTTCCACATAGAATAACTGAGAAAAGCAAGTTTATTTTGATTTGGATCAAATTCTTTATGTAGAGGGGTTTTATACTTAAATACATATAAATATGCATATATATATAAAAGTAGACAGCACTTTTAGGGTTATATGAGTGAAAAATAAGTGAGTAAACACTCCCACCTTTACTTACAGCAGAAAGTTGCTCTCCCTAATGAAACCTGTGTTAGTTATTTTATTAGGGGGCTCTCTGTGGCTGGACATTTTCCTGAAGCACAATAGGGTGGCAAATGTAAGATTAGTGTTCACAGATTTTGTAAGTGGGTTGGAAATTGCCTCTGAACTAATGACTCATTTTTTCTAGCTGCAGAACACAGGAACAGCAGGTGTTTGGGTTTTTGTTTTTTTTCCTTCTGCTGCTGTATCATTTAGGAAGAAATGTGCATTGAAAGAATGAGAAAATAATGAAAAGATAAATTCCTTGGACATGACACAGCTAATTTGTGATAAACAGATGAAGAGCAATGGAAACATCAAAACTTTCAGAGCAAACAAAGTTTACAGGGCAGTTAAAAAGATAACCTTTTCTTTCACACTCTAACTGCAGTAAATACCATCACCCACCACCCTCCCAAAATTATTCTGTTGTTCACCTTAAAACTGAGAAAGAATGACAGAAATCCTAGATGAGAAAGGGGATAAAAGCAAAGCACGAAAGATTAAATGACTCGTGCAAGATGTCATTTGCATCAGGGAAACCATGACACAATCACCATCACAGAAACATGTTGGAATGATTCTCATGATTGAAGTGCTGCAAGGGACGGCTGCAGGCTCTTCAGAAGGGATACGCAAGGAAAAATAGATGGTGGGGTTGTGTTGTATGTCGGTCATCGACTGCCTTGAACTAAATGTTGTGAGTGAGAAGGCTGAATGTTTGTGGGTGAAGATCGGAGGGAAGGCCAACCAAGCATATATCCTGGTAGGTGTTTGTTATAGACCACCCAGCCAGGATGAAGCTAGAGATGAGGTGTTCTTCGAACAGCTGGGAGAAGTTTCAAGCTTGCCTTTGTTCTTGTGGGGGATTTCAACCTAACAGATGTTTCTAGAAGTACCACACAGCAGAGCAGAAACAATACAGGAGGTTCTTGAAGGGTGTAGAAGATAACTTCTTCTGGCTGGTAGGGAGCCAACTAGGGGAGATGCCTGGCTAGATCTGCTGTTTGCAAACAGAGAAGGTCTGGTGGGTGATGTGATGGCTGGAGGCTGCACTGGGTAAAGAGATCAGGAATTTTCAGTCCTTGGAGAAGTTAGGAAAAAGGCCAGCAAAACCTCTCCCTTAGACTTCAGGAGGGCTGACTTTGGCCTATTTGGGCTGCTGGTTGGCAGAATTCCTTGTGAAACAATACTGAAGGACAAAGGGGTCCAGAAAGCCTGGACACTCCTCAAGAGTGAAATCCTTAAAGTACAGGAGCAGGCAATCCCTGTATGTGGAAAATCAAATCAATGGGGAAGAGACAGCCCAGCTGAACAAGGAGGTAGTGCTAGAACTCGGGAAAAGAAAGAGAATTTATGACCTATGGAAGAAGGGACAGTTACCCCATGAAAAGTACAAGGATGTTGTTAGGTTATGTAGAGAGAATGTTAGAAAGATGAAGGCACAGATTGAACTAAATCTGGTCACTGCCATAAAAGATAATAAAGAATATTCTTATAAATACATTAGCAATAAAAGGAGGGCCAAGGACAACCTCCATCCTGTACTGGATACTAGGGGAAGCCAACTGACTGAGAATGAAGAAAAGGCTGAGGTATTTAATGCTGCCTTTGCAAGCTTCCCAGGAAAGTAGTGGAGTCACTGTCCCTGGATGTGTTCAAAAACCGTGTACATGAGGCCATCAGAGATACGGTTTAGTGGTGGTCTCGGCAGTCCTGAGGTAATGGTTGGACTTAATGATCTTAAAGATCTTTTCCAACCTAGCTGATTCTGTGGTTCTGTGATTCTAAGATCACTCAGGAAATCTGGCAGAAATCTGGCTGCAGTTTTCCCAAGCTCTATCCTGTTCACATCAGTGCGGAAGTGTTACACATGCAAGCAGGTTACTACACAGGCCTGTATGGAAATGTCCTGGAAAATTACCATTCTTTGCCACTTTTCCTAAAAGTAGAAAGCTTTTGCTGAAACTTTGCCTGAAATAGATTTTAACATGGAAACTCTAGTCAAAAACAGACCATGAAACAGCAGACAGCAAGCATCCCAGAGTCTCACAGTGCCTGAAGTTAAAGGAAAATCAGACCAAATCCCTAATTCAATTAATCTTCTTCTACTTATGAGGGCTGAGGCAGCTGTAAGAGAAGAGCCTGGAGGGTAAGATATTAGGTATGAGTGCAGATTTTCATATCACAGGTTCTTGCTCTTAGCCACCAGCTAGAGACTGTCCTGAAGGATTTTCTTATGGCTTTTGGTTTAATATTGTTCCTTAAATAGGAAAAAATATTGTCATTCTGAAAGACCATAGAACTTTCTACTGACTACTCAGCCCTCAGCATTTGGTGCTTGTGTATCTTCACTGCTCCTGCAGGCAGCTCGGAAGAGCTGAAAGCTTGGATAAATTCCCCTTCCCCTTAAATGTGCTTGTGGGTCACGGTGTTTTATACAGTTTCCAATCTCTAGATGGTAATTTCCTTTCCAAGATGGAAACACTTTATTGCTTACTTCGACAGATGTGTTGTTTGTTGCTATTGTGGTTGCTGTTACCTTTTGTTTCTAAGCTGCGATGCCGAAGTTCCAACCTCATTTCTCTTATGCATTTTCCGCATCATTAACTGTTTAAATTTCCTGTGCTTGGACGGCTGTTACTTCTCACTATCAATTCCCTACAACGTGACTCTGTTAAAATGCAGGAACTGTTATACAACCAGAATAGGAAAAAGACCAGATGGCACCAGTAACTGCTAATATACCCCCATGTTTATGCTCCAGCATGTGTCTGATAGATAGGGTAAGTGATAGCCACTAGTATTCTGTTTGTGTCATCGTTCGCTGAGTTTGTTTTTTAATCAACCATATGCTCCCAAGGGAACCTTGAAAGCATGAGGACATTTCACATGATTCCCCAAAATATATCTGCAATGCACCTTAGAAACTGAAATATTTTCAAAACATAAACCCTTTTTCTGTGTAAAGGGGAAATATATCCCATGAAAGGAAACCATTCTTTGGTTTCTGAAGAAACTGAAACTAGTTTCTCTCCTGAGTTTCTGTTCCTGCTTCTTCCCCAACTGCTTTAATAACGAAGAGCCATCAGATAACATGTCTATTGGTCTCTAAGATGCAGTCTCTAAAGCTGTGTTTATAGTGTGTATTTTTTTAATCCAAACACCAGAATTATCAATATGTCCAAACAACAGTTGGAGTCAGTTTCAGTCTTCAATCTCCCTTGTCACCTAAGACACCTCTTAGATGTTATGAAAGCAGTGCAGGATGTTGACTGTCACACACCAGCTCTCTGTGCAGTCAATGAAGAGAAACAGTCACATCCCTGAAATCTGGGATCCATAGTAAATAACTAAATATTCCATCCTCGTCCTGCCTTTCCACCATTCATGCAGTCAGCTTCCATCTGGCAGTCTTACATAGCAGGTTGCTGGATTTGCCCCACAGTCTCGCCACTGTATTCGCTGTACTCCTCTTGCACATGTACTCAAAGCAGAGAGGTGACAGTCATGGTAGAGGGATCATTTCTGTGCTTTGTGACTACAGGTCATTCTTTGAGGGATGGGACATCTTGTCATGGCAGAGAGGAAGGCAAGTTTATCCAGGTTTTATTGATATTAGTTTGATCCCTGCAAAAGAGCTAGAGCAGGCTGGATCTAGTGGGCTTTATTGGGATCTGAAAGTATGTGTTATTCATATTCCTCCGTGGCCTTTAGGGCAGGGCTTATACCCTAGCTTCCCAAAACTTCCCTAACTAAATTTGCTACCCAGCAATGTAACCATTGACATCTGAGCAAGTCTCTTGTGTTCCTGTTATGGTTAATCAAAAACAAGCCCACAGAGCCAATGAAGCATAGGGTGAGTCATTTAACCAAATGTAGCTATTTACTTTAGGATGACATGAATCACACCCTATGCTTCACTGATGATCTAGAAACCCAGTGGCAACTTATAAAGATGCTGATACCACCTTTATTGTCTCATATGTTAACATAATTAGTGTGCTTTGACTCTCACCTTAGATTTTTCACTTGTGAAAAGAGGCCCTACAACCAGTTACCAAGTTTGTGAGAGATGAAGATAATGAGTTCATGTCTGTAGATTGCTAAGGAAATATTGAATCCAACAAGCAGTGCTTTAATGATACACTGTTAACCCATGCTGATGGAGAAATACTGTTTACTTATAGACAGCAAGAGAGCCATAAGCTCTGATTATGCTAGCAGCATTTCAGGGTCTCCACATGGCTTTCAACACTAGGCATTAGGGCAGGTATGTTGGAAAACTTGCTTAGAATAAAGCAGAAGTTAGCTGCTGAGCTGGGATGGTGATTTTTTTGCCTACAGCTCCTGTGACAATTGCTGTCAGCTATAATGTAACTGCCTTCAGCAAACTGCCATTCCCTCATTTACTCCTAAGGGAATACAGCTGATTTTTATGTCTCATTTCCTGTGTTGGATACTGAATGTTGAAGAAAACCCATTGAATCTTTGAGGATGAAACAAGATAGATAAATATTATTAATTATCATCACAAGTCAGGTAATTTGTTCCAAATTTTCTGCCATGTTCATGTATCTAATGAGTCAGGGTGTTTCATAACTCATCAGTCTTCAGCTGATGTTTTATGGCTTTCCTGTTTCAGAAGGAATAATAGATTATGGTTCTTAAAAGCATGTCTCTAGAGAATTATTGTCATCATCTATACATTATACAAATATATTAAAACAAATCTTTGCTATAGTATTTCATCAAGGCAGCCACGTATGAGAAGTCAGTGTCTGCAGTAACAATAGAAATGGGTGGCATCAAGCCACTAAAATTGTTCATTTATTCTCCCTGACGAAATGTTCAACAGCAGATAAATTGCTGTGTCCTTAAAGATACAGCAGGATATTGTAGGCATGAGATAATCTCTGAGGTGATAAAGTCAAATGATAAAACTTTTAATTATAGCCATGTATATAAAAATGACTGGACAATATAATCCTTTTAGGAGAGTAACACTACCCACATAGATTTAATCTATTCTGTAACAGCCTGATTTGCCCTTCTCCTCCCCAAAGTAATCATGAAAATTACAGTCAGAAAGCCTAAACTTCACAATCACATACAGCTGTCATGGAATAAAGCAAGGCAATCAGGATAGATTGGACAAACACAACAGGAGTCAAAAAAGACGACACAAAAAAAGGAAAAAAGGACAAAGGGAAATGTAGCTATTTGTTAGCTGGAAAGAAAAACTAATAACAAAAGAATAAGAAAGTTAAATTACTCTTCAGTCTTCAAATACTATTTAAGTGAAATTGGAGTATTACATCTATTCTTTTTAAGAGAATAACTATACAGGTTAGAAAAAGAACAGGTTAAGGAAGATTTCAGTAAATTAGGTGTACTGCACATAACAATACATTCAGCACCCAGCAACAAGCGATGTTGCTAAAGGGTCTGTATTGGGACCAATACTACTTAATGTCTTCATCAATGATATGGACAGTGAGATTGGGTGCACCCTCTGCAAGATTACAAACCACTGAGCTGAGTTGTATTGTTCATTCATCAAAGGGAAGGGATTCCACCCAGAGGGACCCTGACAGGCTTGAGGAGTGAGACCAGGTGAACCTCATGAGGTGCAAGGTACTGCACATGGGTCAGTGCAATCCCAAACGTGGATAGAGGCTGTGAGGATTGGAAGGAGGCTCAGGGAGGATTGCAACTCAATGATCTTTGAAGGTCCTTCAACCCAAACTGTCCTAGGATTCTGATTCTAATGTTGATTCCTGCTACAAAAAGCAAATCAATTTTGAAATTAACTTCCATGCATATGTAAAACATCAACCATCATTATTCCACTGTAATTAGTGGTACAGGAGCCTGAGATAGAACTCAGTGACCACCTCTGGGCACCACACATTAGAAATGTTTCTGCAAATCTGACAGTGAATAAGGTTAGTAAGCAATGTGGTAAGCGTGACCTAGGACAGAGTCAGAAAGAAGTGAGATTAGGGGAACATGTATGACAACAGTGTTCAGATATACAAAAAAAACTTGTATTTCATGTTCTTAGTGAAAAAACAAGAGGCAAATCTTTGTAGCAAAGATTACTTCAGCTACGGAATGCCATATATAAGTATAGTGACACTGAGTGACAAAGTGTGCTGCGGACTCCTGTTCAGTGTATGGCTCTACAAATGGATCAGACAAGGTCAATATATCTAAACAAGGAGGTTGCCTTAAAAATCAGCCAAGGACACAGACAGTTACTGGTGTGTTCCCCAGACATATCCTCACTGTTTTGTATGGAGAGAGAGGAGAAGGGCTAACAGATGGGCTGTGCTCATGAGAACCACAACCGAATCCCATGCAGCTTCTCTGAGTTACACAAATGGACCATTTTCAAAGCTCTCTTACTGCCCTATTCATAGGGGAGCAGAATGCTTAGAGGGTTGGGCTGAAATATCAGCTGAAGAAGTTTGCTCATTCAGACATTTTGGTGAAGGAAGTTTCTCATAGACGTGAGTGTAAATTTGACACCTAGCTGACATTAATTTCCAGTGGAACTCGCTGATTTCTCATGGAAATATATTTATCTAGTTTTAATCAAAAGCCACTGGAGAATAATATCTCAGCCTCCAAGGTTACCCTCCAGGCATTCTGCTCCACCACTGAGCTCGTACCTGCCTCCTTGCATCTCTTCAGAAGCTGCTGCAAGCTGCCACCCATTAATAAGTTCCCCTATTTAGTGCAGCATCCTCCTCACCAGAGCCCCTTCCTACCCACTTCTTCCCTGGTCCATCTTTCTTTCAGACCACTTTACTGCCTTTAAGCCCAAATAAACATAAAACGCAGTTATCCTTCTCTTGCTGTCTTCCAGCCTCCAGAAAGAAGGGATGCAGAAGTGGCTAATTGTATATGGCATCTTCCTGGACTTGAACGGCATTGAGGAAAAGCAAGTGTGATTCAGCTAAGGGCTATCTGGGTATGTTAGCAGTTATGAAAGCCCCACTTGGACAGCACAGGAGTGTGAAATGACACCTCCTTAGGGAAAATGTGCCACCCTTAAGGTTATTTATTTAGCTACATGTTCATTAAGTGCAGTGTGGCCCAGAAGTTATTTCAAGCTTTCAAGCCTCTGATCAGAACAAGGTCAGATTCTACATTTGCTTCCCTGTTAAAGGTATTCATTAATCTTGTAATATTTATGATGAGGTTTAACACTTTTGCTTCATTTTGGGTTGCTTCTTCTGTAACACAGTATTTTGGTTTGTGTTTTATGTGAGGTAGATGCACTGGGACAAGACAGCTGTGGATCTGGCTACTTAGAAGAACACATGGGATCAAATCAGTAGCTGTTAGATCATCATGAACTTCCCTGGAATAGTGTTTCCTCTTGCACGGTATTTTTATATGAAGACCTTAGGAGGAGCAGAGCATCTTTAAGGAGTACTTCCCCATCACCTAATCATACACCCTGCATTAGCACACACTAACACAATCCCTTCTCTTGGTTGGGCATGCACAAGCATAAAGTAAATAAATACTCTGATCTGAGCAAACTATTCATCTTGGGACCAAAACCCCTCATGAGGAGCTCAGCAGGATGACTCCAAACCAGTTCAGACGCTAGGGGTAAAACTGCTGGGCTTAGCTGTCCAAAGCTCTTCCATGAAATTATATAGAAGGGGCAAGGCAGAAGTTAAAGTGCTCTGAAGCAGGAAACAAAAGGGAACTGCTCTCTGTGGAAAGAAAGGAAAATGTCTTGTTGGCTTCAGTTTTCCACAGACAAAGCAGCTGAGTATAGACTGAGAGATTAAACCTTCAGGTAATGGCCTGCTCTCTTCATACATACCATTTTATCTTCTACCTGCTGTTACCATGACCTGGATCTGTTTGTTAAGAAACATCTCTTACCATACCAATATTGTCCAAAGACAGATTATAGGCATGAGTCCTCTGCACCAAGCCTTGTCAGAGGCTTCTACAGTCTCCTGGCAATAAACTCCGCAACAGTCATATTTCCCCTGCTCATCTCTAGTTACTTGTCTCCTCATGCCAGTGATCAACTAACTGAAGTCCACTTTTATCAATCACTGTGATGTGACAGATGGCAGAGGGCACTGCTGTCAGCCCTGGGTCAGCAATGAGCAATGTACAGTTCATGTGATGGAGCTGGGCACAGGGTGCACAGGGTACACAGAGCACTTACCATCTCACAGAAACCCAGAGCTCATCAGACACCGTTCGTCTTGTCCAGGCTAACTATGGAGACTATGTTGGTGTCCAGGCAATAAAGCAGCCTCAAGGCAATAAAGACACACAGGAAATACTGAAAATAAGCAATTCCTTCACTAGGAAGGCAGGCTGATTTGGCATTTTTCACAGTTTGTGCATCTAAACCAAATAATGCAATCATTCTACTTTAATTCTGGGAGAAGAACAACCCAAGAACCTTATGTTTCTGCTAAACTTACCCCTAGCTGATTACCTGTCACTCCCATTCACTCCTGTTTTCTTCATCTCTGCCCTCACCTGTATTACTGGAAACATTCTCATCTGAGACCTTCTCTTCAGTTACCATGAGGGTACTGAGTACTCTACAGCTTATATTTTTCTAAGACTGAGCATTAATTTAACACATGAATCTTACTATTCCCATGAATTCTCAAGGGAGTTTAAAATTTGCAGGCTTATGGTAAAAAGAAATATATATATATATATATATGCAGAGAGAAAGAGAGAAAAAACCAACATATCCACAGTTTTCATGGCCCAGAGCTGAAAAAATGATTGCTCCTGGGATAATGTTCTACTGAGGAGGCTGAGAATTAGGAAAAAGCCAAGAGATCACAAGTAATTGTGTTACAGCAATTTAATGAGCGCCCAAATGCACGCCAAATCACAGTAACTTTTGATATTTATTTTCATACACTCTCTCAATACATTCTCTAGAATCAATATTTGACTTGTAAGTGGTTAGACCACTCACTGATCACTGTTAATAGCCTGAGGATGTTTATTTACTATCAGGACTGTCTTCACTTAACGTGGATGTATGAAAACCAATGGCAAAAATTGCTAGATGGTTTGTGTTGGTTGTTTGTTTTCCATTGAAGCATTTGCGAATAACTGAACCAATTATAAGTAAATATCCCATATGAGCCTGAAATTAACTCATTTCATCTGTGCTTATGCAAGTTTCATTCTCCTTTCTGCAAATATGCAAGAAATTGCTTTTGAGTGTCCATGGAAAGTGAATTTAGAGGTGCAGTTTGTACATGACTGTCTGTCTCGGCAATGATTGTGCACGTTCGGCAGCTTGAGAAAGAGATGTGAGTTACCTGAAGCAGCAGCGCAGCTCAGACTTTGAATAAACCAGATCAGTCTGTGAAAATAAATACTGGTAAAAATAGTCATTAATTAAGTTCTTATAGCAAGTGAAGTTGAGAAAGTGAGAAACTGCTTTTCAATATTCTAAAAACAGAAGTCGCTAAATCAACATATTCATGTGCACTTCTCTTCAGATCTAATTTCTGCCCTCTTTGCATGTCTTTTATATACAGGAGGGTTTAATGACTATGAATAAATAATACACTCTTGAGGGAATGATTGCATGGTTTCAGATTCCACTTTATTGAGGGCATAAAGAGGTGGCAGATTAAACTTTACAGACTGTTGTTACTCAACTCTGTTTGGGACAACTCTTTAATGACATTTTCCCATGCACTGGTATCAAAAGCAGAGATGTTTGCTTTGTGATAAGAACTCATATAAAGTGCAGTGGCATTTCAGAGAGGCGCAAGTCAGATCACATCCAGTATTACACTTCCTTGGTCTCAGGACAGAGAGCCACTATGATTTGACAAGGGCTACGCAGGAGTTACACATGAGCCATTTCAATATGTTACCTTTTCTGCTCAACTCATCTGTTTTCACCAAGTTACATGTCCTGGCAGCTCCTTTGAAGTTCATTTGCGCTGCCAAATACCAACATCCCTAGATAGCAGTTTGTCCGTGCAAAATAAGGAAAAAAAGAAAAAGAGAGAGAGAAAGTAATTCTAGAGGATATCATTTATCAGGGATCATCATTACGATTTTGTCATTGTGAAATTACTGACCTACATAATTTATACTCAGAAATGTAAGTGATATTGTAGCCGACCTATCTCCTAATAGATCCCAGCATGGGGCTTGGCAGGGTTTTAACTGATGCGTTAGTATGTGTCAGATTCAGACAGCCATCTGAAATTACTAGCTGTGATTAATATAATTAATTATCCACTATTAGGTGCAGCCATATTTGGTAGGACCCTTTCAGAGAGTGAGATAATTAGATATATTAGCTGAAAAACATCCAGACAGTTTATATCTAAAATGATTAGGAGGTAATAAGACACATTTCCTGCTTTCACAAATAATTCTTTATATGAGGTTCTGGAATAACAATGAAGTTTGGAAGAAATAAATCAGGGCACTGTAAAAGCTGTTGATAATTACACTACAAATAGAACTTGGAAAAATGTTCTGGCAAAGAGTTTGTCATTACTGAGCAATACAGCTGTGAGGACTGACCCTACTCACAAACTCAGGGGACAGTTTGCTCAAAGGAAAAGGTGATCCTTTGTTGGAGATGACACTGATGTTTTTATTCCTTAAAATGGCTTTTTGTTTCAAAAGTGAATTAGTAACTTGAGAAGGCCAACTAAATCCAAATCAATATACGTTTTCTTTGTGATCACTCTCTTCTCTTTGTAACACAAAAAGGGAACAAGTAAATAAAACACTGTCAAATCCAAAATAATATATTTTTAATTTATTTTCTTAATTAAAAAAAAATCTAATCTTAAACTATTTCCTCCCCCCTTTTTTATTTAAATATTTGTACAAAGAACAACAAAAAGTCTTTGATCTGCCTTAGGGACAATCCCAATAGAAATCTTTAACATTTTGACACGTGTAAGCTGCATTTTATATTCCGATAGGAAGCATTTCAGACAGAACAATGATTTCTCTATGCAATTATAAATTACACCAGTCTCTGCTATTTTGAAAGGCACACTGTAAGTGATCTGTGAAAAAGAGGAGGAATTATGAAGGAATTATAAACACAAGCAAGGGATGCACAAAGGTTATGGTGTCCTTCTGAGCAATGTAGTAATGACAATACACTGAGACTAATAATTATATGATGACAGAATTAGGTCAAAATACACAACTTTTTTATAGTCACATTCATGACATGAAATGATGAAGCAATACCTCACTCAGTGCTGTCCCAGCTGACATTCCACACTACACAGTACCGAAGGGCAAGGTACTGGCTCAGGCCTGAAACCTATTTACAACATTCTTGTGACTACTGACAGCTCCAATGTCTTTTAGCTGGTGGGCATCTCGACAAAATAATGCAGTAGACATCAGTCTGTGTGCATGTGTATACCACAGTGTAGGCTAAAGAGAACGGTAGGCTAAAGAGAACAGTATCATATAAAGCAAGAGCATTTAAGGTTATCCTTTGCCAAGATACAACCAACAAGACAAGGATATTTATTTCTTATAGATTGGAAAGCTAATAATAGGGCCATGACCTATAAAGGACCTTAAAACTTCCTCCTGCAAACCATTTTTTTGCCTAGCCCATTTCCAAGCATATTGGGATATCAGGCAAAATCCCCTGTGAGGATTATTTTGCTGGTACACAGACACACAAGAACTCTGCAACATGATAAAGCCTTCATTAAGGATATGTTAATATGCAGGTCTACTGACGTTTGTCACATATTGTAACAGGTCGTTGCATGCCTTCACTTGGGGATTTTGCTGACTCTGTTCATGCTCAGAGAAGATGGGAATGTAGTGACCGAACAAGCTCGAGAAAGAGTGTGTAGGATGAATGTGCAAAGTTCTTTACAAGTTACAGGACCTTCTATTCTCAACTTGTACTATCTTGACAATGAATAGTATCTACTGTTGCTATTCTGTACAAAACTGTTCTCCTAAACCTTTGTTATGTTTTGCCACTGCTGCTTGCCACGGTCAAGGCAGAAAACAAGGAATGATTTTTTGAGATTTATAAAGTTCTGGTGGGGATGAGCCCTGTTATCACTGAGGTAAGATCCACCCCTGGATGTGACAACATGCTGAAGCTAATACTTCTGACTTTTGGTAGCTTACATTGTGCTAAGGACATTACCTCATTGCACATTTGGGATCATCACTCAAAGTATGACAGCCTGCTGCTCATGTTAGACCAGGCTATTTGAGGTCGGATTACAGAATCATAGAATCATAAAATCATTTAGGTTGGAAAAGACGTTTAGTATAGAGTCCTATCATTAACCCAGCACTGCCAAGTTCACCACTAAACCATGTCCTTGTGCACCATATCTACATGTCTTTCAAACACCTCCAGGGGTGGTGACTGCACCACTTCCCTGGGCAGCCTGTTCCAGTGCTTGACAACCCTTCTGGGGATGAAATTTCTCCTAATCTCCAATCTAAATCTCCCCTGGTGCAGTTTGAGGCCATTTCCTCTTGTCCTATCATTTGTTACTTGGGAGAAGATACCAACCCCCACCTCCTACAACCTCCTTCCAGGTAGTTATAGAGAACGATAAGGTCTCCCCATAGCCTCCTTTTCTCCAGGTGACCCCCCCCCCCACCAGCCCCCCAGGTCCCTCAGTCACTCCTCATCAGATTTGTGCTTCAAGCCCTCCACCAGCTTTGCTGTCCTTCTCTGAACCCACTCCAGTGTGTCGATGTCTTTCTTGGACAAGGGACCCAAACTGAACACATATTTGAGGTGGGGACTCACCAGTGCCAAGTACAAGCACTGCTCTAGTCCTGCTGGCCACACTATTTCTGTTTATGGAGCAGAGCAGCTTGTCTCCAAAAAGATGCAGCAAGAGGATACAAAGGAAAGAGCATGAGAAAAAGGCAGTGATTCCTCTCCAGGGTGCTCTGCCAGCCTTCAAATCCTTTGACTTACAGAATTCTTGGTGAGCTGTCCGGTAGATCTGGACTCAGTGAAGTTGGACAGTCCCTGGATGTAAACTTTTAGCATCCACAGCATCTTATGGATGGGGACTTCCCTGTTCCTTTGTTCTCCCTCACCAAAGGGCTTGCTGTCACAACAGCAGTCAGAGTTCTTTTCCTTCCCATTGCCATCTAGAAGCTCAGACTTCAAATAAGCTGCAGCTCTAAAGAAAGGAAAACAAATTCCAGATAACTAATAACCTATCTTTTGAAAACCAGAGTGCCCAGCATTTTTTTTCCAGTCTCTGTCTACATGCAATCCGCATTCATCACCAGTTCACCCGCACATCTCTTCTGGCTGTGAGACAACTGACGTTTTCTTTCTCAAGGACAATAGGCCTGTTTCCTAAAGCAGGCTTCCAAAATCTATTAAGTCATTTGTCCTTCTGCCAACCCTCACCAGCAGCAGGTTTGCTCATGCTTCACCAGAAAGGAGCAACTTTGTCTTTCCTGTAGTCCCGCACTGACCAGAAGTGGAGAAGAAGGGTCAAAGCAGAACTGATTCAGCCAAAATTGGAGCCACAATTACCAGTGGGACTGGTTAGCTGCTCCTAGCAGTCTCCTTAATGCATGCAGCTGCCTCATCTTTTGATGCTTGCAGCCTGACCCATTTTTTCTTTCCAGAACATCTAAGACCTCCATCACTGATTAAATGCCAGAGAAAGCCTGATTTTAGAGATGTTTTTCCACCACTTTCTGCTTCTAAATTTGTAGCATGATAAATATTTAAGCACAAATGATTTTTTTTCTTCCTTTGGTAAGAAGCAAACTGCAAACTTCCTGTGAATGAGAAACAATGTAGTGATTAAAAATAATTATAATGGATGACTCATGAGTCTATAGCAGGCTTTGCATCAGCAAATAAAATTGGTCAGGATAGACAGAAAAAAGTGCATTGATGTTTAGCTACCAAATGGATCTTCCAAGCCCTCATTACCGATCCCTTTCCAAATGAAGTCTTTTCATCCTAAATATCCCAGATACATTTTGCATTTGTAATTTTTTCTAATTAAAAAATGAAAGAAGAAAAATGGAATGAGCACGCAGCGTGACACCTCTCCTGAACAAAGGGCTCTCCAAAATGCAAACAATTACAGAGGTCTTCTAAGCGATGTACTCACACATAGGAAATAAAACAGTGAAGCAGGAATTACCGCGCCAAGTGAAGACCCTGCCAGCTTTCACTTATTTACTGTTTCTCCCTTACAGCCTTCTGTCAAAACTCTTGTAATCCATCAGCTCTTTTAGCTTAGGGGATCTTTTTCCAATAGGATCCTAAACTTTGCCAGCTTGGACCAAAATGGCCCATTAACATGTTAAGCTGTTGCCTGCGTTCTTCTGCTAAGAGTTGCATGTGCTGACTATTTGAGATGAAAATTGAAAAGGGAGGTGAAAATTGAAGGGGGGGAAAGGATGGGGGAGCATGAAATAAAGGTTGGCTATGATACTGGATTATTATCTATTGTTTTTTTTTAACTACGTGTTCTCCCATTCTACAATATTTGAGAACAGGAAGGTAGAAAGGACTGCTCTTGAAACAAACTCCTTTTCCTTCAGAGTCTTTCCTGGTTATGTTTCTTTCTTGCCTACTTTTCTGTTCTCCAGTATAAAATTATTTGCATACTACTCAGCCTAGACAAGAGGGGACCTCTCTTCTCTAACAAGTCACTGAGAAGAAGGTCAAAGAACTGGTAGGAAACACAAATATAAGTTAAATGATTTGCTAAGGATTGTGTCAGTAACAGGTTCAGGAATCTTTCATAAGGACCAAATCTTGAACTTCCTCTGCTGGCGAACCAACTGATTCAATATGATACCTAAAGGGTCATGTTCCTCTTTCATGGACTGTTTATGCACTTAGCTGTTGGCTTTCTCCCCACCACCACTACTGTACTGCCTACTGATCAAAGCATTTGCTCAGGGTCTGAATCCCTGAGGGTTGCCTGCTAGAAACTTCCCAATTACTCAAGCTTTTCTTAGGAGTCGGAATTTCAATGAGTACTCATCTAACCTCTGTACTGAACACAGAGTGTACTGAACACCATCTGTGTTTTCCTAGAAGTCAAGTGTACTTCGGAATCTTATTGCACTGCCTTATTGAGAATTCTTCTACCAGTGGGTTGGTAGGGTAGGAGGAGATTACCTGGGAGATGGCAATAACACATTTCTCCTCAAGATCCATGGCAGCCATCCCTGCTACAGCAGAGATATCTCGGCTCTGTGCCTTTAAAACTGTTTTTCACCTAATAGGTAAGGATACCCCAAGGATCTCTGCATGAATACACCTCCTATTATAAATATATGCATAGTGTTGCCTGGATTCAGCCTGGAGACACCCTTCCCTGTCTCTGTCATACCTTAATGTTGCTTTTACAGTTGACAATGAGAGCCTCCTAGACAGATGTTTAAGGATTTCTCCCTGCTTCTGGGCTGTCAGTATCTGTAGGTAGAAAAACCAGCTCTACAGGAGGGAATTGTAAGATTGCTATTGGCAAACTGCTTGGTACCTGTAGCACCTCTGAAGTTCCCAGATGTGGCAGAAGAAATTAGGCCTGGAAGGTGGAAGGATGGAGCCAGACTTGGGAGTTCAGCAGAACTTGCAGGATTGAGCTTGATGGGCCCCAGGAGATGAGGCTGGGAGATTTATAGCTAGGATAGTTGCTGGCTCTGGGCATCAGGCCAACATCATTGTCTTAGACACAGTCAAAGAAGATGAACTCACAGAGGACAAACATTGCAGTGCAAACCACTTACACTAATTATGTCTACTGTCCTAATTATGTTAGCACTGGTTTCCCTTTCCCTTCCAGCCTAAGCAGTTGCTGCTTCTGTCTCACATGTCACCTGGAGTTCATACTCCTCTCCACCTCCCACAGAAACCCTGCTGTTTTGTGACTTGCTCTCTGTTAGCAGCCACTGTGCTCATGCCAGCAAGACAGACATTTTGGATTAGTGAGGATGAAGTTATTCCTGGGTAGAGTTTATAAAGAGCTCTGGTCTGAATGACAACACGCTATCATCCGTTATTAACGCCTATCTCTGAACTTTTTTCCAGGTTCCATAATCCCTTTTCTTATAAAGGGCTTTAAAAACTTAATTAGATGAATAAATAAGTCCAGATTGAGGGCCTGAACTAGTTCAGCCTTCTCCTGCTAACAAATCTCTGGATCAGTGCATGGAAAAAGCCCAGAAAATGTCTCTTGTCCCACCAGCTGCTATTCTGGCTTAAGATAATAAGCTTTTCTCAACAGCCAGCTAAATCTCTCCCTTCCCCAAATAGCCCTGTTCAACTTTCAAGTCACAGAAAATGCTTTCTTTGCTTACCCCACAGCCTTAGGAAGTAGAGCCTCATGTGAAACAAACACAGGAGCACATAAACACCTTTAAGCATGTACATGCATCTATCTTTTTAGACAAAGGCTAATAAAAAACATGCACACAGTTAATTTTTTCGTCGAACTGAGGTCAGTACCATGAAGATTAATTGATGGATTAGGATTCAGAAATCACCAAATGAGTGGCTTTGCTTGAATTATAGAATCATAGATTAGTTACTGTAACATGCATCTGAAAAAATAACTTTTGTCACATCACATGGCCCTTATAACTGTGACTGTCCAAGGAAAATACAAACCTTTCCAAGGAAAAACAAATGTTAGATAAAGAATCTTCAGCATAGTCAGTCTCCCTCATAATCATATAGCATTTGTATTTCTTAAGTTCACTGACATTCAGCTTCTGGTGTTTGCTTCAGATCTTTATCAAGCAGATAATCCAACATCAGGTTCTCCACAGCTGTCATTGGTGAAAAGCAGTGCGTGTTCACTCTTCTAAATGCATTTGTCTATGGATGAGTTAGAAGGTGGCTTTTGGTTTGTAATAAAAGTGTCGTGTTCTGTTTCCATAAGGTAGAGCTCTAGACTGCCTACTTCTTCATTACAAATAAACACCGAAAATCATGTAAGTCATTGGTGACTATACCTTCCTGGAACTTAAAGTGGGCAGTCAGGATTTTTTTTTTATGGTTTAAGGAAAGAAAATCTTGCAGCAGCTTTAGAAAATGAAGGATTTCTGCCACTCACCCAAGGACACAAAAGCACACATACACAGTCTACCATTAAATTGTCCCACCTTTGTTTTGCAATAAGTATTGCTGAGAGTAGTACCCACTTTTATTTCAGACTGGAGGCATTCACTAAACAAGGCTGAGGAGCATTGATCTGAGCTACTTAGTTAATCAATACTTCTTTTGCATGCTTATCTGGAAACTTCTGCTCCTCACAACTCCAGTTTCACTTCACCAATTCCAATAAGGAAGGTTAAGTTTGGATTTATTTTTATCAGTTTTTAGAAAGCCCATCAAGCCATCATCTAAGTAGCAGAGTTCATATTAGCTTCTGAGGACTGCATCTCTTTTTGATGGCTAAGTAAAGCAGTGTCTTTGTAATGAGCATCCTTCTAGGAAACTGTTGTATAATACAAATAACACATTAATTACTTTTAGAAACTGAAAGCATATTACTGCATAGTTTGCAAAATTGTTATTCTGGGTAGAAGGATGACACATTTTTGTGTGTTTCCACTACACACTGCCTGATAGGAAGTAGAGGAGGCCTTCAGTTAACGGGGAGAAACGACAAGCTTACAGGCCTTAGTATTCACTTCAGTGACCCCAATATCTGTTGCTGAGGCGAGCAGCTCCAGTGCTGTCAGGATCAGCAATGTAGTGCTGTAGTGTGGTGTGCAAGGGGTTCCCAAACTGAAGGAACCTCAGGGGATGAAGAGACCCACTGGGAGTCTACAGCTCATGACATAGAAGCTAAGGAGACTTGGATGGAGCCAGGAATAACAGCAGGCAAGGCTCCACCATGTATAAAAGAAACCCATTGGGAGTGTCAGAAGTGTGGGTTATTTGAAAGAAATAAAGACATTTTGATAAGTGACCTCTGAATTAGGATTTCAGATTTAGCTGTCATGGTGTTGACCTACAGCAAGGAGCTTACCTCATATTCCAGTCTTGGCATCTCCCACCCATATATCTGTATTTTCCACTTTATGGTTATTTGTTGTGGTTATCACGCTAGCCTGCTGCATACAATCCAACTGCTGCATTACTTCTGTTATTGCTCAGTGTCCCGACACTCATTCTTGTCCACAGTGGTTGCACATCAAGAGGACCGATAGTGGAAATGAGAGTAGTTGAAGGATGAGTGTTTAGGAGAGTGAGGAGGAAGATGGTTTGAGCACTCCACCTTCACTGACATCAGTGGACTGCAAACAAAGCTGGGGAATTCACAGTAACGCACTATCCTTGGCCAAACCCAACCAACAGGACAAAGTAAAGCATAAAATTACCTTTATTTTTCAAAGATATCCTTGCATTTCAAACCTTTAAATCTTTCTGAGTTCATAAAACTGGCTAGCTCAAATTTATGTTAGGAGATTATTTATTTAAGTTGCTGTAGATGGCAATGCCTTTGGTTTTTTTCTAAATCTCATCCTTCTTTCTTCTAAAGCTTATTTCACTACTAACATGAAACAAACAAGAAATTTATGCTAAATTAAAGAGTTTTAAATAAAGAGAAGGTAAATGGCCTCTTCTACTTGTCTCTTCCTGCTCGAACTGGACAGTCAAATAACATCATAGTGGTGCCACCTTTGTGAAATTCAGGTAAACCTGAAGGAAGAATAAGAAATGCATTCTTAGCAAAAAAAATCAAGACAGGCTTTTCTGAAAAAGAAAGAAGTGATGAGTTTCAAATTATATCTCATTATTATTTAAAAAAACATCTTGTTTGAGTGGGAAGAAAAGAATATTAACATTTCATGAGCTAACTAAAACAAAAAACATTCTGAGTATTTTGCTACTTCAAATACAACTGCCTTTGTCAAATATTTAGTGCTTTTCAGGGGATAGAGAGCAGCCGCCTTTCCTATGTCTTATTGTAAGTTTTCTCGTAAACTTTATTTGTGTCATTATGATAAAACCTATAATCTACTTTCAGAAAAACTGAAGGGTAACTGGAATCATTTTAAATGAAACAAAACAAAAATGTGATTTTATACTGAACATGGAAACACAGCCGCTGTTCAGTTCCTTTTATGTATATATACTTCCCAAGACTCAAAGGGATATTGAAAATATTTAAATATTCAAAATAATATTTAAAAATAATATTTAATTTAATATTTTTAAAATTCCAATTTTGCTAAAAATGTAGGATCATTTTTTAATTGAAGTTTTAACAAAAGGTCCATTCCACAGGACATTGAATGATTCTGACATTTACTTTTCTTCTGAGGCAGAAGCCAAAGCTCCTTCACCTAAATACTTTATTTGGAACCAATAAAAATGTTTTCTTCTAAAAAAAAACAAAAATACTTTGTTCCAATCACAATTTCTTTTATATTAATTAATTATGTTTGTACTTGAAATCAGTTGATTCTTGGTTAAAAAAAAAAGGAAAACTATTCTATTCTGAAAACATCAGGATAGAACATGCAAAATTATCAAAATGCATTCATCTGGGAGATGGGGAATTTCTCCACAAAAAAAAAAAAAACTATTTCTCCAAAATGCTTCAGCACAGACTCATTTTCTAACAGTAAATTGCTTTTGTTGATGATATCCAAAGTGGCTGAAGTTCTTGTTGTGATGAAGTGCTTGCACAGTTTGCTTATCTCCTTTGTACTTGCAGTCCTCTCTGCAATATACTGCTTGTCAGAATGATTCAGAAAGTGTCTCCTTCTCACCTCATGTTTAAAGCCCAGCATTAAAAACCCATGAAAACCCAAATGGTATTAATCTCTTCTTTCTTATCTGAAATCTAACAGATGAAAATGAGGAAAGAGGTAATTTACCCATCATCTTACTTCAAACTAGGGTTAATTATATGTAATTATACATAAATCAAGAGACATTTGTCATTTTTTTTCCTAAATACACCCAGTGATTGAGATATACCGGAATTCTTTAAACAACTTGTTTCCTACTTTGTGATTCACTTATTCTGCCATTATAAAGTTTTAAAGAGTGTCTAGTTTTAAATGCTGGAAATTTCCCTTGTTTGGAGTTTATATCCAATAGGTCTTTTGTTCACCCCAATCACGGCAGCAATCAAATTGTTGCCATTCTTCATGCCCTTTATACATTTGGAAAGTGTTATAGTGCGTCCAGTCAGTCTTCTCCTTTCAACATCAAGGAGCTATTGTGCATTCAACTGTTCCTCGTAAATCAAGGTTTCTAGATGTCTGATCATCATATCCAGGTAGTCATCATCTAGTCCAAGTTACTCTACTCATTTCTTGCACTGTGATGCTGAAACCTGGACCTTGATTTCAGAATATGTGGCCCAGGCAATTTCCCTCAACTGTCTAGATAGTATCAGCACAATAATTCCTTGCTCTTGGTCTGTTTTAGGTTTTTTTTTTTGGTTAGTAAGGGTTTTTTCTGGTTAGTAAGGGTTTTTTTCAGGGGGGATTTATATATTTCCTTATTTTTAACAGTGTGATATAGGTGTATCTTATTCCTGCCATCTAAGTAATTAGTGAAGAAAAGCAAGTGTTTTTTTGCCTGTCTCCAAACTCTCTGAACTCCTCTGAAGTATGTAAATTGCTCTGAGAAAGGTGTATGCTTCAAAATCATCAGAAGGCCTGATACAACATCATCTAAAATTGAATCTCTCTTCCCTTAGCATTCTCATTTATGTTCCACCAAATACGTTTGTATTTACAGTTTCTCCACTTTGAAAGAAAAATATAACACATCAAGAAAGAAACTGCACTAAAATCTTTTTAGAGCTGCAAATACATCTGGAAACAAAGCAGGCAAAGGAAGTAGAGATAAGAAGTATACCAAACATTTTTAATAAAGGACGGCCTTATTTGTGTGAAGGGAAAAGAAAAGCTTCATGCCCCGTTAGGTTGCTATTAGAAACCTCATTCTAAAATGTAGAAGTGTTAAAATTTCAGGATGGTTTATTAGAGATATTGCCATCTATTCAGACAGGAGTGTTTATAGAGATCTGAATACTGAAACATTTCTGCTGTGAAGCAAATATGCTGACTCCAGACTTTCTGAAAGGAGCTCTAGAAAAAATTATGAAGAGAAATGCTCCTGCATGGGAAAGTCTTGAACACTGATAACCTGGGGAGCCGTTAAACATGTTGTGGGGCTGATGACAGGGATGCTGACAACCTTTTGTGCTTAGGCAATCAGACCTTGAGGTGTTTCAACAGCTAGAGAGATTAACCACAGGAACAACCTGGTAAACACCACAGAGGTTTCTTCACCAGTAAATAATGTTCATGCGAGATATGTGCTTGTATTTCCAATGAAAATTATCACTACATTTTGGAAAAAAGAAAACCTTGGGACAACCCTCTGGATGAGCTGGAGCCATGCCAAGGTTGTTGCAGTCTTCTTTCTGGCCTTTTCATCTACCATGGAGAGGACACTGGAGATGTTCTCCTCTTTGAGGAGCTGTGACCATAATCCAGTGATCAACTTAATCTACAAATACCTCGCCTTCAATGAAGAGTGAGTTGTGAGAAAACAAAAAAAAAGCTTAAATTCTTAGCTCAGGCTGGATTCCCCCTCTCACCTTTACCTGCCTTTTTAAAGTAAGCAATTAACATAGGGAAGGAAGGTCATCTGTTTCTCTCTGTAGCGCTGGGGACAATAAGGGTTAGGTCTTGGTGGGATATCACTGTGCTAATGGAACCCTGTGTTAACCCAACTGCCAGCATCATGGATTACAGGAGCTGCACTCACCAACACTGACACTCTCCCAGAAGCTGCCTTGTAAGACCCTGCCTGTAACATAAGCACTGTCTAAATCTCTGCAGTTTTTGAGCTGGGAATAGAGTATAACAAATAATTTATCCCCAGATTTGGAAAGCTCCCTTTCCCACCACCTCCCCAGGATAAATGAGGAGTGGTTTAGAGAGGCTTATAATTTGCTTTTCTATTTTGGCTGTGGTTTGATATTCTATGGTTCATTGCATCAGCACGTAAATAGAATGCAATACAAAAACATGGTTTCTGAAAGAGCAAGGTCGTACAGCTCTCCTTGGACAGCTATGGCCCTTGTCTCACCAGGAGACAGCATCACCATCTGCTCAGCAGGGCCAGGTCTGTCCCTAACTGATTCAATGAACAAACAGAACATGGATATTGCCAAGACCTATGTGTAAAAGGCTGGGAAAAAAACAGAAAGGAGGCTGCCCCGTACAGCTGTAAGTCATTCCCTGCCTTGCTGGCACATGCGCAGCAATAGACTCTCTAATGCAAAGATCACCTCTCAGAGGGGCCCTGGTCTCATAGAGTGCACTGGAGTGATTTGTTGTCAGCATTCCTTTCTTTGATGGAGGGAAGGGTAGGGAGAAGTGCCTGCAGATTCGTGGACAAGGAAAGGGTGGTGAGGAAGCTGAAAATTGCCCCAAAGACCTGGATTTGACCTCCATATCTTTACAGTGACACTGAAAGGGGTAAGTAGTTCCCCCCTGACTGTGCTTTGGGAGGCAGCAGATGACTTGCAGCTTACCTGAAAACTCAGAGCTGCATTTTGTGTCGGTGGGAACTGCGCTGCTGAGAGACAGAGAAACAGGCAACAAGCTCTGAAAATGCGAGCATCAGCCACGTCACCTGAGTACCCCCAGATTAGTTTGTGAGTACCTGTAATTCTCTGTGTTGTCTCACTCTCAGAGAGAATCGTATCTTAGCATCTCAGAAAGGTTTATAAAGACTGCCATTGATATTTGTGAAATGCTCATGCAATCTAGACCAAGAGCTACAAAAATATCGCAAATAAGCCTAAATAGGGCAAGTTTTGACTGATATTCATGCCACAAGGCTGACACCAGACATTTAAGATTATTAATATTAAAATAGCTGCTATGTTAATGAGAGTATTGATTCGGAGAAAACTCAGGAACAAACTTGCCAACAAAGTTTTCAAGCTGGCAAGCAGGTATTCTTTATTGCGGCGCAGGGAGACACGGGGATATCTCCTCCTAACGTGTGTCACCCCATTGCCACACAAGCCGTCCTTTTATAGCCACTGGGCATACATACATATTCATGAGGCTATGTATGGATTACATAATTTTCCAGAAAGTTCCCCGCATGTGTACAGAATTGTGGGGGTGGTCTCTGAGGGTCATTTACTTCTTCCAACAATCTTCATCACTTCTGACAGCCTTTGAAGCATGTGCAGTAGATGCTCATACCAGTTTAATTAGTTCGTTAGCACCAGAGACATAATAATCCTCCTATCCTCCTGCTTATCACTTAGTTTAACTGCAGCCCATCCTGGACATCTGCGGTTCCCAGATACTCCTTATCCCTGTGTCCTGTTCTTCTAGACTGTTTTTCTTAAACAATGTCACAACTATAATGATTTGTCTTGTGAGAATTCTCAGTATGCTCTCTAGCTGTACTCTATTTTTTTCTCTTATGTAGCATGCACCTCAGTAATTTTCCATTGCTACTGTTACAAAGCCATCAAACTTAACATTACTTAAAACTAATTCTAAAGGTTTCTATATTCCATTTTGTGATTTTGTGCCCCCTTGTCTCAGTATATCCGGTACTACAGTACCACAGCCATAGCGGACACTAACACAGGAGCAGCCCAACCTGCATACTGATGATGCCAATGTCAGGGACAGAACAGAGTAATCTCTTTTACAGGATTCTGGCTGAGAGATGAGTTTTACATCGGGAGAGAAATGAATATGTACAAAACCATTGCGACATAAGGTACAAGCTGGCATCTCTGGAAGTAGAATCATAGAATCATAGAATGGTTTGGGTTGGAAAGGACCTTAAGATCATCCAGTTACAACCCCCCTGCCATGGACAGGAACACTTCACACTAAACCATGTCACCCAAGGCTCTGTCCAACCTGGCCTTGAACACTGCCAGGGATGGAGCATTCACAACTTCCCTGGGCAACCCATTCCAGTGCCTCACCACCCTAACAGTAAAAAACTTCTTCCTTATATCCAATCTAAACTTCCCCTGTTTAAGTTTTAACCCATTACCCTTTATCCTGTCACTACAGGTCACTAATGAAGAATCCCGCTCCAGCATATCCCCCTTCAGATACTGAAAGGCTGCTATGAGCTCTCCATGCAGCCTTCTGCTCTCCAGGCTGAACAGCCCAAGTAAATCTGAAAGGGTTTGTTGCCCTGCAGGCAGAAGCCACTATTGCCTCTGCTGCTGCTCATGCTTTTGGCATGCAGTGGGAGATGACTTAAAATGCTTTCAGAGCCCCAGGTGAGGAGCCATCACCCAGCGCTTCAGCAGGACAAAGGAAAGCTTGTAGCACTCAAAGGTCTGCTATGGTTTGAAACCTGTAGAGTCCCTGCTGTGGAGGTGAGCATTTGTACCCTGGACATACTCAGATAAGCGGCACAGGGCAGGGTGTGAGTGAGTCACAGATCCTGAGCATCCTGCCCACCCCATGGTGACATTAACATGCTCATCAGGCTCTTTGCAGCTGTACGGGGAGGAGAACTCTCAAGAATGTCAAATTTTCACTGCAGCTGCAAGAAGAACCTTTTGTTTTGTAAACACAATAATCTGGTGTGTAAAACGTGAGATTTTCCTTGGAATTCCCAGTTCATAGACAATTGGGAATACGCTTCTCCACTAATTCAGGCTGAACACGTGTTTTAAGGAAAATTTCCCAAGAACTGGGAATGCTGCTTGTCCCCAGTTCTGCCAGACAGCAACAGGGAACGTCTTTTTAAAAACAAAAAGGAGGAGGGAAGGAGCTAAGAAGGGTAGTCTAACCCTCTTTCAGCAGCACAGCAGGGAAGCCAAAGGGAATAACATCGCTATCATTCTGCTACATGAAAAAGATCATCACAAAAGTTCAAAACAAAAGTAGAAAACAGAGACCTGCAACAATTCCAGCATTCTTAACCCTCTTGAAAGAGCTAAGAAAGCTGGGGGTCACAGGCAAGGGAGATGCAGGCACACAGGCTGTGCTTTGCAGAAGCCATAATGCTGGAAGGGAGGGAGTGAAAAACACAGATGTGTCAGCACTGGGTAGAGGCTTTGGGCAGTGAGACATTTTGGAAGAAGCAAGGAAGAGACAAGACAGAATGTCCCTGTCCTCCAGCTGTGATAGGGACAAGGGTGTCAAATTGATTAGACATAACGTGTGAGTGGCATCTCTGCTTTACATTTTCTTAAAGCCAGGTCCAGAAATATCACCCAGGTGGGCTCATGACTTGCTCACCATTCACACAGACTGTGGAGACTGCTTTCAAATATGCAGCCATCCCGGACATTTCACTGTATGATGCTCTGGGTTAGTAGCTGTCAGAGCTGGAAAATGAACTAGAATCTATTACTTTTACAGGTCTGCCTATGGCTGTTAATTTTCACCCTCTAGAAAGCAAATGCCTTGTAACTTCATCGAACTGTTATGGCTCCAGACAGCTTATTATGTATATACAAAATACATCCAAGTGATGGGCTGGGTATCATGCACACAGATGCAAATATAATTTACTAAACCAGATGAAAAAGAAGGTGTTGCAAAATGTCATGCCTCAGACTAACTGCTGTATGTTTATTAATTAATATGAAATACGATTAACAATTACATAGGATGTAGATTCCTCTTCTGCTTTGCTTCTTAATTGGTACAATAAAATATTAACTATGAAAGAAATTTACCTTCCAGTCTTATTACACTGGAAATTTCCACTGCCCTGTTGAGCACTGAGAAAGAAAAAGCGATGTTGTAATTCTGCAGTGATCTATGTTGTAAATAATTCAAAAGGGAAGTTCACTGTATGCCTGCAACTCTGATTACAGTGAAAGACAGTGACACCAGACTGCCCACTGGCTTAAAAGCATCTGCAGGTACCTTATGTATAATTAGGGACCTGAAAAGAAAACCATGGAGGAAAACTTATATACATGTGTTCCTCAAATATCATAAAAAGCTCAGGCTGTGGAGTGATAAATTACCAGACCTGTAACTCAATCTCAGCTTTCTAATGATCTCATCGATCAATCATACTTCATGGCTACGATTCATGATATGATCTGAACTCCCTCTATTGAGTTATGGCTTTGTTACAAATCCCATGTTATCCATTATCCTTACATTGAATATACACTATCTTATTACAGTAGCACTCAACAGCACTGCCAGGCTTGAGGGGTTATCAGCTTTCCCATTAGAAGTTCTGGTTTTCAAAGGATTACAGATCATACAAGAGAGTATACTCTGAGTGCAACTTCTCTGCATGATTTTAGGAAAGGGAGGATGGGATTGTGATTAGGCTGCTAACCTTGGCAAAGAGCTTCTGCAAACCCTTGCTGCACACAGGCTATGAATACAACCTTGCTCAAGTCACTTGGGCAGCTGAAACATATCATCTGGTAGACTACAGAGCACAGGGAGCTGAACTGGCTCCTGGAGCTGGCAACATCCATGCAGGGCTGAAAGAATCACCCAGGATAAGACCCCTCTACTCAAATGGGGAAAGGGTCCAGCAGAAGCAGCTCAGCTGCAGAAACAGTTTTACTGTGCCCAACTGTCTTTATTCATATGGGAAAGATGGGGGATTGGTCTTACTGATTATTTCTTTGGGAAAAAAGTATGTTGATATTCACAGTCCTTTTGCAGAGGATGATTTACTAAAATATTGTGGAGCTCACGGTGTAGCTAAGCCACATTTGAGCATTTTACCACTGATGAATTTGACAGGCAGGTGAGATGCAGTGAGTTGAGGAGGAATAATAAAAGATTCTTCGAATAAAAGGTTCTTGGTGCTTTGAGGTTCACCTGCATGATGCCAAAAGATGGGCCTGTGTACCCCAAACAAGCCTAAAATAGGGCATAGATGAGCCTTCATGTATGAGTGATAGCTGGAGAGCTGACCAGGGAAGGGGCTCATGAAACTCGTAGCTGCCTCCTTGCAAGAAGGCAGCTGTGAACCAACTCAAAACAAAACAGCTTCTCCCCTGAGGACACTGAGGGCAGTGGGTAGGTGAGATCTTGTTTCCCCAGGTGCTAATTGAAAGATGTGTCAACATTACCTAATGTCAGAGAGCAGTGGGAGTGCGGCTGCTCCAGGAAGGATGCAAGCCATGCAACCATGCACAGGTAGAGACTGTGCTCTCAGCTGCAGAACACAGATCCCCTGCAGCAGAGTGGGGCTGGGCTCCTGACAATGTCCAGCTCTACCAACAGCCCCAGATGAGGTGATGATTCAGGACCAGGGTCCATCAGAGCCCAGTCAGGAACAGCAGGAGGTGGTGCTTGTGACAAATTACTTTGACCCTTGTTCTCTTCTGCACCACAAATGCCATCAATCTCACCTTCTAACCATCTAACACATAACAACATGGCCAAGGACCTTCTTCTCCTTTCCCTCTGGTCCCAGGTCCCTTCTTCTGCTCTTTTCTTTGGTCACGCAGCTGAAGGTAAGCGCGTATGAACATGCTAGAGCATGGATTGAATCCACTCATCCAAGGAGATGTTTACTGCTAGTGGATTTGAATGAGGCCCCCCCACCAGCGCAGACTAGTTGACTGATATCACATGGGTTGTATTGAAATGGCTTCTGTCAAGCGTTCCAAAAGCAGGACCTGAAAAGAACAGGGCTTGCTCTTGCTTAGTACACAAATGTCTTCTGATAACGCCTCTGCAAACCCCAAGCTCTGTCTTAACTGTCTCTCCACTTGAACAGAAAAGCGCATTACTTTTTTTTTTTTCCAAAGCATAGTGATTAATTAAACTTGTCTAACTCAGTTTAATTCCTCTTTAAGGTTTTCCTCTATTTTTAGAGCCTATAATTCTGGTTCTGTGACATTTTAAAGTTCAGTGACGGTTTTGGGGTAGTCAGCTCTGAAACATCAAGGTGAATTTCCAGTGAGCAATTCAAAGACGTTTCAGAAAATTCTCACCAAGGTGCTAAAAAAATCCCAACCAAAACCGCATTTTAAACTGGCATCTCTGTTAGAGGCAGGAAAAGGTTCCCCTCAGCAGCACAATGGCCTAGATGCACACTTCTGTACATGGGATCAATAAAAAACGATGTAGAAGGAAAACCGTAGTGACCTACTTGTTGTTTTATATAGAAAAATGTGTGGATGTTGAACAGGTACAATGGATTAATGTATTGGCTTTTACCCATAGCTGCAGTTATTCATTTTATTTTAATCTGAAGTGCTCATTTATTAAACAGTATTTATTTGTTATTAAAGAAAATTTATGATTGCTAGTAAAATTGAGCAACTTAACCCCATTTTTGAGTTGTCATAAATAAATAGATAAATAGACAAATAGATATATAAATATATATCCCTTCACCTGCTGCAAGTAGACAGGTCAATGAGTGAGTTACCTGCTTACCTTTACTGATCAGCTGGGGCATCCTTCCCAGAGAGAGACCAGATCCCTTCCCTGAAGGCATCATTAGTAAGATTCTCAGACCTTTGCTATGCTTGTGGTCAGTCTGGCTGGCTGTATTGCTCTATTTCAACCTAAAAATCTGTGTAATTTTTTTAGTCTCTTCCACCACATCAATCTACTTTTAGTAAAGAAAAAAAGACACTCAAATGTGCATTCATTTGGGTATGCTATATCTAGTGGAAAAATGTGATAAGGTGGGAAGGAAGAAAGAAACCAACAGAGTCAGATGATATCATCACTAATTAATAGAAACATCAGTAGTTTTCTTCCCTGTAAACTGGGTGCATTGGATACTGTGAAAAAAAAAAATTATCTAAAGCTGTTTCCGTGAATCACACCTTAAACCTCAACTTTTCTGTAAGGACATGTTCCAAAAGCCATTAATGAATCTGCATCAACTTCTGCAAACTTTGGTGTAAACCTGAGAAGTTTCCAGTTTGCTTCTACCAACTAGTGTGTATTGTGGCCATTAATGTTCCTGGTAAAGGGATTCAGCACCAACACAGACACATGTTAATTTGAATGTCCACCTCTAGAGATGTGACTTCAGCAGAGGCTAGTGCTATTTGAGATGCCCCAGAAGATCCCACCTGGACTCCAGCTGCCGGTCTTAAAGTGCTCTGGTCAGCCATAGATTTACCAGCCCCATATGGTTACCTGACATGCAGCAGTTTAGATAGATGAGTAAAGCCTTAGACCTCTACTGACTGCAGTGGGATCCTGAAACATCTGACTCACAACATGGACATATAAATTTAAGTACCTAAACTCATTAGTCATGAGCTGAAGTTCTTTCCAAGCTTCTAACTGGGCTCTGGAGAAACCAGCTCTGATGCAGCGTGCACTGTTCTCTTCAGTTAGTCTTAGGATACATAAGATGATATTCCCCATTTGCAGTCTCCAGCAATGGAAGCAGAAACAGTAGATGTTATAAGCAGCCTGGTGTTACCTCTAGGGAAGCAAAAATGCTTAAGGGTGAGTGCTAGGCAGGGTTAGATGCTGGAAGACATTTCCTTCCCACACCTGACGTTGCTGAGCTAGTTCAGTCCATTGCAGAGAAAGAGAAATTGCTCTCGATACAGCTGATTACAAATTCTTTTGAAGGCAGGAAAACACTCATGGTGTACAAGGCATGATGTTCGCAAGAAGTAAGCTTTGTGACCTGACATGGGGCAGGAGGAATTTTACAGCCTTCTAAATTCCATTTCCTCCCTGACAAAGCCATTATGAAGAAAAAAGCTCTTTAATGGTCTATACAATACAGGAATAAACTGAGATACACGTTTTTCCAATCAGGTGCTGTAGCACTTCAATTGAACTGCCTCTAAGGACAAAAAAGAAGATGCTGCACTGTTTTCTGGACCTGTGTAGTCACATCAACCAATGCAAATACAGCATGACATCCAGACATCCTTAATCACCATCACAAAAAGCTGTCATTGCCACATATTTATCCCCTGCTGACAAGACAGATTCAGGTCCTCTGGTTACTGAATCCACGGCATAGTCTGCTTCCGCAAGATAACAAAAATGCCAGCAGGAAGTCAGAAAGCACTGCCCCAGTTACCCATCCACTGTCATGCACTGGATAATTGTTACTCCTTTGAGACTCAGGACTTGCTGAGGAGGAGAGAAGGGACAACCCAACAGCCAGGCTTTGGACCTGCACTGAAATTCAGATTAATTTTTGGAAAAATATATGTGGAACCTCCAGTGTGTCTGTTTAATTACTCATTAATGTAATCAAAGAGTTTATGTGGTCCTTTAAAATGGTATTTGGATTACATAAGTTGCTGGTAGGAAGCCAGCAACTTACAAGCCTGAAAGCATTCAGTTCCATCCCTGACCTTTTTCTCAGTCATATAAGTGCTCATTAAAGCTGCAATAGCGTGAAGGCATCCCCCTGACAGATATTTTGCACCCATTAGACACCACATGAAGCAAAGATTCATGACTCCTTCTCTAGCAGCAGAAGCAGGCAGAAAAATATGCCAGAGAGCCGAGTTTTCTGATCACAGAACCTTTCCTTTTGGGATTCCTGGGGATATAAACTATGGAGTTGTGTTTCAGTCCGGATCATGTGAGCCTAAAGGCTATACTATTAAGCCTGGAAGTGAGGTACATCCAACTTTCCTTTAATCCTCTACATGTCAAGCAACCAGTGATACTTTCGTGTTTAGGCTTCTAACAGCAATGGAGAGGACCCTGTGGGAACAATTAATTCTTTCTGCTGTAGTATGGGTTCTCTCATATTTGTATTCAGCTCAGCGCATTTTGGATCAGCAACTGAAACCCCTTTCCAGCCAGGGTTTCAAAAGATGGTATAAATAGACTTTATTTACCTGTGACCGTAAGTTTAGAAGACAAATGCAACATTTTGTATAGTTATAAGATTAGTGGCTAGGAATGGGCACAGTTGTTATATAATTTATTTAAATGCCTCCATCGGCTAAAAACTAGATATTTAAGGATGATTATCCTGGTGAAATTTCAGAACCACCAACATACTCTAGAGGAAAAATTGGATTTTTGAATATGCAACAACACAGTTATTGGCATCTTTGATGCCCAATTATGTGTAAAAACCTGGTCCAGAGTGCAAGAAGCAAAAAAAGCCTGGAATGTGCCCCATTTTCTGTCTCTTTTTCATCCAAACAGAGCTCAACAATTGGGCAACTGTGAGCATGCAGAGCATGGTTTGACCTACTTAACTCCAGAGATTGACTGAAACGTACACAAATACAGTAAAAGAGGAAAAACAGCTCTTGCAATAGAGCTATTGTGTAACTGCTATAGTTGGGTTTGTAGCTTGTGGCATCCATGAGTTGCCATGGCGATACCACGGGGAACTATAGCAGGTGTAAAAGTTACAGATTTCATTCCATACCTTTGGATTCTCGCATCTCTGCCCTACAAATACCTCCACTGAATTAGGCATGTAGAGTTGGTTGTGAAGACATTAATCTGAATCTACTAACACCTCTGTTACATTTGCACAGTACTTGAAAAGCTCACCTGCAGCATGAATGTTTTATGATTGATTACAACCAGCTGGTTATTTCCTTATTTTTTGGAAGTTAAACAAGATTTGCTGGAGCCATTTTCCAGCTGGATTAGAGGAGTAGGAAAATAGAGTTTTGCTTTAAAAAAAAAACCAACTTACTCAGATGAACCTATAAGCAACTTCAACAAACACCTGCCTTTAAAAGGCGCAATTATAATATCGTGTAAGTATAGGATTGCAAATTTAACTTGTGCATGAATTTGCTAAACTGGGTGTCAGAGCCTGCAAATGTCTCTTGCATATTCAGTTTTCAGCTCTGAATACTGCCGTCTCATTGAATTCACAGCTGTAAGCCTTTGCCTGAATGTGCATAAGAAGCACTCCCAAAACCACAGAATATCTAACAAAAACAGAGGACCAGAGGCAAAGCAACAGTTGCATGTACTTCTCAGCACAAAAAGCCCCTCTGTGTACATTTATCCTGTTGTTTCTATTGTCATAGTACCTGCCAGCTTGGTGAATGTTGAAATAAAAATGAATTCATCAAGAACCTATGACTCTTGGGAGTTATCATCTCAAATATGGGAATGAAGCAGGGTTATTTTACTCAAAGGGCTTCCCTGCTCTTTTTTTGCCAATATCCTTATTACACATCTTTGTGCAGCATCCCAGTGTGGGACACTGCGTACCCCTACCCCAAGTGAGTTTATTGCTATCAGATGGTATTTGAGGAACCTGCCATCACATCATTCATATATTAGAAAACCCAGAAGCATGTTGCCACTTGAATGGGGGAAAGCCAGTCTCTCATGGTCCTGGGAAAACTGTCTCATTACAGTGATAACAGAGATCAGCTCAAGGAGAGGAACTACCCAACAGCAGACTGCTTTCTTTAGTGCTCTCCATGTAATTTGAGGGGAAGTGAAAAGGAAAAAACCTGAGAGCTGATACCAGCCACAGTTAAAAGAGGAAAGACTTGAGGAAAATCTGAGTAGATTATTACAAAACCAAAGTGCATTAAGCACTGAAAATAACTAGTGGTGGTTTGATACCCTGATCTGCTTAGAATCATTCTGCGATGGGTTTCCTCAAAAGATGGGCTAAAAATCATAGCACAGCATCAGCACAGGCTATTAGGAAAACCAAGTAGCTACCAAATGGCTTCTCAGAGAGGTCGGTTTCTTCCATCCCTACTTGGGCAGACCACCCATTGCTCCTGACTCTGCTTTTCTCTCCATGGACAGCTCTGTGCTCTGCAGTCTTCCTGGTGACCAGTACAACTAATCAAAACTAAACCAGCATGCTAACAGATTACATTGATGGGGATGTTTTTAAGTGCTCCATGCTCACGACTCAGTATTCAGCTTCCTCAGACTCTGTGCTATAGTTTGCTCAATTTTCAATGCTCAGATGTTTTCCCAGTTTAGAAAGTGGAGAGAGGCGAGTGCGAAGTAATGGGTGAGACAATTTACTACTTCAAATCTGTAGTAAATTGAGCTCAGCATAATCACCATCTCCACCTCCGCATACAAAAAAATATCCTGTTGGATTTATGCCGACATCAGTGGGAGTTAAAGTGGAGCTCAGACTCACACCCTGGTTGAATTGGATGTGGACACCCACAAAGAGCATACTCTCACATAGTTTCAGATTACTATCTCCTTACCACAGTTTGAGACCTCTTATTTGTCATAACTTCTTAAAAGGTAACAGAAATTTCTACTGCAAGCTCTTCTTAGTGACTGACAACAGTTGTGAACCTTTAATATCATTATTCTTTTTTATTCCAATTTTGATTGGGTTTTAATCAAATGAGGAAATTCAACATGACTGTCATCTGGTGAGCACAGGGAAAACCTCAAGTTTTATCTCCTCAGAGATATAAAACAATTGGACCCTTGGAACTGGGAACTGGCTATTCCAGGGGCATTGGACCCCAGGTCTACACATAAGTAAAGCAAAGGTTTGAGGAGATAGGGTACCACAACGCTTTTTCTCTGGCTCTGTTCCATCCTGCTTGTAGGAAAGAGGACAACAGGAGGCACTTGTATCCTATGCTGCCCCACAGGCATGTCAGAAATGTTTTTTTGTCAATGTGATGCAGGTGCCAGCTATATGCACAGCTTTGAATACCTCTGCCTGTGAGAAAGGGCCTTGTTCATCCCAAATAGAGTAGGGATATCACAAACTGGGAAGCTTGATCCTTTTCCTGGTGTGATAAATAGCTATACTATTATATAGCTATACTATACCTGTATCTGTGACATTTAAGGACTATTTTAAATATATTACATCAAGTTTTTTTCCTGAAATTTAATTTTTCATCACACTTTTTTTTTAATGCATAAAATTAGTTTTCAAAAACATACACGTTCAAAAACTTAAGCTGAGTGCTGAGAAGAACAAAACACATTGTGCCAGCATCAGCCACCATGCTATGTTTTCATGAAATATGCTTAAGCTATATGAGTGTGGTATCCTGGACAGACACAAAGATCCTTATGGACAGAGATGTGACTGCATGAACAGCGCACCTAACTGATTTCTTGGAAGATCACAATTGCCTGTATCAGAAATTGAAATGATGTTGCATTTTTCAGCTTGTTTTTCAAGCGCTTGGAGGAAACTCCTTCTGATTTATGACAGACACTTATGCATACAGGTTTGGTAAGAGGCAGAACATTCAAATTAATACCATGTATAATGCCTGGCAAAATTTAACTGTTCTTTGCCACCAGCTCCCAGCCTTTCCTTTCCTAACTTGCCCAGCCCCAGCTGAGCCCAGGCTTAGTTTTGGCCATAGCTGAATGAGCTTTAAGTGCATCTCTATGCTCCTTCTCCATCTGGCTGCCATCCAAGCTCAACTTACATAAGGAGAGATGCCACTGTTGTTGCACACTGTTCTTCCCAGAAAGATGAGTCAGTGAGTCCCCTTATTTTGTGGTTCACTTGTACAGATTTTGTATTAAAAGAAGTTTATCCTCATTACTCCTGGAAAAGGACATCAAACTGACTTTTAATTTCTCTTTAGCCAATTGACCATGACTGCTCCTGCCCCAGATTTAAACTGGGAGTGCATGATGCATTCAATGGCTTCAGGCTCCTTGTTTCTTTTCCTGGAGCTCTAACCCACTGAAGCAAATACCTGTCTGGATTTGATCTAGGGTTCACCCTGGGCACACAAAAGGGACCCCACTGAGGCTGAAGGGAGTATAACTGTAATGAGAGCTGAAACAGAGACAGATTCCTCAGTGCTAGGAGCTAAGGCCCCTGGCTTGGCACTAATCTGTGTCATAAATTAACCTCTCTAAATTTCGGCTGTCACAGTGACCCTTTCCTCCACTAGAATCCAGAATGCTGGAGCTGAGGGATTTCCCCATGGTAAGCCTGTGGCTGCAGAGCATGAGGGAGGCTTTAGTGAGGTTATTTGGTCACACACACAAACTGGCTCATTACAGTCTGTTGACTGGACTCAAATTCATCACCTTGGTATCCCTCAAATCTCACATGATTATGATCTCTTTATTGCCAAAACAAAAGGTCCCATTTACTGTTGGTGTAATTCCCCTGGCACATACAATCCAAGAATCGTTTGCTAGTTGTTAATGCTTATTTGCATCTCCAAGAATCAAAGAATGGTTTTACTCATATGTTGATGCTGAAATCTCTGGCTGGGTCTCTGGACCCTGTCTAATTCAAATGTACACTATTTGATGTATTCAAAATGCTCCTTCATAAAGGACCTGGGTTTGGACACTTCTTTAATATACTTCTTACTTCTATAGCTGGTATAGAAACCAGCTCTGTAGAACTGCCAGCAGTTGTCACAAGAAATGGCATGTTTATGATGGAATGAACATGGTTATCTCTGTCCTTTCCCCAAGGAACTATTATAGCTCACAATCCATAGCTAGTGTCCATGCAGATTAATATTGTTTTTACTATTTAAAGATATTTCTGCCTTCATCTGCTTCATCCTGTTCTTTGTTTCATGCTGAAGTTTTCTGCCTTCTCGGTAGAAGCATGCAAAGAATTGATCTAGCATTCAGCACAACTGAGAGCATGAAAACTTTCAGGAAAAGAAGAGACTGAAAGGCCAGTGAAAGACCAGGAACCTATCCCCTTTTCTACTCCTGGATCTGTTATGTTTAATAGTAAAGACATATTAAACAACTTTTATTCTATGCATTTATAAGAAGGAAAGCTATTGGAAACTCTGGGGCAAAATATCTTGAATAGAAGGAACATTATGTGCAGAAGATCAGAGAGAATTGGCAACTCATGCCAGTTTAACGTACATCAATAATAAAACCATTTATTTATGGTTTTATTATGCTATTATTAATATTTATGCTATATTGTTCAGGCTCAAATGCCTTTGCTTTATGAATATCCTACGCTTTGGTGTATCTAATCTTGTCCTACCGCTTGCTATGCACCTCTGAAAGAGAAGGGCCTTAGTTTTCTTTTGGAAGAACTGCTTACTTTGGCTCATTTTTAGTTTTTCTTGGCTAAGGCAAGTCACCTACTGATTACAAGTATTTGGGCAGTAGTGAAAAGTGGACCTGAATGAATCATGGAGCTAAAACTCTACCATGAATCATAATGTTTTAACTAAGAGTGAGTCATGCTAGGACGGAAACAGCTGCACTGAGTACCACCAGTTTCTTTGTCAAAAGAGCTCTCAGGAGCATCATGCTGGCACCCCCTCAGCAGGGGCTGGGAGCTCTGGGCAGCAAGGCCATTATTGGTCCTGCCACTGCGGCTTAATGGGGCATTTCCATCTCTGACTGGCAAACTTATGGAAGATGCTGTGCACAATATATATTGGATGCAGCTCATTGAGAGCACCCCTCCACCTAAGAAGGAATCCTGAGTGCAGCAGCTTTCTGAATCCTATAGCATCTCAGTTTCTTGCAGCAGCGCCAACTGCTGTTAACATTGCTGGGGTGCTGGACATCACTATTTGATCATGGCCAAAGATGCCCTGTACGTTGGGTTCTTCTCTCTTGCAGTTTTGAATGGTTCAAACAATAAAAAGTAGACTGGAAGATCTCTGATGAAGTCAGCTGGGAATTAAATATTCCTCCACCCCTTTCTTTCACCATAGCAAAATATTGTGTAATTACTCCAGCCAAGATGGATCCCATCTAGCTGCAGTTATCCACTCTGTCTGCCTGCACATGAGCAGCACACATTTTAGACCCAAGAAAGACACACTGTTTTTTTTATTCCATTTGTGCCTTCGTTTCCAACCTGAAAAGGCCCCAGCATGGATCACAGAGCCCTTTGAATCAACCCATTGCCTAGGTAACCATGCCAATCAAAAGAAACAGCCTCTCCACAAGGACTGCCTAAGATTTTGTACCTCTGCATAGACTCATGAAGGAGAAATACTCAGAAAGGGACATAAAATACACTGACCACTCATTTTGCCCAATCCCATACTCGTGTCCAGAACCACTAAAATTCAGGACTAAGCCTTCCTCTAAACCATTGCTGAAATATGCGTGTCTTCTCTCTGCCTTCCTGGGCCTTTATCTCTTGCATAGTAAGACACAATGTCCTTGAATAAGATTTCCTTTCTGAGTCTGCCTGAGATACACCCACAGTTCATTCTTCCCCCTTTGTTGCTCATCCTTGCAACTTGTAGACTTCTGACAATCACCCCTGTCATTCTCCACTGACCTCAGTCCAGAATCAAATGCAAATGAAGAGCTGTTTTTCTAAGAAGCTTCTGTTTTAAGGCTGTTACAAGAGCAAAGTCTCTAAGCTGCTTTTCGCAGCTAGCATCTCTTCTACTCGTTGGCCTTTACATCCTTTGAGCAGCTTGATCCAAAGCTTGCTTTAACCACATTACCAGCTGCTCTCTGACATTTCTCTACTCCCTGTTATTGACTAAAATGGCAGTGGCAAACATGTTTCTTTCTTTGATTTCTGGAAGCAGGAAGCCTTAAAACAAATTATCAGAGGAAGCCAGTGTTATATCTTAGCATTGGAGGTGGTTGTAAGCAGAAGTTTAAGATGTCGTTTTTAATATCCTTCTGCTTTTCCAAATCGTTCTGCTTCCCATGCAGCTACGGTTGCTTGAATTCCTTTTTTGACCTCACAATAATGGCACTGCTTTTCATATAAGCCTAAGTATTCTTGATTCTAACTTTGCAAAGTAGTATGAACATCAATGCAAGAACTTTTGGATGAGGCCTGAACCAAATTTGCCACTGCTAGCTCCATCCATATTAAAATCACCAAACAAAAGGTCTAGAAGCAACTTGAAGAAGTTGTCTATCCCCTGCCATGTAGCTGGCAATCTCATAATGCTGACATAATTGTGACAGATTTGTTGTCTAATCCTAAAACCTTTTGGTGAGTATAACTATCCTACTCTTAGTATTTCTCCTAAAGGTTAATCTAAATGCCCCTTACTATAATTTAGGATAATCTTTCTTGTCTATTCCCAAGGAAATACATTCACTTTCTCACTGAAGCTGGAACACCTAGTTGTATTTATGTGTTTGAAAGACACTTCCATAATTTCCTTCTCTCTAACATTAATCTTCTCTGAAATAGGATGAGTGTACAAAGCATATCTTTTCTTCCCTGCTCTCCCCTATATCTCTTGAGGAAATCTTATCTGGATGTTTGTTCCTCCTCATACATCTGAGCCATTAATTTGTGCAGTTGATTGCACATCTTCCTGCTTTTGGCTATTTGTCCCTGACGTACCATTAGATATATTTGCTCAGTAGGATGGACCATATCAGCAAAGTTAAACAAGGTGTGGGAATTCCGTAGCTGAATGTTGGGAGATTTGTGGATCTCTTTCCCAGGCTGAATGAATCACAATCAAGGGCGTGAATCTGCTGTCAAACCATTTCTGTGCTGTACCAATGCAGGTGATGGTGTAGGTAACTTCACTTCAGAGCTGTCAGCAGGGTTTGTTTTCATTACAAGAAATTTTGAGAATTTCTTGAGGTTTCTTGCACAGTTCTGTGTTCATCTACAATAATAAAGCTCTTATTTTTACATCTTTAATGGTTCAGGACAGCCTCAAATCTGGTTTCAATGGTCTTCATGTATTCACTCAGCAGAAAGGAGCAGGCAGTGAAATTCTGCTCTTATGGTACCATCCATGGTACCAGAAGAAGTGGTGTAACCTACTTGCAGATTTTCTCCCTTTCTAATTTAGCGCTGCACAATATAGATCCCAGTTTATACATATGTAGTAATAAATAGAACAGGCCAATGTTCATTCTTTGTCCCTAGGGCCAAGCAGCACAGCAATGCTATCATCCATACTGATAAATTCCCCATCACCACCAGAAGAAAACAAAAGGTAGCTTCATGTAATATCAAGCAACATGGGTCCCTGGTGGGGAAGAGAACCATGTCCAGACAGTGCTCATGAAAGAACGAGCTGGTAGAGACCACACCGTGCCCCAGCCCATGGTAATGATTAAACAACAGGAACAACTCCTAGCCATTACTACAGCTAAACCCCATCTCTGATTCACATGTATTTGATTTGATGTAACTGGTAAGACCTTCAGGTCTAGCCCAGCCTATCAAGGAGTGCTGCATCATGTTTTACTGATGTGCAGCACTTTTAGATCAGTGAAATGTTTTATAGCACTTGAGCTTAAATATCCCCTTCTATAATCTGAAAGAAGGGAAAGAAGATAAAAGTAAAACATCTATCAAAGCACTGCTGAAACAGAAGGTCAAAATTGCTTGTCATAGATGAAAGACTAGCACCATACTCCAACTAAATAAGTTTCCTAAGCCCACTCACTCTTCTCATCCCCTGCAGAAGTTTGCAGATTGGTTAAATTTAGCTGCAAGAAATTCTCTTGCAGGGTAGTCTTCATGATTATATGAAGTCGTTCTCTGATTAGGAGTGCAGAAAAAAATTAGGATGAGTATCACCAGAGTAAAAATGGAAACACAAGTTAGATTGTGGAATGAGTCATCTGGCAGAAATATGTAAACTAAAAGCAACAGAAAACCCAGAATAGCTCTTTGTGAAAGGAAACATCGTAGTGGCAGAAATCTATCCATGCAACTATCAGAGTAAACTACAGCAGATTTGACACACTTCAGATCATATTCGTAATAGTTTTCGTAAGATTTAGAAGCACTTTGGAAAAAAATTAAACTAAAATTTCCAGATTTTCTGCAAAATCATAACAATATCCAAAGAATAGAAAATAAACAAAGAAAACTTTCAGCACCTACTGATAACAAAGACGTTACAGACCACAGCCAATATTTTTATGATTTAGCAAGTCACTTCCTTTTCAGATAAAAACCACTGTATGAAATATGATTTTTACAGTGGTTAAAAACCCTGTAGCTATTCACCTTCATGCAATGAGCTTCTTCACTGACTGCTTGACAGGTATAGGTAATTGATGGATGCTTCAGCAAATTTCACACAGGCAGGCACCATATGCCACAAGACACATCAAATCCTACCCTGGTTGCTTTGCTTCTCTCTCCTGTCACGTCCAAAATGTTGACAATTCTCAGTGGAAACTGTTGATCTTCAAAAATTATGTAACTTCCTCTAAATTTAGCCTTTACAACACACAAACAGGTGTCCAGCTAATGCACTGCTAATGTGAGCCCACCATATGCTTTCTTTTAAAGGCAAGCTGTATAACCGTAGATACCCGTGTAACACCAAGTACAATATTCACACTGCTTTGTCATGAAGTCTTTATTCTACATTCCAAGTCACTAGGCAGCTTTATTTTTTCCACTGCCCTGGATCATTCCTGATCCATTAAATCACTTCAGATTGCAAACAGACTGTATCGATGTTAAGTGTACCTGTTTCCAATTCAGGTTTAGAAAAAGCCAGCCTCCGAGGGATGTGCTCCTAAATTTTCCTGCTAAACTGGCACTCTGTAATTATTTTCCACAACTTAAGACAAGCCATTTCCATACCTATTTGGAGACTCTTAGCTCAGATTTATGAACAGAGATTTTTGTCAATGCAGTTCCAAAGATCCACCTTCTACAGTAGGGGACTCTGCTGCTTCTTTGCTTTTCAGTCCACAGTGCTGCGTTCTCTGTAAGAAAGAACAACTTCCTTCTAACGGGCATATATCAGATCTTAAGGAAAAAAAAAAACAGCTTACAATCTACCAGGGAAGAGAAATCATCAACAAAATCCCTCTTGAGCATTGTCATTTTTGTCAGAGAAAAGGCATATATTTTTTATGTTCCCTCTAGAGGCTGGTACACATGAAAGATGAATTAGTTCAATAAAACTCCAGTGGAGAAACCTTCTTATTTAGCTCAAATGCAAGATCTTGGGGTTTTAAAAGCCCAAAATAAAATTCTGCTGATAGTCTAACTGAGAAAAGTAACCCCAAAATAACCCCAATTCAAAAAAATACCCACATGCCTTTAACTAATTCCCAACTCTTGTTACAATTTAATTTATCAGCTTTAGGGTTTTTGAATGTGTCTGAAACAGTCGTATAACAACTCCCGACCCCTGGCTGCCAACAAGGCTTGTCTGGGCCCATCTTTTGGTCATTTTCAGTGTGCAAGATGTCTCTATGACTTAGCTTGTTCAGATAAAATCAGACCCTTCAGAGCATGTGTGGGTCTAAAACCCATCTACCTGATAGTACAGATTCATCTCTAACCTATAACTGATAACAGCAGATCCAGTTCAGGATCCTGTGCTTGCAGGTGAGGTTATTAATCACAGGTATGCTATTTTGGTACCCATGGTTAATACTAGATGGAAGTTTTTTAACCTGTCTGTGTGTGCCTGTGCAAAATTATGGCTTGCTTTGGAATAGCTGGTGCTCTGCATGGACTGTGTGTGCCATCACTGAGAGCTGCAGGCAGCATTGTGCCTGCAGAGATCATTGGAGCTGGGATGTAGCCTTGGGACGTGCAGAAAAGGAGAAGGAGGAATACGATTAAGCTTCAACAATGGGCAAAAATTCATCTTCTGGGCAGGGTTTTATGACTTCTGAAATTCACCTTCCCTGCAAGAGTGACCATTAACCCCCCCTTCTGAAGTGTTTTGTGATTGAGACCTGTGGGGAGGGAAAAGGGTGTCAAAAGTTGAGGTATTCATCATTCAGGAATCTAAATGTTCCTTTCAGAATGGATTCATAATAGTTTTCTTCTTCTGATACCACACACATTTTATATAAATTTTAATGCTTGCACACACGTTTATAAGGATAATAGTCTCATTTCACTGAAAAATAGAAAAATACAGAGGTCTTTCCATCTTTTAGTTCTACCAAGTGGCGAGGATCTCAGACAGACCTGCTGATGTTCACATAAAGGGCAAAGACTGGAATAAAGTCTGCATGTGAAACAGCTCTGGGATTTTGTCCTTCCTTGGTGAACACATGGTGAGTGAATGGAGTTAGTTCTCACTTCTCCATACCTCTTAAGAGAGTTGGTGAGGAAAGACACATTCTCATGGAACACTTAAAGGATGTACTTTTGAGGTTCAAAATAATGCTAAATATTATATATGGCATATATACTGTAGGATACGTCTGGAGGTGGTTGATAGATTATTCCGTCGTTTTTTCTGCTTTGAAGAATTTCTCATGCATTCTACTGAGCTCAGACCAGCGTATCTACCCAGGGCCTGGTCCAAGGCACCCAGGGAGTGAATGTGGTTTTCAAGATCTAAAATGTTCTGTCAAATATTTCCTTTTATCCCACCTAAGAGCCTATAATTAATATCTCTTGCCAACTTCAGTGACAAGGTGCTTTGAATGTTGTAATGCCATGTTATCCATTGGAAAGTGCTTTCTCCCACGTGATGCTAGCCACTATCTTCATCTCTGCCTTGGCATTTTTTATATCTCCCACTCTTCTGACTCAGGTATTTTCAGGTGCTGCTTTGGTAGCAATAACATAAAGGTGCTCATATCTGTTTTCTTACTGCAGGACTAAGCCTGTGAATAAACAGTGCATTGTGTGCTACAAACTATTTTGATAAATTTTGACACACAGCAAGGGAATTTCTTCACTACTTCCAGGCACTTTATGACAGCTCCTGAGACACGGATGTGTCCTGGGAGCTGCGAACTGGCATGCTGCCCGTGAGCCTTGGAAAAAGTCCTGCTCAGGGTCAAAAAGAAGTGTAAATAATAAACAGTAATGCGTGACCTGCTTGATGAATTTCCCTGTGTCAGGAACTTGATCCACAACACTTAGATTTCTGTTATTTCTCATCAGAAAATCAGGGAATTTATAATAAGCCTCAGTGATCTAAAGGCCCTTCCAGAAAGACATTCATAACTGCTCTCAAGAAAAGTGGAAACGCTGGGCTCTTGGACTCAATTAAATATCTATCAATTTAATATCAGTCTGGTATTTCAAAACTATAGGAAGATCATTAAGGACAAGATTTCATTTTACCCAGGTGAGACTCTCCATAAGGATGCTGTTTCAGTTGCTCCCCTTGATTATCCTTCTCATTAAAAAATACCTCGTAATGTCCATCCTAAAGTTCTCTGTTTGTAGTTTCAGGCCATTGCTTCTTATCATATCATCCTCTGAGCATTATCTTCTTTATACTTATTGTTACTCTGAAGCTATATATAAACTATGATCGCATCCTTCCTGAATCTTCACTTTAATAGACTACATACATTTTGCTCCCTCCATGTCTCCACTTATAATTTTTTTCTCTAATACTTTTATCTTTCTTGTCACCCTTTGTATTTCTTTGGTTCTCCACTGCCTTCCTAAATGGTGCCATTCTTTTGCTGACAAAATCTATTTTTTACCAATGACAGAAGAAAATGAGCAAAGAAAAGGCATTTTTTTAAACTGTCACTTATTCCTTTGCAAAGCCAGAAAGATTAAAGGTAAAATTCTCTAGTTCCATTTTCTACCTGTGGTTGTTCCTGTCTTTTGACCATCAGGAAAGATCATAAATTGCCCAAGAGTTACGGGGTTTATAACATTAGTCACTGTCTATAGCAGCTATCTGTTTCATACTCATTAAGTTTTCCTTTCTAGAACATTTCTCCAAGGACAATGGTACAAAATCTAACAACAATAAAAACCATTGTGGGAAAAAATGAATAGTCCAGGGACACTCTTTTCAGCATATGTGTCAGAGAGATGTCCAGCAAAGGTCTGAAGTAACTTAACATTGCTGTCATCAAAGATAAAAGTATGTGTATAGGAAAAGTTCTCTGCAAAGCTGCCCTTTCACATATGTGAATGTGTAAATTTGTAGAATGAATTGCAGATGGAATAATGTTTTCTAACATCTCCCACAGAAACTAGTTTATTTCTAATGACCCTTGGCTAAATTCATAAATACTGTATTTTTATCTGTATTTTCGTTGTTCTGCTTGGCAGAATGAGTGCCTTTGAGTCTTTCCCTCCTATGCTTTGCATTTTGGTGTGAATTTCATCCCCAGCTTTGGCAGCATTTTTATGTTCTGATACAATTAAGCCTCCTCATGAAAACACCAATATCTGTCATTGTTCTTATCAAATGACAATTATTCCCTGGCAACATGACAACTATGAAAGGTGCCCGGTTTCCATTACATTTTCCTCTGCAGGCCAGATAACTACAGTGTTAAGCATACATATTTCTATATGTTTCTGTGCACTGAAAATTGTGCACTGTGGAATTTTCTGCTGCTTCTGAGACCTTGCTGTCTGCTGGGGACAGGAATCTGCCATTATGCAGGGTCTGGGGGTTTTATTCTCTTCTGATGTCAAAGGGGAATATGTGGTTGTGGAACATGAGGAGAAACAAGAATATAGACCAGATAACTGATCAATAAATCTTGTGCCAGTCTTAGCTTCTGATTTCTCAAATCCATAAGAATAAACCAATTTCTGCCATCATGTTCATGAAAGAAAGAGAAAGTCAGGAATGAAAAACCCTGTGCTTCTTTGTCCACATCCATAATAGTTTCTCCTCCCTGAGAGCTAAAGAGGCTCCACAATGTATAACAGCTGACACTGTGTAGTTTATTTACTGTGTTCTCCTCTACAGCAACTATCGATTCATCTGCAGAATTTATAAATGGGAGACACAATATTTGTCACTTTGTTATATAAATGCTAACTAATCATGAGTGAGTTGGAAATATATATCCTTTGACTCGGAAACCCGTGTACAATACTAAAATTGAGGAAGGGGCTTAGGCTTTGAGAAAACTGCCTCTGGTGTTCTGTGTTATGTACTAGTTTGCCCCATCATCACAAGAACAAACCACCAGTGAATCCTCAGATAGTGCCTCTGTAGTATGTCAAAATAGTAAGAAGGTGTGTAGTAGTGGGAGAGAAACAAGGTTAACTCACCTGCAGACAGACCCTGGTTTGGTATTGCCAAAAGTAGACCTTTGACTATTTATAGTAGCATGTTTAGTCCAGATCTGAAAGCATTTTGCAGTTGTCGAGTACTGTGCTTTATCTGTTGTATTTCTAATACTGATCCTGAAGGTACAGTTCACTGACTGCCTCCTAATTATGTGTCATTAACACATACACAAACAGCCTTCTTCCTGATTTGAAATAAACCACACGAACTGAGCAGTTTTCCCCTGCAACGGTCACCATAATTCATTTTAATCTTTCCAGGAACAATTATTTGCTATGAAGGAAGCTAATAAAATGGTTTGGTATTATGGTATGGTATGTTGCAGTTAACTCCAGCAGAAGGTAGAAGCAATTTTATCTAAGGGAACTGGTTCAGCACTACTGTAATTGAGGGATAAGGAACATGACAGCCATGGAGGAGACCTACACTTTTCTCAGTCTTCCTACTCATTTACTCCAGCACCAATAACAGGAGAATTTTCTTCTGCAGACCCTGAAATCCTGAGCCTGTGCATGTAAATACAGCCAAGGGAAGGCAACAGACTTTGCTATGTGTTTTATAACACCTCACTAACCCAGTGGGGCTCCTGGTGGTTTTGAGGCTGTCCAGATGAAGTGAGACAAAATCACTGATCTTAAAGTCCTTTCCAACCCTAACTATCCTATGATTCTATGATTTACTGACTGCAGTGTGGCTACCTGCAATTCTGTCATAAATACAGCAGTATGACACACAGCAGTTGCCTCCATCTTTTCTCCCTCTGACTTTCTTCCTCTGACTTTCTTTGGTGTGCAGTAGCTAAGGATATGACTATTTATACATATTATATTCCCTATAAGAATATATTCTCTTTAATCTTGGCACTGTATGTTGTCCTGGGGGTCTTGGTTGATAGCGAATGTTTCATTAGCTCTTCCTGCAAGTACAGAGACATTGGACTTCCCAGGCGCATTTTTTTTAGGTTTTAAGGGGTTTTGTGAGGCTTTTCACAGCAGGTGAGAATAAAACAAAATAACCAAGAAATGAATTTTATTTTCCCAAACTATGGCTGTAAGAAAATAACAAGTTTGCTCACTTTAGTTTTGTTCACAACCCTCACTTAAGGGTTTTTTTAGATATTGCTCGATTGCCAAGAAGATACTTTCTTAGCAAAAATAAGCATGGCCTGTGTGGCTTCAAGAAACTAAATGGCTTCATGTTTTGTTCTGAGAAATGCTGTTATTAGGTTTTGAACCAAATGGCTTTACAGGAAAATACTGCCTTCTTCTGCCAAGGAGGGCTGGAAATAAACACCATGGCTGAAATTCATCTGAATATGGAGAAAGCTAATCTTTGTGACTGCTCTTCTGAAAGCCTCATACACACTATGGAATAACAATTCCCCTCTTCTCTCTTATTTAATTCTGAATGTCTTTCTCAGTTCTTGGAAATATTAATGATAGAATAGAACCATAGAATTGTTTGGGTTGGAAGGGATCTTAAAGATCATCTAGTTCCAACCCCCCTAGCACAGGCAGGGAATTATGAGGACAGATTTAATCGTGCCTCTATGTGCATTCCAGATCCTTCCTGCTGATTTTTGATTTTTTACTTGAAGATGAAGGTTACAAAGTCTGTATGACCCCACAGTGGATTGTGACTCTTGCCACTTATGCATCTGTAATCACTATAAACAGGACACCAGATGGGAATACGAACCCTGTCAGCAGTGTCCTCACAGCTCAGGCACCCAGAGAGACTAAATGGCTGTATGATTAATTAGTGCTATGCACCGCATGAAGGCAAAGGGGAACGAGTGACCCCACACATCTCCATGACCACTTGGCCTGGATGTGACTATACTACTAAGTAGCTATTGGCTAGCAGGAGTTGAGGGCTGTGAGATACCACAAGGTGATACATCCAGACTTTCAAACAAGTAGTGGGCTCAGAATATTTCATGAGGATTAAAGCTTGGAGGAGCTCAAGGCAGCGCGCGTTAGATGCTGCTCTCCTCTGATAAAACTTACATCCAGAGCGACAGTGCAGCCTCACTCCTTGCCCTCCCACCCCAGCTCCCAGGTCCAGAGCATCAGACTGGTCATGGGCCAAGAAATTGTAATGGCAAGGACTCCCAGTGACCCATTCTGTCCATCCTCCTTTCAGAAACAATGAGGCCTGGGGAAGGAGGGCCCCTTCATTCACTAGTAAGTGGGTCCTGCTAGTAAAGACATAGGATCCAGTTTTCCATTACCCCCACACGGCATCCTGTAGTGCATGTTACCAAAACTCCAAGTGGGGAGATGAAGAGGGTAACAGGTACTGGAGTGTCATGTGTAAACCACAGGAGGAATTACAACACATCTTTTCTCCATGAGCAATGGAAAGAGGAATGCTGACCTTCTCTGACAAGCCCCTGCCAACTGCAGGAAGCTGCAGGGTTATTTGTAGAGGAGCCTATGACCAAGGAAGCAGAGGTTTGCGGGTTGGCTTCCCTCCAGGATGTTTCACACCACATGTGCAGTGATGATGCTTGGCCCAAGCAACTAGACTTAAACTAATTCCTGGACATTCCCTTGAGCTACTTGTAACAGAGATGCTAAAGACTCAGCACAAATCAACTTACTGACCCACTTCCATTGTGCCAAATTACTTACAAACATAGCTGTAGCCCCCAGCACCCGTGTGCTGAGGTTTTCCCAAGCCAAGAAGCCAGGCCCTTCAGACAGCATAGTAGCCCTTGAGGTTTTGGAGCAGGAGGTGACTTCTGCCAGCGCTCAGGTCAGAATGACCATGTGAAGCCAAGAGCTCAGAAATACTCTTGCAACATTTAACTTTGTAAGCACTGTTCCCCTTTCCCAAAGGCCTAATTCTGATCTGGGTTTCAATAGTTCCATGTCAACAGATGTCCTGATTTACACCAATGTTAAAGACCTAAAAATCCACCTTTTACCATAAGTTCTCTGGAATGAGAAAACAGGCTGACTGACACTTTTATTACTGCATTCTGCATGCCTTGATAAATAAATCCACCACAGCTGTCATTCATGGGACAGCATGATGGCAAAACATCGTGGAGTTTCTCCATGATCATTCTGACTGAAACAGAAAATGGGAATGGAAAGCAAAAAAACTTCAATTTTGCAGAATGCCATTTGCAGTTGGCTCCAGAATGTCATTACTATATAACAAATGTGAGCTGGCAAGCATCTGCTTCTTAGCAGAAAATTGAAGTATTTTGTTGGGGATGGCTATAGTTTAATATCTGTGATAAATCATCTGTAGGAGGTAGGGAAGAAGGGAAAAAATTGCTGTAGAGCTCATGCAGAGAAGCAGGATTGGCTGTGCCTGCTTAGAATTCAGAGCAGAACTTCTGCATTTTTATTAACACCAAGAGCTCTGAGAGATCACACCTCAGTAACCAGTTTTTGTTCCAGAAATTTAGCCATCTAAAAATTAAGCTAAATTTGGTCAGCATTGTGAAACCTCACCCCTCTCTTCTTTTCCTTTGAGAAGAACAAAATACAACCAATTAACCTGCTAAACAGATCACATGAACATCTATGGATCAAAGAACATGGGTCAACAGAGAAAGGATACTAGGAGCAACAAGTCAAATGAATAGAACAGCCTTCGGCAGGCTGAACTGGAAAAAGGCAGCTTGTACTAGCACAGGAGTGCTCATCTGCTTTGCCGCATCATTAGATTATATGACAAGAGGGCACAAAGACAAGAAGAGGTAACCACAAACCCAGAGTAAATATGAGATCAATGGACCATTGACCATTTCACGCTTAAAAAGATCTCACCCAAATGACCTTGGCACGTTAAAAACCTCTCCTGAGTTTCACCTGCTTTTCTGAGAAATACCTCCTTCTACACATACAGCCAAAGGCTGCTTTAGGGCTTAGTATACTCAGATGCGAAAATGAGAAACCCAAGCATTAATAAGACCTCTTCTCAGCCTCAGGGGGTTCAAACCTATGTTCCCTGGAAATATGTGAGCAAATTATCAAGTGAATAGGTTGTTATTAGAAAGCATTTGACCATCCCTCAATATGAGGAAGAACTTCTTTGTGTTCACTGGAACAGGCTACCCAGGGAGGCTGTGGAGTCTCCCTCTCTGGGGACATTCAAAACCTGCCTGAACGTGTTCCTGTGTAACCTGTCCTGGGTGAACCTGCCTTAGTGGGGGGGTGGACTAGATAATCTCCAGTGGTCCCTTCCAACCCTAATGATTCTGTGATCGCAATTAAACCACCTCCTCATCCAGTGATGACTGCAGGATTTATTGAACAGGAAAGAGAAAGCCCAGACAGAAGCTTTAGTCAAAAGGATAATGTTTAGACAACTCAGTTATAATAAGGAGAATCCTGGAGCCCTGGTCTGTGCTTATGTGGGGACTTGTTTCTTCTTTTTACATTTTATTTTTTATAAACCTGTAACTAATATAAGATGCCTATACAGTTCCTGGTATAGATAGGACTGATTTCCAGCCTCCATCTCTCTGCATGGCTTTTGGTTGGATTGTTTTTACATGTCAGACTGATGATGGAAATAAGAATCTGAATGTGTGCGGTCCTACCGAACTGATGTGCATTAGTATTTCATGCTGAAGACAAATTAGAAATGAAGGAAGAGATTGGTACTTAGGGGAGCATTCAGGACTGGGATTTGCTGTTTTATCCAGTACCCAGACAGCTGCCTATCTGCATCTCCGGAAAATACCATTTCTTTGTGGAAGAAAAGCCTTTCCAAGAGAGGAAACATGCTAACAAATGAGATGGGGAAAGTTACCGATGTTACTCTGTTCCTGCACAGTTAGTTTGATGATAAAAGGTAACAGGAATGATGTGTTTATACATAAACTTTTCCTGGTGGCCAGGAGCAAATCCTACAGGCCCTTTCTGCCTGTTTAAACTCTCAGGTGTCAGATTCCTTTCAGATTTGATCTTCCTAATATAGCATTTTGTTGCTGAAGTAAGAAGGAAGCAGTTGGGAATTTCCTGGCTATGTAGAAAAGCAGGTATGTGATTCTTCCATAGACTTTGAGCTATTTCAAAGAAAATAGGAGCTTGCTGGTCATCTTCTGCAGCAGCTGTGGGCTCAGGTTGTTGCTGGGGGCACTGATTCCCAGCATGCCTTCAGAGGACATTAACCTGGGTGGAAGAGACCAGAAACAGGAGCTACCTCTACACTTTTAAAATCCATCAGTAGGGGAGATACAGTTCAAACTGGCCATGGAAAATGATGAACAGCATCTTCACATTCACTTTGAGAAGTGTCGTCATGACTACCTTTCCATAGAGGTGCTCTTTCATCAGAGCATGCTCTTCCAAATACCCTCTATTCTCAAGGCCAGGAAGGTGATTCATTTTTTTGCATCAGATCTTCACCCAGAAGATATCAAAAAAACGCTGAAAAAACTGTGTCAAGAACATCATGGAGACCCTCACATCCTTCTTGTGGGATTTCAGAGCCTTGAGGGATGTTGTTGCTCCATGCTTTCAAGACCCAGGCCACCAGATGCAGTGGTTTCTGTGCCATGTTTTGGAATTAAATAGGAAACTATGTGAAGGGCAGAATGGAGACATTTTGAAGCTAAGAAACGAGCCAATACACTTCACTGGTGCCTTTGGAAATGACTCTACCAGGAGCTTTCAAGTCAATGGTACATCTTTTATTAATGGCTAGGTATTTCAAAAGCTCCTCTTTCTCCTCAGTAGTTTCCTAATGTGCTTTCCAGTGCGATTCCCTTAGTTCTCAAACACATTTTGTCTTTTGGGCATCTTGGGCAAAAGAATATCCCATTAAGAGCTGGCAACTTGGAGAGCTCCCAGGATGGTATCGCTCTTGCCCACGCCTGGCATATTGCTTAGCAACACCGAGGAACATTTATTGCACATCCTGCTATTTATGTTTCATGCTTCACATGTTGACTTTCTTTCCTGCCTCCAAGTTCTTCTAGTGGAATTGCTGCATGTTAGATGCCCCAGCAGTGAGGCACAAACACAAGCCCCCATTGTGTCCCTACCGGCTAAGCAGGCAAATTATTTCCCCTGCTGTGACAAGCCCGTTAGCTTTTCCTGTTTGTTGTTATGGAAAGATGCAACACCTGATTAATATCCAATATACATTTCATTGTTAAAGTAATGCTATATTCACAAATACAGGAATTATAATAAGGATGCTTCCAACCTTTAAAGCTCATAATGACTTACCTAGAGTGGTTTTAAACACTGTCAGACATTCCATTTTGTACAAGGTCCTGCCTTCATTGCCCTGTTGGCATAGTCCAAAGAACTCCTTGCCGTTTGGTGGCCCACTGTTTTACTAGTACACCTGTACCTCCATAGAGGTATTCATTGAATCATAGAATAGTTACGGTTGGAAAGGACCTTAAGATCACCCAGTTCTAACCTGTTGCCATGGGATTGGAACACCTGACACTAAATCACGTCAGCCAAGACTCCGTCCAACCTGGCCTTGAACACTGCCAAGGATGGAGCATTTATTTTCTTTTGGCAACAGCCTCACCACCCTCACAGTAAAGAACTTCTTCTTTACATTTAACCTGAACTTCCCCTGTTTAAGTTTAAAGCCATTCCCCCTTGTCCTACCACTACAGTCCCTAATGAAGAGTCCCTCTCCAGCATTTCCCACAGCTGACTGAGAAAGACTGGGAATGACTGGGCAGCAGGAGGCACAAGTGGCTAAAGGTGCCCAAGGACACCACCCAGTGCAACTGCCAGCGAGGGGAGGTTGTTATTTTTGCTTTTCACTCTGTGTCTAGAGTGCACACCAACAGAAAGCCCAGACTGGCACTATAATGCGCTATGCTACAGAGCAGCAGCTGCAGTACACATGAGAATAATAATGTGTAGGATTTTCTGAGGGGCTTCACTTTTTAAAGATGTGATTTTGATTACAATTGTTTAGAGAGGAGCTCAACAGGTAACATAAGTTCAGAGTAGACATTTACCCTGCTACCCCCAAATGGATGTTTTTCAGAGAGCAAAGAGAGAGGAAATTCTCTTTAAGAACTAGCTGAATTTCTCTGCAGTGAATTCAGATATCTGGCAAACAGCAAACCCTGTATATATTGAATATAAATACAAAACAGGAGAAACATATGTGGAAACATAGGAGAAAATATCAATGATAATTGTCTGAAATGCAAAGGGCTAGAGCCAGAGGTGTGTCAAAACCTCTTTTTGGTGTCATTTCATTTAGCATCTCTCAGATTCTACTCTGGGATTTAGGGCTTCAGTCTGATTCTAAAGCATAATTTCTGGAAGAAGCTGAGTTATGTTCTGGGAATCAATCCCAGCCAGTGAACATGAAATATAAACTCAGACCATATACCTGACGTGCTATTTCCATTTTCCTTATGCATTTGACTGCAAAGAAGATGAGAAAGAGCATCTCATGAAAAATTTGACATTAATTTAAGCTAGCCATCTGTAGAATAAATATGTATTGGACACTGGGACTTTAACAGAACAAATCAATTTGAACCTTGATGCAAGTAGAAATTATTTCTGTATGCAGTCAAACACCACATTTCTGTGGAAGATAGGAATATTTTGTGGGAAAAGAAATAAATATATTAGTTTAGAAGAAGGATATTAAATACAGTTGGGAATACAGAACATTTCAGATTAAAATCATATAAATTATACTCATACCAAAGTGGGTCAGTTACTGCCATTACAAAATAAATGAAAGCGCAACAGTGGCAAAAAAAAATCTGTTATTAGATTCAAGAAACTCAATTTCTCACTGTTGAGTGCTGTGAATCCGAGTACATGTGCACAAGGTATCTCAGGTTTTCCACAGAAAATGCAGGGACATGAGGCATTTTGTCAATGCTTCTTCCTAAGTTTTCAAGGCACATCTAACTGAAACAGCCTCAGGATGCAGATAAAGTTTTTAGTTGTATGGGTGATGTCCTGAAAGAATCAACATAGATTTGAAAGCTAACAATGGATCACTGAGAGAAAAATGACTGCAAGGGAGAAATTGCCATGTGTCTCCAGCTGTTCATTATTAAATACTAGAAGCCATGCAGCAATCATCCTCACCAAAAATCTGAACAGTAACACTTCTATAACAGCAAGCAGTGACAGGACATGGGGGAATGGCTTTAAACTGAAAGAGGGGAGATTTAGATTAGATATAAGGAAGGAATTATTTACTGTGAAGGTGGTGAGGCACTGCAAAGGTTGCACAGAGAAGTTGTGGCTGTCCCATCCCTGGCAGTGTTCAAGGCCAAATTGGATGGGGCTTTGAGTAACCTGGTCTAGTGGAAGGTGTCCCTGTCCATGGCAGAGAGTTGGAACCAGACGATCTGTAAGGTCTCTTCCAACCAAAGCCATTCCACAGTTCAATGATCCTACTTGGGATATGAAATAAATGGGAAAGCAACATGGACATATATATCATTTAACGTGTTTTTCATTCTGCCAGTGGTGCAGGTAGGAATGAGTGGATCAAAGAGGATGATTGTGTTCAAAACCCGCTCACTTGGGGAAAGCGGAGCTCTCTCACAAAGCTAAGAGGTGGTGATCAGCACCAAGTGCTGCTTGGCAGAAAGGCAAGACTACCTGCTTTTATAGCAGTGGCCCCATGGCCCCGTGAGTGACAGTGGCTCACACCCTTCTGGTCCATTTTGTCAATGTACTACTTACTGGTGGGATCGGGAGGTCCAAGTGGCTGTTTGACTCACACCATCTCTAGTGTAAGGTATTTTGTTCTGAGTAAGGGAGTGTGCCCAGCAGCTCCCCACTGAGCCTTTATGCAGGACTCATGGCAAAACCTTAACTGTCTCAGGATGAGTAATCAATACACTAAAATGCTCTGTCAAGCAGGTTGCACAGTTCCCTGCCCAAGTAAAAGAGGAGCTACCTGACTACTCAAGACTTAAGATACAGCTTGGGCTGCTGAAGACTACCACTGATGGCAAAAAAACGTGTGCAAGCCATCATTAAAGTTAGTGTGCAAGGATTTTGAGTCAAATGAGGACCACGTGTTGTCAGAAAATGCAGATCAAGGTGGTAACAGCCATCAGGAAACCTTATGCTTCTTTAGGTCTGCCAGCCAGATATTTTAAAGAATCTGATGAACACTTGCTGGTGCAGAAATATTCTTTCCTGCAGAAGACTGCAGAAAGTGCAGATTGCTTTTAAGATAGACTCATAGATTCTTCCTTTTACCAGGAGAATTCCAAATATCTGCTGACACCCTCAGGCAGAAAGGCAAATTTTCTCTTGGTTTAAAAAGAGTGTTCTTCCCTCTCTAAAAAAAAAAGAAAATAATCCAAAATCCAGAAAACCTTCAACCAAAGTAACTCCGGGGGGGGGGAGGAGTTTGCTCTTTTTACCCAGCAAACACACAAAAATCATCCAGAAGTTGCTCATCTGCAATATCATGTGCTCAGGGCTACGGACAACAGGCCACAGTTCCTGTTCTGAGAAACCTACAAGAATATGAGTTACTACCTTCTTTATACTCAGTTATCCAGAATTTATATACTCCTACATCTTCCCCCACTAGATAGTAAATATTCTCAAGGTGAGAAGAGCTCAGGACGCCCAGAGCATGGTTGGGAACTGCCGAAAGCCAGGCAATAGGTGCCATCTTCTCCATAATAAGAGACAACCAAGAAGCAAAGAGGCAGAATGGCTTCATGTTCAAAGAGTAGCAATAACAATACTCTATTCCTGGGATTCTGGTTCTGGCCCTGGGCACTGCAATGGTCTGACCGCATCATGGTGATTATATGGTCCTATCCTCAGCCTCCTGCTACTTATGTCATTATTTCTGAAGTGCCAGCTCTGTGTGATTAGGTGAGAATTATGTACATGTTTAAAAATAAGTTTCTTCACTTGAAAACTTAAAAAGAAAATAAGAGAATAAAGAAGAAAAAAAAACAACAAAAAAAAAAAGCTATTTATTCCAGCCTCATTATCTTAAATTGCTTTCCTCCTTCTTGGATGAAAAAAATTGCCCTTCTGAGGCTCAGTTGAACATTCAGCATCCTCATATCTAGGTTCTTCACTGTTAAAAGGAAACAACAGGGACACTGCTCAGTTCTGATACAGGTTTCTGTCTATGGCGTTTCCTGGAGGAGGTGATTTTCCAGATAAGGAAACTACCTGTTACTGTACACCAAAAAGTTTTCAGTTTGGCTGTGATTCTGCATGCGGCAGGAATTAATCCATTTGTATTGGAGCTGGGGTAATACTCTCTCATGTTACTACCACTGAAGAGAGTTTGAAAAGGTCTCTTGTGAAAACTTAATCCAGAGTAACTGTTGTTTTAATCACTGTTTCACGTATATCTCGTAACACTTGCTCTGGCTTGGAATTTTACTCCACCCTTGCTCAGAGGAGTAAGTGCCAACTTGCCATGTGCAATATCTACCATTGACTTGTGAATGACATAATGCAATACAGCAAATAAAGACTTCAACAGCAAACGGCACACAGGAGGTGAGGTTACAGGACAACAGGGAAAAGATCACCTGTTTGTTTTTTTTCTGGAAATGGCATGATCTGAAGGGAAGAAAAGTGAAATGTGAGCTCAGGAGGATCAAGGAAGGGCTTCTGCAAAAGAGCAAGAACACTGTAAGCCAGACCAGACCAGACAGAGAAATTCCATTGCATGAATGCATTTCTACAGATTGAAAACTTGCAATAAGTGAATACCGCTTGTTCTTCACATCTCCTCCTTCAGGTTTCCAAAAGTTCTTTGAGGGTTTCTATTTATTGTGTTTTGGAGGGCTTTTTTTCAAAGTAGTAACTATATTTTCATGACCAATCTTCTCCCCCTTTCTTGCCCACTCAAGCCCTCTTCTTCCCTCCCTGTAAGGAACAACCCAGAGAGAAGTCATCATAGGCTTCAATATCCAGCCTCAGTGCCTTCACCCTGAACATCAGGGGAGACAAGAAGAGAAATAGATGGAAAAAAATAGAAGAAGAAACCCCAGACATTTGGGGGGAATTTTTAGACGACAGAGGTGATTTGCTTGGTGGAGTTACTCAACTTTGATTCGGCCAAGCAATTCCTCATGGCACACTGCCTTTTAGGGTAGAGGTCTCCTGAATTAGTGGAACTGCTTCATGTGCTACCTGTTATCACCCCTGAGACAGATTTATCTTCAATGCATGAGTGAGGCCCCTCTGCTGAGCTGAGATTTGCATCAAGTCCTTTGTCTGGCAGTTATGACAAAGAGGATTGAGACTTCATCTGAACAAAAGAAGTGAGAAGCATTTCATGAGGAAGAAAATCTGAAAGTGTGAATAAGAAGAAGGGTACAACTGGGAGGACCAGGATCTTGAGCATCATTAAGCGTCTGCATGAAGTCCAAATGCCACTTTGGTGGATTTTCACCATTGCCAATGAAGCATTCAAAGTCAGACAGGATGGCAAGGACAATTATTATCCCTGCAGCTATGACTGATGTGAGCCATTCAACTAGACAGCAAGAATGTTCTTGAAATGAACAGATAGCAACTACCAGGGGATAGCAACTGACAGAAGATACTAGAGCTGATAGCAACTACTGGGGAAGGAAATAAAATGTAAAAATTAGGTGCAAGCTACAATTAGAGGCATAATTTTGCATTGGCCTGAAGAACCCTGCAGCAGTATAAAAATGAGGCTATTCTTCTTCATGGGATCAGTGGGAAAGGAAAAATATGGGAGCATTTTAAGGGGAAGCCCTGAAGGAAGGTGCAACAGTGCAAAGAATTGCTTGACAACATCCAAGAAATAAATGAACTAAAAACCACTAGTAGGTTTACCTGGAGGGCTCATTTGCACAGAGAATTACTCTTTAAAACTTGTGCTCCTTTTAGCCAAAGTGTGTCTCTGGCTTTTTAGTTCAGGAAGGAGGAAAGGGTGAGGGAAGGAATCTAGCAAAGAAAGAGAAAAGAAGGAATACAGCCAAAGCCACAAAGTCAATTTGAAATCCAAAATGCAGGTTGAAAGGTTAATGAATGCAAATAGCTCAACTGGGGTGCTGCGTATTGAAAGCTAGCAATCACATTGAACAAGGGAATAATCAAGAAAGGAGGAAAGACAAACATACTGAGCCATGGTAAAGGCACATTTAAACCCTGTTGATATAAGTCCAATGCTTTTTCATGGAGACACCTCCAGTGCAAATGTGGTCTAAATTTGGAAAACATAATCCGTCAACTTTTTTCTAATGCAAACATTTCTGTCATTCTCATTGTTGTATAAACAACTATTTGTACAAATACTGCTGGTTTCATATAGCCAATTTTAATCCATTAGCTTCCCTCAGCAGTTTTCCCTCAGCAGGAGAACAGCAGTTTTCATGGACTGCTTCATGAATGGACACCAGTAGGAAAGCCTAAATTCCAACCTTATAAACGGGTACAGGAAAAAACAGTGAGAACTTCGTGGCATTTGAAGAGCTTGGTCAGCATGTCCATGCATAAGCATTGTTATCACAGAGTGAGAACACTGCAGGAGAAAAAGGTTTGAATTTATGCTAAACATGGCAGCCAGGTATGTTGCACCTGAATGTTAAGTATCTGGCAGTGGCTTTCTGTGATGCATACAGGCTGCATGCAGTTTCTAAGTGAAGTTTCATTTGGTCTGATCTATGAAACCACAGAGAGAATGGGTTGACAGAAGCGTATAAGGAAGTTGTAGCCTTCCCCACTAACATCACCTAGGGCACATGCTCTGCATTGCATTACAGAAACAACCCCACTGTGGAGCTAAAGCCCTCCTCGTTCACAGCTCCTGGTTAAAATGCTTTGGTTGACTCCAGCCTGAAAAATTGCCTCTGTACTTCCCATTGACATTGCAATGCTGCACTCAAGCAATGTGAATCTAGGGTTTTTTTCCCCCTTCAGCAATCATGCTAAAAGCACTTAAGCATAGGTCAAGATAAGGGAAACAGTTTGACTCCATCACTGAATGGTTCTATTAAATAAGGATATTTTTCTTAGTAACAGTCATATATAATTTTTTTCACTGTTTTTTTTCATTCTGTGGCATTTACCAGTACAAAAAAAAGACAAACAAACGAAAAAATCTCCCACAGTTCTCATATAACCGGAGAGTCCTGATGCTAAACATGATCAGGTGGGTTTATTTGTTTGCCCCATACAGTCTGGTTGCTTCTAAACTGTGGATTATGCCCTGCCATGGGAGAAGCAGCTTTTAACACTTTTTAAACTGAAGGAAGTTTCTCAGGTGAGTGGTTTTAATCCGACAAAAATGGACACCAAATGGACTCTAGGAGATGAGATGGGATGTGTTCTGTTGCAAGAGACAATTGGAGAGCTCTTTAAAGCCTCTGGGAGACAGAGGCTGACACAGATTACATGCCTTGCAAGAGGTCTGGGTTTTGTCAGACTGCATGCTGCAGATCTGCCATATTCAAGAAAATGAGACTGGTTTCTATTTGTTTCTGAAAGGGTTTCTAGGAAAATCTTCCCTCTAAAAGAAGCCACCTGGCAAGAAGAAAAGAGTATCTAACCAAAAAAAGATAGTGTAAAATAGCTTGTTTCAGGCGAAAGCAATTCCCAGAGGAAAAAAAATACATTTTACTCCTTCAGAATTCAATACTAGGTTTTTAAAACAATCTGTATGGCACATATTCAACAACCAGTTCTGACCCTGGGTACTGGCTTCAGCCTCAGTGCCATAAGATTTCCAGTACATTAGGATACTGTATAGCAATCATAGAATCACAGAATGGTTTGGGTTGGAAGAGACCTTACAGATCATCTGGTTCCAACCCCCTGCCATGGGCAGGAATACCTTCCACTAGACCAGGTTGCTCAAAGCCTCTGTGTCCAACCTGGCCTTGAGCACTGCCAGGGCTGGGGCAGCCACAGCTTCTCTGGGCAAGAGAAAGAAAAGAGAAGGAACCTGTAAATAACTTATCTCCCTTTGTTTTAACTGAAAAAAGAAGGCAAGATATGTGTGTGATGACTGCCCAAGTTAAAAAGCCTGCAATGCAAAAGGAAAGACAAAGTCCACCCTCAGAGCTCAGGGTGTGCTTTGTAGTGAGGGTTTTGCCTTGGGATTTTCTTTCAAAGAGAAAGGCAAATAAAACACAGAAAACCAAGCTCCAGTCTGAGGCTGGTAAACAGGCCCATAAATGTGCACATTGCTTCCAGAGCAAGGTGGTTGAGGTAAAACATATTGGGATCACTGAAAACAGATTAGAGGCTGCCCTAAGGGGAAGTGGAGTACTAGGGCTGGACAAAGCTTGCTGGGCTGAGGGACATTTACTCATTCCCAGCAGGACTATACAGTTTCTTCCTATTAAGCCATTAAGCTACACTGCTCAAATTGTGTGGTTTCAAGGTCTGAAAGGGGTTGTCTTTTCTCAGTAAACCCAGTAGTAAGTTGGTAGTCTCAAAGACACCTGCCTGAAACAAAGTGTTATTTAACACATTACACAGAGCACTTTGAAGGGTTTACTTTTTAAAACAAGAAGATGGTTGAATCACAGTCCACATAAGCAAGAGAAAATCCAGCACAATGTGCAAAGTCTCCAAGAGTAAAGACTAAAGTGTTTTTTAGTTTATTCTTTCTTTTATAACTCCTACACCACTAAAACAACGTTAAAAATGAATCACCAGTATCACCTCCCTGCATCAGTTTAGCAAAGGAGTGCTGCGGGGGGGGGGGGGGGAGAGATTCTCCATTTTCCTGTATAGTGAAGATGTGCATCTGTTTTCCTTTCTTTTATACAAGTATACTGCTCAATGTCCTCAACAGGAGGAGAAAAAAAACAACAACATCAAAATCCTCAAAACAACGAACTAACCAGAAAACCAACCCCAAAAGCCCCAGAGAAGTCAGGATTTAATTCTCTAATAATAAAAATCAGAGACTTAAGAGAAGAAGCTGGGGGGTGTGCATGGAGAAAAAGTCCCTCGAGTGCTAAACTAACAATATCATAAAGCCTTTTTTATGCAAATTCTGGAAAGAAGCTTTATTAAATGATTTACTCTTACTTTAGACACAGCATTTAACCTTATAGAATCTGGTGGGAAGCTGTCTGCAGCCTGCTTCTAAAGCCTCGAGTGCAGCAAGAAGGGATGAGTAGACCCAGAGACTCAGTTCTGTTGTGGCACTTTGAAATGGTTTGCTTTGTTCAGAATTGGCTTTCAGCAGCAGCAGCTGCAGTTGGTTCAAGCAGTGTACTGGGTCTAAGTGCACGAGCAGGACATTGCCAGCTATGGCTGCAGCACTGCTGGCAGCAACGTGAAGAACTGTGTGAGTGGAACAGCAAGTGGGGATCTGTGCACACCCGACAATTTGCTGTGGACCTAGTACTTTTTGCCCAGATCTTGTGATACCTCCAGTATTGCCTTAAGTATAATTACTGCTGCAGTTACAATCTTGCTACTCTGCATCTGACAATTCTCACATCCTCCTTCCCTAAAGCAAATCTCAGTTTATCCTTCTTATCTTCAAAGGTTCCTCCTGCCCACCTATCCTTCTTATCAGTTAGCAGCTGGGTCTGCTCCTTCCTTTGCTTTTTAGGTGGCTGTGTTGTTGATTTAAATGCTCCTTCTTGCCCCAGGTTCTTTCCCTTTCTGACAACCTTCTTGTGTGAGATACATATAATTTTAGAAGTTCTAAGCCTGCACCTCATCCTAACCTCAAAATCCACTTTGGCTTAAAGCAGCAGCTGCCATGAGAAACCAGATGAACTGGTGGTGCATTGCCTTTATCCTACCAGGTACCACAGAATTTTGAGGATGGATATACTGACATAGTACTATGTTTGTAGCCATGTGGAGGTGGTGTTTGTGCTTGCCACACAGCTTGATCCCCCACAACCTTGCAGAGCTTGCCTGAAAACAAAAGACAGCTTGTTCAGTTTTCCCATATAAGAAGCAATTCTTTGAAGAGATGCAAAGAAGATTTCACAGCTTTAAAAAGGCACTGCCAGGACACTTAATACACCTTCCTTCTAAATTATCTCTGTGTTGCAGAAGGACTAGAGTATTTGTGCAAGGCATTTGCTGCATCTGCCTGGAAAACTGTGATTTTGTAGGGTCCTTATGAGCTGTACTTTAAAATACCAAAGACCTCACACTTGCCTCTCTCACTGTTCTTACAACCTCAGTCTGCTATTTCTTAATCTTCCCCTTAGCTATCACCCACCTCCCTGCCTGCTCTTCTCAAAGTGGTCTTTGTTAACAGGGCAGAGGATGAGCAGAGCCTGTGGAGGCAGGGGCTGAATGAGATCACTTCTGTGGCACTTTGGTGCTGTGTCTGTCTCAGGATGAGGAGAAGGAAGAGCTCTATGGCTGCTCTGCACCATCCAACTCCTGCAGCCCTCGCCTTCTGTACCTGATGCATGTGGGCTGTAGACCTGCAGGGCACAGATCAAGGCAGTTGAAGCAAGGGAATTTATGGAGGGAGTGCTCCTGAAGAGCAGCCAGCAAGAGCAATCACCCCTTTTCTTAGGGGCATGGACGGCCACACTGAGAGTTTCTCCTCACCGCTGCTGCTTGGCTGCCCACCCTGGCTCTAAGCAGGCTCTATCAGAACTTACCAGGTGACCAGGTGCAGGTAGCAGACATGGTGTCTCTCATACTCTCCACTTCCCTCTTCTGCCTTTTCATCTAGGCTCATCCCAAACAGTGAGGGAGTTTGATGGAGAGGAGGAACCAGGGGACCTGAGATGAAGAATAGCCATGCAATCAGCAGCTCCCTGGGGCTAAGGAAAGCTGAAGGTTTGAGGAAACGGTGAGATTTGTACTTCATAAGGGTGAGGTCATGGAATGGCTTCACAAAGGCCACCAAGGGAAGAGCTGGGGTAGGTAAGGGATCATCTTAAGAAGTTTTGTAGGGTGGTGCTGTTTGATGAGGAATAATTCCCACCTTTGTTGACAAATATACAGACCCTTCTCATTTCCAACACCTTCCAGAGTGCCCACCCAAGCTGGAGTGTGCAGTTCTGTCTATTGAGACAAATGTGTTTTTGGAGAGTGCTCAGATGGGAAGAGCAGAAGTCACATTTCTGCCAGGCAATAAGACAGTCCCAAGATGTCTACAAGACATCTCCCCAGCTCTGTGCAACAGTCTGAGCCTCTTGTAATCTGGTTCTTATTGCCTGCTTTTTTCTTTGAGATTTCCAATGTCATCTTTGTATGTCTCTGTTTTCCATACATAAAGCAGGAGCAATTATTTCTTCTTTCCTTCCTTCTTTATGAAGACCAGCTTGTTAAAGTCTAAGTTGCTGGGGTCTTCAGTACTACATTCATACACACGTTACAAACCAGACAGACACTGATCAACTGCATATGTTTGGGTTACTACAGATGTGACTTTGCCTTTCAGCTATCAGTGATGCCATTGACCACAGGTGCATTAGAAACCCTTAGAAAATCTCCCTGGTCTCTGCAATACCATATTTTGCGCCATTCTTTTGCGACCATTTCAGGAGCTGAGTGGTGGCTAAAGAAAGGAAGATAACAAAGAGCTGAGTTTCATTGGATATCCAAGTTCAGAGCCTCAGAAATGCATTAGAAACAAGATAGATAACATTTATTATTGATAGAAAGGTCCATCTTTCCTGCCCAACACTAACTACTAATGTCCCTCTATATAAATGTCAGCATCTCCCTCAGCAACAGCCACCCAGTCTACTTCTTCAGGCTCCAGAACTGGGCAGCAACAACTTTGCTATCCTTCCTTCCAGTGTGAATGCTTGAAATATTTGTGCTATTCTTCACATAGGTGTAATATCACTCATTGTGGTAATGTTGTTGCTAATGTAATAAAACTCCGCATGACTCAGAAACCTCCTCTGCAAGGACCCTGAATAACTGTAAAAATATGCAATTTCTGCATATGAAAGAGACAGTTTTCCTTTCTAACAAAAGGTGCAAATTGCAGCATCTTGTTAATAATGCAAGTAACTTGACTCATGAGAGCCATCTCGCTAACGTGAAGGGGACAGCTCATGGAAGTACATTTGCTCATACTGTACTTGTTCTGTTTCACACTCTTCAGGAACTGTTTCTATATAGCTGTTCAGAATTACATGCTTTAAAGTGAAGCTCTAACACAGCTTTTACCTATGCAAATCCCAGTTCAGTCTGTGTTTGTTATAATTTTACTGGGGATTTGCTAGAAGTCCAGATGGTGGGAGATTCAAAGACAACTCTAACTGCTACTGCTCACCAAACCCATTCGCAAGGGTTGATCCTCCTTCTTTTCTTTGCCCCCACACCAAACTCCTACTATAAAGCTTTAGTTTGAGTTCAATTTGTGGCAGCTGATAAATTTCACTCTGGAAATCCAGTGACTGCTGCCAAGACAACCATCATCTAATAAATTCAACATCTGCAGAACTGGGCCATTAAACATTTCATTGACAAATAATACTGCTGGCTATCGAGGTCCAGACAGCCTTTAAATGAAGGGTATCCACGACAGAATAATTGGAATCTGAAAACTCAAGAACATGCTCATTTGTTTTGAGATGTACTTGAAAATACAGTTCAGCATGTGCTAAGTTAATGATTACAGGCATGGATCAGATGGCTGGTACAGGAAAAAGAATCCACGTGCCATGTGCCTGTTTCTGCTGTGATGTGTTGGTAATTAGTTTAAATATATGTGTTACATCTGTTGGTTTTTGGTTCTGGTTTTGAGTAATAATCCAATCTGCATCATTATTTAAAATATAATTTAGATCCATTCTGCAGCAAAATTTATTATAATACTGTAAATAAACCAAAATGAAGGTTGCCCAAGTCCCAGTACTGTAACAACGAATTGAATAGGGATGAATAACTCATTTTAACACACACATTAAATACTATTTAAGCTGGCAACCTGCTGGGTTTCTTCATTATATCATAAGCAAACTTTAAGATTATGCAACAGCTGTAAATATAGCAGTGAAGCAACTCATGGTTAAGAGGGGACTGATGAAAGCACTGTCTTAATTATTCAGCTATCAAACTGAGAGAGGCTTTGTTGATCCAGCAGTAGACTTCTGCCCTCCAGTGTAATTTGTGCTGAGCACCCGGTAAAACTGAAGTATGGTTTGAAAAATGGTGAATTTATCTATGAATGTAATTTGCTACTCTAATTTGTTCATAAAAACTGAGCTAAACATTGTGTTGGAGCCTGGTTGCTCGTAGAGACCTTAGATCTGCAGTGTCACCCCTATTTACAGCATCACTCAAGCGCCTGGTATTGTGTAATCACACATCACACAGATGTTTTTCTGAGATGGAAATGTCCATACTGAAGTGATCTTCATCTTTTTGGCCAGATCAGCTCTTAAAATGTTCCCTGTTGTTCTATTCTGGTGTCCTCAACATAAAAAGGACATGGAACTGTTGGAACAAGTTCAGAGGAGGCCATGAGGATGATCAGGGGACTGGAGCACCTCCCGTATGAAGACAGGCTGAGGAAGCTGGGGTGCTCAGCCTGGAAAAGAGAAGGCTGCGTGGAGACCTCATAGCAGCCTTCCAGTATCTGAAGGGGAATGCTGGAGAGGGATTCTTCATTAGTGACCTGTAGTGACAAGATAAGGAGTAATGGGTTAAAACTTAAACAGGGGAAGTTTAGATTGGATATAAGGAAGAAGTCCTTCACTGTTAGGGTGGTGAGGCACTGGAATGGGCTGCCCAGGGAAGTTGTGAATGCTCCATCCCTGGCATTGTTCAAGGCCAGGCTGGATGAAGCCTTGGGTGACATGGTTTAGTGTGAGGTGTCCCTGCCCTTGGCAGGGGGTTTGGAACTGGATGATCTTAAGGTCCTTTCCAACCCTAACAATTCTATGATTCTAAAACATAGGCCCAGGCTAATTTCAGACTGGTTTTAGCTGAATCTTTCAGGCCCTAACGGAGGATAGTGGTTTCCACTCTTTCTCTGTGCATCTCACATAGTATTAGAGCTATCCAAGAGGACTGTCTTCCCCTGCATGCTCTCCTACAACAGGTGCAGATATTTGGCTTCTATGGAAGGAGTCAGAGGACACTGTCCTCCCTCGGGGACTGGCTGACGCCAGAATGCATTTTTGAGGTGTGCCTTCAATAGTCCAAATATTTACTTTTTAACAGCAAATTATGCCTTTTCTTTTTTCTCAGCTAGTCAGAATTGGTGGAGTACTCATGACAAGGATAATTTAAGCGGAATGAGCCTGGAGCACAAGCTTAACACCTTAAATGGACCCCATATTATACATCTGCCACTAGGTTACTGAGGTATAGGGTATACTCTAACAGTAAAGCAAAATTCTGGCTGATCTCAGCAGTTCAGCATTTAATCTGTAACATCAAAATGGATTCAAAACATTTCATTTTAGAAACTGAATGACTGTATCAATTCATATCATAAGAAAGCCAGGATTTTTCCAAGGAATGAAGAAGCTGAGAAGCAAGAGAAACTTATTCAGAACATAGGGCATTAGTGACAATCAGGTATGATTAAGAATAATCTTTGGGTTGGCATATTCCTGAGGATTGATGCAGAACTGGTCTCATGTAACTGAGTGGAAATGCCATCCTTCCTGAAATAGGCAGTCTCAAAAAAATGCTTGTTTTGAAAAATCTATTTTCTGGCAGGAAGGGAAGGAAGCGGAGCAGAAATGAAGTCTCACCTTAAACCTTCGTAAACAGCTATACTTTAAGCACATGGGTGAGCATGGGTAAATAAAATCTTTTTTTTACCTTCACAGTAATAGGTGAGATTTTTCAGTAAGCATGCTCATAAGTTTTACTTCTAAAACTATTGAAAATTTCATGACTTTGACACTGGAGGGATTCATATTTCCATTAATATTTCAGGAGCCAAACCTACTTAACTTCCCAATAGATATTGGATATTCTTGTCTTGGCTGGCTTAAGTGAAATATTTTCCTCCAGTGTTTAAGAACGTAGGTCAGGAAAAGAACTGATTTTTTGGAGATGGAACGTAGCTTTCATCTGTCTTTTACAACTATAGGGCAAAACCCGCAAGCAATTCAACCTACTGCAATCTCGCCTGTGTACTATTTAGATTGTCGGATTCACAGAAAAATAAATGACATTCTGGCTAATGGATTTATTTTCCTTACAGATTTGAATAATTTAAGAAGAATTCTCAGGGTGCAGTTCTGTGGATTTCATGTCATTTGAGAAATTTCATGGTGTGGAAGTACCTTATTTGATGGGGAGATCGATCACTAGCTCATTAGTCAGGAATGGGTCTAGAATGCTTTGACCCTTGGCAAAATTGCACTGTCACTTCTGCATGTATCGAAGATGGATCTAACTGTTATTCTCTCAGTTATGGCATCAGTGCTTCCCACTGGTTCATGAAAGCAGCAACAAGCTACCGAAAATACTCTCCTCTGCCAAAGTTTTAATCTTGTTTCTATGTAAATAATTCATGTGCGCAGGCACTGGTGCTACTGTCATTAACTAGGAATAAACCTGGAGCTTTCAGCTCTGAAAGTACAAATCCACACAACTTGAGCAAAAGCAGCAATTCTGTCACATTCTATTAAATAACAGGCTGCTCTAGTCCTTGTTACTCACCATGGGGAGGGCAAATCTGCATGCATTAAACACTGTTTATAATATTGAATGGGGAGGTGCGAGCACACAATGTAGAGCCCTCATTTGATCAGTTTTGAAGGGTAAGAATCAAGCATGGCATGAAGAGAAGTTGCACGTGGCTTTGCTTGCAAGCACATCTACCTCACTGTTGATTTCTCTGGCTGTGCTATAGTCATTAACTACCATAGCTGTGTTATTCAAAGCAAAACAGACTCGAAGTAGCAGTTGCAAATGAAATAATTAGCCACCTCTGTTTTGCTGGATGTTAACAGGCTAATTGTTGTACATACACTTAATGGGAAGCCTGTATCTTTTTGTGTGTGTGAAGCAGTGAAACCTCACTTAAATACTGCAAATGTGCCTCAAACGATCCAGCTAGAGACACTACATGCTGCAGTGGGGAAAGCAAAAAGTGCTCTTTTCTCAGGTCTCAAAGTGATGAAAACTTGATTTCAGGGGAAGGCTCTTTAAGTGCCTGAGAAATAACCCATTGCATTGATATTCTGTCAGAGCCTTCCACTGCTGAATATACAGAGGTAAAACAAATAAATCCCTTCACTATGGAGCAAGCTGCCATCAATAGTGTACACAATGTTTGCAAGGTCAACTCCATGTCTCTACAGGGAGCTCTGTTTATAGCCGCTGTGTTCAGAACCAAAGCCCACTGTCCATTTCCATCTGCTGACAGCAGTTACTGTCACACCATAAACAAAATAATGAATTGCACCACACATTCTTCAAAAGGAGACCTGTATTGGTCAGTGTTAACTCCAGAGAAGAGGAAAACAATGTCAGCATGGAGGCAAACACTCAAACACACGCTCAAGAAGCTCTGAAGATCACTTGGACTCTGAGAGGGGAAGAGTCCAGAGGTCACAGTGCTTTTGCTGTCACTTCTTTTTCCAAACAGTCCCTGTTTCCCTAGCTGTCATACATGTTTTCCGTACCTTTCATTGTATTCTTCGGTGACTAAACTGGAAGAATCCCTTACTATAACTTTTTAGTATTTCTCTACCCGGTTTTTCACCTTTCAAGCTATGTGAAGGAGGTAAATTGAAGTGATATGCTGCCCAAGGATCTTCTATGATGCTCTGGATCATAGAATCAGAACAGTTAGGGTTCAAAAGGACCTTAATATCATCTAGTTCCAACACTCCTGCCATGGCCCACAGACAGCTCGCACTAAACCATGTCACCGAAGACTCCATCCAACCTGGCCTTTAACACTGACAGGGATGGAGCATTCACAACTTCCTTGGGCAACCCATTCCAGTGCCTCACCACCCTCACAGTAAAGAATTTTTTCCTTATATCTAACCTGAACTTCCCCTGTTTAAGTTTTAACCCGTTACCCCTTGTCCTATCACTACAGTCCCTAATGAAGAGTCCAAATGGTCTCTTCATAGCCCAGATGGATAATGGTGTCTTACTCACAGAGACATCTCTGGGTATCTCACTCCCAGGTGTACATTTCTGTTTAGCTGACCAAACACTCATTACCTTCGCCGTCACCCTGGAGGAGGCTGAATGATGTTCCCACCCTTAGAGGTGTCCACTCCAAGGGAAGAGAACACAGCAACAGGGTTTAGGGTCCCCAGTGACTCAAGAAGGCATACGATCCTTCTACTAGGATACCAATAAGCAGGTTATAAGAATCAGCCCTAAGCTCTGAACCCTCCTGAGCACATTTTCAAATCAAGGAGAGAATAAATGATTCAGGCAGTGAGCAGATGTTCAGGCTGTGGCCGCTTAGTTTCATAGAGAGCAAGAGGTTTTCCTCTGTTGGTGTCGATAAGGCTGAATTGTTTCATTCTTTTATTTGAGAGAAAATAAAAGCTGTTGTGAAATGCTGCCCCTGACTTGTGGTGGCACCCACAAGTCTGCTAAGGAGGTGTCATAACCAACCAACTGCAACACATTAATTGGGTAGGGTAAAACGGGCCAAACTCTCAACCTCTGCTGTATGCCGTATGTATATGTATACCTTGCCAGGACACCAGTCTTCTTGTCTCATTAAATTAAACTAAATTAAATCAAATCTGAGACCTAGATAGTAGAAAAGTGCACAACAGACACCTGTCTCTGCCTGAAATTCTGCTTCAAGAGAATAAGCAGAGCGCTCCTTTGCAGCTCAGTCTCATTGATGTGTGAGCTAGCATTCATGTCAGGTTTTCTTTTAAGGATACTTGAATGACTCTATTTTTAGATTTTACTGTGATCTTACTTCATCAGATATTGCATGCATAATGCATCATCAGCAACAAAAATTTTAATCATAGCATAAATCAGCCAGAAGATGCTACAAGAAATCAAAGTCCAAATTGCTTTGCTTGGAGACTTGACTAAATGGATTCTGCTTTTTAATTCCTAAGTTCTGAGAGGCTCTATGGGGAATGCTCCCCAGATGTGTAGCTGATTGGGGAATGTATGTTGCAAGGCCACTCAGCTTCAGTCCCCACACACAAAACATCATATTTCAATCTGAAAGTAGCTTTTACCTTTACAGCTTTCGCTAAAGAGAAACTGAGACAAGAATTTGGGGTTCTTTCTAAATAATTCAGATAAAGCACAGCTGCTGACTGATTTCAGAAAACTATTTGCTGATCATTCACAAATTCTAAACTAAGGAAGAAAAACCTGCAAATCAATTTCAGTGCAGTCCCCCAAGACCCAGCAAGAAAACCCTTCACAGGCATGGGAGGCTCAAATACTTCCAGTTTCATTTCCAGAAGAAAAGAGTAATTACCTGGGGCTGTGTCCTGTTATTAATGTGTTAAGGAAATAGAATTAAAATCAGATACCTTACAGAACAGCAAAGAGCACTGGAAAGGAATTAACAGACCTGTTTTTCAGCTAGGAAGGCTTTTTACTCGTTGCTGGTTTCATTATAGACAATTCATTTAATCTAGCTCAACATGTTTAAAAAGTGAGTCAAATATGTTATTTGTGAGGGGCAGATTTTGGGGAGAGAATGTATTCCTTTTGCTTGCAGGTTTCATGGATGTGACAGCACCATCTCAGCTAGATGAGTTTCAACTGTGCAATCACAGATCTGTTCCTTGTTTCACCCTCTGGGCAGCAAGGGCAGGACCAGTTCATAATGTGCTTCATACAGGAATATTCTGGGCTTGAAAGGAAGCACTCAGGAGTTAGGGTAGCTCTTGCTGCCTAAATAGCTGCTCTAGGCTGGATGGATGAGCCACATCTACACAGCAGGTCAGCAGCTGGACTTCTCCATCTTGATGGGGCAAAGTCAAATGAAGGTATCATCTAATCTGAGAGCCATAATTATGACAGCAGGAATATTTATTCCTGATCTCAGTGACTCTTCTTCACAAAGGGTTTTATCCGCAGCTCCTGCAGTCTGGAAGAGCCTTTTTTATTTCTCTGGTTCATATAGTTCCATCACATTTTATCTTCAACTTATCTCTTTCCTTTGATTAGACCTTTTATTTCTCTTTCCCCTGGGTTATCTGTCTCTGTTTCCATAGCATATAATTGAGCTGCTGAATATTCATTATTAGTCCCTAGATTCACATAAAGATCTCCAGAGCATGATAAAACCCTCCTTGGGTGTGTTTTGGTTAGATTAGAGCCAAAGAACTAAATGGAACTGGGAGATGCTACACCTCACATTAGTTTAAAAATAATTGGTGAGGGAACATTTATCCTTCCATAAGGGAAAGGAGGGAAGGAAAGAGAGTTGAAGAGTGAGAAGAGAGGAATGAGGAGGAAGAAAGCAGCTGGGCAGCCAGCAAGAAGAGGAAAGCAGACTATCTCAGTCCAGCCACCATGAGGTGAAACCTTTTCTGTCCTTACACCATCATGTTTACTGAGGTTATTGCATCACCGCTTGGTAACAATGCCACAAGATAAAGATGGAACAAACTATTCAAGCAATGAACTTCTTAGTCAAGCATACCTGCCAGAACTAAGCCCCCCTCTGCAAGCAGAAGGGGAATAATACTAGCAGTGCTTCAGACAGTCCAGCTATTAAGGTGAGAGGAGATTAGATGTGCCTGAGCAAAGTTTAAATGTATTATTTCCCTAGTTAGAAGCATGATTTAGTTCCTTGGGGATCCCAGTCCCACTGGGGCATGAACTTGTAACAACGGAAGCTGTGTACAGCCTGCTGCCCTGCCTGCTTTGAGCCCTGTACCAGCAGGCTGATCTCCCCAGGTTGGATACAGAGGCAGCAGGGAAAGCAGCATTCCCAGGGAGCAGGTCAGAGCATCCGGAGGCACCATGCTCAGCACTGACTGCTTGATTCATTCTTGATGAATTCCCCATCTGATATTGCAGCTTATTAGCTGAATACACAGATTAGGAAAACATGTCAATTTGGAAAACCAAACCCATCTCTTTTTTTTCTTAATAGAACAATCTGCTTGATAGAGGGATTTGTACAGGGTTTGGATTTGTCAGGCAAATGCCTTGTTTGGCTGTAGTAAATATGCTCATTTAGCAAGATTTCAGTTTGACCTTTTTATACTACATTAAATACTCCTCCGTGACTGTGGTCAGGACACTAACCTAGATCTATGCCCAGGGATATAATGAGCATCCAAAAGCATAAACAGAAGAAAATGAAAGGCTCCAGCCTTTCTAGGTGGGTAGAAGGGCATATTTCTGAGTGGGATACAGCTGGTCCAAAGTCCACTCGAGTGCTGGGTAAAACTGAACATGATCTTTCTCTCCATTCCCTATTGCTTGTACTGCTGCAACCTTCTGATGTCTTGGGCAGGCCCTTCCCCTCAGTACAGGCCATTTATCTCATGAAGGACCTGTGCAGTCAGCCAGCATGCTTCATATGCTACAATTATGTTAAATTCACCATGAGGGTTTGCAAACAGCTTCTTATATTTCTAAACACAAAGTCCCATTTGCTCTTACAAGTGCAGACATGCAGTACTTACATACCAAGAAGCAACGACACGATGTTTCCCCATAGTCATCCTTCTCAGTATGTACCAAAGTGATTCTCAGCACTTCAAAGCTGACTGTAATGCTGTTAAAAAACCAAAACAGAATGAAAGTTCAGGACCCATTGTCAGTTAAAAAAGAAAAAGAAACGGAGTTGAGTTATAAAAGTCGTATTAATTGCAAAGCAAAGCCTTACAGATGATGATCTATGTGTCTGTATGACATTTCGTTTGGTGCCGTAGGGAGTTTCTGAAACAATATATTTTAATGAGTCACGGTAATGACTTAAAACCCAGTCAGGAAAAGACACTTTCTGCAAAAGGCTACTTTTAATTAGGAATGTGCAATATTATTCAGGAAATATCAAATATCTGTTGCTCTTGTAATGATTTTTACAAACCTAATGCAAACCTTTTCCTTGGTAACTGTTGTGTTATTGGAAAATACAAACCCTGGCCCAAAATAATCGTTGTTATTTTTTGAGTGGCAAAGAGAAATAATTTTCACTCAGATTCTTTACCATTTATGGTCAGAACCTTTCTTTCAAAACAAACAGAATTAAAATTACTTAATATCCAGAACAAGTCTAAAAAGTGGCAGTACCCATGGGCTAGTGCTGCTTCGCTTAAGCACCTTTCCTTCATTTCATTGTTGGTTATATTGTGTCTGTTCTCAATATGAAGCTCATGACAGAATGAATGCCATTAATTTAATGAAGTTATTATAAAATGATTTCTTTTGGAGTTAGATGATATCTGAAAGGTAAGCATAGGCACTGCTGAGCTTCCAAAAACTAGAAGAGGAAAAGCCAAGCAGGCAGGCAAAGATGTGTAAAACGGTAACCTAATGGAGCCTAAGAAGGACTCAGGAGAAGGAAATGAAAGGATATAACCACCTGTCTTAGTGGGAGCTATCCTATAATCAATTACTGAGACCAGAGGACATGATTCTTACAAGAGCCACCTCTTCTGGGCTGAGGAAGCAGAGGTAGTCAGTCAGCAGGAAGAAGCTTTCCCAAAGAAAGTCAGACAAAAGATTAATGTTGGTTACATGTTCTGAGGCACACTTTTGGGCGTAACTGTGTCTCCCCAAACCCTCTGTAGCAACCCTAATGAAAGAAGCCCCTTACCTTAAGGAAATAAGGGGAGGCATACAGGGATGCTGAGAGGGATCTCCATTAGGAACTGTAGCGATAGGACACGGGATAATGAGTTAAAACTTAAACAGGGGAAGTTCAGGTTAGATATAAGGAAGAAGTTCTTTACTGTGAGGGTGGTGAGGCACTAGAACAGGCTGCCCAGAAAAGCTGTGAATGCTCCATCCCTGTCAGTGTTCAAGGCCAGGTTGGACAGAGCCTTGGGTGACAGTCTGTGGTGAGGTGTCCCTGCCTATGGCAGCAGGGTTGGAACTGAATGATCTTAAGGTCATTTCCAACCCAAACCATTCTATGATTCTATAAATAAAAGCTAAATGCATCAAATTGCATGATACAAAACTCCATTACAACTATTCTACTACTTGTTTAGCTTTTCATCTGTAATTTTGCAGGTCAAAAGTAGAGGTGCCCAGAGCTAGATATCTAACCAGTCTGTATGGAAACAAAGCACAGAATTCCATGAAATGGCAGCCTGCTTCTCTTTCTGTACTGCACCTGGCATCACTATTTGGTGAAATTAATACGAATTTGCAAAAACTCCTGGATTTTTCAGCTTTTATTATGAACATTATGAACAGATCAAATAAGATGACACACACGTCATAGAAGGAAGCAAGGAAAGCACTTGAGCTGATTGTGTACAAAGTGGTTGGGAAGTGGAACAGGAGTCAGGATTCCTTCCTAACCTATCAGGAAACTATTTTGCATTCTGAAGGGTTTGCCAGTGTTCCTGAATTGATTTCAATGAATGTATTTTCATGAAAAACTGGGTCAGTTTGGTCTTTATTTCCAAATAATCAATGTTAAATTTAAGCTAGTAAAGCAAAAGCCTATTAATTCAAAAGAAAAAAAAAAAATTGAGACTTTCAGGGAAAATTAAACATAACATGAAGTATCTCTCCTTTCTAAGAGATGATTAAACACAGGAAATTTTTTGAATCTATGCATTAGTAGTCACAACAAAGAGATTAAGAAAAGTATTGAAGGTGTTACAGAAGCAAGCAACAAAAGGACAAAACCCCCAAGTACTGAAAACTATGAATAGGAATTACTCATGGCTATCAAATCTCTGAATGAGTTATAATTAACTTCATTTTTCATCCATATGAAAGTAAAAAAAGGATATGTTGAATTATTAAACATAATCAGTTATAAAGGAATGTTCTAAATCATAGAATCATAGAATAGTTAGGGTTGGAAAGGACCTTAAGACCATCTAGTTCCAACCCCCTGCCATAAATGCTCCAGCCCTGGCAGTGTTCAAGGGCAGGTTGGACAGAGGCTTAGATGACATGGTCTAGGGTCCCTGCCCATGGCAGAGGGGTTGGAGCTACACGATCTTAAGGTCCTTTCCAACCCTGTTTTATGATTCCATGATTCTGCAGAATTGCCACATATGATAAGTGCTTAAGTATTGCCATAAATACCAAAAAGGAAACAGGAAAGGCACAGATCCTCCCCAGACTCTTTGGTCAGGGAAGGGTGGTTCTGACACTGACCTCGCTCCACACAGGTGGACCTGGTGAATATTTATTTCTTCGGGACAAATACACAGCAGTCAGCTCTGGTGCTTCAGAAGGTGGCACTGTGGAGCGGACTCAGACCCTCCCTGGGGGGCTGCAACTCTCAGAACAAGATTTATCAGTTATCTGAACCATAAAACATGGTGCATCTGACATGAAGCAGGTCAGGAAGGCATGGCAAATTTTAGAAAAGACATAAAAACTCAAGGTCTACTGGCTTCTGTCATTCAAAGCTATGAAATCACTCAGTTACTAGCTAAGTGTGAAAGTGCAAGTCCCAACATCCCAAGCATATTCCTGCTTGGATAATTCAAGTTTGCACGGCCAAAAACCCCTCTTCCTGTTGAGTGGACACCATCTGTGTGCCACCTTTTTCTTGGCCTCCTTTAGAACAGTTGCTTTCCAGGTTTCCTCTTCTGTTTGCATCTCTTTGTTTTGAATTTCTTTCCCCACACGTGTTAGCTTGAATCTTTTTCCATGCTGAGTTTCATTTTGTTATTTTCAGCTTGGCTTTGAATGAGTTAGGTTATGCTCATGCTGTAGAGCATTGCCAATTTGTCATACCATCTGTTTCAAAAAATCAGAAAAGAAGTTGAATCCCTTAATGGGATGAAATAACTGTACTCTGTTCTGGGAGCTTTCTTCATGGGGTATGTATTCACTTGTTGATAGTTCCATCCTTTATGGCTCAGTAATTTAAATACCACTATGTTCTCTGCCATTATGGCTCTCTGAAAGCTTCATTTTGCTGATGACACTCTATACAGTTCATTTTGCACTTTCAAATGCAGAAAGATCTTTACAGGTTTTCTGAAAGCTCAAGCACTAATGAAGAACAGCATGTTTTATGAAACAGTAACTAGATAGCTCTTCCACTGATATTTAAGGCCATGTAGATTTCTATGTTACCACCTAAAACAATAAAAGGGAGTAATTTCAGTATTCCTCTTTCAAAATGCTTGTGATTTTCATTTAAACTGAAATTTACTCATGTTCTTCTGTGCATCCAGTTGCTCCTGCCTGCAGTAAATTAGACCTGGAGGATTTCTGAAGAGTCAGTGTGCATACGCCCATCTAGCCTCATGGCAAACAGATGGAAAGCAAGCTGAAAAGGGTCCAAGAGAAAAACGAGGGGCACAGGAGCCTAATTAATACGTGGCTATGAGAGTAAGAATTGTTTCTCCTGTGAGGACATATGAGCATGAACTTGTTACAGGTCAGTTACTGCCATTTTCCTGCTCGTCTCAGCAAACTGTCAGTGAAAGTGAATGCATAGGTCTGCAACAATTAGATATGATCAGGATGTTTTAATGTGAAGGCAATGATCATGTATACTAGAATTTATAACTATGCTTTCTAATAATATAGTCCTATGTACGCATGAGAGTGGGGTGCTTCATTCATTCATTTCAGGGCTTTCTAGTGACTGACTTGGACCTGGTTTCTCCAGAGGATGGCATTTTCCACGCTTACAGGAGAACAAGGACAGAGCAGAGCTGACAGGATCCCTCATGGCATGGACCTTTCAGGAAAAGGGGCCACCAGGAATTTCCAAAGTTCACAAATAAATAGAAAAAAAAACACTAGTTTTCTCTGAGACTAAGGAAGAGCATGGCACTGGCAGGGGATTTGAGAGGAGCTGAAGACTTCACAGTTGTCAGAAGTTCATGTAGTACCTGTTTCAAGCACAGCCACAAGCTGCGGAGCATCACGGTTCCTGTAGTCTTCACTCTCTGCTAACTAGGTTTATCTTAAGCACTTTAAGCTTTCTACTTCCTTCAACTGACTTTTGTCTTCTGCTGGATTTGCTGGAGCCGTTCTGGGGAACATGGCTGTAATTTAAGTGTAGAAGCACGTACTAGAACAGAAAGAGTAGCTAGAAGCATGTGAGTAGTAGGGGTCTGTGTTGTCTCTCAAGTACATAAACTGTGTATTTCTCTATTCCTGGAGCTGGGCAGCAGAAGAAAAGTCACTAAACAGTTCTTAATGCCGTCCTACCTCTTTGATTTATGCACTCTCCCTTCCTCCCAGTATTATAGATAGTCATGGGCATGGATCCTTTTTAATAACAAGCTCTTACGGCATCATCTTCCTTTGTATATCACTGTTCTTGTATTTGTTTCAAAGGATAAGGGAGGAAAAAGCAGAATTAGAAAATAATGATGTCTATTAGGAAGGATTAGACTGTGGTTTCAATTCAAGAAAGAGTTTTTCAGGTTAGATAATTTTTAATAAAACACTCATTCTTCCTTCAGCTGATCTCATCTCCTAAGCCCTGGAGTCTTCTCATCTTTCTTCTTGTTTCTGTGGGAGTTTTGCTTGCATAAGGACTGCACATGTTCACAAGATTCAAGTTACTTTTAATTTTTTATATTCCTCTTTCAGATTCATTATTTATATGCACTTTTTAGAAACTATCAAGTTTGGTGTTACTAATTTAACCGACTCTTCCAGATCCTTTTGATAGTGCATTGTTATGCAGCTCAAGTCAATGAATAACAAAGCAACATATTTTCATTCAAATTACCCATCACTTTTTTTAATAGCCTACAAAATAAAAATGACAAAAAGTGATTTATTTTTCTGAGACAATGACCACAAGTTTGGTACATACACTCTAAACCACTGTTTACCTTGGAAACATAAATCAGCCTGTGGTACTTTATGATATCTGCACAAGATTCTAATGTGACGGATAACACACATAGAGCTGTGAATTCCTGCAGTGTCAGATGTTCTGGTAACAGAATAAACTTATAATTATACCACAGATTTCATGTTAACTAAAAACATGCATTTATGTTTTCCCCATGGCAGGCTTGGGGTGACAGAAAATACTTTTTTATTCTGTTCAATGCAAGTCAGCATAGAATTCAATATTTTCAAAGAATCTGTTACCACCAGGACTTGGAAAAATAGATGTTATTACAAGGATCTAGTCAGCCAGCAGGTTGATTAGTTTAAGTCCTCAAAGTTCTGAGCTCCTGTTTCTTTAGTGCGTGGTGTCCCTGCCCTTGGGGTTGGAACTAGATGATCTTAACGTCCTTTCCAACCCTAACTATCCTATGATTCTATGATTCTTTGTGATGAAATAAGGCATACATTAATCCATTTTTCTTCTCAATCTGTACATTTTGGACTACTTATAGATACTGCCTCATCTTTTTTCTTTTTTCTTTTACTTTGTCCAAGATGGGCAACTCTTTTGAAAGCTTGTAAGAGCAGTAAATTGCCTGAAAATACCTCTTTATGCCAGACTGTGACGATACTTGTTAAACTTCGCTGCAGAAAGATAGAATTATACATAAAAACAGACAAGAGTTATAAGAGATTCAAACACAGCCTCTACAGACCTCTGAAATTTTCTAGACTTTTTTAGCTATTTAAATTTGAAGGTGCCTGAATTACCATCGATCCATGTTGGTTTTTTTACTTTTTAGATGCTAACAGACTTTAAGGGCTCTCTAACAGAGGCTCCTATTTATTGAGTGGACATTTTAGTCCTTTAATGTCTGTTGAGGAAAAGTCCAGCCCAAAACAAGGATCAATTTTTTAATCAAAATAGTGAAATTAAAGAATTAGATGAAAATTACTATTCCATACAAGGCTGTCACCCATAATACTTTGTTGATGGAAGCAGATCAAACTTAAGAGAACAAATTCCTTGTTCTGATCTTCTTGCGTGTGCAGCTTTTGCTTTACCTATTAAACAGTCTTTACCTCAATTCACGAGTCTTCTCACTTTTACTCTTCTGATTCTCTCCCCCATCCCACTGGTGGGGAAAGGGCAAGCCGCTGTGTGGGGCTGAGTTGCTGTCCAGGGTTAAATCACAGCAGATGTCCTGGCATAGCTGGAGTACTCCTGGGATGTCAACATGCAGGGGTCTTCAGCAGGCATTTTGAACAGAGTGGATAGATCTAACCTGAGGGTTGTAAATGGCAACACTTCACAGGACTTGTGCAGGAAGATTGATCCTGCAGCCTTCAGGGATGGCAAAAAAAAATGTTCTTTTACTGATTCATAATAGCAAAATACTGTGTAACTTGCCCCGATTTCTAATTACATTTATCAAGGGGGCAAGGAGGAGAGGAAATCTGCCACAATCACATTGCAGAAGGCAATCCCATCAAGAGGTGGTGCTGTATGTTCATTTTAGCATTAAGTTTCATCTGACGCTCAGTGATGGTTGGGAAAGACGGGTGGGAAGCAAATGCTATTCATCTACAATATGGTTGTTACAATCAAACCATTGACCTCTTTACAAAAGCATTACAGTACTGTCTGCCCTACTGCTGCTGGCAGAATTTGTATCGACTCTCACTGAGAGATTTGCGCAGTGTAAAATGTGCATCAGCTGATTTTCACTTGTACTTCAAATCAGTTGTGGCTATAAATTCAAGGTGACCTCTGAACCCTTCTTTTCAATTTCTACAGCTTTGGTAGCAGATGTTTTTACTGTCACTGATGCAAAAATTGAACCTCTGTTACTGAGATTATATTCCATAAGCATCTCAGCTCAGTGAATCATTATAGGTAGCTGTTCTACTACAAAACCTGTGGGGAGCAGGCTTTTTTTTTTTTTTTAGGGATTTAACTCACTGTATTACACATGAAAACTGGAAGCTGTTATTAAAACATAATGGATATGTCATTTGGCCAAGAAAACACAAACCCTTGCTTGAACCAAAGTCTTGATTGTGATACTGAGCAGTAGACTAGATTCTTATTTTGTTGCAGGTAAGTTTTCAGAACTAGCAGAAGCATTAAGTGGTCTGGAAAAATCAAGAACTAGGAGCTACAGGCTGATCAGCCTCACCTCAATCCCTGGGAAAGTGATGGAGCAAATAATCCTCAAAACCATCTCTACACGTAAGGACAAGAAGGTGACTGGAAATAGTCAGCAAGGATTCATGGAAAGGAAATCACACCTGACCAATTTGACAGCTTCCTAGTACAAAATGATTAGCTTGGTGGACGAGGTGAAAGTGTATCTTGACTATCGTGTAGTGCCTGGGCATGGACACACAATTCAGCACCATATGAACTTCTCCACTTTTCCCTGCACAAATGCAAATATACTCTAAATCACTGAGATTGTTCAATGTTTAGGCCAAAGCCCAAGAGTTTAAAAAACCTGAGCTTCCACTGACTGTCCTGGCAAGAGAACTTACAATGAACGGCAATTGCAAAAGGAAAATAGGGAACAAGATGCTTCTTTCACCCCACTTCTTAATCATATACGGAGAAACAAGCTAAACTTGCCAACAGTGTATGAAGATAAATGGAATGGACTGCAGATCATCTACAGAAAGAAACTGACTAAACAAGTAGCTTCTTTGGTTTCATATGAATTATTTATCAGGTCAGATTAGTCTCCAAATAGCACACATGTAACATTTTTCTCTTTGCCTACTTTAAGGTTAGTGTATACTCAGGACATTTATAGATGTGATTACGATTTCATTAGCATTCTATTTCAAAAGGTACTTTTATTAAAGTATTACACTGGGGGCAAAGTGAAGCAGCATGCATTGCAGGGGGTAATTTTGTGTTACAAAGTATGTTTTCTGCAGTTTGCACTTTGCTTAGTTTAAGAATACATGCCGTTTGTGGAAAAGTGGGGTGTTTTGTTATATTAGGCGTGTTTGAGCTGCCACAATTAACACCTGATTCTTCTAGGCATCAAGATCAATGTTCAGGACCAAATTCTAAGCAGCAGAATTCCTTCAGTTGTGTGGCTGCTGCCCATGGTTGGCTGACAGATGCTCATCCAGCTGCCCTCTCACTCCCTTGTCCTCTTGAGGTGAACTGAATTCAGTTTGCAAAAGGAACACAGCAGTTCAGAATATCAGAGTTCAACTTGGACCTACAAGAACTACAATTTTATGTGAGTGTGATACTAGAAATCAGGTAATGTAAAATTACAGTGATAAAAAGCAGGCTGTGCACCAACTGCTGTGATTTTAGACAATTTATGGAATTCTGTATGTGTGCCAAAGCCCTGACTGCTGGATTTTAGAAATAGAGTTTCACATAAGAATTTAAGTCTCTGATTGCCCTGAATAAAAGACACAAGCGTAACCAATAAGCCTCAAACATCAGAAGGATCTAACTCTTGTTATTATTGCTTAAATCTTAGGATAGCAAAGCCAGCCTTATGGTTTGGAAGAAGCAGGAAGAGAAGCAGAACAGATGAACGCATTTTTAGAGCTTGGATTACCGATACTATGTGTGCCGCAACAGGCAAAGATAGTAGGTGGAAGGATGGGCAGTTTGCAATGTTACCAGAACGTCTTGCTCCAGTACAAGTGCTTTGCATTGGTAGAAGTCAATGTTCTTTATAGGGGATGCAACAATTATTGATCCCATTTCAAATATGCGAACAGGAGAACAGATGAAGTGTTTTGCCCCTAAGCACTTTGTAGGGCAAGGACAGAGTTGGAGTCTTGAGTCCTTGCTTATGGAGAATTGTCCTGGGTTCAGCCGTAGCAGTCATTTTTCTCCTTCTCGGTAGCTAGTGCAGTGGAGTGTTTTGACTTTCGGCCTGGGAACAGAGCTGATAACAATGATGTTTTGGTTTGGCCAAGGACTTTGTGAGCCTCATGCTCTGCCAGGGAGGAGAGGAAGCTGGGAGGAAGCAGAGACAGGACACCTGACCCAAACTGACCAAAGAAGTATTCCATACCACAGCACATCATGCCCAGGAGGTAACAGAGAGTTATCCAGAAGGGCTAGGACTGCAGGGTTGAAGGAGGTATCGGATGGTGCTTGGTCAGGCTTGGGGGGGGGGGGGGCAAAACAGCTTCTCCATCAAGAAGTGATGTGCTTCCTCCAGGTCCTGCTCCGACTCCGAGTCATCAGCTTCACCTGGTAGTAGTTACTGGCCCAGTCCAGGTAGGAGCCCAAACTGACACAAAGGAGAAAAATGACTGCTACTTCTGAACCCAGGACAAGAATTCATGGCAAGATTAGTTTATACAAACTATACTTTTCAACCAGCCAACAAGTTTAACAGGAAAGGTAAATTTGCAACAAAATGCTCTGATATGAGCTTTATTTCCTGCAGATAGATTTATTAATCAGAACTGGAAAATGTATAAAAATGTTCCTACAATCTTTGTAAGATACATTGTAAAATAATGTAGGAGATAGGCATCAGCGTCTCAGCATATCCCTAGGGATCCTGAAATTAATAGCTATATATATAACTCAATTATAGTCTGAATCTTAGCAATGGCAAGGGATGTTGTGTATGAGCTGAACCATATTGTTATTCTAGTGAGATACTGTCTTGTTAAAGGAAGCACAGAATTGGGTCAGCAGGCAAAATTAAGGAGAGGAGGGAGAGGGCTAGTATTATACCCTAATCATTTCTGAAATCTCAGGCTTCTTCCTTGTGGGTAAAACACAAGGCATTAATTCTGTAAAACGCAAATATTAGAAGACCAGTGGATCCTTCTTGCTTTTTGTCTCCCTGTTCTGAATGTACCTTAAAGCTTGTGGACAGTCTCCTGCCTGTCCCTCCCTGCACCTCCCTTACTTCCATCAAATGGCAGGCCCTGAAGAGTGGAGAAAGTGCCATGGAGAATGGCCTTGCAGACTCCCTTGCAAGGTGCCCCTTGCAGATACTAGCCCAAAACCTGCTGGTGGAGATAAAGAGAAGCTTTTGCAGGGTTATTAGGACTGGGTGATAAAAGAATGATACTACCATTCCTTTCACCCTTTATGTTCCTCTGACACAGCTTACTTGAGTTCTCTCCAGAGAATGAAGTCATCAGAATAAGGGAATCTTCTGCAGTGCTGGAACACTTCACGTAACATTGAACTGTCAGTTAGTGTGTTACAAATGAGGAATCATGTGCCGCCGAGCATCTGTATTCAAATGAACCATTCACTTCAGCAGATGTAACAATAGGTCTATAGCAATTTATTTTATAAACATAAAATTCTACAATACAGTATCTGTTAGCACATCCTTCACTACGCTGCATCAGCTTGAACCCTAAGGGTACTTCTTACATTAGGGGAAAAGCTATGTAACAGTACACCATTTCAGCTGTTCATCATTATGAATTTGAAGTCACAACACAGGAGCCTGGGTGACATCAGTTACTGGCCTTGATTTCTTTCTTTACCAGACTCATCACCATGTAGAAAACTGACTATCACATCAACTAAACTGTAAGCATTCAGCTGAGATTTTAATTTCTTACTGGAGTCTTCTGAGCTGTTTGGTTTTCTCCCTCAGCAAAGTGGGATGGGAATGTAAGTAGGTGACATGCCTGTAGTAAAAACACAGCAGACAGTAAAAGATTTCTCAGTTAGACAGCATTTTTGTCAGCTAATTCTATCAAATTATCTGAACAATAAAACCATTTTAGTGGGAGGAAATAGATGACTGCTATTACAGTAACCCGGTTATCCTTCCATAAATTAAAAGTAAGAAAAGTATATGATATTGCAATAGTTATAACATGATATACTACTTCTAGGAGTCCTTTGAGATAAAAGTAGGTATTTTCAATTACTTGGCTGTGTTCTTCCAAAGATTAAAACCATTATATATAAAGTCTATACATAAATAAAAAAAATGAAATTAAATCCTTCATTGAAAATCTATTCCTGTGGCAAACAAGGAATGGTGCTTCCAGTTGCTACACCTATTTGCTTTCCTCTCCATATATCAGCCGGCTGTACACACTACTCTGGAAATGAAGCAATGAGTTGTTCGCCTGTTTCTGTTCTCCATGCAAAACCACCATAATAACTTCTAAACATGGCAACAAAAGATCCTGATACTTCAAGAGCATGCAACTACCTTTTACTCTCTAACCCATTTACAATATATATAACCATGGGCAAGGCACCCTAGGAATGACTGGAAGGCAAGTAGTTGGGAAAAGATTCCTGCAGAGTCTGTATTTGTAAAATCTGTCCAGCTATGTCGGCTAAAGGGCATGAAATACGGTACTCACAACTTATGGATGAGTCCTACCAATATTGTGTATTATTATTGTATCTTTTTTTGTGGTTCATGAATGAAAGGCCATGAAGAAAATGAACAATTTCCTCTTGGAAAACTCAGCAACAACCAGAAACTAGCACACCTAAGGCCTGGGCCTAGTGCTGTTCATGTTTTCACTGCAAGAACTTGTGAATGAAATCGGTCTGCTAAAAAAAGACAAATGCCTTTCAACTGGATCATGATTTGTTCCTATTTACAGTTATAGATTATGGGAAGAGCATCTCCAACACTACGATATCGAGGATTAAAAAAACCCAGCTGCTGTTATTGCTGCAGGAGTTGGAAACTAAGTTTGAGGATCAGGCACTGCAATTCCTTTTATCAATGAGTTTTTGCTGGGAGAAGGGAGCTCTGTTATTATTTTAGCTCAACTAGAACTTTTTGTTTGTTTGCTTTGTTTTCTTCAATACTCTAAGGATTTAAATTTAGGAGATTAAAAATTCATGCAAGCTCTCTTGCTTCAGAAACTTTAAAGTGGAAACCAGTTCAAGTATTGCAGAGTATTCTTTTTATTCCTCAAAACCAACAACTTACTGTTATTCCCAAAAATGAAAGTAATTTTTTCTGCAGGCTATTTCAGAAAAATAAAGCAAGTATCTCTTTCATGCTTTCTTTAGAAGGACATTCATAAAGCCAGCAGAAAATAGAAGCAATTGGAATACATAAGCTATTTAGAGATACTTGTTTAATCTCAGTAATTACCAATATGGTAGAAAGAGGATTGGTTAGAAAGGGCTATTTTTTCTACTTACAACTTTAAAAGTTTGCTCAGATGTGCTAGACACAGTATAAATGACCTAACTGCTCTTCTGTCAAAATTGTACCAAGAACATGGTCAAGCAACAGGTATTTTCTATGTAGCAGTCAGAGCTGATGAATGACTCTGAGGTAAATTTTGTTCATTCACTTGTATACAGTCTTGCTTACTTCAGTGAACTCCTTCAAGGTAAGATGATGCCAGAAATCAACCCTGTCAATGATTTTCTGAATAGCATTTCTTAAAGCGGTTATGGAATTCAGCAATCTTGAAAAGCTGCATTTTAACACCACGTTCTCTTTACATTTTTGGTGTGTTTTGGTTTTTTTAGTCAAATGATATATTATTTCAACACATGCTCACTCCTTCACTCACAATTAGCTTCGAACAGTCAGATGAAGTTGAGAATCCCACCTGTTCCCAGAGAGAAGAGATAAGGTTCAGGTGATTGAAATGGACATGGCAGGACATGGCTGTGCAAGTTCTAGATCACTTCAAGCAAACTTAATTCACACCTCATGTGAATCCTTAATGAAGGACATAGGGCACATAGAACCAGGTTGTAAGCATGCAGGACCAGCTGGCATACCTGAGAGCAAATCTGAAGCTAGTTCCAAATTTGACAGTCACAGATGTCATATCAGGGCATGACCTCTTCCCAGGCTGCTGAATTCAACAGAGACTAGATAAAGGAACACCTTTATCACAGTTTTCTATTTATGAACTTGGCATATTGGCATAACTAAATGAATGCAAAAGAGAAAGGAAGGGATTTTTCCAGGAAAGAAGCAACAACATCCACTCTTCTCCACACATACCACCTTCAGAGGGATTAAGAAAAGATGTACTTTAGATCTATGAGAAAGACTGGAGTGGGAAACCATGGACATACTGGAAGTGAGCACGTAGGTACCAGCAGTGACTTGCTTCTGCAAGGGGCAGTCTCATACAGCAGTAGCAATTGCCATTCTAGACAAATACTCCAAAAACTAAACAAAAAACCCCAACCAGTTTTCTGTATTGAAAACTTGACATCCCAAACCTTAAGCTCTCTGTGCCTCAGTTCAAATGAGGTAAAAGTGTCTTACCTACTCATCTCAAGAAGCTGCTGTGTAAAGCAAATTAACATTATATTTTTGGAAGAACTCAGCTAAGTTTCAACAAGCACTAAGGCAAAAGTCCACAAGGAAATTAAGTTTCAAAACCAAAATCTGAAGAGATAAAAATGCTCTACTGGGACACACATAGAGCAGTCATTTGTTAGCTACCTCTAACCCCAGCAATTCCAGTTAGGCAGTACTTATCACAAAGATCAACTAACAGCAGGGGGGTAGTGGGATTCCTGTGCCTTAGAGGCTGTTCTCAGTACACAAGAGGAGATGCTGTAGTAAGCATTGATGACTATCATGGTTTAACGCCAGAGAGCAACTAAGCCCTAGACAGCCATTCTTCCACTCCCCTCGCAAGAAGATGAGGGAGAGAACTGAAGAGTAAAAGGGAGATAACTCCTGGGTTGAGATAAAGACAATTTAATAGGTAAAGCAAAATCTGCACACACAAGCAAAGCAAAACAAGGAATTCATTCAGCAGTTCCCCTCAGCAGCCATGTCCAGGGAAGCAGGGCTCTGTCATGTCTAATGGCTACTTGGGAAGACAAATGCCACTCCAAATGTCCCCCTCTCCCTTCTTCTTCCCCCAGTTTATATGCTGATCATGATGCCATATGGTCTGGAATATATCCCTTGGGTCAGTTGGGTCAGCTGTCCTGGCTGTGTCCCCTCTGAACTCCTTGTGCATCCCCAGCCTGCTTGCTGGTGCTGTGGGGTGAGGAGCAGAAAAGGCCTTTACTCTGTGTAAGCACTGCTTAGAAGTAAGGAAAACATCCCTGTGTTATCAACACTGTTTCCAGTACAAATCCAAAATACAGCTCCATTCTAGCTACTGTGAAGATAATTAACTCTATCCCAGTGAAAGCCAGCAAAATGACCTTGTGCATTTCAACCAAGAGTGGTTTCCAGGCTCTGGTCTCCTAAAGTCAGTCTGTGTTTTGTGGCAGATTGAAAGATACAGACTCAGTATGTGATCTGACTAAGTCATTTATTCCTTTTTTCTTGTCCTTTTTATAGTTACAGACAAGGATCTTGACTATGCAGCCAAACAGGATATTCACGTACTCTGCAATCTCACCTCCTCAAGAACATGCAAGCATTGCCCCAATGCTCAGGAACAAAAAGTCATCAGTTCTGCCCCAGTGGTCTGGGAACAGATCAAGTCAGCACAATAATCACACTCTCTCTCACACGCTCCTACACACTTTTCTTTTGCAAACATAGGTGTGTACCCTTGAATTCCTGATAGTGACTGGCCAGGAACCCGTTATTCTTATTATTTATAATCTTGTTTGCTTTTAGAGAGGCCTGAGAGAGACATGACTGCATGTCCTTGATTTTGAAGCATTCCCACAGTGTTTCACCATGCCACTGAGTCCTCCTCACAATCACCATCTTCCCTTGTAATCATGCTTCAGGCTTTTATCCCAGCCTAGGTCTTCTTGACAATACTACTTCTTGTAACAGAATAAAGAAGACTGAGAAATGTTTTGAAGTGAAAAGGGATGAATTTCCTACTTAGTTTTGATAGTAGATCTGAAAATAGTGAATATTTTACCTTCCTACCATTATCTATTACAACATAACAGCTTTTCATACTGTAATTTTATATCCATTTTCCCTAAACATATTCCTGGCTAATTTTTTTGTTTATCTGTATTTGCTTGAAAGTATTTTTAACAACCTAAAACAGGCCAATTGGCACCAAGACAGCACAACTCAATTCATTTCAGCTTAATCCTGGCAGTTCACACAAGCTGAGAATCTGGCCCACTGTGATAGGAAATTAAGTTGGGTTTTTTTTTCTCAGTGTAGGCTGTCACCCACAGTCCTTTTAGAGACGTTTATTTTAATGGCTGTGACATGCCTTTCTCCAAAAGGTATTGACAGGAAAACATAAATATTTTCTTTCATTGATCAGTGGAACTGGTGAAACCTGATTTCCCATGGATTTGCATCCTACACAACTGTGCCTCCGCTGTCATAATCCCAGTTCCTCTCTTTTTTTTATCATGACTTCATTCATTCCCTAATACTTTTAGCAGCCCTCCCACATTCCCTCATTATCATCCGGGAAGAAGGAAGTACCCATCAGGCCTCTCTTGGTGGTGTATCTGTAGCTTGTATACACAGCATGCCTGAGCAGACCAGGCCAAGCAACATAAAGAATGAATTCATGTGATACTTTTTTCTCTCTGTGAGGTCACCAACTCACATCAATTTTGCCCAGCTTTTTATAGGTTTTCACCCAACCGCCAGAACCATTTTACCTGTGAGACTTCTATTTGTGTCTGTGTGTGGCTGAAGTTAGACTTTTGGCTCTCAAGATATCAGGGACTGACCAGTGTGATTGCAAAAGCCTTAGAAACTAAGGAAAAAGAAATAAAAATGAATTGCATGAAACATAATGTGCATTGTTTGTTATCAGTACTTGGCAGAATAAATATTGTTTGCAACAAAACTGGAGCACATTCATTCTTTTCCAGAGGATTTTAACTGAGTCTCAAAAAATAATCTAGCTGAGACTGAAAATGGATGAGAATAATTAGATTCTATTTTTGGCTGTTATGGTAAGCATAAATTTTGACATTAATTTCCTATTATATAGCAGAGGGAAGAGAACACCTCAAGTGAAGATATACAGAAGATGCTGAGGTACATCAGCTGCTCAGTGGAATGGATTTGGAACTTGACTTATAGGTCACTGATCTGGAGTAGGAAAACTGTGATGTGATAAACTGGAACTTATCCGCATAGCCAGCCCTTTACAGACAACACTTCAGGAAATCTGAGTTTCACGCACAGTATCTGAGGCATCACACGGCCACTCTGTATTGGTAAAAGTTCTCTACTTCATTCCCCTTCTGCCCCCAGCTGGACAAGTATGTTAAATTTTAATAACACAGACCTCACTTAAATAGGGTATTATAAACCCATTTAGTTTATAGAAACAGTACCCATTCTAAAAATAAAACCTACCAGAATTGCTCCAATCTGCCAGGAAAATTGTAACTATAGACAATCCTGATGCCAGAGGAAAGGATGAAGAGTATGTAATCCAATGGAGTAAGAATGTCTCCTTCTCTGAATAAACTTGTTATAAAGACTCTTTAACTTTAGAATAATTAATGACTTAAGAATAAAGCACCTATGTATCATAAACTATTATCTGTTATCAAATACATACATGTGTGTATATATACATCATATGAGAACTTTTCTTACACATCTGACATTTTCATGTTGACATTTTCAATTTTGATGTGGAATTTATTCTCCAAGTATCTATGGCCATAGTTTTGACAAGTATTTGGGGATTTTGGATGCAATTTGAAGATTCTTGCTCCGAGACATCTGCAAGGCACTAACTTTTCTGACAGCGGCTGCTCAGCACTTTCTGAGCATTTCTAAAAAGTTATAATCATTCCAATCTATATTTGCTGTGCCCCTGACAGCTGTCTTCCTGGTGAGCAGAGCTGTCACTGAGAAATCTTGCTTGAGAAGAGACTGGGGATAAAAAAAAAAAAGATATCTACTAGGAAGATGCTGGATGGTTGGGGGGGGTGGAATTGGCACGAACTCTCTGCTCTGCTTTCAGGGCTGGTTCATATCGGCAGTTTGCAACCACTGTGCTCCTGCCAAAATGAACAATGTAAATGTCTTAACACAGGCCCTGAGGATCTGATCACTGCAGTCTAACTATTCTTGGTAGAAACATCTTCTATCATCAACTTATAAAATACTGTAATTGCCACCCATTTATAGAATCAAGCATAAAAATATGTGATTGGAAAAGTACATCACCAAATAAGTATTAATAAAATTATTTAATTGGCGACTGATTATATAGATGAAATATATTTCAGTGAAATGCCTGTGAATGTTTTTCTCTTCTGGTAGCTGAGCAAACCATAGAGCTATTGCTATGAAAACTACTGCTTTCTCACTGCAAAAGCCCAAATTAATTGCTATAAAGGATTTTAAAGTGCAGTGGTGAGCAGCTGTAAGTCAATCACCTTTCACCCTTTGCTCATTTCTGTTGATGAGTACTGTACATTTACTTATCTATTTTTCTCCATCTATATAATTGTATCTTTCCTACACAGGTACAACATTAACTTTCTGCCATTCCTGCATTATACTGTTGTTGGGGTACATTAATTCCTTTAGGATTTTTTACTTTCCTTCTTATTTTTCTTTAAAACTCCTTGAAAAGAGCTCATACTTTTAGAACATCCAAGGGTAACTAATAATTCCTGTTACCCTTTTGAACCTTTACTAGCTTTTCAAACTGAAGTTCTTCTTCCTGCTTGCTGCAGACATTGAACATTTGATTGTACTTTCATGCTTTAGTTATCCAATTAGAGATCATAGAACTGCTACTGCCAAATTACTAATGCAATTCACATTTTAGTCCTGGCCACAGAACACGATGCTTCTGTCTCACCCTTTAGATACTTCTAGAGTGAAAGCTCTAAAAGTTATGCCTATAGGATTATTATCACTTTTACAAACAATTCAAAAGCAGGCCACACGGGACACAGAGTTGTGTGCATGTGTGGAAAAACACATGTATGAACTTTTGGTCCTCAAGATTTAGGAGACATTCAGTCAAAACTGGCTAGTTCACTTAGATGGGCTTGGGATGAGGGGAAGCAAAACCAGACAGTTTGGCTGCAAATTAGACATGCAGAAATTTCCTAGGTATGTAATGGAACTTTTTGTTAATCTTACTTGGTAGTTTGATTGTCACCCTAGATGTGGTCAAAGGATCAGGTCCATCTTACATAGATGGTTAATGACAAATTGGTGTGGGACAGAAAGGTGGCTGGATGCTCTTCTGTTGTCCTCACTAAAATGAAAAACTCTTGTATTCCACAAGTAAATCTGCTACCCATTACATAGCACATAAAGAAGCTCAGAGAAATCAACACAAGTATTCATGAGATACAGCTTTTTGCTCTGAACTGAAATTGAATTAGGAAGACATTTGTTTGAAACAACAGAACTACAATTAAGCTAAGGACTTTAATGAATTTTATTGAATATTAGATACCACATGGTTTATATAAAAAAGGCCTGCTTCCAAGCATAGCAGATCTCTTCAAACAAAGCTTAATTCCAACACAATATTTACTGTATGATTTGAGCTTTGCAAGTCTACTCCATATTCACAGATGTTTATAACATAATAAAACAGGAGGAAAACATTTCAAACCCCCTCAGATAATAAAAGGTACTCATCAGAGACATAGAAGCTGTAATGTTACACACTGAAACTTTGGCTTTAAACCATTTTAGTGTTTCTTAAACCAAAAGAAAAAATAGAGAAATCAGGACGGTACTCACAGTGCTACATTTAAACCTGTGAGTAGCGGCTGAATGAACACCACTGGGTTGCTGCTTGTCTCATTCAAACAGCTAGTAAGAAACTAGTATCTGCACTATTTGCCAGCATTTTCCTCAAAACATGTGGCATGACAGGTATGTTGGAGCCTGCATGCCCTTATGCACAACTAATAGACATTTGCCTGTTAGAGAAATACAGCTTGAATGAAACACTTCCATAAAGAGCATAGGCTGCCTATAGCTGGTGGTTAGAAGAAAGATCTTCAGACTAAAGCTGCATCTGACACGAGCTGGGTGGTGCTGAGGCGCTGGCACAGGGTGCCCGGAGAAGCTGTGGTTACCCCATTCCTGGCAGTGTTCAAGACCAGGTTGGACAGGGCTCGGAGCAATCTGCTCTAGTGGAAGGTGTCCCTGCCCATAGCACAGGGCTGGAACTTGGATGAGCTTTCAGGTCCCTTCCAACCCAAACCAGTCCGTGACTCTGTGATTCAAATGTGGAGAATACCTTTGACTCATCCATCTAACCTGACAGTTGGACTGGGCTGTCTCCTTTCAGAAGGAGCTATCTAAAACGAGGTATATCTTTTCAGATTTCCCCTTGGCTGTCTAGAAAATCAGGCAACAAAGGCAACAGGTTTTGTACCTGGTAGCATTACTTCAAGGAGAACAGATTCAGAGATTACTGCCTCATACCAGTAGCTGTTTTGTATGGTCTCCATTGGAGTTGTCCATCACGAACTTCATGCTGGACCCTTCCTTCAGCAGTGGTAATCGGAGCTGAGCACAGCTCCTGTCCAATTCGCACTAATAATTGCAGAAACACGCCGGTTTACGGTCCGACTTTGACTTTGCTGTCTGAAGAAATGAGCGCCTTTTCCCTCCCGGGCACCCCACTGCCCTTCACAGAAGTGACTCCATTTCCTCACGCACATCACCACCAGGGCAGCTACCACAGGCACAGGGGCAAAGACCCTCCACCAGCGCTTCAGCTCGCCCAGACAACCGAACCGGTACCGGACCCCGGTGAAACCAGCGCCCCCCTCATGGCCGCCCCGACCCGGGGCCAGCCCCTGTACCCCACCGCAAAGCATGCCGGGAGTTGTGTCCGCCAGGGCTCCCTTTGCCCGCCTCGGCCACCCTTCACGGTGTCCGGGCACGGAGCACCCCTTGCCCTGGGGCCGCTGCGCCCTGTCGGGGTGCTCCTTCTTCCGCCGTGACGCCTGGTCGTTGCTTGTGTGTGTGGAGCGACAGACGGAGACAGGACGCGGCACGGCTCCCTACACGACTACAACTCCCGGCGTGCTTTGCGCGCGGGTGACTTACGGGGGGTGGGGGGAAGATGGCGCCTGGTAAAGCGAGTCGGAGAGGTCCCTGAGGTGAGTCTGGGGCCGCCAGGAAGCGGTGCTTTCTTGTCTTCACCTTCACAGTCGTCTCCTTTACCCGTTTTTATGATCGTTTCCCTGCTCTCGGCGTTTGGGAGCGAGGAGGACGCGCTAGATAGGCGGGCGCTGAGCGGGGCAGCGGGACCCCTCAGGGCAGCGGGAGGGAGGCGGGAGAAGCAGCCTTAGGACGTCGCCTCTCGGCGCACCGCACGCAATGGGCAGCGCGGCCGGCTCGGGGTGCCACGGTGGGTGCTGCCCGCCACAAACCCTGTCCCGGGGGCCTGTGGTAGCGAGCAGGACCCCCCAGTTCCTTTCCCAGGAGAGGACTTTTGGAGCTGCCACTACTGAGTGGTCCATGCGTGACGCTCCTGCAAGACGTAGAGGCCTTCCATGAGGCGGTCATAAGTCAAAACCTTGTTATCAGTCACCAGTCGTGACTGATGTAGTGGGATATCCCAGTAACATCAGTCTGAAAGTAGCGAAGCAGTAGAGAGCTGTGGCTTTGGGATTTCCCGGAGCTGTTTTCCGTCAAATTGGCTATAACACAGCGAGGTACTGCTAAGCATTAACCGAGCACAATGCAAGTGTACAATAGGGCTGCTCTGTGAGCTTTCTTAAACAGCTTCATCTTCTGCTTTAATTGTGCAGCGTGGAGCCATGCTTGTAGATAATTGAGGTGTAAGTCCAAAATCCTATTACTGAGAACTAATTATAGTACAACTTCGCTTTTGTTGTGCTGAATACACCTTGGAAGGTATCCCATAGCTGATATGCTAGGAAGAAAAGATCCTGGTGTGGACTGAGATCTCTGTGCTCTGTTGGAGAACTTGTGGAAAATCCTGTTACTTAGAAATAGCACTTTAATTCCTACTTCAAAATGAAGTTTGCAAGCCTAGATGTTTTACTTTATAAAGCTAAATCAAATGTTTGCTGTGCAAATTGAGTAGGTGAGCTAAAACCTGAATAACACAGGCGGCTTTGGGAAGATACAGGTCCTCTAATTCCTGAAGCCTTTGATAATGCATTTAAAATAATTTGAACTGTTTTCTGAAGTAACTTTAGTGTTCAGGGCATCCTGCTGGAAGCTTCAGTGTATGGATGCTCCGAAACTTGTGAACTATCCCTGAGAAACCAGTCGTTTGGGGTTGAAATCTGGATTGTAGTGTTCTGATATGCATAAAGGCTTATGCATAAGTTTTATTTACGCTTTTCAATAACACTTAATAGTTGTCCAGAAAAAGGCTTCTAGAATGGGATTAATTTCTGATTCAGGAAAAAAAAACCAAAAAACAGAACCACAAAAATGGGAATTAGAATACAGTTTATAATTGAATAGCTGCTTTAAAATTAAATAGTTAAGTTTGGCATCCTTGTTATGTCCTTGTTATGAAAAAGTTTGCAGTTGTTGAGCAGTAACTTCTCTCTATTTCTGATCCAAACTTGTACAGGAGAAAAGAATCAAGAGATTTTATATTACATGGAAGTGGAAGGAGGCATTAGAATGCTAATCAGACTTGGCAGTTGAACTTCAAGTATAATGAAAGGGGTTAGTACTTCTAATTATGAAATCTAAATTGTAAAATTCACAGGTTAGAAACAGCTTTGGTCAGTATCAGGCACGTTTAACTGCCCAGTCTAACTCTGTAATGAAGTAATTATTGCAAAATTGCTGTGTTAGTTTCAAACAGCTTTTGAAGACTTTTCAAATATAAGCAAATCATGTTTTCTGTAGTTAGATCAGCACAAAACCTATTTATCTGATGGATTTTTAACCCTCCACTGGCAACATGTGTACCTGGGCAGAGGAGCATTGCTTTTAATTTTGTTAATGAAATGGGTATTGGATTAAACTAGCCTTTGAGAAGGGGGGAAAGGTTGCTAAAGGAACACTTATTTAATGTGCAAGGTTTTTCTTGTCCTAAAGCTGTCTAATCAAGGCTTAATTCTCTAAGGTGAAGCAGGACAAATGTCCTTTTACATGTGCCTGTTTAGCTGAACTCTCCTGGGTGGGCAGCCTCATTAATGCAGCCAGCCTCATGCCAGGGTTTGCTTCTCTACCTGAGAAAGCTAATTTGAAATAAAGTCAGGTACTTCCACAGAACTGCACTGTGGTGTGTGAATCCATCTTATATTGAATTTTTTGGATTCTGGGAATTACCGTTGGAGCCTGTCGGTCTATATTTAGGAATGAGCATGTGACATGAATCTTTCATTGCACTGGCCACTTGCCTGCCTTCAAAACTAAAGGCCTTGATTGATTTTTCAAGTAGGAAATATGGGTGGGGAACCAAATGATGTAAAAACTCATTGTGTAGTGTATTTTTATGTTTTTCAGTTCATGCCTGCCCAGCTTATGTTGCCTTTCTGACAGGTGCTTAAACCTCTCTTCTTCTTTGGCATAATTTGAAGGAGTGGATAGGTGCCCAGCTGGCAATTTTGTTTTGAATACTCAAAATCAAGTTAATAATTTATAGCATTACATAATACACTATCATAATCGTGGACTTACTGATAGAAAATACAAAGCCTCAGGTGTGCTGACTTCTGTTTCTTTGCCTGGAGTACGAGGGTATTATATACAGTTTTCAATTGTAGACCTTTTACAGAGATCTGTTTTAGAGCAGACAAGATGTCTGCTTTTCTGTTTGCCTTTCACTGACATTTATGGAATCTTGTGATAATAAGAAATAGTTTCTGTTTATAAACTATCTTTTAATTTCAGATCCCAGTTTAGTTAAAGTAATGAAGAAAAAAAAATCACATGCAAGCATGTAATGGAGGAAGATGATTATTGGAACTAATAAGTCAAACCAAGAATAGTTTTATTCCTGTTGGTGCAGCTTGAACCTGGCAATGCAATGAATTGGCTTTGGATTTCCTTATCTTAGGCAAATCATTTAAAATCTCCTTTAAACTGATATTTTTTTTTTTTTTGTGTTAAGAAAAATGACTTATGTATCATACAAGTGTTGATCTGCCTTTTAAGGTACATTCAGTAGCATTACACTTTGATTACAATTGTGTTTGGAATTATTATTGCATCTTTAGGAAAACAGAATAACTTTAATCCTCCACGGAAATTAGGCATGGCTCTTATTTACTTTTTTAGTATCCAGGGTCTGCTGCTTTGCTGGAGAAGACATTGTATAGGCACATAGCATCCTTAAGTTGCTTCTGGTCATCTGTCAAATACAGCAAAATTACATGGAACATGTTAGTATGTGTTAAACTATTTAGGAAACTAAATTATATCTCATGATTTACCATCTCTGTTTTTTAATTGTAGCCAAGTTCTACTTCATAAAATTCTGTGTGTTGTTTTGTTCGTTGTTTGTTCTTTTCCCTCTCTTGATATGTCAAATCTAATTCAGTGACAAACAGCAGAACAGGCTCATGATAGGAAGCTTCTTATTTTTAGTTCTGTTCTAGTGTAGCAGCTATCAGTATCTGGACTGAGCTTTGACCTAGGCCTGATGAGCCAGTGATTGAGCCCTTTATGGAGAGGAAATTGTGTAGTCTGTTCTGCATGTAGAAGCCAGGCCACCTCCATATTGAATTTTTGATCCTGTTACAGATCATAAATGATTAAAAATCCAGTGAATTATTTAAAAACAGAACCAAAAGTCTTCTAGTTGGACACTTACCTTAGTTGCTTATGCAGCTTTTCTAGTAATGAATATCTTCTAAAGGTTGTTGATTTTGCCTGCAACAGCAGTGCTAAAGTAGCAAAATGTATTGAAGTCCTGATTGCTTGTGATGGTCAGTAAAACAGAGTCTGGCACTTGACTTCCTTGAACCTCTCATCAGGCTCTTTTCATTTTTATGTTCTTATATGTCAGTAAATGTCTTCTGTAATCTCTCAGCCGAGTTCTTCACTCTGTATTAGAGGTTTTACTTTTCCATGTGTCTGTTGAACATCACAATCCACAGCACATTTTGTTGTAGAAAATTATGCTGCTACTAACTGTCCTTGGAGAGGGACATGCAGCCTTCTAATAGGGTAGCACATGTTAAATAAATTGCTTTGAAGCACTATTTTTAATCACAGTTGCTATCAGCAAATTAGAACCCCTGATTGAAATAAATGTACAATAAGGTTTATTTTTAACACCTATGAACACTGCTTGTGTCTTGTGATCAAATAAATGTTTATTCACACATTATCATTGCCTGGAATTGTAGGTATTTTGGTGTGCATATATAAACAACTATTAGCTGAATATCTTCAATTTATTATTTATTTTTTTTTTTAGCTTTGGGAACAGTAACTCATTCTCTTTAACTGAGATTTTTTTTTATTGTATATCGAAAGGTACATTTGCAGAGAGGTTGCATTTGGCAGTTAATGAAACTCAGATGCGCTGCTTTAATATAGAAAAATCTTCACGAGTAGCATTTTAATCCTCAAGAATTAAATGGTAGATTAGGCTATTTTTATCCCCAAAATAGGTTGTCCTAACTTCAATTGAGTTCATTTTATGAAGATACCCAATTGCATCAAAAATGCTTTGAGCAACTGCTGTTTATAGTAATTTGGTCTTTGATTTAAAATCTGCCTTTTTTTTCAAAACTGGGAGCAAAACATCCTAGAAAGTGCCACACAGCTTTTGCAGCCTCATTTTTCTGTGTGCAGAACACAAACCTTTGGCAGGTGTTTCTCTGGAGAAGTGCTGATTTACGTTTGAAGGGGAAGTATCCTGAAAGGCTGTATAGCAATTATCATCCTAAACAGAGGCAGTTTGAAAGGTCATCCCAATAAATACAGCGAAAAATATTTTACTCAGGCATCAAATACAAGATCAGAAAAGCTAAATTTCTAGCCCTGGCAAAACCTACATTTAGTCTGGTCCGATAAAGTGATATCTGGGTTTCTGTGGTAACAGTTTCGTGCTGGAGCTGAAGAATGTGACTGTGGCTCATTCTGCATAAGTTGCTATGTGTATTTGGATGTAAATTGTCTTAAATTATTGTTTTGACTTACTATTTTTTTGTTGTTTCTCGATAGTTTATAATGGTTTTGCAAAATTGAAGACAGATTCCTGATTGACAATGCCTGGCAGTAAGTATTGTTAACTTAAGTACATTAAAATGGTATTTAGGAGTGTTTACTATTATGATATTGTCATTTGGGGGTTAAAAGTTCTACTATAATTAACATTAAAATAAACCAAAAGAAAATATGATACTTGTAATCTATAAGATATTTCTAATTTCAGCATTATACAGCTTTTGCCTTTGTAAATTTCTGTATTTTTTTTCAAAAGAGCCTGGCATAGACTCTGCATTTTCCTTTTTGATCCAAAGTTTACAGTTTAACATTGAATTTTGTGATTTTAAAATACGTGCTGAAATAGTTGTATTAAAAAATAAAAAGGCATTCTAACATATCTGTAATCCTTTCTGTGGAAAATTCCAAACACTGCTTATAGAAGATAAAATTACTATTTAGGATACAAAGTGGTAAGACTTAAAATTTTTAACATTCAAACTTAAATGAAATTTCTGAGGCAGATGCTTTAAAGAATCAAATTATTGTCTGCCTTGAAGAGTAGCAAATTTCCCTCACACAAAGGCTTAAGTTGTGAAATGTGTTACAATAGTATTAAATCCAACTACTTTTTCATTTTTCTGTTTAGAAAAATCCTGCGTGGTCTCTAGTAAAATTACTAACATCAGGCTTTGGGTAAAACACTCTGCTTTATCCAGAGGATAAGGAGGTCTTCATAAAGTTACAGTAACTATCATATGCAATGCACTTTAATGATAGTTTTGTAATAAATTTCACGCATGTTTAATTTCATGAGGAAAATATTTGACCCTTTTTCATTTTGCATTGTCCTAAGATTTGTAGTTAGTTGTGACTGCTGGGTACCAAAAATGTTTTACAGTAATTCTGTGTTATGTTGTTTGAAACCACAGTCATGTAGCATGCCTTAGATGCTTTCTGCTTTTGTGGTAAATAGTTGAAATTATTTCTCTACATAGACATGAGGGACTGTAACAAAGTAATGGCAAATACATATTTTATTGTACTTGTGCATAAGAATCAGCTGCCATAGATAGTTTTGACTGTGCTGGGGTTCAACATTTGTGATAGTGTTTCACCGCTGTGCTTATATTAAGGCCTTTATCATGGTAGTCACTTCTGCTGTTTAGAAGTGTGTGGCTATAAACAGACTGGAAAAGTAATATTATTAAACTGCAAAAGTAAGATGTTTTTGTTTTTCTAAACCAGGTAGGCTTATGTTCAGGGTTGTTATTAACACTATTTATCCTAATGCATATGGAGTCTGCATTACTACAGAGTCAGATGGAACTTAAAGGAGATGAAACCAACCGATTGAATTTTCACCTGTAGTGAGACATTCAGAACAATGCAGCCATTTAGTTCTGTGTAGATTTTTAAGTTTAAGTGTATGGATGAAGGGAAGGTAACCTAACATATGTGTGTGCATTGCAATTCGTATGAAGTAACAGAACTGTCTTAAATAGTTTCCTTCCAAAAATTTTGGTGATGAAGAAGTATGATTAGATTGCAATGCAGACAAGCATCGCTTCTCATCAGTGTGCATTGAGACAGCCTTCAAGACTTCAACTTTGTTGTTTGTGAAAGGGCAAGCTGCTGCCTGCTAATTTAGGATTGTTCTGCAGTATTCATTTTAGAGCATATTGACAAAACAGGTTGCTTCTATTTGGTGTTATTTTGAAATCTGAAAGTATTTGTCCTTGAAATCTAAAAAAAAAAATCTCAGTTTTTTGTAAAGGCTGGGATTTTATTTCTTTTTTTTCCCCACATGGAGTTCTCTCATCCCACACGTCAAGAAATACACTGAGCATCTTTCTGAATAAAAGATGGAAAAGACTGTTAGAGTGAAATATTTAAAAAAAAAAAAAAAAGTTTTCTGTCATTCTAGAAAGAATTCTTTGCAAATTAAGTGGGGCAGTAGTATCTAGATAAAAGAAGAGTTTGATGGAGTTCTTGGGTCATACTGACCAACTCCCTCTCTTCCAGTGTTGTCGTGCTTGCTTCCCTGAGTTTCTATATCAGTTAATATTTTTACCCCATTTTTAGAGTACAGTACTTGGGGAATTCCTAGGTCTAAAAGTAGTGGCTTGGATGATCTGGAGATGTCAAGATACTGACATTATGGACAGACTGGACAAGGAGACATTATTTGTCTTTCTGGGGACTTTAGCTGTTCATAGAGATGCTTTAGAAGTCAGTCTTGAAGTTATTGTACATGAAATGTTCACAGGACAATCTGCTTTTTGTCTCCCTTAAACTGTCCAAAAAAAAGGCATGCGGTCAGACCTGGGTTGTAATATTGAGAGGGAGAGAGATGAATGTACACAGCTAACCAAAGGTAATGTTCATCTCGTTTAACCTCATTTTAGTCATGTGTGCTGGTCTTCGCACTAGCTACACTTTACATATTGGATTATCAAGGCTTTCTATTAATGTTGCTATTTAGTGATCCTATGTAAGAATATGGGTACATAGTGCTCCATTGAGTCCTTAATAAAATAACATTAAGGTTTTAGTCTTAGTACAATAATAGCCCCTAAATAGGAAATTTTCAATCTGCTCTCTCAATCCTAATCAAAGATTAAGATGTCAAAGTGTTTGGTTTTTGTCTAGCCATGCATGGTAAAATTTTGACATCTAGGTTGTAGTGGAGGTGTAATGCTATAAAACTGCTGCAGCAGTGTGCAGAAAGCAAATATGTTTACTCCTACTGTGTTTTATAACAGAAGTGAGAAGATTGATTTGAGCCACAGCTATTTTATTAACTGATTTAACTGTGCCTTATCACAAAGAAACCATGAAAAGATGAATTAGTCGTTTTAGTTAAAAACAAAACCAAAGAACTTGTAAGCAGACAGCCTTTGCAGTACAGCCAGTACATGTTTTACATTTGTCACAATTGTGCTCTCAATTTCCCTTTTCTATAGCTGGTTTAGGTAATTTTGTTTAACGCACTCCTGCTAGGAACACGGGTGGTTTTGGAAGGGTTTTGTTGGCTGCATTTGGATTGCAGTGTTACAAATGCTTCTGTTAAAGAAAGGTTTTGATATATGAGCTAGCTATGCTTTTTTCATTAAGACTCTTCTTTTTGAACATTATGATCCTGATATTCACACTTAATCAGATGCTTGAAACACTGTTTGGTACATGAGGTTGGTTTTGGTTTTGGTTTTCGTTTTTGTTTTTTTTTTTTCAGAAACAGCTAACCTACTTACTTTATTAAATATTTAACTTAAAGGCAGATTTTCTACTAAAATGAAAGTGCTTGGACCATAAAAATGTTGTGTGATACAGGTGAGAACACCTGCTGTCTAGAAGAATGTATTTTACTTGTGGTAGTTATGTGTGTAGTTTGTTGTTTTTTTTTCCATTTTTTCCTCTTTTTTTGTTCTTATTCTATCAACATAATTATATCCTTGCTTTTCAAAATTTTATTAATCGTGATTGTTAGGTTAAACTGATTTTAGCTGCTGATTAGCAGGCCCTGTAACAAAAATTAAGAGAGCAACTAAATAAAAAGAAGGATTTTTGACAAATGAAATTTTCCCACATTGTCCCTTGAATTACTGCGGTAAAATTTAGTAATACGAGCCTCCTCTGTGCTAGTCTGTCAAATATTTGCTACTTAGAAAGTGAGCACTCGGATTTTTGAGATACATGTATCGGTTATGTGGGAAACCTTCCTCAGTTTGGCTTGTTCTTGGTTACAGTGCAGTGACTGTTTTGGTAACTTCAGAGTGCTTCTCTGAGTAGGCTCAAGGCATTGACTGCTTCTCGCTAAACTATATTAAACATGTTGTTTCTTCAGTTTTCCATGTGGCTTTTTGCCAGTTGTCTTTGCAGAGACAACTAGTCTGCAGTTGGTGTGTACCGGTGGCTTCCCCGGTCTTTGAGATGAATGTAAATAGAATATTGAACATTGACTAGCGATTGTCTTTTTCTTTGTTCTTGGCTGTTACTGCTTTCAGTTCAGTTGCTTCATGGTCTTTAAACAACCAACCAACCCCTGCCCCCCCCAAACAAAAAAAAAAACCCTGTTAAAATTACACTTTTCTTTTTGGCTAGAGCTTTCATGCCAAGCGTAGGAAGGAAAACAGCACTTGAAATGGAATTTGAAATGAATGAATATTTAACTCGTGTTTAATGCTCTTAATGCATTTTAAGAGGGAGATAATCTCGCTTTGGGTTTCTTCCTTCAGCATCAACTTTGGGAAATGAATTTATTTGTCTTTTAAAATTCTAATGTTTATTTTGTATATAACAAGTAAGTAGTAACAAGACTGTTAATGAGAAGGGACGATTTAGTTCCCTGTGAACCCTGGTGGCTGGAGATGTATTTCTAAATCTGTCTGTGTAAATATTTCATGGGCTAAGCATTCTAGTGGTTTTAGGGAACATTAGGCCATAGCTCTAATTAATAGCGTTGTCCACTCTTTCTATCTAACATACTTGTTTTCCTCATCTCAAGGATGTTTTTCATGTATCCCTGATAACTTTAAAACCCTAAATGGGACCTTCTATTTAATGAAGCATTTTTCGTAATTGCTTTTATTTATCTTATAGGCATTAGGAAGCCTGTTAGTTTTCTGTTGGTATTGTTAACTACTTAGAATAGTGTTAAAATAAATACATTTTAATGCTATAAAATTTTAATTTCCTGGCTAGTAGAGAAGAGTCACATGGGGGAGTGTTTCAAATTGCTTTCTGCTGCTTTGTTCTAGTACCTTAGAGGATGAGAAACAGAAGCAGCCCTGTATCAAGTGCATCTTTCAGCTAGTGACCTAACCAACACAGGAACTTAAAAAACAGCTGCGAAGGGCATGTCGTGGTTTGGGCTTCCTTCAGCTGTTTGCCATTTGCCAGACCTAGGCCAGTAAAAGAAAGTAACTGTATTTCAGAATATCTGTAACTTTTATAATACTATAGTCACGAAATATCCAATGGATTCTTTAAATAATAAAAGCTTTGGCTATGTAAACACTTAGATACAGGTTTGGTGGTTTTTTTTTCAGCTGATTTTTTAGGTGAGTGTCTTTTCTACACTGAAAAGAAAAAGTGGTCACTTCTGTAAATATATCCTTTGACAGAGCGGAGTCAAAAAAAGTCACAACAAAACCCAAGATTTTTTAGCTGTCCCAAAGGTGTGGGTGCTTCCCTGTTCTTTAATGAATCTGCATGGATTTCTTTAAAGCTTGCTAATTTTGAAGAAGTGTTAGTCCTCTCCACGTGCATCGTGCTAACCCCATTTGGGAAAGTGAGTATTTAGGAGCAGATCCACAGAATATGAAAATCACTCATGTTAACAGATTGCAAATATGTCTAGTAACCTCATTTACATCATTCCTCCTTTCATTCCTTCCATTTGTTTTGGAATACACTTCAGTATAGCCAAGAAAGGAACAATTTTTAGTCTATTCCTTATCAAAACCTGAGGAATTTCTTTTTCAGGCTGTGGTCATTTATGTGTGCACAATCTGGGCATATAACAAAGGAAATCAGAAGCTTTAGAGATTAACTTAATTCTATTCCCATCAAAGCCTTTTAAACTATACATGTGCAATTCATCAAATGTTAAAATGTAGCTTAATAATTTTCTCAGGTTTTATTAAAACATGGCTGTTGTTGTTATTTACAGAAATCGCTTTGCAGTTGGTTTTCCTATGAGTCGATTAACCTTCATGCACAGCATTGTTTGCTATTGATTTCTCAGTCATGGGACGAAAGGGTAAGAAGGCTCTGCTGATTATGCATGCAAGTGTCCTATTTTTTTATGCATGACAACAAAGGAAAATTTGATTTTTGAGAAGGGGGTAAATTTTCCGCTCTGATTAAACGCATGTCTCTCTGGAAAGACCAGGGTAAACTGCTTTTAAAAATATTTTGGCTTTCTCTTTACATGATGTATGGACTTTCTTTCCTGTCATTGACCTCTAGGATCCCCAGCAGCTCTCTAGAGAATCAGGTACCTTGTTAATTGCTGAGGATGGAAGTTAGCTGTGTACATGACTCTTGGCTATAGATCGCTATTTCATTTCTAAAAAGTCAGCAGGCATTAGACAAGAATGAGTAGAAAGCTGGGGTAGGTAGATGAATGAGACTTGCATCTACTAACTTGCAGATTTCAGCTAGTGATCATGTCCAAAGGTGAACAGTTTTGGATTTTGAAAGTGCTTAGCTGAACAGCCAGAGTTCTGCTTTATTTCATATTCTGGAGTTTGTGTCTAGGAGGTATACTAGCAACTTCTGTTTGTGGCTGCTGTGTGCAAGGGCCTATGACTCTTACTGGTAACCCAACTGGCTCAAAGAATACAAGCCTTTTGGTACCCATGTAGAGGTCAGCATGAAATTTTCTAACATAAGGATGTGTCATAATTATTCACATTTCAAAACTTAAAACAATTACAGGATCCTTGTATTTCACAGGTATATTGAGGAATCTTAAGATCAGGAAGTAATTTGTAAACTAAGAAACCTCTTAGCTTGCCTATGTACAGAATACAAAGAGTGAATCAGTTATATCTATTTATAGAGTGCTTGCTGTTTTCTTGGAACAGAAGTTTAAATCAGTAAATGTGTTTTGTTTGTATAAAGTGAATATTGCAGTAGTCTGACTTGTATGCTTTTAATTCAGAGCAAAAAGCTTTCATTGGAGGTGAAGAACTGTTTAACCTTTGATAATGTACATGTGTTAACTGAGCTCATGTAATGAATGCCATTGAACTACTGGTGTTTTGTGTTTAAGCATTTTGGCTTCTTTCAAATACTGAATTGTTCTTCTAAAGCCATGTCAGTAAGAATTAATCTTTTGTAAAGATGTGCAAAATCCCTGACAATTATTTGAGAAAAGGTAAACATTTTATTTCAAAATAAGCATTTTTTAAATTGTTTTTAAATTCAGTGGCTTTTAACAAACCAGATTTATACCCTGTAAAGTTTGAGTAGAATTCTACACCCCAAGATTTTTAAGAATAGTTGGTGCCTGTATAACTCGACCTCTCTTTAATGTCCAGCTTGAGATCTGTTAGAGGTCTTGGTCGTTTAATTTTTTCAAGAAGAATGCAATTGTGACTCTAAATTGTACTTGGACATTGTACACTATTTTGCTGATTAAGATCTGTACTTTGGCTTTATATGGGTACCCTGAGCCTTTAATTGTGGCTTGAGAATGCTTAGTCATTCCTTACAAAGAGAATGAGTAAGGAATTACAACCTAACGCTTTGCTATATCATTATACTAAATCAGTGCTCCTTCCTGATACTTTGTAAAGCTGTTAATATGAAAGGCAATATGTGAAGATAAATCTTCACAGATACTTTATTCATGTACTTCTGTAGTTCTACCAAGTACAGGATAATTTATGCAATTAAAACAGCTGTTTTCTTATTTTCATTAAACAACATAACTGTTTAATGGTTAGAAAGGGACTTTGAAATGCTGATACCCTACTTTTGAACTTCATAGGATAAAATACAAACAGTTATTAAATTATAATTGATCTGCGTCTGATATGATTGAACTAGCAGAGTTTTCTTGTGATAAATGCAGTACAAGCTGGATCCAAGGCTGTTTCTGTATGTGTTTGGGCATTTTTTAAATGAGTTTGTAATTGATATTGACATTTTTCTTCAGAAGTGACAGAATATTATTTTTGTGAACCGGAGCACTCCTTAGAACTAATGGGAAGATAAGAACCACAGGGATAATTTATAATTCATTAACCTAGAAGGAGGGGTTTTGGTGTAAATGCTGTCTTTCATGTCTGTTTTCAAAACTATGAATACTGAAAAGTTGTTGCATAAACTTCTGCCTGTTAGTTGTAACACAAAGTTGATCTATGAGGGCAGGATGAAGTAGGTAAAGCTGTCTGCAGAGAAAAGAAAGTCTTTAAAATGGAAAGTGGGGGCAGCTCTAAGGATCTGTTCGTAAGAATATGTAGAGATTTTTTCAGATTTTTAATTCCAAATTGTTTTATTGCTCTTCTATATGTATGTTCACATGTCCGAATTGCAATATCGTATTTTGTAAATGCTTTTCGGAAAAATCAAATGAATAATTATAGACACAAGCAGAGTGTAAACTTAATGGAAGATTAGTAAGACAATTAAAGAAGAATTTTGAGTTCTTAACCCTGTGTATCTTCTGGGACTCTGTTTTTCAGAGTGACATTACAACATTTTTGGTTAGAATTTTATTTTTCAATAATGTCAACACAGTTTAAACACTTTGTTGATGAACAGGAGCAGACTGTCCCTGGAAGCATTCACAAACCATGTAGATGAGGCCCTCAATGATACCCTTTAGCGGTGGTCTTGGCAGTCCTGGGGTAATGGTTGGACTTGATCTTAAAGGTCTTTTCCAACCTAATTGATTGTATGATTCTAAGTTTTGAGCCCTGTGTGTGTGCCTCAAGGATTGCTGCACTCAGTTTTCTCAGTGTAGATGAGAAACACAGTATGGTTCTAGATTCACAGAACAGTTTTCATCCATTCTCTTTCTAAAATTACTTTCTATGTACAATATGTATGTGTGGGGGCATCAAATGTCATGTGGTATTGAGCTACTTGTATACAGAAAGTGTGGTTTTTTTAATTAGGAAATGCTTTTCCATAGTTTGTGTATATGTACTGAAGTCTATAGCTGAGTATGCTTAAATGAGGGTAAAACTTGTTTTTGAACCTCTGGCCGTGTTTATGTTGGCATTTGGGATGTTTCCATAAAAAAAAAAGTGTGTATAGAACAACACACTTGCATGTCATATACAGTTCAGTGGTTTATGCTGAATTAGTTAAAATCTAGTTCCCTGAGCTATACCTTCTCACTGCATTAGCTTTAAGGCTTCCAGGAAGAAGGCCTGTGAATGTGAACCTTTGCTTCCCCATCATCAGGACTTTTCATCATGACATGCATGCTTATTTTCTGCAGGCCAGGTGACAGACAAAGTTTACCAGTGCCATCCGTTAAGCTCTCTTCAAATGGTGTGAATGTGTTGTGTTGACAAAATCTTCATGACCTTTCAGCAGTAGGGAGTGTTTCACAGTTTCTTCTGTTGCTTGGTGTAGGGAAGCCACAGTTTCAAAACAAGAAGAGGCTACTATGTAATACAGAGTTCAGTTGACCAGCAGGGTAGATCTTTAGACATTTTGGCAGCTTTCCTATGTGTTGGGGGTCATTCCAGTTTCTTTTGTTACACTGACTTTGGAATCAGAACATCTGCTGAAAGACAGAACTGTTCATGGTGTTTGAGTGACCATTTGTGTTCCAGTAGATACTAAGTAATCCACATGTGCTACTGCCATGAGCTTATGTCTTTAAATATGCTGCAATAGAGTGGGAACAAGGTGGTAAGAGAGGTACAGATGTTGCAGCTCTCCTTCTCAGTGGAACTCATAGAGGAGTGTAAAATAAGTTTGTTGGCCTTTGAGTGCCTAGGAGGGTTACAGCATGCTTACCTGTCACCTGCAGTTGTCCTCTGCACCCATGAGGTGTTCAAGGATGCAGTATTCTGAAACTTGTCCATCTTGGTTAGAGAATAGGTTGGAGTCAAGGTGAAGCCAGGCTTTGAACAGAGTAGCCTGTCTGGTACGGGGAGCTTACTTCTGCGCCAGTCATCCCTGTGCTGGGGTGGCTCTGTTTGCCTGTATCTACAGGTCCTGGGAGGAGCCATGTGTTTGGACAGGAAGAGACAGATCAAAGTATTTCGTGTTAAATAGTGGGAGGAGGAGGCTGCTGTGATAATGTCAACCCTTCTTTACTTTTTTTATTCTGAATTAAATGGTAGGTAAAAAATGACCTTCTGGCACAGTGTGTTACTGGATGAGGCCTTGGTGGGTGTTTTGACAGTGTTTGTTACAAATCTGCTCTGTGCTCTACTGCTTCCCTGGATGGAGGAATAATGCCAGTTCATGTGCATCAGAGATTACACAAAGCATTATGAGTCTCCTTTTACCTCCCCTTCTCCTTTAGTCCAGTAGTTTGCTTATGTCCCCATTTTTCACTGATTTATGAAACGTCTTGTTACCAAGTCAGTATCTATTAGAAATGGGAGTATTATGACACACTCTTCTTTTTCCTCCTCTGCGTTTATCCCCTGGAACTCATTTCCTGACTGTGAACCCAATGTTGAAAGCAGGAATGAAAGTTGGTCTTTACCCAATGTTTTACTGTGAACAGGTTGTCAGTGCCAAATGTGATGGAGAAGGGTAAAAGGAGATATCTTAGATGTGTCTTTCCAGGTGTCTTCTGTAGTCAGTGACAGAATTTCCTCTTCACTGATGACCTTGTTATGGCCAACTTAATAGGAAGATAGGTAAGGACAAGAACTAAGAAGCAAAATTCATAAGAAGCCATAGAGCTTCTTTCGCTGGAACCAGATTAATTTTAGGTATTCTTAATGCTGTATTAAAAATAGAGAGTGCTGGTACTATCTCCAGAGTAGGAAAGGAGGAGGTGGTGTTGAAAAGAACAGAAATGAGCAAGTGAAACAAAGTTACTCTGTGAAAACAACAAAGGTGGGAGAAAGAAGAGACAGTATGGAAACACCGCGGGCGGTGGAACTGGTGAAGTAGAATGCAACCAGAGAACTTGATGTAATGCAAAACTTCCTTTTAATGGATTAGAAGCCTTTAAAAGGCATCATCCCAAAGATAATGTCTTCCCTGGGGATTTGTTTGAATTGCTACTGGGTCTGAAAGAATACTTTATTGAAGAGGCTTAGTGGTAAGCTTTGTAAAACTAGGGTCTTACAAAGACTAGGGTAGGGTTTGGGGTTCTTTTTCGTACTTCTTAACTAGTAGCTCGACATGCATTGTCATTTCGCCTTTCCACAAAGAGTTCATATTCAGGTTATTTTTGCATGCTTTTCCCTGTAGCATGCTGTGCATCTCTCTGTGTTGATCTGATCCAAGTATAGAATGACACACCTTGAAGTCATACTGCTCCAGAATTAGCTTTATAATTAGCTTTACCGTAAGAAGAAATTCTGGGGAGAAGGTTGTGGGTTTTTTCCATTTGCTTCAAATTAACTGAGCACCAAACTGTTTTTAAGAAGAAATGTAAAATTGTCCAACCAAGGTAGTGGATGGAATTTTCCATGTTGGCTGTTACTGTGATTTTGCTGTCATGGGGGTCAGAAGTCCACATTGAGATGAATATCATATTCTTCAGGCAGAGATTTCATCTGGACATTGTCTTTACCAAGTTTTGGTGGAGAGAGGCTGGAAACCAGCTGTTGAGGACTCAAATGACACCAGGGTGAAAGGTAGAGGAGAGGAGAGGTTTATGTAGGGAATGGGACCTCATCCTGGCTAAGTGATGAGGTTGCTGTTCTCTCTGGGAGCACGCTCCAGGGACATTGCAATGGCTGATGAGTGCGTCCTTACAGCAGTAATTCTTTTTATAGCAGGGTGAAGAATATTTTTAATTAACTCCCTTATATGGCCAGAATAATTTCCTTGTTCTAAAATACTTGATCTGTTTTTCATAGTGGAAAGGGAATGCCCTTGAAAATGAAATGCATCAACTGATATTAGCAGTTCAAAACCAAGCAGGTATAGTTAGTGTAGTGAAGTGTTACTTTACACACTTTACTCTGGATATTTGAAACCAATTACTTTTTGTTTGTGTTTCTCATCTCAGATATAGACAAGTGAAATAAAATTTTAATGTATAAAAGTACTCAGTTTTTACATAATTATATAGTACATTGAGCAACCAAATGTATTTTTAATATTGTTCAGTTTCTTGATATTAGCAAAACATGCATTTATAGGTAGATTCAAACTTTTTGTTAATTATGCTATTTTTTGATAAGGCTCTTTTTAATCTTGTAAGACAGACAATAAAGATACAGATGACCAGATAAGCTTGGGACAACAAAAATATTCAGTGAGTGAATATGAAATCTTGGTTCAGGTCGTTAATGTTCTGCAGACAGTTGACAGCAATATTAGCATTACAGAATTGTGGAAGGAATTCTAGCATGAGATAAATTTTACAGTCCATTTGTTTTCTGCTTTGGCAGATTTTGATAAAAAAAATAATCTGGCAGCTTTAAGCTTGATAGGCAAAACTTGGTGTTTGGTGTCTAAAGCTGGCTTGAAGGCTTTGTGTTCCTGTAATTTTTATGAGTAAGATGTAAGTGAAGATTCAGACAAACTCATTTCAAATAAAACTTTATTGCAATGGGTATTTTTCTAATTGTCACAACAGGGTTCCTTTAATAAACTGTGTGGTGACAGTTTCTGTGCAGCTCAGTCTTTTGTCTGAGTTTCTTTGCACTAAACACTATGTTATTAGCACAAGTCTCTTAACTTTAGAATTGGTATTTGGTGGAAATTTTTAGTTGTGATTTTATTAAAACCAGGACATTATGATTTCCATGGTTTACAGAAAGACCTATATGGAAATCCTGTATTTGTGTTGCCCAAGTGGATGTAATCTAGGAAGTAAAACGATAAAATGATGAGATGTGCCGGGAAGCCAGAAAGGAATTTCAGAATTGTTTAACTCCGAATTGATTTTTCTACCTGACGTGTCACAATCTTTGTGAGTAAGGATGTAAAGGATTTAAATTCTGTAATCCTTGCTTCTTGAATTCTGAAGTATTATTAGAGATAATGTTAGTTTCATTAACCTATTAATTTTTTAAGTGCTTCCCTGATCTTAGAGATAAACCCTTTAGTTTAAAAAGCCTTTATGGTCAGCAGCCTGTCTTAAATAATTTTTCTGACCATTCTTCAGCAAGATCAAGTGAGTATGTTCTGCTAATTTATTTGTCACTCTGTAGTGATGTGTGGCAGCTGAATGAACACAGGTTTTCCTGAACTATACAGTTTTTTTAGCTTCTAGTCACAGAAATAATGACTGTTCTGGGGAAGTTGAAGTAATGAAACTGGCTCTGCAGTTTGATTCGATGAGCTGTGAATCACACATTGATGATGTATCTTTCATACTTTTCTCTCTTCTTGTGCCTGGCCTTGTTAACAGAATCTGATACTGAAGTTTTTCACGTGCTTGGTGGCTTTATGTAGGTGTCACAGAGCTCATCAGATAAGCTTCTAGTACTGCAGAGCCCTCGCCTGAAGTAACTGCTGCTGTGCTAGTGTGAGAGAGCACATTTCTGAAAAGGAGAGTTTCCAGGGAGTGAGATCATATCCAGGATGAGGCAGTATGTTCAGGTTCCAACTGTTGAGCAAGAAAAAGCCTATGATTATAATTCTGCTTTTGAACCAAGACCATGTATGTGTTTGGGTAGGTGAAATTACCATTTTCTGATAACGTGGACTACTTCTTACTGCTGTTGAGTAGAATAAATGTGTTTAAAAAGAACCCATACAGCTGGTTAAATATGTTCAGTTTTTAACATGTGGAGTGCAGGTTGCGGGACTCCTTTAGCCGGAGAGAAGGTGCCTATTTTAACTCAGAAAATCCCATAATAAGTATTTTTTAAACCTTCTGTGTTGACTATCATGTAAGTGTGAACTTCTCTGTAGATACTGCTTTATCCTTTATATTTATTTGTATAAAATGACAGAGATGTCTTCTGGGAGCAGGCTTAAATTGTCATAGGAATTTTCGTCGATAAACCTGCATAAAATGAAGTGGGTTCCTTTTGCCTGGCTTAGTGACCGCGTTCTGTAGACCTACAAAACAGCTTATTTGTGTGAAGCGAATGTGTGCTCTGGATCAACTTTTGTATGGGTTAAATTGCTTAGCTTTTATCCGTCTTTTACAACATTCATCTTTTCCAGTTTATGTTGTGAAATGTTCCTATATTTTGTTTTATTTCTTTAAGTCTATTTTCAATGTATGTTGTTAAGACTTGATTTTTGTGTGATGTGTTGGGGTTTTAATATTCATACTTCTTTTTTAACCTATTCCTATGTTTTTATTAATCTTAACTGATTATATCAAAACTGAGCAATAGTTAATATTTTTTTTCCACAAAATCTATCTAATGACTGTTAACTGTTTTGGGATTTGCCTTTGGTTTCCTTTTTTTCTGTGTTGTTTGGGGAGTCTGTCACCTCATTATTTTTCTGATAGTGCTCTGCTTTAATTTCTCTACTGATAATACCTTTGGAGGCTGAAAGCTTTGATAGATTAACTCTCACTTTGTGATACTTGAATTCTGTTGAATGTAGAAAGTTCTTTTAATGACATTAACATACTAATTTTGGTTTTATATTTTAATTTTAGAGAATTCTTTGAAAAGTTTGTTGTTTTGTGTTTGCTTTAGGGTTTTCTCATGTAAAGCATGCTGTAGTTAAATACACAGCCATGTAAAGATACTAGTGAAAATCCAGTGTGGGGAGAAGAGAAAATTGTCAAATCTTATATTATATACTTAGCTAGGCATTTTTCTTTATGGCAAAATTCACTGTGTGCCGTAAATGTGAAGAGCAATATTTGAACAATATGGAGTTTCCATTAACTGAAACCGTCTGATACGGCTGCCAGAACGAGTTGGTGCTGTTACCTGATAGACTTTATCCTTCTCGAAGGAGTAATTCTATGCAGGTTTTATGTTAAATTTATGTCATTAACACAGTTCTGAAAGAGCATCTGAAGATTTAAACTGTGGTTCTTTGCAAAGATTTTCTTCTTCTGTCACATAAAGAAGAAACTAAAAGATTTTTTTTTTTTTAACTGCCTCTGTCTTGCATGCAGTATTTTACAGTATTTTCTGTTCTTGTTACATTTTCGGTAGCTGAGGCAAAATATTTTGCTGCAGTTGTTGTAATAATATTTTGTTACACTGTTTGCTCTGGACCAATGCTAGAGGTCCATAACGTAGAAAATCAAGTAGGAAGACACAAGTACCAAGAGTATTGAGCCAGGTGCAGAGCTGCGTGTTTAACTCAAGAAACATTTAACAGGATGAAGTCTTGTTTTGGTGGATTTTGATGATCTTACTTGAATTTCCCAATACTGAGTGATATCTTATACACTAATAACTCATTTTTTATCATGATTTCACTTTTAAAGTATTGCACAACATTCTTCTCAGTAGAATGTTTTTGTGCAACTGAATCATTTGCTTTAAGTCAAGCAGGTTTTTAACCTCTTTTGATACCTACATTTTCTAGTGGCATATGAAATGGCTTTGATTTTTACTACTTTGTACCTGCAGCTTTTAGTAAATGTAGATTTTTACAGTGCTTACACCTCACCGAGATGTCAACAGGAATCACAAGAGGAATTTGACAGTAGTAATGAAGTACTTTTTCATACAAAACATATCAATATTCCAGTTGTTTATTCTTTGAGTGTTTTTTTGTTTTCATAGTTGTGTATAGAAGTTATAAGTCTGGTAATGTATGACTCTCTTAATTCATGAACTGAGTTAAAAGACCACTGAGGAAATCTTAAAGTGTGCTTTTAAACTCATATATATATCTTTGACAACTGGTTTTGATTAAATAATTTGCAAGAATTAAGTTGTCAGACTATGAGCAGAATTACCTTTTTTTGTCCAAAAGACAAGTAGTAGCAGAAAACAGGGGGAATAGGGGGAGAATGTCTACTCATGTCAAATCTTGTCATAAAAACAACTAAGGTTACTTGGATATCTGAAGTAAAGAAATACAAGTCCTGGTGTATTTGTCTAATATTTCTTCACAGCGTGAAAAGTTTGCAGATAAATTGTAATCATCAGAGTTAGTGCCAGGATGCCCTTCATTCTTTTCCCTATTTTGATTTGTAGCAAAAGCTTTTACAGCTTTTACTGTCTTTGGCAAAGTATTTTAGGATTTTTTGAGTACCTAAATGGATACCTGTAATAAGATATTTGGCTACTCTGAATGCACTGGGTATTGAGATTTGGAAGACTGATGAAAGCCATTGATATGCATGCATACTTGGGTATTATTACTCAGTATTGTTTTCTACTTTGTGGCTCTTGTGCATCAGAGCTGATCTGAGACCTGACCAGTGAGTTGGTCTCATACCGTGTCCACTGGAACCTTTAAAACCTGATATGTCAAAACATTTAAATTCCTTTCGAATAAACCTACACTGATGAAATAGTTGGATGATGTGTCTGAAAGCTTTTTTATATATTTTTTTTTTTGTACTGAGTTTTTACCTTCAGGTGATATTTTTTAATATAAACTGGAATTATTTCAATATTCTGGTAGTCCTGAGTGCTAGAAAAGCTAAACCATAGGATTCTGTCTTTTTAAAGCAGGCAGTATGAGACTTTTAATAAAATTGCAAGTTCCATGTATTGTTCTGATGATCTTTAAGTGTATTATTAGTAGAGTAGAATTGAGATCAGAAAAATTCCTTTCTCCAAGTGACTGTCTTTTGCCTGATGGCCAGTGAAATAGTGGAATATTGAAGCTAGTGTTTCATGTTGTGGTTTCTATTGCTTTATATATATGCCTGTAAAACTTCATAGTTGACTTTGTGGAAAAGTGAACATAACACACATTTAGATATATTTTGAAATGGTGATCAGTCAGAATGAAGATGACACAGCAAATGAAGTACTCTTGGTTTTAATATTACTAAATTTATTTATCTTTCTGCCTGTGTATTTTTTAGGATGGCAGGTACATTTCTAGTACCCAAAATGCTTGCATGTTTTCCTCTTGTGTTATATTAGTAGCGTTGCCTATTTGACTTCTCAGTCGTTTTCAATTACCTTCATTTTGCTTTATTGCTGGTAGTAACAAGAAGCTGAACTCACTCTTTCTCCTCCTTGCTTGTCAGCTAGTCACTTCAAATGAAAACACCAGAGTTCCTAAAACAATTCTGTTGGGTGAATCTCTCTGCAGGAGTGTGTTGCTGCTGTGCTGCTTTGAGACCTCGCTACAAGCGTCTGGTAGACAACATATTTCCTGAAGATCCAAAAGTGAGTGATGACTTTAAAAGTTTAAGGGATTGATATTTGAAAAAAATTGATTACTAACTAATGCTTTATATTTTAATTTTTTTAAATTTTTTTACAGTAAATTCTGCTTTAGCACTTTGTAGCTTTAATAGAAGTTAGCAGAACAATTTACCTGGAAAGGAACCTCTACAGATCATCTAGTCTAATTCTCTTCTCAGAGCAGGGCTGTGTATATTGAAGAGTAAAATTAGGACGTTTTGTTCAGAGAAATAGAGATTTAATTAAGCAGGGTATTCTGCAACAGAGGTAGCATTTAGTTTCGTATGTACTTAAGAACTGTTTATAGTTCTGTGGTTGCAGGTGTGCACACTTTCTGATTTTCTACAAGATTTTAATTTCCTAACTCTTGATGTATTGACTGTAAGTTTTTATTGTTCTGTAGACTGTTGTGATCCAAAAGGGGTTTTTTTGGTTGTTTTGTTTTAATTTCTCCAGTTACTCATATACACTGGAAGAGTCTCAGTGCTATATTAAAGCCTGGTTTTTACTCTCTGAAAATAAGCAGCAGTGCATGTATCTGTACATAACCATGTGATGGTTCACACTGATCAAGAGCTTATGTATGGGCTGCAGTAGTTTTTTAAATGTGTTACCAGATCTTGTTCTCCTGTATTACAGCAGAAGCAAGCAGAACAGTCAGCATTTGTATAACATTTTCCTTATAGTTTACAAAGTATGTGGGCTTTTCTTTAAAATATGTTGTTACTGAGTACTGATTACTCTCTAAATGTATGTTACTGGCTGCAAGGGAAATGTTTTCTGCAGATACAGTGTGTTGAAGGCATGGAACAACATGGTTTCATAGATTTATTTGTTTTAATCTGCTTGCTTGGTACAGGTTTAGAAACACCCAGAATTACTACAGTTGTAGTCTTACAGCTTTAGTCTGACTCAGGAGCTCTGAGATGGCACTCCTTAGGCTCTATTTTTTTTTTTAATGTTCATGGGCTTAGTGCAGGATGAAGCCAGGCCATGATGGTTTTTGCCTGTGTTAGAGAGAAACATGAGAAGACTTGCTCGATACAATGTATTAATTAATGATTGTGTTAAAAGCTTCAAAGTAATTTATTTGCAAAGAAAAAGACAAAAAGCCTTATCCTTCTTACTTGGTAGTTACAACTACAGCCTCGGGTTGTATAAAATACAACATTTCATGTTGGAACTAATATGCTAATCTTTGCTCTTGTTCTATACAGTTATTCTTCAGGTACCCTGTATGTCAGCCTTGTCCAAGATATGACACTGGCAAATAAAATATTTAAAGTGCAATCTTGTTTGTATGTAGTGTCAAAATTATTCATCAGATATGCTTTCTGGGAGGTGAAGGGGAAAAGCAAAAGATTATATTGTACCAATAAGAAAAAAGTGTGTCTTAGAACTGACGATATGTCTCACTAATAATTTCTTTTGAATACCTGTCATGTGTTGCCTCCCATCCCCCCAGAAAAAGATGGGAGAAATAGTTGCTTTATTTCTTTAAAAAATATTGTACTTTTTTATGTTGCTGACTTTTGTAGCAAAGCTGATGACAATTTTGCTCAAATTGTGGGTTGTTCGGTGTTTTTTCAATAGCTTGTTCCCATCTGTATGGCTCAAAACTTTAAATGTTGAGTAGGCAAAAGGAAAAATACTTCAAAAGCTTTATACTTTCTGTGAACTTTTTTGCTTTATGTATTTTGTATGTCTGCTTTTAGGATGGTCTTGTTAAAGCTGACATGGAGAAGCTGACTTTCTATGCAGTGTCTGCGCCAGAAAAGCTGGATCGAATCGGCGCTTACCTAGCAGAGAGACTGAGCAGAGATGTTGTCAGACATCGCTATGGGTAAAGGAAATAAGTTGCAGCATTTAGAAATAGATGTTAACATGTTTTTTCAGCCCTTTTGGCTAAATTGCATTTCAATGGGATCTTTGAAACACTTTCATACTCTTAAGTCCTACTTGAGCTCAAATTTTAACGAATATGGAGTCAAAATAGGGAAAAGATTTTTAAAGAATGTGAGAATGGAGTAGGAAAATACTGAGTCTAAGAAGTAGCAGGATTCGGAAAAGAAAGGCAACATCCACCACAGGCCATCAGTTTTGGCTTTCCATGATGTCAAAAGCTATTTTCAGAAACTTTATAGAATGAGTAAGTGTCCATTGTTTAGGGTAATTAATTTTGGTCACTGCTTTCTTTACTCTTTTTTTCTACTTACTTTGCATGTTGTTTGCTTGTCCAGGGGCATGGCTTTCCAGACTGCGATTTGGATAGAAGGAGGATCTGCAGACTAGAAAGCTGGAATTTAGAAGTTAAAATAAAATGTGGTAGGAAAGATAACTGGACTATATTTACTCTGTTACCAAGTATTATGACATCCCTTTTAAAAACACTCATTTCACTGCTGCCTGCCTCCCCCCAAAAACAAAGAAGAAAAAAGAAAAGAAAAATGAATGTAGGAAATACCAGTAACTTCAATTTTTAGACAGCGGGATATCTACACCTTCTGTTCTTTCTTTTCTAAGTTTTGCTGTACTAAGGACCTAACTTGAGCTAATTGCAGTAATGATACATGTAGCACGTCTTTATGTATGTCTTATTATTTTTCAGGTATGTTTTAATTGCCATGGAGGCATTAGACCAGCTCCTAATGGCTTGCCATTCTCAAAGCATAAAGCCCTTTGTGGAAAGTTTTCTTCATATGGTGGCCAAGCTTTTGGAATCAGGAGAACCAAAGCTTCAAGTTCTTGGAACTAATTCTGTAAGTAAATTGAGATGCTGAATCAAATCAGAGTAAAGCTTTGCTTATTTGCTATGGGAAAGTGGTTTCAGAAGTCACAAAATATTTGCTAGTTACCATGAATTGAGAAGCTTCTGTATGTGTAAGCGTATACCATTTGGCCCAAACACAGACCAGACACCAGCTGGAAGCAGACTCTGTTTCCTTCCAGTCTATAAAATGTCTTTTGGTGTCTGGGCTCATCCCCTGCAGAAATAATTTTGTCTGGAAGGAACAGGAAAACTGGTTTGAGAGTTCATATTTTGGATCTTTAAACAGATCTCCTGGACACATTGTGTAGGTAAGAGAGTGGTGGGTTTGTTTTTTTTTTTTTAACTCTCCAGCAGTGAGAGCAAAGGTGTAGGAAGGAGGGCATAACATCCTTCTCCACAGCACTGACACTACACAGAAGGATTCCTATTAGCTGAAAAGTAGCCAGGGGGTTAAAATATTCAGTGTTACAACCTCACCATTAGTAGCTTAAATATTTCAGGATTCAGATCCAGGCTTAACGGGCATAAGTAAAAGTGTCAAAATGAAGATTTGGAGATCTGATTTTCCAAATAGAGTGGTGGTTGCAATCAGTATTCTAGTTCTGTAACACTTGCCTTCTAACTGCTGTATTTCCCAGGTGGTGCAGTACAAATTTCGCAAGTTCCTGGATTGTGATGTGGACTATTTTAACTCTGTTTGAATGCTTTTACATGAGTAAACAAATAATGCCATTGTTAGCAGTGTCAGGGTTTCTGGAGCCTGTAAAACAGTTGGGCTTTCATTTGGGCATGATTTCCAGTTCATGGAATAAAACAGAGTTGCAATTTGGGGAGATGGGAGGGCATCGTAGAGTGGTGCTACTCTGAAGCAGAATTCCTTATTGTGGTGAAACGCAGTGTTCTTGCTCTGGTGCAGGAGTGTCCCCTTCTCCCCCAAAATAACAGCTTTACTGACGGTAATAAGGATACATATATCTCATTTCATTTTATACACACACATATATATAGAGAGAGATTTATTTAATACATTTGAGCCAAACTACCCTACTTCTTTCAATTTGTTTTGTATAATGCCTCAGTGAGATCTCTTAAAGGAAATAGCTTTGGAACTATTCCTGGGCTGCCAAATAGCAAGATGTGCATCACTTCCCAGTTGTTTAAAATCCATGGTGGCAAACAGTTATTACCAACCTCCACTTCATTGTACAAGATGTAAGTCACTTCTAATAGGATTCTGTTGACCAGAACTCCACCTCATGGTAATTTCTTTGATATTCCTGTCCGTTCCTAATGAAGTCTTTTATAAGCAAAGCAGATTAATGGACTTCCTAAATTAGGAGCTAATTTGTGTTTATCTGTTACAAAACTCAGTTACCAAAAATTGTTACTTTTTCCTAAATAAGGTGTTGGGATTCTGTGAGGAGAGTGGATCTGTGAGGTTCTTCAGCAGTATCCCACAGCTAATTTCAGCCTAATTGTGCTAATTTCCCTAATAGATGAAAAGATGGATTCTATTTGTGTTGACTGAAGAGGAGCAAAGTGTATTGGCACTGGCAGCTTGTCTGTTACCAAGGACACTGACCTACTGTGCTCTTAAATAAATTTTGTTAGACTTAGTGTAAGTTTCCCATCACATTTAGCCTCTTATTTTTTCCTCTCTTCCTGAAGGAAATAAACAACAAAAAGAGTAGAGATAGAGGCACTCAATAATATTTCACATGCTGTAGTTATTCTGGTGCACCACTTTGGAGTGGAAATGTGTACTGAAGAGAAGAATAAATCGTATATAAAGTAAAAGTCTTTAAGCTGATAAAAGTCAGGCAACCTTTAGAAAGTTTCCATAATACTCTTAGGTTAAACTCAATTTCAGATCAATACAAATTTATAGTCCCCTTACACTTAAGAAGTTGTGGAGTAAGATTGTGGCTATAAGGTGATCTTTATTTTCCATCCCAAAGCTGGCTTTCAGAGATTCACTGGAAAGCTCTCATCACTTCAGAAAGGCAGTGATGTTTTCATCACAGATAAATTGTTTGTTTTTCATTTATGTAGTTTTATGCCTGATCTTCAGGTTACATATAATTAATTTCTATTACCTTTTTCTATATTGCATTTGTAAGTTAAGTTTATTTCTTGCAGCAGCAATGATTTTATTTTTTTTAATAAAAAATTATAAATCTATATAGGCAGATACTTTGAAATTCAATAGTGCATATAGAATCATAGAATAGTTAGGGTTAGAAAGGACCTTAAGATCATCTAGTTCCAGCCCCCGTGCCATGGGCAGGGACACCTCACCACAGATTTTCACCCAAGGTCTCGTCCAACCTGGCCTTGAACCCTGCCAGGGATTGAGCATTCACAACCTCTTCTCTGGGCAACCTATTCCAGTGCCTCACCGCCATAACAGGAAAGAATTTCCTTGTTATATCCAATCTAAACTTCCCCTGTTTAAGTTTTAACCCGTTACCCCTTGTCCTGTCACTACAGTCCCTAACGAAGAGTCCCTCCCCAGCATCCCTATAGGCCCCCTTCAGATACTGCAAGTCTGCTATGAGGTCTCATAGAATCATAGTACAGTTAGGGCTGGAAAGGACCTTAAGGTCATCTAATTCCAACCCCCCTGCTATGGGCAGGGATGCCTCGCCCTAGACCATGATGCCCAAGTCTCAGTCCAGCCTGGCCTTGCGCACAGCCAGGGATGGTGCATTTACCACTTCCTTGGACAACCTGTTACATGTTGAACAGTGCTACTTTTTTTTTTTATGTAGACCAGATTTCAAATTGGCAGTGTCTATGAAGTTCAAAATGGCTTTTTCTATCTTGGAAGATATTTTTATTAACCATGTGCTAGGAAAGCATATGCTGGTGAGGAAACTGAAAGAATGTGGTGGGGTAAGTGAGATTTCCTTGGCTTAAGTATTGCAGAATCTGAAGGCTGATGGCAGTAAGTTACATAGGAGCTTATGGCAATGCTAAATTTCTCTCTCTCTGTTTTGCAGAATTTCAGTAACTGATGATTATGGAAAACGTGTCTCTCATGTACAAATAATTGTGTTGCTTAGATCTATAGTGGTTATATTAATAGGATAGAATGAATTAATTATGTTTGCTCTTCCTGTCCAGGGGTGAAAAATCTTTGAACTTGTGGTCAAAATTTTTGTGATGAGAGAGAATTTTTTTAATATTTTTAATTTTTTTGCCAGTTTTTTTCAGGAGGGTCCAGAAAATGTTTTTAGTGAGCAGCTGGTCAGTTACAATAGGGTGTATCATTTAGTAAAAGTGTCATCTTAAACTGTGTTGGGAAAACTCGGTTGAATACAAACCATTTTAAGTTAATTTGGAATGCTGATGGGGTGAATTCTTCTTTGTATTTTGATAGTAAAATATTGTTTTTTCATCTAAAAAATAGCAGTCATACGTAGAACCCAGTATTACCAAACTTTAAATTTACCATAAATGCTTTCTTTAGTTATTTGGGTGCTTTTTTTTAAGAAGGGCACTTTCTTCTCGGGAGCAGTGAAATAATGATACCAGCAGTGATAGTGTTTGCCTTTCTGTGCATGAGAAGGTGACTTGTTTTGCTGGTTGTCATAACTTCTTATTCAGAAGAAGACAAGCAGTATCCTAAGCAGAGAAATGAGCAGTGCCTGATATAACAAGATTTCTGTCTTTATTAATGTTGGCTTATAAAAGCAGTTGGTTTTGGTGGAATTGAAATACGTGTGTATGTAAAAATAGTAGAAAATGTCAAGACTGTGAAATTAAGGAATGTCAGGATAAATATTCCCAGTAGATTACTTATTTCTTTGTCTTGTTTGTCTGCAGTATAGTGATGTAGAAGTATGTGATGGAAATTTACCTTTGTTACAAGGTGTTTCTTTCATTCCATGACCAACGTGGAATTCGTAGGATCACACAATGTTTTGGGTTGGAAGGGACCTTAAAGATCATGTAGTTCCAGCCCCTTGCTGTGGGCAAGTACACCTTCCACTAGACCAGGTTGATGAAAGTCCTGTCTGTTCAAGGACCCCTTTAGGTACCAGAAGCTACTCTGAGATCTCTCTGGAGCATTCTGTTCTCCAGGCTGTGCAAGCACAATTCTCAACCTGTGCTGATTTAATATACAATAGAGCTATTTAATCTCTAGGATCCCTGCTTCATCTTTTTTTTACATTAGTTAAAGGTACAAAGTGAAAGAAGTACACAAAGCACTCTTTCTCATCCTTTAGGTTATTAAATTATCTTCTAAATTCTGTCTGCATCTACTAGAATTTAAGTGATGCTGAATAAGTCACTTCAGACAGTCCTGTTAGGGTCAGTCACAGTTACGTATTGCTTTCCCCACTTCATGCTCTCTGGTCTTGCAGTTTCATAGCCCCACTTACTAAGTGTCTTGTGAGCCCAGACACCATTAGTGGCTTTGTTACACAAGTGTACATGTTGCATTCAGGATAATTTTCATCCAAGTGGCATGAAGTAAAAATAGAAAGTTAAACTATTCATCTTATGCTGATAAAACTCAAAATGAGCAGTGTCAGCTGACCTGTCTATCTGATTATTTGTGATCATTTTAATACTGGATTTGTGAAGTTAATGCATGAATATGGTGTTTGAAACTTTCCTGTTTAGAAAAGTGGAAGTGTTTGTCTTGTTTGTATATTTTGGTGAAGCACATGCATGTATTCACACACTTATTAATGCTGTCCTGTGAAGTTTAGAAGAGTCTCCTGCTTATAGGATGTTATATTTCTGTATGTGATAGTTTTCTACGAATGAAATACAGTAGTTTTATCTACTAGCTCAGTATCAGCGCTCCCTTTCCTCCATCTGAAATCTGTGAAAAATGCAGTCTGTGGAAGACAGACTGGGAGCTCAAATATAACAAAAAAACTACTGCTCAGATCCAGCCTACTGTTTTTTTTTCAGGGAGATACTTTAAATACCATAACTGTAACTCAAATATGATGCATGCTGATTGTTCCTGAATTGCCCCCAAAACCTGACCTTCTTTAAAGACATCCAGGCTCCATTAAAGTTATGATTTTTCTCCTTCTGTACTTGCTACATGAGAGTGATAAGGCAGTAGAAATACATATAAGAAATTATGTCCTTAGAAATTTAATTTAAGAACTTGCTTGATTTACTTAGAGGACTCACACAATCTCTGTCTTCCTGGTAATATCCAACTTTCTTGATTCAGACTGGAACAGACATCTTCTGAATAGATAATATGTTTCTTCTTTATTTCATGATAGATCTCTATGGTTTCATACTGATTGACTTTTATTGATTTCAAAATTAATAGAAATAAGATATTACCAATGTCAGTTCCTTTTTGTACCTTCAGTATTGTACAAATACAGAAGATGCTTGTACTGGTAAAACTGCCATAAATTACCAGTGGGTGATTGCCAGCATTTACTGTGGCTGAATGACATGTTTACATCTCTAAAAGCTTTCTAAGTATATCCTAGGCAAGTGCTTGGACTTTCATAAGAGTTTTGTCCTTTTTTAGGTGGAATAATTTTTATATTTGAAGTATGGTTGAAAGTATCCTAGGTGTTTAGGAGTAAAATATTTATTGAACAGCAGCAACAGTTCAGGAGCACCACTGATAAGCAAGGAGAAATTGTAGGCTAAAATGTACTGAAACAACTACAAATTTCTATAATGGAATGGAATTATATACTGTGTTGAATTAACAGTGCAACTCAAAACTGTTGTTACAATTAAGCTTGCCTGTGGCCTAGATGTTCAGTCATCTAAATGCTAATCCTGGAGTATGCTTCAGCAATGCTTTGTGTTCAGTGGGTGAAATTGTTTTGTTATATACATGAGGAAATAAAAGAAGTTTTGCCCTTTCTGGACGTTTTAATGTGTGTGCCATTTTGAGGGGTATAACTTCTGGGTGCTTGTTTCCCTGCTACAAGGCTACATCATGATACAGGGAAAATGTCCATAGGGAGAGAGACCCTCCCACTTTATTTTCTAAAATTGTCATTTATCCTTACAAAGCAGTTTCTTGATGCAATAAATCTTTCTTCTAGCAAAACAGCTAATAGAGTTGGATTAAATTTTCATGTTGGAAGACCCTGTCAATCAAATAATTTTGTGTTTTAGAAAATATTAATATGCTAATATTAAATGCTGGAGGAATTAATATTTTCACAGCCACTCCTACAGTATTGTGTTTCTTTAAACTTTTTTCTTTTATTCTTTTACATACTTTTTTGGAAGTTTGCTGGGTGAATCTGTTGTAGACTGGAACACTTGAATGTCTGGAAAATACTAAGATCATATTTAACTTGGGGTTTTTTACCCCTGGACATTGTGCTTTATGAAATCGTAGAGACTAATTAGGTTCCTCTCTTCAAAAAACTTTAGAAAATCTATTTCTGTTTTGTAATTGACAATTCTGTGAAACAAACCAGTGAGATTCTAGGTAAGACATCTTGAGAAGTCAGTGATCATTTTTGTAACTCGCTGCATTGAAAATCATGTATGGTTTCTGTTTTTGTGCTGATTGTCTTTCAGACTGTGGCAGTAGTCTGTACAGAGTTGGGGTTTCAGTGTCTGTCACCACTTGACTGTACAGGATAATCGCTACAGAAGGATATGTAAAATGGATTAGTATTACACAATTTTGCTCCTTTTCTCAGTGATGGCTGAGAGTATAGTTTTACAAACTGTATAATTTTCAGCTGTTCTTGTAGCTTTCAGTGGGTGAACTGTTAGTGCTGTTGAAATGGATATGTGTTCTACATAAAACAGGAAAAAAAGACTAAAAAAAAGTAGAAAAAATAGGGTAATTTTGTTTTTTTTCTGAAATACACAGCTTTCACTTTCAGGTTGAAAACTACCCACAAATCAGATTGTGCTGAAGTGATTTGGACTTCTCTAGTTGAATGTGGGTAACGTGCTGATAAAAGCAGGTTCTACATCTTGGAAAGTGCACAAGAAATGCCTCAGCCTGTGCTTCGCAGTTGGCAGGAAGAATACTGGGTGGGGAAAAGCTGAGGAATCTAAATGGGACAGCTCTCTGCTTCAGGGCAGAACCAGCACTGTTCAACCTTTCCTTTCCCTTTTTAATTCCTTCTGTAGTTCTTAAAACTGTCTGTGATGGAGAACCCAAAAGGTCTTTTGGCAGTCTGCTCTCTTTAGAAAGAAGAGGTTTTTAATGTCTGACTTAGGCAGCCTTCGCTTCAGCGTCAGCCTATCATTGGTTTTTCTATCTCTATTGGACAAAGAAAAACATTTATTTCTTTTCTTTTTAAAGCTGTCTTATGTACTTTGTAAGACTAAAACCTTTTAGGCAGCTCTAGACTAGATAATTTAATGGCTTTTGGTCTGTTTTAAAAGGTGTTTATCTAAAGCTTTGTTCATCCCTTGAATAATTGAAGGACTGCATCAGTTAATCACTATATTCAGCTGTGATGCCCCAGCTGGGTGCAATACTTCATCTAAGGGCTTAGTGCAAATTAGGTGGCAAAAAATTTCTTCATAGGTGTCATGGATACAAATGTATCACAATATTGTTTTCTTTTTCATGCCATTACAATGGCATTGATTTCTGTGAAGGTGCAGCTTATTATAACCCTAAGTTTCTTTTCTGTGTTCAGCTGTGTCTGGCTTGTATTTGTGCAGCTGTCTTAAAATGACATTTTGCATTTGCCATTCCTAAATTGCTTTCTTGATTTTTCAGGTCCTATTTCCAGTTTGTCAAGAACCAGGCATCAAATGTGCCTGCAGCTCTGGCCAGCTTAGTGTTCTTTGCACATTTGATGAGCCCACTCTGTCATCTGATTTTCTAGTGTAACTGTGTACAGACAGGCCCCCTCAGAAGTTCACTCAATACATTTTTGTAGTTTGATGTCACAAGTGTTTCTGTATTTTTTCCAAACCCTTTTGCATCTGCCTTACGTGAGTGCTCTTTTGACACTGTTTTTCTAGCTTTCCTTCTAGGATTTTTTGTATTTTTTTGTCACAGTATCACTAAAGTTAAGATATGACAGATGCTGCTTCATCTGGATTTACAAAATCTATTTCCCTGTCATAGGGATAATTTGGAGTGGGTTGATACAATTTGTTCTTGACAAATCCATGTTGACTGTTACTTACCCTTTCATTACTTTGTAGATGTTTGCAAATTGGATTTTTCTTTTAAATGTCTTTCTGCGAATGGAATTAAAGTTGACTGGGTTCTAATTCCCTGACTCCACCTCTTCCCTTTTGTAAAGATAGACAGAATTGACAGATGCCTCCAAGTTTATTCCCTTGCATTTTGATAAGTCAGAATGTTGCTAGTTAACCTGCTAGTGATAGTGTACTCGTTGATTGCTTGGGCTGCTGTCTGCAACTCCCTGAAAGGAGGTTGTAGCAAGGTGGGGTCGGTCTCTTTTCACAGGTAACAAGCAGTAGGAACAGGAGGAAATGTCCTCAAGTTGCACTAGGGGAGGTTTAGATTGGATATTGGGAAATGTTTTTTTTTTTCCCCTGACAGGGTTTTCAAGCACTGGAACAGGCTGCCCAGGAAAGTGGTGCAGTCACCATCTCTGGAAGTATTTAAAAGATGCATAGATGTGGCACCTGGGGACATGGTCTAATGGTGGACTTGGCAGTGATGGGTTAAAGGGTTGGACTTGATGATCCTAAGGCTCTTTTCCAACCTAAATGATTCTGTGATTCAGTGAACTGGTGGCCCTCACTATTGAGGTGTTAGATGTTTCTGTATTGCATAGCATGTTGTATCTCATGAAGTTGCACCTTTCCTGATGATCTAAATGAAGTTCCAGTGGAAAGGCTTTAAAAGGAAAGCTGTCCAATTTAACTTTTTCTCTGCAGTGAGATACTTAAGTGTTGTCAGATCTGGGTTCTTTCCTAATGCGATGTTTTATGTTACTTCTTAAATGAAGCTCAGTATTCATTATGCTTTTTGGGGAATTCAGTATTGAAAGCTTTTTTTAATGTATTTTTTTTTCCAGTTTGTCAAATTTGCCAACATTGAGGAAGACACACCTTCATACCACAGACGCTATGACTTCTTTGTGTCTCGATTCAGTGCCATGTGTCATTCATGTGACCATGATCCAGAAACACAAACCGAGTAAGTGCCATTCTGTATGTCTTAAAGAAAACTGTCTTAACATGTTAATATAGTCTATAGTACAGCTTTCTTGTGATACTTAGTGGATTATTTCATTCCATAGGGAAGAAAATAAAAGCCTGACTTTTTAAATAGCAAATTTAAATATTGCAAATCTGAGGTGGCTGAACCTCCTGGAATATTTAAGTGGAATTTTGCCTGAATAATTGCTCTCCAGAAAGGCTCTACTTATTATTGTAAATGTGTGCAAGTTGCATAACTCCTTTGAGAAATTAATGGGGCTACTCATATGAATAGCAAAAGCATGTTTTGAGTCTGCTATTTGAGAATTACTCATTAAAATTGAATTCTCATAGATGTCTGCAGTATGAGACTGTCTGAAGCTGAAACGCCTTCATGCGTTAGTATTACAAATTTGGGCATTCTTATGTAAGCTCCACGATTAGTTTTACTTCAGCTCCCCCTAGCAGATGTGTTCTTATTGTTCAGCTGTATTTTGACTCCTGAGTATCTTAGAAAACTTAAGGCATTTCAGATTATATTATTTGCATCTCCATTATACTCATCTTTTCTATTTCCATGTGCTAAATTATTTAGCCAACTGTGAAAAATCCATGTGCTTTACGTTTGTTTAACCCTTTGGGTGTGCTGTTTTCACGTTCACTGCGACACATAAGGATTTGTCCAAAAGTTTGCAGTTTCAAAAAGAATGACTAGTTTGTACATTGCTTAGGAGGGAAGAAAAAAACAAACCAACAAACACAAACCAAAAAATTAATTTCTCATTTGCTGTAATTTGCTGCCATCTTATTTGTTGCCCTATTGTGGTATGTAGGGTTCTGCTGTAAACTGTGTCTCTAAAATGGTTACGATTAAATCTGTCTGCTTTTCCTGTACTTTTACCCCTGCCCCCATCCCTTTGTCCTTTAGGAGGATTATTCCAGTGAATGGTTTTACAGGCTGACCATGTGAATTGTATGGTGAAGACCTGAATTGTATTGAGGGACAAAGGGAAAAGGGGATGGAAACTTCTTAAGCAGGTAGCACTGGCGAAGTCAGTTTGTCTACTGCAGCTACCTCGTAACTTAGGCTTCTGCCAGGTACAGACTATTTACCTGAGGCTGAGGATTGCAAACAGTATTCATAAATGTTTTAATGAGCTTTCGGGGATTTTGCCTTTTTAGGCTTAGTGAAATTAAAACATAAATGTTAAACTGCTTACTTACCATGAAACATTTCATAGAGGATAGGATATAAAGCTCAGCTCAGGATTTTTAGTGGTACTTTCACCTTCATTGCCCCTGGCAAATGAGAGGTAATATAAGTAATGAGCTGTGACATGGAATGAATGAAGAGACTAATACATCCCACATTGGTCTATCAGGTATGATTTTCTACTCATAAGGTTACCCCAGAATTAAAACACCTCAAAATTGTGATTGCTGTAGGAGTAAGAGAACTGTGCTAATCTTTTGTTCTTCAGAGTGTCAGCCTGCACCTTATCTGTGCTGCAGTTTGCAATGTTGTTGTACCCTTAGACAAGGAGGAATTTCATCCTAGTGACAGAAGTCTGTACATGACCTTGATTTAAATGTAATCTCTGCTTTAATACCTATCTAAACGTTCTTTAGAGCAATGTGATGAAATTTGATGCTACACCTTTCTCAGTAAGACAACCTTCATTTTTTAGCCTCCTGTACAATAGTAAGAACGTGAAATCACTTCTAATGGTACTCTAGTACACAAGTGTGGCCTTTTTTTCCCACTGTGAATCAATTTTTTACTCAGGTTAGCCAAATATATGGCAATATTACTTTTTACTACTTCATTCTAGACAGCTTAAATGTATCTCTTTCAAAAGAGATCTTTATGAACAGCAGTCATTGGAGTTGGTGCAGCAATTTGCTGGAGGTTCTGAGGTAATTCAACAAAAGAACTGAGCTGTGGCAGACTGTAGATATCACAAGTAGTTGATTCTCTTGATGAGGACTGGGGAGAAATTCAGGTGATCCTAAACCAGACATAGAATCATAGAATGGTTTCGGTTGGAAAGGACCTCAAGATCACCTAGTTCCAACCTCCCGGCCATGGGCAGGGATGCCTCACACTAGACCATGTTGCTGAGGGCTTGACATTTGAAGTTGCTGTCCACCTGCATAGCTTGAGGTTCCACTGAACTTTCTGGCTTGGGTGGGAGCTTGAACATCATCTACACATATAATCAGGTAATGTAGGCTCTGAGACTGAAACTGACCCTGACCTGTAAAGTGAGATATCCCTTTCAGGAGCAGAGGTCAGTCCTAATATTTAATGAATCTAAACCTGCAGTGTCAGCAAAGCTTGATTAGCTTGAGAACTCATAATTCAAAGGCAAAAAAAAACCACTGCCACTCTTAGATCCTCAGTATTGAAAACAGTATTGGATACTGCGCTGTAGTTGCAGTGCAGCAGCAGCAAGAGCTTTTCTAACTGTGCATCCCTTTTCTTCCCTGTTGTGTGTGTAACCCTGGTAAAATTGTCTTGAAAGGTCTAGAATGGTATCAGATGCACACTGAATGTATGTGGTTTCCTTCAGAAAAAGCTGAAAAACAGAAAGATTGAAATCTAAAGAGAAATGTTACAGAGTTTAGTGAGGTCTGTTCCTCTAGCAAATATCTTCATTCAGCAAATTTGAGCAAAGGCGAGTTACGTGTTGTCCGTTCTGAAATTAAGATCTAAAAAAGGAGGGATGGATTTTTAATAGAAATAACTTTAAATTTTAGCAAATCTTGTGCTTATTTCACTTGATGGCTGTACCACCCTTTCTTCTACTTGTTTTCAGTAAGTAAAATCCTATTCCTACCATTTATTATAATGGCTAGTTTGCTACTACCACTTCAACAAAATATTTTGCCATTCATTTAATTGCAGAGATTCTCCTGCAACCTATTTTTAACAAAGTAACAAAACTAGCTAACAGAAAGAAAAAGCCTTAGCCAGTCAGCCTAAAACTAATATTCTTTTTCTTTGTTTTATTGTTGTTGATCAGATCTCAGTTAATTCCGTTCAAATGGGTTTGGGATAAAAGTGGCAGTCCCTCTTGTGCATTGTGCATAATTTGATAGCATTATCCTTTGCTTTCCATCCTGTGAATCTTGCACAGATCTTTAAAACTTGCCTATAATTAATCCAAAGCCTTAATTACAACTTCTAAGGACATGATCATGACTAGATATTGGTTCAGCTGTGCTGTGGTAACTTCACACCAGTTTTCTTCAGCACTGGAATAGGTTGAGATTGTGCAGTTTCAACTGATGGGTGGTAAATTGTGTAGAGCTTGTGGATTTTTGCCTGTTTGCCTTCTGTTGGAGGTGGTGCACACAGCCTGAGTATTCATTGGTCAGTGTCGGTATTATCCTTTTGGATCATCTTCTGTTTGGTTGTTTGATCTTTGAAGGCGTTTAAAGGCAATATGGGCAACCTTAAGGAATTGGCCACATTTCCATATTACTGCTTGTGAGAACCCATTTGAATCCCACGCTATGTAGTTACTACTGCCAACTAGGGAAACAGCCATACTGGGAGGTGATGTGTTTCTTCTCCTTTTCACTAATTCCTTTTCTTCCTTCCTTAGGATTCGGATTGCTGGAATCAGGGGCATTCAGGGAGTGGTTCGAAAAACAGTTAACGATGAACTTCGAGCAACTATATGGGAACCTCAGCACATGGACAAGATCGTACCTTCGCTGCTGTTTAACATGCAGAAAATAGACGATATTGACAGGTATTTTTATTCCTGGTCACTCATGTGTTTTAAGCACTTCTATTGCTAGCGCTGGGAAAATTCCCTAAAACCAATCTCAGCTATGCAAAGGAGCTTAAATGTTTGCTTTGTGTCCAACCATAGCTGCTTCAAAGCTTGCTTGGTAAGTAGGCTCAGCAGCCTTCTCATACCACCACGCTTTTCAGGCTTTCACATGACACTCAGCTTGCTAAATCTGTCAGGTTTCTCACTTTTAGTTTGTTGGGTTTAGGTGGTGTGTTTCCCAATTCTTCAGCCTCATTCTTTTCTCATACTTCTAACTGTCAGCACCTGTCTTTTCTCTAAAGCAGGTTTTGAGACTACATAACTAAATCAATAGTTGTCTTTCTGTCCATGCTTTATTTATTTACTGCATAAAACTGAGGGCCCACACAGTATGTACAGAAATATCTGGATTTTACATCTGAAGAGTGTTCTGAATAAGAGACGAAGGTTTCTGGAAGTGCTGTTTGAATAAGGAGAGCCTTGTTAGGCTTTGCTTGTTCTTACAAGGATTCTACATGCAGGTTGGCCATTTAGCAAAAAATTAAACTAATTACTGATGGTAGAGCTAACTGAAATAGGATTTGGATCAACCTTGTAAGGCAGATCAATTTGTGTGTACTGCAGGACCAATTTCTGTCATTTGTTGAGCAATGCAGTAGTGGTGGTAGAAAACAAATCTGTCAAAAAACAACTGTCAAATATTGCTTGAAACTTTCTCTATAATGCACGTTCAACGGAAAAAAAGACTAATGCTTTTCCAAGTGACAATCAGAGGCCTTTATGATGTACATATGACAGAAGCTGAAAACAGTATTTATAAATTGTTGATCTCTAGGCCTTAAGTGATGTTACAGAGAATTTCTCATCTTGTGATATCATATGTGTGGAGCACAAACAGAGACATCTGGAGGAGTAGGAGTCAGAAGCACATTGTTTTGGCAGATGGAATCGAAGTATTATTTAAGAGAGAGCAGAAATACCAGAAAATACCCCCATCTTAAGTCCATAGAAAATAACCATTTTTGGTTAAAGCTGAGGTACATGTTGTTAAGGCTTAGCTTAAAGATCAGCATAATTTGTACTTGTGGAACCTTACTTAGTAGCTTAATCCTAGATTCTTCTGAGAACCTGTCAGATGAGACACTTTTGTAGTTTTTAATATTTAAACACTTTAGAAAAACAGTTGTATTTCTGGGTGTTATTTGTATATCTGTATGCACATTCTAGTTACATGACTATCAGAAAAAACTGCAAGTGTAACTTGTTCTAAAAATCAAATTGGGTTTTTTCTTAGTTGTACTTCACCATGATTCTGTGTTACAAAATAATTGTCATGCATATATATGCAGTATATAGTATATGCTACTACCTTGAACTGGTAGAACCGTTCAAGGGAGTAGTTCCTGCCCATTTAATTGCAAAATGCACTTCATGTTTCGTTCCTCTGGACTTTCTGTAGTAAAGAAAGTCTGGATGCAGAGAAATAGTAGTAATTTACTTGTGTTGCAGTTGGATTTGTCAGATCCTTGTTGAAAAAAACAGATCTTTGTTTTCTGATCTTTGTCTAAAAACCAAGTCAGTGAAACAAAATGTTGCTCATTTGAATTTAGAACCTTGAGAGGCTGTACAAAGCTTTCCCTTAAAACTATAAAAGTTAAAAGCAGTTTTCATTGTCTTTCATCTGATAATGCTAAAGGAACTCTGAGTGAGAAATACTTAGGGGTAGATGCTGTAAAAGTTCAAAATAAGAAGGTGATTCTGACAGACAAAGGAAAGACAATTTTGAACATTCTGATGCAGTCTGAAGACTCATGAAGACTGGATTGCAGTTTCTCCCTTTAACCTCTTCTAAAATAAGACTCCAAGCAATGCTGAGAGGCCACCTTCTGTGGTTTTCATATAGAGACACTTAACACGTAATTTATTTTTACTGGTTTAACTATAATTCTTCCAGGCAGAACTCACTGCATGTTCTGCACCCTGCTTTCTTTTTTCCCTCCACCCACTTTGTACTGCTGCTGCATTCTTGGGAATCTGAGTCAAAACAGCAATGGGAATAAGAGTCCTGGGTGGTTGTTTGTACCTTCTCTGCACTGAGAAGGATGCCTGTCTGTCTGGATCAGTCTAGACAGTACAGGGAAGGAAAAACAGGCAGATTGAGAGGCAGTACAGGGAGGGAAAAACAGGCAGATTGAGAAGCACAGCAGTTGAATGAAGCTGTGGTTTAGTGGTGCTCATGTTGGGTTATGTACAAATTGTCATGCCTTTTAAAATTCTAATCACTTTATATTTGTAAAACTATTTCTCCTTACTTATCTAACAGGGTGCCTGGGGCTTTCCTATTATTAAAATCTGACAAGGCAGCAATGTTATGGTAATTTCTGAAACACTGATGTTACCAGAGGGAACCGGACTTGTATATCGCAACTTTTAGACTGCAGTAGTCTTGAAGCACTGGAAGATCTTCTGCTATCAGAAGATATTGCAACTATGATGTTAACATGTTCATCTGACGAGTGGCATTTCAGTATTTCACTCGTTGAAGTGCTCTAAAGCTATGTGTTTTAGATACTAAGGAGTGTACATTAACTAAAGCTGATGAACACTTCTAAATGTATTTAATGCATAAACTTGCACTGCAGAACTGAAAGTATGTTTAAGGTTTTAGTGTACTGATTTCTTCAGACTAAAATAAATCTCTAAACACGTCTATACAGAATGTGTGTGAACCCTCACTTAAGTTTCTATAATGTGTTTTGTGCAAAAAAATACATGCCATCTGTAGCTACAGTTCTTCTTAGGGGAAACTTTCTTTCCTCTGCAGTCTTTCACCTTTCAACTGCTCAGTTTAAATGAAATATTAACAGTTTAATGGTATGGTGTGTGAAGTGCTTTAATTCAGAAATACTTTTCAAATGCCTTTGATTTGCTGTAGTAATTCAGGTCTCTGTGTACTAAAAAAGAAGTGAATTTGGGCAAGGAGAAAACAAAATGACAAAATAAAAACCCACAACACCACCCCCCCCCCCCCCCCCCAAAAAAAAAAAAAACAAAACATTTCAGGGCCTGCATCAAAAATGAGAAGTGGGAAACTGGAAACTCTTCTGGAAGGGCTCTAGCTTTCACTGTTTACAGCATGGGTGATGATCTTTGCTATTCCAAGGTGAGACTTGCCTTCAAAACTCAGTAGAATTTGGGCCTCAGTAGGTTTTAGTTTGTTCAAAATATTCTGGCATCCCTGTAGTTTTGCTTCTCTTGTCTGGATTCAGTCTTCAGTTTGGTAGTTTTACTTTCTTTCTGTACCACATTGATTTTAAATAGTCAGCCTGATTCCCAGTCACAGAGAGAAAAGAAATAATGGGAAGTGGCAGTATTTGAACCTTACAGAAATTTGGTAGCTGCCATTTGATCATTAGTATAAAAAATTAAAGCCTTGCTTTGCACAGCACGTTTTATTAAGCTCCGAAGTTGAAATTTCCATATGAAATGAAGTTGATATTTAAATGCTAATTTTAATTCCTTCTAGCTTAAGAAAAAATATTTTACTTTAAGTCATTCATTGGGGTATTTTAGCACCTGAAGAAATAGTAGCTGTGTAATAAAATCCTCCCCCACCCATTGCTTTTTTCCTCTCCCTTCCGTCATGTTATCTTTTTTTATTGTTTTTTTTTATCCATAGAATCATGGAATGATTTTAGTTGGAAGTCCATCTGCTTCCAACCCCCTGTCATGTGCAGGGACATCTTCCACTAGAGCAGGTTGCTCCAGGCCCCGTCTAACCTGACCTTGAACACTGCCAGTGATTGGGCAGCCACAGTTTCTCTGGGCAGCCTGTGCCAGTGCACAGACACCATGTACAATCCTCTCCATAGTGATGTTGGGCAAAGTTAGAAGGTGACTAACTTAACTTCTACAAATCTAGTTAGAGGTAACTGTGTGGGTGATAATGTTCTAATCAGTTCAATCAGACATTTTTCAACTTGTAAGCCATCTGTTCCTGCAGAAGTATTGGAGATTTATTTAACAGTCACCCACACAGTGTGGATTCAGTAGTGGGCAGGTGAAATAGATCATTAGTCTGAACAAAGTGACTAAAGATTCTGCCTAACTTTTTACATGGTTTCATAGCCTTCATTGTTAGCAATGGGTTATAGTTTGCAAAATACAGTGGGTAACAGGTTAAATCAATGTTAACAGCCATTGGTTTTGCCATATAAATATTTACCAATACAGAGATCACTACTGAGTGGACAGATGATGGTTTATAGTCCTGCTATAAGAGAATAAAATATGTTATTCCAAACTCTGGTTTGATGCATATTTGAAGTAACAGGGGCTTTGGGATCAAAAGCATGACTTGTGAACATTGTAGATCCAAGGGTGGGTACAGTAAGAATGATGAACATTAAGCAGTAGTAAAATCAGTGTATTTTTGTCTTACTTCAGCAGAGTAGGCCCTCCATCCTCACCTACAGGAGGAGAGAAAGAGGAAAATCCTGCTCTGCTGGCTGAGAACTGCTTCAGGGAGCTACTAGGAAGAGCAACGTATGGAAATATGAATAATGCTGTCAGACCAGTTTTTGCGTAAGTTGAAAATTCATGGAAGGTCTTACCTTGAGACTTGCTTTTATTTCATCCTCTAATTATGTTGCGTTAAATTCCTTCCTCCTTTTCAACCTAAGGGATTCCATTCATGTTTCTTCAAGAAATTGCCCTTCTCTTAATCTCAAGTCTTAGTTGCTTATCAACTTGAAGATAGTTATGAAGAAACATGGCTCCCATTTTACTGATTTTAGAAGTGCGATGTAATGATTTGGAGGGATTTGCCTCAGCTGGCCTTTCTTTTGAATGTGGAACTGTTTATTGTAGATATTGGCATCCCACAGATAACCGTTGCAGTCAGTGAAGAGACAAGCCACATAAAATTCAAGTAGCACAAGTGAACACTGTGCCTGGATGAATATATAAAGTTGAGATTTGTACTTTCTTGCAGTTTTCTTCGAAGACCTGTTTTGCTATTTTGTGAGGAATATCTTTTAACAGCTCACTTAGTTGTGAATGGCAGATGCGCACACAGTAGGGACGTTATACACAAATGCATGCAGTACAAATGACAGCTGATGTATTAACTATTAAGTGCAGTGTTTTTCAGTTCTGTGCTACAGTTGCTTCCTAAAAAAAAGACGTGAAAAAAGCTACAAACACTGAGATAACTTAAATCTGCTTCTTTCACCTCTAGCATCTAAAAAGTAGGCATATTCTCAGGGGAGATCTTTACAGGAAGCTCTAAATTCAGTGATACAACTTTCAAACCCTGGTGAGGAGGAGAGCTGTGTGCTCCTTGTAGATTTTCAAGATATGCACCTGTTATGGGCACATCTTCTCTTAGATGACCTAGTTCTTCCCCCAAGACTTAAGGATTCCATTCCTGTACTGAAAGGCTTTCAAGCTTCCAAAAGCCCTTTATTTACTACTGTTAAGTAAGAACAGAAGTTCAAAAAGAAGATAGGATAGGTATTGAGGACAGAAAACTTCTGTAGCCACTTGTTTTTCACCCAAAAGCATTAACTGCAAAGAGCTGTGCTATTATCTTTCCGTGTATACCTATTATACCAGTCCGATAGGAGTTTAACTGTTGTAGAATTGAGTGCTTTATTAATAAATCTTCAACCTTTCCTACGTGTAGAATTTGCATTCCTCCAAAATACCTGCCACTAGAGGGAACTGCATGCTTTATTTGTGAGCTGAAATCAGTAGATGATGACCACAGTTACTCAGAATAGAGTGCTTGTGGTCACCATTTTTGTGTTCCATTTAGAGGAAGAATTGCCAAATAAGTTCATCTTTTTGTAAGTAACTGCTGTAAAGGTTTAGTGGTTTTGAGAGAAAGAGTGCAGAAAATGCAGCTTCCAAGCTATTTTTCCTAACCAAAAAAAGGTGTGCTATATAATCAGCTTCGCATTGTGAATGGGCAGAACTGGTAGAGTGGAAGTTTGAGATAGCGAGTCCGTTGTATCCAGTTGAAAAACCTGACTTAATTTGTGCACACTTGGTTAGAAAAAGTTTCTCCTAACAGTTTTCAACAATTTCACTGGTTTTAAGAAAGTTCTGAAAATAATGATAAGGTCACTTATTAAAGTGCTAACACTGAAGATGCAGGTTCTGCTCCCCACTTGAAGGCTTCCTTTATCTTGCCTTGGAGTCCCTTCCAACCCAAACCATTCTATGACCAGTCCACGTGCCATCACTTCCTTGCAAAACTGGGAGAACAGTACTGCTGCAACATGATTTGAGGGTAATGAAGACAGTTGAAATCTGGAGTCAGTCTCTTGGTATGGTTTTGGATTGACTTTAATTCTCCTTGTCTTTGGCAGAAATTCTCCATGGTTAGAAGTGTCTGCATCTGGAAAGTCACAAATTCCTATTTTTTAATGAAATCTGACAGATCAATCTGGCAAACTGCTTAATGAAAGTCAAAAATTTCATATTAATATGAGATGAAAAAAATCTGTATTTTGTGTCAGCAGTCACAAGCTATTTAGACTTACTTAGCATGAATTTGCAATGGTGAATAGATTAGACAGATCCAGGGGGATACAGTGAATATAAACAACTTCCCAAGTATAACAAGTTATACCCTATTCATCTCACTGTATTTCCATTCTTGTGAGTTATCAGATCATCAGTGCAAGGGTTTTGAATATCAGAAGACTGGTGTTTAATATTCTTCCAGCAAACATAGTGCATGAGAAGATTATTTCATACATTTCCATACATGCCTCAGTTCTACTTTGTAATCACCAGCATCAGTTTATCATTTTGTACTGTGAGTTGAATTTTGACTGATTGTGGCTCTCACTTGATAAAGTAGTTATTTGCACCATTGTTTCTGCTGTTCCTTTTAATTTCAGAAACACAATTGTGCACATTTGCTACATATGTGCAACATTTTAGTAGAAGGCAGAGTTCGGCATTTGTTAATCCAGCAATAAAATGTTTTGCAATCTCACATAGATACTTTTTGTTAAAGAAAATCTAATTGGAAAAAAAAAAAAACAAAACAAGCAAGATGTGACTTGATTTTTAACTAAACTAAATGCAGCATGTTCAAGATAGCATTAACTCTCTTTTACACAAGCAAAACTATGTTGCATACACTGCCTGCATTCTGATGAGTAAAATATATCACCTACAATAATCTAATACTCCTTTTCTTATGAGTAAAATTCCTGTACACAAGGTATGCTGCCAGTTGAGCTACTACTCAAAATGTTAACTTGGGCTGTCATCTTTCCCCTTCCATCGCCCCATCAGTTTATGTACCTGATGCAGCTAATTCTTTGCCTATCTGGAAAACTGTGTGTCTTGTTTTGAGAAATAAAAAACAAACTTGATGTAAGACATATAATTTGACCAATAATCTTGACCATAACCTGCCTGAATGAATCTTTGGGGCACATAAAGAGGTAACGGAGAAAGCATGCTACCCTGAAAGATGAAAGGTTTAGCTGCAATCAGGAGAAGCCAGTGGAGAGCATGATTTTGTGTTTGGTAAGACAAAAATAAAATAGGCTAGCTAAAATAAGCTGTCATCCACAAGTGATGGGCTGTACTGGAATGATATTAGGGAGAAAGAAGATATGAATAAATATATGATGAAACACTAAGCCTTGAAGGATTTAAAGAGGTAATTTTTTTGTCTTTCTATCCAAGGCAGGATTAAATGTACCTGTGTGTTTGGCATGTGCACAAGAAAGCCAGCTATCTCCACCAGGTAGTCCAGTTTAATGTTTAGTAATGCAAATATGCTGTTACCTTGGCAGACAGACAGCTTTAATATTCCTGAAAATATTTCCTGTAGGGATTTCTATTTAAAGCTGCGTAATGTGTCAAAATGGCTGTATTTCTTCTAAGCTGTGCGATGGACTGCAGCATAATTTAGGGCACAGTGGAGGATGGCTTTATGCCAGCTAGTTTAATCAACCTTGAAGAAGACCTGTGTGCTCAACTAGGTCACTAGGCTGGTAGCAGCTGGCCAGTGAGGTAATTGAGACCTTCAGACTCTAAACAAAGTCAGTTAAAGCATCCAGTCAGTCCTCCAGCATTCAGGGTAGTGGCTGCTTTCACCTGTATGCTCTCAAATTTGTTATTTGGAGCATCTTTATATGTCTGCTCTGCTCTCTGAGGAATGGCAGACCAGTAGTGATTCTGTAACTGAGATTCCTATTTAGAAAGACAAATTCAGTTGCTGCAAGGAAGTTTTTGATTGCTTTTCTTTTGATTATTGTTTTTTGTTTGTTGGTGTGTTTGGTTTTTGTTTGCTTGAGGGGGGTTTAACCTAAATCATACCAGTTAAAAGGCATCCAAAATTACTTTTTTCAGACTCCAAGATTTAAATATGCCTTGATTTTTGTCATGCTTTTCTAGTTACTCAGTTCTTTTTGGAAGGTTTTATGTCTGCCCTATGCATAGCTTTCAGCATAGTGTTTAAGCAGAATTTCTCTCTGCTTGAAACTGACAGTGTTTCATTGGTGGCTCCTATCCCATTTAAAGAGAAACTGAAGCATTTATCGTTCTGATTCTGTTTGGATAATTCTTGCAGGAAGTGTTGAAATACTTCAGAGTGATAAAGGAGTATATATACAAAGAGTAGCTCTTTTTTTTGGTTTCCATATATTATTCATGAAACCACTGTGAAAATGAAAGTAATTCTTAGAGTCTCTCTTCTGGATTTAACTTTCAGTGATAATTATTTTGTAGCTCCTGATTCAAAACAAATTATCTTATTTAGAGTTTGTCAAGGTATAATAATCATCTTCTTCAGTGTTTCTCTTCCTTATAAATAGTGTCACAGCTATTTTTATGTGTACACTTTGTATGGAAACAGTATATTCTTAACTGTATATCTTTGGTATGACTGGTTCCTTAAATTCCCAAAACTGGAAGATCAGGAATTTCTGTTACAGCAGAATGTTTTGTGACCACATCCTAAACCTTGAAACAAAGCTTTTCTGAGGTTGTAGTTTTCTTACCTAGTTACTCTTTAAAAGCTTTATGTTAAGGAAATAATCAATTTGAGGTGAATTTTGGGAAAACTGTAAGTTGACATTTATTATATCTGTGGAATGTCATTATTTCAGGTCTCTTAATTTTTGGTTACAGGCATTTAGACCATCACAGACTATGGGATCCCAACGAATTTGCTGTTTCCTGCTTCAAAATCATCATGTATTCTATACAGGTAGGACTTTCTCCAGGGATTTTTTTCTTATCTCATTTACATGGTTTGAGCAGGTGAGACAAGTTTAAATGCTCACCTCACCACAATAGTGATAGACAATAGATGAAGTAAAGATGCCTTTCCATAACTTCTTAGCCTTATTCTTTATTAAAACTGTTAAAATAATAACCTGATAGTGGTTTGTGATGAGAAGTTACCTGATTTACTTTCAGTTACTGTACACTTGTAGAACTAAAAAAGATATTAAAGAATTCTCAGTGAAAGGTAGTGTGGAGGTCCTTCAGCCAGCTCAGAACAAGGAGATGGATAGTCATACTGACCTGACATGTGCTTGATAAGTAAATCTCTCTTAAGGTGGTCATTTCTCATGCCAATACAGCTGTACTGCTGTTGCAATCCAAGAATCCATCTTCACATGGAACTGTGCTGTGCTAATTGATTTTTACTAGTGAGCAACCTCTATTGTCTATTGTAAACATGATCAAAGTCTGCTGCTTGGCTTGGATCAAGCACAGACACCCGAAAGATAAAGTTATGGAATTGCAGGTTTGTGGAAGACATCTGAGTTTTCTCAGCGTTTATATCAATGGCATTTTGTCATAATAGCAGCTGAAGGCCCTGGACTGCAGTTGGCTGAATGAAGTACTACTTCAGGCCTCCTCTGTTCTTGTTAGATGTTCCTGAGTATTTTAATGCTATAAGCTTTTGTACACTATGCTGGATGGCTTCATCAGTCATGGTAGGTTTTAAAATCCATATTTAATCATGAATTGATTGAAATCTGGATACATTTCTGAGTAAGAATATTATGGAATAGGAATATGGTTGTGACTGTAGCTGAATGGTGTACGAGTTTATTCTTATTAAAGTCACAGATTAAGCCTTTCTTTCTGTTTGTCTGTGTTTTAATAGGCACAATATTCCCATCATGTAATACAAGAAATTCTGGGACACCTTGATGTTCGTAAAAGAGACTCGCCACGAGTTCGTGCTGGCATTATTCAGGTTCTTTTGGAAGCAGTTGCAATAGCAGCCAAAGGATCAATAGGTAAGTTGTCTTCGATTAAAGGCATCAGGTCAAAGGATAAATTTGAAGGTTGGTTCTTATTTTTGCTTTGTTTTCAGACTGAATGAAAGCATGTATTTTGAGAAGGCCTTTTACTTGGTTTACAGTTACTCAAATGTATTTAATTGGTTGTTTCACTGCTTTATAATCCTTTGCATTGAAAAATGAGTAGATGAATGTTTACAGCCTTGTGAAAGGCAGAAGCTCCTGTTTGGTAAGAATTCACAAAGAGATCTGTGTGTGACTCTACGAAATGTCACTAGCACTGTCACTTTGTGATATAGCTGCTGTGAGATGAGTGGTAAGAAGGGAGTCAAGTAGAACGATCTTTGTGCATTTTTACTTTTGTAATTTTGAAGCAGCTGATAAGGTGAATTGTGTCATTTAAGGCAGCATAGTTCTTTGAAATAAAAGTAGTTCCGAAGTTGGGTACACATGTGCTCTGCTGTTGTATTTCCTTGGTCTGCTACTGAAACATTATTGCTTTGCTTCATTAATCTGAGCCTGTTCTTTCAGTAAAAGATCCACTTGCATGCACAGACCTGTCAGAGTTGTGATCAGAGGGCTGGAGCAGCTCTTCTGTGAACACAGGCAGACAGAGCTGTGCTGTTCAGCCTGGAGAAGAGAAGGCTCTGGGGAGACCTTAGAGCAGCTTCCAGTGCCTAAAGGGGTCTACAGGAAAGCTGGAGAGGGGCTTTTTATGAGGGCATGTACTGATAGGATAAGGGGAAATGGCTTTAAACTGCAAAGGGTAGATTTAGATTAGACATTAGGAATAAATTCATTACTGTGAGTGTGGTGAGGTGCTGTCACAGGTTGCCCTGAGAAGTTGTGGCTGCCCCATCCCTGGCAGTGTTCAAGGCCAGGTTGGATGGGTCTTGGAGCAAGCTAGTCTAGTGGAAGGTATCCCTGCCTATGGTAGGGGGGTGGAACTGGATGACTTTTAAGGTCCCTTCCAACCCAAACCATTCCATGATAATGACTTGTGAATTCTTTTACTATATTAATAAAAGAGCTCAGTATTTGATCCAATACATAGAACTGGGTTTCAGTAGCAGGTTTTGAAATAACTGAAAATTGGGTGCAAATATCAGCAGTTTAACATAGTATTGATGCTTAATTTCAGCAACCACTCGCATTTTCTGTGTAAAACTTGCCATGGTGGGTTGTCTCCAGCCTGCAGCCATTTGCTCCTCTTTCCCACAGGACAGGGAGAAGGTAGAGAGAAGGTCAGAAGTCTCATGGATCAAGAGAAAGACAGTTCAATGGGTGAAACAAAAGCTGCATCCACAAAGAAAGCAAAGGAATTTATTCAGTACTTCCCACTGACAGATATTTAGCTGCTTCCCAGAAAGCAGAGCCTCAGCTTGCAGAACAGTTACTTTGGAAGACAAATGCCATATGAGCAAATGTCCCCCAATTCCTCCTCCTTTCTTTGAGCTCTTACCGCTGAGCGTGATGTTGCATGGTATGGAATAGCCCCTTGGTCAGTTTGAGTGAGCCAGCCCATCTGTGTCTCCTCCCAGTTTCTTGCACACCTCAGCCTACTCTATAGACAGAATAGGAAAAGTAAAAAGCCTTGATACTTGCTAGCCCTGTTCAGCAACAGCCAAAACACTGGTGTGTTGTCAGCAATATTTTAGTCACGAACCCAAAGCACAGCACCACTCAGGCTGTGAGGGAGAAAGTTATCTCCATCCTAGCCAGACTCACTACAAATTGATAGTAATGGATTATGCATACACACTGGATTGCATTTACTGATTCCAAATGAATTTCTCAAATATCAAGGTGTAGGCACACTTCAAAAGCTTATCCTGAGGCCATATCCCTCAGACAGTGAATTTCATTTGTTCTTTTCAGCTTAACCTGATTTCTCCTGGGAAGGGATTGATTTTAATATACTTAAGGCATCTTTCTCTTAGCAGCTGCAATCATTGTTGTGTGTTTTTTTTCCAGGCCCAACAGTTCTGGAAGTTTTTAACACCTTGTTGAAGCACTTACGCATCAGCGTTGACTTTGAGCTGGGTGATAGGCGCAGTTCAGCAGGAAGTGCCACTTTCAGCACAAGCTCCAAGGAGAGTGATGAGAGGATTGTCCAAAATGCTATTATCCAAACAATTGGTGAGTGATGACAGTAACATGGGTTCACTTAAAATTACTTCCCTTCTGCATCATCCTCAATGAAATGGTATTAAACCAGCTTGAATCAAAGAGGAATACTGGTGAGTATGGTGTCTCTGGTTATATTTGCCTCTAAATCTCAGGCTTACTTCATGTATTTGACTTCTGAAAGACTGGTTTTTTAATTGTTATCTGAGCAGATCGCCAAGAAGCTCAATGAAAATTAAAAATGCTTGTGGACTTACAATACATTTGTTGATTATATTATTATATAGGACTTGAAATATAGACATCATTTGGTCTCAGAGGTACAAAACTAATATTACTTCTTTTATGAAAATCATATTGCAAGCAGTCACACAGTAATATATTTGAGTAGGTGCTACTTGAAAAAAGAGTGTTAAACATAGTGGCAACGATGACACCTAATGGCTGGTTCTGCTGCCACAACTTCACTGAGGTATTTCTTAACACAATACTGAAAATAAGAGCAACAGTTTCTGTAAATGATTTCATTAAAATTGCCTCTCCCCTTTTTTCAGATTTTTCTCTTGATGGTACTAATATTATATATTGCAGGGCATTTACAGTGTGTATTCCTTTACTTAAAGAACAAGGGGGAATGTAACTTCCATGTTGTTCACTAATCTGTACCTTTGCTTATGCCATGAAGCTTTCTACAGCCAGCAGCAAGTATATAGTAGATTATTTCTCACCATTCTTAAATTAAAATGTTGGCATCCCACCTCCCAAAAAAATCCCCCAAAACCCACAACCCAACCTTTTAAAGTAAAGCTTCTTTCTGTCAACGTGACATTTATTACTGCACAATGGTAGAATAAAATAGGTTACTTCAAGTTGGAAGGGATTATCAAGTCCAGCTCCCTGATTCTCTCAGGACTACCGGAAACTAAACCATATGACTGAAAGCATTGTCCAGACACTCTAAACTCTGACAGGCTTGGTGCTGTGACCATGTCCCTGGGCAGCCTGTTCCAGTGACTGACCACCCTCTCTCGGTGAAGAACCTTTTCTTAATGTCCCATCTGAATTTCCCCTGATGCAGCTTTCCCAATATCTTGTTTCCTGTCTCTGGTCACCAGAGAAAGGAGATCAGCCCCTCCTTTCCACAGCCACATGAGGAAGGGGTAGGCTGCGATGAGGACAGCCATCAGCTTCTCTTCTCCAAGCTGAGCAAGTGACCTCAGCTGTTCCTCCTAAATCTTGCCCTCGGGCCTTTCACCATCTTGGTGTGTCCTCTGGACCCACTCTGCTAGTTTGATGTCCTTATTTAGAGGTGCCCAAAACTGCACGCAGTACTTGAGGTGAGGCCACACCAGCACAGCATAGAGTGGGACAGTCACCTCCCTCAGCTGGCTAGCGATGCTGTGCTTGATGCACCCTAGGACACAGTTGCTCCTTTTGGCTGCTAGCGCACCCTCTTGATTTATACTCAGCTTGACATAAACCCAAACCCCCTAAACCAAAGCATAGTTTCATTCTGCATCTGTTTTGATCTTGTTAATGTATTCTTCGTATTTGTAAGGCTTTTGTTTTTAAGAGAAGGACCCTATATCTCTTTTATGTGTGCTTATATTGCATTTTTATTTAGGATTTTTTGGAAGCAATCTCCCGGATTACCAGAGATCAGAGATTATGATGTTCATTATGGGAAAAGTACCTGTTTTTGGGGCAACATCACAGTCACTGGATACCAGTCACCTAGGGTTTGTATATCCTACATTTTTTAATTTCTAATTAAAAATTTAGATTTTTAGAATCCTGATAAATTAAAAAGTGAAAACATTAAGAAAAGTGAAATGCACATTCTCCCTCATTCAGGGCTATATTAAATACTGTGCAGAACCAAGACAAGCACAGTGTCAGAAGTATGAAATTAATACCCAGATGTGTTAACTGATAGAAAGTACCTGATTGGAAAGGAACTTATCTTACATTAAAACATTTCTTCTCTCTAAATCTGTACAAATGTTTCTGAAATTGCTTACTTAATGGTGGTTAACTCCATAACTTTACATGTGTGTTTTATGAAGGAAGGAAGTTGAACTATGACTAAATTTTTTTTCAAATAGCTATATGAGTTGCAAATATTTTTGGGGGGGGGGGGGAGTTCTTCATTCTGTACAAGCTGACTTCAGATTAAGAAATAAACTGCAGAAATTCCAATGAATTTGGTTTGGTTTAGATTTTCCAGATTTATTTGGAAATAAAGCCACAGGTGAGCAGACTTCTGTTGTAAACCCATAATTAAAAAGCTACCATGTGCTGAAGTAATATTTTTCCCTGTATCATTATGTTTAAAAGATTGCTTTTTCCCAGTATGGGGAAAGTCACTGAAAAGGTTGTAGCTGTTCTTTCCAGGCATGCCTGGACACTTTGTACCACATATGTCTGATCCCCTGGGATCATAAGTAGGAAGTCAGCATCATTTTCCTGGTTTCTTGGTGGCTTTTGATACAGTATTGTGTCCCTGCAGTATGGGGCGGTATTCCAAGATAGAGATTTGTCTGTGCCAGGCAGTTACCACTCATTGAGAAGGTATCTGGAATATGAATCTATTTACAGTTCTGCACTTGGGTTACCAGTTGGGGTGAGGGGTTTGGGGTTGTTTGTAACTGTACAGTTTTCACTCATAGGATTCTGTGTAAACATGACTGTTGTGCAATGCACGTTGTCATTGTGAACAGAGGAGACTTTCTGACTGCTGATAAAATCTTGCATTACTTACCTGAAAATTTGGTCTCTGCTACACAAGATGTGAATGATGCTGCCAGTGGGATATAGCCAGGATTAGAGCCCATGAAGGTGGAAGTTTTCCACTGTTATGTAAGGCCAACTTTTGTGAAGAGGCTTGCTCTTTTCTTATGCTATTTAGAGGGCAAAACTGTTTGTACCTTGTCTGCTTTCTTGGCAGAGTCTCTTTAAATGTCTCTTTACAAGGGAAAGTGTAGGGTACTGCACCTGGGGAGGACTAACCCCAAGTACTGGTACTTGAGTCTCCAGGGGGCTAACCTCTACTGGAGAGCAGTTCAGCTGAGAAGGACCAAGCAGTGTGCCCTTGTGGCCAGGAGGGACAGTAGTATCCTGGGGTGCATTATGGGGAGTGTGGCCAGCAGCTCGAGGCAGGTGATCTTTTCCCTTTACTTGGCCCTAGTGTGGCCACGTCTGGAGCACTGTGTCCAGTTCTGGGCACTTCAGTACAAGACAGACAAGGAGCTACTGGAGAGGGTCTGGTGGAGGCCTGGAGCATCTCTCTGATGGGGAGAGATTGCACGAGCTGTGCCTGTTTACTCTAGAGAAGAGCAGACTGAGAGGGGATCTCATTAATGCATATGAATACCTCAAAAGCAGGTTCTAGGGTGATGGTGCCAGACTCTTTATGATGGTGCCCAACAACAGGACAAAAAGCAGTGGCAGTAAACTAAAGCAGTTTCACCTCAGCATGAGGAAGAACTTTTTTGTTGAGGGTGGCAGAGCCCTGGAACAGGCACTGGAACAGGTGGAGCACTGGAACTGGAACTGCCCAGGGAGGTTGTGGAGTCTCCCTCTGTGGAGACATTCAAAACCCACCTGGACATGTTCCTATGTAACTGCTCTAGGTCTCTTCCAACCCTAATAATTCCATGATTCTGTAAGCAGAGCAATTTATTCCAGGTGCTCTTTTATTGTAAGATCTTGCATGAACAGTGCATATTTGACTATATACCAGTAGGTGTTTAACTTCAAGCACCAGCAGGTGGAAGATGAGAACAAATGAAGAACAGGTTAAGTGGTATTCCATGTACTTTCCTATGATCTGAAAACTGAGGGTTCTTTCAGTTTTTCTGTCTGATTTTTGCTGATAGCTTTTTCTCAGTCTCAGAGTTTAGGGATCTGGTTTAAAGAAGTGTACCGGTGTCTTAAAAGACTCCATTATGTTTTAATTCAGAAGAAATTCTGAGTGCTGATGCTTATGAATATCAAGTCAAGCATGTAGTGGTTAAACATTTCAGATGCAAAGAGATTTCTGAATGAAGTTGTGAATGCTCCATCCCTGGACAGAACCTTGGGTGAGATGGTTTAGTGTGAGGTGTCCCTGCCCATGGCAGGGGGGTTGGAACTAGATGATCTTAAGGTCCTTTCCAGCCCAAACCATTCTATGATTCTATAAAACATGAAGATATAGATCTGCTTCCCATAGACAGTTTAGTCTTTTCAGTTGTATGTGCTTCTTTTTTAGGCCTTCTATAAATGTCCCTTTGAAAAACATTTAGTTATTACACCTCCTTTGGAGATACTTATTTGTGGTTGACCAGCATCCCTTCCAAGACTGTTGTATTCACTTGTGAAAACTGTAGTTGTTAGAATGATGTCTGGAGTGCAATAATATTTTGAAGATACATAAGGAAGCTAATTTTCATCTTTTTTTCCAATTGTAGAGATTTGGGAACCAGGCGGATTCAAATTATGCTGTTGAGATCTTTACTTATGGTAAGCCTTCTGTGTTCAGTCTATTATAAGCACATAATGTTTCACTTTACATGTTTATACATGTAAGTACAACATTGCAACTCTGTATTATGAAATTAAACATACCTTCACATTACATAGATCTGTAGTTCTACTGGGTAAAATTGGGACAGCGTTTTTGCAACTTACATTACAAGCAGCTCAAGAAATATTTCTCCATCTCTTAGTGGATTAGTGAATATCAGTTATAATTGGATCTGCAGATCCAAAAGAACATCATAGAGTAGGTTGAGTTGGCTAGTTCTGACAGCAGTGCTGGCAACATCAAAGTGAAATCACTCTTGTCTGACACCAGAAAAGCTGTAATTAGCAGAATGACTAATATTTTTAAAACCAGAGGGATGGATGCCTATCTCCAAGCCTTAGAGCCCCAGGCACCATTGTTCTTTCCTTCCTAGTATTTCCCAAGTTTCTTTTAAGCTCTTATTAAATGTTTTATCACAAATATGTTTTTCAGCTGTAAAACTTCAAAGAGTATTTTTGGAAATACATCCTGATTGCAGGAATCAGAAGTGGGTAGTAAAGGAGGCTCTTGCCTGTAGAATCCTGACCTATTTCATTGCAGAAACTGAAAACTCTTTTGTGACTGAAGTAGAGAAAGTAATGTAAAGAATGATTTCATGACTAAAGCAAAAGAATGCATTTCTGGAGAATGAGTTTCTACCCCTGCTTTGATATTAAACTTGTGTGTGGTGTTAGGCAAATCAGTTAAACTCTTCTTGCTTGTCAAAATATGAAATGCTAGATTCTGGTGGGCAGAAGAGCTAAGCATTCACAGTTGCAATTCAAGGGTAGAAAGCATGTTAAAAAGGACCTCAGGGGGCCATTTTTCACATTGTCTTCATTAAAGATCGACTCAGCTATGCCTAAACTGTTTCTGACAATACTCGTCTCACCAATCCTAAAAATTTCAGTTGAAGTCAGTTCTAATTATTTGGGGCGCCGCACAGCCTGTAAGTGTGCTTTAAGGGATTCAAGTTGTGCATGTGGAAAGAATTTAACATTTTTGACACTGAATTTTCACTTGGAGCCTCTTTTAGAATATGAAAGTAAATCCCATCATGGCCCAGAGATGTGAAAATGAATGTTTTGGTCCTTAATAAATTACTCAACATTGACAAATACTGGGGAAAAAAATGTGGGAGGGAATCTGTGTTCAGAGCAAAGCTTTCATTGTGGTGTATGAGGTTTAGTGTGCACATAGGAAAGAATTAGAAATTACTGGACCTTATCTCTTCTGTGTACTGAACTGAGCATTGTACATCATATATTCCTCACAAAAGAGTCAGACTTCATAACGTAATTAGTCTGTTGTCATGCATACACATGGGCAGACTTTGTGGTGTCTAGGCAATTAAAGTCTGGCACTTCATGAAAAGTATTCACTTTTATTTGTGGCCTTACTGCATGTAATATAAGTAATTTTCCATTTTCAAAGTGATTTATTAGATACCTTCATGTACTCTCATGTTCCTCTGCCAACCAGTTTCCTTTCAACAGTTCAGTTATGCTGTAGGAATAGTTCTTGTTCACGTGTTGTGGTTTAACCTCAGCAGGCAGCAAAGTACCCCCCAGTCACTTGCCCACTCTTCCCCAGTGTGATGAGGTAGAGAATCAGAAGGGTAAAAGTGAGAAAAGTAGGTTGAGATTGAGGTAGTTTAGTGAGTAAAAAAAGAAAACAAAAGAAAAGTCAAGAAAAAGTGATAAAAAATAAACCAAAACCAGACAAAAAAAACACTTAAACCCCAATTGCTCACTGCCAGCCAGCTGATACACAGCCAGTCCCTGAGCAGTGGCAGCCCTTGCAAACTCCCCTGTTTTGATGCAGTGGTCTTGGAATATCACTTGGGTCATTTAGGATCAGCTGTCCTGGCTTTGTCCCCTCCCAACTTCTTGTGCGCCTCCAGCCTACTCACTGGTACAATGGGACAAGGAGCAGAAAAGGCCTTGGCTCTGTGTAACTCCTTCTCAGCAGTAACTATAACAACCCTGTGTTTGAGTGATCCCTGTCCCTGTAAAACAGCCACTAAAACAACACTGGTTTGGCCACAAACCGGGAGCACAGCATCATATGAGCTCTTATGAACAAAATTAGCTATTCCGTCCAAAACCAGGACGACACAGTTCACGTGTAAAAACTGTAATGGTAAGCAATATTCATAATGAAGATAAATATTGTATAGTCTTAGGAAAAAAATATGCTTGCTTTTATTATAATTCTGAATAATTTTGCTCCCCTCATCCTCAATAGTTGATGCTTGTCCATTTCTGAATCCTGTTTTTTCTGAGATTATAATGTTCTTGTAGCCTCCATTTTAAGAGAAGGTAAATTTTGAACATTCCTGACTGCTGTAAATGTTCAGCTGGTTAATATTTCAATTCTCACATAGAAGTTAATTTTTCCTTATGTACCTACAGAGCTTGATTTAAATGAAAGTAATCAAATGAGGCGAGTTGGGAGTAGTATCAGTGTAAAAAAAAAAAAAAAGGAGGAAAAAAGCAATGGCACCAGATTTCTAAGAAAGTGACGTTTGCTGCTTGCTCTCTTATTTGCAGTAAAGTAATATCTATAATGTTTAAGATGTACATCTAGGCACCAGTTTTCTTGGCATCAGCATACTCAGTACCATAAATGATCAGCTTAGTGCCTGAAATGGAAGAGTCCTCATTTCATGCCCTGCAGCTTTTCTAAAGGATTTTGTGATACCTTTCTTTTTTTTTTTGGTGTTTTGGTAGAGGAAGAATCCTGAGAAATAAACTTCAAAACAGATGAGGGAGTTCATTTGAACATGGGCTCTTCCAAATTTCATGGTGAGGTTGGGAATTTTCAAAACTAATACAGTACTTCAGTTTGAATCCACCTGTCTGATGCCAAAGCGAGCCCACTAAAGAGTGATAGCTGCAAGAAATTCTTACCCACAGTAACTTTACTTCCACCGTTGAACAGGTGACTTCAGGATACAAAGCAACAACAATAACTAATGCACTTCCTCCCCCATTCCTGGACCCATTATTGTCTCCTTCACTCATGGAAGACTCCGAACTAAGGCAGCTGGTTTTGGAAATACTGCATAACCTCATTGATCGGCATGACAACAGAGCAAAGCTCAGAGGGATAAGGTAGTTCTTTTTGTTTGCTTTGGCCTGCTTGAAGTTTTAGTTTAATATCTGAATGATAAATGGATTTTACAATGTTTTTCCTTATATGAAATGTTAATGTACTTTTTTGATAAGTGCGTATTGCTTAGTGTCATTTATTGATGACGGGAGTTTAACAGGTAAGCCTCAGTGCATGATACCTTTAAGACTATTCCAAGTATCTGCTGGTTTAACTATGGAAGACAGTACGTGGTATTTTGTATACAGGAACAAATATGTGGTTGTCATAATTCCGTTTATGGTTCTTCCTCTTCAACTGAAATTTGAATGTCATTGTTAAACATGGATATAATTAAAATGGAAATTGCTTCAGGATTTGTTTGAATAGTTCATGTATTTCACATCCTCTTCCCTTTCAGCTTCTTTATGCTAAACTGACATTTTTGTTTCCTTTGTAGAATAATACCAGATGTTTCTGATCTAAAGATAAAACGAGACAAAATCTCAAGGCAAGACGTGAGCTTCATGAAAAAGGTAATAGAATGAAAAAGTTAACTTTTCTATCTGAAAAGAAGATAAAAGTAACTGAGGCAATTGCTTTGCTTTTCTTCTACAACTGTGCTTTTGCAACAAGTTGCAAAGATCAGTATCAACTGATTTTAATTCTAATTACAGTGATTTTAATCTTGAGGTGCTCTAGAGACTTGAGACGTTATTCCGTGGAATAAATTTGTCTTCAGCGAAAACCCTTGCATGCATGAAATTAGAACAGTATGTATCTAGGCCTTAATTCTGAAAAGACCATCCCCGTGCACCATTTCATTTGTGCTCAGTGGTAGTTTTTCATTTGTATGGCTTTTATTTTGCTGAATTTTCAGGGTTTGTTTTTTTTTTTTTTAATTTTAAATTCTCTTTTAAAAGCCTTAGTAGAGGGACTTAGGTCTTATGTATTAGGTAAAGATGTCAAAGAAAGTTAACTTTGAAGAAAAAAGGCACCTCCTCATAAGATTTGTTTTTACAGGGTATTGTGCTAGTTGACTTCTGAGAATGTTTTGTTCTAAAAAAAAAAAGATATGTTTTTTTAGATGATGCTTACGCAGAGTGAAGTTACTTCTTTACTATATACACCCTATTCTCAGTGTGTGGATAAACACATGTAATTAATATGCTCTTTCATTCCTGTCTGTGGTTTATCTGCATAGGTATGTTTGTAAACAAAAAAGATGCAAAGTACTGCAGTCATCTCAGCCAGGCTTTACAGTGTTTATCACTGTTATCTGCCTGAGAAAATACATTCATTTCTTATAGCTATCCCATGCTGCTTTGGTTTTGTTTGCTATTAGCTGTGAAATAAAAATGTGTGTCTTCTGGGTGCTGACTTAATATTCTAATTATAAATATCAGAAGAATTGTAGTTTAACTTGTCCAGAGGCAAAAATACTGCATATATTATAATATGCTAACTAGAGATGCTCAGCTTTCAAGTAGTATTGCAAGATAAATGTTCTTGCTAGGTCAGCACAGTTGGTATTCCTTGCAGTGTATTTACACCTGGTTTGATTAATACTGGAATAATACATAAGGAATACTCCAACACTGACAGTTGTTATTAATGTATCTTTGTAAAAAGTGAATTAAATGTTAATTCATCAATTTAATATCTAGGATTTAAAGGAGTTTGGCTAAGTTGTGTTTGCTGATTTTTGCTAGATGAAAATTTAATCATCAAACTAAATATTTGAATTGTTAACACTCATCAGAAAAGAGGGCAGGAGAGGAAAAGAGACTTAGCAGGTCAAGAAAAGATTAATCTTCTAAGAAATGTGTTAACCCTGGGGAATGCAGTCATTCATTCTAATTATCTATGTGATACTGTTTCAAGTGTGTATCATAAAGCTAATGTTACTCTACCTAGTGTAGATGTGTATGTTAGCAGCCTACTCGTCCTAGATTCCCTGCGTAATCAAAGGAGAGGGGTGAAGCATCTCCAGACATCCATTAAGATCTGAATGACCATCTAGTCCTCTTTGATGTTAGATGGGGATTTTAAAGCAACTGTGTATCATACTTAAGTACTTCAGCACCTAAAGTTAGGTAAAATTAAACCAGACATATGCACAAAACTCTTCCATCTCAGTCCTCTTTCTTAAAGCCAGGTTTACTTCTATATTTTCTTTCAAGGGAAATACTGAACTTCTTGCATTTTGCAGGTTTCTAGAAAGATCCTGTGTGTCAAGAAATACTACATAATAATTTATTTTCGTATCTAACTGCAATTCTTCCATCAGTGGGATAAATCATTTCATTACTTTTACATTCTAAATATGCTGTGTCTTTAAACAGTTAACATTGTCTGTGCTTATTTCGTAGTAGCTTCTGTGCTTTGCTAATAACTGTTTCCCTCTTTTCTAAATAAAACATATATTGAACAGCTATATATTTGATTTTATATGTAATAAAAAGGCCAACATCATCTTTATTATTCCTTAAGTGAATATGTCCTGCTTGAAAAACAGATGTTAAAAATGAGTTTTCTTTCTCCTTCTAATGCTGAGCTAGTACTTTCAGAGATAAAGTCCTTAGATCTTGAAAATTAACTGTATCAAGTGGTAGAGACTTGTATCCTCTAGAGATTAAGAATGCTGGAGTGGTAGAGTTGGCTTATCCTGCCTTTCTCTGTTTTAATTTTTCTTGTGTGTTGAGATAATAGTTTCTTTACAAGATCTGGTTACACAGAGTGTTATGAGGAAAGGAAAGTCACTGTTGAAGTTGAGAGGTTTTCATTAGATAACTCCTGTTCTCCACTAGCTGGAGCCTCCCTGTGCACATTGGTAGATGTGCTCTAGTCACCCTCTGAAACACCTTCAAGATTATTTTCTGCGTTTGTTCATCAAGGAGACTTGGTTAACGAACAAATTTGATACCATTACGCGGATAATCCTGGAAGCTCCTCAGTTACTTGAACATTCTTGAGAATTTTCAAGATCTAGTCTTTGTTTTCTTCTTTTCATAACCAAGAAATTTTATTTTCCTCAATATTTCAGTAGGATGTGAATGCCAGTGTCTGACACGCAGTGCAGTATTCATGTGCAATTCTCTGTATTATCTTCTCTGTCTGTACACTCTCACATAAAATAGGACAGTACTGTATTGATAAAGAAGCTGTTGCTATAAGCTAGTAGTCATCTTGATTAATCATACATGTGTGTATACAAATGTGTATGAATGTATTTGATCATTTTTTATTTCTTTAATTCTTTATCTAAAATGATCTGATATCAAAGTTGGCTCTGCTTGGAGTAGGGAGTTGGACTAGAGGACTTTTGAATATCTTTTCTAACCTAAAACATTCTGTGATTTTAATATTCATTTTCCCTTCTTTTGTCTTTTATAGCATGGTCAGCAGTTGTACAGACACATCTACTTAGGCTGTAAAGAAGAAGACAATGTCCAAAAAAACTTTGAACTTCTGTTTACATCTCTAGCTCTTACCACAATTGAACTAGCCAATGAAGAAGTAGTTATCGACCTCATTCGATTAGCTATTGCTTTGCAGGTATGATTCTCAATCAGGGTTGGGTTCATTGGCTGACAGTTTATATCTGTAATTGGAGATGGGGATAACTTTTTTGTTTGTATATTGACCTTCATGATTCAGTCTGAACTTGATAAATCCATGAAGGCAGTGCACTTTGTGCATACCACTTACTAATAGGGAAGCGTAAACTAATCAGATTTGTTAAAACTTCTGCAGCATGTTCTCTACAGGAAATATAGCAGATATGGAAATGTGTTCAGAAATTCCCCAGAATCACTGATATATTCATTATCATACTGAGAAGATACTCTTACAACCTGTGATCTTGTGTCAGTGTTCCGCATAAAATATATGGACTATGCTCACCTTGGAAGAAAGCTTTTGGTTAATTGATTTGTTGGAAATACTTCTCAACAAGACTTTTTCATCTTATGTTGGAGTAAAATTCTATCAGTGTGTTGTCAGGCTTTATTCCTTAACATCTCCTTTACAGGATCAAACATTATTTCATACTTACATAGAGTCCTTAGAGAAGCTGTGTAACTTAGTAGATCTATCTGTGTTGAAATTAAAGCATTCACAAAAGTAGTGCTAGCATGTGCTGTAGAAATTTGGTGAGATTGTGTCCTGTATTACTAGTTCACTCTCTGTCATTAGCCTCATTTCCTGATGTGCACCTGCATTATGAAACCTCTGATATGTAGAGTGCATCCTTAATTTTAAAATATGTCTCTGGAATAAATCCTTGATGAAAATTACATTAGGAGTTTTACTAGAGCTAAAATAATACAATCTGGATAAACATAGACATGCTAATAAGAATTAAGTAATTCCCTTTATGGTACCGTGTCTGTGACTCACAAGAGTGATTTTTATTAAGCTACTGTTTATAATATTCCTGAAAGAAATGGTGATCAGCAGGTGGTAAAGAGAAGAGACTGCCAGTCATCAACCTATGATAGTTGATTTGATTTATTTCTCTTCGTAGGGGTTGAACCCTTTAAGCACTCTGACTTCAGATCAAATGTAACTATTCAGGAGTGAGCTGAAAGACTAGGATTTTAAGATGGGAGGTATTAAATGATAAATAATACCAGATAATCATCACATGACAGCTAGTGTTCCTGATAATCATTTTGACTTCCATATATTCAGGACAGATTGTTATCTTTGGAAAGTATAATGCTATCCTTTGTATTTCAGGACATTGCCATCATCAATGAGGATAATCTGCCAATGTTTAATCGTTGTGGTGTCATGGCATTGGTTGCAGCATATCTAAACTTTCTGAGTCAGATGATTGCAGTTCCTGCCTTTTGTCAGCATGTCAGCAAGGTAACACATAATTAAGTAGTTTCAAGTCATTTAGAAGAGCACACATTCTACTGTAAAATGGGTAAATAACCCATTGTAAGTATGGTGTCCATCTCCTGTGTTTCATTCTCTTTGGTCTCTGATGGCATTACTTTCTGACTCTTAAAATTATGCACAGAATAGTTTTCTCTCAAGGTATATATAAACATTTTTATTTTGTTTATGGAACCACATATAATGGGCTAAGTCCCCATCTGGTATTAAGACTTTGCAGCCTCTCTGGCTTTGGTAAAACAGTAGTGGCATGCAGGAGACCATGAGAACCTGATTTTTAGTCTAAAGGGTGAGTGCAACAATCTCCTGTGGTTAAAAGAAACTATAAAGGCCTACTATGTGCTGAGGTGGATGTTAGTGAAGGATTGGTAATCTGCTGTATTAGAACCTCTTCAAGCAACTTTGTCATTGGAGAAAATAGCTGTGGTACTCCATTTGTTCTATTTGTCTTGGGTTTCTTCAGGTCATTGAGACTAGAAGTCTGGAAGCATCTTATTTTCTGCCAGAAACAATTTTCAAAGACAAATGCAAGTAAGTACATAAAGAATGTGAGTTAATGAACAGTGAAGTACCTATTTTACTATTAAAAAATAGCGTATCATTGAAATGTGTTCCATACATGAAAAATAATTTAGAGGTTTAATAGTATACAGGATGGGCAGAAGAAAACCAAGGATTAAAAGCATATATGAAAAAAAATGTGGGGTTTGGGTGGTTTTAATTGTAGCTGGAGGGACTTTTATCTGCACAGTGATGCTTGGTGTAAGCACTAGCATAGCAAAATGCATTTTCACTGAATCACAGAATGGGTGAGGTTGGAAGGGTCATATAGGGTAAGCAGTCCATGACCACATCCAAGTGGCTTTGGAATATCTCCAAGGTTGGGGACTCTGCAACCTCTCTGGGGTCAACCTGTGCCAGCGCTTGGTTACTCTCACAATAAAGAGTGTGTCTTGATGTTCAGTCTATGTTCCCTCTGCCACTGGGTACCACTGAAAGGAGCCTGACTGTCTTTCCATGCTCCTGTACTTAAGGTAGTTAGTTGTACATACTGATAAGATCCGTCTTCTTTTCTCCAGGCTTAACTGTCCCAGCTTTGTTAGTCTTTCTTCATTGAAGAGATGATCAGTCCCTTAATCCACCTTAGTGGCCCTTTGTTGGACTCTCTAAAGTAAGTCCACATCTCTCCTGTCCTGGGGAGTCCAGCACTTGGCACAATACTCCAGGTGTGGCCTTAACCAGTGCTGAGTAGAGGGGAAGGATCTCCTCCCTCGATCTGCTGGCAGCACTCCTGTTAATGTAGCCTAGATACCCTTAGCCTTTTTTGCTGCGCTCTTCTGGCAAATGAAAAATACTACTGCTCTGCAGTTTCTGTTATTCAACAGAGACAGTGTTCTTTCAAGACGTAGCAGGATAAGGGAGGAACATATTTCAGATAACCAGGAAGCGTTAAGGTAATTGAAAATATCGCAAAGGTATTCATTTTGGGGTGTATTCATTCTTAGAAAGATGAGCAAGTTTTTACTTCCATCTAATCATTACCATTGACCCTTTTCAGTTGCTTGCAGACAACTGGAAAAATGCTTTACTTAATGAACAAAATCTCTACCGGTAAATAATTAACTTCAAATACATATTTTGACAGTCTTCCAAAATCCTTAGAGAAGCATGAAAAAGATCTATTTTTCCTCACGAACAAGATTGCAGAATCATTAGGAGGCAGTGGATACAGTGTGGAAAGACTGTCAGTCCCATATGTACCTCAGGTGACAGGTAAGTAGTAATTAGTGGCAAAACTACTGAGTACCTGTAATTAAGAATGCTTTTTTAATGTGTTGTGTGAACATGAAGTGTAATGTGACTGCTTGGCAACAAAACTTAATCGTAGCGTAATTCCGTTTCCTCAAGATGTTCTTTTTTCTCTTTAGTTGTTCTGTTATTGCTAAGAAGTTTCATCTTTCTGACCTTTTAAGATTTATTCCTTTTTCCTTAAATTCAGGAGGTGGGCTAGGAAGTTCTTGAATCCACTTTGACTCTTTTCTGTAAAGTCTTTTCTGTCAAAAGAATACCTAAGAAGCAGGTAGTGATTGTTTGTTACTGGTTTTCTGTATTAACTTGAGTTAGCAGGTGAGGAAGGTTTGTACAAGTCAGTGTTCTTTATCCTTTTTATGTCAGCACTGGATGGAACATAGTAGATGTGGCCTTATGCTGGCTTATTTGCCTTAGTCAAATTCTCAATGAGCACATGTTGATTTAATTAAGAATCTTGTGTTTTCCTCCATTAGGTACCTATGCTAAATTAGGTATCTCATGAAAATAGAAATGTGCCTGGGGAAGGTTTGCGAGAGTTCTTGCTACCCAGGACAGGGCTTTGAGCATCCTGGTCTTGGTTGAAGGTGTCCCTGCCTAAGGCAGGGGGTTGGAACTAGGTGATCGTAAAGTCCTTTCCAACCTAAACCGTTCTGTGACAGTGTGTGTGTGAATGACTGGCTGTGTGTTACATTGTGTGGTTGGGCTTTTAATGGATTTCCAGCAGCCAGTTGACCAATTCACTGAAAAAGAAACTTCACATTGCTTGAAGAATTTTTTATTAACCATGAGTAGTTTGTGCTTGCACGTAACTGGTTGCTCTTTTAATACGCTGTAAGACATCCCAGTGTGAAGTACTGTACCATGTTCTCTTCCTTATTTGGGGGTGGGGGAAGCTGATAATTTAAATGTACATTTAACAATTTTTTGTCTATACATATATATATATTAAATTTAGCTCTATTTCCATCAGGCAAAAAGCTTCATAAACACAGATACAAGTCAAAAGGTAAAAATAAGTTGTAGGCCAGCCTGCTGTCCTGCTAGTAGTAGTGTGTCTGTATAGGATGTGCACAGTCAAAACCAATATGCTTTTAGAAGGCCTTAAGACCTTTAGCCCAGAAATTGTGTTGTACTTGGTGTACTTAGCATTTCCTTCTGCTTTTTTTTTTAATCTCGATATATGTGAAGCAATGTGAGCTGCTGCAAGTTTTGCCTTTCTGTTTACTGTGTTTGGAACTCTGCAATATGCTAGCTTCCGATTTTCTTTTCCTGAGAAGGTATTAGGGCTATAGGTATCATTTTTATGATAGTACTGATTACCTCTTTGATTGACAAGAACTTGGTAGAAAGTTGGAAGAAGCTCTCAGCTGTTCGTAGAATGGTGATTTATCCTACTCACTGTTCAGGATAAAGGCTCAGGGTATGGCCAGATACATGTACTGTTTTGTAAGAAGTTTGCTTGGGACTGATGCCTTTACCCCCTTATCCATTTTTCTTTCTTGTTCCTCCTCAAATCATCTCAATCCTCCTTTTCCCCACCCTTGCTTCCTCCCCTGAGCATCCCATATTAAGCTTTGTGCAATCCCAAGATGCTGTTCCCTGCATCCCACACTGTGTCCGTATCCATCACTGCTCAGTCAGTAAAGTAACCCAGATTGCTGCTCCCATTGCCCCATGGAGTGGGTGCCACCCCAGACCATGGGACCACAGATCCTGGCATAGACCTTGCAGGGGCTGGGACAGCATGTATCAGTGCTCCACCATCACCCCCCTCATGACCCAAGGCTCCTTCATGCGTGTGGAGATGATCTTCATATCATTTAACAGAAGAAAATGCCATTTTCACAATTTTTCGCACACTTTATTTCTTAAAATTAGAGACAAATTGGCATTTTAATTAGGCAAGTATAGTGAGGCATCCAGAGAAGTCGCAGATGTGTATCTTCCAGTGCTCAAATGTCAATTACAGAGAAAGCAGCAAGATGGCAGCAAAGATGTAGTTTTGTCTTGTGTTTACTGCTGAGGGCTAAGGGGCTTTCCTCAGACTCTACATGTATTTGTTCGTGTCCCGGTGAGCCATCAGGCATTAAATATTAAGCAAATCCTTCCAAATGCCACTTCAAATGCTCAGGGTCTCCGAGAAACTGGCCAAGGTAACTACAATTCAGGTGGTTTTCACTGATCCTGTTCTTTACTGGTTCTTGATCTTAAAATAGCTTTCATTTATATGGCTTCTGAAGGATATATCTTGATTTTTAAATGCTGAGTATGTTCAGTTCTGCTGGAATGAATTCTTGTTCGTGCTCAGTATTTGCACTGCAAAAGCACTTGCTAAAAGTGGTTTAAGCAAAGGTTGCAGAAGAACCAGCATAAATTGCCTTGTGGTGCAGGAGTTTTACAGTCATTCTCTTTGTCTTAGTATCAAGTGCCTGCAGGTCCTTCTAACTATGTGCGTGCAGTGGAGCAAATAATAATGGCCAGGCCCAAATGGCTTGGTCTTGGTTAAAATGTAAAACATGACATTGCAGTTCAAGGTTTTGTAAATGCTATACATGAAAGTCATTCGAGTCTCCATTTGTCAGAGGATCCTCATGACACAACTGTAAACTTACTTTTGCTGGTTTTACTTACTTTACTTTTACTTGGGTTTTTTAAAATATTTTAAATATGATGGTAATTTTAAATATGATAATATATTAAATGTCAAACGTGAGAAAATATTATTGTTGTATTGTCTCAGGAATGCAGTCACAAAAGGAAAATCCGTCAACTGATGGATCCTTTGATCATAATCTGCTTATGCAGTAATGAAATTACTATGCTGCTTTTATTATCAGCACAGTTGGTCACATTCTGACAACTTTTTAGGCCAGCTGGACTTGCTAAAATGTTTGTAGGAAGTTAGAAATAGAATTTTTTTCACCAAGTAGATTTTTTTTTTTTAGACTTGCTGAATATGGTGCTTGTAGCAACAAGAATAAGGAAGGGTTGTTGTTCCTTTCCATTCAGAAGTCTTTATTTCTTCTGTCATTGAGTCATCTTCCAAAAAGCCCTTTTCTGCTTTAGAGTACCTGCAGATTAAGACCTTAATATTTCAATTTCACAAAAAAATAAGTTCAGGCTTTTGTAAATGACTCTGCAGAAGCATGTTATCGTGTGCTATGTTATTTATTATGTATTGGAATAAAATCTTATGTTTAAAAAATTCTGAGCTTTCAAGGGAAAGTTGGCAAAATCTGTGATGAAAGAGGGAAGAAGCAATAAAACAGATATTTTCCTTCATATTTAATAATTTAGAGCAGTAACAGCTTGCTTTTCACGGCAGTCCAAATGATAAAATAGATGATCTTTGATTAAATAGGCATATAGAAACAAATCTGCATCTGATGTGTAGAAGTTTGATCATGTTTCAAGTTCTATACAGAAAGTGAGGTAAATTGTTTTTCTTCTAGATGAGGACAGACTCTCCAGGAGGAAGAGCATTGTGGACACAGTGTCTATTCAAGTGGATATTCTGCCTGGCAACAACACAGAGGATAAGGTGTGAAAATCGTAGGATGTTTTAAAGCAGCATCTTTATAGGGAATGCAAATGAAGTTTCCCCAGAAAGTCTAATATTTCATTGTTTTAGCAGTGTTAAATGCTTTGGGGTTTTGATGTTTTTAACTCCTTTGTGTGTAGAAATGTGTTGTCAAAGACTGCTACTGATCTTGCTGTATAACGATGCAATATATTTTGTCACCATAGTTCTTACAGATAGTACTGCAGAATACAGGGTAGCAATCCCTCCACAGCCTCCACAGGCTGAACAACTCATATTTTTATAAGTAAATATTCTAAAACATTTTCTTTGCATTTTGAGGGATCAGATAAATTCCTGGATCTGTATCCCTGTGTCATTTGAAGTCTCTGAGGGGCATGTTCATCAACATGGGGCTGACAGATACATGACTAGTGGGAGACCTGCTGTCTTTGGGAGTGGCAGGTAAAGACTAGGCAGATTGCATACGCTATGATGTTACGGTATTGCCTTTTCCCTTCCAGAAGAGTTTAGCACACAGAGCTTTAAAAGTCATGGGAAGGATAAGGCAGCAACAAAAAGTCTGTATGTAAGGTACAGGAGCTGATGCTAATTATCCCTTAGGAAGACTGCATTATAATTAAAATTATTCTCCATCTTTTGACACTTCATTTGAAGTATTTCTTAAAATACATTTCTATTTCTGTTTCTACTGGATCTTTTTCAAGGTCCTGCTGAGTTCTGTTAACCAGATTTCTGCTGACTGTGGTGGAGATTAGCTGTTGAAATTGAGGTGTTTGTACCTGCAAATGAATCCGGCTGTTAGCATCTTCAAGCACAAACTAGCTAGGGACATGAAACAGAGTGTGTGGTCGGTGTCAAGCTGAACATTAGTTAAAAATGAGATATAGTTATTGCAAAATGAAGCAAAAAGCAGTAACTGTTTTCCCCTCTACCCTCCACTACTATCTGTTATTTTAGGATCACACTGCTGGTAACTCAACTAGTCTGAGGAAGCAGTTGCTGTTATTTGCAACAGCTGTGTGAGAACCAGTACTGAGGCTTAACAATATAGAAACACCACAGCATATTCCTGCCAAAATTCAGGTCTTTTTCCAAAGTATTGTTGCCGTACAGCATCTTACCTAGAACTTGGAAAATTTTCCTTGATCTCATTTGATAAAAATTTCCTCACTAGTTGTAGTGGCTGAAGAATTTGCAGTAGTGATCTCTCACGGAAACTCCAAGTAAAGCTATTAGAAACTTCTGTATTTATCAAATTCCTTACTTTTTATTATCTTATATATAATATATGAGTTTTAAAGGCTTTTCTTTCTTTTTGTTTAGAATGATAATACTGAAGAAATCACCTTTGAAGCTTTGAAGAAAGCAATTGGTAAGATTTAATACAATTGTATTCATCCAGCATAGTTCTAGATTACTGTGGATTTGCTAAAGAAAATGGTGTGGCCAGAATAACATAATTAGAACATTACATGTGTTTTTCATCAGCTGGTAAATGTATTTAAAACTTCAGTTATTTATTTCTAAGTTTCTGAAATGACATCTTGATATTTTTAGTGAATTCAGTTTCTGAAGCTAAGTTGACTGAATGAAAAGCATCTGGAAATGCCTGTCATCTGTTAAATTTGCCCTTGGAGATCAAGCTATAAATAACATAAGATTTTCAAGTTCCATTCAGTGATTATTTATAAAGCAACTTAAATATCTTTTGCATATTATTATTCAATGTGTGCAGATAATAAATTGCAAGGTACACACTGCTGCCTTCAAAAACACTGTTTTCTTAAAAGAGTAGTTTTCTGACAAATGACCCAGGTACCAGAACTTAGAATTATCCGGTTTCCTTGTTTAATATTGCTATAAGTAATTATGGATTAATACTGTCCAGTCCATCAAAATACGGATTAGGCATTGATATTTTAAGCAATAGACAGACACTGAAACAAGAATTCAGTCTGTTTCCCCATCACTGAGGTACTTAAATTCATTACATGCTGGAAAGTTCCAGCTGCTTGTAGGTTTACTCAGCCTATGGAGGTTGAACTTGCTTGTCCCAAATTCTGGTAGAAAAATTCTGCCCACTATTCTGCATGGTACTGGGAGGGAGGATGCTCTCATCTTTTCTCTTGAGGCTGAACTTGCGTGCATTGAGTGACAAGTGCAGTCTTGAGTCCAAATAATAAAGCAAAAGGAAGGCTGGATGTACCAGTAATTAAAGCACAGAGTAAGAAAGAGGCAGACAGGGGTCCTCAAACCAGCACTCTGAAGCTGTAGCTGCATTTTTGCTTTAGAAGCAACGGCAGATGACAGCTTGCTTGAGTATGGCTGCATCACTTCAAATGCAGTGCTTGTTTGCTTTGCATTGTGCATTTGAAGGCCTATATCATGTATACTTGATAAGCAAAGATGACTTATGTCTTTATTTTTTATTTCATTATTTTAAGATAACAATGGGCTTGAAGAACAGGAAAAAGAAAAAAGGCGCCTTGTGATTGAAAAGTTCCAGAAAGCACCATTTGAAGAAATTGCAGCACAATGTGAAACCAAAGTGAGTTTCTGACAAATGTACATCATTGAAGATACCAGTGTAAGCATTAATTGGGATGTGTTGGCAGAAGGTGATTTATGTTGCCATGTCACTGCTGCAGTTACTCCTAAAGTTCAGTCTTTGTCTTTAGTTATAGTCTCCACTGTTACCAATGTTGGGAGATTCCAGTTATTTAAAGCGTGCTTTTGAGTGTTCCTAGAACTTTTGGAAAGGAAAACTCATACCCTCTTCATCTTAATGTTTTCCTTGCCATCTTTGAAATCTAGATTCCCCGTCTGTTTGTATTTCATCCTGGGACAACCGGAGCACTTTTTATCCCAGTATACATTTTGAATAATTAGTGTTTCAGGTTTGTTAAACTGCTAGCTGTAATAGCAAAATTTGCTATGTAATTCCTTGCACTTCAAGATAGGCTCACTAAGCCTCTTCAGGGCTTAGAAGCCTTGCAGCAGTGAGAAAAGAAACTCAGACAAGAAATGCTGCCTTAGATTTGCCATGTGGTGAAGATTTGCCATATGGTGATGTGGCACACACTCACTGAGTATGACCTGGCACATTCATTTTAACTCAGTTCCATGTATAGTAGTTAACAATTCAATTTTAATGCTTTTCCTAGGCAAACTTGCTTCATGATAGACTTGCACAGATACTGGAACTCACCATTCGGTAAGACTTTATGCATGAAGAGTGTGATGGATGATAAATGACTTATAAAGCAGTTGTGACTACTTTCAGGTGGTCATATCACAGTGTTCTTAAACATATGTAATAGTTAAGGCAAGTATTATCTGCCTGAATGTTGTGGTTTTAACCCTGATAGGCATTTCTGCTCCACACAGCCACTGGCTTACTCCCTCTCAGTGGGATGTGGAAGCGATAAAAGTGAGAGAGCCCATTAGTTCAGATAAGAACAGTTTAATAGGTAAAGCGAAAGCCCCACGCACCAGCAAAAATAAAAAATTGAGTTGCAACTTGCCATCAGCAGGCAGGTGTTTAGCCACCTCCAGGAAAGCAGGGCTTCATCACGCATGATGGTGACTTGGGAAGACAAATGCCATAACTCCAAGCGTCCCTCCCTTCGTACTTCTTCCTCGTTGCTGAGCAGGACACCATATGGTGTGGAATATCCCTTGAGTTAGTTGGTGTCAGCTGTCCCAGCTGTGTCTTCTCCCAGCTCCTTGTGCACCTACAGCCTACTCGCTGGTGGGATGGTGTGAGGAGCAGAAAAAGCCTTGGCTCTGTGTAAGCGCTGCTAAGCAGTAACTAAAACACCCCTATGATATCAACACTGTTTCCAGCACAAATCCAAAACAGAGCCCCAATCTGTGGAGAAAGTAAACCCCATCCCAGCCAGAACCAGTACACTGAAAGAGGAGACTTCATCTAAAACAGTCACTGTCGTGGTTTAAACCCAGCCTCGCTCACTTTCCCCCCTTTCTTGCCCTCCCCCTGCTCCCGGAGGGACGGAGAGGAGAATCGAAAAGAATTTTTAGTAACTAAGGTATAACACAGATCACTACTGCTACCACCAATAATAATAATGATAAAGGAAATAACAAGGGATACAACACCTCACCACCAGCCGACCGATAACTCACCCCCCAAGTGGAGAAACCCTGCAGTCTCCCAGCCCTTCCAGGTAACTCCCAGTTACATCCTGGGCATGACGTGCTGTGGTATGGAATACCAGTTTGGGTCACACTGAAAGAGGAAACCATGACTTCATCTAAAACAGTCTAAGGTATAACACAAATCACTACTGCTACCACCAATGATAATAATGATAAAGGAAATAACAAGGGAAGAGAATACTTTGATTTTTCTTATTATTTTCCATCTTTTATATAGTGGGCAATATCCAGAAACCATGTCACAGTATACTTATATTTCTATGTATATCAGTAGTATTGAAGAATGATGTCGTTTTCCCATTGTGGTATGCTTGAGAAAGTAGTTAGGTATTGAACACCCAAAATAGTACATGACAGTATTATAGTGTTTTGCACATCCATTATGGAGGATAAACAGGATGCGTTTAGTAACATTTCTATAGTTCTGTAACATCACTGAAGTTGATTATCTAGACCAGAATACCAAAAAAAAAAAAACAAAACAAAAAAAACAAGGCATAATAATTTCCTTAGAATTTCAGGAATAGAAGAAAACACTGATGGCTGGGGAGTAGAGAGGGGATGGTGTGATTTACTTTTTGTTTCTCAGCTTTTGGTTTATAAACTTAACTACTACAATTATAAATTATTGATTGTGCTTCTCACACAGCCCTCCACCCAGCCCCTCAGGAACGATGACCATTACTGCTGGACATGCTCATTACCAGTCTGTTCCAGTCTACGAGATGAAGTTTCCAGACCTTTGTGTGTATTAAGTGTCTTCTGAAGTCTGCTGGACATTATTTAGAGTAGAATACAATAGAAAGAACAAGATGAGTTTTCAAACTTTTATTGTTTATTTCCTCTAATGATGGACATGAGCCATATAAGGATTACTCTAGCCAAACTTATGAGACTGTCTTGTTTTGTTTTCCTCTGTAATATATTTGAAGTTAGGTTTTTCATATATCATGTTCCTTCATTGTTATGTTTGAGTACATGTAAAAGCCAGGTTTAAAACTTGTCTTGCTATACAGGTGAATATTTCAGTTACTCTAGGAATTTGTATTTCTGTAAATTCCTTTAATTTCAGGCACTGTAACTGAAAAACCTGTTAAAGCCTTTTGCTTTTTTGTTGTTGGTGGTTGGTTGTTGTTTTTTAATCCTCTTCACCTCAATTATATATCTTAACAGGAATGCTTTTGGCTTGCTTCATCTTATTAAATGTAACCAGTGGAGCACAACCTTAGCTCCCTTTGTTCATGCTGTCATAGGTAGCCAACTTCTTTGTTTTGGAATATATGGAAAAAACCCAATACCTTACACGTGTTCAAGTACAGTAAATGAATTAATGGACACTTAAGTAATTTTTTTTGATGCATCACATAATAATGCATTTTAGATATGTATGCCCAGTGTGTGTCCTGCATTTCTTGTTAAAATTCAACTGCTTTGCATAAGAGATGAAAAGTCTCCTCTTGAAGCACTGAACTGTGCAATACTTTTAATGTCTTAAGGTGTATCGTTTACAGACTGTACTTTTGAAAATGCAGTAGTATTTTACTGTCTGCTTTGGTATAAATACAGGAGAGATATATTTAGTATAGCAAAAAATAAACTGAGGGCATTTTAAATCATAAATACAGAAATTGCAAATATATTCTACGAGGTATTCTATTCTCTGTAGTTTATTACAGCTTTGTAATGATATTTTAGAAATTGAAAGAAAACTGGATGAAACAGTTTAAAGACGAGGAATTTATTACATATTTTCAAGCAAAAGCATTTTTAGAGATGCATTTCTGTGTTCGTTTTTGTTCCATTTCTCAAACGTTTCTAGAAATAAAGAAAATATGGTAACTTTCATAGGTTTATGTATCTGAGTATACTATTCAAATGTAAAGAAAGGAAAGTATATATAGTAAATATATATTAGAATATAGAAGATCACTGAATTTTGGATAATTTTCAAGGCTGTCCTTATGACTCTCCAAATTCTGTAGGCAAAAAGAAAAAACAATGTTCATTGATGACATGAATAGTAAATTTGAAGTCCCTTAATCTGTCTGAATCTGACTGAAGCAGCACAGACATCAGTGAAAGTTCTCAAATATCTATAATAAATGTAAGGCACTTAGTTAGCAGGTTAGATAAACAGCGATCAGGGCACAAAGAAAGTCAGCTAACTTCAGTTCATCCTGCTTTGAGCAGGAGCTTGGTTTAGTTGACCTTCACAAGTCCCACCCTAAATTAATCCATGATTCTGAATGGTTCTCTGTCAGCTGTTGTGCTGGCTGAGCATTTGCAAACCCACTGTAAACAGGATTTTAAGGTTTTTATAACTGTAGTACAGTATTCCACTGGGCTGCTTTCAAAAGCCTGAAGTGACATAATATCAGAGAAATATCAGCTACTTAAACCTATGAGATAACATGCTGAGACTTTCAGAAAGCATTCACAAAACTCAAAAGGTAATTGAGACCTTCTTTTCAGTTTAACAGTGCAATCACAGCTGTTAGTGGATGACGAAACAGCCCCTTATCTACAGCATTCCGTTGTGATTTTTACTGCTGCAGCGTTTCAGCCTGATCAGACCACAGTCTACACATAAATAGGACTCTAGCTTTTAGTTTTCACTTTTTGGGGGGTTTTTAAGGTAAGACGTAATAGTTTTGTGGCCTATATAAAGAGTGTAATTTTTTAAATAGTAAATCTAGGGATACAATGTTAACCACTTGTCCACTCTGTCATTTTCTAAGAATAACACTGCACTTTTGTACAAAAAGTCTAAGAAATAAAGAATGTACTTCTGTTTGCACTCTTGCAGTATGGAGACTGTGCTGTAAATACAGGATTGTTTCTGTGATTGAATTCTGTTGCATGAATGCTGCATGTGAAAATAACTAGATTCAGCATTTCATTTTCTGTTTATGAAGTATTTTTCATTTGTGCTAATGATAAGGTTCCACGTTTTCAATGTTCAAATGAGGTTTGTTTGGGAAATGCAGGTGTTGTGCAGGTATTGTGCAGGGAATGAAGAGCTTGCAACACCCTGTGTGTTCACAGGATAATTAATTTCTTCCTTTCTGGAAATTCAGGGAGTCTGTAAGTTGAGAATTGGTTCACTCTAGCCTTTGTAGACAGCTGGGAGAAGGGAGTGACTGTAAAATGTATTGGTTTGGTAGCTGTTGTTATGTGTAGTCAGTGAATGAAACCAAATGAATTAAGAATGCTGTTGTACAGTATAAAGCTGCTTTTTTTTAACGGGTCTCTTTTATGTTCTTGAGGCAAGTTGCAGAACTTAAAAGCTCCATGTGCATACGGGCCCTGTGTTATCTGCAACATACTGAGTACTGTCACAGTGGTTATAAATCCAGCTGTTCCAATGTGTTCCAGCTTTTGCTTTGGGTTCTTCTTCCCATTATGTCATTTTGAAAAATTATAGATTATGATAGTGGGTCATTTTAAAGTAAATTTAAATCCATGTTGATTTTAAAAGATGAAATTAATTGTTTATCCAAAATCAAGAGTAGGGCTAATTTGTCTGTTGTTCTGATGGTCATATATTCTGTACTGTATGTCATGATCCAGTTTCAGTCAATGTAAGAACACACTGTGCAATCTATATTTAAGCAATAAAACCCAAATTTAAAATCAGTCTTTTCTAAGGTATCAGTTAATTTTTATTGCTCACAAATAAAATGTCACTGACATTTTTTAGCATTTAAAATAGGCCTCATTTTTTTGTCCTTGCAAATGTTTATAGCATTGCAGCATTGTTAAACTACTTTTAGTAGTTTAACACATTTAGTAGTTTAGTACATTGCTAAGGCCGCCAAAATTTGAGAAAGGAACAATACAAACATAATTTTCTAGTAGCAAATAAGCTTCAAAAAGATAAGCTGTGCTTTTCGGATCTGCCTTCGTGGTTAGAAAGCATATTGACTTTGTATTATCAGTTTGAAGGAAGAAAGTTGTCAGCATGTGCGAAGATCTGCATGCAGTTCACCCACAGGGAGCTTTCTTCAAACAGTGGTGCCATCTAATGGGGCTGAGTATTACACTGATGTTTGTTACTCACTTCTTCTGGGAGCACCCATTTACTGAAATATTTATTATTTATTTTAATAGTGCACCCTGAGAGAAGGGGGAAGAACAATTCTTTATTTCTATTTTGAGGAAATTGGGACCTTCTGTAGCTCGCATGACACGCATATGACACTCATGTCAAAAAGCTGTTTGCAGGGTGGATACCACAGCTAAACTCATTCTGGGAGGTGATGACTACAAACTGAACTCACCTTTTTTGTTGGCAGGGTGAGCATGCCCTTCCTGCGCACCCTGATGCACAGATGCTCTGTTGCTAGTACTCCTGGTCACTACTGCTCCTTAGGCTGCTTCTTGTAAGTAGTTGCAATGCCCAGGCCTTTCCAGCATCTCCCATGTAGGCTGACTGCTTCAATTCTGCAGCATTTCCCAGCCTCAGGAAGCCCCTGTACACGAAGATCTGCTGTGCTGGAGCAACTCCCCTCAGCAACTGACTGAGAGCCTCAGTTACACTCTATATAAATCTTTTATTCTAAGAGCAGGTTTAAAAAGTGAGGGAAATTTGGAATATTTTTAATAAAAATATTTTGTAAGTATTATTATTTTGCTTCCCACCTCCCCAAGTTAATAGTAACAAAAAGTATGCCTTTGTTAAGCAAACTGAAGCATTAAGTGTGAGAATTCTTAGAGACCTTTCTAATTCCAAGAGGAAGTGAGACAGGTATGACTTGATCCTCAAATCAATTATTAAATTTGCTTCTGAACGTTCAGGATCACACAAACCTGACTCCTTAACAGTCAAACTTACGAAGAACAGTACGGAAGACAGGCAAACTTTGACATCAGTGTTAACCTTCTTTTTTATCCTGCTGTAGGTTTGCAGGCTCAGGATAGTACAACTTGGAATCCAAGTGTCTCAGGTAACACCTTATGTTGTGGTTAACATCCGAACACATCCCAAGTGGGAAGTTAAATGACCCTGTTTATTTCTGGTTCTAATGTCTAAGATGCTTGGGAAGTCAGGCTGGGACATAATGCAGATCTGAACCCAAACCCTGGACACAATGGTGGTTGGGAGGGATGTCAGGCTTTGTTTCTCTTGGTGCTCAGCACAGGAAAAGCTATTGCTGAGGGTGAGGTGCTGTTACTGCTTCTCAGGGAGGGAGATATGGTCCTAGGGACCACAGATGTTGTTGAAGAGTGTAAGACGAACACCAGTATGATTCAGCTGTATGAAAGAGTGGTTGTTGCCAATATAACTTAAAAGATCTCACAAGTGATGCAAACACAGCACAAAGTCAGTTATGGTAGGTCAACAGATAAATGGTCAACCAAGTGAAAAGGACATGATTGCTTTTGATCAAGAATTCGAACCTTCACTTTTTCAGTCGGGTGTGTTTACAGAGGAAGTACCTTATTACTATGGGTTTGATTTTGCAAATGCATGCTCAGATAAAAAATGAAAATCACACTGAATAAAATGTTATCTGTCCTTTTGGACAGGTCACCTTCTGGATTTAAGTGGTGTGTTTGCACTGTGTGTGCTATACAACTGAAATCTAATGGGAAAGATTCTACCTTTGTGTGCATCTTTCATGTCAAAGTAATAAGGTTGCTGGTGAGTTTGACCCTAGCTGGGTTTATTTGTTGTTTAGCTTTGTTATTATTAGCCAAGTTCTAGTAATTTAATTTCTTTTGACAATATTTTATGATCAAAGCATAGTGTAGATTAACACCTTATCAAGTAAAAGGACGTATATATCCTTTTATACTGCTGTTGTCTGATAACTGGTGAATCTTACGAGGGGTGAATTTGGAAACAAAAGCAATCAAACTTGGGTTTAGTAAAAAGCAGAAAGCATTATTCCAGCTTTACATGACATACTCCGGAATGCATCAGTTTTAGTTGATCCCAGGTAGCAGATCCTTTAAATTTAATCCCTTTAGCGTAATGAAATCTCTCAAAACTGGAAGTAACCGAGCATAGTACATAGTTTTGGGGCAAAGAATGGGCTTTCTACTGTCATGATCTGATTGGCCAGCAGAAACTGCAGGTTGAAATTGCAGTTAGATAGGAAGGGGAGAAGGAACTTATTAACTACCTTGGGTTTTCTTCTGAGTGTTTCCTGCTAAGCTCAGTAAAGGAAGAACATCTACAAAAGGAGTTGGAGTAGTTGCAGATTGGTTTAATTAAGAACCTGAAATATTTAGCCACCATAAGCAAGATCCAGTCTGAACCAACTACGCAGTTAGCAGAATCAGTCTTTGATCACAGCAGTTTTTACGTATAGAAATCAAATGAAATTATACAGAATAGTGTGAAATAATCATTTACACATTTAAACATCTGACCTAAGTAGGTGATCCATAGCGCTGACCTCACTATGGTAAGAAGGTATACAGCCTAACATCTAATGCTTAGTCTATGATTATGTCACTTGTGTGCTGGAAAGTGTAAGGCAGGCACTGGAGTGATAAGAAAGAGCAAGGTATGCAGTGACCAACTGTGAATGTATCCATGTTGTTCCTCAAGTGTATAGTGGTAGTTGGTTATCTGCCTTCATGTTGCACAGCTCTGGAGTTTCCAATGTGATGGTGTGTATCTCTCTTTGCTCTTCTTAATACGCTCCCCAGTGGGCCTTCCTCCTCACTGCTCTCCTCGGAGCTGGAAATCCCTGTGCCTGTTCCTGTGCCTGTTGAAGGCCTTTCATAAGGGTCACTTTGACATGAGATTTTCTCCTCTTGGCACTCTTGCCTGTGTGGAAGCTTAAGGCTTTCATTGAAGAAGGCAGAAGCCATGCACTCGGCGGCTGTCTTATCACAAGTGCATAGTAGTTTCTCACACATGCTCCAACCAACACCTGAAAAAGAAAGTTCAGAATTGTTTGATTGAAGTTAAAGTTTGTCAATGTGTGATTTGCCATGGGAAGATGAGCTTTTGAAAAGAAAATTTTCCAATCTTTCTTAAATTTTGGTTTCCAAATTCACCTTTTACCATCTAAATATAAGCCTGACACCAAGGCATTGGGCAACTGAAGGTGCGACTGGCTTTAGTTGAACTTGTGAATGTAAAGACACCAACAGCTGACTTCTCTCTTCAACCAAAAAATGTCTTGAGTGTAGTTTTCTCAGTCTGACCAGGTCACATCATACACAGTGATGTAATACCCTTTATCTCAGCTAGGAAGAAAGCCTAGGTTTATAGTTAGCATTGCAAACGTTTTGTAAGCCAAATTTTTGTGTCTCTATACTCAGCTCCAGCAGCTCACAGGGTGACATTTGGTCTGTAATGCTTCGATTCACTGTCATCAGGACAGTGGAAGTTTACTTACAGTTTGGCTTATGATCGAAACACACAACTTCAGATCTTGAACTTCTTTCTGCATGACATCCAAGTTTCATAACTTGTTCTATACAACAGTGATGAGAGAAGCAGCACCTGAAATAAACACTAGATGTTAAGTGGAACATACTCCTTACATGACAGAGTACTCACAATTATTTTACCTCTTTATTTTCAATGTCTGTTAAAACTAAAATCTCATTTTTCATATAATGGAAAAACACTCTCCATCAAAAAGTAAAATAACCCAAACTGTTCCTACTGTCCTCCCGTACCTGTAGTTTCTTAAGGGGTTCTGTTTTAATTTTAACATATATTACAATTGTAACTGTCACCTACTAAGTGCTGTACTTAGTGGGGCCTCAGTGTGGCCCCAGCTATTATGAACTTCCACACGGGGAGAGGTTTTTAGTTTTAAATGCAACGCTCTCAAGGGAGATTCTTTTGGTTGAATTCTCTTCATTGCTCCAGAATTCAAACTTAAACAAGGAGGATTTAGGTGAGATATAAGGAAGCCATTCTTAACTGTGAGGGTGGTGAGGCACTGGAACAGGCTGCCCAAAGAAGCTGTGGTTGCCACATCCTTGGAGGTGTTCAAGGCCAGGTTGGATGGGGCTTGAAGCAACCTTGTCTAATGGAAGGTGTCCCTGTCCATGGCATGGGGGTTGGAACTGGGTAAACTTTAAGGTTCCTTCCAACCCAAACCATACCATGATTCTATGAATTCCTGCTCTTGGTCAGCTATGCCATGACAGTACATGGTAGCCACAGCAGGTCTCTTGGCTGCAGCTCTGAGCTCTGGCATTCACTTGTGCTTTACACTCTTCTGAAAGACAGGGTGGCAAGGGTGTATAACTCTTCATAAACCATTTTCCAAACTGCCCCTTAGCCAAGTTTCACAGCATCCTTTGATGACACACTCTTCCTTCTGCTCTACTTACTTCCCATCGTTCTCCTTTTTTGAGTCAGTAAATCTCTTCAAAACATTGATGCAATAATAGAATATCTTAGTGACATCAAAGAATTTATGTATTTAAGCGGATTTCTCCCCCCCCCCTTCCCCCAAAAAAAAATGTGGGAAAAAAAAAGTGGCCTCACTACTGGTACCTACCTATAAAGGCCCAACAAAAGCAATACTGATCTTTGTTGGTCCATAAGCACCCAATAATACCCACAGGTAATAGCAGATTATAGAAGAGCCCACACCTGTCCAGTGCATCAGTAGGATAACCTCTCCCTTCTTGGCCACAGTAGCAACCATAAGACTCAAATTCCTCTGGGCATCGCTCAGTTAAACAGAACAGCATTTCTCCTAGCTGGGGCAGCTCCCTCTTTGCTCTTCCATTTCCTCTCTCTTGCAGAAAGGTTAATCGCTCACATACTGTAAAGCAAAAAATGTTATTTGACACATCATGTTTTCACTGGTCTGGGGGTTCTCATGTGATGAGAGAAGAATTTTCAGAGCTATCAGAAAATTTCAAAGACAACTTTTTCTAAATGATGGCTCCACTTCATGAACTATGGCTCTGAGATTAATACTGAGTAGAACAGCAGAAGTGTGCGGGGAAAAATGAAGATATAAATTATAAGTCAAATTGGATTGCCATAAGAGTACTTTGTAATCCTTCATAGACTTTTCTTTTCTTCTGCAATATTCATTCCTAGCTGATCAAACCCGTGCAATAGTTTCTGTCTTGGCTAGTTCAGAAAAGACAGTCCTAACCTCATGTGCTTGCATATTGATGTGCAATGGCTATGGTGCTGGAGGAAACTCCTCAGAGTGAGGAGCAGGGGAAGTTCGTTTTATTGCTTCCACTGCTTGTAAAATAAAGTAACTCAAAGACTCAATTACTGCCTAAAACCAAGAGGAAACATTCAATGAGCTCAGTTTAGATCTGGTACTGTATGAGAAATGTACTTATAACCTAATCATAAATAGTTTCTGTGTGTTAATGATAGCACATTGGTGGAAGAGGTTAAATTGTCCAATTTTCTGGAGGTGAATGCATCTCCTGTTGCTCTTGTAAATACCAATACATAGGTCCTTGGTTTAGAATAGCTGCAATATTTATATGTAATATAGTTAACATACACATACCTACCTATAAATGTAGAGGTAGCTGAATATTTAATTTCATATAACAGGGAAAAAACACCAACTTCATTTACCCTTTCCTGCAGGTTCACTGGCTCTCCTGTCAGACAGTACCAGCTCCAGAGCTATTCCAGAAGAAGTTGGGCTTTGGCCACCCCTTGCAGGGCTTGTCTCTGGAGATAACATATGCATAGATTAGACTTGCAAAGGCAGAAGAAACACTTCTTTCAGTAATGGCTCTAAAAGTGTATATTCTGAACCACAATCCATTGGCAGTCCCCTAGCACTTGTTTAATTCATAGTTGGAAGGCTGTTCATTAATGGTTAGTTAAGCTTTCCTGGTGGGTGTTGGACAATGAACCGTTCCTTTCAGTGCAGTCTGTGTTGTGCACTCTGTATTCTATGTGATCTATCCAGATTTAGGGAGAAAACAGTGTTATTCTACATATCTGTGAGAAATGTTGAATCTTCAGGTAGCTGTGAACAGGAATAGGGGACTGCTGTAAATTAGAATAAGCATAATCATTTTTACTTGCCCTCTTCCTTTGTCCTTGCAGATATGGCTGCAGGAATCTTCTCTGTGGGAACCATTTTGACTTGCAGTGAGTTAAGACCTGCTGGGAACGAGGCTGGGGTCGTGGTTATCTCTTCCACTGACACTGCAGCTTCCATAAATCCATCTTCCTCTGAATAAGCAGAAAGAGGAAAGCAGAAAACAACACAGGAAATAAACAGATTTTCATTTTAGATAGTCGGTCAGAGTAATATCCTCAGGCAGAGCTGGTGCGAGTTGATGGTCATAGAGAAGAAACATTCAGGATGAAAACTGGAAAATCAAAGAGTATCTACACTGGTCATTTCTTCACATCCTTTGCCTTTCAGAAGATAAGGCTTTGGTTAAATACACCCAGTTTAACCACTGTTTAATTTTTAAAACCTTATATGTTGCTGCAAATAATAGGGTTTGCTGGTTAGTCAGCCCTGCTGAGAGATGAAGTGCAAGGGGAGGTGTCATGAGATGTCATTTTCAGAGTAAACTGCTCAAAAAATAGGTGTCAGTTCACATGAGGGTGACAGAGAGAAACTTTAGCGAAGGCAGGAAAATTGCTTGACTGATGCAGCGCTGGGAAACTAAAGGATGGCTGTGTAGTAGCCACAAGGAAATGGCAAGGGGAAAATAAGTTGAGGTTAAATGGAAAGATAATTTTAAGGAGATTCTTTATCCTAAAAACTGGTATTTGTTTATAGATTATCTGAAGCTTTATTGTTGAATGGGAATATTTTGTTTCATTTGGGAATTGATTAACATCTCCTTTCTTTTTTTTAAGCTTTTTTGTATAAGCTAACTTGTACATGAAAACAGGTCCTTTCCAACCCTAACTATTCTATGATTCTATGAAAGGAAATCAAATGGATTCATTTCACCTGAATGTCAATATGAAGAATGTGGCATTTCACAAACAAAATACTTGGAGAATACTAGTGAACATGTGTTTCCACGCATTTAAAGCCTTTCCTTTTGAATTCCATGGGTCAACTTATTAACTGGATTAAACTCAGATTCATTAAATTTGTCCCTCTGATGTTCTGGTTTTAGTATGTGTTGGAAATGACCTGTCATATGGTAAGGGAATAGATTAAAATAATGAAAATCCTGCTAAGAACACAACGAAGCCCATGAAAGTTTGCAGAAAGGGATCAGTAGCAACACACTAGTTTTAACAGCTCGGCAAGGTGCACATTTTATGCCGCTTTGACAGTGATGTGTTAAAATGAAAGCAATTCCTGCCAGATGTAGAAAATAAAACTAGAGTTTGGGAAATGCACTTAGCTAAAAATAGACGGTACAAATAATCTTCCAGGAGCCATGCAGGTCTGCAAGCAGCACAGGGTTTTGACAGATGAGAATAGTTAGTGATTTTTGACCAGTGCTTAGTACAGCAATGTCAAATGTCTGTGGGGTGGGAGATATGGATACTGCTCAGACAATGCAATCAATGTCAAAAAATAGCGACTTTCTACACCCATATTCAGTGCTTATTGGTGTTTTTCTGGTGTGTTTGTCTACATGAATGTTTCTTTCTACAAAAAAGGGGCCAATGAGAACTTCAAAGTCTACCAAGGTGCTCCACTTCCAGCTGTAGCTACTGGTGTGGCTGGGATCAAAGTGCTAAGAATTGCAAAAGCTGAAGTAGGGCTTAGACTGGGAAAGAATTCTATGAAATTCCATGTTATAAAGACAGAGGAAAAATCAAAATGAACCCTTCTGGCAGCAGGTGCTATGGATGTAATTTAAAGGATAGACCATTATATCAGAAAATCTTATGTGAAGAGGTTTTTGCAAATAATGAAGAATGCAAATGAATGGCTGGAGGCAGCAAACAGCTGATACTTCACAGTCTGGTTTTATTGTTGGTGTATATGCAATCTGACCCTAATCTAAATGTTATTCTCTGGCAGCCCTGTTCTCACTGCATAGATTATTAACTGTGATGCTTTTAGATGAAATATTTCTGTGTCAGTCAAAGAGGAAGGAAGGCTGAGAGTCACTGACCTTTTATTGGGAGGACAGGGGGAGCAGGAGCTGTAACTCTGTGGTCCCTTGTGGTAACTGCACAAAAAACAGAGGCATCGTGGTAGTGACCTACCTGCTGCATTTCTGCAGTGTATTTTTGGGCTGAATTCACTGAAAGATCATAAAGCTTAACATAACTATCAGCCTTGTTTTATAAAGGGGGTGATTGGGAAAAGCGAAGTGGTTTGCTGAAGGATGTGCAAGTCAGTGGAAGAACCAGAGCATTAACCAGAGTATTATCTAGAAATCCTGTGCTGCAGATTTTTAACTGTGACAGCACAGAGCTTCATAAACCAAAATCCAATTTCACCTGCAGTAAAGAGTGCCTGATTCGTCAACAACAGTATAATCAGACTCTTACCTCTGGCTCTGGAAGTCCCCAGGGCCATCTCACTGGGCTCAAAGGAGTTCACTGTTGAAGAAGGAAAATGTAGACTCAGAAAACAAGTTGCCAGCACAAACTCTTATGAAAAGTCAAGCTGCTGAGAAAGCTCTTTCAGCAGTGCAGGAAGAGCCAGGCGTTTCATATATAGCGATCTGCCTGCTTATATCAGCGGTGCATTAATTGTTGTAGACAAAGCGATGCTGATCAAATAATCTTATTGCTGCGTTCAAATAATGTGCTTTACAGCATAAATGTGACTGAAGTAGCAAATTCAATATTAAATTCATTTGACAGACAAATGCACTAAAGAGGGTTAGGTATAAAATTTCACTGTTGCACACAGATGCCACGTTTCTCATAAACACCTGCATTCAAAGTCAAGTATAATGGGGAGTTACAAAGGAAAATACTTCCTTAACCTCCAATTTTATTTTTTTACCTGATAAAGTTATTTTCATTTGTCAGCTACCTTTTGATAAATTACAAACATAGCTATCAAATGATCCAAAAATTAATCTCTGCACCTTTTTCATGAGTTAGGATTTTGTGATGTGATCAAGAACGTCTTTGCCATTGCTTCGCAGTAGTGCTTAGCTTTGGTTTAATACAGTTTCCACGGTTGTTGATGGTGGCTCTCATTTGGGTTTAAATGGAGAGACAACTAGTTAAATGGGAAGTAGTTCTCCAAATGTTTCCTTCAAAGTCTGACTATTATGGTTTCTGGTACGTTTTCAGCTTTCTGAAGTTCCTAATGCAGGTTTTTATCCTTTGGCACTATTTTGAGCCTTATGATGAGTGATATCTCCTTAGAGACCATGAGTAATCATTTTTTTAGGAAGTAAAAGATTGCTACAGATGTGCAAATGGAGGTGCACTCACTCCTCCTGGAGTTCTCAGGTTTCTACTACCAAGCTTCCCAGCAGCAGCTAGAAAAACATGAGCCAATATTGGAGCCTATTGTTAGGTGAGAACAAGAAATATCCAGTAAAAACCCCACCATGATACAGGGGAGGCATGGAGAAACAGTCAGCACTTACACTCAGCATAGAGCACCCTTGTTTTGTGGCACTTTTTTAAAAAAATGAAAAGAAAAATTGTTAAAGTCTGAAGGAATATTTCTTTTTTTTTATTTAAAAAAAAGGATGAAAATGGAAGGGGGAAAAAAAAGACGAAAAAAGTCCATATGATTTAATGTTTTTTCATTATTCTAGATTCACACTTAGGGCTATGGCTTACTGAGAAACATGGGAGAGCACACAACAGCTTGAACCTGAGCTCTTAAGTTCCTCAAAAGTGCAACTTTCCATCTCTTCTCAAGTGTTCAAGTGGTCAAAAACTGTGTAGATGAGGCCCGCAGTGACATGGTTTAGTGGTGGTCTTGGCAGTCCTGAGGTAATGATTGGACTTGATGATCTTAAAGGTCTTTTCCAACCTAATTGATTCTATGGTGTTATGAGTGGTTGCTTGGTTGCACCCATCCAGTGCACAGTGACTTGGTACTTGTTAAATACAAGATCCCTGTACACAACACTGGTTTTGTTTTTGATTACAAGAGTGCATCAGCTAAATTGGACTATGGATCATCAAAGACTGGTCTCCTGTATTTCACTGCTGTGTGAATTGGACCTTACTTACTAGGTGTGCCCCCAGAACCACCCAGGACTTTGGATGACTTCTGCCCATGGCCTGTTTCTTGTGTTGCAGTACACACCATGAAGGTGAAAAGTAAATAGTTGTCTCATACTACAGCAATGAGATTTTGTGAGCATCCGTTCCTGAATAAGATAACTTGACTGTAGAAGTAAGAAATGAAGATTGTCAGAAGAACCACTTGGTCTCATGGTTTAGGAACTCACTCGGGAGGTACCAGAGTAACAGGGACTTGAGCCTGGATGTCTGCAAGTAAATAAACCACTAAAATGCTGGCTCATTTGTCACAAACCATGCTTGATATTTCCTCATGGTACAGCTTGGTCCTTTATAAACAAATATCTCTTTAAAGACAAGAAGTATGGAACTGGCTGTGGGACCAGTGGTTGGCACCTACATAGCACGTGTCTGCCAAACGGCTCACTGCTTCTACCTGTGTTCTCAGGGATAAAAAAGGTCTGCTTTGATGAAAACAGGGTTTGTTGTGGAGTTCTTATTCTCAGCCCTTGGTAAACTTACTGTGAACACTGGTTAGGCACATTGCATTAGGCACAAACTGAAAACCAGCACCTTCTCATTCAGCCTTGAATTCAATCACCAAAACATTATATCTACTTTTATAGCAGTCCTTTGGGAAAGGCAGAAAGAAAGCAAACAGCTCATTCTTGTCTTTTATCCTTTCAGCTTTTGGGAGCTGAAAGCAGTGCTTCCTGCACTGCAAGTTGCAAACCTTCTTCCATGGATGCAGTCGCAGGCTGTGTTCCATCAGTCCCAAGACGAAGTAAGTCTGCAGAAATAAAAGCGTTCTTACTCCAGAGAGCCATGGCTTAGGATGCTCATTAGACTGGATCTTGGCATAACATGATCAGCATGTAATTTTGTCATAAATATTATTATTGTGCTTTTTGTACGGTTACTTTTTATATAAATATATAATATGTGTATCATATTTATATTATATAAATATAGAAAATCAAAACCTAATTATTGTAATATATATATCATATTTATATTAAATACAGCAAATCCAAACCTAATTATTGATAATTACAGTAGCAGCACTAAATCCTGCCTTGCTATTTGTTCACTGCTGATACTAAATTCTACTCAGTAGCATGCACTATAATAATCATCATCATAAAAGAATCCCTCAGTCTCTATCACAAAGAATTTCAGCCTAAACAAGAGAAACTGCCTGGTGATCGGCATTTTTTACATTCCCATTTCAGCAGGTACTTGGATACGTGGCCAATAGTGAAGGTATCAAGATAAGAATTAAATATTTAAATGCAAAGCTTATATGTTTAAATCAAAGCACTTGGTTAGGATGCTTGTTGGAGCAGGGCCCTAAATGGGCATGAAAATAGAAAAGGATCCACCTGAAACTGCTTTTAAGCTGCTTTTAGTACATTACTTATATTATTTCTCAATGAAACTCAGGGTTATCTTCTGAATTCCTTCTCAGAAAAAGGAGTCATTTGGCTGAAGTTTTCCTGTGCACCTGAGTAAACACTTGTCACAAAAATGGTGCTTTGGTTTATTGGGCTTATTTCTCTGCCTTTCATATTTTGGCATCTTGCTAAAACTTTGCTTCTCAGAAAGGAATCCATGGCTTCTATATAATGGGGTTATTCTTCTGAATATAAATTGGTCTCAGCTTAACACACTGCAGTCAGTGAATCACAGAAATGAGCACGTACCCTTTGTATGAAGTGTTGTCAGCTCTCTTTTGCTGGTGGTTTCTGAAAAAAGAGGAAGTTCTCTCATCAACTAAAGTGCAAGGAGGGCATTTGTCACTGCTTAATCTGAATAGGGCAAACGGGGTGTTCATGGAATTTATTCCTGTTAGCAAATATTTAGGCAAATACATCCCCATTTCGTTCAACTTTTTCTCTGTAATAATGAATCTGCCAAAATATTTTTCCTAGAAATTTGTCAGATGAGGTCATTATTTTTCTTTAAAAAGCCTGAACTGGCCAGAACTACACAGAAAGATAATAACAGGAGTGAACACTAAATAAAGATGTTTCATTCAAAGGACTTTATTTTTCCATTAAGAAATATAATCAGAGGCCTAAAATTAGAGAGGTATCAGGTGAGCTAAAATTGAATCTATCTTTATCAGCAGAGCTAAAACTAGCATGATTTTCCTGTTAGCACCTAACAATTTCCCCTTATTTGTAATGTGTTGGAACTGACACACTCTCTATTAGAGCCATCTGATCCTAGTCAAAGATTCCTGGCTTACACAAAGCTATTTTCTGCCTTTGATGTACACGTTCCTGTGGCATTTTCTTCTCCATTGACCTGTTCACAAGGGGCTGCACATCCAGAGCCTGATATAGATGTGTGTATCCATCGTTATTTAGCACTGGGGTGTGTGAATGTGAGCCAAAGGCTTAGAAAAACTAGTATTGCTTTTTCACCTCTGTCTCAGCTTGGGAGTTCAAAGGTCTTCCCTCTTGCTGTGCTCTGATTGCAATCCATATGAATTAAGTTTTTAATCCAGCCCTGTTCCCACAGGACAGGTATTCAGTCTTAGAAGGCTGTAATTTCAGCTACAGAGCAGAGATCAATGTATGACAATGGAGATAAATATCCCCTTTGACTTTAGAGAGGATTTTGCCTTCCAAGATGAAAACCAAATAACAGAACAGAGCAGGTCTATTTTTGCTTTTCCAGTTAGTTTTTATATGGTTTGAGGAATATTTGGGCTAGCGGTATTTTGGCAGTTCGGCATTCCTGCTAGTGACCTCAGGGGGCTCACTAATCATCCCAACTATCAGGTTGGCAAAATCATGGAATAATAACCATAGAATGATTTGGGTTGGAAGGGACCTTAAAGCTCATCCAGTTTCACTCCCCTGCCATGGGCCGCGACACCTTCCACTAGACAAGGTTGCTCAAACCTATGTCCAACCTGGCCTTGGACACTGCCAGGGATGGGGTGCAGGAGCCTCCTGAAATAAAAAGTCCTTCCTATCTAACTGGAATTTCCCTGTTGCAGTTGTGTCTCTTGACTCTTGTCCTGTCTCTGAGCAGCTCCAGTAACAGTCTGGCTCTCTCTCCACACCTCAATAGGCACACTACTATTGAGGACAGAAAAGAGATCTACCCTGAGCCTCCTCCTCTTTCATCCTGTGCTCCAGCCCCCTCAGGAGGTCGGTAACCTCTCCTGGATGGGCTCCAGGACAGCAATTAGTCTACCTTCTTCTCTTTGGAATTCACTTGAGTAGCAGTAAATGGAAAGGACACATGAAATGGAGAGCAGGTCAGAGTCCTGGACCTATTGCAGCGAAGTGCCCAGCTACTGCTTCATTCTTGGGTCAGATTTGATGCCAGTTGAAAAAGCAAGCAGGAGGAGGCAGTCAATCAGGTCCTTATTATTACCTGTAACCAGAGGTAGACAAAAGGAAATATCCAGCCCATTCAAGGAGGAGTTAATATGTGCCTTCGCCAAGCATTCAACGGCATCTTTGTCACAGTTGCAGAGGAGCTGTTCACAGGGATCCCCAGAATCTGGAAATAAAACAAGGATCCAAACGAGGTACTATTGAAAAACCTTTTCCATCACCTGCTTTTTCCTCCCTGTAAGGTTTGTGTCTATGTTCATTAATGCAAACCTATTTGTACTGTGATTTTTCACATTAAACACAGTCAAGTTTCACAATCCAACACTGGTTGTGAAATGCCAATGTAGCCTGACACTGCTGGTTCCTTCCATAGAGTATTAAGGACTAAAGAGCAGTGCTTTACTGCCTCTAGTTTTCCCATGGAAAACTTAATCCAGCTGATACCAGCTTTGTCATTTCATGAATTCATTAATACATCCCTCCTATCTCCAAGAATTCGAAGTCCAGATGACAAGCTTTTCATGTAAGGTGTGATTTACTTCTAAAGGATATGAAACAGTTTCATAGGAAATACTATTTTCCCACTTCAAAAACTTCTACCTTTCGGAGTTTCAAAGAACATTGACCTTTCATAGGTGTCACCCTTATATTTCATATTTTTGGCATGTACTATTCTTTTAATGCGCTTTGACCATTACAGATTGGCCTGAATAGCAAAAACAATTTCAATTTGAAACAAGAAAAGGAAATTGAATCAGATTGCTTAAGCAAGTTTAGGGATTCTTCTCCTCTTTGCTGGTATCCTCAAATCATGTTCTAGCTTATCATCTTTTCTGAGAGCCAATACTTCTTGAAACGTTGTATTAAAAACTATTAGGCATTAAAGAGCCCCACTCCACACTTGCCAGGACTATTCCAGCATTGCATGGAGTAACTCCTATTGTAATGCCATTGTCTCTGTTGTCATTGGTGATACTGTTGTAGCTGAGGAGTGTATATAACCCTGTGAACAAATACTTTGGATCCCTCAATGTATATAAAACTGAGGCCTTCAAACTTCAGAAGGGAACTGTTTGTGAGGTATTTTCCCAGCATCCACTGCACTTATGATATGTGGAGATATCTCGATCAATGCCAGTGGACCTGCAAGGTCAGGGAAACCTCAGCCTGTTCATGAAGCCTATTTGACTTCAGTTTCTCTGCCTAGTTGGGCTTTGATACCTCTGTGTATTCCCATTTCCATTCAGTCCTGAGCAGAACACTTAATCCCTTCAAAATCCACATGAGGAGGTGGTTTCTACTAAGTTTATATATGACTTCAGTGGGCAAAGCAAAATGAGCTTCTTGGTCATGGTGAGGCTCCAGCATTAAGCTCCTTTAATGGGTTAATCTTACCACAGGTCAGGTTTTCAGTAGAGCAGCTGACATCTGTAGGAACCTTTGATGGGTCCCACGTGCACTCCATCTCCATCGCTTCCTCATAGCATTTCCGGTGCTGGAAACAGCATCTTAAAGGATGAAATAACACACAGTGCACAGGATTTAGTTTCAGTTCAAGCTCAGACTGCAATGCTCTCATGTTGCTCTTACTCAAGAATGCAAAAAGTGCTAAAGAAGAAAAAGAGGTCCTCAGTGTGGTCCCTAGGCACAAGGAAGACTGAATACTACTTTCCTCTAGGTCAGTCTAGTGCGATAAGTACAGCTGGATGCAAAACTCAATGCTGGGATCAGGTCTGCAGGCTGTGGGAAACAACACTTTCATTTCTGTCCTGCTGCAGTACCTGAGTTCTTACAAGGATTCCACAGGCAGTTTAAATGAGAAATCCACTGCCAGTATCCAAATACTGACCCACAGCACTCACTCCCAAACTGTGCCTCATGGCTCGGCTCTAGAGAGCTCAGATCCAGCCCTGCCACAACCTTTCTCACTGCAGATTTGGACAACTACAAAGAGCCTGGCACTCACTGAGGGTTAATGTATCTGCAATGCCTTGTGAATCCCTGTGTCTTGCTGAGAATATATAAATCTGTGCAGTGTAACCCTCTGTTTCTGTACTTTCTCTGCTATGCAACGAGCAGAATTAAAATACAGCCACGCGAAAGAGCCACAAATGCCTGAAATGCAAACCCCAAACGTCTGTGTGACCACTTTAGCTGTGAATAGCAATGAAAGTCAGCTAAAACAAGCAGCTCTTCATCAATCAGCTCTTCAGCTGTTTTTGAACAAAGCCATTTCTTCTATATTATAACAGCATCTGTGTGCACTCACATCAGCTATAAATGAAACACCAGTAAAACATTCAGTCATCATTTACCCCATATAAAATTGTTACAGAGATAAAGCAGGGGCTTGCTGCTCGATTTAGACTCAAATATCCTAATTTCAGAGAAACAGGCTCAGAACATGGGGCTGTTATTGAATTGCCATTGGTCTTGTCCATGCTGAATGCAGAGACAACATTAACACTCAAACCCAGCATCTGCTGCCAGGAATCACGATGCCACGCGGTCATAGAATGATATAAGGAGTTTAATTTAACTAAGCTGATAGGAGATTTTTGTTAAAGACACAGTGAATGTGTTATTACACATCACCCACTGCCCTGCATGTGCACCTAGTGTGGACTGAAGCACTCCTGCACCGATCAGAGCAGGGAGCAAACACGCTCCTTTCTAGGCTACACATTAACTTCCTCACAACCTATATTTAGGAAGCGTTTAATATTTAATCACTTACAATATTAATATATTATTGCAATATCCCTCACAACCATGGAAGCAGTCCAAGTCCTAACCACAATCACACTTTTGACTTGTTGAAAGACATCGGAGATGAGGTTTGCTTAGGTTGCCAGCAGCGGATCAGAGCTCATGAATAGCAACCCTAACTATTCTATTATTCTATAATAGTGTTATCCCAGATGATGAAGTTTCAAAGCCCAGTTTCTTGCACTCCAGGGTCTCTGCTGCCTGTTGGTGGGTTTTCCTGCTATAACCTGGTTTAGGAGACTGCTGGAGTGTATTGAACAAAGGTGAGGGCAAATAGCATTCAGCAGAGCGTCTCTGATGGCTCCTCCACACCACAAACACTACTATGTCTTGTTTCAGAGGTGAGGGCTAAATCTGTAAACTCTATCAAGAACAGGGTTTTAAACACAGAGCTGATGAAAAGTGTCAAGAACCATTCCTTTTTGTGCCTGAGATCTAGTGAGGTGTCAGCACATAAAAGCTCCTTTAACTGCATAATTATGCAAACTTCCTGCAGTTCTTGTTTGTTTGAAGCATCACAATCATGTCAACCCTGAAACAGTTAATCAGAAAATATACTTGCCTTCCCTTTGTAAGAAGGGAATTGTAAGACATGGATTGTCCTCTGGGCATGGTTCTCTTTCTCCATTGACTATGGAGGCTCCTAATGGAGCCCGTGGACTGGGCTTCTAATTTAGATATGCAATAAACTACTTGGGGAAATGGGAAAGGTCTGGTACAAACCTTTTCCAATGCCTTAAAACCCTACAGTGAGATGTTCAGCCCCTGTTTATGAAGCAGAAATGGCAGTGACAAAATCTGAGGTTTGCAAAACTAGTTTCCAAGAAATAAAGTCACTGAGAAGATTAGGACACGCTAGGAACCATGTCTGACAAAAACAGCCACTGGTTTGATGCTCAATTGAACCAAAGGCGTATCTGTGTCAGTGGCAAAGCAATAATCAGTCTCCATTTACTGCAACCTGCAGAGGGGTTGCCATGCCGCTAAGGAAACCTCACTGCAGGGCTGCTAACTTATCTGTAAACACTAAGAGGATCTATGGATGGTTCTTGGACAAACATGCTGATAAATCATTCAGCCCTGTCTGTATTTATGCTGCTCTGCATTAAAATGAAGCTAAGTAAGGCAAAAGCCCAGGTGCTCAGCTCCACAGGTATCAATGCATTGAACTGATTTGAGCTCTTATTTCAGCGTGTCATCATGAGTGCTCAGAAAAGCTTTCTTAAGAAGTCCCATGGGTTTTTTCCAATAGCAGGCTTAGATTTTCATTTTCCCAGCCATCCCATGCTGGAAAGTGGATGGTTTCATTTCCATCTAGCTATAGGCACTACCCCTTCCTGAGCCACTGCTGTCTTCACTCAGGGCATTAATACATTACATTGTTGGAAGAAACTTTTTTCTATTTAGACATGGATCCTGATTCTCTTTGAATTTCTTTTCACACCTCACACTGGTATAAGTGAATAACCATTTGATTGTCCTGGCCTGAGATTACATTTCTTCTCATTAGCCCAGTCAGGGTCTGCGGCAGCATCCCTCCAAAGCACAGAGAGGAGCTTGGATGGTTCAGTTCCTGGTGCATGATACTGGGAAAAGCCATTGAGTTACATTGTTCTGCTCTGCTCCTGGATGCTCCAGTGCTCACAACACAGGTATTCAGGGCAAGATCTACTTAACCTCCTACCTGCCACTTGAAGTCATACTCAGCTGCAACCTGATTCTGTTGATGCTTAAATCCCCTTCAGATGCCAACATTGTCATTATAGCCCACTATGACCTTACACTGCTCCCAATACCAACACTTTGGTAAGATTGTAAACTCACTAAACTGCTCGGATTGATGCTCTCCCACTCACCTTAATAACAGGCCTTCCAGTTTTTGGCACCAATTGAAGGGTAAGACAGAATTCCCCAATACAAAGGAATTTGTGAGGTTTTGTTCACAAAGATCTGTCCAGAATTTAAAGAATTTGGAACTTCTGGGTAAGATTTGTCAAGGAGATGGGTATGGTGTTTGCTTATGCTATTGCATTAGTAACCCACCTTTGCAACCAATTTAAATCAGCTGTGCCACCAGAGCTGCACTAGTGGAATTGTATGCAGGTGTGAGAGACTTTGCTTTTATCTCTAGGATGGGACTATTTCTCCCCAGTGAAGTGTGGTAAGATGGGTTGATTCTGAGCTATGAAGAAGAAGAAGCAAGTGGATCATTATATGCTATAGATTATGACCACCTCGACTTTATTTGTTTCCAAGCCATGCTGTAAAGTGACTGGTATGGGGTGTTGGCCCAACAAAATGATCTGTTGACCAGCAGGTAGGAAAAACATAGGACAGGGCTAATAAACCAGGGCTGAAATTGTCTTTTGTAGGTTATATCAGATAGTTAGGTTGTGTGTGATGAATAGATTCAACAGGGGTGGAAAGCATTTATAATAACTCTGAACAAAACCTTTTTTTACAACTGTCCTCAAATTGTTTAGGCAAGTATTACACTTCGGGTCATCAAAGCATGAGGGCACTGACAGCCAGTCAGGGCAGATGGGGCTAACACTTACTCATCAGCTTCATCCACAGGGAGTCCTTCCATCTCAAACCGGCAAGAGCAACCATAGTCTTCGAAGTCCCTGGGACAAAGCCCAGTAACACACTTCATTTTGTTCACAAAGTTGAGCAGGGCAGGGAAGTTCGTGAAGATGGACTGTAACCAGGTGAAGTGAGAACCCAGGCAGTCTGGAAGGAGAGCAGCCACAAAATCGAGGTCAATGGAGGTGAGCCTGGTGTGGGTCACACATGAGTGATGTTCATGTGAAAACAGAGCCTAAACAAGGCAGGGACATTGAGCAATGCTTGACACTTGTCCATAAAACATGGCAACAGTTAACAGTATTTAGTATTATAGTCTTTGGGGAAATCTACAACCTCAGTAATCCCTGCTCCTTTTCAGTGTATACAAAAGAAAACTCCATGGGATTTCTATTCAGTGCTCAAGTACAAATGGAACGCATACTTACCAAAAAATAATGCAACACTTTCCACATTTTGAAAGACTCCATTGAAGAATGTGGCATTGTCTGGATGAAAAGATAAGCAAACCACACTTCTTTATTAAGAGGTAAATGACAAGAGCTGCCCCCAGACTGCCCCTGGTCCTGCTTCAGTTGCTAAACCAGCTTGAGATAAGAGTTACTAGCTGTTTGCTGACAGCACGTGCCGCTGCGATGCTTCTCGAGTACAAGCGATTCCCCACTGCCATGCAATAGTGTAGAAAGTAAAGCTTAAACCATTCTTACTCAGGATTCTTTCAGGCGTGTCAAGAAGCTCTGGCAGGAATGCTGGCTTCTCCAATCCTTGGCCACCTGCTTCAGCAAACACATTTGAGAAGAAAAAGATTTAAATATAAATGAAAACAACAAATCAAAGCCATATACTTACTTTATTATGACACATACACTGCAGGCATTTCAGATACCTTCCTACACTACTGAGGTGCTTCATCAAAGCCATGAAACAGTTGCTTGGCTCCATCCACACCCAGAAAAGCCTGGAAGCATACTGGTTAAGTCACATTGACTTCAGCTTAAACTGAGATATTGCTGGTGAAGATGTGCTAACCCTTGTAGGTTAGATGTGTTAACTCTTCTGAACAGCAGCACTTGCTGGGATGTATCAGTAGAATTGTATAACACTGCTTCAGTTGCCCAACTAGTTTCATTGTCCCAAATGTTTCTACTCTGTAACCCTGTGCTCTTATTTGAAGCATGGCTGAAACTAGATGACCTTAAGGCCCTTTCCAACCCTAACTATTCTATGATTCTATGATTCGATGGTTATTTGAAGACAAGAGTTTTCATTTTTCTGAGTCCTTATTGCTTCTCTTCCCAAACTGGTTTTTTCTTAATTGTATTTTTCCTTTTGAAGATCCTGTGATGTATTTTCTTTCTATTTGCCATGTCCTGAACAAGGGTGAAATCAAGACTTGTTCTCTCCCTTCCTATTTCTCCTCTTTCTTATTTTTTGCATTATTTTAGGAGAGAATGTGTTACTTTGGATATATTTAAACTAAACTTTTTTTTTCTTTTAAGGTATTAAAGGTATTTAATGGCTCAAGGTTCTAAAAACTGAAGAAAAACCCTAATGCTAAATTCATGGCATAGCTTATATCTCAGAAACACTGGCATTAGGAAAGCTGTCTGTGGTCTCTATGAAAGATTCTGGAGAGAGCTGACAGTTATCTTGCCAATTTGTTGCATTTCCCTGCCATAAATGTAAGTGTAAGAAACTGGAGTAATGGGGTTTGTAGATATAGACTGCTTAAAGCTATGTTTAGGAAAAGATTAGGAAAAAAATAGGACCTTTTCCTTAGATTATATATAAGTATCTTCTCAGGATGTCTACAACTTTTGTGTACTGAACAAGATGTTCATGGTAAGAGCCATATGCCTCCAGCAACTCATTTCTCAAGTTAGTGGCAGAATATGGATATGGGATTGAGGGAGATAGGAACAGGATGTTCCTCTTCTGTTTTTCTTTTCCTGAAAGTCTTGCTCACAATGAAAAGCTTTTAGAAGACCAGCAATCCATCAGAAGCACCCTTCACTGCAGCAGGTCTGAAGGGACAGACTGCTTTCCACAAACCACACAACAACTCCTGATAAAGGGTGGCCTTTTCACGCAGCTGAAACAGGTCTGTTGAAAGCTTGACAGCCAGGAGTAAATCAGATTCGATCAAAGCAATGGTGTGCCTTGCAAAATAAATAGCACTGAATGCTGTGTTTTTGTACACACGCTTGCTAAAGAAAAATTGCCCCTTATTTTTGGATTAAAGCCTGTATTTCCTCTGCAATGACAAACGTCCTTCTCCCAAGCCATTTCTATCAAGCACATCTGGAGCCATGTTTTGGCAAACTGTGTAACACCATGGTTCAGACTCAGTGTCTGTTGATCAATAGCCAGTGCTCATTTAGTCCTTTCAGCAAAACTTTGGAAAACATGAAAATCCCATTGAGTTGCAATGAGACAGAGAGAACTGATAAAGCCACGTTACAGAACTGCTGAAGTTGTGATTGCTCCAGCATCCTTAGAATCACAGAATCATAGAATAGTTAGGGTTGGAAAGGACCTTAAGATCATCCAGTTCCAACCCCCCTGCCATGGGCAGGGACACCTCACACTAAACCATGTCACCCAAGGCCTCATCCAACCTGGTCTTCAACACTGCCAGGGATGGAGCATTGTCGTGCTGAACCCAGGACAAGCATTCACAACCTCCCTGGGCAAAATCCTTCACTTGCACTTTGTTCTTCTCAGCAAACTTCATTTGCACACACCCAATTAACATGTACATGTTTGAAGTTCCCCTAGAGACAAATCTCTGTCACAGGGTCAGCAGCTCAGTAATCCTGTGGCTATTCTAATCCTTTTATTGCAAAGAACCATATTTCTAGTTGTCACTAAGTCAAGATCAATGAGCCAATGTCTGCCAATAAGATTGCTTCATTTTGTTTAAATTGTCATGGGATGGACAAAGAGAAAATACTTTCTGGATGGATTATTCTCTTTTCTTCTTTTACTGTCATGTCTTTTGGTCCTGTGTTGCTCCCTGCCAAGCCAGTGAAAGATTGCGCTACGAAACTCAGTCCTTTAAACCTCAGAAGATCCTGGGGATGTCAACTTCTCTTTCTTTTCTCTACAACCTGCTGACTTGTCACATGTCCCTAGGAGACTCCTATGATACATCAGCTCTTGGGCTTTTCTGTTGTGTACCTTACCGACAGAACTTTCAGACACATGTAAAAAACCTTTCTAGACTGTGTCTGTGATGTTGCCGCTCTGACAATGCTTTTCTGCAGCGCTATGTGAAAACAGCCCATCAAAAAGCCATCAGTGCACCTCCAGGTGTGTTTTGCAATTGTGGCTAATTAAAACACCATCATTTAGGGCATGGGTGGAGTCATTGTAATCCTCAGGGAGCAGAAACCTTGACTGTGCCAGGATAAATCAGGCAGCAGCAAACCCAACTTGCTTGATTTATTCAAGGTAAATCACATTAGGTTCTCACAAAGATGCTAGCTCATGCACAGATACTTGCTTTAGTCTCAAAGCAGAGATCAGCAGAATAGATGCCACATAAATATAAATCAACAATCCTCTCCAAACCTAAAAAGGGTAACATTTTAAATCTTTGGCCTCAGGCTGTGCTTAGCTGGGGGACTAGACTATGAAAACTGTGGCACAGCATTTGAGGTTTGGGGAGAAATCTCTTTTAAACATTATGTAGACAAATTTCTGAGTGTCCAGACATTACTGAGTGCTCTAGATATTATCAATATATAGTTCCCTTCACATCTGGGGACTAAATATCCCTTTATTCATAATGGATAAATGGAGTAGGTATTTTGGCGTTCTCTATCACTGCAGTGGGAAATGCTAATACTCTTTCGGTTTTCTATTCATACACTAGGAGTCTTAAGGTTCAGCTTTATCAGTATATTTTATCCCATATGTTTTCGGTTAGAACTTTTTCTTTACTGACTTCTAATGCTTGCAGCCCCTGAGAAGAGAGGTGACTGGTGAAATTGAAGTAGATCAGTGCAGAATTTAGTCTATGCCAAGGTGCTGATCTTTCTTTTCCCTTTAGAAATAATCCATGGAGTGACCAGAAAAGGTGTTAGGCCTTCCAAGAGTCCTCCTCTTCACCTGCACACTGCTACCCACAGCACAGGGACTGCAGAGACTTGAAATATTTGCCCACCCCTGTCACAGGGAAGCTCCTTCACCCATGACAAGAAAATCATAAGAGTTATGTGAAGAAAATTATTCATAGCAAAATTTGAAGGAGGAGCTTTATCTGAACACGAGTCATATTTCAGGATGCACTGAACGGTTTGGAGAATTTAGACAATGCACGTGTATTGAACGAGTAGAATCTCTTTATTTTTAACTTGTAACTTTTTTGGAGTCTAAAGGATTTAAATAATAACCAAATACTAGCAGAAAGAAAGTTGCAGTTTATTTGGGTGTATTTTTAATCCCACTAAATGTTTCTTGCTACACTAAAAGTCCTGAGAAAAATACATTTTATAAGAACTCCATAGACAAACTTTTTTAGGTGTATTTGATCATTCAACGTCAGATTTGAGGGGGGAGAAGGTGTTCTTCTAAAGGGTTGTTTCCAAACGCGCAAACTTACAGCAGTATTTAGACATAGATTTCAAATAATCATAAAAATACATTGCTACTCACCACTGTACAACATCACTGACACAGACACCAGCAGAATTGCAATCATTTTAGTCCAAAGACAAGAAACAGTCACACAGCAGACCGGTGTGCCTGGAGAGTTAAGTAAAATATTAGGCAGAACGTTATCGCTTGAAACTGGGAAGGGGAAGGCATCAGCTTAGAAAATCATTGTTTTGTAGCCTGGCCATATTTCTGCTTAATACAATTTGGTTATTACCCTTATAGTAAATGCACATATTGCAACAATGGTGAGCCTTAGGTATCCTTCAGATTTCACCAATGTCCTTTATAAACAATATTTGTTTCAGTATCTCTTTAGATGAGTCAACAGGCTCAGCCAAAGCACCATTGACAGGGAGAGCTCATTTAGCAGTGGAATGGTGTACTTGAAGTTTCTTTTATTTTACAAACAGTTTTTACATCTTAGTTGATCTAACAGGGCATTTAAACAATTCTTTAAATTTTAATTCTTTAAATTCTTTAAATTGTTTAAACAATTATGTTTAAATGCAGATATTGTGAAACTGTGTAAATCAAGAGACATTCTGGGATTAATACTATTGAACCCAGTTAATCTGCATTCCATTCTACTAGTTATCTTCACATCACAAAAATCTCTCCCACTCTGTAGTCAAACATTTAATCTGCATTGAGACTAATCTAATGCATCATGTCTTTTCCTAATGATAAAACACGCTGTTAAGAGCTTTAAGTTCTGGGTGTGTTTGTCCTTCCATAAATGTATGTAAAGAATTCTTCTGAAGCCTTGCACAAGTATTTATCAAATACTAGATAATGGATTTGTTTTGATCTATACTCCCAGGTTTGCAGTAATTTTCTAAGAAGTAAGTCAGGTATGGACTTTTTTACAGCCAAATAAATTAATATTTATTTATCAGTTTTCAGATATTTATCTACTGTTGATTATCTGCTCTCCTATTGTCAAATATCACATTAATTCCTATTAAAAAATGTATTATTTCATTAGGAAGTGAGATTATAAATCTAACAGCTCTGCATGTTTATATAGTCTACTATCCCAGATCTCTTACCTATACTTCAGTCTACAACTCCAGTCCCAAATAGCTTATTCTACATTGTTTCCTTCCTGATTCCTGTGTTATAGAGTGCATCTAGAAAGGCTTACCTTGAGGGATATTATTCGAAAGCAGTTGGATGGAGGACAAATGGATTTCAGCATAGTCAGTACTAAGTTATTTATACCCACTTGGATATATACCGCACCCATGTGATCACTTCCTTTATCAAACCACTTCAACATTTATTAATTAATTCTTCCATAAGGTTCCTTAGAGTCATTATGCTCACAGTGTATTTTAGTGATGTAGCTCCAGCCATGTAAAGGATCTATACTGGGAAGTCTGTTCTGCAGGTGCATTCACCGTATAATGACCTTGCCTAATACTCTTGGCTGTAATTAAATAACAATCATCTCATTGTTATTAATCACTCACAAAATCTCTGGGGCATGTGAATATGGCTTTAATAGCTTAGCAAGAGGTAGTGCTCAGTGATGAAAGATGAGTGAAAATTTACACAGCTTTAAACACTGGCATTCCTCAGGGTTGAGAAGTCGTCCCTCATCTATCCACAGTGGCTCTGATCCAAAGCTGAGTGAAATCCAGGGGAAGGTTGAGTCAATGAGCTTTGAGAAGGCTTCTCCTCATCAGAGAGATGTGCTTTCGGCCAGGGTCAGACACCACAACCCTTCACAGATGCCATTAACAAAGGCAAACTGTCCACTGAGTTTTAGCATGGAAAAGTGAGAAGTCCACAAACTGGAAATTGCAGAAATACATACATGGACAGGAGGCTTGGGTCCTCCAAGACCTTCAGAAAGCCTTTTGACACTGTCTCCGCTAAGATCCTCCTAGAGAAGCTGTTGATATATGGGCTGAATGAGCCTGGTAACATGGGTTGAAAACTGGCTGAATAGAGGGGGCCAGAGGGTAGTGATCAGCAACACAAAGTCTGGTTGGAGGCCAGTGACTGTCAGTATAGGTGTCCAGGTCTGGGCTCCTCAGTATGAGACAAACATGGACAAGCTTGAGACAATCCAGGGCAGGGCCACAATGATGATTAAGGGACTAATTTCTGTGTGAAAGCAGCACTTGTCATCTCTCATTATGAGGAGAGGTTGAGAGCTGAGACTCTGCAACCTAGAGAAGGCTCAGGGGGATCTAATCAATGTATATGAATATGTGAAGAGAGGGTGCTCGGTGACATGACAAGAGGTTCACTGTGAACATCAGGAAATGCCTTCTTACTGTGAGGGGGACCAACCACTGACACAGGATGCCCAGATAGCTTGTGGAGCCTCCCTCACTCCCCTCCCTCGGAGATATTCCAAAGCCATCTGGACACGGCTTTGGAATCACAGATGTTTGCAATCACTAGGCATCTGGGCAACTGGCTTTAGGTGGCCTTGCTTGGGCAGAGGGAGTGGACCAAATGACCTCCTGAGGGGCCTTCCAAGCTCAAACATTCTGTGATTCAGTGATGCTCTATTGGTTCAGTACTGACATGTTGACAGGGTCCAGTCATAGCATTTCTGTGTCCAGACTTACCAAGAAAATTTACAGAAGAGTGAAACATGGCAGAAATTATGTGTTAATGATATAAAAATTCATTTTCATGTGGGTTTTGGTGTCTCCATTTGCAGTATCCAGGGATTGCCCAAAGAGTATTTTTACTGCTTGGAAGAACATTTTCAGCTTGACAAATCATAGGGGGCTTGACTGAGCATAATAATAAACATGAGTCCTCTGAGGTACTGGTTTGTCCATATGCCACCATCATTTCTGTACTTCTGCCAGACATGCATAGAGGATTTTCAGGACTGAAAACCCTGGAATATGGGAAACAAATATGTTTTCTGAGGGCAGCCACTGTGTTCACTTTTTTCATGGAGTTTTTTCATTCCTTCTCTTATTTTGAAATTTTTCTCATTAATTTTCATTATTCCCCTGGGAAAGCCAAATGTAAGTCTGACACAACTGTGACCAGAAGGTTGTCATTCAGGACAGGTACCATTAATCCTTTCTCAGCTCCTTTCACAAGATATCCATTACCATCAGAATCCTTCCGATTCTGTCCCCATGAGCACGCTTGGGCAGTAGACCTCATGGCTTTCCAGGACATTAGAGTGGAGATGGTTGTGACCTACCCCCAGTGCCAGGCATGGCTCAGGTACAACCTATTGCACTACACAGGCTAACACTGTCCGAGGACCTGTACTGATGAAGAGAAAACAGACTGATTTATTCTAAACACAGAAGTGCCCTTTAACGTGGAGACTAATGCTACAACTCAGAGCTGATTAAACTTATTAAACAAATAATAAAACACTCTTTAAAAAGGGGAGCCTTTCCCCAAAATGCTTTTTGATACAAAGTCAAACTGACTTTAATGGTTGCTTTCTGCCCTTATGTTCTTGTTTCCATGTCCTTCTGCCTGAGTTCTCCAAAAACTTAATGATAAAAATGTATAAGATAATATGGGTGGGTTTTTTCTTTAATTGCATTTTCTGGCTTTAAGGTGGTTTTGTAAGATTTAAAGGCAAATCAGTTACACAAAGATGTAGTTCACTCAGTTCCTCACAGCAGAACTGGTCTGCCTTGGTTGAGGAGAGGTGCCGCAGAATTACATCTCTCCACAGCACTGCAGTACCATGGCCCTGTTAGTATTCCCAATTCATATATTCTTTGTATTGATATTCCTCTTGTCCACTGACTAACATTCAGTATCAACTGCACTTGGTGCTACTCCAACCTATCCTGCTCTTTGATACGACAGAAAGGCTTCCCTCATGTTATTGGGCACAACAGGGAAATGTATTTTGAAGGAGGGATGCTGCATCACCCCTCTCCCTGGAGGCAGCATTCGTTATGTCACCACCTTTCTTTTTGGCTTTATATTACTTTGAACACATATTTCTTCAATGAAACATCAACGTGCACCAGCTGTAGTGCAAATAACTGCATTTTCTTTGAAATATTAATAGCTTCATCATGTATTTTTGGTCAATAGCAGCATCATATTGCTTCAGTGTACGAAAAACATAGGGTGGTGCAGTCTGGTTGTTCTTTTTTAGAGCTGCTTTTAGTTCACCAGATGTGCACATAAGGCAGGAGGTGAATCTTGGTGAATTCACACAGATTTACCACTGGGTGAAGTCACAAGAGGTGTGAATATTTACTTGGTGAATCTGCACTTGAGGCGCTGAAGTAATGGGAGACTCTTGATTTGGAATAGTGGATAATCTGCATGTGTTCTACACCAGGCAAAATCCTTTTTCTGTTCAGTATTTCAGGTTGTTTTTAAATTACCTTGTATTCATTAATTGTGATTCTCTTAATTGTAAATAAAACTCGAATGAACTACTTGCATTCACTACCCAACCATATAAATACCCTTTATAAAACCCGATTTTTGAAAAGCCTTGCAATACTTTTATTGCAGTTGCATCATTTGTATAAAACACATCTGTTTTTTACACATTAATTTTGCAATGCCTTAATGGAAGACACATTTCTAGGTTAGCATATGGTTAATAGCTTGCCTTGTTATAAATATTTGCAAATAACATGTTTCATCCTCATTTTTACACTAAGGAGACAACTAAAACTGCCAACGATCTTCCAATACACAGGATAATTCCCCAGTGCTCTAGACCGACGTACAGATGCTTTTAAGGCATTTTTGTTTCAGTGCTGGAAAGACATAAAAAAAAACTCTCATCAGGAGAGGTTTTACAAGGAAAATATTAAAAACATACATGAAGGTTAAATATTTTTTTAATACTTTAAAAAATCATTATCAGTAAAAAGAGCTGTTTGATGAAAGATGGCAAATGCTCTGTGGATATCTAAAACTTTTGTTATATTTTCATAGTAAAGTATGGAGAGATATAAAGAGCAAATGTACTTACTTTGGGAGTAAGCAACTCTTTTGACTCTTGCACAGACATAATTTGCATTTTTCAAGAACCAGGAATAGTATTCAACACAGTACCTAAGGATGTAGTTGAGATGTTATCTTTCAGGAGCACAGCTGTATGCACATCATACTGCTAATATTGAATATGGAAATAAAGAGAGAGTTTGATCTTGACAACGCCATTAGATATGTGGAAAAAATCAGCTGAGCATTATTCATGTAGTTTGAATACTGGAAGCTAGATCAGGTCTTGGTCATTTGGGTCTCAGGCAGTAGCTACAGATTCTCAGACATAAACATTAGTGATTGAAAACTGTCATTTGAAAATAGCCTGTTGGAGTATTTTAAGCAGAGAGAAAGAAAAAAGTTAGTGTCAGGCTTTACCTCATGCCTTCCTTCCTGAAGTATCTCCTCTGACCAACACAGAGGCACAGCTGGAAAAACCTACACAGCTCCATCACACAGGGATTGATCTTCTGCACTAGAAGAGTGACAGGAGGCGAGGTCACACGGGAGTCTTTGAGCATCGCCTGTGAACACCCTAGGGAAAAACACAGCTCTGAACTAGTTCAAATGCTTCTCCCATTAAATGTCTTACAGTGCCTTATCTGGGCTATGAGAAACGTGCAGGTTAATACGTCCATATAGGTGTCTTAACATCAAATATAGGTGAGGCAGATACACACAGCTGGGCAGTTGCTTGAATGAAAGCCCAAATATTCTGTTCAACTCATTATTATTTATCATTACGGGTGAGTTACTTAAAACCACGTTGCTTTTATTTATCACAAATGTAAGGAACAACTCTAAAGATGCAGTTTATTTATTATTGTCTGTTTAGGTTGAGATTCAGTTGCCACTGAAGCATCAGTTTTCCACAGTGCAAAGCAGCAGGACAAAGAACAGCGCTGTACACTTGTTACCTTTGGTAGTTTCCCTATGCATATGCTCCTTCAATGAAAAATTCACTTCCAGCTCTGCATGCTTCCCTACACCCACCTTCTAAATCTGAATCCTAGATTATATATGACTGAGCTAATAAACAAACAGACTCTCACCGCTCTCACCATCACTTGGTGTTTTAGCCTCATTAACAAAATAAGTGTGATTTATGCAGAGGTTATGGCTTTCTCTCTGTCAGCTTTCCTCTTCTTGCTTCTAGTGACTTCAATAATAATCTCATTTCAGCCCAGTTTTTAGGGACAGGTAAAGATTCTCTGGATAAATACATTCCTACAGGTTTCATTAAAACTGACAAGTAACGAGAGAAGAAAAGGTCAATCTTTTCCTGCAGTGAGAGGAAGGCAGGTGAAATTTCTCCATTTCACTATTTGTTTGCCAGGAGCCAGCTGTTGAATCAGTGTATTTTCCTTCAAGTTACTACCATTATATTACTTTAGCTTGAGAAAATTGCAGGGAAATGGTGCACCTGGCAATGGCCTCCCTCTTCCCCTCTCTTGAGCCATGGCAATATCTAGTTTACTCTGTTCATTGAATCTTCTGCCATAAGCAGCAAGAGATACACATTTGAACACCAAACATTTCATCCCAGCAACAAATGCAGCTGTGCCAGACTGCAGGAAAAGCAATACAACAGAGTAGGTGATGGCAGCTTATAATGAAATCCTGAATTGCTATGTGGTTTTTCAGTGCTAAATACAATCTCTCTTTAGACTCCCTTTCTGTTTATAGAAAAAATAGGCAAGGTGAAATTGAGAAGGAGGAAGGGGGAAAATAAGAAAAGGTAAGGCACACTTGAAGCTCTTTTCAGCTTTTCAGGTCTTTTTGTCATCATATTAAGAGAAAAAAACTAACATTTGACAGTCTTTTCTTCTCCAAAGCAGTGCCTGTCACACATCATCTTGCACCTTAAGGACCATTATGACAGGGCAGAATCAAAGGACTTGCTAGAAAAAAGAAATACAATATTTACAATATGGTAAAAGACTGCCGGGACATGGCTAAAACAGGTCTTCAACCACATCTCATTTGCATATTTAATAACAATATTATATTATTATAGAATATATTATATTGTTCTATAATTTTATAATAATAATCCATTATTATATAATAACTGAGGAGGAGGTGCTGCATGTGAGGACATGCTTTGTGTCACTACAGTGAAAGCCACTTGCCCTGCAAAGCATCACATCTGATGCTGGGGAGCTGCAGGCACACACATTGTGCTGTCCGCTGCACATAGCAGTCCTTCCAAAGGGATGTCTCTCCTAAACCAGCACTCCAAATATAAGGGGCGTATCTGCAAGCATCATGCTGGTGCTCTGAGAAGATAACAGAGAACAGGCTGTGAGAGGGTACATTTGAATCATGTGGATGTCATATACACCCACTGGGGTGGAAGATCCCGAATGTGCAGGGTGAAGGTTGATTGCAATGTGGCTTTGCCATTTGCATAACTACCAGCAAGCTTTGGCCATGTGCAGATAAAGAGCCCTACCTGCAGAGAATAATCCCTTTAGACAATGTAATTGCATTTCCCGGTTCACATGTCTCGCATACTTTATAGCTTTGGGCCATCTTATGTTATGTGATAGGAGAGGTTGCGGGGGTTAAATTTGGACTAATGAAGTTCTGTTGAAATAAGGTTGAGTTCTTTAGTGCTGACAAGAAGTTTAATATAAAATGGCATTCATGGGCAGGAGGAAAATAAAGGCTCTGCCAACCTGAAAGAGATAGCTATGATCCCATTTTTCTCCTGCCAGCATTTGCCCAAGGTAGTGGGAGTCCTGGAACAGTGGGCAGACACTTGATGCTCCCAAACTCACAGGCCCCTCTGCAAGCTGGTTGTGTGTCAGAGGCACTGCACAAATATCAGGGATAATAAGGAAGTCAAGGATGGGCAAGAGGGAGCCCCGTTTCTGTTAATGTTTCATAAATGTCATTAGGATTAGGCTTTGTCCACTGAATAGCATTTGACACACCTTGATTTTTTCCCACTCCTTGGCACTTAAAAATGAATGATTTCTTGCTTTAATAAACACTCTTCGTGCTAAAAACTGCACATCAGAGCGTGAGGCAATGAGGTTTTAATAAAATTTGTCCATGAAAAGTAATGTAGAGTTGCTGTGAATAATTAAAACTTGCTAACAGCCACCCTCCAATGAATCTCAGTTTCCACCGCAGTGGGTACTTGCTCTCCTGCCTAACAGGTGTTAAATACTTCATGCAAGCTATGTGTTCCAGCAGAAATTCACCTTTAACTAAATGCAAATTGAACAACTGCAGTTTCAATTTGGACTCATCTATGTGGGAAAGAGAAGTCAAATAGAAAAGCTGCAAGTTAAATTGCCTTGGTTTTCATTTTTGACAATCACTTGATTTTAAATTAATGCTGCATTTACATAATGCTGTATTTCTTTAACGCTGAAAACCCTTGTCAATTATGTTATATTTAATTTTATTTGGATTGAATAGTATGCTCGCATCATTGTTGAAATGAAAATTTTCAGTGCTTCCTAGAAATGTTTTATCTCTTCTGTAATTCATTTCTACCGTGAAATGTATTTCTTTTTTTTAATTCAATTCACAATTTCCTACAGATTTGGATAGAAATTTAAAAAAATAGTGAAAAGTAGGAGTTTCTTTCAGAATCTTCTTCTCTATGAATTTTCTTTCCTAAGAAATCGAGTCACCCTAAAGGGACCAAAAAATGAGGAACCACAGCTCCCTGTGCAGAGCTCCGCTCTTGTCTATTTGAAATTACCACGTTACTGTCACAGGCAGATAAGTGACCAATACTTGCTGCACTAAACAGACTTTTCCATTATTAGCTCAGTATCACGTCTCTCTGACACTGAGATTAAATTTTGCTGCCAGTGAAAGGCAAGGATATGGCTACTGTGAATAATTCAGATCTACAATATCCCTCCCTGCATGCTCCAATATGCACAGTTGCATATTTTATCAGTTCACATAAGCTTTTGTGATTTAAGAAATGACTTCTTGGGATAATGTCTCAGACTTCAGAGTACTGTGGATGCCCTTCATTGCTTTACGATCCCACTTTATTTCCTCAAATGCATGACTGATATATGCAGGTAGACAAACTCTGCCATCCTGGTTTCCAGTGGGGAGGCATTAATGACTCCATTCCTTGGTCTTATTGAAATCCATGTTTCAAAAGGGGCTGGTTCCCAGTCCATGTTTTTACAGCTTCTATAGTGTTGCCCACCAGACGGATATTGGCACATGGACAAACTGGACTGTGCACACACTGGACATACAGAGAACTTGGGTTTTGTGCAGAAGTTCTGGTGGTGAGAATTACCATAGAGTATTCTTCTGTTCCCATCAAGGTAAGATCAAGATAGGTCTCCCAATAAGGCCTAGTTCAGCTGAAATGCTTCTCTTCACACCATCAAAAGTCTCAAGAAATCAAACTCTATTTGTGTGATGTGACATTGACTCATTTTGTTTATACAACCAATGTATGTCATGGGGGTGAGGACTCGTATTTTGAACTCTTCTTTAAACAGAAGTAAAATGAGAGAAAGGTGAAAAAGGATATTTGGTTTCCTATCTACATGGTTCAAAAGCTCCCTTACATCTAGAACTGCTCCTTGGCTCAGCACCTATGAGTCTTCTCCTTGGAAACGTGTCTCAGTGGATAGGTTTTTTACTGCATAGTTCTCAGCCCTCCCAGGCAATAGTTTCTTCCCCCTCTTCCTTGACACTGCTTTTCTGCAGGACTTGTGTTTCTGTGATTACTTGATGCTGTTGTCGCACCTTGATTTCCATGGTCAGCATTTTTACTTCTGATAACATTATTTACTTTTGACAATGAATGCCCCACAGAGCTGGACGCTCTCAAAGACTTTCCAAATGCTTTTCAAATAGTGGGGAAGAACCACCAGGCTGCAGAGTTTCCCTTCATATGAAAACCTGCTGCTGAGGCTCACGGTTTCACTTTACCTCTCCTGTTTTGACAAGCAAAATACCAGCAGCAGTTTTCTCTTAGTCATATTTATTAGGAATCCTTATCAAACCCCCACATTTCCCTTTGACAATACCAGAACGGTGCAGTTTGTTTTCCATGTTTCCTACTAATCCATCACAAACCATTTAATCAGCATTTGTCTTTGTTCTCCTCGCTTACCATCTTTCAGAATTTTCAGGCTTTCATTTGTTCTTCTTATGATTAACTTATTTTTGTTGTATTTCCTAAATGTCCAAACAAAGCTTTGAACAAGTATTAGTTGACTGGCATTTTAGTTCTAAAGAACTAAACTGGTTCTAAAGACTCCTCAGGTATCAAATCTAAATGGAGACCCCTACGATTTTGTCCCATATATTAACTTTGCACTACTATGCTTCCCTTAGACAGTCACCATATGGAAACACAAGCAGTTGAGGGGCAGATATCCAAAGTTCCCTTTGGCAGTCCTCACTACCAGCAAGACTCACGTTCCCACTCAATTGTGATAGCAGCAGAGTGAACTTCAGTGCAGGGATCAAGAACAGCCTTTTCCCATAACATCCCATGACCTCTTAGCTCCATCTCAGCTCTAAACATCCAAAGTGGTGGGACACAGTCATAATACCAGGAGACCTTGGAATTGTACTATAGGAGTTTTCACGCCACCATGAGCGGTAGCTGCCAAATTTCTCTTCCTATTTTGCTGCACAAAATCAGACAACCACAGTGCAGGTCTGGAATACAGGCACACAGATTTTATCTGTATCCCAGGGCAGCCAGTGTGGATTTTTCCTCTAGTATAAGATCATAGTAACACTGATGTACTTTCCATATTGCTATCAATACTAGAACATACACACCTATGTATCCCTCAAATTGACTTCCTCAACTACAACGTTAGTGGGAGCATATAATCAAGAAGTGTAATTAATATACATGCAGCTTCAGCTGTGTTTTGCTTACTGTTCAGATGGCCAAGTGGTTGAGTTTCCAGTGTGACCACTGAGGGTGAGAACACCGGACTGGGGTGGAAGGATCACAAGGGTACTAAAGATGTCTATATGATGGGGTGGATTTTACCTAGTTTTTAGGTGTCCATGATGCTGGATCCTAGAGCTGCAATAGTTGTGTTCTGTTCCTGAGGACTGAGATGTGCGGCTGAGATTTATTCCTGTTGTGCTCCTGAGTGCTGCTCCTACTTTGTGAATTTGGATGTAGGTAGCCTGGACTCAGACACACACACACACATGCTCAGCATCCAAAGTAGGTGCTGGATTTCTCCAGAGTTCAGACGCTCCTCTGGCATTGAATTAGGTCTAGTTTTTCAAAGCTTCTTACTGAGCACTTATCTGTAAATATCATTTGATTGCCAACATGAGTATATGATGCTTGTAAGTGGAGTGGCACAACATCTTATATTAACTCTTAGTTTCTAACTCCTTATTGGTGTTATCTAAAGGAAGAACCGAGCCTTCCTGAAAATCTAGGGGATGAAGATCCGTCTTTAGCTCAAGAGGAAGTTTGCAATATTCTAAATTGAGGGCAAGTCTGTAGATTCCATGTGGCATCGACTGACTTCATAATTTTGTTTGTACCAATAGGAAGATTTAAAGCATGATACTTTCTTTCAGAATGAATCAATCTTAAGGTTCTCCAACCCATGTTAAAATTGACACATGGGGTACATATGTTAATTTCATCACCTCGGTATAATTTGTATGTTGAATGTGTGATTGTGTATGATTCACAAACAAATACGGAAGCAGTCCCTTAGACATTCTGGGTGGTTTACATAAATAAGAAGTCATGTAAATGAAATGTGTATGTTGTTTCTGTGTGGAAAAACCCATATATTGATGGAGTTTCGAACATACTACTATTTTTGCTGAATGGGTACGGTTACTTACTGGTAGCTGAGTAAAGCTTCAGGCTCACACCAGGCCTGTAGGGTGGCACAGACAGCAGTGCAGAAGACAAATCTGAGGGAGAGAAAAGAATAGAACTTGCCTTGACATCTTTGAAAAATAAAGAAGGAAAAATCCCCTCTGAAGCCACAGACCACTAATAAACACTTACATAGACACTGATGTATAAATACATCCACAGTCACCTATTCCTATAAATGCTATTTTCTATTCCATAAGTGTTCCATCTGACATGCTTTGTTATTATCCCAGATCAGTCTCACCTGGCTCTGTTTGTATGATTTTGCTGGTTTCTTGAGGAGACACTGTCTGCATCCAAAATGCATCCATGTCACCTGTGGGAACAGAAAGACATGTGCTTCATGTCATTCAGAATATTTGTTATTTAGCTGTCTCCTGAGAAGTATTGCTCCCTCACCCAGCGCTTCTAGTGGAACATAAAAGTGTCAAGATGAAAAAGGAAGGACAAAAGCTGTACTTCACCAGATCTTGAAAAGTTCATGGGCTAGGGAAAGGTAGGATTTAAAGAAAGTGTGTAAGTGGAGACCAAGAGAAGCAGCCCCATATTGCTTTTCCACAGCTCTGCTCACCAAATTTGGAGCAAAATGTGAGGGAAGACCTGGATGGCAGAAATATCCATGAGGAGCAAGACTTAGTTTTCCCCAAAAGAATAAGGAACTATGAGATGGACCCAATAATTGATTTTAGCACTTGCACGACAAACACATTGACTCACTAGTGACCCAGAATGGGTCTCCCTAAACAGAATGCTAATGCTGTGGGTTTAGCTTTTGGCCAAACCCAGCACTAGCAGGTAGTTAGTTTCAGTCCTCCTCATTGTACTCACTGGGCTGCAGGGCTGGTGATGGGGTTGAGCTCCCCCCTGCAGTCAAATGGGGTCCAGCTGTGCCGAGTGGTCCGGAAGCGTCCACATGTAGTGGTGGAAACCACAGTTCTTTCACTCCAACCGTCTTTGGCCATGGTGGGGACCTCGTGGTGGTGATTTCCTCCCCTTTCTGGGCAAGAGGGATCCTGGTAGCTGCAGAAGCAGGAGAGGTGGAGGGAGGGCACCAGCTATGTACTGCATGCTGCTGCCCCATGCTAGCAGTGAGCATAACACACTGGGTAACAATATGCAAATAACAAAAGAAGGAACTGAAATATTCCTGCAAATTCAAGGTTTTTTCCTTCTCATAAATTATTTTTTATTTCCTGAAGGCCTTCACTACAAAGGAATGAGCTGAAAGCTCTTGTTTAGGTGGAGGTGAGAAGGCAGGCATTAGAGGACAGATACTGGAAGTTGAGAAGTGATGACACTGTGTGGCAGGAATGGCACTTGGGTTAGAAGAGATTGCAAAGGTTGGTATGCTGATAAGCAAATATAAAAGCTTATAAAAAGACAGCAGTCTAACTAGAGAAAATGTAATAATTTTGTTGTAGAGGGTTGTAGCTGAAGTGATGAGGAAACATGAAATCAAGGTCTAAATTTCTCTTGGCTTCTACTACATGCAGGCAAGTGTGAAGCCTTCTTTATGGCTTTCACAATGAGGCAGACTAACACATGCCTTGTAGCCCTGTGGCGAAGATAAGTGCACTGAAGTTTATGAAATGCTCAGGTACTCACAACTGAAAGTCATATAAAGACAAAGATGGAGAAAAACAGAGGAAAAAAGATAATAAAAAAGGAGAGGAAGCCGTTTAATCTGTCTTTTTTGTTGTTGTTGTTTAAAACCAACAACCATTTTTTCTTACTTCTCTACCTTGTTAGAAAACTTTTTCTAATAAAATGTCTTTTTTACAATAGTTTTCTATCCTCCAGCTATCCAATGCATCACTGACCTGATCTTCTGCTGCTTTGGACAAGCTTCTATTTTACCCTGTAACTGTAGTTCAACATCACAGCGCTGAGTAGCAAACATACATGATCACTTGTCAAGATGTTAATCAAGGAGAATATAAATTTAGGTCTGACAATATTTGCTCACTTTTAAATGTCCACGCATGTTCTGCTGATGGATCCACTGTTTTCTTTGGGTCTTCCTGTAAATTCATGACACTTGAAAACATCGAGTCTACATCTTTGAGGTGTGAGAAGAGAGGGTTAGAACACTCACCATCCCTTGCATGTTGTGTGATAAAAAGGGAACAATTCAGGTTCTGGTAGAATAGAAACAACAGTTGTCTTCTTTAATTAATCTTTGGCAAAGTGATATTCTTTGAACAGGAGAGAAGCATTCTACAGCTTTCAGCACAGGTAAACTCGCCCCTGATTTCACTAGCTGTCTTCTTGCTTTAATCAGGCATCGAAAATGAGAAATAGTCATGGGCAGCAATGAGATGTGATCACTTGAAGGGCAGCTCAACCTAGCAATGCAGCTTTGGGTGGAGGATCATCGCAGCACAGTTTGAATACACCCAACTCATTTCTGAAGGTAACTCATGTGAAGGTATCAAGTTATTTGTGCTGAGAGCTAAGGAAGATGTCATTTAGGTTAACTGGGAGCCTCTCCAACCTAGTGCTGAATTCTGTTAAAGCTCTCATCTCAGGAGGTTTTGTTAGTTCCTCCACTAAAAGGCCTTGTAGCCAATGATTTATAAGTTTGTGAACTTCATTTATAATTATAAAATTAAACATCCAATAATATAAAATATTATTCTATTTTAATGATAAAGCTAAAATAATGTGTACATATATAAGTAATGATAATAATATGAAATAATATTTTTACATTATGAAGGTAGGGTATTCATTGCAAGTTTTTCATTGTTGGCCATGGTTTTCATTGTTGTTGCTATTTCCTTTTACTCCCCAGGATTTACTTACCCAGGTCAGAAGATGCGTTACTGGAAAATGTATAATTAATAACAGGGGATTTCTCCAGCACTTCCCAAAAGTCAGACAGATTTCTCCCTGCAAACAGAAATGATTACAAATATCAAGAAATGCTTCTTTCTAAATGTAAACCATCGCTGAGAATAAGTAGGGCAATATTTTGGGGTGGAATAGTTTTACCTGTCTGCCCTGTCATCACACAGATGTAGATACAATCTGAATCATTGCTCTGACGCACTGAAAGGCAGAAAAATGTAAACCAGGCCAGTGCTGCCAGTTTTCTTTATATGATACTAGCTTGAACAGTTGAAAACACAAACACAAAATGATACGTGGCTACTGCAGCTGGACAAATAATTTTCTTCTGACCTGATTTTTGGTAAAAACCTTGAACCAGCATCAAATCCAAATGCAAATATTTCCATGGGAAACTTTTCTATGTAATTAAAATTGTAAATTACAAGTGTCTTTACATGGGAAATGAATTTCTTATGATAATATAGCCCATAATTCTTCTTTAGGAATCACAATTCCCCAAATACCAGTATTAAATAGTAACCACCCAAACTTTCAAACTAAACATAGTTGCTAATAGAGACACTCATGTCTCTACGTTATATATATCCACATTATATATGCATCTTGTTCCTTTAAGGAGACTTGTTTACAAGTCTTGCTTTGCATGAAAAATGCTGCTGAATTAGAGCAATGGGCTTTTATACACTTTTCTATGCTTGTTTCCATGCCAGGAGTAAATCAGAGAAATAAGGCAATGACAAATGTTAAAAGGAAATGCAAACCTGAGAGAATAGAAGTGGATTTGAATATTTCTGTGAGATAACTGGTGGAGTTTCCAGTAATATCAACAAGTAAAGCTGTGAAATCTGGACAAAAAAAAACAGAGAAAGTTTATGATTGAAAACACACATTCTATCATTTATGTGAAGTCAAAAAATCACTTTTATATGTGATCATATTTTTGATATAAGCTTGTACATGATAATAATGGTTCAAATACTTTAACTTCTAGATGTTTCTGCTGAATGGCAGAGGACTTAAGAAGCCACTGTAATACTCTGCAGAAATATATATGAAAGACAATATCCAAACTAGCATCAGAAGGAGATCCAAAGCCTGTAAGCTCTGCCTGCACCAACTGCCTACCTATCTGCCATGTAGGACCATCCAGGAGCTATCTGCTTGTCTCCTCTGAGGTTTACTTCAGACATACTGATGATGTTGTTGTCAGCTCAAAAAAGCGGGTAGCGGTGATATGGTGTTATGACTTTTTCATAACAGGTTCTAGCAGTAACAGTTCTCACTTAGGAGGTGACAGACGTGAGGCCTATGTTGGTTCCTGAATTCTTTCTGCCTGAAAGGATGCTGTCATCACCAAAATGTTCTGGATTTAGCACAGAAAGTTTAAAGTTTCTCCACTATCCTCCAAGGAAGACAGGGTCATTATGGAATAAGTCTTGTGAGATGTGTGGGTCCAGAAAAAGCCATGAGAGCCATTGAGGCCAATGTGTGGTCACCACATGAAGCTTAGAGACTCCAGGTTCTGGTCACTAGCTGCTGAGCTACTTTTGATATCTTACATTAGCCAGCCATAGAATCCAAGCACTCAGATCCATCTTGGAACGTTAAATATGGTGAGATCAGGGGTGTGAATGATGATTTGCCCAACAGCATTTTGCAGTCCATTAAACAGCCCTATTACATGTTAATCCTTGCTTTTCACTCTAAGGCTAGCTGAAGTTATTGGAGACTATTGGTGCAGAGTAACAGTTGTTCATCTCATGTGGGTCATCTCAGTAGACCTAAAGTGGCTGTGTAGTGTCTCCCGCACTGCTCTTTGTATTCTGAAGAGGAAAGGGAGGTCTTTCAGCTGGGTAAACCACACCAGTCATTTAACTGATGGCTCCATTCCAGTCTAGCTGGCTGGATGCAGCCCTCTGAGACTGAGTTCAGTGAGCCTCCCTAAAGGTTCGGAGCAGCCTCTTGTCATGAGTTATGGCTTGTACTTCAATAAGGTGATGATACTCATATGAATGAAGTCTGAAGGATTCAGGCTACAGCGTGCAGCTCCAAAGGAAATAATTAATCTTAAGTACATGCAATTGCCAGTGTCTCCTGTGTACCCACCTGTCAAGTCATTTGTCACATTGTTCAAACAGTAGCAGTAACGCATAGGGAACTTGCCAGGGTCAACATTTTTCACATTGGAAACTGTAGGGAGAGACAGAGAAAAATCAGTATCTTGGCACAGGGGCTGTGTGAGAGAAAATGCTCCTGCGCAAAGAGCCAAGGCACTCACTGTTATAAATGGTGACTGATACTTTGTGGAAGGCAAATGAGCTGTAAGACGTGATGCTCAGCAAAGAGAAGAGCTTTTTGGTACCTGTGGAAACACATACTCATGCTATTAGTGGTTGAAACCAATTATGAGAACAGCATGTTTTGACTCAGCTCATTTAGGAGACAGGCTGAGGGAGCTGGGGTTGTTCAACCTGGAGAAGAGAAGGCTCTTGGGAGACCTTAAAGCAGCTTCCAGTGCCTAAAGGGGTAATGGGAGAAAGCTGGAGAGGGGCTTTTTACAAGGACATGTAGGGACAGGACAAGGGGCAATGGCTTTAAACTGAAAGAGGGGAGATTTAGATTAGACCTTAGGAAGAAGTTCTTCCCTGTGAAGGTGCTGAGGCGCTGGCACAGGGTGCCCAGAGAAGCTATGGCTGCCCCATCCCTGGCAGTGTTCAAGGCCAGGTTGGACTGGGCTTGGAGCAACCTGCTGTAGTAGAAGGTGTCCCTGCCATGGCAGAGGGGTTGGAACTGGATGAGCTTTAAGGTCCTTTCCAACCCCAACCATTCTATGGTTTAATTTCTGAAAGACTTCTGAGGTGCAGATACAGCTGCCTGAGATTCAGTTCTTCCTCATTTCCACTGAGGGAAGGCTCACTTGCATTATTTATTTGTTATTTGGGTTTTTTTTTAATTCAAACCTACACTGGATTATAAAGTACTTTCCAAAGGCATCCCATAAGTAACTATGTCGTGTCTATATAGAAACACACACTACTTTCTAAATTCTTTATGTCAGATAACAAACTGCATTATAAATGTGCAAGAGTAACATGTTCCTGGAATCAATTCTGGAGGCAGACAGCATGCATTTATGGCTTCTGCTAATACCCATTATCTCATTCACCACTAGGCTGACAGCCTGTGTGACCTGCCCAGCCTTGTCCCATTACCTCTGAGCACCGTGTTTAGCATTCCATTCACCAGCTCTGTCAGGTTAACAGCAGCCAGATCCACGGACTTCGCAGGCAGCTCTGAAAAAGAAGGGCTCTCTGAGCAGCTGGCTGTATGAAGGCACAAGGAAAAGGCCATTTGTCCCCGTTTATGTATGGAAAAACATCTTCCAGAATGGGAAATGGAAAGAATGAGCAGATTAAATATTGTAATGTACTCAAAAATAATAAAATAATGAGGAAATAAAGATGTCAGGAGTGCAAAGAGGAGCCTGGGAAGTAGAAAGGTCAAGCCGGCAGTGCAAGTGCAGGCCAACACTGAGGCAGGGCTCTTGGTCACCTCTTCCCTTGAGCATGCCCTTGAGGGGCTGGCAGGGAGCAGAGCCAGTCCTGGTGTTTGGGTCCCTTTTCGTGCCAGGCAATCGGTATTTGCTGCCAAAAGAGCAGTAAGGAGGAGAAAGTGCCCAGGAAAGGTCCCCCCTTCCCCAGTGCTATGTGGAACTGGGATGAAAACATAGATCTGATTCTTTTTTTAGCCACCTTGATGGCTATAACGCCACTACAGAATAAATGGACTGCAGCTGAATCACACTTCTCTTTTCAAGTGATTTCTGTAGCCGTTGCTTATTTGTTTTTCCCAAGTTGAGATTTCCAAAGATGTGCTTTTGCTTCGCTCCCACAACGGCATGCAGAGGTCTGTGAGTGAGTGACAGAAAGACAGAAAAAGGAGCAGGATGGGAGAAGAAGCATAGAAAGCTGAGATGAGAACAAAATCGAATCTGGGGGTAAATACGATTTTCCGATGACTTCAGTATTATTTTTAGCCAATTCAAAACAAAGCTGCACCCCAGAGCTGGAAGCAGGGCTTGTCCGCAGTGTAGAAGAGAAGAAAAGGATAACAAAAGGGTATTAAGAGCTGGGAAGGAGAGAAAGGAAAAAGAGAAAACTTCATTTTAGGTTTCTGGAAAGACAGAGGTTAAAGTGGCCGAGGATCTGGGTAAGGCCTGGGTTGGGTGAGGAGCTTTTGCAGCAGTGGTGGATTTGGGCTCATGGAGAGCAGCCCATCTGCTGACACCTCCATGCCCAGCACAATACCTCCACTCCCGTTAGCACGCACACACAGGGCCTCCTGTTGTGCTGCTTGTTACCTGCGGTAGCCAGCACTGCCACTTGCTTCTCTTTCTTGTTTTCTCTTCTTATGCAGGAAGCTGTGAAGTGAAGAAAGAGGCTGAGAAACCGTTTTCCACTTTGAGCCTTTTGCCTGGGTTACTTTGCTACTCTCATTAGTTATAGCTCAGAAACTGATGGATATCAGCACTGCAAAGCAGGCCACTGAGTATCCACAACAGCAGCCCATCAAATGCCTAAAAATAAGGATGTCCTAAAGCACCAGCCAGATGCTTTAGCTGACAGCTAATGGAAGAAAACAGATTAAATGTCTGAGTTTGCCCCCTTAGCTCAAGAATCCAAAGAAAACAGTATTATCAAACTGTTGTAAAGACCTGCAGTAGGCTTGGACCCAACATTAACTGCAAGGAATATAGTGTAATAAGGCCAACTCAAAACAAGTCTCCACAGGCTAGATGCATGTTTGTTATTCAAAGCAGTCATTCAACTGAGTACTCTTCTCCAGAGTTCTGTTGCAGGAGGAATGAACTGGAGCTGGGTTCAGGATGTTGGACTGGCTTCCTGATTCACTCTGTGCCCAACAAATGAAAGATGCAGAGCAGTGATTTAGGTATCACAGGACACGCTGAAGTGCACGACTTTGGTGCTTAGGATCCCTATTCCATCAGCGGAGAGCTGAGTGCCTCCAAAGAATAATCCAGAAGGCTCTCCACATGAGCCAGTGATAGCAAATGCTACAGTCCCATCCCTCTCTGGAGGTTCAGCTTCTCAATCCATCAAGCTCCCCAGGAAAAGTCCTCTCCTGGGATCTGGTGGTGAGGAGGTCCCACCTCAGCTGTGGTGATGCTTCTCTCTGCGTTAAAACCTAATGGGCAGCGATCTCACCAGGGAATATGAAACCTGGGTTCAGCTTCCTCTTCAGAAAGACTAAACCTGTAGGGCTGCAAGCAGCAGAAGAAAGAGGAGGTGTGCCTGCATGGTCTTGCTGTTCGCACTCAGAATGGTGAAACCTGGGTGCTTGCCCTTATTCGTACAAAAATCTATTCCTTGTACAGCAGACAATCCCAGGATATCTATCTCTTTCACCTTCTCTCCTTATATATATATATATATATGAATGAAAAATACCCTATAGATAGACAAGGCCTGTGAATCCTGACTCCTCGTGCAGTACTCATCAGCTGTATTAACATCTCTAATTTTGTATGACCTAAATTTGGACTACCAACATAGGCGGTAGGAGCTCTTCTAATCCTCTGTCTCTTTCCATACACACCTTTCTGACTCCAGATTCATGGCATGGGATACAAAAGTAGACCTTTGCCTTCATCTGGTCTGCCCTGCTGAATGGCACCAGCCCTGGGGATCCAGCCCATCAGCCTTGCTTGTGCAGGGTGAAAGAACCAAACCTGCCACAGATGTGGAAATGGGACTGTGGGAGCAATTGGGAAAGAGACACCCTAGGAGCACCAAACCATCATCATCCTTACCTGTGTTGAAAACCAGAAGGAGACACAGAAATCCCAGGCTCATCTTCACTGCCACATGCCAGCAGAACCACTGCATTCTGGACTCTGACTTCCAGCAGGTTTGGATGCTCTAGGAAAAAGAAATACTCTTTTAGTGGTGTTAAAGTTTGCAGTATTGTGTCCAAATGTTGTCCCAGAATGATGTGACCATGAGAGAATTATTAGGTCTCTGAGATGCAGAGAAAACACGTGATATAAATGGCAAAGAATCAGAAATCACACAATCAGCATTTTCTCTGTCTGTGTTTGTGTCATGAATTTAGTGACTCTTGATTTTTTGAGTCCTATGTCAGGGTCTACAAGAACGCTGGAGAGAGACTCTTCATCAGGGGCTGTAGTGATAGGACAAGGGGTGATGGGTTCAAACTTAAACAGAGGAATTTCAGGTTAGATATAAGAAAGAAGTTCTTTACTGTGAGGGTGGTGAGGCACTGGAATGGGTTGCCCAGAGAAGCTGTGAATGCTCCATCCCTGGCAGTGTTCAAGGCCAGGTTGGACAAAGACTTGGGTGACATGGTTTAGTGTGAGGTGTCCCTGCCCGTGGAAGGGGGGTTGGAACTGGATGATCTTAAGGTCCTTTCCAACCCAAACTATTCTATGATTCTATGATTCTACGTAACTGTGGCTTTAGTGGGGCTTGGTAAAGTCATCTCCACAATCCTCTTCTCTGGCAGCATGACCTGAGCCCAAGGGATACTGACACATCAGGTGCCTAAACCCTTTCTGTTGAAAGATGATAAAATTTACTCATGTTCCATTTCAGACCAGGTATTAACTGCTTTTATTTTCAGAAATTTTCCTTGCCTGGTCATCCCTAGTCTTGTATTTCTGTACTTAATTGTTGTCATCAAGTTGTGTCCTGTGCTGCCTTGGCTAGGTTCTTGGGAGGGATTAACCATGCTGTGCCTTCCAGACAATGATCTGCTTTACAGATTTCAAAGGATTAATTAGAGGTGGTTAGAAAAAGAGAAGGAAAATCTTAGGTTCCTAACATGCTCCCCCTTGTTTTTGTAATGTCAGAACATGCCAAATAGTTCTGTAGTTGTCAGAAAACGAGGCAGCATACGAAAGTTAGCAAAAAAAAAGGCAATTTTTTCCCCTATCTCTTAGAGTAACTCATCTCGCAAGTATGCAGCAAATCATTATCTACAAGATAATACTGTTTGATTAACAAACTATTATCATAATGTTTAAATTCATTCTCACAGTGAATTCACTAGAGAACGAACACATTCTGAAAATAGCTAATTTGTACTTAGTGCCTCTGAACACACTCTTCCTTGAAGAAGATGAAATGATACCAAACATTTCTGTGTTTGAAATGTCTGTGCTTGCTTGTCAGATGAGTCAAAAGTGTTTAAGTGCTAGCTCTGCTAATTCAAACAAAGCTCCGAGAAGCTTTTTAGGCAGTTCATCCTATCTATTCAGTCCATCTGCCTAATCTTTTCTACTCGACTCCAAGCCTATACTCACCCACTGTTTCTGCACAGCATGTGCAGAAGAAAGGGCGGAGGAACAAAGAAAGCCTTGGCGAAATCTTTCTCCACGGACTTCATATTCTGCCACTTTCCATGATCTGGACTGATAGTGCATGGACAGAGTCCAGTGTCCCATGGACCAGAATAGCATCAAAAATCCTAAACTTGGCTCTTCTAATATCGATATTTGGGATCTGACCAACAACTAGACTGCAGACCATAAATGTATTGCTACCACAAGGATCACAGCGCCTGACACCCCCGCAAGGCCATCTCTGTGTGGTGTTATAGAGCTGGTTCATAAGTAAAAGGGTTGATAGGTAGTAGATAATTTCCTATCAGGGATCTAACTTCATTACTTATTTACTTGAACTGGCTAGAGTTGTTCATGGTGGTGGGACAGGGAAATAAATAACTGATAGAGAACGAGCAGGCTAGAGAAGCAGTTAGAGTACATGCCTAGAGACAGAGAAATGGCAAGAAGATTGACATAGGAAGGAACTATCTTACCAAAGCATCTTAGGAGCGAGAGAGGAGAAGAAAATAAGAGCTGTAAAAGTAGAAACAAAATAGACTGAGATACGAAGTTGTGCTTGTAAGCATCCCATGCACATTGAGAGACGTTCCTGCTCACCTGGATTTGCAGCTCCCTGCTGTCCTCCCCACTGAGCTGCTCCTCCATGTTAACCAACACACGCAATTTTCTCCTCTTACAATGCTGATTTGCAGCAGGAATTTGGAGCAGGCATTAGCTTGGCCATAACACCCACATTTAATCGAGGTGTGACTACACACTACAGTCTAGCAATTAAGACAACATGCAAACATAATCTGGAAGAATGGATCATAACAGCCCAAATCTTGTTCTAACAGAGAAATATTAAATAAAGTTGGTATAAAATGATGGAAAACCTTCCATTCATGGAAGCAGATTTACCATTGTGGTGTCCCCTGCCCAGTACAAGATGCTTAAAGAGAAATTGCAGAGAAATGTCAACACTAAGAACATTGCTTAAGAGACAGCCCTTCCTCCTCAATTGATAAAAGCTGATGTAAATTTGAAGCAGTAGGTGTTAACTGTTTCCAAACACTTTTCCCAGCATTAACTCTCTGAATATTTACGCTGTCCAGTTAAATTCCAAGGCCATCTATGACATTCCTAGAACTGCTGCCTGAAATATCTCTCAGCAAAGTCGATTTTAATAATATTAACTTTTACAACACTAATCATCTTTTCATTCCTCTAGTTATCTGATACTTAGATTTTATCTATCAGGGACAAGTCTTTATTACTTTGTGACTGTATCTCCTTGTTTCCAACATACGTGACACTACTGTGATGACTGAAATACACGTCCAGATTGCAAACATGAAACCCTCATTGTACTCCAGCTCAAAATCACTAACCATTTCCATTTCCAGACATTCTGAGATTCACAGACACCACAGGCACAGGTGCCACACATCCATGAGCAGACCAACAGATTCCAATAAAGTGACTCAGTGAAAATGTTCCTTCCAAACATTCATCTGATACAGGCAGAAAGTCAAGCCTTTTGCTGCAAATTCTCCTTTATCTCTACTGGATGCAATAATCCTCTTCTGTTTATTTTAAGCTGTATAAAATTAGTAGAATTCAGTTTACTTTGAACTGTTGATCCAGAGTTCCCAGAACTAATGAACTGGAGATTTAAATCCAGTTCAGATTACCTTTATACACTCATGTAGACCTCTTAATTAATACCTCTTTGCTACTGTGGATTAACAGCAATCTTAAACCAACGGGTTTATTAGCTATACTTCATTAGAACTCATTTTCATGTAGCAGGTAACCATGAAATTTGGATTGTTTTTAGTTTTCATGTACAGACAAGGAATCAAATATCCAGTAATTTACCCATGTCTTCATGCTAAACAGAGCAGAAGCTAAAAGGGCAAAGAAATACAAATGGAAAATCCTTGAGTATTAATATCCTTACCTTCATTCAGTTCCAGCATCCAAAGGTCATCTCTCATTTTAAACACACCATGATACACCGGGTCTAAGGAAATATTCCACGTTAATGTGAAAATATGCCCATGTTACAATTACACAGCAATTACATTGCTACAACTGCTTTTAAATTCATATTTATTTGCATAAGAATTTAATAAAATATAATCAATACATGTTTAACAAAAGAAAACCCCAACATTTCTTTTTCTACATTTCCATCAATCATTAATAAGACACCTGAGATGGTTTCCTCCAAGTACATGTGAAACCACTGAGGTTTGGAATGGTTAATTCCAATTTACCTGGTATCTCTTGACAAAGATGATTTTCTTCAGAGCTTATATAAAACTGGAGGTTATTGCCAAGTCCTAATAAACACTTTATGAAAGACTCTGAGATGACAAGCTTGATAATCTTGCTTTAAAATCCTGTGAAAACTGTTATCTTAATCCGAGAAGGACTAACTAGAGGTAACACAATCATAAGCATACAAAGTGCCTGTTGAATCCCGCATGGAAAGGCTCTGTGGCAGGTCAGGTGGGGATTGGGAGCTCCTTTTGGCAGTGATGGCTTGAAACACTGAGAAGAAGGGATTTTTCTTTTTTTTCCCTTTTAAAGGGACAGCATATCATACTGTTATTAGGCAAATGCCACTTTGATGGTGAGAAGTAGGCCAGGATAAGCTCCTTTTGGTAAAGCTTTAGCCATCCTTCAAGGAGCAATTTAAACAAGAAACATTGTTGGGAGGATGGAGAAGAAATCTGAAGTGTACTGTAACTGCAGAATATCAAAAGCAACGAAATGGCAGTTAGAAAACTGTGGTGAGGAAGAAAGAGAGATCTGGTCGCATCAATGACATCAGGCAATTTCGATGATGTTGAGTGATGTTTTTTAGTATCCAACATTATCTTAGTGTTGGAAGTAGTTGGTGAAATTCTGCTCCCATTTACGTCAGTGGACTGGAAGTGATTCCTCCAAAATCAGTGAGTTTAGATGCAATGCTGTTAAAAGCAGATAATCATCCATTCAATAACATTATCCTAAGCCACCAAACACTTCTTTGTGTGAATTAATTCAAAACCTTGTAGTAATTACAAAAAGAAAACCTAAATTGATCCACAGTCAGTGTAAGAAATAGAAAATGCTTTAGGAACCTGCACAAAACCTCAACAGAGAAATATTCTGTTAGAAAGGGAGGATAAAGATGAGATGCACAGGATGGCTGCATACAAGCTGTCTGTTTGGAATGGTCCAGCTTGGGAATGGTTGGGGTTGCTGTTCAGGAGGACTCTGGGATTGCCCTATGTCATAGCCCTACCAATGCTCTGGACATCTGGATTGCTGGGGTCCCCAGCACTACTTAATTTATTATTGGAGATATTGCCTGGGTAACTAGTATGTCATCAGGTCATAGAACCATAGAATAGTTAGGGTTGGAAAGGACCTTAAGATCATCCAGTTCCACCCCCCTGCCATGGACAGGGACACCTCCCATTAATCCATGTCACCCAAGGCTCTGTCCAACCTGGCCTTGAACACCGTCATTTGTCTTTATTTAACTGTATTGTCCCAGTCTTGCAGTCCCACCAGTTAAGGTGCAGAAAGCTGTCATGTTGCCCAAAGAATGAAGAAACCTACTGCAACAGCTAAATCGCTGCAACCTGCCAGTGTGTCAGGTACAAGATAGTGATTTTTCTGTTTTCAGGTTTCAGTCATATATTTTGGAGGGTCCTGTTTTCCCACAAAGAAGATGTTTACGGGATCATGTTTTGCATGTGGTAGGGCTGTGTCTTTGTCCTACAATTCTGTCTTCACTAAGAATTTAATAAGCTGGAAGGCAGCTGCAGCCACGTTTAACAGAGTTATAGCTGGTAAATACGATGCTTACACATGCACACGCATGATCAACCCTACCTTCCTTTTCTTCCACTCTGCATTCCATGAAAAAACATGATCCAGTGGGATGTCACTGCATCTAAAATTATCTAATTCTATATGGCAGTTACTGGTGTGATAAAAGGAAAATTCTCATGACTCGTGACTAAACGCTGCAGCTTGAGGAGTATGGAAACACCTTTTCTTTGACAAGACTTACTTTTACCGATTTAATTACCAGTTGCTCAATATCTCATCAGGAAGGCTGGGATGAAAGTCCTCTCTGTAACAGCTGACAAACCCAGGTATAGCCAGGAAAATGTGTGCGCTGGGCTGGGCTCCAGCCGTTTGAAGTTGGGCTATGGGGATAATTAGACTTTCAGCAGGTTTTACCTCATGCTGCCTTTCACCCTGGGACTCGGTAATTTTAACTTTCCTCAGCTGCAGAGAGATGCTCAGGTGACCAGGGAGGGGTTTATTGTTCAGGCCCAACTTTGACCCCGGGAGACAATGCTGTGTTCTCACTCAGAGCATCAATCTGAGCTCGGAGCTTTCTCAGGAGTATAGTCTTTACGTGCCTTCTTTTTCCAGCATCTCTTTGTGTGAAAGCTCTGAGTCCATAATAAGCATCTCAAAATCCAGAACAAGAAAGACACTTTTAGCATCTTAGTAACACAGTATAAGCACATAATTCATACCATTACTGAGCAAATACATTCCTTTGCTGAAAGTTATAAAGGGTAAGTCGCTGTTAAGGCAATTGTAATAAACATACATTCAAGCCAAATGCCCATGTTTTATCTGTAAGAAAGAGGACAGCATGGCATGAAGTTCTGGTAAGGAGGGAGAAAACACAGTCCGAATAGTGGTGCTTTATCTCTCTGTGGGCTGAGAACAGAGTGTGGAAGTGGTCCACTACTTCCTTGTATATCTTTTCTTAGACCTTTTAAACACACCCTTCTACATAGCAATTGCAATACCTCTGAGTGACTGCAAGGGCTCTGCCTTGTATGTTCTTGTGATCTGAGCCAGAGTCAGCACCAGCACCCCTTCCCACCCGTTCCATCCCAGTCTGGCAGAGCCCTCAGGTATGAAACCCCACTATCCTGGCTGGGGTATAAACCATCTCGGCCCTCAAAGGTGAGCTGCGGCACACGGAACACTGTTGCACCTAAAGCATCTTGCAAACCTACCTGTCCTACATGCCTAGTAGGAAAACATGTACCCACCCAGCTGTGCCTGCCTCATCAGGTGCTAATGAAAAATGCTGAAAAAGCCTGATTGCAATTCAAAACTTCTCCCTTAGTCCTCTGCCTTTATGATTTTGCAAGACATTTAGGACATTTGATTAAGAAATGTGCTAGCTCCATAAAGTTTCTTTTCATCTAAATTTCATTTCAGATGTTAGCAATATCCTACTTTTTTTTGCACAAATTTTATCAAGCATGAGTCACTAAATTTAATAACGTTTCTTTGTTGATTTTTTCAGAAGAATAAAACAAATTTCATCTCCTAAAAGGAGAATTATAGATAGAATCATAGAATCACAGAATAGTTTAGATTGGAAAAGACACTTTCGGTCATCAAGTCCAACTGTTAACTTAGTGCTACCAAGTCCACCACTAAATCGTGTCCCTGTGCACTGCGTCTAGATGCCTTTTAAATACCTCCAGGGACGATGATTCCACCACTGCCCTGGGCAGCCTGTTCCAATGCTTGACAACTGTTCGGGGGAAGAAATTGTTCCTAATCTCCAATCTAAACCTCCCCTGCTGCAGCTTGAGGCTGTTTCCTCTTGTCTGATAGCTTGTTACTTGGAAGAAGAGACCAGCCATCTCCTCTCTCCATCCTCCTGTCAGGCAGCTGTAGGGAGCAATAAGGTCCTCCCTGAGCCTTCTCTTCTCCAGGCTAAACACCCCAGGTCCCTAAGCCATTCCCCATCACACACTTGTGCTCCAGGCCCTGCACCAGCTCCATTGCCCTTCTCTGGCCCTGCTCCAGCACATCAATGTCTTTCTTATAGTAAGGGTCCCAGATCTGAACACAGGATTTGAGACACAACCTAACCAGTGCCCATTACAGGGTAGGGATGATCACAGCCCTGGCCCTGCTGCCACACTATTGCTGATACAGGCCAGGATGCTCTTGGCCTTCTTGGCTGCTGTTGAATTCCCTGCAGAGTCTACTCAGAGCAGGCTGGCTTGGGCCATTACGATGTTCTGTACATACTTTGTGTGCTACTCCATCATTATTTAGCAAGTTATTGTCTCTAATATGAATGAATTTTCCCCTGGTTTGCATTTTCCCACACATAGATGATCAAAGCCATGGACCTTACATGGCCACTAAATCAAAGGGAGTCACAAATAATAGGATCTACTGTGTTATATTGGAACAAGACTAGCTGCAGAAGCCAGATAAAGCCTACTTGTATCTATGAGCTCAGTCCTGCATACATGAAGTCAAAAAGATCTTTGCCAATGCCTTTTCTGGGGGTACATTTGACACTCTGTTCTTTGAATATGTGTGAAGATATCATAATTTAAATGAAAATAAATTCCTCCACATCATAATTGAAATTTCTATTTATTAATAAGTGGTGCAGTTTTTAAAGACAGAACATAAAAAAAATCAGTTAAGAAGTATTGTTTGCATAATATATTGAAATAAACATATTAAAGTTGTTCAAATATTGGACAGTGCCAGAATAGAAATTACACATACAGTTTAAAAATTACAATAAATAATATTATAAAGAGCACTAAAGGCCACTTGTATAAAAGTTGTGTTCCCTTGTCAGCCAGAATCTGAAAAGCATCTTTGTAGCATGGAGAAAATTTCAGTGAGCAAGGCACAAATACTAGTAATAATAAGATGCCATAACTAGAAAACAAAATGCAGTTGGCTATGTAACCTTCAGTCTCAGCATATACTTGAGGTTGGAAATAGGATCCCATATCCAGTATTTTGCTTCACTTAACTTCAGAGGGAAGCTACTAAAAGCTGTATTGGGAAGGATCAGATCTTACAGCCTAAATAATCAGAAGCAATAGTGAGACACAGGATCTTCATTCCTACAGTGCCCAGCTAAAACCGCTTGAAAATGGCCCCTTTTCCCCCTGCACCTCAGGAAATAATAGCCTTCAAAAGTGAACACCCACATTCAGTGGGGCTCTTGGAAAAGGGACATCCCACCAAATTCATGAGGTGCTATAGAAAATTTAGGTTTGCAGCTCTTATGCACCTAAAGCTTAGTGGTGGGGGCTGTGGGGTGCAAGGAACCAAGACCCAGCTCTTCTTCACATGGTCTGCACAAAGCAGGACAGGTTCAGTTCTTACGTGACTCCCCTGCAACAACCGGGCTCCCAGCAGGGCTGAATTTGCTCCTTAACTTGCATTTTCTGATTGCTTTAGGCTGCGATCTTACACACTGGTTGGACCACGGTGCTCGCCTGAAGGCCACAGGGCAGCAGCCCCGCTACACGCAGGTTCAGGTGAGAATCAGTTTGTGGATCTGCTGGGCCACAATTTGAAGCAGAAAAACTGAAAGCTATTTCCACTCTGAAACATAACAGTGCAGCAAAGTTACAGATAAAACCAGAGCCAGTGTAGCCAGAGTCAGCTTAGGAGCTGTTCAATCAATCTCTCCATGTCCTTTTAGTTTGATAGAAGCCAGACTGATTAATTCAGTGCAGGGAAAAGCCAAGGCAAGGACAACAGCCATTTCCTCACTTGATTCTTTTAAAGGACCAACTCCTTAAATGGAGCACAAACCACATTTTCTATATGTGCATTCTTTAACTGAACATTCACTTCTGCCTTAATGAAATATCCTCAGTTTGAATCTAAAGATAGGGAACTTGATTGATAAGAGAACTGCAAAGAGAAGCACACAATGTAAACACAGACTCACCTTCCCAAAACTTCCAGGCTTGTGCCATTTGTTAGTGACTGAAAAATCAGCATAAAAATGTAGTTAAGGAAAGCATCTTCAGATCAGTGCTGTCTTTCACAAGGAAATTCATAAATAAAGGAAGATTAAGACCCAGTCCTGCTCCCAGTGCAGCAGTTTGAGAAGGTTTCTTGATGGCTTCAGAAAGAGCAGAGGAAAGCCCCCCCACTTTCTCATTATAGAAAACATCTCAAGGCCTGAAAGGAATCCTTGGTCACTTGCAGGACTCAAGTCTTATCAAAGAGTGGATTCCAATGGTTAATTACTTTTAACATTAACTACATGTAAACAAAGTGTCAGTGTCAGTCTAGACATGAGGAAGATCCAACCCAACTGAAAATGATAGCTGTTGAACTTAAATGTCACACTCAAACGGAAGAATGAAGAGTATTATTGACCAGCTGCCTCTCTCAAACGAAACTGTGAATAACAATTTCTTTTTGTGCTAAACCTATTCTGCAAAACAGGTCCTGACATTTTAAATGTTGCCACAGTCAATAATCACAGATACCTTATTCTGTCCAGTATCTATGGCAGACACCTAACTGCAGTTCCAAGGCTGATGCACAGCCTGGACTCAACCTGAACTGGAGTTTGATGAAACTCGCATGCAGACCCCACATCAGGTCTCCAGATCTCACTTTGCTGGTGGCATCTTGACGCACCTATTGTCAGCATAGAGGGCAGACTGATGCACACCCTAATTTTAATCCAGATGGTGTAAAAGACAAACAGCCATTAGGCACATCACCCTACTGAACATAGCAGTGACTGGTTTCAGGGCAAAGAAGTTTGTTAGAAAAAAAATCATATTAAAGTAAGCTAACCAGAGCTTCCTTGACTCTCTTCTTGGGTGTCTTCCAGAGGATCCAGTGATGCCCACTGCAGAGGCTCTTGCTGTGCTTACCACTAGGGTCTTTTAAGAAGAGGAATGCCTGAGGCTACACACAGCGTGCAGGTGGGAACTCACCCAAGTCTCTGCCCTTGCTTGGATTTTCTCTTGGAATAAACGTGACTTTATAATGAGGTGATTTATGGATTTTCAGCAAGGTTGAATACTGAGAAAAGATTCCTTTTATATGACCTGGCATTGGAGAGATTAGAAACCTGAACTGAAGAACTTGAGGGGGAATTGGATAGGGAGCTCCATGGCATAGTCCCTGTCAAAGATACTCACAGATTTCTCAGTGGGCTTTGTCTGACTTGACTTTTGATTGCTCAGATCTAGAAAGCATTTTAAGAAGGGCCAAGCTCAAATGGAATCAGGGAGGAATGCCAGGCACCTGGCATATGAGAAAAGTGAAGCGGGTTTGTCTAGCACATACTTACATGAATTTCTGAACTCCAGCAATGTTAAAATCAGTTTTGGGTTTTTTTTTCATTCGTCAGGTGAGGGTTAAATCATATGAGTGGCCATAGACATGTATTACTGCATCAGCGAGCCTGCAGCAGGCTCAATGCAGGTATTTGCAAGAATCACTGATGGTCAAGGAATTCTTCTCAATAAGCCAAATGATGATGAATTGCACTTTTGTCAGCTAGTTCTATTCTCTGCAATTTTAGCCATGAAACTGCACCAAGCACAGACAATCTTTCAGGTCAATGGCTATTTTGTCAATTAAGTAATTACCAAAATTGTGCCTCATCTCATTATAGTTGCTGCCTCAGAACAGCTCCACGGACACAGCCTGGACTTCAAATGCTGTAACAGGTCTGCACTACTTATTCAAGTATGCACAGCAATTTGTTCTCACTGAAGATGTGTCCCAGAATGATGTATCATAATTTAGCTGAAGAAGCAGATGAAGCAAGATCCTAATCCTTTAGATGCCTCTTCAAGCAGAGAATAAATGATGAAGATGAAGGCAATGTCTGACAGAAGATAAAGAGATGGCAGAGTTACTGAATGCCTTCTTTGTCTCTGTCTACTCTGCTGCGGGCAGTCCTGAAGAGCCCTGTACCCCTGAGACCTTAGATGAAGTCAGGTCGACGGAGCGGTTTGCCTTAGTCGATGAGGAATGGGTTAGAGACCAGTTGAGCAATCTGGACATCCATAAATCCATGGGTCCAGATGGGATGCACCCGCGGGTGCTGAGGGAACTGGCGGAAGTCATTGCTAGACCACTCTCCATCATCTTTACCAAGTCTTGGGAAACGGGAGAGGTGCCTGAGGACTGGAGGAAAGCAAATGTCACTCCAGTCTTCAAAAAGGGCAAGAAGGAGGACCCGGGTAACTACAGACCGGTCAGCCTCACCTCCATCCCTGGGAAAGTGATGGAACACCTTATCCTTGGTACCATCTTAAGGCATATCAAGGATAAGAAGGTTATGAGGGGCAGTCAACATGGCTTCACCAGGGGGAAATCATGTTTGACCAATCTCTTAGCCTTTTATGAGGAAATAACACGGTGGATGGATGATGGCAGAGCGGTGGATGTGGTCTACCTTGACCTCAGCAAAGCATTTGACACAGTCTCCCACAGCATCCTCGCGGCTAAAATGAGGAAGTGTGGACTGGATGATCAGGTAGTGAGGTGGACTGCGAACTGGCTGAAGGAGAGAAGCCAGAGAGTTGTAGTCTATGGGGCTGAGTCTAGTTGGAGGCCTGTAACTAGTGGAGTGCCTCAAGGGTCAGTACTGGGACCGGTATTATTTAATATATTCATCAATGATTTAGATGAGGGAATTGAGTGTACTATCAGCAAGTTTGCTGATGACACTAAGCTGGGAGGAGTGGCTGATACACCAGAAGGCTGTGCTGCCATCCAGCGAGACCTGGATAGGCTGGAGAGTTGGGCAGGGAGTAACTTGATGAAATATAACAAGGGAAAGTGTAGAGTCCTGCATCTGGGCAGGAACAACCCCAGGTTCCAGTATAGGTTGGGGAATGACCTGTTAGAGAGCAGTGTAGGGGAGAGGGACCTGGGGGTACTAGTGGACAACAGGATGACCATGAGCCAACACTGTGCCCTTGTGGCTAAGAAGGCCAATGGCATCCTGGGGTGTATTAGAAGGGCGGTGGTTAGTAGGTCGAGAGAGGTCCTCCTTCCCCTCTACTCTGCCCTGGTGAGACCCCATCTGGAGTATTGTGTCCAGTTCTGGGCCCCTCAGTTCAAGAAGGACAGGGAGCTGCTGGAGAGAGTCCAGCGCAGGGCAACAAAGATGATTAAGGGAGTGGAACATCTCCCTTATGAGGAAAGACTGAGGGAGCTGGGTCTCTATAGTTTGGAGAAGAGGAGACTGAGGGGTGACCTTATCAGTGTCTATAAATATATAAAGGGGGAGTGTCACGAGGACGGAGCCAGGCTCTACTCAGTGGCAAACAATGATAGGACAAGGGGTAATGGGTACAAACTGGAACACAAGAGGTTCCACTTAAACTTGAGAAGAAACTTCTTCTCAGTGAGGGTGACGGAACACTGGAACAGGCTGCCCAGGGAGGTTGTGGAGTCTCCTTCCCTGGAGACATTCAAAACCCGCCTGGACGCATTCCTGTGTAACATTATCTAGGTGTTCCTGCTCCGGCAGGGGGATTGGACTAGATGATCTTTCGAGGTCCCTTCCAATCTCTAACATACTGTGATACTGTGATACTGTGTGACTACTTCTGGAAGACAATCAAGTTTCCTTGGATGGAATGACTTATAAGATGTCAACAGTAGTGAGGAATCAAAGATGTTTACTAAAGTGGGCAAAACCCAACAAGGTATCTTCCATTGGAGTGCATTCTATCCAGGCCTGTACAATATCCAGTAAATACTGGGAAGTCTGTATCTCTTTCTTGGAGATACAAGATCTTGTGCTCTTATTGGATATACCAAGGATGCTCAGTTGTGCAGCTGCAGTATAATACAAGCAGTCACTATCTCAAGTCCGCTTTCTAACATTTTACATGGGCCAAATCCTTGTATCTTTGTTGGTCAGTGCTCTAGCCATGGCGTTGTAGCCATTGTGTTGAGTAACAAGGGTCATCCTCAACAGGACTGACGGTGGGTGTCTTTGATCAGTTGACATCTATGCAAGTCCCCTCTGCTCCTTTGAAATTTGGTCATTGTAGATAATTGAGTTAAAGATGAGATTAATCTCATCCTACAGCTGATTTGTGCCTTGGTTCTTGTACCCTGTACTCACCACCGTACTGATTAGCTTTCTGTTAGCTGTAAAGAGTTGGTAGCCATCAAACTTGACATCAAATGGACAATATTTCATGCACATCTGGACTGACACCAGGTAAGTCCTGCATAGGTTATTTGGACAGGCTAGTTTTACTAGCTGTATAGATACTACATTCCCATTGTAGTGGTGAGATCTTTGATTCATTTCTGCCCTGTTATCAGTGGGTTATATTGTTTTCCTGCTCTCTTTCAACACAATTTCTAGTTCCCATGAAAAAATATTTGGATGAAGCCCTAGGGAGCATACTTATCTCTGTGTTGCTCAGGGATAGGTGACAAAATGATATTTATCTATTTGTACATTGATCCCAAAGATGGCACACATTCATGGATTTTATAAATGCTAATGAAGATTTTCAAAGTAGTTTAAGAGATTTATATTTACATTTTACAATAAATACCCATGATCAATCCCAGGAGGTGGCATCAATGATTTTAAATTCTACCCTTAATCTCACTTTGACATTGTATTTCATGGGTAGTTGTATAAATGATCACGAGAAACATTCAGTTCACAAAACCATTTCATTAAGGTCATTAACTTTGACTCAGCTTTATCCCTGCTTTGAATATTAGATGTTCTTGGATAGGTTGACTAGAGATTGATTTACTTGTATCAGAAATGGATTCAGATGTCATGTTTCCACAAAGAGATATTGCTCCTAAAAATATTTTCACTTTGCTGCTCTGTTTGCAAACTATAGCAAGGACCACCATATCTTGCCTGTTATCAAATCACCATTGTTGTATTGAAGAGTATCAGATAGATATGTATCATAGAAGAAATCAGCTGTACCATTTATATAGGGTAAAGTCATGCAAACCATGCTCAAAACTAAGCTCCTTAGTTTTGGTAGCATGAAAAAAACTGCATTAGTAAATTGTATGAAATGGTGCAGAATGACTACCACTAATATCACATGCATCTTATGCAGCCATTGGTGTTTTGAACTAGTAAGCTTTGGGTGTAGAGTAAGTGAGATATACAAAGTATGCTTACATTACATGGAGAAGTCAACCAGTGACTGCCCCCACACGCACTTTTAAACTGGCTTATTTGAAGGGGTCCATATTGAATCTGAAATCCCATCTCCTGTAGAAGACAAAGGCATGGAGCCACTTGGTGTGAAAGGGTCGGTGTCTGTGTCCGTTTCCCCCTCTGCTAGGTAGCGTTTCTCTCTCATCCATGCCGATCCCCCGTTGGGGCCAAACGGGAAGTCGTCTTTGTCTTGGGAGATACTGAAGCCACTTGGGGAGCGCTCAAGTTCCTCATGGTTGACGGAGAGAAGGGACAATGGAGTATCACTGTCTCTTGTTAAGCTCCTTCTCTGCCTTGGAGACACCTTATCCGAGTAAGGGCTTTGTAGGTCTCCTTGAGAGTGGTAGCTAACCTGGGAGTCCATCAATGTAAATATAGGCAGAACTGTTGGCCTTTCTGCATATGAAGTTGAGGAAGGTGTGGCTTGCAGTTTGCCAGAGTTTTGCCCACCTATTGATACAGGTTGTGAATGAGTCATATGACCGTGTGCTGAGAAGCCATAAGGACTGACTTTGTTGACTGGAACCTGTTGGAAGTTGTACGGAGTTTCATGAGCACTCTGCTCAGTGTATTTATATATTATTGTTTTTAATTCAGAATATTTGTTTTCTTCTCTCCTCTCCTTTGCAGGAGAAGCAGTTTCTTTCAATGGACTTATCTCAGCGACCTGTATTTGCAGCTGCTCCATATGATGCATATGCATATCAACAAGAAAATCCAGTTTCTTCCCCATGTCATTAACCTGAAAAAGAACAATGTTGTTTTATCTTCTCAAGTGAGTTGTTCAATGAAAGACTCAATGTTTCCATATGGGTGCTGCCCCAGCAATAGTATGTTGCCATATTTATTGGTCATGAAAGTAACTGTAAGATAACCATGACTTTCCCTTTCCATGGAAGCTGGGCTGCAGTCGATACCAGCTTATCCTCTAACTGCCTCAGATTAAGACCTGTCCCTAATGACCTGTGCTCAAAAAAATTCTTAGCATGGCTGGATATTTGACAGTCCAGCACCCAACAGTAGTCTACAATGTGAGGTTTGAAGACTTGATGCTACATAATAGATATCAGCAAAATGTAACAGATGAAATTACCTTTGCACACAGGGCTATTTTCTAACAATAGCTCCACAACATTAGTGTGGGGAGTAATTTCATTTGTCTTTTGATAGTACTTTGTGCCTAAACATTTACATTCCATGAGAACCAGTGTCACTTGCTTCTATCTTACTTATGTATTTAAAAACGAGTGTCTTGACTTGCTAAGCAATAGGCTAGGATGCACAGAAGTCATCAAAATGCCTGTGGAGGCAGCCCTTTTGAGCACCAGACCCTGCAAAAGAAAGTGGTGCTCACAAGAAAACACCAGACATAATGAGTATGGACTTTAAGGGACTGAAAAAGTCCCATCTGAACATTGTGGTTAGGGTCTTGCTGCCATATATAACCTGGTGAATATGTGAATATTCATTCCCCAGGTTTCAAAATGTACACTTCCCTTTTAATTAAAGTATTTCATTGAAAACTAACAACATAATTCTGTGATTATTAGTACAAGATCTGTGTGAATTTTGATCACTGACAGTACAAATCTGCCTGGATAAGCCAAAGACTCATACAGAAGCATATCATAATCATCCAAGCACCTCAGCCTCCATCATTGTCATGAAATTACATACCTGTCTTTCAACTTTAACAAATTTGCCCATCATACTTTGGTCTTCAGTATCTGCTGTAGATGCTTTGGCTACATATGGATCATTTCTATAAAGAATTAATAATTCTATTAGTGTTCAATGTTTCTTTGCATCACAGTAAGTAATTTACATCAGAAAACAGAATTACCATCTGAGTGGTATATTCATATAGCTCCTTGAAATCCCAGCTAAGAAAATATTTATAGTAAAAACAGGAGCAAAAGTCTATTCTATGTGATTGCAATGCATTTCTAAAAATATGTATTCCTGATTTCTAATATGAAATTCTTTTGTTTTGAAATTAAGATAATGATTAAGAAAAAAACAGAAGCAAACAAAATTTTCAATGTGAAAATGAAATTAATATCATGTTTACTGGAAAAATTTCAGGTTTGTGAAAAAAGTTGAGGTAGTCCAGATAGTGGGTCTAAAAATGGCCATGTGTTTTAAAATCTAATTCTTTATAATTACTGTCTTTAAAGATTGAATCTGAGTTTCAAGGCTGAGTGTTTTTTTTTTAACTCAGTTTCATTAAACCAAATAGTGAGTGGCAGAGACCCGAAATGCTGGAAAGAGAGTTTGACCTGGAGATTTAAAGTAGATTCCTGAATAAATTTTCTTTTATGTAATTTCCCTCTGCCTGTCCATCAGATGGGCTAACTTCAGGAGGTGAGAATATGACCTCTGCTTAACTAAAGAACTGACATTTATAACTTCATGTGATCTAAGATGGTCATTAGCAAGTTAAATCTTTATCAAAATGTTTCTAAACCAACCTCAAAGGAATCTCAAAGTCTTTCCATAACCTACGTACAAATCTAGAAAACCAGTTTTTAAGCACTTGTTCTTTGACATGACTTAGAACAAATATACCATGAAACTTTTCTTTTAACAGGTCCAGCTTTTCTCTTTTGACACAATTCAAAATATAGATGTGAATACGTCTTACTAAAGAAACTGTAACTCAAACATGTCAGAGTTTGCACATTGGGTTACTGATGATATAGGCTCATTCAAATCTTGCAATCTGCTTTGTTTCCCAAATAATCATTGCCTTTTCCATATACGTAGGTCTCTGTCTTCACATTTACATGTTTTTAGGTATTTAAAAAAAAAAAAAAAAAAAGTGGATAAACCAGATAAAGACAAGTTTTAATTTATTTTGCGTAAGATTACTTTTGTTCTGAGCAAACACAACAGCTTTGGGGACAGATTGTTGATGGTCTTACGTGGTTCTTCACTGGTATTTATTGACAGATTGATAGTTGTAAATAACAGAAGACATGTCATTTATTACTGAATTCTTGCTACCACGAATACAGCAATACAATAACATGTTGTAACTTTCACACCCAGAAACCTGGTATTGCAATTTATTCTCAGTAATTCTCACCAGTCATTATGTGAGCATCATTATAACTCTGTGTTTGCCATTTGGAACTTTTTTCAGTTCACAAGGTAACTGAATTACCTTCAAGCTATTGGTCATGTTTATTGAATTTTTAAGTGGATTTACTGGTTCAATGGTAGAAATTCAGTACATCAGCAACCAAATGTACATATTTCATATAAAAACACATTTACAGACCATGGAGAAGCTGAGCTAGACAAAGCCATTAAGTTTAAATTTCCATCATACATTATTCCTAGGGAAGCTTGTAGCAACATAACCTCTCAGTACCATTACTGAAACAGCGACTGGCTGGATGAATGAAGGTCATGCTATTGATATGAATGCTTTTATTTCTGTTTTGGTGTGTGCAAAATACTAGGCATAAAAAAAAAAATCACCTGGGAGACTGTTGTGAAGGGTAAGAAAAAGCTCCTCCCTTTTGAGATTTCTTATGCTTGGGAGTAGATGGAGGTCCAGGTGTAAAAATCATATCTACTCTGGAAAAAAGAAAAGTGCAACTCCGTAAGTCCATCTCTAAATGTTGACAAATGGTAGAAAACGCTGTGCATCTCTGTGACAAACAGTAGCCAAAAAAGCTAAAAAGGAAGCACACTTTGATTTGGTAATATACTGAGGGTCATGATGTGCTTGCTCTGTTCTGGGTCCACTACTGATACACTGAATTGTAATTACCTGGTAATTTCATTATAATAATTATCTAGCTCACTACTTCCAAACACTGCCATTTGAAATACATGACTTGACTTCCTTCAAAGGAACGAAGTAGTGTAATTGTCAAAAAATTTCAGTAACCACTGCCCTAAAAATGGGAGGAGAGACCCATCAGGTTTAGCGAAAATCAGAATTTGAGAAAAGGTGGAGATTCCTGATACTCCAATGACTAGCTGCTTGGACTCAGATGAGTATCTGAGAGGTGCTCTGCTGTCCAAGATCACACAACACGTCAGTCTGAGGAAAAGAAAGTATAAGGCATGTAGATGCCATCACAGATAGGTGCAGATTTCGAACATCACGAGCCCTCCTCAACTTCTCAAGTTCAAAAACGTATTACTGCAATGAAATCTAAGCTTCTTTGATGCAGAGCTCAATTTACAGAGTAACAATGGTGTTTCTTGGTATGTAATTTAAGAGAGCACCTTTTCTAGAACAGTAATAGTGAGGTAGGAAACAGACTTCTTATTATATCCTTGAAAATGAGATAGCCCAGTACATGGAAAAGCACTTTGAAATAAGAACCAGCTACGCTAAGCAAAGACATAGCTTCTGGGTGGCCTTGTGTGCAAACAGAACAACTACGCTTTAATTTTGCCAGCACAGCTACACATTTTCCTCATTTACCAGAGGATTCTTACCTTGCCTGAAGATATTTTATTCTGGAAAGCATATCAAGATGCCCTGCTGAGTATTGCTCTATCACGTCCTTTACATCATAAGGCCTCAAAGTCTCCTTGAATTTTTTTTTATACAGACGAAACTGTAGTATTCTGCATAATAAACAGAAGAATTATCAACTTCTTATATAAATTCCATCATGATAATTTGCAGTTTTAGTGAATAATTGAGAAATATTCTGGATGTTTGGAAATGGAGCATATTATTGCAAAACAAGGCAATAAAACATAGGCAGAGAATCTCTAATATCATACCACATTTGTAAATACACAATACTTGGCTTTTCTTGACCAATAGGCTAAAACAAGTTATATGCACAAAATGTATTTGTCAGCACTAAAATCATAACTAGAAATGATTCAAAGCTACAAAATCACACGTGGAATTTGATTTTGTACCACAAAGTAACAGGAGATTTTGAAGTTGTGAAGCTAAAGCCGACTTTTTATGTTTCAGCCTCTTACAAAACTAATTCATAGCAGATGCAATGCAGAATCATTCTCAGCTTGGTTTTCCTTTTGCACCTGGGAAAACTTTGGACAACAAGGAAATGCTAATTAGGTAGAAATGTGCAAGTTAAGAAGTCAGCAGCAGTTCAAATTGTGGAGAAAAGAAAGTGTCAGAACTGCCTGAAGTGTCCCTGAAGAAACAGCCGTGTGACATTACTGTTGTTGTTGTAATAATAATAATAATAGTAATAATAACAACAACAGTTTCAGCTGCTGTTATTATTATTTTATTTATAAAATGCCCTAGTAATTAATAGCAGATTTCTTATAATAAGAACCAGTGCTGGCCAGAGCATTTGAAAACTATTCGGCATTCTGTTTTTTATTCTTTTCTGTTTATACATTAGTTCACACTGCCATATCTTGGTAGACTAAACAAATCAAAAAGAAACATACACAGAGAATGAACAGTATTCTAGTTCTTTAATCTCAGGGTTGGGATCTAAGGGTTTGCTTTCTCAGTAGAATCTTCATGTTCTTATTGGTCTGAATTGAGGAATTTCTGTGATTTGTTAAGATTATGAGCTGTTTTTTCTTCAAGGTTGGTGGCTTTTTTACCTTTTTTTCATAATTTGCATAAACTTTCATTTAGCAAAAATAATTCCACTGCCACTTTTTAAGGGTTCTTGACTCTTAAAATCTGTGGCTCATATATTTTTCAAGATTTCACAATTAAACATATATCTACTCAGCCAAACTACATATGATAGCAGCAAAACTATACATTTAAACAGGAGAAAGGGAAAATAAGAATCACACTATTATTGATTGCAATTTTGAATCCTGACCCTGAAAACCCATTAAGTGGTTTTATCTGAAAGAATTACTTCCCGTTAATATTTGAGGGCTGAGTAAACTGTACAAGATAACACAAACATTAATACCAAAACCAACCAACCAAACAGCAAACAGCTTGGCATAAGACTAAGTTTAAAGGGAAATTGCATGAATCAATTAGATTTGGACAGGATGTGGGAAAGGAAGTTTTGCAAAGTAATATTAGCATGTTTCATAGAGATGGGGCTGGAAAACTGGACAGATATATAGTCCATGTTTTAAAGCAAGCAGGTAGAAGGGAAAGAAAGGGAAAACTATGGGCGAAGCAGGGATGAAGGGACTTCCATTGGGAGGGAAGTGGTCATGGGTAACATGAGCAAAGCCTGGATTTCAGCAGGCATGAGAAAACTTGGAATTCTTAATAACTGGTTCTCCTGCACCAAGCTGGAAAAGAACCAGGAGAATATATACTATGGCTATATACATATAGGCATATGGTTATATACTTATAACCATCTTCCTTGAAGTTTTTCTAAGAAGATAATTTTGGAGCACTCCAGACTTGCAGTATCTCACCTGGAAGGTAGTAACTTCCTGGACCAAAACTCAACAACTTCTGGAATAAAAAGCAAGTGCAATGAAAGCAGAGTATTTTCCTATGGGGGCATTTTCAAGGGAAGAAAGTAAAAAAGTACTGAGAAGTAACAGAACATCAGTGAATGAATTCTATGCGCTTGATGTGCTAAACACATTATCAAGCCTTACTAGGAGTTTTCTACCCATAGGGGATATCTCCTGTGATATGAAAATAGAGGTGACACACGTCACAAGCTGAAAACTGCTGAAGTGAAGACCTCAGCATCTATTAAAAGATGACAGCTGAAAACTATATTGCACGCTTGTACAACTGTGAATAAAGAAGAGTTGAGTCAGCTCCGAGTTTATTGTTAAGCTAAAATTCCACTCTTACACAAATATGATAGTCACTAAATTGAGCAAGATACTGTATTTACAGCATATTTTAATGAGGAATTGTAAAAAATTTTATTTTATAATAAAAATATTTATAGAGTATCTTGCAAAAATGGCACTGAAATATATTTCCGTCTCTGTGTATTTTCAAAAAGGACTTTAAATAGGGTCTGTCTTGTGCTTTTCAGTGTATCTAGAAATATCTAAATGATGAGAAGTATCTAATCTATTGCATTTTATAAAAGCAAGAACAGTAGCAATGAATCAACATGTAACAACATGGGAATGTGGTGTCTTCAAGCATAAAAACACAAACTCAAAGCAAAGCATTGAGGAGCATCAAAGACATTTACCTGACAGCTCGGATGGCTGTCTTGAATGTGGGAATCATATCTTCCATAAGGAAGTCGCTACCGTCGCCTCTCTCTTCTGCCATGGGTTCACCTGTTCCTGCATCTGAAAACCAGGTCAAAAAACAGCTCTGTGAACATCTGACCACGCAATGTTTAGAGGGAAGTATGCCTACTAAAGCACTGCATAAAATAAATGGAATTTAGTAAAGGAACATCTCTTGCAGGTTCCTTTTTCTCTGGTCAGCTCTTAAAAGCATTTTAATAAGTCTAGTGGGACATTGTTTGAGGGATCTCTTCTCAGATTCCAGCATTTCGGAAACACTGGGAACTTCTCTTCCTTTCCAATGGATTTAAAAGTTCCCACTTTTATAAGATTTCAGAATGAGAAATTTTTCGCCAAAATTATGTTACATAAGGCTAAAACAGATGTAGAAGCTACAGGCCAAGTTCTCCTCCCACTTGAAATGCTTGGAGCTCATGTACCTTCATGGAAGAGAATAATCAAGTTTCCAGTGTAGACACCCAGACTAAATCCATGGTATTATGTTCAGTATGCATTAATGCGCTGGCACAATAAAGGAGAAACTTATTTGGAGACCATTTAGATGCTATACGCAAGAAGAGGAAAATGTGTGCTCAAGGAAGCTGAGAGGAAAAATGTCCTATAATGTTGCATGGACACCCACTGGAAATCTGCTGAGGGGCAGCAGTTGTAGGGAGAATGGGAGGGAAACAGCCCTCTATAAAACAAGGTTTTAAGAGATTGCTGTGAGGAGATATTTGAGATGTCTGGACTCAGGCAAATGCAGGGCTGGATGCAGTCTAGAAGGGAGCTACCCTAACATAGCATCCCTGCTGATAAACCAAGCCATGATGGCATGTGCCTTTTTGGGGGGATATAGATTCACTTCCCAGTGAGACCTCTTTTTCTAGGTCAAATATGTTGATTCCATCACCAGCTTTACCCCATATCAATTACTGTTTTTATGGAGGGCCATTGTCTTATTTCAAGCAGCATGTTGCCTGAACTCCAGCATTCATTTCCTGGGCCTTTCCCAAATGTGCCATGTAAAACCAGGGAACAGCCATGCTTGGCCCAGAAAGTCACAAACCTTTAACAGAAGATGCAGAGGAGCAAAGTAAAATGGGGAGAGTAGGGGATGGATAGAAAGAAATCATCACAGATGGGCTACCTTCTGAGCTTTGCCAAAAAGCGTACGCTTTCATTCGGAATGCAGTGCGAAAACGTTCCTTATTATTCAAGACAACATTCTTAGGCTCTTTTGAAGGACTTTCTTCAATGGCATCTACATTCAGAGGGGTAAATAGCTTTCCTTTAGTATTGGTACCACGAACCCGATCCAAGAGACCCAGCTTTTGGCTACAAAATAAGCAAAAGTAATCATTTTCCTCCTTTGTACACTTTTAACTCATTTTCATGATGCTTTAAGTTTAAAATGGGCTCAAAAAATGTTTTGTACACAAGGACACTGCTGGGGCTACCATAATACATCAATGTCTTTGTAAGAAACGGTTAAGCTCCACAGATAATTAACTGCTTTTTTTGAGCATGTTTTGCATCAATGTTGAAAATGTTACCAGAGGGTCTTTGCTATTCTCTCCAGGTAATGTATCACAGTGCTTCAGCTCCTGTAGCAAGTCTGCACATTAATTATTAAGAAGGAAAACACCGCTACTTAGGCAGTTTTATTGTCTAATTATAAGGATGCTTGGTTTCCCTGTTCAGCGCTTTCTCTAGGTACTGAGTCTATTGGAGGCTATTAAATTAATAACTCATAGAATCATAGAATGGTTTGGGACACCTTCCACTAGAGCAGGTTCCTCCAAGGCCTGTCCAACCTGGCCTTGAACACTGCCAGTGATGGGGCAGCCACAGCTTCTCTGGGCACCCTGTGCCATTGTCTCACTACCCTCACAGTAGAGAATTTCTTCTTTATATCTAATCTAAATCTCCCCTGTTTCAGTTTAAAGCCATTGCCCCTTGTCCTATACCTGCATGCCCTTGTAAAAAGTTCCTTTTCAGCTTTCTTGTAAGCCCCTTTAGATACTGGAATGCTGCTCTAAGATCTTCCCAGAGCCTTCTCTTCTCCAAAGTCAGAACCCCAGCTGTATTCAGCCTGTATTCATAGGAGAGCTGTGTATAACCAGGAGTGAAATAAAGTCAGGTGTGCTGTGAATTAAACAAACTACCAGCAGAATATTGTAAAGTCATTGCCAAGCAATAACTAGGTACGTAGTAGGGCAGACTACCCAGTTCTCTTCACCATCCACTTTCAATCATCTCTCACTATATAGAAATCGAGGTGACCTATATGAATAAACTGACATATTTTGTTCCTCTGATGATTCCTTGCACTGTCCTCTTACAGATACACTGACCAAAGACATTTGTCCTTCAGTGACAACTTATAGCTAGAATTTAATCTACCTGCCACATCTACCCACATTAATAACCCTTCTGACAGCCTAGTGAGTGCAACAGACTTAAAGGCAATTACTAATGCTGAAGAAAAGAGCAACACAAAAGGAATTAGCCATCAAGTTGATCAGCTTATATATGGTCTGAAGACTTTGTAGGCGACAGATGGTAAAAATATTTGATTTGCTTGTTCACTTTGCTGATTAAATATTTGTTAATTGCAAAAAATAAAAATTAAAAAAAATGGGGCTATGCCATGGGAAGAAAGCCTTCCTTTTAACCCATTCGTGGACATTGCAATGTGGGACAGCTATGGGGAGAGGTGAATTGAGCACACATGGCCAAGGGGGAGCTCTTGGGTCAAGGGGGGCTCTCAGCATGGCCAAGGGGAAGCTCTCAACTGGGTCAAGCAGGTTGAAGGGTGGGAGGGAAGAAGCCACCACAGCTAGCAGGTTTCTGAGAACCACAGATGGGAGCAGAGCTGAAGGACAAACAGCAGGGGTGACCAGGAAAGGGGTTTTGTAGGTATGCAGAGGTATCTGTGCAGCACACTCGGCTGAAACCACTAAGCTTGCTGGCAGGAGAGGCAAGCATAGGGAGGGTCCACCATGCAAGGGCACAGTGGGCAAAGATAGATGGAGACTTGTGCACAGACTTTGTAAGTGAAGGGTCTCACTCACAGAACTATCTATGCTCTGTTTAAGGAGTTATCGTGGTCAGATGGATTATTTTTAAGTTCTATCATCTCTGGCATCTATTTGTATCTCAGAGTTCTGTCTGTTGCAGTATCCCACCACAATGGAAGTTGTAAGACATTCCTTTTAGAATGATAAAGGTGAGATTTAAAGACACATCACAGCTTTCATAGGAGTGCTGACTCTGGTAGGAACACAGCAGTTGTCCACATACAAAATTCCTAGCTGATCTGAGCATTGAACATCATAGCTGTTGCAGGGGTTTCTGCTTAGTTGTTTGGTTTCTTTTTAATGTGCATTATTGGGGCCCTCTACTATCTGTTTCTGATTAATGTTTCTTTGACACAGGAGGTAATGAAATATGGGTTTCCTTGTCATAGAAGATGGAAGCACTAAACCTTTGTGTAAGACGCTTTTTCAGGCCTTCTCAATTTTCTTGGTGACAATATGACAATACTTGTGAATGCAGTTCCTACAGCCTAGTAAATTCAGACACTTGCCCTGTCATTGATTCATGAAGTGCATATGTGTGTGCAAATATGGAAGTAGCAACTAAGAAGGACTTGTGTAAGTATGGAGACACAACAAATCCTGATATGTTTCCAGAAGATAAAAGCATGGATTTGAAGAATTAGAACAGCCGAAGTGGATGGTATTAACATTTCTCAGACTTTGTGTCATTTCCTGAGGAATTCATGGCATGAGGGGAAGGTATTCAAAATACAGACAAACGTACAGAGCGAAAATCAGGGATTACTTCCTTCTTTCTATAAAAATAGGAGATGTTACTTGTTGACATCTGCAGCAAATTAACCACCACAGAATGTACATGGCAGTCTCATGTTCGGTCATAAGAACTTACTTATGACATAACTTCCACAGTGCTTGTTTTTGGGTTGGATTCTTGATCCTATTGATGATACACTAAAACATTCTGAAGGCTGAACTGGTGGTGAGTTCAGAGTCCCAACAAGTGATTTGTTCTCTAATAAGACAGGGAGAAACCTATAGCCTCTTTTCTGCATCATTTTCCCTTCTCTGTAGCAGAGGCCAGGATTGAGAGCCGTAGTGCTTTACAGGACAGATATCTTAACTCTGTGGCATTTCTGTGAAATCTGGATTCTTCAGATGCTCAGTTACCATATATATAGGAAATATATACACAGGAGAAGACGACAGCTGCTGAGAAAGTTTTGAAAGGGCATGAAAAATAAAGCTGAGGAAGTGAATGTCAACTGACTGACTTTTGCGTGGTTTTATTTTGGGCAAATATATAGAGAAAATAAATTATTGTGTCTCGCTAGGAATAAAATCAAAGTTTGAAGGAGAAATTAATTTCAAGAAGGATGGTCAAGAAGAGTCTAGAAACATAGAACATCACTGAAAAGGATGTGTACCAAACGTCTTGCTGAATGACAAGAGTTTCAGCCAGGCAATATAAACTGATGGGTATGAAGATGTTAGAGAGACTGAGCTTGTGAATTCTTCAATGTGAAGAAAAGAAAGAGCGATTAAGCATGCGTGGCATGGTGGTAAAATAAGCTACAAGCAGAAAGGAATTGAAGCAATTTTTGGATGAGTAGATCTAATCAGTGATAACAAAATTAAGCCATTTTTCTTTTGGTCTAAATTGTATGTACAACAGGCTTGTTGTGAAGATCAGCTTTTCCTGGTGGGGGTATCAATAGGTCGCCAATGACTCTCAAATGAAAGGGGAGACTATAGTCCACCCATTCTGCAGGATTTCAAGACTGGACATCTTGGATGAAGACCTTCTGGAGACAGCTTCCAGGATGAGAAGGATGAAATCTAGAAGTAAGCCTTAGATGATTTCCTCAAAGGCAAGTAGTCGTCACATAGTATGCATTGTCTTTGAGTAATGCATTAGATGTAACACTACAGAACACAGAGAAGTTCTCAAGACAAGAATATGTTTAAGGTGGAGAACCTGAAAGATGAAGAAGCAGAAAAATAGATGTGACAGAAGATTACTATTGCTTTTAAAAAGCAGTTTAATACTGTGTTAGCAGATAGTTCTCATTACATATGGCCTCCGACTCTCTTTCCAGAAACTTGGGTAGTCCTTTAAAATACATACCCTGATCTCTCAAATTTTCCCCTTAAAACTCCTGTAATAACTGCTTTCTTTACCAGAAGACAAGGAGGCGCAAAGTGCATTGAAAGGATCTATAGGGATCAGACCAGCAGGAAAAGGCTCAGTGGATGATCTAAATTATCCAAAACATTACTCCTGAGGATCATTTTTGTTTCAGTATAGGACAGAAGTATAGGCAATGCATGAAGAAATCTCTGCCATGGTGCTATACAAGAATAGTAGTGATCATGATTTCATATCCTACTCATAGATCAGAACAGATCAAAATATTCCTCTGCATTCAGCATAGAAAGCTATTTATTCACAGTGATAGTGATATTTTTCCACTGCATATGTGGGCACACTCATTTATGGTTGGTTTTGGAGGGAAGGAGCTTAAGGTAGAGAATATCAATCAAAAGCTTTCCCAAATTCTCTTTCTAGGGGATTTCTCAACTTTCTTGCTGGTAAGTGTCAGTTTAGGAACAAATTGTTGTCCTGAGACTGTTGCTTGAGCATCCCAGGTTTAATAGCACTCCTCTGATCTGTCTTAAACTGTTTAAAAAATTAAATGTCCTGCCTAAGATTAACCTTTTGACATCTTTCTCTAATCAGTGGGAAGTTAGCAACCTACAGTGCAGTTCGGTTCTATTTCACTTTGGGGTGACTTTACATTTGGGAGGAGCTTATCTCTTGTTACTGACTACAGAAAGATCTAGATAAGAAGTCATTAGTCTAACTTAAAGTTATCTATCTGAGCTGAAGCTTTCCTCGTTAATTGATCCTGATGATTAACCCTTAAAGTAACATTCCGATTCATAACGGTATGTTTATGCAACAAATACAGACAATGTTCATATCCAGGCAGCCAGAGCAGTGGAATCATCAGAAAATAATTCATCAGCTTTACATGAAAAAATATAACAATATATTGTATACACTAAAAAACCCAAAACAAAACCCAAGCTTCTTTCCAGGTAATGACTAGCTGTCATCAGAAAAACAAAATGGACTTTATTCTCATTTCCAAGGGATGAAATCTGGGTCTGCTGGGGTTTTTGTTTTCATTGTGCTGTTTAAAAAAAAACAAACTTAGGAAACATTTGTTCTAATGACACAATCTCCTTCATTAAAACAGCATGCTCGTGGCTCGGTCTCAGAGTATGAAACATGCGCAGATCACATCATCCTTCATGAAAATGGCTAGGACAGTGGTTCCCACCCACAGGGTCATGTACTGCTGCTTGTCATTCAGGTTCCTCCTGCTGATATTAGCTAATCTTTCTCCTGCTGGGACAGTGGTTTGACTTTATTTGGCTTCCTTACGTTCAAGAAATGTGAATCCCGACTTCCAGTGCAGTTCCAGAAACCAGAGGATTCAAATTAGTCCCAAACATGCTGATAAAGGTGCAGGTTAGTTTCTCTGACTAGCTTGGATATGTTGCTGTTGCTTGTCTTGCATGCTATTGCATCCCCTCCCTTGGATGGAATAAAAATATTCCCCAAACCTTTATCTTTGAAGTGGAGTTTCAGAATGAGAACTCCTCAACTCTGTGGTAGATACAGATCTCCATAAAGGGAGGAAGGCAGAAGCAATGCAGACAGTTTGGCTTGGAAGCTCCTCACCTGAAGAAAAACTCAGCTCTCAGATTCTTGCTCTCCAAGAGCAGTGGGAATGATTTGGGACCATCTGAGAGATGAATTTGATGGCTGGATATACAAAACACGGCTGGCTTCTGCAGCAGATGTTTTTCTCTTCCTCAGAATAAAGAGTGGGAACCACTGAACTAGAAATACTTTTCCAGAAACAGTCATGCAAGGATATAATGCAGTTACATCCCATCATGCAAGTCAGATACTCTCCACTCTGTGCTTTGCCTAGTCTTGGAGTTTCATAAACAAATGGCACATGTATGAGAAGAAAAATAATGAATTAATGTTAACAGTGAATCAAACACAGCCCTCTTCCATGTATTTACCATTCTCACCTAACACAGACTAACAGAAATCAAGAAATGTTTCCGTATTTTTCACAGTTTAGCTAATCACTAGATTTAGTTGGTCTCAAGGAACTGGAAGCAAAAGGCAGTCATACTTAATCCAATATTTTAGTACATTATCAGCTGTTCTTGTATGAGTGAACGTAGCTTTGGAAAATTAAACATTCTGAATGAGATTTCCAGAAGTATCATGCTTTGAACTATTCCCAATAGATTAACACAAAACTAACATTATGAGGACAGCCATGAACCCTGCAGCGACCACATTTGACTGATCTCAGAGAGTCCATGAGTTTTCTTAATACAAACCAAAGAGCATTCTACACTTACAAAGTACTTCTGAACTTTGGCCAATTGGCTTTCCCATTTATCAATTAACATTCTTTGCTATAGAAAGGATCTCACAAAAATGCTCTATCTCAAAATATTTGAGTACAACGTCTTGACAACTAATGTCTTCATTTAAAGTTACTTTGCACCCTGAATCTTGAGGGCTTAATTTGCATTCTTCTAATGTCTGAGGAGGAAATATCCCTTTTCAGCCAAGCAATTTTGACCCCCTTTGGTGGTGTCTATCATCGTTGGTATTTAAGAGCAGGCGTGACTCTAAATCCAAACTCATCTACCATCCAGATTATTTGCCCAGAAACATAAACACAAATCCTAATTTGGGTTTAACTTTGATGCCCTTCAGAAAGAGCAAGAGCCCTTACGCACACTTTGCTTAGTGCCTCTTCTCATCCACACTTTCTAAAATGATTTGAAATGGGTAAAAATAAGCAATGTCACATAAATCCATGGGGAGAATGATCCAAGTTTGATTCTTTGTGAAAACAGGATGGATATTTTTCTTCAATGGATGTAACCGTCATGGATGTTGACCCACTCTTTACTTTGCAGTGACCAGATCTCCATGTATTAACCAATAAAACAAACTGCAAAATCAGTATCTCTTGAATATTTTGCATGGCCAATCATGCAATGAAAAAATGGAGTGCTTCACTAGCAGGTCTCCAAAAGCTAAAGAGCTTCAGCTAGAAAAGCTGAGTTGTGTGTCGATGATTTCATGGTTGTGAAATGAAGTGGGAATGAGAACAAAGAGCTGAAGTTGAATGATAGCAAGTTGTTTGTGTGGAATAGAATAAAATGCTTGACAGTTTAGTCAAAATATTATTTCTGATGATATGTCTTTCAGATTCCTGAAGCACCACAAATCATTTCTATGTCTCTCTGCAGGAAGATAAAATTCTTGCCCCACATCTTAGGTCACAGTTCAGCAAGATATGTAAGCATGTCACTAACTTTATTCAGATGATAAAAAGCATCCACTTGCTTTCCATTTGCTGAACCAGAACCTGCAAATACACATGCGGAGATGTTGTTCTACTGAAGTCAGATGCAAAGTAACTTGCATGAATTTGTGTTGGCAGGGTTGGGACTGCATAAGGAATGTTATTTAGCTCTTATAGTATATTTTTCTTACAGCAAATTTCTAAATTATTTGCAGAGTAGGTTAGTATCATTCCCATTCTATGGAAACAGAGAAAAGCAATTGTTTCTAAGCAGATCATTGTCAGAGCCAAGATTATACCTGTGTTTTCTGAACAGCAGAACAATGAACTATCTGCAATGTCATGCAACTTTATTTTTATGCTTAAATAACTTTCCAGTCTTATTGCCCTTTTTATGGTGGTTAGATGAACTACTGTAGTAAAAACAGAAAGTGCAGGCAGAGAATGGCATGCAAGAAATATGAAAAGAGTAAGGCTTGATTGTTACTTGAATGTATATACCTAAGTTTTCTTGTGAGGCTTGATCCAAAGAATGACTCCCTACTAAACATGACATTACTGTAAAGTGAAGAAAAGTTATTAAGATGAGACGTTAATGATTACCCATGAAAAGCTCTATGAAAAAGAATGGGAACAGCCTTTCATTTGTAGTTAATGTAGTGTGTAGATCAGAGTGGCTTTTTTTTTACTCCTTCCTGTTTTGGGCAGATGTATTAAGAAGAAATGTTGACAGTGAAATTTTCCACCTTTAAAAATATGATTTTATTTTCATTATGCTGTTACTACTGGCACTACAGAAATGCACTACATTATATGCACGCTTTCACACTCGCATAATAAGAAGGACTAGATTTCATGAGCTGCTAGGTTACGGCACTGATTAAGGAAAAACAAGGTAGTGGCACCTCTGGCATGAAGTCAGCCAACTCCTCACCAGGGAGCAGTGAATAACATAATCCCAGTTCTTCCTGGGTTTGGGGACTATAGAGAGCATGTAGGGAAAAAGCTTCTCTTAAGAGAGCAGCATCAGATGTTCCACTTCACTGCTTACAGAACCCAGCCTACTGTTTCGCTGAAGGGTAGTCCAATGCGCTTTTCATCATATCTCACATCTTCACAGCTTTAGTTTAAAGGGAGCTTCAATAAAGCCTTGGGCTGCTGCCAAACTTTAATTGGCATTCTACAATCACAAGTCCTTCCCAGCAGGCTTGCTTTGTGATCCAGCTTCCGAAATGGACTCTTCCACTCTGTTGTCTCCCACGTGGTTTTCCCAAATGGTCTAAGAACAACAAGAAGCTGTATCTAGCTGTGACTTTGTCATGGTGCCAACTCCTGCTTCCAAGGATTGATCCTAGAAGGACCTCTCATAGAGTTCAGCTCCATTACTGTAGAGTTCCTAAAGAGCTTTCACACCACTTAATAGAAACCTTGTTGCTGAAGGTGCCACCCATCCTCAAATTGTCACACAGGAAGGCCTTACTTTAATTTATTAACCAGTTAATTTTTCTGACTCTTCTGGGCAAGCTTTGGACCAATTCTTCTCTCTCCTTTATCAATCACTATTCAGATAAAACTGTTTATTACTACAGCTTTCCCGTTAAGTACTTAACAGATGCAAGAACCTGGAGACCGAGTGCACTTATGGGCTGTTCTCTCCAATAGGACTGTGTTCTCTTATTGCTCATTTATTTCAATAGTCTTAAACACAAACTGCAATGAAGTATGAGTAATACTTTCTATACTAAATCACTGTAGGAGGAAGATGACTTTTTTTAATTATCTGGTCTGCAAATAAGAGTTTTATGAAAGATGGGAGGTGGTACTGTCAAAACAACCAGATTTTATGGCTCAGTCCCACGTCTACTGAAGTCAGTGGATGCTCCCACAAGTACCATCATTTGTCTGTTTACCTGGAGGGTTTCCAGTCCTTTTAATTGACTGCTTACTTCCTAAACACATTCCTGCTAACAGAAAAGCTCCAATGCAGGTTTACTGATTATTTTGCTGAAGGTTATTATATATGTCACAACATAAAATCAAGATCTATCCAGCTAGAAAAAGGGGCCTTGGGATTACAGTTTTACAGATTTTGAGCCATGAGTCATTCTTTTCCATTTTTAATCCAGTGCGTCAACATAAAATGACTTCTTCTACTGACCTTAAAGAAACACTAACTCAGAAGCTATTCCACAAACTGTTCTGCCACTGCAGGTGCAGGAGCTTCTCTAGTGAGGCTGTGACCAACAGCAAACTGCAGCAATCATTCACTTGCCTATTTTTAATCTGCTGCTGCATCTGAGTCAGAACATGTTTTGGCTTAATGTATGGATTTACATACTCAAAAAGGATTTCAGCTCCTAAGCTCTCTCTTATATATTAAACGCCAAAATTCAGCTGCTGCCAAACTGGAGATGGCTAAAATCTCCAGACACCTACATTAATACAACTGAGTTTCCTCCTGACTGCTTAGCCTGGGCAGTGTCATGGATGTACAGTACTCAAGATTCACAGGGGTTCACAAACTAGGTAACTCCCATATAGGCAGTCTTTGAAGAGGAGCGGGTTAGCTCATGATGATGGTGACAGGAGGGGGAAGATAGGTATCTTTTCCAAATAATTCAGCACTACAGCACTTGCCTGTATAGTAAGAAAACTTGGGATAGGTTTTTCTTCTCTGTTAAAAGAGGTTTGAACCCCAAACATTCATAGCAGAACTGCAAGTGTGAATGTTTTTTTCCCCTCCTTCCTTTACTGAAGCTGTCATGTGTTGCATGAAATGTTTAAAAGCAAAAAGAAAAAGATAACTTTTCATCAGGACAGGGTCTGGAACCCAGGCTTGACTGCTAACAGCTTTCAAATTTGGCTGCAATTCTTGCTTTTTTTCTCTGTGCTGCAAATGGGGATGCAAATAGAAATAGCTTAAGCACAGGTCTGAGGAACTATTCATCCTTTTAATTGCTGTTAACTTTCATTGTGGGTGATCCATTGATAGCAATTTAGCATTAAGTATTTCATGTTTTCAGCCTAAGTTGAATTATTTTACGTGCTTTTAAATCTGCAACTTAGCTTGAGGGGGTTATAAATATACCATTTCCAATTGAGACCTTGCAGGTTGACTGGCAATGACTGCTCTGCTGTAGTCTTCAGTGACTGACTGGTATTAAGATCGATTTTTCCTTCATTCTCTCTGCTTGTAAATTCTCCCAGAGTGACTGGGAACTTTACCATCTGTTTCAGCAGGGGTGGGACCAGGACCTCAAACCTAATGTATCTTTTCTGGTACTGCCAGAGACATTGGCTGTGCTGCTGATCCATCTTAGCCATCCATCTTAGTATTTATCGCCCAGAAATCTTTGCAAATGGTGAACTGACACAGACTTGATCCCTTACATGGCAACATTGCTCTGTACAGGACTGTTAAGCAATAACATGAAGCAGAACTTTAAAGTCATCCCAGAACAACCTGGATGCTACATCCTTGTTTTCTGACATGGATCAGAAGAAATATAGACTATGATTAGTCATAACAAACAATAAAGCTGCTTACAGACAATCAGCAAGCAACACTGCATTTATATGATTAGTATTTTAGCTGGGTTGTTAAATTGGGAAAAAAAAGCAAGCAATTAGGAAATGGATCGGTTAATCATTTTTAATGACTACCTGTAGTGTTAGTAGCATGTTTTGGTTAACAGCTCGTGAATCCACAAAGAACCATTTAACCTGCATCCTCCAACAACTGTATTAAAACAAGGCTATAATAATGGTGGCTATAATAATGGCAGCTACATACCTGGCAGTGCCATCCAATTGCTCTTTCCTTTTATAGAAGAGAGGAAGCATTACAAGAAAACAAGGAGAAAAGAATTACATAATAAATTCAGCAAATTTTTAAAACATAAATTGCAAATCCCTTGCTAATAGTTTATACTTCTTTTGTTCTGTGATAGCAGAATAAAAGCTGCACTTTCAACTAGACATAAAGCAAAGAAAGCGATATAGGCTCCTGAAACCAATCTGTGCTGCTTAGTCTGGCAATCCAGTCTTTGGTGAAAAGTGAACTCCATTGCCCTCTCTCCCAGGACCTTATTTGCAAAGCACCTCTTAAATTTCAGGTCACATTTGAATCACAGAAGAACCTACATACAACAAACAAGCTTGAAGTCACAGTAATAAACCTAGACTCCAGGCAAGCCTGATAATTATTCTCTGAACAAAGCCTGAGGTCAAGAAACCCTCTAGAAATGACTGTAATGGAGAATTTGTAAATACATAGAGCATGAGAAGGAATAAAAAAAAGGGAAATACATTAAGCCTCAATTTAACATTTGTGGTGTTTTTTCTTGAGGTTTCCTTTTTGACATATGTGAAATCAATCCTAAAGAAGTACATCATGAACATAACAAAGAAAGACTTAGCGTTTCTAATTTGCCCTTTCTGAAGGTAGGAGCCTGAAATGTTTCTGTAAGTAAGTCAATTTTGAGCAGCAGCTACAGTTGCAATATTAGCTCATTGAGCACAACTTATATGTGGAGTCCTCTGGAGTAGTTTAAGAGTACATTTTTTCCCAGAATGAGACATAACAGCAGGTCGAGAATGAAAGTTTAAGCATAAACTTGGATAAGTAATGCCCGCTACTAGCAGCTGATAGTCTATAGCTAAAAGTCTTGGTTTCATAGGGCAAACATTTTAACATGTTAAGACCTCAAGGTGAGGAAAGTACCTGTTGGAAAGACAAGAAAAATGAGGATCAGATAGCCTCATATCCATAAACATATGAACATCCATTAAGTCTGAATGTATTTAGGTATGGAATGTTTTCCACTGAACTCAGAAGCGGTGATTAAAAGAAAACCATGACCCCAACTCCCCAGAAAAGTTTTCTTGTGAATCTTCAGTGAATAGTTTCAGTGGGAGACAGTTTTAAACATGCTTTGGGTGTCCTCCACCAAATTATCCCCTTGATCAATTGGTATTGCCAAAAGAGAAGCCTTTAACAAACATTATTTATGTTCACATGCCATGGCCACCTCTGATAACAACAAAATTCCCAGTCCTCTTGAGGTAAAGAAGGAAAACTAAGAATTTTCTGCATAGCCTATAACTTAAAACACATGACTGCATCATAGAGGGTGTGAGAAGTACAGGCACCTCTGAAATCCAGGGCTAAAACTTTATCGGGATCAAAACTACAGAGGGAGAAAATGAGATTTCCAGGGTGATAAACTCCTAAGTCTTACAAATGGAAGGTGATGGTGAGGCAGCCTTCTCTGTTTAATGCCAACATGAGAACCACTGATTGAGTAATCCATGTGCCCCAATATGTTGCACCAAGGGAAGGGAAAAGAAATGGATCCAGAAGCCAAAAGCTTGTTTTTCATTCTCAGTGAGGAAGTTAACTGGCAGTGATCCATTACCTACAAAAGCCTCACTGATCAATATAAAGTCTATGCTTCCTGTCCTTTTACTTCACAGAAAATAAGGAGGTGGACAATGCACTTACCTAAAAAATGGAAATGACACAATTGATTCATAAAACCTCCAGGTAGCAACTAGATCAATCCTGTTGGGGTTAGTGGCGTAGTACCTCCAGGCAGCCTGAATTACAAGGGAAAGGAAATAACTAGTTTTAGGTAAAACTATTCCCCAAGCTGGCAGCAGCCAGATTGCTTCAAAGAACATAACAATACACCTGAATGATTATCTAGAGATTAGTTACCCATCAGCCATACTTAATGAGTGTCACCATATGGATAAATTATTGACACTGCATTACGGCACTAGGAGGGCTGTTAAAGGAACCAGGACACAGAGAGAGCTACCTACATCAACAAGACATTACATTTGACTAAACTTGTTTTATTCTCCTGTCTGGGGTGTCTAAAAGAGCTTCAACCACTGCTGGATTTGTCCACTATTTCTGGCTTAAGCCAGTTTGCTATCTAGTGTATCCTCATAGGAAAGTTTGCTGAGCAATTTCTATTTCAGCATTTAGCTCTAACCAAATTCTTTCAGCACATACCTAAAACTGCTGTAGCTAAATTGGCTCCTGCTAAGTGGAGATGCTTTAATTTAAAAGGTGAATTCAATTCACAGCTGATCCCTGCAGCCCATTCTGTTTGCTAACGAGTGGTTTTAATGAGAATAGCATAATATGCCACTCAGCCTGTTTTCCTGAGGACTGGTTTGATCCTGAGCAGTCCCGAACAAAAACGCGGCCGTCTGATACCACAGACCCTTTCTCTGTTGCTTTATGGAAATGCTGACATTGACTTCACTGCCATCAAGGTGAGCTCCACACTTACTACAAGTAACTCCTGTCAAATTTGTCAGCCCCTGAACTAGTAATTTTAAGCTTCATTTTCTGAATTGGTAGCAAAGGCCATAACTGATGGCCAAGTCTCTTCCCATCAAATCCTCTGACAGTCCAGTGACATAACAGAAGATGCAGGGTGTGTTTCAGTTTTTACAAACTGCACATACTATTTACATCATTTGCCTTGACTGAAACAGTCATTTGTCTGTTGTGTTATTTCTATTGCTGTTTTCACACCAATAACAACTTAACTTTGTTTGCACATAAAAGCACGCTCGCAAGGGAACTGACAAAACCTGGATTCTGGGAAGAATATGTTTTCGACAGCTTGTTTTCTGTGATTTTGTGGTGCTAATGCAGCAGTTGGTTGGTTTCCAGAAGCTGGTGGATGAGAAAAGACACTAAAAAACACTATATACAAAGGTATTCTGGGAATTGAAAGATTCCCTCCTCAAAAACTGCAGGGATCTCTGGATTATCTTGCTCAATGTGAAAAAAAAAAACTAACTCCTCTATAAACACAGCTTCTCACCTCCTGCAATGGGAAATGAGAATTTGGGAAGGGGTCGCCCTTGTTAACATGATGTAGCAGTCTTCATACACAACACTTTATCAAGGAGGGGATAAGTAGCTGCAAACCTGGATGAGTTCAGCTGCTGGCTTTCTTCTTTTCTCAAAATGCTTTTGACGATGTTGCTCCTGGACCTTCAGTGCCAGCCCTGAGCCCAAAATGCCCTGAAAGCACAGAGAGATGCAAGATTTTAGATGTTTCTTACTCAGGAAAGACTGGATTAACAATGAGAGGAAACAGGCCTGTGGGTGGAGAAGGAGATGGCTATGTGGAAGCTTTGTGCACTGCAGCATGACCTTCCCATTGTTCCACTCACAAGACATGAGGCTCTCATGATCCTCTCAAGGACCCAGGCCACATCGTATCATCTTAAGGTCCTCACCAGGTTTCTTGTCTACTGCTTTCCAAGCTGGAGATACCAAGCTGGTGTATTACTTTCCACTCAGGTAGACACAAACTGTGCTTGCGTGATAAAAGAGCTATGCCAGCCATACTCTGGATTTGGGTGTGCGGGGCTTCCCATTCTCTGTGAAATGCTTTCCATGTCTTGATGTAAAGGAAAAATACCTTAAAACCTGGACTTGGCATGGTTTCTGTTCAGCCCATCTCACCCAGATCTTGTCTCGCTCTTACCTCAGGACTTTGCAGACAAAGCTAATATTTGGCCCATGTAACACAAGAAAGCAATATGCTTTCAAAAGCAGTTTAGAGATAATTTCTTAAGTAACCAGAGGACAATTCACATGGCTAGGTCAAAAATACCTGTACTGTCATCTGCTGTCCAACCCCCCTTTAATCTTAGTGGCTAGAAATGCTCTTCCATGGCGATGTCAGAGATCTTCTCTAGGAACTATTTCCCCAGACAGCTGACATGAAATACTCTGCACAGCTGCACTGGTTATAAAGGATGGCCACTGGTCCGTGATGATTGCTCACATGTAGGTCTCTAACTTGCAAGTATTCAGAGCTGGGTAGGGTGGATTCAACCCTAATTTTTAACACAACAGGTCCCAAATCCTTTAAAAATGCACCTTGTGTGGCTATGTCAGTAGCAGCAAACTAACCTGGGCCAGGGTACAGGCTCATAAAGTGCCCTGTGACTGCCCAGACTCTTAACTTGCTGGATTAATTTTATCCTGTGCCAAGTAGCACTGTCTCAGACAGTGCCCACACATGGTTCAAGGAGTACTGGTGTATCACATACCAAATAGGCTGCATGCAAATTCGGGAAGAAAGGAGCTTGATTTACTGATCTAGACCAGCTCAAGTGTCTGAATCACTTCTTAACAAGGGATTTTGATTCCACTGGCAGTTTTGATTGCCTTCATTTTGCAAGTGTACAGCAGCGGCTAACAGAGGAGGGGGAAGGTACTTACTGCAGGAAGAGCAAAGAAAGACACTCCAATGAGAGAGAAAGTAGCTGCAATCAGCCGTCCCTCCCACGTTTTGGGGGTCTTGTCGCCATACCCAATCGTAGCGAGGGTGATCTGTGGGCAGAATGACCAGGACTTCCCGTAAGAAAACCAAAGCCAAAAGCTCTGCTTTAAAGGTCACCATGAAACGTGCATCTAGCTCTGTGGGTGCTCATGCAACCTCCTCATGTGGGATCTTGATGATGAGCCAACCAATCATTTTAATGGTATCATAGTCCAGAGGTATTGTGATAGGGAGAATGGAATTAGTCTTAGAGCAGCTGCCTCTCTAGGATGCATTTGCTGAAAGGGAACTCTATGTGTTGTTCCATGAGACGCGAGTCTTCTGCCCACCCTGACAGCACACTTGAGTGGGACTTGCCCGTTAATAGCTTGCAGGGCTTTAAAAGCCAATCAGGGCTACCTCTCTCTGAAGTCCCAGTGTTCTTAAAACAAAGATGACATTGTGAAAACTTACTCCTTTCCTACACAGTTGCTTATTTCCAACTGTGTATCTCTTATCACCAGTGAGACTTTACCTAAGTGTCCTGGGTATGAAAGGATATGAAAATATCCAGGTGTTCCATGCAACACTTGGGGCCTTTTGATTAATAATGGGGTGGAAGGATCTTGCCATTTATGAGTGAACTACATCAAATAAAAGATACACTACTGAAGTTTAGTCACAGCATGCTATGGATTCCTCTAACTATTGGTAGCAAAGCAACATGAATTCTGTCTACCAGGTGGCAGGAATAGTTTGCGATCAAATGAGCAGTGGTGCAAAGCAATACTCATCTCTTCATCAGAAGAGGCAAGAACAGATCTGTATCAAAGATCCCTCTTGCTCAGTATTTCACAGCCAGTGCCACACCCTGATCAATTCTGGGGGTATGCACATTGAGACATAAGAGAATTGTCTTTCCAGAAAGAATCCTTTCCAGAAATATTTTTCTACTTCCCACATCAGAATCCAGAGACATCCTCAGTCACTGGCTCTTTATAGACCAAACTCCCTTGAGTGTCTATCAATAGTGCCCAAGCCTTTGATACACTCTGCTAGCCCAACAGAACAGTCCATTGGCCACCTCTGGTTCTGCCATTTTCTGAGAGATGTAGTTCTCACTGGCAGGCTACTGCTGTCATGAGGGCTAAGTCTCCTATAGGCATATGTTCTACCAGTACAGTTATACATCAAAAGACACCCCTGTAGAAGAGTGGTTTCCCAGAAACCAGCAGAGATTGATTTCCAAAGGAGGTTTAAGCACCAAAAGGCATTTTTCTGACTGAAAATCAACGGTTTTGTTAGATCTGCTACTTGGTTGTAGGGGCATCCATACTCTGGTAATGTTCTACCAGTAACACGTTTCTCACCTCAAAGTAGCACTACTGTGTTCCCTAGCACCCCTAACATATTTTATCTCTTCTTGGATATGAAGTTTTTAGATAAGGTATTTTTGGAGTCACTTACCAGCCCCCACCACAGTGCATCTGCATAAGTTTCAAACTCTTCCTTCATCTCCACCCCATTAGCATCCTTTTCAGGAACATCTTTTTCAACCAGATAAACAAGAAATGAGGATAGGATGAGCGTCAGGAACCCGATGTACCAAGCAGTGATGAGCTCCTGCAAAAGAAACAGATGGGGAATGGAGGGGCTGAAAACAGCCTCAATACCCACTGAGGCAGAGTAAATGCCAAGAGAGAGGAAACATGAAGCTGATAACAGCAGAGCTGTTGCCGCTGCTTGGTCACAACCCATGGCCAGCCCAGCTCAGCACTTACTGGGAAATAATGCAGAGATTTACAAGAATTAGCCCATACATGACATGTTCCTTGGGAACAGCGTAATCTGTAGTTATAGCTCTGCATAAAGCTGGGTTAAGGCCTTAACTGCACCCATGATGCAGGATGCTGCAGGGTTCTGTCCCTGACCATGACTCTTCTCATTCTGGCTGCCCATAGGTTTGGTCAGTTTTGGCAGGCAAATAACAGCTATGCTTAATCCCTACTTCCAGAGAGCCAAGGCTGCAGGATGTACCAGGGTCCACCATGAATTATGTTTTCACAATGAATTGATGCAATAAGAACAGACCTTGAAAATCATCTGTGTGAAAAAAACCCTGAGCTTCATTAGTTTAGAGACAGTGACTCAAGTGGAGGGTGTGGCTAAACACACTGAGGTGGGAGGTGCAGTGACCCAAGTTAAATTCCCAGCAATGTCTGAAACAAAGCAGAAACATTTTTGGTGAAGGTCTTCCAAAGTGGGTAAAAGTCAGTGTTCTGCTTCCTTTCATTCTCTGAGAACTGCACTGAAATAAAATAAAATAAAACCAAATTGAAATAAATTAATTAACATTAGATTAAAATAAATTAACTTTAATTAAAATAGACCAAAACAAAATAAAATAGAATAAAATAAAGCTGTAGCTGAGAATTTCATAATTGATTCTTGAGATAAGCCAACCAGAAACTGGCTAATTCCTGGTGCGCAGCCACAGAAGGATATTTGTTGGCTAACCTTGGTTTTTTAGTGTCTCCAGTAAAGCCTTAAACAAATTCCAAGCAATGGCTCTGGCACACAGACTTCTTCCATTATGTGAGCTTCCTGAGAACCACTTTTGACATAAGTGTTTATGTGCCACCTGCCTTGTAGCAAGTTTATATGGAGAAGAGACAGAAGCTGGTACGAAATGAAGCCGGGTGGGCATCCCTACCAGCCACCACAAAGCAGCAAAGTCTAATTATGCTGTGCCAGCTGGCGTTTTAATCCTCAAAACCCCTAAAATGTCAGGAATGTCATTCATGGGTAAGAAAAAGCAGCACAGAGCACATATACGCAATTTTCCTACACCCTGTGCAGATAAGAAATCTCATCTGGAGGATTTTTATGCAGATAGCTTTTAACTTGTAATAATGTTTGGTGAAAATACCAGAACACAATGTATCTGTCTGGTGCGAGACAGGATGTGTCTGAGTATAGCACCAAGTTAGACCGAGAGAAGATGAATTTAGAACTACTGTCTGTCTCGGTTCACACTGTGTGCATCTTTGTATCATCTGACCCGTGCTTCCAAAGACAAATTATACCAGTGGCTCTCTTTGGCACTACATTTCTGCTAACCAGCCTCTTTTCATCCCTTTGGAGTCCTGCTCCATCTATCAATCAGACAAGTATGAGAAGCCACTACAAATACTTTGCAACTACAGGGGTATTTCTATCAGACATTTCAACATGCTTCACCGTTAAAGGGATGTTCCGGCTCTCATTCAGTGTAATGGCAAAATTCTTGTTGTAATGATGGCGGGAATGAACGCTCTGTCATCATTTCCCAGTACCACTATTGAGTATAGAAGGATAAAACACAGGGCAGAAAATGGTTCAGAGTGGAGGAGGGAATAAAGCTGAAAGAAGGAAACTATTGCTTGAAGTACTGGACATAGTCCCAAGACCCTGCTCTACCTGTGCATCCTCTCTCTTTCCCTTTAATGTCTCTCCCTGAAACCCCATCTGAACCCTGCAAGTTCATCACTTACTTTGCTATGTGCACAAATGGCTGATCCTAAAAGTTTCCATGTGCCTCCCCGCCTATCCATTCGGAGCATCCGTAGGATCTGAAGGAAGCGGAGGCTTCTGAGAGATGTGGCCAGAACATTGCCCTGGTTCCCAACCGCAACCACTGGCACTGAAGCAATCAGCACAAAGATATCTGCAAGACAAAAAGAACAAAGCCTGCCAACAAAAGCGGCTCCATCACCTGCTTCTTAATCCCATCTGGTCGTGCTCCAAATTTCCCTAGGCAAATTTTAAAGCTGCCTGAAAATGCTCTCTCTTGCCAATTAAACAGACACCTGCACCTGCCACACAGTCAGCACCATGCACAGAACCCTCCAGAAAGCCTCGTAATCTGTTTACAGGTCCATGCACTGGACAAGTTTAGGGATGCTGACGTAAAACAGTGTCCTAATGCTGACAGAAAACCAGCCTTAGGTACATCTGGCCCACAGGAACACCACAATGAACAGGGCAGCAGATGAGAAATTCATGTTTTGATAGTGCATCTAGTACTTTGTTGTTTTGGCTGAGTTTTCCCATTAAAATCTCAAAGCCAGTACTACTATTTTCTGTAAGGCTCACAGGGCCAATTTGCTGATCAACAGAAGAGGTTTGAAATGCAAATTGCATCATTCCTTCTTGGTTTTCTTTTCCTTTCTTTTCCTTGTTCGCCCTCTGCTTTGTGATCCTGTGCATATGCAAGAAAAAAAGAGGTATCAAAAGGCTTCAAACCTTCTCTGGACACCCAGTCTTTAAATACTCTTCATATTCTGTTTTCAGCTAAAAAGAGTGACACTGGATGGATTTTGGATTTATCCACTTTCAGTCATTCTCAAAACAAACTTGTGCCAATAACAACCAAGAGATTATATTATTAAATCCAGGATCTTTTCTGTTTTCAACTCAGATACCAGTGAAGATTCATTCTCAGAAGTGAGGTGACACCTTTACTGAGAAGGCACGAGACAGTATCAATTGCACTTGCTACCACCACACTCTATTGCCTTCACAATGCTTTTAGAAGCAGAAGTACTTATACAACACTAGCACCCAAAGGAGCATTGCTAGATTGAAGATAGCACAGATGCACAAAGAAAATTTGTTCCAATTTTGTCTACCATTTAGACCCATAAGATGAACAAAAAGAGGGAGAGGGAAGACAAGTGACAAGTATTCCTAGGGCTCCCCAGAGTGCTATGTGCTTACAGATAAAGAACAAAAAGCAAGTGCTTGGCCTGAAGAACATCAAAACAAATGGGGGAGTCTTGGAATCAATGAACAAATGTGGATGTTCATGACAGGCTCTCAGGGCACAATGAGCTTCTAAGTGTCCATTGGCTTGTTTGTGGGTAGAATAGGGAGTTGTAGGAAGGGAATCCAAACATGCATAATGAGTAGTTTTATGGATACTTATAGGCAGTGCCTTCCAAGCCTGAAAGACAACATGGGTGCAATCACAAATATACTTGTTTGCAAATGTAGAACAACATTACAAAGGTAAAACACCACATCTGAATTTGAAAGAGGGCTGGGGAAGGTGGTATGGGGCTGGGATCTGAAGTGGTTTGAAACTGAAGGCAGAGAGAGTATATTTGGGGATGGCTTAAGGAAAATGCAGTGGGGCTCAGGACAAAGAAATGTGCTTAAAGGGTAGAAGAATACATTTTTCCTCACTGATCAGTTACTCAAGTGTCCCTCAAATTAACTGTTATTGTGGGGTACTTCAAATAGCTACTCCAAGCAGCACACAGCTTCCTATGACAAAGTGAAGATCTGATTTCAGTGCTCTTTGCACTGCCATTTCCTGGTTCCCTGGGGCTGCCACCCACCCCAACTGGCTTTGAGAGAAAAGGACATAAAGGAAAACAGTAGCAGGGAGCATGTTCTTACCCAGCATACACAAAGGCTTCCTGGCAAATTTCAGTCTCCCCCTCCATCCTTTGTAGCGACAGCAACACCCAGCAGCCCAGATTCTTAAGGCAAACTCTGCTCCAAAGATGAAAATGGCAAAAGTTTCCTGTATCAAAGATACAAGCTACACTGTTAGACTCATAGCAAGTTTAGCAGTAATTCTGGACATGAGGATATAGTTGAAGGAAACAGATGAAATGCTAGCATTGGGGTGTGTGTGTGAGATAAAGAGAGGAAAGGAGTGGGGAGAAGAATATGCGTTGATAAAGAAGCAAGGCAAAGTGGGACATAACTCTATAGGCTGGTCAGTGCTCTGCAGAAAGGATGCGCCTCTGCTGTAAATGTGAAGCTTTTACCCTGTCTTAATGGAAAGGCAATTACTTCACAAAAAAATCTCCTCTGGTTACCCACCAGCATCTTGTTCATGCAGCCATATATATAAAGATAGGGACAAGATACAGTATATTCATATGGTCATAAATTTATGGCATAGATAAAGGCACATATAAAACTAATTTAAGGCATATGTTATTCCCTTAATTTTCTGGTGCACAGAAGAATGGGATTTTCCACCTTGCTCAAGAACTCTTCTAAGCATGGGAAGGGAAAGGGGAAGAGACAGCTTCTCTGGAGTGCTCAGCAGAGATGGGCCAAGGGCAGCACGGGGCACATGGTCAGTTTTCCTCTCTTTTCCTCTGTGTGAATACCTGGCAAGGAGCAAAAGAGGATTCTCCCTGATGCTCATACCCACAGCAGCTAGGCACTTCTGTAAACTGCTGAGAGCTATATAAAAACAAGCACAGGAGAAGGAAAAGGAAAAATAACCTCAGGCCTTTTCGAATGTGAAAAGATGGGTCTGTGCAAGGTAACAGAGACCAAAGTCAGCTTCCCATTCCCTAGGGGATGAGGGTGTTTTCATATAGGTGCTTTTTGAGATGGAACATGCAAGGGGAATTCACATTTCATGCCTTTTGGCATTTAGTTCTTTCTCAGATCTACATGTCTCTGGGGGGTACAAGGGGAAATGGAAATTTAGTTCCTGGAACTACACTTTCTGTGCAGTTTCCTTAGGGATGCTTTTCTACAAGGCCAGGTTAAGTGAGGCATTATGCTCTCTGTTTGATGCTACCTATGGGAGATAAGGGTCATTTTCATACCATGATTAACACATCATGTTTATACTTGGTGAGATTTTTTTTGTCTTCTGCCAAATGGGAGGCCTGCAGAAATACAGTCTTGAGCATGAACTCCAGCACTTATAAAACAAGCATGCTGGAAACACACACACAAAGGAACATATTTGCTGCCAATACATTTTCTGTCATGGACAGTCATCAGAGGCACTGACTGCAACAATTCCAATCATGCTGCTGTTGGGTATAAGCATGAGTCCGATTCTGAGGACCTTCCTTGAAAGAAATGCTGGGATTGGTAGAATATTATAGAATGAATTGAAATTGTTAAAAGATCAAAAAAAAAGTGAGTTTTCAAATGCTCTCTGGCATGGTCAATAGGAAATTTCCTGATGTTTTGATAGGAGAACTGTTAGGCAAATGCTGAAAACACATTATTTAAATGTCTCAGTATTTTTCCTCTCTCCAAACTTTCTTTTTACTCAGTCAGTGTTGACAATGGACAGGAACTATCCAATATATAAGTGTACAGTCATTGCCCCAGGACCAGCAGAAGAAATCTTATTACATGCAGAGCTGGGAGTAAGTTTCCATCACTGCTGATGGGGCTGATTTCAATTCAAGGACATTACCAGGGTGATGCAATGCCCACACTCTACTTACCAGCAAGAGGAGCCAGTCTCCCGAAACAGTTTCATACTCCTTGAAAGTTGTCAGGACAGCTAAGATCAAACACCCCAAGACAATCAGAAACCTGGAATGAAATAGAAGGGGAAACCACAGCACTGTTACACCTCTCTGTATTTGCACTGGAGATAATGGCTATAAAATCCTAGTTAAAGACCTTCAACAGATGGCTGCTACTATTGGTGAGCAGTCAGGTGGGATCTCATGAAGATCAAGGGTTCTCAACCTGGACAGGTGAGGCTTTGTTGTCAGGAAATCCTGACAAGAGCCTAAATCAGAATGATGCCAGTATTGAAATGCATTAACTTTGCATGCTTCAAGAAGGAAGTGAGTGATACTGCATTTTGGGAAGGGATTTTAGATATATATATGTGTGTGTGTGTATATATACACACACAGGCAAAGGACTGTAATGCTTAGGAGGTCTCTTCCAAGCTGATGTGCTGTGTGCTTCAGAAAATGGCACTGCAGTGACAGTGCAATGAATCTACTTGGCACGTCCTGAGACCTGAGAAACAGTAAATGCTTCACTACAATGCAGCACCAGGAAAAACCCTCCCTTGAAAACTGCATTTCTTTTCTCATTTTTTTCACTCACTTCCACGCAGATGAAACAATGAAAAAGTTAAAAAGGTCTGAAAATTAAACAATAGAGAGTGAAATTCTGCTCTCCAGTAAACACAGTGCATGATAACTCACTGCCCCTGTGTTATTGTCTGTCTGTGAGGCTCCAGAACAGAGATTTGACTTAAAATTTAACTCCCACTGCTGGTAAATCCAATTCAGTCCAATCTAAAGTCATGTTGATCTGCTTTGTAAAACTATCCCCAGGTTTCAGCTGTTCAAAATCTTTTATACAAAAAGTAATGAGAAAAATCAAGGGAATCTCATATGTGATTACTGTGAAGCAGAGTGGGGGGAGCTTATATTTTGGTACTTCATGTACCCAGATCATAGGCATTTTAATGTGCTCCCAAAATCTGATCCACAGGAACAAAGGGGAAGGTGGCCATGGAAATATTTCAGAGCTTAGTGAGTAAATTGGAAGAATGTCTCCATAGAGCTCTGTATCCCTGGTTTCGTGGTTAGGGTACATCAAAGAAGTGATAGGTGTTAGGTACTGAAATCATCCAGGAAAAAAAGCTTGTTAAGAATCAAACTGTGTTTAGTGTGTAATACCTGCATTGAATTACAATCTGAATCCTAAACTGTGATTTATTTCTTGCTGAATAAAACTCTACTTTGTTTCACTGGGTGAAATGAGCAGAGTCTACTGCAAGCAGTGATCAAGGACTCAGCTCAGACACACATGTCCTCTAATCTGTACTGGGTTTTGGTTTCATTCATGTATGAGGAAATCTAGGGCTAAGGGAGTGTGTTATGAGAATTTCCATTTTTGCAGCTGGAGTGAAAGAGGTGAGCTCCAGACAGCTCCAAACTGCTGCCTTTTGGGGGGGGGGGGGAGAATAATTTCCTCCAAACATCATCAACTGGCACCCTCCATGCAAGGAATAGGCAACAGTGAAACATTTCACATCAAACCCTGAAGGATTACTTTGCTGTGGCTTTCCCAACATTAGCTGTTCAGACGGAAGTTTCTTATGTCAGGAAAATTTCACATCAGCCATTTTGAGAAAGGTTAGAACAGAAATAAATGTGTTTCCTCATGCTGAATAACTCTGCATTGCTTTGACATGTTTCACCTTTTCCCACTCACCAGCCATGCTCTAGAGCATGGGTTATGTGGTTGGTAGGAAAGAGCTTTTGGGCCCAGAATGTGTCTTTGCATTTATCTACAACCACAGTCCCCTGATCAAGACACCCATCAGTTAATATAGTAATTCTGTGATGTTCCTGCCATGCCCTCAAGTGTGCTTTGTCACACCATACACTGATGTCCCCAACTTGCAGTTATGAAGCCAGTGGCTCAACGGCTTCCCAAGACCCATGATCCAGCTGCCCTGCACCTCCATGACCAAACTAGTGAGAACTCAACCAGGACAACACGATTCCTTTCATTAGCTATAAACCAGCAATGTTCTGCCACATTACAGCCATTACAATGATTCCATCACTAATTCTCTATTTAAAGCCTTTAGCTGCTGCTACTTGAGGTTTTCCATTACAGCTGTTTCTATCTACATGTGAAAATTCAGTCACCCATCGGCTCACAAGTATCATTTATATGATTTAATGAGAGGTGAAACACACTGAAAATAGTTCAAGGAAATTACATCATCAGCCACTTAAACTAAAGGCACGAATTTACGATGTCATTCAACAGAAGAGCACTGTCAATTAAAGATGATGTGCAGATTTTTGTCCAAGGGGAAAACAGAAGATGAGTTAGTAGTGAAGTCATCTTTTGCCTAAAAATGCCTGAAGTTTTACCACTAGAGGGTGGCGGTGCTCCATACAGCAAGTAGATGCAGCGCTTGCTCCTATTACTCTTCCCAGTGAAACAAACTTAATGCAGGTGATGTTCAAGTGATCACACTGATCGCGCCTATGCATTTGATAGGCAAGAAAAGGAGTCTCACACCGGTGAAAATGCTTTTCTTTTCTCACTGAAAACTTCAGATGTTGGCGGTAATGGACAAGGGGTGCTGCTTGCTCTATCACTCTGTGTGGCACAGCCCACGCTGCAAGCCTACTGCTCCAAGTGAGAGCCCACCCATGAAAACATCATATCATGAAGCACAAAAACTCAGTAAAAATCGGGTGACAGTATGAGACTGGAGAGCTCAAGTCACCAGGAATAATTCTGAGGGCAAACCCCAGCAGGGAACATGGTCTGGACCATGAATGCAGCCCAGAAGAGTGCCTTGGAAGTGCAATTGCTGAGCAGGAACCTCGGTCCCAAAAAAACACATAGCCTTAGAGAAAGCTCCTGCTCCTTCCTCCAGTACTCTGGAGCGTGCATGGATGAAAAGGCTATCCTGGGACACACAACTGCAATCAATCTTGGAAGGGTCGACTCTCCTCCTACTGCACTGTTTCCAAGGGATAAACACCCACTGCAAGTTAATCAAATCACATCTCAGCAATCCTCCCTTAGCATCTGAAATGACGACCGTGGTTCAGAGCACTTATTGAATTTTAATCTCCACTGATACTATGCAACCCACCAATTTCCCTGCAGCCTCTTCTGGTCTGGATCTTGGTTCTTATGAAGCCTGCAAGACTTCTTGTGTCCTTTCTCTATGAAAGATGCTACACAAGTGTCATGTTTTTTTACCAATCCCCCTTGCTCAGCAAAGATGATAGCAAGGTTCACCTTTACCTTGCTGCTTATGTCCACACTGTGGGTGTATGCACCACTTATGCCCATATTTTGGTCTTGCAAACATGAAGACTCCAACTTGCTTGACAATTACTGAGTCTACATCGTCTAATCTCATTTTACAGAGGCAGCAATGTGGGTCCAGCGGTTGAGCGTGGTTGTAAAATCTTAACAGGCAAAGAGCAGGGAAAGAAACTACTCAAATCACAGGGGATGAGCAGAGGGGAGACCAACACTGACCTGGGGAATCAAGGGACAGAAAGGAAGAAAGTATGAAACTTGCTCATAGTTATGATGATACTATCCATGGGATATGGAGCACCAAGGGCTATAGGAAAGATTAGGGTGGAAGTCAAGGTTTAATAATGAAAATTAAGTCCTATTAAGCCTAAGCCTACTATTGAACAGTGTTTCAGCAGGTGGCAGTCCAGACTTGAAGACTGTAAATCAGATATGCCAAATGAGGTTCTGAATTTGGGTATTTAGTTTTTTTAATAACCCTTGATATTATTTACATGTTTTTTCACAGCTCATTGCACTGCACCTACTTGTAATGTTATACCTAAAATCCAAATTAATTTGTTGTGTGTGTAAGTTCCAGACCACCAAATTGCAGTGCTCTTTTGTGACTTTCACAACTAATATACTATTCTAGTAAATGCATGTTTTTGATACTGGAAATCACATGTTTAACACTCATGTTTTCTAATTGTAATATTTTGGTGTATTAAAGACAGTATTTCAAAAACAATATGTATTTTTTCCAGGAAAGAGGCAGTAATTTATGACTATGCTAGACCATGAATGTAATGTTTCTTGGGTGATCACCACAGACTGTTTTGTTTGATAAATATTTCACATTCATCATTTGTTTGATAATTTTTTTTTTATAAATATTTCACATTCTTTTGAGGTTTTCCTCTATATGCATTTTAATTTTAAGCCAATGCAATGTAGATCTAGCTGGGAACTTTCATATTTTTTCCATATAGAAGTGCTCATTGTGTATCCTCTTCATCATCTCTTTCTTCATAATTTGAGGAGCGGATCACCTAGCAATTTGTCTGTAATCTATTCCAAAACATAGCAGTCCTTTTGCAGCTGCTATTAGGACTAGGTACATCACAGGCAGGCCAAACAAGATTTGCATCTGGCATCACTTTGGGAAATCTTTGTGCTGTGTGACAAAATGTTCTCAATTAGACTTACAGGTTACTAATAGAGGGGATTGTGTACTTAGTGTACAACTGATGTTTAAAGTAGATGGCTCAAGTTGGTCACAAGCAACTGTAGAGACAGCTTCCCTGTATCTGAGGAAAAGTTCTAGTGACTAGCTCCTACAGAGATGTTTATGGTGTAAATGATCTGAATGTTCAGCCCTGTTTTGGTTAAATTACAAACAACAGCTTTTTAATAATGTTCATATATATTTACTACTTAAAGAATTACCCTACGAGCCATACCAGCACACTTCTTACATGCCCAGGTTTCTCTGAAAGCCCTTGCTGTTAATTTAGGTATCACATGGGATTGAGGAATCCTGGTTATGAAAAAATAATCCAGACTATGAGCAGGAAAGCCTCTTGATCAGCTATTAGTAAGAAATCCCCTCAAGTGAACACTGCATAACTTCTGTTTGCTCTCACATCTGCGATGCCATTTCTCATAAGATGGAATTTCCTCTGTCTCCAAGTGTTTTTATGACTCTTAGAATTCACTGCTTTGCTTCATTTGGTCCTTTCTTCTTTTCCCTTAAAACTTGTGCTCTAGTTTTATTTTGTTCTGCAAGTTGTCAAATGCTCATGGAATTCTCTAAGATTATATTTGGGAAACCTGGCAATGTTTTGCTAAATTTTGGTTCAGGGTTCCCAAAGCAATATGGTTCTAAAATCACGATTCCCACACACTTTCCCAAATTTCATACTGGAACAACCTTATTCTCTTCCACTATTGGCTTTTATCCATAAGGATTGAAAACACATCTCTCCTCACAGTTTTCACTTGCTCTATATTCCCACCCACCATCATTTTCCCGGCATCCAAACTCCAGTTTTCACAGAACATCTGCAGTATCTTGCACTGATCGGTTTATAGTTGCTAATGAGAGTTCTGAGCTGGGATTTTTTACACTAGAAAAAACAAGATTAGCAAATATTTGAGAACAGCTCTTCAGAGAGAAGAGAATGCATGCCTGACTTTCACAGGCTTGGGAATATTCACTGTTTAATATTTAGTTTTGTGCATCTCTGCTCTTCCAAGCAATAGGCTAGCTACGCCTACGGAAATCAGTATGGAGATAAGGGTGGTAGGAAAAATCCAGAGACTTTGTAAGGCTACAAATGTGCAGTGCAGTGGAGAAGGGCACTGAGAAACTCAGTGGAGGCCCTGAAGGAGGAGGGGAAAAGTGACAAGTGCTGCAAGTAGGGATGTTCAAAGGTTCCTCTTTCTCTGTGTTCACAGATTCAACTGGGTACACAAAACCATCCCTGGCCCAATGCCATCATGCTGCAAGGGCAGGGTAGAAATGCCATGCTCAGTAAGCTGAAATGCACTCTTGCTCTGCTGCAATGGCAGAGGCAGAGCAAGATCCTCCACAAGATGCTGGAGGAAACCATAAGAAGCAAGGAAATGTCCCCTAAAGATCCCTAGTCTTAGTGACACAACAGCTGATCTACCAGATGATGAAGTTGTAGCCCTGAATGACACCAGTGTGTTGGTGACAGAAGTGAGAGACATTGTCCCTCTCACAGGAAGAAGCTGAGCCAAAAAAGCTTAAATGCTAACTCATTCCAGGTTTTTTATGACCTTGAGTTCTCATTGGCCTTGAAATGGCTTCACTGCTGTTTCCCTAATTCTGGACAGTTTTTAAAGAGTGAGATCTGGGAGAGGAATGCTATGCTTCACAGCAGGGCATTTAAGTGCAAAAGAACAGCTTTGAAATCAGACAGTTCCTATCTCCTGTCCTTCATGTACCAGCCAAAAACTTGGTTAAGGCCTCCTTCTCTACTTGCTTTTTCTTCAGGTCCACTCCAAACCCCTTTTTGTTCAGTGCTTTTAGTACCACCATTGCCAGTTTCCTTAGGGAGTCTGGTGTACTGGTACAAAATATGTTGGGTCAGCAATGTCAAACAGCATGAACACCATCAACCTGGATTTTCTGCTCTGGGGAACAGAAACTTCAGAAGAATGGCCCGACACATTTCCCAGGTTTGCTGGCAGAGAGTGCAAAATAGCCCATGGCACTACATTTCCCTGTTTGATTTTTCTCAGCTTGGGAGACAAGAGTCATCCACCAAGATCTCGTTTCCATCTTTCCAAAGACAAGCTTTAAGGATGCTTTGAAAGGCCCAGCATACATAGGTTACAAGAGGCTTAGATATCTTACCACATGGGCAACTGAGGATGGATTGCAGAAGTGGAGGAAAGGCAATGACGGCACTAGCTACCAAAGAGTTTGACATCTCTTGTCCTCCTGTAGCTTGAATAAGGATGGAAAAGCTTCTGACTGTTGCAACTAAATATTCTGAGTTGCTGTGTTATTTTAATATTAATTTTAATTTTAATATTAAGTGAATGACACTGGACCGAACTATTGTTTAGGGCTTTTATCTGCCATGACTAGCACTCCTGTCCATGGGCTTATCTCTGGCTAGCAGCATGCTGCTAATAGAGATGAGACACATGATTACGAAACATGGTGGGCCATGCAGCACAGAGCCAAACTGCATTATCCAGCAGCCTTAGCTGCAATAACTGCAAATCAAAGGAGTTTCAGCAATGCTTCTAACAGGAGATTCTCTAAAGGACATTAACTTGCGTGAAGCCATCTGAATGTAAATTTTAAGACTCACACATCAGTTTCTGATAAAATTTGTGAAATAAACGTGTAGGACATTTGGAAGTTAGTCTGCAATACAGCAGTCAAGTGTGCAGCCTTCAGCAGACCCATAAAGAAGTAAAGAAAATTTAGAGTATATAAAGATTCTTTTTGGTGGAGATGGGTCCAATATACTGAGAGTACTACCAGAGTCCTGGTGCTGAACACAGTGTCATGGGGATGAAAATGACTTTTAGATGTCAACATGAGCAGCATTATCTCCTAGTGATACCTTCCACAGCTGGCCAAATGCTCACTGGCATTCACTTTCTCACAATGCAGAAAGGAAGTTACATTCCATGTAATTCGGCTGCACATCAATCAAAAGGTCTTAATGCCCTTCAGCACTTACCTTTCAAAGTGTGTTTGAGGGCTTCTTTCATAGTTCTGTTTGAACAGTGGCAAGATTTTTTTAACCACTTACTGGGAAGAGAGAAGAGGCACAAAAAGTGGATTTCAACCCTAAAATGCCAGCTGCTATGTTGATGGTTTAAGACATGATAAGATATGTGGTCTGGATAGAAACGCAAGGGGATATTCAATTGCTTAGAGACAAATCCCTTCATAATAGTGTTTTTTCAACAACCCGTCTTTAAACCAATGAGAGTATGTCAATATCTATAAAGTGATTCAGCAAAGACGCTGTCATGTGGAATTTCTATAGGATCTACACCTCCACAGGAAAGAGCATTGAAGAGTCTGCAGCTCTGCAGTGCGCTGCAGACCCATGGTGCTAACAGCTGCTAAGGCCAACATAGAAACAGCTGAAGCATATAAGATAAGTTAATGTTCTCATTTTTCACCTCCAATTCTCATTCATTAGTAAATTATGAGTTGTGTTAGCATGGCAAATAAATCACATCCTCCTTGAAGGTGAACTTTGGATAAGCTCTTTAGAGGTCGTTGTTCCTCAGAACTCTGATTCACACAACTAAACAATAACAATAGCACGTGGCATTTGTACCTATGTAAATTTAATTCCGTCTTAAAATATTCCTGCTGCTTTTCATTACCATAAGCAATTAATCAGCACTCAAAATTCAGAATGATCATCTGTAAGCATGTGATATTTCATTTGAAGTCTGAAGTCTTTGGAGGAGGTTATCAGCCTTCTCCAGACCTGCCCAGTTTTATTCCTGAAGTGTTTCACCAGCATCTGCAGCAATGCTTCTCAACACAGTGCATGATGGCCCTTTGCTCAACTGTCTTGTTAATATCTCAGATTACATCATCCCTGTTTAACCTGACAGCTTCAAATAAAGCCAATTCTATCAAACCTTCACGAAAAAATGCAATATGAAAAGGAATATTTTTATTTATTTCTCATTGAAGAAAAAGCTCTATTTAGATAAGTAACTTGAAATAGCACAGTATTCAGCAAATGTAAGTACATTTAGAAAAATAAACCCCAATTTGCAGCAATGAGAAGTTTTGCATGCAGAATACAATCTAACAAAGCAGTTAAGTCTGTGCTAAGTAGATCTGCTGGGACATGAAGATACATGTTTGTACCTTCAAAGAACATGAATCTTTGGTTTTCCCCTAAATGAAGCAGCTGGTTTTACTGAAGGATCGTCCTCTGTAACAGGAGCATTGGACAAAACCTTGACAAAACTTTCCTGTTCTTACCTGACATCCATGGAAACAGGAATTCCTAATTCAAGCTTTGCCACCTTCTTCTGTTGTGGCATCAATGCAGAGAGCAGCTGGAATTTCAATATAATAATAAATCCCTAAGAGGGGAAAGTAAAATCCACAGGCTGGGGGTGTACAAGAACGTGGGAGAGAAAATAGCCAGGATAGCGGGCCCCAACTGATCCAAAGGATGTACCATACCATATGGTGTCATGCTCAGCATATAAAGCTGGGGGAAGAAGAAGGAAAGGAGGGGAGATGTTTGGAGTGATGGTGTTTGTCTTCCCATGTAACGGTTACATATGACAGAACCCTGCTTTCCTGCTGATGGCTGAACACCTGCCTGCAATGGGAGGTGATGAATGAATTCCCTGTTTTGCTTTGCTTGTGCATGGCTTTTCCTTTACCTATTAAACTGTCTTTACCTGAATGCATTAGTCTTCTCAATTCTGCCCTTCTGGTTCTCTCCTCCATCCCACTGGGGGAAAGTGAGCAAACAGCTGTATGGGGCTGAGTTCCTTTTTGGGGTTAAACCATGACAACCACACATAACATGTTTGACACTTAAATATTGGCTAAACTGAGTATGAAAAAACATGAGATGAAGACAAAATTAATAAAGAGATGTTCTTAGAAATACCTCACCCCATCATTTTTACCCTCGAGGGTCCATGCATTCTATTGTTTTTCCACAGCCAAGACAACTATTAAAGTTTAGTTTATAAGTTAGTTTAGAAGTTTTATATTTTTAAACTTAAACAGGGGAAGTTCAGGTTGAACATAAGGAAGAAGTTCTTTATTGTGAGGGTTCAGATTGCCCACAGAAGTGGTAAATGCTCCATCCTTGTGAGTGTTAAAGGCCGGGCTGGACAGAGCTTTGGGCAACATGGTCTAGGGAGAGGCATCCCTGCTCATGGCAGGGGGTTGGAACTGGATGATCTTAAGGTCATTTCCAACCCAAACCTTTCTATGATTCTATGACAATAGTTTCTGAAGAACAAAAGTTTACTTTCTCCTATGAAGGTAATATTAGGCTTAGAGAAAAGTTGAAGAAACCAGGTAATGCAATTCTACCTCACCCAGTAAAAATATCAGACCTGGTAGCTATTAGTTTTCAAGGTACTTGAATTCTGAGGGTGCTTTGGTGGGAAAGTTAATTACCCACAAAACCAAAATTTGAAAGGGTTTCATGGTCCATACTTCCCATGAAATTACCAGCACTATTTCAGCCATTGTGACATTTTTAAAACAAGTACGTGTTTACACTCAGCTTGCCTGTAAGGTTATTAGATGTATCTCAAGGTGCCCACTTTAAGTGTACTCTTAACAGCTGTAATGTGGCTATGGATGCTGTTTATCTAACACAAATAATTCAACATGCCCATAATAGAAAGCGTGTAATTAAATTCTGCACACACCATTATTAGAGTTATGGGGCAGGCTAAGAAATATTTCATGCTTTAGACTCTTGGGTAAACCTGTACTCCTCCACTGTGGCTCACTGTGTTCTTTCCTTCACAAGACAGAAGGGTACAAAAGCACGTGAAACCTTTCAAGCCTAAATATTTCTTGATGGGAATTTTGAGTCATTCTCTTTATACAAGACATACCACACTGTGCACAAAAACTGGAGCAGCTTTTCCCTTGGACCTGGACAGCAGAAGTTAATAATATAGCGGTTATCTTGTACATCCAGTTGCATCTTTCTACCTTGCTCCAGTGCTTAAACTGACATAAGCTTTATTTTTTCTGTCATTTTTTTAACATGTTGAAATTCTTGATGCTGGAGGATGCTGTCATATATAATTTTTTTCTCAGTTCCTGAAGGTTGGGCTTTTAATTTCTTCTTTCTTGTATTTGTTTATGTTATTTCTAGCACAGCTTTTATAATTTCCCTACTTTACAGAGCTAAGAGTAAATTGCACATGTCTGTCTAGTCTTCCTTTATTACAGCATTAACCTTTCCATTATCAGCTCAAAAGCAGGGTTTATATTGCAGGCATCAGGTCCAGCAATGACCTCATAGGCTGATTTAGTAGCAGTCCCTGTCAGTTAGTTGATGCCCCACAGACCCAAACTTCACGAGACAGATGATAAAAGAAGAAACAAGAAGTAATGGCTAAAGCCAAATTGAATTCAGGGGTTACTGGTTTCTTTCCACATGCTTTTATGGTAGAGCAAGCTAGACTGAGTTTACACTAACAATTGCTTCAGCTAACGTTCCTAATAGATAACAGTATCAGAGCATCAAGTCAGACATTTTTTGCATGCATGAGTTTTCTTTATTCCCCACTTACAGCTAGGAACAAATTAAGCATAGATATATTTTCTAGGATGTGCACATATAAAAATCTAGATCACTTTTATTTCATAAGTATATAGCCTAAAACATTTTGGAAGTTACCAGTTCTTATATCTTAATGACATTTTAGAGTCAGCATGCATCAGTATGGCTTGGATGCTTCTGCCTTCCCTCTCAGGTCCTCCTTTCCCATTAGTCCAGTCCACCTACATTATGGCACGCAGTTTCCTCCATGCCTTGCACCAACTTGCTTGCTCCAAAGTGGAGGAAGTGCAGGTAATCTCTCAAATACTGCATGTTATTTGGTTGACCTCAGTGTCTCATGGCCTCTACAGCAAGGACAAAACTAGCAGGTTGATGCCCAGGTTTCTTGACTGAGGAATTTGAATGGCCACTAGAATACCAATGCATAAGACCTTGGAAAGATGGCAAGACTCAAGTTTGTGGCACTCCACCTACCAGCATTCAGAGAACTGGCATCAAATAAAGGGGTATGACAAAGTTATCCTTGCTTAACTGTCTCCTGCTGCTCCAGGTTAGTGCTGCTGCTCTCAGGGACATTTCAACTAAAGAAGAACAGACGCTGAAGCCTTTAGGAATGTTTCTTATTCCTTGGTGCCCAGTAGCAACTGAAAAACCTTGAAATAACAACCTGGACAGCTTTGGATAACCTTTATTATACCTTGCCCCCAGCCCTATAGGCTGGATCCTGGCACCTTGGCAATAGAAAATACTGGGTTTAGAGGGAGCTCAGGGCACATGAATGTGTTTCTCAGTCTCCACTAAGTACCACAACTTTGTATGGACATCATGTAGATTTTTGCTCTGCAATGGGATTACAATCCAGGTTAGTAAAAGATTAACTGTGGACCCTGAGAACAAGTTTCTCTATGTACATCCTCACGACCTTATCCTGAAGCTGGAGATCCAGGTCTAGTCAAGTAGTGAGCCATACTATTACTGTTACTTGTAGTACTTCAAACTTAATTTGAAGATATTTTAGTATGAAAGTGTTAGAATTAATTAAGCTACCTAGGGCACTAAGACAGATGTAGTTGAAGTAGAACGGGTTAATCTTCCATGATGAGAACCAGTTTATTAGTGTGATGAATTAATCCGACAGCAAAAAGTCCTATGCTTTCACTATTAATCTGTTTCCATTATCATTGTAGCCTGGTTAAAGCTAGCTCAGGTATTTCTACGTCCCACTGAAACTTGTTCCATAGTCACACTTTTTGTTTCTTGAATGAAGTACATATACAGAGGCCACCATTTAAGGAAAGTAATGACAGCTTGAACAGCAGTGTCATAAAATCCAGAAAGCCTTTGATGCACACGATGACACACTTAGTGTATCTTACTTCCACCATCTGAGTTAAGCCAAGCACCAGATTTGGCATCAGGAAGGGATATGTCTTCACATCACTCTGGCACTGAGTATTGGCTTAGGCCTGGATATTTTCTTTTCTTTTCCCCAGAACATAAGGCATTGCCCATTTCTTAGGTTTATCTGGGAATTATTTTGCTGTAGCAGGAAATGATTACATTCTCACTCTGCCTTATGTACATTACAGTTGGGATGCTTCATCTTTAGTATAGACATTTTTCTGTAAATGCTTCAGGCTCATCATAGGGGTGAATTTGCTGTTCTGGTGAATGCAATGCAAAAGTGGATAGTATTTGATAACATCTGGAGAAAATACTTCATTTTCTGTGCCTGCATGAGACTGAAGCTGTTGGTCCTTCCAGCCTTTTCCAATGGAAAAGAGAACTCCACCTTTATAGTCATGGAGCTGCAGGAAGAGTTGTAACTCCAGCACATGCAGCGGACAAGCCATTGAAATGAACCCAAAAAGATGTACACCTGTCTGCTCACTCCATCTTCCTACTCTTTAACTGACCCAGTTAAACTACCTGGTTCCCAGAACAGCAGTAAGAAGCTGATGTGAGAGCAAAGGGTGTCAAGTGAAAAGTGCTAAATAAAGGAAGCTGATACCAGTAGCTTCATTTCCCCCCTCGTCAGGTTTAAAATACCTTATGATGAATAGGGAGAACATCATTTCATGTGAGCTAAAAATATTACAGGAAATTAAATAGGGCTGTGAAGATGTTAAATCTAGAATGTATATTCAATCATCATAACATCTTTTACGGCACAGTTTTAGTTCTGATTTAAGCTCAAAACCTCAAAGTAAACTTAACTTTGGAGCCCTTACAACATCTCTGGAGTGTATGTTGGCTGCTATATTTATAGATAGTGTTACATGAGTGTTCTTCTGTCTTTATATGCAGCTAGTCAGTAGATATCATGCCAGTGGGAAGTACTCCAGAATACATGTGCTCGGTATACCAGCATTATGGAATCAGGGAGGTTTAATTTAGCAGCTTTAACTGCATGAATTGTTCACAAGGCTTATATGTGAGCAACTAAATTATTTTTAACATGAATACCCAATTACATACAGACAAGTTTATACATGGGAAGTGAGCATGTGCACTTGTATCCAAATTTATTTTCTGGCACCTAAATATTCTACACGCATTGGTTTGCTACTTCAAGGAGCTGGAAAAATCTGAACTAGTTTGATCATCACCCCTACCCTAAAGAGGATTTACCAAAATGCTGGAAGAAATATGACAAATCAAATTATTCACTGCTTTTCTGAAGTGTTTCTACTCTTTAGCCAAAGAAAAAAGAATAATAAGACAGAAAGAACATCTGTGTTTCGGGGAATGAAGCCTAGAAAGAAACATTTGGGAAACTTAAGAAAGAGTATGAAAGGAAAGTAAAAGCTTGATCTTATGCCTACAGAAATTACTGGCAAAACTCTCAGTGACTTTAATTGTGAAAGATCACAGCTCAAAGCATGAGCCCAAGAGAGGAAGAGAAGAAACAGGTCTGTGATGAAAGACAGTAGGCACAGAGAAATGGTGACAGTCAGACAGCAAAGACCATAGTAAAACACTTTTATGTCAAAAGTTCCATGCTTCAATGATCTACGCACTTCTGACGTCTGGTAATTTCCCTCTTTAGCGAAGACAGCCCCATATATACTGTCCCTATGCACTGAACTCCAGACTTTCAAGCCACTGATTATTCTTCTTTGATGTTTTCTCTTTTTCCCCCTTTTTTTTCAGTCTATCTGCTGTCAGCTCAGGAATTTTTACCTCACCAGTTATAGGTAACTGTGTCTCCGGTGAATGAGAGAAGCTTTAAAGAGTAATTTATGGAGAGATCTTACAAATGTAAAGAAAACCTTTATATTGTAATAGCTTGGAATACAGATGGCAAATTGAGGTGCCCTTTAGCTGTTGCTGTGCTTTCCAACAGACAGATAGCTATAGAATAGGAGAAACCTCCTAGAACAATGAAAGGCTTGGAAGCAGTCAGGATTCAGCTAAGGTTTTATTAGGATAAAGAATTAGTTTTGAATTTTACCGTGGCAGTTTTGAAGGCCTGGGGCTTTAATCCTGCAAAGGCTTTACTGCACAGTCTGTGCCGGATATTACAACGCCATACATCATTCCCTGTTCACAACACAATTCTTTTCTGATTGAGATTTTGCAAACTTTGAAAAAAAAATAAAGCATATGATTCAGCTCCCATTGATCAGCTGAAGTGCACTAGGCTGCAGAGCTTGTTAGGATGTAATGCTTTGGGGGAGTAAGATTCTAACAGACTGCTGGGGTTATTTTTGGTCTGTCATGTGCAAACTGACTGTAATCTCATTGGTACCCACTGAGAAGGCAGAAAGGATGATGGCTGTGCTACAGCTGGTGATGAAAGGTTATTCTTAATTTTGATCTGGCATACAAGTTACCAGCCATCATGAATGACAAGTTTCCTTCTCCCACTCAGCCACTGATGAGCAAACTTTCAAACATACTGTCTTAAGAAGACATAATTACAAAGCCATTTCAAAGTCAAGGTTAAAAACCTCAGATGCTTCATTGCCCATTGGCTGGAGAATATGAAATTATGTCCCTCACTTTCCTCCCTGCCATCATTAACTATTTCTTTAAAAGAAAATGCTGCAGTTGTTTTTCTAGGAGGCAATTGACACTCAAAGCCTAGGAAGAATGCTCTACCTTAAACCACAGGAAGCAAAGTGTTAGGAAAATGGGAGGTTTGTGAATATTTTTGGATAAATCGAGTTCTGGATCAAATTGGTTGGCAACATAATGGAAGTCTTTACCATGACTTAAGAATGAACGAGACCACTGGCTGCTGTAAAAAGCTACTCATAACTGTAAAAAGCCTTTATTTTGATTTAGAATACAGTGATTCAATAAACAAGAAAGGTGGGATCATTTCATGGGTTGGTGGGATGTCACACCACCACAAACTAATCAAGTAAAGCTTTCCATCAGTAGCAGCACTGATTTTAAACCATGGCTGTTTTCAAAGATAAACCCATGTGAGGGAAAAACAAGTAACAAATTATTTCCTAAGTAAATCCTGCCATTCACCCTCAAGGAAATGTTAAAGAGAAATATGTAAGAGGGTTGTTCAATCTAACTGTATAATGTGAGTAAATCTCTGAATAACTGCTGCAGCATGAAGAGGACATTCATGTTAACTCTTTAGCCTGGGCATCAGTGTCTGGTGATTATCACTCATTAAAAGCACTTTGTTGCACATGCAAAACCTAGTTGCTAAGGGGACATGAAAACTATTTAAAGCCAGAAAGTGACAAGCATCTTTATGAATACTCAGTGTTATGGAGTCTCTGCAATCTTTTTGACTTTAATGCAAACATTTATGGTGAGATGTATCACCATCATTGAGTAAGATCTCTCTACAGTCTTGCATGTAGTGGTAGAAGAAAGGAAGAACAGTACAGAAGAATGATGTATGGCCAACAGACGTATCTACGTTCAGAATGAGCCACTGTTCTATATATCCTGGTGCCAAAATAAAATGATTGCATTTACTCTACATGTCCATGGTCAAAACACCTTATATCCTACTTCTGATGGAGAGTTACCAAAACTCTGTATTGTGCATGTCCTGCTGCTTTCCACAGTCTGATAAATATGAGACAGAAGGTTAGCTAACCTGCTCAATGTTGTGAATTTTGCCTGCTGATGACAAGGGAAAAACCTAAAGGAGGAACTGAAACTGTAGGCAAGTGTCATCCCACACAAATATGTGCCAGAAGCTTTACAGCTACACTTTCCTGTCTTATGAGTATGAGATATCGTCCACACTATTCAAGATCAGACATGGGTTTTTTTACTTTCTGGTATCAGTCTGATGTCTGTCTATAAGCATTCTTAAAGCACTAGGTCTCAGTAATTTATGTGTCACTTCATGTACAGCTTCCCAGCGCGGTCTTGTAGTGCTCTTGTGATTCCCATAATTTCAAAACACCCCACAGAGGCAGGACCTAAAACAGCCAAGGGGAGCAATGTTTATGCTTCCCTTAAGGTGAATATTTCAATCAGGAGGTTTCTATTGGAACCCTGTTAATAATAACCCAATCAATTAATTTTGGTATAGTCATAATTCTTCTGGATGGTGCCAGCCCACACACAGTGCTGCTTTCCCTGAGTCACACAATTAACCCCAGGATGCAGCGCAAATCCAGAGTTCAGATGAAAGACTTCAGGAACTATGGATTTGCACAGGCTACAGGGCCAATAGCTCCTGGAAATTTCAAGAAGCCACTGTGCTAACAAAATTTTAATTAAGGGAGGTGTAATACATTGTCGAGACAGTCCTGAAGTGTGAGCCTGAAACTCAAAATTCATTAAAAAACCCTCCAAAAATATATTTGTTCATTGTTATGAACACAAAACGGCTTGGTAATTTCCTTTGCAGGACATATTACTTAATCTGGAGCGAGGTTACAGCCTTGGAATATGAATTACCTCGCACTAATCATATCAGTAGCAAACACACAGAGGTGTTTTTGAGAGTAACTGGTCTCTTTATACAGCCTAAATTGAAACTGCCCATTGCTTTCCAATGCTTATCATCTCAGTGTCTGATTTCAGCCAAAACGTGACACCCAAAGGCACGAACTGAGTAGGAGATGAATGCTATCTGGTGACAAACAGCTAAGGTTTTCTAATGGTGCTAATAACTTATTAATCACAAATGGAACCTTGCAACAAAATGGCCACTGGTTCACAGTGGAAGGAAGAGTTGTACCTATGGGAAGAGCAGTGACCCCTTTCCCTCCGGCTACCTTCCCAAATGCCATTTGTCCCAACTGATATCTGCCAGCACAGCCCTTTTGGATGGACACAGATGCTGTCAAAACACCCATCCCACTTTCAGGAGCACTCATCTTCCTGAGGAATGGGGTAAAAACCATCTCTGGTATGTGCAAAATGGCATGTCAGACCAGGCAGAGAGCCCTGCTTGGCTAAAAGTTCATTTCCATGGTGGTGTGAGCTACCAGGCTGTGGGCATGTAAAGAGGGATACTGGTAAAAATCTCACAGATAATATGATCATAAGGGAAGATGAGATACTTCTTGTTATCCAGAACCACATCAAAAAGGGCATGCAAACACACGAATGCTGTTGTGTTTCAAGTCTTACCTAAGTCTATCCCATTGGAGCAAGCGATTTTGACGCTATGAATATAGAGATAAAGCAAGTGCATGGTGGCTTGCTGTGACCTTGGTGATTGAACGAGAACAGTTTCTGTCTGCCTAAGAACTGTGACTTCCTCCCCTTCCTCTTTTCCATGAGACCTGGGACCTGCCAGCATCTGTCCCAAGGACCCCCATGAAGTCCCAGTCCTTAGCAGAGCTTTTGACACAGCAAGGCAGGTGATAACCTTTTAAATGTTCCTTTCTCTTCCCTGGCAGCTCCTCATGACTTGCTGCGTGCTTCTCTATCAGCCTCCTTGCCTACATCTGTTGGTCAGCTCCTCTAAATCCCTTTAGCTGTGGCTTTGTCCAGAAGCTGCAGAGCATAAAACATTACATCCTATCACAACCACAACTCAGAAGCGATGACAGCACCGGAGAGCTGTATCTGGTTCTTAGGCTTCATTTTATGTTATCTTTACACTGCAGACCAAGCAGCAATTTTAATACATGAGCAAACACACAGATTCAACACATCAAAGGAGAAAACATTCTCCTGGGTTATACACAAAGGGCAATTCAGTGGATTTTTTGCCTCAAGGGCTTGCCAGTGCCTAAACATTTTGAAATTTATATTGTAACTGACCACTGCTTTCTTTTTTAATCATGTTGCTTGCTCCTTCCCACCCTGAGGACACATTGCACTTTACACTGCAAAGAGATGCAGGGCTTGTCCTAGAGAGAAAGGAAAGAAAATTACTGGCAAAAGAAAAGGGTGGATAACTCTCTAGTAACCCTTTTCTCACCTTAGCCAAAGTGTTACCACCTTCAAAGCATCAAAATGAATCCTTCTCAGTTTGCTTTAAATATTTATCCATTTACCTTTCATTTTAAAATACAGCCTTCTGGCTCTGAGATATTAATCACTTAAAAGGATAAAGTCTATGCTCACCTACCAGTTCTCTTGGTATAATTTCTGTTCTGATCCTACTAGGAAAGAAACACCGTCTGCAGTCTTGGGTGGACTAAGATTCAGTCCCTATAAAGTGCAACTTCTCTCCCTCTTCAGGTTACAGTATTTTATTGACTTCCAGTGGTTAGACAAACAGGCTGAAAGTCTGTATATCTCATTTCAAGCTAAATCCAAGAATATATAGTGAGTGAAGGTCTAACACATTAATAAATAATAGCCATGCTTGGGAAGGTAGGAATTCAACACCTTTTGCAAGTGCTTGCAAGGTTAACTGGAGCGCCACAGGCAGCCCCTGATGAGCCGCTCAGTCTGTCAGACTGGAGGACCAAGGGCACAGTGTAGCTGTGAAAAGACAACTAGTCTTCTGCAATGACAGAAACTCATTGTTAATAAAATTTTATGGCTGAATCAGTGATTTAAAGGCATTTTTGATGGCCTGTGCTTCCTTCCTCCCAGGGATGCACCAGAAGTGTGTTAATGATAAAACAGCAGGACCCAAGTAAATATCAAAGTGAAATCCTCCAAAGCTGTCACCTACAGTGACAGTGATGGATTGGCTCCAAGAGCTGATAAGAGCTGGAGTTGGCTTCTTCAGACAGTGCATGGTGATACATGATACTTGCAAAACCAAGAGCTCCCAAATCAAACAACCCAGAATACTTTTGCAACTACACTCAAAATCCATTCTTAAAACTGCAGACCAAGGGCTTTTACATGCAGAAGTTAGCTCCCCATTCTCACCTCTGCTTTTGTTTCAGCTGTCTGCTGCTCTCTTGCTGCATTATGATTCCAGCTCTATAGAGCTGCACCAGCTACCGGTGCTGCACACAGCACACTTCTGCTCTGATGTGAGGCACCATGGCCAAGGAGACATGCTCCCTGATGGCAGCCTCTGTGAGGGAAGAACCATAGAACAGTTAGGGTTGGAAAGGACCTTAAGATCATACAGTTCCAACCCCCTGCCATGCCCAGGGACACCTTACACTAAACCATGTCACCGCCAGGGATGGAGCATTCACAATTTCCCTGGGCAACCCATTCCAGTGCCTCACCACCCTAACAGGAAAGAACTTCTTCCTTATATCTAACCCGAACTTCCCCTGTTTAATTTTGAACCTGTTACCCCTTGTCCTATCACTACAGTTCCCGATGGAGAGTCCCTCTCCAGCATCCTTGTTGGCCCCCTTCAGATACTGGAAGGATGTTTTAATGTTTTCTTTATTCCTTAATCAATTTAAAAAAAATACATACATATATATATTACTTGGACATTCATTCTAGGAGATTTTTTTGTTGTTATTAGTATCTTTCTGGAATTAATATTAATGACTTTTGCCTATGTGAGTGTCCAGAAGGTAGCTGCTTCTTGATGAACAATTACAGTTTTCACACTCTGCTGGACACTATCAGAAATGTTTTTGTGTTCTTCGCCTTATAAAAAAGATGATTTCAAAACTGTAGCTGCAACCCAATTATACCCCATGTCAGAGCAGAACAAAAGCAAATGTGATTTTAGCTTCAAGCCTGCCAGCGTCATTCAGTGCTTCAGTGATTTTATTTCCCCTAAGTCAGCAGTATTTAAATTTCTCTGTAAATTATTCCTGGTAGTTAATTCATATCTTAACAGCTGGATTGTGGCATTGTGCCCTGCACTGTATCAGCATAGTGTGAGCAACATGAAGCTACTGTGCCACAGAGATCATCTACTGATTTATGGCTGACTCAGACAGAATTTATTTTGGGATGACACACAGTGGCAGTGCAGACCCATTCCTAGTGCCCATCTGACTGCAGGAGGAAAGCAGACACTGCCTACTGTACATGTGGGACAGGAACAAACTCCACCTGCAGTGAGAAGAAAAACGGTAGATGATGGATGTTTTAACGCAGCCAAAATTCAGATCAGAAGTCTAAGTAAGCCCTTGAGGCAAAGCAATCAACGCATCATTGTATAACAGATTACTGACTGTCATCTGGGGTAATGGTTGGACTTGATGATCCTAAAGGTCTTTTCCAACTTAGTTGATTCTATGATCTGAGCATGGCAGCTGCCCATGCGTACCACACAGACTTCTACAGCTGTGAAATAAAACGTGTTATCTTAGAGCAGGAACTTCTGAACCATGGAACCATCAATGATTTCAGCCATAGCTTGGCTTTGGTAATAGCTTTGGCTAGGCTGGTACTTATGGTAATGATCTTTATTGTGCTGCTGTTTAGGCAGCGAATTTAGAGTCAGTCTCCAGGGTAATGTCTCAGCAGTTTCATTTATAACTGCTCATAATCTATGGAAGCAGCAGAGTGACGAGCATTTTTTTGATAGATCAGTGAAGAGTGCTTCAAATTTTTATCATGTACATATCTAAAACCTCTCTGTAGCCATTAAACAAAGGCTGTCCAGTGTCAGTGAAGGACTTCCAGTTCTTTTAGATCTTAGTTCTTCTATAGATGCACTTCTTTAGCCTCAGTTTACTCATCTGGGAAATGAAAACCCTACGATTTATCCATGTTTCAGACTGATGAAATGCTTACAATTTCAGCAGCTTAAAATGAAATCAAGAAGCATTAAAATATTACTGCTGTTGTTATTATTGTTGTTATTGTTACAGGTTATCTAAAAAAAGAATCCTAACACTTCTTCCTACCTGGAGGGACCATGGCAACAGAGAAACTCCCTTAAAGAACCTGTTGAAAATGCAGAAAAAGCTCAACAGTGCCTATTCCCCTTTCATACTGAACTCCCACACTGTTTTAAATCATTCTTTACATTCGTCAGCCCAGAAATACCTTCTCCACAGCACCTGTAGAAGCTCCCTAGGATGCTCCCAGCACCTGAGCATTTTGGCTGAGAATGTGTTTGTACTTCAGCTCTTGGGGATACCATGCATCAGCTGCAGCCAATATTGTTCAGGAAACTACCTGGCTGCCTGTTCTTGTGTATATGCAGCAACAGCAGCAGAATGAGAACTCCTGGGTACCACTTTGCAACTCCCATTCTGGCTGTGCCTGACCCTGGACAAGTTAGATAGTCTCCTTGTGCCATTTTATGCCTGACTGTTGAGAAGATGCAGCACTTACCCTCCCCTTTGGGTGTTGCAAATCTTTGGTAATTTATACGTGTCAACTGCTCTGGGTTCCTTAGACAAAACGTGCTAAAGAATCACTATTAATATCTATGAGAGAGCAAAACCACATGTAAGTCAAACACAGCCATGTACCCTTTGCTGGGCTGAGTTTTACAGCACTGGGCCACTAGGCTTATGTGTCTTCACTTCTGAGATGAGCATCCTCGAATGGCTGTGTCATTTAACAAGGACTATACTTAGCACTAGTTGCATGTTTCACAAAAAGAAATAATGACCTTGATACCCATGGTGCCCCAAATGTTGCCCAAACTGATGCATGTAATGTCTTGCAGAGACATCTGGAGACCTCAGACCTGAAGCCCTCCACAGTCAGATCATGGATGTCCATACACATCCAGAAAGCTGATACATGCTGTCATATGATAACAACCTAATCAGGTACCTGTAGTTTTGTTACATATGGGTAGATGTCCTTTGATGTGACAGGGCTTTTACCTGGTCCATGACCTGCTGTGAGCGCCCTCTGTCACATTATATGGCAGCGGGGTTGGAACTAGATGGTATTGATGTCCTTTCCAACCCAAACCATTCTATGATTCTATGATGAGAACTTATTACAAAATATGACTTTGAATCAACTAGCATGTCTCCCAATATGTAAGGTTACTCCTATCACTTGATATCACATTTGATTGCTCTTATGTGACAGGGGACATTGGACCTGAGGTTGGCTTCCAGTTGTGTAGTCTACATGGCTTTTGGGAACTGCAACATCAGGAAGTGCCTTGCTAGGACAATTTATATGGTCTGTGGTTCATTTCTAGGACACAGACCATTGAAAAGCATGACTAGGGGTGATAGTTAGATGGTCTGTCTTGATCTATTTCGCAGAACACCTCTGCAATATATAATTCCTTAGTTGCTCTCTCATCCTTTACAGTCTTTCTGTCTCTGATCTGAAACGCCATCACCCTAATTTTTAGCATGTTCACTGGAGTCCTGTTTCATAAGACTTTGGGCAGAATTCACTCCTTAATGACTGAGTGCACGGTCTGGACTGAGTTACCTATGGGGCTAATTATCTACATTATGATTCCAGCTTTACAGAGCAAATTTCTGCATACCTGCAAGAGAACCCCATCTTCTTCAGAGCCTGATTTGTTAACTGAAGGCAACTGAAACATGACAGGGATTTCTTTCAATAAATCAGCCACTAAAGAGAGAGCTGTAAGGAAAAGCCACCTGCTCAAGTCGGAGGGCAGATAGTGTGCTTATGCTGCCTTTGGCTTCAGGGAGCTTCATATGCCGTGGAGAATTGTCTCTGTGCCTTCCACAACGGGTTGCAGCACTCAGCTGCTAGGTACATGAACTGTCTACAAAGACCAGGCTATTTGCCCCTATAGCTCTTCTACACAACTTTCCTTAAATGGAGTAGGAACAAAGAAGATGGCAAACATCAAAGCCAGGCTTTTGTAACTAGGAAGAAAACCTGTAAATCCATTGGGCTGAGACGTGTCTTCCTATGTCTTTTACAGTCTGCTCACGCTCTCTAATTGCTGTGGTGATTTGTACTTAATCATGGCCATTCTCCTTTGCCTCCCATTCCCCTCCCCTGTCTGGCCCTGGGATGAAGTCACAGGCTAAATCTGTGATGATGACAGTCAATGTCACAGAGAGAGGTGGTGTTTTGCTCTGACTATAACAATGACAGCTCTGTGTTTTCACTGCAAGATCAAACAGGAGAACCTGAGCAGGGTGGGAGAGGGAAAACCTTCATTATTTTTAAAGCAACTAGCTCTTTTCCATCATGCTAGATGATGAAACGTGTAGAAACTACCCCAAATTAGAGGGGAACATTAGGGAGAGAGACATTTCAGAGTGTGGGCTGTAATGTGCTTCAGGGATTTAGCCCATTCCCTGACTCTTCCTGGCACTTTCTTTCAATCTAATTAAGCATAAAGAAAATTACATGCAACTTCAGGATGATGTAATGCATCTGTGTAATTGAGCAGTGCATTGTCAAAGAGCATTCAGTGTAATATTATGTATATTTGATGGAACAATTTCCACTATTAATATTCACTGAGGATTCCTAGAATTAACTGTAATTACTGGGGAAAAGGGGCTAGATATGACTGAGCACAGCTCAAAGAAAACATCTGTTCAGTGCTCTGTGATGGGCAAAACCAGAAGGATGGGGCTAGGCTGCACTAGGAAAGGCAAAGGCAAAAAATAGGAAAGGAGGCAATTATAAAGAGATGAAATAATGAATGGCTTCATATTAATCCCACTTAAAAATTCTACTGCTGACCCAAAGAGATGAGAAAGCTGCAGGGTATTCATGCACAGCTACCTGCCTTTTCAACTACGAGACTAGAGAAATGGTAAATCAAGAGAAATCTTTGCTTTTATTCAGAGAAGTATGACTTACGGTAATAAATAGGAAACATATCTTATGAACAAAGTAATACATCACCATATAATTGTGCAAATTAGAGTCCTAAAAACAAACACCCTGCACAACGGAGGAATGTGAGGGACGGCAGTATGTTCCTTCATCTATTACAAGGAGTCACACAGCAACGCTTTTGTTTCATTAACAGGCCTGGTCAAAACATGGCAAAGAAAAGCCTGTTTGTTTCCTGCAAGCTTGTAAAGGTCTTGCTGATTTTCCCTACTGTTTCAAAATTTGACAGCTCTAATCCATTTTTCAAGTGAACAGATGCTAAAAAGGTTCTAAAAAGCATGCATTTGACTAAATCATATTTTCTGTTATTTTTATCTTTCTAGCATTAAGTTGTCCCATCTCATTAACAAAAACTTGGTGCTGAGATTGGCTTTTATGGTATGATAGCACTATACCCATGACAATGGATCGTTGATGTTGTGTTCAATGCAAAGAAATGGAGGGAAGGTGGCGGGTGAACTGGCCACCATATACTCTGCTATTTATTCTTCCCACTGCACCAAATATATCTTCTTTTCTGGGTTGGGAGACAGGTCTGGTGGATCTGGCCAAATAACTACATCTTGACAGGATTTCTGGAGGTATGAATGTACAGCAGCTCTAACAGGCTTGGTAGTTTGCAACTACACAGCCTATGACATCTGCCAGTGTCCAAGATGTTCTGGGGTGGCATGGATTAGCTCTGTCTTCCTGTTTCTAACCTGGTTATGGAACAACCTCACAGCAAAGGTTTGGTATGCACATGTTTCATTCAGAAAAATGAGGAGCAGGATTCCTCATTAGGTGTGATCAGGCAGCAGCCATGAAGAGCATAGTTTGCTCATTCTGATGTCTTATAATGAACTTTATAAGAGATAGCCTGCCTTAAACTTGTCTTCCCAAACCATGGTGTAGACTTGGCACATTTTGTTCCCCATGTCTTTCCATTTTGGTGCTGATAGACTAGATGAACATGTATGGATGGAGCCCATACCACATACCGTTTTACTTCTCAGCTGATCTCATTCCCTCTATAGGTCTAGCCATGGAGCGAAACACAACTCATTATCAATAGATTTATCAGGCCATGAAGTTTCAAAGCCATATGAAATCATCTTAGCTGAACAATGCCATGTAAGGCTACAGCAGGCTGTTATCAGAACTACTAACACCCAAACAATTGCACTGGTTGAATTTTGTTCTCTCTTGGACCTCACAGAGGTGCAGTGATTCGTAAGCAGCCTTTGAAGCTTTGCATGAAACTTACAGTCAAACACAGAGGGAACATTGTTTACCCTGCAGTAGCAAGAAATCTGCCTTAATCTTGATGGTACTAGGATTTTTCAGTGTGACAGGTTATGGGATTAAAGGACCAGTGTGCAGCGAGGCAAATTACAGGAATATAAAACATCTGAGGGAAATCGATCCCTTGGGTCATTACATCCCTGTTATCATGGGACATCACATAATCTTGTCCAAAAGCATGTCAGACTGTTATCTCCATGCTGCGCTTACCTCTCCTGTGGTGCTTCTAATGGGACAACGCCATAGAATCTCACTCCTCAACTAGCCATAACACTTCTGGTTTTGAGCCTGAAATATTCATGAGCAATATAGTCACATTCAGTTCTGCCAACACTGCCCTGTCTGATTAATCATTGTTTTTGCCTCCCCAGTGATCACACACTGATGCATTGACAGACAGCATACATTTTTGCAGCCCTCACTTAAACAAGCTGACTCAGTTTGTCTCTCCTCATAAGAAAATAATCTCCCTGCTTGCTTCATTATCCCTATGCCCACCTCTGCAGTTGACCTAGTTTGAACTAGCTTGTTGTGAATATGGATGGCCAGAACTGTATATAGATACAGGCTGTAGCTTTCTCAGTGTTTAGCCTTCCAGAAATTGTGGAATGGATGTGGGGATCCTTTCCAAGTGGCTGAAGGCCTCTGGAAAACAAAGCTGATTTTCTGATCTGCCTTTTGTTCAGTCCCTACAAATAGTCCCTGGACCTCAAACAAAGAAACACCAACTTGCAGTATTTTAAATCTTAGCATCTTAGTCATAGCTCACATCAATATCTCACCCTCTCCAGTGGCACAACCTGATGCATGCTTCAAGTGCATTTGCTCTTTCACAGCCACATTACGCTTTCTGTTTACCTCTTTCTTTTAAAAGACAGAAACTCTTAGAGCCCTGCATGCTGCTGTGGCCAGGTGGCCAGCAAGTATCTGCAGCATCACCTGCCAAGCATTTGACTACAGGTAACATGCTGACTATTCCTCCTGCAGGTGCTGTCACGCTGACACTCAATTTGATAGATTTACTGAACACATACAACAATCAATATGCCAGTTTTTCAGGATTCTGAGACAAAGACTATCATGTTCTCCTCCTGAGAAAGCCTTATGTTCTTTGAGATTTGTTTCCATATTGCATACGATAACTTCCTTTATTATATATTTACTATGTATTTTCTGGTTTGTATCCAAATAAACCTGCTCTTGGCCTCAGTTTGCCTGCATTTCTGTTCTTATTCTCTTTTTATTTATGGTTCTAGAAAACCTTCTGTGCTTGCTTTCTATTTCTTTTGTGATGTTTAAATCAGTTGGTTTTGCAATCAGCACATCATGTCTTCACTTCCTGTAAAGACAGCTTTTCTTGCTCCATTCTTTTTTTTTGCTCTTACTCTTTTTTTGTATTTTTAACATGGATACTTTAAATGGTTTTGAATTTTTTTCTCTTTTTCTTTCAGATTTTTTACTTCCTTTATATCTAATTATACCTTTGGGAGAAGAAATGTGAAGTTTACACCACATGCAGTTCCCTGAGGCCTCCAGTCCCAATGGCTGCGGCAACCAGACCCCTTTTTTCTCATGGAAAATCTGTAGAGACAGATTTTTGTTTATTCCAAATGAAATCATGGCAACTCATTTGATTCAATAGTAAAAAATAATAAATAATAACACCCCAACTCCCCTGGCCTTCAGTGATGACTCACTGTTTACAAAATAAAATCTAAAGTTGCACCACCTTCTGCTGGTTCAGTGACTATTTGGTAAAGAAATCTGCCAGCTACACATGCAGGAGTAGCCTGAACTGGCTGGTTTTAACTGCAGCTCTTCTCCATATTGCACTGAGGATAACAGAATCTTTTCTGATTGACTTTAGGAGTTCTCACCTCTTTAATAACTTCACAGAACTCTGTCTATATAATTAAGTTGGACCTACACATTCTTAGACCACCATTGTCGAGCCTTAACCCCAGTTATCCCCAGAATGATGTTAGACAAGGGCAATTGGAACAATTATCTCATCGTGTTCGATGCAGTAGAAGTCAAAGATAATCATACGGGACAGAATAGCTCAGGCAAGTGATTCTGCTGAAGAGACATACAGATGCACCAGCTGAAGGATTACACTGAGGATTATATACTAGAAATGGACATGTAGCAAAATGGCTTTAAACAAGGAATGGAGATTGAAAATAACAAGCAGAAGCATAACTCCCTGGTTAAAAATACTCACTACCTTTATTTTTATACCTGTCTTCCCTGAATAGGTGATTGACTTTGGTGCTTGTCAGTCATTACAGCAACTCCACTACATTTTTATTTCTATAATTGCTTATTTGCTGTTCTATATCAGCAACTCTGGTGCTTTCCTTCTACTGCCTGTTTTAATGAACAAACATCTCAGCTTCTTCTCACTCTTTCTGGACCAACCTATCAATTACACCACTTTGCCTAAAGCATTGATGACCAATTTGAAATGCCCATTTGCTTTCAGGTAAATAATCAAAATTGAGCTGTTGCATCCTTTTTCAACAGGGCCCATAGGCAGATACCTGTGTTAGTAAGATTAGCTTTGTCCTCTGTGCTGTTCTATGTGCTACGGCCTCTGTTGTGTTTCATCAGTAACCAGTTAATAGGATCCACCACTGACTTCTTTGTTTTGGTTGCCACAATCCATAATTTTACAGCTATCAAAACCTTATGACCTTTTTTTGGTTTTATTTTCATACCTATGTTCTTAGCACCTTGGTCAACCTTAATAAGCTTCAGGGTAGACTGGCAGGTTTCCCTGCTTGGCAAATTCTGCTTGCTTTTTTAAGGATTTACTTTGATTCCCTGATGTTTATGCACCATATCCCTCTACCAGTGCAATACGACCTTTGAAATTATTAGCCTCCATCACTACTCTTTTCCCATTGTGCTAACTTGGGTCTTCAGGCTTACAGCAACTGTATTCCTTCATAAATTCACCTTCTTGTATGATCTTTTTAGTGTTTCATTTCCACCAAAAGCATGAGTTTCTAAAACACCATTTCACATTGTGCCTATTCCACTAAGGCAAAACTACTTATCACTATTGAGGGTTTCAGAACTACATTTAGTTCCTTTTTTGTATTTACTCTGTCTTTCAGAAGTTGTTTAAAAACTTCACCACTGTTAATCTGTATTTCCATGGAGTTTCAATGTGGTTTTCAACTGTTCCGTATTTTCTTTGTTAATGTTCTCTTATTTCATTACACTTCACTTATTTCATGCCACTTCACGTTCAGGATTAACTCAGACCAAAGAGGTTTGCAAAGCCCTGTATTATTGAATATCACATTTTAAAGGACCTGATGGATTTGCCTCAACTCTTTCAGATCCGCATGTGAACTCTAACCAAGGGCTTCTAAGTGAAAGGAGATGTGCTCACAAATTAGCTAAGTAAAAAATCAGAATTTGGCACAAAGAGATATCTGCAGAGAAACGGGAATAGAATCTGGGGTTCCAGCCAATAATAATATGTGATAAGAGAATTTTCTTGTAGCACCTTAAAGATGGCAGGTTATTTTGAGACTTGTTAGGAAGCATAATTGTAATTTTGTCTCTGTTCCAAATTGGAACTGATCATCAGTAACAATCCAGTGATGAAGAGAGACACAGAGCTGTAGCCTTTAGAGTGCATTAGAAATTAATTTTAACTTAAGTTTTCCTCAGGGACAGTTCTGGTTCCCTTGGATTTAATATAGGGTTGAGAGTCAAGACTTGTAGACTCTGTTCCAGTTTCTGACAATGAATCAAACATTCTTCTCTGAAAACTTACTGAGGCCAAAGTATCAATTTAGCAGCAAAATAAATTATCTTAGATTTTCAGATTATTAACTGCATTTTGGTTACATAGGACAGGCAGCTTTATTTCCTTCTTGCTTCATTTATACCAAGAGTACTATGCTGGATTTTCCTTCCCAGAATTTTGCAAAAAAAAAAAAAAATAAATAAACACAGAGTTATTTCATGGGTACAGAATGACACTGGGAGACTTCATGTCATTACAAGGGTTTATCATACTAGTTGGTCAGAAGGATCCTTTCTTAAGTGAAGGAATTCAAGTATGAGAACACATTAATGTCCATTTGAAGGGTAAACAACAAATGGAATATGCTACTGCATTTTGGCATATTCAGGAGCACTCTATGAAACCTCCTTACTAGTGTCCATACAGTGCAAAACATGGTACCTCTGAGAGCTGACTTTTACACATCTTCCCCAGTACATAAAGGACGTCAGCTCTGTTCTACTTTAAGAATGAAATGTCTCTCTGTTTAACTAGTACAGTTTGTACCTGCTGACATTCCCTTGAAATGCAGTGTACAAACCTTCCACAGGTAAGACCATTTCATTGGCAGGTTCTCCCGTTTTCACATCACAATCTTCTTCTCACTTCTTTCCTTACCGGCAACAGACCTCTATGCGAATTTGACAATCAAACAAGACATCTGAACCTGCTGACAGCATTCTCAATCACAACAGTTTTTATCCAATTGATGACATCTACTTCTCTTTTGGGAAGGAAAGCTGAAAGGTGTTAGATGGCTCAGGATAACTGGAATGTCTTTTCTATTGTGTCATTTTGACAGAAAGAGGATAGGAAGAGTTCATACCACACCTAGCAGACCTGTGAGGGTGATAATTCTCAGGTCAAGGTGGGAGGTGAGAATTCAGCTGAGGTGGGTGAAAAGGCAGTAACCTCTTTACCTGAAGTATCTCCTTACAAAGCGTGTTGTCTATGATTTGAGAAGCCAAAAAGTTTCTTCCTAACCATTTTTCAGGTGAGCTGACACAGGTCACCTTTTAGGCCTACAGACACTGTAGTCTGGAACACAGATATTAAACAAATGTCCTGCTAGCTCAGTCCAGTGTTTCACCTAGGTGTTCTGTATCCAGAAATAGCAGTAGGACACACTATGTAGGAGAAATACCAAGAGTGTAGCATATTTTTCTCTACACTCTTCCAACATACACACCTGCAGTATTAGCAATGTTGCATCTCTCCATTCTAACAGTATCCATCTAAAATCCAACTCCAATGAGGAATCCTTCCAAAAAGATCTGAGAAACTTGTGAAAAAGGAAAAGGATGCAAATAGGGTATGGTGGTGGAGGTGGCTCTCTGCTTTGGTTCTGGAGATGGGCTGAGCTTTGAACATGCTTCAAGACAGTCTAAATGCCATCAGATATAGCTGTAGAGCTTTTGGGGGTTGCCACCCATGGTTTGGGATATTGTCCATGAAGTTCTACACAAGCTAAATTAGCAAAATTGAATGGTTACACAATGTTCATGTGTGGTCACAGAACGCCTCTCTAATGGCATGAAGACACTGTAACAAAAAACTGGCAATGAGGAGGAGCCCAAAAAAGTCATTCAGAACTATTTACCTTAGTAAAATTACAATAGTAACCCAGCTGTAATGAGAGCTGCAAGTATGAAAATGGCCACATTTGGGGGGGAAATAATAATCCCAAACACAATAAAACCATCAGGGCAAGGTTACTTCTGAGACTTAACACGTGTATACGCCTATGTGCTCAGTTCGCAGGTAGGCTAGGTGTCTACATTTCCTATTATCATTACTGGAGGGCTAGGGCTTGATTTACATGAGCAAATATGGTTATCACTAGAGCTGCTATGGTTTTTTTTCTCTGTGTCTTGCTTACTATCGCATACTGATAGTTTGGAGCGTCTCAAATGGTACCAGATGCCTTTATGCAGAAAACGAATAGTCCAAAACAATAACTCTTTCCCCCACCCCACCCCTTTTCCCCAAATGAAAGAAAACAAAGGAAAAAAAAAAACAAAAATAACAAAACCTTGATAAATACATTCCCTTATTCATGAAATGAAGTTTTTATGTTGATATCTTGCACTCATTTTTAATGTTCAGGCAAACTCAGCCTCCTGAAAGCTGGGAAACCATGGGTTTAGTTGATGCTCACAGAGCCTTAACTGAGTGATGCCTTCACGGTATAATGCTCTCATTCTGCCTAAGATCTGCACAAGCACAAGCTGTAATCATACATGTGCGTATGTGTGTGCGAATGTGTTATCAAAGAAGTCCTGGAGTTGAAAATCCTCTGTTCTTACTTCCTTATGCAATATTTGACCTCTAATTTCTGTTTGTAAAGGATGTTCCAGACTCTATTTTCTCTTCAAGACAGCTTAAAAATATCATCTGCACAAAAGTGCCAGTCTTCTTTCTGTAAACAATAATTTAATTAAATTATTTCTTGAGCTTGTCATAGCATGCCATTCCACAAACCCCCTCATGTTATTGTCCTGATATAAATACATCCTCTGCTCATTTGCTCAAATCTGACTGTTTGCAATCACAGCAGGAGCTGGAAAATAACGTATTTGATCACACGGTAGGGTAAAGAGGCTAGCCTAGCTTACAGAGAGACTCGCTAACTACAGTGCTTCCATTAACCCCCTAATGACATCCTCAATTGAATGTTTTTAAGCCAGTGCATAAATAGAACAGCAGCATGCCTGTGCTTGCTGGAAATAGGACATATTCACAACATTCAGTTAACTTCTACTGTGACACAAGTCAGGGTGCTATTTTCTGCCCATGCCCTCCCCCCCCCAAGACCTGAAAACAGAAGAGTCAACGCTCAAATAGGGCTCATCAGAGTCAATGCCTCATTTGGTGAATGGTCTAAGGTAGTTAGCTGATCTTGGCTTTGGAGAAAAACAGGTGCCTCCACAGGAAGAGTCAGCGGATCTTAGATATTCCTCACAGGGTGAAATGAATTGCTGTATTGCAGCAATTTTAATTTGGAAGTCTCAAATTAATTCAAACTCACAACAGCTCCCTGATGTGCAGCCGAGAAGTGGTTCCTTTGAAAACAGAAACAGAGGGAAAAGAAAGTTAAGCTGCTTGTCTTGGGTATCTAGAGAATCAGCTGCAGCTGGCAACTGATTTGACAAGTCTTAGCTCCATACTGCAGTGAGATGAGCTCTCTTTGCACCCTAAATCTTGCCCCTTTGGAAACACAGAGGCCCTGGCAGGCAATTAAATGAGTGTCTGCAGATTGACGATGCTCCCCACTTTGACAGTAGGGTAGTCTCAGGGTGGGTATTTGGGTGGGGAGGATGGACAAAGTCTTCAGCTGTGCAGCGGGAAGTGCATGAAAAGAGGCTGATTCTCCATTATATGAAGGGCTTTCCAGCTACTCTGGAAGAATAAAATATCATTTATAGAGTATAAATGATCCTATGTAATGTCACCTGTCATGGGCTACTGCAGCATCAGAGGTGTGGCTTCAATACATCCCGCTGCAACAGCTCCTCAGTTCCAAATACAGGCTCTGGCTAACACAGATATTGAGGGTATAGAAAAGAGCCAAAGGTGTTGACCACTGTACACCTACTGAGAACCTGCTTCAGAAAAAGCAATACTTATTTTATTGCTCACATTTCAATTGCTGCAGGCAAGAGAGATTATGCAACCCCTAGGAGCTGTGAATCCCAGACCATGGCTGGGGGGAATCCCTGTGAAAAAATTAACTGATTGCTGGATAGAGCTGAGTGCTTGCTGCATAAGGGCAAGAGCACAGAGAGGGGATAGTCCTACTCTGAGGTTGTCCCAGAATCATTATCATGGTGATATTCCTTTGGATTCTCTGTCTAGGGAGGATTTATTCTGGATAATTTAAGCTGAACCTCCTTGTAGTTCTCAATTGCTTGGAGAAGAAATTCTTCTGAAAAATTGCAATAATATAAAGTAATATTCAGTTGGTGCTGTTCAGCCTGGAGAAGAGAAGGCATGGAGACCTCATAGCAGCCTTTCAGTATCTGAAGGGGGCCTATAGGGATGCTGGGGAGGGACTCTTCATTAGGGACTGTCGTGATAGGACAAAGGGTAATGGGTTAAAACTTAAACAGGGGAAGTTTAGATCGGATCTAAGGAAGAAGTTCTTTACTGTGAGGGTGGTGAGGCACTGGAATGGATTGCCCAGGGAAGTTGTGAATGCTCCATCCCTGGTGATGTTCAAGGCCAGGTTGGACAGAGCCTTGAGTGACATGGTTTAGTGTGAGGTGTCCCTGGGCATGGCAGGGGGGTTGGAACTAGATGATCTTAAGGTCCTTCTTACACAATAATCTCTGGTGTTCACAAAATAAAGGAAAAATATAGTGACAGCTATACAGAAAATTTTGAGAGTTTCCGATATAAAAACTCCAACTTCAGAAAGCTGATAACCTTGTCTGGGTTTAGATTTTAGAGGTTTTATTTCTTTATTATTTTGGATACCATGCTCATCAGTTCATTAACACCACTGGGGCAGTGGACAAATAATGGCAGGAATCTAACCACATGATAGTAGTTCACACTGCAATGCCCATGAAAAACAGCATCCTCTTATGGATCAGTAATATTCAGGAGAAACATTAGATAACAAGAATAAAGCAGATCTCCATGTTGTATCCCAGAAACTGATGACCTGATGACCAATCTCTAGCACATAAAGAACAAATCCAAAGAACATTTAGAACATTTGTTCTAAACAAAGAACAAATCCAAAGGCATCTTTACCTCTATGATAAAGAACACTGAGGCATGCATACAAGCCTGGAGCAGCTCCATGCTTGGCACTTTACTCATGAGAATGATGTACTCCAAAGGCCATGGCTAAGTAACTCATAACCACTGCACAAAGTGCTAAGTAACTCATAACCACTGCATAAAGTGCAAAGTAACTCATAACCACTGCATAAAGTGCTAAGTAACTCATAACCACTGAACAAAGTGCTAAGTAAGTCATAACCACTGCATAAAGTGCTAAGTAACTCATAACCACTGCACAAGGTGCTAAGTAACTCATAACCACTGCACAAGGTGCTAAGTAACTCATAACCACTGCATAAAGTGCTAAGTAACTCATAACCACTGCATAAAGTGCTAAGTAACTCATAACCACTGCACAAAGTGCTAAGTAACTCATAACCACTGCATAAAGTGCTAAGTAACTCATAACCACTGCATAAAGTGCTAAGTAACTCATAACCACTGCATAAAGTGCTAAGTAACTCATAACCACTGCACAAAGTGCTAAGTAACTCATAACCACTGCATAAAGTGCTAAGTAACTCATAACCACTGCATAAAGTGCTAAGTAACTCATAACCACTGCACAAAGTAAGTCATAACCACTGCATAAAGTGCTAAGTAACTCATAACCACTGCACAAGGTGCTAAGTAACTCATAACCACTGCACAAGGTGCTAAGTAACTCATAACCACTGCATAAAGTGCTAAGTAACTCATAACCACTGCATAAAGTGCTAAGTAACTCATAACCACTGCACAAAGTGCTAAGTAAGTCATAACCACTGCATAAAGTGCTAAGTAACTCATAACCACTGCACAAGGTGCTAAGTAACTCACAACAACTGCATGAAGTTTGTCCTGGGATTACCAAGCTGTAAATTGGGAAAAAAATTGGAATAAATTCCGGCCATACATGAGTGTCATGGTTTAAGCCCAGCCGTAAATCAAAACCACACAGTCTCTCTCTCACTGCCCCCTTGCCCCCCACTGCTCCCAGAGGGATGGGGAGGAGAATCAAAAGAATGTAGCTCCCACGGGTTGAGATAAGAACAGTCCAGTAACTAAGGTATAACACAAATCACTGCTGCTGCCACCAATAATAATAATGATAAGGGAAATAACAAGGGAAGGGAATACAACCACTCACTGTGTGCCGACTGATACTCAGCCCAACTGAGCAGTGCTCTAACCTTTCCAGGTAACTGCCCCCAGTTTTACATCCTTGACATGACATGCTGTGGCATGGAATACCTCTTTGGTTAGTTTGGGTCAGGTGTCCTGTCTCTGCTTCCTCCAGGCTTCCCCTCCTCCCTGACAGAGCATGAGACTCACAAAGTCCTTGGTCAGAGTAAACATTACTGAGCAGCAACTAAAACCATTGGTGTTATCAGCACTGTTCCCAGGCTGAAAATCAAAACCACAGTGCTGCACCAGCTACTAAGAAGGAGAAAAATGACTGCTACTGCTGAACCCAGGACAATGAGTGAATGGAGTAATATAACTTTGCTCCTTGGCTGTGCAACCACCATTCCCACATGCTCCCTAAACATCCTCCCTTGCAGAGCAGCTGGCTCCTTGGCCCTAGGAAAGCACTGCTCAGCTCCTCATCTTCTTACCACCTCTTCCCAGTATTTAATTCCACTTGCTAACAGTCCAGAGGTATAACCACTATAAATTCATCTCTAAGACCAAAAGCTTATTGGAGACCTTTCTAGCATGACTGTGGTTAAAATTGTCCATGAGTTTTGCCACAGTGTCTTTAATTTTAAAGAAAACAGGTTCAATCATAATGAGAAGTAAGAAAGAGCTCTGTTCACTGGGGCTGGGAACAAGGCTAACTGACATGACATGTGTGATATCACAAAAGTGATAGATAGGGCTGTATTAATGCAAGCCAACTCATCAATGCAGTAACACCAGGTAAGACTTCCTCTAGATGAACCTCAGCAAGAAGTATGCTATTGGTATGCTCCAAATCCAACTGGATTTAGAATCTGTAGTCCTAAAGCTAAGCCAACATTTAACCCACTGCTAAGGGCAAGGGCACCAGGGTAATAAGCAATGATTCTGCCATCACCTGGTTTAGCCAAAATTTGCAGCAAAACAATCTGGGGTTTTGTTTGGGGCATTTTGTTGTTGCTGGGAAGAGAAGAATGGTCCTTTCAACCCGTCCACACAAAAAGCTTGAGACCTTTTCTCAAGAGCAGATACTATGTGCCTTACACATAACAACTGGGACATATGTGGCCTGATCCAAGACGTGGTGACCATTTTGCAGGCACAGGCATCTAAAGATTCCCTTAACTTAAACCTGTATGCTTTAATTACAGAACACTTAAGCGTCTGAATTACAGATAATCTTATTCTGCATCCTTGTGCCTTTATCTGACGGAGAATTCTTCAGTTGCAGACCTGGCACAGTCATGCAGTTTTGTTGTGTTTTGTAAACAAATCTCTCACTTGTTTGTAAAGCTCTTAAAAAAATCAACCTAAATGTTGTTGCTAAGTTATTTATGGCTGTGCCAGATACAGCTGTGTGAAATGCGGCTCCTGATGCCACCTGTGCCCTATGAAATGTATGGCTATAAATCATTCTGAGATTCTCTAGAATGAAAGATCCTACATAAGTGAAGATATATGGTGTTTCAGAGCCTTAATGTTCAAGTTCAAATTCCTTGACGAACTGCTGTCAATTTACTCCAAGGAAGGAACTAGGACAATTGTTTTTAATGGCTACAGAAAGTGACAGAAAAACCTTAAAAAGGTTGAAAAGTTTCATTCCACTCAGTATCTCAGGTACTACATTATTCCTTTGATCTAAAATCATATTAACACTGAACAGATTTCCTCTGAAGTTTACCTCCCCTATATATTTGCCCAGAATGACCTTCCAAACCTCCTGATGTTTTTTTTTTTGTTATAAATCCCACCTTTTCCAGCAGCTTCCAACTTTTTTTGCTTTGTGAAGGTCCAATTTTATTCTCAGAGGCATAGCTGTCATGCAAGGATTTAGTGTCTCAATTTGCTTTCCCTGGTTCCTTTTCATATTTCTCACTTACAAGCAGCCCTGAGGGGCTGCAGACCCCAGGTTGGAAACTACAGTCCTATATTCAAAATAAAGCTATTGGGTTTTCTTGTGCATGGGCTGCTGACAGAGACTAAGGGAGGGAAGGACAGAGGGAAGGAAAAAGGGAAGGGAGGCAGGAGGGAAAAGGAAGGCAGCGAGAAATAAGGAGGGAGGGAAGGAAGGAAGTCTTTCACTGTGGATAAATTCTGACTGTGCATTTCTAGCCCCTTACCCTGCTCCTATGGGTCTGGTTCTGCTTTGACTCAATTAGGAATAATCTTCACTCAAAAAATCACACAAATAAAACTGAGGAAATCAAAAGGGGAGAAGAACAGGCCCGCAGCAGAGTTTTCTGCAAGGTAGACATCTTTCCCTATTCAAAAATCACCTTCAGAACTGGGAGGAAAGGCAGGAAAGACAGAAGCATATAGAGATAGATTTCCTTATGGTGGGCCTCATTGCCATTCAAGGGAAGAAACCAACAGAGGTTACCACCAGCATGTTATACTACATCAGATTTACACACAGGTGCCAACACATGGAGCCTCACCGTGTCACCCATGTGGAGCCATGTCCCAGTGGACAGCCCCTGACCATTATTTCGCCTCTCCTCCAGAACAGTTCACAAGACTCAAAAAAGAATCTAGATGAATGGCTCAAAAAAGAGGGAATAGACTGTGAAGTAACTAAGAAGTTTCTGGAACACTTGTTATTCTGAAATCTGGAGTGGTAAATATTTTCTAGTCATGCCTGGTAATTAGGATCTATTTTAAATGCAAACTCACTCATGCTATGCAGATCTCAGGAGCAGTGGAGCAGTGCTGTTTGTTTTCCTAGTAGATTGTCTCATTTCATTAAGCATTATAATAGAATCATTTTGGAAACATCTTTGGCTTTAAAAACATGTTATTAAAATAACCCACCTTGGATGACTTGGCTGGGCAACTAATGCCATACGTGACAACTAGCACTATGAGGTGAAGACTCCAAGGATTAGCTTGTACCTTGTTAAGATTTTACCCACTTATTTTTCTGTCCAGGTCAAAGGGCTGTGCTGTTTAAAAATCTATAAAGAATTCACTTGTACATCACATCATGAAGGCAAATGATAGCAATGCTACACAGTTATATAAAGCAGGATGCAATAATGATATCTCCAGTCAGACATGAAGGTTGAGGCTTGATTGGCAGGGTTTAAGCAAGTATATTCAGAGGAACTTCTGAAAATAACTCTATGGTTCTTTGCTTGTAGGGGTATCTCTATATATAAGTATACCAGGAACACAGGATGGATGAGACCAGCTGGGTCTTTACTCAAGTATTTGCAATTGCAGGTAACTATGGAGACATTTCATATAGAAATATATATATATACCCACTAAAGATCTTCAGCTCCACAAGTCATCTCTACACATTGTAACAGTGTTAAAGTACAAAGGATCAAAAGTTGCTAGAACTATACAACAGAGCAGAAGAGAACAGGAGAGGTCAAGCACTTCATTCCTGCAATCACTAAAGCATTCAGGTGAAAATACCCTGTTCTTCCTGGGTAGTGGATTATACCCCAAACTACAGAAGTAAAAATGAGAAAATAAAACCAGCTTTTCATCACCAGAAATGGAGAAAATATCCTCCAAAACACGTATCTGAGTCAAATTAACCCAGGTTGCATTAATAAAACTCTGGAAAAGACATCTAGTGCCTGTAGGAACACCAGCATGGTTCTGACCAGCATCCTATCTCTTGTCATAGCCAGTCTTTGCTATTCCACAAAAAGGGAACAATTCATTTTTTTCTATTAAACCAAGTGATGTGCCAGGTTTGTGAGGCCAAGGATGGAGGGTATCCTTAGTATCTGCCACATTCAACCAGCTAGTGTATGGTTTTGGAATAAAACAAGTGTAATAACGGATTAAAACTTAACCCGTAATGGGTTAAAACTTAATTAGGGGAAGTTTAGATTGGATCTAAGGAGGAAGTTCTTTACTGTAAGGGTGGTGAGGCACTGGAATGGGTTGCCCAGGGAATTTGTGAATTCTCCATCCTTGGTGGTGTTCAAGGCCAGGTCGGACACAGCCTTGGGTGATATGGTTTAGTGTGAGGTGTCCCTGGGCATGGCAGGGGGATTGGAACTGGTTGATCTTAAGGTCCTTTACAACCCAAACTATTCTATGATTCTATGATTTTATAATAAATAAAATAAAAGCTGATCAAGACTCAGCTGACATGACTATTCATAGCACTGGGCTGTATCCATCTACATGATATGTTTATCTGGGTTGTGATGATGGCAGGACCTTTGCTATTACAAAATCCACACTGGACAATGTAAAGGGCAAAAGAAGAAGGATAAGTAAATTTTCACTCTTAGTAAAGACCAAAGCTAGAAAGAGTTCAGGATAACCCCAATCCTTATTTCCATAGCAAATAATACAGCCTTGTTTTCACTAACAAATCTGGTTATTTGCAATTTTTCTGATTTGACCTTGGTATGAAGCTGTTCATTATAACAAAACTTGTATATTCAAGTAGGCAAAATAGATTTTTAAAGCCTCTTCAACTAAAGTGTTTTGCTGTACTGAGAGGCATGAAGCAAGAATGTGATCCATCAGAACACCAGAGGATATTGAGCAATTTTCACTATTAATGATTTGTGTTCTCTCTTGCAGAAACTCAGGCACTAAAAGGTGGAAAAAAGCCAATGATACTGACCTCCCCACACTTGAAAAGTGAACTCCAAAAGCCTGGGAAAAACAGAGTCGGCTGTTCTCAGAGTGAAACACAAGGCAGTCAAGTTCAATAAAGTTCAGTGAAGAGAAACAGATTCCCAAAGATATTTCAAGCTTTTTCATTTCAAAACATCCTTTAGCACAAAGCACCCTGCAATACGCAGGGAACAATGCTGCAGTATCTGGGAGATGGAGAAAACTTACATCCATACAGTAGAACAGGGAAAAGAATGAAGCTTATTTAATTCTTTGGGCAACGTGGACATCCCTCACATGTTTATGGCAGGGGGGTTGGAACTAGATGATCCTAAGGTCCTTCTAACCCTAACTATTCTGATTCTATGATTATGAAAGGAAGTTTGTGATTATAGAATAAAGAAGAAATACTGCTGCTGTAGGTTCAGCAGTTGGATTTACCAGAGATACCGTGGGTGTCTTGGCAAGTTACATGGTTTGCTATTGAAGCACTGGCTTGACTTACCTGTTTTCCACCAGGCATACTCATTAGTTTAAGTATGTGCCTGAGTTAAAGGCAAGGATATGCTTAGTGATGTACAAGAATTTAAAATCTCTGCTAAATAGGGATGAATTGGGACACATAATTAAGGGCTTTGCTGAATCATCCTTAACATGCTCAATTCGCCTTCCTGGAAAAGAGCTTTAACAAAATTTTGTTCTATCATGAGGAAAAGGCACATTTGATGGGTAAAGACTTGAAAAACAACACTGCTGGGGCATGCTAGTAAACTGGCCTTGGTTGCTTCCAAAACATCTGGTTTTCCTAGGCTTCTTTAACTGAAAATCAAGAGAGAGAAGAGCCTTGCAGGGAATATTCTGCCCATTTATTGAGAAACCTGCCCAATTTTTGCTCATTCTTTCAAACTCTAGAGGTGCCTGGATCTCTCCCCTGACTAATAAAAGGAGAACAAAACAAAATAGTTCTTGCCATACACCTTACATGCTTTAATTTAGACAGCATAAATTCTGGCTGAACAGACAAGGAGGTAAACAAAGTTATTCACTATCTCACATTTTGTCAGATATGAGCTGTTTCTGATTAGCCCACTTTCTATTGCTTCTTTTGCTGAACTACTCTGGTGTAATCAACAGTCAGTTTAAATTCCTATTTCTCAGTGGTACTTGATTACCCCCTCATTTACCCCCTTCCCGCCCCCCCAATCACTCCCTTTCTTCCGTCTTTGCATACGTATGTATATTTTTATAGTTATCTCCTCTCTTACCCATAATTTCACAACTAAGATAGGAACTCTTTTTTCAGACCGATTTCTGTAATAAGCCTATGTTTTCCAAAGCAATCCCAGTGCAAGTAATTTACTCTTAAGACCAAACTGCCCTAAAACAACTTAGCAAATATCATGTCTGTAGGGTGAACATGGAATCTGGAACAGATACACGCAAGGGCATGTAGTGATAGGACAAGGGGTATTGACTTTAAACTGAAAGAGGGTAGATTTAGACTAGATATAAAGGAAAAATTCTCTCCTGTGAGTCTGGTGAGGCACTGGAACAGGTTGCCCAGAGAAGTTGTGGCTGCACTGGGCGAGTGTTCAAGGCCAGGTTGGATGGGGTTTGGAGCAACCTTCTCTAATGGAAGGTGTTCCTGCCCATGGAAGGGTGGTTGGAACTAGATGAGCTTTATGGTCCTTTGAATCCAAACCATTCTATGGTTCTATGAAAGTAACTGCATATGAGTTCAGTAAAGGAAGTGTTTTGAGACTGAAATAGACAATTCCCAGATGCAAAGAGCCTATGTATATCTGTCAAGAGCCCCTGAGCTTATTTTGTGAAATCTCCTGTCACTCCTTTTCACATAGGTGCTTGATCTTCCCCTCTGATTTTAAGTGAATCAACTTTTGTAGCCATTACAGAGAAAGGAAAAACTGCAAATTCATGGATGGAGGTACAGAGAAAACATTTCTGCTTTGTTGCATCTTCTCATCTATCACCAGAGATCACAGTAAGTCACTACAAAAACGAAAGCCATTCTGAAAACTTGAAGTAGGGAGAAGTGATGAAGCACCCAGCAGGACATTCACTATATTAAGTTATGGAACAGAGAAAACTCTGTAAAATATGACTTCCTAGAATGGGACTATAAAGAACTGATGCGGAAAAGAATGATTTAGCCATGTGAAATATTTCTTTCAGAATAAAATTCGATAACTGAACACTCCCTTGGAAAATATCACTGTATGTCTAAAAAATGTAAAATACAGATACACTTCTCTGTGTATCACAGCTCTCCAAACATCTGAATAGTTATTATTCAGTAATGATTTTTAGTCTACTAAGTTAAGTAATAAGGTATTACCCTTATTTCGCTGAGGAGGAACTAAACCATAAAGTAGATTAGAGCTACCTGAGGGTGCACTGAACTGTTGCAAGATAGGCTCATTTGGTGCATATCCAGCAAAAGAACTGGCAACAGCTGAACTGTGAACTAATCTCTTGAATCCAATTTACCAGATTATATTTTATCAAAGCTGTTACTGGGACTTCAGGACTAAGAGATGTGTGTGTGTTCTGCACTTTTGTCACTAAATAAGGCAGATGCAAGGGTGATGCTGAAAACACTTTTAATCACTAAAAGAATATTAGTTACTACCTGTGGCATAAAAGAATTTTCTCTTTACTTAAGGGAAAACTCCTTTAGGTGGAACTAGAAAAACTAGATAAATCATTAGAGCAGCAAAATCAGCCATAACACCCAGGAAAGCTCAGGCAGAACAATCTGTCGTGTGATAACAGTGTTTGGACTCTGATGCTGAACTGTGATAGCTGCTCTCAGAGGAGTAAGTCCCAGTCTTCATCCTGAGGAGTTAAATCTCCAAGGAAAATCCCTCCCTGTGGCCCTCGGAGTCTCCTGCTGCAGTCTGGCTGTAATCCAAGCTGCCATCTGAAGTGTTAGGGCTATGCAGTCCTTTACCGGGAAACAGCAAGGTATCCTCCTGCGTATCAGCAAGGAGTAGCCAGGTCTAACTACTGAGGCTGAGGAGAATAATCCACCTCTAAATCCCCCAGTTTAGAGCAGAAAACAGATAGATTATCTAGCCTGGAACAAAAGCAGCCTTAGCAACTGCTTAGCAACACTACCGCAGAGAAAGGCAGGTGATGCCGGTTATCCAGATGAGAACTTGCAGGAACAAGCCAGCACCAGCCAAAGCTCAGCCGCCTCTAATGCACAAGCTGAATCTCAGCCTTGTCTCTCTCTCAGCCATAGAAAGGCAGGAAGTTTCTATCAATAAAGCAGTGGATACTCAAAACATGCTAAATCTTTTCCCTAAAAATCTGTGTTTCCCACTCTGCTGCCTCAGCAGGTAGATAAACTCACCAGGTAGACATATTACATTAACAGTCACTCCCAAGACCAAAAGGATATTTTTATCTTCAGTACATATCATCATGATTTACATTTGCTTTTTCTCCTGCTTACAGAAATGACTTGTGAGTTATGGAACTCTTTTGGTCATCTCAAATTCCTCCATGGAACATTGCACAGCTGTAACTTCCACCCTTACAGTTTATAGCTTCCGTAGTTGCTTTATTAACACTGCTACACAAGAGAAATATTACTTGGGCAGTATATTGGTGCCCATTAGTGTTGCAAACTGAATATTATGCATCATATTGTAATGTCTCCAATACCACAGCCAAAATGGTAACAGGATGAATAAGGCTATTAACTTTAAGGACTGCAAGCAATTTATATTCAAATGCTGCTCCACCTTAAAAAAACAGCCTTGCTGTGGGCTTCCAGCTTATAAACCTAAACCTAGCGCTTTCCAGGTGGGAAGACATTCATATGAAAAGCAGCTGAAAACAGAAGCAAACTGAGAAATTTAAGACAAATGTTCACATGGAGCACCTCCCATATGACAACAGGCTGGGAAAGTTGGGGTTCTTCAGCCTGGAGAAGAGAAGGCTGTGTGGAGGCCTCAGAGCAGCCTTCCTGTATCTGAAGGGGGCCTATAGGGATGCGGGGAGAGACTCTTCATTAGGGACTGTACTGATAGGACAAGGGGTAATGGGTTAAAACTTAAACAGGGGAAATTTAGATTGCATATAAGCAGGAAGTTCTTTACTGTGAGGGTGGCGAGGCACTGGAATGGGTTGCCCAGGGAATTTGAATTCTCCATCCCTGGTGGTGTTCAAGGCCAGGTTGGACAGAGCCTTGGGTGACATGGTTTAGTGTGAGGTGCCCCTGTCCATGGCAGGGTGTTTTGAACTGGATGATCTTAAGGTCCTCTCCAACCCTAACTATTCTACGATTCTATGATTTTATGGCTGTCCAGTTGTGAGGCTTTTGTTTGTAATAGCAGTTATTTGTGATAGAATGGAATGGCATGGAATAGGATAGAATCACAGAATAGTTAGAATAGTTTAGGATAGGATAGGATAGGATAGGATAGGATAGGATAGGATAGGATAGGATAGGATAGGATAGGATAGGATAGGATATTTCCATTGGAGAGTACCTACAGTGATCATCTAGTCTTATCTAGACCACTTCAGGGCTGACAAAAAGTTAAAGCATGTTTTTAAGGTCATTGTCCAAATGCCTCTTAAATACTGACATGCTTGGGGCATCAACTACCTCTCTAGAAAACCCATTCCAGTGTTTGAACACACTCTCTGTAAAGAAATGCTTCTTATTGTCAAGCCTCAACCACCCCTGGCACAGCTTTGAACTGTTCCCATGTGCCCTGTCCCTGGACATACCAGGCAGAAGAGCTCATCAGAAGAGCTCATCATTGTCCTCTCCGCTTCCTCTCCTCAGGAAGCTGTAGAGAGCAGCGTTGTGGCCCATCAGTGTCCTTTTCTCCAAGCCAGACCAGCCCAGCGTCTTTAGCCCTTCCTCACAGGACATGCCTTCCAGCCCCACCACTGGCTTTGCTGTCATCCTCTAGATGCATTCAAGGACTTCAAATAACCTTATTAAATGTGGGGCCCAGAACTGCAGACAACACTCAAGGAGGGGCTGCACCAACACTGAAGGCGGCAGGATAATCAGTTCTTTTGAGTGGCTCGTTATACTGCGTTTGATGCACCCCAGGATGAGGTTTGCTCTCTTGGCTGCCATAGTTTTGTAAAACTGAATGCAATTATAAATAAATCCGTGAGGTAATGACTAATGATTCATCTTCTTTTACTTAATTTCCACTTTGACATTTTAGTTTCAGAACCAAATTGGTAGGATGCCAATTTAACAATGAGGCCATTTAAATTATAGATACAAGACTGTAAGATTTCACTGTAAGTTTAATACCTATTGAAATAGATTTATACAGTTGTGCATGAGGGACTTTTATAAGAGCAAGTAGTGATAGAGCAAGAGGTAATGTCTTTAAACTGAAAGAGGATAGATTTAGATTAGATATAAGGCAGCAGTTGTTCCCTGTGAGGGTGGTGAGGCGCTGGCACAGGTTGCCCAGAGAAGCTGTGACTGCCACATCCCTGGCAGCGTTCAAGGACAGGCTGGATGAGGCTTCAAGCAACCTGGTCTAGTGGAAGGCGTCCTTAGCCATGGCATGGCAGGGGATTAGAACTGGATGATCCTTAAGGTCCCTTATGACTTAAGCCGTTCTATGATTCTATGAAATGTATTTTAAAGAAAATGTTTTTACTTCTAAGCTAGCTCATGCTGATAGGTTTTAAAGCACAAATCTTATGTCTTTCAACTGGTAAACTCCGGAAACACTTTTTAAGAAATCAAAACTGTAACACGTATGTCAGAAAGTTCTTCATATGAGAAGCTGGGATTTTACATAGTATCACCACAAAGGACTGTTGGCTACTCTAAGTGCCTTGATTTCTGTTTGGATCATTGTTGGTGCAGGGGGCTATTTTTAAAACTATCACTGTGGATTTTCTGTTGTTTTTGTTCATTTCCAGGCTAAATCCTTCTCACCCTGCTCCCCAAAATGGCTTATTTAAACTGACATTTTAATTGCTCAGTGCTGCATACTTAAGCAATGAGAAATAGTCTGAGCAGATCCTATATCCCTGATATAGGGATCCTATAGCTTGATATGTCCCTACAATCCACTGTATTCTACTGATATTTTGGACAATCTATTTCTCAACATATGTACGATTTGAATACCCACTGGTCTGAATTGCAAGGCAAGACAGCCATCCGGGAAACATAGTCCAGTCCCCACAGCTACATGCAACCATGTAACAGAAGTGAAATCCAAGCTAGCTGTCCTTTGTGTCATCCTGAAGCATAACTCCCACAGCCTGCAAACGGATTGCTTTTGCTCGACTGTCCAAACCTTATCTCATTTACCAGTTTAATGCAGATATTTCCAGTTTCAATTGCTTGCTGTGCAGATTGTGTCTTCCATATGCAAAGGAATGAGTATCGCACAAGTGACCTTCCACTGCACATCCAGATACTGGAATGAACCTGTCAAACATTTAATCTAAGCTATATTACATCTGAGCACAAGCTGTCAACAACTGAAACTGTTGTAACCAATTTAATACAGTTGAATGCAAAACATTTCTGAGTGTTTTTCTCCTGATTTAAAGATGACAAGGAATATAACACATTTACAATATTTAGATCACCCCTCATTGCTCTCGCACTACTTTTCACCTCCTTGAAGCTGCACAGATGCTAATGCTCAGCATTTCTAATCCCCACCAGGACCTCTCTGTATTGGTCTCAGTAACTGTTTCTGACAGAAAGGATGAGGTAGTATCCAGCTACTCATATATAGTATAATTCCTTGACTGAGTGTGCCTCAAATAGAGCAGAGCAATGAAAGATTTAATGATTTTGGGGAACAGAGTTTGGGATTTCTATGATTACTAAGTTTTCCTTACAGAATCCTTCCTTTAAAATGTGATTAATAGAGCTATTTGCTATATGATCACTGTTTGGATTGCTTTTCCTAAATACCAAAAGCCAAGTAGCTTTTGCTGGAATATTATTTGGAAGCAATGATGAGTATTAACAAAACTTACCCAGTGTTATGGGTGTGAAAAGGGCTGTGGATCCAGCTATGTGCGAGGAGGAAGATATCTGAAAATCACAAGTGTAAGTGCTGCAATCTCTGTCTTTCATTAACTGCTAAACCAAGTTGTTATTTCAGAATCACAGTTAGTTACACAATGCTATTCCCTTTAACATCTAGATCAGAAATTATAATAATTCTTTGTGCTATTTAAGGGCTCTGCTATCTGCACTGCTGTCTTTTCCACCCCTTCGTATAGGAAGAAGGAGGTGAGTTATAACACAACCTACGACCTTCAGATCTGGCTCGTCTGTTAGCCCCAGCATAAAATAGGCCTTAATCAAGGAAATTACTAAAATAGCTGAAAAGAAAAAACTAACACGACCACTTGCAAAATTCGTTGCAGAGAAGCAAGAACAGGACTATGATAGTCCTATGTGTTTGTAGGGATGAAAGGGGCTGCCCCCGTCATTTCACTTGGGAAATCACAGTCTGTAGTTGTTGGATAAGCATATTGGAAAATCACAGGCTGTAGCTGTTGGATAAGCATATTGGGAAATCACAGTCTCTAGCTGTTGGATAAGCATGAACTGAAAGGGAAGAGGAGAAGGATCAGAGCTCACTGTTAAAAACCACTTGTTTACTGTCTTACTCCAGTGGGGCAGAGACTCAGTGGGAAGAAGTGTTAAATTGCTGTGTAGGTCACACTCCCAGTCCTGAATATGGTTTATGCTGGCAAAATCCAGTGTAAACCCAGACAGAACTCAACTTTAAAGCTGCACCCTACAAAAGTTTATCTGTCTTGTTACCAGTGAAAACAAACTGGGCAAGTGAATGAAAAACCAAAGAAAACATTATCTAAGACAGAAAAAACACTGAATTAAAGTCAGGAAACAAACAAGATCTGTTGGGCTATGATTCAGACTCACATTTAACCAGTACATTCAGAACAGGTAAAGTTACTCTAGGTCAGGCAAAATATGGTAAGGAATAAGTTTGCTAAGCTCAAAGAAATGGCTAAATGATGCCCCATTTTGACTTGAACAAGCTTTTGATTTATGTCACTATGAACGGGTATAGCTGACGGATATACTTATTTCAGATCTTGCTACTTCCAGAGCTGCAGAGGCAACCAAAGTCATCACAGACTTCTCTGTCAACATAAAAAGGAAATATCTCTTTTTTTTTTTTAAGCCATCTGAGATGATCATTGATGCTCTTAGAAACTTTCCGTTTTGGTAAGTTGCTTTTATTGAAAGTAAAACAAATTCTCCCTTTCCTCCCTGCCTTTTGGTTCCAGTGTATTTTTTAATATAAGTGCATTTTTCAAGGCACAGTAACTTATGTGCTGACCTACGAGTTTTACAGATGAAACCAGAAACTTTCTGTCCTTCATTTAAAACTCCAGAATACACAGCAAAGAATTAAGTATACCATTAATTCTCCCATGAAGACATCTGTATGTGTCCCTTGATAATATATTCTTTAATGTTAATAAACTGTAATCTTTTCAAATACTGCCCTGCTTAAAAATGGATATTGCAACATTTGGGAAGAAGTTTGGATCCATAATGATCCAAACTACAGAAAAAAAGTAATCCTTAATAGAAAAAAATACCAGTTTCTTCAGTAAATAAATACCTGCATGTAGGCTCAAAAGACCATACCTGACGCTTGTTCTACCAGCAGCCTCACAGTATATAAAAAAAGAATATTCAAGTAACAGAACCAGGTATACATTACCTGATTGCCATGTCTTTGGATCTGCAGTGGTGAGACTATAAAGATGGGAAACATTTCACTCATACAGTTTTAGGTCCTTATGTTTATATGCAGCTAGACAACTTGTGCTAACCATAGATGTTTCCATAATTATCTCATTCCCATCTGCTTCACTTTGAAAGCAAAGTACCTGGATCCCCCCAAAATTGTCCATGTAGATCTCTGTTGGTATCAGTTTGAAGAATTATAGACAATTGGAAAAACACACACGATTCTTACTGGCCATAAGAAGCTACTTTTAATAAATTCCAGAAGTTAGGGCCAATGTCAAAATAACGATACGGGTCAGCAAGCGCTGAAGACTCAACTCTTCTTGTGAGTGACAAAGAAGCATCCCTTAAGAAGGAGCGTTGCGTTCCAGTTCTCCAGGTCCTTTTATCAAAGAACCTCCACAAACCTCTGAACGGATGTTTCCGAAGGCACTGGGATAGATCAGCTCCCCTTGCCCTTATGCAAACCCCATTTAGGCAAATAGCAAAGGTCCCATTTGTTCCAGGGAGGTTTGAACCTGACCTGTGTCCATTTAAATACTGTCTTTTCTGCAGAAAACTTCAAACATCTGACATTTTGAGCCAACCACAGGTCTAGATGGTGGCAAGGCATGTTACCAATGCGAAGTGGTTGTCCTGATTTTCTCACTATGATGATTAAAGTACAGGAAAATACTGTTCCTGCTGTGATCGCTAAGAAGGATTTCCCTGTGTTCTGCTTGCTGGGCTGTGGAATGCAGGAGCCATGGCTTTATGTTTTTGTTCTTTCACCTTCAGTTGTGTCATTGTTGTGTGGTTTGTCCCCACTGCAAGGCTGAGTCAGAAATGAAGTCATGTCATGCTTTATTTTCAGGCTCAGGCCATGTATTGCCATGGATAATGTTCACCTATTTGGAAATCTAAGGTGATCTTTAGAGACTGGCACTAAATCTCTATTGTATTAGAACTACTGAGCTCTGTAGCAAATAGCCAGGCAAAACCAGGCATCCTACAGCATTAAAGCACAATGCCGCTATGAGAAATAACACCCTACCCAGCAGAACAGAGGGTGAGAAGTCTTACAACTTCACCCATAGTTAAAACAACTATCTCACAGATCATTTGTCTGTGCCCTGCTGCCATTTCTGCCTTGCCATTTCAAAAGTAGACTCACCCCTTTGTCAGTGATAGACTGCTGCTTGTTGCTGTCGTTAGCAAATACAACACATACATTCTTTTGACACTTAATCCATCTTCCAGATGTATAGTACAATGTACAGTACAGCACTACAGCTTCTCAGCTCCCTCTTTGTTAGAAGATCTCTGTACTTTTGCTAGCCCTTTCACTCTGCTTTCTGAGCAAGTCTTTCACACAGCCACATATTTCACTTTTAATGCTCTGGCCTCTCACCATTTTTGTTCCCCTTTGCGTAGCATTTAGTCTGTTCAATACTTTCATTCTGCCCTGTCTGCTATGGTGATTCCCTAAAAGCATCAAGTAAGTTTGACTTTTTTGCATGTTTGTTTTGCCTGACCTGCCTTTGTTATTTGTATTGGCTGCCTTTAATCACTCCATCTTACTCAATTTAGTAGCAGCACTAAAAGCCAGTAGTAGTTACTCGATTTTGGTTCTCCTTTTTCCTGGCACATGAAATAAAACCTCCTAGCCCTTCTATGTTGCAGAGAAATGCCTCCAGATACAAATAAGCATGGACACGTCTACAAATAATGATGCTTAGGAAAACAAGATTCAAAGGCAGAGCTTACATAGCTAAGAACAAGTGCTTGTGTACCAAGTGGGGCCACTGCCAGCACAACTGAAATCATGAAGGAGAAAAGGTCATAGTTTTGTGCAGGGTTCAAAAAGATCTTCTTTCCTACATGGACTTGAAATCATCAGGCAGAATGGGTATGTAAAGTAATGCTCCCCAGCAAAGGAAAGAAAATAGAGGGGAAAAGCTTATTTCAGCCATCAAGGTGATCAGCTTTTGCAGAGATAACACTGAAAAGACAAAGTTTTTGTCTCCTGTAGCTTGCCTGTGTGCCTGGCCTTGCAATAGGACTTGTGTTCTATACATGACTTAGGCCTATTGAAGAAACAATGTCCAATTCTTCTTAATAGGATAATTCTGGACATTTTTATGCCAATAATTAATTAATTATTTTTGGCAGTAATTTGATCTGGAACATCCAGATGTTTATCTATTGCAGACGGATTTTGTCAAAAGAATAAGAGAAGCTTTAAACACACATATATAAGTGAGAGGTTAGTCAAATTAAGTAGATATTTTTCTCTTCATTTAAATGTGCCCTGTCCTTTTCTTGTCCTCTCCATCCAGTGTGGAAAACTTTCTGGCTGAAGAAGGAATATCTCTGTGGAAAAAGAGATCTTTCCAGGTCTCTGGAAAATCTTTGGGCAGCAAATGTGAGGAGGCCTCAAGGAGGTCAGGTTTGGATGTATTTATAAAGACAAAACTGGCTGAATTCAACTCCATTGGCTACACTTCAAGCTCTTCAGGCAAATTTCTTGTAGCATGTAGGCCCTTAGAGAACCCTGGAATTTGGCTCAGTGATTTTCGTGACATCTCTATTTTCAGAACCTAAACATTGGTCCTCATCTGCTTGGGTAGGGCTGGTCCATTGGGCAATCACTGTGGGGCACTGTTGTGAATTTTGCTGTGTTTTACAGTTACAACTTCAGCTACCAGTCCACATTGGAAAACATCATCTTCCCTCAGCCTGTTACTAAGTAGGGTGTTGATATCCCAAGCACCTAATTTAAAGGCAGCTCAGGTATTTCCAGTGCTATGCTGTAGCCTTTTCTATCACTCACTCTGGACTTTCCCTCAGTGTTCCCGTGTTTAATATAGGTCATGCTGGGGACCATGAAATAATAGAAAACTCATGTCTCTAGAGATACTGGCACTGTGAAAACTCATTTCTGATGCTAGAATTCCTAGACAGCTTTTGAAAGCTTGAATAATGCTTCATTTTTAGGGCCTCAGCTCCCAAATCATGTCTGCCACTGTAGAAGTGATACACATTTGAGCTCCATATTGTTCACGTATTTTTTAATATTTCTATATAACTCTTTGCTTGCTTGCCTGGACCAATTTCTTTTCCCTTAATAAGAGCAAAATGAAGTTAAAGTGTCTGCATTATTAAATTTAATATGAAGTTACAACTGAATTACAAAATAATAGCAATTTCTCATATTTGTGATGATGGACTGGTCTCTCACTCGTAATGGATCTTCTTTTCTGTTTGTAAGATATGAGGGAAATGGCCTAATAAGCTGTCTTTTACAGCTGAGATTTTCAGAGAAACTTCAGATGTCTGGATGCCCTCATCCCATTTAATTTAATGAGGACTGAGAATCAAATCCCTTAAGCAACTGTGAAAACTTCAGAAGGGAGGGAGGATATTCCTGCAGCCAGGTCCTTTGTGTGCTGAGGCTGCCTGGTCCACTGAGGACTCCTGCTGTGACTTGAAGTTTCATCTTGCTTTCCCATCCGCAAGTGTGGACAACACACTTTGTTACTGATTATGGGGACATGAGAGTTGTGTAGGGATGAAGACATGACAGATGATGAATTATTACACTGCACAGAGACAGGGATCTGTACCTAATACAGCAGCCAACAGCATTTCAGAACCATTTCCTTGCATTGACACGGCATTCATGGCATTTCATACATGCCTGTCCTATTGTAGGAAACTGTAAACATCAGTGTTACAGAACCTGCACAATCTGGTACAAGAAACCATCAAATCTCCCTGAACAAAAGAGATGAAAATAATGTTTCAGGTAGAAAATACTGGGAAGAAAAAGCAGCTGTTTAGGTTAAGAGAACATCAAGTCCCAGTGATTAATAAAAAAATATAAAAAAATTAAATATTGGCCATGAATATTTTAGGCTACACAATGGGTAACAATTAGATGGCAGTAGCTCTGGCACAGGCTTACAGAAGGAGCAATTGGAGACAAAAACATGTAGCATGAATAGTATTTAGAGTCTATAAAGTGTAGCAGCAAACGACTGGATATAAAAGCCAAGGTCTCTTTCAACCCTATTGTTCTGAAAAGCATGTAATATTCCTCCTTTCAGAGTGAAGGACTCTTTTCATAACCATAGTTACCTCTTTTACGTAATTCCTACATTATTTTGATTGAGAGAAGCGAAGGGGAGTAAACGTGTATTGGTTTTTAAGGCATACTGGTACAAACAGAGGGTCGTAAGAGAGAAAAGAAAAATAAATGGGAAATGTTAATCTATCAGAAAAGTTCAAAAGGACATCTAAAGCTGGTCAGAAAGTTTTGACTGGAAATAACACACCAACATCTTAACATGAAGGAATGGTACAAATCACTACAACTGAATTTCCCACTGCAGAAAGATGTGTCTTTCTTTCCCTCTGGAGGATTCTTTTCGATCTTGAAGTTCATGACTATGCATATGAGAAGTATAGTAGTGACAGAATGACTCTTAGCTAAAACTTTTCTCTTGTCTTCTCCAAGGAATACAGAGTCTAAATGAAGGTACCTTAATGGAGGTGGCATCAATTGAACAGTGCCCATAATTTAGGAAATTAAAAACAAAAAGATATAATATTATGAATGTAACTGCTGTGAATCTGGAATTAAATCTTTTCCTCACTGAACCTGAGAAAAAGAAAAAAGAGAGGAGATGAGGGAAGAGGAGAGGAGAGGAGAGGAGAGATATCATAATTCAGTTACATGATCCATACAAACAAATGAAGCAAGTAAAAGATGTGACTAGAAACCAAGATCAGGTTGTGGATTAGGTCAGACAGGACAGATTTCAGTTTTTACTATGATATAAATGACAAAATTCACACTTTAATACTGCAGTGTATAGTCCTGACTTTCTGCACCTGAAAACCCCAATATCTGGATCAGTGTTCTGTAATATTCTGAATTTACATGGCAAGCATAAACTCTTCTTCCTGAAAGCCTTGACTGTTGTCCCTGTCACTTCTCATAAAAACCCCACAGACTTCAACAAGTGCCAGCCTGGTCATAAAACTCTGCTTTTCGGGATTTATTTGCAGGATTAAGGACTATAAATCCATCTCACTAGGGAATGTCTGGCTCAAATGCTCAACAACACATATAAATGCTTTCCCACATAGGTCATTGGGCTGGATATGCGCCAGGCCAGTAGTGGTCAAAGGTAAACGTTATCTTTTTACAAAAGTCTAAAGTGGATCCCATTAAAAACTTTAAATGAGCAATTGGCATTTCACCTAATTTCCTACATTAAGTCTAAAAATGTCTTGCAAATGTCATGACATAGAGGTTTTTAGCTTAAAGACCATCTCTTAGTTATCAAGGATAATGATGAGTTCAGATAACAGGGTTAACAGAAAGAATTGGTGATATGGACACGTATTGCAAAGGTATCCATTTGGAGTCAGTTTGGGTCCAGCAGGACTCATCGCACTTGCCAGGGCTTTCACTGCAGCAGCTCCACATAGAAACACTTGAATAAGTTCTGTACAGACTGATCTTGGACCAAGCACTAGGGATCATCCTGTGCTTCATCACATACATGGGTCTTCAGTAGACCCTGGAGGAGCGTAGCTGCACTTGGGCAGGCTCACTAATGGACTTAGCAAGCAGGGACTGTCACTGGCAGCCCCATTAGTCAACAACCCAGTAGTCTGACAAAGGAAGGGTGAGTTGGCCATGTTACAGCAATGCAGTGATTCAGTGATCACAGCCAAACACATTTGCAATGGAGAAACCATCACCACACATATATAGTTTTTCCTTTCCTGGCCCACTGAAGGAAGTGTTATGACAAGGAGACCTCCAGTTTTTATCCACAGTTGCTAAGCATCATGTTTCCAAAAGCTGACAAGCCTCCCAGCTTTAAAAAAGGTGAAAGAGCACAAGACAGGAATGGAGTATGTGGTTCAGTGCTCTCGCGCTTTAATCCACAGCATTTGACTGCTGACAAGATAGGCTATTACAGCTCCTTTAGGGTTCTTCAGTGCGCTTGTGCCAGTTCTTAATCTATGGATCATTGACATGATGGAACATAATGGCAGCTTCAGAGCCCATTATATTTTCAGTTGTCAGATTGAACACGGGGAGATGTTCATCAGCAGAAACTCACTATAACGCTACATACAGCCACGTTCATAAAGCCTTTAATCTTTCATACTAGAAGGGTACAAAACACACCACCCTGCATTTTTTTTAATTGCAAAGGCCAAATTACCAAGTATAATGAAGCAAAATGATTTCATTAGAATTGCTTTTTTCTCATTTCTAAGCTAAAACATTACAAGACAGTCACAGATTCAGAGTACTATTTTAGTTTCTTTGCTTAGTATCTGATTAGAAAATACATTTTTAAAGGCTGCTTAAAATTGCTATGCACCATTACAACTTTCTTGACAGATCTCACTTATAAGCACATTACAGTTTAGATGTAAAGGGTAAAGAGCTACAAAGTGGGATCCAGAAGGGTATCTCAAAAGCATTCTAAGATTCAGCTTAAAAAGGACAGTAGACAGAGTAATTAATTAAATCATACCTACTTTCACCTTCACATGGGTAACAGCGGAGTTAGTAAAAGACGTGATGAAATGAGTGGCAAGCAGAAATTCAATTCACAACCTGGCAGATGACAACAACAAATGCTAAGTGTGGTTTTATTGTCAAAGTGCTGACTTGGGGTTGGCTTGTTTCCGGCTAAAGAAAAAAAGCCTTTCCTACTTTCCCTCCACTAAAAAAGTTCAAAAGGGGAAGGCTAGAGCTTTTTCCTCAGCAGACAGAAGTTGAAATGGAGAACTTGTATGGAAGGTCAGATGACTATGAAAGCTTGGTGAAGTAAACTCAGCCTTCATCACTGCCTGATTCATTTTAGCTTCTTTCTCTCCTGTCTGAACTTGTCCTTTAAGATGACAACCTTGATAGCAAGGTCTTGAGAGCCACTCCAAAGTAATTTCAAGCAATGTATAATTATATTCAGGGTTGAAAGCTCCCCTCTTACAAAGCAATAGCAGCTGTGTGAGATCTAGCCCATCTGACATGATGATGGTTCTGCTTCTCCAGCCTTCTTTGCAAGCAAATACCTTACCCACTTGGTCATAATTCATTGAGCTTCCACAGGATCTGGGGCCCACCTTTGTCTCTACCTTGCTGTTCTCTGAGGAACTGCAGCATCTCTCCTAGGACAATAAATCACCAGTTAATGCTGCCAAGAGAAACATCAGTGAAAGGTGCAGGATGAGTGTGAACAGGGTATATGTAGGCAACAATGGAAGTTGTAGCACAGCTTCCTCATACTAAGCATAATCCTTGTATTAGAAAGATCAGCACTAATGGAGAGTTTGCTCAGTCCCTTATTTGTTTTCTGAGAGGATCAACAGGTCACAGAGAACTTTTCCAGACATTCACAATGGTCCAACAACCAGATTCAAACATGCCTCCATACTTGTATTTGGAGATACGGCTCACCAGCATTGCTAACTATGCCATGTGCTTAACCTACAGTTTGGATCCAGCTCAGTATGTACCACATATCCTACTAGAAAAGAGCAACCACTGTCCCTAGTCAGGCTTCTGCTCCCAGTTAAAGTTTGGAGTTCCTCATTGGAGTCTTTCATTTGTGTTAATGGGGAAAGAGACGTGTTTTGGAGTGATGCTGGAAAGCAGCAAGGACTTTTGTGGCCCCTACCTAAATCACCTTGAAAATTATTTTGTTACTACTTGAATTTACCTATTTTCTCCCTCAAAACTCTCATCCAGTATATACTAGATAAACCTCCCTCTGGGCATGTACATTGTTCAAATATGTGACTTAACAAGTATTCAATATTGATAGGTTAAGAGGTAGAGATGACTATTTATTAATAAGTAAACAGTTGGCTTTCCTCCAGAATTCTTTTATCCAGAATTACATAACTTAGGAGTAGAAACAGTTTTAATGGTCAAATAAATTATGAGACCTGGAAAACTAATCACTGCAAAAACTCACTCACTTGTTTAACATTTTAGAAAGCCCATAACGTATTCCATATCGTGTTTCTGCACTCTGAATAAGCTGATTTTTATGTTCTGCTAATGTTCATCTGTGATATCTGTGAGCGATGAAACAGAACATCTCCAAGCTTGGGAAGCCATACATGCTGCACTTGCTTAAATCTGATTCTCTGCCCAGTCACTGGTCAAAACAAGAGGGGTCCAAACACTGCCTTTGGCAGAAACAAAACCATGCAGACTGGATTTATCTTACATAAAAAGCAAACCCAAACTATACAGTCAGCCACACAACATAACAGGTCCCAGACTGTGAATACAGTTACATGTCCCAGAACTTTAAAATCACAAGATAACAATAGAAAGAACACTTCTTTGTCTCTATTTTATTGTTCTGACACACAGAGATGCTGGCTAGGGCAGGTGCCACACAACCACAGGGCAGACTTCCAGCCTCATATTGCTCAGTGTGGTCTTATCTGAGCTGTGGGAAGGGATAATGCAAAACGATCCTATGCAAAAATGCCGATGCCTATGGAGAGGTTTCCCTGCACTAACATAGCAACCCAGTTCATACCTGTGCTCAAAGGAGAAGCTGCCTCTTATGCTGGTGAGACTGCACACTGATTGAGAAAATGTCAGGGTAAAAGAACAGCAAAGTTGTTGGATGCTCTTGAATGAACTACAATTACCGCATTGTCTAGAAGAAGAGCTCAATTAACAGATATACATGCATGGGGGATTACCGTGGTAAAGAACACTCTCCTTCTAGTGACCTTCTACAGAAATTTTTACTCTGAGGGGATTTTAAACATATTAAATGCTGGGCAAAGAGAGCACTGCAGGTAAAGCTTAACTGCTTTATTGAATTCTGAGGAAAGAACAATTTATATTACTGGAACATTTAGAAACAATTCAGGCAGAGATAATAAATGATTAATGACTATCAATAAATGTTTGGTCAGTGGTTATGACAATTTAGAATCAAAGAGGTCGACCGATTTGCTAATCTGATGGGATTGTACCGTGTATAAAATACATGCTAACCCTGCAGTATGCTTTTAACACCTCTTCAGTTTTATTTAACCTTTTTTAACTAAAGATGAGCTGAATATTAATAAAGGGAAAAAAATATTTTGGATCCTATTGGACCTACTGTAAACGTGCAATGATTTTGAACTCCTGCTATTCACTTATAGCCACAGGCAAAGTCTAAAGGCCAGAGTCAAGCTGAGCCATGGTACTGGTCTAGTGTGTCAGGAGGAAGGGCAGCAGAAGCAGACACTGGTTATTTATTCTCTGACAGCTTCTCAGTTTTCATGCACCTATTTACATCTGTGGTCCCTCCAGGTTAGTCAAGAGAGATTTCTACCTGCCCAGATAGCATTATGGTTCTCTCTATAGCCCACCTTCTCCTTCATGTATATTCTACCTTCCTGGCTTGTGCTGAAAAGTTGCAGCTACCCTCCACTGTTACAAAGATGGAGTCAGAACCCATCCCTAATGATGCAACACATCTAAGGCCACCACCCTCCTTCATGGATGGGAAGCATCATTCCATGGCACTGTCAGTCTTTATTTGGCTATAAAAGTGATTAACTCTCTCTGCTACATTGCTGACCTTTTTCAGAATTACACCCAGAGCTCACCCTGAAGCCATAAACTCTTAATGCAAAGGGAAACACACCCGCCTTAGCCCATTGCAGGACTTCCTAATTATGCCTGAATTGCCTTTGCACTTCGAGCAGATCTTGTGGGGAAACACTGTACAATGGAGCTGACACAGGCAAATGCTCCTCCCCAAATCTGGGACAGCTACAGAATGTTTTTGAACAGGCTGATAATGCCAGGTTCATTTCCGAGGACAGGTAGATGCAGATGCCATCTCTCTAAATAATGTTCAAAATACCTTTTAGTATATGGTTGGGAAATACAGCTGACACCACAGCTTTGTTGTACCTGAGCTATTGTCCACACCTCCGCTACCGAATCACAACCCAATTCAATAGAGTCAATGAGGATCAAACGTAGGAGGCTTACAATAAGGCAAATTGCATCCTAAACTCCACTGATTTTACTGACCAGCACTTTCCCTAAATATAATGGGTAGGCAGGGACATTTGCTCAGATATGGTTGTTTATGTTGTAAATACCCAAATTACCCAAAGTAATTTCATTCTTGTTTATTAACTATGGATGGAAGGGAAAAGAGATTTCCCACTGCATTTTAAGTCTGCTTAAAAAGGCTGTGTTGACTCCTGAGGTTTAATCTCCCTCTGCTGTAGAAGATGCTGCCATTGTGGGAGCTCCACACTGGGGAATGTTTTCATAAGTCCTGTAATTACTGAAGCAAAGATTTTTCACAGTATTTTTTTCTTCCACAACTGGGCTACTTGTTGTAATAAAAACTAAGTGAGAAAAACAAGCTATTGTTAGAAAGATTTAATTTTTTACACAGGAGGAAACATACTGATTGATGAAAGTCAGTCACCAAATCATGAGTTGCTAACCCTTTTCCTTAAAAGCCTAATAAGAAGGGTGTATTATTCTCTCCCCCACAATCACTGATGTAGCTGTATGAGCTTTATGGGGTGACTCCAAATTTACCTTGGTAAATGTACTGACAGTCCTGCAAGACTGGGACAGAAGTGAATTTTACTTTGTTTCTGACTGAATTACCAACTATGCCAATTCTAAATCAAAGATAGCCTGTTTCTTTGGCTCTTGCAGATCACAGACAAGATCTGATAGAGTTTCCAAACCATCTTCTGACAAATTGAGGCAACTGACCTACCTTGCTTCGTTAAAGACCCTGTGCTATTGTGATGGAATGAAAATTGCCATAGGCAGGAGAGCAAGGATCAGCCGTACAGCAAGCCAGACTTCAATAACCCTTCTCTCTCCGTGGATGTGGGAGGAAGCTTTTCTATCCCATAGAAGGAAAGTCTTCCTCTGAGATGAAGTACTTCCCTTCTCCTGGAATACTGCTGAGAAGGTCTGGGCAGACATTCACTGCCTCTGACTCCATCTCCCTGCCACTGAGGAAATCTCTGTACCCAGGGCTGTCTGCTATCCTCAGCTCCCTCTCAAGCACTCAATTTCCACAAGTATCCCACTTGGGATGACTTAGGGTCCCACTTGGTCTGCCTGGAGATCCAAAAACCTGAGTGGCATTCCCAGCAGTGTTAGACAAGCCTGGGAATAGGTGGCCACTGCAGAATACAGTCACTGTGGGGAAAGGAAGGCTCATATGACAATGTTAGGAAGTGAACAGATGTGGGACAAGACTCAGTCTTGGTAGCTTTAATCACTTATCTACAGAGTCTGAACCAATCACAATGTATTCTTTAGGATCCTTTATATGCCTGTACAATCAATTTGGATTGGTTTCAGTACCAAAAGCACCCCTCATGCTCTGATGATTTCCACAAAGAAAACAGATATGAACTCAAAGATACCTCCATAGTACTTTAATTGGGGTGACTTAGGCTTAAGACACATGGCAGGAGCTCACTAAAACCTGTCCAAATTCAGCTCCTAACCTGTGACAACCTCAATGCCCCAGTGCTTTTTAAACGAGAGCTGAAAGTGGGCCAGGCAAGGACCCATGAAAGGTATTGCAAACACCAGCTGGAAATGAGCTCACCAAAGCTTTATTAAAAACGCTCAATTACTCACCTGAGCTCAACACTATGGGTGTATTATCCTTCTCAGTCAAGAGCTGCCTATTCAACACAGTTAAAATTGAGGATACAGGTGATCTGGGGAGATTATTCCTGTTATTTCAGATTCAGACACTTATTTGGTTTTTCAGCCTTTCTGTCTTATCTCATTAGGAAGTGAACCAAAGGCAAATCCATGTACACAGCCTCTAATGAAACTGCTGGAGTGACAAAAGATAGCAAGGTAATTAAATTCAGTGCTGTACTTGAGGCTGAACAGAAACTTTTCATGCTTCTGAGGTTGTTAAATTGGTCAATACTCAAACTTGCAAGTTTGTCAGTTTTAGGTAAATTATAAAGGCCCCTCAGAGCATTTATAAGGTATCCCTCAATGGTCCTTACCCTATCTTTAATTTCAGAGAGAACATATTCCTTTAGTATTAGCTCCACTCCATGCAGTCAGTTTATAAAATCCTATTGAGCAAATGAGAGCTGTACCCTGAATTGCCAGGTCTCATATTCTGTCAAGTCCTTTGTTTTGTTCTTCCATCATGCTGTTGGCATGTGTACTTTATCTGCCAAATGATGTTTCTTTGCACTAATTCTGAATTCAATAATAACTGCATCTCTTAAAATTCAACCATCAACAAGATGTGAACAACAGAAAACACCGAGCAAAGAAGAGCTGCAGTTTTCTCTAAAGGATAATAATTTTTAGACCAAAGTGCTCCGTTCTCCATAGCATCCATGTCTCCATTTTGTTGCTCTTTCCTATACTTCATGTCTCTCCTTTTGGAGTTACTTAGCCTTAATTCTGTCTTTAAATGTTCAAGCTGACACTTGACTGTCCTGGATCTACACTAGTTAAAAATATATCCAAGTGAAAAATGGTATATGTAGTAACAGACAGAGAAAATCTTTATCCTGTGTGCTGTTTTTTGCTGGGATAGTTCATTTTCTACATAGTAGCTACTATGGTGCTATGCTTTGATTTGTGCTGAAAACAGTGTTGATAACACAGGGTTGTTTTAGCCACCGCTGAGCAGCGCTTTCACAGAGCCAAGGCCTTTTCTGCTCCTCACATCACTCCACCAGCAAGAGGGCTGGGGATGCACAAGGATTTGGAGGGCACACAGCCAGGACAGCTGACCCCCCACTGAATCAAGAGATATTCCAGACCATATGGCATCATGATCAGCGTATAAAGCTGGGGAAGAAGGAAGGGAGCTGATGTTCAGATTGATAGTGTTTTGTCTTCCCAAGTAACCATTACATGTGACAGAGCCCTGCTTTCCCAGGAATGGCTGAACCTCTGCCTCCGATGGGAAGTGGAGAATGAATTCCTTGGTTTGCTTTGCTTTTGTATGGGACTTTTGCTTTACCTATTAACCTGTCTTTACCTCAACTCATGAGTCTTCTCACTTTTACCCTTCTGATTCTCTTCTTATCCCACTGCGGGAGAGTGAGAAAGCAGCTGTGGGGCTGAGTTGCTGGCTGGGTTAAATCACAGCAACCTGACACTGAAAATGATATAAACAAGTACTTCTCAAAATGTGAAGTTGTTTGTACTGGCTTTGTTTTCCTTATGTTTGGCATAACAGAAGCACTATCACTCATTGCGGCACTGTAACTGCAATCATTGCTCCTTAGGAAAGCATACTTCCATTGTTCAGCATTGCAGTTCACGCACATATATGACACAGAGATGGAAGACAACCAAGTAAAAAGATAAAAAAGAACTGTGAATACTTTCTTTTTTACATTCCAAGATTTTAAATCTGGATACCTGTCATGGTCTTTGCAGAATTACTTGCTCTGTTTCCTGTATACAGGCAAATCCTTGGCAGCCTGTGATATTAGTGGGCTGTCAAGTTCTGCTGATGAACATGTGTTGCGATGTTCTGCCATCCCTCTGCCACAGCACTGAAGAAATGGGACTGGAGGGGCCCACAGCTGGCAGTCTGGGGCTGGAATCACCTGTTCTGGACAGGCAACTGTCAAACTCCACATTTCTTGGAAGGGATACTTCCTAGCCTCTCTCATTCTTTTGCTTATTTAGTTAGACTCACTACTAAAAGCATTTTCTCAATTTCTAAACCAAGACTTCTCTTTGAGATACTCCTGCACTGCATCACATCCCACTTGGAATGAACATGGAGAACAGAGTATTTTTGCAGCAATCTGTTATATGTTGAATACTGTTATTGACACCTGTTAGTCTTCCCCAGACTGAGCAACCCCAGTCCTGCCCATCTTCCAATGTATGTCACTAGCATAACGCCTCTATCTGATCTTAGTTCTCCCCCCTGGGTTTTCTCCAGCTAGCCCAAATTTTGTTGACGTGGTGCTCACAGAACTACAGACTGAAGTCTTACTAATACTGAACTATATGGGAGTGTTACTCTCCTCCCATGTCTGCCTTTGCTGTAAGAGCATGAGTTTGTTTACTTAGTCAAGGTCAGCTTCTTACCCAGTATAATTTCCAGAACGTCTGCATATCTGTTTTTCCCTACTTATACTTGTGCAGTTGAGTCTTTCTGCCTAAGGGCAATATCTGCAAACTTTGCTGCACTGCAATATGAGCATTTCCTTTAAGAGATCACAAACAACTTTGTTTGAATGTGACTCCCACCCACTAGTGTGTTGGGTCTGTCCCTGTTCGGTGGTGCATACAAACTGTCTAAGCAAGTTTCCTATTCCATCATCTAGGGCAGCAGCAAAAATAATCATGCAGACAGCTCATTAGTCTCACCTTCGTTCATAAGAAACCATTCTTTGCATGATTTTCCAGGCTATTATTCACACACGTTCAAGCAGTTTGACTCATACCGGGCATTTCCAGATGTTGCATTGTGCTATTGCACCAGCAGGTTTAGAGAGGTGTCTTGAAAATCAAAACTTTTATATTTCTTTCCTTCCTTCCAGGTTCATTTAAGGCTCTCTTGTTTCTCCATCCTCTGCTGAGATCCTTCTTGAAACATTGCCTTCCTATTTTGCCAGATTCTCTCCCCAGCACCATCTTTCCTTTCCTTCTGTTGTTTGCCTTTGATGTGGGCTGTAAAGTCTTTTAAATGTGTCTTTCAGTTGGTGTTAGTGTCTCACCTGGTCTACCAGAAAGTCCTTATACCTTGACTTAACACTTCCAAAAGAGGTATTATGCACTCATAAAGTGTTTGCACTAAAATCAAATGAGAACCCAGTACAAAAATGTGTTGATAGAAGGGGAAGTTATTCCCTTTTTATATTACAGATAGGATACTACAGAATAAATACTTGTCCTGCAAAGAAAGGTAAGTTCTTGGCATGAATTGTTTTAACTTGGACCCACAGGTGAAATTCTGCCTGAGGTTTGAACTTGACCTGTTACCCCTGGGAAAATCCAATGTTGCCTTGGGTAGAAATCAGTTCAAGAGTAAAGAAACACACATATCCACATAGGTGTCTGCCTGAGCGCTGGGTATCTTAAGCTCTTTTTGCACCAAAGACACTCAATCAATACAGCCAATGGAGCCTAAGGAGTGATTCACTCATCCAGACACTTGCTGTCCACTCTAGAGCAAGCTGAATTACTCTCTGGGTTGCATCAGCTTTACTGACGGAATATCCGTGGACAGCAGTGAGATCTTTAGACACAATGGACTCATTTCAATTGTCCATGTGAGCCTTTACCCAGTGTCATTTGAGATGATCTAGACTATCTTTAATTTGCTTCTCTTTGGGGTGCCTCATACAGCAGTAAGCTAATACATCACATCTCTACAGGCAGTCCTGTAAATGTAAAAGCTCCTCACTCCTTCTGTAGTTTGAAGGACCTGACTCAGGGATAGAAAGACAGGAAGAGATGATGAGGTGACGAACATGATGAACAGGGGTCTCTCCTCTGTTTGCACCTCTCCTTGTTAAAATAGCTGTAACAAGCCTGGTGTAAAGCCCTGAGTTACAGCCAGGTCTCAGATTCCTAGCCAGAAGCCTGGTTTTTTTCTTTGATGAATCCCTTTGGATATCAGACTGCTGTGCACTGGTCGTGCTTCACTACACAGGGGGGACAACTGCACATGTGTATTGTGAGACAACAAAAATGGTCAAACTGAATAGGAATGTGTGTCTGAGAAATTTATCAAACACAGAGACCCTTCTCTCCATTATATGGCAAGCTGCACACATTGAAAGTCACTGGTCTTATTAGCATTTAATACAGTAATAATGCTGTGTAGGAATTAACTTTAAGGGGCCCTGAATTTCAGCATCATCATGTTCATCAGCTCACTTAAATAAATCACTTACAAAAAGAAAGAGAAGTCTTAAAGACAGCTCCCAGAAGTACACATGTTGTTGGGGTTTCTGACTAGTCTCCTTCAGGGATGGCTCTTCCTGTGTCACCTTGTGTTACTCTCCCCTTCAGATTCTGAGGTTTGACTTATCTTTTATGCCAAAAGCCAAGTTCTGTGCTTTTAACAGAAGAGGAAGCAATGATAGCTAAAGACCCTTTTAACTGACATCAGCAGGAAGTTATGTGCCCATTAATCCATTAATTTGTATATCAGCAGCGTGAAAGAATGATTGGCTTTGACAAACAATGGAATGACCCATAGTCTCTGAGGATAGTGTGTGCTAAATAAACTTCCTCAAATTTTCAGGATTTTTGGAAGGAAGGCCCAGATCCATAAAGACATTTCACTGCTTGAGTCCTGCTGAAATCAGTGGGAGTCCAGAGCAAGAGTGTCTTTGTGGATCTTGGCCAATGTGCATGAACTCCAGGCCAGCTGCCAAGGACTAGAGGCAATGGCAAGCCTCCCATAAAGATTGGTGGAACAGGCTTCAGGAGACAATTTATTGTTAAATTTAATGTTAAGGCAGATCCTCGGCTGGAATAAATTGTCTACAAGCCAATAAATTGGCTTGTAGAAGTCAGTGGACTTTGAACAATAGAAAATAGCAGGGGATTGTCCCACTTACTTCATCATTTATTCAGTTGACTCTCATGTTTTCTAATAGGAGACTGCTGGCAGAGATCACAGTAGTGGCCTGTGGGACTATGGGAAGAACAAGGCAGGCAGAGCCTTGGTGGAGCAGTGTTTGTGCACCTTCCCCATCAGAGGCTATTTCCACAGAAGCAGGATGACAGAGAGACAGAGAGGACTGAGATACCCTCATGTTCTCTGAAGTCTCAAAGACATGGTTGGATTATTCTCATGGACACTCTGTAAAAGTGGATTAGTGAGTGAGAAGCTACAAATCCAGCTAAACCAGTGCTAAGTTATAGCCTGCCTCCCCATCAGACTCCCTGCAGAACATTAGGTAATCAGCTTTTAAATATTTTATTTGCTGTGAATTTCAAGCATTATCCTGGCATGCTGAAATGTGCCAAGGATTGTGGCTTTTGATATTTAAGCCAAAACCCAATAATCTGTTGACCTGTCAAATATGATATTCCTGGCGTTTAATAATAATTTTTAAAATCCTGTAAAAGTCAGCTCAGAGAATATTCCTGTTAAACAGACACTGGTGGCTGCTTTAAACCTTTCACTTATGGCCTATGTGGAAGACGGTAAGAGATAAGACCAAAGCCAACATATCCTTTGAGCTTGGTGATCAAAGTATGTAAGAGATACTTCAACGTTGCTGCCAAAATGCTGCTGCTACCCTAATGTTCTCATAGTGCACCACTAGGGAGACTACTGAATCACTTCTCTCCTTAAAACACCAGCCTCTCATGACAAAACACATGACAAAGACCCAAACCCCACCAATATCAGCGGAAGTCTGACCAGTTGATATTAAAGGACTTTGGATCAGATTGCTAATGGCCTGTTTGGACTATTCATTTTAAACTTTCATAAGGAATGTATGTGTCACTAGTCCTGTTGATAAGAACAGATTACTAAACACATTGAAGTGGGGACTGAAGAGATTGGGGTCTTTTGAAAGCTTACATTAATATGTGGCACAATAATCATTTCAGTTTACTGCGTGCTTTCAAAAGGAGGATGGGCTTTAGGTAGCAGTCCCCATCATTGCTGAAATAAAAGAGACAACCATATGATCTTATACAAAAGGTAATTGGGAAGGGAAATTGATAATAGACAACATGAGTTTAATTAATAGGAAAAGATTGACTAAGTTTTATATTTCAAGCTCAGTTGACAAATTTAAATGACCTTCCTAGTTGGAAAGAAACAGCATCTTAAATTATTTCCACTTTAATTAATGAAGGTGTTAATGAGTAAAACTGGTGTTTTGTGGAATTAGCAGAGATTTAGAATGAGTTAAATTTGTACTGGGGAAGTGCCCGTGGTTTGTATTTTCTGAATAAGTAGGAAAATAAGAGCTTCCTGAGGGATCCAATGATAGCTAAAAATTAATGCCTGTGTACTTGAAATGCAAATCAAGTCCTAAGCCAAGAGCCTGGAGCACTGTGCAACTGTCTACTGCCAAAAGCAATAAACCCTGGCCAGAAAAAAATCCCAAAATTGCTTACATTTGAAATGGGGTTACTTCTGATATCCTTAGTGCACACTGGTGTGCCCGAGAATAACCTGAGTTGAGGAAGGAAGGCAAGCTAAGACAGAGGAAAGGTATTTGAAGTATGTTCTTCAACATACTTGGTTTCCTTGTCTTCTCGTTCAATACTGTTTGGACACTGATTCTCCTACACTGGTTCAGAGCCTTGCCCTCACTTCAGGAAGACAGCCACGTTGTTGTCCGCATGCTCTTAACAAGAAAACTGTGCCAGTCCACATGCTGTCAACAAGAAAACTGCTACACAGCTGATGTGCACATAGCGTTTTCCCCTAAAATAAGGTGCCTAAACAGTGCCCATTTGGTTGATAGGAAGGTGACACTGCTTGGGTGTGCTGCCTCTGATATGGGAAATGTGCAGGCTGAGCAAGCGTGAATTTATACCCATGATTTTATATACTGAAAGAAAACCTGGGACGGGCCAGGAATGAGAGAATGAAAAGGAGAAAACTGATTTATTTTATCCACTTCTAGCCAATTATCACTTTTTAAGGATTTATACCTTACCCCTGTAGTTACAAGCAAATATAAACAACTGGAAACCTGGGGAATGTAGATGGCACTAGAGCAGTAACAGGGAACAGCTGCCTGAGCCGGTTAAATCACACATTAAAATGGTGACCTCAGCACAGCCATCATGTTATGGAACTACTCCAGCTGGAGGGGAACCTCAGGAGGTCTCTAGATCAGGATCCTGCTCAAAGCACTGAAATTAGAGTAGGAATATTCTCCACTTGAGTCTTGGAAACCTCCAAGCACAGAGATCACACAAGCTTTCTGTACAACCTGTTCCAGTGCTTCATTATCCTCACAGCAAAAAGCTATATCAATTTATTCAGGCTGAACTTCACTTGTTCCAATTTATGACCACTGTCTGTCTTTCTCCCACTGTGCATCTCAGTAAAGAGCCTTGCCTCACCTCCTTGGTAACCTCCTTGGTAACCTCCTTTTACATACTAGAAAGCTGCTCATAGCTCTTCTCAAAGATAACCCTATCAAAGGCTGAGTTAGCCCTGTTCCCTCAGGCTCTTCTCACCAGGCACATGCTCCAAACTTCTATCATCTTGGTGACTCGCCCTGGGGCTTCTACAAGTTTCTTTCTTCTATTGGACAAATGATACAGTAAATAGGATCTAACGAATACATGCAAATAATAATTTCCCTTGATCTACCTGCTATGTTTCTGTATGCTGCAATCCTTCCCTCCTGCCAGGGCACCCTGCTGATGCTTGCTTACCCTACTGCCCACCAGGACTTTGAGGTCCAGATTTACTTCTTTATTTGTTGTAGGGGTCAACTCTTACTGAAGCCATAAGCTATATTTGATCAGAAATGCATCCAGGGTCTGATTTCACCACTCTAGGGAGCATGAGATCAACACAATGACTGCAACTAGAAACATAATCAGCACTTCTAAACTTTGGCAAGTGAAGGAGACCAAAGACAGACTGAGAGATCCATGTTACAAACATCTGCCATCACACAGACCCAGCGTCTGGTCCAGAAGAAACAATTTCCTGTGCAGATGTAGCCAAAAATCTCACAAACACTCCCTTGATTCTTCCTTCTGAGCAATGACAACCTGAACTCCCACAGATTTCCAGCATCTGGGACTCAACTCGGCATTTGTTTCTGCTACTCATCACCTCTTCAAGGGGCATCAGTGTGAGCACAGTGCAGCCATTGCAGCATTTCAAACACCTCTCACATCTACACTGCCCACTGGTAGCAGTAAGACTTTTGAAGCGCTCCACCAAGTTGCCAGTGCAGGGTACCATGACTCCCAGCTCTCACCCTTAGCCAGTCCTGTCTGTGGTACTGGCATAAGGCTGAGCCTCTTGGCTACTCAGTCTTAGGCACTGAGCTTAAAGTCACATCACCTCTTGTTAGCTGTAGCAGGGGGTTGCAAAGCTGCTCTGAAACAAGGTCTGGCCCATAAGAATAGATGAAAAAGGCAATCATTCCTTGCTGCACAATGGAATAAAACAGCAACATTGTGGGGTTTGGAAGTCCTCCTGTCTGTCAGCCACAGAGCAGAGCCCCCCTGTGACCCAAGAGGCATTAATTAGTGTCTCCAGATCTGCAGGAGCCACTTAGTTCAGCTCATCTCTGTACTCTGGCTGCCCTCTCCATTTTGTCCTTTTGATGCTCTCTCAGGGTTTTCATTAGTAGTTCAGAGATACTGCTGCCACCAGCCATCTACTTTCTCCAGAGAATTCCTGAGGATCCACTGGCTACACGTGTTTACATGTACATTTACATCTACTGGTAAATGAAAGGACCAGGACTCATTAGCGGTCCCTTGGCATAGCACAGTTAGGCTCATGCCCATGTGGCCAGCACTCCTCACCCCTGACACAAGCTGGCCACATCCCTGCTCCTTACTGGGAATCATCCTTGCCTTTGGTGAGCCCCAAGATGAACCTTTGAGGACCTTGCCTCAGTTACAACCATGCCAAGGAACATCCTAACAATTGCACTGTCTGGATGGTTAGGACAGCTCTTACACACATGCCTTAGCCCTGTTAAGGTTATTAGTGCTGACACAAGAACCAGTTCCGGCTTAAACCAGTAAGGGAAAGTTTATCCAGGCTTCATGTCCAGGATAAGGTTTAAACATGCTTCTACTTAAAAACCAGCCTACTGAAAGTGAAGAAATGGTTACATACCATAAGCTTTAAATACGTCTACATAATTTTCTATTTCCTGCATAATGCATAATTCTGCATGTGGCTATGCCCACAAAATATAACAATTGGATGTGCAAATGAGTGCAGCAGATAACTGTGAAATGCACCCTTGTATTTCCATTTCAAAAGAAATGTCCTGCAAGGGGTTTTTGAGGAGTTAAGCTGAGTATTTGAAAACTTTATCCTGTGTGTCAGTAAAGTTGAGAGATTTATTTCTTCATTGCTCTGGAATAAAATTCACCAGAACACTAGAATATTATTCTGTGTATTTAGGATTCATTTGCCTTCTGTCTGCTTGCAATACTGTTGGTAAAAATATGAAGATTGCCAATGAGTACTTGAGGTGAGACAAGAAGTTTGTGTGCGAGAGAGAGATCTCACATCCCCTGAAGGGATGTTTCTCAGATCTACAATGGCTCATCTGGAAACAGCTTCTTCCTGAAAACTCCCCTTGCTGTAAATGATGCTGATACAGTGAGTACATCCAAAATAACAGCAATTTTCATGAAGGTCGACTGTCAAGCACACAGATGCAGACAGCTTCTGTCAGGCTGATGTTGCCAAGCAAGTTCTTTATTTAATATGTAATAAGAGACTAGCCATATTGGCTCAGAGCATGTGTGTAAATAGAGAATAAGAGTTTTATATTGTACTTGCACTTGGTAAGGGCAGAGAGAACATCATACGGCCATATGCAGCTAATGAGATGAGGGACTACATTGAAGACTTCAGAACAATAAAGAGTGATAATGACAGAGTCAATACGATGGGTTAAAGTCAATTTACTAAGGGCTTATTAATGTCAGAGGGTTGGGTTCCCAGCATGCACTTCTGAAAGATGCTCAAGACAAGCAAATATATACAGCGGGTCATAAAAAGATGAGAGAAAGCAATAGAAAAGATGTTCCTTCTAGCTTAGCCAGGGGAAATGGTCCAGCCCCAGCTCTGATGTTGGAGAAGGTTTTTATTCCTGCTTTGAGTCAGAGGAGAGCAAGCAGACAGGTGAACCTGGCCAACGCTGCTCCTCAAGGACCACTGTGATTCACCACTCGGGAACAACGAGCACACTGTGCCTCTTGGTTTAATGCAATAGGTAAAGCTGTATGTTAAAAACAACCCCAAAAAATCCCCTCAGTTTTAGACATCTTTGTGCCCCTTCCTAGGTTTGTGGTTTATGGCTATTCTTTCATTTTGGTCTTCCCCAGAAGGTATCAGCCAGATGGAGGATGCAGATGTACGTAATGTCAGGAACTGTTTACATCTGACCTGCACAGACCCAGATGCAAAGTGCAGTGAAGTCAATGTCTGACTTTTCTTTCCTTCCTGTGCTGCTGGATCAGGTTTGTGAAACTCAAACTTGCAGTGGAAGAGAAGAGCCTGCACAGGTGGTTAGCTCAGAGTGGAGAACACATTGCTTTTACCTTTCTGGTTTTAGAGGTAGTTGAACATGGTTTTTCAATCTGTAACTGTGTTTTCACCCCCGAAATTGGGAGACAGTCTGAGACATGCAAGCATTGGGTAGTGATGCATTAGTCTCAAACATTTACACGTCCATTGGCACAAAAAGCAAGGATGAAAATCAGGAGTTCCACATCTGTTGGAACCAGACAGGGTATACGCCCATCACACAGCATGGTTTTCAGGTATGTCCTGTCATGGGACTTATAGCTCGGGTCAGAGCTATTCTGGCCCTCAGGATCTGAGAATGTTAGGAGGAAGGGGAGGGGAAAGCAGTGCAAACATTTGATAGTGAAGTATTGCCAGATTTTAAAATTTATTTGGAAAACAGAATCCCTCGTTTCCTTTTCCTGCACGTAAATCCTGCAAAGAGTCTTTAACATTGAAGACATGTGCCTTTAGGGAACAAAAAGTACGAGAAGATGGGAATGAGCTCAGTTGCTCTTATATGAATCTTAAGCAGCTTCCTCGGACAGAGTACCAATGGGATACACACAGAGGAGAGAAAGAACAGCAATCATAAAATCTGCCATTTCTGATTTTGGTGCTAAGTCTTGTAAACATGCTACTGTAGGAGAAAGACAGACACAACATACTTTCAGGCCACCTGGAGACCTGGCAAACTTACGCCATTGTGGTGCTCTTTAGAGCATTGCTATTTAGCTGCCTTTTTGGCAATGAGTTCACAGCCAAATGTTCTCTGAGCATGATCGCTTTTTCAAGCACATGGCGAGAAGAGACAGGAAAGAGAAAAAGCAAGTGTAGAAATGGAATGGAAACATAAGATGAAGAAAGACAGTGTAACCCCTATTCCTTGAGCTGTTCAAGCTTTAGCAGAGGCCAACTGACCAAGGAAAAAGGAGAGGAAAAAAACCCTCAAAACAACCTTTTTCTTCACATCCAACTTTCCCAGTCACCTTTTAGAGTGAATATATGAAAGTTCAACATCAAGATGGTCATCAGAGTCCAGCAGATAGAGGGAATAATGATTCTGCTCTATTGTGCCCCTTCTCCAGCCATCCAGTCAGTCCCAATACACCAATTTTAGTCTATTGATTTCCAGCTCTACACTTCTCTTATTCACCAAACATGATCTTAGCACTGTCCTTGACTGGCATCCACAGACCCTTTATCTGGATAAAGCCAATCTATCTTTAGCTCTTGCTGACTTACATGAACCATCCTTGGTATCGATCTGAATTGGTCTTTAATTACTTTGAATCATGTAAAGTCTAGACCTCTACAGAAACACTCTGTTGCTTGCTCTAACTTGTTCTATGGTCTGGGAAATTATCTGAATCCTGTGGTAGCATTTCCTAGCTGAAAAACTGGGATATATACAGAAGTCCCACCTGCTCTAGGAATTATATTAGTGAACAGGGAAGTGATACCAAGAGCACACTGAAATCTGTTCAGAAGAATTTGTTCTTATCAGGGAGCAGATGGTGTACAGCCTGGCTGTGGCTCTTCAGGATCTCCTTGAGTTAGACCAGTTTTGAATCTAATCTAGGACACCATTGTGCTATCCTTGAAAAACCCTACCAGCAAAACCTATCTGACCCAGTGAACTCCACATTCCTCCTTGTTCCCTGCTGTTTTGAGATGAACACTGCAGGGAACAGTTTGCATAATAATAAATGAGGACACTTAGATGCAGATTGCACCTCAAACCCAAGCAGGGACAAGGTTCCCTTTTCATTTGGTTGTCCTATCTAACAGGAACTTGCATTAATATTGAAGGAATTCACAAATCTTAAGGAGAAAAGTTATGTTTTTCATGAAAAAAAAAAAACATGACTCTTTACTTTTTTAAGAATAATGTTTTAAGAAAATGAATAAAAATTCAGGGAAGGGGGTCACCACCTTTCTTATTTTGGAATATATTTGTTCAGTTTACCATTTTTCTTTCATGCTCTGTCACTATAGATTTTTCTGAAATTTCTCTATTTTAAACAGAGTAATTAGAAAAATTCCCCATTTAGGTTCTAGTTAAGAGTTTCTGTTAAAAACTCAACTATATTTACTTTATAGGGATGCAGTGAGAACTAATTAGATAATGATGATAGCAAAGGTTATTGAAGTTAGAAGTGCCAAGGAGTAACAGCATTACTGCTTAATTCTATTCATGCGTTGGTGACAGACTATATAACCCAGGTCACTGTCTCCATCTATTTTTTTCTCTCAGGAGTATAGGCTTTTGCTCTGGAAGCTCTTTCAATGTATTATATTAGGCATTAGCTCTCAATTTTTGTTCTGATTGCAAACTAATTGACACAATACTGGTATGTTTGCCTCTGAAATACTGTAGCTAAGTGGGGGTCACTAATGTCCAAGAAAAAGTAGTGCATGCTAAAGAGAGTCAGAGATCAGTGACATGTGGAAGAGAATAGAGGGCCAGCTAAGAAAAGAGTACCAGGTAATAAACCAGTCAGTTTAGCTAAATAGAGGGGTTTTTTATTCATCAGGAATGTAAATAGTAGGGAATGAAATGACGTACTCAAACCATAAACGAAAACCCGAGGGGAATAAAAGAGTAATAGAAGCTATTAAGCATCAGATAGTGAAGCACCAAAACTAACGTTCATTTTGAAGCTGTGAGGTGAAATAACTAATATCTTTTCAGACCGAGATTGGTATCTTCAAGTAAGGGGTTGTATGAAATGGGAGCACTGGAACTGGTCTTGGATGACTCTCTTAGGCCCCTTCAGCCCATAAATGTAGTCCTTATTCTGAGAATGTCTGAATGAGATGGACAAGAAGATGTATGAAAGAGGCACACATAAGGAGGACCCATCAATAAGTATGTTTGATTTGCAAGTGAAATGATCCTCACATATACGCATCAAGCGCCAGCCTTGCAAATGTAATTGGAGATCTGAAAGTCAAATTGTGACCTTTCTGCCTTCTTCCCCAGGAATAAAGATATTTGTGATCAGAATTTAGCTGATTTGGAGGGGTTTTTTTGGTAGTAATGCATGAAGCAGATAATCATCACCTCCCTCATCTAGAGACATGATCACTCTGTGAGAGTCAGATTCAGTGTGTGGCAGACAAGAAACGTGCTTGAATCATACAGAAAAGCCAGATCTAATGACTCACTGCATACTATTTTTACCCAGATCTCTGGGTTCTTCTGTTATCTTTTACAGCCTTTTTTTTGTACGATTTAAGTTCAAATCCACTACAAGATAGCTCAGAAAAGCAATTTGGGTCAAATTAGAGACTCGGATGAATTTTCACCCTGTGACTGATTCAAGACAGAGTCACCTATCAAAGTGCAGAAGATGGACAACTGTCTAATTAACCTTTCTCTGTTACATGAAATCACTGCTGACCGCTCCAACATACCCTTGCTGCAGAAACACCTACAGTGAATCCTCCATCCATTACCTACACTGCAGCTTTAGTAATGACAAAAGTTGTCCTAGATGACCTAATATGTATTTTTCAAATGCAGACCATATGAATCCAAGATGAAACTACTAATCAGAGAAAGAGAAAAAAAAGTTACTGAAATAAAAGGAGGGCAAAATGGGTCACAAGAAGTAAATTAAAAGAATGATCTCAGTGCTGCCTACAGTGTGTTCTAATAATAAATTAATCAACTGCATGATAAAAATCTATAGGGAAATCTGTTAATATAAACGAGGCAAAATCTGACTTTGAATGTCTTTCATAGAGCAATTTCCCAGGTTAGTATGTAGGCCAATTGACACACAGAAGCTCAGCATTCAAAAGAATGGCAAAATGAATCATACAGCAACTCTGGGCTCCTCTAGTCAATAATCCATTAATACAGAGAAGATATACTTGATTCATGGCTACAGATATTTGGGAGCATTATTCTGTCACTGGAAATGTGGCACATAACTCACCAAAAAGTGAAAGGAAAACAGAGCAACTGACCCCTCAGTGAGACAATGTCTGCAAAGAAGGTGGAAAGCTATAGATCCTGCAATTGTTAATCTAGTTTCTAGCACTTACTCCTAGGCCACAACATCATAAAGACTGAATTCAGAGAGATGCCAAATGTCTGGCCTTGCAGTCTGGTTTGACAATAACTTCACTCCCTGGAAGCCCAGAGACTTTTTCTCAAAAGCAATAAACCACGAGGTCTGGATGGGAGGTAGGTACAGATAGACACATTGGTTTGCATAGCCAGGAGGATAAAATTAAATGCACAAAGTAATCTCAACTATTTCCACAAAGGAAAAAAAATATCCCCAAATAAAGAACAATAAAAAAACACCGTAACAAAAAAATAACCTAAACCAAAAGATCTGAAGCTGATTATTATTAAATAATGGCATCCATTATTGCTTTCCACTCCTCGGTGAACTGTAGGAAATTCATTTCTCAAGTTCGTGAGGGCACAGAGTTGACTTTTATAGTTATGGAAAACAGTCACTGGAATTTAGGTAGCTAAACTCATCTGTATCCATTCTGGCTCACTCCCAGCTTCAGGGAAATCTGGTTCTAGATTTGGTCTAATTTATTTGTATACAGCCACAGACAGGAAATTGAACTTTATAAAGCAGGGGTTTTATGAGAGTCTTCAGTCAAATTGCTTATATACTTTCCAATTCATTCTACAAGGAGAATAACAAAAAATAGGAATGGAAAGGTCTTTGAGGGGTCATCTAATATACAGTCATGCACCAAAATCCACTCTTATCTAAACTTCTTCCAATTACAGCATGCACCAGTGAAATACGTTATTTAGATGTGTCAGCTTCTTGGCAAACGTAAGCAAGTTAAAGAAGAGTAATCTTTCCTGTGGAGTTACTGTTTGCAACTGAGTCCCTTAGTATTCTGCTCATGCTAGGCTATTTTATTTTTCTAATGTAATCCTCCCAAGGTCCTTGCCTTCAGCTGAACTTTAAAATGTAAAATCAACACATTTACTGAATTTAAAACTTCTTACTGAAATGTTTTTACGTGTTCCCTTCTCCTCATTTCAGAACAGAGGACATTAACCTAATGTTCTTTGAGACAGACTGCAAAAGCTCTAAACAATAGCAAACTTGAAGAAGACCTGGCAAACTGAAGCATGCAGCATTATTGGCACTATTGACCATGAGAGATTGAGCAGAATAGAAAACAGTGCAGCAAGGCTTTATGCATTAATCCTTTCATCACTCTCTTCAGTTTCCCACTGAAGGGAGAGACAGATATTTCTGAAGAATTCTCAATTGACCTTGCAGATGAGACCAAAAACTCTCAAGGCACCAAAGCAATGACTATTCATTCATTGGATTTGCACCTAAATAGCATTTTTAACCTGAAATAAGCACCAATACACACAAAACAAAACTTGGAGACCTTCAAAGCTCAACAAATACAAAAGAAGAAAGGAAGGAAAAACACTTTTAAAATAAATTACCCTGTTTTCAGTCCAGATTTCCATAGTCTCCCTTGTCTGCATTGCTGTTTGGATACACATCAATGGCCATATTTCCTTTCAAACAAAATGGCTGTTGGTAAGCCATATGACTCCCTGCAGTAAGTGTCCTATTTTCTGACTACAAAATCTGATGCTATTCACTTGTCCTAGAGCAGCCAAAAATCTACAGCTAAATAGTCCTTGCTCCTACTGTGTCTGCCCTATTTTGTGATAACAGGACGTGCCCAAATCTACTATGATTCAAAGGAGTAATTTTATCAGTCATCTTGTGTTTTTTAACAATACTAGCAGCATCTCTGGAGACGAACTAAGATTCCCTTACCAGTTCTTGGACCATACTTGGATTCTTACTGCATTGAATGCTTTCCTTCTGATCTTTCGTGATTAAAAGGGACCTTTTCATTTTCTTCTGCGTTGCCAGAGCTCTGCACAAAACCAGACTTCCTAGACAGATTTGGATAACCAGTAGCCTTAAAATCAAGAAGTTATCAATACTGTAGTCATGATCCAAAAAGGAAAATTCATGGGTTTGCATCCTTAAGTCTTGATTTTTACACACACTTTGACAACTGGTCTGCCTATCAATGGGAAAAATGCTAATACAACCTCTTTCCCTGCAGGGTGATCAACAGTTTGTTTAATAAGAAGCTGCAGATTGATTGGTGACATAGCATTCATCTTACTCCATGAGCAGATCTATAATTGTAGAAGTTTTTAAACAAGTCACCAAAGGCTTCCTTGTAGCCAACAGTCTAACCAGGGTGTGAATGGAATTTAGGGTGAGATTCATCTTAACTGATTCTTATTAGTCTTATAATCTATGAGTTATAGAAATATTCTTCATACACACTGAGATAACCTCAAGAAGAGATCAGATGAACGGCACACCTTACCTGCACTGACCATAATGAAAGACTGTTACATCTTAGAAGCAGATATCTATATCACAGATACCTAATGATTTTATCATCCAAGTTTCACCTGGGTATCTAAAAGTCTCCTTATACAACATTAAGTGCAATTTATGGAGAAAGGAATTTCTGTAAGACAATATGTTGAATAGTGTTAGACACACGTCTTGAGATCGCAGCCCTCCAAAAGTACTTGTTTCTCTCCATGGTGATACCATGAGCCTAGATGAGGAGTGTAGACTGGGGACCTACCTATCAAAGAGCTAAAGATGGGTGAGATGAAATCTGCACTTATGTTCTGTGACTTCAATGGAAAGGGACACCAAATCAGGTAAGAATAATGCTTTTAACAAATGATTGTGCACACTGGATCAGCCATAGTGTGGTCCCACTCTAGGAAATGCTGTGAGATGGTTACTTACAAAATAAGCTGTGCCATGGTTTGGGCTTTTTTTCCATATCATTTCCTTCTTTGGAAGCCTGATGGCCACCCTATTTTCAAATGATAATTGAACTAAACAGCTTCTAGTGTCAACACTGTGATGTCTGCCTGCTTAACAGAATGAGAAAGGCGTGGCCAGCTATAAATCTGGAAACAGACTCACTTGGCTCATCTCTTTGCAGAAAAAGACTTCACATTCCTCTCTCCTCACCCAGCACGTATGCATCTCTCTCTAGGCCTCCTAATATTGCTGCCTGCTCTGGAAGTCTTGCCTTCCTGCCACTCTGCTCTGAACTTAAAACATGGGGCAACCATGACAAAAGCATAACAACCTCATTCCCACCAAAGGTAAAAGAGTTAGCACACACTTAAACTCTATTTGTAAGAGCTGAGGTTTCACAGGTCAAGCACTAAAAAGACTGCAATGGCATCCTGTTTTTTTATGTGAAGGAATACAAGGCTTTATTTCAGCCTTTGTCCAGTTAAGTTCTCAAATGCATATTCCAATATTCATAGAATTATAGAATGGTTTAGGTTGGAAAGGACCTTAGGAACATCTAGTTCCAACCCCCTTGCCATGGGCAGGGGTGCCTCACACTAGACCATGTGGTCCAAGGCTCTGTCCAACCTGGCCTTGCTACTTTTATTACCTGAATGACAATAAGTGCACATATCATCTCATATCTGGTAGGTACAAAATACTTCTATCTAATTATTCCTTAAAGTCTGCACAAGAAACTTGCAGAGATTCAGTTCATGAAAACTGAGGATGTTAAACAACGTGGAAGAAGTAAGAGCCTGGCTTAGCACAGTGTTGGTAGGTGCTGGATATGGTTTCTTGATTCTCCGGTCCAAGCTGCGACTGCAGCAGCCAGCAGACTGCACACCCACTGAGAACAGTCGGAGAGCACAACAACACGCTGTGGCAGCTTCTCCCTGCCATGGCCTGACAGCAGAGCGACAAGAGCCCTAGCTGGCCTGGCACATCAGCTATTGGGGCGTTTGGCATGCGACTGTAGTGAGCAGACTGTGTGGGAGCATCTGTCCCTGAAAGCAGAGGAGAAGAAACAAGAATGAGGATAATGCAGAAGCGCTCTTGGACAGACCAGAGAATACTACTGATGCAAGCACAGGCATGAACAAAGGGTCATTCTGCTCCATCCCCTGTAATCCAATCAGCTAATATCCCTTTTTAATTAGCTACAATCAAGTTAGCATAATGAGTGCCTTCTCTCTTTACAAGCTTCATCTGTCCTCTTCCATTCTTACATCCAAATCTGCAGTGCAGTTACAGCTGTTTTTTTGACGATATTTGTTAAGCAGCTTGACTGAGTGTTGTCCCAACCTTCCCATTAACCTCAGGGGCAATGGAAGGCGTCATTCTGTAGCTATTAGGCACTGAAAGAGAATATCCTGCTACTGTTATTCTAGCCAATGTTCTGCCTTCCAGACAACAACCCTTACCTCTATGGAAGAGTACTCACATATTATCAATAATCTGCTTTAATACTTCAGGGGTAAGAGCCTTGCACAGCCCTTATACCTGCGCACAGGGAGAAATACAGAGGATGTTCAAGGAGCATTCAGGGGATGGGAGAGAAGTGCAGCTGTCCTTGAGTCTGAATGTGTCACCTTTGCTTATATGTACAGAAAAGGCATTAACATATACAAGACATTTCAGATACTGAAAGGACATTTGTATCAATAACCCAGGACAAAATCTGCTTTGTAAGAATTTGTTGTAGATCTTTACATTAATGAAACAAAATAATGCTTTCATTTCACAGCTCATGATTCTTCATCAGCTTACTGCACAGACTGCTTTTTTATTGCTTGGTGGCTTTTAATTGGTGTGCATCATAGGAAAGGAAACATCAATGCAAGAATGACTTAGAAATGCAAAATAACTAGGTTATTATCCTATTTTACAGTAAGCCTTCTTTTAATAGCCTCTCATTTCTGCTTTTCAAGCAGCCCCTGTGAAAAGGGATTTTGTCCTTCAGCCAGAATAAAAGACATCTTGATGCTAAAAATAAAAGAAATGGGAATCACTTTCTGGAGCTGGAATCCTCCCCTGCAAGAAGGCTCTGACAGCACTGAGGCTGGCAGAGAGCGTCGTGATGGAACAAAGGCAGCAACAGCCCTGAGACGTCTCTTGCGCAGCAGGAGGAAAATATTCATAAGGGTCTGTCTGTCTTAGAAACCATCTTCTGATGCTGTGTCTGCTCTCAGGCTCACTTAAAATAAGGCAAATCTTTCCATCAGCTTCACCAAGCTTACCCGGAGAATTTCTAATAGCTGTCTGCAAGCTAGCACAGTCCAGTGTGAGGCCAAAATAACATTAAGTGGATTAAAAATTGAAGTCAATTAAAGCAACAAACTGCCCGCGTTTGCCCTTTATTTTGCATTTTTTCCTGTTTTTTTTAAATTATTATTACTTATTTTAGTGTTTTTACCACCTTTTCCAGAGCTAGCATGCATCTGCTACAGAGATAAATCAGGGCAATTTGTGGCTTCAACTGAGCAGTGTTGGTATGCAGTATCTCAAGATCTGCCACACACAAAATGAATGTTCCTGTTGTAAGAAATATTTACCTGAAGACAGTCTGCACCTGCACTCAGACATAGAAAATGACTACAGTTGGAGATTCCTCCCTGTCAAGTATCAGCCTTATAAAATCCAAGTAAGAAGACTGCTTAACGCCACTGCTCAGCCACCAAGTGCACAACGGCTAATTAAAATGCATAGCTCCAGCTAGGAAGCTTGTTCTGACTTCTGGCTATAACTGGCAGGCTCCAGACTGCTTAGATAAAGGATGATGGGGAAATGTAATGTCAGACAGCTCACTCTCTTTGGTTTTGTTCCTTTTCTTGTACTCACCAGGAGCCAGCCTGCAAAGGTTGAAAGTCTCTAGCAGCCCAATCTTTCTCTTCTCACATAGCACCTCAGCTCTCTCATACCTCAACACTCACCCTAACAAGCAAGCTCAGTTCAGATAAGTGCAAATCAGTTTATACTAAGTGATGTGTGAAAGACTTTATCAACACAATATAATGATTGAGGACAGTGGAAAAGACCAAGGGTCACCTGCCTCAGGGCCAGGTACTTGTGTATGTTGGCTGACATTTCAGCATGAGTCTTGGACATATCACTCAGAAATCTGCCTCTCTGAAGCCAATGACATGATGTTTTCAAAGATGAATATACCTCTAGCTAGGCATGTCTGGAAGCCAATACGACTGCACATGCAATGCACCCATCTGCTGTATCTAAAGACAGCAGATGAGTCAAAGGTGGTGTCCAGCAAGCTCTCGTTCCCCTTATGTGACTGGTGATCGGCAAAGAGCATCACACATCTCAGAGATATCTTGTGCAAGGACACATCACTTGGAACACGCTTGACCTTTGTTGTTTTTTCTGTGGTCTCCTTCTTTGGGTTCAACCAGAGAACAAACTAGAGTCAGAAACAGCCTGAAGCAAAGAAGTGTCTCTGAGATGTTCTTCACTTCTGCTGCGGCTGTGGTGCATATGCTGGAGTGCACATTCCTGCTGGTCCCCTGCTCTTTACTTGGGAAGAAGGTTCACTGCTGCTTTTACATAGCACCTACTGCATGAGGAAAAGAATGCTCAGGTGCCAATGTGCAGAGTGTAATGAAAGGACCTCCACAGCATAATTACATGGTAATGACAGTACATCCCTTCCTGTCTTTCAGGATTAACTGTAAAACACAGGCAAGCTGTAACTCATCACTAATACAGTGATATCTACAAACATTTCATTGTTAATCCTGAACTGTGCAATGTCAAGATGCTCATTAATATGTCTCAGATGTTTCTTCCTCTTCTCACAGTAGCAGTAATCTACAGACTACAGGCTGATTCTTGCCTGCTCAAGACGGGCATCTCCACTTGATGCTAAAATCAAACTTGACATTAACACCGCCTCTGTGTTTGGTTCTTTGGGTTTGTTTTTGTTTTGTTTCCCAGCTATTACAGAGATACCAGCTCAGATAAAATACTGCCAAAGTAACTCTTAAACCATGGAGTGGCCCATACAGCAAAACATCAAGACTGAGAAGAGTCACAATGTATGAAGAAAGCTAGAAATGAGCTCAGAGAAAGGACCAATCTGGACCCATGAGGAAAAAAAATCTCCATTTCAGTAAGGTCTGCCTGCATGGGTTCCTCTCTAAGGAACTCTGAAGTTCCCTGATTCCTTTCTTGGAAATTTTTCCATATGCTGGTGTGCCCTTAGCACACTGCAGGGGCACAGATTTCCATGATGCAAGTTGCTTATTTTTCCTTAGTCCTTCACTTTGTTTGTTTAACTTTGTCTATATGCTTCCCATGGCAATCTCAACTTTGATGACAGGATTATTAACAGTGGTGACTGCTGATGGGGAATCTCAAGCAGAGTAAACACAAACACATACTGGTGTAACACAGTGTTTGTTATGGCATGCGCCATGGTAAAGCTTTGTGAAAAGAAAAAGAAATGTTTCATTTCTTATAAAGCTAGTCTCAGGGGACACAAACTATTCCATCAAGGAGTTCTAAGAGGATACTGTAAATGAGCTTTTTAGATGTAATGAATGGATTTTTATCACCACCCATGTTCAGAAATGTATGGGACACAATAGCAAGTTTTAGGGTCAAAGCATTCAACAGTCAAGAAATACAAGAAATGGAACAGCCATTTAACCTTCCATTCCTTTTTATTCTATATTCATTCTTCATGGGTACTATGATAGCCTTTAACTACATAATCACAGGCTATTTTTCCACTGGGCCCCTACCTCATTCATTGTATATAAGATACGATGTGCCCTGACCAGGTAGCTACTCAAAACCCCAGTTTAAAGCCACTGTTTAATGGTCAGTCTATAGCACTCATGACTCATTCAAACTCTGCATAGTTTGAAATCATTATTCACTTTTTTTTTTGAGTGCATCATGATTGTCCCTGTGTGCTTCAATAGGGACATATCTTCATAAGACTTCAAGAATATTAATATCTCCATTTCAAATATGAGGAATCGGGGTTGAGAGGGATGCCGTTAGACACATTGTTAACTCTGAGATACTGATTTGTTATGCTGATGGATTGATCTTTCTGAATACTTCACATTTTTGTATAACTTCTGTCCACATTTTGTTGCACAGACACTCATGGACAGAGTGTTTGTTGAAAAGGAGAACACACGCATTGGGATCTTGGCACAGGATAGCGCTCATGTGAGGAATCAGATCTCCCAAAACAGAGGCTTGTTGCCACTTATGATTGGAGTCTCTGTTGTGAATATCCTTGCAGCAGAATCTTCAGCTGCACTGGGTAAAGCTCTTCTGCTCAGTTCCTATATACCTGCTGTCCTGAGATCCTATGCAAACAACGCAGCAAACATAATTTATTGCTACTGATACATGATGACTACATATAAACCATCTCACAAATAACTGCACTAAAAAGGCCCGTATAACCAATATATAAAAGGTCCCATATAACCAATTCTGCACCTGCAGGGATAATTTCTATTTACCATTTACAAGTGTCTTATCTAAGATACACAATTTATCTAAGACACACAATTTATCTAAGACACACAATTTCACCACTTCTGGGAATCTCCTGCCTGGTCATTCCAACCAGGATCACAGAATCACAGAATAGTTTGGGTTGGAAGGCACCTTAAAGACCATCTATTTCCAACCCCTCTGCCAGGGACAGGGACACCTTCCACTAGGCCAGTTGCTCAAAGCCTTGTCCAACCTTGCCTTGAACACTGCCAGGGATGTGACAGCCACAACTTCTTTGGGCAGCCTGTGCCAGTGCCTCACTACCCTCACAGTAAAGAATTTTTTCCTAACATTTAATCTAAATTTACCCTCTTTCAGTTTAAAGCCATTCCCTGTTGTCCTATCCCTACATGCCCTTGTAAAAAGTCCCTCTCTGGTTTTCTTTTAGGCCCCCTTTAGGCACTGGAAGCTGCTCTACGGTCTCCCCAGAGCCTTCTCCAGACTGAACAACCCCAATTCTCAATAGGAGAGCTGCTCCAGCCCTCTGATCAACCGCGTGGTCTTCCTCTGGACTAGCTCCAACAGGTCCATATTCTTCCTATGTTGGAAGCCCTAGAGCTGAACACGGGAGGTGGGGGCTCACCAGAACAGAGTAAAGGGGCAGAATCACCTCCCTTGACCTGTTGCTCACACTCCTTTTGATGCAGCCCCATATACTGTTGGTTTTGGGGCTGCAAGCACACACTGCTGTGTCATGTTGAGCCTTTCATTAGACGGCTACTGTAGCCATCAGTCTATACTTAATTGTGAAGGCTCAGTTAACCCCCAGTTTCAATGAGTTAATGGAGCTCATCATCTTATCTTCACAAATAACTAATTCCTGGACTGCTCAAAAACTTAATGCCTTAAGTACAGCAGATGCACACCCACAGGCACATCCAGCTGCATCACAGTTATAACTAAAATCCTTGATTTTCATACTTTTAACTCACCAGTAACTTCAGCTCCATAAGTCTTGTCACCACTTCCCACAGAATTCGGCCTGAAGATACCAGTGCTTGACTTTCCTTCAGATGAACCCCAAGGTGCACACCCCTTGAAAGAATACTGCTTTGGGCAAGGTAACATTTATCAGTCTTAAATGAAGGTATGACTTAAGGCTGAATCAGGATCAGGTGTGTGCGTGGGCACTCCTGTGGTTAACCATGTAATCTTGTTTGCTCTTGCTTTATTTGTTATACAACCAGGATTCACAGCTGTAATATCCAGCCCTTCCTGGGATAAGACAGATCCCTTTCCCTTCTTCTTCTACACTTAGTACCAAACTAGAGGCAGCAGTTGTCTTTCTGCTTCTGAGCTCTTGCAAACAATCCTAGTGACAAGGATCAGGAACCAAGGGGACAAACCTTTCTGGATCTCTGATTTGGCACTTGCTCAGTAGCATGAGGAATGGGCTGAATGCAAGTCACTGTAACAACAGAAGCAGCAGAAGAAGGAGTAAGTTTAACATAGTCAGAACTGTGGGAGAACTCATCTCTGCAGTCTCCAGGAGGACCACAGAAAATAAGATCTCAGATCTTTGACAGATCCAGGCAGTTTTTCACAGAGATGAAGCACACAAACAGGAGGTAAAGACCACAGCTGAAACCTGCCTTTCAAGGCAGGAAAGCCACTTCCTCTGATCTACTTCTTAGGAAACTTCTCAGGGTGACATATAAAAAAGTGCAACCTCTTTCTGTGGGCTTCATCTTCACATTTGCAGCTGACAAGGGCAAAGCTCCTCTCAGACTCACTCAGGAGAGAATAATATTTAACACTTGAATAGGTACTTACCTTTGCCTATGCAAAACTGGATGTAGTGAAATCTGGGATCATTAAAAAGTGCTTGTCTAAGCATACGGAAATTTGGGCTCAGCTCCTTGTTATCCACAGCCTTCTTTGCATTACTTTAAGAAATCCCAAGTTATTTAAGGATCTGCTTGCAGTTTAAATGCCCACATTCCTCCGGATCCCACTTCACCTACATACCATTGAAGATCAAGGCTTTACCCACTCTGTTTCAGTTTCCCATCTATAAGAAAAAGGTGGGATTTCCTGAACTTGTGGCAGGGTAGGGAAGATGAATGAACCATGACTGGTAACACGCCTGGCAGCTCAACAGGAAGCCAGCAGACTGAGGAAGATCTGTATGTCTTTATCGGTACTACAAGCATTCTAATTCACCTCCACGCACACTGCTCAAGATGGCTGGATAAATGTAAATCCAATAAAATAAATGTAACATGGCAAAGTTAAATGAATAACCATAAACTATCTGCATAATAAGGGGGTGGTGTAGTTTATGAAAAGCTAGCTGCTGCTACGGTCCCAAGCTTACAGCAGGGATCATAGGGAATGCTTTACCACAGCTGCCCAGGCTTTGGTGTTGGTGAATGCTGTACAGGTACATGGAGCCCAGGGGACATGCAGAAGAGGAAAGAATGTGTCACAACATACAGTCTCATGCACTGAGATGGCAGTTATTTGGCTGACTGGGATATATATGAGAATTTATTAGGACATTTATGGTTTGCATTAGCCAAATGTACACACAATACTGTGCTCTTTTCGTCATTATTCAGTTTGTTATGGGTGAAATGGTAGGGTTTTGAAAAGAGAGAAAAGGACCTTTAGTCATTAAGTGAAGACAGACCATAGCTGAAAAGTGCAGCACTGCAGAGACTTAGTCTCTAAGAGGGAGGGATGCTGTGATGGAGCAGACATCTCATGAACCCAGACCTGATGTTTGCAGGCTCTAAGAGAGGGAGTGACAGGTAAGCTGCCCTCTTACCCAAGAGCAACGTGATTGTACAACATCAAGTTAAGATAAAAATGGAGGTTAATGTGCCACTTAGTACATGACCTTCTCTCTTTCTATGTTAAATCCTTTCTCCTACAGGTCTGGGTTGTCCTCAGTTTTTCATGATAGCTGTTTTGTATTGTAAGAATGTACTGTTCTTATGCCCTGCTCTCTAGCATGGAGTCAGGTATTACTTTAACAGCAGAGGTAGCTGTGGCTACTTAAAGGAGAGAAGGCCAGCTAAGAGCACCATTTAACATAAAAATAAATTAGAGCTCAGGAAATGGGACCACAAGTACATAATACTTTACAGACAGGTACTGTTAAGTAGACAGCTCCCTTGACCTGGAGAGATTAATTTAATGCATGTATGACACTCCCCTTTTAAAGCATCACTCATACGAACACAGTGTTCTTCTCTATTCTTTTGACTTTGTGCCAGAGTGAGCGAGAGGACAGCCAAGTTGCCTAGCTTTAAGAAAAACAGACCTTCAAACACACTATTGCCAGGTTTCTGCACCAGCATGTTTTGTAGCTGGGCTGGTAAACTCTAAACTCACAGGCCAATTTATATTTTAATTCATGCAGCAAATGGCCTTGTGACAAACTCAGTATTAACTCATTTATCATCTCTTTTTCTGCTCAGCTACACCAGCTACAGCTTTATTTGCAGCCTAAATGCTGAGCTATAAATAGCTTGAGAGGCAGAATTTGAAATGAAAAACGAATGCACCTTAGAAACTTAGCACCATGAGTGGTGATCTTGTCAAGCTTTACAAACTAAGCAGAATTGGGTTAGGCCTGCATTGGAAGGAGAGATACCAAGAAGGAGAGGCAAAAGAAATCAGAAGGTCACATTCAGCTTTACTTTCACCAGGAGAGCAGCAAGAAGGTTCCCTCATGTAGCCCTGGGAAGGTGCTGAAGAAAAGCCATAGGCTGGAGCACATTACTGCTGTCAACTTTGGTTCTCAAGGAGAGTTTCCAGTGATGCTTTTAATGATAGCACGGTTTTTGCACCAGCCCCATTCACATTGCATCCTCCTTTTGAGTATTTGCTAGTCAGACTTGTAGTTTCTGGGTAGTGAGGCAGCAGTACTCATGTTTACAGCCTAGTCCAGTCCTGTCCACCTGAAGCATTTTGGGCACTTGTGTATCTGTTTTCTACTAAAATAAAGAACAATGCAACTGCTGCACCAGCTGAGACTTGTTCAGCTTAAAAAGAAAACGGACTAGGAAGGAACAATGCCAAAATGAAAGAAAAATAAATATAAAAATGCAAGCATATACAAGACTGAAAAGAAACAGCATTGCTTATAAAATTCTTTATCATATTTCTACTTTTAAACTATGTTTAGATCTTTTACAATGAAATTGGCCTTTTTGTTGTCATTAGCTCATCCCCATCCCATTAGCTCATCATAGCCTTGTTTCATGTGAAACCAAAGATTATATGATCTGTCTGGAGACACTGCTTCACCCTTACCTCCCAATGCATTTCAACCCTCTTCCAATTTCCAACAGATTTACAGCTGGGAGAAAAAACACTAAAGACAGAAAGTCCCACAAGTTTTCTGAGAGCCATTGTCCAGAAAGGGGAAGAACTGAATGCCTTCAGCATGGAAAAGCTGCAGTGGCAAATCATCTGCTGAAACCATGTTGCATGAACATGTACCCACCAGCTGCCATGCAGCATATGATACAAGCCAACCAGCCAGTGCATGCCATGTCCCTACACAGTGCATGTCTGCACATCAGCTGCTATGTGTCCAGCCAGCAATGAGGAAATGTGAGAGGTGAGTTGAAATGTGTGCCGAGGGTGAAAGTCCCAGGATATGTGGACATTTACAGAATCAGAGAGAGAGCTTACGTAAAAAGAAAACCAAACCACACTCTTTGGAAAGTTATGGGATTAGTTCTACTGAAGGATTTGGTTAAATAACAGTTCAGTATTTGCCAGAGCACAAAATCCCAGTGATAGTTTTAAGGTCAAGTGCCAAAATGCTCAAGTCTGATGGTGCCTAGGCGTCATATTGGTTACTTGTGCCAAAAGGTACAGGTGAAAACTCAGCTCAGCAACTCTGAAAATTAAGCTCCTTACAGCCAAAGCAGGAGCATGTCCCAGGCCTTGAAAGCATTATTTCTAGTAGGCACTTTGTTGTGACTTCAGTTCCTCTCCACTGATCAGTTCAGCCTCAGATGCTGCTCTTCGACTTCTTTTGCATTTTCTTACTTTTAGGAGTTAAAACTTTACCCTGGAGGGATCTTTATTGTGAAGATGAACCTTCATGGCTATTAGTGCTACTGCATGAAAGCAGGCTTTCTCATCATTGCCTGGTATTCTTTACTTCCACTGCCAGTTGGCAGAAAAGCAACAAAACCTTCTTGCAAGCAGAAGAGGGCTCTGAAAGGCTAAAACCTCTGAAGTCTCCAGCTTTCACTTGAAGCTATATGCCTTCCCAGAAGTCTGTTTTCTATTTCCACTAAAGTCAAGAGGTACTTAAATCAACTGTTGTAGCCTATACCAAGCCAGCATTCTTGGCTTGCACGCTTCCGTGAAACAGGCTAACAACAAAATGCCATTGCCTCGTAAAATTAAAGAGGATGGATGATCTCGGTAATAGACATGACTCCAATTCTCACCAGCTTCCTGAGCAAATCAGGTTATGTCACTGAGGTAACTTTTCAGCATTTGCCACTAATAGGAACAGCAAAGTCCTCAGGGATCTGATCTGGCATAATAGCTGACAAGAAACACATGGGGTAATTGGTCACGAGAAAAAATGCACAGAAGTAAATTGCTTTCTCAGAAGTCCTGAGGACAATCCTTAGAATAACACAGAACTCAACATAGAAAAGAAATACTGAAATACAGACACTGAATTACTACCTCTCCCAACTCAGAATACTGTGACCCCAGTGAAGACGTCTATTAAAGCCTGTGAACACTGAGCCATCTGCATGAAAAGTGAACCTGGGAAAATACGAAGGTAATAAGTTTTGCAGGTGCAGTGATTTAAGTGGGACAGAGAGGTCTGAGGCGTGCTATGGGTAGCAGTAACAGGAGGTGTCTGGGTGTGAAAGGCGGATGGGAGGCTGAGGCAGGGGAACAGAACCTCACTCTTTCCTTAGCATTGAGGCAAGCCCAGCTGTATGCTTGAGCAGTTTTCCCTGCAGCAGCAAATTCATCGGTTACACCTCACAGCTGCTGCTGAAGCAATGAATGGTGGCAAAAATACAAGTGCTACGAGCTTCTATAGAGCACAACAGCACTGCTTAAGTACCATCTATTTTATCTTAACAAAACCACTACCTTATGCAGGAGATGCTGACACCATCATGGGAGGTATAGAAAGATATCCCAATAGTATGACAAGCCTGGGGTAGGGGAAGAGAGAGAAGTTATAGCTTCATAAGCTGTTAAATACAGCTTTTGCAGAGTGTAAGGTTCTCCTGGATGAGTACATGACATTTCTCAGTCTTTACCTTCCAGATGTTAGGAAAAAAATAACAATAGGAAAAGGTTTTAATTATTTTGACTTGACAAAACATGGTTTTCAACTAACGCAAGTTCTCCTCGAGTGTGGTTTGCCCCTATATTTTGACTCGGAAGATAACAAAAATTGTAAGGACGTGACAAAAGCCCCCTTACCTACTGATTTGCACCTTAATAGTGAACTTCTGTATGAACTGTCTGCTGTATAATAACTTTTGCTAAAAGACCCATTCTCCATCCTCACCTTAGACCCAAGACACAAAGAGAGTTGCCAAGGGGCAAGGGTAGTAGTTTAAGCCAAAGCAGGTCACAAAGCATGTGACCACATCACTGGCTACAAAAGCAGCATAATTCATTCCTTTGCAATGATTTATATCTGTTTTCTCTTATCCTTACAAACTCACCAAATACTTTCCCAACATGCAGTACCCAAGACATGGCTCTACCTCAAAACAGTTTTTCACAGTTACAAGTTTGCAATTTCCTTTTGCATCTTTTCTGGACATAAATCAGATTTTCTTATAACTGGTTATCTGTTTAGTACAGAAGATGTACTGAGATATTTATCTTTTTTGAAAGAACAACAACCAATTTTGGACAAGGAGCAATGGGCTTTGGCTTTATCTATGGAAACACCTATAAAAGAACTATGTGGATTAATAAATTTGGCTTATCAGATACAGCTTGAGGGATAGACAAAGGGAGGAGAAATTTGTGACATGTTCAGTCCAGGTATTATCCCAATTCACGAGCATTAAAAAAAGTTCCTTGGAAGCTACATTGAAAGGCTCTATTTGGGGTCACCCCTTTAGCTGGATGTTGTTTGCAAGTACGCATGCATCTTGGCAGAGGTACTTTCCTGGCTCTATGTTGAGGAACAGCAGCAGGCAAAGAACTTGAAATGTTTGCTGTGGACAGGTTGATTCAAGACTCCCATCGGTCACTGTTAACACAAAACAGACAAACCAAAAAGCCCAACAGATTCAGGAGGGCATCAGAAGTGTTGTTCAAAACCGTCGTTGGACCTGGTACAGAAGAAAATCCCTGTGAAAGCACGATCTGAGGCAAGTGTGCATCTGAATGAGGGGAAGAGAGGCCATGACTGAAGGCTGTTGCTAGTGAAAGGACAAATCTTTACTAAGCAGCAGTGTGTCCTGCAAATATCAGGCATTTAATACATCTCAGAGAAGGACTGCAAAGCATTTTGCAAAACACAGATGAAGCCTCATCATATTCTGAAAGGCAATCAGTGCAATTCATAGAGGAAGAAGCTGTTGAGAGATGATGTTTCTTGACAGTGGTCATACATTACCATCAGTCAATGGTTCTCTACTATACCATGACTGATTTCCTGAAGCCTCTGAAGGCAGGAACTCTGTGCAGATTCATGCCCTTACCCTACCACATTTTCCCTCTTACGAAGCTTTTCTATCTAAACCTTGACTCTGAGGCACACATCACAGGCTCTTGCACTCACTGCATATCCATCACAAGCCCACATCTGCCTTTGCAGACCAACGGGCTGTCCCCAGCATCTCCAACAGCAGTCATGCAGCCTTCACTGCTCAACTGCTCCCAGAAGAAAATGCGAATCTAACACAAGCTATCTAATTTAGTCTTTTAATCAATATATCAACGATATAAAATACTATGTAACTAACCAACATATGAAGGATTTATAGAAGCACTAAGTACTAAAGGGGAATATTAAACAACCAGGCTCTTCCTTGAACCAAACTTTAGACCCCAGTCCCTCAAAGGATAAAATACGTGGTGTGTGCTCCTCACTTTCTGGAACTGACATGTGCTGTTAAGTCATTAATAAATCAGGATCAATTTAACTATATTTCTGTCATTTTAATTTTAAAACCAATGGATAACTACTTTGACAATATATTATAACCTATACTGTCATATTACTCAACCCCATTGTTTACTCCAGCATCACAGGGGACTGTTCAGTAGTGAGTGCACGAAAGATGCACTTTCTTTCTACCAACCACTTCCTGGGGGCTGGAGGTGACATGTTCAGCAAACACGACCAGCCACCACAGCACTCATTAAGCTGACCTAATTCACTGCCCACGTCTCCCGTGACCATGCCTCAGGCCCTGATTTGTGGTTAGCCCAAGATCATATGGAAATTACACAGCAGAATAAAGAATGAGCTGCGAAACTTCCCTGGCTAGCGAAAGCGTTCCTGTTGTGGGATTGTCCTTCATTTGTAATAGTTTCAAGGAAAACAAATGCAACCCTGACAACTCCAATGAACATAAAACATTACAGAAAGGTCACCAAGAGCTCCATTGTTCATACTTCTCCCCTAGTGCTGCTAACTCTTTCCTGTAAATCTTCAGTTCTGAACCTAAATTCTTCCTCGACAGTCTGAATTCAACCTGAGAGCAATGCAGTAGATATCAAAATACAAGATACTAAGTGTATTTGTTCAGACTAATGTAACCCTGTTCTTTTGTGTCCTTGACGCTGAGATAGGATGGAAGAAAATGTGTCATTTCATGACATATTACTTTTCCCCACCTCAATCCATCTTCCCCAATGCTTATTCAATAGTTACATTACTTGAATTCATCACGTCAAGTGTACACTGAAATTGAATTAAAACAATTTGAGTCAGAAAGCATACAGATGCTCCTGTGTTTCCCATAGCTAAGAACATCTTGTTGCAGTAGCACAGCTGCAAATTTTGAAACATTTAAAAAGAAAATTGCTTTACATGGGGGAAGGAGAGGAAAGATGCCTGGTTTTAAAAAATTCCTGTTCTGCATTATACTATGGCTGTTTTTTTTAAGTTTTAGAAATGAGAATGCTGCGTAGACAAGAGGAAAATTCCATTAGTGTCTCCATAAAGTGTTTTAAAGATGCTCTATAAAGTGTTTCAGCACAGAAGAGCACTCTCCTAGCCACATTTTGTAGGGGTAAATTAGACACATTCTTATTCCACTGACGCTTTAAAATGGAATCAAAGAGCACACATTTCCAGAGGCTTTAAGAAAGGGATTTCTAATCAAATCTAGGTAACAAAAGTGAACAGTGTTAGGCTCAATTTCTCAGCTGGTGCAAACTGGTGGTGGAATGTAGGTGAGAGCCTGGCCACGAATTTCTGTAAGGTTGCAGTTGTCATTTTTACAGGTATTTCCATGAGAGCAAGGGGAAATCACTTGGAAGTTACTGTTTCTTTATTGGCGTGAAGAGCTGACCCAAGGCAGAACTCAAGGGAAATGGTTCTGATGGTAAATACTATTTGCAATCAAGTCCTCCTCTATGCAACTACACTGCTCTACAACAGATACAGCAGTATTCATCATGATGAAAGATTTGCCTCCATGGACTTTATTCCAAGCCCTCCTCTCCTTAGGGAAAAATGGGGACCTCACATTTTTTTCATGTTCACGCCTTTGCCTCTGCATTGTGTCTGCGAGCAAGGGTGTCGTTTACTTCTATCAGTTCTTAAGTGCTGACACATTATAATCATCTACATATAGTTTCTTATTCATTTAACATTACATACCTATAAATAGCATAATATCAAGGCATTCTTCTTGCATAATTTCTTATTTATGCTGCACAGAATCACTGTCAAGTGAATGCAGGGGAAAACCTTGGCTTCCCCAGAAACAACAGGTCTTTCATCATTTTTTTGTCAGAGGCAGCACAAGAGAAAAATTAAAGAATTTCATTTCATCTCTCCCTAGGAAAACTACTGTGAAATTATGCTGTCTTTCATGATATTTATCAACGTGTTTCCTTTTCACAAGCTGCAAGTGGAAGAAGAATCACAGAATCATAGAGTCATAAAATAGTTAGGGTTGGAAAGGACCTTAAGATCATACAGTTCCAACCCCTCCTGCCATGGGCAGGGACACCTCACACTAAAGAGACTGAGAACATGAAAGGGCTGGGAACCTGTGGCAGACCCCAGCCCTTTTCCCATTTTTACCCTTTCAGGAGTAAACGGGTACTCAACCAGCCAAGTCGTTTGTCCATACATTTGTTCTTTCCAACTAAACAGTGGCAGCTGAGAGAAAATTCCATAAACACCACTCATCTATGGCAACAGAAAGCATGAAAGTGCCCAAATCACTGTTGTAGGCATCTTCTCATTCCTACAAGCACAAAAATGGGGCAGAGAGTCTTCTGTAAGAAAATGACATCACGTGTGTGCTTTTAAGCACCTTCCTCAAGGATCCAATTGTTTTATTTGGTTATTTATTTGTAGAGGAGTTGCATAAGGCCCCTGTGAAATGATCTGCAGATCCCACCTAGACTGGATGGTTTTGCATCCATTTCAGCTGGAAGTGCTCCCTTGGCCCCAGAGAATTTGGCTTTGGAAGTGACAAATGAGAGCATGCTCCACTGACACGAGTATGATTGTATCTCTGGATGTTACAAGGCTTTTGGAAACGGACTGGACCATCCAGACCAAAACCTCCTCCTTTGGAAAAGGCATCCCAGGACCTTTAGGGAGCGTATATGTCCAGGACAAGGATGCCTGTCACCAGATGACAATAAATCCAAGACTCAGCAGACTTGTGCAGCTGACACATATTAAATCATTAGTCTGACCTGCAAATACACCCAGGATTAATCCCTAAAGGCATTTTTATCCAAGTTCTAACTTGGCTTGATACCAATTAATTTGGGACAAATAACAAGATCACAGCAAGAGATGAAATGGTTGTATCTTCACATGCCCCAATTCTTAACTATTGAATTTTCTAATTAAAAAATGCATAAATAAAGACAACATCCAAGAGCTTCTAAGTTCTTTTAATTAGAACATACAAATAAAGCCACACAAGAACATCCAGAGAAATGACAGTAATGCTAACCAAATACAGATTCATTGAACAGTTGCATACAGCACAGCTGGAGATCCCTTTATATTCATACAGATAAAGATAAATATTATCACTGTGTATAAGAGAAAATTATGGCAAGAACTTTCTTAAACTGAAGTACCTGAAAGCCAGCATCTAATTCCTTATGTGGGTTGGAGATGGTACAGAAGAATGCCATAGAAATGATCAGAGGGATGAAGCACCTCCCCTATGAGGAAAGGCTGAGAGAGTTGGTGTTGTTCAGCCTGGAGGAGAGAAGGCTCCTGGGAGATCTTACTGTGGCCTTTCAGTTCTTAAAAGGGGCCTAAAGAAAGATGGAGAAAGACTTTTTAGCAGGGCCTGTTGTGGTAGGACAAGGGGTATCTAAAAAGAGGAGAGATTCAGGCTGGATGTGTGGAAAAAATTCTTTACAATGAGGGTGATAAAAGACTCACACAAGTTGCCCAGAGAGGTGGTGGATGTGCCATCCTTGGAGACATTCAAGTCCAGGCTGCACGGGTCTCTGAGCCACCTGGTCTAGTTGAAGATGTTCCTGTTCCTTGCAGGGGGCTTGGACTAGATGAATTTTGAAGGCCCCTTCTGGCCCAAATTATTCTATGATAAAGAAGGGCTGACTTCCAGTGGTGTAGAGAAGAATCATTTGGCTAAAAGGAGGCAGTAAATATCGCCTGACATGTCCTAGGTTATCTGACCTGGGCTTCAGAAAGTCCAGATCAAATTCCAGAAAGTTTAGGTACCCTTCAGATCCCATCCAATTTCTGCTACCCAGTGTAATTATCTTGGATAGCCTAGGACTTCTCATACTAGACATCTATCTTTCAGCAACTGAATCATTTCCGTCGCTGCATCTTCAGGAAACGCTGGTGACTCAAGGCTTTTGGAAGGCTAATATATTGGTTCCTAACCATAGAAACTGATTACTGCAGACAAACTTCTCAAAGTACAATTACATATACACTGCAATTACTGACAAAGGAAATCTATAATATCCCAAACAAATATGGTTCATTCCAGCACAGAGTTGTATCTCCCAAAGTACACTTACAGTCTCCATTTGAGGAACTACTTAATTTCTTTGCCTGGAAATGAAACAACTGTTGTGAAAAAGGTGTGAGATATCTTAAGCAGCATGGAGACAATGAATGGGTGGACAACTGCCAGCTGTCTCAGAAGAAATAACATAGAAACAGCAGTGCCAGCTGAAAATAAGCAAAGAAAAAAGAAAAGAGGCAATTCATTACATACCATGTTTATAGGCAACTCTAGGTAGATGACATTAAATAATGGAAGAGAAATCAGGTGGGCATTACAAAGAAAATCACCCTGCAGGTACCTTTCCCTCCAGGAATTTCTGAGCCAAAAGTCTCAGGAAAAAGGGAAACTATCCTGGAAAAATATCAGGATAGGTTATCCTAATTTAAACCTTTCTTTGCACCCAGTTCAGATAAGTATTGGGAAGATGATCCTTGCAGATCTTTTCTGATAATAAGGAGTCTCAGCACAGTGCGTGTCTAATAAATTCTGCAAGTGTTCACTCAGAAGCAAGAAATACTGGTAACAAAAATTACCTAAATGTGTCTTGATTTCCCTTCTCTATTACTCTGTTACCTTCCCCATAGAGAGCAGCTCAGTAAGATTAGAAAACATAGAACATGGTGGAAGGCAATACCACCCAAATAACAGAACTTGACAGAAGTCTCAGTTGTAAACAGACTTCCTGATGTTTTTCTGAACCCACAGGTGCACATTGCCTTGTTTCATAGATGACAGTGGCTGGGTGCATTAACCAGTGGGACACCTCTGATATGTCTTGACCCGTTATCCTGCTGCAGGGCTTTCAGCAGACCAGGGAGAACGTGACACTGTACTTCCAAATCAGAGGAGTCTCCTGCCTGACAAATGGGGAATCCTATTCCTACATATTGGAGAGGATTAGGAACTCATTACACCATACAGACACTACGCTGGGTATTTCATCATCTCTGAGACACTTAGGAAGCTCCATGAATTTTGAAAGTATCAATTTCCTTTTTTTCTTCTGAAATAAGCAGTTCCTGCAATAATCCAATCTCTTCACCCAGGGGTTATGAACAGTTCTATTTGTATGCCTGCGTTACTACCCTGCTTATTCCACTTCTGTGTTTTCATGTACCTCCTCAGCTTCACATGATCCCTCTGCTAGTGCTCAACCAGACAAACCTTTGACATACCTAGTGGAAAATAAATTCGCACAAATTCAAGTGGAAGAGCTACCTGCTTCAACACCACCAGAACGGGCTCTAATCCGCACAGGAAATGGCCACAGAGAGCAGTGTTTAGACTGCAGGAGTCAGTCACCTAATTTGTGCTTACGCAGCACCTAGCACAACAGGGGTTCCCATTTCATTTCATTCCTACATGCAGCACTGTAACAGAAATAAATAATAATAAGGTTGCAGCACTGATCTCGCTGTTCCCTGCCACTGTTTAATGAACTCTCATTATAATATAAAGGAAATCCAAGTGTGTGTTCTGTAATTAGTCTTTCTATCTGCCACATACCATAACTACTCCTTCCATTCTCTCTAATGATACGGGTAGTAGCATGGGGCCTTACAATTGCATTCTCCTTTCAAGACAGACTCTGTATGTTTCACTTCTTTTAATTATCCGCATTTTAAAACATGTGAAACAACAGTACTTTTCACATCTGGTCCTCCTATAATTTTATCTAGCAGCTCCCCACACCCTCAGAAGGAAAATCTTCCATTTTAATTGCATATTAGATTTTATTTTTGTAGGGGCAGGCAGCTACTTATCCATTCAGCTAATGCCTCTAAGAAACAAAGTAGTCCAGCATTCACTGAGTTAAGTGTAGGGTAGATGCTGCCACTGTCTGTGACACCTTTTAGATTCCCAGGAACCTGTATTGTTCAAACTCCCCTGAGTAAGTCTAAAGCCTCTCAACCAGCATTAGCAGGAGGATGGAGAACAGGATCGCTGGTGATGAGAAAGCCATGTTTGGTCTCTGATTTCCACTCTTGTAGCTCCTGCAGCTAAGCTTATCATCTCTGGGAATGAGATATATGCCTATTTGTCATTAAAGAAATAAAGAGAGTCTGACAACGTTGAAAAATCTGGTGTGCAATGCAAAGCATGATTATATATGCAAGCAACTCCTAAAAATACCATAGCTCATATGGAGGGTTCATTACCTAGACAGATAAAATAGGTTTTACTCAAGACAATGAACATCTATGCTAAAGGAAACAAGTGTATTCTGGTTATTTCAACTAAAGAGAAGGGAGTGAGGAGGAAAGTGAAAAGCAGACAGGAATACAGACACTAGATGAAAGGAATGAAATAGCACCTGGTGAGAAAATTGCCTCATTAGGTGTCATAGGTGTATTGGTGCCTGTAACTAAACCTTCTGTCAATGAGGCTGCAGTACTCACAGTTTTGTACACTATTGACTGATTTCCTTACAGATGGCTTCAACCATCTGTGTCTCTCCCCATGAAGCCAGCCTGTGCAGGTGTGTTTCTCACACCCCTTCTAGAGAAATGGGTGAACTGGGTGTCACTCAGAAGCTCCTGACTTGGAGGAGAAATAGCAAAAGCCCAAAGAATCAGTAGAGGTTGATGTGGTGGGGCCCAGCATGACCAAAAAATGTTCTTAATAAGAGGAAGTGTTGCTGTGCATGCTGCTGCAAGATCACGAGGCATTCCCTAGGCAAAGCCAGACACTGCCAAAACCCATCAACTTTCAATCTTGGTCTTCTTCCCTAATGGCTTTCCTATGTTTTTGCACTTGTATTTGGACCGGCTTTGCCAGTACAGTGTATTCCCCTTAAGGAATTAAGACCTACTGTGTTAAAAGAAATGAGCAGCTGGTCTTCCAATGAGGAGGGATTGCCAGCAAACAAAAGGATTTTCCAGCATATCCCACTAAAATGACTTTTGGCAGGAAAATGAGAAGCATTCACAATAGAGCCATTTTTAAGGGATGCCTGTACCAATTTCAACAGAAACAAAACATTTGATTAAAATGAAAAAGATAAAGAGAGACAGAACAAAAGGATTGGTCTAGAAACCCCTCCACCATCCAGGCTCTCCAGCTTCCTGTGGGAATTGCTCCAATTTGCATGCATAATCACTGCAAATGCAAAGACAAGAGATGCTTTGCAGTGGCCTTTTTTGTACCCCATTAACACCAAGCACTGTCACACATGGCTACCACTCATTACATGGTTCCACAGTTCCAACATTTATCTTAGGGTTATTTTCACCATACTTTTGTGTTTCTTTAGTTTTAGCCAAGAAATTAAAGCTTGAGGTCTGGTCCATGATTTGAACCAGATAGAGCAGGAAGCAGACTTTCAGGTCCCCTCTCCTATCATCATCCCATCACCTGCGAAGATTCCACCTCTGAAAGGCTTTGTTAGCTCTGGTACGAGGCAAGGAAGTCTAGCTTCCCACAGGCTTTCCCTTCTCCTTCTGAAACAGCTTTGGTTTCTTCTAGAGTTAGATAGCAGTGTAGCTAGATACCAGTGTAGTCTAACTTCAGACTCAAGATGCTCTTTCCAGTATTGTGTAACTTTGTATGAGCACAGCCACTAGTTTTACTCTAGCAATAGCCATTACAGCTTCTCTTTATTTAAGAAATGTACATGAAATTCATATGGCTCTTGATTTCTTTTCTCCTCATGACAACAAAACATCTCAAAGAACAAGGACTTTCTTTAAAAACATTCTAGTGTTGACCAACAACACTTTACTTTTTTGCCTGGGTTGCTCAACAAGTTGTATTGGCATGAAAGGGCTCTAAGCTATAGCTCCTCCTCTAATGGGTAGCTTAGATGTCTGGTGTATGGACAACACAGTGAATCTGATAAGTAAATCAAAGGTTTCCTAGAAAAGCTGAATTTACTGGATACACAATGGACATTTAATTGTACGTGCAACAGTACAAAACAGTTCTGTTTTGACCTCAGGAACAAAAAATGATCAGTTAACCTTGTTCTCCAGAGCATTTTGAAGGCAGAAAGCAGTAGGTCATATGAACTGTCCCAGTGGTGGTAACCAGCTCCTCACTCCCCTTTTTCCAGGTTGCCAGACACACCTACCACATGGCAGGGATGGAACCAAAGAAGGCTAGATGTATAGACCGCTCTGTAAGGTGTATAGACCGCTCTGTAAGGTGTATAGACTGCTCTGTAAGGTGTATAGACCGCTCTGTAAGGTGTATAGACCACTCTGTAAACACAGTACTTTTGTTCTGCAAAGTTCTTTCTTAACTGACAATTTCTTGTCCTTTAGCAAGGTCTTCTGCTGCCCACTGCAACAACACTAGTCCAAGCGAACCAGGGCACTGCTCCATGGCTTCACAATAGCTCTGCTCACAGTCATTCCCCTACAATCTGCCTACGTCTTCCCTTCAGTAATTCCAGCCTGTTACAAATAATTATACCACCTCGTACCATCCTCTATAATTCCCCTTCCTTCTTCCTGTTTACGCTTTTCAGAGGTGCGTGGGCTGCCCACAGCAAGAACCTCACCCCAGCTCATTAACATTTAAAACCTCCAGCAAGATGTTTACGAGGTTACCTTTCTGCTAAGCCAGCCTAACGTATGAGTTTTTCTATGCTGTTACATATTAAGAGAACTCAAAAATACAGACATTGAAAGGAAAATGAAAGACATAACAAAAGGAATACAGAGTTTCCAGCATTGCTAAAATGCAGTGTGGGGTTTCTGTATTTTTATCTCTCTAATAGCTGGCTTAATTGTTGTATTTAAGTTTTGTTTCTTCAGCATCAAATAAGAGGATATCAGTGCATTCGGGTTTGTGTCATGGGGTTTCTATGGTCAAGTTACACTCAGTATGGAGAATCAAGTCTAAATTGTGATATATATATGAAAAGATAGAAGAAATTCCATCCGCTCCGTTCATCCTACTGGTCTATTTCCTCATCTGGTGCAGTCACAAACTCCTGTAGTTTTAGTTACACAAACAGTTTGCTGATAAGGATGCTGTGGAACAAACAAAAAGCCCCCTGAAAAACATCAAAAATTAAAGAGAAGAAATAAAAGAAGCAAAGGCATTTTTCCATACAAATACAGCCCTGCTTTCCATAAGTCCTTGAATGTCTTATGCCACAGAGGTGTTCATGCTGAACATGGAAGCATGATGAAGACACCTGAACAGCAGAGATCTGTGCCAGCAGCTACACTTGGCAGACACATACAGCTCATCAGATGTTGCTCGCTGGGGCAGTAGTAAAAGGAAGGAGAACGTTTCCACACTTCCCAAGGAAATCAATCTATGGGAAGCAAATAAACAGCTGTAGGTGACCCGTGGTCCGCAGGATTCTGAAACTGCCTGTGAGCTGCACAATCACAAACCCAGTCAGCAACAAACAGCCAAGACACTTCTAGCCTAAATGCCACTGGTCTGCAACCGGAGCGCATGAACTGTGGATCTGCTTGCCAGTAAGGGGAAGAAGAATCCTTATTTTTGAGGATGACAGTTCAGAAGACCAGTTTGGATTCTAATTTCCTGTATTTGCAGCAGGGCCTTGTAAAAATAGGTTCTTTCTCTTAAAATATGGACAAGAGGGATTGTTTTCCTATTTCAAATAGAAATCATGTGAAGTGTAGGGAAGAGCACAAATAAATGACACCAAGGACTCAGTCCACTTACCCATATGTGGTTGTTGGTGCCACTGGAGATGTCCAAGGGTTTTGAGACATCTGCAGGAGCCTTCCAAAGCAGGTGAATGGGGGCAGACATGATGCATGAGGATATCTTGCATGTTCAGGTATGGCTGAACCTGATGCTAATGGATGAGATCACATCTATCTATCTATAGTCTTTTTCGAAGCAAATTGCCATGCCTGTTTTTACAGACCATGAAGAGCATCAAGTGCGTTTAGATCATAGCTTTCACAGCTTCTCTGTCCTATTTTAGGGTGAGAGAAATCTTCCCCAGAAGACCCGTTTCTCTTTCATTGATTAGATGGGAAGCTGAGATGCAAAACTAACTAAAACTGGAATAGCTAAGTTGCAAGCATGTAACATCCTCTGAACATTGCTTGCTAGTAAAGTTTTTATTGAAACCATTGAAAGTGAAGGCTCATCTCTATGTTCCCCTTCTAGTTGAAGAAAGGCTTGTTGTATAACCAGCAAGTTTAGAGTGTCAGACATGGCAAAGTAGACGCTTGCCTTTGCTGAGATGAATCATGCCTTTTCATTCACTCAGTTGACTATTGCCCAAGGCTTCATCTAAGCCTGGGGCAAGAACAAGGTACTGAGAAGGGTAAAGATCTACAACTAAGGGAAAATGAGAAGTGCTGCTGGAGTGTCTGAGGTCCAGCATTAAAAACTAAAGGGGTGATTGTCCACACTCTGTAGCTCTAAGTGGTACATGAGCATTTCTAGGTTGGGAACTCCAGATAAATTTTATGGGAAAGAAAAAGGGACAGGAAAAAAGAGAGGAAAGCTGATCTCTGCCCATTCCTTGTACTGAAAGAGCTCATGCTCAAACAGTTCTGCTCCTGCATCTCTGCATTCTCACCCTACCAAAAGTTTGGGTCAGAGTTCAGAGTAAATCAGCTTTTTTAATGAATCATTTAGTACTTTAAAAATAGTAACATATCCCACAGCATTAACTTAGCAGTGATTAATGTTCAATAAGAGATTTCTGCATGCATGGATATCTCATGCAATATTTATCACAGCTCCACAAGTGGCTGGGTCAGCACTTTCATTACGAGCCTCTAGAGCCTCTAATCTCTGACAGGTATAAATCAGGAATGGTGTGGAAAGAAGGGTCGTTCCTCCCCTGTGTAGGAGGGTTACAGTGTTACAAAAATATTAAGTGTGCAATATTTCACAGTTGGAAACTCAGAAAATCGGTTGTGAGGTTGCTTTTTATTCTTCCTCATCCGGGTTTTAGAAGAGAGGAGAGCTAGTGTCCACTTTATTTCACCCACTGAGTAAAGGAATGCGCTTCCTTTCATTAGGACTCCTAATTTGGAGTGCTCCTGCATTCTCACTAAGGGGATTTAGCTGGAGAACTTTAAACTGAGATTCAGTGATTAACTGCACACACACTCTCAGTGCGTTTCAGGGTTTAGTGGAGGACAGTGTCATAACACAGTCCTACCTGACTCTTGAACAGAATAGATAGTGTTAAGGTACTCATGTGAGGCTTACATCAGCATCTTGTGCTGTGGGCCTGCAGGGAAAGCTTGCAGTTGTACCGTGCCTCAATTTCCCTACGTGTTTCATGAGAAACACAGAAAATCATTCTGATCTAAGGTTGCATTACATGTTTGGTTAGTTTGAGACCATCTCATGGTCTTCTGCCATACCTAGATGTCTAGATGATTGTTTCTTTCCTTGCAAATAGAAGAATAAATTTGTTTTCTAGGAAAATTACTTCTGAGATACTTAAAGATCAACTTTCCTCCACTTTTCACATTTTTTTCACACCTTTCACTGTTTTCCTCCACTTCCACAAGATCATTGCTCAGTGCAGTCTTCCTTCAGTGCAATGCAGAGAATGATGCAGATTTACCCACCCACCGTTCCAAAAAGTAGACTGGGAGCAGGTGTAAAAGATTTTCCCTGGCCTAGTTATTTCCATGCTGAGCCATGTTAGAACTGTGTTTAAGTTGTAATACTTCTTGTACAAGAAGGATTTCCTGTGACCTCTTCCCTTATAAATCAATTTTATGAACTACTTGCCTGCCAAACTCGGTGGCAGCAGTGCTAAACGTAGTCAGAGCTAGTGGGAATCACCTAGCTATGGCTGTTACTAGATAGCAAATTAAAGGGAACAGTGATGTCCCCTTGTTGCAACACAATGAGACCATCAGAGTGCCATCCTGGCTCTCCTTCATGATTTCTCAGGAACAGCTGCTAAACAAGAGGACAAGACTGTGATTTTATCGAGTTGCCACTTGGGCAGCCAGGGTCTGGTTTGCACCATGGGCACTTCCCCCATCTGTTCCAGGCTGAGCACACAGGGTGTGAGAGCCTGGATGCACCCAGGGGCTGCCAGCTCCAGACTGAAATGCCTTAATGGAAACATCTACAGTGGAGGTGTCTGACTGGGAGCAACACGTAGAAACCCAGTGCATCTGAGGGAGCTTACAAAGAAGTTCTGCTCACCCACACTAGTATCTGTCAGCACTACAGAGGTGCTTCCAGTATCCAAGGGCTTTTCACATAATACTAGATGTTCGTGTAGACAAATTCAGACCTGGGTCTCTATTCAGTGTGAGGGTGTAGATACCTACAACACTGTAGACATCCAGAGGTCTGAATTTGAAGCTGAAGAGTACCCCTAGGGCTCACTTCAGGTGACTAAATATAGGCTGCTAGTGCCATCTAGATGCTCTGGAGTGTCTGAGGATCTTTGAGTGAGCCACAGCCTTCTGGGCAGGCAGCTGGAGGCTGGGATGGGTACCCCAAAGCAGCTCTGATGGCTCAGAGAGCTGAAATGCCCCTAGCATCTCTGGTCAGTGGGGTGAGCATTGAGGCCAGGTGCAGAGCTACCCCACAGTTTTCTGTTTGGGAGGTTTTGGTCCCTTCATCTTTTAATGTTGAGCACTGTGAATTTTTTTCTGTACATTTGCATATGAAGGAGGTACCATAGTCATTTCCACAGAAAAAGTTGAAAGCAACAGTCTGTGCACTGCAGGTTGTTAAAAATGAACTATTTCCTTTGGGTGTCAAAAGAAAACATCATTAGAAATGAAGAGGTTTCCAAGCAAATGTTAAATTAATAACATCTCTCTTTCCTTTTCATGTCTTTTATCTCTGTCTCGCCCTTTCTTTTTCAGCGATGGAACCAAAAAGAAGAAGAAACAGAAGCCAGGATCACAGAAGAAAACAGAGCCCTCTTCAGATCAATCACAACAAAAGTTTCTTTCCAGAGCCCACTGAACAGCAGTGATTCCAGCTGTCTGCTTGCTTTGTGAAAAGAGTTTTTTAGCAAATTTTCAGCTACTTTCAGACTAAACAACCTTCAGACAAGCTGATCAGCATCAGCCACCCAAATGTGGTTTCCAGTGTCAAAGGCAGGTCCACCACTTGCTATAGAAGCCCTTCACGTTATTACTACTATTTACACACATTATATAACAACCAGACAGGGAATGGCCATTAAATATGTACTGCCAAAATAATGAGCTTCACATTCATGGCAGCACAGATGTCATTTATAATTTGTCTACCACTGGTCCACAGAGCACTTCTGGGCTTGTGCTATGAGCTGCATCAGGTCTTTCCAGTCTAGTACCATGATTTCCCTCCCTCCCTTTTGTATCTGCAGGGAAAAATGTATCCTTGGATATACCACAGATATAGCAGTGTCCTGAAATAGTGACAATCCTACTGTGCAGTTATCCAAAGATACATTTATACCCTTATTACAAGCTGTTTTCTTTCAGCTTGATACATGTAAGCTTCCATAATCCCATGTCTTCATATTGCAAATGCACATTGCATTGCATGTTGTAAAATGTCTGCTCTATGAGCTAAAGGAATATGGGTATGATGGAGGTTGAAGGACCTGGTGACACATCCTGGTTTCTCAGTGCCCTGTGATAACAGAACTTGGAGTTTCAAAACTTGGTCTGTTTTCAGCCTCCCTACAAATGCCTGTGATCAGTTGTCACTTTACGCTTCATTATTCACTTAAGAGGGGAAAATATCTTAACATATGCTGAAATATAAAAGGTCCAATATGCACAAGGAGCCTCATGTAAATGAATGTGGGAGTACCAGCAAACAGCAAAACAAGCTCAGAGGCTACATCCATCTTAGCAAGTAGCACAAGCCCAGAAAGAAATACATAAAGGAAGTTGTTGGCTATTTGTTAGTTCAGAATAATTCCCTCTCAAATATTTCTCCTCAGAGATATTATTTTTCCCTTTGTAACACAAGGAATGATGGGGCAGACTAAAAAACATTGTGTTCTATTTAAAAGCAAGAGGTTAGGATATAAGTTTAGGTTGGGTGAAGTGGATGAGAAATTAACATCTGTTGGCTGATAGGAGTGGTAGGACTAGGTTGAGAAGCGGAGATCAAGGCCCATAGCTTCTCCTTGGGGTCTAGCATGGCCTTAGTCCAGAGAGAAAACTGGATTGGGACCACAATTATCAAAATTGTTTCATTCAGGAAACCAAGCATTTGGTTTGCAGAAGAATTCTGTACCTAACAGATGCTGAAGCTTCCAGAAACCGTGTCCCCTTCTGTCCCCAAGTTCCATAGTCTTGGTCCCACAAACAGGAGTGGTGGTGTTGGTTTTAGAGCATTTAGTATTGACTCCTAAATGTTTAGATCTTCTGATGTGCTTTGAAAAACTGGTCTTTTACCAGGCTTAAAAGCTATTTCGCATCCAATTCTGTTGGGAATGAGTTAATTCACAGGTTATCAGTATTTACTGTGTGTCTTACAGTGTCACCCGTAACACATGATTTGCCTTAAACATGCAAAGAGTTTGTGACTCAGATCTACTGTTCCTTCTTCTAATTCCTCAGTAACGCAATACATGGTCAATAAATCTCTTGAAAACATTTAGGTAGTTAAAAAAAAAACCAAACAGTTAAAAATTCAAGGTAAAACCCACCACTGAGAGGTGTTATTTTCATTTTATTAAAAAATACCCCACCAACCTCTCTCAAGAAAAAGGCAGCATTACATGGAGACAATGCACCTAAAGGAAAACCCCATGTCTGGAACTCTGCATACTGAATAATGGATTCATTTGTTGTTCAAAAAATTTTCTGTCCTGCAACAACTTTAATTCTCAGTGAGAGAGTTGAGTTTATATTACACTGAATTTAGAGGCTATAAAATCAGATGTTCCATGATGTACTCCTATATTTTATCCTAAATCAGGTTATAGTGGCATTGAATAGAGCAATGTGACAAAATCTGCACTATATTATGCCATATTAATCCCCCTGTGAGAAAATAAATATCCTGCTCCCATTAAAGCAGATCTTATTCATAGAAATAAAATAACCAATAAAACACTCAGCCATGCATAGAACCTAAGAACTCCTTGAATTGATTAATGAAATAGAGTAAGTATAATATCATAATACAAATAATGCTTCAATTTCATCAGCTCTTTTAGAAAGTGAGCTCAAAGGAATTTGCAAAAGTCTGGTACCTCAAGAGTAATTCATCTTTCTGGTCTCAGTGTACACGTATGCACCTCAGGATACTCCTGCTACACGGGAGAAGGAGAGGAGCACAGAGCTGGCTGTAATTCCTTGAGGCAGCACAACACAGGAAGTACATAGATGATTGTCTCCTTCCTACTGTTTTCTGCTTTTATGTCTGCTCACAGATGCTACCTGACTCTTCCAGTGAGACTGAGGAACACTTGGTAGGAACTTCTCTGCCACCAAACACCCCGTTTTGATTTCAAACTGGGGCTGCAACCAAGAAAAAGAGACTTGAGGAAAATCTGATTTTCCAGCTGAAAACTCAAGGCTCCAAAAGAGCTCTTTCCTCTCAATTTCTGGAACTTTGGGGATGAAGAATTTTCAGGTCTAGAGAAAAATGCTTCTTTTGGTTTGCAGAAGCGTCCATACAACGCAGAGAGCTCTAACCCACTCCACTTAGGAGCTTTTGGTGACAGTGTCATCTTGTCTGGTCCACAACTACTTACATGAGTCTCTACATTCTGCCTGGGGCCAGAAGAGATAATGAATAAGTTCTAATACTCAACAAATCAATGAAAGACTGAATGACAGAAACCAGGTTTTCTGATTCCAGTTCACTGCCCTCTTTATTAGAGTGAGAATATGTAATTATTTATGTCCTACTAATCTGCTGGACCATCCTGTAATAAAGAAAAAAACAGTGTTACTAATGTGTGGGTATTCAAAAACCCTACTGTCTGGATTGTCATTATAATATAATCTCATGGCTGTAACATGAGTATTTTTAATTAGCCTTTAAAAAATTAGTTTTATCTGTAGCAAGTCCATTTGCATGATTTAAGGACAGGATCTCTCTAATGAGCCCACCATCCACAGTTGCACAGACTGAAAACTTGTTTTGCTCAAAGTCCATAACCCTTATAAATCTAATAAATATGATTGTGACTAGATCATCAATTTGCTTTCCTGCAGGACATTTCTTCTTCTTTTATGCTGTTCTGTCTGCTTTGCTGTGAACTGATCTTATTTGCTGGAGTTGCTTCGGACCAAATGCCCAACATCAGTAAATAACATGCAAAGCAATGCTCCTCTCTTATTAGATCTGGGGCCTCTGGAACTAAAAAAATAAAATTATGTTATTATTACATTTCTTATCTTTCTAATGTTTTATTAAGTCAAGCAAAGGAATATTGCAGAACAAACTTTACTTAATGTTTTGACATGTCCTGTACCTAAGAAAAAAAATCCAACATATCCAAAAAATCCAAAAACTCCAAGCATTCCACAATATAACATAGAGACTCTTAAAATGGCTTCTCCTGAGCTGCCTACTTCCATAAGCTAGGATAGCAGTCAGAGAAAAGTTCTGCTTAACCTTATTCTTCTTTTGCTGATAACACCAAGCTGTGTGGTTTGATCGATACCTGCAGGGAAGGAATGCCATCCAGAGGGACCTTGACACGCTTGTGAGGTGGGCTGATGCCAACCTCATGAAGTTTAACCATGCCAAGTGCAAGGTCCTGCACCAGGGTTGGAGCAATCCCAGGCACAGCTACAGGTTGGGCAGGGAAGAGATTCAGAGCAGCCCTGTGGAGAAGGACTTGGGGGTGTTGGTCAATGAGAAAACGAACATGAGCTGGCTGCAGTGTGTGCTTGCAGCACAGAAAGCCAACCATATCCTGGGCTGCATCAAAAGGAGTGTGACCAGCAGGTTGAAGGAGGTGATCCTGCCCCTCTACTCTGCTCTCAGTGAGACCTCACCTGGAGTATTGTGTGCAGTTCTGGTGTCCTCAACATAAAAAGGACATGGAACTGTTGGAACAAGTCCAGAGGAGGCCATGAGGATGATCAGGGGACTGGAGCACCTCCCGCATGAAGACAGGCTGAGGAAGTTGGGGCTGTTCAGTCTGGAGAAGAGAAGGCTTCATGGAGACCTCATAGCAGCCTTCCAGTATCTGAAGGGGGCCTATAGGGATGCTGGGGAGGGACTCTTCCTTAGGGACTGTGGTGATAGGACAAGGGGCAACAGGTTAAAACTTGAACAGGGGAAGTTTAGATTGGATGTAAGGAGGAAATTCTTTCCTGTTAGGGTGGTGAGGCACTGGAATGGGTTGCCCAGGGAAGTTGTGAATGCTCCATCCCTGGCAGTGTTCAAGACCAGGTTGGATGATGCCTTGGGTGATATGGTTTAGTGTGAGGTGTCCCTGCCCATGGCAGGGGGGTTGGAACTAGATGATCTTAAGGTCCTTTCCAACCCTAACTATTCTATGATTCTATGATTCTTCACCTTCCAGGTATGTGCTTTGCCTATTGGTCATGTTCGGCTTGAGAGATCCCTGGGGCAGAGGATGTGTTATGTATCTTGCACTGTTGCACAGTGCCTGGTAGATAAGGTCTTTATCCTTGATAAAGGCTACTAGGCACTATTTCAACGAATCTAAGCGTCACTCTCAGGCATTAGAAATCTTATTTTCCTCTTCTCCACATGCTTCCCTTCCTGCCCCTAATCTGAAAATAGGAGCAGAGGATCGTGTAATACAACTGCCCGGATGAAGCTTCTTATATGTCTTAAAAGGACTGAGGAAAGAGGATCCCAAATTTCTATATTCTTTATGTGGGCCTTGCTTCCACGCTGGGAATTGCAAACTATCTTCACGATGCACCAGAACTTTTCCATATGACTGCTCTTTCCCAGCAGGGTTTTCTCAGCTTTTCTAGAGTAGAACTGGAGAGGTGGATGCTGGAGGCTGAAAGCACTGTGGGAAGTTGTCCATGTTGTATCTGGGTCGCTGCATCAGTGAAGAGATGTTTTTGTGAGGTTCAGGCGTTTGCACCCAATTCACCTGCACTTAAGCACAGTGATTTCTTCTTAGAGCTCAGGAAAGGTCACTGCAGATAAAAAAAAGAACTACTTATGCTGACTTAACCTTGCCCCGGGCTCTGAAATGGTCCAGAAAAACAGTAGTGTTTCATACACCCAATAAGAGAGTACATGCTTCTCGATAAGAGTACAGATTGACTTTTCCAATGTCTACTGAGAGTACCAGAATGCAGTAACTGATTTTATAGTGGGCTCTGTATGGATAAGGATTAAAAAGAATTAGACAGAATAAAACACCTCACTCCCTCCACTGTGTTTGGGTGGACTTTCTTACTTAAGTTATCCTTTCAGTCATATCTCAGCCTTGTAGAGGTTTCTGTGCATAAAATGTTGAAGGCAGATACTACTTTTGCATAACAGCATCAGTTTTTGAAGCCATAAATGAGAATATATAGGTGAGGCTAAAAATATCTGTATGAACCTTCTCAAGAGAATTAAATGCAGCAAAGGCATAATGTTTACAGCTAAATGCTCTTTCCTACCCTTAAGGCAAAATTCCATTTTCATTGAAAGCTATGGAAAAATTCAATTTATGTGGAGTCAAGATTTCACCTCTATTTCTTTTCTCCAATACAGTGCCTTCATGTAAAAGCAGAAATTAAATCCAAATAGACCTTATTTGATGCATGGAAATGTTTTCAGCTTCTGAGACTTTAGAAAGGCCTCACTATTAAATTTAGAACACACACCCTGAGAAAAGGTTTGTTAGAAATTGCCATAGAAAAAAGAACAAGGATATGTTTCATTTAACTGCAGCCAAGCCTAATAAAATAAATTGTAGTATAGGGATTTTTCAAAACACACATGTTCATATATATGCATAAACATCCAACCACATTGCAATCTGGAGCTCAGAACAGTATTTATTATATTTGATAGGGCAGAACCAAACAGCCACCAAGAACAACGCCCCTGGTGTTGGGCCATGTACAAATGCAAAGCAGCTCGAGGGGTCTCTGCCCTGAAGAAAAAACTAAGAATTATTTTCACTTTCCCTTTCTTGAATCCAGAAGATTAAAAAATGAAGTAAATACACCAAGAATTCATAAAGAAAAGAAAATCATGTTGTAGGGAGTAAGAATATTTCTGCCCAGAATGGTATTACAGACCTCTTCCATCACTCACTAAATTAGCCTGATCCTCTCTAGCTGCTTTACCAAGATGCTGTAATTTAGAAAGTTATTCAATAATTGCACATGCACAAACCTTCATTTGCCTCCCCTGTGCTCCTGCATTGTGATGAAGCCTTTAATTACAACTGAACATACCGGAGTATTTTTACAGGTTGCACAACTCAGCGCACAAGGAGAATGGGGAAGACTAGGCAAACCTCTAAACAGTATTTCTCTATATCTGCACGCTGTATTTGTGCTGTGTGTAACCTTGCTGCATACTTCAAAATCCTGCTAGGAAATGAGACTGTTTCCTCACACCAAGTGCTACAAACCCCTGCAAGCTTCACAGACACGCACAAATCTGCTGCAACATCAGAGCAGTCCCAGATTTATTGTACTGAGGAGGAACTGAACCCGAGATCAAAAGAACAATTTAATATTGACGTTTCAGAATAAGGAGACCAGATTTCATTTTTCAGTTCTCAGGGTTTTTATCAGTCCACAGCACAGCTCCCTCTGACTTTGGCTGCAGCTAGAAGTGATGAGCACTTCCGGAGTCAGATGCACTGTCCCATGTCCTCCCATGTACACACCCAGTCCCCATCCTCCCTGGGGCATCAAGGAGGAAAGTAAACCTGTTCTCCTCCTTCAGCCTCCTGATGCTCCCTAGCAGTTGTTTCTAAGGAAGTCCAGCCAAGTCCCTCCAGCTTGAGCAGAATCAGAGCTGTAAGTTTCTTGTGAGAGACCAGAATTTTCCAAATCTCATCTATTTCCCCATATACGGACACTTCTACAGGAAGAGCGAATGGAATATCCCAGACATAAAGACAAGATTTCTTACCAGTCCTAAACCCACGTTTGTAAAGCTGCTACAAATTCCAGTGTAGCATCCTTCTTTAACACGCAGGATAAATAGTTCCTAATTTCATTTTACAAAATGGCTTGTTGTTTTGGTTGAAAATGTAACAAGTGTTGGTGGCAGATTTTCAGCTGGGGTCAGTGGTCAAAATTTTGCCAGTACTGATTAGTATTAATGACAGACCTTAGTGCCAGTCTTGCCTGTATCTGATACGAAAGGACCTGCCTGCTTACAGCCACTAGAGGATACAGGAGTGCAGTGATCTGGGGGGAAATAACAGATTCCTGTATTCACTGATTCTCTCTTTTCTCCTGCTACCCAACTTTTAAGCGGCAGGAAAACAGCTGAGAGTTGAAGTTTCAAGGCACCAGAGCCTTAAGGAGGATTTTGCACCTAGGCTGTGCGAGCTCTGCGTTCCCACCGCCTGCTCCTGCCTCGCTCCATGCGCAGGCTCTGCCTGCTGCTACTGCGCGGGCTGATGCAATCCCCCCAAAATACAACGTGTGACTTTTGCTTCAGGCACTCAAGGCTCAGCTCATTAATTAACAGTTGAGGCATCGCTTCCAGCTGTCACTGCAAAGGCAATTCTATGCTTGGTTTTGCAAGGAAGCTGGGCCAGGGTCAGGAAGGGCATGTCCTGAACCACCTCAGAATGGGTAGAAAAGGGGACTACAAAAGGGCTGCCAGTAAAATACATTAAAAATGTCTGCATTTGGGTCAATTACTCTGCATGGAAGTTGCCTGCTCCGACAGCTTAGATAAAACTTGCATTTGGTGGTTTGCAGGATGCTGTGTCTTCATAACATGCTAGGCAAAGGCAGCATGGAGAGGTCTGTGAACCAAAGCAGGTATGGGTTTGTCAATAGTTTTTCCAGCTAGGTACAACTTTGTTCTGCTCACCCTGAGGCAAGCAGAAGCTGGCTAGCTGTAGCTAGCATGGCACCAAACCTGAGCTAAGCAGCCTGCTGAGATGGGTGCATTAACAAGGGTTGATGCACAGTGAGCTAAGAAGCCTGCTGAGATGGGTGCATTAACAAGGGTTGATGCACAGTCAGCTAAGGCTGAGCAAACAACTCCCACCTTCCTGCAGTGGGACAAAGCTCCCTCTATGGGCTCTCATACTGCTCTATTCACCAGCACATCTGAAGCATTAAGAAAAGGAAAGGTCAATATCCCACCTACGCTGGGGAAGCCAAGACATGCTCTGGGCAAGCCAGCATGGTAATGGCAAAGCTGAACACTGAAAGCTGCTCTTCAAGTCAAGAGTACTGACCTGTGCTGTTCAGCTGCAATGTTTTTTTAACTGGTTTTTTTTTTTTGTTAATGTGCCCAAAGAGCTCTGGGTTTGCGTTAAGGGCTATTCTATATGAGTACTTAAACATCAACCCTCAATTGAACAGGATAGCTCAGTAAGAAAGAACCCGTGCCAAATATGTACAGTGTTCTCCAGGGCCCAGTCTTCAAAGCACATCCTTCTCACCTCTCATGAATTAAAAATCAGTCCCATGTGCACCTCTTTACACTATAACTTTCCTCATGTTAATGTTTCAAAGCTTTGCCTCTCCATTTATGTGTCCATCTTTTACATGGGGAGGCAGTTGGCATGGGGCAGCTTTAGCAAAGGATGGGAGGAATATTCAGGGAAACAACATTCCTTAGATATTGAGGGATAAATAATATGGTGGAAAGAGACTCATTTAAAAAAGAGTGGTTTGGGTTCACTTGTTTCAGTGTGCCTCCCCTGTACTTTGGTTGATGTTGGCAAGAACCTTCTGTTTACTCTTCTCATCTCTATTTCTATTAAGATTTAGGGATTTTCACAGGCAGTGAAAAGAGAAGGGCACCCAAACAGAAAGGGGAAAAAGTGCCTGTGTAACATCCCAGACATAGACCTTCATTTTGCAAACTAAGTTTTTTGTCTTCATCACCTCAGCATTAACTCTTAGAGCTAAGAGACAATCACTGGGAAGAGGTGGGAAGAAAAGTCTGATCTGCTGGTTTATTAAAACATGTTAATGTTTTGTACTGTAAATCTTGAACAGGATATGTGTCTAGGCAGTTGTTTATATCTGCACAATGTCCTATTCATGGCTGAAAGGAGCAGGAAGACAGGCACTGGGTTTGGAGAAGAGGTGGGTATCAGTTTCAAACAACTGATGTGCAAAAAGCAGCTTGTACATCCAGGAAATTAGAATCATAGAATAGTTAGGGTTGGAAAGGACCTTAAGTCATCTAGTTCCAACCCCCCTGCCATGCCCAGGGACACCTCACACTAAACCATATCGTCCAAGGCCTCGTCCAACCTGGTCTTGAACACTGCCAGGGATGGAGCATTCACAACTTCCCTGGGCAACCCATTCCAGTGCCTCACCACCCTAGCAGGAAAGAATTTCCTTCTTATATCCAACCTAAACTTCATCTGTTTAAGTTTTAACCCGTTACCCCTTGTCCTACCACTACAGTCCCTAATGAAGGGTGTTCTTGTTCTGTTGGCTGCTTTCAGTATGTTTATATTGTCACACAGTTTAGCATCACACTTCATGCCCAGGTGACCACTACCTGGAACAGCAGTGTAGAAGCAGCCCTTACGGTTGGCTCATTGTAGCTCTGAAGAGCTTCTGGGGCTTTGCTTCTCCAGGGCAGAACTTCTATGTCCTGTCTGTGGGCTCCTTCTTCACTCAGAAAACCAGATATTCAGTACTGCTCCCAGCTGCAGTCACTTGGAGATGCTAAAATGAGATATTTAATGCTGTATATTATGTTTGTTGACATAGGCAATCAATATGACAGTGCATGTGAGTAAAAACTCTAGACATAAATATAGTCATCCCACCCTACACATCGCTGTCAGGCTCTCTCAAGCTACACGGAAATAATGCAACATCAGCGAACTGGTTCACACTGGGAGAGCTTCCCTCTTGCCGACAAAAATAAACCCCCACAGCCAAGGTGTTTCAGTTTTGCTTTTCTCAGCCACAGATCAGATTTTAGAGCTTGAAACCCAGTAACAGCAGTGATGTCTCAGTTGGTATCTTTAACTTCAGCTATGGTTTGATTCACATTGGGATGTCTCTGCTGTGTACTGGTAGGACTCTGCCAGTCTGCCAAGATTTAAAGACCTTTTTTTAAGGTCTTAAGAGGAATTTAAGACCTTAAAAACCTTTGATTTGGGAACATTTACACAAGCAAAGCAAGATTCATGTGGTAGCAGTTTATTCTTCCCTTTAATGTTTTTCCCTCAAGTTGTCCAAAGAAATTTAAATTCAGGAATGTCAGTTTTAACTGAAAATCATTTTCAAAGCAGGATCTGGAATGCTCGGTGATGAGTCAATAATCTTTTTGGGGTTGGTATAAGAACTGGATACTTCTTGGTTTAATGTTTCCTATTCAAAATGTTCTTGAACACCTAAAAGGAAGAAAAAAAACCCACAAAACAAACGAACAAAAAAGAACAGGAAATAGAAAAAAAAGAAAGTAACTCTAACTTTGAATTCCAGTTATGGACAAATACACAAAAACATTGAAACTTGTGTCACAGTGAATGAATTTGGGGCTTTTTAGGGTTCTTTTTTTTCCAGCTCAGCTGCTGATATCATCTGGTATAAGACTATGCAGTCTTCCTGCTCAGGGAAATGAACTTTATTTGACTGAGGAATAGTTAACAAGCCTAGAAAAAGAATTAGAAGTAACTAGCAGTTGGAATTGGCAGAGAAGATGATGATGGAGAATTTAACAACCTCAGAGCATACAAAAAAAATTTGTGTTATCAAATTCTTTTTCTCATAAACTGCTGACACTCAGCTGTAATTAAGGATGCACTTTCCCACTCTCCCAACAACTGTCACTTAGGCTGGGCTCCCACTCTTTAATGAGAAGCTCTCAAGCAGTGAACAGAAAGTGGGGCAGATGTAACAGTAAGACTGCTTTAGTCCTGCATGTACCACTTCCGTGCACCAACATGCAGAAAGCTGATTTTTTCACCTACAGGAAAGGTTCAAGCCAGGTTTGATTCCTGGAATGACCTTCAATATTGTCCTGGGTTCAGCAGTAGCAGTCATTTTTCTCCTTCTTAGTAGCTGATGCAGCACTGTGGTTTTGACTTTCGGCCTGGGAACAGCACTGATAACACCGATGTTTTTAGTGGCTGCTCAGTAATGTTTACTCTGACCAAGGACTTTCTGAGTCTCATGCTCTGCCAGGGAGGAGGGGAAGCTGGGGGGAAGCAGAGACAGGACACCTGACCCAAACTGACCAAAGAGGTATTCCATACCACAGCACGTCATGCCCAGTACATAAACTGGGGGCAGTTACCTGGAATGGTGAGATCACTGCTCGGGTCAGGCTGGGTATTGGTCGGCAGGGAGTGGTTGTATTCTCTTCCCTTGCTATTTCCCTCATCATTATTATCATTGGTGGTAGCAGCAGTGATTTGTGTTATACCTTAGTTACTGGACTGTTCTTATCTCAACCGGTGGGAGTTACATTCTTTCGATTCTCCTCCCCATCCTGCCAGGAGCTGGAGGCAGGAAGGCGGGGAGTGAGCGAGCAGCTGTGTGGTTCTGAGTTCCTGGCTGGCCTTAAACCACGACAGCTCTTTTTGCATTCTCCAGAACCCCACATGCTTCATGAAACGTTCCTTCTGCTGTGTGAAAATTGCTCATTTCAGAAATAGCCACGCTAGGTCTATGAGTGTCACAAAACTTAAGAGGAAGCATCCAGGGTCATGCTGCAAATGCAGTAGATGTCCAAAATGAAAAAAGGTCTTTGTGACTTAGAATTGCAATTGAAGAGCCTGATCCTGCAGCACAGACAGTTTCTTATGCATGCCAAAGAGGTGAGATTAGCACCTTCCATTACATGTTGTAATTTGTGACTGCAAGGAAAATATATGGGGATGAACCTTATTCTGAGGTTAATCTGTGCTGTGCTGCTAATGTCACAGCTTCCAGAAAAGAGGAAGCCAGTGCAGCCTAATGGCTCAAACACTGGTAGAGAATAACCGTGCATTTTGTTATCTCCTGACTTTTGGAAGTCTTGTGGTGCTTGGGCACTTGGGACTTCTCAAAGGCTCCTTCTGAGCCCTTGTGGTAGTCCTGATACATTTTACTGTTCTGGGACTTCATTTTGAGTGGCAGGGATCATCTTGGACTCTTTGGCTTAACGGAACTTAAATAGCACAAATTAAGTATGTTATGCAGGATGTCCTTTATCTCACAGAGCGGTGGTGTTTAAGTGGTTGAAGAGGAGAGACTATAGTCCAACACTTGTGTGATTCGTTCATGAAAACATAGAAATGGGGGGGGAAAGGAAGGTCCTGTTTCCACAGAAAACCAAAAATGCCACCTTGGTCTGTTATTAACCCATATTGTTTCTGAGAGAGAACCAATATCTTAAGTCACATTGAGAGAACCCTCTTAGTCATGTAGGGTATTCTGACCACCAAGCCAAGACAGCTTCTCTGTGTATTTTTTAACAGCAGTTGCCTCAGTTTTTTACCCACAGGCTCTTTTTTTTTCCCCCTTTTCTGCTACAGCAATCTATTCTCAGCAATGTCTTCCCCATGTAATTTCCCAGAAACTCCACTTAAATGAACTTGAGAGATTAAGAGAACCTTTCCCTGGTTAAATTAAATATTAAATATTTCCTCTTTCACAGTCAGATATTCTGAAAACCCAGATTTGTCTTGTTATATTTGGCCAAAACCTTTCTCTTTTTTTCAAAACCCTTTTAAGGTTGGACACATTACAGGGTCCACCAGATGAAGCTGCTTCGTTGATATTCTGCTACTCCTACATTCAGGATCCTATTCTCCCTGTTATCTACTGGTTGACTAAGAATCCCCAGCAAATGACTATGAAAGTAATTCACTAGAGGAAGTCCTGTAAGTATTTTACTCCATTGTGCACATGTAATTGCCATCACTGCATTACTGAGAAGGGAAAGAATCTTTTCATGAATTCAACAGCATTTATCATACTGTATTCACTAAATTAATATTAAATGAGACAATACCATATCTAAAATTTCTTTTGCTCCTCTTTTTCCTCTAACACAAAATAGAAATGGATCTGGAAAGCACAGTAGCAGATATTCAGGGCTGTGCTAATTGGGCTCCCTGTCTCCCTGCCACAGCCAGACATAACACTATTTACAGCCAGATGCTAACAACTCATTGTATCTGTGGCTGAATAGAAACCAGCAAGCAGCTTCAAATGAACAGAACTGAGATACAGAGGTTACCCCTTTTGTATGTCATGTGGCAACAGATTGGGAAATCTCCTGCATTTCCCACCAAGAAGCTCATTAAAATGAGGGGAAGAGGGAAAGATTTCTCAAAATATGTGCTGGAATTATGCAGATAATGAGAGGAAACAAATCCCTGTGCTTGCACTTAGGAAAACAAAAAACCCAGCCTATTTACAACCAGCTCCTCCAGCCTCAGATGCTCTGTGCAAGGACTGGTGCTGGCCCAGCTCTCTTCAGACTTTACACCCAGTCTAGCCAGGCTTACTATCTATCACTAATTGCAACGGTGTCCATCCAACCGAACAGGCAAATCCTTCGTGACTCGTTACCTAATACTTCCTCAGGTGCCTGATCTGCAGGTAGGAAATGCTAATTATCAAGTGAACAGCATCCACTGGACTACCACAGTCACTGGTCCTTTACACTCCCTATACCACCCCATTCTCCGTTCATCAGGACAGCTCAGCCCTGTTTGTGATACCCACCAGCCAGACTGCAGTCTGCAGTGAAACAGCTCTTTGGTGAACTGAGCAGCTATAGAATTGTTGACTAAAAACCCCGAAGAAAGTCAGCTGGCCAACTGATGGCATAAAAGAATGATTAATGGCAATATCTGAGCTATTTTCTTGCAAATGAGGTTATTGGGAAGGACACATTGAAATTAACTTTCTTCACTTCCTTAGTCCATCTTTAAGGATTGATTAGAGCTCTAGAAAGTGGGAGATAAAAGCCACTGAAAACTACAGAAGATATTAACAGAGTGGCCACAAGCCCATACTATGATGGAAGCTCTCAAGTTGCATGATAGGGTAAAAAACCAAGGTGAAGGGTAGCTATACAAATGACATAACTAGCAAGATTGCTGCACCATTGCTCCTGAGGCAGTATTGTAGGGAATATGATGAGGAGCAGATTCCTCTGAGCTAACAAGGGAATTTGGGAACTATCACTGCCTAACCCAGAGCAGCATATGTAGCAATAGCAAGGGGAGCACCAATACAGGTCTCAAGTGAAAGCTGCATTGCTCAAACTGGTCTCTGAAGGAGACTGTGAAGGGTATATGCACCAGCAGAGCATTGCCATGCTGAACAGGTCTCATTGCGTTGTTCATTTTATGCCACAGGTCTGAGGGGGCGAACAGAAAATGAAAGGCTTTTGTTCCACAGCGCACCCAGACCCATTACAGGTCTGACACTGAGCATAGGGCTCACACAACTGTTTCCTCCTCTCCAATCAGTGTGGGACCTTGCCCCTTTGCAATGTACCCCTCTTCTGTCCCAGACACCATAGAAAAAGCCAGAGTGCTTTGCCAATTTGCATGGCAGCAGCATGTAAGGGAAGAGACCTTAAGAGAGGAGGTGTTTGTGGCAGAAGGGGAGCATGGCATATAACAAGACCTCATGTTCAGAAGATGCCTTCTAGGTGGACCACTTCCCCCACTTCAGTCTCACCTCCCAGTGACAACTTTGTGCTGCTGACACTCTCCCATTGCCTGGCTAGACATGGATCCTTCACAGGCACCACTGCATTCGCACCCTATGAAGAAGAAAATCCTTCAGATCTTAGACCCCAAAGTGCAAAGAGAGAGGAAAATTCAGGCATATTGTACAGTGTCTGAAAGGGAAGAGGGAGAACACCAGTAGGAGATAGATACACAGGCTCCAATTATGGTCATCAATGAGCACAGATATCATCAATGCACAGCAGGTCTGAGACTATTTGTGAATGCAGAGGTGACTCAGCCGGTCTCACAGCAGAGACCATGCAGCTAATATACCCTTTGCATAGAAGATAAAAGCTTAGAAATAAAGCCCACAGACCCAATGAGATATATAAAATCCAACGCAGACTCTCTGCAAGACCAGAAAGGATCCAGATGGAATTTTATCATTTGATGGACACAAAAAAACAGTAATCCACCCTTCTTAGAGCCATTTTCAGAGAGACCTAAAGGCTTTGGAAGAGGTGAGTAGACAGAGTGTATATCCAGGACTGGAAAATTGATCTGCCAGGTGGACTTACACTTTGGGTGCTTGGAGATGAGACTTCAAGTGACTGTTTTATTCTAGAAAGGGGGCTTTTTGATGTGCTCCTTGCATGCATGAGAAAGGTATTATCTCAGACTACCTGCATCAGCAGAGAGTTTGAAGTCATGGTGACTCAAAATTACGAAACTGCATCTTTCCATGGACCAAGGAGTAACAGGAAGTGTTAGATCAGGATAAAAACATTAATAAGATGGAGACTTTTCAGTTTTACTGTCAGAGGAGCCTGGAAAATAGGTACCAGCACTAACGAGGTCATTACCTGAAACAGCATCAGAACTTGAAATCTTCTATCCACTTCCAGCTAATCTCTGCCTAAATGTCTTTTACCCATTCTAGACCCAGATCAAATGGATGTTTAAACACAAGCTTAATATTAAAGCAATAAAGATCAAGCATCTAAAAGCATCTCTTTAACTAACAAATGCATGTCTGACTGTGTTACTGGGATTCTATGGCCCTTTAAAGAAGCCACCCAAGGTCAGCAGGACTTGAAGACATCGTCATTTCCTTTGTGGGCTGGATCTAGGCACATGCTAAATACATTTAAGAGTTTTGCTAACCTAAAACTTGAATCTCCTCATAACTCACTCCCCACCTCAAGAACAGAGACAATGTTTTTCTTCCTACCACCATTTGTCTATTTCAAAACTGCAGTTTCTTTGGCTGTAAAATCTGCGGTTGTGAGGACTAAAAATTCCCTAGAGCAAGGGTTGTATCTCATTATCTGTTTTAATAATGCATAACATAAGATTGGCAAAATCCTAATACAAAACACAATATCAAGCAAACAAAAATATCCTTTAACAAAATTAAACCCCCCTCAAACGTACATTCCCTGTTCCTCAGAAGATCAAAACCAAATGTCTTTTGAAATAACATATTCAATCTTCAGAGAAACGATTCCATCTTTTGTTCTAAACAGTAAGAGCTGGCATATGTATTTTGCTATTGAATGGGAAAGAAATTCTAAGATACAAGCCATAAACTGGTTTATCTTCCCAATAAATTAGAATCCTGAAGTTTACTCCTCTTTGTTTCCTCTGTGAACAGCCAGGAAATGTTTCTCACCAGAATGTGCTACTTGAGGAAGAAAGGACAGCTCTTAAAAAACAAAGAGCTCCACATGAACTCTGCAACGTATGTATTGGTAATGCTGACTCATGATGTATTTACAAGCCATGCACATAGCATTTAATATGCAACATTCAAAGTGCCAATGTCTGCATTGAATAAAAGTGAAAAATTGAAGATCTGAGTCAGCTCAATTCAGATATTCTCCCAAAATGCACCCAGAGTAATATCCCCTGAAAGAAATTCAGTATCAGTCCAAGCACAGGGAATTCAGAACTGTTTCTTTTCAGCAATACATTCCCCCAAGAGACTAACTTCCTTCTTAACTTTGATTCATGTCCACAAGGTCCTGATTCTCCTCCAGAGTCATCAGCTCAGGGAACCCTCCTACCCTCCTTTGGGCTAAACACTATGGTATTGTAACAGTCCAAGAGAGTTATGGGCCACCAGACTGGGTTCAGGCTTATCTTGTCTCTTGTGCTTGTCCATATGTGCCCCCTCTTCCCTTGCCTGCTCCCACTCCTCCCATCTACAAGGATCTTTCTTTTCCTGTAACTCACACCAGCAATCCACCTTTTTTGGGCCATGATGAATGAAAAACTATCATCTCCCCAAATAAGACCGATGATTTCCCTTTTTAAATGAAAACAAAATGAGGTGCATCCTGACAACACACAGGTGAGCATCTGAGCGCTTGGGAGGGAGCATCTCTAGACATGATATAGGGAATCTGATCACCTTAGTCATAGTTGTGGTTTCAAGGCTTCCAATGGTTTTGTGAAAAGTCTCTTTTTCAGATCTTAAGGAATGGAATTTTTTCATTCATGGTTTCTGCTTTGAAGGTACTTTGAAGGTACAGATGTTATTCCTGGGATGAGGATTGGGCCTGATTCTTCCTCTGATGTTTTTTTAGTCTGCAAGTATTCCTGAAATGTGCTGGTGACTTCAGTCCAGGAGCACTGGCAGGGCTGAGCCCAAAGTCCTTGTACTGGAGGGAATGTCATGTCAGTTAATCCTACTTAAGACTAACTTTGACTAAGAATACATTATTTCCCAGTGAAAACACACCATTTATTGACAGCCAGTGTAAAACTGAGTCAGGCATCAGAGTCATTATTACTCTACTTAATGCCTCCCACCCTGGATGTTAATGACTCCAGCTATGGAAGTACCCATGCCATAAGGAAGGAAACTGAGGCACAGTGATGGAGATGTGCAAAGAGACATGCAAGAGACGCTGCTGCTCTTTCCCCAAAAGGCATAGTCCTGCAGGTGAGACACCTATAACCTTTTTACCCCTTCCAGAACTGTCTACACAAACTGTCCAGACCTGCCATACAAGCAATTCAGACACCTAGCTTTAACTTCTGGAGTCAGTCTACACTAGCTGGTGTCCTGCCAGGATATAGAGCTTGAGAAATTCACTTCTACTCCTACCTGCATTACACAAGCTTGGAGGGACCCAAGGAAAATAATTTTCTCTGTTACATACTGCACACTTACTTTCCTTTGAAAAGCACTTTGGGAAAACTTGCAAAGGAGGGCTATATAAGAGCTAGAAATCATTATTATTATTATCATTATTAGCACTATCATTATTAGCATTATCATTATTATTACTACTACTAGAACTCCTCCGGACAGAACTGATAGCGCTGCACAATACAGCACTGAGCAGATAAAAAGAGGTTTTATACCAAGAAATACCTTTAAAACAAGCTCAGTGATGAAGAGCCTAGCCCCTAGCCACCACATTTTCCTTAACCATTGCATGATTGCACATAGCACCAAAAAGATTAATTAATTCCTACACCAGCAGGAGGGGAGGAACTGCCAGCTCAAATCAACCCTTAGGTCTCCGTAGTTACAGCATCTCATCTCCCATAGGAAAGTTCAGAGGAAGGGATAAGTAATCTCACAGCTACCGAGAGGAATCTAACTGCAAGGAAATTCTCTTTCTAACCTCTTGTTATTTGGAGGCTAAAGCTAAAATGATGAGGCGCTGTTCCTCACCCAGTGCAGACAGGTATCAGCTTGTCAATCTGACAGCCAAAGGAGATAAGGATGCTAAATGATTTGCCTAAAGCATTAGGGCCACGTTTACGTTGAGGAAACTCCCCACAAGGTGACCACATCAGTGGAAAATCCATAATGCAGTTGTCTGCACTGGCTCAGGGCAGGGCTCAAACTGCTGCAAACACCACTACAGTCTATTTTTAGCTTAAAAACCATCATGTGTATGTGTAAACTCCGTTAGGGGTGGCACAAGTGTCAGCTCTCCATACCAACAGCTTTCACTCAGAACCACACCAGACCACAGTCCTGTGCTTGATCAGCCAGAATCTCAGTGAAATCCTGCTTTAATTGCGTAGCATTGTGATCCAGCGGAAGCTCGTGTTGTGATATATCCTATTGTAACAGTGATCCAATGCAAATCACTCGCATGGGGAGAGTGCTCCCTTTTTTACCGCGCCTGTCATTCACGCTGCGCAGCATTGCAGCAGTGAGCAACAGGCTGGGCTGTGTCATGGGGAAACCCCTCTGCTCTCGTCACAGATTTATGGCTGCCCATGACAAGCAGACGTAGCTTTAGTTTCGGCTAGAAGACGCTTGCGAGGCTGTCTAAATAATTCATCTTTAAGAGCTCATGTCAGCCTTTCCAAGGGCACGCTCCAGCAGGAGCTGCCTCCTGCAGCTAACAGCCACGAGTCCCCACAGCGCACAAAGCTGTACGGAAATTGTGCATTGAGGCTGAGGCAGCTCCTCATCCGGCACTGCAAACACCAGGCATTGTGAATAAATCCAAACGCCTGAGACAGACCGCTGCCTCATTTTGCTCCTGCTGTCTGCAGTACTGCTGCTGTTTTGCTATTCGCACAACAAACAAAGCCCTGATCTGCTCGATACGCTGGAATCGATACCGCTCTTTGGCAAGGCTACGCAGTTATGCACAGTAATGAAAGCTAAAAGAAGATAACTGGGGCTTCCCAGGAAAACACAAAGCTATTCTATCACCATTAGGACCCCACTGGTAAAGGGTTGTTGACAATATGATAATAATTTCTTCATTGAATCAGCAAATGCAGCGACAATGCATCTTTCGAGAAGACACTGCCCTGGGTGGGAAAGATTTCAAATGGTCTCCCACACTCTTCCTGAGCCCCAGACACTTCCAGCCAGATGCGTTGCATTGCACTCATTTTACAAACTACTAAGTTCAGAGTCAAAGAAGTGACTTTCAAAGGTCACAATGAACACATAATGGCAGAAGATGTTCACCCCCTTGGTCCTATTTCTAACTGAGCGTTCAAAAGCAGACAGTAATTCTTCATTGCAGCCTCTGCCCTCTTAAAAAAGCACCCAGACCTCTTCAGCATCTTTTAGTAATAACAATATGGAGCTGGTTCATACAATCCTGGACAGGGTCCTCAGCTATTGCCATGGTGCGTTGCAAAGCCACTACCAGCAGATACCAGAAAGAATAAGTTTATTGGGCAGAAATACATATTCAAAGTGAAAAAACTAAGTAAATGAGCTGAATTCATTGATGAGGACATTGCCTCCTATCTGACTGAAACCTAGGCCAGGTTCAAGGAGAACAAAGCCCCATCAGGAAACCCAGGAGATGGATTTTGAAACATTTCGCTGCAGCTACATTTTCCTTTGTGGAGGTTTTGCCTGCCTCGTCCCAGGCAGTCCATTTTCATGCACACAGTGCCTGCACAGCTACGTGGCAGGGAAACCCCCATCTGCTCCCCTTGGATTCACACTCAGCCGTGACAAATGACTTTAGCTTCAACTTTCTGCTAGGAGATGCATATAGAAAATGAGGTCAAAAAGGCTCACTTTAAATTATTCATCACACAAAAAATCACCCTGGCTTTTCTAAGCCTGTGCAGCCAAAGAGGAACCACCAGCTCCCTGGAGCCAGAACGGCTCATCCTTTGCTCTGCTGCCTATAGCTCTGCTCTAAATGAGGGATGGCAAACACAGCACCACAGCAGGGGTGTGGGAGTGGGGAGATCTGGATTACTCTGTTCCAAACACCAACTGCCTCCATGTGTCAGCCTGAGAGAGGCAGAGGCACTGATTTGGAGATCAGAAGGGACTGGATTGATGCTGGAAAATCTCTGCAGTGAAATCCCCAATCCATGTGACATAAGAGGTCAGGCTAATCGATCACCATGGGGGAATGCAGGAAAATCTCTGAGGGACTATTTGGATCATCAGCTGTGATTTCATGGTGTAATGCAGAAATGAACACACCATTTTTCTGGAATAAGTTCAGGGTTGGGTTTTTTTGGTTAAGCAAATTAGGAAAGAGCGATTGTCAGTGAAAAGACTTGCTGACAGACAGCATTTGGATGCACCTCCTCAGTTAATCTGTCCTAGCAGTTAATCACTCACACTTTCAATACATAATAGACCTTTTCTTCAGTTGAAACTGTGTTGACATGACTTTGCCTGTCTCTGTGTGCAAGGGCCTCACTCCCCACATCTATTCTACTTTTATTGCAGCTCAGTACTTCCCCACTTGCCGGTGGAGGTGATGCACCAGCTGTTGAAAAACCTAAGAGAAACTTCAAGCAGAAACAAAAATGCATAGGAAAACATTTGGGCACTGATGGAAGCCAGGAAGTTTTAAGTTAGTATCACTGCTGCACTTTTAGTGCAACATGGCAAAAGGCAGAGGGAATCCTCATAAAAGGATGCGCTATGCTGGGAAATACTGGGGCCATAAAATCAAGTGCATGTAATCTACAGCAGAGGTGCTGTTTGTGCTGTCATGTATTTATCTGGTTTGATGGCTATTTCTGCAGGCTCACCCTCCTTCCAGCTGTCTTCCTCTTTGCAGAGAGATTGATTGACTCTCCCATTTTTCCTCAGGCTCCACATACTCTTTTACAAGCACCTTATGTGACACAACAACCTAATTTCAGTTTATTTGTCCCAGCAAATGACATGTGTGCAGTTGGGTACTGAGCAGCTCTAAAACCAGCAATGGCTTTGCTATAAGCTAAGAAGTTATCGATTTCCATTGGGAAATGGCAAAGGGTCATTCCAAAATACCAGCAACTGCCAGGGTCCCATTAGCTCCACAAATCCTCTGCATCTCAGTGTCAGTCTCTTATAATTACACTACTGAGTGCCATTACTAATCTCATTTTAATGAATTTTAGTACATGTATGTGCTTTTGTTTCTGCCAATATCAACTTATCTTGAGCATTAAGACAGATGAAGTCCTAAATAATTAAAGTTGGGGTTTTTTATAAACAGAAACATTTCACTTTCATGGGAACCACCTCTTGCTCACTTTTTGCCTGGCTCCACTATTTGGAGACCCCGACCTAGCAGATATTAATTACAGGGATGTGCTTAATTTTAACATACATGTAAGTTTTGAAGAGGTTTACACATTCACCTTAAGCTATTAAAACTGAAAGACAGCAAAGCACAAATGGAGTGCTTTATAAAGCTGGCACTCAAACATCAATATCAACAACATACAGACTTGTCCTAGGGGTTACAGAGGGGTGTAGCTGCCTTTTTAATTCCTTCAAACTTAGCAGTTCCTACAGAAGGCTGTTTTGTAACTGAGTTACAAGATAAGGAAAGTAGAAGGAGAGAAGTTATTCCAAGCATAATGTCATTAGAAGAAAAAAAAATAAGTGAAATCTCGACTTTGCCCAACATTCAAGAATGCTCCATTCATGGTGTGTATATTCATTTATGAATCGTATAATAACTGTTATTAGTACAGCCCTCAAAAGGGACTGGACAGGCAAAGGCTGTATCAGTTCTGCATTTAATGCCATCAGTCGTGATGGGAATGAAAGTTAGAAACAGCCCCATAACTTTTCAGACTTATACCTTGGGAATTGAAGGATCCTGGGGGACAGGGAACATCCCCAGTGCCATTCATTTCAGTAGCAGATGAAGAAATGTAATACCCTCTGTGAGGTACGATTCTGTGCATGAGGCTGGGCTCTTGCTTCAAATTGAGAGCGAAGGAAGGAGGGAGATAAAATAATGCCATAATGATGGCTACTGAATAGCCTTTATTTACTCTCCTGGAACTACATAAATACCAGTCTGCAGTCAGCTAAATGCATTGCCTACTCAAGCAGTTTTAAAGCATGAAATTTACTCAGCTGTACCCGTAACTTAATAGGCCAATTACTGATAAGAACACACCAACTACACTAGGATTAAGAGCTAAACATAGGTTTTCTTAAGAACACATCAAGAAATTAAAAAGCTATGTGGTCATTATTGTTAATGGTGTGAAGGCAAGGCCTAGAGGCATCGGCTCAGATCAGAAACAAGCGTGCCAGGAGCTGTACAAATAGAGGACAGGGAACTAAATGCCAGAATGGGCTGAGAATATAGAAAGAGGCAGAAAAATATGGGGGAGGGTCAGCAGAGGGCAGGAAAAGCTGCAAGGAGACATGCAAGCATCATCCAAGCATCATGAACTGTCTAATCATGGGTTTCTCCCTGGGCTGGGCTAAACAGAAAGAGTGTGGGGCATTGCTGGGAAGGCAGAGGGGACTCCAAAGGGTAGAGGGGCAATGCTGAGTTAGAAAAGACCACAAAGGAGAAAATGGGATTACTGGCAAATAGAAAGATTGAAGAGAATTGTTAGTTGAACAGTCAGGAGCTGAGATAAGGACCTACCAGCAGATATAACCTTACGGGAGTACACACAGCCAAGCAGAGACCAGAAGATCATGTTGCTGATTTCTCACCAACCCACAGACTGGATGTCCTGGGAGCCTGAGGAGGGTCTGCACAGATTCACTTCTGTTATGATCCACAGGCTCTCACACACTCCCAGGTGCTTTGTTCCCGTTGCCTTTTTTAAGCTCTCCAAGTGTCTGAGCCTGGTAACACTTCTGCTTACTTAGCAGTTGCTTTTCCTCCCTCAGCTGTCACACTCATTTTGTGCCCTCCCAGGGATGCTTTCCTCAGCTTTCCTTATGCCCTTTCTGTTCTCTTCAGCAAGTCCCAAATCTTACAGTGCAGCTTCTCTTCTCATCAGGGAGAGGTGGGAAGTTCATCACAAGTTACACACATTGCCTTCTGCTGCTGGCAGCGGGAGGATGCTTGAAATACAGGATAAGCTGTGTACCTGCTCATTTCTGTGCTGCAAATTGCTTCCCATCACCAGCATCTCAAACCCCAAATGGACAACTGTTTGTAGGAAACATTAGGCACCTGCCTCAAATAACGTGGAAATGTGGAAGTGCTGGACCCTGAGCAGGTCACTCCTCTTCTTCAGCTTTGCCAGTGGTGCTCTGCAGGGGCAACTGGGATCTGGATTTGTTGCTTGTCCACACTTCACACAAGCACCCTTTTGATCACCTGGCATTCCTGGAGCATGAAATGTAAGTGCACCCACAGGGGCACAGTTTCCTGGCTGGGACACAAGCCTGGTGATCAGCTTCCATTACAGCAGAATCATCTGTCCCATCCATCTTTATAGCATTGTCCCCTGACAGACGTCAGCCTGCAATAAAACAGGGCTGAATTTTTGCTGATCTTTCTCCCTTTGTCTTAGCTGGGACTCTGTTGGGCTCTTTTGGCACAGAATTGCATGGAACTCTGTGAAGCGCTACCTCCAGACAGTCTGAATTGTTTCCCCACTGTGATACAGGATTTGTCAGAGCCTGCTCTGTGAAGGTCCGTCTCCCTGGTCACCTTTGGCTGATGTCATAGAATCACAGAATAGTTAGGGTTGGAGAGGACCTTAAGACCATCCAGTTCCAGCCCCCCTGCCATGGGCAGGGCCACCTCACACTAAACCATGTCACCCAAGGCTCTGTCCAACCTGGCCTTGAACACTGCCAGGGATGGAGCATTCACAGCTTCCCTGGGCAACCCATTCCAGTGCCTCACCACCCTCACAGTAAAGAACTTCTTTCTTATATCTAACCTGAACTCCCCCTGTTTAAGTTTAAACCCATCACCCCTTGTCCTACCACAGAATGGTTTGAGTTGGACTTTCAGGGAACACAAGGAAGGATGACTGTCATTTTAAGGGAGTCCTAACATATAAGGTGTGGACATATATGGGCACATAATTAAGCATGCCAATCACCACACACTGTATGCAGATATTTAACTTAGCATTTGCATATGCATTAATCCACATTATGTATGAAGAAGTGGTACTTGCAGAGACAAATTAAGCATGCAACACAATGGATAAATTGTTTAAATAACATGAATGTTTATCATTCAGTTCCCTGTGTGCAAGACAGGGCTGTTAATAATTAGTTTCCTACCTCCAAAAGAGCATGCATGTGAATTAGTTAATAGTTGCAAAGCACTTTGAAGTTGCAAAGCAGCATAAGAAAGCTATCCGTTATTCTGTATAGTAAAGGTACTTCCAAATGAAATGATTTGCCTATTTAAGATCATTTCCCTCCCAAAATCCCCTAGAATCCCTCATCCATAATATTAATTAACATCCAATATATAAAAAAACCCTGTGTTTAAACATACATGTGGAGTTTCAGGAGCAAAACTGTGTCTCCAACCCCAGTGTGCCAAGGACAAGATAGAGTGGCATATTCAACTACACATAAAAAACACAGTTGTATGAGTCAGGTACAACAGACAGGGAAAAGAAAGAAGTGTACAAGAGAAGAGATACTCCAGGCTTATAGTGCATTAATATGGCCCAAGAGACCCAGGTTTAACTAGTAGCTCTGCAATGGATTTCTGTATGACCTCGGACGTCTCATGACCTATAGGTTAGAATGCAACGGCCAACTCACTAACTGCAGCCCCTGCAAAATAGAGGGGTTGTATGAGTAAACCATCTTGGGTGCCTTGTTTCATGGAATCATAGAATAGTTAGGGTTGGAAAGGACCTCAGAATCATCCAGTTCCAACCCCCCTGCCATGGGCAGGGACACCTCACACTAAACCATCTCACCCAAGGCTCTGTCCAACCTGGCCTTGAACACTGACAGGGATGGAGCATTCCCAGTTTCCTTGGGCAACCTGTTTCAGTGCCTCACCACCCTTACAGTAAAGAACTTCCTCCTTATATCCAATCTAAACTTCCTGTTTCAGTTCGAACCCGTCACCCCTTGTCCTATCACTGCAGTCCCTAATGAAGAGTCCATCCCCAGTTTGGCTGATGTTTCAACAGCGTAATCCAGCCCAACACCTCATGCACATGATAAGATATTCATTTGAGGTGCCAGAATCCCCCAGTCATGGCTGTGCTCTGCCGAAGGAAAAACAAATCTTCTTAAATATTGAAAGGGGATAGGGAAGTGGCAGTAAGGCATTAATTTGTACAGATCTGCAGAGGCAGGCAGAAAATGGAACGAAAATGGCAATTAATATAATTTACAAAACACACGACTGGTAACAGGGAAATGAAGGGAGCACTGAAATGACCAGTAGAGCTAGAAATAATTACAGCATATATTTCCATGTGAGTTATTGCTAATGGCACACAGCAAAAGGGCTCTTAGGCAAGTAGAAAAAGTAGGAATTTTCAAAGGATAGATATTTTTGCCTGTATATCAAACCGAGCAGGAATTTTATACCGAGGGTGGAACAGAAAGATTGCCATCTGTGAGGAAAAGGGGATGTGAGGTAGCATTTGCTAAAATTAAACTTTTTTTAAAAACAACAGACACATATCTTGCACCAAGAGCCTTTAAGGGAGGAGGAACTCTCAGTAAAGCAAATTTCAACAGATCTTGGGAAACATGGGAAACTTAAAATGACTGCAGGACTACCGACATCAGTTGAATGTGGAAAAGTATAAAAGGGATGAACTAGGGAATTACAAACCAACCCAGCTGATCTGAGTAAATAATATAATCAAAGAGTCACAGAACCATTAGGGTTGGAAGGAACTGCTGGAAATCCTCTAGTCCAATCCCCTACTAAAGCAGGCTCACCTAAAGCCAGTCACACAGGATCACGTCCAGGTGGATTCTGAATACCTCCAGAGAAGGAGACTCTACAACCTATCTGCACAGCCTGTTCCAGTGCTCTGCCACCCTCAAAGTAAAGAAGTGCTTCCTCATATTCTTCCAGTGTTTCAGTTTGTGCCAGCTGCCCTTTACCCTGTCTCTGGGCACCACTTAAAAAGGGTCTGGCCCCATCCTCTTGACATCCAGCCTTAAGGCATTTGCTCTCCATCATCTCTTCTCCAGGCTAAATAGGCTCAGCTCTTAACCTTTCCTCACAAGACAGCTGCTCCCATTCCCTAATCATTCTGTAGCCCTTCACTGGACCCTCTCTAGTAGCTCCTTGTCTTTCTTGGATTGAGAAGCTCAGAACTGGACGCTTGGTGGCCTCACCAGGTCAGAGTAGAGGAAGAGGATAATCTCCCTCAACCTGCTGGCCATACTCTTCCTGATTCACCCCAGGACATCACTGGCCACAAGGGCACATTGCAGGCTCTTGGTTAACTTATCCATCACTTCTCCACAGAGCTGCTTTCCAGCAGGTCAACCCCTTACCTGTACTGGTGCATGGGGTTAATCCTGTTCAGGTTCAGGACCCTACACTTGCCTTTGTTGAACACCATTAGGTTTCTCTCCATCCCACTCTCTAGCCTGCCCAGGTCTTGCTGAATGGCAGCACAGCCTTCTGATGTACCTGCCCCTCCTCACACTTTTGTATCACCAGCAAACCTGCTGAGGGCACACTCTGTCCATTCATCCAGGACACTGATCAACAAGTTGAATAAGACTGGACCCAGTATTTACCCCTGGGGAACACCGCTAGCTACAGGCCTCAAACTAGACACTGCACCACTGATAACAACCTTCAGATCTCTGCAATTCAGCCGGTTTTCAATCCACCTCACTGTCCACTCATCTAACCCACACTTTCTGAAATTTATCTATGGGGATGTTACAGGAAATAGTGTTAAAAGCCTTGCTGACGTCAAAATAGACAACATCCACTGCTCTCCCCTCATCTACCCATCCAGCCATTCCATCATAGAAGGATATCAGATTGGTCAAGTGTGATTTCCCCTTGGTGAATCCATAGTGACTACTCCTGATAACTTTCTTTTCCTCTACATGCTTAGAGATGACATGCAGGATCGGCTGTTCCATAATCTTAGAATCATAGAATCATAGAATAGTTAGGGTTGGAAAGGACCTTAAGATCATCTAGTTCCAACCCCCCTGCCATGCCCAGGGACACCTCACACTAAACCATGTCACCCAAGGCTTCATCCAACCTGGCCTTGAACACTGACAGAGATGGAGCATTCACAACCTCCCTGGGCAACCCATTCCAGTGCCTCACCACCCTCACAGTAAAGAACTTCTTCCTTATATCCAATCTAAACTTACCCTGTTTAAGTTTTAACCCATTGCCCCTTGTCCTATCACCACAGTCCCTAATGAAGAGTCCCTCCCCAGCATCCCTATAGCCCCCTTCAGATACTGGAAGGCTGCTATGAGGTCTCCATGCAGCCTTCTCTTCTCCAGGCTGAACAGCCCCAACTTCCTCAGGCTCTCTTCATGCGGGAGGTGCTCCAGTCCCCTGATCATCCTCGTGGCCTCCTCTGTACTTGCTCCAACAGTTCCATGTCCTTTTAATGTTGAGGACACCAGAACTACACACAGTACTCCATGTGAGGTCTAGATCTTCCTGGTCTTGGAGGTGAAACTGGGTGGCCTGTAGTTTCATGGGTTCTCCTTGCTGAATTTTAGACTATATCAACAGAAATCTTGAAGCAATAACGCAATGAAACCCTTCAGCATGGTCTCATGGCAGGAGGGTTTTCGAACTATCCTTTTTTTTTTCTGATTAAAGAACAATCAATTGATTAATTATTGTGCTTGTATTTAAAGCATGCAACTTAGTATCACACATTTTGACTTTAAAAACTTGCAGTAACATACAGTAAATGGGTTGCAACTGGATTAGTGACAGATCTCAAAACATAGATGTTAATGGGGGATATTTTTTAGAAGAGGTTCCCAAGAACTGGTCCTTGTTTTGTTTTTATCACTATGGTCACTGACAGACTGCCTTTACCAGTAAAGTCTGCAGTGATTCACAGATCAGTAGATAGAATGTAATAAGACAAGTCACTGCTACAAAATACTTCAACTGACACAGTTGCAAAACCAACCATGGACCCAGATTAGGTGATTGAGATGGAAATTCTTCATGGATTATGGTCACAACATGAACTCTTGCTGCAGTGATAAAAAGGAGCAGGGGATGTGTGATTTATAAGAAGGAATATCAAACAAAAGTGAGTATATGCATATATAATCAATCATAGAATCATAGAGTAGTTTTGGGTTGGAAAGGACCTTAAGATCATCTGTTTCCAATCACCCTGCCATAGGCAGGGACACCTCACACTAAACCATGCCACCCAAGGCTCTGTCCAACCTGGCCTTGAACAATGCCAGGGATGGATCATTCACAACTTCCCTGGGGAACCCATTCCAGTGCCTCACCACCCCCACAGTAAAGAATTTCTTCCTTATATCCAATCTAAACTTCCCCTGTTTAAGTTCGAACCCGTCACCCCTTGTCCTATCACTACAGTCTCTGATGAAAAGTCTCTCTCTGGCATCTTTGTAGCCCTCCTTCAGATATTGGAAGGCTGCTATGAGGTCTCCTTTTCTTTGCCAGACTGAACAGATAGATAGATATAGATATAGCTGGATTAGATATAGATATAGATGACATAAGTGATATAGATGATATATAGATAGATATAAATACAGATATGTATAAGAAGGAATTTCCTCCATTAGTCACGGAGGAAAGCTGTCCAACAGAAAAGGTAATGAAATGGAGGGAGATGGTCTAAGACATTATTCATTCAACATGATTTCAGATTTTTAAGAAAAGACTGGACAAATACCTTTCCCAAATGATACAGATATGTTGATGTACTTGGGTTTCTGGTTTAGGGGTGGACAAGACAACCAGCTAAAGTCTCTCCCATTTTTATATTTTGAGGTTGTAATGAGTATAGGAGAGACCAACTGTGTTCTCTGGAATATATCTACTCATAGTGTTCAGAAGAACATGAAAAGAGTTCAAGAAAGTGCAATAACAAGATAAAACACCCAGGGTTTCAGAGTCTTCCTCCCAAAGTCCATTTCCTTACAAAGTGGAAAAATTCCCCTCCAAGCTGGTTTAATAAAACTATACTCCACAGGAGAGAAAAGGTTACTTTTCATATGTTTTTTCTCAGCCTTACATCACTACAATGGCTTTTTAATGTTCCTAAACTCCACATGACATCTAGTGAAACTTGTTAATAACACAGGATAATCATCCACTGGATCCTAATGAAATTTTAGAAGCTATTAAAAAAAAAAAAGGGAAGATTAAAATATCCTGGATGCCTATTAGTTACTTGGGGTTTCTTCCTCCTCCTTTTCCATCAAATCATTGGCCCCAAACTTAACACAAAGGGGACAGTCAATCACAGTCATTTTAATCTGATCTCTTTGTCATCGTTTATTGGCACAGCTTTAAAAACAAAAGCTGTACGTGGCAGCATCAGATGCTTCCCCTTTGTGCATTGCTCTCATCACCTGTCGCACTTCTCTTGTTCAATCTTTGATGGGAGTCTTCAGCACTCCTGCAAAATAATTTATGCATTTTCCCCACCTCTGCAACTACCTTGTGACAAGAAGAAGAAGAAATCAAGGAGGAGGCTGTAATTAATGCGTTTCCACCATCTGAAATTAATGCCGCAAAGTCAGTGCCCAGCCTTGTCACAAACATGCAGCAACTTCATCTCTACTGTCAAAGCAGCACAGTTACAAGCATGGATTGCTCTGGCCATGAATCACTGGTGAACCTCAGTCACTCCTTTGCCATGTCTGGGATTAATTCTGCAGTTTATGGTAAAGGAAGGCTATGAATCTGACATCTGTACAAAGATTATCTGTTTGACCCCTTCCTAAAGCTGGGGCTTACCTCCACTGAATAACCCCACACATTGAATCCTTCAGATGCGAATTTAGATTTAAAAAGAAGTGAATTTGTCCCATTAAGGTTATCACTTAGGGGAAATACTAATCTGTTCTGAAGGAATATGGAAAAGTGAAAATCAAGGATAGAAGTATCTAAAGAGGAGATGTTAAAAGAAATTGATTAAACAAAAAGTAATATCAGAATTATGCCTGGAGCTTCTTCAAACAGTTTGGAGGCATTCCTAAGGCAAATTATGAGAATACACGGGGGAAATAGTGGGAATTCAAAAGGAGTTCATAAGGGACTGCTAATCAGAGAGGCAAACTCACTGACACCACCTCAAGGGACTGGTAGGTAACAAATACTGTAGCCTGCTTTTGTAAAGCAGGTGAACCAAGATGTGTAGGCTTTACTGGATGTGCAGGCGAGGTGTCTGTGTGACAGTGCCAGCGAGGGACTCTTTAGTGCCACTGGCTCTGCGTCCCAGAACTCAGGTAACAGAGCTACATGGAGATCTCAGGAGTTTCCAGCAGCTGGGCTGGAATGCCAGAGCCTCCTCCAAGCAAGCAAGATTAGCTTTGACATTTCCAATATTCTGGGGTATAAGATAAGAAAAAAAAGCAATCTGTACATTTTTAGGCACTCTTCCGGCCTATATTACTTTTCCTATAATAAATCATAAGGAGAAAAAAAAAAAAAGAACTCAAATTCAACTATTTTCAAGAAACCTTTAAGAGGAACAAGTACATCCATTAACAAAAAGTCACTCGTGCCCCATATTTCTCTTGTCATCCTCATTTATCATAATCATAAACTGGGCAGGTGGAATTAGAGTCCTCACGCTGTGTTCTTATGCAGTGCCTAGAAAAATTAGAAGCCTGGTCTTGATTAAGGACTTAAAAACACTGATGTCAATAAATCACAAGACAGTAAGAGTCCATCTGAGTTAACTTTTGGCTCATTTATCACAGAACAAGGTGGCAAAAATTGCAAAGACATCCAAAAAGAAGTCACAAGGTTGGGTTTTGGGTCTTTTCCTCTTAGATTCACAAACGTTATCTTTTCAGTAAGCTGTTAAGATAGAGGATGACAGCTCTTTTTAATTATGCTGGGAAAGTGAGGAATGGGAGAAGCAGAAGAGCTGTTTGAACTGAAAACCAGCATTGGCAAAAGACAGAGATGAATATACACAGGCTGTGCATAAATATAGATACGGAATTGAAAGGTTTTGAGCCACTAAAATAGCAAAAGCCTTGAATAGCCTTCAAATAGCAGCCGTGGGAGCAAACCAACGGGATCCATGAACCCGGCAGTGATGTGCAGATGTGCCCAGGCTCTCTGTGCACTGATCGCTCTTGGGAACTGCCTGCCTCAAGAAGCAAGGACCTCAGTTCAGGTTAATTTGCTGAGCATTTCAGCCTTTTTGTTTCCTTCTCAGCCTCTTTCACAGCCCCTGTAGAGCTCCATTCTCAGCTGCTACTGTCACCTGAGCTCATCATTCAAAAGTAGTGCCAGTCCAGTACCGCACTGCAGTCCTGTTCTGAGTCCGGTACGGACAGCCTCTAATTAGCTTTCACAAAGACTTTATTCATTTAAGGAGAAGATCACATCATGTTCCTGCCTGAGATAGAAGAGGACAGAACTCAGTCCCTGCAAAGATTTTCTTCCTGTTCTGGATTCTTACATTGCTGGCTGCTTCTTTTCAGAGGGACAAATTAAAACCTCCTTCATCTCAACATTTTTGTCATTAGCTTGCCAAGAGCTATGAAGTCTCTCCTGATGTCCAAATGAAGGCAGAGCTTTCTCAGCACATGAGGAAAGGATCCAATTTTACCCCGTGGCTGTACAGCGTGCATCCCAATGCAATCCCCATTCACAAGGATGCTTGCCATGTGTTCCTGTAATATCACACAAGTAAATGGGATATTGTCTCACGGAGTACCTATTGAATAGACCTGTCACTTTTTCCACTTAGCTACAGCAGCTCTTTCTCCTTCTGCCCTCATAATCTCACCCACACCAATTTTTTTAGGCTATGAACCTGTTATGTTTCAAAACCCTGCATTTTTGCTCTTCTGGAAAGATACAATACCAGTGGCTCTCCACAGGCAAAACCAGAGCTGAGTCCCTAGGAGAAATTAGAAGATCGTGATTTCTTTATCATGAAAGTTTAAAGGAAAAAACCCACATTTGAGAGAGCTGGAAATATCCATATCAAAGTTTGAGTCTTGGAAAGCTTATATATATACACATTCATCTCTGTGACTGCTTGGTAACGTAAACCTTCCAAAGGCAAAAAGAATGAATAAAGAAGATTAACATATATGTAAAAAGCTGCTATAATTATCACAAAAGGACTTCTTTGGTAGGACTGCAAGTATTTTGGGATCTGTACTGAAACTGGGAGTCAGCACCACTAAGACACACTGCTTAAAAGATACCCAGGTCATCTGTAACTCAAAATTCAATAGACAAACGTGTTGAAATTTCTTTCAAAGTGTGTTTCCTAATGGTGATAAAATAGAGACACTATAGGTCTAAAGGGATTTATTTTTTTCCTGGTTAGGAGCACATATAAAAGAAAGACTTGTTTGGAAATGGCTTTGCAAATTTTAACTCCTAAATTGGTGCTAACAACAGCAGCTATGAAACAGATTTCTGTAGAAGGACCCCTGTGCTTTCTCCAAACACTAAGATACAGGCAGTACCGACAGAATATAGATATATGTTAAAGACCGTGCTTTTCTATTTTAACAAAGTCTGCTTTATAACCAAGAGGAAAACTGGAAGATTTGACTGATGTTTATATAACCTGCTTATTTTCAATACCTGACTTTTCAGCTTTGCTGCCTATAAATAGTCCTCCCTCACATGACACAGCATACACACAGATCCCTTGCATATCTACATGCTGTAGATACCCAAGGAAGGGTTTACACATCCCTAAGCTGTCCAAATTTCAAGAAGAATATGGGCATGGGCATGGGCATGGGCAAGAAGGAACCACAGAGGAACCACGTGCTCCAAAGGGCAGCAATCTCACAGGCACAGGGCTTACTACCCTAGGTCTGTGCCACAGCATCCAGTCCTGACTGCAGAGCACACCACACTGGTAGCACTTGCTGTGAGAAGACATTTCACAAAACCATAATTAACATTTAAAACAGCAGTTGCAGTTAAGACCTCCTTAGAAAAGACGCCCAAATCTGTTTTCAATAAAAGCATTTTAATTGCTTTAAAGGTTTTATTAAAATCCCAGCAGACCAATTACAGCCAATTGTTTCCAGCCTCTACCTGCCTAGTAATCACTCAGTTCACAACAGTGAAAGATGTGTGCTCCATTACATGCTGTCCTCTCCCTCTCTCTGATAACCACATCTTTCACTCACTGCTGCTCCCCAGGTAGTCTAGCAAATTTGGATTATCAACCTCTTTTGTTAACAATATTCTGCCTTACACTGAATTTAGGTGCTCACATATCAAAGGGTTTATTCTGTCTAAAAAAAACAGGCAAAGACTCCCCCCTACAAACAAAATACCTCCTGGCCAAGAAAACATTGTATCCAGAAAAAAATAATCAACATATAGAAAATTTTATGCTTGAAAAAGCACTAGAGTTTAAGCAGGAAATAAAAATTCTGGGTAAAACATTCTTTGCATTGGAGGCTTACATCAGCTACAGTGGAAAGAGCTAGCAAATCCTCACCATTCACATAACCACCCATTCAGCTCTTCATGCCATGGCAACAATATCATTAAATTAACCATCCTGTCAAACACAAGAAGCTTATGAGGAAGCACTACCCTGGGTTGCATCACGTGCCCACGGCAGGTAGGGCTGAAGGCACAGGAGTCACAGCAAGATGCTCCATGGACGTGGACTGCTCAGTGGGACCATGACCCCACCTTGGCTCCTGCACCCACCACAGCCAGAAAAGGGCCCCATAAGTGAGCATAATGCAGCCATATGCATAGCTAGAGGTTATTAAAAGAAGTGTATAAGGGGAGATGACAACCTGGAAACACTTCTCCCTTCTGAGATGTCAAAGGCTGAATCTGTGCCTTGCACGTCCGTGAGCTCAAGGAGTCACTGTTCCTATCAGTGATGGCGTCTATACAAGTGTATTACACACCAGGAAGTAAGTTTGATAGTTACTGTCCATGGTGAGATACTAGCATTGACTATAGGCCTGGAAACTTTTACCTACATCATGTTTAGTAGCAGAGGTTAATGGCTCTTTAATGACACTGCCTTAACACACCAAAATGGAGGAAAAAAAAAACCAGATTTTTCTTGTTTATAATCTGTGTGTTACCCAGCCACATTGTTCAACACCAGTAGAGTCATTTGTGAAATCAATGGTGACATTTAAAATGGTTATACTTCCAAGCTAAATCTGTATGTAGATACATTGGACAGCTTCTCCTGGTACCTCTTCAGTTTGCAAAGTCAGAAGTGTGGCATAAAAGCTTCCTCTACCTTGGAAGTTCTTTGGGGCTAATTTTGGAAGGGAGTTGTTTGGCCCTTTTAATATCTGACTACAAAAAATAATGGAAATCCAAAAGACATTTTATCCAGCTCACTTTTAATGTTTTTCAGCTGATGTCTCCAGAATAAGCTCTCTCTATTCATTCCGCCACAACCAGCAGTTTTCTAGCCAGAAATTTAAATAGACCAGTGAGCACTGGTGTGTCATATAGGCATTTCTAAACTTAGCTGCATACTTCTGATTTCCAACCTCTGCTCCTCCCTGGGTCAGACTACAGAGCCAAAGAGCACAACGCTGAAAGGTGCCGATAGGCAGAAGGTCTCATGGCTTTGCCAAAAGCATGTTCTGGGCATTTATGCACTACCAACCTCTCTGCAGCAAGTTTATGTCTTAGTTCATTTCATCTTCACCAGAAGATCCAACCAACTTCCAGCTCAGCTCATGATACTGGAAATGCCACTGTTTCTTCTGGGAGCCCTTCAGAGCGCTGTTAGAGCTGCTAACTCATTTCTCTTTCTCCATTCATGTTGACAGTGATAACCTCTAATGCGTTAGCACACTAGACAAGGATCCTTCTGAACAACCATCTGCAGCTGAACAGAGGGAGGTTCTGCGGCTCATCGTTTTTCTTCCTGAGACACAGCAAACATAGAATCATAGAATCATAGAATAGCTAGGGTTGGATCATCCATTTCCAACCCCCCTGCCATGCCCAGGGACACCATCTCACCCAAGGCTCTGTCCAACCTGGCCTTGAACACTGACAGGGATGGAGCATTCACAACTTCCCTGGGCAACCCATTCCAGTCCCTCACCACCCTTACAGTGAAGAACTTCTTCCTTATATCCATACTTCTTCCTTATATCCATACTTCTTCCTTATATCCAACATCTTAGAGCAGAAAGTGCTAATTTGCACACCACTGAAGCGAGCTCTTCAGAACCTTCAAAGTTCATCCAGGATCACCTATTTTGCAGCTCAGACTGAGAAGCAGGCACTGAGCAAAGGTGTCCCATTAGAAGCACTCCACCACATTTTGCAAAGCAAAGCATGTTGTCCTTAAGAAAGCTTAACCATTACGTTCTGGGCTTCAGTGCTGATGCCAGAGCATGGCACAAGTGCTAGGAGACCATTTTGACTGATAAATGTACCTGAGTCATGGCAACTCCTGTGCTTTCTCTTGCCTCCTGATGGGAATAGCAGCTTCTCCCACATCTGTGGCAGCCCTTATTGGTCACATATCAAACCTTTCATTGCACACACCCCAAATGCATTAGTAGCACTGGCATAAGCTGTAAGATGCAATGATGCAGGAAGCTATCTCGCTGACTTTTCTAATAGCCTTTCTTCAAATTAGCCATTCCTGTGGTGTATTCAGCATTATTAAGAGTTTATAGTGAGGGCAAATTGGGAATACTGCCAATGGTTCTGGTTGTACCTTTCTTCCTCTGGATCCACTTGTTAATTCTTCTCTATTACACTGAAACTATACGGTGTTTGGGGCAAAGACCAGTTTGTTATTCCATATTGACTCCCAATTCCCAGTGTCATCCCACTGTACCAAGTTCTGGCCATTGAATTACAATTCTTCTTTCTTTCTCCAGCCCTTATGGCCCATCTCTCTTCACTGTAGCTTTCCTTCCCACTTGAAACAGATACCTCACAACAAGACCTGCTTGCTGAGGAGATGCTGATTGCTGCCTGCAAGAGCTAGACAGGCAGGTGAAATCCAAGACCTGTGTCAGTGCTGCCCACATCGCCTGCATACAGCAGCTCCACATACAGGATCCAGACTTATGAAAACAGGCTTTGCTTTCCAGAGTTGACAGAAAGCAAGCCAACCGCAGCCTATCTGCATAAATCAGCAATATAAGCAACAAATGTGAGATGAGCACTTGTCGTAAGTAGGATCACAATCCACCTTGAGATCTCTGCATGGGATTTACTCCACACATCTCCCAAGATGCAGCAGCAGCAGCAGCTGCCATGAAATGCTTTTGCTCACCAGCTCACAGTGGCCCAGAAGAGGAAGAAAATGTGATATACAATTCTCCATTCTCAACCACCTCCCTAAATCCTCCACATTCAATCCAAGAAGGGCAGAGATGAGATAAAGCACAGGTAGGGGCAGAGGATGCACATAGGCTGCATTTCTTAAATTCTCCAGTCCTCCAGTGTCAGCAGGCCCAGGGAAACAGGAGGGAACAGCAGAATTCAGGTTAAGTGAATTAAACAAATCTGCCTAATCTACCTGGAGCTTATATGTGACTGAGCAAGATACAGCTGAGAATGAAGATGGATGGTACCTCCAGACCCATCAGAAACACAAACTCATCTGTCTCTGGCAAACAGGATGCAAATACTCCACCCCACCACATGCTGTGTATGAGCAGCCAGCTGCATAGGAGTACAGACAGCGGCATGACCATGTATGAGCCACCAGCCATAAAATCATAGATGTTCTTGAATGAATGCCATCACTTTCTTTACTCCACATAGTCACCAAGTCCCAAAGTCAGTAGCTCCTTCATCCCTGGTGAGCTGAACTGATATAAATGAAGATGAATTAGCAGCCCTGAAACACGGCAGCCTTTCATTAGTTTGTCAACAACAGTTTGTGTTGACTACCTATAAGGCATTCCGGAGCTTGGAGTCCCCCCTCTCAGGAACAGTGACACAGCAGAGGCACCCTAAGAAAGTCACTTAATCTGTGGCATAATGCTGCCAGTGAGGATGTCAGCTTTGGGGATGGCTTTTGTGTAAAGACTGCTTAGAGGAAACGGTCTCTCCAGTGATCCCTGACCTTTCATTCCCAGTGTCTTCCCAGAACTCACCATGAAGTGTTGAAACGCCAGTTCTTGGAGAACAGTTGCTAATATTGAACCGTTGCTACCCCTGGATAACAACTTTACTTACTGGTCCACTCTTTTCACGCTCCTTTTCACTGTCTGTCCCCTGAGCAAAGAAGGAGCAGTCTGTGAGAATCAGCAAATACAGAACTATGCTCCTTCCAGAGGCTTGTTTCCGTGCCATGCATGCAGAACACTAATAATACTGGAGCACTGAGACTACTGATTATTACAGGAATCATAACTGTTTTCTTGTTAAATTATACCTGCCCCTGCTGGTAATAGTAGCCATTTTCTATGTCTTGTTATGTACAAACATGGACACACCTTGGGGCAAGGATCCTCTTTTCTATGTATGAGCAGTGCACAGCACAAGAGGCACAGCTGGTCAGAGTGGACTGCATCACACTGAGGAGGTCATTTGTGTCTGTGTCTCACCACCTTCTCAGGACAAGGTTGGAAGTTCTATGGAAGCAATGTGATGGGACCTAAAGGTGCTGGAAGTAGTCTGCAGTACTATGGGAGGTACAAGGATGCATAGCCCAAAGAACTTTCACCTCCGCTTGTCCCTGAAGGTATTTCTAGTTTGCATAAATACATTATAAACAATTTCTGGGTTGGTGAAAAGGCACATTCCAAATAGGAATTTGAGCTGTGGTGACTATGTGGTACTTTGCTATCTCAAACACATTCATAGCTACGTCGGACGTAACCTTTGCCATCACATTCACCTACCATTCATTTCAGCTTACTACATGACTGCGCACTGCTAATAATTTCCTTGCCTCCACTGAAGATTATTTGGGGGGGTCAAAAAGGGTGTCATGGCATGAAGAATAATCTCCAACTAAAAGCCCGATGCTGGATCTGCTCACTCAGAAAAAGGCCAGTGAGTTTCCTATGCCTGAACTTAAAAACCAAACCAACCCACCAGCCTGCAGGGAATGTCCTCTAGATGATATGAAACCATAAACAGAGAATTACAACAGGTCTTGATACCACATTGCAGGGCACAGCAGTACATGAGTCACAGTAGTAAAGGAACTTATTGAAGAGAAGTAAGGCCATGAGAACAGAGAGATAGGCTAAAATCATCACCCCATTTATGTGCCTTTCACAGTGCTGCAAACGCTTACGGTACTGTGGTTTTGTGGTTTCTCTTAATGCCCAGCTGGTGCAGTCAGGATATATCAGGGCAAACACAGCTGCCATTAAAAAAATGCAATTTTTGCTTCATTATTACAAAGAAAATCTGTAAAACCTGACTATGTGCTGCCAGCCTGAAGAACCGCAATCTGATTGATACAGAAAACCCTCTCAGAGGTAATCATTTCAACCAGCAATGTCTGCAGCAGGACATATTCAGGCCTGATATGGCATGAGGCTGGTTTCCCATGCAGGAATGGTGGCAGAAGTGGTTACACCAGTGAAGCCTAAGAACCAGCACTGGCTTACTTCTGGGACAAGGGTTGAAGCTCCAAACTTGTTTTCTCTTTATAGATACTCCTGAGTGGTTGTTATTTGAGGTAACAGGGAGACTATTCCTAAGGGTGTTTCAGCAGAAGTGTAACCCGCCTTGTGTCTCATTGGCATGTCTTTTTATAGCTCAAGAGTAGATAAAGCTATCCTTCTTTTCCCCCTGTTGAAGTTACATTTAACATGCCTTGAATATTCTACTCCTTTAGTCTCTACTTTTTAGACCTTCCTCAGGTTTTGCAGCTAAACCATGAGCATGCAGGGGCAAAAAGGAGGTTCAGGATGAGCCCCATATTGCCACACAACACACTGTTCTTGGGTTTCAGCTCTGAAGGCTGCGCTCTGCACTAAAATAACAGATGAAGTTTAACTCTCCTGCTGTTTGGGTGCCAACATGTAACTCCTAGCTCTGTGCTGCCAAGTGACGATGACAACTATGACCTGTACAGAGATGGATACACCTCAGAAATCACAGTCCCCTGGCTGCCCACAGAGAGGGAACAGCTCAAGCAACAAACAGCTATTTCCCACCACTGCCTGTCCAAGACACCTCACTGCTGACCAGGTCTTGGGCCTGCCAAAGGGTCTGCCATGCAGCCAAACAGCAACACCTTTCACTGAAGACATTTTGCAATTAGAGCTAAACAGGCAACTTGCCTGAAACAGGCACCAAAGCACCAGGAGGGCAATTAAGTTGTTTTCTCTATACACAGAGCACCTTCATTAAATAGCTCCTAACATGTTCATCGACAAGAATAGCCTTAATTCTCCTCCTTCTTCTGTTTTACCTCTCACAGCACAGTTACTCCTCCTCCTGTTTGCAGCTTTATTTGTAACATCTCCCTTGCCTCCTTCTCCAGCTCCGCTGCCATTTGTCATCATCACTGGAACTGTGTTCACAGCTGCTGACTTCTTCCCTGCACCATTGCTGCTCTTACCTCAGTGTAAAAAATCACTGGCTTCATTGCTTATTCCCACCCTGCCTTTCTTATTTTAACCAAGTGGGCTGAAAACCATTCTTCTTTCCCTCTGGACAAGGCATAAACCAGACAGGTCCATCTGTTCTCCTTACAGGATCAGTGGCGAAAAGACTGCATGGACACCTAAAGATTACATCCCACTCTTCAAGAGCGATGACAGCTCTGAAGGCATGACCATATTGTAATTACTTTGTTAAATAACTCAGAGATAGAGCTATGTGTTTGTGCTCTGGATGGGATAACACTGACCTCGAGCCCTTTCCAGAAAAAAAAAAGGGAAGGGAAGGGAAGGGAAGGGAAGGGAAGGGAAGGGAAGGGAAGGGAAGGGAAGGGAAGGGAAGGGAAGGGAAGGGAAGGGGCAGGGAAGGGAAGGGCACGGAAGGGAAGGGAAGGGAAGGGAAGGGACGGGGAAGGGAAGGGAAGGGAAGGGAAGGGAAGGGAAGGGAAGGGAAGGGAAGGGAAGGGAAGGGAAGGGACCCCCACATTCTGGCAACCAGCAACAACTTCTGATCTCAGTCTTGCTATGCTAGACAAGCTTTCATTTCTGCATGCATGTGGAGCCTGGGGGACATCAACAGAGACCCACAGGAACATGAGGTGAACCTAAGAGGCATCACAACAAGACTTAGGTACAAGACTGTATCAAAATCCAACACTGCAGAAATCTGGTGATCTTGGTTTATCTATTTACCTTCTCTGAGAAAGGTGATCCAGACTTAAGACTGTAAGATTTTCATTTTACAGTCATCTTAAGGACAAAAAAGGATGTCTCTGTTTTAACCTCTTGTCTAGAGTACTTTGTAAAGTTATTATCCCAGCAAGGCCTTCAACAGCATGATTAGGGTAAGGTTCATCTCACTTAAAAGTTAATGTTTATAATGTAGGTGCCTCCATCTCAGCTATGTATTGAAGTTTCTGTTATAATCAAGGAATACCTATTTATTTGGTATCATCTCTGGTAACCAGGATGTGAATTATTAGTGTCATCATTCAGGATGAGTTGAACAATCACCAGTACTCCTGTAGTAGTGGTCTATTCAGGAAACTGAGGAGATTGAAACGACTCAGCCACATTTAGACATTTACAGGGAACACAGATTTAGTTCCAAGAATCCCAGCCCAATTACTATTACTGCTGCTACTTACACTATGTTACATTGCAATATTAATAATCCACTTAAGAAATGAGTGGATCTCTTTTCCTGAGTTACTTCATAGCTTGTTTGCTTATCTGTTGCTAAATTTAAACAAAAAACCACCCCCAAAACCCAACATATTAGTGATTATAACTCAAAGTCCAAAATACCCAGAATTATTGATGTAAGCCCATATTTTGTGGCTAAGCTACAGGCTATGGTTGTGTCTTGGAAAATTCTCCAAGTTTGGTTTAAAAAGTGGAAAATCAATGATTTCTTGTGCAAATTCTTCCAGCAGATACGTGCTCCCCTATTAGACCTTATCATCATCTATATCTATAAATGAATTTATCTCGAATCATCTTCCAACCGTTGCTATATCATCATTTACGCAATTAAAAAGCCCTCTACTATAACAGAAACTCTTAGTCCTTGTAGCCTGGAACAAACATTGATGGAGCACTCAGATTAATGATTATGAACACATTATCTATTTCAGCTTGCTTGGAAATTAACTCTTGGTAGAATGAGTGAAAACAAGCACCACCAATGAAGATGAGCACTGACACATTTCCATCTGCCCAAAATCTCTTTTCTTTACTCATCCCAGTAATGTTTTCTTTAGAGTGCTCTTTCCAGAAAACTGTAAGATAGTACTCTATAACAGAAGAGCTTTCCTATGGTCTCCAGTAAAATATTGCTTTGAAGGTGGTTATGCCCTGCTTTGGTGCATGGGAGCAATCTTGTGTTCTCATCCCATCTGCTGGGGAATGTGGTGATTCAGGCAGCAAGACAAAGCATTCAGTCCTGTCTATAACTCACTAGAGAAAGTTGCTGTCCATTTATTGTTACCCCAGGAGCTCCCATCTTGATTTTTCTTGGTTACCAGCACTGGTAGCAAATGGAGCAGCAAACCAGGACCTTGTACTATTATCTCAACTCTGGGAACAACAGTTGCAGATGTGATTCAGGCTGTGTATGAAGTATCAGACAGATCTTGGGTTAACTTGTATGTGGCTAATCTTCCTCCTACCACTGAGACCAGGAATGTGGACAAACTCAAGTGACAGTCTGTACCCTTTCTGGGAAGAGAGATGGGTGTCCACCTCCACTTCATGTTCCCTCTTTCCAAAGAGAATAGCTGAGTCACCGCAAGAAATCTGTTACCTACACAGGTCACCAATAAATCACTTTTCCCTAACACCACCATCACCCCTAGAGCAAAGAGTGATCAGGATCAGTGACTCAGAAGTGTGTGGGTCTGAATCACAACAACCCTAAGAACTTCTCCTACAATGATGCTGTTTGTGAAGGGACTCTAATTTGGGCTGTGCCTAAAGTCATAAACTGGTCCAGCAGGAGCACCTTACCCCTGGATGCTGGATTCAGTATCAGGGAGCTGTGTGACCAAAAAGGAAACACTGATGGTAATGATACACAAGGTGATTCAGAGATAACTGCTGCACCTCGCTCCACACGGAGAAAGTAATTCCTATTGAGTCCCTACTCTGAGGGAATTAGAGGCACAATTTTAACCTTGACATAGGTGGAGCTCAGTGTCGAAAAAGAGATAGAAAAGACCAAAAGGTAAACATAGGTATGTCTGGGTAAGAAACAAATTGTCATGTCAGCTCCATCAACCTGCTATAGGCCAACTGAAGTCAGAAAGAACTCTACTGTTGTTGTCACATAAAGCACAAAACAAAGGCTGAGGGGTCACATGAAAAGCATCAATGACTGGTGCTGTGCTTCATTAGGGAGGTCATGAATGCCACCAAAGGAAGAAGAAAAGATGGGACTGAGTGAGGAGGGGACATGAAGAAAGAGATGGGAAAGTCAGGAGGAGATGTAAAGCAGGGATAAGTTGCTGGAAACTGAATAATTCTTCTGAATGCTGAAAAAAATTGTGGAAATTTTGAATTACAACAATATCAGTAAAAAAATTGAATAGCCATTGAGAAGGGTTAAATATTTTCAATGAACTCTACTGATTAACCAAAGATTTTCCCTAGCATTTCCCAGTGTCAGCACTCCATAGACAATGTTGGTGCTAGCCAGCCTTGAGGCAAGCAACTTAATATATATCAAGAGTTGTTTCATACACAGAGGGCTGACCTGCCCACCATCTCAGTCCAGATATTACATCTCACTTCTGTCCATATACATTCAGGATTGAATGCAGTAGGGAGAAAGGAAGACTCCATGACCCTGGGCCTAGAAGTCTGCCCATTATGAGAAATGCACAAAACAACGTATTCCATAAAATGCAACCAAATCTATCACTACTCACAATACAAAGTAGTTCATATCTTGGACATGCACAGATCTTAATTGGATACAGCCCTGAGCAACCTCATTTGACTTTGAAGTTAGTCTTGCTCTGTGGACTGGACTGCAGACTTCTAAAACCATACAAACTAAATGGTTTTATGGTTGCAACTGTCGGGTCTTCCTACAGCCTCAACATCAGACTCGACCTACACCAAGAAAGGGACATAAAGATAGTGCTTTGCTTTCTTACCTTCTCCAGCTGCACTGTATTTGTTAACTAAATAATTGTAATTGTTAATTACATAACTGCATTTATGAGGGAGGAAAAATCCTGTCTCCATTTCGGGGAGCAGAGAGGGAAAGAATGACTCCATGCTTACAATGAAGCCAGCTCCCACTGCGAAGGAAACAAGCCCTGAACACTGTGGTGTGAGTACTGGCAACTATGGGACAGGTTGGTGTTCACTTGTTATCTTGCCAGGGGTTCTGCATCTGTCCTATTTACTCCATTCCTCAAGCTGTCTTACCTTACTGGGAGGGCACATTTGTTGTTGCAGGGAAGTACCTCACCAGAGGTGCAGGACATTGCCCTTGGCACTAGCAGAATATCAGTAAAAAATGAGATTTTGTAGAGGGTCCAGAACAAGCTTATGGTGCAGCAGCCAAATCCAATTGTTGTTCTGACTCTAATAGATTTACTCTACATTTGTACTGACATGACTAAAAGAGGTTGCTGGCTCAGTATTTGTGCAAAAACAAGCAAAACACAAACCAGCAGCTGTTAAAGGAATACACCACCACCCAAAAGCGCTTCCTTACGTCAGGGTGTTTTCATGCATCCAGATTTTGTACAGTTCTCTGATGATTTCAGCATTAGGTTCAATTATGCTAATTTACTGATTCAGCTGGTGTATGAAAGTGAGTATGCCCTCTAAAATACTGAATGGTGCTTGCATATCTATAAAACTTTATAGAGAAAACTATAGCACAGAAAAAAACAGTCTAAGCCTATGAACGACCCTCACAATCACCCTCCTTCATCACACAACATTCAAATTGACCTTCAGCATTTGCTACAGGCTTCAAAAAGACAGTGTCCAAGCCACTGAAAGTGTTTTCTGGTCCTAAAATGGCACCTTCTAGAAGGCAATGTTGCCTGTTCATTGATCTGGGGGCCGATTTGGGGTGAAAGAAACAAGAGGAGCAAAGCAAATGGACAGAAATTCAGAAATAGGAAGGACGAGAACTGCTTCTGGCCAGCTCCCATCAGAGTTACACCTCTGCCCAGGTAAGTCCCAGGTGGTCACAAGAAGATGGAGGGAAAACAGTTTATCACAGCTCTTGAGTTTGAAGCTTAGTACAAGAGCTGGTGCAGTCTTGGTTTGAGCATAACCTCAAGATCAACTGCAGCTATGATTATAAATCAAGAGCAAATTTATGGGAGGGCTCAGGGAGATAGACCCCATAGCAAACCAAAGAACAAAGGGAAGGTGGAAAGGCAAAGTTAAGACTCCCAACAACTGAAAGGTCTTAAAGCTGCTGCAATCAGCAGTGTAAGTAGGATGATGAAACTAAGGACATCACCTACACCATCACGTTTTTCTTTGGCATAATGTCAGGGATGACTGTAGTCCTGTCATGGCCTGGGATAATAAGTAACCACATATGTATAGGTCTTGAGGAAAGAGAATTAGAGTTTTATGTTTAGCCTAATATTAATAAAAGCCTATGTAATAATGAGTCATATTCCTTTTGCCTTTAAAAGTAGGACTCATCTGTCTGAAAGTGGCTTTTACTGCAGTCACTTACCAAAGATCAGGTCACCTCAGCTCCTGCTATAGACAATGGAGAGTTGCTCAATGGAGCTGAAGCTATGATTTATCTCCATCTAAAGCAGACCCCTACATCTGGCTGGATGAATTGCACCATAAAATCTATTGACTGTATTGACTAAATCTTGACTGACTATAAAGAGAACTTAAATACCTATTACACACACAGAACCATACATGAACATATCTAAATTTAGTGATCTTAATGTGGCTTTGTGTCCTGCCTCTCAGGTCAGGCAAAAAGTTTCCCATCCCTCAGATGTTTTTGATGTAAATACCTCAATTCAAGTTAGTCACCTGAGGTCTCCTTTGTGGAAAGTCTGAGGCACTGCAAGAGATGATTAATCTCTCCTATTTTAGAATCATCTTTGGAATAAGATTAATTGCACTCCAGAAAGTTCTATTTCCTATTTTTCTTCAGCAGTTACAAAAGGAGTCCAGGCAACTACCTCAGATAAGGCACTAGATGGATAGGTCCCATTATGACTGCTGAGAGACTGCCTCTCAGCCCCTGAGAAAAAGCAGGGAAATAAAGTTGTTTGAAGTAGTTTAGCACTGAAGAGAGTAATGTGTTTGGGAATGTACTATGTGATAACGCCATATTCTGAGAGCAGAAACTGCCACGATCACGCATCTGCCAGATCTATCTCACCACCCCTGCATAGTGTCATTGCACCCAGAACCTGACAAGGTCGTGGAGCAACATCTACAATAAGGAGTGAGACACAATCGGGAGAAATGTCCAAATATCGGCACCAGTGCGACTAGCAATATCTTCTTTAGTGTTTTACACAAATCAGAAGTTTGGGAATGGTCAGAGGGCTCTTCCTCCTGGATTAGTGCCACCAAAAAAGATCATTTTTGTTTTAATATACAAAAGATGTCAGGGTGAAGTATTTGAACCTCCATAGGAGTTTGATCAGCACAAGGAATGTTGAAATGGAAAAGGCCTTGGCAAAGTTCCATCATCACAAAGGCAAGGATGTAAAAATTAAATGTGTTATTGGACATACACATAGGGTGAAACCTGTATAATTTCAGTGGGGCAGGATTTCTTGGGTCTTTAAGTGAAGGGTCTTATTCCAAAGCAAAGGAGCTTTTTGCATAGACATCAAGGCGGTAAGATCTCACATATAATAATCATGTCTACTGTGGTAACCCAAAGATGCTCAGTCCTGTTGTCTGTCCATGAGGCCAGCTGGCATGACCAGTGTCCATGTCACTGACCTCACTTGCCTCCAAAGCAGGAAGCCACACACAGTCTCCTACTGGGAGCAGTCCCAGGTCTGTGGCAGCACTTGATCTGTGCCCAGTCATTTAGTTGTCTCAGACTAAAACCACAGCACAGGTCATCCAGAGATGTTTTTGGCCAGCACGTGTCACTGCTTGGGAACATCCCCAGCATGACTTTGCCAATTAGTCTAGACATAGTTAATGACTACTCTTGGCATGAGAAAAGCTGCTGCTGTAGCTGCAGTAGAAGACTGGTTCTGAGCTGAGGCCCAATGCATCTGGTGCCACTGTGCAGACGGTGTCTGAGGTCAGCTCTGGGAGCCTCAGCTGGTTGTGTGCATTGAAATTCTTCCAGCACGTCTCACAGGAGAAGCGGTGTTAGCAAAGGTAGAAGAGCAAATTCCAGTTCATGTAATTACCTTCCTAAATTAATTCCCCTGCAATTTCAATCAGCTGCTCTTGACTTTCCCTCCTCAGGGTGTAATCCCTCCTCATAAGCACCCTGATCAGTCCACGGAGAGGCACGACGGGAGCAAAGATAAGCAGAGCTGATGCTGCCCCGCTGAGAGCCTGGTGGGCAGCTCCCCACCATGCGCTTTGGGGATTTCACTATCAGTCCCTCAGCAGCTGTACTTGCTTCTGCTCCATCCCCACTGAAACTAGAAAATTGCAGACTCTGTACTTGCAGTCAGTGGGAATGCCTTGTAAAGCATCTTGTGGCTTAGGATTAACATCTCTGTTGTTCACCTGATGTTAGGTGTAACCCAAATGTAATAGCTCCCATAAAATATATAAGAACTACCACTTGGATGGATCAGGGCATTTAAGCTTTCAGCACTGCCTTAGCTCTACTCTAGCAGTGGATGGCATTGCGAACATTGCATTATTTTGTTATAGGAGATGCACACCATGTCACAAGCATGAAATAACTGAGATGGGAAGATAACACTTAAATGCTTATAACTGAGTTAAATAAACAGAGCCCAACAATCGATTTTGAGCAAAAAGGAATGAGGAAACATTTCTGATTTGACATAGATGCAATGTCTCATAGCATCTTAGTTCTAGTACTAATCCAGATGACCAGGAGAAACTACATGAAATTAAAAACTGGTTTCAGAGCTATAAATAAAGCCATAACAAATGGCATCAAGTTAACAAGGAAGGGGGGAAGTTGTTATTTAGTGAAATGCTGAATGGATTTTCTTAGTTCTGGTCTTGTGAAGTGCTTCCTTAATGAGCTATAAAAAGAATTAAATTGAATGTAATAAAACAATGAAGTACCAGTCTGGAAGGTGATCAAAACACCAGTGGGGACAGAAGAAAATAAATAAGAAAAGCATCTGAGATTTAAAGAGAAAACACTGCCGAAGAGCCAACATGACTGTCACAAACTAATATGGATTGGCAAAGGAATGCAGAACGCACCTGCAACACAGCTCTCAGCAGCAGCTCTGAAACCAGGGAGGACACGTGAGATTCAAGTATCCATAAAATGAAATCAAGTCTGTAAAGTTAAAGGAAGCAAAAGACAACAGCCAGCCCAGGCAGGATTAGGATTCCTCCACTGCTGCTGCTAATGGACCTGTGTACCAGCAAGCTAGAAAAAGCAAAGTAGAAAAGACTTAGGCAATATTAATGCATGTAGGGAAAGGGTGTGAGAGCACATGCCACCTCAAGAGACACTGGGTGCCTCATATCAGGGTCTCAGCATCTCTCCAAACTGAGATTTAGCAGTGTTGGAGATAGGCAACTCCAGTTCATCTTGTGAGACCTCACCTGGAGTATTGTGTGCAGTTCTGGTGTCCTCAACATAAAAAGGACATGGAACTGTTGGAACAAGTCCAGAGGAGGCCATGAGGATGATCAGGGGACTGGAGCACCTCCTGTATGAAGACAGGCTGAGGAAGTTGGTGCTGTTCAGCCTGGAGAAGAGAAGGCTTCATGGAGACCTCATAGCAGCCTTCCAGTATCTGAAGGGGGCCTATAGGGATGCTGGAGAGGGACTCTTCATTAGGGACTGTAGTGACAGGACAAGGGGTAACGGGTTAAAACTTCAGGGGGAGTTTAGGTTGGATATAAGAAGGAAATTCTTTCCTGTTAAGGTGGTGAGGCACTGGAATAGGTTGCCCAGGGAGGTTGTGAATGCTCCATCCCTGGCAGTGTTCAAGGCCAGGTTGGATGAGGCCTTGGGTGATACGGTTTAGCATGAGGTGTCCCTGGGCATGGCAGGGGGGTTGGAACTAGATGATCTTAAGGTCCTTTCCAACCCTAACTATTCTATGATTCTATGCTTTTTAAAACCTACACAAACGAGCAAAAGGCAGCACCTCTAAGGAGGGCAAGGTGTTATCCTGGTGACCATAACCAAAGGCAGCTATTAAGGTACAAAAGGGATGAAGGCCTGAGGCAGATCCTATGGAGACCTGTCGCTTAGGAGGATCTCACCAGGCCCAAGCAGAGCAGCAAGCTGGTTGTGCAGAGGAAGATGATGATACCTAGTGCTGCTTTCCATCAAATCTCAATTATCTCTTGTGCTCTGGATGACCCCAACATCACCTTGGATAATTTCCTCCTGACATCAGTGGAACCTCTGACTTGTTCCAAATTAAACATGCTCTTAAGCTGTTTGCTTGCTGAAGGCTGGGGAAGGCAATTTACAGATTTCCAGCCTGGAAGTTCTCCCAGAGTGCTCTTTTCTAAAGTAGGTTACCATGAAACTAAATATCCCTGGGCATGCTTCTCTCCCAGAAAATGCTACGTCTCCCACCTATCATCCTAGGACAGAAGGCAGCGTATACTTAATGGTTCTTGTGGACCATACTTCTTGTAAAGCTATTAATATTTAAGTTATCCCATTTAATACAGGATCTGCCAGAAGCAATAGCAGATGCAATGTCTCCATGGCTCCATTCCTTCTGTAAAGTTCCACTCACAAGAAGGGAATATAGCACTATTAAATACAAGGAGGGAATATAGTACATTAAATACAAGGAGGGAATATAGTACATTAAATACAAGAAGGGGATATAGCATTATTAAATACCAGAATACACATTATCATTTGTTTATACCATGCAAGGCTGATCATGATAGTACCCAACCATCAAGCTGCCTGGCTATGTCTAAGGTCACCAATCTATTAAGTTTTTAAATAAGATATAAATGATCTTAACACACACTTGACTGGTTTTTGTTTGGAAAGTTTGTCACAGCTATTAAATAAGAACCATTTTACCCAATTTCAGACCTTGTCCTTGAACATTCATGCCATCACCTGACCTTGCACATGCCTCTGAATGTAGGATATGATTTTTTACTGACCACAAAGTACATATTTGTGCTTTACATATACACACAGGTTTGTACATAAATAAAGAGGATTTAATCAAATGATATTTGAAGATAGGGAGTCCCAAAGAAAGAACAGAAAGATGTCAGGGGAGTAGCTACTGGGGCTACTTTTGGGGTGATGTTTAGGAGTAGTAACTGCCGGGGTACCTTCATGATCACTTGCACACACTCACGCACACAGTGATACATCTATAACTGATGCTACATCTATGTAAGGATTTTTAATCCACATTTTTTCAATATGCACAGCCTTTGGTTACTATTTTTGCCATCAAGTTTGTTTTGAATGTTTCTACATTCTGCACCAAAATGAGCAAAATGGGTTTGGAAAGTGTCTCCCTGCTAATTTTTAAAACATTTCCCTAAATTCCATCTCAGATTAAAAGAAAGAAGTAAAACCCATGTGGTCTCTCCACGCAGAGATACCCAGACCCTGCTGTGCCCCAAAATGATCTGACAGTTGCTGTAAGAAGCAAAGAGAGGCACAAGGAACGGAGATAGCTTTTAGACCCAATCAGACTCCAGACACCCATCTGCAGTGCTGAATATACTGCAGTAAGTCTAGGCTTTACTGCTGACAGTGCCTCAAGGACCACAGGGGTAGCACTGAGATGGTGCTGTTCTTCACTACCAAGTTTCTCAACAGAGAAGAAAAACAGAATTTCCTGGCTGCTGGAGGAGCTTTGCTGTATCACTGCTCACCAAAACGATGACATCTGGGGCTGTTCAGTACCATACAAATTACAGGGGGGCTGTGACTTCTTTCTGAGGGGCTTATTCCTAGGCTGAGCTGATGCCATTGAAAGCCCAGCTGATGATGCCACTGGATGCACCAATGCTTGCTCACACATCCACCCTCCCCAGCCACAATGGATCTCGATGACCATTCACATGAGGCTGCATCACATGGTGTGAAGGGGATTGAGCTTGCAGAGAGGTGCTCAGGGAGCCCCATCTCAAGGGGTTTGGGGGCTATTGAGCCTACGGTACCGGCAGCCCTGCTCCTGCAGCTCCTGAGTGAGCAGCACCAAAATTCGGCAAGTTAGCAGGGTAACCATGGTAACACCGAGCATGGGCTGACCAACCCAAACATGGATACCCATGCTGGGAGTGGGTCTGTCAGGACAGATGCCCTAGCAAGGAGACATGAGGCTGTAGGTGAAAACACTCCTATCCCCACCAAAGGGCCTGGTCTGTGATTTCAGAGGTAGTTTGGGTGCCTAAACAAGTGCTGGGCACCTCTAAGCTGCTGAATTGATTGTGAAGCTACAACCCAGGATCCCAAGCCACTGATGTTACACAGCCTGCGGCTTGCCCAGGCTCTGCTGCCTTTTCTCATTCCTACCAGCACACCCCAGCAGCCCGTGACCCCAGCCTGCAATGAAGGCTGATCCCATACACTGTATCTCACTAAACCACACACGAACCCAGGGCAGACTCCACAAGCCTCGGCAGAGATGCAGCAGCAGAGGTGTGTGGTGAGGTCTCCAATGACTAAGACTTCATTATTTTTTACAAAGTATACTGCAGAATATTTATCCCTGCATTACGATGAATTAGCATAAATAATTAAAACAGAGCCCGCATTGGTGAACACATAAGCAAAGGGCACTTGCTAATGGACCAGGCTTGCTCTGCTGCTCCTGGGACTCACTTAGAGACAAGTCCATGCCAAAAAGGCCAAGGAAGGATTTGCATTTACCCTTTTTACCCAAAACCTGTTCCTATCTCACCCCAGATGGCTGACACAGACTGGTGGATCAGCACACCTTATGGAGCATCTCCCAAAGGGCAAAGAGAAAACAACAGTAAGTCCCCAGACGTTCAACCTGCTCCCAAGTCCCACTGCAATCTCTTCTTCAAACAACACACCTACGATCAGTCATGCAAGAGGTGCTTCCCAGAAATGCTCACAATCTGATGGATCGCATGACTCTGCCTTCTCTTTTTATTCCAGGTATTAAGCAGTATAGAAAGAAGATTGCATGGCAAATAGGGAAGGGTTTTCAAGTGCTCCCCGTGGTTTTGCTCCCTCAGGAGCACATATGCTCTGGTGATCTACACCAGCAGAGCGCAGCCAATATTGCAGACTTTCCCAAAAAAAGGACAATTTAATCCCAAGTCTTTTCCTAGCCTTATTTTTCCCTGAAAGTAAAGACTGCAGTTGTCTCAGAGGATGGTATGAAAATAAGAATATCTCCTAGCTACGTCTCTTTCAGCATCGCTCTTCTCTGAGACTGAAAATTTTCCACAAATTGATGATCTGTATTTTATTCTCTTTCTGGACTCTCTCCATTATCCACCAAATATTTTGTGCTTACAATTAAAAATGAAATGGAAAAACAAAATCATGCTTGTTTGCAATCCTTCATTCGATTCACTTCTGCCTCTGTGCATAAATAAAGCATTTGGACGGCTGGTGGAGGTGAACAGAGCTCGAATCAGTCTCCCTGGCCAAAGTACACATCCCACGAGGCACAGCTGCAGGGGTTTCCTGCAGTATATTGTGCAGCTCAACACGAAGGAAAATACAGTACAGCATGGGAACAGCAGTTGTACCTGCAGAGAGATGAACTATGGAAAGAGCAGGGTTAGACTGTAGCCTGACCTGCAACCCCCAAGAGTCATTTCCAAGCCAAACACCACAGGGCTTAAACCACACTTTTTTAATTATTTTTAATATTTTTTATTGAAAATGTTGTTTGCCTTTACAGAGGTGAGATTTCTTCATGGGAAAATCAATTTTCTCTTACCAACTACACCACTAAGATATTGCCATACTGCCAAGAGTGAACTCTGGTGTTCTAGCAGAAGAGAGCTGCATGGGTGTTATGTAGATCTCCTGTCTAGCAGAGCTGACAAAGAATACGTGTTTTCAGATGGTGAAGGAAACAAAGTCAGCTTCTTTAGGACCAAATTACCTTCCTCTTTGCTATAAGGATAGGCTTGGACATGCTCACTTGTGTAGAACAGGGAAGAACTGCAAGGAAAATATCTGGTGCTGCTTTCCATAAATCACTGCCAGTGAGAGCTGAACACCCAAATTCACATCAGGAATTTGCCCCTTTCTTCCCTGCACCTTTGTCCCTAGGGCTAGGTAGGGCCTGATCATGTTTATGCATCATCATTCAATTATCTCAACAGATTAAATCATTTCAGTAGATCTAACCCCAACTAATCTAAAAAGAGTGTTTACACAGGCACTGCATCAAACCTTATTTATGTGCACATTGTAACCATGAGATACACAAAGGATCATGACCCCTTTGCAGCCATATGGGCACTGCTGTACGATTTAACACGATCCCATCTGCACCACCCTATTCGAAGTTCTAGCAGGCAAAGCTTTTGCAAAGACCTTTGCAAAGCCCTTTCCTGCCTGAAAACAACACCTTCGGTGCGTCCTGAAAGTCATAATCCTCTTGCAGCAGCAGCTTCCCACCTCCTGAATCCTGGGATATACACAACACTGGAGTCCTTTGCATCATCTCTTCATTAAATACCTCTGAATGCTTGGATCCGTAAGGAATTCACCACATCCGTCCGTGATCCATCCATCAGCTGTCTATTCTCTGTGGCTGCTTGCGTGAGAACATCCTTCTTACTCTTAATTTTGGTTGCATGGTATTTATTGCAAAGTTACTCAGAAGACAAAGCATAACATGTCATTAAGATAATGACATCAAGATAAATGGGACTTCTCTTCAAAATTAAACCAGCATCAAATCTGTAGATTATACGGAAAGGCTGGCAAGCTCTCACCTACCCAAGGGAAAGTGTAAACTGTTCTAGTGCAAAAAGAGGCACTCGGGGACTGCTGGGATGGCACTACACAGTGTCATGGCAGCACCTCCAACACAAGAGAGAATCCTTTTCAGAAGGAATAAAGCTAAAAGGCAATTCATTTGAAAGCAAGAACAAAGACTCTGGGTATCAGCTTAGGTGCTGCATCCCCACAGCACTGCTCCTGCTCCCGAGCAGGTCATTGTTCTCCAGTCTCAGGAACAAGCTCTGAAGCCTGTCAGCCAGATCTCAGCACACTCTTCCATCACTTTCAGCAGAATTCTTTAGTGAGGTTTGATCCTAGAGTGAGGTGAGAAGCCTCAACTTTGCCTGAGTTCACCAGAAGCTGAGACTGAGCAGAGACACAAAGCAGCCAACAGCAGACTTGGACGTCCTGGGAAAATACGGGCTATCATTTGTGGGCTGATACACCTGGACATGTGCATTTTACTGCTTTCAAGGATAAGGACTCTTAAAGGTGTCTTTTTTCATTAATGTTGAATTTGGCACTGATTATCTTAACAACACTGTTATTAACTTCTGAGAGAGCAGGTCAGACTCACACCCTGGTTTTGCAGGACTGAGTAGTCACCAAAGAGAAGCTGGCCACACAGAGCATCACATCCTCTCCTAAGAAGGATGAAACCTTCAAAACACAGAATTTTTTCCCTATTCTATGATCCATGTTGCATAAGGATCTCCAGGCTAAACACACACCTAGAGAGCTACCTAAAATGAATGTTGTAACTTGGAAATTCTTAGACCATTGCAAATAAATGCGAATCTCTTTGCTTGTCTGATCTTCTCTATACTCACCCTCTGTTCTATTGATTATATCCCATAAGCCTGGGCATGGATTTGACCCAGCTGCTACAGCAAGATGCCAACTGCTCAAGGTGCTAAACCCTCACTTGTACAGTATGTAGGGGGGGGGCTGACCAAGGCAAGAAGAAGGAGGTGTCCCTCTGCCCAGACATGGATCTCCCCGATAAGAGGCAGCATTATGCAATACTGAGCACAGTGATGAGCAAGCTCCTGACCAAAGTCTTGCCAGCAAAACACAGCCCAACGCTGTCGCTCCCCGCCTGCATAAGTTTTCCCCCGGCAAAAGAACTGACAAAGTGTCCATATTTCCACAGAAATGAAGCTGGAAAGCAGGCACCCATGTCCCAAGATGCACTTTATGAAAACATTGAGAATAGGAGAGCAGAAACAAGTGAGTGATACACAGCAGAGGCTCAGTAATGAGCGCTGCCTGTCACTGTTTGCCCAGGGCTAAATCCCTGCCAACACCAACAAGGAGCTTGCCTGAAGGTAAAATCACAGCCCTGCATTCAAGGTGTTTATTTGTAAGTGCAAAGACTACACCAGTGATCAGGACTTCCCCAGACCCAGCTCCAGGCTCACAGCCCATGCAGCCTACAGCACTTCGCTTCTCTGTGGCAAGCCAACCAGTTTCAGAAATCACTGCTCAAGTCCTCTATCGCGCTGCACACGCTACAGCAGTAAAGAAAAACAGTAATACCGTGATCAATGCTAACCCCTTGGGTTTTCAAACACAATTCACAACACTAAAACCCACCTTTATTTTAATAGGACTCTGCCAACTCCATTCTACGCTGTAAGCAGATTTATATGTTCTATATTCCGCATGAAAACTCAAGGGAACAGAATTTTTAGGAACAAAACCCAGTGATCATTAGCTTGACTTGTCACCCCTGGGCCACCAAAGGAGTTTGTTTCACCTCAGCTCACGTGTGGTCAGTTTAACTCTCTGCTTGGCAGTGCTGCAACGCTCGGGTTTCACCCACCGCAGGGCGATGGTTTACTGGACCAAAACCCGACGCTTTCCATCTGACACCTTATTGCAGGAGCGGATTCCCTCGGGGTTTCTGACAGCGAGTTTAACCGCACGCCGTGCTCCGGGCTGAACTGAAGCCGGCAGTGTTCCCCTTAAGCACTCCGAGCCTTAAAACTGCTCGGAGCTTGATCTTTCTGGCATCCATCCCTTTTCTAGGGGCTAAAGCACAGGGGCTCTCCTGTGGTGGTGTACGCACACCAGCGAGACACCGACTGAAGAGAAGCTGCTCGTTTGGGGAACCCCCGACAGTAAATAAATGCAGGAATACCGCCGCTCAGCAGCACCCCCCATCCCCAGACACCTGCCGCCCCCCGGGGCTGCACCGAGCTCCCCGGAGCGCTTTACACCGGGAATGATAAAGCAAAACGGTGTCCCCGGGGCAGCCCCGCTCCGCGCCCCGCAGCGCGCCCGCGTACTCACACGAAGGCGTGATAGAGCAGCGCCCAGCCTCGGGGCCGTTCCAGGGCGTCGTAGATCAAAGTTTGGATGCGGCGATACTTGGCGTGGTTCCGCTTCACCGGGCGGCTCAAGGGGGTCTTCGCCAGCAGCCCCAGCCCCGGCGGGCTCCGCTTGCCGCCCTCCTCCTTCCCGCCGCCCTCCAGCAGCAGCGTCCCGTCGCGGTCCGCACCGGTGCCCAGGGCCAGCGAGCCCTGCTCGGGGTCGCCACCGCCGCCCGCCGCCGCCGCCGCCGCCGCCCGCCGCCCCGCCGCCGCCGCCGCCCCGCCGGCAGCGCTACCGCCCGCCGCGCCGCGCCGTGCCTTCAGCCCCATGGTCACCGCCGGGCCCCGGAGGAGAGCTGCAGATCGGCGGCGCAAGCCCCGGGAGCCCCAGGGCCATGATCCGAGCTCCCCGCCCCTCCCCCCCAAAAACGATTTCTTTATGTATTTATATATATACACACACGTATGTATATATATAGAGAGAGAGGGAGGGGGCGAAAAGAAAAGGTGGGATGGGGGCTGCGATCACATCCCCGTCAGGTCATCCTCGCCGGCGGCAGCGGGGAGGCAGGAGCGCGGCGGGCACCTGGGCCGGCGCAAGGCAGGGAAATCATCGCGGAGTTTATTTACCAGCCCGATGCCCGAGCCCCTTCCTTTCCCCCCCCCCCCCCCCCCCCCCCCCCCCCCAACCCCCCCCCCCTCCTCTTCCTCCTCCTCCTCCTCCCAGCTCCTGCCTCCCCCCCCCCGAAGCCCTCACGTTAGGGAGTGGCCCATTGTATGCAGCCAGCAAATAGCCGGGCGCCCGCCCCCCGTTCCCCCGGCCCCGGGTGTCTAGTCATCCACGGAGCGTGGAACACCGGAGACCCCCCCCCCTCACACCCCCCCCTTTTCCCGGTTGCCAACCCCCAGCAGCCGCCTCTGGGGCCACCAGCGCCGAGCGGGGAGATCCCGGCAGCCGGCAGAAGGGGAGACCCCGCTCGACACCCGGGGATCCCCCTTGCAGCATCACAGCCCCCCTCCCCGCTGCGGCGGGAGGGAGGGGGGGGAGGGCATCCCCGGCCCCCGGCGGGGGGCTGCTTTCACCGCCGGAGCAGGAAGGAGCGGAGGATGGGGATGAAGGATGCCGGGAGAGGCGGCGGGCAGGCGGCTGGAGGCGCTGCTGCCGGTGCGGCCGCTCTGAGCCGAGCCGAACCGAACCGAGCCGAACCGGAGCCTCCGCCCGCTGAGGAGGGGGATTCGGGTACCGGGGAAAGGACGCAACAACCCCAGCCCTGCTTGTAGCAGCGTTTGGCACAGGGCTCTTAAAGGAGATGCTGCATCTCCCCCAGACCTGGCTGTGGTTCCCCCGGTAGCAGTGCTGTCGGATCTGAAAGCTGCCCCCCCCCCCCCCCCTCCGCTTCAGCGTGTGTACCAGCACCCCGGTGCAGGCTCGGACCCAAATCCTGAAGGGATGTGATTGACAGCCCTGTGCCCTTTCAGCTCCTTGGCTGCAAGGAGGATGGGAAGAGCCAGCTCTTGTGTGCCCTGCATCCTTGGTGCCCTGGGATTTCTGCCACAATACACTAGAAACATCCCCCCTCCTCCTAGAGCTGCTTCTGAGTAAAAACCTGCCTGCAGGGCTGAGTGTTGGCATAGCTACACCTTGGGAGGATACAAAGGGTCTGATGGAGCCATTTTTTCTTGCTAAATAATAATAAAAATTAATAATAATTAAAATAAAGACAAAGCCTTACAGACTGCTGGGTGTTTTCATGGGAGGTCCTCCTCCTCCTCCAGATGGGGGAATTTTCCTGGTATCTCCTGAAGAGATGCCAAGACACCCAAGAGCCCTTCCAGACTCATAGAGAAGCAGATTTGCCACCTACTCTAGCTGTTCTCACTCCATTCCCAGAGGGATTTATGATCTGAGCAGTCCTTCTCCTCTTTCACACACCAGGAGGGACAACAGATGGAAAGGGAGATTCTGGATGCGATTTTTGGAGCCACAACAGGGTCGCAAAGGCTGTACTGCTTCAGACCAGACTATAGGTCACTATTGGAGATGTCCCAGAAATGACACTTCTGTCACTGCATTGCTGGGTGGAAAAAGGGCTGTTTCCTCTCCAAAGTTTGACCATATGAGGTCCAAACTGAGCAGATTCTTTGCCAAGGAATTAAAACCACCTCTGCCTTCAGCTCTGCAAGCTCCAGCATTAACATGCCCCAGTCACCATCTGGTTTTGAACCTTGGCAGCCCCAAGGGATTTGATGTGAGCAGGAAGCCCAGTATCTCACCCACCCGCTATAGCATCAGCTGCCGGTGCTGGGTTTGCCGAGATCTCCATGACACTATCAGCGTTCCGCTCCCTGCTCAGCTAACATCTATCAGCATCATTTGAAAGTCATTTATAGCCGTATTCCCAAGGAGGGCTGTGGGAGGCTAGGAAGTTTTGATAACTAGGCCATTTATCTCTCTCTAGCTCCTGTTCTACCTCGTACAATAGCGATGATACTTCCCGATACCACAGGGGAGCTATAAGCATTAGCGAGGATGTATGGGGCACTGAGAATAGAGCACTTACTGCAGATAACACCCTATGCCTTAACCTTCATCCCAGCGTTACATAGGAAGAGGTGGGAGGAGGAGGCAGAAGCAAAGAAAATTTACAGCTAACCAATCCATCACAGTTTTGAACCGCAACAGTAAATGTTCAAACCACAATGGGGATGGTAAATAATTTCCAAGGGTCTGGGGGGAAAGGCTGTAAATTATTTTCACTTGCAAAGTGTTGTAGTGATGTCAAATAGAAATAGGTGATTGATAGGCATGCACACCAGCTTGTTTGGCTTTTATATGCCTTACACCAGGGACACATCGCTTTCCAATACCATTTACATGTTGGGGTTTTCAGTTGCCTCCTCCAAACTGTGGGCGTCTGGGGCATTTCCAAGCCTCAAATCACCCACCTAACAAACCACCTTTTAAGACCCAACAGGAAAGAGATTCCATCTCCTCTAAATTTAAAATCCCATTGCCCAGTGACAGGGATTCTCCTCCCTGCTCCATCTGGGATAACTATGGTGCGGATGTAGCTGTACTGGCTGTGAAGCAGTGTAACTCAATGGGAGTTAGCTAAAATCTTCTAAATCAATGCAAAGATACCCAGCAGATTCATGGGGTCTGATAACAAACCCTAATAGCGGTGTTTCAGTACCTTATTGGTAGTACTGCTGTTTGGGACCCCAGTTCTATAGCTCACCTGCTGGCAGCACTCCCACTGATGTTGAAGGGAGTTTGGCCAGATGGAGCACTCCAGGCTCTGATTTGGCTTGATGAGCAATTACACTCCATTACTATTATTTACGATGTGTTGCTGGCAGCACCCAGCCAGGTTTGATATTCACCTCCTTGGCTGACACTGGAGATCTCTGTAATCAAAAAAGCAAGTGCTTCTGCCGAGCTGGAGTTTGCAGCCAGGAGGATGTAAGAAGCTCTGATTGGAGCATGCAGAGGGACAGATGATAAGCAACTCTCCATTCACTTATGTTGGCCCTTGCCAAAGAGAAAACTGGTCAGTCAGAGAGGTTACAGTTTAAAACCAGAGGAAACCAGGAAGGTATTGTATCTGCTGGTCAAGATAGCATGGCTTTATTTTGGCTTATTCATAGATCAGCTCGATTCTAACCACAGAAGTGCTTGGTAAACCACACACAAAGAGTGTGTTTTAGTAGAGTCACATGAACATTGAGCTAGACTATGTGGATCATGTCTACAAGAAGGAAAACTGCAAATGGAAAACCAGTTACTCTGGAAAAGACTCAGGAGCAAAATGGACAAACGGCTGCTCATGGGCTTCAGTGGCAGAGGAACTGAGATTTGTTAACTGAAAAAATGGTCAGGGTGCTCTCTGGGGATCAGGAACAGAAAGTGACCCTGTCTATAGTGTGGGTGAAACTGTCATTACAATGTCAGGTCCTACTTCAGTAGAATATGTTTTGAGAAAGGTGCTGAAGAGCAGAACCACAGATATAATTTCCTGGGATGAACGATTTGAAGCTTGAGGACCTCTTGACCTAGCAGTCTTATATATAACAAGACCCAGAGCATGGAGGGTGAAGCAATATAACCATAGAAGTAAGCAGGGGTCTCAGTTTTAGTGTAAGCACACAAGCAGTGTTGAATTTTGTTGCCCTTTTGAATGAAACTGGCTTCTCTATCTTATCGAGCAAAATTAGTGCAGTGCTTCAAGGCTTCTTGTTTCTCATTTAGGGTGACAAGATCTAATCCCATTTTTATCCAGTCTCTAACCCTAGCCTCTACTCAACCTTTGGTCACAGGTCCATCAGGCATTCTCATGCTTTCTCCTCCAAATCTCTGAAGGCTTTGAGGTGGACTCCATCAGCACACAAACCTACCTCATGACCCTTTCCAATGATGTTATTACAACCCACTACTGGGATGCCCACAAACTCTACCAGTGTGCCTGCACAGAGTTTGGAAGCACCTACTGATGAATGCCCAATGAGACAGTGTAAGTTCAGAGTGTAGCACTGATATCCCAGCTAATCCAAGCAGTGAGAGCAGTCTAGCCATATAAAAGACCTGAAGCCTCATGGGGGCCTAATTTAAGGGATTGCTATCCCAGATACTGTGCTGCCACAGCTATGTTGTTCATGCACCCGACCTATCTTGTGTGCCATGACCTGTGTGTTCAGCAGCACAGATATGCTCAAGCATTTCCTGTCTTTGTGCATCCATGTTTTCCTTATTCCTTATAGTTGCAAGTTAAGTTCCCTTTTTTAGGCATTCTTTCTTAGGGTTTAATACTGAGGGAATCTAAGCTGTGGCTGTTGTTTCTACCTGCTAAACTAACACAAAATGAAGCCTGACAGTCAAGCAATGGAACAGCCTAGTGAAGCATGAAATGCTCCCAGACCTGGTCTTAAGTCAGAGTTGCAGGTTCCATCTTTACTTTGAAAAGCTATGGCCTACTTTATCTTGAAGCTATGATCTGTGATGTGCAGATGGTCAAAGTGATCAAAATGCTGCCTTCTGGCTTCCAGATCTTTACATGAACTGCATGAAACCAGGCGAGGCAGAAGGGCACACAAGAGTCTTTCTGGGGAGATGAAAATCAGTGTCTGCTCCTTAAATCTGCTGATGAAAGAAGGGTGGAGATGCCCGTAAAATCTCAAAGCTGAGCAGGAAAATAAAAGATAGTTATGACAGCCAGCTCTTCCTTCCCTAGACTGCAGATGAGCCTGATGAAAAGTAGCTGCTGCCTCAAGCTGTTTTCCTTTTCTCTGCAATGACAAAGTGCAGCTGGAAACCAGAGCCTATAGTAGCTCCTCTTCCGGGAGAGTATAACTGTGGGGTTGGCGCTGCTGGTCCCAAAGTGGGCAAAATTCATTATGAGTTTTTAAACCCAAGATAAAACACCAACTGTAAAATACCTTCATAGTGCTCACTTAGGGGTGTCGTGAAACCAGGACAAGGGGAAAGACTTACCAGGATGGGTCCCCTGGTCTGAGAGCTGTCAAGGTCAAACGTACCCTGGATTGCAACTGCAGCAGACAATATCACTGCTTTCCAGTGGTGGAAATGAGTCCATAGATGTCACCCATGCCAGCTCTGCTCTCCCTAAGCACCGAGTCCCCTGGCACTCCATGATCCTATGAGCATCTCCCTGTGCCATCCATAGAAATGGAGACCAACTGCCAGCTGCCATTGGCCTCACTGCCTACTAGCTTCATGGAAAACATACATAAAGAGGAAAATAAATCTCCACCACTACAAATTACTGCATGGACAAAAGAAAATCGATACACTGTAGCTTCACACTGTCTCAATGCCATTAAAAGATCGTTGCAAACCAATCAAAAGACCATCCATAATTCACTCATGCTCACCTTACTGAATCCATGGCACTGTGCAGAAAGCATGTGTGCATCCATAATCTTGCCTCATCGTTTTGCACAGTCCCTGTCTTTGGGATAGGAGGGATTTCACCCAGCAAGGTTCATGTATTGTATCAGCAGCTCCAGACCCTGGACTCTGATGAGCTCTGACCACCTCAGTCCTTGAGTTTCTTGAAAAAGTATTCACCCTAAACTTCTTTATTCTTCAACCCACATTCTTAACCCTCTCAGGCTGTTGGATCTGCCCCATCATGATTGAGTTTTGGGCATGCCCCTTTTGCACACAAGGCATGGCAGAACTGTAACATTAAAAGTCAAAGGGCTGCCTGAAAAATTAACATGATTCTTCAGGGAAGGAAATTAAGCAAATGAAGATGGGTCTTCATGGGTCTTCTGCTTTCTCTGATGTAATCTCATGTTTTACAACTTTATGTGAGCTGCATGAAACTTATCACTTCCCTTCCTGACTAAGTGAATGAAGAGTGAGGTGAGACTCTCACTTCCAGGTACTGGGATATCACAGGATCAACCCAGCATCTTGACATTAGAACTCTCTGTTGGCAACTCTGAGGAATATGTGGTGGAATCAATGCTGATTGAAACGATTTTTCCATTTCTTTTTAGATAATTTTTAAGCTTCCAGGTTATGTCTAATGTAACATAGTCTCTCCCATTAAAGTGAGTCTATCCATTGGTTATTTTCCCTTAACATCAGAATAATGGCTTGAAATGTCAATACAGGAAATCTGGTCATGTTATGGGTTCAACAACAAACAAGGTCACTATAGAGTTACTAGGAAGTCCAGCTTGTGACTGCTTTTGCAAAGGGCTTCCATCAAATTCCCTCTTTGCTTTCAGGCCTGAAGAAGCCATGTTTGCAATGATGTGTCTTGCAGGGAACTTACCTGCTGCTTTCCTTTATGCTACCTACTTTTTAAAAAGGAAGCAGCCTGGCTTAGCAAAACAATATCTCTTTGGGATATTTTCTGCAAATATTTATTTTACACAGAATAGGAATGGCCACATGATATGATTTGAGGTAAAAACCAAGGGGGAATGGTGGCTACATATGGAAGAAACCTTTGAATACCCGTTTATAATAGCTATAAACTGATCTGTTACAAATTCCCCAGTCAAGTCACTTCTAGTTGAGCAAGACAAGAGAAGGCTTTGCTTTGAGTGTCGTGTGCCAGAGTTTTGTTTCTCTATGACATGGGCTCCATCACTGTTGGTAAAATAGAGCATGATTAAATACTAGTACAACTTCCATAACCAGTTGTACAAAGCACCACACAACCCGAAACAGTGGTGTTGGCTGTCAACCCATCATGGTAGAGTCAGCTTTACAACACTCAATAGCCCTGTTCCTGAGTCCTTATAACTGCAGTTGGAGCTCTCTCTGATGGATAAGAAGCAGTCTTCAGGTATTCCTAGATTCACAGAATCACATAATTGCAGACTGATTAAGCTTGGACAAGACCTCTGGAGTTCATCTGGTACAATCCCTCCGCTCCAGATGCCTGTGACCAAGCCCGGGTCTCTTGAATATCTCCAAGACTGAAGCCTCCACAATTAAGTATTATTTAATTTCTGGCTCCTGAAGACCCAGCTACAGAAAGGATTGATTGAGGTAACCGACATGTAATTGCATTTCAATGAATTTAACCCAGAACTGCACTATGCCTCACAGCTATCAGTCCTTTCTGTTGTGGAATTCAGCTCTGGTTTGCAAAGCTATTCTACCCCTATTTTACATTCAGCCCTGGAGAAGAGAACATCTTGTGAAAGATCCTGTGGGCTGGCAATGATCCTATGGACAAAGTTTCTGTCCACTGTCTTTGGTAGCAGAAAGATTCTACTCCACTCTTCCAAGGATGCCACTTATCACCTTCCCAAGCACAGAAAGAAATTGTGCTGTGTTTGGACAACTTCTGTCTTCACAAATATAGAAGTGAAAATCCATTTATTTCCAGCCTCCCTTTCCTTGCCCAGTTGTCTCTAAGATGACAGAAAACCCATTGCCAACTTCCCTCTCTTATCAGAAGCAGTCTCTGAGATGCAGCTCCTCGAAGGCTTTCTGAGCACTGCAGCTCTAAAAGACCAGCAAAAGCCTTCAAGGCCACAGCACACACATACCCCCATTTTCAGGGCAGGTGTTCTTCTGCACAGACAGGCACAGCTCTTCAGCCCATACAGTCTCTTCATGATGAAAACAACAGCAAGCAGAAAGCCAGGACCTCGCAAGTTGTCTCCACTTGGTTTGCAGCTGAACAGACCTGCCCTCATACACACATTCCCTTTGAATGATGCTCCCAAATCTATGGCTTCTGTTCTCAAATGTTGCCTTTCTATTTCATAACTTGCACCTTCTGTGGGCTAGTTTTCAGTAAGAGAAACGGATTATCACTGACTGGACAAAACTGCACTTTATTGCACAAATTGATCAACCTGCACAGCAGCGAAGTCAGCTTCAGGCAAGAAACTGCAGTGTGGCTATGCCCGTGTTGCAGCTCCCACGTAGAGCATAATTTTTACAGCTTAGTGAGCTTGGTGATGCTCTGGGATTTCAGCTTAGGGATGCTCAGGGAATATGCCAAATTGCGTATTTATTCCACACTTCTGGAAAGCAAAAGTCCACACCTCCCACCTTGAATGATGTGTGACCCTGCACTATCAGACCATCTTGCTTCTATTGTTGTTACCTTTGGTGCTCTTAAAAAGGGCTGATTAGGAAGTAGCCACAATAACAAGGTCACAAGGCTGTGCTTTAGAGAAACTGCCTGTCCATCGAGCGCAGAACATTGCAAATGTGGGTCTGAGTGAGTCCAGGATACCAGTCCAGCAACAATATGGATGTGATTCGTAAATAGTTCTTTGGCTTAGCTTTAGCTCATAATGGAAAATCCAAAGAAACTGTTCAGAGACAGTGTGTTTAGGAGACACAGCAGGAAGGAATAAGATGTGCTCTCAATATGTTCAGGAGAGTTAATCTGGCAATTAATACGTAGGTGTAGCACTTAAAAGATATTGCTTTCTCTTCCTGCTATTACTTATTCCCTGTGTGGCTGTGATCAATGTTACTCCATGTCCCATTCAGGGAGCAGTTGTTTGTTCCTTAGGACTTGGTCCTGTGCTTCATTTTCTTCCAAGGCCACTGCAGAGTTTACCGGAGCAATAGGGCTTTAGTGCTTTAAGACTACAATGTCTGGAACTACTCAGGGCCTGGCATGATGAATGAGATCCCTCAGCACTGCAAGAAGAGAAATGCTAGATTATTAATAAGCAGGTGAACAAGGAGGCGTATAGCAGTGGAGTTCTTAAGTACATGAATTGAGGTACCATCAGCGAAAGCACATCTGTTAGTCTCATTTCCACCAGATGGTTTCTTTCAGCTCCTGAAGTTAGTGTCATTTATTTCATCAGTAATTTAGTTCAGGGCTTGTTAAGGAGTGGACACATCCCAGAGGTGAGAACAGTGATCCTGAAAACTTTTCATGGCATTGCAAAGAGAGAGTCTTTCATTTATCGCTGAAGGATATCCATCTTTTATTGCTGAAGGATATCCATGGATAACTTAAATCCATGGATAACTTAAATCCATGGATATCCTTCAGCAATAAATGACTCTCTTTTCAATGCTATGAACTTATTAAAAAAAGAAACTAAGGGTTTTTATCATTATGTGGTAAGTTAAGCTCTTTATTATTATTGTTTCTTAGAAGCACGTTTTAGAAGAGAAGGCGAATCCCTTTTTGTTCACTAAAAATAGCTTGAAAGATGATTCTTTTTCAGTTTAACAGAATGAAAACAGCAGAATGGAAAAGTTTGGTAAGACGTTGTTAGGAGGATGAGCAAACAGTAATTCCAGGTTTCAGTGTCTGAGCAGCTCGTTGTGCTCACAGCTCCAAGGAGGTTTAAACCAGGGCACTGCTTTCTCCTCAGGATGGATGCTGCAGACATGCATGGCCGGCCAGGGCAGCATCACTGAGTGACAGGGACCACTGTTCCCAGTCAGTCAAATGTCTGCTTGCTGCTCCATGGAGCCTGTGAACTGGGCAGATTTGATGCACTTTAAACTGTGGTTCAGTAGCAAGGCCACATATCCCCGTGCCTGTCTGCATCTTCAGACAGCCTGAAATCGCGCTAAGTGCTGTAAAGTGTCACCTTTTGAAGAGGATGTCACAACCTCCTGAGCTCCCAACATCAGTTTTGTTCCCTGGCTTTTTAATGGAAACCAAAATCTTTCTTCCTTGCATATTTGTCTGTTCTTTCGGCTGTCCCATCTCATTTTCAGTAGATGCTTCTGCTTTGACTGTGGCTGGAGATTGCTTTGTAAGGGGCCAAAGCCAGACTGAAGAGCACTCAAACTTAATTCCAGCTTCATCCTCTGTTTCAGGCAGATGATTTGTGATAACCATGTTCATTATTAATCCTGATGCTGAAGTGTTTGGTGGAGGTTTCTAGCAATCTAGAAGAACAAAAACATTGTGAGATGAATGGATTCAGCCTCTTGAGTTCATGATGGGGCCCCAAGCTGAGCTGAGGGGAAAATTTTTGTGGGTCAAACTAAAAACACTTTAACAGGAAAGTGATGAAAAGGGTGAATGGAGGGGGTTTACCTATTTTACAGAAGCTTAGAGTCAAAAATGTCCATTTTAAGACCTATTTGAAGTGTGTGTTTGACCAGTTCAAAGCTCTCTTCCAGAGGTTCAACCCAGTAGTAATAAAATTAGAAATCTGGGCAAAGCCAAAATGCGACATTTTGAACAGACAAATCACTCCCACTGTCCTTGCAAAGCCTTGAGATTGCTTGCAATACTATTGAAGTTGTGTGAGGTTTTTAGTGGAGTTGAATTTGCATCACTTCTTTTTCAATGTTGCTGTATTCAGCAACACTGCATTCAGCAACTTCACAGCAGCCAAAACCCCATTTTTGTTCCTTTCCTATGCAGCATCTCTTTCTCCCTATGCTTGCAGTGTAAAACAATGTGGTTGCTCCATTTTAACAGCCTCAGATACCCAAAACCCCACCCACCAAAGACTGATGATGACTGAGGGGTGTTGCTTGAGCATCTGGAGTTCAGGGTGCTGTGGTTTCCTCCCTAGTGCATAAGCAAGCTAAATTCCGGCCTACAGAGAAATGACTTCTAACTTCTGAATCCATAGGCTTTGGCTAACTAAGCTGGTCATTGCTCTGTTAAGGTAAAAAGGCATCCTTTTCTTGGTTGCAAAACACGCAAGACATGTTAAGAGCCTGGTGGATCCGATGGCCTCTTTTCTGCCATAGGGATTTACCATTCCAGATGTGTGAACCCAGTGGGTGCAATTCCTGGAGCAGGGGTCAAGCACCTTTCTGTAGTTTCAGAAGAACACTGCAAACCCACTTTTCCAATTTAATGAGATAAAAACAGGTTAAAAAGGAATAGGCTTAGTTCATTTGGAGGAATATGTTTTCAGGCTGCTTTGGAAAGGATCCCTTTCTCTTAATTCCATAATGTAGGGTCTTGGAAATTACATTCACTTGCAGGGCAGAGGCTTTGAACTGTTCAAGGACCAAAGCCCATCCTAATACTTTGCTACTGCTTGCAGACGAGCATTCTAAAGGTCCAGTTCAGCAGACTCTTGCAGACTATATTTGAATCCCACCAGGTTCATAGACTCACAGAATAGTTAGGATTGGAAAGAACCTTAAGATCATCTAATTCCAACCCCCAATTTAAGAGATTTAAATGTGTTAAAATGTCTTCCTGGGCATTTTCTTGTTCCTTTGAGTCCTGGTCACACTTGTGAATGTAGTGGAGCTCAGCACAGAGGCCAGATTTCAGAACAAATTTACTACAGGAAAAAAGAGCTGAGGGGAAGTGTCGCAGGTAAGGATCCATCTTGCCAGATCACTATCTACTTTCAGGCTAAATTACAGCTGATCTGCTCATACCTTGGCCCAATCAATCTGCCCTTAAAAGAATGATCCATCAGAGAAAGTCTAAATATATCCTGCCTTGGTGAAAGAGCTCCCAGCAATTCATCATGGACATAAGTGACGGAGCAGTTTAAAGGTATTCTCAGTGCAGCTCCCTCTCCTGTAGCTGACCTTTCTGCTTGAAAAGACACTTAATTCTTTCAGGCTGTCAAGAGCTCATTCTTTGGAGGCATCACTAAGAGGGAAAGTGCCCGCACCACAGGATATTTTTGTTCTCACCAGGAAGCTACAAGAGCATTAATTTAAATGCATTAGAGAGATGTTACATATTTGTGCACGTTGGAGAGGAGCCCATGTTCCTCCTTGCTACCTCAGTTGCCTTTTGGCATTTCCGCCTGTGGCATCGCTGTGCTGGACCAGAAGTGTGACTTGCTGCTACAGGAGACTGAAAGAGGGAAAGGAAGGAGATCTGGGAGGCTGAATTTGGAATTCCCAGGTCTCACCTCAGCAGCTCACAGCACAGCAGGGAGCAAGCCGCTTGGCTGGTGTCCTGGGTTCAGTTTCCAGCATTTGTCCTTAAATCACCCAAGCACAAGATGTATTAATCCTCAGTTCTGCACTAACAGAACTGATCAAAAGCTCAAGGTGAGGATGACTTAGCCAAACCAAAAGGCCTCATTCAGATCTTTTGAATAGACATTTCATATCTATTCTTATATGTATTTTTCCAGCAAGCTTGGAAAGGGAAAAACATTGCAATTAGTTGGAAATTTTCAGTATGGATTTCAGTATCTAAACAGGGATTTGTTGTTTTTGAAAGCCCCAGTGATTACTTATCCATGCCTTAATTTCCCTATCTTTACATGGGAATGATGTGGCAATAATCAGTATCCAGAAAGCACTTCAGTTGCTTATACAGTGCATTCCCTTGAGCCAGTTACCTACAATCAATGGGATATAATGGCCTTATATTATTACAATAATGAAATACTTCGAGCTCTTCACTTACTTAACCAATGTTTACAGTGCACCAGTGAGATAAAGGAAACTTTAACTTTATCTGGTTGACTGAGAACCCATGTAAAGGAAAAGTACAATATTCAGAGGATGATCAGGGGACTGGAGCACCTCCCTTATGAAGAGAGCCTGAGAAAGTTGGGGCTGTTCAGCCTGGAGAAGAGAAAGCTGCATGGAGACCTCCTAGCAGCCTTCCAGTATCTGAAGGGGGCCTATAGGGATGTTGGGGAGGGACTCTTCATTAGAGACTGTAGTGATAGGACAAGGGGTAATGGGTTAAAACTTAAACAGTGGAAGTTTAGATTGGATATAAGGAAGAAGTTCTTTACTGTAAGGGTGCTGAGCCACTGGAATGGGTTCCCCGAGGAAGCTGTGAATGCTCCATCCCTGGCAGTGTTCAAGGCCAGGTTGGACAGAGCCTTGGATGAGATGGTTTAGTGTGAGGTGTCCCTGCCCATGGCAAGGGGGTTGGAACTGGATGATCTTAAGGTCCTTTCCAACCCTAACTGTTCTATGATTCTATCTATCTCTATAACATGCAAAATACCCTTATGTGCCTCTGAGCAATTAAATTCAAAGAACTGTTAGGCAGCTTAGACCACTTGCTTTTAGGACTGCAAGAGTCTACCCTGAAGTTCAAAAGACTGTATCCATGCACTGCAGGTGTTATGCTTTGATCCCAATAATCAAAAACATACAGAATATGATTGGAGCAGGTATACTTCTGTGGCCCTCATTAAGACACTCACTGCATATGTTTCTAAATAGACACCTTCAACAAATTGTTGCTGGAGCAAGCTAAATACTTCTTCTCTGAAGTATCTGTCTTAGTAACTAAAACCTTTCACAAAATATTGGTATTGCACTTCTGTCAAGGAGATCTTTAATGCACGAAACAATTTGGAGATTATTTTTGTCTTTATCACACTTATTTTGTATCAAATGTTAAAGTCTGTACTAACTGGATCAAGAATAGGTGATAGAGACAGTTCATAAATAAAGGCATCTAAGATTTAATGTAAAAACACAGTGCTAGCATTTTCTGTCTGGATAGCGGGGTTCAATTCTGCCTCCCTTTTCCTTCTTCCTTCAACCTGGAAAAGAAAGGATAAATCTGGAGCAGTCAGGCTTATCTCGTAGCTATAGATGCATCTATATCTTTTGCTATAAGCAAGCACACAGGCTAGAACCATGATCACAAATGCTGCCTCACCAAAACCTGAACTTCTGTTGACCTACCCCATGTGTTTTGTATGCTTGAAAGAAAACAGAGACTAAAAGGATGGGTCAACACGTTCTGTGCATAGCATGGTGCAAAGTGCATCTGCAGTGTGATTACCAGGAACCAAGCGGGACTGGGTTATTTCAGACTGATTCTGAGTCATCTAATGTGTCCCTCAGAGCATTTACTGCAACACAAGTAACATCAGACAGGCCACACTGTGTTTGGAAAACATGCTCCATTTGACGCACCTTCAGAGGGATACTGAATAATAGAAGACGTTGTGTATCATCTTATTTTTTTATGATGCAGCACCACAGTACAGGTCAAATAATAGAAACAAATAAAAAAAAAAACCAAACATGTAAAATTCCAGGAAGTCAGTGGGGAACTTTGCTTTGACTTCCGTGAGCTTTGCAGGATCAGGCTGCTCATGCCTTTATTTGCTCAGAGTCCTTCAAATATAGCATCTGATACCATTTTCTAGTCTTGAGGAGAAGAAAGCAGATATTTCTGGCAGTTTCTGAAAGACAAAATGAAAGGAACTCCTGCTCTCAATTTGTATCTGTTTCCTCTTGTTATTTTCCTATCTAAGATTTATCATACACATCTGGAGAAATTACAGTTCAACCTCAGGTAACTAGACAGATCTCTTCATTAGGCCTGACCCAAAGGCCATCTGATAATTCCACTTCTTCTAATGGAATTTTCCATCAGATGCCTGACAAAAGTCTCATTGAAACCCACAGTAAACTTGGTGCAGTGTCAATAGCAGCAAATCTTATCAGTGCTGATAGAGACCCTTGCCCCAACATTATGCTCCATTTGCTTTCAAATCCCAAACTTCCACTGCTCATTAAATCCGTACTTTTAGTTCAGATGGTTAGATCACTTTATAGCAGTGCCATCAATAAACATGAGCCAAACTCTGCTTTACGTGAACAACCACAATAGCGGAGAACAATTTGTTGGCTTAAAGGGACACTAAAAGAGAAGAGAAAGATATAAAGACTTCCACTTTAACAACATCTCCTATGTTTGTGCACTACGGGTGATTTGAGAAGCATTAGCATTTTGTTTTGTTTTGGTCTTGTAATTAGGAGGATTGTGCTTCATTATCCTACTGTAGCTCCCGCTGTGACACGGTCCCAGTCATCTTGCATTTCATACACAGCGTCAATCCTGTCAGTCGACTACAAAGGCTTGGAAAGTTTCTCCATTTCTTATTTCAACACAGTTTTTAAAGGAAAAGACAAAAAAACCACCCCACCCCACAGCCATTCATTCCTATGGAGCTGTTACATTCTTTGAAATGATAGAGGAAGGCATTTCAGACAAGACTGTTAACTGCCATAGAACTGAATTTCTGGAATATTGAGGGGAAAGATATCTTTTGGCAGTTTGTTTTTCCCCTTTTTCTTTGCAGGAGAGCTCTCATTAAAAGGAGGGGAAAGCGGTCTCCATTAATTAACTGATATAAACGTGATGGGGAGGAGGGTCATTAGTTTTTTCCCCCAAAGGACACTGAAGACACTGTTGTATATGCTGTAAAGGAAGAGACAAGTTTAGGCCTAAGAAGTCTCCCAGGCTACCTCTGTGAACTGCATCCAAATAGCTCCATGTCTTGCTTCTCTTTCTCACCTCATCTGCCAGTATTCTGCCCTTCCTTTAACAATCAGAACCTTTCCTTCTACAAAACATATGTTCGTAGCTAATAAGATAATGTTGCCAGTGATACATAAAATCTTATGTTCCTGTGTGCATATGTTAACTACAGTATTCATTCTGAGTATTCTTATATTCAGAAGGGAAAAGGTCTTTCCTATATTTATGCTAATTAACATAACATACTCTACCCAGAATTCATCATATTCTGCTAAGCTCTGCCAGCGATAGTGTATTAATAGCTGAACTGTTTCAACCCCTTATTAATATTGGCATTGCAAGTCCTACCAGTCTTAAGGCTTACCAAGAAGACAGGATTTTTGTCCTTATTCCTTAAATCTTTATCAGTAATAAGAGATAGTGAAAAAATGCTCCAGAGAAAACAGCCTGGGTATAAAGGTAAGGGGTGTTTAATTCCACACTGGGTGGCTCTGTCTTGTTGGATCAGTGACATGCCTCTAGGTCTTGCCTTAAAAAGTGACCTAATTGTTCTTCGTCACCTCCCAAATCTGCATGAAAGGATTCATACAGATGATGTATACTTCTAAGAACTGCTTGACATGAGAGGAAATGATATCTACAAATTGGAAGCAGGCCTGCACTTTGCATGGCGTTGGCTCTCTGTGTTCCTATGGCACCTAGTGTTGTGTCCAGGTTCAGGAGGAATGCGAAACTCAGAAGTATTATTATTGTTTAATATCAACATTATTGACCTGGATTATAGCCTCAGAAGGTTTTTAAGTGGTACAAAATCGGAAGGAGTGATTGGTACACCAGGGATTATGCTGCCATTCAGAGGAACCTCAACAAATTGGATATATATATATGCCTGCTGGTTGCATCAAAGGTTGCCACCAGACTGAAGGAGTCGATCCTTGACCTCTACTTACCACTGGTGAGATCTATGTGCTATGCCCAGTACAACTGGGCTCCCCAATACAAGAGAGGCACACACATACTGGAGCATGTCCATTGAAGGGCTGTAAAAATGATGAGAGGATTGGAACATCTGACACACAAAGGGTGGCTGACAGAGATCAGACTATTCAGGCACAAGCAGAAAGGATCAGGGTGATCTTATCCGTGTATATAAGTACCTGTCTGGGGAGTAAAGATGTGGAGTCAGAGCCTTCTCAGTGGTGTTTGGTGATAGCAAAAGAGGCAAAAAGCTCAAATTGAAATACAGGAAATTCCTCTTAAACTAAGAAATAAATGCTTGCTCTGTGAGGGTGGGTGAACATGGGATGTGTTTCCCAGAGAGATTGTACTCAAAACCTGACAGGACATTGCCCTGGGAAACCTGCTGTAGGTGACTCTGTTTTGAGTAGGGAATTGGAGTAGACAAGCTCCAGATGTGCTTTCCAACCTCAGATACTGCGTGATTATGTGAAATACAGACAGCCCAACCTGCCAGTGGGTGTATGTAAAAAGGCATTCACATATTCTTTGGTTGAAAGTCAGTCACTGTATAACTTACATTCTGGAGATATATAAAAGAAGGAGAGACAGGAGGGTTTTGCTTGGTGCTTTAATGGAGTAAATTCTCCTAAGTCACACTTTAGGGTCACTACCTCCATCCCAGCTAAGACCTGAGGACCTGTAGTACTGATCTGACATGCTCAAATCTTTAGCACACATAATAGTGTTACTTAAGTCTTAAACATGTGACTTCTCAACAGTTCTACTGGGGTAGTGGGCAAGACAAGACAAACAATGGGTCAATAGCCGACATAGGAATTAAAGCCAGCCTTCAAATTTAAGGTCAGAGCTCCACCTATGAGACTGGACCAGTATATCTGACAGTGGGGTATGTTCTTGCAATTAGTCCATTGCCAGCTGGCTGAAATGTAAGCTCAGTAACTCAGGCATCTTCAGGTGCCATTGCTCAGATTTGAGCAAGATTTGTTCTCTTGCAGAACAACAGAAGGATGTTCTGATTTTACAGTTTTAATGGATAAATTTCTGGGGGAAACCAGACACTTTTCTTTTGATGCCTCAACACAGTAACTCTTTATAAGCCAGCACAGAAGATGCACAGATCAAATCAAAACGGCAAATATACCCACAGACACTTCCATGCTTCTGTTTGTTCTTCCATCAGGAGTTCTTGGGGGAGAGTTTCCCCTGGCATCCAGGGCCCTCCTCTTGCATGAATCTCCATATCTTTCTGCATCCTTATGGTACAGTTTAGGAAGCGCAGTATCCTCTAGGATTTAATTTTCTTCTACTTCAATCTAATGATTTCCTGATCAGCCTCAGCAGGGATTCAAAGCTCCTAACAGCTTATATTTAGTAGCAAGCAGCCAATAAATACATTTTGATTACTGCAGTGGTGCTCAGCTGTACCTTTTGATACAGCAACAAAGAGGAGGTGCTGTCTAGGATCATCTTGAGACGGCAAAGGAGAGGGATTAGGAAGTGAGAACCAAGGTGCCAGGAGTCCCATGGCTGAGCAAAGACAAAGGTGTTGATTTAATGGTAGATGAAAATTACTTTGAACATCTCAGAGCAGCTGGAAATGTCTTTGTTCATGGCCTTGCCCATGTAGAACTATAACTAGAGAGTGTGGGAGACAGGCTGGAGGTTGCCCAGAGTCCCAGGTCATCTGAGTGTAACCTGAACTAGCACAGCTTGTCTGCTGGCAAGCCATGAAATGGGTTACAGGTCCCTGAGTTCTTGGCAGCATCCTCTGACCTGGTGGGAAAAGAGCTCGAGGCCCCCAGAAGCCCATCCAGCAAGAGCTGAGAAGGCAGCTGAACCTGTTATAAGAATTATGGTCATTGGGAAGAGAGTCCTGGTTCAAATGATGTAGCATTTGATCCCTGGACAGAAAACCTCAGCCAGTGTCCAGTGGGAAATCATAGAATCATAGAATAGTTAGGGTTGGAAAGGACCTTAAGATCATCCAGTTCCAACCCCCCTGCCGTGGGCAGAGACACCTCACACTAAACCATATCACCCAAGAAATAGAAGAGTCAGGTTATCTGCTGCAATACAAAAGAGACACGGGCCAAATCAGGAGAACTATATAGTGCAAGTAGTTAATGAGGAAGGAAACAAAACAATTGCTGCGTTGTGAGATCCAGCCACTAAGTAAGAAGAGGAAGACATAAAACCATTGCTTTGGTGCCCACTGCCCTGTGAGTTACTGGGTCAAATCCATCCCTGGTTTAATATGGCTGCTGTTAGTGGAGTCAACAGCACAAAGAAATTTAGTGTTTCTCTTCTGCATAAGCAAGCTGTGATCTTTAAGTTCAAATACTTCAGAGAGAAACTGCAGATCACAGAGTCTGAGTGCTGCGTTGTTAGAGCAGGTGAGTTAAAGCTCTCCAGTTTACAACAGGGATTGTGCCTAGCTCATAACAGTTGTAATATCCGAAATCTTCTTAACACTCAAGTATCTTTTCTTCCTTCTGTCATGCAAGTGTTTTTTCAGCTGGGTTTGTGGAGCAAAGATGACACTCAGTGGCTGGTTAGGCTATCACAGGTACGTGTTTCCAAGCAGCTTTCCAAAGGGTGCTGTTGGCAGAGGCTGCTGACAGAAGCCTGCTGTGCCACCCCGGATACAATACCATCTTCACCACTACTACTACCACTACATACTACTTCCACCGTAGGACAGCATCCCTCCACTCCAGCCACATGCATACTAAGCAGTGATTTATTTTTCATGTACATTTTTGACGGATACAGTTCTTAGCAAAATTTCTCCTGTTTTTTTAGGAGATGGAAGGAAAAAGATTTGAGGAATGTCTCAGTGGAATGTTTCTTTATATTCTACATAGAAAAACCTGCTTTTTGTATTCACAGCCACAGCTTTCCCTATTAGGAAGAGCCTCCACTGCGTAAGCCCAAAGGCCTTTGCAAGCACTATAGACATTGGCTTACCCATATGCAGCTGAGATGAAGACATACATCCGAATCACGGTGATGAAGCAAGGCAAAGTAAGGTTCATAGGTCAAAACAAAGATCCAAGCAAGCATTTACCTAATATAAAGAACTGGGTTTTAGGGGGTTTAGACCTCCCACTACCATGGCTGATTCAGCACACTGGTATGGGAATAGAAACTCTTCAACTTAGTGTCCAAAAGACCTCGACAAAAGCCTGTATGGCATGTACTATATACAGTCTATATATGCCTGTTAACTCTGCAGTGCATACTCGTATGTCTTAGCACCTTCTAGTTACTCCTGGTCCTCTTCCCAAACAGGAACAAGTCATGCACAGGCATTTGCATTAGTTGATGTTGTCACACAGCTTTCCTCCCTTCCCAGAGGGAAGCTGCAAGCAGCTTGGAGGTTTGATCACAATAGTGATTGTCTTCACTGATGAGTTACCCAGATGAAATGAGCTGTGCCCTCAGCCCCATTCCTCAAAAAATAGTTGTCTGTATCCCACAGTGTGTCCATGGGCCTTTTTCATCAGCAACATAAATACAGGGAAGGCAGAAATTCGATTCTTTCTGCTCCTGCAGGTCCCTGGCATTGCAGAATAAGGTGTATTAGAAGAGCAGAGACAAGCTGCACCACTGCTGCCTATAGATTTCTGGTTAAAAGAAGAAGAGTTGGAGCCTTCAGGGTGGGTCTGGCAACAATTGCTGTCATTAAGCTGATGTATCAATAATGGGGGAAAAGTGAATGACCAGGAAGAGTACTATTTCTAATTAGAGTAATGCTCATTTGGGTAGTGACTGACACTGGGAAGTGATTGGCAAAGTCCTGTTTAGTGATCATGAAGACAGCAAGGGGACCACCCACCAGTGTCAAGCAGAAATTTGCACAGAGGTCAAGGACAGAATAAAACATTCCCATCATGAGTAAACTCTGAAAATACCTCTGTGATTTCTAGCATGCTGTACTTGCTGCAATGGAGTACATCATACTGCATACTTTGCAGTGCATCATCCTGCTTTTTCCTCCTTTGCAGTCTGGCTTGGATCCCTTTGCCTCTTTTCATTTTTGCCCCACTTTGCAGTCTTTCTGGCTGCCCCCACTGAACAATGCAGAGGTTTTAGTAATATCATCTTCCAGATTTAACATTAGGCTTTATCTTATCTAGTTGAAGATGTCCCTGCTCATTGCAGGGTGAGTACACTAGATGACCCTTGAAGGTCCCTTCCAACTCAACCTATCCTGTGATTCTATGATTCTATGAATTATTAGTCAGCTCCAGGCCTCAAACAGGAAACACATCTGATGACACTCACACTCCTTCAATACTCTTTAGCACAGGGACCACGTTTTTAACCTGCATATGCAATGCACAGCGAATCATAACTATCATAATGGAGAAAATCAGTGCAGCTGTTATCAGCCAAGATAATGATGAGTGGCAGGTACAGACATCATTCAGAGGAAGTGTTTGGGGCTGCCTGCAGAAGAAATAGATAACACTGCAATGTTTGCATTGGGTAAGTTTCGTTGGCAGACAGGTTGGTGGTTTAGAGTACATACGTATGTATACATTTATTTGCTTATATTTGTATGTAAGCTTATATATAGTCGGTTGTCCATATTATGCAGAATAACTGTCAAACATACAGGTAAAGTAAACACCTCAATCTGGACAAATCCTGTTGCCAGACTTAGGTTTTGATTTGTCATATCATTTGGCTTTATTATTTGATTTTACCACTCAATCTTGAATCAAAGTAGATATGAGACATTCTTCTCATCCCTTCAAAACAGAATGTGAGGAGGTGATGCTTCCAGACTGCATCCCTTTGCATCCACCTGGGACAGCACTTCTCAAGTGTTACTAAGAGCCTAAAGGTGCTTTGCAAAGAATCATATACCACATAAACTGACATGGAATCTAATACTGACATGTTTTCTTAAACCCTAAAAGCAGTTTAGGAGTTGTGACACTACTGAAATCAAAGGAAACTCATTTTCTTAATGCTACTGTGTCCATTGCTACAACAGCTGCCTGGGAGATCCCTGGAGGTTTTTCTGCAGGGGACTAGGCTAATTTAGGATTTTATTGTTTTACATGTTTTGACTTTAAGACTCTGACTTCAATCTATTCCCACTGTGACTGCTTTCTCCTCCAAAACTCATTTCTCTGCCAAACTCTTTCTAGCATTATGATATTACTTGTTTCCAACTTGCCTAAAATTTCTGAAGTTGGTTGCAGTTAGTTTGAGAAGTAAAGCAATAGAAGTGCATAACCAATGAGCAAGAAAAGGCAGCATTATCCATCCTCTGTGTTTCAGAGCTGATCAGGCTCAGTCCACAATAACACATATTCCTGATGATACACACAAGAGAACCCCATTAGGGCTGGCACCAAAGACCAGAAACATTCTTAGAGTGTTTTGAGAATGTTTTGTGAACATCAAAGTCCTTCAAACTTCATCTAAAGCTCCTAAACATCGTTTCTGTAAGCTTCATAAGCATTTGGCTTGCATGCTAGCAGAACATTCAGCAAGGCCCTTGGTCCTTAAACTTGAACAGATTAAAAATGCCTAAATAATCTCAAAAGTAAAGTGAAATCATTATATCATTAGCTTTGAATACAAGGATGCAAAATTATGTTTGATAATGCAAATAGGCTCCTGAGCCCAGAAATGGGTAAGTGGAAGGAGGAGTGAGAGAACATTAGAGAGAACAAAGTTTGCAAGTGTTGGAAGTGAAGAGCTGCTGTTTTGCAACTGCTTCCCATGCAACGTGGAGTGAGAGAAACCTGGGTGTCCAGTCCAAAATTATACTGGCTTCTGTTAAAAGTGGAGTTTTCCCACTGCTTTGCAGGCTCATATCTAGTTCACTGCTTATGGCTCCCTTATGCCTCCTTCACCATTATTGCTTCTCAGTGTCTTTCTCATATTCAGTACTCCACCTTATTTCTTTCTCTCCATACAAACGCACTTGCATTACCACCTCTCATTTTGTTCTTTTCTGTTCCTTTTGTTGACTTCTAAGAAGGCTTTAACCAGTTAAGAGTCTGCCCTTTGTGCCTATTGTATGCCCATCGGCTATCGTCACTGGGATCAACAAGGCCCTAAACGCCCCTATGTTCTCCAGTTTTCTCTGTAATCTCATCAGTACTTGCAATTGCTGTCAGTGCATTTCCCAAACTGAGTACAAAAGTAAAGCATCCCAATTGAAACTCCTTTTCTTATATTCTTTCTGTGTACTAGAAAGACATTGCCAAAGTAGGACAGCTCTTTTCAGTCTGGATCTTTATCTTTGGCAAGGGTGGCTATTAAAATATCACTGTCTTCACATGCTACCCTTCTCTCTGTACTGGCTGTCAGTTAGTTAGGATGTCTATAGAAACCTCCTTAGTTCTGTGGGCTTGGAAATCTCTGTTTCCCACACAGTGATTGAATACTAGCAATAATGATAAATCACCCAAGAAGATGAAACTCCTTGGTCTCATCTTCTTCAACATAACAAACCTTTTACTCATCGTCCTTAGGTACCATTTCAGAAGAAGGCAGAAGAAACTCGCAGGTGGGTGCACACAGCTGAATTTAGCTGCTGAGGTGAGATTGCCTTCCACAAACATTTGCATAGCCCTTAGTAAAAACAGTATCTCGAATTCAAATTAAAATCACGTTTAGTTCCAACACAAGATTTTGGAAGGAGAATGAGTACCTAGATAAAGATAACCAATGAAGGGCAGTGGTTCAGAGAAAGCATCAGCTGGGAAGCAGTGGGAAAATGTGGTCGAGCCTTTTAGGAGTCATAGCATGCAGGCAAGGTTACTGTGGAAGGGGTAAGGAGTACTTTCCACTCACTGAGGGCAGAACAAATGGTGATGCCTTAACCTCCAGCAAGTTCTGACCTTGAGGAACTGAAACCATGTTTATTTGCCCTCAGTGCCCTAATTCCAGTGGTTCCAGAGGATCCTACAGCCATGCTGGGAAGCAGGCGCTGGGCTTATCCAATGGAGCACAGGAAGGTCTTGGCAGTGGGACCACACTGGGATGCAGCCTAAAAGCTACATCAGCCGTGAAAGGCAAAGACTGCAGTCTTTATAGTCGTTCACATCTCATTCACTAGGGAGCAGTTGCTCCACAAGGGAAGCGGAAGGGGGGGCATACAGCCAGCTGTAGCTTTGCTGAGTCTTATTCTGCTGGCATAGTCTCTCGGAGTCATCAATGGTGCTGGTTTAATTGCATTTACATACTGTGCTATTTCTGAACGCCGTGCACAGCAACCCTAATTTTGCTCTCTACAAGATGAGATGCCTTTGAGCTTCACTGACAGTCTAAGTTTCTGATAGTCTAAGCTTTAACTCGGAAGTGACACAGAGCCCTGAGCTGTGATCACACCATTCAGTATTGATCCCATTTCTTTTTCACACGAGCTCTCTCTCTGTTTTTACATGGCTTTGGTAGGAGGACTGTATGGTTCCCAGAGAATCATAACATGGCTTACCTGACCTCTATCCACAGACCCAATTCTCCCTGTTTAAATGAGAATGATTTCTTCTCCTGCTCTGCCCCATAGAAGGAACATCTGCAACAGACTACAGAAGAGCAGTGGAGCTTGTCTGCACTGCCAGGTAGTAAAGTTCATGCTGGTCTTCAGGAGGAGTCATTGGTAGGAAGTAGGATAGCAGAGAAAAAGAGGAAATTCAGATTATAAGGAACCTTAAATCACCTCCCTCAAAAAATGAAGCAATTACTTCAGTGTATAGATTGGGAAGGGATCAATTCTTGTGTTGTTAATATCATACCACAAGACATAGCACATACCATAACTTAGAGTTAGTTGGCCTATAATTTTTATAGTGGAAGGCCATGGTTTAAAGGCTTGAAATGATGAAGACTTTATCTGATGTATCATGAAGTTGTGACGGTTAATTACCATCTTAGTTAAACATTAGCTTCATTTTCCCATTCCTGGCAGTGCAGTTTATAGTCACTGGGTCTCAGTGCACTTTTACCTGCTGGATTAGAGGCCCTGTGGTTGTCTATCAGGTCTTTAAGGAGCTGCTTACAGAGTGCCCGCCAGTCTTTCAGCAGTGCCTGTGGGCTCCCCATGTGGAGGCTGGGTCTAGGGCTGTCTCTGCAGTGCATGCTTTCCAGAGCTCAATCCACACTCAGTCTGTGCTGCTAGCTCTTACAGAAGCATCTCTGCCCACCCTTCTCTTCCCTGAACGACCATATGCAGCTCTCATTAAAACCCAATTCTTAGGCTTGTGAATCTAACACTGAATTTCATTCTCCGACTTTGATTGGTGCCCTATTATCTATTATTTGCAAGCATGGGAGAAACCACTGTTTATGCATAAAACATTCACAAATCTCATCATTTTCAGTCACTGCATTAGTGCAAGCCTAATTCTTTTTAATTAAGTTTTACCTTCTATTCCTTTTTATTACTGTTTAATTGTGGGATAAGAAATGCGCTTAACGTTATTTGGTAGCTGAATATTGAACATCTAGTTCTATTAATAGGCCTAAGTGTTCCTGTTGCTGAGGAAGATTAGTACAACCCTGTCTGCTGAATGAAAAGGGAAATAAAAAAGAAACATTAGCATAAATGAGAATGTTTTGATTGTTTGCTATAATTATCCTTGGCACTGAAATACAAGGTGAAGCTGTAGAAATAATAAGATCTTTATAAAAATGTAGTAAATTTGAATAATTTGTGTGTGTGCATAAGCAATACAAGGGATTAGCTTCTTACTGTTTTCCCCAGGGCAGTGTTCCTAGATATCATGTCATCCTCATTAATGAAGACATTGTTAAGCTAAATAAAGCAACACCTCCTTAATTTCAAGCCTAACACGTATGACTCAGGGGTAAGGGGTTAAAACTTAAACAGGGGAAGTTTAGGTTGGATATAAGAAGGAAATTCTTTCCTGTTAGGGTGGTGAGGCACTGGAATGGGTTGCCCAGGGAAGTTGTGAATGCTCCATCCCTGGCAGTGTTCAAGGCCAGGTTGGACGAGGCCTTGGGTGATATGGTTTAGTGTGAGGTGTCCCTGGGCATGGCAGGGGGGTTGGAACTGGATGATCTTAAGGTCCTTTCCAACTCTATTTATTCTATGATTCTATGACTTCACCTCTTAGCTTTAACCTAAATGAATCCTGCAATAATTCTGAGTAATAGATCAAAAACTAAACAAGCAAAGGTTACAAGTACTAACAGAGCATTTTCTAATCACCAAAAGCATGGTCAAGAATAATTTACTGAAATGCATGTTTTGTTTTGCTTTGGAATGGAAAGTAACATATTTGCATTATATACTTGTATTGTACATCATGAAAATAGCTTAAGAACCAGGAGTATCTTTCTCAACTGACTCCTGGTGAAAAGTGACAGAGGGAAAAGATATTTACATGTAATCATAGAATCTCAGAATGAATTTGGTATGGTTTGACTACTGCATCAAAAGCTGCAAGGAAATACAGTTCTATTGCTGCTGACAGTGCTCTCCTGTCAATCTCGCTTTACAACACACGATGCTATTTGCTTGATTGCCATGTTTGCCCTTGCCATCATAGAAATTTTTGTGTCATAGAATAACTTTTATGCAATGAAGAATAAAAAAATTTCAGCTACTGTCAGATGTATAAAAGCCATTCATGTGGCTGAATGCAGACACCTTCAGAGCTAACCTGTAAGCTGGACCAAGTCTTTTAGGCTATGCCTACATCATGTCTATATCCCCACCATCTGATAGAAAGGGCGACTGGGACTAATTGGTCCCAGGCAGATAATGCACTAGGACCAATATCCACGACCTGTGTGGAAAATCAGCACTATTAAAGGTATAGCATAGGTGTAGCCCAAGCGTCCTTTTAATTAAACTGGAGAAACAGGCACCTTGTCATAAACACCAAAAGTAGATTACTCACATCTTTAAGCTGCTTATTTCTCTCCACGACAATAAAAGTGTGAAGAGTGACTAGGAGGGAGACAGACATCTACATGGCAGAAAACTAAAGGAATCTCCCTGATGGGTCTAACACTTACACCTCTGACATAATGTCCTGTATTAAAGTCAGTGGGACTTAACTAATAGTTTAGTTATAAGCATATACTTCAAATGTCCTTCTTGCCCATCAATGATTTCTAAAACCAAGGCCATTTTTTTCAGTGCTGGTTTCACTGAAGCTGATGGCAAACTCCTGTTTTCTTCATTGGAGCCTGAATTTCCTTGTTAGGGTTCAACTCTCCAAATAAGATATGCCTGTTTTAATTGGATTACTCACTGGTGTCTCTGCTGATAAGCAGCAGAGACTGATAAAAACAATTATAAATCAGATATTCTGGACAGCTCTGCTACTCCAGCTCTCCCCCAGCATCTGAAGGATTGGCAGTTCTTAGAAGAAAGTCCATACTAAATTAGGAAACATTCCTCTCTGCTCTACATTAACAGCTTGCAAGCAGCAGGGGACCGAAGGATTTTGCTCTATGAATTATTTTTTAAATGAAGAGAATTAGTTCATTTCTTGTCCTCTATTTTTATTTCAACACTTTTGCCAGGGCTACATATGCCAAGATGTAATTAGTTTTCAGAGAAGACATTTGGAGCTCTGGCACAAACCAGGAATAGTTTTAACAGCTTCTTTTCTCTTTCTTCTGAATATTAAGCAGAAGCATATAATTGTCTGTGGCTTCTTTCAAGGCATCTCTGGAGCTTAAATCAGTTTTCAGAATTAAATAAATTGAAATTAAAAATACTATTAAAGCAAGTATTATTCAAAGAAGATATTTTAAGCACATAAAAAAAAAATCAGGAATTCCTGCAGTTATGATGATTCATTTCAGTGCAAATTCGGCCCAATGTTTTAATTATACATATATTCATTCTCTCTCTTCCTACATAAAAACAAGAAAGATTGAATAAACACTGCCAGGTGTGTGCACTAGAGAAGAGCTGATTTTCTAAGGCAACCGTGTCTTTTGGTGTTCCTTGTCTCTGGAGTGCTTGATATTCCATTCATTTCTCTTTACATTTTGTGGCTTTTTATTTGCTCAGCAATTTGGTACTACCCGGACATCTGGAGTTATCACAGTCTTTGCAGTGAGCTGGAGGAGCTTTGGAGTCATTGAAAGTTTGTATTAAACCTAGTGAAATGTCAGCTCTGCCTTTTACATCACTCAAAACCTGAACCTGATCTACATGGTGTCATTCATAGCTACGCTGATCCCGAGCTCTTTCAGGCTTGCCAAGTTTTGCTGGTTTACTTCCCCCATCTTCTAAGCCTTATCCAAAGGAAGCAAATCCTCATGGTCATGGTTTTGCACTAGCACAGGTGTGTGGACAGCAGTGAAGTAGACCAGCCTTGCATGTAGAGAGTCAGAGGATAAATCAGTGCTATCTGACTGCACCCACAGATCAACAGATGGAAAGTGCTGGAAGGCATGTTACCAGTGATGTGCTCACTGGGGGATATCCTCATATGTCCTGCTTGCAAAGCGCCGGTCCTCTGTCTATAATGACCCCTCTGACTACAACAGCTCCATGAATAACTTCTGAAAGTATGCCCTGGTCTTTCTGATGAGTTTTCCACAGCACATATTCACCTCTTGGTTTCCTGGAGGATCTTCATTTCTGTGGGGCTGTATTCCCCCAGGTGACTGACAATTCGAGGTGCCCTTTTCCACACTCCCAATCTGCCTGGCTCCTTTGTCCACTCCTCCACTGGCTCCTGTGCAAGTGGGTCTTACAATAGCTGCTCTCAATGGCAATGAACTCCCTTTACAGTTTCGAGAAGAAAAGAGATTGCAAAGTGTTTGACTTCTGTAAGACTGCCAGTTACGGTAATGCACACATCAGACAGTCCATCATTGGAAGATACTGAGACATGGGGAGACAGGATGGACAAGCTGGTGAAGTGACCTTGTGTAGGTCATGCATAGGCATGACCTGAGAGTGCACTGAGCATGGTAATCCTTCAGGAAAGCTCTTAGCACGTGCTGCAGCCTATGCAAAGAGCTGATTGTTGAGGGTACTTCTCATATAAATAAAATGTGGCTGATGCAGGAAGAGACACTTGCAAAGTATATGTCCTCGATTAAAATGGAATGCTTTCACATGTCCAGCTGAAAGGCTGTTCAGGATTCTAAACTAAGAAGGGTGAATTGGGCTGAATACATGGAAGACATAATCAGATTCATATTCTCCCATAAAATACCTGAGTGAAATTCTTTGCTGCTTGAGCGCACTTTGGAAATGCACCCAGAGGGTGAAAAACCCCTGAGATCTCAGTTTGCTCAGCAACTAAATATGCAGAGCTCTCAAACAAAAGAGAAGTCAGTGTTCACTGAGCTGGGAACAGAGGCTAATCCATTGCAAAGCTGGAAGAAATGTGTCTTGGGTCGTGCATAATCCAGACAGCTTGGTTTCGAAGGGATGCATTTTTGCATGTCAGAAAGTCAGGCTCTGGCTAATCAGGAGTTTAACACAAATGACATGGTTTTGACAAAGAAAAAAATGACAAACAGGCACAACGGGATGCCTCTCCTACCCTCTGGCTCCCCCAGGAGATGTCGTCAAAGCATGTGCTAATTAGATGCACGTACAAACAACTGATGTGTCATGTGTTTAACAAGCAAAGGTTTGTTTTCTATGAGCCAATCTCAGCAAAAAGTCATGTAAATGCTCCCTTCTTATCAAAGAGCAAGGGATGCTAAGAATGGCTGAGTACCACAAGCTGTGGAACGCTTGTCTTCAGCCTTCTGGTGTCAATAGCCATTGCCTGAAGAGCTCAGGATGAGGTACCCGTTGTCAGACTCACTCCCTTGCTACCAGCCAAATGTTTTCCCACAAGCACCAGGGATGCTGCAGACTTCCTTCACCTTTGCTATATGAACGCTTATTCAAGCTCCAAACCAGAAGACTAACAGTCATCATTAGCATGTGATGCTATGGATACTGCAGTGGGAGGCTTGTGAGAGGCCAGGAATGGTTCATCAAAACCATAGCCTACATATGAAATCCAGCATAAACCATCTGGAGGTTGCTCACACACCCAAGTCCCCACAACTCCCTTCCTCCTACTTACCTTCAACCTTTCTATGCACCCACAGACTCTGCATGTCCAAATGGGCTTTCCTATGATTGCTCCAGCTGTCCTCCAGGCTGTCAGGATCATCTCTAGCAAGGTCCTCCATTGTCCCTTAATTTTGTCCTCTGCACTCATGCAGAAGATGTTAATTTTTGCCCCCAGAGATGATCAAACTCAGTCCTTCCAACTTGGTACAGTCTGTTCTTCAAACTCACAATCTGCAGACAAAGGTAGTATGAGAACCAAAGAGAGCATGGAGGCCTTTCTTTTTATGTCTCAGTCCTTAAACCACTTGGCTATGTCTCAGGGGTCAAAGTTCTCATAGTAGAGGTCAGCCTGGAAATGTGTTTTTAAATGTAGAGGAAAAATATTTGGCTGAAGAGAAACACCACTGTGTGGATTATAAAACTTTCCTTCGCTGGACCAATAAATACAACTAAATGTTTCTTAGGTCAGCTTCTAATATTGGCTCATCCTTCCTCCTGGTGCAAGGTTATAAAATTGTGGCTAGGGAAGAATAATAATCAGCAATTTTATGCATTAGAACTCATGTTACTAAACATGGAAATGTCAGAAGGAGATGATGCTGATGCATTTCTGTTCATTTTATATTTGTAATAAGATCTTGGAAAATTTGTTTCCTTCAAAATTGTTTTCTCTTTGGCCACAAGGTGCAGCTTTACATCAAACTTTATATGACAGAAAAGATGGTGTGGAGATATAAGGGAAAAATCAATTACGCAGCATTTTGGTTTGCCTGTATAAGTAGTTAGGCATATATGCCTATCAAAGTGTCTAGGTGAGGGCCTACTCACCCTATGGAGAAACTTTCTAGAAGTTCTTTTGTGTTTCCATTGCCAGTGAGGGACCTCAGTCTGTCACTTAAATTTAGGTGAGAGACATTTGTTTGTTCCCTGAAAGAGCCATGATTGCTCTGGGGCTGGACGTGTGGCAGGGATTGATGCCAAACCTCTTCAGAAAGTGACATTCTGACCATATTTTATTCTCTTAAATCTCTTTTTTCATGTCTTGCCTATTAAAAAAGAAAAATTTATTTCCCATAATTTATGCAGTGAGTTCAGTATCTGAGCTGATATTAAGCAATGTGTCTCAGACATAGGCTGTGTTCAGCCCTCAAGATGACATTTTGCTTGGAGTAACAAGGATGACATCAGTTTGCAGGTTACATGCAGTCATTTTTCCCAAGAAATCAAGTCTTTAGCTTTTACAATCCCCAGGGTAGGAGCCAGAACTCTCTGGACCATTGCTTTTATGTGCTTTGGCACTCTACTGACACATTTGGTGTCAAACTGTCTCTTAGCACTTACAACACCTCGTCTTGATCCCAGACTCACCAATGTCTGTAGTGAGCATGAGCTTCATCCCAGAAACTGCAAAAAATAAGAAAGAAAATGAATTAATAACAAAAGTCCTTCTGTCAATGAAACATAAAATCCTACAACTAGGAAAAAACAGAGCCAGCTCATAATCAGAAAAGAGCTTGTTTGTACCACAGACTTAGAGGGCCTTGCCTGTCCTATGTGGGCCTATCCTATCCTATCCTATCCTATCCTATCCTATCCCATCTTATCCTATCCTATCCTATCCTATCCTATCCTATCCTATCCTACCCTACTCTTCTTGTTCCACTTGCGCAGGGTTTGACACATTCACCCTTAGCACCAGTTACTGGTGCATCAATGGATTTGTATGCATAGGTGTTGCAAGAATCCATATTAGATTTTGTTTCCAAGGATTCAACACCTATGCACGGAGATGGATTCTTGACTGCACGGCCTTTCCTGTCTTGAAATGTGAAAATGAAGGACACCGATGAAAACAACCAAAGTTCACGAGGATCTAGTGGAAGAAAAATTAGCACCTGTTTGCAAATCCTATGTTGTGACCACAATTCTTTCTCCTGACTGACGCCCTCAGGTCAGCTGATGTATTTGCTACTGCCATTCAAAGGGCTATATTTAGCCTCCCAAGTCATGTTTCACTCCAAAAGTCTTTACAAAGGAATACGCAATGAGTTTCTTGACTAAGGTCTAAAGGACTCTTGCATTTTTTATGGTCAGCCATACTTCTGTATTACACTATCAGAATATCCAAGGGTAAACTGTCAAGGTCTGAACCCGACAGAGCGCAGCAATAAATTTAGTGGAGGCACTGTAATTGCTTCTCCCCAAAATGCCAATAAATGTGATGAATATGGTAAAGCTTCTCACCAACCTCTCACCATTTCCCAGAAAGATACATCATACGCAGATACTAATTTGTTAATTGTCAGACAGTCAAAGGCATGCAAATGGTGTACAGAGTGGATCTGCTAAAGGCTATTGACATGCAAATGTTATGTTCTTTCAAGTCTAAACAGAATAAGAGAACATTCAGCTCATTCCAGTTCTAGTGTAGAATAAGAGTTCATTATGTTTGAGAAAAAAGTTAGAAAAGAACTTGGAAATGGGTTTCTAAAGGTAAAAGTAAAAATATGCACTGCTGGCTGTTGGAGAACTTCCCTGCTGGAATGACCTTCCAATGGAAAATGGCATCTTTTAAAAACCATTTACATCCAGATTGCTGTGGAAGTGAATATGCTGCAAAGGTCCCAGCAATTCACTGTCTGGAAGTGACACGCACAAAAGGGCTTGAAGAGCCCCTTGGCTCTCTTGTTCTGCCACTCTCTTGAGTGCCTTTGGCATCTCTTGTTCTGCCTCCTCTTCAACTCCAGTCCAGAGGAGGAAGGACTTTAGCTCTCTCCTCTTCTTTCCCTTCAAGTAATAGCTTCTTTTTTCATCCTACTTGCCTGCATGGGAAAAAACTCTTGCTCACTTCTCTAATTTTCCAAAAGCTGGAGGAGAAGCCAGAAGTGTCTATTTTGTGCTTTTTGAGAGACAATGTGTTTTTTAAATTCCTTACCATTCATTTTGGTTTGTGACCAGCTCTCGTCCTCAGCATAACCAGAAATGCCACTGGGTTCTACTTTCTGTATGTGCATTTCCACAGAGGCAGAACAAGTTTTTAGGCAGGATCCCATATGTTCAAGGTGAAACTCCTCCAATGGAATGACTAAAGGCAGGGTGAAAAATCACTGAGTGACAAATCACTGCCCTCTAAAGGCATCTCAGATTGGATACTAAAAATGGAAGCAACTGAAATCACTAAAATCACTTGAACTACAGCCACTTGAAAGCCTTACTGCCAATAGTTTGACTCAATAGAAATATTTCTAGAGAGCATGTGGAGAAGGATGTTCTACTTGATCTAATGCACTCAGCTCTTAAAAAAGCTTTAGACCAGGTTGAAAGATAAGGAAGGGAACTAAGCTGTCATGGCATAAGAAGGGAGGTCACCTCAAGGATTAAGAATGTCTCAAAGACAGGACAATAGTAGGTATTGATGGTCAGTTTCACAATAGAGGATTATCTGTGGTTCCCCAGAGAGATCTCTACTCAAAGGTGAGCTGCTCAACATCTTCTCAAATGGTCCAGAAAAAGATATTAGTGAGATGATAGTGTTCACTAAAATAAATTGTGAGGTGGGTGATAAAATGACTTGCAGCAGTCATATCTGAAACTGCCTGAGAAGAGTGCAAACATTCCTGAAAATCCCAAGTGGCTGGGTGATTGAATGAAAGGAGAGTTCAATGTCTCTAAATGAGGGGGAAATAACTCCACCTAAACCAGCTTGATCTGTCGGTACATTGTGGCAGGTTCTTGTCTAGCTGTTGAAACCCAGGAAAGAAAATATGAGCTCCCTGAAGAGAGCTTGATAAATATGTGGGCTGAGTTCTTGACACTGTTTAAAATATAAGAGACTATTAATAACCTGTAGAAAAGTGAACGATAACATGCTGCTATGTAAAACTGCAGACCAAAGTCTTCTTATCTATTGTCCTGGTCATACCTGGATGTAATAGAAGTAGAAACAGTTCTGGGAAAGACACAGGAAAAATCAAAGTAATGAGGAATCCCCAGGGAAATGCTGATAGGCTTCAATAAACAAAGGCTAGTATTTACAGGATGTATAATTAAAGCATGAAGCTTGTTGCCGCAGGATAGAGAAGGGAGGTTTATAAGCATAGTTAGTGTGAAATAATGACAACACAGATTCACAGAGGAGTGCTCCATCAAAGATAATTGCATGTTATCCCCTAGGTCAGGATATCCTACAGCTGCTGACTGTCTGAGATTGTGTCTGGGCAGGATCACTGTTTTCAACATCTCTCATACAGAACAGGGTCAATACTTCCCAACAGGGTATGCAGAATTGAATTTTGCCTCCCCCAGAATGAGGGAGAAGGGACTAGAATAGATTGGAGTGTATAAGAGAACAGCAGTCTCAGTCCTGCCTCCCCTACAGGGCAGAAGGTATGGAGGGGCAGTCACATGCAGCCCTGCGGAGAGGTAGGTATGTTGCTATTCACTGCATTTTGCTGGCCTATGGAATGTCCTAAGTGGTACTGGGTTAAATAGACTTCTGATTTGGCTTCATCTGGCCTTCAGTGCACTTACTGCTGTGGGCAGAAGATATTTATCAGTGCATTTGTACATCCTGTCCTCTAGTGATGAGTTTGTAATTCTACCCTCAGCTCTGTCACGTTTGGATCGAGTGACTGAGGTGTGCCACTTTATGCAAGTCTTCATGTGCTCACCCATACAATGAGGCTTTCTTTTCCAAATTTTGACTCATGATTCACCATTATTTCAGTATCAATGAAGCTGAGCCATGTGAGGGAAGTTTCCAGGCCGCCCGGAGAAGCTGGTAAAGATTAGATAAAGCAGTAGAGATCAGACCTTTCTGGGAAACTTCAGGTTATGATATGTGAGTCCTGGAACAACAGATCTGAGCGCTGGAGACATATCACTGCAAAGGCATTTTACTTAAGTGGCTTTGACAATAAGCCATGCTATATGTAGAATTGAAGAGTTACTTTGCACATTGAGCTGTTTACTCAAATCCCTTTGGCTAAAACAAATGGCAAGTTCATATGAACATAAAACAAGAACTTTGAAATCAGCATGAATGATACATCACCACATTCACAATCAGAAGCAGCCTGGAAATGGACCCCTGGAGTCATACAGTTCAGAACCAGACGGTGCTTCTGAAGTGAGTCTCCTGCTTGTGTCCATTTGCCGTGCCCTTGTTTGCAATATATGTATTATAAATATATACAGGCAATATTTATATGTAGGCAATAGATTCCTAGAACCATATGAAGACAGGCTGAAAAAGTTGGGGCTGTTCAGCCTGGAGAAGAGAAGGCTGTGTGGAGACCTCATAGCAGCCTTCCAGTATCTGAAGGGGGCCTATAAGGATGCTGGAGAGGGACTCTTCATTAGTGACCTGTAGTGACAAGATAAGGAGTAATGGGTTAAAACTTAAACAGGGGAAGTTTAGATTGGATCTAAGGAAGAAGTTCTTTCCTGTAAGGGTGGTGAGGCACTGGAATGGGTTGCCCAGGGAGGTTTCGAATGCTCCATCCCTGGTAGTGTTCAAGGCCAGGTTGGACAGAGCCTTGGGTGACATGGTTTAGTGTGAGGTGTCCCTGGCCATGGCAGGGGGTTGGAACTGAGTGATCTTAAGGTTCTTTCCTGCCCAAACCATTCTATGATTCTATGATTCTATTGTCATGCCCAGAATACACAAGGAAGTACAGAAACAGTGTGGCCATTCTGCAGCACAAGCAGTGGGGAGAACATTTATACTTGTGTTCGTATATAGTATGTTCCTTGAACAAAGTGAACAACATTTTGCATCCGCTTTCCCAACTGGAGGAAAGCTCCAGGTCAAAGGATACCACACAAAGTCTTTACAGCCAAAGAGGGAAACCTGGAACCTCAGGTCTGTGTGACTAAAGGACATGGAGTTTTGTTCCTGATTCAAGGGCCCAGTGATGAATTTAAGGTGTGATAGCTCAAGAACTGGCAGGTGCTAAATCTAATTCAATACCTCATACAAAAGGCAGACTTCTCTTGCTTTATTCTTGTTATTCAGATACAATAATCCGTCTTATTCCCAATAACAAAATCTCTTCTACTTTAGTCCCAGGAGGATTTAAATTGATATTTTGCCAGCTGTCCTTGAATACTCTACACTGAATCCTGAACTAATATAATGGGAAACAAGAAAGAGCTTTTTTGTCTATCAAAAGAAACATGAACTAGATCTAAGATTTTCAATGATGAGGTATCAGGGTTGAGTTAACTCAGAGAAATTCATTTGACTGAATTACTGTGACTTCCATGCCACACATTTAACAAATATTAAGCTAAGTAATCTCTTTGAAACAGGCTTTAAAAAGCTTCCCTATATCATTAAACCTCTTCAATGACTCATTAATTCCAGCAGTATAATCTGGTTTTGATTAACCAGGTTGTTAAATGTCCACTGTCAAACACTGATAAAGAGGGAGAATTTGCTTTACAGATCAAAGACAAGTAATTATGTGCCTCATCACAGCAGATAAAGTGTGAGAAATTACCTTCAGCCCCACAGAAATCACCCCAGCATTTAGCACAAAGTAATCCAACTACATGTTCACATTTTTGAGGTACATGCTAACATGCCTCAGGAGCCTTTGACATTTCACTATCACTTTGAGAATGTTCAGATTGAATGTCCAGATCTGTGAGAAGGAAACTGAAGAAGTTTAATTGATTTGTCTAAAATACTATAGACCATTACTGCAGACAACGTGGAAAAGTTGTGGATACTGGGCAGTGGCTTAGTTTCATGCATGAATGCCCAGATTGAACTAAACTGGAAACATAAATTTTAACAGGCACATATTTTTATTTAGAATCATAGAATCATGGAATGGTTTGGGTTGGAAGGGACCTTAAGGATAGTTCAGTTCCAGCCCCTCTGCCACAGGAACACCTTCCACTGGAGCAGGTTGCTCCAAGCCCCATCCAACCTGGCCTTGAGCACTGTCAGGGATGGGGCAGCCACAGCTTCTCTGGGCACCCTGTGCCAGTGCCCCACCATCCTCACAGGGAAGAACTTCTCACTAATGTCTAATCTAAATCCCCTCCGTCAGCTTAAATCATTTCCCCTTATCCTATCACTATGTGTCCTTATAAAATGTCCCTCTTCAGCTTCCTTGTCACACCCTTTAGGCACTGGAAGCTGCTTTAAGGTCTCCCAGAGCCTTCTCCTCTCCAAGCTAAACAACCCCAACTCTCTCATCTTGTCTCCATAGAAGAGGTGCTCCAGCCCTCAGATCACCTTTATGGTCTTCTCTGGGCTTACTCAAGCAGGTCCATGTCCTTATGTTGGTGACCCAGAGCTGAATGCAGTCCTCCAGGTGAGGTCTCCCCCAGAGTATTGAAAATTACATGGACTCTTCATTAGGGACTGTAGTGATAGGACAAGGGTTAATGAGTTCAAACTGAAACAGGGGAAGCTCAGGTTAGATATTGTCTCACAGACATCAGTAAGAAGTTCTTTACCGTGAGGGTGGTGAGGCACTGGAACAGGTTGCTCAACAAAGTTGTGAATGCTCCATCCCTCAGAGTGTTCAAGGCCAGGCAGGACAGAGACTCGAGCAATGTGGTTTAGTGTGTGGTGACCCTGCCCATGGCAGGGGGTTGGGAGTAGATGAAGTTAAGGTCCTTTCCAACCCAAACTGTTCTATGCCTCTATGATTCTATTGAAAAATTATTTTGGTGGGATGAATACAGCTTTTACATAGACGTAAGGGAGGGTGATGCTTCTTTTTAAGCATTTAAATATCTGAAGTTGTAACTAGATGCTGAGCATGTGCACACAGAAGTTCTGAAAATGATGTAGCATATCAGCGTCTTTGAATGGTCAGAAGTCCAATACAAAGTCTCCACTTTATGCAAATTAAATAACATGGATGAAAAAGATTTGCTTGATTCTCTTAGAAGATTTCCACTGCAGAATGGAGCTCTGTGCAGGAAAATCAGACAGCTGGGATTTCTTTCATAGCTGATGTCATCGGCTATACTTTATAGGTGACTGATAAATTGTTGTGGATGTTTTCCCTCTAAAAGTTCTCTACTCCTTGTGCACTTTCATTTAAATATGGAAGCATATTGGAACTTTATTATCAATCTCAGTGAAATCCTTAATTAAAAAATCAGATGGCTGCCTGCCTGGTTGCAAAACCAGAGGAGCCAACACTAATTTATGTACACTGTAAAACAGGCATAATTATGCTGCCGGTAGACTTGCAGATGGTTAGCACTGAGAACACAGAAACAAGGGTCAAAGCATAGCCACAGCTCACATCTTTCTAACCAAATGTTCACCAGTCTCCTGTTCTATTCACATATTTTCTGTGAAGTTTCTGAAGAGAAAAATGCTCCAACTTGGAGCTGTGGAGCTTTTAAGTGCTTCTGTTCATATGATAAAGGCTGTAAGCTCAAGAGATTTTATCCCTCAGACACTAAGGCTTTACTACACTTAAAGTTGTATTTCCAGTAAAAGCAGTACAATTCGCAGTATGGACTTCATTATTATGATTTTCTTATGCTTTTGTGCTAGAAAATTCTGTCAAATGGGAGAAAAGTCTCTTATAGATTGATAATAAACAGTGGATGTTCAGGTTCGATATAAGGAAGAAGTTCTTTGCTGTGAGGGTGCTGAGGCACTTGCACAGGTTGCCCAAAGGAGCTGTGGCTGCCCCATCCTTGTCAATGTACAAAGCCAGGATGCATGGGGCTTTGAGTGACCTGCTCTAGTGTGAGGTCTCCCTGCCCATGGTAAGGGGGTGAAGTGTATGGTTTGCAGGTCCCTTCCAACCCAAACCATTCTGTGATTCTATGATTCATTCTATAAAGTGCTCTATATAGAAAAATTGCCACTGTGCACAGATCTAAACTTAACCAAGGGCAAACTGTCATGCTAACATCTGGTTGTTGCTGTCTACAGGCAGGGCTTGTAAGGAAGAAGAGTATAGCTCAGTAGGTGCAAATGAGAGCAATAAGCTTCAACATCCTACAGAAGACTCTCTAAGAGGAGAAATACATTTATTCTCAAATAATTTTCAATTAAACGATGAATAACATAACCTAGGGGCTGGTGGACAGAGGAAAGCGCTGTGCCATGATTCCAATCATTTAGAACCATAGAAGAGTTAGGATTGGGAAGGACCTTGAGATCATTCAGTTCCAACCCCCCTGCCATGGCCAGGGACACCTCACACTAGACCATATCACCCAAGGCTCTGTCCAACCTGACCTTGAACACTACCAGGGATGGAGCATTCACAGCTTCCCTGGGCAACCCATTCCAGTGCCTCACCACCCTAACAGGAAACAACTTCTTCCTTAGAGCCAATCTAAACTTACCCTGTTTAAGTTTTAACCTGTTACCCCTTGTCCTATCACCACAGTCCCTAATGAAGAGTCCCTCCCCAGCATCCCTATAGGCCCCCTTCAGATACTGGAAGGCTGCTAGGAGGTCTCCACGCAGCCTTCTCTTCTCCAGGCTGAACAGCACCAACTTCCTCAGCCTGTCTTCATACGGGAGGTGCTCCAGTCCCCTGATCATCCTCGTGGCCCTTCTCTGGACTTGTTCCAACAGTTCCATGTCCTTTTTCTGTTGAGGACACCAGAACTGCACACAATACTCCAGGTGAGGTCTCCTGAGAGCAGAGTAGAGGGGCAGGATCACCTCCTTCAACCTGCTGGTCACACTCCTTTTGATGCAGCCCAGGATATGGTTGGCTTTGTGGGCTGCAAGCACGCACTGAAGCCAACTCATGTTCATTTTCTCATCAACCAACACCCCCAAGTCCTTCTCTGCAGGGCTGCTCTGAATCTCTTCTCTTCCCAACCTGTAGCTGTGCCTGGCATTGCTCCGACCCAGGTGTAGGACCTTGCACTTGGCATGGTTAAACTTCATGAGGTTGGCATCAGCCCACCTCACAAGCGTGTCAAGGTCCCTCTGGATGGCATTCCTTCCCTCCAGCATGTCAACCGAACCACACAGCTTGGTGTCATCGGCAAACTTGCTGAGGGCGCACTCAATCCCACTGTCCATGCCAGTGACAAAGATGTTAAACAAGACCGGTCCCAACACCGATCCCTGAGGGACACCACTCGTTACTGGTCTCCAGCTGGACATTGAGCCTTTGACCACAACTCTTTGTGTGCAACCATCCAGCCAGTTCTTTATCCACCGAGTGGTCCATCCATCAAATTGATGTTGCTCCAATTTAGAGACAAGGATGTCGTGTGGGACAGTGTCGAACGCTTTGCACAAGTCCAGGTAGATGACATCAACTGCTCTACCCCTGTCCATCAGTTCTGTAGCCCCATCATAGAAGGCCACCAAATTGGTCAGGCAGGATTTCCCCTTAGTGGAGCCATGCTGGCTGTCACCAAGCACCTTCTTGCTTTTCATGTGCCTCAGCATGCCTTCCAGGAGAATCTGCTCCAAGATTTTGCCAGGCACAGAGGTGAGACTGACTGGTCTGTAATTCCCCGGGTCATCCATTTTCCCCTTCTTGAAAATGGGGGTTATATTTCCCTTTTTGCAGTCATCGGGAACTTCACCTGACCGCCATGATTTCTCAAATATGATGGCCAGCGGCTTCGCAACTTCATTTGCCAGCTCCTTCAGGACCCATGGAGGGATCTCATCAGGACCCATGGACTTGTGCACATTCAGGTTCTTAAGATGGTCTCGAACCAGATCCTCTCCTACAGTGGGCGCAAGGTCTTCATTCTCACAGTCCCTGCATCTGCCTTCCAAGAGTTGGGTGGTGTGGTCAAATCATTTGCCAGTGAAGTCTGAGGCAAAGAAGTCATTTAAGAACCTCAGCCTTCTCCAAATCCAGGGTAGCCAGTTCTCTTGATAGCTTTCGTAGGGGTCCTGTGTTGTCCCTAGCCTTCTACCTGTTTTTTATCCTACTAGCCTTCTACCTGGTATTTTGTGCCCAGAGATCTGGCACTCCAGCCTTCCTCTCTATCTATCCCACTAACATAAGGTGCTGTTGAAAACAAGCTCTTTCTTAATCCAAATCAATAGTTGGTTGCCTCACCACAAAGTTCCTCACCCTAGAAAGGGAATACACATAATTTGGTTATTGCTTTGGTTAGTTTTCAATCACAAAAGCAACTATTACATCTTTGTGAAAAAACGGTGTTCAACAAGCCCCATGCAGAATATGGATGCTAGGAGCACCATCACATAACTGGGTCTAGATAGCCCAGCTTGAGCAGGGGGATTGGACCAGGTAACTTTTCAACCCCAACCATTGTGCATGTCAGTGGTTTTGTTGGGTGAAGTTATAGTTATAAACACAGTCTAGCTTTGACAACACCTGATTTTTAGCAACTGCTCCGAAAAAGACTTATAGTCTTGACTTCAGTCAATCCTATGGTTTTCTCTATTCATCAACCATTAATTAATTATTCATTAACCATTTATTACTCATCAGCTTGCCATTATGGGAATTACCATTTGAAACATGCAGTGGAAAAAACACATTTTACATGTCCAATACTGTTACACATGCTGGGTGTATTCAGATATCCACATTTGAGACCGTAAGACAAAATCAAGTTTTGAATCAAGCTTTGATATTTTAGTGCTGGTTGTTCTGCAATGCAGCTGTAATTATAAGTATAGCTTTACCCCATAATTGTGTAACGAATTCTCTTATGCTTTTGGGGGTTTTTGATCCAGCTGAATCAGCTAAGAGCTCTGGAAGAAACCGGATTCCTACTGTCTTGTGCATCAGCAACAAAACTCTCTTGCTCTGAATGTGCAAATCCAAACCTTACATCCCAGTGCTGAGTTTTAGAGCAAGGAGAGGATTTTGTGGCAAATCCGAGGGCCTCCCTGAGCCATTGCACATCCTCTTTCCTCTCAGTACTGCTAGAATTTGTCACTAACCCCATCCATCTCCTGTCTACTGGATGATGAATAGATCCATCCAGTGCATACTGCTTAAATTCATCCAGTCATCTAGTTAGAGATGAAATGTCGCAATACACACACGAAGTGCTCTCTGCAATTTTAATCTACTTAACCCAATTACATAGTAAGAGATAATGCTGTACATACAACTGCTGAGTCTGCAATGGTGGAATGAGACAAGTAGCAAATCAAAAAGCAGCACTTTCTTTTTCCCTGATAGCTTTGATCAGCTGTCGTGTCCTCAAGCGGGGAGACAATGCTGGTGCTATTATTCCTTCTTTGCTTTTCCTTTTTCTTGTGGGGGTCGTGACTGCCTTTTATTCCTTATCTTCTTTGCATTTTCACTATACAGGGGATATTTTAGCTGTTTTGGCTGTATATTGTTTGTCCTCTTTCTTATGTCTTCTCAAAGTTGCATCACCTTAGTGATCAGTAACTTTGTGACCTGTTTTTATGCTCTTGTGGACCACTGGCATTATCTTGTGCTTGTACACTCTTTCTCTGTGATCAATCTCTCTTTGTATTCTCCATGGCCAATACACACATTGAGGTACTCTGTTGCAGACATTTTCAGACTGGATCCCAAGATTACGATACTGTGTGAAACAAAGATTTCTATTTTGGTACCTGCTATTCATTTTCCGATGAGATGTAATTATAGCTCAATACAGCTCTTTTTCTCCCCCCAAAACACAGCAACATCTATCCACTAGAAACCACATGACAGAGAACAGAGTTGGAATGGGGAAAGATGCAATTGTATGATTTGACAGCAGAGGTTAAATTTCATAGCTTTGTACTTATAAAAAATAATAATAATCTTATATGAGCAAGCTGTATGGATGCCTGTTTTCCACAACCTTCCAGAACTCTTGACAGGTTCATCCAAAGTGGCTGAAGGTCTGAAAGGTTGGTTGTTCCAACAAGATTCTCAGAAATAAGCAAAGAAGGAAAAGGAAGTGTTCAATGTGTTCACCTCTTAGAAGAATCAGAAAATCTCCACAGCAAACAGTAAAACTACAGGAAACAAGTTTCATCTGCTACCAAAATCCACTGATTTTTATCTTTAAAAAGGTTGTGGAGCTTTTATTTTTCGCGCATCCCAAGGTTAGCAAAATTCATACTTCCATGCAAAAATAAAAGGAAGCAGAATTGAAAGGAATCAAAACATAAATTATCCAACTGTGTGCTAAAAATGACACTACCTGTTGCCTGTTTTCCTACTAGAGCTACACAGTAACACTAAATTGCACCAACTCACTATGGAGGCCTCCCTGCAATCTCATAGGCAATGCCTGGGCACGAACACGTCGTTCAGTATCAGTTGTAGACATTTTAATGTTAAATCCAGAAAATGATCTACATTCATCCCTATGGGCATATAACTGTTCAGTGACATCCAGAAGTAAACCATCTTTTCCATAGTTAGCTGGCACGATTAGGCATTTATAGCAAATAGGGGTATATTGAAAAAGAAGCTCTAATTTTTATACTCCATTTACCAGAGTAGAGCTGATTAAATAGATTTCAGGGCTGAGAGGCTTTATTGCCTGATATGAAGTTGAATAATTTATTCTGGAATTGGAAAAATCAAGTCAGTGCACAAGAAAAATCTAAGATGATGCCCAAATGCAACTTTGGTTTATGTCTTTCTGATACATAAACTTTCTTTTCAGCACTCAGTATATGCAGTGTTGGTATGAAATATTTTTTTTTATCCTATATCCATTTCTAACTGCAACTGAAGAAAATGCATCAGTTCAACCCATCAGCCTAAGTTGATGGGTATGTTCTGATTTTCTTCAGTGCACTTCAGGATAGACTGTTTATCTCTCATTAAACATCTGTGGAGAATCATAAAGCCCTTTAAAGCAGCTAAAAATCCCAGAATTCAATAACACTGTTTTGTTTCTAACTGCTGAGGTTTTTGCATTATATTTTTCACAATTAGGGATACAGCACTTTCAACGAATGTATCATGACTATGTGTTGAGGGATATAATGGGCACTATGAATCTACAGTACCACTTAACGTATTTTAAGTGCAGTGTTAGTGATTCAGCTACAAATGCAGCTTATTAATTCTCTGTCTTAAGGACGAAAACAAGACCTAACCAACAAATATTCTTTGAGGCTTCTTGACTTGAATTTGCTTGCTCTACCAATTTGCCTAGAAGCAAAAGCTGGTTTGAATCTGACGTGTTTTCTTTCTGCAGGACCAAATCTCTTTACAGAGAAACCATTTCAAATTCAGTAGCAAGGTAATGCAGGTGATTTAACTTTCTTTTTGCTTGAAGTTTCTCTTTGATTTTCTTTTTCTGTATCCGTGGCCTTAAAATTGGTAAAAAATCAAAACATATTTCTTTACTGTAGAATTAATTGACCAAAAGAAAGGCCGAAAGACATTCAAGCACATGTATATCATTACACCACTTTGTAGACAACAGAGTTAACGAGGTTTGATTTCCTATGGTTTTATATTATAGAATCATTTAGGTTGGAAAAGACCTTTACTATCATTGTGTCGAACAATTAACCCAGCACTGCTGACTCTACCACTAAACCATGTCCCTAAGCACCACATCTACACATCTTTTAAATACCTCCAGGGATGGTGACTCAACCACTTCCCTGGGCAGCCTGTTCCAGTGCCTGACAACCCTTTCAGGGAAGAAACTGTTGCTAATATCCAGTCTAAACTTCCCTTGGCACAACCTGGTGCCATTTCCTCTCGTCATGTTACTTGGGAGAAGAGACTGAGAGCCACCTCACTCCATTCTCCTTTCAAGTAGCTATAGAGAGCAATGAGGTCCCCCTGAGCCTTCTTCTCTCCAGACTAAACAATCTCAGTTCCCTCAGCAGTCTCTCATCACACTTGTGCTCCAGACCCTTCACCAGCTTCACTGCCTCTCTCTGGACCCGCTCCAGCACCTCAATGTCTATTTCATAGTGAGGAGTTAGTGAGGAGTACTTTTTAGTGCTCAGTGACAATTTTCACTAAATTTAGAGGAGCTGAGTATTTCTTTTACCTTTCTTTTCTGTCAAATAGGGTGAAAATAGCAGAACTGGCATTCAAAAGCAGAGCTGAGATGAGAATAGCATGAGCCATTTTTTCTCAGGAAACCAGGCCAAAAAAAAAACAAATACAAAACCAAAAGAAAACCAAAGAAATTTGGTCTTGCAAATTGCAGTTTTTAATGTAACTCAGTATATATTTGCTCTTTGATGCTGCCTGTTTCACTCATAGAGCAATCCAGCAGCTGAGGGAAAAAAATATAATGGAGTCTTTGGTTGCTAAAAAAGGTCTGGAAGGCAGGAAAGGGGAAGCTCATCCCATTACAGATCCTCAACCTTATTACATCCAACAGCTAAAAATTATCCTTGATATTTTTAGGGGATCCTGAAAAAACTGAACAGTTGAGAGCCCCTGCATGATGAAGAGCAAGAATGGTCTGGCTGATTCCTCCCAGCTCCCATGTTGTCACATCTGAGGTACTGTGTTCAGCATTATTCTCTCCCAACGCCTTCAAGAAGTGGCATTGTTATACCAGATCCAGAATCCAGGAGCTGTGCGTTATGCTGGAAATTTCACTGCTGTATGACAGATTACGGCAATGTGTCTCACTCTCAGAATAAATTGATGTTTTTTATTGTCGTCCTTCATGAAAAAAGAAAACACCAGAAGAATACCTAGAGCTTTTTGCTATCTTCAGTTTAGTGAGAATAATAATCATAAATCTCGTTACAAGTGCTTTCTTCCTTCCTTCTCTCTCTTTCTACAGTAATATCTTTCAATCTAGACTGTAAATTCCCTGAAAAGACGACAATGTCTGAGTCCCATTCTGGTCTGAGACTAAATAAACAATCCAGAAAGGATTTATATAGCAATATACTAACAGAAAATGCCACAGCAAGCACAGATATGACAAAGTTATTGATAAGAAATGTAATAATATTTCCAACTTCAGCTGTATTATATTTACTTTACACAGAGGGTCATGAAAACACCTCAAGCATATGCAACACATACAGAGGGACTATTTCAGAATGTTTCAAATCAAGAGAGGAACATCTTCGTTACTCTCAAAATCAATGTAACTATTCTTAGTCTCTGCAGGCTTCTCTGGTTGTAGCTTAATAGGTCCCAGTCCAATTCGTTCCTTTTCTTGGATTATCTTTGTTATATCAGGGAATGAATATTTACTAGGATCCACTTCTAATTTCTCAACTTGTCTGCCCCTGAAACAAGAGGGAAACAAATGGAAAGAACTTAATTTCAAACACAGCAGAACTATTTTGGGTGCCTGTTTGTAAACCTGTTGGCTTCTGTGTGAGGGTTGTTACTGAGTCCAATTAAACCAGGATTAAGGGTATTGTAACTTGAAAAGTGATTGTTATAAAAAACCTCAGTGTAAACACAGGAAGGACTACAAAATCTCAGAGATTTTAGACAAAAGAATCCTTATCTTACAAACATCAGAAGTTCATTTTTTAGCTAATTTGCTCTACATCAGAACAGGGTGATTGCTGATATCACATTACAAAAGGTTGGCTTTGGATGTAAGACAGGGGTGTTCTAATCTAATTGGGTATTTTGTTCTTTTTTTCTTTCTGTTCCTTTTTTAACACAATTCCTTCCCAGGAGCTGCCTATTCATTTCTATGTGACAGATTCATCTTTGAAAGCAGAAATGCTTTTATATAGTGAGAAAAAGTAATGATATGGAATTATTTGCTTTTATCTGCTAACTCTTATATTTTAGCAATATGAATCCTCACCATGTTTATATTATGAACAAAACCCTAAATGAAAGTATAAGACAGGTCAGAGGTATAACAGCATTTCCAGATTCTATTGCTATGAAGGGTTTTCTTTTAGATCACCCTTAGAAACGTGTACAGGCCACTCATTAAGGCAACCCTTCCACAGCGCATGATGATCAAAGATATGAAATATACTTTCTGACTTCCAGCATTTAAAGCCACTGCTTTTTTGTAGTAGAGGAGCTGAACAACGAAATGGAAAAATCTAGCCTGTTTTCAAGTAATTTGTAACTGTTTACATGAAAAATGGCAAAGTGGAAATTTAGCTGTATAATAATGTTCTCATTTCTGCAAATCCCAACACTATTTGTGCACCTTCATACTAATTTATATTTTATGCTGAGTGCTACTTTGGGTCAAAGTTCCAAGCTCAGCATTATGAAAGACAGTGCGTTACTCTTCAAAGACATGTGAAAACTCCATGTTTACCCAAGAGATCAGAAAGGTGCATTATTAGAACTAAAATCGACAAAAAAGTGGCAAAGTCACTGGATGAAAGGATGCATTTCTTTGATGACAACATAGGTAATGAAAATATGTAAATATCATTTAAAGATTTTTAACAGAAAATACCCCATCTTCAGCTGTTAAAACAAAGAGAAAGGTTTGCAAAGCAGCTTCCAAATGGTGCCAGTGCTTCTCCATCCAGGCTCTGTGATATATGAGCAGACATCCAAGCCCATATTTGTATGCAGGATCTCTGTCCCAGAGAAGGAGAGATGCAGAGGGATTCCAGGGAGGTTTCATCCTCTCTTCCCATGCTACACTGCGGAAAGCATGACTAACAGAAGAAGCAGTCATCAGCCTAGCTACCTTATTCATCAGCTTTATGCCACTTGATTTTTCTTGTGTTATGGGAATTATTTGATCATTTTGCTGAGTGGCAAACAACTACATAAGCACCCTGCTTTAATAACCATAGAATCATAGAATCATACAATAGTTACGTGGCACAAATGAAAACTACTCAGAGAATTTTATGGGTAATGAAGACAAATACAAGAAAACTCCTTTTTCTTTACCCTGAATGTTCTTCTATTTATACTACTACACAGTTTACTGAAGTAAAAGTGGATTCACTTTGTATTAACATTTTATAAAATGTTCATCCCCAAAACATAAGAGACATTTTTGTTTCCTGTGTAATTTATGATATGTGCTGTGATCTGGAATCAGTGCATCAGTGGTTTTGAGGGAAATCACAAAGAATGCACACCCTGTCCATAATCTTAATCTAATCACTAATCTGAGGCATCTCAGAAAAAAGCTAAAAAAAAAAAAAAAAAGAATTAGACTCATGTTAGAAAATATTTTCCTTAATTTGAAGTATTTTAATTAGTAGTGGTATTTTACAACTCTAAAATTGTACAAATTGCTAGTCATGAATATACAGTAAACTATGGAGTTTGACTAGATTTTTGCTTAGGAGCAGACTAAATCCAGTATATGAGCAATTAACTAACAGTGACCATTGAAAGTAACAATCCACATCAACATGGAAGGATTATACACATCTGTCATTCTCAAAATGTAATTTGCACATGTTATCTAGAAATATCTACTAACAACAGACAATAGGAAAGACTGAAAATCAAGCACAGGTGCTTCCTCTGCTGAGAATCTGCTATCTTAGTGTCATCTATGCAAAAAGAGGCTGGGTATTGATGATGTAAGACTAACCACCTGAAACTTCTGGGAAGAAAGAATGAGCTTTAGGTCATCCAAACATTTTTATGTATAATTCTACCTAGCGGAATAAAAATAATCATGTTGCTGAAACTCTTCTATGAGCAATGGTAAAATAACAGTGATGAAAACAATAACGCTTCTTGAAGGACCAGCTACAGCACATTTCTGGAAATTTCAGTGTTCCCAAATATTTTCAATGTCAGGTTAAAAGGAAAAAAGAAGTTCACAGTTTTTGGCACTGTTACCTGCATCTGAGTGTTCCCCACTCAAGGGAAAATTATGGCCTCAAGATTAGAGCACCATACAAAAATAAATAACACTAGATTAAATCCTTTCTTTTTTCCTGGCATTTTTTCCCCTTAGGAAGGCTATTTCTATCTCCACATAGTTCAGTGATTTTTTTAACAAAGAAAATGAAAAAACTCCACAATAAAGTCAGCCCTTCCATTTTGCATAACTATAGCAAGCTGCTGAACAATCTGGTGTGTGATTGAGCACATATCTGATAATTTGATATTTCTTGATAATTTACACTTTTGTTCACACAGTTCTTAATCCCCATATTTGCTATTTTAATGACTTGACAGTTACATTCCCCTGTTTCAGCTTCTGAATTTCAATAAAATTTAGATTACTAAAGCTTTCTCATATGTTTGATCCAGAATATGCAGTTTTTGACATCTGATTGAAAGTTTCTTTTCTGGCATCAGGATTTCCAAAGATATTTACAAGTCACAGCCAACAGCTTTGGAGAGACACTTATTCCAGTCTTCTAACATTGTGAATGAAATGGCAGAAAAGTCATTATCATATTAGAAAAAGTGCTAAAAAATCCTTTTCTTGAATAAGAAAATAAAGTTATTCCAGTAAATGGAATTATGTCTTATTTGGGAGCTTCAAGAAAGACAAATCCTTATTTATGTATGTCAAAAATTGATTGTGAATGTGTGACACTTGCACACAATGTCTGGCCTCAGCTTTTGAAAATACAGGCTTAAAAAAATCTACTAAGTAATCTAAGTAGATAATTATGGTTTTATAAATACTTGGAATATTAATACATCTTTCATTGCATAAGAGGCCTTTCAAATCTCCCTACATAGATGTAGTCTGAAATGAAGCTATGACTGGAGTCTTCAGTCAGTGGATCATTGGGAAGATACAAATACACAATGACTGGTAGACTCAAATTCTTTTTCAAGGACTAAACTACAGTCAAGAAGAACTAACAAATCCTTTGTAAAGAATTCTGATTAAAGAAAGGCTGATGATATCTAGGCCATTCTATTCCAGAAGACAAATGCACCTCACAAATAGGATTCATCAGACTGAGAATGTATATAATACTAGCACCTATGTTTCTCAAAGTTAGACAGAAAATCACAGTCACTGTGACATTTTTGATTTCACTGTTCCATCCCTTAGATTCTTTTGCACAATCACTTCAAGAAACTAAATTTTGAACTGACCTTGTCTGTTAGCAAGAGATATGCTCTAGCAAACACCTGCATATGCAAACTGATCCTGAATTTCTCAGTCTGGCTATAGTATCATCCTATTTTCACTACTTGATTAACCCAGAAAAATAAAAAGCACTGTTAACTTTGTCAGACTTGACTCCCTAATGTGTAAAAAAAGAGTGAAGCTTACAGTGAATACACATTTTATTCTAACAAGGTGACAAGACTTAGTTTACAAAGTTACACAGTGTTACAAAGAGACTTTAAAGTACGTCTCTGCCCTCAATCTATTGTCCTTGTCACATATGCACAACTGGAAATTACTTTAGGTTGTAGTGATCAAGAGATAGCTGAACAGAATTTGTAAGAATACTTTTTTTTCCAGAAGGGCACGTTTCTGAAGTCTCCTCACCCTTATTACAGTTATGGATTGCTAGATGCCTTTGTGTGCAAAGTAATTTTTACTCACTTATGAGACACCCCACCTTTTGTTCTCCTCATTAGTCAGATGATTGAGATGTATACCCTCTGCTTTGATCAGCTCCAGGCCTCTATGAGAATGTAAATGAATCTATACTTTAAGACTAACAAGTAAAACCACCTTTTTAATATGTTGCTTAGTTCTACCTAACTCCACTTTTGGGTCAAGAAGTGAACTGATTACAACTCCTACAAGTCCTCCTTTCCCACACAATGTAACTTGCTTTGTAAAAATTCTCAATATCTTCATGACATTTATCAAACTGGTAGCCAGAAAACCTGACACAGAAAAAGGTATCTTTCATGTATTCTTAGGTATCTTTCTTTAACTGAAGGAATTCAAGTGTGTGTATAATTACAATTAAAGACATTTTTTATTTTTCTTTCCTTTTTTTCTTTTCTTTTTAACTTCTTTTTCATGTTAAAGGAAGAACAGCCTAAACCCAAGGGTATGAGACAAGAATTATTGACTTCATGTAACTCTTAAGATTTCCACTATGCCCTCAGAAAAGTCAGTTCCTACCTACACCTGAATTGCACCTATGCAACTGTGCTGAACTCAACTTTTGGATCTCAGAGATGAATTGTGAGGCCAGTTATTGTAAAGAATGGCATACTCAGCGACTACATAATGGAGGCTTTGGAAGTATAATAAATCAATCTGTCAAATTCCCCCTATAGGAACTTGTCTCTTTGAAGGTTTGAAATACAATTTTTTATACAGCCAAAGAAGAATCTCTCTCACGTGGCAGAAATGATAATAGTATCATCATGTAATCTAGCTAACAAGAGTTAAAGAGATTTGAAGCACTGCATTATAGTTTAGCAGATTATATGTCTGATAGCATTTAGCTAAGACATCTGTAGCTGTCAAGTGTAATCACTGTAATGAATGTTCTTCTGTAATCTAAGAGACAACTATTCAGCAAATTTTGAACATCTGGCTAGTCAGCTACTTTACAACTAAAAAGAGGCCAAAACTCACTATTTTTAGTATGAACTGTAATTCAAAGGACTTTTTTCCTATTTCTATTTTTGTGATATATATTCCTGTAATATTTTAACACTAAGATTTATATTTTTCCTACAAAATCTGTGGTAAGCATATTCGTAACTACATAAAACTGCATTGAAACCAAACAGAAATTCATGAAGTATCACCATGCCATGAATTATCTTTAGTTCATCACCTAGCAGGAAAGGAGACCATTTCACATTATTAGTTCCAGTACTTCTATATTCCCATTATTGCTACTATTCACTTCTGTGTAGCCAAAGCTAAAGGCACATTGACAGTTCAAAGGAAATTCATAATCCTAATCACAGGTTACCAACTCTTTTGCTTTTTAGCAGAATCCATTTTGAAAACAAATTATGTCAGTTACTTAACAAGGAAAAATCTGATTTTCTCCTGGAAAAAAAAAAAAAGCTAAGACTTCTTTTTTTAGAACCAATTTCTTTTAATGTATCTAATGCTTCAGTTGTACTTCTATGGGAAAGAACCATTCCTTTTGCAAAGTAGATTCATTGAATAGGACTATAGAACAGATTGGGTTGGAAAGGACCTTTACAGGTCATCTAGTCCAAGCCCCTGCAGTGAGCAGGAGCATCTTCAGCTGGATCAGGTTGCTCAGAGCCCAAATGCAGCTTTTCATCCACCAGTACCCCCCAGTCCTCCTCCCCAGGGCTTTCTCAATTCTTTTATCCCCCAGCCTGTACTGATACTGGGGATTGCACCACTCCATGTTCAGGACCTCATACTTGGCCTTCCTGAACCTCATGAGGTTTTCATGGGACCACTTCTTCAGCTTGCCCAGGTCTTTCAAAATGGCATCTTATCCAAAATAAAAAATTGGAGAGACATCAATTTGATGGATGGACCACTCGGTGGATAAAGAACTGGCTGGATGGCCACACGCAAAGAGTTGTGGTCAATGGCTCAATGTCCGGCTGGAGACCAGTAACGAGTGGTGTCCCTCAGGGATCGGTGTTGAGACAGGTCTTGTTCGACCTCTTTGTCGTTGACATGGACAGTGGGATTGAGTGCGCCCTCAGCAAGTTTGCCGATGACACCAAGCTATGTGGTTCGGTTGATACCCTGGAGGGAAGGAATGCCATCCAGAGGGACCTTGACACGCTTGTGAGGTGGGCAGATGCCAACCTCATGAAGTTTAACCATGCCAAGTGCAAGGTCCCACACCTGGGTGGGAGCAATCCCAGGCACAGCTACAGGTTGGGCAGAGAAGAGATTCAGAGCAGCCCTGTGGAGAAGGACTTGGGGGTGTTGGTCAATGAGAAAATGAACATGAGCTGGCTGCAGTGTGTGCTTGCAGCCCACAGAGCCAACCATATCCTGGGCTGCATCAAAAGGAGTGTGACCAGCAGGTTGAAGGAGGTGATCCTGCCCCTCTACTCTGCTCTCAGGAGACCTCACCTGGAGTATTGTGTGCAGTTCTGGTGTCCTCAACAGAAAAAGGACATGGAACTGTTGGAACAAGTCCAGAGGAGGGCCACGAGGATGATCAGGGGACTGGAGCACCTCCCATATGAAGATAGGGTGAGAAAGTTGGGGCTGTTCAGCCTGGAGAAGAGAAGGCTGCGTGGAGACCTCCTAGCAGCCTTCCAGTATCTGAAGGGGGCTATAGGGATGCTGGGGAGGGACTCTTCATTAGAGACTGTAGTGACAGGACAAGGGGTAATGGGTTAAAACTTAAACAGGGGAAGTTTAGATTGGATAAAAGGAAGAAGTTCTTTACTGTGAGGGTGGTGAGGCACTGGAATGGGTTGCCCAGGGAAGCTGTGAATGCTCCATCCCTGGTAGTGTTCAAGGTCAGGTTGGACAGAGCCTTGGGTGATATGGTCTAGTGTGAGGTGTCCCTGCCCATGGCAGGGGTTTGGAACTAGATGATCTTAAGGTCCTTTCCAACCCTAACAATTCTATGATTTTATGATTCTTTCCCTCAGGTGTGTCGCTGCTGCCTAAGAAAAGGATACAGTGCTTGTGCTCATGAAGAACCTCAACAAACTCTTGCAGTCTCCCTGTCATTTTCCCATCATCTAGGTAATTCAAGAAAAGAAGTCATGACTGATCTTTATTAAAAATAAGACATAATAGCAGTATACTAAATATTGAGACCCACGATCCATAATGCTATTTTTTACTAATGTTTTAGCCTATCCATCAACATTCACGCCAAAGAAATCAAACAAGGAAACAAATGCAACACTAAATATAAATGGCTTAACAAACTTTGTTGTTACCTTATCTTATTCTGATATGAATACCATTGCCTATAGCATGGGGAAAGGAAAGATTAAGAGATATTTCATCGTATTTGTACTTAGGCCCAGTCTACATCTACGGAAATGGCTAATAACACTTGCTAGAGTAAAAACAAAAAATAGTGCATCGCTGATATATGATTTTGGCAGTCATTAACTGTGAGATTTCAAGAGCAGGAGTTTACATCATATTTAAAAGGGTAGATCTATGTTATAAAACCTTGCAGAACTCCTTTTCAAATGTACTTATTAGTGCAGTAGCTCAACCAGTAGACTAGTGAGAAGCAGTTCATGAGAGGGATTCATAATCATTGCGTTCTAAATGGTTTTCAGACTTGAGTTACACAGCAAGGAGCTCTGCAGATGTAATTCTCAGCAGGTGATTTAGTTTTAGTATATACCAGCTTAATAATCTGAATAAGCTGATGGAACAAAACCGATAGGCAGAAATAAGTGCTTTTTTGGCTCTGCTGCTGGAACAGATCGCTTTATAAACAGCACCAGGCAGGCTATTAGCTTTTAGACATAGTTTTACTCTATACAAATCAATATTTTCATGCTTTCAACAGTAACATAATAAGAAGGATACATTCTGGCATGTGAGTAACACATGGACAAAAAATAAAATGAAACTAATGCAGAAGAAAAAAGGAATTACCTTCTTGCATTTTTTTGCAGTGCATTGCAGTCAGAACGCTTAACTAAAGTTGCTACTTTTTGCTTAGGCAGGATTATTTCTTTAGCCTGAAATAAAAATAGAAGAATAATTCTAATGAAAGTTGATACTTATGCTCACAAGCATTTATATAATCTCTCAAAAATAGAAAAACTAAGAGAGTCTGAATAAATTTTCTCTTGTGACATTTACTTTTCTGTCAGATTTTAACACTCTTCACTCAGCATGAAACACATGCATAAGGCAATTTTAACCAAATCATCTGAATGGAATTATATTCAAATATATATATGAGTCTATATATAAAATTTTAAAATATATACATCTATTTGTATTTAAATCCATGCTGTCTTGTTTAGTACTGTGCTAACAATGCACATTGCTAATTTTCTCCACAGTAACTAACTGGTTCATGATGTGCCTCTCACTTACATTTCACTTCTGGTATCCATGTGCTAGTTCAGACATTTTAATTAAAAACTCAGCTGCAGTCTGGACACTTTAAAAAAGGGACAAGTGACCAGAAATGTACAAATGACCAGGAATTCCCTCAGCTCCTTTGCTAAAACAGAATCTCAAGTTCAAAATCCAAGTGAATTCCCCTTCTCAAAGAAAACATGTCCATCACCGTTTTTTGGAAGTTGTGTTGTTGACAAAAGGGAATCTCATGGCAAAACCGTATCTCTTTCCCCTCTTAACATCATAGCAGAGGGACCCCCTTAAGCACTTGACAGGAAGGAGAACAGGAACTACGCCAAATAGTAAATTTTATTGACTATTTCTTAGTGTAATTGATTTGAAAATAGTCCAGGTTAGAAGACCAGTGAAGTTAAAGTATCTGTTCTGAAATATACCAGAAATAGGACAGAGCCTGTAGCTTCTGTTGTTCATCTCTGAAATCCGTGGGGAAGAGGCTGATCCCCTCTGATTCTGTGTTTACTCTGAGGGAAAGCCTATTTCTTTGGATCTTCGTTCTCTTCGCAGGAGGCCCTCTAGTGTTCTGTTCTTTTAACAATAATTCATTCCTTTGATCCCCTTGAGATTAATGTTCCTTACTTTGCCCTCAGAGCACATGAGCAAGGATGGTGAGTAAATTTGCTGATTCCACAACCAACAGAAAAGGTTTCCTTGACAAGAAGTCCTGGCACTTAGGGAAGGGTTAGGTTTTGCCTACTAAAACACCTATTATTTTAACATAGAAGTTCTCCTGTGCAAAAGATGCCCTCTTACCCCTATTCGAGAAAAAAAATACAAATGATATTCTCTAATTATTCTTCTTTTTGAAACACAACTCCATATACAGCAATGGTATGTGAGCTTCACCACACCAGTAGCTGACTGACTGACATCTCTTAGTGATGGTGATGGTGGTCAAGTGAGGACAGCTGTTCTGGAAAACAGAACTGCCATAGTTTCAACTGAGGCTGAAACCAAGATTTTGGGCTTAGCAGAAAGATAGCTGTCTGAAATTTAAAGCCTGTGATATACAGGAAGATGGACTACATTAATGTAATGATACTTTCTGAAAGCTATTCTATGTAACTCTTTCTAATATTTGTATTAATCAGAAAACAGAAAGAAGATCCCTTTTAACATCATTATCAGAAAATTCTAGAAATTGATGTGTTAAGTAGAATATGGAATGAGTAAACAGAAGGAATAAAAACCCCTAGATTTTTAAGCTAAATCAAGCTAAGCCATCTTTTCAGTCTCATCTTTTTTCCCACAGCGACTCTCTTCTACAACAGGAATTCCACTGAGCAAGAGTTTCCCTGAAACACATTTATTCTGAAGGATGAATAGGTTTCTAGTGTTCCACAGCTGTATATCTCCACACGCCTTTGATGGTAATGAAATATTACTGCATTTACCATACCTAGAAAAGAGAGAATTACATAATGTAATTCCATCAAATAACCTTTCCACTGACATGCATAATATATACCACTCCTATTTTTAAATTAATTAAAGAATCTACCTCTCATTGATCTTTAAATTTCTAAATGCTTTTGAAGGGCCAGGCAATAAAAAGCTGCCAGAATTCATTTGTGACTGCTTATATAACAAAAAATTAATCACAAAGTCCAAATTTTTTCTCTCTGATTCATTAAAATAAGGACAGTGAAGTTTTAAAACATGTCATGGAATATTTCAGAGCCCTAAATGAAAACTGCTTGTTAATAACCCTGGGTTTTGATGCTTTCTCTCAGATGTTAATTAAAATGCTATTGGTGTAATCTACTGATGACATTTTACAAAATCATTGATTTAATATGCCAATTTTGGTCAAAGTCTATTAAAGAAACTCTCAGATTTTAATTTTACTGCATCATCTGCAATGATGACACTGCCAGAGCAGAGAGGTTCAACATTTGAAAAGTTTCATGTCACAAATATTTTTCCCAAAAAATGAGGCATGTCCAATGTAGTCACTATCAACTCCTTATTCATGCAAAATCTCTGTAAGATGATTATTGCAGTATAAACACTACACTTTAGAAGTGTCACTGTTTCATTTCAGTGAATGTGTCCTTCAGTTTGCTTTGCTGACCTGGCAAGAAATCATGGGTAGATGCTGCCTCAGAAAGACAGCCATTCTGCAGTGATTTGCTGTGCAGTAAATAGCACATTTAAGAAAAATGTTTCCAGAAAAGAAGGTGAAAATTATTTGTTTTCTTTTACTTCACGTCAAATTTATGATCTCCAGTATTTGTGCTATGGCAAGGTCATCCGAGAGGCAAGGAAAGAGGTTTTTGTTTTCATTTTAAATGCTAGGGAGCTGTGATCAGGCTGGAAGATGAATGGTGATAGGTTTAGTAACCTGATCAGAAACTGACTAAAGCAAGTGAAAAACACTTATTGAATTCAGTTCACTTTCTGTTCTGTTACTGATAGAAATCTTGTCAGGATAGTATTGCAAGCATATTATAAAAGACTATTTTTAGTTTAAGAGCATTTTTAACATTTTAGTTACCTGAGGAATGCACTAGGTCATTTATCTAGTTGCAAATAATTTTATTTTGATAGTAGTTGTTTAGCAGAAACAAAAAGGTTATATGGTGCAATATAGTCATTAAGCTTGTCTTAACACTCATACAACCTGAAAGAAGTTGCGTGAACACTGTATCTTAGTACCTTGGTAGAAGATTCATATTAAGTTGTTATCAAATTAGTGTTCTCATTGTTGATAACCTCAGCCATAATGTTCTGGAAGAAAAGTATCTCTTGGCCAGTTGTTGCTAATCTTCATTCATTACACTTTGCTTCCCAGATTACATCCTATTAATACCAATAAAGTTTCTATGGATAGAGAGCCTCTGAAAAGGATATGTATCTCAAAAATGTAACTCAAGCATTCTAATTCAGTCCTGGGGAAAGAGAACAGACTCTCTTGACTGCAGTAGAGAAGCTAGCATCTGTTACATGCAATTGCTGCTATGTAGCATGAATCCAACTTTGGTCAGCAAATCCATGAAGTTCACAGGATCACAGACTCACAGAATGGTTGAGGGTGGAAAGAACCGTGGAGGTTATCTGGTCCAAGCCCCCAACCAAGGCAGGGCCACCTAGAGCCCAGGACCATGTCCAGGTGGCTTCTGAATATCCCCAAAGATGGAGACTCCTCAACTTGTGCTAGTGCTTGGTCACCCTCACAGTAAAAGTGTGTCCTGATGTTCAGAGGAAACCTCTCATAGAATCATAGAATCGTTAGTGTTGGAAAGGACCTTAAGATCATCTAGTTCCAACCCCCTGCCATGGGCAGGGACACCCTAAGCTAAATCATATCACCCAAGGCCTCGTCCAACCTGGCCTTGAACACTGCCAGGGATGGAGCATTCACAACCTCCCTGGGCAACCTATTCCAGTGCCTCACCACCCTAACAGGAAAGAATTTCCTTCTTATATCCAACCTAAACTTCCCCTGTTTAAGTTTTAACCCGTTACCCCTTGTCCTGTTACTACAGTCTCATGTTTCAGTCTGTGCCCATTACCTCTGGTCCTGTCACTAGGCACCATGGAAAAGAGCCTGGCTCCATGGTCTTTGCACCCCCCTTCAGGTATTTACACGTGTTGGTAAGATCCCCTTGAGGTTTCTCTTCTCTAGGCTGAACAGTCCTAGTTGTCTCAGCCTTTTCTCATTGGAGAGATGCTCCAGTCCCTTCAACATCTTCATGGCCCTTTGCTGGATTCTTTCCAGTTTGTTCACGTCTTTCTTGCACTGGACACAGTACTCCAAGTGCATCTCACCAACTCTGAATAGAGTGGAAGAATCCTCCCTCAGCCTGCTGGCAACTCTCCTAATGCCAGCCAGGGTACAATTAGTCTTCTTTGCCAGAAGAGGACATTGCCTCTACAAGAGGCATACATTCTACAAGAGGCTCATGTTCAACTTGGTGTTCACCAATGCTCCCAGGTCCTTTTCTTCAAAGCTGCTTACCAGGATCCAAGTTTTTGGATCCACTGACAATGAAGATATTAGACCACGCAGCATTTCATTCATGCATATCTCCCTGTGTCCCAGCTACACAAGCAGTTTTTGACCAAACCAAGGCAAAGCTCAGAACATCAACTCAGTTATTCTATTCTCTCTCCTCAGGTCTCACAACTATCTATGAATCATGACATTCTGAGATGAAGCAGGCTTCAGACCCTCAGACTAGGTAAAATATATAGGTGAAATAGAGGTGAATTATAAAGTCTGTAATGGAATACAGGCAGTTCTCAATCACAATATGAAGAAAGGATATTCATTTTGCTGATTTAGGTATGACTTTCTAGGCAGGCAGCAGAGTTTATTATATCCAGAGATTCTCTGAAACATTTACATTTTCTAATACACTGATTATCCACAAAGAGACTAGTAAGATGCATGAGTAATAAAAGTTTGTTATGGGATAGCAAACTGATAGCACTTAAAATATCCAAAAGACAATTAAATTGTAAAACTGTTCAGCAACATTTGAAAACAACATTATCCAAAATGGCAAATGTCAAGGCCTCAGTTTCAAAGCAATAAATTTAGGAAAGTCTAAATTATCATATGAGTGAATTTTGAACATTAACAAAATATGGATCTTAACCAAATGAGTACAATTCTCAGCATTCTTCAAGCTCCTGGTGAAACTGCATGCTTGATGCTAGAGAGACAGTTTGTGATTTAATGAGAGGCAGTCCATGTAAGGAAAGACAGATGGCATGGGACTGGAGTGTAGAAGAAAACATAGAAGGTATAGAACCACAAGTGGAAAAAGACAAAAGCCAAAACCTGCGTTTTCAGGGGTTTTTTTTTACTTCAGTTTTAGCTACTAGTTGCATAGTCTTAGAATTAAATAAGAGCACAAAGACAAAGAACTGATCCCAAATAGCAGCTGAAGGCTCCTCCTTCAGAAGAAAATGCTGTAATTAATATATCTTGGCAAATTAATCTGTGGCACCATGTCCCACTGCTACTACCCAGCAGAGAAACTTCCTAGAGGCCACAAGGGTAAAGCTAGAGTACCAAGATTTTTACTTTTTTTTCCTGGAAACTATTGTTACTCTATTTCTGAAAACCAAAAATATACAATGTAGTCCTAGAGGACTTAAAAGCCCCCAACCTTCCAAAGTAAGGGAGGAGCAAGATGTTGAAGTTTATTAACCTCTCCCATCTTCCACTGGACCAGGTTGCTCAAAGCCCAAATCAACCTGGCCTTGAACACTGCCAGGGATGGGGCAGCCACAATTAGATTCTCTTCCCATGAAGATCACCTGAGACGTGAGAGGAGTACATCATCCCTGTCTTTGAACCAAACATAACCTTCATACATATATGTGCCACATAATTTTTTAGTAATTGAGTTGTATTTATTATTTCACAGGTGAAAAAGCGAAGTAGGTAAGTTGCTTATTTTCAATTATTTAAAAATCTTCTTATACAGTTGCACAACACTGCATGTTTTGCAGAATCTCTTTTCATATATAAAAAGCTGGTTTTGTTGAAAAGAAAGGAAATAGAAATAGTTCTATTAATACTGATTTTCACAATGTTCCTTTACAGGACTCTTAAATCCTATGGTTTCGCTCTATGATTAATTTTTTACTGGAATTCTCCTTCCTTGGAAAATACATCCTGATGGGAAAGGCTGGACTGAATAACTTTAGCTAGGCAGATGTTACTTGTAACATTCCTGAAGTATTCACAACATTTAAGTATCTTTGTATAATGCCTCCTCAGATTACTTTACCTTTGGCATGCTGATAACTAAATGACCGGTTGTTTGTGATCTTTTAGCAGAGCTGCTGTCTGGCTTCACTTCCTCAGGGAGCACAAACTGAAATGGCTGTAAGAAAATGTGGGGTTGGAGTATATTATGCTACAATATCTGGGTTTTGTTGGTTTCGTTTTTTTTTTTTACCTGCACAGAACACATGCAGAAACATCACTATCACATCCTTTGATCTTAAGGACAGTAAAGGTCTAAATCCTCTCACTTTATTTATAGTATTACTAACCATAATAAATTATTAGCATGCTAAACAGCTTTCACTTGACAAGTATAGTCACATACATATTCCTGAATTGCTGTCATAGCCAAAGTGACATTTCTAAAGAAGGTTATGAAATGACACTTGACTTGTATTAGCAATTAAATAAGAAAGATTATCCAGTCTATTTTAGATGTAAAGTACTCCTGAAATTTTGTTTGTGTAGTTGGTACAGTCAAAAATAGGGATTTTGGTTTACTGTTTTAAGTAACTTGGATTTTTTTCAAAAAATGGATGGTAAAACCAGGAAGAAGACAGACAAGTGGAATGACATTTTAAATGCCCTTTAAAAGAATATACATCCATTTGTTTCTGTCAGCTATGAATTCCAGATTGTGAAATTGCTAAATTCTAGCCTAGGGCCACCAGCAAGATCTCTTCTTAAGTCAATTATGGTACACTGTGTGGGGGAGAAACAAGAGAAGGAGAGAAGAAGAGAGAGTGAAATTTCATTTCAGGCTTTGCACATCTTCTGGTTAGGACTTACACAGTTTATGTGTGGTCTAAAATAATGCAAGTATGAAAGAACTTCTTCTGCATAGGTGCACACGGTAACTCATAGAAGTCAGACCCAGAGTCGTCTAAGTAACTATGGTCAATGATAACTCTTGGTTTGAAATGAATGTAGTAAGAAAACACTAACCTTTCCCTTCACCATTACACGTACATAAGTTGGCTGGACATCAATATCAAGCAGAGAAGTGTCCAAATGTCTTCAGGATGAAATACAAATAAAAGAATCAATTTACAATACAGTCCAGTAAATAAGCAGTGCAGAACATATAGCTCTTTAATGGTGATTTTGCAGTTTATAAGCCACAAACTTCAATTCTAATTATTATGTGAAATATGTGTATATTTCAAAGTGTTAACGTCTTTGGAAGGAAAACCTGATCTTCCCATGTGTTCTCAGAATTTTAACTAAAATAACATCTGAATTCTGTCAAGTTTACCACATCAGCAATTCTATAACTGCAAGAATTCAAAATCTTTGTGGCAAATGGTTTTTCATCTATTAGCTTTGTGCTTTACATTGCTATGAAAATTGATTTACTATTTAAAATTGCAAAATTATTTTGCTACTTTTGTTTCTGAAGGCTTAACTAGTAAATGTATAGTAAGAGATCATTTTTTTTTGCACAGAGTTTGCTGGACAACCATGAACAGAAATACTTTGCATTTCTAGAAATCAGAAAACTGCAAGTCTGTCAAACACAATTTGGACCTATTAAAGCTCCACTTTAACATCTGCTCTTCATCATGTGACACATACCCTCATGTGAATGTACAAGTACATATTCTTTGTTTCCCTTCATTTATAAAGTTACCTCTTGAGTGAATTTTTCAAGTGAGCACAAAATATTATAACATGTCCAATATCTTATTGCACCTGAACAGATTTTCTGAGGCTCCAAAAAAGCTAATTCTTAGAATTCAGAAATAGAAAGCAGGACTCTTTTGAGGGAAACCAATAAGCTTTAAGGGAAGAACACCTGGCATGAATTGTGTTTCTGTGCTATAATACTAGTTCAAGCTTTACTCTAACAAATTCCTATTATAGGTAAATAAGCTTTTAGGTTTCCAACCCCTTCCTGAAGCCTGGGCAAGGCTTAGTAGTATATATTAGCAAATAGTTATCAGATTTCCTGGTTCAAGCATACTTCTTCCAGCCAATAGCCTGGCACAATTCAGGAAACAGCATGGACTATGGACTCTCTCCAGTAAGGAAGGAAAGTAGGACAAGGATACCCTATTCTGTCATAGGGAGGCAAAGAATTTAGACAGGACATTAACTGTACTAGAGCACTTGGGGAAAAAAATCCCTACAACCTTAATCTGCAAATAAAGAATGAAAAAGATTTTACGTAAGTATAAAAGGAAAGGTGTGGAGGAAACCTGTCTGTGGACTGCAAGGAACATCAGGTGCAAAAAAACGACTGTTAAGAGTCCTCATTCACAGTGACAGAACAGTCTGAAGGCTCTATGGTTTATTCAGATTCATTTCTCCTGCACAGACTTCAAGACTGATTCCGGTACCCCCAATATTATTTGTTTTCCTCTTGAAAATTCCCAGTTACAGAGAGGAATATAATTGAACACTGTGTATTGAAACTTCAGAATGGCAAAAATTAAGAGAAAATAAATCTGACCTGTAAACAGCAAGATCCAAGATGATCTGGTTGTTTTCTTCATCATCTTTCAAAGAGAAATGAAGCCTAATAATAATAACAAGAAAACCTTCAGGATAAATACAATTGGAGTGAATAAGCAAATATCACAGCATCCTTTCACTGCTAGCACTTTTAGATGAATACAAACACCATTGAGACAATATATCACATGATCATTTTAGGAACAGTTGCAATTTGCCTCCTGAACACAAAAATATGCTGGTATCTGAACAAAAGTCATTCTTTCATTCATTTTTTGTTCTCCCCACCCAACCCACCAGGAAAAGAAGACACAAATACTGTTGAAGGTCAGTTAAAAATTAAGCTCAGCCTGTCAATGCAGAAAGAGAGACATCTGCTGGTGAAATCTGCCTGCTTTACCAACATCTTCATAGCAAAAACAGTTCGTTCATGAAAAGCATGAAAAGCGTGGAATTTGATAATTCTAAACATATCATACGCTAAAAAAAATCTGCATCTTTGTTGATAGCAGTTAATTTGTCTAAAGTATACACATCTGCCTGTGCATTTCCAAAGTAATACATGATTTGTACAATATCATCGATATTGTATTCTGATACAGTCAATTTGCAAGAAAGTTTATGAAGCTTTTGAGTTATGGGCATTTTTTTAATGGAATACTGTAGAGAATGATATTCAGGCTTTTTTCTTTTATTGCATCTTACTTATTGCAAACTTTGAGAAATCACTAAAATATGAAGTGTGAAAAAGAGAAAAGAACTGTAAAATTTTCTAGGGGGAAATCTAATCAGAACTGAGGAAGAAAAGTAGTCTGCTTTCAGCAGAGTTCGCTTGCCAACCTTCCAAAAGAACAGCCAAGAAGCTTGGACATTGCTATGGGCATTAGACTTCTGCACTGAAGCAAAAACTTTGGAGAACACTATCTGTCTACTTGTATCTCTTTATTTATGTCTCTCTGACACACTGCCAGATTGCATGAAGAGCTGTGATATTCTTGTTGAAGCCATGACAGAAACTGATCATTGATCTGGCTTTACATGGGCACATACACAGACTAAATTCTAATCCAGAAAACTTGGGTGACACAAACAGGACTGCTACTAACAGTGAAGTCTAGGGACTTTAATTCTTTTAAAAAGATAGATAGCTAGACCTTTATTCTAAATGCTTCTGCTTTTTAGAGGTACAATCAAATTCTATGAACTATTTTAATTAAACTATTTTAGACTTCTTTGAACTAGAAAATAAAGTTTTTTTCAATCAACACATTTGTTAAAAAAAAGAAGTACATCAATACAATGGTAAGTATCTCCCGGTGCAGATGGAATAAACAGGAGGTCTTCCACTACCTTTAGTTTTCCCTATCCCACTGAAAATGACGCACTGATTCTACAATGCAGGTTTCAAATTCCTTGAATGTGCATGGATTTATAAATTTCCAAGATTTAGAAAGCATTCTTCATGCAAACGATGAGCATGTTCTGAGCTTTGATTTTGCAGCTAGATCAGTCTTAAGATGGAAAATCTTGTTCAGAGGACAGCAGACAGGTACGTGGCCTTTCACATGCCGCTTTTTGATCACTCTTCTATAGAAGGCTCTCGGGGGAGCCATTTATGAGGAAACAATGTTTGCACTCTGTCTTCTCCTTTAGAAAAGAAAAGGTTGATTCAAGAGAAACCAATGGTAACACACAGACGATATCTCTGGAAACTCATTCCATAATACTCAGGTGCCTTTGTAAATGATAAAATACAAAAAGACTTCCCTGCCTCTGTTGCTAGAGACCTCATTCAGTGTCAAAGGACCTCATGCCGTAGAAGCTGATTACATATCCTTCCTAATTCTGAGAGGGTTTCATCTGTCATCAGAGGACTGAATAATTCTGTCCAGAAATATTACTTGGATGTATTTTCCCACATTTAAAGTGTGTACCCATACACATTTATCTTTCTTCAACCAACTGGTTAAACTTTTTCCACTCTTAGTAAGATGCTCCAAGAGAGCCTTACCATAGAAGGAAAAAGAGTAAACCACGTTATATCTATCTTTTACAGAAAAACAAGCTCTTCCATCATCAGAGACCAAGATGTTAAATTAAACAACCTTCAACACCTCACTCACTGAAAACTAATTATTTTTCCAGCATCTGCATATAAATTTAGAAGTCGGATTCCACACCAGGGACCTTACATACTTAGGCACATTCACGTTCAGAACTTTTCCCTCTGCAGTGACCAGTGTCCAAAGAGGCTTCTCTTTCTTTTTTGATTCCCTTAACAAAACAAAGAAAAATGGTTTAAAATTTGACATTCTGGTATTCTATTTCAGTAGCAAAAAAAAAAAAAGAAGAGGATGGTAAGAGGTAAGAATTATCTGGTATTTGCTATTAAAGCTACAATTTATTGCAGGAACAAAACAGGTTATATCAAATGTCTGATTGCACATTAAAAGCATCATTTAAATATGAGCAAATGCTTTGTAATATCACGTCTTGCATTGATAATAACTTCTTCTGAGCACGTCACAGTGCCCATTATTGAACAGTAATATATCAAATTTATCTGTATATCTTAAGAAATCAGTGGATTGCTTAAACATAGGAAATGGGACGTTTTTCTAGTTATAAATGGTCACACTAATCATGAGATATCATTACTGTTAACCGATTCAATGCGTGTGCAAGCAATTCTAAAGACATTACATGCAGATTGTTTAAAAAAATCTACTGCATTTTTTGTTGCATTCTTCCTTCAAATAATACAAAACATATTACTGATGGAGACTTCAGTCTTCACTAGCTATGTCCAACTATCAGCAATTAAACTATGACTTTCATTTGGTGCAAAAATAAGCTACCTTAAATTTTCTGCAAAGTTCATTAAGTCATGTGGCACTGATGTTTTCCTGTATAAATGTTTAAATCATGAGCAAGGAGAGGAAGAGTAAAGAATCTTAGAAAAAGAAAAATCTGCTGGCACCTAGGTAAAAAATGGCTATCTTCTCTTTAAAATATAGCAGTGTAATTCTTGCTTTGCATTAATCCACTCTTCAGCCTACTTCAGCTGGCATAGAAAAAAGTATTTCTCAAAAAGACAACAGCAATTCATTGCTTTTTGTGTTCCCAAACTATTTTCTTACTGTAAATTCAAAATTAAGAGAACACTACAGGTAAATCACTAATGAGGTAAATAAAGTATGTAAGGTTTAGACCGACTTTGGGGGGGAAAAAAAGGCATAAAAAAATATTTGGTCTATAAATATGATGGATTTGAAGAAGAAATAAAAACATTCAATTGGAGCTACTGGAATGACTACGTAAAAACAACTTCTATTTAAGAAAGATTCACAACTACCCCTGTGTTCAATAGTATTCCATAGTATAAATCAGAGGTTTAACGGGATTTGTGGGCTAGCATCTTCTATACCTGAATATCTACTTTTGACATTGAAGTGCAAAGTGAACTTCGTTCTAAAGATGCTGTTTTCAGAAATACTTCAGGAAATTATATCCTACCACCTTTTAGCTACTAATAATCTGTTTCTAGATGAAATATGTCTGCTCATGTGAACTATTTCAAGGCAAATCCAGTTATGTCACAAGCATTAGAATTCAAGATAAGTTCTTTAACTTTGTGCTGAGATGAAAGGCCTTGTTCTGGCAATGAGCAGCTAAAGGAGATCCTGGGCACCCTTCAGCTGCAACTGATTTTACACTTTTCTGAAGTTTCTTTGGATGAAACTACAGGTACTCAATCCTTTGGCAACCACCAAAGCTGCTCAATTTATTATCAGCTGTGCAACTTTAACATAGCTAGCAAATTTGATGTGTGCTAACATGTTGTAGATGGGCTTAAATTTAGCACTGGTGTGATTGAGGTCATGACCATTTCATACAAAACCCTCATCCTTTTATACTGAGCAACTTACATTAAAGTTATATTTCCACTCTTGTCCACCAGCAAGATTTGAAATCGTCAGGGAAACTTTTCTGTTCTCACCTTTCTCATGCTACCTCAAAACCAATATAAAATGAACCATGAAAGGAATTTTAACTCCTTCAAATAACTTGGAAATTCAGAATCAAATTCAGAAATTAATTATTCTATCTTTATTGTAACACTATTTAAAATCTCCTTGAATATATTTAGAGGGAAGCATTTGGAAGAAATTTGCTTTTGACTAGAGCAGGGCATCCCCAAACACAGCAAAATTCTAACTAGCTAGAATCTGGGTTTCACAGTAGTTCTTCGGAGAAAGTGCTAGACCTTGAAGTAATAATAGCAACAAGTTATGCAGATTTCCAGACTTCTGGGAGAGTTCCCTGGGACTGACTTTTTCAATACTTAGGCTTCATAAACCTTTTAAAAAGCATGCCTTTAAAAAGAACAGCTAGAAAAATCTCTGGCACAAATGCTGTTATATAAGCAAAAAATAAAGAAGGAAAAAAAAGACATTGCTTACAATGTTTGTGGAACTGATAAGCCAGCAGCAATAAAAAAACCTGATTTTTGTCATATCTGCATTAATTTTCCATGTTCAGCAAAACCAGTGACAACTTTAGGAAGTTTGAAGGGCTTTTCAGGGGCCACACATCTTCGATTCCAAATAGCATAGATAGCATGAAGAATCTCATTACTTGGGATAAACATCTTTGATAAAGCACATGAAAAGATTCCTAAGTCACATAGAAAAGGTGTCTGAAATGTCACTTGTAGTGTGGACTGTAGGGCATCTGTACAATGCAATCTGCACCCTGGATAAATCCTTTCAGCAACAATATGAAATATCAAACTACACAAAACACATTAGTTAGCGGACACAAAAGTGAAATTTCTAGAGTCCATAAAATGGAGTTGAAAAGTGAAATTCCATTTAAAAACTCCATTTGAGGGAAAAAAAATACCATTCATTTTAGAAAATGAAAACAAACAAAATGAAGAGTCTGAATATTTCACTTATATTTTATAAGCATATTTGCACAGGCAACAGGGATTTAAGCTGCCAGTTCTCAGTAACACTTAATGTGAGGCAGTCACCTTCCTCTTCTCTGTATCTTTGAAAATTTCCCTTTTTTCAACTCATAGAATATAATAAAATAAAACTCTACCTTACATTCTCTTTAGCTCTTCGTTTCTCTTCAATGTATCTGTGAGTTTCTAATCTAGATTCTGGAGTGTATGACGTAGGCTCCTCCCAAAATCTTTTGTCTTCATCATCTTCAGTTGTTCTCCATGATTCTTGTTCTTCACCTCCTTCTGCCTGATGTTTTTCTTTCTCCTGTATGGAGTCTGGACTACACAAGATCATGTGGAATATTACCACAGAATCATAGAATCATAGAATGGTTAGGGTTAGAAAGGACCTTAAGATCATCGAGTTCCACCCCCTTTGCCATGGGCAAGGACACCAATGAAACAAAGGAAGAGTAACAGTACTTGCTAATGAATTCTTGTAATAATAAATTTTTTTAACCCAATACTAATAGTTGTATGATTCCTACAAAGAACAATATCTTATATATCTGGATAGATATCTCTATGCTTCTTTCATCAACCAACAAAATGTATTTCAACATGTTTTTCATTGACTTAACTGAGCAGTGGTACTATGGTTATGCCTAACTCTCTGAAAACACTGATAGATCAATGTGTTTAATTACAGGACCAGAACTTTCAGATACCCTTACAGCTTACAAGTGAAAGAAACCTTCAGTCTGTGTGATGTTTAAACATTCCCAATATCAGGAAGCAGCAGATTAGAAATTTATAGGGTAGCAATATTTTACTTGGGCATCTCCTCAAATGCAACCTTAGAACCTGAATCATTTTTCTCCCTAGCCCTAAGCCTCTGTAATATTCAGAAATTCTCTGCCAATATAGAGAGAAAACTAGATTTATGATACAGTTGTGATATATGAGGACAAAGTTCCATAGCCAGCTCCATGGAATTTAGTCTTTATTGGATAAAAAATAAGATGGATGGCAACTGCAGTGGGATCTGAGCCCAGACAAAAATCCTTCTGCTGTCTAGGTAATCTCAGATATATTAGGTGGAAGAATAGAGAAATGAACATTCTATACCCTTTTACATCTCAAAAGATCTGCAATATTCCATTTCAGTCTTCATATCTAATAACTGTATAGCAAAGGAAATTACAGGTGAACAGCTGTTTTCTCTGGAACCCCTACATTTCCTTAAACAACAGTTTCCATCTGTACTCCTGAAAGAAGCCATCAATTACACTATTTTGGCACCCAGTTTGGAGTTTTGGTACCAAAATTCTATTGTACTGTCTGCAGGTCAGTAATTAATCATGCTTGTAATTAATTATATTTTTCATTAGAGGTAACATGCATGAGGAAAATTAATGCCGCTAGAATCAACAATAATGACAAACAAAAATACTGAAGTGGAATTATATAAACTATTCAATGAGGAAAAAGCAAATTCTTAATAAAGAAAGAATGGCATTTACCTGTCAAATCCAAGCTTAGATTCCATTTGTTTTTGTTTCTTGTCCTTTCTTTCTTGCATCCTTCTTTGAGCCTCTTCCTTTTCTCTAGCCCTTTTGAGAAGATAAGCTTGTTCCTGTTCTCTGATTTTCTGTTTCACTTCTGGATAGTTTTGAAGTGCTTGAATCCTCTCTGAACGTTCTATTTGTTTACTATCCAAACACTTCCCAAAGGGGAAAAATATAGATATATGAGAAATTTTAAACATATTTAAATCAATAAATCCATTACACTGTAGGTTAATTTCGATAATTACTTTCTGTATAAACTAAAAATATGCATTTCCATAGCACTATGTAAGTTATACTGTATTAGAAATAATTAACAATAACTTGCTATTCATATCTGAAAATGGGTTTGTGTGTCTGAGAGATGATTTTTGCATTCTCCAGGAATGTCTATTGGTCTTATCAGACTATATAGTAGAGGGGGTCCATATAGCTATTTCTGATATTCATCCAACCTTGGTTCAGCTCATGAAGTTATTACAACATTATTTCTTTTGATGTGTTAGTTTATTGCCAACTAAGTGAGCTGAATTTACTCTTGCTTAACTTACTGAGTTAAGCAAGCGTCTTGAGCTTTTCCAATGACATTGTGGGACTGCCTGTTTCAATGACAGGAAATCATTACATCAGTGCAGGCATTGCAAAAAAACCTCAATATACCGATTTATTATCACATTATTTACTGTAGTCACATATTCCTCATAACAGAATTTAATTTCCTGTGACAGTAAGAAAATGCTACCAGCTTTCCTGTCACAGGCATTTATTTTTAGTATGTTAAGTCAACAATCTCATTATTTATTTGAATATACATTTAATTTTTAAAATCTTACTTTTAATTGATGCAGAGTTGCCACTACAAATTGTCTGTAACCTTCAAATTCAGTACAAGGGTTACCCACTAGAAACAGTTCATTCAGATGTATATTATGTTTTAGGGCTTCAATACTGGAGAGTTCACCAATGAAATTTGCTGTCAGGTCGAGTTTCTTCAGTTCTTCACAACCTGTTTGAAATAAACTTAATTCAATTTGAACATAAAATAAACATACATGACATATACACACATCAAACACACACAGGCGCAAACACTTGGCTATAAAACTGTCTGCACTTGTTGCCTTACTACTAATTTCATCCAATCAGACTATGTCTTTTCCAAGCCACTAGTGAAAGAGTGACTCACAGCTTAAGTTTATAAGGTCACAGTATTTGTAGAAAACAGAAAATTCTAAAGAAGATACAAAATAGCAAAGCTTATTATTGGCTATATCACTATCAAAATGTTGTGGTCAATGCTAGTATACTAGATGAGCTATTGTTTCAGCTATCATTGTGAATCATTGCTTAAATTGCAAATACTGGTAATCATAGAATCATAGAATGGTTTGGGTTGGAAAGGACCTTAAGATCATCCAGGTCCAACCCCCCTGCCATTGGCAGGTACACCTCACACTAAACCATGTCACCCAAGGCTCTGTCCAACCTGGCCTTGAACACCGCCAGGGATGGAGCATTTAACACGTCTTTGGGCAGCCTCACCAGGCTCACAGTAAAGAACTTCCTCCTTATATCTAACCTGAACTTCTCCTGTTTAAGTTTAAACCCATTACCCCTTGTCCTATCACTACAGTCCCTAATGAAGAGTCCCTCCCCAGCATCCTTATAGGCCCCCTTCAGACACTGGAAGGCTTCTATGAGGTCTCCACGCAGCTTCAATTCTCCAGGCTGAACAGCCCCAACTTTCTCAGCCTGATGATCGGCTCCAGCCCCAGTCATCATTGTAGGCCTCTTTCAGACTTGCTCCAACAGCTCCATGTCCTTTTTATATTGTTAACCAAAACAATTCGTTATAAACAGAAACTCTTAATTAGCCAACAAAATCCTCTGGGAAATCCAGATCCAAAAATTATCAGCCTCTCCTTTTATCATAATTTGTCCCTGAAGCATCAGCTTGACTCTAAGAGTAAAAAAGTTTACCTAACAGGGAGCTCAGCCTTAATGCTCATCATTGTGATCACTTGTGCTCCTTTGCAGGTCTATTTGGAAAGCATTTTCTGCACATTGGCACTGAAAGAAAATAAGCAACTCCAAAGGATTTATTAGGGGTTTTAAATAACCCAAATGTTTGGAAGGCTCACTCCTAAAGGTTCTGACTTGTCAGGAAATGACAAATCACAGTAATAAATGCTGCAGCTGGATAAAGGAACTTAAAATTTACTGGTATGAGAACAGGTGCAAGTTTCTCAACATATTGCCAAATATGTAACGTACTACCTGTTTCTTCAGCTTTTACAGACTTTCGTTTAGCCTGTTTGCTTATCTTTCATTTAAGTCATCCTCTTGATTCAGCGTGTAGACTTAAAAAGTACCAAACTAAAAACCCCAAAATAAACTAAACAAAAAAATAAACCAAAACCCCAGCTTTTTTTTATTATTGGTGACTTGTCAAGGTGGACATTGTAAAGATTTAGCAACTGACCTAATCAAAATCAAGAAAGAGGAAGCAAGGAAGTCAAAAATTAGTCAAGTAATATGGAATGCGTTTATGGGCAGCTCTAAGACCTAGATTTTGAACTTGGAAAATGCTAGACTTTTGCACATGCAATGCTAGTAACAGATAAACCAGCGAGAACTTCATGTAATGACAAAGAATCATTTGAACAGCTCTTTAAAAAATACCCCAGACTGTCAATGCAAACGGTACACAGAGTAGAACCTTCTTGTGTGTAACACTTGATTGCTGAAATGAACTGGACTGCTGAAACATGACACAAGAGAGACTTTATATAGCCTGCATAGCATTAAATAAATAAATAAATAAACAGCATTGCTCCAGTTAACCTGAATAACAAGTTCTTATCTCTACAGTAGAGAAATACCAATTTCAAAACAAATTTGGATTTCCATTTTGTAAAGCATTAAAGAATAGAGCTATCATAGCTGGCAACACTGGTGACAGTGTATGCAAAACATAAGTTAAAATATGCTTAAGAAAATTCAATGTCATAGCTTCAGCAGTGAGACCCACTTGCTACAAAGAAGCCTTTGTGGAAAAGCTGCACACAAAACAGCTCTTCTGAGTCAACAAAGTACCTTTTACTGGTGGACATACCCTCTTATACACTCCCTTAAACACTCTTTTACACTAAATCACAGCTCAAGTGTTTCAACATGAAATGGCAAAATGGTTTGTTTAAAAGCTGACCTTCCAGATTTTCAATTCTTTCTATGTTGTTCAAAGCTACATTTAAGTATTCCAGCTTCTTCAGCTTGCCCACATTTTCTGTAACAAAACAGATCTGTTATTTCAGTTTTATTCACTGGAAACGGTATTATGATTTTACTAGCTCACTTCAATGAAACAATAAAGCAGAAAAATAGGAAGGACAAATCAGAATAGGTATCAGATTATTGAGCATTCATATTTTAGTATTAATAAAAAGACAAAACAAAAAAAGTTTCCTGAAACACCATCTAAAATTAAACAGTAAAATAAATAAGGTTTTTAACCAATTTTTTAGCACAAATTATAAAGCACATTTATAATGCAAGAGAAACAGTCAAAAAGCACAGTAAAACATTCTATCTATCTGTCATGAAACTCAGAAAGGATCAGGACATACTTAATCAAGCTTTATAAAATTAGAGTTTACACTCACTTATATAGAAAAGATTGGCTTTGGTAGTACAGATTTAATTTTTAAAGGTCTTTTATCTACAAGGTTAATACAAGACATTTAATCCCTCTGAAAATTTTGCAAATAAGGATTTTTATGGCTTCAGTATGAACAAAACAAAGCCACAAACACCCCTAGTCTGGAATCTAACCTGGATTATTTTCACCATGGACTACTGAAATTATCAGGTTGTGGAGAATTATATCAGAATGGCTAACATTTCCTCTTTTGAATATAGAAAGGGAATAGGATCTTCATCCCTCCCCAGAATGCCTGAAAAATGCCAGTACTGCTTGGGATACATGACATACAGGTCAGAGACATAAATCTGGGACAAGATACACTATAACTTGTGCTACAGTTCACCAATTTCTCCTCAGTCACCAGATGATTTCGAAGATCTGGCTGGAAAACCTTTCCAATGAAGTCATAAAGTTTACCTCAAACTCTCATTCACAAGCCACATTAACTGCTGTACAAACTGACCCTGCTCAAAGAAAGAAGGTTCAAGCAGAGGGAGCTTCATCTGATCAACACAGATCATCTCAGCAGCTGATTTAATTGCCTAGGCTCTTCTATAATCAATAAGGAGAAATAGGCTCTTCAAGGTGCAATTTGTCTTATCTTGAATTGTCTGTCTAGAACCAGCAAACCAAATCATGCTTCAAAATACTCCTTTACTTCATCATGGATTACAAAGACAGGCTACAGTAACTATCTAAGACAGAGATGTCTAAAAGTCTGGTGACATGAATCCTACCACTTAGTTTGCTAAAACCTTGGAGAGATATTTTCTTCAGAATTCACAAACAGCTGTTGAAGTTAATTTCTCAGCAAGACTTGTGCTGCTTAGGTTGGCTGCTCATTTTTCTTCCAGCATTTCTGTAACAGCAATGCCCATACACATGAAGATGTGAGAGAAACCAGTGTTGAAGCCGATGGTATCCTGAGGGTTTTCTTCCATTTATAGAACAGAACCAAGACTCATCCATACAGCAGATGCCTTACAACTTGCTGTCTAATACTAGTAGGCAAGTCTGATCTTAAGGGCTGCATAAAGGTTTACTTTAAGAAGAGAAAAGACACATCTCAATAGACTCAACATAAACCTTTGACTATGATATCTTAAAGTGGGTTTGAAACTGCTGTGTGCTTCAAATGGACATCCTGGACCAGATGAAAGGAAATAAAATCTTGTAGGAGACCCCAAAGAACTTTTCTGTAGTTACTCACTCTACACTCCCTTAAAGTATAGCACAACAGATATTTTTTTGCTATTTCAAAACTATGCATGTAAAAACCATTTAGGAAGAAACATACCTAGAAAACACTCACCAATTTTTGGAATTAGATTATTCTGAAGATAGAGAATTTTTAAATCTCGACACCACTTGTCAAGATACTCTAGTTTTTCTATTTCCTGCTGATGTAAAGAGATTTCTTCCAGTGAAAATATTTCACAGTCGTTATGCTCTGCACGTCTTCTAACAAGATCTTCAGTGACTGAAAGAAACATTAGATGTCATATTTCCCTTTAGTCATTTTCTGCCATCTGACTTATGAGCAACTTCTAAAATCATTAATATTTTTTGTTCCACCACACCAAATAGATATCTGGTAGGAACACCAACAAAAATAAAATCTGCTAGAAAAGACACCAAGTACCAAGTGACTTCAGACCAGTCTGCCACAGTAAACATCATTTGTGAAACACACTCACGTCATCTGTAACATTTAGAAAGATCCATATGAAAACTGCTAATGCAAGTGTGATAACAACCCTTGCAGAAATTAATCCAGCATCCACTATTTTCAGCATAGCTTGGGCTGCAGATTGATTCACCTTGACAAAGCAATGGAGTGTTTTATGTTCTTTTATTTCCTGATGCCAGATGTTCACATCACAGATCAGGGCAGGGGGGGGAGTAAACTAGCTACAGCTTGTTATCATATTCTTCCACCAGCACAGTGTGCACAGAAATAAGCAGGATACGTGTTGAAAGAGGGCAGATATTTTTTACCTTTTTTATGTTTGAAGCAAAGTCATAACCAATTCATGCTTATAAATGTTTATGCTACAATGAAATTTAATACTGGGTATTTCTTAGGGACTACAAGTTGAATAGCAGCCAGCATAGAGTTTCAGGAGCCAAAAAAACACCAGAGACCTGGGTTCAGAATTATCACATAGTAAAATTTAGTGCCATGCAATCTTTCAAACAGTGAAAAGGCTCTGTATGATGAAGGTAAAGAAATTCTATGACAAACAGTGCTACTCTTGAGCTGGATGTTATTACTTCATCTCCAGTCTATGACACAAAAAACAAGTGCTAGCATTTTCCTCACCTTGACAAGCAGTGACCTACAGTGAAGTACTGATTAAAAAACTAGGGGTTTATCAAGTTGGCATAGGTATTTTCATGATTGTTAATACTGAAAAAAAGGCTAACAAGCCTTTCAAAAGGACTCTGAAGTAAGTAAAAAGAAAAAATATAGAGATCTGTGAAAACAAACTGTTCCTACCATGAGTTAATTAAAAGTATTCTTCCATTGCTGTGAACTCATGCAGTTTTATTAGTGGTCCTGGAATGGTTGCACATATTCACACAGACTAGTTTGTTACAAGCTAGGTAAACTATGTACCAAACTAAATCCAAACTCACACATGTCAATGCACCTCCTGTATTTAGAGCCTTTGGGAAAGGGGTGAAACTGGTTTTGTATATATTACATTATTTACAGATGATCAGAGTTAAAATTCCCTTCTGTTCAACAGTTACCTCTATCTCTATGATACGATTTAGAGAATTGTATAATGGTGATATTGATATAAGAGGGGATCTTGTCTGTACATAAGGCATACTGGGAAAGGTGTCTTTTTCTTTTTTAATCATGTTGGGCAGGTTTGCTGCATCTGAACAACTGCTTTCCCTTAACAGCCCATTAATTAAACCTGATTCAATTAATGGAGAGACAATGAATGGCAATACTGTGACTAAATATTTTAGTCTTCACAGAAAATATTGAAACACTGGTATTAGTACTGAGCTACTTGGTAAATCTCCTAGAAATAAAAAAATAAGTAAAAAATAGACTAAAAAGCCTGCTTATTAACATGTTTGGTGGCTGATTTTTCAGTGCCAGTATTTCCAGTGCAAACAGTGGTTTTGAGCAAGAAAACAATATCCTCCAATCTGCATACATACACATTGGAGACATCATGCTCTGTACCCTTTATACAAAAAGAAGTCATACAAACTATTGCTGACAGTTTTATTACAGCCAGATTTCCCTTTGCCGATGAAAAGAAAATGGAAGTGATTGTTACAGTGATTATGCAAAAAACCGTCCACTTTCATTACCAGATAGTTTGCAAAGCAGAAACAATCATTCACAATAGAAGCTACAATAGAGCGTTAGAGACCTATTTTGAGGACCTGCTGTAGGAAACTGAGTGAATATTTGTCATTTTCTATACTATCTGGTTCATTTAAGAGGAACAAGGGAAACAAAGTTGCAAGAGAAAACAACAAATTTTAAATAAAAGCTTTTCCAAGACGTTGACAAAACACATAGTAACATTTCTTCCCGTTGAGAAGTTCATTAACCAGCTTATGTGTGCAGTAACAAGAGCATGGACCAGTGATAGGAGAGATCACAGCTACTCCCATGCTCCCATGAACACAGGAGGCAATGAGGGATGGCATCAATCAACTGGAGAGAACCGATCTTGAAGCTCTAACAGCTGGACTTCCAAAAAGTATTGTTTTACTCAAAAAGGAGCAGATACAAGAAAAGCATTCAATAAATGGAAACAATAAACAGGTAGACAGCTGCAGGTGTATCAAGAAACAGCAGGGGAACCTGCATTTCAGAGAAGTATGCACTTTTAAGGCTCAGATTCATGCCGTGCTGTTGTGGAGATGAAGCCGTTCACCTTCAGGCACTGCCTGCTCCATCTGCCAGCTTCATGCAGAGAGAAGGAGTTCCTTTCCAAAGCACTATTTTACCCAGCAAGGGACTGGCTGTCCAATGACCATATACAATCTAAATAGATTACAGGGAAAATAGCAGAGGAATGGAATTCCTCAATGGCTTTTTTCTCCTGAGTGATATGCATGAGCACTCAGTCTTTTAGGTCATACTGCTTTAGCTCTAAAAGATTATGGATTCATAAGTAACGGTGTGGTGTATTTTAACACTACAGGGGTTTTTCATCTGCCTGCATTGGGTACTTTTACCTAAATAAAATAATCTGGGATTAGAAACGTGTAACTGCAAGGACAGGACAGCAGTGCCCAGGCATCAGCCACCCTGTGAAGCATGTCCCCACACACAGAGGTCTCCGCACTTAGGCCACCTCACTGCTGGGCTGTTTCAGAGGCAAGAGCACGCCTGGGCTGTGCTTGGTGAAATAAAACGGGTCGTTGTTACCAGGGAGAAGGGAAAACGTAAGGAAGGAAGGTGAGGAGAGCAAGAGAGGCCGTGGGAGAGAAGGGCTGCCGGGGGGGTATGGGGCTGTCAGGGAAGGAGGCAAGCGTGGGGTTAGGGAGCACGGCGGGTAGGGAGTGGGGCACGTCCTGGACAGGAGGGAAGGTCCCGTGAGGGGAGGAAAGCAGCTCCCGGCGACACTCACTCCGCACCATGGCCGCTCCTCTCAGCTCCCCGCCGCCGCCATTACAGGACGCCGCTTCGCTGCCATGGCGACGGGGCCGGGCGGGAGGCGCTGCTGTGGGGTCAGGCCCCGCCGCGGTGCGGCTCAGTCCGGTCTGTGCTTTGTGCCCGCTGAGGCACTGCTCCGCCTGCCCATGAGGTAAGACGGCTTTGCTATAGCGCTTTGACCGCTCCTGCCCCCGTGGGCACTCGTGTACGAAATGCCTCCTCCTCACTTCGCTGTTTATGACTCAGGGCCCAACTATGCAGCAAGTCAGAAAGCAGAACTTCGAAGCAGGCATTAGTCCTAAACCGGTGGTCTAGAGCCCATGGGGCAAAGCTAGATGCTGAAGTAGAATAATCACACTGGCTTCTTGTACTTAAAACTGCAGGCGTTTCAGGGTGAGGTTTATAATCCATGACCTTGATTTTACTGGGACTAATGACATAGTGACATTGTTGTGCTAAAACCCTTGGATGCTCCAAATCCAAGACTGTTGCTGTAATAAAGCTGTGCTGTCTTGTTCCAAACTTCCGCTGTCCTCAATTCAAAGACTAAGGGTTCTGCCTGATTGTCTCGTTGCGCTTGAGACACGCCGAGCTCATGATCCCTGACACAGTTGCAGAAACAACGTCCTTTTGAGCTTCATTTTTGCACATAGAAATTGAGATAAGCCCAGATGCAGGCTGCGTGGAGACCTCCTAGCAGCCTTCCAGTATCTGAAGGGGGCTATAGGGATGCTGGGGAGGGACTCTTCATTAGGGACTGTAGTGATAGGACAAGGGGTAAGGGGTTAAAACTTAAACAGGGTAAGTTTAGATTGGATCTAAGGAAGAAGTTCTTTCCTGTGAGGGTGGTGAGGCACTGGAATAGGTTGGCCAGGGAGGTTGTGAATGCTCCATCCCTGGTGGTGTTCAAGGCCAGGCTGGACAGAGCCTTGGGTGATATGGTTTAGTGTGAGGTGTCCCTGGCCATGGCAGGGGGGTTGGAACTGGATGATCTTCAGGTCCTTTCCACTCCTAACTATTCTATGATTCTCTGATTCTATGTTTTTAGTTTCAGCAGCATTTTGGATTTTACATAGTCAGAAGAATTTTCTGTGTAAAATGTGAAAGAATGGTAATTCGTAAACCCAGCACGCACACACTTGCTTTCAGCATGAAGGCCTATGTGCCTTAAAAAGTTTTATGCCTCAAAATGTTTCATTGAACAAACTATTTGAAGCTGCACAACATTAACACAATAGACATGCACAAAACTTGGTGTAATTTGCACTCATGGTGTTGTACAACTTCTCAGGAAAATTTTGCATTCATTTATTTTCAACCTAATCACAAATTTTATATTTGCATACATTGACCTTATTGTGTTCATAATTTTCATGTATGAATAATACTCCTCAGTCACATTATGACTAAGAGTTTTAAGCAGCACAAGCTCAAGTTCTTAGCATGAAGCAATGTACATTACAGAGGTAATGTAAAGAGCCACATCACAGTCAGGAGGATGGAGTGACCAGGAAGAGAAAGGGTACCATCTGGCATGCCCTCCCTGAAGGAATTCACTGCACAACTTTAATACGTTACAAGTTTATTTGTTAAATATGTAAAACAATGCAATATAAAATATATTTGTCATGACAAAAATAAGCTTTATAGCATTATTATTACAGTGCATCAGAAGTACTTTGAGTATGTGCTCACTCCATCAGTACATACTCATGTAAGGTGCTAAAGACCCAGCAAATTGATATCTGAGGATAAACCTTAGCTGTTAAATCGCTTCAGGTCAGAGTCTTGGCTGGTGGAAATTAACTGACTAATACACACTCAGAATATGAACCTGTGTCTATCTATTTCCTATTAAATAAATATTATTGGTTTTGTTGTTGTTATTATTAAGATGATTATTATTACTACTACTATTTCATTCTATGGTAGTAATAGTTACTTTGTAATAAAACAAGGCTTTCATGTTCACACCAAAGTACCAGTAAATCTTCTCCCAAAGAGTACATAACCTACAAGGCAGGACATAAACTCACGGATAACAAATTAATTGAAATATATGCAATTACTAATAATAATCTTCATTATTAACAACACCCTCAAACACAGGAAGAACTCAAACAGAAACAACTTTACTGCTATGCAAATACCAAAGATAAGGGGGAAAAAAGCAGCATGAGAAAACATAAAAATGAAATAATATAAAATGAAAAACGAAGTACCAGTTTTGCTCAGTGTATATTAAAAGGTACAAAGAATTTTACAAAACATTGCAGCTGATTCACAAAAAAATATATCAAGGAGTATATTCTGCAGAGCTGGACTAAATGGCCATACCTGTATTCTGTACCAGTGTGGTTTATTCCCTGTTATTTAAATTAAAAATATTAATCTTTGTATGGTTTGGCTTCTATGAGTTATGCCTTCAGGATAAATACAAAGCAGACTTGCTCACAGATTAGGAACATTACAAGCTTAGGGATGCCATAAATGTTATCATCATGCTTGCTACAACAGGAACATTCCTGCTATAAAGCACTATGTGATATATACTGAAGAATGACCCTGAAATTCAGCTGAACACAGCAAGTAATAAGAGAGTATAAGACAAAGTGTAATGACAAAAATAATAGTTACAAACAGTATGAGTTAACACACAGGGGGTTATAAATCTATATCTTGAAATTCTTTGTTGTTTTTATTTTTCTAAATAACATGCTATATTAAAGTGGAGTAAGAGTTTAATCACTGGGGACAGAAACATAAAATTCTAGTTGTTTCCTCTGTGGATGCGCCAGTTATCATTAATCAACAATGGGTTTGCTTTGCTGCAATTACATTTCACAATTATCCTAGGCATGGTACTCTGGTTAACACAAGCTGCAAATGCTAATTACCTCTGAAAGTCTGGATTTAAACATTTAGGTTAGAAGATGTTGTCTTTGATTTTTCACCAGACAGATCCTAGTTTCAACCTTTTCATCCAACATGACTGAACATGTTATTATGCCTCTTTTCAGACAGACAATACAAGGCTTGCTTTTATGTCCATTGGAATATATGGAAGGGAACTGCCAAAGCCAACCAGGGTGGTAACTGAATAAAACTTTGTTAATTCAATACTAATATATGGAGGACAATATCAATGGTTCACAAGCATCTTATTTTTAACCCTTGAACTCCAATTGCCAAATTGTCCCAGAATTTCCCTCTCTCAGGATAAGAACAATTCTAATTTAGAGTTTATATTTATCCATAGACAGATTATAACAATTCATTTTAGACCAAACTTTTGACAAGCTGAATCAGCATTTTCTTCACTAGCTTTCAGTGAACTAGTTTACAGTGAATTCAGGTTTTTCTACTTTTCAGCATAATCACTTTGATGACTGCAGAGTAATTGCAGTCTTAGAACTTTCAGTATGGCATTTAATTTTCCATCTTATTCTTCTAGGAGATTATTTATACACTAAAAATCTTTATAATCCTTTAGTTTTAAAAGTGCATTAAGTAATGGACCTGTTATAAGTAGCAATAAAATAAGTAATAAAATATGCATACATATTAAACAATGAAATACATTCTCAGTTGTCTCCATAAAGTAAATAAAGAAGCAGAATTATTTAATAGTAAGAAAATTATTCAAGAGCTTTAACTGCAAGTAAATATGAGGATAAGTATTATAACTACTATTTTAGTGACATAATAGGTCAGTTTTATGAAGAAGAACATTCTGTCATCACCATTTATTGAAACTATAAAACCTGCTCTTGTTACATCAAATGGTCTATCTTCACATAAAGTCAATTTAATGCACTGGGATAAAGTAAATTACTACACAATGTTGGTGATTTGGGTGAAATTTCTCTTTTTGAGCTCTTAATGTTGAGCTATTGATGCTATCTTCAAAACATAACCAGCATATATTCACTCTTTGAAAGAGAAATGTGCATTTTAACTTAATTTCAAGTCCTCTTTTTCCTTATGGCATGATTTGTTCAGATTTTTGATGCTAGAAAAACAGTTCTAACGTGCTTGAGCTTGGCTTAACGCACAGCTGGTCGGACAGTGGTATTTCTTCCACCAAAACCTTTCATTTGTGCACTTTTACTGCAGAGTTTTCAAACCTCTGCCATTATGCCTGCCATCCTGATTGTACCCCATGGGCACATCCAGCCCTTCCACAGGCAGCATTTCGTGTCTGATTTACCAGCTGGGGCTGTACTAGCATGGCTTTTAGCACAGCAGAGGACAAGTAGATTAGAAGCAGCACTAGTCATAGAATGATTTGGTAAGCAGTAGTATCCTCAGACATTATCATTTTGTTGTGCAGGAAGATGAAATCCTTGCTGTCCTAGCTAAACTGGCTTAGAGGGAGATATTTCAAGAAACAGATTATTAAAAGCTTGGAGTCACAAGATAGCAGGTTTTGGTTACCCACAAGTTCTATGTGCAATTTAGTCTGCTGTAGCAAAGATCCAAGCTGAAAATTAGAGCTCAGTGCTTCCAAAGTAAATACCTGCAGATCTCGTATTTTTGCACGTGAATCCAGGTAATTCAGATTAGTCATTGCTTCTCCATATTCTGATTCCTGGTTTTCTGAGGAGTGCTTTCCTTCTAATAATATATCTTTCTTCCTCTTTTTTTCTTTTCTTAACCCTCAGCATAAGGGCCAAAAGGCAGTGCACACACACAATATAATAAAGCTTCTGAAATATATTGCCATGGGTACTCAGCCACTATCCAAACCTATTATCATTGACAGTATGTCGTTACAAGGAATTAATACAGGAATTATGGGAAGACATTAATTTTTATAAAAAATATGGATTACAAAGCACTTTTTACCATCAATTTGTTATCAAAAGGCTTGTAGGAACCCCATGCCTGCAAAGGACTTCATTGACATAAGAGCAATTGTTTTGCATGACTGCTTCAAATAGCCGTTAAGAAATTAAGGCCTCACTCACACTTTGAGAAGAATAAAAGTAAAAACAAAGCTAAAATTAACTGTATTTTGAAGGAAGAACTCTAACAATTCTGTTATTTTTTTCCCACAGGAACATGTGTAATGATGGCCATAAGGAGGTGTTCAGTAGTTTGATGCTGAAGAGCTGAGGAAAATAAATTTGAGGAGGAGGAAAAATGAAAACTGTTAGTGAACTCGTTTCAAAATATACATAAGTAACTACTCTGCTTTTAGGTTTTTATGAAAAGCAAGACACAAGCATGTTTTGAAACGCTGGAGATCCTGTCTCTCAGTAACCTGTGCCAGTCTGTATTTAGTTTATTCCTGCTAGGCAACAAAACCCAAGTTCTCCATTCCATCCTACAGTACCTGCTTCAGTTAATATTGATACTGACTTTCAAAATTATAAACAGTTCCACTGACTTTAAGAAGTGCCATATCTTGGCAGACTGGATGAGTAGGATGTATATTTCATTGTAGGCTTTAGGAAGTCTGCAAAGGGACCAAATGCTGCTTATCATTTGTTGTGGTTTTGTTCTCAGGATGAAAGTCCTCCTTCCGAGGGCAGACTGTAAGGTTTCTGAGGTTGTGTCTGCAGCTCTGCAGATGCCCTTAAATCTCAGAAGCTGAACTGCACTCAGCAGCAAATTGAAGAACAAGGCTGTTTTATCCACACTCTAAGGAACGAAAACCTGGGCACAGCTCCATTTAGTTACCTCCTTTCATTTTTATCTTTTCAAAATAAAGAGATAAGGGAAATAACAGAGCCAGGATGGGGATAGCCAGCTCCAAGTACAAATAAATCAGCACTCTTATTTTAAAGGTTCTGAGTTGCACCAAGACTTAGAAATGCATGATAATCAAAAACTGGAGGAGAAAGGTGAGGCTTGGCTGACAAAAAATAGGGAAAAGAAGAATCTATAAGTGTTTTCTAGATATTCTGGGCTGTTACATGTTGATGCTACTTTACTCCTTCAGTGGAATGGTACCAAGTCAGATCAGTACAGCACCTGGCACTACTGTTCAGTTTAAACTTGGAAAAAGGAAGGCTTGCTTTGCCTGTTACTAAATAACGTTTCCTCTGGGCTGAAGCACAGCAGTTGTTTAACAGCTTACACTATTTAGCAACTGTTGTCAAACAATAAAAAATATTTCATCCAAACAAAATGAAAAAAAGACTTTTAGACAGCAAAGTGGAGTCATTCGCAGTGGAAACTGGCAAGTGTCCTGCAGCTAAACCTTCTGTTAATGAGAAGTCCAAGGAACCTTCCTGGCATGCTTGAACCTCATTTCATAGTAGCGGTCCCCCCAAAAAGTATGGAATTCTTTCTAAACTCAAACATATACTCACCAATTATTCTTTTCTTCCAATTATTTTCTGTGGGGAAAATTAAAAAAAGCATACATTTTTGATGTCCCAATTTAAACCACAGCTTGTTATAACAAGGATTTATGTAGGTCCTGGTTTGCCAAATTTAGTTAAGCTATAGACTACTTGTCTGAGCAGGTAACTTCTCACTTTTGATGAGCAGAAAAGAGGTATTCTTTGTACACCAGCAACTGAAAATCTCTCAGAGTGTATTTGTTTTCCTCTTGTGAAGAGCAGCTTTGTTTATGACTCAGGGCTAAACTATTCAGGAAGTCAGAAAACAGAACTTTCGAGCATGCATTTGCAACACTCTAGTCCTAACCTGTTGGCCTTGATTTTACTGGGACTAATGACATAGTGACAAAGTGTAACATACCACCCTTGAGTAACCAGGGTGTTTTAATAAGATCATGGATGCTCCAGATCCAAGACTGTCATTGTAAAAAGGCTCTCCAAGCTGGGCCCTCTTGTTTCTAACTTCCACTATCCTCAATTCAAAGGCTAAGAGGTCCGCCAGCTTGTCTTGTTGCCCTTGGGATACACTGAACTCCTGAACCCTGACACAGTTGCAGAAACAATGTCCTTTTTGAGCTTCACTTTCACCACATAAAAATTCAGATAAGCCCAAATATTTTTAGTTTCAGCAGCATTTTAGATTTTACACAGTCCAGAAGAATTTTCTGCTGCATAAAGAGTGAAAGAATGGTAATTCATAAATCCAGCACATACACACACATGTTTTCAGCATGGAGGCCTGGGTATGACCTTGCCCATAACATATAATGCAAACCATCTAAATATCTAAGTCTTTTTCTCCAGAAGGATTTAGAAACTACAGCTCTGTTCAAACCTTGGAAATAAACAGTCTGAAACAACAACAGCAGCACCTTTATTCAACTGATCAGACTGATTTACTGCTTCTCTCTAAGGCATTTATCAGACTACAGTATGTGCCAAAGGCAAAGCTCTGTCCTGAAGCTAACGGAAGACTGGGGTAGTGGGGCCAAGTCATATCAATTCTGTAGTCCCTGGAAAGTGGTGATGGGGCTGTCTTTGCATCTTTATGTTATGGCATATTAGGTTTACCTTCCTTTTCTGCTAAGAAATAGGTGTAATTTATTGCACATTATGAAAAGGCAGGTTTTCAAAATAAACAGAAAGTTTATATGTGTACAAATCAGTAATAGAAAAGCCATATGCTCCACCAGTAACTTCAGATGATGCCTCCTATCTTTTGACATGGAAACAACAGAATGATTCTCTCCTTCCTCTTCTTAATATAAGATTTCTAAATTCCTCTAGTCATCACATGACAGTGGAGCCACTTACCAAAACTTAGTTGTTTTGAAAGGTGTGTCAAAACTGAAGAACGACGACACAGCAGCATCTTTGGACAAAAGAACTGTGAAATTCAAATGCAAAATCCTTTCATTATAGAAGGCTACACCCCGTCCCCATATGCCGACATACTGCTCTTACTAGCATCAATAAGAGCTGTGGATATACATTCAAGGATAACTTTTGGTCCTCAGACATGACTTAGTAAAATATTTTGTGTTGAATAAAAAGAAAGTCTGTACTTACAAACTAAAATTATCAGGAGCAAAGTGGCAGACAGTCCTCCCAGAAAATATCTGAGAACATAACAATACCCATCAAGGTTAGAAAAAAACAAGGGATGTATATTGGGTTAATAGAGGTGAAGCCTGGGTGGGAGGAGGAGAGAAGGTTCTTGTTGATGAACCCTCTGAACTCTGGTAGATGGACTACAATGTAAGACTTTAAATTACGTAAGCTTTTGAGGATAATGTCCTAGAAGGAAAGACATCAGCATTCCCAGACTGAAATACCCATACTGGTCACCTAGAAAGACACACATAGATCCATTCTGATTCTTCTCAGCCTTTCAAAACCCCTGGTCCAAGCACACTTGACAAAGTAGTTTCCATGTCTGCGTACATATTTCTTATTTTTGTGCATATCTGTATAGCTGAGATTTTTTGCCTGCACCAACTATAATGTGAAAATACATTTTCATAATAAGATATATCTAACTTTGAAAATGTGGCCCCATAAATAAATGATTTATCATTTATCCAACAGTTGAAATGCAATAAGCATTCATATCAGGAACAAAAGAAATAGAAGTTACCTTGTACATATTGAAATGATTAAACACGTGATCAGTGCAACCATCTGAGACAGGACACTTTGCACTGTCCTGGATTCTAAAACAAAAGCCAGGAAAATGAACCTCATGAGTTTTCACGAAAGTAAATGTATGACAGGAGGTGTTTGCAAAGACCTTCAGCCTGTGAGGCCAGTCTCTTCGGTTTCTTTTTAAGAGAATTTGCCTAGAGCGATTCAAAGCAGAAACCTAATTTTCATGCTCTGGGTGTCTCTCAAGAGTCTTTTTCCCCCACAACCATAGAGACACTGAGCCCTGCACACTCTCAGAAAACAAGACTTCCTGAATAATTGCCTTTTTCAGTTGTTGTTCCCATGCCCTTTCCTCCATTTTCCTCTTCAGCCCCCTTTTCCATTTATCACTGAAAATAGGACAGGAAAAGATGTGGGCAGAGGGCGATAAACAGTAAATGCCAATTTGTTTTAATCAGTCATTTTAAATGTATGTTTCAGTAAATAAATTCTATTCTGCAAGGGGGGGGCATGTCAACATTTTTAATGCATTTATAGTTCACTCTAAAAATAAGACATATCAGAATAAGAAGGTAACACACCTGTGTTGCTCCAAGTCTCTTCATTTGCATTTATCATAAATGGAGAGCTAGATTTTGATACACAAGATGGTTTCTCAGGCTGAAGAAACTTGTCATCTTTGCTGAGAGAGACTCTGTTAGGTGCTGGAGCTTGTTTTTGTGCCACATGGTTGTCATAGCTGTTATATTCAGAAGAAACATTTGAATCACCTACAAAAAGTGTAAATATAACTGAGACAAAGAGCTTTGAGACTTGTGTTAATGAATTGGTTTGGGGAGGTTAATTATTTAAACACAGAGAGGTTTCCAAATTGTTAAGGGTTAGGAATTGGATGGTTCAGTGTATGCAGGTGAAAATATGGAGAGTAAAGACAAAACTGAATAAACCATCATATATGAATGACACCAGTATAAACATCACTGGTGATTACTTTGGATTCAAATTCAGTCTAAAAATGTTGTTTTGGTATCAAGGTCTTTGTGGACTCATACTCTTTCAATGCCAGGAGCTTAATTCACCACTGTCTTTCTGTCTTTCATCTAAGCTTTACCTGCACAACTTGGCCAACAACCCCTGCAAAACCTATAGAAAGATTCCCAAGTCCCACTAAATATAGACTGTAAGGTTGTGGCTTGATTACTTGGTGCCTGGTCAGGGCTTACCAACATCACTCTGACTGGCTTCTAGTTCACTGCATTCATCAGGCCAAGGATCATCTACATGGGAGGAATCCATTTTGCTGGGGACGGTGCTGCTGAGCCAAGAAGTGGAGGCATTGAGACTGAACAAGCTGGCAAGAGAGCGACGGATTTTCTTCCTTCGCCTGAATACACTAGAAAGAAAAGACACATTGTCAAGGAACAGAGTTAATCATTCTGGTTGAGCAGGGACAGAGCTCTAAAGCTTGCAGGATTGACACAGAGGAACCATGTTCTGAGTGCTGTTCTTGACCCTGGGTATGTCACCAAGAATGACTGCTGCACAATGCAGTAATGCCAAGGGATGTATTAACAGCAATATATGGCAATATATCATGATGTTGTGATACTGGATATTGCAATAAAAATGATACTACAGTTATTGGGCTCTGAACTTTTAGAAGTGATCTCCCACTACCCCTAACTTTCACCCTATTATAATCCTTTTGGTGCAGCCCAAATCCATTGTACTTCAACTTTAGATACTTTCCTAAACTGATGTTCTGAAATCAAGAGAGATTTTTCCATGAGGAAGAATTTCAGGACCAGACCTTTTTATTTTTTTGTATACATACACACATATCTACTTTTTTCCTTATTCCTTATCATTGTAACACCTCATTGGCAAAAGAAGCTGTAGCTTTCTCTTTTCCTTATTGGACACAACTCCAGTTACAGCAACAACTGTGTACTGAAGAGTTTTTGGATAGTAAGATCAGAAATGACTGAAAAGTTATTTCAGTCACTGCACTCTCTAAACTAAATCAATTGAGATGTTTCCATTAAGAAGCAATGCCGATATTATGCCAACCAAAGTATAGAAAGTCACACAGATACCTCTAGGTAAGTACAGAGATGTGGAGGCAATTGCCAACATTGAGTGAAACTGCATACAGTTCACTTACCGAACTAAATTCTCTTTGTATGTAACACTTGTCTGGGATGGTGTCAATGTTATGTTGCCCTCTTCATCAGACAGAAAACTGTCTTCTGTCCAAATGTAATACCCATTAGAAAGCAGTCGAGGGCTGCGGCGACATATGGAAAGGGATCCTGGTGGAGTATTTGTGGAATGATATTCATAAGCAGGGTCATCGTCCAAAAAGGCACAAGCATAACTGAAAAGGAGAAATAAACTCTCTAATTTAGTGAATGTCTAGACAGACCAAACCCATGATTTAATAGTTATGAATTTACATTACCAACTGATGGGGCTGGTAATGACGCAGATTTAGAATATGTGGCTATAATGATATTACTTTTGGACCCAAGGAGTTTCAGACAGCCAGAGTGTGCCTGCATCACACTTTCCAGAGCTTCAAATGACTGGAGGGCTTCATGCCAGTTGTAGCATTTCACGTGAGCATGGAGCCAGCTTGAATGCAGATGTGCATGATGCATTTCTGTGGCGGTGCTCTTGGCCAAGGACTCCTGCCAGATGCACACCTACCTGGCGTCGACGGAGGTATTCCAGTATTTTCCTTCTCTGAGTTACTCTGCATGGAACAAGCCTGAGTGTCTCCAAACCAGGAAGGATTTATTTGCTTTTTATAACCTAACCTAATGAAGACTTAAAGATACATGACTTCATTCTCACAAACCTAGAATACCACGCAGCTAGAACAACATGGGATAAAGTCTACCCATGGTGATAACTTCATCCAGCACTGAAATACAATTGACTTTGAGATGAAATATATCACAGAAAAACATACTATGTGGTATTTAAAATAGAAGTGAATAGTGACAAAGGTGAAAGAATCTAAATGCTGTGGACATTTTATTTAGCTCAAGAAAACTGAATTTATGGTTAGGGTTAGTCCTTTGTCCTCAACACCTTTGAGTTCCAAGGGGCCATGCAGTGACATCCATGGAAAGAAAGACACTGGATAGATTCAGTGGCTGACATGGGTTTCAGTAGCATGTTTCACTATCCCATATGGCATGTTGCTGAGGGATACCATAATTTCAGTGGAGGGAAAAGCAGGTGGAACAGAAATACTCCAAAACCTTGCAATTGCAAAGCCAGCGCTTCCAGTCTCCACAGCAGTAGTTGTGAACTTTCATTTAAAGCAGTAATTAAATTAACACGAGCACTACAATTCTGAGTGCCCCCAAAGGGATTTTACAAAATCTCCAATGAAATGAAAATGAAATTAAACAAGTAAAATTGTCCTAAATACCTTGGAAAAACACGTTGTGAGAGGCTGTGTCTATGTTCTCCATTAAACTCTGTTGAACCTGTAGAGGCAAAGGGCAAATAAGAAGGAGTGTTTATCATATCTACTGACAGCTTAAACAGTTGACAGGTCTTCACTGACAGGTACCTTGTGCATATAAAAAGAGATCATAATAGAAGCTAATAAAAGAAAAGGGAAAGATTAAAGGAGATAAAACAGGTGAAAGAGTCATGGAAAAAACACAGTGTTTGTAGGAAACTCATCTTGATGAAGAATCAGAATCAATCTTAATCAGATACGTGTACTCTGCACAGCTCACAACCTTGAGAGAAATAATTATGGCCACAAACACAATAGCTGCAGTAATTTTAATGGTGTTAGGGTCAAAACCAGAACATGTACTGACAACAGATACAGAGTAGAATAAACGGACCACCATAACCATTACAATATATTTTTCAGATTAAAATGGCAGGCATTGGACAACACGCACTGGAATAAAAACAGTGACACAGGTTTGATAATAATATTGTGACAGGAGACTCCGGAAATAGGATTTGTCTGGATTACCATGGCTCAAGTCTGCGAAGTGCTGCCAGATGTTGAGCATCTGACAGAATCAGTCTTATAAAATATGAACAATGGTTATCCATAGGGAAAACTTATACGTCATACATGGAAAGACAAAAGGTGTGATCTTTCCCTATGTTATCTTGCCTCTTCTGTATCTTTAGAGCACCATGTTTAAAACACCATTAGTAAATGACCATCGTGCACCTATGAGAAGAGATGGGTCCAAGAGAATTCATTTTTTTTATGTTCAGTTATGAACAGAGGCAAAGAAAAGACATGGAAGTCAGTGTTTCCACTTTGGGAATCTTTTTATGCTCATTTGGAGCTCAGGTGTCAGCCACAACCTGGACGTGAAGGCTAACTGAGCGTTGGGACCAGGCAGGGTCACCAGAGAAGGGAAGCAAAACCTTACAGTCCTATTACCCTATTCCCACACAAACTGTTTCTCCTACAGTTTGAAAAATGCCAATTAAAAAAAAATTACCATAAGAAAACTCTGCTCTAATCCTTGCAAACACAACTTGAGGAGGTAAGTGGAAGAAACTTAGTGGAGGTGCAAAGAGATAAGTAACATGGGTCAGAATGCCACACAGCAAGTTGTACAAGAAGCGAGAGTGGTGGCGTGTTTCAGAGACTGACATGTTATAGACCTATATTTTTCTGTACGCAATTAGCTCTTGAATTAGATCTCATTTTAGGCAGAATCATGATGCTTAATTGTGCAAAAATACTTGACAGGTGGTTTGTAGATCTGGATATAAACTAAACCCATCAAAATCCTAAATCTTATCAGACAAACAAGATCCCCCCCCCAACAGGTTTGGGTTTTTTTAATTAAAAGCTCTGACAAATGTGCACAAATTTACTTGTTCTTGGTGTTGATGCAACATGCGATATTCCATACATCTTGAAAAGGACTGTTTCACACACCATGGGATAATGGGTAATACAGATTATCTGTAAAAGAGTTTAAAAAGAAACAAGTATGGTTTATTTTTAATTGATTAAAAATAAGGATGCCTAAGATAGTATCATCAATATATATATCACATTATTAGCAGGTCGAAGGAGACGATCCTGCCCCTCTGCTCTCATGAGACCTCACCCGGAGTACTGTGTGCAGTTCTGGTGTCCTCAACAGAAAAAGGACATGGAACTGTTGGAACAAGTCCAGAGGAGGGCCACGAGGATGATCAGGGGACTGGAGCACCTCCTGTATGAAGACAGGCTGAGGAAGTTGGGGCTGTTCAGCCTGGAGAAGAGAAGGCTGCATGGAGACCTCATAGCAGCCTTCCAGTATCTGAAGGGGGCCTATAGGGATGCTGGGGAGGGACTCTTCATTAGGGACTGTAGTGATAGGACAAGGGGCAATGGGTTAAAACTTACACAGGGGAAGTTTAGATTGGATATAAGGAGGAAGTTCTTTCCTGTGAGGGTGGTGAGGCACTGGAACAGGTTGCCCAGGGAAGTTGTGAATGCTCCATCCCTGGCAGTGTTCAAGGTCAGGTTGGACAGAGCATTGGGTGAGATGGTTTAGTGTGAGGTGTCCCTGCCCATGGCAGGGGGGTTGGAACTGGATGATCTTAAGGTCCTTTCCAACCCTCACTACTGTATGATTCTACGATTCTATTAGTTGCAATATATACTTGCTTAAGCTAAAGTTACTGATTATAGGGCAAATTTGTTTGAAAAGGGATACAGAAGTATACCTCAGCATCAGTTATACCTACTACAGCTCTTTAATAACCTGAGTGTGAAACTTTCCAGCAGCTGAAACCCACAACACAGTTGTTTTGCATGTAATTTGTTTCAGTTTTGATAATATAAAGTAGCAACCACTAAGAGAACAATGTTTAAGAACAGTAGTTTACATATGGGTAGAGCTTTCATTAGAAAATGTTGGCACATACTGATCAAAGTGGCAGAACAAACCATGGTCCTTCCATTACTAATCTGAATTGTCTCAGAAATGTGCAAGGTATGTGCCTGCTGGGCGCTTGTTTATCTGCCACCTTCCACAGAAATAAAATTTAAGGTAAAATAGCATATATACATAGATTCATGGTCCTTTCCAACCCTAACTATTCTGTGATTCATAACAGAAAGTGAGAGATATACCTATGCAATGTATTGCTGGGGAGAAGATGACTTTCTCTCTTTTGAAGAATTAATAGACAGTTGCAATTTGCTTTTAACTAGTGATAATTCCAAGGTTCCATAAACAGTCATAGAATAGGCAGTCCAACAGAATTTTTTGCTGCCTTTGAATCATGAGAATTTTTGTCTCATGTTAATGAAGAGGGTTCCTAAATATCATAATTCAATCAATGCTGAGGAAAACATGGAAATACCATGTTGTAGACAATGCTGCACAGTGTTCTGCTTTCATTTCATATTCAGTTCTGGTTTGGGGCTATTAATAGTGTGAGAAGCTGTAGTAACAGTATAAGCAAGCCAAAACAAAGCATCTTAACCACCACTGTACAATGAAGCAGTAGCATTATATCTGTAATCCACAAACTGATCATCAACACAGAACCTTTAAACTATGGCAGGAGAAAAGCCCCATAGCTTTAAGAAGTCACACTAAAAATGAATCCGAGGTGAGCACAGAAATATTTTATGTAGAGAATTCAAGTAAAAGTTTAAGGCAGAAACCCCCCTGCCTTGAATTTCCAAACACCCAAACCCCTGTGCTGTAATACTGTCAGTTTTAATTACCTTTCCCTCCAAAAATCAAATTACTCTTTCAGCCAATGAAGCCCTTAACTGGTAGCCAGCAATCCTGTGTCCGTCTTCATGTTCGAAATATTTACATTAGTAGGTACCAAAATACAGTGTTAACTGCTAAAATAACTGAAGCCCAGGCAACCAGTTTTATGCTATTGAACCTACCAAACACAAGTGCCTACAAAGGTAGTTTTCTTTGTCCACACATATCAGTCATTTCTGAAGAGCAGTGTAGTCTTTCCCCCCTGCAGGCAATGATAACAACATCCACAGAAATACAAAACTTCCTGAAGAGCGGTACAGAAATGAGTCCAAAGCTTAGTTATTTCTCAGCTGACAAATATACTAAGAGATAAATATGTGTAAAATCTTCCAAACCTGGAAAATCCATTTCACTATTAATACATGTATGTAAAAGAGTTTCTCATCATCAACACGAGTGCCTCGGAGACGTTAAGTGGAGGGTGCTCCTTCTGCAGCTTCCTGGAAGAGATTAGCTCTGAGGTTTCAGAAAGGCAGGTCTATGAAGTCCCCTGTTTCCTTTTGAAAACAGCCTGTGCAATCAGCAGCACAGAGGCAGAATGAGGTCACGCTTCCTGTGGAGTAGCCTCACATCAGAAGCATTCATTTTGAAGAGCAAACTGAAGATTAAGATTAGCCCAGTGAATGCTCTTGCAGGCAGTTGCAAACGAGAAGATACACTGAATAACGTTTCACTCCAATAATGATACAGAGAACAAAGAGAGAACCTTTTCTCACACAGTGACACGGGTTTTTGTTTCAGCTTTCCATTTCTACCTCACTCAAAAAAGTCCCAAATCACTCTATTATTTGTTGAAATACTTGTGAGCCTGATGGGCTTTGATGTAAGAAAATGATCAAGGTACCAAAAAAAATCCACGTATAATAATAACAAGGCATTTTGCAGAAGCATTATTATAGGGAAGATGCACTTGAGAGTTGAGAGTTGCTTGTTTCATGGTCAAAAACATCATTGCAAATATATACCATACAACATCAAGATAAATTGTCTTGAAAGGAGAAAGGAATAAAGCCATTTGTAAACATGCTCACTGTTCCACTCTAGGTGTTTCATACTATGCAAGGTAATTCATCACACCTTATCACATCACACCAGTACACAAAAATAAAGTCAAATCCACATAAGAGAAATGAAGCCTGAACAAGATGCCCTGGCAATCAAAATGATTTGGCTGTAGAACTTACACACAAAAGTAGTACAAATCAACTGCTTGACACTGAAAAATTACACAACCTCAGGGAGCAAAACTTCAAAACAAACAGGTGAAACATGCCAGTAGGTATCTCTCCTGATGTCTGTATGTAGCGCTGACAAAAAGAAAGCATAAATCTAGTAAAATATGATTTATTTGATTTAATGATAGGGTTGTTTTCCCTGGAGAAGGAAAAATATCTCCACTGATAAAATGTAAACATCTCACCTCACAGAAAAGGACACAAGAATAGGAATTAGGCAATTAGGATGTTACGAAAGACCTTCTGTTAGGGAGCTAAACTAGAATTAGTATTTTAAGGTCCTTTTGCTCAAATATGAAAACATGTTCTTCACTTCTTTTACTTTAGTAGAATTATGCCAATGAAGAAATTTAGTCCAACCCTATTTCCATGGATGCATGGGCTTCATTACAGTGGGATTTCCCTGGCCACCCTCTCTCTCAACAGGCAGCGGACATAAATTCCCACTGGTCTTTGAAACTAGGTCACCTACTGAAGAATTTCTATGCATACACTAATTTACTTCTTGGGAGTATTTTGGGGTTTTGGTATATTTTGGTTCTTTTAAATTCTTCTCATCAGGAAGCAGTTCTGAGCTAGCTTGGGCTGCTGTTTTGAACAATATTGGTATTGCATGTTTGCCTATATAATTAAATGTATTGTGCCTACAATTTAAATGTCTATATAATTAAAATGTATTGTGCCTACATCATATTTAGACTTAGAGGTGTTTTCTTTTTTAATCACTACCATTCATATCTGAAACTCACTGTTCCACAAGCTTTTGATGCATAAACTTTGTGCATTAGTGAATATTTTACAGGTAGGCATTAGACTATGTACCCACACAGAAAGGTTTGTATACAGCTTATGTTTCTTGCTTTTCCTGTCGTGCCTCAAACTGCCCATCCCACCCCACCCCATCAGATTTCAAATTCTAGGAAATGAACACACCAACAAGCTTGCTGTGCAGTAGCTTCATGCCTGTTGCATACATTACAAGCTCAACCCACAAAAGTAAGGAAATGAAAAATTACAAAACTAAATGCCATCTATCTTTCTACACTTGTCCCAGGCTTACTCTACCTCTGATACTACAAATAAAAGATTACCAGTGATCTTTCAAGGCCAGGTTGGACTGCGCTTGGAGAAACCTGCTCTAGTGGAAGGCATCCCTGCCCACAGCAGGGGGTTGGAACTTTTAAGGTCACTTCCAACCCAAACTGTTCTATGATACACACATCATAGGTGAGTACAAGGTGGGTCCCTCCAGCAGCTTGGCTCAGACACATGGTCTGCCCTATAGCTGCCCCTGGATCTCCCCAATTGCTGGCACCTGGACATGTGAGCTCTCAGGGCCACAGTCCAACTCCAGTTGCTATTACAGACCATCACACACAGCTGGTCAAGATTCCCATGGTCCTCAGCAGCCCCCTCCCTATGGCATCACCCTTAGAGACACCCTTGTCTCATGTCCCCAAGCAGCAACTCCTCTCACTCCCAAAGGTTCTATGGCATTGACTCATCTGAGTGGGTTTCATTCCTGTACACAGGGGTTGTGCCTCCTCTGGGATAGGCCTTGGAAGGACCGAGGCAGAGCATCCCTTCTTCTGAGTCCTTAATTTGGTTTGCCCCTGCCTTTGTGCCCTGCTCCTCCTCTGGACTGATGCAGAAGGGCCCTTGATGGGCTGATGGCTCCTGGGATGGGCCTGGAAGCAGCTGGGGCAGGTTATTATTTGAGCTACCCCTCCATCTGTTGTCTTTCTGTGCTCCTTTGTGGGTGTGCAGATGAGCTTTTAGCCCACATTACACCACAATCCTGCCATTTCAGCAACCGGCAGCAATTCAGTGCCCTGCGCTATTATGCTAAACACACAGTTCTCAGAAAGGGTATTTTGTGTGGTAGAGCGAATTGAGTGGCCATGATGGAGGGAGTAGAGTGCTTATTGATTGAGTGCAATTGAGAGTAATCTGATGCTTCTCTAACTCTTTTCAGCTCACAGCCTTTAGCTTTCCCACCAGCTTCAGTGACCACCAAATCAAGCCACTTGTCCCGTATCACGGCTCTTTGCTAATGCTGTTTATCTAGTACTCAACAAGTAAAAATATTCTAAGACATCTGAAAAGTAATTGAAACATTAAAAAAACAGCAGAGGAAGGGCAGATAATGAGAACTTCAGAGCAACCACACATGGTCAGACTGAAGGTCTATGAAACTCTCCCTGCCTGCAGTCTTGCTGCAGGGAAAACTAAGACTCATTTTAATTCACCTTTGTGAATGATAGGATCTTGAGCTAAGGGCATCCCTTTATGCAGCAGAAACCCTTAGTAATGCTTGAGGTACCCTGGCTATTAAAAAAGAAAAAAAGTCCTCACAAATCCAGACACTTTATTTCAATGTTAAGAGAAGGCTTATCCTGCATAAAGTTACTATTTCACTGCAGTTTACAGAATGGACATATCATCTATGATTTTAATAACCATGTCAGCTGTATGAACAGAGATTAATTTGCTTTAAAAGAAGAGCAAATTACTTTTTGATGTTATCAGATGGAAATCCCACTTCACCCTATCAGAGACCTCAGGCTAGATTTCTTTTCCAAGTTCACTGAATTTAATTGCTCCTGCATACAGGTAACAAAGGTTATTTCTGTTTCTCATGGTGGAGTACAATGCACAGACTTGTAAAGCTTGGATTCAGCTCTGAGCTTGCTGATAGATCCACACTGCTTGGATGTCAACAAAAGCTTACCTGCAATAATGCTATGTCAGCTACACACACAGTCCAGATAGATAGACAAAAAGTGTTTAGAAAGGTTCTAAATCAAGCAAATCTGGATGCACAATGATACTTCTCTGTGCAAAGCCATGACCAATCTGTGTTGCATCTCCTTGCTCTTTGCTTATATGGTGTCGGAAGGAAATTTGTTTTGTCTGTAACTTGATGTAGACATGGGAATTTGCTTGTCAGGAATTTTGTACAATGTCACATAAAAGCAGTGGAAAAGCACACATGGGGAAAAGAGGTGCTTCCATTAGAATCTGCAGCTCCCCCACCTTGCATCCCTAAATACTGCTCCTTTAGAAACTATTTTATCATAGAAATAAAACAAAAGGAAGAGGATAATATTAAAATCCATCTGTCAAGGCAGAATTTAATCAAGGTCCCTAACAGACCTTGAGTGATCCTCATTAGAGTTCTTTGTACACTTCCTCACAAGATCTGACTGTTACTGAACAAGAAGATAGGAACACTAAGAAAAGCAACAAACGCAGCTATGCTAAAAGCTGGCTGACTTACTTAAGGATTACAAAAGATCGTGAATTAGCACTCTGCTGTACCTGCAGCGATTGGAAGCATCAGGATAGAGCTCTAGTAGCATCTTATTTGAGAATAGAAACTTTAACACATCGATGACTGGTCTGAATAGAGAATGAGTGGGAATGGGATTTGAAGTGGCAGTGGAAACATGGTATGTATGGCAGGTCATGGGGCCTAGGCCTGCAGGTCATCAAGGTTCCAGCACAATCTACGTCCAGACTGAGAAGGAAATGACGGGGACTAAACCAGGTCAGACAGTATGGGAGACTGATCACTTTAAGCTCTAAAGGGCATGTCCAAACCCAGCACAATGAGGCAAATGTAGGAAGTACCCATAAGACATGGTGAAGATGTGTTTGCCTACATTCCTTGTCTTCTGTGTCACTACACTACAGACAGATCACCTGCATAGCAACACTTTGGCGGCTGAGAGCTGGACCGGCCACCTAGACAACACAGAGCTTCGGGTAGCACAGAGACACATAAATTCTGAACGTTTGGTTGGGAGTTTCCATGTTACAGGAGTTCCAAATGGAATGTTCCTCTGGAGGTGGTGATTGAGACAAGGAGGCACAAAAGTACAAAATGTAATCAGTTCTAAGTAATGTTAAGTTTGATGGCTTTGTAATGGAAAATAACCGCGGTACTTGAAGGTAGTTGACATAGTTTCAGGCCCTCAGGGCCTCAGTACAAAAGGTGTGAGAAAAACAGAATAGAAGGACAGGACCTGGGATGGGGAGTATCCCGGACTAGCAGATGTCCAGGATGGGAGCAGTTAAACTAACTGATAAGTAGAAGGCCAGGATGATTGCTATGTCTGTAATGTTAATTAAGCTGGGAAAAGTAAACGACCCTTAAAGACCACCACATTTTTGTATGCATGCCGGAAACCTTTAGGAAAATGATGTAATATGCTCAGTGACCACATAAGGATGACCGGTAGAGCAGCTCGGGGACACACGTTAGGAGGAGCTATCCCCCGTGTCTCCCGGCGCCGCAATAAAGAATACCTGCTTGTCAACTTGAAACTCTGTTGGCGAGTTTGTTCCTGGAGTTTTCTCCGAATCATGATGCACTGCTGATCAGCATAGCTGAGACCCTGAATGGCTTCTGTAACCTGCATGGACCAGCGGTGGAGGGTCTTGGACTGATATGCAGTGAAGGCTTTTGGTTAACTTATAATTCTAAAGGATCATAGCATGCTTTATATATACTGTTGTAAGAATGAGGCCTGAGACCAGGAGATAAGTGGTGAAGGGATTAAGGAGGCGTGGTAGTTACAACACCCTGATAGAGGTGATCAGCTGCTGATGGCGGTTATTAGCTATCAGGCAAAGGGAGACCTGATGGCCCTTAAAGCTTGCCTCAAGGGGGTGAAAGAGGGAGCGATGCTATTGTTTCACAGTTCTGTTGCACAAGACCCATAGCCCTCGAGCAGCCTGACTGAATGTCATTGAAACTCTTGTTATCCCTCATTTACACATAAAAAATACACCAGTGAGAAAGTGGCTGCCCTCCCTCCCCATCTGTGGGCAGCAACAGGTAGTTTGGCTGCAGTTTCATTTCCAGTGTTCTCAAAAGTATGAATTCGGCATTCGAACTCCTCCATGGCAGAGGATGAGTATACGACCCCACTTTGCAGACAAGTCGATAGCTCACTCCTCCCCAAAGCCTCTTTGATGAGATTTTCATCTCTGACTATGTTGAATGATACCTGGGTGGAAGCAAGCTTAATAAATTAGCCATATGAGCTCCATTAATCATTGGGTAGCTTTGGATTATAGTGCTAATGCAGTAAGTGAATTCATCAAGGGCCATTCCAAATCTGTTTTTGTAATCTGTATAATCTATCGCTCCAATAAACTATACTATTTGTGAATCGGTAATTGTGAAAGTTCTCATTGAACACAACTGGATGTATGGTGTTGAACTGGTTATAATCAGGAATTAAACCCAGCTGCACCCAGCCCCTCTGATCCCTGAGGAGTGACTGGAATACAAAGGGGGTTATTTTCTGCCAAATTTCTATTCTCTTAACACAACAATTGTATATACTGAAAATCTATAGCTGGGAAGGTGTTGGTACCACTGGTTCCTGCGACAATGGTACTGGCAAGATACTGATGTCATGGTCATTTCTATAACATATCATACTGATCGATGCATAAATGAGGACAACAATTGGCAATGATACTCTAATAGCGTTCTTTAAAGTGCCTGTCTCCCTGCTGTTTTACACAGCACCCTTATCAGTTGTGTCTGCATTTGTATGTAAATAACCACTCTAGTCAGACAGTGGCCGAGTTCCTTTCTGCCTTTAAGCAAAGTCCAGATTTGTGAAGCTTGTACTGAGAATCCACAGGCTTTTCTGGAACTGCCGTATTTCCAGCTATGCCTGTGCCATTCTGACTTGTCGCACTTCCAGCTGGATTCAAACTGATGTCCTGGCCTAGTTCAACTGCTAGGGGAAAGGAAAAGGCACAGGCAGCCTTGGAATCCAGTGGAAGATCATGATACACTAGAGGCAGAGTGGTTTTATAGCTTGGATGCTATCCAGCACTGCATTAAAGATCAAGGATTTGAATGTGGCCTACAAGGCAATTGAGGACAGAGACCAGAACTGTGATAGCCTTCCAGGAACCTGCCCATGCGATGCCAGCACAGGCCTAATGGCCAAATATCAAGAACTCCTCCCATAAGCAAATGATCTGCAAGCATTTTACAGCAAGGGTGGACATTGAGGGCTAATATCTTAATTGACAACCATCCCTCAGTCCCAGTTTTCACAGGACCACAGACAGGAATATATCACATTAGTTTTACCAAGTGAACAGTATTGCCTGTTGGTAGATGTGATGTATATGTGTTCATTCTCACTCCTGGACTCCAACTAGGTTGGACAGATGTGAGTTTTGGAGTTCTGTTTTCCTTTCTACAAATTCATATTGGCAACCTGGCTCCAAAACTGTCCTTGCTAGACCCCCTGGGTTGCAGTGATTTGTCTATTAGTTTCTCCTTTCCTCTTACAGTACTCCCCAATATCATTATGACGATGATAAACATCCTGCTCCTGAATGCTCAGTGACTCCAGCACAGTCATTGTCTTGGCAGGACATTCCTTCTGTCCTTTTCCCCGACCCACCTTGAGGACAGACCATGAAAAGCTTACCACTGGGATATGTTTGTGAGTTGATTCACCATAAAGTATATGCTGAAATTCAACCTCACAAGGTAATAATCTAGGAAATCAGTGCACAATCAGAGCAGGTATTAGCACAGCTTTTGTTCAATATTGTTCTCAAGGCTTTAAGAGAAACTGCCATATAATATTTACTGATGTGTCCCAGTCTACAGAACCTCCCCCAGACACAAAACACAATCCAAGACATATGGCTGCAATATGTAATGCAGAAGTAAGCAACACATTGCACAGTACTGTTTCCGAGGCAAAAGCACAATTAATCTCAAGAGGTCTAACATTCATTGCAAAACAATATTCATAGCACAGTGAATGTTGAGTATGTCCCCAAGATATAAATGGATACATGGAAAGTGGTTTAACTAGGCTGTATGATGGCACAGCAAAGCTGTCTTCATCCAGAACAGGCAGCTGCTCCCTTCCAGCCATGCAGAGCATTAGGAGGTACCACTGTGGTAGGCAGTAACTTCACCGCCTCCCAGGGTTTCCTTTAGCCTTCATCAATACTTAGTGTTTGCTCTGTCTTCTCTATGTATTTGGGACTCTTTCACTAATGTTGGAGCTACCTCTATAAATGCAAATTTCATTACCCATCTGGCATCCTCATCTTACTATATTTCATCCTTACAATGCTGCTAGTAGAGAACCTTATGTCTGGTTTATAGCTTCATGTCACCTCTCCAGCATGCAGTGAAAGACAGAGCTGTGGCTGCAATACCTGTCAGCAAACAGCCTGCTCTCCAAGAGAAACCATTTATTGAGCAAAAGGCATTCTGCAAAGAAGCAGTGCGATAGAGTAAAAAATGTCCTGCAGCAGCTTCAGTGTCTTTCTAAACTGAAAAAGATAGAGATTGGTGTCCCAAACCCATTGGGTTACTATTTTGTTTGGTGTCCATGGCAATGAGTGTTAGCTACTTTCTTTTCCCTTACAACACCAGATGCTTCAGAACTCAGCCACTTTAGGGTAATTCCCAGCATCTGGAAAATTTGGGGCTCTAAAATGGAAAGAAGTGTTTGGTGAGATAGTGGAAATCTACACAAAAGGAAGAGGAAATTTCTGGAAGGCAGAAGTTTCTGGGATGGAAGAAAAAGAAAGGCAGAGAAACTGCAGAAGACACAGGAACTCATGCCAGACAGGATGTCAACATGGACCAAGGACAGATAATTACGGAGCAGAGCCAGGCTGTGACCAAGTATCTCGACTGACAGATAGAGCAGGGTAGAAGTGCTGCTGCATGTTTGCTAGGCTGAGACTGTGCAGGCACCATTTAACTACAAGCACCAGCAGTCCCTTTAAATATATCTTCCTACTAAAAAACAATGATGAAGTTTTATTCTGTCGAGTGTCACCTCATGACTGCAATATCAGACATTCACAGTGGTTTTTTTATGGGATAACCCACAAGAAAAAATACACAGCAAAATAAACAAACTGATGTCTCTAACCATGGTATCTTTTTTTTTCCCCAGGTGTTTGATCATTCTCCCAGACCTTTCCTGAATGTTTCCAGTTTTTGGATGGCTTTTCTGAAGAGTAAGTTATTTTAATAGCAACGTCCTGGTGCCAAGTGCAGAGATAATGTCACCTCTCTACTCCTACTCAGTATTTCCATGTGCATGTGCTTTGCAAAGACTGCATTACTCTTTTCAGCATCAACAGCACATCATGAGCTCATGCTCAGCTGATTATGAAATACTCTCTTCCCCCTCCAAGTCTTTGTGAGTCACTGACTGGCAAGATAAAACCTCCTATCCAGTTTGGTCTCCAATTTATGGTCTGTACAATATTTGCAATGCTAAAGACATGCTTCGTGACAAGATTAAGCACCAGATTTTGTGAGGAGCAGAAGTAATGAAAGCTCCTTTGCTGCAGCTCTGCCTGGTGATGTTCTGGTGTCTGAAGGACAGGTCAACACAGTCGCTCTTCCCAGATGAGCATTTTAACATAACAGGTTGGGATAATGTGATGAGACCTCTATTTCTGTGTCAAGCTTGAAGTAAGGCAGAAGTGGAGACAAGGAGAATGGAAGGCAGACATTCAATGCTGTTCTGAAGGCAGCATGGTAGGAGTCTCACACAGCAATCTGTGTTGGGTTATCCCTTCTTCTGAATCCTTAACTTGTGTTCCCATCTGCTATTGTGCCCCTGTGCTCCTCTGAGCTTGAGGAAATGGGCCTCTGATGGGCTGATGGCTCTTGGCAGCCATGGGTCAGGGTGTTGTTATTTATGCTTCCTCTCCTGCTGTTGTCTCTCTGTGCTCCTTTTGTGGCGGTGCATATGGGCTTTTGGCCCTGATTACCATCACTTGGGACTTGCAGCACCTCTGCAATCTGCTGTCGGCTCTGCTTCCCTCTCCTGATGGCCTCAACAGTGAGGTGATGCTCAAGGTGCCACACTGCTCTGAGCCCTTCTCATCGCACAGCCAGCCTCCAGCATGCAGCTGAGCATGACTCAACCCACACATACCTGGCCTCATCCTTGCTGCCTCTTTTATCTCGCCCCCATCTCCCTCTCCATGAACAGAAGCACCTTCACTTTTCCAATAGCATCCTGATGCTGCACATTCATTGCAACCCTGTGAGGTCTCATTGCCAACACAACAGCCCTTACTATACTCAAACAAACCCTCTAAACAAAAGCCTGCATCAAAACGATGCTCAGGGTAGAAAGAGCTGGAGACTTCAATCAAATGCAATGGCAACTTTGTACTAAAAAAGATAAAAAGTAGGTTATTTTTTGCTTTTATTTTTTCTTGCATTGTTTGCTTTGTTTTTCTTCAAGCCTCCTTCCTCCTTCAGTCTCTCCTTCTTGCTACCACCATGCTGAAAATGGGAATAGCGAAAAATCAAAGGAGGAATAAAAAGATCCATAGCAAATCTATACTCTAAAATACCCCACTGCACAGACTCCCTATAAAGACTCTTAAAGTGGGAGGCAGCCTCGCAGGAACTAACCACAGCGGATGGGTTGACCTCGGAGAGCAGCCAAACTCCCACATAGCTACTGGCTCACTCCCCTGCAGCGGGATGAGGGAGAGAATAGAACAAAAGTGAGAATGTAGACACAGATAAGGACAGTTTAATAGGTGAGGGAAGGCAAAAAAACCACCCAAACTCCAAACAAACCCTAAACCAAACAACCTAACCCCCAAATCACCTTGGAAGACAAAAACCCCACTATTCTTCCTCCTCTGCTCCAGGTTTTCTTGCCCAAGTTGATGCTTTATGGCATGGAATATCCCTGTGGACAATTTGGGTCAACTGTCTCTGCTGTGCCCCCACCTAGTCTCTTGCTCACCCCCAGCCTACTTGCTCTGGGGGCAGAATAACAAAAAGCAAGCCTTGATGCTCTGAAAATGCTGTTCAGCAATAGCCACAACACTGGTGGATATCTGCCCCATCACAGACCTCCATGCACTGCAGGGCAGAGCCTGCCTCACCATGGTCTGTATCACGGGCTGCAGGGAAATCTCTGCTCCGAGGCCTGAGCATCTCCTTCCTCCTGCACTGACGCTGGTGCCTTCAGAGCTGCTCCTCTCATGTATCCTTACTCTTTCTGGCTGCGTTTGCACAGTCATTCCCTCTCCCTGCTTCTTAAATCTCTTATCCCAGAGGTGCTACCACTATCCCTGATGGGCTCAGCCTTGGCCAGTGGAGCTCCATCTTTCAGCTGGCTGGAATTGGTTCCACTGGATGTGGGGAAAGCTTCTGGCAGCTTCTAACAGATGCTTTCCCTGTACCCCCCCCCACTATCAAAACCTTGCCATGCAAACTCAATCCACTTGACAAAGTTCTTCTTTCAGGTCACTCGAGGGAGGACTCACAAGCTGACCCAGGATCTGCAGTCTCCAGAAATCCACTATGCCGAGGAAAGCTTTTTGATTAGCTGGTGGAAACCTGGCTGTTATCTTAGTGATCACATCCATGGGGATGTGATGATGCTGATTTTGCCATTACAAAATGGTTGGAAATATCTATCCTGGAGAAGAGGACGAAGGTCCCCATGAGATGGTTCCTGTAGTGCTGAGATGCCAGCAATGCAGGGCCAAGTGCCAGACTTGGCTGCAGGCCACTGCTTTTATCAAATGTCTCCCAAGCAAAACACAGCGATAAGCAGCACAGCAGGCAGCAAAAGCTGACAGCAGCCATTAAGAAGCCCTGGAGCTCAATGGGCAGTAAGAAAGGGAGTAAGCTTTGAGCAACCTGGTCTAGTGGAAGGTGTCCCTGCCTGTGGCAGGGGGTTGGAACTGGATGAGATTTGAGGTCCCTTCCAACCCAAACCATTCTGTCATTCTATTAACTCACTCAGCACTGGGACCAGCAGCAGTACATACCAGCTCAACAGCTGCACTAGGTGTAAATACAGCCAAGCACACCCCGACCAAACCCATCACTATCTCTGGCCCCAGACTGAGAAGGATAGAGAAGGGCCACGAGGACAATCAGGAACTGGAACATCTCCTATACAAAGACAGGCTGAGAAAGCTGGCATTGCTCAGCCTGGAGAAGAGAAGGCTGCATGGAGACCTTCCGGTATCTGAAAGGGTTCTACAAGGATGCTGGGAAGGGGTGATGGGTTTAAACTGAAACAGGGGAAGTTCAGGTTAGATATAAGGAAGAAGGCCTTTACTGTGAGGGTGCTGAGGCACTGGAACAGGCTGCCCAAAGAAGAGGTAAATGCAGTGTTCAAGGCCAGGCTGGACAGGGCTTGGAGCAACCTGCTCTAGTGGAAGCATCCATGCCTGTGGCAGGGGTTGGAACTGATGAGCTTTAAGGCCCCTTCCAACACAAACCATCCTGTGATTATATGACTGTATGAAAAAAGGGGGAACCTTCAGGTAAAGGCGGTGTCATGGGCACAGGAGGGAGGTGAGGAGAAGCCATTGCTCTGCTGCTGTGGCAGGCTCAGGGATGGTGCCCAGACTGTCAATGGCTGGGCTGTCAATGGCCAGGCTGTCAATCAATGGCTATCAATGGCTTTCAGTCAATAGCTATCAATGGCTGGGCTATCAGTTAAAGGCTGTCAATGTCCGGTATGTCAGTCAATGGCTACCAATGGCTGGGCTATCAGTCAATAGCTATCAATGGCTATCAATGGCTGTCAATCAATAGCTATCAACGGCTGTCAATCAATGGCTGTCAATCAATGGCTGTCAATCAATGGCTATCAATGGCTGTCAATCAATAGCTATCAATCAATAGCTATCAATGGCTGTCAATAACCCCCGCCACCACCTCTCTTTGTCTCCCTCACTCCGCTCCCTACCCCCGCCTCCAGGTCACGCGGAGGCGGTGGCTCCGCAGTCACGTGGCGGGGGCGGTGTCATGGCGGCGCCGGGCCGCGCCTCGCGGGCTCGTCGCGGGGTGGTGACGCGGCGGCGGGGCGCGGGGAGGATGGGGCTGTGAGGGCGCCGGACACCCCGCGCCGCGCCTAGCGGGACCAGCGGGCTCCGCACCGGGCCCGCCGCTGCCGTGCGACTCGCAGGAGGCGGTAAGGAGCGCGGCGCTGGGCAGGCGGCCCCGCGCGACCGCGGGGCTCCGGCTCCCCCCTCACGGTGTCTGGGCCTGGCGGGGCGGTGCCCGCGGCCCTCCCCCGCGCTGGGCCTTGCCCGCGTCCTCCCCTGGGCCCGCCGGAGCGCGCAGCACCCGCCGGCCCGCGGCCCTCCTCCCGGCCCCTCTGGGGCGGACCCTTTGTGTGCTCCGCGCTCGGGCCTGGGCTTCCCCGGGCCGGGCACCGCCGCCCAGGCAGCTGCCCCCGGGCGCGCTGCCGGCCCTGGCAGCGGAGCCCCGCCTGAGGGCCGGGGTCCGGGTGTGCGCGGTCCGGTCCCGCCGCCCGGCACCCTCGCTCGTCAGCCGGCGTGCGGCAGTGCCTGCGGTCCCGGCGGTCCGTGCCTTGGTGGGACACCGGCTTGTCACCGTAATAGGGGTGGCAGTCGGGCAGAGAGGTGATTTGTTTGGTAGTGGCTGCATTAACGAAAGGGGTTAAACGGCGCTCGTGAAACTTCCTTAGTGTTAATTATGAATTGAGAGTACGTAGGGATTTTTTCTTTGCTTGTTTTCATTAATTTCGTCTTACTTGTCCGTTAAGGCTATGTTTGTCTTTAAATTTCTATTATTGGTAAGGTAAGTTCTTCTTGGTTTTGACCTTTTCCACAGCAGAGGAGAGACTGCACGTGGACTCCAGGTCTCTCTTAACATTATGCTTCAAAGAGGTGCCCTGTTCTTACAGTGTAGTACAGCTCCAAAAATGAACACTTTTTTTCTTTTTACTTTATTTTTTTTTTTTTTAACTTAAAGCTGGTGACTGTTTTGGGTGTTTTCAAAGAAAAATAAATTAACTAAAAATGCAGGACTTTTGTGTTTAATGCCTTCGTAGGGCCTTCATTATACTTCTGAAAACTTAATGGAAAGTTGGGATAGAAATGCCGCATCTTTTTCCACTCACTGGAATGTATTTGCTGTCAGTGACGTTCTTTAGGCAGTGTTACAGGTTCTGATATGACTTTTCTTCTTTTTTTCTCTGAAGGTAGTGAAAAAGAAAACCTCAAGATGAGTAAAAAGCCTCCCAATCGTCCTGGAATCACATTTGAGATTGGTGCTCGCTTGGAGGCACTGGACTATTTACAGAAATGGTATGGAAGACCTTGTAGTGCTAAGAGCATAATTGTTCTGTCCATATCATGTTTTGGTGTCGAGTTATAAGACCTTGTGCAGCTTTTAACTGGCTGCTTCACATGTGAACTTTATGGATTTCCACATAAGTCTGTTAAACCTGTTGGCTTTTAGTAAGAATTCTCTCTTCAGAAACCAAACTAAACTTTGCTGTGGGTTTTCCTTTGTTTGCTTTTAGTTGCTTGTGCAACGCTAGTAAGCGAAGACCATTTCTGAAGTGGTGTGGAATGCGGTGTCATGTGTGAGATGATGGGTGTGTTAATGTGGTAAACTGCTGCGACTGAAGACTTTGGTTTAGTTTAAAGGTGTGCATATGAATGTGTTTTGTATTTGGTTATCAAACTTAAAATCATAGGGAGGTTTGGTTGGAAGGGACCTTAAAGATCATCTAGTTCCATAAGTTCATAAGATGATGTTAACAAAAGAAAACATCCTTAACTGGAATTCATGGACTAGGCAAGTACAATTGTGTTTGTATCAAACAGTTGGAGAAACAAAGTGCTTCAAATAGTGTCTCTGGAACCTCTCAGTCATATCGTGAGTAGGAGTCAAACTATAAAATGGAAATTTGGGCACAAGGACCATGCTACACAGCATGTGTGTTGTGAAAGGAGCTGTTAGCTTGAAATATATTGTTCGTCCAAATGTTATTAATGTAAGTGTGCTGATGTCATGATGTATCCTGGCCGTGCTGTTTCAGTTTGAAGAATCCCTGGTTTTAAGCAGATGACAGAGGAAGTTGATGCTTCTACCTGGAAGTGTTGTTTTAGCTGCTCTCTGATTAATTAGGGCTAGGAAATGTAGAGGCCTGTACCTGCTTTCCAGTTGCATTCCTGGAGATGTATGTTCATGTAGATACCTGGTCCTGCTGACTCCCAAGTTACGTGATAGAGAAATCTGTGTATTATTCACAAGTTTACTCCAGTAGTTACATGCTCTGTATAAAAAGTGGGTTAAACTTTTTATCAGGAGAGCTGTGATTTTAATTACAGGACAAGTGTTTGTTTTAATAAACAGTCTCTAAAGGAAAATGTGGTTTACAGAGCAGTTTTTTGTTCTGACCTGTTGCTGTAGAATGGGTTTTCAACATACCCATTCTATAACTGAATGCCAGGATCATGAAATTAGCTGAATAGTGCTATAAAAGTAAAATCATTTTAACAGAACTTTTAACAGCAACTGTTGAGAATAGAGATAACTGGTTAAAGTAGCTAAATAATGCAAGTTAATATGTAAAAATAATTTTGGCTTAATTGTATCCAAAAACCATCGCTGACTATCTAGTGTGTACTTTGTGTCAAGTGTACCCAGCCTTAAGGGTCGGGTGTCAGTTCTGCAGTGCTTGTCTAGCTTTGGTCTTAAGCTCTGCAGCTGAGTTACTTGGTATTTTCAGGCAGAACGGAATTTATCCTCAGCTTTCTAGGAACTGATTCTTCATATGCACCATCAGGTAGAACAGGTCAGGTTTATATGCATCTAAACTTCTGTTGGTGCCATATACATAGAGTTAATATTACAGTCTTGCAGTTACAGCAACACTGAAACCAAGACTATTTCAAATGAAGTAATATTCATGTATGTAACCAAAGAACTTGTGAGAGAAAGCCCACTGTTGTGTTATTAGGGTGACATGGGCTGGAATAATAGTCCATGTGATTTGTTTTCTTAGCCTTCTGTTGCATAGGGGAATGGTGGATGTTTTTAAACTCTTTCTATATATGGTCTGTATACATTCCCTTCATCTGCATGCAGAAATACATACTTCAAAGAAAATAAAAGTTGCTGAACTCACATAAAATCTCTTTATATTTCTTAACAAAACCACAGTTGAAGAGCAGTAGTATTGCTTAGCTCAGTCTTTCTATGAGTGACAAATTAAGAACACTTGCTGAAAAATAGGATTTGAAAGTGGTTTATTTTTTATCCTCCATTTTTCTGAAAGCCTGCTGTTGTGTAAAGTGTTCATGACCAGTTAAAATGTTAATCAAGAAAGGCTTCTAGAGGATGGGAAACAGTGTAGTAAAGTCTGTTTTTTCTTTCTGAAGCACTTTTGCAGGTCTTTTCAATTTTCATCTGTGCAGTACTTGCTGAAATTCACCTGAGGGAATCCGGTGTTCATTTGAGTTCTGGAACTTTGGAGGGGGTTTTGTGTGCCTTGACTATTTATTGCTTAAAACCCCTGTAATTTTAAATGAGGTAGTTTTTGCAGGCAGTGTTTGTGTTGCTGGTATCATTTGGCATGAGCAATTACTGAGCAGAAGAAAGCCTGGTCAAACTGATCAGCAAAGACAGGCTGTCAGTAAGCTTTATTCTGGACATAACAGCAGTGTCTTTATCAACTGCACCAGAGTGCTGCTGCAGGGGGAGGTCATCTTAGACAAGGAAGTCGCTTGTTATTTTGGCTGGTGTCATCTACCTGGACTTGTGCAGGACAGCGTCAAACGCTTTCCACAGCATCCTTGTCTCTAAGCTGGAGAGGCATGGGTTTGACAGATGGACCTCTTGGTGCATAAGGAATTGGTTGGGTGGATGTACTCAAAGAGTTGTGGTCAGTGGCTCAGTGTCCAGGTGACTAGTGATGTGTGGTGTTCTCCAGGGGTTCGTGTAGGGACCTGTCCTGTTCAACATGTCAGTGACATGGACAGTGTGATTGATGCGCCCTCGGTAAGTCTGCTGATGACGTCCAGCTGTGTGGTTCAGTTGATACGCTGGAGGGAAGGGATGCCATCCAGAGGGACCTTGACACGCTTATGAGGTAGCCAGTGCCAGCCTCATGAAGTTCAACATAGGGAAGTGCAAGGTCCTGCACCTGAGTGGGGGCAATCCCAAGCCCTGACGACTACAGGCGGTGCAGAGACTAGATAGGGAGTAGCTCTGCAGAGAAGGACTTGGAGGTGTTGGTCAGTGAGAAGCTCAGCATGAACTGGCAGTGTGCACTCACAGTCTAGAAACCAGCTGTCTTCCAGGCTGTATCCAAAGGAGTAGGACCAGGAGGTTGAAGAGGTGATTCTATCCCATTGCTCTTGTGCGACCCCACTTGGAATACTGCGTTCAGCTCTGGAACATAGGAAGGACCTGGACCTGTTTGAGCAAGTCCAGAGGAGGCCACCAAGATGATAGAAGGGCTGGAGCATCTTTTTTATGGAGACAGGCTAGACAACTGGGCTTGTTCAGCCTGAGGGAGAGAAGACTGAGGAGACCTTACAGCAGTCTTCTGGTACATAAAGGGGCCTACAAGAAATCTGGGGAGGGACTTTTGACAAGGGCATGTAGTGATACGACAAAGGGAAATGGCTTTAAATTGGAAGCGAGGAAATTTAGATTAGATTCAAGGAAGAAATTCTTTACTCTGTGAGTGCTGAGGTGCTGGCACAGGGTGCCTGGAGAAGCTGTGGCTGCCTCATCCCTGGCAGTGATCAAGGCCAGGTTGGATGGGGCTTGGAGCAACCTGGTCTAGTGGAAGGTGTTCCCCCCCCATGGAAGGGGGTTGGAACTGGATGAGCTTTAAGGTCCCTTCCAACCCAAACCATAAATTTAAAGTTCAGTAAAGCAAACTATGTAATGCAGCTCTAATCAAACTCAGGGTCATCTGGCAGCAGTTGGTGAATGAGATGGGATTGACCGATAATAGAAAACTATTAAATATATATGACATGATCTGGTGTGAAAGACCAGTGAAGAAAGGGTGAGGAAACTGGATTTCTTTAGTTTGGAGAAGGCTACAAGAGACTCAGTACCAGCCTTCCATCCTTAAAAGGATGTCATCAAAGGTGCTTAGCCAAGCTCTCCACGGTAGTGTTTGGTTGAAGGGCAAGAGATAACTGGTGGAAGTGAAAACAAGCAATTCAGGCTGGGTACAAGGCGAATCATTTCCCCATGGGACAGTCAAGCAGTGGATCTGGTTGCCCAAAGAGTTTGTGGAGTCTCCAGCATTGGAGGTTTTCCAGACTGGGCTGGCTAAAACTCTGGAAAACGTGGTCTGATCCCATAGCTGACTCTACTTTGAGTGGGAGGTTGGACTTTTTTTGGTAGGAGGCTTTCTGAGGTCCCTTCCAACTTGAATTACCTATGATCTCATCCAAAAACTAATACATGTGCACACACCCCCCCGTGCCTCTGACAGATGAAGCAGCAGTAGAACTGCAGATGTCTGCAAGGAGGTACCCATGTGGAAGACTGTTTTTTAAGCTGTTAGCTCCCACAAGCAGGACACAGCCTCTGCAAAGTTACTGTATTTGAATAAGCTTCTCTTCCCTTTTTTCCCCTGTTTTTTTGTGGCTCTAGCTGTCTACTGGTTGTTCCATAAGCGCTAGATACTGCTTTGAAAAAACCAACCCTCTTAATTTTTCTGAGCCCATAGTCTTTGTTAATCTGCTTGATCTGAACTTTTAAGTTAGGTAATGAAGGAAGTAGAGAGGCATGGTCCTTTGTGCAGTTCTGGAATGGAAACAGCTTACTAAAATAGGTTAGTTATCAGAATAACAGTGCTTTGACTTAGTATATTTGATTACTTAGTTAGATTATTTTAATTAAGTATGGAGGAAGCTTTTTTCCTGAAAGACTTTGGGAAATTCTTTCTTTGTACAGCCTTTACTTTGGATTTTGGTTGATTGGGTTACCTGACAGATATTAGGAAGGATTATAAAGACTGCTTTATGTTGATACAGTACAATATGTATAATTAAAAATGAGTTAGAAATAGGGGCTTACAGATTTTGCAGATGTCTGAAGGCTGTTTGTGGAGGAGTCAGAATGGAGGGTGTTTGGTTTTATATCCCTTACAAGGTGGAAGGAAAGACTTTTTATACCATTATTGCAAAGGCAGGAAGTACATGGCTGTTTTCAGACTTTGTAGGGGCAGACTTGAGGCAAATTTAGTAACATTTTTACATCCATTTTTCCAGTTTGAAAGAACTCATTCCATCTCACAGGACAATTCACTACTTTTTGGTCACTTCTGAAGGATCAAAAGGAAGATGATGATGTAAAAATGAAAAATACCATCCATGTGGCCAGCACCGTGTTGAGTGTGGTGGAGGAGAAAACGGTGTTTTCTTTTTTACACTTTCAGAAACCAAAACCTGGAAGCTTCCCATTATTTTTTCCTAGATGAACATTGGAGCAGTATGGTTGTCTGACCAATGCTTCATAGTGTGCTTTTTGTAAGCCATATTAAACTTTGCAGCTTTACAGAAATGTTGAATAATTCTTATGGGCTGGAATCGCTGGAACCTGAGCATGGAGAGCATGCTGTATGTAAGCTGGGCAAATACCATCAGCTAACAATAGTTTTCCTGTTTTCTCTTGATAAAACAAGAAGAAAACTTCCTGAAATTTGGATGAGACTTTATTTGGGATTATCAAATATTATTTCCAGCAGGCTGTTAAAAAAACACACCTAAAATGTTCAGGTTATTGTTTCTTCCCACAAAACCAACACTGTCAGTGTTGAACAGGAGTTTGGTGGTGTGGTTTAGGTTTTTTCCTGTGAAGAGTAAAGACTTTTTCCTCAGTTTTTTAGAGTATGTTTTTCTGCTTTTTACTGAACAAATGTTGGTAAATCTGTTTGTGTACTAAATCCATTCTGATCCTTTAGTGTGGAGTGCTTGTTGGGTGTGACTGGGGAGAGTTAACTTGACTGGAAGGTTGTTTGGACCTTAGACACTGTTACCCTACAGGTCTGTGGAGAGTGATGTTTGTGTTCCCCTTTCCATTACTTCTTCATAATGCCTACTTGCAGCTTTGCCATGGAAGGGACTTCTACATCAAATTTCTCATGTGAATATGAAGATGGTTACAGCTCATACATCTTCTCTGTACCCGATAAATCTAAACATTGCTTTTAGACACTGTAAACTAGAATTCACTGTATTCACTGTAACTAGAATTCTTGAAAAAGGCTGATTATAAAAAAAAAAGTTGTTATTTTCTCTTCTGTTATCAGGAAATGCATACTTGCCTTTGAAATATTCGCATAACTGTAGGATATGGAATGGCTTATATTCAGTCCAAGCTCAAACTGTAACACCAGAAAAATGTTTCTGTGCAGTGTGAAATTTGGGATAGTAAATTCTGCAATATGTGTGCTCTGCTCTTTTCCACTGTGGGATCAGCATTGTGAAATGTTACTGTTTACACATATTTGTGGCACGTTGTGTGGCTAAATTTAGTGGGTATAGAGGGTAGTAGCTTCTTGGTAAATCCATATAAAGTTATTTTGGGGTTGCCTAAAAACCAATCGTATATAGCTTGGTTGTTTAAGAGATTTGTTACATCTTCTGTCTCTGAGTTGAATGTAGGTTTTGGCTCTATTCATCTTGCAGCCATTGTCTTCAATATACATTGAAGAAACAAATTATTAGAATAAAGCTATTATGTGATGTTATGATTATTATAAGCTTTAACTGTTCAAAACCAACATAATGGATTTAGATTTAGAGCCGATAATGATATTTTAAAAAGACTTTGAGAGCAGAAGTTGTAATTTATCAAAGAGAAATTAGCCAGTAAGTATCTGGTGTTGCATTTCCTCTGTTGAGTGATTCCTACTCAGACTTAATATTTTGTATGGCTTTTAATATTAACTGATGTTGGCTTTGCTTCTTTTATTCCCCCCCCCCCCCCCATATGTATTAGTGTTTTCATTCTTGGCTTGCTGAATTTTCCTTAATTCCCATTTTTATGTATATGTGTCTCTAACCTACAGATGTTTACTATGTTTACTATACTGTATATGTTATTCCCCCCTTTTACTCAATTTTCCCTTTCCAGACCATTGTACCATATTTTGCCAGTTTGTCCCTTCTAGTGTTTTCTAAACACAGGAATAGTGGGTAACTTTGCTGGTGATGCCCAGTGAAAGCTACCAGCCATAACAGCAATAAAAATGTAGCACCATAATGGGAACAGAGCATTTGCATTGTAGATGTGTAGGAAGAGGAGAATTGTATCTTTTGGCCGATGGTTCCTCAACTGAGTAAAATCAGTGTCATTTTGCATCACTACCCGTCTGGCATGTGATAAACCTGAAATTTCCAACTGCAGTAAGAAAGGAATGGGGATTGATCTTGTTGCTCCTCTGACAGATGTCACGTGGAGTAGTTCTATCCTGAAAAAGGTTTTGTTAGTAGGATGGCAAATGAGAGTCTGCAATTTGAGACTAAGACTTTATTTTGAAGTTCAGTGAGAAGTTGGGAACTTGAAAGGATGGCTGTGAAGATATTTTGTGTTTCTGAAATGTATGGATGAGTGAAACCCAGAAGAGGCTGGACTGTCTGTGTGTTCTGATGTGAGAGTGAATTGTGGCTGAAGTAGTTGCAGAAGTAATCTAGAAAATCATAGAGTTTTTCTCACTTAGGCACACATGAGATACTTAGGTGTTAGGAAGCTGTATGCATCACTGCAGCTGAAGAAGTATGGCTGGAGAAATGAAGGAGCAAATTGAGATTGACACCTTTTGTTTTAATGCCCAGTTCTAGACACCAGGAAATAAGGAAAGCCTGTATCTGCTGGGAACTTGTACTTTAATCAGAACAGAGTGTCCAGAACTGCTTTATCAGCAGCATCAGTGGTTTGGAGAGAAAGTATTAAAAATTGAAAATGTTGACAGTGTTCCTGTATATGGCAGTTCCTAGGTGCTGGAATTTGCAGTAGGACTGGAAGTTGGGTGCCCAGGCTCTGCTCTCTTACTATTACTCCACAGCAGCACTTTGTTAGAAAAACAAGTTGCCTCTTAATGAAAGACAAGTGTCCCTTCCCTGTGATCTTTCTTTTCAATACATGTTTTAACTTGAGACCATCGCTAATACAAACTGGAGAAAGCTGAATCATGTACTTAACTTTTTCTTTTAGGAGAGTCTTTGTACTTTTGAATCCATTTAAATACTTTGAAGGGCAGCAGGACCTGAATTCTGCCTCATTCCAATTCTCTGCATTTCATACAGTGAAAATAATGAAATCTAATAATATTGGTGAAGCAAGTTGTGTGAGAGAACCAGTTTGTGCCTTGCTCTCTGACTGCAGTTTTGTGATTTACATCACTTTGGGGAAACAGGAATATTGAGACTGAATAATAACAATTGCTGAAGTTAGAGAAGTTTGTCTTTTTTTTTCCCCATACAGGTACAGTCTTAACCTTTATGGTTCCAAATCTGTATCTATTCTACACTCAAAATTAGATGCCTAAGACTTGTAGTGGTTGCAGCTCCTTCCTGATTAGTTCTGCTGAGCACAGACAGTGTTGGCTGAAAGTAAAATCCGTGTGTTAAATAAGACTGACATGCTTATTTTGATGCATGTGGAGTTAATGACTGCTAAAAAATAGTTACTATGAACCGAATTGAATGGCAGTGAAATCATGGAAGCTGATCTATAAATTAGTAAGCGGCTTTGATTAAGAATATTCTGTTGAACATTCTGGGTTTGATTAGTTGATTGGGTTTGTCCAGAATTGATGGTAAAGTAATGAATGTTTTACTCCTATTATAAACTATTTAATACTCTTTCCACCCCCAAGCAAGCACAAACTCTTACAGGATTTTGCTTTAGAGAAACACAGTTTTTAAAACTGATAAGGACAAACTTCTAATGCCAGTTTCAGGCAGTTTTGGTCTGGGAGTTTGAGGTTTAAGTTCGTGTGTGATCATCTGACTAGAATGAAGCTGATGTCCTGTTGCTGGTGTGTATAGATGACTCTTAAACTAAATGGTCTCCTACCATCAATTGGTAACTTCATCTTTTTGAGACTTGGAGATTTCTCGGTCCAAGGTGTTCATATAGGTTTCTCAAATGTCATGTAAGCACTGTTGTATGCCAAAAAAAGTAGGAACCTTTAAAAAATACTTGAGATTTATCAGTTTAACTTTATCACTCAAGGTATCCATCTCGTATTGAGAAGATAGATTATGAAGAGGGGAAGATGTTGGTCCATTTTGAACGATGGAGTCATCGTTACGATGAGTGGATTTACTGGGACAGCAATAGGTTGCGACCCTTGGAGCGACCAGCATTAAGGAAAGAAGGGCTAAAAGATGATGAAGAATTTGTTGTAAGTGGCACATTTATTTAGTCTTTGACTTGTTTTTGTAAACTGTCCTACCTGTTTTCTTACGTAAAATCTATCCCATAATGTCTAATTATTTTAATATTTTTCCTAGAAATATTAATGACTGACTTTGTATAAAATAGGATTTTAAACCTGGAGAAGAAGTACTAGCTCGTTGGACAGACTGTCGATACTACCCTGCAAAGATTGAAGCAATTAATAAAGAGGGTATGTATTTGTGCATGATCTGTTGGTAAGGACTCTTTGCATATGTTATGCTGTAGCTGTAGTCTGCTTATGTGACATGCATATAAAGTTTTCCTCACTGCCTCAATATTCGGTGAAAATGTTTCTATTCTATGCAGTTGAGTTAGAGGTTTGTCTTTTATCTGTGTAAAATTAGAAAATTGGAATTCCTTCTGGAAGAAAAAATGCTTTGTTTGTTCAGTGATGAGAATAAAGTCCTGTGCAGAGTGTTACAAATGTTTTTGTACTATTGTTGATTTAATAATAACATATAGTAAATAAAACAGCATAATACTTTGTATATTATATATTATATATGATCTATATTGTATATCACACTACATATTACATATTAATTATATTGTATATTTATTATAATATATAATAATGTTATTTAAAAGTTCATCCTTGTTTTAGGTGTGTAAAGTTCTGTTTATTGACGAAAAACAATGGAAACAGGGAAATAAAGGTTAATGCTTTAGATGCAGTACTTCGCATGGGGTGATATTTCTCATGAACATTAGTAAAAGTTTTTACTATAGTTTAAATGAGGATTTGATTGTAAATTGACTTGGTTTCCTATTGTGGCAACTTAAATATGACGTAATTCTTTCAATGAGGTACAAGAAAAAGTGACACAGTAGCTTAAACATGCTTGAAATTGTCCAAGTGGATAAAGAGTAACAATGTAAGAACAGGGTTTCATTGAGATTTTTTTTCTTTAAATTCTATATCCTGACTATAGGTAACTTGGTTACTTTGGTCATCCAGCCTACAAAATATTTTGCTAAAGCTTTCATAGTAACAAGGTGTGTTTTGTTTCTTAACTACTCATAGTGACTACTTCACTCCTTTTCTAGGAACCTTCACAGTACAGTTCTATGATGGTGTTATTCGATGTCTTAAGAGGATGCATATCAAATCTATGCCAGAGGATGCAAAAGGACAGGTAAGAATAATTTAGGTATCTTTGCTAGGTTTTATATAGGTTCTTTTTCTTTAATATCTCGAGTTTGAAAAAGTGTCACCTAGCACAACTAGTTTTAGATTACAGTCTTTATTCTAGGTCCTGCACTGCCTTGCTTCTCCAGTTTTATGGATGATGCCCCAGAGTGTGCTGCTCAAGTAGCCTTGCCTCTATCTGAAATGCCTGGCTGCCATACAGTCCACTGCCAACTAATCTGTTCCCAGAGTTTCCTCCTGCAGAGTTCAGAAAACCAGGGGCATCCAGAGACTTTTTTTCTCTGGTGCCCTTCCAGTAAAAAGGTTCAGCTTGTCAGTAGTCTGTGCTGCTGATTATTATTGTTTTTTTCTTCTCCACCCCATCTGTTTGCTACTTTGGTAGCTTTTTGCCCACATGTTCTTACTGACATGACTGTTCTGTGGGGTTTTCTCCCTTTTATCAGAACTTTTGGGGATTCAGATAGTTAAATATTTCTTTATTTCTGATAATGTCCAGTTTCTTAAAGAAGAGATGCTGAGTAGGAGCTGAGGGAGGCTGTGAAGTAGAATATGTGATTTAGTCACTAGGAATATCTTCACTTGCAAAGGAAAACAGCATTGAAGACTTAATCTTAAACTGAAATCCATAGTCACACTAACACTGGCTTCTTGCTGCAGTCTTACAATAACTGTTGAACCAGTATATAATATTTCAACAATACTTTTAGTAGGAGAGTAAGATGGGAAGCTAAAGTATTCAACTTTACTCCATAAAAAGGAAAACTTGATTCATGTGGTTGTAACTGAACTGAAATATCCGTTCTGTGACAATATAAAGAAGTCCCTTACTCTGTCCTGTGCTTTTTATAGGAAACTATGTTGTGTCTAATCTTGAGTTACTACTCTTAGGCCACAGGCATTTTCAGCTTTAAAATAAATAGTAAATCCATTTCTTAGCAACTGTTTTGATGTCCAGACATGCTTGGTGGCAGCCCAGCTCATCTGCTCTTTCCAATTCTTCTCATTATTGAAAGTTAGGGTGTCAGTCTCATGCATCTCAGGGACTGAATGCATGGGCTTCAGTGAAGTTTTGAGAAAGAGCAAGGGGGCCAAATCTGCACTTTCCAAGATTGATTTTTGGAAAATTAGGGATAGGCATGAAGTTCCGTAGCTTTCAAAGGCAAAGCTATTTTTTTTCTGCAACATGTCATATGTCATTGTGCTATGGTAAAAGTTTGTTTTTAAAGATGTTTCTGTGGTATGTAAGAATACAACCATAATCATAGAGTCATGGAATGGATTGGAAGGGACCTTAAAGATCATCTAGTTCCAATAAATATCTAAGATTTGGTTGGAAAATCAGTTACTGGAAACTGAGCTTTGTCTAAGAGTAGAACTCAAATGGCCGTTGTTGCTTTTTTGCATTATTTATTTTTAAGGACATTTACTAAAATTCATTTAAAGCTTAAAAAGATGCCAAGACTGTACTTGATTTGCAAAATAGTGAAGCTGGCAGATCCAGCACTTCATTAAACCTATGACTTGGGGTTTTTGTCTGTTTCCAAAAGGGGGAAAAGTACATCTCAAGAGATGAGTGTAAGCTTAAGGCATTTCAAGTTCTAGTGCATTAGCAAATTTAGCATGTAAGATCTGTTTAGAAGGTGTGTGCTAAGCATGCAGAATTTGAATTACATGGAGAGATTATCGACTAGTTAATTCTTTGATTTGAGCTTAGTGTGTCTTGAAAAGATTATAAACACTGTAACACTCAAACTACTGAGTTTCAGCAGAAGTGTGTTTTATTAAGACTCAGCTGTGAGGATGGATTAAAGACTGGAAAATTTGTGTGGTTCAATGCAATAAGACTATAGGTTAAATTGCTGTGCAGATAAGCACAAAGTCATTGAAATCGCACATAAACGTGGCTAATGTAGAGAGAGAAAATAAAAGATGGGGATATTGAGACTGCCCTTGTGAGAGCACATGTGAAGTATTCGGATAACTTACTTTTTCTGTTTCATGTTTTTTGTTTTATCTTCGATGTAATTAGGCGCGCGAGAGGGAGCAGATAGCGCCGGAGCTGAGATTAGTGACGGAAATCGAACCAAAAGAAGTGAGTTTTGAGGAGGGTTTTGAAGGAGAGGGAGGGGACTTGGCACACAGGAAGAGGAAGCTGAGGAAAAAGCATGGATTTGCGATTGGAACAGAGGAAAACAAGAAGATGTGACAGGAGACAATGTGAGCCAAGATGTAGGTGGGGCAGACTGTTTAGAATTGAAAGGTGAAGGTGAGGAATCCAGGCTTGCTGTGGAATCAGCCGGTCAATAGATTGATGATATTTTATATGTGTGTATGTATGAGTGTGTGGGAGCTGGGAGTTGTGAGGTGTCAGGAGAGGAAAACCAGCTGAATCTTTAGTACTGTAGATAAGCACAAAGGTGGTGGTTGTAGGCAGGTGGAAGAGTGTGCGTGCGTTCTGCTATTGGTATAAGGGTTGGATGTTAGAAATCATTCTGGTTTTGCCTTCTTATCTTGTAGGTTTAAGGAATGTTTTAAAATACAAGTGTTTTAGCCAATGGATGTGTAAGGCTGTGGGTAATTTCTACTAATGTCTTTCTTGATCGTGCAATTTCCTGTGCTTTGATTTAGTGAATCTAATAAGTAAAATGACAGTTTTCCTCAGTAGGGATAATGTTTTGTCTTCTAACTACAGTGTCCCATAACTTCTCTCCTGTCAATTTTCTCAGCTTACTTGAAAGGTGACCTTTAGTGAGAATAAAAAAGGAAATGTGCATTTATATTTTTATGGTGTATGTAAATGAGAAATTCACTGGAGTGAGATCCTGTGGGAAGTGGGAAATCGGGCTGGATGGTGCAGAGTAACTAGTTCGGAGTTACAAAACCACAGCCAATAGAGGAACAATGTCAGGGCGTGAGGGAGGAGTAGGGAAAACATCTCTTAGGAGGATGTTTATTTTACTTAATTTCTAATGTGTTCATATTTGGGCCCTTGGCTTTGTGTATACTGAATGCTTTGGGGAAAAGTCCTGCTACTAAGGATTTGTAACTGGTTTCTGTGATATTTAGTGTCCTGCTGTTGTGGTTGACAGATACCTCAGTGACCGAGACAGATTTGTGAATTCATTGTGCTTTAGGCTCCCACTGTTATTTCCCCATTTTTTATTTCTTTCTGAAAATTCTGAAAAAGGCACAAACATCTTTTTGAAGGACAAGTTCCTGTGCTCTTCAAAAGAAATACAGTCACCTTTAGCATCTTAGGTGCTGAATAGTTCATGCACATCAGGAGCTGTGCAGGTGAGCAGTTAGCAAGAGTTAAAGGCTGAAAAACAGGAATTACCTGTGTCACTGTAATGAATGTGTTCACTTTGGAGCCAGAATAAAAATGGACCCACAGACTTTCCAGCCAATTCAGAATCACAGAACTGTTGAGGTTCGAAGGGACCTCTTGAGATAATCTTGTCCATTCACCGCTCAAGGTTCCCTTCTCTGACTTTAAATTTGTATGTTAATTCAGAAAAAAGTATAACCATCACTGTAATTAATGTCTCACTGCTCTGGCTTCTGGATGTTTAACCTTGGTTTGCTTCATTGTTTTGTGTCTTGCTGCCCTTTGTAAGCTCCATGTCCTAAGGAAAGTATCCAAACAATGAAATACAATGCAAACAAAATGCTTCGTGTTGTACCAGAAAGCTACTATTGGAACAGGACGCTTAGTTCAGGGTGCTCCTTGAAGCTTGATGTCTTCTGAAAGCTTCTGACTTAAGGGTGCTTAGCTTGACTGAAAATAAAAATGGTGTTTTGATGCAGGCTGCATTTCCTTTGCTCCACGCTTTTATTATACGATCAAGCTCCAGACATATTACTGATCCTCTTCATCCCTTGGCCAGGGTACAGTGTAAGACTTCTCTCAGGTGTTTCTAACTCCTCACCAGCACAAATAGCTCAATCCTTTTTTTTTTTTTGTCCTGCTGGATGGACAAGGCTCTGGATGGACTGGAGCTAATGTGTGTGCTTGTTTTGGCTGGCCAAAACCAGGTATGTGTATTTCTGGTTGACTATGCAGCTGGCAGTTAAACATGCTCTTTGTGGCTGGCACGTCGCTAAATGACTTTGATGGTTGCCTGTTGTGTAAGCATTGCCACAGCACTTCCAAACTTTGCTTCTGCTAGCTAGACTGAGCATATGCATCTTGCACTGATGGTTTGGACACAAAACACTTAGTCTTGGAGGAACCAAAGCTGTTGGTGTTCCTAAGTACATAGCTTGATGCAAAGTGGAAGCATAACCTATGTAAAGCAGTGATTTAAAAGCATTGAGCTATGGGAAAGGAAAAGCATAAAACAAGGAAAAGTAATGCTTTGTATTTTGTGTTATGCTTTTCTTACACATCAAAGAAGGCAAGCCAAACCCTCAGTAGACTAGATATTAGGGAGACTTACAATGTGTAATGAGTGAGACAGAGTTTTGTTGAAACAAGATTTATAAAAACAAGATCCTTTAGATACCTCATATGATAACGTAACAAGGAAGGTCCAGCATAAAATATAGTCTGTCTACAGCTGGAAAATACCCCAACTATTTATAAAGTTCACATGTGAAGCTAAGCAAAAATTGTCTTTATGAAACCTTTTTTTATATGTGGGTAATACAAACCTCCAAATGCTCTTGTAGCCAAATTGCCAAGTGGTAAATTAAGTATCATTAAAACCACTCAGACGCTTAATTCTTACTGGTGGATGATGAACGTTACTCTTGGTTTTTATACCACATGTAACTTCTCCATGGAAAAATTCTGTACATTGATGTCATAGAAAATCTGGAGAATTACTTTGGTAAAAAGGATCAAGTTTAAATTTTTGCTATCACATTGATCCCTGACATTCAGGAGATGTAAGGCAGGAGTCTGATCACTCCAAACTAGTGGAAATTGCTTGGCTCAGCCTTGGAAGTATTTGGATCTCTCTGACTTGTTGGGTGGCTAAACTTCATCCACATGCCAAAAAGTAAATTAATTTGGGCTGTATATTCTGTTGTTTACTCCTGGAACATTTCTGTATGGTCAAATAAGCCATTGTTCAAAATGGCACTTTTTTTTACTTTCAGTGTGGATTGTGAAATTCAGCCATATTATAGAGTGCTGTATTGAAGTTGGTCAATGAAAGTTATAATATGTACACAAAAAGAGTGCTACCTGTAGTTACTCTAGAAACACAGATCCAATTAAATAAGAGTTACCCTGCTTTATCAGTTGAATTCAGGAAGAACTCTGGTGGACCATGCTTTGAGTTGACGGTAGTTTTGAATAATAGTTAAATTTGAGCAGCAATGGAGTTGGTGCATTTCACAGCCAGAAGGGTAAGAACAAAGTCAGTTTTCTGGGTGTGGGAGCTCCTGGGTTTCTACAGCTATGACACATGAAAATAGATAGCAGGGAACATGTGCATCCAGAATCCTATGCATTATGTTTTTTTTGAAGGTGTTTTTGCTTTTTATCCATGTGGCATACTTCAAGTTTATTTGGGAAACTCATTTCATCACTCTCTGAGTAGTAGCCATAAAAAGGATTTCAACTGCTCTTGAACATTTCTAGATGAAGTTTCACTGGGTTTATAGGTATTTTCTATTTGAATCTCAGGCACTTTTTAATACTTACCATTTTTTCCTTTTTGGAGGATTGGATAGCTTTGGTCAAAGCTGCTGCTGCAGCAGCAGCCAAGAACAAAGCAGGAAGTAAACCTAGAACCAGCGCAAACAGCAATAAAGATAAAGAGGACAGAAAATGGCTAAAAGTTCCTTCAAAAAAGGAAGAAACCTCAACTTCTACAATCATGCAGGAAGTCCAAAAAAAGGAAGAGGAGCCTACATCTAGTGATACATTTGGTAAAAACAAATTCTGTAAAAGATAAAAGTAGGCTTATCTGTAATGTTAAACTCGAGCTCCTGTTGTTAGTTTTGCTGTTAAGTCATAACTAGTATTTCTTGAGGAAGATGTCACATTTGCTGTTATGATAACTTTATGATACATAACAATCAGTTCAGAAACAATTTTTATCAGGCAAATCTAGTTTGGTCATCATTTACTCCTTGTGCAAAATCTTACTAGCTCTAAGAAGAGCAGAACCTACGGGTTTTTTAAATGACTTTGTTGTACGCTATGGTTCATGTTCCTGCATCTTCTGTTACCTGTAAGGTAATCCTTGATCTTGTGCTAAGAAGAAAATCCAAAACCAGTACGAGTCATATATGCATATTCAGGGATGTTTGAAACTATCTGTGGGATGATTAGAATTTGTTCATTTTAATAGTCTTTAATACTGATTTCTCATCCTATTGAGTAAAAATTGCATTTTTGAGGTAGTCTGCATCTAATGCTTCGTTGTGTAATACTAAACATTGTGTAATTTTCATTTTTAATAGTTTTAAAGTTTCTTTACAGCAGTATTCAAATAGCAGTTCTGAAATATTAAAGTATTGTGGGTGTTGTTATGTATTTATGAAACGTGAGTTTATTAGATTTCTCTTCTGTTTAATAGTAGGATTTCCTGTAGTGGATGTTCCAAAGATGGCCTTTGTGCAGGCAGAGAGCACGTTATCACACAAGAGGAAAAGTAATTTAGGCAACTCATTTCAGGCAAAGAGAGCTCGTCTTAACAAGATCACTGGTAAAATACTTTTGTTGTTGACTTTTTTCCTTTTCAATGTAGTGAAATACACGTGTTTATATCTAAGGTACTGAAGCAGATTGAGAAAAGCATGTTCATGAGGCAGATATTCACTACAGTCTTTTACTTGTTAGGAATTTAAAAGGAAGATATAAAGGGTAATAAAATCTACATAGTTCATGATTTCAGAGAGTGGTCTCAAACTTGATTTGGTTGTTTCAGTTTCTTAGGAAGGTTGCCATCCTGAACTGATGGATTTCTTGAGTAGGTTTTAACTCTAGCTGCACAATTTTCTCCACTTTAATGTGAATTTGGGGTTTGTCCAACTCCTTAACAGGGTCATAACCACTGTAAAGCTTTTGTTGGCTGTGGAAAAACTAAATGTTTTGTCAGTTTGTCATAAAGTAAAACCGTTGCTGGAAAGAGTTTACAGTCTGTCTTTTAAAAGTGTACAAACCTAGCTACAAATTGAAGCAATGGAGATCTGAAACTTTATTTCAGTGTCTTAAGGCATTTGTTCTCTTATGTTTATTAGTCAGAGGTGTTAACGGAGAACAAGTATACGGCTATTGAATACAGTTTATGTAACAGGAAATGGAATAATAGATAATTACATTTCATTCCAAAAATCAATAGAAATTGACTTAGCAGTGAAAAGACCTATTTCAGTTTGTATCCCTCCTCCCCCATGCCTCCCAGTAAGCAAATTGTGCTGTCGGCATTGATCCTGTCACTGCTTAGGATGAGGCAATGTGTTTGCACCTGTGCTGGGAAATTATCAGATGCATTTCAAAATATGAGTGGATAAAAGTTGTGAAGTCCCCCCCTGTAGCAGAGGGGCCTTTGGACAGATGGTAAGATACAAGTACATCCCTCTCATTATTCTAGTAACTACAGTTTTGTGTGAAGTCTGGCAAAACTCTGTGCTGCAGATGAGAGGGGAGGGTTTGTTTGTTTATTGTAGTAGATAGGGTATTGTCATTCACAGGAAAAGTCTTATTTCTATAAGATACCCCCCCCACCCCCCAATTAATAAACTGTGTGATGAGATTCTCAGATTTGTTTTGGCTGGTCCAACCTTTCATCAGTCAGCAGTGGAGGACACTTAGCTCTCTTATGAGTGTGGTTCTGTTTCAGTGTCTCAATCAGTACTTCAGTCTAAAGGAGAAAACACATGAAATGGACTAATATGGAATATGATATGAAGGAAGCAGCTTTCAGTAAGGACAATTCTGCCGCCAGGATTTTCTTTCCTGGAAGGCTTCTTATTTGGTACCAAGTTTAGTTAACAGATGTCTGATTTATCAGCCTCATTGCTACGTTCCTTTGCCCATACTGTATACACCCTCAGTTAAATCCCAATTTAATCGCTGCCATGAGCAGTAGAGGTGTAAGATTGTAAATATGTATCACTAGTGTGTGTACATTCACATATATGTAGCCCTATCAATTTCTTTCCTTTGACAGCTAGTAGCAGAAGATACCTAAACCAGGTGAAAAACCTGTGACCCTAGAAATTATATTTGTATCTGCTTGTGGATAGATTCTTCCTTCCTAAGGAGCTTTGTGAGAATAACAGCAGGCAGACAGGGTCATGTAGACTGTACTTCATAGTCAGTAAACATCTCTTGCAGCCATTCTAAAAACAGCGTGTCTATGTATCTATGAAATCATGTTCCACTAGCAGACAATATGTTAACTTTCAATGGAAATGAAGTAGTCCTTCTAATTACAAGATGAAATTTGTCATGCTTGGCAGTTACTTTGCTTAACTGTTCTCAAAATAGCACTTTTGCAACTTGTAATTGTTTTTATTGTTGCATATAATGAAGTATTTTGCAAATGTAACTGCTGATGATCAAACTTTCCCTTGCTACATGCTTTGCTTATTTCTTATGCTTTGAAATACTTGTAAATTGCCATTTGTGTCTCTGGCATGAATTTTTGGATTTGAGGGAAGGTTGGGATTCATGCTGGTGTACCCATCGGAATGGCTACCAAAAAGTGATAAAGCATTGTAGCTGTTAGGAAAACATTCATTTACTAAGTGTCTTACAGCTGTATTGGGAAAATAGAGCAATAGGCTGTCTGAAGGGTACTGCCTTCTGGATTTCAATTCAGCATTCAGTAATTGTTGCAGAAGGTTCTCCTTGTTTTGCCACAAGGGACACAGCTGCATCTGGTGCTCTTTGCTTACCATTTCCTTCCTTTACTCATTTTTCTTCTGCTACTGTCACTGGGGGAAATTATATTTCTCAAAGTTGAAGGATGTCTCCTGCTAAGCATGTGTTAACGTCTTCTTCACAGTATAGTTGTCTCTGTTGGAAGGCTTGCTTCGACATCTCCTTCTGCAGTGTTGATACCTAAAAGCTAACATCTGCAGCAAGCTTACAGAACAGAATGTTTCTAGTTCACTATGCCACCTCATGTTCTTAATTTGTTAGGTGTTAATGATGGAGGATGGTGAACTGTAGTCCTGCTGCTGTAGGAGATTATGGAATTGTTTTGTCTTTCTACAGGCATGGTGATTGGTTAGAAAGGTACCTAAAGAGGTAGAAAACAAGGAAGTAAGAAGGGTTATGTGTTCACAGGTTTGACAGAATGTAGGTTCATTTCATGGCTTTACTTTTTGAGCACTGAAAATCAAGCTAAAATGATAGTCCTAAAATCATAGGATGGTTTGGGTTGGAAGGGACCTTAAAGCTCATCCAGTTCCAACCCCCTGCCACAGGCAGGGGCAACACTTTCCAATAGACCAGGTTGCTTAAGCCCCATCCACTCTGGCCTTGAACACTGCCAGGGATGAGGCAGCCGCAGCTGCTCTGGGCAGCCTGTGGTTTGTAGAACCACAAAAGCTGCCTTATGGACTGTAATTTGTTGTTTAGTGTTTAAAACTCTGCTTCACTTAAGTTTGAAAATTATTTCATTCTTTTTATTGTAGGTGTAGGATTGTCAATATGAAGAACATTGCTAATTTTGCAACTTGATTTAAACTGGATTATTTGAGTCATAGATGTTTATTTAGGTCCATAAAGCCTATATGTTTTATGAGGCCTAATGCAGAATTCATATCTTAACTGATAATTTTATTCATAGTAGTGTAATAGGGCTAAGTAAGCTTCTGCTTTTCAGTTAACCTATTTAGCTGTGAAATCAATTAGTTTACACCTTTTCTTATGGACAGAGTGTTCTGAAAAAGTTTTAAATAAAACATAACTATTTTCCAGTAAACTGAGTATAACTTGATCTAACGTAAAGAATAAATGAAACAAAGCACCCATTATTTATTGTGGAATGCTGAAATGTGATAGCTCTCTAACAAAATACCACAGCGTTTTGGGCGCATGTTTGTTTTAAAGTCCTACATGCTTCCCAAGAGCCCAGGCTTCCCTAATCTGTAATTCCATGGGTATTGTGCGCTGTAAATTAATTTTGAGCATACCTAATTTTTCATGAAAAGCAATAGGAATTTCTCATGGATTTGTCAGTTGAAGTTATTTTTGAGAACTTTAACTCTCCACCTCCATCACTGACATTCTGAGGGATTAAAGAGTAGCTTTTATTCAGATTTGTGTATTTTAGGTTTTATCAGTTCTGCTTTGTCTTACGGCACAGAACTTTTTCTTTCTTTTCATACTTTGAAGTTCATACTTGAAGTAACTTCATACTTGAAGTTACGGTGTGAAGTACAACTGAAGCTGTTGTTATACTCTTAGCCCGCAGCAGAGTTTGTCTCGTGCCTTACAGATTTCCTCTTGTAGTAACAGTGGTATAGTATGAGCTCATTAATGAAGTGACAGATTCTGATGTATTTGCTCCCAATGCAGTGTCATTATTGAGGTAATTGGGGAACTCCACTGCTGACAATGTTAATTGGAATATTAAAACCTTTGTTGCATTCTGTCTAAGAAAGGTCTGTATGTGTTAAGAAGTAGTAATACAACTTCTGATGGGATTTTCTTAAAGACCAGAAAGGGGAAAGATAGCAAAGTCTTCTAAATAATTTGAATCCCTCAAAACTTACTTACATATCATAGGCTTGGTTTAAAAGCCCAAGTGCTTGGGCTGTAAAATGATGGTGAGGCATAATTTTACAATTTATAAGTTGATTTTCGTCTTTTCAGTGGAAATGCCAGAGAAGTGCCCCTTGTGAAAGGACAGCATCATGGGAATGACCTTCACCTTTTTGTTTCTTCTAATTTAACGTGTTCAGTTTTATGGGGAGCTGTTTCAGAGGGAATTATGTTGTAGATATAAGCAGCTCATATTTCTTGTCTTATTGGTTTTGCTTTGTTTTCCACAGATTCTTGTTGCAAGCTGCTTCTAACTATAAATCTTTGCAACTTCTCTCCTAAGGTTTATTGGCATCCAAAGCTGTTGTTGCGGATGGTGCTGAAAAAAAGGAAGGCAACAAAGAAACAGCTCCAGTCCTGGAGCAGGTATGAAATGGTAGAGTTTGATTCTTTTGCAAAGTTCCCACTGGAGTGTGCCATGGAGATGTAGTACCTACAACATTAAAATTTACCCCTTCAGGTATAACAGGGAACTGAAAATTGATCTTGTGTTTACATTTCTGGCAGAGCCAGAAGGATGGAATTTAGTTGTCTCTAAACACAGTGTTGACTTGAATTTCAATAATGAGCTTTTTTGTTAGAAAACTTAGAGAATCATAAAATCATAGAATGGTTTGGGTTGGAAAGGACCTTAAGATCATCCAGTTCCAACCCCCCTGCCATGGGCAGGGATACCTCACACTAAACCATGCCACCCAAGGCTCTGTCCAACTTGGCCTTAAAAAAACCCCAGGAAACAGAGAAAAATGAAGTCTCGATGCAGCAACTGTGAGGAGACCAGTGACCCAAGGTCCAGTCTTATAGCTGGAGCCATGACTGGCTTAGGAAAAGGCCCTTACACAAATTAAGTTTGTGTTTGCAACAGGGTTTTTGACATCCTGTAAACTTCTTTTAAAAGAAGTTTCTTTTCTGTTGTTAAGATTTTGGTGTTGTAGGCTTGTATGTGTTTTACGAACTGCTCAATGAGCCATACATTTTGCAAGGGTGTGTATTTTAATAAATACAAAAAGGAAACTTTTAAATAATGTTAAGGGTCTGATTTTTAAACCTGCACATTTGCAGGACCTGAAGGCTGCCATTTTATCTTTGGCTTATTCCATTGTGTTCAGGCATTGCTTGACTCCGAGTTGTGCATTATCTTGCATATTAAAAGGGCTGAATGCCTAAGCATGGTAAAGCAAGCTAAGGATGAACAAGTAGTCTTGATTCAGGACATCTTTGCTTTCCAGTGATTTAAATCAGAGCCTTAATGTAGTTTTAATACAGCTTTTTTGTATTCATTTTCATTCTTCTTTAACAGCAGCATGTGTATAAACCAGCCTTGCTGCCCGCAATTCTTAAAAGAGCACTTCTGTTCTTAAGCCCCGGCACACTCTATGAACAGTCCCTACCCCAACCCTTATTAGCTATTTTGGTTGTACTGGTTCTTTAGAGCTGATATATAATTGCATTGCTGTGGTTTTTTCCATTGGCACCGCATTGGATGCGAGTCTTGTCAATGGAACATGGTTTTCTGTTTTTAATGCTGTCACTGTAATGGCGAACCGAGCCACTATGGTGTCAATGCATTGACTGATATTTTGCATAAAGGTTTACAATGTATTGACATGACATTCCATTTCTCAAATTTTTTGCATATTAAAGATGCTATGATTTTTATTGCTACTGTGTGTGATATTTTCAATGTGCAAAAAACTGTGAAATGGCTTACAGCATGTTGTTTTTGGAAGAATCATTACAATGTAAATCTTACCATGCAGAATCCCATTGTGGTGAATGGGACTTTGTGGTTTACATAGACTGTGTATGCAACAGTATAAACTACAGTGCATATTTACTAAACACTTTTTGTTACTTCTTAGTAACTCGGCTGTTTCTGTTTTATTGACTAGATATACAAAAGATGTCTCTGTGATTGTTTACATGCTAATGGTCTGAAAAACCTCATTTTTGGAAATACTTAGGAAGCTCCTTTAAAGAGGCATCGAAAATCCCAAATTGTCCTATTCCTTCGCTTCCAACTAAAACCAGAAACCTCACAAACATTTCCATGATTAACTGTGGGGAGGAGAATTTTTGAGCTTGAAGCTTTTTTCACTATGTTCCTCCCATACTCCAATTAAAATGGCCGAGTTAAAACCTTCCCAAAAAGTTTTCCAGTAGCAAAGCTGACATTCCTTAGAGGTTTTGTCTGCCACTGCTATAAAATTGAATGGGTAAAATATCTTGTAGGGTTTTTTAATACTGTCGTACAGAACATGGTAGAAGTATTCAGGCCAGTAGCCGAAAACTGACTTTGTTGATGGAAGTTTATTTTGTTTCTATTTATATCTTTTTAGTTTACAGTTGTCTTAAACCCAAAACCTCAGACGATTAGTTGCAGATAGTTTATTTAACTGTATTAGGGTATGTCATGTTATATTTCCTTTTGACCAAGACCTGATTAGTTGAATAACATTATTTCATTAAGGTTTTTAATGTTAAGTTGTCCTGTTAAGAGGTTAAGCACCTTATCAAAATATTAATTTAATTTTTTTAATCTTGTTTAAATAACTTTGTAATTTGAAAGTAATGGATGCTGTAGTAATGTCTTTCACATCTGTGAAGATGACCAATAAAATTGTTTATTTACAAGTTACGACTCTAATTAATTTCTGGTAATACCTCTCATAACCAGCATAGGTATTCTCTACAGTTCATGGAATAAACTGCATTTAGTCCATGTGTAATTGAGTTATTCAAGGTAGAACTGATGCCTGCTGAATGGGATGTTTTGCACCGGATCTTTACATGATGCTTCCAGCAAGCTATTCATGCAGCATTCAGGGATGCCCTTCTACAAACATAGAATGTGCACTTGTGTTTTTTTGTTTTGCCTTTTTTCATTTATTTTTTTTCTTCTCTATTGGAACATGGAAAGTTCCAGTGGAAAATAAAACTATGATTTATAACAAAACCCAATAATACCCTCAAATCATCAGTGTGACCTTTTAGTTTGGATAAAGTGGTGCACATGTTCTAGAAGTATCTTTCTACTTTGGTCTTTCCACTTTGTTCTGGTTTTATTAGATGGTACAGTGCTGTGTGGTGTAACTGGGGCAAGAAAGTTAAACTAAGAAATTATGTTCAGATATTGTAGTTTGCCATTATTGGGCAGGTTGTAACACATGCACAGTTTATTCAGTCAAGTAGGAAGAACATGCAGTTAAAAAATCTATAATGCTAATGTCTGTCAATGCATGCTAGTTGTCTGAAATAATACTTCAGTACATGTGTTAAGAAGGATGAAAATTGATGAAATCGGAAAGCTGCATTATGTGTTTGTTTTTGTCTCCCCCCCCCCCCCCCCTTCAGAAACTGTCTTAACTCTTCATCTGCTCATTTTTCCCAACAGTTAGCAAACTGTCTAACCCTGTGGTGCTAGAAGTTGTGATTTCTTCCTGTTTTTGCACAAACATATAATGTGGTGAAATCCAGACTCCCAGCACTGAAAGGGGTTGTGTGAGAGTGTATTCAGTATTTGGAAACTTTTTATTGTTTTTAGCTATTCCTTAAAGGAGCATTATCAACTTTTTCAGGTTCTGCTCTAAAAATTACATCTGTGTTTAGTTTTCCTGAGGAACTTTTTGTCTTAGCATCTGCTTTTAGAACTGCAGTCTTCTGAACGAGGATTGCTTGCTCATAGCAGCGCAAAAGCCTGACACAGTTCAAGAAGTATCTGGACAATACTTTCAGTCAGATGGTTTAGTTTTAGGTAGTCTTGTGAGGAGCAAGGAGTTGGACTCGGTGATCCTTATGGGTCCCTTCCAACTCGAGATACTCTCTGATTGTACATCAGTGTACTTGTACACTTGAAACCCAGTGTTCTCTAAGTTATATTTTGAGGAAGCACTGGCAGTCCTGGTCTACCGAATATGAAAGAGAAACTAAGAAGTCCGTGTTGAATTTTTTAAGTGGGAGTAGAGGAAAACTGTTTGATTTCAGGCTTTTATGCAGGTATTAGAAATAGTAAGAAATTAGGGTGTTCTGAATACTGAAAATACTTGATAGTGCTCCTTTGCAAGCGAGAGTTTAATGTGATGCATTTTAAATAGCTTTCATTTGTACTGAAAATAGTGTTGCTTTAAAATGTGTTTTGAATACTAAAGTTGCTTTTAAAAAGATCAAAATAGAATACAAGAACTACAGCGAAGAAACTGAAATAAAAGTATCAATTTTTTATTATTTATTCAGGAGATTTCACCTAAACCACAAAGTCAGAAAAAAAATGAAGCTGATATTAGCAGTTCTGCCAACATTCAGAAACCTGCACTGTTATCCTCAACTTTGTCTTCAGGAAAGGCTCGCAGCAAGAAATGCAAACAAGAATCTGGAGATTCTTCTGGGTGTATAAAGCCCCCTAAATCACCACTTTCCCCAGAATTAATACAAGTCGAGGATTTGACGCTGGTCTCTCAGCTTCCTTCTTCTGTGATAAATAAAACTAGTGAGCACAGACATTTTAAAAACCATACCGTAACTACTTATAAGAGATCTACAGACTTTTCTTTTGGTTGTAAATGGCTATTGCTTTTAAAAATGAATCTGCTTTAAATTAAAGGGCCAAGTTGGGAGCATTAGGGGTAGCTCAGTATTTTAAAAGTCAAGTCACATAATAAGGCGTCTGAATTACTCTACTGTAAATAAGACATTTAAATAATACATTTATAGTTGTGGCTTTAATGGTTGGCTTTCCCTCCCCCTTAAATCTCCACGTTAGTGTTAACAGTGATAGAGGAAAATTCAACCCTCCCTTCTGAAGGGGCCTGATTCGTTAAAAAGAAAAGACATACACCTTGGTTGTGGACCTTTCCCTCTCTGAGAAATCCCGCCTTCAGCAGGCTGAATGTGCTGTTGGCTGTGGTGTGCTTCACCTTAGGTGATAATCCCTCCAAATATGACGTGAAAGAGAAGATGGGTTCAAGATCTGTGGTGGGGTTTCTTTGTCTCAGACTAATACCATGGGTGTCCAGCTTCTTAACGTGTGACCGATTTGCAAAGGACCAAAGTACTGGTTATCAGCAGAACAGGGAAAGGTTTATGCTGCATCCTTGAATAAGCTTTTTTTTTGGCAATATTAAAATATTCCTATTTCTTTTTTCGAGATCACACTAGGTTTTTAGTGTTGCTTAGTTAGGGTCAGGCTCTTTCTGCCCTGAAGAACATTAAATGATGAGTCCAAGAATGAAAATAAATGTGTGTTCCACTAAGTTGAAAGCTACATTTTTGTTTCACTTTTAGAATAGTGATTGAGGATGGAAGATTAAACCTTCATCTTTTGTTTCCACCCCAGCCTTGTTATGATATTTTCTCTTAAGAGATAAGTTTCGTTAATTTTTTTCTCACATATAGCCTGAAACGAATGGGAGTGGGAGGGGTGCAAATTCAGCCATCTTTATTTTTTCAGGATGCACTGGTATAGATTGTATTTTGTCCCCATAAATCTTTCTTGTATACAGCTTCCCTCCCCATCCCTAAACCAGTGGTGAGTAGTTTTCCTTGAGCATGTTTGTATTTTGGGTTAGATTAGACTTCTCTGTAGCAATAGTTTAAAAATCAGCTAATTTAAAACTTGGTTAATTAATAGCTTAGACCTTTTTAGTGCTGTCTTTTAGTCTTTTGCTTCTGAGTTTTTACAATCTGTAAAGGAAATTCTGTTTTGCTGTCTCTTTATTTTTAAATTTGTACACCTTTGACTCTAAAAAGTGCTTAAGAAAAGGAGAGAACAGTGATTTACAGTGGAATAATGACTTAAATGCTTTAATAAGGCAAAAGTTTGTGAAATTGGAGAGGTAGGGGAGTGTGGGTGTTTTTGTTTTTAATGAATCAGGCCTATATTAACCTGTATCAATCCTCCCTCCTTTATTTTTAAGTACAAGGTTCTTGACCCTTCTCACTGTGCCAACACAATGCGTTGGCAGTGTGTACTTGACATATAATTGGGGTATTGATATCAGGTTAGCAGAAGACAGGAGATGGGATATAAAATTAACCACTGCTTTTGATTATTTTTATTAAGTTGTATGTTAACACTATCCATGACTTTTTAGATCCTTAACTGTGATCATATGTTCTGTTTACTGTTAAATCCTATTGCCCCCTTCCATTATAAGTAGCCTGATCTCCTGGGTTATATGGGGGGTTGCTTATTGTAAACCAACAGCCTTTATCAGTGGGGAAGTAGGTGCCCTAATAATGTATACTAAACAAAAAGCAGACTCATATCTTGAGCATAACTCTCTTTTTTTGCTCCTGGTACTCACAGTCTTTTAATTACTTTTGCCAGTTCTGCTGTGATTACCAGCTTTGCAAATAAGAGCTATTTAAAGCACTCCCCATCTTTAGATCTCAGATACTGCGGTAAGATTATGGTATATCTCTCTGCTTCATGAACATTGAAAGATCTCTTTTTAGGTCCATCACAGCCAGTGAATTCCCCTAGATCCTACAAACATAGCCAACGGAGAAGAAGATCACAGCGTTTAGCCACTTGCTCCTTGCCTGATGATTCTGTAGAAAAAGTTTCTTCTCCCTCTTCAGTTACTGATGGAAAAGTGTTCTCCATCAGTGGTCAAAACCAACAGTCATCAAAATTGGAGGGTAATGTATCTTAATCTAATAAAGAACTGCCCAAGAGAAATAGAATCATAAAAATGAGACCTTTCATGGTTTTCATCTAATGGGATATTTTGACTTACCGTAGCTAAAGCTGAATGCTGTTCCTATGTTATGTAACGCTGCAATCCAAACTGTTGTTTGTTGGACCTATGTATCTTTTTTAATTCTACATTTTTTCTTTTGTGTAGTACCTGATGTTGCTCATATGTCACTTGAGAAGCGTGGACCATGTCTCCCTCTTGATTTAAGCCGTAGTTCGGAAGTTACAGCACCATTATCCACAGAATCCACTTTCCGTAATGAATATCCCAGTAAAGACAAGGAAGATATTCAGATGATTACATATCTTTCTTCCAAAGCAGTAACTGATGGAAGAGTAGCTACAACAGCGTCAGGTAAAGAGATTCAGTATACAACCAGTTAGGTTATAGATGTAGGGTTAAAACAGTGCAAGCCTGCAACTCTTCCTGGGGTCTCTCCATCTGCATATTCATCTTCCACTGGCTTTGAGCTGCACTAGCACTTTTTTCTAACACAATTTAAGGAGGGTCTGAGTTTATGGAATATAAAGAGCAGTATTTAGTTAGAAAAGATGTGATTTTATTAAAACTTGCAAAAATAACGTATGAAGTTACTAACATACTAACATACAGTAAATCAAGATGTGCTCATTTCTCTGTGGCTTCATCTTTAAAACTTCGTAGCATTTTCAAACACTATCAACATTCCTCTACCTTTGCTTCTGTTTGCAGTGGAAATTTTGTTATTTGCTTGCTATGAAATGTTACTTGAAAATATTTATGAAAAATACCCTAAAATTTATCTATGTCATCTTGGTTCACCCTCACAAAGTCAGCATAGGGCCCAGTACTGGAACTCTGTGCTGCCTCTCAGTTTGTAACAGCTTCCTGACTACTGTGGTTTAAGTGAATTACGTGGATAGAGGCAATAAAGAGATTTGGGGGGGGTGTGGGCGGTGTGTGTGTTTGATAAAGTGGTTTGCAGGCCCTAAAAGTTGGTTGTTTTCATCCAGTGTATGTTAGATGTCCATATACTTTTTCCGTAAGTAAGTCTTCTTTTTTTTTTTTATGTGAGTATTATACCATTTTTAATTGGCTTCTGAGAAAGAATTCTCACAAGCCCTTTTTCTTTGTTGTTGTTGTTGTGATTTTGCATTTAAATGAGAAGATAGCTCAATAAAGTAAGAGGAGAAAAAAATCCCAGTATTGTACCTTGCTGAGGAAGGTTTTGGTTAATCTGATCAATGGTAAGGAACGACAACGTTACCTTTAAATATGTAATTATGGCAGTCAAACTATAACTTAGTCTTGTTCGGGGGTGGAATAACAGCTTTGCATTAAGCTGCAGTGCTCACTAGAGCAGTGAAGTACACTGTTTAGTATGTATAGCCCCTGCTTGGGTGCCTGCGCACACTGACACTGTTAAGGTGATTGCTTCACTTCAAAAAATAGGACTCAGTAGTGAAATAGCTACTGCGTTGTAGCAAAGCTGTTTAACTTGGTGTAGCAAAAGCTGGGTGGGATTCTTGGATCGATATTGTGTAGATTGAAATGGATGATTGTAATTATCCTCTCTGTCTCTCAAGAAAAATCTATTACTCTCTCAAACTAATTTGTCAAAATAAGGGCAATGGGAATTTCTAATGAGATTCCAGTTAAGCTTTTAAGAAAAAATAACTTATTACTCAAACCATGTGACAGTCTTCATTTGCCTTTGTTACATTGTATAGCAGTAGAATTGCACATTCCTGGGGAAATTACTGTGTCTTGTGCCACTAAGAGAAGTGCTTCTGGGAGATGTATATTTGCCCACTCCTAGAACCCGACTGTAAAAGAAACTAACAGCATCCAACTACCATCTGTTTCTTGTTTATTAGAACTGATTTCAGTTACTAGGAATTTAACTTCTACCTTTTCTGTTATGTTTTCTGGATTATTTAGTGTGGAGTTGGTAATGCTGACAGGTATTTATTTTGATGCCTGCTCCCATCATGGGATTTGCTTGTAGTCTGAGGGAGCTGGTTCTAAACCCAGCATCTATGAGTACACTTGTACCTGTTTATTAGTTGAGCTTTGTCTTGGTCTCACCCACAGCTGAATTTTTAATTAAAGAAATAATATGTTTCAATTATAGCCACCTTTATTTATGACTCTGAAGCATTTGACGTGTCCACACACTGTGTAAGAGGAAACCACTCCCTAACAGAATTATCTGGTATTACTATTTAACCCCAGAACGGGAAGATGGAAGCACTTGCAATCTATGCTGGTGAATACAGTTTGTACTGCTTAGTGGAGCTTTTGGGGATCAACGTGATTTTAACAGCTCTCAAAGAACTGATTTGCCAACTACCTTCTGTCTTCTGGGTTTTCGCCATCCAGACAGATCTGTTTTGTTCCTAATTTTCACATATTACAGTTTTCCTCTATGCAATCTATATAACTGTTTTGAGCTGTCATACTTACTGACTTATTGTCCAAATCTTAAGAGCTTTCAGAAGGATGCAGCCCAGCATCCACTTGAGTGGGAGAAACTTTGTGGGCTGAAAGACAAATGTAAGCAGTTTGATATCTTAAATTCAGAGATTTTATAGAATCAGCTAGGTTGGAAAAGACCTTTAAGATCATCAAGTGGAACCGTTACCCTAGGACTGCCTAGTCCACCACTAAACCATTCAGTTTTGAGCTAGCTGTCTCTGTCAGTAGTGCCTCTAGGACTCTAACTGAAGTTCCTGTGTCTTTTGGGTTCACATCAGTCATTTTACTCTGGTGAAACTCATTTGTCTCATAGTCTTCTCACAGGAAGAAAAACTAAAATGTAACTTTTAAGCCCAGGTTTGAAACCTCTGAAGTTACTTTGCACTTTTGAGTAGCTTTTCTTGTGTTATCTGCTTTAGAAGGCATCTTTCTGCTTTTGACATAGCAAAGATTCTCAAGTCATGTTACTTAAGCACCCATAATTATGACAAATCCTTGCATGCTTCAGGAGAATTAATAGAATCCACTCTATCACTACTTTTCTAATGAAACAATGTTTAAACAATGGCAAACTAATATATAAAGGAGAGGTGCCCAATAGATGCTTTCCTTTCTCATTCCTGTTAATGCTTGAAATTGCTGAGAAAAGTTAACTTGCATTAAGCAGGAATATTTGCCTGCCTAAGTGTATTTTAATATATTGCATTATTTAGTCAAGGTGCGGCGACTCTAGCTGTTATAATTTGAGAACTCTGTGTAAAATCCAGACTATTCTGCAACTGTTTTTTAAAAATCTGAACAAACTATTTAAAGTGTCTTTATGACAGTTCTACTGTTTGGCTTTTATTGACAGTCTGGACAGGTCTGCTTTTGACAACACAATGGAATTTGCCATGTGCACTTACATTAGACTTCATGTCTTCATAATCATTGAAGTAGGTAACTGTAGCTATGTTCAGAAGTTAGGGAGGTAGCAGAAGTATATAGACTGGAACAGCCTGTGTATGCTCACTGAGCCTTCTGTGAAAGAGCCATAGTGTTTTAGACCCAGAGATGCAGTTTGTGGATTTGGAAGTTTAGACTTCTAATGGAGGCTATCAGTTGAGTCAGTTGAAAAAATAACTTTTATGTTGTTGAAAATGATGTATTTCAATGACTTTTTAATGCAAAGGATACTAAGTTGGTGTTTCCAGAGGGGAGGGATGAGGTGCACTGAAGTGCGGAAGCGTAACTGGCAGCTCATTAACACATAGATCTCAAAATCGTTGCTCAAAATGAGCAGCTTGTCATCTTCTAAAGGCAACACTGATGAATTCCTTCAGTTCACAGGCTACCTGGGAGTACTGTGTATATTGGTAGGCACTGGTACACTACCAGCTAATTATTGAACAGTGATATTGCTTGCCTACACTGCTGTATGGGCTTACTTGGGATCAACTGATACTGTCCACACATAGCTAAGAGTCCTTGCTTTCATTTGTCAAGCCGTCCTTCCTGTCACTTAGCTTCTCATAGCGTTTCAATCCCAGTCAGTGGGAAATACACACAGAACACTGCAGTTATCCAGTTCTAACTTCATGAAGTTCAGATCTTTCTGCAGTAGTAATTCTCCTTAAATTTGTGATAGTCTTTCTTGGTTTCTGTAACATTATACCATTTGTGTTTAACTGTTATGTATTGAGCAAACAGAATTGCAACAAGCAGTCTGGGTTTTAGAATTGAAGTGAAAGGAAATAGTTACATTTACCAATGTAACTATTATTAGCTGTTCTTTCTTCTAGCTCAGTTTGGATGATTTTACTGGTAGGGTAACATTAGGTTAACTATACAGGAGAAATTTGCACTTACACTAAAAGGAAGGAACATAAATTTTTACATAATTTCATGAATGAGTTCACTGCAGCAGGAACAAAAATGGCTGTTGAACAAAATTGTCAGAAAATGAGATCAGTTGCTCTTTAGTAAACTCTTGACAGTGTTCTTGGTTATCCTGCTTTTAAGAGGTATCTATAGAGTCTTGTGAAAAAGCTCTTCTTACTTTAGAGCCCTTTGTTTACCCCAAATACCCTCTGACAGTTGGCTTTGCTCCCTGATTTGAATATCTGCCATTCTAATCTCCATCCTGAAGTTCCCAGCTTATTCTTTTGGTAGTTAGCTGAAGGCAAGGGAGAACGTTCCATGTTCTTAAAGATACTGTTTTGTGCAGGATCTGGTATTAATCTGTGTATGTATTTTAAGTTCATTCGGATATAAAGTTCATCCTACGCACTGGGAATTCAAACCAGAAAATTAATCACGATAGAACCATGAATTGTGATGGTCAGGTTATGATTTCAGTTCAGTTTTAAAGCAGATTGTGATATGTCTGTTAATAGGAAAGTTGAAACATCAAAAGCCATGGAGCAGACTATCGTGCAACAGAATAAGGCACTTCACATTGGTACAGTTTAATTTGCTGAACTGAAATAAGCAGTCCCATTGAAAGCCCATCTGTGCTGCTGCGCTTGTAGCACCGTGTCTTGTGCTGTGCTTGCACTTTAGGCTTGTGTTGCTTCACCATGCCGGACCAGGAGAGGTAGCACCGGGCAAGTGTCATAAACCGGGCTGGAAAGTGCTGTGGTTTGCATTTAATTTCAATCTGATATCAGTCTTCCAGTGATGGAATTGATATTAGAACATAATTAGACATAATTAGTAGTTTATCAAGTCTAATCTCTAAGCATCTTTCTCTCTGCCGAGTGTTAATTGCAGAGCTCCCACGCTTCACTGTGTGGGAGATGGCTGACTTGACTCCTCCGAAAGGAATAAAATTGCAATTAAAAGTAACAGTTAAAAATATGGTAATAATGCCATACAGGAAATCTTTTATAAACTGATATTCTTCTTGCTGTATTTGCTACTTGCCTTTAAGACTGTGATTATCTGCTTTGTGTAATTTTGTGGTTACTTGTAAGGCACAGTGATTGAAAATCAGACTTTGCAAGTCTTAAGACTTTATTTAGGACCTGACAATTTGAGATTCTCAATCTAGAATGATTTTGGATTCATAAAAGTAGAAGCAAAGAATAACAATGCAGTGTATGCAGGCAACAGTGACTTCTCTTTTCAGGTTACTATAGAAAGGCGGTCTGGTGAGCTCTGTCGTTGAGGTGGATATTTGTGTGACTGTAGCAGATTTCTGCTCATCATAAATATTCTCTCAGTTATTTAGTTCCTAGCTATTACTTTGTCAGATGTGCTTGTGTTGAAAACTGAGATACTGAAGTTTCTTGCGTTGTGGCTGTCAGAGCATATTTGAATATCCGAGGTCAGGATTTCTTTTGAGTAATGAAGTTTAAATACTGATTCATCTAATACTGAGACTGTATTTCCCTTGAGATAGTTTGGATGGAGTGTTCTCACATCTTTTCATCAATATGGCAGTGACCTAACCAAATTATGTGCATTTGGGCGATCCTTTTGTGCTCCTTTTAGAAACAAGACAAGACGTTGATAGCATGATGATGTGAAGAAATGTCACTTTTCTTTTACTGAGGTGCTAAAATATACTCGATGCTCCACAGATGGCAGAGCAGTTCATTCCTGTAACAGAGACAAATGTTAATTAGGAAACCCAAGAAAAGCATAATTTGGATAGTGTTTTGTGTCAGTGATAAGTATCCCATCAAGCTAAGTCTGCTTGAAATACAGGCAAAGGCAAGAGCCTGAATAGCAAACCAGTCCTGAAAGATTACAGTCTTAGATGGGGTAGTTGATTTGAGATAGTGGAAAAGCTTCCGTAGCCTCAACTGTGGTCATGCAGCTTATGTCTCATGTTAGAAGCCAGCACATCGAACTAAGCAGCTGCTCCTGGCTGCTGGCTGGGTTGCCTAGCATGGTGGTGTTTTGCATCTTGCAGCTGGGAACATCTGGCATTTAAATGTGCTCTGTGATGTGGTAGGTGAGGTACCACTTTCCATTGCTCTTGCTGCTCCTGCATTCTCTCTCTCTGGCATTTTAACTGAGATGGCTGACTAGGAGATGGAATAAGTTTCCTGTAGCTTGCATGTTGAATCATAGCAGAATTGGGTTGGTCTGTCCAAGCCTGGAAGGCTGCTGTCAGAATCAGCTCTGAGATATTCTTGCCATTTCCCCAGAATCCTTTTCTGACTGATGAATTTACTAAATTACCTTAGGAGTGCTTATTTAAATGCTTTTTTGTTGTTTTATTATTGAATACTTTTTTAAAAAGAGAAAAGAAGGGGAAGCTCAAAGAACCCGTTGCAGATCAGGTTCATATTTTGTCTTTTGCAATATCTTGACTGCTCATGCGTATTTGTCAGGACATTTTTGGTTCAGTGCTTTAACCCACAAGGGTTTTTTTACATGTAGGTACTTCTGTCGGGCTCTAAGGTCGAGATACACAAAAGGTGACTGGTGCCTCCTAGTGTTTACAGCTGACATTCAAAACCCAGAGCCCCTTATGAGTCTGCAGAGCTGCATTTTTGTACAGTATGTCCTTGGCATGGGCCTGAAATGTGATGGTGAATGGTCTCAATGGTCTGATGAAGTTTACATTTAAATGAAACTTGAAGTGCTCAGAATGTTGATGAACACAATAGTAGAGTCTTAAATGACCTTAGTAATGTTATTTATAAATAACTCTTCTTCTAGTTTAATTATTTGACAATTTCATTGTCCTACTTGGTTATAAATGTTAGCAATGAAATTATAATTTGAGTTTTGTCTTGCCATGTTATTTCCTAATTTGCATCTCAAAGATTTAAAAAACAACTAAATATTTCACTGAATAAGCTTTTCTGAATAGTGCAAGATATGAATTGTCAGTATATGATGCTGGATTCTGACAGATCACACAGCATTTTGCATATAATTCAAATGGATTAAGTACATACATGAAAGATAGTGAATGATTTAAATAAATGAAAGTTGCAGTAAGTGGAAGTGTAAATCTTATAGCACTAAAAACGTACCAAAGCTTAGTTTCACTGTTCATATCATGGAGTGTTAGCTTAAAAGATATTGACGGTGTCAGCACCTTCAACACTTACTGTTCATGTGGGTTTATGTTACAGTGAAATAAAAAGGAAACAAAAAGGCTTAAATGTAGCAGCAAAAGGACAGTTTAAACAGTGCAAGTAGTTTAAAAGTGAGTGCAAATTCCAAAGCAAAGAAACTTTCTGTGGCATGTCTTTTCTTGTATGTAAGACTAAGACCTAGGCATTCATGTGCAGTAATTATATGTTGCGTGTGATGATATTATTACGGATACTTGACATTGCAGTGATCTGACCCAGCCAGTGACCTGGCTGCAATCCTTATGGAATGCCTAGTAAATCTGTCTTCTTGTTTTCAGCACCCTCGTCCCATGTACATGCCTTGCATCTGGAAATGCCTTTAACCAATAGTCTAAAGTTACCCAAAGGGAATAGTAAAAAAAAGAGGTCTTCCACATCAGTGAGCTCTGAAGGGACAGAGATACAGTGCTCTGTGCCCATAAAGGAGAAAAGTTTTGAGAGTCTGAAGGAGCAAATATTAAAGAACATGATTGAGAAGGACAAGCATTCAGAAGTTGGTAAACTACAATACTTTTTGTTTCCAGTGCTTTAGACAATAAAAGTAATTCTAAAGTGGCATGAAAAATATTGTCTGTATGTTTCTTCTTATGTACCATTAGGGCTTTTTATGATCTAATGATTTGTACAAGAAAGTGGGTCATCAGCCAGACATTGCACTTACGTCATATATTCTTCTTCAATTGGCAGGTGCTGTGAGAATGGAGAGAAAAGGGAAACTGGAAGAGAAAAGTTCTTCAACATATGGTATGTACGGAGCAATAATATTATTAGGAAAAAAAGAAAAATTCTCTTAACACTTGATGTCTGTGAAGAGCAGATGTAAAAGCATCAAATATTTCCTAGGCCCAGCTGCACTTCAATTGTTTAGGTCTCAAAACCAGGTTTTGTATATATGGTAAGTTTATAGTACAAGAGAATATCAAAGTGCCCATAACAAGGGTTTGGAAGGACCTATGAGAGACCTGGGCTAAAAAACCCAAGACTTTTTAGTTACATAAGTGATAGCTGCCTTTATTTCCTTGTACTGATCAGTTGGGATGAGAGGTGGAAGAGGAGAAAACAGTTCAATGTTAGTAGCAAAACATTTGGCAATTCTTGAAAGAAAATATAAATTAAGAAGGCCGTAGTTTTATCCTGTGTTTGAAAAAATAGGAAAAATTGTTAAAGATGGTCAAGAACTTGTAAGTGATTTTTCCTTTGTTGTTTCCACAAGGTATCAGTTCGGATTCTGTATTTCCTTAGAAGGTAAAATGACTCAAATTTGTGTGCAGGAAATCCTTAAATACTGATGCTAAGGTTTTATTTTCTATAACAAGTCGATTTTCTTGTTATTTATCTCATTGCTGATTACTCAGAAAATGATGATGGAGTGAAAATGTTGTGGGATGTTTGTCTGGGGAAAATTAACAGGATAAATAGCATGTTTCTGAGACAAATTACTTGTCCTCATGCATATACCAACAGTGGGTAGAAGTGAACCATGGTGTAGAAAATGGATCATGAATTTTAGAACAGTTTTCTGTGAGCATGTTGCTATGCAGTAAAAGGTGCTGACAGCATCAGCAGATTTGTGATACTGAGATTTCCTGTAGAAAGGAAACAGGCCTAATATGTGTTTTTCAGATGATGTTATCTTTTTACTTTGGGATTTTGTTCTTTTGAAAGCTTTCTCTCTTGGCCGAGCCTTTTTGTTATAAGCTGTAAGTAAAACAAGTGTTACAAACTGCCTAAATAATGACACTTACTTTGTGTGCTTTGCTATGTCTTCTTCTGCTATGATACTTCATGTTGGAAGTACTTAAAATGGTAAAGTGCTATTCGTTGAGAGAGATTCCTTTGACCCATTCTACCAGCAATTAATGAGACATGTCCAGGATATCAAGTAAATTAACGGAATCATTCTGATCAGACTAAGCAGCTGGAATACTTGATTTTGGATGTCATGTTTAAGTTATACCAAGTGAAGCAAGTAATGTGGAATGATACTGCTGTGTTAAAACATTACATTTCTATTTCAGGTAAAAGGAAAGAAAAGGAAAAGGAGAAAAAAGAGAAAAAGGAGAAAGATCATAAATCAAAGCAGAAAAAGAAGAAGAAAAAAAAGAAGAAATCTAAACAGCATGGTGAGTTCAATTTACTTTTTCTTTTACTAAATAAGGAAAACCACTGGATGTAGTTCTTGCATTAGGTATTAAAGTTTGTTTCTAAAGACTATGAATGTCATATTTTAGAAATTCCAAGAACAAGTTTTGGGCTAAATATTGGAAGGACACTGATGTCTGTCGCCTCATTTTTGTGCTTATAGCCTGTCTTTATGTGAGGTAGATACTTCATAGATGGTTTTACTTCAAAAGATGTGCTTGCTCTTCTCATCTCTTTAAATTCTTCATTTGAAGCTCTGTATATGCACCCTGCCTATTTTGTTTGGACATTAAAATTATTCTAGTATCTGTGTTGCTGAATTTTAGTGGTTTATTGTATAAAATTCAGCCCCTTCTTAACAGTTAATCCTTAACTGTTGAGGTTGGCATCTCTGTTGCAACAACCTTGTCTGTGGTCTTGACAAATGGTGATTCCATTTGTCTTCATCTCACTTTCCTTATTTTGACTTTTTGACCATGTCACTCATCTATTTCTTTTCTCTCTTATTTTCGTTGCCCAGAGGGGCAAAAATAATTTGGGTTTTAGATACGAGGCTCTAGGTAGCTTTTACTTTTTTAACAAAGCAAAACCCCTTTGAAACAAGTCTGCCTTTTTTTCTGCTTGTTTGAGCATGCTCGTGTAAGTATGGTTTCAAGTTTTAGCTCCATCCCTTCTGTAACTCATTGGCATGATTTCCATGGAAAAATTGGACTTTTGGGTGTTCTGTCTTTTGTAATAAAAAGGTAACTATTCTGCTGACCAGCACAGTTATACTGTTTCTTTGTATTTCTTCCCCTTTTCCACATCATCTGGTTCTTTTAATCTCCCATAAGATCACATTACAGGTTCCTTGGTTTACATTTTTTAGCATCCAGTGCAGCTTTAGTTGCAACATTATGGTAGTAGAAATAATGGCGTGGGCAAATGCAGACTCATTCTGTCTTTTTGTCTTGAGAAGGGGAAACTTTAAATCCTGTCATACAAAGACTTTCCTAGAAATTTTTCCTAAAGAGCATGTGGAAGAACCCTGCAAATTAAAAGGAGCTTCTGACCACAGACTTTCAAAGATGCCTTGTGGATCTTTAGACTGGTTATGCATTTTTTCTGTCCAAAATTTGTGCTAGAAATGAAAAATGTTCCCAAATTGTGTAGTGCTTGAATATGACCTGCAATAATTTTGAGGGTGGTGAAATACTGGCACAGGTTGCCCAGAGAGGTGGTGGATGTGCCATCCCTGGAGACATTTAAGGCCAGGTTGGATGGGGCTCTGAGCACTTGCACTGGGCAGGCATCTAAGTATTTTCAAGAAGATACTGGAAAATGCTAGGTATACGAGAGCTAAAGATAAAACAAAGACCCCAAGACCTGAAGCAGTCCTGTCTGCTTCATCTGTGATTATTAAAACACAGGAGAGTGAGTTAATACTCTCCACAGGTTCCATGTTTAGAAAGATGTTCAAAAGTAATGTGCCAGCACCTTGTGTACAGCAGTATCCCTGGAAGCACTCTCAGTGCAGTTTGATTAGAGTGAGAACAGTGTTTTACAGGTCCTCTGTTCTTTGAGTCTATGACTGAGTGTTCGTGTAAAGGTGTTGAAAAAAGAACTTGCATAAAAATTAGCAAAATAATGATGAAGGATTTGAAAAAAGGTCTTTGGAGTGGAGTGGTTTTAATAGGTAACAAGCTGCAGATTTGAAGTAAGGTCACAACTATGAAAGTATATTTTGTAGTAGGGAAACTTGAACACAGTGTTTCCCTGAGCGTTCCGTTTCATGTATTTCCAAAGAAAGGAGTAAATGGGGAAGTTATGTGTCATCTTTGGTGTTGAATCCTGGAATGCAGATGAATTGTCAGAAAAGGCTGATGTAGTGCGCAGTTTGGAAAGTTCGGAAGGGATTGGTTGGACTGATGGCTTCATCTGAGCATGTGATACTTGGCCATTCCCCAAAGTGCTTAAGGTCAGGGAATCTAAGACTTTGTGTTGTCTGGGTTGCAGTTGGTTCTCTGGTTCCTTACAGCTCTGATATGCAGTGAATTCTGCAAACCCTATTCATCCAAACTGATTCTATTAGAGTATCTCTTGTAAATTAGCATCGGAGCTGTGTTCTTGTGCCCAATATTTGCTTTGGTTTTATGTTGTTGAGGACTTTTTGCCAACTTTTCTTTAAACGGAAGCTTGGCAGAAGTACCCTGATTAAGTTCCAACTTCTAGGGGCCATATCCACTGCTTGTAAATATTAGGAGAAAACTGTATACCTCCCAATGCCCAACACATAGCAGTCATAAATCCAGATGCAGAAAGCCATGCGAGTAAAACATGAGCATTTTATTCTTTGTTGCAGTGAGGTTGACAGCAATGCAACATGAAGTAGTCAACTGCTCATTGATTTGACTCTGTTACAGTGGATATACTTAGGAAATGTGGTAGATAATTTGGTTTTGACAGAAGGAGAAAGTAAATATGAAGAGTGGATTTTTGGAAGGTATTTAGGAGAGAAGCATATTGTGGGACCCATTGCAAGAAAACTCTAGATACACATGGTAGCATCCGCGTTTGGGATGAAAGTGTAGAAATGTGATTACTCACTCGTACTTGAAGCAGTAAGTTCCAAGAGGAGTAAATAGCTACTTTTAATTATCGTTTGACCAGCATAAGACAGACATGGACCTGCTCAAGTGGGTCCAGAGGAGGGGAGCAAAGATGACCGGGGCTGGAGCAGCTTCCTTGTGAGGACAGGCTGAGAGACTGTTTAGCCTGGAAAAGAGAAGGCCGTGAGAAGACCTTCTAGCAGCCTTCCAACACCTAAAGGAGTCCTATGGCAAGAGTGGGGATGGATTGTTTATCAAGGGAATGTAGCGGTAACAGTTTTAAATGGAAAGAGGGTAGATTTAGGTTAGATATCAGGAAGAAGCTCTTTGCTCTTTACTGTGAAAGGCTGGTGAGGCATTTGGACAGGCTGCTGGGAGAAGTTGTGGATGCCCCATCCCTGAAAGTGTTCAAGGCCGGGTTGAACAGGGATCTGTGCATTCAGAGATGGGGGCTGGGAGAAGTTAAATGGGTAATACTTGGCTTAGCTATTAAACTTCATTGTTTAATGCTAGTTTTTTTTTAAATAAAATGTTATGAAGAGCTTTTGCATTTCATATTTACAGTTTCATCATCCTAATACCTCAACGTTGATATCCATTACTGCTGAGTTTAATGGAAATTATATATGCTTATATGAATTTAAGAATGTATATTATATAATTAATAATATACGCTTAATATTTTTTCCAGTTGTCATAAACTTTACTTTTGTAACAGCAACTTATTTCATTTTCAGATTATTCAGATTATGAAGATAGCTCTGTTGAGTTCTTGGACAGGTGCTCCTCTCCATTAACACGGTCCTCGGGGAGCTCTCTGACTCTGCGCAGTATGTTCTCAGAGAAGAATACATCATACCAGTATCCAAGAGCTATCTTATCTGTTGACCTTAGTGGAGAAAGTAGGTTGGCTGAACAGCAGCTTTCAATCTGTAGGCTTAATAATTTAAGAAAGAGATTTTTTTTAAAGGCAGTAATTCGGTCTGCCTTTGGGATTGGAGCTTTAAATATGGTAACTGATTTATACTTCATCTATTTAAATTAGAATTCTTACACTCCTCAAGCTGTTCTTCATTGTACTTGCTTCGGTTAAGAGTTGTTACTCTGCTTCTGAGGAGATCACATTAAAGGTACTTTGCAGAATTCATCAAGAAATGCAGTATGCTAGTATTTTGCTATATGAAGGTTAAGATTTTTTGACTGACCCCCCTGTATGTCTGTAAACTATTGTGTCTCTGCACTCACAGTTTCACGTGTTTATTTTTACTAGACCTTTCAGATATGGAATTCTTGGATGATTCCTCTACAGAGAGTTTGTTACTTAGTGGTGATGAATACAATCAGGATTTTGATTCAACTAACTTTGAAGAGTCTCAGGATGAAGATGATGCTCTAAATGAAATTGTTAGATGCATTTGTGAACTGGATGAAGAAAATGGCTTTATGATTCAGGTAAAGAAATTTGGGGATGTATTTTCTGTATGAGTGTCTTGATTGTGAAGGTGTCTTTTTGATGTGTTGGAAACTCAAGTTATATAGAGAGCTGTAAATAGAAGTGAACAATTAACAGTATTTCTGCAGTCTGCATTTGGCATTGCTCTGTTTGGTGTAAGCAGAACTATTACTCTAGGATGGATTTTCTCTAAGACTTTGATATGTAGAACAGGTTTGTAAGAAAAGGTAACTTTTTTCTTTATAGCCAGTTAGTAAATTTGGAATAAAATCTCCTTTCCTGCACACAAATCACGGCTTCTGTCCTCAAACCATCTTGATTATACCAGCCCTTCTGGTTTGGCCCTTGTGCTTTGCAGGACCAGTTGTAGAAGTGGCTCTGCTTACTGTGGATATATCTCAGCTGTATGCAGGACCTCTACTATACAGACGTTAATATTGTCAGTAACTTTGATGTGTGCATGATGTGCATGCTTCATCTTCAGAATAGCACTTCTCAAACTAGAATAACTAGCTGATTTTAGAAACGACTAAGAATTTCATTTTACTTGGTATAGAAAAAAAGGAAAGAAGAGTATGCGGTGTCTGCACAGCATTCAGGTGCTGATAGATTGTAAATCCTGCTGCTTTTTGATTTGTACTCCAATGAGGGGAGCATTTCCCATCTAGTAATCAATAATTTAAAGTCTTTGTCTCAAGGAATTCATAATACTGTGATTAGATCAGATGCAACTAACAGTGAGGAAGACCTTGGTTGTCAGTAACTTTAAAAAAGCCTTGAACTTCCTGTAGATCCCCTCCCCCCCCAAAACAGGTTTGTATTAAACTATTAATGTGGTACAGTTTCTGTTGAAAATATGGAGCCTTTTTAGTTGAGATTTGAAGGAGGCAAGGATGGCTGGCCTATCCTTACTTAATGGACTTAAAGTCTTTTGGAAATGACAGGAGTTGAAAATGAAAGACACAAAGGCTGGTCCTGGGAACACACTCAAATTCATTGCTGTGTTGGAGGAACTAAGCAGGAGCTCGGCTATGGTCATAATGTGGAAAAATGGAGTGCTGTAGAAACCTGTGGAGAGAGGTGGGAGGAAATTGTAGCCATTGCAGTATGACAAGAGGAAAGGTGATTTTGGTATTTCGAATACTCAAAAGCATGGCAAAGCAAAGAGGAGAGACTTTCAGAAGGGACCAGAAGATGTTTAAGACACAGGCAAACACTGAGTTGAGAAACTGAAATGTATTTTTAAATGGGAGTTTCCTGCCCATTTCTATAGTTCAAGTGACAGCCTGATTTTTTTCCTCTTTATACCTTGTCTCACTGAGAGCAACCAATTTGCTGTTTCTAGGTCCTCATGTCTTACCACTTCTATTTTGCTCTCCTATTCTCTTGTTTCTCCTCTTTCATTTTCTCTCCATTTTCTTTTTCTTTTAGATTTTCCATTGGTGCGATATTAAAAACACATCTTTCTAGCGCACTGGAGAGATGCTTTGTAAATATATATATTTAAACTGAAGAGTTTTCTACTTTTCACTGTTATGCTGTAATGTATTACATTATCTTTCTACTTTACTGTAATATTATGCTCCTGTTTTATGTTTCACTACTAAATATTTAGGTGCTAAAATACTGGATTTTGTAATAAAATATTATTAAATATTATATCTTTGACTTTTTCTATGGTTTGTTTCCCCCCTCCCCCCAGTCTGGAAGTTGTGATTGAGGTAACTTTCAGAACTAGAGCTCTTTTTTAGCTTGATGTCTTTGCCTACCCAAACACAAATTGCCCAACTAAAATAATCTTACTCAAACCAGCTATTTAAGTTAAACTGCTATTCTCTGCATTTTGACCACAAGAAATAGCTTCTGATTTTTGAATCTCCTTATCTCAGTTTTAGTTTTTCTTTTTGTTTTTGTTTTGTTCCTGATGGCAGTGTGAAGAATGCTTGTGTTGGCAGCACAGTGTATGCATGGGACTGTTGGAGGACAGCATTCCAGAGCAGTACATCTGTTATATCTGCAGAGATCCACCAGGTACGAGCAGACCACCTTTATCTGCAGCTGTCTGCTTGGGATTTTTAAGGAGAGATGTTGTGCATTGCTTAAACTGTTAAAGCTTTGTCTGTTTTGTGTTATCCGTCATATTTTCTTGGGGCAAGTGATTCTAGGTTTGTCTCTGAGCAGACACTTTCTTGTTAATAGCACCTTGTGCAGCTATGCTACATCTTATTCATGATCTCAATTACCATCACTTTACTTCTTGAAACTTAATTACTCCTTAACATTAGTGCTTTTTTATGTTGGTATAGTCTGAAAAGCCTTTTTTAAACAAATCATCCTCGTTCAGCACTCTGTTTGCCTATACGTGGAATCACATCCGTTCATTTACATATCTCTTTAGAGAGGACCAGTTCCCGTGGTACACTCAGCGGTGCTGAGGATGCCATTTAATATTAACTGTAATTTTATATGTTTGTGTTTGTCCAGTATTATGTAAATAAAGGTGTGGAACTGAAATGTGAAAATGAAACATAGGAATAATATATGAAATATGAAAAAAATCTAGCACTTTTAATGGTAAATGCTAGTGCACAAACAGCACATTTTGAAGGTTGTTAGGGTAAGTTTGGTAAGAATTAGGGAAGGTCTGTTTACTTCTAAACTGAATACATTTGATTAGGAAGATTCTAATTTGTCCATAAACCCATTTTTCCTAGCAGTTACTTGGAGAAGAAAAAGTACAATTTGTCAGGCAGAATACTAATAACTTTCTTCCAATTGTTACAAATGCACATACATGTCTTCTGGTGAAACCTCCAACAGTCCAGATGTTTCTTAAAGGGCAGTGAGACTGCATTCCAAAATTTACTTTTGTTCTGAATTTAGGCAATGAAATCTGAAAGCTGTTTGCAGAGTGTAAAATAGCACAGTTCTGATTTGTCATTTCCAAGATGAAAATTCAGGAAAATAGAGCTGGAAAGATGTGACTTTTCCATTTGCCCCAGTCTGAATCCGAAAGGATGGTGTAGAATGGTGTTTGATAGTTGAGAGCGGTGCACTCTTTGAGCAGTCAAGGTTCTTCTTATTAAAACCAACTAATTTGTCTTGTGTTCTTTCCCTGCGCTGTACCAGGTACTTCATTATCCCCTGCTGTGCAGAGACTGCTTCCCTAATTTTTATCTTCTCTCCCTTCCTAACCATTACTTCTTTTCTTTCCATGTCAGGAGAAAAAGGTCATTCACAATGTCAGTATTTTAAAGTGTATTGGGATAATGGGCAGAAAGGAGATAGACAGGGTATTCTCCTGAAAGGTATGAAGGGCTTCCATCAACCCATTCTTTGTTCTGTATATGATGATAGTCTGATATGAAATTGAGTGTAACATATTGCAGTCACTCTTGTTTGTCTGGGTTCCTTATTGTAAACAGCAGCATTGGAATAATTAGCATTATACATCCTGAGTTTTGGTGTTTTGGTTTTGCTGGTTTTGGTTTTTTAAATGGCTATTAGGTTCCTATAGAAGAAGTAGCTAAATATTCATTGATGCCTGTTGGGTTAAGACTATGGATGTTGCCATAGCATGGGGGACCAAGAAGTACACTTACATCAATACCCTGTCTAGTAGTGTCTGGTACAAAGGCATCTCAAAGTAGAATGCAGGAGCAATGCTGGCAGATAACTTTGAAATGTCTGCTTTTCATGCAGCCTTCTCCTGGCTTCTGATAGATAGATAATGATTTCAGTATTGAAACTTTCTGGTTTGGATATGTCCATATAAAATCCACTCTCTTAACATTTTCTTGGTAACTTAGTTTTCTTTAAAGTAAGTTGCAGTAATTAGATAAATTCATGATGAGATTTTATTTTCAAATGCCATTTAGAGAGGACTTGAGATTTCAGGTTTATTTTTTGGTTTTATGAGTTTTAAAGAGCTTCCTCTTAATCCAGGAAAACCAAATTTTAATGTATTAATAACAAGATCTTAAATCATTCTTTCATGTATTAGGAGATGTTTAGGAGAGTACAGCTTGTAATTATAACACTCTAGTTATTTAAGACTAGTTCTGCTGTGGCTTTAGATGGCCCTCAATTTGTTTCTTGCTTACCCCCCAGGTCAGAGGTGGAGTGCCAAATATCTTTATGATAAAGAGTGGTTAAACAATGGACACATGTGTGGATTATCATTTCTGAAAGAGAACTACTCTCATCTTAATGCCAAAAAGATTGTGTCAACGCATCACCTACTGGCAGATGTATATGGTGTAACTGAAATATTGCATGGACTGCAGCTGAAGATTGGGATATTAAAGTAAGTATCAGTGCAGGGTTTATTGTCTATCTTTATGTATTTAGGTAGCAGAGACTACCATTATTCCAGGTGTAATAAGCTCTCACATTAATGTTCTTTCTTGTATAATATTTGAAACACTTCAAATGCAAGATGTAGAGTACCCTCAGCTTGAGTGAGAGTTGTGTTCAGCATGGTGTATTAGGATTATTAGTGATGTTTTTAATTACTATTTTTTAATAGTCAGTTTGGTGTTAAAGGGACATCCTGGATTTATTCTAAATTGATAAGTGACCTAGGAGTACTTAGTTTTTGATAATGGTGCTTCCCGATAGCTGTGATCTTCTAGCAGAAGTGGACACTTAATAGTTCATTCTCTGTAATTTGCTTTTTTTCCTCCCCTTTGTTCCAGAAATAAGCATCACCCAGACCTTCATCTCTGGGCTTATTCAGGGACACGAAAAGAACAAGAGCAAATAACTGTTGGGGTAGAGAAAAAATCAGTGACTTTGCCAGATTCTGTTAATCCAACCGGAAGGACATGTCGCAGTCAAAACCATAGAGAGCCACGCAGCATACCCCAGAAGATGGGAGAAACTTACATCACAAGTGAGCACAGTTACCAAAAACCGCAGAGTTTTGGTGAAGACTGCAAAGCAGTCGCTGACCCTATGAGCTCAGATGATGAAGATACAAGTAGTTTTGATGAAGATCAGGAATTTCACACAGAGAATAGAAACTGTTTACAGTATTCTTTTAAAGATGGTGGCATGAATGAGCAGGTAAGTATTATTCTTCCTCTGGGAAGTTTCTTAGTTGGAGAAATATGCTCAAGGTGATAAAACTCAAGCACATACGAGTATTTAGAAACTTTCATTGCCAGAAGTCAACGTATTCTATCACGTAAGTCAGTAGAAATCATTAGAAGCAGAAAGCTGGATCACTGGAATAGTTCAGGTGAACTATACCCATTTCAGCTGGTGAATGAAATGTGAAGTATGGTTAAAGTATTGCCTATGCTAAAACTGTTTATACTCAATTCACTGGTTGTGGGAGGTGGGGGGGTGGTGTGGAACTCCTATGCTTAAAATACAGGATCTTGGAACAGAACTTATGTGGTTTTTGCAAGGTGAGGAAAATGGGACAGGTTTCTTTTTTTCTTCTCAGTTCTGTTTTCTATATTTCAGTCTTCTGTTGTTTGTTAAACTACTACTTTTATTATTATTGTACTGTATTCTTTTAATAGCAACACTATGTACAGTTAATTCCACAAGGAGTGACCAACAAATTTCGCCTCGTGCACCTTCTTTTGAGCCTTTTATATTGTGTATTTCTTCTAATTAAACATTTCACATGTTTTTAGTCAGGATTGTATTTGGCTATTTAAACATCTTTCATTAATCGTTTAAATCTATTGCTTAATGGAAAAGGTCTGAAACTTGTCAGTCTGGTTCTAGTGAAGAGTTCTCTTTGAGCAAAAACGCCAAGTGAAGCAATCCTTTCTGTTTTCTGCAATGCCAACTGTGTGAGAATAAATCGCCCAACTTATTCTCCTTTTGAAGTATACTTTCTGGTGTGGAAGAAATGAGAAAGACGTGTCTCTTTTAGTTTGAAAAGTGGCATGTAAGTTATGTAGTCTGAATGGGAAATTTTGGCTTATTCTAGATGGGAATAATTTTGTATGCTAAATTGCATGATTGTAGTTTGTATAGTAAGGGGACTTGCAGCAGTGTGAAATAGGCTTTCCTTCAAACAGTAGCTTAAGTTGTCATTATAAATAGTATCAATTCATCTAGAATTAAAAGTAAATATATGTGAGCAGTGAAGCAAAACTAATGTTTTCTAGATATCTAAAAAGCTGCGTGCTCTCTGTTTTAAACCAAGAGGAGATCTGGTTTGGGGTAGTATCAGAGTATTCTTTCCTTACTTCTCCTTGTTGTCAGTAGTCAGCCTTGATACCTTAAATGAGACTTTCTGTCTAGAGTTAGTATATATTTAAAAGCACTCCTTGGTTTTTCCATAAGCCTGTTCATACTTGCCTTAAAACCAAGAGGACACTGAGATTGGAGTGTCATTTTTTTACATGAAATAAGTTCTCTGTAAGGTGCGTTCTTCACCTCTCCATGTCAAAGTTTTGTTTGTTGCTTTGATTTCTCCTTCTAGCATCCTGCAAAGCCTTAAATGTTCTGCTTGTTGATACTGTTTTGTCTTAACCTAATCTACAGTTCTGTTACATATCCTCTTGTATAAACAGTGTTCAGATTGACTATTATCAAGTTCCTTTTTGGACTACCCATCATTTAAAATTACATTTCCTTGTTCTTGCTTCTGAAAGAATGAGCCTTCCCCATCTGAACCTGACATTTCTTTCTTCACAAGCTGGAGCCTGTACTCTGCTTCTCTTACTACCCCCTGCCACCACTCCCTGATTGCCTACACTGGTCTTAGAGGAGGACCTGTTTGACCTTGTGATTTTGTTGCTTTTCTCAAAGGAGTATTTATTGGCTGTTTGAATAAATACAGAGATCATTAAAAGGGTGTGTGTGCACGGGGAGAATCTCTTCTGATGTTATTTAGATGTTATTTAGCTTTAAGATTTTCTCTGACAGTGCAGTGGGCATCTAAAAGATTCACCTAACCAAATGATACGGTTTAGTGTGAGGTGTCCCTGCCCATGGCAGGGGGGTTGGAACTAGATGATCTTAAGGTTCTTTCCAGCCTTAACTATTCTATGATTCTGTGATCTTGGTTTCAGAATGGTGCACTCATACAGCACTGGAAGAATGACATTCGTCTCTTATGCTTTTAGAAAGAGTCTGAAAATTGTAAGAAGTAGGGCATCTCTTATTTATGTTTGAATTACCCTCTGTAAGATTATTAACAGTTTGAATAGTGAAAACCTTGTGGAGGCAAACCTGATGTCTTGAGAGAAGAAAGATTTTTATTGGAAAGGTTGTAGAATTTAGAGTCTTCATATGACTTCTCAAATCTCTCTGTGATAAATAACTTTAATTCCTTTAATGCATATTTTGAGTATTGACCATACTTGTCATCCAGATTTTCTCGTAAAGCTGCCAGCAGGTTGGCCCAAGTTTGATCTGGTTTTTTTTTTTTTTTTTTTAGTAGATTTTAAAAATCTTTTTGTTTTGATGGGTTTTGGTTTTTGGTGTTTTTCTCAATAAATAACTTAAAATCTATCAGTCCCTATTTTCTTCTTCCCCTCTCTTCCTATTATTGACAGAAGTGTGTTGTTACGAGATGTGGAAAAAGAAATTAGCTGAGCACTTCATCAGACAAGTGTATTAATACAGTAAAATAAGGTTCTTATTCTGGCATTTGCCATGAACTGACGTTGTGAGCACACATCTCCAGCATTCTAGTTCCTAAAATAGAATCGTAAATAGTGAAAAAACATCAGCTCTGAAATCACAGTGGATAGAAAATGGAAACTGTGAATCCTGCTAATTAATGGAGATACCGAACATTTCAACTCGTTAAATCTGGTGTATTTCCTTTGGTTGTTTTCATTAGCTGAAATGCCAAACAGAGAAAGATGAGGATGTAAGGATACTAATTAATTCAGAGCAGTTAATCTTCCTCAGAGACTCCTTTTGCATAACTCTGCATATTATTGCCCTTGTAACTAACCCCAGGCGTGTTCAGTTCTGACCCAGACTTGTGCTTGCAACTCACATGGAACCATAGCAATGGTAGGAAGAGAAGTCTTTTGTCTTAACCAACAAATAGAATGGCCAGCAAAATAGAGACTTTTGACGTCTTGGATATGAATGCATTTTAGGCATTTTTTCTTCATTCTCTAGAAACAAACTTAGGGTTTTGCACATTTTTTGGTGGACCAGTTCAGTTCAGATTTCATTATTTTACTCATGCTTTATATAAAAAGAGCACAGAAATGCAGTCTGTCTTGCTGCATCAAAGTGCTTAAGCTGGTAGACTTCACCTCTTGCCTCACTCCTCCAGTGCTATATATACTCCTTTGTATGGAATTCACATTTTGTTTGGTTTAGTCTATTGCTGTATCATGGTACATGGCTTTTTGACTATGCTTTTTGTCAAGTAGACAGAAGTACAATTCTAAACCAGCATCATTTGTTGTGTGACAAGTGTTGAAATCAACACCTGAAAACAAAGCAAACATAAAACAAACCCTCTTAAATGGCAATTTTTTTCTTTCTGTTGCTCCTATGAAGAAGAATTCTGCTGAAGGAAACACTGTGTTTGTTTGTAATGAAAGAAAAGGCTCAGAAGAACAAGTGGACACACATCTTCAATGGCAGCTAAATCTCCTTACCCACATAGAGAATGTACAGAATGAAGTCACCAGCAGAATGGACCTGATTGAAAAAGAAGTTGATGGTAACTGCATTGCTAGATACTTGTTAATACACCTGTAACAGCATCTTTGATAGCCACTGTGTTGTGTGATCTGAGGCACTGAGGACAGATTTTTAAGTATTGCATTCAAATTTGGGTACCAAAATGATAATCAGAGCCTGCAGCCCCACACCCTTCCACAAGTTATGAATGCCCAATAAAGTAGCTTAAGCACTCAGGACCCCTGAAAGTTTAGCTTAAGTTTGTGATATTAGGTAGAATTCAGAAAGCTGAGATAACTTATCTAATCTTTATCCAGATATAGATCATAAAGTTGATGGATTTTTCTATGCCTGGAGTGGTTTTGGCCGGATTGTTCTGGCAATTGACAATATTTAGGGATAAAAATGTGTTCATTCTGTCTTCAGCTTTGCTTTGCTATATATCAGTAAGACAAATCAGGCTTTGTGAAAAACCTTCTGTGGAGTTGTAGCAGAGGAGTAAGTATTACAGCACATAAGTTTACTCACCAGTCATAGAAACTAAGAATGAGGGAAGCTTTTAGTCTACTCATAGGAGTCCTTAATTATCTTTTGACAAATAAAATTGTCTTAGTTTTACTTTCAGTATTCCTGCTAGTACTAGGCAGTATTTCTAGGCTAAGAGGGTTGACCTTTTCCCTTCTCTGCCTCTACAAGCATAGAAATTCCTTGAAATCATTTGTTGAAGATTAGCAAAACCATTCTGTAATCTGGACCTTGTAAACAGGAGCCTGCTAAAGTGACAGAATCCTTGCGTTTAAGGATTGTGTTTTCTGTTGCAGAACTGTCATAGCTAGATCGTCATGAACTGAGGTTTCTTTTATGTGCGTGACTAATAAACCATTAGCTACAAGTATAATTTGCTCCTAGTATCTTTTTATAGTAACAGTCAAATCAGAAGATACGTTTGGATTGTTCAAGTGAAGTGTGGAGTTAGTTGGTGTTTCATAGAATTGTTTGGGTTGGAAGGGACCTTAAAGCTCATCCAGTTCTAACGCCTGCCTGCCATGGGCAGAGACACCTTCCACTAGATCAGGTTTCTCCAAGCCCTGTCCAACCTGGCCTTGAACACTGCCAGGGATGGAGCAGCCACAGCTTCTGTGAGCACCCTGTACCAGTGCCTCAGCAGTGACTTCTTCCTTGTATCTAATTTCTTCTTTTAAGCAAAAATCACAGCCTCAGTACATTTTCCCTTCTTATAAGAGACAGAGTAAGAAAGAGAAGTTTAAGTTTTATGAAAGCTGGTTTTTGAAGACTTATTCTAATCAACTTCTTCCTTTTCCTTCTGTAGTTTTAGAAAGCTGGCTTGATTTCACTGGAGAACTGGAACCACCAGATCCTCTGGCAAGATTGCCTCAGCTCAAGCGGCGGATCAAACAGCTCCTAATTGACATGGGGAAAGTACAGCAAATAGCGACACTTTGCTCTGTATGACAAAAGGAAGAATAAAGAAATAAAAATAGGATCTTTACGGTGAATTTTCTTACTAGCCACAAGACTGACAGGAAGTCAGCCAAAAGCTGAGCATTTATCTGGTTCTTTGCTGATTAGTAACCTGAAGCTTTAGAGAGGGGAATTCAGAGTAAGGAATCTCTCGTATTGAAAATCTGAATATGCAGTGCCCACACTTCAAAATGTAACATATTTCATACTGAAAAAATGCTGATATGATTTGAACATGATAAACAAGACCACCCCCCCCCCCCCCCCCGGAAGTTCAACAAACAAAAACTCGGTGAAGAACAATGCTACTGTTTGGAAACCTTTGGCAAAAACAATCTAACTTAGCAGAATCCAGCTGACTAGATATTCTTGGGAACTGCTTTTTTAATGAATTCCTCTTGTCTTGCTAGTGAAAGACAGACACAGAGAGATCTGTATCCTCTCTACAAAGGAAGTTTTTAGATTATTTCCTTCTCATGAATGTTCAGGAAAGCAAATGTTAGCTTTGATTTTTTTTTTGTTTTTTTTTGTTTTTTTTTTAAAGAAACTACTTATCATGGTCTCCTTTTTTAAACTATTTTTTTTTAAATAGGAATCCTTATTACAGCACCCTTAGGCTCCTTTCAAACGTAAGTGGCAAATAGTGGTCAGATGTGCCAAATAATACTTAAAACCACTGGGATGAGAATTTGGTTATGACTTATGTGAAGGTTTTTTCCAAAGTCCTACTCGGTGCCAGCAATCCATCCAAAATTGTGTCTAGTTTATATTTTTTTATGTTCTATTGCAATGTTCAGGGTTCAAGGTACAATTTTTGTCCTGGGAAAGCTCTGTTCTGGTGTTGGCCCTCTGAAACTTTACCATCCTCAGCTGGGATGAGGAATGACAAGAGCAGCAAATCTGGCTGTGGTTGGGAATATGCTAAACCACTAGAATAAATCTCACGAAATACATGATCCAGGGTGTTTTAATGAAACCTCTCAGCTTCAGTGAATGAAATGTCATGAAACCAAAGGCAGCCTACTTGCTCTGTTAGCTCTTGCTGGATTTTGAGCCCAGGAATTTCCCTGTGCTTCTAAGTTGCCGCTGTACCCAGCGCTACACACACATTTGTATGTGTATGTATATGTGTATAGCTACGCATGTACATACATACATACTCTACATTTCTATCTACACATGTCTAGTTTTGTTACAATAGACTCTAAGAACTGGTGTTTAACATGAAATGTTACCTTTTAACAAGCAGTTTCTAAAAATGAAAATAATGTATGTACAGGTTTTGAAATTTGTAAAATATGACTGTTAAAAGGAGGCTATTTAACTGGTGACATTAAGATACTTGAATGTTTTATGCCTCACGTCTGTTTATCAGTTCTAGTTATCTGTATAAATGCATTTTAGAACCGATAGACAGTAAACTTGAATTTACCTTTTGATAAAGAGTACAAGCCACTGTACATTCAAAAAACTATTTAAATTTGCAAACACACTGTTCTATATGTAAGGTACTGTATGTAAAACTGTTTATTAAAACTATTCTGCATACTCTCCATTTTCCACTGTTCTTCCTGATCTGCATACAAATGTAATGATTGTTCTAATGTACAGACCATCAAAAATCATCTTGGAATGCCTTTTGAGGATGCATAACATTGAATATGTGCCAAAGATGGATTATCTGGGAAAGACTTTGCAGCCAGTGCATTGAACTTTTATGACAGAACCGTTATTGAGGAAGCAAGCAGCACGGCTGGTTCATTGCTAAACTAAACCTACCCCAGCGTTTCCTGTTTGTCTGTCATATCTGCAGTGAGTTATCACTATTGATGTCCAAAGCAAAATGTAAACCCCTGTTACAGGGTGGTTGCTATTTAAAAAGTCTTGCCACATCAAGCTTGTAGGAGACATTGCAGAGCTGCATGGTAACATGGAAGTTAATTATGGAATGATTGGCAACTTCATAATGCAGAAAGAACACAAGAGCTGAGGAGCTGTTGATGTTTTTATAGCAACTGTTAATAAATGAAATACTCTGTTATGTAGTTGGATGCTTAAATAACTGCTTCAAACAATATGAATAGTTGAGTGACCTACTTGCTTTGGAATATGTGAGACTTTCTTCTGTATTATTCACCTGCTGCATAACCTTGAATGTGGTACTGTGTAAGAGAAGTATAAATCCAGATGAATTACTTTGAAACAAAGTGGAGTGTATTTACAGAATCTATAGAGCATACACTGTAGCAACATTATGCAATGTGTGTGATGTAATATAATTGTAAATGTTACTGAAGGTGGAAGTGGACCCAGAGATTCCAAGTGGGAGGATGGAGGTTGCATTCTTAGTGCAGAGATGAAGGAATGGTATCCTGAAAAGGAAATAACAAGGTTCAAGTTAAAAGTTTGCTGCAAGCTTTAATTTGTCTTGTTTGTATTTGTAATGGTCTCTGAATTTACATGAGTATGTAATTGTATCCCTCAGGATCCTGCCTTATTGGGATGGACTGTGCTTACAAGAACAAGCAATCTGCCCAGTACTTCTTTTATCTTAATTTCTTATGTAGTCACATATTAGAAAGATCCTTGCAAGCATTCATATCTTCTGAGGCACAATCTCAGTGTCCTTTTGGACTGTGCTGTGATACATCATGTGTGACTTGAATGCTTCACAGACTTGTCTGAGTTTGCTTTCTCAAACTGTGATGTCAGTTGCTACCATGTGAACGTTAAGTTTTGGCTCCAGATCCTCAAGTATTCGAAGGTTTGGGACGCTTTTGAAGTATTTTCTTTGAACACTTACAAGTCAAGTGCCATACAAATGCTAAGTGTTTTGCACAGAGTGGAACCTACAGTTGATTGCTTTGCTCATGTGCCAGTCAAACCTGATGTGACCTGGTTCAGACCAGTATCGCTTCCAGTCAGCCTCATCAAGAATCTTCTTCCTGTAGGCATAGTTTTCTGTCTTCCTCTAAATAAGCCAGGGATCTACAGAGAGTGTATTTCAACATCATTTATCGAAGTGTGAATTGCAATCACTTGTGCATAATTAAGGCAGACCCACTTGGAGAAAGAAATAGTATATGGCAGTGTGAGGAGTGGTTTTGGTACATGTGCGCAGAAGGGTAACAATTATATATTTGCAGCCTTTTAACCTAATATAAGTTCTTAATAGCAATAAATAAAAGGGAAGTGCCGTTGTACAGAAGCCTCTTGTGATTTCACAGGGCTAAATGGCAATCTTGTGGAGCCTTTAAATGCCCAGCTTTCTGCCTGAGGGTTGTTTTTATTCTTGGTGGTATCAGGGTGATGTGTTTCAAAGCTGCCTTCCTCTGACTGTGCTGTGGGCATCTACATAGGAATTCTGCATTTTCAGTTGCAGTGATGGCAGTAGGACATCAGTATCGCAGTCATAAATGAAATGTACTCTTGGTGACGTGATCGAATGGGCTGCCTATGTTTCAGCTACAAAATGGGAGATACTTCATATGGCAGGGAATGGGTTGGAAGATGCTTCCTGGTAACCCTTTTGGGTAGCTGTAGGTTGAGTAGTGCCTGTATTTTGATATTCTGGCTCAGATACACAGGCGTTTGTTCTCTGTAATTTGCAGTGGTAGAAGCCTGTGGCCCTCTTTAAATAGTTGAAGATGGGTTGCAGTTTTCTAATAGATTTCAAGTGTTTGCTGGGTGGCAAAGAACTTGAAACTGTTCTTTCATGGGTGCAGTCTTGTATGGCTGACACCCACCTGTTTCAGTTTTGTCTCTGAGCTTCCCTACGTGCTCCTCATCTGATCTTCATCTTGCATCTGTTTTTCCTTTTGTTCTCCAGCTTTCAGCACTGGCTTATGTGATGCCTGGAGGGTTTCACTCCTGTTCTTGTGCCCAGTTCTTTATGGCTGCTGTGGGAAGCACTCCTACAGGAAGGTCTCTACTCTTCTGGCCTCAGTTTCCAGTGTGTGCTATGAGTTGGGTACAGTTGGAGTGTGAGTACCATAATCAAATGCTCAGATGTTCTTGGTGCCTCCCTTTAGTAAGAGACTCCTGATCTCTTTCTGCTCCCATCTGGCTTCTGACTTAACTGGGCTTGAATGACTATGACAGCAAAATGCCTCTGGCACTGCTGGGCTCCAGCACTCCTTACCAAACTGAAGGTAGGGATGTGAAGGAGTCACTCAAACATCACAGTTAAAATCAGGAAAGTATTTTGGTGCTTGCGAACCGGAACATTTTTCCTTTGTATTTGAAGGGAAATTACAACTGTTCTCTTTGCTGAAACTTCAACAGACACAAAGTGGATCCTGAGCTGAACTGGAGCTTCATATAAATACCAACAAAAGTAAGGCGTGAGAAGGACTCTGCAAACAGGGGCTTCGTAGCGAGAAGTGTGCGGTGAGGCTGGCTGCACTACTTTGTTCTGTGGTGGTTCTGTGGAGGTGCTGATGTGAAAAGGAGGTGAATGCAATGATGCCATTCCTTTGCAAACAGGACCCATCTTTGTCACGTTGGTTTACGACACTGGAACTGTCGTTTTTACTGCTTAGAAGTATTATAGTACATGCACCTTAATTTTGGAGTGCTTATTAAGGCCAGAGGATTAATCCCTTTGACATGCCCATTGGTATTCTCACGTTTTATGAGCTGACACTGTATTTTCCCCTCTTGTACTGAGTGTGTATGGCTTTAGGTGATGATTTTACAGAGGATGTTTGAAATACTTCAGTAATGATTTTTATTGTACTGTGCTATGTCCCGGGCACTGGGTGTGGGGGGGGACTGTCTTTAGCAATAAGTATTATACACTATGTGTATATCTGTTTATATATGGAAAATGAGTATGAAGCGTGTAATGATGGTGAAAATACACTGCACAAAGAGCAGGCTGTGCATTTGGCAGCCATTCTGCACCAACCTGAGCAGCCCAAATGAAAAATTGGAGACCACATGGAGAAAAGGAACTCCATGAAAAATGGTTCAGGAGTGAATTTCCCTTCCCATACGCACTGGGCCTGTGTGTAAATGCTAGATGAGCCAGCCTTATTCTATGAATTGAGTAACTAGAGCTAATTCAGTTGCTGTTTACATCCAACAGCAGCCTTCTATTCTTTAACACCTCTATTCAGCTGTAGCCACGTGCATCAGTGTATTGTCACTAAACACTCTGAGAGAGGCAGCAGTGCACTATTATATCTTCTGTGAGAGAAGCAAAATACTTTCTCCTGTGATTTGTTTTTTACTATAGCAATAATGTTGACTGCATTCTAATACTCACAATAAAGGTCTGTTGAGATTGTTACGTGCCTGGGCTCCCATTCAGTGGACTTTTGTTTTGGTGAGCTGATGAGTGCTTGTATGTGTTTTAAACCATCAGGGAATCTTCAGTTGCGTTTTTAGCCTCTAGTCGCTAAGTTGTATGCAGCTGATACTTACTGGAAAGCTTCGGGGAATCTTCAATTGTATTTCAGCCTGAAAGCTAGTTACGGAGGCAGTAAATTATCTGCAGTGCTTACACACTGTGTGGCAAAGTAACTGGAAGATTTTTCTCTTCCTGAACTGCTTTGGTGTTTAACAGTCAGGGTTTGAGTTCTGGAGTGCACTCGGTCATTGAAAGATGACGTCTTTCAAGGCCAGGTTGGACGGGGCTTGAAGCAACCTGGTCTAGTGGAAGGTGTCCCTGCCTGTGGCAGGGGATTGGAACCAGATGATCTTGAAGGTTTCTTCTAACCCAAACCATTCTATGGCTCTGTGATTCACAGTGATGGCAACTCTGTGGGCAGACATCTGCCTTCTGAGGGTGTTTCTAGTTTTGTGCCTTTGCACAGTGTCTTTACAAAATAGCTTCAATTTGCTTTTAATTGATTTGCTTTTAATACTTCCTGCAAACTGTTGTTCAGGACTCTGCTGTAGTAGAAAACGAATAAGCAAGCAATGCTAAGAAAGCTCTTGTGGACATCCTGCCATCCAGGGTGTAAGCCATGAGCAGCAGATGAATGAAATCGAACAGAAGCTTAATGAGTCACTAATGTAGAGGAATTATGTTCACAGCAAAAATAGGTATGATCATGTAAGATAAGAGATATAAACATGTAAACTCAAACAAAATTTCAACTCTTACACAGATAGTTTTATCATTATTGAAGGGTCAGTCTCGGAGATGTCTCTCACATTAAAGATACAAGGCCAAATTCAGATCTTGGAGTAATACACCAAAGCACTTATTTTTTTAGCTATTGATCTTATTAAAGAAGAGGTTTCCTGAGTCAGACCAAACATCTGCCCAGCCCAGTGTCTGATCTTCAGTAGAAACAGTGTCAGCATCTGTAAAAGCATCTGACTAGAAAAGATCTTTACAAATAGGTCTTTCCCTTAATGTATCTTTCACTTCTGCTAAACTGAGGTTTCCTTCACCAAAACCCTCATGAAGACCATCAATTTTATCAGTCACTGACAGATCTGTGCTCCATGGGCTTCATCCGTCTTTTGTTCATTCATTTCAGCATCGGATAGCATGCTGAATTCCACAGCCTCGTACTGCAGCACAAGGAGTTGTGTTTGCTGTTGAACTTGCACTCTGACTCCATTGGCTGTACACTGTTGCCTTCAGTTTGGAGAAGGTGAAGCATTGCATTATCAAGAAGACCAAAAGCAGTTTGTCCTACTGACACCAGAAGCCTGGCACCCTGTTGCTGTCCTTGTGTGACTGGCTGTGTCCTTCCTCAGTGTGTTAGCTTGCCTTTGTCAAACACTGAACTGATCCAGTGTGCACATCTGCCCTTCGTGCCATTGTGGCTTGCAGATCTGGCTTCTGTTTGGGGTTGCAAAACAATCTGCATCCCAGAGGCTGTGTGACTGAAAGAAGTCGTTCTCTACCTTTCATTACTGTGGTACCATTAGATGAAGGAATACTGTGACCTCCAATGGGCAAGTAAGAGAAAAGTCATTTACCTCTCCTAGAAATGGTTCATTTCTGCAGGGACAAAGGCAAATTCAAGCATTCTTACATGGACTTCTTTAGGTTCTGTGGTCACCAAAGGCAATTTGCCAGCTGGCTTATTGAAACACATACCACTGTGAAGCCCTCTGCCCACTTTTCTGGCCTAGCCAAGTTTAGTGTAGAAGTTACTGTAGCTTCCCTGTTGATCTTTGAATCTGAAGAACATGTCCTGTATGAAGTGACTGAAACTTGCATTATCTGCTGGGGCTCTGCTTTTTTCCTTTATCATCTTTCCATTTTGTATGGCATGAGGACTTCTTAAAACCTAATCAGAGATGAAAGTTCAGTCAAACTTGCCAGTTCAGTCAGACTGCCAAAATCAGTCAAAGAAGATTGAGACTAATGGCTCATGGTTAGGAAGAACTGTACCAAGTGTAAAACGTTGTTCACCTCTATGTATGTGTGGTAAGTTCCTAACAAATGGTGTTAGATAGCATTCTTACATAGTTTCCTTAAAACGTAGGGAGGACGGCCCAATATTGGTGATTTAACAACAGAAAAGCAGGTTATTGTTTAAAAGTAAATTAACTGATTGATATGGGCATAATTTACCACTGTTTTCAGTTCTTAACACTTTTGCTTCCAATTTGCTGCCTCATTCAAGAGGCTCCCTTAAATCTGTCTGTTACACTAAGGTTGCCTCCTGAGGCTTAAGTTTTATGTGGGTGAGAGCAACTTGTCTGTGAGTACAGATGTTTGTATATTCATATACAGGAATAATTTACCCTCGGGCTTTTGGATATGTAAAAGCTGCAGTTGCACAAACTGTCCTTTCTGCTAAGCAAGTGTGTGCCAGCCTGGAACGATGGATAAATGCTCTGCTTCTCCCCTGAGGTTTGTGATTTCAGTGTTTTCCTTTCCCCCAGCAATTACCCTCTTGTTTGAGCGGCTTTTTGCCAGTGTGTACAATAAACAAGCCCCTCATTTCCAGCAGCACAGCAATGATTTTGAGGACAGGTTTATTTTAAGGCTGTGCTGGCCCCAGGGACGTTTTCTCCTTCCCCCCCACCCCCCCTTCACCAGTGAGCAAATTGAAGGTATTCTTCCATCTTTTCTCAGGTGCTAAAAATAAAGGTCAGTTCAATTGTCACTGCACTGAAGGTTATGAAGTGAGGCTTTCATTAGCCTGACCAGCCATAGACAAGGGCCTTTTTTAATTCTTTTTAGTCCACGGGCTATTGCATCCCATTGAACTTGCATGTACCAAGATACTCGTCTTGGTTTGACGCACATTTAGGTGTGGTTTAAGCGATGCCAATTGCCAAAACTCACTTTCTCACTTTGTTTTTTTTTAAGAGACTTTTAAGACTTTGCTGTTCTTCCCAAGATGCACAGTGCAGAGGTGATTTTCTGGGTGATTCTGAAGGAAATAAAAGTAATCTTGGGCATCAACACTATGTAGATATTGTGGACTTGTGCTTCTTTCTGTTAATGGTAGCCTTTTGGTACTTCTCTTTTTCTGTCTGCCTTGCTCTGTTATCAGCTACTCATGACCTAGCAAAGTATAAAGGAAGTGAATAGCTACCTTAATGAGCTTGCTTCTCATTTGCTGCACAAGGAACACGAATGGCACTATTTTACTAACTATAGAATACTGGGCTAAATTGGTATCTCTCACATACATCCCCTGGGTATGTGTTTCAGTGCTTTGGAAACATCCTTATACCTGGCAACACCAACCCTGCTGCCCTGGGGAGCCCGTGCCCTGGGGCTGGGCTGTCTCTGGGGGTCAGACAGAAACCAGAGACTCTTGAAACATAATTGAATCACAAATACATATCATGGTCAAACCTTTCATCCTTCCTGGTGCAGCCACTCCAGTGCTGATGCTGGCTGTTCTCTGTTTAGTTGGATTCCTTTGCTCTGCATGTACATTGCCTTACAAATGCTATGCTAATCCAGAAATGTATTTTCTTTCTATGCCTGTTTAATCAGTGCTATTACATGATTTGTTGTCTTTATGCCTCTGAAAGTTGCCTTTTTTGGTCTGCCATCTACACCGGACTTTTTCATCATCTTTCCCCAGCTTGGTCTTTCTGCAGACTATTGGCTTTCCTCAAGCCCATAGTAAGTTGCTTGAAAGTAAAATCCAAATATAGTCCCACTCATTTTAATAAGGCCTAGTCATGCTAAAGCAAGCTTGTGCTGCTGTTTGGGATAACGTTTACTATATATATCAGACAGTGTAGCACTTCAGTGGTCACACAGAAGGATGCTTGTATCACTGACAGCACCAAGATGGTCCCTAAGAGAGCATCAGTAGAGCTGTTTCTGTCTAGTACCCTTGAATCACAAGCGAGAGTGCTGCTATCACTGGAAATGAGCCTAAGACCATCCCCTGAGGATGAAGCCCAAGAAGCTAAGCTGCTTCGTGTTGGATACTTGGCTCTATTAAAGGGCATGGTGCAAGTGAGAGTAAAACCAGAAGGCAGAATACAACTGACTGACTCTTAGTTCCTTTCATAGTCCGGGGGCACTGCATACATCTTGGTGTTCAGTTGACAACCACTTTAAGAGTTGTATTTACTCCTAGTGCTGTGATGTTTGGAGGCCTAGCTTTTGCCTGTCTCGTGTCCCCAGGCTAGGCTCTCTAAAACACAAAGAAGTGTACTTCTGATACAAACTCTGGCTGCACTTTGATGAGAGCTGTAGCTCCAGCCAGGGTCACATCAATATACCCAATGTGCGTGTACATTTAACTGTCTCCTCCATCACCCCTGTGCCTGCTGCTGTTTTTCTCCTCCCAGTGACTGGGCTCAGCAGTGCTCCCTGGAGCGGGGATGAGGACTGAGGAGCACCTCGAGGGCTGTTCCAGGTGAAGGGGCCTCTTGTGGGTTTCTCAGGAGCATCGTATGCGTCACTCGCCCTATTTCATCTCCAGTCCACCAGAGCATAAGTGAGCCCATCCGAGGATGGCTGCTATAAAAAGGCAGGGGAAGGCTATATCTGGTGTGCAGGGCTGTGGTGCTCACAAGAGGGATGGAGCTCCCCCATCGCAGGACGAGCTCCATCCCATTTTGCACTCTTCTTTGCTGCTATGTTAGCATAGTAGCAGCCAATATATTTGGTGAGTACTCTTGTTCTGTTCCTTTGTGTGGCTGTGCTCCCGTTATCTTTGTGCTGTTCTGTGTATTATTCTGATGAAGTAATAATGATCTTGAATCTTGTACTCCGCAGCCTTAGCTAGTTATTGTGTGCTGTGCAGACTGAGCTTGTGTTAAATACCAAGCTATAAGGGCTTTAAATGGTCAGGATTATCTGATGATTTTGGGTGGAAAGAAAAAGGTTTTCTGGAAGAACAGACTGGGCTAGAGAAGGAGCTTGGGTAAGAAAAAGTGATGCTGCAGGGATGCAAAGGTCCTAAGATTATATTTTATAAGCCATCATCTAATTTAGGCTTTAACCTACTGGATTATCTGATAGCTGTCCTCACTTCAGACAGTCCTGCACAACAAGCAATTTGAATCACTGAGTTAATCTCTTAACTCAGATGTAGCACTTTACACAGGGATCTCCGCACACCCCAGAGCAGCTGGCTCAGAGCTTGAGATGGAAATGCTCCTATGTGTGGATGTCTATAGGTGAGCTGACCTAAAATCCCATGAAAATTCTTGCTTGGTCTTAAGGCACACAGTGAAAACTCACAGGAACAGAAGTGATTGAGAGGTCTTTAGGTGCACAGGAGACATCACTGCTTAAAGAAGTCCCTGAGCTGCAAATTGATGGAGGCTGAAAGTATTCAGAATGCTTACATACTTGCACTACTGTGTGTGGTCACACTCAGACCAAATACTGGATAAGGTATGCTTTGGTTTAAATTGCTGCAGCTATGGGTTGGTTTGTTTACTGTGTTGTTATGGACCTGGTCAGTGGAATTAAGAGCATGATGTTCATTGGGTTTTGAAGATGGGGAAATGTCAGATCAACTATAAAAAAGAACCTACTGAATTTCACCATTCTCCTGAAGCAGCATCCAAAGGTGATTTTGAATGCATTAGGAACTGGAGTTGACGGGTTGCTTGCTAGGTGGCTGTAGTGGTTGATCACTTGCCCTAGTAAAAATTGAGAAGTGCTCCTAATATGAATTATTCTGGTGCTAACTGCTAGACATTGATCCTGTTTGGTCTTTCATGACCTAAGAAAAAATACCTGTCCTTTGGTGTAGTGACTGACTTAGCTTCAATGAAGGATAAATACTCAGAAATATTAATGGTGATGTGTGTGTTTATGGCAAAGAGCTGTTTTGTGGTGATAGCACACCAGGCTCTAAGTAAATTACCCCAGGTTCCAGGAAATGATAGCCATACCAGAACAGAGCTGAGACCAATAAACAGAGCAAAGGGTTCATGAGCATCTCCGTCATGTCCTTACCCTGCCCTGTGCACACCAGTGAGTTTTTCAGTATCTCCTGTGCTGCCCCATGCAGAAATGCACACAACAATCAATGGGGAGACAACTGGGAGGACCCAGGAGCCTGGGGCTGTTACCATGCAGCATTGGCAATACCAGGGTTTTGTTAAGAGCAGGCTTGTGGTGAAACCACCCTTACGTTTTTACCTTCTTGCTGCTTTCAGAGTATCAGACAGAATCCCAACCGTTACGTCCATGTGAACTGCAGAGAGAAAAGGCTTTTTCAGAAGGTAGAACCTATGTTCCTCAGTGCTCAGAAGATGGCCAGTTCAGGTAACCCATCCCTGCTCTTATTCTGCTGCTATACAATGTGACCCTTTACTGCTAATGAAAGCTTTGCTTTAGCCTCTGTTTTGAGGAGCCTCCACATTGGTGGTGAGGGCTGCAAGAGTCTTGAAGGGTTGAACCATATTGCAGACCCAGCTTCTCCTGAATGAATTCCATGTTGCTGGAAGTAATCTCTGGGTTTAAAGGTCAATCTAACATTAACAGGCTAATCTTGGCAGCGTTATTTGCATGTTAAATACGTGGTGCAGGTTGTTGTGTACCTGTGTTCTCCTACACATGCTCATGGGCGCTTGGCCTGTGATCAGTGTGCTGGCTGGTGCAGCTGAGCCAAGTTGACTTGAGATGTTTTCCACTGTGCTGTAAGTGGCACAGTTTGGTTTCCTTCCAAAGGCAGTAAAGGAACTAAAAAGCCCAGGGAGAGCAGTGATTTAGAGAGCAGCATGTTGCTTGAAGATGCAAGAAGTTAATGAGATAAACCTAAGGCTGTGTTGGGGAACAGACTGTAATGTTCTCTACTACTATCTTACTATTGTTGCCTATGGTGGGGAGCCTCGACCCTTCTAGATTTGACTTAGAACATATCTCAAAATGCATGGTATATCTTAAATACTGAGAACCTGGATTCTATCCAACTTGCTTGCTTCTGACTTCAAGTCGCTTACCTGCAATTCCTTCACAGAATTACTAGAATTAAGAGCTCCCATTAGGTAAAGTCACCAGGAACAGAGCCCTTTCTGATTCCAATAGTAGCAGTGTTCAAGTACTTGAATTTGTTTGCCTTGCTTTATGTTTTTGTTAATGTCCCATACTGACTCAGGACTCTGTCACTAGTGAAGAAAATATGTTGCTTGTGATCTCCTTCAGGACTGTACAGTGCAGTAGGAATGGTCTTTCCTGTTGGTGTGTGGATGAGAATGGCATCGAGGTACCTGGTAGCAAACAGAGCAGATATCCCGTATCGTGTAAGTCACAGGCTTCTGTTTTTGTTCAGATTGTGTAAAAAGCCATTTAAATCTGCATTTGAACTGCTGAAATCAAGGGCAGGCTTTGATGGACTCTGTTGTAACCAGAACTTGCAGCTCTGAGAAGGTTCATATGATGTCTTCATAAATGATTCAGTGCCCAGCAAATACCTTCCTTTGACAGTGCCTCTCTCTGGCACTACAGGCTTATCCTTCTGCCAGCTGCAGAAGCAGAGGATCTTGGTGAGTCGATACATCAACAGCAGTAGCATCTCCTATGTCCCTCAGTGCCTGGATTCAGGGGCTTTTGATGTGGTGCAGTGCGACACGGAGCTGGGTCAGTGCTGGTGTGTGGATCCAGAAGGAATGGAGATTTATGGCACGAGGCAGAAAGGAAAGCCAAGGCGGTGTAAGTAATATTCAACAAGGTGGTGGCTGTTGTAGGTTTGAAAGCTTTTCTGTGACTGAAAGGTAGCAGGTAGATCAGGAGCTTGGACACTGCAGTCTACGCTTATCCTATAGAAGTATAAGTGCTTAAATGAGGCATTTAAGTCCCTATTTCATGGAATCATAAAATATTTCCTGCCCATGGCACAGGGGTTGGAACTTGATGATCTTAAGGTCCTTTCCAACCCGAACCACTCTACTATTCTATGATAATATCCCAAGTTGGAAGTGACTCAGGATCACTGAGTCCAACTCCCTTCTCCTCCTAAAGACAATACAAGACACCTAGGTGTCCACATTCAATGTAATGAATCTAATCCCAAGACATGGTGTGGTTGTTCAGCTGTTTGTGGGAAGTTAAGAAGGCGCCAATAAACAATACCTTTGTTTCCCATCAGGTCCGGGGAACTGTGAGATCCGAGACCGCCGCATTCTGCATGGGTTTGGGGAGAAGAGCCCACCTCAGTGCTCAGCAGATGGAGAGTTTCTGCCTGTCCAGTGCAAGTTTGTCAACACAACAGACATGATGTTTTTTGACCTCCTTCATAGCTATAACAAGTAAGAGCCCAGGCTTCTGAACATGGAAGCAATCCTGCAAACCTCTTCAAGTCACTGTATTACTGCATCTTTATTCCCCCAAGAAGCCCTTCTTCTGTGACTGCACATGATGCTATTTAGTCACTGGAACAAGTATTTCTTCTGACTTAAATTTTCTCATTTAGAAAAATCTAAGATGAAATCTGAGATTTCATCCCTACAGTTCAATTAGTATGTCCTCAACACAGCAGTGGATACCACACTGTGATCTATATTTGGAAAAATAGCCAGGGCTACTTTTCAGACAGGCACACAGCAGCAAATGAGACATGTGAACAAGGAACAGAGGAATTCAGGTGTAAATATGAAGTAGGAATGATAATTCCATATTGGAGATGAAAGATGGACAGACAGACAAGTGGCAACATGCAAAGAGCACATTCTACATGATGATGGGAAATGCTCATCCATTTAGGTAGTGCCTGGGTTGTTCACACAGGTGAATCAGCATGTGATGAACAGGCTTGCTGGCATATGACTGGCTTTAGGTGATTGTAGAGGGCTGGAAAACACTGGATGAAGTCCTTGTCCATGGGAGCAAGAAACCATTTTCCTGTGGAGGAGATGGGAAATAATGCTCGGGTGGAGAAGTAAGGGATGGGCAAAGGGAACCACAGGGAGAGGACTGTTTTGGTGGTGTTAATGTGGCCTCTCAGTCAATGCTTTATTCCAGTGGAGGGCAGTGGAGTAAATGAAATGTCTCATTCTGTCTTGGCTCAGCCGCAGCAAAGGCGTTTTATTGTAAATGTCAGTTTTGCTGGTTTGAGGATTTTCTTCCTTAATTTAAGCAAATCTGAAAGGCAGGCCCCAAGCGCACAGTGCGCATTTGTCAGAGCTTCAGGAGAGGTTATTTTGGCAGGAGCAAAATAATCCGTCTGTTGGGTTGGTTGGCCTGTGGAGTGTGGAAATTCTAAGAGAGCAATTGCTGAGGAGAAAGCAGTGCTTTAAATGATCAGGGTTTTTAGTTCCATTGGGACGTTTGTCTGCAAAGACCCGGGAGGTTGGGATTTTCTTCTGTCCACATCATGTAATTAATCTTTCCACTCCCAGCTGCCTACCTTCCTAATTATGGCATTGACTTAACCCGCTACCATCATATCTGAGTATCTCAGGTCATTAAAGTATTTATTTTTACATTATTCCTGTCTGAAATGTCATTATCCCATCCCAGAAACAGGAGGCCAGGATACAGAATTGAAGAGATGAGTTCCACAGCAAAGGACTATAGCAGAGCAGGGATTTAAACTCATATTTTATGTTCGTGTAGAGCAGGTGGAGCAACTTTCTTTGGTTCTGCAGACTGATGCTTGAAATCTAGACATATCGCAGTACCTCCCTTCCCAGATTGGTTCCTTACACATTCATAAATATTCCAGAATAAATTAGTATGTTAAAAAAAAAGGGGGAGGGGGAGAATTAGAGCCAGGGCTTTCCCAAAGGAAGACTTTTGGAAAGAAAGATGAGCCCAATTTTCCTGGCAACTTGGGTGCTGTTACTTATTTCATACAAACTGTGCCAGGGTCCTGCTTGGATGGGCAGCCATATAGGAAGCCCTGTAGCAGATTGATGGGAATGATCAACAAATCAAAAATTAAGGAGGATCTTTTTACTGGCTTGCTCTAATCTTCATCAGGCTGAAGACCTTGTGTCAGTGTCTTTATCCAGCTCACTGGAGGTTCTGCCCTACTATGTATGATTTGGCTTTCTCCCTTGCTTTCTGAATAGTCAATGGGAAAGGCAGCAATAACTTGAGCTGCGTATATGAAACATAGAAAGGGTTACTTGCAAACCTGCTTCTGAAAATCAGTGATGAGTTGTCTTTGCTGGAGGCCAAGTGCATGGACTCACAGTTTGAAGAAAAGCTCCACAGCCTTACCTTTATTTAACGTTCCCGTATTTTTAAGTGCAAGAATTCTTGTTGAAACACATGAACACTATACTATAAATTTATTTATAGTTATTAAATAACACACTATAAATTTATCTATAACTTAGATGTAGCTATCTTTGCTTTAGCTACTGTTTTAGACTGGGTCTGATAGATGAGGCACTTTGTGTTACCTCTACTCATCTCAAGGGCTGTGATTAAAAAAAGGCTGAGAAAAGAAAACTTCTCATGTGGTAGGAAGCGAGTTTTCCAGCTAAGGTGAGAAAAGGTCTGTCCTCTGTGTGGGCTTAATTTGTATCCGTTTGTACTTTATCGAGCTGTGCTCTCAACTTGGAACAAAATTAACCAGAATGACAGGATATGACTACACATCTGCCCTGTATAAATAGTGTAATTATGCATTTGGCTTCTTAACGTTGAGGATGAAAAAAAGCAGCATGAAGAAGTTTTTCATTGCATCCTGTTTCAATCTGCTAGATCATAGAGTTGCAGACTGGTTTGGGTTGGAAGGGACCTTAAAGATCATGTAGTTTCAAACCCCCTGCCATGGGCAGGGACACCTACCAGTAGGCCAGGTTGATGCTGAGGTGATGAGCTCCAAGGACATGATTGGTGCAGAGGTCTGCCTTTGATTATAAGGATCATTGCTCTCCTAGGAGAAAAGATCTTATTCCTGACTGGGCAGTAGCCACTGCATGATAATTCAAGGGAGCAGAAGGCTCTTGAAATATCCCAAGCTATTTATGTCCATGTGTACATAGAAGGCCATAGAAAGATGGTATTTAGGTATCTATATCTCAAATTGCATTGTTTTAGTGCTGGCAGCAGTCTCTTTGTGCCCTGAAGTGGGACATTTTGATTGTTGTTCACATGCCATTGTTAGCAGTGGAGCAGGATTTGGTGATCCAAAGTGGAGGCAGTCAGTAGGCTTTTAATCTGAAGATGTGAGAGAGTACCAGAGCAAAGCAGCACTATGCAGGGATGTGCAAACTATGAGACAGGAATAACACTGGGACAACTGGAGGTTGCCAACCCCTTCCTCTCCCAGGGGCTGCTTCCTGCATTCCCATCTTGTGCTTTGGTGTGCTGAGGAAGCAGTAACATCTTCAGCTCTGCTGGCAAGAGTTGCAGAACAAGGCAAGTTAGCCTTTCTCCTGGTTGATCATGGCCTAATTCACCATTACTGTCACTGCCAAGTGTCCTTCCTTCGTGAAAACTTAAGTAATTCTCCAAATGCCTTGAGCAGAAAATTCCACTTCCCACTTGCTAGATTTTCCCAAATAAGCCACATGCAGCTGGGACACCAGACCCTATTGTATTTCAGGGTATGTGTCTGTAAAATGATAGGATTGGTTTGGAACTTGGCACTTTGAATCTAGAAAAACTTATCTTCTGTTTGCTTGGAGAAACCCTGCAGTGTCTGTCAGTTAAGATCACATTTATTATGTTTTCTCCAACTCTGACCTATTAAGTTTCCTTCTTAAGTCTGGCTGTTGTTCCTAGAATATTATTGGAAACTAGCACCTCATTGATCTCCAGAAGTAAGAGTCAAATCTTACTTGTAATATGTTTAAAAACCCCTTTCTCCTGGATCTATTGAGCCGTGCTCTGACAATCAAAAAGATTAATGAGGTTTTTATCAGTTTTTGTGCTTAATTCGGTGCAGAAAGCATACATACCACGCAGGGAAGAGGAAGCAACCTGTTTGTTTAGGCATTCTGCCATCCTGTGCAGATTTGTGGAAGGAGCTAATGAACGGGTGTTGTAATAATATTAATCATAGAATTAACTAGGTTGGAAAAGACCTCTAATATCAAGTCCAACCTTTACCCAGGACTGCCAAGTCTACCACTAACCCATATCATGTAAGCCAACCTCTATTTTAGTCTGACAGGGTTTCAAACATGAGAATGCAATTAAAAATGAGTGTTAGGTGCTGGGTACCTGCTCAGGAAGGGTCAGAAATCTTCATGGAGGGAGGTTGTCCTACTTTTGTTTAAAAGAATGTTATTTAGGAGGATTGTTACCCTGCTGAAACACCGATCTGGATCATGTCTGGTTGCCACAAGGAGCCCAAAGGCTTTTGTAGTGCTTTGTGCCCTGCTGACTTCCTCGCTGTACAAATCTGGGAGGCAAACACAAATGATGCTTTGCTGCTGTCGATGGCCCTCCCCAGGCTCTTGACAGGAGGCTGCTTTCCCTTCCAGGTTCCCGGGGGCTTTTCAAACATTCAGCTCCTTGCGGGAGACGTTCCCGGAGGTCTCTGGGTACTGTTACTGTGCGGACAGCCTGGGGAGGGAGTTGGCAGGCACTGGTAAGTACCCTCCAGCATCTCATCCTTTAACTTGAGTGGCTTTGGATTCCCAAGGGAAAGGGCAAATAACAAGTGTCAGTCTTCAGATTCCTTTGGGACTTCAGTTTCATTCTTACAAGGAGTAAGACCACTGTGACCAGTGTAGTGCCCATAGGAAAGGCTGGAGCTCACTAATGAAACTCAATCCTTAGGAATCAACAGCAAGTAGAGGTGTGCCTGAGAGTTAATCCTGTCCTTTTTGGGATGGTGGATTAGGATTTCTGAATGTCCACACTATAAAACTGTGTCCTATTCAGTAAGTCCAGTTAGCAAAGGCAGGGGAATATAAAGGGCCTGGAGGCTGAACTGTTTTCTTCTTGCTCAGGTAGAACCATGATGGTTTGGTTTGGAAGGGGCCTTTAAAGATATCTAGTCCAACCCCCCTGCCATGGGTGGGGACATCAGATGGTCCTTCCTTTTCTCTTGTAGCCTCAGAATAACTTTTAGGCATGTTAATAATTGATGGGGCACTTTAGAAGAATTAATGGTTTACCCAAGAAGGAGGAATGAGGACTTCCAGCTCCTTTGCCATAGATAAGGTTGTTTTAAAAGTTAAAAAAGGGAAAATGCAAAGCATCATAGCTTAAAATTTAGATGGTAGGTGAGAACTTCAACATTTAATTCCTACAAGGGTGAGACTTTCTCAAAAGATTTACTCAATTACAACAGCTATTGCACATCTGGGATTTTTGGTATGCAACCAAAAACGATTGGGAATTTCTTGTTTTGCTAGCATCAGTTTCCAAAATTCCATCAATTACTGTACTGCAGACTGAACCTAACAAAACCACAGCACAGTGCCAGTTGTGGGATGTTCTTCCTGCTTGCTTTGGTAGATGTCAAGGTATAAAGCTAGTGACTGGGCATTAAGCAGTGGGTTGCACGGTTCATATTTGGCCTGTTTAGAGGTCTGGTTTTCTCTTTCCTGATAGACTTCCAGGTCTGCTGCTCTGATGTAAAGCAGGTGACTTCAGTCTGTCTTAGAACCAGGCTCTGTGCTAAAGCCTCTCTTTCCCAGGCCTGGAACTGCTGCTCGATGAGGTTTATGACACGGTTTTCTCTGCACTGGAGCCTGCCCGCATGTTCACAGAGAGCAGCTTGTACCGGATCCTGCAGCGGCGGTTTCTGGGGGTCCAGCTCGCTACCTCGGGCAAGTTCAGATGTAAGTGACACCCAAGTGATGCTCTGTAAGGAAAGTGGCAGTTTTGGCACTTGTATGTGACAGCTGCCATTGGGAGAGCTGCTTTAGGAGTCTCCTGCACTAAAAGCATCTAATATCACTGGTTCAGTGCAAGAATCGAGATCCCTGAGTTACATCTGGCTTTAACCTGTGTATTGTATTTTCTTACCAGCAGGTTGTACCTGATCAGCACTTTCCCATACACTTGCAGTTCCCGTTAGTTGAAATCCCATGAAATAACCGTACCACTTGCCCTGAGATAGTGGAGACTGATCTGATTATTTATTCAATTAAAACATGAGAAAATGCTCCCGAGTTTATGTTGGAACACCCAGAGGTAGGAAGGATCTTCCATTGAGCAAAACACACTTGGTCCCCAGGAGGCTACACAAGAGTTTGCAGTGCCTTAGCCGGCATTAAGCTGGACTTCTGGATCTGGGTCTATTCCCTCCTGGTCAGGACAGGCAAATGCGAGAGAGTTTCTCTGCCTATGGTATTTCTTTCTCCTACAGCAGAGACCAAGAGAATTGCCTTGCCTGGGGAGAGTTTGAACCCCCAGGTTCAAAGGATGAAGGATCACTGCCCCTGGTGTGATCCTTCATCCTCCCATCCAACTTCCTCTGACATTGCTGCCTGGCCCTCGCTAGGCGGTTGCATTACCAGAGATATTAAGTAGACACTGATGCAGTCTTCCAGCCACACAGGCATAAGGGTTTTCTGGTTCTCAGACAAGCTGATCGTTCTGGAGAATCCGGAAAGCATCTTCCCCCTTCCCTGCACGGTGCTGTTGGGTAAGCTCTGTCTAGCTAGGGATGCCCGCAAAGACGAAGCTCTAACAGCCACAAGATGGAGATGTGACCACGTTTGTCAGCCGCATACGGGAATGCTATGGTGACTTACCACTGCCACCTGAAGCCACAGGCATTAGGGAAGGCTTCCTTGATGAACAGGTTGCTCTGATGTGGTGCTCTTGCTGCCTCACGCTGGTAGCTGAGCATAGCTGGAAATCTCTTGAAGGTGAGAAACGTTCAGGCTTTAGGACTGCAGGTTCACGTAAACAAGAAAGATTTCTGTTGTAGGACTGGAGAAAGTTTGCTTTGTGGAGTTTTGGCTTCTCTGCCATTAAGTCCAGTTTGACAGGAATGGGGTCTTCAGATCTCTGTGGAGGGCAATAAAGAAATTGGGTAGTCCTAGACCAAATCTCCCCAATCATGTGCAGATCCTTCTGCAGGAGCAGTGCCTCATTCTCTTCAGAAACATTGACGTTTGCCTTCATCTCAGTCTCTCAAGCTGCACATCTATCTCTGTTGACCAGCACTGTGTTTGCATTAAGGGCCAGAGCTCACCCAGCCTCCTGCATGGCTCCCTGAGAGAGAAGATGCTACCATGCCTACCACTATGACTGAAAAATGTGTTGAGGCTTTATTTTGTGTTTAGTTTTCAGCATAGAACACCTACAGTAGAAAACACTGGGGCCAGCTCTCCAGGGGAGAAGAGGATGGAGAATTTGCATTTGGGGCTGATACTTGGCACTGAAAATAGTCAGGAAATCAAAGCGGTTTTCCTATCTTTTCTCTCCCTATTTTTCTTTTTTCCTATCTTTTCTCTCCCTATTTTTCTCTTTTCCTATTTTTCTCTCTCTGAAACTTTAACACTGAGAAACATTCCCTCCTTATCACATCCTGGTTTTCTTCCAGGCCCCTCAAAGTGTGAAGTAGAGCGGTATGCAGCCCTGCGCTACCAGCACGTCTATGTGCCATCATGTGATGCTGATGGGGGCTACACGCCAGTGCAGTGCCAGCAGGGAGGACAGTGCTGGTGTGCTGACGCCAAAGGGCAAGAGATCCAGGGCACAAAGAGACGGGGACAGCCTCCCGCCTGTGGTATGTATGAGGTTTGGAGAAGGAAAAATAAGATCATCTCCTGGTGTCTGTACAAAGAAACCCAAAGGACCATTCCCCTTCTCAGCAATGGCAGATTCTGGTGTCCAAAACCTGCCATTCAAACCTGGGGTTAAGAGCCACATTCTAATAAATCATTAAATGTCACATTCCTTTCATGTCCTTTCTTCAGTTTTACATACAGTGAGCCTTTTCTTTGCAGCTGTGACATCTGTCTCTTGGGTCGAGGACCTGGGGCAGTAAGCCAGAATATGTAGGATGGTACAAGGAAAACGGTGATGGTGGTTTTAGGTTTTGCCTCCTTCCTTTGGTGGAATGCTGTGGAATTTCTAAGGCATCTCTCATCCTGAGCATTTCTTTCTCATCTCTGTCACTGCATATTTAGCCATGAAAGTTGTTAAATCCAGGTAAAAAACCCCAAACAATTCAGAAGAGGTGTATGGGTTTGGGCTTCCAGAGGTTTCAAGAAGAATACGCCATCAAATCAATGCCCCAAATGGAAATGACAGCAGAAATGTCCAAGGGCCAGAGGGGAGGAGGAAAGCTAAAAACCTTCACTCCAGAGTGTTTACCTAAATCCTCAGGATTGCGCTGGAGGGCTGGGGCAGAGGGTCTTAACACAGGGGCTGCCTTTGGGGAAGGTAACGCTCTGTCTACGAGACACAGTCTTATCACGCAGTTAAAGAAGGAGGAGCCCAATGTGGGTGTCAGGCTTCAAGTCACTCGGAGTGCTCTGGGCACAGAGGGGCTTACTGTGAAATGAAAGCATTAGCATGCCTCCGAGGCTGATCACCAAGGATATTGCAAGAGAGCCCTCCAAGGGGCCTCACCATATGTTGGGATGGGTTGTTTGCTCTTTGAATGTGCTTTGCTGAGCCCTCCTGATGATTTTCTGAGGGGGGAGAGAAAGGGGAGAGCAATGACTTGAGGCTGCTTGCAGCTTTTATTGGTGGACTTAGGAAATGTAAGCAGGGAAACATCTCTGCAGAGGTTTTGCAGGCTGACTCCTGAGAAGGTTATCTCATGAGGCTATAGCCGCAGTCTGTGTTCAGGCAGCTCCATGCCATGTGCGTGTCTTCAGTTCTGCTGCTTTATTTCTCTTTAATATCTCTGGCTCTCGCAGTCATCAGTGTGAAGACTGGAGGAGGAGGAGGAGATGGAGGTGTGGGTAGCACGTTGGGTACCCCCATGACCCGAGGCACCAGGTAATCCTGAGAGGGATGTGCCTCTTTTCAGACCTTTTGCAGTAAATTCACCCCAGCAAAGCTTTTCTGTTTACTCCTTCTCACTCTGCTTTGATTTGGTTCAGCAGTGGGTAGGAGGGGAGAACATTTAAAGAGCATGATCCTACATTTGTTTCATATTAGCCTACTTGTGAGACTGTGGCTTACCCTAACTTATTGATCCCTAGAGGAATGCTCTTCATCCCTCTTACTAAGATCCAGCACTGAAAACAGAAGGGGCCTATCCTACAGAAAATGCCTTTACAAAGGAACCACTGTGAGGGACCCTGAGCCCCAGCCAGGAACTGCGGAGCAGGACAAGGGTGCGAAAGGAGGAGTGAGGAAGGTGCTGATCACAGAGCTGCAAATTACTTGCTCATCTATTTTAGCAGCTTTTAAGATTTCCAGCTTTTATCCTTACTTATTAACAGGATTTATGACTGCCTTATCATATTGCCTGATGTGGAGTAAATGGGGATGAGGTGGGTGAGCTCAAGGGAGGCAAAGGATGGCAGTGATGCTTAGGGAGAAAGAGTGAGCAACATGGGAAGTGCATATAGCTTCCTTATATCCCCTGCAGGCAGGCAAGACCTCAAACTGGAGGCTGAATCCAGGTCGTTGTGTTCACTACTGCCCCATGAAATCATCTTCCAGGGATTTGCCTAAATGCCCTTTAACCTTTTATCCCTTCAAACATCCTTTGGCAATATGTGGTCATAATTATGTGCTCTACTTTTGACCTAATCTTATTTCTATACTGTGAGAAACACTGAATAACAGGTGTCTATTCTGAATGATGTGAAGAATCCTGGTTTTTAAAGACCTTTACCATTATTTATTTTGTCCAAGCTGAGTAGTCTCTCCTAGTGGAACAGCTTTTCTGTCCTCAAAGTATTTTTGCACCTTTTCTCTATAATTCTCCTACTTTACAAGGCAAGGTAACCGTGTGGCACATGATTCAAGCTGCTGCCTGTGTTCTGGAGATCCAGTCAGTGCCCCCAGCCATCCTGTCTATTTGTTTCTCAATGCCTTTATGTCTATCAAGTCTTTCCTTTTTGATGTCTTTTGAGCCTTCAGCGGACGTTTTCAGATGTTCTCCTTCAGTCATGTGTTCAGTCCTAACTTGGAGCCATTGCTGTCCATGTGCGAACATACAGATGGGCTGGATGCAGATATGCTTTTGACATAGCTTGGCCTAGAAATGGGTGGTATTGTTGGTACCCTCAGAACCTTGGCATTTAACTATTTTTTGTTGAAACTCTGTATTTTTACTGTTAGCACTCATTTCTAAATGCCATCTGGTTCTTAGCACTCTATTACTGCTAAATTCACCAATTTGTTTTCAAACCTCTTGTAATGAGCACTTGTTGTAATGAAACTTAAGACCTAGGTAGGAAGCCTCCATAAATTCCTCCTGAGTGGGCATTGATTAAAATACCTTCCTGTTTTTCTGCAGTAAATTTCTCTTTCTTAGGTTCACATATTGCACCTGGATCATTGGAGGTTTTCATTAGAAGCCGGCATCCTACCAGGGAGTTGAAGTATTTGGAAAAGCCTTTACTTGTTCTTTCAGCCACAGGAACAGGAATGAGGATTTACACTGGGCAACAATAGAAACAGGCAAAGGCCGCAGAGCAGAATACTCAGACACAGTGAAGGAATATTTCCTTTCATTTTCTGTCTTGACTGAAGAATTTTAGTTATAGACCATATTTAACAACAGTGCAGATTTCCTCATGTGCAAGGTGCATAGTTGAGGAACTAGAGACAAGTTAAATGATACTTTTATGTGGTTTCTGCCAAGAATGCTTGAAAGTTGGCCACAGTTACAGGATTTGGAGGTTCCATTGTCTGAAGGGGGCCTACAAAGATACTGGAGAAGGACTCTTCATCAGGGACTGTAGTGATAGGACAAGGGTGATGGGTTCGAACTTAAACAGCAGAAGTTCAGGTTAGATATAAGGAAGAAGTTCTTTACAGTGAGGGTGGTGAGGCACTAGAATAGGTTGCCCAAAGAAGTGGTGAATGCTCCATCCCTGGCAGTGTTCAACATGGGGTTCGACAGAGCCTTGGTCGACATGGTCAAGAGATAGGCATCCCTGCCTATGGCAGGGGGTTTTAATTAGATGATCTTAAGGTCCTTTCCAACCCAAACCATTTATGATTCTATGATTATGTGCATTTATTTAATTTTCTTTTAAATCTCTGTCTAGGTGAAGAGCAAGTATGCATCTCTGAGAGGCGACAGGCCCTCTCGAGGATCTTCTATGGCCCTGCTGGGTACTTCAGTCAGCCCAATTTGTTTTCTACACCAGATATGCAGACAGAAAAACTAGCTGGTTTCTCAAGACCCTGCCCTCCCTCCTTCAAGGAGCTGTTTCTGGACTCTGGATTGTCATCCCCCGTTGCAAAAAGCCCATATGCCAGCCAGATTCCTGGGCTAGAAACCACCCTTAGTGAAGCCATAGCGGGGATGTTCCCATCAAGGGAACTGGCTCAAGTGGCACTGCAGTTTACCACCAACCCAAAGCGTTTCCAAGAGAACCTCTTTGGAGGAAGGTTCTTGAGGAATTTGATTCAGTTTAACTTCACAGGGGCACTTGGCACTAGTGGGAAGTACAGCATTGGCCAGTTTTTCCCAGAGGAAGAGGTGGCAGAGACGGATAATAGCCAAGGCCTGGAATCAGCTGAAGCATTTTCATTGGAAGTATCAAAGGAGAGCTCCATTTTGAGTAAACCTCTTGTGGACAGCTTTGGCCGCACAGTAATTCTGCAGGACAATCAGAATATGCTTAAATTCCTTTCCTCTGTTTTGGAGCTACCAGAGTTCTTCACTTTTCTTAAACAAGCAATTTCTGTCCCCAGAAGCATTGCTGAAGATTTAGGTGAAGTAGTGAAACTAGCACTTGGATCTGAAGACTGCAGTGTGGAGCAAAGGGATCTGTTTGTTCCAACATGCACCAAGGAGGGGAGGTATGAGGAAGTTCAGTGCTATGCAGGAGAGTGCTGGTGTTTGGACACTGCAGGTAAGGAAATTCCAGGCTCAAGGTCTCAAGGCAAACGTCCAAGGTGTCCCACTGATTGTGAGAAGCAAAGGAGAAACCTGCAAAACTTGAAGCAAAGCTTGCCTGCGGGATCAGATCTTTTTATTCCTTCTTGTACGGAGGATGGAGACTTTCTTCCACGCCAGTGTTATGGGACGAATTGCTTCTGTGTTGATTTGACTGGCAAGACTATTCCAGGAATAAGGGGAAAAGCTGGAAAGACAATGCAGTGTAAGTCCTAGGGACTGAGAATTAAAAGATGCTTCCTTATTGTACTGGAATTTCACAATTCTTTCTTCATATCTGATTATATCTGGATATATATTTACATATATATAGGGGGCCTATAAGGATGCTGGGATGGACTCTTCACTAGGGACTGTAGTGATAGGACAAGGGGTAATGGCTTAAAACTTAAAGAGGGGAAGTTAGACTGGATATAAGGAGGAAGTTCTTTACAGTGAGGGTGGTGAGGCACTGGAATGGGTTGCCCAGGGAAGTTGTGGATGTTTCATCCCTGGTGGTGTTCAAGGCCAGGTTGGACAGAGCCTTGGGTGACATGGTTTAGTGTGAGGTGTTCCTGCCCATGGCAGGAGGTTGGAACTGAGTGATCTTAAGGTCCTTTCCAACCCTAACTATTCTATGATTCTATGATTCCATGTATGGATGATGTATGCAAACAATATTGTCCCCTAACAACAGGACAAGCAAGTCAGCCCTACGGTTGCAGGGAATAGTGGGAAATAGTGTATGTAAACCTTGATATCTGAATTCTTAAAGATGGTTCCCTCTTCTTTCAGTCCATAGGGTAGTCACACTCAAAGCAGAGGAGCCTGAGGTCTTGCCTTGTTAATGAGCATGTCATTGGCATATGTCTCCACCTAACTGCATAGTTAGTGTGTATGACATCTGTGATACCCATGAGAACCTGGAGCATCTGTGTAACTGAATGTGGCCCATGCTGGATGAAAAAGCCCTTTTACTTGTGGGACCAAGTCACCTGAGCATGGTTGCTGGCTCATCCTGAAAACTAAAGAGCTTCAGTGCCTTAAATCATGACCCTTTTTTAGTCATTTAGCTCAAGAATATATCCTCAACTTGGTATGATGTTGGAACCCAAACACAAGAGAAGCATTCAGTCAGTTTTTCTTAAAGGTCATGCAGTCAGGCCAGAGAAGTGAGTTGCAAATGACTTGTTAGACATCAAACTGGCATCACAACTTGCTTACAGACTGTGAACTGCCTTTTCTTGCTCTTCTATTACTGTGATACAAAGGAAGAAGGAAGCAGATAGGCTGGGTATCTTTGTCTTTCAAGTTTCTGTGAACTGAAAATGGCACTTAAACAGGGAGAACAGACCAAGAGAAGAGCCTGCTTCTCGTTTTGGAAGGAATACAAGAGCATCCAGCAGATGACAGTGGTACATAGTGAAGCAGCTCCTTTGAGTAACAGTTTGCAGAATTAGTGAGGAATTTATCACAATGATCTGAATTGGTAGGGGATTTGTATCTAGCAACCCATCTGTAGTGCAATCAAAAATAAACAGGTTCGTAATTCTCTGATGCTCAAAAGGAGATAAGCTCCTGGGTTTTGCTAGGTTTGTAGAGCTCCTTGGTGGCAAAATGCAATTTGGCTCCATAGATGGCAGAAAAGGCTTTGAGAACAAACTCATTCCAGCATTTTGAGGGATGGTGTTTTTATATTCAGCTACAATATTCAGTAGGGAATAGGAAGAGAAGGCAACAGAATTGAAAATTCTGGTTGGGTCCAAGGGGAAATAAAATCAGTATTATCCTCCTATACGGACTGTTGCTCTTGCAGGGATTGTTGAATAAGAAGTAATTACTGGATTACCAAGTGTATCTTGCATGTGAACAAATTCAGGAAGGCTTTTAGTGGCATCAGGCAACTGTCCCCTCCAGTAAGAACTACAGGCACTTAATATGCTCAGATATTTTTATATGCATCTTTCAGTGCTCACGTGCCTTGGGAAGTTTTACTGTGGTTCAGCATGGGTGCTTTGATAGCCTTACCCCTCTTAGTAACAGACTAGAAAGGTTGTTGTTAGCACTGGGATAAGTGACCAAGTTTTAGTGTTTGTAGTACTAGGGGGCAAGGAGTACTGTATATCTCCAGTGCACTCTTAAGACATGCTGTGCATGTTTTTCCTTTCCCCAGGCCCAAGCGCTTGCCAAGTAACAGCTGGTGAGGAGTTTCTAAAGGCTGTGAGGCTCCTGTTGTCAGAATCAAGTGCTCTGTCTCAGCCCTACAGCGTTTACCTCCCTCAGTGCGATGCTGAGGGTGCCTGGAGGCAAGTGCAGTGCAGTGGTCCTCCTGAGCAAGCCTTTGAATGGTATGACAGGTGGATTGCAGAGAACAACGAAGGCAAAAGCTTGCCCATTGCTGATCTATTGAGCATCATAACTGGGTATAAAGAGGCATCTTCCAAAGGCTTCTCAGCTTTTGTTAAAGCTTTGTATGAGGCTGGGCACCAGAATGTCTTCCCAGCATTCTCCACGTACTCGTCTTTCACCGAGCTCCCACCTGAAGTGCTGGAAGGAAACTTGACCTATGCACCTGAGAACATTTTACTGGATCCATATATATTCTGGCAGCTTCTGAATGAGCAGCTGACCTATTACCCAGGGCCCTACACTGATTTCAGTGCTTCATTAAGCCACTTTGAATTTCGTGACTGTTGGTGTGTTGATAGCAGAGGAGAAGAACTGCAGGGAACAAAGGCAGAAGTGAACCAGGTCCCGACATGTAAGTAACAGAACTTTAGTAGCAGGGTTTCTGGTCTTTGCTTTTATGCTACAAGAAGAAAGTCAATTGCTGTGAAGTAGGAGACTTGTCAGAAAGATCATCAATGCTTCCATTGCCATGGGCCACCAGAGGTGGAGTAGGTCATTTTGAGTAAATTAAGTGGTCTCTCAGCTTAGGGAATAAGGAGGAATAAAGTTCCATATCAAGTTTGTGTAGACTTTATAATCTGTACATGTAATGCTTTTGTGGAAGATACTTATCCAGATGGCAAAGGACATTTTAAGTTAGAAACACTGCATGAAGTGTTCTATGGAAAATTCAGGACTACCCTGTGATTTAAATGACTTCCATTATGCGATTCAAAACACAGTGAATGTAGAAGGAAATAGAAGATGCTAATTAAAAGGCCAGTTAATTTTCGCATCAAAGCACATCTTTACTGGATTTAGATGAAAAGCATTAATATACATTTTGATCCTATAGGTCCTGGTATATGTGAAGGTGTTAAGCAAGAAGCCATGAAATTTATGGAAGAGGCAGAGCAGCTCATCCTAGCATCAAACCGTTCTCACTTTGCTTTTGGAGAGAGCTTCCTGATGGCAAAGGGAATACAGCTCACAGACAGGGACCTCCTACGTTTTGCTCGGCCCTACGAGTCAGAGGTGGTGGTCTCCGAAAAGCTGTTATCAGGCAGTGACTATGCTCTCCAGCTGGCTGCACAGTCAGGTAGGGGAAAGAGAGAGGAGAGCTTAATTAAATGGATTAACGCCCAGAATCTGTGCAAAACCACTCTGTGTCAAAGGTAATTTTGCTGAAAACAGGTGCAACTCAGCAGGTATAATTAATCAGTGTAATTAACCTGCCCACCCAAGGGCTCATTTCAGCTGTCTTATATGTATGACATGATGAATATATATGATCTGGACACTTACCAGCCTTTATGTACTTGCAGGTTTGTTGATTTGCCTTCTGAAGTACAGGGAACATTCAGGTGTTTGCAAACGTGCATTGAAAATACCTTGTATTGGCCACTAACAGCTTTCTTTTACTTTGCCAGTCTTGCATTTCTACTGGAGGAATCACTTTGCTTCGAAAGGTTCTGCTGGGGAAGCGATGCAGCTGGGATTTCTTCCTTACATCCCACAGTGTGATGGCCTGGGGAACTGGGAGCCAACACAGTGCTATGAGAGCACAGGTGAATAATTGCCAACAAGATAGTTTGGCCTGTTTGAACAAAGAAAAGCTGAGCAGAATTCTAATAGAACAGATGGAAAAGCAGTATTCTTGTAGCCAAACTAAAGGGAGGTGAAGTGGTCTACAAGCTGGATGGAAAATCGACTGGACTGGGGGACTCAAGTGACAGCATATTTAGGCTCAAAAAATCTGCATACAGTTGCTTAGTGCTAGTAGTGTTCCTCGGGGATCAGTTCCGGGGCTGGTATTGCTTAACGCCTTCATTAAGGTCCAGGACAATGAGACAGAGCTCACTCTCGGCAAGTTTGTGGATGGTGCACTGCAGGATAGGGATGCAGTGAAAGAATCTTACCAAAGCTACTACATTTCCATTGTCACCACTGCTCTCAGGTGTTTTGGATAGCAGAGTGAACTTGACTTAGATTTACTGACCACTTTCTATAGTGCTGCAGAGGATGAAAATCTTCCCAGTATGCAACAAAGCAGTACGACATCTGAAGTAAAGCTGCTTTTCTTCCCTGGCCAGGTCACTGCTGGTGTGTGGATGAGAGAGGACGCTATGTCGTGGATTCCTTGGTCTCACGCTCAGCACAACTTCCTAAATGTCAGTTGTTTTTTTCTTCCTAAATATTTGCTTTTACCTTTTCATACAGATGTTAATATTTATTGACAGTTCTAATACGATACACACACGTAGCAATGCTGGTTTCTAACCATTGCACGAAGAGAAAAAGGAATTTTATGTTTTGCTAACTCATTTAATTTCATTCTGTGTGATTCTGGCTTGAATGATTGTAAGTGTAGTGACAGGACAAGGGGTAATGGGTTCAAAATGAAACAAGGTAGATTTAGATTAGGTATGAGAAAGAAATTCCTTACTGTGAGGGTGGGTACTTGCACTGATTGCCCAGGGAAGCTGTGGCTGCCCCATCCCTGGCAGTGTTCAAGGCCAGGCTGGACAGGGCTTGGGGTAACCTGGTCTAGTGGAAGGTGTTCCTGCCCATGGCAGGGGGTTGGAATTGGGTGGCTTTAAAGCCTCTTCCAACCCAAACCAGTCTGTGATTCTATGATTTGAGAATAGACCCTCTGCTGTTGGTGGCCCTGTTTTGAGCAGCAGGATGGGACCAGATGTTCAACCAGATCTCTTCAGAGGTATCAACTGTCCTGTGATTCTGTAGTTATCAAACACCGATCAGGAATTCCCTGCCTGACACTGTAGCAGAGCCTAATGGAGATGTGCAAAGGAGCTGGGGATGTGCCCTTTTCTCTAGCTTAGGTTTGAGAACTTGGTTGTATTTAACATGCATGTATGTTTTCTGCCTTACAGGCCAGACATCATGTCAGCGATCTCGAACCAATGCCTTAATTTCCAGCTGGAGACAGAGTGGTTCAAGGCTGGGTGCCTCTACAGCTGATCTATTCATCCCCTACTGCCTTGAGGTGATTTAACCTGACTAAGGGAGGAAGAAATAAAACCTCCCCAGTTTTGCTTACATCATGCCAAAGGCTTGTACAGTTTCAGTCTATGCCCCTTAAGCATCCATTGCATTCCTATTGAACTGAAAGAAAAGGGTAAACCAAAGCTAACAATGGGCAATGCCCTGCACAAGGCAGAATTTAAATAGCTTTGAGATGAAGACTGGGCATAGAAAGCTTTGTCCCTGCCTGTGTTTCAGTCCTTGCAGGTTGGCTTTGCCTAGTCCTTTTGTAGGGCTATGCTTAAAAGCCACAACTTAATTGATTGGCATGTGGGAAGCTCTATCTGAGCTGTGAGAGAATGTTAGGATGAGAGGGAGTTGAATGCAGGTATCCTAAAATAGGGTCTGTGGCGCTCTCAAAACATGGCAGTGAGCAGGAGAGAGCCCTGAGATGGGCAGGGAACAGACATTTCAAAGCAAGATTATACCAAAGCAAGGACTTCATCTCAATGGGCTTTCAGACTGTATACTGCTTCTCTCAGGACCTGGTCTGTATTTTAATATTTTGTGTTTCATTTCAACATGTTGTACTGATGGAAAAATAGAATCAAATATTTTAACCAACCTTTGGGCTAGGCATTTTGGCATGTCTGTATTAATATACATTGTTCTGCAATGACACGGAATTGATTCTTTGTAGACAGGAGAATACGCTGTGCTACAGAGATCCAGCACAGATATTTGGTGTGTAGATCCTGTGTCAGGAGAAGTATTTCAGCGTGGCAGCAAAGATTTGGACGGCAATCCAGAGTGTGAGTAATGCTTTACCCACAGCCGGTGACACTAGTGGCAATGCCTAATGCTTTGCAGCATATGTACATTTCAGAATGATGCCTGTGAAACACAGAGGGCTTACAGTTTAATTCCTCAGTGATAGCGTACATGTGAGCACATCAGCATGGAAAGGGTATCTCAAAATAGTTTGCCTTTATTACCATCAGAAATAAACCAGTAAAACAAAGTGATGGACAGGCTTCTAGGCAATTTTTTTACCTTCCATTTCTTACCACCATGGAAAATTCTTTGGGCTTGTGGATGAGTTTTCTGAGGCAGTGAATCCTGAGCTGTGGGAACTGGGCCATGTGCAGTCAGTGAGACCATTTTGCATGGTCCACAACTGCTCCATGGAATGCAATTACATCTATAATACCTTTTTATTGTCTTCAGATAAGGACAGTGAAGTTTTGAGGTCTTACAGAAGATGGTTGGTCCAAAAGCTTGAAGGATTCCTTCAGGAATTGAGGTGCCCTATTGGCCCTGCTCTTCTGAACAGTACAGTCAGCCCAAGAGCCTGCAGTGCTCCTGGGCTTGTTTCTTCAGTTCTGTAGTGATTTTCTGAAGCCATCTCCCAGAGAAAATATGGGAGAGTTGTCTGCTGGCTTCAGGCAAACCTTCTCCCAGAGCATCTATATCAGTAAATAGTTATTCAGGAGAGGCTAGTGAGTTAGATAATGACTTTCATATGACCCAGCAGGTCTGCTTTCTTCTTATATATGGGTTGATCACAGAAGTCCATGAGGACATGCAACAGGGATAAGTAACAGCATGTTCTCCGCGGAATTGGTTGTGTAATGGTTTGTTACACAAATTTAAAAGCCTATTCTGACAATTGCAAATGAACAAAATCAATAAGAACCAACTTTGTCTCAAGTTTGGACTGAACTTTTTGGATCTTCTTGTCAGAGGTGGTTCTGCACGCTCATGTCCCTGTTTTGTTTGTGGGAGACCATAAATATTGCTGGTTTGTGGCTGGGTATTTTTTCCAGTTTTAAAGGGATTTTTTGGCTGCTCATAATGTAAATGTTCACATTATTGCATTTAAAATGAACTTGATCAAAGCCTCCTACTAAAAAGATTTGTTTTTTTTTAATTTTAAATATCAGCATCTAAGTGATACATTATCCAATTTATGATAAAAAATGATGTGAATGTGAAGTAAATATCAGTAGTTTTTCACCTTTTATTGATGCAAACCCATATAACTTGCTCTTTAATAAAAATGTGTTTTCTAGTGGAAGTAAAATTCCTTGTTTCTATAATGAGTGAAATAATTGATGGTTTTGTGATAATTCATTTTTCTTCGTTCTAATAAAGCAGGCTGAACCCACTGCTGTTAAAGTCTCTAACACAGTTTGTTGTCTTCTGTTCTGTACCTTGCAATAAACTTCTCTCTTCAAAGGTCCTAGTTTCTGTACTATGCTGAGGTCTAAAGCTGGTTTACGAAAAGCTGGCAAAGGCTACATCCCACAGTGTGAAGGGGACAACGGGGCATTCTCATCCATGCAGTGCAGCCAGGATCAAGAGAGCTGTTGGTGTGTCTTTGACAACGGAGAAGAAGCGCCAGGCACACGAGTAAGCAGAGGAAGACCTGATTGTGCAAGTGAGTTCCTGTTTGAGGCACATTGCTTCTGAGCAGGTCTGGGACTTGACCAGATCCTTTCCTTTTTTCCAGTATTTAGTAGTATTTAGTCTTATTTAGTTTATAATCTTAGTCTTAGTTCAGATCTTTATAGAGACTCTTGTTCAACCAGTATGCTTGTCTTTTTGTGTCTTCTCTTTATATATCTGATCTAACTTTGGATATAACTTATATCTGAAGTTATAGCAGATTTCAGACCTACCTGGGCATGATGTCCAGTTTTCTTCAAGTGCTTTGTCAGGGAGAAGCTATAAAACTTAGCTAAAAGTCAATCTGAACAGCTTGCTGCAAACTTGAACCTGTACTAGCCTGAGCTGGCTCTGGGATTAAAAGCCATTCAGCTGACTAACATCTGAAAAATGTATGGTTCTGCCATTCGTGCTCTTGGCTTGTGACCAGAGTTGTGAAAAGGATGTGCCAAAATACTACGTATTCACAGCATATTTCCTGCATGACCAGAGCTGTGAAGCACTGGAATTCAGTCATGATTTCCAGTGAGATGTCCAAATGGGAGACATTTAGTTGAATTTATTTTGCAATGGCTTTTATGCATCTTCCCATCACTGAAGTGAAGCAAAACAAATTCAACTTTCTACAAGGCTATGCTCCAAATTGAATGATTAGTGGAAACTAGAGATGTGAAAAGAAAACCTTCAACTATTGTCTGCAGGACATTACTATTTCCGTACTTCTTTTGCCTTGTTTGTTGGTTATTTGGGTGTTTTTTTTTATGAGAGCTGTTGATAGATTTAGCAAAACAAAACTGAAAAGAGATTGCTTTGGTTTCCTTTTGTGATTCTGCTATACAAAGAGCGACACAGGCTCACCAACCAAATACCTGACTGTGGCAGCCGAGCTGGCTGTAAGGCATTTTAATCAATTAGATGGCTCCTCAGCCAACTTGGAAGCCACCACTAATATAATCTTCTTTGTACCAAGGGGGATATATAGAAAGGATTTTACTGGAAGCCAGGAGACCCCAGGGTTGTATTTGCTCCGTGGTCCAACTGAGCTCTGGAGAGATGAGCTGCAGAATGAGGATGGTGTAGTCCTGTGAGCATAGTGGTCTCATACAGGTTTCTGTCTCTTCAGAGAAGCAGAGCTGATCAGTCTAACAAGTACAGTGCTGCTGCCATCCTTCTTCCAGGTTGTGGTCTAGTGTGTCTGTAGGACATGGGCTGGGTGATTCTTATTTTGCCTGGACCAGCTGGAAGAACTCAGTGTGACACCCGGCACTCAGCAGCACAGATTGATGTTCCCATAGACTCTGAAGGTGAACAAAGAAAATCGGAAGCGTTTCAAGTAGGGCAGAGAAAAGTCACAACTGGTTGTATATAAGTCCTTGATACCTCCTTATCTCCATGAAAGCTTATCTTCTAGGTTTCCCCCTACATTCCAAGGGAATTTATGGAATGTGTTCCAAGGAGGGTGTAGGTGTACCCCGAGATATGCCTTTAAGATGTTTTTACATTTTGGGTGCACATCTGATATTCTGGGGGATCCTATAATGCTGTACTTTTCCTAGAGGAAATAGTGACTGGATGATTAATGACCTTTCTTTTTGAAAGACTGAGCTGAGAGAGAGAACTGCTTTGAAAACATAGAGGAAACCTGGCTTTACTGAAAACTGTTATTTTCTGCATAGAAATGCCATTGAAATGATCTTTAATCATTTCATTAATGACTAATGATTTTCCTGGATTTTGAAATAGCACTGGATCTTTTTTCATGCTAAACAACTTAGTTATTGTGTAAAAATAAAGAAGCAAAAGTTATTTTTCCCCTCAGTCTCTCCAACTGTATACTTCTAGTTCTGGGAACTATGAACAGCTGATTGGGAAAAGGGAAAGGAGTACTATTGTCACTATCTTTGAGATCTTGTCTATCAGCAAAATAGCTTTTGTGGTGGAGAAAATATGATAAACTTCTCTTCCAACATCAGAACAGACAGCTGTAAACAACAAGTAATAACTTCACAGTGTCCAGTGCATGCAATTATGTTTTTATTAGCTTAATCACTTCCATCAGGTAGAATCTGACTTTTTCCAGTTTTCATGCATCAGACAGATGATGCCAAATACCCTAGCAGTCCTCACATGCATCTGCCAACCTCATGCCCACTTCCACAGGTCTGGGTAGAGATGGAGGAGAGAAAGGCTTCCAGAGAAGGTCTTGGACACAGTAATTTTGTTATGGAAATGAAAGAGGGGTCAATATTCAACTAGGTTCTGATTCACTCCTACAGGACAGAGAAATTGTAACAGAAATAGAATGACAAAATGGTGCAGGCTTGATAACAATAGCAAGAGATAACATCTGTAGATGGATAAATGAGCATGTTTTTGATTGTGAACTGATACGTGTGACCCACACCAGGAAATAGTCCATTACTTATGTTTTAGGAGCTGGTTATTTCTCTAGTTCACACACCATCTCTCATTGGAACAGATAGTAAAAGGTGGCAGCAGCTGAGACTGGATATGACTTGCTGGATATAGAAATGTGTTACAGCAATAAAGGGACTACAGGTTAATTTTTACATACTTTGTATAAAGAGATGTATTGCGTAATTTACGCATAGTGGTGCATGCAGTTTACATTGGTCAGGATAAGCAATACCATCTCTTGCGGTGATATATTTTGGTCCCAAAATCTCTGGGGGTTTATTAAAAGTTGTACTCAAGGATGCCAGGTTTCCACCTTTACTGAAAAAAGAGACTGGATACAAGTCAGTGAGTGAGTAGGAGGCCCCATTTATAGAGTTACTGCAGAAAAGATGCTATAAAACAGACTTGGGGGGGAAAAAAAAAGCATTTGGCAATTCAGTGAGACAAATATGAAAGCCTTTTATTTTGGCATCAAAATACTCAGGGTGGGTGAACAAAGATGTACTGTGCTCACTGGATCCCAGAGTCATCCTGCAATTTTTTAAGCTTTAACTGAAATGGCTGCTAAATTAAAGAATTAATCTTCATATCTAGGTGAGAAGAGGGAGAGGGAGGCTGCTCAGAACTGAACTATCAGCAATGTTTGCCTTCCTCCATGGACTAAGGAGGTTGAGATTGATTTGAGCATTGCTATTTGGGAAATGATTTATATATGCACCATGCAAGTGAATTGGATGTCATAAGAACATTATTTTCTTTATATTTATTTCTGAGTGAGGAAGCTTTTCTTCCTATGTTTTATAGCTCTAAAACTCAGAAGTGTTTAAATATTGCTAGATATATTCAGTAATCGGGAAGGGACTTGGCTTATATTGAGTGAAGCAATTGATTTGTACTGATTAATAGAAATTAATTATCATTAGCACGCTGTACTAGTCTGCTACAGTGGGCTGGCAGGGTTGAAATGACTGTATTGATGTAGGTAAAGTTGATAGGGTAAACTTTGTGCTCTAACTCCAAAGCTGTATATTACTGTTAAGGACCTGCTGGGTCATCAGAAGCATCCTGTTGAGGACACTGTAGTCATAAGCTCCTGATTTTAAAGTTTTCAGACTTCACTTTAAAGGGAATTGAGATTATTATTTTTATTACTTTTTTACCCTGCCTATTCCCACTGGATATCTTTTGTAAAGGTCTGCTCTGCTGATGGTTAGAAACCTCCTCATTTCCTGCTTAAATGTATTCATGACTGTTTTAAACTTATCTGCTCTGAGAAACCGTGCACGTAGCTTTCTGGTCCCAGTGCATTGTTCATCAAGTCAATATGTGTCTTTTTATCAGCTTTAGTAAACTGAACCATGCTGACATCAAACCAGATCCAAGTTGAGATGAGTGGGAATGCACAGGGTGCTGTCTAGGTTTTCTTTGTTGATGTTAGCATGCCACTAACGTATCCCCCTTCTCATGTGCCTAAAGGTCCACAGTGTGCTCTGCCATTCGATGCCTCATCCATACTTAACGGAGCTCTATTTTGTGAAAACATTTCTGAAGCTCCAAACATTCAGCAGTGCTGGCTGGTGTGTCGCCAGGGCTTCCACAGTGCCTCTTCTAACATGTCCTTTCAGTGTGATGTGCAACAGCGTCAATGGGTCTCGACTGCCCCGCTCTACCAGGCCTGCCAGAGTATGTCTGAACTGCTGTGGGTTGGGAATGGGGCAGAGCAGTGTGAATACATGTACAAAAATCTGCTTTCATCGTGAAGCTAATGTGTGAATGACTGTAATAGGACACAAGGGTTGTATGGGAGTTGTTAAATTAAGGTGGATTAGTCGTGTCTTCTGCCACCTCCTTATCTTAGCTGGCTCCTATGCTAGAAACAGTCCCACTTTTCTGTTATAGTATAGCTATAAATAGTTATTCAATCTATATGGGGATTTGAGGGTTGGAACTAGATGATCTTCAGGTCCTTTCCAACCCTAACTGTTCCATGATTAATCGTTGTTAGTTAAAAGATGCTGGCACCATGAAGTGATTCCGAAGGAACCACTTAGTCCTTAGGAAGAACAGATGAGCGCCAGATGTTTGATTTTGGCAGAACTTGACTGTTTATTTGCATAATCAAGTCACTGTTACTTCTGCATCTTTTTGCAGCGGTCAGTTCTTTAGTATTATTGTTGTGTTGGTTGGCTGACCTGTGGAATTTTCAAGGAAAAAAATGGCACTTTAAATCTGTGTCCATTCAGAGCTCAAGTAATTGGGTATTAATGTTGGCCTTTTCAATTATTTCACATAGAGATACATAGATACATTCTGATCAAAATGGCAATGTGTAGCAATGCTGAGCTTTTGAGAAAGGTAGATCTTGAGGCCAAATTTGCATCTACTCTTAATTTCCAAGATGGGTTAAACCCATTCTGGAAATCCCTATATTGACATATTTCCAATTGTACCCCAGGTCTTCTATTCCAAATGTAAACATTTATAAACTCTGTATTTCAGACCGAGACTTTTGTCTGTCATCATGTTTGCTACGTTTCTGTGACATGTTATGAAGTAGCTTTTGGTTTTGCCTGATAGCAATTGAATAACTGTAAGGACAGAGGGGAGTGTGTGACAATCTGATACAAGGTGCTGTTTAATGCAAGCTAAGGACTTCCCTCAGTAATTTGTGTTTGCGACAGTGCATGGCTTTAAGGAGAAAGAAAAAATTCCCAACATCAGAAAGAATCATGGAATCATAGAATAGTTATGGTTGGAGAGGACCTTAAGATCTTCCAGTTCCAACCCCCCTGCCATGGGCAGGGACACCTCACACTAAACCATATCACCCAAGGCTCTGTCCAACCTGGCCTTGAACACTGCTAGGGATGGAGCATTCACAGCTTCCTTGGGCAACCCATTCCAGTGCCTCACCACCCTCACAGTAAATAGCTCTTCCTCCTTATAACCAGTCTAAACTTCCCCTGTTGAAGTTTTAACCCATTACCCCTTGTCCTATCACTACAGTCCCTAATGAAGAGTCCCTCCCCAGCATCCCCATAGGCCCCCTTCAGATACAGGAAGGCTGCTATGAGGTCTCCATGCAGCCTTCTCTTCTCCAGGCTGAGCAGCCCCAACTTTCTCAGCGTGTCTTCATACAGGAGGTGCTCCAGTCCCCTGATCATCCTTGTGGCCTCCTCTGGACTTGTTCCACCAGTTCCATGTCCTTTTTATGTTGAGGACCCCAGAACTGCACACAATACTCCAAGTGAAGCCTCACGAGTGCAGAGGGGCAGGATCATCTCCTTCGAGAAAAGCAATTGTATTCACAATTATGGAGAATTCACTACAAACTTGGTAGTTTGTTCCACTGAATAATTACCCGTGCTCTTAAAAATCTCATTTCCTGTTATTTATGTGTACATTTCAATATTGTGGTTAAGTCAGCTCTTAAGTGCTCTCCGATAAACTAAAAAGAGAGAGGTCTTTGTGCTGTGCAGGACGAGGCAGGCTTTTGTGTCACCTGGTGCTTCTCACCATTCTCCTTGGAAGCTCTCCACCCCTCACTCCTTTTGGGGTGAGGGTGGAGAATTATGCTCTAGCAGTGACACTTGTATGTGATGCAGTGAGGGTCTGTAGGAGAGGTGAATGAGGGAGAGCTCTGCTACTTGTCCAGGTTGGTAGGACAAGAGCCAACTCCATTTGGAGGTGGCATGACAGCATGACCTCTATGCTGAACCAGAGATAAGAAACCCTCTGTGAAGCCTGGGATCCATGTAACTCCAATGGAGACAAGAATCTGCAGCTTTTTTAATGGCTAAAAGCTGTCCAAAAAGATTCATACTTTGTGACTGATTTGCTCATGGATTTCTCATCAATTTGTGTGATTTTCATCACTTCTGTTTGCTATTATAAAATTGGAAGGGCCTTGTAGATGTCCATGTGAACACCATAAGTATTCAATCAGATTTATTCTCTCCTAAAACTTGATTCGCAGTTAATTTGGCAAGCTAGGTTCCTGAAAGCCCATTTGAATCGGTATTAATTGTTTTAACCATTTAGTCACTTTTAAAATAGAAGTCTTTTCATGGGCGTGTCTAAGAGAAGTGGATGTTGACAGATCAATAATTCCTGTCTTCCTGTATCTTTTCTACCCATAACATTACCTTTTATCTAGTTCCCTGGAAATTCCTATCTGCTAAAGCTTCTAAACAATCCATTAACAATTCAGATTGTTCCTTATCCTTCTGGGAGTGCTGTGGTGTAAAATATCTCTTCATTATTATATAATGATATCACTTGGCTTTTTCCCTAATGCACAACGTAGATGTATTTATCAAGCATGTCCCTTGCTGCTTATTATTTACTACCAACAGCTACTGCTTTCACCTGGAAAATCAAAATGCCAAATCAATGTTGTCTTTTCCCAAAGTGACTTTGAAAGCCAGTTTCTACATTAATGAGGCTACTAAATACCCTTTTTCTACTTGATTTTTAGAGCTCCAGTTATTCCAGACAGTCCAAGTTCAAGCACACTTTCAACTACTACTGCCTCCTGAGAAGACCTGTAGTTCTGACTACTCTGGATTACTCCAGGCATTCCAGATATTCATTTTAGATGAGTTGAAAGCTCGTGGTTTATGTCACCTCCAGGTAATTTCAATTCCTTGTTCTCTGTTGTTGGTGGGTTTTTTGTTTTGGTTTGAAGAGCTGAATATGCCATGAAATCTGTCCAGATTGGCAGCATTCTCATATGGATGACTGGGAATATAGGATCTTTAGTCTCACTGAACCCCCACTGGCAGATCAGCTAAATTGTAGCCATAGAAATCATATCACATCAGTCCAATATTTATTAAAAACATGTTCTGAAGGAAGAGAACATTTTAAATATTCTTTTTGTGAGTAAATGACCTGCTGAAATGATCCTTTCCTAGTTCTGTTTTTACAGGCCCTCGTGAAAATGTTCCTTTTGAGCATAGCACAGTGCACACAAACAGGGAAAGGTCCTCAGGTTGACTAACCATGGTTTAATTTTGAACTCAAGGTAAATGCGTTTGGAAACACGGGCTCAATTTCTGTCTGTGATGATTCCACTGTCTATGTTGAATGCCTGGGCATGGACCGCCTGGGGGTGAATGTCACATGGAGGACTCAGCTGGAAAACATCCCAGCAGCTTCTCTTCCCGATTTACATGATATTGGTAAGAGTTTTCCCCCTGGTATTTCTGTGAATTAAGCCTTCTTTGCTTTTAGTTGTCTTGCTTCCCTGTATCTGCTCTTAGAGGGCACTGATAAGGTATTATAAGTGCCCATTGAAACAGTTTATAACACTGGAGTTGTCTTTGAGCTTTTGGTGTTGATATATTATTCTTGGAAAAGAAAGGAGCTATAATTGAATGTTTTTTTCACAAAGGGCCGCCTCTCGCAGCTTCTTTGACCGAGATTGAAAATTACTTTATCGGGCATGAGCTGATCTTTACCAGATGTTAATTTCCATTGGGCAGGTCCTCAGTGATGGAAAAGATTGTGTTCATTATTGTCAGAGAGGCACAATTCACACATTGCCAAAAATATAACTAATTCGTTCCAAGTATTTTCTCTTATTTTCTATCTTCCCTTTTTCTGTTTATTACATTACTTTTGACACCAAAGAATGACCCTTACCTCAGACATCCTAGTGGAATTATTCAGAGACCACTGACTAGCAGATCTTTGCTGTGGTTTCCAAGAGAGTTAGGAATAGTGAAAGGAAACTCTTTCAAAGTAGTCAATGATTCCCTTTAAAATAAGGTGTAAAAGACACATCCCAATTTTATATGCCCTCTGTGCCGCCTTTTCTCCAGCCTTAATTCTTTGCAATGCTGTTCCCAGCTCTAAATATCAATAGCACTGCCTGTACGTGATGTTCTCTCTAACTCTAGGACATGGAGACGTGTGCCCTACAGCAGTTTTTGCCTGATCAGAACTGAATTCAAAAGCCTTCAGGATGCAGACCGTGGCTGTAGTGGTGGTGTGTTTCTGGCTTTACAGTATGTTTGCATTTACATCCATTCAGTTGTTCCAGATTATAAGAGAAATTCAAGTGAATGTTCATATAAGTGAATATTCAAGCAGTTTGCAGGAGTGTGCTTGGTTTTATGTGGAACTTTAGTTTTGAAAGCATTCCACTTTGAGGGCATTACATTTTTGACCCACTCCATGTTACAATTTCCCTGTAGTACTAAAATTGCTTTTCAGGGAATGACTGCGTGGTTTCAGAAGAGGCTGAGCCAAACCTGCTCTCTGTATACCCTTGGCACCACCAACTTCCCTTACCTTTGAAGGCAGCTTTGGATCTTTCTGTTTGAGGTGTTCTCTGGTGTGTTTATACACAGTGAGCAAATTTGCTCTCTGATCTGAAAATCTACATTACTAAAACAGCTTTATTCTTCTAGCTTCTATATGGGCAAATAAGAAGGCTTCCTTTTTTCCTTTCTCCTATGAAATAACCGAGAAAAAATTGCTAAACAGAAGCACAGTGTGTGTATGTTCCCAGTGGAGAGCCTCAAATCTAAATCACTTGTGAATGCTTCATTACTTCTTTCTCTTGCATATATTTTCATGTACTGAATTCTGAGGCTGTGCAGTGTGCAAAGCCCTTCATGTAGGATCTTATACCATTTGGCTCTGTAGCTTAGACCTCTAAAATATTGAGGAACACTTGCAGCAATTTCTCTCTTTTCTGTTCAACACACATAACCAGTATGGATTATAAAAATGAGCCTGAAGTGGATGAGCATACAGTGAACAGTCCCCATTAGTGAGACAAGAGGAAATCAGTCCCTGCACTATACAACTGCTATTTCGAGCTGTGTCTTTGTTCTCTGCGTTTTCCTAAAAAGAAATTAAAAAAGAAAAGTTTACTTTTCTTTTTCTTTCACTTTTCTCTCACTTTCTCATTTGGCCCATATAAACTCCAAGTAACAGGATGATCCCTTACCTGTTGAAATTAGCGTTTCATTCAACAGAAGAAAATCTTACATCAGATTTCTGCCCACAAGGTAACATAAGATGCAACAATTTGCAGGATATTTCTGTGTGTGAAAAAATGTATTTTCCCCTAAGAAGTCTAAGTTCCTAAAGGTATACTAGGCCCTGGAGAAATGCTCAGTAAGAGCTTCCAGTAAATCTAACAATGTATGAGATGTGTAGTAGCTTGAATTTCCAGAACTGTTAATCAAAACAGGAGCAAACCCAGGGAAGCCCTATTATATCTGGTGGGCTTTAGAGCTTGCTGAAAGTTCTAGGAAGCTCATCTTGGACCAGAAGCTAGGTCCCACGTCAACAGTGAAGCGTGGCCCATGCTAGAAGGGCTGAATCAAGGCAGCTTGTGTCAGATGTTACTGGTGAGTCTGTGGCTGGCATGTCCGTCACTGAACATCCATCTCTGCTGAGACATTCCAGGATGTACCTGTCAACTTGCAATGCATGAGCACATATGCTACAGTTAAACACTTGTCTATATACTCTAAATGCAAAGGGTATTGTATATGCATGGATATATAGTGTGGTCATAGCAGGGTCACATTTAGTGATAGTGTTAAGAACTTCTCAACATAGCAAAATGTTTTAGATTAAAGGACATTCAACAGACCTAACTGGATTCTTCCTGCTTTGCTTCTTTTCTACATGTGAATTCCCTCGGCTGTCATTCCAAGGTTATTTTTAATTCTTCTACAGTTAGTCACTACACAATTCAGAAGGATATTTGCTTGAATAAAAGGCTAATCTGCTTATTCCTGCTTTCAGTTATGAGACAATTTCTGGCAAAACATATGCAAAGTGTTGTTGATTATGTGGTGATCTCCAATTAGTTCCTTGTGAGTTTATCATTTTTGCCTGGGTTTGACCAAAACAAAGTGCTGTTTTGTTGATTATAGGTTGTGTCAGTGCAGTGGAAGGATAGGGTGCTCAAAACTGCAGGAAACAGAGCATTGGGAATACAAGGACACAGCTGTCAGGTTTAATGTGAGGACCATTCACTTTAGCCCATAAACGAACAGTCTTGTGTCCCTCCTTTGCAAGGGTGGAAACAAGATCTCCATGACAGCAGTCAGCTATGGACCAACATTCAGGAACAGAGGGCACCGATGTTTTCAGTATTTAAAGGCTTAGGCCCTTGTCTTGCAAATTTGGACCAATAAACCACATCAACATTTCACTTAGTGTCATAAACCCTGCAGGGACAAACAGAACGAGACAGCAAACAAGATCTGCTGCGAACACTGTTCTTGTACTTCTGGTCCAGCCAAACTGGGAAATTTGCTATTGATCTGGCACTGAAAACTGCTTGCACAAGTCATCAAAAGGGAAGCTGTTTGGGCAGCTAAGAATATAGAGAGTAGGAAAGGTGCTCACTGCTTTCCAGGTTTAAACACCGGTTTCAGCAATTGTGAAGAGTGTGCCTGTTCAATAGGTGGATATGTTGAATATCAGTAGTGTGATGAAAGGTGATTGTTATATTGCTACAGATGGTGGCCTTCAAAAACAACAAAATGCTGAAAAAGAAACAAATTATATCCATTCACCCCCCCAAAAAAAACAAACCACAAACCTAACCAGGAATAAATTAAATCTGAATGTCAGATAATCCTGGTTTTCATCTGCTGAATTTTTGTTACTCAGAAGTTTTGTTTACTGATGCTTTATTTTTGGGGTGTGCTTTCTCCCCCTGTCTCTTTAACACCTCTACATATTCTGAGATTAGGATTTTAATTTGATGGGTACTGTAGAGATTCAAACTTGTCTGCTGTTTGCTATCAATCATACTTGTGTTTCTATATCTGCCTATGGCTTTAACTGAAAGTTTATCAATTTCTATGTTCTGTTCCCATATTGTAAATCTCTTGTGATATTTTGTTGTATTTCCCCACCCTCCCTTTAGAAAATGCAATTGTTGGAGAAAATCTCATTGGAGCATTTATAAAAGAGATTAAGGATGGTGATTTCCTGCTGTATTTGGAGTCCAAGCAGTTCCTAGCAGATTCTTTTGTTGGTTTTCTGCGGGATGAAGAGTTTGATCTATCTCCAAGTGTGCAGCTGGGATGTCGAAGCGGGTTTCGAAGAATATCATCTCCTGGGCAAGCAGTCCCAAATTCACAAGGATGTGGTATGTCTCCATTTATCTTTCCCTTCCTTGATATTGCTAGGAATTAGTATTAATCTAAAGTTAGAAAATTGCCAGTGAATTTGTGTTTATAGTCTATATGTGAAAGGTGTGAATCACAGGTGTGAATGATAAATTGGAGGAGAGGTGGGGATTAGCTCTTTGCTTACTGTTCAGTCCTTGCATTGAAACAACAATTTGGAAATAGACATCATGGCATTGAAATGGTATACAAAGTTTTGCAAACGATCTGTCTGGTATTAGAAGGTCCTTCTGTAATGTACATGACCTTAATAGAAGCATTCATGAAGGTAATGTAACTAGTGCTTCAGATGATGATAAATTACAGAATAGAAAACTAGAGGCAGAAATGGCAAAAGTCCTGAGATTGTGAATACCTGGGCCAAGTCCAGCCAGCTCTGATGGAAGCTTTCTCGCTGTTGGCCATCACCCAGACTTGATTGCACTTCTGTCCTCTTTTCATCTTCTTTCCTTCTGTTTAGTTGGCTTCCCTGGAGCAGGCTGCCTTTCTGTCAACAACCTGCTTAGGGCTGACAAACCTACTTCTTTGATGGATCCCCATGGCTGTGCCTCACAGTCCTGTATACCAGGTCATGCTGCCAAAGAGCCTTTGCTTTAACAGCCCTGCTCTTGTTTCTATCAATCAACATCAACCCTCCTACAGCACAACCCTGAGCATTCTTGGTAGATCATTCATGTTAGTGTCAGTGAGTCTGTGTCTTACGTCGACCTGGGATGTATTCACTATGTCTAGCTTTTTTTTTTTGGAACAGAGGAGGGATGTACCACTTCTAGGTGTAAGATCAACAGTAGCAGGTATTGGGTACATTTTCCAATATGGGGAATATTTTCAGATGGGCAAGCTTTAGCACTGTGCAGTTTAAATTAGAGACCTTAGAGCGAATCAAAATACTTGAAAACAACTTGGCTCCCAGCTTGCTGTGGTGGTCTTCTTTAAGTTAGGAGAGCTTCCTTAATGCCTGGTCAAGGTCTTCAAAGTAATCAAGCTATGAATCAGTTCTGAACTGCTGCAGTTTCCAGCTTGGACTTTTAAGGGTAAGTTGGCCAGTTTCAGTTCGTCTTCATGATCCGAAACACTTCAGAGTTTGGTTATTTAAATACACCATGCAGAAAAAAAAGATCAATTCCCACTAAGAAAACGGATTCTGTAATGACTTTCAGTTACTTAACAAGATGTACTGTTATACTGAGTTAAGGTATCAGTATTGAGTCCATCACTTAGGGTAGAAGAATTTACAAAGACCTTACTTGGTCTTTGTAACTTACAAAGAACTTACTTGGACCTTTTTGCATTGTATTTCCTGCCAAGGATAAAGGCCTCTTTAGGAAGCAGTGAATTGATTCTGCTTAATTCCTTTTAGGAAGCAGTGAGTTAATTGAATTTGTGAGTTAGTTCATACATATTTGAACCAGCTAGCTGTAGTAAAAGTCACTCAGTGAAACAGGTTTATCATAGAGATGTGGAAAGGAGACAGTTTGTGCTCAAGCTTTTGGCAGAGATTTTGTATTATAAGTTGTCATGGTATGCACACTAGTGGACACTGGTTTGTGCAGTAAGACTGCATATTTTATACTAAATGGGATTTAGGAATTCTGTTTCTGCTTCCTTTAAGAGAGAGAAAAACTTATAAAAAAATATATATCTTATGTATTTATATATATATATATATATATGTTTTAATTTGCATTATGGATATATTTTGGTCACTTATCCTGTCCAAGTCTCTACTAATAATAGGGACTAGTAGTAAGAAGTATCACCTTTGATTACGGAGCTGGAGGAGTGATATCCTTGTGCAGTCACTCCAGTGAGTTGTTCTTCAGCCTAGAATTTGCTGCTCAACATGATGTTCCCCTGGTACATGGAAACCTGAATCTAGTTAGAATTGAGACCAGGTTACACATTTCATGTACAGGGATTAAATTTGGGGTTTAATGTTATCTTGATACTTTTAGTTATTTTTATTTATTTTCCTATTTTAGAGATACAAATTTTAGCCCAGTACTAATACTTAGCTCTGAGATTTTGGGTAACAGCTGTTCTCTAGTTTCTCCTATTGTTAAAATACATGAATGTTGAATCTTGAAAGAAGTACAGTATGATGTTTTTTTTGACTTCTGGATTCAAACTTAACTTCTCTACAACCATGTAACCTATAGCTGACATGATATGGGCCTCCAAGAGTTATAGAGTCTAGAAAACAAGTTTTGCCCCAACTTTTTTTGCTGTTCTTTTTGTCCTTTTGTTACTCTAATGTGTGAGACAAAAGGCGATTATGCTTGTTTAAAATGTGATGGGAGACACAGGTGTTACTTTCATATCATGGCTAAAACTACAAAACAAGGAGAATGCTTAACAGCTTAATTTGTCCCTTGTTAATTTTTAATTGCTTAATGTTCCTCATCCTTTGCATTTTGTCTTTAGATGAGGCATGGATTACTCATTTCATTCCAATTTCTCCTGTCATTCATTCGCAATGAATATCGTCCTTTTTACGTGTGTTAGAAAATGCCTTTAAATACATCAGACACACATAATGTGCTTAAGACAGGAGAATTCCGTCTGATCCGGGATTTCCTGAGTCTGAAATTGATTTTAGATATGTGTTATACCTAGAGTAATTGTCTTGAAATTTTCTTCCTAAGTACATATCATCTCACAATTGTCTCATCCTAGACCTTCCCATTGGACCTTTTATAGCAGATGAAGGAAGATATGATCAGTTTTACACTAATTATATAAAAATTATCAGATTATTAGGTCTTTCTGTTCTATTATAATTTAGGTGTTTCTATAAGTGAAATTAATTAACATTCCAGTGTGTTGGCCAGAACAGAAATTCATCATTTGGGTTGTAGTGCAGATGTCCAATTTTCCATTACTGTTTCTCTCTCACATAAGCTTAATCTGCTGTTAAGATGTAAGGCAAAAACAGAAATGAAGTTTTTCACCTTGTCAAAGCCCCAAAATATACATTTGATAGTGTTTTGGAGGAAGTCTACATCTGCAAAACAGCTGTGAAATAACAAGTAAAGGTATTGTCCTGCAAATGTGTCTGTTACTCTTCTGCTGTAATATTCAGTAGGATGATCTGGAAGGAAAGACTGTATTTCATGAACTTCCAGAAGACAAAAAGTTTTTCTTTGTAATATGTATCAGGTCAGCTGGAAATATTGCTCCTGATTGTTCTGAAAATGACGTGTGTGTGTATATATATATATATATATATATATATATATACACATTAAGAACATCTTTTTGTTTTGCGTTTGGGTTGTCATGTGCACAGCTAGTGATTTTTAATCCAGCCATTACTGTTTAGTTTGGAAGTGCTTACTAAAAATCATTACCAGGAATTCTGAATGAAAGTGTTACCATATGGTGGGTTTCTGCATGATGTTTCTGGAGTTTCTGCTCCTAGGAGCCTTCCTTTTTTTTTGTCCGTAGTGTTAGAAGTTACTCTGCTTGTAGCTTGTGTTTCTTTGTTTTCTTTCACAACTTACTTACCCACAAAGTGCATTATCTTATTACAAATGCATTTGACAAATGGAAAACAGGCCTGGACTTGGCATTTCAGAATAGAAATTCTATCATTTCAGATAGGCTGAGAAAGTTGGGGCTGCTCAGCCTGGAGAGGAGAAGTCTGCGTGGAGACCTCATAGCAGCCTTCCAGTATCTGAAGGGGGCCTATAGGGATGCTGGGGAGGGACTCCTCATTAGGGATTGTAGTGACAGGACAAGGGGTAACAAGTTAAAACTTATACAGGGAAAGTTTAGATTGGATATAAGGAAGAAATTCTTTCCTGTTATGGGTGGTGAGGCACTGGAATGGGTTGGCCACGGAAGCTGTGAATGCTCCATCCCTGGTGGTGTTCAAGGCCAGGTTGGACAGAGCCTTGGGTGACATGGTTTAGTGTGAGGTGTCCCTGCCCATGGCAGGGGGGTTGGAACTGAGTGATCTTAAGGTCCTCTCCAACCCTAACTATTCTATGATTCTATGATTTCCAAACAGCTTGATGTACACTAATTCGTGAACATTTTTAGGGTGAGAAGAAAAGGCCACAGTCTATATTCCAGTCACTGGTGAGTTTAATGAACATTTAAGGAGTGTTTACCTTTGTTAGATATAACTGTATTAAGTTCTTGAAGTCTATGAGATGCAGGCATGAGATATATATATACGTACACACCCCACACATCTGTGTGCAGATGCCTGAGCTGGTTGGATTCCAGAGAGTAATAAGGTGATTGTTCTCTTTGCAGTTGTTTGCCCTCCAGGCAGTCATTTCCAGAACAATGAATGCATTCCCTGCCCTCTTGGCTACTACCAGTATCAGACAGGACGTTCCTCCTGTATCAAGTGTCCTGTGGGCAAAACTACCAACGCCTATGGCGCAACCAGTGCTGAACGCTGTAAGTTGAGCATATTTTTTTCCCTTGTCCTTTGTATCCTGGCTTCAAATCATGAATGGATTTTTTCTTTTTTTCACCTCTTAAGTTTTAAAAAAATTCAAACCCCCTCCCCCCACCCCTATCCTCCCTCTGGGTATTTTTGGATGGATATGATCCCTTTTGGATACACTCAAAGGCATTTTACAGACAGAACAAACTGTCTGGTGTTTTGACCAAAAATGCATGAGAAACGAGTGGTCATTCTCATCCAGGATGTTGTGGTTCCTTAAGATATGTTCACTGTCCTCAGGAACGGTGCCTGGGTGTTTAATATCAGTGAGAAACATCTTATGTAGTTCATTAATTGTCACTTAAATGAACACTAAATTAGTCTTTATGCAGCTCTTCCTTCTGCAAACACTAATACTTCTCACAAAGCAACTATTGATATGTTCACTAAAGTTGGTACATTCAGTTTAAATTACTTATTTTTGTACACAGTTCCATAAAGAAAATCAGTTTTTAAGTCCAAATAAAGTTTTGTCTTAAGAATTAGCTCACAGATAAAAATAAAAGTGAGTCATAAGAATGGGTTTCCTGGGAGTATCAGTGAGTATAGGGAGTATCAGAGAGTATACATGCTTTGTTTTGTTTCAACCTATTTATTCTCTGAGGTGGGATAAAAGGTCAGGTTTATTGTAAGGCACACTGACATCAATCAGCTTTTACTTAAAGTTATCATTTATTTCCATATGTGTTCCCTATGTAGGTATTGGACTCCTGTGCTGGAGGTTTGCTCCAGTTTTCTTTATTGCAGGTGCCGGCAACTAAACCTGCTGCCTGCCTGGTTTTCACCTTACCTATTGCTGAGTCTCAGTACTGGCCTTTTCCAAAAGGCCATGTCCTACACATGTAGCTTGCTACTTTCTTTCCCTGCTGTCTCCTTGCGAAGTCTGAAGAGTTTACTGAATTAACTCATATGATGGCTCTTCTACTGATGTTCATGAAATTGCACAGATCCATTGCAGCACGCGCTGAACAACCCTGTATGAAAATACAGTTCCTTCTCTGTACTTCTTTGCTTTACAGTACTTAGCATAAATGGGGATTTGATCCCTGGCAGAGAATCCTAAAAACGTTTGGAATATGTATTGCAGTAACAACAAAGCAGCGCCATGTTTCAGAGCATGGAATATTGTGCAAATTATAGATTAATTTTCAGTGAAGTCTCTGCTTTACTTAGAACACTTTTGTCTTACAGCATTAAAACACGTCCCACTGCCTTGACAGGACCAGAGGCAATGGGCACAAACCAACCATAGGAGGTTCCCGCTGGACATCAGAAAACACATTTTACTGAGGGTGACCGAGCACTAGCACAGGTTGTCCAGGAGTGTTGTGGAGTCTCCATCCTTAGAGATGCTAAAAAGACATCTGGACATGGTTTTGGGCAACCAGCTTTTAGGTGGCCCTGTTTGGGCAGGGGGGTTGGACCAGGTGACTTCCCAAGGTCTCTTCCAACCAAACCCATTCTGTGAAACTCAATGACAGCATTATCAAAGTACCCTGTTTTCTTTCCTTGTTTGCTTGTTACAGGCATGACGTACTGTCAAAGCAACGAGCAGGGTCTGCAGTGTGATGACGAGGGCCAGTATAGACCTTCCCAGCAAGACCCTGACACTAAGAAATCCTTCTGTGTTGACAGCTTTGGAGCAGCACTGGGCTGGACTGAAGCAGATGATCTCCTTACAGACGACCAGTGCCTAGGTTAGTGTCAGGAGAATACTTTGAGTATGCTTTAACACCACATAAATGAAACCTGCTAATGAAGAGACTCATCACTCAACAGTTTATGGGGATTCACTTTCCTATAGTTGTAGCCTCTCCTCCTTAATTTTGCATTTCTTGACTACACTGGGAAATTATTTCCAGTAAGGGAAGAGAGAGAGAAGCAGCTTTCTTGCACTCTTTGATGGCGGACAGCTTTTGATGTATGCTGACCTCTTGCTTTGCTGCCTCGAAACCCAAAAGAATAATGAAAGGACTAATGGGAAAGAAGCAGAATTATGAATTTCTGCTTGTATAAATATATAAATAAATAAATATATATATATATAAAAATCACTCATCAATGTGTTCACAATAGACTGTGTTTGACGATGTCCTCACAGCCGTGGCCTAACATCACTCTCTGGGCTCCTGCTGTACAGTATCTGGCTTGGTGAACATATCCTTACAAACATATCCTTATAAACTTACTTCTGCTTGAAAACAGTTCTGGAAAAACAGTTCTCAAGGATGAATGATTTGGAAAAGAAGTCATCCATCCAAGAGCCCCCAACCTGCCTGCAGTAAGGTCTATTTACACTTCTCAGCCTCAAAGCTTTTGCCTTGCCCAAAAATAGTTTTCCAGAAGTTTTTATTACTCATCGTATCACTGGTATCAAGTTTAATGGAATATTCACTTTGGAAACTGAGGTCATGGTGTGCTCTGAATCAGACAATGTCTTATGACAAGTGCCATCAGTGGAAGGAGTGTGAAATGAAAGCTTTCCCTTGTGAGGAGGTTGCAAAACTATCTTCAGTTACAACAGCTATGTTTTTCCTCTGAGCATACTCTAAGACAGATCTAGTTAGGAACACGAGGTCTTGGCCTCTATTGCTCTCAGTCATGGGGTAGCTGGGATGTTTCACAGCAGCTTAATTCTCCTGTTACTTATTTACCTTGAGCCCTTTTGTAGGAGCATTTCTGGCTTTGTCCAGGATGGAGATGTTGCAGAATTCTGTGCTTATTTTGGGGATCACACTGGAAGATTTCACTACAAATAAATACTTGTAAATGTTGATAATTCAGGGTTTGAAGTACACAACAAACAGGAAATCTGGGTGGTTGGTTGTTTTAATGATTTCCAGGCTACTTTAATCTCTTTTTCTTTCTCTTCTAAAGATGATGCTGCATTTCCAGAAAGTGTTATATGAAGTGAAACTGATTATCTCTATTTTTACTTTTCCCCCGTCCCTTCTATTTCCCTTAAACTGAATTCAACATGCAACAAGACAGCAGGGCCCGAAGACTGATCTTGCTTTGACAGCAGGCTGGTGATAAGGCCGGGTTAATAAATAACCCATCTGCTCTCTGGGCTTTGAGTCTTTAGGCAGAAGAAGAATTCCCTTGTATGAATACACAGTAATAAGCTCTAACCACCCATGCTTATTTTTAGTGTTGTCTCCTGTTATATTTTAAGCCACACATAACATTTATTACAACAACAGGGATAGGATCTAGGGTTTTACTCCACTAATAAGTGAGATGGAGAATTTCTGCTGGGTGTTAAGCCTGTGAAATGGATGAGTACCTACATTAGCGTTGAGAAGAGTGCAGCATGACCTAACAGCTTCATGAAAATGGGTTCTGATACAATATTCTTCTTATCTTTTTTTTTTACAAAGTAGCTTTATGGATTCAGGTTTTTTGCCTTTATATGTAAAGAAACAAAATTTGAGAGTTTAAAATGGCAGCTATTCTATTAGTTATGCAATACTTTGTGTTTAATGCTTCATTGCACTTTCTCTCTCTTCTCTCTTTTTCTCCTGTATTATTGTAGAGAAAATGGAAGGGTGAGATGAAGCTGAAATCAGGAGAAAAAAACAGGCATCACTGCAAGTTGCAGATGTAGAAGGGATTTAGTTTTGTGTGGAATTAAGCTAACACTTATATTCTGACGTTCTGTATTTCTAGGAAGGAAAAAACTTCCACCTCTGTTTACAACCATCACTCAACCCTCACCCGGCTGGACTTTTGTGTGTGTGTAAAGAATCTGGCTTGCCTTCATGCTTTTTCTGAGCAGAAATGAGGGTTTTATCAAAAGCACCTGTTGGCTCAGCCCTGACAACAGTGGACATTTGCTTCTGATTTAGTCCTGGCTGTTTTGCTGTAAGAGTACAAATGATTGTTTTGAGAGCTTATCCCTAACTTTTGTTTTGTGGCTTATCCAGACATTTCAGGGAGAGAGGCCTGGGATTGTCCTGCTGGAGCTGAGCTTCCAGTTGTTCCATATGCAGATGTCTCTCACAGGCTGAGATCAGTCAAGGAGTCCTGTCTCTAAGGTCTTTTAGGCCTAGGCCAAACACTGGCTGCATTAAGCCAGAGGTTTACTTTCAGGTGGGGCATTTAGAGAAGTCTGGTACCTGCAGGGGTGATGCTAAGTCACCATGTTCTTTCCTTCTCCTTAATACTTTGTGCTCACTGAAGGACACTGGTATATCAACATGTGGACGTGCTGTACCAAAACCCCTTTGTATACAGGTAGTAGCAAATTTAGCAGGGTACTGGTGGTGCTGCTGTGTGTCCCTTCACCAGACTATAATCTTCTGTAGGGCACAGCCAGGGCCAAACCTTCTGCAGCTTAAACTGGATTTCTCTCCCCATTTAGTGACCTTTGGGGTTTGCATCTCTAGACCCCAGGAGCTTTTTCCAGTTTGTGGACTCTGTGTCAGACATCCTTACAGTCATGTGCAGCAGGTCCAATACAGAGAGAGCAGATAAAAGGGTTTAGTAAGCAAAGTGACAGTCTGGAGTTAAAGCTTGAATGAAGAATGAAAAAGGAGCATGTAGGACATACTACCTTGGGTGGATGCCTGAGCCGGAAGTCAGTGGAGATCAGGGTGTTGTGCTCCTGTAAATAAAGGATAAGCCTCCAAGATTTCCTTCCTAACCAAGTTATATTGGAGCCGGCTCTATTTTCAGTGGCTGTTGGTTCCCCTGTTGACTCAACAGTTGGTTCAGTGCCATGAACAGGTAATGCAGATGGCCAGTCTGCTGCTGGAAGAGAAGTCTCACTTGAATATAAACTCCCAGCCCACTCCTAGCTAACTGTTTTTTCTTGAAAAAACAGAAATGATATCCTCAGTCCACCTGTCTCCTGTGTTAATTGTGGAGTTATGGAACAAAACTCTTTCCCTACAGAATTCTTCACTGTTTATTTCTACCTAGAGTTTTTGTCTCCCTGCAGCATGGGAATCTATAGTAGTACTTAGCTGGTTTTTTGGTGTTTTTACAGTGCTCAGAAAATTTGAGAGAGCTCCTGCCTCCAGCCTGGTTTATGGGTCAGAAGAAGCTCAAATACTTCAGTCTCGGTCATTTGGGAGAGACCTGCAAAATCCAGCTTTTCAGTGCATTTCAGGTGAGGAAAGCTCAGAAAATCCGTGGAGACAACGCTAACCATCATGGAAAATAATCATCCTTTACTATGATGAGCTTATAGTCAAGTTCCTAAATGAAATTAACTCTATATTTTGCAGTTCAGCACCAATTCACTGCAAGGTATTTACAACTTTTGGTGACCCTGCTTCCGGGAAGAGACTGGGCTCTCTTTCAGAAAGAAGTCTTCTGACTTTACATACCACTTCAGACAAGTCAACTGACTTTAAAGCCAGTTGGTACACGTTGCAATACAGACAAGAGCTGAGATTCAGATCAGGAAACATTCATCAGACTTTCCAGATGTGCAGACAAAACATGGATTAGGTGTTCAGGACACGTGAAAAACAAGCTTTCCCCTCTTCCCTAGTTACCTGATTGGCACATAAAATAGGACTAATCATCCTTGCTTATGTCACAAAGGTATTATAAGGAGTGCAGAGGTATTTCTTTGCAAAGCTTTACAGTGTAAATACTATTTTACATCTGGACACATCATGTTTGCTGGTTTATATTGGTTCAAAGTAATCTAAAAGCAAGTGAAATCATTGCACTGCTTTCAGGGTGCTTTGAATCAGTCTCACCTTCTGCTTCCTAATGCTCAGACTGTGAAAAGAGATAAGAGGGTTATGTTCAAAATAAAAACACCCTGGGAGGAATAACAAAGGTGACAAAGTCAGTGGCTTTTGTTCACATACCGTGGTCTAGATGGAGCAGTCATCTCTCGTGCCAAGATGTGAATACATAGAATCATAGAATAGTTTGGGTTGGAAAGGACCTTAAGATCATCCAGTTCCAACCCCCCTGCCATGGGCAGGGACACCTCACACTAAACCATGCCACCAAAGGCTTCATCCAACCTGGCCTTGAACACCACCAGGGATGGAGCATTCACAACCTCCCTGGGCAACCCATTCCAGTGCCTCACCACCCTAACAGGAAAGAATTTTCTCCTTATATCAAATCTAAACTTCCCCTGTTTAAGTTTTAACGAGTTACCCCTTGTCCTTTCACTACAGTCCCTAATGAACAGTCCATCCCCAGCATCCCTATAGCCCTCCTTCAGATACTGGAAGGCTTCAATGAGGTCTCCACGCAAAATGAAGCCTTATATGTTGCTAGAATGATTTTCCTGCACCAGATCATCCCTTACCTGTATGATGTAAAGTTTCTTGCATCTTCCTCTGAAACTGAGCAAGACACCAAGCTGAGAGAATCATGGGAATGAATTTAGGGAAGAAAAGACATCCCTTTGACAAGCACTGATTCAGTGCACATAGCCTGTGTTTTCATTATAAGTTACATCCATTCTCAAATGACAGCAGTTCTACAAATGCTTACTGCTGGGGTGGTCACTGAAGGGTAAGAGTTAATCTTTCCCTTTGCTTCCTAGAAGTCAGCTAGCTTAGCTTACATTCCCGTTATCATCAGATCATTTCTGATGACACTTTGATTTATGCTGGTTGAATTTATTCTAAAGACATTTGGAAACCATTTCACCTCCTGTTCTAGGAGCAGAGCTGTGGGAGCAAGTGATTGGTGAGTGTGTGAGGGCAGAAGGATCTTCAGCCACCCCTAAATCTGGAGGGGGTTGGCTGCTTGCTCCCTTACGCTGGCCAGGTGATTGCTGCAGAGGCAGCTGGCACAGTTGAATTTGATGTTTGCTTCCTTCCTATTACTCTGATACTGCCACAACCTGTTTGCCAGGGGCTTACTGTATCGGGGAGATGTGATGTGCTGGCAGGCTGGTTCATGAGAGTCCTCCCTGCCTCCCTCAAGCAAAGGTATCCAGCAGACACTAAATGTTTGGATGAGTGGTTAGACCTAACTCAGTTGTTTGTATCATTAGGTGATGAACAGCTTTTTTCATTAAATTGAAAAACCTCACCTTCTACTAAAATAGTTGAATACTAAAGTTCATCTGGCTGATGAAATTCATGTGCTTGCAGTGCAACAGACATAAAAAATAGGCAAATATCAGTAAGCAGTGGAATTTGTAGCAGAAATTTTGCACATGCAATGCTAGGAAAACAGAGGTTTCTTTCCCATTTTTCAGGCTGTGAGATGGACGACGCATGTGGTTTTGTGACTGTAACTCCTGCTGGTGCTAAAGTTCTCTGTGAATTATACAGTGCTGCTGAAGTCAACTTCAACTGCATCACCTCAGGATTGGTAAAAATGATGATATTTAAAAACATGTGTTTACCATAATACTGTACATTCAGTGTAAGTACATGGCATTCCAGAAGAAAGGCAGGCTGTTACCTGAGCCCTTGGACATCGCTCTTCACTGTGGCAGTAATAAATTCCTGCAAGATGGTAAAGAAGCTACACCCAGATGTTTCCAGAAGTGACATCCGAATGCCTCAGTGTTTGGTTGAAACATCACACAGCGCTTTTGCTCCTAAAACATGCTGCAGTCAGGAAAATGGGTTAACTTAAAGAGGGTTAATCTGGGTAATCCAAACTATAAGTATCCAAGTTGGTAATCAGGTCGCCTGAAACAGTCATTTCTCAGTCCCTTCCTCTAGCCCAGGGTTTGAACAGTGGGCTCTTTAGCACTGTAACCTCTTCCTATTCACTACTTTTAAACACATCAATGTAGTATTGAAGAGTCAAGATCTGAGTTTGAGGGAATTAAAAATGTTCACACTGGGCCACATCTTTGCGTTGATTCCTCCCTCTGAGTTTCTGATTAAGGAAAATGTGTTTTAGGGAGAGGAAATCAATCAGGTTGTATTGATTGTGCATGCCTGTCTTCTGTCTCAGGTGCAAGGTGTTTTGGGGAACCCTGATGCCACGGGCATTGGTCGTCTCAGCTGTCTGATTCATGTCAGGAATCCTGAGGGAGATGCAGTGATGGTCTATTTGAAGAGAGGTACCAGATACAAATCACTTCTCTGTTGTAAGACTGCTCTGCCCAAACTTGTAGTTACTTCTATATAGGGTCATATCTAAATGTGGGGAGCATCTTTATTTAAGAAGACATAATACTTTTTCAGATCTTAACATTTAGTGCTAGACCAGTCTGAAAGCAAGCCAAAAGTATCCTGCATCCTCTTGGGTGGTTTTGACCTTTCTTTCCTGTTCTTTCTACCCAGAACAGAAATTTAACTCATCTGGACTCAAGACCTTTGAAAGGACCAGTTTTCAGAATGTGCTTTCTGGCGTGTATCGCTCCATGGTGCTCTCAGCAGCTACAGCATCTCTGACTGATGCTCAACTCTTCTGTCGGCAGACATGCAGCAGGGACTCTTGCTGTGATGGCTTCATCTTGAATCAGAATGCGCTTGATGGAGGTATTGTCTAAGTACAAAACAAAAAAACTTCACAGTGGAAAACCAACATTAATTGAATACAACTCAGTTTTGGATGCAGTGTATTTTATATCATACCAGTATCGGCAGCTTGCCTCTACATCAGTGATCTTTTCTGGAGTAGGCAAAATTTGAGTAATACAAATGCATTGACCTGGAGCAATACGGATAAAGACCTGATGTCGCAAGCTGCTCTTGGAGAGAAATTGACATTTTGAAAGGATAATTCTTTATTTAAACATCTGCATCCAGATGAGCTAAATAATTCTGAAAACACCTCTTTCCTTATGTAGAGCAGCTCAATTGCAAGAAGGTTCTTTTCAGGTGATGGGACAGTTAAGATGGTGTCTACAGGCCTTGTGGTGCAAATGTAAATCAGCTCCCTTTTTGAAGCAGGAAAAGAGGATGCTAAACAGGGAATTACGTTCTTGCATGCAGAAATGCTACCATCTCCTAAATCTGGATGTCTAGCTAGGAAAACAAGTGGGGGTGGGATAGACAGTCTGACAGTGGTGGGACTTAGGAGGAGCCCAGATTCCTGCCAGAAAATTTAAGCACTTAATGTGCTTAAAAAAACAGTGCCTGTTTTTTGTAGTTTCTTTTCATGGTCATGTGGGATCAACTTTCCCTTTGGAGGTGGATTTGCTATAGAAAAAGTGAATTTCCAATTGAGATGTCTCAAGATTTTAGAGACAGGCTCTTACAAATCCGGGCACGTGCTACTGGCTGCTATGTGGCAAGCAATTCTCCAGTTTGGAGTGGAAAAACTGATCCTGGAATTGAGGAAATGTCCTCTGTGGAAGCTGCCAAGCAAATGTTTCCAGAAAATTATTTTTTGTTTTGGCATCTAATGGTTTGGTTTTGCTTTGTTTTTTTTCCATCAAAATAGTCCAGGTGATCTTGTAAAGCCCATTTCTCTGTAGAGAAATTTTTGGGTTCTCCATACTCGTAAGAGTGGAAGGGGATGTGGAGAAGGTGAATGCTATAACAACAACTCTGTTTAGTTGGGGTGCCCTATTTGGATCAATACCAGAAGTAAATGGGTTACTTGGACTGGCATTCTATTTTAAGAAAAAATAAAAAAAAAGGAAGAAAAAAGCAGCATATTCATAGAATCATGGAATGGTTTGAGCTGGAAAGGATGTTAAAGCTCACCTGGTTTCTATCCCCCTGCCATTAGCAGGGACACCTTCCAATATATGAGGTTGCTCAAAGCCCATCCAAACTGGCCTTGAACGCTGCCAGGGATGGGGCAGCCACAGCTTCTCTGGGTAACCTGTGCCAGCGCCTCAGCACCCTCACGGGGAAGAATTTCTTCTTAATACCTAATCTAAGTCTCCCCTCTTTCGGTTTTAAATCATTCCCCCTTGTTCTATATGCTCTTGTAAAATGTCCCTCTGCATTCAATATACCCAGTCCGTAAAAACAAGCCAGTGAGAGCATTGTAAAACTATAGAAACGTGTGACAGCAAGTGCAGAGCAAGAAGCTGAGTATTGTCTAGAAGTCATGGTAGCAGACTGATGCCAGAACACCTGGCTTTAAGCGTGCTGGTCCCCCTGCCTCACATTGTGATGCTGGAGGAGACTCAGGCCCGCGCTGACTGAAATCAGACACCAATCCAGGAAACCATCCAGGAAAAATAGAATTGCTTTCTTGGTTCAGAGCCTGAGATTGTGAGACCGCCAAAGGCTTGGATATGTCTCCATGGTGCTATAAAGTGCTGAGAACACTGTTAGGTATTATCAGATAATAGTAATATTTTATTGGGTGGTAATGGGGTGTGCTTGAAACCTCTGAAAGGCAGGCTACAAAGTTTGGGTATGAATGGCTACCCTTAGTACTCTAATTTGAACATATGGGTTTTGCTTTCTTTTTAGTAGCAATACTAGAACTTACCTATCTCAGTGACACAGGATCAGTTGGCATTTAGAGAAAGTATTGGGATGCTCAGGTGAAAAGCTCTTTGTAGGTGCAAAGTATTATTGGAGTGATGCAACTGTCTCTCTGCCTGAATCTAGGTACCATTTTGTGTAGTTTGATGAGCTACCCAGATGTGCTGATCTGCAATGTGAATGGCTGGAGGCCAACACCAACATCACTCATAGATCAGATATGTAAAGGTGTGACCTATGACGAAAGAGAGACGATGTTTTCCTTCACCCTGGGAGGACAAATGTTCAGTGGAAGTATGTCAATGAATTATCTCAATTTACATTTGAGGTTACTTCAGTCTGATTTAAATTAAATTTAAAATGATTTACATTTCTTTAATTCTTGTGTAGCTCCTGCCTTTTTCACCAATCTGCTCTTGTACTTCAGTGCTTTTTTCTCAAGTAAATCCATATGTATACAATCAGAAGAGAATATGAACTCTCTAACTGGATGCATTGTTAGACAGACGGGCCTCTCACATTTTACTGTGTGAACATAAGTGAAAGTCAAGAATGTGTTTACTATATCACCCTGTAATACTTCCAGTACTTCATTAGGGCAGATTCAAGAGAATAGTCTGAAAGAAAGATAAAGTCTGGAGCAACGATAAAAAGAGAGATACCCACAGCTGCACAGAAAAAAACAGTGATGGGTAATAGAATAAAGTTTTGGCATCCTGGACTCAGACTAGCACCAGGACACACAGGACCTTTTTCCTTAGCATCTTGTATCGTAAATAAGGGGGGGCGTTGTCTAGTGATGTGTTTTTAATGCCGTTTCTGAGCATTTCAATACTACCTGTTTAATTTGAGCAGCTCTTCTAATAAACTTGTTTCTCTATTAGCTTCTAGGTTGGTAGAAGAAGCAGAAAGAAATTTTACAACCTTTCAGCAAGTTTACCTATGGAAAGGTGAGATATCTCATAGAAGTTGTTACTAAAAGCTTATGATGAACTGTAGGCAGTGGCAGATGTGTGGTTTATAATGAAAGTGTCCTTCTAAGTTTATTTTGTATTGTCCAAATTGAAGCACAACTCAAAAGTCTTTTCTGGCAGGGGTGGGTGTAATCTGGAGTAATTCTGGAACTATTTCAGAATATTTGGGTAAATTCGTGTGTCTGAGGATGTACTTTATAACTTTTAATACCTGTGAAAATTGTATCATGGAGACATTTTCCCATCACTTTCCAGGTACCATAATAATTTGGCACTTTGTTCTATAGCTATATAGGTTATTTTTATTAGCATGGTAACCCTGTATGTGCTATTTTTGCAAGTTTACGTTCTGAATGTCACAGCATACATAGCAGGACCTGCCAAATGATTTGTGATGCTGCTTTAAAAATGTACACAACCTCCAGAGCACTGATGCTGAATGCATAGTGACTGTGGGTATCGCGTTTGCTTTCATCCTCTAAACAGAACACTTTGATTTAGGTTTTCCCCAGAGTTATATGGAGATGGTTTTACTCATATTTGATTCAACAGTTGGTGGAACTATCTAAAGAGTTTATCTAAATGGTGCACGTTGAATTTTGGGACCTAAGGATGATACAGTCTTAATGGAAGAAAGATAAAGGGAATTACTATGCTCTTTAATTCTTGTTTCATTCCAGGCTCTGACATGCTCACTCGGACTGAAACCGCTGCATGCAATACTACTGCTTTGAAGACAGACAATGATCTGGAGTTATCAGGTATTACAGTGAGGGTAGACAGAGAAGACAGCAGAAGATATCAGAGTTTAACCAGAAAAAAAATCATATTTTGCCATATATGTATCATATGATATTGGTATTGTGAATTCCAGAGGTTTTCTGTTAAGTACAGGTTTTCTTTGAGGTAGGAAGTCCAATAAAGTTTTGAGAAACATGTTCAAAATGTTAGACTTCTGCTCTATGATTTTTATCTTCCTAGGACAGGCTGGAAATGAAAGTGTTAAAATGTTCTATGAAAGTTTGTTCTTTCAGACTTATGGAACTGTAAAGACTCAGGAAATACTATTTGTCTGAATAAAAATCTCACATAAACCTAGGAATCAAATCCTTAGCCTAGGTACCTGGGCATATTTACTGCTACTGACAATGACAGTAAATATGATGCTTAGAGAAACTCAGGATGAAACTGCAATCAATCACAACTGTTTCTTCTGTGCATTATGGAAGTGAGGGGCCTGTGAAGTTCTCTAGTTCCTTCATTATTCCAGGGCCTGTGCTTCATTACACTGTCATGTATATATCCAAAATAATTTGTATTAATTCACTAGAGTGGCCCTTCAGCCCTGTAGTGCTAAGAGAGAGAGTAGTGGAGCCTATTGAGATCACTTTGGTTCATCTATAATGAACTGCAGTCTTTGCCGAGCAGTATTAATTAATACCTGAGAATTCAATACATGTAAAATCCTAACATGAAGTGAATTGCTGGGTTTGCTTATGTATTTGAAAGGAAGCTAAACTAAAATGCACATTTACCTAGTGGCACTCCTGTACAATTAGTGGTATTTTAAAGTCTAGACTTAAAAATGAGAGAAAACTGCACTTAATGCATTGGGTGAAATTCTCTTGCATTTGCATGCCAAGGCATGAGTGCATCCCTCAGTGTTCTCCCTTTACCTTGCTGCAGCTGGTGATATCATTAGACATGAAACTATGTCAGGAATGCAGTTTCTTGCTCCATCCCTTAGTCTTAGCCATGACACAAACTGATTCAAGAGAAACTGGATATTGAAGTTAAGTCTTGAGAGGCAGCAAGACTTAAGAGATGCCTTTTTAAAAAGCTATGGATGCATCAAGGAAAATGCCTGCAGAGCTTTTATTACTTGTTGATTATCCTTAAAGCACGTTTTGTATTTTCTGATAGCAAAGGCACAGCTATTATGCACTCCCAGCATGTCATTAGGTTCTTCAGCATTTCAGCCGCAGTCATCAGTATGTTTTCACTTTCCTACTTTCATTTTCTGCTGGCTGTTTCAGTGCATCTAAGATAAAATACCAGAATCCCTCACAATATTGGAGTAACTGGCGATGAGACCTGCTGATGGCATTTGATACATAAAAAGGTGTTTATGAAGAAATTTGATCAGTAAAGAAAGCCCATTTCTTTCAATATCGGATCCTTATTTAAAGGGATCAATTTGAAAGCAGCCTGAAATAGCTGTATGTTTGAGAGAGGGCTCAGGAGATGTAAAGCATTGCATACATGACTGAAAATCACAGGGAAGTGACAGAAAGAGTTATTTAATGTGGTCTTTGAGAGCATAAACTAGGAGAAATAAGGTTATATGACTGAAATAGGTATTAAGCTTTTTAAGAAAATTTTGAACAGGAGTAAAAGCTTCTCAAGGGAAAATAGGGAAATTGCTGTTTTATGCATTACTAAAACTAGATTCATTAAGGTATTGTAAACATTCTGAGACATTGTACTTCACTGTTAGGTAGATGTGTTGCATGACAGAGTAGAGAGACCCTCCTTATTTCTAGGGACTGAGATTTTCCTCTAGTTTTTAGGTGGTGGAAATAGCCTGACAACGCTATGTTGTGCAGTAAGGATGCATTGCCTCCACAAGCTTTAATAACTGTGGGTGGACAGTTCTGTTATTAAAAGCAGCCTTTGGGGTATGCTAAACCTGCAAAATGGTCGCGACTGTTTTACTGTGAAAGGCAGAATTTTATGTGTAAATAAAATTAATTTATTCCAGATCATAGTCGAGTTTCTTTGTGGGTTTAAGCAGTTTGTTTGTTTGAATCTCAGATTCCACAAAGAATCTTTTCTACCTAATGGACAGCAGCCAAATACAAAGTGGCCAGAACTATTCTCTCCCTTACCAGCAGTACTGGGTCTTCAGGCAGAAGTACTCAACAGAGGAAGCTGTGCTTTGGTGTCTCACAAGTAAGACATATTGGAGACTGTTATTCTGTAGGGAATAATTAACTAAAATCTTTGAATGGGTATTATGACAAGGATAAATTCTGGACTTTGAGGTTTTTTTTGGGAAAACACACAAAATTTTCGTGGAAGTTGCTAATGGGGTTTGTTCCTTACGATCTGTCTGATGTGGCAGAAAGGGTACCTGCCATTCATCATCAGGGTATCCCTGTTATGGGCAAGAGAAGTTGAAGATACAATTTATGCAATACTCTGCTGTTCTTGAAATGTACCTCTCAAAATAGATAGATAATGTAGTGGTAAAAAAAGAAAAGAAAATGGGGTTAATGGTAAAGTATATTTGGATTTGACAAACGGAGAAGAGTTTCTAGCTCTGACTACCAGGAAGGCAGAACTGAGCGTACTAAACAGTGCACTGGCATCGCTGTAAGACGTCAGTAGAGCTATGCCTGTTTAAAATTAAGAACTGATATATATTTACAGAAGCAATTGCCAGAGTAATTGAGAAATGGGTTTTATGGCTTTGTTTCTTTTCTGAAGGTGCAATATTACCCTGGGACAAACTTCAGTGCAAATTCCTACAGGCAAATGGCTTGAACAACTGATTCTAAAAGTTATTTGTGTTTTTGTGTGATGTATGAACACTTCAGAACTATCTTTTGCAAAACCTTCCCAAGACATTGTAGACTTTATTGTCCTTTTTATTCTTTAAAGTAAGAGACACAGGGCTGATGCAGAGTTCTTTTATGATTAAACAGTTTGTATGTCAGATTTACTGAAAACAAGAGAGATCTTTATGGATCACAAAGTTAGTGACACCAATGCACTAATGTAACGCTTGTCACAACTGGGGAACATATAGCTGTGGTGTAGCTCTTTTTCTGTGCTCCACAGGCAATCCCTCAGTGTCACCAGAAACAGAATCTGTCCCTGTTTCCCTTACACTGTAATATAATAATGAAATTCTTAGTTGTTTGCTGATGGGCAGCTTTACGTGTGCTGAGGATATGAAGAGGTATAGAGGGGTGAAGAACTGTTTGTGACTCTTCATGCCTTTGCTTCCTAGGATGTGCACAAGAGGATGAGTTTTGTCGAATATCAGATATTCAGAACGCTGCAGACACATACGTTGTGTGTACCCTTTATCCAGAGGCACAGATTTGTGATGACAGCATTGATCAAATGCCAGAAAACTGTCGAACCGTGCTACCCTGGCAACCACAGACATTGTATCGTAAAATAGGCAAGTTTGGGGATTTGGATGTATAACGTGTGCTCTAACCCTGGTAATGCAAGCTAGTGTTTTGGCTCTTGATTCTCAGATAAAAAGTATGTCTGTATGAATGATTCCTTGGGCGTGATGGTGGAAGGGGAGGTCAGGCTGTTCTGCACATGGATTTTCATTTTCAGTTCAGTTCCACTCTCCACCTTAGGTATTCCCAATTCAGAGAGGCCAAGGGTAGCTCAGAAAATTTGTATACCAGGTCTTAGATCTTATAATGTGGCTGAAGTGGGAATGTCATTGGGATGTCACAAATCCCATTTTCTACCATTAAGTAGTAGGTAAGCAATGCAAAACTTGAAAGTACTTGATTGTAATTTTGTTAATTATTTTACTGAATCCAGAGTTATGGACATGTGGATTTTAACCTCTGCTCTTTGAATGCCTGGGAAGTTCAATGATTTTTCTCATAGGGCTTCTGTGAGGAAGCTGAACAAAAAAGACCGTTACCACTGTACAGGAACATATACTTTGTAAAGGTCCATTGAACTACATTATTAAATCATGTCTTTTCAGTGATCCCAAAGTGCAACACAGGTTGATTTTCACATTAGTGTGATAACATAAAATTATCCTTTAATCAGTCAAGACCATTGTAGCGTAAAAACATAAACTTTACCCTTAACCATGTTATGACTTAACCAGTATATGGAAATTACAAGATTAAGCTGATTTTCCCAATTTTCTTTTTCCTTCCAGTCACTCTAAAAGGTTCTGTGAAGAGCTTCTACACACGCATACCATTCCGGAAAGCAATGGGTATCTCAGTGAGGAATACAACTGACATGAGCAGAAAAGCTGTTTCAGATGGGTAGGATGACACTGTTTTTACTGCAAGTTTTAACTAGTCCTGGAATACCAAGGTCCTGTTAAGCAGATGAAGGGCATCAGACATGTTGATCCAAGAAGTTATAAATAATAATGTATATAATTAGTCTTTACATATATGAGTTATTACTTATCCTTCTATTAAATTGCTGCTTGGTCAATTAAATCTCTTGGCAATAATGCAACGATTTTAATAGTTGATATTTATATTTTTAGGGCAGATATCAAAATAATAAAGATATTAGGTGTTGTCTGACAGATGTCAAACATATGTTTGACAGGGGTCAAACGTAACTTCATCTACAAATGGAAAATGTGTGGAAGTGTCTGTGCAGTATGGAACGTATAAGAGCTGTGAATAGTCTTAGTTTGAAAGGCATCTCTGCAGGTTCTCAGTGTTTCTCCCCTATGCAATATCCAGTCTCCTCCATAACAGAGATTATTAATGGTACTGAGAGTAATGATGTTTATCCTTTCCCAGCTTCTTTGATTGTGAGCGTTGGTGTGATGCTGACCCCTGTTGCACAGGATTTGGCTTTTTTAATGACTCGCAGCTATCAGGTATTTTTTCACTATTTCCATTTCTTAAAATCATTTTAGTGTCTCTTTATTATTCCCAACTTCACTATTCTTTTGCTGTGAAGGGCACTTTAAAAGGAGATTGATTGCAGATAAAGGTTTCCTATCTCTTCCTTAGTATTTTAGCAACTTAAGACATCTCAAGTAGGATTTTGATCAGTCTGAGGAAATCACAACTTTAAAAGTATGTGTGATTTGAAAGCTATTAGAAAGTCAAACAAACACATTTACTCACCTGGGATGGCTAACTTACAGGATGTTGTCACCCTATGCTCCCTCTGTAGTCAGCAGAGAGACGTATAGACACAACTATGGGGTCATTAAGAGCTTTGGTTGACTGAATCCTGTTCTGGAGGTAATTTTCTTTTGCTCCACTTGCTGTAAAGGAAGTGATTTGTTTAAAAGAAAGATTTAGCAGGTGTTTAAAATTGGATGCTACCTAGGTCAAAGTCAATTAAGTAGTTTTTAGTGTTTTATTCCAAATTTAGATTTAGACTACTAAAATAACTAACTTTGGTTTTGGAAATGTCAAGCGCTAATCATAGAATCAATCATAGAACAATAGAATGGTTTGGGTTGGAAAGGACCTTAACATCATCCAGTTCCAACCCATCTGCCATGAGCAGGGACATGTCTCACAACTCTCTCTGAGGCTATTAGTATGTGCTGATTTTACAATTCCTGTGGGAATTTGGAACACTTTCAGAAATACATATTTTTAATTCCCTTTTCTGTTGAGCAGACATTATTTTCACTTAGTCAAAAATGAGTAGCTTGGAAAATTAATCCAGTGCAGTTTAGATTGGAATTACTGCTCAAATCAAGCATAGTTGACAGTTTTCATATGTCCGTAGAACAGTGTGAAATTTGAAGTCTTAACTGAATATGACTTTAAGTTTCTTTAAATAGTTCTAAAATAAGGATTTTCAAGCACAAAACATGCAAAAACTGACACCTCTTAGCTTATTTGATTAATATGTTTAATCTGTGGCATTTCAGCCATCAAGGCCTGGCATTCACCTACTCAAGGGAACTTTTAGTGGTGACTTAGCATGAGCTAGTATAAATCTTCAATGAAATGAACTTCGAACCCTCCATTTTTTCAGGGACAGAAAGATTTACACTAGGTCTTTGAAAGGCAGAATTGTTATCTTGATGTAAGTAGGGGCTGTGTTCCAACATACATGCAGATTTTGAATTTCCAGGATTGCCATAGCCAGAAAGGTCTGCTTGCTCAAAAATAGTTTCTAATCTTTGGTCAGTGGAAATGCTCAGTGATCTTAATAGTTTATAGTGTTGGTGCCCACCTTCTTTCGCATTGAATTCACTGTGATTTTTCAACACTATTTGCAACAGCAGTAAAACTTGGCCCGTTTTAGGTATTTCCTTGTTTTGATTTCTAAGTCAGTAGAATTCCTTTTAACAGTGCTGTATTCATTTTCCTCAAAATACTATCTAGAAGAGGAAAATTTTCCTCATCATTTTTATAACCATTTATTTCCCTGGCAGGTGGAAAGATAATGTGCCTGACTCTGAACAGTTTAGGAATCCAGACATGTGCTGAGGAGACAAGAAGTGCTTGGCAAGTTTCAAATTGTAGTTCACCAGATGCTGAAGTCAGAGTACACCCATTTGGCTGGTATCAAAAGCCTGGTAAGTGAATCAGGGCCTTTTTTGACTGGTTTCTGTACATTGAAGCTTATTAGCTTTAATGTATAGAAGCTCCAGCTTTCAGCTGGAGGACCCATATTCAAGAATCACAAATAGATAAGGCAGCAAGTATGTGCAAGGGAAAGAAAGGTGCAAATTAATCTTCATTTTAATAGAAAAGGAATAGAGGTATAATTTCATTTCTTGGCTTGTAAGGGAGACTTCTGGCCAGTGTTGGGACCCTAATATATTTTGTCCCACTGCACAGTCCTGGTCAGGGTATCATTCTTTGTTTTTCACTGTGTAGCTTATGGTTTAATAGTGTGTGTGGATGCATAACTTCAGAAGGTTTGGTTTGCTATGAGATTTAAAATGTCTGAAATATGAACTCAACCTGGAGCTTTTCAAGTCCTGTACTGGTACTCTGCTCATCAGCCCATCCGTTTACTCCTTTAGTGGGGCAACCCTTGTTACGGAGTAGAGACACCACGGAGTTGAGAGGCAGCATGCAAGCTTATGGAGAAAGATGTGCTGAGAGTCTAGCACTGAGGAAGGAAACAACAGCCCTGGTAACATAGGCAATAGCAGGAGCCTGTGGGCAAGGGGGACCTGAGAGGCAACCAGGGGTAAGAATGAAGAATGGTAGAAAGGTGAAGAGGAGATGGGAGGTGTAGATACACTTCCACTTCTTGGATTTATTTTTCCTGTCATTGGTAAGGAGCCAGCTAAAAATAAAGGAAGTTGCTCACTTCATGGGCAGAGGGGTGATGAAGAGGAACCTGGGGTGTATGCAAAGAGTAAAGTGTTAGGAAAGACGGTGACATTTACTTATGTAGTGAGGAACTGCAGATGTGTTTCCACTACAACACAGAGCAAGGCACAGAGGTTTATGCAAATGGAGATATTTGTAGACAAAAATTTGTATTAGTTGTACTGGTGTGTTGGGTGTCTGGGAGCCAGCAAGAGTAACAGAAACCCTCTGAGCCTTAAAGGGAAAATGAGTTAAATCTGGAGGAGGAATTTACTGTAGTGAGGCATTAGCATGAAAGAGAGTAGTTGTTTTTAGTCCACAGTCCTGTTGTAAGAAGATACTTGTGCCTCCGCTTGTGAGCTGTTTGCCTGCTCATTTCCACTCATAATCAATTACACATAAGGTGTAGTCATGGTTGCAGCTCAGTCAATGAGGAATATACTTTAGCATTTTAAAGAAAGTTCTGGATAGTTGCAGTTCTTCATTCCTGACAATGTGAATGGTAAAAGGCCTTTTTTTATCTTTAGAAATGTCCATTGGTTACACGCAGGGACAATGCAAAGTGGAAGAAGCAAACAGGAAATCCAATCTGTCTTTAGTTTTACAATCCCTACAGCATTCAATCTGTAGAGATCATAATGTATTTTGTCTTAGTAGAGAATCTATAGCTGATTTGATTAGCCAAAGTGTTTTACAAAATATGAGTGCACAGGGGAAACTTCTTGTTTGTTATTTAAAATTATTTAAATACTTCAAGATTTAAAATATTTAAGGGGAATATTAGCAAATGAGAAGTTTTCTGTGTGGAAAATATAAGTGATTATTGGAATTCTAATTTAGAAAGTTTCCTGCTGGAAACTGACTTGTTCTTAATACTTGTTTTGAGAAATTCCGGTTTGCTAATCAGGAGGCAGGGGAAATCTCGCGTCTCTTGTGATGCAGAAAACCAAATACAGAGAGGGGCATGGAAAAAAGCCCACAAAACTACTGAAATGAGTTGCTCCTAAATAACTGCAATTTTGGAGAGTGTTTGTAGGAAAGTTTATAAATTGAGAAATTTAGGAAAGTGTGATGTGAAGTATGAGCTCAAAAGCGCTAGATAGCAAAACAGCCTTGCATCCTTACTTTTGGTATTTGTGGTGAGAAGATGCACCATTCAGATCCCAGCAATAATGCTGGCAATACTGAGGTGTTGATTACATTTTAAACCTTCAAATGTAACTGTTTATAAGTGTTTTGGGTTTTTCTGCTTTTAGCTGACCTGAAGAACACCATGCCTAACCTCTGTCCGCCTGTTAGCTCACCTCTCAGGCCAGAAAGGGGTAAGTGTATTCATGTGTTAAGCCGAAAAAAAAGAAGGAAACATCATTTATTTTGTGTGCTTTTAAAAGATCACACTATAATGAAGTCTTTCTCTTCACATGAGCTTACTCATTCAGGTATTTACTCATTTTTATTAGTTTTGTATCATTTAAATGGAAGAATTGTCATCCACAATGGTGGCATAATATCTCTCCAACTCACTGCCACAAGAGGTCACTGAGGCAAAATATTTGGTAGGATTGATGATGAACTGAATCATTTGTAAGTGTGAATGTCACATCACTTTCAGTGGATAAAACTTCATATTTTAGTGCAGTGGCCACTGAAGATAAGTTCTGGCAAGGGTAGGCCCCTGAAAAGCTGTTTATTGTGTTATTGTCCACAGTTGTCGGGTTTCTAGTGTCTTTCTTGTAGCATCTGGTGCTTGCAGTTTTTGTCAGCAGTACTGAATGCAAGGAGTGACAATGAGTTTTCGTTAGATAATATTAGTTAGATATTAGTTTCAGTAGATAAAAGCAATTGCAACAGAGATGCAAAGTCAAATTTAGAAAATCTAGTTTTCCCCCCCAGAAAAGAAGATGAAAGGGGCAATTACTCCAGAAATTAGTGCAGGTTTATACTGCTTTATTAGTGGTGCTAGAGAAGAATGGTAAACTGTACTGCCTTTACTCCTTGTTTGTGGTTTCCTGCAAGGATGGGAATATCATCCCAAAGATTATTCAGAACTGGAAGACAAGAAAAGAAGTATTTCGGGTGTGTGTTGGGTCTCACTTTTGAAGAGACTCTGTAACTTGCTATGGCACCATCTTTGTTTTGGGAAGAAAGATTATTTCAGTCTTGCAGGAAGTGAACCTTGCGGTACACACATGCATTATTTTATAAGTGGGTGGACCCTCTTAATAAACGAAACTGAAGCGCTGTCTTTGTGTCTATTGCCCCCTAAAAAATATATGCAAATTGTCAATAGATACAGGCTTCCCTGATCTGTCTGCTCAATGCTGTGTGTATCCTTAAGGAAGCAGCTTGACTAGCCATTAGACACCTCAATTTAACCCTAAGGTTAGACTGAAATTGAGAAGTGTCATTGTCGTGGCCCAGGACAGTCATCCTTCTTGGTTTTCTTTCTGATCTAAACAGTTTTTAGTCAATTTGTGTCTGCCTTTCCTTAAACCATGACCTTAAGGTCCTTTCTAACCCTGACTGTTCTATGATTCTATATGCAACTGAGCTTGCAGGAGATGGTTAATATTTGCAATGAATTTTCAATATCGACTTCAGACTTTACGATAATTGCTTTATCATCATATCTATGACCACCAGTCATGATCATTTTCAGACCATTTGTATTTATTGGTAGAATTTATGCTTTTTTAAATCATCATTTTAATGTAAATAGAACTCCTGTCTTTACAGGTAAGCAGAAATATTTGTGTGAAATGCTTTCAGGAGCCAGTGGGGTATGTGGAGGTTGGGCAGTTCAACTCCTTTGCACTGTTTTTCCTATGGGATGTAGAAAACCACTTTACTAAAGCTTTCTGTCTCCCAGTGTGAAGCTTTCTTCTTCGCAGTGTGAAGCTTCTCAGTGTGAAGTAGTAATTTTGTAATTTCCTTTTATGTTTTTTTTTTTCTTTCTTAAATCTAGTGAAATTCTTAAATCTAGGAAAACAGTGATCTAAGCAGCACTTAAGGAAATTAGGCCTTTCTAACTGTCATTTGTTTTCTCTCTAAAGACTTCCTGTAAGGGAGCTACAGCAAGTGGGGTTATCTTATCTTACCCTTAGTAACAATTTAGATCTATCACACCCATTTCCAGGTCATCTTTCCAAACACAGAGCAATGAGGGATGTCTGTGGTTTACAAAGGTCTGGTTAGCCACCCAAGTGGGCAGAGCCTCCCATAAAGGGGCAGGGTTCTGGATTAGAGTGGTTCTCCTAAGGACAGCAGTTGTGGAATCATGGAATCATAGAACAGTTAGGGTTGCAAAGGACCTTAAGATCATGAAGTTCCAACCCCCCTGCCATGGGCAGGGACACCTCACACTAAACCATGTCACCCAAGGCTTCATCCAACCTGGCCTTGAACACTGCCAGGGATGGAGCATTCACAACCTCCCTGGGCAACCCATTCCAGTGCCTCACCACCCTCACAGTAAAGAACTTCTTCCTTATATCCAATCTAAGAAGGGGAAGTCACTGAGTCACAAAATGCATGGCTAGTCTGGAAGTCTAATTAACACTAGTGCCCTGTGGTCTTTGAGTCCCTCACACCAGTGTGTGCAGCAGCACATTCAAAATGCAACTGGGCACCATCTGCCCTTCTTATGTTCTGCGTCATTGCGATAGTACAAATACCAGCCTGGTTATTTAGGTCAGATGCTGTCTGTGTCATGTCAGAGGTTTGAGAAAATTTCCAAACACACTGTTTCCAAACTCTTTATGATTAAATACGTTATATTAATATGTAACATAGAAGATTAATTGTTTGAGAGTTGGGCACCACAGAAAAGCTAGCAGTGGCTGAATTTCTTATGTTGTAGTGTTGCTTGTACATGGGGAAAAAGAATTATTGTGACTTCTGTGTGGTAACCAGATGGTGAGTGTGAGAAAATGCTATTATTTAATGGGCACTGTTGTGTGTGTATGTATGTGTGTGTGTGCATGTAAGCATATATATATATGCACATGTAAAAAATATATATCAAAAGATCAGAAGATACTTAAATTTGAACGCTTTGCCAGAAGTCTCTGAACTAGTGAAGTTCATCTCATGTCCAGTTAGTCAGAGTTTACTGAAACACAATTGTGTCCCCTATTTCAGTAGGCAGTTAATGCATTTGACTGCCTCGTTTTTTAGTTAACTGAGCAATACTCAATGTCCAGCACTTTGCTTCCTCCTATTTGCAGTCAGGCTGCTGACTCCATTCCAAGTCTGTGTTGTTTCAAGCCCAAACACCTTGTGAAGAAACCCAGATTAGCAGATTTAGTTTCAATCTTGAGGAAAAGTAGGAAAAAGTAATTTTACTCATTATTTTTTTCAATAGAGAGGGTAGAGGCATGTAGGACCATAGAACAATAGAAAAAGCCTCAACAAGAAGGATTTCTACATATACTTGGGCAGCAAAAGGAAGGGTAGAAAACGTGGATCTGCTGCTGAACAGCGCAGGAAACTGACAGCAAAGGATATGGAAAAGACTGAGGTGCCTTCTTCATCTCATTCTTTACCTCAAGTCCAGCCTTCAGACCTTTGAGATGAGAGGGGAAGACTGTAGCAAGGAAGTCTTATCCTTAGTGGAGGAGGATCAAATTAGGTAATAAGCTGGACATACAAACCTATGGGACCAAGCTGGCCTTGAACACTGCCAGGGATGGGTCAGCCACAGCTTTTCTGGGCACCCTGTGCCAGTGCCTCAGCACCCTCACAGGGAAAAACTTCCTAACATCTAATCCAAATCTCCCATCTGTTAGTTATATCATATATATCTTATAGGCTCCATTCCCATTCCATTCAAATCAAGTAATTAACTGTGAAACCACCGAGGCATATGTATGTAATGATCTGTTAGGCCCTTCTTGTTTCTGCCTCCTGTGATCCCCTAATGATTTATAGCCATTCCCTCGATGTGGTGCTGAGCAGTGGCTGTGGGATTTTCCTATATGGGAATAAGTTTCCCATCTGACTATCTCAGACCTGGGGTATTTCTATTCTCAACAGTACAGGTACTGGTTTGCTGACTTTGCTGATTAGGAGTATCATTTGTCTTCCTGTTTTCCCAGAATGCTGAGGATATGTCATAGGATCTTTGGTGTGAAATAGAGGCAGCCTTCCTTTATCCACCCTCAGGAACTGATCTACCATGCCCCTGTACAATGTGTTGGAGCTCTGGTGCAGAATTTCTCTATCTTTAGTTTTTATTTTGATTTTCATTCTATTTGCAAACGTGAGGATTTTAGCCTTTTGAAAACAGCTTCTTTTAAACCTGGGTAAATATCTGGTACATTTTTGGTGTTCTATTACTCTATCTTTTGCTATAATTGACACTACTCAAGCAGGCAGAAAGTTTGCATTTAACATGGGCATAGATTGCTTACTGCTAAAAGGCATAAATAACACATTTGCTAGTTTGGCACGTTTGGGGGGTGATTATAGGTATTATGCAGCAGTTTTAAGAAAATTACTCATTTTGAATTATTCAAATCTCAGTGGATGGACAAAAATGAGAAGCAACTCTTTTAGAGTATATTTTCTGCAGGTCCACTCTGAGTTGATGATTTTCTTGTTTTAGAAGGTGTTGCTGTACAGGCAGTCTTCATTGGAAAAAAGCCATCTCTCTAGGAATATAAAGCACTGAGTTCAGTCTGTAAGCATGTTTTTGACTTGAGTCAGGGCTAATAAATATGGCTATTTATTAAGCTATTTAAATATGGCTATTTTGTATTTGTTTATATATAAATGTAAATTTCAGAATTAAGATCAGAATTTGTTTTCAAACATAAATTAGGCACACTGAACCCTAGATCTGATTTATGTACCTCCTTAGCCTCATCTTAGCCTCATCTGATTTATGTCCCTCCTCAAGTTCATGAGATTTCTTTGAAGTTTAATTTATTTTACTGCATTTCTGTATCTCTGTGTCCTTATACCAAATGTCAAAATTTCCAGCAAACTCAGGACCGCCCCTCGTTGCTTCCACTGAAGTCAGCGATGAAACTTTTGTTGGCTTTGTGAAAAGGGGTTTATAAAATCATTGTCTGTGAAGTGGGAGGCTGAACTCGGTGTCCCCAGGAAATCTATTCTGGTCTTATAATTTGACTTAAGTGGGAACAAGTGCGAGACCTTTCGCAAATCCAGACTTAAACCTTGCCTACCCAAACAAGAACATCTGGAAGAGAGAGGCTGTCTGTATGGCACATCTATAATTTTGCAATAAAAGTTACAGGGCTGGCTGGATTCAGAGCTGTAATTATCCAATGAAGGCATTTGCCAAAATGTGGTTTGGAATGTCAGAGCTTAACCTATATATAAACCAGGAATGTCTTCCAGCCCATCAGGTGCACTATGCATTTGCAGTAAAGCGGTGCCCAGTTTGTAGCCTTGTGCCTTGCAAGAGCAATTTCTAGATGAGGCAAGTTTAGGTCAGCCATGGAAAGCTCTGCTTTGCCCAAGTGGATGTGCATACCTGTGGCATTGCTGGATTTGCTGCCAGGAGAAGGGAAGAAGGAAACATCTAATAGCTAAATCTCTTTTGCAGCTAACTGCTGCCTGGCAATGTCCTCGGTGGTGCTGTGGATGGCTCTGGCTAAAAGGAGTTTGCTCTGTTATTAGAATAAGCAGTAGTGTTTCTGCATTGATCTGCATCTGGGGTCATCTGGGCAGAAGATCAGAAAGGGAAAACATTGGAACTCTCAGTATATAAATCTGAGCTTATGAATGCTTCATCCAGGACTAAGAATAAAAAAAGCCCACCCCAAACCAACCTGGGAAACAACCCCTGTGTGTTGGGAGGTTGCAAAAGTCACTTCTGTGAGATTTGGGGGTGAAGAATAAGCAAGTAAAATGTGTTTTAGGTATGAATGTACAATCTATGGATGTTTGCATCATGAGTGGTCACTCTTCTGTGCCTATCATAGGCTACAAAGTGCCCGTTGTGTCTTCTGTGTATTTTAAATGAATGTTATCAAGTCTGTCCCACATATAGGGATAATATAGAAGCAGGAAGTTTAGTTTGGGATCAAATGTAGAACACATTACATGTAATGACATTATGCACTCAGAAGCTTAGTTTGAGCACTTTAAAAAGATTTTAGTAGTGGTAAACTAGTAAATCTCAGGGAAATAGATACAGGAGGCAGAGTTCAAGTGTTAGAGGTGTAAACCCAATTCATTTATTTTGCTTTGTGGATTTGTTTTGTGTTTCTTCTCTGAGAGAGCAGAATTTAGCTTAGCAAGAGCGCTCTGCATGTTTGATCTGTGGGCAAATGGAGGCATATGAGGACTGTGGGACTTGCCAGAGGTCACTCGGTGAGTCAGGGAATCTAGGGGAACAGAATCAGTCTGGTGAGAAATCTTCCAAAACCACTGATGCACCCAGACTTGTTGACTTACAGTGGAATCCAGACAAGGCTCTTTTTGGAAAGAATTACAGCTAGTAATTTAAAGCTTTGTGTCTGAACCTAGAGAGATTACTTGTTCCGTTAGTAGGACCTTAGTTACTAGTACTATACACAGTGCAAGATGACAGTATTGATCTGTAAAAAGAAAGTTTAAGTCATATTGATAACATAATTTTTTTTTCTTCATGTTTTCCAAACCAAAAATAAATAATAATTGAAATAATAAGTAATTGGAATAACAAATAATTGGAATAACAAATAATTGAAAACATTAACTGACAAGAATTAATCTGGAAAAGTAAGACCTGGGGATCTAGTAGTGCAGGAAGATGATCTCTGGAGAGGATGTTACACTTTTAATTCTCCATCACTTATGGAGCTGATTTCTGTTTTTAAATATCTTTCTAAATAAATGCCACCAAGTGTCACCCTAGATGTGGAGGCTGAAATTTTCTAACATGGGTCATGGAACAGGTCATATTAGACAGTTTTGAAATAGAGAAACCATTGTCATATGAAATTTCCACATGACTAAAATCACTGCATTTGTCTAAAATAATTTAAGAGTCAGTGGTTCTGTTACAAAAGTCAAGCTGTGATTGCAGGGTTGTTGCTCCCTTACTAGTTCAGGTTCCTGAATATAGTGCTGATGATGATAGAATTATAGAATGGTTTGGATTGGAAGTGTTCTTAAATCTAGTTTTAAACCACCTGCTAAGGGCAGGGACACCTTCCACTCGACCAGGTTGCTTAAAGCCCCATCCAACCTGTCCTTGAGCACTGCCAGGTATGCGGCAGCCACAGCTTCTCTAGGCAACCTATTCCAGTGTCTCAGCACCCTCATAGTGAATAATTTCATGTTACTGTCTAATCTAAATCTACTTTTTTTTTCAGTTTCCCCCTTGTGCTATCACTACATAAAATTGCAAAATGTCCCTCTCCGGTTTTCTTTTAGGCCTCCTTTAGGCACTGGGAGCTGCTCTAAGGTGTTCCTGGAGCCTTCTCTTCTCCAGGCTGGACAAGCTACATAATCAAGAATTAATTCTATTTCATATATATGTACACATGTATATACGCATGTGTATTACATGTATACAAACATGCATACTCACATATATGCATGTACATGTGTAAGCATAATCACGTGCATACTGTCTCTAGCATTCCTCAAGAATTATTCTTCTCACAGTGGAATTTAAAAAATGCAACAAACCTTTTTTCTCATACACAAGCAGCTAAAAATATCTGCAGGCTCTCAATTTTGCACACAGAAGTCAAAAAAAGAAGGCTTGGCCTTTAATTACCTTAGCTCCTTTCAACAGTTCAATGTATTCTCAAGGCAAAAGGGCCCTGCTGTGGCTACCAAGTCCTAAACAAGAGGTTGGTGTTACCCTCCTCATGTAATTGTAGGGTTAGGACAGAGTAGAGCCAGCTGTTGCCTTGCTATTCCTGGTGAGCCGATCTTGCCGTTGTTTGAATTTACCACACAGATGCAAAAGTTGTGGCCATTCATTTCATTAAAGGTTTCTTTTGGTCTTCTGAGAAATGGGTGACTGACAAAGACAGCCAAAGTTTCCTTCCTTCCCCTCCTCACAGAAATACAGCTGTGACCATAACACAACATCAGATCTGGAGTTCAGGTCAGGGGTTCATACAATCAGGGCTGTGGCATGCCTTCCCTGCAGCTTGGAAGCCCTGATGGTGACATACTTGTCCGGTTGATGAGAATGCAAGACCCAAAAGAGACCACAGACTAGGCTGGTTGCATCATTCCTTGAGCAAGTAAGCAGGGAATAGCAATTTCTAAATCAGATTTCAGAACTACTCTATTCCAAATAAATGGAATGATCAAAGGTTAACTGACAAAGCCCTGACTCTGTGTTGATGCTTCTGCAAGGTAAATCCTTCCCAAGACAATGTAAACTGCAAGCACAAGTTATCTCCCAGAGCACAAGCTCAAAAAACCTGATGTGCAAAACAAGTGTGATCAGCAAGACAAGGGAAGTAATCCTGCCCCTTTACTCCTCTCTCATGATACCCCACCTGCAGTACTGCATCCAGTTTTGGGGTCCCCAACACAAGAGGGATGTGGACCTGTTGGACTGAGTCCAGAGAAGGCCACAAAGGTGATCAGAGGGTCCCATGGACTTGTGACCTCTGAAAATGGGACTGGATGCTCTAGTCAGTCAGAGGCCTTTGAATATTACATTAATTTATTCCCAGTTGGTGCAAAGGAACTTCCTAATGCTTTTACTTTTGCATTATTGTCCTCTGAAGTTTTTCCTGATTCCTCTATTTATATTATTTTGTATGGTTCATTTTGCAGAGTATTTGGATATATGGCAACCCTTAAATGTGTCCTCTGTTCTCATGGATTCATCCATCTCAAACTTTGAAGTTGTGCAAGTTAGTAGAGATATATCCAATTACTTCTCCACCGCCAGAGAATATTGCCTATCTGGTAAGAAATGATTCTTTATAGCTTTAAAGAAGATACTGGCTTGTGAACCTGAAAAACCACGAACAACTTCCCACCACCACTTCTGACATAGATACACCAATTTTACTTGTTTTTAAAGACTACCCCAGTGTTTCTGGGTTTGAAAGAAGGGAACTGAAATAGGTTATCTAATGAAAGATACAAGCGACATAAAACGTTATTGAGTGATTGTGTAATTTTGACACCTCTTGGACACAAAGATCTCTTAGTTCTCTAGGCATTGGATAACTTGGAGAATATTGTAATGAATAATTAGAGGGGCGATGTCATTACTTTCTGAAGAACAGTTAATTAAAGCTCGTCAAGTGAGACAAACGAAGTCACCTACAGTTATCTAAAGTAACCTGTAGCTGTGTGCATGAGGGCAGGTTAACCGAGAGCTGGGATGAAGCAGGGGTTGGGTTAGGCTGTAGTAACAGCCTATTTTAGTAACAACAAAGGAAACTACTTTTTTCAGTAGCCTGACTAGCAGCAAAGGTCCTTTCACTTTGCATGACTGGCAAATCCCCAGTGCCACAATGTGCTAGAAATAAGGAAAAGCTCCCACTTACTGCAGAAGATAGTCCTTTGAATGGTGTGGGGTTTTGTGTTAGATGGTCCTCACCTTATGAAGGTGAGCAGCGTAACTTACTGGTTTTCCCTTTTCCTGTAACTGTTTGAAGGATCCTTTCCAAAGGGGAAGTGTTGGATACCCACCTCTGGGTACAAACTGGGTGATTAACTTTATCCTGCTTGTTTACTGTATATATAGATATATGCCTGATTCGTGTTCGTGTGCTTGTTTGCTCTAGTGTGCTTGTTTGCTTTAGTGTTATAATGGATGGGAACCTGAGAGTTGATTTCTTCTCATGACTGAGAGACATAACAAAGTATGGTTTTTGTCACAGTATATTCAGTAGAGTATATATGTGTATGTTCCTTGTGACTGTTTGTTAGAAGGAGCAGTGAAACAGAGATGTTCAGCTGCTCTGTGACCTTCATCATTGGCCACACTGGGGCCAATGCTCTCGACACGGACAGCAGTGGGATCATGAGAAACTGCAGGGTGCCCATGAGTAAACAATGACAGAGCTGGCATAAAGCCGGTTATTTTTCTAAAGGTATAAAATCAGGACCCTCTTGTAGCTGAATCCGAGGCCTCACCTATGGGTGGATGCACAACACAGGAATTTCCTAATTACCTGGGACTCCTGGCATTGGCTGCAACGGGGCTTCCCACCTTGAAGTGTGGGCCTGGATAATGGTTAGGTGGTAATTGGTCATGGATTTCTTCTTAATCACTGTTCTCTCTATGCAGTAATGATTTGATGTATTGCTAATTTTCCTCTGTGCTATACACTGGGATCCGTGAGTGAATCACCTTTCTTATTCTGAAACATTTCCCTGGGGCTCTCTTCAGCTGAGGTCCTCAGTACTTTATTAGATGTTTTTCTTTTCCTAAAGCCTGTGATACCAGTTTTCTTGATGTGTTGCTTCATTTTAAAGCAAATATAACCTTTTGTCCTTCAGCTGTTTTGGAGAATATTCTGGGAATCTGAGAACATTTATGTCCCATTATTCTGTTTTATAGCTACTTCATATTCTTGTTTCTTGACCCGTTGTAAAACCTTTCATTTAAACATCTTATACCAGTGTCATACAAAATACTTTGGGAATACATTTTTACCTGCTCTTTTTCTTCATGTTTCACTTCACAGCTTGTTCAAAGAACCAGTCATGTACAGTAGTTACACTGGAAGTCCAGCCTTCAGCAGTCAGATGCCTTTTTTACCCTGATACTCAGATATGCACACATGGTCTTCAAAGACACAGCTGCCGGCTTTTAATCAAAGAACCAGCTACATATATCTATAGGAGACGAGGTAAGAGCAGGTTAAGGCTGTGGAGGAAGGAACCGTGGTGGCCTGTGCACAGTTGTTGCGAATGGAAGAGTGAGGATATCCTCACTAGACATAAACCACTACGGATATCTCCCGGACAGCTGTCCATTGCCATTTCAATTGAGTTACAGCCAAGTGAGATGGGAAAATGTCCCAAAAATGTATGAAAAAATTAATGTTACCTTTTAGTGTTGAAGCAGGTATAATAAAGCAGGTATAATAAATCAAAAGATGTATTGGAAAGTGCAGAATGGTCAAAACAAACAAACAAAAGCAGTAATGAAAGTCCAGCTCCTTCCTTTTCATCTGCGGAAGACGTTTCTAACAGGGGACATTTAGATTGGATATAAGGAGGAAATTCTTTCCTGTTAGGGTGGTGAGGCACTGGAATGGGTTGCCCAGGGAGGTTGTGAATGCTCCATCCCTGGCAGTGTTCAAGACCAGGCTGGACGAGGCCTTGGGTGATATGTTTTAGTGTGAGGTGCCCCTGCCCATGGCAGAGGGGTTGGAACTTCATGATCTTAAGGTCCTTTCCAACCCTAACCATTCTATGATTCTATTACCTACAATTTACCTTAACTTTTTTGGGTGCAAAGTGGGAGGTGAAGGCAGTAGCAAGAATGTTCATCGCTTTTTGCAACATTAATGGATGATAGCAAATAAAATACATATCCTTCATACTTAGAACAATGCGAGCTCTTTGCTTGCAAAAGCCATGTCAGTGAGACACCAAAACAACTGCAGAACTGAAAAAAAAAAACCAAACAACCCAACCCCCCCGAAAAACCACCCCCAAAAAAAAAATCTGTTGTTTTCACTTCCCTTCATTCCCTAAAATCTCCATTTAACTCTTTCATTTCCCATTCTGTAATTTATTAACTATTCTATGATTCTGTATGTTCTTTCTTTTGAACTCTGAGAATAACACAAGGAGTGTTGAAAACCCACCGTCAATTGAAAGTCTTAAGAACCATTTCAGAACAAAACAACATAAAAACATAAAACAAGATGAACTAATATTTTGAAGAAGGGAAATGATTTAAGAGTGAAGTTGTGTAGACCGGTAAAAATGTTATTGTTTGGCTATGAACTTAATTGCAACTATAAATTTTATTGTTTTTTTTTTCCCCTTGAGTTTAAAAGAGATTGCTTTCTTTTGTGTGATATTGATTATTTCTTTTATTAGAAGCAATTCTAATTGGTAAGATAACAGTAAGGGTAAAGGAAGAAATATTTCCTGTTCACTGAAATTTTTGCAAAGAACTGTCAAATTAATGAGAACCTTTTAAACTCAAACTCTGTAAGAGAAAAGGGGGTCTATCCTTGTCAAAACCAGCAATTCCTACACATGAGTGCAGAGAATTTGGATATGGGTTATACCTTCTGTGGAAGCTCTTCTGTCTCACATGATGAAACAGGTACTAGAAAGGGGTATGAAATGCAAGGCTTTCCTGTTGAGAGTCCAAACCATTGAGTGTTGTGGTTATCTTTCCTCTCTCTGACCCGTTATAAAAGTTTAAAGGTTTAACGCTGTGCTTTTTAGAGCTTGGGGCAGGGGGAAGCCTGCAAATCTCTTTCCCTTCTTGTAGAAATGCTCAGATTTGTTATTCTAATGTGATGTCTGATCTGGAAGAAATGTTTGAGTAGGGGTTTGGAAAGTTTTCATATCTGGTAGCTAATATGTAGCATAGCATAAAGTATTTTATAGGGAAAAATTAACACAAATTTATCTATGTTTCATTTAAGGAAATGAAATAATCACAAACATTTTAAAATTAAGGGAAATGGGATTAATTTTCATTTCTGAAATGGTACTAACTTGAAAAAGCAAATTCTTTTTTCTTCCCCTCCTCTCCCCAATAGATTTATTCCTGTCCATTTCTGAATCGGATTTAACCCCATCTGTGTACCTCCCATCCCATGGAGACCTGATGGGCAAATCCCAGGTGATCCATGTTGGCTCGGAGTGGAAAAATATCATCCAGTTCTTGGGGATCCCATATGCTGCACCTCCCCTTGCAGCAAGGCGCTTCAGTCCTCCAGAGCCATTTGCTGGGGTGGAAACATGGAATGCTACTGTGGCTAGGTAAGAAACCCCTTTGAACTGCTTGTCCAGTCCATCCAGATGTGTGAAAATAGCTGGAATGATGACCATAATATTCATGTCCTGTTTTTCAAAAGAAGCAATAGGGTACAGATTAATACAAGTTTGGGGCTTTGTTTCACAAAAAGAATAATTACTCCATCTATATGTTAATGCATGCAAGCACCTCAAGAAAATAGGCAGATTCTACTACATTGCCTTAAGCCTATGCATAACTCCTCATCAACTGTCTGCTGTCAATCCCTGTTCATTCTGAGTCCTTATACAGGTAAATATAATACTTATAGAAATAAATCTGTAGCATATTTAAGAGACGGGGCACTTTAACACTGGTGTAACCAGAAGCTGTGGGCCTCGTATAGAATCTCCTATGTCTAGATCAGGCTGAAGGACCTAGATAGTATTTTCTGTCCCAAAACTATTAAGAGGCAAATACTTGCTAAATTGCTTGGGCAGATGTTCAGGAATTCTAAGTGTTTTAGGTAATGCCTTAAGAGGAAACTAGCACTAGGATCTATATTAGCAGCTAAGGTAAATTTCTCTTAAGTCTCTGTATCTAATGTTTCCCATTAGCTGGCCTTGGCTCTCCAGGGCTGTACAGACATCTCTGCTTGGTGAGTTTAGGTTGGAGGCACTCTGTGGACATAGTCTTTGTGTGTCTGTCTGTGTTTCATTTAGTGTTATGATATGAATCTTAATTTTGTTGTGTGGCAGAACCAAAATGACAAAGTGTGGATGTGTATTTCTTGAAGAAAGAAGCATTTGGGTGACACTACCGGTATATCTGTGCTGTGGAATGTGTTAGGAGAGTGAATTTCTTTAAACAAAACAACAAACAAACAAAAAACCAAAGCATACAGAAATGCAGCAGCAACAAGAAACAAGCTATGGAAATGAAGTGTTTTTTATATGGCCTTTCTCAATGCGCCTGTGGTCCACATAATAGAAAGCAACCTACAGAGCAAATGAAACCCATCTGAGTGAGCCATGCTGCAGATGTATGCAGAAAGTTGATGCAGGAGAGCTGGTACCTGATCACATTGCTGTCGATAAAAAGCACTATTTCAAGGCAGATGTGAGGAGCTGAAATAAATGATTGAATGGAGATTGAAGGTGCAGAGCAGTCAAAAGGAGCCTGGTGGAAGGCTCGGTGAACTTTCTATAGAGGGAGTTGAAGAAATTAGGGCTGAAAGCTGATGTTTAGTGACTCAAGACCTTCCCTGAAAGCTAATGTGGACCTGAGGCCTACTGAGACCCTGTGTTATCCTTCCAGCCGTGCATCCTGTTCAGTTCCTGGCACCAAGAGTGGTCCTCATGTGGTTGTTGACAAACTAACTGAGCTAGCTGGTGTCTCCAAGAGCTTACAATGGTTAAGGGAATGGTGGATTTTGCAAGGGAGCTAGAGGATGGATACCCTGCAGCCCTGACATGGATCACTACCTGCTTCAGGGGAAGCACAACCTAAGGCTACAGATTTAGAGACTTGTCAGCTGTGTGGAAGCTATTTGGTCCCTTCATTACTCAGGCTTTGTCTTCAGGAGTTTCTTGCAAAGCCTATGGTGAACAAAATGAAAAGAGATGTGGTGTTGTCTTCAAGAGCTGAAAGAGAACCAGGCCTTTGGTAGCCTCATCCTTCAGGTTGCACCTGAGTTGTGGAGGTGTTTACAGCATAACCACAGTATCCATGCAGTCTTAGACTGTTGGAGGGATGTGGTGGGATGTGATTTTGTTTCCTCAGGTGCACGGTGATGTTAGGTTAGCACACACACCACCAGCTCCTTCTGTCTGCAGCCACAGCATAGTGTCTGCTAGGGCTTTGGTAAGACCCATCTGCATCTGCAGTCTGTCTTTGAGGACCTGCTGCCTGGCTGAGAGTTTTCAAAGCAATTTAGGGGTCTTAGTTAATATCCTCCCATCTTGTGAATTCTCAGTGCTTCCTTAGGCCAATGAAGAACTTGGCCATTATCTTTTAGTATTCATTTAAGGCTAAAAAAACAATTATTTGAGCTTATTGAAGAGAATCGAGGGGATCCCACTCACACACTATACACAAGTCAAAAAAAATATAGGGTCAATGCTTTCCATGCACACGGCGTATGGAAAGCATTGACCCTATATTTTTTTGGACTCGGTGTTGCACTAAATTTGTATATAAGAAATTCACGTTAGCACAGTGCCATTATGATGGAAGAGAAGAATTTATTTATCAGCCTGGTCCTGATAAAAGACTTAATAAAAACCCCAAACAAACTAAGCAAAACCAACCAAAACCGCCATCCAGCTATTGGAGTCTCCAGGTTCTGGAGGAGCTGTGGACTTGCCTCAGTAGGTGGCAGTCTTTCCCTGGAGTCAGTCTTGTCATGAGGAGATCCTGGGAGGTGAAGATGCCTATGGGTGATGATTCCTGCTGTCCTGTGGAAAGCTGTGTGATTAATAGCATGGTTCCTACCTGGGGATTCGTATTTTGTCTGCCTAAAATAGCTTTAGCAGTTTTGGTTAGATATGATGTGCTTCACTACGTCAGCGTGAAAGCTGTTGAGTGATATCACCATCCTAGGAACCTCCCCTGTGGAAAGATTTTGTAGAACTACATTAAAGCTAGTCTTTTCCTTGTAGCTTTCTATTAAATTCTTCAGTGTGAAGTTTTATAAGGGCATTAAAAATTTAGATAATTTAGAAATAAATCTCTGAGATATTACTGTCCTTTCCATAGCCTCTTTTAGCTTCTTCCAAAATAAATTCTCATGCTTTTCCATAACTCACTATGTGATATAAATGTAGCTGTGAAGTACAAGGAATTGGCTTCAAAATAGCTTTGATCTGAACTGCAAAAATCATCCACTTAATTCTTGTGTGAGTGCTTGAGCATATGAATCTCATACAGAAGATGGCCAGAAAATGATTTTCTGTATGTGGCTGGCTGCTGAATTCCTATTGAAAGGTTACTTTTACCATTGCTTGGCACTGTTTAATGGTGTGCTATGATGCTTAGAGCAAATGGGTTTTTAAAATGTGTGAAAATCTTAAACTTACCATATTTTCCCAAGGAACATTACAAGTTGAAATGAATAACTGACATTTCAGCAACAGAATGGATTACATAGGTGTGCAGGCAATAGTGAGGGGAGACCTGGGCCTGGGACCCCCAGCCCTTACATCTGGTGCTAATTTTTTGCAGTTTATGCAAAGTGTGAGTTTTCTGAGAGCTTACCTTCAAGTTCTAATCCTTTTAAAATGAGGCTGATTTTTCTGAGGGAAGGATTCTAGGCATGAAAATGTTTTGCATTTGTATGGGTTTATAAAACCCACCTCTATGTTACTAAAGTATAGGTTGGCATAGTTTTAAATATGATCGAGATCTACAAGTTTAATGATTTTATGAACTTGATGCATCAAAATATAAGGAAATAGCAGCAGTTGAAAGAGAGTATAAGCCTTTTTATTGTCATTTTCCCAATCCATGTCTCTAGGGCAGCTTGTTGGCAGCCGGGAGATGGAGAGGCCCCATCATACTCTGTCAGTGAAGACTGCCTATATCTGAACGTCTTTGTTCCTGCCACCACTGTAAGTAGGAGATGAGTTAATTCTTTTCAAAGTGCTTTTAATTGGCATAAATGATTCTTTTTCACATGTTGTTCACAAAGCCAAAGGTTAAATTAGGCTCTCTGTTGTTTTCACTGGTGCAAGAGTATTCCCTTATAGGCTTTCAGTGAGCAGTGCTTGGGTAACTGAAAGTGTGGCAAATTAAAAAGTTAGAAGACGGAGGAGGAGACAAAACGCAAGAAGGTGGTGGCAGCAAAGGAGAGGAAATTAAGGACAGAAATGTCAATGTCCCTGAAATGCGACCCTTTGTCCAGGAGACAATAACGCAATACAACACATCACATCAACGCTTACCACTGGTCAAGCAGCAGCAGATGGGTTTTTCACCCTCATCCTCACTGTTCCCATTGGCTCTGTTGGAGCTCTGTTGAGGAACGAGCATAGCAAGCAATGCTAGATCTGTGCCCAGCCTGCAAAGTGTAAAACCAGATGTTTTAAAGATGACTGGGCCAATGGTACAATCTGAGAAACTGTTATTTGAAAGCTCTTGCATTTCTCATAAACAGATATAAAATAAAGCTCCAAGTTTAAGCCAAGCTTAGATGACTGGCCAAACCCCTGGGGGACTGAGGATAAAGATGCCGAATAATATGTGAATCCCATTGAAGAGTGGGCCCAGAGCACAGGAACAGTTTTTCTTTCCAGAGTACTGGCAATATTGCAAAAGTGATGGTCATTATAATAGAAATTTATGGGCCTGTCATACTGCATGTCTGGAAAGAGCTACTCCAGCTATCCGAGAGCAGCATACCGAGTCCCTTGCAGGCCCTTTTTAATCATCAGAAAGACCAGCAGTCTGTTTTCTCCCTGCAACATCAGGCTGTCATTTTGCCTTGAATGAAGTCATTGCTTATTGAAAGCATCAGGTCACCGTCCCAGGCAGTTTGCCATCTCTGCTTAAGTGCTGCTTTCAAGATAGCTTATTTGAAAGCATTGTATTTTCTACCATCTGATAGATTAAATAGGCTTTTCTTTTCTCCTTAGTGGTACTGTGAACTGAATCCCTCCTGGGTTTTGTAGCGGTGTAAGGTAGAAGTAGATCTGATCGAGTCAACCAGTTTCACATGCGTTAAGTCCGGCCCAAGAGAGAAACAAAACTTCTGGTTTTGCAGAAGTAGCTGGGAGCAGAAGGAAACATTTTCCTGTTTCTTTTTGTGGTGAGCTCTATTTTTTACTCACATACAGAGAGCTATAGTTACATATTTTCAACCCACGGAAAGTTAAATAAGCCAGTAAATACTGAATATAAAATCTCTTGGAGAGCAGCGAATGCAAGGGTTGTTCAGGAGAATTTTGAGCCTGGACAAGAGCGCAGTGCAGGGACTGCTGCTGGTCACCAGAAGACCGTTTAAGTGTCAAGCAGTGAAGAAGGCGAATGACATCACCTCATTTTGCTTCCATAGCTACGTGTACCACATAACCCTCCAAGTAAAACTGGCACTTCTGAGAGACTTTTTTCCACCTATAACCGTCACCACCTGTCACACTAGCAAAGTAAAGCTGTGCCTCAGCTTGATTTACAAAGGGTTCAAATATAAGATCAAGAGTTGAAGCTCTCCCCTAAATAAGAATAGAAACTGTACCCCCTTTCCTCTTCTCCCATCCCCTCCATCTGTTATTCCCATCCTTATCACATCATCCCTGTTGGACTCAATTCTTTAAAGAGCAACATTGTAGAGTAGTTAAAGCACTGGAGGTTGCCTGGCTGGGTAGAGTTTAAATCTAGCCCTGCCAAATAGCTCATTAAGGGCTTTACTGTAAGATGGAGAAGATGGTTCTGCATATGATGAAACCTTTCAGGCTTTCAGCTGACTTGCAGCTCCCTGGTGGATGCTGAACTTTCTCCATTCAGGTGTTGCACATGGGACCTAAGCCCCTACCGGCATGAGATCATGTTAGAGCTGCTGGGCTCCTCAGAAGACATCCCCCCGGTAGCTACGCCAGAAAACCATCTGCCCATGTCCCAGCTGGAAGTCTTTACACAGATTTTACACCTCAAAGTGTGACTGCTTGTGTTACATTGCAAACCATACACTGGCCAGTAGACACAGGGTGTCCATGGCTTGTCCACCAGGAATGTGCTGGTCCCACTCTGGCCAGCTACTGTGTGTGCTCCACCAGCATTGACGCTGGTGGTGCTGCATCTGAGCTTGATACCAAGTTGTGGTGGATGAAGGGACTGGCTCCAGGAGGCTTCATTTAAGGTCTTGTGTTTCTTCTTCCTCAAGGATTTAATTGCAGTGGTTGATTGAATTTGGTTGAGAGCAAGGCTTTGGGAAGTTCACTTATATCCAAAATAAGTGATTCAGCAGCTAATGTATTAGTAAAAAAATATTTGACAACCAAATATGCAGAGAAAGATAGGTGATATGAAATATCTCGTATTGTGAGGCATAGTTCAACAAAAGCATGAAAAACTAAAGCATTATACTATGCTGTTAAAAGGGCTAACAACAAATGCGAAGATAATTATGTTAAACCAGCTTCATCTAAAATGTCCAAATCCATGAGCTCTGAGATTGAAATCCTTTGGGGTTAAAACCCAAATTATTTTTTCATTATATTTTACCTTTGCATAAGAGAGGGGTCTGTCATTGCTCAATGAAGACTAGAAATGGGAACGATCCGTCCAGACACTTGGCTTGAGGCACAGCCCCAGTACTAAGTCTTCCCCTAAATTGCTCCATATCTGTTACAGCAGGCTTTGTTTTCCTGGTTTTAACTTTTATCTCCTGCTTTTGCCTTTCTTAAGCTTTTCATCCTTACAGCATTGGGTAAAGGCACTCGACACAACTTAGAGGGCAGCTGGAGGTCAGGGTGCTATGCAGGCTGTGGTCACATCAGAAATGCCTGGTTTGAACCTCAGGCTTAACTATGCTGAGCTGAGGGGACGGAGCAGGCTCAACATCATGTTTAATACCATTTTAGCTGACATGGCTCAATGCAGTTCTATTTTAGAACGATTTTCTGTGTGAAAACAGATTCTTCCAGGTTTTTCTTTACCCCTACCTCTGTCTCTGTGCTACAGGCAGTGCAGATATAGGAACCAGGGACCACTGTGAATTAGGCAATTTCTATTCAGGAGCAGAAGCTCCTGAGAGTGAGCAGCACGTTTCAGTGCTTGCAGTTTCTTGGGTTTTCTTGGTAACACTGTCATGTTTACAAGAAGCCTCTGAAGTGATTCTCCAGACATAAGCGAGGAGTGCACACAATCATCACAAATTAATGGCAGATGAGAGGAGTTTGCCTCCTATCCTGTAGTTTTGAAGCCATTGCTTCCCTGCTGCTTCTCCCATACAGCCAGAGACATTGTTTGCCAGAGCAGATGGGAGTGCTGTGTTTAGCTGAGCCTCATCCAGAAAATAACAGCAGCAGAGCCCAATGCCCTGTAGCTGCAGTGATAAAAACAAACTTCAGATGTACTTCGATGCTGCTGCAGGGGCCACCAGCTCTTTGCAAAACATCATCAGCTGCCAACGCAGAGAGGGAGAGGTATTTCTTCAGTGTCATCTCGACAGAGCTGTAATTTGCTGATAGATGCTGAGGTCTCTTGGTGCTTTTGTGCTGCTCATGCAGCAGCAGCCTGGCTGCAGCCCTGCTGTGCGTACAGAGAGGGTCCTCACAGATGTGCTGCTGATTTGGGGAAAAGCGTCTGTTCCTGTGCAAAATCGTGTGGCTCTGTAAGAAGTTCTAACATGGGCAGCAGCCTGTTGTATCTCCTTCCCATCCCGGGAGTCCTGCTGGGCTCTTTTGGGGCCCTCTGTGTTTCCTGAGATGTGACTCTCTCCCATGCACAGAAAAAGTCCACTCTGCAGGACACCTCTCTCTATATCTAATAGGGGAAAACCTCCATTGAAGGAACAATGAGTTCTTGTCAAGTGAGATTTTGGAGACTAGGCAATATTTAGTTCTGAAGACTTGAGAGCAGGAAGCAGCCCTGCACAGCTGTTGACTTAGTCCTGCTGAAGATAAAGCAACCCAACAGGACTTTTTCTTCTCCTGTTTCCCACTTGTTTGAACTTTTCGAATGCATTTGTGTAAAGCAGACATGTTGCAGCAAAGATGAGCCCACCATGAGCTCAATGGCCAAGTCAGCAGGATGGGTCTGCATTGAACTAATCTGGTAGAGTTGTTGGCTGATGGAACACAGTGGTGCCATTAAATCTTCTTTATACTGGACATAGTATCTTCTTGAATGGTATATAGGTCATTGAGGACAAGTTACCCCTAGCATTTCAGACAGATGGACAGATATTCCCTCATTATGGTCACTCTTAAAGAGCTATGAATGGCTCCAATAATGTTAATGGGGAAGATGCTTCTGTTCTCATCACCAACCTACAAAAGCAGTTGGCTGCAGGGATCTTAACCTGATTGTTGTCATGGCAGGTGAAAAACTTGTCAGTGTTGCTGTTCTTCCACAATGGAGAGAGTTACAGTGCTGAGGCTGGAAAGACAACCATAGATGGATCATACCTAGCTGCCATCAGTAACATCATTGTTGTGATGGCAAACTACCGGGTCGGTGTTTTTGGCTTCCTTAGTACTGGTAAGTGATGAATTTCTAGATCAAGCACAGCTATGGGCTAAATTGCATTCTGTAACACTTCTGTTCCTATTTTTTTTTTCTTAAAGTTCAGTTATTTTTAAACTTGAAAAACCTGTATTTTTCACTGACTGTTTTGGGGGGATACCACTGGGACTTGAAGAGAATGGGGAGAGGCTATGGAGGCAAAGGGACAAAACCAAAACCCAAGCATTTATATCAAAGCACTGGCTAGACTTGTGTTTGCAGATGCAACTGTGGATATTGGGTTTTGCAGACACACATGAAGACAGGTTAGGAATCATAATTCCTGCTAATTCCAATGCTTGTTGTTGTGGCTATGGTTTTCAATGTCTTCCAACTGTTCCATCCCTGAAATTTTGCATGTTCTGAGTTTGCATCCCTTCCCCGTACTCTAGTATTTGGGGTTTTCTGTTGCTTTCCTATTGCCTCCTAATATGAATTGCCATTAAAAACTGCTCAAATACTGTATATACAGGATTTTGTCTTCTGCAAAGAGGCACGTACACATGAAAATGCACATTCACTCTCCCTAAACCTCTGCCGTAGTGTTGTCTGGTCTTTGGGATTGCTTTTTCATTTTGCCTTTTACTAGATTTGCCTGCTTAAGCCAGTAGGGAACACTTTTCTCCAGCACCTTTCAATTCTGCCTAATGCAGGAGAGCTTAGAGAGCCATGGAGAGAAAATGCAATGATTGCAATTGGAGCTCTTCTTCCATCATTCTGGTAGCAATCCTTGACCTCTCTAGTGGACATTTTAATACTTATATAATCTTTAGGAAGTTGTATTTGCCATGTTTGCAAATACCAGACTCAATACTTTGCCTCATGGTTCTTTTAAGTATTCACTGCTAGTGATGCTGCCTGAATTTTGTCTAGTGTGGGGTATGTAGCTGCAGCTACAGGTTATTTTTTCTCTGTTTCACTGTTCAAAGCTCATTCCCAGGAAAGCCTGTTTTTCATTCAGTAACCAGATTGCTGGCACTACAGATTCCTTAGTAATTTAGGTAAGAAGTTGGTAATAGGTGTATCTGGGGAAAGAATCACTGTTTTCATCAGTGTAAACCAGATGCTTATGAAGGTGATACTGTGGCTTCATTTTGGCTAGAGCCAAATGCGGTGTGGAGCTGTGCGAGGTTCCATTACGCAGCACTGTCCACACGTTACCCACTACCCTCCTTCAGCCCTACAAAACTCACCTAGGTTCCTTCCAAAGTGGAAACTGCTAGCTTGGCTGAATATTATATACTGGTATTTATATGGTAGTCCATGATTTTGAGATTTTTCATAGGGATCTGCATGTATGTCTGGAAACATCAACACATGAGCTGAATGGACTGAGTTTAGAGATAGAGGTGGTTCATTATGAGTGAGAAGCATGCAGGGGCCCTCTTCTCTGTACTGTGGAATTGCAACCAGGGAAAAGTGCGGTCTTTTCTGTGCCTTTGAGGAGATGCTGTTGCTCAGGAGCAGGAGCAAGAAGGAAAAGCTCTTTGCAAGAGTCATTGGAGCAAACTAAGCACCACATTCATGTGGTGCCCTAAAAATTCCTGAATTCCATGTTAGCCCTAAAAATTCCTTCAGTGCCATGCTACCTTGTTTCCTCTTTAGTCCATGTAGAGAGGATGAGTGTGGTATGTTTGTACCAGGCCCCCTATCATCACGGATTTTCAGTCATGCCCATTCTGGTGAGCAATGCTCTCACTGCAAGATCTATTCTTGGTTGATGAAATACCCCTGACTCCTGTGCATGACCAGTAGCCACTGGGGATTTTCAGTGAAGGTCAAATACTGTAAGGGTTTTATCTTAAGACTCAAACCAAATCCTTAATGATATGCCAGGGTGGTTTCCATTCTTACTGAAAGACCTGGACAAATCCCTGTCCCTTGGAAGTTTTGCCACCAGTTTCACAGGAGGCAGGAGCTCACCCTTAGGACTCTGGAGGGACATTAGCAGCAGGGACTGTTGAGGGGCCCTGAAGTTACAAACAAAAGTTATAATCTTGTGAGCAATATCACTTTCATGGTCCAACTAAGCAAAGTGCTGAATCCTCTCATGTTGACTTGTTATAAATTACAGAATGAGAAATGAAAGAGTTAAATGGAGATTTTAGGGATTGAAGGGAAGTGAAAACAACAGATTTTTTTTTTTTGTTTTTGTTTGTTTTTTTTTCAGTTCTGCAGTTGTTTTGGTGTCTCACTGACATGGCTTTTGCAAGCAAAGAGCTCGCATTGTTCTAAGTATAAAGGATATGAATTTTATTTGCTATCATCCATTAATGTTGCAAAAAGCGATGAACATTCTTGTTAGTGCCTTCACCTCCCACTTTGCACCCAAAAAGTTAAGGTAAATTGTCGGTAATAGAATCACAGAATCATATAATGGTTAGGGTAAGAAAGGACCTTAAGATCATGAAGTTCCAACCCCTCTGCCATGGGCAGGGACACCTCACACTAAAACATATCACCCAAGGCCTCATCCAACCTGGTCTTGAACACTGCCAGGGATGGAGCATTCACAGCCTTCCTGGGCAACCTATTCCAGTGCCTCCCCACCCTGACAGGAAAGAATTTCCTTCTTATATCCAAAGATATAGATATCCTTATATCTAAACTTCCCCTGTTTACGTTTTAACCCATTACCCCTTGTCCTATCACTACAGTCCCTAATGAAGAGTCCCTCCCCAGCATCCTTATAGCCCCCCTTCAGATACTGGAAGGCTGCTATGAGGTCTCCACGCAGCCTTCTCTTCTCCAGGCTGAACAGCCCCAACTTTCTCAGCCTGTCTTCATACGGGAGATGCTCCAGTCCCCTGATCATCCCTGTGGCCCTCCTCTGGACTTGTTCCAACAGTTCCATGTCCTTTTTATGTTAAGGACACTGGAACTGTACGCAATATTCCAGGTGAGGTCTCATGAGAGCAGAGTAGAGGGGCAGGATCACCACTGTCCATGTCAGCGACAAAGATGTTGAACAGGACTGGTCCCAACACCGATCCCTGAGAGACACCACTCGTTACTGGTCTCCAGCCGGACATTGAGCCATTGACCACAACTCTTTGTGTGCGGCCATCCAGACAGTTCTTTATCCACTGAGTGGTCCATCCATCAAATTGATGTCTCTCCAATTTAGAGACAAGGATGTTGTGTGGGACAGTGTTGAACACTTTACAGAAGTCCAGGTAGATGACATCAACTGCTCTACCCCTGTCCCTCAGTTCTGTAGCCCCACCATAGAATGGGGTGGCAGGAGTATGGAGAAGACAGTCATGTTTTTAAGCCTGATTCTTTTAAGAGTCTATGAAGTCATATAAACAAGGATTATTTTCATGCTTAAATTTAGCACTATTGTTCTTCCCCAGTTTAGTAGTAACAGAAATGCATGTGTATGTCCTTATTTGCTTCTTTCTGAACACCGATTTCTTTTCATTCTCCTGTGGTCCTCAGGAATGTGTTCTTTCCCTGCAAAAAGGCAGTGGGAAATATTCCTCACAGACGTGTTTCTTTTGGTTTAACTACTGTGAATGTCCATGCATGCATTTGTTCCCTAGTGTGGTACATTTCACAGCATGATTGTGGTTTTTGCCAGGGCAGAAGGAACTGACTGTATTTCTCTCCTTGGTCATGTTTTTAGCATGCCAGTAGCAAGGCACATTGTGTTGCTAAAACATTTACATGGATTTACATACAATAATTTCTTCACCAAAAGGGTTGTCAAGCACTGGAACAGGTTGCCCAGGGAAGTGGTTAAATCGCCATTCCTGGAGGTATTTAAAAGACGCTTAGGGACATGGTTTAGTGGTGGGCTTGGCAGTGCTGGGATAACAGTTGGACTCAATGATCTACAATTCAATGATTCTATGATTTCACTTCCCCTGGGGAGGTCTCACAAGGCACACAGCAAGCCCATGAAGTGGTATTTCCTTTTTAATACCATAGTATGGTTTCATTGCTGGATTGAGAACCCTGGGAAATGGTCATGGTGTGCAGAACAAACTAAAGCAACCCTAAAAACTAAAGCAGGGAAAGTTCTTCCTCTACTGCTTCACTGGTGTGGCTTGGCCTGAGCATCTTAAACTGTGGCTAAAGGTGGAAGGTTGTAGTTTCTGGGGCCATTTAGTTCTTGGCTGTCCCACTGCGAAGGCACTTATAGAGGTGGCTATTGTGTGTATCTGTAAGAGCTGCAAGGCTGTCAATAAGCTGGTCTCCTCTGTATTCTATTCTGCTGCTTAAATTGGTGTCTGTGATCTCTCAGTAATTCATTATGGTAGGCATATGGATATCTACTACAGGACATATACTTCCAATTACTCTTTGCCTGAGGCAGGGCTACCTGTTCACAAAGTGGCCTCTTTTCATTCCACTATCTGTTCATTTTGATCCAGTAGTTTCTGAGCCTCTCACATTAAAATTGTACTATTTGGTCTTGGCAATGGAAGAAACAAATCGTTTCAGCTGTGTTTCTGTTCCTGGCTTTTCTGTCTTTTTTTCTTACTTCCAAGTTTTAAATGTGGAGAACTTAAAATCATTAAAAATGAATGCCTCATTGTGGATTAAGAAGCAGCAGACAGTTAACAATCATTTTCTATTCCTTTCTTACAGACTGTGCAGGATTTACTTATTTCTGCTTTTGTTGTTAAAAAAATAAAGCTTGTCTAGGGGGTTGTATCATTAGATGCTTTCACCATTGCTTTCCTGTTGTTCAAATCAGGTTACCACTAGTTGGTATTGAAAAGAAAGTAGCCTTTCAGTGGTAATACTGTATTACCTAAGCATAAGGGGTACATGATTCATTATTTTTCTTTTATTTTCTTAGGAACAAAAATATGAATACATATAAATAAGATCTCAGTTAGACATAGGTCAGTCTCAAAGGATATATGTGGAGATAATGTAAACTGCAAAATTATATCTGTATGTGTTTCAAGAAATGCAAGATGATGTTACATAAATGATTGGTCAGACAGGGTAAGTGTAAAAGGGATACAGGGAGCAAACAGATGCAATTAGGTGTACTCAAGGGAAACAGTTGATGATCCTTATGGGTCCCTTCCAACTTGGCAAACGCACAGATTTTTTTTGTTTGCTTTTAATTTCTTGTAAGATCAAGCTACTTATGTAGAAAAAGACTCTCATGGCCTGAATTTATGGATACTTGAGCCTGGATTCAAGTCTCCCACCATGAGCTGTCAAATTGAAGCTTAGAAGTTGGAGTGTTATTTTTATGTCACCAGGACAGACAATTAGGCACCTCCAGGGATGCCTGGTGGAGTCTGAAATGGAGTCAGTCTATAAAGTGATGACCTCGGAGGAGACAACTTCAGATGCTGAAACTCTGGTATCAGTTTTGTCAAGGTTCAGCTGCGAGAGCTGCTAAAAATGTAATGTTCAATCAAAACTTCAAATATTTATAGTCTGATTTCTTTTCAGATCTATTTCATTATTTCCTACAATAGGTTCTCCTGATGTGATTGGAAACGCCGGCCTTTTGGATCAGTTAGCAGCTTTGAAGTGGGTGCAGCAGAACATTGTGAGCTTTGGAGGAGACCCAAGAAGGGTTTCTTTAGGAGCTGACCGTGGTGGAGCTGATGTTACTAGCATCCACCTGCTCACAGACACAGCTGATATGGAACTCTTCAGAAGGGTAGTGTTGATGGTAAGTCCCATTCCTGCCCCTTCATAATCATTGTGAAAGGATGTTACATATATGAGGATGTGGCAGTGTGTGGGTGCTGGTTTTATTTCATCCATACCGTGGCAGTGTTGATAGGGCTGTTATTGCTATAGTTATTTTTCATCTCACCTGTGACCGCTGTCTCCAGGAGCAGGGTGCTTCACAAGGATGTACAAGAGATGCACTTTGCTGGTTGATTTAGTCATACTAAGAATCTGGTTTTCGTCACTGTGGTTTTCTTGTGTATTATATAAATAGTCTTGTTTCATAACTTATAGGTACAACAGGTTAGTTTCCATTCCATAAATACAACTGTTGATCAGCAGTTTTTAGACTGATAAGCCCAACATTCACATGTTGAAAGTGTCCAATCTTTTTATCTGTTCTCACAACAGCTTTCATTTAAAAGAAAAAGCAAGTTCAGGCAGAGAGTAAAAATCTGTTTACCCACAGGCTTGTTTGCTGTCAGCTCAGGCTATTTTCACAGTCATCCCAAGTGATCTGTATATTTATAGCACTTCCAGTGTCAAATCTGGGGACTTTTTGCCAGCATCAATACTACCGTTGATCTTTACAGTCTCAGATAATAGTAGTGTGCTATGAAATAAGTCTTCATCTTCATTGGAGGTTTATATATGCAGCAGAAATAGCATGTGGACAAAATGATCCCTCTGCTAGCAGTGTTGACTCGAAATCAAAAAAATCTTGACTCGAAAATGGTGACATCTCTATTCAATAACTTTTCTTCAGTGTGCCCTTGCTCCAGGAAATATAACTTACTTCTTGCATCCCCATGTCTCAATAAGGTTGTTTTAATTACATCACTCTAGCAGGGAAGGCAAGGGAAGTTGATGAAAATTGCTGTTCAAGAGTTGTTTTTATGTGTCATTCTTGGATAGTTCTTCACACAGTTCCTGTAGTTTTACTTAGCTCTTGGCATAGCAATTAATTTACTAGAAACCCATAGTTCTTTTCTGTCAGAGTACGGTTACATCCTACCCTTTCTCTGAAGCCACATACCCTTTTCTGACATAGGTCTGGATGGGGCCCAGTGAAAGCCGTAGCAGTATACAGTGCAATTTACTGCTTATGAAGGGAAATGTAAGGACCTCTTTGTTTATCATTACTTTTGGGGTGTAGTTACACATTATGTCTTGTCTTTTGTAAAACAAAGTTTGAACTCCTCCTTTTTCCTACAGTGGGACATCAAATAATGGAAAACAGTGCATAGAGCAGGCAGGTGCATCAAGTCTTCCCACTAGTGTTTCTAACAACAGTTTTCTTCCTGGAACTGTGCATACCGCTGTCTTGGCAAAAAGCAGCATCTCCACTTATTTCAAAGTAATATTAATTATTTATCCTGAGAGGGTCATGGTGGATTTAGTTTTCTTGTGAAATACACTGATGAAATCAAAAGCAAGCAGTAATAGCAGTGTCTTGATTTTTTTAATTCATTTTTTGGTAATGATATTATGCAGAAACAACTGTTGGTTTACTCAGATTTCTCACCTAGACCTCCTGTCCAGGGATGCATCTTGGTTTTGTTCCAAGATGCCAAAATCATTGCATACTTTTAATTTTACAGTGAAAAAGGAGGTACACACTGCCTAAGAATCATGAAAGTGAGAATATGTACCAGATAGAGCTTTCCAGAGGGGAAAACCCCATGAAGCAATACAGCTTTTCTGCAAAAGTTAGTTTTGTGCTCTTTACTTGGTCTTTGTCATGCATAATAAAGTTAACACTGTTTCTGAGCATGTAGAAAGGTGTGATGCATGAAGCTTTCTCTACAAGATGTGCATCTGAAATAACAAAGTGGTTTTGAGTTTCCTATGTCTTCCTATGCGAGATTTTGTTTGGAAGAGATCTGAAAAAAGATGGTACAAAATCACCGCAAAGCTGTCATGGGGACCTTTTGTAACTTACTGCACCTTTCAGTAGTATGATTAGAAAAAAGTTTCAGTGATTATGGTAGTGTTTTAAATCAGTGAAGGGCATTAACCTGGTGTTTGACTTCATCTTTTGATTAATTACTTCATTTACCAGTGCAATTTTGATGTAGAAGCATGGATCAATGGTATGGATTGCCTCCCTCTCTTGCAGGAGGCTATGGAGGGCAGATCTGTTAGGTGTCCCCTCCAGGCATTCCCTGGTGGGTGTCAGGAGGAGAGTTCCCAGCTTTCTCCACCCAGTGCAAGGGAAGACACCAGGTCCCTCCTGGCCATGCAAGCAGGTCAGCCAATGGTGGAAAGAGCAGATTTATTACCCTACTGAAAACTACTGCAATCAGCTGACACAAACCCTAAATGTTCTATTATTAGATACCCTTTCTTCTTAATTTTCCCATTTCTCTTTTTTTCCCCCCTTTACCACCCTCATTCCCTCTTAAACAAACCAACCACCTCTCTAATTTCTCTTTGTTGGCCCCAGGTTTTTTACATCTCTACCCAAATTTGGTATTTCTGATATTGTTTCTTAGGTAATCTCAGATTTTTATAGAATCACCTCAGTGCTATTGGCCCTTGCAAGATTGTGTTTCCCAAGAGGTCCCAAGTATAGTTTTTCAGTTACCTGGGAGAAATGGCCAGACTTGACAGAATTTCCCCCCACCATCTGTGAAATCCAGCCATCCCTTATGGCACAATTCATAAGTTTTTGTCATCTTTCATTGTTACTGCGAGGGTGATCAAGCACTGGCACAAGTTGCCCAGGGAAGCTGTGGAGTCTCCATCCCTGGAGATATTCAAAAGCTGTCTGGATGTGATCCTAGGCAACTGGCTCTCGGTGGCCCTACTTGAGCAGGGGGGTTGCAGCAGGTGACCTCCAGAGGTCCCTTCCAACCTGAACTGGTCTGTGACTTTGTGGACCTGTTGTCACCAGAACGTCTTTCCTCCTTCCTACAGAGCATGTTCCAAGTGCTGCCCAGTTACATGGGCTTTTGGATTCTGTTGCTTTCCATCAAAGATACTTTCTGTCAGTGTCATTGCAAGACTGGGTGTTTGTATTAATTGCACATGAGGTCTAAAACCAACACAAAGTCATTACTGGATATTATTTTAATGAATAAATACAAGTCATGACTTGACTTAAAAATCTGTAATGCTCCCCATATACATTTCACTGGGTAAAATGCAGTCACCATAACATAGTAATGATCAGTAACAGTAATGGGATCATATAAACACCTAGAGTTCCTGAGTTCATCTTGCTTTGTGGTTTTCAATGTTTGCCAGTCAAATTACATTCATCCATAAAATTCTGAAATATGTTTAAACATGCTGTGAACTATTTTGATCTCTGAATCTGTCTTGCTAGTGCAAATGATATGATAAAAGATCTAAAGGGCACACAGATTTGTACTAAGAAGTATTTACAGATGATACATATATATGTGTATGTATAAACCAAATTCTCTATCTTGAAACCTTCATTACTCAACTCTGTGCAAAAAAGGTGTGACAGAATATTAGATTGGAAAGATCTGGGCTTGAGAACATGGGTTGCAGCATTTTACACCCCCAGATGTGACTACTTGATTTAGAAAACAATCCCAAGTCAGGTTCAAAGGACCATGCTAGCTGCTCCTTCAAGAGCACATATATATAGAAAAAATCTCTAATTTGAGATAACCTGGTTACAAATCTTGACGGAGTTTGATGAAATGTGTCGTTATCCTTTGACAGAACTCTCTTCAGACGAGAAATTGAGAAAACTCTTTAAAATCCACTGTCGCTGATTTGCTCTCTTAGTTTAATTATTAAAAAAGCTGCTATTAATATAAATATTGTACATAAATATGGGGGTGCCTTCTGGACATGAGGTTAAAATGTGGTCCTCTACACATAAAAGGTGACACCTTTACAAGCCTACCTTTGCAGTTAAGCACAATATTACCACATTTTACTTTTCAATTAAAAATCTCTTTGTTGTATATCTGGTAGACTATGAGCAGCTGAGTTAGGCTTTTGCCTGTACTCCCTGCTCAGGGTTAAACAGGAACTGCTTTTCCCAGTGAGTTAATCCTGTTCCTAATTTTATGACCATTTTGTGACACCACAGGCCACTACATTCTCCTTATGGAGCAGAAAAAGGTTCCTGTTCTCATTGTAGGTAGTTCTGTAAAGATAGTTTTCAGCATTGTGGAGAATACCAGAGTAAGACTTAATTTAAGCTCTTGAGCTATAGTTAGTCCTTCTGTATGCAATCACCTTTGTGCAATGCTGGACATGCTGAAGAGTCATCTGCCTCACTTGACTTTTGACTTTGAGTCTGTCTCAGTCTGTTCTGCTTGTGATTAGGTTCTAATATTGGGTGCACTGAGAATGTTCCCAGCATATGCTGTGGATGAGACAGCATCCTTAAGAAGGTCTCTGGTTAACATTCAGAAGAGGAAATGCAGAAGCATTGCCAGTTATTTGGTCATCAGCTGGTGTGCTTCTACCTCTTGGCCTTTGAAGGACTGCAGGACCAAAGAATGCTCTGGGTTTCTCTTTTAACTCCTCAGTTTTGTCTTTTTTTTTCCTCCTGGTTGTCTTACATTTAGTCCTCATAGTATGTAGGTGGTAAGTGAAGGGTACTCTTGCGTTTGCACCCTGTGTATATGAGTGATTGGGCTTTCTTCTTTCTGGTACTTGCAAAAGAAGTGGTGCCATCCCCAGTTAAGGACAGATAGGAAGCGATACTTTCCCTCAATCCATAGCTAAGACAAGAGTCATCCATTGCTGCCAGGGTGCTCTCAGTATCTTCAGTCACCTCCAGCCTTTAAAAGAAGAAAATTTTGTTACCATTTCAGCTACTTGAACTGAGACTATTAGTATAATATTTACAGCTGTTAAACCAAATTAGGTTAATTTTGTTGTATAAAAAAATTCCAGTCCCATAAATCAGCAGATATTTCTGTCAGTGCTTTCTGAAACAGTCAGTACACCAGAGGTATCTTAGTATCTAAGTATTTTTCTTCATCTGAAAAGGAAATAACATCTATATACTTTCTTTCTTGTTAACCTGTAGGAAAAATGGCTTCAATACTGCCCTAAATTTTCTTACGTTTGTAAGCAAATGAATATGCTTTGCGAAGGAAGGGTGGTAGAGGGAAATTTACACTTCAAAAAGAAGAGGTGCTGTTGTTTCTGAAGGTGGTTGTTTCACCAGCTTCTGAAACCTGACCTACTTTCTCTAGCTGCAGTCAAGACACTAGAAATCTTGAGAAACTTGTGGTGGGCTCTGTATTGAGAGACATACAGCGGGAAAGATTTATACCGGGATGTGCTCCTTGAATGTGTGCTGCTTCTTGGATGGCCACCATGTGAACAATGGGGAGCCATTTCCAACTGTTGGAGCTCACCTCTAAGACCTTACATGTTACTGTGCCATTGGTGGTGGGTCTGGCTAGGCTTTATGGCCTGGATCTTACTCCTGCACCCTTGGTGGAGAGGACTCATGAGTCCCAAAGGGACTGCTTATGTGGCCACACTCTTGCCTGGGTAGGAAAAATGATAGTTAACTATGCTTCCAAAGTTAGACCAAGAGCTGGACATCCAGTTTTCATGGGTTAACCTGCTGTCAGCAGCTTTGAAGAGTATCTGCTCTTTAAAACTGCTCTCAGGAGAAGGAAAAGGCTGCTTCTCCTGTGTTGCAAGTACAAGTATATACAAGGCTGGAAAAGAACCCTTGTTGTTTCTGGCAGACTGTGTTGTAATGTGGTACCTGTGAATATTTCTCCAGTTGAAGTTTTTATTCCGCATCACCACAGGAGGAACTTGGTTCATTACGCTGTTGTTGTTAGTGGACTGGGTAAGACAAGGTGTTGTAAGGACACAGCAGAGACCATCAGCAACTTCTGAAGAGGGAAATGAATACACAGTTAGTCTTTTTTCACTGGTATCTTCACTGTTTTCTTTTCCTGGTGCATAAGCAGTTTTGGGCACAACAGTAGGAGTCAATAAATTGTGTGTTCTGAGCAAGATCACTGTGACATGTTCCTCATACCTTTGCCTTTTAATTTATCATGGGACATATGTACCACACTACAAGTGAGAAACTGAGACACAGAAAGATAAAGTGACTTGCCTGAAGTCTGGAAGGAAGCCTGTGACAGAGCAGGGACTTAAACCCAGGTTTTCTGAGTCCTCAGTGAGTTCTGCTTTTGCCTCCCATTGCCTCAGCCATGCAAATAGAACATAATTACTAATCCAACCATTCAGGTTGGATTGTATGTGCACTATTCTGCTGTGGAACACAGCTATGGAATGAATCATGGTTCACATGTAACTTTCATCTAAGTTCCTTCTCTCTTGCCTTCTCCTTGCTCCACTAGGAACTTTGCAAACATTCTTCTGCTCAAGTAGAGAACATCATGGCTGAATGCTAGTGTTTTACATCTCTGAGCCTTATTTCAAGGTGAAAATCTGTTATCTTGTCATTGTGAGAGGTGGAGAGCTAAATCTCACTATGTCTCCTCTTACACATATAACTCAAGTAAAAGTTGTTGTAAATTCTCCTCACCCCAAAGTTTAGCTTTTGACTGTTTGACTGCTTCTAAATAGAGAAAGGTGTCAGCTAACTAGAGTGTAAAAAATACCCAAACCAATATCCTGTAGAAATTCTGTTTATATCATTGGAGTTCAAAGTTTCTTTTGCATGTTTCGAATATGAATATGGTTTTTCTCCCCAGTTTAGCAGAATACTCTTTGGCAAGAAACTTTTTCATTTACCTATGAAATATGCAGATATGGTAGCTTTACGCTTGAGTACCCATTACTAATTAAAGCACAGAACCTATTGTTCTTTTGTAGCTTTTATGCAATTAACCTATTGCAATCTTCCTTCCTCATTTTAAAATGTTCTTATTTTAATGCGTGGTAGCTGCAGCCACTTAATTGTGTTGTCAAATTATTTCTCTGACACAGGTTAAATTGTCATGAATTTAGAGAATTGAGATGGGTGTCATCCCCTGGACTGATATTAGTAAAAGTGACAGCTCAATCTAGATTGGAGCTAACAGCTTGAGTCCCTCGAGATATCTTCTGCTGATAAAATCCAGCCATGCTCTTCTAAAGTAATAGGGAAGAAACTAACAACATTTCTGAGAATTATCTGTTGCAGATAAGGTTGTGTGATTTAGTGGTTCCTAAGAGAAATGTGATTGCAGAACCTGGTCTTGCATGTACTAATGCTATCTGTTTGTCTATATGGTAAATAAGTAAATGGAAGACATGTCAATGCTGGTAAACTGTGGCCTTGGGACCCAGAACCATGACTTGTATCTGCACAGTATAACATTTTCATACGCCCAAACTATTGAGTTTAGCTGTGCTCCTAGAGGACTGGGTATCCCTGTCCTGTGCTAACCTCCAAATTCTATTTGAGAGTTGTCTAGCAAGGTTCTAGACACTAGTGTTCAGACCAAGCAGTGTTATCGACATGGCCATCCAATATCATATTCCAATATGGGTAAAGCCTATCTGTCTTTATTTAGCTGACTTCTTGGGTTGATTTCAGTGGTACTGTTAAGGGTAACATATTTTATTTAGGATAAAAAATAAAGTGAAACATATAAACCAGAAGTTTTTCTATTACTTGCTCTGTGGCAGTAGTTGCAAGTCTTGGACAAAGGCAAAACTTCTTGTTCTGGATCTTTGATAGATAGTTTTACAGTTACCAGTGGGAAATATGTCTATCCCGCAGTTCTTCTTACCTGAGTAGTGATTCACAAGGTCTTCAAGGCACTGGAAGGTTTGCCGTGGAGAGATGTAATACCAGTTATTTGGAAGGCGGAAGATCCTGTAATGTTTTACTTGTCTGTGCCGCACCGACAAGGAATATAACCCTGGAGAAAGAGAAGAGCTCATTACACAAAAGTAGGGCCCTAATTCTGGAGGGAAACCAGTGACCACAACCAGATATTAGATGTGGTGCAATGATCCAAAAGGTTCCAGAAAGATCTGGAAATATCTGAGTGGCCATCCTAATTTCTACTTATATAGTATACTTCATATTTATACTTAAGTATAATAGAGAGAGCAAAGGGCCCAAGATCAGGCCCTGAGATCTGGATTGAATTTGGACTTGGATTTTCCTGTTTCTTTGTCTAAAACTATTTGTTTTAAAACTATTGTTCAGCATGTGGTTGGTAAGGATTGAATGTTGATCCTTAATTTCTTTCAATTTAATATAGCTATTATGAAAGTAATTGGCCTGTGGTATGGAAAAGATCAGGGTAGATGTTTTATTAGTCCCTTCTAAATGTAGTGTCATGATATCAGCACGTGTTCTGATGCTTCAGGAAAAGGGAAGATGACACGTTGCACAATGGGAGATGTATTCCCATTGAAGAGCATTGAAATATAAAGTGTGTTCAATAGAGTTCCCAGGTAGCAACAGAGTTGCTATGAAAGTGAAATTGAAGTCATGTCATTTTTTAAAAGTAAATAGAAGAACAACCTGTTTATATAAGAAATTCACTTATCAGCCACCCCACTGCTCAGTGTGTGTTTTATAGCTTCCTCAGGCAATCTTTCATGGACTAAGGCAAACCTGCAACTTTTCCTCCATTTGAAAAGTCCCACTGCATAATAAGCTATGCATGAGACCAAAGTAAATAATAGTGTTTGAACAACCGAGTCTTTTTTTGGGCTGATGCCTGTGGAACTTTCCATGGCCATTGCTAACCCTGTTGCCAGCGCTGACTATGAAGACTGATATGCTGCACTGGGTACCTTTTCCTTCCCAGTACATACATTTTCTGGTTTCGGACTGATCCATGTGGTGCAGACCAATGAGTGAACTAAAGAGCTGTAAAACTGTTAATGTCTGAGATCAACTGTTAATGTCTAAGATCAAGGGGTAAAAATGGTATTTTCTCACCTTTCCTGGTTTCACTCTCTCTGATCATGAAGGAGCCGACCTTGGTGTTGGGTAGCAATAGAAGTTCTTCTGCTTTTTCTCTTCCCAACCCTTCAAATAACCAGCTGTGGAGCAGGAAAAAACAAATTCTGAAGTCTGGACATCAGTGAAACAGAGAGCAGCATGTGGCTGTGAACGTGCAGTGTTAGCCAGGAAAAGTGACTGCAAAAACAACACTGTGGCTTTCTATAGTTATTCTCTCAACTGTATCCAGGCATATTTTCCCAGTTATGGAGAAAATTTTGCTCTCTTTGAGGATCCATTAACTGTGAGACTAGAGAAGAGTGAGTAAGGTTTGGATTTAGAGAAAACAAAACTTTTCAAGCTCCCTTGATCTCAATTGTTCGGGACATATCCATGTGCTATATTGCTGACATATCTGTGGCATTACTTAAATTCCTCTTTTTCATTTAAATCATTTTTTGTTAACCCCCCAAAATGTTTGATTCTATGGTAAACAAACCCATACACAATACAGATATTCTGCTTATGCTAAGGGAAAAAACAAGCAGTTAAGTAAATTGGCTTTGTGGATAAGGGAAAGTGGAATTAGCCCTACTGATTTTCACCATAGCTTGATGCACTGCTGTAGACACAGGTAGTGTCTAACTGTGTAAATGAGCTTCCTCAGCTGGTGTAGGTGTTACCAGCACTTTATTTTAAAGTTGTTCTTATGTGTTTCGTCCAGTGTGCTGTCAGCAAAATGGTCTTGGGGAAGCTTCAGAAAGTAGCTTCCATCATAGTGTCTGTGCCTTGTCTTTGTGAAAGCACCTCTATTTCGGGAGGATGTAAAAGCGTATTAAAATTAGAGTACTTTCATAAATCACAGTGAAGTTTGCAGTTCATATGCCAGAAAGGTTTTAAGTGTGTTTAATGTTTTTTTTCTGACTGATGTCTAGGGCAACAAGAAACCTCTGAACCACCCTTAGCTTTTCCAGTGTGAGAGTTTACATTCCTGAATGGCTTATTAGACTTACTATTTGTTCTTTTTGGACTGTTTTTTTCATGGGCAACTCTATCTTAAATTTTATTTTTTTTCAAATATTAAAAATTCTTTCTAAATAGGGTCTTTTTAGTCATGCATTTAAATTAGAGATCAGTCCATGCAACAGAAGTATTTAAAATATATTACATTTGAGGGGTTCTTTTTACCCTTTCCAGCATTTAAAACTAGGATTTTCCTTTTCGTATAATCTAAATTTAGGTGTGGATTTGATGTTCTGAGATTTCAAAGGAACTATTTTAGACTGTCAATAAATTTTTGTCTGCCTAGTCACTATTGGCATTGTTCTGGTTTAACACTGAACAACTGATCAGCGCTGTATATGTAGAAGCATAGTGTTGAAAGGCTATAGGAAATGCATTTGCTTACCCGTGGTAAACCTTTGCTACATATTTTCCTGGAATATAGTTTTCTCGGCCTGTTGTAAGGGAATGGACTCTCCACCAGCCTCCTTCACTGTGTGAAAGCAAGAAAAGGGATATTTTCAGATGTACTTTCAGACTTTTTCCTCATTTTAGGCATTAGTTCAGACATACAGTTTGGCCTGTAACCTTCTGTTTTCGCTCCTGAATCTACGTATTCAGAAAGGGACAGAAGTTTGTCTCATTTAAGATAGTTCCATTTCTAAACCTACATCAGGATTAAATTTGGGCACAGAAACAAGCTCCATTTGTTCCATTGAAATTATGTAAGTAATAAAGTATTTTTTCTGTAGTTAAAAGAGGAAGAGTAAATACTCAGTGGTTAAACCATGCTGTGCTTTGCCTTCCCACAGCTAGACTTGTATTGGTATCCAGGATATCCAGCTTATGGCTGGGTATGCTGTGTCTGGATAGCCCTCTTGTTACTCCTGGAACATCAGGTTAGAGATACTCAGCACCCTGTCTGCCTGGGAACAGGTTTTCAGTCTAACAGGGTCATGCTTTGCTCTTTTCCTTCTGTTCAGTGAGTTGCTGACCAACTACAATAAATAAGATCTCATAGCTGAAACTAGGTGACTAAACGTATGTTTTTTCAATGATATATCTTAGGTTCTTGCTGTGATGCTGAATGGTGGTTTGCCTTTTGAATACCTTAGGAAGGGCATGGTACCACATATATTTCACAGGGATGCTGTGAATTTTAGCAATTAGTGCAAGGATGCTGATGGTTGATGGGCTCTCTACATCTTTTACTGTAAGAGTTTGAATTCAAGTAATACTGCATCTTGTGCTTGAATGCTGGTTTTGTGGACATGCATATTAAATGCTCCCAAATAATGCCTGGACTTCAGACCAGAGTCTCAGTGTATGTCGGAACAACTGAGGTGAAAACACTTATGTTTTACTTTCTGAGTTATAGCTGCTGGGACTTATGTTTTACTTTCTGAGTTACAGCTGCTAAGACCATGATGTATATGCTAAGGGAAAAAGGGAAGTGTCTAGTGCTCAGAGCTGGAAATTTCAGATCCCCACTAGTTTTGCTTGTGGGTTTCCAGGTGACATGAAATGAGTATAAGACGTTTAGGTTATTTGGGGTGTTTTTTCCTACAACTCTCCCAGACAGAACCAAGAATTGCAGTAACAAAAACCCTGATAGTCTCAGCATCTTTCTCTCTTCAAACTAATAACTGCTAATCCTGAAAAATCCCTATGATGATTAAAAGTCTTAAAGCATCACATCTCTCATGGGGCAGGGGCTACTGAGCTTGTGCAGACTGGGGAGATCACTGAAGGACATTTGGTCTGACTACTGCCACTTAAATACAGTTGCTCGTTTGATAATGAAAGGTGCCAGATAAGTGTGAAGAGTGAGACACTGTGCCAGTGTTGCTTATCTAACCCTGCTGAGCCAGAGCAGTCACAATATCTATGAGGAGTTGTGTTTTCTACGGGGAATCCATATGTCATACTCCTGGCAGGACTCGTGGGGCTGGTTGCCCTTACATGTAATTGCTTTGGTAGAAGGCTGAAAAGCTGCCATTGCAAAAGCAGCACTTGCTGCCTGCTTATGCTGTCCTCTCTGTGGAGGCTCTTCATCACCCATGCTGTGGTCATGCCTGCCATGCTGCTCTTCACTTCCAATGCATTTGCTTCTTTGAATTACTTGAGAAGATTATACCTGCAGCCTATGTGCAGCAGGAGTGTAGGCAAACAGTTCCTATTAACATCAGCGCATACCCCAGCAGGGAAGAACAGGTCCTTCAGGTCACTGTGCTTTGCATAGAGCATTGGAGTGTTTTGTCTTCTGTGAACAAGCTGATTCAAAACAGGAAGAGGAAAGTTCCCATCCAGGCTTGCTTTGGCTCTTACTTACTATTAGGAGAAGCTCTTGATCACTGCACAACAGACAAACGATAAAAACTGCTGCTACAGAAGCCTGGTTCTGTTTGAAGCTTTTCATCCAGTAGATCATACTATGCAGCACATGTATGCATATGATATGCCACAGATATAATTCCCATTTATACATGCGTATGTAGTTATGTGGTGTTGTGAGGGCTTGTAGATGATGAAAGCTGGAAGTGAGGCTTTGACCTGGAATTTTGAAGCTAAAGCAATTGTGCCGTGTCGTGTGTGTTATGCAAATTGCAGCAAGGTTTAAAAAGCTTGAAGTTACCAGAGAAGAATTCCCCTGGTTTAGGGAAGCTTTCCATCAGCAGAAAATTTGTCTAGTGGTACTGTGTGAGCCTGGTGACCTCTAGGTTCAGAGAGGCAGGAAAGCACTTTGTCAGTGGAACATAACTGCAGCCGTTCTGGATCAGACCAAAGGTCTGCATAGCCCTGTATCATTGCTGACAAAGGTCACTGTGGGTAATAGTGGCCTGGAGCTGAGTCCGAGGATTCATCAATTGTCTGTGATTCTTTGAGTACTTCAGTTCTCCAACAATTTGATTCCCTCGGGTAGAGAATATTCTTTATGAATTTAGAAATCCCTGGATGATTTCTCCTCTAGGATGTGTCTGATCTCCCCTTGAATCCGTCTGCTCCACAAGCTGCAAAAATGAAGTCTTTCATTTCTGTTTAATCGGTGCAAACAGCGACTGTGGGGCTGAGTAACTTCTAGCAGATCACTGTGTGCCGATAGAAGTTGTGCATAAAAGAATATCGGGGCTGCTGGCTTCCATTTTTCAAGAAGTGTACCCACTCCTGTGCGGCATTATCTGCACAATGCTTAAAGTCAATCTGAACTAGTGCTCTTAAGCCTACTCCCTTTTGGGGCTTGTTAATTATTGAGTGGAACTACCTGGGAAATCATAGAATCATAGAATAGTTGGGTTGGAAAGGACCTTAAGATCATCCAGTTCCAACCCCCTGCAATGGGCAGGGACATCTCACACTAAACCATGTCACCCAAGGACTCGTCCAACCTGGCCTTGAGCACTGCCAGGGATGGAGCATTCACAACCTCCCTGGGCAACCCATTCCAGTGCCTCACCACCCTAGCAGGAAAGAATTTCTTCCTTATATCCAATCTAAACTTCCCCAGTTTAAGTTTTAACCCCTTACCCCTTGTCCTATCCCTACAGTCTCTAATGAAGAGTCCCTCCCCAGCATCCCTATAGCTCCCCTTCAGATACTGGAAGGCTGCTATGAGGTCTCCACGCAGCCTTCTCTTCTCCAGGCTGAACGGCCTCAACTTTCTCAGCCTATCTTCATACAGAAGGTGCTTAAGTCCCCTGATCATCAAATCTTTGACCTTTTTTTTTTTTCTCCCACTAAGAAAATGTAGAATCAATGAAAATACTTGAGAAAGAAAAAAATCCACTATTTTTTATTTTACATTTGTTAGAGTTGCCCTAGGGTGAAATTGTAAGACCTCATCATAAAGAGTTGTTAAGGAAGAAAGATGAGAGAGAAAACAAGTCAGAGAATTGACATAGAGAAATTCAGATAAAAAGTTCTTTTTCCATGTGATTGAAACTGATCTTGCTCTCACTGCTTTCCACTAACATGGGGGGATACTTCCTCAAAATCATTTTTCAAAGCAGAATTCTTTTTTGAGTCCTACTTTAGAACAGAGCCTGAATCCAGCTTCAGAAACCGGGTCAGAAGAATGCAAGGATCAAAGAACAATCTGAAACCCCAAATCCTTAAACTATAGGGTAATTTGCACCGTGACTAAATGTCCTTCCTTGCAAATTCAGAACTCAGTTCATTTTGCTGAAGTGCATCCAGTTTGGACAACATGCACATAACAGAGCTTTGCATCAATTGTAACAAAACCTGATTTAAAGCCAAAAAAAGGGGTTAACTTACTCTGATAGCACACGTAGTTTTTCCCCTACATGAAATATAGGTTGGCTTATGTCTGATGAAGGATAGTCATAGAGGACAGCAAGGAAATCACTCTCCTGACCTGTTAAAGAAGAAAGAAAATGTCACTTAAACCAAGATAGAGCTCTGAAGCAGAAATGGATTTTTTGTTATATATGTTACTTTTTTGCATGGTAGGTCAAATGGGGAAAAAAAAATCTCACTCTGAAATGTCACTTGATAAACATAAAGAGCTAAAGATGAGCCTGTAACATTATAAGAATGTGAAGATACTAGAAATGAAGCAAGTCATTTGGTTAATTGTAAGCAACTAAATTTAGACCTCCTTTTTTCTAGTAATTACCATATTTAAAGGACATATTCAGTTTGAAACTAGAAAAATTAGTAAGCATTTATAGTATTAGGAAGTAACCCAGTTTTGTTAATGCCCCTGTCTCTAAATGCCTCCAGCTGCAATTTTGAGCCAAACCGATGCAGTACAGTTGAGGAAAGGAAGATGCGTATTGAATTTTTCCATTGTTTAACACCACTGATTGCTTTCAAAGGTCTGAAATTAGTTTAGATCAAGGACAATGACAGTATGGCCATTATTGCCCACTTCCCATCACTTAAAAATTAGCTTGATGAGCAGCCAGCATGCTTTGTTCTTCCCCATTGAGGGGGAGGTAATAACTAGGGGTAGCACGTGATGCCCTTATCTTCAATTAAAGAAGAGCAGCAACATGGGTGTTTATAATCAAATCATTGTACAAGCACAACTTTCAGAACTGAGATCAGTAAAGGATAAAATGACCTTTTACATCAGTTGGGATGACTCTGGGCCTTGCAGCATTGTGTAGGACACTTGCTGTTCTCCTGGATTTCTGCAGGATGGAGGAGGCACTCTGTGCAAGATGGGAACTACAAAACCATCAGGAGCTCCTCATCCAGCAGGAGCCTATGGTGCCCAGTAAATGCATAAGTCATGGCAAGAGGGATTGCACTGCCTGCATTTCTCTTGGAAGCGAGTCCCTTCCCTCTGCACATCGCAGTATGCTTTACCAGCATATGGGGAGACAAAGCTTTCCCTCTGCTTCCAGCAGGTTCAGCACATTGTTCCTTAGTAATACCATCTAAGAGGATGTATGCAGAGATAGTTTGATTTAGGCACTTGGCCTCTCTGTGCAGCTCAACATATGCAAAAATGGAATGAACTCAGGGAAGGAAAGAATGAAATTGCCCTGAGAGATAGACACACTGCTGTATCTCATATTTTTTTTTGTTTAATATAAATTCCTCATCAACTTGTCTTTAAGGAAGACAATTTAGGGAAACCTAGAAGCATCATCCTGGATGAATGCTGAGACCGATTCTGTGTTTTGAGCCTCTGTCTCACAGGGCCTTACAAATAGCTCACAGTGATAATAATGCAAGACTGAAGGAAACATGCAAGTCTGCAGGAAAGAAATAGTTTCAAGAGAAAAGATTTTACGCTCGTTATCCTTACAGCAGTGATGATGACAATAGAAATGTTACAGAAAATATTAGGTTAAAAGGAGTGTTTTCTCAGTTGATTTTGTGTAGCTGTTTGTTATGTTATAGGGGCCTGTTTTATGCAAGGTAGTGGGTCATTTTACCTTAATAGTCAAACTGACTGTAAGCATTTTGTCTTGCTAGCCTTTACCCATTAAAGTAGCCCCACAATACAGTAAGTGAGCATCCTTATGGATACATAGATGACTCTGGAATAGACATTTTTCAGTTTGAGAATGTGTTTAGTATCAGTATTGCTATGGTTTTCCCAGTTGATTAGTGTCACTGAATTAAACAGGACTAGCCCAGTACCTTTGTATTAATCAACCAACTGCAATGATTAGTCTACTATAACTTGTCATACAATTAGTTCAGCTATACTGAAGAAGTTCTGTGCTAAGCATGCCTTTGTTTGCTTCCCTGTTCTGCACTAAAAATTAAGAGACACCTTCTCTGTCTATGAAACTGCTTGGTACCTGAAGCTAACAAGACCTAAGTATTAGTGCTTTTTCAACAAAGCAAGATCTTTACCCAGGACTACAAGAAATATATGCCAGAAGGTATGCTGTAAAAACTGCAGAACAGGGATAAAGTGCCATTGCCTAATTTCTCATAGCAAACTGTTAGGCAGCAGCTGGAAACAGAATGTCATTTTTTTTTCAGCTTAATGACAATGCCTTTAGCAGTGATTTTTTTAAACTTATGTTGTTTATTTATAAGTGTTTTTTTTTTCCCTACTAAAACGGTGGAAAACAAGTGCTTTTCTGCTCTCCTTCCTTGCGTACCAGTGTTTTGCATGTTGTCATGCACTGAAGGGTATATGATATTTTCTCTACTCTGGAAAGATCCGGGTACTTTACTTACACTTTCGTCTTTATATTAGTTTTTGTTTCAATTGTGCACGTGAATTTGTAGTTCTGAAAAGGAAGGTATTAATGATAGCGTTGTCTACTGCATCCATGCAAACATTACCCCTTAAACTGCATGTACTTATATTAGAGTGAAAGTAAAAGGGTTTTGTACTACCCAAGACATTCCAACCTTCTCACTTTAACTGCTATTTAAATCAAGCCTCTCTGGGTGTTTTTGGTCATGTAAAATACCCCACCGCTCTACAACCCCACCACTGGACCACATTTCACCGAACCCATACTAGCTCCTTTCAAACACAAAAGCCTTGAAATGGGGACTAAAGAAATGACATTGTTTCTCCACCCCCAAATTTCACAGTGATGTAATAGATTTGATCTGATGAGCTCCCCACACTTTTAAGTTGTAATAAAAAATAGAAGGCTTGCCTGAGTTGTCCTAACAGAGCCTCTCCTCTGCAGGGTGAGTGTAGGTTACATCTCAAGTGGAACAATTCAGAGTGGAAAGATCAAAGCACACTCATTTCCACTGAATCTGGGTGTTAAATCTGGATGGGTTTTTTTTAGGAGTAGCAAATGAATATGAAATACATGCTAGCTCTGTATTTCTGCATCCCTGGATGTCTTGCAAAGTGTGAGACTGAACACTGCATGCTTTAAATTATTCATTGTGAATGGACTATGAAGCACTGTAAGAGAGAAGGGAGAGCATAGGCAGAGTGTGTACCAGAGAGGGTAAAGCAGGGCACTGGTGTGTGTCTGGGAGGCTGTCTCTATAGCAGCCATAAGGTGTGGTTGCAGAATCACACTGTCATACCCAAATTAGATCTAAACCAGCTAGCTTGGGAACTGAGAGTTATGCAGGTGCACCTCAGTGAGGATTAACCCTTGATTCACAGTCTAAAGGGAGGAAAGAGGACAGGATGGGCTCACAACCCCTGATGACCCCTTGCTGCTGTAGCTGCTCTGAGTACCTAGGTTATGCCAGAGATGCCCTGTGCAGCCATATTGGGAGCCTAAATGCCTCCTTGGGATGTGCAGCTTATGCACTGTTTCCTTTCTCAAGAGCAAGACTGATGCACTAGAGGTGAAGAAGCATGTTTTGCTTTCAGCGCAGATCTCGGGCAGCACAAGGTGCTTATAGGGGTCTGAAGAGCACATTCACACTGCTTTTTCTAATAACTGTTAGGACTATTCTAAGTCTGTGGATTGGATCCTCCACCTCAATTAATGGTGGTTCTTCATGGCCTGGGGGAAATCTTCAGTGTTTGGAGATGTAATTTGGAATTTGATCTGATCAGGAAGACAAATAGATACAACCTCATTGGATTAACCCCAATATAAACTTTAAGTACCAAGTTCCTTTTCTAAAGTCTGTTTTCATTGGGTTTGGATGACAGTACTGATGTTTGTATTCCCAACTTCAATTAGCAACATTTAAGCCGTTACGAAAGATGCTGGTCTGATCCAGACTAAGAGCTGTGTAGGCTGTTAACTCATATAATCTTAGAATAGTTTGGGTTGGAACGAACCTTTAAAGGTGTCCAGTCCAACTCCCTGCAACGAACAGGCACATCTTCAACTAGATCAGGTTGCTCAGAGCTTTGTCCAACCTGATTGTGATTGTTTCCGAGGATGGGGCTTCTACAAGGCAACCTGTTCCACTGTTTCACCACCCACATTGTAAAAAAATTCTTTATTATATATAGTTTAAATCTACTCTCTTTTTGTTTAAAATCATTACCCTTTGTCTTATTGCTACAGGCCCTGCTAAAGTCTCTCCCAATCCTTCATATAAGCCCCCTTAGAGTATCAAAAGACAGCAATAGGGTCTCCCCAGAGCCTTCTCTCACTATTTCTTTAAAGAAAAGGTGTTCCGTTGCTCTGATCATTTTTATGACCAAAAAGCTGCTTGAACATAGGTATCTGGTGCAATTTCAGGTGTGTGAACATTTGAGACATCCCTACAGCCTTGGTAGACGCCACTGCAGCTATGGGAGACTTGTTCCCTCTCCACGTGGCAGCCAAAGGTCTGGCAGGATCTGACATAGCACCTTTCCAGATGTGCTAGACATGTAGAAAAGTGCAAGTAGATGGAGCCCTGAATTCCTAAATGGGTAGTTCCCCCATGTAATTCCTGTGCTGTCAATGTTTGCTGACTTATGTTTCAGGGGAATGTTCTGTTTACAGCACTAGAAGCAATGCAGTTGGCTTTAACCTTGTTAACTCCTGACTTTTAGCAGGAACAATTCAAACTTGATCAGAGCTGTGGCCATGACCCCTCACTGCCCTGTTCATCACCAAGGCCCTGCTCTGAGTGTGTGCATGTCTCTATCTTGATGGCCATGGTGTTTGTGACAGTAGTTGTTGGGAATGTCAGCATAAAAAACCCCCAACAAACTGTCTATTCATGTTATGGGCCTCTGTACTGTTTGGTCTGTGCTTCATTGCCCATGTCAGCTAGTTCTCGGCTATGCCAAAAGCAGGGCTGGGTTCCCTTCCAGCACTAATGTAACCAAGCTGATTCCCTATACTTACAATGATGAGCAGCCCAACTGGACCACCTTTCATGGAAAACCAAAACCTTTGATTAATGCCTTCTCCCTCTAATGAAACCCCCAAAACCCCAAACAATCAAAACTGTTTTCTCTTCCTCACCTCTGGGGAGTGATGTACTGCAGCCCTTGTACCCACTGTCTTTTGTATCATGATGTGAGAGCTGGGGCTGCACTGACTCCCCACCTATTCACTGGTAGTTTGGAAGCAGCAGGTCACTGACCTCTACTGCAGATACATGACCTCTACTGGCCTCGGGAGGGGGCTTCACAATCTGAGTTTTTCACATGTGGATGCAGAGGGTAGATGTGTTGCATCCTCTTTTGGCAGCTCAGCCTGGGAAATGTGTGCTTTGGTATAATCTTTATTGATAAACCTAACGACAAGTTGGCTGTATGCTGCTTTTAATGCAGCTGTCTAAAAGTGCACTTCAGGTTTAGTGCAAGCTTAACATAAAGGTTTTTTAACCTTAAATGAAGCAATGCGGAATTTCAAGAACAAGTTTGTATAAAATAATCCCATGCAAGTATGTCAAAATACATTATTTCTGGTTTCTGAAGCGGTGCTTCAGTGCTTTCTGGATTGGAAAGAAAGTCTTTCAAGGAGCACCAGCAAATACCCATTTTAACATTTGAGGGTTTTAATTAAACTACTTCTTGGAAAAAGAGCTTGAACATACCTAAAAATAACCACTGTTTCATGGATGCCCTCCTTCTCTCACAGCAGTCTTGCACTTGCATGCTTTAACTACGTCAGGCGGACGAAGAAAGACGTGGAGGAATGTACCAAGTATTTTGAACATCTTTCTCTCTTGAAAGAAATTAAATGCATGCTTACCCATTTGGCTCGGCACATTTGTCTCTTCGGAGGCTCTTGGTGTTTTCATGGTATTTCCCATTGCGCTCTCTAATTCCGTCAAAGCTCTTTCAGAACTAAATCAAAGGAGACATTGAAATGAAGCATCAGCAGAACACCTGCTTTGCCGACAGATGAGAAACGACCTAGTTTGGGTGTCTCCGGTTTTGTACAGTTTTGCTTTTGAGAGCTCTTGTGTCAAATTCATGTGAGAGTTTTACATACTTGCTAAACTCTCACCACCCTGGTGCTTTTATCAGGGGAATAGCAGAAAACCACAGCTAGGGAAGTCACTCAGAAGAACGCAGTGTAGTAAAAGTTTCCGTTACCAGTACCTCAGCACAATAGGAAGTCACAGCAAAGCCATGCCTGCACAGTTTCATACACAAAATGTTCTTTTCAGCATTTGGAGCTCTGAAGCTACAAACAATAAAGCATAAAGCCAGTGGTGAAAATTCTTGTCTTTGAAAGTGTTGGTGGATGTGCAGCAAACAGGATCAGAGAATCTTGGAGCTAAATATTGTGAGAGGAAGAGTTCCTTCTCATGGCTTTACCCTACCCATCCTTCTCTTCAGAGCTCAGAGAAAAAACCCGTTGGATGTGGAAAGTGTCTTATGCTATGGAGTATTTTCAGAAGCACAGGGGAATAAGCTGTATCTGCTTGTACATTAAAGCAATATCACTTAACACCACTATCTGATAGGTAATTATTTTAAACATATGTCGGTTTACCTATGAAAATAAGAACAGGAGCTCCAGCAGCATCATGTGGGTATTCTGCATCTTTCAGTCTTTTCTAGCTTAACTATTTCAAAGACAATTACTGCCTTTGGAATGCTGCTTCTTACTTACGACAGGCTGGAACCTGATGGTGCTAGCCGGAGAGGTGTCTAACCTGAGAAGCAGTACTGCTGAAATCAGTAAGACTCTGTTACCAATTGTCTTATTCTAAAAGATTGGCAGAATTTAGGGTATGGCTTAATCCCTTAAATTTTTGATGTCTTACAGTGGGTATAGGAAGACATCCTACAGAATAAAATGCCGTTTGAAAGAAAGAGAATTCATCTCGTAGCGAACGCAAGCAGATCAGTGCTAAAACAGATGGTAATGCACAGTTTGACTCTACCTCATCTGGTTTCCAAGCTTCCTAGTTCTTGTTCCCAAAGGCTTTTTGCTAGAAGTCTCTATTTCATTGGCCAAATGGCATGTTACCCCATCACTGCACTCAGGAGCTAGCCTGTGGCACATCTGTAGGATGCAGCTGTGCATCCTACATGTCTTTCTGACAAGTGTCTGAAATATGCTTTCGTAAGAACAGAAAACTGTTTCATGGCCTGATATAAGTAGTCTAGAAGCTGAATAAAAAAAGCAGCCTTAAATTTAAATAAACTATTTGGGTACTCATATTTGAATAAAAGGGAGTCTCAATTAAAAACAAAATCATTCTCTGCTTAAATGCACCTAAGATTCTGAAACTGAAATCAGAATTCAGAATTCATTTTGGCAGGCACTGTGTACTTCCAAGATTATATTTCTTGAACTAATTATGAATATATGTTTTGCAAGACCTGATTTGAATTTCTTCAACATTTTTCTCTGTTGTAACCCATAAAGAATAAGCATAGGAATAGTGCAGACAGTATTTTGGCTACAGATACAATGAATGTTCCTGGCTCGTGTTCAACTTAGCCAGCAGAATTTCTTGGGCATGGCAGTAGAGAGCTCAATAGGGCTGAAAAAGTCAGCCAGAGAAGTGGAATAAACACCTTGAGAGATAACCTCTGCTGAGCTCTGTGCTGTAGTACCTGCATTTCTGCAGCACTTGAAAAGGGCAGTTCAAATCTGGCTCAGTGTATAGTAAGCAAGCTGCAGTTACCAAAAATGTAGTGCAGTTCCAGACAGGTGCCAAGCGTGGCAGCATAAATACCTTATGCCCATCTGTAAATTTAACACATGCAATTGTTATTTAGATGAGAACAGTGCTTGAATTTTGTGTCACAAAAGTCTGAAAAAATAAGAATAAAAATCCTACCTCTGTCTACCTACCCCTTTATTCCGGGTCTTGGTATTTGAGAGCCGGCCATCCTACTGGCGACCAGACTCGTGACAGTGCTTTCAAGGGCTTTTTTTCCTACTCTTATGATACCGTGGGCACAGTTTTTAGGTGTGCCTGAGTCACTTTGGAAAGTGATGGGTAGCTTTTGTACATGATGGAAAGACTGTAAATTTTACATCACAGAAGCTTCCTGAAAGCACGGCATATTTGAACAAGTCATCTTCATTTTCCTAGATGGTATCTAGGGGTCAAAACTCCAAGCATTGTTTTAAAAACAACTAAAGTGGTTTTGAAAGTTTGCTTATGTGCAGTTTGTAATCAAAACACTTGTTATCTGTTGGACATGGATGAAGTACTGGGCAATGGGCATGTGCCTACTTTTTGCAGAGCACATCCAGAAGTGGCTTAGCTCACTTATGCCATACCAACCATCACTCTTCTCAAGGGAGCTCTGAAGTCAACAGCACAGAGCATGCAGCTCAGTGCTGCTACTTTAGATGTAGAAGAATCTGGCTTACAGAAAATACAAGTGTTATAAAGTAGTTACAGGAACAGTGAAGAGCAATGAAGTTTTGGTCTTTGACGTCACTAGCGTGACAGTTTGCCATGTCTCATTACATTTTCCATGCTGTTTTACTGCCACTAATTATCATTGGTGGCCACATAAAGTCTTGAAAGGAACAGAGAGTTCAAGATGTTCTCTAGAGTCATAGCAGAAGTGTTCAATAAAAGTAAGCAAATGGAAAGCTGTGATCACTGCTGTTAATTCACTTATCCAAAGTGATCAAAAAGAAAATGATAGATATCTGACTGTTTTACCACCAAGGCCACCCGTCATTGTGCATTTGAGCTGAGAAAATGTGTCTATAGTCCAGTCAGAGGTGGTGGAGTAAATACCCTGAGGTATGGCTAAACTCTGCCATACGAAAATTAGACGAAAATGGAAGAAATTGGGAGTTTTGTTTGAAATGGAAAAGGGTGAAAGCAAAACATTGTTTCTCCTTGGTCACTGTCAGTGGTGTGTCAGTGGTTTTAGAGTATGAATTAGTATACTAACTATACTATTCTATGATTCTGTTTCTAAAACAACAGTGTACATGACTCTACATGCGTGATAGAACTTAATGCCTTAAGTAGCTTGTGCTTGCGTTGAGTATTGGCAGTGCAATACAAATCCATTGTATCGCTAGATGATAAACCATGGTGGTTTTCTACAATTTTGAGATACTCTGCAAAAATGGACTTCCAGGAAACTGCCCAGCATCTTGTGGCCAAGCTGATTTTTTTTTTATCATTTAAATCAATAGTGGAATAATATCAGTGTTATAGATGATACTCTTTTGAAATGGGGAAGCTGTTCCAGGCACCGCATCTCACTTAAAGTTGGTGGCAGTTTGGGATGCGAGTAGAGGTGGCAACTGTGTGTTATTGAAGCAGATAATTATGCCAGATCCAAAGAATATCATTCACCGAGGGAGATTTGGGAGGAATTAAGGAGGAGTGGTAGACTCTGAGCTCACCATGTCTATCAACCCAAAGCCCAGCATGGAGGAGTATAGCTGCTGTTCAGCTCAAAGGAACCGCTGTGCTGCTGGGCTGCAAACCAAACTCTACCTGCAGCTCTCCCCACTCATAGGCCACCTCCTCGGGCTTGTGTGGAAATATGATTTTAACCATTAAGTTCACATTTGCAGTCTGCTGTACTTTGGTCCTTTCTCCTCTTCCCTTTCTGCTTGTGCAATGCTGCTTAAGGAAGGCTGGTTCCTGCAGCCATAGCTGTTGCAAGCACACAGCTAGTGGGGTTTAGTGATCTTTACTGCTTTATTTTTGCTGCCAAAAGGAAGGTGTAGAAGCACTAGAGCCCCAGTCCTGCTTTGTGTCCCATTTGTCAGTGGCAGAGCTCTCGGCAGATATGAACTCTTTACTTGTCACGACTGGAGTTTCACTGACCTATATCGTGTGTCCCAAGAACTTGTGCTATTTACACCTTCCATTCCTGCGTGCAGCACATGTAGCAAGAATTTCCTCTCACTGAATCTGTTCTCTGAGCAAACGTGCTTCTGGAGCAGTTAAATAGCACAGCACATAGGAGAGTGCATTGCTTTGTGAGAACTTTGTCAAAGTTATATTTGAAATGGTTGAGAAATAATAAATGAAATGGAAATAATTAGAGAAATAAAAAGGCAAGGTAAGCACCTGAGTAAAGCCCCTCTTCCTGGAATATTGCAGACTAGTAAAATTAGGACATTCATCATTGCTGAGGTGTTACACCCCATTTTTTGTAGCCTGATATTTACATCTATACCATCAGGATCTTAGAATTTAATTCTCAATAACATTCACAGGTAATGCCTTGAAAATGAGAGCACCGGCATCCTTTTGTTTCTCATTTTGGGGGGAAAAAAAAGGCAGCTTAGATTTCAGAAGCTGTATATTCATTACTGAATTTCCCTTAATTTGTCATTAATCAAAATGAGCATCCTTTCAGCTCTGAGGCATTTACACCTTTGCACTTAAAAGAACAAGATAATGCTGTAATCAAGGTAATTCACAGAAACATGCAACTACCAAACAACACAGAAATACCACATTATGCAAACTTCTAACACTGAATAAAAAGCCCACTAATCTGTGGGTTTATATTTTGAGTTATAGTGCAATGCAATTTGCTTCAGCATCAGGTCCTATGCATCTCTCTTACTGTAAGCTTTCAGCAGGAATACTCCTTGTCCCTTCTATCTTTAGTACCACTCCTTATGAAAAGGATCAAGGCAGGCTTGATTTCTACCTGTGGTGGTACTTGAAATCCATGGTCTGAATATTGTCATTGTCAATGAAATAGAACTCCCTTTTATATAAATAAAATTGAAACATTTGGTCCCATATGCAGACAATCTAAAATGTATCAGAGCAATGATTACCTTTAAATGCTAGGCATGCTATTCCAGGTTGCAGTATCTCTCATAAAAGCCGTAGTCATAATACTGCTCTCATGCTGCCAGCAAGGTTTAGCTGATCAAGTCGAGGAGCAGCCAGTCGAGTGAGTGTGTTGTGAAGTTCACGCTGTCATGTAGAGCAGCATTTGCCAAACAGGCCACATACTTCCTCTCTGAGAAATAAGGAAGGCTCAAAGTGTTTGCAACAGATGAGGTTCCTGTTGCAAGTCATTACTCTAGACACTTTTTATCGGTGGGCTGAGAAAAACAGGGAGGTTTTCAAAGTGTTGCATGGCTGGTTTTAGCAGATATAAAAAAAAAAAGAGCAAAATAATCTGTTTTACATTATCTACACAAAAAAAAAAGGCTTCTTTTCCTCTCCTTTTTGCTTCTTCCAAATTTATCTGGTACTCTTCAGTCCCCAACTGTTTCATTTTAAGTAGCTTTGCTAGTTTTTTTTCATACAGACAGGAAGAGGCACAAAACTTTGTTTTGTTTTCCACTCTTATTGAGCCTGAATGGGAATGAAAGGTTTGCTTAATTCTTTACTTAATTTACCCAAAATACCTCTGTCTGCAAATAATTGAAGCGTAGTATCAGCATCAGCGATGAAAGAATATGGAGTGAAAGCCTGTCTATAAAGCACATTTTCATATCAGTTGTACAAAGTACAGAAGTAAGAGCCTCAGGAGCTCTCATCTCAGTATCTGAAATCACACAGGAATATAGTACTGCAGATATGTATATAGAAGTCAAAGGGATTAAGGTTTGCCCTTTGCTTTAATAATTAGGATGTGATCTGAAAAGCTCATATACCTTGTTTTGTATATTAAAATTACAAAACCAAACCAAAGCAAAGCTAAAACCCAAACAAAATGCAGCAAAACCAAATAGAGTTCCTACTTCACACCAGAATAGCTCTGAGTAGATGCTTGTTGTAATGTCAGTGTGTTCGATGATGAAAACTAAAGTTGACAAGTGTGGGAGCCATTGTGTAAGTGTTATTGGAAGCAAGAGACACTGTTCAAATTCCCAAAGCTGTGCCAAAACTTGGAACTGTGGTAATTTCAGGACAACATCCTTTCTTTTTGATGGGCTGTGCTGGCAGTCCTCATTCTGAAGGGACTGGAGAGCATTTGGGAATCTGGATAAGGAAATCGGTCTACACCACACAGCTGTAATAGCATTATAGGCAATCCTCTGGGGAGCTGGTTTTGCCGTAATACCCCAGGATTATCCCCAGCAGCTATAGTTATATTTTGGTGGTTTAGGATCTTATTGCTTTCTTCCAGTCAAAGGGATGTGATATGCGTGTTCCTTAATGTCATTCATTGAATGGATTTGCAATGTCTCTGGAATTCCTAAAAGATCACAGGCTGGGGGTGTCTTCACCACACGTGGAAACAGGCAGGGGGAGAGTTTTGCCTTTTCATCATCCTTCTCACCAATGTCTGCCTTTGGCAGGCTCTGATGGTCTTTGTGCTTCAGTAAGAAGTAAGCTTGCATCCTAAGATGAACTCATGAATGGGGCAGGTGTCAGACTGAGCAGGAAAGATTGGTCATGCTAAAGAGGAGATTGTACTTGCTTGATAGAGCATGCTCCACTGGAAACACAATAAATCTCATCCACAGTTTGTACCATGCTTGTAAAGGAACAGATGAGTTCACAGTGGAGGGAGGTAAATAAAATTCTCCATTTCCATGTAATTTCTGCCTGTGGCTATTTATTCTTGTGTCATGATGACAGCTAGTTTACGCTTTCAGTCATTCAGCTAATAACTTGGTTTAGATGATAAGATAATTGATAAGCTAATGTTTACATCTAAATGGAAGAAAGTCAAGTAAGGCTTTATATGTCATCTGAAAAGTATTCATATCCTGTTGTTCAAGTCACCAACCTGACACAAGCCTTCTGTGAGTTACCTGAGAGGAGAACATTGCATTTGCAGGGCTACCTCTGATTATAACAAAGAGGGATTTGCCAAGACTTCTGTGTGAAAAGAAATCTTCAAAATTTCATTTTTGATAGAAGAGAGAAAACCCTCCCCTTCCCCCCATTTTAGTCTGGAAATCACTGTTCTAGTAGATGGTTATGGAGGAAAAACTGTCGCCCTTTCCATTGCTGGACTTACCTGCCAATTCCCTGTCACAGTCCATGTGCTAGTGTTTGCCACGTGTCTGCCACATAGCTCCTTAGCTGTGACAGAGACTTCTCGAGTTGGTCCGAAGGTTTTCTACTCCTCCATGTTCTTGAAAACAGACTTGGTCTGGAAGCCTGGGAAGCTGACATTAATGTCTTCACATAGAGCCCTGCAGCTCTGGTGTGCTGTTAAGCAGTTGCCACTCTGTAGAATTAGATGCCTAAAGAAGAGCAACGAAGGATACTGAAAAACAACTCTGTAAGAAAAACCCCCAAAGGCTCCAAACTGAAAACAACTTCAGAAAATACTTTAACTCCAGTCTTTTAGAGGCTAATCTGTTAAACTGATTGGAAAGAAGAGTTAGCTGGCACTTTGTGCTTATTTGCGGGGAGAAAAAAACAGGATATGAGCAGACTCTTCAATCTGGTATTAACTGAAACTTAAGCTATCCCCAAACAGAAATAAGGTGCAATTTTCTGTCAGTGAAGTGGTTGTCTTCAGGCTCAAAGTGCAGAGGAGAAGATTGCGGTACCCATTTCTCAGTGTCTCTGAGCCCAGCTTAAATGCTTGATTCAAGAACAGGCTTTAGTCAAACACAAGGTGTGTTTAAGTGATAGGAAGCACTTGAGCTCAGCAGTCAGGAAATGGAAGAGCCTTGGCTATCCCGGAGGTCAAACCAGATGGCCTGACAGATATTTCTGGCTGGGAACTGTATGTATCAGAGCCTGGAGAAGTGCCTGTCTTTAACAAATAGAATAGTACCGTAGAGATGGCTCTTTTGGGAAAGTAGAATAATCAGGGCATTTTGTTAGTTTGACCGTTTTCATTACATACTTTTTGATCTCACTTTTTGGGTAGTGTTACTGTTATTGCCGTTTGTATTGTCATAGCGTGCTTCGGGGCAGACAGAAAACCTACTTCAAAAGGAGCCTGCAGCCTTGCAGCCATCAGAGAAACTGCATTAATTTGAAGGCAGTGCATGTGTCAAAGAGCTGAATATGGCTCAAGCAGGGTTTTCAGTTTCGAGACAGGTTGGAAAAATCAGAGGTCACGATGTGAGGAGAGGAAGATTTTGGGTTTACAGAGTGTGGGTGATAAAAACTAGCTGCAGCGAAGTTTCTAATCATTAGATCTGTTGTGAATCAGTTTTGAAAAGCTTTGCAGAAGTGAGTTTCCAGAGCAAATGAGGAATTAAAAGACATTCACCATGGCAGCTTATTTGGCAAATGTATTTTCCAGGTATGTTGGGAGACAGAGGTGCGCTTGCAGTAATGTGGTAGGTTGACCTGGCTGGACACCAGGTGCCCACCAAAGCCACTCTATCACTGCCCTCCTCAACTGGACAGGAGAGAGAAAATACAGAGAGGCTCACGGGTTGAGATAAGGACAGGGAGAGATCACTCACCAATTACTGTTATGGGCAAAACAGACTTGACTTGTGGAAAATGGTTTTATTACCAATGATATCAGAGTAAGATATGGAGAAATAAAAAAATGACATCTTGAAACCCTATTTTATCAGGGTGTTATCAGTGCTGTTCCCAGGCTGAAAGTCAAAACCACAGCACTGCACCAGCTACTAAGAAGGAGAAAAATGACTGGTACTGCTGAACCCAGGACACATGGTCTTCAGGGGAATCTCTGCTTTGGTGGCTGGAGCACATCCTCCTCTACTGCACTGACCTTGGGGTCTACAGGGCTGTTCCTTTCACATATTCTTGCTCCTGTTTCTGGCTGCAGTTGCTCAGGCTCTTTTTCCCCTTAAACACATTATCCCAGAGTGCTACCACCATCACTGATGGGCTCAGCCTTGGCCAGCAGTGCATCCATCTTGGAGCTGTATGTAATTGGCTCTGTTGGACATGGAGCCCTCCCACTATCAAAACCTTGCCACACAAACTCAATACAAATCATATATTCTTTTTTATTATCTCATCAGAATAGTAGCAAAGGATTGTGGAGGAAGAATTAGGATGGACAGGACAACACCAGTACAGGTCTGTGATCTATGATGTCCCAAGAGAGAAATTTGGAAAAGGTACCAGCCTCAACTCGGCTGATCGCAGCCTGAAAACAAAGCAGGAATTCTTCACATCATACTGATTTTCATTCATCAGCTTCTCATCATTGTGAGCTGCAACATTTCCTGGTATCTGAATTTCTACTGTCTAGCTTAACCTCTAGTTTTGAAAAGAGAAATAAAAAAACACTTGGAAAACTGCTGGTCACTGAACTAAGGCTTTGCCTTCCATTCGCAATGCCTTCTCCTGTTACAGTAGGTACTATTAGCCAATACTGTAATCCTCTCTTACATAGGAAGAGAGGCACCCTCTCTTCCCATGAATGTAGGAGAACAGTGTAATATTGCTGTTGTGGATTGTGCAACACAGCTGCAATCAGTTCTCAGCAGCGTAGTACTGAACGTTTTCAACTGGGGGGTTGTCAAAAATGTCATTGGAGCTTCCTCTGATGACAGTGGGTCAATCCAGAAGGACACCTGAAACAAGAACTGCATGTGACTTCAGTTCCCTGTCGAGCTCCTCTAAGCGATGCTGAGGTAGGAAACAGCCTGTGACAGCAAGATGGTTAACAGTCATAGTTTTGTTATATATCCCCTGTTGTTTAGAGGTTTGCTTTCAGAAAACTGCCCTGCATGGTTATCTGAAGATCTCAGCTGTTAGTTTTAAAAGTGATTTTTTAGCTCTCATGTTCATAGGTATAGGAGAATTCCTGGAGAACTGAAAAACAGAGGAGCAGCAAAAAGAAGAGTGTTTGTTATTTTGGAGCTGTTCTCATGGGTTTTGGTTTCCTGATTCATGATTCTGTCATGTTGATGGTAATATGGGTGTCATGTAATGGAAATGAACAGTCCCTCTGCTATTTCTGCTTCTGCCTAAATAGTCCTATTTTTTAAAGCACACAACTCCTTCATTCCTGGTTGCTGGGACTAATCACACAAATAAATTATGGTTTTATAGGGAAAGAAGGAAATGCTGAGTGCAGCTATGTTATCCTATGTGTCCTGAGCCTGCCTCTCACGTGGCTACAGTATTTAGGGAAGATTGCTTTGTAATGTGAAAACTGCAGGCTCAAAAAGGAAGAAATTTAGTTCTGGGCAGTCTCCAGCTTCTGCTCTCACTTTTTGTTCCTGATTTTCTTTGGTGAGGATGAGGAAATAATGAGCCTCAATTGTGATGTGAATTTGAAAAACAGAGAACCGGTATAGCTTTGCTTGCCTAACTTCTGAGCAAGAGGAGCTTTGTTTCCAGAGCCTGGAACATATTTCTGATGTACCAGGGGAGGGAACATAATGGTATTGCTTCCAAATACTGCTTGAATGATGTCCGAAGTTCCTCTGTCACCCACTTCCAGTCCCAATAAAAAGTTGAACATGAATAACAGTAGCGGATAACACATCTCTTTCAAACCCCAAACACAAGACATGCTTCCTGAATGCAGTTGTTATAAAAAAACCCTAACTGAGGAAGTGGCCATTACCATGGAAAATAAAAGAAAAAACAGAATAAAGAAGAGCAGATAAACCTGTTCTAACCACTCATGCAATGAAGAGAAAATATCCACAGCTAGCATAAGGCTCCAAACAAGCACTTTCCTCACCTAGCAAATGCATTTGCAGAGGTTTTGGGGTTTCCTTTTACTCATCAAGCTTGGACCATATCAAGTGCTAGCCCATACGTACCTAGGGCTGCGACATGAATATTTGCCCAGTGAATGTTTGGATTCTATGTCATCTGCTCTCAATACTCTCCCTACTCAAGTCAGGCAACTTCAGAATTTCCACTTTCCAGAAACTGCCACTTTCCAAATTGTGAAGCTTTCAGACTTTGGGAAATTGAAACCCTTTAATTTTTTATGGTTTGGTTTGGTTTTGTTTGAAATGAGCGGTAATGTTCACTTGATAAAATACTCTGGGCCTGTTCACATCTGATGTTGAAGAACACGTTTGCCAAATTATTGGATGAATATTGTGCCATCCCATGTCTAATTTCTCTGCTATAGCAAGGAGGCACATAATTCCTTGCCCCAAGTGAAAAGCTGTTCCTTTCCAACCCTAACTATTCTATGACTCAACGATTCTGAAGGAAGTGTTATACCTTTTCTAGTCTCATTCATCCTAGTTCTGATGGACTAGGGTGCTCTTCCGATGCTCTTCCAAAAGCTAGACAAAAAACCCAGCATTCTTATTCTGCATCCTGGGTACTCATCCACACACAGAATTACTCTCATCAAGGATACTTTTATTTCTCTCTCATGACCAACTGAGTCAGTGCACACAGTCAGCAGCTGGCAAATACCCTGCCTTACAAACACAAAATAGGCCACCACAAATCCCACATGAGGATAAAGCCCATTGCTCACTGTAGTTCTCATCTAAATCAAGGGTGGAAGTGAGGATTAAATCCAAGTAGTGTTTCTTTCTTCTTTAGTTCTTCTGCCTTCTTAAAACCAGAGAAAGCTGTTTTAGTGCCCCAGGACTGACAACCTTAGCTTTTTCCTTTGCTCATCTGCAACCATCTGCATCTCAGTCATTAAGATAATAACAATGCTTGTTTTCCAGATCCCTTAAAAAGGAAGAGAAACCTTTCAGGAAGGCAGTAGCACTGGACATTCTACATACAGTGAAGTAAAAAGGCTGTCTCTACATCCAAATGATAACCTCTTTATTTTTTTGAAACAGATTTCCCCAGTTCTGAGCAATGGTGTCCTATCAGTATCAATGTGTCTGCTCATTGGAAATATGAAAATACGCTGGGTACTGGCCAGGTCTGCACAAGCTTCTTAGGGCACAAAGGTTTGAGGCTACTGCAAATTAAAGATTTGCTGTTTTGATTTGCTCCTGGGTTTATGCTTTTTCAGACTTGTAGTTGTGCTTTGAGCAAATTCAGTAAGAAGTTAATTGTCTGAATAGATCGAGATCCTTCATAACATGCATCTAGGGTTTAGGTTATTTTAAAAGTTGGAAACTAATCTTAGCAGTTATTATAGTAAACTGATGTAAATGTCTGGAAATTAGTCATTTGAACCATGTCAGAGCTATTCTAGCCTTTCTGTTCTAAGTGAGATATTACCAGATTTATGCTAATTTATCTGCATTTTCAATAAGTGGTTTTCATGGTTACTCAACAGTATTGTACTGTGTTCACTAGGTGAAGACTTCTTCCATGCTGACACAGTCATAGGAAAGAAACAAAGAGTTTGGGGTAGAAATTGGACTATGCTCTGATTTTGATGTGCTCTGACTCTTAATCTTCTGCAGCTGGGTTTAGCCTTTTGTTCCTACAATCCCTGCTCATAGCTCTTCAAAGCCTTCACTTCTCCTTGGGTTTGCTATCTTAACGTTTCTAGCCTAAATTTATTGTCACTCAACATGAATAGTTAATGCCCATTTGGCCTTGTACTAGCAAGTCCTAAGTTATTCATAACTTTTCTTCATGGACTCATTTAGAAAGATCATGCCTGATCTCAGTTCTTGTTTATCACAGTTAAGAAAGTAAAACTCTATTTAGTCTGCTCTTGTAAGATGGCCTATCCACTCCTTCACCCTTATCCTGTGAGGTATGCCCTTCCTATATGCTCCTGTTTGAATGTTTCTCCTTCCAGCAAAACTGTCATAAAGATTTGTGACTTGATTTTAGACATAACATAGACACTTTTCAGAGATCTTCCAAAATAACTGTGGCAGAGATGGAAACAGCCAAACTTTTCCTCCTCCCCTTTGCTTTGATCATTAGAACTTGCTTATATGATTTAAATACCAGCATTTTACATCCTGCAACTAGGCTGATTTTGCTTCTCACGCTTGTGAGGTGGGCTGAGGCCAACCTCATGAAGTTTAACCATGCCAAGTGCAAGGTCCTACACCTGGGTTGGAGCAATCCCAGGCACAGCTGCAGGTTGGGCAGAGAAGAGATTCAGAGCAGCCCTGTGGAGAAGGACTTGGAGTGCTGGTCAATGAGAAAATGAACATAAGCTGGCTGCAGTGTGCGCTTGCAGCCCAGAAAGCCAACTGTATCCTGGGCTGCATCAAAAGGAGCGTGACCAGCGGGTCAAAGGAGGTGATCCTGCCTCTCTACTCTGCTCTCGTGAGACCTCACCTGGAGTATTGTGTGCAGTTCTGGTGTCCTCAACATAAAAAGGACATGGAACTGTTGGAACAAGTCCAGAGGAGGCCACGAGGATGATCAGGGGACTGGAGCACCTCCCGTGTGAAGACAGGCTGAGAAAGTTGGGGCTGTTCAGCCTGGAGAAGAGAAGGCTGCATGGAGACCTCATAGCAGCCTTCCAGTATCTGAAGGGGGCCTGTAGGGATGCTGGGGAGGGACTCTTCATTAGGGACTGTAGTGGTAGGACAAGGGGTAACACGTTAAAACTTAAACAGGTGAAGTTTAGGTTGGATATAAGAAGGAAATTCTTTCCTGTTAGAGTGGTGAGGCACTGGAATAGGTTGCCCAGGGAAGCTGTGAATGCTCCATCCCTGGTGGTGTTCAAGACCAGGTTGGATGATGCCTTGGGTGATATGGTTTAGTGTGAGGTGTCCCTGCCCATGGCAGGGGGGTTGGAACTGGATGATCTTAAGGTCCTTTCCAACCCTAACTATTCTATGATTCTATGATTCTATATTTTATTTACCTGCACCAGGGTACCAGGTGCTTTGACAACATGTGTTGACTGATATTGTCTTTCTTTTCCAGGGAGGCTCAGCTTTTTCTCCAGCATCTATTATTACTAAGAGGAGAGCACAGACCCAAGCAGCAGTCCTGGCTGAAGATGTGGGATGCCCTTCATCCACCATTGAAGAAATTGTAGCCTGCCTCCGCCAGTTGCCTGCTCGTGTTCTCAATGACGCACAGACTAAGGTACACCACAACAAAATACATGCCATTGGCAAGGAATCAGAAAGTTGCTGTTGACACAAAGCTCTGAGGAAGCTTAAGAAATAAACTGGTCTGAATCCTTGTGAAAGAGGAACAGGACTATCTTTGATGGAGTGATGCTGGTGTCCATGACATCCACCTCTGACCTATGAATACTTGCAGCTTGATTCTCCTCTAGACTCAATTCTTTTTACACTACTTTGACTACATTTCCCAAAATTAATCAAAATATAGTTTTTGCCTTTTTTTCAGTCCCCTCTTGTCTGCCCTTGGTTGTTACTTTAGGAGAATCAAATGTCTGTAGCTTTTCTGCAAAAAACTTCATTTCTGCAGGAAAGAAAGTGGGGAGGGATGTCAGTGCTCTGAAGTGGGAGACTTGTGAAAGCTACAGTATACGTATTCCTAGAGATGGATCCTTTACTCAAAGATTAAAACACTGTCTGGCAATACATTTTCCGATCAGGACCAGCATAGAGCCAATCCCTAATTTTATGATTTTAGTTCTCTTTAGTTCTCACCTTGCTTCACCTACTGTCAACGATGAGTTTGCACTTACTGATTGCTTGTTCACTTGAAGGCTATCAACTCAGTTGTCAGAAGCATCAATAAAATGGGAATCACCAGGATAAACTAATTTAAATGCAATACTATTACTTTTTTCCTAACCTAGCTCCTAGCTATAAGCGGCCCATTCCAGTACTGGGGTCCAGTGGTGGATGGAATTTACCTTCGGGAACCTTTAGCTAAAGCCCTGCAGCGTCCTCAACTTCGGAAAGTAGATCTGCTCATTGGAAGTGCTCAGCAAGATGGGTTGATCACCAGAGCTAAGGCCATTAAGGTAGGAAAACGATCACTGTTAAAGAACTGATGGTGTTACTATTATTATAGTGATGGCAATAATCATATGAAGGCAGGACAGGTGCTTTTCCATTTCTACAATTGGTGAATTACATGCAAATATGCAAAGGCATTGCCCATCTCCAGGCCGTCTCGTTTAAGCTGATTAATGCATTATTATGTTTATTGATAGACATTACTGAGGTATGAAGAAGGTCAGAGATTAGCAATGATTTAGCATGTACTAATATGCAGCAATATGTTTTACTGTCTCTAAAATCCTATTGTCTATTGCATTCTCAGTTGCATCTCACAAGGAAGAAAGCAAGCTCATAATTTGGTTATAAGTTTTTTCAGCATGCAGCAGGACTAAGTCTTTTCCATGCCAACATTTTCTTTTTTTGGCATTTTTTTTTTTCTCTCTTGCCTGAAAGAAGTATATTTTTTTGTAAAGGTCATTCTGACTATGGCCTAGGAATGACTAAGAATAGCACTGGCCTAATGTGTGTGCTAAAGATTCAGGGCATAGACTGGTGAAATGAAAAAGAATTGCATCCATGCTGCCCTTTGGACATAAAAGTCCTCAAAATCGTAAGTTCTACCCAGAGGGATTTTACGTCTTCTTGTGAACCTTCTGGTTTTATCTGTCCTTCTGGTTTCTATCTGTCCTTCTCTGCGATGGGAATGACAGCATGTCCCTGTTTAACAAATTAGATCAAATGCTCCAGTGTGCTCAGATGTATGACAAGATATCAGTAGGAGAATGCAACATGGCAAGAATTATTTTGAAGGTTGCTTAAGTGAGCTGCAGGTCTGTTGCTAACTTTCTGTAACTGTGTGAATCTCATCCCTTAGGAAGCAGTGAAAGGTCAATCCCAGCTTCTCTTTGCTGGTAGCCAATAAAACATAGACCAGTTTAATTCAGAAATAATGGCAAAATTAACCATCTGAAAGAAGGCTTTTTGACCCAGCTGAATAAATTTCATATTGCTTGTTTAGTCTCCATCAGAAGTTTCTTGCTCTTATTTCATGTCTGTTGCTCTTTTGGAATCAATTAAAAGAGGAAGTCAGGCGTAGGAAATGGACCGTGATGCTGGCAGTCTGCAGATAATGATCCAGACCCTGTGAGAGGGGAATAAACCTCAGTAACCTTATGTGATAAAGTGAAGTGAAATTCTTTCCTTTACCACTATTTCCACATATGACAGTTGTCTGTAAAACCAAAATAAAATGCCATGATGTATGAGAAATTATGCAACAAATCATAATGTTAATGAAAGACAGAAGTGCTAAAGGCCAGCACTGTCAGGTTGAAATGAAAAGGAAAAACCCCATAACTGAGGGCTCGGTAGTAAAATGTTGCCTTTCCAAAAAGAAAATCTGAAATACTTTCTGCAAGCCTTTAAATAACGAAGCTAAGATTGGAAGGGGACTCAAAAACTGGTGCAACTGAACCTTAAGAAATGGTCATATCTACCTCATTCCGAGAGACCTGTATTAAAATCTCCTACTGTTGAACATATGATGTCCTTCAGCAGGGGTTTAACTATCCTTACTTAGAAAGATAGTTAACTTGATTACTAGCTATGATAATAGTAACTACCTTACTTGGTGTAACTGCTATAGGTTAGATTCCATCCTGTTCCTGAAAATTCATAATATTCATGGCAGGTGGTTATATTTTATTTGCTCCCTTTTGATGTCCTTAAGCTGGTTTCATATTCTCAGTAAGAACTTTATGCACATTTTCCTCTATTTTCCTGTGTCTTCAGGTATTTGGGGCTTGAGGGAATATGGCTCTTTTGACCAATGTGTATTCACTAAAAAATTACTGAGATTGTTTTCTTAAATACCTGCTGCAAGGCTGAAGTTTTGTGATTTCTTCTTGGTCCATGCAGTTAGTGTATTAATTGCTGAGAAACGGTAATGCTTCCTTTGTCACTGAGCTATTTAAGAACATGTATTTTCTATCTCAAGGCCGTTTGTACCTCATGGCCATACCCATGCATAGTTGTGGTCAAAATCAGATGATAAAGTCCTGAGTAGGCCACAGACATATTTAGCTACAGTGGCAGAAACCGGTGCTGGTGGTGGTTGTTACTGAGAAGTCTGTGCTCCGTTTCCTCTGTCATAATGTCATAGAAGCCCTTTGATCTGTGCTAAGTGTCCTTTCCCCACAATAGACGTGGAAGAAGAATTTGAGACAACCTGCATTATATCCCACTGTTCTACTTTATTTGATTTAAGAGTTCCTTTGAGGTAGACTTGACTTGAACCTTTCTGGTAAAACTGAAAGCTGGTTTTACTGATGTACTAAGGAAGGTGGAAGGGCTTAGAGCACTGAACTCAACTGGGGGAACCAAAGAATAGTTCCTACCTTGCCTCTGGCTACTAACTAGTTATTTAATCTGTTCTACAAAGAGGGGGCCAAACCTCTCTGAGTGAAAATCCACCTGTGGATGTGCTCCAACTCCGTAGAGGGAAGAACCATGCATGTGTTTGGGTAGATAAACAATGCAGTTAAAAGGTCCTCTGGCAAGAGTATGCAATTTGCAAAGTCCTTCATTTCCATCTCCTTTAGGATGACTGATTTCACTGTAGTCCCCTGCAAAGAGTGGGGAAAGGAAAAGTTGACCCCTGCTGACCTGTCCCTGGGAATTTATGCTGGAAAATTCAGACAAGGTCTTGCTCTATTGATTCTAGTCTTGCTCTGTTAACAGTGATCCTGTAAATGGTGAGGAGACACTTTTAGCCATTTGGATGCAAGCAAGTTTGAGATGTGATGTGAATCTTATCACCTTAGACTGGAGTTGCAAGCAAGTTTTATAAACTCATAGCAGTCAAGTGAGAGTAAAACCTCTAGACTGTAGCCGGACCTGAAGATGGTAAATCCAGTTGGCAATATATTGCTCTGTGGGGGCTTATTTTGTTTCATTGGGTGTCTCTGTATTCCCACTGCATCACTGTGCTTATGCCTTTTAAAGCCCTTACTATTAAAAATGAAATAGACAGAAGGCACCACTTATATGCTAGCAAAACATGTATCTTTGATTTGTTTACAACTGAAGGCTCAGGTGTCCCAGTGGTGCTTGCAGCAGAGAGTATGCTGAACATTTGTGCTCAATGTCTTGCCCATGGAAATGACCGTTTATGACATTCACTTGAATGCTTATTCATGTGAACTGAGACAGATTTACCACTTCCTGGAGCACTTTGTACTCATCTCCAGTGCAGCCATCAAATGGTTGAAACTAAGTGAGAAACAAAGCAGAGTTTGTTAAGGGAATGGCAAGTGGTACCATAATGCACTATTATGTGGCATATGGAGCGGTTAAGCCCAAACCCGTTAACTCCAATTCCCATGACAGACCTTGAGGGATATTAGCTTTGAGTAGACATAGATTAGAGCAGCTGAGCAGAACCTTCTAAAAATGTTGATTTCAATTCTCAATGGACAAAGTTTTATCCCTGTGCTATAAGTGATGCTCAGGTGGGAGGATCTAATGGTTCCTACTGGCATTAAATATATGTGTTTTTCTTTTTCTCTCCCTCCTCAGTACAAATCTAGTCGGCTGCAGAACCCAGAAGCAGAAGATAGTGGAGTGAAGAGATAGATAGAAATATAGTTTATGTACTTCATGTAAGCAACTGGATCTATGCAGACCATTCATTCTGTACTATTTTGCAGTCAGTTAATTTCTTTGTGGATGAGGGTATTCAGCAACATATAACGGATGGCACATATGTGTATATTACTTTTAATGACCAGGGGTACATTGTCCTAGTAAATGCCATCAGTGAGGAGTATGGGCTGATATCAGCTTTTTACTTCATCTTGCAACTAACTGGAATCCTTGAAAGATTAATTTGAATGGCTGGCAGATCTCTCACCATCTTCTGTGACATTTATCAAAAGCCATTGAAGACCTAAAATCTGTACATACCCTGTTGGTGTTACTGCTGTTCTGGTTTGTCAGTAAAGTACATTCTGCCCCTTGGAAGACGTAAATGTTTGTACTACCTACTGCTACAATTTCTGTTTAAATAACACACTGGACCAGATTCATTCATATTCTCCAGCAGCTACGCTGCAGCAGCAAGAGCAGTAAGCGTTATTTAACTCATCATTTAGGCAACTTTGCATCACCAGAACAGTAGAAGGTTGTACACCTGCTGTCCTTAATTACTTTCTTCCTTACTTTCTAAAGTAAGTTGAAAATCCCACTATAACTCTAAGGTCAGCTGCTAATACCTCCTTCAAGGTTAACAGAATGTAAATTGTTTTACATAATGTGCAGCTGCTTCTATTAATCTGGTAGCAGCTGTTATATCTACTGCTATGTGAAAATTGTTCCTTGGTCATGTACTTTCCAATGGGAAACATTTGTTGGACATGGAAATCTGGTCAAATTGAATCAATTTCTGATAATTTAAAATGCTTTGCCCTTTTATGGGCTTTATTAAACCCCTTTCATGGGTTTTAATTTGAACATACTGCTTTGTTTTGTGCTGTCATGTTGAAATCAGATGTTTAAATTACATTACACTGTACCCAAAGTGATACTTGAGAAATCGTGTTTCGGGTTGGGCTAATTTAGTGCTGGCTGGGATGAAAAAATCTCAAGATGTCTTACAAATGCCAGTTCTATTCCTCATCCATCTCTGCCTCTTGGGTCCTCTTTCACCTGGCTCAACACACCTCAGGGACCCCACTCTATTATCAGTGACTGCTGAGAAAGGTCACCAGAATTTTTGGGGGTGTTTCATCACAGAAACTAGTGTGTACATCACAGAAACTAGTGCATAGGCGCAGTAAAAACCTAATACCAACCACACTGAGTCAGATCAAAAGCCCACTTAGCACAGAATGCTGTTTTCGGCAGTGGCTAAGAGTGGGTATTTGTAGGAATAGGGTAAACAAATCTGATACTTCTGCTAAATGCTCTCCAAACCTCTAGCACTTTGAAGCCCAGGGACTGCCTAGCCTGGGTTAGTCTTTACTTAATAACCATCAACCTATTTTCTTTTTTATTTTCTTTAATTAAAAACTTGTTCATGAAACTTCATCTTCACCGATTTTGGCATCAACAAAACTGTGTCCCAAGGAGTTTCTCAGCTTAACCATGTGTTGTGTGATGATCCATCACCCTCTCAGTGGTTTTCAACCATAATGTTTATTTGATGCTTGACATTTGATGAGGCAGTGAAGGATCAGTTCCTGGGGTACATAATCAGTACCCTATATACTTTTTTTCTCTTTCTTTGTCTGTTTTAAGTATCCATGGAAGGTGCAAAATAAGGCAAAAAATCCATTAAAAAATTAAACAAAAAAAAAAACCCAACCAAAATCAAAACAATAAAAGTAAAGCATTGCATGAGTGTTGCTTTGTACAGACTGATGCTTTACACATAAGAGCTTGGGGTCTGCACTGATGCTGAAAAGTCTCTATTCTTATCCATAACTACTAGCCAAATCCACCAGCCTCAGTCTCCAAATGAGAGATTCCCAATCAGACAGCAGCAATGCTTCTGCTGGTTAATATGGACCTGAACTGGTCAATGACAAAACTGATGGAAAGTTTGCTTAGAATTCAGTGAACTTGCAGTCAAGTCTTCAGGGACAATTTGTATTTATTACAGTGTCCTTGCTGTATTTAAACTGAATGATTTCGCAGGCAAGTGTGCTATGGAGTTTCATTTCATATGTGGCATTTTTGCACATGAAGTGACGTGTCATGTGTGAGTTGCAATCTTCTCTGAAGTGCAGCTGTATTACTGAAACTGGCACCGTGTGACTCTTTACACATTGCATGGGCCAAAATTTAGCCAAGAAGAATTTATTACAAATACCAGAGAAATTGCCAAAATCTTTTTAGACCTTGGGATATTTAGTAGTGTTTTGAAATCCCTTGTAAAGTCACTTAATCAGAATGCACAAAGGATTAGAATATGTCAATAAGGACAGGCCTCGGCCTCAGCAGATGGGGACTTTTTTCCATCCTTCATTTCTGTGAATCTGTTGAAAAGTAATTATTCCCTCTGTACTTTCTGTATAGGGCTGTGGAAAGACCTTCAAGCAGCATGATGAAAACCAGCTGTGAGCCATCAAAATAATATATTCAGTAAAGCAGCTATGGTAACTGGACTGGGCAGGCACCAGCCTATTTTTCATCAGACTGACTGCCCAAAATAATATAAGTAGTTTATTAGATCTTTTTCTCCATAGTTCTTATACCAAGCTCCAGCCAGTGGGCACCTGCAAGGTGCCCTCTTTAGGAAGGACTTGATCAGCATTTAAGTTCAGGTTACTTTTTTTTTCCAGGACGTTGCTCTGTTTCTGAACTTGAAATAAATCATTTAAAAAAAAAAAGGGAAAAAATTACTCAAAGGAAGATATGTTGAAAACTTTCAGCAGTCTTAACTAAGATCAGCTATGCAGTTTGGCATAGAAGGTAGTCCCTTTGCTATTGATAATTCTGAGGTGACATGGGCACTCTGCTCTGGAGAAAATGCCTTTATGTTGGAAAGGTTTCAGACCACCTATCACAAGAAAAGGGTGTTTCACTGTAGGTCTCACTGAAAAGCCCTAGCTGTTATGATGTTTGGAGGTCATGGCTGCTACTGCCATTGGGATTTGGAGGAGGATGGTTTCTTTTCAAGGCCTAAAGCAGATATTATAGAATCATAAAATCATAGAATCATAGAACAGTTAGGGTTGGAAAGGACCTTAAGATCATCTAGTTCCAACCCCCCTGCCATGGTCAGGGATGCCTCACACTAGACCATGTCACCCAAGGCTCTGTCCAACCTGGCCTTGAACACCGCCAGGGATGGAGCATTCACAACTTCCCTGGGAAGCCCATTCCAGCACAGAGATCTGAGCCTATATTGTTCCACTAAAAATGTATCTTTTGGTTTTTTTTGTAAATCCCATGTATGCATTTTGTTATTAGAAATTTGAAGAAAGTCAAGGAAGAGCCAACAGCAAAACAGCCTTTTACCAGGCTCTGCAAAATTCTCTAGGAGGAGAAGACTCCAACTCATTCATTGAAGGTGCAGCTACATGGTATTACTCCCTCGAACACTCAACTGATGATTATTCATCCTTTTCCAGGGCTTTGGAAAATGCCACCCGGTAAGAAACTCAACCTACTACAGCTGTGTGATTGAGGTTAAGCAAGGTTTGTTTTGCTTATCTCAAGTGTGCATTTATATTCTGAAAAACTTGAGTGATTCTTATGTAAATGAACAGACAATGGGGAATATGATTTCATTTTCCAGGAGGTTTCCGATGTAATTGGTAAACAGAAATTGAAATGACTTTTATGCCTTGTAAAAAATTTGAATAGTCTTTTCCTAACCTGTATATTGAATTCAGAATGCTAATGCTTCTCCGTGAGCTCTTCCATGTGAGAGATGACTTGGTTGTTTGTATACTCTATATCAACTATTCTTTGAGTCCTCTCACCCCTGTGACAGTAGAATAACTAACAGACTGGCTTTTACTCATAGCCACCTAATTATACATTTAGATACTTCTAGTTTTTGGAAACTTGGAGAGTGGTCTAATTTAAAAACTTTGATTTCAGCAATTACATTAATTTTTATATTATGAAACCTGCAAAATATGTTTCTTCACAACATCAGGCTTCCTAAAGGCCTCCTATGTAAAACAGTGAAGCATTTGTGAATGTTTAGAAAAGTGGTTCTCAACCCCATTCTCTCCATTGCTAATTTCCATTTTGCCCATGGCAGAAGAATCCCCTTAAACTTATTCCTCTGTTTTCTTGACCCTAGTGTAATCATTTATAGCCGTGTGCAGTGATTGTATAATGTCATCCAATATACATTTTGCTCCTTTTGTGTATGATTTCCCATGGTGAGAGAAAGCGGAACTGGGCAATAGGATGCTTCTGTAGGAAGTCTTCTTGTGGAGGTGAAAGGGGAACACATAACTCTGACTCTCACCTTGTTTGATCCACCAGGATACACTGCAGACTCACAGTGCCTCCAGGCTTCTTATGAAGGAAATAGTTGGGGTGATATGTCATCAGATACATGAGCAACTTACCTCTAGTGTACACGTTCCCATCCTTTGCCTGGAAGCATTACAGGGAGAGACCATGGGGAAGTGGAAGATGAGTGGTGGGCCATGTTCACACCACCTAGTCTATATGCATAGCATCAATCTTTAATTGGCTATGGCATCAAGGTCCAGCAGTTCTGAATAACAGTCGGTTTGAAGAGTTCATTGCCCAGTTGAAAGCAGCAGTCATGACACCGATGGTAGGCCATAGAGACCTAGTTGCTTGGTGGAGCTTTCTGTCCTACTGTGAGCCTCTCCATGAGACTTTAGAGACAAGATTTTCCTTTCAGTCCTCTGTCAGAGTTGCAGGGCAACTTGCAGAGTTGCAGAGTTTCTCCAGGGGAGCCTCAGGGAGCAGGAGATGAACAGGAGCCAAGATTCACTTGGAAACATCTGATACAAGAGAGCGGTGACCAGATCTGTTTGGGGAAGGTTTCTGGGTGGTCCAGGTGTGCTGGTGCATTGAGGTCATGGAGTAAACAAGTCAGAAGGCTGTGGGTTGAGCTTTGTGCCATTTATCGAGTCTTGCACCATGCAGCATTTCACAGAATCATAGTATCATGTAGGCTGGAAAAGACTTTTAAGATCATCAAGTCCAACCATTAAGCCAGTGCTGCCATGTCCCTAATCACTGCGTCTACATGTCTTTTAAATACCTTCAGCGATGGTGACTCCACCACTTCCCTGCATACCACAAGGTGTTTAATGAGAAAGGAGTGGGGACAGATGAAGTACTTGGACCTCAGGGATATGAGGTCTTTATAAAGGTGAAGTTTGGCCCAGGGACAGGCCACCCATCACTGTGGTATTTGAGGCCACTGCATGCAGTACTGTGGTCCATGGGTGTTAAAGCCAGAACTTATCTTCAATCTCTTTCCATCACCACTGTTACCCACGGGGCTATAATTGTTTAGTCAGATCAGTAAAGTTTTAAGCCATAACAAACCACTGAAAGACTTGAATTTTAACTCCTCTTCCTATCCAGAGATACCTCCATCAGAAGCTGCTATAACACAGGGCTGTCACATTTGATCATCCACATTCAGCCCAGGGCTCAGTGTGGTGCAAACACTGACTTTTGCAAAGCTACAGTGGCCAGCAAGCTACTTGTTTGCAGCAGGATGTAATACACAAATAGCTCCTCTGGCTCTCAGCCTGTGAGAGCCCTGCAGCAGCCTCCTGGGCATAGGGATTACCTGCTTGTTTATGGTCTGAGGCAAATGACTTGACTAAGGAAAGACATGAATGTCTTAAAGAGTCACCACGAGCAAGCAGGAGGGTGAGTAGTGAAACCAGGACATCTGATGATAATCCTTTGCTATAAACACTTTGGAAATCACTCCAGCTACAGCAGAATGGGAGGGGAAACAGAAGTTGCAGAATGACAGTAACCTACAACATACATGGAGGGCAGAAGAGAGCTTTTTGTGTGCTTTTCCTCTTTTTTGTTGTGGTTTTGTATTTATTTGAATAAAAAATTACTACCAGAATAAATGTGTAACCTGAGGAAAGTTCTGTGTCAGGAAGTTATAACTGACTGCTAAAGTTTTAACAGGGTTACAGAGTGTGAGAAAGCAGCAGAAGTGGTTGTTATAAACTACGCACATTGGCATATCTTGTGGTTTTAAAATATTTCCACTTTAAAACTGTTTTAGCTGCAATTGTCTGGTATTTTTCCCAGGCATAACCCAAGTTTAATTTTCTTTTTCTTTCCTTTTATTTAAAATGAAAGGAAAAAAACCAAACAAAATACCCCAACAAAAGCCTCTGGTATGCCATGCCTGTAAGAAACAGCCATTTCAGTTTTGTTTCTTTACTTCCCCAGAAGAGCTGACTTCTCCTCCCTCCATAGCACCAACTGAGAATCAGTTCTAAGTGGTGAAATGTATCTCAAAACATTTCTCAAGAGCTAATGCTCTCCAAAGGCTCCCTAGTTTTCAAAGACCATCTGCTCCTATAAACCCCATACTGGTAGGCATGTGAAGAGCAGTAATTTTTGTTTCATAAGGGTGTTGTCAACCATAACCGTCAAAGAACATTGTGGTCAGTCAGCTCATAGCTTGTGGTCTCACAGATGGGCTTAAAATAAACTTTGCTGAACCAAGATAATTACCCAAACAGTGCCTTTCATATTCGTACCAGTTAAATATAGCAACGTGTTTTTATGCTTCTTTGACACTGTTCTTTCTTGCATCAGTCATTCCTTTTTTACAAGTCTGAAGGAGCAGCTACTGCTTCAGATTCACTACACTGAGGATTGAAACCTCCCACTTCCGCAGCAGATACACTTGTGTGTGCTCATGTAGTTATGGATGTATAAACACCCAAAGAGTGTGCTGAGTCTTCGGGCACATGTAGAATTAGAAGTGGTGATATGTGTACATATAATACTGCTTTGGTGAATCATAATGAGATATGTTGCAATAAGGTGTCCTGTTTTCTGCCTGCCCCTCTTGAACTGCTTGTGCTCCTTTTATCTACTGCTCACCCACCTTCCAGCCCCACTTTCTGGGGCAGTTGGAGCTAGGAAGGTTTAGATAAATTTGCATCACTAGTACCTTTGCATTGCAATAGCTGGTGATAAACTTATTTCACTATCTCATTGCACTCTTCTTGTTTAAGCTTTCTCACCCAGACACACTATACCAGATTTTCCATATTGATGAGCCCTGCCAGAGGCCCTTCCAGGTATCTCCAAAAGTGGTCCCTTACCAATTCCAGCTCTGGAAACTCTACCCCAAAAAAATCACATGGATCCAAATGCAGTAATGATATTATTGATCCTTAACCCAGGAAATATATGTCTTTTTAGTAGATGCCATTGCAACCCAGTGCTTCCAGAAGAAGGAACTTTATACTATTACAAGCATGGGCTCCCATAAACTAGACTAAAATGGGAATATTTCTTTTGGCCAGGATACTCCTTATTTGTTAGGTCTGGTTTATTTAGTATCATTATATTGTTCAACACTCCATAATGCAGCAATTCTAGTGAATTCTAAACTTTTCAGCATTTGTGGAGGTTGAATGTGTTTTCCTGCAGTGGGCTTGAAGGTAGAGATATGAGCTGTTTGGGAAGATTTAAAGTAGGCAGTCAATATAGAGAGAGGTCTATTGGTTGAGGAGGGGTGTCTTTCCTTTATTCTATTATGTGATTGTGTCTATTCCCTGTTCCTCCTTTTTTATCAGTGACCAGTTTATCATGTGTCCCATCATAAACATGGCCAGTCACTGGGCTGCTGCCTCCAGAGGAAATGTCTTCATGTACCATGTACCTGAAAGCTCCTCACAGAGCAGGTAAGAAGGTGTATTTTACTGTGTTTCTTGGATTTAGGGTTTGCAAAAACAGGGCTGTCTGTTTGGGCATCTTGTGGAGTAAATCTATAGGTGTTGGTACCTCACATAAAGAGTCCAGATTAGCAGGGGAGAGATTGAGCTCTAATAGGTTATTTTTCTCTCTTTACTGTATAGGAATGCTGTTCCTGAACTGAGGCTTTCCAAGTTAGACATCTAAATTAATTTCCCGCTTTCCAACTTACCTACCTTTGCCAGTTCCAGATCGCCTTTTAGTTTCCTACTCTGCATCTGAAAAATCTCCTGTAAAGAACTGGGATGTTGTCTAAGCCATCAGGAGTCCGCAGCTCTCAAGATAAATGGGGTAACAATTCCTAAGGACTCAACATAATTTAACACTGCCCCCTTTTGAAGTCAGTGCAGTTGTACTGTACTTACACTGAGTGGCCTTCAGTGTGGAGGGGCTCTGGGGGCTCTGGGGCTCTTTATTCCTTCCTGCTCCAGCACCATGACTTGTGATCAGACAGCAGACCGTTTTATGGGAGGACAGATATTTTTGAGCACAAGCGTTTGCAGACTCAGGCTTTCTCTCATCCTTCATGGTAGAAATCTACTTGGAAAACTTTCAGCAGGAGAAGCTGTATCAGATTCAAGACAGAAAGGTCTAAGTGCCTGCAGGAGATGCAGATGTCTTGTTCCCTTTGGCGCAGAACAAGCTGCTAGTCAGAGGCTGTTAAGGTGACCTTTCCTGGTTTTATTTTACACCCAGCCCCTCCCAAAAGTCATGATGAGACACTGAAGTTTGCAGGCAGTGCTGAGCACTTTGGGCTCCTGTGGGACACACCACCGTACCCCACAGACCCTTGCTCTCAAGGGCTGGGTGACCAGAAACTGCAGTGGTGATAGCCCTCCTGTTCCCTGGATCCACACCTTAGGGCAGCACAGCACACAGGGATGGTCTCTTCTAACTGTTCCTTTATGAGGGAGCAGTGCTTGTTCACTGCTCCCTGTACTACCTCTCTCCAAGAAAGACTCTTGAAACCCTTTCCTTTTTCTCAGGCTTTCTCCAAAAGGGCTCAGAGGGCGGACAGCAGGTTCCTACCGGCACCATTTGATACTGCGAACTGCGCAGGTTGCTCCCTTTCCTGATAGAATAGTGAAAAAGCATTTGAAAGAAACCATCCAAGATCTAGGTTACAGATGAAGGCCATTATGCTGTGGTAACACAGGCTCGCTTTCTTTTTAGCTGAGAAGTTAATCCTTGGGGAGCCGTTATTTCGCTGGCGGCTCCAGCGGGAGTGCTCGCAGTGCTCCCTTTGGCTACCGGTAGGCTCAGATAAGTGACTTTTACAAGGCTCCAAACAGGGCTGAATTATGGTATGCCAAAAATCCAGCCACACAAAAAGAAGCCTTCTCAAATTAGCTAGCAAGTTTTCTTTTGGTTTGGAGAATGATAGACAGCCAGTCATCTGTGATAAGACCTTACTTAATAGTAGATGAAATAGTACTTACACAACTTAGACTCACTGGCTTTGACACAATGATTTTAAATTGATGAGAGTTTCCTTTGCTATCTAGCCTTATTTAAGATCTCCTTGGGCTTAGTTAGCTCTCCTCACGCTTTCCAGTGCAGTTGTAGTTTACATAGCACTAAGCTACACACTAATAGTATTTATGTTGTCAATGCTCTTCCAAGCTAATTACTTTAAATTTTAGTACAAAACTTATTAGTCTGCTTTTTCATAACCCTCTTTAAAAGAATAAATGAAGCCAGTATGCTGTCTGAAACTTGTGGGAATGTGAGGCAGGGGCTCGAATGCCTTAGGCCACTTGCAAGGAGAAATAAGCCTGAATTGGTATGCTGCGTTTACATTCTTACTCCTTTTGCCTTTATGCTTAACTACAATTAAAATAAATGTTGTTTAGCTTGCAAAGGCAAGCGCTAAAGCAGGAATTGCAGAATTCAGCTTGTTCCTGTCCAGAAGGATCTCATTTGACACTAGGACATGACTATTTGTGAAGTGATACCCTGGTTTTCCCAAGAGACCCCACACTAGGCCATCTGCTGAATATACTGCAAGCTTTTTGTTTAAGCTTTGTTGTCATTCATTCCTAAATGAATCTTTCCTTATTCTTCATCATGGTTTTTCCATGTGACCTCTCTCGCTTCCCATCCCTACAGCATTCCCAATGCATATAGTGTACATGCATTGCAGGCTGTCCAGCAGCCTCACTGCATGACAATGATGTGATGATGTTGACGGTAGGAGCTTCACATGGGAGAAATGCTAAAAACTGGGAAACCATCAGTTTCTGAAACCAACAAAGCACAGTGCCTGGGAAAGTTACCGACCATTTGCACTACCAGACTAAAACCAACGGTGCACATGAAACAGCCTTCAAGTAGAATATATAAACCAACACTAGGGAGAGATTTGGCAACCATGTCACATATTCCCAAGGTACTTCCCTAACCACTGGAGTAATAAGCCCTGACAGTTCTCAGGTTCTTTGAAATCTGTGACTCTTCTTAGGAGGAGGAGCAGAGGCAGATGCTGGTACCAAGTACACCTTAGGATAGAAGGTAGGAAGGTGTAGGTTTGAACTGGCTCAGCAGAAGTGAGAATTTAATCTGGGACCCTGCAAACACTTTAGCTATTAAATTCCTGAATGGAAGAACTCTGTTACCACCATTTCTTTGTGTTAATGAATGCAATAGACAACAGTATGCTTTGCACATAGTAGTCATGTACAGGATGCTTTGTAAGTAGACCATACTGGATCAGACACCCTCCAGTGTGTTGTAGCTGGACGACCACCTCATTTGATGTTCCTGATTACTCATAGGTAATTGACAGAAAAATTATTTCTCAGTCTATTTGATATTGAATCACATCTTGGTTTGCTGAGATAGAGACCTTGGCTTATGAAAATGGAAACTTCTCTCGTATTATGTCCATTAAGTAACATAAGAGATAAAATAATGATTTTTTTTTTTTGGTCTTTGATGTCTAAATTCTTCCTAAGATGTCAGTTTACACAGGACATGGACATTTCCCTCTTTGTGTTTGTTACAGATATCAGAAAGATGATGGTGATAATTATCCATAATAACTACTAATAGCTACCTCACAGGGGTATTGGAAAGAGTACATTAAAATAATATTGTGTTCAGATAACTACAGCAATGGAAGACTATTTACTCTTAGATAAAATATTCTGGCTGGGAAAATGGCCATTCACTAAGATAAGCAACACATTCACCCATTTCTACCCTGCCACATCTCTCCACTCTATACGTGTCCCCCAGAATGTGTAACACAACAGTTAAAATGCAGAGATGAGAAAGTAGTGGTATTTCCTCTTGTTTCACATAGAGCAGTGCCCTAATAACTCACAGCAAGATAAACAAGAGAGGAGGAGGAAGTCAGCCAGCGAAGACAGACCCAACTGCAATGGTACAAAGTAGACTAAAAGTTATTAAACAGGGAGGAATTTTTACCACTACAAGTCAATTAGCAAAAGTTTTCTCACAGCTGGATATTTCTAAGATGTATACACATGCACACATTCCAGCATGCATAGATACAGGGGTAGGATTAAAAAGCCCACCCTAAACTGATGTCTGTGACATAAGTGGAAAATCACATAAACCCATGGACTGACAGTTTTCATATAGATGAATGGATCTTGCAGAGAGCAAACTAATACCTCCTTCCACGTGGTAGCATTCTCCCGAGCTTGGCGTGAAACTGTGTCTGCTTTAGTCTTCAGTTCCCATTTAAATAAGGAGTGGGATGTGTAGCCAACTCCTGCATTAATGATCTGTAGTAAAAATATATACATAACCCAGATGCCTTTTTCTCACTCTCTCCTTGAGAACACTTAGGCCTCGGAGTAAACATTTATTCAAAACAATGCGGGAGGAATGTGACTGCTCAGCATTGCCTAGGATTAGTGAGGAGGACTGGAGTTACAGTAAAGAAATATATGATAGCAGAAGTATGTTTTGACAAGGATAATATTATTAACCATACAAAGATTTGCCTCTTTCACCCTCCAAGAGGTTTCTGGGTGATTTTGACATATTATATGAAGCAGCACTGCTTGCCATGCCAGCAGAGTTTCCAAGTCACACTGTGGTGCCAAATGTGCTGTCTTAAAGATGGTGGGTAAAAATCAGTGCTCTGCTCACTAAGCAGGCGAGATCATCAGCTGCAGCTGGATGGCAAAGCATCATGGTTGTCACTGAGGAGTGTAAACTGAGACTTCATGAAGCTCTATCTTATAGTCATTAACATTGCAATTGTCACAAAAGATTTTAACTGTTGTGCACTGGACAGATTCATCTGAGATTAATGAGCTGCTTGCTTTCTGTTTTGAGCCATTTTAGTTGGGTCTGTCTTTACCTTCTGACTGTGCACTCGTGTGCACATTGGTGTGAGTTGCCAAAAGACTTCTCCGTGCCAGTGCTCAGAGTTGGCTGGATTTCGGTGACACTTTCCGTGGTTCCTGTAACTGAAGGAAAGAAGTTGTGACTAAGAAAAAGAAAAGTTTTTGTATAAGCCCATTCAACTATCTGAAGTATTTTAATTTTCTAGTTGTTATATATGCTGTGCTAATTCTGGCTGTTGTTAATATCCCTTTAATTAAAGGAGATTTTCTGCTCTTTTGCTTCTGTAATAGTCATATCCTTCTCCTTTAATCTGTTCACCACTTGTTGTCCAGTTGAGGATCTCCTCCTGACTGTAGCTGTTAGTCCATGAGTACAAACACCCCACAGGCTGGGGGGGCCACAATGTCAGCTGGTGCTGTGGAGATAGGCAGAAAGTTATGGCTCTGGGCTTCAAAGAAACTCACCTAAACACAGAGGGCACAGGTGAAGTGGTAACAACAATGACAAGATGCACCTTGCCTCCGTAGCCAGGCAGGCACCAGAATCACTTTAGGCAGCCATATACACTTGCTGCAACAATAGCTTGTAGTTTTTCTCTATAAGGCTGTACTCCCAGTCATCTCCTAAAAGCTGTTTTGTTCTTCTTGTTGGAATTGTGTCACCCCGTGTGGTCTTATCCATTGTGTTATGTCAGCTGCAGCTACGAAAACACTCTCCCACTGATTCAACCTCACGCCATTCCCAAGTCTTTAGATAGTTTCTGTGTTGCTAAAGGCTTGAGGTCTGGACAATTTGTTTTATCTTCCCATAGAATGGTTTACTTATCATTTAGTAGCTTTTTCAGATCTTGGAAATTAGCCATAAATATGCAAAGGCAAAGTAGCAAGAGCGAAAAAAGCAGACCTCAACTTTAATTGAACCAAAGTTCAGGAACCACATGTGCTACACTGGGAACGGCTGTTCCCACAAAATCTAGAAGCTAAGTGGAAAGTCTATATATCTAAAGAGACCTTCCTTGGTGCTCTGGTGTCTTTGGGTGTGCGCATCACCTTTCAAAGGAAATTCATCCATTCGTTCAGCTCAGGAGTAGGCATAATGAACAAATGCATGAGTTTCTGTCCCCAAAGACGCATTCAAGTGTCAACATGCCTATTACTAAGGTTTTAATCCAGTAATTCCCTGACAGAGTTCTGTAGTCTGTGTTATTTAGGAGTTCTGACAAGTCTATAAAAGTACTTTCTTCCTGTATCTCTATGATTTTCTTTCTTTTTTTTTTCAATTAGTGTGAGCTTTCAGGTTCTTGAATTTATTATCTGCTACTTCAGTTTTGTTTTCTTCAGTTGGCACAGCTATAACACAAAGTAGAACACTGTGTGTTGTGGTAGTAATTCAAGCGGAAAAGACACAGCAAACTCCAGGATACTTTTGCAAGTCACATGGATCATCTATAAGACTTTTTTCTACAAAGGTGGATAAATTTGGCAGTTTAATCCTGTTAGGAGTTAAGCTTTTTCCATATGTCCTGATTTTCCTGAAAAGAAGAAAGAAAAATGTTCATCTGTTTTTCACATGCTTTCCCCCATTTATTTGGCAGGACTTTGTAATGTGAGGAGACACAGTGAGCCAAACGCATCCCAAGAACTGCAGAGGTCACGCCAGGCCTTACACTGGCTCATTAAATTTCTATAAATATCCATCCTTTGATTACTTTTTTCCTCTCTGAAATCATGTACTATTTCCTTTCATAAGATGTGTGGTGTTCTATATATATGTATGTATATAATAATTTTTCCTTATAATTGAAATGGACATTTCAGTCCAGGCAAAGTTCAGTGTTGAGAGACTGCTCCTCTCCCACATCATTGATGACATGGGGCCTGTTAAGAGCTTAGGATACTTGATGCTAGTCTGTAAATCTGCTGGTATTAATATGAAGAGAACGTAGATGTGTAAATTAATATGAAGAGAATGTAGATGTGTGGAAATACCACATTCGGCATTTCCAATACTTGCAAAAATTAATTCCAAATCAATTGATCGAAAATAAACACAGAAGGATGACGCAGGCAGTGGCATTTTATAGATGAATCATATTCTCTTCTCCAGGGACATCGTTCTTATGAAATCCTATCTCGACTCAAATCAACAGGAGATTTACCATCAACTCTGTGAGTCTGGGTTTCACCTGTGCTGTTGAATCCAATCAACATATAAATGAGCTATTCTCACTAAAGCCAAGTGACAGGTTGAACAGAGACAACACAACGTTTTTCAGACTTGGGCTTGAAAAATATAGGTCCTAGACTATATCTGTCCCAGTCTTCTCATTCATTAAAAAAAAAACAACCAAAAAATGAGAATGCCAAACCAGTATCCTTGTAAAAATGGGAGCTCTTGTGTCATAAAATGGACAGTAGATTGAATATAAAAAATTATACAGAAAGGAGTGTTAAGAGAATTGGCTAAAATTGTTTGTATCAATGAAGATAGAATGATTTTGAAGTGAAAATACCAATTAAATTCCTCTCATGTACTATTCAAGATGTGGTGTCAAGTTCTTCCGCAACTTTAAATTTCCATTTGTGTGGTTCTTTTGCCTAGTTACCAGTAAAATGTTTTAAAGCACAAGAAGAAAAGGAAACTCATGGCCACACATTAGTTTCTTGTGGTAGAAAACGCATATTAGAAAAGTATTCTGTAAATAGTTATCTGTGCTTTACAAGGGATAAAATATCTATCATTATTGGCCCACACAGCTAAAAAGAATGATAAACAAGCATCCCATTGTTATGTTCATTAATGACAAACTGATTCTTCTTCAGCTTTCTTTTTAATCCTGAGTAATCTACTGGTAATTCTGACTGAACTCTAGCTAGAATTTTGTTTATCTTGTTATTTTAAAGTTTAAATGATTGGATAGCAGTGGGAAGTTTGGTATTTTGGTACTGTATCGGATTGAATTTTGAGTTAATTTTTATTGGCTTCTATCTGTGTGTGGAGTTTTAAAAAAGAATCAGAAACAGCATTAAGCCAGCTAAGAATAGAAGCTGTGACTCAAAAGACTGAGATTTATTGAAATTGTTACATTGGGAGAGTAAGGACTATTTCTCAACAAAAGGGGAAAAAAGAGAGAAGTCTTAGGCTATGGTCAGTCATTAATCATCAAAATGAGTTTCCAGTATGAAATAATTAGCCAGATCTAGAACAAGGACAAAGTTCAAAATGAGATCTATGTCCTAATTTACAATGGATCACAATGTGAGGTCTCTGCAGCCCCAGCTCTAAGTTGTTCATTCAGATGTAACATATAACAGCATGGTGGTCTGCAGATCATGTTCTTCTGCTCTGGCTGCCATGATTATGGATACCATTAATGACAATTCCATTCTGCAAGCAAAATTTTTGAGGGTTGGTTTAAGGGGTGTTGCTTTTATTTTTTCACTGTTCCAAAATTTTGTGGTTAAGATAGTAACTTCAAGAGTTGGAAATCTGGGGTTACATCTATGCTCTGTTTGACTTGGAACAAGAATTTGAACCAAATCAGCCATAACCTGGGTGTTTTTTTCTAAGTTCTGACATTCTCATCTTTTGCTCTTCCCTGTTGAAGCTGTTCTTTGTATGTGAAAGTGGCCACAGTTCAATGGAGAGTGCAGTGGAGTATCTGATGGCTAAGAAATCCTTTTCTTTCTTACTTGGAAACATTTAAATGGAAACTCCATCTTAGGCTTAAGGAAAATTTTCTCAGAACCAATACCTTCCCAATTAAATGGGTTGGCACTGGATAATATCACAGGAAGTGATATTTCAGGGTCTGCTGTTGAATCACTGGCTTATGAATGTCACAAAACTTCAGATTTTACCACCTGTTTTTCTGTAAACTGGATAACTGACCTCTAGTAGCACCTCCTTATGAAATGAAGTAATAATTCTCCAAGGAGAGCTCATTTCAGTGGGAACAAAGTGGTAGAGTCTGGCTCCTAGCTTTCCTATGGCTCAGTTTCCCAGTCTGTCGGACTGTCACAGAACAAGAGCTGAGAATCTGCTTCTAAAATTGTTGACATCTTGTTAAGAAAAGATCTGAAGGGAGTCCTGTGAAGTCACCAAGCCAAGATTTCATCCTTACATGTAACTACATACACTACTGTTACTAAAATGACAGATCTGCTCATTGAAAAAGGGGAAGTAGGGGAAGTTAGTTGCTATTAGCTTATCTTCCTTAAAAACACTTTAAAAATCTCTTTTGCCACTGTCTCTGCAGTCCTCCCTTTTATCACATTTTCCTCTGAAGCTCACCAGTTGCTGGGGTCTGCATTTCTCCATTTAGAGCTGATGCTGTTAAATCACCTATGTGGCACCCTGGAGTGTCAGGAGTGCAGTCTGGAGCAGCTCAAGACATAAAAACCTCCCTGCAGAGCAAGCAGTGTACAACAGTGAAGCTATACATGCTTACCTGTCAGTTCTCTCTTTCCCCTTACTCCACGTTTCTTCCAGTGAAAACAGTGTCAACTATGTGGTGCTCTAGTGAGTACAAACAGAGCTCCTATAAAACTCCAGAATCCTTGTTTGGGTATATCTGGCCATATTGCATTCCCCTTTGGCAGTAATGGACGATGATCAGAATTAGAGGGAGGATGCAGAAATGTTCCCCTGATATTTTCCATCTAGCTGCCATCTAGATGTTTTATAGTTTTCTTTAGTGTCTGTGCATATATTTATGTACCTTTTTGCCCTCTTAACCTGATGTTTTCTTTCTCATCTTCTTGCTATCTATATTTGCCTGGGTGTGTGGTACCGTCAACTGGAAATACTGAAAGCAGCCCATGAAATTGTAGAGTTTTGTACCACTTCTTATGTCTCTGTATCAAACCCATTGTGGTTGTATAGGTTTCAATTTGGATAATTATGGGTAATTTAAATTCTGATAATTTAAGTTCTGTGTTTAGGAGTTTGCTGAATTTTACTCTGGATGTGACCTTGACAGTTTTCACCTCCAGAAACATGGGAACACACACTCATGTGGGGGAAAACCCTCAGTCCCAGCTCACTTGTTTTAGATTTAAAGATAAATTCATCTCTGCTATGCCTTCCCTAAATGGCTACATTTGTCCCTTATTGGATCTCAACTAATTCAGTGTCCTCTATTCTATTCAGAAGTGACTCTTCATTGAAAAGGAAATAGATCCTTTAAGAATATAGAGGCTTTGCTGCAATACTGACACTAAATATTGCTGTAATATACTGGGCCAAGCAAATTATTTTTAAAGCAAAATTATTAAACTATGATCTTGCTTAATCCTTCTATAAACATTTGGGGAACAAAAATATGCTTTAATCTTGTTTCAGTTCTACATTTTTTTGGTGAATAATCTGTGAATAATTCACTTTCCAGATGCAAAGTATTACTGAGGTATTATGATAAGACCAAGGAAAATACAACCAAAGATGTATTTCATTTAGAGGGTTGTGTGTTTGTTTTTCAAAACAGGGGCTTTGGTGCCACCACTCATAAAATGTAAAGGAGTCATCTTGCTTTCAACCCACCTGCCCATAACATTTGGACTACAAGCTTTGCTCCATATTAGAGGCAGTATCAGAGTCATATCAAAACTGCTGCGTTTCATTTATCCAAAGATAAAATTGTTTCAGTTGTGCCACATTTTGACAACAGCCTCTGCAGCCACTGCAGATGGAATCTTGCTGAGTGGATCTGGGATTTGTTTATTCCTGTCTCACATCTGTTCCTTCTCCCAGGTCCCCTGATGTTGTCTGCCTTTAACCAAGTCAATAAGACCTTTGTCTAGATGTGGGATGCAGAAAATGGGATTGGACTGTACCAGAAATGTCTCCTTCTGCGCTGTGGTTTAAAGCTATGTGTTGAGCATAGTTTAGTTACAACTTTATTAGTAGAAGCTGGCCACTGTTTTTCTGCAGGACTTGAAGATGTTGAGTTTTGTAACCTTTGCTACTAGGTCCTACAAGTGTTGTCTTGCTTGGCCAGTCTTTTGTCTGACTTGTTGAAATATTCCTTTTTATATGTGTTAATTATTACATGGAACTTCACAACAATTTTTCTTTCTTAAATCTGATCTAGGTAATTATCTCAAGTGGTTTTGACTTGACTGACATATAAAACTTGGGGAGAACAGACTGTATGCACCAAAACCACCCAGCCAGCAGAGAAATTAGATTAAAACTATGTCTAAGAGAAATCTTTATAAACATCTCCTATTACCTCTTTCCCTATCCAAAGATCTGGGGCAGAATCCTGGCCCAAATGAACTCAATGGAGAAACTCCAATTGCTGTTAAGAGGGGCCAGGATTTTATTCCAAGTCTGTGAAATAAACCATAATTAACCTTCCATCACGGCTGCCAGATTCCATGTCACCACTTGCTTCCACTTTCTGAAATTCATTTTAGTGAAAATCTGTACAAAATTTAACAAGAATTTCAGGAATAGCCAAGTGGCTTTCTCCCTCTATCACTTTCTCTTATATTTCCAGTTAACTTAGAAAATGTGCCCTCCTGTCTTCCATTAACTTCATGGCAATTCTTCTTCTATTGCTTGCTCTTCTTTCATGTTCTGATTTCAAGAAGCGCCACAGCTAACCACACTCTAACTAATGGTCATTGGTTTAAAACTTTGCTTTATTTTCAGAATATAATTAGCTCCCTTTCTCCCCCAAAATAAATAGATAATGCTTTTGATTATCTTTATGTAAATATTTTTTTCAGTTCAGGTCAGGAGCTCTTGTTGGATGTTCAGTATGCATTTGGACTGCCATTCTACCCAAAGTACGAAGGACAATTTACACTGCAAGAAAAGAGCCTTTCCTTGCAAATTATGCAGTATATCTCCAATTTTGTGAACTCTGGGTACGTATGTGACATTTAAGAATCGCTGTGATTAAAGAAGGGGCAAGAAGTAGAGGGAATGTAGTCCAGATCCTGCCCTCACTCAGGTAACCTCCATTTCCTCTAGCAATTTGTAGTCCTAAAGAGGGGCATTTTTAGAATCATAGAATCATAGAATCAACTAGTTTGGAAAAGACCTTTAAGATCATCAAGTCCAACCATTACCACATCGGAGTCAAGATTACCACTAAACCATGTCACTAAAAGCCTCATCTATACTCATGAACACTTCCAGGGAATCTCCTCTGACACAGCTGAGGCCATTTCCTCTTGTCCTATCAAGAAATGAAAATGACTTGGCCATGACTTTTTTTTGATAGGAAGTCATGGCCAAGTTGTCAAGCAGATATCAAAGATCTGTAGTATGACACTTAGCTAGAAGTAATAGGAATTTTAGCTTCACAGCAGCTGCAAATTCAACTGAAATACATAGAGGCTACAAAGGCTTTGGTGTTGTTTCCAGAGCTTATTTCTAGAACCCCAGTTCTGAAGTCTCTTGGCTAAGAGTTCCCTTATTTTCAGAAGAAAGGGGAAAGCATATGAGACGTACTGCACCCTTTACCAACTATGTGAATAACCCTCAGCTTTACTGTGTTGTGGCTCTATGGCCATGCTCAAGAACGAATATCTCAGGAAAGCTAGTGTGGGAACTGTGACTTTTAGAGGACCTTCGGTTTCTTTGAGACAGGGGCTGTTGAGGGTGTTAATAAGCCTGTGTCTGTTCAAACACTTCCTGTTCCTTAGGAAGTGAACAAGTTACTGCAGGTGAGACACTGTGAATGATTCACCAGTCTGGACTGAATTCCAACCCTGCTGGTCAGAGGGACTGGATATGCATTTCCTTGACCTAGCCGATTTCCTTCTGCATTTTACTGTTCACCTCATTGTTTTCTAATGATCATTTCTCCCATTCTCCTAGAAATCCAAACTATCCTCATAATTTCTCAAGGAGAATGTCAGAGATGCTGCCTCTCTGGCCTATGTATCTGCCAAATGATGATGGCAATAACTACAAGGAGTTCACTGTTTCCTTGCCAACTCTTAAAGGATTAAAAAAAGCAGACTGTTCCTTTTGGTCTGATTATATCAGAAGACTAAGAGCACTCACAGGTGAGCAGAATGTTTCCTGTCATTAAATAAAACCTAAATTCTCTGCTTAATGATTTCCTCTGACTTTAGTGCTGTTATGTCAGTGTGTAAAAATACTTTTCATAAATTAAACATTTTGCATTGTCCAGGGTATATAGCTAAGACTCTCCTGAGACTGAAAGGATGTAGTACAGCAGATAGTGTGTAATAAAGTTTCATTGTCCTGGATTTAGAGCTAGAGAGATCTTTCTACCACAATGACAAAAGATATGATGAATAATGGTCTTCTGATACTATTTGCAGTCATAATATAACTTTGACTAAATTGGAAGACTAGGTCTACAGGCCTCTTTTGTCTGTTGGAAGCACCTAATATGAGCATATTGAGATTAATATGACTTAGGAGGAGCACAATAATGTCTACCAACTGTAAAGCTGTAACTGAGGCTTTAGATACATCTCATTATGGATCCTGCATGCTTCGACTTCTCACTGGATCAGCTTCTTTGGTTTCTCTTATAGCTGTGCAGGTTATGCCCCTTATAGATCAATTTGTCTCCCTGGATTTCAATGCAGATGTGAGATTCCTCCAATTGCTTTCTTACTGCTTAGGACAATAAAACCAACTCTGCTAAGATTTCAGACTGCTGCTCTGTTCTGAGCACTCAATTTACTCTGGTAAATAAACTCCCCTTCATGTCTGTGTGTCTTGTAAATAAATTTGGATAGCCTCAGGGAAAGAAGAGTAAACCATCCCTTTTTGGCAGGCAGAGATGTTTTGAATTATTGTTGGAGGCCTGCAAGCTTACAAGTGTTTTTTTATGTCCTAAGGACTCATCTCAGAGAACACAGTCCAGGCCCTTTCTGCTCTGGAGGCCAGTTGCACTTCTGAGAACAAAATGTACTGTCTAAGACACCAAGCTACTCAGACTATCTATGCCTGACAGTCCATCTCGAATGGACTGAGGCTGATGTTTGAGTGACACAAAACTACAGTGTCTCAGAACATTTAAGTTGACGGTTCTGGTACAAACACAAAGCATCAATGCTCTTGGTCAAGAGAAAACCTGAATCATTACTCATTTTTCTTCAGAAGTGGACTCAAGATATTGCTGTAGGCCTCTTCATCCATTTCCTGGTATCCCACAATGTCTTTCAAGCTCAGAAGGGCTATTTTGATCTCTCTTTCTGCTGGTCAAGATATTCCTAATTTGAAAAGCTTGATTGTGGTGTTTAGAGAGTCCTGGTTATAGTTTCTAGATCTTTGGGGAATTATTCATACATCATTATGACTGTGTAGTGTCACAATGAGTTGAAGTCACAGCTCTGTCAGAGCAACTGTTGACTGAGCACCACGGACAGAGGCTATTCCCAGTGCTTACAGAAACCCCCAACAAAAGGTGGGAAAATACGTACCAGAACAGATTGTTTTTGAGATGGAGAAGGTTTCAACCATCCAAAATTGCATAAAAGCAGAACATTAATGTATTTTTCAGTCCAATGGTTTGCCTAGCTCAATATCCTGCCTCCGTCACTGGCCAAAACCAAGAACTTGGATATTAAACATTAAAATTGAGAAAGGAAGAGAAAAACACACTGAAAGAGTTCACAAAGATGAGTCATTTATTTAAAAACAAGCCACACAGTGTGAGATTTATGGAATATAGATTGTCAAGGAGAAGGTTTAAAAAGTACATGTCAGGATGTTGTTTTGCAAGCAAATACTGCCTGCTCTTCAAGCCAGTATTTGCTTGGCCTCAGCACCATGGTAATGAAGCTACACAGCTGACTTTGTCTAAATTCCATCTCATAGCACCATTGGCTTGTCACCTTGCTTTGATAGTCATCTTTAATTTCATCTGACCCTGCAATAGTGAAGCTTCTTGTATGGCTTCTATTTAAATAACCATCACATGAAAGCCGTTTCTGCTTCAGACCACAGCATGGGATGGTAACTTACAGATTCTCATGCTATCAGTCACTTGATAACAATCTGAGCCATCCTCCTTGTGAAAAAAGATTCGTAACTTCCATCAGTTCATCTAGAAGGTGTGTATGGTGCTGATGGCTGAGCACCCTCAATTTCTTTTTAAGAGGAGATTGTGCAGAAATTTATGCCAAAGCAGTGTCACTCCATTGGTATAAGTTCATCACTTGCATTGCTCTCAGACATTACATTCTTCAGGAGTGGGCTGGTGAGACTCTAGAAGGAGTTCAGTCAAGAGAACTGAAATGGGGTTTTGGGAGATTTGGATGACGTACCCGGCGATCCATTCTGAGGGGAACTATTTGTCAGTCAGCTACTGTGAGATCCAATCTAATACATACTTGGAGAAAACAACAGTTTCCTGCCTTTTAATAATTATATAGTTTCATAATAGTGTTTTTTGGACTGTATGATACACTGTTTATTCTGACTGCTGAATCTCAGTTGTGGGTTGCAATTGGTTGCCTCATGCAAAGAAGATGGAGTTTACAAGTGTGGCAGCAAGAGGCATTGCTAAAGAAACAATCATATCCACATCCAAGTGCAAAACTGTAGAGAGAGTGGGTCTATTTTGATGCAATCTCAACCAACTGTGATGAAGTTTAGGGTTTTGTCCCTCTCTCCTCTTCCTTCAAATCAATATCTCTCCAGCCTCATATATCATCTGTGATCTATAAGTAAAAACAAAACAGTATTTGAGTGAAATGGAGATTAACAGGACAAACCAGTGCTCACAAAATTTAACTGCAACTGGCTTTTCCCTTTTTTTTCTCGATTTTTTGTTTACTGCTACGTGAAATGTCTTGGCTTAGAAATGTCAAATTAGGGGTAACTCATAAATAGAAGCTTCTGGAATAAAGCCTCTCATATTTAGAATCTCTTATACAGCTGAAGTTACATGTCTTTAGGTTATTCACTGCCAGATCTAGAAGCTGTTGTGTATAGATCCAGCTTAACTACTACCCATAATTTTCTTTCCATTTAGTAAAAGCATTTTTGAAGTAGGTGTTTCATTTTGTGATCAGACTGCACTATTTAATGACAGAATGTATTGCTTTTCCTGACACATAATTGAAATCTATGTTGTTGGAATTTCAGACAATTTAACAAAAGTTGTGGCATAAATGCAACGATTCTTCATGGTCTTTACTGGTAGTGACTTTACAAATTACGGAGGAAAGTTTGAATCTGTTTTATTGCAGATGATCTATAAATCTGTTGAAGTTCTGTTTGAAAAATAGTTTGTAAAGTTTGCATTTTAGGGGGCAGTTTACCTGGGGAATTATGAACGTGATGATGCTTGAAAAGCTTTGGGTTTACTAAATGGAGTTCCCATAGTTGCATTTCAAAGACATGCTTTATATTCTGAATCATGATGGTTTCCATGGGAAACATCAAAATGAGAAACAAGAAGTGTGGCCATTGTGGAAAAAAGCTGTGGATGGCTTTTTCCAGGGAATGTGTTAACAACTTGAATTGCAGTTAAAAACAGGAGCTCCATAATATTTATGCATGTTCAGACAGTATGTCTAAATGCTAAAATTCCCCTTGCATAGTGTGGTGGACTGCTCTGCCTAACAGTGAGTCCCTTTGTAAGGGGCCTCTCACTGCATCCCAGACAGGTAGACTTGGATCCAGTCTACATCTCTTACTCATCTCACTGGTATCTAAACAGAACCAGTCCTCCTAAAGTAAGTGCCTCTGCAAACAGTGTTGCAACTGGGAAGGAGCTACCTTTAGTGTCTTCAAAATCTTGTCTGCCTACCTCATGTGCCTGAATTTAGACATTTATTCATACTTTATGTGTCCAAGTTAGCCAGACTGGACCTCACCTGTAGAAAATTCAATGGCTAGCAAAGCTGAAACCTTCACAATTGTCTCTGAGACACCATGTGTAGCAGCCACATAAGAACCCGAATAAAGCAACAGTGTTCTTAGTTCTGACTTGAATCAAGACCAAATCGGGAATGTTGTGGTTAACATTCATCTTTTACCCATTCTATTCACACCTTCCTTTTGGAAATCTCCACTAGACAACAGATTTCTTCAGTCTGAGGGACAGCATTGTGAGCACTGTGTCTAGGATACATTAAATAAGCACCATCAGTCACTTTCTTGGCTCAGTTCAGTGTTGTTGAAGCAACTGAAATAGGTTTGGAGACCAAAATCATAACAGGTACAGAATAATGAAGAAGACATCTATCATAGGAGGTGGCTTCTTTATGTATTCCAGACAGTGAAAAAAAAGATGTTACCCACACTTCCTGCCTGGTAGGTGAGTATTGGGAGATAATACAAAAAGGAAAGAACAAATATTGCACAAGTGGAGTGCATTCCAAATGTAGTTATTTAAAGCATTCTGGAAACATAATACTTAATTACTATTAAATGATACGCCATTACCCTAAAGCATCCTGCAAATGGACTGCAAGCTGAGAACAACAGCTTCTTGAACATTTATAGCTGCAGAAAAGGGCTCTTAAGTGTCATTGACAAAGCGTATCCCTTCTAGCTTGCTGTATCAAAGATATGAAATTAATCTTAATTATATTGTCTTTTCAGGAAGTGCAAGTAATGGAGAACCATCTGCAGAAAACAGCCCTAGTGAAGCTCCCAGTGAAGGACTTACCTCCCCAGAGAGCCAGCCACTGGCAGATGAGGTGGCTTACAGCAGATGATAGAAAGTCACAGTGGGTTTGTCATGCAATTGTACATCCACGCAACTGTGTCACACCAGATGAACAAGTTGCTTCCTTTAGTTAACTTTCTGAATAACTGAAGTAGACCTTTCAAAAAAGTAGTTTTCCAAGAAAATTGTTCGATGAGTCACAAAATAAGCCCTACAGCTATTATTTTAGGTCAAAAGAAATGGAAATTTAAATAATGGATTATCAATAAAACCTGTAAAAACAAAACAAATGTACTTGGACTTTATTTCTTGCAACTACCCCAATACCAACACACTGTAGTACCAGCCAGAAAGGATGTACACTGAAACCCAGAAGTCCCTCAGCTGATGAGGCCTAACTTTCCTAGATGTCATATCTGACTTGTTCTGTTCTATTACTCATCCTATCACAAGCTGCTGATAGGAGTGGGAGCCTGGTTTGGTATTCTGGAGAAAATGAAAAAACTTCAAAAAGGGAAGGGGTTGGAACATGGAAGAACAATGTAAGAAGGGAATCAAGTATGCATTATGTGTGTTATTGTGAAGTCAGGCACATGAACGTGCTGTATTCAACTCATGATCAGCTGTGAAAATATATATAAAACCATTTTGGTAAAGCACAACACACAAGAGAGATAATATGAAGCATATGTGAATTAAAGTTTAGAATATGTTGTCTTTGGAACATGTCTCTTTTGTAAAGGGGGGTACAGAGTATTTTTGGAAGTGTATGGAAAAGCACATTGTAGGGTACCTCTAATGGCTCTGAAGGTAGTTTGGGTTAGGTTGTTAGTACATTGCTAGGATCATTTGGCATCAGATAATCCTCAGTTGACAGTTTATCATACACATGTCCATGATACTTGGGGACTATGAGTGAAATCAAGGTTGCTCTGAAACTAACCACAAAGTTTCCATTGATTTCAGTAGGACCTAAATTTCTTGTGCAGTGTTGAAATGATTTAATATAACAAGTCATAAGGTTTTGTTCGCTGCTTGGGACCTCTGCCAGTGCATTAGCAGCTCCTGCTATCTGCCATGTATCCAGGTTTCCACAGATTTTACGTAGCTAGAAGAAAAACTGACATCCATAGTTCTTACACTTATATCCTGTTCAATCCTAAACAATCAAAAGAACAGAAGAATCAAGATATTTGTTAATTGATGAGATATAAAAAAGTGAAATGGAGAAATCAAAGTGTGTTTTCAATCATTGTCTTTACCTTTCCTAGCTAACTGGTAATGGAAAAAAGGTTTAAGGACTTTTTAAGAAACCCAGATCTTAGTGGTACAGCTCAACAGAGGATGCTTTCTTTGCACTACCTATAGATGCAGCAGTTGTCATTCCTTGGCCAAGACTGGATTTAATTTTTCCTGAGACTGCTCCTGGAAATCAATGTCAAATTGATTCTATTTAAAACTTAAAGCACTCTCCCAAAATTTCTTGTTTAATAACAGGTATGATTTTATGTGTGTCCACATATGCAGTAAAACTGAGCTACAGTATATATACAGTACATATATCATATTCATATATACAATATATATCATATTAATATAACAGTGAGTTTGGTTAAAGAAATGTGGGTTTTTCTAGTTCTGTCATCCAGTTTCCACAATGACAGCATCCTGGTTCTCCTTAGCTTGATCTTAATAGTCCTGTGAATCTTTCTTATGATATCTATATAGTGTATATATATTTTTATATATATATATATATAAATTTTTTCAGCAAATGTGAAAAGTTCATCCATTAAATGGATTATAACTCATCTAAAAGTATTTTAGGTCACTTTACTCAGTACTGGTCCTCCTATATTTCAATCCCGACACAGACGCATCTTCTCCCAGCTAATGTTCTTTGTTCCTTTGTTCTCTTCCAAAAAATGAAATACTCCAGAAGTCAATCCCTGTGAAATACTGATGTTAAATGGGCTACTGTTTGTGGAGAATGGCCTTGGCATAGCCGTATACCAGGCTGTTAACACTGATGGACCGTGAGACATAGTGGTTTTGAAGAATCAACCCAATATCCCATAGCTTCTGTCTGTTAAAGAGACCATAAAAAGCTATTGTACACTGAGTGCTAAATATAATGCCTAAAAGATTTAAATAATATAAACAAGAAAACGTATGCTTTTAATTATTATTCTATATAAATGAGTATTTACAAATAAAAATGCAGATGACTAATTTTTTTCCCTGTTCTGTATACCAACTTTGGTAGTGCCATTCCAAACAGGCCAGCTTCCCAAAAAGTAATTAGTCTAAATTGGCTTCTAAACCATCAAATTCTAAGGAAAAACCCAAGCATCTCCAATAAATTCAGTAACTCCAACAGGAAATGCTCAGCTCAACAGGGTTCCTTTCATAATACTGTGAATTACTGTCTTCTGTATTACAGTATCATAGAGCATAAAATATAATCTACAAAATTAAATATCTTTGAAAACCAGTTATTGTACACAGCAACCCCAGTATTAATCTGTTGCCCGTGGAGCTGGTAAACAGGAGACAGATTTAAAAGGCTTCAGTGTTGACTCATGTTAGTGAAAGCCAAATACATAATCTTTCCCCACTCACTATTCAGCTACACCTTGAGCCAAGATATGCCTCTGGAATTTGAGAAAAGGTTTTAATATTGACCTAGCAACTCAGCAGCTTAGCCTTGTAGCATCCTTGTTACAGTGATGGTCATCGGGTAGGTTTGGTAGGTAGCTAGGTATAACAGGGCTTTTAGGTCTCCCCTCCTGAGGTATTCAGCTCGACTGTCAGTTTGGTAAAAGAGCCTTTCTAAGTATGGGATTTTTTTGAAAACGTGTTTATTTCGTTAAAGGCTGACTAATGACAAACTCACCCTGTTGCACCAGATGCAGTTCTTTAGACTGTCCTGTCTCTCTCTGGGTTTCCTAGAAGCCCTCACACTCTTTTCAATAGCCCACTGTTTGTTTTCTCCTTTAAAAAGCAATACTCTTTCCCAGTTCCCTTATGCTAGTCCTGTTCATTCTCCATACATCTTTTAACTCACTTCTGCCAATGTTCATTCTAATGCAGACAAATGCAGTTTCAAGATCCCATGTGTTCATCTAATCCTGTATTTCACCAGTCTTTCATCCTGGGTCCTTCAGCTCAAGTATCTTTGAAATCCGAAGTGACTTTTGCAGCAAGAGAAGTGATCCAGTCTTCCTTATGGGGAGCTGCACTGTTAGAAATAGCCCAGTCAAGTCCAATAAGGAGATTTAATTAGAAAAGCCTATGTGTGGGCTGACTGACAGAGAGGTCAGGAGACTTTAGCTTTAGTGTTATCGAGAGGCCAAGTCTGCTCCCACATACAATTCTTAGTAAGAAAAATACATTCTCAGACTATTTAGGTCATTGTGCTTTAAGCTGAAATATCAACAACTTCAGTGATCTGGTAGTGAAACAATGCACAGAAGCATGCTGAGTAGAGCCATGCTTTCCTCCCTCCTACTGGAAATAGCTGTCATTTATTAAAAGTGAAGCATCCTTTGGAACTTCCTTATGAACACACACACACAGAGAAATCAAGTTAATTCTAATGAAGTTATTTAATCTGAACTTTTGAAAGACAAGCCATCAGAACCTCCTTGTACATGGAGATGAGTTACGTCATGTTTTAAGGCTTGAATATCAAACCTACAGAATTTTGTATGATTCATTTTCACAGGAGATATTAGACAACAGGAAAAATAAATGTAGAGTATTAGAAAGATTTTACCATGCAGAGCTGGAATGAAAACAACTGACTAAATGGAAATGCTGGAACATTAATTGTTTTTATAAGTACTTGACACATACAGCTGGAACATCACGGTTGTCTTCCTCCTGTTGCAGGAACCCACATCATATAATTCTCTTGGCTAAATTTAGTGACTCAGTCTTTCACTGTAGCAGCATCACAGCCAATGGTCTCTATTATATGAAAGGCTCATATTGTGTCTAGCTTGCTGCAGCTACAGCATATAGCAGTGGCTTATACAGTAGTAATTACAGATTTATGGACCATTACTCCTCCCTAGATGAAACTAAACAAATAAGCATGATCACACAGCCAAAGATCCTCCACATGGTTCTCATTTGGTCTTTGACACAGGCACCCTCCTAGCAGGGATTTGATATAAGTTTCAGGTGGTGAGAGAATTCAGTTAATAGGAAGTGTTATAATCACTGCTTTCAACTTCTATTTCCATGATGTTGGTCTGGCCCAAAGCTGAGCAGTCTCTAGTTTCTACCCCAGCAGATGTGAATCCTCTAGCACAGCCTTTGCTCATGACAGTGTTAGCTCCCTCTCCCAGTTTTCCAGATGCCTAAGAAAGACCCTTAGATCCCAGGAGTGACTAAAACTCAGTGAACTTCAGCTGAGAACTGATGTGCCATCAAGGAGAATTAAGAGAGTTCTGTATCAGGATTCCTGCTAAATTCACTTACTCTTTAGGAGGCTGGCTCTATGACTGGGTGTGGAAAATGCCATGTTTCACAGCACAGCTTTTAAGTCATTACAAAATCTGTTATTTTATCGTTTTAAGGAGACCTCCTTTCACAGAATCACAGAATGGTCTGGGGTGGAAAGGACCTTAAATCATCCAGTTCCAGCCCCCTGCCGTGGGCAGGGACATCTCACACTAGACCATGTTGCCCAAGGCTCTGTCCAACCTGGCCTTGAACACTGCCAGGGATGGAGCATTCACCACATCTTTGGGCAGCCTGTTCCTCACCATCCTCACAGTAAAGAACTTCTTCCATATATCTAACCTGAACTTCCCCTGTTTTAGCTTAAACTACTGAGACACTGAGTCTCATACCATGATAGTAGAATACATGAGGAATAACAACAGTAATGTTCCAGGGGTAATGGGTTTATCTTGTCTGCTTCCTACACAATTACTCTACAGAGAGGCTAGAGAGCAAAAGTCAATGAAACCGATAGCATCTTACAGGCCACAGTACCATACCAAAGTCAGATGGGACTGGATATTTTAAAACATTACAGCTGTTTTCAGTGCTGACTAAAGAATTCTGTAAGTCAGATACCACTAACCTGTAGGGAATTCGGATGCCCGGTTCCCATTATGGCTTTGGAAACCCCACCCAACATCTGTGCAATGGTCAGGGCTCATTTAGGAGCCTCGTCCCTTTCATAATGAGTGGATGTCCATGTTGGAAAGCACCATCACAACTGGCAGCACTTCACTGACTTGTGAAGGAATATTTCAGCTTTTTGCTTAGCTTCCCTATTGAAGATTGAGATTTTTAGCAAGATGGACCAAAACAAAAAAACCTCAAATGGATGTTTATAATTCAAAATACTGACTGTAGAAGGAGTAAGGTGTATGGCAGTTACACGAGACAGGTAGATACTGTCACACGGGGTGTAGATCAGCCTGGGGTGGTGACCGCCAGCACTTTATTTAGTGGCAGTAGAAGTCTTTCCAGAAATGCTTACAGCAGGGGAATGATGGACCTCACCCTCTCCCTTTGTTGCCACAGAGGGACTCTGAGGGGACAAAGCATCAGAAATTAGGCAGCCACTTCCCAAAATGTGCTGAAAAGATCCCTGTGCCATCTCCCCATTTGGTCCATATTGACTGTTCTTTAGGCACCTAACTCGGCACCTAAGGAGCTAAACATATTACTACACCCATTGTCCTACCCTTAGGTCTTGTAGGTAAACACTACATAAGATGTGGGCATGAGGTAAGACTTTCAAGACTGGCTGGAGTAGTGTCTGATGGCCTGGTTCCTCTGACTCTAATACTCTGTTTACCCACAGTGTTTGTTACAGCCTCCTGGTCTGCCAGGACTTGTGCTGCGAGATGAAGGCTGAACCATGTAGACATCGCGGTGCATGGGGTGCATGCCTACCTGTGGGAATCCTTGGAGACAACCAGTCTCAGGAGACAAGATCCCATGAGGCTGTTTATAGGATCAGCCTGACAGCTTGCTCCTGACCCAGCCAACACAGTCAAACATACAGTCACAAGCCTGCCTGCTTTCAGAGCAGTTTGCACTCCTTTCATGCCTGGTAATAAATGCCTGAACAAGGGCTGAAGCTCTTAAATTTGGCAGTGATCTTTCTATCTAAAGCAATGGGCCTGAAGTCAGAACTGCCAGCAGAGCCAGAGGCTGCAAGCTGCACTGATTTGCACCGGTTGCACTCAGAGTGGTGACCGTGTTTATGAGAACAAATTATTCCTTTGCCAAATGCTCAACCTCCTTCTCCCCAACAAAACAACAACTCCCCCCAACCAACAAACCCCACAGTCCTCCACCCTGGAATCCAGTTCCAGATTTACACCTTTTTTCCACATTTGGAATCTTTCAGCATGCTAAAAATAGACCTCTTAGCCTATACTTAGCTCTCAGTAAGGGCATTGTGTCACAGACTGGAGCTCAATGAAGCCTCATGGAAGATTAGAAAGCTAAGCTTTGAGGGTGACTCCCAGGGATCAGGTGCTTGGGATCTGCCCAGACAAATCTAACCTACTGCCTTAATCCACTGCCTTTTCTTTTGGTTGAAATTTGCCTTCCCACTTATTATTTCCATTGATGTCGTGTGCATGCAGCTCCCCATGGCTGGCCAGGCTGGATCTGGTGGAAGGTCCCATGTTCTAAGTGATCCAAGGCTGGTGTCAGTGGTTCACCACCTTTGGTTAATCCTCCTCTCCTGCCACCCTCTACATGCTAGTTTTCACAGTCCGCCTTGGCTGAGGATCATCAATTCAAACGCAGTTAACATGGTGCTTACAGACCACAACATCATGTGGAATAATGGCATACATGGTGTGTCCCACCAGAGGTTGTGCAATATGATGCTTGAGAGCAGCTACTACTTTTAATGTCCAACAGCAGACCTTGACTTGGTAAGGTGAGTGTTTTCTACCCCTAGAACTTACATCTCTATAGGATGTTCCTCTACATTTCACAAGCAATCAAGTCAATCATCTTTTTTATTATAGCTTTCAATATGAGGCATTTACTCCTTTTCCTGTCAGCAGAGGGGAGTTTTTATTATTCCCATTTTGCAGAAGCACTCCTGTTGCACACGAGACTCCAAAAAAAGGCCCTTTTCATCTGTAACAGTGGTGCTTTTGCCAGTACAGAAGCGTTTCAAGAAATCCACATTCCCCAACTGATATTGGTTTCATCACAGGCCTTGAGTCAACAGGAAATGCTGTCCTGGAAGGGTCCTGCTCTATATCCGCAGCCCTTCCTTGGCCTGCTGAGGCTTAGCTTTCCAGCACACTGTCTCTTTCCTGCCCCATGTCTTCCTCCCCTCTGCAGCTGCTTTTTCTCTTCTCTTTAACCCCTAAAGATTTATCTCCACTCTATCACATTTCTTCATGCAGTCCATATTCATTTCACACATCTTCAAGCTGTGCCTCTGATGCAAATCCAACAGCTGGAGTGCATTGCAAGGTCCCCCTCTTCTCTTTAGGTGACTGGCATTTAGCGAGGAATCTTGTCCCTGCTCCTTTTGGCTTCTGTGCTGTGGTGCTGTCCTTAACCACAACAAACCCCAACAGGATTCTCTACCTGTTGTACTCTGCAGTTGCACTACTGCTTGTCATGTGTAAGGAACTTGGAGCTATGAAATTTACTTCACAGTTTATGATGACTTTGAATAGAAAAATAAAATAGGGAGCGGAAAAACCACAATTTAGTATTTTTATTGTTAAAAGGTGCCTGGGGAGTCAGTCTAGTGCTAATTAGAAGAATGGAGCCTTGCAGAAAGCCCCATTCACAGCTCCAGAGAGCAACATTTAAGGGCAGTAGATGAGATTGAATGGCAATAGCATAGGTGAAAAACTAAACAAATTAAAACTGTGCTGCAGTGCTGCCTGAGACACAACAGGATTAATTTCCACTTGGCGTTTTCACTCATCCACCACAGTAAATAGGTCTGTGAACTAAAGTCTGCTGAGATAAAAGAAACCTGCATCACAGCTGACATCAAAAGAAAAGCCTTTTTTTTTGCCTAATACATTGGAGACGTTGTTTGAGAACAATTCATCCAAGTGAAATCCTGACCGCTTGTACCGCGGCCAGATCAGGAAGGCTTCTTGCAACTGGCCAAGAAAGTGTCTGGCCCTGGAAGCAGCCTGAAGTTCTGCTTTGAGTGCTTTGAAAGAAAACAGAGGGTCAAACAGAGCTGAGGGCTCTTCCTACTGAAACCTGCAGCAAAGATCTCTCTGACTGCAAGTCCAAGTCTTCCCTGACGAGAGGGGTGGACAGGGAAAGGCAAAACAAATGTGCTGACACTGCAAGGCCACCAGCCTTACAAAAGGGGAGATGATGCAGGGCTGAGCCTGGCCCCGGGCTAGTTTAGAAATAACTGGGGCATAACTCCAACCCCATCACTCTGTGGCTGCAGTGCAGAGAGAACCAGAGCAAGAGGCAAAAGCATCAGAAGAAGTTCTTCCCTGTGAGGGTGCTGAGGTGCTGGCACAGGTTGCCCAGAGAAGCTGTGGCTGCCCCATCCCTGGCAGTGTTCAAGGCCAGGTTGGACGGGGCTTGGAGCAATCTGCTATAGTGGAAGGTGTCCCTGCCCATGGCAGGGGGCTGGAACTGGGTGACTTTAAGGTCCCTTCCAGCACAAAGCATTCTATGGTTCTAGGAACAAACTTGGCTGTTCACTTCTTGCAGAGGAAGGACCAGAGTTCTGCATGGGCAATGACAGGGAGACAGACATCCATGTGCAGGGTATAAATGGGTTTCTGATCCACAGCACACCCCCAGTGAAAGACCTGGGAGGCTCTGCATCAGCACTGGGATGAGCTGATAAGGGCTGTGGAGCCAGGTATCCCTCCAGACACTCAGTTTTCCCCACCACCTGGGAAGAACTTTATGAGCTGAAACATCCTCTGCAGAGGCAGCATTAAGTGACACACAACTAATCTGGAGTCCTGACTAAAGCCTGTGACAGATGAGGTTGTTAGCAGCCTCAGAAAAGCATGCATCATCTCAGACATTAGCAGCCAAAACTGTCAGAGGAGTTTAAAACTTTCCAGACTGTCATCCAGTAGCTGGTGAGTCAGAGAGAGCCTTCGGATGAAGAGATGAAGTTTTCTTTCATATTTCTCTGCTGAAGGAATCCAGACATTCAAAACTCTGAAAAGTCTCGAGCTACCATTCAGGGATCCTTGGGACTAAAGGTTGTTGCTCAATGAAGAAAAGTAAAGAGCTGCTAGAACCAACTGCTGAATAAAAGGCATAAAAGAGAAAAAAAGAGGAAGGATACGGCAGTGTATTCCTTTTTGCATTAACACTTGGCTCTTTGGGGAGATTTTGTTGTGGGGGCTCCAATCACACTTGTACCATGAAGGCCAAGGCAGAAACGCGCATTCTTCAGTCTGTTAATTTGAAATAGAAGAATATTTCCTCTATTTAGTTCCAAAGCAAACACAATAGAACGCAATCGAAAATGCAAGCTTTTTGTTTTCCTTAAGTGACTGAAAAGAACCCCCCCCCACCAAAACCAACCCTGTGCAGCAAACAGGAGTCCCTGTTTTGCAAGCTTATTTTTGTCATTCAAGAAGAAATCACAGAGGATCTGGGGCCAGGTGTTTCACCACCACTACTACAAATGTCTGGATGACTTCAATGCTTTCTTATCTTCACCTACAGAGTGTTTTGAAATGTTTTATCCCGACAAAAATATTTCTATTTCCTCTTCCTGTGTTTCCTGATATTTTTTATCCTCCCTTAGAACTAATCATTCTGAAAGGGAGGATGATGTGAAGTCATGGCAACAATCCAGGGTCAGGAAACACAGGAGCAATTGCCTGTCTTGCACAGAGGACACATTAGGGTGGGAGGTCACATACTGCTGCAGAGTGAGGTGGGATAAAGGGAGATCCATCACCCTCAGCCCACTTTGGGCTATCACAGATAAAGGACCAGCATGATATGGTCCCAGTCCCCTAAGAAACACCCAGGAGGAAAGGACGTATGAGGAGAGAAGATCCTTTCCTCCACTTGCAGCTCCTGAAGTCTGCAAAGTGTAGCAGTTGTGTGACATTTAGAAACTCAACACTTCTATCAATGGTGTGAGAACTGAAAAATGGCCATCTACTGATGTCAGCAGAGGATGCTCCTCCACCTGTAGATGTTTCTCTTCAGAAGAAGTAGAATAGAGGCATGTAATAGAGGTAGTAGTAGGGCACGGTCTAAGGGCTTCTCCAAGGGCTGATGCACCTCATGGATCAGACATTTCATGGCCTGAAAGCCTATTGACTGATCATCACCTACTAAGGGATGCCCGTGAGACACCTCAATGTTGCCAGGGGAATCTCACATGGAGATCCTAAAATGCTGGTGTGAGCGGGGGACTTCCTGATTCAGATTGGGTCTCTGCTGGGGTGACCCATCAAAGTGAAATCCCAACAGTCCCATCTTCATTTAATATGAAGAGTTATTTTTCCTTTGTTCCCAGCTGTGTCTGTGTGTCTGTGTCTGAGACAGAAAAGGAGTTACATAAGGGACAAGGGGTCAAAGAAAAGCACGTCTCAAAGATGCATTTCCAACCCAGGCTTTCTCTTGAAGATCAGTTTCCATTTCACAACAATCTTTCAGTTTTGGGGCCTTTTCTTCAACATGCTCTGTCTTAGGGGTCCCGATTGCCTGATTCATCAGCATCAGTCAGTTCTTCATGGAATGTCAAGGAGGTCTTGTTTTGTTTAAGGAAATGTGCAACTTTGGCTGTTTTTTGCCGTAGTTCCTTTGGCAGGAGATCCGGTTCCACATTGCTTTCACCAGCACAGTAGCCTGTCCCACTCTCTGAGCAGCCCCTCTGACCTCTCTGAGCCTGAAGACATTCCTTTCCACAAGCATCCCTAACACTCTCTCCTTCTCTAATACGCACGCACCAGGATTCCTGGCTTGAGGCTTTTGGCTCAATCATAGCTGCTAAGCCTTCTTGGAAATTCAACCACGGTTTTGTAATTCCAAGGCATGTGTTGAGATGAGAGAACATGGGCTTCTGGTCTGCTGGGATGGAAATTCCACTGTGCCTATGGCTGTATGACGCTTTTGTTCCCTAACCCGGAAAAAGCAGGTACTGGGGACTTTGTGGGCTTCTCATGTGACAAGCACAGATTTATTCTTGATTATGTTCAATGCCTGCATCAATGAAAATGTATCATTTTTGTCAAAGCTTGTATTTCTGAAAGAAGATGTTTTGTTTCCAAGTGCTATTAATTCCAGTGTGACTAAAATGTAACCTGGAAACCTGAAGCTGAACATTCCCTTTACTCCAGTTTTTTACACAGCCAAATTCAGAGAACCTTTTACTAAACAGAATTCACTTCTGGACATTTCTCCTTGTCATCACACGACTGGTGTTGATTACTTTACCCAGTTACCTGTAGTAACAGACGAGACACCAGTAATCCTGCTCTGGCTGCAATATTTCTCATAATCTTGTGCCACTGACAGATGTATTTAATACAATGCATTGATAAATAGTACTCAGATGTTGTTGGTGCTTAGAGTTTTGGAACTGAGTAACAACGACCCTTTTGAGGCTGACAAAATGATCAGACTCACTCGTCTAAAGGCTGAAGACTTTTAGGGCAGACTCTTATTTAACCTAGCACATTCCTTTCATTACTTCTGTCTGGAATTAACTAATCAATAATAAATGATCCTACACAGACTGTAGGCTTCTTAGATGTACCTAGGAGGCTCAGCAACATGTTTTAAATTGGATGCTTTTGAAAACCCTCCTTAATGAAAAGCCTGCTGACCTTAACATCAATGTCTAATCATTGGCTACCGTGCCTGCTGCCAGGCTTACAAGGGAAACTAAATGGGATTTGTGAGTGGCTGCAGTAGATAACCTACTTGTTTAAATATAGTTCATAAAAGTCCTTCCATTCCCCAAGAACCCTGTGAACAATTCCAGTGATGATTTCCCTGCTGCAATGATTTATTTGGGTTTTTTTCCTGTGGGAACTTCTTGAGGATAGTTTTCCATATTTTCCCCATTTTCTTGGTTTACATGTCTTGCCTCCTTACAGTATCATTGATCTCTGAAAAGGTTGCCTGTGTTTCAGGACAGAGAGAAATTGCTCTGAGAGGTAATGCCAATGAAGGAATTTATCTTACTAAATTCAGCCATGATCTGATATAAGTCAACCTTAGCTCCTGGCATTTTAGGCCAAAACAAAGGAGACGTTTCAATTGGGTGTCCTGAGTTTACCTCATCCCCTAGCCTTGTCTCATTTCAGCCAAAGGTCCACGAAATATAAATTACCTGGAATAACTTTGTAAGCAGGGAGGGATGCAGAATATTTTATATTGCCAGACTTTATCAGAAAAAGTATGAAAGAGATTGTCCTAGGGCAGCACAGGACGTAGTCCCAGGGACATGGTTCCTCTCAGAGATATTGTCCAAAGGAAAAGCAAAGAATACTGGTGATTGTCAGCCCTTTACAAATTATTACATTAAGAAGCTGGCAAATCAACTAAAAAAATTACTGTGTCTATAAGAAAACAGCTAAAATTAAAATGAAAACGTAACTCTAATAGGAAAATTAAGTCAAAAGAAGAAATTAACACAGTAAATTTTAAAGGGTAAAGTATATTGTCACAGGTCAAAAATAGGAACTCAGATGTTTGCAACCAATTTGGGGTGGTAAGGTTTCTTTGAGTCTGTTTCAGTATACTATAGTAGTGTATTCCTGCTGAGCTGCATTTCCAAGTATTTAGCTAAGCATAGGAGTGCATCAGCAGACTAGCTGCTTTTATTACTATAGCAATACAGTGTTATTACAAATCTCATCAACACATTTCATCCCAGAAGCAGGGCTGACGTGACAGGAGGTGATGTAAGCTAAGAGTATATTAGAGGATCAGAAGGTAAGTTAACCCCCATCATGTATTTTTCCCATTTTCAGCCTGACTACTCATTTATGGGTAACTTCCAGTAAATTTACACGTCACTGCTAACCTAAATGACAGTCATGTTTCTTATGGATTGATAGACACCAAATGCACACCCATTTCATTCATCCATGCTCTCCAGAATATTATTTTTATGTTCAAAATGTTTAAACAACTAATTCCCATTTATATTTCAAATACAGAATCTCAGCTATAGGATCTAAAACATCACAAAACTAGTGTTTCAGGATGCCTGTCAATTACTAAGGATCCAAGAAGGTTCAGCTCACTTTGTTCCTGCCGAAATATCCCTGGCAGATCACACTTTTGAAACACTTAAATGACTTCTCTAAATTATTATTAATACTTTTTCTTTATTTCAGAGTCTAGAGTTCAAGGCCAGGTTGGACAGAGCCTTGGGTGACATGGTCTAGGGTGAGATACCCCTGCCCATGACAGGGTGCTGGAACTGGATGACCTTAAGGTCCTTTCCAACCCAAACCATTCTATGATTCTATGAATCTCTGTTTACAAGTTATGAATGAAAAGTGTGTGGCTATGTCTACATATTTTAACTATCTTTCATATGGTTACAAGACTGTTGGTGGTTGGGCTCCTGTAAAAACCAAGATTCTCCATCTGCTGAGAGAAAGGGACGTGGGACCCAGTTCTTCAGAGATCTTTATTAGCTCTGAAGGATCAAATCAGTGACTTGATGAAAAATATGAAGCAAGTGTCTACAAGAGCCAGAGTTTGAACTTGGACTCCCTTTAATTTTGTTATCTTAATTACAAAATAGTCTTTATTTTCCAGGCTGCACTAACAAACTTTCCCAAGGTCCATCTGCATCTTTACTCTGCGCATTTCCACCCACCCTGTTTATGTTAGAGATCTCATTTATAACCTCTTTTTTCACCCAGCATGTTTTTCACCTCTGTCAATGCATGCATGCAGTATCTGCCATTGCAGTGATTCCTGAGTGCCAGGACCCACCCACATGGAGATTGTTACTGGATGTAAGCCAAGGGTTGTTTTCGGGCTATGTCTGCAAACACGGGCCGGAGTTCATGCACATTTGCAGGGCTATAGTTAGCACAGCAGGTTTAGACAGGAAACTGCTCCCTCTAGACCCAATTTCAAGGCAATTAGGGTTGCACTCTTTCACCATGGTGCTTCTAAGCTGGACCCTGTCTGTCCCACAGCAATAATAACAACGGAAGTACCCATTACTGCACATTGTTGCGGCTTGGCTTGGTGTGACGAAAAAAAACATATGTTCTGTTTATCCCTCAGGATCAGATCAGGGAAAGCTTTTGGTGAGAATGAAGATGAAGATGCCTGGAGATTTTCAGTGTATTTCTATTTTCCAAAGATGTTGGTATGTGTATGTACTGCAGGTGGGAGTTACTGGCACAGAGTAGAAAATCATTACGCAGTCTTAGAGGTATGTCCACCTTCGATATACTGCCCTTCCAGTACAGCTCCATAGGATTTTGGCTTTTTAAATATGACCATGTGTGTTACAAGATCTAATTTCATGAATAAAGTGTTTTAGGCCCATTATCAAATCTCAGAGGGCTGCAGCATCCACAGCTCAGAAGCATAACAGCGACAGGACAGCAGAATTGGTCCTTTTACAGAGGACACACATTGTTTATTGTTTATGACCCACTTCAATGTTATTTTGAAGCAGTCTTTCATGTATGATTTCTGCTCTGGGCTTTTGCAAAGGCTGTTATTTTCCCAGAGCACTTTTCTATTGCAAGTATTGCCATGACTTCCAGAGGCTCTGTTGAAGGCATATAGGGTAGATTTAAAGTAATCTAAAGTAATTACATAATGCATCTGTTATGTGTGTATTCCAGATAGTGAACTAGGTTCCCTCTCTGGTCAACCCCAGAGGGAAATCGTTCTCATACTAGAGATAGGTGTTTAAAGTAAATTGATCCTGTCCCCCACATTGTCATCTTCCATCAGCTCTGGAATGTGCCTACGACTTGCTCAGCTTGGACATCATGTGATTTTGCAAGGATTTGCCTGTTCTTTTGAATAAAATATATTTCTAACCCTCATGATTTGCTTGAAAAGGCAAATATGTATGTGTAAAAATGTGGAAGGCAAATGAAAACAGCCCCACATTCTGAGAGCAGGGCAGTATTAATGTTGGCCTTGCTCTCTGTGTTTTGTGTCAGTGGGGGAAGTGAGATTACTGGTGAAGAACTTCCAACAAAAAATCTGTTTATTGTAACATGCTCATTCTCCATGCTGTGCCTGAGACCTTGTGTTATTAAAGGGCAGCACTTGAAGCATGGACAACAACGTAGATTGGAGCCGTATCTTTTTTTATGTTCTGGGTATATGTGATGTGCCCCTGAGAGACATTTTGTTCCTTGCTCCTCAGCAAATTATTGTGATTAATAAATACTCAGGAAAAAAAAACAGTTGTGAGATCCTAGCTAGGATTTCATGTTCAGCACACAGTAAAGAAGTAAACAAAACCACAGAAAAGCTCTTCTAGAACAGCATGTCCATGGTATTACAACAAATATAGTTAGTCACAGATGAGTGACTTGTGCAAATAAATTCAAACCCAAGAGTAATAAAATTGTAGAATCATATTTAAAACCTCTCCATCCTATTGCCCTTAAACAATGTTACAGAATCAAAAATAAAAAGAGGAAACAGAAGGTTTGTCTTTAACTGGTCTCATAATGAGAAAAAATGTGAAAATACAGGCTGATCCCATCCTTTCATGGTTTCAGTCTACAATAGGCTTCTCATCCCATGGCTGGGCTTGTATTTTTGCTATATTTCAGTGTTCTTTATTTTGGAAGACATCAGCTGCTTTAGTCCCAGTAGAGCCCCATACTTTGTCTCAGAAATACACTCTGGCAACACAGGTTCTCCTTTTGAACCTCAAGTCTGCATTTCATCTCAGGAAGAAAGCATCTGTTAGACACCATGTAACAGGGGTTCAGTTGAGTACTAAAACACTGCTTGCCTTCCCACTCTCTCTAAACACTTCCTGATTATCCATGGGTTAATTTTGTATAATATCCTACCCTAAGAGAAGGGACGTTCTAAATCCCAGAACACAAAATATATCAGCAGCACAGGCTTTGTTGTGTGCTCACTCTGCAGGCAAAGGGGACAATCCTGTGCCAGGAGCAGCTGTTACGTGTTTAAAGATGACAACTTACATAAAAGTTACACTCCACACATCAATGTTTAGCCAACACAGTCCCCTATTTCAGTGTAACAAACATTCCATCATCCCACCAAGCATCCCAACCAATGTTTTTTGTTTGGTTTTCTTTAAGGAGGAAAAAGACGGATGTGGAAGGACTCTTAGCTGTGGAAGGGGAACATAAATTATCTGCATTGCTGCAGAACAGTTGTAGCTTTTTGTCTTCTGAGGCATCTGTGATGCATATATGGAGTGGTAATGAACACATCCGTTCTTGGCAAATTGACTTCTTTTTGTCTTATGTCTTGTAAAACCGCGAGCTTCAACTGCCATAAAATAACACTGCCTCATGAAATAACACGAGGCCTTAATCAAGTATGACCCTCTGGATTTTTCAGTGTCTGTGCTAATTTGCAGGCATTCATCAGGATTAAGAACACTAGGTTCAGACTTGTTTGTATGGCTACAGTGGTAGTGTTAAAATAGGAGAATGGGCTTAACTGTGCCGTTGTTGCTCATTTTACTCAGTTGAAAACATATCTGGGTAACCTTATGCTCTGTGGTTATGCCATAGATATAACTGACCCCTTCAAATTTGAAACTGTTTCCTAGACTCAATTGGACCGTGCTGAGCAAAGCCACTCACTGGGGAAGTCGCTGGAGCCAAGATATGATGAACTTGGTTATAGTAATGGTTTACTACGTTGTGTTCCCTAAGGACACAACTTTGTTAGCAAACTGTGTCCCCCCTGTAAAAAGATGCTGCCTCTTGTTTTGAGAAGCCCCATAGGTTTAGCTGGTTTTTCTCCTGAGCAGAGCCTGTGTAAGACTCTGCAGCTTGGCTGCATGTGCTTTGGGTTTTAATGGTCTTGATGTAGAAGGGTTAAAGAAGGGTTAATCTTCTGCCTCTGTCTTAATCATGTTGCAAGATATGGGAAAAGAAAAACACTACCTCCCTGTAAAAATAAATACAGTTGTCAATAAACCCCAGCATAGCACTTAAGCAGCTTTACAAAGCCAGAAATGTTTCATAATTAGACTCCTAAATAGGCTGTAAACTTGGGTCATTATTAAAGAAGTGTGTGTGAGATAAATAGTAATTTACAAAGAGCAGCAGGACCTCAGCTGATAATTTGCAATCTTGGAGCAGGCCAGATGAAGCAGGCACCAACAAGGATGACAAGACAAGGATGGTTTCAGCTTGTCTTCAACTGATCTGCTGTATTTCTCTGGGATATACCATTACTGAGAGCAACACCCAGAGTAAAGCAGGAAACTCTTGAAGTCACTCTGCATGACCCTGCTGCACATCTACATGCCATCCCAGGACTCCCTCCAGAACACTGTTACAAGATGTGGGAAGCCTGTGACAGGAGCAGGCCAGACTTTCTGTGAAGGGATGGTTGGTTGTGTGAACATATGTTTTAGTCTCCAAATAAAACATATAGACACCCTTTAACCACTTTTTGAGGCAATCTTTCATAGGAAGGCATATTGTTTTGCCAGACCTGAAGTAAAACCCTATGTGCTACACGCTGGAAGAATTTGACTCTTCTTCTGCAGACAGGGTAGAGCTTAAAGTGTTCCAGACCTTGTTATTAACATGACCTATCATCCTATTAAACCAATGCACTTGGACCGGTGAAGACCCTACCCTCTATGTGTTTAAGGACCATATAAATATCATATCCTACTGACAGGATTTATATTTGGGCACTTGGCCAGACGAGCAACTGTGGAGGCAGCATCTCTTGCTCTTTAGTGAATCTTTCTTCAGTCCTCCCCATTGCACAAAAGACAGCATTTACCAGTTAAAGAACTGCTGCCTGGAGACACATAACCCTATGTCTCTTATTTAGATTGCTTACTTGACTGAAGGTCCCTGAGCAGGAAAACAACTGGACACAGTTCCCTCAGCTTTCAAAGGAGAAAGTAAGTCACCTGGACAATCCTCATTAATGTGGATGAACTTCTCTTTGAAAGTCCCTACTCTTAGAATCATAGAACAGTTTGGGTTGGAAAGGACCTTAAGATCATCCAGTTCCAGCCCCCCTGCCATGGCCAGGGACACCTCACACTAAACCATGTCACCCAAGGCCTTGTCCAACCTGGCCTTGAACACTGCCAGGGATGGAGCATTCAAAACTTCCTTGGGCAACCCATTCCAGTGCCTCATCACCCTTACAGTAAAGAACTTCTTCCTTATACTTAACCTGAACTTCCCCTGTTTAAGTTTTAACCCGTTACCCCTTGTCCTATCAATCACTACAGTCCCTAATGAAGAGTCCCTCCCCAGCATCCCTATAGGCCCCCTTCAGATACTGGAAGGCTGCTAGGAGGTCTCCACGCAGCCTTCTCTTCTCCAGGCTGAACAGCCCCAACTTCCTCAGCCTGTCTTCATACGGGAGGTGCTCCAGTCCCCTGATCATCCTCGTGGCCTCCTCTGCACTTGTTCCAACAGTTCCATGTCCTTTTTCCATTAAGGACACCAGAACTACACACAATACTCCAAGTGAGGTCTCTCTTTTTTCTTCCTCTGTCTTTCTTATCCTTTAACATAAGAAGCCTAGAATCAAAGCTAGTTGGGCTAAATCTGGATCTAGTTATGTAGAAACCTTGTGAGAAAGCCCTGTCTCCTAACACCTTTGTTCCATGCTTTATCTTTGAATGTTCCTGTGATAGAAGAAAACAAAAGTAAAGCAGTAGTTTTTCACAGTTTTGCCAATAACATTGCATAAGGCTGCCCTTGAATTATTATAAAAAACAGTTTCTGCTACCAAGATTGCAGTATTTAAATAACATTAAAGATCACTTAGAAACCCACAGAAATAATAAGCTCAAGAACTAAGATACAATCCTTTCCAGTTCACCCAGACTGCTTGGGTATAGAGGGACTCTTCAGCCCCTGAGAGGTCTCAGTGTAACTACAATGTGAGACATATGCTGTAATAGTTAAGCAATGTGGAGTGAATTAAGGGTAAACTGGAAACCTTAATTAAGTATTTTCATTACTGTCATGGGTTGCAGCCAGTCCTGCAATGTTATTTAAATATAAGGTTTGTGGGTTTGATTCCATGACCTTTTTCCAAGGAAATGATGGGATTCAAGCAGCAGAGGATGCTTCTTGCAGTGTGTAAAGAGCATGATGTGTCTCAAATAGCATTCCCATTACACATTGTAATAATAGCAATAATTTCTTTATTTTTGAGGGTTTCTGGGGATTTCAGGGTTCTTTCACCATTTATGTGTATTGGTCTACTTTACAGGTCTGCGGTGAGCTGCTTAGTAAAAAATCACATGGGTAATTTATATGCATTAAACAAGGTTTGAGACACATTGTTTGGTATCTCCACAAAAAAAAATTTACTCTTAATATTATAGGAGGAACAGAAAGGTAAAATCAATTTCTCAAGCCTTAAAGGATTAGACACAGGGCAGTGAAGTGGGAAAACTTTATAAGCTACGTAGCCAAGGCAAAGACACTTCAGACTGCATTTATATTGTTAAATATATCTATTGTAGCCATTGGGGGAGTGAATATACCACAGCCAAGTGGTGCAGAAGCTTGTGTCCACATCACTTACTGCTGACACTTTCTAGCTGTCACACTACACAGCAGTTGTCACTGGTCTTTTTTGAGCATCAGGTGCCTCGTGTTTCTAAGATGTATTTATCCATTTATGTGCATCGTTTTTGTTTCTATTGTCTAAACCAGTTTGAACCAGTCTGTTTACAAACAAGAGTGTTTTGATGGCACGGACCATCAAAATACATGATGTCTTGGAGGACTGTTTGTGCTGGAGAATGCAGTGTGAGGCTTAGAGTTATATACACTGCAGTCTTACCATGTTTATTGGGAACTGAACTATCCCACATAGCGGGATTTGTATTAGACAAAGAGACAGTCCACTCCAAAAGAAATCACAAGCTACAATTAATATTTCGTTAAAGAGAACTATCAAAGGAATAGACTTGAAAGTAAATTTGGGATGATGCTATCTGACAGCGTGAATATACCACCCAGGATTCACTAAGGAAGAGTCGAAACTGGCAAGTAGGTCGCTCTGAGATTAGGGTCGACCAATCAGGTCATGCTCACTTTTGCTGGTGCTATTCATATTTTGCATCATGGTAGCTGAAATCATCAAAAAAACATAAGCAATGTGGAATTAATAAGTGGACTTGGCAAAAAAATACAGACACAGACACAGGACTTTTAGTTGATGACTTGTGTTTTACAACCTTTCAGTAGAATTTCCAATAAAAACTTGTTTTCCAACCTCTTCACCTCAAGATCCCTTTAAAAACATGCTGAGGCCAGTCTGGAAGTACAGCCACAAGTTTAGGTTTCCTATACAAATGTTCAATCTGAAATTAATTTGAATGGCTATAGAAATAACATTTCATAATAGTTTCCTAAAAGGTGTTCCAGAGCAGAAGAGCACAGCTGGTGACACTCAGCCCTCAAAAGATAAGCCAGTGGTTGCTTCCCTTCCAGGGGTAATCCCATCCTCTGTTAAGGAATCCTCCACAGACTTCGGTAACTTCCAGGGGGCAAATTATTTTTCCCTCCTCTGGTCCCTGTGTTCCCGGTATTTCCTTCACAATTGGTAAGTCAGAACACATTCAGCAACAGCCATAATGATGATGCTGAGTAAGAATTGAGCAATACATATATTTACCTTGACCTTGCATAACACAGGGAGAGATACAGAGACATTCATCAGACTTCCTGAACTACACTAATCATTTTGAGAAATGCGAGAACAGCCTTGCTGTCTGCTGGCCTTTGAAATTACAAGAAAGTTTAGGGTCTAGAGATTTTCCATTTTCTTTTGTTATGTGGAATTCATTTGAGCATTTGTACATTTAGTAATAAAAATCAGCATTTTTCAATCAAGGGTGATTCTCAAGAAAGCTTGCTATGATGTTGGAGAATGAATGTGTGGCAAAATATATTCATACTCTCCATAGCAGGGCCCTAGCCAGTAAAAACACACTGACAGTAGCCCAGAGACATAAAAGCAGGAGGCAAAAAGAGAAAGACAAGATCTCTCTGTAAACTCACCTGTGTCACCTCATCAGGCTCCGCAGTGCAGTGTTTCTTAGCACCTGGCTGGCTGTGGCTGATAGATGCTTCCTGAGAGTGGTTAACATTAGCTCTATCTCTGCTCTCTGCTGTGGTGCTCCAGACATGGTTTAATCTGTGTTGCTGGTGCATAGTGTGGAGACTGATGCAATATGTTGTGGGATTCTTTGCTTACCACAAGAAGGAGAAATCCATGGGAGCAGCATATTAAAAAAGCAAGCAAACAAACAGCAAAGTATGAAAAGAAAGCCACTTTCTTCCCTCATTAAAAAACACCCTCATCCTTGGGAAACAGCATAGTGAGAAAAGCAAATGAGGAAATATGCAGAAGAAAACTATTTCACTGCACATTAAGTGTCTTCAGACAGCCAAGAATTTGTGGTTGCATGTGCAACCTCCACTGAACTCTTCATGTGCATAGACATTGACTGTACAATTTATTTATTGTTATCTGCTTATATTCAAAAAACAAATAAAGAGAAAAAGTTGGCAGTGGTCACATAGCGAGGCAGAGGGAGCCCATCTTAATTCTCCTGATAATTGAACTGATGCCCTGTGTACTGCTCTGATGCCCTTGAGTAGAAGCTTTAACAAAATCACTAATAGATTGCTGGCGGTGATATCAGCATCATCATCATCATCATCATTGTTCTTGCTGTTATTATTGTGATGCTCACAGCTAATGTGAGCATACTGGGACTCAGGAGAGTATGCTGGGACTCTCCTGCTGAAGTTCCAAACTCTATAACTTCTGCCCATAACAGGAATGAAAGCAATGAGGTTTATCTATAAGCTTGTGGCTTACAGCAAAAAAATGTATTAAAATGCACTAAATGAAAGAAAAGTAAGAGTCATCAAGAATAAGAATTTGACTTTATTTATAAAAACTTGTCGTATCATCAGAAAAGGAAAAAAAAAGTGAACACACCAGTTTTAGCTAAAGTGTGATTCGAAAGTAAAGGCAATGAGTAGAAACAATTTAAACATAAGATAATATAACAAATGGGAAGGTTGGAAATGTGTTTTGGTATTTCTCTCTAATTTTGTTGATGCGGGAAGCTGAAGGTGTCAGACACAAGCCAGAGCTGAAAAAGCCAGACAAGAAGAAATAGAGTTTTTTCAAGTGTATCAGGAACAAATCAAATGTTAGTAACAATAAAGGTAATGTGCTTCCAGTCTGTGTTTGGGAGCAAGCAGGATGACACACGAAGATCACATGAGGATGATAAACAACTTTCTGAGGCTTTAGTGATTCAGAGAACATGAAACAACCCTTTTTGAAACCAGCAGGCCTGGATAGCTTTGACTTGGGCATCTTGAAGTGAAGCTGATGTGGCCTCTGGTTCCCTGATGTTTCCTTTTAATCCGACAATACTGGGGAAATTACGGACGACTGGAAAAATGTTAATTCCCTGCCAATATTTGCTGAGGACAAACAAGACCGTGCAAAGATAGATAGGCTGAAAGCCAACCAGCCATTTGTATTAAAAAGGACATGTTAATAAATCAACAGTGAGGTTAATGGCTAGGACTACAATTAATGACCATTAATGACATATTAATATGAAAATAGCTTTTATCTAACAAAAATGGTATTTTGCATATGGCTGAGATTGCACAGCTTGAACATATTCCAGATATTTTATGCTTTTAGTAGCGCTTAATATCCTAAGTAAGACAAAATATGCCCTGTACAACTCTGAAGCTTACTTTTGATGGATAAAAGAACCATTTAACTGACAGCTATCTTTAAAGTTATTAGAAAATTTGGCTTCTGTAAGTTGCTATGTAAGAAGAATGAGGTACTCTTTTGAGGCATGGAGAAAATGCACAGTGAAAGAAGTTACTCAGGAAACAACGTCTGGCAGTTAAAATGAAACAAGCTTGAGGCAGAGACAAGGTCTACAGTCTCTCCAAAGGGAGACTGATTAGATCACTGCAGCAAATCAGCAAAAGCAGTGGTGGCAGCTCAGTCTCCTGCTGTTTCCAGCCATGGCTGGTTGCTTTTCCAGATAAACCTTTAGCATGACCCAATTGCAGACAACTGAGTGACATTTTGTGATTTGCAGTTCACTGGAAACAAGGAAGATGGTCTTAAATCCTATAAAAATGGCCCTGCTTTGAGCTGGTGGTAATGCACAAAGTATGTCCGTGTTGTATTGTACAGAGATTTTACAGCCCAATGCATTAATTTGTATAGGCATACATCATTTTTTAATGAAGGATTATGAAGCAGGATATAGGACAGTTCCTCATTTCAAATGTTCTCTTTGGCCCCTTCTTCTTCCTTTAATGGTACCAATGCAGCATGTCAAATATGTCTCATGCCTCAGACTCCCATGTATGCATCTGGAAACACACACACACAAAAAAACAAACAGCAAAATAAATGAACCCAAAACCATGTAATTCCTTGGAAGGGCGTCTTCTGCAGATTCCAATAAAGTGGGTTTGACATCACATATTGTCTATGTCCATTGATGTCCATAGACATCACATAGTTATCCTGTATTGGCAACTTACAGTCTCCATAAGCTGTCGATACAGGATCAAACTCAAGCTCCCTTTATGGTCAATGGAGAGTTAATCAGCAGCACACCATGAAGATGAGGGGATGATGGCTCATCTCTTTAAGTGCATAGAGTGGGTGGATAAACTGAAACATAAACTCCACTGACCCCAATAGGTGTGATGGCAGCGCAGCCAGCCAGCTCAGGTTTAGTTCTTACCATGGAAGATGTGATGAACACCACCTTTTTTGGTCCTACAGATCTTCCCTTAGTGCTATGGCTTAGGGTTTTGATGTGAGTAGCATACAGGACCAAATCGAATATGTTGTTTTGGCCTTGCAGTTACTTTTATTTTATATGATAAAGGGAACTACAAGTCTCTGCTTTTTAGAATACAGCCAAGTAAATTACTTCAACACATGCATAAACTGCGTGCAAAGGACTCCAACACACAGAAGCTTTGACCAAGTTGCGGGAGGATGGGTTTATATTTACCTTTGTGCATCTGCTTCAGCTGAATGGTTAGTTAAAAAATTAAACCTTTTACCTTGACACAGCTCTACCTGTCACTCATGTCTTTCCCCTTTCTCCTCTTATCTGAACACGGTTTTAAGGAACGGCTCCCAGAATTCCTGCCAACTCCACACGACAAGGTGATGATGTAATATAATTTCCTCTCCATGTGCTAAGGCAGATACTATGCAGATATGCCATATTTATGGGATAATGACAATATTTCCCTGACCGCATGATTAGTAGGGTGAACGCAAGGAAGTGCTGCAAGGAATTACTCAAGATCAGAGTCATTTATACCAAAACTCTGTCACATTTCATTCTGTTTACAAAGAAAAAATAAAGCAGTTAAATCTAGTATTGATCTTAGTTCAACACATACAGCATGTTGGGGGTGTTCAGCTCTGCTCCATGGAGAGGCAAGTATCAATGAGGCATTGTTCTCTCTTACCAGTGCATCTGAAGGGAGGTTTAACCTGGTTCCCAAGTGTAGGGGTACAGTCTTTCATACAGTGGCAAGCCCAAAAGTCTGAGTACTGGTTCAAGTCCCAGGAGTTACTCTGGGAAGAGAGTTCTGCTACTATCTCCAGTGCTGGTTCTCATCAGCCACTCTACAGTAGGCATGAAAATTGCATGGCAAACAAAGAATAACCTGAGGATTAGGTGTGCAAATCTCTTCTAAGACCTCAGACATTCTGCATGTGCAGGTACAAATCAGTCTCCAGAAACACCTTCAGTTTTACAAAAGGCACAAGCAGACACCATCAGTTGTAACCTACGGCTAACCTCGAGCCCACCTCAGTGTGAAAAGTTGGACGGTGCAATCTGAAATCCCTTTGGGCATTATGGCTATGATTTTAAGGGTTATGCCTTTCATGCATCAGAAATTACTCTGTAAATGCCAGATTCTTCAGGATACTCCAGCTCCTTTATATTGCTTTGGGGAAGCAGAGCAATTAACTGCTTTAGCTTGCTTTATAGCTGCTTTGTGTCTCTGGGGCAGTGCAAAGGGGTTTCATGCATTTTCTCTTGCAAAGCGTAGGGCTTGCTAATGGTAGGTGTAAGAATAAATGTTCTCACCTGGGACAAGGGAACAGAAACAATCATGCCCAGAAACCTTCCAGAGACCCCAAGCACATTGAAGGGCACTGGGCTCCCCATTAGCTGGGGAAACGAGAATATATGTTTTATGGATTTTCCCAAATAATTTGCCAAAAGTCTCACTTCCAGCTAAGAACTGGTACAGAAATGCTGCTGGATGTGTAGGAAGGAGCACGTGTGTGGTATAAGGGATAAGCTGTGGAAAAAACTGTATCACCAGGAGCTAGATTTGGAGCTTATATGCCCACTACAACTCCTTGTTCCACGTTGTAATAGGATTTCACATTATCTACCCAGCCTGAGGCCCAAGAACATGAAAAGTTCATGCATATGAAACATCTGTTTTATCATTCATTTCAATAACTCAACCAGCAGATAATTTACTCCAGCACTTTCTTTACCATGCTTCTCCACGGGAAAGTACAGTGGAAACAGCTAGCCCTCAGTAAGTACTTACAGCTCCCTGGAATGCTCACAGGCAAAAGGATACAGGAAATGCAGGCTTTGGGCTTGTTGGTGTGGATGTGCTGCCATTTTGGCTTTTCCTACAGTAAAACCTTTAAGAAGAGCTGAGAGAGGTTTCATGCCCACTGCTGTGTGTCTGAGACCATTTAATGTGGCCTTTTAAGATATTTAATACCATACCCTATTCCTCTTCAGAGTTCCCACGCCCCAGTTTCCAAGGAGGGTGTCTAATTAAGAGACATTGATAACTGAGTACAGAGGGCTGATACCTTTTGTCATTTGATGGCACAACTCTTTCTTAGGCATCTACTTCTCTGACCCAGTGCAACACTGAGGTTTCTCTTCACTCACAGACGCAATGATCCTACATTCTTTTTAGTAACCTTGTCTTACTGAAAATGAGTCGTTGAAGGATCCTGGTTCCTCCCAGTCTCCAGACTGGAAGTAAAATGCAGCCTGCACTGCTGGCAATTGCATGCATCAGACAGATGGTCTATGAGGACATGCAAGAAATGGAAACTAGGTCAGTTTTCTAAAGATGCATGTAAATGAATCGCTGGAGCATGTAAGGACAAAACCATAAAGGCCAAAGCACAGAATGGTATAGAATAAGCAAGGGATGTGAAAGGGGACAAAAAACTTTCTACTAATATTTCATCAGAAAGAGGAAGATGAAGGAAGAAGCTGGGCCTCCACCTAGTGAGAAAGGAAAGCTAATAGTGCCTGGAGGGCTGAAGTGGTTAATGCCTTTCACATATGAGCCTTCATTAAAAATGCTATAAGCCAAAGACACACTATCACCGATGACTGCAGAAGAGGAATTCAGACTACAACAAGCAAAAGGCAGTCTAAGGGAATTCTTTGAAAAGACAGATTTTTTGTTCAAATCAGATCACTGGCTAGGCACTGTCTTGAAGGATATGTGAGACATGATAGGGAAAGAAAATGGCTCTATTAATGTGGAGGGTAAGGAAGAGCTGGGGAGTTATCAATCGATCAGCATACTTTCAACACCTAGAGAAATGTTGAAACAACAAGTGGAACAGACCATTTTGAACACTTTGAAGATATGAAATAGTCTAGCATATGTTGGTTAAAAACAAATCATGGTTAAAAGAACACCAGATCTGTGACAGATCTAGAAGATATGGGAGACAGAGTACATAATGTAGAAGGTGATTAAGTGGCTGTGGTATGATTTCATCTTTACTGTAGTTAGACTTTTGGAGCTATCTCACTTGAAATTTGCTCAAGTGAGATGGGAATCTAGCCCAGATTAAATTCTTTAGTGTGAATGGCTAGGTAGGAAGTTATCCTCAGTGGGGTGTATCCGTGCTGCTTTCTTCCCTGGAGGAATAGCCAGAGTGGGGCTCTGGGATGTAGCCTGAGTTTTTTCACGATCTTTGTGGTTTGGATAGCATCACAGAAGCTACATCTGCTGATGATATGAGTTAAGGTTTGAATAGAAAACATCCTGCAGAGATCCTCTGAAATAGTCAGTTCATAAAGGAGTTCAGGACAACAGGAGTCACAGGGTTGACTCAAGCTTTTCAGTTCTACCAGCAACACTGACTTCTTTTTTTTCCAGGGATGAAGGAACCAGTCTGACATGCATTTGCTATAGGAAAACTAATACAGGGGAAATAATCGAGAGGGAAAGAAGTCCTGCAGGTTACTCATTGTCAGGGCATACCTAAGGGTGGGTTTTGATGCTGCTGAGATTTAGTTGCTATTGTCAACCATTTTACCCCAGCAGATTTAACTGATGTTGCAGGATTGTGACTATTCAAGTGACTGCTTGTTCTGGCTTGACGGCCATTCATCTCAATGGGAGCAACCAATGTTGTAGGAATATGTAGCTTCCTGTGGAAGTAATCTAGGGATTGTAGGTTAAGTGGGAAGTAAGTGAACTCTAGGAAGGTCTCCGTCTAGTCCTAGTGCTATCTCTAGTTTTGGGCATTTTAATAGGTAAAGAAAGAAATTACGGTGTCTGAGCAAAGAGTGGGAGAACTGGGGAAGGAAAGAAGGCTGCAGTGGAGATACACATCTTTAAACTGTTTAGATGGTGCAATAAAGGGGAAAGAAATTCCTCCAGTATGCTCAAGGAGCAGTAGACTTCACTTACACTGCAGCAAGGGAGGCTGAAGGTAGACATTAGGCTTAACTCTCTTAACTCTGAGGTCAATGAAGTCCTGGAACAGGCTACTGCTGAGTGCTTAGAGGGAAAGTCTTGCTCCCTGAAGACAAGGTTAGAGAAACATCTGTCAGGAAGAGTTTAGTTAATGCAGTTTATGCCTTGGGGCAGGTATGAGAAGACACCCTGAAACTCTTCCAACCCTTTGACCATGCCTCGGACATATTACTTTGCCTCTCTCGCATTTTTCTTCATCACTTCCTGACTCTGCTCACTACAGGCTCAGTGCATTGGACTTGCCCTCAGTCCAGGCCTCTCCCGGCTCCAAAACTTCAATAAGCCTGAGGTTCCAAGGCAGAAGGGAGGTTGTGATGGCTCCCACACAAGGAGCTCCCTTGCCAGGAGCTGTACTCCATCACTGGTACCCTGAGGGAACCGTCTCCATCACCTGAGCAGACACTTTCCCCAGGCACATTTCAAGGACCCTGCTCCAGCACATAGTGAGTAAATAACACCAATAGGTTTTTAACACATGAAAGCTCTCCTAAGATGATCCCTTTACTTGCAGTCTCAGCAGCCACTTTTGGACCTCAAACAGGTCCAAGATTTTTCTTCTTAGGATGCCTGTGGGAGGTAACACAGATGAGGACAACAGTCCCCAACGTGTAAAGAGAAGAGTGCCTTTCCTAGGAAACCCATTGCCTCTCTGACCTTCAAGTAACAACTTGAAGTAATGGAAAATAAGGAAACTATCTACCTCCAAGGGCACTGTGATGTCTCAGTCATGGGGCAAACTGCATTTTCCTGGCTCCATGCTGAATTCTGCTCCATGAGGTGCTGGGAGTGCAGCCAGCCAGTGCCTCAAGGGCTGCCACCAGGAGCCAGGCACATCATGCCAGAGAATTGCATTTGACACGGAGAAAAGCAAATGGTTAAGACTGAAAAAGGCAGCAGAGAGAGCTTGTCAAAATAATATAGAAGTTAATGGTCAAAAGTGACCACTGTTCCTTGAAATTCCAGTTTCCTCTAAAACCGAGCACTTGCATTTGTTCTGAGAGGTGTTTCTGTGGGATGCCCCAAAGGACAATCTGAGATGTGCGAGTCATGTTGTGATAGACCAAATGGAGGTCAGGGAGTCAAAATGAGTGGGAGTAATGGAAACCAGCCTGGATGGAGCTGAAGGACCCTATGGAATCAGGGGAGAGGCTTCATTACAGCTGAAATAGATCGCACTGTATTGCAGCCTGAATGCACTGATTAAAACCATGTTATGAGAGGTCCTAAACAACAGTCCTGAGCATTGCAAACATAAAGACTACATGTTGTAACCTAGCAGAAAAAAACCAGCTTAATCAAAAAGTCTGCTGGAGTGGGGACAGTGAGGAAGGTCCTTTGATGCACCAGCATCAGCCCCCAGAGTCTTCAACCTGTGATATATGAAGTCAAGTTAGTCAAAAAAACTTCTCTCTTGTCAAGTAAGGAGTAGGTATCATCATGACATCGTTAGGGTAAGAAATAGCTTTGTGGAACACTGTGAAGAGTCTTCATGCTTGGCATCTAGTGCTGCTGCTGATGTCAAATTGAGCCTCAACTAGGCGAAACCATCTCAATGAAACTAAATGTTCTTCAAAGCTCATGGATGTAAAGGTTGTATTTTTAGCTTTCCTTTTACAACAGAACAAAAAGACCACACTGGTCACAATTATTGCTAATTGTGGGGTATACAGGACTTACTCCCTGTATCATTTCAATTCTGAAATCCAGGAATAACTAATGCAGCCTTAGGAGAACAATGAAGTGGATTCCATACAGGAATCTTCTCCTTTTCCTTCCCCATTCTTGTGCTGTGCCCGCCTCACAGAGTGTCCCACAGTATGTCCTCCTTGTCAAAATTCCCTTTGGGAAGCCTGTCCTGGTTGAACATGTGCAGCCCAGCAGTTCCTCAGGAACTCAACAATTTCAGGCATGACTAAATGGAGATGGACTCAAGCCATGTTAATGGGAAAGAAGTACTGCCAGAAGCCATGAAGCCATTTTATTACCTCATGAAGAAGAAAAGCATCTGCTGGATCAAGGTAGACATCCACTGCACCCACCTTTTGCACGTGGGCTCAGGACCATGTTCCATCCTGTTCTTCCTGTTCTGCCCTGCGGAGAAGGACTTGGGGGTGTTGTTTGATGAGAAAATAAACATGAGCCAGCTTCAGTGTGTGCTCACAGCCCAGAAAGCCAACCGTATCCTGGGCTGCATCAAAAGGAGCATGACCAGCAGGTCGAAGGAGGTGATCCTGCCACTCTACTCTGCTCTTGTGAGACCTCACCTGGAGTATTGTGTGCAGTTCTGGTGTCCTCAACATAAAAAGGACATGGAACTGTTGGAACAAGTGCAGAGAAGGGCCACGAGGATGATCAGGGGACTGGAGCACCTCCCGTATGAAGAGAGCCTGAGGAAGTTGGGGCTGTTCAGCCTGGAGAAGGGAAGGCTGCGTGGAGACCTCATAGCAGCCTTCCAGCATCTGAAGGGGGCTTATAGGGATGATGGGGAGGGACTCTTCATTAGGGACTGTAGTGACAGGACAAGGGATAATGGGTTAAAACTTAAACAGGGGAAGTTTAGATTGGGTATAAGGAGGAAGTTCTTTACTGTAAGGGTGGTGAGGCGCTGGAATGGGTTGCCCAGGGATGTTGTGAATGCTCCATCCCTGGCAGTGTTCAGGACCAGGTTGGACGAGGCCTTGGGTGATATGGTTTAGTGTGAGGTGTCCCTGCCCATGGCAGGGGGGTTGGAACTTGATGATCTTAAGGTCCTTTCCAACCCTAACTATTCTATGATTTTATGATTCTGTGATTCTTCCCTGATCTTCTTTTCCCTCAGGTTGAATACAAGTCTGTATCATGACATATGCTCCAAAATGCTGAGAGGAGGAAAAGGAAGAAAAAATAAGCCCAGAAGGAAACAGTGAGTACTCTGTGTGGTACCCTCAGTCCAGGAGAGGGGAGAAAGTTTATTATACTAGACAACAATGGAGCAAGGTGGACACAGCAAAGCTTGGGGCAGTGACCTGTTCTGGAACTCCGGGTGTGATACGTCACCTCCTGAGCCCAAATCCCCTTCTGTGCCTTTTGGGTTGGCAAATAACAGTGTTCCAAATAAAATCGGGAAACAAAATCATAATGCTCCCAATTTTGTAAAACTGATAACAAACACCAGCAGACATTATGGAGAACACTCTCCAGGGAATGCAAAAGTACTTTATTATCTTCGTTATATTCTCTTTTAAATGCTTCAGATGCAATTATCTCTGGTAATAAGAAATGTGTGTCCTGGATGCTTTCCATAGCTGGGACCTCCTTCTACTGAGGCCTCAAAAACAGCCCATATCAGACCCTCAATTTGTTCACCTTCTTGACTTATAACTACTCTACATCCACTGGAATGTGACACGGTTTAGTGTGAGGTGTCCTTGCTCATGGCAGGGGACTTGGAACTGGATGATCTTAAGGTCCTTTCCAATCCTAACTATTCTATGATTCTATGATTCTGCGATTCTGTGACTGTATCTTTGCACTTTGAAAGAGTCCTAGGAAGAACTTGTGACACACATAGTATTTTACTTCCTAAGTTGTTAGTGTGAAAATAGATACCTTTGTTTTCACCCTTTTTGCTTTTATCACCGAGACTAAACTAAGGAAGAACAGTCATGGGCTGGAAGGTGGGGAAGCTTAAAAAGAATTAAAAGATGAGAACTTGAGCGCATGTGGACTACTTGTGCCTAAAGCAGCAGTGCTTTTGTGAGCACTACATCAATAAAGCCACTTCCCCCACAGATTTGTGTCTGGTGGCTAACTGCAAACTCCACTGAAGTTGTTTTCCTGCAGTTGGACGTCTGAGAGGTCTCAGCTGTGTGACTTCTCTGGCGTCTAATAGTGTGTGAACAATCACTTTCCCCAAAGGCGGGATACTCCTATGGCCTTTCTCTACTAGCTCAATGTCTTGTTTCACAAAATGCTCAGGAATGTGATTGACAAGGAGCTATCTCTCTTCCTGTCAAATTTGGCTTCCTATTGGCCAAGAAGCTCAAACATTACTGCAGAGGGACAGAGACAGACAGACATGAACACGTACAAAGTGATTGCATAAGCTCCATTTCCCCAGGAAATAGAGGCTGAGAGCAGCTCTGTTGAAAGAGAACCATTTCCTAACCAAAATCAAAGGAAACTTTGAATAACATGTTACCAGAGTCAGAATGCAGGATTTGAATAATCGGGCAATAGAGGGAAAACTGGTCCTCCAATATTTCACATTTCAAACAGGTTTAATCTCTTTGGGATCTATTAATCACTTTTTAAACTTCCCATCAAGTTTCTTTCTTACTTTCTTTAATACGAAAAACAAATTTGTCTGCATTTATTCACAAAACATTTTAAAAACAACACATGGGCTACCAGGACAAACCTACAGAAAACCAGCCCATCTGAGACAGGAGATGGTTGTGTTTTATAGACCTCCTTCCTTCACACTAAATGAGATTTCATTGGCTTGTTCGTGGGTTGTTGTTTTTTTTTCCAGCCAAATATATGTATGGTCTAACCCAACCTTGAGAATTCACTGACATATTTCCACTGTTGGGAAGCCTCATTGTGTGACTAAAAAGGTCAAGCCTGTTTCTAGCCTTAATGTAGACCCAACTAGGAGCAATGGCACTGGTCACAGTGAATTTCTAGCAGAACAGAGGTTTCCTTCCTCATGGGGCCAACTCCGTCCCAGAGACAGAAGGATTTTGCTGCACAAGTAGAAGGAAAGAAGGCCCAGATTAATGAATAGCTGTGTAATTCTGTGGTCACTGGTCTAGAGAATAGAAATACCAGGGTGTGCACGTTATCCACAGTGGGTGAAGTCATTTTTTGGAGCATGTCATAAAATTACTTGTCCAAGAGACCATGAAATGAAGCAGGACAACCTATGAAGTGCCACTTCAGGAATGTGTGCAATCTTTGTTGGGATTCTTCATCCTTTCATAGTTTGTTAGACAATTTATTTCCCTCTCTTTTCATATGCATCAAGAAAAAACATCTGCAGGAGGCAAACCCAAAGGTTAATTCCTCCCCTGCACTTCCCTCATTTGTTCAAATAGTTGAGCTAATATTTATGAATAATGCATTGCACCCATGAATGCCACAAATCAATGCAGCTCCAAGGACTTCATTTTTGTACCAGCTGAGGCTCAGACTCAATGTGTGCTGTTAATCCAGCTTCTTCTATTGGTTAACAGGTATTACGGAACTATTTCCAGAAAACTACTTTTCTATCTCAAGGATTTATCAGCCCTTGTTCATATCCCTGGCAGGTTCCTCATTCTCTGTGGCCTGTTTAATTTGGTTATTAATTATTCTCAGAGCTTGGCATCTTCTTTGTATGATAGTTTGGGGTACGTTTTGTTTGGTTCTGTGGGTTTTCTTTTCCCTATGTTCTCTTTGAAAGCTTTTATGAAGAAACTGATGGGTGTGGAGAGCAGATACTGAGACAGACAATTGTTCAGGAAAAACACTAGATACCCCAGAGTATTGTTGCTGCTGTCACGAATGCCTGGTACTGGTTCAAAACCATGAGAACATCTTTTTTGCCCAATAATGGCCACACAAATAGCCAAGAGGAAGTTATGAAAATTTAAGAATAGATAAACACAATAGTCAGGCCATTGCCATTTCAAGGAAGAAAACACAATGTCTGAAGTTCCTGGCATCAATAATTGAAAATCTAATATAACACGTATTTATAAATTGAGTTAAAGTTCTGGTTTTTGTTTTGTTTTTTTTAAATAAGAACTTGCAGAAACTAGTAATTTAATGCCTCATGTTTTTGCTACTGTCATTCAAACCCTCATGTTCTCATTCACACTGGAACAGCTCAGCTGCTGTCAACCAGATTAATACTGCTGAAATCAACAGTCGCACAGATTGACACCAGCTGAAGACTTGTCCTAATAAATCTTAGTCTATTTATGGCGGATGAAATCACAGTCATGCCTCCCCAGATGCAGTATTCTCACTTGGAATACAAATGGGTTTGGATGCATGGATGAATTAAATATTGAAGGTTCCATATTTCAGACTTAGCTGCTACTTCACCCTTATCAGTGGATCTGATTTATACCAGTTCTTTGGAGAAATAATCACTCAGTCCTGGAGTGCTCACACTCAGCCTGGTTTACCTGAACTAGCTGGTTTTCTTTTTAGCTGTTGGGTGTATTAACAGCCCTACAAATATGCCAGCACACAGAGCCCAAGACACATAGGGAGTGCATGCATGCTCAGTAACGGAAACCTGTATTGAATAACACTTCAAAGTACCTCCCTTCACCCGGCATTTTTTAAGGGATTGAGGGAATCCAGTGGTGGATTTACCACATTGGCTCCTGCTGGTACCTTCTGCATCATGGTACCAGGGATACAAGGCAGAACAGGAGCACAGGTGCTTTTAGCTCTCCATCCATATTGGGATTCCCCTCCATCTTCTTCTTTGGAAAGACTGTTTAGACAGCAAAAGAATGCATCCTCCTTCTGTACTGCAGCTTTTTGCACTCTGTGGTGTCAAGTCTCATCTGCAAAGGCCAGTAACTCAGTGGAAATGAGATATTTACCTGTGTTGAAGTGGGGATGGCTGAGTGCTCAGATGCTTGATGTTATCACAATGCAGCCAAACCAGATGTTTTCAAACTCTTGTTTCTAAAGCTTCTTTGATATTTCAAAGGGCCAGGCTGATGTAACTCTCCTTTCCATCACCTAAGTAGTAATAACAACAGCAATAATAATAGATGGCGTGATCAGACTCACCACCTACGTTCCCATTCCAGTGTGTACCTCCTAAAGCAGGTGAGGTTCCTTAACCTTCTTGCTTATTGCAGACCCAGCAGGGTTCCTGCTGTTCATCAGGAAAATCCTGCATGGAAAGGGTGTATTCTCCATTACCCTGGCATGGAGAAAGTCAGAAAAAGGGGGTTCTGATAGAAAACTAACACAGCTACTTGTTTGGTTTGTTTAAAAGCCAGACTCGTGACTCAGCCTTTACCTTTATGAGTCAGGAAATTCCAAGGTGCTCTTTTTTCCCTTGGACCTGTAGGCAGACTCTGATCTCACTTATTACAGGGTAAACCCACTGCAGGCAAAGAGCTATTCCTGCCACACGTTTTCAAGCAAGAGCAGCATCCCTCCTCCCTGAACCTTCTTCCTGTTCTTAGCAGTACCTGTGCTCTTTGGCCAGCTACAGCCTTCAGTAAAAGTGTCAGGCACATCAAGCAGCATGAAATAAATCAATCCATTTCCCAGTTTATTTAGTCTAAAAAGACTCTGAAATCGAGTCAAACTGAAAACCCTGTTTATGTGGCCGAGAAGCCTAAGGGACATATTGAAGAAGAAGTGATATTATAGTGTTAGGCTAACAGAATAAGAGCTAGTTTGCACTGTGGCAGGCTACCTGTTTCCAGTTCACTGTGGATGGTGTTGACTACAGAGCAATGGACAGTTGCATTTGCAGACATAATGTCCATGGAACGTGAAAGGGAGAGAGACAAAAGTCATAAAACTATAAAATTGCTTCAAGGTCCAGAAAACCAATTAGCAGAGACTTAAAAGCAATGTGGTTTCCTTGTTTTATTGAAGAGTCAGCAGTGATTTACTGAACCCTTGCATGTTTATATGTTGGAAGAAGGTACTGAATTCTCATCAGCCAAGCAGACATTGGCAGAAAGATGAAACTAGCAAACTCAGACTGAAAATACAGCACAAACTTTTCATAGTGAATGTAACTGTACTCACCAAAACATGAAGTGGATTTTCCATCATTTGAAGACCTGAAATTGAATCTAAGTCTTTGAACTAGACAGAGAAGAGTATTTAGGGCCTCTATTAATTAGGGTCAGTACAAGACTCCCCAGGATTAAGCCAGGTTGATACAGGATTGAAATGATCTCTTTTAGCATTGTCAGACTTGGAGGGAGCTGAGAGCTCCCAGAAGCAGAAGCCAAGGTGTGGGCTGCTGCCATCACTGGATTAAACAAGAATCTAAATGTCCCTGTTATTTAAGGCTTAATCAAATAACACTACACCATTCACACCTGTAAGTGCCCTGACATGCCATATCCATGCCATATCCATGCCATATCCACACAAGAATTGATATCAGAAAGGCTGCTGAGGCAGCTGGATGTCTCAGCATCCCTGCCCTAGAGCTGCAAGCCCACCCCTTGATCCCTGTCTCACCCAAGCTAAGACAGAGGGTCTGATTTATGATCATTACATGACAAACTCCCGTGACCAACATGAGGTGAGCTGTGGAGCTACAAGCAGCCAGAAGTCCACATCTCAAAGACTGCATCCTTGCTGATACACTTTGACCACAACATCCGCTAAGGAATTCACCGAGGGGAATGAAATATGAAGGAGAAATAGTTTAAAAATGAGTGAGATAACCATCTGTTTTGTGAGGGAAAAAGCCCAGAGCAGCACATTGCCATTTCTGGTGTAATTTGTAAAGTGTTCTTTCCTTTCATTTTGGAGTCTGATAGCTCAAGGGATTTAAACTCTTGTTCCTCTTCCATTCACAAAGCTACCTTTGCTAGGCCTGATAGCATGGTACTTTCAGCTCAAAGCCAGCAAACATGACTTGTAGGGGGCATTAGCCACCTGCTTTAGATCTGAGTCTATTAACCTAGGCTAATCCATCTAGTTTCACCTCTTTATTCAGGAGGACATCTCACCTTGGTCAGAAGAATTACACTCTTAAACTTTAACAAAGTACTTAGGGATTTGGACCCCAAAGTCAGGCACTGAGTGGTAGCCACACGTAGATGAACACCACTCAGGTGACACAAAGGTAGAGGGCTTCCTTCTAGATTCCTCATCAGGGAAAGAGAGTCCCTGTCACTGAGTATTGCTGGTGTGTGAGGAAGGATGTGTGCTGGTGACAGAGGGGTGAAAGAAACACTGGAATACAGAGAGGTAGGATGAGTTAACAGAGGAGAAAGTGAGGAAAGAGAGGGAATAATATGGAGGAAGGAGAATAGAAACAGCCCTATGGGAACCTGACAGAAAATACAATCATTAACCTGGTCTTCAGGATGGTGTGTCTTGGGAAAGGGCAGTGATAGAGGTGCTGGAGGAGGAACACAAAAGCTGGCACCTCCTCCAGCCTGCAGCCAAGCTCTGGATCACTTCCCAGGGCAGCCAGGTGTCCAGGCTGTCACACACACAAACGGGTCCTTTCGAGCTCCCTGGTCCAGCTGGTGTGAAACCATTAAACTGCCCATGTCACACCACACTAGAGATGAAAGTCACTGCGAGAATAGGTGTTACTGGAGTGCAGCTTCCTTGCTGTAACCCACCCACCATCAGCCGCAGCTCTGACCTTCAGTCATGCCAGGTTCAGGGGCAAACCCCAACACAGTGCAGCTCCACTGGAGGGCTGGGGGGCTCCTGGAGGGTGGGGGGGCTCACCTCAACCTGACCCAGCATAGCTGAGCTACAGGAGGTAGGCAAGGCTGGGCAGAGGTTAAGGCATCATCATCTCAGTTCTAGTCTGACCATCAGTGCTCAGCCACCCATCGCTGCCCACGGGGGTTTGCCTACTTTTTTTAAACTCACCTTGACATCTCTTTTAGACAACGTCTTTCTTGGGTTTAGGACCTGTAAAGGATTTTTCTTCCCTTTGCAAGCACTTATTTTCCTTATATTATTCTATCTCAATTTAAGGATAAAAGAGCCATTAAATTATCTAAAATTCAGATTTAGAAGAGTGATGAAAATACTGTGTCTGTGCCTAGGTAAAAGGAGAAAACCACATCAAGACGACCCAGCTAAAATCAAAGTACTCATTAACAGGTATGCAGGTGATCAGAGGGTTTAGCTCTGTTCGGGGTGAGGTTTGCACTACCATGTACCAAGGTAATATTTGTTATGGCCACGGCTGGGTATAATTGTAACTCTATAAGTAACTATAACCATAGCTATAACTATATAAATAATTATAACTAACTATAGTTAGTTATATATATATACTTACATAACTATGTAAGTAACTCTAACTATAGCTGTAGCTATAACTACCTATAGCTGTAACTATAAACTGCAACTATAACTAGATTTAGTTACAATATATAAAGAAATATGTCTGAGCCCAGGAGCTGATGCACACTCTGGTACATTCCACCAGAATCAGGGAAGGGATGTGTAGCATGGCAGGGGACAGTGTGCCCTTCCTTCCCTTTCCCATATGGATTGCTCTGTAAAGATGGGGATCTCAAGGGTGCCAACATACTGCATCCCACAAGGCACACTTGCAGGGCAATTGTCCTTCTGAACATCAAATGAAGCCACTCTTTTAAAAAGATTAAATACATCAATGATCTTGTACGTATTTGAGTGCAAGAGTCTGGGTGCTCCGAGCATTTCAGTGCTATGCTGAAATCGCAGCGTGCTGGAGCACGGCGCTGCAGCTTTCCCTTTAAGAGCCCTTTGGCTAACGGCGATAGACTGAAATGCAGGAGGTGGGACAACACCACACACAAAAATGAAGAAGTGGAGGCAGGAAAAGTTTCTCCAGAGGAAAAATGCAGGGCTTGTCCTTCACCCTGACGTCAGATCTGTCTTTAATAAAACCCCCAAAGAGCCAAGAGAAAAAGGCAGAGTGCCTAGGCTTGGGTTGCCGGTTTGGGATTGCTCTGCATTCCCCAAGGTGGTGTTTCTGTTCAAAACGGCTCTAAAGCTGGGTTCAATCAATGTATTTAATCCCGGCTTCCAGGGATGAGGTGGCTTTTGCCCTGGATTCTAGCAACAAGCAGCATTTTGCAGGTGAGTTTGGAAACTGCAGGAGAGACTCTTCCTCTGCAAACACACTTGGGTTCAATGCACGGTGGGCTGGGAGATCTGAGCGTGGTGCATGTGGGAAGGTGGGCACTGGAAAGGAGGTGGGAGATGTGGGAGCGAGGAGAGAAAGATGATCTATAGAGGAAAGGAAAGGAATAAAAGGAAAGGAAAAGGAAAGAAGAGGAAAAAGGGAAGGAGTAAGGAAATGAATAAGGGAAAAGGAAAGGAATAAGGAAAAGGAAAAAGAATAAGGGAAAGGAATAAGGAAAAGAGAAAGGAATAAGGGGAAGGAAGGTGTGAAGAAGTGTCTCTGAGTTGAGGGATCTGCACAGAAACCTGTAGTGTGGGGCATTTTGTTAGTGTAGGGGTTTATTTTTCCATTTCTACTCTTTCGTCGCTCCTGTTTGTGCTGGGAAGCCAAGCAAGGGGGAGAAGCTCTCCTGTTCCTGCCCGCAGTAACGGGGTGAGGCTGTCAGGGGAGCGGGTCGTAGGGGCCAGGGCAGGTCCCGACGGGCGGCGGTGCCCGAAGGGGTCGGGGCCGCAGTGGTCCCGGGCAGCTCCCGCCGCGGGGCCGGGGCCGCAGCAGGGACCGGGGCTGGGAGTGGAGCCGGAGCCGCAGGTGTGCCGCTGCCGGCACAGGAGGAGGTTGTTTCCCTCTCTCCCGATCTCTGGTCCACGCAGCAGCAGCCGCTTCCCTTCGCCCCGTCTTTGGAAAGACCTGTATGGGGAAGCCGCTCGTTTCAGGAAGGGGTTCGCGTTTTGTTTGCCTTGCCCCGGTGTGTGCCTACCTTCCGTGTAAAATCTCTGGGGGACAGAAACTGGGAGCTGTGGTGCCCAGGACGGTGACTGTCACAACAGAGGGTGGGGGAGATCCTGTCGCGACAGAGCGGCCACGTCAGGACCTTCAGTGTCCCTGATCCTCGTCCTCATCCCCATTCCTGGACACAACTCCAGGCTCAGGGAGCCCTGAGGACCCGGAAAGTGAGGTGGATCCTAAGGGACCCATTTGAGCCACCCTGCTGGAGGCTGGGACAGTCCCTGAGCCAGAGACATGTGAAGCTGTGTCTGAGCATTACTTCTGCTGGAAGGGGGGTAACATCACCCACTTTGCATAGGGGGTACTCTGTTTTGTAGGGCTGCTGGTATCAGGGGTTGGCTTCTGTGTTGCGAGATAAAGCGAGAAAGTGTTACGGGTGATGTGGTGCACCAGACACACCTGTGTGACAGCAGATGGCGAAGTGATAAGTCCTGTGTGAGTGCTGAGATGGATTGATAACGGTGCCTCTTCTAGCAAACAAAATGCAACACAAATAACAAACCTGGCAACAAACAAACAAAGTACCCCTCTTGTGCCCTCTGAGGGAAGCTGCTTCTCTGCTCAGTTTTTGTTGAGCAAGTAAAAGGTCACACAGAGGGAGAATAGTGTTACTAAGGCAGATGAGCATAAGCCTTGTTAATTTTACAGTGGTTGTCCTGGGTTCAACTGATATCAAAGATGTTTGTAAAACATGATGCTGTGGCATAGAGGTATGTGTGAGTGCACACAGACACATGCCTGTTGTGGGGGCAAGTAAGCACAAGCCAAATATTGCTGGGAGCATGTTTGGTCCAAAGAGTATCTAAAAAAGAGTTCAAAACTATGTCAAAAAATAGCCTAAAAAGAGTCCTGGGTCTCTACTGTTTCAATTCAAGCTCTCAGGTGAATGGAGCAGGTGAAGTTGTGCCTGTCCAGAGCACCTCGGGGGCACTGTTGCCTCCTGAACATATACACACAGTGAGTTGGACCTTAGAAGGCTGTGCTTAGAAACCATTGAGTAGGGGTGATTTCTCCCCAGTAATAAAGTGGCTTTCTGTGGGTCTTTTCGACCCCAGAACTGGACTGCGATGAGGGGTTGTTTAGCAGAGGAAGGACACATTTCTATCTGGCATACATAAAGGAGTGGGGAAAAAGGGATGAAGAGAGTGTACAGCATGGATTGATGAGAGGGACTGGGGAGAGCAACTGGGAGGTGGTATTAGTCTTTGTAATACTTACAGGACTTTTGGGAGAAGAGCAGGCTTAATTTGATCTCCTTAAGAGGATGATGTCTGAAGAGCAAGGGATGTTGCAATTGATGTGGGATATTGTGAATATCTCTCTGGCATGTCCACCCTGTTCATTAGAGAGAGATCTCAGCTAGGTCACACGGGTCATAACACACGAGTGCTGGTAAAGCTCTGACACTCATTGTCTGCTGTGTTGCATCTTTGGTGGCATCATCACAACTGTAATAAAGATCTTTCCAGCACTTCAGAGACCTCCATGTAGCATCACGCAGGTCACTGTGCACAGGCAAAAAGCTCTGTGGTCTCCTTGGAGATTTGTCACTCTTCACTTGTATAAAGGAATATGGACAGAAAAAGATGCTCCACTGGGAAAGAGGAGGGTTGACTGTCTGGAATATAACAGGAATATATATGCTTGTTCTAGGAAGACAGAGGAGTTAAAATGGGAAGGTCAGGCAGGTCTCAAAGGGCATTTCAGAAGGTAACTCTCAGGTTCTACCAGATTGTCCCATGTCTCCCAGTACTGAGTTCTTAAACAATTCTATCAACGATGCTTTATTAGGGCCTAACTGCACAGGCGATGGGCTTGGGAAGAGAAAAACGGCTGAGCATAGCTGAGATTTCAGGCACAAGTTTTCAAGCATCTCTTAAAATATGGGTTTGTTTTTTTTTCATAGATGTAAGGGCAAAGACCATGGGAGCCCAAGTCCCATCAACTTGGCTGAGATTCCTCAGTGCCTGAGTCATTTCTGCAGCAAGACTGGATGTGTTGGCCCCTTTCAGTGCTGCACAGTGAGGAATCAGATCCAGGATCTTCATCCCTGATGGCTCAGCAGATAGGAAACCCCTTCTTCAGATGGGTTGAAATGTCCCAAACCAGGGTGGTGATTACAAAAGCTATTCTGCTCTTTGTAGAGAATGAGAAAAGGAGATTAATAGGAAGAACAACATTGGAGGTTTCTAAAACATTTGAAATGAAGGGATGGGTAGTGTGTGGATTAGAAATCTAAAATAAGGAAAGGGGGTAAATGCAAACCTGCAGACTTTAGTGGTGATGAAGAGTAGTAGGTTGAATAGCAAAGAATGGTGTTGCTCTCCCTCACATTAACTAGCAGGTATTGACACTTTCATTTGATATGATGGCATCATGGCATGCAAACACCAGGCTTTTGGCTTTAGTGGGTGAAAGGGAGGAGAAAGATGTTCAAATATGACTTTATATAGGCACCCCTCCTCTGTGAGCATTGATTCCACTGATAATGACCCAAATTCAGGGCTGCCTCAGGCTGTGTGGAAAGTGGTTTAAGAACCATAATGTGTGGTTTTTCCTTCTCCTTTTTATAAGATCTATCGGCACATATGTGAGGCCAAGAATTTCATTTGTAAAATATTCAGATTTGGTGGCAGGAAAAAATGATTACATTTCTTTGGGCTCTTCCAGGCAAAACCACATTCTGACCAAATGTGAACCAAAAAACCCCAACAAGAAAAAGCTACAGATTGATTTATTAATTTATCTATTTGCTTTGCTGGCAGCTCATATGTAGTCTAATGCTAAAGGTTCCAGACACCTTTATTCTTGCCTGCAAAAATCCTTTTGCTCTCCAGGGGAGTTGAGCTGAGGTTTATCTACAGAGTGCTTCTTAAAGAAGGCTGCAGGCTCACAACATGGATACATAGGTAATGTTAGGCAGCATAGGTTCGAAGTTGATGTGTCTTGTCCCTCTATCTGCCCCACCTTGACAGCATCTGGTTATCTGGCTTGATACACTTCTCTTTAGAAGGCTCCTATCCTACATTGCCATTGTAGGATGTCAATTAAAATTGCTCTGGTTATAGCACCTGAAGATTCAGCTATGCAAATAAGTATCTTGTGGGTGCATCATACACAGGGCTTTCCCAAAGCTGATCGTTTTTCAGCCCCCCCCCCCCCCCCCCCCAATCCACTTGCAGAATGAAATCATTGAAAAGGCAATATCCTGAAGGCAGTGCTAAACATGCTTCACATGAATTAGAGCTTGACCCAAGTCTGTTCCTGATGATGATGCCTCCTGAACGCACAAACACACACAGAGTTTTTGCCAAGAGTAGCTTCTTCATACCTTCTCTGTCAACGTTTGAATTTGCCATCAGCTGCCAGTGTGCAACAGCTTCTTTGCCAGCATTAACTAAGCAGAGCTGGGGACAGGAGCTGGCTTCCTCATCCCCTCGCAGTTGAGGCACTGCCTGTTTGCATCCCCTGTGCAGGTCCTGTACCCATTTCGTACTGCAACAGAGCTGCTGCAGTGTGAGTACTTTGTTAGTGAGGCTTCTCAAGGAAAGACATTACTTCAGAATGGTAGCTCTGGGTTTTAGCAAAAGGATGAGATTTACATGGTGCTACGGGGCATCTGTCCTTAGAAAGAATTGTCTATGTACTGATAGGACAAGGGGTAATGGGTTTAAAATAAAACGGGGGAAGTTCAGGTTAACTCTATGGAAGAAGTTCTTTACTGTGAGGGTGGTGAGGCACTAGAACAGGCTGCCCAAAGAATTGGTGAATGCTCCATCCCTGGCAGTGTTCAAGGTCAGGTTGGCTAGAGCCTTGGGCAACATGGTCTAGAGTGGGGCGTCCTGCCCATGGTCTGGGGTTGGAACTGGATGATCTCAAGGTCCTTTCCAACCTAAACCATTCTATGATTCTATCTTCTCCTGCCTTCCCCAGGTGCCATGAAAAGGCACAGGTCAGAAAGTTCAGAAGTCTTCCACAACCACGTGGGACATTTGGCTTCTTTCTTCAGAAGCTCTGGGTTCTCATGCTGAGCTATTAGGAGCTGCTTTAGCATCTTGGCAGTGCTCAGCTTACTGAGAACTGCTCTTTTTGGATGGCCTCAGTGTCCCAGAGGGGTCTTGAGCATTCCTGTCTGGACAGCCCTGGCTCTCACACACAAGTGAAAGTGAAGCTGTAGTATCATGTATGTGGACATTGGCAACATGGCCTGGCAAAAGCTGAACGCCCACAGCTTCAGCTGAAGATACATGTGAGTATCAAACCTGACAGTGTCTCATGCTGTGGACCAGAAAGCAGGGTAAGGTTCCCTCAGCCTTTCAGATTTGTTACCAGGAGGTGCAGGTCAGCACCCTGTATTAATATTCCCCCTGATTTCCCCTTTGCTTTCATATAATATATATCAACCATCCTCATTCATAGGGTCCTTATGTTAAAAGCAGAATTTTCTGTTTCTGTTCTAGAAACTTTTACTTAGAGCTGTCACATGGGCCTAAATGAATTCTACCCATTTATTTTCTTTCTGTGTTCTGATGCCCACCAAGAATCCAGACTCAGTTTCTTGGGCTGGCCTTACAGCACCCAATTTCCCCATCGTTCCCCCTTCCAAGTTTTGTCCCACCTAGGGTTTGTTGCATCCTGAGGTGAGTTACCTTCAGCCCTCCATTGCTGCAGGCTGGCAGCTCTGTGTGGATGTTCTCCAGTGCTGCTCTGGGTTTTCCAGCTGTGGGTGAGGATTCCCTGCACCCTGATGGTCTCCCAGCCCACTGGTCCCTCTGTTATTTATTGTTTTCTCACTGAAACCTTATATGTTTCCCTCTTGGCTGCTGCTTATTCTGGCATCCTGGATGAAGCTTCTGGAGTCCTCTTAATGCCTTATGCCTTCTAATAGACTGCTTCTGGGCTTTGACTTGCACCCTTGCATCTGGGCTAGGTGTGGGAAAGTAGAAGGGAGAAAAGGCATTTTTACCTCTGTGGGTGCCAACAGATGGATCTGCTGCTGTACAAGCAATTTAGCCTTTAGGCTAAAACAGCTGTGCGAGAAGATAACACTTAAGCTAAGCTTTACAGCACAACCTGAATAATGATTTTCTAATATTTGGATTGGTAATGCATTCCAGGACTGTGTGGTCATCTCTGTGTTCCTCTTCTCTTTCTCAACAGCTCCCACATTGTTCTTCTGTTTTATTAGTCTGGGTCTGTCATTCTGCTTAACCTATAAAGCAAATGAGAGATGAGCAATCTGGAAAGCCAAGTTTCATGAACTCCAGGATGGCAAGCAATGAGCCCAAAGGGAAACCTGAGAGGTATTTGCAGAAATAATTGTGGGCTCATGCCTCATCCATGAAGGGTTGTGAGTCATCTGGATCCCGATGCTGCTGTGTGTACATGTGTACAGTTAGGGTGTTGCTGCTATGGAGCAATTCCAGCCCTGAGAAAGGATCTCCTGACAGCTTGCTTTAAAGATTGGGAATGAGTTATAAGAAAAAGCACCTTGTTCTTGGTGATGGGGTAGCATAGCAAGATCACTTGGTCCAGCATTTCACTGGCACTCAGATGAACAGAACTCACAACACCCGTAATGCTTTGGCTGCTTTTATACCTTTTTCTAGAGATGAAACTAACTCCTTCTTCTCAGCCTAAGGCAAACCTGTCCTTTCCCTTCCTACTGAAGTAATCTCCAGTGAAAGGCTTCCAGGTGGATATGAAGCACTGATTTTCTTATTGCATCTCCAGCACACAGCTGTCTAGCTTGACTGAGTTAGTAGCTACATTAGATTTAGAAACATGGAAATATTATATGTAGCATCTGTATACAATGGAAAGAGCACAGTAAAGTCAGCAGTAGTCAAGTAACTTTGTCATTCTGTACAATACCTAAACCAGAACTTGCTCTATGCCAACAGGAACAGTACAAACCACAAAGAATTCACAACTTTGACCAGAATTGCTCTGCATACGCTGTTTGGTTGGTTGGGTGTTATTCTATTTTATGTTTATTTTTGTGTTAGAGGCTAACAAATTTTTAGCAGTTGCACTTTGCCCTTTCTTGAATTTCTGAACACAACTCAAACTTCAATTTCTGAGGGGTTTGCAGTTTTCCATCCTGCTTTCTTTTTTGGTGTTTTGCTACTGAAGCTTCTTAATGACAGGAGACAGCAAGATGAGTGGGAGGTTGTTTCTTTCTCTTGCTGAAGTTTCCACATATCCATATACTTATGCTTGGCCGGTGAAAGGAATATTATAGAGAAAAGAAGGAAGCATGGCTTTGCTGAAACCCAGTTTGGTGCCTTTTGGGGAGGACACCTGAAGCAGTGGATCTGATGAACCGATTTCACTCCATGAAGCAGCCACCCTTGTTGCACTGGGCACTCAACCAATATAGCAGGGCTCTGCAGAGGGTCTTCCCAAGGAAGTGCCATTACTATCTTAAAATCTCTCTTGATTGTGCTCTAAAGGCTTCTGTCATTGCCCCTGACATGCCTGATAAATGGCATCCTTGGCATTGTATTTGCGGTGCAAGAAGTCACTCTGCATCTGTATGTTTTGGATTTGTGAATCCTCCTTTCTGGTTTTTGAAGTCCACTAATATAACCCTGGATGACCAAGCAGGCTATAGCTCACACTTATCACCAGCTTATATCTGCTGTGGCTAAAGGAACTTGCTGTATCTGGGATAATAAGAAGGCAGAGACATTGAAATCCATATGGGGAGAATTAAGTGCTCCTCTGAGCGGCTGGCACATGTACTTGGCTGCCTGCAGGCTACCAGTTCCCTGGGTTTGGAGTAACAGCTGGGTCATTTTAGCTGTTTAGCAAGGAAGGACCAAACCACGGAAGCTGCAGCCAGCACTGTGAATCTACAAATGGATTACACTATAAAATCCATGGTTACATTTTTATAAGAGAAAATAAAAGGTGGAAAAATAATTAGGAAAATATCCGTGTTCCATTAACTCGTTTGGCCATTCAGCAGGTGATTTATTTATAAGCACTGCTGGCAGTGTTTCCTGCTGGATCTTGGTCTTGGAGGACTAGGTCATACCCACAGCATCTGTGTGTGTGGGCTGATATACATTGATGTGAGAGAATGAGGGTGAATTCAGTTGGCTTCTTTCTGTTTTTCTTTTACATTTAACCCTCTGCATTGTTGTTACTGTAGTTAAATACATAATGACATCCCAACTATTTAGCACTGCAATTCATTTATGGAGATCATTCACTATGCCAAGTGTACACAGAATCATAGAGTCGTAGAATGGTTTGGGTTGGAAAGGACTTTAAGATCACCCAGTTCCAACCCCTTGTCATGGATATTTTTAATATTACATTTAATTGTACATTTCTATGAAGCATGGCCCTCCACAAGCTTGGCAAAGGGGTTAAAGAAGCTTCAAGCTGATATCTAGGAGGTAGTAGATTTCTGGAGGTCATTTGACTTATTTTTCCAGATTTTGCACCAAAACCTGTACCAAGCTTCCTCAGTGCACTGGGGTTCCCCAAAGAGGTGGTGTGGTCATGCCCATGCAGGCTGGTGAATTCCTTGCCCACCAAAGCTGCCCAGGTGTGGGTGAGCTACTGAGTCTGTGGTGGAACAATGCATTACGTGCCTGGTTTCAGGCTCAGATATGACACTTCTGCTTTTTTTAGATGATATCCTTAATTCTGTGTGATGTACATATGCAGATATTTATTACAGATACACATATGCATGCACATACACACGTACATATACATATGCATGCTCCCCCCCAGCTTTTTATAGTTTCTGCCAGTTTTTCTATACATATCATATAGGCTGTCTGTTTGCACTTGAGGAGATATTTGTGCCATAGTTTTGACTGTTCCCCCTTTCCCAGCTATATTAAAATACTTTCCCAAACACCATCTGGGAGGCTGGACTATTTGATTAGAGGAGTAAATGGATATTATGGGAATACAGTCGAGAACCCGTCACAAACACTCCGTCCTCGATGACTGTACTGTTTTATAGAAGGATAATTAAAGAATTGCATTTATCTCATTCCCATATGACTGTACGACCATGATCCTCATCTTATTGTTCACCCTGTAACATACAGGGTAATCTCCCTGATAAAAAGTGCCTCTACAGCAAGAACAGAGCAGATACAAATATTTTGGCTTAAAACCTCCCTCCCCATACACTCCCAAAATGTGCTTTTTCTGGCACAAATCGTGTCAGGGGGATGCTCGGCAGAAGCAGGGCTGCTGGGGAGCATCACCACAGCCTTGTCATTTGTGCATCAACACTGCCCTCGCGTGTTGGGCGCTTGGGAGTCCAAACCTGCGCCTAGTTTGCTCCCGCTTGGTTTGCTGTGGGCTGCAGGCAGCCACCAACAGCTATTAGGAGACAAGCAAAATTGTCATTCGTCTTAGGAATTCATCTTTATCCTTCTGGAGGTAAAACACAAAGCTGGTGTTCTCCTCCATGTATGAGAGCAGCAGCATTAACTGCTTAAGGGCTGAAATGTTGCCTCTTTCCATCTTGGGGCTGTTTAGGATGGGAAGTGGTGGTGTTCGTATGGTGGGGTTTTTGGGAGGCATGATGGATATGAAGTCTAAGCAACTTTCTCCTTGTGACCTGTCAAGTGCTTCAGTGCCAGGGTGTGGGACTCAACACGACAATGGGTTGTGGTGGAGCTGCAGTAATGCCTGACCTGTATTTTGAAGTCCATGATCAAAAGGCAGGAAGGAGTTTTGGTGGGGAATTTATTTGTTTGTTTGTTTTATTTGATGCCATTCATGGTATATGGCTCAGAAATGGGCATCTTGTCACTTGGGTGGTTTAGACCTGGGCCCCAGCAGGTATCATAACTGCATGCAAGCATGAATGAATCATGCGTGAAGGCCCCATTTCATCACTTTGCACGGATGCATGAAGTTATAAACTGCTGATCACCACTGATTTGATGTGTTTGAAGGAGTCGGAGAGGTGAAGCACTCTTGTCCTTTTGCAGGCATCGGGTGCATGAGATGGTTGAAAGTCAAAACATGAAGCAACCGACTTTGCTTAACAGACAGCATCTGAGAGTCAGTGGAATTTTGCATCCAGTAAGAACTAAACAACTTAGTTTATTAGCTGTGTGTAGGAGGAGGGATCATGGTATGGTTACAGTGTAGGAACAAGAAATCTAAGTGCTATTTTTGGCTCTGCCACAGACATCCTGTCTGCCTTTGGGACAGTCACTTCATCTCTTGGGCCCCAAACCGAAACAGGGTTATTCAGTAATTTCATCCTTATGAAAAGTGCTGCTTTCCACCATGAGCAAACCCTCCTAGGAACAGAACACGACATGCTCTGCTTGTGAAATGCCACGTGCACATTCCCACCCAGAATGCTGATACCTCCAAGTATATCAGCCTTCACATTTACTCCTTGCACCAGTTATTTTAGGTTCATTCTCTGCCATGTTTTTTTACCAAAGCCCTGAATTTCAGTTCTGTTTCCACTGACTTCAGGGGCAGGAGGGTTAATTCTCCAGCACAATACATAATTTTCCTATACTAATATCTTCACTCCTTTTCTTCTTTTATTCATGAATTTGGAGGTGGTCTCGTTTTCTTGCTTGTAGTTTCCACTGTATTTAATTAAAAAGCAGTGGTTTTATCCCCAATGTCTTGTAAAGTCAAGAGCAAATCTACAGGCCTCTCTATTTTCCTTCCTTCCCCATCTGCAATGTGTTTGGTTGGAGGGAACATACAGATGCTTTCTGGGGGCTTTCTGAGCTTCAAGCAGGTCTGGAATAATGTTTGTAGTACAAAGCCCAGCTTGGCTTAAGAGGTGGCTCCAACCTCTTCTGAGTCCACTCCTTCTCGTCGCCTGAGTTTGCTCTTCATGCTATTTCTGTGCCAACTTCTCAGGAACAGCCTGTTCTCTCTGTTGAGGGACTCGCCACCACCCCTCCTCCTTCCCCATAGCACAAGATGCTGTGTGCAGCCATCACTCTACTGACTGCTCTTGCTAAAAAAGCAAATGTTCCTTACATAAGTTGTTTTGGATAAGCCCACCTCTCAAGCTTCACATGGGAGGCTTAAATGGGTGATCATCTCCCCAGGCTCCCCTTGGAGCTCCCGATGCAATGCTGACAGCCTTGATGCTCTGCTCAGCTACTGCTATGGGCAGCCAAAAGGTGGGTGAGAGAACATCATGTTGTTATCACATCAACATCAAGACACATTGGTTCCTGGGGGTACAGCGTGGGGCTGACCACACAGTTAAATCTAGACTAGGGACCTAGGTGTCCGCTCACTCACAGCCTCAGGCCATTTGCTCTTGATACCGGGCTCCAGAGCAAACGCCTGTTGTAAAACTCTGTTGTACTGCAATGGCCATGTGAATTTACATGAGTTAACCGCCTTTATCCAGGTCTTGTAAGCCAAATATTCTGGGCCAAGCCCTGCTGATTTTCAGAACAGGGAAGTATTATGTTCCTAGCCATGAGTGAGCAGCCAAGAGAAGGATCCTTCCTGTAGCAGGTCTATAAATGTGGTGCTCCATGGAAACCCAGATGTAGAGGAATTGTCCATGACAACGTTAGGAAACTTGACAACTGTGAGAAAACATTGAGGGGAATATTTTGAATCTAGATTCAAGGTTTTATTTAAAGAATACTATCAAGGAGTCTAACTTTAGAAAGAAACTTCAACTCGGAGCTGCAGAGATAATCTCAATGTGAATGGGAACTTCCTCATGAACCACAGTTCCATGCTGAGCAAGCACTGTTTTGGAACAAATTCATTCTTTAATTCCCTTCTCACTAACATCAAATAAATCTATATGAGGTAGTTGAATAGCAGTCATTCTGAATGACCTTAATGTTGTGAACGTACCTGCTGTCTCTTAGCAGTTACCCTGGCTTTTCATCCTCTGCCTGTGGAAAGCCCCAGTGCTTTTCTGTGTCTTTTAATCTCTCAATATTTTGTGGTCATCTTACTTCCTTTTAATACTAATAAAGTTTAAGTGATGTACAGTCCATACAGGTTACACTTACCTTTTACCAAACTGCTACCCCTATGGATTATCTGATGCTATTAAGATCTACTGCATAAAATGACAGATCAGCGTTTCCCTTGAATTGGGTAAAACCTGAAAAAAAAAAACAAATTATGGATCTAAATCATGCTGAAAGATGAAAATAAGACACATGTATCAGTGTGAATGTAAAACCCAGGCACCCTTCTCTGAGAATCCACTAAAAAGCAGCAGTATCTGTTCCCTTCTGGTTTGGGGAGTTAGTGGCTGTGGGCTCTGTAAATATATGGTGTGAGACTCTTCTCCCCAAAGGTCAGCCATAAACTCCCCTCAGTGCAGTCTGCAGCAGGCTTAATATTGTTACTTGTTGTCATACAAAATGAATGTATTCGGAGAAAAAGTTGTTCCTTCTCATTTTGCATCGGTCCCTTTGTAAAAGGTTTTCTGGCTTGTGTTTCTGTGTTCTGACATTGTCCCAGGCTTACACGGTACATAAACAGTTTCTATAACAGAAATAGGGGTAAGCCCTTGTGTATTAAAAGTTAACATGCTGAATTCAACTGTTTTCTTGGAAAGCTAATAGGATCTCTGTGTAGGGTCAGGAACCTGAGACCAGATTCACACCAGTGTTCTTGTATCTGTTTTTCTCTACACTGTGTCTGAATCCAAATTCAAACCCATGAGACGTGGATGCTCCTCTGAGGCTGTGAGCTTGGCTGGAGAAATGGAGAAATAGGAAATCAGAATTATAACTTCATATGGTTATTTAGCCAAGGAGAACAGGGGACAGAGGAGAAAAGTGTCCTGCACACCGGGTGAAATGTAGATGTGTATGTTGAGGGATGGACAGCCATGGGAGCCCTGGACCACAGTGATCAGGCTGCTTCTGTCTCAGATCGACCTTAGGACCTGGCAGTCATCCTCAAGCCAGTAGATTCCCACTGTGTGAGTTCTTTGAACCTGGAATAGGCTTTATTTCTTTGTGGTGGCTTAGCAAGTGGATGACAGCACTGATAGGTGCCACCGGGCTGCCAGCACAATGGAGCCTGCTCTCTTCCCTCTCTGTGCTTTGTTGCTACAGAAGTTGCACAGTCGAGGTCTTTCTCTTTTGAGAAAAAACTGTTAATCTCAACTGTTCATCTCCTCAGTACATTTGAGGGAGAAAAGGACAAGTTTGAAGATGCACATCTGACTCCAGATTCTACTTCCCTATTGATACAGCTGTGTGTTTCCTACTGGATGCCTCAGTAAACAAACAGTTTAACCCTTCATATCTTGCAGTTGTGTTGCTTCAGCGTCACTGGTTTCTCTCCTTCAAGAAAATGTCACTTGTTGTCTTTGTCCAGAGCAGCCTTTTTTTTCCCTTCCCTTCTGTTTTTTTCTTGCACATCCCCACACATTTCACATCCTGTTGTGGTTTAACACTATTAGAAAAGAACAGGATTTCCTCTTGCTTTTGGTGAAAACACTTCTTTCCTTTGCAAGCCCTGCTTTCTGGTGTGCGTTCATGGAGGAGAAAGTCATTATACCACCCAAGTTTAATTCATAGTGATTAAAATACAATCAATAAATTCCCTGGCAAGGGCATCAGCAGAAGGCCCATGTACCATAATTCTGTAAACAGAATTTCTATGTGTGAGAAAAGAAAGTGTCTACCAGATTCAGTGTGGGGTAAATTACACGCCAAGGGTATTTCATCCCCTCAGACCAGAACAAAATCTCTATTAAAAAAAAATCGTAGAATAGTTAGGGTTGGAAAGGACCTTAAGATCATCCAGTTCCAAGCCCTCTACCATGGGCAGGGACACCTCACATTAAACCATGTCACCCAAGGCTCTGTCCAGCCTGGCCTTGAACACTGCCAGGGATGGAGCATTCACAACTTCCCTGGGAAACCCATTCCAGTGCCTCACCACCTTTACAGTAAAGAACTTCCTCCTTATTTCCAATTTAAACTTGGCACTGATCTACTGAGTGTCTTGCAAATGTGGTAGCTGCTTATAACCAAAGCTGCAATCTTTTACAACACTGGACTGGTGTTTTGCTCAGGGACATTTTTGGAGCCATTGTGCACATGCATTTGATTGCCAGTGGTTTGTATTTGTTGACTAGCTCTAAATTAACTTTATTGTGCAAATCATCTGACTTACATTAGCACTAATATTCTTTTAAGCATTTGTATTTTAGTCATGCTGTTCTGGCTGCCATTTCTCCTTTGCAGTGACTGTGAGAAGTGAACAAGATGCATCCATGCTCAAAAACCATATGTCTGTGTGGTCCACATTAGGAAGGAACTGCCACTAAAAGCAAGCTGCTTACATTGGCTCCTTTTAATATTCTTATTTGTAACTATGTCTTACTGCATTGGAACCTCCATGTCCCGGTCAAAACTGATTTCTCCCACTCTCCTTCTTTATCCAGCTTTATTCCTAGATAAACAAAAGTGGATAGGTCTCATGAGAAGGCTTTTTCCTTGTTTGTTTTTTCTGGGGGAAAGCTGATCAGAAACCATCTTGGTTGTGTAAGACCCAAGTAGCTTCTACATCCATTGAGAAGAAAAGGTTTTCATCTACTTTTAATGGCATGAATTGACCCTCAAATGGTTGTATACCCTAAAACTTTGCCCTCCTGACGGACCTGAAAGCAACATTTTGTTTCCTTTGTTAAGAAAGAAGAGGTTGGTTGGTTTGATTGTTTGGGAATATAGCTCAGGTGATGTTAATGACAGAATTCCAAAAATCAATAATAACAACGTAAAAACACTTCATGGTTTTCCATGTTTTATTAGATGCTTTCTTTGGAATTGATGTATTTTTTTTTCATTTGACTAAAAGCAGTGATGGTGTTGATTTCTAACATGATCCTGAGATAAGTTAGAGTATAGAATCAAAGAATCATAGAATAGTTAGGGCTGGAAAGGACCTTAAGATCATCAAGTTCCAACCCCCTGCCATGGGCAGGGACACCTCACACTAAATCATGCCACCCAAGCCTCTGTCCAACCTGGCCTTGAGCACCACCAGGGATGGAGCATTCACAGCTTCCTTGGGCAACCCATTCCAGTGCCTCACCACCCTTAGAGTAAAGAATTTCTTCCTTATATTCAATCTAAACTTCCCCTGTTTAAGTTTTAACCTGTATCTTATGAAGAGCTCATTTACCTCAGACAGGTACCAACTTTAAGTGATTAGCTTCATACTAGATGGCATTCAGTTCATGTACTTCTGATGTCCTGTGCATATGCCTTAGGCTCAGGTACTGTATGGCATTGTACACCTTACTGAGACTAAGCTGAGGAGCCATGTGAGAATATCACTCGATCTCAGTTTCCCAGTTGTCAAAGACAGAGGATTCATCATTCTACCATCCTCTATCCTTTTATTAGGCTATGAACTGTTTGGCCAGGCTTTTCTCTTGTAACAGTTCATAAAAAATCTCAACACAAGAATGTCTTGGATCTGGTACATCTGATGATGAGTACATTGAGTGTACTCAATTTATGGTCTCCACCTTTCTGCTTACAAAATCCGTGTCCTCCTATATACTTCAGGGTCTTGGCCATCATCTAGAAAAGCTAACAGGTTCCAGATTTGTTCACTGATTTCTTTAACCCTCATAGCTTTAGCCCTTATGATCTCCAATATCATTTGTGTGAAGGGTCTTTGGCAAGTAATGTCTCTGCTCCACATGTTGAGCTAGTAAATGCCTTCAGTTAGGCTGGGCTTGTTCCACGGATTTGGAGCAGACAAGCTTGGCTAAGCCTGGGATAAGGAGGCCTCTAGCTAATCACCACACTCCTGCTAAATGATCTCACTGTAAATTTGGCAAGGTTTTTTGTGCTGATCTTGCTTCAGTTTCTAACATGAGCTTATACAGTGATTCATTTCTCTAGCTTACGGGTCACCATGTTTCTGGCTTGATGACTACCTGGTGTGCATGGGTGCAGATTTCCTTCCAGCCATATGCTGTACATTTGAAGAAATCCAGAGGTTGCAGCAGCATTTCTATTGAATTTACTGGGTTTATTTAAAAGTCTTTAGTCTTTTTGTGTGTGTGGTCTTGTTCTGTGGATTTTTGCTTGTGTGTCAGAAGAAAGAAGCTCAGAAATGTGTGCTTAGCATTCTGCTGCTTGTCCTCTTATACATCAGATATCACTGTTGCAAAGGACTTCACATTTCCTTTTTGAGATTCCTTTTGGCACATTCTAAAACACAGTGACAAAATATATAATTAAATCTGTTGGGGGGATTTTAAGAGGCAGTTGTTTGACATTGGTACCCTGTGATATAGCTAAAAGTTTGATACCAGCTTGAGGAAGAGAACAAATCAGGAAGACAATGTGTCCCCAAAGAATGCAATACTTCAATTCCTTAAGGAAGTGATTTAAAACAGCATCTGCTCTATGCTGTGCATCATTTTATACATTCCTTCAGATCCCTGAACCTGAAGTAGATTATGTGGATAAATGTTTATTTGTGTGTGTCAGTTTATAGCACTCATACAAATGTAATAGGAATAATGTCTGGGATTTTGAAAGAAGCAGAAGGAATTTACACAATAGCAAAGACAGAAAACCATTGGAAGTAGAAGTGTTGTTCCTGCCCCACTGCAGATGTGATGAGATGCCCATAAAGTTTGATGTAGAAGGTTCCCTTTCCTTCTTTGTGCGCACTCTGGTTTCCATGTTCATGGTTCACCCCCCACCCTGTCTCAACCACTTCATTTAAGTTTAACTTGCAGGGAGTTTTGTGGTTTGTCTTCTTGACTATGTGACTGTCTTTTGCCTCTGTATCCTCAGTGTGATAACAACATTCATTCACTTCCCACATATCTTGTCACCCCTGCAGTCCTGTTTTCAAGATTTCCTGATGCCTGGCGCTTGTTCAGAACATCAGTTCAGCCTTTTGCTGTCTGGATGCATCCCATACTCTTCAACCTGTGTTTCCCTTCCTTAATTAAAATACTATTGTTCCTAGCTGAGTAAGTTTTTAACACCATAAATACTTCTTTTCCCCCCATAAGTTTTCTCCTAGCAGACTTTGTGCACAGTTGCTGATGAAGAGGGTGCAGCTTTTGCCATCTCTTTGGTCTTCCCCATATTTGTCCAAATTAGTGTAATCAAACCCATTTACCCAATCCCCAGAGTTTTAGAAAATGGTCTGATTTCTATATACACAGGTAAAGGCTCCTTTTTACTGCTGTAGCCTTGTAAAAGAAAACTAAACTCTCTGTATTTGCCATAATGTTATTGATAGCTCCATGTCATCCGTGCCAGTCAGAGGAACTCGTGTTCCACTGTCTGGGTCATTGTGTTCTCTTTCTACCTTCATGTACTGAGCACCAGTGATTTAATAGACTCCTGAGAAGATGTTTCTGGTTATGGGAAATTCAATGCAATAAGAAGTGTTGGTCCATGATCTTTGGAAGCTAATTTGTTTGTTCTCATAAGATCTCATGGTGGTGCTATCAGCTGAACTTTTCACAGTAGAAATGTGAAAGTATCACAAGGCCTCCAAGTACAGCAGTATTATATGTGTTAAGCAAGGGTCAGTGGGGTTTCTGGAGGCTGTGAGGGAGGTTCATCTGCATCTCTCGTTCACTGAATCTCTTGTTCCCATTCTGTCTGGTTTGAATGGGACTTGATCTTGGTCAAAGGAGATTTTATCCAGTGGTGAATCTGGCAGGTTCTTCCTCTTCCCACCTTCCTGGTAATACTTTTTCTACTTCTGGATAAAAAGATCTCCTCTAATGTTCTCTCATCATTTGTGAACTCTGTATACTGAATATTTGCTTCAGCAGTTAGCTGGCAGGAGCAATAAGTGTCTCAGCCCACAAGAAAGACAAAGGGGGTCACATTTGTTTGCTCCACATCCTCATGCCCTCAGGCTGTCTCTGTAGTGGGAAGCAAAAGTGAAGATGGAGCCAGAAGTGCAGTAAAGCCGAGCTGGGCCATGCAGAGTGTTGGAGATCAAGGCACAAGACAATAAGCCAGACCAAGGCAAGCACAATACGGTAATAACATGGTGGGGTTTGGCATTGCTGGCATTTAGAATTGCAGTATCACTATTACTCTTTTCCACTGCTCAGTGTAAGATCCAATCTGATGATACCCCTCTCCCACTCTGGGTTTCGGTGGTTTCCTTCTCTGGCTCTCTAGAAACAGCCTCAGGCACTAGTCAGACTCTGGTTGAACATTTAGATTCCATGATTCTGTAGAGAAAATCCACTTTCTTCACACAAGTATGGACAGACTATATCCAGATGACCAGGCTGTGGTACTGATATCGATGTCTTTGCCTCAAATGTACAAATGCGGCTTTTCTGATCTCTCTGTGCACACAGAGCTAAATCACTTCATATCCTGCAAGAGGATTTTGCCATGATTTTGCCTGGCAAAAGATAACTGATACCATTCCAAGATGGGTCATAGAATCATAGACTAGGTTGGGTTGGAAGGGATCTTCAAAACTCATCTAGTCCAACACCCCTACAATGAGCACGGACACCTTCAACTAGCTCAGGTTGCTCAGAACCACATCCAGTCTGGCTTTGAATGTCTCCAGGGATGGCTCATCTGAAAGATGAAGATTTATTATGCCTGGAATTGATATCGGATGTTTAAGAGAGCAAAGTATGTGGCAGCTAATAAAGAATTGGTATTTCTTCCTAATGTTCTGCAAGCAGACTCTGAGTTAGTTTCATGTCCTTCTAGAGTGCTCAAAAGTCTGACATCTTCTGTTGACCCTAAGGACATTGCTGATCTATGTCTTCCATCTGCATCCTTTGTCTAAAAGATCTCATAGCATACTATAAGGTACATTTACCAAGATGTTCCATGCTCAGTGCAAAAGTGTCCTTTCATGATGGAACTCTTTACTTGGAGATGTTGCTGTTTATTCAGATAAGTTGTAGGCTCCATCTGGTTTTCACTTAACTATAGAGATGTAGCAATGCAGTCTTACTGCTCATGTTTCATTGAGAGTCTTGAGACGGCTTTGATGCAGTGATGCAACACTATATTAAATGGAAGTTATGGATTTTTGGATGAGGCGATGTGTGCCTTGTGTTCCAAAGGGGCCATTAAAGTAGCAGCAGCTTCTCTTTCCTTCCGTTATCTTGAAATCTTCCAGCTACAAAACCAGATTTCTGATAGGTTTCCTGTTGTCAGATTAAATAATAATTAGCTGCCAAACAGCATTTTTGGCTGTTCTCATGGTATGAGAGGGGATGGACCTGCAAAGTCAAATTCTTCTGTCTGTATTAAATGCACCATTTAATAAAAAGATTAGGTTTTATTTCTCTGTGCCAGAACCAGACTTTAGGTGGCACCACACAGGACTGAACTGACGAAGGCATCTCGTTGGTTGTTTAGGTTTATGGGCATATTCCACGTGTGGTTTTGGCTAGCTATGTATTCATAGGCTGCCAGAAACACTGCTTGTCAGTGCCTTCTGGAGGTCTTTAATCCAACAACTGAGGATGGAGAATTCAGAGCATCCCTGGATGACCTGTCCTGGTGCTGCACTGCTCTGCTAGTGAAGAAGTTGCTTTCCTGGTGTTCCAACTAAACATTCTCAACTACATCTTGTGACTGCTGCTCATTAGTACACTCTCTGCTATCACTGAGGATAGTACTAGACCATCCATTAACCTCTTTGCTAGACTACCCAAGCCCAGCTCCCTCAGCATCTTCTCCTGGGTGATAACCTTTAGGTCTCTGACCATCTCAGTCCCATGGGAGGAAGGTGGCTCCTTAAAGGAAATAGGGTTGCGTAAGTCCCTCAGTTCATCAGCAGCTCTAGGGTAGGACACATATTAGGTCAAGCAGAGCAAATCTTGAGATTTTAAGATTTGAGAGTTTAAATAACAATGACATTTTAAAATGAAAGGTTGTTTTAAGTCAAAATGCTCCACACTGGAACAGGAACAGAAAATTGTTGCTACTTGAAAAAGCAAATTTATATTTTTATTAGAAAAATCATGAAAACCAAGATTATTTTGAAAAATGCTATGTCCTCTGCGCTCTTCTTGATGTGAAAAAACAAGCAACCAAGCAAAGAAACAAAACCAAACAACCAAATAAGTGGAGCTTTTCAATTTTGCTTACTTTACTTCTTTTGACCAGGTTGGGGCAGAGTGTCCCCCAAGGCAGTAAGAGGGTAGGACCTTAAAATCAAAGAATAGTTAAGGTCGGAAAGGACCTAAAAGTCATCTTCCTTTTGATTTCAAGGCCATGACTGAAAAAGAGGAGATGAGCAGATGCAGATCATGACTTCTTGCAAAGTAAAACCTCTGCCAAAGCAGACTGGGAGCTGGATCTGTGATACTTCTTTTATAACTCAGCCTGCGGTTCATATGTCAACATCTTGTTCTGTACAGGTTTAAGAGGGTTTGTAACTCTATGACCATGACCTTGGATAGTCCAGATGCACTTTCCGCTTTCCTAAACTTGAAGTCTGTCTGCTTGTCCCTTCTGGAGGCTTTTCTCATTGCTCTCCAGATGTTCTCTGTTACTTTTCAGACTCTAGTTCAAGCTGGTTTCGCTGGATGAGCTCACTAACTGCACAAACACAACATGTGCAGAGCAAGACATTAAAATGTTCTTTGAGCCCAGGAATTACGCTGTTTAATGTCCCGATTAGTGGAATCTGTGGTGGCAGTGTGAATTTGTTAATGATGTCCAAACGTTTTTAGGTCACCCTATTCTAAGCAAGTGCTGCTTTTACTGGGGCAACACTTACGAAACGTCAGGTTTCTTTCTAACAGGGAAGTTCTTTCAGTCTGAAAACTGTGAAGAAAATGTGAGGCCACACTGAGTCTGCCAGTATAAGCAAATCTTTGGCAAAAAGGGGAATGTATGTAATCTTTATAATTGTTTAAACTGAGTTAGAAAAGACTATTCCAAACATCTGCTTACATTCTTCCCACAGTCACATTTCCCAAAATAAAGTTATGGGAAGCTGATCGTTCATCACTCATATATCCACAGAAATATTAATGCCTGACTCACTGTGGGTATTTTATTTTCATGGGCTGTTGGATGTTATGCTTCATGTAGAACGTTCCATTCCGCTCAGCCTACAGTGCACAGCAAGAATAAATCCAGCTGGTGCTTGACATCTATAAAACTATCTTATATTTTCTGGGTTCAGAGTCTGTTATTTTTCAGTATGTTCTGAAGATTTCATGTCTGGGATCAATTTTAATGAGGTACCTAGAAGCTCATGCATACTCTGGGGAATCTGAACCCCAAACAACCATATTTTCCTCTTACCATGCATGATTTGATTTATATCTCTGTCCTGATGCTAGCTCGCTTTTTACTAGTATTTCCTTGTGATAGTTTATGAGCAGTCATGGGGACTCAGGGATTTGCAGCAAGAGCATGACAGCAAAGAAGTCCTGATGGTACTGTGATTACTGCTGATCTTGCTGTAAGAACTGGCTCTGTGGTGACCCATCTGCTCTGGGTGTAGTAATAATGCAAATATTCAGCAATATTCAGCTCAGAAGTTCCAACTAAGCAAGATCAAGAAACAAACTTCAGCTCCGAGGATCTGGTTTAAGCTTGCTGATATAAGCCAGGTCCTGTTTATCATTGCTAATGTGCCCATCCCTCTGACATACATTCGGAGTTGTTAACCTCTGTCCTCGGGTGAAACTTAGCAACCTCTATGCTTGCCCTGAGGTGCAACTGAGGGATAGAAGGTTGTGTGGCTTTATTTAATAGATTATTTGGATTTCATTTTTGCGTTTCATTTTTTACTTCCTTATTATGCTCTAAGCTCTGTGCTCCCCTGGGATGTTTGCACCTTTGTGAATGTAGAGGTGAATCTCCTGGGACGTTTTGGTTAATGGGAACGTTTAGGGTGGTACGTGCTGTCGGAATTGGCTCTACCGGCATTTCTGCTTGTGTTGTCTGTATCGTTCAGCCAGTAGGTGGAACCAGGAGAAAGCAGATGTGCCGTCTGGCTGAGAGATGCGAGTGCAGTGTCTTTCCCTGGGAGATGCATCCCTATGGGTCCACTTAAAGCTCTGTTTTTAACTTCAGCCTCCATGTTTAGGACAGACAAACTAAAACATCTGGAGGTATGTCTAAACAGTGACAGGTTGGCTGCCCAGAGAAGTAGTAAATGCTCCGTCCCTGGCAGTGTTCAAGGCCAGGTTGGACAGAGCCTTGGGTGTCACGGTTTAGTGTGAAGTGTCTTAGTAAGATCCTTTCCAATCCAAACCATTCTGTGATTCTATGATTCTATGATGTGGTCAGGCCTCGGTGCACGCACTCCCACCAGTAAGGATGCTTGGGTCAGTCTGCAAATCATCTGATTCGATCACATAGTAGCAAGGAGAATGTTTTACAAAACTTCCTCTCTGACCATTTTGCTTTGTGAATGTGTCAGAGATGGAGGACAGGGGATAATCCAGATTGCATCATATCCCCCATCAATAACAGCTGGCATTTGCTCAAAAAGTCAGTATCAGAAATGTAGGTTAAAAATATTACTTTCATGTGTTAGACAGTCAGAAATTAAAAGTAGTCCACCCAATGGCATGTGCCCTGAAAAGCACAGCTTGTGCAGCTATGAGCGAGCTCAAAAGTCCTCCTTTTAGAGTGAATTACCACCAAGGAGGTGATAAGGTCCTATGGTTTGAGCGGACCTCTCTCTGACAACTTCTCCTATCCATTTCACCAGCTCTGCTAATAGCCGGAGGAGTTTAATTAAGAACTCGCAGTCCTCTCTGGACTTTTTTCACATCAATAAACTGAAGGTGAAGAGCATAGATAGCTTCTCCCTACCTTCACTCAGTTCATCATGATGAGAAAAATACTTGGAAGACAAAAGCTGTAACAGTAAGATAATGCAGTACTGCAGTGAAATCAGTATACATGGATATATTTTTAAACACCTGTAAAAACTGGAAGCAAAGGAATATATTTCAATGCATTTACGGCTTTGCTGCTAAAGGCAAAGTTTGAGGTTTCCTAATGCATTACGTAGAAGTGCTGCTGTATTTCTGTCTGGCTTGCAATTTGGACTGTAGACACTATTTTCAACACCATCGCTTGGTCTTTCTAGTTTCCAAAACTAAAACAAACTTACAATTACAGTATTTTCCAACAAATTGAAACCATACTTTGCCAGTAGGTAGAACATGCTACTGAATAGTCCTATGCATTTTGTATCTTTAAGACTTGGATAGTAAGCCTCATGGCTATTAAAAACACTGAATTTGTGGTGATGTTGGGTACTAAGTAATGATGTTTTTATTTTCTCCTTCTGTCTTCTTGGATGTGAACACAGAAATCAGCTGGGAATTGTTGCTAGTGAAATAATACTCTCTGCAGATGCAAAAAGAAAGCCGTTTTGGAGCTTGCCAAGCATAAATCAGGAGCGACTTTAATAGAGAGTTATCAACCATGGCAGGTCGAGAAAGGCTTCATCATGTTTTAATGAGAATGGACTTGTACTTCCAAAAGCAGCAAAATTACAAACCCATTAATAAATAGTGGTGGAATATATTCTCCTTAGCATTCAAGAAAACAAATCTGCAGACCGCAAGATGGAAGAGGAGTGATGCAAAACAGGTTAAATACAAGTACCTGGAAAAGCTAACTTATTAGCAGGCACATTCTTTTATGTTTCTAACATTTTAAAATAAACTTGTCAAATCTCCATCACTGTGTTTTTTGGTCTTAAATTTCTCTTCATTCTCGTTTTGGATTGATTAACTATCCCACTGTCCTCCTACACGTTACATTTGCCATAAAGTCATGGTTCCTGAAACCTTAAATTACTTGATAGTCTTTTGTTTGTTTGCTTCCAGGTAAGGATGTCCATTGATGAAGGCCATTACAGTCTGATTTCCTGTTGATAGCCAAAAGTTTTATTGTGGTATTTATAAAGCATTATTCATGATGTCTTAACCATCATACCTATTCATAACGAAGTGTCTGTATCTCAAAACGTTATGGGACATTGAAGTAGTAGGGCTGGATTACTTTTCTAAAGGAATTTAGATATTCCAGCTGTGAAAGCTGACCATGGAAAAGGAAAAGCCAAGAATCTCCTAAATCTACAGAATTGTTTCTCCCATAGCAAAGCTCTGAGGGACTTAAGAGAGGAGACGAGCAGTGCTTGGAAGCTGCTCAGGTTGTATATTTTTTCTAGTATCCAATGGACAGCAGTTTTCAAAGGCTGGGTTTTGGTTGGGTTGCAGTGGAGCCTAGGACATGGTGTCATGTCCACCTCTCCATGCCTTCCCTATTAGCAAAATATGGCAGTCATAGTATTTTGATGCCTGCCCACACTGATTAATTGAAGATGCTCATGTAGTCCACACCATGTGTCCTTCCTATGGCTGACTTAGATATACCACTGGATCCTTCAGCTGGCACATCAGGAATTACAACAGTTAATAATTGAAAGGACATGTGAAAAGTCTTCTTGGCCAGCTCAGGTTTTAGACCTAGAGAAAGGTCTGTTAAATAATTTACTCTAAATTCACGTCCATCGCAAACCAGCACGATTCCCAGCTACTCAGTGCTTTACAAGAATTCAGCCTCAGTCCTTCATCTATTAACTAAAACCACAGGACTAGCAAGGTTCCTCTTTGCTACGTGTGTTGATTCACACTTTCATATCTACACAGGGTAGAAGCTGTTTGCTTGCTCATGTTGACAATAGAAATAAGGGGCTGTGAAGGGATTTACTCACAGGGTTGGGCCATAGCAGTGGGCTCTTTAAATAGCTGTGTGAATTTTTTCTGTGTACCTGGATTTGATTATTAAGCACTTTTTTTTAATGATCAGCAACAAAGTAAATAGGTTTATTGCACTTGTAGAGGCCTCTCTTCTCAAGTGACAGATTATTGTACCTATTCAAATTACTGCTAGTGGAATGAGGAATGCTGCTGTTAAAAGGCCAGGGCTTTTCATTGATTTGAATGTTCCTCTTTTAACAACTTTGGCAGCATCAAAGAGGCTTAAATTGGGAGTAAATTATACTGGTATGTTTTAGTTGAAACATGACTTTAAAGGTGATTTTAAGCCAACTTTAAGGCCAGCTGTTTGTAAGGGGGGTCTTAATGGAATTGGGAACTATACCCAGAGCAAACACTGCCTATTTGGCAGTGATTATCAATGTGTTAACAATTTAGTGTTCTGTATAGAGGGTAACTAATTACTAAGATGTTTAAATACACCCTAAGATAAAGCAATAGCAGCAGGTTTAGAAATGTGCTTTAATAAAGTCTGTGTCTTTTAACAAGGATGCTGCAGAAGACAGTAAAAGGGCTTTGCAGAGGTATTCATCTCATCAGCTGTGGGATTGCAGTGCTTGGGGATGCATTAACCTGTAAAGCCTTGAGTTAAGACATTTTCTTCATGGAAAGCCTTTTGTTTGAGTCATCTGAAACTGTAAAGAGGACAAAACACTGGGGAATATATAGTGCAGTACAAGTTAGCCAGGAATGACTGACAGAAAGTTCAACATGATCCACAAACGTGCACTTGCAACCCAGAGAGCCAACCGTATCCTGTTCTGCATCAAAAGGAGCGTGACCAGCAGGTCGAAGGAGGTGATCCTGCCCCTCTACTCTGCCTTTGAGACACTTCACCTGGTGTACTGTGTTCAGCTCTGAGGAAGCAGCATGAGAAGGATGTGGACTTGGAGTGAGTCCAGAGGAGGCCACAAGGATGATCAGAGGGCTGGTGCAGCTCTCCTGTGAAGACAGGCTGAGAGAGTTGGGCTTGTTCAGCCTGGAGGAAAGCAGCCTCCCAGTACCTAAACAGGGACTACAGGAAAGTTGGAGAGGGTTTTTTACAAGCATATGTAGTGATAAGGCAAGGGAGAATGGCTTTAAACTGAAAAAGGGGAAATTTAGATTACATATAAGGAAGAAATTCTTTACTGTGAGGGTAATGAGGCACTACAACAGGTTGCCCAGAGAAGCTGTGCCCCATCCCTGGAAACATTCAAAACCAGGTTAGATGGGGCTTTGAGGAACCTGCTCTAGTGGAAGGTGTCTCTGACCATGGCAGGGGGTTGGAATTGGATGATCTTTAAGGTCACTTCCAACCAAAACCATTCTATGAATGGATGGAATTGCCTTAGTAATTTCCAGTCCTTGACTTTCCTTGTCTGAACTTTGTAGAGCTACATACTATTTCAGCCCTCACTTCTTGTCACAATAAAGGTCTTTCTGGACCTCATGTACCCAAGCAGGGTCATGCTCTGGCTGCTTTTGATAGCCCATAAATAACCTTGTTTGTTTCTGTACCTGAAGTTCTGAGCCCTGCTTGACTCCCATGTGCAGCTCCAGTTTTCCATGCAGTAATCCTGGTAGAAAAGGCACCTTTTTGCTTGTCACTGGGCTGATTTGCACCCTTCCAGAATCACAAGCATGGCTGGTGCTGTTAAATGTCATCCAGAGTTTGCTCTGCAGGGACTGGAGAACGCAGAAGGCAATGAAACTCTGCCCTCTGTGGGTTTCTATCAGCTGAGGTACCGCAGCTCTCCATTATCTCAGTAATAGTGACCTGAACGTGTCTGCTGGAGTAGCATCACTTTGTTACACAAAATCCCTTTTATACCTTGATTTACTTTGATCAGATTTTTAATCTGATTATCAGATTTTTAATTAACTTGTACTTGTGGGATTTTTTTTTTTTTTCCTTGCTTGCCAAGGAAATGGAGATCAGGAAGTGGAAACTTGGCAGTATCCTCCCCATAAAAGTTCTCCTTCCTTTCTCACCATGCTGGCAAATATTTGTGCATGGCTAATGGAAGAAGCACTAACATTATGAAGATTCACTTGCACTCATCCAACTTAGAGTTCCCACAGTGGCTCCGTGTAGGACAACAGCATGTGTCAAAAGACAGAGGTGGAAAATCACTGCAGAAATATTCCAGTTGTTTGATTTCGTGGGTGAGGGAAATATCATGGGAACTCCAGTGAGATCTGGAAGAGCCCATCATAAATCCAAGAGTCTCATGACTACTTTAGGATGCACAGAGAGTGTTTCTGCTGAATATGGTAGACTGGACACTGTGAAGGTTGGATAAGGGTGGTTGTCAGAGTGCTTAGAAGAAATAGATGACTTTAATTAATTAATTAAGTTATAAATTAATTAATTAATTTTAATTGTTATAGCCATACTGTGGTTTAGGACTAGGACTCTGTCAGGGAGCTGAACTGCATGTGTTTTGTGTTATAGGGATGGAGATGATAGATAAGCAATATATTTTTCAGACAGAGATGGGTGAACTTGTGAATTATGGTGCTCACAGACAGCCAGATTTTGGCTTCAGAGGTTCTTTTTCCTTCCTTAACCTCATCTCTACTCAAGTCAAAGGACTAGGACATTGTAAGGCAGCAGTTGTGCTATTATCAGTATCAGAAGAAGAGAGAAAATGACCAAGACATCCTCAGGGCATCCATGATGGAGTGCTAGGTCTGTGGGTTCAGATCATTCGTACAACACAGATGTCCATGAGTGGCTGTGAGGATGGTGGACTCACAGGTCTATTCCTCGTACCCTTGTGGATTTATGAGATCCAGTGTTTTGGATTCAAGACCCACACAAATATGGATAAACCTGAAGAAGATGAGGCCAAACAGGCCCACATGAGCTTTCCCACTGTAACATGATACCCTTTACCTTTATCAATGACTGATGCACATGTAAGCCTTTAAGTAGCCAAGAGAGGCCCTAGAGCCATCTCTCAATCAACAAGGACAAGCTATAGGTGGCACAATCCTTTGTCAGAGCCAGGCACCACAGGGTAGCACAGCCTGGACACACCACACCTTCTTCTCATGTGTCAGAGGGAGGGTTTGACACGTTTGCTTATGGAGAGAGACCTCTGTTTAGGGAGGAGAGGTCTGGAAAAGGCTGAGTACAGCAAACTGGGGCAACGCAGTTTAGATACCAATCTGAGCTGCAGAGCATTTGCCCTAACCTGGTATCTGAGAGATACATGACAGCAGTGACAGCTCCCTTTCCATGTCTCTTTGACATTTACCCATTAGTTTCCTTGCAGACCAAAGGGGATTATAATTGAGGACTAGTCACCAAAGGGTTTGCAAGAACCTTCTCTGAAACGCTCTCCAAGCTGTGTTTCTTTGTTTGTAGGCCATTGCCCAGACCACCGCCACCACCATGACCCCCACCACAACAGAGACCTACACGCGGGCTCAGTACTGTAAGTGGCCATGTGAATGTCCGAAGTCCCCACCTCGGTGCTCGGTGGGCATCAGCCTGGTCACAGATGGCTGCGACTGCTGCAAGACGTGTGCCAAGCAGCGTGGAGAGAGATGCACTGAGGCCGACACTTGTGACTTCCACAGGGGCTTGTACTGTGACTACAGTGGAGACAGACCTAGGTACGAAATAGGAGTATGTGCACGTAAGTGATGTACATATATTTTTGACTTAGACAAGCACTGGCAGCTCCCCTCAGTTTGAGCAGTGGCTGAGATTTATCTCATTAGATACTTGACTGTACGCTCATCAGCTCCTCTGTTCACCACCTTCCATTTCCTTATAGCTGTCTTCATTTCAGGGCAGCTGGCTGGATGAGAAATGGCATCTGAATTTGTGCTCTTTGAGTTGACTGCAGCAAAGAGCAATGAGCAGCCAGCATCTGAAGGTCTTCAGATTTAGAAGTAGATGATTTTATATACCCTGCAATAGTAAAAGGTGCTGTAGGGTGTTGGGCATGAAGGAAACATAGATATACAGTTGTCTTTAAAGACAAGCAGTGTGGGTGTCTACAGTAAGGAACACTTCTGGTTTATTCTCAGTAGTGGATCCCTGAGAAATATAGCATGTGGTATCCTGTCCAATAGGGTTGGGGTTGAATCATCTCCTAGCAAATTTTCTTGGTGACAAATTGAGGTCTGAGCCTTAATCTTACAGACATGTCAGCTGCCATGAAGCAGAAGGATTTCTTCCTGCCTGTCATAAGAAAATCTTGGTGGGATAATTCATGTGACTGGAATGTTTTTATGCAAAAAGAAATGAGGTAATGTTTGTATGTCTGGGTTATGTCCACTTGTTCTGAGATCCAGAACATGGGGGGAATCCAACCTGCTCAGAAATGCCATAAATGATTGAAAATCATTACTCTGGGAATGATTAAAAGTGAAAGGATCATGAATAAATCTACAGAGGTCGCTGATCAGAAATGATGCTGACTGTTTAGCATGATATTAGAAGATACTGGTTACAACTTTAGGTTCATAAAAAGGAAAATGTCACTTGGAGGAATATGACCACAAATGGTACTAATAGAAAATGCAGATTGGAAGGAAACCTGGAGGAGAGCTGCTTGTGAGATGGATAGAATAACTGATCCACAGGAAAGAGGAAAGATTGCAAACACTGGGCTTCAATAAACTTAGAATATCAGCAGAAGCTTTGAAGGGGCAACTCTAAGGAGTAAAGAGGTTTGGGATAGCTGACAGAAATACTAGGGGTTGTAAGGAAGAGTGGTAAAAAATAAGCTTGGCTTTGCATTAGCTTATCCACGAAAAAACAAGCATGCAGAAAGAGCAATCTAAACAGATTTTGTAGTGTGCGGACAAAATAACAAGAAAAGAAGGTATGTGACGTAAGCTTAAACAGTGATTTTTAAGATTAGAAAAGATCTAAGGTTAAGAAAAGAGGATATGAAATTATTCAAATGTATTGTCTGGAGTGCGTGTGAAGCATTCGTGGGAGGTCTGTAAGAACAGGTTAGACAAACGTGTCAAGAATGGCATTGTTACAGCTGGCCCTGTGCTGGGAGAGGCAAACCAGCTGGATGTTGTCTCAAAGCTACCTCAGCCTTCCTAGACTTCTTTGGAAACATTCATGTCGCTTCACATTTGTGTATTTAAATGCTTGATTTCTTGGTTGGATATTCTGGGGGAGGGGGGGTGTAGTCCTCCCATACACGACAGGCATTCAGTATGTCCTGTGACAACAGCACTGTGCTGTAGGAAGGTTGATCCCCAGCTTCCCCAGTTTGGCCTGGAAGGATTCTCAATCTGCACTTTCACATCATAGAAACGTAGAATTACAGAATCATAGAAAGTTTTGGGTTGGAAAGGACTGCAAGATCATCCACTTCCAACCCCCCTGCTGCCACAACAATATAATAGAATCATAGAATAGAATCATAGAATAGTTAGGGTTTGAAGGACCTTATGATCACCCAATTCCAACCCCCCTGCCATGGGCAGGGACACCTCACACTAAACCATCTCACCCAATGCTCTGTCCAACCTGGCCTTGAACACCGCCAGGGATGGAACATTCACAACTTCCTTGGGCAATCCATTCCAGTGCCTCACCACCCTTACAGTAGAGAACTTCTTCCTTATATCCAATCTAAACTTCCCCTGTTTAAGTTTTAACCCATTACCCCTTGTCCTATAACTAAAGTCCCTAATGAAGAGTCCCTCCCCAGCACCCCTGTAGCCCCCCTTCAGATACTGGAAGGCTGCTATGAGGTCTCCACACAGCCTTAATTCCCTATTATATTCCCTATTATGTGACATTCATGGCTATAAGGCGAGGGGCACTGTGGTGTGCAGAGCTGAAGGGCATGTGAAGTAGGTCTTCCCATAGTTAGGAAGTGGAGTGGCTTGTCTCTGGCTGCCACAGAAAGCTGTGGTCTTCCCCTTGCTTCAGCATCCAGATAGATGCACATGACAGGATCTGCTGACATGTTCTTTTCATGCACTGGGACATATACAGATCACATCATACATAGATCACATCACTCCACTCTGATCACACCAGATCAGATACTGCTGGGACCACAGGGTGACTGAAGGCAAGAGTGGGGCTCTTGAGCTGGGTGTTGGGGACCAACTGCTGTGAGGAATTTGCTTTGCAGCTGGATGCCAAAAAGCCAGGTCTAGAGAATCCAGTGCATGCAGGACTACAGAAACAATGGAATTTGTGGAAAATAAAGATCCTGAAAGATCACAGAATTCTTTCAGGTGCTGGGAAAATGAATGGGGTGAGAATGTGAGAAATTCAAGTTGTGTCTGGACTGGCATGGTGAGATGCGTCCAAGATCTGGTCACCTGGACATCAGATAGGAGCCTCAATACACATCTCCTTTTGTTGGCTTTTTTCTGCACCGAAGCAGAGACAGCAGGATGCTGAGCACATGCTCAGGTGGGGAGGCAGGCATTGTGCACGGGACCAGGGATGTGACAGGAAGAGCTATGTGCTCCCAAAGAGCCTAACTTAGATGCAGATTCAACGAGGTTCTACATGAAAGCATTAAACAGCTCCTTTGTGTATGTTCAGGATGTTCTCATGATGAACCTCCCGATGTATGAGACCTGCATGAGGCTGATTTAACACAGTCCAGGAGGGATATGCTGGTAGCAGAGTACCAGATAATACAGCATTCTCTTGAGCTGTCATAATCTGTGTGTACACCTCGAAGTTTAGCTGAGTTCTCAACTCCAGCTCCAGCACTGAGTGATGTCTCTTCAATACAAAGACAGAAGCATGATCAAAATTGGAGCTGAACCTGCCCTTCAAATAGCAAGAGCTCTCATTTTTGTACAGAAAAAGGGATTTGTGTTTGATGTTTTCATTCAGCCCATTCTAAAATTAGGAAGCCTTTTCAGAATTTGAACCCAGCCTTTCAATCCATGTTAGCCTTGAAGCAGCCACATTGCAGCTCCATTTTCAACCAGACTCAAAACTTAAGCAACCTGATCGGTGCATGCACACTGCCTCCGTGTGAACAGACAAGAAAGTGAACCTTGAATTTTCCATTAGATTTGTGTCACTGGTTCCAAATAACTGTTACAACTTTGAAATAAGAAGTGGCTGCTTTTTGAACCAATGCGATTTCTGTTCATGGGCAAGCAAAAAGTTTGATTTTTTTTTTTTTGTGATTTTATTTTAAAATATTCATAAAATACCGGGTTTTGTGGCCTTATAATGTATTACTTCATTTTCCAAGAAAACTGTTCTGTGATAAACTGAAGTTGCCTAAATATAGGATTCTAGTGCCATTTTAAGCACTTCCTCACTTGGGTGTTCTGCTGTTGCTTCAGAAGGTGTTGTGAAGAGCTGAGTCATATTTGCAACTCCATGTGGTCCTCCCATATATCCCTGAAAACATTAGATTTCACCCAATACTTATTTAATTACTTTTATTGCTCCTTCTTTTGCCAGCAGGCTACAAAATGATTTTTAAATGAGAATTCATGGATAAAACACACTTCTTTTCTCCATGACGCATTAAAAGATTCTTCTTTTTTTTTGCTGTGATTCAGAATGAAAACTTTTTCCTAGATGGTGTAACCACATTTGGCTCAGCATCACGCTGACCACATCATCCCACAGCCATGTCTCCATGTTGGCTCCATTAGCCAGGGAGCAGCTTGGTACAGCAGCACATCAGCATTATTCTAACAGTGATCTGTGTATCTTTCTCTCTTCTTCTTTCCTTTCAGAGATTGTTGGTGTAGGATGTGTCCTCAACGGGGTCAGGTATAACAATGGGGACACGTTTCAGCCCAACTGCAAATACAACTGCACGTGCATTAATGGGGCCGTGGGCTGTATTCCCATGTGCACAAACTCACGTCCTCCCCTTGTCTGGTGCCCAAACCCAAAGCTGATTAAGTTAGCAGGGAAGTGCTGCGAGCAGTGGATTTGTGATGACTCCAAGAAGATCAGGAAGACATCTCCACGACACATCTCTTCCGCAGGTATGGTTGGACTGAAGTGGACTTCCCTGTCAATGGGCAACTGGAAGTCAGTCTAAAGCCAAAGTATCAGCTTGTAGCAGCAGGCATCTGGTCTTTGTGTGAATGAGGCACAGAGACTCCAGCATGTAGTGAAGGAGAGGACATGTGAAACACAGCGGTGTTCTTGAACTGCTCAGCAGCAATGTGAGATTCACCAAGCATGCCTGTGTGACAAAGCCCCCTCTGAAGCACACATCTGCTGGCACTTGGAAGATGTCACAAGTCCTTTTTACATCACCAGTTTGTATTCAGTCTGGGCCCTCTGCAAAGCAGTTTAATTTGGGACTGAGTCTTTCTGTCTGGGTTATAGACTCAATATAAGGAAGAATTCTTCCCTGTAAGGGTGCTGAGGCACTGCACAGGTTACCCAGAGAAGCTGTGGCTACCTCATCCCTGGAAACATTCAAAACCAGGTTGGAGAGGGCTTTGAGCAACCTGCTCTAGGGGAAGGTGTCCCTGCCCATGGCAGGGGGTTGGAACTGGGTGAGCTTTAAGGTCCTTTCCAACCCAAACCAGTCTGGGATTCTGTGATTTTAAAGTCCCTGTATTTTAGTAGTCCCAAACTTACATAACACCTTGAAAACATTTACTGTGGAACCTTCACTGCCAGTTCACAGTTCTGGACTGATTGAACTGAATTCTGACATTATTGAACTACATTATGTATCACATAAAGTATCTTCTTTCCTCACACTCACATTCATAGTGAGGATCATGTAGCTCACTGCACAGAGCTGGCGCCATTTGCCTCTGATCCCAAAGGCTCAAGATGGACTTACCCTGCCATACGTCTTAAATTTATCCTCATGACACCCTGTGATGCAATGTAATGACATTAGCCACATTAGCTCCATATTTTAGACTATCTCACAAAAGCAGAGCTCAAGGACACATGGAATGCTTGCTGTAAACCAGGATTTTGGTTCCTTACTGGTAAAGGTTTTATTCCCAGTCCTTAATCTGTATTTTTGCTGCACAAAACAAAGCCTCAGTCTCCATTTTGTGGGTTAAACCCACTAGAGTTTCACCCTCACATGTCCGTGGTAGCTTTGAACTGTAGGTCCAAATTCAAAACATCTACTACTGAAATTAAACTTATGTCTTCATGGCCTGTGTCCCAAAATGGGCATAACACAGCTTTCCTTGCCTGACCTTTTCTCTCATAAGTAGAAGCCTTATAAAAGCAAGGCTAACAGTTACTACATTTAACAGAATAACTAATAGAGTAATAAACCTAATACTGAGAGAGCTCAGCACAGCAGTTTCTATCAGAGCTTTGCCTGCAGGCTGTACTGTGAGTCAAAGACCAGTGGGGACCTTGGCCGAGGCTGTGAAGGAACCTGAACTGGGGTTGTCAGCTGCTTTCAAAAGAGAGCCCACCCCTTCTTCAAGTAGCTGCTGAGCCCTCTGAGAGCTATTCAAGCTGCTCTTCCTCCTACTGAAAGGCAGTGGCTGCTTCCCAAGCCCCTCGGCCATCCAGCAGGCTGTTGACCACTTTCTGTTACAGAATCAATTGAATGGGCTCAGAAATAAACCTTCATCCCTTTTCTGCACTGTCTGTAATTGTTTGCATTGTGGCAGCACCTGGGGGTCCCAGACAAGGACCCCTTGTGTGAGGCTGCAAAGGGAGATAAAGAAATGAGCCCTGGCCCCAAGCGCTCGCAGCACCAGAGGGTCTGACACAAAGTAGGTCAGCAGCAAAGGGGGTGGGATGAGAGGGTTCACGGGAATGCTGAGCCACTCCGCTGTGATTTCAGGGTTAGTGGCCTGAATGTGTAATGAGCTGGGGAGAGGGGGTTTAATATGGAGAGCTGTTGCGGCTGAATAACATGGGGTTAATCTGGTCCCCGCAGCGTACGAGGGAGAGGATGAAGCCTGGCAGAAGAACTGCATCGTGCACACCTCCCCCTGGAGTCCCTGCTCAAAGACCTGCGGGCTGGGCATCTCCACCAGGATTTCCAATGACAACGACCAGTGCCGGCTCCTGAAGGAGAGCCGCCTGTGCAACATGCGGCCCTGCGAGGTGGATATCACCAAGCACATTAAGGTGGGGACTGCCCCTATGCACAGCCCCGGAGCTTTGTCTGGACACGGGGTTAGCTGTTGTTTGGCAGCATTCAGGCATCTGAAGGCTGCACTTCTACATGGACTTTCTGTGCTGCAAAGAGGTCAAGAACATGTCCCCCCTGTGCTTCCACATGCCGGTGTGAAAATAACCCCTTGAGAGCTTTAGTTCCAGCCAGAGGGTCCTTGCAAGGAAAGGCAAGCCAAGTCCACTGTGCTCACTGTTCAGATGGACCTGGGACTCAGCTAGTGGAAGAACACTGGTGCGCTGCTGGTCATGGCTATGAGCTGCATTTGCAAGTACCCTACTTGCAGCTTTTAGATTCATGTGTCTAAGCATGTAAAACTGCCACAGCTTCTAGATCAGGGCTGTAAAATGCTTCCTAACAGCTTCAAAACCCTTTAAGTAAGGGGAAGGTCCTACTTGTGTCAGCAAGATATATTAACCTGTCTCTTTTCTGTTCTGATTTAGCCTGGGAAGAAGTGCTTGGCTGTCTACAGGGCCAATGAACCAACGAACTACACCATCTCAGGATGTGTGAGCAAAAGTCCATATAGACCCAAGTACTGTGGTGTCTGCACAGACAATAGGTGCTGCACACCCTACAAGTCCAAGACTATTGAAGTGAGGTTCCAGTGCCCAGACGGAACTGAGTTTTCCTGGAAAATCATGTGGATCAATGCTTGCTTCTGCAACCTGAACTGCAAGAACCCAAACGACATCTTTGCCGACTTGGCTCATTACCATGATTACTCTGAAATCGCTAATTAAATAGGCTGAATGCTGGAATTGACCCATTGCTCTGATTTTACAGAGGATTTAAAATAAAAGGAGAATCTTCATCCACTGCCAATGTACAATTTGTTTTTTTCCTGAGCTAGGATGTTAAGTCTCCTTGTTTTGCCACCCTGTTTTTGGAAAGGCCTTGAACAAGCAGTATTTTCAACTCTAATAGAAATCCATCCATTAACAGCAGCCAAAAATTCCTCTATGCACAGATTCCAAGACTTAAATTACAGGCCCGCTGGCACTGTCATAGGCCAACAGTTTAATTACCCAAAGGAAAGAATAGTACACTAGTACAACAAAAGTATGGCTGTCCACAGCTTAGACATGAGATTCAGGTATCATTACTGTCATCTCTTGATTAATGTGGTCTAAGCTGGGAAATGAGCATTGGCATACCTGTTTAATTTTCAATACCACACTTCAGTCTTCGCTGCTGATCATCAGGACTAGACTCTAGTCTCTAACACACAGCCCTAGAACTAGCCCTCTGTCATTCTCAGTCAGATCCTACCTCATGGTGAAACCCATGGGAAAAGCCTAGAGAGAACAAAGTTTCTCCTGAGCTCTCTGTGCGATGTCTGCCTCTCACTTCATGAGGCTGGGCCCAAGAACCTCTGTTTCCTTCTCTCCTTGGACTCACCTAGATCTCTTAGAGCACCTTGTACCAGGGATGTTTTTACAGTTTCTCTGCCTGCTCTGATCTTGAACAGCCTGGATGCTCTGAATCCAAAATGACCACACTAGAGCTCATGTTTTCAGGATAGATCCTCTTATCTGTGGGTTATGTTTTGCTTCTAGGCTAGCTCTGAGGGATGAAATGCAGGGTCAGATGACAGATGAAGGACAATACCTCATGTACCCATTTATTTACATAGAAATGGCACATGCCTGGGGACCACCATCTCCTTCTGTGTGTTACCAACACACAGGTCCCACTTCCTACTGACACCCTGCCAGTGACACATACCTTTGTTTTACATGGCTGGAGTAGAAGAAAGGAGGCATGCGTTACAGAGGTTAGGATGAAAAAGGAGAGGACAACCTTTGGCATAGCTTCTGGTGCACTGGGTGCAACTGGGCTGCTGCTTGGAGTAAACTTCAGTGTGAATATTTTCTGCAGAAGTGGTTTCACATGCAAACATCAGCCAAAAAATTGTCACTACCTTTCCAGGCAATCAGTTTGTTGTCATTGAAGGGTGATAGAGCCAGTTTTATTCTCCGATAAACTGTTAGCACAGCACCCATGCACCATTGCACATTGGCTGTTGCTTCACTTGGGAGAGTAGAAATGTATTTCTGCATGAAGAACTGCAATATCTGCTTCCAAAGTACCTGATGGCACAGCAAAACTGCTGAATCATGCATGGCTTGGAGGCTGGACCAGTACAGGGCTGAACTTGGGATGATGCAACTGGTTTACATCAGTCACTTCTTTTGCTTTAGTTTCAATTGGCAAGTTGTTTTTCTTCAATTTGGTAACCCAGAGAAAGATGGATTCTAGGGAGACATGAATCTTTCTGGCTATGGTAAAACTTCTTGTAAGCAGGCTGAAAATAGCACAATCCTTATGTAAAAACAAATAGGAAAAATGCTGCACATCTTCAAAAGCTGTTAACTTCAGTAGCTTCTATTTTTTATACATATACAAGGATTTGGCCCATAGATTTTTCATAGAGCTAGGTTGTTCCTTAATTCAAAGCTTTTACAATTTCTCTTTTGAAGCTTTGTTGACATGTGGTGGCATTGGGCATAATGTTTCTTGGCAGTGTTCAAGGCCAGGTTGGACCAAAGCCTTGGTGACATGGTTTAAGGTGAGGTGTCCCTCTGCATGGCAGGGGGATTGGAACTAGATGATCTTAAGATCCTTTCCAACCCTAATTGTTCTATGATTTGGTGATTCTAAATCCCCAATGGCAGAAAATAAGGGTGATCCCTGCCTGTGTGTTCCAGTGCCGGCACAAAACACCTCTCCTCTTTGTTCCTCTGTTCATAAGGAACTTGAAGACACCGGTACTTTTCAAGATTCAGCCTTGTGACTGCTTTTAGCCTGGATGAAGTGACAGGAGAGGTCACATCTGACCTTTTCACCTCCACCCTAATGAACCTCAGCACTTGCAAAACTAAGCATGTTTTATTTCAAACTCCATCACTTGGGAAAAAGAGGTCCATGGGAGCATATGAAGAAGTGGCCCTGGCCAACAAGCTGATGATGTTTTCCAAAGGGAAAATTGTTTTTATTGAAGTGCTTGGTAAGGAAGCCTTCCTAGGACTTGTTTATCAGTCAGATCCCTTAAATATGACTTGGAATCGCGTCTCTAATTCTTGCTCATCCTAAAATACAATATGTGTGTGTGTATATACACATGTATATATATGCATATATACATACCCGTGTATGTATATGTGTATGTACACATAACGAAAATATCATGTGCATGCATTTATATAATTTTGTAGAAAATGTTATATATAAAACCGTATATGAAAATGCCCATGAATATAGACTTATATATTGACATACATATATGCCTACAGTGCACAAAAGGTGGTGCATAAAACGGAATTCACAAATATACATATAAACATATATATATGTATAAACATATATATAATATAAATAATATATAATATGTACATAATATGTATAAACATATATATAAACAGTCTTTGTCTTACATGTACACATAAGGAAACAAGCAAACAGGCTCAGAAGACATGCCCAAAACTGTGGCACTTAATAAGCTTGCTTCGCTTTGCAATTAGCTAACACTGTAACCACCATAATCAAATGCTGCGGTGGCTGAAACACACAGCTTTCATTGTGAGATAAAAGAAGCTATTGTAAGCTAATGCATGACCAGCAGCTCCAGTGTGTGTTGGTTTTTAGAGAAGTGAATGCCTGGGAACCACAGATCTCACCCAGCGCACCCAAGATGTTTCTGTTTCTAGCCTGGTTTCCCAAGGGAACAAGGAGCACGAAACTGTAACGTGCATTTGTCTGTCAGGCAGTCCCTTTGTGGGAAACGTCAAACAAAGTAGGCAGAAGAGTGAAGATCTTGGAAGCATTGTGATTCCCAAAATAACAAGTTAAATAAAATAGCAAGACACGGAAGAAACCCACCACACTGCCCCCACTAAAAGCTCACACACATCTGCCAGGCAGCCGACACATCTAACACATCTACAGTGTGGCCCAACCACATCAGCAGCATTAAGGGCTTTTGAACAGATGCGCCATTTGGAAACAAGCAGCCGTGGAAGAGGGACAGCTGAAGGCATCACAGATGGGGAACAGTGGTTATTACACTGCTGTAAAAGGGTTTTGTGGGGGCTTTGGGCACAAACGCATAGGAAACCAAGCCTCACCAGCTTGTGCGACTCTTTGTCTGATGATACTGAGAGGGAAAGAGCAACACTTGTAGCCAGTGAATTTGCCTGGCAGTTTGTGATACATTAGAAAACCTTTGTTTTAATGGATGTTTACAAGAAGATTAGCCCTGGAACTAAGGCGATGGACTAGCTTTTAATTTCAGTTCCCTGGCTCCCTGTGCGCTGGGCAACTCATGTATCTTTACAAAAGAACTTTTGTAGTTACTGTTTAAATACACCGAGGATCTAGATTCTCAAAGGCTTCCATGGATCCAGCCCTTTGCTTTGCTTTTCCTCCATTCTCCAGAGACAGAACAAGGCCCTAGTGTTCATTGCATCTGTTGAAACTTCTCCAGCAGGAGCGTTTGTACAGTGCCTCATACAATGGGTCAAGGTCTCTGCTGGGACCTGAAAGCGGTACCATCATCCAAGAGTGTAACAATAATAGCATTGAGGAGATAACCAGGATCTGTGTGCACGCTGGACCCCTCTGCTGCAGCACTGCAGAGAAAGGCTTGAGAAAGGATGGGAGCAGGGTTTTGAAATCCAGGCTAAACCAAGACAGTTTGACACACGTCCAGCCCATGACAGTCATCCTGTTCAACCTGTAGGCTGGGACAAGGACAAAGGATGGGATTTTAAGGGTCAGCTCATGCTGATACAAATGTCAAGACCCCATTTAGCTCCAGTGACCATCACCACTAGCCTTCTGTACTGACTTCATCCGATCACTACGGTGGCTCAAGCTGCCTTGTTGGGGAGCCCCAGAAAGACAGTTATCCACTTCCTGAAGAAGCAAGCATGTAACTTAGAAAGATGCCTTTGCATGGAGCATTGACTAGGATTTAAAACATCATTTCAGTGTGTGTGCAACTGGAAACAGGGTGTAGTGCAGTTACTGTTTTTCATATGCTCATAGGGCTGTTCTGTGGACATATAATGCTCCAAGAAGACCACAGTATTCAGAAACAGTGTCGTCTTGTAAACTAAATCCTGGGATATTTTTTCTCTTGAGTTTTTGAGGGAGTTTTAAGACAAGCAGTTTGTTATGCTGATGGAGACCGAGCACTCTCATTAACTACAGGCACATATCTATATGCATACCTTTTTCAAACTGTGACTTCCCCATTTAAACAGTTCTACAGAGCTATTTCTCTAAGCTTCAGATGCTGAAATATATGGAAGAATAATGGGGAAACCAGACTGGTTTGGCAGCGTCAGTCTACGTTACTCCAGCTATGTAACATGTATTACCCATTCATATAGCACTGTGGTGAGATTTTATGGGTGGCATGTTGCTGCTATGGTTTAAAGATAGTAAATAACATCATAAGTGGTAAATGATTAATGAATCTATGACTGACAACTCATTTAGAAGCTTAGGCAAGCAAAAGAAGGTGACATACTTTTGCCATTGATACTTCATTTCCTTTTCCAATCTCCTCACCTGGCCAATGTCCAAGTGTGCTTTTGCAATCAGTGACGAAGCACTGAACTGGAGAACACATAAAGCCAAGCATGTGGTGAAAGAGGATGCTCTGAGAGCATTTCCCTCTGTATGACTATTTTGGCAGCCTGGGAAAGCCAGGTGCTCCCTAGCTCACATGTCCTCACATATGTTGTTTGTTTGTTTTTTTCCCCCAGCATTCTTCCTGGACTTGGGGTAGCATGCCTAGAGTCTCTGAGCAAACTAGAGTGTGTCACTCAACTGGATAATCCTGTCTTCTTTAACAGCAAACCTGAGAGGTTGCAGGAGTAACCCGTTTGCAGCAGCCACAGCAGAAATTGTCCAATGATGTTATTAAAGATATGGGGAAAAGCGTTTAAATTAAAGAATCCTTATCCATATCACTGCATTTACATATCCTGACCCCAGTAAGGATTCTACCATTTAAGGAAGCTTGCCTTCCAGCCCGAAGTAGGAATTTAAACCCTTGGAGTGGCCTCCTGTAACTGAACTGTGATGGGTGCTGTGGGCTTGCCTATGGCTGCCGAAACAAGGTGTGAAAGCACCCTCTCCCCAGCCTTCCTCTTCATGTGTTTTTAATGGGTCATTTTTGCTGTTGAGGGAAGCCTTCTGCATTTTTAAGAACTTTCCATCCAGCTATGCCTCTGGCGACAGATCTCAGCAAAGGTAGCACATTTCCCTGCTGCCCCTATAGGCACCAGAACTCTGGTCTGCCCTGTGTCTTCTGCCTGCGTAGGAGGCAGCTGCCAAGCACACGATCTCGCTTGAAGGGCTCTCTGGCTGCTTTCTCAGCCACTGCATTTGGACTAGTCTGGGAAACCCATCACCTCCTAAGCACCTTTCTCTTTCCAGATGAAGTGTTGACCTTGTGCTTGACTCTGCTTCTGTGGGATCTCCCTTGCTCCAAGCTTGCATGAGCAGCAGGGAGGAAATTGCCACAAGTGAATCTAACACTGGCAGCTGGTGATAAAGAACTTATTGGTCACTGGTCATTATCAAACAAAAATAAGAACACATTGCAATCAGTCAATAAATGGCAATTCACAGCTGAAGAGATGCAAATGTAGGCATGAGGTAAGGCAAGGGGGTCTGTCTGTGTGCATCTCACCACTGTGTAAAGGGCTGGGGGGCACCTTTGCTTGGGACAGGCTCTACAAGCTGGTGGACCATGACCTGTACCGATGCCAGGTTCACCATGTGTAGTGAAACCACAGGTCATCAGCCTCATCTCCCCTGCCCATCGTCCTGCATGTAGGGTGTCAAGCATCTCAGGGACCTGCTCACACACACACGTATGCACACACATGGACACACACACGGACACACACACAGAGCCAAGGGATGCAAAGTGCGGGCTGGTGGCAGCTCTTGCTGTTTCCTGGGTGCTGCCACTCATGCAGGCTTTGCCTGGTGCTGCACCGGCCCTCCCTGAGTGCATCAGCAGAGCAAACAGCCCTTCCCTCCCCAGCCCCATTCGTGTGCTGACCTTGACCTGAATGAACACCATAATCCCCCTCAGCCATAAGCAACCGCACAGAGTGGCGGGTCACCCAAGGATATATTTCCCATCTCTGCTGCAGGTCACAGCTCACTGGGATGGTGCTGCTTGGGAAGGAAGAGCTGCCCACTGTCCCCCTTTCCAACCCTTGGGTTCTTTTGAGATGCCCAGTGATGTCTGCATCCCATGCCTGATGTACTTCCCACAGCCACCGGTGACAAAACCAGGGTGTATATATGGGGTAGGGGACTGCCTCTTTAATTACCTCCGAATAACAATTGTCCTCCAGCCCCCAGGAGGTGCTGAGTGAGCAAGCGATCCCTATGCTGAGCTGCAGGGAATAGACACTGAACTGTTTGGCAGTTGCAATCAGAAGCCTTTTTTTCTTTCATTCTTTCTTTTTTTCCCCCCCAACGCTGGTCAGCAGCTGTGTTGTTTGTAAAATGAATGGAGCCCTTAATGAAGCAATAGATAGAAACAGTGAGAGCCTCTGTCTGCCTGTTACAAAGGGCTGAGGGGGAAGGGCTGATCTCTTAAAATACCCTGACATCCTTTCCCTCAGTTATTTAAACATTAGGCGCAGCAGCGATCAGCTATCAACATAAAGCCTATATTTGGCTCAGTGGAAACACTAAATCCACACATCAAACCAGCTGTTCATATATATACAGAGCAGGAGACAATTTCAGTTCCAGTGAAATGGTGCAAACCAGTGCAAAATAGTGTAAAACCAAGCAGACAGCATGTGGGAATGGAGAGGATCATGCTGCAATGAGACACTGCTCACTGTGTTGTGTTGGTAGAAACAACAGCCCACGTTACCTCGACGATTGCAGCAGATACACTGCCCAAGATGCAAAAACAGACAGGAAGAGGATTCCAGCACTGGATAGAAAAAATAAGCAGCTTTGCTATAAACTGTTTTCTCTCCAGCTCAGCCCATTGCTTGCAACACATGACATTAATCATAAAGCTCCAAAACACATCTAGGTTAAAGTTTCCAGCTGTTTAGTCTCTAGGGACTCTTAAAAGAGGGAAGCAGCATCCTTCAGCACAAAAGTCCTGCTGTGACAACATGGTATTGCCACATCCTCTCCCGCTCCTCCTGCGAGGGCAGGGAGGGGAAAAAACACATTGAGGTCCAGCCAGATTTTTGTACAGTAGATGTCAAGTCCCAGGCAGAGGTGGGAAGAACTCAGATTTCGGCAACAACAACATCCTTTCTACTAGTGGTTTTGAAGAGTGCCACTAAGCAAAGGTTTCCTATTGAGATACTGCAATGTGATCAGGAAGCCTCTTGGCCCCTGAGGGCACATTTTGTCTTATACCACCCTTTATAACCCCAAAAGCGCTGTAAGCGATGAAATGCTTATTTTCTGGAAACCTCCTGTTATCCAATCTGAATTTCCTCTGTGCCACAGGAGCTCCTTGCTCTATGATGGCCATTCATACCCTGAGGAAAAGGTGAAACCCCAGCTCATATTTTCTGGTTTAGTGACACTACAGTATCCAGGCTAATTCTGCCTGCAAGAATAACACAGAACTCCAGTTTGCAAGATCTAAGAAGGGGTTTTATAAAAAAAAAACCAAAAAAACACTTTTATTTTATTTCTAACTTTTTATTTCTAATAAATTTGCCACTTTATAAATCTAACAAATTTCTAATAAATCTTCCACTTTTCAGCACAAGTTAAGGATGCCAGAAGACCATTACTGCAAGGAAAGAAGAGTCCTAACTCCTTGTAAAAGGTAGGACACCACTCCTCTGTACCGTCCTCCAGCTTTTCTGCACAGGTACATGCTGTTCCTTGCCAAATGAATACTTTTTGGTACAAAGCTGACATTTAGAGTGGTCCTAGCAACTCTTCACAGCTCAGAAGTGCTCACAGATCCCTTTGTGCCATGTGAGAAGGCTTGGATGCATTCCTTCTCATTAAAGAAGAATAAACTGCCTAGGCTTGACAGGCTCACCATGGTGTCCTTGCGGAAGGAATGATGAGCCACTCTCAGCAAAGCAAGTAACTTTGCCCTTGTTTTGTAAGATGAGTTGGCACAGGTTCCTCCTGCTTTCACTGGCACTGCCTGTGGTTAATCAAATCAAGCCCTTTGCTGGTACCAGTCCAATCATGACTGCTGAATCATCATATCCAGAAGAACCTTGGCTCAGACATGCCAAATATTTGCTTTTGCCTCTTCCTATTGTTGGATTGCTTGAAATGCAGGAGGATGGAGTAGCTGAAGCCAGGACACTGTAACAGTTAATACTGAAGTGAGTTGGGGTTTCTTATTTCTGTAAGGAATAGGCTGGAGTGAAAAAAACACCCCAGACCTCTGAGCACAAAAGTAGGGAATAGCAGAGACATGAGCAAACAAAAAGGATTCAATAGATACAAAGGGGTAACAAGATGTGCTGGTTTTGGCTGGGATAATTTTCTTAATAGAAGCTTGTATGGGGCTACTTTTTGGACTGCTGCTGGAAACTGTGCTGGTAACACAGGGATGTTTTCCTTACTGCTGAGCACAGTGCTTGCCTTAACAGAGAGTCAAGGTCTTTCCTGCTCCTCACAACACCCCACCAGCGAGCAGGCTGGGGGTGCACAAAGAGTTGGGAGAAGACACAGCCAGGACAGCTGACCCCAACTGACCCAAGAGATATTCCAAACCATATGGCCTCATAATCAGCAATAAATGCTGGGGAAGAAGGAGGAAGGGAGGGATGTCCAGCATGATAGCATTTGTTTTCTTAAGTCACTGTGATACAGGATGGAGCCTTGTTATGCCAATGAGAAACAATGAATAAATCCCCTGTTTTGCTCTGCTTGTGGATGCAGTTTTTGCTTTACCTATTAAAATGCCTTTATCTCAACCCACAAGTTTTCTAACTTTCACTCTTCTGAGAGGGGAGTAAGTAAGCAGCTGTGTGGGGCTTACTTGTAGAATCATAGAATAGTTCGGGTTGGAAAGGACCTTAAGATCATCCAGTTCCAACCACCCTGCCATGGGCAAGGACACCTCACTCTAAACCATGTCACCCAAGGCTCTGTCCAACCTGGCCTTGAACACTGCCAGGGATGGAGCATTCACAACCTCCCTGGGCAACCCATTCCAGTGCCTCACCACCCTTACAGGAAAGAATTTCCTCCTTACATCCAATCTAAACTTCCCCTGTTCAAGTTTTAACCCATTACCCCTTGTCCTATCACTACAGTCCCTAATGAAGAGTCCCTCCCCAGAATCCCTATAGCAGCCTTCCAGTATCTGAAGGGGGGCTATGAGGTCTCCATGCAGCCTTCTCTTCTCCAGGCTGAACAGCCCCAACTTTCTCACCCTATCTTCATATGGGAGGTGCTCCAGTCCCCTCATCATCCTCCTTGTGGCCCTTCTCTGGAGTTGTTCCAACAGTTCCATGTCCTTTTTATGTTGAGGACACCAGAACTGCACACAATACTCCAAGTGAGGTCTCACAAGAGCAGAGTAGAGGGGCAGGATCACCTCCTTTGACCTGCTGGTCAAACTCCTTTTGATGAGGCTGAGGATCAGTTGGTGTTGCTGGCTGGGGTTAAACCACAACACAAGACACTTTTATACAGAGTATACTTGATTACTGTACTCCTAGCAAAACATTAAGACACCAGACATTGCAAAGTTACAAATTTATTTGTCTTGAAATAAATACAAATACTTCATTAAGAAACTTTTCTTGATAGACTTTACACAATAGCTTTATTCTTTCTGGAAATTGTCTGTTCTTCCCACAAGCTGTTATGGATATTCTACACAAGAGCTGAAGTTAGTCAATATAAAGTAACCTCGACTGCATTCTTCAGAACAAGCAATCCAAGAAGTATTAACATTTGCTATTTAACTGCTCTGCATTTCAGTTTTCTTGTTTGTGTGAGGACTGCAATGCAGCAGGTATGCACTGGAGCATGGGAAACCCTGTTTCCACTACCTATGGAAGGACAAGCTTAAGAACACCCAACTGTGAAAACCTGACTGGTGGAAAGGTATCAAGCCGCTAGCATCAAAGTAACCCAAGGAATCAGGGGGCTGTATACAGAACCAGAAGCTCATTACATTTAGGCAGTCATTAAACACTGTATTTCACAGATACAGTGCTGTCGCTCCACCACTTTGTGCAATGCACTCCTCAGCACCAGTGAGATCTCAGAGTTCCAAATTTAGTAATTAGTAGCAGTTGAATGTACAGTATCTAATTACACACCATCCCACAGTTATTCATCTCTCCTGACAAAGAACAGCTGGATCTGGCTTTGCTTAAGAATTCCAAATTCATCACAATTGTGCTGGACACAAAAAACTTGAGCTGCAAAGATAAACTGTCTGAAGGAAAAAAATCAAGCTGTTTCTGGCTTTGTTGGCATGTACAGCTACCCTACTTGTTACAACTACACCAGCTTTTGTGGTACGGTAAACCCTTTGGCCCAAGAACACAAACAGGAGAAGCCACCTTGCTTATCAGATTTAAATCCTGTCCTCATTTGGCTAAGCATTTTTTAGGGTCTAGGAGGGGGGGAAGAAAAGGAAGACTGGAACTAAATCTCAAAAGAGTGAAATAAAAAAAGCTTAGATTTAGTTCGTCTCAAAGTCACATTAAATCACCTATTTTAGTAGTATATTATTGTACATAGGAAAACAGGCTTGAATACTAAGGAATTAGAAGGCCTATAAATGCATGATACATTAACTTCTCTATCATTTGAAGTCAAGCTATATACAATGAATTCGACTCCAGCTTCAACATGAGGCCATAACACATTTGTTTCGTCTCCTTTTTTAAAAGCCATCCATAATAGTGATTTTTTTTCTTCCTCTCCCCCTCTTTGAAACTCATCTCAAATTGTGCCAGTTTACTTCAACAGAATAAGACATAAAGGGACATGTAATGGCTTTGATTTTAAAAGGAGGGTATTAAGCAAGTCTGGTTTGACTCTGAAGTGTTTACAACCACATCAGCTTTTGGCAAGTATCCTTTAGAATTTGGCATCCATTGAAGGAGGGCACAATAGCAGCAACTGTCTGAGTTAAAAGAATAACGACAGAGCAAATGAGATGCTTCTTTTCTTTGGTCCCTGTCAGACCCTGCTGAACAGAGTTCAGCCTACAGAATAGCTTGAGATTAATACCAGTTATGTTTTCGTGATACACAGGGGGCATCCATTACTTTTTCCACACTGTGACCAGTTTCAACCTCCCACAGCCATCTAACAGGACACTTCCATGGACTTGGGGCTTGATTGTTCAGTATTGCTTGCAGAGTTTGGCGTCAGCTCGATGCGTGTGTCTGTGTGGGAGCGGTTCCTGGCACCATCCCCAGTGTGGGATCGGCTCCTTGTTCCCTCCCCAGTGTGAGACCGGCTCCGTGTGCCTTCTCCCGTGTGAGACCGGCTCCTCTGTCCTTCCAAAGAGGTTACGCTGGAGCCGGAAGCGGTGCGGGACCTCATCAGTCTGGTCATGCTAGCAGAGGGGACTGGAAGAACAATCTTTCATTAATGCATTGCCTCATGGGTTTGGAAGGAAGCCCTTGCCTTCCTCTCTAGCCTTAACCACCTTTGGAGAAGCCTTCATGGTTGAATATAATCTTCTCATGGTGGCTTCACGTACCATCACTGCTCCAGGCATACAGTTAAGGAGCCCACATTACTAAAGCAAGATTAGTGGCCTGGGCTGAGGGATTCAAGACAAATGAATGTCTTGCATATTGCTGTGGCTGCAACAATCCAGAGGAAAACTAAGGACACTCAGACCTCCCATTACTTTCAGATGCTTTACCTTTACTGGCAGCCCATGCTGGCAATACTTCTACACAAGAGCAGTCATTCGAAACACATACACGAAGGACAAACAGCTACAAATCAGACAAGTCTATCAACTAATGAGGTTTCAAATGTTATGCTCAGTATATGAACCAAACCCTTCGAGGAAATGATGAGACACTATTACAAATATCAACCTTCAAAATATCAAGAAGGAAATTGTGGGTTTAAGATCTCTACAAAGGTCTCTAATATGTAGTAACATTATTAGGGCTGAAACCCCTTTGTTCAAACACCATGTGTTTTTTTCCCCTTGCAAATGTATATCCAACTAGGAAAAGATCACACATCTAGCATCAGAAGACTCTCTGGGTGCTTAGATGCCCAACGAACTTTGATAGCCAGGTGAAATAAAATAAAAACAATAAAAACAATAAAAACAATACTTACTGTATCCCATTCCCTGAACAAAGTATTTGAAAGCTTCTGCAAGCTTGGCAGGCTGCAAAAAAAGTATTATTGTAATTAACTTGCTGAGCACCAAGTACATTACAATGTTATAGATGCCATAGATGCCCTGTCTTAACAGGGACATCTTAAATATTCTCTGGGTTCTAATGAACATATGAAAATTTCATTGATGTGAGAGAATTCCACCGTTCCCCTCCCTAGTCTGCTCCCCTGCCCCATTACTTTACCGAATGGACACATGCATTTGAGAATGAGATTTCCAGAGAAGTAATTACAAGTGGTCTAAGCCTGGCCCAAGCTTTGCTCATGCCATTAGTGAGGTAGATGACCTAAAGTAAAATGACTTCTATAAAGGGCACAAATTCAGCTGGTCAGCGATGATAGTTATGTTTATAGGGCAAAAAAAGCTCAGCAGGAAGATGTAAGCACAACTGACTATGATCGACATTCTTGCAACGAGGCACTCACTATTTTTCTCTGCTGCTGGCAGAGTGGCCAAATAAGCCTCACAATCTCAATCAATATTGCCTGTACTTTTGGCATAATTCTATCTGAATCAGTGCAAAGATGGACTCTGTGTAACACAAGCAATACATACTGTGTGGCTTTTAAAAAGCCTTTCCCCCACCTCCCCCTGTTGGAGCACACATTATCTGTACAAGAACTTCTCAGCATGGGTAATTACAAGTTCTTTTTCTTTTCCTTAAGTTCATGAACACCACATTATGTTCCTTAGAAATCTGTCTAGATGGTACATCACATACTAAAGCTGATTTATAGGTCAGCTCTTTTAGTGAAGCAACACTCAAGCACAGGTAAGTTTTAACTTTCTTAGCCTGCTTTTATTAGCAGCCTTGGAATTTATGCCTAAATACATTTCAGAAGCTCCAGTTCATTCTCAGTCAAGCCAAGTCAGTGTATGCAAGAACACAGCATTGTTATTTCTTGCCTCCCACTTTCCTGATCTATACTATAAATAGCCCAAATAAGACTATCTTTCTAAAACACTAGTGCTCCAGCCTTAACCCATGTTATCTTAGTAGATAGGCATAAAATAATACCTCTGCATTCCCACCTCAGACCTTTACTTGGTTAAGACATAATTAATGGAAATAATATCCCCTCCCAATCTTAACTTTATGCCTCATTGCTCTTTAAAGAAAAAAGAGCTCAGATGACCGACTGACATCATTACTCGTGAAATCATAACCATCCTTTTGGCTGACATTTGGGAACAGAAAGTACCCTACAAGAAAACACCCATTTGTTGCAGTCTGACATGCTGCAGAACAGGATTAGTAGGAATTACGTCCAAATCCTACCTGGGAAACTTGAGGGAGCCCACCGCAGTCAGCCATCTGAAACAGGGATGAGAACAGCCAGTCAGCATAATACCAAAGGAACTCATTTATGCTCAGGATATATTAAAATGACCGGTTTAGCTATTTAGCAAAAAAAACTCATTTCCTTTTGTTGTGTAATATGTAGATGTACACATTGAAGTAAGCAGTTAATGTTTATAAAAGCTACAACTGCACCAGAAAACCCTGAAGTGTCTTGATCCTCAGGCAAAGCAAATAAATACTTTTTGCTAGGCAGCGATCACTAGTTCCTTAGAAACCATCCTATTAGTCCTGGTTGCAAGTTCAGCTCTGAACTACAATAACGTGACTCGGTATTGACATGAATAACAAACAGGGGAGAAAGAACAAACACCTAAGCCTCAGAGGTGAGGGGCAGAAAGGATTTGCTGAGATTGTGGCTGGCAAGCATCAGCCTGACTTGCCAAGGGAAGCAGGGAAAGCCAAATTAGAAAAGCTATCTTGAGTGCATGCAATATTTTTGGAGCACTTCACTTTTCCTGCCACTCCACCCTTCAAAGTCAACCCAACAAAAACAGGGCTGTTCCAAGCTGAAAACAGTCGAGTTGTAAATTACAGGAAACCCCAAATCCTATCTAGGATTAGTTAGAAGCAAAACAGGCCCGTAGGAGGATCCAGTATCAGCTGTATCCCTGGACTGAGCAAAGGCTGGCCGTGGACAAAGGATCTGAAAGAGTGACAGGCTTTTCCTTAGGGTGAGTCTGTCATGCCCACACAGTAGGTCAGCAGTGTAAATCCTCAGTGTTAGGAGGAAAAAGCATTTCTAAAAATAACTATTTATTGTAACTTTCACTGACCAGTTCAATAAAGAGATGCAGTAAAAGTTCCCAGCAGAAGCATGACCAAACTTGTTTCCATTTGCTTGCCGTTATACTCATTCCATTTTACTTCATCGGTAACGAGCAGAAGATTGCACCCATACTCTGAATGCCAAAGCCTTTGCACAATGTTTTGCTGTTCGGAAGTGTATTTTAACAAGTTTTTGGAAAAGAAGAGTCATTTCAACAGTAAGATGTCCTGGACTGTGCCCCCATAAAAGGCAGGATGATGAAACTACAGCTGATGGATCTATTCATCCAACGTTACCGCTCAGGGACAGGCGAGCATAGGAACGGAATGAGTTGGTTTGCACTTCCACTCTGCTGATGGCTTTTTCAAATCTTTCAAATTACCTTGAGATCAACTGTGTCAGCTCTTGTCAAATTCATTATGGGTATGTGAAATACTGAGCTTTTTAAGTCACACCCATACTGGTTTAAAATGGAGGAGCTGAGAAATTCCCTGTTATGAACCTTGACAAGAAGCCTCTAGTCTCATTTTTCCCACTAAAATACTCTTAACCCTGAAGGAACTGCCTTTCCACATCAGAACTAGATTCTCACCATTGACTGTGCTGCAGCATATTGCTCTGGTTCTGCTTTTTTAGCTAATCCAGCTGATTTTAAATCAGGGGAATATTTATTAAAACAAATCAACCAAACCCAACACTTCTATTATTACCTTCAGAAGTGTGGTCCTTGTTGGGTCCAGCTTTGAGTTGCATTCAACCTGCATTAAAGAACAGCAGCATAGGCATTATACACAAGATTCTAATTATGAACTGCTGGATAAAAGCAGATTAAATGTCTTGTTTTCTAGCTTAATACAGATGAAATTGATTATTTTAGGCTTCTTTATAAAGACACGATGTATACTTATACACATCTTTAAACCCAAGTAGGGCAGTTCACGTTTCCATGTACAAACAAACCCATTAGTTGGGAACTGGGGATTTTTTCTATCTGTTTCTGTGACTCCAGTGGCAACAACTGTTGTTTATCTTGCGATCTGGGGTCATCTGGTAGCATCCCAAGTGGTGAGCAGCCATATGGCCACAGGCCAGCAGACTGGTCATGCCCATTAAAGTCATCCAGTCATCTGGGGCAAGTTATAATGGTCAAAAAAAGAAGCTCTTCACTTCCATAGTGACCAAGGCATCACTCCAACACCACAGAACAAGCTAAAACACCAGCAGCAGATCCCTCCTGAAAGGAAAATATTTGCGGTTCACTGTAACTGCTGTGGCAATTGTTCCTAAGGCAGGGTCTATTAAATAACGGTGCACAGACAGAGAGGATAAACAGCAAGGAATTAATGGCAGCTGTCCCATGGTCTGGAAGAGGAGAGCCAGCTGGGCTGGACTGATGGCTCAAGGTACTCACCACAGCATCCACTGCTGGGGAGCTGTCGCCAACCACCAGGAGAACAGGACATCTGCAAGGAAGCACATGGAAGCAGTATTATTGCTGTGATCCAGCCTGGAATTGCCCTAAGCTGCATTTTGTGTCACTGGGAGGATGAGAAAGTTAACTGTGTGAAAGTGATTTGCTTTATATTCCAGACACCTTAAATATACATTAAATCCACTGTATTAGCTCCACATCTACTGACATGCATTGATATCTTGCCTGAGAAGCTGTCCTTTTCCCCGTATCTTGTAGCAATCAGCACTTCCCAGTGCTCTTATGCCTAGTTTTATATGAAATTGAATGCAGGGATCAGCATTAAAGTCTCATCCCTACCTCCCCAGGCCTCTGAGCTCCAACTGTTGGACCTATCCATCCTATTTCAACCAGATTGACAGAGGAGCAGTCTCAAAGTCTCCTGTGTGTAAACATCAGCAGCTGAGCAGCAAATGACTCAACTGTTATGTTGTACAAACTGCAGCGTAAGTGAAAAGCCATTAGCAGATCTGCCAGACAGTCATTCTCATGCCTGCTCCATCTTTCTGAATGTTTTTATTTGGGTTTTTTAAATAGTTTTGGGTTCTGTTCTTTTGGTTATATAGGCACAGCTCAAGTGCCTTCAGACCTACCGTTTCCATTAACTTAAACACATTTCTGGATGAAGCTAAGTACGTTACAAGTACTGATTCTAAGTTTGCAGATACACTGTGACAGAAGCTACTTAGTTTTCCATTTCAGCTAATATGACTGTGAAGTTTGAAGCAGGGAAATCTTCTTAATGGTAGTCCCTGACCTGCAGCAACATCTTATCTCCTACATGAAGTTACAAGACCCTTTTCTACCACATAAGCACATTCAGCTACAGCTCTGCAATGCATATGCAATACACTCACTGATCATAACTCTTAGTTATCATGTACAGGTGAACTGGCACTAAATAAAGTACTTACTGAAGGGTGACAACATTTATTCCAGGAACAGGACGTTCAATCTCTAGGTCTCGCCGACTGAAAGAAAGGGAGAGGACAAAGGCTCTTTATACACTGAAATTCTAGATATTTTCATATTATTCTAGTTTAGAGAGAGCACATATATTCACATATGTTAATTTAATCTGATACATGTTGTGGCCTCCACAACTGATGGAGAACCACTCTTAGAATGAGGTATAAATGTCTTAGTTCAGTCCCAGTGTACCCAGCTTTCTCCCCAGAGATGCATAAAGTCCTTCTCCCACAAGCAAACTACTTGAGATCCCTCAAGGCACTGTCAAGGAGAACTTTATACTGGGGGAACGTAAGTAACTCCACCACACAAGTAACACTGGCTCTAAAAGAAGTCAGGTAAATGCATTTACCTGTTGTAAGAGTTGACAAAGAGATGAAGGTTGGTTTGATTCATGTCATTAATAATATGCTGACGGTAAGTATGGATCAGGTCATGGTTGCTGTGAATCTCTTCCTACAGTGGAGACAGAACAGTTCAGAGTAGGGGCTATTTTCTGAAAGGATCTGAAGACATGGCACAGCAGTCGTGTATCATACTCATATCTACACAGCAGGATTACACCTTTAGAGACAGGACAACTTCTAACAGCCAGTGGTGTCACCCAGGATTAATACTAGCCTTCAACTGCAGTACCACACTTTTGCTTTAAAACTTCAATATGTTGTAATGTCAAGATCTTACAATTTCAAAACATGCAGTTGTAGTGCAGATGGTTACAGTCAGACAAGTGCGAGGTTTTAAAATAAAATGAGTCAGGGTAAGAAGCTCAATAGATGTTTCCAGAGTAAAGCAGATGTTGAAAGCTCACAAACACATGTAATGTGGAACTCAGTTTCACAATAGTAAATAACTGAGCTTCAAGGACTTCAATCACTAACATTTTCAAACAGTTTGGTTCTAAAGTCTTTATAGAGTAATTCTCTTTTCTGCTAGAATGGAGTTTTCCATTGCATTTACTGACAGTTTCAAGCACAGCAAAATAGCCTCAGTATAGAACTTTCCATTAAAGTAGGCTTGAACCAAAGAGCACCGTTAATACTAATAACCAACTTTCTCAGAGTTACAAGTACATTATGGTCAGAACATGAACATATATGATGCTTATGCCCATATTTAAGTGTTGGCTATCTACAGATGGACACCCTTATAGGAATATCATCACAGAGATGCACTTAAGTCATCAAGACACAGCAAGCCCCAACGCAGCATACCACCTCCAAAATACTTGAAGCACAAGTATGAATCCTGTATCACATCTTAACTTCATAGTTTGTTGTTCAAGTGAAGGTTTCTCCCCTCCTCCCAGCCCTAGAAGGTATATACTGATGACCAAATACATCAGAGCAATCTTTTGAACACCCTTACCTTTCCAAAAAGATGTGAAATGACCATGTCTGGTAAAGCATTTGTCCAACCTGAAATCTGAACAGCAAGATTATTTAAGTATCTGATGTTAAAACAATCCTTGAATAACTGAAACCATTCAATTATCCATAAGTAGACCAAGGGATATTTCTCTGCTGTCCTTATATGTACCATATCCTGGATTGGTATTTTTAACCCTAAAGTCAACTAAAACCCATTAGTTGTCTAGGAACACCCTACTAGTGGCATAGGTGTATATCTGGAATCGCTCCCTGCAAGAACACCAAGCAAGCCAGCCACATGGGTGTCATTTCACCTCACTGCCCAATCTCCTCCCTAAGAGCTCACACTGACAATGCATTTTCAGTACCTAAAGCTCACGTTGCAGAGTGTGTGCTCTTGCTTTGTAAGGATGCAGGGCACCTACTGTATTCCTAAAGTCAGCAATACTTAAAAGAGATGGAAAGCAGAGGCACAGATATGGAAGAACTTAATTATGGTGAGACACTGGGTGAGATAATCAAAACGGGTCAATAAGACTGGTACATCTCAGTGTAGGTGAGTTATTAAATACACTTCTAGAGGAAACTCACCAAAATAAACTGGTATGCAAAGTTATTTCTAAAAAAAAATAGTAACTAAGCCTTTAAAGAATGTTACACCCCAATTTCTTCTCATATTATAAGGTTGCCATTACATCTAATGTCACCCTAGACACTTGCAGTCGGTTGACTGTGTGGTTAAAAGATTACGCACTCATTTTTGTACTTCTCAGTGTTTATATCAAAAACATGACCCTGAATGATACAAAGTGCCTTCCATCAGCTTACCCTGAAAAATGTCTTAACAGGTTAAATCTGAGTGACATGTAATGTAGCATTTATGCTTATATATACTGGCTCCAGGAAGACTGTTGAAGCCAGTCCTCAGCACCTCTTTCCCCACATTGAAATCTCTTACAACTAAAGAAACATACAGGTAACAGGAGCTTCTTTATATGTGAACTTTCACTTATAATTCAGGCTGTATGGACATTCTGTCCACAGTTACCGTAGCTAATGACCTTTTCTGAGGCTTTTTGGCATCCAAGACTCAGCTAGATGACTGAAACCTACAGGAGGTTGTTCTAAGCATTTTTCTGTGCTCTAGTTCCCATTTTGGACTGTGCTGGTTAACAAGCCATGGACAAGAAAGAACTGAATGTTCCACTATGCTCAGAGTTTACTTGCAAGTAAGTTGTTTCCAGAGCTACCCTGTGTACAGGTTAAACTACATTTTCCCCATGTCTATACCCATTGTACCATAGGTATCTCTTTCACAAAGTACTTATTTTTACCACTAGCTCTGCAGTAAGTATGTTTGCAAATGAAAGAATAAACCCCAAAGGAATTCAGCTTGGGATATTTCGTGTCTGCAGCTATGTCTTAACACACAAGCTTGCCCATGCTTGACAGGCTCATAGAATGATTTATTCTCCTAGCTTAAAAATGTTTACCTTTGTTGCTGCCCAGTCCATCCAACCTTCAGCACAAGGGTTTACATTAATGAGAACTAATCCCTCCACCATCTCCGCGTGGTTTAACTGCAAAAGAAAAGAGATTTAAGATTCATCCCATATCCTTTGACAGTCAGCATAAAACCTAAATTAGCAAATTATCTCCTGGGGTCTGGTTTGATCTTGCACAAAACAAGCATATGTATGGGAAAAAAAGATTTTTCATTAAAGCAATTCAACTGAGCAGCTGGAGAACATTAAGATTTAACTTCTTCTCCACCCTCAGTTTAAATAGAGAACTCCCATTAAAAAAACCTTCTGCAAATTAACAGGGTAGAGCCCAGGCCTTAAAATGGAAAAATCTAGGTCTTCTGGCTTAGCTATCCCGCAGATTGTGGTATTTCACTTAAAAGCCTGACTGCTTACTTAAATGGGCACAGCAGAGCAGGAATTCTCTGTGCACGCTACAGAGGCGGCAACGAGTCAGGGAAATTGGGTTTGAGGCTTCAAGGAAGCTCCCCAAAACTTACAGCAAATCTGGTTAAGATGTAAGCACCGGCTCCAGTTCCCATTCCTATAACTGTCTTCAGCCTGCACAGCAATAAACCAGAGGAGACAAATGACTAAGAGCACTGAAAATAAACCCACATCAGCAGCCTTCCTCTTTCACATGCCAGCGGGTACCTACAGGAGGGTGGGCTGCAGCTCAGGCACACCACGGACCCTCAGCAGTGCCACCAGCCCCACTGAGGAACTTGGTGTAGCAGTAGGTTTACAGGACACTGGTCCTCACACAGTGCAGGGCAGCAGCAATTCTCACTTATCTTTAAGTAAATACACTCAGCAACCATAGCATTGTTCTGATCCTGAAGAAAATGGTCTCTGCCAGAAAAGCTTCTAAGATACAGTCCTAAATCTGCAACCTGAATAAAAAGCTCCCCCTCTCCCAGCTCCCCCTGCCTTCTATCCAGCTGGGACACTGATTCCTCTCTAACAGGGGGCTGGCAGGGAAACCTCTCCTGCTATCCAGCCACTGCAGTGATTAAGTTTAAACTTCATAACCAAACAGGGCAGAGACAAACCAAATATTTGCATTAACTGAAATCGGGTTTAAAGCATCGCCTTCAAGGTCTTAGAAAATACATGGAGGGGAAGACTAGACAAAACCACTCAGAAAAACAGGTTATACAATGCTTTTAGGAAAACACTCGAGGACAGTTTTCATTCTCATTAGCAATATGAAATCAAGGCTTTGTAAGTACACTGCAGTTTAATTGATTTTTCAAGGTAAAGACATTATGGTAGCAGGGATTTTTTCAGTGCAAGAGCAGAATTGACAGCCCTGTGCCTTACACTGGGTGTTTCAAAAACACATCTCTTTAGTAAGGTAAACTGGTCCAAGGTACTGCAACAGCCAGTTACAGCTGAACAATTGGGGTGCTGGTCTGAGACTAAAACCCCCACATGCAGTCCAGACTGTTTTATACATCTGCCTAACTCTGAATGCTGGATTTTCTCTGTTTCATCTGAAAACCCCTTGGAGGTGCCCACCAGAACTCTTCATTGTGTACCTGGAGCACTCAGTGAAAGTACTTTTACAGGTACAGCTCCAAGGGAGAACACACACCAAAACTTGCTGCAGGTAGAGTGAGGAACACTGCCACAAGGTCCTTCAATATCAGCACCCTAATATCTGCACTTGGTAGTAGAAGAGGCTTGAGGAGGTCAGGCTGACCCCCTCAGACACTCAAGCCACACAAACAAAGCAGTGCCTTTAGATGGGACCAGGTTTTTTTTGTCCTGCTAACCACACAGGAAAACATGGGTTGTTACAGTGGGAAGAACAGATTGTCTGTGCCCTGCCCCTGTGAGGCTGATGCATAGAAAATACTGGAGGAAGCCCCTAAATTAGGCACATGGCACAACTCCAAGTTGCTTCCTGTTTAAAAATAAACTGACATTTCAAAAAAAAAAGGCCAAAACATAAGCTCTGTCAGAAACAAAGGCAAAATGATCCATCTATAGCAGAGGAATTAAAAGCCAAACACAAATTTAGTCCTAGGAAACATAATGCCAGAGAGCCAGACAGGAGCTTCAAGGGCTGCACTTACAGTGTGCCACATAGACTGAAGAATGAGGGAAATAAGTAAATAACTCTGTACTCACCCAAACTGTTTCAGGATCCCAGGGAGCATTTCAGCCAGCTGATCCATGGAGGGATACACGTACCTACAACAAATGTGTTTGTGGCGTTAATACCCCACTTCCAGTAGAGTAGGCTGGCATGTTTAGAGACACAGCGGTCACTGTAGATTTAATACTGAATGTGCTCATTACATGATTATTGACTGTATGAGCTGAATTTAAATCAGGAGCAAGCACAAGTAATATAGCACAAATAGGGATGTAATTTATATGGTACTCTGTGAGTTACAGGATGACCGATGTCTGGTTTTGAGAGCAAAACAGACCATAGTGAATCTTTTCCAAGAAAAGTTAACACTTTTGAACTTACGAGGCGAGTTTCCAACCACATTCAGCACATTTATACTTTGGGTCCACCCCAAAAAAGTTTGCCTGTGTTGCAGAATCACAGCAAGCAAATCTAGATCTTTGGCAAATAATTTGCATGTATGTTTTCATGGGCTCACAAATTACCATAAGGTAGGTGAGAATAGATTTATTAATATAAAGAAAATGAAGGCAGGAAGGGCTACGAAGCTGCTGAGGAAGTTCAATAAAACCAGCTGTCAGCTCCTGCTCTTCTGCAGAGCAGAAACAAAGTCTTTAGGGAAGGAAATTATGAGCACAATCTCAACTAGGCAGCACATGGGAAAAAAATCCACCCAAAGTAGCTGGAGAACATCTGCTTAGGCTGGATCCAAATCTCGGCTTCCCATCAAGGCTACATCTAGTGACTCTATAGTTTATTCTCCAAAATGAAACCAAACTTAATACCCCAAATCACTGCAAAACTAGTTTAAAGTTATTTTCTTTGATTTTTCTTGTTAGGAACCTAAACCTTATAGAAACATAGAATAGTTTGGATTGGAAGGGACCTTCAAATGTCATCTAGTCCAACTTCCCTACAACAAGCCTTATCATAACAAAGTTCAGTGTCACCACAGCTATGATTTTAAACCTGAGCATGCTGGTTTCACAGGTGAAGGGCTGTGAGAGGTAATACAGCTTCTTGTGCTGTCATCATGATGTTTTTAGGCAGTGGTCTACTAGCATAGATCATGATGGCTGCCTTGTACAGCTGACAGCTCAGAAGTGTTAACTCTTGTTGAGGACATGAAGGTTAAGACACTCAAAAGCTTGTGATTCAAACAAATATAAAGGGGGCAGGAGGGGACTGAAATATCTTTATAGGCTGCTCTCAGACAACAGAGCTATTGCAGTTAACACTAGCTGAGAATCTGGCCCATTGTGACCCCTTTATAGCATCAGAGCAGCTTAACAATTCCGAAGAAAAATAGACTGGCTCATGCAATGAGGGTACATATAAGCTCCTTAATACCTAGTTCTTATAGAAGGACTAAGTCCTTTCCTTGTACCCTCCCCTCAACATCTTGGCTGCTCCCTTCCTCAACCAAGCTTATTCCTATCCCAGGGGCATCTTAAGGCAAACCTGTGACATTTGATCTAAATAGGATAAGGATTTTGGCAGACTGCTCATGGCACACAAGGTTTCCAAGCATTAGAGCATCATACGTGCTACACACACAGGAGTGAGCAGCTATCTATGATATTCTGTGGGAGTACATCACTTTGTTACTGTCCAACAACTTGGATTTTCCAGATAAGTTGTCAAGTCTACATATCAAGATTTACCATGCTGCCATTTCACAGAAAACATGGATTTAGGAAGGACATTGTAGAGTGGCTAATGCCTATCTAACAATTTAGCTTCATATTTGTGTTGAGAATATCATTACAAAACAAGGTAACTCGATATTTAAATTGACAGATGCAGACATCTGTCAAGGAACTGCTCTACAAGCACTATAGTTAAAGATAAAACAAAATTACAGCTCCAAAGTCTACCACGAAATAGCACAATGCAGAGCTCCCAGAGCTGCAGTACCTTAGAAAGCATGTCAGGGCTGAAGTTCAAAAGCCAACCACTGTGTTTGCTGCAAGCGCTTTTAATACAACTGCGGATCAAGACTCTTTTTCAGCAGAGAGGATAATTCTGAATGCAAGGGCTGTTTCCCTGACGACTCACCCAGCTTGGAAAGACGGCGCTCCATCCTGCTGACCTGGGGCATCCACATGGCAGACAGCAAAGTGCTGGGTGATTTCCTGCATATCCTCAAAGTTGAAGAGAGGATTGAAGCAAGTTTTATCTTGACAAGGAAAACAAAATAAGGAATAATTATGCTGAGAGGAAATGGTAAATTTGCAGCTGTAATAAAATTATTTGTTAACATGTCCTGCAGGTTGATGAAAAGTTGGTTCAGTTGGGTGAGCTCTATTATAGCCTGGGAAAACTGGTAGTCTAAGGAGGAAAGACCAGCAAGCCTTGCTACAAGAAAATCTGTGCCAGCTTGCTCTAATTACTTAAAGTAAAATCCCTGCACAGCTTCTTCATCATGGCCAGGTAAGGTTTATCCATGTTATTTTGGTACCTGCCAGAAGTATTTGCTTAGTACCTCAAAATGTCAAAAAACTATTCTTTATGCAAATCTAATACACTAATAAAATACAGCCAGGAGTGTTTGACACAGGTTTTGGCTTAAAGTCATGCGTTTACTTGTCCAGTCATTTTTCTTTGGACTGTGTCAAAACAGATGGAGGAAAAAGGTATCCAAGAGCGTGACTTGTGCTTTTGCCCAAATATTACATGAGAATCATTACATGATTGGCTGCTGCAGGCAGCTCAAGACAAAAGCATCCTTCTGGGACACTCAGTGCTGCTGGCTCCCAGTTTTGAGGTGATTTGATTTCTGCAATATTAATGTGGGGAGAAGGTTAGCCTATTTTCCTCCTGGAGCTGAGAGCATGAATGTTGTAGCTCCAGCTTTGAGATGCCTAAAAACAGTTCAATATTCTGTGTGTGTTTCTGAATGTCTTCACAGGACAATATACAAGCATAATAACTGCAGAACACAAAATATTTAATTAAAAATCAGCTTTAGGGGAATATGCAAGTTTGGGAAAAGGTTCTTCCCCTTTCAAGGGGAGAGGAAAGTTATTCACCGTGAAGATACGCTTTAACTGTAGAAAGAATAAACTCTTATTCAAAGACAGGATCCTGAGTAAGCTCTGCCCCGATACACTGAAAATCCAAAATAAAGGCAGCTCCACGAAAGAGAGCCAAGAAAACAGATTTTTCTTATGTGTAATATCTGCCCCCCAGCAATAACCAGATTTTAAAGACCTCCAGGTGTTTATAACTATTGACAACTGACCAAGAAACAGTAAATTGTGTGAAGTACACAGTACTGGTGAAAAGAGAAATTGGAGCAAATCTGCCTATATTAGAGCAAATCAGGTCACTACATTCTTGGATATGAGACATAAAAGACCTTTCAAAGTTATTTTCTTAATACTGGCTAAGGACACAATGCCAGCACTCATTTTATCATCCTGCTTTGACATGTAATTCATATAAACCCACAGCAGCATAAGACTGGTTATCAGACAGGAACCTAAGGCAAAGCACCAGTGGTGCTGTTTTCAGCCATGCCAACAACACAGTCAGCCACCCCTGAAAATGTTTTCACAGCCTTTCTACATGGTCATTATGAGCTAGGAGAAATCTTTTGCTCCTTTAAGTGAAATATTCCACTTACTTTGTGAGGATAAAAAAAAATCTGAGAATTAATCTTGTTCTAAGAGCAGAATTAGGTGCCATCTAACAGGCTGCAATGCACATAAACAAGCAAGGACCTGGGAAAGGCTTCCTAACCATCACAGCTTCCACACCTTTGATTACAGCAGTAGTGTAAAGCAACCACACCATACCCATGCTATTAAAGAGTTTACTTACGGTTCAGCCCGATGTCGTGGTAGGTGAGGATGGCTGGCCGGTTCCCTCTGGGGGTTCCACACATGGTGACATGGACCGAGCCATGCACAGTCTCCACATCTTGCTCCTGGCAAAGAAGAGGGGGAACTGTCAGGGGCATGTCCATGTTACAGCAGAGCTCTGATCAAAGACAGGTTCTGCCCCAGCCAGGGGGTATCTGTAATTCCAATGCAAACACATCCTGTTCTCTCCCATGTTGTAAATTTGGCTTTCACCCACTCCAGTCCACAGACAACCAACAGAAGCACTTAAGCTGCTTGTTCTAACCAAACACTGAGGCAACAGTTAAATAGGTTTTAACCTCATTAAAAGGCAGCATAAGGAAAAAGAAGAAAGTAAGCCATCTGGTGCAATAACACCTAAAATAACAAGTTTGCAACTATGACTGTTGACATTTGCGGAAGTGCAATTTGCCACGATAAAATACTTCTGCTTCTAGGAAGAAGACTCAGCAAATAACTGCTATTCCCCAAAGAAAGCAGTATTAAGTGGTCTGTATTCACCATGAAGACTTATCACACTGTAGGGCCTTGTGATTTTAGTAGCCTTCCTCAATAAACACAACAGCCACATGTGTTAGTTTTATGGCTTGCTATGTATAGACCTGAGCATAAACCCAGCTGTCTAAAGTTTGTTATAGAGCAGCAGATCCTCAACGCTGCAGCGTTGAGAAATCTAAGAAACATTAAGCAGCATCCTGCTATTATGTGACATAACAGGAGTTTGTACTATTAAATGAACTTCAAGCTAAGGACACCTTTAATATCAAATCAATGTACCTAGATGTTGCTCAGGTCATACTAACATCCACAACATACAGAAGAGTTTTTTGCTTCTTTTGTGCTTGAACTTCAGATGGGTATAAGCAATTTATTATTTTGCCAACATATATAAATGTAATCACAAAGCAACAGCTATTTATGACACTTGTTTACAGTACCATTACACTCACATAACAGTCAAGACAGTACAAAGTTAGAAACCAAGCTTAGCATTTCACCAGAAATTGTACAACACAGATACCTTGCTGCAGGGCTTGCTTGATTTCTGCATGCAGTAATGCCCAGAGACAAAGCCCAAGTTAAATTCAAACCTACTAGAAATTATGCTGCAGAAATCAGAAGCGTACTAACTCTGAACACTGTTACAGGGCAAAACCCAAAAGCTCTTCAGAGATCTGAGGTAGTAATTGGTCTAAATATCAGCTCCTTAATTTAATACAGAGAATATACCACACATTTTGTTGAAAGTAAGAATGCTGGGCAACACCATTCCACAAGTCACCCATTTTCCTTGCAATTACACACTTACATCAGTTTTAAATTACAATTACAGCAATGGATCAAAATTCATCCCCTCCTTGTATACTGGGCGAGCTGAGCATCACTGCTATCTGAACTACACTAGTTTTCAGCTTTTACAACTCCCTTCAAGATTCATTCCTCTGCATACTCACTGAATTATTTAGCATGTAAGCTGTGTCTTCCATATCCAGCACCATCTTTAGACAAAACAGGGTGATAAATCCAGCAACTCAGACAGAGGACACTAGATGGTTTCTACTTTGTTCAAGCAGGAAATTGGGTTATATAGACAAGCTGCTATCCTACACAGGCTTATGACTCCCAGAATGCCCAGATAGAAAAAATAAAACAGACTAATTCATGAGGATGTCATTCTTAAATAGGATTTGAGTCAGGTTTGTCCAGGAGACGGACTTACTCGATAGAGCTTAGAGATCAAAGATGAGCTAAATCTTTACTGCAGAAGGTACAAAGTACCAAATTTCAAACCTGAGAATTAGTACAGTCTCTCCTGTCACTGTTTCAATCAGGTTTTGACAAGTTTAGCTTAATTACATCGGCGTTTTATCATTTCAAATGCAAAATCATACCAGACTTATTCTGAATTAAATCAAAAGCCTGTTCTTCCCTGAAAAACAGGATTAAAAGTTTCTGGTAAGAAGACAAAAGACTTCAAAAAATTAGGGTAAGTCAGAATGATTCTGCATAACAACAAAAATGAGGACTTCAAATGTTTGAAATCTAGTATTATCCAAATTAGATAAGCAACATTATAGATATTCCAAAATCAGTCATACTAATACCACTAAGTTTCATTTTTGGCAGAAAATATGGTACTGATGGTACATTTATCATACAATACTCCAGAAGAGATTTGCAGTAGCAATAAATAGCACAGCAATTAATATTTTCCACATTATGCCTTCCTTCTGTACAATATAAAGTGTGACAATAGATAGTTTGGCAGCCTTAACACCATTAACGACAGTAAGCAATATTGTGTAACACACCTCTTAATGAATGTGCTATATAGAAATCATTTCGTCCTCAGTTGAAGACTAGCAGGCACTCTTTGTGTCATCACATTACTATTGCTAGATCCTTCCAGTACCAGCACTGAAAGCCTAGAACAGGTTTTCTTAGGAGGGAACCCACCTTTCAAGATTTGGGATCTTCCTCCGTTGTGCATGAAAGGGAAAAATGCCTGTTCATGGGAGATAAAGGCAGACCACTGGACCTGAACATCCCACTGACATCCACAACTAATTCTTCTGGAACTAGAAACCCCAGTCTAGTTCATACTCAGTGTCAACTAAAAATAGTTCAGAGAAGACAGGCGACCATACCCTTAATTACTGGCATAAATCAGTTTAACAATTGGCTTAATTCCTCATTATCTTCACATTAAGGCTCCCCTAGTTCTAGAAGGTTGTGCTATTTTTCATTAGCGTGAATTCTATACAGTGAATACCCAAAAGGTTCTCCTAAAATACCTCAATCAGTTCAAACCAGTTTGTTCAGTGACATCAAACCAACAACTTCACATCCCTATTGATCCTATTAAAGATCAAGAGATTTGTCTACGTGATGTAGGAATGGATGTTTTCAAAATGCAGAGTACTAAAAACAGATGGCAGCACGTCCCAATCAACATCAACATTGTAGTAAGAGGCTCTTCACCAACTGATTTGTATTAAAACACTATCTTGGAAAAAAATCCAAGGTACACTAATCCGATATAAGGATAAAGACAAACACACCATCTGTTCACATCTCTCACTTTAACAGAGGTGCAGTCATCTTCATGCCCTAAAAGCGCACACACAAATACTTTTGATACATGCAATTTAAGAGATGCTGAGTTTGAAGGAGCTGATCTGTTCTAAAGAAGACTTTATTTTGGAGCCAAGTGACCTTTTTTGATGTTTTGGCATGAGGTTAGAAGGGGGAGCCAGCTTCTAAGTCAGTAACATGCAAGAGCCCATTTATTCCTTTTCCTCTCTACCCTGGCTAAGGATGACATGGATTGAGGAATATCTTTATGAATAAGCTGTTTTCTGAAGTATGGAACATGCAACCAAAGCACTTTAGATAACTAAAAAGGAAAATATACACACTCCATATTTTGCTAAAAACTGTCATAATTTATATTTTACTTCAAATACTGCATTCCATCAAGATTACTTTAAAGCTTTCAAATATACTGAATCCTTCATTACCATCTCATCCTTTTATTTTAATTTCTATTATGACTTTTAAATGTACCTCCCTACTTTTGACTCAGAACTGAGGGAAAACATTCAAAGCTTTTAAGGAGGATTTAAACAGCTTTTAAATTGCTAGGAGACACTATATTTTATATCTGTATTACTTAGGAAATTTAATACAGCAATACCTACACGTGCTATTTTAGTCTTTTTTTTTCCCCTTCCAATATCTTGAAGAACAAATATATTTGAGCTTTTACTATGATATTGTAATGCTGGGTTTCAAATCCCCTTTTCCCTGAAGCTATTGAGCATTTTTCTCTAGTTTTTTTGTACTCTAAAATAGCTATTTCAATTCATCTCATGTGTTTCTAAAACTGCATTGCCCACCTTTCCAGATATTTTTTTCTTTTTATCTTGTTTCTGTTTTGGTTTTGTTTGTGTAGTTTTCTGTATTAAATTAGCAATATTAGTAAAAAGTTTCCTAGCTCAGGTAGTCAGCTAATTACATTAACGGTATTAATATGTATCATGATTTCAGATGTAAATGTCAGTGACTGCTAAGGTGGAAGCCAGTAACAAAAATTTTGGTGCAAGAACTGAAGCAGATTATTGTAATAGTTCTGCCCAGGAATTCTTCCTATCCCTTTTAGTACTGGGTTGCGCTGCCCTGCAAAAGCACAAACCCACAACCACCTCCATCCCTTTCCTTCAGAGACATGAAAGGATGAGGAAATCCATGTAAAACACTGCAACACTCCAAACACCATCCACCGACACCAGCAGGAAACCCACCCTATTGCACCATGAGGACCAGCCGATTTCTTTCCCTTCACAGACAGAAGGAGAAGGGGAAGCAGAGATGGCTCTTGCATACCAGTAGGTATAGATGGCTATAAGCCATGAATTCCAAGGGAGAAACTCACCTTTGCCACCTACAGCTGACACACATCTCAGAAAGTTTAGAATCACAGAATCATAGAACAGTTTGGGTTGGAAAGGACCTTAAGATCATCCAGTTCCAACCCCCCTGCCATGGGCAGGGACAACTCACATTAAATCATGTCATTCAAGGCTCTGTCCAACCTAGCCTTGAACACCGCCAGGGATGGAGAATTCACAACTTCCTTGGGAAACCCACTCCAGTGCCTCACCACCCTCACAGTAAAGAGCTTCTTCCTTATATCTAATCTAAACTTCCCCTGTTTAAGTTTTAACCCGTTACCCCTTGTCCTGTCACTACAGTCCTAATGAAGAGTCCCTCCCCAGCATCCCTATAGGCCCACTTCAGATACCAGAAGGCTGCTATGAGGTCTCCACGCAGCCTTCTCTTCTCCAGGCTGAACAGCCCCAACTTTCTCAGCCTATCTTCGTACGGGAGGTGCTCCAGTCCCCTGATCATCCTTAGTTATCCATTTGCTTAGTTATGGATCCATCCTGATGGACTGCTCACTTCTGGAACCCTAAGCTAAGAGAACATATACCATGTCAAAGAGCTAGGTCTCAAACAGCTCCAATGCTGCCAAGCTAGAGAATAGGCAAATACATCAAACTGGAAATACAATTAAAATGCCGTTGCCATTAAGCCAACCTAAAGCAGCAGAGGACATACTGCCCTGCACCAGTTTGTTAATTGTGCTAAAGCAGGCTTGCCCAGGAACATTTGCCTTCCTGGGAGGCAGGGGACCTTCACTTAAGTTTTCAGGTGGGTGCCACAGACAGACATACAGACAGACAGTGCTGTCTAAAGGTAGTTCAGAGCTGTCAGTTCTTCCATCTCTTCTTTTGGCCAACCCCTGGTAACATCACAAAAGCTTTTGTTCAGAGAATAACCACACACGTCTTGCAACGTGTGCTTTCAGAAGGGTGTTACTGCACTATATGGTGACTTACTTCAAAAATGGAAATGTATGTTTAACCCTGTCTGTCTAAAGCACCTTGAGAAATAAGACTTTCTTTCCAAACCTGAATAGCTAGACAAAATCTATTCTTGGAACCAAAATGCATCACAGGCAGTCACTACTTTTCACTAGTGGAAGAAACAAAGTTATTAACTGAACACTGCATAATTTGCCCCCAAAAGGATGGAGCAAGTTGCAAGGGATATGGTGGATACCCACATCCATACACAGGCACTAAAGAAGCTCCATCCTGCCAACAGCTGATCACCTCCTTCCCTGGCCATGTCCATCCTCCTCCCAAGTGTGGTTCATGGGACAGGTTGCTGGTAAAGAACACACAGAAGCTTCAGGGTTAGTCCTGAGTGACCTGGATCCTTGAGGGCCACACATGAACTTCTCTAATGAACTAAGCAAGAGTCTCTTGTAACTGCTTCAAACCACCTCTTTCATAAACCAGCCAGAGAAGACACAGAGGTAGGGCACTTGTGCTTTTGAGGACCAAAGCTAAACCTCCTTTCAGCGGCAGGAGTTCTTAACATAATGGATTGAGACTGTTCTTCCACATTTTTCCTTCCTGAGCTAGAACAACCAAAGATTCAACTCTAACAAGGAAAGATCACTCAAAAAGCAAGAGCTGGCAAAACTGGGCTAAACAAAAAGAACCAGTGCTCTGGACTAGCAACAGTTAATGCAAAACATGGAAAAAAAACAACCCAAAAGGTTTAGAGAATTTGCTGAAAATTTAAAAAAAATCTATATATACACATGATTTACAAAGCAAGCAATTTATTCCAAGAATAGAAATGAAATACAGGTCACTTCTGCATTCTTAATCAAAATACCACAGTATTCCTGTTAGCAGACTTAATCTGGGATTCAGATTTATTTAGACCAAGTGATCAATCTGGACGCAAACAGAAAGCTTCTCCCATGCTGTGCACTGTCCTACAGGAAGTCACATGGTGACAGCTTTAACTTGCATTTATCAAGACTTCAGGCAGTGGGTTTCATCATTAGAAAGGATGAAGGGGAAGATACAGGATTAATGTAGACTACAGCTTTGCTACACAAGTAAAAGCCATTGAAAGATGGTAAAGATGTTTGTGATAACTGTCTCTTTTGGTTTCCAAGGAAAAGACTTCAGTTTGCTGGATTTTAAACTAATTTGCACAACATTAACAAAAATATAGACAGGCACAAATAGAATGCAACATGCCACAAAGTACAGAAAGGATTATTTCCTTCAAGGACTTGAATATTCAAGAGGTGAGAACAATGTAATAGTTTTCCTTATTCCTGCACATTCTACCTCCTTCCCTACATCCCTTAATAAAAGAAAGGAACCCACCAAGCCTCTTTTCCCAACACATACACCTTCTCGTCCTCAGTGGTGGGAATTCTTGTTGAGGTAGGTATAAGCATCCTGGTCTCCCTCCCTTCCATTTCAACAGAGCCCGACTCCAACAGTCAGCTTAAGAACCAGCAATGACAAACTCCTCTATCAGAAGCTCAAATACCAGTAACAAAAGAGGGGAGCTAAAGAGTTAAAGTGACCTCTCAAAAGCATGACACATGGGAAAGTGGAAAGCCACCATCTGACCCAGTGGTGTGCTTTATGAACATTCATGTTCTGGCTGTAAATAAGCATACAGAAACTATCTCCCCTCCTATTACAGTGCAAAATTGATTACTTAATGCCTTCTACTGCTCTACAGGCTCCAGGAGTCTTTTGGAAGCTTTCAACAGCATAGAAAGGGACAGTTCCTCCAAGGAAACACACATGCATTGCTAATGAAAGCAAATTAATTGGGGAAAGTGTGTGTCCATGTAGGAGGGGAATATTTTGCTTTCACTACCACTGCTGAAGAAACTCATTCTCTTAGCAAGAATAGAACTGCTTGCAACTCAGCCACCCCTTTTGGATGAAGCTTTCTCAGCTTCAATCTGAAAAGACCTCCTGCAGTCCTCTTCACATCACTATATCAGAGCCCCATTCAGACTCTTCTCCCACAGTAACAGCAACTGTGGCAAGCAGGCAGTCATTTCTGACCGCATTCTGCTATTTTCTCAAAGCATCAATTCAGTTTCCCCCTTTTAACAAAATAATAACAGCAACAAATAACAATGATTATGATAATTAATAATAAAGAATAGCTCTACTTGCCTGAACATCAAAGTCTGGAAGGAGGCGAGTGATAGCCTGTGAAGAGATTTTAAAGCATTAATTCATGAAGCTTTTCATCTACACCTGTGTTCTAACCCACTGGTTCTGCACCCAAAAAGGGTTTTATCCTAGCCAAAACTTAGGTTTTGGGAGGCTGGCTGAACACAGAGAGGTCCATTCCAACTTGTGACGAGCCATCAGTGTTACTGACAAGCTCATGTGCCCATGGAGGTTCTCCACCTGAAAGGAGCTGGGTGACATCCTTCCCACCTCCAGTAGTCTAAGAGGCTTACAACTTAAAGGGAAGAAGTATCTTCCAGTCACCTGCTTTTACTAAAAAGACAAGGAAGAAGTCAAACTTGTATTTCCACTGGAGGGCTGTAAACAGAGGGAAGAGCAGAGCAGCCAAGCAAACATCTTGTATCTGCAGATTACAGCAGAGAAGCCAAAGCTTGCAAAAAGTATTGTGATAAAAAGCAAAGTTTAGGATCCTGGCAAGGAGGTCACTTAGTCCCAGAAGCCCAGGTAAATTAAGGATGGAAGATGCTGAAGCAATACTGCTGCTGTCTTGGGCAATATTGTCTCAGATAGTGGACCTCAAAGCATTGCAGTCCAACTTGTAATTACGACAGGACTCTAGAGCCATGATCTTTAGGCAATTGGGCAGTGCGTTTTACATACAAACAAGTAGCTAAAGGGGTGGCCAAGCTTGTGGAAGTCATTTTACACAGCTTAGCATTAGACAATATGCTAGGTTTTAATCTTACTATACTATTGGTCTCACAACCTTTTAAACATAGCTGGTTTCATACACTGGTGTGCCAGTGGGGTTGAAAGGAATAACAATATGTGGCATCCATATAGACAGCATAAGAAATAAGACTCACCTTTAGGAGAAAGCTAAGCACAACAACTTTTAAGTGCACCACCAAGTCCACACCAACTCCACTGTTAACCTTAGCATGTGCTGAGTGTCTTTAGGGGCAATCTTTTCCACTACTCGTAATACATTAAGTAACTCCCTTCAACTATGTGAAGAATGGCCACAGAGGAAGTCAAACTCTGTGCTAGTTTCTCCACATAGACAAAACTTGAAGGTAATATCATGAATAAAAGCATATAGGGTTCTTTTTCAGGATTCCAACTTTTGATCTACATAATATAAAAAACAAGGAAGCTAATCAGTGTTTTAAGGTATTCCTGAACTTTGCAGCAAAGGCATTTACTATGCATAGGACTCTTAGTACCTCTCCTTTTCTTTGCTGTTACTGAACAATATTGGCATTAAAAAGGGATGTTAGTCTCTGAAACGTTTGAGTGCTGCATTCACTAGCATCCAAACAAGCTCTGCTTTCATGCAATGTCCTTGGCAGAGGAGCTGTGTTTAAAGTTGCTCGAGCCGTTTCAGTGCAGTTTGCAAGTGCAAATAATTTTCTGAAGTGTTTACGCAAAAGAGGTAGGGAATAGAAAAGAAAGTAGCAGAAATAGAGCTATGAATAGTTCTAGTGTAGAAAACCAGAAAAAAAGCCCAACAAGGTTATATATGTCATTGTCAAGAATTAAAATCCTTGGGAATAAAAGAAAAAAACTAGGTTTGTGTCAAGAAAAAAAGCTGAGAGGTTCCTTCATGTATTGCAGTGATGTATTTGCCATGAACATACCACAGCACAGAGTATTGCTACAACTGAAGAGTCAGATACTGAGCCCAGATACTGTGGGCAGATCTTTGAAGAAGATGGTGAAAAAAAAAACAAATGGAAAGAAGTACAAGCAAAAAACATATCAAAAAGGCTAGGATGCTGGGATGCTTCTCCACTGCAATGTCAGCCAAAGGCTGCAGCTCATGCACACCCAAGTCAACTGCAGACCTGATAGTGCTTTGGCTGTAACTCATAGCGCAGTTAGAGAGGACTAGATGGGGCACAGTTGAACCTCTGGACCCAGATGTGCCCAAGGGAAAAGTAAAGGCTCTCTGTGCCTCCTTTAACAGCAGTTGACAAAACAAATTCTTTATATTTGCATTGAAAAGTCTATAGGTATAGACAGACTTATATGAGATAGCTCAATTGACATCATTCTAAATAGCTAAAGACACCCAGAGCATTCAAATTCAGAAGAGAAAAAATGCCACCATCAGATCAGCATTAGAGGAGAATAAAACCACAGGCTAAAAATGATCAAACAACTAAGTCTTGGGTTTGCATTACTTAAAAAACCCATGCTTACTCCATCTCCAGTTTCTTTTACTTGTTTCTTCCATACAGTATGTTAGAATCAACCTAAGAATACATGCACAGTCCTAACAGCAGCCCCGAGATAAAATGCATAAACTCTAAAAAGCTTTAATTACCTCCTCCTTCTCCACCAGAGGTTTCACCTCTGTAAGGTGAGCATCCTGGAACTCTGTTGACATGGTCAGTAGCTGATATCTGCAAAGATGAAAAAAGATTTGTTCTCAGCTTGCATCAAAGATGAAATACAGGAACAAATAAAGGTCCTGCTCCACCCACTCACCCCAGCAGTGACCCACTGTCTCAGATTATAGTTTAAAAGACCTTTGGCAAGAAGGTTATGAATCTCTCGCAAGATGCCTCCCTGGTTTATTTATATATACACACACTCCTGCACAATACAAGATTAAAGAAATACCAAGGCTGCAAGATCAAACGAAAGTTTGGCAGCTTCAAAACAGGGAATGAATGAGGAAAAGGGGTAGGGACCAGTACAGAGGGTGTCATGGACACTGTCATTTCACAGGTGAAAGGAAGCACAGCCAAATTTCCACAGCCACCTACTGAAATCAGCTTGAATAATTGTCTCTGACATTCTTTTGTTCCTTTTTTAATGCAGGCTCCCTCTCCAGTATTTACCATAAGAAAACTGGAAGCTTATTAGCATCACTTTACTCTCAGGTCAATGTGCTGATCTTTGGGAGAGAAACACCATCCTTGATCTGAACAAACAGTACAAAGTAAAACAGTCCTTTAAGTGGACATCTACAAGGTCCATTTCCAGAACTGCCAAAAGATGGAACAAGACTGCTGTATCCTGCTCTAGGAAAGGGCTGGCATTGTGATTCCCTCATCTGCGGGAAGCTGAATTGGACAAGGCCAAGCCCCAGAAGAAGCGATTGCTATGGCAGAGCAGGTTGTGCTGCAGGTGCAGTGCGCCTTTTGCATTTGGACCAAGGGGCATCTCAGTGAGCTAAAAAACTGCATGTTGTCATCCTCTTGACAAAGATAAGGCACCAGAGACAGAGGGCTGCTCCCGGCAAAGCTCTAATGAAACAAGCAGTTTTCAAGAGAAACCAGGACTGTTTTAACAGCAAGATGTCGAAGTATGTTTATTGCCTGTCCTCTGCCTGCTGGAGAAACTCCTATCATCATGTGGGTTTGGGGCATCTTTGGACAAAAAAAAAGGACATTTGTTAACTACACAACTATAACACAAATCAATTATTTACTTTCTAAGAAAAGCTTAGAACTGTCTCAAGTGAAACCTATGAGTAAGTGCAGCCATAAAGCAAGCCAAAAGGTTGAAACACGTTGAAGAATTATTGACTGTGTTAACTGCAAACACTATTAACAATTTTCCTGAAGATGCACAGCTACAAAACACAATTTTAAATAGATTCTTTAAACCATGATTTCTTACCTCCTGATTTAAATATGATTTAAGCCTACCAACCCTCTCTACAGAAATGACCTGGTGCTCAAGAAAGGCTGTGATGCCCAAGGGGGCATCCATGGGTCAGCTCAATACTCTTCCCTGGGCAAAGATGCTTTAGTGAGAAGATGTAGGATGGCTGGATGCTGCAGGAAGCTTAGAAGTGGCACACACACACATTAAGAAAGTTAATACTGAAAAAGCACTGGCGAACATGTATGTGCAAACAGCTTCAGATTTTAGAAACCCTTCTCGCTAGCTATGCAATTGAGTGGATTTTTGATGAAGAGTTTGCTGGGGGATTTTAAGCATATAGAAAAGCTTTAGGAATATTTAACCCCACCACTTGAGACACTGGATAGGAACAAAACTGCCAGTAATTTGTAATCCAAATTTGCAACAAAGTGCCTGAGCCAGAAGAGTCAATGCAGAGTTAAGCCCCTGGCAGTCACCCCAATTCGCCCTTTTCCTCCAGATTTTCCAGTCAGTTCTGTCCATTACAGATTTTAATCATGAAGAACAAGAAAAAAAAACAAGTTTGCCAAAAATTCAAGCAACTGAAAGTGACATTTCAGAAATAATGCTACATATTTTCATGATTACAGCCATCTACGTAAGCTGCCATTCCACACAGAGACCAATTGCGCGTGGCAGAGGGGGAAGATAAATGCCTTTGCAGTCTCTGGAGGTTAAAAACATTTACACACAATTGCACCCAACACAAATGGCTTTATGCAATTCAACAAATTAAGACAGAAATAGCACCTTAATATTGCACCTAATTTTGCAACAGGGACTAGAAGTGCAAGAGATTTTTCCATGTTTTCCCTATAGGGGAAGAAAGTAAGAAGCCAGGTCCCCTGCAGTTTTCCAGTAAGAAGCAGCTCAGGGAACAAAGCCACAGCAAGTGTTTGTGGAAGAAAGTTGTTTACATGGGATAGTTTCAGATTTTCAGGGACTCGGAGCATTGACTACAAATGACCAGAAAACCTGCGCCAAGAAGAACAAGATGGATGCCTTTTATAGCCTTAAAAAACAATCCTGTTTTTATAATAGTTCAGAGTTGTTGCTCTATGTTTCCGAAAGAACCAGCACTAGGAAGTGCTGACCAGCAGATTACACGACTGCCATAAAGTCTGCTGAACAAAAGCCCAACATGTACCTAGTCCTCGCTTTTGGAAAGATACCAGATCTCGGAGCCACATAATGTTTTCAGATCAGGCATTTCCAAGCTCCGGGTTTTCCTTCTCTGCACCAGGAACACCTGATGCACTCCTACCAAGAAACAACCTTGTGATAAGGCGGCACAACAACATGCTGTTTGTTCACGAGTGCTGGCAAACAAAGCCCTGCTATCTGACAGCACTGTAAAAAAAAAAATCTGATTTCCCGGAGATAAAGATGCTGGGGAAGTGGGTTTGTACCAACTCTTTTCAGCACAAATTTTGTAATCTCTAAATAGGTGCTTTGTGCTCCCCCCATTGTGTGACAGAGTCGCTTGAAGCTAATGGAACTGTGTAACGCTCCTAAATAGATAACTGTACAAGCATTCCTTCATACCTATTTCAAAGCACTTGCCTCGTAGTGCAGAAGACAAAGTTCATTTGTATCTGCAAACAGTAAAGTTGCCAACTTGGAGAAAACCAACTTTTTTCACTCCACTTGGCCAATTCTGCCTGCTGAGAGGCCCCAAGGACCACCTCTATCCATTAAACACCCATCACCCCGCACCCAGGTATCAGATACAATTGCTGCTCAGAGGATTAAGTTTCAAAACAACCATACTTCTAACTAACCAAAAAAGTAAAGTTTTAAGGCACTTTTACAGCTGGCAAAGCGCTTTAAAACTCATCACATATCTACCTTTGCCAACTAGCAGGAAAGGCATTAAATCAGCCTCTCAGAACAAAGGGGGCATGGGGAATGGTGAAGTCATCTGCGCAGTATTATTTTCACTGATTTCTTCCAAAGAGACTTTTCTATACCCATTCCAGCCCAAACCCAAAACCAGCACAGCAAGTGTCATAACCGAGGCTCAGGAATCATTTTACTGAGCCCTATTATTTTGCTCTTAAAGGTCCAGACTATATACGCTGTCTCTCTGCATCACTGCTGGAGGGACAGTCATTGCTGGAGCCTTGTTTTGGCAGCAGGGACCAGAGGATGGATGTGCAGCCTGGCTTTGCACAACAAGGATCCCTACAAAAATCCTAAGAAGCCACACATTAGGCCACCCATCCTCAGACACCAGCAGTGTTGCAATCACAAGTGCCAAACATTAGGTAATCCTGAGATACGTGACCAAATTCATTCCAAGCTCAGAAGCGAAACAAGTTCAAAGATCCCTTGTTTCAAACTTTATACTTCTGATGACACACATGGTTGTCCAAGTTTGTGCCATGGGGTGCATCGTCAAGCATGAAGGTTTCACATTCAGAAAGGACTGGGAAAACTGCTACCAGCACTACATGATTTACCTCTGCCCTCATATCCAACTGCTTGTTATTTACGTGCTATCATGGAAAACAAAGAACAGGAAAAGACTCCTGCCTGTCATAAAGGCAGCACTTTCTTCAAAACAGCTTGTTTAAACACTGGCTGCAGAGGTTATTGTCCTTTTGAGTACCGATATACAGAAGGGTAACCTCACCAGAGCAGCCTGATGGCATTTCCATCTTCACAGGCTGAGCAGTCGCTTTATATGTATTATATACTCATGAGCATCTAACGGCAAAGAGGGAGAAGACTGTGGGCACCAAGGGTCACGGCTTCCAGGCACTGGTGTTCTGTCTTTGGAAGGAGAGGGACCAGCTGAGACTTCAGCTCCAGGCCCAGACATGGCAGGTGTTTCCAATCCAGCCACATCACTCTGCACTTTATCCCTTGAAAGAAACAAGCGTCTTCAGAGCTCAGGCATCAAAACAAGTAGGAAGGACATGGGTGGCAGTTTGAAGCTTTGAATATCTGCAGCAGCTCAAATCACTGTTAAAGAAGCTTAGGTGAGGCAAGGATGGAGAGAGCTAAGATGTATCCAGAGCTCTGAAAAGTTGAGTAACAAAGATCCCCATCAGTTCCAGGTCAGCAAAATAACCAAAGAGCTCAGGCTTCTGACAATGAAGCCAGGAAAGTTACTGTGATGCTCAAACAGCATTTGAGCCTTAAATATGGTCAATTAGTCGTTAACAGTAAATACTGCAAACTAGAATGGCACCAAAATAACTGGAAAGCAGCTTGTGAAAACTTGTCTCCACCAAACGGAGACAAGTGGACATCAGTTAATAGCACCCATGTATGGTTATGGTCCATATACAGTGCATGCTCTCATTAAGTGCAGTTTACATTTCAGACATTTTATAATAAACTTGACATATCCCATCTTCCCATTTGTGATTCATTTGAAAACGATGCATTTTGCAAACATCCAAAGCAGTTCATGCATAAGCATCTGCCCACACTCTGCCCTGTTTAAGCTACTCTTTGTTACAGGCACTGGTCACGAGGTCCTTTGTGTGCAGTTACTGATTTTCTCTGACATAATTCTGACAATAAAGCATGGAAGAGGTTTTATAGCAGGTCCTCCCCTTTATAAAAAGGCAGATGACTTTTGACAGCAAGTAGCACCTGACTAAGCAGTCTGAGCAGCAAGTGAAGACACTCAACTACTTGGGCCTCTCTGGGTTTCCTTAGCCTCTGGTTATACATGATTACCTCTGTTTGCAACTAAAAGTTAATACCCTGACACAAAGTAACCCTTAAATAACCTCAAGTTCCAACTCAGAAAAGGTCAGGAATCAGAGCATTAAATTAAATACCAGGGAACTGGGACAACTACACTGGTCTGTGGCCTCTGGTTCACAGCTGTCCTGAGAACCACCATCACCCAGCCCTCTTGAAGCACAGCACACTGCCAACACTCAGTTTAATTGCTTTTTATTTGTTTCTAACCAATTTGCTTTTATTTCCTTTCAGCCCCCTTTGTGAGCTGCTCCACAAGCATGCTTTAGTGAAGGCTCTAGTTGAAAATAAGAGCTGGCAACCAAGGGAAAAGGAGGGGGTTTAGGAGCATAATGTAGCAGAACAGTGATTTTTCAAAGCCAAAAAGCAAGAAGGGCTTAAAGTTTTAGCCACTTTTAAGTTTAGACTTATGCTGTGTGCTAATCAATCTGATTAGGGAACCGGAATGTTTCAGCTCAGAACTTCAGCCTTGTGCCAAGTAACAACTGGGAGAAGGCTGTGAGGAAAGAGCCAGCAGCCAATACCACCCGGACCAACAACACACAGGTCTGGGTCTGCAGCATCCCCAAGGCTTTGGCATATCCATGCAGGTAGAAAGAGGATCTCCAGGCTCATCTCCAGTCCTTTTCTCTTGGTTGTTTTTCACTTATACGACTGGCACAGAGCTGTTGAGCTGCAATTGCTCTGACATCGGACACAGCCTTTAAACTGCCAGTTCCTCAGACCAAGGACTGGTTGCTCTTCAAATGCATGATAGGCTCTGGCAGCTGCACACTGATAGTAGCATCAAAACAAAGTGAGCTGGAAGCAAGCCTTCTGTCTACTCCGCAGATGTTGAGCAAGAAAACTGCTGCAACACAGCTTGCACAATCCTCTCGCTGTGGGATGCAATGATGAATGTTCCTTGGAAAGCTCAGGGTCCTCCCATCCTTCACATGAGTAGAAACTGGCTTTGTGTTTCTTTGGGTGTGCTACCCAAAGATCATGTCTGCTGTTCCCATCACACCTATCCGGACACCCCTGTTGTCCTCCCCACCCCAATATAACAAGCAGCTATTCTATTTCTAGCTGGCAGGGAAGTGGAGAGCTTGCAATGTCCTCAGTCTTCTTCCCTGTTGCTGCAATCCCTAATACTACTTACATTATCATGTTACAACCCCATGAGGGACAGATTACAAACCCTAATCAAGTTCTATGAAATCCATGTTTCTTTAGCATCTGGCACCTGAAACTGCTTCTGGTCACACCTCTGTGAAAAGTGGTTATTCCAATAATGGCAAGTTTCTTTAAACAAATTAGAATTACTTGTGACTCCTGGAAATCTCTGTCATCCCAACTCCCTCTTCAAGCAGCCACTGCTTACTGTTGACATGGCTTCAAACAGTCCTTGCAGGCCATGATGACGGAGGGTGGAGACAGGGGAACCCAGGGCTTTTGTAAGAAATGCTACATCTGCAGCCTAAGGTGATTTGGAAACACGTTATGCCCATTTGTGCCGATGCCAATATTGCACTTCAGCTTTAAAGGAGTCTGGGCTGTGGGTGGCAGCACTGCAGGGTGGAAAGAGTGGAGAACAATCAGCTGTCTTCTCCAGCTTCATTTTCTTACCCCACCAATCAGCCTGTCTGCTTCCACTGCCCCAGCACTCTCCTAGCATCCTCTCAACATCTTTCTCTACATCCATCCCACTCCTCCTTCAGCTGGCTGCAAACATAAGGGTTTTAAGAAAGACTAAAGGCAATGCTTTGGTACAGAACCAGACACCTGCATTGCACCTAGGTGCTAGACTGGGCTTTGGAGGCAGATTAAATAACAAATGCTGCAAAGGTGCACTAGGCATTCCATTGCATGGAAGAGACAGCTTCTGCAACAAAGATTGCTGTCTAAACAGACAAGAAACAAGCTATTGTTCCTGCAGCTCACCAGTGTGAGGCCATGCTCGCCACCCCCTCCTGTTCTCAATCTGCCATGCTTTAATAGTTCATAGCTTCTGCCCAGCTGCAACTGCTTCAAAAAGGGGGTGGTTCTGTGCAAGTTAGAGGCAAAAACGCACCAAGATTATTCAAGAAGGGTCAGGCTCAATGTATACTCAGAGATGGGGAATGTTATCTGGCTCTCTAGGTTGTATCCTTGCAAGTATATAGTGGTTTCTTTTCACGTTTTGTATTTTCATGTTGATGTTGCAAAGACGAGTACTTAAGCTACAAAACATCACATCTAAGGCTGATGATGTATCTTAATTTCAGTTTACTCATTAGGTCATATTATACAGGTTACAGCTTCTGAGTACATACACAGCATGTTCTGCCACCTATCAGAATCGCTTGCTCATTGCTATTTCAAGTACTCTTTAAAACCCTGCCAAGATATCATGGGAAACTTCAGCCCTGACAAGTGTCTGGAGGGGTTTTGTTTGGTTTTGAGAAGAAAAGCATAATTTATGGGTATTATTTTGTTCCTGTGAGCTCCCAGTCCCCTTTTCTGGGATGAACTTCAGCATTCTAGATCTTAATCTGGACTCAAACTTTGCACAAGTGGCCATTGTGTTAAGGACTCATCTTTCATTCTTCCCATGAATGTTTCATTATGAAATTACCCAAATTTAAGCGTTTGCACATGCTGAAGTGCTGAGGACTGGATTTGGATAAGAGTCTTCCATTGCCTGCAAGCCTCAACACCTACAGATACAATATGATCTTCCTAAGGACTGAGCACACTCCTGCCCATATCACAACAGAAGGGATTGGTGAAGGAGCCTAAGTCAGCACCATCCAGTGCCAGAATACTTCTTGTTTCTCAAAATAAGGCCTTTCAAAATCCTTTAAAGTGGACAAAAGGCAATTCTTCATCCTCAGCTGACTTCTTTCAAAACCTTACCCATCCATGCCCCAAGTTAGCATCTATTATACCAGGCAGAGAACTGACCACTTTCCAGGCTGTGTTGACAAGAGGGGTTGGAGTATGTATGGCCAAGTTTTTATGCAAGAGTGGGATTTTATACACAACTTCATAAAATTCAACATGTTTCACATGGGAAAATAATGAGATGGTCTTAAATTAAATTACCTTAAATTGACTCAAAATTCAATCATTTTGAATTTGCTTTAATATAAGGCATCATCTTAAAACTGCAGTGCTTCTGCTTCATAGACTAGTCACATAACCATGTTGCAACTCTGGCTAAGGACACAAATGCATCTTAAACTTTAGCAGGGATATGTTACACACATAGCATGCAATAAACAAAATATATTTAGAGCACTTAAACTATAGCAGTAGGAAAATGACATAATTATTTTGACAAGGTGCACATAAGCTTCCTGAAGGAAGCAACCCAAAAATCCCACAGCAAAAGCAATCCTTCCTTCCGGTAATAGTGCATTTCCTGTCTGGATGTCTGCTTAGTGTATTCCCTTAAAAGTTGCATCCTACTTTGCTGTTGAGCTTTCCAGTATATCTTGTACCTACCAATAAACACACATGTATACAATAGAAGATATATCACCACTCTTTTGTTTTTCGACACCAACAGAGCCTTTGTCAAGGGCATTACTGATTCAAGACCCTTATCACTTAGGTTTTTGCTTCCTAAAAATCCCTATTTCTTACAGAGGGCAAGTTGTAAGAGTGATGAAATCACAAGGACATAAAAAACCACATGCAAAAACTTCAAGGGATGGTTGATAGAACATGGAAAGATCTGTTTTACAGTGCAGCATGAAAACCTAACTGATTATGTCCTACTGCTTGCTCTTTCCATTAACTTTTACATCATCTGTACAGTAATAGCAGACTGACCTTATACATCCATGGTAGAAAAGAAGCTAAGAGCTATACTTTTGAAGCTATACTTAGTTCAGACAGGAAGCAGCCAGTTAAAGGCTTGGAAAAATAGTGAATATCCAGCTTTAAAAACAGGGCTTGAAAAGGAAGATCTGCACTGACCAACTTCCAGCTACCAAGAGATGGAAAAAAAAAACCTGATAGATGAAAAAGATGTATTAAAATCGTGACAATTAACTGAAAGGAAGTAGCTCAAAACCCCAAAGAAACATAGGAAACGTGATCAGCCACACAGACTTCTAGCAGTAAAACTGACATACATCCTGCTTTGTACAAACAGATACAGCTCTGGGAAACTTCATCAGCACAGGCAGCCCAGCTGTGCATCAGCAAGCACAGTGCGGAGCACCTCTGCATGGAGAACACCCTCTTTGACAACAGACTGTTGGGCATTATCCAAAGACAACACTCTCAGTGCTAGCTGGAAAAGAAAACAGGCCTGATCCTGCAGCAACCCTTAGTTAAAAGTAAAAGTAAACTCATCTCCCTCATCATCCAACACAGAAGCATCTGCATTGGAGTCTGAAACTTGGATAATTGCAGGCTTTACTTTCTCTTTACTTCACACTCGCTGTGCTGGATTAAATGGCAAATAATAGTACTGATTCTCATGGATGCTCAGCACTGAGTTTAATTATATCATAATAACCCTTTAATGATATATGATCACATATTCAGGAGAAGCTGTGAATGGTTCCTTACTGCTGCTGCAACTCAGCAGCCAAAAGGAATTAACAATAGGGATTACCTCCCACTGAATGGCCCTGCTGAAGTCATCCAGGGCTCTGGAAGTGACCCAGATGTGAGAAAAAACAACCCTTCACCACCATTTGAGAGAAACGACCAAGTTCAATAGCCATTATATTCATAGCCATTGATTTCCAAGAAGCCTAACCCAGATTTTAATCATCCATAGCAACACACACACCAAACCTGAAAGAGCGATTGCCTTATTCTCAGCTTTTTAAACAGTTTGAGTATTTTCCGTGACTTTCCAGTGTTAGCAAATAATTTACTTGCAACTTTCGGAGCAGAGCTTTTGACAGATGGCAGAGGGGTAGCTACTGCTTCCTTGACCTGCTGAAGATCCACTCCCCACGCAACAGCCCAGGAAAGTCCTTAACCAAAAAGGCTTCAGGGCAGCACCATTACTCATTAGGTAAACTTACAAATGTTTACCTAAAGGGCAGTCTACACACAACAGCATTTATTTAGGGAAACTGATGGACAAATGGGGCTCTTCTGTACTTGTGTCTGAGACTTCTGGGGGCTGTGACATAACATGAAAGTTAGATGTAAACAGTCACCTGGAAGTCACACTTCATCCCGCAAACCAGCATTTCGTACCTATTACTATCAAGCACTCGCATCTCCTGGCTTTTGGAAGGTTTTCCTTTCAAGTGGTCAAACCAAAGCAACTGCTGCATAATGCTGGGGCTGAACTGATTCCGGCTGTTGGCTTCCCAGGCTGTACTCTCCCCTGACAGCAAACAGGCTTTTGCTGCTCTCAGCTTCCAGCTGTACACATGATGTGGTGCATCAGCAGTGTTTACAACTAGAATCTGTATTATTTAAGACTCTCACAGTTTCTAGGTGCCTCTGGTCTGAAGAGCTTCAAGCCAGTTTCACTCTTTCCATATCTTTTCTTTCACTCTGCCTATTTTGAAGCAGTAGAAGCAGGAAATGTCATTATATCATAATGGTCATTATGAGATGTATATTGCACTTCAAACAAATTAATCACTTAAGTTTAAATACCTGAATCAGAGCTTTTCTCACAACAGTTCAATGTTAATCCCACCTGAACTACAAGAGCAAATGACTTAACAGCCTTATAACTATTTTTACCAGGCTCCCATGCCAAAGTGTTTCCCAAGATGCACTATAATCTCCCCCCATAACCATCATAGTGCAAAAAGGAACATTCAAAGAGCAGAGCATCTCCGCCGAAGTACAGAAAATGGGCAAATCCTGCTGTTTTTACCAAGCATTCAAACAAGCTGCCCAGATGATCTCCCACAGTTTTAGCATTCCTTTTCTATTTTGGCAAGAACAAAAAAGCCATTGTGCAGGGCAGAAACAGACAAACTTGAGTCTGGTTTTGGGTGGTGCAGATGCTGGTTCCCAAACACAGGCAGGCGCATGTGGGAGCCTTCCCTCAGCAGCGGGTGACACTTCTTTGTCTATTGCCAAATCCTGTGGACACCTGACACTTTGACATCTCTATCCTGCTGTCAATTTGGGCAAAGCAGCCAATGAATGTAGGGAATCAGAACACAAACCCTTCTTTCTAAGGGAAACAAATGAAAAACACAGCTTGTCAAGACCTTCTAGATCCCTCTCCCCCAGCCTGGTTCAAGGCCAGGCACTTCACAGAGTGCCCATTCCTAAGGGGATGAGTTCATCTCTCAGTTCACTGATTGAAAACTTTGAAACAAAACGTCCACAAAGTTTAAATCCAGGCTGTTCAGGTACCTGCTGAACGGCAGTGCAAGGAACCTCAACTGAGGAGTTGTGATTTCCAGTTTCCCATGGCATCTGTTCAGTTTATACTGAAAAATACCAGGTACAGAATCCACGCACCCCTTAAGTGGTCTCATTACCACATTAAAACCTGTTTTCACTGCATCTGCGTTTTCCATGGCAAAACACACACCAGTTCCTCCTAGGCACATTCATGCATTTGTCTTCAAGGGCACTCTGGAAATGGTACAAGCCTTTAAGGATTGCATTTTTGCTGCATCTGCTCCCAAGTTTCACCATTTCATACACAGTCATTAAAGCCTTGCTGTGCACAGGACATCGCACAGCATTAGCTGCCTGCTGTTTACTCAAGTACTTGTGATAAAACCACACAAACTATCTTAGGCTCTGGTTAAAAGAGCACAAATTTCTTTAAATAAAAGAAACCCACCACATGCTCCCAAAGACAAGCTCAAAGTGCACCAGCTTAACGCCACTTGCTGACGTTTTGATGTAAGTTATACCTCTTACAGCCAAGACTAAAAATGCTAAGGCAGGCTTCCCGCATGTTTACCTGAACCATTTGATAGCTCCTGTTTACAGTCTATTGCCATTGCTTGCCCTCAACAGTGAGTTTTCCAGCAGCTGTGTATCTTTGACACACTTGGCCACAGCCACAAAACATTGACAAAAAGCCACAGTAAGTGCAACACCTTGCAGGGAACCTGGTCAGAAAGCTTTACATTGTTTTTGATCTCTTCAATGCCTCTACAACTGCATTTTTCTATGTTCAAAATACAGCTATTTAAACAGGTAAATGAGGAGAAAATTATCTAAATAACATAGTTATTCTATTATATATAATATAGTTATTCTACCTGAAGCCTAAAAGTAGTCACATTCTGGGGATAGGGTGCAAAATCAGGCACTGCAGTCTTTATAAAACAGTGAGCAATGCCAGTTTGCAAGTGTTTTATAGGAAAAATATAACACAATGGAAAGCACTAACCATAACATCCTCCCTCATGAAATTTCATCAGACCCAGTGTGTGTCTGTGCCTCCACTGCAAACACTGCTTTGAAGTGCTCTGAACCGCCTGTAAACACGGATGGCAAACTGCACCTATCATCATACATGAAGGCAATAACCCCACCGAAACAAACGAGTAGTAAAGGCTGGATACACCCGTTAAGTCTGTCCTCTGCTCCAAATCCAACGCAGAGCTGTGAGCGCAGAGACACACAAGCAACAAGCACCAGTAGTCAACTTCCGTAGCAAAAGTACGTGCCTTCGTTTCACAGCTGTTCTCCAGCCTAGCCCAAACTCCTACTGCCGGGGAGCCTGGATTGTGGTAGCAGCATCCAGCACCTGCCCCCATCAGTGAAAACAGCCAGGATACGGCTCGGGACACCCTGTCCGCTGCTCCATCCCGCCTTTGAAGAGCCACCACCCTGCTAAGAGCCACCCATTCTCTCCTGCGGCAAAGCCCTGCTTGGAATGAGGGGAGGGGAAAGGGATTTATTTACAAGGACAATAAAAAGGAAGAGGATGATGCAAAGATGCGCCCTCGGAAGAGCTACGAGGTCCTCGAGGGAGGTGGAGGGATGAATGGATAGAGAAGTGGATAGATGGAGAGGTATGCAGGTGTGTGTAGATGGAGAGGTATGCAGATGTGTGTAGATGGAGGGAGCCTCCCTTACCTGCCGCGCTACAGCTGTCCCCACGCCGCCACCGCGCTCCAAACGCCACCCGCCCTCTGCCGTGGGGCGGATTTATAGCCAGGGCCCCGCCCGCCGGGAGGCGCTGCCCTCCGCCGCCGCCGCCACCGCCCCTCGGCGGGAGCACGGGGCGGGTCATCACCCGTTCCGAGGCTCCGCCCGCCCGTCTCCGCGCCCCAGGGTTCCCCGTCGTCACCCGCAAACGTTTGCGGCGGCTACACTCCGGATGCCCGGTTTGCACAGGGTCCCTAAATGTCAAAGGGGATCCCTGGTGCACACCCGCAAGCCCAGATCCCCCCTTCTTCCAGGTCGCGAGGCTCAGCGAGCGGGCGGATCACCTCTGACATCCGCTTTCCGAGCAAACTTTGGGAGCAGTGAACGGCTGAGACCTGCTGACCTGCTTCCCAAAGTGTTGCCACGCCTGTGAGAAGGGTTTTCACAGAGTGTGGTGAGACGATGTGTGTGCAAGCGGTTTGCTTGAGGACCAAAAGAGTAGCAGTGGTGGGAAACGGTGAGCAAAGGACTCACAGAGCACAGGTGGTCAAAATCCTGTGGATGTATGTACTGCTATGTAAAAATAGGTCTGTTTACCAGATCCTGAATTAAAAAGTCTTACGCTCATATATTAACACGATCACTAGGAAGGAACTCTAATTACAGTAGGAAATAATGCCTTCACATATTTCTGATGGAAGTTCAGAGGGTGAGCGAGTGCTGTAAGTGCTGTGTGAGTTTCCCAGTGCACAGTGCTTTGGCAAGAAGCGCAGCTAATCGTTTGTTCCAAAAAGAGGCCCTCGCCTGCTGAGTAAAGAATATCTCTATATACACAGTTCTGCCCGTAGCCACCCACTAAGGGGCGGGTTGGACTATGACAGCTTGAGTTTTTTTGTGGCTTCTCTGTAAAGCACATTTACCCCATGTGTGTGATTTCACTTAACCTCGCTTTTATGGCAGGTTACAGTGACCCAGACTGATGAAATCACAGCATGTTATCATACTCCCTCATACAGTGGCCTGAAGAGGAAATCAGAAACTCCTGAAACTCTTAAACTCTCCGCCTCTGTTTTCTCAGCTATACAATAAACTTATTAAGCCTTCTGCTTATATAAAAGCTTGCTGCTGTTCAAATGTGTATTAGCTTTTCTAACGCAGCTTCTGCACCTGAGTCACAAAGTGCTGCCTTTGGAAAAAGAACCCTGGAAAAAGTTCCTTTTTCCCCATGAAATGACAGGAGACAATATTGTGTAGAAATAAGTCTTAAGTACCACTAAGTGAGGAATAAACGAAATTCCTTGCCATGTTTTCTTACATTTGATTAGTTAATGTCTGCAAGGAGGAAAAGTGTTTCTAAAACAACACAAGAGAAGTGTTTGTCATTCTGAGACAGTGCTGCTCTGTGTATGCTTTCTTTGGTTTTGAATCCTTAAAGGCCTAACCTTTTTCATACTCATTTTAAACTGTGAGACCAGGACACCAATGAAATCATCACAAATAACTTAATTTAAGCCTGTTTTGCAGTCATATCTTCAAACTTACGTCATCAGATCACTGGCTTGCTGTGTTTGTTATGGAAGATGTGTCTAGCTCAGTGTTCTGGAGTTATGGAACAAGTGCTAGAACAAGAAGATGGGCTTGACTCATTTTCCAGCAGATTAATGCTTCCTTCATCTGATCATGAAACAAATTCCTAGCTCAAAAACATCCAGTCCTTCACAGAACAGATGTGGGTCAGTGTCTGAACTCTGTGGTTTGGCCCAACCTCAAGCAGTTTTTCAGTATGCTGTGCTTGGCTGCTTTTTGGGGAAGGGGCTGAAAGCGCCAGAGTTCCAACTGGAATGAACTGTTTTGTTCATTTTTGAAGCATTCCCGCATTCCCTGTGCACTAAATGAAGACTTTTGCAGTAAAAACAAGTACCAAGACTGGCATGAACTGGGGAGCTGAAGTGTTTTCTTTTGCAGTGTGTTTGTTATTTACATCACATGCAGTGTTGGACCCTCAGATATGTTGGAGGCAGGTAGAAGACCTCAGGAGTCGACAGTTGCTAGCCCACATGAGTAGGAAAGCCTGAGGATGTGTGCATCTGAACTGAGCCTTCACTAGCTCGAGCACTCCTCCCAGCTATTTTGCTAGTTATGACTGAGAAATAACATGGTGATTTACAGTGTCTGAGCGTGATTGGTGGATTGCAAAAGAAAATGAAGTCCTTCCAAAAATCCAAGTTAGGAAGTATTTTACTATGTGAAGATGTAATTGCTAACGTTTGTGCTTGGAGATCCAAATCCTGCCATGTGCCAGAAAGGAGCAAAGCTGAAATCTCGGGGAACATCATTCCCCCCTGCTTGAAAAAGGCTACATAGAAGATAGGTAGGAAAACAGGAATTTCAAGGCTAAGTTTGCCAGAGTGGCACTGCTGACATTGCAACAACCACAGCCTCATTGAGTTCTTGAGTGCTGGGCTGCTCAACTGCTCACGCTGCATTCCCATAGCTGCTGAGTGGCTCATGTACCAGAATCTGTACGTGTACAGACGTGTGTACTTTAGGAACCACTGTGTTAGGGAGACAAGAAAATCTGGCACCCACATGGGCCTACTGAAAAGCTGATGAGTACTTCTGCTGTAAATATGATTTAATGCAGTACACTAGCTTTATGCAGCTGGCATGCACTTGTTCTTTCCAGAAGAGCATCTCTATAGGGGGTGGTTGCCCTGCCATAGATGTCCATTCCTGTACAAATGAACGGGCTGTTCAAACTAACCTGAAAGCACAAACCCTCTCCAGTGCTCACTATGGCTTTCACTTGAGATTGTAGCATAGGTCTCCAAGGTTTTTAAGAGTAAAGTAAACAACTCCTTGATTTACTGTTTTGTTTTACTGAGCTGGGTTATTGCAGGTATAAGCACACACAGACACGTTCGAACAAAGAAGGGAAATGGCATACTTCCATGCTAGAGAAAGTCTAACCATGTGTGCTGAACAGAAACCTGCCTATGTGATCCAATACCTGGCAGTAACAATATTTCAGCATTTAAATAGCACTTTGAAGCCATTAACTAATCAATGCTTACAAGGCTCCAGGGGAAAGAGGATGGTGCAAATAAAGAACCGCAGGGCAAGAGACCTGATCCAAAGTCCACTAAGGTCTAGAAATCCCATCTATTCCAGTGTTACAGAAACAGATTTTAATTATGAGATTATCCTTCTTTCCTTTGACATTGTATTTCTTGCCATGCCAGCATTAATACAGGAAAATTCAGGGGTTGTGCTGCAGTAGCAAAGAAGGAAAGAGTTGAGTAAAATAGGAGTACAGCATTATGGTTTGCAATGAAATACTGTGCATTTCTTTAGCAAGGTCTGCACACTGTTTATATTTAAGCAGTGGTAATATTATTAGTCACTGCACAAGTAACTGGGTGTTCCCTTGTTCTCGCTAACAATACAGCAGGGATAATTTTGGATTAAGCTACATGTTTTATGAAAAATACACTTTATGTTTGCTGGTTCATGTCAAAAGAATCCCCTGTGTGACCCATCAAATATCACGCCCTATCCACTGGGAATTTTATCCTACTACAGCCTTTTGTTGTTGCCTTTGGATCCCTTGATAATGCTGACATGTAGCCATGTGGATTGGTCGTCTTTCCAAAAGTTATCCAATGCAGCTTTGAACCAAGGGCACTGACCTCAATTAAAAATCTAAATAAATAACACCACAGATTGCAGATTCACATGCCCTTGTCAGAGATTTTCCCTGATATCATTCATATCCCCACATAAGTACTTATTTCCAGTTTGGAAACTGCTTTTGGCAGGTTTATCAACTTCAGCAAAAGCATAGATGCGGGGTGAGTCATTTCTTTAGTCTTGCAATTTGACCTTCCTGCCATTTGCAAAGGAAGTCGATTATTTTTCGATATATTTTAGAAGATTAGGATTTATCTGCTCGTTCATTCGATGAATGGAGGGGTGAGAATAGGTTCTGAATAGGTACGTCCTGTCAGGAGGTTTTTAGTGGAGCGTTTTACCAAAGGGAACATTTCTGTAGGAAGCTTGTTAAATGGGGTGGAATCTGTGAGCTAAACTCACAGCAGGACTCTGCTGCTGAGTGACAGGGCTATCCAGACCCACGTTCACCCACTCAGGCTTTTGGTCCAGTGCATGTGGACAAGTGCCTAAGAACTGGGTTTATGACAAGTCAACAAAATGAGTGATAATTAAAGCTGGCCAAGAGAAAAAGCCGAGAGAGACAAGGTCTAAAATAGATTTTATGTTTATTTCCACATAAGGTTTTTGACCAAGTTCTCTCTGAGAGATGAATACCTATGGTCAGTGAACGCTTTCTCTGGTACTGCCTCACAGTCCGTAACCCACGGATAATGCAAGCATCTGAGAGACATGGTTTCAGACACACAGCTGTGTTTGAGAACAGCATTTCTGCTTACCGAGAAAAAGTCTTAACCACAGCCTACAGGGTGGTTATACACCCATTGCACAACATTTTGCTTGCAATTCCTCCTGTTGGAGCTAATGCATTTTGTTAAAATAATGACAGTTCATCAAGTCAGGAAGAAGGAAGAATTTGGTTCTGCAATACACAGATGTCATTGTGAAGGTGGGGAGATAGTTTCTTATCCTAACTACAGTTGGAAGGGGAATTGGGACTTGCTACATACTTCCACTTCTCTAAACCAAAAAGACTTACATTGCAATATCTAGATTAAAACCTGTCTCACACCAATTACTCATGAAAAGAGCCTTAGTTTTCAGAGCTATCTTTGTGCAAAGATTAAGCCAGAAACTTGCACAGGGTAAGACAAAAGGGAAGAAAACCGAACTGGGGTTTCAGTTAGGAATTAGAATAACTCCTTAACCCAAGATGACAGTGGTTTCACACACAGTAAGTGGTAAAGTACTTCCAGATTTGGTGGCTGCCCAACGGGGATTTTAAAAGTGTCAATAGTACCTGCATTTCGGACTATGTTCAGGTGGATTCAGTTCACACATTCACCACAATCAAAATGTAATTCATTGCTGCTAATTATCTGTCATGATGCAGTCTCAATTTGTCTAAAAGTAGTATCTTAAGCCTCCTGTCAAGGCAGGAGAAATGAAATGCTGAAAGGTTGTAAATGAGGGGGGGATCCTCAACTTTCTCAGAGGTAAGTGGCCTTCTCCATTCCATTCCCAACAAGAAACTGTGTTTACTAAAAAAGAGTTGCTCTGGCTAAAGGAAACCAGTTAGAAAGTACTGTCCAGCACAAAAAATTTCCCTTTGACATTTCCTCTTGATTTTTTCTTTACAAAATGACCTACAATCAGACAAGCTTTTTTTGGCATTTCAGCCAGCAGGGCTTCACTAAGGAGAATTCCTGCTTGACCAATTTGGTGGCCTTCTATGCTGGGGCTACAGAACTGAGGGACAGGGGTAGAGCAGTTGATGTCATCTACCTGGACTTGTGTAAAGCGTTCGACACTGTCCCACACAACATCCTTGTCTCTAAATTGGAGAGACATCAATTTGACGGATGGACCACTTGCTGGATAAAGAACTGTCTGGATGGCCGCACGCAAAGAGTTGTGGTCAATGGCTCAATGTCCGTCTGGAGACCAGTAATGAGTGTTGTCCCTCAGGGACTGGTGTTGGGACCAGTCTTGCTCAACATCTTTGTCGCTGACATGGACAGTGGGATTGAGTGCGCCCTCAGCAAGTTTGCCGATGACACCGAGCCGTGTGGTTCGGTTGATACCCTGGAGGGAAGGAATGCCATCCAGAGGGACCTTGACAAGCTTGTGAGGTGGGCTGATGCCAACTTCATGAAGTTTAACCATGCCAAGTGCAAGGTCCTACACCTGGGTCGGAGCAATGCCAGGCACAGCTACAGGTTGGGCAGAGAAGAGATTCAGAGCAGCCCTGTGGAGAAGGACTTGGGGTGCTGGTCGATGAGAAAATGAACATGAGCCGGCTTCAGTGTGTGCTTGCAGCCCAGAAAGCCAACCGTATCCTGGGCTGCATCAAAAGGAGCATGACCAACAGGTCGAAGGAGGTGATCCTGCCCCTCTACTCTGCTCTTGTGAGACCTCACCTGGAGTACTGTGTGCAGTTCTGGTGTCCTCAACATAAAAGGGACATGGAACTGTTGGAACAAGTCCAGAGGAAGGCCACGAGGATGATCAGGGGACTGGAGCACCTCCTGTATGAAGATAAGCTGAGAAAGTTGGAGCTGTTCAGCCTGGAGGAGACTGCATGGAGACCTCATAGCAGCCTTCCAGTATCTGAAGAGGGCCTATAAGGATGCTGGGGAGGGACTTTTCATTAGAGATTGTAGTGACAGGACAAGGGGTAACGGATTAAAACTTAAACAGGGGAAGTTTAGATTGGATATAAGGAGGAAGTTCTTTACTGTAAGAGTGATGAGGCACTGGAATAGGTTGCCTAGGGAAGCTGTGAATGCTCCATCCCTGGCGGTGTTCAAAGCCAGGTTGGACAGAGCCTTTGGTGAGATGTTTTAGTGTGAGGTGTCCCTGCCCACGGCAGGGGGGCTGGAACTGCATGATCTTAAGGTCCTTTCCAACCCTAACTGTTCTATGATTTTATAATTCTAAGCTGCACAGGTCACATTGAATTTCTGAAGGACTGCTTGAGGTAGAGAATTTAACACACTTCAGCTGATGCCCCCATTTGGTCATCTACAGCTTCTTACATCTGTAATCCTCTCACAGTCTGCCTAGTCAATGCCATGGGGTGCCAGGTCTCTCCATCCCCATTCATTAAATAGGAAGAATCTGACCATCAGTTGCAGCTACTGTCCTCTGCTGCAAATTCAATGGCAAATTTAAAGAAGTACTTTTAAGTACTTTTAAAAATATTTTTAAAATATTTTAATTATTTTTTTTTATGAAAGCTTTCACATACTAGAAAACTTGGATTCTATATACTTGAATGTTATGAGGAAAACCCTGTGCGTATCCACACTAGAGGCACAGCATTGGGGATGTTCACATGAACTCATTTAGGGGCTTCACAAGCAACCTGGAGGCTTCAAGTCCTTTACTTAAAACAAGCTTTGCAGCACCTTGTTCTTTAGGAGAAAAATGTAACCAGGGAGGTGTTGAGTGTGTGCTCTGATAAATTATACCACTCAAAGCAAGAGAGCACAGGACCTGGAAGCCACCAGAAAATCTCCTGATTCCAAACACTGATGTGGGTTGCATCAGCCAATATGCCTGCATCTCCTCTACTGACCAGGGCAGAAAAGGCACCACATGCAATTTGACATCTTTTTGATTCTCTGTGGTTGTTATTTGGCTGAGCAAAATAGCTCCAAAACTGAAGTACAAGTGCTCCACTCTCCCCCTCTATTTCCCATCTTTAGTTCTTATATTTTTAAAGGAGCTCCTCTACTAGCTAGAAATCTGGAAAGTGTTTCCCTCCCTGCCCCTCTTCCTCCCACTCAGTCTGGCTGAGGCATTGCTATATGTGCAAATACATCGGCACGAGTGAGGTGTGTGTACCAGAACCCTTCCCATTCCCTTTTTCACAACCTCTCTGAAGGAACATCCAGCTCACATCTCTGCTGAACTTTTGAACTCACCAAGGCTGAGATAGCTTGAATTCAAGCAAAATAGGCTCATGAGTGCCTATTGGTTTGAGGAGCAGCTAAGCAAGTACAAGTCAGAACTCAGTCCTCATGTCTGATAAGGAAGAACTGGTAAAAGGCCTGATTGTTGTCTAATCTTCCTAATGTAGAAATGTCATGTGCTCTCTGCTTTCAAATGCATTTAAAAGTGCATGTCCTTTTGCCCTGAGCACAAATTCACATAGCAACGACACAGGCAAGCAATTCACTAAAAGAAAGTCTGGTTCTGCAAGACCCTAAATGACACTATCACTTGCAATCAGATGGCTACAGCTGTTTTCTAAAGGTTTAGGTTATATATGCTGCTCTTACAGCTTTGAACCCACAGTCAGAGTAGCACTAGGTAATTTTGCTTGCTGGTGCCATGTACTCTAAGTTGACCACATTGACAGTCCTGGGACCACGCTCATGGTCTTGGACTCCTAGATGTAAAATACAAACACCTATGACAGAAACACCTTAGGTTTCTCCCCTGTTTTGTGTGGAAGCAGAGAGGACAGAGATTGGCTCACTTTTTAACAAGTTGCACAAGAAGAGGATGTCGCAGAGGAGATAAGACACAAACAGCAGATTTTGACTGCAGTCTGATTAAGGGGTCATGTTAGGCATCATTTGACAAACGCTGAGTTTATAGCCTTAAGGCAAAGTAATGGAGGGAATAGGGACAAGAGAAGAAAGCAGTAGGTAAGCCGATTGCAGCTCTTGGAGCAAAACTGGGTGTGCTCTTTTTGCCAGTCATTTCAAAACAGTTGCTCAGGATCAAACAGCCAGCCCTAAATCAGCAATTCATTCATTTAATAGCTTTAAAGGCTGTTCCCTATTAAACAAGACATGGTAAATCTGTTTCAGATTAGCAAATCAAATGAGTCACAAAAAAGCCCCACTTTGGTGTTAAGTTTTGGCCGGTACAAGCTGCATCTCAAACAGATGCTTTGTCCATGTTCCTAAGTATGAAAGGGCCAAAACCCAGCCTCTGGCCTCAACGCTAAGCAGCAAGGCCCAGCTTAGGCTCCATGCCTTAGAACCAGCCCTCTGCAGGAGACTGACCCCACACACTGTATGGCTCTTGGTCCTGGCTCTCTTCTGTGCTACAAGTGGTGTCCCTCTGGTCCTAAGGCATGATCAGTATTTTTTAATGTGTTTTTGGGTTCAAAGGTTCTGAAATAATCTCTAAGGGCGATGTTGCAACACAGAAGAGTGATGTTTTTATGGCAGGGAGCAGAGGGGATGTATTGCATACCCCAGGGTATACATGGGGCCGCATGAGTGTGCAGGAGGATGCAGAGCCTGAGGGACAGCCTTGGGGGACTGCATAGGATGGAGTGTGGTGTTCTCCATGCTGCCTGGTGACAGCTTCTGGGAAGTGGAAGGACCAGAGCCAGGGAGTGAAATAGCAATGAAGTGAGTGGGCAGCCCAGGGTCTGGGTGTTGAGCTCACACCCTATCCCCTTTTAGCCTACACATATACAGAGGGACTGAGCAGTCCTCCGTGAATCACCACCTCTGCTTGTAGCCTCTGGTTAGGTGGAAAACAGTGGGAAACCAGCAGGTTTCAGCTTCTCTCTGCCTGAAACTGGGTACCAAAATGAAGACAGCAACCTTATTTCCCACTGCAGATAAGTTATCTGATGTGTTAAACAGCTTTCAGTTAACTCCAGAGCAACTCTGAGATTTTTTAACAAATACACAGACACTCCCATAAAGGAAACATAACTACTGTGCTTTTATCAGAAAGAAAAAGCGAAAAGAAAACGAGGGAGTTCTCAAGATACCACAGAACAGAGGAGAGAGTGAGCAACTGCAATGCAAATCATGCATCAAGAAAGCTTTACTCAGCCTAAGGCAAGGAAAGAAGAGAGGCTCTTTGCTGTAGGAGTCATCCACCTAATGCAACCTGCAGAGATAAGTGATTACCAGGTTGATGTCTATTATCTGCAAAACATCATGCCAATTAGGGGAGGTTCCTGACAACTGGAAAAGGGCTGCTGCTGAAACTACTGGCTATGTACATGAAGAGAGAGTGGTGAACACAATATATCTTGTCTTTGGTAACATTTTTGACCCCATCGCCCACAGGTTTCTTATTTTCAGATTGAGAAAGTGTAAGATGCATGAGTGTGGCTTGAAAAATAGCTGTAATGCCAGGGTTAAAGTGTGTAATAATCGATGGCTTCATATCCAGCTAAAGGCCAGTAACCAGGGGAGTGCCACAGTGGTCCAGTGTTGTTCAGTAACTTCATCAATGATTTGGATGATGAGACCAGAGGCATGCACCCGGCAGCAAATTCAGAATGATGCTTAGTGAGGGAAAGTGATTGACATATCAAGTGACAAAGTTTAACCCAGAAGGACTTCGAGAAACACCAGAATTGTACCAACAAGAACTTCCTGAAATCCAGCAGGGACAAGTACAGGGTTGTGTGCCTGGGGTGGAATAACCCCACACATCATCACAGGTTGGGAACTGAACGGCTGAGACCTGAGAAAAGGGAATCTAGGGATTGTGGTTGATGCCAGAATCTCATTACAGGTGATGCAAATTGCACGTTGAGTTACATCAGGAGAAGTATGCCCAGCAGATCCAGGGAAATCATCACCTGTGAGGCCAGTTTTGGACACGAGAATGTCAAGAACCTTAAAAAGCTCATCCAAAGAGATGCAGAGATAGTGAGGAGGGTAGAGCACATGACCTTCAAGGAAGAAGATATGGAAGCAGGGCTTGTTTAGTCTTGGCAAGAGGAGAGTCAGGGGTGGTCTGATAGCAGCCTACATCTAATAGAAAGAAAAATGGAGGTTTGATGAAGCCAAACCCATTTCAGTAGTGGGAGAGAATATAGCAGGGCAACAGCTACAGGCTGTGGCTTGGGAGGTTGAGATTAGAGAGAAGTTTAAGGCATTAACATAAAGCTAAGGAAACAAAACCATGTTCTGCTCAGTGGAAGCAGCAAGCCCAAGGGAAAGCCAACATGGGAAGGCATAGAGTAGATCACAGCAACACTGGGATTACCATCACAAAACAGAGTGAACAATGCAGGGTGCCAAGATCATTTAAAAAGGTGAACTCTGGAAGCTTACTCTGACTAGACAAAATCACCAGTTTCTGGTCTGAAATGCAGCATGTCCCCTGGATATGGGATTCAGGCTTAGAGTTTTAAAAAACCCAAGGCAGAAATTAAAGAGGCGTAAGGTTTGAGTTACTATAATATTTCAATTAGCAGTAAATGGAGTTACCCCATGCCCAAGCATTGCTTTTCTAAAAAAGAATCAAAGATATATGTTGCAAGAACAAATAGGGGTTTGTTAGTAAGAAACGGGATTATCTAGGTTTAGCTCTGGGTGTGGAAAATTACAGGATTTTGTGTACAGGAGACTAGCACATATGCATTTATTATCATTGCTAGACTGAACAAACTAGACCCTACCAAAGATATTCCAAGAATAGTTTTCAGAATTAAAAATCAAAGGCAGTTCTGGAAGAACAATGGTCATTGCAAACTCACATCTTAATGCTCAGAGCAAGTATCTAATAGAGCAAACATCTGAGGTTTAATGTGAGCATTAGGTTTAATGTGAGACTTACAACCTGCAAACATCCTATTTCGTTTTGAACAAATAGGTGATCAACATTGGCAGAGCTACAGCTAAAGGTAGGCTTTATACTGGAAAACACTGATTAAAGTTATTGGTAGGGAATGGCTGCACAGCCTATTTCCAGCTTCAGTTGTCACTAGAAAGGGAAGAGCTCACTGGTGAATAGAACTGGATTTAGAGGGACCAGACTGGGGAGCACCAGTTGGAGCAGGGAGGAATTCAGGTGAATATCATAGAATATGCTAAGGATAAGGACATCACAACCCTTGAAGACTCCCAGTGCTGTCTTGGGGGTTAACCAATGAACAGAGATACCAAAAAGTCCTAAGTCTTGCCACTTTTACAAAAAGTATAGGCTAAGCAGAGTAGGAAGGAACAACCAAAGCCACAGTTAACAATAGCTGGAAAAAGTCCATCTTAAATGCCTAGTTGTGTTTGTTAGCTAGGATACATAAAGTCCTTTTAGTTTCTATCCTAAGATATCCTTGGCAGAAGCTACAGTACTCAGATATATAATTTCTGTTTACTACATAGCTTACTACATAGCTGATCACAGCTCTGTGGGCATGACATCCCACAGCTTGTAATGAAATAATAGTGCACACGTGCTGCTCTGCTTCCCGTATCCTCAGTCCAGTGGGCCAATCACCAGTGGTATCAAACAGTAAAAGCAGCTCTTCAGACAGGCTAGGCAGCAAGGTTGAGTTTAGCCCTTCTGCCTCATTGAACTCTCTAAGTGTCTGCCAGCATAACTGAGGTCTTTAGAACTGAGGTCTTCATCACCCAGCACTGAGATATGACATCCGTGGATGCAAGGCCACAGGTGTTTAATAGTGTGTAGAAAAGCTTTACAAACGTGGCTAATTATTATTCATTAGCAATGGTATTAGACTGCAGGGTAGAGCTGAGGTTAGGAACCCTGCTTTGCTATGGTTCACTAACAATGAATCCCAAGAGACAGTTTGTGGCAAAAATGCTCATTATTGAGATGGTGAGGACATTCCCAATCATCTTGTAGACAGGGGATCAAGGGCAGAGTTTAAGTCTCGAATACTTCAAGCTTATTAGTAATTACAAGTACTGGAGCTAGCACAAATATTGGTATTGTGGGATGAGTAGATTTTGAGTGGACACAGGTATACTTTGTAGAAGGGCCTGAATGCAGTAATCTACCTACATGTGGTCTGTGGCACCAGGCAGCCTTGCAAAAAGGGGGAAGCTAAGCACCAGAAACAGTGTCCTTTATCATGAAGCTTTCACTAGATTGCCTCACCTTTGGTGATGAACACATCTGATGAGATCAGAGATTTGAGCAGGGTGATTAATACCAATTACACCCTGGGAGGATATAATGAACATACCAAAACAAAACATTTTGAGCTCCGAGGCCCTGTATCTGAAAACACTCCCTGTACATCACTTTGTGTCCTTGCAGCTCAGAAGGACGCAAAGCAAACTTTAGGAATGGCATAAAGAACATTTGTTACTGGATGCAAGATTTCCTTGTTAGCATGCTTTCCCTGCTGGAATGCCTTTATTGCTTTGTTCATCTCACACATCGTAGGTTTTCATCTCAGAAGCAGCTCTTTAAACATTATCAGAATCTTTAAAAATGTATTGCAGTTTTTATGGTCAGTTTTCAAACACGGTATCTCTAGCCATATTTGGACAGAATTTCAAAGCCATTTCATTAGAAACTTAAATAAGACCTAAAATATTTCTTAACTCTTGACCATAACCAGTTAACACATTGTGAAAAGACTAAAACTCTGCAGCAGGATTTAAAACTGGATTACAGCAAACAGGGGGACATGCGTTAAGAAATAGTATTGTGTAGTTTGGACAAAATCAAAACCCTTTTAAGTAGTTCCTTTGTCCACAAAACCATTGACATATCTGATTCTTCCTACTGTCATTAGTTCCGAAACACAAAAGCCCATGGGAGCCAAATTTAATCTCATGTTCTATCTGAGGTATTTGATGCAGGCTGTGAGAAGGAACAAATCTTGACCCCCCAGGCAGCTGTGGAGCTGCTTCAGAGCAGTTTGTTTTCAATGGTGAAAGGAGTTTTTCTGGGTGCTTTCTGTCTGTCACTGTTAGAAACTCAAGGCAAAGGCTGAAAGCAGACTCGAGCTGAGACCCATTATTTATTGACCTTTCATCAAGTCAATGTTTTTCTTAGTCAAGCTGAAAGCTCCAGATGCAGACATGAAAGCCAGACCTCATCCCTTCCTTCTGTGGGTGTGATGATTTCCTAGGAAGGGTCCCAAGGACTACTGGGCTACCTGCAGGGACTAATCTGCTTCTGATCTACAACCTCTTCATAAACTCAGGACTTGTGTCCTAACCCATTGGCTGATGGAGGAATCGGGTGGTTTCTACCTTCAAAAGACAAGATTTGTCACCTTGGGTGCTACAAAGCAGCCTCCTGGTGAAGTTAAATCCTTCAGGGCTTTTTCTAGATGAGAGAATCCACATCCTTGGCTTGGACAGTCCTCCATGCAAATTTACAAGAGCAGCTTATCAGAATTGCTGATGTAGGGAAGATGCTGCAGAAAATCTCATCTATATCCAAGTGGCTTCAAAGTGTCTGGCTGTTGGGGACCAGCCATGCAGGGTAACTTGTACACCGTGCATGGGTGATCACACGGACACAGCAGCCCACTAAATATCCAAAGGGAAAAAAGCCCCAAACAGCATGGCTCATGATATCTGCTGGTACCAAAAGTGTCCTGGGTTCAGCAGCTGCCACTGCCTCTTCTTAGAAGTCTGTCAAAACAGAACTTTCCTCACCAAAAGGGGAAGTGTCCTTTTGTTTTCCAGCAGCTGCTGTGTACTGAACTGGACATTTTTAGAGCTACATCATCTTCATGCCCATTGCCAACATCCAGCAGCTATGCACTCAAGAGTTTTCCTGGCGAAGAACCAAACCTCCCTGGAATAATCTGAAGGGGCCTCAGTTAATATGTTCCCTGGTACTGCGGAAACGCTGAGCCAGGGCACGGAGTGTGATACTAAAGCTGCAGATATGGTAAATATTTGATGGTAGGATTAGCCGCTATTTTAAAACTCTTATTTCTACTAAACAGTCACTCATGCTGTGACACCCAAATTCTTTTCTGCAGTTAAGTAACAATAATGAGTCATTGGTGTCATTGATATGTATTTCTGTTTAAATACTTAAATCAGTTCCTTAATATAGGAAGTTTGCTTATAAAAGTGGGATAGGAATGACTTATCTATCCTAGCCTGAATGATGCTGGTTTTGAGAAAGTTTAGATGCGTTTAAGTGCATTTAGATGCATTAAGATGGATTTAGATGGTTTTAAGTCTAGGAAACTCCACTGAGGAAGCAGGTACCTCAGATGACAAAGGGCTTTGGGCTCAAGATGGGTATACATCAGTGTACAAAGTAAACACAATCTGAGCAACTCTGGAAGCTGAACATGCATTTTTCTGTTTATGGCTTTGTGATCAATCTATTCATGGTGTAAATATTTGGAGAAGAAAAATGGCATAAACATCACAGCAGCACGTGGAGAAGGGAGGCACAAACATCGTGGAAAATGGGGTGTGACCCTGCAAGAGACTAGAAGACAGGTTTTCAGCCAGCTTCCTATAGAAAGAGGGTTAGAGAAGCTCAGGCAGTTTCTTGTATTTGTTACCATTCAAACAGCACAAGACTTCAAAAAAAGCACTGCAGTCCTGCATTAAAAGGGATTTAAAAAGGTGCAAGATAAAAATACTACTGAAAGCACTTACTTATTGTATACGTTTGGAAAAACCGGCTACTAGCCTTGAGGCTTTGAGTAAGAATCAGGGCTTTTCTCCATTGACAGGAAACCAGAGTTGGAAAAAAATTCACATCATTTTCCAAATACTACTTTTTTTCCCTTTAAAGTGAGAAAGCTGACAAGTGGAAAGAACAGAACCTGTATTTTCATATAAAATTATAGAAAATAGAGTTGAAGGGGATTTGAAGTGGGAATCTATTTGCTTCTTTGGGAAAGTATCAAGTAAATTTAGCCGTCCTTTACAGAATCAGAGAATGATAGAATGTTTAAGTTGGAGAGGACCTTAAGATCATCCAGTTCCAACCCCCCTGCCAGGGGCAGGGACACCTCACACTAAACGATGTCACTCAAGACTCAATCCAACCTGGCCTTGAACGCTGGAGCATCCACGACTTCTCAGTGTTCCAATGCCTAACCACCCTCACAGTAAGTAACTTCTTCTTTATATCTAACCTAAACTTCCCCCCTTTTAAGTTTAAACATGTTACCCTTTGTCCTATTATTATAGTCCCTAATGAAGAGTTCCTCTCCAGCACCCTTGTAGACCACTCTCAGATACTGGAAGGATGCTATGCGTCTTTATCAAGGTTTGGGTTTGGTTTTTTTTTACTTTTTTTTTAAATCCTGCAGCAATAGAGTTTGGGGGTTCTTTAGGTAATGTCTTTTGAGATACATTATTTTATGTATTTATAATGTATCATAAATATAATGTTGTTATAAATTATATTATAAATATAATGTTATTTTATGTATTTATAGAATATTTATAATATTCTTAGAATTTTAAGAAAGTGCTTTCTATTTTTCTTAGTTCTGCTAGCTCTTTCTTATCATTCACTTTGAGAACAAATTTTCCTTCTAATATGTAACACACTTGGTAACACTTCCATGTACCGCAAGGCAAGCAATTTTGGGACTTTCTTTCTCTGTGTGTTCCTGTGGCATTCCCACTGTCTTACTTCCCCTTTTAGTATTTTGAAAGCAAAACAATCTTTATTTTTAAAACATTCCCTCATAAATCTTGTTTCCTAAAGTGCTTGCCAGGTTCATAGTTCTTCACTCTGTTTTATTTACATCTATTTTAACCTGCAATATCCGAAGCTGGCACTGAAACCTGGAAGTCACAGGTGCTGAAGGGTTTCTGTATAGATTTGTTACTCAAAGGGGCTAAACGAATGGCAAAGTTTACCTCCTGTGTTTGATGCTAGTCCTGCTAATACATCCCAGGTGACATTTCCTCTCAGTTGCCCAAGTATCATACTTTTTCATACTCAGTTTGTAGATCCTATTCTGTGCTATTGCTGCCTTGCGAGCTTCTCTTCTTTCCCTATTTGGTCTATGATTTCTGATTCCTATATACTTAGTAAACTAATTAATTTAGTCCATTTCTTATGTTTAATGAGATAATTTTGAGTGTCAAACCTGCCTGCACACGTTGGTGCCAGTTGCTCATTGGAATTCTATTTTACGGTGATATAAATCACAAACTGAAAGGAGCTATTTGATGTGCCATCCCTGTAGCAATTATTGTGCCCTGCTCTGAGTCATTGCACTGAATTTTGTTGTTACTTAATAGTAGTTTCATGTAGCCCATATATCCCTGCTTCCCATATGAGAATGTTATAGGAAAGTCTTACCTCCAGTTTTATTACAAATGAAATAAATTATGTCAGTTGCTTCCCTGTCATCAGCTGGATGTGTGGTGGATTGACCTTGGCTAGCCACCAGTTGCCCACCAGGCTGCTCTTTCATCCCTGGTTCTTCGCAGGACAAGGGCAGAAAACGAGATGAAAAGCTTCTGGGTTGAGATGAGAGCAGGGAGATCACCCACCAGTTACCGTGATGGGTAAACCAGACTTGACTCAGGAAAGATTAGTTTAATGAATTGCAGTTAGTAACAGGGTAGGACAATGAGAAATAAAAGCAAAACTAAAACCACCTTCCCCAAACCTTCCTTTCTTCCCAGGTTCAACTTCACTGCTGACTCTTCTGCCTCTTCCCCCTCAGGAAATGCAGGGGAATGGAGGTTGTGGTCAGTTCATCACACATTGTCTCTGCTGCTCCTCCATGGGCTGCAGGTGGAGATCTGCTCCACCATGGACTTCCATGGGCTGCAGCCTCACCATCGTCTGCACCATGGACTGCAGGAGAACCTCTGCTCTGGTGCCTGGAGCACCTCCTGCCCTCCTGCACTGACCAGTGGTGTCTGCATGGCTGTTCCTCTCAGAGATTCTCAATCCTCCCTTTTTGCACAGGCTTTTTAAATCCATTTTATATATGTTATCCCAGAGGTGCTACCACTGTCACTGGTGGGCTCAGCCTTGGCCATAGGTGGATCTGTCTTGGAGCCATGTGGAATTGGCTGCATTGAACATAGGGGAAGCTTCTGGCAGCTTCCCACAGAAGCCACCCCTATTGCCCTCTGCTACCAAAACCTTGCCACACAAACCCTGTACAATGAGTGACAATGTCAGAGAAGAAACTAAACTCCATTAACATGCTTCACTCTTGACAAAACCATTTCTTAACACTATTATCTTCCAAATTCTCCCAAGCCATTTCATAATGTGTTCCAGCAGCTTTCCACATTCAACTGAATTCCTTGGATTTGTTCCTCATCTTCGCTTCCGCTTCCTTACAGGCAGACAGGACACTCACCCTTCCTAACTCCTCAGGGCTCACCTCACTGCAGTTAACTCTTAAAGGTTCTCTCTTTTGTTGGTTTTCTAACAAAAGTAAGTAATCAAGAACTTGGTGACACACTTGCTGGTTCAAGTTGAACATCTCTGTGTTCCTCTTTCTTCCTAAGGTTCTGATTTGGCCAGTGTGCATGAGTTGTCTCTTTCTCCGACCTAGAAGATGCCTATTCCACATCTAAATTCTGCACAAGGAGCCAGAATTTTTGGCACACTCTTGGTTGACTTCTGATAACACAGCTCCTGCTTTAACAATCTGCCATTTGTCATAACCATGCAGTTAGCAACAAAAGGTCTCTGTTAAATGCTTAATGCCAGGCACAGACCCAGCAGTCAGGGCTGGTAGACTGAAGAGACTGTGCAGCATATGAGGTAGGAAGAAGCCAGACAGAAAAAAAGCACAGAGAAAAAATGTGGAGTTGTTGTCTAGGCTCTGTATAAATACAGTTGATGTTTTATTATATTTTAAAGCGGAGAATTTCCCTTTGGTGATTGAAATCAGAAATCCAATGAGTGGGAATATTCTGCTTTGTAAAATAAAAGTTGAAACCCACAAATATCTATTGTTTTACTCTCCATAAATGTGTTTAGATCAAAAAAAATCAGTAATACCCTAGAAAAGTTTCCTGAGCACGGAATCCATTATAACAAACCTATTGGTCAGACTTGGTGACATTTCTTCTTACAGCGCTGTTGCTTTACAGAGCAGAGTAAAACTACACTGCAGCCCAGATTCCTCTGCTATCCTTCTTCATACATGTGAAACTTAGAAAACTTTCATAAAGACCATATAATGAAACTTCATATATAGACAGGGTTTTTGTCTGTTTGGGATTTTTATTTGAGAGGGATGGGGGTATTTGGTATATATTGCTGTCTCCATCTGGAAAATAATCATTATATAGGTTCTCCAAAGCATATCATAAAAAAGTGGAAAAGTGCTCAGGGTGTTTCGAGTGGATCTGAAGAAGCCTTTTAAGGTTGCAGCATGCCTAATAAATGTGGTACTGATAACTTGCAAGTAATGGAAAGTAAATCCTTGAATCAAAGCTAAATTGAAGAGAAAGGTCTTTACATTAAAAGTCTTTGAAACAGAGTGCCAGTGAAGTATGGGAGCACTTAGTATAAAACCTCATTTCAGGGGAATTAGCAGTGTACGTAGTGCCCAGTACATTTGTGTTTGTATCACTAAATTGTGCAACCAAAGAAGGCTTCAGCAACTGATGGCCACCTATATAATAAATTTATGCCACCATCACAGTGAAAAAGTGTTTCTTGATGTTCAGCTGAATTCTTATGGCTTTCATTTGATGCCCATTGCCTCTGGTCCTGTCAGGTTCACTGCAGAGATGTGGGGAGGATGAGGAGCATTCTGGCTTTGAGATGAAAAAGACTGAGTTCATTCTGTTTGTATCGCTAAATTGTGCAACCAAAGAAGGCTTCAGCAACTGATAGCCACCTATATTGTCCAAGAAAAAGCAAAATCCCCTTCAGGATGGTATTATTCCTTAATCGAGTCTTGTTTAAATTAATTCTCTTCCCAAAGGGATAAGATTTGGGTGACCTTTTCAGAGCATCATATTAAAGTGTGCTTTGTTTATTGAGCACTTTTGAAACTGCTTGCACCAAAATGCATTTTTGCTTAATAAAATGTATCTGGAGCAGTTCCATTACACTCCCACTCTCTGAAACCCACAGGACTAAATGGGTGTAACAAAAAGAAGAATTTGGCCATTGACCTGCAACTCCAGTGACTCATACTGGATCACACAAAACTGCCTCCCTGTTACAGACTGTAACAGAGGGCTGCTGCTAATGTTGAGCTTCCCTGCTACCACACAGCATGTGGGATGCTTCAGGGGAAGGGACTTTTCCAGTGGATTCACAGGATTGCAGATAATGGTTGAGGTTGGAAGGGACCTCTGGAAGTCATTTGGTCCAACGCCCCTGCTCAAGCAGGGTCACTGAGAGATGGCTATCCAGGACCATATCTAAAGGGGTTTTTTATATCTCTAAGGAAGGAGACTCCACCACCTCCCTGGGAAACCTATGCCACCATCAGAGTGAAAAAGTGTTTCTTGATGTTCAGTTGAATTCTTATGTCTTTCATTTGATGCCCATTGCCTCTGGTCCTGGCAAATTCACTACAGAGCTGAGGGGAGGATGAGAAGTGTTCTGGCTTTGAGATGAAAAAGGCCATGTTGTATTGCCAGCTGACTTCTCCTCCAATCCCAGTATTCACACTTCTGGGTTTTCCTGTGACGGAGTCCTTGCTTATGGGAATAGAAATCCCATAGGAGTTTTGGTCAGAGGGTCTCCAGTCCCATTAGGCTGGTTTGGTATGGAGCTGGCTGGTTGTTCAGATCCCCACCTTTGCCTAATCCAACGTATCAGTCAACCATGTTACTTGATGGTATTCTTATTTTGCTCAACCAGGAAGCTAAATGCTTTCTCTGCCTGTAAAAAGAATATAAAGAAATATTGTTTTGGAGAAGATGTTTTGGAAGCATCATCTCAAGTGGGGATTAGTCATGTTTTAACTAGGGTAATCTGGAACTGGAAGGCTGCACAGGCATCTGAGAGTGCCTGGTGACATGTGGAAGCATAAAGGTGAGACTGACTCATAAAAGTGCATTCCAGGCCATTTTACAACAGTAATTCACAATGTATCTGATCCAAAACAAAGCAGGATTTGCTTGCCCTCAGGGATCACTGTGTACATACAGAGGAAACAAAGGGCTTACATCTTTCAACACAAAATATTTCAGTATAAATAGCTTGCAGGAACGCAGCTAATCTCTAAGGCCTTCTGTCAACCAGCTGCAGAAAAAGCGAGGAAAGGGAAAGCTTTTAGTGAAGGGCATCTTCAACACACAGGGTGGGCTTTTTGTAGCCTAAAAGCCCCATGCTTAGTGCTTAGTTTCTGTATCTAAACCTCATGAGGGGTGATTACTTGAATCAGGAGAGCCTCTTTCAAAAGTCAGGGTCTGTGTTCTCTGTCCCTGAGAGAGAGGACTGTAGAATAGGCTCTGAAGTTTGATCTCCCTGCTGTGCTCCGGGGTTATGTCTGCCCTGATAAATAAAGATCATCTGGGGAAGAAACTGAGGCAATGAACCTCTGAGTGCCCACACTCCAAAACTACTTCTCATTCAGAACTTGATATGGACCAACCCAACCAGCACTGCCCAAGACAAAACCCTATCATGGTGTGGATGACACCTCCGCTGGGTGAGGGTGAGACAGAACCATATCCCTTTATCATCATCCTGCTGCTTTTGAATGCCCAGACTCTCTTGCTTTTTACCTGGAACATGTCCTCAGCTTCGTATTATAAAATTACCACCCTGGTGGACCCTGTGATAGGAGCCAAGGTTCACATCCTAGAGTGGCTAAGTATATAATGGTGTAAATATACCCCCATGGGCCAGTACAGCCAGTTGCCTGATGCCTGGACTGCTTTTCAATGAAATTGTAGCATTTAAAAGGTGGAAAGACAAATCCTGTCAACCAGCTTGTCCATCTGCTATGAGCCACAGATGGTTGTCTAAGAGGGATGCAAGGAAGCAGATTGTCTAAGAGGGATGCAAGGAAGAAGGTCTTCTTAAAGGTAAGCAAGGGCAGGCAGGTAAGTAGTGTGAGCTTTGTGTACACAGCTTTGAGGTGCACAGCCTTGGAAGAACAGCCAAAAATTCCCATTAAAGCATAAATTAAAAATTATGGAAATCATCTAAACACAAATTCGGGATTCAACCTCATGAAGACCTTCCTTACATGCTAGATTAGCAAGGTCTATAGATCTGGCATTAGCTCCTCAGGTTACTCAAACCAGGTGACCACAAAACCTCAGAGGACTGACCCTATGACTTTCATATGTTTGTGAGAAAATTAATGGAAATCAGGGACAGGTTTCCAAAGGCACAGGGGAGGAGATTGAACAGACTCAATTTCTTATTTTCTCTATTTTATTCACCAGATACACATGCAGAACACATGTTTTTCTCGTCTTTGTTTTAAGTTTAGTTGGCAAAACATTAGCCTGGGAAGAAAGAGCAGTTGACAGGGGTTCCCATGGGTACCTTAGCTGGTGGTGTAGCTACCCAGTAGGTAATTAGTGCAATGGCACTGTGACCTGAAGGCCTCATCATTTGTTGATGAAGAGTAAGGTTGGGGGCACCACTGAAAATCGGGTGGATTGGTGGTACCAGTGCTTTCCTTCCACTGGAACTGCCACATGCAACACGAAGGAGTGAAGCCCATTCCTGAAATAGGCGGAAAATGGAAAGAGATGTTGTTTTTGTTCAGCTCCTGTAGCAATCCCTCAGCGTGACTGATGTGGTGAAGGTTGCCAGCAAGCCAGATTGCTGGAGAGAGTTATGAAATGGTGAAAGATGGGTTTTCTGCCAGCGTAGTTTGTCTCTTTTTGATATGCACACACCCTGCTGCTACAGAGGGGATAAGGAGCAGGTTCCTTCATACATCCACACCGGGAAGAGGTTGCCTTCCCTTCTGCTGCCGTCTCTGCAAAGGAGCTAGTACTCCCTCAATGGTTAACTGCTGGGGTTGCTGGTGGGCAGGAGTGCCTACATGTAAGGAAAGGCCAGGAGTGGCTCATTAGCCTGTTTCATGTTTCAGCTGCACAGGGACAAAGACTGCTCTATGCACAGCAGAAATATTGTGGAAAGTAACTGACCATAATGACCCACTGAGATTTGCTTTACTTTTAGTTAAATCCCAATGTTTTCCCCATCAAAACCATGATACTTCATGGCTGGACACCATGTTCAACCCTAATGTTGTACCAGGCAGCAAATCACCATTTGATCATGCAGTGAGAAGTGACTTTGCAACCAAACAAACCGCTCTCAGAGGACCCGTGGCCAGACATTGGCCAGACCACAGGAATGCCAAGCCCCAGGATTACATGCACAATGTCCTCACAATGAACTCCACAGATAAGATTCCTAAACAGTGAATAAACACGACCTAAACATGCAGAAGAAGGACAGTCTAGCCAACAGGAAACATGAGGTGCACGGGTTTACTGCACTGCTGTCCTACCCTGGATTTATATGACTGAAGCAGAAGAGAAATGGAGTTATCACTATCTCCTGAGGATGAAGAACCTTCTCCTGAGAGCCAGATGAATCTATGGGCTGTCCTTATGGATCCAAGCACCTTCTGCTCTTGGCTGTACCATGACCCAGCTTCAAGTGGAGTACAGGAGCAGTGGCTCATTCAGAAGTGTCTGTCACTTACTTTAGGGGACTTTCCAGACAGGCAGAAGATGTGTTGTACAAAAGGTGTTCCCATATGCAAGATGCTTGCCATTATTCTTGATAAATCAGTGTTGCTGGTGCAGCAAGAATTGTGCAGAAGAGTTGTAAAGCTGTTCAAGACGGTTGCTGCCTGTGTATTATATCTGTTTTTCCACTGTGGCCCAAACTGAACTTGGGGTGTCCCTCTATCTACATAGTTTCTAGATCCCAGGAATCTGTCTTCCCTCGCTGTGGCAATTATCAAGGCTCACAGTTCACAGCTTGTGTACTATGCTCTATGGTGATTGCGTGAAGTGAGACAATATAGGGTTTCTAGGCTTCGGCTGGTGGTTTTACATCTCTCTGAGATTTTCTTGCTGGACACTGCTGTCCCCACCTTCCTTCCCTTGCTATCCTGTCTGTAAGTGACTGCCAACCACTCTGCAGGCAGGGCAATTTATGGCAACACTCTTCAGTCAGCTGCTGATGAAAATCAGCTCAGACCAACAAGCTGAACAATGAAAGTAATCCAGCTAGTTTTCCATGAGGAAAATAAACAACAGTCCCACAAGTGGCTCATCCAGTAGATTGACAGTGACAAACAGCTGGAAAGGGTAACTACTGATACAAGCACATCCCAGAAGGATGCCTAACTAGTTGGACATCTCTGTTTGGGTCCTTATCAATGTTTCCTCTGCCTAGAAGAGAGTTTCCAGGAGAACAAAAACCTAAAAGAGGTCCTTTCCTGCCTATGCTTTCATTATCTAAACACACTTCACAAAGAGATCTGTTTCAGTTGAGATCTACTCTACAAATCAAGTGTCCAGAGCAAGCCTCTGTTTTAGAGAGCTTTGCTTTGCATGTTGATCTGAATCATCTCCTAACAGCTTTCATGCCATTACACTAACTTAGAAAACTGATCCCTAAACAACCCACTCCTGGTCAGTTGACAGAGTATTTCTTTTCAGTTCCCATTTAAATACGCACATATGTTCTTCTCCTTGGAGTCTGCACAAAGCCATGCATTGTGCACTACACTGGGGACTAAAACTAGCACACTTGGCTTAAACTTGCCTTTTTCAAAGATTTCCTTGCCTCTTTTGAGCAAAACAAAGCTTTTTGTATCCTTGTGGCCAAAACGATTCAAGGAGAGGAACCACAAGGTATAAAGAGCCCTGAGCAACATTCCCATTGCAATTTGGAGTTTGTTTCCCAGCCCAGTGTGAACACAAGGAACAATCCCATAGCACTGTCCCGTATCATTTGCTTTTCAGAGCATTCCTGGAGGGAATATCTGAGAGCAGAGATGAATGTTTATGCCATTTTCTCTGCCAGTCTCTCAGTAGCACTGAGGTTTGCTTCTACTTTCTATGATAACAGATTCCTGTAATGTCAGCATTGTGTTTTGGTTGACTTTCTGAACCTCCAACACCTTCACGATTTTCATAATGACTTTTGGCAATGAGCAAGGTGGATATACTGGAATTAGAAACATATGTTCTTAGTTCAAGATGTAAGTGATTGCTTTTCTCTGAAAAAGAGACAACAAAGGTTTGGAAGAGAAGGCAGGACAGGAGGAGAAACATGCATTAAAAATAAGATGCAGGGGAAAGAAGGTCAGGGAGGCAGAGCTGACTGAAGACTGTGTGAAATACAGACACAGATTCGTGTAGTAATGTTTTGCTTCCTGAATCAGCCTGACCACAGAACTTGTTCTGTGACTGATGCTTGCAAAATAGCAGGCTGTGAATAGCTAGTCCCCTACCAGCACTACAGGGTGGTATATAGGTTGGTATCAACACACACCCTGCCTTGGGAAAACCCAAGAGTGGCAGCAGCAGTCAGAGAAGGTCAAACATGAGCTCATAGGGAAAGCTCTTATCACAGCGTTGGCTAAGACAGCACATGATGTGTCAGCTGTGCCCAGGTAGTTACCTGGCACCTTGTCTTGAAGCCAGCCCTTCCAACCTGCCTGGGATCCCAACCAAACCAAAAGGTGGTTCCCTTCGCAGGGTGACTTTCAGTATAGAATCATAGAATCAGCTAGGTTGGAAAAGACCTTAAATATCCTCAAGTCCAACCATTACTCCGGCCCTGCCAAGGCCACTACTAAATCATATCACTGAACACCTCATCTACACCATCATTCAAAATGGTTTTTGAACACTTCCAGGAACAATGATTCCACCACTGCCCTGGACAGACTGTTCCAATGCCTGAGCACCCTCTCTGTGGATACATTTTTCCTAATATCCAATCTAAGCCTACCCTGCTTTAACAGAGAGCCTTCTGCCCCTCTGTTTCATGGGAGGTCATGCTTCACTGATCATGGTGGTCTATACGGGAGGTGCATAAAAGACACCAGCGCAGTCACAGGTAGTTACCTCCACAGGAGCAAGCACAGATACAATACGTGACACAAACTCTTCAAGGAACGAGACAGATTGTCCTTGTTTGGGTCCTTCAAGAGTCAGTTCTACAAAATGCCATGTCAATTCTGTCCCCATTCTGTATGTGTGAATGCTTGTAATTGTGGTGTTGAACAAGTATGGAGGGGACTAACCAACCGGTTCCCTAAGGGCAAGTTATATGGAGGCTATAGTAAGGCAGAGGTTTAATTTTGCTAGGCATATGAGGCTGGGCTGTGTGCCAGTTCATCTAAAACCATAAAATAATGATGATTTTGCTGCAGAGAGACAACAGCAAGTGCCCCAGACATGGAGGAGCTGCCAGGGCAGCTGCAGGACCTCCTTGGTACTGCTTTGCTGCCCACTGCTTTGCAGAGCTGCTTTAGTGCCACTGCTGTTATTGCTGCCGTGGCTCCCCTGCCTGGACAGCCCTGCACCTTGTAGTGTGCTGTGAGGAAGCAACAGGAGTCTGGATGATAGGTGGCAAGAGGGGGCCAATCAGACCCTGAAGGGATGGCCGTGACAGTGGTCTGAGCTAAAGCTGTCCACTGCACAAGGGTAGCAGCCGTGTTTGTGCTATGTTCCTGGAAGTGTGCTGCAGGAAGGAGTTCTCCAGCCGTCAATGACTGTTAATGACTGATAAATGTGGTATAAGATTACCTCTGTCTGCAGAAGGCTGCATTAGCTAGAGTGGGCCGATAGTGAGGCTAGGAAAAGTATCATTTACTGACAAAGCTGAGTCACCAACTGTGTTCACTAAAGGGTTTCGTACCAGGTCGTAGGAACACCTCTCCTCTGAGGACAGGCTGAGATAGTTGATCTTACTCAGTTTGAAGAAGAAAAGGCTCTAGTTCAACCTCATTACTGCCTTCTGGTACCTAAAGGGGGGCTAGAAGAAAGCTAGAGAGGGGCTTTTTACAAGGTCATGTAGTGATAGGACAGAGGGAAATGGCTTTAAACTGACAGAGAGGAGATTCAGATTAGATTTTAGGAAGAAAGTATTTACTATGAGTGTGCTGAGGCACTGGCACAGGTTGGCCAGAGAAGCTGTGGCTGCCCCAACCCTGGCAGTGCTCATGGCCAGGCTGGATGGGGTTTGAAGCAACCTGATCTAGTGGAAGGTGTCCCTGCCCATGGCAGGGGGCTGGAACTGGATGAGCTTTAAGGTCCTTCCCAACCCAAAGCAGTCTGGGATTCTATCATTCTATATAGTTAAAACCAAAGTAAAGTTATTTGGTTGTTGGTTTTTAATCCATTCTAGATTTGGCCTATAAACAGACATACTGTGACTGAAAACCTAATTTCCCCCATTCATCTATTAAAGTCATATCCCATAACTTAAAGAAAACAAACTCACTGCAACACAATGATTAAAATACTCCTTTCAAAGCACTTTACCATGCCTGCACATTTCTCAGTTTGGAACGTATTATTCACCCATTGTATGGTTAGATAACATTGGGCACAGGATTGTAAAGGAGCTAGTTCATTCTAGACAAGTACGTATTGTAACTGACAACACTATAATCTTATAAAACAGCCTTATAAAGCTGTAGCCTTGTAATTTACCCTAATTAGCCAGTGACAAACCCTCTGGCCCTTTGGTCAGATTGCTTTTTGCATCTGAGCTTTCCTTCGGTTCATACTGGGTGCAGCATAGACATTCATTTTCAGTGAATCAGTGACAGAACCGTAAATCATGCAAGACGACTGACTCACAGTCCCATGATTTTTAGTAACAGACATAGTGGATGGCTTTAAATACGCAGTAACTGCTCACCGAAGTCAATGCTTTGGGGAAAACCAGATCAATTCCTCAGAGATACTCCACACATCAATCAGTGTAATGCAAAATCGAGTCTAATTTAGCAGACAGCACAGCAGTTGTTACCTGCATCATTTTGGTTGGCAGGTTAGCTATAGAGGTCTTTAAATCAAATTAAGCAATTTCCCTGTAGGCTCTTCACTTGAAATAGCTTTAAAACACAAGGTACAATTCCTGCTAGACAATCCTGGGAGAAAGCAAACACACTATGAATGATTAGCTAGCTAACTTGACCTCAGCTTTCAAGTGTAACAATGTCTTTTATACGGAAAGTTGGTCAACGCCAATGAAAAGCGATGTGTGACTGCAATTAACATTGCTGATTACTGTCGCTGTTTTGCCACCCACATTCTTTAAGAGGCCACTAGAAAAATGTTCTCTTTTCAAAGCTCATTTAGCAATGCTATCACGTGGGGTGCACAGGTCATGCTTTTCAGAGTGGCACAGCACACTAAACTTTCATGCTCTGCAGTATTTTGTGCACAGGACGAGGTTTTTCCACTTGAACAGCAACACACCGGTATTATCTACTCCTGATTTGCTCCTGTGAGAATACATTCATCCCCTTTGCCTCCAACTGTTTTATAGCATGAAATACTATCTGCAGTTGCTAAGGATAAAATCTAGGTGAAGAAGCTCAGCTAGGTGAAGAAACCCAGGTAAGGAAGGAAGATAGGTTTTGTGGGAACCTGGAAACAATGACATAGTACTGGTCAGGGTCCTACAAGATGGAGCTTTCAGAAGGGCCCTAGAACAGTGAGACTCTGTCAATGGGTGGAACAGAGAGAAAAAGAAAGTAAGCATGAGCTGAGCAATGGAAAAGCAGGAAAGATTTCGGCAAGATCAATGAACTTAACTGGAGCAAGGGGTTTGAGAACAGGGACAGGAGGATGGTGGCATTGTTCAGTCCATTGGCTTTATCTGAGGATGTGTACTTGGGAGAACACCACTGGAGGTATTTTACATGTGCAGGAATATGGGCATCTGACAGTGGCACAGCAACATAGGGACATATCTTCTGTGTTGGGGGGGTTGATATCTGGGATTTGGAACGTTGAGAGAAAGTGCACTCATGGATAGAGATTCCAGAGCAGATGGACGTGTGGCACACAGATAATACTCAGACCAAATAAATGCTCAAAATATTTAGTCCTGCTGAGCCATGTTAAGCCTTCCTCTCCTTGACTGGATGAGTTCAAAGAGTCCAGTGAACATGGCCTCTAACTCCTTCTGGGGAAGTGCTTTTGCATATACCCATCGGATGGCTGCAGAGCATCCCTGTTGAAGGCAGCCAGCATACCCAGAGAAACAGCCAGGCTCAGATGGACCTACACAGCTGAGACCATAACTTATAGGAGATGGACTGGGAAGGTCCAAACAGACAACACTAAAGTAAAATACCAAGAGACAAGAAGCAGAAACTTTACTAGCACAAACAAAATGCTTAATGACACACTCCAGCAGTCTTTTTTTCAGTGATGTGAAGATATACATGGAGTGAAAACAATCAAGGGTGCTTTTCTCCCCTCTTTCTTTAATGACTAAAAAGACAGTCTGAAACTTTTCCCTGTGAAAGACAAGGTTGAAAAGAGAAGTGATGTTTTGGTGTAACAGAGCTAAGGCAGAAATCCTCGGAGAGATAAGTATGTGAATAAAAACACCATGCTGAAACACTGTTATTTACTGAAACAAAAACAGCCAGGCAACTCATGTAGTTGCCAACAAAATCTGTAGCAAAAATAATAAATCAACTGTTCACCTTTAAGCACTTGTGAAGACCAGGCACAGCTGCCCTTTAATGTATACAGGCTGTCTCAATGCCAAAATCCAGGAATATTAAGTCACATCCTTCACGTACAAAAAGATGCCAACAAGACACCTTCTGGTGCAATGTGCTTGTTGCTCAGCTGTTTCCAAACACAATGAATTATTAATTAAAAGGAGGTACTGTTGTTTGGTAGAGCAATGATTTGGAGACACCAGATCCAAGGTCTTTCCCCAAACCGGTCATTGTCTTTTTTGGCCCTTCCCTGGCAAGCAATTCAGTCTTTATGAGTTTCAGTTTGTCTATCTGTAAATAGAGATAACATCTGCATACTAATACATTAAACAAACTTAGCTTTTCCTTCTATTCACAAGCTGTCCATGAGCAGCCTGGTTCTGTATGTGAATCATCACTGGTGAATGTATTTCTTTATACATGCTGCATACAAGCACTATATTGGTTATCTAAAACTGAAATGCTGATAACCAGAATTGCTGTGGCTCACTAGCCCATCTTTTCTGTACTTAAAGAACATAGAGCTAATCCTTCTTGAGCACATGGTGAGGGGGGGATGATGACACATTTATCATTAAAAAGAGGATGTGCTTAACATGGAGTAAACAAAATACTTCCAGTAGTTTTACAATGGGTTAGCATTGCTGAATGAGATACAAATTAGTTTCTGACTTCATCAGGGCCTGTAGCGATAGGACAAGGAGTGATGGGTTCAAACTTAAACAGGGGAGGTTTAGACTGGATATAAGGAGGAAGTTCTTTACTGTAAGGGTGGTGAGGCACTGGAATGGGTTGCCCAAGGAAGTTGTGAATGCTCCATCCCTGGCAGTGTTCAAGGCCAGGTTGGACAGAGCCTTGGGTGACATGGTCTAGTGTGAGGTGTCCCTGCCCATGGCAGGAGGGTTGGAACTGGATGATGTTAAGGTCCTTTCCAACCCAAACCATTCTGATTCCGATTCAGGGCTGCAAGCAGAGCAGTTTACCGTTACCTGGTTCCATTCACAGTTCAGTCCCAATGTCAGTCAGCATGTGACAGGCAGAAAGAAAATCATAAATGCTCTGCACTGATTTTGAAGAATAATTACTAAAATTGCATTGGAGACCCAAATCCTACCTTGTTCTGCACAGCAGTGGAGGAATGAATCAGGGCAAACAGACAGCATTCCTCCCGCCACACCAGCTGGAGACTTCCCAGATCTGGTGCTTAAAAGAATGATAAGCAGAACATCAATTAAATAGGACATAGGCACAATTTGTACACCATGACCTGGAGAGGTCAAGCTCCAAGTCCTATCCTGAAGCTGAATTGCCATGGGGCATCTTGCAGGCCACCCATTGTCACCTCCCTAAGCAAAATAAGGGCAAGCTCTGATTATGCTTTTCTGCCTATTTCTGTGTTTGCATTTTGTAGTGTGAGTAAAATTTAAGGGCAATTCATGCTGTGGCCCTGGGAGTTGTGGGAGTTGCAAACAGTAGACAACAGAGTCTGTGTTTATTTTGTATCTCTGAGTTAATAAATCAAATCAACTGTATTCCTTCCACAGAGAGGGGAAATGTTCATCATAGCATACTGTTATGTCTCACATTCTCACAGATTTATCTTTAATGAAGGTTTCTTCAAAGAAATCTGGTACTTAGACAAGTGTTTTAGCAGACGCAGCACTGTACCTGTTCTGGTTTATTGCACTTCATACAAAATACATCTGCAGACTCCTACAGATGCTGCTTAGGCTGTAGCGCTTCAATCAGAAGCCTCTTTTAGTAAACCACCAAAATAACCAGAGTTCTGGTTCTTTATCACAAACATGCAGAAAATTCCTTTCACCTTGTTTTAAGCTGAGTGCCTTAAACATATGCATCATCACAATAAACTTGTGAGACCAGAAAATATTGTAAGCTCCATTACATACTTAAGGAAACTGAGGCAAGGATAGTCTAGCAGCAAATCCCAAAATAGCACTCAGCTCCCCAAAAGAGAGAAATTGGGGGTTAAACCCAAGGAGATATCCACAAAACAGTCATTAAATAACTTTGATACACCAGGAACCCAAAATTTCCATGAAATTACCTCCAAAGCCGTGGACTGTGGCACTGAGGATGTCTGAGAAGGCAGCAAATACCAAAGCCATCACAGCACACTACTCCTGCCCCAACACTGCTGAGCACCCCACTGCGACAGCCACAAGCCAAGCTGGACATAGAATCATAGACTCATAGAATAGTTAGGGCTGGAAAGGACCTTAAGATCATCCAGTTCCAACCCCCTGCCATGCCCAGGGACACCTCACACTAAACCATGTCACCCAAGGCTCTGTCCAACCTGGCCTTGAACACCACCAGGGATGGAGCATTCACAACTTCCCTGGCAACCCATTCCAGTGCCTCACCACCCTTACAGTAAAGAACTTCTTCTTATATCCAATCTAAACTTCCCCTGTTTAAGTTTGAACCCCTTACCCCTTGTCCTATCACTACAGTTCCTAATGAAAAGTCCCTCCCCAGCATCCCTGTAGGCCCCCTTCAGATACTGAAAGGCTGCTATGAGGTCTCCACATGTACAAGTTCACATTTTGCCCAGTGTCCCAATGTCAGGGTACATGGAGAGGGACCAAAGAGCATCACTGCTCCTCTAGCCCAAGGGGATTCCATGGTCCCTGTTGAGAGGGCATACTCATGGGAGGAGACATTAAATCTGGGACCAGGGGAAATTAAGAATGGTAGAAAAAGTCTCTCCCCTCTCCTTGCCTAAAATGCAAGATTCAGGGAAAAACAGGGAGTGTGAGAGACAGCAGGATGCTCAAGCCAGTAGGGAGGTCTCCCATTCCTGAAAACAGTTTTCAGTTTCCTTTGTGGATTGTTTATGCATTTTTCTTTAAAAGAGTCATTGGACAAAATAAACAAAAAGTGATAGCAGGCACATAGGACCTATAAAGAGGAATTTCCAGGGAAAACCTCATGTTAGCTAGGAGTAAAAGCCATGGGGGTTGGGAGGGGAAAGAGAAACCTCAGTAGGATTTTGTCATTAAAAGCACCAAACAGCCCAGCTTATGTTCAACCACAAAATATAGTGTGGCAGGAAGATTATGTCCCAGGGAAAGTCATGCCTCGGAAGGGTTTTTGTACACCCACAGTAGGACTTTACCCCACCCTTTGTAGGAAGGCTTCAAGCTTTCTTTCGGTGGCTGGTGGCAGCGTCCCAAGTCAACTGGAGGCCTTCAAGTTCAAAACAGAGCAGAACAATCCCTTTCTAGGGAGTTTCTTCCCGTCAAGCATTTTTGTGAAGAGTCCAACCTCTCCTGAGAGATCTGGCAGCCAAAATCCAGAAACCAAATGTTTAAGAGCTTCCTTCACCTCCTCACTCGCCTTGGCTGTTCTGGAGGAGAGGCTGCTTTTGTTTGTGTCCAGGGTGACTTCTTGTGGAGGGCAGCAAGTCCCCTGGCTATAGGGCTATATTTCCCAGGCCTCTTTGGGCTGTCAAAAGGAAGCATTGGCATATTTCAAGGCTATCAGCTGAGGCCAGGGCTTTCTCTCTGACTATGGATGGCCCCTCCCAGGACTGATTCTTCTTTGATTTCTTGCTTGTTGCTTGCTGTTGAGCCCCTCTTCTTACAGAGCAGGCTTGAAGAGCCACATGAACCTGGAGGGGTTTTCACACAGCACCTCACTGTGCTAAAGTATCCTCCCGGGGAGGCATGTGCAATGAACCACTGAGCAGGGTTTAAACGATGGCCACCTCAGCAGCCTCACCAATTCAAGGTATGGAAGCTGGCCAACATCTCAAGAAGATAGCTTTACTGTAAGGAGGGAAAGTTTCTCATTTTGCTTCCGAGGACACCACAGGGGAAAGAAACCATCCCTGCCAAGGGCAGCCAGCCCGCCCCAGTGCCAGCTCTGGGGCAGGGACACAGCAGGGCTGGTTCTTGCTTTGGCTGCTCTGTTGAGCTGGGAGAGCACCACCATGCTGACCAAAGGTAAAACTCACCAGTTCTGAAACTGCTGGGTTCACCGTAAGGCTGAAATGCCCAACGCTTCTAAATTTGCTGAACATCACAAACACAGCCTTTTATCACCGGTTTTGTGATTTCTGTTACTTCATGGTTTTGACCCTGACTGCTTTAACCTCTTGATGCCTGTAGTGACAGCAACAGGCATGGGTGAAATCCCAGCTCCGCATACCTCTGACCTTGGAAAGAGATCCATCATGTCACCTGTAGATCTCACAGGATTTAAAAAGGATCTTAAGGACATTCAACCCTTTCAGTGGGATACACAGAGATGTATAGCATCAACCCAAATGCTCCATGAACACACGAAGACCTGCCTCAACAGACTCATCTGCCAGCCCACCTGTTTCTGCTGGGGGTGTTGAGCTTTCACAACACATTCACCACTCCCCTGGCTTTCCAGTATTTTGGAATACCATTACGCTTTTACCAACATTGTCCTTTGCTAGCTTGTATAAAGCGGGCAACAAAATCAGTTGCTTTAACCTCACTGGTCTGACTGCTTATGAGGTCAAAAGTGTCAAATGATTTACATTTAAATTATACTGAAGACAAACTGAAAACTTACCAAGATGATAAAGACATCATTTTTCAAAGTATACCTATTTGTTCCTTACAATTACATATATATCTATTCTATGTGTGCCTGTGTGTGTATTATATATGCATGTAAATAATGCACATAAATATATCCATGTATGATGCACAACAACAAAATCTACTTCTTGAACATGAAGCATTGCTGTCATCCTGCATTGGCGCAGGTCCGGTTATTGCAGTGAACTTTAGGTGGACATAATTTTTACCACTGCAGGATATTTGAACAGCTGAGACTGCAGCAGTCTCTGCTTGCACATTTTAGTTTCATGGCCCATTATCAAAGGGTCTGCAGTGCCCCATTTAGATCTTAACTTAGAGTTTAACGGAGACACTTGCATCTACAGACATTTTGCAGTCAAGTCTATATACCGAAAGGAATAGAGCTGAAGCTCTTACAAAAACAGTGGACCTTGTCCAAGCCACAAGCATGTCTACAGTGTAATATAAGATATATCTGTTATGCTTTGATATTGGTATTAGACAATCATCTCCCTATCATGATTAGAACATGGAAGAAAAGCAGAAATACAGAGAAAACCTTAAGCTGTTTGAAGGGAAGGATTCTGCATTGCCTTTTAAAAGATATTTGCTTGGCTCACAGCTTTATTTTGATTTATTTAAAAGTTCTGTTCTCTCTGCCACAGAGATGTTTATTTAACAAGGTTGATGCTTTCTTTTTCTGAAGTTATATTAGCATTGCAGACTGAAGATTTAATGCAAACCATGTTTTTATTCAGGCAATGCTATATCCAAAGTTCATTTCTTGGCATCAGGTATAGCTCTTTTTGATCTATGGGTCAGATTTTCAACAGATATTTTATATTGATTTGCACCTGCTGACTAGCAGGGCCATCTCATCTAACAAGCTGAGGCCTAAACTAATGGCCAATATCTCATTAGTCAACTACAGAGACTACCCAGTCGTGATGTATTTACATGTTTGCACAGGTCTCGAAAACAAGGGAAAAGAATAATGTGACTTTTTACAATTAAATTAATATTGTGATTTCTCACAGATATTATATACTGATCCAGATGCTACAGGTTTTTTTTTTTTCTCCTGTTAGTAGTAGCTGATTTCAGTGATACAGTATAATTCCAAAAGCAGAACCTCACTCATTAAGCATGAGTAGGGTGACCAGCACTGAATATGACACAGACAGTCCCTGCCCAAAATGCTTATGATCTCAACAAGACAGTCACAGAGCAGACAGTGAAAAACATGATGAAGGAGCGGGCTTAAGGGAAAAACAGCTATAAATTATTATAACAATAACAATTAGATTAGTTTTCTATAATTACACAAGAGACCGTTACCTGTTTGATGATACAGCAAGCATTGGTTTGTTCTCTGGTCAGAAAACAAGTTAGTGACAAATGAGTATCCTAGCTGTCTTTCCTGGCTCGTAATGCCAATGGTATCTATCTATTCAGCGCTGACTTAATAAAGTCATCTGGCTTTTTGAAACAAGCAGGAGGGGAGGGCAGGAGCTTGATGGGTGACCTCAATTCGCTGAGCTACAAGGCCAGTTTTTTAGACTTCCCTTTTATAAATGCTGCAATTATCTTCTGAACATAATTCCAGTTACAATTCTGATTGGAAAATGGAGCTGCTTAGGAGAGCTTACAAGATGACATCTGTTCAACAACAGGCATCTGTGCCAGAACAGCAAACCAGGGCTGCCCAAGGCGGGGTGCTCAAGTGACATTCATGCACAGGCCAATGTCTGCATGGCAGCACACCATGGACCAATACTGGTTCTTCTTCCAGAAAAAATTGTTTGCAACCCAGACCAAGTTGCACTCTGTCCCACCTCACAAGGCATCCCACCTTCATAGAATCATAGAATAGTTTGGGCTGGAACGGACCTTAAAATCATCTAGTTCCAACCCCCCTGCCATGCCCAGGGACACCTCAACTAAACCATGTCACCCAAGCCTCTGTCCAACCTGGCCTTGAACACCACCAGGGATGGAGCATTCACAACTTCCCTGGGCAATCCATTCCAGTGCCTCACCACCCTAACAGGAAAGAACTTCTTCTTATATCCAGTCTAAACTTCCCCTGTTCAAGTTTTAACCCATAACCCCTTGTCCTATCACTACAGTCCCTAATGAAGAGTCCCTCCCCAGCATCCCTATAGGCCCCCTTCAGATACTGAAAGGCTGCTATGAGGTCTCCACGCAGCCTTCTCTTCTCCAGGCTGAACAGCCCCAACTTCCTCAGCCTGTCTTCATACAGGAGGTGCTCCAGTCCCCTGATCATCCTTGTGGCCTCCTCAGGACTTGTTCCAACAGTTCCATATCCTTTTTCTGTTGAGGACGCCAGAACTGCACACAATACTCCAGGTGAGGTCTCACGAGAGCAGAGGGGCAGGATCACCTCCTTTGACCTGCTGGTCACGATCCTCATCCTCTTGATGCAGCCCAGGATACAGTTGGCTTTCTGTCATTGAGGAATGCTTTTAAAAGCATCTTATGACAGAAACCTCTTTGACTGTGATGTCCAGCATTTCCTTAAGCAAAATGACTTCTGCAGATAGCCATCCCCATTCCACAGCAGAACAGCAGCAACAGGCTTTTGCAACTAGTTTCAAGTATGTTTTGCTGAGTCTTTGGACTTATTTCATCCCCTTTTGTTAATAGATGACTAGTGAATGAGTTGATTTTTCTGTTACCCCATCTCCATCCTACCCTGCCAGCCTGCACCTGTAGTGTCCCTGTCTGGGTGCCATCAGCAATCCCACTAGTTACACACAGAATAGTAGAATCAGCTAGGTTGGAAAAGATCTTTAAGAAAGTCCAACCATTACTCCAGGACTTCCACATCCACCACTAAACCATGTCACTAACAGCCTCATCTACATTGTTTTTGAACACTTCCAGAGATGGTGATTTCACCAGTTCCCTGGGAAGCCGGTTCCAACATCTGAATGGGTCTATTTCCTCCATTTATGAGAATTTGGAGCAAGTAGCCCTTCCAACCTAATTTTGCTAATGCCCAAGCCCTTCTATTATGTGTTAAGCTGCTTAGTGACTTACAGACAACTCCCACTGAATTTTATCATACTTTTGATTGTTCTTGAGGTTTTTCCCACCAGGACTTTCCAGTTCCTGTTTTTTCTCTCCTCTCCTGTCTCTCTCTTTCAGGGTAAGTGCTGGTTAACAGCTGTGAATGGAATCTGCATCTAATGACTCATATGCCAGCAAACTGGTCATTTCTACTTGTAAATGGGTATTAGAAACCATTGCGGTACTAATCCTAAGTAAAATGAAAACTATTCTCCTCTCCCCATTTTTCTTCCTCCATCCCCTGGCTCTTTCATTTCATTTTAGTCCTTTTCCCTTTCTGCTTGCTGATCATCCACTAGGTAAGGACAGGGCTGTGGGATCAGTCTTTAACTCAATGTCCATGCTGTCTACATGCTGCTGTTTCACTTTAGCGACTCTCATGAAAAGGTCTGTCCGCTGTCATTTCCCCTTACTGTTTACCATGAACACTTCAACTGGCCTTAATTGGGACCAGATCCTGTTACAGTGGGCTCTGTGCGAGCATCTACAAACAGGACTGAAAGAATCTGAAATCTCTGCCAACCTGAATGCAAAGTCATCTGCTGCCAACAAATTGTGAATTTCAAATGGTGGTGGTCTGGTTTGCAGACAGATGTGGGCACATCCCCTTTCCTACCACCTGACCAACCCTGCCAGTACTACTCCCTCCAAATCCTGGGGCAGGATCTCCTGTGCAGGAGAGGCCAAGAAGACGGGGTCTCTCTGAATCCTACCTCTGCAAGAAATTGTAGATTATTTGTGGACCTGAACTTCAGATGAGCTTCATGTCAGCCACCAGATTCACTAAACTTTTTGGCTGGACCGTTGCCCAGGTGCCTGCAAGAAACTGGTTATTATATTGTCCCCAGCTCAGCCTCAGGAGTTTGGAGTGGAAGTGATTAGACATGTGAGCTGTGGTTTGGGAGATGTACTCTCTGTCTGCCAAGGGACGTGCAGACAATCACGTAAAGCAGAAATGCACACACACGCACGCAGCACTGCTCTTGCCAAAGGGATGAAACTCCTATTGCAGCAGCCGTGACTCAGAGCAGCATTTGCATATCCTAGATCAAGAAAAGGGACCAGGAGCTGAAGAAGGGCGGGATGATGAGGGAAGTGCCAACAAGAAAGGCATATTCAGGAGTGGGTGAGGCTTTCCTCACCTGGGACGTGCTGCTCTGCACCTGGGAATGTCTGCCTGGCACAGCCCACTCTCCTCCCCACATGTAGTATTCCTATACAGGCTGATACAAGCAAGCAGGAGCTGTGGGATCTGGCTTTACCTTGTCTGGGTGAGGTAAGCCTTCTGGGGTCTGATTTCAGCCACTAGATAATGGCAGTTATCTACACATGTGTTTTTACACCATTATACTCAAAGATCAATGTATGATTTCCTCTTACCCTGTTTCCCAGGAGTTAGACATTATATGGCTGTTGGCTCTTGAGATTTTCTGTTAAAGGCATAATTGCTGAAACCCTGTGAGGTTTGAAACAAGATACTGTATAATTTTCACACACCCACATGCACACAAAGCAATTTTACTAACTGAAATTAAGGTTATTCCCCTTAATTAACAGAGCCCATAAAAAGAAGGTTACTACATAAAGTGTAAACAGAGACGGGGTGGAAATAGCCCCTGTTAGAGGCACAAATAAATGTCACAGTACTTTTAAAGGCAGATCATTCATTTAACGATGAGATCAGGATAAAAGGGAGCACCACACTTTCACATTGGTGGGAATTCTTTCCTTCCTTACCATGATGACAGACACGTATGTCCAGCTACAGAAACATGTAACTGAAGATGCTTATACTGAAAGAATTCATGAGGTGCAATGAAGCATGTTTCATTTATGTTCCTAAACAAAGAGCCTGAGTCCTACTTTCAGCTGGAAAACTCATCACCAGTGATGCCTTTCGAAGGAAGGGTCAGGCCCTGCCCTGATGGGGGAAGGAAGGGATAGGATGGTTTAACTGCTTTAACTAAAGCAATCTTCTGAGGAAGGACAGGCAAACTCCCATGCAGAGGTCATCTGAGAAGTTTCTTTACACCACTGGTGTCTTAATGCCAGGTCTGGATGCACGTGTCTGCCCCAGTGTGTCCCCACTAGTCTAGCATGTCCCAAGGTGAAACACCTATGACTTGGCCAAGCTACAGTGGTGTCTGGGGTGACAGAGTTTGCTGGGCAGCTGGGAAGGCTGAAGGACACCTGTGGAAGACCTGAATAGGTTGATCCATCTATGTGTGTCCTTCTGGCCTGGGTACTAGGGCTGCTTGCTAGATCCCCTTGTAGCAAGGGAAAAGGGGCTTGTGAAGTGCCTCAAGCCTGTGGTCATTATCAGAAACCACACGGGTCCAACAAAAGGGGCTCCAGTGTTACTGCAGACCTCTGTGCTGCAGCAGGTTTCATTCCTGCAGGATAAGCAGTGCTTTGCACATGATGGCAAAGTTCTCTCATCAGGAATGGGTGCTCTGTAATAAGGGTACCATGAGAGGGTTTCAGTGAGTCCACCTCAGCTTTTTAGATCTTCTACGGAGATACCAGGATTCAAAAGCATCCTCTGACATAAACTGGCGTTGTAGAGCTGCTGTGATGAGGCCCATAGGGTCAGGCAGCTTTCAAAGCACTCTTGTCAAGAAATGTATAGAACAAATGTGAGAAGATGATTGTTTAAGCTATCCTAGAGATTCTGACGTGGTAGTAGCTAAAAACTGGCACCTATATGGCCCCACAGCCGTCCTGGATGATACTGAAGGTTTTTTAGGTTTTTTTGCAGATGGCTTTCTCACGATCAACTTACACATCCATGCTGGAGCAAACAATGAAGATTTTACTATTCCCATATTCTCCTTTTCTCTGCAGGCACATTCTTTTGCCTCTCAATTTAAGTAGGTTAGCTTTATTTCCTAATTGTTAATGCGATCTTCGCTCTAAGGAAATGTTGCAACTGGCTATTGATTTGCCTAAAAGAAATAGGACAGGTCATTTCTGTTCCTCATGAACCTCATTTTCCTTGTCACTCCAGAAGAGATGGAGGATGGAGGATTTCCTGTTTCTTTGTCTTACCCACGCCATGTTTCTTCTTGGCTTCCTCTTGTAGCACGTCCTTCACTGTGATCACCTTTCTTATTTTGGGGGGGGTTGGTAGTTTTTTGGGGTTTTCTTCCCTTTCTGTGGGTGGCAGCCCTATCCCTCCCTGTTCTCTTTCTGTTCCTTTCCTTCCTTCCCTTTCTGAGGCCTTTGGGAGTAATTTTGGCTGAAGACTTCTACAAGAAGCTCAAAGCCAACCTTAAACCGCAAGAAAAACAAACAAAATGTCTTAAGATTAAAAAGGTTCAGACTCATTTAAGGCATGGAAAGAACATGAAAAATTGCAGCCCAATGCCCTGAAATTTAGCAGCGCTCTCAGTAATTGGAAAGAAAGGTTTAGAGCCAAAATGCCAGGTCAGTGTGAAAAACTGAAGCAATCCCAGCCCAACCCATCACTGTTTCCATGCAGTTTGATGGAAACGTCTGCTCTGCAGGGTCTGATCACCCGGCACACCAGCTGCTCAAGTTTACTTGGGAAGCTGAAGCAGAAGGAGTGACAATTCATTTCAGCACCTGATCGATGACATCCTGTATAGTTTTGCTTTGATTTTTTTCATGTAAGACAATCCTTTCCATCAGACATTGCTGTTTGTCATGTGGGTACTTATTAACCAGTCGAAGCTAATCATGTGGCTTAATTTCTTATCTTGAACATCTATCATGCTCACATTTCACACGTATATACAACAGAGAAGAAAAGCAGATCCTGCTAAGTATGGGAAAAATGCTTCCATTTACAAGCAACATGCCTGCAGGCCTCCCTGCTAATGCACATTTTCACCACAATTTCACCACAGTTTCTCCACAAGAGGAGAAAAAGATCTAGGGCTGCTTCATTTTTAAATGAACAGATAATAACAAAGACTCCTCGAGAGCCACAGACCAGTAGGTTGTCAGTCTCAAAGGCAGCTGTGGTTTGTTAGCGAATGTCTGTGTCTGTGCAAAATGCACATTGTAAAAATAAGACTGTGCACATGGAGTTTTGCCAGCAGATGTTCCGTGCTTTAATAGCACTTGCATGTTGGTGGTCCTCAAGTTTTTCCCGGACTCTGTCAAAATGTTCAAATCTCACATCCTGAGCCAAGACTGTAGGCTTCTCCCTTATAATGTCCCATGTTCCACCATGCACGGCAGCACTGTACCTTGTTCCCATCCTTTTATCCCATGTGCCAAGCTAATGGAGTCTGTAATCAGGTCCTCAGCCACCCCAGGGAGTAATACCACTTGCTGGATAAAGAACTTTCTGGATGGCCACACGCAAAGAGTTGTGGTCAATGGCTCAATGTCCGGCTGGAGACCAGTAACGAGTGGTGTCCCTCAAGGATCGGTGTTGGGACCGGTTTTGTTCAACATCTTTGTTGCTGACATGGACAGTGGGATTGAGTGCGCCCTCAGCAAGTTTGCTGATGACACCAAGCTGTGTGGTTCGGTTGATACGCTGGAGGGAAGGAATGCCATCCAGAGGGACCTCGACACGCTTGTGAGGTGGGTTGATGCCAACCTCATGAGGTTTAACCATGCCAAGTGCAAGGTCCTACACCTGGGTCAGAGCAATCCCAGGCACAACTACAGGTTGGGCAGAGAGGAGATTCAGAGCAGCCCTGCGGAGAAGGACTTGGGGGTGTTGGTTGATGAGAAAATGAACATGAGCCGGCTTCAGTGTGCGCTCGCAGCCCAGAAAGCCAACCGTATCCTGGGCTGCATCAAGAGGAGCATGACCAGCAGGTGAAAGGAGGTGATCCTGCCCCTCTACTCTGCTCTCAGGAGACCTCACCTGGAGTACTGTGTGCAGTTCTGGTGTCCTCAACATAAAAAGGACATGGAACTGTTGGAACAAGTCCAGAGAAGGGCCACGAGGATGATCAGGGGACCGGAGCACCTCCCGTATGAAGATAGGCTGAGAAAGTTGGGGCTGTTCAGCCTGGAGAAGAGAAGGGTGTGTGGAGACCTCCTAGCAGCCTTCCAGTATCTGAAGGGGGCTATAGGGATGCTGGGGAGGGACTCTTCATCAGGGACTGTAGTGACAGGACAAGGGGTAATGGGTTAAAACTTAAACAGGGGAAGTTTAGATTTGGTATAAGGAGGAAGTTCTTTACTGTAAGGGTGGTGAGGCACTGGACTGGGTTGCCCAGGGAAGTTGTGAATGCTCCATCCCTGGTGGTGTTCAAGGCCAGGTTGGACAGAGCCTTGGGTGACATGGTTTAGTGTGAGGTGTCCCTGCCCATGACAAGGGGGTTGGAACTTGATGATCTTAAGGTCCTTTCCAACCCTAACTATTCTATGATGCTAAGGATTCTGTGCCTGACTAATCAGGTAGATGGTCAGAGGTCACATGCAGGGTGTTATCTCTTCAAGTTAGAGGAAGACCAGGACAGTGTGCTGCAGGTGAGACCCATCCCTTCCAACCAAGCCTATTGCACGAGCCAGCTCTTCACTCACATGATTTGACATGTGCCTCTCTGTTCCACATGCCACCATAGGTCCTTTGGCACCTTCCATCAAACGCTTCTGCATGGTAACCAAGGCTAAGAAAAACTAGATTATGGAGGACAACTATAGAAAAGGGGAAGGGTGTGAGGACTGATGCTCAGGATAAAGAAGGAGAAGGCACCATACTGGAACGCCAAGCAGCCCCAGATAACATCCACTAATGTTGGAAGGTGTCCAGAGATGCTTTGGCCAAAGACATGAGTGAAAGCAGACCTGTGGCCACTGCAAACACAGCTTCTGTTGTGATGGCATGGATGGCCAGCTCAGCTAGGGCTGGCGGGAGGCTGCTCAATGGCTTGTGAGTAAACAGAATGATTCAGTCTCTCTAATTCGCTACCAAGCTCCTCTTGCCAAATTGTCATTAAGAGTGGCAAAGATTGGGTATCTGTATGTTTAGGAGAAGGTAGCTGGTTCTCTGAGTGACAGCAAGACCTGTTGGGGCATTGCAAACCTGCCATCACCCAGAAATGTTCCCTATAAGGGAAGGGAGGTCTAATTGTGCCCCTCCTCTCTTATTCCATTCTCCCCTCAGTGCTGGTTCCTGAAAAGGGATCACATGTGTGTGGAGGTATTATTATTAGTAAAGCTAACTGCATTTTTCCCACTGAATAGGTTCCATAAAACTTCCTTTTTTCCCTCCCTCTCCACATGACTTTCCTTAAAAAAATCCAGTGGTTTTGTCTTCTTAAGTAGCAAAATGCTTCACTTTCAATCCTGGAATCCCAAAGAGCAATTTTCCTCACATTATTAAAACAAATATGATAGAAAATAGAGATAAATTTGGGGGCCGGATCTGCTTGTCAGGATTATGTTGTATCTGTCCTAAAATAGCACATTTATGATCAGCCTGAGGATATCTCTGAAGATTGAGACTGGCGGTCCACTTAAGCTCTTTCACAGATGATTACAGCAGTGCTGCTGAAAGCAGGATAGCGAGGTCTAAGCTAACAAAAACTCATTTGAGCAAAGAAAGGCATAAAGAGCAATGTGACACAGAGAGTGCTGTTTATTACCAGCACTGTTCAGGCTAGTCAAGCATTCATGTTATATTTATGTGAGGGTGCAATGAAGATGGTGGATCTGTCTGGTATACCAGAGCTGCATGGGTAGGGATGGCTGCTGCTGGCATGTTGAATCTGTGCCGTCCTTGGACAGTTATACACCTTATTACAACTTTCAGGATGTCAAAGGGGGGCATAACTGAGTAGAAAATACATTGTCTATGCAGAACTAATGATAATACAGAGAACAAATGTTGACCTCATGTTTCAGTCACCACAGGGAAAAATACTGGTGTCAATAGTGTCCGGTCGATATTGTTTCAATCACTGCACCAGGGGGGTAAAACCGAATCCATTATATTTGCTTACAGCACAGTTAATCAGGATCCAAAGAATAATCACTTTCCACCTAAAAAGCCACATCATCTGTGACTGCAAAGACACACAAATGCAACTTTAAGGCTTGTGCTTTTGAGATATTTGGTGATTCCAAGAACAAATCAAGAGGACTATCTGAAACACAGGAATTTGGTTCATTTAGCCATGTTGACAAAAATGTTTGATCAAATTTGCTCCCAGATTGGTCAGCTATAAAAATATAATATAAAAATATAATATAATATAAAAGTATGTACAGATGGACCCTTATTGCATGCATATTTTTCCTCTCCATGTAGAGTTTTGCAGGAGATACTGCTATTTTAGCTCATATTATGATTCTTTACTACTCTAGATCAATACAGCGAAGTCAGCAAATATTTGTGTTTTAGATCTGCCCTAACCTTGAAGTGCTGGGGAGCATGGAGACGCTTCTTGATGTCCTTAAATGCAAGCCACATGTAGTCTGACACCAGCTTAGGTGTCCTGGCCCGTCACATCAGCCTTTCAGTTGCCAAAATCAGGGTATGGGAGGGTGGCTCTCAGCTAACATTGAAATGTCATGTAAATCTGTGCTGACAATTTCTGATGTTTTGCTGTGCTGTATGGATCCAGGATGCTGCTGGCTGAAGCCTGGATGCATGATGCTCAGTGTGATGCTCATCTGAGAGATGCAGATTTTCTCTGCCGCAAAGGGTGCTGGGTGAGGGGATCCCTGAGCAAGGGATTGGGTTGTGTTTTCCTTGTGTTTAGAGGGTCAAATGGTTGTTTGTCCATTAAAAATAAACAAGGATAAACCCCCAAAATAGCCGACTCCAGGCAATTTCCATATCAGAAGCAGAAATTGCAAGGATCAAGCAGCCAATAAACGGCATGCAACAGGACGTGGAGCATTAGGAGATCATTGTTTTTATGCTTTTTAAAGGTCTACATGTTTGAGCTTACCTCAGTTATCAGAACATATCCAGGAGAGGGACTGGAGCAAACCAGTGACCTGCACTGACCAGAAGACCAGCTCCTGCTCAGCAATCTCATGACTTGGACACATTCACTCAAATCAATCTGTTACATGAGGCACCAATATGTAATTGCTTCTTTTGGAATTTGCTCCTTGTACTGTTTATAATGAAGATTACAGAAAGCATATTGTTTTAGCCAGGCCACAAGGAATCCGAGATGCTTTTATCCTAGTCCTCCTTACAGGTTTGCAATTATTTTTGTTGGCAAAAAGTGATTTAAATTTTCTTTTGAATAAAAGAAGGGAAAAGCCTCTTGCACTTCACATTTTAACTTGCAAAGTGTCAAAATCCCATTGTTCTGTTCTACCTTCCTGCTACATGCTAAGTGTTTACGGTGAAGAAGAGTTGAAGCATATCGGATTTCTGGGAGAAAGTGAACTGGAATACTGGGACAGAACCTGAGCATCCTGACACACTGAACCAGCCTCCCAAAAGGATGCGCTCCATAGATCCTAAAATATAAAATAGCCAAACAGTGGACGAAAGACTACCAAACCAATGAACCATAGTGTCAAGCACTCTGTTTTAAAGCAAGGAGTTGCCCACACTGTGCTTCTTGACAAGGCATAGGTTTGAAATGGCACTGAGCCCCTTCTGAGCAAAAGATTACATGAGACAGCAGATACAACATGGAACGCATGAAGTGCCACAAGTTCCATGTGTCTTCAGATGCAGAAAAGTAACCTTGAGCTTCTTTCAGCACTTGGACTGTGGTTTCCCCTTGTGTTTATAATCAATAAATTGAAAGGACATCTAAGCTTCGAAAAGCATCGGTACCCACCCTCAATCATGGTTGCACAATCCTGGGGGCAGGCTTTACTGTAGGTGAAATAGCTTTGCTAGCTGTAAGCCTCCCCCCTTTACAAAACAGTACCAAGAATTAACTGTTTGCAGCAGTTGAATCTATGTAATGAATAGTCTGGTAAGTTAAAATCTGTGTAATGAATAACAGCTATAAGTATACAATCAGCAAAATTTCACATAAAGGCGAAGGGCTTAGCCCTTTCAAAGGCAGAGGCAGTGGGAGAGTTGTCATGTTGACGGCTGACACAGGGTCAGATGTTTTTCCTGTACACTGCTGAGGTGGCTCAGTTGGGAGAAGCGAGAGTGGTTGAGAATTGTCTCTCTTTCAGACCTCATCCTGTGTGATTTAGAAGCAGAATTCATCTCTGCTAAGAGGCACATCAGTCGTTTGCAGGCAATGCAGAAACACCTATGCAAGATAATCCATCCCATCCTTAAAGGAGTGTTTAAGAGGAGCTGAATTGCCCTCCCATGTGTTTACTTTCTGTACTGATTGCAGAGGGAGAGTTCGAGATTAGTTTGCATTACACATCACACATTTATGTGGGCAAAATTATGTTATCCCATCCTTGAGATTCCTCCTATGATATACAGGGAGAGATAATCTGAGAGCTTTTTATGAGACCATAATATTATAGTGAGACGTAGCAGCTACCTTATAAGAGGTGTATGGAACGCCTTTGTCTCCTCTGGCTTTAAAAGTCTGAGCATCCCACATGGGGAGAACAGAGTGGAGCCAACCAAGTCCTGGTCTGCCTGTCCACAGTAAAGAACCACACTGTGACAGCCGAAGGGTGCCATCCTTCAGCATTTTTGCCAGATCCTGGGCTGTGGCTGGGATTGTGAGGCTGACCTCAGCGCAAATTAAAAACCAGGATCCATGAGTTCCAAGTATTCCATCAAGCAACCAAGCACCTCTTTCATAAAATCTGAAGAACAAAGAAAAGCCCTGGTGATGATTCTAATGCTTGTCTGTGCCTGAATCACTGCTGCCAAGAAAAAAACAGAATCTGCCTGAACGAGGCTGACAGAAGTTGGACTGTTTTGCCTTTTCGCAGCAGGGAGGTGTGCAGATTTTATGAGTCTCTGCATGGAAACTGAACTTGACTCTCAAAACCGCCCAGCCTATTTCACTTGTTCTAAGTGCAATCCTACCCACCATTCAGGAAAAAGCAGATGAGCTTCTGTTTATCAACCATGGGATAAGTCTCCATGTAGCTGTTGTGGAGGTGCTGGAGTTGCACCATCAGCTCACACCTACATGTGCCTTCAGGTACCAACCTCATGCACCCATCTGAGCTTGTGGCTGCTGCAAGGCCAAGTGTCAGATGGGACCAAGGTGAGAAGGGCTGTCTATGGTGCAGTACATCCTGGGAGGGGTCTGTTAGGGAAATCTGCCACATCACATTGAATGTGGCTGGAATTAGGATGCTGAGAGTCCTTTGGAAACATTTTAATGTCCCTGCTTCTTGCGGGGAGTGCAGAATTCCCTTCTCCTCCCACTCTCACTCTATGGCATTTGCACGGATGCTTGAGATGAGGGTTTGTTAGATGCCATCCTTATAAAAAAAACACCAACAGTGCATAGAAGCTCAGTAAAGTTTAAAAAAGATAAAAAATAGCAAGCCTTTAACTAGACAAAAACAGAGTAAGGCATTCCTGTGTCTTATCTGAGATTGTATATAAACAAGAACATTCTTAATACTTTTAACAAAGCAAAGCAATTTGAACAATGGCTCTTTGATATTTGCAATGTGTAATGTTTTAGGAGCTGTTTCCAAACATCATAAAAAATAATTGTTTTGGGTTTTTTGACAGCAGATTTATGTTCCAGGTACATTTTGTGTTAATAGCTAATTTGTTTAATTTAAAGTTTATTAAACATAGGATTCTCTAGTCCACTAGCAAAACCAAACAACAAAATAAGTAAAATTAAAACGTGGTAAGAATCTAAATGGCAACATTAAAATTAAAGATGGACAGGAACTGAAATCTTATATGTAGTAAGATTTATAGTAAAACTATAAGTATTTTAACTCCTTTTTTAGATTTATAATAGAACTATAAGTATCCTAACTCCTTTTTTCAATAGAAAAACATTAGAGCAAATATCCTGAAATTTGAATTCCTTGATCTGAAATGATTGAAAACCCCTCATACCCCAGACACTGTGAAGAAAATTTGGATTTAGAATCATAGAGTCATTTAGGTTGGAAAAGACTAACCCTTAACCTAACACTGCTGAATCCACCACTAAACCATGTCTCTAAGTGTCACATCTAGATGTCTTTTAAATACTTCCAGGGATGGTGACTCAACCACTTCCCTGGTGAACACCAACATAATCAGTATAGCTTTTTATAAGGAGTGGCCCTACTTTGATTTTGAGAAGGGCCTGATTTTCCTGGGACGAAAAGGGCCTTGCCTGACACAAAAAATGGAGCAGCACCCTCTGGAGACCAATCTGGTAGCCAGCATAGCTCCAAAACTGAGTGAATGTGGAGAAATAGGTACCTGGTTGATTGGCAGGGCAGCTGAGTGCATGTGCAGAAGCTTGTCAGTAGACTGATTAACTGAGTAGTGCTCAATGGTTATTGAGCATCTGCAGTTGTGGAAGTCCTGGTTTATATTTCTTGATCCTTTTTTTTTGCCAAAGGGTCATGCAAAAAATGCAGGTGAGGCATTTTGAGTGTAACTTTGAAGTGGTCTGATCCTAAAAGGACGGTATGGCAGAGATTACAGATGGAATTGACTGATCAGGATGTGCAAAAACATTTGAGTGTCTGAGAGCTGCACAAAGATACAGGGAGTAAACGATCTGCACTGAAGGGTGAGGATGACCAAAGGCTCTAAGGCCTGACAAGATTAGATATGATTTTTCTTTCCTGCTGTCAGGCCATTCTTTGTTCTGGCAAATGTATTTAATGATATTAACTTCTAAGTATGCTTGCCATGCACTGCAGCTAAGACCAGGTCATCCTTTGATATTGTATCATGAATGGATACCTCCTTGTTTGACCAGTAAGTAACCTCCCACCCCACCCCAAATAAGTATGAAGTTTTCACCTCTGTAGCAAGAGCTTTTACTATTATTAGTACCTTAGAAATACTGCTTTTGTTCTCTATTTAGGAGCAGGCAGAAGGGTGTGAGCAGGTATGTGGATATACTCATGTATGTGCATGCAAGAAAACTGGTAAAATTAATTGCCTTGGCTCACAAACCGTTCTGGATCTGTTTACATTCCTGGGGCAAATTCCTTAATATATCTGTAGTTAAACTGTTCCACAGGCTCTAAATGCATGGTTTTGCTATGCTACCTTCCCTGCACAGGGGTTCACTGAGAACATTTAGTGCCTGCTGAGAATAAACGTGCCCCTGACACAAACACAACAGCAACGTGTTAATTCTCTCTGCTAATGCTACTTAATCCTGAGGATAATGTATTGGATTTCCTGCATATAATATTAACATAGTATGGGTAGGGGGAATTGTTTGGCTTGGAGAGCAGAGAGGTAGGCAGGAAGAGGAGGAGGGAAGGGAGTGGAAAGTGTTTAATAGCTTCAGTAATGGCCTTAGGGCTGATGTGGGACTCCCACTCACATGAAAAGTTATGCTGAGTGTTTGAATTGAGCAAGATTTGGCCCAATGTGTCAGATAATTTGTAGTGTTATGGGCTGGACAGAGCTCATTCAAGATAGCCTTAAGAAGCTGCTGTAGTCTTACAGATGCGGGGGTGGGAGATTCCTTCCCCAGCCCTTGGGGCTGTATCAGTACCATCCCTAGTGGCCTTTCAAGGCCAAAATTATTAGCTGAAATACAAAGGTTTGGAAAACAGCACCTGCCTTGCTCATGCATCACCAGTTTTCTCCTAGCAACCTGCATACTGACCTTCTTCCATATGGGTTTGCAAATCAGGACAGGGCAGTCCCATGAGGACCATGTTGTCCTGTGGCCTCAGGTAACTGGAATGCGGACACTGAATGGCTGGCAGGTGTGCAGCACAGGGAAAAGGTGCTTATGGGTCCTATCACTACGTGCCTTTGTAAAAATTCCCATCTCTGGCTTTCTTTTAGCTCCCTTTAGGCACTGGAAGCTGCTCTAAGGCATCTCCAGAGCCTTCTCTTCTCCAGGGGGAACGAGCCCAGCTCTCTCAGCCTGTATCCATCGCAGATGTGCTCCAGTCCCCTGGTTTTCTTTGCGGCCCTACTTTAGATTCACTCCAACAGGTCCATGTCCTTCTTAAGTCAGAGGCCCCAGAGCTCAATGCAGTACTCCTTTTATCTTGAGTATTTATAAGGCTAAACACTTTTTTTACTTGGTGTTGGTTACTGTGGGGAGGGCTCTACAGTATCTCTCCACCCCTTTCTGGTTGCTCCAGTCATCGTTGTGTTTGTAGCCACAACTCCAAGTACCTGTGCCATAGCAATAAAAGTTGACTGAGATGACGAATGAACCTGTGAAGGAGTATCATGATTCAACCCCAGCACACAGCTAAGCCCAGCACAGTCAGGCACTCACTCCCCCCAGCTCGATCAGGATATGGGAGAGAACTGTAAGAGTAGAAGTGAGAAAGCTCATGGGTTGATGTAAAGACAGTTTAATGGGACAGAAAAGGAAGAAAATAATAATAGTGGCAATAATAATGATAGAAGAATTAGAACATGCAGAACAAGTGATGCACAGTGCAATTCCTCACCACCCGCCAAACGATGCCCAGCCAGCTCATGAGCAGCGGCCCCTGACTATTTTTCCCTCCCAAGTTCATACACTGAGCATGGCATCATATGTTATGGAATAACCTTTTGGCCAGTTTGGGTCACTGTCCGGGCTGTTTCCTACCCCAGCTTCTTGTGAACCTCCAACCTCCTTGCTGGCAGGACATGAGAGGCTGAAAAGTCCTTGACTTAGTGTAAGCATTGCTCAGCAACAACTGAAATATTGGGGTGTTATCAACGTTACTCTCATTCTAAATGCAAAACACAGCACTGTGCCAGCTACTAAGTGTCCCAGGCAAAACCAGGACGAGGAGACAGTACTAACTACAGCCTTGAGCCTCCTCCTTTTGTGACCAATATCTGCTGAATGTGCCTTGCACATCTCCAAAATTAGAGCTGTTGTCTTGATACCAAGCAGGAGACAAACTAATACAAACGACTGTTCCTGCTACTGTTCAGGAGACGCTGTTTGCTAGCACACTTGGATGCACTTTCTTGCATGTGTTTATTCAGAGCAGTCATGTGCTTGAGCAAAGATCAGTGGTGACTCATGGTTTCTTCTTAAACCCCCCTGAAAATCAGTTATTGATTACATTCTCATGATTACTTGGCATAGATTGCTGTGCTGAGGGAGCTCCCAGTTGATGAGATTTGCCTGGGAATATGTCAAAAGCATCCTGAAGTTAAGCACTGCTTTATTGTACTTTGCTTTCTGCTCAGCAGGTGTTTATGAGAGTTCAGAATGCAAACATGATGTTCTGACTTCGAATGAGACCTATCCAGAAGTACATGGTAACTACTCAGCCATTTGTGTTCATCTGCCATCCTGTCCCTTTGTCACTTTGCAACATGTCTTTATCTCTCCTTTACATTTTAATAGTGGCCATAATAGTAACCACCCAGCTTATTGCCCAGAGGTATGTGCAAGGAGTATGTCGTTCAGTGATGAAACACACAGGGTTGTGTAACTGCAACACTGAGAGGAATGAACAAGATAGCAGAAAAGTAAAGCTTTATGATGGAGTTAAAATGCTGCAACTCATCTGTAACTTGGACCTGACACCCCAGGACCCGAGCTGGGAATGGATGAGGGAGGAAACAAGGTCAGATGAACTGAGCAGAAGGTCAGGAGGAAACAAGGTCAGATGAACTGAACATCTGAGCAGAAGCCAGGTTCGCATCAATCAGTGTCCCTACCACAATGCAAACAAATACCAGCCCACATCACTTACCCAACCAAACTGCTCAGCTGCACCGTTTCTGGGGCAGCACTGCCCCCAAGGGCTCCATTGTCTGACCAAAGATAACTTTCCTGAAGGACACTGGTGTTTTGAAACCTTAGACAGCCACTGCGTCTGCCCAATGCCCTTTGCTGAGAGGCCTGTTGGGAGCAGACACACATTTATTGAGACCTTGCAGGGTATTTCCCAGAAGCTGAAATGTCCTGTAACATGATTCACCATTCTTTAAAGAATCTGCCTCAGGATGACTCAGTTAAGGGGAAGTTTTACTTCCTCCATGTTATTTTTAACCAAAAACAATGCACATTATTATACCCTGTGCTGGCGCTGGTAAGTGTGAGTAGGGAAAAGCAAGTCACAAGTGTTACTTACTAGACTGATTGTTTGATTGTTTGACACCTTTAAAGCTGGGACAGCAAAGCTGCAGCCACAGCTAACTTTAAGGTTTTGCATTCCAGAAGGGGAATGATCACTTGCACTAAGGGTGTGTGGATGGGTACCACTGAGTCCCTGAGGATTACCCTGTTTGCTTTGTTTTCCTCAAAGGCATAGGATAAAGAAGTTGCGTTGCGTTTTAAAGAGTGCCTCTGCCATTTGATTTTTCAGGTGTATTTTAGAGTTTAGAAAAATACAAAGATGGAAAGGATGGAAAGACAGAAAGCAAAACGGAAAGACAGGCAGAAAGAGAGAAGGATGGAAGGATGGATGGACACGCACATGGAAGGAAGGAAGGAAAGAAGGAAAGAAACAAGGAAGGAAAGAAGGAAGGAAGGAAGGAATGAAAAGAATTTTGGGAAGCAAACAAACCAGCTGGAGCCTTCACAGGAGGCCATGCTTCAGTGTTCACTGGAGTTTCTGTGGCTTCCGATGTCAGAGTGTCGTTTCAGAAGTGATAGGACATCCATGTAGGTCTTTGAATATGAGTGAGACAAAGTCTGTGTGAAGAGGTTGGATATAAGAAGGAAATTCTTTCCTGTTAGGGTGGTGAGGCACTGGAATGGGTTGCCCAGGGAGGGTGTGAATGCTCCATCCCTGGCAGTGTTCAAGAACAGGTTGGACGCCGCCTTGGGTGATATGATTTAGCATAAGGTGTCCCTGCCCATGGCAGGGGGGTTGGAACTAGATGATCTTAAGGTCCTTTCCAACCCTAATGATTCTATGATTCTACCTGCTGCAGCTAGGCAAAGCACACCAACCTGGGAAAGGGTTTGCAGTGTGTTTGCAGTCCAGAAACGCCTTTTGCCTTTTCCAGCTGTCTCAACTAACGTGATAAATGCCATTCCCTCTTACAGTCCTCATCTCGCAGTCTAGTTTTGGTGTTCCAGCATCCTTTAAACACAGCTGCAGGGCTGATCTTCTCTGTTTACTGATCCCTACCCTTTCCCATCATCCTTCACCCTATCTTTATGCTCCTGCTAGGGCAGGGCAAGCTCAGACAGGACCTTACCATGATACCAGTGGCAGTCCCATCTCTGATGCTGATCCGGCTCCACACCAGTTGCCTGTTTGCTCATCCTTCTTCTACACTAACAGTCTGCAAAATGCTTCTCTTTCTCTTCCTTTTAACACAGTTTCTACCCAGAGGTCTCTCAGGCTGGAAAGTCTCTGCTAATGTGTCAGTGATGAGTAACTGGCTAAAATTCAGCAGAGGAAAAGGTCCCTGGATCTCGGGAGACCTGGGTCTCTTGATCTTTGTGGGTTGCTTCCTGCCCAGCTGCTGCACAAAGCAACCCCAGCTCCACCAAGCAACTCTGAATCGTGAAAGAAAAGGCCATTTAGAACTTGGAATCCTCATTTTATCATTGTAGAAAACCTTCTGATTTGATGTTTAAGGTGGTCTTTTCTCTTGGAACTTCTGTCTGAAATCGCAGATTCTTTCCTAAGATAAACTTTGAATTCATTTGCATCTGCATTTTCCCATGCACAATGATTTCTCAGGGGTTTATCACTGGGCTGTAATCACAACAACAGAGTACCTGAGGTCTGCAGCAGGTACTTAGTACATGCAGACTTCCCACAACATGCATACCCATATACACACACTCCTCTCTACCCCACCATTCCCCCCCCCATATTTCTCCTATACACTACAAATAAAGATATTATTGAAATTATTTTTTTTCCTGATTAACAACACTTAATATTTAATGCCATGTCCTTGTGGGTATGAGACTAACCTTAATAAAACCTTGGTAGACTGCTTGTGGTAGGCTGGATTAGGAGTCTGTGCTAGTGGACACATCCCACCCCTATGGGATTCATGGGAAGGCACTGCCCTCAGTAATATGGCACAAACAAAATCTTCCTGGCTGCTCCCAAAGAGCAGGACATCCCAGGTGAGGTATGAGAGGAGAGCATAGGCCAGCCCTTTACAGATACCATATCAGATAACACTGGAATCCTTTTCATATTCAAGCAGGACTAGACTCCGGGATAGGTTTGATCCACCCAACAAGTATTTCAGGCATGCATTTGGGATCCTGCAGGGAACAGCCCAACCCTCAACACGTGAGGCCCAATCTGCCTTTAATGGGAAAATGCCTGAGACGGAGTCCCTGGGTGGGAGGCGCTGGAGCCTGAAGAAAACATTGGACTGAAATGCAAAGGATTGGTCATGGTGAGTAAATTCTATGAGGTCTGATTGATAGAAAATTATACACCTGAAAGGAATCACAGTATGGTTTGTGTTGCACAGGACTTTAAGATCATCCAGTTCCAACTGGCCAGGGACAACTTCCACTAGACCATGTTGCTCCAAGCCCTGTCCAACCTGGCCAGGGATGGGGGAGCCACAGATTCCTTGGGCAACCCATTCCAGTGCCTCACCACCCTAACAGGAAAGAATTTCCTCCTTATATCCAACCTAAACTTCCCCTGTTTAAGTTTTAACCCGTTACCCCTTGTCCTATCACTACAGTCCCTAATGAAGAGTCCCTCCCCAGCATCCCTATAAGCCCCCTACAGATACCGGAAGGCTGCTATGAGGTCTCCACGCAGCTTCTGTTCTCCTGGCTGAACAGCCCCAACTTTCTCAGCCTATCTTCATACAGGAGGTGCTCCAGGCCCCTAGGTTTTGAAATAACTTCTAGGAATTTATCTTTTTATTGTATATTTCACAAAAAGCTGGATGAGATATTGCATCCTTGCCTAGCTACAGAGAACCAAATTCTCTTGAAGTCTCTTGAAGTATTTCAGGGAGGACAAAAAGCCAGGACTTAGTATTATGGCATCGTTTCCAGTGTACTATGCAGTGTCCACAGAAATTACTTGTTCTGACACAGCTGGCCTTGGTAGGATGCTCCATGCTATAAGAGATGGTAGGACATGCCTGCAGATTCTGAGTAGGACTGAGATCAGTTTGCCTTCTATCCCAAGAGCCTGGATAGAACGCAAACCTATAGAAGAGGATGGAGAAGAAGGATTTATTCTTCTCGTGACAGAGTTTTTCGGTTTCTTTGGGCAGAGCCCTTTAGGAGGGTCAAAAGCAGCATGGCTGCCAGAACACTTGAGAGAAAGCCTGCTGTAGGCTGTTTATTTGCTAGGTAACATCTAGTGCAGGTAACTTGTAGCCTTCCTTACACTAAAGTTTAAACTTTTCCCTGCCTGTCACTGAAATTCAATTTACAGGAACATTAATTAATCTTAGCTGGGACTCTTGGTGCAAATTGAGAGACTTGGGGCTATATTTTATATCTTTTATCCTCGCAGAGTGTATTTACATTGCAAAAAGGTCAGGCTTCCAAGGACTAACACTGGGGAAGCTTTGCATTTCTGAAGTGTTTGAATAGCGCTATTCTAGCCCATTTGCTGCAGGTTTTGTTTCCACAAAAATGACATAATCATCATAAATAGCCTTTATTGTATGGCATTGTTCATGCAGTGGATTCATATGGTAATTCCCTGAAGCATCTGTTCCTCCATATTCATAGGTCCTTTAAAGGATTCCAGTCTACATGTATAGATCTTTGCACCCTAATATTTCCGGAATTCTGCCATAGATGAGGAGTTTAGTTCTCATACGCATGCCAGTGAAATATGGAATATATTAAAGACACCTCAGCTAGATATCCTCTGAGTGATCTTCCAAACTCTGTCCTCTTAAAGGACTTTTTGGAGGATGGGATAGAAGCAGGACGTAAAGTACCATGTGAGGAGCTAGGTGGTATTAAGTCTGCAGCTGTCTTGGGAAAATCTGGCATCAGGAAGTGGTGTTGGCAATAATAATACAGAGCAACACTCTCCAGAACCTGGTTAAGTGCTTTTCCTCTCCAACAAACCTTTTTCAGGCATAATTTAGACTGGAACTACTTGTTTATTTAAAAGAAATCAGACTGCTGCGTAGCAGTGGCTGTTATGACACCGGCATTCAGTGCAACTTCTGATTTACAACCTTTGGTAGGGTTTGTCTGGTCAGGAAGTTGGTCTGAGCTGGGCCCTGCAGTGCTTTGGTGAAGAAACAAAAGGAAATAAACCACTTGGCAACTGATAAGCTCCTCAGACATCAGTTGTTAAAATGAAAGTTTTATGCCAATAACTGAATAATACAATTTGTTGTCCTGGGATTTACAGAGTTTAGCTCTTCTTCGATGGAGTTGGTGTTGTAGTTATGTGTTCGGGCACAAGGGGAAACTTGGGCTTCAACCAGTGACTGCTATTCAGTTTTATATTGTCATTTGTGAACTACCAGTAACATCCAGTCACTCAACCACTCTGATCACAAGGCCAAAACTTCCCATCCCAACTCACACAGGAGCTCTGCTTTTCAGTATAAAGTATTTTTAGTGCAGGCCAGCAAGAGTGGTAACAACATGAGTTTCATCCAGAGAACATCTGTTTTCCTTTCAACATACAAAGAAATAGAGCTGGGGATGTGAGAACAGACACATCCCCTTTCTCCATGTCTGGAGCATCAATAGTTTCGTTATAATCTGTTTGGAGATGGAGAATATTCAAGAACTGGAGAAATGAAGAAGGTATTTTCTTAGTACAGGGTATCACAACAGATGCACCCCAACTCATTCTGAAATCAAATATGCAGTGTATTACTAATTCCTCAGGCTCTTCAGAAATCCTTTTTTTCTTTGCCACACTGTCTCCCTGCTGTAAAGCAAGACCCTCCTCCTAATTATGATCCATCAGGAAGTATTGTTTGCATGGTGTTTCATGTCTTCACTCATCACTATCTTCTTTCTGCTGTTCTCTGATGATGGTGCCAAACAGAACCTTTCACCTTATTCAGTTTTGCTCAACTGTTTTTGTACCAAGTGATCAACGGTAATTCTTTGTTGGGAACCCACAGCAGGGATTTCCCATTCAAATCTTGGGCAGGTCCAAGTTTAACTTCTAATAGCAGAAGTGTTCAGCCCATTAAAGGCAAGCTTTTCTTTCATTTTGGGGGATATTAGAAAGAGCAGCAAAAAAAAGGAGGTGGTACTGCTATGTCTGTAAGTGAAGTATGATACTCTGCTTGCTGCTGGCACCTGTACAATCCCTATATGACTAAAAGGCCTATATCCTGGTCCACACTCATTTCCTTAAGAAGATCATCACCTTTGCTCCCCTTTGTCATGTGCTCAGACAGATTTTTTTCTCTTCTCACCCCAGACCTGCCGCCTTCAAGGAAGGGATTTTCAGAAGTGACTTAGAAGAGTTCATGACTTCAAGAATCCTAACTCTCCTAATCTCTTAGCTCTGAGTTGCATCATGCTGTGCTGGTGTATCAGTGTATGTGTACTGCACAGATTAGGCATGGCTCTGGTATGAGGAAGCTGATGCATAAATCAAGATCTGTCATAGCCACCCTTGATGATAAAAGAGTCTCACCTTGCCCAGAGGAGCAGGATGAGTCATCAGATGTGATGACTTCACTCTACCCACACAGGAGGTAGTGTTAAGCAGTCACATGTCTTTTCCTTGTGTGCTGGATGGCAGTTTGGAAGGTGATATACCTCCCATATGAGTTCAGGGGAGTACAGGGAGTTTTAAAACAGAAGAAAGAAGAAACTTAAGGAGATTCATAGGAACCACTTAGCAAGAGGAGGAAGAGATGAGCGTTGTTTTATCCAAAGAACCAGTATTAAAGAAGATGAAGGCACATGAGAATTCAGAGAACTGTCATGGAAGACATGACGTGAAGACCACAGTTTTTTATTTGGGTCTCAGTTTGTGGTTTTCGTCATAGAATCACAGAATCATGGAATCAGCCAGGTTGGAAAAGACCTTTAAGATCATTAAGTCCAACCTCTACCCCAGCACTTCCAAGACCACCACTAACCCATGCCACCGAGGGCCTCACCTACATGGTTTTTGAACACTTCCAGGGACAGTGATTCTACCACTGCCCCTGAAAGTCAATAAGCCAGCACCTTCAGACCCCTTTCCATGAGCAGCTTTCCAACCACTCTTCCCCAGGCCTGTAGCATTGCATGGGGTTATTGTGACCCAAGTGCAGGACTCCACACTTTCCCTTGTTGAACCTCGTACAGTTGACCTCAGCCCATCAATCCTGCCTGTCCAAGATTGCTCTATGGATGCTTTCCCACCCTACAGCAGAGGAGGGTATCATATGTGAGGAGAAATGATGAATTTAGAAACCTAATGTGACATGCCTGTGTGTTGGTGCATGTGCATGTGTGTGTTGCATACACCCCTTGTGCACCTCCCAGAATGGCAGTGGTGATAAAAGCTATATTGAACATACAGAGCAATTAGAGGGCTCCTCACCAGGCACAGGAGGTGGTGTATGTACAGATACTAAGATAATATTAGGCCTTTACAGGTGTGTCTGGAGTCCAAGGCAAGGCTAATGCTGAATTTCTGCTGAGAATCCACTTAAAACTGAGGCCTGAGGATGCCTTGGGTCTGCTGAGGGTCTGATCTGGCAAATAGGTTGAGAAAAATGAGACCTAGAAATGTCCTTCAGGTGGTTATCAGGAGCAGCCACCTCCAGACTGCTGTTCTTGGGCTTCTAGTCCTTGTAGGTGGAAATGCACAGTAGGGAATGACATTGCCAGGAATTGGAAACTTGTTGCCTGATGGATAAGTTTTCCCCATGTCTGGTTTCAGCTTTCCAGAAATGAAGCGATGAAAAGAAGCAAGGAGGAAAGTGCAGGCAAAGTTGAAGGTTAGCAGATTATAAACCTTGCTGGGTTTGGTAAGCTCCAGGCTGAGCTGTGCAGTGTTAGGAAAGTGAAGTAAAATTTTAACCCAGACAAAAAGCCCAGTGGTGAATCAGCAAACAATTCCCTAAAATCATGTCCCTGCAAGCACGTCCAGCTGAAACGTCCCTGCAAGCACGTCCATCATGTCTCAGAGGGCTGAGAGTTGCCTTTTCCTGGGACACACACCTTTCATGTGATATTTCTGAGTTCAGTGCTAAAAGAAGAACAATGCTGCCCAGCGTGTTCCAACCTGCGTGAGCTCTGAGCATCTCATTGCCTCTGATGAACTCTTCTCTTTCATCCTCCCTCTTCCTTTCTTGACTGTGTTTGTGAATTAACATCTGTGGCCACAGAAGGTGCTTCTGCTCATATCCATTGACTACAGGTAGGGGTGTGATTTGTTGCCATGTGAACGTGTCAATATGTTCCTGGAAGAGAATGCCTTTTCTTGAAATGCATATAAAAAGAGAACCTGTCTTCAGGCAAGGCAAGCTATGAATGAACACTTCCCAGGCACAACAAATTAGATACGTTCCCATAATACTTGGTTCTGCCATGAACACTGTGTATCAGAGGATTTCAGGATAAGTTACAGTGTGAGGACATCTATTTGGGAAAACTTAGTGGGAAGTTAAGACACAGGGAATTTACAGTCCTGACCCTTGGCTGTTGCAGCCATCCAGCCATTCTCCACTGACAGCAATGCAGTCTGTGTGCTTATCTCACCTGCAATCATATGACTGAAGGTTCCCACCAGAAATAATTGCAATTAGTTCAGCAGCTAAGCACAAAAGGTGAATTGGATGCACAAGCATTAGCTGAATGTAGATAGAAATGTACAAAGTTGTTACTAGCTTATCAACAATCGCTGAATAGGGCAACATGGTGGTGGTTCAACCACTGGCTTTTACCAGCCACCAGGTTGATGCTACTCACTCATTGTCTGGGCACCCCGAGGGTCCCCACAGTTACAGCTTGGAGTTTCTCTGTGCCCTTGGGCCAGGTTCTCCCCTCACTGCTGGTCCTCTCATTTCCTCCTGCAGGTTTTACTACAGCAAAAGAGAATGAGTGGTCCTTCACCATCCCTGCACAGAAGTCTAGCCTCCCCTTCCGCATCCAAGCCCCGAGGATCGAGCAAGCTGCAGCACTGCAAGAGTGGTTTGTGCACCATCACCCTCTCTTCAGATGCTCTATAGATTTCCTTGCATCAGTGTCTAGCTTGGACAAGGAGGACAGACCTGGGAGCTTCCACAGTAACCAGCAGCAGCAGCCACTTGGGATGAGAACTGGACACCTGGACAATACCTTGGCAGAGAATATGGTATTTTATAGTGGAGCACTTTGCACCTGCAGAAGGCTGGTTCCCTTGATTGCCTGAAGCCTCATGGAAAATGCTGAAGAAAACTTTGCATCAAGGGATGACTTTAGCTTTCTTATGAAGCTTGTTTTTTCCTAAGATCAAGCTCTTCAGCCTGACCAATGACTTTGTATGGTTTTGGGGTGCTCAACAGGAAGCTTTTGGGTGCTGTGGAAGAGCAATCTATGCAAGAAGACCATTAGCCTCTCACTGCGATCACAGGTTCTCTTGGCACATTCTGTGGAGGCTGATTTCTGTTTATGCTACAGAGCATGGACCTCTGCTTTTCCTTATCGTTCTGTTCTCTGTGACTGAGTCAGAATCATAGAATAATAGAATAGTTAGGGTTGGAAAGGACCTTAAGATCATCAAGTTCCAACCCCCCTGCCATGGGCAGGGACACCTCACACTAAACCATGTCACCCAAGGCTCTGTCCAACCTGGCCTTGAGCACCGGCAGGGATGGAGCATTTACAACTTCCTTGGGAAACCCATTCCAGTGCCTCACCACCCTCACAGTACAGAACTTCCCCTTATATCCAATCTAAGCTTGCCCTGTTTAAGTTTTAACCCTTTACCCCTTGTCCTATCACTACAGTCCCTACCCCCCCAGTTACGACCCTACCTCTGCCAAATGGAAAGTGGAAAATTGTTGACCTCTTTCTTTGGTGACATCTTTCCCTCTTGCTTACTCCTTTCTTTTGCCTCCTTCACCTCACTGCATAGAACTAGCAGAGTTAAAGAATTGGTAACATAAAAATGTTGTTCCCTCTTGTCTTACTTGAGAGATGGGGCTTTTCAGGCAGCTTAATAAATAGCACTATGAACCTAGGGCTGGTTTTGCAATAGGCAGTTTTAATTTAGTCTGGAAAGAGGGGAATTCCAGAATCAATGCTAGGAAACTAATAACATCATTGCCAGGTCAAGAGAATTTCTTCTCTCGACAGCAATGGCAAAATTTGCCCTGCAGAGCTCTACATTTGTTGTTTCTGGCTGTAGGTGGTCACACTCTTTCAGTTTACAGGAAGAATGTGTCCATCAAGCCATCCTTCCTTTCCCAGTACCACCCCTTTAAACTCTGCCTGGGCTGTTGGCATCCAGCTGTGTGCTTTCAGGTTCAGCCAACATCACCAGGAGTAAAGACTGCAGAAACATTGCTGCCCTTTCCAGGCCCTGGCTTTTACTTTGAGTGTGCTCAGGGCCATGTTCACAGCCTAATTGTCTGCTGGAGGTGATGTGGGTGAGTGGAGGCTCTGGGGCAAGGCACTAAGCAGCAGGATGGAAGTCAGTTAAAGAGAGCAGATGTAGCATTGCTGCTGGGCAAAGAGGACTTAAACCTGGCAAAGCATAACCTTATCAGTAGTGAGAGGAGTGGATTATGAATATGCACAAAGCTTTGACACCGTGAACTTTTTGAACAGCTCCTTTAGGAGCTGTGTTTCGAACACACACAGAGAAAAGCAACCAAACACAGTGAGAACCCATGGAGAGAAATGAAACACAAGAAAGAACCAGTGATAGGTGAGAAGGGAGATGGAGAGATCAGTACATCCCTTGTACAGGAAGAATTGCATAAAAAGATAACAATGTTTTATATTGCCTTAATAACACACTTTTATAACTGTCTAAAATCTGCATACTTAGCTGATTTACCATTGCAGTGCTCATGGACCACATTGTTTCAGGTTACATGTGAACAGGCACAGCTGACTTGCCCACATTCACACATGTAGCAATGACAAAACTGGGAAAAACAGTCCTAAATCCTCCCCTATAAAAAGTACCTAATCCAAAATTCCCTCTACAACAAGATTTGTTCACCTCCTTGCTCCTCACAGAGTAAATGGAAGCACTTGCATAGAACACAAGGAAGATCTATAGACCACAAAACTTCCAGAGATCCAGTTTTTCCTGTGGTTTCATGTGAACAGGTGGGATGGAAAGGAAGCAGGAGAGGTTTAGGGAGCATACAAGGGGTAAAGTGATACCAGGGTGGCATGGAGATGCATGCCTGCAGAACAGCACTGAAGCTGGGATCGTGCCAGGCTACGTGGTGGGAGGGACTGGTCCGTACTGAAGGGGTTGAATGCTTTTTCTCTAGAATCACCTGAATTTTCCTCTCTCTGTGTCAATGAATGTGGCTACGGCTGCTTATATCAGAATGGTCACAAGCAAAAAGTCCCAATCATTTGAGAGAACAAGTGTATTGAATCCCCTTCCCGGTAGTTACTCATTAGATGAAAAGTAAAAAGCCAAAACCAGGCAGGTATTGCGAGGGAGGAATAAATAGTTAAACAAGCAGAATGATAAACATCTGAGTTACTTATTAACTTATGCCTTCTGTAACCCCAGCAGTCCTTAAGTTGGTTTACTAGGAGATCAAAACACAGAGCTGTGCCAAAAAGTCCTCAAACTTCGATAACACGTACTACGCACTTCATCTCTCCTTGCAACACGTGTCCCTGGGCTGAGACAGTGAGGACAGCACTGCCCTCTACTGATGAGTTCTCTCCTCTTTCAACGCGTGCAACGTTGGAGTACAGGTGAGTCAAAGAGAAATCCATGTAGGACGGAGTGAATTGAAATATAACCTCTTCTTTGGTGTGCCAGCTGCCACAGGTTGAGAGAGAAGAGGAGGAATAATCGACTTGCTCTGTGTGCACATCGTCAAGCATCTGCTCCAGGATGTTCATTACAGATGGGATACTGGAGCAGCTGAGCCTTTGATCTGACACTCCAGGAACACACTTACAGTCTCAGGGCAAAATCAGGGCTGGAAGGAAAAAGGGGGACTTAAATGTTCCCAGGAGCAATCAGTGAAAGCAATGCAGCATGCTTGGCAGGGTGGAAAACACCCTGATGCTCATCTGCTCATCACCCTTTTCTTAAAGGGTGATTTCAGATGTCTTCTTCCACCTGGTGTGGCTTGTTTGCCTTCCTGCACCCAGCTCCATCCAGTCTGGAGTGTCCCCTCAAGCAATGTCTCTCCCTTGCTGTCATTCTTGATGTTGTCTCTTGTGATTGCATCCTGTCCCTTGGTTTAACTGAGAACATGCTGGTTGCCTTCTTCAGGAAAGACTGAGAAGTAAGGTGCATCCCAATCACTGCAATTGGGGTTCAGCAGAGCCACCCTAGAAGCTGGTTCTTCTTTATGACGGCTGACTGGAGCATCCTGAGGGATGTGAGAAAACTCCTGAAGATAATGTGTCTTTGGAGAGGGACAGAGCTGTCTGAAAAGGGACAGCTCTGCCCTGTGGTACACAGGAAGTTCTTCCTAAGTTTAATACCTGTGTTTTTAACTAATATATCTTATGTGTAAGGAAAGTTGCTCTGGCAAGGAACTCAGCCTTCAACACCCCAATCTTTGCTTTATTCAGAGGAGGTAAATATAAAGAAATGAGCAGAAGCACTCAGCACCATCAGGATGGATGGACACAGGCTCATAGGAGGAACAGGGTGTCCAGTACTGGTGAGGGCCCAGCAGACAGGGAGTTGATGATAAACGACAATAAGCTAAGCCAAGGAAAACCTAGCTCTGCCTCTGGGGATAAAGGCTGCCCTGTGAATAGAGCCTGAAAGGATGCAAGTCTGTTTTATGTTCTGTCTTCCTTCTGCTCAGCCTCTAATAATACCCCTAGTTGCTAAGCCAAAAACAACAATAGCCATAAAAATACCAACTCTTGTTCATCACCATCAGCTGTCACAGAAGTCAGAAAATGTCCATTTGCTGGGACCAGCTTGTTCTGCTGCTTGGTCTGCCTTTGTTATGCTCAGCTTTAGTGTTTTTCCTTAACAATTCCACAGTAAGGCTTTATTTTCCAGGCCCCAAACAAACAGCAGGGCGCATGCTGAACAATAGGAGACTTTGGCAGCACACAGGTTGCTCCTCTGTGCCAGAAAAGCTTCTCTGATGGCCCTGAGTTCCTCTTTACCCCCCTCTGCCAGGGGCTGACATCAGGGAAAGAGAAAATACAATTGAATGCCATCAAAAGTAATGTCCTGTTTATTTTCCTGCTAACAGAATTATTTTCAGGACATCTCAGAAATGGGAGCAAGGGGAGGGGTGGGAAGATCAGAACAAGCACAAGTTTGGATTTCATTAGTTGTTAGCAGAGAAGAACCTAGAATCAGCACCAAAATGCAGGTCAGGGACAGGATAAATGAAGCTGTACATATGTCATGTGTCCTTGTTTACCCTTCTGGGAGAAGACCATAAAGTGCTGGAGAGGTTTCTGTTCCAGAAGCAGGACAACGTGATCTGTTAAATATGTTTGTGACCATACTTCAGTTTAGTTATTGCTGCGTGTGACAGCCTCTCCAGAGCAGCACTAGCACCAGCATGGATTTGCCAGGGGAATAAAAAGGGATTTGGGCTCCTCATGAATGGTGGCTGCTGATGTTTACTCTTGTGTCAAATGATGTGGTTGTGCAGCGGCACAGCCTCTCTCTTGCTCTTCCTAGGGTTAAGTTAAAGAAAATGGGAGAGCCAGGTTGGCATTGCTTGGTTTCTGAAAGGGACAGGTCTTACTCCGTCTCTTTTCACCTCTCCTCCTTCCCTACCCATAGCTGAAGTACTGAAAATGAGGTGGCCTCTGTCCAGGCATGAGTGGAAATTAGAGGCCAAGTATGCTGCTCCTCACCATGGAGTCTCTGGACCACCTCTGCCCACTGCTGCACGCGTGATGTGCCCCTACTGGTAACCACTGCGGGTTATGCTGTTCCCACTGCCCTAGTTGCAACTCCCATCTCTGCAATTACAACTGCTGTAAGTGACGTGGATCAATAATGAACTGATGAGCCAGAGCCTTTCCTGAGGCTACTGCACGGAGCAGGGGATGAGGAATGGAACAGGGGGCTTTCCAGCTTTCAGTTCACCACCTCTTGTCTAGCCAAGGTCAGTAACAACCCAAAATTAAGTGATGCAAAGGGCTGATTCAGCCAGGACCTCCAACTGGGGCTTCTGCCTGCTCCCCACTGAGCCCTATAGGTCTGCCAGGCTGAGCAGACCACTCTGGAGATGATGGGGAAAGGAAGATATGGGGATGGTTGACTTGTCACAGCCTCCTGACATCAGGCTGATATCAGCCTTAACTGGGGATGGGGTCGTGGGTAGGATGGGGAATTGACCTTTCTCTCCCTTCCCCAGCCCAGTTCAGGGGTGTCTTACAACAGCTAAATGTGCTGTAAAATGAGCAGACAATTTTCCAAGAGAAGTAATCCTTTCCATAGGTAAGAGTGAATGAAGCCATGAAACATAATTTCTGTTCTTTAATACAGCATCGAGACCTACACTTCAACTAATCTTTTAACCCAGACAAGCTACTTATCTGTATAGTGTCAACTCCCTTCCCTTACCTATTCCCATTTTGGTAGGGACTGCGTTCATAGTACTTTATCTCTCTACAATTCTTTTCTAGCATAAATTGCTTTCCATTGTTCCAGTCCAACCACCTAGTGGAAAAGCAAACATGCACGAACCTTGATTTCCATCACTCTTGCTAGTAAAGGAGAAATACAAGACCTGGTTTCTGAGCCAAAGCTAACAGTAGATGATCAACACCTGCTCCACATTGGGGAAGAACAGTGATGGTGAAGGGAAAGAACATGGGCAGGCTCTACCTGCCCTGGCGGAGTGCCCTTTCCCATTGCCCAGGAGTACCTTGGTGAGATTTGGGTTTAAGCTGCCTCAGGTTGGGCCCATACTGATAAACAGAACAAAGCACAGGCTGAAACCTTGTCCCACAGCTGTGTCTTCTGCTTAGTTGCTTACACATGTATTGGCCTGGTTTTGGAGGCCATTCTCATGAGGCACCATGGTCAAAGTGCAGCCAGGTGGGTGGATGTGAGCTATGCTGCCTCATGGCACCAACACCAGGGAAGGTCCATCGGATCATAGAATGGTTTGGATTGGAAAGGGCCTTAAGAGCATCTGCTTCCAACACCCCTGCCATGGTCAGGGATGCCTCACACTAGACCATGTCACCCAAGGCTCTGTCTAACCTGGCCATGAGTGCTGTTCACTGGTGTGGACATCACCTTCAGCCCTAATCCAACCCCACTAAAGGAAATGGAAAGGTCTCCCGGTGGCTTCAGAAGTCTCTGTGTCATGTCCTAAACTGAATCCAGGCCAACATGGAATCAGACCAACTTCACATAAGCAGCTTTGGATTGATGTCAGTGGAGTTGTTGACACCAATTTCAATAGCATCACAGGGTGAGGGCTGCTTGAAAGCCAGGTCTGCATGTCTTATATCAGGTCGATGAACTTGTAACCGTGAACATGACACAGTGCAGTCAAGGTAAAGGTTTAGAAACGGGGCCCAGACAATGGTTAATGACTGACCTACAGAGGAAGAATAAACTACTGTAGTGTGAAATCTGTTAACCCCATGCTTAAAGCATCCTGGTTGTAGAATTCCTCCACAGATAAGAATCTTTCAAAAGGGAATGAGACTTCATAAATCGTTAATCTTTCCCAAGGAAAATTTACACTTTGCTCTAGTGCTTTTTGTTATACTTTAAAAGCAGGTACTTTCTCCTTTTTTTCCCACTGCCAAAATTCTTCCACAACTCTCAAATATTTGAAAGGAGGGAACCAGAGATTGGGATAACACATGGAAAAGAAATCAAGCCCAAAAGTTAGGTGGTCATTGGATGTGTAAAAGCATGGATATGTCTGTATGTCTCACTTTTTGTATACACAAACGTTAGGTATAAAATAATTTGGAAAATTATCTTGCAATAAGTGCCACTTCCTGATTATTCTTGGCAGCACAGTGAGCATCTTTTGTCTTGGCTACAGGGCAGACCAAAACTCTCTGATCAAAGACCAGATCCTCCTGTGCTAAGCACTAGACAGAGGTTTGACAAAAGAGTTGAATGGAAAATATGCCAGGCTATGGCATATCTATAAATGCCGTATGGCATTTCTATAAATCCACATCCAGAAAGTGAAATTCACAGAGAGAGAGTTCAGGTGATGCCCTTTTCCCCCCCCGTTCTTTTTCTTCTTGGATATAACGGAAAATCCTACTGACCAGCGCAAAACTGCTGTAGCTTCAGCCTCTGGGAGGAGGAGCTGACCATCCACTGAGAACACGACCAAGTAATACGTGCTGCCTTTATCTCTGCACTGAGCAGGTTTGCAGAGCTGGCGAGTTTGGTTTGTTTAGGGGATTGGTTTAGGTGTGCTGTATGATTGCACAGGAGATGAGGGTCTGAAAGGCACTGCTATCAAAGGAAGCAAATACCTGAAACACAAAGAACTGAAGCTGTTTGGTACCAGCTGTGAGGCCAACCTTTGCTGTTGCAAACACAGTGATGTTTCTGTCCTTCCTGCAAAATGCAGCTTCTCCCAAAACAGCTGGATGCCAGAGGCTGTGTGCTGATGGGTCCTAAGAAATCTCTGCCTTCTGTCCAGAACTCTGCTTGGTGCTTCAGTTCAGCAGGGCCATCTCCTTCCCACAGGCTGCCCAGACATAACCCCAGCATTGCAAATTAACAGGAAAACGCTGCAGAGCTGCAGTTCACCAGAGATTGCTAAATAAGCTTTGGCTGAAAGAGCTCTCTGAAGGTGTCTAATCCAAGAAGGAATTCCCAGTGCTGTATCGGACCAGCCATGGCTTTGTCTAGCCAAGTCTTGACGTCATCCAAGGCCAGAGGTCCCATTTCTTTCCTTGGCTGACCTTCCCACCCTCCTAGTGAGACAGTCATTTTCCCTATGTCCTGTCTGAACCTCCCAAGCCGCAATGCATGGCCATTGTTTCTTCTGCTGCATTCGCTACTACTGAAATGAGCTTGTCTCAGCCATCTCCACCTCTCCTTAACACATGGGCAAGGATATAAAAGCCAGACAGTACTTCTCAGCATTTGTGTACATTGCTTGCTCTCATTGTAGAATAGAAGGCACAGGGTATACATTCAGACAAGGGACTAACTAGGACCAAGCCATGTCCTGTGTTCAGTCCATAGTCTGTTCCCTGGCATTGTTTTAACTCATGGTTTCTGATCTCCTCCCAGAGAATGCCCATGCTCAGCATGAGCCAAGGACTGTTCCCAAAAGACAGTATAGATGAAGCCATCCAGTATCTTTAAGCCACAGAGGTTTAGCTGTACAAGCATACTCCATGGCACACCCGTGCCCTTGATCACAGGAGTGGGACTTGACCTATTTTATCACATCCTCTTTTGATGCTTATATATGTACATATATAAACATCTCCCCAAACATGCCTACTCTTCAGTGCCAGCTGCCGCCTCATCCTTTGCACTCTTCAGCATACCCTTCATGCCACCTCTGGGGATCACCACATAAACATCCAGGTTTGTGTCATAGGAATCCCACTCTGATGGTGATGGTGCAGTACTCCCACATTATTTCACATATATATGTAAGGTTTAATAATAATTCTTTTTTAGGTCACAGGTACAGTACTTGGAGCATACAAGAGATGTCAGGTTAGGTGACAAGCAGCACAAATACGGTCAGTCTGCTGGGAAGAACTAGTCCACAGCAGTGTGGGTGAGACCACCTCCAGTATGAGGTGTATGAGCAGTGGTGATGTAGCTACAGGAATGAATAGCGGGTTATTCATGGCAGGATGTCCAGAATTGATGAGCTGAGCCTCAGTGTGCTTTCTGTTACCATGAAGGAAGAATTGGGCAAACAGCTCAGCCTGTTTTAAATGCAGGCCGGCATGGTCACTGTAATCATCCTAGCTGCCCCTGAACACAGGTGACCCAGGGCAGGTTTATTCTTAATGAGGTATACACTCAAGAAGGAAAAGTCCATTTACAAACCTTAGGGCATCTTTTCCCTACCTGCTGTAGGATTTTCCCACTCATGGGCTATGAGTAAGGACAAGCTACCACACTGCTGAAAACAACTGAAAGCTGAGCAAAGCAATAGCACCTAGAGCATCTGCCAGCCAGGCTGGTGAATTTTCCTCTGGGCTGCAATCCTGCATCGTCTGTAGTGAGGAGATAGCAGTCACTGGGCTCAGTGAAGGACATCACACCCGTCTCAGAAAGGGGAAATGAAGAGCAAATAAAAACTCTTCAGCTTGAAATGAGTGGAAATGGAAGCATTTCCCTCAGTTATATGTATTAGTGGTGGCAGTCCTGGGGTAATTGATGGTTTTAAAGGTCTTTTCCAACCTAGTTGATTCTGTGATTCTATGATTCATTCAGCAGAAGAGGTGAAGTGTACCAATTGTTAACTGCAGTGATACCTCAATATTTGAAACTTGGGCACCTAATGAAGTATTTGGATAGGAAATTTAAAACTGAAGGCAGTAGCTGGTCAAATAGCACAACTTTAAACAGTGGAGCCACAGGCCCTGGGGAGGGCCCAGCATCACCATGGAGGTACATCTTTCCTATGCGGGATGAGTGTGCTGCACTCTGTCGGTCTCTGTTATTGGTCTTTTGGGCTTGGCACAAGCATCTCCTCCCATGAGCTGTGTGGGAAGCAGCTCTGCATCCATATGGGGGAGTGATGAGGGATGCCATCACGCCCCAACCGGAGCTCCAGGAGTGCCTGAGATGGATGCAGTTCCCCCTGCAGTGAACAGGCAATGGGCTTTGTGTGGCCACCCAGCAAAGCCTGAATCAGGCACCAGGACCCCAGCATCCCTGCTCAGCACTTTACCAAGTGGTACCCACTGAACCCATGGGATGATTGCCTCTGCCTTGGCTCTGGGGCATGGCGGAGGCATGAGCATATGCACTGCTGGCAGTCAGCAGTCAGATATGCTTTCTGATCTCATTAAACCCAACTAATTAATTTGCACCATTGATTGCTTTCTACAACATATCTGCCCCTCATTTAACATTTGGGTGCCACAACTGAGAGCAAATAAATCCAAAGCTATACAAGTTGATTGTATTGGTAGCATAACATGTAAGTCCTGTTAGAAACAACTGAGTTGCCTTTATGGTCCACAAAGGACATTTTGATCTGCTATAACTGAAGCTTTTTACATCACAACTAAAAGGATTCCAGCATTACCACATAGCCAGAAGTCCCAAATGTTTGTCCCTGATTCGGAAATTAAGTTTCAAAATAATTGTTTTTGTTTTCTTTATCTCTTTTTTTTTTTTTTCAAAAAAAAAAATACAAGCATTTTGAAAGAGTCAGTACAAGAGAAAACACCCACATAGCTGGGACCCTTGTCCCTTATAAAGCAGGAAAGGAAAACTGCTGTAGCAGCACCGATGTAAATCCTCAGGGTGTGAAGCCTTGCAGGACTTCTCCCATCTTGTGCTCCTCATCACTTTCACAGTCAGTGGGCTTCTGCATTTAGATCTCATCCAGAGGCTGCAATAGATAGATTTAGCAAATACATTCCAAGCCTTATAGCTGTGAAGATAGCAATGTCAGGAAGGAAGAAGCTGTAACCCGTGATGTACACACAATGCTGTAAGAGATCTGTATGTTCCCGAAGCGACTGGATAACTCATGGGAACAGGAAAACAGCACGCTCTAGTGGGGAAATTATTAATATCTATTAGAAAACAAATCACTGCACTGAGTACTCCATGTGAAAGCAGCTGCTGCTTTGTATCTCTATCCATGTTTATCCTCCCATCCTTACGCATCTCCAGGCACTTGCTGTCCCACGTGCCCATTAACCTAGGGAGTGAGCTAGTACCTCCAAGGCTGTCCCATCTACTGTTAAACAGCTTGGTCCAGTATCTCTTTCAGGAACCTCTCCCTCTGGCTTGCTGAGTGCATTTGGCATATTGTATGTTCACCCATGCCAGTGTGGCAGGCTGCAGGGAGGACACTTGGGTCAGTGACAGCACTGACGAGGTACCACATTAGAACAGGAACTGGAGGGATCCTTTCCTCTATCCCTTTCTTTGCCACCCAGTGGAAAACTCCCATCTCCATTAAGAATGAGAGCTCATTATTGGTGAAACAGAGACACTAATCAGCCATTAGTTGCAACCATTAATGAAAAAACTAATGAGGTGCTGAGATCCCCAGCACTGAGTGAAATGAGTTAATCACATCTCGCTGCTAAGAGACCCATTAATCTGCGTGCATGCTGATGTTTCCCATTCCTTTGCTTATTATAGGAAATAAAAACATTGTTCCAGCTTCATTTACTTGCATCTGCTGGATCTCCCTGCTAAGATGTGAAGCCATGTAGCTGTGGGCCAGACTTGCAGCTGGTGACAAGCAGCAAAGTTCCTTTGGCCCCCAAGAAGCCCCATAGAGAGGACTATCACAGGTAGACTGGCACAAACACCATGGGAAGCAAACGCCATGCACACAAACACATAAAACAGTGATTTCTTATTGCCCCTGGCTGCTGGTTTAAAGTATTATTCCAGTTCCTACAACAGCAAGAATTGAAGTGCCATCAGTGCACCTCACTCCTCCTGAAGCAGGCTTTTCACTTTGGATCGTGTCATTCCTACTAGCGGTGAGCAGTAATCTCATCTGGTTCCAGCAGGTTATCTGTGGGATGGATGAATAACTGAGAGTAATAGTAACTGAGACAGTTTGGTGTAAATTTGAGCTAAAGGTTTATTGCAGGTGCTGTTGGTATCACCTGCTCTCAAACTTCTGGAAAGGTCTTAGCACTCCTTGAATCCACAGTCTTAAGTCTCTATTTTAGTCTAGGTGGAGTGGAGTTAACTTTCTTCATAGCAGCTCATACAGTGCTGTGTTTGGGATTGGTGGTAAAACACTGTATTATCCCACACCAGAGTTTTGGCTGCTGCCGAACAGCATTTGCAGTGTGAAGACCTCTGTGCCTCACTCTGCCCATCCCAGAAACTCACCTTTGGTAAACAAGAGGCTGGGAGGGGACACAGCCAGAAAAACAGACCCAAATTGCCCAGAGGGTTATTCCATCCCATATAACATCAGCCTTGGCAATAAGATGGGATGGAGGGAGAAGGAGTCTTTCCAAGGTGAATGTTGCTCAGACGCTGACCAGGCATTGGTCTGCTGGTGGGGGGGTAGTGAGCAATTGATTGGCTTTACATAACTTGTTTTTCCTTCTTCTTTCACTGATTAAACTCTATCTTGACCCATCAGTTTTCTTGCTTTTGTTCTTCCTGTTCTCTCCCCCATCCCACAGAAGGGAGAGGGGGAAGCGAGCAAGTGGCTGTGTGGGTGCTTGGCTGCAGGCCAGGGTCAAATCACAACCATATGTGTTCCCCAAAGCATCATCAGCCTAACTCACTCCTGGCTCACCTACTTTGATGGACTAAACACATGGTTAAAATGCTATTTTTTCCCCCAATTTTTTCTAGAAGCTCTATTGCCTTTATTTCTATTTAGCCTGTCTTGATATTTACCTCTATTTATTTCTATTTCCTTAACCTACCTATTCAAATCAAATCCTCAAACAACAGAGCCTGTCAGCTTGCAGAACTTCTCTCCACAACCAACTCTTTGATGTTCCCAGTGATGAACCATCGTCTGCTTGTGCCTCCACTGCTGCAGGCAGAAGCTTGGTGCCCCATCAGTGTCTTGGAGAGCTTGCTCACACATACCCACCCTCTGACATCTGAACATAAGGATGAGTTATGCGAAGTCCTCCAACGCGCAAAGAAGAAATAGGAGTGGAAAACACTTTTTCCACTGTTTTCTACCACTCAGGCATGTGCGCAGGCTGAACATACGCTGTGGCTCCAAACTGGATGTGCTTCAAAGCACAGCTCAAATGTGGCCAGTCCATTCAAACACCCAGCCCCAGACTGCAGGTTTGGGCTGAGGCAGCAATGTGCAGCTCCCCTGGATGGTGGCAGCTTTTGGGGAACAATCTCAGGAAGGTAAGGAGGGAAACACAAAATTCCACATGGGAGAAAACGCTCTAAGGCATTTTGGTGGTTTGGTTGGGGTGTCTTTGGAGGATGCCTTTGGAGCCTTGGTTTGGACATCCTTGGAGGAACGTGATGGACCTGCAGCATTAGTGGCATAGGATGGGATGCTTTTGTTACTGATTTAGTGTCTCTGTGGACAGGGAGATGGCTGGTAGTTGCTGTGTAACTCTGGAGTCTGATTATGTGGAAAGAGTAACTATTCTGGGAGATGTCCTGTCTTAGTAGGAGTGTTAATGTCACAGACACAGACATATTCCCATATGGATATATTTATATTCTGCCAGCCAAAGGTTACTTTAGAAACTAAGGAGTAAAGCAACACAGTGAATTTTCCTATATGAGAAAATTAAACTGAAAGCACTGAGATTTGCTTCTGCATAGAAGTATCTAACCTTGGAGAACTTTTCACATTTTATTTCACATTGCCTGGAGATAAGAAGAGGTAATGAGATCTGCTCCCTGAAAGTCTGCAGGAAAGACAAGTGAAAACAGAGATTTTTAAAGGTGGCATGGGACTCCCTTGCCTTTTCATTCGTTGGGTTTAATTGCTATCCTGAATGTGAGCCAGCAAAGGAACCTATGCCATGAACTGAAGCCATATTGTTCCCCTGTGGGTACTTTATTTCTTCATTTGATGGTATAAGCAAAGTCCTTTGTCCAGCTCCTGTGGTCGGTCCATCTGTCTGAATGTTGCTGTTGTCGCTGCATGTCTTAGTGGTCTCAGGGGGTCTTCAGATGGTAATTTTATGCAAATTACTTTCCTGATGAAAGCATTGCAGACCTGGAAGCTGCATTTCAGTGCACTCCTTGTGCATGGACCTGAAACCAAGTGATTTTTCAACAGCAAGCTGTTCCCTTTATATACAACACTTCCTTTTCCTTTGCTAAGGGTGACAGAGAACAGAAGCTGCGTGGAGACCTCAGCAGCCTTCCAGTATCTGAAGGGGGCCTACAAGGATGCTGGAGAGGGACTCTTCATTAGGGACTGTAGTGATAGGACAAGGGGTGATGGGCTCAAACTTAAACAGAATTTCAGGTTAGACATATGGAAGAAGTTCTTTACTGTGAGGGTGGTGAGGCACTGGAATGGGTTGCCTAAAGAAGTGGTAAAATCTCTTATCGCTGGCAGTGTTCAAGGCCAGGTTGGACAGAGCCTTGGGTGACATAGTTTAGTGTGAGGTGTCCCTGCCCATGGCGGGGGGGGGTGGGAGCTGAATGATGTTAAGGTCCTTTCCAACCCAAACCACTCTATGATTCTATGAAATTCTTTTCACCTCCTCTCCACAGTGGCAAGTACGAAGGTACAGAGCACTGTGAAGGATAGTCCAGTTCAGTATCTACCCCAGGTTAATGCTCCTGCTTTCTCTGTTTGGAACAACCCTGTGACCAGCCTGGTTATAAAAGCTCTGGGCAGAAACTAGGCTTTGGGACCTGGAATGACTGGGATAGCTTCTCAGACTTCTGTGCTTCTACTTGCCATTCATTTAGACTGGATATAAGGAAGAAGTTCTTTACTGTAAGGATGGTGAGGCATTGGAATGGGTTGCCCAAGGAAGTTGTGAATGCTCCATCCCTGGCAGTGTTCAAGGCCAGGTTGGACAGAGCCTTGGGTGACATGGTTTAGTGTGAGGTGTCCCTGCCCATGGCGGGGGGGTTGGAACTGGATGATCTTAAGGTCCTTTCCAACCCTAACTATTCTGTGATTCTATGATTCTATGATTTCCAACAAGTGTGATGCTGGTGGGGCTGTATCCATTAATGGTGGTTAATATCTCACTGATGCAACATGTTTAGACCCTGAGTTTAATGCATGAAGCAGCTCCTGAGAACATGGTCCTCTGAAGGTCCCACTGGAAAGCAGCTCCTACTGTGACCATCAGACCATTGCCTTACCTGAACAGGAGCGTCCTGAGCTCCTTACTGTGACCATTACACTGTTGTCTGTATCTGAATAGAAGCTCCCCTGCTATGACTTCTGGAGTTTCTACTGCTTATCAAGCAGGTTTGTCACATTTCAATGGGCAACTCGCATCAGTGCTAGGCCATCTATCTGACTCATGCCCTTAATGAATGGAAACAGAACACAAGACAACTGAACAGCTTATGACACCCATGAGAAATAGCTAAGGTAGCATCTCCCCATGTAAAGCCATGGTCATGCAGATGAGGTGGTGTGTCATGTTAAAATGATACCTGATCAAAGATGTCCATCCTCTAGATGGATTCTTCTAATGGACAGCCTAGGCCATTCATGACTGAAGTGCCCTTGAAATAGGGACCCTGGGTGGATCCTCAGCATCTCTCCTACAAAGGGAGCCAGGTCTGTCAAGAGAACAGTGAGTTGAATCTCAAGTTATGGCTTTTTGAGTCTGCCCTGATTTCCCTTATACCTATCACCTAAATAGAGCATGATCCATCAGGAGACCATACATGTATAAAGCTTAAGTGTTTTCTCCAGAGAGTCCTAGAGCTGACATAAAACTGAGCAGTGTAATGCCCATCACCACAAGCTTTCCAGCAGGCTGAAGCATGCTGATGTGACTGAAGAGTTCATTACACCCTTATGTGATAGAGGAGGTCCCAGGAGCTAATGTGAGTATTGTGGGAAGAAGTGTGCACAAACACCTTTGTTTTGGTTACAATAAAAAATTTATTTTGATTCGTATCATACTGAAATATTAAATAAATAAAAAGTCAAAGAATGACTGAATGAGACTCCCCATCATCAGAGAAAAAGAATTTATTATCATAATTGATTGTGTAGTCAAAGAAAAATAGGAAGAAAATCTGGTCATGGGAGAAAAAAAGTGCTCAAGAGATTTGGCTTTGGTAAAAAACATAAGAGACATTCCAGGAGTGCTTCAGAAACTTTGCAGTGGTGGCAAATACAGTACAAGAGTTTGAAACCTTGACACATTGCTAAATGTCTTCCATTGCAGTTCTCTTTGACAAAATAAACCCAGGAAGTTTCCAGCAGGAACAGAGTCTTCCACATTGGCAGTGGGAATTAAGTCTTCCCTCAGCATCATCTGTTGGAATCTCCTTATTCTGAAGGCATTTGAAAAAGCAGCAAAATTGTGGCGGAACTGAGACAAATATCCGACAGAACAGTCAGTTGCCTAAAGGACTCTAGAAAATGTTCCTCTGGAATAGAAATGTGATGGCACAGACTATCCCTCATCCTGCAGCTGGAGAGGTCCACTCTGCTCTCCACACGCTCTGAAAAACGGGCATCAGTGGTACACAGCTACTGCTTGCTCTTGGGAAGAGAATTAGATAGGAATTGCAGCTTGTTCCATGGTGAAGACACTAAATCTACCCACGATCGTAGACGCCATGATGTTTTATATGTGCTGTCAGAGGGAGAATATTCAGGGAAAACTGGAAATTTAATTTGGACAGCAAAAGGAAATGTTCAGAACAGCATGGGCTAGAAGACAGCTGATTAATTTACCACTGTCTTTGATCCCAAACTGTCACCTGTGTTTAAAAAGAAACCCAAATCAATGGGATTTGGGTACCAAACCCCCATGAGAGATACCATTAGAATCTTCCATGGAGTCTTTTTCCTCTTATAGTTGCTTTGCTTGTATTACTGTGACATCTCACCAGAAGCACATTGATTAACAACAACTAAACCAGTGGGAATGCTTAAATCAATCAAACAAACATGGTTCAGGTAGAAATGTTTCACCCTTTCACAAAGGACATGTAGAAGACAGTAAGCCCATTGAATTTGCTGCACCTGTGACATGCAGGTGAGTTCTGCTGGCCACCATACTGGGAAAGGGCTTCTTGACATGAGGTTGATGAACAGGTCTCAGCATGAAGATGTGAAAATCCTGCCTTTTCCATATTGCAAACCTGAAGGGCTGTGTGTGTACAGCAACGGAAACCCAGTTCTCTGTGCAGACGTTTGGCATCCTCGGCTCTTTATATGTTGCGAGTCCAGTAATACTCATGTGGGCAGGTCATGTCAGCAAGTGGTGCCCAAACTAGGGATATTCTGACTGACCATGTCATTGTGCCATGAATTCCTGCCTTTGAGGGGAGCTCACTGTTACCAATTGGCACGGAAAAACAAGGGGATAAATATTGGCCTGAAGCACATCACTGGTTGAAGGGCTGTGCTTTCACTGAGCTCAAATACTTATCTGCTTGGTCATGCTGCCACAACTGGTGCATGAGAGAGGAGTCATTTAGATAATGATTTCTAAATTGCCACACACCCCAACCGCTGTACTACATTAAAAATGAAATATGCCATACATTAAAAAAATGAAATATGTAATACATTAAAAATGAAATATGCCATTTTTTTTTCCCAAGCCTGATTGGAAGTCCCTTGAAGTCTGTGGCAAGAACTCCCCTGTCTTCACCAGAGGTGAAAATGGGTCAATAATCCATGAATCCTGTTTTTCATGATATCAAGAAGGATAAAAACCTGTTCTCCCTTCTTCATTACCTGAACTCTGTTCTTGGATTCACACTTTATCTGTCCTTGAGGATTAAAAGCATTGATTCCAATGAAAATCAGAAGATACAAAATCTCTGCTGTCGGTTCCCTCCTCTCACTGCCTACAGGTACTGACATTAATACACTCCTTCCTCCAGAGATGGACATGATTTTGAAGTCTGGCTTACACTGTAGGATCAGCTTGTGTAGATTGTGTTCTTGCAGACACTGCTACAGGGCAAAAGATTCTTGGTGTATTAGTAGCTGATATTCCAACCCATGATATTTCTTCCACTTTTAGAGACCTTGTAAGGAGATATCACTTTCTAGAATTGTAAAAAAATAAGAGGAAAAAGTTTCCTTGGAACTTTTGGGATATTTTCCCATAAAAAAGGTAAAAGCTACCTTTAAAAATGAGTCTTGTTTGTGTTTGCTCAAACACAATATAGGAGCTGTCGCTATTGGTTTTGACTACAAAAGTATACCACATGGAGGCTACACTTTGGTTAATTCCCCCCCCCCCTTATAAAAAAGTTTAATTTAGGGTTTCTCATCTTAAAAAAAGAAAATCACATCTGTTGCACAATTGAAAAGGCACATATAAATGACTGAAAGAAAACAGTCCACATTCCAACCTTCAATCGATTAAATAAAAATGAGCATTCCAGAGTGTTTTCCACCAAACAAAAAAGAAATAAAGATTATATGTAACTAAACAAGACAAACAAGTGGCTAAAAAGGCCAATTTTTTGCTGGAGTTTCCTGTCTCATTATGGCTGTATAGGAAGCAATATTAAATAATATATGATCGGGCCTGATTTGCTCCGTGTTTATAAATGCTATCAATGCAGAATGAGGCAATGGTTGAAATATTTACTACTCCAGGCAACTTCATCATGTTTTTTCCTTAACACAGCATGAAACCAAAAGTAGTAACAGCAAACAGCAGAAACAGTTCAAAAAGATCAACAGCAGAAGTGAATTCATTTCTTTGAGGTAATCCTTACTATGATGTTAACAGCTGCCCAAGCAGGTCTCAAGTCCCAGAAGTTTTCACTCTTCTTCAAAGATCTCTTGCCTTACTGGAGGAAAGAACGGACACACAACCAGCAGCTGCTGTCCCCAGGTTTCCCCTATTTGCAACAGGCAGATCTTTCATCAGTCAGTCAGGAATCAAGCTGTAGAGCCTAAGCAGAGATTCATTTATTCCCACAACTGATTGGTAGTTCCCAGCTATCTGTGGATAGGAGATCACGTGCAGCGTGAAAGCCGGTCCTCGGCCGGGCTCCCTGCGGTGAGCATTGCAGCAGTGAGATGCTCCGAATCCACCGCAGATTCACGTGTTCAAACCTGGCTGGAGCCCACATCATCTTCACCGAGCCTTGTTCTGCTGCATGTTGGAAATTGCAGCCCCCACTTCTCTCCATGGCCAGGGTCATCTGCCCTTGAAAAAGCTTATTTTTTCAATGGATGCGAGAGTCAAAGTTAAATTGAACTCAAAATCCCCATCATGGACACCCGTCTTCCGGAAAGCCCCGGCTGAGGCGTTGTTTTCCCAGTAGTGATGCCAGTGTCCTTTGCTGTCTGCTCCAAAACCATACACATTCACCTAGGAAGTAAGAGGGAACTAGTGTTAGCCTGGGAAGCAATTGGTTTTCATCTGGAATGTCAAAGAAACATTCTTGATTCTCAGTTTATCTATAGGACCAAGGTGGTGTGCCACGCAATTCTGCTGCATGAGATGATGCAACCACAGAATAATGGCTCAAGGGACATTACATCCTAAGCTATGTTGAGACCACCACCATACCTGAACTCGGACAGAAAAGGATATTTCTCTCTGTGAGTATTTGCTTAGCAGTATAAAAAACACACTCCTGTACCCGGAGTATGATATTTGACCTCAGGTGATCAAAACACCATAATCCATCACCACCATTTGAGCATACGTGCATGTTACTGAGGACTCTGCATCTGTTCAAAGAAGCGAATGGTGGAGAAGATGGGAGGGAGAGAAATAAAGGCTGAGTGAAGGGCAAGGGCATGTTCCTGACACTTCAGTGTGAAATGTCCTGAGTTTTTGTCTATATATCCAAACACAGCCAGACTTTACCTCATCGCATACATGAAGTGCAAACATCAAAGACAGAAGGCCCGTGGATGGGTATCTTCCATGATGCTCGAGCCAGTTTTCATAGACATATTTCATAAAAGCTGGATTATAAACCAGGATCTAGGCAAAATTGGAGAGAAAGACCCATAAATAAATACCCTGGGAAAATAATAATGGTAGCATGTCATCCCTAAAGGACATTGGGGTAGGGGAGCCCAGCAGAAAGGAGTAATAGTTATTCCTTGAGGGCAGGTGAAACGGAAAAATAAAATCCCATAGTTAAAATGCATTCAAGAACACTTTCCATGTGCAGTTACACATGGAAAATATGAATGAGCGTGAATATTGAATTACATGTGAATATTCCTTCCTTGGTCTTGATACCCTACCTGCTTACACTAGTGTAAATCCTGGGTGGTTCCTAACGAAACCAAAGGGTATGAAATGGCACAGATAAGAGGAAAACTGGGCACTTAACTCTCCCTGCAGCATCCTGTTGTAATGCAGGTGAGCTCTGGGGAGTTGGAATCCTGAGCAAGGGAAGTTTAAGATGCCATACCAGATTTCATAGAATCATAGAATCACCTAGGTTGGTAAAGACCCTTAAGATCATTGAGTCCAACTATAACTTGGGTGGGAACGTAGGAGCAACTGCATCTTCTGCACAATATGTCAAACATGTCTTGGTACCTCTGTAGATACAGATCTAAGGAAACCAGGGGTCAGGTGTAAACTTTCAGGTTGAATAGCAGTATTTCTCCTGTTTTCCAAACATGCTGTTTTTCCACACATAAATTGCACTTGGTTATCCCCTAGGGAAATGATGAGATCAGCTAATGAACAGAGAGCACTTAAGATCAGACCTGAGTGTACAATAAATCCAAGGACTGGTGGGAGCCCTTGGTTTCAACCCCTTTCCCTGAATGAGGCAAAGAGAGGAGGTTCTCTCCATGCTGTGTTTGTAATTAAAGTGATGGCTTTCAGTGCTATCTCGTTAGCTGCAGGGCTTTCCCTTTTACAGAGTCAGAGGTTAATTGCTGATACTGTATCTGCGTGTAATCGCTTCTCACAGGGTGTTCTGCATTGCACAGTGTGGGAAGAAATACAAGGTTCTCATCTCCCTGCTCAGGAAGCCGCTGCATATCATCAGCCATAGGCTGGCCTGGTGCTACTTGACTGTGACTTGAGTTTAACAACCTGCCACAGTGCATCTCACATAGGTTTTGCAGAGGTTACTGTGTTTCTCACAACAGCTAGGGATGTGCTAAGTGATTATTTAATGCCTTCTATAGGTCCACTGTTTGAAGCACAGCAATATGAACTGATACTGGTTAAAAGTCTCATTTGAAGCCTTCGGCAAAACCTGGCCTCCTGAATGGAGAACATGTGCTTTAATTTGTAATTTCAATGCTCTGGGGCTAATGACATACTTTATCAGCCCTTGAGATATTAGGCGCCTGAGCTCCTTAGAAAACCAGCCTCTTCAAAGGCTGTGAGAATGAGATTTGTATTTTGCTGGAAGGTCTACGGAAGAAGTGTTCTTCTTCTCCCTACATAGTCTGCCTTGGTTATGTCCTCAAACCATGTAGCTACAACAAAAGTCTTTGCTTGGGGACTAATCATCCAACATGACCATTCTGCCCCATGGGAAATCCTAACTCCAACAGTAGGACATGTATATTAAACCACAGCATAGTTGGGTGATAGTCAATATACATGACGTGGACTCTCTTCTGAGTGCTGTAGGGTGGGGACCAGCTTTGTACATCTTTCCTCAGCCTTTGCAGAGAAGTGAAATCCCCTGACTGATTGCCTTCTACACATCCACACGATGAAATTAAATGAGTCAGAAGTGTTTTGTTAGCCTTGAGGGAAGTGGCACGGCACAGATCATGTCCACATCACTCAATTCTGTCCCTGCGCAAAACAGGGAATATTCCCCTATCTATGCTACTTGAACATTGCCTGGGAGAGTATTAATTCACCCGGGACAAAACTAGCAGGGACTTGGCCTAAGCCCAGTCTCCAAGCTGTTTAATTGGGTACAGGTAGTTATTACAGCTGTGGGCTATGAGCCTTCCTCAAGAGCCATTGACAACATCATGAATTCTCTCTCCACTGACTCGAAAACACAGAACTTTGTTCAGAGTTCACTTTGATCTTTGTTATAAAGAACTGGACAACGACTGTGAAACACCCTTAGTTTAGTCAAATTACTTAACACACCCCCCCCCCCCCCCCCCCCCAAGGCTGTCTACTCATTAGTATATGAGCTCAAAGTGTCATTACATGAAGTGGGAACAGAGCAAATACTGAGGAAGGTGAGCACTGTTGGCCAGCAGTGCACCTTAAATGTCTTTGAGCAGTCCTAGAGGAAGCAATGCCACCTTCAGAACAGCGGTAATGCAACAGCATAGTCAGAGCATCAGTTTCTTTCCAACCTCAGTTATTTAGTGGTTGATCTATGGACTGAATGGCACATAGGAGCTAAAGCTTTAGTTTAGCTGAGCCTTGTAATGTGTGTGGATTTTGGTTGCAGTTTTTATGAGTTTTTATGGATTCTTGCAATGTCCCAAAGAGGCAAAAGACCTACAAGTGGATTAGCAGAACGAAACCATAAAGCAGCATTGCTCACCTTTTCTTTTTTGACTTTGATTTTCCGTGGAACTGGAACATATGTACTGTTAAAAACAAACACAAACCACCAAGATTAGTAAGAGCCCAACGTATTAATATCTTCATGTATTTCCAAAGAAAGAAAGAATATTCTTCATGCACAGCAATAAATTAAACTTATTTGAAAGTAATAAATACAAGAAGTTGTTGGAAAATGAAGCTGCAATTCATAAATGCAGCATGAGAACTGAGCTGTTGCTGAAGCACATTTATAGGAAGCCATTCCATTTTTAAATATTCAAGTTAATTATTGACAGGAAGGCATCAAAGATTTAGTTGCAATATACTGTAAAATCAATACTACTTGGAACCATGACTTCTACCTCTTGGATCATGACTGTTGCAGTATTTGCACTTTGATGAACAGAAGGGTTTTGCATTTAATTTCATGTCAGAAAAGGCTTTTCCCACCAGGGGGAGACTTTTCCCCTCCTAATACCTGTAGCTCTTACATGATTTTCAGAGTAGGTGGTAGTAAAGTTCCTAATTTCTGTGGTTATGTGCAACTCCGGCATTGCCAGTACACAGCCCCTCACCAGCAAGCTATTCTCTTCTTCCCCATGAGGACATCGAAGGCTTTGTGCAGTTCCCAGCATAAAACTTCCAAGTCATACCTTATGACTGGGTTGAAATCACAAGTCATGTCTTGGAAACAAAAGAAGTCTTTTCTTCCCCATATCATGCCCCGTGCATGCTGGCATTGCACAGCTCATCACGAGGGCTGGAAAAAGAGAATCTCCCTGAGTCTGTTTCAGGGGAAAATGTTCTGGGGAACTGGCCTTGTCATTGGGGTATATCCCAAAATATACTCTACATACTCTGTAGATGGGCTCTAGTAAATTGCCAAAGCCTTCCATTAGTTCAGTCTAAATGTTTTCACTTGATTTTTTTAACATCAATGTTCCTGTCATTAAGGTTTTATTTCTCTTTCAACCATGGATCATCAGCATTTTGAAACATTAGCCTAAGTCTTCCCAAACCAGTGGTGACCTGGCAATGTCCTCATCTGCTTAGGTACTTCTGAGCATCCTTGCCCTGCAATCGCTGCTCTGGGCTGGATGCAATGTTAGAGGTGACAGGTGGGCTCCAGCTCTCCAGAGATGTGACACAAGATGCTAATGGAGAAGAGACACCCATGCAGACTTCTTGATCTGCTCTAAGCAAATCTCCCTTGCATTTGCTTCCCACACCTGACCTTGATTAGCAAAGTCAGTAGGCTTGGTGATCCCAAATGCTTCTTTGCTGGTAAAATCTTCTCATTACTATATAAATAAGCAGCCTATCTTTTCTATGAAGGTGATGTGAAGCAAACATTGGGTTCATATTTCATGGACATCTGGCTAGGTACAATAGATGACCAGAGAATGGTATGCAGTACTCAAGGTAGTATTTGACACAGCTCTGATCCAGCCAGAAGACTGCTCCAGCTCTTGCCAGATGATGTTAGTTACTTTAATCATGGAATATTTCATTTTTTTCAGAAGTAATATCCAAGTCCTGCTGTCACTTGGCTGCAGAATTCCATAAATCTGCATGGAAAGTACTGGCACGCTGGGCAAGACCAAATGGAGACCTGTGTAAAACCTGGGCTACATAGCAGCCAGGGAGTGAGTGATGCAGCAAATGCCACAGGAGCAGGGCAAAGAGTGAAGCCTGTGATGAAGGTGGCTACAGGTGGGAAACATGGAAAACGTCTATGAGCCACTCTGGAGGGCTCTAGTAAAATGTGCCATTATTACTGGCTGCCTTGTACAGGAGATTTACTGTTTTACCCAAGTAGAAGATATAGAACATTCTAAGGAATACCCAAATTGCTCTTTGCCAAATCAAGCAGAGATATGTGGAACGTTTCTCACTGAGGAGATTCCTTGCAGAAGGCAAGTTGAAGCAGCTGCACTAAATATGACCGATGAGGGCCTGAAGTTTTTCTGTCCCAAGAGGCTTTTCTTGGTCTTTTCTAAGATAATGCTCAGTCTTAGAGAGCCACTTTGAAATGGGACATCCATCACTCAAATGGGACATGTCTGAGAGAATCATTCAGCTACCAATTCAATCTACTATTAAGGCTACCTGCAGTCTGGCTTTCATTTTGAACCGTAAAAATTGCTTGAATTGTAATACTACTGGGAGGAGAATATGATTAATTCACAGGTTTTGAGTCTTAGGAAATTATTACTTCATTTGAATGGGATACAGAAAATTAAACACTGTGTAAAAGTCTAACCAATACAGGATGCTTATCTTGCTTGTCTTGGGATAACTTAGGTTCTTCTTAACCTAACCTCACTCAGTTGATCCTATGCAGCCTCTGCACAGGGCATAATGTCCCACAGGGAGGGGTAAGGAGGTATTTCTTCCTTTCTAAAATACTGTATTTAAGATGTTTTTTATTTTTATTTCATGCCTTCTCCCCTTTGAAAATGGGCAATCAACAATTTCCTTATATACTGTATCTGACATTGTGTACTTAATGTGTGTCCATAGGTTTCTTCTGCTAGCTTCAAATCATGTTACATTTACTGTTATGATTCGTGTGTTTATGATTTTCTGGTTTTATTATTCCAGTGTACACCAGCTTATTCATTATGCAATTTCCTTGCTTTGAATATGGTATTTCTTTCATATGGTTAAATACTCACACACTAATGGATACCAGCTGCTTACCAAGCCCATGTATACAATCAAACTATGAATATATAATGCATCCTGTAGTTTATTAAGCAAAGATGCTTTTCCTTTCCTGTGACTGCCTTGCGGTCAACCAGCTATGTCTTCCTGAGAGGCTAAGGGCTCACGCAACTTGCAGTGTAGACCTCAGGTTGCAGGAAGAGCCCAGGCTTTTCTCCTAGTACAGGGACAGGCAGCAGACCTGCTTGGAAGATGTGTGCCCAGGTGTAGGACCTCCTACATATATCTCCTGATATATGTATAGGTAGCAGCAGGTAGCTGAGCTGTAGGAGACAGTGAGGAGGATGCGGAGCATCAGGGAGGCTGAGAAGGAGCTCGATAGCTGGTTCCAGGTGCAGTCTGCAGTGGACCCATGGGCAAACAGATAAGAACTCCCCCACCAGCACACAAAGAAGTGTGTTTGAGGGGCGATAATGCAGAAGAAAGGATGCTTGCAACGGCAAGGACCTGCAGGGGGAAGAGCCTTCCTCCAGAGCCTGGAGTGCTCTTGCAGAACCACTTCACTGCTTTGCAGACTGAAGAGGAAAGACCTGTCACATCAAGAGCGACACTGGGTATTGTTTTAGCCAGTTTTCTGAGTGGGCTTAGTTTCCTTCCAAGTTACGAGTGGATCCTGAAGATGGATGCTTTTCAAGACAGCTTATGACTGTATATGCTAAGTGGCAAAAAAAAAAAGGTAGAAAGACAATAAATCAGATTTGTTACAAGTTAAGAGAATAAGATGTGAAAAGAACCTAAAACACAAACGCAAAGAGAGAAAAGAATAAAAGAAGTAAAATTCCAGTTGTCCCATCAAAAATTTTCCTTAAAAATGTGAAGCAGGTCTTGTTCTCAGTCAACAAGGACTTACTGTCCCAAGTTTTTAATCTTCTGAGACACTGAAATTGGGAAAAAAGTTGAAATGTCTTGAAATAATTCTCTCTGGAATAAAGTAATGTGATCTGATGTGTAGCAGGGTGCACCGAGCAATCCCACAAGACTGTGGCTTTACATCCAACAGATAACCCTGTACACAGTACGAATGTCATGTTATTTCATTCTCTGGATTAGGAAAAGCCAGCTTACAGCAAGGGAGGAAATCTGCTAACAGGTGTCCTCAAGAAACATGCACTTTGTTCACATTATGTGCTGCCATAAATGTATTAAATGGTGAACAGGTGAACATTTACTTCTGAAAGCACTCATAAAGAAATGGAAAATAAATACCAATGTGGCCCATTATTGGCAGGTAGAACATGTGAATTTAAAGCTAAGACACGCAGGTGACACACAAAGCAATATTCCCCTCTGCACGTCTCTCAATCACATTCCATCAGGAAAGACAAACCAAACTCAAAGACTGCACCATAACATTGAGCTGTTCCTAGAAAGCAAGTGTTCAGGACTAAACTCTGACCTTAGAGGGTCTGTAAAGCTACCCTAGGCCTTATTAGAAGCAGGGATTTGCCCAGTGTTATCTCCTAAAGCAACATGAGGTGCTCCCACCCCTTCAGCCCTGCCCTTACTCACAAGTTGATGGTGCCTGTGGTGAGCGCGGTGACAACCCAGTGCAGGTCCAGCGTTTTGAAGGGGATCAGGATCATGCTCACGTTTTCTGCCAGCTCTTTGTAGCTCTCAGGGTAAACGAAGTGGTGCGTGGTCTTGCTCCCAACATCCGATTCATAGCCAGCCGTGGGGGCATGGTTCATTCTGCAGCCCAAAAGTAAGAAGGGAAGACAGGGAAGAAGTGGGACAAGAATTAGGTACAAACACGTGCAAATCTTCCCCAAATAATTTGTCTGAGAAAGGCAGGAAAATGCTCCCATGGCTAAGCAAAGTGCTGTACACAGGTTCTTCAGACAGGCTTGACAGGGTGCAGGGGTCTTCAGTGACCATCACCCATGTGGACAAACTAACAGTAAATGAAAGCTCAGCTGTAGTGTGGTTTTCCTTGGACTGAATGGGAGTGTCTACCAAGCAGGTGTATCTCTGAGCACTTCCCTGCCTTCCCTTGACAGTCAGCAGAGAGCTGATCAAAAAAGTGGTGACCATGAGAACTCATCTCCTTCCATCCTAAAGCTGCAGCCTCCAGTAGAGAGAAAATCATTGTCCTGAAGTCTATCAGCTTGACTTTTTGCAGCTTCATCCCCTTCCCAATCTGGATGGGTGTATTTAGAAGTCTTGGGTCAAGGTAACAAACCATGTAATGTGAGATGAAGAGCAGCAAATATTCATTATGGTTCAGTGACAAATCCAGGACCTGCTTGCTGACACTTCATCTACTCAAAGCTGACTTTACAGTAAGTCCTCCAACTTCAATTCATCTACTTAGGGTGATTCTACATACATGTGGTGTGCTTTAGGTAACCCTAGGGTCACTGCATGGAGATCTGCCCAGGTCCCACCAGGGCTCAGTCAAAATGAATTGGCCAAACAGGGCTACCTTATATTGGGTGTCTCAGGGAAGAGGGTGTGTTTCTGAACTCTGGGCTGCAGAAATGTCTCTATGCTTGTGTACACTTCTGAAAGCAAATCTGGGGACACATCAGCAGCTCCTTTCCTGATGTATTAGCTCCAGACAGGTAGAGATTTGCATGTTTCTCTGGTGCAGTGTTATGCAAATCAGAGATCTCTGACTAACCTTGCACGAATTCATGGTGCTGTTTAACACCATGGAGTAACCCCCAACCTGGCTCAGACCAGAATAGGTTTCCCTACAAGCCCAGTGGAGTCTTCTGCAGAGACATTAGCACAAACCCTGGCAGAAGTGCAGGGAGGACAAGAAGATGTAGGTGAAAAGGTGATGAGGAGCTTCATACATTGCCAGATAACATGCAGATCTGGTCACCGAGAACAGGAGAGGTAAGATATGATTACCAAATCTATGCCAGGCTGTGCTATTGCAGTGTTCCCTCACATGAATTAGTTAAGTTTCTTCTAACTTCCACAAGAAGAATTACTAGCATAGGCAGAATAGCCTACCAGACTGCATGGACTTGTTACTGAGTTAGTTAGCCTCTTCCCTGCCAGCCACCCACATTGTATTGTGTAGAAATACTAGCAAAGCAGGAGACGTACTATGTTTTATCTTGAGATTAGTCAGTCTAAGGTTTACAATACGGGGTTTGCTTTCCATCAGGACAAAGCCAAGGGTGGCATCTAGGTTATCTTACTCACAACCTGCCCTCAGGTCTATGTACCTTCCCCACCAACTTTGGTAGATCTGCCTGCGTGACATGGTCTAAGGCACTGCTCACACCCAGTCTCAGCAGGAAGGAACGAGCCAGAACTTCCTTCTCTCATGAAAGTAGATAGTTAAACAAAAAGGAGTGGGCTGGAACACAGTGTGTGGAAGGAAAGGAGTCCCCTCAGACTCGCTGGCTCTTCTCAGTGCTTGGCTTTATTGCCACAACACGTGGAAGTGGATATCAGGTCACCAGAGATTTTGTCTGTTGGATTCACACAGAAGGGTCACCTTCTCTAGTCACAAATTTCCACAATGAATCCTAAAGCTTTGTGCCATCCTTTCAGATCTGGTTTGATAAATCCAGAACTGGCAGGTTCAATTCCAAGTCACAGGGAGTTTCTCCCTTCCCAGGGATGTACAGCTACGGAAAGAACAAAGCCTTAGAGCAGACACTGAGTGTGTTACTCCTTAGTTACTACTTAAAAATATAGCTTTTTGAGTCTAGCAAAGCTTTTTCTGCATGAATCTGGAAATATAGGTCAGGTAAGATAAGAAAGTTCACACAGAAACGGGGCTGTCTCCATAGCAAAGGACACAGAGTTAAGCATAGATGCACCTCAACTGCCTCACATTTGCAACTTGCAGGACTAATGTCTAGAGCTCTTCACTTCACGGATCTGAAGACCAGGTTGGCTGCCTCTGCCTTCAGGAGGTTCTTTGGTAGAGGACAAGGCATGCACCTGATTGAAGCAGATCCCAAAATGATTACTGTGAACATTTAGATGTCATCAGAAGGCTCTACAAAGCATCCAAGCCACACTGGAAGCCAAGTGGCGTAAGGTGGCCTAACAGTTCAAATAGTGTTGATCTGCTGCTGCTTTGCTCTTGACATCAATGCACAGCATCCTACTACAGATTATGTTATTTCCCAGAGTATTTTCAATAGCAATTGCTCCCTTCCAGGCCTGAACTGCACTGCATCACTCCCCAAATTGTGCTCTGCTCATAGCTATGGTATAAAAGCTGGACAGTGCATTGGAGATGAACTTAGCCCACACACCTTGGCTGCCCTCTGGGTGATTAGGTCTGCTCACCTAGTTCCTGCTTGTACTTAAGTGGGACAAAATAGCCAACCTTCACTGCTTGGAAAAGAAGAGGTGACACAACCATTGACAAAGTAACTGCAGCCAACCAGTTTTCTCCTGTCCATTGCAAAGTGACTTTGTCTTTCTTTGCCATCGTCTGAGAATGAACCAGTGCAAGAGGTCAAATCTGGTACAATCAATAAATATGTAAAAGAGCACTTGTAAGTACCATCTGTAGTAACTTTTGCTATAAATTTTATGATTTTTTTTTTTAACATAGGCAATTATGGATAGGGCAGAACAAGCTACAACATCTATTCATTGTTCTTTTCCAAGCTAAAACATGATGTTGTATCTCTAACGCACATAGTTTACATCCCTGGAACTTAGATTTAACCTAAGTACCAGATTTCACTAGATAGCCCCTGAAATCTCATTTGCTCCCTTGTCCCCCAAATCACCAGTGACTCTTAAACAAGAGCCATGTGGAGCTGGGGTGGTGCCTACTCACCTGAGCACAAAGTCATGGGAGTCAATTTCTTGGCCATACTGTGACTGCCGCAGGTTCCCAGAGTTGCCCACGACAGCGCATCGTCTGCATGTGAAAGTGCCTCGCTCCTGCAGGGGGTCCCCATCCCCAGGAATGATCCCAAACAATTCCTTGAGGGTAGCATTAATATTCTTTGGAGTTTTCTCTCCTTGCAGCTTCTGTTGGGAAGAAAAATCACTCCAGGTTACTAATGCAGCTTTTCTGTAAGCAAGATGTAGCTTCAAATGCCTGCTCAAAGACCATTCTCACATCTACCTGCAGACACTGTGTCCCATGTTCAGCTGGGAGCTGAAGTGTTAACCCCAAAACCCAACAGAAAAGTGGAAAATCCCTTTTCATTAACTTTTTTAACTTGGTTCCTCCTTTTCCCCCTTTCTCCTTTGATTCCTACACCTCCTCAGTCTCCTTCTAGCCATGGTGGAACAGATAATGAGTTCTCCCCAGGGCTGACCTCAGCAGAATAAATGTTAGCCTGGTGTCTAGAAGCCTAATCCCACTTTGGGACAGATATCTTCTATTAGGACAGGTATAAGGTTTCTTTTAACCCTCCTAGGAAGGACTGAAGAGTCTCAATGAACCTGATGGAGCACAGACACCCCTTCCTCAAATTCTAGCATATGCCAGAAGTGGAATTGGGATATTATATTGCTGCTGCTCTGAACTGTGGAGAAAGCAGCTGCTAGTGAATAGGAAACTATGGTAGAGTTAGTCCTGAGGGTTGGAGATGTAAAATCATCCCAAAAATGCATCCAGGATGAAGAAAACCACCCGGACCTTGGTCATTGTGCCTGTTGCCATGGAGGGAAACTCTTTTGTAAGCAGCTCTGTGGTGCATGGTGGAAACAATGGCTAGGTCAGGAAGGTATAGGCAAGGTGCAGGGCAGGTGATGGTCACACACTCCCTGTCTGGGGCTCTGCTCTCTGAGGGTCACTACAGAGGTTGTGAGCGCTGGCAGAGAGCACTGCCCACCCTTGTGGTTCTCACAAAGGGAGAAGAGCTCCTAACACAAAACCTGCCAAAAGGCTCTGCCCTTGCTCTGCCAGCCCAGGGCAAGGAGAGGCAGGGAGGGAGAGAGGAGAAACACCTTTTCCCACGACTCCCAGCAAGGGCCTGGGGTAATTTGGCTTTAGTTTCCAATGCGCTTCCCTCAAGGGCACCAGGAACTGTTAATTCTTCTTGCTCTCTCTCTCACAAGCAAACACAAACAGATGTATTGCTGTAATTTTTGTTTAAATTCCCTGCTGTCTCTTTGCAGAACTATATAAAGCAACCTTATTTGCACTGAATTCAACAACAGGTCTGCAGAGCTCTGAGCTACAAGGCAGCACTGGGGCTAAGAACTTGAAAAAAAGAAGACAAAGAAATGTTGCATACATAGACTTAATCTTCCTGCTAATCCTTGCTAGCCGATATATTCATGTATGGACTGCACAAGGTGATTGGGATGCAAAGTAATCAGGATGCCCTACCCATTGTTACAGCCATGCTATGGAGTCCTTAGAATTTCTCTGGAGAGACCTTCTAACAGTATTCCAACACCTAAAGGAGGCCTGCAAGAAATCTGGACAGGGACTTTTTACAAGGGCATACAGGGATAGGACAAGGGGGAATGACTTCAAGCTGACAGAGGGGATTTAGATTAGGTATTAGGAAGAAATTCTTCCCTGTGAGGGTGCTAAGGCACTGGCACAGGGTGCCCAGAGAAGCTGTGGCTGCCCCATCCCTGGCAGTGTTCAAGGCCAGGTTGGAAGGGGCTTGGAGCAACCTGCTCTAGTGGAAGGTGTCCCTGCCCATGGCAGGAGGTTGGAACTGGATGAGCTTTAAGGTCCCTTCTAATCTAAACCATTCTGTGATTATCACCACATTACTACGCATGGGGTTATTGATTTACCTAAATTCTTGTGCATTCATTATGAATCCAATCCAACCTTATTTTACTCTGAATATATAAAAAACACTTAATATTAGAGAGTCTGCAGCCTTCAAAATAAATGGAGACTTCATAGATGTCATGGAGCATAGTATCAGGTGGATAATGTAGAAAAACCTGACTTTTTTTTTAAATAGGAACTTATTTTGAGTTATTTGAACACGTGTGCATACACCCAAACTCTGCCTCTGTAAAGGTGATCTGACTTTCTAGTGCCTTTAAGAAAGAAAAGGGAAAACAACCAAACATGTACCAAAATATTAAGAGCAGAGTTATTCTGCAGGGGGAAAAAGTGGGAGACAGACCCAAACACAAACAAAAGAGACAAACCAAACCAACCCAAAATCTTATTTTTGAACTGATTTTCTCTGAGAAAATTCAGATGAAGAAGGTAATTTTCAGAAAATTCTGAGTACTTGAGCCCCCTTTTTAAGTTAAATTGCCTTTTCAGCCAGGATGATAGCATGAGGAAAGAAAAGGATGTGGTGTATTGACATGTTTAATGCATTAAAATTATAAGAAACTATTTACACAGAACAGGGATCTGCCTTTTCTTTCTGTTATGCTGCTGTCAGTCTATAGTAACTGTATAGCAACCAAGTTAAAACATGGGCACCAACACCAGCCTGAAAGCAGGGCACCATCATCCTGTTGGTTGTACGCAACTTCCATAGCAAAGATTATTATTACAGAGATTCCTTCAACGATTTCAAACAGGATGATGACCTGTGCACTGCGATGACCTTATTGCACTGTACCCTTACTGCACAATAAGACATCTGTCCTTAACTCAGGAACAGAACAGAAGCTCTCTGTTTTAATTTCCTCAATGATTATCACATTGGACCACACTTTTCAGGCCTGATCTCCAGTCAGCACTGGTTCTTATCTTCAGTCTTTGACATCTCAGCAAAACAGAGCCGAGAAGACAATGAAGCTGGTTAACTCCAAGGCAAATACAGCTTTTACAAGTACAGACTTACTGTGTGCCAGCTCCTTATTGCACAATGTTTACTTGACTGCCTGAAAAAGATCGTCTTAACAGCATCACAATTACAAGCCAATTATAGTTCACTTTCCCACACCAAATTTTTGTCCTTTTTTGGAGTAATGTTGTTTATTTCTTTACCTTTTAACAAGCTCCCACCAGTCTGGCCTTTGCCATAAATCAACTAAAGTGCTGGGTGAACGTCTGTCCATGCTGAGCAAGGCAGAGCCATAGCAGTGCCATGTGGCTCTTCTGGAACAGCATCCTCCCACCAAGTGCTTTAGATGTGTACCAGAGATATGTGTACGGATACAGCTGCTACGAGAGAGCTTAAATACACTGAAATACCTGAACCCTGTGTCCTCAGTGAAATGGCTGCTCTTCTCAGAAATCTGTGCAAGCAACAGCTGTGTCTAAAGATGAGGTTTAACCTCTTGCTTGAATACAAAAGGTATCTTAACCCACCTTGTGTCCACATATGAAATACCATTAGACCACTTAACCACCCCGCTGCCCTCCATAAAATATTTGTCTGCCTCTTGGGAGTCAACTCTTCACCTTAAGTTGTTAAAAACTGTAATTCAGAGTCCAGATTGAGAAATTTCATAGACCCACATAATCACAGAATGGTTTGGAGTGGAAGAGACCTTAAATCTCATCCAGTTCCAGCCCCTGCCATGGGCAGGGACACCCTCCACTAGACGAGGTTGTTCCAAGCCCCATCCATCCTGGCCTTGAACACTGCCAGTGATGGCGCATCCACAGCTTCTCTGGGCAACCTGTGCCACTGCCTCAGCACCCTCATAGTTAAGAATTTTATCCTAATATTTAATCTAAATCTTCCCTCTTTCAGCTTAAATCCATTGCTCTTTGTCCTATCCCTATATGCCCTTGTCAAAAGTCCCTCTCCAGCCACCTTCTAGGTCCTTTTAGGTACTGGTAAACTGAATCCCGAACCCTTGAATTAGAAGTTACTATTAAATGGCAAGTGTCCTAATCATCTTCAAACTACCCTGTCTTCCCAGCCTCACAATCTCCCCACTTCAAATACAGAAGTTACCAGATGATTTTGCATTTTCATTTAAAAAACGCAAGAAAAAGGGCAAGTAAAAGTACCCTGTAAGTGTATGCGCTTCCTTTCTTTACCCATGAATGGCTTTCCAAGGAACAGCCTGTTGCTCATTCTCCCATCCCTGCGTGCACACGTCCACTAAGGGGACTCCGCTGCTTTAAGAAACTTCCCTGAGCCCGCTGGTACCATCACACTGCCAGAGATTGCCAAGAAGCAATACCCAAAACTCAGCTAAGAGGATGCAAATGGTGTGAATTCAGCCAAGGCTGCTCAGAGCTAACAGCTTGGAGTGGTGAGGACACAGCTATAGGCAGGGGAACCTCAAAGGAAATCTCTCCTGGTACCTGTGCATCCTGCATCTATGGACAAGTTTGGCAGTGTACTAAATACACTTTCAAAATCCCAATTTATGAACAGCTAGAAAATATCCTGCTTAACCTCTAATTATTGGTGTGATGTGAAGGCAGATGGAGCATGGACCAAGACACAACGTTTATAGTGGACAGGCAGGTATACCTGTGCATTTTGCAGCCCTGTGAGCATGCAGCCAGGCAGCCTGGGGAATTTGATGCCTTTTGTAATTTTTTAACTGTTTTTAAATGATAAAGAGGGAATAAAGCCCCATTAGAGTCTCTTTTACACAGCTACTGATTGCCTCGCTGCAGCAGTTCGGAGGCATTAATACTGACGCAGCGCTTCCCAGCTATAAGGTATTGAACAAAGATTAATCCTAGCAACAGCCTGGTGGGGCAAATCCAGGTAATCTCCATTTTGCAGATGGAAGGAGAGGTTAAAAGGAAACCATCAATTTTAAATATGCCTCCTTGGTCTGGAAAATATGGCATTATTATTGTCATATTTAATGTCCTGCAATTACCATGCATCAAAGAGATTAAGGGAAGAATATAGAGGCTTTCAAGAGTTTGGGGTCTGTTTAATCATTTGTGTCTGTCAAAAAATATGTATTCTCAAATATGAATGTAATGTGCATACTTTATGTAAATATCCTACAATGATATGCATATGCCATGTGCATATGAGTTCTGACTTCCATGGCTCATAGGTCACCTCCATGCCACTCTAAGGAGCAAAGACCCTTCCTCCACCAGCTCTGTGTGCCTTTGTTTCTAGTTGCAGGATGTCTGCAGCTCTGCAGAGCACACTGCAGTGCTTAGAGAGACCCATGAACGTGGATCACCTCCAGATCCATCTGTCCTCATATGTCCAAGGCTGGTCTAAATGGCCTGCTTGTGCCCTAGCAGTACAACACCAGGTAGGAGTGGGCATGTAGCAGGCACTGGGACTAGTGCCTGGGATCTGGGTTGGATTTCTGCTACCTTCGGTGCTCTGAGCCCTGTGTATTCCTTTCAAAGTGTCACAGAGAGCATCCCAGTTTTAAAGACTTCTGGTGATCCAAGAAGTTGGGCAGATTTCCTACAAAGAGCATTCAAAATGCATGACTCAGGTGCCAGGTAGCTCTGCTGCTGTCCTAAAAATCAGCTCAGCACATGTATTGGGAATGCCCTCTTTGTCTGCCGTACGGTTAACAAGTCTTTAAGCTGTATACTGCACTTTTTCCTACAAACACAATGAGTAAAAACTAACATTTTGTTTTCAATAGGCTGATCACATGGCCCCACAAGCAGAGCTTTCTTCCTAAAAAAAACCCAAAGCAAAACCCTCAAATATCATAAGACTCGAGATAAAAATTGTTGTCGCGTTTATGAACAATGTGCTACAGATAAGATTGCCAGGGAACTCTGAGCCTGATTTTACTTATGACAACTTTAATCCATCAACCTCAACAGGCTTATTGTGGATTTAGAACATCGGGTTCTGATCTCATGTTTTTAATACCTTCTGACCATCAAAAACAATGCCAAAACCCCTGAGAATGAAACTAGAAAGCTATAACTAAGTGCTATGCTGTGTTATGGCACAGTTTCTTTGTTTGCCCTCATTCCTTACATCCACAGCACTTGTGTCATGGAACAACAATGAAAAGCTTGCAGGTGAGCCGGCTCAGGGAGGTGGGGATGATAATATAAACAGCAAGAAATGTGTCACATAACACAAGGTGCAACTTCCAAAGCACTGAGACTCTCCCAGTCCCTGAGCATCTATCTTATGCTAAGATAAGGCAGACGCATGGATAGGTAAGAGATATGCAAGTAGAAGAGAAAAGAAAGAGAGAGAGGAGGAAGGAAGGAAGGAAAAGAAGGAAAGGAGGCATCCTGACAGCCATGTGAAGAGCTGTAAGCAAGTGAAACCACCCCATCCTTTAGCCCCAAATGTCACTTCACCTCAAATACTGGCTCTGAAATCAGTCCTTGCTTTCCTACAAGTGGAGGGATACTAATGCTCCTTACTAATACTAATGTTTCTTATTCACATATACAACAACAGGGTTAATGGGAAGGGAGGTCATACTGAGCCTGGTGATAGACAGCTCTCTGGCAAGGACTCTGCCTGTGTTTAGTCCAAGCATATCACATGGGTCTCCCTGTGACAGGAAAGTCACAGCCTCATTGCAAACAGATCCAGTGAAATCACCCTCACCTCAGTTACAGCATAACGAAACCAGCACGCTGTCTGAAGTCAGTTCCTGACAGCAAACACAGTCATTTCTCGCATGAAATGAAGTTTAAGAACTCTCAGGTCTCCTCACGCCTCATCTTTTAAGTACAAATACAGTAAAAAGTCACAGATTTCTGAGTTGGCAAAGCAAGCAAGAGTAATACACGGCCGTGAGCAACGTTTCATTTAAGACCGGCTGAAATCTCAGTATCGCTTTGAAGATGAGCCTAAAAACGAACAGTGAAAAAGGGAATGCAAATGGGATGCACCTGGGAATTACTGTAGAAATGACACTGCCTTTGAAAGGCTTACCCAAAAGCAACATGTACATAGGAAACAGGCTGCAATGAGGAGCTGGGTTTACCCAGAGGCATCTTTCAGAGGAGTCAGGGCACCTTCTCCATCTACTATAGATTAGGGCATGTATTTTCAGTAAGGAACTGATTTCCAATAGACAACAAAGTTTTGGGGGACACCAAAATATTTCACACAATCTGGTTGAAGATAAGTTCTGGCTGAAAAAAAAATACGGTGGGAAAAGCATAGAAATCTTAGAAGTTTTATTTTTACCATCTAAGAAAAAAGTGCTTTGAGTTTGTGTTCTGAAGTGGTGCATTTCCTTTGAACTTGACCTGAATTCAAAAAAATAAATGAAAACAATAAAAATAGGGTCGGACAGCCCTGAAAATTAAACCAAAAGCTTTTACTTGGGGGTGGGTAGAGAAAAGAAAACACTTCTGGCAGTCCTGAAAGTCACTGTTTTTTAGTTCAGCCGAAAAAGAAACAACCCTCCCCCAAAAAAATCTGTTTCAGGTTGAGTTGAAGTGAGGTATTTGTGCCTTTCTGTTTGTTTCAGCCCCACTACAAGGAGAATTAGAAATTCAAAGTTCTGTACTAGGAGTCCTAAGCTTTTTCTTCCTTTCCCATTTCTTTTAAGAGAGGATCCATTCAAACCTCATGTTTAAAATCGAGTGAGGTCTGAGTGCAGAATGCAGTGTGGTTTTGCCCAGCGGCGATGTGCTAGCCCTTGGGGACTAGCAGAGGCACTGTGCCCACCAGCACAGCCTCTGCACCAATGACAGGATTTAGCCTTGACTATCCCATCCTGTCCCCAGCATATCCTCAAGGTGCTGAGTGCTCCCCATTTCTGCAGAGGCAGTATCAGGACACATTTCACAGCCAGCCTGAACACTCATGGTGTTCATGAACATCCTCATCCTCTGGAACTGGGGTATCACCTCATCCCCAAAACCTGCCAACTGTTAGGTCAGCTCAGGTCCCTGGTAAAACCTCACCCCAGGGCAAGTGGAACTAGGACTTGAGCTTGTCATCTTCCCTTCTCATGGCTCCAGCAAAGCTCAGCTAAAAGTTATGGAATCATAGAATCAGCTAGTTTGGGAAAGACCTTTAATATCATCAAGGCCAACCATTAGCTCAGGACTGCCAAGAGCATCACTAAACCATGTCACTAAGGGCTTCATCTACATGGTTTCTGAACACAGGAAATGTGGGGACCAGAAGGAAAAGCATCTGGGGGCTGCAAGAAAAAACACAAATGATGGGAAATCTGAGTCATGGTCAAGGAGATGGTGAAAGGATAACGCCTGGAGTATGTGAGACTCACAGCAAAAAAAAAGGAGGGTTTAATTTTAAAATGAGGGTATCATTTATGCAACAGTTAAAGCTGTTGTTTAGTGGCATCTCTTTTTCTCTTCTGTAAATGCAACAGCCAGCAGAGTGAGAAGTGATCAGATACAGCCTCATTCCCACAGCACTTAACACCTCCTCCAAACCTAAATGCCCTCACTGTGAAAGTGGGTGACTGCGGAGGGGGTTCCCCAGGGTGCCAGGAAAGGGCTGAAAGCCCCAAATTCGGTATCAAGGGTTGCTGTGCTCATTGCAGGCTGTTATGTGTTCAAAGAAAGGCAGAGGGACACTGTTTTTCCAGAAGGAGAAAGCAAGTCACAATGAAACTGCAACTTAACTGGGGTCACTGCAGCCAGAACCTATGTGTTAGCAGCTCAGCAGCGCAGACCATAAGCAATTAATTTAATCGATGTCTTGTTTCAAGAGGACATAAAAGAGGCTTTAATTAGGTAAAACGTCGGGATACACCCTCTTCCCTTGTGTGCTTTTTGAGGAAGGCATCTGCTAGCTTTCATGATGCTTGGGTCAGGCTCATTGAACCACCCTGCTCAAGGATAAGCTAGAGCTGCTCCTTCCCAGTGACCCGTGATTGCCCTGCGATAAGCAGGGACATCTTCAACTAGATCAGGTTGCCCAGAACCACATCCATCCAGCCTGGCCTTGAATGGCTGCAGGGATGGCGCATCCATCACCTCTCTGGGCAACCTATGCCAGTGTTTTACCAACCTCACTGTAAAGAATTTCTTCCTCACATCCAGCCTGAATCTTAGTTCTTTCAGTTTAGAAACTAAAAGAACCCTCTTTTAGTTTAAAACCATAACCCCTCATCCTATCACAACAGATCCTGCTAAAAAGTCTCTCCCAATCTTTCTTATAGGCCCCTTTGAAGTACTGAAAGGCTGCAATAAGGTGACCCCAGAGTCTTCTCTTCTCCAGGCTGAACAACCCCAACTCTCAGCCTTTACTCATAGAAGAGGTGATCCATTCCTCTGATCATTTCTGTGGCTCTCTTCCAGACCCTCTCCAACAGATCCATGTCTTTACTATCCTGAGGACTCCAGAGCTGGATGTGGTAATCCATGTCTTATGATAGGGAGAGCCCCAAGGGAATTACACACTTTCACGAGCTTGCTTTGCTACCTCAGATGGCAAAAGCCCTTTTTACCATCTGAAGACACACAACGTGGCTTACAAAGTCCAGTCTTTCCAAGGGAAGGGAGAAAAAGGCAATATTAACATTTGCAAATTCTGGGTTCACCCCCTAACTCTGCCAGGGACTCTTCTACCTTGGAGCAAGTGAACGTGTTTAGCCTACAAGCTAAACAGCAGCACGAACACCCACATTCTTCCACCTCTGCTTCCTTGTCAGCTTGAGATGGGAAAAGCTTTTGGCAGGAACCAGCTCTCAGGATCTGCTCAGCATTGCTCAAAGCCTGACACCAGAACCATCGCACAAACACCAGGCTGCATCCACACCTCCCACTTACCAGCCACCACCTGTAGCTGTCTTCTGGGATCAAGGCATTTTGTGAGGTCAGAAAAGGTTGCATAGTTGAATTAAATCTCTGATCGAACCAGAGGGAACGTCCCAGCTCCGAGATGCACGTGCGACAGCTGCAGGGTCTCTTGGGGTACTTGAAGAGCTTCTGGACTTGCTCTGAAAACTGCATGATGAGGTGCCTCGGGTCCCACGTGTTGGTGGTCACCTGGTGCGTGTAGTTCAGCAGAAACGACGTTACCGTGATGAGCAGAAAGGCGAAGGTAAACACTTTCACGTTCCTCCTCCTTACGGTGACCATCTTTGCCACTCGGGTTCTGCCGTCAAGCACAATGTAAGGCAAAAAAGGAAAGGATGCTGCAGGCACCTGCCAGTTACCACCCCAGGCTTAGGCTGAACATACAAACTCCATCCATATGGGAAGAAGCTACATTTCTCCCAAAATAGGCTTCAAAAAGGCAAAGCTGTGTATCTCCTTTCACGTCCTCACAGTGCTTCCACTGCTGATAGCTTCTCCCAATAAACGTTCAAGATGGACCCTTGTCCTTCCACGTTCCAGAAGATTTAGAGGAGAGCAATATCAGCATTAGAATTTAGGTTTTCTGTGTGGCAGCAAGCCATAAATTAAAGCAAGCAGATTGTAGAAACAAAAGGGAGGTTATTTAGTTTGTATCTCGGAAGTCAGCTCACGAAGGATCGGATCAGATCATCCAGGGACGTACATTCCAGCAGGGAGACGCGCTTTGATGTCCATTTAATCCACGGAGAGCAGTTTGCAGCCTGGAGACACACAGAAAAAAAAAAAGACAGAAAAACTATTGTCAGAATATTTATTTTGCATTCCTCCCAACTTAATTCCTCTGTTTTTCTCTGCCCATCACAAAACTTGCCATCAGCTCAGACAGCCTTTGACACAGCAGCACCGGCTGTGATTTCTGCCTTGGTATTTGCATACTGAGAAGTTTCAGGGTGAACTTTCCGAAAGGGCAGAGAATAGACCTGTGGACACTGAGTCCCTTTTTATTGAAAGAGCCTCCTTGCTCTGGCTGTATCTGAATTACAGTTTGAGCAATGACTCACCTCCTCCCCTTATGCTGACCTTAAGAGCCACAAGATACGCAGCAAAGTATTCATAACTCAAAGCAGCTGAACAAAAAGCATTCGTCAAAGAAGGAGGAGCAGGACTGGGAAGAAGAGGAATTTGCTCCTCTCTCTTCCTCCCCACAACCAGCTTAATTTCTTAAGCAATGGGGCTGGACTCGTGATTCAAAGAAACCTTATATGTGCTGGGACGGACAGGGGAAAAAGCATAAATGGCTTTTGTTTCACATGGATTATTGCTATTTTTCCTGCCAAGGAAGGGTAGGTGAGGGCAGCCGGTGATCTCAGAGAGTTCCCATGGGATCCTGAGCCAGGCAGAGAGGCAGGAAGCTGCTTTGCCTCAATGAGTCGGGGGACACAGAGCGACCCGGAGCTGCTCTCTGTTCCCCCCTGGCTGGAAGCAGTGATTTAAACGAGTTTTTAAAGTCAAAAAGTGGATCACTTCCTCCCACGATGCCATTGTTTTGTGGGAAGAAAAACATGTTGTGGTTTTTCAAAGTTCGGATGTTTGCAAAAAGCCCCCAAAGTGCCATTGGTTAAATAACACTCTTGTGATTAAAAATAAAAAGAAGGAAAGCATCACAGAAGCATCTGTGTCAGAACACATGTAGATTATGAACAAGCCCAGCAACAGTCTCCTTCACTGCTCAGCTGCAGGCTTCAGACCAGCAAACAAACAGCAAAACTACAACTGTGACTGTTAAAACCCATCATTCCAACCCATTCTGTGCGTCACGTTGATGCAGGACCCAAATCCAATGCTTATGAGGGCGTGGAGAAGTGCATCTGGTGGTCACAGCTCTGGGCTGGGTACAACATCCCCAGCTTTGCTGCTGGCTTTTCTCCTGAGGATCTGCAAGGCCAAATGGGGTTTGTCAGGGTGTCCTGGAGACAGCACAGGCCTGGTTTGTAGAGGCGGCATGTAAATATTTACTGAGCCCCATAAAACCAAATCCAAAGGCAGGAGCCTCAGACAGTGGTCTTAAGCCTTTGCTCTACCTCATGTTTCTCATCCGCAGCACGTGATGGGTAGTGTGTGCTGTTCAATCAGCGGCTGTTTGCCAAATGCCTTGAGATTTCTTTTAAGTCTGGCCCCTACAAATGCATTTACAGGAGCTCAAGGGCTGACAAGTGGGTCTGGCTGGACAACAAAAGGCTTTATTAACCCCGGCTGCTTGGGATCGCCTGCACCAGTGAATCAAACAGCACCAGGGAACAATCCTGTACTCATTTTAGCTTTTTAGAAGGAAGTTTTGGGGCTAACCAGAAAGCTTCCAAACCGCTTAATTTGGGAATCACAACCCAAAAGGTGGTGGGGATGCTGTTACTGTGCCTTGGAGAAGTAGAAAGGGAGCTTAAGAGCACAGTCCCCATGCACGGCCCTGTCTGCTCCAGCTGGAGATCAGCCCCAAACACATTTGTTTTACTAACCTAGATGTTGTTGTTGTTACTCTAAACAAACCCACAGCCTCCAACCCTCCCAAAACAATGCCAAATAAGAGGCACAGACTGATTCTCCCTTTATGGAGCAGATACTTCAAGAGCTGCGATGCTGGCGGGTGGAACCCCTACTGCCAGGCTAAGTCAGTATTTATAAACACAGCTCCTGCTCTTCTATTATTAAGTAGAGGAGAGAGGGGGGATTGTCCAGCCTTTCTTGCAAAAGCCTATAAAATGGGTTATTGTTCATTAAAGAAACAGTTCTGGCTTCCGAAACAAACACTTATTTCACCATTTGTTTTTATTAGTTATCTTTTTTTAAGTGAACTTAGGTTAAACTTATTTAGAATTGGGAAGAAACCCAACCAACCAAAGCAAACCCCAAACAAACCTGTGTTTATGCAACAGACTGCAGTGCCTCCAAACCCCTAATCATCCCGCCTTTTATAGCACGTGATGGGAAGGTGAGAAACCAGAACTCCCAAGGCCCTTCTCCAGTGTGGAAATAAACACCAGATACTCTATTTTAGTGCTTGTTGCTTACAGTTTCCTATGAATGCCCATGTTTCCTATGGATACTCATGATAGAAAAGAAAAGAATATATATCTATAACCTGACAGAAAGGTTCTGGGAACTATAAATGTGGTTTAGGGACTGAGGAAAAGGAAGGCTGAAATGAATGGAAAATGCTTTCATCAAGTTCACTGTAACTTGGATCGGGACCATTCTTTTCCCTTCGTAAAACACACACTGGATCCAACCCAGACATCAGTACTTTCACTCTCCCCAGTATCTCGCACCGCATCTCAGACCATCCCTGAGTCCCCCTCTGCTCACATATATACATAAATCTTCACAAAAGGGATTCCATAGGATTTGCCAGTGGGAAGTGGGAAGGGCAGGGATGATGCCAAAGCAGCAGCTGGTGTGGGAAACCAGGCAGGGCTGCCAACTCTAGCTGCCGGCAATGTTTTACCTCCTGATACTATTTGCAATAGTTAATTTAAGTCATTACACGTGAGCAGGGTGATACGAGCCACGGTCCTTATCAACACACCTCTGCGTGACCTTGGCATTGGTACCTCTCTGAACAGGCTATTTTGGCCTCGCACCCAGAAAGTATTTCTGGGGACCTCACGTATAGAGATTAAAACTACGTGCTCAGCTCTCATCCCAGCTATGGTCCCCCGGGAGTTAAACAGAGTTAAAGTACAGTGTGCAGTGGCTCCAGCCTAGGCAAGCAGCAGATTAAGCTACCTTAAGTGATTGTGTGCTTAAGGTGATATTTGTGATCTGGATTTCTCCTGCTACCTTCCCACCTCCTCCCACTTCCTATATATACCCTTGTCCCCGTGTCCGACACTCCTGTACACTACAGCATAACTAAGTTATGTCAGGGTTAACAATAATAAACATAATAATTAATAATAATAAACATAATTTATGTTGCCAGTGGCATGCAGTGCAGAGAAAATGTGAAATGACAGTGACCCAGGCAAGAGCAGAGAGGGGCAGGTTCAGAAGATGGAGCACGTTCCTCCAGTATCTGTCCTGAGGATAAGAGTGGGCCCAGTGTGATTAAATGGTCTTAAAGGAAAGCAGAGCTTAATGGTTTATATTATAAAATATACCAGGATCGACCCACTGGCTTCTCACATTTTAGAAAGCAGGAACAGAGCTTTTTTTTTTTTCTTTCCTTTTTTTGTTCTCCAGGGTAGATCTTTATTTTTGTTGTAAACTCCCAATCTGAAGAATGTCCCTGGTCCCTTGCCAATTTGGCAATTAACAGGCAAGAATAAAAACCCATCAGTTCAATGGACTAACATAAAGCAATCCTTAACACCTTCAGGAAATATTTTTTGACAAATCCACCTACAAATGCAGTGAATTCTCACCGCACTTGTTCTGTTATGTGATAAAAGCAAAGCTGATCTGCACACCCACAAAGGAGCACAGAAAGACAACAGCAGGAGGGGCAGCCTAAATAATACCCTGTCCCAAAGGCTCCCAGGCCCATCCCAGGAGCCATCAGCCCATCAAAGTCTGCACCAGCCCCAAGGAGCACAATGGCACAAACATAGTTGGGAACCTGAAATAAGGGCTCAGAAGAAGGGACATCCTGTCTGGGTCCCTCCCAAGGCTGGTCCAGGACAGCCTCAGCCCCTGCGTCCAGACATGAAGCCCACCCGGATGCTCAACACCAGAGCATGTTTGGGACTGAGGGTAGTTGCTGCCTGGGCACAAGGGACGTGTTATAGGATACAGGGGAAAAGCATTTGGGGATTGCACAAGATCTGTGTGGTCAGTCACACAATACTAGCAAAATGATTTATTTCTTGATTTTTCTTTTTAAAGAGATAGGTTTTAAATGAAGAAAAAGATGTAGAAAATAATAATGAAAAAAAAGTAAGAAAAGAAATCACTGCACTCCCTCTCATCCCCCCAAGCTGTAAATATCCCTCTACACTAAGGTATAGTTTGACTCCTTTTTGATGCCTACTTTGCCATCACTACTTCAAGGAGATCTCTGTTAGCTCACATTGGATGCTGACAGTTCAGTATCCAGCTTTTGCCTTCTAGCCAGTAACTCACATTAAATCCCCAGCGTGAAACACACTTCACTAGTTTGAAGTTGCCAGCGTTATCCAGACACAGCGCGTTGGGCAGAACAGCACAGAGGCAACAGGGAACAGCATCCCTATACAGAGATATTTCCAGCTTTCCATTCACTGCCTGAATAGTCCAGAGGTCCCAAAGTCCTTTAGACACAAAACCCACGTACCCACCTTCCCTTATGGAAGCTGGGAAGGCTGTAGCTCTCTCATGACTGATGGTGGCCATCTACAACCCACAGTATTTTACAGCTGGAAACTGTATACTGCAAGGAACTGAGATTTGCTGGAATTCAACTTCAAGAAGGGCTGTGCTAAAAGGTCTTGGCAGCAGAACTGTGAGTGCCCATTTTTCAGAAGCACAGCTTAGATCCCCCTCCCCTTGCAAAACCTCCAAAGTTGAATTAGTTTCCCAGCTAAGCCACTCACAGCTATGTTATTATAAAGCCTTTTGGCAACACAAACAGGACAGCCTCAAGCATCCTTCCTTCTGTTTTGTGTCTTTCTTTCCATCCGCACTCCTCGTGAGTAACTACTTGAGCAACCCTCGGTCTGAAAGCCCTGGCCTTGGAGGGGATGGAAGGTTAAATCTTGCTTTACTACATCCACAGAGGCCCAGAGTAGTCTCAGAAGATGTCACCCCGGGCCAGCAAAAAGCCTGTCCCTGGAAAGATACACATAAATTTCCGCCCCAGGTCTGTGCTTGGAGGAACAATGGAGGGGACTGTTTCACTCCAAACCACAGGCTCTGTCTGCCCTGCCCTGGCTCATCACTGGCTGCCTCCCACTGCCCGGAGCTGGCTGACATTTAGACAGAAACACTTCCTTGGTCTGACACCTTGCCAGAGACCTCTGAGCATGAGGATTCTGCTACGTGAGACAGACTGTGCAATTATGAGACAGCCTGGCAACCCGTCAGAGTTAAACATAGGGCAGAAACGTGAATCACACTTAACCAGATGATGCTGGGAGCCCCTGCAAGACCTCTGTTCCACCTCCTGCAGCTCCAGGAGATCAGTCTTACCAAGCATAGAAGGCTGCATGAGGGCTGGCCACACAAGAGGATGATGCCTGTGCCCCAGCACAACCCCTGCGACTTCAATCTGTTCATGGTGTGACTTCTCACGTGCTCCTGGCACCATGAAACTGGCAGGCAAAGGTTAGCTCCATCCTCAGACACAAAAAAGCCACCACAGCATGCAATGTTGGAAAAGCACCAGCTGCCACGTGACTTTCCCCTTTTCCATCCATAACTTAATTAAAATGGAACTGTGCTTTGTTCCTTGGAGCCAACTGGTTCCTCTCTTCTGAGCACCATTAAATGCTCAAAGGGATGCCACAGGTACTGCTGCCCCATGTGCCCACAGCCACACAAAAGCTGCCCCAAGTCTCACCAGTCATTTAATCAGGGACAAAATGATCTGTAACTCTTCTACCCCACCCCGATCATCTAAATCTGACTGCCACTGTGAGACAGGGTCACAGCATTGAAGTCAGGCAAGACAGCTGGTGCACCAGTCTTTGATTTATTAAAATACTCACCCCAAGCAAACCCAACTCATCAAGCAAATAAAACCATTCAGGGACACCTAAGCCATGAGAAAAGTAGCTTTAGACAAATCTGAAGACAGCAGCTCCTCCATGCTCCTTGGATTTGGAGCCAGCTATTAGTCTGTGTTTCATCCATCACAGTGAAGAAAAGAAAAACTGGAGGTGGTTTATGGAGCATAAATGCATGACGTTCTAGGTGCCAGCATCTGAAATGAAATCAGTACCTACTTGTGTCTTACCAGTGAGCAGGCTCGGGCTGGCCAGGTATACAGGAGTTCTCCCTGGTACTCTTAACACAGCTTGCCCTGCCCACATGCGTAACAGGTCTGTGCAGCCAGGGTAAGCAAACAGCTTTTTATATAAGATGTGTGTAAGATTAACAGAATGTTGGGTGGGGAATTTGCATTCTGCTGCCTCAAAATAAATCTTTATCTTGGCAGACATTAACAAGCATGTTGCTGAGCGGTCTGGAAGTGAAAACTCCCTTACAGGGCTTGAGGAAAGGGTTTTCTGGCTCAGAAAGGGTCATGAGCCTGCCCGTATCCTCGAGCTGCCATCCCTGCCTCCTTCCACCGAGATGAAGATGTTTTGTCCTTCACTGCTTCCTCCTCCCTCACATTCCAAGAGTCAGCTCCTGTAAGGGGTGTTTGGCCTAGAGCAAATATTGTTTTTATCCTGCCTGTGTTGAGCAACTTGAGCTCTAAATCACATTTTAAACCATCAGTCTTATGCAGCTCCAGCCCTGCTTTGCAGAGGATGATTTGGGGAGGGTACCAGTAATACCCTAGGGCCTGTAGTGAGAGGACAAGGGGTACGGGTTTTAAACTAAAAGAAGTTACATTCAGACTAGATATAGAGAAGAAATTCTTTACTGTGAGGGTGGCAAAACACTGGAACAGGTTGCTCAGACAGGTGGAAGATGTTCCACCCCTGGAAATATTCAAGGCCAGGTAGGATGGGGCTCTCAGCAAACTCATCTAGTTGAAGATATCCCTGTTTCTTGCAGTGGGGTTGGACTATATGACCCGTAAAGGTCTCTTCCAACACAAACTATTTATGATCCTATGATCAGAGGGCTGGAGCACCTCTCCTATGAAGACAGTTTGAGAGAGCTGGGGTCGCTCAGCCTGGAGAAGAGAAGACTCAAGGGAGACCTTATAACAGTCTTCCAATACCTAAAGGAGACCTATATGAAATCTGGAGAGGGACCTTTTACAAGGGCATGTAGTGACAGGGCAAGGGGAAATGGGTTTAAACTGACAGAGGGGAGACTGAGATTAGACAGTAGGGAAAAATTCCCTGTGGGGTTGCTGAGGCCCTGGCACAGGGTTCCCACAGAAGCTGTGCCTGCCCCATCCCTGGCACTGTTCAAGGCCAGGTTGGACACAGGGGCTGGGAGCAACCTGCTCTAGTGGAAGGTGTCCTTGGCTATGGCAGGGGATTGGACCTGGATGAGCTCTAAGGTCCTTTCCAATCCAAACCATTCTGTGAGTCTATGATTTTATGAATAAAAAATGCCGATGCTGCAAATTCATTCCAGGATCCCAATCAAACTGCCACCTCTTTCATAAACGCTGTGCTCTCTACTACCATATCGTCATAGAGGACCTGATCTTCAGCTTCAAGAAAAGCAAAAGTAGGCTTGGGGTGAAAGACAAGGCTGCAGGGGGGCCCAGCTCCCTCTCTTGGTGACAGCAGCTATGCAACTCTGACATTCACCTATCACTGGGAAACACACGGATGACTGGCTATAGAGATAAACTCAGGGTCAAATTCTTTCCAACGGGGGCTATAATGTAAATAAGTCACAGTTTATGCAATAACTCTTCATTACTGTGGCCAGGCCTGGTATCCTGTCAGACTCGTTGAAAAGTCCTGCTGATAATGTACCAAAACGTGCCAGTCTGAACTCCTCCTGGTCATTACGGTACCAAAGGAGTGCTCAGGCACATCTGCAGACCGTGAAGCAACCACCCTTTGCAAACTGGTTCGTTGGTGTCTTCTTCCTGGGATAAACTGGGAGAGGCCAGTGAAAAGGACGGTGAATTCAAACTTAACGGGCAGCTCCACTGCTGACCTGTTTGTGGTCCATTCCTTTGGCTCAACTCTCAGACCAAGTATTTTCAGGACAAAATAGGAGCCCCAGAACGAGAGCGATGTCCATCCAAGCCATGAATAGCAGTGATTACAGCTGAGACGGTGGAGGCTGCCAGGTTTTACCAGGGATGTGCTGAAAACCAGCAGCAGGAAACTAAGCTGCTGGTAGTAACATCTTCCACAGCCTCTCTCTTGCCAAGTGATTTTGGAGGTGCTCTACCTCTTTGCACACAGTCTATTGTCAAGAAATGGCACCTCTACTTCTCTGGTGGTACTTCAATTTCATTCATATATTCCAACCCCCCTTCCCCACAAACACATTGTTGTTTTAAACAGCAAATATATCCCTACAAGCTCTTAAAAAAATATTCCTTTCCTTCTTCATCCTGTAGTCTGCAATGCTGGACAGACACGCAGGTTTAACCTGCTGGGCAACTATGGGAGCTTTTCTGTGGTAGGTCAATATCCATAAATGGGTCAGGATAGGACTTTTTGTGTTGTCTTTACATCTAGGCTGGAACACTGAGAGTCTAAAGCTGGGGCAATAGAAACAATAACTATGGTGAAAATCCGAAGCTAAAATGCACTCACTAAGATTCATTCACTCTTATCTCTGTGAATAGCTCTACTTTGAAGAGTTGCTTAAAAACATGAAGCAGAAACTGGACACATAAAAACTGCTGTTTGATTCCTGTTGACAACCCTTGATGGCACAGAGTCCACGGTGAACAGAGTGCCCTTGTAATCTCTCGACCTTCCCGTGCCCTTAGGTTATTTGCAGGTTGGGATCAAAGCTCTGCTACCCTGTCCTTGGGAAAAAAGAGCCATCAAAGGGGTTTCCAGGACACCTACGTGTGTTTGCACCTAGCTCAGTTTTTAAACAGTTCATGATAAGGCAGTTGTAGAGTTGGCAAGGGGGTTTTCAAGCACAGTTTACTTTATGCGGGTTTTGTGATCAGATTGTCAAATTGAATCAGTAGATACAATTATTTTCTACTTTTTCTGTTTCAAGCAATTTTCAAATAAGAAGCATCTCTGACATTTTAAATGCAAAATTCTAGTTTTCATTTTGAAAAACAACCTCCTAGAAAATGGCTATTTATGGTAATTACAAGAAATCAAGACACTGAGCAGTTCAAACTAAGCTACAATTGTAAAGAGCTCTATTTTCACTCCTGCTAGGAGAAACGTGAAAAAAATTATCACTTCTTTTAGGCTCTGCCTTCATACTGGGCTATGTTTCTTTTAAAGTCTTGCCAATTCCCCAGAGACAATAAGAATGCTACTTTCAGGTAATCCAAATATAGAAAGACAAAGGATGGCAACAGCAGTAGTAGAAATAGACGCAAGCTCTAAGTATTGTAGAAGCGAACTCCTGTGTGTGCATTAGTTTCAGTTTTATGGGATTACAGGCAAGGATGCAGGATTATATGAGATTATAGAACACTTGGAATGAAAGGTGGGAGGTGTTTTGACCCTGGCTGAACACTGGGTACCCACCAAAGCTGCCCTGCCACTGCCCTCCTCAACTCAGCAAGGGAAAGAAAATAGGTTGATAGGCTCATGGATCAAGGTAAGGACAGGGAGTGATCATTCAGCAATTACCATCATGAGCAAAACAGATGTGACTTGGGGAAATTAGTTTAATTTATTACAAATCAAATCAGACTGGATAATGGGAAATAAAAACTTAATCCTAAAACACCTTTCCCTTCTTCATGGGTTTAACTTCTCTCATGATTTTCTCTACATCCTCCCCTCCAGTGGCATAGGGAGATGGGGAATGGGGGTTGCTGTCAGTGCATCACACATAGTCTCTGCTGCTCCTTCCTCCTCATAGGAAGGACTCCTCACACTCTTCCCCTGCTCCAGCGTGGGGCCCTTCCACAGGGTCAGCCCTTCAGGAACAGGCTGCTCCAGTGTGGGTCCCTTCCATGGAGCGCATCCTTCAGGAATAGACTGCTCCAATGTGGGTCCCTTTCTCTGCGCACTCCCACTGTTGTTGACTGGCTTGGCCATGGTATGCTGGTTTCAGCTGGGACAGAGTTAATTTTCTTCCTAGTGTCTGGCACAGTGCTGTGCTTTGAATTTAGGAGCTTAATGTCGGTAACACACTGATGTTTCAGTTGTTGCTGAGCAGTGCTCACACTAAGTCAAGGACTTTTCAGCTTCTCATGCCCTGCCGGCAAGGAGGACAGAAGGGCACAAGAAGCTGGGAGGGGACACAGCCAGTACAGTGATCCACACTGGACAAATGGATATCCCACACTATATGCTGCTATGCTGAACAGTGAAACTGAGGGAGTTGGCTGGGCAGGGGTGGCCCACTGCTTGGGGACTGATGGGCACTGGTCAGCAAGTGGTAAGCAAATGCATTGAGTATCACTGGTTCTGTATATCCCTTTATCATTATTAGCTTTCCTTCCTTTTCTGTCATATTAAACTGTCTTTAACTCAACCCACAAGTTTTACCTTTATTCTAATTCTCTCCCCTGTGTCCTTTCCCTGGGGGGAAAGTGAGTGAAAGGCTGTGTGGTGTTTGGCTGCCTGCAGGGTTAAACCACACTTGGCTAGTGCTGAGTCCATCTTGGAGTTAACTGGCACTGGGCCTATCATACATAGGGGAAGCTTCTATCAGCTTCTCACAGAAGCCTTCCACCTGCTACCAGAACGTTGCCACGCAAACCTAACAGGACGGAACTCAATCACATTGACAGCAGGCACTTTTCTAGACTGTCTGTGAGTATGCAGCTCAAAAACATTCACTGATTTCTTGGTTAAAACTGCAGGGAAACATATGACTATAAATACAGTAGTTCACATGGAACAGACTTCAAAGAATATGTTGTAAGGAGCTGTGATTTCTGATATTAAGAGAGTGATTAGCGCACTGCAGGGACCCTCATGGCATTATAATCCTAAATGCAGAGAAAGATTAGATGATAATGACAATATTGATGGCAATGTCAATAATCTCTAAAATCTTGGGAACATATTTCTGTCCCCATGTGAGCATCTCCGACTCTCTTTGCTGGGATTCCTGCCCTGAAGCAATACCAAGCAGCTGTTGGCAATGTGAGGTTGTTAACTGGAGTTCACACTGATGGGCTCCTCATTAAACCAACAGCGTTTCTCTTACAATCGATGACACCGACTGATACGGCTCTGCATTAAACATTTATTCATCAGACAGATTGAATCCACTCTGGAGAAGGTTTAATGACACCACAGGGATTTTCTCCTTCATTTACCTGGGATTTATGTTTAGTCTTTCTGGTGCTACAAAGGTGTCAAACTGCCCACAATTAAATTCAGAGGTATTTTAGCATCTGTGCATAGTCTGGACCCGGCAGCTGGGGCAAGCTATGGCAAGGAAAAATAATACTTAGTGTTTTCCATTTATTGTTCACACTTGTGAGAGTTTGGCAGCCACAGTAAGTTTATAATATCAATAACACATTAATAATATATCACAGATACAAGTAACACATTTGATAATTAATATACTGTGCTACAAGCCAGAATTACAATGCCACAAGGCACCTACTTTGATTGATCACTTATACATCACTAATAGGAGTACTTGACCTATTTGGATCCAAACGCACTGCGTGCTCTTGCTCCCAGCCCAGGTGTCACCCTGCCTCCGTGCATATGGTGATGTTCCCATTCCAGCTTTTGTCCTGCATCTACAAAGATGTTGGCAGTCGAGAAAGAAATGAATGATTCAGATTGCCTTTTATCCAGAAGACTATCAGATCTTTAATACCCAGAGGACAGAAGCAGCTGCCCAGAGCAGGCAATACGAGCATGGCCCTTTGGAACCCTATCAGTGGGAGTTTTGCTTTACACTATGTGGTACCCTGGGTACAGAAAAAAAACACAGCGTTTCAGTGAGGAAGATGTCTTTTTGCCTGGTCTTTCAAAATGGTTTTGGAGAAACAGATTAGCACACATCAGAGGGCACAGAAAAGTCTTCCCATAATCCTGAATATGAAAATATGTCAAGAGCCGCGTGCAAAATGGATTTGCATACATCAGAGCTGCACATACAGCTGCTGGACTGGGCATCCTGAAGTACATTAAAAATGTTAATACTGAGTTATGTGGATGCTGATAATTGAAAGCTGGAGAAACACATGCAGACATGCCCAAAACTATGGTACGTTTTCCACTTGTCTTACTTAGATTGTTCAAACATGAAAAGAGAGACTGCTAAGGTAGCCAGCAATCCTTGAATATTTAAAGGCTTTCTGGTTCAAAGAGAAATTCATACTATCACTCATCCATACAGGAATAAATACCAGAGGAATGGTGTAATTTATTTAGTGCTAAAATTTTCAATTCTAAAAAGTCATCAATACTATCAACCACCGATTTTGTAAAATCAGGAGTTTCAACAAAAGCAAGCGGTGATCAATTCGATATTACTTTGGTCTTGCACTCTGCAGTGCTGCCAACCACATCCTACCTAGGATACCAGGCCACTGCAGCCCAGATGCTGGAAACACTGGTCTGGATTTACTTTTCTACATATGACGAAGAGTGGAACAGCGAAGATCACTGTTCTTAGGCTCTGATTATCAAACCAGGACGGGAAAGCCTGTGCTGCTTACTTTTCACAACAATAATTCCCAATGTTGGCCCAGTTGGTGGTACATTAGAAACTAAGAACTTTTAATCCTGCATCAATGACAGATTAACACCAGTCCTACATGGGCTGTTTGGTGCTGGTCACAAACCACATCTTCAGCCTCGGGGTCACTATCCTTAAGTGACCATAACAGCATCGTGGCAGCACAAACCCCACAGAGCAGCAATATCTAAAGCTAAATTCTGTTTTCTGGTTCAAGATCACCTCTCCCTTTCAAACACTGAGAATGGAATCCCACATTCATTGCAATAGCCTTTCTCTATCTGAAACATCCCTCCAGTTTTGGTGGGACAGGGAAGCTTCTTCTTTCTGTTGCAAGCTTTTGTGCTTACTAGTATTGCAGCGAATGCAGGATCCTGTTCCCACTCCAATGACAAGTTTCATGATAACTTTTAAAACAGGGCTTACACAAATATCACCACTTACTCTAGCAATAAAGCTCCTGGCAAGTTTTAATGGGCACAGTGTTAAAGGCTAACAGTCCCCACTGACTGCAGGCAGCAGAGCCCTGGGGTTTTGGGTTTTCTTTGAAATGAGCCACCAATTTGTGTCAAACAGTTTGCTTTGTAAGTGGAAGCTACAGGGTTTTTATTTGTGTTTTGACTTTATTAGGTCATTTCACCTTTAATTAAAATCTCTCAAGGATTTGCCAGGAACCATACACCAAGAGACTCTTTAAAATACACTGTTGCCCTTGGCTTTAAACCGGGTAAGATGAGTTTGTAATGGCTTTTATTACATCCCTCTTTCCTAAAAAAAAAACCACATAAAGTGAATGCTGAAAAATAACGACTGCATCCAAGGGGAAGTCATTACAAATACAGCTTAAACATTCCCAGAGGAGAACTAACCTATGACTTCTTACGGAGGAGCTGTCACGTCAGCCGAAGGGGATCGCTGTTTTTAAGATGCTCTAAAAGAGGAATGTTGAACAGAACACAGTAGTTGTTGCTGCTGGGGTGCTCACATCCTTAGGAAAAGATGGTGGAAACCAGGGCATCCTGTGCCTCAACAGACTGATGGATCACTCCTAGGTCTTTGTTTAGAAGATCAAGTTCCCTGTGACTGGCATCGCTGCTGCAGAGATGTTTCCAAACTTGCAGCTGATGTAAATGGTTCTCATTTTACAGCCTCCTGTATTTCTCACTTCTGAATTTCATTGACCCTGCTCTGATTTATGTGCATGGCAGATTTGGTGCATCACTGATTTGTATAAGAAACAGTGAGGGAAGTGTGGGAGAGAGACGGCAACAGGGCTCACAGTGACAGCAAATGGCATAGAGAAGGAAAAAGACTTTGAGATTTACAAATACATACAGTCATCTCTGTTCACAGAGCTACTGTCAGCCAGAAAGGCAGCCAAGGAGAGAAGTGCTTACTTCTCAGGCAGCCATCCAGTGAGGGGCAGCTCCTGCCTGACACCCGAAACTGAGGTGGTTTGGCTTTAGTTCTGGACATTCGTTCATAGCTAGCTGAGGTGCTGAGAGGTTTCCTCACATGCAAAGAAGGCATCAACCAGTTACATGTGACTGTTTTAATATGTTTGTCTAACTCTGTCTGAAAACAGCCTGTAAAGGAAATTCTGCCTCGCTGAGTGATTTAAAACCATCCCTTGCTTAGAAAACAGCTAAAAAAAGCCCTTCCCCAAACTCTCTTATAATTAACAGCGTTAAAGAAAGAAACTGAAGCAAGACCAGCATTCAGATATAACCCTATGCTGTGAACCTTTCATCCCTGAATCAAAACCAGACTCTCTGGAAACACCTCAGAGCATCGCCTTGTAGCGTCTGTGAGCATCCACGTGTGCCGAAGCTGCACCCTGGCTTGCACAGTCATGTAGGGGCACAAGAATCACAGAATCATGCAATATGGAATCATTTAGGTTGGAAAAGACCTTTAAGATCATTGAGTCCAACCATTAACCTAACACGGCCAAGTCAACCACTAAACCATGTCCCTAAGTGCCGCATCTATACATCTTTTAAATAACTCCAGGTGACTCAACCACTTCCCTGGGCAGCCTGTTCCAATGTTTGACAACCCCTTCAAGGAAGAAGTTGTTCCTAATATCCAATCTAAAGCTACCCTGGGCAACTTGAGGCCATTTCCTGCATCTTATTGCTTGTTACCTGGGAGAAGAGACCAACCCCACCTCACTGCAACCTCCTTTCAGGTAGTTGTAGACAGCAATAAAGCTCCCCGAGCCTTCTCCAGAGTGAACAACCTGAGAAATAATATCCCCCAACTTCCAGATACACATGGCCTGGGAAACAGCTTCAGCCTGTGATCCCATCCCTCATTTACAGGTGTCCTGGGTTCAGCAGTAGCAGTCATTTTTCTCCTTCTTAGTAGCTGGTGCAGTGCTGTGTTTTTGACTTTCAGCCTGGGAACAGCGCTGATAACACCGATGTTTTTAGTGGCTGCTCAGTAATGTTTACTCTGACCAAGGACTTTGTGGGTCTCATGCTCTGCCAGGGAGGAGGGGAAGCCTGGAGGAAGCAGAGACAGGACACCTGACCCAAACTGACCAAAGAGGTATTCCATACCACAGCACGTCATGCCCAGTATATAAACTGGGGGCAGTTACCCAGAAGGGCTAGATCACTGCTCGGTCGGGCTGGGTATCGGTTGGCGGGTGGTGAGCGGTTGTATTCTCTTCCCTTGTTATTTCCCTCATTGGTGGTAGCAGCAGTGATTTGTGTTATACCTTAGTTACTGGAGCGTTCTTATCTCAACCCATGGGAGTTACATTCTTTCAATTCTCCTCTCCATCCCTCCAGGAGCAGGGGGGAGGAAGGGGGAGGAGTGAGAGAGAGACTGTGTGGCTGACTGAGTTTAAACCACGACAACAGGCCATGATGCTATGCTGGGAATGATAGGGGAAGTCCTGGGCTGTATTGGGCCAAGTAGGGAGGAGGACATAGGCTGGGCAGACTGCACACAGCCACATACACGGAGCCCATAGGGACAGCAGGGACTACACCTAAGGAGACTGATTTTGCTCTTTTGCACATACCGAAATGGTTAAAGCATTTCTGTAACTTTCCTTTGCCCTCACCTTTTCACCCCAAGGTAGAGGAAGAAAGGGGAGAAGGTACTAGGAAAGAGGATTTGCCTGGATTAGCTGGGAGCAGGAAGGGTGTGGGAACAGGTTTAGTGCCCTGCTGACAGGGCTTACCCTTATACAGGTCATGTTGCTGTGTGCAAGGAGGTAGGGCGCATGCAAGGACCTATACACTGCTCAAAATTCTGCTGGTCTGAACCAACCCAACCTCCCACTGTGATAAAACCCTTTTCTACAGCAGGAGCTGAAATACGTGAGAGGGATATTGCTCCTCTTCCTCCCCACGGCTTGTATTAGAATCACAGAATAGTTTGTGTTGGAAGGGACCTTCAAAGCTCATTTAGTCCAACTCCCTTGCAATGAGCGGGGACAATCTCCAAGTAGATGAGGTTGCACAGAGCCCTGTCCAGCCTGGCCTTGAATGTTTCCAGGGATAGGGCATCTACCAACCTGTTCCAGTGTTTCACCACCCTCACAGTGAAGAATTGCTTCCTTATATCTAGTGTGAATCTAACCTCTTAGAGTTTAAAACCATTACTCCTTGACCTATCACTACAGGCCCTAGGGTATTACTGGTGCTCTCTTCAACTCATCCTTTGCGAAGGGCTGGAGCTGTATAGCATTGATGGGGCAAAATGTGATTTTTAGCTCAAGTCTCTCAACACAGGCAGGATAAAACCAGCTTCACATAAACAATGGGAGTGAGCTCCACATTTAGTGGCCAGGCTCCATAGCATCGTCACAGCAGACAAAGGGAATGAAGAAGTTTCTGCAGCCCCACCAGTGCTCCTGGGGAGGAATAAAACCCCTTTGCTGCCCAGCTGCCTGTCAGCAATATTCCCTCATATACAGGTGAAATTCCTGCAGGCAATACTTGCCCCAAGCCCAGAAGACATGGCTTTGTGAGAGTGCACATGGCATGCAACGTCCTCCTGTCCCCAGGCTATCTAGCCCTGATGTGTAAAGTTGGCTTGACAGGTATTGCACCTTGCTTCAAATTGGCCAGACATCTTTAAATGACTGTAGAAATACCAAGCTAATTAAGAAATGAAGATGGAACTGTCTTCCTTATGAGCAAGCAAAAGAAATGAAAGACACCAACAGTCCCAGACAGTCAAGAATTAAAACAAAATTAAGAAAAACACAATAAATCCCTGGCAATGCCAGACTTGACGTGACAAAATTAGGGTGGCGTTTGAGGCTGCACGGTGACAAACAAAGCACACAGTGCTTTCATTTGGACTCTAAGTTCCCACAGATACTGAGCATCCACCCCTTACTGGTTTCCACAGTTTTAGCCACCCATCACCCCCATGAAGCCAGAGCAAAATCCCTCAGGACTGCTGTTCCTCAAAGTGAGAAACCCCCAATTTACCCCTGTTTTCAGCAACATCCAGCTTTGGCTGCCAGTATCTTTTGTCACACTCATACAGAGACATCACACACCCCCAAAGACAGGGCTTCAGTATCACTTTTGAAGCGCATTGAATAGAACTTATCATCACCTCTGCTGTCACCTCCTGACCCACTGAGGCTGGTTTGCTGCGGGATGATTAACCTGGGACCAAACCAAGAGGAGAAGGTGGCACATAAGGAACCAGTTCAAGCTCCAGGACAACTCTTTACCACAAGCCTTTTTTACTGTAATCCCTCCAAATACCACTGTGCACAAGACACACAGCTGCCAGCTCTGCTTTATACTTGGAGAAGGGGTAACCGAGCCTGCGGCCATCCATCTTTACCACCCTTACAGAGCTTGAGGCAGAGATGCAACATCCATCCCCTGCTCCTGACTCCACTCCTTGCCTTTCCCACCGCATTCAGCATTTCAAAGGTAAATCATTCAACCTGGGACAATAACAGAAATGTTACTTTGCCCTTTGCAGCCCCCTTCACACTTCTTTTTCAGGGCTGTGTTTCAGCCTCCAAGCAGTTGTTAGGCAGCTGTCCCTGGCAGGGGTAAGAATTAGTTTAAGATGGAGCTGGCTGCTGTTCCCATAGACCTCTGCCAAGTCTCCATGTGCTCCTTCCCTGATGCTCGAGCAGCCGTTTGGGGTGGGTGCTTTGTGCCTGCAGCAGGAGGAGGGGGTTATTAGGCAGCCTTGTAACAGATTGGGTCCTGGACAAGGGAAGAGCTTGCTGGCGCAGCGGTCAGCTGTCAGGGACATCGCCTGTGACATGACAAGAGGCAGCGAGAGCCTAAAACAGACTGGGGGAAAAAAAGGCAAAGTCCTTCAGTGCCATCTGTTTAAAGGGGAGGAGGGAGAGAGGAGGGGGAAACGCATGTTGAACTCTTTATGAGATACAGTAAACCACAGACAGCGAGCACTACCAGCTGTGCCAGTGCCTGCAAAGGGCTGCAGGGCCCCCCGGCAGCAGCAGTGCTGGTTTGCCTGGCACCAGACACCACAGTTACCTGCTGCTTCTACCTGCACCTTGGAGACACTGTGCTGTTGTCACCCATATTGTTATTGTCACCTATCCTATTCAGCATCATTTTTTGAGTGTGACAGGGGTACATGTTATCAATTCAAGGTTTTTATTTGTTTGTTTTCTAGCTATGCCTGTCCATGTGGGCATACAAGCCCAGATTTCACATACTGCCTTGCTCTAGGGCAGAGAAGCCACATAGAAAAATAGAATAGTTTGGGTTGGAAAGGACCTTAAGATCATCCAGTTCCAACCCTCCTGCCATGTGCAGGGACTCCTCACACTAGACCATGTCACCCAAGGCTCTGTCCAACCTGGTAGCCTTGAACACTGGCAGGGATGGAGCATTCAACACCTCTCTGAGCAACCTGTGCCAATGCCTCACCTCCCTCACAGTAAATGCATCTACTCCTCAGATTTGAACAATGCCATGGTCACTGAGGTTGCAGGGATGTAAATAAGGTGCTTAGTATGTATGACATTACCCATAGGTTCCTTAGGCAGATAGTGGCGTTCCTGCAGAGGGCAATACAAGTTACCTAGGGATGATGGAGCAGGTGAACGGAGGTGGTAAGCTCTTGGGTTGCTCCCCACAAATGGCTGGGACAAGAGCTAGGACACACACCTCCATCCCACCCTTTCAACTCATACTTGTAATTTCAAAGTTAAATTCATCCACTGAGCAACCATGGGGCCTGCTCCCTCCGTTGGCAATGTGGGGAGCCTTGCTGCAGTGGTTTGACCCTGGCTGGACACCAGGTGCCCACCAAAGCTGCTCTGTCATTGCCCTCAGCTCAACAGGGGAAAGAAAATATAGTGAAAGGTTCATGGGTTGAGATAAGGACAGGGAGAGATCATGTACCAGTTACTGTCACAGGCAAAACAGACTTGACATGGGGAAATCACTTTAATTTATTGCCAGTCAAATCAGAGTAGGGCAATGAGTAATAAAAACTAAACCCTAACCTCACCCCTCCCTTCTTCCAAGCTCCACTCCTCATTTCCTATACCTCTTTCCAGCAGCACAGGGGGACAGGGAATGGGGGTTGTGGTCAGTTCACCCCATGCATTTCTGTCTCTCCTTCCTCCTCAGGGAGGTCTCCTCACACTCTTCCCCTGCTCCAGCATGGGTCCCTCCCTTAGGAGACAGTCCTCCATGAACTGCTCCAATGTGAGTCCTTCCCCATGCTGCTGTACTTCAGGAACAGACTGCTCCAGCACAGGCTCCACTCTCCATGGGGCCACAGGTCCTGCCAGGAGCCTGCCCCAGTGCAGCCTTCCCACTTAAATACTTTATCCCAGAGGGACTACCACCATCACTGATGGGCTTAGCCTCAGCCAGCAATGGATCCATCCTGGAGCTGGCTGGTGTTGGTACTATCAGACACGGGGGATGCTTCTGGCATCGATATGCTCGCCTTCTCATTTACTGGGCTCCTAATGTGGACACGAAAATGAAGCCCCTAAGGAGAGGCAAGCTGAATAACCCAGAGTGCAGGGGAAGAATGCATTAGGTGACAACAACCACAGAGATTTTTTTCACTGCTGGACCTGTCAGTGTATTTTGAGCCTGCTGCAAGTTCACATGAAGCCAGCTGAGCCTTCCAAATGATTTCCACCAGCTGCTTTTCTCTAAAGTCCCTGTCTGAAAAATTCAGGATTAATTTAAAGATTGCCTCTGTTTATACCAGGGAACATTAAGTGCAGGTCAGCTCCTATATACAACAGAACAGGGACAAATAAATACAAAGCAGCATAATGGGGACAGGCACTTTCTCTCTAGATCTACTCCATTCCCCTCAATGAGAACTCCAGAAGCAGGTCCTGCAAGAAGGATCTTGCTCTAGCTAGAGCAAGGGCCCTGTGAAGGACTCTTGATGTGCCTTGTCAGACCTGGTTCAAAGCACAAAGCCAACAGAAAAGCTTCTAACAACGTGTGCCAGCATCTTTCATCAATTACCAAGCTGCAAAGAGGAATCAAAGGCAGAACACTAAATTTTGAGTTCTGCCCTTCACCACATTTCCCTTTATGAGAGAAAAAAACCCAAACCTGTAATCATCAGTATAATTGCTGACTTGGATTTGAAAGCAGATAATAAATGGTACGTCCACCTTTTAATTATTAACATAACTAAGCTTATTGCATAATACCTGCTTATTTTTGGCAAGCAGCCCTGTCTACCTGTCTCAACAGCACATTACTGAGTTGGCAAGAGCAGGAGCTTCTGAGTGAATAAGGAAAGTCCTTCAGATCAAACTCTTTTGCCAAAAGTTTCATCTCAGAAGGCTGCGTCCCCAATAACACAACGTTTTGAAGGAAAAAGCCCCCTTGTTACAGTCCCCTTCACTGTAGCTTCTATTCCATTTGGCTGCGTGTGATGCTTGCAGTTTATTTATCCCACAAATGATTACAAAGAACATTTTAGTAGAGAGGATTCCTCTGCCAGATCACACACTCAGAGTGCTGAGATGGCACATCTCCTCCAACCTGTCAAAGACAAAACCTGTTGCTCCAAACCTGGGCTTAAGACTCTCAGAAAATGGTCCACTACAGCTATGACTCTGTGCCCTGTGCTGCTTCATGGAGCTGGAAGCTTGATCCCAGACCATGAAGAGGTAGAACCCCTCCAGAATACCCTGAATGGGCTTGGCATCCATTTCATCCCTCCACCACCAACAGATCTGTAACACTGAGGACTTCTTGCAGCGTTTGGATGGCTTCTCTCTGCTGTTCCGTGCTGATTGTCAATAACTAGATAGACTGTTGGCATAGTCTGAACAGCCAGTCCCACTGTGCTTGTCATCCAGTGTTTATAATCCTTAGTTCAAGTCTCATAAAACACCCAACTGCTGGTGTTGGAATGATAAATCAGCATTTCAGAATTTACCCTTGCTTCCATGCAGTACTATCAATCACATCCAATATATATTTTACAGTGCTTCCTTTCGACTTAACCTTAACACTGTACAAAGCATAGTTGAGAACACCACCAGTGTGTATCTGAATATGAACAACTACAACTGAGTTTAGGGGGCTGTGCTGGATCTGTATCTCTGAGTGGAGTTGTCGAGCTTTTATGAAGACAACAAAGCCCCTGCTTCTCGCCTTGTGATGCCTTAGCCACTAGTGTCATAAAGCTGATAGAAAGAAGAAGACCAAACACATTAACCTTTGTGACTCTGCTTAGTCTAGTTTTCTCCTAGCAAGGGAGAGTCAACACTGCATGAATACATTAGCACAACAAATAAGGCACTAGTTGGCACTTCAAGTGGCTCCTAAGATCTCTTCACAACGGTGCAATATGCTGTCAGCACGACAAGCCAGGCACCACATGCCTTTATTTCTCATTCACTGAAGAGATACTGGGCTCATCGAAGGCCTTGCCCAAAGGCAAGAGTGATCACAGCCCTTCCCAAGGCAAGGGCTGCTCCCAGATGTCCTTTTCCTGTGCTCTGAAAAACACTGCTACCTCATCAATTTATGGTGTGGGTTCAAATGTCTCCCAGAAGCTCTTCCAGCTACAAATACGGTTTCACCCTTCAGATGCTGCACTGGCAGCAAAGTCAAAGCTTCACCACTGCCCAGACGTTCCAGTTTGGAAACAGTATTTTTGGCTAAGATTCCTCCAATCAACCTAATTCCCACTAGTCAATCACAATGGTCTGCTCACATGAAGGCAGCACTCTTCATGCTTTGTCTACATAGAAGCAATCCCATGATTTTGGTGCCCTAGCAAGCTTTTCCTCAAAGGCAGATTTCTCTGCGTGAATCATTTAGACAGGGCTGTTCTCTCTTTTGACTTGCTATTGAGCTGTCTAGGAGACAGCATTTAAGTGCAAGAAGGAAAAACAATAGTATTGACTGTCCATTGTCCGGGTTTATTTAATTCTGTAAAGCAAACAGCTTGTGTGAAATGCACTCCAGGTAATAAAATCGTATTGCACATTTGCTTATAAGAGGGTCACCAGGGAAAGCAAATCTGCCTGTACTCAGCAATAAATATTTGATTCTGTGTTGCACAGCAATTATTCAAAATGAGAGAGACTATTGGATCCAAGACTGCTGTCCTTTAGGACTCAGCCTGTCAAGTCACATTGCCCTGTACTTTTTATCCAAGTGGATTTCATCTCCACACTATTATTGCTGGGTGATATTCAGGTCTTTAAGTCCAAGTTGCACCGAGCTTGAAAAACATCATCTGACTACCTGCCTGCCCTTTCTTTGTTACAGGGAGAATTGCTTCCTTATTAGTATTTTTAGTTATCAATATGCCACAGCATATTAAAGGAGTAAAATTTAAAACACATGGATGCTTTTTTCTGAGAGGACAGAGAAAGACTGAGATTCCAATTTAATCACCCCTAAAATTGCGTCCTCCTTAGCTTTAAAAATGCCACAGCTTTAGTCATCACAGGGAGGTTATGAACCTATCATATATTTATTTTCTCTGGGTTTTGTACAGACTTAGAAAAATGCCAGATTCCTGACAAATTTCCAGTTGTCTGAAATTTAACAAGGAGTCATTAATATATTTTACACATACATCTCTCTAGAGAGATATGCTCAACATTTATCACCTATCTAGCCTGCACTTGACGGACTTTTATATAATGCTCAGCCTAGAGAAATGCAATGAAATTCCACAGAGCTTAAGTGCATGCAGAGATGTGTGCCATTTCCCCTTAAAGTAAGATTTAATCAGCGCAGTGCCACCTCAACCCTGACCAGATGATCAGTCAAAGTGGCTCTGAGTAATATCTTGGGAAGTCTGAGCCTACAGACAATTACAGACCACTTAATCACAAAATTTAATCAAGATAATAATTAGGCACTGCATCCTGTTTAATGCACGAGGATGTGAGCCTTCCAGCTCCCGCTGCCAGATCGGAACTGAACACAGGAACGGGGGGGAGAATCAGCAAAGTCAACAGACTATATCCTTGATGACAGAAGGAAAACTGAACGCGAACAGCTTGCCAAATCCCTCAGAAGAACTCCAGCACTTCGTGCCAGTCAAAAACCCAACCCTACAGGATTCTTTCATAGATCTATTTCTTCAGAAGACCAACTTAATAGCTTTTATTTGATCAGGCTTGAGAGATAAAGCCCAGGGTCTGGCACAGTCACTGCTTTACTGACGCTTAGCAAGCACTTTTTGCTCAGATAAACCTTGCCCTGCACAGTGGACAGGAAAGGAAAAGCTCTATTAAGTGACTTTTTCAAGGTCAAAATGAAGACTAAATCTGCCAGCCCTCTCAGCCACTGTACTACACTGCCATGGCTGGGTCAGCCTTGTAGGGCAAGCAAAAAGTTACAAGACTCTAGGTAATGAATTGTTTGAGGTACCACATATTTACTGTAAGCTAAGCAAAGCCACTTCCTGGGATAGATGCCATTAAGAGGATTTTTCCTTATTTTCCTCTAACTTCAAAGTGCCGCATCAGGCTCCTTGTTAGAGCCTAGTGACATTCACCCATCACTGAGCTGGAGAAAACAGCAGGAGCAGCAATGCATCTGTAGGCATTAAAAGCCCAGAAACATGAAGGCTTCGAAGAAAGAGCAGAGGGGTGCAGAAAACAGACTCAATGACCCAACTTGCTTTTCCAAATTCTACAAATCCCCTGGGTTAAAAACAGGATGAAAAGTAGATTTATCTTCTCCCCCCTTTAAACCAGTGGGGATACTGGCTAATATTTAAAGTGAGTAGCTTCTCATAGCGAGCCGCAGAAAACCAACTCTACAGACTGATAGGGCAGTGAAATCCTTTCTTTACACATATAAGACCTTAACAAAGAAAGAAACGGAAAAGAAGTAAAGCTGAATGATGGTAACATTTCAATCTTCAGAGCCACTGTTAGCTACAATGAATCTCTTTTGTAAATTCAGCGTCTTGAGCTGCAAATACTTATCAAGAGTGTTATTATCAGCAATTGTGAGCCTGCGAACAAGAATTCCCACTGTATTTTAATGGCTGCTGGCCACATCCATCAGAAAGGAGACTCTAACAGACATACAGTTATCATTGTTTAATTTTTAATGAATATATGGTATTCCCATTCATTATTTAAGTGACATTCAGATGTAGTTTCAGTCAAAGCTGCCTCTTCATAAATGTTATTAGCTACAAATGCGCCTTTAGTAAAATATTACACTGTGCTAAAATAAAGCGCTGTACTGATATAATCAAAGGAAAATGAATGGAAGGAACTAAAATCCACAGCGATGCAGTCTGAACCCATCCACTCAAAAACCTCTTTGATTTTAATAGTCAATTTCAGAGAGCCCAGCACTGGAATGCAGAGTTAGGCACACACCAAAACCCAAGAAACACCTTCTCCAGACTCTCGAGGCTCACACACAGGCTGCTACCCGATTATCTGAGTCAAAGCAGGTCTATCTGTGGTCAGTTTGACCACAACTCAATAATACTGTCTGCACACCCAATATACATGCCCCTCTGGACAGTTTTACATGCATTATCCAACAGTATGCACCACACACTTTGGAAAACACAGTGTGTATTAGTGTTGGGGCTGCTGAATGTGGTTCACTGCAGTTCAAGCTCTGCTTTTCTCATGGACGCTTGTATATTTTGATAAACTTGTGTGCTGAGGTATCTCAAATTAAGCACTCAAATGAAATATCCTAAATCTCATCACGTTGAAAATGCTGGCCCCAGTCTGCTCACTATCCAAGACAGGAAGCAGCTATTTGTTTCCTCTAAATTAATCCCAGCTCAGCAAGACACTTAGGCGCACATCTAACCTTATAAAGACAGAGTGGGTTTCCCACTCACTTAAATAATGCAGATGCAAATGCTCTGCTGAATCAGGTTTATAAAAACCCAACAGCAGTCAGTAATAAATACTGTGACACACAAGAGCTGCTCCGCAGCCAGGAGGTTGGAGCACTCTGCTGGGATCTGTAATGCAGTGTCCTCAGCAAAGCCATGGGATTACCTCCACTTCCCTGCATCCCGCTCTGTTCCCTAGGCTGAGAGCCACACACAGTCCTCCTCCTCGCTCTGTCTGGGAATGTGTCTTTATATAGGAGGTATCCATTATACAAGACTTATCCTGGGTTTCCTTGCCCTGCTCTCTTAACTGTGCATTTGACATGAAAATACTGTCAGTGCCTCGGATGGGTGTCTGAGACAGGAGGGGCAGAAGCAGGGATAGTTTATTTGCTAGAGCAGGAGGCTTTCCTTCTGCAACAGCTCTGCATTACATTGGGTTTATTTCTACCCGGATAAAAGAGCAAACCCCATGAGTGCCTACTCATCCTAAAGAAACACATCAATTTCTCCATGCACAGATAATGCAGCTTTTCCTACACTTTGGGTAAGCCCTTCACAGATACCCACTGTGTGATCCTGAAGGTTTGACTTCATGAAGAAGTTGCAGTGGGAGGTGGTTATCCTCCAGCCTGGTTGAAATCTGTCACTGCTGTCATTTTAAAAGGCCATTGTGAGAAGGCATCTCATCCAGGCTGAAAGAAACAGCATCTTCATCTTAAAACTCCTTCTGTGCGGCAGGATTATTTCCATGGAGTCACAGGTAAGAATCACCCTCTCCACTGCTGCTCTCCAGCAGTTAAGATGCTCTCCAAAACTTGCATTTATATTTCTCTATGCCTTTGCTAGATTTAGAAAGGAAAATTAAAGCACTATTAGGGGCTAAAGGGTCAGGCACATACCCAGCCAACTAGCTGGCAAGGACTCCACATGAAACAAAGAGATTCCAAAACAAACTTTTTTAATGAGAAGGATGGCCAAAAGCCAAGCAGACATTGCAGAGGATACCTCATTAAAGAAATTGATAACCCTAAGTCAGGTCAATCTGTTTAAGTAACTCAATGGCTTCAGTCAGATAGGAATAGATCTGTTTAATTTGCCTTCAGAAAAGCAGCAGCACAGTGGGAGCGGAGGAGGAGATCTCATAGAGAGCCATAAGCTTTCCATAAAAGTTGGTAATCAGGGGAAGTTGCATCTGTGGTTTACTCACTTGGAAGAGAGACATCTCACACACAGTGAGCTGAAACACAGTTGTAGGCAGTGAGAGCAACCACACACAAGGAGTGGATCTGCACTCAGCAGCATGTGCTAATACCGTGGGATCTTCCCTGCACAGCCACAGCCTGCATGGGGAACACGGGGCTGACCAAAAGAGCCAATCTGGCAAATGGCAAAACACTAAATATAAGGCGTGAGCCAGAACCTGATTTCTTTTTACAGCTCTGCAGCACTTTGGCAAGTTTCAGCAGGGAAAAGCAAGATGATTTGTCCCTGCCCATGGCAGGGCGATTGGAGCTAGATCATCTTAAGGTCCTTTCCAGCCCAAACCATTCTGTGATTTTCTGCTGGAACAAAAAGCTCTGAATATGGTTCTTGTTTGGAAAGTCAAGACCAGGGGCCCCAAATGGGAAAATAAGTTCTTGCAGTTTGAAAAGACTGTGCTGTGAACTAAACAGCACTGCTTGGCCTGCACCAGGATCTCCACTCTGCTTTTACTCACCCGTGCTGACAGCAGGGTTATCACTTCAGGATTTCCATGATGCTGAGTACAGCAACCAGTGCGCTGTGCATCCAGGCTGCAAACTGCCAGCAGCCCAAACAGCATCTTGCTAATGACTGCTCCTTATAGGGCACCATATCAGCAGTAATTAGCAAACTGCTGCTAAGCTCAGACCTCTCATTTGCAGGTATCCGGCTCACCTCACAGATATGACTATGGGGCTTATTTCACCACTGAGCAGACAAACAACACCTTTAAGTAACTGCATGGCTTTGTAATAGGTAAATAAGGACTTTGCTGCAAAAAAATTAAAAATAAGCCTAGCACTGGTTTTGTTACGAGCAGATCTCAGCAGTAACCCAACAGGAGGTTTTGTCATGCCTGGACTTTTACCTTTTAGAGATAATGTATGATAAATTATCATAACGATTAAGAGCCAAGCAGTGTAAATTGAGTCCCTATCACCCAGGCTTCAAGTGAACCTTAAGCTTTATTATGTACGAGAATACACAGTAATGAATAAATACGTCTCTCATAGGCTTTTGCTCCTTGCAGGCATACTTTGAGAGGTTTGGTGCATGTCAGCAGCCCCAGCCATTAAATACCTTTCAGTTGGACCTCAGAAATCATAAGGTTTTGAATTCTTTGAATAGACCTTCTGGTCTCAGCACTGGAATCACACCTCAAAGCTTCTCCTGCTAATAGGAAAGTTAGAAAACAAAACGTGAAGAGAGAGACTCCCACATTTCTACCCAACCTGAAAAGGAGGCGTTTCAGTGAAACACCATTAAGATAACCATGACAACACCATTAATCTTATGAACACAGCAATAATCCACAAGACTAAAACTGGCAGCTACAATATCAAGTGAAAACCATTTGTCTGGAACAGAGCAAATTATTTTTTAACCCTGGGAAAAGGCATGATATCCCAATTGAAGGCTCTCCTGATTTTCCTAAAAGGGGCCCTGTTAGGTACATGCTTAACCAGGGATGTGAGGATCACAGTGGTTGTGGCCACCTCTTGCTGCACCAAAATCACCTGCCTCATGGGCATAGGACCACAAAATGGTTTGGGTTGGAAGGGACCTTACAGCTCATTCAGCTCCAACCCCATGCCATGGGCAGGGACACCTTCCACTAGATCACGTTGCTCAAAGCCTCATCCAACCTGGCCTTGAACACGTAACAAGGACCTCCAATACCCTACCACACACACAAAAGTCCCCTTTGGGATGAAAGGAGACCAATCCAGGAGCTACACAGGTTGGAGGGATGAGGATATTTTAGTCAGGATTTTGGTTACATGATTACTATGGGCCATTAAGCTGTTCTCCTCTGGCTGGATTTGTTGTTGACTCAACAAAGGAGAGCACAGAGGGCTGAGTACCTGCCAAGCCTGTGCAGAGCCATTGTGCCAAACAGGAAAGAAAAAAAGGCAGTATAAAATCAGAAGGAAGCCACAGACACTTGTTTTCCCTTACACCTGCAAAGCCAAAGCTAACTTCCCTTTTCTCTCAATGGAAAGCCTGAAAATGCAAAACCTTGGGAGAAAACTACCCCCCCATGCTGCGCGCACATAGTGGATGTTTAACAATCCCATCCCAAACTTCACTACCTGAAGTCCAGAACTTGCACTTGTTCCTATATGGAAAATGAATGATAAAGCAATGAGAAGGGTGAAAATCAAACCTGATGAATGCCCACGTTCCCAAGACAGCCAGCTCCGAGCAGGTGGACACAGCAGGAATCAGTTGCGTCTCAAGAGCAGCGAGAGATGCGTGATCTGGATCTGCAGAGAGCTTGGGTTAGTCAAATGACTTTTTCAGGGCATTTTGCCAGAACAAAGCAGAATGAAGCAGAGATAATCTGCTGAAACAATGTCCCATACAGCAGGGGAACAGACAGATGCTTCCTGTGCATGAGATTTCAGGGCAGCATAAGATCTGTATCAGGACACACGTTCAGCTTGGTCAGCAGCAGCAGGTCAGAAGGGGGAAATAAAGGTAAAAATAACGCAGAATATCACAATGCAAACACAGAACTACAGCTCAAGCGCTTTGTGATGGGAAGTTGTCACTCCCTGAGGTCTGGCATTGAGAAACAGCAGCAGCCAGAGCACTTGGAGAACCATCCCAATGCAAAGCTGCCTGTAGGCGAAGGGTAACCTAGGGGACTGTGCAAACCCAGGTATTCCTGAAAGGCTCAGTACAAACCTTGGAAATAAGGAAAGCATCACTGGGAAGCAGACTTGGCATTCCCAGCAAGTTGAAATGCAACTTTTGATTTAACAGCTACCAAGAAAAACCCCAGCCTGCTAACATGCTATACAGCAGAGGTCTGTTTTGTTTGTCTGTCTGGAAGAATCTGTATTTTGAAAGCGTAAGGATCATCCATCACGGTCATTTCAGACCTTGAAAGTACCGCCCGCAACTTAGGTTTGGTTAGTTGGGTTTTTTTTTAAGTAGTTCCTTAAATGCCTCAAATTAGGTAATTAAATAAATAGTGTCGCTAGCAGACTTCTGGCTTCCTGTGGTCAGACTTTCCAGTTACATCATGTGCTCTTCAGCAACATCGTTCCTTGCCTTCAAGTGTTTCAGCGTCTCAGAGGATTTTAGATCACATCGTATCTAAGGCTATAGCTGTCCATTGAGTCACGCATACTCAAAACACGATGAGTCGAACACACAGAGACACACAGAGAGGAGTCTTTGTGCGGCAAAGGTGTGATGCAGAATCACAATCCAAAATCATCTGAACAAGGAGCATGTTTTCACATCCCACAGCTGCATTTGCAAGGCAGTGGTCATAGAACCATAGAACAGTCCTTTTACTTCGCTACAGAATGAGCAATAGAATCACAGAATCATAGTTTAGGTTGGAACAGACCTTTACAGGTCATCTATTACAACCTTCCTGCAATGAGTACGGACATCTTAAACTAGATCACGATACCCAGCCCCACATCCTGCTTCATTCTTTCACATGTTTAGTTATTAGCAGAGAACAGAAATGATGTTTCTGTACTAAAGAAAATTCATTTTTACATCCTCTCATCCCTCCATGAGAAAAGCCAACAAAAGCACTCTTCTCACAATGACAGTGAACGCGTGTGAGGGCAATGGGCTGTCAAACTCAAGACAAACATGTTATGATACCAACGGTGACTTGCATACACAGCAGAGCTATTCTACTGAAAAAGAGCTCATGAATCCGTTGCTATAAAACATCAGATAAAAGGAGATGAACAGTGTGAGCAAAGGGAAATTACAACTGATGAGAAGTTCCATCCCCAGGCTGTCACCAGCAACTGGGGCTTGAAAAGACCACCAGAAAGTTGTGAAAGGCTCTTTAAGATACAAAAAGACATTCTCCTCCTCAGCCTTTTGGAGACAGCAATACAACCCAAAGCATATAGAAGGTTCAATATCTGGCATATCAGGAGCCCTGCTTTTCTGGGTTACTCAAAACTGTAGCACAGAGGCAAGTTTCAAGGTCAAATAGACTTTGACAAAGCAGCAACACCTCACTGGAACTTAAATCATAGAATCATACAACAGTTTGGGTTGGAATGTATCTCCAAAGCTCATCCAGTCCAACCCCCTGCAATGAGCAGCGACATCTTCAGTCATTTCAGGTTAATCGCGTTTGCCCTTTGGCATCAGGCTCACAGCATCCTTTCAAGCAGGGGACAAGAACAAGTATTAAATACTTAAGACAGCTGTTTCCTCACGTGGAAAACAAGCGCTTTGGGGTTCACTCACTGAATGTGCAAGTGACTGGGTCTGGGTCAGTCTGGATGTCTCATCCATGAGAGGGTATGCAGGGGGAAGACACCAGCTGGGTTAGTTTTTATCTAAGCCATGCATCTTAGCATGAGTGATTGTCTGGAGTTTGATTCAGGAATCTGAGTCCTGGGGTTTCGGGGCAGCTCTGAGTCAATCAGGCCAGTAATGCAGTTTTATCTTCCTATGGAAAGAAGAACAGATCCTGTTAATTTTGAACCATAAAGAAGCTTCTCCCTCTCTTTCACACTCATCTACAAGTGACAACACCTATCTGCTGGATTTTTTTTTCAGTAGATTATCACCAAAATATGTTTTTTTTTTCCTTTTTTTTTTGTTTTATGGGTTAAGAGAAGCTTGCAGGCACAGCTCTCACTGACTTTCAGTGAGGTGCACAGAGCCCAGTGCTGCTTGGGCTCTGAAAGCCTCTCACATCAGCTTACCTGATGGACACAGCCTCAGGGCTTCAGTTCACCACAGAAGAAAACCACAAAACCAGTAGTTTCCCTTGGTTTAGATGTGCCAGCTTCTACCCTCTGGCACTTGCAGCCCTAGCAAATAGGTTAATGGGATCTCACTCCTAGCCATGCTGGGACAAGACCCATGTGATCTTATGTTACACCTCAATGACTGAGCAAGCCACCAAAGCTTCTTTAACTGTCAACAGGGCCGAAGTCCCACCTCCACAGCCTGTTTTTTTCAATGTTTCCTCTAAAATGAGAGAAATCACATGCCAGAGTACCTATTTGTCTTTGTGACCTATAAAAGGAGGACAGATACCCAGCTCTGACAGCAGTGCGTGCATTGCAGATGCCTGCACTCAGACAGATACATCCCACACTGCTCTCCTACACCCTAAGCAAATTCCCAACACAGAAAAATGCTCCCTGCTCCAGAACTGCTTAGCCCCTCCCCATGCCCGTCCTCCACATACTCTCGTTTCATAAGGTGAACAGTTTGTTTCCAGTTCAAAGAAACCAAAGTATTCTTCAAAGCAAATGAAGCCACAATTCCCTTGGCGATGTCAGAGAACAAACACCCTTCTGCAAGGTGATTTTTAAACCATGGGGTCTCAGCAATGTAGTATTCCCAGGATCAATTCTGCCAATAGCTCTGCCTGCCAGCACCACTGATGATGCACAAGTTTGGCCCATGAGAGCCACACGTGAGACCTGCAGAGAGATACAGAAACCAAGCCCTACCCTCAGCACTGAAAGGCAGGGCTTGTTGCCAAACATAAGCATGATTTTCCTTCGTATCTTAGTCATGCCACATGTTTTTGCTCCCATTGTACTTTCTAAGGAAATGAGTCCCAGAAGCCAGGCTTTTTTCCTTGTGGTTTGTTTTCCCAGCTCCTCCAAGCACTGACTCCATTTGATGGTTTTCCCTCACCCATTTTGTCCTCACTGCCAACCCAGGACACCCAGAACTGCAGTGTTCTCAGTGCTTCCTCACCTGAAAAGCCACAGAAATGAATAATAAAGACACGTCTGAGAACAAAACGTACTGAGCTGCCATGGTTGGGAAGCACTGAGAACTCAAAACCCCCTTCCCCAGCACAGGCACAGTTTCCACACCTCCATACCCCTTCTGAGTGCTGCAACCAAGAGGAGACAGAGACAATGCTGCTCCAGGTGTCATCCTACTACAGAAGAAAAGATGACTGTTGTGGTAGCAGCTCCCTTCACTCTCCATGTCAAGTGATGTATGAGAGTAACATCTCCCTGGTAGGTACCAGAGTAATCGCAGTCCGTGTGGCACCTCAGGTTACAGAGATGCCTGGGCAGCAGTAATTCCTCTGTGTACAAGGTTTTCTGCTTGAAAAGGATAACACCTCTGCAGCTACTTCGGGCCTGGCAGCCCTTCAAACTATGATCCCATGGGGCACTACTGTGCACGTGGACTGATTCATTCCCATACCCACGCACCCTTCACTGTTCAAGAGTCATCATGGCTTGACATCCAAGGATGTTCCACCTCTTTACCAAGCAGGGCTACCAAATCCTGCTGAGGTACATCTACTCTCAACACACTGCCAACCAGATGGTTGTAACTCGTCGTAACCAGCATGTCTACTACCTATCATAGAATGGTTTGGGTTGGAAGGGACCTTAAAGCTCATCCAGTTCCAACCCACTGCCATGGGCAGGGGCACCTTCCACTAGAGCAGGTTGCTCCAAATGCTGTCCAACCTGGCCATGAACACTGCCAGGGATGGAGCAGCCACAGCTTCTTTGGGCACCCTGTGCCAGTGCCTCACCACCTCCATAGTAGATAAGCCACATTCATTCTTACCATCTAGCATATGAAGGGTTTAAAGGTTGTAGAAAACAAATGCCATTTAGTTAAGACTCTCATATATAGAGAGTTCAGGTATCATAAACTACCTGTCCAGCAAAAGGAAGCATCCTTTCTTTTATAAACAGGTATAGTGAGGATCAGGTAAATATTAAACACTCATTTCCCCATCCAAAACAGTGGAGTATCTAGGAACATTACTTAGGAATATTTTACCATCTCATCAGTCATGTTTGCACAACATGGAATATGATATGGAGAACCCTTAAAGGAAGAAAAAAAGAGCCCATAAGTGCTATTTATCCTACTGGACTCTCTTTATACTACAAACTCAAAGGTTCCCCACAGGTCCTCATTACTTTAAACTTCTGGTGTCTGTGACTTCCCCATGGAATAAGCCCCCTGCACGTCAGCTCTTTAGCGGTAGATGCCTAAGGAGTGCCAATACTTCAAGTATACTGCACAGGCCCATTCAGCTCTGATCCTAAAGATTTTAGTGTGACAGCCCACTTATAAAGGATAGAAAAGAAATATTCATTAAAACCAGACAAGCTCTGAAAGAGGTGCAAAGTAGCAGCTACAGTCTATAGCAAACCCACACCAAAGTGGAGTTCCCAGTTGTTCTACTGCAGAGAAACGAAACCATGTCTTCAATCTAGTGTCCTATCCAAAGTCTATCCCCTTTTGCTCATGTTAAAAATAAGCACTCTCTATTTACTTAATTTCTATCAACAGGACCCCCCCCAAAGGCTGGGATCAGAGACAATATCTCAGATTTTTGTTGCAACAAAGATGAAGTAAATGTTATCTTGTTTCCCTGAAACTGTAGGCCAGTCCTCAGCCTGTGATTATATAGTAGTTAGGAATAAGCTCAGATCAATATTGTCACTGAAACCCACCTTTTCAAAGCAGTGCCTATAGCAGCATTGCAGGTAGAGGGGCCAGCTGTTAACAGATGTTGGGAAGTACTTGTCCTTGCATCAGCAGAATGCGTTACAGACATATTCTGTGTATTTCATAAATAATAGACAAGTCAGCCAGGAATGGTTTTCCTTCATCATGGATGGGTTGATAGATAGTTGTGCGTGTGTATCTATCTTTATACAGATAGATCTCCAGGTGCATATATATATATATCCAGGTGCATGTGTGTGTGCATATATATAATATATATACCTGTGTGTGTGTATATATGTATATATTTCCAGGTGTGCATACATATACATGCATCTGCTCCAAGAGCTACCTTGTGTAGGGAAAATCTGGGCTCAGCTTTCCCAAATGCTCCATCTGAACCTGCTTCTATTTTTCCTTCCCATACACTAAAAGGTAAGAGAGGTGCTCCCATTTTCTTGTTGTAATTTGGGACCTTACAGTGTAGACCTTGCTAGTTTTTATTATTCCCACATGCGGCACAGTTCCTTTCCCATTGTTATTCACTGACATATTGTCACTGCAGGGGATAAAGGAAGGAGAAGGCAGAGCAATGACACGAAACACAAGGTTTTAACCTGAAGTTTATTCCTTTTTGGCTGCCTGAGGCTGCTTGAAGCATGAATCCAGTTCTGCTGTTTAAAACAGGAATTACCCAAGTGACTCACCTCTTGCTGAGAGAGGGAGCACTGGCTTGTTCATCACATGCCAGTGTGGTCCACTTGTCTGTGCTCACAGCAAGAACCTGATTCCTGCAATTCATTCTCGGGTCTGCCATGGACTGCATTTGGGGAAATCACAACAAAACCTGTAAAACTTGACTATTTTAAACTGCTGCTTCCCTTCCCAACAGACTCTCACTGTGCAGACTTGTTTAAGTTCAAATACCAAGGCTGAGACTTGTGCTTACACTGTAAGTCTCATTCACATAGTCATTAGCAGCACTAAATTGGAGGAGAATCTGCTATGAAATTTAGTCATCTGGTACCATGAAAAAAGTGCTGGCATGGCTGTTTGATGTTCTGAGAGGGGCTGGTACTCCAAACCTGGAGATACCAGGGCTTTTCAAGTCCTGCTCATTATTTGCTTTGCAATGACAAAGGAAACAGTAAGGGCTTTAATCTGTAAATAATCTTTCCTTCGGGGATCTGGGAACATCTACAGGACAGAACATTTCCTCCACAAAATGTTTCATTAAAGTGCTGCTCATTTAATAGCAAGTTTGGGGAGAGAGAAAAAATAAAAAGGAAAAGAAAATAAGTGATGGATTTTTATGCAAAGCCACAATTCCCGCACCTCTTTGCCGCTGTTGTGCTACAAGCAGCTTGCTTGAGTTTCAGGAGATTTGGCTTTGCATAAGAATGTTTCACAGAACAAGAGGGGGAAAAAGATACTTAAACACAAGGGAAAAATTAAGAGGGAAAATGCAAGATAAGCTCACCAGATGAGCAGTTAAAGGCTCCGACACCTTGATCTTGGAACATCAAATAAAATGCATCTACTTACATGCAGATTGTGCCCCTCTCCTAGAAGTATACCCCTCCTTGGTGCACAGATATTCAACCTCAGATCAAAGCATTCTCAAGGGTTCTTTTTCTTTCAGTCAATTTCAGTCACTTCCTCCACTCACCCTCACACTTTCCTACGCACCTTGATACATCGGATACAGGGCAGCACATTGGATTTGAGTTTTAGTGCTGTACATCACCACGATTGATCAGATTTCAGCAAAAAGACCGTGTAATGATGATTTCAGGAAGAGGGAGGATTCATTTTTCTGTGATACTGCAAATCAATATTAATTTTAGAGTAATTAATTCCAGCAGCTACAAGACTGGCAACACAGACGTTGCCACTTCAGGTACCCTGTACTGCCCAGGTACCCTGCAGCAGTGCAAGCTACAGGCTTTGTAACTAAGACAGATTTATGATGGGACTCCTATGTCCAGTAACCACCACTAGTACAGGTTACCCAAAGAGGTGGTAGATGCCCCATCTCTGGAGATATTCAAGGCCAGCTGAGATGGGGCTCTGAGCAACCTGATGTAGTTGAAGATGCCCCTGCTCATTGCAGAGGGGTTGGACTAGATGACCTGTAAAGGTCCCTTCCAACCCAAATCATTCTAAGGTTCTTCTACCCCTCAGTTCAGAGGCAGAGGACTATGACTGCAGCTTACAGGAGCAGCAAATACAAGAACAGCTCCTAAAGGAGCCCCACTGCTTGTCCAGGCAAAATGGGGTAAAATCCTGGCCACAGCAAACTTGATAAAAGAACAGACAGAGGAAGGAACTCAATAGTCTGATTTGCAGTGGTTGGTTATATTAAGGATGCCGGAAAATGCATTGATGATTCTAGGTAATAATTAAGAACATCAAACTAAAACTTTAGGCCAAATCATGTTCCCATTTTAGTTCGCTTAGATCTGTGAAAATGAACTGAATTACTCAAGATCTTTGTTGACGTAATAAAGCTGGTCATTTTGGCATTGCAGTCCGTGGGTACTCATTACAGAAGCTAAACCACAGCCTTGCTCCAGATGGCTTGTCTCTACAACACAGCATACATCCAAGGCACTTCATAAACTAATCACCTACTGATCATATCCCTTCAATTAAAAATTACTCAATATTTCCAAATGCTGGCAGTCATTTTAGAAATACCAGAAAATTATGAAGTGCTTGGCCAATAATACCCAGCTTTTCCTATGTTACAGAAATGTCAACTAAACAACATTAACCAGTTTGGTAACCAGTTTATATCTGGCACATGGAGTATTTGGAAGTTCCTCCACCTCTACATCTGTTGCAGACACAGCCTTAGTGGGATCTGCTGAAAACAGAGAGGAATAGGGAAAAAATGTCTTTTACCCTACATTGGGGGTACAGACAGAACTTTTAGAGCGATTTGATCCAATCAAAGCTTGCAGCAAAAGCTGCAAAGGAACCTCCAGCATCACTCCTTTGTGATGATGTGGGCCTAGGTTGATGAACACATTTGCTGCACAGGAGAGGATGCAGAAGGGGAAAGCTTTGCTGAGCAGTGCAGGGTTAACCAGCTTTCATTCCCCCAATAAATCACACATTTGTTTACTTGGCTGTGCCACTTATTCTGGTTTGTATCAGGTGAATTTAGAAAAGTAGAGAGGTGTGGACCTGAGATGATGAAGATGGGGTTTTTAATGGAAAACAGAAAAATACAGAGCTCAGCGCATGACTTTCTGAGTTCATTCTACAAGGTAGAGACATAAAACCAACTGGGGTTTTTATTCCTAATATAAACTCCTCAGAGCATGGCTCACCAGCTATTTCAGTTTGAATCAATGAATTCTCTTCTCCAAGAATGCAGTCATTAGCTCCTCCAGTCTCTGCTGATAGACAATCAGGGTTTACATTACTCATGGCTAACAACTTGGGGTAACTAGCAATAAAGCTAAATTACGCCTTTGATGAAGTAGCACACTTCCTTACTCATTGTAAAGGAAATTAAGTGTATTCTCCAGTCAAATGGCTGTGCATGTCAAATGTAGTTCAGTATACATAATGCTGTAGCCATGCGTTCAGACAGGAAAAGGTGGCTGAGCGTCACAGCAGGGGCAGATGTTTGTATAGGATGAATGAACCAGTGTGAGCAAAATCTTCCTGTACTGCTCCTGTTTGACAAGAATTCAGTTTTTTCACTATGCTGGGTGAATTGTGGGCTGTAGGTGTCCCATGGTCCACGAACACAGGACGCTCCGTGGTCATCTAAACAAGCCTGCATACACCTTGTCATTTCCCTTTGGGACTACACCTTGCTTGTCTGCTGGGACAGCTATCTACAGTCTCTTCCCAAAGACTGTAATTAAGATATTTGATTCAGTCACTCATGTCCCCCATGCTTTTAGTATTTATAAGTATTAACGACCCCGATTGCTATATAGCTATGTAACTACTACTGTAGTTAAAAGCCTGGAGCATCTCAAATAGTCATGGCAAAGAGACCGTTATTGGAAGATCAAAGTGGATAACAGAATTCAAGGATAAAATATTCAAAGGGAATAAAGCAGGCCATCACATGAGGCCACCCTTCTTGCTCCCTGACATTACATGGCTGCCTTCAGGTAGTTCAAACACCGTGCAAGTGCGTCACTACACCAAAACTGTGCTTTGCAGCAATGATAAATGTGACTTGAGAATATGCATATGTAACACACATATATGCGTATGTATGCAAAACAACATACATACCAGTTTCCTTTAGAGCAGCCCTAGGAAAACGTGTATTCAGCTTGCATTTTACCATGTCATACGGACAAGTATGATATAAACACAGCCTTAAAAATGATCATGTAGACAATCAAAATGCAAACAAAAAGTGTATTGGGGCTATAAAGGAGTTGGCCATCACGGTGCTTTCCCATCCCAAACCTGTACATTTGCCTTTGGTACTTCTCAGTGAACACCAGCTGAACTTGTGCTAATAAAGATGGATTTTCTTCACAGCAAATAGATAAGCCATAGCCTTTCTTCCAGAAACCCCAGTATTTTCAGCTAACAACTCCCCCCTGTTCTAGGTTGCAGACCTTTTCTTACAGATGCCACTCCTAACTAGAGGCCTGGTGTACCGGCTTATTTTCACTTCACTGCTAGCAACTGGAGTCACTGCAGGTCATTAAAGAGACTTGTCTGGCTGAACAGCTTCCAGAATTGCAATGAAGCAGTTACCCGATATCGTCAGGAGAAAGGTGCTATGCAAATAAAGAGCACTGTGTTTTATCGGAGGGTCCTCTGATTACTATCTCTTATTAGCCCAATAGAGGTAAATGGATTCTACCCTGAGTTTTTGCTATAGTTTCCTGGATAGAAAGTCTTTAGCTCAAAATAAACCCTGCTAAAGAAGCTATAGTCCACTTAGCTTGACAAATTTAAACAATTAAACTGTGGGAAGCCAAGCTTCTTTTCTCATATTTACAGGTCAACTGCCTTGAGACAATGTCTGAAGTACAGACTTGCAGGGCCAGATTCTGATTTCATTCAGCGTAGAGTAAATCAGGAATAATCCCTTTAGAGATTAGTAGGAACGAGATCTGATTCAGGCTCTCGGAATTAAGCACAAACCATGTGCTTGCTGGGTTTATTCTAATTCTGCTAAGCACAAAGCAATTCTCCTTCAGCACGTCCCTCTTACTCTATCTAAAGCTCCCTGAGCTGAGAAGCACAGGAAGCGCTACTGATAACACCCAACAGAAAATGTTTGTTATTGCAATATACTTCTGCTTGCAAAGATGTTTAATAAGACTTGCAATTAAACAAAACAAAAGCAAGCAAAACACAAATGAACAAAAATCACCAGAACAACCAACCCTTAAAATTACAACAAAGTTGTGTTTAGAGATCCCTCCAGACCCCCAAAACATGACGTGAACTACAGCAGCCATCTTTTACAAGAAACCAACACATTTAATTACTCTGATTTACAGCACCTGTCTCTAGTTCTGGGTATAAATCAAAGGAAAACATAAGCAGACTTTTGCTAGATGCACTACATACATCCTTAGGAAGCAGCCCAACAGGAATTCCAGCACTGTTACCAATGTATTCAATGTCATCTTAAAGTCACTGTGTCCTTCCCCTGCCACCATCTCCTTTGAAAGTACAGGCAATAAAAAGACAAACACACCATCGAGTCCCTTGTTTGCTTTTTTTAGGTAAGATCAAAAAACAGGTCACCACATTGATGAAAATGTGCATCACTGTGCAACTCTACCGAAAGGACAGAGAATTTCCATTCGTCATACTTATGGTACATCCATGATAGCATACCAGTTTGCATGTGCACCTAAAGAATCCTGCTGAAAGAGGCTAACACATAAGTCTCCATCCTATTTAGATCAAGATACAATCCTCACAAGTGATGGGGAGCTACGAAGTTACCCACTGAGGACAGCATGAACCTGCATAAATGCTATTCTCATTTGATGTGGAGTATGATGCTTGCACTGTTCATGCCTCCCAAAATAGCCTTCTGAGCAGACTGAAGGACACCTTTAATTCTACATGCTAGCTGTGCTACTCTGTTCTGCACAAACAGCTTTAACTCTCCCAACACCCAAGTTGTTCTGCAGGTTCCCACTACATGCCCTGAAGATCACTCATCAGGGCATGAAATCTTTTGCCATGTACTATTGACAAGGATCCCGTGGCCTCTGAGGAGGAAAAAAGCCTGGTAACAATCACATGTCCCAAGAATTCTAGGCAGGAAGCTGAAATTCAATAGGAGCTATAAGTGAACTGCCAAAGGCAGTCAGACTCACCTCCCCCCCCGGAAGGGGAAGCTAAGTTTGTAATGAAGAAAACTTCATTTACCTTCAGCTGGACTTTGGGACGGAGATGACCAATGGCCCTGTTAAAAGTACTCTGCTATGATGACTGAAGAGTCCCATTTGCTTTAGGTAAGAAAACCATCACCCACAAGCCTGTTCATACAAGTGAAGCATGTTTTAAAGATTATGAGAAGGCACAAGCTTTGTAAGTCTCATTAAGTACATGACAGCTTCAGCAGTTGATTCAAACACAGGTGCTGAGCAACATGAGTGTGCTGACTCAGAAGGAAGCGTGCTTCCCACTCTATCTCTGAGAGGTATTTCGGGCTTGACTTCAACAGTCTCCAGGTAGTGAGGGGATCAAGCCCTAATGAGCTCATTAGATATGACAAGTCTATGCTCAAGGTTACTGTGCGTGACCCTATTCTCTCTTGGAGAAAGGTGAAACCTTTCTGATGGAAGAGAGGATTAAACCCAAACCACAGCACTTGGTATGAGATGCAGAAACACCTTAATTTCCTTGGAAGTCAATACTGTGGGTGCCAGCCAAAGCAACGCTGCCATGTACCTGCTCAAGATAGCAATCAGCTCTCAAGAGAGTATGGCAGCTGCAAGGGGGGACCTGAAAGATTGGTTCTGACAGCTATAAAAGCAGGAGGGTTTTTAATATTCAGGTAAGTGTCAGTGGCCAAATAACAGAACTTCTGCCTCTAAAAGCTACACTTGTCAAATGAAACCAGATTAGATACAGAAGTAAAAAAGGTATCCAGGTTTTGACAAATTCAGAACAGTTCCCTTTGTAGAGGTGAAGGAGATGCTCTTCAAGATGAGCAAGTCTCTCCTGGTTCTACCCTCAGCGTGACCCTCGGGCACCAATGGCAGAATGCCACATCTCACAGTTCAAGTGAGGAGGATGCCAGCAGCGCAGGAGCAAGTGGCACCAGTTTGAACAGCACCAAGTTTCACCCTGCAGAAGAGGTGTCTTTCTTCCGAGAGCTGCCAACCTGGTAATCCTACCTTCAGTGTGCACACCTCTGCCAAGCAAGCCTGGAACTCCCATAGGAAGCACAGCTGGTTGCCTTGACGTCTCTTGCTCCACCTCCAGTCTGTTCCATGAGAAACAGTGCTCAAGGCCAGCCTGGACATAGCCTCAGGCAACATGATCTAGTGTGAGGTGTCCCTGCCCATAGCAGAGGGTTGGAACTGGATGATCTTAAGGTCCTTTCCTACCCAAACTGTTCTGTAAGTCTGAAACTCCTCACTGAGGACGCACACAGATACCTCCTGCATCCATGTAATCACAGCCAGTAGATTTCCATGCAAGACACTAAAGGGTGTAAAAGTTGCCCTGGCAGGCAACAGCCAGACTCGTAACACTGTTTTCCAAGTTCAGAGACATGCCAAAAGTGTGGTTAGTGGCTTTGAGAACAACCTCAGGGAAGAGCTGCACCTTGATGAAATGCCATTTTCCAAAATGAAGCTGTGCTGTGTTCTTCATAGAACACAGAGAATCTCCAAGTTTGTGTGTGGTAAAACAAACCAAGGAAACGGCATTTTGAACAGAGCTTCTTTAGGAATTCACACACACAGCAAGAAGAAAAGTTGGATGTGTGACATCCTGACAGCCCGCCTGAGGAGGATCTAACTGCTTTCTGCTGCACTAACATCTAACTCGTGGTCAGGCCTGTTCCCACAGGACAACTGTTCTTTCTTCCAGAAGAACAACTTGAAATGGGGCAAACTTCTCAGGATTGTTTGTCGATTAGTGTGATGACAGTCCCCAAAGAGAGGACTGGGGTATTTTAAGCCACAGAGACAAAGGATTACTATCTAAACTGGGGTGGGCGAAGCTCTTCTCCAAGAAACAATAGAGGCAGTGAGCACTTCTGGATCAATCTGCTCAAACTTTAGCTTTAGATAGCGTGATTCACTCAGAGCTTCTACAGGTAAAGAAAAAGTGTGTGAGCTCCTTTTAAGCTGGCAGAAACAAAGCACAACAAATGAGTTCCTCTCCTTTGCCAGCAGCAGGTCAGATGGCAGCACATGAAACAAGCAGCCTTTTTCTCCTGGTGCTCTGTAAAGCAGACAACCCTGCTCTGAACAATCTGGGGTGATCATAATCATCATAACCTATTGATTCTTCTCCTTCCAAAACTTCAGTTTTTCCCCTCTTACATAAATAAAGATCCCAAAATGACTTGCAGTTACATAGCAACATGCTCTGCAAACACACTCAACTCAGTATTGACAGGAGGCTCTCACCTTGCAGAGAGGCAACTTCCTCTCAACTCCTTTGTTTCATTGCTACTAGCAAACCTTTTATCCACTTCTGCAATTACCGTATCACCTTGTATTTTCCAACAACCTTGCATTTTTACAACAGCAAGCATCCAACTCCTTCTCCTCACAAACACTTACACAGGTGCTCAAGGCTTGTTTGAAGTACTGGTCATTTTACAGGGCAGCTACAGTGCTTTTGAAGGAGCCCAGGTAGGGCACAAATCAGCATCTTAACTGGGTATTCACACCCAGCTCTTGTTGGTGTAACTTAACTGTCTGAAGGCACTGGAACAGGCTGGATAAGGGAACAGTGATTGACATAATCTGTCTGGACTTGTGCAAAGCATATGAGACTGTCCCACCTGACACCCTTGTCTCTAAGCTGGAGAGGCATGGATTTGATGGATGGAACACTCAGTGGATAAGGATTTGGCTGTATGGACATGCTCAAAGAGGTACGGACAACAGCTCGATGTCCGAGATCAATGACAAGTCACATTCGTTAGGGGTTGGTATTGGACTGAAGCTGTTTAACATCTTTGTTGGTGACATGGACAGCAGGATTGATGCACCTACAGCAAGTCTGCAGATGACACCAAGCTGTGTGGTGTGGTTGACACACTGCAGGGAAGGGACGCCATCCAGAGGGACCTGGACAGGCTCGAGACGTGGGACAATGCCAACTTCATGCAGTTCAGTGAAGCCAACTGCAAGGTCCTGAAAATGGGTCAGGGCAACGACTATGAATATAGGTTGTGCAGAGTCCAGACTGAGACCAACCCTGAGGATAAAGACTCGGGGGCATTGGTCCACAAGAAACAAAACATGACCTGGCAATGTCATATCTCTTCATGGGAGAAGGATGTTTCTCACTGTTGTAAGTAATTCACAAGGGGTAATGGGCTGAAACTTTAACAGGGGAAGTTTAGACTGGATCTAAGGAAGAAGTTCTTTTCTGTAAGGGTGGTGAGGTACTGGAAGGGGTTGCCCATGGAAGTTGTGAATGTTCCATCCCTGGCAGTGTTCAAAGCCAGGTTGGACAGAGCCTTGGGTGACATGGTTTAGTGTGAGGTGTCCCTGCCCATGGCAAGGGGGTTGGAACTTGATGATCTTAAGGTCCTTTCCAACCCTAATGATTCTGTGATTCTATGATTATGATTCACCAGCTGACAGGTAGTCTTAAAGTAATTTTGAGCTTGCATATCTGACTTACTCAGATGGTCTATAATATAAACATGACAAACAGGCTCTGATGCAGTGAGGCAAGATTACCTCAGAAAGAGCAAAGGTGTCTCTGTTGCACTTTACTTTATTCCATGGAAGTTACACCCATGTTTTGACCTGTATCAGTTATCTCAGACCAGTTTAAAAGGTTGCTGCTTCTCTTCTCCTCATAAGCTTGATTGTGCACAGGCTGTTTCTAATTCTCATAATAAGCATTAAACTGAGAAGCAGGGAAGATCCTTTCTTTACTTGAAATGCACAGAACTGTACCTGAAGAGAAAATCTGTGTGAACCTTCTGAAGAATAACAACTTCAATACAGAAAGAGTTTCAAAGACACAAGAAACAAAGACCCAAATTCACGTATAATACCAGTATTGCCATCGGCCAGCATAAACTGTGTTGATGCAGGTCACATCAAATTCAGAGGAAGTTTCTGAAGGCAAACTTTCCTCTAAGCTCTTTGAAAATTAGTAATTCTGATTATATGGGGATCTGAATTGGACCTGGAATTCAGTAAACCAAAGAGCAAGAATACCTCATTTGATCAAAACCATCATTATCTTGACCTGCCAGTGTTTAATTCAGGTTTGCTTCTATTTCTTGGTGACAAAACTGAGAAAAAGTTTCGTTTCCATTGAATTGAAGCCGTTTAGCAGGTATTTTATAGCTTGTGGATGCCCAGGCTACAGTCCTGTTCTATGCCAGCATTGCATTGCCTTTGAAAAGAAAAGAAAAAAATCAGGCTGCAAGGAAAAGACAAGGACAGGAAGGAAAAAATGTATCTCCTACTTCACAGATCAATCTATCTACAGAGAGGTGGTGTTTCAGATGAGACACTGACAGTCCTATGCTGCCTTCTGCAAAGTACAGAGTACATAGAAGATACAGAATATGTAGAAAATTAACTAAGTTTGGTATGAGAAAAGAAAAAAGTTAAAGAAACTCCACATGCAGCATCTGGCAGGGTTAAGACAAAAATTGCATCCTTATTCAGAGTTCCCAGTGTCGCGAAAAGCTCCACCAGGTGGTGGGATTAACAGCACTTGAAATATGCTGTGGAGCTGCATTTGTTCTTACTCCTTTGCTTTTAAAAGCACGTTTCTGCTTCACCACCCTTTTGAAGATATTTCTAACAGAAGCTCCTAATAAAAACGTATTACTGCTATCAGTTAACGGCAGTGTTTGCAATGTGCTTGGCATAAAAGATGCTGTTATAACCTAGAAGATGGGACTGCCATCTGCATGACCCTGATTTCCCCTCATGCTACTCCCAGTTTTACATAAACAAAAAGCAAACCGATAAGCAGATACAAAGTCATATATAGAATTATGTTTAGCTTTAAAAGCTACCTTCTTCAGTTGAGATGTCATCACCATTACTGAAATCATCAAGGTTGGAAGAAAAGCCACAAACAAGGCTGGAAGTTCCTTTCTGGCTGGGAAGTGTGAAAAAACTCACTGCCTCCACTGCACAACCAGTGTGTGCACTAAGCGAGCGAGCCAAAAGAATAAGGAATCAGGGTTTTCTCTTCTCTTGCTCTTTCAGAGACTGTTCTCTTACATGCTATTAGCAGAAAGGTAAAACAGATGTATATTAGAAGTGTACTTTAAAAATCTAACAGTTAAAGCTGGTTTGGCAGGACCGCAGACTAAGACTTTGTTGAGGCACAGGATTTAAACCTGCTGCTGCTGCAATGTTACCCTACAGCAGCACCAAAACAGAGTAAATGAAGTGAGAAATTGGCAAAGGAACAGAGCACTAAGCTCACCATAGACCTCCACTGAGGCTTTGGTGTTTCCAGGATAATCGAGAAAACAACTGCCTTTAACTAACAAACCAACCCACCTTTTTAATCACATCAGCCATTCCCTCCCCTATCCCCTACCACCGCCTGAGCATGTGTTCCGATTAAAAACAATTCGGGTTTCCAGATAAGCTCAGAAGGAAACCCCAAGCACAGCTGTGCTCTGCAGATAACCATCCCACCATTGACATGGGCAGGAAAGAGGACCCAGGGCCAACCCCAACTTCTCCTAATGTGAGGGTAGCTCTGTGAAGGCATTACAAACCATGGGCTGAGCACCACTGGCTTTGGATTGAAACTTAAACATTTAGAAGGGATGAACGTAATGGCCACACAAGACATTGGATGGCACGGGACACAATGCATGTAGTGAACCAAGTATTTCCAAGCAGATGCTTCACACAGTGCCACCCCTCCAGCTAAAGCCATGTAAATAATATACAGGAGGAGTGTGCTACTAATTGAGTATCTGCTGAACTGCCAAGGAAGACTCCAGTTAGAGGTGACTCATTTCAACTTACAATACTGAAGAGCACCAATGTAAATGAACTCGTGAGGACAGGATCAAAGTAGAATTGAGACTTTTTTATATCCTTGAATCTCCTGTCCATTTTTCCACATCGAAATTTAATTTCCTTTCCAAAGAGAGCTTCTGGAGCTTATGAAAACTGACCCAAAAGATTACAAGGGCTTTGTCACCCTTCCAATCTCTCGGAAAGCTCCGTAATTAGGGAGGTTTTTCCCTTTAACACGTGTGCCCTGCAGGCAAATATATAATTCAGACTTACAATTATATGAATGAGTTATTTCAACGTACTGGATACACACAAGCCCAACCATTACAAAGAGTTGAAAAATCTCTTGTGTCTCAAAGGACCAAATATGCATCAAGGCACTTCTACCGGTTTGTTTTCATTTATGCCAAGACTAAACACAATCACGGCAAGGACTTGGGATGTACGTTTGCCACGGAGATAAATATACCACATGCAATAAAAACACACCTAAAAACCAAACTGCTGACCTCAGAGAGTAGTTATTTATACTCCACTTGAAATTAATTCTGCAAGCAGAGATGTGCGAGTGGGTACCTAAGACAGCAAGTCTGCTCTTTTCTCTCTAACGGGGTAATGCTGGCTCTTCCCTCCCTCGAAGCACAGCCTACCGAAGGTGGTAAAACCCCAAATATAGCCACAAAACCCAGGGTTCAGGACCCGTCCAGGCTGGTCCCTCCCGCCGCTCCCCGCTTCTCAGCGCCCACCCTGTAGCACAGCGGGGCAGGACTGGTCCCCAGGGGATGCCGCGGGACCGGTCCTACCGCCACCGCTGCCCTCCAACCCCGAGAGTTCGGTGTTGTGCGGGTATCGCCTCCCTCCGGAGCTCCCTCAGCCCCCCTCCACGGGGGAAATCCCGGCTGGATGGGGCGAAGGCTCCCCGCTCCGGAGTGCCGGGGCACCCGCCGGAGGATGCTGCGAGCTCCGCCAGCGCCGCCGCTGCTCCATAATCATACTGATTTACGAAAAGCCCAACAACTTCAGAACCGAATGAGGAGCTGGAAGGCAAGGGGGAGGCTCTCGCCGCGCCTTCTGCAACGGGGGGGGGGGGGGAGCGGGAGGACTTCCAGGTAAGCAGAGGGGAAGGAGGGCAAGCGGGGAGGAAGGAGGAGAAGGAGGGCAAGGGGGGCCCGGCGGTACTCACAGCGGAGCGCAGGGAGCCGGCAGGGCACCGAGCCCCATGGCTAGGGAAGGAAGGGCGGGCGGTCACTGCTACTGCTGCTACTGCTACTGCTGCTGCTGCTGCCGGAGCCGCTGCCTCACTGTCTGCCTGCGCTGCCCGCGGAGCCTCTCCGGGCGCCCCGTCCCTCCCCTTCCCTCCCCGGCGGGGCTTCCTGCCGCTCATATAGCGCGCCCTCAGCCACGTGGACGGCGCCGGGGGCCCTGTCGGCTCCTCCTCGGAGCCTGGCAGGGCGGTACCGGGGCGGTCGCACCCCCTCATTCATTCCTGTTTCTTCTCCATCCACTCCCGATCCACCCCAATCCCTTCCCGTTCCCACTCCATCTCCTCCCGTTCCACCCGGCGGGCTGCGCGGCCCCGAACCCGAGCGTCTCCCCTGGGAGCGGCGCAGGGGTAAATCCGGGCTCCGAGGTGAGCTCCGTGGAGGGTTACCCCCCAGAACACTGGTCTTCTCTCCATCCCGAAGTCCCCCTAGCTGATAATGGACTTTGTGGGTGCTGAAGGTGATCGCAGGAGGGAAAGTGGAAATAAATTGCATGCTTCTCAGAGGAGAAAACATACGGTGCGTCATTAATCATAACAAAAAATAGCACATAATCGATAATACCTTATTTTGGTCCAGCTTCAGACATTAAGGTGACTATAAAGCACTGTAGGATTAAAAAGAATGCAGCATCATTAAGGAATCCCCCAGACAGAAACATTCCACTGATGAAGTGTCTGCTAAAACTATTTAACAACATAATGCTGGCTTTTTTAGTGTCAGTGTGTAAGGACTGAAGCCGAGACAAGAAGTGGGAAGGTTATAACACCTCCAGAAAAGCAAATGATCTCTCTGGTCTTCTCCCCCGCCGGCAGTGTAACATGCACAGTGAACATCCACAGCACATGTCAGAAGGGAGAACCGATTCCTGAGCTCTGAAAAACATGTTCCTTAACGCTGGACAGCCAGTGCGTAACTCCCTTTGTGAAGCGGATGGGTCTATAGGCTATTAATCTACTTACTGAAACTGCCCACGTTGTTGGTTTATTACATCCATGACAACATACTTCCACTGGAAACTGTAACGTGCTACGTAGGAGCTGTAAGTTGTCAATCATCACTGAGCCTGTTTCCATAGAGTTATATTAGCAAAAGCTTAAGTGTGAATTCAGGCCAGTGTCACAGTGTGTGCAGATATTTGCATCCAGGTGCGAGTACCTGGGACAGGCTGAGCTTTGTGCTTAGGAGCATGAGCCCACACAAACCTTCAAGGGGCTCCCCCATCACTAAATCTTATCCCTGGATACTGCAGAGCAACATAGTGTTGTATCCTTCATAAACAGGGCTTGGAAGGGATTTAATCTAAAGTAACGAGGGTAAAAAAAAAAACAACCCCCAGTCTTCTTGTGTAAGGAATATATCAACACAAGGAAGTAGTGTGTGAAGGAAACAGTGCATTAAATAGCTCTTCACTGCTTTTTCCCAGGAGCTGCTTGCCACTTTGCTGGTGGTCGGATAAGGCTCTTGCAGAACTCCAATTTGATCACCTGTGGCAGTTTCTGCACCCCTTTTGACTTGATACCCATGTACCTTCAGATAAATAAGTTGAATTTGCTGCTTCATATCCTTCCTGGTGATTGTGGGTGAGTGGGGCTCTTTATGGAAGTATCACTCACCAGCCAAGGCTGTACATCAGGTTTGGAGATCTATCCCAATCACTTCTGAGGTGACGGAGGGAGTGAGAGGATGATGTGGGCTCAGAAGAATGTCCTATGAAAGCAACAGTGCTTGGGGAAGGGCGATTCTGAGCAATCTGCATTTCACTACCTGTTGTGCCACACATGGTCTGTCCATGAGTTTAACAGAGAAAAAGAATGATCCTAGTAAAACAGGTGATTTTTCATCATACTGTACATAAAGCTTTCTGAGTGTGTCCATAGCTTGTAGCAAGGGTAGCACCCTGCAGTCAGGAGTGTCCTGATTGATAGTTAACCAGCATGACACTGGCACAGGTCGCCCAGAGAAGCTGTGCCTGCCCCATCCCTGGCAGTGTTCAAAGCCAGGTTGGATGGGGCTTGGAGCGACCTGCTCTAGTAGAAGGTGTCCCTGCCCATGACAGGGGTTGGAACTGGATGAGCTTTAAGGCTCCTTCCAAACCATTCTATGATTCTGTGACTGAAGAAATGGGGCAGGGGATAATATGAAGCTTTCTCTGCATTTTCAGCCCTATTTCTCTGGAGTACACAAGGGGTAAATTATGGTGCACCCCTCCAGCCACCCTAGCCTGGGTTACAAGTTGCAAGGAGGAGATATGGAAGCAAGCTCTGTTGTGGAGACAGTGTTCTCACGGGAGAATGCGTAATTGGTATATAAACTCTGAATAATCCTGAAAGATACAGCAAGGCCATGAGAGGCCCAAAGAAGCTTAAGCAAGCAAGATAAGAAGAAGCTGGAATTCACTGAGTTAATGAGAACTGTGGACTGTTGGCAAGCTTTCGAGGTCAAGTTCTCACACCTGTGCTTAACCAATTATATGTTAGTCACTAAGCGTCTTCAAGACATGTATCCAATCATAATATGCCAAATCACTGTAAGTGCATGTAAGAAATAGTATATAAGGAATTAAGGCTTTGTAATAAATAGCAATCACTTGATCACATTGATCGTCTCTGCGTTGTCCGTGACTCCCGCGTCAACAAGTGGCGCCCGAACAGGGACCCTGCGATCGGTAACTCGACGAAGACGAGTTTGAAGGTCTGACGAAAAGGAGGGGGCAGAGAGCAGGCCGAAATTCAGCGCTGCCCCACGCTGGGCAGTCAGACATCTGCAAAATCAGGTGAGCGGCCGGGGAGGAGATGGGGCACTTGCTATCCAAAGAGGAACAGGCGGTGGTGAAGCTCCTCCAACACATTCTCTCTAAGAGAGGACTGCAATATGATAGTGCCACCTTACAGAGGCTGTTAAAGTGGTCCCGTGATCGCGAGGTTAGTGAAGGGACCAAAGACGCACAGAAACACTCTACACCTTGGAGATTGGTGTCTGGGACTTTGAAAGAGATGAAATTGGAAAGGGCGGTGGTAGCTTCTGTATTTGCAGCCACAGCTCCAGAAGGGGCTGTCTCCCCTAACCCCCATCACAGTGCTGCGGCTATGACTTTTGCACCCCCTGTGGTACCTGGAACGGTGCCGAAAAAATCAATGCCCTGAGCCAATGAAAGCAAGAGCCAGGTCTGCAGATGGACACGTACCGAACAAGAGACACCTGACAAGAAAGACGTAGCTGCGAACAACAGAGACCCTGAGTTCGACCCGGGATCAGACTCCGAGTCCCCTGAATCCGAGCCAGATTTCTATCCTCTGCTTCCAGACTGTGACTCTTCGTCTCCCGGGTTGGTCTGCTCGGCTCATCAGCAACTACTCACTGGCCTTGGAGATGCTCAGCTGCAACAATTGATGAAAAAGCTTGAAGCCCTCGAGACTGGGATTGAGACATTTCCATCATTGCCTCCACCTTATCCTCCACAAAACCCCTTCCTTAAAGAAGGCAAACCAGGGGAGGGGGTGGGAGAGGTATCGGGGGGGGGGGGGGCACAAATCTTGCGCACTGTTGGCACGGGTTAATCAAAGATGCAGTTATTACAGGTGAAATTTTTGCAATGGGCCTCTCTGCATATCCTGTGTTTACTACACAGCAGGGGGCTAAAGAGTGGGAAGCTTTTGATCTCAAAATAGTTAAGGAGGCCTGACAAGCAGTGACGACATATGGGTTAAAATCCTCTTATACTCAAGCTGTATATGTTATGATTTTTTTTGTGATTGACAGGAGACTTTAATGACTCCCCTGCTATAATACATGGTCAGGCATTAGGTTCAGGTTATATGACTAAAACTCCGGGTATTCTTGTCCAGTGCAAGGATTTGGAAACCGGCATTTGGAAAGGTCCCGTGGAAGTAAAACTAACTGGTCGAGGTTCTATGTGTGTAAATTACAGATTCCGGTTTGCAGTGGGTGCCAGCTCGATGGGTGAAACCCTGGAAAGAGTCAGCATCACCCCAGGACACCCCCCTTGTCAGTGATTGAATGAATTGAAATTTGAGCTCCGTTTTGTGGATGTTTTCAGTCCTTCTTAAAGTGAAGCGAGCAACCTTTTTTACGTTAAAGTAAACAAACAAACAAAAACCAAAACCCCAAAAAACCCCACCCCCCACCCCCACGCCCCCCTCCCCCAAACCTCCAGGGAAGCGAGATCAGCACAGGATACAGATGTATTGTGTGATTTTCGGGTGGTGGGAAAGTCTCTCTTATGCTCTTATCAGGGGCATTGGGCATACTGTGACGGACCGTGGACTTGGGAGCCCATATACAACTCATTTAATAGTTTCTCTGTGATACTCATGTACTAGAAGTTGGTAAATATAAGTATGTCCAGGTTTCTATCGGCCTTTGGAGACCTTTATAGATATTGCTGGCCACTTCTTCCAACATAGGGTGGCCACCTGTGTCGGAATGAGTGTGCATTTTGGTCAGTATAAAAGCCCAAGCCTGATGCGATGTGGGGGAGGCAGAGCCTCTGCGGGGACGCCCGCCAAGGTTGAGCCTGCCACCTCGCACTGCAATGATGCTTCTCGGAGCTGGTTTGCTGTTAGTCTCCACAGGGTCCTTGTGCCGCGTCCTGTACGTGGGACTGTAGTGGGAGTAATGATTGTCTGGATTTTGTGCTTCAAATATTGTAGTTGTGTGGAGCGTGCTTGTGGGATCCCATACGTGTGTGTGTGTGTTGAGGGCAGACGGTGTTCTTTGTATTTTTTGTTGTTGGGTTCATGTAAAAGTTTTTAACCGGTAGCAGTTTAACATTTCGGGCAAGAAAGGGTTAATGCAAAAGTGCGGTTGCCGGCAGGTATTTATGGTTGCTGCTGAAGCAGGCAGGCGGCTGTATCTGCTGCCGAGCAGGCAGGCTTTTATAGCTGCTGCCGAGCAGGCCGGCGTTGGTAGCTGTGCAAAGCAGGGTGAGCGACTTTGGGGAAAAAAAAAACCAACCCCCAAAAAAACCCTGACCTCCGATTCAGCTCCCGGTGCTCCACCGGTGGAACGGCCAGGATGGACGCCAGAGCCGAGGAGGGAAGGAAAAAAAAACAACAAAAAAACAACAAACCAACAAACAAACCAACAAAACAAACAACAACAACAACAAAACAAACACCAAAACCCAACCTCTCAATCTATTGAGGTATTGAGGCAGTTTGTAGAGACACCACAGACAAAGCCTAAAGAGCACCTGCAACACAGTGGGTGCATGGTAGGAGCCTTGCTTAGTATGTTTAAAGTAACCTGGGGGTGAATCCAAGACTTGGAGGAATAGATAGATCGGTTGAAATAAGAACTGCTAACTAAAAAAGCGAGAGGGGTAGTGCAACCACAGGCTTTATGAGCCGTCACCTAAGCAGTATCAGGGTGGCAGGGAAAAAAAAAAAAGAGGCAATGATGCAGCAAACTCCGTGACTGTTAACAATGTGCAGTTTAACCTGTCTGCTTCTCAAGAACTGATAACCTGGAGAAGGGGCTATGTTTGTGTCCTCCTGCCTATAGGTCCAAGGTGACTGCCTGCAAAGTTTGTCAAGCCTTGCCATGAGCTGGACAGACGAATGGGAGGAACCTGATGCCTCAGCTACAGGAGCTGACCGTGAATACCCCAAGGAGAATGAGGTAGAGGAAGAGCAAAACTAATGATTTCAAAACATCACTTGGGGGCAACTGAAAAGTAACATCCTGAATATGTGCGCTTGTAAAGTAGCTATTATTAGAGGCTGTGATTTTGTGTGTAAAACCACCTGTATTTACTAGCCAGTTGCTAATGAGGAACTACACCTTGTATAGATTTGTCACTTGTAAAAGAGACGTTAGAGTATGGAAATTTGCAATAGCTTCTAGAAAATGCTAAGGCAAAAGCTGGAAAGATTCTAATACACTGGTAGTGTTATAAAGCAGGTGATGGAACAAATTAAGAGGGTGGGAGAATTCCACTGGTAAGAAATTTCTTTGGCTAGTCCCTCGCTGCCACCAGCATCTTCAACATGCTGCAGCACCCTGTAATAGTTACTCTGCTAATGTAAATTTGTGTGTGCCTTGCTGTAGTAGCGACTTGTTACTGGATGAAGCAGGTGAAACTGTGCATTGACAACAAGGTGCAAGGACTAAGGATGACAAAATGCCTGCTACCACAGTCAAGGGCAAGACTGGGTTGGCCTCTGTTGTTTGCCACCAAGAAGAACCTTTAGCTCCGCTGTTGGCTGCAACCCAGCAGGCGTGGAGTGGTGGGGACACACGCCATGCCAGACCTTGATGTGAAGGACGGGCTCCCCTGTTACCAGAGAGCCATACAGCAGAAAAAAGGGGCAGGCCCAGCAGCCTGTAGTTGGCATATGTTGGAGATCCCCTGCTCAAGTAGGGTCACCCAAAACATATATAAAACAAAAAGGGGGAGATGTGGAGACAGTGTTCTCACGGGAGAATGCATAATTAGTACATAAACTCTGAATAATCCTGAAAGATACAGCAAGGCCATGAGAGGCCCAAAAAAGCTTAAGCAAGCAAGATAAGTAGAAGCTGGAATTCACTGAGTTAATGAGAACTGTGGACTGTTGGCAAGCTTTTGAGGTCAAGTTCTCACACCTGTGCTTAACCAATTATATGTTAGTCACTAAGCGTCTTCAAGACATGTATCCAATCATAATATGCCAAATCACTGTAAGTGCATGTAAGAAATAGTATATAAGGAGTTAAGGCTTTGTAATAAATTTGGCAATTGCTTGATCACATTGATCGTCTCTGCGTTGTCCGTGACTCCCGCGTCAACACTCAGTAGTGGCTGGTTTCTGTCAGAAAAGCTCCTTTCTGCAGAGCAAAGCAGAAGAGGAGGATGCTTGCCCCAGGCGTGCCTCAGGAGGCATGACACAGTGATACGGATGGAGCACAAGGATGTGCAGAGCACAGAGGGGTTCCTCAGGTCTCTGCTAGTGCCTGGCTGAGCTAAGAGCAGAGAACAAGACCAAATCCTCCTGAAACAGCAAGTATGGAACCTATTTCTCTTTGTTATGTTGGTGTCACGCTCAATTAACCCCCTTGGATGCTCTCAACTTCACTGATGCACCCCAATGAGCCTGCGGGTAACAAGTGCTCTCCGCTAATGCCTTAGTAATTACAGCAGGGTCCAACCCGGAGGGCTGGATCCACTCCCCTTTATACGTATCGTTTCCCTAGCAAGTGTCATTTAGATGTTTTTGGGAAAGAATCCAGGATTTGTTTCACAGACAGTATTTCCTCAACAGCTCAGTGAATATGAAATAGTTTGAACTAACCATGCAAATCTCACTTGTCTTCTTATGTGGAGAAATGATATATATTCTAAACTCTGGGCCAGGGCTTTCAGCTGCTGATAGGGGATAACTATGCAGACATCAAAGGAGCTGTATCAGCTTTCACCAAGTGGGGATCCAGCCCTTTATTCATATTTTAACATTCAGAAGCTGTGCCTAGGTAAAGCATTTTTTTCTCTATATTTTTAAGTAGCCAGTGTTCAATTTTATAGCTCTTCCCTCAGTAGCAGGATTGTTTCTCAGTAGTCAATGTTTAAAGGCCCTTCAAGGCTGAAGGAATTAAGAATGAATAATTTAAAGCTGGTCTGTGATGCGCACTTTTTTAACATATGTTTTACAGGCCACGTAGAACTACTTTTTTTGTCTTGTCAGTAGATATTTTACAAACACGCTGTGCTGGAACCAAAACCCTTTCTTATTTAAGACTCAGATTTGAGCCCTCCTATGCATCGGCACAGCGGCGTGCTGGAGTCTACAAGCCATAACAAGGAAATCATTATCACCAGCGCTGATCAGAAAAGACAAGAAATGAAGCAATTTCACCGTTATTTCCTCTTACACATACGGGTGAACCAGACACAGGCAGAACTATGGCTCTTCCATCTCAGAAAGCCTCATCCCAAGGTAGACATGGAGGAACTGCAGTTTGTTTAACCTACAGCTGCAGAAGGGCTGGTCCCAGGTGATGCTGGAGGAGGCATGAGACATGTTGGCTTTTGGCTATTTTTTGGAGGTTGTCTGGGCTATTGTTTTGTCAGCATCCTGTTACCTTCCTAAACAAGGTAGTGCTAAGAACACCAGCTTAGTCACTCTTGGCAGTTTTAGTAAGCAATAATAATTCTGGTAAATGATTCACTAATGATTCACCTTTTATGGATTTCACGTCTTATCCCTTCCTAAATCCTTGCAACAGCAAAGGAAAAAGGCACTTGCTCTGCAGATGCTCAAAATCAGCCCAGTTTTCAGCCTTATGGACTGGTTTCCACACTCCTCATTGTTTCCCTGAATTGTCCTGTGTTCTATTTCTATTTTATTGTTACTCCAGATTTGCAATTAGAAAGAAATTGTTTTGATCATTTTAAAAGCTCTTTGGGCCCAAAACCAACTTCAAGTAGTTCAGCAAGACGTAAGGATAGGCACTGCACTGGGAGAGCGCAGATTTGGGCTTGCGTTTGCTCTCCTCTCCTGTGCTTTTCCTTCAGTAGGTAATCTGTCATCTTTCAAATAAGCCAATTGCCATTGTGTCTAGGCCAAGAGGAAGTTAAAATAGAAAAATCAGCATTTGGTGTGTACATGGTTGCCAAGAAGCCATTTCTTCACGTCTGTGTAAATAAAGTCATTCAGAAATGACTGGCTTGCTCTAAGAGATGTGCTAAGTGCTGCCACTGCACCATGGAAGGAAAAGGAAGAGGACCCAGGAGTGTGGCCAGCTAGTGCTCCATCCCCAGCTTCCCCCACTAGTTCTGTCAAAGGGGACCATTCTTTGAACAGGCCAAAATGTCACTGGATAAATACTGTCTCAGTTAACATAGCAGGGGTGATTAGTGACCTGGCTGGCTATGTCCCCAGTCCAGGACCAAGCTCCATGCAGCCAGATCCCTTTATAAGGCAAAGTGATTTACTGGTCAATCTGTATATTCCTAAGTAGCCAATCATTCATGTTTATTATGTATTGTAGAGACACACCTAGTGATTGGCATGAGTAGCTGTGGAAGAGACTGAATACTTTCAACCAAACTTCTTGAATGTGAAACTAACAATAGTGACCACAGACTCCACGCAATTTGGTTCTTCTCACTGGTGAGAGGGACAGATTGCCTACGTATACCTTATCTCCACTGAAGACATAAAAGGTGTTCTGCATTTGAGTGTGTCAGAGGCACTGCCCTTATTTTATGTAACTTCCTACAGTTTATACACAGTGAGTACAAGCTTTATAATGCTCTCTGATGGCAATGGAGTTTGCCGTGATTGATAGACCGTTTTATCTTGTCCAGTTGGGTTGGTTTTGCTTTTTGTTTTTTTTTCTATTGCAGACAGCACCCTGCACTTCTCACAGATGTCACAAAACTGTGATATTCTCCCCTGAACCAAAAGCTAAAGGCAACTAGTACGAGCTCAGGTTTAAAATGGGCTTTTTAGGTCACATCTTTAACTTCCGCACTTCACAGAAGCAGACTCTGGCACTGAGATGAGATAAAAGAAACAAAAAAGCATCCAACAGCCTTCCTTGCTCTCAGAGTTCAAATGACAAGGAGCTGTAACAGCTCAGTGGTACTGGCATATGGCTGGTGCTGTCAACATCTGCTTTGCAGCACCCAGCTGCAGGACCACATCTGAGATAGCTTTGACATCAGAGTGGGATTCCTTTTGGGGCCAAACCGTTACACAGGGACAGTTTTTCACCTTCTAGAACTCATTAGTGCTGTACACAGGAGCATCAGCTATTGGTGAAGGTTGTGATATGGCACAACCTGCTCTCAATAAATATCTGAGCAAGCCAGAAAAACCTTGCAGTATTGCAGTGCGTCAGATCACACAGCAGACACCACAAGCTTGATTTGCAGAGATATTCAACAGATCTGGAGCTCAAGCAAACTCAATAAAAAACAATCCAAGCTATGAAATATTTCTTTGCTGTTACACTCTTAGATAAATGTATTTTTTTGCTATAAGGACAATATAAAACCTGAGAGGAATAATAAACACTAAATAAGAATAAAACACTGTGAGGATATTAAAATAGATAAAACTATAGTACCTCTGTCAGGATACAGGAAGTTAAATTCATGTAGAAACATTCATCAGCCATCGATAATTTACTGCAGAACAAACAAGTGGCATAAGCAGGATAAAGGTAAGTAGCTATATAGCAAAGAGAGACAGGTATGGTATGCTTTTTAGATGTTCCATACATGTGTAAGCATGTTCAGTCTCCCCAACATACATTCGTGGTGGCTCAAGCATCACCTATGGAAAGTCACAACAGTAAAATTCACCTGACTTTGCCTTCATGCATCTTGATCTCATAGAGCCTTGGGGACCATCTATTCCCAGCTGCTTAGGCTCAAAATCTCAGCTTTTCCCAATGCTGTGGTTTAGCTCCAGCCACTCACCAAGCCCCACACAGCCACTCACTTATTTCCCCCCCACGGAATGGGGGGAGAAAATCAGAAGGGTAGAAGTGAGAAAACCTGTGGGTTGAGATAAGTGCAATTTAAGTAAAGCAAAAGCTGCACACACAAGCAGAGCAAAACAAGGAATTCATTCACCACTTCCCATCAGCAGCAAGGTGTTCAGCCATCTCCAGGGAAGCAGGGCTCCATCACACATAACAGTGACTTGGGAAGAAGAACACTTTTACTCCGGACATCCTCCCTTTCCATCTTCTTCCCCAGCTTTGCATGCTGACCATGATGTCACACAGTATGGAATATCCCTTGGGTCAGTTGGGGTCAGCTGTCCTGACACTGTCCCCTCCCAACTCCCTGTGCACCCCCAGCCTACTTGATGGTGGGTTTAGAAGCAGAAAAGGCCTTGGCTCTGCGTAAGCGCTGCTCAGCAATAACAAAAACATGAGTTACCAATACCGTTTTGGTCACAAATCCAAAACACAGCCCCACACTAGCTACTGTGAAGAAAATTAACTCAATCCCAGCCAAAACCAGCACATTCTCCACTTCTTATTCCATACTGTTGACATCATGCTCAAGTCCCACTCTATCCAATACAACCTCATTAACAAATATTTACCATCCTTCCCATCCTTTGATTTTATGCACAGATAACATTCTCTTTGTCTGTAGAAATGTCTGAAATGCAATGTCCATGAAATGTCCATTGAGTTCCCTTAGTGCATGACTTTGAGTTCCCACTGTTATGGGGGTCACTCAGAACAGAAGAGGTGAGGTGTTGCATGGAGTTATTGAGCATCAAAGCCATTTCAGGTTGGGTCAGTGCTGCAATTGCACTGCTTCTTGTCCTCCATTGGTTCCAGGTGGTTCCTGCTATAGTAATTCCTATAAGATGCAACTCAAATAACAGGTTACAACAGTTTAAAGGTATTTTTCCATTACAGTCTCTACTCCTGGTCCCTTTGGGCCAGGTTATAGGGTTTTACATTGCAATGAACAATTCTCATTGCTCCTAGCCTGGTTAGCAACAAGGGATTCCTTCTATAGTAATTCCCATAACATGCAGCTCAAATCCTGGGTTATGATAATTTAAAGCTATTTCCATTACAATCTTCAGTCCTGGTACCTTTGGACCAGACCATAGGGTTTAATATAACTCCCGTCCTTGCCCCTGCTCTGGCTAGGACTTGTCCACAGACTGCAGTCCTTTAGGGGTGTACCTGCTCTGTTGTGGGCTTACCCACGTCCACATGGCTTTGAGGTGCTCCAGCACAACCTCATGCACAGCCAGAGACTCTTGAATGTGTGCCTTCTCCATTGTGGAGATGTCCTTGGCCCACAATGCCTGCAGAGGTGCATCTACTATGCACAGACATAACCACAGCCACAGATGCTTCAAGATGTACCTGCTGTGGTGTGGACACATTCACAGCCATGGATGCTTCAGGGTGTGCTGGACTCCCCCACAGGTCACAGACCCTTTGACTTCAGCTTACACTGAGTTCCAGTCTATCCAGTCCAGCAGCACAGGAGCAGCAGGGTTGCCCAGGCCATCTGCCAACACAGGCACATCACCACTGCTGTTATCAGAACGTTCCCAGCAGAGAGGATGACAACCAGCACAGCAGTGCAGTGAGCTCTGAAAGCAAAAAGGAGCCACTAACGAGCACTAGACTTTAATGTAGAGTAAAGCAAGTAAAGCAAGCCCTGTGGCAAGCACAGGAGCCTGTTGATTAATAGAGAAACAGCAAAATCAGCTATAAATTTGATCTAGCACATTGCAATAAAATCTGTTGTTAAACACTTTGAGCCCCATGTTTCTAACCAAAAAGGACTGTTGTGGCTTAACCCCAGCTGGCAACCAAGCTCCACACAGCTGCTCATGGGATGGGGAAGAGAATCAGAAGGGTAAAAGGGAGAAAGGCAGGTGTACAGCAATCCCTAGGAAAGCAGGGCTCCATCACTCTTTACCTGGGAAGACAAATGGTATCACTCTGAATGTCCTCTTCCCTCCTTCTTCTTCCCCCAGCTCTATGTGATGCCCTATGGTGTGGAATATCCCTTGGGTCAGTTGGGGTCCTGACTGTTTCCCCTCACAGCTCCTTGTGCACCCCAGCCTACTCACTGGTGGGGTGAGGAGTAGAGAAGGCCTTGTCTCTCTCTAAGCACTGCTCAGCAGTAAGGAAAACATCCCTGTGTTATCAACTGTCTCGAGCACAGATCCAAAACACAGCCGCACACCAGCTACTCTGAAGAAAATTAACTCTATCCTAGCCAAAAGCAGCACACTCAAGCAAAGACAGGAAATTGTGTGCATTGTGCATTTACTGATGGTGAAGTTATGAGCATCATTAGTTTTATTTCATTTCAGCTAGCCCCCACGAGAGTCAGGGAAAAACCAGAAGGTGAAATTAGACTTAGAAAATAAACACTGTTGATTAGGTTGAAGTGTCTATTAGGCTTGTGTTTGAGTTTCCAGCCCACAAGGAGGATGGCAAGCAAAGCCTGTTAAAGACATGTTTTGACAAGAATGCACTTTTCCGTGGCTCGAACAAAATAAATATAGTAATGCAGAAGAACCTTTTCAAAGTCAGGCTTATGTGCTTGTCTGATCAACACCATTTCATCTCTTCTGAATGTCACAGAGGCAGTTCTCAAGATAAATGTTTTTCCTCAAAGGACAGCTCGCACATACCAAGGGCTGTACACGCTGCGTTAACTTAAACACACTAACAAAATGCTACTTGCATGTGAAAGTCATCCCCTGGGAAACGTGTGAGTAAACCAAGGAACCACACCTGGCAGATGTTAGTCACACAGCTTAATTTAATATGGAGAGGCATTTATGCTGAATGGTAAAAAAGAAATACAGTAAGTTAGATAGGGTAGAAAAGGGTTTTTTCTTGCCTGATATATAGGTTAAAATAACATTCTGCCATCCTTTCCAACCAGTGGGACACAGGCAGGGATAAATGGTGTGGGCAGAATCCCTCCAAGGAGAGAGGGTGAGCTCATGTGCTGGGGTAGTGCTGAAGATCTGTTGCTAACCCACAGCTTGGAGCTTGGTGTAGGACAGAGCATCTGAGATGTTACCTTGGAAAAAAACTGGCCTAGAAATAGATTTCTCAGATGTAGACTGGGAAATACTTAGGTCGCATCATTTCTGTGTGAAAAAGCTAGAGAAACCTTCGCTAAAGCAGCGCTAAGTCAGCTGTAATGGCTATTTTAGGCCTGGTATTAAGACATCAGTAATTAGAGAAGAGTTTGTCATCAGCAGAAAGTTTTTGGAGTAACTGATCATGACTTTTTTTTCCACTGATGTTGCAGGATAAACAAAACAAGACTACAAAGACTACAAACAGAGTTCCCTGATTGCAGAGGTGGGTAAGCTTAGGAATTGCTTTAATGATTAGAGATGAGAGCTGGACAAAAGATTTCAAAGACTTAAAAATGGTCTTTCTGTACACCAGATAGGTGCTACATTCTGAACATAACCTACATCTGAGAAACTGGGTGGAAAAATGAAGCGATTTAGAAAACCAGAGAAGAGCTAATCTAAGTGTAATAGAGTGTGATTTCTTAAAGTAAATTTAGAAGAAAGAATGAATTTAAGGTCTAGAGGTAAATACAAAATGGGATGAAAAGCAAACCTGTGTTTACCAGAGAGAGATCAAACAAGATTAACTTGTAAGTTGATTTGAGACCAGAAGCGATTCTCAGGAAAAGACTAATGTAGTAGAGTGTGCTTACCTGGTGTTTGATGAAGCAGGTGAAATGGTACTGCTCAGACAACCGCCTGTTTTCTTGGAAGCTAAAGGTGAAATGAGACTGCTGGTCCGAAGTCCGTGTGTGCTGAGCATGATCTATTAGAAGTTACAAACAGAGCATTTGGTGCTTTATGTAATAGTGGATTCAAACCAGCTTTTACAGAAGATATGGGAATGTTTGCACTTTTCCCAATCTCCTACCATCTCATTGGATGTACTGGTGTTGAAGTGCTCACCTTCACCACTGCAGCAGCTCAACTGTTCTACAAGGCTCTGCATGCAGCCAGGGTGCAGAAACAGGTCTCTCTCCAAGCAGGGAGCATGTCCAGTGTAGTTTAAAATGCTACATAGCACTTCTGCATGCTATCACAGAGGCAGACGGGTGACCTGTCCCCCAAGTCAAGCTAAAAGATAAGCCCATCACTCAGGAAGAGGAGGTATCCAGCTAAAACACAGCTCTTGGGTGCATAGGAAGAGTTACGTGGGCTGGGAGGTTACCTGCTTCACAGCTGGAAAGCAGGTGGCAGATTTGAGGGAGTTGTAACTGGAGACCAAGGTAAGGGAGGTGAGCCTCACCCTTAAGAATAAATAAACCCATCTGCCTTAACATAAGAACTCTTTACTTGCTTATAGTGAAGGAGAGGAAAGTTGTGGTGTACAAGATGACTCAGCTGCCAACAGGATGAAGCCATGAAATGGGCAAATGAGATTTGCTCAGCCTTGCAAAACTAAAGCTGAGGGGGAATCCAATTGCTGTTGATTGATTGGGAAGTGAATGTCAGGGAAGAGGTGAATATATAGCAGCTGAAGGAGGAATATCAACTGCAGGTGGATGTATTCAGGCTGTAAATTAAAATAATGTTACTAACTATCATACAAAAAGACAAAAAGAGGCAAGAAAGCCTCCAGAGGAGAAGGGAGAATGAATTCTCTGAAGCTTACATATGGGACTTTATGCATTCCCATGGAATATTTTATATGGTTTCTTGTATGAGAAAACAACCTACCTTAATGAATCATATCTATACCTCATTATATAAGGAACTGTAGCTTGATGTTGCATATGCTGAAAGATATCCATCGCTAGCAAGTGGCACCAGTCGCATTGTACCGAAAGTAAGAAACAAAGATACAGAACAGCCTGGTCCCAGCAAAGGCCACCATCCAACACCCTTTCAAAACCTCTCTGAGGGGCAAACAGATGCCTGGTTTGCTTCTACGAGAGTTCTGAGGTTATGATCAACCCAAAGAAGGCTGAAAATAGAGAGCTGCTTATCATGGGAAGTGCTGTTGAAATCATAGAATCATAAAATGGTTTGGGTTGGAAAGAACCTTAAGATATCTATTTCCAAACCCCCTCTGCTATTATTAATATGTTCACACAAACAGTCATGAACTATGCAATGTTAAAGTTTCCCAAAGATAAATAATTCCAAAATGCAGTTTTTAAAGGTTTGCTTCTGGGCAGAAGAAGGTTTTTTTTCATTTAAAAAAAAAGAAGCTAGCTGGTACAGCACAGTAGTGTTTCCATAGTACAGCATGAGCTACACTTCCGTTTCCTCTGTTACAGCATGTTCGTGCCATCAAATGCACTTTTTCTCCTTTTCCTTACTTACATTATACTTTGAGCAGTTTGAGAAGTCAAATTAAGTTTTGATTAAGATACAGAGGAAAAAAAAAACCCAGCTGTGATCCAGGTTGACATTCCAGTTTCATCACTGTTAATTAAATAGGATGTGTTTCAAAGTAAGCTTCATGAATACATACAAGGTTGAGATGCCTTTGCAATTGTCCCAGTCTTCCCCTAATTCTTCTAGAAGACATTTTCCCCTGGTTGAGAACTCTCCTACACGGTGTGCCTGCGCACTGAAACTTGATCTGCTGATAAGTTCAGACACAAGGGCTCCATCCTCAGCTAGTATAAGTCAGCTTTTTGGAGCCTTCCATAGATCTATGATAATTTGTATCATCTAGGGATCTACCTTCACCTTTTATTTTGTAGAATACTCATTATGTCTTTCCTTTTGCTTACCATTCATACAATTAAAAGTTCCATCTAACCCTATGTAAAGTATATATCATAGCAACATAGAAGCTGAAAATGTAAGGTTGACTAAGAAATAAACCACTGGGCTGTTACATTCCCTTTTTTTTCCCCTGGTATCTTCATAGAACTTCTCAGTGATACACCCTTCCTCTCTTTACTTCAGAAATACACCCACCCTAGAGCATATAAAATGCTGTTTCTCTGTTGTTCCACTTCCCTTCTCTTTATTGTATTAAAGCCTGTGTATTGTCATTATTAGATGATATCTATATAATTTACACTGTCATTATTCCTACAGTCGCCAGCAAGGGTCAAGGACCTATTTAGTATGAACACACTGGCTTATACTCCAGCCACTCCTCCCTGAAGAGCAGTTGCAGTGGGAGCTGAGATACCATCTTTATAGGTTGCTTTTATGTCTCTGAGCACTGCAAAACTGTTTCTTGTTTTACACCAAGGAAAATGAGCAAAGTAGGAAACAATATGCATAAGGATAAGAGGACAGAGCACCATGCATACACCACCTCCCACCTGCCCTCATGATGCATTCACTGCTCCACAAAGGAGTCAGAAGAGTTGGTTGCCAGCAGTTCATGGAAGGCAGTAGAACACATTCTACTGAACTCTCTAAGACGTGAATTGAACCTGAAATGCAGAAAACATTTTTTTCTGTCTCAGAAACTAGAAGGTTATGGACATTGGTACCACCTGAAAAGGGCTAAACAAACTCAATCCTTATCTCCATTTGTCACTTGAAAGAGGTATAAGACTGAAGAACTGTTGCTTCCTGGGGCAGCAGCTCAGAAGTCTTGTCCTATTTTGCTTACAAAACTGTTCTTATCTGTGCAGACCACATCCTTGTAATCATTCCCATGACAATGTAACATGTAGTTACATTAGAAAAAGATTAGCTCTCTTTTTAGCAAATAAAACAACCTCCTGTATTTTTATCTATTTATTTCCTCTGCAGAACAGAGGAGAATGTGGACTTTTAGGTATAGAAAAGTACATGAAAGCTTTAAAATAAATTTAATATAGGGATCAGCCAAAAGATCTGGACAAATCATCTGATCTGGTGTGTGGAGCAACACAGTCCACAGGGGTTTATTCAGTTAACCCCTATAAGTGGAACAAAGAGCATTTGTTTGAAAGATATCTAAGGCTTCCAGAAGCCAAGAAGCCACCACTTCTGCTACTCTTTGGCAATAGTTAGTCTCACTTATTGCACAAAACCCCTCACTTTGTATTTTCCTCACATGCATCTGGCTTCAGCCTATACCTGTTAATTCTTGCTTCTCTCTGCTGGATAACAATGCCCATTGGAAACAGAATTGTCTTCGTTTGAAGGTCCTCCATGCCATAATCAAGTTAGCACTGTGATCTGCTTGGGATTAATTAAATAAATTGAATTTTTCCAATCTCTCATGTGGGATATATCTGACCAGATGTGAACTTCTACCCAGCAGATGGCTATACAGCAGTAGTCACCATCTCTTTGGAGTCAGCACAGAGAAATGAGCCCTTCCAGGGTGAAGTTCATCTCAACATGTATGCTTAAACCAGAGCATAGGGATGAAGGTCCCTTTCGGCTTGCCTATTTCTCTCCAGCAACAATTAAGGAAGCCTGTGCTGACTGGCTTTTATGTCACTGTCTGCATTATAGACTTCTGAATCTTACCCTTCGACTAAGTCATTTTCACAGCTTTGAATCATTTTCTTGCCTTTCTTCTCTACATATCACGCTGATAAGACGTTGCAGCGTCTCCAGCAGATGCATGTACTAGCGCCTAAATATGAGAAGGCCTCACTTTAAATACTGGGAGAGCACACTGTGGCAGTTCACTGAAAATCTGGTTAGGGAGATATGGCTGGATTTCAATATGTATGTTGTCCACAGCCTCTGCTTTCTATTGACTGTACCTCGTTAATGAGATGTATGTGGCACTGATGAAGAAACACCTTAATAATTATGGTCCCCTTGGAAAAAGACCAGATGATGCCACTGTTAATCTTGATATTTTTGTTCCATATCTGTTCTCCATTTTTCTGACAATAACAACCCCTGCAGCATCACAGACTTCAGCTCCTTCCATCCATCTTGGTTTCCAGTGTTAGCCATTGAGCTGTGTCTAATCATACCAGGCTCAGCCACTAGCCCAGCCAGACAGCAGCCAGATGTTTCATTTTTAAGCAAATACTTACATCTGTTGAGTTATAAAGCAGAGAGAAATGAACCCATTCTTGATGGCTTTTTTTTTTTCCTCTGCCACTTGAAGACAGGCTACGAATTACGCAATCACTGCAACAAAAGACAAAGGATTCATGCATCTGGGCAGATCCCCTTTCATTTATATAAAGCTTGTTTAAGTGTTGGTTTATTAGGTCTTAAGGAAAGAATTGTAATAAAAATCCTTTCTCTTGCCCAACACCTTATCCCTGTTTCAGGTGTGGCTGGTTTTAATCCTCTCATGTGATAAATATCATAGGTATACTATATTTATATATTTCTTCATCAGTGACTAAGGCGATAGGACAAGAGTTGATGGGTTCAAACTTAAACAGGGAAAGTTCAGGTTAGATATAAGAAAGAAGTTCCTTATTGTGAGGGTAGTGAGGCACTCGAATGGGTTGCCCCGGGAAGTTGTGAATGCTCCATCCCTGGCAGTGTTCAAGGCCAGGCTGAACAGAGCCTTGAGCAACCTGGTCTAGTGTGACATGTCCCTGCCCATGCCGGGGGGTTGGAACTGGATGATTTTAAGGTCCTTTCCAACACAAACCATTCTAAGCTTCTATGCTCACTCGCCTGGGTAGCAGGCAGGCTGAATAGGAATGTGCATGTTTTTCTGGGAGAAAGTAGAAGTTTTCCCATTAGAGTCCTGCTGTTCACTTTGGGGGTCTTCTACCACACACTGTAGGGACAGGCAGGCATGCTATAATAACCCCTCTCTTCTGTCTTGCCCACTCTCCATCCCTGTCTTCTTCACCACATTTACTAGCTGTGATTGCAGACACTTTCAGAAAATACCCTTTTGGACAAGTGTTGCCACTTTTTCTTACGTGTGGCTGTGCCCCCACAGATGCACAGGCTGTGTTAGAGAACTGAGTTTCAGCCTGCACTTGCTGTATCATCTCACATCAACCTCATCTTTACCTATAACCTGATCCAGTAATGATCATGAAGGCAGATTGTACTGGCTGTTCATGATGTTCCCTTCTCACATGCTCATACCACAGCTTTCTTTTGGAGAAAGCAAGAATAAACTGTGGTAGAGAAGAGATTCCTCCAAGGAATTTATTCTTATCGTTAAATTTTGCTGCACACTATTGCAGTCAGTGAGCCAAGACGATTCAAGTGAGACCACAAAATGCCCCTACAGCTCCCTCCACATTAGTCTATAAGCGATTTATATCCATTTAGTTTTAGTTGTTAGGAATCAGTGTTAAGTTAAATCAATATTATGTGGGATTCCATTGATTTGAAAAGGTTCACACAATGGGTTTAAATAATCGCTTTCAAAGTGTTTCATACCTTTAGTTAAAAAAAGGACACATAAACCAGTTTGAGAACTACAAATAACACAAGTATTTTTAGTGGTGATTCGTTGCAGGGGTAGTAAAGACTAGGCAAAACTGAAACCCTTGTGGGATAAATGTGGAAGTGCTGGAGACATGAAATAATTCCATAAGAATTCAAACCATGTCTGGTATTTTGAAACTAATCTTTACTTAGCTAATATAATCCTGAATTAGAAAGAAAGAAATAAAATGGAGGGCTTTCATTTCTTCCCTTATTTTCCTGCTATTTATATCAGAGGATTTTTATAATCATCTGTTCACAACATCACACAAACAACCCTGTGACAATTGGAATAATGTTTGCTAGAGGATTAGGGGAATGTGTAGAAAGAATCATTGCTTCATGTGGGGACAATCAAACACCCATTGCAGGCATCTTTGTTCCTTAATTTCTTTGCTCTGGTACCTTGATTTGTTTCTCAAATTTAACAAAGAAGGGTATGAAGCCACTAAAAAATCTAAAATTACAATGGAACCATATGGAAATATTAAGTTTAGAAAGTCTAAGCACTTAAACCAACTGTTCAGGGTATTTTCCCCTTAATGTGCTTACATAAATCACATTAGTTTTTATGAGAGTTATTTTTCAAATTTATAGACTTTTTTATTCAGATGGATCTTCATCTCCCAAGGTAGCATATGCAGGGCCTGAGTGTGCTTCTGCAAGTTAAAAACTAGGGAGCTTAAATTGTGTCTCTGACACTGGATTTGTGGATGTCATTGCATACACCGGTTACCCCAGGACTTTTGGAATAAATGGTATAATCATATAATACTATTTTAGCTTTTACTTTCCAATGCTCAGCTTTAGAAAGCTGAATTGTCATTTCTGAATACACAACATTCACATTACTGATGTAACAGGCAGAATTTGTGTGGCAGTTTTAGAACTGGTCTGTGCTGTCTTCATCTGTAACAGAATCTGGAGAGAAATCACTGCCACTATTTGAGCGAACAGGTCACAAAACTGCCTATCTTGGGCTTCTCATCAATGTTTCACAAAAATCCCCCATTCCTGGAAATAGATGATTTGGGGGTGTTGTGGTTTAACCCTGGTAGACAGCTCAGCCCCTCACAGTGGGATGGGGAGAGAATCAGAAGGGTAAAAGTGAGAAGACTTGTGGGTTGAGATGAAGGCAGTTTAATAGGTAAAACGAAAGTTAAATGCCCAAGTAAAATGAAACAAGGAATTTGTTCACCATTTCCCATTGCAGGCAGGTGTTCAGCAACCTCCAGGAAAGCAAGGCTCCATCATGTGTAATGGTGATGTGGGAAGAAAAACACCATCAATCCAAATGTACCCCCTTCCTCATTCTGCCCTCCACTCTTATTCCTGAGTATGGCATCTATGGTCTGGAATATCCCTTAGGTCAGTTGGGGTCAGCTGTCCCGGCTGTGTCCCCTCCCAACACCTTGTGCACCCGCATCCTGCTCACTGGTGAGGTGAGGAGCAGGAAAGGCCTTGGCTCTGTGTAAGTGCTGCTCAGCAACAACTAAAACATCCCTGTGTTATCAACACTGTTTCCAGCACAAATCCAAAACACAGCGATATACGAGCTACTAGGAAGAAAATTAACACTATCCCAGCAAAAAACAGTACAGGGGAATGTCTCATAATTTAGAAAAATAAAATGTCTGCTTTTATGAGTTATGTTTATGTATTTAAATTTTGTATTTATCTAATAATATATATAATGTAAATGTATATTAATTGTATTTTATTTGTATAAGCTCTTTCTAGTTTTCATAAGCACACGTACTGAATCTGCACTGAAGGTTCAGAAAAGCAGAAGACAAGTCAGATTTTTCCAATATTTATTGTACTATTGAATGCAGAGTTATTTTAACAATGATTTGGACTTTTTTTTTTAGTTCACCCATTTTGATTCTGGCATTATTGTGAAAATCAGTGAGACTGTCTTGAGGACATTTGGCTACACTAAACCCAAGAGAAAAACCAACACACAGCAGAGCTTCCTCCCCATTCCACTGCAAGACTGTCCCAACGCAGGCTGATTCTCAGACTTCACTACTATTTCGAAGGTATGTGTGCTGACTGATCACCCTGCGCAGTGCTGCAGAGCTCACATAGAGCAGGCAGTGCTCTGTGCCTGCCTATCACAGCACGTCGAGGGTCTCAGGAGAGACTTAGGATGCTTAGCTTCCAGTTGAGAAGCAGAAACCATGTCAGACAAAGCAGAGTACTTCACAGATCTTGCCAGCCAAACTAGATTTTGTCTTGGAAATCACTTTAATCCACCCTTTTTGCACACTCCCTTGTGCAGGTATGGGTGTAGATTTTGGAGGCACAGCTCCAAAACCCTGACTCTAACCCTATGTACAGTCCCACCTTCACCTTATGCAGTGGTGGCCAGTGTCTGGGAAGAGGATCTAAGAGTATTTACAACACAAATAAGGTGAAAGATGGTTACAACAAGGGTAATGAGTAAGTAGGATAAATCAGGGATGTATGCTGCTAGCTAGACCTGCCCTTGGGACAGAGGCTGGATTCTGACTCATGTTACTCAGTGCTTAAAGTGTCTGAACACTGGTTATAACACTCCATCTTGCCCTGGTGAGACTTGAAAGTTCTTCAGAAAAAGGAGAACAAAAGCTCACCAAAAGGTCAAAGTAGTCATGGAGAAGGTTTTGTTCCACCTTTGATACTGACAGTGACTCAGCAACTAGCAGAGTGCCATTAGCTGCTCCCCTTAGAGACCATGCTGTATTCTTCTCTTCCTCCTCTGCTCTGGAACATCCTCCTCAAGGAGGATTAACTCCTTAGGGCCAGGGTGCATTACATACTTGAAGTCGTTTAGAATCATAGAATCATAGAATCATAGAATAGTTAGGGTTGGAAAGGACCTTAAGATCATCTAGTTCCAACCCCCTGCCGTGGGCAGGGACACCTTACGCTAAATCGTATCACCCATTTCTCTTGGCTAAGAGACTTCAGCTAACAACATAACTTTTGAACAAGTTCAAGGCCTATGATCTTCCCTTCCCAGGAACCAGGCTGATTTTTGTGTCAAGAGGTGGTTAGTCCTAGTTAGGACATGAGAGCAGTGGGTTGAGAGTTTTATCTAGGCCAAAGCCAAGCTCACCTTTTAACATCTACCTGAGGGCAGTGGGATGTTATCCATCACTTGACATCTTTACCCAAGGCTTGGAGTTTGAGTTGTCTCTGTGCCATTCTAAAGCCATTGCTAAGCCATGAGCCATGGGCTTGATATGGGAAACATTGGTGAGAAATGCTGGTGTGCATTACACAGTCACAGAATTATGCAGGATTTCAGTGGTGATGACCCTCTTACTGCCAATATCACTCTTCTTTTTTCTTTTTGCCATACCTAATGCTTGCTACCAGCTATGCTTTCACTTACTCGGGCTCCTCAGACCTTCTTGGTTTCTCAAGCCTTGAGAAAGTTTTAGGATTGCTTGGATCTGGGTTTTGCATACTTTTCCCTCTAGCTGTAGCCTACTCCCTGCACCTCAAAAAGGAGCATTTCCATTTAAGTTCAGGCTTTCATGGCTTTGAAGTGTTGTTAATAACCAAACCCTCACTTGGTTTCTTCTCTGACATGGGTGGCTTGGACTGGTCGGTGTGCATGAAGAGCCATAGTTACCTAATTCAGTGTATTAGTGACATGAGCCGGCGCTTGTGCAACTCACTCTGAGACAATGTGGACATACAGAGATAAGGGGAGAAGCATTGCGTGGTTACACAGGATGGGGTCTTTTGCCTGGATGTCCAACCTTCTGCTTATTATTTATTTTGGGGGAGCATTTCTTTTCTCTTTGTTTACCTAAGCAGTAAAGTACAGCTGCAACTCCTGCTCTGCAGTGCTGGGAGCAGGCAAACACACCCTGAACCGGGCAGTTACCTGTATTACATTTCAGTGAGACAGAAGTCACTGCTGTGTACTAGAGAAAAGAGCAAATTCCTTTCCTGTTTCAATGCACCTGTACTGCCAAAAGGAGTGCCCAGTGAGCTTTATAAAGCTCAGATCTCGTTCCCATCTCCTTCTTGGGTTCTTTTGCTGACACAGATTGGGAAGGACGGTGCTGTGGCGTGAGTGCTGGCGATTTACAGCGCACAGTAACAGCACCAGGTTCCTTCACCTTAAATGGCATAAAAATGAATTCTCTAATTCGTCTTGTTTGTTCCCCATGCTACGGGCGTTTGTATAGAGGCATCTGAGCTGAGCTGAGCTCCAAATGAAGCTGGCTCATTGGCTGGAGCGGCTGGAATAGCCACTGGCTGGAGTGCCATCCCTGGCGGTGTTCAAGGCCAAGTTGGACGAAGCCTTGGGTGACATGGTTTAGTGTGAGGTGTCCCTGCCCATGGCAGGGGGTTGGAACTGGATGATCCTGAGGTCCTTTCCAACCCTAACCATTCTATGATTCTATGAATGCTTTCATTGAAGGAAAAAACAAAACAAAGATTGGAACTGGATGATCTGAAGGTCCTTTCCAACCCAAACCATTCTATGATTCTGTAAGAGGGAAACCTGTGTGAGGGAGCACAGCATCTTAACCAGCTGGGTCTGTTCCATCCTGTGCAAGGGGAGGTTTCACGGTAATCAGTTCACTTCAGAATGCAGAGGTGTAACAGAGCTGAAGGCTCAGATAGGTCAGTGCAAGTCCCAGTGGGCTTGTTGTTGCATGGTCGCTGTGCTTTAGACTGGTTAAAACAATCTGAAAATTCATCCTGAAATTGATGGCTTGCTGTTGCTGGAGAGCTTGATGTGTTCCGTCTTTGCAGGCTTTCCACTTTCTTACCCCTGTCCCATCTTGAAGAAACACCTTCAAAACAGCTCAAGCCACTCATTGCTCTTCCTCCCCATAACCACGGGTAAGCATTTTGTCATCCTCACAGGTCTCCACAGAGAGCTGTCTCTGTAACTCACAGACTTCTCTGCTCTCTGTACTGCATGTTGGAGAGCACCTGAAGAGTTTTAGACTCACTGGGACTTGGAAGAATATCCAATGATACAATCCTCCATGGATGAAGTCCTTAAGAACAACCAAAAAATTAAGTTGTACTTTTCAAAGTTATTTAATACCTACAAATACAGAAAGAAAATGGGAATTTTAAGATGACCAGTGACTTAGGCATGAGATCCATTATAGAATCATAGAATTGTTTAGGTTGGAAAAGACCACTAAGATCATCAAATCCAGCTGTTAACCTAACATTGCCAAGTCCACCACTTTACACCTTTTAAATACCTCTAGGGACAGTGACTCCACCACTGTTCTGGGCAGCCTGTTCCAATGCTTGATCCCCCTTTTGGGGGAGAAATTGTTCCTAATCTCCAATCTAAACCTCTCCTGGTGCTGCTTGAGGCTGTTTCCTTTTGTCCTATTCCTTGTTACTTAGGAGAAGAGACCGACCCCACCTCCCTCCATCCTCCTTTCAGCCAGTTGTAGAGAGCAATAAGGTCTACCGTGAGCCTTCTCTTCTCCAGGCTAAACACCCTCAGGTCCCTCAGCCATTCCTCATCACACCTCCAGATCCTTCACCATCTTCATTGCCTTTCTGTCAATGCAACTCAATGTCTTTCTTAGAGTGAGGGGCCCAGAACTGAGCACAGTAACAGCAACAGCAATGGTGCAATGGGCCCCACCTCTCTTTCCTTCTCTGGGCACCATGCAGCTGCACACAGAGTAGTTTGGTAATGATAGAGTGCTTCTGCAAACAGCCTGCTGTGAAGCGACACAACCCTGTCTGTGTAAGGCTCTACAGATGTTCTCTAATCTCTGAGCAAAGTAAACATTTCTGTGCCACCCTAACAGGGAGACCACCCATTTGTAGTGTGTCAGAGCTCTGTCAGAACTACTTTTGTTCCTTTCCATAATATGCTGCAGCACAGCTTTGTGAGCTGCACCAGGCAAGCGAATCTGCTGAGTGAGCCATCAGTGGACACAGAGATTTATTTCTGAAGAAAAGGTGGATACAATTGCCATGGCAATGTTCTGGTGTCTGAGGCTTCTGAGATTAGGAACAAGCAGCACGGTAAAGCCAGACACCGTCAACAGCTGAGTGGGCAACTCACAGCAAAGCATGGTTTTGATTAAGTTCACCCTTTTCCTAGCCACAGACAAATCATTAAAGCTCCCGGAAGTCCTCTGCTTGGTTATGGTCATTACAAATTGAGCCCTTTGTGCAGGTGACCACTGTAAGTACTGATATGTTAAATCCCCTGAAGCCCTGGAGATAGAAGTTGTTCCAGCATCCAGGGTGTTTCAGAGACTTTGAAGATCTTGGCAGCTACTTCCACCTACTCTGAAGTCTTGCCTTTTGCAGTCAGGAGAATAACTCAGAAGTAGACCCATCTTCTGTGTTTAAGGCAGGCCAAATGAAAACAGCAATGAGGTAGGGAGACATGGGTCATTTCTTCTTGTCCCCTATATGTACGTGGAGCATAAAGATACACAAACAAGCCCGTAGCTACGCAAGAGCAATTGTCTCTAAGCTATATTCACATTCCCTGATCATCCAGCCATTCTTACATGTTGGCTTGCAGTCTGGTTGTAGCCAGGAGCCAGCAGACTTCAGGCACAGCAAAAACCAGCTTACACATGAGTATGGATGTAGCCTAAGATAGTTAAGTAGCCCACATCACCATAGTAACTGCATGCTGTTGCATTAATTTCGGCAGAATAAATGAAGCTTGTAAGTCAAAGTTTATCTACACAGAGTAGTGCAATAACACATAAAGAAACTGCAACAGTTCTGAATGAGACCCCCTGGCTTTCCTGTGTGGTTCATCCTGCTTTTCAAGAGGGCCAATTGCCTGATTGGAAGACTTCATTAGCATGGTTAGCCTGCTTTCACTAGCAGAGCTGGTGTGTGGCTTGAGTGTATCTGCACAGCATTGCACTGAGCTGTACAGGACCAACCAGAGCCATGGAAAGCCTCTACAGTACTGGAGAGATTTTCAGAAACTGTGGTTGTGATAGGAGAATTTAGGAGGTTTCAGTATTCCCCATTTTTCACTGGTGAGTTTTGCTTAACATCATTTTACATATTGGTAAAGATAGGATGAATTGTTCTTTATGGGGAAAACGAGAAGCACAGATGGGCTGGGATCCTTGTTTTGCTGCTGTTGCCAAAAGCCCACCCTGTTTTCTTTAAAAAATTAAACAACCATACCATGGACACACAAAGGTATGAAATTCTGGTGCACCAGAGATGACTTTAGGATAACCTTGCTGGGAGGGGAGCAGGCAAGCACATGGCTTATTTGCCACGTTAACTGCCAAAATACATCAGTGTTTGGCAAGATCTTGACTTCCCCTTTACTCAGATGCTTGAAGAAGTGTTATAAAAAAGAGAGTCTGACTAATGCAGGAACTATGGTGTCAGAAGGAAGAAAAGGAAACCATTACAAAGAAGGAAGGATAAAATTAATGGAAGATCATGAGACAGGGGGAACATCTGAAGGCACTGCTAGTGTCTGCAGAGACTGAATGAGGGTGTGGGATGAGAGGAACAACATAGCCATGCCACACGCAAGAAATACAGGGATATTTTCATGGATCCTCAGCTGGGAAAGCAAATTGAAGGATTACATTTCCTGTTGCTGCCCCATTTGCATGGGGCTCAACAAACATCTGGCAATAATTTTACAGCAAACATGACACTTTTCAATCACATCATGATGTTCCAGCCCAGAATCACTGCATACGATGGCTGTTTTGTTAGCAAATTAACCCCCAAAAATTTAAATGAGAGTCAAAAGATAACTACACAAGAAGTCCTGTTGTGCACTGATTTCAGCATTTGTGTGAGTTTTCTAGGAGCTCTGGCCTGAGTTGAGGCCACAGACAGATTCCTGCAGTGTTGATTGCTGCAGCCAATGTCATCTCTATAAATCAGCCATATCTCAATTGATTTCAGTGACAATCTGCTGGATTTATACCCAAAAGCAAGCACTGACCTTAAGCACATGGTCTGAATGGGGCATAGTCCTACTCAGCCAAAGCCATTTGGAGATTTTCCAATGCCATTTGATTGGCATTAAGACTAGATCCATAATGAAAGAGTATATAATAGCCTGAGAATTGAATCAAATATATCTAACCTGGGTCAGATCCTCAGACAGGAATGTTGATGGATCTTAAGCCAGCTCAGTGCAGTTTTTAACCAAAAATAAGGACATGGCTCTTTAAATGTCACCGTGAAAAGCCCATGTTTGATTCCATAATAATAACATTTTAATTTCAGCTTGTTCCTCAACAGCGCACACATTGCTTTCTCATTAAAATTAACACACTATTTTCTCTGGGAAAGACAATGCCCACATCTCTGTTTCAGTAAGAAGGTGACAATTAAACAAGGGCAACATGACAGTTCAGGAATGCCCAAAGCTCTTCCTCTCTTTAATGCAATGCGGAGAACAACTTTGCAAAGCTCCTTAGCTGGAACAGCTCTCTCCCCTGGGCTTCCCAGTCTCTAATTTCTATGACCCTTTGAATCGAGTGTACACACAACGCGTGAGTGATGCTCCTACATGGAGCAAGCTGCATTAATTTTTTATTCTCAACAACCTCAGAACTAGAATATTGCTTCCAGGATTGTGTGAAAGTTCATCCCTTGAAAGGCATCTGACTCTGGTTGCTGGATTTGATCACAGATTAGGTTTGAGAAGGCAAGAAGGAAGTCCTTCCTTACACATTTCCCTTTATGAAGACAAGAGCTTTCTAGGATGCAGATGGAGGTGAAAGGAAGGGAAAAGGGGCTATGAAATGCACAGATCAGACAGGCTTGTGGCTGATGGATGCAGCTGCTACTGCAGCTTGGGATTTATAGCTGTGCTTTCACTTTCCTTCTCTCCTTGGCCTTTTCTTCTGAGGCAGTGACACCGGGCTACCAGAGATGGCAGCTCACATCTTTACCTGAAGGTGTTGTCATGTCAGTGGTGATGCTTGTTGTTAGGGAAAGCTGGACCCAGCAGCCAAATGGGATTGAGGTTAGGGCAGCTCCATACCCCAGGTCCTACCAGTAGCCAGACTGAGAATGTGTTCCCTGCAGGCACACACACCCAAAGCACACATACCCACCACACGAATACATACATATACTGCTGGCCACACAGACTGCAGACTCACAGAGCACTCACAAGAACACAGAAAGCAACAATGGCCTCATGCTGCTGCTCTTTCTGTCTGAGCAGGACAATGGTTAGTTAGTGCAAATATATGAATATAAATGTGTAGTTTGGATCATTCTATCAGCTGGGCTCAGACACCCCATCTGCCCAGTAGCTGCCCCTGTGTCCTGGGTTCAGCAGTAGCAGTCATTTTTCTCCTTCTTAGTAGCGGGTGCAGTGCTGTTTTTGACTTTCAGCCTGGGAACAGCGCTGATAACACCGATGTTTTTAGTGGCTGCTCAGTAATGTTTACTCTGACCAAGGACTTTCTGAGTCTCATGCTCTGCCAGGGAGGAGGGGAAGCTGGGGGAAAGCAGAGACAGGACACCTGACCCAAACTGACCAAAGAGGTATTCCATACCACAGCATGTCATGCCCAGTACATAAACTGGGGGCAGTTACCCGGAAGGGCTTGATCACTGCTCGGTCAGGCTGGGTATCAGTCGGTGGGTGGTGAGTGGTTGTATTCTCTTCGCTTGTTATTTCCCTTATTATCATTATTATTATTGGTGGTAGCAGCAGTGATTTGTGTTATACCTTAGTTACTGGACTGTTCTTATCTCAACCCATGGGAGTTACATTCTTTCAATTCTCCTCCCCATCCCTGTGGGGGAGCGAGCAGCTGTGTGGCTCTGGGTTGCTGGCTGGGCTTAAACCTCAACAACCCTGGATCCCAATCTACCTAGCTGCTGGCACATGGAGATGCAAGCCCCCAAGTTCACAGTCCCAATTCAGTTGCTATTACAGACTCCATCACTCACACAGATAGCTGTCTGGGACTCCCCTGGTCTCTCCTGGTGTCCTTTGATCTTGCCCTCTGAGATTCACTCCCCCTTACCTCCAGGCCATGTCACCTATTCACTGGCTGGTCCAGCTCAGTTTTCACTAGTGATCACAGACTCACCTCCACGCTCACTCCAAACACACGTTGCCCCATGACTCCTGGTCCCTCTCCTGTTTCTGCACTCAGTGTCATGTTGTGTGCTCCCCTTCTACCTCCCCATCACCCATGCAACAGGGTTTATATCAGGCTTAAAACGGGCTTTAATGAGAAGATAGAACAGAGGCACAGGACACAGCCAGGCAAGCATACTGCTCAGCAAGCCATTTACACTTGACCAGCCACTTGATGCTTTTATCCCTCTGTTTTCCCATGCTTGTTCCTCCCCAGTTCTTGCTAATGGTTTCTTTTCCCTGCCTTTGGTTACTCCTCTAACCATCCCTTAATGAGCCTTGTGCAATCCAAAGATGCTCTTCTCCTGCATCCGCAGTGTCCCACACTCCAGGCAGAGACCCTCCTTGGTCAGTGAGGAGACCTCCCCCAGCCCATGGAGGCGAAACTCCTTTTGGAAAGCCCTGGCAGGTTTGGGGGCATTACTTGTGTCTCTGACTGAAGTGTTGGGGCTCCCCCACTTCCCTTTGGGTCTCCTTTGTATGTGTGGAGATGAGCTTTTGTCATGGAACAGTGACAAGGAGCAAGTGGAAGAGGGAATGGATGAGGTGACCCTGCATGGTGGTTCTACATAGCTCAGGGGTCACCACAATGATAAAGCCAAGCTGAAGAACTTTATCCTGAATTGGGAAACAAAAAACCATGCTTGCATGCTTTATTAATTCTAACATGCAGCATTAGGGCTTTAGGGAAGGGTCTGACTGTCCAAATCCATTCTTTCACTTGATCTTAAATGACAACAGCTTTCAAGTCCACCTTTACAGTGGTGTGTTAGCACTGTTGCAAAAGCACTGCCTCCCATCCTGCTTGCCAGTGTCACTGCTGTGAGGTGAATGGAGAAAGTCATTCATGAAAACAGGGTGGAATGAGAAACCCAGGAGTAATGAGGACACCGTGAGCAGAGCTGAGGGTTGGGGACTGGAGTATTGCTTCATCTAAAATTATTTTGGCATTGAGAGATTACATTATCCCCTGACATCAAGCCAAAGTTAACACTTGGGTTCATTGACACTCATTTTTCTCACTAGCTTGAGTAATAGGGCAAATTTTTTTCAGGATGATTAGCTATTAAACTCCCACTTTAAAAAGCAGTCTCTCAGTCCTCTTCATTGCATAAGGAGAGATTTGGCCATCAGTAAAATCCTGCTTCATCCCATCCTTGTGGGACTCCTTTGCTAAACTGCTAGACAGGGGCAAGACAGCAAGGAGCAGAAAAAGGGATCATCAGCCTGCTGGATCACATCTGTTACCTTTCTCTCCAGTACCAGACATTTACTGTCCTCCAGCATCTTCTCTTATAAAGTCATACTAGAAAACTTGTGAAGATATGGTTACTCAGTTTTAATTAAAATAAACTCTTTCAGATATCTCCAATCTATGCACAGGATGGATTTAGCAGTACAGTGTAAGGGTTCAACAATGTTATACAACATAATAAATATAATTATCGGGGTGATGTTCAGGTTAATCAACTCCAGCCTAATTGGATTTTGCTGCTGATCATTCCCCAGTCACGATGTCAGGGATGACTCTCTCAATGTAAATGAAATGGATTTAAGGGAAGTCGGATATACTGCTGCCTGAAACTGAATGTGCTTTGATATTACCAGATTTTAACTTCAAAACTCTGGCTGGTGATGTGCTGGGAAGAGGCTCCTCAGATCTGACCAGCAGACAAGTTTCAGTCAGCTTCATTTGTGACCCTTGGGCAGTTCATCCTCCCAGGCTTCCTGGGGACATCGGGCTTCTGTGCTTCTGGAGGGTTCAGCCTGGAGGCAGGCAACATGGGAGGAATGAATGTCTCTTCTACAAGGACACCCACTGGTTTGTTCGTTGGCGTTTTGTTGTTTCTTCCTAAACTCCTAGCATTGGAATCTTGTCTTTTAATCTCCAGATTCCTCTATCCATCTTAGATAGCATAGAGACTATGACAATTTAATGTTTGTATATATGACAGTCTTTGAGGGTCTCAAGTTTTCCAGACTTTTAGGATAGACTTGTGAGTGATACCAAAATTCAGTGCAAAATCTTTAAGGATTTGGGACTGCTTGGGAACTAATACTTGATTAAAGACCTTCATACCTATCAGGAGCCCTGGGGCCTCCTGTTCTTTCCAAACTCAAAGGCACCACGCAAGTTTACAGGTTAATGAAAGATTGCTGCAACAGATACATTTTCATGGATATTTCAAATCACACTTTCTAGCATAACTCAGTTCTACAGACTGCCTCATCTTTGTTCTCTCCTGGTTGTACTCAGCTTACTGAGCCCTATCTCTCTAAGTCTACATTACGGTATACAAAGGCCAAGGTTACCAACACCTATGAAAATTAGGAAGTCTTCTAAGATTCTAGGAATCTCCTAGGAACAGTAGTGTCTTCAGGGTCTAATTTGAGATCTACTGGTTCTATTTCCAATCTAGAGCTCTCAGACAGACTTAGGCGGCCATTGGGGAATACTTTTATTTCTAGATCCCTACAAACAGTCCATTAGATTGTTCAAAGCCAGCTTCACAGTAGTGTTTTGCCATCATCTCATGACTGCAAGACACAGATAGCCCAAGACCCTCCCTCTTTCCTTTATGTATGTTACTAAATGTGCTTGGGTTTTATCTTTCTCTTCCATTCCTTTAACTTGCTTGGTTTATAAATGCTCATGGTTTATGGAAAGCATGGAATACAGAAGGAGACCAGATTGGTTATTAAAAGTTAAAAATTAATTACTGAGGGAAAAAAAAAATACAAACTACTTGTTAGAATCCAGCTTTTCTTTATTTCCATCTTTGGGGAACAACAAAACCAAACCAACAAAAAAAGAGTCCCAAGAAAACTGCTTCTTTATTGTCTGGCTTCATTCAGGACAAAGGATCCATGTTGAACCATGAGTAAAAGGCAACTACTATGCCCTTTAGCAAGTACCTGACAGGCTTCCTTTTCTTCTGAGCTGAACAACACAGGAAAGTTATAGATTTGCTGTCATATAAATATAGTTTGCACACAGTGATGAATTAAGCAAGTGTACTACTGCTTGCACTTGGCCTCAAGGGAGAAGATGAAGGAAGCATCAATTCCTGGGTTTAATGCCCCAAATGAGGAAGATAGACAGACTACAGTCCTCCAGGGCAGGAGGACTGGTATTGACAGTTGCATAGTATGGGATAAAAGGGTGTGTGGCAGCACATGGTAGCATAAGTCTAGGATTCTGGCTTTCTCCTCTCTCATGCTCCCCTGGAGGCTTATTCCATGATGTAGAGACCGCAGATCATTTTCATGTGACCAAGATTTCCAGGTCCCAGACAGTACCCTTCTACCAAGACAGTCCAGTCTCTCTCTTTCCTTTTAATTTCTAACATACAAGAAAGAACACAACCCTCTGTATTCCATTCTTTAAGACTTTTCTCAACAAAGTCTTTGGCTATATCTCACAGCCATTTAAAAAATGCACGTCATCTCCCTTCTCCACTCATCCAGTGTATGATGCTTCATGGAATACACCAAGTAAGTATCTTACACAAAGCTGTACAGCAAGGTTGCAACACGTAGATGAAGATCCCAACAAGCAGTAGGACAGCTCCAGGGGTTTGTTCTTGGGATCTTCCTTCATCTGATGTGAAATTGTATTAGGTTTTGTGATTACAAGCTCATCTCCACACACACAGGGAACCCAGAGGCACAAGGGCAATTGGGGGAGCCATAATATCCCACTCAGAGACACAAGCCACTGAGCTGGGCTGGGGATATCCCAGGAGATACTCATGGGCTGGAAGCAGCAACCTCCCCAGGGGAAACAGGAGCAGCTCCCCAGCTCAGTTCACAGGTCAGACAGGAATCACTGCCTGGGTATGGGACACATTACAGGATGCAGGGGAATGATGCCTGGGTACTGCACAAGACCTTGTATGGGGTGGGTTAAGGAAGGAACCAAAGTCAGGGAAAGGGAGCGATCTGACTGGTTGAGGGAGCAACAAGTGGAGGAAGGAGGAAAATGGTGGGTAAAGGGGATCTATTGACTAGTACGTGTAAACAGGTTGCCAGTTGGTGTGCTTGTGTGCAGGTGGTGCTCCTGAGCAATGAGCCCAGGAGAAGAGACTTGTGGGGAGCTCTTAGGAAGGAGATAGCCCAATTTTGCAAGATCATTCCTTTAGTAATTAATCACTTCAGCACACACTTTGTTGTAGCACAGCACAGCAAGCAAGGTGTTATTCCCACCCCAAAGCAGTGCTAATTACTGGTGAAGACAGGAATATATCTTACTTCTCTTTTTTAGGTTTCTTTTGTGTCTTTGTAGGGGAACCGTCAACTGACCAGAGACTGAGGAGTTCCCATTCTGATTTTCTTAAAGCCAATTATGCTTCTGGAGCTAAAAGACTTGTTGAGAGAAACAAAAGAAAGGGAATACTTTGTATTAAAACAGACATAGACCCTAAAACAATTTCATTATATAAGGAACCTCCAGCCTTGAATAAACTTCAGCTGAGTTCTGAATTTGCTAGTTTAGAAGTCTGAAAGCTCCCAAAAGGACCTATTACTTATCACAAAATGCAAGTGCCCATAAACCAGCAAAACACACCAGTCCTGTTTGTGCTAATTATTTGGCAGATGATGACTGTTTTGTTACATTACATGCAAGGGTCTGGGTTATGATCCTGAAGAGCTGATAAATATAGCCAGCCGATGATGAGAATTTCCCGTTGGCTATAATTTCTTTGGTTTTGCTTTTAGAATGTTTGACTTCATCCTGCATTAAAACCATGATTTCTGAACCTGGAAGCCCTCCAGTCTTTTGCCCTCAAGCAGACTGATGTTCTTGACAGGATCACAGCAAAGATCAACTGCAGTGAAAGGAAGCTTTGTGTGTTCAGGGTCACAGGGACACAGAGAAGATGCACTGGGCTGAGCCCTGCCTTGGGTTACTGCTCGTTTCTTCTCAAATGACGGATGTTTTTAGTGCCTGGGCTCTGTTGACTGAAACCCTGCACAGAAAGGCTTCCAACACATTTTGCTGCTATACACTGGGGACAGTTTGACTTACCTGTATGTATATTTTGTCTTTGGTTCATTTGTAAGTATTTGCAGTTCCTTTGGGATGTCGTCTTTTCTACTGCCTAAATCTCAAACATTGTTTCACATCAGAACTGTTTCTGAACCAGCCTTTGATTTGTTCCTCTCTACGCTCATGCATGTTTAAGTGAGTCCTTGAATTGTACAGTTCAAGACAAAATATAATGCAGTGAAAGAGAAGTATATTTTAGGTCTGTAAGCAGTTTTGTACCACTCAAAATATCACCCTTCTCACTACAGTGATATGCTAGTTCCAGTGAAAGACATCTATCTCACTGGTATTTACTTCCTGCGTTTCAAATCACGATGAGGATAAATCCTGCTTATGTAGGAAAAGGTCTTTTGCATCTGAGGAACAAAATGACGTTACTTGATGATCAAAGCCCCCTCAATAAGCACATGTCCATCCTAACACTGGTGACTTTCCTCCTTATGCTCACTAAGCTCCTCAAGGCAATTGAGACTCTCAGCTTTCATTGGAGTCTGCAGGGGATGAAAACAGTTTGGCATTTGCTTGGTGTACTGCAGGATAAGGCCTCATTTCATGCTGGTGTATTAAATGGCCTGAAAGTATTTGGTTTTGTATTAAGCTATGCTTTCCTCAAACAACTGGGAACAGTATGCCTCTCTTAGGGTGGAAGTTTGTTCTGATGATAAATATAATGCTTTTCTGTAGCAGGTGGTCTTCTCAAAATATCACATTAAATTGATAACCTTCAAGGAAGCATTGTACTTCATGTGAAGACTGCTCGGTATTTTACTATGACAGTGAAAGTTGTTTTGAGATCTCCTACTCTTCCATCTCCCATAGGACCTGCAAGGAGGTAGGTGGCACTCATGTGACACCTGCGCTGGTGGCTCAGGCAACTCTCCCACCAAATCCTGTGTTATTGGTGCCTTTGACAACCATCCTAAGGCTCAGAAGGAGGCAAGCAAGATGAGTAGGCGTGAGAAATGGAGATATCTGTACGGTCATTCTATGCATGTGTGGCTAAAATGATGCCTGCAAGCTGCAGCATCTTTGTAAGTATTTTTTTCAGAATAAGGAGCTGCTTTACTTTTGTGACCTCTGAGTTCTTTCATGGTCGTTACCCATTCCAGAGAAATAAGTGCTCCTGTGTGAATGTTTTTAGAAGTCCTTGCCTTCTCCGTTAAGACTAATTGAAACTGATGTAGATATGGGGATGTATATTTTCCTTGGGGGGTGGAAGACTGAGTTCTTTCATTAACCTAAATCTTGTCTACCAGGGAGTTTAATTAGGGAAAAAAAACATATGTAAGCTGATAAAGTCTTTTCCTAAGCCCTCTGAAATCAGTGGGTGAGGCCCCATAACCCTTACCAGTTTCAGTGATCTGACCATATTCACCCACTGTCCTGAGGTTACAGACATTGCTGGTGCTCTGGTGCTGAAAGGTCTTAAATCAGGAGCAATGATAACATCATCCTAGTTCGTAAATGGGCTTGGGACAGCACTGTGGTTTCTATCTTGCAGACTTGCAGTCTTCTTGCCCATGTTTTTAATCACTATGTAAATTCCCTGTTTCCTTCGTTATGTACATGTCCAACGTGGCTCCTGCATAAGCATTTCAAAATAATCAAAATGTCTCCAGTCCTAAGTCCAATTTTATTACATTCTTCACAGTTTATTTTTAGAGTTAGCAGGATGGACAAATTTCACTTCTGCCTCAGCAGTGCATGGCCTTTAACTTTCCTTAAAAATGGGATGCTCCATCTGTGCAATCTTTATGAAGCAAAATGTCGTTCAATTAAATCTTAGCTTCTGCTTAAAGCTCTTGCCAGGGTTGATTCCACCACTGCTTTGGACCCAGCTGGCTCTACATGGACCAATTTCTATGTGAAAAAAAAGCATATGGACTAAAGGGAAACTTCCTCACTTGTTATTTAACTTGGAGTGCTACATTGCTCATAGTTACCAGTACTGGATCAGGGCAGGATTAAGCTACCCCAACTACAGTGTAATTTTACTACTATAGAATGCAGACTGTATAATCTTTACAGTCAAGACTATCTTCCTATCCTTTGCTACTGACTGTCTCCATATCCTTAATTATACCATACTTAAACCTCTACTCTTCACCATTTCCTTTTCAGTGTCTTTGTCTCTCAGCCTGCCCTACAGTGCAGGGGAATTCATGCTTTGATACTGAAGTAATGAGCATTTTGGAAAAGAAATATCTATATTTATACCTGTGTACATATATGTGTATCTTGTATCTCTGTATCTCTCTTCATAGCTCAATCTATCTCCAGCCATCTTGTCTATAACATTTGGCTTATTTCAATATTGCTAGATTTCATACTAGGTACCAACAGAGCCCAAACCAAGTGTATGAGTGCTTCCCTTCTTTGCTAGAATCACAGAATGATAGAGCAGTTTGAGTTGGAAGGCACCTTAAAGATCATCTAGTTCCACCGCCCCTGCCATGAAAGTACGTTTCCAAAGACATTGATTAACTGTCTGAAAATAACACAGTGGACTTCTGTTCCCAGGGATGTAGTTGAGTCTTGGTGCAAGAATCTGGACGGCTTGTGACAGACTTTCGTATCAAAGCTCCCCAAACCAAGTTTAATCTGTTTAATCTGTATTAGGCTCCCTTTGAATCAAAGTTCAGTAACCTGTTCCTTGAATTAATGTTATTATATACAAAGGAGAAGGAACACAATAGGTTTTAAACCCATGATATATGTCCAGGTCACTAGAAACAATACCTGAGCTAGCCTAGGTATAGTTCTACCTGGACATCTTAAAATAGACCCCAGAAATGTGCCCACATTTGCTGCAAGAGAAGTTTGTCTGCAGTGCAGTCCCTTGTCAGAATTGCTATAGCAATTGTAGCAAAGATTCTTGGCAGGTAAACCATTGTCATTCTTTGAAGGAGTAGATCCTGGACTACTCTCCACATCCTGGTGACATATCCTGCTACGGTATATAAATAGGAGTGCATGTGTTGTATTCAAAGTAATTGATTGGTGCTCTGTACAAATTCAATAAAGCAGCAGTAGATAAACTCCAGGACATGCAGCTCTCTGGTGTTCTGACTGCATCATGAGAACAGCAGGTGAACAACGCAACCCTAGGAAATTAAATAACATTGTAAGTTATGAGCACTGACTCACTTCATCTTTAACCTCACACATCTGGAGGTTCTAGAGGCTCTTAGCTGATAGATAAACAAAGTTCTGCTTAATTGTCTTGAGCAAATCTAGATGAAGTAACTTCCTGAACTCCATGGAGTGAGGAGCCAGAATTCATTTTAGGGGTCTGTAATCAGGCTCCTCTCCTGACAATAAGATTAAAGGGGTGTCTGGGAAATCAGTGACAGTGGAATCACAGTGGAGGGAGAATATAGACATGCCTTAAAGGACAGCATCAGTGACAAAGAGTCGTTCACTGCTTACAGCTAACAGCTAAAGCAGTGCATGGACAAGGGCTTATTTAGGGAGCAATAGGTTGCTTCATTCAATAAGGCGATAATCCGCTACTCTGTCTCCCCTTGATGGATAAGCTCCTGTCTGAAGGCAGAGTGGATTATTCCCTATGTGGAAATTGGATTATGGCTGAAGAAAACAGAGCACTCTGCTGTTACGGCTCATTACGGACAGGCTTAAACATCACCTTCCCACAGATCTGCTTGATTCCAGTGCTGGAGGCACATACTGCAAGCAATGCCTACCAGTGCAGTTTAGGGTGCAGGTGATAGCACTTGGCAATTCTTTTGCTGCTGTGGATGTGAAAGAAGGACCAGGATTTGGCAACTGACCAGAGGAAACTTCTGATTTGGGTTTCACTAAACCCTCAGAGTTTAGGGTTTTAACATTCAACTTCTTACCAAAACAAGATCCATTTTAACCTCTTCTCTCCCCTCTTTCCATCAAGTTTTGTCTGAACAAGTCAGTTGATATAGCTAAACTTCACGACCACTAGATCTAGGTTGGTCTCTTGCGAGCCTTTGCCATTGCTCACGCACATTCACTGTGCTGAAGGCAAGGCTGGAGCAACTTTCTTGTTACCAGATCAGGGAGCATGTTACCCAGACATTCCTGAGATGTCTTCTCTCTGGGCTGAAGATGGATCCTATTATAATCTTTCTGGCTTGCCTCCAGCTTACCTCCAAATGTATTGAAATCTGCCCTACAAGGAATGGTGTGAGAGTCTTGTATGGAAACAACATGTTCTTCCTTTGCCTATCCATTGACACTGGTGTACTTGAAGGCGGTCTTTCCAACCCACTTAACATTGAAGCAGCAGATGACATTTGGGTGATTTCAGTCGCATATGGCAAGTAAATCCAAACTATATGCCTCAAGGACCATAGGAAAAGCAGCATTCGATACTGAAGGAGAATATGTGACTGCTGCCATATGGCTCTTCTAAAAATGAGTGGGCAGGAAAGGAAACTGAGGGACCATGCACAGCTGGGCAATAAGAGAGGACACGTCCTTTGTATTAAGGCAGTGAAGTCTCTCAGCTCTTATTTGGAGAGACTACTTCCCTCATATACCTTCCCTAAGGTAAAATTTCCTCTAGTCCCTTCCCTTCCCTTCCCATTGTCTCTTTCAAAGATGTGTCTAGCAGCATGGGAAGCTGTCAATTTCTTTCCTTTCCAACAGAAGTTAAAGAACAGATTCGCTAGTGAATCCTCACCAGTGGCAGCCGTAAATTAGATTTCTAGGAAGTAAAATTCTTGCTGTTTTATCCCTGAGGATGGTTGTTATTGCACACAGGGGCTGTGCAGCATTCAAAGAAAGAGGGCTGCAGGGAATGAAGTGAAGGCAGAGAGACCCTTTCCCAAAGCTGGGTCTCGGTGGTCAATGTGCAGTAGTAGGCCTGTATCATCCATTAATCTTCTAGTGGTTTTTAAACCATCCAAGGCTGTAATCCAACATAGGTTCCAAAATCCAATCTTTGCCTGCCCTGTCATAACTTCTTATAAAATAGAAGCCACCTTTTAGTCTAAATTTGTCAAGTGTGTGCTATAGGCATAGCTGAAGGTTACAAATAAGAAGTGATTTAGTAACACAGGATACTCAGCCTTTGTGGATCAGCTTTGGGGAAGCATTCTTGAATGTAATCCTCATGTTTCATTGCATTTTTTTTAAACCAGTTCTTAAATAAGCCACTGTTTGGATAAAGGATTTGCTTGTCAACTAATTACGTGTGCTCGCATCTGAGCCCTGAGAGGAGTAATGTCATGTAATGTAATAACAACGGTGAGAATTATTTGTCACAGGGAAAGGGCTAAGACCATAGAAAAGCCACGCTTTCTTCACCTGGATATTACCTGTGATTGCTCTGGTTTTGTTCTCTGATAGTGGCTCCACCTAACAGAAAAGGAAAATAGAGCATGACTTGTGTGTTCTTCATTCCACTTAGGTTCATTCCACATGGTTGATTGTTCACCTGAGGTTCAGGTGATCCTTGGGAGGGATCCAGGTGTGCTTTCAGGCCTTACAGTACACCTGATGATGTGATCTAATAACCCTGTGATGAGGTTGAACTAATGAATCTTTGCATCAGTGGATGGCAGTCACAGGGACAACAGATGAAGACATCAAGTGCGAGATACGCTGATTCCACGTGCTTTCATTCAAGTCCTGAAAATGTATACAAGGACAATGATTTCCCTATTGAGATAGGCCATCCTCACAGTGGGTTAACAAAACATTTCTGAGAAGCTCATCTGAACTGTAGACTTTGTGTACAACATATAATGAGGGGTTGATTGCTTTCCTGAATGTGGTATCCATGGGCAAACCCCTTGTTCAAAACCTAAGCCATTGAAAGTCCCATGGCTGAGACGTTTCACAGTCACGGCAATGCATAGAGATTTCCTGTATGGAAATGATTAACAATGAATGGTGAAAGGAAAAAACAAGAATTGCTTTAGAGATCTACTTTGATAATCAGTAGAAATACTAGCAAATCACAACAACTAGACTCTTCTAACACTAGCTACTCACATGCCTTACCAAAGTAAGAAATACTTTAATCTTTGCCTCACTATTTGTACAGTCCACAGCACAGAAACAAGTTTCAGGGCTTTTTCTGACCTATCCTGACTATCTTCTGTCCTCAGTATGGGACACGACTCTTCTCATACCTAAGTTTGCAGGGCTACCAGTGCCCCAACAGTCCAACACACAAAGTTTGGACTTCATTTTCAACAACACACAGAGGAGGCACTGAAGGCACTGCAAAGTATTATGAAACAGAAATTCTAATTAAATAATAAGCAGGCAGAAAGATTTATTGCACATAATTTCTTAAGCTAATTATGCCTCCTTTGGGGCCTAGGTGATGAGAAGTCTCCTGTGCGCATTCCCAAAGCACTATAAATCTGATGGTTCTGTAGTGTCCTCACCTAGAAAATGGCTCTAGCAGCGTGGGCTGCAGCAAGCTGGATTCATAGAACCATAGAATGTTTTGGGTTCCAAAGGACCTTCAGAGCTCATCTTGGACAGCCCCCCCTGCAATGAGCAGGGACATCTTCAACTAGATCAGGTTGCCCAGAACCACATCCAGTCCTACCTAGAAAGTGTTCAGGAATGGTGCATCTACCACCTCTCTGGGCAACCTGTGCCAGTGTTTTACCATCCTCATTGTAAAGAATTTCTTCCTCACATTCATCCTGAATCTTGTCCTGTTGCTACAGGCCCTGATATAAAAGTCTTTCCCCATCTTTCTTATAGGTCCTATTGTCACTGTATGTTCAGGATGCTACGGATTCCACTTCACATGTAAATGCACTTCGTAACTGTAGCTGCAGAGAGATGGTTGGATGAAATCTGCAGTGTGACTCAGACATATCCTTCCAGGTCCTCAAGATTTTTCATCTTGAAGCACCTGAATCTAAACTGATTGTAAATTTAAATCTCAAACTGCTTTATATGTCAATCCCTTCGCAGAAAAGAAAGACAGTAATAATGAAAAGAATGTTTAATTATTATAATAAGTACAATACTAGATATATTTATTCCAGATGCACTTGGTAGCCTGAATAAATATAACAGATGGTAAGAAAATAAATAGATGAGAAATTGTCGATGTCTGCAATTAGATTCATCAAATAAATGAGGAAGGTCAAAGAATGGAAACTTAATGGCCAAGGTGTTTATACAGGTAGGCAGTTCTGCTTTGCTGTTTTAAGTGATCAGGGGTAGTGACTTGGAAATCAGTAGCTCACTGTTGTCCCTTTATTTCTTCTTCCTTTAATTACCTCCTCCTTCATAGCTGCACTACCTTGCCATCTTTCTTGATAGTAGCATTTAGGACCAAAGGTTATATTGCTCTCCAATATGGTTATGAATCCTTTTGCAATCCTTTTGAGATCATGGTCAAGTTTGACATCCTCAGGACAGTGAGAAGAGCGTGCAGCAAGCTCACTGCCCTGGACTTCAAAAGAGCAGACTTTGGCCTCTTCAGGAACCTGCTTCGGAAGGTTCCATGGGATATAGCCCTAGAGGGCAGGGGGGCCCAAGACTCTTGGTTGATATTCAAGGATCACCTACTGCAAGCTCAGGAGTGTTGCATCCTAACTAGAAGGAAGTGCAGCAGGAAAGCTAGGAGACCTCCCTGGATGGATAAGGAGCTGCTGAGGAAACTTAGAGGGACAAAAGAGGCTTATGAAAGGTGGAAGGAAGGACAGGTGGCCTGGGATGTTGTCCGAGAAGCTAGGGACCAGGTTAGGAAAGCTAAGGCCTAGTTAGAATTAAATTTTTCTAGGGATGTGAAAGATAACAGGAAGGGATTCTATAGGTACATTGCAAATAAAAAACAGAGTAGGGACAATGTGGGCCCTCTCCAGAAGCTCTCGGGAGAACTGGATACACAGGATTTGGAGAAGGCTGAGGTTCTGAATGACTTCTTTGCCTCGGTCTTCACTGGCAAAGGCTCTGACCAAACCACCCAAGTCTTGTAAGGCAGATGCAGGGACTGTGAGAATGAAGACCTTGCGCCCACTGTAGAAGAGGAACTGGTTTGAGACCATCTTAAGAACCTGAATGTGCACAAGTCCGTGGGTCCTGATAAAATCCATCCGCAGGTCCTGAAGGAGCTGGCGAATGAAGTTACTGAGCCACTGGCCGTCATATTTGAAAAATCATGGCGGTCAGGTGAAGTTCCCGACGACTGGAAAAAGGGAAATATAACCCCCATTTTCAAGAAGGGGAAAATGGATGACCCAGGGAATTACAGACCAGTCAGTCTCACCTCTGTGCCTGGCAAAATCTTGGAGCAGATTCTCCTGGAAGGCATGCTAAGGCAGATGAAAATCAACAAGGTGCTTGGTGACAGCCAGCATGGCTTCACTAAGGGGAAATCCTGCCTGACCAATTTGGTGGCCTTCTATGCTGGGGCTACAGAACTGAGGGACAGGGGTAGAGCAGTTGATGTCATCTACCTGGACTTGTGTAAAGTGTTCGACACTGTCCCACAGCTTCTCTTCTCCAGGCTGAACAGCCCCAACTTTCTCAGCCTGTCTTCATATGGGAGGTGCTCCAGTCCCCTGATCATCCCTGTGGTCCTTCTCTGGAGTTGTTCCAACAGTTCCATGTCTTTTTTATGTTGAGGACACCAGAACTGCACACAATACTCCAGGGGAGGTCTCCTGAGAGCAGAGTAGAGGGGCAGGATCACCTCCTTCGACCTGCTGGTCACGCTCCTTTTGACGCAGCCCAGGATACGGTTGCTTTCTGGGCTGCAAGCGCACACTGAAGCCGGCTCATGTTCATTTTCTCATCAACCAACACCCCCAAGTCCTTCTCCACAGGGCTGCTCTGAATCTCTTCTTTGCCCAACCTGTAGCTGTGCCTGGTATTGCTCTGACCCAGGTGTAGGACCTTGCACTTGTCATGGTTAAACTTCATGAGGTTGGCATCAGCCCACCTCACAAGCGTGTCAAGGTCCCTCTGGATGGCATTCCTTCCCTCCAGCGTATCAACCGAACCACACGGCTCGGTGTCATCGGCAAACTTGCTGAGGGCACACTCAATCCCACTGTCCATGTCAGCGACAAAGAGGATGAACAAGACCAGTCCCAACACCGATCCCTAACGGACACATCACGTACTGCTTCCTGCAAACTCTTTCCCACTTTCATTCCCCTACCCCTCCCCTGCCCTAGTTTCTGGTTTTATTCAGTGTCCTCTCATTTTCTCTTAGTCCGCTTTTTGTCTCTTACCCTGCTCCACTGCCTTCCTCCCTCCCTCCCCTCACTTAGCCTTTGATTTTCTATCAGTCTTTATCAACTTTGTCCTCCACACAAGCTCCATCACTGTTTCTTTTCTTGTTTAATGTTTCAGCCTCCTCTGGTGCAGAGAAAATGTGACTTCTCCAGTTGCTTGAAACACAGCTGACCTCTCCATGCAGGAACCAGAGATCGGAGTTTGATGCAAGAGACATCCTTAGACTCAGATGTTTCCACTTGTGACAGCAGACACTGCAATTGCCTCTAGAGACCTGACACTCAGCGTCATTTAAGCTGTCACCAGAGGTACCTGTTTAGCTATTGCAGTTCTCCTTGTCTGATCTATAGCTTCAGAGCTTCTTAGCTTGTTGCCTCTTGGACCATTCCCCTGTGAGCTGCAGATGGGAGCAGCCTACTTCCTTCCATGCCTGCATCATCAGGAGTATAAGGGGACATTTAAAGGGAGTTTAAGTCCACCTGACTCTCGGGGAAGACCCTTACCTGCAAAGTGCATACTGCAGAAGAAGTCTTGAACCTGGGCATGGCAAAGAGCATCCCTGAGCAACGAGTGTCCTAGGAAATCTATGAGTCTATGAAATGGGTATTTTCTTAGTGAGGTCCTTTCTGGGAGGCCATACAGAGGCAGGGAACTCTGGGGAAAAGTCTCTGAAGGAAACCAAGAGTTTAAGAATAGAAAGTCAGTGAGGAGGTACGTTTATTAGATTGGAGGGTAACTGATGAAATTACAATTGCTTCATGTCTCTGACCATCCTTCTGCCTTTCCAGCTGAGCCACATTTGCCTGCAGTGAAAGAGATATAGATCTTCAGACCAATGGAGTAAGACAAAGGACATTCTCCCAAAGCCTCATCCGTCTTCAGCTTTCAACTTCTTCATAGGGTAGCTTGACACTGAGAAACTCTTAACCTCATTTTTCAGTGCAGCTCTACAGGTGAGGGACATGTGGTAGCAAGGTCTCTGGGGATGCCCTGCTCTTGGAAAGCAAGAGCAGCCCTTAGTCTTCTCAAAAGGTTATGTCAAGGCAGCAGCCAATTAAGCATAGTTATAAATGGGTTTCTCTTAGTCCTAATAATATCAGAGGAATTCCCTGAGGAAAACTTCTCTTGGAGTTCCTCTTACTTACAATATATGTGCCCAAAATAAAACAAACCAGACTCAGAAAACATCATTTGTTGTATAAAAGTTCACAGTTAAAAATCCCTGAACATCCCATATTTATACCTGGTTCTGTGCTCTTTTTCCTCCCTCTCCCTTGACCCCATTTAACATTTCCAGAGGATGTGCTGAGATTAACTGGAAATGTGGAATGGACTAAAATGACAGCTCTATTCCCAGAAGATGCAGGACTTTAAACAAGATAAAGCAAGGGGTTGGTATCTCAAATTACTGCAATACTGCTATAACACATACATAGCGCAATGAAATGTAATGTAAACTCATCTAATCTGTCAACACAAAATGAATAAGGACTAGAAAGTTGAAACTTGTTTCGATGCCTTTGAAATTGGTAATTTTTTATACTGATGACTGCTTGTGAAATATTTTAATTGGAAAAGCAATGCCTTTTCTGTCAGGAAAGATGTAATGTCAGAGCTCCCACAGGATCAGCTCCAAGGGGGATGCTCCTGAGCAGAAATAGCCATGGTGGAAATTATGGCTCTGCCTGTGTTTCTTTACCCACTCACACCTCCTGCACACAGAGGGACACAAGCTCTGTGCTCTCTGGGGTTCTGTGTGCTGGCAAATCCCAACAGGCAGTGGAAAGATGCTCAACACCTTCTGTTATGTTTGAGTCTCTTGTCGCAGAGCAAACCTCATGTTATTCATTATGAGCATGTGATCTGGCTGCAGCAGGTAACCCAGCAGACTGGAAAAGACCCAGGCAGGACAGGGATGGGGAAACAGCTCCTTTTCCTCTGCTACTCATTTTCCCATTAAACAGTTCTCCATGGGGATGTCCTCAATTATGCCCCATTTATTCTTATATTTTGGCATTTCCCATTGCCTTTTGTTGATTTTCTTCTCTGTTTGAAAGTCTGTTTGAAAATCATTTAATTGGCTTATTGTTAAAAGATGGGATCAGTCGTTCTACAAAAGAAATATATATTCTTGCATCTGTGGAACAACAAGCCCATGCACCAGTGCATGATGGAAATCACAGCTGGAGCTGTGTACTTTTGCAGTACATAGGCATCCTGGTGGGCACCAAGCTGAACATAAGCCAGCAATGTGTGCTTGCAGCAAAGAGGGCTAATGGTGTCCTGGGCTGCATTAGGCAGAGCATTGCTAGAAGGTTGAGGAAGGTGATCCTTCTCTGTGAGACACATCTGGATTGCTGTCTCCAGTGCTGTACTCTGCAGTGCAAGAGAGACATGGACATACTGGAAAGAGTCTAGCAAAGGGGCATGAAGGTGATTGAGGCAATGGAGTATTTCCCATATAGGGAAAGGCTGAGAGAGCTGGGACTGTTCAGCCTGGAGAGAAGACTTGGATGGATCTTACCAATGTATACCTGAAGGGATGGTACAAAGAACATGGAGCCAGACTCTTTTCAGTGGTGCCCAGTGACAGGACCAGAGGCAATGGGCACAAACGGAGACATGGAAAGTTCCCTTGGAACAGTAGGGTACCCTTTTGTACCGTGAGGCTGACTGAGTGTTGGTACAGATTGCTCAGTGAGGTTGTGAAGTCTCCTTCTTTGTCTGGACACGGTCCTGAGCTATAGGTGGTCTTGCTTGAACAGGGGTGTTGGACTGAATGACCTCCTGACATCCTCTGCAATCTCAACCATTATGTGGCTCTGTGATTCAGACTAGAGATGCACTTGCTCCTCTGTAGTTTTTCTTTTACCAAAGCAAAAAATATAAATAAATGTCTTCATGAAAAGGTAAGAGCCTGACATTCCCAGAGTTGGGGTCCTTCCCCCCACAGCTATGCCTTTGAGGGACACTTCCACGCTTCAGGGATGATGGAACAATTCCATTTCCATGACCAATCAAGCCTTGGCTTCTCTCCTGAGTCACTCAATTTGCAGTGACGGTTGCTGTGCTGTGGCCAGCTCTGGCTGCTCAGCAGCTCTGGGCTGACAGCAGGGAGCTGCCTGCTGGAAACAGAGCAGCAAGAATTGGCTGCACATGTAGAGAAGATAATAGCAACTTTCTTCAGGGTGAATCACAAATGTCTGTGAGGCAAAACACCCTCCTAGCCTGCCCAGGGATGCTGCTACAAGGTCAGATCAAGCCTCTCTCTTCCTCTCCTATCTTGGCCCTTTTGGTGTGCTGGAGACAAGCAGCGTGCAGGATATTGGTGGAGGCAGATGCAGCCCAGCTGTGGTGGCAACAGGCACTGATGTGTGATCTTCATGTCTGCCAGGAGCAGAGATCATGTGTTGTTGTATCCCAAGGGGCTCTCCCTGCAGTGACGAGTCAGGGCAGCTGGTTTCAACAAAAGAGGCTTTTACAGCTCAATTTTCCAGGAAGGAATAACACAGAGTAGAAATGCCGTTAAGCCCACATGATGCTTCCAGAAAAGCTTGCGGATTGGTAATGCTGTGAGCAAGCATTATGAACATCTGCTCTGAACAAGCCAACATGCCCCAGCAGCTTTTGCTCTTAGCGTCAGTGAAGGGCTCCTCAGACCCCCGATCCCTGCCTTGTGCAGGAAACTTCCATAAATCACTTGATTTTCTAGGCCAGTGCTCAAGATGAAGCCACAGAGTTCCAGCCCCCTGACAAGCCCCATCCAGCCTGGCCTTGAACACCGCCAGGGATGGAGCATTCACAACTTCCCTGGGCAACCCATTCCAGTGCCTCACCACCCTAACAGTAAAGAAATTCTTCCGTATATCTAACCTGAACTTCCCTTGTTTAAGTTTGAACACCCCTTGTCCTATCACTACAGTCCCTGATGAAGAGTCCAAATCCCTCTTCTTCAGTTGAAATATGACCTTTTAAAAAGCTTTCCTTTATCTGGAAACCTCTGTGGGCTTTCAAAACATGCCATGGTTCTCAAATATTTCTGTGTTTAGTATATTTTACTGAAACAAAAGTTAATTTTCACAGACCACAAGCGTCTGCGGGCACTCAGGCTTGCTGGCACTTTCCACAAACAGAAAGAGGTTAAAAGAAAAGGATTTGTTTTAAATCCTGGCACCTGAAGACAGCTGCTGGGAAATTTTCCACATTTTTGATGTATTTTTTGGAAAATAAAAATGGGTGCACTCTGCCAGTATATTTCTTAAAGGCTGCATCTCCTTACAAAGTGATAACAGATTAATAGCTGTGGAAAACTCAGGGCAAGCTGGCACCTAGGCAAAATATAAGCTCAAAAGGTCACATCCCAGACTCAGATAATAGCCAAATATATGGTTTAGGGTAACCTGACCCAGACAACAAAGAGGTGGTGAATGCCCCATCCCTGGCAGTGTTCAAGGCCTGGTTGGACAGCGTCTTGGGTGACATGATCTAGTGTGAGGTGTCCCTGCCCATGGCAGGGGCGTTGGAACTGGATGATGTTAAGGTCCTTTCCAACCAAAGTCATTCCATGACTCTATGATTTAAAGCAGTTATAAACTTGGATATTTCTGGACCAGGAAGCTGCTTTATGAGTTATGGAGAAACAAGCTCCAACTGCTGTAAATACAAGGCAGAGCCAGCTGAGATCTCGGAAATTCATATACCTGATGCTTCCCATGGGGGAAGGCTGGCTCTACCTGGGATGTATTGTGAGGCTGGAAGGAAGGTTGCAGCTCCCTCCTAATATTGAGATCCTCAGTGAGATGCTCTGGTCCTGAGTGGGACCCTGCTCCCATAGGACAGCTGTGGAGGCCAGGTAGGGCAGGCTTTGCTTGTGCCCTTGGGCTGGCAGCCCTGCCAATGCTGTGCAGCTGCTTCACACTCCTGGGAAAGCCAAAATAAAGAGCTCTGTCTTAGAATCATAGAACAGTTCGGGTTGGAATGGACCTTAAGATCATCCAGTTCCAACCCCCTTGCCATGGGCAGGGACACCTCACACTAGACCATGTTGCCCAAGGCTCTGTCCTACTTGGCCTTGAACACTGCCAGGGATGCAGCATTTACCACTTCTTTGGGCAGCCTGTTCCAGTGCCTCACCACCCTCACAGTAAAGAACTTCTTCCTTATATCTAACCTGAACTTCCCCTGTTTCAACTTGACCCCATCGCCCCTTTTCCTATCACTACGAACCCTGATGAAGAGATGGATCTTGGAGATGGTTCTTCAGCCTCCTTGCAGAACCAGCAGAATCTCACTCTTTTGCCTCATTTTGAAAGTGTTAGGATATTATACTTTTTATGTTATTATATTAAAGAAACTTTGAAAGCTGTTACTCAAATAGGGAGGAGAATGGTGTTGCTGTTTCCTTCTCTCACCTCCACTGTCATCTCTCCCTTATGCCGTGATTTCTACTGCAACAGCTTAATGGCACATTTCACTCTTAATGCACGCTGTGCACAGTTGCATTAACTTCACCAAGGCTGCATCTGCTACAGCATTAGGGTGAATTTCACCTAAAAGCTTCCTCTCCCTCCTCTCTGACAATTGCTTTTTTATTTTCTTTTTTCTTTTTAATTCTTTTTCTTTCTCTTTCCCTTTCTCTTTCTTTTTTTCTCTTTTCTGTCTCTTTTTTTTTCTCTCTTTCTCTCTTTATCTTTTTCTTTTAATTTTTTTCCTTTTTTCCCTTTCTTTGCCTCTTTTTCTCTTTCCCTTTCTGTCCTGGGTTCAGCAGTAGCAGTCATTTTTCTCCTCCTTGGTAGCTGGTGCAGTGCAGTGTTTTGACTTTCGGCCTGGGAACAGAGCTGATAAAAATGATGTTCTGGTTTGGCCAAGGACTTTGTGAGCCTCATGCTCTGCCAGGGAGGAGGGGAAGCTGGGAGGAAGCAGAGACAGGACACCTGACCCAAACTGACCAAAGAGGTATTCTATACCACAGCACATCATGCCCAGGATGTAACTGAGAGCTACCCAGAAGGGCTAGGGACTGGAGGGTTGGAGGAGGTATCGATCGGTGCTTGGTCGGGCTGGGGGGGTGAGCTATCAGTCGGCAGGTGGTGAAGTGTTGTATTCTCTTGCCTTGTTATTTCCTTTATCATTATTATTATTGGTGGTAACAGTAGTGATTTGTGTTATACCTCAGTTACTAAACTGTTCTTATCTCTACCCATGGGAGTTGCATTCTTTTTGATTCTCCTTTCCATCCATCCAGGAGTAGGGGGAGGGAAGTGAACGAGTTGTCTGACTCGGTTTAAACCATGACACTTTCCCTTTCTTTTTCCTTTTCCCTTTTCCCTTTCCCTTTCCATTTGCCTTTCCATTTCCCTTTCCCTTTCCTTTTCCCATTCCCCTTCCCCTTCCCCTTCTCCTACTTCTTTTCCTTTCTCTGTTTCCTGTTCTTTTTTCCCTACTTTGCCATCTTAACCAGTACATGGATGAAATTCTCTGGCTGTACTGACATCACTGAAGTCAGGATATTATTCCCATTTGACTGCAGCCCATAGTCACATGCTACAAGCCAGTGTGTATCTCAACCCCACAGCTCATAACAATTTTGATTTTAGATTAAATGGTAAATGGATCACCTTCTACACAGGAGAATCCAAACTTCCTCCAAAACCTGGGCTTCCTTAACAGTTGCAATGACAAGCATGACGTTATCTTAAAGATGTGGCTTTGACTGAAAAAAGAATATACATGAAAGAAAAGGGAAACATCAAACATGTATATAAATATTCAAAAGAATTCTGGATTCTCCACTTGCATTGCCTGCTTTTAACTACAGTGTAGGACTGCCGGATAAAACTGTGTAGACAGTAAAAATAAGACAGCCAGTTGTAGTACTGCCAGACAGAGGAATCAAAATCCTCAAGCTCCTTCTTGTTCCCCTGTTTTGCCTAGGCATGTGTAGGTGCGACCCTGAAAGGTGCTGCAAAGCCCTATTTGAGAAGCCAGACCATTACAGTACTGAGTGTGTAAGTCACCCACAGCCAGCACATAGCTCAGTACATAACCAGTACACCCACAGCCAGTACGTAACTCTCAAATCTTGGCATCTTGGTCATGCTTTAAAAATATTTGCCTTCCCCTGTGGTAAGGTCTAGTTTGTGTATCCTTTCCTTGTTCTTGGCAGCGGGGTTTCATGGAAGAAATCCCTCTGGAACTTAATGGGACTATTCATTCCTGTAGGTGCTTCCATGGTTGCACAGATTAATCCAGGATACAAATTTCTAGAGGATGCCTTAAAAGACACCTATATCCTCTCAATGCCATTGGGATCTAAGCGTTTAATTTACTTTTTCAAAGAGCATGCATGATGTCCAAAGCATGACATGATTTTTAGGATAAGAAAAGGATGTTTTTCTAGAAGGAGCCGAAAATGGCAGACTTCAAAACAGATCCCTTTTAAGCATCAAAATGCACATTTTTATCCCAAACCTTCAAAGCATCATTAGTAATTCTGGGTACACAACTTCTTGTATCAGAAGCACTTGAAAGAGTGCTGAGCATTGTGAATCCTTAAAATCCAGGTCCCTCCAAGGTCTCTTAAGACACCCATCAAAAAATAGACTAAATTAGGATCACAAGTCACTCTACAGATCTTTTATTGTTTTTAAATAGCTGCTGTCATCCTGTACCAAATAGACATAGAAACTCCATATCTAGTGTCCCCCAGAACTGCCTTTTGGGTGGAATTATTTGGTAGCAACCAATACTGTATGCCCTAAAAAACCCATAAAGTGTAATAATGGAAGCACTGAATTATTTGTGACCTGTCAGGTTTGATTTATATCAAATGACATATTCCCTTTCAGTCTTCCTAATTACCAGGACTTTTGTGTGTGTGAAATAATATCTGGGAGTATTTACTGCATATCAAATCCCTTATTTATGTCATCCCACCCAATTATCAATTTGGGAAATTAGATTATTGCTAGTTCTAGAGATGTTGCTTTGAATTATTTGGAAGGTATAAATCTGTGAAATATAATGAATTTCAGGAGTATATTTTCATTAAATATGTATCACAGGGGTTCAGTGTGTGATTTTCTACAGTCACATCAGGCATTTTTAATTAATTTTTGAACCTGGCAAAGTGCATTTTCCTCAGTGTGAATAAGTTGTCTGCCAAAGGGAGTTTGTGATGCTCTGAAATGTATGGTGGGCTCTCTAGCTTGTCCTTTGACTTGTAAAAAGATAAAATAAGGGAGGGGAGACCCAAAGGCAGCTATTCCTCAGTGAGAACAGTATTGCCCACTATGCAAATATTCTGTCCTTACACCTCCTACATCATGATTCCTAAAATCCTAAGGCAAATCTCAGATGAACTATGACATGGCTCACAGTTTCTGCATAGTAGCACATCACACATACTGTAAGTCAAGAGGACTGAAACCTTGATTAAAAAACCTTAAGTAATTGGGAACAAACAAGAAGAATTAGAGATGTGTGCACGTCTATGGGGGTATGATATAACAGGCATCACAGAAACATGGTGGGATGGCTCCTATGACTGCAGTGTTGGAATGGAAGGTTACAGGCTCTTTAGGAAGGACCGGCCTGGCAGGCGGGGAGGGGAAGTTGCCCTTCATGTTAGGGATAGGCTGGAGAGTATGGAACTCTGTCTGGGGACAGGTGAGCAGTCCTCAGAGAGTTTGTGGGTCAGGGTTAAAGGGAATATAGCTATGGGAGACATTACTGTGGGGATCTGTTACAGACCGCCTGATCAAGGAGAACTTGCGAATGAAGCACTCCATAGACAGATAGGAGAAGTCTCACGCTCGCAGGCCCTTGTTCTCATGGGTGACTTCAACCACCCTGACATCTGTTGGAAGAACGGTATGGCCCGTCACAAGCAATCCAGGAGGTTCCTCGATTGTGTAGAAGACAACTTCCTTCTGCAAGTAATAGAGGAGCCGACAAGGAGAGGTGCCACGCTTGGCCTCGTGCTCACCAACAGGGAAGGGCTTGTTGGAAATGTGACGATCCAGGGCAGCCTTGGATGCAGCGATCATGAGATGATCAAATTTGAGATCCTCAGGACAGTGAGAAGAGCGTGCAGCAAGCTCACTGCCCTGGACTTCAAAAGAGCAGACTTTGGCCTCTTCAGGAACCTGCTTCGGAAGGTTCCATGGGATATAGCCCTAGAGGGCAGGGGGGCCCGAGACTCTTGGTTGATATTCAAGGATCACCTACTGCAAGCTCAGGAGTGTTGCATCCCAACTAGAAGGAAGTGCAGCAGGAGGGCCAGGAGACCTCCTTGGATGGATAAGGAGCTCCTGAGGAAAATTCAAATGAAAAAAGAGGCTTATAATAAGGGGAAGCAAGGACAAGTGGCATGGGAAGAGTACAGGGATGTTGTCCGGGAAACTAGGGACCAGGTTAGGAAAGCTAAATCCCACTTAGAATTAAACTTAGCTAGAGGTATTAAAGACAACAGGAAGGGATTCTACAAGTACATAGCAAATAAAAAACAGACTAGGGACAATGTAGGCCCCCTCAGGAAGCTCTCAGGAGAACTGGCTACTCTGGATTTGGAGAAGGCTGAGGTTCTGAATGACTTCTTTGCCTTGGTCTTCACTGGCAAAGGCTCTGACCACACCACCCAAGTCTCAGAAGGCAGATGCAGGGACTGTGAGAATGAAGACCTTGAGCCCACTGTAGGAGAGGATCTGGTTCGAGACCATCTTAAAAATATGAACGTGCACAAGTCCGTGGGTCCCGATGAGATCCATCCACGGGTCCTGAAGGAGCTGGAGAATGAAGTTGCGAAGCCGCTGGCCATCATATTTGAGAAATCATGGCAGTCAGGTGAAGTTCCCAATGACTGGAAAAAGGGAAATATAACCCCCATTTTCAAGAAGAGGAAAATGGATGACCCAGGGAATTACAGACCAGTCAGTCTCACCTCTGTGCCTGGCAAAATCTTGGGACAGATTCACCTGGAAGCCATGCTAAGGCACATGAAAATCAACAAGGTGCTCAGTGACAGCCAGCATGGCTTCACTAAGGGGAAATCCTGCCTGACCAATTTGGTGGCCTTCTATGCTGGGGCTACAGAACTGATGGACGGGGGTAGAGCAGTTGATGTCATCTACCTGGACTTGTGTAAAGCATTCGACACTGTCCCACACGACATCCTTGTCTCTAAATTGGAGAGACATCAGTTTGATGGAAGGAGCACTCGGTGGATAAAGAACTGGCTGAATGGCCGCACACAAAGAGTTGTCATCAATGGCTCAATGTCCGGCTGGAGATCAGTAACGAGTGGTGTCCTTCAGGGATCGGTCTTGTTTAACATCTTTGTTGCTGACATGGACAGTGGGATTGAGTGTGCCCTCAGAAAGTTTACCAATGACACCAAGCTGTGTGGCTCGGTTGATACGCTGGAGGGAAGGAATGCCATCCAGTGGGACCTTGACACACTTGTGAGGTGGGCTGATGCCAACCTCATGAAGTTTAACCATGCCAAGTGCAAGGTCCTACACCTGGTTTGGAGCAATCCTGGGCACAGCTACAGGTTGGGCAGAGAAGAGATTCAGAGCAGCCCTGTGGAGAAGGACTTGGGGGTGTTCGTTGATGAGAAAATGAACATGGGCTGGCAGTGTGCGCTTGCAGCCCAGAAAGCCAACCGTATCCTGGGCTGCATCAAGAGGATCGTGACCAGCAGGTCGAAGGAGGTGATCCTGACCCTCTACTCTGCTCTTGTGAGACCTCCCCTGGAGTATTGTGTGCAGTTCTGGCATCCTCAACATAAAAAGGACATGGAACTGTTGGAACAAGTCCAGAGAAGGGCCACGAGGATGATCAGGGGACTGGAGCACCTCCTGTATGAAGATAGGCTGAGGAAGTTGGGGCTGTTCAGCCTGGAGAAGAGAAGGCTGCGTGGAGACCTCATAGCAGCCTTCCAGTGTCTGAAGAGGGCCTATAGGGATGCTGGGGAGGGACTCTTCATTAGAGACTGTAGTGATAGGACAAGGGGTAACGGGTTAAAACTTAAACAGGGGACGTTTAGGTTGGATGTAAGAAGGAAATTCTTTCCTGTTAGGGTGGTGAGGCACTGGAATAGGTTTCCCAGGGAGGCTGTGAATGCTCCATCCCTGGCAGTGCTCAAGACCAGTTTGGACGAGGCCTTGGGTGATATGATTTAGCGTAAGGTGTCCCTGCCCACGGCAGGGGGGTTGGAACTAGATGATCTTAAGGTCCTTTCCAACCCTAACTATTCTATGATTTTATGATTCTATGTTAAAATTGAAATCATTAACTGTAGCTTCTTGTTTGGTAGAGCGGTTTAAGGAACTTCTGATTTAAATGGCCAAATTCATTTTTTTCCATTGAAAAGAGTCAGTTTTTCCAAGCCATTTTGATGTTTCACCAGGAAAAGGTGTTTTACAGTCTCACAGCTGTCACAGGACAGCAAAACTGACATGAACATTTCAGCTCAAGGAACTGCAAGCAGACTGGTATTAAAGAAGAGGTGGTCACTCTCCTTCCTTTGCTCTCCTTCCCTTCCAGCAGGGTGTGGGGAAGCAGTACTCTCACCTCTAGCCAGCCTGGAAGATTTGGTGGGTTTACTTTTCACCACTGAGGTTTGGGACCCAGAAAGCTGCCATTTGACCTCTCCTGGAATTTGCCCCATAAAACTTACTGAGGTTTTATTGCTGTTGCTGTTTTTTCCTCCTGTCCAGAGCAGGTTCTACTGCACAGAAATGTCATTTTCAGCCTTCATCTGCTACTTTATGCTATACGGAACACAGAGCAAGACGCCAGATGAGGATGCCTAGGGAGCGGAGCAGGAGTCCCTGCCTGTGTCACTGGCTTGAAATAATCCACAGGTATCAGGCATCACCAGTCATCCATCCCACCACACTGGGATCCCTGTGCCATCAGGCGGGTACCAAGCTTCCACCTCCAAAAGCTCTGCTCGCGATATACAGAAGAGGATCCAGCCTCCCTGTTAAACCCTACACAAGCTGCTAGCAAGCATTTAGATCCATCAGAAAACAGCCAATTTGAATTCTCAGTTAAAAGAGTTGTGTATATATATATATATCTTTGTGCTGTTGCTTGCAGCCCCTGGAAGATGTCAAAATCTTGTGGAGGAAGTATTTGCTGATCTCTATCAGCAGTGCAAATGAGATGGGTGACTCAGTGTTGCTCTGATTAATGCATGGAAAGACCTTTTCTGAAATACATTTAGTATGTTTCCCCCTGGAGACAGGAGATAATCTGCAGCAAGCACATCCTCCCACACCTCTCCTGGGCACTAGAACTTAATAACAAATCCCCTGTGGATGCTCTTTTACTAGGGCAGGTACTGCTGTAGCAACCATGGTGGGAAACGCAGGGTAAGTGGAGTCCAGGAATTTTGGCAATGGTTTTTAATTCCATCCTGTATCATCAAACCATGAATCCTAATGGCATATGCTAAAGGCCTGTCATCAAACCTAATCTGTAAATAAAATGGTTCTGTGTGAAGGTGGGTAGACCAGTCAAAAACGATAACATAAGTCTCTGGCATCACCTCTGAAGTGTATGGGTAATCTTTGGGGTATCCTTCCTTCAGTATATTTCCATCATGGAAGTTCCTTAGTATTTTCCCAGGGTTACTTGCACGAGCAAGTCCTTACCTGATTGGGAAAAAAACCTACTCAACCATGCTGCAAACAGTCAAAGACGTGGCTTGAATGGAATAAAACCCCAGCAATAGCCTGGCAAGGCATTTGGAAGCATTTACACACTAGAGGTTGGCGTTGTGCCATTTGTTTTCTCACTGGAAGGATTGACAGGGTTAATTTGCTTTCATAAAGTGGTAGAATTTCACAGCTCTGACATCTGTCAGTACCTTTGGCCAGCAGGTTCAGAGGTTATTAGTATGGATAACACAGACACAGAAAGCTTAATCAGACAACTGCATTGGTGAAAGTAGGCTTTAAATAAAGGGAGAGACAGGCAAAGAAGTGTTTATCTGGAAACTGTGACTGGAAGAGGAAGCTGCTGTTGCTCAGGGAGAGTGAGATAATTTCTGTTCTCTTCACATCACACCCAAAATTTGTGCAGTTGTTGTTGGGATCTTTTAGAAAGGGCCACAGAGCAGAGTTCTCACAGAATCATAGAATCGTTAGGGTTGGAAAGGACCTTAAGATCATCAAGTTCCAACCCCCCTGCTGTGGGCAGGGACACGTCACTATAAATCATATCACCCAAGGCCTCGTCCAACCTGGCCTTGAACACCACCAGCGATGGAGCATTCACAACCTCCCTGGGCAACCCATTCCAGTGCCTCACCACCCTAACAGGAAAGAATTTCCTTCTTATATCCAATCTAAACTTCCCCTGTTTAGTTTTAACCCGTTACCCCTTGTCCCGTCACTACCTCCTGTGAGCCAGGTGGAGGCCAGTGAGCTCACCCTGCAGGAAGAAGATTCTCATCCTGGAGAGGAGAAGACAACAACATGATGTCATCCAGGAGACGAGAAGCTGCGTGGAGACCTCATAGCAGCCTTCCTGTGTCTGAAGGGGGCCTACAAGGATGCTGGGGAGGGACTCTTCATCAGGGACTGTAGTGACAGGACAAGGGTTGATGGGTTTAAACTTAAACAGGCGAAGTTCAGGTTAGACATAAGGCAGAAGTTCTTTACTGTGAGGGTGGTGAGGCACTGGAACAGGCTGCCCAAATAAGTGGTAAATGCTCTGTCCCTGGCAGTGTTCAAGGCCAGGATGGACAGAGCCTTGGGTGACATAATTTAGTGTGAGGTTTCCCTTTCCATGTAGAGTTGGCACCATCTCCTGTGTCAGCCATTGTGGTGGGTTGACCTTGGCTGGCTCTCAGATGCCCCAGGTGCCTGCCCGACTGCTCTATCACTCCTCATTATCATCAACACAGGGGGAGAAAGTAAGATTAAAAACTAATGGGTCAAGATAAAGGCAAGAAAGCAAAGGTTATACATGAAAGAAGAAAAGAAAAACAAAAAAAAAAGAGATTTATTCTCTAATTCTCATCAGCAGCCGATGTCCAGACTCTTCCTTGGTTGTTTTGGAAGATAAATGCCTTAATAACATATGCTCCCCTCCCTTCCTTTCACCACTTTTATTGCTGAGCATGCCATTATATGGTATGAAATATCCTTTTGGTCAGCTTGGGTCAGCTGCCCCAGCTGTGTCCCTGCCCAGCCTTCTGCGCACAGCCAGCCAACTGGCCTTGGAGGGGGGATAGGAACAAAAGCCTTGATGCTGTGAGCACTGCTCAGCAACATCCAAAACACTGGTGTGTTACCAACACTGTGACAGCTACAAATACAAAGCACAGCACAAAGAGGGCTGCTACGGAGAAAGTTAACTCCACCGCAGCCAGATCCAGTACAGCCACGCAGAGAAAACAGGCAGAATGGGGGCTGCAATGTCATCGCACTGAACTGGCCTGTGGAAATCAACCTTTTCCTTAGGCTTAAAGTGGCTATTGTCTCTACGAGGCTGTGAGAAGCACCAGTTCCCCACTGTGGCATTCAAGACAGGGTTCAATGTGAACTCTGCCTTGGATTGTGCAAGAGAATATGCACAGGGCAGCCTCAGACAAGCTTTCCTGGCTACATAGAAAACAGTAACCTAGAGTCCCCAAGAACGCTCTTCAGGTTCAGTGTGTGACGTACCACAAATACTTATATTTGCATGATCTGGAAGATAACAGCCACTGCACCTGGAGTGGAAACCTGTTTGTCTCGTCTCTCTGGGAGCAGTAATGTGTGACTTTCCTGTGTGCTTCCCCATATCTGTGTGAAAACGTAAGCCATGCACACACCCAGGCTAGCATCTCTCTAGGGCAAGTGACTGTCAGGTCTCAGGTCTTTGTGGAGACACCAAAACTATTAGTTTCTTGCTCTCCACTTCATAATAATAAGGAACTAGGGGGATACTGTTCTTTGTGGGGTTTAGGTACTGCAGGATTAGATGAGTTTCATCCTGCATTCTCTTGTCTCTACTAACTACATACCCATAGAATCAAAGGTGCTGAGAATGACCTCCACAGATGTAGTTTTCTATATGGTATAGACCTGTAGGCTGCCTTAGGAGAGTTCTAGCAACATGTGGAGGTAGATTTATGTCTTCGGGGCCATACTGGACCACATTAAGTTCCATTACTCTCCACTGATAACTTCCAGAGTCTACCTGGATCTGTCTATGCTATTCAGGAGTTTCTACATAAAACCACAGGTGTTTATTGTACTTCTTAGTCAGATGTTTGTGCTCCTTGTTATCCCACACTTAGTATTCAGAAAGAAGATTAGAGCTAATACCTGAGAAAACCTTATGTAAGTCATCATACAACAAATCTAAGCTTCCTTGCTGAATTAGCAACATCTTCTGTTGTGTCAACAGAGGGCCAGCCAGGCCATTTCTGTGATATTTTTAGTCACTGACAAACACTTTGATCCAGCAAATTTATAGTGGTCTGAGAAAAGCCTTCAGCTGGTGTTTGTCACACTGATTTACACTAGCTGGTTACCTACCCTGGCTGTGCCTCCCCAAATCAATACAAGCTTTTTGTGTTCAGCTCCTTTCTTGCTTTAGGTGCAAAACAACCAAAAAACCCCACATCCCACCCTATCAAATAACAATGAGCACAGGACACACGAAATAAGCTCATGAAAAGAAGACATTGTCTCTTGGAAGAAAATTGAAACTCTTCAGAGAGAACATTCTGAGAACATTGTAGCCTATGGCACTGTCACGTAGCTGCACTCTCGTAATGGACACAATATAATGAGTGTTGTTCATGAAAGTTGGTTATTATATTCTAGCTGGAGGTCATACTTTGGCATATATAGAACTGGTAATTTGTACACAGTGGGAGTTCTGCTCTTCTGATTATCTTAGATTATGTCTATATCATAAAGTATCTGCATATCCAAGCTCACATTGCTCCCCAAACTATCCAGTCCTCCACAATGGAGAGATGAGTATTTGAAGCTCAGTTTTCAGCTCAAGCCCTTAAGCTTTACTGATGTCAATGCTCTTTCCTTGATCATTTTGTAGAGCATTTTCACTGTGGCTCTGAGAGGGTTGTTACTGAGCTTGAATGCAAGCCGTCCCTCCTTTAGTCTCCCACCAGTCTCAGCCCTTTTGGATTCTTTTGCTCCTGCTCTGTGTGATGTTAGACTTTGGGTTTTCCTTATGCGCATTTTTTCTATGAACTGTAGTTTAAGAAAAAGCTGTCATCGAGCTATTTAGTCCTTTCAGTGAGTGGCAGGGTTTGGTCTATCCCCACAAGGGTATTGACACAGAGTTTGTAGGATGTCCACAGGAAGGAAAAGATTTTGGCTCATACTCTCTTTTATGGTCCCATCCGGGTAATTATCAGTCCCCCTTCAGGGACAAGGTACAAACACGTCTAGTTCCACATCTCCTATGGTGCTTCTTGGAGGAGAGGGAGCTAGTCTCTGAGTAGCAGTCAAATTACACCTATATCAGGGGCTTAGGGCTTGCAATGTTTCTCTGGCCTGTGCCTTGATCCTGGGAGGTGCTGCTTTTGAGTTTGTCATGCAGCAAGAATTCTATCTGGTGGAGTGATCGCTGAAACAAAACAATTTCGGCTGGAAGGTCTGACTGTGCTCACCCCTTTGTTTGTCATTGTGAGCACAATGAAACCCCCAGGGTTTTTGTCTGAAAACTTTACATTGCTGTCCTTCCAACTATGAGAGAAGGGAGAACAGCAACTACACCAGAAGTGTTATTGAAGTATAAAAAATCCAACAAGCAATCTAAAATGGCTAATAAAATCGTGCCCTGTGCCCCAAACTACAAGCAAGATATGTTACATTGGAACTAGTACTTAATCTAGTGGATAAAGCAGATCATGTCCATACATAAAATTAATTAGGCACAAAATACTCTGTATAAGCATGCAGTTCCCATTATCCCTGAGGTTTTATTCTCTTAAGTAAACAGAAACAGAACCAACATATTAAAAGTGTGGTCTTTTTCAGTAAAGCACATTCTGTAGTATTTTGCTCTTCATCATATAGCAGGTACCTTAGGTTACTTATTAAAATAACTGACATGTTATGGATGAGAGGGCATCTTGAATCTGTGCTGTCCCTAGGGTCTCCTGATTTGAAGCTTGGAATAGGAACAGAGACTTTTTCTATTCATGTCGTTTAGTGTGCTGAGTCTGCTCCAGAAGAAACTGCTGACTGCTAAGACATCTAAGACATCGTCTTAGAAAACAAGAAGCTGCACATCTCCACAGAGCAGTAGGAATATTAGCACCCAAAGTTGTAGCATCTCTCTTCCTTCATGTTATCACCATATGGAAAAGCTAAGAGTAGGGTCTCAAGAGTAAATCAGTGAGTGGACCATTAAGGCTTCAAGTCATCAAAATTCTGCTACAATTTCCTTTCCTCTTACGTGCCTGCTTCTTCCTCAAACACGATCCCTATCTCTTCTCCACAGAAATAGTCGTCGTTTCTTCTGTGTCTCTTCTCTTCCCTTCTTCCTATGAGTGCTACTTCCTTCCCTCCCTAAGCAATACACGCTGCATCTCTCCATGGTTGGTTTGCTCATCATGTCACTTTACACGCCACAGATCACATAGACCTAAAAATGAGAGGAAACACATTTGCAGCTGCCTGCTCTTTGACTATGGTTTTATCCCTGGATTCCCCTGAGGCAGATAGGGCAGCCAGAAATAATTTGCAGTCAAGTTTTTACATGGAAATAACATTACAAGGCTACATAAAAATGTAATGGCATCTCTGCATGACAGGGTATTCCATATAGCTGTGTTTACAGATATCTCCACTAGCACTACAACAGGCTTAGCTACAAGTCTTGTTCTTAGCAATTTACTTTGCTATGAAGAAGGCCAACCAAAACTCATGGGAGCAGGATCCTTAGCAGTACTTTTGTGCACAATATTTTGCCTTCTGCTTCTGGGAGGAAATCTATGGGCAGTAAAGTGTTATCCAAAGCCTGGATACAGCTTGAACACTGGATTATGATACCCAAAATGTACATCAGTAGCAGTTATTTCTGACATATTCCTGATGCTGTCATATCTTAGGAAAATTTTTAGAGTCCGTAGGAAGAAACACAGTAAGTAGGAGATGGATCATTCATAGGAGTCAAGAAGTCATGGAATAATGATGGTTTTGATTTGCCTTCAACGCACAGGGTCTTATGTCATGGCAAGTTTATGCTGCTATCTTTTGGCTCCTATGGCACCAGAAGAGCAAGGAACAAGGCAAGGATACTTGGAAAAGCAAAAATGTGGACATGGAGGACAGCACGGCCAGCAAGCCACTTTCAAAAAGTGTAGCTCCTGAGATATGTTCTAGTGTCCCAGCTGTTCCCAGGTTGCCCTAAGAAAACTTGGGCTAGAGAGGAAACAAGAATCAATGAATGCAGCTTTGAAGTATCCTAGTAGTATGTGTCTAGCAAATCTCCAGTGCATAGAGAAATAATGTTCCCAGGCTTTTTTGCCCCTTTTTTTCTCTAAGGAGGTTATTATTTAGAGATAGTGCAAATGAGCAATACATTTCTCCTTGAGATTTTGATGCCAATCTCCTTCCTTCCCCCCTCTGCATACAATACAATTATCAAAGAAAACACTGAATTGCCTTATGCAAACAAACTCCATGTCCGGCTTCTCTTCAAGGCCAGGCACAGTGACAGATTAAGCACAAAGGACTTTATATTTCTATGTGGTATGAGTGCCTCCTCCCAAAATAGGGTGAAGTCTTTGTAAGAAGGGCTGTTCCCAACAGACAATGATGGGAGCAGCAGTTCTCAGCTGTGTTGTGTGCAGCCTGGGGCAGAGACAGATGGAACTCACAGCTTCTTTCTTATTTGCTTGTCTTTTTTTCTGGTTGTGTAGGTAAATAACTGGTTACTGTTCAAAAGAGAGTGCAAACAGCCCAAAGCAGTTTCGGGAAGCACTGCCCCAGGGCAGAATGAAGGAGGCAATAACATGGCACAACCTGATAAGGTGTCAGTGTGTACATTGTGCCAAGACACGTGTACCACACTGGCCATCCGCCTCCAGGAAGGCACAGTGTTAGTGCTACTCTTTGGCTGCACTCTTCTGCTGTAGTTGGATCATTTGACCATGATTACCGACTTCTTAATGAATGGATTGAAGCACAAGGAGGCTGCTCCATTGGTTGGGCAGAACGGTCCATTTAGATCCAAATCTGTTGTCTATGGGAAAAGACATTTTTTCATCCCTTATGTGCTGGATTGGATGAATTTGAAAAGCTTTTTCAAGGCAAAACAGATTTCCATTCCGAAGGACTAAGCAAGGTAACCTTTGGGGTTAAAAAAGAAGAATTCAGTAGATTTTGGATGTCTTGTTTCCAAAAAGTAGAAACAATTTGTTCAGATTTTGACATAATATTTCTTTTACTTTATATTATAATTTTAAAAGAAAATAACTATGAGACTCTATTTTTTTTTTCCAACTGCACCATCTAATAAAAGACATTACTTCCCCCTACAAATCCTGTTTCACTATAAAATGAAATAAGTTTCAAAACAGAAGCTAATTCAACCCTTGTATGCTTTGTTCTCCTGAGAGCAAACTGCTGAGTTGTGTGGTTTTTATTTGTAACAATTTTATTTTCTGCCTTTCTGTATAACAAAACTTTATCAAATCATTTCCTTTCATTTTCTAGCTTAGCAATGAGGCATTTTCCAGCACAAAAGCACTTTTGACTTGGCTCTTTTTGAAACTCCATCAATTATTATTATAATTACCAGTGCATCCTAAGGATGTTTCATCAGTGGCAAACTGGAGGGAGGCTGACCAACAGAATTTAGTAGTTATCCAGATTTCTGGAGTCATTTACTAAATGTTCTAAAGGGTCTGATTCTAGAAAGTGTAACAAAAACCCCAACGCACTAAAGCAAAGAAGCAAGCAAGCCTGTAATTATTCATAAGAGAAGTGTAATGGGTGTTTGCAGAACAGTTCGCATACCAAAGCACAACATGGGCAGTAGACCCAGGAACTCCAACGCTGGCATGTTCCCAAGTATCCCGAGTAGGAATGGAAGGATTTAGGAAGCTGTCCTCTGTCTCATTAGCAGTTTGGTTCAGGATTTCAGTTACGGCTTCTACAGCTTACCCAGGTCAGCACTTTCCAGTCGCTGAGGCAGTAGGTGGCAAACTGGCACTGATGCCATGCTGTGCTACTCTTTCTCTCATTGTCAGTGATGCTAAAGCAAAATGTTCTCTGTTTGCTACTGGTGAAAACTGATCCAAGACTAAAGCAACACAGGAAAAAATAAATTCTATGTATACCAAGAGCTCATTGCAACAATAAGATATTAATAATGTGTTTCCACTGGGGAAAAAAAAAACAAGCAACCAAACAGAAAGGAAATGTCAATTAAATTTACTTGTATGAACACTCAGAATTGCTGCACATTTAATTACTGCTTTGGATTTAGAAGTCTTTTTTCTCTCTTTCTAAGCAAACAATGTTTATTCAGCCAGGAACAGAGCTTGTCTCTCAACAGAAACAACACTAAAGTCTCAGACCCGTCCTCATGGGAAGCAATCTCAAATATTTGAGAAGAAATCATTCGGTGGTGATTTTTTAACTGGGTTTTGATCTGCTTCTTTCTTGGCTAGTTCAGCTTTCCCTTCCTCGACAGAAAACTCTGCTCCCATGTCATTTGCTTGAGCTTTACCACTTGCCACTGCTTCTTCCACACTCTGCAGCTGGTGAGGACAACCCTGCTTCCATGAGTGACCTCAGTGATGGCAAGGAGTCTTGGCCATGGGCAAAAAGCTTTCTTGAGCACTGGGTTGAAGTACGGTGACAAGAAAGAGCAGCTCAGGAACCTGTCATTTTAACTGGTGTGAAAGGAAAGTCAGACTGTAACACAGCCACCAACATACGGCCTGAGGTTAATAACAACATTGGCACAGTCTTCTCCATTGCAGCTCGTTGAGTAGCAGCTGCAATGTCACCCCCATGCATCTTTCTTGGGGACTCCTTTCTCGTTCAGGTTCTCCACAACGTCTCACTTTGACTTTGGATACATACCCCTGAAAAACACTTTTTTCCTCTAAAACAAGATACAGCTTGCAATACCTGCTGAGTTTATGTGAGCTGATGGACTAATAAGAGAGGGATCTGCAATGCAGCTCACACCCCAGAAAGCCCCCGGAAAACACCATATCTAGTTGAATATGCATATATATATATATGCATATTCATATATATGAATATCTATACATACATATATATGCATATACATACGTATGTATATATGTATATATATGCACATATATATACGTGTGTGTATATATGCATATGCATATATATACACACACACACACACCTTAGGCTTAAACATTGAAGGTGAAACTGTGGGAAAACCCAGGGGAACACTGCAGAGATAGATACATTTTTGTACCTTAATATGGGCATGTACAGGGTGAGGTAGCAATTTGCTAATTAAATGGTGTCAACACCAACTCTGAAATCTCACCAGAAGCATCTTATAGCATGGATGTAGAATGGCTGAGAATGATCCTGTTATTAGCAAAGATAATTAGGACAGCATAAGCTTGCCATTACTTCTCTTGAGTTTTGCTCCTTTTCTGTAGCACAAGATAGAGGCTACGTTTTCCAGCTCATAGTCTCCAGGAGATTTCCGTCTAGTTCTGCATGATTTCTTCAGGATTTTGAGTCATTAAGTCGTTCATTTTTTCTCTTAGTTTCATTAAACTATATGACACAAACTGTGCACAGAAAATGGCTTCATTTGCCAATCATTAATATTTTCAAGCAGTAAAAGATCACATTATCAGCTTCTATTTCAGCACACAGTTAGCTTGCTTTGTTAATGTTTCAACACAAAGTTTGGTTTAGTTGTTAAGAACAAAAATACATATGCGTATAGTTCTTTCTCCCACCAGTGCTATGATAGCCCAGAAGAAGGATATAGGCAATATCTATAAATCATGAAAAGCCTACAGAAAGTGAACAGGAAACAGTTTGCTCAGATGGTTGTTGGATTTTTTTAAGCAAAACTGGATTACATTAAGTAATACCACTGAGAGGCAGAGTAAAAGCATGCAAAGTAAGAGCTACTCCACAGAGCATATGTCTATGCTGAGGAGCTCCATTCTGTAGCTTTTATAACTGATACAGCCTGGACAACTAGATGTTTGCAGTCAAATGGATCTGTCCTGTTATTCACATTATATTTTCATTGAATGAAAACTTCATGTGCTTTGTACTTCTTCTGCCCAAATGAGACAAAGTAGAATTCCTCCCCCTCATCAGAAACTTCACATTGTCTCTTAATCCAAATTCTATCTGCTCTTCTTTATTTAGAAGCCTGGATGTGTGCTGCGGGATACACATTTTTTAAAATTCCCAGAAAATAAGTTACACATCTGGCAAACTTTTGCCCAGTTATCAGAAAGCAGAACTGAAGCTCTTTTCACCTGCGGGCTCAGAAGAATCTCAGGGTATTTTCATCCAGTATCTTTCCCTTCAAAAAATCCATATCCACTCAAAACATTTTTAGAGCTTTCATAGTATCATTTAGACAGGAAAATTGGAGGTTCTGAAGCACATGAGGAGGCTCATACTTCATCATTATTAACTGAATGGCTCTTTGCAAAAACTGGAGGTGCACTCTAATTTTGGGTTGGAACTGGGTGATCTTGAGGTCCTTTGTAACCCAAACCATTCTATGATTCTATGACTCCTGTGTGAATGACAGAAAAAAACAAAATCCATTGGAAATGTGGAGAAGTTTCAAGCAGTGTGGTGAGTTACATGTAAGCACATTTTATAGTAACGTAAGACAATCTCCAGACCCCCTGATCCTTTATGGCTTACCTAGTATGATTAGGAATGTCTAGTTCCTTCTTCATAGCAAACTACTAAGAAAAATACAGTAGTCTGTACTATGTGTCTTAAAAGAAAGCAGATGGATCCTGATGTGAAGGAACCTTACTTGGATTGTCCAGTCATTGTTGGTCATCCTATAGCAATATTAGTGCAGTCTGCAAGCACAGAGGGAAAAGGGACAGGCTCAGAGGCACACAGGAATACTCTGTTTTGAAAAAGAAGGTGCTCTGAGGAGAAGCATTTGGATTTAGTAAACTGGAACCAAACCTTTCTAGCAGTTCATACAGCCCATCAACAAACATGGTCCTGACTCCAGCTGAATGCTGTCTCTTAATATATTTGCAGACACAGTATGGCTGCCATACATCATGGGTTAGCAATTTTTAGGATACTTTGGGAATGTTTATAATGCTAATGTCATCCCATCTGCATGTGTATCTGTGTGGTTAGATGAACCTGAGGGGCTCATCCAAGAAGATCTTTACAAGTCCTTTTACTTCTATGATCCCTTTTGGCCTGAAGCTGACAGGGTTTTCTGAGGAAACAGTAGACACACATTGTGGCTGCCACAATTCCTAACACCTTGGCAGAAATACACATTCCCAGTGTAGTCCTAGCCTTATCTGAGTGTCCGTAAGTAAATCCTTGCTGTGGGAGACCTTGGTCTGCCAGGCTCTATGAATCCTCTATGCAACCTGTAGGTGGTTGAAAATGCTTTCTGACTCACTAAGTGGAGAAAATGGTGCTGGGACACTTTATGCAATGGAAGTGCCTGGTGCGAAGTGGCTCATGGTTAATAGAAAAAGTCATAAAATAACCAGCTCTATACAAGCTGGGTTAAAAATATCCATGTGCCAATATCAGCTTCCTTTTCTTTTTTTTATTAGAATAGCAGTAATGACCTTGGCACAAAACACTGCCTAGAGACAAATGACCAGCTGGAATTAACGGTCCTTGACTTAATTTCTGCCCATCAGCGCCTCCCAGCCAGTCATTAATCCTGCTGAAATGCTCTGTGCATTGATTATTATTGATTCATTCATTGATTGTGTCCTGGATCTGAAGTTAGAAGCTGAACTACTGAAGGCACCCTGGAGACTCTTCTAATAAAATGAGTTTGCTTAATTCATAGACTATTTGAGGTGCTTTAGAAAGAAGCATCATAAAAAAGGAGGTAGAAAAGGCAAAGAACACTATTAGGACAATGAGACCTAGACTCCTCTGGCTATTAGAGTTGATGGCATGTGTCAAATTACTTCAAATAGGCCCAGTATCTAAAGGAGGAATCTGACATGTATTATATGTGTTACTTCCTAAGGGAAAGTAAGATTCCAAGCAAGAAAGGCCATCAAATAACACATGCTTGGAGCAGAGAAGGTATTTGCCTGGTTAATGTCCTACCTTTCTTATTGGAGACATCACTTTGCCTTGAGAAACAGTGATCCTCTTTTTCTGCAGATTACCTGGACATGTTTACTTCTTTTTCCCCTTGTACTTCTTGCTGTCTGACCTCATCTGTTCTGCAAGGAGCTGCATCTGAATAATTAATCTATCACTCTTCAGGATATCAGATTGATTGCTTTTAATGCCTGCTTTATCACAGGATTTGCAAATTGCAAAAAAAGAGGAAAAACAGTTCAAAAGATGATGCAGTTTAATAACCTACTACCTCCATATTTTCTTTTCAAGTTGCCTTCCTGGGATTCAATGTGAAGGATAAATTAAAGTGAAGAGCAGCATATTTGGCTGAATTCTTTCATGTCTTTTGATGTTCCAGTATTCATGAAATAGCAGAGGTGTATACAAAAGAGAAAAGTTGGCATTAAAAGTGTTCCCAAATACACATTGCTGAGGTGCTTCCAAAGTGCTGAAAGCTGCCAAACACCTCAGAGAGGATTGGACAAATTTTCCCACTTGTGAAGAATGTGGGTAGGTTTTTCTTAACAAAAAAGAAACAGGGTAATGTTGGCTGAGGGATTGTTTCTGTGCTCTTGATTTGCAAAGCATTTAAAAGATCCCGGTTATTATAAATAAGCCCCCATTTTATTCAGTACTTGGCCAATAGGAGGAAGAAGTTTTGAGGTCATAAAGGGCATAGAGATCTTGTTCCTGCTTATCTCTGCCCACTCATTCATTGATGACTTTGTGACCCTGTTTAAATCCATAATTGTTTTCTGTTTCACATACCTTTACCATTAAAATACGATTGTTGTTTTCTTCTTCCATAGGACACATATATTTTAGTGGTGTAGAGAGCACTGAGGTCTTTGCATGGGAGAGATCTCCTACTGTGTTATAGTGAATAAGCAATAAAAGAACTTGGTAAGATTAACTGTCTTCAAGCTATAAAACTGTGGACTGTTTCTTCAGAAACAATCAAATTCACATAATCAGTTTCTGATAAAAATACCTTCTGTGTGGGAGAGCCAGAAATGGACTTTAGAAAGTTGATCTCTCTGAGTCTGAGGTTGGCTCTCTAGAACATTTTTCTTTTGAAACTATGGGTCTGTAATAAAAACTATGATGCCTTAGAGATATTGTGGGTACCCATATAAATGCATCCATCAAAGCTCATTAGGGTCATTCTCAGTCAATGGGGAGAAATAGGAATCTTCAGGATGTGATTTAGTGCATCTATCTTAAAATGAGTTGGCACCTTAGATCCACTTTTAACTCTAATGGGAGCTTGGGGCATGTAAGTTCCTAGTGCTATTTTAAATATCCGCACTTAGGTGGATGAATCTTAAACCAAATGTATGCCAAATGTTGCTAAGACATCCACAGTCTAATGATTAGGAGGTGAATCAACACAGCAGGGGTGCCAAGGAGAGACTGGGTCCGGATTGTGTTTTAGGGCAGAATGTTACCAGTTCAGTTTCTTATCCCTCAACTTTTCCGTAGATCAGTGAGTATCTAAGTAGCCTGCTGGCTTTGAACCTAGGATTTCAGTCTCATGGATGAGGTTTGTAACCGGTGATGTATTGGATAAAGGAAGATGAACTGTGTTTTCTCCCATATTTTAGGAAAAAGGTGCAGAGTGGCTGTGGAGGTTTCGTGGCAATGTTGGTCCCTGAGAATCCCCGCCTGAAGCCACAGGTTAAATACCTTGATTTGAAGAGCTGTGACACATATGATCATATCCTCCTGGATAACTTAAGCAGCCTTCCAGCTAGATTTTGTGGATCCCACTGTAAGATGTTTGACTTTTACTGACCTGCAGTGACAGCTGAGGTGTCTAATGGAGTCACATAAACTCCATGAGGTGGAAAACACCTAAAGCTTAAATGCCATCATCGCAAGCTATTGAAAATATACAGCTTCTGTGTTTTTAGCCTGGCTTATGTCTGGGTATAGCAACAAACCCTTGCTATCTCCACAGAGTGAACATTTCATCTCTGTGTGTTTGGTTAGCTTAATTTCCCCAGTGGCATGGGGTTGAATCCGTCTGGGGAAACACCAAAAATGCAGGAGTTGGCAGTGATGCTGTAGTCCTTCTTTTAACATATGGAGACATCCGTGCACAGACATTGATGAATGTAACCCATGCTTTGTGGACACCTGCTTTCTTCCCTTCAATTGAATCTGCTGAACTTTGTGTGGTTGTTTTTGTTGCTTCTGGGATACAGGCTCTGACTAATAATAATGTAACTGGGTCATGCTCTGAAATCTCCACAGGAGAACATTGACTTGTCTCAGATAGTCAGATAATTCTGCTTTCCTCCCATTTTCATTTTTAGAGCTCCTAGAAGGCTTTTATAGTCTGAACAGTCCTATACAAAGATATCAGTGATAAAGACAGGAGAGCCTTACTGCTAGGGCCATCCTGAGCAGTGAGCTGCCACATCTTACACTCATTTCCAGTGTCTGTAAATCCATAAAGCTGTGAGATTCACAAAGTAAACAAACATAATGCTTTTCGGAAGATGGAATATACTGGCAGGTAAATCTTAATGATAATTGCTTCTAATTAGCACTCCCACCAGATGACAAATGTTTTAGTCACAGCAGTGTCATTTGAAAATGTACATATTCTTGTTTTGCCTTTGAAAACATCAAAGAAAAATCATGTGCATTGGGTTTAATCTATTTGTCTATTTATCTAAGTTTTCATTTGAAGTGGGAGAAGAAATGAGCAGTGAAGGGCCAGAGTGGCTATGACAAAATGAAAAATGGCTTGGACAAAGTGAGGTCTACTTTGAGGTCTACTTTGAATGGAGGATTGTCTATTCTGCACCCAGTTTCCTACTTCAAACAGGTACTATCTCACCCTCTTACCCTCACATCCAAAGCTTCTTCATGAGTGTTATGGAGAGGTTTATTTGTGAATAGTTACTGGGAGACATTCTGTTCACTGAGCCAGGCTTTCCCTGTCTGAAGACTGAACATATCCAAGCAACATTCTGAATAAATGCAAAGTGGCATGTACTGTAAGGAGTATTCCCCAATATTCTGGGATACCACCACTAGAATACAAAAAAGACATGTTTTTCTCCTTTTCTTTTACTAGTATGGAAACTAGATCAGCCTTAAAATTGATTCTATGACACTGTGCACCTGAGGTAATCCTTCACTGGGGTCCATGGGGCTGAGCAAAGCTGCTGTTGCAGATAGTCATTTCGCAGACTGTTAATGTGTATTTCTGGGGTTTTCTTAGAAACTTTAAGTAGAACAATTGTGAAATTCAGAAGAATGGAAAACATCTTCTCAGAGAAGCCTGTACTGTGCATTGCTTCCCTACTGCCTCTCCTTCCACATACACACTAAGAAGTGTAGTAGTAACACATCTCTTCCCATAATGTGATGCAGCCTACTTCTTCCTTAAGTGAGAAATACAGCTGTCAGACACTGCCTTTTTAACAGCGTGTGATTAAATACTGCCATAGGTACATGATAGGTATTGATAGATAGTATGGAAGAAATAACCTTTGAATGTAGGATAAGGACTAATGAGATTCACAGTTATTTCTTATTTCCTATGGGAGCAATTTCCATTTAGGTTAAGGGCTGCTGTGCCCCAGAAGTACAGTTACTGATCTCATGTGGGAGCACTCATGCAGGACTGCTGCCTAACCAACTTGCATCTTGTGGAATGATTATGCCTATCTAAATATGGGATTTTGCTTTTGTCTTTACAGAATTATGCTCTGTTCTTTTACGGGTCATCCTATCCATTTTCTGAGATCTTTCTGAATCCTCATGCTAGTCTCAAAATGTTTGCAAACATTTTCCAATATTATATGACCTGTTAATTCAATGAGGACAATCTATATTTCTTCATCCAAACCATTAAAGAAAGCATTTAACAGGACCCAATGGATTTTTGCGTAACACCATCCAATACCTTCTTTCAGTTTGGCACTAACCCATTGATAACTAGTCTTCCAATGCACTTCCCCATCTTTCCTTTAGTTTATGCTATACCTTCAATTCTTGAACTGTAAAGCAGAGATGACAGCATTCTTGCAACTCACAGGAATACTCTGAAGATAGATCCAACTCTGGCTGTCAGATCTAACATGCTGTAGTGGGCTGAAACACAGATTTTGCCCATCTTCCTATAATCCTGGCTGTTCTCATTATGTGCAGTGAAAAGTAACATACGCATATTTATTCAGATCCATTATCTACATCTGGAAATGTTAATTGGAATTCCAACATTAAGCAGAATTTCCTGAAATATGTCCCGACAGAGTTGTGGTGTTTTTTTTTTTGTCAGGAGGAACAAGTTCCCTTTGGGGAACTTGATTCCCTTTAGGAACGGGATCTGGTTCACCATATTATCTTATGTCAAAACATAAGGAATGACAAAAGAAACAAGAAGAAAAAGAGAAAGAAATGACCAAGGGGAACACAAAATAAGTCAACTTTTTCTCCTACCTTCTGCTACAGATTTCCAAGTGCATACCTCTGGTTGGCGTACATGGGCACTAATTCAGACCTGAGAACATATCCAGATCTGCCTAAATCCTTTTATCCCTACCACAATCTAGCCTTTGTTTTGGCACTGTAGAATGAAACAGTTAACTACAGTGGATTATACATTCCAGTTCATACAATGGCTAAATTATGACATAGTAAAACCCTCAACAATAAAGGCTATTGTTTAATTGGAGAACATAAAAGTGTGAGGACCTCAGAGAAGAAAAAGCAGAGTCCTTGTTTCAAGACAAAAGAGGAATAGGTTCATCTCAATTAGAAGCTGCCCTTAAATCAATTTATAGTCCCCCAGGGCACTGCTCACAAATGCATCATTATTTATCTTGAGCACTTCTGCTGTTACATGTCTGGTAAAAAGTTATACACACAAAGGTTGATTGCAACACATTCTACATGTCAGGCTTCCCATTTGACATGATCCAACATTCAGGCACCACACAGACTTTGCAGGAATCATAGCGAAGGAGCTTTCTTCCTCTTGCTCAAAGCTCAGATTTATTCATCGTTGTTTTGGTCCTATTGTTGTTCCAAGCTGCCACTCTGGTGAATGGAAAGGGATGCATATCCTCAGAGGTCATCTGAGATCTTCAGACTGCTGAGTTGTCTTTAGGAAATGCCACCTTCTTTCTGTAGTCTATAGTAGGAACACGGGATACTTCCATGCCTAATTTAGGTTCCTTTGTTAAATACATTTTTTCAGTGGTGTGAATATGCAGCTATCCATAGGTGGTTTATGATTGTCAATGAACTTAAAAGCAGCCAGAAACCTGAGATGATGTGTGCTGAGTATCCTAAAGTGGTGCCAGGCCATTCCATACATCTAAATAATGTTTTGTATTGATTTCTATTCTTTCTGTCTCTAAATCAGCTGGTGGGAGAAGGAAAGCCCAGTAGAGCACCCTTAAGTTGAAACATTAAAATTCTGCTGTTCACTGGACATTTTTATTGTGTAGAGGATGCCAGTAAAATAATGACATGATTTAAAAATATTAGGTTTTAATAAATTTTAAGTGCATTTGTGAAATTATCTTTACTGCCACGTTGTCCATACAGCACCATTGAGAATATCTGGAAGGTAAAATGAGCCATGTGCTTCTGCTTCCTTTTCTATCTCAGTTTCATTTTCTGGTTCTCTTGATTTTTGCTAGCGCAAGGCTCTGTTTGCTATTTCTCCATATGTGAACAGTTGCTTTTCTGTGGAATACATTTCCCAATGTAAATATTTGAAATAAGAACCTTTCTCTCCATGTTTTTAGATGAGGTTTTCAATTTAAAAATCAACTGACAGATCTCTTTACATTCATAATTTCCTAGTGTTTTTCCTAACAAAAGCAAAACAATAGCTTAAAATACCTGTTCTTTTTGCCTAAGATAGGTCACGGGTTTTGCTTCTTGCTTTACTACATTTTAGCAATTGCTTTTCCAGTTCTTTCAATCATGGAAACAACTTCTGTCTCCTCCCTCTATCTTCCTCCTCTTCTTTTCCATTCTCTTTTGTTTTCTTTGCCTATTTTATTTCTTCAGTGTCTTTGCTCTTTACTTCTTTTCATCTACTATGGCTTTGTTCACATCCTTTTTTTCATTGTCTGTTTTTTGCTGTTATTGCTGGAGTTGAATCAAAGAATATTCTGTCATAATTTTGAAATCCTTCATTTTCTTCTAGAAAAGACAGGAGATAAAGTCAATGGAACTTACTAAAAAAGAAAACAATATAAAGTTTTATGGTTATGCGAAGCAAAGAGATCTCTGCAGTTGCATTCCACTCAAGGCAGTCTTGCCCGCTTCAGACAGCTTATTCCAAAGTTTAATTTGATTTTATGATTTCTTCCTGGCATTGTTAACATCATCTGAAAGTAAAAAGGCTGTTTTGTTTGTTTGTTTCTTGAAAAAATACAATCACCAGAAGTTGTCCATATTTCAAAATAATTTAGAGAGTGACAGGATTAGGAGAGCATTAATCCCCTTGGCTTGCCGTGAGTCTTTCTACTTATGTGCTATACACAAGTTTTTCTTTTCCCGGTGCTTTGCTCAAAATAGATAACTTCAGACTCCTGATAAATATTGCTAGCTCCTAAAACCTCTAGGCATTTTTTCATTCTCACTCGCATTTTGGATGGCTCTGTTTTAGATTACCTCTGAAATCCTGACACAACTGCATTGTCTGATCCAGCTGCAACGCAGCTGAGTCTTCCTGCAGGCTGACGAGAATCCGATTGCTGTTCACGAGCAGATGTGTCAGGCTGTTCAAAGAGCATCTCCAGCAATGCAAATTCCTCTTTAGACACTGACTGTAGTGCTCATTAGCATAGTACCTGAGCCTCCAAAATGTTAATAAAGTAGACACTGCTCCAAGACAGAGAAATATCACCACTTCATCTTTCATGACACAGGAAACAGAGCTATGGTAAGCCGGAATCAGTGGGAGCCTGAAAATAGTAGCCTGAGGTTTTTCCCAGATTAAAGACTGAGGGATGTCACCAGGGCAACTCTGTTAAATTACTGCTCTCAAATTTGTCCTGGAGGAAACTTCCGCTATTTACTGGTTAAGTAGAGCCTAAAGAGACAACGTAAATATACAGCATCATGTTGGTACTCTGAGCAGAGCAGGAGTCAGCAGAGAGAAACAGTTTTCTTGTTACAGAAGCCCAAGCCTATCTTCCATGGGAACTTGATGTCCAGGAGCGGTTCAGTCTCTCAGCTCACTCTCCACCACTACAGGAGAGCATCTTCACTGTGTTGCACTATCTGCTAGTTCTGTGAGTTCTTTCCTCCTTCTCCTATGTGCTCAGTCAGCCAAAGCCAGCAGATGACAAGATCAGCCCCTTGGGTCACTTCTGGCTCCCTCATTTTGGATTTTGGTGTTTAGAAGGGTTTGCCAGTGTCATCGGCTGGCACCCCAATGTTCTCCCTCATCCCACACCAACAGTGGCTGTATCTACTCCTCTGATTTAGCCAAAACAAAAGGTGTCACTTACACCAGTTGATTTTAACTAGGTCTGCAGCTTATCTGCTCTGGAAATGTTTGATACCAGTCTTTGAAATCTTCCTGCATAATGCTATAGACAAGATGCTGCTTCTGTAAATGGTAATGAAACTTAAATGTCATGAATACAAGATTTCATTTAGAAATTGCTAAATGTTCCGAAATGTCCAGATCCTGAAAGGCGCTTGAGTATGCAATTCCTTAAAACCAATAGCACCTATGCAGATAAATCCCTTCGGGACAGATATAATCTGTGTTGTTGCAGGATGTTGGAATGAATGGTGACAGGGCAACTTGCTGTCAGGCCTAAGAGGAAGCTTAAGCTGCTATTGACCCAAGCATCTTCCAGTTTTCCCAAGCATTATCTTTCAGTCAATTGATCATGATTGCAAGTCTGAGCAGTCCTAGTGAGTTTCCAGCCCTCACAAGATCCCAAAACTGAGTCTTGAAAACAATACCAGGCTACTTGAAATATGGGATACAGCTCCCCAGCAAAGGGCAAACCACTTTCCCATCTCCTTTGTATTTCTGTCTTTAGTGAAATAATACTCACTGACAGCCACTTGTTCTTGAAGTTCTTCCTTTTAGAGTCTTTGCCGTCTGGGATGTCTAACTGTTCCTTTTCTAGGAGAAGACATTAACATCTGCTGACATTGCCCTTGACCTTCTTTACATTGTAATATTCTTGCATCACTGCATTCTGCAAACACTTTGCACACTAAATCCAAGCAGTTGTACACTTTGGTTTCTTCCCTTGGAAAGTTGTATTTTATGACTAATCGTCCTTAGGTTTAAGAAAATAAAAATAAATTATGTTTATACCATCAAACTACAGTCCTGATGCTTTGTAGGCTGTTCTGTGACTCCCTCATGCATTGTATTTCAGCATTGAGTGTAATATGAAATGAAAAATAGCTATATGGGAGCTTTCTTACTCACTTACTTACTTAAAATGCATACTAGGGGTGACTATACTTGCTGTGCTTCTTCACAGCTTTTCCAGGATGCAGCATCAGGGTAAGCAGCAGCAGTAGGAAAAAAATCTGTTTATTTTTTAATTTGCTTTTTACTGCACCAGTCTGGAACACTTGGTACTCCATAAAGTTTAAGGCAACAACACCAAGCACATCATTGCCAAGTAAACATATAACCTGGTATTAACTGGTGTCACTCTTTTGAAACCATGAAAATATTATGCATCATGATGTAATTTAGCACTTTTTTTCCCCAAGTGAATATATTTGTGAGTAAGAGGAAAGGGCAGAGGATACCAGCTGAATAAAAAAACCCATTCCAAATACTGGCGCTGTTTGTAGTATCATCTCTATATTCCACAAACAGGATGACAGGATGTAACATTTGGATTAAAGACATATTTTGGCAACCTCTGAATTAAGTGTCAATATTTTAAAGATAATTTGACTATGTTAAGCATATGACTCATAATTTTTGCAGTCTGAAGAATATAATATTGTACAATGAAAGAATCTGAAATGTACTAATAAGGTTTAGTGTTATTTTGCAATTACCTCTTTGTGCAGAACTACCAAAGGCGAAACCATTTACTGATGAGCAGTGCAGTGTATTCACTGCATCACAGGAGGTGACTCCCCTTCTAATGTCATTTTAGCCAGTTTAAATTCCACTTCAGTGTTTATTTGTAAACATCAAGATGATATGGACCAGATCTTTTAGATGATACTGTTCCTGGAATAGTAGTTATCTGAGATTACAAGATTGAATTAACTTCAGCTTTGTCATCATCTAACTCTGCTGAAATATATGAATATATTTCCTTTAATAATAGCTCGCATTGGTCATTTCCAGGCACTGTATCTTTATTTCTGAGATAAGACACAAATAGTCCTCTAAATCCCTTTTTTCTCCCTTCTTTTTCACTTAAAGAATCAAGAGGATAAAGAAATGCTTCTCTAAACAGTTCTCTCCAACTGATATCTCTCAGTTCACAGGAACAGGGTGCAAACTCTGCTTCCTCTATGGGGTATATCTCCTGTTCTATACTGGCTGCTGACATGCAGTTTATATATCCATGAATACTGTCACAACATTTTATCAACAAGAGCAGGTAATAGCCATGCCACATATAGTCTTGGCAATAATCATGACCTTACAGTAAGGAAAGGTGATTTTTCTTAGCATATAAACTGAAAGAAAAAATGCTTTCACTGATTCCTGCTCTCAGTCTCACACTCATGAGCAGCTGCACATTTGTGGTGACCAGAAATCAACCCAACAGCGAGTCATCACAATGCTTGTGTCAATAGATCCAGGATCCATTGCAATGGTATGGAGGGCAAGGAACACCAATTGTCAAGTCTTTCTTGGGTTTCCCAGGATGTGTACATTTCCAATATACATTTTTGCACTCGTGTGGGTCTAACGGTGACCAGTGTCTCCATCCTGCCTCACCTCTGTGAGTCGTCAGGTCACCACCATTTCCATGCCTACACCCATGTCTCTGAGTGTCTTGTGAAGCTGGAGGTAGATGTGCTGGGTCCTGATGATATGATAATCTGTGTGCCCTTAACACAGTCCATTCTGGAGTCCTATCCCTGCTGTATGCTCAAGCTGGTGCCCAAGCATTCTGCATTCCCACCAATCTTAGTCTTCCTATTACAATGCTGTACACCCTGACTAGCAGATCTCTGTGATTAAATTGCAATGTCACGTTACGTTGACTGTTAAAGAGTCATGCTTTGCTTCTTGATAATCTCTCCTGGAGTACTGCATTTCAATCTAATAAAATATGCAACTCAGGACAAAATTAGATTTTTATGTATTTTTCTACTTGCTTAAAACCACTGAGAGCTCATTTTGATTTTCCAGGTAAGTTTGATTTTAATTGACTTCAACTATCAAGAATTAAATTTGTACCTAGTCTTTGCCAACTGGAAATGGTCACTACAATAAATCATGTATTCGATTAGCTGCCCCATCCTAAAATAGATGTTTGAGGTAGAAGAAATAATCTTCTGATGAAAAATATATTTTCTTGTCACTGACAATAAGAAAGATTAGACGTCGCTTTCTCCAGACTTTTGGTTGGTTCAAGCTGCATAAGAAGAATCACACTTCTAACAGAGACTCGACTGGAAAAGCTTCCAGATGCTCAGCAGCCCATAAAGACCCACAGCATGTTCTGACTATCCAGTATTTGTCAGACAGCCACTGCTGATCTGAGAAGGTACAGAAAACAAATGGAATTCGGGCATGTAAAGCTATAAATAAGCTGTTTAATAATTTAGAATAGGGTGAGACTTAGAATGCTTAAAATTACTGATCTACAAAAATAAGGTCCTTCTTGCCTTGTTCCTGCTGATCTAGCACCAAAGAAGAGAGAGAGCCCACTCCCCCCACCCCCAGCACCGTGGACCTCCATGTCATGGGAGACCTTAACCAGAACCTACACCTGCCTTTGGAGTGAAAACAGCCACTCTCCCAGTTCCTAAAACTTTAAGAAGATCAAGGTCTGGGTCTGAGTTTTGTGCATTGGGATGGGATTGAAAATGAAAGTTCACCTGATTGTTTCTCTTTCTGGAGGGAACACAGGAAATTGTTTAACCTATGATGGAAATCCTGCTTTTGTCTGTGGATGAGGGGGACAAACCACTGCTTTTTTCCTCCTCTTTTATATTTTCACAGACCCTTTCTGCTCTAGCTATGCACTGCAATGGCTAACAGTATGCTCAGCATTTTCCAAGCACAGACATGAACATCAGGAATGCCACTGCTGGAAAAAAAATCACTTTCTTACTTCTTTTAATGTAATGGTACTAGCAGCCCTTGGAAATCAAGAATGAATTGTGTGCTGGGTAAAGTGATGTTAATATTGCACAATATATGAACTGCTGCTGTCAACAGGTACTTAGGAATAGATGGTTAGGGACTGTACTGATAGGATAAAGGGTAATGAGTTCAGCCTTAAACAAGGAAGTTCAGGTTAGATATAGGAGAGAAGTTCTTTATTGTGAGGATGCTGAGGCACTGGAATGGGTTGCTCAAAAGAAGCGGTAAATGCTCCATCCCTGGCAGTGTTCAAGGCCAGGTTGGACAAAGCCTTGGGTGACATGGTTTAGTGTGAGGTGTTCTTGCCCATGGCAGAGGGTTTGGAACTGGATGATCTTAAGGTCCTTTCCAACCCAAACTGTTCTATGATTCTATGTTGTACATGAAAAATAGGCTATGGATTGAGATACTTACTTCCAGAAGTACTGGTGTTATTCTATGTTTTCCGATATGATGGAAAGGAATGTCTTGGAAAGCTGTTGTTGCATTGTCTGGATGAACATCAACAAGTAGTTTACAATATTCATGTAAAAAAACCTCACCCTCTCTTTTGTAACTGCAAGGCAACACACATGCCATGAAAAAGCAGCCTCCAAATCGGAAGCAAACAGCTTTATCAGTGGTCACCACTGCCTTGACAGCCTTACGGAAGCAGCTGCTTCTGAATATCCTCTTAAGTCCATTGATCCTTGATCCAGCTGTTAAAAATAACAATGTTCTTCATCCCCCATAATAATCGGATACAGCAGGGCACTGCTGGGGAGCAGTTGCATAAAAGAGCTTTGGTTGCATAACAGAAATGCACAGCTCACCATGTGCCTGCGGCATCTGCCCAAGCACTCGGACACCCTTGTGCCTCTCAAACAGGCATAGAGCTTTCTACCATGCCTGGGTGGGGCATCCTCTCTGCCCTTCTGCACAGGAGGGTCAGGGAAAGAGGATGTGTCTACACCTCATCAGCTGTGTGTCGCCTTAATCCTCTGGTGACATTGGTGAAAAGGCTTTGCAGCGGTCACTGCTCTGTTCTCTCTACTGCAACATCCAGTCAGGAGGCAGGATACAGAGCAGGGGCAGTTGCATCTCCTGACACCATGGATGCATTCACAGCAGCCACCTCTCAGAGCTCGCTGTTGATGTCTAGAACTCTGTCGCTGAGTGCTAGCAACCTCCCTGAGGCGACACATCACTTTCCTTTCTCCTGCATCCCCAGGAGCCAAATTGGCACCCACCTGGGATACATTCCTGAGGTTGTATTTTCAGATCAAGAGATCAGAAGCTCCCCAGCAGCAAAGCACTTAAGCTCAGGCACAAGCTGAAGCATTCAAGCATTCCCTCTGGAAGTCAGTAGGACATTCACACTGTTAAGTGCTTCTCTGGACTGGTCTCAGACAGCTTGAACTTTGCTGTGTTACTTACCATAAGATTAACTAAGGATGAACAAAAGAGAAAACAGTTTAAACTTTCCTTTTAAAAAAGCTGAAAATGAAGACAAATTTTTCCCTGAAGATTTCCCAGCAGTAAGTTTGGAGAAACTGGCGTGGAAAAGTATGAGACCTATTTTCAGAGTTTTCCCACCTATTTTTAGCAGCAAGCTTCAGCTATCTTCCTCCTTACGCTCACTACTGCACTACATGTTGCAGTTGGGGTTTGCAGCATGTAGAAATCAGGAGGAAACAGCAAAATAATAGCAGTTTTAATTAAGAGAAATTAATTCAGCTATTCTTAACTAAACGTGCATAGGCAAGATGGGGTTTGTTCTATTACTGCCTCATGCCAAGAAATCTCCAAAGAGAGAAGAGACTTATGACTTATCCAGGGAAACACCTGAAAATGCACTACACCTCAGGGCATTTTCTGTTCTATGCAGTCACATCAGCCCTGGTTGGCATGAAACTAGAGGCTGGCATTGGTAGGCACTCAGAAATATTCCCCTCCTCAGACCAGCTCTCCATTTCCAGTGCTGACTGTGACTGAAGCCAGCCTGCTGCTGTGAAGGAGGAAATTGCTTCTGTGAGGACCCTTTTGGCACACACAGCGTGTGGAGAACATCCAAGCATTTTGGGTACTTACCTGAACACCATTAAGAATGTTGGATAGTTCCCAGGTCACACAGTACACACCAGAACCACACCCCCTGAGCACCTTGAAGAGGATTTTAAAGCTCATTTTCAAAGAATTCATATTAAGACAAGCAGAAACCCTGAGGTTAATGCTGGACTATTTATTGCTTTACCCAAAGGTAGCCTGGCTCTGATCTTCGGTGCTACCCACCCATGGGCAGAGCCTGGAGGAAGATTTTCAGCACCTGTGCTGCTGAATGTGTAGTAGATAGAAAGGCTGTGCTTGAAGGAATGGTCATTCTGAAACAGGTGCCTTCAGGTAGGTGAGGGAGGCTGCTGCTTATTATTTGAAACCTTTGGAAGAGAGGACTATTGAAAGCTATTCAGCTCCAGGAAATAACAAAGTGCAAGTAAGAAGAACATCCTAGGACTTGCTGAACATGCTTGGTAACTCCCACCAGTACACAGACAGAGCTGGCAAGTCCACTAGACACTTTGCTTTTCAGCCCCAGGGTGCTGGACTCTGCCATTTCTATGGCTTCAGTGAGGCTTCTGAGAAAGCAAACCCACCTCAAACAAAACCTCATGGGTTTTGATTTGTCAAAATCATGAGAACTTAGATAGGCATATTTCACAGAGCCCTCATATTTCCCTTCCTCCTGCCTGCAGTTTTCTATCATCTAGGGTACCATTTGTTCAATCAATTACAATGTGCTCTTGATTTCAGTCCCTTACTTTGCGACCTCAGTACAGCTTCTTCCTGCAAAGGATCACAATATAAATCACTAGGTCAGGGAATAATGAGTTTAGTATCTTTAAAAAGCCTCTCACACACAGGCAGGATATCGACTGATGATTCAGCAGGTGATGGGCTGTAATGAGGGGATATTTTTTCTTTTAATTGCTGCTGAAAAGGGAAAAAGAAGCAAGAGAAGTACTTGTATTTCTGAGACAAGAATCTAGGCTTCACTGGGCTTTTAATAGGCTTGAGCATAAAGAGCTGGACAAAGCTAAAAGGATAAATAAACTGATGAAAGACTCCAGTATGACTTTCTCCCTCCAATCTGCAAGTCAGATTAAATATAGTTCTACCGTCATGTAAATTGTAAGAAAAGACTGACTTAATGTAATGGTCCATGAAGTGAAAGGGATGCAGGATCTCCTGGTTTCTCTGCCAGACCTGTTTGACTATGACTACAGGGGTAAATGTTCAAAGAATCACAAATACAAAGGCCAGAAGGGACCATTAGAGCCTGAACTGCTGAAAAACTGATCATCAGGTATTTTTTGCCCAGTAATTTCTTCACTGAGCTAGTTAGTTCGTTGAGAGAGGTGAGTATCACCAAGGACACTTGTAGCAAGCCTGGTTGGCAAAATCAATGGGTGCATCATGTTTTCTTTCTCAAATTAGAGGTTAAAGATGCTAGCATAAAAGCTCTGTGAAAGGCAGAAGAAGCTTTCTCAGAAGCAATATGAAGATGACATTAGTGGTGTCTGTGTGAGAGGGGAACTCCCAGTTCTTGCCTAGCCCTCGTGGGAATGGAATTGCCATCTCTTAACAAGCTCATTCCTAACCATGGCAGCTGCCAAGTTCAACCCTGACCCAACCCAAGTGCGTCATCCTGGAGCTGCGAAATGCCATCTCTGGCTGTTGACCCTACAGCAACCCAACAAGGTGTCAAGATTCTGCAAAGAATCTATGGCTCTTGCCAGTAGATTTTCTTTCTTTCACTGCACAAGGGAGGAAAATAAAAACCTCAACCTGATGATTTATGATCTCTTGTCATGAAACTTTTCTTTCCCAGTCTTCCCATTCCTTTGAATAAAAGTTAATAGCTATCATGCTGCCAAGAGGACAGGAAAATTAATTGGGCAGCAGGTGGGATGATCTCAGAATCGAGCGTTACAGAAATGAAAACGTTTTGACAGACAAAATGTAATGTTTCAACATCTATGAGCACATGTTGAAGCATCTGAAGTAGCTGAGTGGCCATTTCTCTAGTGAAATTATGCTGAATTGTTTTAATCTGCAGCAGCTTTGTGTAACATGCTGTTTATTGTATGTAAATCCAAGAAATTCCCCTTTTCTTCAAATGAGTACCAGTTATACACAAAAACCCCTCTTCACCTACCACTTTACAGGGTTGCTTTATTCCTTAAAACAAACAAAACCACAACAAAACTCCTCCAAACTTAAACTGCACACAACCTCCTTCATAGGAAAGTTCCACCAGCCCTTAGAAATTAAAGCTCGACTACAAAGAATGCATTTGCACTGCTTGTTTCTAGCCTGGCTTGTGTTTTCCCCTCATATTTTACACTCCCTCCTACCTGAAACTTTCTTATCTGAAGCTCATTCTCTCTCTCTTCTGTTTGCCCTGAGGTCAAATGTGTCATTAATTTCCATGATATCCTTCAGCACTTGCATTTCCCTGTGAAGTGCTCAGCCAGCTTGCTCTTTACTAAAGATTAAAGAAGCTTGTTTTCCTTGCTGTTTTGAGTAATCACAGTGTGAAAGTCTGCAAATGCCTCTAGTACATGCCAGCCTCATGCCAGTCTCACTGTCTGTGCCCCCTCCCCTTCACTTCCAAGAGGAGAAACAGGAGTTTCTACTGTCGGCCTTTTGTACACCAAGAGAGATGAGCATTACTGCAGAATTTACAGGCTGTGATGACGTCCTAGTGACCTCGTGAAAGTTACTGATATACAGAGACAACAGAGCAAGATGATAGATAACATAGTTGAAATGCCTGAATCCTAGTCCGGCAGCCCCTGATCTGCAGAGACACTCAATTCAGAAGTAAAATCACAGCTGACCAGGTTACAGCTTTCCTCCCAAGCTGAGCAGAAGGGGAAATCTGATATGAATCTTGTGTCAGCTTCCATCTGCAGGTCAGCATTTTCTACATCTACAAGATATAGGGAATGACACAACTAGTGGGTTCTAGCTGTTGTAAAAAGCATAGGTGGCTTTGGGGATGAAAGGAAGATGTTCCTAGGATAGTGCCTTATACACTAATGCCAATTAGCAAAAAAGTAAAAGCAAATATCAAAACCAGCTAGCTACAGTGGTGGTGTTGGGAGCTCAAATGGGTGTGCATGAGGAAAACACTGTGGAGAGGATTTCTGAGGTGTGCAGGGGGATGGAGTTGAAAGAGATAATAATATTGCTTGGACTGTGGAGGAGAATTAAGGTTAGACAGGGAGATAGTAGGAGTGGGGAGTTCCACAGGTTAAGTCTGGAGAAGCAAACTCTGGTTTGCTTTGATCTGGACCTGACAGCAGGTTTATTGAAAGTACCTAGCTGTCAACTGGCAGGGACTGGGAATAACTCTTCTCTCATCCCAGCTCACTGGGACTCATGCTTTTATAGATTTCTCATAGTTCCTACTTAACAGTTTCCTGTGTACTTGCAGCTTGATGATTTTATAGATTTCTCATAGTTTCTACTTAACTGTTTCTTATGTACTTTCAGCTTGATGAGCACTAATCTCCTTAGCTGCTTTCCATTGCCTCAAATCACATTTTCCTTCCCCTTGAATATTTTCCCCTCTCTGAATAAAGTTTTGCAGTCTCTATTCAAATGTGCACGGTGGATCTGTGTTTTACCATAACAAAGTTCTTTTCTCTTTTTCCTATTTCTTCTCTAATAATATAGCATTTTTTTCTTTTCTTTTTAAACTTTCTTGTGCTTTCTTTTGGGTATTTTTTGAGGGGAAGACAAGGGAAAAAGGGGGCAGTGAACTTAGTGTTGGACTGCTTTTTTTTTCAATGAATTATCTATGACCTGGAGTGTGATCAAGGGCCAGTGGGGAGAAAGAAGCGCAGGAATGAGGTTGTCTATGGTGAGACACGTGCTGATTGCCAAGGAGCTAGAGAAGGCACCAGAGGACAGCAGTATGTCACATGTTGAACCTGGATGGGGAGGAGGTTCCACTGAAACAGAAAAAGCAGGGGACAAAATATGGCACCAAAGTGAGCCAGCCTGGGTGATGGGAACAACCTGCTCTGCCCTCTCTCTTTTCCATCTTTCTTGGTCTTTTTTCCTAACAGCTCCTTTTCTCCTCCCCTCTATCCCAAGCCAGCTAAAGCATGACAGCCCATCGGTGATGGAGGGCTTATGGGAAAGGCTAATCGCTTTCCTTGCTTTGTTCAGATGTACAAACAGACCATTACTTACAATCATTACCCAGTCATCATACATCATACAGACCAGTTCAATTTTCCAGGCACTAAATATGTCACAGGCACCGTATTTGTCACTAATTGTACAATAGGCTACGCAGGCCTGCTTTAGGAGCTAGTAATTTGTTAATATAAGATATAGGACTTTGGCTTTATCTTGAATTTCCAAATGTTATTGAGGTAGTTAAATTTCTTATTTGTTTAAGAGGCAACACGAGCCACGCTTTCTGTCACTTTTATGGAATGCATATGAATCACATCAATGCCCATATTATGACATGGCATTTGGTTATAATAGTGATAAAATTCCTAAGTGCAGTTCTGAAAAAGATGGCCATTTCTTCCAGGCATGTTCAAATCTTTTCACTCTGCTTTTCCTTGTCTTTATGGCTCCCAGCCCATTTAAGCTGTATTTCAGAGCTGCTCATTTTGTCTTTCGTCATTACACGAGGGCTTGTGGCAGCAGAAGCTTAAACAAAAAAGTGAAAAACTGAGGAAAAAAGGGTTTGGAGGTCCTGCTCTTACCCTCAGTTACATTTAGGCAATGACAACAAATGCAATAGTGCTGGAGGGACATCCTAGGGACAGGAACTGGCCTCAGATAAATCTCTGCAGTGAGACTATCATGTGCTGTTTAATTCCTTTACTCTCAGCCTATAACACATGCATAGAGCCAAAATGTGTGCTTCAGTCCCTGCTCTGGGTACTGTGCAGGCTGGGGAGGATGTTCCAAGTAGAAAAATGCCTTAAAAAACATGATTCAACCTGGTTATCTTTATACTACCATATGGAAAGTATTAGCTACACAGCCAGCTACACTGGCTAGACACTGGCTAGTGTGAAAATGAGACAAATTCTTGACAATGTCTCTTTGTTTTAGGGGTATTTTACAGGCTGTCCTGTAGGTTTTGGAAAGCATAGGTATATTGTAACACGCTACTTGGATCTGATAGTTTTGTGCAACTAGTTGAAACAGGAATTTGAATACACATGTGCCAGCTACAGACCTAAATTCACAAGAGAAAACTGTCATCATCAGAGAAGTGTAGTGATCCTTGATCTCCTCCAGCCTGGTCTTTGTGTGAGCAGCCACTGTGGAAAGCTCTTTCTGGACCAATATGTTCCCCCCTGACTTTGTAGTTTCCTGCAAGTTATTTTGTGGTTGGACTCGATGACCTTTTCCAACCTAAATGATTTTATGATGGTATTGGGCCCCCTGGAGTTTGTGCCCTACTTTTTGGGTGAAGCTGCGCAAAAGATTCCAATGGGAAGCGTTCTGAGACAGCACCAAGAGGGCTGGAACATCCACTCAATGCCATGCAGAGATTCTAGCTGTGATGTGTAAAGTGGTGTAACCACCAAGAGTTCTTAAGCTTATAATCAACTGCCTCTCAACAAGCCTAATTTGTTCAGACAGAGTTGTTGCTGAAGTGATTATCAAGGGTCCTGCTCCAATAACTGCTTGGATGTGGTGAGCTTGGGTACCTCTGCAAGTAGCTTGGAAACATAAACATGGCCCCTAAACATGGATAACATATCCAGGCACCTGATGAGAGGATGCAAAGATGCACCAGACAAGTTGCTCATGACTGATACATCCTCCAGTACTCTCATTGCTAACTCTGTGAGCTGCCAGTGAGTAGAATTTAAGCACTGATCTGCAACCAAAGCAGACAGACAGGTTGATAGAACCAAACCTACAACCAGCTCAGACCGTGTAATATAAATTGTCTGCCATCCCCAGAGGTCTTGTCACTAAACACAGTAATCTATCTGCTGTTTCCTGTGACGCATCTGGAGAGGGGCTTACCCACCATTCCAGGGTATTTCTATAGAGGTTAAAGAATGACTTTCCAGCCTGTACACCCGCCCTGTCAGCCTGATGGTGACTTTAAGTCAGGTGAAATTAGAGCTGTCTTCCAGGGTGTAGCAGCAATATGGGTTTGATAGCACAGAGCTCAGAGCCTGACCTAATTTGCTGGTCTTTTCAAATGGGATTTTCTGCCAGTACCAAATCCAGACTGTTAATACCTAAGCTAATGTATTTAAAACTACATTATGCTGTGGTCAATGATGGAGGTACTCAGTCATGTCATGGTAAACAGGATTAAAAAGTAAAAAAGGTAAGAGTGCCAAAAAAGAGACTTTCCTTTTATCCTGTGATATTTTTGGAAGACTTTTTTTTTGGGGGGTGTGCATAATACTGATTTTAATCCTTCATAGTTGTAAATACTTAGAGTGCTGCTTAGGTATGGATGGACAGGAGAAAACCATTCAACTTGGGCCCAAGATAATGTCTGCCAAATGGCTCAGATCCTGTCCTATATTCCTATATGCACGCACTGGCAGGGCTATGACATCCCTAGTCCTGGTAAAATCCACCTTGAATCTATCAAGGTATGATATATAAGGCAAGATTTGCATGCTGAGCACAGACTGCTTTCTGAGGTGGTTGTTGCAGCACAAATGATAGTTTTGAGCACCCAAGTTCTAAGGAGAGGATAATTCACATCCCTCCCTGGCTCTTGCTTTCTACATTATGCTGATATATTTTTCATCGTGTTTGCTTGTGTCTGTGTATCTATAAGTCATGTATATGCTGCCAGTTACCTTTCAGAGCTACATGTAATGTGACAGAGATTTAGTGGCTTGAATGAATGCTGTCACAGTGGGCAAAATCAAACCTTCATCTCCTGGCCTTCAGGAGTGTGATGAATGGGAAACATCTCCTTCCTTTGCTTTGCAGGTTGAGCTCTTCCATTTAACAGTGTTTGGATAATGTTCACTTTGTGCTCCAGGGGGACAGTTTTCTACCATGTCCTTCAAAGTAGAAGTGATAAATATATACACCCCCAAGCAAACCCCACAAAAATAATCTTAACAATTCCAGTCTTCAATAGTGCCAAGAATGTAGGAGAAGTTGAAGAGAGACCTCAAGATGACTTGTACCACTGCATTTACTCCTGAAACCTCAGACTCTTTCCTGCCTTCACTGTCACCACCAATACAGAAATTCAAGTTTTTCAACTCCAGAGTTGCTACTGCTCGACAGACCTGCTCTGGGCCACAAGCTCCCTTGAATGTGCTCATTTGCTTCCTGATCTGAAGTGTACACCCTCCACATAGAAAGCTGTTTTATTCCAAATGCCAGTACAGTTCTTTCTCCTCCTTCCTAAGACAATCACCTGGCAGTTGTGAAGTCGCATTGACTGAATATATAACACAGTTTTGAGCTCAGACCTCTGTTCTTGCCTTATACCACCATGCTTGGCAACTTTGAGGGAACATCTCATAGGAAAGACCCATATTGAGCCAGCAAGGTGTGATGTTGCAAGGCCAGCACAAGGTTGATAGGACCTGAAATCTCCCCTTGCTTGATTCAGATGTCTAAATACAGGCATCTAACACGGTTTTGCTCCCTCACACAACCCATCTGCCTTCCAGCTGCTCCTCCAGGAGGGCACAGCTTATCTTATGTTCTACCAGTCTTGTGTGAATACCTAAGATAGATAGCTGAGTAAGTCTAAAATAGACAGCTGAAAATTAAGTGAAACATTCTGAGGTGTATAAAAAGGCAATAACCCCCCTTGTCAAGGCAGCTGGATGTCACTGGTGGTACCTTGTGAGTGGTGACGTGGATGCACAGGCCACTCACCTGCCTCTCCCTATACAGGGCTGCTCTGAAAGTCCAGGTGGTGCCTGATCACCAAACAGCACCATGGGGACAGTCCTTTTGTGTGCTATTTCATGGCACTTACTCGTTAATTTCTGTGTTGCCTTTCCAGCACCCAACATGGCAAGCAGAATAGCTCTGTTCTTTATTTTCCCAGCACGTGACCATTTCCCTTTCCCTGGCCTTTTTTTCCCCTTTGAACAAAAAACACACTTGCAGTGATTTGTGCTTTAAGGCAAGTTGGGATGATTATTTTCTAATTGACATTTGGATTGTCCTTGTTAGTCATCATTTGTAATGTACTATTGTCTTTAAATGATCATAATTATTAAAAAATAATTGGTTATGAACTTCCAGGGGTTTGCCAACTCATTACAACTAATTAAGAACATTGTTTATTGTAAGCTCGACAGCTGGCATGCACCTAAAGGAGCATTCATTTCCCAGTCTATTGCTGGTGTTGCTATTGCAAGTTCTGCACAGGAGACACCCACTCTTTTTACTCCTCTTTTAAAGGAAGTTTTTTTTTCCGGGCTGAAAACTCTCTTGTCACTGGTTCAACAAGTCAGGCAAAGGGAAGAGCAAACAGGAGGTAGAAAAGCAAGGTGATGTTGCTGTTAGTGCAGGACCCGTATAACCTTTACTTTTCCTCCTTTTCCAGCTACGATTTTTTTTTCCAGACTTTAACAGCTGCTTTTTAAGAAATTCAGGTTCTTTTGCCCTAGACGTGTCTAAACTCAAGTAAGTTAAAACTTTCATTTCCTAAGCTACTTTTTCTGTTTGAATGGGGAGGAACCCTTCCAGAACAGATGTAGCAAACTTTTCCAAAGGAAAGTGCTCAAAGGAAAGTGTCCTAGGGAGCGACAGTGTGGTTTGCACTCCCCACTAGTGCAGTCATTTGAAACTCTTGCTGAAGATTACTGCCTTCTGCAGATCATTTGTGTGAGGAAGATTTAATTAACTGAAGTTCATAAAGCACAAGGAGCTCATCAGATAAAGGATGCCATTTAATTGCAAAACCATAATATATTATGATTTCTTGTTATTGTTTTAATACTGTAATTATTCTTAGAGTGGTTTGTGGTTCAATCCCCCTGTTCTGGTTCTTGGTGTGTTAAAGGAAATTCCATTTGCTGATGGTTTTCCGTGATTTTTTCCTGTTGCTCATAATCCCCCTGCTAGTAACTGCATTTAGAAATGCCAGCAGACCTATAGAGGGGAAGTCTGGTTGAACAAAATAGTTCAATATCCAAAAAAGACAAAATCAAAAAGTCAGAAAATTCAAATATTGTCCTCATGGGTTAAAAGCAAAATCTTTGCACAACTTGTTTTGCCTGTACCATTCCAGTTCAAGGGCTTGGATCAATAGGGAATCGTTCACTGTCTCCAGCAGGCTTTTGGTCAGGTCCTATGTGTAATTCAATTGCCTAATGAGCTCTCAGGAAGGGCAGCAAGCCATGCAGGCAGGATGCAGGGGCAGGTTCTCATTGTAGCTCTCTCAGATAAATACAATGAACAAAACCATTGCAGGTTTGAATAGCCACTGGGTTCATATGAGGACGTTTCACATGTCAAATATATGGGCACCACACAATCTAAAGGACCTCTATTTTTAACATGGGCTCAAGAATTAAAGGAAAACAGGTCTCACAGTTACACAACTAACAGCCCTTGAGCTGGGCATGGCTCAAACCCTGATAGGAGAGTGCACCTTGTTCAGGTGCTTGCTTCTCTTGCCTTCCAGTAGGCTCAGGAAGAGCTGAGGTGCAAGATCTGTGCTCATGGCAGGATTTGTAGACCTCTTCACACTGCAAGTGAAAAGAAGTGAGGAAAAGCATCCTTTTGGAAGTTCCCCACCCATCCTGTCTCTGCAACACATTGCATGGAGACTTACAGGAGAGAGGACTGAATGCAATTACTTTACCACCCGAAGAAGAGAAAAAGCATGTCAGAACAATGTCACGTTTTATTGCCATCCTGTCTCTAAGTCCTATTGGGGCTCATGGCATATAGTCATGCGTAATAAGAGCTGGGGCAGGCCTGCAATCTCAAGTGAGGTTGTAAGCAAGCTTCTGAGTTGAGACTCATTTAGTTTTTATTATACTGTCAGCCTGATATGAAAGCTTAACTTAGGATTCACTTTTAATTTACAAGTCAGAATCTGTCTCCCCGTTAACCTCCCATTTCACTCCCATATTCACAGAATGGTTAGGGCTTTGCTAACCAGGACAGTAAGAATTTAGGACCACAGCATGCTGGTGACAAACGATCAGCGGGGGGTTGACCTTGCTTTGGGGCAAAATATAGCATCATATCTGCATCTTTGGAGCCAGAATAACCTGGTGAAACTGAATCATTTTCCTTTGCCTCAGCCTCACTCTGTTTCTGATGCCCAGTTCTTGTACGTAAGTGCACTGGGTTTGGCTGGGATAAAGTTGATTTTCTTCATAGTAGCTTGAATCGGGCTATGTTTTAGATGTGTGATAAAAACAATGCTGATAACACAGGGATGTTTTCATTACTGCTGAGCAGCGCTTACACAGAGCCAAGGCCTTTTTTGCTCCTCACCACACTCCACCAGTGAGTAGGCTGCTAATGCACAAGGAGTTTGGAGGGGACACAGCCAGGACAGCTGTGTGACCCAAGGGATATTTCAGACCATATGGCATCATGATCAGCATGGAAAACTGGGGAAGTAGAAGGAAGGGGGTGATGTCCAGAGTGATGGCATTTGCCTTTCCAAGTCACCATTATGCATGATGGAGTCCTACTTTCCTTAAGATGGCTGAACACCTGCATGCTGATCGGAAGTGGTGAATGGATTCCTTCTTTTGCTTTGTTTATGTGTGCAGCTTTTGCTTTCCCTGTTAAACTGTCCTTATCTCAATCCTCCATTTTTCTCACTTTCCAATTCTCTTCCCCATCCCACTGGGGTGGAGTGATGAGTGGCTGTGAGGGGCTAAGGTGCCTATTGGGGTTATCACCACACTTTAGGCAACTATCTGCTGCCCATTTCTTATACATGCTTGTGTCACTTCAGGGCACTGAGCTCAGGAAAGGGCCAGTGCTAGAGATGAGCTCAGAGCCCTTTAGACAGTATGGCTGCCAGTTACTGGATGATGAAGTTGCACAGATCATCGCAAGCATTTGAGTACTCAAGAGTGGGCATCACAGTCAGATATAATTGAGCACAGATGTTCAGATAGCTGGATTATGAAATAGACACATTAGGCTTTGCAAACAAAGCTAGACAGCAGGTGATTGCTTCCAGAGCAAGCCAGTCTTTGAGATAGTTCAAGGTTGAAGCTCTGTGCTCTGCCATCTAACAAGTTCAAGCAGTGCTTCACTGGGCTGTTGAGATCTGTGCAGGCTTGAATCAAACCTCTTGACAGCATCTGAGTGATGGCATGTAAGATGAACTCAGAAGAGTAAGACAGGCAGTTGATATGCAGTCCAGAGCTGGGAATAATAACAATGCTCTCTCTGTGTGTCCTGGTGGTAAATAGAGGCTTATGGTGGCCTGAAAGTGGCAATACCTGTGAGCTGTAAGAACAACTGTGGTCAGGGATGCATATGGTTCAAAGGAAACTGGAAATTATATCCAGAAACTACATTCTGGGAAAGCATTATGGGTTACAAAATAAATAATACATTTTCATTACAAAGGTAGTTTTAATAAGGTATCACTATGGTGTCCTTATGTTCTAACGGTGCACATTTCGTATACTTACATGAGAGATTATCTTCCCCGACTCTACTGCTTCAGAATGCAAATGCTGCCACAATGTGACTGACTGAATGATGTTGTGCTCTTTAATACCCTCAGAGCTCAAACTGGCACTAGAAAACCCTTTACACAGCATCCAACTGATGTGCCTCAGAGCTGATTTGGAAGGGTCTCCTGTTAGATGGGAAAGAAGCCTAAATCCGAAGTGCTTTGAAATCAAAGATCTTTGACTGGCTTTAATGGATCTTGAATCAAGCCTCTGCCCAAACTAAGACTGGCAGAGGGAGACTGTCACCATTTCTAAGCTGTGCTGAGGGGTGTTGTGAAGGTGGCTACACATCCCTAGAAAAGCAACTGTGATGGTGGTCTCATATCGTTTCTTTTCTAGCCTTAGTAAGGCTTGATGAGAGTGCAGAAAGATGGGGTCCTGGGAGAAAGAGGGAGAAATAGGGATAACACTCTTCCCAAACTCACAGGGGGAAAAACAGGTTCAAGAAGGTGAGGTGTTCAGGTAACACGGCACTGGGCACCTCATGCACTCCCAAGGGGCTGCTGCAATAGGGTCAGCTAAAGTCAAGGTCAAGTATTGAATGAGTCAAATCAAGGCGCATATGTTCGAACAAGCCCAGCACCTACATATAGGATTGTATTCAGATATCAGTTAGCTTTAGAGGAATGTCTACTTGAAAATACAATTGTGGGGTAAGCAAATGATTAGATAAATTTCAACTATGACTTAATAAGAACCTGTAAGCCTAATGCATTAATGGTAATCCCTTGCAATAAGTGACGACTAGGTATTCAAAATGGGAAAGATGTTCACTAAGGACTAGCTTCAGTGCTGAATATTTCCTCCTCCTCACCTTCTCATTACCCATTTCCCATTACCCAGTGTAGATCGTTATGCATACAGTTTGTAACTGAGATGTGAACTGCTCCCAGGTCTTTTTGCTGCTCTTTGCCTATATGGTGACTTTCCCTGCATTGATATATTGTCCTCTCGGAGGGTATACAGGCAGGATCAAATGTCCAGATAATGTGACTATGCCGGCTTTGTACATGAAGATGTCTTAATACACTTCCCTTAATTATTAAAAATCTATACTCTCCTTAAAAAATTTCATTATTTTCAGAATTTTCAGTATTTTTCCTTTTGGAACCTGAGTACTTTCACTTTTTCTTTAGCCTGATGAAAAAGCTTATTTTTTCCCCATTTCTTCTTCCTCCTTTCCCTTTCTTCCTCCTGCAGTGAAGGTGAAGAAGGCCCAAAACCTTGTAATGCGCAGCCCTAAGCAGCATGGCTGACCCCGGCAGGGAACTGCTCCAAGCACCAGGCACATTCCATCAAGTTTCTTGTCTGAATGAAAAGCTGAAGTGGCTTTTCTGTGCAGGGAGGATTGAAAACAGATCCTGTTATTAAATTTGCTAAACAGGAACGTAATGATTTATGAGGGAGGTAGTGAACCCTCAGAAAGAATTTAGTAATAATAATGCTGGGTGAACAGCAGCACGGAGCAGGCTTCAGAAGCAAATGATCTGTTAAAAAACCCACCAAAAACAAAGCAAAAAGCCCCAGCTAAACAAAGCTGCTAAATATGAACCAGATAAAAACTTTAATTATGTCTAACGAGATCAGCAAAGAAAACAAAGGGCTGAAGTGGGATTCATCTGATATAACCAATAAGAAGCACAGACAATATCCTTTTACAGTCACGCTTGAGAAATTGAAAGCCTGCAATGCTCTTAACCACACACCAGCCCTGCTGGCAGATATGTAACTAAATCCCAGGCATTGCTTTGGGGAAGAAGTAATATTCAAACATCTCCATAACTTTTCATTTTTGTGGAACACGTGTGGCAAAATTCAAAGGGTACTGGAAGTTTTAGGTGAGCCCTATATTGAACACAGCAGGAGCTTTAGTGCTGTTTAAAAAGGTTGGCTTATTGATGCAAATTTTAGCCAGTTTGGAAAACCAGTGCTCTGAATATAAGAGAAAGGGTGAGGTTGTCTGTTCATGGGTTTGTGTCTGTTTAAAGCTTATTTCTGTTCATGGGTTTGTGTCTGTTTAAAGCTTATTCAAGAAGGATATCTCTTCACTTAATTAAAACAATGATAATAACGAAAATAGGGGGAGGACATTGTGGCTTTCCACGTTGCTCTGCAGTGTGTCTGTGCCACAGCTGGATCACAGCAGTGAATGCTATGGACCAACACTGAATGAAGTGAAAGATCCAGATTGCAAGCGAGTTGCTTGTGTGAACCGTTTCAAAGCCAACCCATCCCCTGATTTCCCTGGGACAGCAGGTAGCTCATGGGGTCACTGTGACCAGGTCCTCATCCAGGAAAAGAAAGCCAGGTGCTGAGGAAAAGGGCAATAAAAGAAGGCAACAGCTCTGAGCCAGTAAGCACGTATTGCCCTCAGCTGCAGTAACACATAGCAACATGTGTAAAGATCCGGCTCCTCTGGGCTCTGTCCAACCCAGGGAGAATTGCTGTGATTCCACTGCTCCTGAAGAACAGTGGTGGCCCACTGCAGATGGAAGGAAACATTTCTATGGGGTTTGTTGCTTTCCTAAGGCCTGCAGGTTACCTCCCCCTTGCATTCCTTTGCTTCTGGGGCTTTTTCATCACTAGGCTTTTAATATTGCAGCTATTAATATTGCAGCTACATCACTTTCCCCCCACCACATTTTTTTTATCCTGTTGTTTCTATTTCTCCAGCCTCTCCACACTGTGTAGCAATGTGTGTAAAAGGGAATATTTGCTTTTGAATGCTACCTGCCCCGAGAGCAGTAAGGCATTCCATGTAACAGCTGTGTCCACTAATTCACTGCAACTGCAGTCTGCCTTCTCAGCATCAGCTACATTTCTTTTCCATATGTTCACTCTCTTTTAGCTTAGTTTTCCCACTACCCTGCAGTAAAATTGAGTAACTGTTTTGGGCTGCATTCAAATGCAAATTAATATCCCCTTCTGCCCATTAGCTCTTCTGTTTCTTGTCTAGCCAAAGACAAGAAACTAACTGGAAACAAGTGAGGAGCTTGGTTCAGTGGTCGGACAGAGGGGCCCTGTCTGGGCTGAGATCGCTGTTCATCCCCGAGAGCAGACATGAAACAGCAGGCTGCAGAAAGGAGAGGTCCTTCATCAAGATGTTTCCTGTCAAATAACCCCTGAACTCCAACCATTCAGCATCTGCCGTAGCTCTCTTGAACTTCAGTGTTTGACGTATATAATTCACACAATGCCTATGCTGTGCTCTGGACTGGAAACATCCGGTGGGGTGACATCAAGAGACCTTTAAACAAGGCACGGGTGAGCCACAGGGAAGAGAGATGTCACTGAGCAAACTGCATGAGTCAAAACTTAAATATCATTAACGAGCCAATCTGTTAAACTGGAGCAACCTTTAAGCAGGCACAAAGTTCCTCAAAAGAGGGGATATAGCACGAATGGTGCTGATAGCACAAAGGGAGGGGAGGGGATAGATTGAAGAAAATGTATTCATTCTAGGCAAACGTTGTGGTCTCTTTCTTTCTCAGCTCTCTTTTTCAGGATCACTTGGGACAAGAAGTGCTAGCACCACATTGGGAGGAAAAAGGTGGTGCAATTAATTCCTCTGTACCCCCACCCAGAAAATTAAGTTCCACCCATGTGAGTCACCAACCCCAAAGAGGCTTATGCATTTCTTCATGCCTCTGCAACTATGAGCTTCATCTGAATTTGTCTGCCACTCTAATCCTCAGTCAGCTACTGGTGTCACCTTTCCCTTTCCAGCACAGCATAGGCAGTGTGTGCAAATAGCATTAGTCCATGCTAGGCTGCTATTTGAGAGAACTTTCAGTTTAAGTTGATTGGTTCCCTTTGAAAATCCCAAAAGTGAAAGGGATACAAGGATAGGAATAGCATCCATTGCTTTAAAGGACTTCAGTGCATGATAAGAAACAAAGTCAAGAGGCAAATCTATGATGCTTGAACCCATGTTGAGACTAGTTCAAGCTCAGTTGCTGGAAGGCATGCTGACGTGCAGAGAGTGCATTTGTTAAGAACGGATAGGCACCACTTTTCCTACCAGAGTTCCAGCTGGGTGAATGAGTAACAACAGTCATTCAGTCAGGAGGCATCAAAGAAAACATTCTCCGTATCAGAAGAATCCCTGAAACTCTGATCAGAAATCGCTTGCAAAAAGTTATGTTCAAAATGGCTTGTAAACCAAATGGGTAAAGGTATTTACCTAGCAAGTGAATAATCACAGAATCATAGAATAGTTAGGATTGGAAAGGACCTTAAGATCATCCAGTTCCAGCCCCCTTGCATGGGCAGGGACACCTCATGCTAGACCATGTCAAACAATGAATAAATAAGAGATAATTGTAATTGATTCACAAAGAGGAAGGGAACAAAACAGTCCTGGGATAAATTACTTCCCATGATAAAATCACTGCTCCTTGGAAAACCCACACCCTTGAGTTCACGATAAGTAAAAAGATGGTTGTTCAAATTTTCCATTTCTGAGCTGTTCAGAACATTGCTTATGTTCATGCATAAGGTAGTTTCATGCGTAAGAGTTCCGTTCTTCCAGTGCAGAATAATGAATGTGTCAGCCCAGATAACAGCTAAAATGCAGCCATTCGCAAGATATTGTCGTGGAAAGAGACTATTGCACAGGAGATTTTGGCTGTAGGAAATGGTCTGGAGGTTGTACTTTCTGTACAGGACCTTAGGTTTTTGGTTCCGTTTGGACAGAGTAAATCCCATGGCACATCAGTGTTGTTGTTTAACTTTAGGCGCTCATAAAACAAAGGCAACGCTCCTTCAGTACAAATGTGGGATAGAGGGGAAGGAAGTTTTGTTACAAGGTGTTGAAAAAACATTTTCTGGACAAAGGTGCGAGAAACTAATCCAGAAGTGACTGAAAGAAATCAGACAAATGCTGCATGAAACAGATCAATTTTCATCTCTTACCTACCCATAAAGGACAAATACAAACTAAAACCAGGAAAAACAGCCCTTGTCCTGCTGGCCTTTCTTATCTTTTTAGAGAGGCAGCAACTGAGTTTCCAGCTTTGAAGTCCATCGAATAATGACCCTGCTAAAGCTTATTAGCACATGCCTGCATGCTGCGATGTTGATGAAAAGGGAGCTGAGAATGCAGCTCTCTGAAACGGAAATGTCTGGAAAACTGAGGCTGGGAATCACACAAAGACATGTACATCCCCTCTGTCATCTGCAACAGTGAGGGTGAGCAAAGTGAAGGAATGGTATTTCAGGCCAGGTTATGTAGGACCTTGAGCAACTTGGTCTAGTGGAAGGTGTCCTTGCCCATGGCAGGGGGTTGGAACTGAATGATCTTAAGTTCCTTTCCAACCCAAACCATTCTATGATTCTGTGCTGCTGAATGTGCATACTGTATTGCTCTTGCTTTTGCATCTGCAGTATTCTTTATTCTGCAGCTCTGAGCACTTACAGCATCCTGAATTCCTGACGTCCCTCCCATGCTGTCAGAGCTTGACATCAAATATATCAGATGAAGTGCAAAAATCCCTCATAATGAATGATAATGGAATAACTGGCCAGAGGGAAAGTTTCTCCCTAATAGCCAATGGTTGGTTCAATGAAAGCAGAGCAGAAACCAACAAAAACAGAGGGAAAACTGTCAGCAGGATTAGCCCTGCTATTACTGCAGACATCCAGCTACCAAGAGCCAGAGAGTGGCAGCAGTACCAGGGTGCTAGCCTCCCTCTGCAGGATACAAATAACTCCCACTGAAATCAATGACATTTATTCATGTCCTGTGGCAACAAAATGGAGCCTCCTCTGTACTTTTCTCAGTGGTGCTGTTGTGGTGAGATCAGTGAGAGTGAAGCATATGACCGCGTGTAATTTGTGCTCCCTGCTCAAGAGCACTTAACTGTCATGACACACTGCAAAAACATCGCCAGCATGTAAGGCAGCTTGCAGGTCCCTGCCAGAGGTAGAGGCAGAGACACAAGGCATTGTGCAGGCATTGGGACTGTTTGCTTGAATCCATTCCCATTTTATCTGTTGCTGGCAGATAGTATGTCCAATGAAGCACTCTCAAGTGCTCTTCCTTGGTCTCCCTTGCATTTTGGAATAGAAAATGCCTATTTGTTCCAGTTTCCCTTCTTGCCCTACAAACCCAGCTATCAGCACTGCATTAGGATGTGAGGAATGTCAGGCATGCAGCCAGAGTGGAGGCTCTGGAGTGTGGCCTCTGAAAAGGCTGAGAACTTCACTTAGGACTAAGGGACAGGTCTTGATGGGTTTGCTCACACAAGTGGATTTTCTTGGGCTTACAGTGAGGAAATGAGACTTGGGGACACATGCTGGAGGGCAGGCTCTGAAGTCAAAACCCTCTTGGCAATGGGGGAACTGGTGTGAGAAAAAAGGGCTTGAATCCAGAGTGGCATGCCCAGAATGTATCAGGGATATTCTATTGTATAAATACAGCAAGGTAAATGCTCAGGTAGTTCTTGGCAAAGGCTGCGGTCAGGTTTTGAACAGTTGGCAGCAGATAGCAGCTAAAAATCAGATCAAGATTTGACTAAAACCACCAGAAAACCATTGCCGGTGATTGTTTTATTCTGGTCAGTGAAGCATGTATACCTCCAGTAACTGCTGGAGGCATTGGTTACACCAGTTATTGGTTACTTTGTCAATACCAGAAAGGCTGAACAAGATCAAGGCTTTCATACCAGAAGAGCTGTACCCAGACATGGGGATGGTTACTCTGATTGAAGTAAATATTTAAAGGAAGAGAGCTGCTATCATAACCAGACTAAGCAGATACCCTGTGAGATGTAGAAAGTGGAATTTCTCTTCTCTTACTGGATCAGGAAGGCACTTTTTTTCCCCTTTCCTTTTTACTTCTCCTCTGAAAATCCCATTAATTCACCAGATAGGAGCCCTGTGAGAACTGTTACATTCCAGGGGGATTAGATGACAGGGAGGAAGGAAGGGAAGGAGAGGTTGAAGGAGTTGCTGAAGAGCCTTTCCCCCACACCGATTCCCCAGTCTCTCATCTGCCTTTCTCTTCCCTGGCACTGAATAGCATCAGAAGTGATAAAAGCCTTGAATTCAGACCCAGTTGCAGACACTTGCTGCAAATCCCCGTATGGCCACATCTGTTGTGGAATCCATAGCAGTGTCTTGAATAGTCAGCATCAGCTGGAGACCTTTGGGGTTTTTCAGGTAGAGTGAAAACTCCCTGTGTAGACACCCTTAAAGTGCTAGAGCAATATTTTATGTAATTTAGCTTCACTGCATTGAAAAACGCATAAATAAAATGAAAACCCCAACACCTGAACAATAAAATGAGGACTCAGCACTCTGAAGCTGTAATAGTTCAGCTGGAAGTGTGAATGTAAACCAATAGAAACCTTCTATAAATATTGTTATTTCAACTTAGATGAAGTCATCTAGAACACTGACTGATGGAGGATGTTTCATTGGAAAAACCCTGCCTCTCGGTTCAGACTGAATTAATATTTTTATAATCTAGAAAATATTAAAATGCATGAAAATTATCTCTGTTCAGTCAAGAGAGCTTCAGCTGTGGGGGCTGCCTGTTAATAATTTCTGTCAGAGTTTTATCCTTTATCTTGGGGCAATTCTGTTATTATAAACCCGGATTAACAGCTAGTTTATGGTAATTCATTTTAAAAGGAAAGAACAGTGTCCCCATGGCAGTCTGCTTTGTTTTAACTGGTGCCTCTGTGTGTCTGAGTATCACATGGGGCTTTTATCCACATTAAACTGGAAGATCTGACTGCAGTGATGTGAGTGCAGCAGATGGGAGTGGATACCTCTATGATCTAAATGGAGGTCAGCATAACTATTACTTTGTCAGAAGTGCCTGCACAACCAGCTGTCAACATCCTCCTCATCCACCAAATCTGTACCCAGCCAAAGCTGAGTATGGAAAACCTCAGTGTTTTTGGTACCTGGATGCACTTTGGATATCAGGGTGACTATTGCAACCTGAACACTAGATGTGTTCCAGTCTGGCTAGGCAACCTTCTCCAATCACATCTTCTTGTGGGTAGAGATAATTCTTGCATTGGACTAGGGACTGGCTTTACTTATATTCCATGGCTAACACCTGGTTAAATCCACTGCAGTTGGACCAATTTTGAAAGACATTTCGGAAGTACAAATGAGGATCAGACCAGGCTTCTACCAAAAAGAAATCTCAGTAGGTCTATTGCAAAAGTCACTAAATGAATCATGACTCTAAGGACAAATCTACTTCATGATCTGGGGAGCAACTGAGTCTGAAATCTGACAGATACGCAATCCTTACTTTCACAAACTATACCAGTATATACTGTTTTATATATGAGGTGCTTTCTCCAAGCATCAAGTCATCCCACACACAAGAAGAATTCATCCTTTTTTTGTCTTGCAGAACATTGCAAAGTTACTGGAGGATTTTTGATAGTTGGGGTAGGATTTGTTGCTTTTTTCTTCAAAACACCCATATAGTTATTTTCAGAAGAGAGAAGTGTTTGATGAGCACAAAGTGTAGCCAGAGTAAAAGATATACCAGTATGATATATCTTATGAGTGTCTCCATAGATTCATGTTCAAGCAATTCATCACCACACAGAAAGGGAAGACGTGGTCAGCTGGTGGCTGTAAATCCATTCATTTCTATAACTCACTCTAGTCAGAGGCATTTGCAGAAAGCCCAGGAGCAAACTCAGTCCTGTTTTAAATAGTAGCTGAGTGTTGTTCATGTGTGTCTTATCAATCATAGAGCCTTAATGCAAAGACATCCATGCTATAGATGGAAATAAAGACCAAGCACTGCTGGGATTATTGTTCATGCAGACAAGCAGGTTTTATTGGGCATTTTTATTCTAAAGAGCACAAAGTACCAAAAGAGTCAAACTCATTTTATTTCTGTCTTTAAAGGTCAGTGCCTGATTCTTGTCTAAGTGCTCCCATGCAATTTTGTTCTCTCAAGGTAGATGTTTAGAATCTTGACAAGTCCTGGGGCTTTACCTCACTTATCTTTAGACACCTCTAAATCAGGCACCTTATGTAAATAGATCGCCTCATTTTCTTCTGCAACTAGCAAGAGAAGCAATACAGCAAAATTGCTCTGGCAGTTCCTTTTCTCTGTGTTGATGGTGGAGGGAACCCGTGTTATGAATCTAAACAACTTGCTTAATTTTTAGATGCTCAGTGTTGTCCCATACCTGCTTTTTTGGGTTTCAGCTACACCAAACACACTTTTCTGACCCCTGTGGAGACTTTGCATCACCAGCACTGGCTTCAATGCAGCTGCAGCAGCTGGAAAGAGGGGGCATAATTAGGGCACTGTCACTCTTAACTGAACGTACACTGAGCAGGCACAGGATGGAGTGCATCAGTGCACTTTTGTCCTACTTAACTCCTAATAGCTAAATCTACCCTCTCTCAGTTGCAGGGCATCACCTCTTGTCCTATCCCTGAATACTCTTGGAAAAAGCCCTTCTCCAGATTTCTTGTAGGCTCCCTTCAGGCACAGGAAGCTGCTCTAAGGTCTCCCTGGAGCCTTCTTTTCTCCAGGCTGAACAAACCCAGCTCTCTCAGCTTGTCTTCACAGCAAAGGTGCTCCAGCCCTCTCATCATCTTTGTGGCCTCCTCTGACTCACCCCAACTGGTCTGTGTCCTTCTTACGCTGGGGACCCCAGAGCTCAACTCCATATGGGGTTTCACAAAGAGCAGAATAGAGGGAGGAAAATCACTTTCCTCAATCTTGTAGAAGGCCATCACATTGGTCAGGCATGATTTGCCTTTAGTGAAGCCAGGCTGGCTGTCACCAATGGCCTCCTTGTTTTCCATGTGCCTTATCAGTTTCCAAGAGGATCTGTTCCATGATTTTGCTAGCCACAGAGGTAAGACTGACTGGCCTGTAGTTTCCCGGGTCTTCCTTCTCTCCCTTTGCAAAAGTGGGGGTCAAGTTTCCCCATTTCCAGTCAGTGGGAACTTCACCAGACTTCCACGACTTTTTAAATGTGATGGATAGTGGCTTGACCACTTCACCTGCCTGTTCCCTCAGGACCCAATGATGCATCTCATCAGGTCCCGTGGACTAGTGCACCTTCAGATTCATTAGATGCTCTTGAACCTGTCCTGTCCTGAATCTTTCATAATCCTTATTCACACACTCCTACCCACTTAATGCTTCTGCCTGGGCCACATCCATGTCCTGACCAGTCAATTCCCACCATGCCCTGTACTCCTCAAAGAGGTATGAAGCCTGAGTTAAAAGTGAATTCTTTATCCATGTGTGTTTCACACATGAAACACACAATTTGGTTCTCAAATTGCTGACAACCAGTGGCTGCTTTTACTACATTTTGCATCTCAGAGTTTAACAAATAGCAGGGATGAAAATCCGGCATGTCCAGTTCACGTAAGTGGGGAATTCAGATGCAGTTTCCCTGTGTCTTTATGAACTCCATGAAGTGACAGATGACCAGTCACTCTAATTGCTACATGGGTTTAGGTGAATTTGATTTCTGAGAAGCGATTATGCCTGAAATAGATTGTGCCCAAAGAAAAATGATCTGCATGGAAATGCACTTAATTATAAACTGCCACGACAGAAACAGAACCTGACAGCCCAGCTGCCCCGTAGGACTTCTGCATACATCACTGAGCAGAAGAAATGGTGCTAAGTACCAAGCTCGTAAAATTCACCAACAGGCACCAAAACCCCATCTGATTTTCAAAACCAGTTGGCTCCCAGGAAGCATTCATGGATTCAAGGGAATTACTGGGGATGCAGGGCATTTCAGAGGAGAATTTGCAACCATTTATAACCATCCAGAATCAGAGGGCTGATGTAACTGGAGGTACATATGTGTGTTGCAAGTTCCTCTTGTAGAGATTAGGACTCTACTAAACAGTGCCATACCTATCTTACCATGTGTTAGGGGTAAACACCTTTTTGTTGTTAATTCCTTTATGCTGGGATTGAAGCAGCTGCAGCTATGTATTGAGTTCCTTGTGCTTTCCCTAAGGAATAAGATTCCAGATATCATGAACTGGTGCCACAACATGCACAACCAGTGGCAGTATAAGGGAAGTATTTTCTTCTACCAAAAGCTGTGAAAAGCAGTTGCTCATTGCAAGGCAACTACACTTAATAAGGTGGCAACTACACTTAATAAGGTAGCACAGCACAACCTAAAATTACTCAAAAATCACCAGGATTCATCAATTTCCAGACTACAACTACTCACAAGTGTGGTAATAATGGTGGAGAGTCTACAAGCATGATCATTCAGAATAAAGGAAAGAAAATAGAGCTGAAGCTTTATTACCTCTACCAAAGAAAAGAATGGCAAGAAATAAGTAAGACAGGAATAATGTCCAATCTACTGGTGTGATAAATACTGTGGATACAGACGGAGCAAAGCTGTTCGGAGGTACTGTTTTATTTGGAAAGAAACCAATTAGCAAAAGGAATAGATGCTTGTGTAAAAGAGCAAAGCAGTAGATGTGGGTCTGTTAGTGGATATTGCAATTCTAGCAGATCAGAGCAGATCTAAATCCTAGTAAAATGCCCACAGGCAGTAAGCACAATACGCATCTGTGAGGAAGACATCAACACAAGGACAGCCATTGTGCAGAATAAGAATACAAGTACCAAACTAAAGCAATGGGACAAACATGACAAGTAAATTGACTGGGGATGGTCCAGTGAGTTCATTAACAATGCACCATGGAAGGCAGAAGTGAGACTCCAGGCACCCATTCAGGGCCATGGAAGCTGTGGGAACACTAGGTGCAGTACAGCTCTCAGCAGGACTACCTATCCTCAGTAGGGTACTGCACTAACATAGTTTAACAGCTTTTGACATCCAGTCTAATCTGTTCAGAGCAGAAAGAAGCAACATCACCCACAACAATGCAGATCAAGTAAATATCTTTTATATCCCTGCACTCAAGTACTCTGGGAAGGAAAATCAGAAGATCCTATAGACTGGTTGTAAACCTAGGGGTATTTCTAGAGAACAGGAGAAGACCAGTGGTGTGACTGTAGCATGTTCTAATGATTTAAGCACACAGATGCTGCTGAAGAAAGACAGCCTTTTTCTCAGTACATGAGTATCCAAACGGGCCTGATCCCACCTAGGTTATGAATCAGTCATAATAAGGAGCAAAATTCTCTTGGAGGCACACAGCCAAGGTCTGAGGCTCAGAGCTAAAATCCAAAGGGAAAATGTAGACTGTCAAAAAAAAAAAAAAAAAGAAAAAAAGCCAGGAAACCAAACATGTTGTAGCTTGTCATTTGTGCTACTTGATGTGCAGAATTATTACCTACTGTGGGATATCAGGGAGGTTAACACCAGGAATATTCTCAGTGTCAGAATGGTCTCTATCTATAAGCAATGGGCATCTATGGGACAAATGTGAGATAGAATTAGTGCAATCTGAGCCTGGTGAAATGGTTTTATCTGTTTGATCTGCTGGTGTCAATGGAAAAGGAGCTGTCAGGACCGCAAAGATAGCACAGCAGCACAAGAAACCAGAGGGTAAACAAATCTGAATTGGCTTAAAGCTGCTGTAGACAGCAGTGTTAATACAGTCAGCAAACTTTACCAGGACTTAAGAACACACCCAGAATTGTCTGCATGACCAGCTGGGTATCAGTGTTTCTTTCGCAGATATATGTGATGATGAGGGTAAGGCCCTGTGTTGCTGCTATGTGATCAGACAAAGAGCTGTGTCTCCTGCATCTCCCAAAAGCAAAGATTATAACTGATGACGTTTGCATTATTGGGGGAAGCAAAGTCCAGACGAGAACATTGGCCTATAAAACTGCCATGCAGGAGATCTTGAAAAGATTCTCAGAAAGATAAACACTTTAAGGTGGTGTAGAGGTAAGATCTCTTAAAACAGCAAGGTCTTACTGGGCTTTTCAGACTCTGTTAATGAATTCAGCAGTATCAGGGAATGTTCTTGAATGCTGAGACATACTCGTTTATGTTGTTAAATTGCCAGACTAGTGTCTGGCATGGTTTTGACCCAAGCAGCCTGGCACTCACTGAATAACTTCCAGGCATGGTTTGGAAGTTAGCACTGGCCAGAACTATCCCCAGTAGGCAGTTTGGATGTAGCCACCCTATTTCAAGGCATGGACCTTGTGTTCTGTGTCTGCTGGTCTTCATGTCAGGAACTTTTTCTGGACATGTTACACTGCCATAGATATAACTTAGAAACTCTCTGGGGGATCCAGTGAAGACAGTTACAGAGTAAACCCACTCCATAGCTGTTCTCCTCTCCAGAAACAAGAAAACAAATGTGTGAATGGGTCATGTTGGACAGCTGAGCAGGTGTGAGCCTGACAGCAAAGACCTTGCAACCTGGTGGGAAAACACAAGTTAGGCTGGCTAAATGTGTGAGCTACAGACTCAAGGCAGTGGACGAAGCAAAACTTCCGAACAGTGGTAGTGAACAGAAAGCACATTGTACAATGCAATGTAAAGTCTAGATGCTATGAGACCTAGAAAAAGTATGAATGTCCATGAGTGAGCCTGAGAGAGGAAACAGAGGGCAGAGGAAACAGAGCCAACAGGTTGCCATGCAACAGAATGAAGATAGCAACAAGGTTCAATCAAGTTTGCAATCAAGATACTGAAAACAAATAGGGGAACGGGTTTGCAGATCAACTCATTTGAATGTATATGACTTGAAAACACTGAGAAAGGCCAATGGTTAAAGCCACATCTGTAGGTTCAGGAACCTATTAATATCCGCTTGCCTTAGTGGCAATTAATCCTGTAAAGCACTTCAGCTAAAATCATTCCAAATAGAGGTTTAAGCAATCTTAGGAGGAGGAGCATGTCTTTCAGGAAGGAGTTCTTTGGAGGTTTACCGAAGAGTCACTCTCTGTACATGGCTACATAGAATCATAGAATCATAGAATAGTTAGGGTTGGAAAGGGCCTTAAGATCTCTGCAGGAATAATAAATGTCCGTGTTGCAAACATCTCATGATATTATCAAGCACTGAGAACGTGAAATGTTTCTTAGTCTTTGACTTGCACACTTAATTGTTTTGCACAGCCCCACACTTCTTCTGTAAGCAGTCTTGACACAGGCAAATGAGGAAAGATAACAACAGAAACTGCTTAGGAGATCAGTTATAAAACAGTGACCATGTTGTGAACTTGCTTCAGATGATGATTGATTTCAGAAAAGAAACAAGATCTGTAAGTAGGCATGTAGAAAAGGAGGGAGAAAAAGTAAAGGGGATGGATCATGTCACAGATCTCTCATGTCTTCTCTTCCTCATAAAGTCAGTTTATGATGGAGAGAAGGGGGAGATTTCATTGTGTAGAAGAAAGCTGGGAATCCTCTAATAAAATGTCTGACAGCAGAGAAACATCACCATGAAGGAAACACAAATGAAAGGCAAACCAATATTTGCTTTCTGTCCTAGGATATTTGAATTGCATAAGGCTTCATCTAAGATCCTGGATATGCTTTGGAAAGCAAAGCCATGTCCTAACCTCTCAATCTTTCAAGGTGTATGGGTCAGTCCATACCCAAACTCTTTCCTGCTCTGTGGCACCACCTCCTGGCACAGAATGACAATACAAATCCTAAAAGCACGAAAACAAACTCTCTGAAGTTGTTTTGTTTGATCTCAGTTATTGTTAGAACCGTTTTTATGAGGGAAGCAAAGAATGAGGCCATATTTTGATGCAAAAGTCTAAATACATGTAATTGCAAGTCATTAGCACTACAGAATTAAATCACAAGTAAACATAATGGTCTATTTATATGCTGTTGTATCAGTAATCAAGTGAGTTTTTAGTAGCATGTACATTCCATCCTCACCCACCCAAGCTTTCCTGTGTCTTTCAAACTTGCTATATATAAACATAGAGAAAGCAAGGAAATGCTCAGTTGGAGAAATCACCAAATCCTCTTTTGTGTCATGTAGCAACAAGAGGCTTTGAAATAAGATCTCATACACACAGGCTGTTCTGCCACTTCTGAAGCCAGAAGGAAGCCCTGCTCTGACACTGGAGGAAAGATTTCAGTCTTACTATGCCTGAATCACCACTGGATTTTAAAGGTGAACTGCACTAAGAAATATGGCTCACTACAAGCCATTAGACAGGAGAAGACTATTTAGAATGAAAGCCTAGAGGCATCCTTCAGAGCCAGTCCTTGGGCTCTGCCCAGCATCTTCCCTTCTTTCTAGAGGGGAGCTCTGCCTTCCTTCCATGTTTAGATAAGGCAGAGTGTGTGAAGGTACAATCAGGGAGGCGGGCACACGGCTACAAGTAAAAAAGTGGTTGCTATTTTTGCCTCTTGTAGCTTTTTAATGTCTTCACTTTTAGTCTGTGCTATTGTTCAACCCCAGTCAGCAATTAAATGCACACAGTCACTCTCTTGCTCTCCACTCACAACACCCCAGGCCTGGTGGGATGGGGAGAATAGGAAATAAGGTAAAAACCCATGGGTTCAGATAAGAACAGTTTAATATTTGAAAGAAAGTAAAATGTAAAAACAACAACAATAATAAAAGGAAATCAAGAGAGAGAGGAATAAAACACAAAATACCAAGTGATGTACAATACAATTGCTCACCATTCTTACTGGTGCCCAACCCATGACCTAGCAGAGATCAGTGGCTCCCAGGCAGCTTTTCACAGTTCATGTAGTGAGCATGATGTGCTGCGGTAGGGAATACCCCTTTGGCTGATTTGGGTCAGGTGTCCTGGCTCTGCTCCCTCCCGGCTTCCCATGCCCCTCCTCACTGGTAGAGCATGAGGGATTCAGAAGTCCTTGGTAGGGCTAAGTGCTACTGAGCAGCAACTAAAACATCAGTATGTTACCAGCAGTGTTCTCAGACTAAAGTCAAAACACTGTACAGCTACTAGGAAGAAAATTAACTCTATTACAGCCAAAACCAGGACATTCTGTGAATTGACTAAACATCAGCATTCATGCATCCAGCAGGCTGCAATGTCTGTTTGCTAGGCATAGACTGATCAGCTCCATTCTTACCCTCATTTCCATATTGAAAAATGCTTCAAAATAAGCAAGCTAATAGTTTGGGTTGAACAGCCACCAGAATATATTGGAAACACCTCTATTAAAGATTTAGAAGTGAGCTGGCAAAAATCTCTTCTCAAAAAAAGGCAGAAAGAATTCATTTAGGAAGAGCTGAGAAAAGTAAAGTCAGTAAATAGGTGGAAGGCAAAATCATATTCTATTTGAATAAGACATTCCTGCGTTTAGGAGGACTACTCATACAGGTAAGTGTAAATAAAATTTACAACTAGTTGTTCATGATAGTAGATTTTAAAAATTGCTTAAATGACCACAAAAGAGGAGAGGAAAAAGGTTTCTGATCCTGCTATTTTCCATTGAATAGATACTCACAAAGCTATAACTTGACATCTTTATTCCACGTAGTTGAGAAAAGGAAACATATTCACCAGTACAGTGGAAGAGGAGGTGCTGTGGGGAAAAAGTTCTTACTTAGCTAGATCTTCATTTTCAGCTTGCTACAAAACAGAAAATCTAAGATTGACTTTCTAGCTATTGTGTTTACCTTGGCCACAGGAAAGTTGAGCTCAGTTTCTCCTCTTGTCTCTCCCATGACCATGGTTTTGTGTAAAACATCAAAACCCTTTGTATCTGATCATAACAGGAAAATAATAGTTTCTCCTACTAGCGTGGCTGCAAAAAGCATTGGGAGTTGCTGCCAATACCTTCTGTACATAACTGTTGGGGCTGTTAGATATTAAATGACATGTAGATGTGGCACTTAGGAACATGGTTTAGTGGTAGACTTGGTAATGTTAGGTTAATGGTTGGACTTGATGATCTTAAAGGTCTTTTTGACCCTAAATAATTCAATGATTCTATGACCTGCATCTGAATGTCAAGACTGGATGAACTTTTCTTGTTACAGTTTCAGTAATCTTGTAGTCTAACAACAACACTGTTTTACAATAAAGTGTTTCTTGTTTAATAAGGAACAATAAAACCACACTCAAGAATATTGTAGAGGCAGTATATGGAATGCAACTCTTGTTGCAGTTATCAGAATCTTGTTACCCAGGGGAAGGGACATGAACTTGAACTAACATTCTGATTTCAGAACATCTCATAGATTTGCTTTTCAGAACACTAAGGAACCTGAAATCCAGACAGTAACTTGGATCAATGCTATATTGATAACAGTATTGCTAATAGGACCAATTCTGTGATGACCTGCTTCTTGCAGGACCTCAGAAAAACTTGGCAATGAACAAAGCAGATTTTGGAGCACTGAGATGTCAGGCAGCTTATTCAGCAGGTATTTATATAATCTGTCCTTGTAACAGGAAATGTGCCATTGTCTTTCAGAGGATAAAATTAGATGTTAATTCTATACATTCACTGGAAGGCCTGCAATAACACATGCCAATATTCTGAAGTAAAGCAATACAGCAGAAAAAGAGAGGATATGATCGAGACATGGTTTTGACAAAAATGTTTAGTAAGAGACGTCACCAGTGCCAGGAATGTGAAGCTTCAAGAGTCTGGGTCTTTTTCCAGCCATGGAAAGAAGGAACTGGACCATTGCATGATGTCTTAGCAAAAGCAACCATGTCAGGCTGCACCATTGGGTCTCAAAACCATTTAACAATCCACTAACCCCTTTTTCTTTCCCTTCTGTAGTCCAAACCCAGCTTTTTTTCTCAAAGGTGTCTCAGTTTTTAAACATACTTTCTTATCTTTCAGGATACAGGAAAATTTCTCATGTGTTGATTAGTATTTCCCTACTACTACCTTCTTCTCCCCTATGTACGTCCTCTACTTCCTTTATTCCCAATAAAAAAATAATGTTACACAGGAGTAAGAGGATTCCTGGACTTAATTCAAGCAGTGTTTTCACTTCATATTCATTGACATAATGCTTTCATGTTTAAGCACTTTGCTCAGGACATTTGCGTAGATACTAAAAAAAAGCTTAATTCTTCCTCACTTTGGTTTAAAAGCAAGGTGGTCAGTAACATAACACACTTAACAAGAAGGTCACCTCAGATAAACAGACAACTCCTTAAAAGAGTAGTAATAGTAATGACCTACTTATAACAGCTTTCTGAGACTGATCTCAAGCAGATGGAAACATCTGTTCTCCAGGGTTCTTCCTCTTCTGAGCAGCAGCACAGAGAGGAAAATCAAATTGCATGTGTTAGAAGTTGTCTTCTCTCCAGGTTCCCAATGCACCCTAAGATGTAATTTTTGCTAGTAAATAGTGCAAAGACTTTGAAGCAGGAGACATGGCAAATTTCCTGTTGGAACATCTGGAGTCTCTTAGTATCCTAAAGAGGGTGACTGCATTCAACCTGCTTTTTGAGAACAGTCCTGGCTCCTGCTGACCCTCAAGCTGTGTCCAGGCCTTGCCTGGGAGAGTGATGGAAGCTGTGCCAGGGATCAACCTAGCAGTTTCCCAGTCCAAACCAGATCTTCAGCTGTGTGTCCCATTTACTTAAACAAGTAAGTATAGCTGAAGTTTCCAGAAGTACCTAAACCAGGCCAATGTGCTGCCTTCAAACACATAAAAACTAGAATTATATTATGTATTTTATAGAATTTTATCACCTGGAAAATAAGGGTTTTATTCCACATGTCACCTGGAGACACTTCCTTCCATCAGAAGCACAAGGTGGGGACTGTGGGCATTTGCTGTGTGAACACAAAGGATACTGTAGTATATGGTGGCTAGTTCAGGTTGTGACCCGGCACAGCAGCCTGGCTATAGGACCTCTCAGAGTTTCTAATTACACACTGGATTCATTGGGAAGTTAAAGATCTTGTGAGATTTATTCAATCTCTGCCTAGCTCTCCCATTGCTCATGTGCAGAACACCTTAAATGTTAGAGATCTGCAGATACCCACATCCCAGAGTTATTTCCACCCATGTGGTGACCATATTCCCAGTTATCATAGTGGCATTAGGACAAGAGACATCCTCGCCTCCAGATAGAAAAACTCTGGCCCAAACAACAGAAGCCATCACATAGAGGCTTATTACTTCTTGTAGAGGTTTGATCCCACTTTTTAAATAGAAGTATGGATGGGCAGATAGATCAGGAGAAAAAGTAAGGAAAGGAACTTTGGGAAGGGAGAAGAGATGAGTATTGGGATGAGAAACGAAAGTCACACCTAGGGCTAGCCAGAAACATGAGTTCTTCCACTCATCTTTAAAATGGGGTAATACCCCTGGAACATAACAAGCATTCTTTGAGTCATTTGAATAAAAATGTGGCAATCACTGAAGATCTGCCTATAAATCACTGTTGTGATGCTCAGAGTACTCACACAAGGTGATAAGTTCCTACTGGGTAGTTTCAAACGCCAACTGTCTGGTGTTTCCAAATGGATTATGAGACACCCTTTGCAAATGCTTACTATTTAGCAATTGTTTAAACCTTAGCCTTTTGAAACCCAAATCAACCACTTTCAATAGCTTATCTAAGAATGTGAGTGGTTCAGCATTGTCCACCTCTATGCTAATGTTTTTCTAGTAGACCTTCCTATGGATCTCTTTCTTTTTGGATGCCTTTATTCAGTTGTCTTGCTCCTTTGTAATCAACAGATGCCTTGACACCCTATTCTGCTGTTAATAAGTGAAGTCAGCAACTCTGAACACTTTGACAAGGGCACTACCTTCTGTCTGTATATAAAGTCTTCCTGCAGTTGAACTGCAAAGCTATGCCCTAAAGGCATTTTCATATAGTTCTCATGCGCTCTTTGGAAGGGCAGATTGTCGCTGTTCTTCATTAAGCCATGCAGTACCAGCTATGACTTCAAAATTAACAATGTTGGGTTCAGCTTTGGGCTACGGTAGTTTCATTCATCCTTGTAAGGACATTAACAGCTATTCATTTTCATTAATTAGAGGGAGAAGTTCTGTGAGAAACTTGATCACTGTCTCACACATGCATTAAACACAGATAAAGAGGTGGTGGGTAACTTGGGCAGTGCCTTTTCAGGGTGTTTCCTGTACCAGAATAAACAAATTCTCAATGACTGCTGTCCCATTTTCCAGTTCCAATGTCAAAGCCTTTTCATAGCAGTGATGTTGCTTGGTTTCTTAAAATAATACAGAGGGGAGAGACAATGGAATGGGATGGGTATAGCTTACCCTGCTATGTTACCACAGAAACTTAGCAGTGAATTCTCTTCATGCAATTCTGTTAGCCTTCAACTCTCCTGTGTGCATCCATAAACTTCATCATGATTGAAAACACACCAAATAAACACCCAGGCACATTAACTGACTTCACTTCCTTTGAAGAAACCCAAACAGGCATAGGAATAAGCTGAAGCATTAGCAGGAGATTCTGTAGAAAGACAGATGCAGGTACAATTGAAAATTCCTTATGTGTCCAAAACTACCTTTGTCTTAGTCTGGCTGTAGAAGAAAATAGGTGCCACCTGGAAAAGATGTGCAGTTCCATATGTAGTATTTGTTAGGAAGATTCTCTGGCCTTAAATACAGTACACTGCCCACATGCTGGGCAACTGATATCATAGGTACTCTAGGATGAATTAGCTGAAATCATTCTTCTGCACCAAGACAGATGTTCAGTTAGACAAGGCGTGAAGCAGGCCTTGGGAACAGCAGACCTTTTTGGCTGATTTAAGAGATAACACATAGTTGGTACACGTAGGAAAATATCTGGAGTGGAAAGAATGAGGCAGTGAAACGCCTCCTGAAACACCATAAAGCTTTCTGAAAATATAGAGTACAGCTGGAGAAAATGTGATCAGATAGATAGTCATTCTGTCTGTGTGAGCAGTGTGGTCGTGTCAAATGGGACATGCTCTGAATCTGACCCAGCTGTCAGGTGCTCTTCATCACAAAACTGCTGGGTTACTTCAGCATGTCTCCAGGAGCCAAAGGTAGAAACAGCAAAACAACAACTTGAAACAACAATGACTTTGCTTTAGGGGATGGAACAAAATAAGCTTGGAAAGGGCAGCATGTGTAAGGTCTTTGCAGGATGTCTCAGCAAGGGTCTGACACCAGCCCTTCCCTCAGACTGTCAGTGGCTCAGAATAAAGTGCATATTTAAATAGAAGTGCAATATTTAGCTATATATTTAAACAGATGTTATTTTTTCCTGTTATTCTTCACTCACACTTGTTTATCCAAGGTCATAGAGTTCAACTTCTCTAGGAGGCCCATCTGCTGGTATAGAGAATATGTTAATCCCCGGATTCCCTGGATACCCTCTGGCTAACCCAGATAAATGGACACTGCTCTGATGTTGGGTAGCAATATACCTTCACAGGAGTCATTCAACGAAACTACTGTTTTCTGCACCTCTAACCTAAGCTGTTTCAGCTCTGCTTGAAACCCTAAACTTGCATGTCCATTTTCTCACTTCTGCATGCTATTTCAGACGAATCTGTGTGTTTCAGTTTTGCTTGCCAGTTCAAATCTGACTCCATTGCTTGATACCTTAAAACCATCTTTACACATCTCAACTTTTCTCACCACTTAGATGTTACCTTTGCTTCCTCTTAGCTTGACTTGCCACCTGCTTGTCCCTTCAAAGCTTCCTCTTTGCATTGTTGTTTGAAGGAGGATTTATGGAGCATAGGATATCAACAAAGAAAAAAAAAATCTGTAAAGCACCACAGTCATGATAGCCTCTTTTGTTTCCTTTGTCATACCCAGTATTCTTACCCTGTTAGTACTACTCTTGCTGAGGTCAAGTTCACCCTTCCCTAGGTACTTCTGATATGGTACCAATACCCATTGAGTATACATTAAAGCTGATACATAACTGACATGAAAATAATCTGTTCAGTTAGTTCTTGCTTCAATAGAGATACAGAGAAAGTGGCCAGAAATCTGCTGAGATTGTCCTTCTTTTTTCTCGTATCACAGAATCATAGAATGGTTAGAGCTGGAAGGGATCTTAAGATCACCTAGTTCCAAACACCTGCCACAGGCAGGGATGTCTTCCACCAGACCAGGTTTTTCCAAACCCTATCTAACCTGGCCTTGAACACTGCCAGGGATGGGGTAGCGACAGTTTCTTTGGGCAACCTGTACCAATGACTCCCCATCCTCATAGTAAAAAAATTTTTCCTAATATCTTATCCCCTTAAGGGAGGTTGTATAGAAATCAATAGGAAAGAGCCTTAAGGGAGGTTGTATAGAAATCAATAGGAAAGAGATGTATGAAACCCTTCTTTTCATTCTTTAGAAGTGCAAGAGACAAATGGCACTGAACAAGCATCCTTGGGATAAGAACCTACATGGATCAGTTGATACACTGGAGGGAAGGGATGACATCCAGAAGGACCTTGACATTCTTGTGAGGCAGGCAGATGCCAGTCTTATGAAGTTTAACCATGCCAAGTGCAAGGTCCTACACCTGGGTTGGAGCAATCCCAGGCACAGCTACAGGTTGGGCAGAGAAGAGATTCAGAGCAGCCCTGCGGAGAAGGACTTGGGTGTGTTGGTTGATGAGAAAATGAACATGGACCAGCAGCGTGCGCTTGCAGCCCAGAAGGCCAACTGTATCCTGGGCTGCATCAAAAGTAGCTTAACCTAGCAGGTTGAAGGAGGTGATCCTGCCCCTCTACTCTGCTCTTGGGAGACCTCACGTGGAGTATTGTGTGCAGTTCTGGTGTCCTCAACATAAAAAGGACATGGAACTGTTGGAACAAGTCCAGAGGAGGCCACAAAGATGATCAGGGGACTGGAGCACCTCCCGTATGAAGACAGGCTGAGAAAGTTGGGGCTGTTCAGCCTGGAGAAGAGAAGGATGCATGGAGACCTCATAGCAGCCTTCCAGTATCTGAAGGGGGCCTATAGGGATGCTGGGGAGGGACTCTTCATTAGGGACTGTAGTGATAGGACAAGGGGTAATGGGTTAAAACTTAACCAGGGGAAGTTTAGATTGGATCTAAGGAGGAAGTTCTTTACTGTAAGGGTGGTGAGGCACTGGAATGGGTTGCCCAGGGAGGCTGTGAATGCTCCATCCCTGGTGGTGTTCAAGGCCAGGTTGGACAGAGCCTTGGGTGATATGGTTTAGTGTGAGGTGTCCCTGCCCATGGCAGGGGGGTTGGAACTGGATGATCTTAAGGTCCTTTCCAACCCTAACTATTCTATGATTCTATGTTTCTAAGAAAGCTGTTGAGAGAGAAGAGAGCTGAACTGAAACCCACAGCCCTACCACCTACTGAACTCATTATCACTGTCCTTGTCCTAAGGCAGAGGCTGGCAGAGGAGCTTACTTGGTTTATTGCTGTAGGGCTCACACTAGTTGAAACAAAATAAATCAGCTTTGCCTCTCCAAACAAGTGCCAAACGTCCCACGAGTACAGCCCTTGAAGAACTATATGCATTTATAACAAGGAGTCATTTTCTCCTCCATACCCTGAGAGAAATTCCAGGAGAAAAGGCTGAAGTCAAATATTTTTCTACATTTGATTCATCAGCAGAATTCTAGCAGGTTCCCTAGGAAAAACACAGCATACATTTGTGAACACTCTGTGGGCCTTTTAAGAGACATTATGTGTTAGACTGTGCTAAGCAACTAAGGTGTTTCACAGGGAAATGTAATGTTCTTGATAGCAAAATAAGTTCTAAGATTTTCTGTGTGAAATTCTGAGCTGTGGAAAAATAATAGGATTTGCAAAGCCCCTGAGGAGAGCAGGAGAGCCCTAGAGCAATGGTGGGTACTGCTGTTCCTCCTGTCAGATGTGATTTAGCAGGGATTGTAATTAGCACAGTGACGTCACAGGTAAATCACAGCAAAGACGAACTCCTGCTAACACACCTGCTCCCCTGAGGAAGGATGGGCACAGAGATTAAAAGGAAGTTTTAAAGAGTTAAATATCATAGGGAAGTTAGTAGATGAACTACTAGTATGAAAGTGCAGCTCTGTGAAGGTGTCAAAAAGACACCTGAGTAGAAATCCTGCTGGAGCATGGGACCATGATAGAGTTAATCAGAGGTTCTCATTTAGAGATCTCCTGACAAAACCAAAGCTCCTGCAGGGACACCTCTTGGGAGGTACTGGCAGGGTGTCCTTACAATATCTCAGTCATATGTGCTGGGACTGCCAAGAAAAACAATGTCTATACAGCTGGAATAAAGGAGGATATAAAAAGTTTCATTTATTTCCAAGACGGCAATGTTGGGTAACTTGGAAACCAATTTTGTTGCCATTGCCAAAACGGGTCTGGCAAATACCTCCTTGCCAATATAGACATAGTTTTGGGGGTGTTTTTTTTCCCCACAGCTAGAGATCTGTCTTTTGTAAACTGAAAACCTGGGAGAGATTTGGATTTGGGGATTACAGACACTCTTTAATGCTGGAATCCATAGCCTTTTCATTCCAGTGATGGCTCCATGGCAAGTCGCTCCCTCTGTGTGTGGTCTGCGCTTTCTCTGTCTGTTGCTTTTGGGATAACCTTTTACTGTCCATCAAACAGACAACTGCACAATAGGTCTTGAGTTTTGTGGTGACCGTCTTTAGTTCACTGCTGTAGCTGTAGGGTCAGAAGTGTTAGCTCACATTACCAGCTATGAAAAGTCACCATATTACATCCAAATAAAGGTCCATCTATCACAATAGTCACTGGTAGCAAAGAATGATAGCAAGTGCAGAGTAAAGAATAAGGCAAATATAAGAGGTATTCTATAGTCTTCTAGTGACTTACAGAGGTACGCCTTTGTAGCCAACAGCTTTTGCCTAATTTCCTTCTGAACCTATGTCATCTTTAGCAACCACAGGATCTACAGCATACTCATGAACCTGTCCAATTGGTAAGTTACTGATTTTGAGTTGACATTTCATGTTATGTTAAATTCTTTTATTTGGTGGGTGAGGGTGATGCAGACCATGGGCAGCCCCCTGAGATCTGAATGAGTTTGAACAAGACATCCATTAACAAGGTAAAAACAATTTCTATAAAATCATTAATTGCAATCAAACTTCCAAGATGCTCTTGGGTAGACGAATAATATCATTGGAGCATTTGGAGCTGGGCCAGAGACTTGCAACAGCTATATTGTAAGTGCTAAGAGGAATAGTATGTTAATTATGTTCTGATGCACAATGTGTGCACCTTAAAACTATATAAAAAAAAGAAGACGAAGACAAGAAATAATAATGCTACGAATTAAGTATAACCGCTGTTCTTTTTTCAAGGATTTTAAGATTTCATAAGGTTTCTTTATGGAGTTGGTTAGCAGCAATGACAGCAGTTTTACTTCAAGCAGAGGCATAAAACACTGGCCCAAGCAAAGACACTTGTAAAACATGCATGAACAATGAGGATTAATTCTCTATTCTTCAGTAAGGCTTTTAGGTCTCTGAGAAGCCAAAAGATGATACAAGCAGAGAAGACAGCCTGAAGAAAAATATCAGATTTGGGAGGAATAAGCTGTGGGACTCAGAGACAACTTGGAGGAGTGCTGGGGAGAATTTGGGGAAAGAAGTTATGATAATCACATAAACTGTGCCATGTTTCTCTAAATAAATGGGTTTCCATTAAAGAGGTATTTGTCTCTGCCACCAGTTTTTCCTAACTGAAAAAATCAGAGACCACACCATTGTAACTAACAGCTTGTGTCAAAAAGGGTGGCAGGAAGTGATCTGGCATTACAGGATGCCTGTGCTGATGATCTTTACCATAAACCATGCACAGGTAAAGATAACAGAAACAAATTAGAAGGAGAGACCTGCCTATAGAAAACCAGCACCTCCATGTTCACTTTCCAGCAGTTATACTCCCAATTAGTCTTTTTTTCCAGCCTTGCATTTGCCACTTCTTTAGAAATCAGTGATCTGGCCCATCACCCAATTATCTCCAGACTGAAAACACTCTTCAGTAAATCTATTCATGAGTTTCCTAAACCATGCAGGATGGAGGGTCCTTTTGTGGTGCCCTTATCTTCTACAGGCTTTCAAAAAGATCAGTAAACCCCACTGAGTTGTGTTCAGTTAGCCTTAGTGAATGGCCAAACTCACATTCAGCTGTTTACTAACACTGCCTCAGTAGGACAGCAGAAGAAAATAGAATGAGAAACCTCATGGGTCAAGATAAAGTCAGGGAGATCACTCACCAATCACCGTCACAGACAAACCAGTCTTGACGTGGGGAAAATGAGTTTAATTTATTGCCAAATAAAATAGATTCAGGTAGTAAGAAACAAAGACAAACATTAGATCACCTTCCCCTCCACCCCCTTTCTCATGCCCACTTTCACTCTTCTCATCGAGGTGCAGGGGTGTGGATGAGGTCACGCTCAACCCAGCACAGCCCATCTCAGCCCCTGCTTCCTCCTCACCCATCTCTGCTCACACGGGGTTTATCCAGGGCTGAGCGGATCCCTGCTCTGAGCCTGCAGCACCTCCTGCCCTCCTCCTTCTCCTTCACAAAACCAGCCATTAAGTACTGATGCTTAGACCTTCTTATGGGTCTGGATTGTATCTTCCTTATGCTGACAGTGTAAGGATGTCTCTGGACAAGCTCACAACATCAATGTGAGATGGAAGCCACCATTCCTCCTGCAATAAAGCTGAATTATGATGGAAACTGCAGCCAGCCCCACCAGTGGAAGGTATGTGAGGTGCTGTCACAAATGTCAGAAAGCCTGGGACTGACTTCCAGCTGCTTTCCACCCTGTTTCATTTCCTTCATGAAATCCTGTGCCTTCAGAAGCTGTCAGGTTTAGAGATGCACCTCTCTAACCTGTCAAGTCACTCACGGGAACTGACAGCTGCCTAATAGCCATGCTGGCTGTCATCTCCTAAGTGTTGCTCAGAAGGCAGAATGGACTCTCCCCTCTTCATTTCCCCCTCTCAATGACCAGAGGACATTTCAAAGCAAGCGATAGAGGCTTCTTCACATTTGTCTTCCTACTGGTCTCCTGCTTTCCAGTTTTCTTGTGCTTGGTCTGGGCAGTGAGGGAGGTAAGGAGGACATGCTGCTGGGGTTGCATTCATCACATACATGTCTGGTGGAAACTCAAGCCAGCAGAAAGCCTCGACGAAGTAAATGAGCAGGGGAATGTTTAACAAAGCAAAAGAATAGCAAAACCAATCAACCCATGAAGGTTTTATTCAGTGCGAGGTTCCCAGGTTGGTAACTCGGCAAGGAGTGAAAGGGAATTAGACTTTTAGATACTGAGGATATTCAGAGGCAGAGCAGTTCATGATGATAATGTTTTTCAGTGGGATATCACAGTACATGGGGCAGGGATGGCGTCACTAACAAACTGAGATTAAAATGAAAACTGACAGGTAGTGGAAGAGAGCAGATAACCCCACATCTAACTTCTAGTTTCATCCCAGGAGCATGACTCTCCGTATGCTGAGCTGAGGGTACCTCCAGTCTGGTCCAGCTCCAGGTGCTCCCTGTGTTTGATAGCATTCCATCTTGTTTGTGAGATACTGCATTTTTATGGAAAAGTTTTGCTTGTTTGCTTTGATTTGATGCTCATTAGTGTGTGGGAGTCAGTTTAACCACATCCCAGATTGCTTGGGGGTCACTTTCAATGGAAGAAACTGTCTCATTCAGATTTCTCTTACTGGATAAAGCAGGCTGCTTGTAAACAGAACAGTAAAAGAGAGGGGAAGATAAATTTTCCTTGCCCTCTACGTATATTACTCAATGCAGCACATGATCCTAGTCACAAGAGAGCCCAATTCCCCTCCTCCTTCTCCTGTGCTAAAGTAAGATGTGAAAAATCATCACAGTGAAGAAAACAGCTCAGAATATAGACTGAGGGAGCGTGGCATCAGGACACTGCCACATTACAGAGCTAATAAATACTCTCTGCTTATGATGGCAACCGGGAACCTGATGAAGATGCCTCTTGTTGATAAGGCAAGTTCATATAAATTTCCAGTTGAAGAATTAAGGGCCATTATATGAGATTAGGAGCTGTAAGTAGGGTTTGTTGACAAACACTGGTAGACCTGTACCACTCAAAGTATTGTGCAGCTGCAAAGAGTTTAAATGGGTTTAAGGGAGACGGGACAAGAATGAGATCCTTTGGAGGCTATAAGTAGGCAAAACACATCAGGCTTAGACTCCTTGAAACAGTCAAAGGCTGGGTGAGTGCTTGAACTTATACATGGTTGTCCTGTTTTCTTTTTTCCCTGGGCATCTGGTTTTGTACTGTTTGCCACAGTTATCAGTAGAGATGGGATTCGGCTGACTATGTGTATGCTCTTATGAGAATAGCTGCTACTCCAAAGAGCTGTAAGCATGACTGCAAAGTAATCACACTTGAAATATTTAGATAAGACCAACTTTTTGACAAATTATTGTTCTGGAGACAAACCCAAGGTCCTCCAGTCTGGTTTCCTGCTCAGACTTTCACCCAGATATTCCTGCTGGAATAGGCGGAAGGACTTGAAGGCGTAAGAACCTTCTTGGTTTGAGGTCATTCTAATCCATTACCATGCCAAATGTGTGGTTTTATTGGAAGCTCTAATGTCCGTTAGTTCAAAAGAATTGATTGGCTTTCCTTGAGTGAAGTTGCTCCTTGCAGCCTTTCAAAGGTTCTTCCTGCTCACATTTCACCAGTGCAAAGCTCTGAACCAGCTCTGGCTCCATTGGTCATCCTACATATAGGCTGACTAGGGCTCCAGCTGAGAATTCCAAATTCCTCATCCCCAAATATAAGAGTGCGAGAGCCAGAAAAAGAGGATTATCAGTCACAGAAAGATCTCTGTATTCACCATACCTTTCAACAGTGATGCTTACACACCTCCTCAAACCTCATGTTTAAATTCCATTTTAAAACCTAGTGCAGGAGAAAACTTAAAATATTTTTACTGATAGCTATAGACCTTGACTTTGGAGTGTGTTGGAAAGCTCAGGCGAGGCACAGGGGGATGTTAGCTGCTTCAATCATCTCCACAAGCTAATATCTATTAGTACAACCGCTTCAGCAGAGGCGGGAGGTTGAAAGGTGATATCCCCGAAGAGTCAATGTGTTGTGCTTCTTCTCCAGCAGCCTGGCAAGTTAACAGTCTAATAACAGCTCCTGGTCAGCTTTTTTTCTCCAGTCATCTTCATGCCTACATTCCTGTGGTTTGACTTGAAAGGAATACAGGGCGTAAATCTATACAAGAGCCAAACATGCTCCCAACTGCTGAGCTGAGCATTTCTGATTCAGAATAGCACAGAATAACTGCAGAGAACAGGTTTGGAATAGTCTCAAAAAAAGAGTGGAAAAAAAGACCAAACTTTACAACATTCCCATTGAAAAGCCTGTAGATGCGAGGGTGACAGTGACAAGACCTGACTTGTCTTTGACACTATCATCAAATTATATTTGTTAGATATCAAAGAGCTGCCAGCTCAGGCCTGATTCTAGGAGAGCCCAAGCACTTTCAGCAATGGATTGTAAGGCTTATGAGTGTCTTGTAGACATGCATCCACTCCCCCAGCTTTTCCTTGAAAAGTGAATGCGTTTGCAAAGCTCATCTGTTGGAAACAAGCCATTCATCCTTTTAATTATGATTGCAATACTGAGGCTTCATTGTTCCAGTTACCATACAAATAGTACTTTAATTCTGCATGTTACAGCAGCATTTGAGATAGTGGCCTATTTCTTGACAGTCTAAAATGTTTTAATTCATTTTGTAACATCTTTTGCTTTCTGGATGTCTCCTGAGTAGTCCCAGGACATTGCTCATGACACATACACACAGCTTAATGTAGGCCAACACTAAGATGCAGATCTAAGTGACTTGCCAGCATCTGAGAAAGTGAAATGTTATATTAGCAATGTATTTTTTATACAGCTCTTCTTACATGATTTCCTGTGACTCACATTTTCTATTATATCTGGGGTGGGGTGAAGAGATGGACAAATGACTTGTAGTCTAGATATAAAACTGCATTTGGTGCCGTTGGTGTAATACTCAAGAACTTTCACGTGTAAAAGTACATACTAAATGAACATTAAGACTGAAAATTCAAGCACTAAGAGTTTAGAGACTGTTCAGGTTTAATTTTCATGTTCACTTTTCATTCATCCTCCTCATTTATACACATATGAGCTCCAGTCTTCAATGACAATTTTACATGCTATTTTTAATTTGAAGCAAATCTCTTCAATGACTATAAAGCATTGAATAAATAAAAAAACCCTTCTTTCCCCCACACTTTTGGTTAGTGATCATATGTCTTATATACTTTTTGCTTTTCTATGGTATTTATCATCACACTTGTGCACACACACATACTCACACATAGGCAAAAATGTAATCTGCTTTCTCAACACCTCTATTCGGAAGTATAGAACTGAGATTAAAATCTGGCATATACACTCATTCTGGCTATGGGTGTCAGCCTTTTCTGAGGGTTTTTTTTAATTTCTGTGTCCTCCTTTTCTATATTCTCAATGTTAGCACCCAACTGTATTTCTGAGAATTCAGCTCATTTCTCTTTTCATTTTTGGACAAATTTATTTTGGACATTTCATCCCCTATGAAGTACTAGTCCCTTGCTTTTCTGAACACTACCAGTCTTACAATTCCTGTTCCTGAAGCACAGCTTGCTATTGACTTAAAATACAACTAGACATACTGGGCAATTCTGCAAAGTAGGACCTCAGAGCCTTAGGTAGGCATGCAGAGAATGAGGAAAACACAATAGTAAGCATTGCATTGAAATCTAATTTTGAAACCTAATATTTCCAGCAAGCTGGAAACCTTCAATTTTTGCCAGCTCTTACAGAAACAGTTTCCTTTGCATTGATGAGGCACACAGGTAGTGGAAACACTGATGAGAAGAAAAGCACGTGAATTAAAACAAACAAAAAAGATGATGTGTCCTCAAGTTCCTTCAGTGATTAGATAAAAATACTTCTCTTTTTTGATTAATGGAAGTTCTTTCATTGACTGTAATGACAGGTAGACGAAATCTCATGAGACAGAATCCCTCAATTCTGTGCGAAGTTCTCAGTGATTTAATTTAATAGAGACTTATATTAGAAAGCAAAATCTCTTGCACAGTTTTTCCAGGAACCTCCCCACCCCCTTCCATCTCTGTCATTTATTTAATGAAGCTTTTTAAATCTCCCTTTTCAGAGTTTCTCAGACTGAGCTGCCACTTTGCTTCCCGGTGATGAATCACTTTTTCCTACAGTGGTTGAACGTAAAGACATCCAAAGCTCAAGGGTTACAAATTCATGGATATAATCAGCCACTTGCTGTGGTGCTACTTTCTCCAGACCTGTAGCTTATTAGATGTCTTGTCCAAAAGCTTAGGGCTTTGTAAGTGTTGTCTCCAATGCATGGAGAATTAGGTTTTTCAAACCACATCTTTTAAGCGAACCACCCTCTTTTTGAAGGGTTTCAAGTCTCCTTTTGAAGCCAAGATGTGCTCACTGCTAAAGGCCTTCGGACACTGTAACTCCTGCAGTATTAACTTGGGCAGAACCTCGAAGTGGGCTGCAGTCTGACATGGGTATCAGCCTTTACTGAGGGGTTTTTTAAAGACTGTGTCCTCCTTTTCTGTATTCTCAGTGTTAGCACCCAATTGTACTTCTGAGAATTCAGCTCTTTTCATTTTTGGACAAATTTAATGTACGTAGCCCTAAAATTAATGATGCTTTTAAACAGTATTTTACAAAAGAACCCTGTAGGAAAGAGAAAAGGGACAGCCTGGCCTTTCTCTTCTTGATTCATTGTCTTACAACAAAAGAGGAAAAAGTGACAGTTGAAACTGCATTCAACAACTTTACTGTCCTTACCTTGCCCCTGGACTCAGTAACTACACTGTGAGCTCATCCACCACTCACCAGGATCTAAACAAGAGACAAGTTTTCTGCTGCCCTAGTTTCACTTCTTTGTTTACATCAACATTAGCCTGAAGAATGAAGCATCAAATCAGCAAGCAGGGGAATAATCCTGTACACATATGAGCACACACACATATGCATGTGGGGTTTCGGAGCTGTGCATAAGGGTATGCACTGGACCAAAGTTTGCCACAAAAGTTAGCCATAGAGAGAGCAGGAAAAGGACCACAGGCATCTTCTGTGGCTGGAGAGACACAAGTTAGCATCATTATCTTTGATTCTTTATAGAGACCTATTCATTGCATGGCCTTGGATGAACCCCTGAGGTCAGTCTTTTATCCAGTGTTTCTCCAGTGGGCAACATGGAAAAAGAGCAGAAATTCTTAAGGTCAAAGCCATGAGGGAGCGACTTGAAAAGAAAGAATGACCAGTGCTCCTGTGGAAAGCAGCAGAGTATTGTGGCATCGTTTGCTTTGTACCTGGGAAAATAACCAGCATCTTCTCTCTCCTGCTATTGCTGTATGAAACAAATGCGTACTTCTGAAACACCTTTATCCCAGTCATATTTAAGTCAAGATTAAGTTTCAACAAAAGTAATTTACTATGATCTGGGTGACTGTGACACTTATGATATGCACAAACCTATTCCACCTCCAAAGTTTTATTAATTTTAATATGTTGACATATTAAAACCAGGGCTGTGTATGAAATCTGTCACAAATACCAGAAGACTAAAGCCTGAATGAGTAAAATGTAAGTATTATTTATCTTGCAGTTGCAGCAAGCCCCATGATTGGGCTCAAGGCATCACTGTGTGGGGTAGGATGTAAAAAAGGAACGAAGAGGAATCCCTAAGCTGTGTTTTAGAGAGGAAAGGAAAGGACACCCAGGAATGAAGATATATGATGTCTTGCCAAAAAAGCAGCAATCACCAATTTCCACACATAGCTCTTCTGAGGAAGATGCTAGCTTTGTCTGTCAACACCAGCCACTGGCCCCACACCAGGAAGATCTTGGATTTAAACCAGAAATCACCCATAATAAGAAAAAGCCAGAATATGAGGCAATGTTCTAATGAGCTAGAGATGACCAGTTTATTCTGGTTGTAATAGTCACATGTGTGCAAGCTGCTGAGTCAGCAGGCAGGACATGCATGTGAACCAGAAGCTTGGGAATGAGATGAATGAGGTTGCACTGTGAGCCCAGCTCTGTAGCTGGGGGCTATCCTAGCCCTTATGCTCTGTGGGCTGGCACAGATGGGGCACTGTTTAACTCACCAGTGAATCATACACACTGCTAAATGAGCATTTGAAAATCCCCATTTGTCTGGAAGGGCGTTGAAACCAACAGCAAACATGCACCCAAAATCCCTGGTAGGGATATGGGCTTGACGTATTTTAATCTGAGTACCAGTGGTCTCGACGCTCTTCCCTCAAGCTTACCTGAATGTCTTTATTCTTAACTGCAGCCAGAGCCATGATTCTGAGAGACAAGACACACTTCACTGAAAGGAACAGCAACAGAAAGAAACATCCATGAGTGATTTGCCCCACTTTATACAATAAGCCTTTATCATACATGCACAACAAGGACTTTGTTCTCAGCATCTTTCCCAGACACAAGTGCACTGTCTAGCATAAGCATATATATAGACATAGATGACACCAGACATCTGATGCTACATTTTGACATTTCTCCTGAGACCAGGGTGATCCCTGGGGTAGTTTTGTTCCATGTTAAGTGTCACTCACACAAGTCCCAGTGCAGGTGGGAAGTTAATGGGGCTGGCAACTTCCAGGAGAAACTGTGAGTGCAGAAACCTTGCTCTGAATGTGAAGGGAGTCTAAGAGTCCAGTTTGAGGCCAGTCAATGACAGCTCATGTTGGTATCACAGATAGGTCCTGGAAATAATACTCAATTTACAAATAGAATTTAACTTAGCACTATTACTCTGAATTCAATTTATTCTGTCATTGTGGTTCTAGGGCCAGCCAAAGCAGGTAATCAGAGCCACAGACAAATTATCTTATGAAAATCTGTATGAACAATAGACAGGAAATATCCTCATACCTATCCAGTCCTCCTTAGACTTGAGATTCATGCATTCAGTTTAAGTCTGCCTTTGTGTTTGCTTCTCTGGGTCCGTATTATCCCTTGCCCTGCTATGCTTCTACAGAGGAAAAATGTAACAAAAAAGTGCTAAGATTCAGGCTGAACAAAAGGTCCCTTGTTTCTGTAGGTATGGATTAGTCCTTGCAGAAAGCAGAGAGATGAAAGCTGCTGTAAGTGTTAAGAGGATTTTTTCGGGTAATACTTTAGAGATGCATGTGCGTATGCTTTGTGAAATGCAATTTAGTGCTAAGAAGCCTCAGAAACGGAGTTCTTCGATTTATCCATAGATATGCTATTGAATAGGTTTCCCATACCGCTTCATCAGTGTGTCACGGTCCTGAAGGGGAGTAAAAGACCATCCACAGTTTTCATTCCATTCTTTTAAAAAAGAAATAGATAAAACACACTGCACAGCCTTGTTTCCAAAGGATGTTTGTGGAAAATTTTTGTTCCTCTTGAACTATCCCAACTGATTTATGGAAGGACATTTTTAGAAAATAAAACCTATTTTTCAGATATTTATTGAAAGCAAACCAATTAAAAAAAATAAAATTAACTTTGCCAATGAGAGATTCACATTGTCCAGTGGGCTCCCAGATTGACAAGTGGTGGAGTTGTGTGGGTTATTTGATATTTGGTCTCAGTGCTGAGACTCTTCTTATTCTGCAATGCACTGGAGATCTCTGGTCCCTATTCAATACTCTCTGGAGGTTTTAAGAGAGGCTGAAGTCCCTTCTCTCAAAGCAGCTTCTAACTTCCATGTTCAGGCCTCAGTATCAAGTCTTAACAGCTTGTTTTATGACAGAAAAATCATCAGCTCTGTTCATGTGACAAGCCTGAAATGTGGCTTTTTGACATACCTTTTCTAGGGTCTCAGAAGGGACACAGCCTGGGTACTGTAGTCTAAGATAGAAGAGATTATATATGTTCAGGGGAAAGAAGGTGGTGGTCAAACCCAGAGCTCCTAACGAGCCTTGCAAACACATCCTCAGACAGAAGGGCTTATGATACACTGCCCAGGTTTATTTTAACGCTGCTTTTTGCAAATCCTTCCTATAATATTTGGGGTTTTATCCTTAGTGTAGTTCTTTCGTGATTTGCCCATGTCATCTGGGATCTGATAGGAATTACATGGGAGAACTGTGAGCCCTATTGTCAAGGAAAAAGTGCCTCAGGACAGGCGCTTGTGTCTGAATCAGGATTAGTATCTGATTCAGAAAGCCTGTCTGTCAGTCCTCATTTCCCCAAGACGTCTGCTTGGTGCATACCAGCCAGACCCAGGTCCTCAGGCAATATCTGGGCTCTCTGTTGCAATGAGTGTTAAGTGCTTATTGCTGATTCAGACTTCAGTTCCTGTCTGCTGCCTACCCAAGAACCCACTTTAGTTATCCTGAGACATGTCCTTGAAGCCCCCTTCCTCCATCTTGGGGTGAAACCTGGGTTTGTTTAAACTCATTCCCTGATTGTGCCAAGAAGGAAACGGGGCAGCCAGGAGCTATGGAGCTCTCCATTCAGTGTCAATCAGGACAGCAGGAATTCATGCTAAAGCATAATTCTGTCCCCCAGCCCAATATTCTCCATGCCATCTAACACATAGGTCCTTGGGATTAGTCAAAGAGCTGAAGGCAGTTAAGCAGACACAGAGGCTGACTCACTTTCTGAGCCTCAGTGCCCCATCCATAGCAGCTTAGAGATTCTCCTTCCTTACAAAGTGATTCAAGTTCCTGCATGAAAAACCTGGATTAATGGGAACCCTACAAATACTGTAACTAGATCACTTGCTTGTTAAGTCTCATACCGTAATGCATTTACCCCTGAGGAAAGAGAAGTTGCTACCGCACAGAAAATGTCAGCACCATCAACAGAACCTGATTATATCCCTTCCTTTGATTCAGTTAAGAGTGACCTATCTCATCTAAGCAAAAATTGTGGGACCCTATTCTGCAGACAAGAAACATATATAAGGTTGTCTGCAGCAGGTGAGGTAGTTATTACACAAGAAAAGAGATTCAGAAAGAGATCTCTTGGAGACAGGAGATGCCTGATAGGCCTTTCTTATCTACCCTTTGCAGGATAACAAGATAAGTTCTGATCAAGACAAAGTGATGTTGTAAATTACTTTTGCCCCTTCTCTGAATGCCTCCTGCCACCTCCACTCAGCAGTCCACATGCTTTGTCTTCAGTAATGGAAAAGCAATTTTCCCCAGTTGCTTATGGCAACATTTAAAGTAATTGAGAAAGGTGAAAAGGCATTTTTACCATTTTATTCCTTGCAGGTCAGGACCCTGATGTAAATTAGGCTAACTTGCAAACCTCCAGGTATTTTGATTTATGCAGAAAATCTTCTTCCAGCTTACTTTACAATCTATCATTATAACATATAACTTTGATAACTGCATTCAGACAGCCGGTGACTGCTGCAGCACAGGAAGGATGTGGTGTATTTGCAACAGTGATGAATAAGGTACGAGATCTTTGTCAACATCGTGGTTGGAAACTCAGCTTTACTCTTTCTTGTAAACCATATTAATCTTGGATGTGAATTCATCAAAATGATTAAATTAGCCCAAGCCTTATTGCCATGTGATCATGCACCAGCTGAAATTAGCTGAATAATGTTCTATTCTTTTAAATGCTTTTTGCTCAAAATGAGTATGAAGGATTATTAGTGGTCTCTCATACGCATGATGTGGATTTCTTTTGCAAACAAAGGACACTGTGCTGCAAATGCCTATTTCATGGGAAAATTCCAGGTCAGTTCCTCAAGCATCCACATGTCTGAATTAACAGCACTTTCCTGTTATATCATTGAAGTTTAAAGTTTTCTATTAAACTTTTCTGTTTGCAATGGATTTTGAAGATAACGAAATCTTTCACAGAGATTTCAGGCAAAAAAAAAGAAAGCTTTTTCACTGGAAGAAAGTTTCCACTGTCCTAGGGAGCAAGGAAGAAGGAGATACTATCATCTAACTAGTCCAGTAATTTGGTTACATTTTGTCTGGATTTGGTAAAGAAAAAAATGCCTTGTTACTGTCCCTCAGTTAACAAATGTATTCTCTCTTCATAGCATATTGCAAGACTTCTTGAAATCTGCTCAAGCACCATCAAAACTTTTTTGTTGTTTCTGAACAACAATATACTGAATGAGAAAAACTTTTACAGCATTTTCTGTAAATGAGAAGTAAAAGAAACCTTTTCAGCAGGAAAAGCAAAAGGAACTCTCTTTTGAAAGGAGCCTTCATTGCTTTCCAGTAGTTCATTCATTCCTTCTATCTATGTAATTTTATACTTCCAGTACTTATAATCTTTCAGCTTGCAAGAATAAAGGCAGGAACATCAATTTTGTGGATGGGCTTTTGAAATTGTATTAGACTAGCTTCTTCCTGTATTTCTAAAGCTAGTTGTCTTTTCCTCCTGAAAGCTTTAGTTTGCAATTTCAAATATGCTACTGTGTTTATTCATACAGATCTGAATATTCCATCTATAATTGGAAGTTTGAATAAATTATACTGAGCTTGCAAATGAAAGTAAGTTGGTTCCTCAAGTTATAATGCAATTAGTTATTAATTCAGCAAGGTGCTTAAGCATCTTTTAGTTCCTTTGAAATCAATTAGACTATTCCCAAGTTTACAGTTATGCCTGTGTTTAGAAGTTTCTCATTGAACAAAGCATTATTGATTTAATTTTAAAAGTTAAACCCAGACATGAAATGCAAGGAACTTTACGAGGGTTTCCAGAGATTGAAAGAATTATTAAATCATTGCATGAATTGAGGTAAACTGTAGAAACTCGGCTATAACTTAAATAAAAAGGTGGCTACATGTAATACATGTCATTGCTGGTTATTTTCTGTAGACTAGAAGCTGTACAACTGATGGTTTGCAGGGTTATTTGAAGGACAGCTGTTGATATTTTATCCCTATCTCTGTTACCATTTTATGCCTTTCTGTGTTGCCTCTGGGAAATGTTTTGCAAGTTATTTGACAGAATCCTTCCAGGAAATAAAATTATAGTCTAGGCAGCTTGAAACACAAAGATCAAAAACCAGTGCTGTAAATGTCATAAAAGTTAAGGTGCAACTGCTGTAACTATTGACTCTGGAGCCTTCTTGCAGATGGAAAAGCCCACAGGCATGCCCTTTCCCCTTGTAGGGATATCCTGTGATGGGTGAACATCAAACTGGTAAAACAAAGGTTTCAAATAACCCAAGCTAAACAAAACACAGGAACCAGGTCTGGTTTTGTGTGCCAATTTACATTCCAAACAGCAAAGTCTTCCATATGCTCCAAAGATACAAAGTTACCTCTTCCAACTGGATGTAAAAAACTTTCCAAATCTAAACTTTTGCATGTGTGGATTGCTCAGCGTGGTTGTGGCTGGTGTCCTCAGTTCTGAGTCAGGACTTCTCTTTTTTGCTTACATACTCAGAGAAGCAGCACATGGAATTGGGACTAGAAGACAGAAAAAAGGAAATTCAATACAAAACCACACGCATCATAACTGGGAGTCAATGGGGTGAGTACTATTCTTAATTCTATACTGAATACTAAACAAGCCAGACTCTGATTAACCAGAAAAAAAACTGTGGTCAGGTCACATCCCTGATCATGCTCACAGTTACTTACATGGTTAACCATCACAAGTAAATCTATGGGGCAACTTTTGCTAGGGTGCTCTAAGTGTCTCTTTCCCCATAAAATTCAAACCTGTGTCTCAATTCTGATCAGAGTCCTTGACCATTAGTCAAATACAAATGTTAACTAGCAAGAATAAAATCCACATAACACAGTGTGATTGGACATTATTGGCTCTGTATCATGTTAGTTTTAGATATAATGGTTTGTTAGGTTGATCCACAAATAATGGATGGATGCCAGAGAGAGTCTCTTCATCAGGGACTGTAGTGATAAGACAAGGGGCAACCGGTTAAAACTTAAACAGGGGAAGTTCAGGTTAGATATAAGGAAGAAGTTCTTTACTCTGGAGGTAGTGAGGCACTGGAACAGTTTGGGCAAAGAAGTGGTAAATGCTCCATCCCTGGCGGTGTTCAAGGCCAGGTTGGAAGAGCCTTGGGTGACATGGTCTAGTGTGAGGTGTCCCTGCCCATGGCAGAGGGTTGGAACTTGATGATCTTAAGGTCTTTTCCAACCCTAACTGTTCTATGTTTCGATGAGTCTATGTGGCAGGTGACCATCAGAGGCTTTCACTGGAGAATGGTATGTGAAACCAAAGCAGAGAATTTTCTGTACCTGAACAAATTATCATTGAACAGATGCTGATAGGCATCCTGCAATGACAAAAATGCATGTAGATGCTAGGCTAGCAGGCAGGATTTGTCTGTGCCATCAAAGTATTAAATGAGAGCTGTACAAGACTCCTGTGGTAATACAGACAGGAGAACAGGAAATATTTCCAAGTAGTATTTCAGGTTAGAAAATGTGAACCAAACACATGTTCCTGATAACAATCTGAGTTTGCCACCACGCTCAGTGTATCAACAAAGAAACTAACCATTTGGAAAGCTCTCAACAGGCACACTGTATGAAGTGATATCAGCAAGGAGATTGTGTGACATACAGTACAAGGAACTGGCTAATTGCAGGTAATGAGGAACAGGGGATTATAACCTTTTGGCTCAGGCTCTGGGAGGCTCCTGAGACATGCTGGGCTGTCTCCTGAGCAGACACACTGCACTCAGAAAGGCCCAGGAAATGACCCTGCTGGTAACGTGGTAGGCTAGATTGAGGGAGAAAAAGTGTATCCTCCTATTCAGCAAATGCAAGGTGTCTTCTCAGTAGGACTGAGATAAAAACAAGGCAAGCATTTGTTTGTTCAGTAGTTGAAAAACTGTTGCTGGTGTTGGTAAGGCCTCTCCAGAAAGGGCAAGAACCTATGGAATTGAGTTATCACATTTTCAGAGATATCTCATCCTCAAAGCTATAAGACGTGTTCCTCACAGATAATTCTGGTAGCCTTCACTGGAACTTAAGTCAGGCATATCCCTCTCATGAGGCCAGGTGCATGGTGTGTTGCATCTTCTCTCATGAACCAATGTCTCTAAACACATCCAGAAAGAATACACTTGAGAAATCGGTCTCTTTGCAATCCATTGGGCTTTTATGTAATTTTTAAGGGCTTTATGTAATTTTAAGGGCTTAATAGACAAACCCTTCCTACTATGCAGGGCTTTTAAGAACCTTGAAGGCTGGAATCCCCTTTCCCAGGTGCTGGCAGTGCTATCCATTTTCTCAGCCTCTCCTGCTTCCTTGAACGTGCACTCTTTTCTGAACTCTCTCAGGAACTGCAAAATCATTCCAATAAAATATAGAAGTACAACTCTGGGCAGAACACATAAAAAGAACCACAGAAGCAATACTGCAGAATCAGTGAGTTATCTAACTACTTTCTTTATGGCTCCTTGGCACTCCAAGAGCTGTTAACCCTGCCCAAACAGAGGAAGGTCGTTCAGTGACCTCTAAAATTGAAGCTCTTGGGAAATGCCCATTCAGCCTAGGAACATAAGCCAGCAGCTCCTGAGCAAAATGGACTTCCCGACCTGCGTGTGTCTGGACCATCAGCTTTCCTGCCAGGTGGGAATTTCACCCTTACAGCTTTTAACTCAACACTTGCTTTTCTGAGCTGTCCACCTACGCTTCCGCTATAAAGCAAAGGTGATTATTCTGGGACAGCTGCCTCACACAAGTGGATACAAGCTGGATGACAACTGAAGCTGGGGCTTTCTGCTGTGCATGCAGGCTCTGCACAGCAAGGATAACTTACGCGCTTGGCAAGTGGGTCCCACTGCTTGAGGTTTGGCATTTGAAAGTAGTTTGGAGACAATTTTGTTCCCATTCTTCCAACAGATCTGCAATCTTTTTTATTTAAGAGTAAAGACACACATTACTGGCAGCTCCTCACTGGTGTGTAGATTGTCTTCTCTTCCCTTAAATGTTATACAATTGAAAGCTAAAAGACCGATACAGTAGGAGTTAAACTGTCATGGACCATGCAGTCATTATATATAAGTGTTGCCATTATGTAAAACTGCAGTCATTATATATAATTACTAGGGAAGTTGTGTAACAAAAGAAGTCTATCTTATAGAAATAAAAATGTTATCCCAGAGGTCGCTATTGACACACGGCCTGCTGAGACCTGCAACTAGACCATGCTTCTTTCCTTTCTTTTCTCTAACTCGTTATTTCTCAGATTGCCAGGATGTAAATTAAAAACCGACTTCTTTAATTAAAGGCATTCAGCAACTCTGGTGGGAAAAAAAAATGGCATTTAAATGCAAAATCAAAATCAATTTATGGATCCCCTCCTTCCCACAGCCCCAACTCTCCAAGTGCAATAAAGATGTCATTTTCTGGCCTCTGTATTCCCATTCTTAGCATGATAAAAATGAAATGATAGTTACTTGCTCCTGTTTTGTTGAAATGTCAAACTGTGTTGCAAGCAAATTGATTTCAGGCCAGTTCAGCTGAGTTCAGCTCAGCGGCATGTGAGCTTTCTTCCTGCCTCTGCTCCTTCATTGAAAGGCCACAGGAAGACTGATGGGGAGTGACGGGCTCAACCTCAATTAAAAATAATACAGCCATGGGTAGCAAATTTAAATGGGAACCACATATAAAATGCTATAGTTGGAAGTGAAGACACCAGCACCCAGACACAGTTGCACAAGAGCAACTGAAGCCAATAGGAATTTCTTCTGCTCAGCCTGAAGTTCGTATAGAATCATAGAATCATAGACTTGTTTAGATTGGAAAAGACCTTTAAGATCATCGAGTCCAGCCCTTAACCTGGCACTGCCAAGGCCACCACTGAACTACATCCCTAAATGCCACATTTACATGTCTTTTAAATACCGCCAGGGACGGTGACTCAACCACTTCCCTGGGAAGCCTGTTCCAATGCTTGACAAACCTTTTGGTAAAGGAATTTTTCCTAATATCCAATCTCAACTTCTTCTGGTGTAATTTTGGGCCATTTCCTCTTGTCCTATCACTCCTTACATGTGAGAAGAGACCAATAACCATCCTAGGTTCTACGGATGAAGCTTTGGGTTACCAGGGCCATGGTGAGGAAAGTCTGACTGTTGGAAGGCACAGCAAAACAAGAACACCTAGTCTTGTTCTTCACATGGAGACAGAGTAAGGCAGGGGGTGTCAATAAGACAGAGTTTAACTCCTCTTCAAAACAGCTACTGCTTTCTTCTGTCCTATGGAGCTCCAGATATAGCTCTCAGAACTGTCTCAGTAGTATCTGGCACAGACACAATCTAAATGGGCTGTAAGGAAGCTGAGACACAGACCAGTACAAAGTCTGGGCTGTAAATTGCCCAAGGTTGTGCTCTACTTATGCTTCAGAATGTAATGTGAGCCAAATGTGACAATAATGCTGGATGTGGAGAGCCTTTAATTTCTTTTCAGTAGGCTTTGAAGTAATGTACGTTGACACCTAGTAACTACTTCAACCTTGCCTCATTTGTGAGGGTATATAGCATGTGTAAGAGGTCAGTGTGAAAAGGATGAACCTAAATGTAACACATTTCACTGCTGAGGTGCGTTTCAGATTGTCTGAGGCTCAGACCATGTGCTTGGTGCCTGCTTGTGTGACATAAGCTGTCATTTTTCACTTTGGACTTGGTCTCAGTGCTGTGTCTCCAGGAAACAAGTGCTAATTGCTGTGAACAGAATTGAAGGTTTCTGACTTCTTATGAAGAGCAGACAAAGGGCTTTGCCATGGCTCATCAGGCAGATATTCCAGAACAGCTCTCTGTTATGAACTTTATGTCATTAGAAATACTTTCAGCTTGGGAACTTTGCAGAGGAAATGGCAGGCTCAGGAGTTTAGACTGAGACCTTTATATTTGACTGCTGTTGCAGTGGCAGTGTTCTGTGGTAAGTAAAGTCTTCCAAGGGACTCTGGGAAATGTGAGGTCCCAGCTTCACATGGAGCAAGTCACTTCAAGTTTCTGTACATTTTACCTCTATTAGCCCTTCCTTCTTGTTACACTTCTATGACAAGTGAGATTTTACTACATGTTTATCCTGCCTGTATCACTACAGAGCACCCATTTCTGCTGGATCTTTTAAGACAGTAATTTGATAAAGCGCAGCGTATTTGAGCGTGCATCATCTTCAACGCCAGTCTGGTAGACAGCAGAGTAAGATTCACACCTTGTTAACCATACTTCTGTTTTCTGGCAGGGCAGAAACTACATCATCAGATTTGAGTTATCATTTTACAGAGAGAAGCAGTTTTTGGCTTTTCAAATGGCACAAATGTATGAACCTTGTTATTTCTTTTCTCTCCCAGGCTACTGTTGTCAGGACATTTATACCTTGATGTGAAAATCAATTGATGCATTTAACTAACGTTTGCTTCTGTTCCAGCAGTAGTTGTGGAGAAGAAAAAGAATGAGGTACTAAAAGTAGAGGTTTTTATAAATCAACAGCTTGAAGCAATTTGTGTCCAAGTAGTTAAAACGACAAATAAGACCCTGGCTAGGAACTCCCGGAAAGCAACAGGAGGGTCACCCACATCTGCAGCAGGAGAACCTGCAGGGAAAGTGAGCACAGAAGGACATTCTTCCATCATCTTTGCTGGGGTGGAATTGGTCTCACAAATATGGAGGTAGGTTCCAGATACAGAAGGGTCTGGACAGCCACATTCTGATTCAGAGCTTGCTCACTTGAACGCAGTGCTAATGCTTATCCTAGTTAGGTGAATGCATTCAACATGAGTGAGAGCTGCCTGGCTTTCTTTAGAAAATTCAGTGTGTGTCTGTGATTAATATATTCCACATGGACGTTTTACCCTTCAGTTGCTTACAAACTGGGGTCTGCCAAGATGGGTCTTCCAAGTCTAGGCATAAGGGTCTAATGATAGTGTAGACAGAGGAAGACTCTCCAAATGTCAGCCTGCACCAACACTGAAATAAGTGAGAAGTTACATCAGATAGTCACAGGAACAGGCTGGATCTTGATCTCATTGACACAAAGGCAGGGGTATCCTCAGTTAATCGATTAATCATAGCAATAACTGTGCCCATCAACATAGAGCATCCCTACCCTGTGCCAGACCTTGCCCCAAGCATCCACTTTGGCAGAAAAAAGGCGTAAGATCACTACAGCTATGAAAAAGAAAGAAAAGGGAAACTACCTTTCCTAGATGATAGAGAAATACAAGGCAAGACGAAGCAGTGACTCCTTCTCTGACTTACTCATCAAAGCAAAAAACTATGTAATTTCTTTAGGGGAAAAAAATGGGAGAGGACCTTGCAGAGCTTACAAGAGATTTGGTCTGAAACAGATTAGACAAACTGCAGTTTGCCAGCAAGGTAAGGTAAACCTGGGATTAATTAGTACAGAGAAAAGAGAAAGAAAGACAGTGGAGCTCTCTGGGGTTTAAAAGAGAACAATGTTCCAGCTCTTGAGGTGATTAATGCATGAAATGGGCAGTGGAAGGAACTGATCAATGAGCACAATGGAAAAGAAATTCAATTCTCCATTTTTTGAGGAGACAGAAGACGGCCATATAAAATGAAATTATCCTGCTGATCTACAGTGAACAGGAAAGCATCACAAATGATTTCTCCTGCCATGGTAAACGCCCAGTCTCAATTGGTTCACAGAGTTGGTGAACAGTTACCTTTTGCAAGTTAATAAATATAGAGGAAAATAAGTTTTATCCTGCTGGAAAAACAACTGATAATGGCAATTAGTGCTAATGAACTCTTAGTTATTTACAAAGGTCCCACAAGTCCCTCTCCTTAACTTCAGAGCAATCTCATCATAAGTGTCCTGGCACTCTTAAACCACTTGCTAGCAAAACCTTTAACTAACATGTCTATCTCTTTTTTTTTTATCTGTGTAATCCTGTGAAGGCTTCTCTAACAGCAGTTTCACTGTGCCTCTTGGTAACTCTCACATGGTTTTTCCATGTGTTTTGTGGATACACACACTACTAAACTAATTCATCACCACATTTCTTTTTCACTTTTCGAGTTCGAGCGAAACCCCTTCATCAATGCAGTGTAAATATATCAAGATAACCTTAAATGCAGCTATCTACCTGTATTAAGCCAGATGCTAGACTGAGCCCCAGTTTTATGGTGCATCAAGTAATGTTGTCCACTCTGTTGTGCCACTTGATCCCATACGGGATGAGCTCCAGGTATTACTATATGGCAGCATTAAACTAAAAATATTTAATTTTATTTTTTTCATTATTATTTTTTACACTGTGTTACTCTCATTCTATCTACACTGATTTATCTTTGTTTTAGATTATTATGTTTATGGGATATCTTGATTCAACCACTACATTATTAGTAGAACAGAATTACTGTTGAAACTGTAGATGGTTGGAGTCTTCATTGTAGAAAAGATCATGCTTCCAGACTTTCCTTTCACCCCCACCCTTACCAATTTTGTTTATATATACCTTTCCTAAGACAGTATTGACTTTGGGCAAAAGTTTTCCAGAGGTGAAGTGCAACTCTGGCAGGATTGAACCCAGTCATTTTTGCTGTAATCAAATGGGGAGAAAGAATAAAGATGGTCATCTGATTTTAAAACTATGAATTTTGCAAACAATCCTATAGGGGTATATAATATATCGAGAAATTCTTAAGTGTTCATCTACTTCTGTTGCCACTGTCATCAGGCACTTTATCAAAATTAATTCAATCCTGACTTTGGCGGAATTAAAACAAGGTGAAACAAAAAGTTGCACCCTTCATGGCTTTAGAGTTCACCGGGCTAATCCTCTCTGATGCAAAACAACTGTGACAGACTATAAATAACTGTGTTTCATGTATCTGACTAAAAGTCATGGTTAATGTAGAGTCCTTGTATAGCTTCACTGAGAACCAGCTGGCTGAACCCAGCTCTTGCAAGGCCAATCTCTATATTAGTTCTTGCTCTCCCAGAGCACCAGGCTAGGCTTGCACCCCTGCTAACATCTTTTTGCAAGGTACCCACTTGCTATCAAGTGGTGTCTGTTAATTGGGGTGAGACTGGTCTTGGCTCACTTCAGTGGTCTACAATGCAGACACTTGTATCTGACATATTTGTCAAGGCTCCCTCTGCAGATAATGGAGACTGATTCACTGAAGGCAATATATTTTACTTTCCTCTTTTAGCCTGGCATAAATGATCCTGCCTTTCCAAGTGCTATAAAGGGAGCACAAAGAGTTTAAACAAGATGGCCAGTTTGGGATGATGAAGTGAAATGCATCTCTGATGATAGAAGTATAGGGAATACAGACTTCTAAAGTATTCCTTATAGCTTCTGGGGAGAGCAGATGGTATTTGAGGCTGCTCTATATCATCTTGGCATGGTCTTCTCTTCATGCTTCCTCCACATTTTGCAAATCTCTTTCTTCTGTTTATCTAAGCTGGGCCTTCCTAGTACTTCCTGAAAACAATCTTTCCCTTTCATGTCTTCAACATACTCCATTTTTCAGGTTAAGGTATTTGGATTGATTCTTTTTGTTTGAGAAGCTGTCAAGGTTTTTTTTTGAGAAGGCAATGATTGCTATACCTTACCTACAAAAGTTCCTTTCAGAGGGTGCAGTAGGATGAGCACTTGCACTTGACCTTTAATAAGCTCAGAAGTAAATCAAGGGTCCAACATGCTTTAACCAACAAAGCTCACTTGGTGTTTCTCTCATTCCTAAAGGAAATATGGCCTTTTTCAAGGTTAAGCATGCAACCATACAAACTATGAAAAGAGTATGACCCTCACTTAACCTAATTTCTTCCAGACAGATGACAAAGGCAACCAGTCTTGAAGAAGGTCACAAACTCCCCGTGTCTAAAAGTAATCTTGAGCTCCCTTATGCAGGACTTCAGTGGATTAACAAATACAGCTGCATAAGCAAATACCCCTGGAACGAAGTGTTTGAAGAATCAGCAGCGGGTGTTATATTCAGTAATGCTTATCATAGGCTCAGAACATAGAGAATATAAGTCTAGAGATGTTGCTTTGTTAGAATAAAGTACTTCTATTTTATTTGTCTACAGTGTATTGCTTTCCCCATTAGTAGTTGGGGCATGGTGTAAGCAGCTATGAGGTTTAACTTGGGATTTATTATCCACTTCCTTTGAAGACCTGAACTTGTAATGAAAACTAGATCATGCTACATCATCTCATTTTAATATAAATGCACATTAAAAATGAGTCTATAAAGTAGAAGCTGTCTGCTGGTAATGAGCTACAGTCATGAAGACATTTGTAAGTACCTTAACTGAATAGCTTATACTCTAAGAATAGCAGGTCAATTCCCTTCACAGCATGTGTTGCACGAGCTGTGGAGGCAGGGATGGTGGGGTCATCTGCAAGTTAATTTACAAACAAACCCAGTTTTATATCAACATTTCCACAACAAACAATTTTTTTTCTCCCAACACTTCCTCCTCTTTGAACAGGCTCATGCAACACTACTGAAAGTTCAGCTTGGACTCTCTCCTCTGCTATCAAGCATCAGAGCTTATGATGCAGCAATCCACCCCCAATGCTCTGCCAGTCTTGGGCCATTTATTATTGCATGAGCAGCCTGATTCTGTATTCCTCACTTATGGAATATGCCCTAAGAGTGTCGGAGACTTTTCAGAAACAACCCCCATATGTGGCAGGAGGTGATATGTGGGTGTGAGAAGTAGGAGATTTCTTTAAAGTTATCCTTGCTGTGAATGTCTTTATTTACCAGAATTAATCAATTCAGGGGTTGTGTCTTGCCAGCACAAATCTTGCACTCACACCTTAGTGTAAGTCTGGACCATGGGGCTCCTTACCAGCTTTTTTCTGTGTTTAAAGTGCTTGTAAAGCCTTGGGAACCCTGGTGAGAAGAAATCTCTGTGCAGTATAGGTGTGCTCTCTGGGACGTTTCCATTCCCTGCTCTGCTGTAAATCTGCTCTGTGACTTTTGACAAGTCACACTGCTGGTAACAGCTAGTTACCGAACCTAAAGGTTTGCAAAGGCCTCATTTAGCCGTTCTTTGGAGTCTGGGTGCGCAGAATTTGAGAATTGCAAAGTCTCTTGATGGACCATCCATCACATTGTCCCCATGACTGGAGCATTTACTTCTTCACTGTTTGAAGAGCAAATACACCAGTGTAAGAGCAGTGCTGTTCCGAACTACCATCTTTCAGATGCCAAGCTATCACCGAGTGTGGCAATTTAAGAAGGTATGACAAATGTTTAACAAGACTTTTAATGGCTGTTAAACCCAGAATGCTGGATATATTCCAGTTCAGGTAATTACAGTCAAGGCTGCTTAAAGACACTTTAATGGGATAGGGCATTCTCCACAGAGCCTCCAGTATGGAAAGAATGTAGGAAACACACAGCGCTGCTGGCAGGCAGGGGAGGGGGGCAAGCAGGGGTATTCCCAAAACAGGGCAGCAAGGAGAGTCATCAGTTTGCACGTCTTTGAGTGTGGTAGCTGAGAACAAAGAGCCTTTGGTAAGGGAAATAAACTTACCTTTGAAAAGCAGGAGAAAATAGCAGGCAGAACGTTAGGGAGCTGTGCTCAACTCAGCAGTTACTTGATGCCAACTTCCTTGTTTGTTGCTAAATTATAAACAAGTGGTATTTTGGAAGCTGCCATTTCAAACATCAAACCCCATCCTCAGAAGCCTCAGGATGTTTTCCGAAGAAGTAAGAAATTATGCTTGACAAACGCTATCTTCTGGTTTTGAACTCCACAGGTGCATCTGGATCATGCTTTCCTAAAATGAGATTTCTTCCCACATTTTTGTGAGTGCCAGCCTTTTAAATTTGATAAACGTGATCACTCTGAAGGGCCCTTTATGCAGCTATCAGCTCATTCTTTCCTTACAACTGGTTTATCTTAACGTGATTTCATTTTCTTACTGAGGAAATTGAGACACGCTCACAGACCTACAGCCCCAAATTAATCTGCACATGCAAGTGGATTTCAGTAAATTGGATAACATGAATCTGTTTGAAACAGGCAGATTGCTGGCCTTTGAGGCAACGCTGTAGATAACATCTGTTTTGACAGAATTTTGAGAGGACTGAGGATATGAGAACTTGGTGAGGGGTTTTTAGTGTTGCTGGTTGTCTGTCACTTGTATAAATGGTTAATTCTTAATAATTGTTTCCCTGCTAGTAGTAGGCAGAGCAATCAGAGACAAAGTGCATAACAGCAGTCAATCTTCCCTCTCTATTTCAGTGATTCCAGAGTAATTCTGTTTCTATCAGCCATGATTACTGTTGCTGATTGGCTTTGAGCAGTGCCTACACCTGGAATATCCACATTTTTATTCCCATTTGTTTACCCTCTCTTATTTTCCATTGTTCACCAACTTTGCTCACTGTTTACAGCCTGTGCTATTTCATAGAATTAGCTATTTGTATTAGACTACAATCTACAGGCTTGATTTGATTAGGAATATTAGGTCTAATTGTACTAGAAGTGATAAATAGTTTAAAGCAGCTAGGTGAAATGGAAGTTCAGCTCTTACCCTGATTTTCTCAGGTCAGTTTTATCCCATGCACACTGGACATCTTTCATTGTTCAAGGATCCAGGAGGGATTAACAATGTCTTAGTTACAACACTTCTAGCTGTGAGAAGTGTCTCTCAACTAAACAAGTACTGGAGTTGTTGAAATCTTACACTGGCTTTATTCCCAAACCATCACTCTGCCTACTGCCAATCTTGGAGGGCTTCACACCCCACAACAGATTATGATTTAGACAAAAAGGAGGGCTAGATGTGCTGTACAGCTTTCAGTGGAAGGTGCTGTCTTAATCAAACAGCAGATAGGTCAGGCAGGGCTATCAGCCCTGTGACCTGCTGAACACAAATTATTTCCAGATAAATACTGAACCTCTTCACAGGCTTTACTTTTAGAGGTTTCATAAGTGTACTTAATGCTATTACTGTCTGAAAAGCAATGGTCTCCTTGGTGACAGAGATGAAAATGTTCTTTAAAAGTGAATGTATTTGACCTTCATTTTTAAGGTGGGAACCAGTTTAGAAGACAGGATTATAGACCATGATTCAAGCTTATTACATCAGTATCAAGCATGGGTAAAACCATGGCATTATTCTGTGTTAACCTCCAGGCTACAGTGTCTCAACTCTTTGCTGGAGTTTATTTTTGTATTGCTCTACTGCAGTAAAGCATCTAAGGATCTAAGGGCATCTAAGGGCATCAGTAGTGCCAAATCTGTTAGCTATGTGATTTTTTCTCATGTCCCTGGATCACGACAGCATGTTAGCTACTTTCTGTATAGAACTGAGTAGCTCTGCCTGAGGAGAAAACTAGGTGTGGGATAGTTCACTGCAAGGATGACTCTTGAGAAATGTGAATCATTTTCCTCCCTCTGCAATTGTGTTTCATCAAACCCTGAGACCTTTCTACCTTGCTCTGGCACAATACAGCACTCCTGACCTTCACAGTCTCATGACTGTCACATTGCTTTAGGTCCTTTGAAATGAAAAGCCACAAAACACCCCTATAGCCTAACACATCTGCATTGAGGCTCAGTGAACAATGGCCAAAGTTAAACCCCAGCAGTGAGGGTATAGAGTATGATAGGGTGAAGGCACTAGCCTTGGAGTGCTTGACTTTAGGAAAGGACACATTGAAAGTATCAGCATTTCAAGGTAGGTACAGACAGTCTTCGATATGGTTTCTCAAATGACATTGCACTGTGTCCTGTGGGGTTTCTGAAAGACAGTGTGAAGGGTCTGACAGCAGGGCACTGAAAATCCTGCTGTAGCCTAGAGCAAAGAAAATGTTATTCTCACACTCCTCCAGCCCTCTCCAAGCATTGTCAGTCAGAACATGCACAAACAGTTCATCCTTATCTGTGTTACCATCAATATATAACTTTGTTATTAAAAGATATGGAATGAGATGCGCAGAGAGCCGTAGAGAGTTGTCTTTTTAAGTCTAAATGAAGAGTTCAGTTTTGAGAAAATAATACCTTAGAAAGTAAGGTCATGTTCCAGGAGACACAGAGGTAAGGGTTCATTTCCTAATATTGCTTATTCTGTATCTAAATCCTACGACTCAGTGTCCTATTCCAACTACTATCCCCCCTCTCCCTTATTTTAAAGGTATAACACTTCAAAACCTTCTGAGAAGGAAGACGAAGTGTGAGAAGTAGCCACAAGGAGGTCTGATACTGTAATGGTAAATACCTAGGTATGGTTTTATCTGGTGACTCACATTCACATAGGTCACAAAACGGTTCATAAGGGATTGGAATTAGCATTTCCTAGCAATTACTGTAGAAACGATTGAATTGCAAACATCCAATTACAGTGTCTTAGGGGTGTATTCTTTATGACCGCAGACTGAGTTTTTGAAACATAAAAATAAACCTAAACAAACCAGAAAGAGTGGAATCAGTTGTTCAGATGGGATTTGCTCATTTCTAGGCTGTAGACGAAGACAGCAGAATGTAGCAGCTCAGCAAGTACATCCAAGACTGAAAAGATATATCTGTCTGAATTTTGCCCATGAGAGGACGATGTTCTGCTTCATGAGTCAAATACCATTGCTTGGGAGAAATGATGACTGATCTACTGTCTAGTGCTCTGCCAACAAGTGTGAGCTTAATTATTTCTACCGCTAAGAGAAAACAGGAACTTGAGGCCCCTGGCACTCTCTCTTTGAATTTTCCTCTTGTTTTCTGTCCTAGAGGCTTGAGCTTCTCCTTAAGACAGCCTCTTCTAAACGCTGCCATGGTGAGGCAGTGCTATCAGCTATGCACAACAGCTCTCCTCCTGCTGCCTCCTAGCTCAGAAATCACCTAAGGCAAACCATAATAACTCATTATCCCACAGTCTGAGCATCAGAAATAATGAGCTGGCTGCTCAATTAAAATCCTATATCCTGTAATATAAACGCAGCGCATGGCTTACAGAACTTAAGGATCTCAGGGCTTAATTAGTATAACAAGAAATTCTGGGAGCAGTGACTAATACGGAACAGCACATTGCAGCTTGGAATTAATACGTTTTATAAGTTAAGATTAGGGTCTGGAGTATGATGAGGGACTTGCATGGCTGACAGGTTGAAGAACAGGAATATACTCCCTTCTGCCAAAGAATCTGGTACTTCAAAGCCTGCTACTCACCATTGCGCTGACCAATAATGTCTTGTAATTTCTCCATTCCCTGCTGTCCATCTACATCCATCCAGTATCTCTTGTTTTGCACTGGGTAAGCTGATGCAGTAGGTGGCATTTACTTCTACTTCTATACAGCTTGGCCTCCTAAGAACTTGATGAAGTAGATAATAAGACAGTCCTTAAAAACCAGTATAGCTATTCAGAAGGTTTAATGGCCTAGAATAACAGTGAAACTGTTAATGCTCTCCTAGTTCTTTTCCCAAATTAAAAGGTTTTAGAGGAATTGGAGATAACTGGTACTAAAGGAAGGCTCAGAGAAAAGGTCCTATTGCTCAAAGGTGGCAAGAAGGATGGATTGTTTAACCTTAGAAAGGATCTCCTCAGCCAGTCCTGCCAAAAGAAAGTGGTTTAACAAACATGTCTAAGAATAATATCTCTTTCTTTCTTTGATTTTAGCTTTTTGTTAACCCTGATGGTTTTGACAGCAATAGGCAATGGAGTGGCTACAGGTGCCATCATAACCCATGAAGGAACACCCACCTCCAGTGCAAGCATGGAAGAGATTAGTATCTGGAAGAAGAGGAACTTAGCTCCAAATCAAACAGTTGCCAGGCTACCATGCCTGGACATGTCTGTGTTTCTATAAGCAAACGTCTGGCATTTCTGCTCAATGTCTTTGTTTCATGCACTTCGACCCATCCAGTCAATTGCATTTCATTAGGGAGGTTTCAAACCACCTCTCAGTTCTCCAAGATAGAGCAGCCAAATTCCTTCCTTCACTAGAACAGCTTCATAGAAAAATCTCTCACTGATGTCATTTTCAAAATGTTTTCTCTTCTAAAGTTTCTCCAAAACAGAGGGGTTGTTTTGTTTTAGATTTGTGACACAAAAAAGGTGATTTATTTGTTATTTTATTCTGGTTTTCTGTTTTTTATTTTAAACACCCATTTTTGCTTTTTACACCCGGTGGGGTAAAAAAATAGTTGGAAAAGAATATGCATCAAATTCTATAAGACTGAAGAACTGGGGAAGGTGGCTCTTCTAATTCACTGGCTGATGTTGAAGCAGGATCCTGTGCTCTTCCCCTCTGTGAGAAATCTGTTCCTCTTCTAAGCAGGTCACTGGCATGAAGCTTGGGGAAAACAGGCTCCAATTCCCATCCCTATTACAGCTTCAGAAATGGAAGATGGGAATGAGTGAATTCCTTCATGTGGCAAATTTGAAATGCTTTTCATCAGGTCTCTCAGGGACTGATACAGCCTGTGTCTCCATTTCTCTCCCTTTCTAAGGGTGGAGCTACAGCCACAAAGCCAGTTACAGAGCTTCCCACCACCCTGTCTCTAGCTGAACATATTGCAGGTTTTGTTCCATCCACTGAGACAATACAATCACTTCTACAGACAGGAAATGAATCTTTCTTATTACCAAAATGGCAACAGATCCCTGTAACGTGCAGCTGGTGCCTGAGTATTTTGCATCTGAACCAGAGGATGATCTGCTCTCCTGTCCATTAACTGACAGAAGCATCGCGACTGGCTCCTCAGATCACTCACAAAGCCCTCTTTGCTCCCTCCCTTTTTCCACTCTACAGAAAACACTGTACTCATAAATTTTGTTTTTATAGGGAGTGTTGCGCTCCACAAAAATGTAATGCATGTTCATATTTCTCCATCTCCAACTGAGGTAACTGGAAACTATTAAATGCCCAAAGCAGCTACATAAAACAGCTTCTAAGTGCTTTCTTTTCCCTGGCACCCGCTGCTTGCAGATACACAGTGAAGTGTTTGAGCTTTCCCTGTTTGTGGTTTTTCTGCATCCTCACTCTCTGGAATGGATTTTAACTGCCCCGTTCTTCTTGGAAATGTATTTTTTATTTGGCAGCTTGTGTTGTTCAGTAAGAGCCAAGAAATAAGGCCCCCTACACCAGAGAGCCTTCCTGGAGCTGCTCTTTAAGGACCTTCTCCTTACTTGTTCCAGAGACCTTTTTTTGAGGAACACCTTTAGGGCAGTGACAAAAAGTATGCACCTTGTCCTGGATGTGAGTAATTTAAAAGCACAGGCTGCTGCAAGCTAGAAATAGCCTCCTTGAGAAAAAAGATTTCTCATAGCAGAGCTAGCTCTAATAGTCCAAACCCATTAAGTTAAGTGTGGGCAGCCTGGGCTCAGTGCTTGAAATCTGTACTTGTCCGCTTTTTTAATTAACAGTCCAAGCATCCCTGCTCTGTCTAGTGCCTCAGAATATGAGCCTTGAGCAGCAAAGCAACAGGCTGCAGATGGGTCTTCCTAATAGTTACTAAAGCACAGCCCTAAACAGTTTGAAACCCTGTTGTCATGAAGGCTTCACAGGCATTTAGCAACTGTCACTGATGCTGTGCATCACTGTATCCCCTTTGAGGTACTCTTTTGCTGTGGTTCTTGTGCTCCTTTTGCTGTATTTGCAGATCATGTTGATAATACCTTTTTTTCCTATAGTCTTTTCTAGAAGGAAAGAACTTGGCCTCCATGAGATCAAATGCACCATATCTTGCCTACTGTCAGGAAAATGGCTGTTACATGGAGCATGGTGAAAATTGCTATGGTGGATAGCTGCAGTTCACACTTGTGCTCATCCAGTAATGCCTTTTGACTGCTCAGGGTCAGAGGCTGAAATATTTCCTTTTCAATGAGGTCAGATATTTTTACTGTAGATTCTACAGAATTTAGATGAAACACAAGGTATGTGAAACTCTTATACCCCATGGAAATAAGGAGAGCAAAAGAGAGGGCAATTGCTCTATTGCTCTGCCTTGAGTAGTGGAGTTCCTGAACACAAGAGGTCCAATTTTGAATCAGCTGCAGCTCAGCAAAATTCAAGATGTGCAAAGTGTGATTCTGAAAGGAGTAGGGGTGAAGGTTTCCTGATGAAAGGAGGATGAGAAGGCAAAAGGCATTGCAACGATCTAATTAAATTCGATGCCAGGAGAGATCTCTGATGCCTGGGTGGTGAGCAACCAGCAGGTGTCTTCATTACTTAGACTGATGGTGACAAGCTACATAGAAAATTACAGGGTAGCTAGTTTAATTTCAGCTGCAAAGAAAGTCTCAGCAAGTCTCCGGAGAGATGGAGTGGGAGGAAAGCCCATAGAGGTTCAATATGATAGCTTGATGTTTGGACAAGAAATAGTGTTCCAGAAGAGAAGACCTGGGCTCCTTTGAGCTTAAAACCTTTTTCTTTAGGAGCAAAGAAAAAGAATAAAATTAGGTGGTTTAAAAGAAAATAGGGTGGTTTAAAGGAAAAAACAATCAACATGGCTGACTACCACTATTTTAAATGCTTTGACCTATATCCCAGTGGAAAGCTGTTGATTTCACACAGTCACTCTCATTTGCCACCCAGGAATGTGGGACTTATCCCTTCTCTAGCAGCCCCAGTTTGCGCCAAGCCATGGGATGGATGGAAGGCACTGTTATTGGTGCTAATGGCTGCTCTTCAATTTTCTTCTTCAAAGAAATTGCTTGCAAGCTGGAAAAATGTTTCAGCATTAACTGTGAGCTGTTATCAGACTTGTGCAGGTTGCAGCTTTTACAGTTAAGGATGCAAAGGAGTATTCATTCAAGCACTGGCTTCATATCACAGCTGGGCAAATTTATGAAAGCATTTCAATGCAAAAATATGTGAAATTTTCATTGCTTTTTCATGTTGGTTCATACAGGTAACTTCTGTCAATGAGATTTTGATAGCCCCTGCCTTGGAGGGGTTAAAAAGCAAGTATGACATTAGACTGCAGTTCCCCATTTCAGAGGAGAGCAGCATAGTAGCAGGACATGTCTTCATCACATAATTTGAAGATGGGGTCTACAGCTTTTTTCTTCCTCCCTGATGCTCTGTTAAATATTCTTCCATCTGTAATGATGCAGGAATTAGGGAAGAATATAAGAAACCAAATATGGAAGGAGATGAGAAAGTATTATTTCAGTTCTGCAGTGAGGATGTTTTACAAAGGTCAAACCAGCAAATGTTGTCCAGGTACTTTAATATGCTATAGGAACATTTTTTATACATCAAAACCTGTTCTTCTGTTACAAATAAGCAAATTGCATTTGAAAGCCATGACAAAACATAATTTTGAAATACTAAGATATCCCCTTGTATTGACTTGCCAAGACTGGAATTTGGAATTGGGTTTATTTCAATGTTCTTGTCCCAGTTAGGAGGAGAGTTTGAAAGATGACTCTAATGAAATGTGATGTGTCTTGCCACAAGGAAATGGGAAGCCTTTGATTTATTTTTAAATTCTTTTTGCTGACTCAGAGTAAAAATAGGGTGAGACGGAAGGTATAAAGCACTGGTTTGGATTTGCAATTGCCTTTCTGTTGACATCATAATGGATAGAAAAGATATGAGTAGTCCAGGATTGATACTTAACAGTGTATTCAATTAATTTTGAAGGAAAAATAAATATGTGGAATGGAGCTTAGCTAAACTTTGACCACCTGGAAACATAGCTTGTGATAAGATCTTTAAAATATGCACATTTGCTGCATCACAAATCAACGTTTAATAATTTACATTCTATCTTTATCTTTTTAGAACTATATTAAAGCTATGCTCATTTTCTGAGTAAAGTGGTGGCAGAACTGAAAAGCAAGGTGTAATAGACAGTAAAAATTAACCATTTCACCTTCCATTTCTCAACAGTCCCCTTGTTTTTACTGGTGAAAATGAAGTATCTCTCACCCAAGATCAGGCTGAGTTTGGATTGTTGGCTAAAGAAAAAGCTCTGGAAACTGGAGGAACAGAGGTAGTTTTGTATCTTTATTTCACTTCTGTGAACTGCAGAAGATGATAGCTTAGCAAACCTGAGATTGCTGCCCAGGCTGTATGCATGGCAATCCAGGGAGCAATTACAGACAAAGAAAACCTGGTGCCTGACACATTGAGAAGGAATCAGGTTATTTGTATTTTCACCAAGTTCATGCAGATAGTAAGAAAGGGACAACTGTTCCTGTGCACGTTTTCTCTCTACTTAACATAAGATGTTTGTATAGTGCCTAATTAAAAAAAGAAGGGAAAAAAATTATAGCAACCTTTGCAGATAACTTAAGGATTGCAAGAGTGCAAAACCAACAGGGAATGGAGAAAAGCTGTAGTCTGTAATGCTTTATTTCTAGCATGACATAGAGTTTTTATTTCTAGGTCTTTCCTAGCTAAAATTGATGAGCTTACCTATCAAGAGAGTAAAATAGGGCAAATTATTCTTGATGTTGTGAAAAGCAAAGCTGCTTCTTCAATCTGCTAAACAAACGTGGCTCTATTTATTAAGCAGCTCCTTTTAAATACACAGCACAGCATACCATTATAGGTAAAGAGCCCTGAAAAAACAGTGAGACATCTTCAGAAGAGGAAGGATGAGTGCCAAGCTTTGTTAAGTTACAATGCCAGCAAGTTATTAGCACCTCTGTAATGCAGACGTATATGTGAAAATTAACACTAAGCAGGTGTTTCCAGAAATAGATCCCCTCAATTACTTTGATAAAGACCTGACATGGAAGCAGGTCTGTATCTGCTCATTTGTCTCACCAGCAATGTCTGGGCAGGGTTCATCGTTTTTGACTACACATCCAAAAAGTGAGTAGTCAGCAAAAGCAGGGGACGATATACAGGCATGTGTAACATGGGCTTTTCAAGCAGCTGAGCTATTACACCCATAAAAGTACCTGTGTCTCTTGACTGAGTACAGAGGTAGCATTGGTGGCAACCCTGGGCTAGCTTCTGGCGCTGGATGTGGTCTAGCTGCTTATAGCTTGATGGCAGCATTCAAGCATACCATCCTGGTCATCTCTTTAGCAGTGGAGAAGACCCAGTGAACAGAGTTGTTGGCATCAGTATATCCTTGGGTACATCCATTCTTATGACTGGAAGGCTGACCTCCACCAGCTACCTTGACTAGCTCTTTTCAACACTGGGGTTTAGGTATCTGCAATGTAAGCTTCTGCTGCTGAATTAGGTATGATGATAATAACAATTCTGATTTTAACCAGGTGAAGTCAGATGGCATGTATCTTAGCATAACAGAGATGATTTAGTGTGTTTGTCTTCAGTTGGCACACGGTTCTCAGGATGTAGCACATGAGAATCCTCCAAGCTCTACTGCACAAATCCTCACTGCATCCACCTGAAGTAAGGCAAAGACGCTTTCACATGTGGAAACAGAGAACACAAGCCTGTTGCTGAATCCAGTAAAGCCCATGGTCCACAAAGGCCTAGGTCTTTAAAATCTTTGTAGCTACATGAACACAGCACTAAATCAGTGTCCTTCAGTACCTTAGTTTATGCTTGGTGGCATGCTCTTCAACTTTTCCTCTGTAATGGTGGCAAATTAAACCAGGGCTTCTAGAGGTCAGGCCACATGTTGTTCATCAGCAAACCACCTCATGAGCTCATCCACATTCTCCTTCTCTCAGACTTTGACAACCATATATGATCAGGGTTCGGTGCTAGAACCAATAACAACATTTTCATCAGTGACCTGGAAGACAGGACAGAATATACCCTTCACATGTGTGTAGATGAAACCAAATTAGGGAGTATGGTTGACATGGTAGAGGGTAGGACTGTCATTCATGTGGATTCACCTTGGCAAGCTGAAGAAACAGGCCGGCAGTAACTTTAAGTCCAATGAAGAAGATAAATGCAGACACCAGGAATGCCTCATACAATGTGCTGCTATTACCACAATGTGCTAATACTGTTACCACAGCTTTCTATTAAGCTCTGAGGTGTCCAGGTGGCTGGTTATCACTGTGGTTTTGCTCAGAAGCTATTAAAATTGTTAAAGGGCAGTTTTCTTCCTGCTACTGGCTCAGTTATATCTCTGGTTTGTAGTCCTCATTAAAAGAAAAGGATGAAGATGCATAAACAGCACAGTCAAATTTAATGTTGGTAAACCCAGGAACTTCAATATATAGCCCCTGAAGAAATTTAGTGTGTACTTGATTTAATTTATTTTCCACTAAAACTATTTCTGAGTAATAATTATTAATTAACACTGATATAATACTCTAGCAAGGTCATGTGTGCTTATCTTAAAAGTTTATTTGAAAATGAAGTTTGTGGCTACATCACTAAAGAAATCCAATTTCAGGTTGAAACCAGCTGTCAAGCAGTAATAGTTGGTGCATGTAAAGAGTTACTGCTCTTATGGATTCTTGAGCTGAGTTTTCAGTTACCTGATGACACTTCTGTGTTGCTGAAATTGTCATTTTGCAAGATTCATACAAGTATCTCCTGATTAAGTCTCCCCAGGTCTTTGTAAGATTTTCAAAGAGAAATAAAACTGTTTAGTTAAGTTTGGATGTGAAACCTGTTGCAGAGGCAAACCTGTGATATCTGTTATATACATATACCTGGATACCCAGGTCGGTTTCTTCAGCATTATTCTTCTTGGACTCTATCCTATGATACCTCTATATTTAGTAAAAATTTAAAAGCTGAAAAATATGCCTGGCACCCCTGAAATATGCTCAAGTTTGGCAAAGGCTGGCAAATGCTCTGACCACACCACCCAAGTCGTGGAAGACAGATGCAGGGACTGTGAGAATGAAGACCTTGGGCCCACTGTAGGAGAGGATCTGGTTTGAAACCATCTTAAGAACCTGAACGTACACAGGTCCATGAGACCTGATAAAATCCATCCGCGGGTCCTGAAGGAGCTTGCAAATTTGCTAAGGATCTCCCAATGTTGATAAGCCACTGGCCGTCATATTTGAAAGATCATGGCAGTCAGATGAAGTTCCCGATGACTGCAAAAAGGGAAATATAACCCCCATTTTCAAGAAGGGGAAATTGGATGACCCGGGGAATTACAGACCAGTCAGTCTCACTTCTGTGCCTGGCAAAATCTTGGAGCAGATTCTCCTGGAAGGCATGCTAAGGCACATGAAAATCAACAAGGTGCTTGGTGACAGCCAGCATGGCTTCACTGAGGGGCAATCCTGCCTGACCAATTTGGTGGCCTTCTATGCTGGGGCTACAGAACTGATGGATAGGGGTAGAGCAGTTGATGTCATCTACCTGGACTTGTGTAAAGCATTCGACACTGTCCCACACGACATCCTTGTCTCTAAATTGGAGAGACATCAATTTGATGGATGGACCACTCGGTGGATAAAGAACTGGTTGGATGGCTGCACACAAAGAGTTGTGGTCAATGGCTCAATGTCCAGCTGGAGACCAGTAACGAGTGGGGTCCCTCAGGGATCGGTGTTGGGACCTGTCCTGTTCAACATCTTCGTCACTGACATGGACAGTGGGATTGAATGCGCCCTCAGCAAGCTTCCTGAAAACACCAAGCTGTGTGGTTCAGTTGACACCCTGGAGGGAAGGAATGTCATCCAGAGGGACCTTGACACGCTTGTGAGGTGGGCAGATGCCAACCTCATGAAGTTTAACCATGCCAAGTGCGAGGTCCTACACCTGGGTCGGAGCAATCCCAGGCACAGCTACAGGTTGGGCAGAGAAGAGATTCAGAGCAGCCCTGCAGGGAAGGACTTTGGGGTGCTGGTCAATGAGAAAATGAACATGAGCCGGCTTCAGTGTGTGCTTACAGCCCAGAAAGCCAACCGTATCCTGGGCTGCATCAAGAGGAGCGTGACCAGCAGGTCGAAGGAGGTGATCCTGCCCCTCTACTCTGCTCTTGGGAGACCTCCCCTGGAGTATTGTGTGCAGTTCTGGTGTCCTCAACATAAAAAGGACATGGAACTGTTGGAACAACTCCAGAGGAGGCCACGAGGATGATCAGGACTCTGGAGCATCTCCCGTATGAAGATAGGCTGAGAAAGTTGGGGCTGTTCAGCCTGGAGTAGAGAAGGCTGCATGGAGACCTCATAGCAGCCTTCCAGTACCTGAAGGGGGCCTATAGGGATGCTGGGGAGGGACTCTTCACTAGGGACTGTAGTGATAGGACAAGAGGTAACGGGTTCAAACTTAAACAGGGGAAGTTCAGATTGGATACAAGGAGGAAATTCTTTACTGTGAGGGTGGTGAGGCACTGGAATGGGTTGCCCAGGGAAGTTGTGAATGCTTCATCCCTGGGTGTGTTCAAGGCCAGGTTGGACAGAGCCTTGGGTGATATGGTTTAGTGTGAGGCATCCCCTGCCCCTGGCAGGTGAGTTGTAATTTGATGATCTTAAGGTCCTTTCCAACCCTAAGTATTCTATGATTCTATGATTCTAAATTCTGACCTAAATACCAAAGGCCATATTTTTATTTCTAAAGACAGATTTTAAAAAGCCTTGTACCTGCACATAGAGACATAGTGCAAAAATTACCAAAAAAGGGGCCCTAACATCTACCTGCACTGATATTCTACTCCTTTGGAAAGGGGAGTACCTCCACTACTCCACTCCATCTGCCCTTGAGTAACAGGCTTTGAACAGAAGAGTGTAAGAGCTGGGTACATGATAGGCAGGTCCGGAACTGTGTCCTACCGTCAAGAAAATGTTGACATCAAACCCACCTTGTATAGCAGTATTATGACAAAAAAAAAGAAAAGAAGGAAAGTATGAACCGTGCATAGAACTGACACATTGACATGAATTTAAGGAGCAGAGAGACTTGTATTGAATTTTTCCCTAGTACAAGGATCAATAATTTGTTTGTTGACAAATTTAAAATTGCTATAAGGGGCAAACAATCTCATTTTCAGTTCCCTGACAGATGATTCTTGCAGTAGACCTATGACTCCAGGTCATGGGAGTGTGTATGGTACAGACCCCTTCATTCTCTGCTCTGCAGGAGACTACTGGCTTTAGGGCGTTTTCACATCTATTTGTAAAGTGTGTGCTGCCTGCTGTAGTGCTGGAAGCCTGTCATTCAATTTTCTATCAATCAAGAATCATCATCACCAAAATATATTGGGCTGCACATAAATTCCCCTGTTTCTTCAAATCCTGAGTTAGGCTCTAATGAGACCTCTGGTGATGGTAGTAACTGTGATATAGTTGGTATGAAATTTCTCATAAGCAGTGTGCTGAGTCAATGCAGGTCAGACTGAAAAGACTAAAAAAGCTTTTATTTATGGAACATATGAAGGAGAAGTGTACAGCACTTTATTTTCCACTGCTCTTGAGTTTGTCTTGACATCAACCTGAACTTTACCAAATTCAAAACCTGTAGAGGGTTATTTTAATTCTAAGATTGTCCTCAATCTGTTAAGTACTGATGACATACACAAGTGGTTATGCCCTAACATCCAAGCAGCCTTAGTAAGATACAGAGCATGGTACCAACGTGTTATGTATTGCTGGAATATAATTTAAACTATTCAAGCATATAAATTGAAAACTCATTCTAAAGAATTGCTTTGCTTTCCTAAACCGAGTGTATGGTAAAAACAGCCAAGACATTCAGGTGACTTATTGCTGGAAATGAATGTAATAATGTAATTCATGCTGCATAAGGCAGACTTTATTGTTGATGAGTAGTGTTTGGTTGGTATTAAACTCTGATTTGCAGAATAGGAAATTCCTTAAGGAAGCAAAATTTCTTGCCAAAGCTGGCAATAAGAGTGCACAGTGATTAACAGCACGTCGAATCATTCACTAATAACTGAACCAGTCAGCCAACACAGCCACCCGCTGGTTTGAAAACACCATGAAAGCAACTTATGTACCCGTTCTATATTTAAAGTGGGACTATATAATTGCCAGTATAATAACTCCATCTTTAACTCAACCTATTTCTTTAAAAGAAAAAGCTATAGAACCCTCACCTGAACTAAATAAAGTTACTCTTCCTTCTCTGCCCACCAGGGAAGTGTCATCTCCATTTTCTCTTTGTGCAGAACATTATTCAGAAACAAACTGCAATTCTTAACTAACCTTTTATACAGTGCTGCCTTAAGCAATTTAGTGGGAGCTTTTCTTGGGTGAAGATGATGAGATTTTGCTGACAAGAAAGAAAATTTACTTCATATTCTGCCAAAATGACACCCTGTATCTCTGCCAACTCATCTCAGACTTCCAGTTTGTCAGGGGCAGACACATCTGAGATCTTCTTATCATCCCTTCTGCAACAATGTCCTCTAATAGCTGGAGATATGATGGTGTCTTGTGTAGATATTATTTGTTATTTGGAGATGTTATGGTGTTATTTGACATGTAGTGTGTCCTGGGGATTTCTCTGTTCTTGCCTAAAAAGGGTGCACAAGGATTGAGTAGCTCCTGCAATTTATATAAGAGTTTATGAAGTCCTGTGCTGCAACTGGTCATGTCCAGCATATAGTGTTGACACAGGACAATGATGGCTGTAAATCCTCTATGTCCCCAAGTAATCCCGTAGGGAAAAGTAGAAGAACCTAGCTTATTTTATGCACTCTTTGTTCAAAACCATGAACAAGGGAATGAGACTGAGGAAGAGCTGAGAGGTCCAGCAGGCTAAGTTATGGCCTTTGAACCACTTTGTCCTCTCTCTGCTGAATGGATTTGCCTGGATTTCTCCCAGATGTCTTCAGGTTCATGGGTTGTTCTTTTTAAGGCGTGCTAGTGATTTGATCACTACTGATGTGTAATCCTTCCTCATTTACTTTCTACCTTCCCCAGTTCCAGAAAACAAAGTAAATCCAAGCACTGTGAACAAGGTTTGGTGGTGGCAGGTTAGAGTTGGGAAAGGAAAGAAATACTGGAATATTTATTTCCAGCTTCTGCTTCTACCAAGACAAAAGCCATTACCTGAGTTTGAAGAGCAATAATGCCACTTTCAGATTTAGTAAGCAATGGGAAAGTACCTGCCCCAGTGACAATAAGGCATTCTCTGATAGTAACAACTGCAGAGTAAATTGGAGCAAACATACTGAATGGATGAGCCTCAGATGTAGCCTTTTTCAAGTGTTTTCCCTGGAGTTTACACAAGGAAGCTTCTCTGTGAAACTATCATGTCTTAAAATTAAGAACTGGGAAGGAGTTGAAATTTCCAATGATTCCTATGAAATAAAAACCAAACAATGCGTCTTTCTACCTGAAATACAAGTCCAGTTATTGGGGTTTTTCCCACCCCCCCAACAAAAATATTTCATTGCAGCTGTTCAATATTTCCTTCTGATCTTAAATCAGAAGTATTTAGCAAAATTGTACAAGCTTCATTTCAGAAACACTGAAATGTCAGAATTAAAATACAGCAATCATAACTGTTAAAATAGACATTTTCTAAAGTGCTTCACACTTCAGTACATTTCTAAAATCTAGTTAGACTTGACACTCCAAAATATTTATGGGACTTAAAAGGGAAGATGCATGAGTGTGCCAACATCAATCTTACAAACTCATGAGCTTTCAGTCAGAGCCAATATTGGGCATGGAGCCTTTCAAAGCCTAAGTGAGATAGAGTATCCTAATTTCATAGATAGGGAAAGTACAGTTAGGCATTTGATCATAAAAGGAACAGAGGAATAGAGACAGTTTGGGCAAGGAAACAGTTCTGGGCAAGGAAACGCACCAAAGGAAACCTTCAAGGTGAGCATGGGCTGAGTCTCTTAGGATGCAATGGGACTCTTGCAGGACTGAGCTGAAGACTATGAGATTATTCTTTATTCTTTCAGTTGATTTAAATATATTTGCTTTTGTTGTAGGTTTTTAGCTGCCTAATTTGGTATTGCTGTGGGGCAGGCAGCAGCTGAAATGAAAGCACTGTAGGGGTTGTCCTCTTTCTTAAACTGTGATTCTCGTTAAAATAAACTTCTCCAACAATAAGAGTATGGTCTTAACTCAGGATAAATGTCAGTGTCTCAGCACATATTCTACACCTGAAGTTGGTTATGAGATTTTGAGTTGAAATAATTTCCTTCCAGAATGGTAAAAAGGGAATGATATAAGGGGTGTAAAATGCTGCCCTCACAATTTAGGTTCAAATATCACAACAGTTTTGGCCAGTTTGCAGCAGAAAGACATGTGAACAGGGTTTTATTTGGGAGCTCAGTAATACATTAATAGGTCTTGCTGTCAGGAAGATCCCCCTGAAACCAGCATAAACTTTTCCAATTGCTTTCCACGGATCCTATATATGCCTTTCTCCCCTCACTGTGTATAATTCCTTTTGCCTCGCTACCTTCACATACTTATTGCTAGTCATGTTCCTCATTACTCTTTCCCTCCAGGATCACATGAAAAATTGAGCTCCTAATTCCTTGTAAATTTACTTTCCCATCTCTTTTTAGTTCTCACTAATATACATATATATATATATATTTCCCCAATAGGAACTTCAATATCTGTGCTACAGATCATGGACAAAATTGATTATGGTAATATTCCTGTTTACACACTACTTTAGCAGTTTGGGAAAGTTTGTATAGTGTAGTGTAACCCTGTCAGAAAAGAGCATAGCAGACATGTCAACTCAGATAATAAACCCTTAGTTTCTTACTAACCTTTACATTTCTTTTGCATTTCCAATTATGTTTTTTGGCTTAGAGAAAAATAGAGCATTTCATGCTTTTGATATTTTTTTTTACCTATATTAAAAAAATCCTGTTTTTTAAAAAATCATAAAAATTAATGTGCATGAAAAACATCTGGGGTTTGTAGAATATTCACTTTTGTGAAAGCACCCAAATCCTGAAGGTAGTTTTTTGCCATATAAAAAATAGTGGGAAAATTCAATTATTTTTGGGAGAGGGATTAGCAGATATGAGGGGGACAACATCCTCCAATCAGTTCTAAGACTCATTATCATCTGTTTCTAATCTTTGTGAATCATTCTCCACTACCTCTGATGTATACCCAAGAAGGATTGAGAGTTCTGTGATTACATCCCTAGACAGGTGATTTGCTTGATCACTAATAGCAACATCACTTTCTTACAGAATTATTCAATAATCCAAATCAATGCACACTTAAACTTCTGGGCTCTGGTGGACATCTTCAAGATCTGGATGTTCAGGCTCTACCACCTTGGTGCCTCATAAGGCTACCTGGGATTGAAAGTTTCTCTTTGTAATAATATCAGTGCTTCCTACCCTGCAGGACACATGGATTTGATATATTCTCAGACTCATACTTACCTCTTCAACTTGTCACTATAGTAACTCTGGCTCCTCTCTGTAGGCAGATTTCAATTTAATTATGGTCTCTACCTGCAAAGGATCCCACAATAAAGAGTTGATTTGAGTAGTTAACAACTTGAAAGCAGTAAAATAACTTTCTGTGGTCTTTGGTACCAATCTGTAGAACAAATGTTCCAGAGCAAGTCAGTCTTTCAGGTCTCTAACTTGCCCAAGCCACTTTTGTTTTGCCCTTGACTGTAATAAGTGATCTCCCTGTTCTTGTCTCAGCCGAGTCAGGACCTCTACCCTGTCCAGTTGAGGCGGGAAAGTGATAGAAAGGTTTGGTGGGCACCCGGCATCTAGCCAAGGTTAACCCACCACAGAGACAAGTAGAAAAAAGTGTTTCCAGTGATGATTAAATGGAGCTGAAGTTTAGTAAGGAATAGTTTCCATTTGGTTTCATTTGGCTTCACCTGGAATCATGTAGTTTTCATTTTCCTTCCTTGTATTTCTAGATAGAAGTTATGATGAGAAATGTAGACCTAGATACAACCTGCCAAGGAATTTGCATTGATTTAGGACCCAAACCCAGCTTGTGTTATTCTGACAGATAAAGAACTAGGCTTTTCTCTGCAGGGTAGACCAAAAATAAAGCTTACCTGCATGTTTTCCAGAGTCTGATTTAAGCAGGCTGTGGAAGTTCGGATCCTGAGGATTAGATCTGCTCTCTAAGAAGCCTTGAATTCTCAGTATTAGTTAATGTATGTCAAAACTGTGAGACTTTTAGCACTGCTGCTGTGTTGCCTCTGTGTAAATAATAATCATTAGTTTTATAATACAACTATATCCTGCTCATACCAGTGCAGTTGATCAAAGACCTTGATGCCTACAAAACAATAAGTGAAAGCAGAAAAGCAATCCTTTTTAATACCATTTACTGGGCAGCTTGGGAACAAAGTAGATCCTAACCTCCTTATATAGCATCAGGTCCTGTAACTTGAGTTGGTTCTGGTGGCCCATGGCTTAGGTAACACACAGATCAATGTTGTTAAACCTAGAAGAAGCTGTGACTTGAAAGATATTTCTCTCAAAGTTGGCAGTGTGGCAGTGGGCTATTCTGAGTATTCACAGCCTATTCCAGACCATGATGGTTTGACACATATGTCTCACACAAATATTACAATGTCCAGTATAAGACACATTAGGATAAAAGTTTAAAAAATGGACTTTCAATAGAGTGACTAGAGATGCTGAACATCAAAGATCTCAGGAATGGCTTTTCTTACACTTTAACCTTGAATTTAAATGTTTTTTTCTTCTACATTTTTAACACTAAAATACAATTTTAATACTAAACAGAAATTTCAGGTTTCATACACCTATCATTTCTAAATAGGTATAATTACTTTTAATTATATGTCTAATTTTTAAAACAAGACATTGTAATGTCTCTAGATTACTCTAGCAAGTAATATATCCACTACTGCTCCTACCTGCCAGTGTTATTGGCCTATCATATATGAGCACAGTCTGCTTCTAAATCAGGCAAGTCCTGCAGTTTTCCAGATCTTTAATTAGCGTCAATGAGCAATAGATAACACTTCATAAAAGCTTGTTTCTTTCTTGTTGCAGCCCTGGCATTATTCAGCTAAGCAATCTATGAGAGGGCATGATAGCCTGAATGTTGAGAGACTTGAGTTGCACTCTCATGTGGTTTGCATGTGATCTGAGAAACACACCATCCCCTTAAGCTCCATTTTCCCTCCTTGTAAAGTAGAAGTTAGCCACAATGATGTTAATCTCCTTTAAAGTTTAGTGCTTTGGAGAAGATTTATCTCAACATCAAGTGTTTGGAATGTCTTTGTCCACATCAAACCTCTTAGTACGTCAGCAGCATCCTAGTCACTGCATCCAGTAAAGTTTAGAATATGATTCACCTGAAATAAATAAGGTTTCCACTATAAGATGAGATGAGTCCCCACTAAACTCTTTTAGTTCCAGCAATCAGCTCTGCTCACACTGCAAGTAAAGTCCAAGTTTATTTGCTCAAAGAAAGACATTGACATGGTATACCCCCATATTAAATTAAAAAACACTGTTTAAGTTATTATTTTATAACAGAGGGAGTGAAAACTTATGAGCTGTTTGGAGCACAGGCTATTTTTATTATGTCTGGAGAATTCCTAGTGCATTGGGTGTATAAGACTCGTTACTGGAGACCAGTAACGAATGGCGTCCCTCAGAGATTGGTGTTGGGACCAGTCTTGTTTAACATCTTCGTCGCTGACATGGACAGTGGGATTGAGTGCACCCTCAGCAAGTTTGCCGATGACACCAAGCTGTGTGGTTCGGTTGATACCCTGGAGGGAAGGAATGCCATCCAGAGGGACCTTGACACAGTTGTGAGGTGGGCTGATGCCAACCTCATGAAGTTTAACCATGCCAAGTGCAAGGTCCTACACCTGGGTCAGAGCAATCCCAGGCACAGCTACAGGTTGGGCAGAGAAGAGATTCAGAGCAGCCCTGCAGAGAAGGACTTGGGGGTGTTGGTTGATGAGAAAATGAACATGAGCCGGCTTCAGTGTGTGCTTGCAGCCCAGAAAGCCAACCGTATCCTGGGCTGCATCAAGAGGAGCATGACCAGCAGGTCGAAGGAGGTGATCCTGCCCCTCTACTCTGCTCTTGGGAGACCCCACCTGGAGTATTGCGTGCAGTTCTGGTGTCCTCAACATAAAAAGGACATGGAACTGTTGGAACAAGTCCAGAGGAGGGCCACGAGGATGATCAGGGGACTGGAGCACCTCCCGTATGAAGACAGGCTGAGAAAGTTGGTGCTGTTCAGCCTGGAGAAGAGAAGACTGCATGGAGACCTCATAGCAGCCTTCCAGTACCTGAAGGGGGCCTATAGAGATGCTGGGGAGGGACTCTTCATTAGGGACTGTAGTGATAGGACAAGGGGTAACGGGTTCAAACTTAAACAGGGGAAGTTTAGATTGGATACAAGGAGGAAGTTATTTCCTGTTAGGGTGGTGAGGCACTGGAATGGGTTGCCCAGGGAATTTGTGAATTCTCCATCCCTGTCAGTGTTCAAGACCAGGTTGGACGAGGCCTTGGGTGATATGATTTAGAAGGGGGTTGGAGCTAGATGATCTTAAGGTCCTTTCCAACCCTAACGATTCTATGATTCTATGATAAGCAGAGTTCTCAGACTGCTATTTTGTGTTTGGTTTATGGAAAATTTCCACATCAACTTTTATTCTAATTTGTTGTAATCACAGCTTGAAATTAAAGTATTTTGGGATATTTGGATTCAAAATCATAGAAAAAAAAGTTGTTGGAAGGGATTTTAGGATCTCATCTGGTTTAATACCTTCTGCAGACTAGTGCCAACTCCAAAATTGCATTAGTTTTTCCTGGACCTTCTCCAGTCAAGTTTTTAATATCTCTAAGGAGAGATGTGCCACAACCAGCATTTCTCAGCATAACATATTACAATGTTTGATAGGGCTCATTTTGATTTTCTTTCTCCCTTATGTCCACTCAGAATTTCTCTTGGTGTAATTTGTGACCACTGCCTCATCTTTCTTTGAGAATCCCTGAGAAAGAGTCTGGCTCCGTCTTCTCTGCATCTTATCATTGTGTACTCAGTCTTTCCATATTATTTACATTCAGTCACACTATTATATAGACTTCACTTTCATTTATGGAACAGGCATGTTCTTAGTTAATAACATTCATATTTGCAGGGTAATAAAACAATATAGTGATAGATTGGAAAATCCCCTGACATTTTCCACCGTCTGAATGATTGTCAGTGAGTTCCAGGATTCTTTTGAAAAGGCTTCTTCCATCAGGACATTTTAAAGACTATTTGTGTCAGCTTCTGTAGGAGGAGTTGCTGGTAGTAATCATCACCTATGCATTTTCAGCATGGATAATTGGGAAATTACCGAAGACTCCTTAATACTTTTAATCTTTCTGTTATATATGAGAATGAGTGAAATGTGAAATGAAGAAAGAACTGGTAAAAAGGGTCACAGTGTCTTTTCCTGTGATCTGCAGAGGTAGGCTCAGATGAATCAAATAAAAGAATTGAACTTGTGTAATTCTTTCTCGTTATGAATTCTTATCTGTTGCAAATGAATGAAGCAATCTAAATTACTGATTCAAACTGTGCTGAAAGCATCTTCTTTACAAAATGGGAGACAGATGAAATTTCATGGCAGAAAGCACGCTTTCTCTACTATATATAGATGTGATGCTGAAAAACATTTGCGAGGCATTGCCAAGACTTTACCCAATCACTTGGTTGTTCGGGCATTTATACTACTAAATAAAACAAGCTACAACCTTCTTCTAGGGCTAACCTTTCCCACAAAAAGGAGGTCTGTAACCAGTTTGTCTGCTAGGAATGGTCCTTGGGGTGTCTTTGCTGGTTTTCTCATCATCCAGGTTTTGTTGGTTGACGATTTGGGTTGGAAGCTCATACCTCTGCTCCAACCCCCTGCCATGGGCAGGGACACCTTCCACTAGACCAGGTTGTCCAAGCCCCATCCAACCTAACCTTGAACACTGCCAGGGATGGAGCAACCACCACTTCTCTGGGCAACTTGTGCCAGTGCGTCATCACCCTCATAGCAAAGAATCATGGCCTGGTTCTTGAACCTGAGATCTAGTCCTGTTTATTTACTATTGTATTGATGTCTTTGAGTACTCAGAGAGCTGCCCTTGTCTTGTGACAAGTCTGGAGACATTCTTTTCATTTCCAAGGCTTTCAGTACCTTTCGTTCTGATAGACAATCATAGTGCAATGAATCATTGGCTTTCTGCGGCTTGCTTTTTCAACATAAATTGCAAAGCTGTGGTTTAATACACATTCCCCCATTTTGCTGATGCAGCAGACATCAGGATTTAGAACGTGTCAGACCTTCATCACAGCATTACCTGTCAAATGGGTCCTTCTGCCAAGCCACATAAGTAAATTTAAGCTTGAAAACTTTCTTACTGGAAACAACAGGATTTTTCTTCCTAGACAAAGTGCCACATGTTGCCTTATTTAGTTGAAGTTAGATTGATGTTTTTACTAGCCCATTTCCACATATATTCTGAAGTCTTCAAACAAGAAGTGGATGATAAGCGGGTCCCCAATTACATTGAAATGTGCATTTGGATACTGAAGCTTAAACTGAGCACTATGAGTAATGCTACACACTTGTAGGATCACTTAAAAAGTGCGTAGCTATTGAAAACATGTGTGTAATGGGTGGGAGCAAGAGGTAGAGCTCTGCTGGGATTTATTATGTAGATCTTTGGAAAAAGTTGGCAACTTCCACTTGATTTCTACTTCACTATTTAAAATAATTGTTCTCCTCTGAGCTTTACGTGTTTCATGGAAGTATTTTAGAATTAATTCAATATGTTCAGAGTTTTTCACTTGGAAAAAGCTAAAATGAAGGTAATTGTTCTGAGTATTTGGTGTTTTGGCTTGGGTTTATTTTTGGATTGGAAAGCAGTCTCCAGAGATATTTAGTGCTAGCGGTGACCTGTGTGTGACTGCAGCTCATTTAAAATACCACTCTAAATGCAACCTTTTCTGTATAGTCACAGCATTCCTTTAAATTCCAAGAGCTTGCCAGTAGCTTGATTATCTGTTCCAATATTTTTTCTAGAAATTCAAGCTGGTCTGACTGGTCCTTAACTCTCTGGCTCATTTGGTTTATCCTTTTAAAGAGACTTTCTTCCTGAATTCGATAACTATTTCCAAATTCACTGACACTGAGGCATGATCACATTTGAGCTGGTTGCTCTTCAGGGGAATGGAAGGTGTAGTTGCAGATTGCAAGGGCCTATCTGCAAGAACAGAAACCAGACTGAAGGTCTTGGATTATGGGCATAGCTGAGTGAATTCCTTTCTCTGTGAAGGATCCTGGTTATTGATTGAGTGATTTGCAACGGTGACCTACACTGGGACTTGGCAGATTTTCCTGAAGAAACTAGTCCAGGATCATCTTCCTCTGAGTTACCTTATGTAAATAAAGGTAATATGTGATAAACCATTCAAGTCAATATCCAGACTCCAGTAGCAGGGATGGGACTAAGGGTCTTGCTTTGAGGGTGGGCTGCTACAGAAGTGTGAGCCAGTCATCAACAGGATTCGTAACCTTCATAACTACATGGACTATAAGTAAGAGAGTAATAGAGAAGTCAGGAATGTCCAAATCCTTCACCAAGGACGAGTAGACTTTTAATTCACAAGGGCTCGAAGGTGACCTCTACTGAGTTTAAGATTGCCAGTGTCAGATCTCCAGTGGGGATTCTGGGAGATCCTCTTCATCCGGAAAGGCCTCTGCTGTGTAAGAAACATCAAATCTGAATTTTCTTACATGTAACCTGGATGCTTTATCTTTGTTGATAATATCAATACAGTGATCGTCTTGTCACAATCTTCAGGACAGAGGCAGGAGTCCTCTATCACACAGCGATAACCCTCAAATAGGAATGGTCAAGATAGGAGAAAAATTCAGTGATGTTACATGATTAATCTTTTATAGACATAAGGGTATTTATTTCACAACTATAAAACTTTTAAATGTAAGAAAATGTACTGGAACACACAAAATATTTATCCTAGGGTAATTTTCCACTTCTTTGTTATTTGGTTTCTGTAACTAAATAAATATGAGGTGGATGCTCTATTGCATGTGAACTGGTGCCCAAACAAAGGCAGAGTTTAAAACACCCCAGTGTCCAAGGGCAAAGGAGTGCCTTCAGAATGCAAACCAGCATTTAAATTTCTCATGTCTATGTACATTTGTTATGTACACTATGTACAATTGTTATGGGCTGAATGGAAATCTGGGATCAAAGCAGTCCCAAAGCTTTATTACTAATGTTAAGATTTTGTGGAGCAAAGTGTTTTATACAGCTCTGTTGTCGGAGAAACAACTAATTCAGAGTACACAACCAAGGGCAGTAGAAAGATTTACTACTTCATTTTACGTGGGTGACTAAAGCTAATTACGCAACTTGCCCCAAACCCTGGATAAGCAGAACTGAACACAGGTCTCTGTCATGTACAAGGCTGTCCATCCTTCCCTGGGATTCTATGACTCAGACCTGCTGCTGCTATCTGACATACACAGCAGTGCTGCTGATTCAGAGTGAGCGCAGCCAGCAGGGCTGAGCCTGCAATGCCCACACACAAATGTGATGGAGCCTCCATCAGATCCCAGCATCCAATTGTGATGGAAGCAAAAAGGAAGTTGAGGAAGGGTTAAAGCCTCTAAGTGTCCTTACTTTTCTATGAATTTAATGTCTACTTCACAGCACAATGCAGCCAGCATCTCCTTACAGTGCATGCTCCAGTTATCTGCAACCTCCTGTAAAGAGGCAGGTTGTAGATCATAGTCATATAATATGGGTCTGAGACATGGGACCCAAATTTGTACTAATTTAGCAGCCACAGTAAGGTTCAGAAGCATAAAAATCTTTGCATTTGCTTTTCTTTGCACAGTTCCTCATCTTTAAACCTGGGATAACACTGACCTTCCTCACACAGGGGTTAAGAGAAATCCATTACCGTTTGTGCAGTGAAATGAAAGCTAAAAGGTTAAGTGGTTGTTGTTCACGCCAATAATTCATCACATGGACATAACATTAGAGTTCTAAGTGACCTTTCCCCTTCTGAATTTCTCTTTTAGGCCAGATTCCCATATCACTTCTTTTGGCATAAATCCAGAGTGCATACCTTCATAACAGCAGAACTGTTGTAGGTTTACAGTGGAAAAAACTAATCAGAACATTTCACTCTCTTTTTTTACATTATCAACTCTTTTTATTCATCAGATATCAAAGTTTATGCAAATCCTTTCAGGCAAATAAATATTTTTTATTGCTAGCATAAAGTTGGTGATAAATTAATTGTCCCACATTTCCATAAATGTATCCTAGAGGACAATAACTTTCCTAGGTAATGCAATTGCCTATTAATTATTTCGTTGTCTTTCTGAAAATGAATGTAAGAGGCAGAGACAGGGAAATTTATGTATCCAGAAGAATGGAGGGGAAAACATCCCTTGCATGGGTATAGCGCTTTACGTAGGGCTTCATTAATGATTTCTGCATCAGCTACAGATTTTCAGGGTCATAAGATTAATTATGACTTTTGGCTCCAACTCCTGTCATAAATGAAGCTTTAGTTTTATGTACATTTTTGCAGAGGAAAGTATTACTAATCTTCAAGTTAGCAAATTCCCGAGTTAGTGAAAACTTGGTACATACACATGCATGCACACACAGCTTTGCCAAATATTCTCCTTGTCTGTTTTTTAGGGGGCCAGGGCAGGGGAAGATCATTGAAACTTCTGCAAAAAGGCTACGATACCTGACTGTTTTCTTTGCATGCCAGAGAACTGAACTGTTACATCCAGAGCCAATCTCTCCTTCAAGCATTTTCTGTCTTAAAAACACCACCTTGAATCTTTGCTATGTGTCCTGAGTTGCCCAGCTGCAAAAAATCATAGTGAAGACAAAATATTTGTAGCATCACTTCAGTGTAGGTCTCCACAGCTGAGGTTTATTGCAATTAGATAAATCAATCTGAAATTAAGAGTATTTTGTCACTTCTTAACTCAAATTTAATGATCTTGATTAGTAAGTACCTCTTTCTGTGTTGAAGACAAACTCAGACACTGCAGTGTAAGATAATGATGCTGGAAGCATAGAAATCAGCCTTTTTTAATTAAACAATGGAAGGCAATGATGCATCATGGTGAAAAGGAAAGATCCCAGGTGGTATTTTACCCATGCTTGTAACTTCTAGAGCACCTCCATTTGCATACTTCTGTCAGCAATTTATATTACAAGTAATTGTCCAATCTTGCCCTTCACTTATTCTCTCTAATATATTGTTTTTTCAGCATACTATTCCTGAAAGCTAGGTCAGAAGAAGCAGAAATGCCTGTGTCACCTCTATTGAAGATGTCTATTTCAGAAGTCCTGCTGATTGGCTCACTTTAAGTATGGATGAATTGAAAGCACCATATGCAGACTGTCTCCATTTGGCTTTAATTTATTGGTTTTTACATTTTCCCAAGTTCAGGAATTTCTGGAATTTCTCCCGAGTGAGATTAGTCTGTAAAAAAATAGAACTTCCAATATCCAAGGCGTCAGTTTGACCACTATCTCTCTGTTGATGTTAGAACACATATCAAGTGCAAGCATCAGACAAAAAGACCAAACCCTCTTGCATCAGAAACTAGTCATTGTCAGCATTCGCCCTTCTCTTATAGAAGGAAGGGAGCAGTTGCCTGTATCTGGGAAAGTCATTCAAAAGGCTGAGCTCTTCTGGCCTTTCTGAAAAGTACCCAGAGACAGCCAAAAGTTCAAGACAACAACAAAGACAGGGTATAGCATGTTGATAGCACCAGGACTGGGAGCAAAGCAGGCAGTGGCATTTCCAGTCTCTTGCTTTTAGTAAACCCAGCCCTAGGGAACTGAGATGAAAGTGAAGTGCCACTTTCCGCTGTCACCCTCCTGCAGGCAGTTTTACCATGAAGATGCATTTTGATGCAACTTTATTCAGGGAAGGTGAAAAAACACAGAAAATTATAGCAGGACAGAGATACATGTGGCTCCAGGGATCTGATATACAGAGATGTTCTCTGTCCCTGGCAGCTTCACAAGGATTTTAGGCTGCCTCCATATGAGAGACATGAGGATTTCCAAGCTGGCAGTTCTGCTAATGAGCCTGCATCAGAGGAAAGGTGCTTATATGCACCAAAGTGGGTACCCCTAGGGGATCATTCGTGTTTCTGTGTATGGATATGTAACTAACACCACCAGAATTTGTATCGAGACCTATACTGAGCCTCAGAAATTTCTCACTGGCATTCATCAAAATTCTGCCTAGGCAGTACAATCCATCTGAAATCTCCGTGTACTCGCTCTTGGGTAAAAGTAGTCAGATGGAATATTAATTGAATTGCAAGAGTAACTACACTGAGGACCAGGGCAGCAGGTGGTTAATAGTATCAATAGATACATGCTACCAATACAGCTTCTACCTATGGAGAACTTCTATAACCACCTGAAAGTCAGGTCTCTTTTCTTCTTGCCTTTGTTTGAAACCTGAGGCTGTGTCTTCACTATTAAATTCAATAGTGGCAGGGAGTATTTGTGGCTAATGGAAGTCATTGTCTCTATTCCTACATTGCTAGAATTGACTCCATCGTGTTTGCCATTGGGGTCAGAGACACAGCCCAGGAGGCGGCTCAGGCCCATTCCCAACAAGTGCTCTGAATGTCACTACCCTGATTTGAATGTTAACAGAGTTTAATAATATGAATGCAGGTTTTACCATGCTCCAGTGCCAGAGAACAATCCAGACATATTTAATTTCTTAGAACAGATGTAGCTTAAATTTCCCAGGGTTGAAATGATAATAACAAAGGAGATCAAGAATCCATCTTGCACATTATGTCAGCAGAGTCTGTTGTGCGTGATCTTAAAATACAATGATGTGCACTTCAGTGCTGGCGATTCTATATCTCAGTGTAGAAATCTCACTTTTGTAATTAATGTTGCTCCATTTTCTACTGGGAAATATAATTCGTGGATGGAATGGATAAACATTAATGAATCAATGTCACAGTGTTTAAATGCCTGAAAAACCTTCTTTTATGGCAGCGGCAGAAAGTAGGATGGTATAAATGATACAAGCAAGTAATCCTATCACATACTAACAAGACCCTTTTTATCAGCAGGGCTGAGGTAACTGATCCTCTGCCCATCCCTTTTGAAATACACAACATTTGTTTAAAAATCCCTTTTACAGATACCGAAGCTCATTCCACCTGCTTGGAGATTGATTTCCAGCAACCAGCAGCAAAAAAAAAACCATAAACCTTTGAAAATGGTTAAGCTGAAATGTTCACTCTCTTGACCAGCATGCTAAAAGATGCTAAGTGTGGTCAGTACCCTGCTAAGAAGTGGGATATCATTAAGCTAATCCTGCTTTTTATAGTTGTCTGTTCATCATGGATGAGCAGTCATTGCTTTCTTCACTCAGTGCTTGTGTCCAGCTGTTTAAATGTTAAGGAGTCATGGCAAAAGTGTGTCACCAGCTGAATACATGGGCACTCAGAGAAGAGACTTCGAGGTAGCCTGAGATCTTGCAGTGTGCAAGCTGCCCCTTTCAGCTACTGGCAATGGTCTTTCTTGTGAAATATGAGATTGCTTAGCTGCATCTGTGGGGTGAGAAGGGACAGCATCTTGCATGTGACACAGAGGAGGTGACTCCACTGTGGGTGGAAATACAAGAGGAAAAATTGAAAGGTGGCAAAGTCCTGATTCACCGCTTGTTTCACGACTGATGTAAGATAAGTTGGCTTCCAACATGGTGTGAACATCTACTGTGGCAGGGAAGTACTGCTGAAGGAAAATGAGAGAAGTTGGGAATCATAATGGGAAACTCCTGAGTAAGCTGTCATTTCCCTGACAGTCACATGCAAAAGATGGAGATAACATGGGATGAAGAAATCATTGACTTGCAGACCCCAAAAGAGAGTTTAACAGTACTTCTGTCCACTTTCATTCCAACTCAGCTGTAAAAATCACATGAACTGAAGCCATGAGTTTCTGCATTGCTTGTAAATATCATAAAGTGCTGTTTGAGAGCTTTAAGAATTGTATGTTGGGAGATTTTTAAGTTATTTAAATATTTTTAAAAACTTAAAAACTCTGTTCTAAGATAGTTTAGATTAAATAAGAGTTCAAGATGAGTGGATCTGCCAGTTTGAAGGAATCTTGTTAGAAAACTGATTTACAGAAATATAGGGCTTAAAGTTCACCAAGAGGATCAGCCTTCATTTTGACTAAAATGTCAAAAATAAAGAAAATGAATGTTAAAGAAAATGAACAGTCACTTTTTCAGCTTGAGCAAACCCAGGAGCTTAGAGGTTTACTAAATGTTCAGATATCACCAGTTTGTGTTTCATCTGTTAAATGAAGTTTCAGGAGCTTAGTGGCTTAAGAAAACCTCCGTTATTTAAACATCTGTTAAGGAAATGCCAGTTCAGCCGTCACATGCGGAGTTACTTTATTTTTTCTGTCCTTAATGCAACCCATCATGTGCCATGATAGAATCATAGAATCATAGAATAGTTAGGGTTGGAAAGGACCTTAAGATCATCCAGTTCCAACCCTCCTGCCATGGGCAGGGACACCTCACACTAAACTATCTCACCCAAGGCTTCGTCCAACCTGGTCTTGAGCACTGCCTGGAGTGGAGCATTCAGCACTTCTCTGGGCAGCCTGTTCTGGTGCCTCATCACCCTTACAGTAAAGAACTTCTTCCTTATATCCAATCTAAATTTCCCCTGTTTAAGTTTGAACCCTTTACCCCTTGTCCTATCACTACAGTCCCTAATGAAGAGTCCCTCTCCAGCATCCCTATAGGCCCCCTTCAGATACTGGAAGGCTGCTATGAGGTCTCCACACAGCCTTCTCTTCTCCAGGCTGAACAGCCCCAACTTTCTCAGCCTATCTTCATACGGGAGGTGCTCCAGTCCCCTGATCATCCTCTTGGCCCTCCTCTGGACTTGTTCCAACAGTTCCATGTCCTTTTGTTGTTGAGGACACCAGAACTGCACACAGTACTCCAAGTGAGGTCTCACAAGATGATGTGGGCTGGCTATCGAAATGCTCTACAGGGACTTGAAGAACTCAATCTTCTTCCAAGTCAAAGGCAAACCCTTCAAATGCTGCAGTAGAACTGACATTCAACTGTCACCTCAGGGTGTCCTTCTTGGCTGTGAGCTCAGGAAGAAATAAGAATGAAAACATAACTGAATTTCTCTGCTTCTGTCATGAAAATCACACCTGAATATAAGTTCAGCTACTGGGTTTTATCTGGAATTAAGAAAGAAAGAGACATTAGCATTGTTGCAGGACCATCCCTGAAGGATTGCTTTTTATTAAAACACCATTCTGTGTGGAAAGTTTGGAAGCTATTAGAAAGGTCCTAAATTTCTGACCTTTCCTCTTAAGAAACACAAGAAAAAAAATGATTTAACAGTTTTCATCATGAGTTAGAAAATTTAAAGTAAAAAAAAGAATTTTTTGAAAATATTGGACTTAATGCCTCTTATCTCCATCAACTCTTCCTTTAAAATGACTGCATTCCACCATGTGTCTCTGTCGTGGTTTAAACCCAGTCACTCGTTCACTCACTCCCTCCCCCTTCTATCCCTCCTCCTACTCCTGGAGGGACGGAGAGGAGAATCAAAAAGAATGCAACTCCCACGGGTTGAGATAAGAACAGTTTAGTAAGTAACATATAACACAAATCACTACTGCTAACACCAATGATAATAACGATGAGGGAAATAGCAAGGGAAGAGAATACAACACCTCACAACCAGCCGACCGATAACTCGCCCCCCCCAGCCCGACCAAGCTCTGACCGATACCTCCTCCAACCCTGCAGTCCCTAGCCCTTCCGGGTAGCTCTCAGTTGCATCCTGGGCATGATGTGCTGTGGTATGGAATACCTCTTTAGTCAGTTTGGGTCAGGTATCCTGTCTCTGCTTCCTCCTGGCTTCCCCTCCTCCCTGGCAGAGCATGAGGCTCACGAAGTCCTTGGCCAAACCAAAACATCATTATTATCAGCTCTGTTCCCAAGCCGAAAGTCAAAACACTGCACTGCACCAGCTACCAAGAAGGAGAAACATGACTGCTACTGCTGAACCCACGACATTATCCACCCCTTATTCCATACCATTCACGTCATGCTCAGATCCCATATTTTCAATATACCATCACTCTTATCTTAGTGCATGGACCTGTCCCTATAAAGCTGCTGAGTCCATCTGGTCCATGATGTCAGGTTCCATCTCTTGTAACAGTCTTTCAGAGCAGGAGAGACTGTGTGCAGTGTTCACACTTGTGAATAACCTGGGTAATAGCGTCCATTGCTAAGTCTACCCCTTGATCATGAGTCCATCTCTGTGTCGCATCTCTGCTCTGACGGCCTGAAGTGTCATGGGCCCACCAGGCTCAAAATAATTCCGTCTTCTCCAGCAGTTTCTGACAGTTTATTATATAGTGGGGCCTTTTCAGCACGCATCACCTCCTAAACAGGAGACAGCTGGGCTGAACCCAGGACAGTCTCACAGGGAAAACACCTGCATAATCTCATTGTGAGTTAAACTTTCATCCCTGAAGAACCAGCAGTGCTTCTTACTGTGATGTTGTTTGCTTTGGACTAGAAGGAAGAGGTTAAGGTGTATGAACACACATCATAAAGACAATTCCAAGAGTATGTAGTAATGAGGCGGCTGCTCCAGTAGGATTAGAATTACAGTCATTACCTCACTCATTTGCCCTTGCAGAAGTGTTACTTCTAATTAGAAGCAGCACTCCTGAATCACCTCACCCAGTTCATTATCAAAGTCCATTGTCATGAACTAACAGGCAGCATGATATATTCATAGGGCATTGCATGTACTCCTCCATGCCAGCTCCATGCTTTCCCTCCCCCTGGAGCAGACAGCTAACTGAACACTCTCTCTCTTCAGGTGAAAGAGTAGGTACATAACGGGATAGGCACAAGGACCCTTATGTGTCCTGGCAGGGCTGACCCCTTGCAGGAAAAAAACTGATTGTCAGTCTTGAAGTGCTCTTGAGGATGGTACCTGCCTCTGGCTGCTCATTCCGTACTGAAGAGAAAAGAGGAAACTAACAGGAGCGATTAGAAGAGAGGTGATGAATAATTACTGTCATGGGACCCAGTCTGCACTGCTCCTGCTGCAGATACAGAAACTGGTTGTGTTTGTACTCTCACAAAGGAGATTTTTGTCCTGTCTGAGATTCCCTCAGTGCTACGTATGCCAGTTTTTCAGTGAAGACACATAGTGCTTTCTGTTGTGTGAGGAATGTGTCAAGCTGTCTTTGTGGTGCAATTCCTGTGTCTAAACAGGCAGGACAGCAAGGTGAAATCAATGCAGACAGTGTCCTCAAGATAGGAACCTTGTTTTTTACAACTCAGTCATGAAAGAAATGCCTTGAACCCTGAAGAAATCCTTTGGTGACAGTCGATGCTCCAGCATCTGGGAGGTCAATTTTGCTTTTTGCAGCCATTACATTTGAAATAACCAGCTAAGGTCTAAGTGAGTTCCGTACGTACCTCTCATGGTACTGGATGATTATGTTTGAGCAAATTAATCTGCCCTTTAGATTTAAATATCTTAATTCAGAGTTGAGTCCCATAACTTGGGTCTTTCTAGTTTTCAGAAAGATAAAACAGAAGGAAATGAATTCCTGCTGTTGTGATAGATTCCTGCTCTGGAAATATTACAGAATAGGGATCAAAATAGAAATAATTATCTTTCTGCTGGCTTCAAGGTGACTGCAGCTGAAGTTCTTACCTGCATGCTAATTTCTGTCAGATCACTCCTAACAGAAGAGCCTAGACCACAACTGAGACCTTTCATGTACCAAAATTAGATGAGATGAACCCAACCTCACAGGTCTATTAAAAAGTCATGCCAACTTGAGGACTATCCTAATTACCACTTGGAAGTATTGTGCATGCACTGTGTCCAATAAATATGCATCAGTAGAACACAGCACAAGTACTCCTTGCAGTGCAGTATTGTTGAATTATTTTAATTACATTTGCAAACAAATATATTGGGAAGTGAACGTCTGCCAATTGATAGCTCCACTGTGCATCTAAGATTTCCATGCTGTCCTGGTGTGTCCATAATCAGTATTCCTTACCCAGCACCTTTTCCTGCTGACCTAAAAGTATTTAACACCTTTTTCAAAACTAAGGGTCTTGTTTAGGGGTGGTTTAACTCAGTGATTCTTCACCTAAAAGCTAATCTCTTCCAACCAGTGGGTTATTTTGTGATGGTAATGAGAAGAGAATAATCTGTCATCTGTATAGTGCTAAGCATGCAAGTTTTTGCCTAGTATGTGAGTCATTTCTGTGTTATTGTTTGGAAAGAAATGCTGGAAGGAGCTTGAGGAATGAAAGGAGCCTTCTAGGATCCCGGAAATACAGAAAACCTGAAGGCGTGCACATTCCTGAGAGTTTTAACCAGTTTGATGCATTATTCTCAAATGCTGACATACTTCTCTGGAAAAAGGAACAACAATTTGTGGTCATGCATGAACAAAAAAAATCTAAATCAATAATTACTTGTACCTACCCAGAGGGCGATTTTATCCCCACTAATGTCCTTGCCTGAACCCAGCGTGCACTGGATTTAGAATATGTGATGAGATGCATTTGTAGGCGGCCCTAGGTAAACTTCCCTATAGAGTTGCCCAGATAAGGTGAGTTTAGCTTTGGAAGTGTTTGTCTATATAATGTCAGTACAATGGGTTTCTGAAAATTTGGAGAGGCTCTGTCATGTCAGAGACAAGACACATTCTTCCCTGCAGGAATATCTGGCAATTTGAGTCCAGATGAACCTACCAACAAGGGCATGTGTTGTAATCCCAGTTCTTGAGCCCCAGTTTCTCTAGGAGCCCAGAATTCTGTAAGGAAAAACCCACTAAATATCAGGAAAGATTTGGGATTGCTAAATAGTGGGAGCAAATTGTTATTATTTAGTCCACACAGCTGGGTCCAAATATTTAAGGAATCTTCAAAAAGTTGTCCAAAAAGAACCCTTTTAGCCAAGTACAATAGTAATTCTTTGCCATTGATACTCAATTCTGGGGCACATTGTATGTTCTGATGTCCTTCATCTACAAAGAAAATGGCAAATTCAGTTGAACACCATGTATCATATTTGCCAACCCCAAGGAATGCAATTAGGCTTATACTTAAAAAAATAAACAAACAAAACCAAAACCTACAAAAAGACTGGTTATAGAAAACGACCATATATTTCTGCAAATTTGTTATTTAGACTTTATTACTACATTGCCAAAGGACATCATGAAGTCGATCTTCCTGAGGATGACAATTATATTTCATCATATTTGAAATGATTCTGTTGCCTGAAATAAACACACAAATACAGATAATCAAAACAGATTTTGTTTTCCTTTATAGAATAATAAAAATGTATTACTTTTTATACTACTTTGCCAAGGAAACGAATAAGAACTTTGAGTTCTTTTCTACCCAAAGATGGAAATGTATACCAATGTTTCTTCCACAAAAGGATGAAATGGCTTCCCTTAAGCTTAAATGGTGCATTTGAGTTTTGTAATTGGGAAATAAACCAAAATATGACTTCAATGTAAATTAAAACAGCATCTCTTAGGAAAAAAAAAAAAATTGAAAGAAAGGAAAAAAAGATCCATACAAAAAGGATATTTTTCCAAAGGTGTTACCCATATAATATGTTGGGCTTTTATTATGATTACAAACTAAGTATCAAAAACAAACTTTATGCTAATTGTAAGCAAAATTTCAGAAAACTTCAAACACTTTTATGCAGACATAAAATTTTCAAGGGTATTGTTCCTAGTGAATAAAGCCATGGGCAGTAACTCCAGAACCCTTTGTATCCTAACTAGGGAAGCCCACACCACAGGGCTGTGCCAGAGCTGCACAGCCTGATAACAATATCTGATCGTGATTACAACGAAATGAGCTGGTTATTTTCACCCCACTTGTGTTGGGGTTCTTGGGGAAAGGCTAGATCTTACCTGTGTATGCAACAAGGATATTTCTAAAGCACATTTTCTTTCATTTGGTTTTCTTAAAAGTGATCCAAAACCAATTGAAAAACATTTAAATATCCTGTAAATCAGGAGTTGAGCTCCTTCTAATTGTGGCCTAGACTCAGCTCATTTTAGCAGAGTAAAGGTTTAGAATTTCTCATAAGTCATTGACTCACAACATCAAGGTGCCAATTGATACTCTAAGGACTAAGAAGGTAATTTAGAGAACTAATTTTGACCTGACGTCTAATTGTAGTGACTGATGCTGCCTTCCCATAGAAGCCACTTAATCCATGCATTTAAAAATAGTGTCCAAAAAACTTCCCAACTCTCTCACCCACCAGCAAGTACAGATTATCTAAGGATTAATAAACAAGTACAACTTTCATTGGAGCAATTCCTTAGTGAATTTTTCCAGGAGCAAAATGCATGATCTTATCAGCAGCCCTAGAAATTCAGATACAATTTATAAAAGAAAACTCTGTTTCAAAATAATGCTAAAGCCATGAATATCTGGGCACATTTTTTAACATTGTCCTAATGAATTATAGCTTCAGCTGTTTCCTTATGAAAGGAGACACCTTGCAGTAAAGACAAGTATTTATTTTTAGTGAAAACTATGCACAAAGGGTAAAATGTTTATTGACAGAGGGAACACAGTTCTTCAGTACGAGTCCCTTGTGTGGTTAGTTTGTCTCAGCTGTACTAAGCAGGAATTCAACAGACTTCTATAATTCCCTTGAACCACTCCTCTCTTTCAATCCGAATGTAACTTCAAATGTTAAAACCTTTTTATACTATACTTTCTTAATTAGATGATCCTTTCTTATGCGCTTTCACAGTGTACCTCTGGTTTGGGTTTACGGGGGTAAGTAAAATTCTTCCCTTGCTGTAGCATCACTCAATGCAGTCAACTCATGATACCTTTTCAACAAGAATGGCCATAAAGCTGCAGAGATCAAAATCCGTTAGTGACAATTAATCTCAGAGGCATGTATTTCACCTCTGGAACTATTTGTATTTAGTTAACATTGCAGCAGCACAACTGAAACATACACCCTTCCTTCTCTTTAGCACATTTTCCTCTAATCATTAATTCAATGATTTATTATTAAAAATTTATGATATTCATAAGCTCAAACCTAACTCTATATTGTTGTTATATCTCATCATCACTGCATTTAATCCTGTATCTATGGAATTGCAGTGTGGAAAATCTGAGAGAGAAACATTATATATACTTGTAGATAGATATGAAAATATGTATGTATGTAGATGCAAATACATGAATTGTGTATCTACATATACAAGTATTAATTTATAAAATTTTAAATTTCTAAAACCACCGCCGTCTTAAAATATTCAAATAAATAATGCTGTATCTGAACAATGGTACCACTTTTTAATGTTTCTCTAAACCAAAATTAACTGTACCTTGAGGCACGTGAACACACAAAGGCCATTATTACTGCATCAGAACATCTGTTGTTGCACCAGCTTTTGGGTATTATTAATTTCCCACTTACAGATTACAAAACATTACATTACCTTGAATGGCTCATCAAAATTATAAGCAATTGTTGTAACCATATCTGCACTCCCAGGAGTCTAAGCACATCAAGGTTTACACAGTCATCAAGGTTTACACAGTCATCAACGTAACAGAGTAATACAAAAGTTTTGAAGGAGAATGGGGTTTATCTCCATATACCTGAAGAGTTCATTTCACATGAGGAAGAAGAGCTTGAAAGAAAGATGTTTTAAGACTTTCTCCTTTGACCAGGTTACTTAATTCATCACCTTCACAGGCACTGCTGTAAATTAGCTGTATTTAACAGTGAGAAAACAGCCTTTGTTAATTTGATTTTCCCTACCTTAGCTTGGCCTCTGGGACTTTAATGAAGTCTAAGAAACGTTCCCTATCAAATGTACAAAGCTTCCCAAAGTGAAGTCCAGATTAACCATGCATAATGGTGTTGGTCTGGTGAACCTGAGGCACAACTTTTAGAAGCCCACAGCGCATAAAGGAGCGTTGAACAAAACATCTTAAGTGTCCATGTATCTACCAGTGTACCGCATTTACAGCCATACCCACAATTAGCTCTGCATTGAGCTCCATGGTGAGCTATTATATATTGAAGAGTCACAAATATTTACCATCTTAGACGTATGTTGTCCTGTATCAGCAACTCTTGAATAACATTCCCTTTCAAACAGCATGTTTACCCTGTAATCAGATAAAACAATTTCTGTTCAAGTCTCTGATGGCACATCAGCTTATCTTGCTCCCCATTTGACTGCAGGCATCTCTCCCTAGAGCATACAAACTGTACACAGGATTCTTCAGCTCCGGGCTCCTAGCAGGAGTGAAAGAGTTGGCTCCATTTACCCAGGCACGGCTGACAAGACAGTTTTTTCTGGGGGATGCTCCAAGCAGTAGGAATTCGTTTTGCGTTATTGGCTCCAACATAGAGTCTCAGTGCCAGGCTGTGAAATCATGTCAGGCATCAATTCATTATGTCATAAACTTCAAAGAGAAACAAAGCATAAAGATGAATCCTAACTGTGCCTCATGACAAAAGCAGTCACATAGGACCTAGAGAAGATGTCAACTGAGTGCTGTGCAACATGTATACAGGCTAGTCTGCACCACTCGGGACTGGGACTCCTGCCCAGGTGTTACCCACAAAACCAAAGTATGCATATGCCATATTCTCTATTCTTCAGTAATTTCTGGGGTTTTTCTTCTCATCCTCCTTAAGTCTGCCCATTTTCTGTCTCCCTGTCCTCAGTGCAAGCAGAATGACAACATCTCCCTCCATGACTATGTAGGATACAGGCTTCTTGCTTGGCTCACTACCCACAGCATTTGTGAGTGAGGAAATTGCATCAAGTCTGTTTGTATTGTTTTAAGAGAAACAGGACAAGATGTTTTTAAGGGCAATTGGGATACACTGACAAAAAGATGGATTTCAATAGTTTACCTATCCTCTCAAAAGGAAAAAAAAAATATTTAAGGCTCCTGAAAATGACAAAAACTCAGATGAAATGAAGCAACCTAAACTTAGTGTTACAACTATCTTCAGGAAACTCCCAGATACTCTGGGGAAAGCGAAGTTCCAAAACGCTGGAGCTACCCACTGTTCTAGGTACTTGTACATAACATCCCACACACCCTGCTGCTCATAGCTATCTAGCTTTGAGGCAGACTTCTCAGTGTTACTCTTAAATAGTTGGTTACCTTAAACAAGACCTAAAACACATACAAGAGACAGGAATACAACATGCTGGTTTGAACATCCCAGGGATATTAAAAATTCTAACCAGCCTAGAGGAGAAATGGAAGGTGAAGAAGCAAGGGGAAGCGTTTCCCCTTGATTCCCCCTTAGATTGGCTCTCTGAGGAGAAAAGGTGACGGGTGTAATTATTTATAGTTTCTGAGATATGGTTCCCAAAGTAAGGAGATGACGACAATGCTGAGTACAAATACCAGATTAGTCTCACAATCACTAATTTTATCATAAGCCAGTATTACACAGTTCATCAGAATGATAACCTTAATCGAGCCCTCATAGATGACAAACATCACAACAGGGAACATAGGTAGCAAGAAGGGTGTCATACAATGCAAGTCTGGAAAGAAGCACAACTCTGGGACCAGCAGCTATGAAACTAAGGTAATGAATCCTTATAACAAATTTGTTTTAACATGCTCCACCAGATCTGTTGTTAACTCTTCAAGCCCCACACTGAGCACCAAAACCAGCTGTTGTGATTTAAGCTGGCAGGTAACTGAACATCACACAGTGGTGTTCACATACTAAAGAGCCATTCAATTCAGATATTCTGACCAATATAATCACTGGGTCTTTAGAGACAAACATCTCAAAATGGACAAAGCTGTGTGAGAAGCAACACAGAAACTCCCTTTGTGTAATGACTTGTGTCCTCTCTCCCCTAAATCCCCCCTGGCCTGAGAGTCCCACCATTTCCATGGTAGACCAGAGCTGGTTCAGGCTGTGGTTAATGCAGACATCAGTGTGCAGGTTGGCTCTACATGCTCATGGCATGGTCAACTGCTGCCAGGCACTAACTGTAATGCCTGAGTCATTTATGTCTGATCCACTGAGCTCTAATATAAATGTTTCTATTCTACTCAGGTCCCAATTTCTGCACAACTTTTGGAATATAGTATTTTTCAGACCTCTAACCTTCAAAATCTGGCTGAAATCAGCTAGTAGATTCAAAAGTTAAGGAGAAGCAGAGGGACTGATATATAGACTGCAGGAATACATAAAGCTTCATTTCTCTAGGAAATAAGTCTGAAAATCCAATTATTGTATGATTTCTGTACAAGACTCCAGAACCTTGAAGCTGGGAAAAATGTAGAACACAAAATGTTTCCTCAAACCAAGCAGGCACTCAAACTTTTTGGCATTAAAATGACATTATTTTCATTGCAAATTTGCTTCTCAGTGGCATGGAAGTTACATCGGTTTCCACTGTTATGCAAAGACATTAATCCTACTTTAAATGTCTGTAGGCTTTCTTATCCAGCATCCCCAGTGTGCTTACAATAATTAAGTATGCCATGTAATGCTCCAATGAGCAAAGTATGATTTGTGGGAAGAGGTAATATCTTTTATGAGACTAACTGATACAGTTGGGGGATAAATCAAGCAAGCTTTCAGGCACACAAGCTTTTATTTCTGGGTTATTCATGTAGTTTGACAGTGGCTGTGTACCTCACACCTTTTCAAAATAACTGCCTTAGACTGAGTTATGTGTTAATACTCCAGTGAGATTTGGTTGTATTACATAGAGAATGGGATGAGCCATCCCTTCCAGGTGTCAGGGCAGTTTCCATCAAATCATACATGGAATTTCAGATTCCGTTTTTTAAACCCTACAAACTAATACACAGTTAAGGACCCCAAATAATACCTATGCCCTTACTAATTGTTCGGAACTATTATGCTTAAAGATAGGAAAGGCAGGCTGAAAGCAATGCATCATTAGATGGCAGAAATCCTGGAGAGAAAAGGAAAAAATATGTACAGTCCTCTCTTCTCCAAGCTTCTCACTGCTCTAATGATGCAAAGATCACTGCTGTGGACAATATGAAATTGTGGACAATGTATAAGGAGCTCGAGTGGGAAATTACAGGTCTCTTTAAGATACCTAATCAGTTTAAAAAGAAGCTACACACTTTCCAGCTGAGTTGGGCAGATGAACTGGTTTGCCTGTACTGCAAAAGAAAAAGGAGAGGAAGAATAATGCAAACATTAATCTATCACAGTATAAAGGAAAAATTAAAAAAAAAATGAGAATTATGATGATCAAAAATATCTAAACAACTGAAAACATTTTGAGAGTTTCTGAATATTTTGTTTCAACTTTGCTGCCTGTATTTCACTCTGCAGTTGGCTAGCATGGACCACCATCGGGCTTCCTGATGCTCAACATACTCCTGGATCCTCCAGCGCACAGTGGTCTAGAGCTCACGCAATGGGCTGGTTGCTCCTCCTGACAGACAGTGACTAGTAGGTCTATACGCTGCCTTTGCACAGCAAATGTTAAGTAAAAGTCAATACATATGTCTAGTACTGCTTTCTTTCACATAAAACGTTAGGCTAGAAGGAGCCATTTCATAGATGAAGTATTACTACATAGTCCATCAGTTACTGCTTTATCACATAGGCCCCAGTGGCAGGAGCTTCCCATGTTAAGACTGGCTGTTTGGGTGTTTTGTCTTTCCTCATGTCAGAGGCCAGTCTCTCCTCCCCCGTTCCCCAAACTGTACTGTCTATCTTCCCAAGCAATCAACACGAAATGCGGAGATCTAATCTCAACACTGAGGCCTTGATACACTGTCATAAGCCACAGACTGCAAATCCAAACTAACTCCAGACCCAGAAGTGCCAGGTCTGGGGCAGCTACTAGATCTCTTTGCAAATGAACACCTGAGAACATCCTAACTGCAGCATCTAAATGCCACCTAAACACAGCAATTTATCCTTATTCATCAACTTACTCATGGTTAGTACCAGGATTTTGAACTTGGCAACGGCACAGATCACTTTCTCACTTATGAAATATTTATCTTTCTAAATCACAATGGTCCTTTCTGGCCCTTTTCTCTGAAAGACGTTATTGGAAGTTCCAGCTCCAGGCGGAGCTGAGTGGAATAAGCAGGGTGTTAGCAGTTGGCAGGAGAGATGCCTGTTTGTCTCATTTGTTGTGAACAGTTTGTGAAGTGGTGTTATATGAATAACCTTATTTTACAGTGTGTTACCTATGGGGGATTGTCCCTGGCTCTATGCAAGTACCCACCAAAGCCACTCTATCACTCCTCTCCTCAACTCAAACAATTGAAGAAACAAAATATATCAAAAGCCTCATTGATTGAGATAAGGGCAGGGAGAGATCACTCAGCACTTATCATGACAGGCAAAGCAGACTCAATTTGGAGAAATCAATTTAATTTATTGCCAATCTGGTCTGAATTTCACCGTGAGAAAGAAGTTAGTGTATGTCCCATAGGAATCGACTAGTCAGGTTTCCTATTACAAAAACAAGGTCTCCTCTAAAAGATCTTTTCATGTAGATGTTTGAATAGATTACAGCTGCATGAATGGGAAGACAGAGCTCCACATGCTACAGTGATACAGAAACTTAATAGGTGGGTGGAGCACACAATGGCACTAACAAAAAGAGAGAACTTTCTCAGCAGGTTTTACCACTGCGGGGTGGTTTCCTGGCTTATTCAAACAGCCACAAGGTGCGTGCAGAAACATTGCTATTCCCTGACACCTTGAGAAATCCATAACCTTCCTTTCACAAGGCCGAATGTCTTTTCACAGCAACTTGAAAATTTAGCAGGGAAAACGCCTTAATCACTGTACCTCTTCCAGCTTGTTTTTGCTGCAATGAACTCCAGACCATAACATTCCTCTGTGTTATGAGTCTCACAGCACAGCCTTTCAGATCGTGTTTGCTCAGACTTTTTTATTGTTTGGTTTTGCATATTTCAGATATGGTTGTAATCTGAGAGGAGCTATTTTAAAATGACATAACGAATTCCATGTGACCTTAGTGTTGGTAAATTGCTTTTGGTGCTTTTCCAAATGAAATGGACGATTTCATACTTGGAAGAATGAAAACTCAACCTGGCATACAAAAACCAAACTACAGTTTGTCATCTTCACACAAAGAGGGCTGGAACAATCTTCTCTCCATGTCAATGGCTTGTTCAGGACAATACAATGGTTTTCACATGCAGTGATAGAGACCCTGTAGGTCACTGGGAGACACTTTTGAAGCTAAGAAGGTAAACACCCACAAAACTGGCTTAAGAGGGGGTCTCCATCACTGTAGGGGTTTATGAACAGGGTAGTCAAAAATCTCATAGGAATAATGGAGGTTTGAGTCACTGTGTATACCATGTTCGGGAAGTTATTGAAATGATCTGTTGCATGGAATCCCATCTGCCCCCATTCTCTGTGATATGAATTATTAATAATATAACCTCTTCAGCATAATAAAGATCCTCCCATTAAAAGCCTGTAATAAACCCAAACCTGCAACCAGGGTTACCACTGTTTCTTCAGAGAGCATCATAAAATCATAGAATAGTTAGGGTTGGAAAGGACTCTAAGATCATCCAGTTCCAACCCCCTTTCCTTGGGCAGGGACATCTCTCACTAAACCATGTCACCCAAGACTCTGTCCAGACTGGCCTTGAACATTGTGAGGGATGGAGCATTTACCATTTCTTTGGGCAACCTGTTCCAGTGCATCATCAGTTTTATCTTTTCTCTTTGGTAGTCAGTCTGAGTACCGAGTGGCCACTTCTTTTCTTGAATTGGCAATGTGGTTTGTGGTGCACATCTACCTCATTCTGTGCAATTTTCTTCCTCAAAAATGCTTATACCCCACTTGCACTCTGATTATTGTTATACAGCTTGGAGCATAAAGCAACCTCTACTTTGTGTTTCACTCCTGTTATATACTTACTTCCTTACATTAAGAAGAAAGAAAACCTTTCCAGCAGAGTAACACTATTGTAGGTAAAACCAAAAAAGCAGATTAATGGAAGTTCTATGAGAATGTGCCCAGTGACACCTATTCAGTAGTGCACACCGAATCCTGTGAGAAAAACACACACTGAAGTGCGTGCTAAGGGATTGCCAGGCAGGGTAAAGGAATGATACTGGGGAGGGAATATAGATGTCCTCTTAAAGCACAGACCTCCAGAATCCAACCCAAATGTGCTTTGGGCTAGAAGGGACCCTGCCCTTCAGCTGCATCTTTGCACTCCATCCTACTTGGGCTACACTGGCTGAAGTCTCCAGCCTGAAGCCCTTGGTTCTCTCTCTGTCGTCTTTTTTATTCTTTTCCCCTCTGATAATTTTTCCCACAGAGCAAAATATTTCCCACAAAAGTTTCAATTTCTTGTACCTCAGTCGTACTCAAAACACAATGGGGGAGAATTTCAGGGTCACCACTGAGGGTTTGGTACAAGTCAGTAGGAACAGGAATGTTACTATACTCTGCTCTTATACTTTTGACCTTTGAGAATTTTTCTTTCTGTCTTGGTCCTCATAACTATACTGAAACTCACAAAGTGCATGTTGAAGTTCAGAGGAAGAACTGACTTTCTTTGGAACCTGAAGTCCATCAAGACAGTGTCTAATTATCATCACACAGCAATGTGAATTGGCAGGATCTGTTCCATAAATACCCAGCCATAATATTTGACATGATGACTCTGTGAGATGGATTTGACAGTCTAGACTAACCTATATGAAAAGAGAGATTCTGCCATCCTTTTCATTTAATTGACTGACCCTGTTCCCATATCGGGAGATACATTACAAACCTGTCTCCCAGGGGAACTCTTGCAGACATTCCGGTCACAGGCTGTTAGACTTCACCAGGAATATGAATGTACTGGTGGTTTGCCTTCACTCTGAACCTGGTAACTGCTTTCTCGCAACACATTAAACAGGTTACTTTAATTTTCTCTCCTGCTGAAATTAGTGTGAGATTTTTTTTTGCATCACCGATAATAGTGCAATCAGACACCAATAACAGGAAGCAATCTATAGAAAGACTTTGTGCAGACAGTAAAATGCTGGTATTATTTATGGCCTGTGCAGAAATTTAACTGACACTCCCCACTGAAGTGTTGGTCATGAGTCAGGATTTTCCAGTGCACTGGCCCAAAATGTTCTAATAGAGGGAAAATAATTAAACTCCAAAACAGTTTATTGCCTATTGCTTTGAAATATGACCCTAATATACAGCAAACAAGAACCTAGCTATAAAGAAGTGTGAAATTCATACTCAAAAATTAAAAGTAAACAGGAGTGGATGTGATATCATGGTGTCACTTTAGCTTGAGAACTTTGGGTGGGATTTCTAAGTTACATTGGCCATTTCCAATGATACAGACGTATATGCTCAGATTATTCCTTGGCACCCTCTGTGTTGTGCAAAATATTTGGCTAGCGACAATTAATCCACTCCAAGAAATGATGTCAGGAAATAATTCATGTCTAATAAGACGAAGGCATTTTCAAACCTTTAGGTTTTTTATAACCCTAGTGCCAGGAATGGGCACTTTTGGTACCTCCCCTCTATCCTATATTGAAGGATTTATATTATTTATCTTCTTAAGATAAAAGTTCAAGACCATTAAGGAACTACACTTCATCTTTAAGATGAATTGCAAACCAGCTGTGCACTATTTCACATTAATGATCCAGTCCATACTGAACAGCATGCAGAGAAGCAAGATACCAGCTCTCTCTTTGCTAAAGACAGCAAAATAGTGCAATCTAAAATCCAATTAACACTGTTAGAAAAGTACAATGATTCCAGTTGTCTAAACTAAGCTACAAATAGCTTTAAGCGAGAGATGTAAACCTTTCCAGGCTGCAACTGAGTTCTACACAAATCACAACTTGAAGTCTTACCACTCAGAGCTCAGGTTCTCTGCTCTGTAAACAACTACCCAATGAACCAGTGAACATTTAAAACTTGGGTTATTTGAATTTTGCAGGAGACCACATCTATTGCTCTGTAGCTTCATTTTCCAGGAAAAGATAACTGCCATGCTGGGAATTATTTCAGCCTTTAATGAATTTCCTATCTGATTCATTAATGTGCATCCAGTGCGGGCTTCAGCATGATGTGTAACGGCTGAAATATGGCTTTGAAATGATCAGTGGTTTACCAAATGGCTTTTAGGCTAATTGATGAGAGCTAAGGAGAGGTTTATATTTTGCCCTGCATCTGGTAAGAGGTAGGATAAAATATTCTGTAGAGCTTATCTTCATGTAAGGTGTCCTGGGTTCAGCAGCAGCAGTCAATTTTTCTCCTTCTTGGTAGCTGGTGCATTGCTGTGTCTTGCCTTTCAGCCTGGGAACAGTGCTGATAACACCGATCTTTTCAGTTGTTGCTAAGTAATGTTTACTCTGACCAAGGGCTTTGTGAGTCTCATGCTCTGCCAGGGAGGAGGGGAAGCCAGGAGCAAGCAGAGACAGGACACCTGACCCAAACTGACCAAAGAGGTATTCCATACCACAGCACATCATGCCCGGGGCGGGGGGGGGGGGGACAGACACAGGACAGGGAGTTACCCAGAAGGACACGGGGTCTTCTGGGTTGGACTCGTTTCTTGGCGGGTGGTATTGTATTCTCTTTGCTTGTTATTTTCTCTTATCATTGTTGTCGTTGGTCATAGCGGTGGTGATTTGTGTTGTACATTGGTTGCTGGACTGTTCTTGTCTCAACCCGTGGGAGTTGCATTCTTTCAATTCTCCTCCCCATCCCTCCAGAAACGAGGGGGGGGGGGGGAAGGAAGAAGGAGGAAAAGTGGGGGGAGCAAGTGAACAAGCTGGCTGGCTGGGTTTAAACCATTACAGTTCTTTTTGGCGCCCAGCGTGTGGTTGAGATAATGACAGATCTGTCTGGATTAATAGTCACTCATCACAATGCTGATTTATTGGCTCTCAAAGTTGTTCCTCTTGATCTCACAGTTTCAGTATATCGTACCTTATTTTGAGGCGGTATTGGCTGTATTAGTGTTTTTCAAGTGTGGGGCTTGGGCTAAGGTTTTTGTCTCTTTGCACTTTATGGTAATGACTTGTAATACAATAGAATCATGAAACTGATCTGGCTTATGTTCCCAGTGTGGTCACCACCTTTATACTTTGAGAGGTATATAATAAAAGTGCTTAGCAATTACACATCTTTTTTCTGCTTCTTGGGTGGTCAGCCTGTGAAGGAGACATTCTTTTACCCTCCCAGTCAAGCACTAACCAAGCCAGAAGGAGAACCAGAAATGGAATCTGTAGCCCAAACCCACAAACTGGTTCATCACCAACCCACTGATTGACTGCTACTGCTAAACCCAGGACATAACTTTGGCTGCTAAAGTAAGATGGTACTGGCCAGGGACTCAAAAAATGCCTTTATAGTGTGATCATACTGATGTTAAGATCAGACTGAGTTTTTATTCTGTTTTATTTCCAGCTAAAAACAGCTAACAACATACACAAACTGTTAAGGTAAAATGTCAGAAGTCTCTTACTCCTTAAGAAAAGCGTAGACAAGGGAAACTACACTGTTTTTCTATAGTTTTCTTTCTGAATTGAAATATTATTTCAAACAAGAAATGCTTCTGTAAAACATCGAGCAATCCTTTCTTGCGCACATGTGTTTGGAAGGTCATATAGCAATGCTGAGTCTGTAGATTGCTCAAAAGAATGAATACTAGGAGGCAACTCCTGTGGATTTGTCTGTCCATAAGGCAATGGAAAGGGGAGAAAGTGGGTTTCCTGTTAGGTGCCCCATATCCTTCTATTTCCTTTTCTTGAAGTTCTCTGAGAGAACTGAGCTGCAGTTGTCTGCCAAGAACAACAGCATGACTCTCACACTACTATTTCTTTAAAGGGCAGTAAAAGGCAAAGGAGTTATTCTTGGCTTTGCAACAGAATTGCTTGTTAGTGCTTCTAGCATATAGCAGGCCAGATAAACAGACATTTGACTTCCCTATTATTAACATCAACTTCTTCCTGCTTCAGATTCTTTTTAGCCTTCCAGTAGCAATTTTCTCTCAGAATACAGTGACAAAATCCCTGACACTTTCAGATGGACAAGGTTATTATTTAAGCAGGAGTGTTAACTGGGTCTCAGAAACCATCTGTCCATCACAAGAGTTGCTTATGAAATTGCCAGTACGTGGTCATTTCCACTACTGTTAAACCAGATCATGCCACTGATAACATAGGACTGAGCTGCAGCTAAGATATTTTGGAAGAGATGAAGAGTGATACAGAGCTTTGGGCACCAAAACCACTCAAAGCAGTACCCGCATTTCAAGTGGAGAGTGGTTCACCATGTGTCTCAGCACTCTGCCAGACCAAGGACAATGATGTGATGCTGATTAGACTTCCCTGGTGGCCTCTGTGGCCAACCAAGCTGTTTCATTCTTCTTCAAGAAGAACAGCCCAGTGCTATTAATAGGCCAGAAGTGTGAGACTTCATTGAGTGAACATGCCCATGTGCCCTGTTCATAAGCAGGACACTCTGTAGGCAAAGTTTATCCCTGATACACATCAGCCATTTAGCAGCCAAAGGTGAGACTCCCAGTACAGAGGGTGTTTTAAAGGGAAAGTAGCAACTCAAAACATCTTTAAAGAAAGATAAGAAAATGCTTTATTCAGAGAAAACTGCAGAGGAATATAAAAGAGTTTGTCATTGTTAGATTGTGTGGAAAACATAACTAAAGCCAAATAATTATTTTTCTAAAAGTTATGTAAATCCTCTAGTGCCTGCGCTGATTGCTGCTTTCATCACACTGCTTTAGCTCTAATAGGTTTGCTTTTCAACAATAAAATCTCATAGTGCTTTCATCTGACTCTGTTAAGATGCTGAGAAGCCAACAGACTGTTCAGTAGTGGCTCTTGTGCACTCATTAGCAGTGGGCCACATCCCTCCTTGCCCTGTCCCTGACTGCATCCCCACCTGAGACCCTTAACACCCCTCTTACCTGAAATGCCCAGCATCCACCATGCTAAAGAGAGATTTACAATCCTTTTCTGAATATGGCTCCCCTGCAACAGGAAACATCTCAGCATCACCAGGCCAACTGAAGAGCCCTGAATACCTTATGCAAACCAGAGAGATCTAATCTCTTTGAAGCCCCCCAAAAGAGGCAATTAAAGTACTTGCAGCAGTGCAGGTGCCAGATGTGCTGCTGCTATTTGCTGATGGCATTTATTCTGCTGTAAACTTAATCTTTAGACTCTTTCTTCTGACATGCACTTGCACAGCCTCCCCTTCCCACGGGATGCATGAAAGGCAGACACAAGACCGGAAGGCATCTGAGTCTGCACCAAAGCAGGAGCAGGAGCCCTCTTCAGAGTCCAGCCATGAGATCCTGCTTATCACCTGGGGAGCCATCACTCTCCATAAACCGAGCTGACTATAAACTGCTTCTGACAGTTTTAATTTCTCCAAGGGATGTCTTTATTGGACAGTCTCTCCATATCTCCTATTTTATGAAGGGCATCACACTTCGGGGTTTTTTGTCATGGAATGGGAAGCTCAGAAAGTATAATGGAGGGAAAAATCCATTCTGATAAAGAAAATGCAAATATCTTTTTGTAGATAATTGGTTTCTTCAATAAAAAAATATATTGAAAACATGGAAAGACTAGGACAAGCCCCACAACAACAACAACAACAACAAAAAAAGGATTGGAAAAAACTATATATTCCCCATTTACACTTCACTATTTTCTCTGGCTTTCCTGGTCATACACTGGGGATGAAACTGACACTCAGAAAGCAGATAGTGAAAGAGAGAACATGGCAAAAGGCTTGCTCTGCAAAGGAAAGCAAAGCAAGGGAGAGGAGTCATCTCCTTGAAGGTTTGGTTGATTTGCAAGAGATGTAGCAATGTGGAGCAGATTCCAGTAACCGTAGTGAAGATGTGAAGAGCTTCTATAAGATACTACAGAGTCTGAAAACCACCTCCCTCCTTCCACAGGGAAATAAAGATACTACTGGGGGAGTGTACTACACTAAAAATATACATGGACCAGTAGGTGATTTCTTCATAGGCTTCAATTAGCTATTCAAGAATTTACAGTGATTATGCCCCCTGTCTACCATCCTTTTGTCTTCTTCATCTCTAGGGCCATGTATTATCCCCTTCATTTTATTTCCTTATATTATCAGCCCTTGTTTCTCCCAGGGAGCCCAAAAATACTGTTTTACATAGGAAAAATGTTAACTCTGAGCGAATCACGAACGTCATCTTTTGATGTGGAAGGAAAGATTTTTCTTTCTGCAGGCAATTGTTCATTTATGTACCTGGCATCAAACTACAGAGCAGGAAGAGAACAGTGTGAGCAATAGAGCTCCATTTTGTGGCCATGTTCCTCAAAAGGACAGCCTTCATTTCATGAGATCCTATTTTTAGATCATCAGTAATTTCTCTTAATTCGTAATTTCACAGATGCTTACCCTGGACATGAAATGTTCCAAAATGTAAATGGCCAACAAAATATTAGAGACCAATGTGAGAGAAATGAGTAGGACTTGAATTCAACCTGACTTCCTGCAGCAGAACCAAGACAGGTAATTAAGGAAAAAAGAAAAATGCAGAGAAACTTTCTTCATGCCATGAACAAAGGAATAAAACAGAACAACTCCTACTTTCACATTTTCTGTTGAGGAACTATGTTGTGTGGCATTAACTAGCACAAGTCACTGACATGTTTAGGTACGTATGGAGTTATGCCCTCTGAGGGGTTTTAGATGTTCGATGAAAGATGAGCTGGAAGGGATTGAAGGTAAGACAAGCAGAGCACCAAACTGATCATGACGCAAGTCATTACACACTTAGTATTGACCTTTCTGTCAGATTAAATCTGTTACACAGCAGAGGCAATAACTGCATGTTTCTAACTGAATAAAAGTCCTTGCTAGTAAAATAATATTGGCTGCTGGGGTTCTCGATCATCTGAAGAATAGCAGGAGAATTTATAAGTTTGAGGTTACTTTTCATGACATCCACTTGATCTTGGGTGTAAAGAAAATCTAATTATTATTCTGGACTACATGACTTCTGTATAAATTTGGAATTTATGTGGCAGTTTACCTATCCATCCATTCATTCATCTATCTATCCATCCATCCATCCATCCATCCATCCATCCATCCATCCATCCATCCATCCATCCACCCATCCATCCATCCATCCACCCATCCATCCATCCACAAACTGTATACTTCCCTTTCTACAGCAAACATTTCCCTTCCTAGAAGAGTGGGAGTCATAAAAAAATTCAGTGAAAATATCAGTACACTCTATAGACACTTCTGGCCCTGGTTGAATGAACCTTTAAATCTCTTACCAAAGTCTGCTGGCAGCTCCTTGGAGATAGTCCATGAATTTTAGTGGGTGTTGGACTATCTCCTAAGGGACTAATTTCCTAAGCAGTAAAAGATGCAATGCTGATTTGTATGGGAAACAGGCTGCCGAGGTGGATGAGTGCTATTTTTTATATGACTAGACATCCATGATGGCAAGACAATAATAACAAGCAAGAAGAGGAGACTACAACCTCCTTGCCTTGCTGACTGTAATGACAAATAAAGCTTTCCAACCTGATTTTCATGATGTCTTGGGCCAAACTCTGCAATCCTTACCTAAGTAGCATTCAGCCAGACCTCTCACTGAAATCAGAGGCAGCTCAAGATAGGAAAATGCAAGGTCAGGGTGAAGAGTCAATTGCCTTTTAACCACATTTTCTCGTTGAAATCAACTCCACACTTTGCTTATGTGACAGATGGCATTTGGCACTCATGTCAGCACACAGCAGGAAAGACAGATGGAATTCTGCACAGTGCATCCCCATCTTCATCAGTCCTTCATGCATGGGAGACAGATGTTTTTGCAACGCAGCTGTGACAGCCCTAAACCAAAGGCAGGAGATACGGCCCTGGGTACAGGCTGAAGGATTTGACCTGTCAGTGCCCTTCCAGCCACGTAGAATTGTGTTTGATGATTGCATCACCTATGAGAACTGGGCAAATGGCAAATTTTACTATTTCAATTTGTCTTCTACTTCATTATCCCCTTAACTTTTTAATTTGGCTGCTCTAATAAAATAATCAACTTTTATTGAAGCTTGTTTTTCTGCTGGGTAGGCAAACATCACTGTAATACAAAGGCAAATACTCAGGATCTTCAAGACACCCTGTATCCATAGTGATTCATTTATAATGCATTAAAGTTATAGTGCTTTAGGCTACTTTAACTGTTCAAACACATTAGGAGGAGTGTTTCAGATAACTCCATCTTGGGAACAGAGAGAGATTTCAGAAAATGATGTGTTCAGGGAGCTTAAAAAGTAAAATGTGTTGTCATGAACTTTTCTAATAGGTGATCTGAGATCCAGACATCCTGGAGGCAAAGCTCATTTAGTTTTCCAACAATTTTGTCGTATTTACTGCTTGAATTTCATAAGGAAAAAAAAAACAACATGAAGAATAGTTTTGGGGTGCACATTTCTTCCTAAAGCCAGTGTGATTCATTTTCCAACATGCAAACTAAATACCTGGTGGAGACAAGGAACAAATCTTTACCTTTGTGTTCCCTGAAAAGGGAAAATAATTCTGTAATATTTGCTCCTTTCTTTAGGTAGCTGTTTTTATGAATAGGAAGGAACCCTGATGGACCCAGGCAAAACTTAACAATGTCTGACAAGCCATTCACAGTAAAACTGGTTAATGTCACCTTTGCTTAGCTCAGATGTTTCAACTTCACTTGCCCCTTAGCCCATTATATCAAAGAGGAAACAGTAAATGCTGGGGAAGGGATAATTAGCTTTGTTTCTGTGCTCAAATGGAAGAAAGCAATACAATAAGCAAACCCAGTCCATTTTCTGTACACTGTATAAAGCAGAAAGTCTTTTTCCACCAAACTTCATATTGGATAGACAAACTAATCCACAGCATTTACTCCAGGAAAACTGCCCACAGGGCTGGAGATCCTTACTGCACAGGAAAAGTCACGTACAATTATCTCTTCTAAATGATACTGGAAGTTCTTTGCAGGTTCAATGAATCCCACTATTTCTGCCACATAGGATTCCCTGCCCATGTGTAAGGAAATTGAAATTAAGGACAACCAAAAATGACCAACATTACCAGTCTTAACTGTGTTGCCTTCAAAGACGGGAGGGGGGAAGACAGAAAAGAGAAAAGCAGCGAATGAACAATAGACATTAGGAACTTTAGTTTCTAATTTTTCTGCCTGCTCTTGTGGGGAAAGCTTTTAAAAGAAATTGTCCTACTAAAAATCAGTCCACATTTTATGCCACAATGCAACATAAAGAATTGAAATAGATTGTAAGATACCAAAATTACTGTAATAAAGAGCACATCAGGCATCCTGAGTTAACTGTGGATAATTTCAATATTAATAAATGGCAAAAGTAAGTAATTACTATGATAATCAAGTAATTGTTTCAATATTAAAGTTAGGTGCATCCGAAAGAAAACATCCCAAGACTACCAAGGATTTAAATCCTGTATTAAATATTATTTTAATTTGATTGACAGAATTGCATTATTTTCCTTTGCAGGGAAACATCATCTAAATAAACAGGCTGTGGTTTTCAACCAGAGGCACTATTATCTTCAGTCAAAATAACATTTCTCCTAATTACGGGAAAAACATAAATAAAATTCCTGTCAAATCTCATGTTGCCTTTCCAGTAATACAGTACAAATACCATCCTCTAACTGTGAAGTTATTTCTTTCACGTTTCGATGTGTGGTTATTTTCTCATGTACTTTATACCTGGAGTTGGTCTGAGCAGAGTTCTGAGGTTGTGATGATAAGATAAAATTCACGAGGAGACAAGGAGCTTGCTCCATTTAGAGGCTTTTGCAACCCCTTTTCATTGCAGAAAGAGAGAAACTAAACTTTTGGTGCTTTGCCACATTTGTGACCAGTTCATTGGTAGAACTCTTTCCCAGCTCATCTTACTAACTGCTTTATGTGAATTAGTAACACAAACACATTAGGGCTGGAATCTGTCTTTTGCCTTCATGGCAGGAATTTCTCAGAATATTTTTTTTCTTTCTTTCTTTTTAACTAACCCACTTTTCTGAGGTATCCCTTCAGTTTTCTCATGGGCTTATAGATGGTGAAATAAGTCAAATACCTTCATTGTCTCTACAACTATTTTTAAACTTCCTGGTTTACAGTTAGAATGATAGAATAGTTAGGGTTGGAAAGGACCTTAAGACCATCTAGTTTCAACCCTCCTGCCATGGGCAGGGACACCTCGCAGTAAGTGAAGTGTTACACTAATTTTATATAAGTAGCCCTTGAAGGTGATTTGACTTTTTGTCAGAGGTTTTCTTTCCTGGAGTTGTGTCTGTAACTAGGAAAAGTTACCAAACTCATACCCATGTTTATCCAAAAGCAGACACATGAGTATACTCTTCACACTATTTTATGACAGAGCCATGCATATGAAGTTACAAAATATTCAGTTAAATAATAAGAAATTAAGATATATAGCACTTTCAAGGACACAGCCTAGAAAAGTACACTCTAGTTCTTAAAGATCACTAGATTGGTGATATGATTTAGCATAAGGTGTCCCTTCCCACGACAGGGGGGTTGGAACTAGATGATCTTAAGGTCCTTTCCAACCCTAACTATTCTAGGATTCTAGGATTCTAGGATGCTTTTAACCATTTGGAAAGAACCCTTCCTCATGACTCTCTGTGTGTAAAGGTTTAAACTTAAAAAAAATGTATATATGTAATTTTTTATGTAGCAAGACTTCTAGGTGTTTCCACTGCTCCAAGAAGTGTGCCTGCACTGGGATCTCAGCTTCCACTTGACTGTTTCTAGCACCTAAATTCATTTGTCCTGAAGCAGCTGCACATTGAAGTGTAAACTGTACTCCAGATAATAAGGAGATATGATGAGAAAAGAGCCATTTCAAGACTTGTTTTTATGCGAATGATAATATTCATTATGTAGAAGTCTCTCTGAAGCAACCTGAGTAAAGTGTCCATAAATATTTTGATTTTCTTAGGTACCATTTTTCCAAAGCAATTTTTTTCCTCAAAGGTAAGATCATATCTGTGGTATCTTCTGTCTGTCCATGAAATTTGTCTTGTTCTTTGATAAAGCCAAACAACTTGAGGCTTGTTTGCCTCCTAACCAAGTATGTCAGGATTTATGAGCTGACATTTGCAGTCTATTTGCAACTTGGATGCTAACACTTTCTGTTAAAGGTTTTGCATAAACCACAAAACATAAAAAAAATGGTCATGTGCATCTTTCAAACATATAATAAAAAAATAGTCATGAAAAAGCACAGTTGGATTCTATGAAAACTGCTTTTTAAAGTCTTTCCTCAGCACACTTCGCAGCAATAAATACTATTTTATGACCAAAGAAATATTACCCTTCTAGTCATTTGGATTGTTGCTGTGAGACAGTTAGCCGAAAATTTCTAGAATATTTCAACAGTTACTGAAATAAGTAACAAAACCTTATTAAAATGCAAGCTTCTCAATTTTCAAGCCTTATATTATTTATTATGTTTCATCTTCTTTTACACTGCATAAAGGTTCCAGTAAGATTGTGATGACCTAACAAATAAGACCAAATTATAATAGGATAGTTAGTCGGTTTTGTGATGTATTTGAGTTTAGTCCCTGGGAGATGAATCAACTTGAAGAAGAAAGCTTTTCATTGGCATTGTTTCACTGCAGAAATGAAGCAGCAGAAGACTCAAGGGGATTTGTATCTTTAATTTATTCTCAACAACACAAGCAGCAAGACAGTAGGAATTTTGCACAGGTAACTGGGGAGCTGAACCAGGTAAGAGAATAAGGCAGCTCCAAAATGTCCGTTCACAAATGTCCATGTTATCAAAGCTCCTACCTAGGACCATTGTGGGCAAGCTCTGTGGAAGAGTTGGTTGATTGAATGGATCTGAAGACTGTATCCTCACCTCTACTGCTTATTTACCAGTCACAGAGCAAGAGATTAAGCAGAGATAAGTTGATTTGTTCTACCAGCCTATTGTATCTGTTTCTTTCCTGCTATATGGAGTGACTACACACCATAAAGAAAAAGGGGAAAACAGAATATTGTGATCTCATGATTGCTCGATGTATCCAGCAGACAGAATCTGTAACACAGAAACCTTATCTTAGGTTTAGGGAGGAAAAAATGCAACACACTCAAGTAAGGGTATCAGCATTGATTTGAAGGAGCATAAACCAGTCTGACCAGGGGAAGAAAATACTTTGCAGTTGTCTGAAGACATGAAACCAAACAATTTGCCAAGATCTGCTTCCTTTCAGTGGTAAACTAAAATCTGAAGACAAATACATCCATTGTGATTTCCATGATGTGAAGGTTCAACCCCATAGATGGAAGTTAAATGAAGTCAGGGTTGTTATTATTATATTGTTATAGCAGATAATAAATGCTTTAGTCATTTTGGTGAAGACTCATTTGCAACTGGTGAACACTCCTGAGCATTGCTGCAGAGCCTCTAACTTGCTCACAGGCCTATTTTGCAAAGGGGAATGTTATTTCAATGACGAGGGACTGGGCTCTGGTATAAAAAGAGTTCAAAAAGTGCAGCTGAATTAATGACTGCAGGGCTTGAGTTTTTTAAACGTCTCAGCCATCTCACTTGGTGCTAGGTGCTAGACTTATCCCTGTGTTACTCCTTTGACTTAATCCCCACCACCACTATTTAATTCACTAGCTTTAACAAAGCCAGCTTTTCTCTGTAATATTTATTGCTTCAGTCATATGCGGCCCATAAGGAATGTGTGTAGTGTTGGGAATAGTACAAGACATGTTGGGATGATTGTTTGCTTCTTACTGAGTGGTCTTATGTTTCCTTGCTATTGCATTCAGCCTCATCCCTTGGGAGCTGTGGCTTAAGTGAGAGTTTTTAGAGACACTGCCATTGCTGTGAATGATCACAGCTGTCATTGACGAAGTGCAAAGTGAAATAAAACTAGTGTCAAAGAAGTGTGATCTCATGCTTTGGTCTTTTGGCTGGTAGCCTGTGGAGGATGAGAAAGGTAGAATATGAAGGGCATGGGTTCAGTTATGTTAGAGCATTATCAGATTAGATAGCCATCCTCTCAGATACCAGCTGAATGCTTCAGACTATCTTCACCAGATTTGGCATCAGGAAAAATTATACAGTTCTGACTGGATGGGATTCAAAGCATTTTCATGTTTCTCTGCAGATATGGATCCTTTTTGCTTGATGGGACTTTATGAGGATTACCCAGGTACATCAGCCTGCAGCAGCTTCAGCTGCTGGGTGTTATGCTAACCCCTTTAACGCCTTCCATGTTCACCTTTTAGTGAACTACGTGCTGTGGTGCAACTACTCTGAAGATATTCTCCGGGGTTAGTGAGTTGTGGTTTAATTACTCAGATTGAACAATCTGAAGATTGCTCCTCCTCATAACTCCTGGAAACAACGTGATAACTCTCAACCTATAGGGAGCCAAAACCAGCCTAACCAGCCACCTTATAAATTTTTAAGAAAATTGTTCCAATTGATTTATTTGTGAACACTAAAAGCTCTTTTCTTCTTTCTGATGGACAGAAGTTGGCAGGAGAAATGTGGCTCACATCTTCCTCTTGCCCTGGTGCAAATCATACTATAGAATCACAGAATCATAGAATAGTTAGGGTTGAAAAGGACCTTATGATCATCTAGTTCCAACCCCCTGCCATGAACAGGGACACCTCACACTAAACCATGTCACCCAAAGGCTCTCTCCAGTCTGGCCTTGAACACCACCAGGGATGGAGAATTCACAAATTCCCTGGGCAACCTGTTCCAGTGCCTCACCATCTCAACAGGAAAGAATTTCCTCCTTATATCCAATCTAAACTTCCCCTGTTAAAGTTTTAACCCGTTACCCCTTGTCCTGTCACTACAGTCCCTAATGAAGAGTCCCTCCCCAGCATCCCTATAGGCCCCCTTCAGATACTGGAAGGCTGCTATGAGGTCTCCACGCAGCCTTCTCTTCTCTAGCCTGAACAGCCCCAACTTTCTCAGCCTATCTCCGTACGGGAGGTGCTCCAGTCCCCTGATCATCCTCGTGGCCCTCCTCTGGACTTGTTCCAACAGTTCCATGTCCTTTTTATGTTGAGGACACCAGAACTGCACACAATACTCCAGGGGAGGTCTCACGAGAGCAGAGTAGAGGGGCAGGATCACCTCCTTCGACCTGCTGGTCACGCTCCTTTTGATGCAGCCCAGGATACGGTTGGCTTTCTGGGCTGCGAGCGCACACTGAAGCCGGCTCATGCTCATTTTCTCAACAACCAACACCCCCAAGTCCTTCTGCACAGGGCTGCTCTGAATCTCTTCTTTGCCCAACCTGTAGCTGTGCCTGGGATTGCTCTGACCCAGGTGTAGGACCTTGCACTTGGCATGGTTAAACCTCATGAGGTTGACATCAGCCCACCTCACAAGCGTGTCGAGGTCCCTCTGGATGGCATTCCTTCCCTCCAGCGTATCAACCGAACCACACAGCTTGGTGTCATCGGCAAACTTGCTGAGGGCACACTCAATCCCACTGTCCATGTCAGCGACAAAGATGTTGAACAAGACCGGTCCCAACACCAATCCCTGAGGGACACCACTCCTTACTGGTCTCCAGCTGCACACTGAGCCATTGACCACAACTCTTCGTGTGCGGCCATCCAACCAGTTCTTTATCCACCATGTGGTTCACCTATCAAAGTGATGTCTATCCAATTTTGAGACAAAAATATGATATTGACATCATCATAGATTAATCCTCCAGGTACAAATGCAAAATCAAGTTAGTGTACCAGATTATTCTCAAATGTATCAAAATTCACCTGGAACAGTGAGCTTACTTTAACAGATGTGCTACATTCTAAAGAAGACTGCAAATATTATTTTCCCTAGAAAACTCTCCTTTTGAAATTTTATTTAGGAAGAACTAATAAAATATTGAAAAGCTCTCCCTTCACACTCTTCCCTCTTTCTTTTCTTATTTGTCCCATAGTTAAAGAAAAAAGATATTTAAAGTTGTGAGAGTACATGTAAGTACATATATAGAGACCTTTCCTCATGAAGCATTGCTACATTTGTTTATGTGCTCATAAGAAATCCATAACTGGGGACGCAAATGTTTTTGAAGAATCAAAGTTTTCTCACACAGATTTTATAAAAATCCCAAATAAGAGTAATGGAAAAGTTGTATTTGGCAAAATACACTTTCCTGGCACAATGTGTTTTCTTGGGAAAACAGTGAATCATCTCTAATGCTTTGAGACAACGACCTCACTGGTGATGCCATGCATACAGTCACCTTTCTCCTCATTCTGTAAGGAAGCCATAATTTCACTTGTTATGTGATATGTTGTTGTTTTTCAAAACCCGATTTTTAAAATTTTCTAGTTCTCTTAATTTCAGAATTTGACATAAAAACGTGAACCAAAACATAACAAAACAGAACCAAAAGGCAACTATGGGGGGGTGGGGGTTTGGAGAGAAACGTTGCTCAAGAGTAGTCTAGATTTACCAAATAGACCATAGAGATTGAATGGATTTCAGATATCTTCTAGTCAGATTTCTAATCCCCACAATTAGCAAATGAAGAGTTGATAGAGAGAACCTATATGAGCATGCACAGCCTGCATCCATTTCCCAAGTGGAATTACAGGCTTGTCCTGACTTTGGACATTATTTGTGGGGGCCAGATCTCCCCTACCATGTGGAGGGCAGCTTTCCCTGCCTGATACAGCTGCTTCCATCCAGGATTCACATTACTGAGAAATCAAAAATTGTGAAGGACAAAATGACTGCAGAGGCATTGATCACTGCTCTCTTGCTTCCAAGCACATCATGATAGGAGATAGGAAGACGGCAATGATGATGGACATTCATGATAATGAAGACAACACTTACAAATAGGTACATCTACCTGGAATTCCCTAAGCCCTTTAGCACCTAAAGGCTGCAAACTCCTTTCTAACATGAGGGTTGTTGAGAAACTCATGTTTTGCTGTCCATGAAACCTGCTGATTATTTCACCATCTTTGCTGTACAAGAAGTCCAGAAGAAATCAGTGAGAGTGCAGAAGCTGAAAAACCAACAGCTGATCTTGAAAAAACATGATCTACACTAAATTACACCACCTAAGACCCTTAACTCCTGTCAACATCCAAAACAGCGCATTAAGTTTTTCTAGTTGTTTCTCAACTTCAGTTATTTCTTTCAATTCAGTCCACCTTACATACCATACATCTGATTTCCGATCAGGGCATCAGCTATCTGTGCTTTTTTTTCAGAGCATCCCAGTTCATTCTAGCTTTTGAAAACTACTGAAGAGAACAACAAAACTATCCCAGAATTTCCAACATAACTTAAGTTTAGGAGTACAGATTTTGACTGTAGGACAACAGCTTTACTTATCAAGCTTTTTGCACAAGGAACATCTCACAGCATGGCAGCCTTGCTCAAGCTTCAGGGCTAGAGTATAAGATTTATTCTCAATTCTGTCACTCATTTTTATTCAGATGATGAATAGGAAGTCAACATGCTCTCCTGCAGGGCATCCTCCTCGTAAGACTATTTGTATCCAGAAGTGCAGATAAAATACATCTCAATTAACCAGATCCAGTTATAATCTCTTCCAATGGGCACTCAACCTATTTAAAAAGAGGAAGTGCTGTAACTTGTTAATTTAGCTTTAAAAGAAATTAAACAATAAAGCTGTCTGCTTAAGAAGACAAAGCATGGTTAATGATCACTGTGTGATAGATTCCTGAAATCTTCTGGACTCCCATGAGACTTTACTGCATCAGCCCCAGTCATTTCATATTCTAGGGTTGGTCTTTAAACCCAGATATTCAATACACCTGCACAGTTCACAACTGTACACCCAGTTTGCCTTTCACTTAAGTGGTGTTACCTATTTCTGACATTTCATCAACTTTTGTGCGAGTAGATGGAAAAGATTTCAAAATAAGAAATATTTCAAGTAAGTACTGTCTGATTCTGAGTCTGAACTCACTTCTCTATGTAGCACTTTCTATCCTCTAAGAAAAGATCTGTTTCTATGGTTTAGATTCTCTTTAATGTAGCACAGTGATCAAAATAGACCTGTATATTTCAGTATGCCTTAAGGATTAACAATAGCTTTTACAACAGCTGTGAAATGGTATAGAAATAGGATTCTTCATGTTGCACCATGGCTGTTTTTTCTATCCCCAGCATCTCTAGAGTTCTATACTGACCCCTGTCCTTGCTTCCACCGTCACTTAAGGTTATCACTTCTATTAGTATAGCAGTACTATTATATCTCATGAACTCACAACACTTAATAGTCCCAGCACAAAGCCAATGGAAAGCAGCTGTGCTGTTAAGTCTGGTTTTGATTGCTTCCTCGCAAGTCTTTCTAAATCGAAGCTGCTTCAGAAGTAATTTAAAGCAGCATTATGTGTGTCAGTACTTGTTAGAAAGTTGTCTGGTTTATGGCTGAAAGATACAATGTTGATGGATTTAGAAAAAGCCTATATCCTCAGTTACACAATGCTATTCAACGTGATGAATGAAGAAGTTGGTCAAGTTAATTACCTCTTCATGCCAAGTGTTCCTTGTAATTTTATTGTGAATTCCACAGCTGCTTCATATACACATTTAAAATCATCTTTAAACATTTTCTGCTTCCAAGAAAAAAGGTTTACCAACTTTCCATTTAGAAATCAAACACCTGATAAAGAAGCATTGCCTTTCAAGTACCTGATTGTTGATTGCTCTGAATAATAGGTGCTGAGGCACTGGAAGAGGTTGCCCAAAGAAGTGGTAAATGTTCCATCCCTGATAGTGTTCAAGGCCAGGTTGGACAGAGCCTTGAGTGACTTGGTTTAGTGTGACATGTCCCTGCCCATTGCAGGGGAGTTGGAACTGGATTACCTTAAGGTCCTTTCCAACCCAAACCATTCTATGATTCTATAAAGCCTCAAGAAGATTTAACTCTAACATTATCCCTGTCAATTCTAAGTTTATTTGCCTGCAGGTCTATGACAGGTACAGTTATATCTCACTGGATCATGAGGCTTTATGAGTGATTTCTGAATTTAAAAAAAACCTATAATGACTATTTTAAGCATCAGTTGGGTTTTTCTTAGACTGCTTTTAATTTGTTATTTCAAGAGTATACTTTTAAAAATAACTCTCTGTGTAACTGAGGTAACTTTGCATTTTAGTGTTACACTGCACTAACTGTTGTTGGATCCTGCTCTGCTGTAGTTTGGGGTGTTGAAGTCATTTATGAGATGATGCTAACACCATGGAGAGATAGAAAGTTCCCAGTCTGACCCTGATCCAACATAAATCAAGAGCATCTCCTGCTAAAGCTCATTATGAGATTGGTGAAACAGAGAGTGAATTCCAGACCAGTATGACACCCCTTCATGCATTGTGATCAAGCGTGGAAGCACTTTTATTGGCTTTGGGTAACCATTCATCTGAGCAGTGTGATTCATGATGCTGTCAAATGTGGTGCTAGGCCATCCTTCCCCAGGTTTGTTTCTATTTTGTTATTTTTTTATAAAGCCCAATGTAGGATTTCAGTGGGAAATGGCTGATGAGTAAGGAAGGTGTTTTATGTGAGGATATTTAGCTCAAAGTTAAGTACAAGTTATTGTCTTTGTCAGCTAGTTCTTCCCACAGCAGATATAAATGAGCATGACAGCTGTCCTTGGGTGAATATGAATTTACTTGAGTTCACGTTGTCTGGAGTCTACATTTAGTTGCATCTACCTGTCTGTGGCATATTGTATCAGCACTGAGAAAGAAAATATTTTATATTTTAACCATGCCAAGTGCAAGGTCCTACACCTGGGTCAGAGCAATCCCAGGCACAGCTACAGGTTGGGCAGAGAAGAGATTCAGAGCAGCCCTGCAGAGAAGGACTTGGGGGTGTTGGTCAGTGAGAAACTCAACATGAGCCAGCTTCAGTGTGCACTCACAGCCCAGAAAACCAACCATATCCTGGGCTGCATCAAAAGGAGCGTGACCAGGAGGTTGAAGGAGGTGATCCTGCCCCTCTACTCTGCTCTTGTGAGACCTCACCTGGAGTATTGTGTGCAGTTTTGGTGTCCTCAACATAAAAAGGACATGGAACTGTTGAAACAAGTCCAGAGGAGGGCCACGAGGATGATCAGGGGACTGGAGCACCTCCCATATGAAGACAGGCTGAGGAAGTTGGGGCTGTTCAGTCTGGAGAAGAGAAGGCTTCATGGAGACCTCATAGCAGCCTTCCAGTATCTGAAGGGGGCTATAGGGGTGCTGGGGAGGGTCTCTTCATTAGGGACTGTAGTGACAGGACAAGAGGTAACGGGTTAAAACTTTAACAGGGGAAGTTTAGATTGGATATAAGGAGGAAATTCTTTCCTGTTAAGGTGGTGAGGCACTGGAACAGGTTGCCCAGGGAGGCTGTGAATGCTCCATCCCTGTCAGTGTTCAAGACCAGGTTGGACGAGGCCTTGGGTGATATGATTTAGCGTAAGGTGTCCCTGCCCACGGCAGGGGGTTGGAACTAGATGATCTTAAAGTCCTTTCCAACCCTAACTGCTTTATGATTCTATGATAGTTCAGACTTGTAATATTTTAAAGTTCTCCGAAGGAAGGAAAGGTCTTCAGGAGCTGTCTGAAGACAAGTTATTTGGCAAGTTCCATGGGGAACTATGTTGAAATCTAGTCTGCCAGATTCAGTGTAAGAAAAGGAATTTCTCTTGTTCGGAATATTCTAGAACAATGTAAGCATAAAAATATTTCTATTCTCTGATTAATTTCTAATATGATCACAAGTCTTGCCATGAGACATTAAGAAAATAAACAAAACCCCAAACCAGAGGAATTCTCTAGAGGAGTGGTTTTGACATCAATGCATTTTATCTGAAAGCTGTTGACAAGCTGCAGTTTGGGATACCAAGTTAGAACCAACACTTTCCACAGGAGATGAGAAATTAATGTTTTCTTTAATCTAGGCAATGGGGCAGACAACACTCTCAGCAAGTTTGCAAATTACACAGCCTGGGAGCTGTGGCTGATATGCCACAGAGTTGTGCTGCCATCCAGAGGCTGGACAAATGGCCCGACCAACTTCATGAAGCTCAAGTTCAGTCTTGAAGGAACAATTGTGGAAGAACTCTGTGCACCAATATATACTGGGCATCTTTGTGGAAAAAGAGCTGGTAGTCCTGGTGGACGCCAGGCTGAACACAAGCCAGCAGTGTGCCCTTGCGGCAAAGAAGGGTAACTGTGTTCTTGGCTGCATTAGATGATGTACTGTCTGCAGGTAGAGGCAGATGACTCTTGCCCTCTACTCAGCACTGGTGCGGCCACATATGGAGTACTGTGTCCAGTTCTAGGCTCCTCAGTACAAGAAAGGCTTGGACATAGTGAATAGAGTCCAGCAAAGGGCAGTGAAGATGATGAAGGGACAGGAGCATCTCTTCTATAAGGAAAGGCTGAGACAGTGGCGACTGTTCAGTCTAGAGAAAAGAAGGCTCAGGGGGGATCTTATTAATGTATATAAATACCTTAAGGGAGGGTGCAAAGAAGAAGGGGCCAGGCCCTTTTCAGTGGTGCCCAATGACAGGACAAGAGGCAACACACACAGACTGAACTGAAACACAGAGGTTCCATCTAAATATCATGAAACAGCCTTTACTGCATGTGAGAGCGCTGGCTCAAGTTGCTCAGGGATATTCTGGAGTCTCAACCCCTGGAGATGTTCATAAACTGTTTGAATGTGGTCCTGGGTAACTCAGTCTAGGTGGACCTGCTTGAGCAGGGTGAGCTCTAGAAGTTTTGCAGCCATGGCTGTTTTGGTTTGTAACAGGGACACCTTCCAGTAGATCAGGTTATTCAAAGCCCCATCCAGCCTAGCTTGGATCAGTCATCTGAGCCAGTCAGCCACACTGGCTTGGTAGGCAGGAGAGAGAGATTATCTCCTCTACGGTTTGTCCCATTTGGAGACATCTTAAGGACAATGGTGTGTCTCACACTCTGGAAGCACAATTTTTCCACTGATGGTCAAGGGAAGCTGAGTGAGTTGTGAACTAGACCCCAAATTTCTAAATGTCTTCAAGCAAGTGAAGTAAATCCCACACTTAAGTGTGGTATATTTAAAATCTGAATTACATTAGTATTGTTTTACAGTCTTTTCTATGTCTTAATTATATCTTTTTTCAAAGATTAAATCAGCACAGATTATTGTAGGATGCCGATGACAGTGGAACAATGTCCCTGTCCTTCCTTTTATCTGCCTCCAAAAGCAACAACAGTAAAATTTCTGTTGCAGTCATAACAGAAGCTAAACATGCATAAACTCAGTACGGCTGCATAAACAAAAGGACTTGGAGGATTATAATGAGCAAACATCACTATATGGTTGTTTTTTTTTCTGGAGCTATGCAATGTAATTCTGAATCTGCAAATTTTCTGGTATCCTCATACAGTGTAATGTCCTCTATGCTTCTTGTCATTGTTAATGGAGAAGCTGGAAAAAGCTTTACCCACCAGCGAACAGTGTCCTTTCGAGCACATTTCTGTCTTTAGGAAAATGTGATGCTCTTTGCCTTTAAGATGGGATTATTATCCCACGAGCATTGCAATCATCAGTTCTCATCCAGAGCTTACTGCTTAGACAAGGCCTATTTTTCAGGCTGGTGTCAAACAGCCTTGGGAAGGTCCTCAATTGAAGCAGCCATCAAGGTCAAGCTGTGCCCGTGAGAATTGCTCAGCAACCTGGCAAGGCTGGAGGCAGAAAAGGGAAGTCAGAAGGTGTAAGAACTATAGAAATACCCATTTAAAAATAAAGAAAGGCAATTTTACATAGTTGTGTGGTCTAAGACAGAAAGGCAGAAACTTCTACACCTTAAGCTTTGGGCTTAGAGGGCCCATACCTCAAGATTTTAAACTGAAAGGAGCCTCATGCCAAGGGTTAAAAGAGTCTCCATTACATGCACAGAGGAACCAGCCTTGCTATGTATGCAATACAGCTACTGATATATACACCAGATATCCATCCCACCCCTGCCCTGGTCCTCCCAGACTTTTACATGATCTTGTGTGGGAGACAGGGGGAGGAGAAGAGAAACTGCTTTTTAATGGCTGTGAAAATAGCTTGGCATACTGTGCGAATTCCTCCTTTCCCAACCTCCTCTCCTTTTTTACACCGAAGAAAACCTGATTATGTTAACTCAGTTATGCCTATGAAATAATCCATCGTGTTCTCACATGCGTTTTGTGGTTTATTTGGTGGGGCTTTTTTGTGGAGAAAAGAGCCTATAAATAGCATGGCTCTAAGCTGCTGCTGTAAACAGCCTCATAAAACACAAGCTGTTTGTAAAGCAGAGCAGAGTGGTCTGTTCAGATGTGCTGCCTGTGCTGACTGAGGGGCTGCAGTGGAGAACTCACTCTATCACTTCATTATAAACACTGCCTCCTCATATGTTATCCTCTTTCGTGCTTATGGGCTGTACACAGTGCTGGTTTTCATTTGCATACAAGCTACATTATTTCACAGCCTATGCAGCATTGGCATCAGCTGCATTTCTCGTGTTGACCACAAAAACTTATTAAAACTACTATTTTTGAGCAGCGAGTGCTTTGAGGCAAATTTGTTAGGAGATAGTTAAAAAGTAAATTCCAAGCAATCTTCCTGCATAGTTTGGGGTTTTCAGCTTTCAGAAAATATTTTGTCAGCCTCAAATTCTGAAACCAAAACAGAAAAGGTTAAAGTGTGGCAGAGCATATTCATTGTTTCCTAAAGCAGTTTAATTTAATCTTTTATGGCTGCACAGAATTTTGCAGTTCAACTTTGCTTTGTTTTTAGTACAATTATATTCAAAACCACTTGTGTGTTTTTAAATCACTTGTTACATCCAAACCAATATATCTGTTACCTAAAAGAAATCTTTGAACACAATACAAAGTTTCATCTGGAGATATTACTTCACTGGCCATCTTAGAAAGAAGATCCTTCTGTAATCTGTTCCTTTTCTACAGAGGATCGTTTTCTGGCAAATGTTCCATACTATCTTTCCATGCAAGACCAAATCTCACCTTCAGACTGCACTGCACACTATTCAACCTGCAATTTTCTTCTGTTTAAATCCCAAGATTTCTGTTTATATCATGCTGAGACAATTCTTTTTATGCTACACACATCTCTGTAGACCAGCACATTCCTTGCTTTTCAGGTTTTTTTGCCAAGCACTTTGTCTCTTCCAGCTTTTGCATTAATGTCTAAGCCCAACAGTTAGGAGGTCAGTACACCTAAAAAAGCCATCTAGATTTCCCTGAGCAGCAAAATGTTTCTCAGAAGAACCTGTTTTCCTACTTCTCTTGACCACAGTCCCAGAATATGATCCCGTAAATTTCCTCCTTTGGATGTATGGGTACAATCACTTGTGGGGCCAATCCCAGACTCTGGGACAGAAAATAGAGCTGGATAATCTGTCTATTAAAAAAAAAAGGGAATGGAATCTTTTCTGAATTCAGGTTTTCAGTGATCTGGCTTCAAGTACAGCCTCCAAAACAGCTGCACTGGCAGACCTGAGGGAGCAGGAACATGTGGCATGCAGAAAGAAAATGAGCATTAAGAGGTTGTGATGATGGCATGAATGTCTTAAGCAGCTTTACTATCAAAGACAACCAAGGTTGCATAAGGGCACCCTTAGGAGCGTGTAAGCTTTCTCAGAAGTCATTCCTCCCCACCTTGAATCACTGTCAGCACTTCATTCTCGTCTCACTGTAATTTTTCAGTACTTTTTCCAATAATGAGAAAAGCAGATGGCAGATGCTTTCACTGTGGTACTGCACAGAAAAGTATTCTTTTCTTCTTTCAATACAAAATATGTAGATAGTTGGATGGATAACAATACCCTTAAGTGAAAAGATCCCTGCATGGAAGAAGAGAATACAGGATACTGTATTCAACAATGGTGCCGTGTTACAAACACATGTTGAACTCACCGCTTTTTAAATCTTGCCTAAACCCTTTTGCAAAGGATTTTGTCATCAAGTTTTGCTCTCTGATTAAATAGTCCCATTTAACATTCTTTGGACGGACTTACACATGTTAGAACTGCATTCCCTATTCCCCCCCCCCCCATATTTTTTCTATTTCTGAGACCTCAAACTGACCTTTTTTTGGGTGCGTCTGTCTTAATTTGGTGTATTCCTGGTATTCACAGCACTTTTCCATACAGAACTGCCTGCAAATTCTCATCAGCCTGCAGCTGTTTGCTCATGCTTCTATTTCATTGCAGTTGTTAAAAGCAGTCACACAGCACAGCCCCTCTACTGCCGCTATCTTGCTAATAGGATTTGCTGGTGATCTCCCAGGCACGCCAAGGTATCTGGGTTTATATTTAAACAAAGAAATTTCATGGATAAATTAGGTTTCCTAAATTTATCCTCTTATTGCAAACCATGATTAAAGCCTTATACTTGCAATCTTTGTCTTCTAATTTTTGTTGTAAAGAAAGCATATAACAAGATTTTTCAAGGTAGTATTTCTTCCTGCAATAATGTGTAACAGAAAGGGACAAAAGAGATTAAGGGTGAAAGGAATGCGGGGATGTTCCTCAAATGCAGTAAGAACTTTTTTCATATTAACTGATACATTTGTTATTGGGAAAGAGATGGATTGAGGATTAGGTTTTGGAAAATTTAAAGTGAGGAATAGTGTTTCAGTATACATTTGAATGTTAAATTCATTTGCTTATAAAATGTAGTTTAATTTAAGTCTATAGAAAGATAGAAAGCTCACTTCCCATGAGTGGGTCCTAGCACCTAGCGCCTTTTCAGCCCCTCACCTATTTTGTTTTTTTCTGTTTTCATTATTAACTCTAGGTAAAAATGAATAAACCATCAAGAAGGGAGAAAAACAGCCAACCAAATGAGCTAAACTTGCAAACACAAGTTGGGGAAAAAGATTTTTTTTTTTTTTTTAATTTTAAAAATACAGGTTAAAAAAAAGTTAGTTGGGAAAGTATGAAAATTGTAGCAGGGCGATTTCACAGAAAACTGAAGTTTTTCTTTATATTCTGGTTAAATTGTGTCTGGAAATTACTGATTAACAGGAGGTTCCAATAAAGAGGTTGTATATCACATCTTGCCTTGCAAATGAAGATTAAGATATTATTTAGGAGTGTTGGCATAGGAATAAATCAATCCAAGGTTAAAGAAACTGCTACCTCACCTATCCACAGAACCAAGAGTCATAGAGACTTCCACTCTAATTAAGTTTCCTTTCCCTTTCAAAGTTTAGGGAGAATCTGTCTTTCAATCAGACCCTCATAAAAGCAAAATGTCTCTCAAAATGCACTGTAACAGTGAGCAGATTATTACTCAACATTTCAATGATCACATATAATTGAACATATAATTATATGATCACACATAATTGAACTTCTGTCTTTCTTCAGAAGATGCAGTATAAGATATATACAACATGAAAGCAGCGAACTGCACCCAATACCAAGCACCCATTATCCTCTTCATACAGGCTCTAACCTGACAGCCTACCTCTGTTCCTGCCACAGATCCAAGGAGGTGGATCAATGCTTCAGATGGTACCTGTAGATCCCCCTGCTCTGAAAGGCCATTGCTTCCACCCACCATGCACCTCCTGAGGACCAGGCTGTCAGACCTGTCAGTACCAAGAGGCAGCCACACTTGAGGAGAAGAAACGAGCCCCCAAAACCACAGTGTGTAACAGCAAGGATAAGAATGCCATGGTTAACCCCTGGGACCACGGGTAACTCCCGGGGCCATGCGCTCTGCCTCGTGGAAGTGACAGTGTCCTTGTCCAAGCAGGGCAGGAAGAAATTGTGGTGGGATAGGAGAGGGATTGGTTTGATTTTTCAAGAGCCTTTATAAAGGACTATAAATTACAGATATTTATGGGTTTGATGGGTGAACTGCTGAATTAATCCTACTGGGATTAGACTGGCTGTGCATGGAATTCAGTGTTAAGTCTCGCTCTTATGGCAGACACCTTTCCTCCATTTCCTTTCCATGATCTCTGTTTCTCCAGCAGCTGGCACGTCAAAGAAACAGCCTAATGTTTGCTATATGCATCTTTCAGTCATTTCCTACCTTAAAAAAAAACCAGAAAAACAAATATTGCAATGGCCATATTCTGACAAAGGGCAATAAAACAAACACTGCACTGAAAAGGTAACCTCCTATCTACAGATGGAATCTCACACTGCAGAGAATTAGCTCAGTGTGCAGTGTTTGGCTAATGCTTCTGGGCCGTGATCGCACTCATACGAACACTTCAGGATACGGATGGAGGAAGGTTTGGTCTTTTGCATTGCTCCTCTGCATTTGTGGCTTTTTGGTCACTCTCACAGTCAGGAAAATCTCAGTTGCTTTGGAAACAGCAGTCCTTGCTTGGGTTTTGAGAAGTTTCAGTTTATTTCATGCAAGAATGATTTTAGTCTTATGATCAAAACAAGTAATGTACTGTAGTATAACATAAATTGTCATGACTTAAATAGTTTTAGACTTGACAGACTGTGTAGTATCCAAGTCTTTCAAGTATAAAAGCAATGAATGGCATTATGCCTATCACAAGAAGTGAGGCTGTCAACTGCAATCACTTCTGTAGCATTCTGGAAACAAGGATAATTCAAATCTTCAAACCACAAAGCATCTGCTTCTGTATAGTTGATTTTTTTTTCCTCTGGTGTTATACCACAGAACTTCTTTTATAACTAGCCTTTTTTGATATACCTTGTAACTTTGGTCACTTGCCTTGAAATAGATTGTTGTATAACCAGAATAATAATCTCTATATAGTTAGAATTACAGGGTGCACAATCCTGGGGGAAAATTCCCTGTAACATCACAGCAGAATAAGACGATAGAAGGACAGACACCAGGACTGTCAGTAGGAGTAACAAGAAGGAGAATTAGAAAGCCTGTAGGAGCTGAACATTTGTGTCTAAACCCATGCAGAAATACCATTAACAGGAACAGCTTGTGCAACAGCAAGCTTACAGGGCACATGGTGCTGTATACTCTTAAAACTGCAGTAAGCATCCAGAATTTTTAGCATAATGTCACTTACTGGAAATAGTGCTAGCAGAAACAGATGGAGCATGCGGTGGAGATTAATCTCTGCTCAGGTATATACACACATAAGAAGGCGGTGCTGACCTTACTTTAATGAGTGTCCTGTGCTTGAAAATCAAAGTAACACACTACAGCTGTATCAGGGCCTGAAGAACGGCTCTTCGTTCAGTTCAAGTAGCTCTTGGAGAAGGGATTGGCTTCGCTGATGTCTTCTGGAGCAGCAGCTGCTCCATCGGTAATTGAAATCATTCTCTGTCTGGCTTGTGCTGAGTCCTCTGGCAGCTGAGGCTGGTCCCTGGCCAGGGGAGCAGAAATGGAGCCCTGCCATGGGAAGAACGGCTGCAAACTTGAATGTTGACCTTCTGTATAGCATTTGGGTCAACCTTACCTAAGGCACACTCCAATGAGAGTCCCAGTGCTCAGTGTCCAGCAGAATCCCCCTCCCTGTGGCCCTATGCAAAACACTGAGGATGCACCAGCTCCTGCTGAAGGCAATGGAAGTCTGCTTTGTGAAGCAATTCTGCTTGTCATTCGTCAAACTTTGGCATATGTTGGATCTCGGATAACATTACGTTTTCTTCTTCAATAGGCCGTCTACCAGCCAGTAGCCTTCCCCCCTCTTCACCCAAGGAACAATCTCTACCCTCTCAATGTGATTACAGCCCATTTCATTCTATAATAGGTTTCTTTTATTATTCCCTCAGGCATGCAAATCAAATTTTACTCAGCACCAAAATCTTTGCTCTACCAAGAATGCTGGCATCAAGTGAAGTGAGAGAATAGCTTTGCTATTGAATTCTGTGTTAATAGAACTCCACTATCTTTTTCTTTTTGCTTTGAAAGTAAACATCTGTCAAAGTTTATTTGCTCCATCAGAAAGGCAGGAGCGTCTTAAGGGAAGGCACAAGATAAAAGCAGACTATTCTGTAACTATACCTTCCTCTGTCTTAATGTTTAATTAGATAAGCTGCCACAGAGACAGAGATTACTTTGGCATCCATCTGTCCTGTTTATCGATGTTATAAGTGCAATGGAAGTCTTGACAAATTTGATCACAGCAGAAGCAGGGAGCTGGCGGCCTCAAACTAAGCCAATTTCAAACAACTTTTCAGCCTGGCTGCCAGTGGTTGATCTTGTGCTGTCAATGTTTGGGATGTACCAACTTGAGCGCAAATGTAAATACAGTATTTGAAGCCACCGCGTCTCTCCCCCTTCTGCAGGTATTGCTCTTAAAAGTGTATTTGTGCTTGATTTCAAAGGTGGCTAAATAGCTATATGTATCCATCACAATATTAGTTTGATTGAAGATATTTTAAGTGCAATAGTAATAGAGGTTTCTACTGCAGGCCTTGCTTCATGCTGGGCTCAGAAGAAGTGTAGAAGGGAGGACATGATTTCTGTCACACAGAGCCTGCAAGCTCAGGCAGTGCATAATACATGGAGGAATGAAAAAAGAGAATGAGGCAAATGAGCTTGCAAAGATTACAGATCTATGAGAGTTTTCCCACTTGATATATAAGTCTAGCTTAAAAGCGTAAAGGAGCAGGAATATTCAGACACTGGGCAGGAAAGATTTTATATTCTAAACACCAGAGCTGCCCAGTCCTTTGGGCTTGGCTGCACAGAAAGTGGTGTTTTCTACAGATACTGTGCTTTTAAAAATTGCAATCAATAAATATTGAAGTGCAAAGGCTCCATTAGCACTAAAGCTCACAAGATTAAATGTATTTATTTCCATGACACCTCGTAAGGACACTTAGTGGTTGGTATTAAACCTACATCCAACCCACCCAGTAGACTTGAGCTATGATGTGAAAGTTAATAACCCAAGGTGGCATTTGTATGGCCGAGCATAAGAGTAACAGTCAATTCCAAATTAAGAGATCTAAATTTAAATGTTTACCTGAATTTCTAAATTTCCTTCATCAGCACAATCAAAGGAGACTTAGTCCATCCAGATGCACATAGATTTAGATGCCTGTGAGTGATGAGTTGCATTATGTCCTGTGCGTTGGCAGTAAAAACCTTATGATATACCCTAAGTATTCTTGGTGTGCTCCATGTTCAGAAAAGAACATTTCACACATAGTCCTGTATATTATCTAGTAACCCAATATGGATATCCCAGATACTTGGGGCATCTGAAATGGAGGAGTTTCCGGGATATGATTAATATCCTCCCTTTTTGAAAATGTCAGTAAGATCTAAGTACTAAATAGTTAGCACTTTATGTCTAAATCCCAAAGTCAGTTACAGCAATGGTGTGGGAAGAATCCCAGCTACTACATAGTTATTTTGCTTAGCAGGTTTTTCTCCTATTCTTTGGACTTAATATTAGTTCTTGTTTCATCATCAGGAGACTCTTCTGGGCTTTGCAAATGTATTAAACAGTGCCTATCGATTGTTTTTAAAAGAGGTAAGAAATTATTAAAAGTAGTCTGGTACATTTCACCCTTAGCAAAGAGAGGAGACATTGAACAATGAGTTACAAAGGAGATGAGGTCTCACAATCTTTTTCCAGTTTACCAGTTTTAGATTGCTATTTAATGATTCAGTAGTGTTTTGGAAATCAGATCTTTTATTTTTGGATGCCATTTAGTTTGTATAGGAAAATAAAGGAAAATATATGAAACTTTCACAATGAAAGAAGAAAGAATGTGATTTCAGATTTGGCTGCAGACTTGAATTCAGGCCATGAGTATGTTAAATTTGCTAATGAATCTCATCCAGTTTATATATTGTATCAAATTCACTCTCGTTTGTAGCTACCACTAATTTTACTACAGTTATGCTTTGGGGTACATTTTAAAGCAAAGAGTGGAATGTGCAGTTTGTGTGTTAATATTTCTATTTGCTTAACATACCAAAATAGGATGCTGTTGTGTTTCTAGTGTTCCATAATATTTATCTGTATGCCTACAGCCACTGCATAGGAATTTTAGAATTATAATCCTTTCTTTGAACTACTCATGGCAGTTGTGTTCCTTCATGCCATTACAGGGCAAAACCTCTTATTTTTTAAATCAGAGAGATGGAGAGATTAATGCTTCTGCATCATCTGTTTTTGCAGATGTTACTGAAACACTTTACAGGAGGCAAATGTCATTGTAAATCAATATTTGTAATTGCAGGGCAGAATGATCTGTTTCCAATGGCTGAAGAGAAGCTAAATTCAGACACAATTACAAAACCATAATATAGCAGACAAGCAAACCTGCCCTCTGAAATGAGCATGTTACATGTCACAGATTCATTTTCTGTATTGTAAGCACACTACTGAAGTATTAGCCTGTGAATTTCTCTTTTCATTCTTTCTATATAAACAATATATAAACACACTCTACTAAATTCACCATCTTGAAATGCATCATCCTGATCTGGACACCAACACTGAACATAGACAGCATCCCCAAAAAGACTTTTTTCCATGTCTATGTTTTTGACCTCAGTTTCCTCCACCAGTTTTATTATTGCAGTATTTGTGCTCTTAACCCCCCTCCCTACTCCCTAAGCTCTTGGATATTGTGATTTGAATCACTGGAATTCTACAGCTGGATAAAAAGTAAGTGAGTTCATAAGCCCTAAGCCTTTAACAACACAGAAGATGAATCATAAAATATGCATCACTCACAGGCCCAAGACATTCTGGTTCCAATTACCTGTAGCGGTTGCTATAACAATACTTCTATAGACATGCTCACAGAGGCGCATTCTGGGGAGGTACAGAGATTTTTTGTCTGCAAATACTAAGTATTCATAAGCAATATGATCCGTAAGAGCAGCAAAACACTTCAGAGTGAACCATCAGGTTCAATGACACGTTAAATGCCAGCCAGAAGTACCGAGAAAATAATATGAATTTTAATGATCTGTTTTCTTGTATTGGGCATCTGAAGACGATGAGATCAACAAGACAAAGTACTTCCTTACATCTGGGTCTGCCTGCAAAATGGTCTTTAAAAGCCTGCTTGGAACAAAGACTTTTTTTTTTTCAGCTAGAGAAACTGATTTACCAGAATATTAAGCAATTGTCAGAAAGTTGTGATGAGCTCATTCAGAATTATTCTGTACTTTAATTTACATGATTCAGAATGAATTTATGCATTTTAATATCAATTACGGCCAATTGCCGCTGCACTCTCACTGTTATTGTTGCTCAGGATTTTGTCAATTTGCATAAAAAGAAAGAAGGAAAAGCTCTGATTTCTGCCTTGTTCAGGTCAAAGGAAGCTCAGAGCATTTAATTTCAATTTACTTTCTGGAGAAGTCAAAGCCATCTTTCAATTTGAAGTGTTTGTTAAATGTGACCATTTTGTTTCAACTTCAGGAGGAAGGCTTTACCTCTTTGTGACAAACACCAATGGTTTTAACTTGTTCTTTTCTCTTTCACGGAAACAAATTGTTATACTTCCCCTAAAATAAATATTAAAAATATATTTAAACTGAATTCAAGCTTTATTTTTATTTTTGTCTAGCTTTATACAATTTTAACGATATTACTGCAAATGTATTAAATATTGTATTTTCAACAAATCAAAATATAAGAATATATTTCTACTGTTTCATCACTACTACTCAGATTCTAATGAATTCATTTTCTGAATCAATAAGTAGTTGAGATAATGAAGTGATAAACTCCAAGTGAAATAAAGAGAGACCCTAAATGAAACTTTTGAAACTAATTACATTTAAAACCTGAAAATGAAGACATTCTGCATAGGGATTTTTAACATGCTCTTGTTAATTTAGTCCAATAAACTGTGCCTCAGCTGTTAAGGCTGTTACCAAATTCCTGATCTCTATTCTCACTGGGATGAGAGGTTGGGAGAGTATAATGGGAACAACTCACTTTATTTTTGCACTGCTCCTATGACCTTTCCTTATATTCTCTATAGATATCTACCGTTAGCAGCTGCTGGAAGACGGATGGTGGGGAAAATGAATCTTCTTTGGTTTTTAATCTGATACAGTGTCTCTCATCATCTTAAGTCAGCTAGCAGCAGCAATCATTGAGATTTAAGAAACTGAGCAATGAAAAGAGAATATTAAAAGGAAGTAAAATATTGTTAGTTCATCTGTGATATTTGTAGCAGACTGAACAAACCATCCCACTGTACCCATGTCTGTGCAGAAAGCCTCATTTTCTTTCTAGGGCCCATTTACTCTGACAGGTAGCACACTTCTGTGGTCAGAGAGACCTTTTTTAGGACTGTATAAGTCAGGTTTGTTGGTTGTGCTGGGTCAGCTTGACATGTGAGAAATCGCTCTGCTTGCTCTTGCATTGCACACAGAGAGCATTTTGAATTGGTGTGTCTGCACTCTTGAATACAGTCATGGCCTGGTTTATAGCCCTATGAGTAAGGCACACAACACAGCTCTTGGCCAAAGAGATAAACCTTTTTCTTCCAAACCAAGGCACGCTGTTGCTGCCCTATGACATCCCCGGCTACTCCTAAATCAACTTCTGACAGAGAGCCTAGAATGAGTCAAAATCACCTATGTAGTGTGTTTACGTGTGGAAGACAGCTCAGCCTCATGTGGACACAGCCCTGAGACCAAGCTTTTCCTTTTCTGAGTTTTGCATTTGTTTTATCCAGCAGAAGTCTCAGCTGGCACGGGATGGACAGGAACAGAAGGGGAAGAACAAGTTCCACTCTAGGGATGGCTGTCCCTCCAGTTTCTTCTTGCCAGGCTTCCAGATCTCTTCATAAAGACACTTTTCTGTTTCATTCCCCAAATGCAGCCATCTGATCCACTATTTCTGGCCAACCAGGTATGTCAGCATAGCATCTTCATAATCTTTCAAACTACTCTAAACTATGGCACAGAGGACATGCATGGTTGCTTTAGCACTTAATACCTCTGAAGAAAAGTGCCTCAGATTTCTGAGACAGCTTCTCACAGTGCTCACCACAGGAGCTATGAGTGACCAGCATCCATCCAGAGCAACAGCTCTCAGGAAAGTGGTCCTTTGGTACCTCAAACAACCAAAAGGCAGAGCAAAACTCAATAGCTGTTTCTCCCAGTTTAATACTTTCATGTCTTGTGCTTGTCTCACTCGGACTTGCACCTTGATTTTATTTCTTTGCTTATACCCAGTCTTGCTGATGGCTTGATCAAACTCTCTAAATTCATGCATCTGACCCTATTGATTTCTCTGAACTGCAAGAGAGAAAGAAAAAGGTCAGCTTTGCTCTTTGCTACTCATCCAGAATGACTCAGGAATCTGCTATGTAAAGCCAAGCATGCTTTGCATTCGCAGAATCAGAGCTTTAGGTCATATTCTCCCAAGGAAGGGAGGACAGCAGAAACTTCATCAGAGTGATGTAAATACATGTTCCTATGTTAAATGGGCATTGCTGAAAACTTCCGTTCCAGCATCCTTATTTTGTGCAGTGCCCCACAAGCTCTGTGGTCTTACTAACATCCTAAACATTCATGGAAGGACACACAAAAACTCAGGATTTCTGAACATATTGAGCAGACTTGGGGTTGTTTCCAAGTCAAACACTGCAAGTACATATTTTGTTTGTAGTGACTTAGACACCCTGATTGATTCTCTGCAATTGGAAAAAGTGTGGGTTAGTTGTCTAGGTTCCCTCTTATAACAGCAAAGTAAAAAGTGAAGACCAGAAAAAGGACCAACTACCCTCTTAAGTTGCACCAACTGTGAGGTGCAGAGAACTTACACTTTCAACTGTTCTTGACTCCAAAGGGAGCCTGGACAAGATTGATCTCGGTTATAAGATTTGCTTTTAGACAGGTAAAATTAGGCAAGAAAAAACCTGTCTTAGTTTACCAGGGGACAGATAACAAGCAGGACAACCTCTATGCCTTCACCGAAAAACAGTCATCCATAAAGAAGACGCTGAGGAACTACCACAAGGGCTCTCAGTGTGCAGTGATGTTACAGTCTATGCAGTGAGACAGTCATGTTTCCCTTTAATGTACTGTAGTGCCATCATGATAGGAGAAAAAAAGGGACTTTTGCTGAAATCCAGATCTATTTGAGAGAAATTACAATAAAAATGTGCATCCCCTAGCAGATAAGCCTAAAACTAATGTCTTGTGTGTAAGGAAAACAGATGATTTGCAACAGGGTTACACAAATGTCAAGATCTACATATCAGGATGCAGCAGTCCAAGGAACCTCTTTGCTTCTATAAATGTCTGTGCCTCTTGAGACTTATGGACTAGACATAACCAAAGAAGAATTCCTGACTACCCTTGCTGGATTCACTAACATAGTTCAGTGAAATGGAATTTAACTTGAAATTTGAACAAAGCAGTGTGTGTGAGGGAGGGAATGTTTGTTCTGTGTTTGACTGTCTATTAAACAGGATTTTCCTTTGTCTATCTCATCATAGTGTTATTAGCTGAAAAGGCTGTGAAAGCCTAGACATTGCTTTCCAGCTGCCCAGAAGGAAATAAACTCATGCAAGCTGTACCAGATAAAGTGGAAATCTCTACAAACACACACAAAGATCCCACATTCCTTTAATAAGTTGTAATAGCATTCTTAAATGGGTCAGCTGTCCTAGAAAAGTTCAAGGCTTTCGCAACACTTCACACAAAGGTCTCAAAGAGTACAGAAATGTATTTCCACAGCTCTCTTTCTTAAACAGGATACCCCCCCATGCAAAATCTCCCCCCAAACCCACTTGGGATTGGGAACTGAAGTAATTTTTATGTAGATTTACACAAGAACATAGTAAAAGAAAAGAAGAGAAGAGTTTCCCATGCAGCTGGCAACCGAGTGAATGAGGTATTTCTATGTACTGGTTTATACAATTATTTAAAATACCTGGGGATATGTGCAAATATATATACATAAAGCAAATCTTAAAGGAATAGTTATTGGCATAAAGGCAACTGTGCCATTTCATCTTTAAAAGATAATCTTTTAGAATAAGAAAAAACAACTTCCCGGGAAAATTAATTCTCTTTCTGAATGTGTAATAGAAAAAGACACGATGATTATGGTAACAGTTTATTTAACTGCATAATGTTTCTTCTTCAGAGGAAAGCCAGTAACACTTTCCACAAAGATCGTCTTTGCTAAGGGCAGTCTTATGTTCTCTCCATGTGAGAGCAGAAGAGACCGGTATTTTGGCCAAACACAACTTTATGTGAGGGTATCCTGCAAGAGGAGGTGAATTGTCAGCCACTTCTAGGGAAGAAATGCTCAAATGAGGACAAAAAAAAAAAGTCAAAAACTGGCTATTAATCCCATTAGAAAAGCAAAACATATTTCTCAACAAATCTCTTTCTCAACAAATCTATCCAGGAAACAAACCAAGAAAGGGGAATCTCTAGAGATGCTAAAAAGACAGAGGGACCATGGAAGGAAGGAGGAAGAAACTGCTAAGAGGCAGATTGAAAGGTCAATGTGAGGTAAGGGATGGAAAAGAGAGGAATCTCTCTGTGTTTTGATAAGCTCCTCATTGACTAGTACTAAGGAAAAACTGATAGGAACTGGTTTTAAGAGGAAAACAGATCTGCATCAGCTTTTCCAGAATACAGTGACTCTACCTGAACATATCTTCAGTGTCCAAAGTAAAGCTTAAACTCCCAAAGATGCAAAGGCAGTATTCTATACCTTTGAAGCTTCAGTTAATTTGTATGGAAATGTTTCATTATATTTGTGGCACCTAAAGGCAAATTTATCTTGGGATTTCTTTTTCTAAAGTGTCTTTTTATATTGCTCATGTATAAGGGTTTAAATATTAAAAATAAAAGAATCTCTACATTAAAAATGACATTACATTAGAATTACATTTTGGGAGTACACTTTAATAACTGCAGCTATTCTGGGAGAATTGCACTTACCTAATAAACAAGTATTGAAAATCAAAGGAATGCAGAGGCATAATTAAGACTAAAATAAACACAATTTAGAATCAGAATCGTATAGTTTAGTTATCTCAACAGCCCTCATTCAGCCCTAGGAGAGCACTTTGAAGAAGCCATGTTAAAAATTCAGCAATCCTGCTGCTAAGAAAGCTGTCGTGTTTGTTATATATGGACTACTATAATAAGCTTAATTAGCCTGTTATGGTCCATGTCATGATGGGAGAGAGCAAGGATTTTTAAAGCAAATCCCTGGTATCACTCCTCAAAAGATACAGAAGCACACCTTTTGTCAAGTGCATATCCAATATTAAGGATGGGAGTTTTGTTTCTGTTGTTCATAAGGCAAAAGATGTTACAGCTGTTTGAGACTGTACCTCACCTTTCATAGATGTGTCAAGTTCATCATAGAGACTCGAAGACAGCTCTGTGCAACCACAAAATAATCTCTGTGTAAAGTATATGTGCATCAGTGTAGTTACAGGCAGTATTTTCACAGAGAACATGGGGTAAAAAAACCCAAAGTATAATTTCTTAAATGCTGAATGCTTGACTTAGCAGCTCTCTGTTGGCAGAGCAGTTATTCGCAGTTAATGCAGAGCATCACTGGGAGATAGCATTTCTTCTAAGCAGAGGTGAGCTAGTTAAGTAATTTCATTGTGGGTTGTTTTTTTTTTGTCAATCAATAATTCATCTGGCTTTTAGGCATATGGCATATGTGGTATTATTCCTATAGTTATATTTAGCAGCAAGAATTCAACTTTACCAGAGTAAAGACTGTAGGTTTGTCAGGAGTTTAAGTGAAGGGTTGACTGGGGGAACAGAAGTGAAAGAAGAACAGGATTGAGGTGGGACTGGTTCAGAAGCTCGAAGTTCCTCTCTTAGCTTTAAAGAACAAGGTTCTTGAAACCAGACAAAGTGTCTGAAGGTCATTTTCTCTCCTGTTCACTAAGCATCAGAGAAAGATACTGAATCATTGACCCTGGAGACTAATTTCTTCCAGAGTATCTACAAATTTAGTGTCAGGAAGTCATCACCAGGGAGGGAAAATGGCCTAATGCTGCTTCAGAGGTTAAGAACTCTTTAGACACCAGTGTGGGTGCCTCTTCCATCCCTGCCCTGAAATCTGACATTGGCTCTGAATCTATCTCATCTCCTGTCTGTAAACTGGAGTGAAAGTACTTCCTTACCTTGCAGGCACATAGGTCGGTAAAAGCATTAAGACAATGCTGTAGGGAAAACTCGTGGTTTGTACACCTGTATATCTGAAGGAAAGAAATCTGAGCAATTAAACTTGCTCTAGACTGCCTGCAAAATTCTTTTTTTGATCTGAAAATATTATGAGTAGGTCTTTCTCTGAGGAAAATAGGGGTGTGTTTGCTGGCTCTTCTTGGGTAATGCTGGAAAACTACACTGGAAGTGGCCAGTCTCTTTCATCAGGTAGAAAACACTGAACTCATGGGTTCAGATTTAGACAGGGGAAGTTCAGGTTAGATCTAAGGAAGTTCTTTACTGTGAGGTTGGTGAGGCACTGGAACAGGCTTCCCCAAGAAGTTATGAATGCTCCATACACAGCAGTGCTCAAGGCCAGGTTGGATGGAGCCTTGGGTGACATGGTTTAGTGTGAGGTGTCCCTGCCCATGGCAGGGGGGTTGGAATTGGGATGATCTTAAGGTCCTTTCCAACCCTAACTATTCTATAATTCTATGATTTTATGACTCTATGAATACTTTGTGGTGTCCTCTTCTCACTGCCTCATCCCTGAACACATGCTTGAGCCAAACAACACACTGCCTTTGAGATCTGTTTTCACTGGAGTCAATTTTCCGTTTTCTGGAAGTTTTAAGCAACTGTAATTACTTTTTTTCCTTTGTGATGCGATTCAGGACAGGCAGCTCCAAGGCCATCAGGACAGGAATTCTGGGGCTCCTGGTTCAGAGGTAAGGGCTATGGAGGCTTCGCTGAATCATTCTCCTTGCATTTTGCCTGCTTCATGCACTCTGTCCTTTACCCATATTAAACCTTATTCTTAAACAGTTTGGGAACGGCAATGAACTAACAAAATTTGCTTATAATGCTAAGATATTTGGGGTATTAAAAGAAAAGTCCTGTGTTATGTCCTCTCACAGAACCTGTTGACTGGCAGGTGAAACTCAGTGGAGGTAAATGTAAAGTGATACAAGAGAGAAACCAATCCAACTTGTGCTTGTGACATAACAGTCTCTGAGCTGACCATTACCATTCAGGTGTGAGAGCTTGGATTTGTGATTGCATGGCGAACATATCAGCTAAGTGCACTTCAGCTGTCAAGAAAGCAAGTGAAATGTTAGCAATTATTAGAAAAGGGGTAGAGAACAAAGGAAAGAATATTACTATGCTACTGTAGAAAATCCATATTTTGCCCATGCTTAAATGCTGTATAAGTTCTAGTATTCCCATCTTGCCAGGTTTATATAAGGCTGGAAGAGGTTCAGAGAAGCATCTCAGGTGCAATCAATGTTAGAAACTGCTTCTGTGTCAGGCATGACTAAACTGAAAATTATGGTAGGATAGATTATTTGCAACCTCTTTCAGTAAAAGAACTATGGACATAAAATTAAAGTAAAAAAAAAAAAAGGTGACTGAGAAGAAACAGAGTACTTTTTCTTCACATCACGTGTAGACTTTCTTGGTGGACCTTCTTCTGCAGAATTTAGCACATGACAAGGTTTCCACAGAAGTAAGAAAACACTAAAGAAGTTAATGAAGGACAGAGACATTGAGAATTCCTAAATTGACAGAAATGATATTGCAAAAGAAAAAAGAAAAGAAACCCAGGAAAAATAGTAGAAATTCTCCAATAAACAGCTAAAAAATGTATATTAAAAAAAAATAATTTTTTTTATATTTCTTTCTCAACTGCCCTTACCATTGCACCTAGGAATAGTAAGATAGCTTTCATAATGAGTTCATCGACAGGTCATGAATATCTGTACCTCTAGTCAATAGCTTCCAGGCAAGATAAGCCATCTCTGCTGATACAGAGACACAAGTTGCTGCAAGGCTGGTGGTGTAAAGGAGTTGTCTTAGGAGACTCAACTGCATGGTTGCAAAGTGAGCAGTCATACGCTGCAGCAGAAATAGACATAACAGAAATTGAAGAGATGGCAGCCAGATTGATACGAAGACAAAACAGCTCTTCTTTTATTTGCCATGGGTGGTGAAAAGCAATGCTCTTGAACTTGACTTAGTTCTTTAGCAAAGTCTAAGTGCAGAATTATGATGGGACTTTGTGGGTTTTGAAAGGCTGTTATCCTGCCTTTGCTGCCACTGCAGTGAATCGAGATTGCAAACAGATGGAAAGAGAGTCTGCAGAATGACAGGGGAGGAGGCATTCAAGAAAACACACATTTCTTAATATGTGACCATGGCTTAAAGAAGAAAACCTGTAAGGGCTGATGGGCTGGAGCTACCCTGTTTCTGACAGAACAGAATGAAAAACAATCACCCTGACAATGAAAACTGAGGGTAAAATACAAACAGTCTGTTTTCTTGGAGCCTGCATGCATGACAGGACCAGACTCTCTTCAAGCTCTGAAAACCCACAGGACCCTCTGGCTTGAGGCCCTGGATTCAATCTCAGTTTCAAGGTGTAACTTGTACAAATGCTTTTGATGAGATCAGATATTTGGCAAGTCACTTGAAAAATATCTAAAGGACCGCAGTGAGCTTAGCGTTCCACTTCCATCTAGAAATCCTGCTAACACAGGAGCCAGAAGCTAATGTCGCTGCAGGATTTATATTAAACAGGGGTTAAACTAGACAACTTTTGCTTCTCTGGGCTGTTTCCCTGAATCTCCATGTAGGTTCAGTAGAACCACAGCTTGGTCATCTAGCCCATAACAGCAACTCCTGGACATGCTGTACTGAAATCTGTTGTGTCCAGTGTGACAGATATAGGACTTAAAAGGAGTGTCTTGTACCTCCACAGTGTCAAGGTTGTGGGAGACTGGCAGTGGTGCATCCCACACCCCTCCATCTGTAACACTATGACACCATGTACTTACCATGACTTTTCCAAATAAAAGGCAAGTCAAGACAGCAGGAGCATAGGGTCAGAATGAGTTCCCTCTACTTTCATCACCTCTCTCATCCACCTTTCACAAGGTGAAGTATTTTTTTTTTCTACCCATGGTGTATGGAGGAACACAGCAGGCAATGGCTCATGGCAATGGCTCAGGCTATTTCCCAGAGAGTGACCATGCTCCTGACATGACCAAGACAGAAACACGTGTGGGATTGCATTAGAAAACAATCATGTACACTTTGTGGGTCACAGACCCTTGGGCACGAGCAGTCTTTGAGGCCCTGAGATTTCATTCTCAAGGCAGCCATCCCATCCATATACTTGGCTGCAACATCCCCCAAACCTTACAGTGCCTTCTCCTTGGAGCACATTCAAAGCCAGTGGCCCCATACTCACCACATTAACATCTTGGCATCCACACTCGTGTGCTGCAGCATGATCCATGTGTAAAAGCTCATATTAACAGCGAGGCTTTGAACTGAAGCCCACAAAGATGATGTCACAATGATCTTGGGGTTAGTCAGTCACTGTTCTTATTTCCTTCACAAAACATTCTGAAACCAGTGAAAAACAAAGGCTAAGATTGCCATTGGAGGGACAAAAGGGTTAGCTGTTTTTTGTCTGAAGAGGATCGACTGAAGCAAACCGTTATAAGATTATGTTCATTTTACAGGTAAAAACATAGGCAGGAATAGCTACCTTAAAGACTTTTTGACAGGACAACTCATTATGACCTTATACTGTATGAAATAACAGCTATTTCAGTGATAAATCAAAACCAGGCACTGGAACATTTTAGGGAGTGGTGCTTCACCAGCTGAATGTTGTAAAAGCACAATGAAAAGGGAGCAAAGTTTTTAGAACTGATCCTGTCTTTTAGGAGCCTAAATCCCATCTTTTGAAGGGGAAAAGTACTTAAAAGTATTCAGGAAACTGCTCTGAAAATTAAGTCTTAGTTTCTATGTCACTTAAGAGACCTATTGAAAGTATTGACTGAGAGGCTGACTTGAATCATTTCAGAGTCCGCCATGTTAAAGGAGAGAATATACTATGTTCTCTTCCTTCTGGAACAAAGAAAAGACAAACTTGCCCATGTTACTGTGAATACAAAGCTTTCTCTACTGGTCCAGTTCTGGATCACATGAGCAAAAGATTGATTTTTACCCTGCACACACCCCACTGCTATCCTTTAACCTCAATCAAGCTACATTTTTACACAAGAATGAAGGGGAGGAAATAGATTATTCCTCTCTAGAATTACTGATTTCTTCAACAGTAGTATCCTGGGAAATAAAATGTAGGATCTTCTGTAATATCAAAGGCAGCAACTAACAAATGTACTTCTTATTCAGTCTGTGATTCTGGAAATTCATCAGGCACAGGGTGAAACGTGGTCACTGCTATCAAAGTATATTGTCTGCTCTGGGAACAGGATTTTGGATGTGAACCAAAACTTTCTTGAGGGAGATACGCTTGTTATTCAGACAGTAAAACGTGATGATTAGCACCTGATAAAGCGTTAAAGAACCATAAAAATTCTGCTGCCTAGGAATGATTACTTAGCAGGAGGCTGCCTGCCTTTGGCAAGCAAGTGTGTAGCAGGTAAACTTAATCCCCCATCTTTCAGTGCAAAAATGGCTTTACACAGTCGTTTTATGGTGCAAAGAAAAGCAGAATCACCCAGTCAACCACAGACAGGAACAGACAGATTCTGCTTGTGTTTGCACTGAAATACCCTAGTTAACAGGAATTCTTGCCCCACCTATGGATTGCAAGTACAAAAGAAATTAAATAGAACTTAAGTAGGATTTAGGTTTGCTTTCATAGCTTGTCAGGCACAGCTTTTTGTAAATCTGCCTATTTCTTTCATTATGTTGGGCAACAGAAATTATTTATTCTCCCTATTTGCAATGGCACCATCACTGTGCACCCCTGCATGCTGCTGTCTGTTCTGTATTATTGCCTGTGGGCTCTCGCCAAGGCCATGCCTCTGTTAATCTCACCTGAGGGGATGGTGCATGCCCAGGCCTCATCCCAACATGTGTCAGGAACTCAGCAGATGTGGTAGAGCGGTGCCTTGCTGAAAATCCAGACCTATCTACATGCTGAAGCCGGTATATGGGTCCTGTTAGGACCAGTCTCTAACACAGACCCACTGTGGATACTGCTGAACTAGAGCCTGATGGGACATCTAGGCTCCAGCATTCAGCCTTGCATACTTGAAGTTCCCACTTCAGTATAAAATAGCAGAGGGACTGGTTATGCAAAATAATTCCATCAGGGACTGGTTATGCAAAACAAAAAGGAGTCTTGAGAGATGCTGACCAGCCTCATTAACAGACTCTGCTAAGCATCAGCTGCAGAGCCACAGACAAAGTGAATAACAATGCTGAGTTCCTGGGTTTGCGTGTTGTTTTAAAAAATCTTAAAGCATTTTAAGGTGACTAGGCAATATTTTTTTCTTTCTTTTTCTTTTGCTCTGAGATGAAGCTTCAGATGAGAATGAAAATTAATAGTCAGCCTTAGAAAATCTAGGTCACTGGTCCTGAAGCCAGATTAACATGCAGTTATAGTTTTGTTCAAGCGCATACACCCCTGAGTCAAAGTGAAATCCAAACATAGTTGGCACCTGGACACACATACACCTGTACAAAATGAGATCAAGCATCCACCCCCTTGCTCTGTGAAGATGGGTAATTAAGATAGTGGGCTAAGATGGATGATTGAGTTTCAGGGGATGACTGTGCATATATGAGAATGGGCAGGAACAATAAAGACTTCTCAGGAAATCAAGACTCTGTGTCTGTTATCCCTATCTGTCAATAAAAGTGATAACGAGGACAAAGACCTGAGGGTGCTGGTTCATGAGAAGCTCAACATGACCTAGCAATGTGCGCTTGCAGCCCGAGCCAACTGTATCTTGGGATGCATCAAAAGAAGTGTGACTGACAGGTCAAGGGAGGGGATTCCTCTCCTCTGCTCACACCTGGAGTGCTGAATCCACCCCTGGAACCTCCAGCATCAGAAGGTCATGGGCATTTTGGAGCAAGTCCAGAGAAGGGTCACAGAGATGATCAGAGGGCCGGAGTACCTTTCCTATGAAGACAGGCTGAGAGAGCTGGGCTTGTTCAGCTTAAAGAAGGTTTCAAATACCTAAGGGGGCTTACAAGGATGTGTGGTGATAGAACAATGGGTAATGGCTTTAAACTGAAAGAGGGTAGATTTAAGTTAGATATAAGAAAGAAATTCTTCCCTGTGAGGGTGGTGAGGCACTGGCACATGGTGCTCAGAGAAGCTGTGGCTGCCCCATCCCTGGCAGTGTTCAAGGCCAGAGTGAATGGGACTTGGAGCAACCTGCTCTAGTAGAAGGTGTCCCTGACCATGGCAGGGGCTAGAACTGTATGATCCTTAAGGTCCCTTCCAATCCAAGCCATTCTATGATGATTCTGTGATAATGCTACCTTTCACATGCTCTGTTTACACAGTAAACCATTCACGGGTGTGTTGAGTCTTATTATGCATAACTAATGTAATGGTTTCCAGCCTGCTCTGAAACCTCCAGCAGAGCATTAATACAAATAATGATAAGTTGTTTTGTGTGGGGTTTGTGATTCAGCAACGTAAGAGCCTGAGAGGAATCACTTCCATGTAAGCATTAAGCAAAGGGGTCCTGGCACCTCCATGTGTTCCAATGGTCCTGTGCTGGTTTGATCAAATGGGCAAGTTTGCCCATGCACTTCACTAATATCTTCTTTAATCCTCATGTTTCCTTACTGACATTTTGGGTGATTTCATGCTCCTGTAATCTCATTTGACTAATTTTATCTGGCAGGAATATTTGCGCACATAAAAAAGTCATACTTCTGTTGCATACCAATTGTATTCTAAACCACAGACTAATGTACATGGGTTAAGGAGAACAAAAAGGGATCTGAAATGATATCCAAACCCCAGATAGTTCTGTTATGTTGATTGGGAATAATGGAGAGGAAAGGATCTGAGACAGCAGAGATGTAAGTAAAGAGTCTGGATTTAGGTTACGATAATGAAGTCCTGGAGTGTACTTCATGGTACATCAGCAGATTAGCAGTCTCATGGGTTGGCTTCAGTGGAGATTTTCATATGATCGAAGTTTATCTATTGTTTGCAATGTCTGAAATGGCTTCCTTGGTCAAACATGCTGAACAAGATAGTATGGAAATGCCTTATTGCCTGATATTGAATGACCTTCCTTATTTCTAAATTGGAAATGTCCACCCACGAGATGTGGGAAAGACAGCAGCACAGGATGGTGGCAGGTGAATAAGCCTGTGGCAGTGAAAAAAATGTGATAAACGCAAGAGAGGAAGACTAAATAATGGCTCTACATCCAAGCTCTTTCTACTGAATTTCTTCTGCTGTTTGGAGGTGCAACAAAGGATATTATAGCTTTGTATAAGAGAGCCATAATGGTCCATTTGGTTTCAAAGACACTGCTTTGTACCCATACAATTTCATTTGCTGTTACAATGGTAACCTGAATGTGGAAGTGCTGACCCAGCTTTGGGAAGGCTTTGAGTAAATTTCAAGCAGTTTGGAACACATTAAGAGAGTAGCAAAGTAGACAAGTTTAGAAGAATATTTGTAGGTTCAAATGTTGCTCAAGGCCAGAAAATAATCAAGAATTGTGGGGAAGGACCCCCAAAGGAGAACTATTACAGTTACTAAAGGAAAGTAAGATTTAAGGTGGTACACCTGGGCATTGAATCACAAGAAATGACATGTACCTAGAGAAAGAAAGTGACTGTCAAGTGTACTTTAATATAGTTCAAAGTCTGGGATTGGGAGCTCTTGGAATTCAAGGAGGAGGGCATTGTTATTTGCTTTCTTGTTGGTTTTTTTTTTTAGCAACCTGATACAGTTCACTCATGCCATGAACCTACTTCTCTATCCAGTAATATCTCTAGGAGCAAACACCTACACTGCTAGTCACTCCGGGCAATATATATTCCACATTCTCATTTTCTGTTTGGTTAATTCAGGGATGTATGTCTTGTTTCTGCTGAACATAAGCAGGGAAAACTCAGAGGTGCACTTCTGTGATTTTATAGTCTGATAAACTGCATACATCATGTGTCCATAAGAGCCCTCAAACTTCATCCAAAGTAAATCTGCATGTGGTCCAAGGGTAGGCCTGAGAGCCAGAAGTTCTTGCACTGCAGTCTTAACTTTTCAGATGATTTCCTCCATGACTTTGGGTGAGTCATAGAAAGTGCTTACATTCAAAATTCATTCTCACCTTACTGCTTTGTAGTTGGTCTCTCACTATGGAATTAGTAACTGAGCCTTAGGTACTTTGCTTGGTGTTCCATATCAGAATTAAGTAGTTGTGTATACAATACAATCCTGATCAATACAAATTATTTGCTCTCAAAACTTATTTTGTCTTATTATTAATTATAATTATGAGTTATTTTCCATTACATTTAATTTTATATCTAGCCAATTGACATTTCTTAAAGATTAATTGGGACCCTTTTTCCAGGACCTGTTCTCAAGTTTGAACTGTCATTTTAGAGGCATATTTGAAGCAGGAATATATCAACATTTTACCTTTCAAATCAAACAAACAGCGTTAAACTGTTCTCTTCTTGTTTTTTCAGTTCCTGGTGCAATATGTGGAGATGAGACACATAAGGAGACTAAGAACAAGGAACATCATACACTCTGTTTATCTCCAGTTCTCTTGTGAACTTTATGGATGGTCTAGGGACATGGGTATGCTTTTAAAGCTGAGCCAGCATTGCAGGTGCTGTCAGATCAGAAACATACTGGATGCCTTATAAATCAGGCACAGTAATAGTTTTAGAGAAGTATATATCAACCAGTATGGGGATATGACTGCATGCACATACAGAGTTCCCACTCCATATAAATCAACTCTATTGCAGTTTGTGTATCTGTCCACTACTGTGCTTATTTATCATCGAGGCATTGAAGGGGCTGACAGTCGTCACTAAGATAAATCAAAAGCCACACTGTTACTCTTGTAGTGCAGTATTTTCCACCACTGCCACTAAAGTTAGATATAATCGATACTAAATTTTCAAGTTTATTTACAGCATCAGAGGTTAGGGAAGCAGTAGTGTATCTTTTATGTTGTCTGGTATTTTCCAGCTGTTTTTAATACCTACACCTCTGGAAGGGCTGTGTCTGAGTCATCAGCTCAGCACACAATGCTTACTTCTCATTGTTAACCTCATCATTCACCTTAGTAGCCCCTCCTGTACTATCCAAACCGAGGCGATAACTAATAAATCCATTAGGAAACATTGTAATACAGCTGCTACTGGAAGATATGGGTTTGGAATTATGTTATTTTACACAGGTCAACATATTCTTCCATTTGGAGAGATGGTTATCCTTATTAGGGCGATCATTTGACAGCCACTGCCATAGTGAAGTCAGCAGACAGGGAATGTTTTTCAGGACCTTTAGGCAGCAGAGACAGGACAAACCCCTTAGGTCAGCCTTGTATGAGGTGGGAGGTTTGAAGCTGTAAATGTCACTTTAATTTTGTGTTTCCCTAACTCTTTCCGGATGCATTCTTAAACAGTATGGCTCCTCCTTCATGCATGGAGCATGGGGGAAGCTGAGCATAAAGCTGTTGTCTCTGCTCCAGTATAGAGGAGACAGAATAAGGCAGTGAGACACAGTGATTTATAGAAATGTCTCGTTCAGAAGGGCAGATTATCTGTATGAACCTTCTAAGCAGGCCCTTAGGTTAGGTTATTCAGGGCTTTGTCATGCCAGGTCTTGAATATTTCCCCCACTTCTCTGTACAATGTATTCCAATGCTCACATGCTTTCTCAGTGAAACTTTTTTTCTTATATCCAGGCAAAATTTCCCCTTAAACAACTGGTGCCCTCTGCCTCTTGTCCTGTCACCATGTGTCCCTGTGTTAAGAGCACGTCCACTTTTTTACAGTTGTCTCCTAGGTGTTGGAAGACCATGATTCGATCCCCCTGAGCCTTTCCTCCTCTAGGCCTAGCAAAATCCTTTTCTTTTTTTCGCAAAATCAGGCTTTCTTTCAGCCTTTCTTCAGATGTCAAGTTCTTCCAGCCATCATCTTGTTGGCCCTTCACTGGACCACCTCTAGTTCTTCTAGTTCTAGTTCTTCTAGTGCTCTGGAACTGAGGACCAAGTCTGACCTAACACATGCTGATTAGAGTGGAATGATCACTTCCTTTGATCTACTGACTACAGCCTTCTATATGTGACCCAGGGCCTCCTCCTCTTTCTTTGCTGCAAGGGCACATTACTCCTTCATGCTCATCTTGCTGCCTATCCATACCCCATGTCCTTTTCTGCAGAAAACTGAAGGGTCTTTATGGGAAAATCCAGTTTATTTGATCAACGCTGATGGTCACCAGTGCTGGTGTCAATGACCCAGTGTTCCCTCAGAGTACAACATCCAGGACTTTGAAACGTTTAATGTGAGTGTTGCTATGCTGCATAATTATAAACTGAAAGAAGATCCTTGTGGTAAAACCAAACCCTCAAACACTAAGCAGTAGTGAACTACCCATACAAGCACAGTTCTGTCCCTGCCTTGGTCCATCTTCTCCATGCTTAAGGCAGGGATCCTTGCGTGCAAAAATTAGGCTGTGGACATATAATTAAAGACTAAGCACATTATGTATGCCATGTCAGGCATTCAATTAACATTTGTGCTGCCTAACTAATACTCGACCTTCTTTTTACATTCCTCTTAGCTGCTGGGTACTGGTGAAATGTTGTGACAATATGTTTCAGGTTAATTATGCATGACTCAGGTTTTCTTTTCTAAGCTTTGAATCATTGCTTTTTAGCTTAATTGAAAGTCTCCTTGTTGTTTGAGTGACCTTTTTACTATTCATTGTTTTATAAAAGCTCCCCACTGTCTGCCACCCATCCACACTAAGTGGGTTGAGTCTTTCAGATCTCTGTATCCAGAATCTGTACTTTGAGGTTTTTCACAGTGGCAGATGTTTGATTGCATGACTGAATCTCTTTTTATTGCATCTTCTGTATTACTTCCTGTGCCATTTCCCATACAGTTAAACACCATCTTTGTTTTCCTCTCTGCAGTCAACCTTCCTGCAATTATCAGCTGTGCATGGTGACATTCCTCACTTCCTCTTAAGTATTTAAAATGAATTTAAATGTTATCGTTAAGAATAACATTTAATAGCTATTAATGTGGATGGGTATTTCAATATAGGTCAATTCTCACTCTTTGCATTTCTCTTTGAGAGGAAATGACTTTGACTTTCACTCCCAAGAATGGTTTTGAATGACTGAGGAAGTTTTTTTTCCCCACTGAAACTGAGAGGACATTTTGATGGCTATGAAGTGATGGTGAAACAAAAGAAAAGAAAAAGAAAGAACATCATGTTGGCAATAAAAATGGCATTCACTATTTCTCCTTGTCACAGATGTCAGTTTACAATTCAGACTGGAGGTAGAACTAGGAAACAGATTTAGTCTTAGGAACAACACTGTTGTTCACCCCATAGCTTTTCACCAGGCTTTTTTGCAATGTTCTTGCCAATACTAAGGGCACTCACAGTTCTATGTATCTCCCAAGCTGTGTTGCTAAGGGATAGACTGTAGATACATGCTGTGATCTGCCTACAAGTAAAGCTTATGATGCTAATTTGGTGTAGTTATTAGCACATTGCTGATATAAAATTGCAGTGTATTTTTGGCCATTAAAAAATATAATCTGTTTCCTAATCCCAAATAAAGGGTTTAGGATTGCTGATCTTAGTGTACTATGGAATTGTAATAATGAAACACTGTAAGATGCAGTTGAGAATTCAACTGCTGTGCTTGTAATTTCAGGAGGTAATTATTTCTCTGATACGATCTTCCATGTAAGAGACTTTGTATGTTTTTGTGTTGGTTTCCTGTACAGACAAATGGTTTTCATTTCATTTCCTAATTATAGAACAATGCAACTTGCAATATAGTTCTGTTTTGCCCCATAGTCAATACACATCATACTCCCATATGCCTCATAGTCAAATAACTCAGGTGTAGAGTAAATCATAACAAAGGTGAGTTAGTGAAAAGAAGTACCTAGGCAGTTTCAGAGAGGTGTACTCTTTAGATTCAGTCAGAGAAATAAGGTCTGGAAGCCTTTGGAAGTTAAGGGCTACCGGGAAAAAGGAAACGATGCCAGCAAATGATTTTGTGATCTCACAAAGTTTTTCATGTGGGAGGGCAACCAGAAGTTGCAACAGGTTCATTCACACACAAAAACAGAGCAGCTGAAGCTAAAGAGTGCAGCAGATGGCAAAATATTACCCATCAGTTGTTGTTATTGTCATATTTGTGTAGCCACTGGGGTTTGAAACTCAGATGAGCAAGAACTCTTTGCCACCATCTACTGATGAACTGGGGGAAGAGACGTAGTTTATTTTCACAGATAATGTTCATGAAAGGATGGAGAATTTTGAAGTTTTCTGGACCGCTCGTTCAAGGAGAGGATTAAAAGCAAAACGAACGTTCATTGTCTTCAAAATGTTTCTAAGAAGCAACGAATTGTGGATTACATAGGACAGGAATGCTGGCATGGGGGGGAAATTAACAAAAGAACTTGATTTTCAGCCTTTTCCATCTACTTTGTAATTAATTGAGCTCCTCAAAATGAGACTGAAGAATTAAGCTGCCCTGAATGTGGAGAGATGATAAAGAGGTGAAAAGATGTGTTTATTCAGTGCCAATGGAGCTTTAATTGCTGCAGAAGATGGAAAAACCTGGACATCCTGACCTCACATTAAATGTAACTGTACCTTGGTCAAGAGCCAGAGCCAGAAAGATGCTGGGAGATGAGAGAGAGGGAAGCAGTGGTACAGAAAGGACAATCTTTGTGTCCCCAAAAGACACAGTAGCACAGGGGCAACATGTCAAGGGACGGCAGGATGGCTGCTTAAGGTGCACCTTTCTTCCCCTGCCAGAGTCAATGCTACCTAAACTGCTCTGAGCCATCACCAGGGCAAGAATGTCATGTTGAGATCAACTGGGGAAATTGCCCCATTTCCTTAGGTTTGGGGGGAGAGTCTGAAGCTCACGTTTCTTTGGTGAAATCCTGTAATTCTATTTGGTATCTGGATTTCTTGATGTCAGCAATTTCTCACAGGAAAAAAAGTCACTCTATATACATGTCATCTTTCTGAGGTGCCCAGTATAGAATACTGGATAACAGATTGTGGAAGCAATCTTGCGGGAAAAATAAACTCATCTGTGTCTTGCAATAACTAGGCAAGTATTTCTTGGAAATGTGCCTCTTTTTGTCTGAAGCCAGAACGTGCTACTTTTCAGGGACAAAAATCAGGAGGTAGATGTTAGGAGCAAGGACAAGGTCTCTAAGTAGTCTCTCATAAATAGACATTTTTGCGCCATTTATGTGCTACAAGCCATCCAGAAGCTTATAAACATTAGTAACCTATAACCAGAGCTGAATAAATGCAGCTTTTCTCTCCATACAGTTTCTTGACAGCTTGAAATGAAAACTCTTGCCTGCCTGCCAAAGACAGAGAAGAGAGGCAGCGAGACAACTTCAATGCAAACAACAGGGGATAATGTGTGTCAGAGGGAAATAGAGCTCTTTTTGTACTTCTAGGTTTTCCTACCACTATTTTGTGCACTGTCCTTGATGAAAAAATCACAAAATCAGGAATATGCTTTTTTTACTTCAGAAATGCACTTGGTGCTAGCACAAAGGCCTTGAAGGACTGCCTTCTGTCTGCCCCTTTGTCCCTGCAGCAAAGACCAACAATTAGGAGAGCAATGCTAAAGCCTAAGGTGCTCCAGGCTCCATGAAAAAATGGATGCTTAGATTATAAATGCAAAGAGAATTTCTCCTACACAGCAGGAATCTCAGCTTCCCCAAACACATCCCACTGAAATCCAGGAGGCATCCTGCACATTATGTTTTCATCTCACCACACTCTGCCTTTTCTCTTGCACTGAACCAATGCAGAAATAAAACTAGCCCTGATTCATTGTTGCTTTCCTAACGTGAATTTCTCTCACTTTTGGCTGCTTTACAACAGAGGTGTCTGTAAACACATCTAACTCTCATTCCGACTGTATAAAAACATGCTGCCCACAGTTCTGCTCTCTGCATCCTCAGCATCTGGCCGTGAGTGCAGGATTAAGATGGACGGGTTTAACTGTTACTTTCCTTTAGCATTTCATCAGTTTTTATTCTTCCAAAGAGTGGAAACTCCTTAACAGTCACGCAAGAACCTTGAAGTCTGAAAGAGGTCGAAAAGGGCAAACAGTGAAAGAAAAGTCATTAAGAGAGATTTTTCAACCTCAGCATTTTAGTTCAGATGGCATTAAGCTGTGGAAGAGAATAGGAACATGCTTGTGGTTTTATTTATTTTAGCTTGTTCCACCCCTTATAGATTGAAATTTGATGGCCCTTGAAAACATTCTGCCCCTTCAAATTCCAAGCTTTCATGGAAAATAAACTCCAAAACCCCAAACTGTCTGAACCAACATTCAACAGCTAAGTGATTTCCACCTAACCCCCTGCACCTGCTCGAGCTCGTATTTTCAGTCTGTCTCAGTCCCCAGTTCACTTTTCCCCTTGCCAAAAAGTGAGCTAATGCCTTTTGGTGTTCCAAGGCAGGAAAAGTGAGTCAGCTCAGCATGTTCAAATTATCTCATGACCCCATTTCATTTTTTGCTGCCCTCATCTACATTGCCAGTCTCCACGAAGGAGACAGGATGACAAAAATGGTTTTCATGTCCAGCAAGGGCTACTGAATCAAAGGCCTAAGAATCCTGAAATGTACAGACTGATAATTTGACATAAAAATTAATTGAATCCTCATGTCTAAACTTCCTTGTCTGAATCCTCCAGCAGGGAGATTCATAGGTTGCATCAGGGCTGGCTTAGACCTATGTTACAGGGAGAAGTATACATGTACCCTCATCCCTTGGGAGCTGGTGTGCCATGTGTCCTTGACCTGAAGATAAGTTATGTGGCATACATAGAATCATAGAATGGTTTGGGTTGGAAAGCACCTTAAGATCATCTTTTTCTAACTCCCCTGCCATGGGCAGGGACACCTCACCCTAGACCATGTTGCCCAAGGCTGTGTCCAACCTGGCCTTGAACATTGCAGGGATGGAGCATACATACCCCAATGATTCAGACTTCTCAGATGTTTGGACTTTCTTTGCTAATTAGATGTTCATTAGAACTTGCTGACAGCCACAACTAAGCAGCTGAAAATATTCATATAATGCATTAATCAATTTAATTTAGCATGGTCTATTTGTATGTCATAATGACTTCCTAAAAGCTTTTCTCGGTGGCACAGATATCTCAGAGGGAATACTACTGTACAGAGGCAAGGAGGGCATTTCTAATTAACAGAAGAACTTGCTAAACACCATTTCCCTAACTCAGCACTCTCATGATTTTTACAGAGAAAAAGAACTTAGAATTGTCAGTAACCTTATCTTTCCCTTTTCTAAGGGCTTTCTACCTCAACTATTTAATTTTTTCCCCCAAAATGGTACACATAGTGACCCCACCTTTCCTTGACACCTAAAATGTAGCAAATTATAACAATGGTGAGAATATTTTATAGCTTTCCACTTTTATTACCACTAAATGCATCATTAAGTGTAAATTGATATCCGCAGAGAGTACTTTAATTGTGAACAATTTTCTGCTGATACTACACTGCTTTCAGGGTGACTGCAGTATTACTTCCCCACAAGAACCTGACTAACAGCTGTGGATTGGCCCACTAACATGAGAATCCAAGAGCCTCTGGAGTCCTAAAGTACAGCGGGATTTTATCTGGAAAGCTCATGAAATCAAGCTTAGCATCTCTCTCAAAGCAACTTCTCTTCTCACACCTGCACAGGCTCTTCCATTCCCTTGTTACTCAAATTCCCATTTCTGTGGTTTTGGTCATTCCATCTCCTAGATTCTTTTGTAGAGTGTTACTTTGCTGTCATCGTAGATTGTTGTGATGGACTACATGAAGACTGGACAACCAGCACGTCCTCTCTCAGTATAGGTGGTGACAGTATAGGCATAACTAGGCTAGGTTTTAGCCAGTATATTCTAGCACTGCAAGCACCGGTACCATGATCCCTTGGAATAAAAAACATGCTGCAGCCTATCCAGGTCCCACCCCACACTCCTAACACACCCCAGGGCTCCTGGGGTCAGCAAGAGTCATGGTGTGAATAACAGGACCATGTCCTGATAATCCTACATCTGGAATGAAAAGAGAACCAGAAACATCATTGTGGCTCCTTTAGAGGTGGAAGAGAAACTAAAAGAGCAGCAATACATGTACTTTCAGTAGTAAAATACGCTGAAGTTGCAACTAGAGTCAGAGAACACCCCTGATACATTTTCTCTACCTGGCCCATCCCAGTGACTTCTTAGTCTAAGTGGATCTTTCTTTGTACACGAAATCAAGCAGGTTCCTAGTCAGGCTGAGATGCTAAGGTGTCATTCCCCTCCTCATCACTGTCTCCAGTAAAAGCCTGTTATCAGGACTCAGCTGCTGACTGCTGATGTCAGGGGTGACTGCTGATGTCCTGATGCTGACTGCTGATGTCCCATAGTGCTAGGACATCTAGCCTAGGTCATGCCTTGCTTCGAAAGGTTGGACCAGATGATCCTTGAGGCCCTTCAAACCTGGTATTCTAAGATTCTATGATTGATGGGAAGGACAGACTAGCTGCAGCCAGATTGTTTTTAGAGTATACTCTGTCAGAAACCCTTTGTGTTGCCAGCACTATGCAAGAGATGACTCAAGCACCAGGAGGAGATATACTTAGCTTATTTACTAAGGTAAGCACAACTTGAACTCAGTCCATTTTCCAGCTTTAGTTTAAAGATCATGCTCAGGCTATGCCCTGGTTCAATATTGTATCCAGCAATAAATAATAAAGGGAGCTGGCAAGCCCTCCTAAAACCCAACTCTAACATTTTCTGTGATCATGCACTGAACCCTGCACTCATGTTTTCCTTTTAACAGTGGACTTCCACTGCTTGGAGTAACATTTGGAATCATTCAGTCCACCAGGTCTGGAGCAGTAATGCTCAATCAAACCATCAATTCTGCTGTTGTCCAGACAGCAAACACCACATCACTGCGCAACGCTTTCATCTCTCCAGGAATAACAATACAGCTTCACATCTTCAGTTTTGTCTTGTGAGAGCTGACTTGTCTGAGCTGGTGGCTTTTGACAAGGAGCATCAATGCATGTGTTTATACTGTGTGCACACATGTCCTTTTGCAATTTCCTGAAATAGGATAGCTATTAAGAAGATTAATAAATTGTCTCCTGAAATAATAAACAGTTCAATGTTCTCTTTCAGGCTAGGTTTCTATAGCAAACTTCTATAGCACCTTAATTTCTCTAAATTTTAGTTTGGTATAATATATATGATTTACGGGTTCAGACTTACACAGGAGAAGTTCAGGTTAGATATAAGGAAGAAGCTCTTTACTGTGAGGGTGGTGAGGCACTGGAACAGGTCGCCCAGGGAATTTGTGAATTCTCCATCCCTGGCAGTGTTCAAGGCCAGACTGGAGAGAGCCTTGGGTGACATGGTTTAGTGTGAGGTGTCCCTGCCCATGGCAGGGGGGTTGGAACTGGGATGATCTTAAGGTCTTTTCCAAATCAAGCCATTCTATGATTCTCTATTATTTTTAAACATGTGAAAATTAAAATCCTTCAAAAGAGTTTTCTACAGAAATTAATGAAATTGATAATAGGCACCTTGGAATACAAGCTACAAATAAATAAACATGATAATGGTAGAAATAAACTTTACTATTTAGATCCAAACCCTCTGTGATCAGTTATGCCTAAGCATTTCAGCAGAGGTAAGGGTATTGTTGTAACCTTAAAATTAACTGCTTGGAAGGCTCTTGTTCTGTGTGTTTCATGTTCTGTGTGAATAATGAAATTATAGATGCTTTTTCAGTAAGTGTATGAGGATTTATAATTTCTGTTTTCCTCAAAGGGAATAGAAAAACTGTGATTTCACAAAATACATTTTCCATTTAAAATCATTCCAAAAAATAATTGTTGACCATCTCTAAAATGGATACCATCTGTGGCATGTTCTTTGGAATCTGCTGTGGAAAAGTAGTAATAATAGGCCAACTCTTCACTTTCATTGCTTCTGTCTCAAAGTTGAGAAACACTTTGAGTTTAAGAATTATAGTGAACCATAAAAACTTTTTACCCCAAATTGTAAATCCTTCTACTTTATTACAATAAACATAGGGATCTGACTTTCTTGGCACAGGTAGTTTTATTGCATCTATTACTAACAACAGATGCCAGCTAGTGAAATTCAAATCACTGGAGGGGGGGGGGAGTTATATAAGTTTCAGTGGGTTTTACTAAAAGCTGAGGGTTTGAGAAGCTCAGAGATTGTGGGAAATTATTATTTTTATGCATATATGAGAAAAAGTTTTTATTCTCTCCCTTTCACTATTCTATGAAATCTTTTTCCCCAAATCTCCTTTGAATAGAAGTTTTTTGCATTTTCCAGTACTAGATCTGACATTAGATTTTTTTTTCACTTTGAGGATTTAAGTCCTTTCAGCAAAATATACAGAGGTTTTCACAGTCCTGCTCAGGTGATGATGTTCTCTTTTGTATTAAGAAAGAAAAGGAAGTAAAGAATCCCAGTGCGTAAGTACTTGGCAATTGGCAATACTTGTTTAGTGAGAGTGGTTTAAAAGGGATTGACCGTAAACCAAAATGGATTTTAGTCACTGAAGACCTTGTCTCTTTCTTTCTAACCCTTATGGAAAATCAACTCTTTCAGTCTGCATTTTCTCCAAGCCAGGACAAGAGCACGTTGCTGACTCATGTTGAGCTATTCATCAACCAACACCCCCAAGTTCTTCTCCTCATGGTTCGTCTCAATCCATTCTCTGCCCAGCCTGCATTTTTGCTTGGAATTGCCCCAACCCAGGCTCAGGACCTTGCTCTTGGCCTTGTTGAACTTCATGAGGTTGACATTGGCCAGCTATCCAGCCTGGACAGGTCCCTCTGGATGGCATCCCTTCCCTCCAGCTTGTCAATCACACCACACAGCTTGGTGTTGTCAGCAAACTTGCTGAAGATGCACTCAAGCCCACTGTCCACAACACAAACCATTCCATGATTCTATGATTCTATGATTGATTCCATGATTCTATGATCCAGTCAGTACATTCAGGGGAGTCTAATGAACAATGCAGCCGACAAGTGTCTACTTCAGCACAAACTAAGATCTCACAAAGTTACATAAAAGAAATCCCACTTAAAACTAAAAAGACCCAAAGGTCTAGGAGGGACATGAGCGATTTTATTCTGCAAGTCTCCTGTCTCTGTATGGCCTTTTCAAATTTAGCCAAGCCCTGACCCTCAGGAATAGCAGTCTCCAGTAACAGGCTTTCAAGGATATCCATGTCTTAATTTTTCAGTTTTGGTGCTCTTTTCCCATAGTAGCACACATTCTTAAGGGGTTCAATGTAGACTCTTCATTCACTTGTAATCTCTCTGGGGCATGAGAAATAGTGGGAAAAATTGTTCCTACCCTGCAGCTCATACCTCTCTGCCTTTTCAAACTCCAAGAAAAAAAAATACTGCAAATTACATACTGCAAAGGTCAAAAAGAGCATGCAGTCATATAATCAGCCACAATAAGACTGTAAGAAGGCATCAGACTGCATCTAGCTTTTATTGAAACACCAAAGTCGGCTAAAGCCTCATATTGCCAGGGGTATCTTTCAGATCAAATACATGTTACAGCCTGTAAAAATTAAGCTAGTCATTATAAACTTAATCTGCAGTCTGAATGGTAAAATTGAAAAGCACTCAAGCATTAAACTGATCTTCCTAAAGGTAAAATAATAGAGCAATATGGGTAAAATATAAATAGGTTTAAGGATTCCTGGGAGCAGGATAACTGGGCTGGGCATTTCAGTGGAAATTGTAATGTATTATTGCTCTCAGAAAAGTTGAATATCTTCTGTAGGCTGCTTTTGCCACTAGCTGGTTTACAACCATCATTGGCATTGTGGAGAATCTCATGCACCCTTTCCTGTTTGTTTTTTTTCATTATTATTATTTAAGTAAATTAGGTAACTTTATCATTACAAAGTGTTGCGTGGAAACCTGTTAACTCATCCTTAAAACGTATAGCCTGCTTGGCAGCAAGTTAATTAATGTTCATTAATAAACTTCTTTTTCATTAGCCAAAGATCTTTATTGTTCTAATTGCTTCTCATAACGAAGGTGACCTTGGCTACAGGGTTCATAAATAGTCAATGTATACAATGAGAGCAATAGAAATAAGTATACATGCATTCGTCTGTGTTCCAGGCTGTTAAATTTGACATGGTACAATAACTCAGAAAGGTTAAACTCTGCTTTGCACCTATCTAAAAACAAAATCTCCAAGTTTTTTTCATCATGCTTGGTAAAGTATGCATCAGTTACAACACCTTAACTTTAAATATATGATGGCTTGGCTTCCCGAATGAAGATTTCGGAAGGGCTTTACCCACGCTTACTACAAGCGTGATGATGACTAAAAGGGAAGATGAAACTTTAGAAATACAAGACCGCATCATATGACCTATTGTTAATTTTAATGAGACTCTTTTGTGCTGAACTGTGTTTAAATGCTTAAAATGGGACAGCCTTGGGGTGGCTGTGGTGCTGGCCATAGGCTGTGTTCTGGGATATTTACTCAGCTGAAATTCTACCTTACCCCAAGTGAGGCTTCATGGATTCCAAGCAGTAGGATCACCCATTTACTGAAGGTGCTTTGCAGAATGAATTAGTTGTGTGTATCATTTTTGAGATGTCTGTCTGGGGCCTTCATCACTACTACATTTGTGGCTTCATTTTACTACATGATTCAGACGTCTTTATTCTGCAAACACTTCTTCACCATGCATGAGAGCAACATTGAAGTATTTTGCTGAATAGTGATGAGATGAACAATCTGGCCGTTGCCATTTATCTCAATGAAAAGGGATGGTAATCATCTGCATTAAGAAATTATGGCTATTCTTTATGCTCAGAACTTTGCAGTAGAGAAAATGCTGCAGGTGAGGGAAATGAGTTATGATGAAAGGAGTAACTAAGATCATAGAGAGATTACAATATATCTGGGATTCTAATTCATCTTTTCTCAGGTCCTATGATCACATAAGATTCCTGAACTCAGATTAAAAATGCAGAAGAAACAGAATGACAATTGCTTGTTAATATTGAGACAGTTTTCCAGCATAATCCTGACTATTAAATACCATGGTTTCGCTATTATGCTCCAATTAGTTCTAGAGAGATGCAAAGGTACAAGGGGTAATGGCTTTAAACTGAAAGAGGATAGATTTAGATTTGCTATAAGGAAGAAGTTCTTTTGTCTGAAGGTGGTGAGGCACTGGCACAGGTCTCCCAGAGAAGCTGTGATTGCCCCATCCCTGGCAGTGTTCAAGGCCAGGTTGAATGGGGCTTGAAGCAACCTGCTCTAATGGAAAGTGTTCCTGCCCACGGCAGGGGTTGGAACTGGGTAAACTTCAGGGTCTCTTCCAACTCAAACCAGTCTCTGATTCTATAAAAGTGCTGTATCACTGTAGTCTGGGTGTTTGCCCAGGAAGCCACATTAACTGACCATGTACTCATTCCTGCCATGTTGCGACTGGTTTGTAACTTGAAAAAGATCTGTCTCCTCCTGATATCCGCATTTTCTTTCACAAAAGCAGAAAAAACACTTCCTGCGTCAAGGTCATTTCCACAAGTCTGGCTACTCAGTCTATCTACAATTGGTGTAAAGTAGATAAATGCTCTTGCAGATGCATGCTTCAGTGATTTCATAGCTGAAATCTGCAGGAGAACTCCAACTAGGCTGAACTTCAACGATAAGATCCAGACTATTTGCATTTTTCCTTTAGGTTTTGATTCTATTTACATCTTTCTAGTAAGTTCCATGTTGAAACAACACCAAAAATTTCCATGTGAAACTCTTTCTTTTACTTTCCACAATTAACCTCCTAACACATCTAATCATGTGTAGTTACGGGTAACGATGTTGTTTGGTTATGATGTGAAACCCAGAAGAGGTTTCCTCAAAAGGCTTGTTATCCTGAGTCAGGTCTTCTGAGCTTGGAGCTTTAATAAAAGTCCCAAATAAGGCAAAGTTACGCATCCTTTGGGTCTTCAACAGCATTTTTCTCCACTTTACCTTTTTGTTGACTACAGACATTTTTCCCCCATTGACTGGAAGTTATGCTAATCTTGGCCTAATTGTGCAGTGGTCATTCATTTTTCACTATGATTAGGCTCAACTGATCCCATGGAGGGTGGAATGCCCAGACATCCCAATTAAGCAGATCTCACTGCAATATATTCTACATGAATGGAGGCAAAAGAGGACAAATTCATATGCAAGGACACATTTCCCAAGATGTCACTGAAAAACGCTTCATCTATTCTTTTCAAGACAAACATCACATCTTCCTTCATCTAAGTTCATAAATGCTTCTGGCATTATAATTTGTGAGACAGCTGAGGTGATACTCTGCTGCAGATATGGCATCTCCCAGGTCTCTAAGAGGCTTCATGTTCTTCCTTAAATGGGAAGGAGACATCAAGGCTTAGTCTTAATTTCTAAGACTCGTTAAGAGTCCTTAAGGAAGTCTGACTAAGGGAAGTAGATGCTGGATGAGATTACAGGACAACAGGCTGATACATGCAGAGTAAAATGAGACAAAGTCACAATGTATTTCAGCAAGACTCTCTTTAAATTCCATTTAAAGTGCCTTTGTATGCTTGTTTCTCTGAGTTCAGGTGTACCTGCAATCATTTTAAGAGACAGAAACCTCAAACAGCTTCAACGCGATCCTAACATGAGTCAATGCCTGCATTTGCTGCATAAACACACATATATATATGAAAATCACTGTGACAGGCCAGTGCCTTACAATCCTGTCAAATTCTAGACATATGATAGAGCAAATTAACAGATAACTCAAACAGTGCTAATGAAACTTGGAAGAAGAACAGTGGGAAGATAATAAAATGTTCCCACCCTCATGCTGAGTGTAGAATCACAGAATTAAAGATTGAAAGGGATTTCTGTAGTTCATCTACCTGCCTCTGCTCAAAACCAGGGCAACTTCAAAGTTATAAGGGGTTTCTGATAGCTTTGTCCACTTGGGTTTCAAGTGACCCCAAGGATAGAGATCCCACTACCTCCCTGGGCCCCTGTTCAAGTATTTTTATTTCCTGTCCTACACCTTATGCCAGTTGTCATTTTCGTGTGCACCTCTGGGAAGTTCTGTCTCTGTCTGCTTTACAGTCACTCATTAGAGCACACTGAATCCTTCCTTAGCCTTTTTCTCTGGGGTATATCTCTGCTGCATTGTGTATTACAACCCCATAACCAACCTGGCTTCTCTGTACCACACTCACCCTTGTTTGTCAAACTCTCTCCTATACTAAGGGCCCAAAGTGGAACCAGTTTTACCAGTTGGTTCTTCTCATTAACCAGAGTCCCTCTGTTTATCCTTCCTTAACATGGTCTCTGAGCACAGAGTGAGTAAGTTAATCACTACCAAGAATATTTCACTGATATTTATCTGAGAAACAAGACACTGCCAAGTTGTAAGATAAATCCCAATGACATCAATGAGAGCTGAATCAGAGCCTTGTCTCACTACTCCAGTGTTATGACTGACAGAGACAAACCAAGAAAGAGAACAACATTCTCCAGTGCTTCCTCATTGTTAATGACCTCTCTCAAACTCACTGAGACTTTTTGATCCTGGGGACTCGATGATAACATGGTTAGTTGGTTTCTTCAGGACTGCCTGAAATCCCTGAGGCTGAATGCAATTTCAGGGCCAGCAAAGGGGACAGAGATCTCATCTGTAATTGTCAAAAATGCTCCAAAACACAAAATCCTGATGTTCTGTTTCATAATTAAAAGCCTAGTCATCAGCTTTTTCACAGGTTATTGTCAAGGTCCTATGCATTCAACTCATTCCACACAGACTTTACTAAATTTGGACACGAGAGACCCTGGAAATGATTCAGTGAGAGGAAAAAAGAAGAATATAACAAGACTGTATATGCCTAGGTCAAGGCAAAAGCCATCAGTGTGTTTTCTATTCCTTCCAGGAATAAGGGACAGTGGCTTTCAGACACTGCTGTTAAGGAGAAAAGGCTGTAGTTCCACCTTCAACTACATCTAGCTGGTGTTTGAGAGCCACAGGACAGAGAGGCCAGGACTGGCTGACTCAGCATCAGTGAGTCAAGAGAGACAGAATGGATTTGCACAATACCCAGGACACGCACTCACCCCTGAAGCATCAGGTATACTTGCCAGGAGCTGACAGCACATTTGTCTCCCTATCCATCCTGGTTCAGTCACCTTTTTACTGAGAGAACATTATCCACGCTAATATGGACCTCTGTTCAACTATCAATAAGTCAGGGCTAGACCTTTCCCTCAGAAGTTCCCCATCATCAGTCTTTGTGTGATGGCAAACCCTGGAGTCTGGGAGGTTTCATCTCTAATTAGCAGCAGGAAGAACTCTGTGTGTTCATCTGCATTGCAGAGTACTAGTTTCTCTGCTGTGCTGATTTAGGACCCACCAGTTTTGGGGCTATTGAGCCATATTGTGCCTGATAGAGGATAATACTGACCATGAGAAGGGCGTCAGCAGTGGTTATATTCTGGCCTGACTGCTTCTTTTTTGGATTTAGATTTATAACTTATAACTTCATTATTCCTAAAACAGCAGGGGCAGGAAGCTAGCTTTTCTGCTCTCCTTCAGACTGGGGTTTTGTTAACAGGATTGTGTGAGGTGTCTTGAAAACAAAACCAAACAAACTTATATGGAAAGGCTATTTTACTTTGGTGCTTTAACTTTCACACTACAGTACAGTTAGGCGACGTTTCTTTAGCATATTCCTCAGTTGAGGGAGAATTGCCAGGAGATTTTGTAGGGAAGTGCTCAAAGCAAGGTTGGACAGTGCTTGGAGAAACCTGGTCTAGTGTGAGGTGTCCCTGCCCATGGCAGGGGGCTGAAACTGGATGAGCTTTAAGGTCCCTTCCAGTCCAAACCATTCTATGATTCTATGATCTGAGCTTGATTCTAAACTGTGGAAGATACAGATGTGTGGAAGTTTTGCCAATCAGATAGAGGCCATTCTGTTTAAAGCACAAGACTTAAACTGACAAAAGACATTCTCAGCTGCCAGATTTTGCAAGACTTCCTGTGAATGCGCTTTGTCTCTGCTTCAGTCCTGTAAAATGAGGACAATTTCACTGCCTTTATTTTTTGAGTCTTTTTTTTTATTTAGGTCTTAAGTACAGAAGCTGCTTCTGGCTCTGTATTTGTACAGTGTCCTGGAAAACAATAACTTGAACTCAGCTCATCCAGCTAAATAAATCACAGCTACCATTTTACATCCAGCAATTAATAAACAGTATTCTCTTTCCTCTGAATTAAGTGGATGTTTTTCGCTCTAAGAATTCTTTCCTTCATCTTTCTCTTGTAACAGTTTGCAGATAATGTAGTTGGAAAGTTTTTCAAAATTGGTTAAGCAAAGAAAGACAAACTTGGTACCATGCCTCAGCAAGACTCCATTTAAGCACTCGATGATACAAACAAACCAGAAAGACAAATGTAAATGTTGTTCCAATTAAGTGGAACCCAGGATGCCTCCGTGGGTACATTATAGGATGCAGTGGAGGTGGTAATGTTGAAGAGGTAGCTATGAATAGCCTCCAGCATTAAAAATTTAAGCCTGCAACTCGTTCACAGCTGTGACTGTGCATGCACTGGAAGAGAAATGGCACAATTGAAAACAGAATCGGCATATGTCTGCCAAACTCATCCCAAGGAAGAGGAAATTTAACCTCTGTTTTCCCAGTAAGACTGAGGGTTTGCTGCAAAGTTCATGAGGGCTGTCTAGGGTCAAAAGAAGAAATGTCAGAGGCTGGTAGAGGAACAGCAGCAGCTTCCACTCAGTATTGTATGGCAGGGCCAAAAATCAGTGTGTGGCTTCCCTGCAGGACAGACTAGTCCTATAAGTTGTGGGTGACAGTCATAGTTGTGCATAGCTGCTTGTGTGTGGCAGTGCATTGCAAGCTGCCCAGGGTTGAATGGAAGTTAGAATGAAAAAGATGTGGCTGGGTAATTGTGTGATGGAGCTGGATTTAACTAGGATAGAATGGCAGAGGGATCCATTATCCCTGCTTTAAGGGACATGTTGAAACCAAACACTTGCAAGACCTCTCACATTAATTCAGCTTAGTACCTAACTTCTTGGTTTGTGTTTTGTAAGGTGAGTCTGCTCCTTCTTGGGAGAGCAAAGTTGTTCCTGGTCTTACTCATAATTATCTATTGTTTCATGCGTTATCTTTTCATATATGTCATTTGGTCTTGATGGCTTTTTTTTACTTGAATTTAGTTTATATGGTAGAGATGGTCACATCTTGCAGGTTACGATCCTGTCATTTTCAGGTAGAACATTAGTCTTTCCCAAAGAATGTCAGAGATATCATGTCTATGTATGTAGCCCATATCTGGATTATTTCTTAACAGGAGAGACCTACCAACCAACTCTTGGAAAGAGAACAGGTCCAGCAATTCCTTTGGTCAGCTCAAAGAAGTCTATTTCTAAAACAGAGATATGAATCAGCTCTAGATTTCATGTGAAGGGAGAGTAAAACTATAGATTCATCTCTGTTTCTTGTTAAGATGGCAGCCCTCACTAGGGACTGTTACAATTAAGGGCAAGGCTGTCTGTAGGATTCTGCAGACTCCAGGAATACGAAACCTTCAAGGCATATGCCAATAGCCTGTTATGTTGACAGGAAACCCTACTGGGTGGGATGCTCTGAAATACCTGATATAATCACAGCGCTGGATAACATTAATAATTATTAATATTGCTGTCCTTCCCTGAAAGAGGAGAAAACTACATCTATAGACTTGATAGCTGATGAGGCAGTGAGTTACATTTGGGCAAAAAGACCTCAGCCTTAAGAAGGGAAGACCAACCCTAAAGAAGGAAACTGCTGTCTATGTACAGAGACAAGCTCAGAGTCAGAGCAGCTTGGATAGCCACAGAGAGAGGAAACAGCAGGATCATGGATCCAGTATCTGGGTGTGCGGGAGATGGACTGGGTCTGCTCCAGAGGACTCTTTGCAGAGTATCCTAAACCTCATCTTTTTCTGAAACCTCCTTAAAGGAGATGTGTTCATTTATGTTTTTACCTTTCCCTGAGCTATGTTTGCACATACACTTAGGGGAGAGGAAACTGCACTACAGATGAACTTTGTGCTTGCTGTGGGTGCATCACGATTTTCCGTTTAGGATATTGTAGAGCCTGGCTCTCAGTGGAGCTCTCAGATGAGCTACCCTCATTATATTGTTACTATTGCTCTTTTGTCTGTGGATCTCTATTGTGTATTGCAGCTTATGTGAGCATTTCAATAAAATACCAGCTTATGCTGGCAAAAGCATTGAGCCATCAATTCTGTCATGAGCTGGATGTACTTACTATGATGAAGCAGTCACTTATCAGAGGAAATAAACCACAGCCAGAGGAGGTGGAGGGATGTGTTCAAGAATCTGAATGCACATAAGAAGGAAACCTGCCTTACAGTATCCTGCCACTAGAAACTACCTGAAACACCGTAGCAACAGAAATTCCACAGTGCTGTCCATTATATTTGCAAAATCAATGGGACTGCAAAGCTGTGAAGATGGAATGTTAAACATCCCTATGGACTCCTTCTTTTTTACATTCAGTTCTGAAGAAAATGCAGACAGCAGATCAACCCAGTTCAGAAAATAGCTGGAATACCAAAGCATTTCTACCTACCCAAAGCATCCCTTTATTTTAACACTGCAAATTAGGAACATTTCTGCCAGAGTAAGCAAACAAAACAGATTATTGCGATAAGGAGGGAGTCATATTTAATGGTTTCTAGTTGAATTTATTGCAAATGGTAGATAGATGCAGAAGGCGAAGCAAAGGACTGGAATGAGGATGTGCCTTCATGTTCTCAGTGTCTATTTTTTCCCATGATAGAACTGCAATGGGTGACTTTTTACAGCTTCTTTTAAAGGCTTGCTGAAAAGCCTTATCCTGTGATGTGCTGTGGGCAGCCAGCTCCCATTCAGTTCAGCCTGAGTAAAACCAAGCAAAACAATTTAAGGCCTTGCTCTGCAACTTTCCCAATGCGGTCCTTGCAGTGGCCTTCGTTTTAGTGCTTTTATTGATCACAGATGATTCACCTCCATCAAAATTAAAGGTGTAGGCAGCTTCACAAGGTTTGGTGACCAGGATACTCATTTAGCTCTCTTTAGTTCTGTGTGACTGCTGTGCCCTGTCCCCTCAAAAGTACTACACAGCCTCTACAACAGGGCTGTTCCTACCTCTCCACGGTTGATACTTCCCTACACATTCTAGGAGGCAAAGAGTTATCTACAGACAACAAAGCCACAAACACCTCTGGGTAGTCTTCCACTAGCATTCAGACTGTAAGGACCACCCTGTCTCAGAGGTGTGTAAGAGAATGGTGTTCAGACCCCAGACAAAGTGAAAGCAGCTTCAGTGAGAAGTGCTCTTTCTTGGACTTTCAGACACCTCAGTTCAGGTCCTGAATTGCAGACATTCACTTGAAGCCAGGTACCTAAATTCTGTGTATAAAAATTAGGGAGAAAAACATATTTTTTGAATGCGTTTTGGCTTAGGGATGTAAATAGGACTCTGGATTTAAATGTATCCTCAAAATAACATTAATCAAAGACTTGATTTCAGCTCTCATTGTACTGCTTGGCTGTGGGGGCAGCTATTCAAACAGATGTTTTGGAGAAGAGAATTAAGCCTCTGCACACTTTCTGACAGGTGGTATCCTGTAAAGTCAGTTGAGAGAGCGACCAGCTTAGGATCTTTAAATTAGAAGAAGTGGACAGCCCATCCTAGAGGAAGTCTGGCTGACAAAGGAAGGACAGAAACAATATTTGTGAGCAAAGAAGGAGAAGCTGTTTATTTCTCAGTTTGTGGCAGGTAAATCTCTGAAATCTTCATGAGACATAAGCCTGAAGGAGGTTTAAAGGATTTCACATTCAAAAACCCACAAGAGGCTTTGAAGTGTTTAGTTCCACCAACATCTTAAAACTTTTGCAGGTTGAAATTCAAATTTAGATGTTCAATGTTAATATCAAATTTAGATATTCGTAGAATCATAGGATAGCTAGGGTTGGAAAGGACCTTTAGATCATCTAGTTCCAACTGCTATGTCCTTTCCTTGTATATTTGGAAATCCTTTTGACTGATGCAAATGTTTCTAAGTATACAGGGTTGACTATTTTTTTCCTTTCATGACTGCTGGGGGGGTCACATTCCCAGCATTGCTGCCAGTCCAGTTTGAAATCTTCCCCTCCATCAGTTGCAAGATGCCATAATCAATAGCTTTCCATAATTTATTTTCCCTAAATTTCTTCCAAATCATGTAGCTATTTAAAATCCATCTCCTTTTCTCCCAGCTAGCTAAGGAGGAACATGGACTCCATGTCAAAATTAAGAGGTTAGAAGATAAATCACACTGCCTGTGCTTGAGCTTAAAAGTCCAAGAAAGAGAAGGGCAAATCATATTTAGCATTACTTCTAATACATCAAAACAATTTATATCAGAGCCATCCTATTTGCTTTAATACAAATTTCAAATAAAACCAATCTTCTTCAACTTGAAAGTGCTAATTCGTTTCAACAAGTTTATTTGTGAACTGTTTTTGTGTTTTTTCTTTGACTATACTTGTGAAGCTGCCTGGAAATGCTGGCATTTCACTTTGAAGAAACATCCCTCAGGAAATGAAATAGACCATTGAACTTCTAGCACTTGACTGACCAAAATAATTAAGTAAAAATAAAATGCAGATAAAACAAATCATAGTTTACACAGAGCGACGAATGCCATCTGGTCTCAAAGTTAATCTACTAAATGAGAATTACAGCTTTATAATTAAACAGCTAAATGCTACAACAGCAGTTAAATATGTTTCCTCTCTAGAGCCCAAACATGTCAAAATAGATGCTCACCGACCTTAAGAGTGTGTGTCTAAAGAGAGAAGGACAGGAAAGGAACTGGAGAGGTGAAGCCCAACAGGCAGATGGAAAATCCACCCTTTTGGAGACTGCTGTAGGTACCATAGCTCTCAGAGTTTAGCACTCTGGTGAGGAAAGCAGCAATATCCCAGTTTTATGGCTGATAATGTTGAGGCTGAAGTATCAATGGTAATATTTATCCTTTTGGCAAGAGAAATTTTGGGTACTAATTCAAGTTACAGGGTCTTTTCAGCTGTACTGTTCTCTTGGTTTTGAGAAGAACCTGGTAGCCTTGGAGATTAGGGAGAAAATAAATCAGATATGTGTTAAAGAATTTGCTCTAGAGGTGTTGGTGTAAGCATGACACTTTCTTAGTGCAGTACAGACTCGTGTGTGAAAAAGTTTTTGGTATTTATTGTTTTAGTAGTCAAGAAACACCATCCCTTAGAAATTTGTTCAGCTTTGAAAGAAGATGATCATTAAATTGGGAGTGAGAATTGAAGTAAAGGTATCCTTAACTGCTATAACTGGTCCATAATGGTAATTTCTGGGGAGGGAGGAATGGTTCCCTCTGCTCAACTTGCCCAGCTTTTTGAGAGTGCTAGGGATGAAAAGAAGGTTTTGAAGCAGAACTTGAGTTCATAATGAGGCATCCAGAGATGGAAATCACTCCACCTGTGTATCCCACCATTCTCTGTATCTTGTTCTGAAGGGTATGATTTTGGCTTGTGTAAGAAACAACCAACCAGAGTAAACAGCCAGGGTCTAGAGCCAAGATTGCTGATTCCCTGTCCAACACCAGCAAGAAGGAAAATGAATGAATTGGCTCTGAAGGTAGCCAGCTAAGCATGACACAAAGTGAAGCTAAGGAAAGCCTTCCTATGGCTTTGTTGAAATTTTTGTCTAAACTCAAAGTGTTGTGAGACATACCTGGGCCATTATTCTTCAGGTCTCACTTGTAAACTGGCCACTGAATTAGTCTTCAGAGTGAAAATAGCTAGGACTCATTCTTACTAATCAGCCAGTAAAACTCTGTAACTCATTTACTGTTGTAAATTAAACCTGATCAGCACAGTTCTCTGGAGCTGAGGCAGAGTGGTGTCCTGGCTTCAGCAGAAGCAGTCATTTTTTTCTCTTTATTAGTAGCTGGGGCAGCACTGTGTTTTTTGACTTTTGGTCTGGGAACAGCACTGATAACACCGATGTTTTTAGTTACTGCTCAAATGTTTGGTCTGACCAAGGACTTTCTGAGCCTCATGATCTGACAGGGAGGAGGGGAAGCTAGGAGGAAGCAGAGACAGAACATCTGACCCAAACTAGCCAAAGAGGTATTCCATACCACAGCATGTCATGCCCAGGATGTAAGGGAGAGCTACCCAGAAGGGCTAGTTCACTGCGGGGTTGGAAGAGGTATCGGTCGGTGCTCGGTCGGGATAGGTATTATTGGTCAGCGCGTGGTATTGTATTCTCTTCCCTTGTTATTTCCTTTATCATTATTATTGGTGGTAGCAGTAGTGATTTGTGTTATACCTTACCATACCTAAACTGTTCTTATCTCAAACTGTGGGAGTTACATTATTTCGATTCTCCTTCCCACCTCTCCAGGAGCAGCTCTTCCATCATGGAAAGTGTGTGAGGCCAATATTGGCTGAAAAGGCCTCAGGATGATCTCTCTGTGCTCCGCAGAGGATACAGAAACGTCTCACTGCTGCCCAGCGTTGACATGTCGAGGGCAGGAAGCATATTTATTCTATAACAGAGATCATTCATAGAATCATCATAGAATAGTTAGAGTTGGAAAGACCTTAAGATCGTCCAGTTCCAACCCCTCTGCCATGGGCAGGGACACCTCACAATAAACCATATCACCTAAGGCTTTGTCCGACCTGGCCTTGAACGCTGCCAGGGATGGAGCATTCACAACCTCCCTGGGCAACCCATTCCAGTGCCTCACCACCCTTACAGTAAAACTTTCTTCTTATATCCAATATAAACGTCCCCTCTTTAAGTTTTAACTGTTACTCCGTGTCCTATCACTGCAGTCCCTAATGAAGAGTCCCTCCCCAGCATCCTTACAGGCCCCCTTCAGATACTGGAAGGCTGCTATGAGGTCTCCATGCAGCCTTCTCTTCTCCAGGCTGAACAGCCCCAACTTTCTCAGCCTATCTTCATACAGGAGGTGCTCCAGTCCCCTGATCATCCTTGTGGCCTCCTCTGGACTTGTTCCAACAGTTCCATGTCCTTTTTATGTTGAGGACACCAGAACTGCACACAATACTCCAGGTGAGGTCTCATGAGAGCAGAGTAGAGGGGCAGGATCACCTCCTTCCACCTGCTGGTCACGCTCCTTTTCACGCAGCCCAGGATACGGTTGGCTTTCTGGGCTGTGAGCGCACACTGAAGCTGGCTCATGTTCATTTTCTCATTGACCAACACCCCCAAGTCCTTCCCTGCAGGGCTGCTCTGAATCTCTTCCCTTCCCAACCTGTAGCTGTGCCTGGGATTGCTCTGACCCAGGTGTAGGACCTTGCACTTGGCATGGTTAAACTTCATGAGGTTGGCATCAGCCCACCTCACAAGCGTGTTGAGGTCCCTCTGGATGGCATTCCTTCCCTCCAGCGTATCAACCAAACCACACAGCTTGGTGTCATCGGCAAACTTGCTGTGGGCACACTCAATCCCACTGTCCATGTCAGCGACGAAGATGTTAAACAAGACCGGTGCCAACACCGATCCCTGAGGGACCCCACTCGTTACTGGTCTCCAGCCGGACACTGAGCCATTGACCACAACTCTTTGCGTGCGGCCATCCAGCCAGTTCTTTATCCACTGAGTGGTCCATCCATCAAATAGACATCTCTCCAATTTAGAAACAAGGATGTCATGTGGGACAGTGTCGAACGCTTTACACAAGTCCAGGTAGATGACATCAACTGCTCTACCCCTGTCCCTCAGTTCTGTAGCCCCATCATAGAAGGCCACCAAATTGGTCAGGCAGGATTTCCCCCTAGTGAAGCCATGCTGGCTGTCACCAAGCACCTTGTTGATTTTCATGTGCCTTAGCAAGCCTTCCAGGAGCATCTGCTCCAAGATTTTGCCAGGCACAGAGGTGAGACTGACTGGTCTGTAATTCCCTGGGTCATTCGTTTTCCCCTTCTTGAAAATGGGGGTTATATTTCCTTTTTCCCAGTCATTGGGAACTTCACCTGACTGCCATGATTTCTCAAATATGATGGCCAGTGGCTTAGCAACTTCATTCGCCAGCTCCTTCAGTCCCCGTAGATGGATTTCATCAGGTCCCATGGACTTGAGCACGTTCAGGTTCTTATGATGGTTTCAAACCAGATCCTCTCCTACAGTGGGCCCAAGGTCTTCATTCTCACAGTCCCTGCATCTGCCTTCCAAGACTTGGGTGGTGTGGTCAGAGCCTTTGCCAGTGAAGACTGAGGCAAAGAAGTCATTCAGAACCTCAGCCTTCTCCAAATCCTGTGTAGCCAGTTCTCCAGAGAGCTTCTGGAGAGGGGCCACATTGTCCCTACTCTGTCTTTTATTTGCAATATGCCTATAGAATCCCTTCCTGTTATCTTTCACATCACTAGCCAAGTTTAATTCTAACTGAGCCATATGTTTCCTAACCTGGTCCCTAGCTTCCCGGACAACATTCTCTGCAACATACCTCCAACGCACTGTGGCTTCTCGTGACTCCTGCTGCATGCCTGGGTGATGCAGATGAACTGGATTCTCGGAGAAGGATTTGTCCCATTTTGACAAGAAAAACACATTGCACAATCAATATCTCAGTCCTGCTGTCACAGTGGCTTTTCACACTGCTCAGTGTCTCTCTGCACTGAAGAGTGCTGCGTCTCATCACAGATGTCTGTGACAGTGACAGATTACAAGCTTCTTCACTGTTTTGATATCAAATGAGCCTTGCATATGTCTCCTGTTAAACATGAACCCAAACAGCAGGATTAATAAGAGTAGCAACTGGGACTCTCATCTGTGTATGATTTCATTTCAGTTGTGATCTTGTTAATGCTGAAATAAATCAGATGCGTCTGCTAAGTCGAGATGAAAATCAGCCAACTTATTTTAGTAATTTAAGTAATGATTTTTGAATCCTATTTTAGGGCAATCTCTTAGGAAACTACAAGCACACACAATGGAGAGTAGGTAAAAGTTGGGTACATAAATCCAAACCTCTCCCAATCAAAACTACTTCACTCTCTGCTTTTACCATTGCGATACCTCAGCTGTATTTCTGTGTTTCATCCTGTGCAGGACCGGCCAGATGTACACACTACACAGCACCAGGAAAGATGCTGTATGTGTCCTTTTCTCCAGTGTTTTGCTGTCCACAGAGATGTCCTCAGTCAATGTACTGGCAGCTTCCCTTGTGATGCTATGTGGAGGTACCTGCCACCCGGCTCTGGATTGCAGTCCAGTAGGCAAATCCTGGAAAGAGAAATGTCTCTGATGATTCAGTTTTGTAGTCTTCAGCCCTTTGGACCTAACCCTAAGAGGTTCGCTTAGTCCTGTGCTGTGAATTGATTGCAGAGTTAGGGATAAAATGCAGAAACCCTGGCTTTTCAGTGCCAAGTGCTGAACCTTTGTCCCTCTGGGTCAGCCAATGAAGCTAGAAAAGCTATTGAGGCTCTGAACATGATTAATAGATTTAAAGCTCCAGCCTGGAGCCAGATGGAGAACATATATATGCTCTTGCTGTTTATGTCTGCGTATGTAGAGGTGCTGCTCTCAAGGAGCTTGTCATCTGCCTGCTTTCAGGGAGCTGACAGATCTGCTGCAACACAGTCTGACTAAACGTGCAAGCATAAAATGGAGATTAACCAAGATAGCCCTTTAATAACACCATCAGTTGAGTGATCATGCTGACTGACAGCAGGGACTGGGCAGAGTTAAATATACACACAAGGAAAATTTATATTGCACCTTTTGCAGGTACTTCCATTCACACAAATATATGCAGGTGTACCCCGTGCTACCCAATCACATTTCTGTCACCGATCTGACTACCTATCAGACAGTGGGTATGAATTCCTGGCTGCTGACTCACTGCTTGTGCCAACCTCCTTGCAATTTACTGCATGATGGTTTGATTTATCTGGTATCTAAACCGATATCTCAACTCCTTTGTTAGCTTGTCCTGGTGAATCCTGTACCAGACAGAGGTGTATTGAAATACTTTAAACACGTGTGGTGGATTGACCCTGGCTGGACACTGAGTGCCCACCAAAGCCACTCTGTCATTCAACCTCCTCAGCTGGGCAGGGGAGAGAAAATGTAATGAAAGACCTGTGGGTCGAGATAAGGACTCAGGAGATCACTCACCAGTTATTGTCATGGGCAAACCAGATTTGATTTAGGGAAAGGGCAGGTAATTTGTTAGCAATCAAATCAGAGTAGGATAATGAGAAATAAAAATTAAATCTTAAACCCTCTTCCCCCACCCCTCCCTTCTTCACGGGCTTAACTTTACTTCCTATTTCTCTACCTCCTTTCCCCCCAGCAGTACAGGGGGACAGTGAATGGGGTTTGTGGTCATCACACATTGTCTTTGCTGCTCCTTATTCCTCAGGGACAGCCCCTCACACTCTTCCCCTTCTCCAGTGTGGCTCCCCCACCTAGTCACAAGTCCTGCACCAAACCTGCTCCAACATGGGCTCCTCTCTCCATGGGGCCACAGGTCCACCACTGTCCTCCATGGGCTGCAGGTGGAATCTGCTCCACCATGGACGTCCACGGGCTGCAGCAGCACAGCCTGCCGCACCATGGGCTGCACCATGGGCTGCACAGGAATATTTGCCCTGGTGCCTGGAGCACCTCCTGCCCCTCCTGCACTGACCTTGATGCTCCTCTCACAGATTTTCACCTTCTCCAACTGCTGTTGCACAGGTTTTTTCCCCCTTCTTGAATACTTTGTCCCAGATTTGCTGTCTCCATCACTGATGGTCTCAGCCTTGGCCAGCGCTGGGAGCAGCTGCTGTTGGCTCTATCTGACAGGGAAGCTTCTGGCATCTTCTCATAGAAACCACCCCCGTAGCTCTCCTGTTACCAAAACTTTGCCATGCAGACCTAATACAGAATGCTTTCTGATAGGCAGAAACTCTTCAGTGCTTTCCACTAAATTACCACGCTGCACACTGTAACTCTCCACCACCTTGACAGGTCTTATTAGACACATTTTGGACAAATACAAGGCAGCCTGTCAGACTAACAAGGCCCTGGCAAGTTTTGAGCTTGAGAGAGAGGGAATTGACAGAAGAGACAAATGTCTTCTAATGGCAGAGCTTTGAGACAAATTAAAATACAGCAGAAAGCTGCTCTGATCAAAGGAAGCAATGAGGTAAAATCTTCTCTGGTTTATTAAAATGAAGTACAAAATCTGAAGCATTGCTTAAACGGGGGCAAACATTTGAATGAATGTTGTTGGATGTGATATTCCTCTCCCCTGGGTAAACAATTGGCTTTTCTGGACTTAACAGCAGAACAGTTATTGACTTAAATTTGTTGATGAATAGACTAGACTAGACTAAGAATAGACTAGACCAGAGTAGCAGATCTTAGACTGGACTAGGATAGATGAGATTAGACTAGACTAAACTAGAATAGGATAGAATTTTGTAGAGTAGAGTAGGATAAAGTAGAGTAGGATAAAGTAGAGCACAGTAGAACAGATCTTCCTGTGTTTGTGCACAATTTCTTCCTCTGTGTCTGTGCACAATTTCTTCCTCTGTGTCTGTGCACATTGTCTTCCTCTGTGTCTGTATGAGACCCAGCAGTACTGCCATGTTCTCAACTGAACCCTCGAATACTCCAGTTAAGAGAGAAAAGGTGGAAAGTCATCCGATAAAAAGTGCCAGAGTTCATTGGAATCACTTGGAATAAAGGGATCTGTGGAAAAACATGGTGGTTAGGGAATTAAAAAAAAAAAAAGGCAAAATACTTTCAATGTTTTCCTTTATTTTTTCCTTTATCCATTGCACTTCACTCAGAAAGGAAACTGGACTTCCTGAGCTATCATTACTTCAAGGACTTTCCATAAGGAAATTGTTGGGGTTTGCTTGTAAGGTGTTCTTATTTTTCAGATATCGCCTTTTGTCTACTCTGTGATCTTGCTCTCAGTTTACTGCCATGGGGAAGATTTCCTATCTCACGTGAGAAACAACTGTGACAAGAGGTTGGGTAATTGTGTGGGGCCATGCTCAGAGCCTGCGCCAGCTTTTGAGGCAGCTGATGGTTAGGTTGGGACCACAGCTCTGGTGACTCATCCCCAGCCATAGAGCAGGCTGCAGCCACTGTGACATATAGTATTGGACCAGCCTCATCCCCAGTGAGCAGCTCCATCGGTGCTGGTTGAACACCTATGCAATAGAAGACACAGGGAAAGGAGGTAATAAACAGCTTTGGCTGTCCCCTCTCCTCCCCTTTAAATCTCTGCCTGCTGCCTTCCAGTGATGCAGAGAAAATTAATTTGGGATTCAAGCATCTGGAGAGCAGCGGATAAAAGGTGCTCTAGAGGAACATATTGTTACAGATGTTCCTCTCCTTACTGCTACAGCAAGTCAAGATTAAAACGTACTGCATAAACTGTGACGTGACTGAAATCTAATGCACAGTGTTCCCTTTCAAGCAAGCAGCAAAAGCCTGGAAGCTCAATCTGTGTCCTGCAGGCAGCAGAGCAGGAGAAATGCTCTCTCCTTTTCATTTTTTTTTAATTCTTGTATTATTAAAGATAAAATTGCGCTTGGGGGCATTCAAACAATATGGTGCTGAGGAATGTGCATGAAGCAGATAACACTGTTTCCCTCCACTAGTAGGGAAATATATATAATAACAGGAACTTCATTCATTAACCTGGAGAAAATGATGATTACATTAGTGAAGCTACAGGAGATGAAATATCTTTTGCCATTGGATAAAGGATGGTCCAGCTAATGCTGGGAAAAGGATTTGGAAGTTCTAACTGAAAGAAATAGCTGATGAAGGCGGGAGTAAGAGGAGGGAAACAATTCCCAGATGGAAACACTTTAATTTTTAATTTAGAAAAGTTAATATTATTCAAAACTTTATACGAAGAAGAAAGCACTTCAGGCAATGCCATATTCTTAGCTCCCTGGTGGGTTAAATAAACCTGTAATAGCAGTGCTTTTTATTCAAGGGACAGCTTGTGCCTTGGACAGAATGTCTGCTCTGGAGCAGTATAATAGTGATCCCCTTAGGCTGGCTATCTGATCTGGTATGTGATATGCTCTGTGCCTGCTACTTTCCCAGTCTTGTGTTTGGAGATACACAGGAAACAATCAGTCGATCGGAGTTACCCCACATTCCTGCACTGTGGGAACCTGCAGGAGCTGACCAGAGCAGACATACCATAGTAATACTCTACAATAATTTGCTTATTTAAAATGGAGGAAAATTTTCTTGGCAAGTTGGGGGGAAACAGGGCAGAGATGTTCCTCACCCAGGATTTCATAGGAGAGTAAATCCTATCTGTACCGTCAGCTCTGCCACCATTATGACTGGAGTCAGAACACTGCGCTGCACATTGCGTACTATAGCATTTCTTCTTTCATTTTAGTCAGGACCTTCTATTTCTTACTAAGGCTCCACTCAGCAGGCTGAAAGGAGTAGTGTGTTATGTGACATACCATTCAGGCTGGAAGAGGGGAAGGTTAGAAAGGAAAAGGGAAGCTCAGAAATTGTCAGTGTAACTCACTCCAGAGCTCTATTTGTCATCCATTCCCCTACCATATACCACAGTTTTCCATTCTTCTCTCCCCTCTTCCCTTTTTCCAGGCAACTCCTCATATTCAGTGACTTTTCCCTTGTTTGGTTTACAAATCCTTTCAAACAGCTTTCACACAGAACACAGTGCTGGAGGTCTAGGACTGCAGATAGGGATGCGGTATCACTTTAGGTAAGCAAGTCTGAATGGCAGATCCCAGGTTGAATTCCCATAGTAACCAAATGCAATTCTGGACAGTGAGACTGGAAAGTTTAAGTCATTGTTATCCATTAGGCTAAAGGGAATAAAACCCATCCACTTCCCAGGTCCCCCAAATTAGCAGACACTCATGATAAATGTTTATTTCATTTTTACTGCCAGCTGAGATGGGGAAATCACTCACTCCGTATCAGCAAACCTTTCTCCTCTCCCTCCTGCAAAAAGCACAGTTTCTTTTATTCTTTCAGTACTCTATGAAATTATGCTTTTGTGCTATGGAACAATGCTGTTTTGTTATGTGACTCTGGGGCTGGTGACATCTGTGCTGGGCACTCTGGACTAGAAAGGACTTTCAAAGTCACCAAACCCAAACCACCACTGTTACAGAAAGCTGTAAGATCCCCTTTTCATAGAATCATAGAATAGGTTTGGGTTGGAAAGGACTTTAAGATCATCCAGTTCCAACCCCCTGCCATGGGCAGGGTTGCCTCCCCCTAGACCATGTTGTCCTAGGCTCTGTCCAACCTTGAACACTGGCAGCTTTTGCATAGCATCTGCCTATTTTTGTCTCAGAAATATCCAGACTTCAGTATTCCACTGATTCATTAGAAAGTTTCTTCTGATTTCCATTATCCAAGGTTAACTTCTTCCCAGTCGTCCTTGTGTCAGCAAAGACTTCTGGTCGAAACAGTTGCCTCTATTTCTGGTGATCACAATTTTGCATAAGTTATCAGCAATATTTTTATTACGAGCTGTCTCTGGGCAACATCCAGCTTCTGTAGCAAGAGGTTAGGGAACTTAATGTTATTTAGTACATCGCTCCATTATGACCTTTGCCCAATGACACAACAGCTAGAGCAGAGAACAGGACAGCATATCAAGGGAAAGTTTTTTATATATGATGCCATAGAAATGCCATCCGTGATTTACTGGGTGGAATTGTCCCAGAACGGGAAATAAAAACAGAGCGCATAGAAAACAGTGATAAACATCAAGCTGATAAATGCTCCTAATTACTTTAGCATAGATTGCTATTTTTCCCATTAGCCTACTGCCTAACCTTTTTGTACCAAAAATATTTTTCCATGAATCACAACCATATCATTACAATGAGTGCAAGGAAACATCAGTATATGTAGGATCGAGTTAAGTAACAGGAAACATCACATTAAGTATAATCTAATCAACCAAAGGGACAGATGTATTTTTCTGATAAGAGTGAAAAGCAGTGTAAAAACATGAAATTCTGAGAAAGAATCACAGCATCTACCATTAGGCTCTGCAGAGTCAGGAAGCCAATTGAAACTATCTAAGACAACAGCTTTTCTGCTGATACTGCTGGGAGTGTAGTTCTTAACCAAACAGCTACTTCAAATGCGTACAGCTACGCAGCTAGACACCTTCCTTCACAATCCAAAGTAAAACCACATAATACTTCTTTTCCAGGACAGGCTTTCCTAAAGCAGCAGCCAAGAACTCTGAAATATACCCAAAGGTCCTACCATTTCAAAATGTCAATATGTTTGTGCTCCTGGAACTCCGCAAGGGGATGATGAGTCATAAAATTTATGCCAACGACTATTATCAGTGTCTTGTCCTCCTTCATAATTGACATGGGTATTAAAATTTAACTCAGTATTCCCTGCAATGGACCATGACTTGCATGTCAGATACAGTATTTCTTTTGCAAAGACATTTGATCTTCACCTGTATAAATTCTTATCTCTCTTGCATCCCTGTCTGTAAGGCTCAGAAAATGTTTGTGAAGTGCTTTGAGACCTTCCTTGGGGATGAAATGCAAAGAAGCAAAGAAAAAGTCCATTTCTATCTAGCTGCTCTCATGTTTTTACTTGGAAATGCTGCTCTTAATACGTCTTGAATGTATTGAATTTTTCTTGAATACGTCTTGAATGTATTGCTCTTAATACATCTTGAATGTATAATAAGTGATTAACAAACTGTAGTGCATATAGTGCATTAGTACAATGTGATGCGTTCTGTCTTTCAATAAACACTGTTTACACAGGATCAAATTCTGCCATGAATTACACCAGAGTAAAACCAGAGCAAACAGCTCTTCAAGCCAACAGAGTCACTCCAGATTAACACAGAGAAGTGAAGGTTTTCTGAGACTACTGTCAACTTACTCAAAGCTTTTTTAACCTCCAGGGTTATGTGTGTCAATATCTCAGTAACAGGCTTGGAAAATCATGCAGCTGACCTCTGAGTGATATATAATTGAATTGGAAAGAAAAGATGCTTATTCCCGAGGTAGATAAATGTAGTCAATACAAAGAGCTATAGGTCCAACCAAGATCCTGTATCAGAGGAGTGACAGGTTTATTATTTATGGGCACAAATGTACCTGTTGAGGACTCAATGAGCTACCTAGTCTGTAAATCTCAGTGATACTGGCACAGGACACTGATTACAGGGTTTCCTTACCATCATCTCAGTCTAGTCCATGAAGCACAAATCATCTCACCCCAAAGGAGAAAGGACAGATTTACCCCACTCCAGTGCAGATGTAGCTGACTTATTTTAGTCAACTGAATCCCATTCCTGATGCTGCTGAATCCCATTCCTGCTGAAACGAGCAAACACCACTGTTCCACCCTCCCTTGAGTGTGGCTCATGCATCACAATATAGTTAATTCCAATTAGTGGAATGGAGCTCAGAAGCATTTCACCAGCTTTTCTGTTGGCCAGAACACCAGTGTTGCCTGCCAGTAATAGGAAACACCTATAAACTAAATGATCTAGAAAAAACTTGTTGTGGTTTAACCCCATCCAGCAGCTAAGAACCACACTGCTGCACATTAAGGTCTTCCCCTACCCCAGGATGAGGGAGTGAATAATAAGGGTGAAAGTGAGAAACAGACTTGTGGGTTGATGTGACAGCAGTTTAACACTCAAAAATAAGTAATAATAGTAATAATAATTTAAAATATAAGGAAAATAGAAAAAGAGAAGAGAATAAAACCTAAGACAGACAAGTGATGCAAATGAAAACTGCTCACCAACAACCAAACAATGTCCAGCCACTCCTTGAGCAGCCCCCTTTTTCCTCCAACATCTGCCCTAGTCTTATTGTTTAGCATAGCATCTTATGGTGTGGAATATCCCATGAGTCATTTGGGGTCAGCTGTCCTGGCTGTGTTCCCTCCCAAGTCCTTGTGGACCCCCAGACTGATCATTGGTGGGATGATGAGGAGCAAAAAAAGCCTTGACTCTGTGTAAGCCCTGCTCAGCAGTAATGTAAATACCCCTCTGTTATCAACACTGTTTTCAGCACAGCTCCAAACATAGCACCATACAAGCTGCTATGAAGAAATCTAATTTTTTTCCAGCCAAAACCAATACGAAAATAAACAATGGACTTGGAGCTGGGTTTTTTTTCTGATAAATAACTGCAGATATATTCTCCATGCCCAATGAGTTGAACAAGAATTGTCTTTGAAACAAAACAGGAATCCACTAGACATTAAGAAAACCTATTTCCTAATGAGTGGCAAAGCGAAGCACTGGCACAGGCTATGTGAGGGATGGAGAGTCTGCCACATACTACCATCTGCAATCAGTTTGGGGTATAGCTAACACCATAGTGAGCATGGACTGGACAGCTTCTCAGTGTCCCTCCCAGCCCTGTTTTCTCTGACTTCAATGGCTTTCACGTTGTTTCAGAATGAGATGAGGCAGAGCCAAAGAAAATAACTCTCTTAGCACCCTGTTCTGATTCCTAACAAATTGCTTCCCACTAAAAGTAACAGTGTTCTCAAATGCTTGCAGCAATCAGCAGGGTAAGTCATTGCCACCCTTGCACTACACATAAATTCTCTTTGCTGTCTTATTTGTGGACATAATTGTTCTTTCTTTTTTTTTTTTCTTCAACATTTCTCTGTCTTGTATAGTTTCCCTTTAACTTGGTGATGATCTGAGATTAGTTTTATCAGTTTTGTTTTGTGTTTGTTTCATATTTTGAGACCTTGCTGTATACATATATATAGTATTGACATGACTGAACAGACCATCAAAAGAGTTTTTCAAGGAAGATCTTGATTTAAAGAGGTAACAAATGGTAAGAGAGTAGAAATTATTGGAAAAGCATGGAATAGTTTAAGTTGGAAGTCTCCTCTTAAAATCACTTATTCCATACACTCTTCACTTTCTCCCCCAGCTCAAGCAGGATCAGCTAGAGCATATTGCTCAGGACCTTGTCCAGACAGCAATTGAATATTTCCAAGAATGGAGACTGCAACATTTCTGGGAAGCCTTTTCCAGTGTTTGACCACCAGTATGGCAAAAAAAGTGTTTTAGTGAGTTCAGATGGAATTTCATATGTTTTAATCTGTTCCTGCTCTCTCTTGCCCACCCAGTGGGCACTGTTTAGAACAGTATGGCTTCTTCATCCTTTCAGTTCCTCCCACTAGGTCTTTATACATGCTGATAAGACTCTGCTGAGCTTTCTCTTTTCTGGATTCTGAATAGTCCAAGCTCTCTCAGCCTCTCTTCATATCACAGGTTCAAGCAAAGCTAGCAGTGAGAGCTCCTGCATCTATCACCAAGACTGCTGCATGTGGTATCCTTCACAGATATGACTGTGAGTTAAAATGAGTGTGGAGAACTTGGATGTAATGTTAGCATGAAGGATGGAAGAAGGCCTGGCAGAGACATGTCACAGCTTATTCTGTCTTACATAAGGTGTGAAGACTAGTCAATTTATTTTTAATTACAGCTCAGTCTCCAAGCTAGGCAGTTGATGTTCTCAGGCTTCAGCTGGGTAGCAATGACAGTGAAGTATTTGAGTCCTAACTAAAGAAGAGATAATATACCTCCTATCTGCATGCTTGACGCATTGTGGTGCCCTGTTTCCTCCACCTGCTACAACATCTTACATGTGTGTTGCTGTGATGCATAATTCAAAGTGCTGTGCAGCCCTGACCTTCTCCTGCCCTCCATTCAGATCAGTTTTCAAATGCTGTGACTCCAGGCACTAATGTCTTAGACAAGCTTGAAGCGATGGAGACAAAGCTATAAGCTGAAAATAATGTGCAGTAGCATAGTTGAGTTGTTAATCAATACTGAGCTGTCAGCTTTTCAGATCGAGGAATTAACAAACTTATTTTGCAGTAAATGAATTGAGTTTTGGGGGGAGAAAAAGAAAAGCTATTAACAAGACAATGTCTGGGTTGTGCTGGGCTTTTATCTTTAAAGAAAATATATAATGAAGGAAAAAACTCAAACATTAACATTTGAATCTTTTGGGACTCTTAGTTGTGCTTGTTCTAATTAATCATGAGGAATTATTGTGGTATATGCACAAGTGAAAAGGACTCACCACAGCCTGATGATGGGAAAGAACCAGGGATGGGCCTGATGCTACAGCACCACACGTATCTGTACACTCACCAGTGTTCTCTGACCCCCCCATAAAGTGGAAAAAATTGAGAACTACCTTATCACACACTCACTGTAGGTAATACTTGATAAAAAGAATTAAAGAACATTTGTAAAACTTCTTCCTTTCTTGCTTAAATCAAAGCATGACCTTTTTTGAATGTCAAAAACTATTAATACTGCCTCTATCATTTCAGATTTCCCAAATCAAAGTAAGACTGCAGAAGTCAAAAAGCATCAAGAACCAGTTCAGGCAGCTGTCAGATGCCTATTCCACATACATATCCCATAACCCTGCAATCCTACACACAGCAGGCAGCTGTCAGAGCCACCTGTCTCAAATACGATTTCTTCTATAAGAACACTGTCATAGAGAAACCGAGCTCTGTGTGTCTACGTGGCTGAGCGGGGAGAGAAATGTACTAGCAATGAGGTACTATTTGAGTGAGCCCTGTGTCCCTGCAAAACTCAGTGCTTTGTGCTCCAGTGTCATCATCTGTAAAAATTAACTTCTCTTGTGTTCTGTCACATGTTCCACCAGGACTGGATATTGTTGTTATTGTAAGCTTTAGTACCTTGGTGATACTCATCATGAACTGAGCAAAGGCAGCTCCTGAAGCTTCTCAATCAATGAAAAACCTCCCAAGGAGAGTATATTCTACCCCCAGTTGCTGGTGAACAAGGAGAATTGATTGGATGCTCCAGACCTCATCTGCATGCCTGTAACATGGTGATGAGAGACATTTTGGTTGAAGTACCATGAAGTTTTGATGTCTTGAAGTGAATAAAACACCATCTTTCATGCCTGACAATGGATGGAAAAGAAACCTGTGTCTAGATGTGTCTGACATAAGGGTTCATCCTAACTTTTGGTGGAGCCTGTGGTGATGAGTATGTCTAGGCAGCTGGGAAACAGACTGTATCAAACAGTGGCTACCTGTGTAAAATGCTTATACATGGTTGTGCAGGCAACTCGTCCACTCTACAACGAACTGAACCTTTGCAAGGTTTGCATGAAGGTGACTGATACAAAATGGTAATAGAAGCAGGGGAGATTTGGTCTTAAAATACTGTAAGTAGTGATGGGTGACTCATTCTGGGAAGAGCAGATCTGCCCAAACAACAGTTTAAGGCTTAAAATACTGTTTAAATAGTTTGGTAAGAATCCTTAGATATTATTTTCCTGGTAAATTAATGACTTAAAACTACCATAGAATTACAGAATCATAGAATAGTTAGGGTTGGGAAGGATCTTATGATCATCTAGTTCCAACCCCCCACCATAAATGGTATTTCCTCCTATTTGAACAAACCACTAACAGAAATACAGGTTCTATAGACATCTTAGACCTAATATATGGAACAAGAATGTAATCTGAGAAAGGCAAGAGAAGGGGTTCACACTAAACACACTTTCATTAGAAGCATCCCGGAACATTTTGGAGTATATGCAGTTTATTTGCAGGTTTATCCACATAAGGGATGGAGAGTAAAGCATGACTTTGTCAAGCAGAGCCAACTTCAAAGAATTCTCCACAGCTCAGTTGATGGCATAGCCTAGGGGGATGCAATTCACAAGTGTAAAAGGCAAAAGTCCCATCACAGAAGCTCAGTGTGTGATATTAAACTTTCTGTAAAAGGCCATCCTCAAATTAGGCCCATTATCTCTGACATACAATCTCCACACAAGTGAAATATTTAGTGCTAAGAGTTTATGGCATTTCCCTAGGTGAAGCTATGTGCAGTTCACAGAGCTTTTGCTTGCAGAGCACAGCTCTGAAGCCTTTCTCAACCAGTTTGACCAAGACGAGACAAATCTTGTGCATACACCCTACTTTTGCAGGATCAGAGCATTAACACACAGGGCTACAGGCTGAAAAATAGATATATACCCTTGCTTTACAACACCTCACAGCTTTGGTGTGCACCCAGTGTAAAGGACAATGAGCTATTGTGCTGCCCCAAAGGTGTAGTTGAATCATTTCTCTAGAAAGCAATACCTCTTTATGAGACAGAAAGAGAGCAACAAGGACCTCAGACTGAGGCTATAATAAGCTGACTAATGAGATGTTCCTGACACTGTCATGGATTCCTTACAGCTGGGGAATGTCTCCTGATGCAGAGTAGAAAGAAGGAGCAGAGGAACTGGGAGTGTTCCTCTCCTCAGAGTTAGCGTTTGGAAAGGCTTTGTTTGTCCTACCAAGAAAGAACCCACAGGACCAAAGATCCATAGCTCTGGGTACTACAAACACACACACTGAAAATGAGAGTCTCCAGGGAGCCTTCTGCAGGATGAAAATAGTGGGGTAAGAGACAAATAGTGACTTGTCCATAGAGCTGAATCAAGGGTTCCTCTGTTGTCTCATCAGCTTTATTCCTTCCTGACTTCTGGACTGACCCACTGGCTGGTCCTTAAAAAAACATGCACCTTCTGGCTGACATTTTTGACTGTAAATGTGTTAGTATTAACATCAATCAAGTCTTGAGAATATACTCTGTTGGTTTTAGTTCATATACTTCTCTTGGAGAAAACAAAGTAATCCTTTGTTTTTCTAAATGAGAAAAGGCAGGGATCTCATATTTGCTTCAATTACAATTCACTTTACTGTGCAACCCCAGTGAGACGGAAAGGATTTTAAAGTCTGCAACACTGAGAGTTGATGGCTAATTAAATTTGTCTCTGGGAAGTTAGTTATAACTAAAATGTACTGAGTAAAAACAATCACATTGTTTTGCTAGTGGTACTTGTTACATAAAACCTGCATGAATCAGGTGCTTTGAAATAGCTGGGAAAGCCAATCCCAGACATGTTGGATATGCTGTTTCAGGAGGGCGCTAACTGCAATGGGTCAGTTCAACACTTCTGTGTACTTGTACCATGATCAGCTTTGGTGAAGGATTTGTCCTCCTTGCATGGGAAAGGCCAGTTATGATGTCTCCACAGTTCTATAGAGCTAAACTTACCCACTTGTGTAGAACGCAGTCTTTTGTCTCTTTCTGTGTTCCACTCCGGGTTTGGGACTGGATCTTCAGTGTGTTGTTGGAGCTGGAACTGAGTATGAAACACAAGGTATGCTCTGCCTTCACTTTCACAGGACTCAGTTCCAAGATGCATTAAAACATGACCCTGAAGGTAAATCACGATCCAGTAGAACACAGCTGTAGCAAGTGATTTTATTCAATGACCTCTCATTTAACAGGTTTCAAAGGTGTTTGTGATTTTTTTCTGCTTTATCTGGTTTATAAAAGAATGCCTATTTTTTGTGAGTTACATATTTTATTTACCCATGGCTGTTAATACAGTGGCAGATGGTGCAGGCAGGTATGTGTTAAGGTACATACAGATGGCTCACTCTGTCTTGTGGTGCCTCTGACAAGATAAAGACATGAGGAACTGCAGGATGCTACAGATTACAAAGGGAAGTAATGTCTATGCATATGGCCTACACTGACCCATGGTGCCACTAACAAGACAGCAAAATGAGAAACGGCAGGACACTGTAGATAGCAAAAAAGTAATAGCTTGACAAAATTGCTGTCAAAGTTAGAAATTACCAGGGGAACCAGAAGATAAATACCAAATAAGGACAAAAAACCGGCAAAACCAGGGCTGATGGGGAAATGGTGCACAGAAGTGAGCTGTTTATTTGGGAGGGAATGAGATTGATAAAGAAGATCTTGCAGGAAGAAAACGGAACGTAATTATGATGTGAGACAAATCACACGTCCACAGCTCGCTGTCAAGCAGCTGTGTGCCTGACCAACACAGCCTGGAGCAAGACTGTAAACGTGTTGGTGCTCCAACTGTGCTGGCATCTGACTCTCTTGTGCACTCAGGAGGGATCTGGGTTTGTTCCCCACTGCTTGGAGGGGGCACCCAGAGGAGGTGGCTGGACGTCTTGAATTGTAAATGATGTGACAGTCAGAGTGTTGTCAATTCTATAGAGAAAACTTGGCCTCTTATGACTTTTGGGGATGATTTGGATGTTGTGTATACCCAGTCTGGTTTTGAATAAGGTGATTTTCTTTCATTCAAGGAAGCCCAAGCCCTAAGTTCAGCTCCTGATGTTATTTATACAGCCCCAAATGCCCAGGTGGCATAACATAAATAGGAAAGATAATGCCTTGGACAGTGAGTTTAGGAACAGAAATATAAATTCATAAGAATGAAATTAGAAGTACTATCCTTGGTTTGCACAGGAAAATCCACAGGGGTCAAATTTGCAGCTGAATTTGTCCTCAGAGGCCACCTTAAGATTACTGTCAAAATCAGACTTGTAGGACAATATCAGACCTAAAAGAAGTGGTCTAACAGAATGCAAAGAGGTTTGGCAGGACCAGGCCTTACTGCACCTCAAAGTTTGCCAACTTACTGCCAAGGAGAGGGGTTCCTAAGGAGCAGCAGTAGGGTCAGGGCTGACTGCGGCCAGCTGGTTGTGGTGTGTTGTGATTCACTGCTCAGCTTCTGTTACAAGGCTCTGCCTCTTTCCAAGTGCCCCTGCCACGGAGCTTATTCCCCATAGACATGTGAGACTGGAAGGGACCAGTCCAGCTCTGCAATCAAAGGCAGAAAAAACACAGAGCAAACACTCCGTGTATCCACTGGCCCCATCAAACGTTACAAAACCTTTCTGATTGCTCTGGAACAGTTTTTGGCTATAAAAAAGCCCTGGGAAGTGAACAGAAAAGGTTAAGGCACCACCAACATCCCATTTTCCCACCCAAGAGGGGAGACAGTGACAGACTGTATCCCAGTAGATAATATCTCAGGCTGCATCTAAAGGGAAGGTCACAGCAAAGTTGTCATAAGTATTCCAGCTGTACTGAGGTTCCTCATGTGCTGAGGGATCTGGATGTGCTACAGTATAAATGTAAATGCACATTTTTCTCAGCATCTACTGCCTTTGTTGCAGAGTTTGGTGCTCAGACTCAAATGATTCTGCAGGTAGTAATTACTGACTTTGTATTTGCAAAATGTAGGTTTAATTCAATAAACAAATTGAGATTGACTTGAACAGATTTGCTCATTCTGCCTCACCTCCTGTTTTTAGTGTCAGTTTGCTGGTTTCCATGACCATGCTGCTTTTTCTGGCAAAATAAGCTGATTTCAGGATGCAACTCTAGTGACAACAGCGATAGTCCTAAGCTGTACTGAGAGGACTAAGTAAAGCAGTGGATGTCTTTGTGCTCCCTGCATAGTGTTAGGGCCTTTTGGGCAATGATCCAGTGTTTCTCAGAAGACAAGATCCTAAGAGGATGATCAAAACAATCATATAGTGACTTGGTTGCAGACAAAACAGCAATCATGACTGAATACCAAGTTCTGATCACTCATTCATGCACAGAACAAAAAGGGAAATATAAAAAACTACTTCAGCAAGCAACATTCCTGCCCTTTCTCCGTGATCATCTTAAGCCAAAAAACCCTATTCTACTTATTCCCAGTCTCAGGTTCCCTTATTTTCATCACAGGTTATGCTTGGTCTGTCCCAGTCCCTCTGGTGAGGTGAAGGTGTGCAGGAGGTTTGGGTTATGTCTGTAATGATTCAGTCTTTCTGTCCATACTAGTTTCTATGTGCCAGCCTTTGCTTTTGACTGGTTTCTTCCTGACAAACATTGCTTCTCACTAGTTTTCCTCCATCATTCCCTGTCTCTTAGTGGTTTTAACTGCTGTACTGTTCTTTGTGCCCCTCTATTGGGGTGGTTCGTCCACAGGCTGCAGTCTCTCAGGAGTGTTCCTGCCTCTTTGGTCTACCAGAGCCCCCCTCTGAGGTATGGCTGCCTACCTAGGATGTCAAGAATTATGACAGACATTTCAGTTCTGAAATAAAAGCACCTCTAGGGCCAACATGAGCCTCTTTACCCCAGCCCATGTCAGACAGGATTCCTCACACTGGCACTTGAGTTCCACATTAGAAAGGAGCTGACCTTCCCTACCTGGGCTTTGTTGGCCTGAAGACTACCTAAATGACATGCATCACTTGTTGCAATGTGCCTCCTCATCACCTTCATATCTTTTGGAGGTTTGCGCTTTTCTGTCCAAATGGCCATTCATTTTAGTGCAGGCAAACTTTGTAAATGGAGAAGGAAAGAGAAGGTGCACAAGGCAGAAACCCAGGAGGTTTTTGTACCTTTAAAGAGGACTATCTGCTCTTCTACAGGAAAACAGGAAGTCACCCTTCTTCCATGTGCAATCACGCCTGGGGTTTTCTGTCACTATAGTTTTAATAGCAGAGGATGGCATCTGTGCCTCCTCTTAATGGTCCTCCAAAGCCAAAGAGAAATCAATAAAAACAAAGGAAGGCAAAAGATTTGTCATTAAAAAGAGAGTGACTGGAAGTTTCTAAGGGGATATTTGAGTAGCCCCCTGATCCTGCAAATGCCTTCTGGTTACATTTCACTCATCTGCGTTTCAGACCAGTGGGTTTCCTAATCGCATATGACTACTCCCAGGAGCACAAATGGCTTTACATACAGCAACTAGAGATGTAACAGCAAAGTGGCCACCCATTCAGGCATCCTGCTTTTAAATATTACCTTTCTTTAGGGTTTTACATCTTTGTTTGCCTAGAAAGTGAGGTGTTTGTTGACACGGAGGTTAAAGAGGTTAACAAGTATTAAACAGAAAGAGAGAAGATGGTTTCAGAGATCCTCATTTGAAGCTTTAGCTTCAGTTTTTCAAAAGAATTTCCAGCAGCACTGGAATAATTAGCTGTTGTCCCAGCCACAGCGTCAGAGCTCATCTTCACAGTTGTAATTACTGCATGTTTCTGACACCATAGATATTACCATTAACCCTGCTTGTGAATCATCATCTAATTTATTTTCTGAGCTGAAAGCAGTTCTGTCTTTCCAGTTGAAAATTTGCAGCGGTTCTTTGTCATGTTAATCTTCAGGTTATGATCTCTCCTCCATATGCATACATTGCATTGCCAGATGGAGCCTTACCGAAGCACCTCCTGCTGTCAGCCTCTATGTGCAGACTTGACGATTTTGGACTTTTTCCGAAAAGCACAAGCAATCTTTATTTCCATATATAATCAAGAAGCTCATTTAGCAAGCACTGGTATTTACAGTGCAGAAGGAAGGATATTCAGAGAGACTTGAGATCCTGAAAAGGCTAATTATTATAATATCTTAAAAAAATAATGTCCTAACTGGTACTGCACAGTTAACAACTGATGCTGCCCCACTGCTGGTGAATCTGAAAGAGGCCCCTGGCAACCATTAAGCTCTGAAGCGCTCTTAAGAGATAGAGCACAGACCTGTGCCACAGGAAAGTACCACAGCAAGCAAATGAGTGAAATGATTGAATAACCATAATCAAATCTTGCAGTCAAGACCACTCCATGGGAAGAGCAGGGCCCCTGTAGACCCCCATAATCACCTCTGTGTCTTCTGTCTTAGTATTAGATTCCTACATTAATCTCATCTATCTATCCTTATTGTATCCTTCATTATACATAAAATCATCCTTACACATTTGCTTTTTCCTCTCAACCACTGTAGAGACTCCTGTCTCTGTTAAGCATCTGTGTTTTTGGTGCTGGCATTTGTTTCAGTTAAGAAAAAAAAGTTTTCATAAAAGAGATTTAATTCTTATTGGACACATTACAGATAGATGAATAAATATTGATTTTACATATTTTACCCATTTATAGAGGAAAATGGCCTCATATTAAGTTAGCACATTTCTCAATAAAGTTGATTAGACCATTGTGAAAGATCTTGATTACAAAGAAATTAAAAACTAACACACATCCCCCCTTCCCCCATTTTTCATCTAAGAAGAAATAGTTTTAAATGCTTCTAAATAAAGTCTATGAAACAATTGTTCAGTGTACAACTGCTAAGGAAAAATATATGAACAGTTATCTACATTGTCCATAAGATCTTCCAGAAATATCCTGGAAAACTGAAGAAAAGGGGGAAGAGAGATATATCTCACCTTCCACAGGAAGGAAAAAACCCAAACATATCTGTAGTCTTACAATTAGCAGATTTTCCTCATTTCATCCAATTAGAATGGCATTTTTATAACCCTGTCATCTTTGACAAAATCCTGTATAACTAAATATGAAATCTGTTTTTTTTCTGAGTTAATTGGATGGTCTAAATAACAATAAAGCTTTTTGTGCAATTAGTAATGGTATAAAGTTGAAAACAAAATGCTTCAATCACTTGTGGGTTTCTTCAAACTTTACTCAGCTTTTTGCACACCCTGCAAATTCAGCAATTAACCATTGGGTTAGTTTTGATTGTTTTTACTCCTATGCCACACCAATCTATACTAGAGAAAGATCCAACCTACCGTAAAGGGAAATTCTCCTTGAGTATTGAGATGCTATTGGCTCTAAAAAATATCTAGCCACTCCTAATAATACCTACTGCCACTACTCAATAGCACAGCACTGGCAATAAATTTCATCTCACAGCAGGACTCTCAGGGAAGCCAACTGGACATAGCAGAATTTAGTCATTAGCTGAACTGATAAAGAAAACAAACAAAAAAACCCAGACCAACGCATTTTACACAAATGATGATATTCTTTTCTAAATGCATTTTTTAATACAATAAAAAAATTAAATGCTTTATAGCATCAAACAGAACTTAATTTCTCATATTTATCTGAATTATTTTGACTTTCTCTTCCTAAAAGATTAGTTATCATCAAGTTATGGCTTTCATGGTAAAATACTCTTGTAATCTCTAAAACAGATTGTTCTTTCAGTGGCTCTGGTATAATTCAGCATAACTCTGTTGAAATCAGCAGTATTGTTCTGAATCAATTTTAATCTGGCTAAGACCTCTAGTCTAAACTTTGCAAACTACAAAGACAACAGCAGAAATAATTTCACAGATTTCAGTCAATAATGCTACTTTTATGTCTTTTGGTTGCAGACCAAAAGGCTTTTTTTAAGTACAGGTGCACAGACCTGATCCTCACAAACTGAGGTTTGTTTGAAGACTACTGATTTACCACATTTTCTCTGAACAAAGAAATATGTCAAAGCTTTCCACTAAGAGAAATAGCTCTTTTCAAAAAGAAGGGTCAAATAGTTGGCACTTTTACATTCTGCTTTCTCTGCTCTGCAGTCTCACGTGTTTGTGCTCAAGGAGGATTGTGGCAAGATTTGTATATACAAAGCAGATTTTGTAGATATCCTTTTATTTAGTCAGGCTCCAAGACTATCCATAGGGAATAAAAACTGCAATGCTTGTAGGGTAGGTAAAGAACAGCCAGTCAACTTTGTATTTGCCTGTGAAGATCTATTTCCATCCTCAGGGAGGACTTGTTTACCGAAAAAGTTTGTCTCTTTCTTTCCAACTATACCAGTTAGCCTAATAAAACAGATTATCTACCTATAATTCTCATTTTTCCCATGTCCTTGGACCATAATGACTAAGATATCCATGAAATAGGCTTGATATAGGCATTATTGAGTGGGCCCCACTCAATAATGACAACACAGGAGGCACAAACACAGGATGTTCCATCTGAACATCAGGAACATTTTTACTTGGAGTGACTGAGCACTGGTACTGGCCCAGAGAATTTATGGAATCTCTGTTCTAGGAGATATTTCAAAGCCATCTGGAGAGGATCCAGAACAACTGTCTTTAGGTGGCGTTGCTCAAGTAAGAGGGATGGACCTGATGACTTCCAGAGGTCCCTTCCAATCTCAGCTGTTTTGTGAGACTGTGAAGTTGTAATTGATAGTAAAATACTTACAAACTTTCCTTAACAAGTCTCTGGCAGGGCAGATGTTTTAGGGGGGTAGGAAAATGAGAAGGGAGGCGGGCTGTTACTGTCTGATGGTCTTATGTGAAATGGTATGAATCCTCTTCCATTTTCCTGCTCTTAACCTGTTTAGTCAACTTAAGTATATATAAGTCAACTAAAGAAGGCATTTGACTGGAGTTTAGATATTTCCTTACCATAAACTGCATTAAGAGCCCCTCTATATTTTACATCCGTAAGTTGCCATCACAAGTCTTTTATCAGAATATGAAGTGGCAAAGATAACAAGTCTCTTCTTTATAGCAAAATCCTCTTATACATTTTATTTCCCTCAAAGCCTCTGCCGTAGTTTTCTTCAGTCAATAAAAAAAAAAGCATGTAGGTCCAGACCGCCAAGTGCTGGAGCACCAGCAGAAGTTGGAATTAAAAAAGTTTAATATTTTAACGGCTTCTGAATTATTTTAATTGGAAAGTTGAGGGATGTTCAGCCTGGGGTTGGATTTAGCCCATCTCTGTTTTTAACCAGACTGGAAGAAGTCTGTACTCCAGGCTGCTTTCATGCTACTAAATAAAACACTGCTTCAACATTGTCATCACTGTCTCTTTGTCAGCATAATCCCAGCATGGTTTTGCTGCACAGCAATAAGCAACTTTTGTCAGCAGTGATAGTTTTCACACGCCTACCCCGATCAGAAGCACTGACAAGATTTAGTTTCCTACACCCTAAACACTCCTCTAATCCTACTACCCAAGCTATTTCAATTAGCTATACAGGAACCTGTAAGAAGTGTGGCTTGTGTTGGCTCTTCTTACATGAACAATGCAGCACACGAGTGTGAAGGCCTAACACTACTGATGTCTATCTCAAGACTCTCGCTGGTTTAAACAAAGAATTTCACCTTGGGTGTTTATCCAAACTTTTTATGTGTAGCTAAGCTGGTTAGAGATCTCAAAAGTGCATATTTTCTTATATAGTGTAGAGAATTTGTCTAATGGGGATAGAAATGTTTCTTTGCTGCATAGGGACACTCTGAGGATTGATTAGGTAATAACTTAAAAATGCTATAGGAATGAACAGTTCCGTGTTATATAAATGCTAAGTATTGTTATTTTCCCTTTAAAAAATACTTCAGGAGACCCTGAGAGGTTCACAACTAAGCTCTCAAACATAAATACTGAGATATGTCTGTCTTTGATTTTGTAATACTACACATGGCACTTAGAAGAATATTATGATAGTATTACCTGAGATTGCTTGTTGTTTCTGATGAGGTAGCAAAATGCCAGCAGGAAATGAGATTAGGTGAAGTATTTTCAGTGTAACTCCTTGCATTTTTATTTCCTCTTATACAGAAGAGCTGTGTGGAGGGATGCATCTTGAGGGGTATGTGAAACCAGAGAAAGACAAGAAAACACCTCCTACCCACCCTCGACGCTGCACTGCTTTGTTAGGCTGTCTGCTTGCATAGCTCTGCTCTGCAACAGTTATTCTTCCTCTTTAACAAATTAAAGAGGCTGTTGTATGTGTAAGGTGACGGAGGTGGCTATTCCTTCCATCTGCTTCACAACCTTATCATCTGTGTTCAGAGGATATAGTGGGATGACAAAGCTCCTCTGTAGTTGGTAGAAGAAAGGAAGCACTTACAAAAGACAGATGTAAGTTAGAAGCATGAAACAGACATTTTGAATACATCATTCTTACTAAGTTTTCAGGTCTCTTTCAGCACCCTGGACTCTTCTGTGAGATCACACGCCCAAGGATTTAGCTTTGTCTTAGGCCAGATATACATGGGGCTTACAGGCTTAGAAGTACACAGTCATGTTTCTTAGGGGATGATGTGTAAGAAATGCCTCTGCCATGCAGGAATCTGTAAAGAAGGTCTGGACACCTGGAAAAAGGGAAATATAACCCCCATTTTCAAGAAGGGGAAAATGGATGACCCGGGGAATTACAGACCAGTCAGTCTCACCTCGGTGCCTGCAAAATCTTGGAGCAGGTTCTCCTGGAAGCCATGCTAAGGCACATGAAAATCAACAAGGTGCTTGGTGACAGCCAGCATGGCTTCACTAGGGGGAAATCCTGCCTGACCAATTTGGTGACCTTCTATGATGGGGCTACAGAACTGATGGACAGGGGTAGAGCAGTTGATGTCATCTACCTGGACTTGTGTAAAGCATTCGACACTGTCCCACACGACATCCTTGTCTCTAAATTGGAGAGACATGGATGGAGACATTGATGGATGGACCACTCGGTGGATAAAGAACTGGCTGGATGGCCGCACACAAAGAGTTGTGGTCAATGGCTCAATGTCCAGCTGGAGACCAGTAATGAGTGGTGTCCCTCAGGGATCGGTGTTGGGACTGGTCTTGTTCAACATCTTTGTCGCTGACATGGACAGTGGGATTGAGTGTGCCCTCAGCAAGTTTGCTGATGACACCAAGCTGTGTGGTTTGGTTGATACGCTGGAGGGAAGGAATGCCATCCAGAGGGACCTAGATACGCTTGTGAGGTGGGCAGATGCCAACCTCATGAAGTTTAACCATGCCAAGTGCAAGGTCCTACACCTGGGTCAGAGCAATCCCAGGCACAGCTACAGGTTGGGCAGAGAAGAGATACAGAGCAGCCCTGTGGAGAAGGACTTGGGGGTGTTCGTTGATGAGAAAAAGAACATGAGCTGGCAGTGTGCGCTTGCAGCCCAGAAAGCCAACCGTATCCTTGGCTGCATCAAAAGGAGCGCGACCAGCAGGTTGAAGGAGGTGATCCTGCCCCTCTACTCTGCTCTCGTGAGACCTCACCTGGAGTATTGTGTGCAGTTCTGGTGTCCTCAACATAAAAAGGACATGGAACTGTTGGAACAAGTCCAGAGAAGGGCCACGAGGATGATCAGGGGACTGGAGCACCTCCCATATGAAGACAGGCTGAGGAAGTTGGGGCTGTTCAGGCTAGAGAAGAGAAGGCTGCATGGAGACCTCACAGCAGCCTTCCAGTATCTCCAGGGACTCTTCGTTAGGGACTGTAGTGGTAGGACAAGGTGTAATGGGTTCAAACTTAAACAGGGGAAGTTTAGATTGGATATAAGGAGGGAATTCTTTCCTGTTAGGGTGGTGAGGCACTGGAATGGGTTGCCCAGGGAAGCTGCGAATGCTCCATCCCTGGCAGTGTTCAAGACCAGTTTGGATGAAGCCTTGGGTGAGATGGTTTAGTGTGAAGTGTCCCTGCCCATGGCAGGGGGGTTGGAACTAGATGATCCTAAGGTCCTTTCCAACCCTAACTATTCTATAATTCTACGATTCTATGATTCTATGATTCATCTCACTCCATAGATTCACTTAATGGAGGAGCCAAAAAATGTTAGACTCCCATGATGTACCCAGGAATGATGCCTGTCCATCTTTTTTAAGATAGATGTCTCCGCTCCCTGGAAGAGGGAGCTGAACATCTCCTGAATTGATTGAGAAAGTGCTGCATACTATAGCCCAGCATATTAAAGAGAACAGGGCTGAGGATTTTTTCATGCACAATGCTATAAAACATGTAATTCAGGAACTTCTTAATCAATACTAATGCTGTCGCCAGCTGTGGGCCTGTGTGCCTGGATCAGAGAACCACAAGAGATAGCTGTGAGCTAAAGCCTCTTCAGCTGTCCTTGTACATTCCACTAGCAAATACAAGTCATTGTGATAAAAACAAGGAACTTGAAAAAAAGAAAAATAAAAATAAATATGTATTAAAGAAATAATACTAAGAAATTGTAAAATAATGTCTCTAGACACCAGTCTGTAATCTACGGATAAGAGGTAATGGCCTCAAGCTGTGCCAGGGGTGATTTAGACTGGATATTAGGAAAAATTTCTTCACTGAGAGGGTGATCAAGAATTGGAACAGGTTTTCCAGGGAAGTAGTGGAACCACCATACCTGGAAAGTGTTCAGAAAACATGTAGGTAAGGCCCTTAGTGACATGGGTTAGTGGTGGACTTGGCAGTTGAGGGGTAATGGTTGGACTTGATGATCTTAAGGGTCTTTTCCAACCTAGATGATTCTATGATTCTATATACATCTCAGTCTATCTTACCCAAGTGTCTACAGAGGGAATCTGGGGCAGCTCTGGTTTTAACTCAGGATGTATTTAGGATAAATCATCACCTAAGTTACTTTAGTCAGACTCATGAGCAGAACCCATACTGTGTAACTGTCTGTTTTAAACCCAAGAACAAGGTTCCCAGCCTAATGGCACTAGCTGCAGTTCATATGCTACACTGAAGAACATACCGTAGTGATCCTCACTCTCATCTTCTGCACTTTTATATGCTCTGGTCATAAAAAGTTCTGGCTAATTCCTAGCATTTGTTTTAATGGTTTTGTTTTTTTTGTCTTATTTCTCAGATATTGCATAGGATATTTTATACTTCCTGAAAACAGTTATGATTCCCCTGTGTGTGATATTGAACAATCATGCTTTAATCAATGCTATTAAATCTGAAGTATCTCTCGTGCCTCCAGGTATTGATTCCACTCTGTTCACTTATTTCATTTCTGTAAAACAATGCAGTAATTTCTGCATATAGGATCAAACTTTGTGTTCAGGTCTCTCTACAGTTACCACCACCATTCAGATCATCTAGACAATCAGAAAAGACCAAGGCTCATGATATATACTGAAGTCTTCTCCCCTGCTGACAAAATTACATTTATGGTTGTAAAAATTCCAACAAGTTTCCCTCCATACACAGAACGTGTTTTGTGGTCCATTTTTACATTGTTGCTTTCCCAGGAGTTATTCCTCTGGTGTTATTGAGATTGGAATTCAGCCTACAATATTCAAATCAGGCACTTGGTTCAGCCATGTAGTTGGTTGCTCAGCTGTGCAATTATTTCCAATATAAAGAAACCCTGGTTATTTGGACTGTGCTGAATTCCAGAACTGTGCTTAATTCTGATATCACTGCTGACCCAGGTAATCTAAAGCAGGACTCCATGACAAACACTCCAATACAAATATAACTACAGATATATTTTCAGTTTCCAAAGAAGTGGCTGAGTCAGAGCTTTGCATGGTGATGGTCAAAGCTATTGGATGGAGCAGTATCGTGGGACACAGCCTGCAAAACCAATTGTACTGCTGAGACTACTACATTGCTGTTCACTCTCTACCATAGCATTGTGACCAAGAAGAGTAAATGGGTAGATAACAAGCTGATCAGTGAAATCTTATTTCTTCTGTAAGCCTAGTGAAGATACCAACATAATGATGAGAAGATCTGATTTATGGAATGCTGTGGAATGGGATACCACTGAGAAACTGGTGTGCTTTCAATATCAGCACTGTCTGGTACAGAATCATCAAATCATGGAGGTTAGAAAGGATGTCCTCAAGATCATGCAGTCTTGATAATAAACAGGAAAGAAATGTTGGCAAGATCATTGAAGCATATTGTAGTTAAAAACTCTCTGAGAATCTCTGGTGAGACAAGTTATACGGGTGTACTCTTTCACTAAGACAGAAGTGGCAAAGACAAATGACAAGAAAATTTATTAGCATCACACATACAGATGACTTTAACCAGAAAGAGACTTTGACTCAGCCCAGACTTACGCAGAGTGGAACTAACAAATTACTTAAGTATTAGGCAGTTTCAGGCTTGCTTAGTGTTCAAGAATTGCCTCTAATTCCTCTGGAAGGAGAAGAGACATTCGTGAATTGACAAAAGCCTGCTCTTCAGGCTGCAAACCACTGATAGATTAGAGTCCGACCACATCATTAAAGTCAAGTACATTCTGCTTGGCTCAAATATGTGTCATACAGATATTCTATGATTCTATGATTTAGGGTAATATGAACCATGATGTACCCTTAGTAACCAAGGATATGAAAATTTATTAATTACCCCTTAAATGTGTAAAACAAGTGAAGATCCAATTACATTGTAGGAAAGCTGTAATAATTTAACATTGTTGGAAAGGTTTGCCTTGGTTACCAATGAGTTTCTTTGAAAACAGAAAATATGCTTCCTCACAAGAATGTGGATTTTAAAATGTGTTGCCGTTTTCTGTGATTAAATCTCAAATTTGGTTTCAATTAAAGATATTTACAGGGAATCTATAAATACTGAAATCCAGGCTCTATTAAGTGCTTTCTTATGTGATTATGTTTCAGTTGTGCTCTGGTTTGACTCAAAGAATGATTATGACATAAACACAAACCGTTTTAAATGTGACTTGTCATTTATTAGGCTAATTCTTATACTAATTTAATCACAGAGTTATGTTCCCTGTGGAAAGTTTTGTAATACACAGAAAACACAATGTTTTAAATAATGAAAAGGACCATATGCACTTTCAAAAATCATAGAATCATAGGATCATAGAACGGCTTGGGCTGGAAGGGACCTTAAATATCATCTAGTTCCAGCGCCTGCCATGGGCAGGGACAACTTCTACTAGACCAGGTTGCTCAAAGCCGTCTTCCAACCTTTCAGGAAGGAAGGAAAGAAGGAAAGAAGGAAGGAAGGACTTCAAAGTTGTCATCATGTCTCTAATTTGAAGTACCTCTGGGAAGTTCCCACACATTTTTCTCTGTCTTTTTCCTGTTCTGTTTGCCAGTTTTTTTTCCTCAACTAGGTCACCAGTCATCAATAATTTAACCCAAAACCCCACAAATTTTGTCTGTTTTTTCAGAATTGTATGTCAATGTGTGTATATTAAAATGTGAGAAAGTTGCATTCCGAGGTAGATGCCTTGAAACTTTTGGTATTCCTATGATTTTTATTTATTCTCAGTTTTTTTCTTCATGTAGAAAAAACAGTAATAATGTGGTTTTTTTTTTCCCTGAGAAAAGCTTACAAAGGCAATGTATAATCTCAGTTTTTCCCAATTACATGTTTTAAAGCTTCTGACTACAATGCCTTTTTAACATTTTGCAGATCTATTGCTGCATGAAACAAAATAACACCACATTAAAAATGTACCCATTTCTGTTATCCAGGTCATAACTTCACAACACTTTTTGCTTCCAGGAATAACTCTGGTAACTACCAACAATACATTTTTTTTGCCACTTCATTTTCTACCCCAAAAGCAAAGCTGATGAAAAAGAAAATCCCTTAGACAATGACATCGGCAGCACAATCTGTCATGCAATTCCTCTGGAGTCAACAAACAACAAATAACTCATTATCCAGACTGAATCATGAAGCTATAGAAGGAGCAGCTTGCACCCAATGACTTCTTTTCCGCACATTGCTCTGCTCTTCTCTTATTTTGCTGTCTATTTTGGGTCTGTCTTTTGCCTTGTGCTGTCCTTTTGCCATGCCTTCTTGTTAATCTATGATAATTCCCAACAGTCTACCTGTTTTCTGTCAAGAATTGTGAGGGTGGTTGAAGCCAGCCTGGTGCCCTTTGTGATGGGACTCTGCTGGTGTAATGTCAAAATAGACATCTCCTCAAGTGGTTCCTGACTGAAGACAAGGGTGTTTTTGTGGAATAGAAACAAGGATAATTGTATGAGGCCTCCAATGTTTCACACTTTCTACTGACACCTAAAGCTTTCCCTTAGCAGCATCATCTCTGTGTAATAATCAGGCTGAACATACTGACCTGGATGAAACCAGGGAGCTCATTTTCCTTCATGTGGCATCTGTGCCCCTCTGCATGAGACAAAGGCTTTTGTCAGAACTCATTTCACAGGGCATGCTTAGTGAATTCAAGATCTGATAGCAGGTACCCACTTCATTTTTATGTTCAATTGCTCACTACAGTTAAGAATTAAAGATGCAATGGTGATCTGGCAGCTAAGGAACTGTGTTGTGCCAAAATTATTATAAACATCCAATACCCAACAGAATTTATGCAGCCATTACTGTTTGATACAACAGGGGTGTTACAACAGGGTTACAGAAGTTTGCATCTCTATTGCAATCTCTGCCCCTGGTCTCCTTGGGCCAGACCATAGGGTTTAACATTGCAATGAACTCCTCCCTTTGTCCCTGGCCTGGCTTGGACTTATCCACAGGCTGCAGTCCGTTAGAGGTGTACCTGCTCTGTCGCAGCTTATCCATATCCACATGCTTTGGGGTGGTCCAGCACAACCTCATGCACAGCCAGAGATGCTTCAATGTGTACCTTCTCTAATATGGACTTGTCCATGGGCCACAATGCCTTCAGAGGTACATCTGCTGTGATGCAGACATAACCACAGTCACAGATGCCTCAAGATGTACCTGCTCTAGCGTGAACATGTTCTGGTGTGTTCCCAGGCATAGCAGGTAAGATGTCAAGCAGCACAACAGTACAGCAAGCTCTGAAAGCAAAAAAACAGCCACTAACAAACACTAGACTCTAATGTAGAGTAAGACAAGCAAAGCAAACCTCATGGCAAGCAAAGGAACCTGTAATTAATAAACACCAATAACAGCTATAAATTTTATCTAGCACATTGCAATAAAATCTGTCGCTATCTCGAACACTTTGAGTCCCATGTTGGGCACCAAAAAGTGTTGTAGCAGTTTAGCCCCAACTCCAATAACTGCTCATGGGACGAGGGAGAGAATAGGAAGGGTAGAAGTGAGAAAACTCATGAAGTGAGATAAAGACAGTTTAACAGGTAAAGCAAAAACTGCACACACAAGAAAAACAAAACAAGGAATTCATTCATCACTTCCTTTCGGCACACAGGTGTCCAGCCATGTCCAGGACAGCAAGGCAAAGACAAACACCATCACTCTTAACGTCTCCCCTTCCTTCTTTTTCCCCCGGCTCTATATGCTGAGCATGACACCAGAGGGTCTGGAATATGCCTTGGGTCAGTTGGGGTCAGCTGTCTCAGCTGTGTCCCCTCCCAGTTCCTTGTGCACCCCCAGCCTGCTGGTTGGTGGGGTGAGGAGGAGAAAAGGCCTTGGTTCTGTGTAATCACTGCTCAGCAGTAATGAAAACAGCCCTGTGTTATCAGCAGTGTTTCCAGCACAAATCCATACTAGCTACTCTGAAGAAAATGAACTCTATCGCAGCCCAGACTGACGCAGGTTCCTAAATACCATTGAAGCAACCAAAGGTTTTGAGAATCTAGATCTTGGCATGCTGGTGCTCAGACTATATAGAAATCTACATTGATGGATATTTGTGTCTCTTTCCCCATGGGTAACACTATCTTAGATTAATATAGCCAATATTGTAGATTGCCAGTGAAACAAAGGCTGGGTTTATCAGTCATACTTTCAGTTTGATGTGATCAGCTTCAAGTAACTTGTTTGACTCAAAGAAATGACTGAGCTTCTGTTTACACACTTTAAAGTCATAATGTTTATGTACCAACTACAGTCTAATAAGATTGTTATTGCCAATAATATTAAAAAATAACTGCTGTCTTATTGCTATCTTAATTGGCAATAATGTTGCAGATAAATTATAGTCGCTCATTCGAGTTCAGCAGGAGCTTACCTGGAATTCTAAACTTTCTGTCATATAACTTACTAGAGGAATAAATCCATAAGTATTTTCAAGCTATTTCTTCTCATTTGTCTGCAGCTACTTCTATTTGTAATCTTGGTTTTGCAGTGTGGTCCTTACGCTGTGGACAGTGGTGGCCATTAATTGTAGATAAGGCAGTGAATAAGTATCAAATAGAAACTGCAATTTTTAGCATTAATCTGAATGAGATCCTGCTGGAACCAATTTCTTGCCTTTCTTGACAATAATTAATATATTGACTTTCAGCACTAGTAAATTATGGAGTCACGCAATGGGACTGTGTTCTAAAAATCTTTCATTTATGAGAACTGGAGTATTTAGCTAAAGATTTACTAAGTCTCAAATTACTTCAGCGAGATGGAGATCACCTCTGACCCCAGTGAGGTGCCTGGGAAAGGAGTGTGCACCGTTTAAATCTGAAAAGCAGTCGTATATGCATCTGAAATGATGCATAGACTTTATGTCAGCCCTCCAAGGGCAGGAGTAACTTCAGCAAATTAAGCACATTAAGGCCTGAGTGTTTCTCCAAATTGTTGCCATTGCTTATTTTCTCAAATTAATGATTATGTAAGAAAGCACAATAAAAAACCCCAAAGCTGCTGCATTTCTGATGCTCATTTATTTTGACAATTGTTAGTTAGCAAGTAGAAATGATACACTCAGTTGTAACGGTTCTTCAAAGGGCATTTGTAATTACAGATGTATTTGCAAAATCAAAGGGAGAAAATGACCTCATAACTAATACAGAAAGAAACAGCCTTTTGGGGGGTTTCTACAGTCTGTAGATTAGCGATGAAGACACCAGCCTGGCCATGCTGTTGTGCTGTATTTATCTATAACTATTGTGTGCATTTTCATGATGATGAAAGCCTGTTTTTAAAACTTCAGAAAAACAGTGAAATATAACTTGTATTTGCTTTAGACATCACCGTTAATATTCCATATTGATTTAGTTATTCTTTCATTGCTGCTTTTTTTCCTTTTTCCCTGTCTTCCCTTCACCCTGCTAATTCTGATTGCTGGGAACCTGATAAAACAATATTAAATTACTAAAAATTGTTGTAGAGAAGATTATCTGTCCACCACCTACTATTAAAATGAGAAAAAGTGGGGGTTCTGATGGCTGTGGATATGCACAAGCTTCTGTAACTGGTGAATCAAGCTGCTGAAGTATTGAAGTTAAAGCAGGGCCTTTCTGTCCTGTCTCTGGAAATCAGCGTGGGATCTTGGATAGGGATGGTTTCATGTTTTGTAGGATATTGAGACAAGGAGGCACAAAAGCACAAAATGGAATATAAACCTTTGTAAATAAGTGGAATCAGTTCTAAGTAACATTAAGTTTGATGGCTTTGTAAAGGAAAATAACTGAAGTTCATGAAGATAAACCAATGTAGTTAACATAGTTTTAGGTCCTTATGACCTTAGTACAAAAAGTGTAAGAAAAACAGGATAGAAAAACAGGACCTGGGGATGGGGAGTATCTGGGACTAGCAGATGTCCAGGATGGGAGCAGTTAAACTAACTGATAAGTAGAAGGACAGGATGATTGCTATGTCTGTAACGCTAATTAAGTTGGTGCTTCAAAGACTGCCAGAAGTGATGAAGATTGTTGGAAGAAGTAAACGACCATCACCACATTTTTTGTATGCATGGGGAAAACTTTCTGGAAAATGATGTGATCCATACATAGCCTCATGAATATGTATGTATGCCCAGGGACTATATAAAGACAGCTTGTGTAGCAATACGATGATACACGTTAGGAGCAGCTATTCCCTGTGTCTCCCGGTACCACAATAAAGAATACCTGCTTGTCAACTTGAAAACTGTTGGGGAGTTTGCTCCTGGAATTTTCTCCAAATCAATATATGAGATAAAGAGTTTGTGGATCATGTGGGATTATGGTTTCTTGAAATTTAAAGGACATGAAGTCAGGTAAAGCGAAAGAAAAATAAGGCTTTTCCTAGCATTTGAGTCAAGGCAGTGCCAGCTCTTTGCAGGTTTGAGAACCTTTGAAATCTGAAAAAAAAAGCAAGATCTAGAGGAGGTGATTTGCATTATATTAGCTCTGCTATCATAAATAATGAGGATCAGAGATATTCTGGATGTACAGAAGCAGATGGCAAAAGCCAATATTTGCCCCAAAGAGGAGCTTGCCCACACAAAAAGCATAAAAACAGGAAGGATAGAGGAAGGACAAACAGTAATACAATGTATTTTCATAGCCTGGCTTTCTTCACTGCTTATCTGTCTGTCCTGTTACCCTCCTTAAAAAGCCACCTTCCTGACCCATGCAAATGGTGTCATGCTGGGACAAAGCACATGTCTCCATGGGAAATAATGTACAGTGAGGACTCAGGGCATGGTTGTTCCTGGCACCAGAGAATATCAACAGTTTTGAATCATACCTGCCCATAAAAAGGGGAAGTTATGACCTAGGAGTACATATAAACTCTTGTGCTTTAAAGAGTTTTCTCTTCATCTCCTCTGGGCTCTGAACTGCTCACAGTGAAAAACTGGCACCTAGACTAGAAGCAAGCAAAACACACAAAACTACCTATCTGCCACAGTGAAATAATGTACGCTTGAATTATATTTACTGTTGTGATTTTATGTAGAGAATGCACTTTCTCCATTTGTAAGAAATACTTAGTGACTAAAAGAAACTCCTGAAGTAAATAAAAGCTATAGACTTAAGTGCTTACAGTTCCTAAAGAATTACTCTTTTGAAGAACAGGTAAGAGCTTGGAAAGCCTCCTCTCTCTCCTTGTGTTTTGTAGGTAGTTTGAAATAGCCCTTCACTCTCCCAAGACTTTCTCCTCACTTTCTTATGTTTTCCAAAATGCCTCTAACCAATATGTGCTGCAGGACACATTTATTCCCCCCCTAAGTTACTGATTTAGTTTAGCCAAGCATGAACGAACATATTTGTCATTCAACTGTTGCTGAAGCTCCCAAAGCTCTCTGCAAGGATGTGTCATTCGCAACAGTAAAGGACCAGATCACCATAACCAGGCTCCACCAGGAGACACCAACACTTGCATTTTCTGTTGTTCCAGCAAGCTCATTTTTGGTCTTGATGCAATTCTCCATGGCTGCCCATACCAGTAGCATCACGAAGCAATAAGCAGGATGTGCAAAGCAGAGGCTGAGTGATAGTGGTGAACATGCCCTTTTCTGTTGAGTACTGGTGTACACACAACACACAAGACATGTAAGCCATGGTGAATGTTGTAGGAGGACCTCACTCATTGAGGCAAAGGGGATGGTGGGCTTGCTCCTTCATTACACAGGATGGGCATGACCTGCCTGCTCCAAAAGACGTATAGCTTGGTTAGTACAGAGATGAGAGGGTGTGAGCCTGGGAGTACTGGAAGTTATCTGGCCTAATTACCAAAGGCAGGAAACATACTTTTCCAAAGACAGCTTTTAGTTTTGATTTGAAGCATGTATTTGCTATACATGAACTAGGTGTAAAAGTATAAGACAAAACACCCACAGTTCTTAGCTACAGTTGTCATCTGAAACCTTCCTTGGCTGTTTTAGCTTGTTTGTTTATTCAGGTAGCTGGAATCTTAGTCTTTCTTTCTATCCATGGGTAGCATAAGGTGGGGTGTTTTTGGTGGCTTTTTGTCTTTGGGTCCTCCTATGTCATGCAGGTTGGCTATTCCTTTGTCTTCTCTGAGTACCTTGTCTATTTAAGCCTACATTGGTATTATAGCTTTCTGTTTACCTTCACCATATCTCTATCCCTCCTTATGTCTGCGACATCTGGGCATGAGGGCATCACACCATCCTGAAAGAGATTAAATCACTGCCGCTCCCTTATTCCCCCTTCTCTTCAATGTTTCCTTCTATTCCAGTCAGAATATTTCTTACTGCCTGTTTGACTCCTGTTAATCCTGTTGGAAAACAGAGTGATAAATTTCTTATAAGTTACATATCTGAAGAAACAATAGTTTTTGGAAAATTAAATTACATTAGCTCTCAGAACATTCACTGTGAATTTCAAACAACCACTGCATCTGATGCAAGATAAACTGAAGCGAAGACTGCCACGTGGATGCTGGATAACATCCCCTAAAATACATTGCTAAACTTGAGAGGACTCCTGTGGGAACCTTCCCATGTGGATTAGACAGGTGCTGGGTTTCGGGAAGAGCTTGAATTTTATCTCCAACTCATTGAAACTCTTTGAAGTCATTTGGTGTATCAGCTGTAGGCAGGCATCATTTTAGTCACAAAAGCTTTCATGCAGCACTGGGTAACGAAGGCAGTCAGGCACAGCATCTTTCTGTGACCAAACTGCAGTGCCGGTGCCATTAGATATGGGCGTTAAGATTTGCCTGTGGTTAAGCTACAAGCACAGGGTCAGCTGGAGCTGGCCATGCCCTTAGACTGTGCAGATCATGGCATATAGTTCTATTAACATCATTCAGCAGCGTTGCCTAGGCAGTTTGCTTGTTTGCACTGGATCATCAAACATCTCAGCCTCGCACCAGAGATCTGGTATCCATGAAACCAAAGAGGCTCAAATTCACTTCTTGGGTGATAGGAGAAATCTCACTTTAAAGAGAAATTAACAGATAAGGGTTATTTTGACGACTATGCAAAGCCGATCACTTAAGCACTACATTAAGCTGGTGAAATTAGTCCTACTTTTCTTGAGGAGGCTTTTAGGGCTGTGGATCTCTGTTACAGCAGAACAGCTTTGTCTTTACAACAGCAAGGGTGAGATGGGAAGGATGGGAAGCTTTCAGCTCCTAATAACTGTTCCTTCAAGTGGCTGGCTTTTTTCAAAGTCTGAAAATGAAAGAATGTGATCACAGAACTACGTCTTGCTCATCCTTAGCCCAGCCTTTGCAGGAAGCATTGTTATATTTCACATAGAAAGGGTTCCAAATAGCTGTTCTAACAGAAGTTTTAATTTGGATTTCCAAACTTTCTTTAAGGATCTCATCTTCCTTCAGTTCCTGCATACACCTTCACAATTTTTAATGATGTCAATTCCCAAGATATTGTTGGGACATTTTGCTCCGTTAATTGAACATCACGGTCTATGCCTTAGGAGCCTAAATAATCCCAGTGTTGAGTCCTTATGCATCCTGCAGCAAGTGTTGCTAAATAGCCTTTAGTTTGTCATTTAGATGTTGGTCATTCAAGCTTTGACAGCGCCAGTTCTTTAATTTTAGTGAATTCTTCAATACCTGTTTGCCAGCAGAGATGAAGACAAATATTTAATCTATGTCATAATGGACACACATATTTAATGGGTAATTCTACATTAGAATTATGTTGCTATGGAAATGCCAGTGAAATTGAGCTGTGAATCTTACAAGTAAGGAAGTACGTATCTATGTTTACTTAATGTATTCTTTAGTCAAAGGATGGTTTCAGATTGAACCCAAATCAGACAGACACACTGAAAAACAGTTCATCTAGACTGAAATAACAATTTATATTCACTAGTTTAGGTTTATTAAATGGTGTATGTATTTGAAGTCTCAGTCTTTAGATAACTTTGATCACCGTGTTGGGTCCCAAAGAGCTGATGTATTTGTTTCAAACTGGTCACTGGTGGTCTAAAAGTATCATTGTTATTTATAAATAAAGCAAGCACAGGAAAGTACACACCATTTACAAAACACCAAATATTCTTATTTTAACACCTCTTCAAGTCTGCTTTTTTCCTTGAGGCTTGTCTTTATGTAAATTGAATTCCTTCCCCTTCATCAGGATTTTGTTTGTCAGTTTTACTTCATCTTAAGGGGATAAAAACCTTCCTCCCACCTCCATTAGTAAAATATTTGCTTCCTTTTTGTATGACTTTTCATCTCTCTCTCCTCTAAGATTTTCTGACTGTCTGAAAATTAGCATGGATCCCTACAGCTGATAAACCTGCTTTGAAGGAAAGCCTATTGGTGTTATTGCACTACTACAGTTACGCATTTAAATATTTCCTTAAACTTTTTGTTACAAGCTTTCAAAGTTGCAGTCTAATATCACTGAAAAAGAAGAACAGAGAAAAACAAAGTAAGAGAAGAAAATAGAAATGCATATCTGAAATGAAGACTGTAGTCTAAAATAGGCAGAAGGAGCTAGTCCCTGATGTCAGACTTAATAATCAGTAGATAGTCAGTAAGGTCAGAAGCTGCACTTGCCACATTCAGCAGCAGGAAAAACTCCTCCACAGTGTGTAATTCAAGGAAGTAGACATGGGAGATCCTGGTTAGAAATCTTACCATCATCAGTGAATTCCCTGCTACCCATCGTTGATAGGTCTGACATTGACTCCAAACTGCAAGCAAGATGAATTTTCCACTACAAAAAAGTCAGGGAATACTTATTTTTTAAAGCAAAAAACTTGCAAACCCCAGGCCAGGTCATGGTGTTGACTGCCACAATCTATAGGTCTTCATATCCCATGATTATTTTACATGTCTCAGTGGAAATGTCACTTTGATCAAATGCAACTGTGCCTTGAATTTCCTTAATAAAGGAGTTATTGCACAATGCAGCAACAAAGGAGGCGCAGTTTGAAGGGACAAGTCTAGGAGATAGTACAAAGATAAGATGAGCTTCACCCCCCTTCATCTTTCCAATCTCCTCCCACACAATGGCTCCTTATGTAGTGATTCCTTTACAATATGCTCAAGACTTGAACCTATGTGATACAAAACTGTCGACTACATCAGGGTACCCACTTCTTCTCTGCTCTTTCTCTACTCAAATAAATAGGGTCCAGTCTGCAGCAGGACTCCAGGTAGAAGTCAAGGCAGATCCTGCAGCAGGAGACCAGAAGATCCCTTCCAGGGGTTCTCAGGACAGTCATTCCCATCTATCCCTGTTGGACATTTGGAAGCGCCTGATTCTAACCCAGGGTTCCACAGCCTCCATCTCCTGGCTGAAGTACCCCATGCAATTCTGTGCCAGTTAGTCTAAAGGGGTCCTTCTTTTTTTCCTGTGGACTCAGAAGGTCTGCAGGACTAGGTTGTTAACAGAGTGGAGGGCTCACAGTTGTTTCTGTTTCCAATGTGCTTCTGATGGTCTGACTCAGATTTCACAATCCGTGGTCTTTAACAAAGAAAGCTAGAAGATGACAATACATGACAACAGTGAGTCTGGAAAACTGTTGGGAAGGCATCAGAGAGTAGCTCTAAATCATTCCTAGCATACAGTGTAACAGAGACAAAACCCCACAAAGCTCTCTGTGGATCTGAACTTCCACAGATTTCTCCACTTTGAGGGATTAAGCGTGGGATGAGCACATAGCCATGTATCACTTGTGCACCAGTACTTATGATCTGAGTTGGAGGTGGCAAGTGGAGACATTTTGTTTTCAGCCATACAATGGAAAGCTGGATTCCAGCTCCGAATAACGTTCACTTAAAGTTTCACATAGTAATTGCCCATCATAACTTTGCAGCTCATTAGCAGAAGCATTTTGTTTCAAACTTCATTATATTGTTCTTTTTTCATGGAACTGTAATATATAATGTCATGGAGAAAATGGAAAGAGGGACATGGTGTAGTTATATAGGGCTACACAACATAGAATTTTTTTTCCTGAGTGTTACATCTATAATTAAGCCATCAGCCCACCTAAAAGAAATAAAACCCGAGTCTTTTAATTAGCTTCTTGAATAGGAATAAATGCTTCATTATTCTTAGCTATATCAAGCTGAGAACATTAAAGTCTGAAGGAATAATGAACAACATGACAGGAAACACATTAGAGCATATGCAGGAACACGTTTGCCACTAAGCAATCAGCATAAATATGCTTATCATTGCTATCTAGGAAGACAAAAATACCAAAGGAAAGAATGAAAACAAAAGACAGTATAGAATCATCATAGAATGGTTTGGGTTAGAAAGGAGCTTAAGACCATTCAGTTCCATCCCCTGCCATGGGCAGGGTTTTCTCACACTAGACAATGTCACTCAAGTCTCTGTTCAACCTGGCCTTGAACACTGCCAGGGGTGAAGCATTTATTACTTCTTTGGGCAAAGACATGAAGAAAATGACATGAAATCTGAGGTAGGGAATATATGTTTTGGTATCCTGTGCTGCTGAGCACTGAAGAGTTCAGCTTCTCTGCCAAAACTTGTCTAAGGTCTCTGAGTGCCTGCACTCAGTACCTATTCATTAAAATTCATTGTGTCTCCTTTGGCTCCTAGGTTTTGCCTCTCTGAGGTATTTAAGGGGAGAACATGCATCTTGAGAAGCTGTAGAATGGAAAAGCTCAGAACTTTTAGACGAATTTCCCTGCCCGGAGTCTGTAGGGAGGATGACTGATCTTTACCTGCTTTCAGAAATCCCTTGGCTAAAGGGAGGTGTTATTCTCTCTCTTTAGAAGTCATGCCAACAGCACAGAAACACTTTCACAGCAGAGAAAAGCTATATAGCTGATCATTCATAGCTGGATGTGTTATCCCCCAACCCCAAACAAACAATATTCTGAAACTCAGATAAAGCAAAGCCTGCATTCCTATTTTTGAATTAAAGCTCATCCATAATCTATTTCTACTCACTAAAGCTCATTATTTTCAACTGTATTCAAACAGATCCTTAGAGAGCTGAACTGCCATGCACTTGAGCACCTGTTATAGAAGGACTTCTTTGGATCCAGGCTCCAATGTCTTGACTGTGCTGCTGAAGCAGGTATACTGTGAGGATTTCACACAGCTTTCCTTGCTCTGACATTGCTCGGAAACTGCTGAATCCAACAGATGGATCTGCTACCTGGGAGGAGAGGAGGACAAGATGACGTGTTGCCTTCTCACCACAGTATTCCTGTCCTTTTCTCTCCATCCCGTTCTCTGTCAAACTCCTGCACAGCAGTGCTCTATGTCATGGGAGTGGACTTGAATTTGTCTTCTGGACATCCAGCTCCACTCCAATGACATAAAATTACATATATATGAGTACCTAGGTACCTACACACTGGCACAAACAGGAGCAGAGGCAGGTAGAGAGGATGTTAATTTGTCTTTCTGAGAGGTGTCATGGCCCTCTTGCAAAACCCACCTTTTAATGGAGGTGTGATAATTTGAAACTGAAAGGACTGTGAGCTAACTCTTTTGAAGGTATAGAGGAAGGAGAGCTGTCCTATTTTCCATTCACAGAGCCCCTGAATGCTAATACAAACATCTCCCAGAAGAAACTCAATCGAAAATTGACTCCACAACGTGGTGTTTGCCAACCTTTGCTCTGGATTTGACACTACTTCTAATCAAACTAATAACATACCTTACCTTCTAAGTACTGAAAATTGTATCTGCTCTTTCAACTTGAAAAGGAATTCATTTCTGGTATTTACCTTTGGCATTTTTGCCTATAGGACAGAGACAGTTGAAGACAATAATTTTAGAGTAATTATATCTGCTCCAGTCATACACTTTGATTTCTGGCTTTCTATTTCTCCTATGTGTTTTCATTTTTCATTTCAGAAGCTCCGCAATTGCCTACATTTAAAAGGCAGTGATTTCAATAAATGCTTCAGAAAGTTCAAGCAATTTCTCAAAACATGATCCTCATTCCTAATTAATGTAATGGGATAGAATGGCTAATGTATCAAATTTCATGCTTTAGATCCCAAAGGGGATCAGGAGATGAGGAGCTCTTGAAACAAAGATGTGATTCATTATGTGAAGCAGAAAAATGGAAAAAATCAGATTCATGGAAATGAATTGTGAAGATGATATATGGTGAAAAACAAATAAGATGGGATGAAAAGCTTGAAATGTGCCTGCAATTAATAGAAAGGGGGAGGCTGAACCCTGGAAAAAAATGTACTGACTGGATTTATTTGTTAGCCTCCAGCAGCTGCTGTCCTGAGATGTGATGAGAAACTGGTAAAGAAAAAAGTAGTCATCTAGCAGTTCCGTTTGAAATGAGCTGGGAAACACTGGTGTTACTGTTGTTTAATTTTCTGGGGTGTTTTTCCTTCCTTGAACTTGACATGTGCCGTCTTTCTCTTTTTCCCATCCTAACATGAAACAAGCATCCACATCCTTGTGTTCTACAGAAGAAATTTACCATAGGAAGTCAATCTCTCTTGCATTCCCAAAATTTTGCATTCCTTTTACCAATGACTGTTCCATTTTCTCTTCTGCCATATGCTGAGCAACTTTAATATCTCTAGTTGAGCTACTGCATTTCTTAGAAAGTCTGCATTTTCCAAATCTTTTAATTGCTGCTCTTCTACTCTTCGTTTCCCCATTCTTTTACAGCTGTTATTGCTTACTGCCTTTCTTTAACTGTGGTGTAAAACATCCCAAAGTTGGAATTGCACTTTTCTTATAGGGCATAAACAATAGGGTGGTATTTATTAAATAATAAAATATGGAGTCATGAATAAGTGTCTCAATATTCTCCACTTACTATCATTTGAAATGAGAGTGAAGTAGTCCCTCTGTAGGGGTTTTCCTCAAACTACCTCACAAGTCTTCCTAGCTAGGCTTTTTAAGATAACTAATGATCTTTAAGGACTGAAATAAAACGTATTAAAGATAAGAAAAGAGAGTGTGATTTCTAAAATGACATACTATTTGCCTTCATGAGTCAGGGATAACTGAAGCATCTAGAACTGGGCACTGAAGATGAATGGCCTTTTTGGATTCCTGAAATGGTAAGAGCCTTAACTTTACAGATCCTCTTGTTTCTCCAGGTTTCTTACATGACTCTGATGGGCAAGTAAGGTCAGTGGGATTCCTGCACAACACAACATTTTTGCTGCTGCAATTTTTTTTTTCTGAAAGAATTACAAGTCTGCCTCATTTCTGGACAGAGCATTGACAAAGAGTTTCTGGTTTGATACCACTGTATTTCCTTGCTCCCTCTCACGTGTAATGAGGAGAGTCACAATCCATAACTGCTTGGGCTTTGTATACAGACCTCATTTCCTTCACTCTCCTCACCGTTGCCAGCTTAGGCACTAGTGTTTCACCAACTCTGACATTTTGTAATGATTGCTTATATCAATATTAGTATCTCTTCTTTTAGTCCATCTCCCCGTTAGATTCTTTAGCCCTTCCACTAACTGGACTTTTTTCAGTCGATACATCTTTGTTCACTACTGTATCCTTCTTCACTTGATTTTCCTCTTCCTTATGCCACGAGACAATGTATGAAGGTTACATGAACTTCATAAACACGCTAATCGTTTTCTTATTTTAAAGCTCTTTGATTTAAGGTGATTTCATTCTCAAATCTCAATCCTGCCATCCTTCATCCCAGATTATTTTCTCTATTCCTCCTGCAGACTCCATCATCTGAGAAGATTCTTCTTTCTCTAAATACCTCCCAATGCTCTGAGATCTTGAAATCTTCATTTTTTTAATATGACTCTGTTGTCCTTTCTGAGAACTGGAGCAAATGCATTGAAGAATGCAAGAAGACAAGAACTTGCACTTCTTATATGCTCTTCCCCAGACAGACATCTTTGTTCCGTTCTTGTGGGTGTTCATCAGTAACGCATCTTAATATTTCTAGTGTCCTGGAAATGTTTCTCTGCATCAGATCCTCATCTTATAGCCTGGGTTTGACAACTTCTCAATGTCAGACTCACTTATGAAGAATAAGCTATACTGTACTCCTCCTCTGTTGTATTTTTCAGTGATACAGCAGTGTGGGGGAAACAAAAAGTAACGAGTAAAAAAGTTCTCTAACACAGCCAGAGAAATGTTTTTTCTCTCTTTTTTCAAGAGCCAATGGACTATAATACAAGAATTAACACTGCACAGAAACATAAGTTGAAAGATCAGGCAGCAAGACAGAAACATTATGTTCTAACACTTTTTGAAGTAGAATTGCACATTATCTGTCTGAAAGCGACTGTGCAGTGTAGCAAGCTGTGTTATCTGTTAGAGAGCTATCAGAGATTACTTGAGTCAGCACTGCATCCACCAGCAGCTCTTTGTTGCTGTCACTGATTTTTAAAAACCCAACACATTATGAAAAATGGGGTGAAAAGAGGTTTGATGTTTGGATTGGAAAAGGAAATGTAACACGCAGTGTGCATTTGAAATATGCAGTGTTTTATAGCTGGAACTGTTTCATAGTGCCCAGAGATTTAGATTCCTGGAGGTGGTTATGGGGAAAAAAACCTGCATATTTTTTCTAGGCTGTTAAAATTTGACACGTGCATCTTTTTCAAGCCCTTAACCTAATAAATTAACTCCCCCCCCCCCTCCCAAAAAAAAAAGGTTTTATCCTTACAGTAAAAGCACTGTTCTTACCTAGCTTTAGGAACAAGTACTAGAGCACATACTGTGTGGAATATTCTTGCTCATTAATTAATTATTAAGGTAATTCCTTGCTGACTTCTTATTTAGTGAGCTTGGACATTTTACTGTGCTGGGAGACGTTGCATTAAAGGCTTTGCAGATTTAAAGTGAAAGAATTGTATTTCTTCCCACAGATTTGAAGGACACCGGTATCACTCCAACAGGTGTCGGGTTTACCCATGTATAAAATCAGGGCAAAAAAGAACACCCAGTTTTTATGCTTTATGGCTAGAAATGCAACGTTACATATTGTTATTCAGCTTCAAGCAGGAAATTTGTCCTCATAATTGTGGCCACAGTGAAACTCTTGCATATTTTCACAGAAAAGAATAAATCCTTTTCTCAGTAGTAATGAAGTAAACCTTCTGGGAAATTTCACAGACTTGTCAAGCTTTATGGATGGATAATAGATAGCATCTTGTACTTTTCTCTAGAGGAAAAAGTGTCTAAAATAATTCTTTAGAGGAAACTGTTCCCTCTTAGATAACTAAAGCCCAATGAAAAATTAAAACCCTGATGTTATCTTCTCCTTAGGAAAAAAAAATGCATTTGAGAGTGTCTACATTCTATTGCCACAGATGTATGATCTGCTATACACAAGCCCTGCATGCCATCTTTGCATTCAGCTCCACTGATCAAGAAAATAAATTAGATTCCAGAATCTTTGTGCCCATGATAACGGCTTAGTATAAGGAGCCATTAATGCTGGAAATTATACTCACAGCTGTTAGCAACATGTAAGTATCTTGTTTTCCCTCTTTTGGTCCAGAAGAACGTCAATTAGCTCAGTGATATTTACACTAATATTTAATTTATTCAGTGCAATTGTCCATCTATTTCAGTAGTGATGGAAGTTACAGTGATTCTGCTGGAAGTGAAGGAATTAGATTTACTTACTGTTAAACTTTCCCAGGAGGTAAGAGAAGCCTTGTTCATAATTCTCCTATATGCAGGCAGTAATAGAAAGGGAATGTGGCAACTCTGAGAGGTATGAGAAATAATTCCAAGTAAGGGAAAAAAGTCCAAAGACTGTATTTTACATGTGAATATGCAGATGAAAATAGTAGTAAAGATATCAACAATTAGATGATAAAATGACCAACATTACGACGGAGTTAAGCACACTGAATAGTATTGAGCTGAACTCAATTTTGTGGCATTTAGTTTTACCTTGGGTAAAAAAAAAAAAAGAGAAAAAAAAAGACCTTAATTTTTGATCACCTAAACAGGATACCTCTTACCACCCTATTGGACTTCAAAGTATCGTGGTCAAATCAGAACCCTTAGGTTTCCTGCCCTGCCTTTTCACTCTTTGACAATCCACCAGCCTTCCGTGATCTGAAGGGTTTGCTCAGATTAATCTATTTCATATATGCTACCCTTCAGACAGAGATGGTGTCTTCCCTCTCTACTTCACAAACTCTTGGTGAAATCATCACATACATTGCAAGCCATAAACTTCTCAACTCCAGGTGAACAGTTAAAGTAACAGAGTTCATTTAAAGTTATAGATTTATGGATTAACCCCATTTCACTTTATATGTTAAAGATTTTTCATATAGGATTTATATATATATATATATATATATATATATATATATTTCCTCTACAAAGGAATTACACAAATTGAAAGAATACTGATATAGGTCCCATCAGCATTTTGCAAAACATGACTTTTCTCTTTTACAGCTGCTTTTAAGGGCTCTAGCTTTAGGGGTTGTGGAAAACGTGAGCTGTAGTACAGCTTGAGAGGATTTTGTACGTAGTAGTCTGGTAAATCCCCTCTAATAAAGAAGAGCTTAAAGCATGTGATCCATCTAAACGTTTCAGTTGATTAACTGAAATTAATGAGGTGTTCATGTTTGGCTCTTTCTTTAGGGAGCTATAAATTAACTAAATTAATTACAATTAAATAGTTTTTAAATGCATGTTATTTATAGCATGATACAGTACAGAGCATGCTGAGAATCCTGGACATTTTATAACATGACTTCTTTATGGAACAAGGTCCAAGCAAACATGATATACAATTCCTTATGGATTTGTCATTTGCTGCTAGGCTAACATAATGTATTTTCTTTTCACGCAACTGCATTGATCAGAAAAATAAATGGGTCCAAAAGTTCCAGGTTTTGTTTTCCCTTAGGATAATGTCTCCCTGTGAGAAATCATTAACATAGTAAATCATAGTCAGAAATGGTGACACCATGAAAGTATCATATCTGCTCCTTTTTGATGTAACTGAGCAACAATTAGTTCAGTGATATTTACATTAATACCTCTATTTTGTGGATGGAACTGTCCATCTGTTTCACTAAGAACTTAATTACAATGTTTTTTCTGGGAAAGAAGGAATTAATCTTTCTGAATGTTAACCTTTTCTAGGAGACAAAGCAGTCGTGTTCACTAGAAAACAGCAAGTAAATAGGATCTGATGAAATATTTTTATTGGAAAATAAGATGTTCATTGATGAAAAGTTGTTTCCAAAATATAACAAAAGATCAGTACTAGATTTTTAGGCCATTATTCTCATTCTGTTGACCATACAGCTTGGTATTGATGCCTGCTTTCTTAAGAATAATGCCAAGAGTTGTGGGCTTGTGTTGTTATTTAGAACACATTTGGTGCTAACAGATGTCTTGCTGAGAGTCTCAGAAGAGACCAAGGACAGTCACCTGAAAGAACCACTCCATCATCCCATCTGAGTCGAGGTGCATTGATACAGTGGCATTTATCACCTCTTCTGCTCTGGATCTGGATTCTACTGAAAACTCACAGAAACAGCTTGTCGTGGTTTCAACTCAGTTGGTGACTCAGCCAAGCAGTCCATTCGCTCACTTCCCCCCCACCTTCTTCCTCCCCCAGCTCCTGGCGGGATGGGGAGAGGAATGGAAAGAATGTAACTCCCATGGGATAAGAACACTCCAGTAACCAAGGTATAAATCACTGCTGCTACCACCAATAATAATAATGAAAAGGGAAATAACAAGGGAAGAGAATACAACCGCTCACCACTTGCTGACCGATACCCAGCCAGACTGAGCAGTGATCTAGCCCTTCTGGGTAACTGACCCTAGTTTATATAGTGGGCATGGCGTGCTGTGGTATGGAATACCTCTTCGGCCAGTTTGGGTCAGGTGTCCTGTCTCTGCTTCTTCCCAGCTTCCCCTCCTCCCTGGCAGAGCATGAAACTCAGAAAGTCCTTGGTCAGAGTAAACATTACTGAGCAGCAACTAAAAACATCGGTGTTACCAGCTCTGTTCCCAGGCCGAAAGTCAAAACCACAGCACTGCACCAGCTACTAAGAAGGAGAAAAATGGCTGCTGCTGCTGACCCAGGACACAGCTGTTTATCACAAAATGACAGAATCATTTATGTTGGGAAAGACCTTTAAGTTTATCAAATCCACCTACTACTGCCAAGGTCGCCACTAAACCATGTCCTTAAGTGACACATCTATATGCCTTTTAAATACATCCAGGAATGATGACTGCACCACTTCCCTGTGTGTTTGCATAAGTTTCTCATGGCATTATGAGGCTGTCTTTTGAGCTTTCTGTCCTCCCTCTGACTTTCAGTGTCACACATGATTTCCCCATTTCATATGAAAGTTACTCATGAACATCTGAGGAAACTGCTATTTTTCAAACTGATGCCTAACTGAACCAGTTGCTGTAAAATACTATCTCTGGAGGTATGAGCATCCACCTTCCAGTAACTGACCTGCAATGATGAGAAGGGACCAGTTGCCAAGAATGCTTATAAGATATCTCCTTTTATCCAGCAGATAAAGGCCTTTGTTCTTGGAACTGACAAGTCAGAGTTATAGTTTCATTCCCTTGTGTGTCATCCATTCTATAATTGTGAAGCTTTTGGCTTTAACACGCGGATTTATTCCATCTCCAACCTAGCTTTGATCCATAATTTACCCTGAGAGCTTGAGTTAACTCTCATGTCCAGAACTACTAAATCAAGATTAACTTTGTTAAAGTTGGTGGACAATCAATGTGGTTGTTCCAGTGCAAAATAAGCCTATGAGAAGAAGAAAGCAAGACATTTAACGTGGGCCCAGCTCTGAAAACCTCTTCCTTGAATTTTCCTTAATTCCTTGAAGGATTTCTTCCTTGGGAATGCTGCTCACACATATTAATTCACAGCACTTTGTAAAGCGTAAAGCTATTTGAGTTGTCAGTAGATCACAGGAAAAAAGACATTTCCTAAGGATTCTTCCTTGAGTCTTCCTTAAATTTTTGCATAAGGGATATTGTGCAGATTGTACGCACTGTACCTTCTGTAACACCTTCTCTTTTTGCTTAAATGTTTCTGTTCCCAGAAGCCCCAGTTCTTCAAAATTATTATGCTCTCGAGATTTAATATCTACAGAACTGAGCTTTGCTTTTTTGTTCCTGGTGTCTCAGTGCTTGTATTCTAATGCATTTATTTCCACATGTGCTCACCCCATGTACATTTAGCAATCAACAGAAGTGCTTCAAAAACAAACCAAAATGGGGTTTGTGAGTCTATGTTTCATAGCCCTTAGATTCAAGGAAACGTTAGCACTTAGCATACCTCTCCACATTCTTAAAATACCTTTATTTCTGCAGTCAGTGGCCTGTAGAGTGCTTGTCATCTTCCCCGGGAAAAGCAAAGCCTGCCTTGTCCAGCAAGCAGCACACTAAGACTCAGTTAGCATTTAGATAAGTCAGGCACTTTTATACTTCCAGTTTCAGAAAGGTTTCTGTAGTTGAGAAAATCATTTTTCCCAAACTTAAGTGAAAGACACTGAAATTGCTCATAACATCAGTATGCCATCAGGAACTGAATTGAGGTATTGGCTAGAGATGGTAAAGCACTATGAAAATGTGAAGTGTTCTACACTTGGTGTTATTGTGATAATTAAGAGTGATTCTTCTGAAATTCTTTCCTCAAGCCTTAGACCCACTGCTGAAGTATCTTAATTTAAGGAACTACCAAGCATTAGTGGAGCTGCAGGAGCTGCCCTTATGTATACTCTTATCCCATAGCAACAGTCTGATAGTTATGCTTGATGTAGCCTGTAGCAAAATTAGGTTCTTTAAATTGGTACTTGGGCTGTTCCTGCAAGACAACATCAAGTGACACTGAAAGAAACTGTCCTTCACTCTCCCCACTGCTATTCGGTCTCCACACTCCCTTTTATTTACTGGTTGAAACATCTATACAACTCTGTGGCAAAGCAGACTAGGGAACTGATCCAGTTGGAAAACAGATTATCATTATTGTTGCTATTGTTGTTATTGTTGTTATCATGAAGACTGGTTAGTTTTCAGCTCATGTTCATGTGAGGCTTGGATATAATCAACCCAGAGAAGAGGAAAGGTAGAATTCCTTCTTTTAGTACTGGTGGCAGCTTAAAACATATGTTGAACTACACTGTGGATCATCTTAACCTGAATTTGCTGTAGGTGAGGAGAATGCAAAACACAGAATAGATGCTTTCTTAAAGCCTTAGAAAATTCATAGGAATGGTGAGACCTCACCACTCATGGCGTTTTGGAGGGAGCTGAACATTTTATGCCATCAGTTTCTTTAATTATCAACTGAGAGCTTATGTCTTTATTTGTCTTATGGTATTTGGGACATGAAGGCTAAAAGGATCTACATGAAACCAATACAGCTTTTCATTGGAGTTAAAGCTGCCTATTTTGGCTTATTTTTCATCTTGTAAAAATCAATTTTAACTAACAAAAAATAACCCATCTTGTTGCATATATTTAAATACAACGGTTCTCTGGATGAACTTTTTGAGTCTCCATCTATTGTAAAATCAAGAAGCAGCTTCTCATACAACAAAGACTATAGTCATGGACTTTGTGGCTTAAATGATTTAAACCACAAAAAAAAAAAAAAAGAATTAAAAGAATTGTACTTGTGGTTTGCTTGAGAAAATGCCAATGTATTTTTAAAAGTTAAAACTCAATTTCATGCTGGTTTTATTGATTTTAGAGACATAGGACCTGACAACTTAGAGCACCAGTAAGCATTGGGCTTACTATCAAAGTAATTGTCAAAGACCAAGGTAGCAGTAGATATTACATTCTTAAAAGAATATTTAGCTACAGAATTCTTGGATGTTGATTTAGGAATAGGTTTTAGAGTAAAGAGAATAACATACAAGAAAATGTAGATTGTAGGCTATAGATTGCTTTACAGTAGGCTTTGGATGGAAGAGCAGCTCAAAACCAGTTTTCCTATAGGAACAGTAATGACAGCAATCTAGAGTATCAGGAGAGCCTTCCTATTACAAAGCTTCAAAAAGCTTTTGAGCAGATATTCAAACATATTCTTGTCACCAGGAGCTGACCAGCTGTGTGCATGCCTCTGGCAGAAAACCATAGGATTAGATAACTTGTACCGGCAGACACTGAAGTTGCAGGAGGAATTTAGGTTCTTCAGCAACTGGCAACAGCTTTTGAGCATTTCAGTTCTGTATACATGCCCCAGAGCAGCAGGAATAAATCCCTTTATGGATACATCCTCTCTGTGCATTCATTTTCTGCTGCATGAGGGCCATTTGGAAACAGATCTCTGGTCACAGGTGAGTTGTTCTCGATTGTGTCTGCGAGATTGCTAAACATTTTAATGATTTCTTATTAATTTGCTCTTCACAGTGTTTCTTTTATGCCGAGTTCACTAGTTCCTCTTTTTTCCTCTGATCTATTGACAACTCAAGTGGCTTTACACTTGTTTAGTAAAGTGCTGTGAATTAATATGTGTGAGCACATGCTATAATTCAGCTGTGCTGAAATGTGTAATATCTTCACTGCCTGGCTCTTGTGAGGGAGAAAACCTCAACACTTTTTCATTCAAGGCTAAATACAGTGATATTTTGAATGCCAAGTCTTCTCACAAAGTGGCATTACTATGCAGAAGTTAATAGATCTGTGTCAATTTGTATTAGCCAGGGATCTTGGTATGGAGAGTTTGTTAATATACAGAGTTTTAGGCTCTTTCTGTGTCACAGCCTTCATTCTGTTGTTTCTGTTTTAACTATCAGTGCTCATGCTTTAAACTTTCTTGAGTGAGAAGGATCTAGTGCCTTCCTTTGATTTTTTGTAAGTGTAACCCCAAAGATCTGAGAATAAGAAGCCTTTGGAGCAACTTTATAGGTCATGTCCATCAGCTCCTTTAGCCTTGGGCATTTCTTCTTTCTTCTGTTGTGAAAGTCATTCCAACAGGGATCCAGGGGCAAATGCTGTGTGTGTCTTAACAACATGTGCGTTAAGACCCCAACTTTGCAAAAAGGCTGGATTCCCTTTTCAGAGGTGTGGACTCCCAAAACACCTAGAAAAAAAACGGTGCACTCTTATGCAATATATGCACTATAGTGCAGTAAAATCCCACCAGGAATATAGTCAGTCCATGGACCTAGTATCTAAACCATCCACTCAGAGCTAATATGACACAGGACACACAGCAGATTCCTGCCCTTTCCAGAAATGCGCCTGGAGGTCAGGTGGGAAACCTGAAGGCATCTTAAATGGCACTGGATACCTGTGTGCAGACAAGAGAAACAAGCCTTAGGTGTGTAAGTCAGCAGATGCAGGAGGACAGTTCTGCTCCCCCTGCAGTAGATACCTGCTTGTTGGCCCGCTGAATATCTTGCCAGGCACCACTGTTTGTGTGGACTGAGGACTCTGTTCATTTGCCCACATACAGACATCCTAGGTGCCCTACCCAACCTGGCTTCCAGGCACCCCTGAGATAGGTGCAGGTCTCCCACTGGTCCTGTGTCGTGTCTGCCAGTCCTGGGTGATCTCTTGTACCTACAATTGCAACACTGACAATGCTAAACATTTATGTTTAATGATTCTGTAACAGTAAGTGAGAACTTAAACAGAATCAGCCCTTTTGTTACTTTGGGCAAGTGAACCCAAGTCAAATTTCTCAGGTGTTTTAAGCCATTGTTTTCTTTGAAGGGTTCACAGCTTAATTACTAAACTCTCCTATGAAGAACCCTGTACCTAGCTCCAAGGTATCCATTGAGTTAGCCAGGTAGATCTTGTCAATGAACATTAATAGTCCCTATCTGAACTGAATACAGGACATTCTTCCCCTCATTGCTTACTGCTGGAACAGCAAGAGGATGATACAGCTGGATCATATAAAATTCACAGACTTAACTGAAACCTTTTTAGTGCTCTCTTGCCTGTCACAGATGCAGAGAACATCAAAGTTCCTAGGGAAGGTGGATACAGTCGTGCCAGATCCCAATGTTATAGATACACCTTCCAGCTTCAGCTTTTCAAAGATAAACACTTTTTCCATAGCTTTCCTCCTTCATTTGCTTCCTGGGACCAGACTTGACAGCAGTAGGTTCTGCATCTTTCTCTTGCCTTTACCCGTAGCAGAAAACCAATGCAGCGTCCTTAGGTTAGATTTGTTTCTTGAGCTATGTTTGGTATGCAGATGTTATAAAGAAGCTGCATAGATGAAAAATAATTCAAAACCTGAAATGGATAAAAAGTTTTTTATTTCCTACAGTTTACTGTAAAACACACTGCCCTTTATTGCTCAGTCAAGGTAAAATATTCACAGGTCTTCAGTTCCTTTGGTATGATTTTCAAATGACTCTTTACAACCTCTAAATGGCTGTGGCTCTTTATCAAATTCCCAGAGTTGTAATTGCTTATTTCTAAAAACACAGCATGCAGAAATGGGAAGGTGTGAATGGGCAGACTGGTCTATGCTGACTAGCTCTGAGGTTTTATCTATAGTACAAGAAAAAGACAAACCTTATGAATCAACTCCAACGTAAGAAGTCTCATGCTCTTTGCAGTTTCCATCTGCCTTGATGGCTATTTGACTCTTCACTGGTCAATGTGAAACGTTCAGGATCTGCTTAGGAAATGCTGAGTTCAAAGATCAAGTGCTCGACCCACATTTTCCTGCCTCAAGGTGTTCAGGAGCTCAGCCTAAGTTTGCATTTTAACATGGGATGGTGATGGTGTGATAGATGAGGCTGGACTTGTGTGCTGTCTCAGAGCTTGGCTCTGTACTGGAATGGAGATCTGAGCATCCGATATAGAGCAGTTTGGCATCTCTGTGACTGAGATGATGCCCATGGAAGCCCCTAAAAGACAGCATTGGCAGGCAGACGTAGTCCAATGTAGCTGTGTGCACATATATACATCTGCCATAAGGACACAGAACTGCACTTTGCCTAAAGGAAATTTTACAGCTCTAACCTAGCAGGACTGATTTACCTGTCATTTATGCCAGAGTGGTTTGACTGATTTCAGCAAACCTTACTCTAAAATGAGGAGTGAATGAGACCCTCATTCTCCCACTGTAATGGTAAATGTCGCTTGGGCAGTTAGCAAATGCTTGGAAGCAAGAACAGGAGCACATGACAGTGTTAATATAAATTTATAATCAATTTTATGGTGTTGGTAGATTTTCATGTGTGTTTTAATGTGGTGTTATTATCTTTACACATCCTGACATCTAAGTCTGGGAAAGTATGTAATTATGAGGCTTTTATATGCATTACCTTTATCTAGAGATAAGCAACCATACATTATCTAAATTACCATTCTAAGACCTTCTTTGGAATACTGAATATCTTAGGCCAACAGACACAGTGAGGGGGAGGAAGCAGCTATTTTGCTGTATTTTTTCATTATACCCAGGTCTGGTGCCATTTCAAAGAGCTCATTCAGCTAAGAAAATGACACAAAATTGATAGGATCAAGCAAAGTCTGGGATAATCAGAAATATTTGCACTTCCATATTTTTCCTTCATCTTGATTTATTTCCAAAGAGGAATTAAACCACATGGAGGGACCTCAAGCACCAGGCTGTGACAAGCCACTCAGATGCTCCTCACTGCACAAACTAAGTAACTGCCTATTTGTGCTGCCTTGTGGCTTCAGTAAGGAGCAGTGCATGCTAAGGGAGAGATGGAGGGAAGCACCCACTCAGGTGCTCTCTGAGGACAGAGTGGCAGCTCCTGGTATCTTCAGAACTTCTCCAGTTACTCTCATTTCTCTGCTCCTTACCCACTTGACTGAAGGAGAGACTTCACAATCCAGCCCAGTGTATATACCACTGCAGAGATAACTGGTTTTATATGCTTATATCTATATAGCTTGTTTGCCAAAATCCCTCACTCTGACAGCACCCCTCATGAGTGATGGAGGTGAAGCAAAGCCATGTCACCCAGCAGGGGTAAACGTGCCACCTATGCCTCAGCTCCTATTTGCTGAATTATGCTCAAGTCTTCCCGACAGCAGCATTGCGTGGCCACGACTGGGGGAGAGACTGGAAAAAGAGAGGTTTGGCTTTACTCCTCTGACACATGAATGAAAGGAGTGGAGGTGGTGAGGATGGAACCCCCTTCAACAGCAGTGAAACCTTGGATTAGCTGAAAGTAATCACGGATCACTCCTAGAAACCAGTTTCAAGTGCTTACGCCTCTATGAAATGGGGAGAGGGAAATTGGGGATGGCAGATGAACTTAGTGAGTCAGTCTCAAAAAGGTTTGCCATCAATTCACAGCTATGTTTTGCCTTGACAGTAAGAACACAATGCACAGCCTTGCTTGCATTTCTGCTGCACTCTTAAGATCTGGCATTTGATTAAAGTCATTATGGGCTACTACACTCTGTGTGTGGAAAGGCATGAAGACCTCCCACAGGAGTGAGCCTTCACTCAGCTTCTCCCGGTATCCCAGCATGACAATTATTCCACTGTTGTGCTCTCTATAGAAGACAAATGTTTAATGACTTCTGATAAACATTTCAGACCGTCTCTCTTTGATGCTTGTTTGTGACTCAGGCTTGCTTCCTTCCTTTCATACTGTATTACCAAATGGGAAAAACTGCCTCCTGGCAGGTTTGCAGGTTCTAATAAGCCCTTCAATTCCCTTGCAGCAAAACTCGTGTCAATAGCACTAGGAGTGATTGCTCTTTCTGAGTTGTTTTTTCTCCTTTTTCAGTACTTCTGGCCCATCTGAGGCAAGGTTTCATGGGCAATTCAGGACAGCTGGAATTCTTAATTAGCCAGAGCTTGAAAGATCAAGTAAAATAATAGACTTTTTTAATTTCATGTTTCTTTTTTGTCATTCCTGCTTCCCATATTCTTCTCTCCACATACAAAGCTTTCTTCTGATCCCCTAAGTTTCTCAGAGGGAAACAAACATGATGTTGGTGTTATTACCCATGGGTCTGCTGCCACCAGGTATTGTCTCATACCATCTTCTAAAGTAGAAAACAGTTAAATCCATCCTCTTCTTGTGCAGTTGCCTAGCAGGAGACAGTGGGCAGCAAGGATGCCATGCAGGGGGTAGGAGAGAGCATAGGTCCTAGTAGGGCAGATCACTGGTCTTCTGGGGACAAACCTGCAAATCATCTTCCCTTGGATGGGGTGCAGTCAGGCAGCAATTCCTTCTCTCTGCTCTGTGAGTGGCTAGGGATTAGAGCTGATGAGCATTGGTTCAATGGGTTTCAGCTGTGCACCACGTTCAATAAAATTTGCCATGATAAATCTGTAGTCCTTTGCAACGGGACACAGTGACGGGCTCTTGTCAGTGTAAAAGAATTTGCAATGTACACAGCCACCTCTCTGCATTGCACATTCTGTTAAGCAAGTATTAAATTTATATGCTTGCTGGTATAGCCAGATGTGGAAATATGATGGATATTACTTCTCTGAGAAGAAATGCATTGGAACTAGAGGTACAGCTGTGCTAGTAATCACTCCAACGGCTCTAAACTCCACTTTTCAGATAGGGCTGGAGATTTTCATTACTATTTTCCCTTGAGGAACTTGTTTCAATTTAATTATTCAGCCCATTCTTTTCAATTTGCCATCTCTTTCCTGGCAGTTTCAAGAACCTGGAAGAACTCTGCCACATGTACCATGGTGGGTTGACATCTGAGAGCCTTGTGTGTCCTGCTGACAGGCACAGTACTCAACAAAACGAACACACACTAGCTGTGTAACATGCATAGTTTATTAAACAAGCACACTAAAACAAGTAAGCACACTAAAGAAAACATGCACACTAATGCAAATCAAATGTATACGTACTATATATACTAAGTAAGTACAATAAAACAAATCAGATATGTAGATGTGCAAAGTACAGAGGAAAATTAGCAATGCATCAAATCATTACTGCATAGAACGAACAGTGATTAAGAAGAAATACATCACCAATCACCACCAAATCATCATCCAGGCCCACACTTCAAATTAAGAAGCCCCATTGCAGCCAGTGTTGGGAGACTCAGGCAACTGGGAAAGTTCCTACATGGTGCATCCATCCAGCCGCATTTATGCCAGCTCTATTGTTTACTCATGGGGCCATGCAGTTTCTCATGAGCTCACTGTTGTCCACACCGAGAGCATTGGCCACAGTGTGGCCAAGTGTGAAGGTCATTCAAACAGCTGCACACCTCTGTTTTTCCTGCCTCCTTCTGACAGTCACGATGAACATACACTCATATACTCTACCAAATGCACTGTGACAAAAAGCAGCCATGAGTGGGAATCAGCTCTCAGCTAGATTCCCATCCATTACACCCATTTCTGCGTCTTTTCTCACTCTTTGTCTCTTTCTAGGCAATTTTCTTGCCACTCCCTTGCACTGGAATAGCATCCTCACGTCAAACACCTCTATTCCCTTGAAAGCCTCCTCCCACCTCTTCACTCTTTTCTCCACCTCCTCATTTCAGCCTTGCATTAACAATTCTTGTCCCCCCTGACCTCCTCTCGGATAAAAATTGGTGTTCATCTTTGGGAAACAGCCTTCTTCTAAAAAGTATGCAGGAATAAAACAGCTTTATTGCATTGAAAACAAAAATCAGCAATGCTTTCAAGGATTATGGGCTACACCTCCACTCCCAGCCACCTGTTTGCCCCTTCTATTTGGTACTGAAAATTGGAAGCATTTCAGTTTATCTGGCAACTTGGATTGACATGGGGTTTAAAAGGTGGAAAGATGGGATGGTAGGTTTGTCATGGAAAAAACCCTACAAAATAGCATCTGTACTATATGTTTGCCAGGACAATTTCCCTTTGGATGGAATACACACACACACACACACAGATGTAGAGGTACATAGGTGTGCAGATGTAATACTAAAGAAAAAGAAACAGTCCTTGAACTCTTTCATTTAAGTTCTAACAAATACAGCTCATTCTGACAAAAGTATGGCCCAAGTTATTTTTTATGTGGCTCATCACCCCTTTCCTTAGCTCTTTTTTGTTCATCTTCCCATATTTTATGTTCTTCTCATTTAGACTGTGACAAAAAAGGAGCATGAACTGTCTTTCTCGGTCTTTATAAATAGAAAGTATCTGGATGCTCAAGAATATATGACTGTAAACATATTGATCATGTTACACACACACACATATATATATACACATGGATGACAAATAATAAAAGATGAGTTTCTGTTTGTAAATGACTCAGCCTGCCCATCCAGACCATGAACAAGAGTCCAAATATTTTACATTACACTGGTTACGAAGCCCCCTGGTGCAATCCTACATTTGAGCATGTGCTTAATCTTGGGAGTATTACAGTGGCAGTCAGGGTACATAAACCATAGTGGAAGTTGACCGCGTGTTTAATTGCCTTCCTAAAATATGACCTCCAATTTTAACCCTGCAGAGTGGAGGTGGAAAGCACAATATCCCCTATTCATTTTCTTCAACCTTGTCGTTTTCAAAACTGTGCCTAAGGAGGAAAAGGAACAGTTTGTAAGAGATCTGTATTTTTTCACAGCTACTTGGTGAGCAAAGTGTAGGGAATTCCCAGACGTATCTCCGGGCTTGCAGGAAGCGATAATCCAAAGCAATAGTGAGCTACCTCAAATGCATATAACATGTATATTTATGTATCCGTGGTGGATATGATGGAAATAGTATATCTAAGACGGCACATCTAATATGTTTCTAAGTTGGCAGCTGAAGCTTTTTAGCCTCCAGTGATTTATTCAATAACAAGCTGCTGGGCTCAGACAGAAAAGTGGTATGAAAATAAAGTGTCTCAAGAAAGGTCAGATGATCACTGAGCAGCAGAGATAACACAATGTCAAAGTTGCTTGGCTGGGAGCAAATCCACTGATCTACAGTTTCATTTGCTTGATTCCCAAGAGATGTGGCCTGTCCTTCTACCCTCATCCTAATAATGTGTATTCAGGTTAATTTGACAATGTTCTCCAGGAATAAGCTCTGCATTTATTAAAACAGCTTCTTCTTTCTTAAAGTCTTGAGCCTCTGGGTCAAAATAAATGTCAGCTTTCAGTGTTCTCTTAAACATTTTCTTAAGACCAAGGCCAAAGAGGTATGAGCAAAGACTTTGTGAACTGCTTAGAAATGCAGTCAATTTATAAAGCCCTAAAAAAGCAAGTTTATATGTGCATAACTCAATGCACTTGTGATGCAGACAAAGTCAAGTTTTCCAAAGCAGAAAGATTGTGTAGCTCCATCTGTGCTGTCTTTGAGAGCAGGCACAGCCCAACACAGAGCCTGGAGCTACAATTCCAACTGGGGTCTGCAATTATTGCTAAAGGTGATGCCTGGCAAAGAAGTTTGCAACTGATGTAGGAAAAGACACCACAACCTTGAGAGAAAAGGGACTAGAATGTGTTTCTGCTGCTATTTCTGTTGGGTGGGCTGATGGTCTGACCCACTGCTTATACTGAGCTACGGGGCTGTATCACTTCCTTTATCCTCATCCCTCAATGCCCTAATAGGACCAGAAGGGTCCTTATTCAAGTGGTATAGCCACGTTGTCCTCCTTGGACATTCCCTGCCTGTTACAAATTAGATTCATGGAGTTAAAAGGGAGGCAGTGGAAGGGGAGAAGGGCAAACACCAAATAGAAATATGATTTAAGCATTCTACACAAAAATTGGCTTTTTCACCCTTTAAGACATTTTTTTCCATGTGCTTCTTTCTCATTATACATTCCTAAGAAAAGGGAGGCAAAACTTTCTCGTGGTGTTATGAAAAAATAAAATGATCCCATTTTTTTCATGAAAAAGTGATGGAGAAGGCACGAGGAAGAAATAGGTGACTCTTGGCTTGAACCAAAAATAGTTTTGTTTGAGTTGTGGGTCTTCTTTGCTAATTGCTTTATCCATATTATATATAACAAAATAAAAGCAAAACTTTATGCATATAAGAGCTGAAGAAGACCTGGCTGCAAATTTCGTCATGAAACTTTTCCGTTTAATTGAAAATGCTTACATATATTTTAAATATACAAACAAAATGAAGGGCTCTGGGCTTTTGGGGATGATAGTGCAGGCTAATGAGCATAACACTACATGGTAGATGGTGGAGATGTCCTGCTACAAAATCAGCAGAATTAATAGACCAAAGTGAAAGACCAATCACTTAAATTTGTTGATACAAGAAGGTGTAAGGAAAAATTCTTTTGATCTTGAACCAGCAAACACTTGGTCTGAGTGCAAAGAGAATTCTTAACTGTAGCACATGAAATATATGTTCTGTACTGCAAAAGCTGTGTATGTTTAATTCAAAGGAGAAACAGGAATGCTTTGACTGTAAAATAATCAACAGGACAGTCAAGATCCAGACACAGGTTGTGAGGGGTGTAATAGGTATCTGAAGTCTGTTAGGATATGCCTACACTATACGCTTTTTCCCTTGCTGAAGCACAGCAAATGCCAGGCTGCCTGCATCTCTGCAGTGGGTACATGAGGGGCCTTATTCACTATGATGAAAAACAGCTGGCTCTGCCATACCTTGGTGTCCACAAGCTCCTATGCTTATGTCCAACCTGGGCTTGTAACAGGTATTGGGCTCCAGCTGTCTTTGTTTTGCAGATAACATCACAAGGCAGAGAGTAATCCAGGCCCTTGGTTATTATGTAGACTCATATAATTTCATCAAAAGTATTAACCAAAGGTCTCAGAGAAGCCATGCCAATAGATGAGCTCTCCACAGGTATAAAACAGACAGTCCTGCAAAAGAAAGAAGAGAAAAAGAAAGCAAGACAGGGAGACACATTTAGTGAGCATAACATTAGTATTTACATAATAATGGCACCACATACCAATGTCATATGAGAAGGTTTTGAACATTTAAACAAAGATGCAATCAAAACTTAATATATTAACATGTTGAGTGCCTTCTAGTGTAGATATGAATATCAAGTTGACTTTTTACTGACTTACTGGGTATAATGCTGTAGTAGTGCCTTGTCACAGGCATCTGTGCACATGAACAACTTATTTTTGGGCCATCCTTCTCAGATGATAGAGCTATTGAATATTTTTCCACCAAACAGAAGCTTTGGTCATGCTTTATGAGACAAGTTTTGGACAGCAGATGTACTTGCACTAGCACCTCCAGAATTATAAAACAGACAGCACTCACCCATAAGCAGTAAACAGAGCAGAACAAGGTGTGCAAGAAATTGCTGTCTCCATGATGAAACTCTTCTTAATGAGAAGACCATCATGCAGCTCCCTTGATCCCTTACAGTGAAGGAGATATGCTTCCACTGTCCCAGGCAGAGCACAACAGCTGTCCCATATGCAGGTGGGTCCGTTTTGCTTTCCTTGAGCAGATAACACATGGTCATGGGATCTATAACTCTACATGGATGCCCCATTAAAGCACTTGTATATTAGTTAGAATAAATTGAGAAAACACTGCCTTGTCCTTCTCCCTGAAAGTGTGAAAGTGATCCCACTTAAGAAAACATATTCAAACTGGTCCTTTTCAACCCTAACTATTGTATGATTCTATGATTCTATGATTTGTGCCATTCCCAGCTCACAGACAGTTTCACTCTTTTTTCCTGATTGCTGCTGCAAATTTTCAGGCTCTCTTTGGACACCCACAGTCTTCAAAGAGGGTATTTTTCTTCCTACTTGATTGATAAATACTTCTCAGGTCTCCTGACAATGAAGCCCCTTGTATTTGTGAAATCTGATTAACAGAGCACTAAATTTCAGCTAAAATCAAATCAGCAACACCCAGGGTGAGACCTGCTTTCTCTTCACATCTGCATAAGTTAAGCTTTCTGTTTTACTCCAGGGTTTGTTCATTTGCTCCTTCTTTATGTATTTTGCCTATGCTAGTGACTTTAAAACTATATAAATCGACTTCCTTGACTCCCCACCCCCAATACTTTCAATCTTCTTGTCCTTTTGGAAATAAAACTGCATGCTATTTCTTCATTCCTGTGAGGGGCCAAATCTCTTGTCACGAAATTTACATTCTTCAGGAGACAGCATTGGTAATACTGTAATAGTTTATCACTAGACTGATAATTAACAGCTCTGGCTTTCTTGTCATAATAAGACTTCTTTTGTCTCCATTGTGCATTTTCTTTGGTTTCCTCTTGTCTATTTGCTTGCCTTATTAAACGCAGAGCACTCAATTCCTGTAATGGGTTATATTTTCTTCTGAAAAAATCTTTGCCCCCTACTGCTTTTTCTTCACTATATGTTCAATCTTCTTCAATTCTTCTCCCAATTACTATCTTAAATATAGAAAGACCTGAAATGCCTTGGGTACTTCCAAAACAGAAAATATTGAAGGAGAAAAAGTAGTGCTCTTATTTCACCTTTAATAAATATACACGTCTCTTTACAAGCGTATTTGTCATGCTAAATGCCATTCCAATCCTTCCTTGTTGTTGTCATTGATGGTTGTCATTGATGGCAGAGACTTTAGTGCAGCCTTTAAGTGACTTGTGAATGCTGACCCCATCCTGAAAAATTCACATTAAAAGAAAAATATAGAGAAAGGGAAGAATGGGAAAAAGGAAGAGAAAAGAATTCTGAAGTCCCCAGTTTAGTGATACAGCAGGGAGTATAAATTATCCACAAAGCCCAGTTCTGTCAGCATCTCCTCAAATGTCATAGAGCCATAGACCGGCAGAATGGTTCAGGTTGGAAGGGTCCTTAAAGCTTCAAGTTTCAACCCCCTGCCACGGGCAGGGACACCTTTAACTAGACCAGGTTACTCCAGCCAGGCCTTGAACATAAGAAAATGAACATGAGCCGGCTTCAGTGTGTGCTCACAGCCCAGAAAGCCAACCGTATCCTGGGCTACATCAAGAGGAGCATGACCAGCAGGTCGAAGCAGGTGATCCTGCCCCTCTACTCTGCTCTTGTGAGACCTCCCTTGGAGTATTGTGTGCAGTTCTGGTGTCCTCAACATAAAAAGGACATGGAACTGTTGGAACAAGTCCAGAGGAGGGCCACGAGGATGATCAGGGGACTGGAGCACCTCCTGTATGAAGACAGGCTGAGCAGGTTGGTGCTGTTCAGCCTGGAGAAAAGAAGGCTGGATGGAGAACTCATAGCAGCCTTCCAGTATCTGAAGGGGGCTATAGGGATGCTGGGGAGGGACTTTTTATTAGGGACTATAGTGATAGGACAAGGGGTAATGGGTTCAAACTTAAACAGGGGAAGTTTAGATTGGATCTAAGGAAGAAGTTCTTTACTGTGAGGGTGGTGAGGCACTGGAATGGGCTGCCCAAAGAAGTTGTGAATGCTCCATCCCTGGCAGCGTTCAAGGCCAGGTTGGACGAAGCCTTGGGTGAGATGGTTTAGTGTGAGGTGTCCCTGCCCATGGCAGGGGGGTTGGAACTGGATGATCTTAAGGTCCTTTCCAACCCTAACTATTCTATGAATCTATGATTCTAACACTTCCAGGGACTCAGAGGTTTCACGCTTAGATACAGGCTAAATTCTGGGAACCCTTACCCAGGACTTTGAGTTTCCTCTTCAGAATGTATCCTTATTTTCTGTGCATCTGAAAGTTTGGACTCTGGATATAAAATAGACAGGAGAACGGTGGGAGGCACATGAATAGGTGAGGATGAATCTTGGGGAAAAGGTCAGACTCAGATGCATCCTGCACTGATCCTCCCATCTAGATGGAAGTGTCCTCAGGCTATGCCCATGCATCAGACCTTTTATTTTAATTTAGTACCCTTTACACTCATCACATGTAAAATATACACTAGGATTAACTGAGAAATCTATACCACTCAGGGTGTTATTGGACTCCAGCTGAGAAAGCAAATGGAGTTGGACTGAGCCTATTCAGCATGGGAAGAAGCAAGATTATGATTGATGCTTTTCTTCTCTTACTAGGGTTTTCTCCCTAACTGTTTACCTTGTGAGTAATCACTTTGGGCCGACTGACTGAGCTCACTTTATATTACCGTGTTTCTTAAATGGAAAGCCATGTCTGAATCATACATTTAATATTCCTTTTCCAAATTGGTTTTCTATGCCATATAGTACTCAAAGTACATAAATCAACTAAACATAGCAGAAGACATCCGTAACTAGGAATTTTACTTGTCGGAGCTCTTCTCTTAATCATTTCTGTATGACTTCACTGAATACAGCCAATAACCTCATTTTATGTCATGCTTCTTTGCATGTCATAAAGTGAATAATGTACAAGTTTTGCTTCATGTTAAAACAATGATGTTGTTGGGGTGGGGTAGGGGATAACTGTGATTTTTATTTGCTTTTGTTCTCCTGGAAAAGGTACCTCATTGCGTCCTGTTATTGGAATGTTGTCAAGTACAAGCCAGTCCACTCAAGCCACTTACTTAGGTACAGCTTCTCAAAATCCTCAGTGAAATTTAGCCTTCCTTGAGTACACAGCAGCAGAGTACGTGCATGACGTCAATGTGAAATACATGCATCACAAGGATGGCATATATGAGTAATGATGAGAAAGCACACCATGTTGGGTATGTACACTTTAAAGGAAGAAAACCACTTTTGTTAATATAAGCTTTATAGGATTTTGAATGTTCTTAGAGGAACTAATCTGTGTCTAAGGTGTGTCTTAAACACTAACTCATTTGATAGAAATAACATACATTTCTAGTGCTCCAAAAGTGAAGTTGTTCTACTTCAGTGTGGCAATTTCATGGCTACATAGGATAACTCCCTGGTGTCCGGTGTACTGCGGTACCCAGACGGTACAGCATCTCCATTATACCCATCTGGATACAGCATCTCCACTGATCAAGGTGCTGGCTGGAGGGGATCTCTGTGCAAGCAGAAGACAGTGCTCAAGCTGACTACTAGAGGAGCTGGATGGTGATGTCTCACAAGCTTGTACGAGTTCATAAAAGCTTAAGCCTGATTTGTTCTGCCTATGTGCAAGGGGCTCTCAATGTGGTGTTAGTAGGGTGCTCTGACTCCTGGGAGTTACTTACCAGAGCATTGCAGACATGGCCAAGTAGTTCAAGTACCTCAGACTTGCTCTTCAAGGCTGTGAACAATCACACCAAGAAACAGGAAACTCACTCTGAGGAGCAAGAAGTTTCTCAAGGAAAGTCTTTTGGGGGTCATTTAAGCTTTAGAGTACAAGAACATTCCAAGGAGGTGAAAAAGAGATTAAAACAAATAAGGCAAGTGTAGATTTAGCAAAAGCATGCCGTGAAAGTTCCAGTCAAGCATTTGATATATTCACTGGAGAGCAAACCTACTGTGAGCTTCCTATATGGGCAAATTCTATTTTGACTTCATAAGGAAACGATGGAGTCACAAAGAGTGGTTTTTCAATTGACAGGGAACAACACAGCTAATTGGTGCAGAAATAAAAGTCAGCAGAAGTTATGTTTCCGTATGATTTGGGATTACTTTGGAGCTACTAAATATGTATTGCTCTTCCTACAGTGCCTGAGTCATACGCATCACGTACTTGGTCTTTACCATGAGAATTTTAGTGAATCTAATAACTTCAGCCTTATAAATAAAAATAATCCAATGCCTGAAGGTTGTAAATAAGATATATCAGTATATGTATAAAATTCTGTATTAAAAAGGCAGATAGGAGAAAATGAGATATGCCCAGAAAAGACTGAGAGGCTTAATTTGGGCCTGATACGGAAGAGTACAAGAATAATTCATCCTTGCAGAAACTTATTACCTATGTAGTACTACAAAAGACAGAGAGTCTGCCAGGTTCAGCTGCATGAAACTCCAACTGGGAATAGAGTTTAAATGAAATTCTGAAGGCAAATGGATCATCTCAACGTTTTTGCTCAGAGCCTGCTTTCCTGTTGATTTCAGCTGTGCTTGTACAGGCATTTAGAGAAGAATGAAGGGAATTCCAGCTCCTTGGGTTTGAATGTGTGACCTGGGGTCTCGCTACGCTACAGGGGTGTTGTTTTCCACATCTATTATCCTGCTAATTGTAGCAATAGCAAGGTTGCACTCCTATAAAACTGAGATCATGGTGTATTCTGAAAGAGAAATGCATGACTTAACACTTATTGACAACTGCAGTTGACTTGAACCATTTGGGTAGCACAAGGAACAAGGTACGGTATCCATAGGAAGCCTGCTGTCATTGTACCACTAATACTCAACATACATAGAGGATTTTGATCCATCCCCCACTCTCCCAGTTATTTCCAATGCCTTTTAAATGAAGCAGCTCCCTATTTTCCAAGTCTTTACTAGATGTAGGGGGGTAAGGAGGATGTCACATGCACAGATTCTGTCACTGCGCCTCACCACTGGTCCCTCTGGTAAACTAAGTCATTGCCTGGGATATCAGCTGGTAGTCCCACTTACTGAGGCAACCATGGGTGAACTCCTTCCTGGAAGAATTAATCAGCCTTGGATAATGCTGTCTTTATATAAACAGATCCATTGGATTCTCACTGGTATCTAAAGTCCTGTGTTGACTTTGTCATAAGTTTAGACCCACATCCTGGATCTTCAGAGGTTTTGTGAGGGGAAACCACTATGTGCGGGGTTACACATCCAAGAGGAAAGTGGGCTTAATGTTTGCTGGACTTCCCAGAGCAATATCTGACAGACAAGGTCTGGTTTTCCAGGGCCTCAGTAAGTCCCTGCAAGAAATAATGAGCTTTAGCATTATGTGTACAAAGCTTATACAACTCCTCCTCCTCCAAAGACTTTAAATCATTCAGGCTAATCTAATTATTTCAGCAAGTAGTGCGCTTGTCTCTCTTTATGCAAACCCCCCCTCAAACACTGCAAAGACTCCAAGTTATCTGGCTACCTTCCAGCTAATTAACTTAACACTGAAGGAAGTACTGAAAAACAAAATTAAAAGCCATCCAATTTCTAACCATCACAATTCCTCACAAAAAGTGATGGTGTTACATCTGTCTTCATGCAGAATATGAAAGCTACTTTCATATGACCCAAACTCCCCTTTTTTATTGCACATCCTTAATCACTACTTGATTAAAAAAAGGAAGAAGAAGCACAACTCCCAACACAACTGATTTCAGCTAAACAGAGAAAGAATTTAATTTGTTGAAATTCAAAGGAAGTCATCTGGCCCAGCAGATTCTATTGAAGCTCTCAGAGAATACAGAGTCCCTGAGCAGCCAAATGAAAGGTATGATCAGCAAAAGAAGATGAGCACGTTCCCAGAGTCATCACACACATGCTTGAATCCTCGTTAGATGTAGGGGCACAAGGAATTCTGGCAGCCAGACAGGTACATGGCAATTGTGTACAGGTCAGGGGGTGGGCTGGCATCTACAAGAGACATTGGGGTTCTGGAGTGGGTCCAGGGAAGGGCAACAGAGCTGGTGCAGGGCCTGGAGCACAAGTGTGACGGAGAATGGCTGAGGGACCTGGGGAGTTTAGTCTGGAGAAGAGAAGGCTCAGGGGGGACCTTATCGCTCCCTACAACTGCCTGAGAGGAGGATGGAGAGAGGTGGGGGTCGGCCTCTTCTCCCATGTAAGAAACAATAGGACAAGAGGAAACAGCCTCAAGGTGCACCCGAGAGGTTTAGATTGGAGATTAGGAACAATTTCTTCCCCAGAGGGTGCTCAGGCATTGGAACAGGCTGCCCAGGGCAGTGTTGGGGTCACCATCCCTGGAAGCATTCACACACCATATAGATGAGGCCCTCGGTGACATGGGTTAGTGGTGTCCTTGGCAATGCTGGGGTAATGGTTGGACTTGATTATCTTAAAGGTCTTTCCCAATCTAGTTGATTCTATGATTCTATTTATATCTATTCTATGATTCTATAATTTCTGTTGTGCCTTGATCATGCTTCTGTTCATGTGCTGCTCGCAGTGGGTCTGATTGTATGTGTGAAATTAAGTATGCATTAAAATCTTTGCAAGATAGCTTTGCTCCTGTACACCTGGTAAGACTGCTAAACTTAATTTCTCAAATGATCCCTCTATTGTCAATAGGATCATATTCTTTCTGATAGCTTTTTATCCCAGGATTAGGTTTAATAAACATAAGCTTAGCGCAGATAACATACATATATAATATTTGAGCTGCTAGCACTATTTCTCCCACTCTACCGTGAAGCTGGGAGAAAACTGGCGTGTCAAACAGTAAAAAGAATTATACCTGCTAAATGTGGTGTAAGTCAGACTTCCCTTCTCCTATCCTGGGATCCTCACAGCTAAACTTGATAAAAAGGCAGGGGAATGGAAACTCAACTCAGAGCAAGGATAATCTGTTAACAGGCAAGAGAGAGTCTTGCTCCATTCAAGGAGTGCCATTTGACAAGCTCATATTTTAACAGCAACATCTATTTACAGTAATAGCTGATCCTTTCTGTCCTTGTCCACATCCTTGGAGCAAAGCAGGATCGTAGACTCAGTCAGAAACCCCTGCGCTTTGGACCCATCTCTGCCACCAGTGCTCTGCAGCTTGCTTTCTGTATGTTGATCCACTCTCAACATGTGAAGTGTGTGCAGACCTTCCTTCTCCTGGGATTGTGAGAGTGAAAATGGGAGTATTTGTGCAGCCCCAGGGAGATGTGAAATGTTGTGTGAGACACAACCACCCCTGTGAGCAAGGCACTGATTTAGTGCTGGCCTCATTTCAGTGCAGCTCAGTGCTGTGAGGGAAAGGAAGTGTTAATGCCAGTCAACAGAAAAACTCAATTTTTCCATCACGGTTGCTCATCTTAGGAGAGCTCACAAATAATGAAACTCGCATAGGAAAAATCAATATTACATTAAATGACACATACAAAGAGCTCTCCAAAGTCAGCACCAAGTCAGGCTAACGAGCTACAGAACAGTCTTGCTGCACTGTTTGATGCAATCTGAAATGCTGTTCTGTATACACAGGTCTGGAATATGATGTCTTTTCAGTATTTCTTATATGCTTTTAACTTTAATTCTCATTTATGCTCTTTTGCATCTGAGCATTCTTTTCTGCAGGAAAAATAAGAACATCTCTGGCTATCTTTTCACTTCTCAAGGAGATAAGTGTTAAAGATGTGATCTTGCACCACTGAAATCAGGGGAATGCTGCCGTTGAATGAATGCACAGATACATCAAACTCATGCTGCAGAAAGATATATGTCCATTACCTCTCCATGCTCAGTAACCGAAAAGCACTCAGCACCCTCCATTTTTTGCAAGTACAGCTGGAGCTGAAGGCAAATGTCTTTTCCCAGATTATTTCTCAACATGGCATGCAAATGCAGACATATGCAGTGTAGGGCATGGCATCTTTCATTTTCATGCAGCACATGACAGAAAGCAGCTGGTCCTCAGAAGTGTTTCAGAATCTAAATTACCACCCTTTTAAAAGGAGCTCTGTTTCCAAGTCCATTTTGAAGACTGGTGCCCTGGACATGACTCAGGTGACTGCTGCTTTCTGTACTTCTAAATGTAGGTTCACCAGCTCTCTCTGTGCCTGCTGCTCAATTCTCGTGGCACTTGAAACCAGTTACGTGCTTGTATTTGTTACACTGATAGACTCTAAAGATGTGTCTTTGTTAAAGCACTGTGTCCACCTCACACTTAAGCCCTTCAAGCTTCCCAAAATGTTCCTACACCTCTTCCGCTTCTGGGGCTCAGACTGAAAAGTGCTTTCACAGTGAGCTTATTGCTTTATGTCCCATGTGAAAACAGAGCAGACCCACTGTCCTATTGACTGTTCACTGTTTAGAGACTTAAAACTATGAAACTTAGAAATACATAGAAAAACACAGAATACATAGAATACATAGAAAATACTTTAGAAATACAGAGAAAAACTATGAGACTCAGATGCAGATTCAAATCCTTTTCCTTCCCCTTAAACCATGTTCTAACCCTGGGTAATACAAAGATGAGCGTGGCTGGGAAATACATACAAGAGCAAAGGACAAGGTAGGGATTTATTTACAGTCTTGGAAGGGAGATCAGCTTGTGATTTCCTAGGGGAAAACCTAGCAGTGGGATTTGGTAGGCACCTAGTAAAGAGAGTTCTGAGGTGAGGATCCTCATGCATTTCTGGAAAAAGGAAAGGAAGCCCAAAGAAGTCAGCTTGGGCTGGACCCAGGCCAGTGCCTGGGCTTCCCCCAGCACAATAGCAATTCTGTCTACTCAGCTTTGGTGAAAATGGCCTGGGAAATACAAGCTACCCTGAAAGTCGAGAGTCTTTGGGCAGCCATCAAGAAAACGTGTGTTGGTGGATCTGAGCAAGGTAGAACAGCGTTAATTCATTTGCTCTGCATTGATTTCTATACCATGACACTTTCCCACTGCTGAAACAGGTCCCAGGACTCCGTATATCACTTTTGCCTAAGGCAAAACCTGACTCCACAGCAGATAAGCTATTGCTGTACACAGTGGTACCAAGCCTAAAGTGATTAGGGATTCTCTGTCCCACTAAAAAAATAATATCAATGTTTAATGACCAGTTCAATAGTCATCAGAGGAAGCTGGGTTCACTCTGTATAAAGCAGCTCATACAATGACCCCAGGGTGAAATCAGAATCCTGATTAGTCATATTACTGTACCTCCCAGTGTCAAGCATCTTTCAGCTTAGCTCCTATATGACTTTTCTCTTGAAATTTCTTAATGTTGGACCATAAAGACATGATGACTTTGGGGAACTGTGTGGGGTACACACGCATTTCAAAAGAGAGCTTTGTGCGTCCTAGAGTGAAACATCCCTATTTGTTCTTTTTCTGTTCATAAGAGGATCTCTCTGTAGCCACTGCCTGTACTACATTTCCTTTTATTTAGCATCACAGTTCAAAACCATCTGGGGAACAACAGTGTCATTTCTTTATTAGCGCTGCAGAAATGTCTTCAGATACAGGCAGTTTTGTAATGGTATCCATTTCTGTTACAAAGGCCCACAGCCCTACCCAAAGAGGCACCTTTCACAGTGGACACAATGAACATTAATACTAAATCGCACTCACACAGTTGTAGACTGCAAGGATTACACCTTGCTCCTCATGGCATGCTATAACTTCCCAGAGCTTTGAAAGGGTGATTTGCAGCTCTGATAATAGGGGCATGACTGGGTAGAGCACTTTTACAACACAGCTAGCTGTTTTTCTGCTAATATAATCATCTTTCTGTTGCAATTTTACTAGATTGCATCAATTCCTAGGAAACGCCAATTAACACCCATTTGTGCAGAAAAAGCCACAAATTGAAAAGCGCTTTACAAGTCCCTGCTATAAAACAGAGCATGGTTTTCATATTCATTTTCAAAACATAAGATAAGATGTATTGTCCTTACAGAGTGGAATGTTCATTACTGTGAACTCCTAATCCCTGCTGCCTGAATAGAAACGATAAAGGAGACCTAAATAACTTCATTTTCAGAAATGGCTTCTTTTAATCCTTAGGGTGTCCTCTTTACCTACATGGGGACAATGTAAAGCCAGGGTAAATAGAGAGAGAATTTGGATCTGATAGTCTTGAACACAGTGTGCATAGACTCGAGGCAGTAAAATGTCAACATGTCTTTTCCCTATTTGTTATTGTGATTCAGATTGATTTGCTCTAAAATATGTGATCCATCTACAGAAGCAGGAAATGTAATATGAAAAACCCAAAGATGAGGTTTCTTGTTGATGGAGAACCCGGTGAGCCATCATAATTTACATCAGCTGAGGATGTAACCCAAATCTTTCATCATTTTCTGAGATGGCAGTTTATTCCCCCATTTTGTGAGTGGAAGGGAGAAATAAAGGACAAAGGAGAAAAGCAGAATTAAAAGCAATCTGTTATTTCCAATAAATTGACAGAGCTGTGTGTTTCAGTTTCTGCACGGATTCATATATCATGCGTTGGACATAAGTGTATCAAAGATACATAAATCTGAGATCAATTGATTCAGTGAAATATTACAACCAAACACGAGAGAGATGGCATGCATGAGATTGGAAGGCATCTATCAGAGGTCAGAAGACTCCATAGACATCCTGGAATTGCAGACAAAGTCTATATTCTGTATGCAGAGGATCTGAAATATAAGCAAATATAAAATCAGTAACAAGGAATGATTTTACCACTGTGTTGTTCTGACTTATGGCTGGGTTTAAACCACAACACTGATCTGGATGGTTCTTTGTTCACAACAGCTCTCACAAGAGAATAAAACAACAAAACAACCCGAACAAAACCAGAAAAAAACCATGCTTGCTTGGTATTTCTTCCCAGCTGTGCTCATAAAATGCCTCTGACTTTCCCCAGTGCATATAGAGTTGGTTTTCATGTCCACAATACGTTGCATGAAACAAAGGGCCAAATGTGGGAAAACAATACATTTTTCAGTGGAGGAAATATCCTCTTTGAATGCAAAATCGACATTTCACAGCGACTACGAAAAAAGATACCCTTCCCCACAGCAAGATGAAAAAGGGATAATGCAGACAGAGATACTGAACTACCTGTTGCTTTGGCACTTGGCAGCCATGAGACCACAGTTAAAATCCTGACTGAGCTTGAGACTTCGCAGCTGCAGTGATGATGGTGCAGAGGAAAAGACACTCAGAGATGGCTGCGGAAGAAAGATCTTTAAAAGAAACTGTGGTCTGTTTATAGGCATGTCTGCTGTTGTAGTAAAATATCAGTGTACGACCTTCAAAATGTGTAATGGCTGCTGTCAGGTGCTGGGTGTTGGCTCAGGGTGTGAGAGTTGTGGGACTTATGATTACTTTAATTACTAACTGTTAACATGTATTTATCCATCTTATTGTCATTTTCCGTGAAATTTTAATTCTACCTGGTTAAAAAAAAAAAGAAAATAACAGTTGTCATGTATGTTACTCCTTGAAATGCTTCTGTCACTGCGCACAATGAATTTTAATATAAAAACCATAGAATAGTTAGGGTTGGAAAGGACCTTAAGATCACCCAGTTCTACCCCCCCTGGCATGGACAGGGACACCTCACACTAAACCATCTCACCCAAGGCTTCGTCCAACCTGGCCTTGAACACTGCCAGGGATGGAGCATTCACAACTTCTTTGGGCAGCCCATTCCAGTGCCTCATCACTCTAACAGGAAAGAATTCCCTCCTTATATCCAATCTAAACTTCCCCTGTTTAAGTTTTAACCCGTTACCCCTTGTCCTGTCACTACAGTCTCTAATGAAGATTCCCTCCCCAGCATCCTTATAGGACCCTTCAGATACTGGAAGGCTGCTATGAAGTCTCCATGCAGCCTTCTCTTCTCCAGGCTGAACAGACCCAACTTTCTCAGCCTATCTTCATATGGGAGGTGCTCCAGTCCCCTGATCATCCTTGTGGCCCTCCTCTGGACTTGTTCCAATAGTTCCATGTTGTTTTTATGTTGAGGACACCAGAACTGCACACAATACTCCAAGTGAGGTGCCACAAAAATAGAGGGGCAGGATCACCTGCTTCGACCTGCTGGTCACGCTCCTCTTGATGCAGCCCAGGATACGGTTGGCTTTCTGGGCTGCAAGCACACACTGAAGCCACCTCATGTTCATTTTCTCATCGACCAGCACCCCAAAGTGCTTCCCTGAGGGGCTGCTCTGAATCTCTTCTCTGCCCAACCTGTAGCTGTGCCTGGGATTGCTCTGACCCAGGTGTAGGACCTTGCACTTGTCATGGTTAAACTTCATGAGGTTGGCATCAGCCCACCTCACAAGCTTGTCAAGGTCCCTCTGGATGGCATTCCTTCCCTCCAGCGTATCAACCGAACCACACAGCTTGGTGTCATCGGCAAACTTGCTGAGGCGCACTCAATCCCACTGTCCATGTCACCGACGAAGATGTTGAACAAGACCGGTCCCAACACCGATCCCTGAGGGACACCACTCGTTACTGGTCTCCAGCTGGACATTGAGCCATTGACCACAACTCTTTGCGTGCAGCCATCCAGCCAGTTCTTTATCCACCAAGTGGTCCATCCATCAAATTGATGTCTCTCCAATTTAGAGACAAGGATGTCGTGTGGGACAGTGTCGAACGCTTTACACAAGTCCAGGTAGATGACATCAACTGCTCTACCCCTGTCACTCAGTCCTGTAGCCCCAGCATAGAAGGCCACCAAATTGGTCAGGCAGGATTTCCCCCTAGTGAAGCCATGCTGGCTGTCACTGAGCACCTTGTAGTTTTTCATGTGCCTTAGCATGCCTTCCAGGAGAATCTGCTCCAAGATTTTGCCAGGCACAGAGGTGAGACTGACTGCTCTGTAATTCCCTGGGTCATCCATTTTCCCCTTCTTGAAAATGGGGTTATATTTCCCTTTTTCCAGTCATTGGGAACTTCACCTGACTGCCAGTATTTCTCAAATATGATGGCCAGCGGCTTCACAACTTCGTTTGCCAGCTCCTTCAGGACCCGTGGATGGATCTCACCAGGACCCACGGACTTGAGCACGTTCAGATTTTTAAGATGGTCTAGAACCAGATCCTCTCCTACAGTGGGCCCAAAGTCTTCATTCTCACAGTCCCCGCATCTGCCTTCCGAGACTTGGGTGGTTTGGTCAGAGCCTTTGCCAGTGAAGACCGAGGCAAAGAAGTCATTCAGAACCTCAGCCTTCTCCAAATCCAGAGTAGCCAGTTCTCCTGAGAGCTTCCTGAGGGGGCCTACATTCTCCCTAGTCTGTTTTTATTTGGTATGTACCTGTAGAATCCCTTCCTGTCATCTTTAATACCTCTAGCTAAGTTTAATTCTAACTGAGCCTTAGCTTTCCTAACCTGGTCCCTAGCTTCTTGGACAACATCCCTGTACTCTTCCCATGCCACCTGTCCTTGCTTCCCCTTATTATAAGCCTCTTTTTTCAATTGAATTTTCCTCAGGAGCTCCTTATCCATCCAAGGAGGTCTCCTGGCCCTCCTGCTGCACTTCCTTCTGGTTGGGATGCAACACTCCTGAGCTTGCAGCAGGTGATCCTTGAATATCAACCAGCAGTCTTGGGCCCCCCTGTCCTCTAGGGCTATATCCCATGGAACCTTCTGAAGCAGGTTCCTGAAGAGGCCAAAGTCTGCTCTTTTGAAGTCCAGGGCAGTGAGCTTGCTGCACGCTCTTCTCACTGTCCTGAGGATCTCAAATTCGAGCATCTCATGATCGCTGCATCCAAGGCTGCCCTGGACCGTCACATTTCCAACAAGCCCTTCCATGTTGGTGAGCACGAGGTCAAGCACGGCACCTCTCCTTGTCGGCTCCTCTATTACTTGCAGAAGGAAGTTGTCTTCTACACAATCGAGGAACCTCCTGGATTGCTTGTGCCGGGACTGCTCACCTGTCCCCAGACAGTTCCATACTCTCCAGCCTATCCCTAACATAAAGGGCAACTCCCCCTACCTGCCTGCCGGGGCTGTCTTTTGGAAAGAGCCTGTAACCTTCCATTCCAACACTCCAGTCGTAGGAGCCATCCCACCATGTTTCTGTGATGCCTATTATACCATAACCCCATAGACACATACACATCTCTAATTCCTCTTGTTTGTTCCCCATGCTACGGGCATTTGTATAGAGGCATCTGAGCCGAGCTCCAACTGAACCTGGCTCATTGGCTGGAGCAGCTGGAATATCTCTACATTGCTCCAGGCATTTATTATAGGTGCTGGCAACTGACTGGGTGTGTTGGGATAGAATGATGCCCCCCTCCCCCAACACATCTAGTTTAAATCCTTCTTGACCAGTCTGGCAAGCCTCCTACCAAAACTGCTCTTTCCCTTCTTTAGCAGAGCAGCTCCACCAGCCCCCACTAGACCTGGCCTACAAGCTTGGGTCCCGTGTTCAAGACACCCAAACCCCTGACTATGCCACCACCCTTTTAACCATTTATTAACCTGGCAAATCCTCCTAGCTTTTTTTAGGTCCTCCCCTGTACCCTGGAGAATTGACGAAAAGAACACCTGAGCTCCAGAGCCCCTAACCACCTCCCCCAGGGCTCTGTAGCCCTTCTTTATGTTCCCCAGGCTGCTACTATCTATGTCCCTAGCACCCACATGTATCACCAGGAGTGGGTAATAGTCTGTGGGACTTACTAGAGCAGGCAGCCTCTCTGCCACATTGCTGATCCGTGCCCCCGGTAGGCAACACACCTCCCTTGAGACGGGGTCAGGCCGGCAGACAAGTGCTTCTGTCCCTTTCAGTGTAGAGTCCCCTACTACTATGACCTGCCACTTTTTCCTAGCAGCACCAGTAGAGATCTTCTTTACCAGTCCATCAGCCGGCTGTTTCTGGTGCGAGTGCGTTTCCTCATCAGCCTCCTGCAGGACAGCAAAGCGGTTCTGTGTGGGGACAACAGATTTAGGAGGAAGCCCCTTGCTTTTGAGCACTTGAGGCTCCCTCGGTGGCTCTCGTCGCTCTGAGTTGAGGCTCCTGGATGCTGATCTCCCCCCAGCTCTAGTGTTGAAGGCATCCTCTCTCGAGCTACTCACCTCAGCAAGGTGATAATAGAGATAATAGGCAGAGGCAGCATTTTCACCACAATATTGCTTGTCCAGAGGACTTTTTTCTTGTTTAACATAGCCTCCAAACTAACACTCATCTATACGTCTTTTTCCCCACTATTGGTACTAAAACTCGCAGTGCATATCCAATTATTGAGTTTGCACTTTTCTCCTAAACTACAGATGTCCTAACTCTGCTAAGATACGAGCATGGCCTTCTTGCTCATTCTTCTTCCACAGCACCGTTCACTTAAGGACTAATGGATAACAATAACCATGAAAAAAATGTGGCTGTCAAACCTATCTTCCCTGGAGATGTGGCTGTTCTCCCATGCTTTATAGTCACTGTATATTTCTTTGAATGTAAAAGGCTCCCTGTAGTAGAATTCAGCAATTCAGGTAAAGGGTTGACTCTGTAGAAATAGTTTCAGTAGAGGTTTGTGGCAGTTGTTATACTCAAATGTACTTAAAAGGTCATAAAATTAAGCAATACATTGACATACTTTATTTAATAGTGATGCATGGGGAAAATAAATTTGGAATGGATACTTTTCCCTGCCTTCAACTCCTCATATATTTTGCATTTCTAAAGAAAGGAGGTTTTCTTTGCCCAAAGACTTATCTCCTGGCATCACAATGCTAAAAAAAAAGAAGGAATTTCTTTTAACTAGATTTTCCATGCCCCATAAGCAGTGTATACATGAATGGTACTTAAAGATTGGTTTATTCATTCTTTAATCTCTTACAGTGCAGTCCTATAATGCATCTTAGTCAAGTCTCTTCTTGTGTATACCAGGTACAAAAGAAAGCGCTATCAAAACCAACCTGACTGATAAACTTGTTGGTTCTAAGAACTCTTTCAATCAGATACATGAGAGGAAAAGTAAATAACAGCACAACAGGAGGGAAAGGAAGGTGAAGTCCAAAACTGTTGTGAGTTTAAACTGTTCAAGAAAACAGTTTATCTACAGGACACTTATCAGTGATGTACAGGAGTTAAACGCTGTTATTTGGCGCAGCCGCTGCCCTGTGGGAGCTCTCCGTGGCTTCTCCTAGCAACCAACAATACAATTCTGTCTCCAGCATAAGAGATCATGTGGATCCCTCTGCCCCGTGGAAGTTCAGAAATGCTGAAGTTGTGTCTATTGTGGCCATGTTCTCTCTGCTAGGAACCTCCATTGGCAGAGAACAGAAGGTGTTGAAGATTCCTCAATTGTCCTCGACATAGAAAGGACATGGAACTGTTGGAGCAAGTCCAGAGGAGGGCCACGAGGATGATCAGGGGACTGGAGCACCTCCCATATGAGATAGGCTGAGAAAGTTGGGGTTATTCAGCCTGGAGAAGAGAAGGCTGTGGGAAACCTCATAGCAGCCTTCCAGTATCTGAAGAGGGGCTATGGGGATGCTGGGGAGGGACTCTTCATCAGGGACTTATGCTGTTCATAATAACATTTCTGATGTCAGGAAGAATGAATCTTAGAGAAGCTTAAGTGGGGACCGTTTTCTCTTGCAAAATTGCTCATAAGAAAACACCTCCTTAGACTCCTAAACAGCCATTTTCTGTCATCATCTGGTATTTAAGTAAGGGGTTCACAGCAACTTTCTTATGAAAAATGATCAGTGAAGAAAAGTAGTGGTAATTTCAAGATAATGTTGAAATTCACTGCATGATTGACAACAGATTAAATTTGCAAACATCACCTCACATAAGTTACTGCTGTTGTTTGTTTTTAACTTGAAGTTTAGCATCATAGAATATCTCTACCTGTTGTGGCCTGGAGTTTTCTCTTCTTTTGGCAGGTTGATCAGAGCTGAGTAACAAATAGTCCTTCAGAGCCTTACAAGAGATTTATGTGATGTTTAAATGCCAAACTCCAAACTATGGCCAAAGATGCATGCCCAAACTCACACACATTTGTAGAACATCTACTAAGTAGGTTCTTCACAGTAGAAAATCTTTCCCTGCATCCTTTGAGTAGGCAATTCAGTGACATGTTTGGAGAATTCTTGATATACATCAATAAGACAAAGCTTTTCACAAAATACTTCAGTATATTTGCACAAGCAAACTGCAGAAATTGCTTACTTTATGTCAAAACGCACAAGTAACAGCTAGAACCTTTGAGACCAGGTGACTGGAAATGTCTTCCTTTTTTTTTAATGCAACTAAAATCCACCAGAAGGTTTTAGCCATCAAAGAGAAATTTAGCATCGGTCTATACCAAATGATTTTATCAGTCCTGAGAGACTCTTACTTATCTAAAATCCATGTATTAAGAATTATTGTAAATATCTCCATTTTTATTATTATTATTACTATTGTTGTTCTTGTTCTTGTTATTAATCTGTGCAGAAAAATAGTCTACCAGATTTTTCATTGAGAAGTATAATCAAATTATCACGATGAGTTATTCTGGGTTCATGAGGCAAAATAAGAAAACTCTTACAGGGTGGAGGAATTTTTTTCCCAGCATTGTATTTTATATTTATAGGAAAAGGAGTCATTACTGTAGAAGAGGTGGCATTTGATAACACCATCAGCCATCAGAAAATCTCAGGGAGATGTTATGGCATATCTGGGGACATCTGACTAGCAGAAAATTGCTCAGTAAAGCAATTAATGGTGAACTTTCTTACTGATGGGTTCTGACCGCTTATTTCTTACATATATGTAGGCTGTACATCACTGTCCAATATTCCAGGCAAAGCACTATATACTAAGTGGTTTATAATTGGATTGAAGTGGATTTGCTTCAGTGTGCTTGTACTAAGCTGCTAAACTTTGGGGTTTTTTTACTTTGCTTTCATTTTTAGTATTTATCTGCAGTTTGTTGCTACAGAAAACTTCCCTAAACAGGACATTCTGCAAAAGGATTTAAGCAGATTTGACTAGTCTAATTCATAATTTCTAGAGAGGATCATAGATAAGGACTTCTCACTTGGGGTCCTTCCTCTGGCCCTGACAAACCTCTCTCTAGACAGTGGCAGGTTCACCTCCAACAAAGAGCCCATTTCTCTGTGTCACAGTGATGAGCAGCATCTCCAAGAGATGAGTTCACCTTTACCCAATGAGTATCTCACAGCTTATTGCATCCAAACTAGATTCAAGTCAATAATTCAAGGTATGTGTGGATGGATTGTGGAAGTGAGATTGTAGGTCTACTGGGTACTCCGCTTGCTCTGATCATAAGCATCCACTGCTAGCATCTCTTTTCCTTACAAGCAGTTGGCTATTGCTTTCATATGGTCCTTTCTCATAAATGTAGGTATCCCAATTTTGTTTAAATTAGACTCTCATTCCTTTACTAGACGTTGAATCAACGTCAGTAGGAACCTCTCAGTAAGGCCACAAGGGTAAAGACCTGGCCTTTAACATTCTGTTTCTTTTGAAATGGTTTATATTACCCTCCATTTTCCTTTTTCTTGTTTCATTGCCAAGTGTCATGAGTCACACCTAATACATGTGAAGTGAAGCAGGTGCCAGCAGAAACATCAACAGCTGGCTGGCTTACAGCACAATGCTACACATCTGGATGTGAGTAAAGGAAATTCTGGCCTAAGACCATGTAGGCTTAAGTCCTACCATTAAAACCATGTTCAATCACAACTTTAATGTTTTGCCTCCTTCCCCCAACTCTCATCTCCCATGCAAGAAGAATATAAACAAACTGAAGGAAAGTCAGTGGAGAGCCAGTAGAGTGGAGAGCACTTGCTTATGGAGCAGACGCTGAAGAACCAGGCTGGAGAAGGGATGACTTCAGGGTAAACTAGCAGCAGTCCCCAGAGGTACCCAGTCCCAATGCTGTAATTGTCATCAAGCACAGCAGAGCAGTTTTCTCATTGTGAGATGGTCCTGAAGTGTTTCCACTGCAAAAGGTAACTGCTCCTGCAACCCCAGGTGGGATGGCATCACACTTATGTCCTATTACTGCCTTTCTTTAAGCCTCTCTCCTGGGTTAGAGAGGGTTCTAAACTAGTCAGCAGCCACAAGGGAGATTTCCATCTCCCCTTGCTGAGGGAAGTTGAAGAGAAACCCTTCCTTATATTGTTTCAAATTACAAAACAGTAGTTTACTATTGTTTTCCTACTTAGTTTTATAGAGTTTTTTAAGGGATTCAATATGCACAGAATAAGCAATACTTAATATTTATAATTCTGATAAAAGCAATTGGGATGAAAAGCAAAATATTAATTGGTTTCCATATAGAGTTTAATTCTCTTAGTATGCCCATTATAGTTGTGCAGACATTGTCCTGAAGTGTTGTGATGTAGTTTAGCATTGTCAGGAGGAGAGCAAATGAAAATAACATCAATTTTGCTCAATAAAGCAAAAATGCATTGACATCCATTCTGAGGGTTAGAGTGGCTACTGTTTAGTGGCCTGAGATATGGTTTGCCAAACTATTACGTTTCTGATCATTGCAGGTTAATTAGAACCTGGAGACTGGTGCTTCATCACATTCAAAGAGACTGCAAAAGCCAGAGGAGTATGTCTAATAGACTGCACTGGAAGTTTATACATATTTATTTCTATCAGCTTCTATTTGTATTAAAGAAGAACATCATTCAGCTTCATCTCACCTGGCTGATGTGAGGATAGTCTGATACTGGTATCATACACTGTTAGCAAGGTTGAAAATTACTGTTCCATTGATTGTGGTATTCTATGTTTTTTCTTTTCTTTAGTGGAAGCTGCAACCAGGTTTTATATTGCCCCTCACTGGGCTCAACATATGTCATGTTGTGCATGTAGCAGCACACTTTGCTGCTAGCTTTTCTGGTTCATTGGGGAACATTTGAATATGGAGCTAAGGACAAGGTAGAATAAGAGGTAACAGCACCAGGGGAGGTTCAGATTGGATATTAGGAACGATTTCTTCCCTGAGAGGGGGGTCAGGCACTGGAACAGGCTGGCCGGGGGAGTGGTGGAGTCACCGTCCCTGAAAGCATTCACAAACCATGTAGATGAGGCCCTCAGTGACATGGGTTAGTGGAGGCCTTGGCAGTGCTGCGGAACGGTTGGACTTGATGCTCTTAAAGGTCTTTTCCAACCTAAATGATTCTATGATTCTATGACAAGTGAAGTCAGCTCAGTTGTGTCTTCTACTGAAAATATTCTGAATGCAGAAAACCATGTTTGCATAAGTGAGCAGTTTATAAATCCCAGCCCTTGACACTTATTGGCTAAAGCTCCAGAACAGGCAGATTCATTACTGATGGCTTATTAAAATAATAAGCCAAAAGGAAATGCCCGTCTCACTGCTGAAGATTTGTGATCTATCACCTCTGAGATCTGGCAAGGAACTAGAAACAAGTTAAGTTAACATTTCCCATTGGAATATATTTTTTTAATAGGGAAATCTTTGTCTTTGAACAAAACCAAATAAAATCATTAAAAGAACGCTCAAATAAAATAATTTTAAAAATTCCTATACTAGAGGAATAGCTCAGCTTTTTAAAAAAAAATCTACTGAAAAATATATATATTAATTGCTGGTTTTATTGGTGGGAGTAAAACCATATTCCAACTGCTGTTCAGGACTCGGAAAACAGCTTACAGTTCTGAGCTGTGCCACCTATTCATACGATGATGTTGGAAAATTAATTTTCCTTTCAAATTCCCTATCCAAAACACCCGGGAATGTTGATCTTCGTTGCGTATGGGCTGTTGAATGATAGAAAACACTGCACACCTGTGAATGGTCGTTGCTGTAAAACTGGGGAATGTGAAAACTGGACAGTTAAAACTCTTACCAGACTTCTGTGGCTGTGAAGGATGGTATTGGGTTTTGTTTGTAGGTCAGTTATAAGAAATATTCCCCCTGATAAAGGATTCCAGGTGAACCAAGATATCTACAGCTGCAGTCTGAAGGGTTTTGAATTTTAGGGTCTCCTGACATCTCAGCTTTCAGGTTTACAGCACTATAAAAGCAGCTAAAGAGAGATCAGAGTTCATATTCCTGAGATTTTATTGGTTCTTTTTCCAAAATGAGAAAGAGAAATTCCAGTTGCCCTTTGGAAAACTCCATCCCAAAGAAGAAGAAAAGGATTTGCTTTACGAGTAGAGCAGGAGACAATCATGTCCGTGGAGTTTTAAGCCGTTGCCCCTTATCCTGTCACTACAGTCTCTAATGAAGAGTCCCTCCCCAGCATCCCTATAGGCCCCCTTCAGATACTGGAAGGCTGCTATGAGGTCTCCACGCAGCCTTCTCTCCTCCAGGCTGAACAGCCCCAACTTTCTCAGGCTGTCTTCTCAGGGGAGGTGCTCCAGTCCCCTGATCATCCTCGTGGCCCTTCTCTGGACTTGTTCCAACAGTTCCATGTCCTTTTTATGTTGAGGACATCAGAACTGCACATAGTATTGTCCATGGGGCATTTTTCATACTGATGTGAATTGAAAATAATTTTTATTTCTAAGTATCAATATGAAACAAACAAATTATGTTTATATTATACTGATGCATATTATTTTTTCTCCATCCTTGAAAAACAAATGGAAATAGTTCGTTTTCTGTAAACACAGAGATATCTGGGACTATGTCTTACTCATTTTGGGATAGCGTGCTGAAGGCACAAATGTTACATAACAAGATCTTGTAGACAAAATAAACCATTTGGTTATCTTGTTTCTTCAAAGGTCCCCTGAATTATGATACAGACTACTCAGCTTGAAAAGGCTGTTTCTATCGCCGTTTGGGTACGTGCCTTATGTGTTTCCCAATTTAAGTATTCCGTGAACAAAAAGCTCTCTCAAGAGTGATGGTGGGAAGCCTTGGAGCTCAGTCTTTCATTTCATTTTGAAGGCAATTTATTAAGTTTCTCTTTCTTTATTATCTTCCTGCTTTGGCATGGTGCTGTATCTTATTATCCACCACTGCATTACACTGTCCTCCTCTCTGCAGGTACATTGCTTCATTTATAAAATATCAGTATGGGGGTTTTTGACCTTTTTTTCTTTTTGGAAACAAGACCTTTCTTTGTATTTTGTTCAAAGCAGCATCTTTGTTTAAAAATGACTTGCACTGAAAAGGAAAAAGAGAGGAAGAGAGACAAATGAGTTCTTCAGATGTTTCTACAACCCCAAATTAAAATGACAGATTTTATTTAGAGTCAAATTAATTTTCATCAGCTTTGAAATTAATAGAATCTTTAATATATATATATATATATAATCTAGCTTTAATTTGACCAGAAACTATTATTTTATAGTATTTTTCTATGTCCCAAATTGACCAGAGGGTCAATTCTTCCCATGAAGAATTAGAGCTTGAAAGAGGGGACTCACCTGCCGTATGTCTCCTTTCTATTCACACAGAGGGGACCTGCTCCTCACAAGTCACCTTCACCTTTCAGTCACATGCTGCTATGAAAATACAGACCATGTTTAAAACATTAGTGCAGCTGATGGACACTTTAATGAAGGCTTTTTTCAAGCTTTGCCAAACTGCTTTTGAAGCAGTTGACTGAAATGTCAGAACTTCCTCTCATTAAAACTCCCACTTCAGCTCCATCCCTTGTGTTCCAGAAAATTCTTTTCCACCACTTCCACTCCAATAACAAGAACAACTTACTGCAAAAGGTAATTTTCCCTCATGAAGACCTGACTTGTGATATATTCCACTGTGGTTGATAGTATTTCAGATTTATGTTTGTTCTTTGTTTCTGGGCAGTGATATTGAGTTACAAGCCCTGAGTCACTGTGGTTTTCATTTCCACAGCTGAAAATTAATTGACCTAGTGAAACATTCATTTATTCTTTAAATTTTAAACTGCCTTGGTTTCTATTCGTGGGCTCAAAGTCAGGGGCTGGTTGAATGTTTTCTCAGCTGTATTAGTCCCATTTCTTCTGCTACAGCTGGCTGCTGCGTGTTGTAGCACATTGTGCCTATGCTTAATCTAATTCTGCTCTCCTAGGGGTGCAGGATGCTTCCAGCAGCCTCTGGGAACAGGCTCTATATTCTTAAAGCAAGGCTGGTTTTCTCTGCCCAAAAGTTCTGTCTCCACACAGATTTAGGGATGATGCTTTCCAAATTTATGTCCTTTTCTTACTCAGAAATCAGCAATTCCAGCAAAGCTTTGCTAATCTGGATTTAATACAGAAAGAAAGTTTATCTGGGTGCATATGAACTGCACCTGAGAGAGCTGTTGTGTTATGGCTTTGGAGTTGCTGTTTCCTTTGATTTTCCCTTAAATTTGGGATCAAAATGTTCCATCGCTGCTTTTTCCTTTCTCTTTCATCAGCTGACTTAATTTCATTTTCAAACATAAACTCATCACTCTTCATCCTGATGACTCACACCCCAAAGTTATCCGAACTTGCATTTTAATTAAGGCTCAAGTCAACGACACATAAGCCAAAATGAAACTCATTTCCAGCTCCCATGATTGCTAGCACTACAGGACAAACAGATCAGTTTCCTGGTGTTAAGTAAATGGGAGTCTGCATATACACAGGGAGAAAGCATGCTGGGTAAGAAAGCTTGCTGCTGCCTACTCTCTCTGCAGTCAGAGCCAAAAATGATTGAAAAGATTTCAGAAATAAAACTAACCTCAGTGTATTTCTTTAGTTGAGTGTTTTCATAGAAATTGCTCTTCCTGTCTTTGAAGACAATGTTTGCTAACCTCTTCTCTGTATGAAGTTTCTTTTTTTAATGCTGTAGAGAACAAAATATTGATGTTCCTATGACAGAAGGCAAAAAGAACATGAAAATCTCCTGTTTTCTTTAAGAGATGCTTTCCCAAGCCTTTCTAGAGAAAATTTGAGTAGTTTGTCCATTTATCAGCCTGTCAACACATCCTTTGTGTTCTGATTGTGCCATCTGTAGTTTTGGGGTTTTACAGTTGTCAGTATTCCAAAGGCTGAGTTTTGCAATTAACTTGGAGAAGGAAAGTACTCTGTAAAGTGTGAACCCTGGACTGCCACAGCTGAAGAGGAGGGAACACTTGGAATAAATGATATTCAAGATTTATTCCAAAAGACAAACATCTTACAGGCTTTCCTGATTTTTTCTAAACACCATGTTAACAGGCAGTGTTTGGATTTAATTATGTCAAGAAAAAATCAGCAAAATGAAGCCCTGAAAGCTGTGATCCATGACAGTAAATTATTCTATGTTGATTCAAATGTCAGTGTCGTAGTTTTTTTACTATATGCAAACAGTGAATTTAGTGCTGTACATGTATGCGCCTGAGGGCTCTTTTCACATGGGCTGTGGTGTAGTGTTTTATTCTTTTCTGGTTTAGTCTAATTTGGGAAAATACTAGTGGGTCCCCTTGGGAATTATGAAGACACTACTTGGCTTTTAAAAGCTTACAATACCTGTATGAGCTGCCAACAAAACAAGATACAGCTTGCGATGCTGAGGATCTCTGCATCACTATTTCAAAGCTCAGTGCACCCTGCTTATTTGCTTCTGCTTCTGGTTCCCAGGATTAACTATTCAAGGTAGATGGTTTATCAAAATCAGAGTACCTTCCTAGCACCAAATCCAGTAACAGAATTAGGGAAGATTGAGGAACTTTGTCTGAGATCGGAGAAGGGAATCCTTCAGTGGCAGAGCTGACTTAGAACACCCCAGATGTAGACCATGGCCCCAACTTTGATGGCAATTTGTCACCTGTTCTCACTTTATGAATCTCATGTTTTGCAAATACTGCCAGTATTTTTGCTCAGGAAGGAACACTGTTCAATGTAAGTTTGCCACATGCTCCTCTGTACAGGGACAGTTGGAAGCTATGCTTTTTTTACATGCTTTCTAGTACCCAGGGGTTTTTACTCCAGTTTTTGGTGACAAAGATCTGTATATGGGATATTTAATTCCCATTTTCAGTCTCAAACCTAGACACTGGTAAACACAGACATAAGTTACCCTCATTCCCAAGCCATTTCACCTCACATCCACTGTATCTGCTTCAAGGAGTAAATAAGAAGAAACCTTACTCCTCCCATTTGTGTGTGCACAAACACACCATACTACTAATGATTATCCCATGTAGAAGACAGGGGCCTTCTCTTGCATCAGGAATTCTATTCACTCAGGTTGTATCTAGACCTGTGGATTTAAAGGCTTAAACTCTCCTGATGATCTAGCTAGGGCACTCTTGATATTTTCTGGTCTTTGCATATATGAAATTGGTTTTGTAAGCTATTCTGAAGCTAAGAAATGAAGATCTCAAAGTCTAAGACTCTTCAAATTTGCTCTTTAATGCAAAGATCATGTAATCCAGTATGTTGTTTGTAACTCAGTTCTTTTATATTGTTTTCATGCACTTACTTAGAAATTTGGGACTGGGTTTTGGATAAAGGCAACTGTTGGCTGCGTGCTATTATTGAACCAACATGACCTGAGATGGAAAAGGTTTCTTTGGTCATCTGTCCCTTCTCGTTGCCAGGTCAGGATTAGTCTTCATTATTGCACATTTGGCTAAGGTTTTGTCCTGTTTGGCTTTCTTCCTGACAGACCATGATTTTTGAGAATTTTTTCCTGGGAGATGATTATTCAGGCTAATAAAGCTGCAAAGTTCTATTAAAACAGAATCTGCTCAATTGTGAAATATAATGCTTCCCATGGATGTTCATGTGCCTACTGGCTCAAGCTATAGGTGCTTAGGTTTTCTTTTTTTTCCTTTTTGGAAGTGCATTTACATATAAAACATAGCAAATAACCAGATGTCCCTCAGTGAGGGTGCTGCAGATCCTGCCTCACCAATCTGGTCATTGCTTCATGAGTTAGAATGAGAGCAGCACGAGGGTCCCACGGGCTTGTGCTGATCTCATAGAAATATTGCTGCCTGGAAGAACAAGCTAATGGTTCAGAGCCAGCTCACCCTGTCACCATTTTGAGTTCAGTTGGAGAGGATGCTGGTACTATCACCTTGACAGCTTTTTGGCAAGCAGACCCACTACAAAATGAGCTGATGGACTTGGGCCGCTCAAAGGGGTGCACAAAAACATACACAAACCTAATCCAATACAGAATACTCCTGGCAAGCTATGCATGCCCTAAAAATGTTGTTTCCTTACCCAACAACAAAAGCTGACAGCTACTTTCTTATTTTAGACTAGCAAGCTCAGGGCAAGATAATGAAAACTATGAAGACAAGACATCATTCAAGGAAGAGAAGCATGGACATTGATGAAGAAGCCAGAAAGAACAGATGCCACTTTCCAGCTCAGTTGTTTCTAGAAGAAACTGGGATAGAGCAGCCAAGGGTAAATCATAGAATCATAGAATCATAGAATAGTTAGGGTTGGAAAGGACCTTAAGATCATCTGGTTCCAACCCCCCTGCCGTGGGCAGGGACACCTTACACTAAATCATATCACCAAAGGCCTCGTCCAACCTGGTCTTGAACACTGCCAGGGGTGGAGCATTCACAACCTCCCTGGGCAACCCATTCCAGTGCCTCACCACCCTAACAGGAAAGAATTTCCTCCTGATATCCAATCTAAACTTCCCCTGTTTAAGTTTGAACCCGTTACCCCTTGTCCTATCACTACAGTCCCTAGTGAAGAGTCCCTCCCCAGCATCCTTATAGGCCCCTTCAGATACTGGAAGGCTGCTATGAGGTCTCCACGCAGCCTTCTCTTTTCCAGGCTGAACAGCCCCAACTTCCTCAGCCTGTCTTCATACGGGAGGTGCTCCAGTCCCCTGATCATCCTTGTGGCCCTTCTCTGGACTTGTTCCAACAGTTCCATGTCCTTTTTATGTTGAGGACACCAGAACTGCACACAATACTCCAGGTGGGGTCTCACAAGAGCAGAGTAGAGGGGCAGGATCACCTCCTTTGACCTGCTGGTCACGCTCCTCTTGATGCAGCCCAGGATACGGTTGGCTTTCTGGGCTCTGAGCGCACACGGAAGCCAGCTCATGTTCATTTTCTCATTGACGAACACCCCCAAGTCCTTCTCCACAGGGCTGCTCTGAATCTCTTCTCTGCCCAACCTGTAGCTGTGCCTGGGATTGCTCTGACCCAGGATAAATTGTCCTACTAGGCCTTCCAGAATTTTTGTGGGACTTTAGGAGCACTAAGGGAAGGTGATCCAGAAAGCCTAGTAAGGAAAAGAATATCATTACACAAGGAAAGATAAACCAGAAGCACATCCATCAGTTGAGTATGGTTTAATTAGATGAAGCTCAAGATATATTGGCAATCATTTAAAAGATACTCTGCACACTGTGTGATGAGGAGGTGATTTACAAACCCATTGCTTGCAAATGCAAATGCAAGAAAAAGAAAGGCATGTAAGCAAAGCTTTGTGGTGCATTTGGAAGTTTAAACAAGGCAAGTAATCTAAATTTGGATTAGAAATAATGATCCTGAGATAATCCTTATATCTGAAAAATGCAGTACTCTTAGAAGATGCTGAAATTTATAGATCTGTTATTTACTAATAAGAATGCAAGAGCTCTTGAATATTAAAGTTTGGAAATTATACTGATTTTAGTTATATGAGAGGGGAAATATCTGTAAAAATAAATCAGTTTTATTATATCTTCTTGTGATATTATATTATTCTTGTGATATGATACACGAATTGGGAAATGACTTCCCTAAAGGATGTGGCATATAATTAGTAGGATATGATAGGAATTTAAATTACACAGGGCTACAGTGGCTTTCTTCTACAGATGGTGAAATTACTAGTGTGTATTGTGAAATGAATATAGGAACTTTTCTTAATTTCCTGAGCTTATTAGCAAAAAAAAGGTTGTGGGAATGATTAAAAAGAATGTTCTCAGGAATTTGCATTTAAGTTTTAGGATCTGCCTGTTCCTGAGTTAGAAGAAAAAGATTTTCAGAAAAAGCAAGGGAGACTTATTAAAAAGAATTAGAGTTTATTTTTGAAACTAAGGATACTAATGAAAGGTCACGACATCAGTATGAATAATTCACTCCTAAGAAATCTGCCATTTCATCTGCCATGAAAAGCCCCATTGCGCAGCCAAGTCTCTCCCAAATGTGCTCAACAAATGGGACAACAGTTGAAAGTGTTCATAAAAATAATCTGATTGAAGAGATGGCCTTTTGGTAGAGTGATCTACCATCACCACTGTGATAGTGGGGTTTCATCCCTCATCTTGCAGAGATCAAATAGCCAGAACTTGTTAAGAAAAAGAATATCCTCCCAGACTCAGATATCTCAGTGCGATTAACATCTGAGTTTCTATTTCAGTGGAGCACTTCAATTATAGAGGAATTTTATATGGGTTTTTTACCCACATTCTGGAGGGTTAGAAGGTCGGGGCTGTTTGGTTAAAAAATGAAATTATGACGAAAAGTGATGTGAATGCTACAGCCAAAGGCAGCTAAAACAGAGATGTGATGCCACACTTGGGCCATCTCCCTTACCTTTCCGGTTACAATGGAGAGTAATTGTTCATCCCTGGGTTTTCAGAGAAGAAAGGTCTCTGGCAGAGGCAGGAAAGGTCTGAATGAAGGTAACTGAGAAAGAGAGTGAACTGCAGGAAGACAGTTCAGCTCAGGGAAATTCCTATAGAGAGAGATCTTTAGGCTCCCTGGCTCCATCGCAATGGGAGCATGCAGTAGTACAGTGCCTCCTTTCTTCCAACTGTGACACAGTGGCCGACTGTCAGCAGACAATTTGCCTATTTAGCAGCATATTTTTTGCTTAAGTTGTTTTTTTCTGACTAGCAGCCTGCAAACACAGCAGATGCTTATGTTATATAGCTATAAGCTTTCTACTTCCAAGCCGCTAAGCGTGGTCTGTGACAACGTGCACACCACATCTTATTATACAAGTACATGCTATCCATCAAACAATTCAGAAAAGTAGAACTCTTCAAAGTTTTCGTAACTGACTTAGAAACTCTGTTTGTTTTGGATATGCACAGAAGGCAGTTAACTGAGCAGTTGAAAGCACACCATAAATTACGTATGAATCAAAGCAGACGTGGATGTACAAAAGCAAACAGCCTCCCTTCCCCCAAAACAGAGATGGGGATTAGACTTGAAAGCAGTAGAGCATTCAACAGTATGTTGTGGGTGATGGCATCGGATCTAAAGTAGTGGAACGAATGTTCTTTGGGATAAAGGGGATTCAGCAATTTTTCATTATCATTAATCTCCCAAAAGCATGTCTAAGAGAAAAATAGCAGCCACTAACTAATTAGACATCTGCTTTAAAATGCCAAATTCATGTTGTGGGTTTTTTCCTGTAGAATTAATACATGCAAAATGTGCCAGACAGCAGGGGTTGGAGATGGAAGCCCTATTGGCAGAGCAAATGCAGCCCCATGTGTGTCTCTGACAAGCCAGGATAGTTGTTTATCCTTCCCCCAGTATGGCCCTTGCCAAAAGAAAAACCCAACCAAAACCAAAATTGATTCATTTTAGGATCCTCTCCTAAAAATAAAGCGTGGTCTAAGAGCTTTTTCAGAAAAGCAGCCAAAACTTGAGGTAGCACAAACATGTACCACTGCATTCATCTGCAAATGTAGAAGTGGCAGTGACACTTAGAATCTGCTGTTTCCACAGCCTGCTAATTCCCATCCACATTATCCTCTAAAAGGCCGTTCCTTCTAAAGAAACACTGGGAAGCACTGATCCTAGATGAACAGTTTCCAGACCTCTGCATTCACAGGCAAACACTATATAGCCATCGCATTTCTTGAGAATGGGATACCCCACCTTATCTCTGCCTATCCTACACATCCAACCAATCACGCGTGAAATTATTGCTATAAAACACAAAACTCCCTGCTACTAGTCCTCTTCCATAGAAACATGAGCACAAAACAGATTGTAAAGTCACCTGTTTCTACTCCATGGCTACTACTCCATTCTACTCCAAAAGCACGGCTGCTGCCTGCCTCTAGGAGTTTACTAAGAGTCATCCCTGGGATCTAAGGATGACACCTCTGACGTAAGGGTGAGAGATGCACACCTAATTAATGTGTATTGTTTAGGTTGTGCCATACCAACATAAGAATTATCATCTCACTGTACAGAATGACCTGTATATGGGTATATAATTTATTTATATTTTTATACATATATTTAAATAGATTTGGAAATGTACCTGAAAATTTGAGGGAGATGTTATTTGTTTGAGCCAGGACAACATAAAAGAATCACTGGGTTAATTAGTATTCTCCAAAAGTCATAAGTATCACCTCCAATAACCCGTGAGGTATTCATTTATCTGTATTCCAAAGCTGTTGGATTATTTCAAGAAGCTGCAATGAGAAAAAGTTAGAGAAATTATTTATGAGAACAAAACTTGAAATATAAGCTTCATACCCATGAGGTAACACGAATCAAAGCCTGATAATTACCAGTCTGATTCTGCAAAGTCTTAATTGTCCCCAGGTCTGTGTCAGTTCTGCAGGATCTGCTGAGCATCTTGTAGAAGTGAAATCCTCTTGAAAAGCATGATTACCCAGGGATTGATTTTGCCATCCTTGTTGCTGATTTCAGTGGTACTGTTTGTGAAGTGAGGTGCTGGTGTGAATGAGCTACTTATGCTGCTTGTTTTAGATAAAGGAACACCTGAATGAGACTCAGGCATAATTTTGCATTAAAGTTGTTTGCTTGCACCATGGAAACAGCTCTAAAGATCATCTCTAGTAGGCAGTCTCATCTTTATAGAAACAGCTCAAAGGTATCTTTCTGCAGTCCACATTGTAATTATCTTTGATCTTTATTGTCTTTTCCCTAGAGTGGATTGCCAAAGACAGATATACCTGTTCAGCTATGCTAAGAAAAACACAACTTGGAGGTGACTACTTATCTCTCTGAATGCAATGCTGGTAGGACAACGCATTTGCCCTATTTTCCCAATTCTTCAAAATGACTAAAAGCCTTATCAATGACAAACTACTGAGCTCGGCCTTCAAATTTGTTAGGTGAAAATAAGAAACCCCCTTACAAACCTTGCTCCACCATACTGTTTTTCAAGCAATGGGAGGCAGAGTTTTGCCACAAGTAGCATAAATATAATGGGATAATTTGCTGTAATTTTCATCTTTATCCATTAATCTTGAAATGAAAAACAAAAGTAAATCCATCATTGCATCATAAATTTAGTGGCTGCAAAAACTTCTTGCACCAATGACTTAGATTCTCACAGACAAGACTGAACTGATTAGTTAGTTTGATCCTATTCTACTATTAGAACTCTTCTATGATTGGGCACCTTTCACTCTTTCACTTTTGTGCTGAGCCTACTAAGTTGCCTAAGGAGTAACTTCCATGAAATTTCCCATTCTTGATCTGAAGCCATCACAGCTTTGCAATCATTTCGTCTGGCCAACTGGCATTGCCCATCAAAGTTTATTTCCACGATGGATTTCTTTGACACCAGATTTCAGCTATTAGGATATCTAAGGGGAATCACAATTAAACTAGATGATGGGGGCAGAAATGTTACCATCACGCCTCCACTCTGTCACATCAAAAATGGGTACATGTACCAAATATGCTTGTGAAAGTTGACTTTTTAGAGTAGCTGTGCTTTACCTGATGCTGTGAAGAACAGCAGCCTTCCAAGGGAAGTATCACTGCAAAATCTTCCCCAAGGTAGCACTGTGATCACTTCAACAGAGATGGTGGAGAAGCAACCCAAGGTGGAAGCATGGAGTGCCAGAAAATATCTCTCCAAAGCAAGCCAAAATGAAAGCAAACCTCACTCAGGTCCCTGAGATCGGCTGAGCCTCACTTTACTCCCACTGATTTCAATTAGTACCCTGGAACTGATTTCTCCCTGATCTCCAGCACACCTGAGCTACCTTGCTGGTTTATTGGCCTCCTCTCCTTTGACCATGTTTTTCCCTGGCTGCAGGCCAGAGGGAACATTAAGCATCTGAATTTCCGAATTCAATTATACTGTTTAAATAATGATACAAAGCATTGATTCCATTTACTCACAATGGCACAAACCAGCTCTAACTATATAACACCTAGGGCACTTCCTGTCTCACCACTCTCCGTTTAATCACTTTCTTTCAATTAGAAAAATCCCTAAAAGGCTGGTCTGCTTTATACCATTAGAGACACTGAATACCCCAGGCATTACAGCAGCTTTTATGTAGTGTTTTATATCCTGGAGAGAAAGATTTGCTTGAAATGAAATAGACGGTGTATTTGAATCTTTATATTTCACACCTACAACTCGAACTGAAACTGCTTGGGTACAGGCACAGTCTGACCTGAGCTTATAAACACTGCATTTATAAACTCTCTTTGCTGGTGTGGCTGCACAAAATATACTCTAAGGTGGGGATATGAGGGTCTTTGCACAGAAATTAATGTGTAGGGGGCTCAGAGCATGTCTGATGCAGGGCATTTCTGTGTTTCACAACCATAACTTTCCCCTTTGCTGCCATCAGCATCTGCTTTCTGTGTATTGCCAGTGCACAGGCATTTGGGGAAGCAGAAAGACCCTGCCTCATGTGGATAACACACACAAGAGTTTGGTTTGACCTTTCTGCCCCTGAAGTCCATGGCAAAGATCTCTTTGATTTGGACACTGCAGGATTAGACTTGTATTTTCTCCATGTACCAGTGCTGCCAGTGAGATGTTGTGAGGAAAAGGAAGCATGGGGACTAGAACAGGAAAGCAAATGCAAATCTATGGCTTTCCTTTCTTGGGACTGAAATCATAGGGTTTCTAACCCAAGTTTCCCATACTGACTTGCCCAAGCAATCCCTTTCTTGCTCTCTGTGCCACATTTGTTCAGCCGCTTTCCTAGGGGAGGATAAATTTGCAGCTTCCTTGAATTGATTAAGAGCAGCTTTACATTAATAACAGTGTCCTCTTGACAGCTCTTAATGCTGATCTGCTATGCTGCTGCAGCTATGGTCCCAACACGTTATCCAGCAGCCATAAGCAGTGGAACTGCAAATCCCCACTGAAGCCAAGAAACATCCCATCCCTGGTGTTCTCGCTGGTCCTACTGGCCCAGCAGAAGACAGGTCTCATCCCTTATCCTTCGGGGTTGCTAATAAAGTCACAGCTAGTCTGATGCTGCCCTGACAGCCCAGCACAGGGCTCATTGCACCCACCTAGGAGACAGTTTTCCTTACTGCTTACTATTCCATCCATCACCTATGAGCGTTTGCTGCCCACCGAGCTTCACAGTCAATCTGATTTGCTCATCTGCCCCCCAGAGAGAGATTTACTCACTGCAGATATCTCTCCTTTGTGTCCTTACCTCCTCCAAGATCCATTAGTGTCTCCTGTCACTCAGGGAATGTGCTATCAACATGCAGACTGATTAAGATCTCATTTGGTTTTCCTTGCAACCACCCTCATTCAACCCTTATGGACATCTGCAAGTTTGTTCTTAGCCTTAAGGGTTCCTTCTACCTGTGCTCATTTTGACTCAAGAGTGAGAGCAGAGGGGGCTGCGGAGCTGCTTGAATGTAGTCATATCCCCCTTTACAAAAGCTTCTCTCCCCACATGAGGACAAGGAAATTCCTATCAGATCCAACTGCTCATTTTTATATTGAAAATGCCTTAGCAGACCTGCTCTGAAACATGTTCAGCTATATCAGTCTGGTGTAGGTTATTCACCTGCCCTTATCCTTTTTCCTGAGTTTCTTTGTTATCTAAGACACCATTTACTGGAATTACACTTTTATCTCTAAGATGAGACAGGCCTTCCTAGATTTGCCTTTTTGGGGTCATCACATCTTCATCACAGCTCTGGAATAAGCCATGGAGTCGAACTGCTGAAATCATGTCTAAATTCCATATACCACATTATAGCTTAGATGCCAAAAATACCTTCTTACTGATGTGGGATTTTCCTCCTCTGAACCTGGACTCACATCTTCCTTTTCACTAGTTGGTCACTGATTCTCACACCAGGAAGATTTGAAGGTAGTAAAGTCATTTATGGTGTGATCTTTTCCCTATGTAACTACTGCAAAGAGATTTTTAATTCTTAAATATTAGTAGAAAGGTGGTGAGGAAAGCCATAATCTCAGCTTGCTTGGTAGCTTTATTCACCTCCTTATGTACCTATTTCTTAAAACTAACAACTCTTATTTAAAACTATAGCTACATATTGATGCTGTCATTCGTTTTGCATAATTACTTTCAGAGCAAAGAGGGTGTAAAATGTTCTCATTTTACTTGAGGTCATTTTATATTCATTTACCACTCAGATGTGAATGACCACACCAGGAACGCTGTCTGGAGAATCACAGGTGAATGCCCACTCCACCTCCTGCTTCCCAGGGCAGCTCTCCAACCTGAATTGATAGAGGGCTGGGATGTGAACAAGCCCTTCATCTCAATGGAGCCTTGAATCTTAAGATTAATGTAGGTGGAAGAAAAAAACCTTTTCCCAAAAGGTTTAGGCATGCTCACATCATTTGTGAATGCAATTACTGTAAAGGATGCTCCACTCAGTATAATGTCATTTCCATGAGAAAGTGGTCTATATTTAGTTTAAAACTGTATATTGAGTTTAATATGAGGCTCAAACTTTACCGATGAAGGCTACAGACCATGGCTAAAAGTTGTAATTGTCCTTTTTCTCTGAGTCTGTTTGACATCTCTGCATAATCTGCTTGGGCAAATGAAGAAAATCACAGGGCTCCGACTCCATGGTGCAACCTGCAGTGTGTGAGTTAAAGGTGTAGAATGCAATTTTTCATAAGGTTCTTTGCTGGAAAACTTCTCCAGAATATAAAATAGCAGAAAACATCAGGCTGGTGTATTAGCTTTGAAAAATAGAAGGCACAGACACAGCAAATGAAAACTGGAATATGTGTGTTACATGCAAAGCCTCCAGAGGAACAGACATGGAGGACTGCTGGGAATCAAATGAGGCTGGGGAAAGAGCTCAAAGGAATTTTGCTTTTGGAAGGAGGAGACGGAGACATAAATTGATGAAACTTCCATTTTATTCAGGGAAAATTACATTTTTTCTCTTTCATCTCTCATGTGTTCCTCTCAACCCCAGGTGCTTTCATTCCCTCTGGCCTGCGAGATTATATATTGAATAGGAACTGGCGTAAGGGGTCAGTTCCCCAGCTCTTTTCTCTTACACTAAATGGGTGGTTTTGGTTGGAGCAGAAGCTTCCACATATGGCTGCAGTTTGGGCTTTCTCTGCTGGAGAAATTTGCTCCTTTGGCTGGGTACAGAGAGGGCTTACAACTAAGACATAGGTGGGATTTTATCCTCTTTCCTTTTTGAGTAAGTTTCTTGTTTTTTTCTTACATTACAAAAAGGACAAACTGATTTGTTTCTAAATGCATAAGGTTTTTTATTATTCTTGCTATTTCAAATTCATTTCTTGGAGGTTCACAAATTTCATCTGAGGTTACTTTTATGTTCAGATGGAGCCCTTGGATTTTATACTGTAAGTGGAAGAGACAAGCTAGAGTAGCAGGCACAGCAACATGGAAAGCCAGAATAAAAGCAAAAGGCTACGGAGGCTGCATTCATAAAACAAAATGAAGCAATAAACTAAGAGGAAGCATTCTCTGAAGCTGGTTATTTCATTTCTGATGGCATCAGCTCCCACAAAACAGCCAAATAATGTAGGCAGATGTAATCTTTCGCTCCATAACGTTTGTCAGATAATAAATATAAGTACTGCCATCCTCCCTGGGATTGTTGGCTTTATTTGAGATACCTGGAAAAGAAATGCCCTCCCTGAGAAATATTTAAAACAGAAGCAATTTGCTATTGTACAGAAACTCGTAATAATCTCTTTGTTTCTCAGTTTTTCAGGGCACTCTAGTGACTAGTGAATTTTGCCTTAATTCAGTGAGAAAGAATTTCTCATCTGGAAGGAGAAAAGACTTGATACCAAAGATGGAAGGTGTTTTGCTGCATGCTTCTGATGTGGACCATTGCAGTTTATCCAAATTCAAAGTTCAGAATTAGATGCCTGGTTTTATCTGGTCATTTGTTAGTGACTTGCGTCACTCTTTGGGCTCTGTTATGCCTGAGAGGCAAAACTGCTGATCACATTTCTAGAATGGGAATCATTTAAAACTGTAATACACTACTCAGAAATGCTTGTGTCAGGCTGCTGTGTTCCTTGATGATGAGGACCAAGATTTAGGAGTCAAAGAGGCTAGGACAGACCTGAGGATGCAAGGGTACTGCACCTCACCATAGGGGCTACTGTGATGTCCTGCAATTATGGGAGTTTGCACAGATTGGCAAGCAGACAGTGGGAATCTAAGTGAAAAGTAATGTATGGTTAAATGATTTCACATCATAGAATCATTGAATGTTTGGGTTGTAAGAGACCTTAAACCCCATCCAGTTCCAACCTCCTGCCACGGGCAAGTACACCTTCCACTAGACCAGGTTGCTCCAAGCCACGTCCATTCTTGGCCTTGAACACTGCTAGGGATGGGACAGCCACAGCTTCTCTGGGCAACCTATGGCAGTGCCTCATCACTCTCATAGTGAAGAATTTCTTCCTAGTGTCTAATCTAAAGCTACCCTCATCATACGTTAAGAAGGGATGGGATCTTCTGGCCAGCCAAATACTCTGGAAACTAAGATCAGTGATGGTCCTGAGTGTAACATAACTCTCCAAGGCATAATACGCTCCTCCAGTCACAGGTAGGTGCCTTCTGCGGCTGTTTCCTAATTGTCATATAGGGATACCCCATATAAAGCACAATCACACTCTGGAAAGTTGAATGCTTCAATATATGTTTGAAAAGAGCATCTAAGGTGTGGATGCATCTGAATTCTCTGAGTATATGGAGAAAGGATTTAACTGTAAAGGGCTTAGAAAGGACAACCTGCCAAATGTTAGTTTAATCTGTGTAAATGTTTAATTTAGATGGGAAAAAACATTATTTGCTGCAGGGGAAACCTTGCTTTGTTTGGCACTAAAGAAAAAAGGTTAAAATAAGAATGTATTGCAGGTCAATGAAGTTCATAATTGATGAAATGAGAGTTCAGATGTCATCATCATAAATCATAGAGTCATAGAACTCTGTTTGTTCTTATTAGGAGAAATATCTTCCTATTAAACTTAGTATTTCCTGGTGCCAGGATTATGATAAAAAGTGCATTGCTGTCCAGGATGTCTTCATTCACCTATTCTACAACCACAAGACATCCAGGCTTTCTTTTCAGCAGTTCAAACCTGAGCAGACAGTAGAGCTCTTTATCCACAGATAACACTAAAGGGATAATTATCAAGGTAAACTTTAGGTATTTAATATTTATTCCAGTAAACAGATATGCTACACAGGCACGTTAGCAAGCACATACAGCATTGCAATAGGAGAAGGAGTGCAACAGAACGTGTCTACACTGTTCCAATGATGACTTTATCTTGCACCCTCTCTCAAATAATTGAAATTTGTTGGACAATTTATAGGCAATATTATGTTGAACACAAGTCTATTAATTAGGTTTTGCTGTAAGGAAAGCTGTCCTCTGTGGTTTGTACTATGTTAACATCATAACATTGTTCCCCAGCATAGGCTGCAGGATGTAGACGTTCAACCAGTACCCTTATCCAAAACAATTACTTCACATACCAGAGTAATGAAGGAATTGTGGTTTGCCCTTTAGCTGTAACCAAAAATATCAAGAAAGATCAAAGGAAGGCTTTTCCCTGGATGTCATGCTCCATTTCCACTTCATTTCCCCTTGCTTGCCTTGATTGACGCTCCAAGCTAAGGAAGAGAGTTTTGTTTTCTCTGAGCTGATTTTCCTTCTCAAGTGTAAACAAGCAGAGATGTGTTGAGTGGGTAGCACAGGAGGTCAACAAGCTAAAATGAAATTAAAGATATCGGAATTGAGTACACCCCAGAGTCTTATAGGAACAAGAAAAGCATCTCCAAGGTTGGCCAACCATACTGGTGGGCTAATAACGAAAGGGATGGGCTATGTGTGACAGCCCTATAGCATGCTGCAAGTATAAATGCCGTATTGTGTGCTCCTTCCTGGTCAGGATTTGGGGTACAGCTGTGCCAAAGTCCAGTCCTAACCCTGAGGCACCTGCCCTGCAAGGAGGAGGGTGCCTTGTAGCAGAGGAGGGCACTAAGGAGTACTGACATTTGTCATTGGCCTGGGGTTTTGGGGTATCCAAGTCCATGTATCCTAAGGTGCCATTAATCCCATTGCATGGGACATCATGTGTAACTATAATGACATTTCAGTTTTTGAGGTGCCACATCCTTTCCTCCTTAATGCTCAGCCACAACTATACATCTTTTACCCTTCTGATTCTCTCCTCCATCCCACTGGGACGGGGATTGAGCAAAAGGTTGTGTGGTACTTAGTTGCTGGCTGGGGTCAAACCACAACATTGTGTTTGTCGAATACCCTGTGGCATGCTTTTAAATGATGGCTGGAAAAAAGTCAGTAGGTCTGCTGTTAACGGACTGATATCAGTGCTCACCTCAGGCATCGCAAATTCTGGTTCGCACCTACCCCCAGCTGAGAAGATTCTGTCCCATGGTCCTCAAAGTCCTGTCTTTACTACACCACATCCCTCTTGGAGGTCTTGCTTGGGTCCAGCTCAGGACACTGAGGCCTGTAGCTGCTCAGAGGCAAAACAGGCAGAGCTGAGCCTGTCTTCGGAGCCCATTGCATGAGGCTGTTGTTGAGATAACAGTGTAGGACACAAATCCCTCTCAGAAAAAGATTTTTTTTCTTATTGACAACATCTACTACAGGCACGAGAGCAACCACTAAATAATGTAGAATATAAAACTAATGTCAGTTAACTAGGGAAAAAAAAGCATTAACATAAGGGGATCCAATTTACCTTACAACCTACCTCGTGACTGAAGCGCAAGAAAAGGGTAAATGTGCATTAGGTCATAAAAACGATGATAGTTTTCCCTAATAAAAAGCATTACTGTCATCAGAAACACTTGAAATATTTATGACTGAGTCTCCATCTTCCCTTTGCTTCAGCTGTGATTTAATTATGATGGTAGCACCAGTCTGTTAATATTGTTTTGATCTGGCTTAATTTGCCTTCCTTAATTTAGGCAAATTACAGGAGGTGAGAAGGGCTGACTGAGTAACCTTATTAGCAGAGAGACCTTCTTCAGGATGCAGACTGAATGAAGGTTAAAGAAAAAAAAATACAACCAAAAAAGAAAGCAAAATAGTTCAGGATGAAGCCGCATTTAGATGGCTGCTCTTAGAACAAGAAGTTAATTTACTTGAGCCCATCTTAGGATCAATATTTTTATTAGGGTTTTATTCAGGGAGGGGTTGTTGGTTTTCTTAGTTTCTTTGGTCTTCAGCTCAGTGTTTTGTTGACAGTATAATATATGAACCTTGCTCAATGGCCATTATTTGTATTTATGGTATTGTACATCATCCTTCCACAAAGGAAAAGAATCATTTTTCTGAAAATGATTATGTCCAAATTATAGGTTTTCCCCCTATTAAAAAAAATAAGCACAGACAGTAAAAGTATTTGTGGAAGCTCTTTCTTGTATTTCTCTCACTAGTGCAAACACAAAGTGATCTCATCAAAATGCATGAAATTACCCCAGCATAAAATTAACATGGGAGGAGATTTGGGCCCAGCCTTTTATATATATTCTGAAGTATCAAAACTGCCTCTGCTACATAAGAGCTGCATTCATGTAATTCAGGAAAGGATGGGGTCTAATGCACTCTGATTATTTGTTTATCAATTTTCCCTGGCAGCACCAGTCTATACCATTGAATAAATTATTATGTTTTGATTGATTTTTTCTTGCTTTAGGCATGAATTTTTATATTTGAGGTAATCCGGTAACAGAAAAAAAGTAAAACATGAACCCCAACTTTCCAAAGCAAAAAGCTATATCTGTAAGTCCCATGGAAGAAAAAATGGTGGTAATTTGTTCTTCTGCATTTGACACTTAAATAAAGACCAGGGGGATTTTCCAGTACAGGGTTGGATTTTTATTCCAGTTGTCTTTGTTTTTAACTCTGTCCTGCACATAGCAGGAATTGATGATGGCTGCTCTCAAGGAGAACTGATTTGAAAAACACTGGAGAGTGACCTCCATGAGCTTTGGATCAGGCCAAGCTGAGGCTTGCTTGGCTTCAAAGGCTGCTGGTTTTTCTTAGATTACAGATGTGATAACCAAACATCCTTAAAAATGAACAGAAACCCCTCTCTCAATGGACCTATGTTTAATTTGAGGCAGACAGCTGAAGGTGAGCATTTTAACTGAAAACCAAGACCAAAACATTTTAGAACTGCATGCTTCAACTTGTGTTTGAAAGCCTTCAGATGCTATCCTAGAATTCCTTGGTCTGTTCAGAACTTTCTCTCTACTTCAGTCTTATCTCTTATTCTAGCAGATGTGGACAATACTTAACTTTGCTACTGCTATAGAAAATAGACTTGCTGGCCTAGCAAAAGGAAACCTTGAAGGGGCAAGGCAGCTCACCTCCAAGGAGGCAATTACTAGGGAGAGGAAGCAGATAAAGAGCAACGTTGTCATGGGAATATATAAATCAAAAGATAAAAATAACGGTCAAGACTGCCCTGAACTTAGCAATAATGGCAGCTGCTACCTTTGTTGCTATTATTATGGAGGAATTCAAAGTACAGACGCTGTTATGCTGCTCGGGCCCACTGTTGCAAGAACATCGTAATAAGAAGAAAAACAGCATCTGTGAATATCTAGAAGAGAATGAAGTGGCAGTCAACTACAAAGACTTTGATTTACCACGTCACTTCAGAGCACTCTAATACAGTTTGTGAATGACCAAGAGGTCTGTGTTGGGGAAAAAAGTTAATTAGGGAAGTGTGGTGGTTGGGAATGAGCCCTTCTGGTATGGGTCTTGGAATATCAGCAACTCAATTGGCATTAAACAGTAGCTCAATGTTTAACTGGGAGAAAGTATATCTTGTCCCCACCACCCCATGCCTTCCACTGGAATCTCCACATTTTCTTCTCATGTCCCTGTGTTACAAGGTATTTCTGGTTAGTAAGATAGAGCATTTGTCAATTTAAAGCCAAGAAATACTAGGTATACATAAAAAGGACACGGAACTGTTGGAACAAGTCCAGAGGAGGGCCACGAGGATGATCAGGGGACTGGAGCACCAGGCTGAGGAAGTTGGGGCTCTTCAGCCTGGAGAAGAGAAGGCTGCGTGGAGACCTCATAGCAGCCTTCCAGTGTCTGAAGGGGGCCTCTAGGGATGCTGGGGAGGGACTCTTCATTAGGGACTGCAGTGATAGGACAAGGGGTAACAGGTTCAAACTTAAACAGGGGAAGTTTAGATTGGATATAAGGAAGAAGTTCTTTACTGTGAGGGTGGAGAGGCACTGGAATGGGTTGCCCAAAGAAGTGGTGAATGGTCCATCCCTGGCGGTGATCAAGGCCAGACTGGACAGAGCCTTGGGTAACGTGGTTCAGTGTGAGGTGTCCCTACCCATGGCAGGGGGGTTGGAACTAAATGATCTTAAGGTCCTTTCCAACCCTAACAATTCTATGATTCTGTGATTCTATATCCATCATGCTTTTCCTCTCCAAAAAAAACCCCACATGCAGCCCTAGGAGATTAGATTTGCTTCATGTTTTCTCAATAGAAAGCAGTCAACCCAGACAGACCCTACAAAGCTTCCGGTCACCAGACTGCAGTCAAGCAGCCCAACCTCATTCATTCCCAGACATAAGCAACCACAAAATTAAAGCAATTAGAGCTGACAGTCTTTATCAATTTGGGGACAAATAACAAAGGAAGTTTCAAGTCTACTGAAAGCAAGGTGTTATTGAGGAAGTTATGTATCACACATCAAGATGTGAATACATGAATAAGGATAAACCATAATGGTGTACTTCATGCAGTCCTCATAAAAATCCTTGACACTGGCAGACTAGAACAGGCTACATACCATTATTTTGTTGGCTCTTATTTTCTGACATAATGTCGTGGTACTTTTATCAATTTTTATATTGCAGTAATAAGAGGATAAGTCCCCTTTAGTTTTATTTTTCAAGGCCTTATTCTATTTCAGGGAGGTATTTCGCCATAAGATTTCTGAGTCCATTTATTTGGGGCAGGTTGCAGATACTTCTAATGGAAACATATAATTTACTTGGTACCAGAGGGATAAACATAGGTATCCTGTATTTTTTCAGGATAAATCCTTTTCTTATAACCATTCAATGTCTGTCCTTAATATTTATCTCCCATATATCATTTGCTTTAAGATGGATGAGCAATTGCACCAATATTAAAGATAGTTAAGAGTAATTACCCTCCACAATATCAATCACCCAGCTGCCGGAGGGATGTCACCTTGTATGACAAAAATGGGAGCATAGGAAATTAGAAAGGAGATTAATGTCATGTTCTGATGCTCTTGCATAGAAGCTATATACAGTTTGCATCTCTACTGTTTGATCTTTCCATAGCTAAAGTAAATTGGTTTACGAAACATTCAGATGCACATGATGAAAGATTAGATACAGTAAACATTTAAATTAATCTGTCAACCAAGTGTGTACAGAATCAATACCAGTGAAGATTTTGAACTAAATTCCTCACTAATGAGAGGTTTGTTTTTTTTCTTGAGTGGAGTTCTTCTGAAAGGCAAGTGTCTGCCATCTCATCTAACCACAGCAAATGACCTTCCTCTTTGAAGATAACTTGAGCTTGTTGGATTTAAACTCAAAATCTTCTCCTAACAAGGATCACTGATAAGCACTGAAGTTGTCTGGAAGGAGACACCACGCTGTTGCAGGCAGTATCTCCACTCAATGCATGGATACACAGTATGCTCTGTGAAGATGTGAAGGAGCTCTGTGTGTGCTTTGAGCTGGCCAAAACCCTTCGACCGCGTTAGGGTGGCACAAAGCAGAAGGAGGTCAGTCCTGACAATGTGCTGATGGAGTCACACAGCTTTTGCATGGCACCTGGGATGGATCCAGGGGGGCTCAGAGTGCAGGCAGTTCATTGCTTTGAGGTAGTCACCATTATATAAGCATGGTGACTTACTGGGTGCATTATAACACTACTGGGAATGCATCTATGGCTTTTTATCTGATGTGCTAAAGCCAAGAAGGGCCAAGAAATCTGGCTGGTGTTTGGGGATAAAAATGCTGTGCCAAAGCAAATCATCCTCTGAGCTTTGCTTTTGTAACTATAACTTGCTTCTTAAATACATATGAGCTTCATTCTAGTATGACCTACCATATTATCTCCCAGATGCTGCCCTTGGGAAAGAGAAGAATCTGCAACCTACAGGAAAGATTTCAATGTCCATAATAGATTTGGGTTTTAGTCCTTAGATAGATTTAAATTAAAATAAATTCATCAAATTCCCATAAAGAACATACTGAACCAAAAGCTTGCGAGTTCTCTGAATTCCTTCATGTTGAACTGGACTGGTCTGCTGAGTAAGTCGAATTGTAATGAGACATGGTTTGATGTGGCTGCCAATGCCTAGAAGGCTGCTTTAATTAGGAATTACTTTAGAATTAGGATACTGTGGCCTTATCAGATCTGCTTGGATCTGTACTTTAAAATAAATTGGGTCATTAGAAAGTGTAGTATGGTTAATGCTAATGAGTTGGTTGGTTTAATTACACAAGGAATCAGCTTTAATCATTGGATGATGGGGGTTTTGTTGGTGGGGTTTTTTTGTGTGTTATTTAGAACTACTAGCAGTGATGATGCTAATGTTCTCTGTGCTAAATGTCTTCTCATAGCACATTTACTGTTTATCATGTCTGGTGATACGACCTTGAAAGTGTTACAGAGAGAAAAGAAAATAAATCCACATCAAAAAGCTGTGCCTGATGCTGATTTTCTGAATAGGAACATGTTTTCTCACCTCTCTTTGTCAGGTGGAAAGTAATACCTAATGTCTTTCCAAGCTTAGAAAAGCCATAGAGATTTCAACTAACGCCTCTGGTCTATTTTTAAACAGAGAGTGTTAAACGTCATCTGGGAGGGTGAAGTGTACTTAGAGCAGCAAGCCTATGCTGTTCACTGCGTACTTTGTGTAGTGAGAGTTTGAGTTGTAACTTACTATCATATGATTATATGAAAAATAAATAAGTAGAAATTATGAACATATTTATAAACTTTAATAAAGGGCTACCTTATGCCCAGAAGATGCCTTTGCCAGCCACCTGGTATCTTTCTGATTATTGTTCATCAATAAATGTATTTTGCACGGACCCTGATAAAGTTTGTAAACGCATGCAGGCCAGTGAAATAGCAGATATTGATGAGCCAGATCAGCCACATAGAGTCACTTAATCCATTTAGTAAATCAAGCCCATGTGAGAAAACATATGGAAGCACCTAACACAAGCCATATGTTGGGAATGGATCAGGAAAAGCAGCTCACCACAAGCCCTCCTGAGTCAAAATCAACTTGTGGGCAGATTGAAGAAGACTGGTGAATGAGCGCAAAGAAGTGATCTCACCTGGAAACAAGAAACCAGCACTAAGGAGTTTCATCTAACACTGGTGTTCACTGTAGAATTCAGACTACTTCACCTGATTAAACCCTAATTCTCCTTTAAAAAGTGTATGAATCTCTTCAAATATTTTGGCACATCTACTGAAAATACCTTCCATAACCAGCAGGGGTTTGGAGGGTCAGTCCAGCCAGTTCTCCTCTGAGGGCAAGCTTCAGCTTGCAGTGCCTACCCAAGGAGATATTTGCCAGTGCATGGCACTGCACACACAGAGTATGGGCACAGTCAGTCTGTACCAACGAGATTCTCCAAAGACAACAAAATTTGCTAAGTTCGTGACAAGCTTGGCCTCAGCCACCTCTCTCTGTTGCTGTTCTCATCTTTAAATGCAGCATCTTAAAAGCTGTTAAATGCTGCAGACTGCACAAACTAGAAATATGAATTATAAATAGTATGTGCCAAGCAGAATGTAAATGGTCGTACTTATACTGTATGGGAACTGTTGGCCCCATTTGTCCCATAAGGCTTTCTGTCAGAAGGGCATTAGGTGAATGCTAAATACCTCAAGAGCAGAGTGCTAAATATTGACCCTCATTTACGGTTATTAGACCATATGCTTTGCCGTCAGGGAGCATGAACATTGCTTACTCCAGATACAAGAAACAGCAGTCCCATCTGCTAGTGCCACTCCAAAACTTGCATTTTTGATGTGGACCCAGTACTGAACACCAGCAAGATCTCTAGAACCTTACCAGTTTAACAACTGAACCATCAATGAAAGTCTCATTGTCTTCCAGGACTTAGGTTTTGATCCAGAGTGGTTTTTATATACCTGTGCAAAATACATTTAAAGTATTCCAACTTTTTAACAGAGCAAGCTGAGTAACAGGAAAATGCAATATTTTATGTAGTGTTTTGGTTTTAATACTTTGGAGGAAAAAGTGAGGGCTTGGAGCTGATCACTGAAGGAATTACGTGCTTTGGAAAATGTGTTCTATACATCTTATTTGCTGCATGCAGGATATATGCATGCATATTTTCACTGAAATAAAATACACAGTGTTATATTTCTTCATTTCAGTCAAGCATAGATGTCTAGCCTGCCATTATAGATGATTAGATTGCTATATTTACTGCGCTGAAATTATTCTTAATAACACCATTGCTCTCATCCTGCTTCTTAAACTCCAGAAGGGAAATTGGTATTGTGGCTAATTATTTTCAGCAGTTCTGAATATAACAAAACTGCACACACTGGAATTACACGTGTTTCTGTTCACAAAAACACATACCCCACTGCTATAGAACAATAGTGATTTAAAGAAAAAATATAATCCCTCCTGTTTTATCCATATATCATAAATAATAGGTATATTTGTGACGCATGTTGCATGGAATAATGTCTTACTTTTCTCGGCAATTGCTTTACTCATCTTTAGAGTACAGCTCTTGCTAACAGCAAAGAAAGGGACACCTATTTCCTCCCCATGGCCATTTAAACATAATAACCTCAGACCATTTGTCATTTTCATTGCAGTGTGGTTAGTAAAGGAACAGATACTGAAGGCTTATTTCTGACTTGGCATTTGAACATGAAACTCCAAGACTGCAGAAGTAACGTTTAAAGCATCCAACAGCACATGCCTCGTGTGCTCCCTCTGCAGAGAGACCTGCTCTGTAATATCCAGAGGGCTGCACCTGGGAATGAATGAGTCACCTGAAGTCAGATTTAATAGTCTTATTCATTGTTTGGGTGTTGGAAGTCTTCAATTTAGTTTGTTGCAGGTGTCCCAGAGGTGAGGACCAAAACCAGCTTCTGGAACAGCACATAGCACTGCTCTTTCCCAGACATCATACACACACACTGGCCCCTCATTATCTGCTCAGAGAAACGGATAAAGGTAAAGCATAACCTGCTCTCCTCTATTCGTTCTGCTCTGTGCTAAGCCAAGAGGAGGATGCTAGGGTGAGGCAAAGTTCTTCATTTGTTACCATGAAAAGGAAAACAAAAAACTAAGAGGTGCACCCTGAAAAACCAAACAAAACAAAACCACCACACCAAAAAAAAATCAAACAACACAATAAATTATTTTATTTGAATGTGACATCTTTCTGTTAATCAAGTGGAGCTCATTTAATAGATGGGTTCAAAAAATGGGCCTCTTTGACCTGAATTTGCCCTTTCTGACATTAGGTGCTCACATTTAGATGATTTGTCTCAAGCTGGTTTTGGAGCTCTGTCGGTAATCAAAGGTGTTTCCTCTCCTGAGACAAATTTCCCTGAAGGGCAGTTTGTCCACCTAATTATTCTACACCATATGTAGCTAATGAGATGACAGCTTCTCAGAAAGACAGATGAGATGAATCCCACCTTTGGGGCCTTGACTCAAATGCAAATGAAGCAGCAATGGACAAGTCAACGTTAAAATAATTTATACGTCAAGTCTTAATAATTCTTGAAGGTGAGAAAGAAGAGCTGCATAAACTTTACTTAGAGTGAACATTACTTGAAATGATGAGGATGCAAACCTGATGCATTTCATGTCAGCCACCTGTTCTTGTGGAGTGGCTCGTTTCCTGTACTTCCTTAGCAAAACTATTTCAAGCTTCTTTCTCTCCTCAGCACTGAATGATAAGCTTGATAGTGGATATAGTGTTATTTTGCATGAGTAGATGCTGCATTCATTTATAAGGCTTTAAAATCAAGCTTAGCAGCTTGATGTAAGATGAATACATGTCCCTGTTACTTATTTTTAGTCAATAAATGTAAGATATATAATTTACACAAAGAGAATAATATCTGGCAGGAGTCTGTTGCTGGGAGTAGTTGAAACTGCACAAGGTATCCCCATTATCCCATCAGCCTAATTTTGCTAAGCTCATTTTAATGAAGCGCACAAATGTGACTGCCTATTCAGCCTCTCATCCTGGGAACATATTGTAATTAACTGCCTAAGCAGCTGTACGGCAATAGGAGAAGGCTTTAAATGATGTGAATCTGTTGATATTACTTGTGTTAAAATGATTTTGGAGATTGGAAAGGAAGATCTGATTGCCTTTTACGGCAGTGTCTAAAACCTAAATGAGTTCTGACACCTGAAGGAAGAAGAAATAACCTGCAGACTTCACATTTCACAGGCTTCACGGGCTGTAAAATGCACTTGGAAGCTTGATCACCATGACCTAACCTTTGCAATTATTTCAGCCCCTCCAGTTATTGCCACATATTTGATCCTCAAATGTTGTTTAATTGACATCGTGTATGTTAATATAAACTCAATGGCAAAGGAACAGCTATTCACTGTATAAGACAACTTCTTTGTTACCGCAAGGAACCAAGGTACCATCAATGACTTTTCCCATCAGTAAACAGCAATGGTACACTGCAAGCCTGCAAAAAACTAGAAGTACTTGAGGGAACTATTACAACACTGTATTAAATGGGAGCAAATGGAGTTACTCTGGCAGACAGCTACAGTTTGTAAGGCCAGGATGGGTCAAGCCTTGAATAATAGATTTAAGGTACTAATAGCAATATTTAAAACACTGTCTTCTGTAGGATGACATAATGGTTCTGCAAAGCTGATTGCTATCTTTGTTTCCTAAAAGTAGACTGACAGATCAAGGCAAATTATGGTATAGAGTCCATCATGGTGAATTTAATGCAAACAGTGACAGCAGATCAACACCCAAAAGCAAGACCTAGCAAGAAAATAGATCCTAGATTTTATGGCATGTTTCTGATCTCAGAGTCCTCATCCTCTACCATTTGCCACCTTTATCAGTCTGCACCAGTGTCCTAACAAAGCCTTCAGGAACAGATGTTTTGAAATTGGGTTTCAGTTTCAAATTATGTGGCCAGGCTCAGGCTTCCCTCAGGCTAGGAAGGAATGGGAGTGATCCTTCACGTTACTGTTTGGTCTGCTAGAAGCAGGGACAGAGAGGTTAGGCTGTCAAGGATGTGCTTCTGAGTGCTTGCTCAAGGGGAGCCCTAAGAAAGAGTATGGGAGAGAGCAATGTGGTTGAACATTTCATCTGTCTTTAAGAACCTCTGCAGCTGTAAGCCTACATCTGTCTGGGGGGCTGATTCAGCAAGAGGCTTCCAGCAGAAGATGCAGTTCTGAATGGTCATGGAGCAGGAGCAAGAGATGCTGTTGCTTAGTAAGACCTGTGAACCCATGAACATTTTATTGTTTGCTTCTGTCTTTAAAACCAAGACATTCTTGCAACTCACATTTATAGATAGCCTTCATAACCACATCTCTTGGCTATCTGTGGTTTCCCTCCGTAACTGCTTGTTTGCAAAGATCACTTGATGCATCTTGTTTAAGAACATAAGGTCCCCTGTGAAGAAGTTTCTCATGAGCTAGAGGGGTACTGTTCAATACAGAGGCATCTGGGCCTTATTAGTGTTACCATTTGTATTTCAGAGAGCACCACAGAGATTTGCAAAGAGCTGTTCTTTAGCTGGAAGAATGGGTTTCCCCATGAAAAGTTCCTTCAGGGACATGAAAATCGAATGTGGAAATGGCACAGCACAAAGCACACAAAATGGCATTCTGACGTGATTATGGGGAATATAAACTACAGCCACATGAGTACTAAGTACTAAATATCAGCATAAATATTTGTCTATTCCAGATTCTAACAGAGATTTAGACACAAAAGTACTAAAGCATTTGTTCTAAGAGTATGGATTTTCATATTTGTGCCCTTATGAGCAGTATTAATTCTTCATTTGAAGTACATTTGTCTTCATCATTCAGAGTATCCCTTTTCATTAGCACTGGTAATTCAGTCAGAAACATGCTGTATCCATTCCACTGATTATGGTCTAAACTACCCTCTTGGGTGAGAAATGCAAAAAACATTTATTCTGCTTTAATTAGACCTCCAGCAAATCCTTGGCAAACAGCAATTTCAAGCAGAAGACGAAAGAACTATTTCCTTTAGTCTCTCCCTACCGCACTAGCAGGCTGACAGAAGGAGCCAGGAGTTAATAGGAAACATTAACCAAAGTTTGCCCTTGTAGCAGCTAGCAGTTCAGCTGCTGTTTCATATTTCTTCCATGACATCACACACACTTCCAGACTTTAGCATTTGTCCATGGCCTTCAAGGAGCGCACACCACGGTAATAAGATGAACTGCTTTTAAAGGATTGTGCTAATACCATCAGGGCTGACACAGCACTGATGTCAGTGGAGGTAAGGGAGAGCGCTGAACTCCTCACCTCCGTTCTTATCACAGAGAAGATGAAAAATGCACACCCTGATGCTGCAGCATCTCAGGCTGTTTCCAGCTGCCCACAGTCAGCAATCAGGATCAGTGGGTGAGGGGTGCCAGGTCCCAACATCCACATTGCTTAAGGTTTGAGCGCCATGACTGAGGAGTAGCAATAGGGTCTATTGGGAAAGAAGAGGCGCTGAAATCTGTCTGTAGGAAACCTAGGTCTGACCATCAGCTTAAAAATGCTGTTTGTTCTGCAGGGGGCACTGGAATGGGTTGCCCAAAGAAGTGGTGAATACTCTACCCCTGGCAGGGTTCAAGGCCAGGTTGGACATAGTTTTGGGTGACATGGTGTAGTGTGAGGTGTCCCTGCCTATGGAAGGGGGTTGGAACTGGATGATCCTAAGGCCCTTTCCAACCCTAACCATTCTATGATTCTATAATTCTATTATTAAGCTGCATCAGACCACCCCAGTGGTCCTTTACGGACTGTCTGACCATTGACAGGTTAGAGAAACACCCAATTTCTCAGCCACAGCATTTTTTGTCCTAATAAAAGGACATCAGTTCATGGAAAAAGCAGTGACTAGAGCATCACTGAGGTATAAACCCCTTCCCAGGCCTGCCCTTTGCCTGCTTGGTGTCTCAGGATGAGTCACTACCATTTATCCTCTTTCTCTTAGATGCTTCATCTCTTCAGTGCATACCTTCCAGGGCAGGAGCACCTTCTAAAACGGGTTTGTCTGACACCAAAGATGACCAAGTTCCCCAAGCACAACTGAAGTATATAAATACTGAGAAGGAGAGCAGCTGGCTGCAGAGTATAGCGCCTAAGCTCTGCATTTCTTGGCCTTTCCAAATTGTGTAAACTGAAAAATATCAAAAGGAAAGAATCCAAAGGCAAAGGAGGAGGGCATGAGGAGGAGGGGAGGGAAACCATGTACTAACGGCTTATGATAAATAACTTGGCAATTTATCATCTGGCTTCTTGGAGATAAAAGCCAATATAAAGAAATTGAGAGCAATTATGTCCCAGCATATAAAATGTCTTGAGCTATGCTCAAGCCTTCATTTTTCAGCTTTATGAAATGTTGGGGCTGTGCTCAAGCCTTCCCTTTTGATTCCATGTGTTTTGTGCTTTCTGTCTTTTGTCTCTTCTGCAAATAATGGATTTGATCATCGTTATTAGCTACTATTGACATTGTGGGATTTATTATACTCTTGAAGGTACAGTATATGGCTGAAAAGTGACCACACTGCAGCTGTATGATATATTGGGGTTTAAGGAGTTCTTTCATGTGCCTAATGAAGACATGATTGGGATAAGAGGGCTTATGGCTGAAACTTAATATTCCAGCCTGGAATTGGTTTATAAAAACAATGGTTGCAAAAGAAATAGTTGATAACTCTCTCTCTCTCTCTCTGGGCTTTTCACCCTTTAGGGTGAGGAAAAATGCATGCTATATAGTAATCAGGAGAGTATTCTGTTCATAGGGGTGAGCATGACAAATAAGATTGAGAGGCAAAGGATGAATACGGATCCTATCTTTACAAAGAGAGCAAACAGCTGCCTGTGGAGTATTTATTTAGTTGGATAATACCTCCATACCTCAGTCTTCCTCCTGCAGTTACATACCCTGCAAACAGGGGAGCCCTCTGCCTTGCATAGTTCATGGGGTAAATGTAAAGCGAGAGGCAACAAGCAGGAAAGGAAAACACAAGGAAACCAGGACACACTGTTGGCCAAAGGGATAGGGTCAGCGGTTTCAGGAAGGGAAGGACCTGATCACACAGCAAATAGATGTTTTAGGGAGGGATTTCCGAGGAGAATCATAACAGAGTAGTTTCAGAGCTGTCTGTGGGGTTTTCCTGCCTAACACAAAGGGAAACTTGAGAGAAGGCACAGAGGAGCTCACTCGAAAGCACAAAGCAAGCAACTGAGCTGATGCCAAGGCCAGGCTGAGGACAGGAAGATGAGAAGGTGAGGAAAAAGAGAGCAAAGAGTGTAGGCTGTGAAATATTTTCAACTAGTTTCTCCTGGATATACTATAGACCAGTACATAAGCACTTGGAAGAGATAAAGGATGTCATGAACAGCAGTGTTTTGAATGGGTAGGAAAGGGGAAAGAGAAGATGCCTACATTATGACTAAGAGGCAGGTAGATCAGGTCACCATAATGATGAAGCCAAGAGATGGGGCACGCAAGAGGACAGAATCAGGGGCAGATTCAGGGCCATGGTGAGACTATGCTTGCACAAAAAAGATACAAGAGACAGGCTGAGACATATGCTCTTCTGGACATATTTGCTCTTTTTTATGCTTTTATAATACATGTTTCATGAATCCTGCAGCCAGCCAGCTGATCAGCCCCTGCCAGTCATAGTTGTGCCATTGGCTCATCACAGCAAGCAAACACAACAGTATTGATTTAAAGATGTATGAGTCCCCTGCTGGAAAATCATTGTATTCAATGGTTCCTTCATTGTATTTTATCACAGGAGAAGGTTTTCCATTATATTCAAATGACATTTTTTCCTTTTCTAGGAGACAGATGGAAAAGCAGACAACAAATGCAGGGAGAGGGGCATTTTGAAACAAGTCTGCACAATGGCAGCAAACTTTAATGACAAGAATGGCCAGCCTGGAAAGTCCTTTTCACACACAGGTGTACAGGGCAGAACTTTCCAACTGCTAACCTGTTACTGCGGTAGTGCTCCGGACCAACAAAACCTACCTTTGCTCTCTCCTTCAACAAGGTTTATTGGCATAGGTAGAAATCTTACCTGCTTTTCTCAGAGTAGGGTCAAGTTGTTGTCTCTCTGTTCTTCTCCCAGCCTCACTTAATCTTGAACTCATAGCTGTGCATCCAGAGTGCTGGAGTGCGTGTCCTTGGAGCATGATGGCTGCGGATATCAGAGACAGAGACTTGAAACCCTTTGCATCAGGGAAGGTTGAATTCGTGCTCCCTATTTACTGATTTCTTCACTGTCATGGGTTTGAACATCTGTGGTCAGCTGTATGGATGTATGCATGGCAGAGTGCTCCTGCAAGTATAGCACCACGAACCGGAAGCTCTCCAGGTTCTTGGATGGAATTAAGCATTGATGAGGAAATCTGAATGTCAAATTATCTTGAAGGTGACATGGCCACCAACCTGATCTCAATGGGTGACAACAGAGATGTGCAATGTTTGTAATTATATGAATGGGGAACTTGAGGCTGCCCAAAGAGACACGTAGACAATGGATAATACGAAGAATATCAAGAGAATTGACATTTTGAAGCAGTGGACTGAGCTGTTGGTGTCCAAATTCTGCAAAGCATTAGTCTAAATTCAGTCTTAATTTAGGTGACTTCAATCTTGCCTTCACTGCAATTACATGGAATTGAATTGTGCCCTGCACTTACTTCTGCAGTAAACTCTTCAGAGACACTTAGGTCTTAGGATGGTATCAAAACACATTTATCATCCCCCCTATATTTTCATTAGTTTCATGACTGTGCCTTCCTAACCTGATACACTGCTTCCATTAGTCCTGATACAGAAACAGCTGATGTGACAAAATGGCCTTGCCCTATCTTCTTCATTTATTTATTTTTTTTACATTTCTAGATCTTGTACTTGTTCTAAATTTGGGAGATAACTATTGGAACCATTTTTTCTTCATCTATTCTTATGTTTTATACTTAGGTCTCAGTGTAGTTGTGGTAAACAACCTCAGTCTTGATCAAATCTGTTTCCTTTTCTCCCTCTGGTCCTCCAAAACAGTAATTGGATTGTTGTACAAATCTAGAGAAAATAGCATTTTCCATTTTCAAGTATCAAAGGTTTTCACAAGTATTTATTGATTCCAGTTCTTATGAATCCTTTTTGAAGCAGGTAAGGTCTGTTACATCTGTTTAATCCATGGATAAACAAGCCACGACAGAGCTTGAATGACATACCAGCATTGATATTTCTATTACATTCCTTCTTTCACATCAAACTCTGATAAGAAGCTTCATCCTTCCCTTGCAACCCTGGGCCTGGACTCCACAGCACGTTTTACCACCGCTCAGTGTCAGTTCAGATCACTGCAGCAGAGTGCAGGCACCACACAGAGCACCATGGTCTTTTTCTGACCTGCTCATGCTGTCACGGAGGTGTCACAAATTGCTATTGGGAAGGTTTCCTGGACCCTGCAGGCTCTTGGGATAACCTGCAGAAGGTGGCACAGGGCAGGAAATGCACAAGAAAGCCTTCAACCAAAGCAGCTTGAGACAGTCACATCCCACTGTGCTCCCATGCAGTGGGAGACCAAAGAGCCGTGATCCCACCTCTCCATCTGATCTCCCTCTCCCTCACCTCTCCCAGTGCAATGATACCCATATGTCACATACTTGTTCAGGAGCTTTCAAAGAGCAGTGAAACATTTTGGCCTTTACACAACAGAAATGTTTTTGGTGTTTTTTTTCAGAATGGCTTTAAATGCTTTCTTTTGAACCATTTTGGCATCAAACTGTGTTTTCCTACCAGGCATGCAGCACTGAAGGGGACCCACCAGTCTTCTCCATAGGAAACGTGTTCCCTGGATGGAGTCACACACCTATCACAGATGTATTCCAGTACCATTTTGCCATGTGAAATAAATTGAGCAGTTTTGGTTTCCTCCAATGAAATAAACTGCTGGGTTGCCCTTTTCTCTACCTGCTTCAGTCCACATTTCTTTTTCTCAGGCATGGGAAACCAGAATTCCCATGTTACTCCAGATAAAGTCCCATGACAGTCTTGTATTTCCTTATCTCCATCAAAAGCACCTTGCCTGGCAATCCTAACCCTGGAAATACATTTGAATGGATAGCCAGGTATGTCTCCTCTATTTTACATCATGACCTCCCACGCTGCAGCCAGAATTCCTGTTCTTAAAGCCCGTATGACTTGTATTTCATTCAGATACATTTTAGGCTCCTCTGCTCCGCTTGGTTTTTGTCATAGGCAGTTCTCCTAAGTTTATCCCTGCTTTTCCTGTGGAGATTGCCAATGCATGTTGTTAAATGTTAGTTTCCAAAGCCAGCGACCCCTTTTTCCCCCATGGTAATTTAATCCTCATAACAACCTGTTGTAAATTTCCTTTTCCTTTCATCCCTACTCAGTTCAAAGTTCTTCACCGATACCCAGTTTATTCACCTTAAGTAGTAACTTCTTACGTGTCAAGAGAAAGATGCGTGGTTGACTACTATAAAGAATCTCATCTCTTATCAAAGAAGACTTGGGCACCCAGGATTCATGAATTCATTTCTCTGTATGTCTGTATTTTCCTTAAAAACTTATTCTAAAGTCTTAGACATAACTGGCACCAAACTGACTGGGCTTTAATTGTCCTGTTTTGGGTGGTTTTAACCCACTTTAATAAATCTACTCCAGTCATTTGATTTGACAGATCTCTCACAAGATGAAGAGCTATGCAGAGAAACTGCACAGAGGAAAATCACTCATCTCAGTCCCACAGGTCAGCTATTTTTTATTAGTCCACTGAAATCCACAGCGGCTGATGAACACGGGCTTGTGAATTCAGAGTCAGATACTACAGTCCTTAAGAAAGGTCCTTAAAGCCACCTTTTTCACAACATTTGGCACTTCAGGCCAGGGTGATTTAAAAGCCTGCCATCCCCAAATGTCCCTGCCAGATTACTGATTAGATGTGGTGCTGATTTCGCTATTGCCAGTAAATGTAAACCACTATCAATCTCAGTTTACATTAAGACATCAAGCTGTAAAGTGTGCAGGCTGACAGCTCAGGTTCACAGTCACCTCTGATTTAGCTGCAACAGTTGAAGAGTTTATCTTCCAGGCTGGTAACCTCTTCAGCCACCACAGGTAAATCCAATGTGAATCAGAGTCTGAATTGCCCTTGTTTTCTCAATTATCCAGCTATCAGTGCACAAAGAGTCATAAGAGCCATGCTGCAAATCTCTGCCCTCTGCTCAAGAGATCTAAGTCTTAGCAGAAAAGGCATGATTCAAAATACCGTGGGCAGATTTCAACTATTCCAAATGTCTCATCAAGCAGTGACCATACAATATTATCAATATTAATAAGAATTTTATCAGATTATTGTATTCCAAGGCCTAGGAAAGAAATATGACAGGAAATAGAACCCTACTGTTCATATTCTAGGGAAAAATCTGACTATTTCTTGTTAATGGCTTGGTTGGCAGCTACACCAATGACAGGCTGAGAGATGCAAGAGCAGTTGCTCAACAATTAGACTGTGCCTTGTGGAATAAGCCTCCGTAGGAGCAGAGAGCTTTGTGCCTGCTGCTGAGTGACAGGATTAGCTCACATCTGAGCACAGACATGATCCTGACAAGCAGGAGGCTTTTGAAATGGTTTGGGCTGAGAGCAAATAAAGGTCTATTGCAGTAGCTGAGATTTGAAATGGCAGGTTCCACAGGATAGCTGACAGGCACAGAGAAAAAGACATGGCGGGACATGCTGGCAAATGATGACAAACGTCGCTGGACCTTGAAGTCAAGTGGTATGAATCAGCCTGCATCCATGCTAATAAATCAAGGGAGTCCCCAAAAGAAGGTGGCTGCACACAAACCACTTTGAGGAATGATTCCAGGATCATGCCAGCTGTTGAGCTGTATCCAGGGACTGCTGGTGAGTGCATAAGTTGGAACAGGACAAATTGCTGACAGGGAAGAGTCTAGGGATTTGCCACCATGTGGAGACACATTCCTGTGCCCAGGAATTACAGAGGCAGCTTTGGTATGTGAATGGATGGATGCAGAACTGGCGCTTCACTGGTGGGGAAAGGTCTGCGGTAGGGCTCATCAGCATCCAACCCTTATGCTGTGGTTAAGAAAGCCACCAGTAGCACTAGCCACTCTACATACATGAATTAGAGCACCTGGTCCATCATGTAATAGAGAAGTCATGAACAGAGAAGACCAGAAGGCATGGACTGCTGATGTGCTTTGCTCCGTCCTCGGTGCCAGCACATCCAGGCAGGATGAGGCAGACCCAGAGCTCCTGGTGCTGGTTGCAGGGCACTGGCTGACGGTTGCTGACTGCAGAGGACCAGGAAAATTCACTTCCCTTGGAGCCTGAGGTGGTCAGTGTGTTCAGTATGGGTCTATACATCCACATCCATCCACTCTGCTGGGCTGGAGCAAAGTCTTTGGGGTGCACCTCCCATATTCATGTATGTGGGGAAATCTTACCACATTTTGACTGAATTCCACTCCAAATGTGCTATTTATCAACTCCTCATCTTTGTATTAGCTTGGTCTGTTTAAGAAATTCTTTCTGAGAAGAACAAAAGGCAACGTTTCATCATTCGCGTGTCTTACATGGCTTTCAAAGATGACCTTGCAAGCAGAGATTTTTCATTTCACCCAGTTAAAGAAGCCTTTAATAGGAGGCAGCAGGACTTCTGACATGCACAGACCTTGAGTGTCCCAGACAACCTTCTATGAAAGGTAATGGAAGAAAAGGAGAATTATAGATGTGACTCTCCAGTGCAAGCGTATTTTTACAGAAGGCCAAATTAGCACATTTATAGATGCAAAAGGCGTCGGCATGCAGATGTATGGTAAATATTTCTTTTTGGCTGACAGTAAAAATAAACAATTTCATCTTTCAAGTGACAAACGACTTCTTATTTGGCAGAGTTGATTAAATTTGTTTTGTGGCTAGGAAAAAAATGTGCCGCAGTTCACTGATACAGAAACAATTAAAACAGATTGGTTTTGCTGATGCAATTCCAGACGTGAACTAATTAAGCCTTTATGAAATCACATCGGAAAAAGGATAATTGATTTGGGTACAATATTTCAGAGAGACATGAGTGAGTACAGCACCTATTTTACCTCCACAGTATATATCCTTAGAGTCTTTAGAAACTTAATTCTTAATAGTGTCTGGTTTATTATTTGCTCTTGCAGAGCAGGTGGGTGCTCTTGTTGTCCTGCTGAGCATGGCACAAAGAATGCTTGAGAAAAGCAGCACTACCATCTGCATTTTAGGTTTCAGGAGTGATGCAGCAGAAACAGGACCTTTCCTAGGAAGGCAATACATAATATCTTATGATTCTATTTTATACCTACTTTTATATATAGAATTATAGAATCCTAGAATGGTTTGGGTTGGAAAGTTCCAACTCCCCTGCCATAGGCAGGGACACCTCACACTAAACCATGTCACTCAAGGCTCTGTCCAACCTGGCCTTGAACACTGCCAGGGATGGAGCATTCACAACTTTCCTGGGCAGCCCATTCCAGCGCCTCACCACCCTAACAGGAAAGAATTCCCTCCTTATATCCAATCTAAACTTCCCCTGTTGAAGTTTAAACCCGTTATCCCTTGTCCTATCACTACAGTCCCTAATGAAGAGTCCCTCCCCAGCATCCTTACAGGCCCCCTTCAGATACTGGAAGACTGCCCTGAGGTCTCCAAACAGCCATATTTGGTACATATGTATTAATGTTTAAATTTCCCTCCTGGATATATATTTAGACCTAAAAATGCTCAGTTTTAGCTTGGAGCACTGCAGAGCGCCCATGGGTTACTTAAATGACACAATGGTTTCTAACCCTTCTGTTAAATGTTGTTGCTTCCACAGGCTCTCCCAAAGAGTTCATACAACATAAAGTGACTCTTTTTTGGTTTTCTATTAAGAACAGTAGTAGAACATTCTCCTGTTTCTTTTGCTTAATGGATGCTTTGCCTAGAGAGTAGGATTCTGCACAGTGGCACATTACCTGCTGGCTCTTGTAAGTGCTATGATAAGCAGAAATAGGATCTACACTGGCATCCAAAAGTCTGAGATAGGATGGAATAATGCTAGAGTCCAATAAAAGAATTTCAAGGTGTGACACAGGAAAAATAGCTAAAGGAATTTACAGCATGTGGTGTGGAGAACACCCACCTGACAGAGCAATAAAGCAACAAGAATGTTTTAAAATTATGTCAGTAAGAGTGGAAATTTAAGTATGCTATTTTGAAGTGATCAGTGACAGTTGTCACATCTATTAACTAGTGAAATAACTTACATAGGGCAGTAATAACTTGCAACAACTGAGGAGGAAGGCTGGATTGTACTTGCCCATCACGAGCGACAATCACCACTGTTGCATATGTGAGAAAGGCAGTGGTGCTCCTAGAACATATGAGATGAGCATTTTCCAGTCTATACAATGAAATACAAATATCACTGTATCTCAGAGCACCTTGGTGTCCTTATTCCTGGGGAAACCTCACCTGCAGTACTCTGAGCCAGTGAACTCACGTTCAAGAGTTCAAACTGGGCACGGTGAAGACAAGGTCAGTAACATAGCTGGGCTGCTGTGCAAGAGGAGACTGGGCACACAGGGCTTGCTCAAGCTGTCATGACAAAAGAAGTGAACAACAAGGTTAATGCGGGACAAACAAGCTGGGAATCAATACATCTAGGTAGAAACCAGAAGCAAGTTTCCACATCTCCATGGACTGAATGTCTGGATCATAGCCAGTAAACTTGAATAGAACAAGGTTTTGAGACAGATCCTCATCTCACATGGATAAGAAATTCTGTGTACCTGTAATAGCAGAAGGCACAATCCAATGATCTTTCTAATCTTTACAGGTAAAGTAAAATAGAACAGCCTGATCTCCCAAGGTTCCGAAGAACAGTGACCCATGAGTCAGGAAATTGTCCTTACTTGTGACTGACCTGAAGAATACACAGGAATTAAGCATCTCTTTAACTGCTGGACTGGGTTAGAGCTTCAGCAAATACTGCAGCCTAAGATATTTCATTAATAAGAACTAATTTCCATGATCATAGAATCGTAGAATGGCTTAGGTTGGAATGATTTAACATTGCAATAGAAAAACAAATTCATCTTAAAGCAAACTGAAAATACATCATAAAACAAACTGAATTTAAGAGTAAAATAATAGCATAAATGCTGCAGTACTGATTTTATTGTTCATAGCAGCAAGTTGGTGGTGGCTTCTCTGAAGTAACAGAAAAACAGGTTTTATATCATTCAAATGTGAAACTTAAAAATGGGCAGAGTATATTGTTTTCTGCATGCTTGTTCTGGTTGGAAATTGCATTGATTTTGTGCTATCCCCTGCTTTGAAGTGTATACCATTAGAGACGTGTGCCGTTTCCATGCTGTCAAAATGCTGTATTATTAACAGAGAGAAAGGAGGCTTTGTCTAGTACCTTAGTGCCAGCCTTTTAAATGTCCATGAATATCTACTTGCCCAGGATTCTGGTGGAACTACAACCATCAGTGCCTTTGATTGGGAAGAGCTTGCCAAAACAGCACCAAAAAGAGGAGAAGGGAAAAGTTTGGATGTAATTAAAGGTCATTCTTTCCATTCTCAAAGCACAGATTCCCGTGACCTAAAGAGTTATTAATGGAGCCAGCATGATCATGATCAAAAGAGAAGCTTGAAAGAAGTAAAGATTTTCAATACCATGCTGTTTTCACAGCCGCAGGCCTACAGCCAATGTAGTTATTTCTTCTGAGTAAGTGCAAAGCCAGGTTAAAGCAATTAATTTTTTTATGGAGAACGTGCTTTCAATTTTAGAGCTATAACAAAGACCAGTTTGTGTTTGGCATTACTTAAGAGGTGGGAGCAGAGAACTTGGTTCAGTTCAATTATTGAATCTACTTAAATATTCTTTTATGACGAATCGATTTAAGTCAGTTCTAAACAGCCTCATGCTGATAATCTTCAACACTTCATTTCCATGATTTACTTGAAAAGTTTTATTTAGAACTGCCCCACAGCACTGTGCTGTCCATTGGGTGTCTACTGGGTTGGAAACGCAAATGCTCTTAATGCTGCCATGTTTCAGCAGAGAAGCCCTAGAAGAGATTAGAGAGAGATGGAAAGCATTGCCAGAGACTTTATATCTTGACAGCAAATGAAGCAAATGAAAAGAGTAAAATGAAAGAAGCAAACGAAAACTCAGTTGCTGAGGTGAGCAGCTCTGGTGCCAGTACTGTTGGGCACAGACATGTATAAAAGAAACCCTGGGGGAGCACCACAAGCAGAGCAAGCAAATAGGATGTGGTGTGGCTGTTTGTGAGGGAGTTTGCATGGAAGGGTGTGCAGGAACGGTGCTGTAACTCTGCTACCTTGACTAGTGAGCAATGGTGGACAGCAGACTGAAGGAGGCTGTAGTGAGGTGGGTGAAAGTCTCTTTGCCCAAGTAAGAAGTGATGGGGCAAGAGGAAGCAGCTTCAAGTTTTACCAGGGAAGGTTTAGATTGGATATTAGGAAAAGCCTCTTCCCCAAAAGGGCTATGGAGCACTGGAACAGGCTGCCCACGGAAGTGGTGGAATCACCATTCCTGGAGGTATTAAAACAGAAGTATGTATGTGGTACTTAGGTACGTGGTCTAGTGGTGGAGGTGGCAGTGATGGGTTACTGCTTAGACTTGATGATCTTAAGGGTCATTTCCAACCTAATTGATTCTATGATTCTGTGAGTGATGGGAGTCCTCTAACTTCCAATATTTGCTCTTAAAAAAAACAGCTCCCAGTGATATTCCAGCATGATCTAAGGTCAAAGATTTTCACTCACTCCATGGACACCTTTAGCATTTGGCCTTGAACGAATCTCAGGGACACAGCCAGTGTCTCATAGGAGGTAGAGAAGAGAAAATGATGATTTGCAGTTCTTCAGAGTCAATATACTTAAAATAAAACTGTAAACTATGACTATGGAAAAGGAAGGTAGAAAGGGGTCTGTCTATACACAGAAGAACAAGAAAGGAAACCGGGTCTACATCAGTAGCACAAGGAATACCATGGAAATTAACAATCAGCAACTCAGTGGAGAGGGGAAACTGCTGACAAATGATGGTGAGAAAGTCAAAAGGGGACTTACCTTTTTCTGCTGAGCAGAGGGAGCATTTGATGCCAGTGAGAAAAAGCAGAAGGCAGGTACACACAGCTGGCCTTTGACTTAACTGCTTAGGATAAGTAGCTAGTGTTGAGATCTTCACCCCACCTCCAGCTTGCTACAGGAAGACGCACACAGTGCACCCCACGCACCATGCAGATGCTCAGGCACACTCAGCCATCTTAAATGCCACTCTATGATTAAAACTTCATTTGAGCCTTTGATATTCTCAATACAGCTTGGCCTTATCAGGTTAACCTTTGGGTCTGTTGGTGGTCAGCTGAGAGAATTTGCAAAGGGTGGGTGAACTACCAAGAAACTTTGAAGGTCAAAAGCATTCCCAGCCCTGAAAAGGGGAAATAAAGACCTTTCAGCTTGCCTTAAATACACAATGAAGTTCTGGATCAAATCATCAGACCAGCCATGTATAAGAATCCGGAAAATAAGAAGGAGTTAGATGAGAAAAATACTGATGAGCCAAGAACATGACTGAACCTCATTTCCTTCCAAAACTAGTTACACATTCACATGGCAGCGAAGAAGTTTTGGATTTCATACAGTTTAACTGGCACAGTTTTGAACACCATTCTCAAGGATACTATATTAGAAATAAGAAAGAGCCCAGTCTAAATGAGATCATGTACAGTAGGTGCAGAAATAGTAGGACACCATAACTGTGTTTCGCGTTCATATCAGTAGTTCTTTGCCAATTTGGGGTGGGGTGACTTTCTTCTGCTCAATGTTTAACAGCAAGTCTTTAATGACTTTTCAAGGGTATGAAGGCACTGCTGAGCCTCTTTGAGAATGAGGTCAAATTCCCAGATGATCTTGATGTCTGAAACATGGAGGGTGAAATTCAGTATAAAAGCATGCAAGGCAAGGAGAATCCACTGTACAAACACACAGTAAGGGCTAACTCCCCAGGCAGTAGCTATTCCGAGAAGGAGATGGGGGATATAATGAGTCACAAGCTGGAGAAAAGTCAACAATATCCTAGTATGTGAAAAGGTAAAAATGATCCCGGGTGCATGAAAAGCAGCTTGCAGCCTAGAGAAGATGTGAAGCTGCAAACCTTGCTGTAGACATTGATTAGTATTTCTAATCATATAAATGTTTTGCTGACACAGTACTGCGAGCCGGTCTCACAACAGATGGATTCATAGATGAACTGTTTGCCTGAGATCATGCTAAGGAGGTCAGGAGGATGTCACAGGGTGAACAGTCATATGGAACCGTTCTATAGAATTGCCACTGCGAGTGGCATCCTTTGCCACATTTGGTGGGCACCTGCATCCACCCAAGGGTAACCTACCAGACCCACTACACCCATCCATAACCTGGATGAATTTGTTGCCATCAAACCAAGCCTGTGGTCATGCTGTGAAAAGCAAGACCATGGATTAATGCGCACAGTGCACCAAAAGCAGAAGATGACAATGGCCACAAGAATACATCTCTCCTCCTCATGCAGCCCTCGTAAGGCCAGTTTGGGTAATTTATGACAGAAATAGGTCAAATGGGGGATGGACAAAGAATGCTGCACTTTGAATTTCAGCATGACCAGTTCAGGTGAGAACACTCCCAGTGAGAATTTCGAGGCCAATATCACTGAAAGACGTCCACATGCGGGTTAGATCATTATGTGCCAGGAAGGCTTTAGCTAAAGCTGATTTTATCTTTGTTGAGTCAAAATTCACTAACAAGCTTATGAGATTCCCAGTCACTGACAGATCGCTGTGAAGACAGACACCAATTCCCTGCAACAGCTTTCATAGAAAATGATGATACAAAAACAGTCACGTAAAGAGCCAGAACAGACTTCTCCTGATGGGAAACATTCCTAATTACATCTGGTTTCAGACCTACATGAGGCAGGCTGCTTCCTTTGCCAGAAGCATTTGAGGGCTGTTGTAAATTAAAGCAGAAATCTCCAAAGTTTAAACCACACAATCTACAAAACCATATTTCATGTGCATCAGGCACTTTTCAAAATCAATGACAACCATTTAAAGCAGGCAAGAGATCATTCTAAAACTCACTAGCAACTGCAATGGATTTATTAGTTCAAAAGTACACTGATATGGAAATAGCGTTTGATGTGGCATAATATATTCTATAAGTTCCATTTCTGAAGAAACGTATTATTTAAGCTGCAATTTCTACATACAAAAGAACAAAATATGTGATAATAGATGTGGGCCAGCAAAAAATACATATAAATAAATCTGGGTTTTTTTCTAGGACTGGAAATGCTTGTCAGAAGATGCAGTAAGTGCTAGGGCAGCAGATCTTAATCCCAGCAAAGAACAGTCCTTTCTTCAAAGAGCATTTTATGCATTTAAAAAATAGAGACCTACTTCTGTCTCTTCCAGCTTGTATATCAGAAGAAGAAAATGTTCAGTACCTGGCTCAAGTGCAGCTATAGATGTAGCTTTAGTGACAGAAGTATTAGTGCAGTAGGCAGCATGTAGGCGGGTTTTTACATAGTGAGTTGATGATTTCCTTACAAACTGACCAGGTTCCACATTGTGAAGAGGCATCTCTAGCCCTGTATAAAAACCAAAAGGTTGTAAGAGGTGAGTCTGACTGGTAAGTGTTGCAAAGGGTAATGGAGTATAAAATGAAGTATCCTGTCTGGTATCAGACACGGAAAAGGTCTCTGTAGAGATCTTTTCAGTCTGTAGGTCTCCATAATCTGTAGGCAGATTATGGGGATCAGGACTCCATGATCCACAAAGCAAGACCTCCTGCTGCTTGTTCTCCCGTATGGATCAGTGGTTTTAGTTGTTAATCAAGTGACTTTTACAGGAAATGCCACATCCACATGATGGGTATACAAGTTTGAGTCCTCTCAGCCTGGGGAAGGAATTGAATGGAGGTCTCCCACACTCTGGACACTCTATGGAAAAGGTAGTTCATATACAACGTTAACTCATCTCAACGGAGAGGATACAACACAGGTGTCCTCTCTGCAAGAAGATCAAATGCTCTGACCACACAGCAGACGGACAAACACAACATGTAACACTACATCAAACACTTGTATTTCCTTTGTTTGCCTCCAGGCTGCTCCCAGTCAGTATGAAAAACACCCCTCATCTTCCACCAGAACATTATTTCACCCCCAGAGAGGGAACCTTGCACCACAGCAATCCCTAACCCCCAGCCATACAGATATTAGCATCTTAACAGATCTCAAACTGTTCTAACAGAGGTTAATAACTGCAGGCGGAGAAAAAACTACTAGGCAGTTAGTGAGCCTGGAGATGGACCAGAAACCTGGAGTCAAAGGAGAGGTATGGCCAATATACAGACATCCTGAATTGCTCTAGGGAAATACTTGCTTTTGAAGTAGGGATCTTACAGCCCTGCGACCATGGGTGGCTTCTACCGAAGTGATTTGCTCAAGGCAATGTAGAAGTGTGGCAGAGCAAGGAGCAGCATGGTAGAGCAGTTAAACTGGGTCCTTCTTGATTTTGCTCCTGAGCAACTGTAATGTTAATATGCTGCTGCAGCCAAAAAAAACAGACACAACATCAGAGCTACAGGAAAGAAACTTTTTTAGCAATGCCTGGCAGCAAGTTAGTGTAAGTCAAAGTTCCTCCTCTGTTCTCGCCCTCCCAGTAAACAGGCCCAGTGAAATACCAAACAAGACACATAAGCACTAAAAAGTGAGATTTTGAAAGCATCAGTACACTTCTGGTAATCCCAGGTGTTATTAATAGCATCAGGATAGGCATTTATTTTCCCCATGCTGAAACGAGAGTTTAATCCCCTATTGATTGAACCTGAAATGCAGGACACGCTGCAATTTACATGATTGATTCGCATTCCTTGAGGGAATCAAGTCATCTGTAAACCAAATTCTTTCTTCCCTTAAGGTCCCTGTTAGATAAATGTCTCTGTAAGCAGAATATCTTCTTTAAATTAAGGGCAAGAGGGCAAACACACTGCTAGCAAAAGCAGGCAGACCTGCAGTGAAGTCCAAGAGCAAAAACTGACCTGATGGACATTTCCTTAAGTTATGGGAAGGTGACTTGGCTTCAAGAAAAACAACTTTTTTAAGACTGAGAAGTTAAATGATTCCATAGAAAAGATACACTTGACAGCACCCAGAAAATTATATTCACCTATTTATATAGATGAAGAATGCACTTCTTTTCTAAAATAGCAGGTTATTGCAAGAGCCCAGTCTGGTGCCCAATTCAAACAGCAGGGATGTGCTCTGTTTTCAGAAGGTGCCCCTACTAAAACTACTAGTCTTCACTCGGGCGTAAAATGAGAACCTTGAATATCCCAGTTACTTCATGAACGGAAGACTGGAAACATGTTCAGAAACTGCAGATAAATCACCTTAGGAGTAAAGCCAGAGGGAGGAGACAGCCCAGGGTGCCTCTGGTGCGTGTGCTTGTGATCGACAGCTCCCTAAGCATTCTCTTTAAAGGCCTCACGTCAAAGTTTCCCCAGTCTCTTGACAAACAGTCTTTGCTGCTTTCAGCTCAGCAGGGGAAAGTGTGATAACTCAGAAGGGCGAAACTCAAAAGTGTTTCTGGTTCATTTGAAATAGCAGCAGCCATGAGTAGGTAATAGAAAACAAAGTTCTTCTCATTGCTGTGAATCTCAGTGATGGCAGGAATGATAACATTTCATTTTTCTTCTACCTTTGTCATGCAAAGATGAAGTGCCTTGGGGAGGGAAAGGAAAATACAGCATTCATACATGTATATATTTATTTATATGCTGAATGGCAAGGGTAAGGAGTTGGGGATAGCATACCGGTGAGCTTTCTGATCTACAGCATTCAAAGCCAAGAGCTAAGTAATTCAGTAATCATAGAATCAGCTAGGTTGGAAAAGACCTTTAACATCACCAAGTCCAACTGTTACCCCAGCACTGCCAAGGCCACCACTGAACCATGTCACTGAGGGCCTCATCTATACGGTGTGTGAACACTCCCAGGGACGGTGACTCCAGCACTGCCCTGTGCAGCCTGTTCCAATGCCTGAGCACCCCTTCTGTGAAGAAATTATTCCTAATCTCCAGTCGCAACCTCCCTTGGCGCAGCTTGAGATCATTTCCTCTTGTCCTATCGCTTGTTACTTGGGATAAGAGACTGACCCCACCTTACTCCATCCTCCCGTCAAGCAGTTGTAGGGAGCGATAAGGCTCCCCCTGAACCTTCCAGACGGAACCCCCCAGGTCCCTCCGCAGTTCCCCATCACACTTGTGCTCCAGACCCTGCACCAGCCCCCTTGCCCTTCTCTGGCCCTGCTCCAGCACCTCCATGTCTCTCTTGTAGTGATGGGCTCAAATGTAAAGTTTGGATCTGGTTTATATTTTCTGATTTAAGTGAAAGTGGGCAACCATTTCCTGCCTCAAGAGTGGATGCAGCCTGGCCCTAGGCTGGCCTGTTTCTGTCCTGCTAGCAATATACCACCTCAGATTGATGAAGCGTGCTGTCATATTATACAGACACCTCTTTGCAAGTTGCACATGAAAGTTGTGAGTAAAAGATTTGTTACTATAGGGTTTCTTTTCTGCCTTTCCTTTTTATGTATTATTGATGGCTTACGTGAAGAGATTCATGACGTCCCTGTGCACAGTACCTTCCCAACAGGGGAAGCTGTAAGGAAATTACTATTGGACGACACCTCCATAAAACAAGTCCAATGAATTACTTCTTCATCTTCTCCACAGAGGACGACTTTTACTCATTCACCGTTACAAAGCCCTCTGGTTAAATTTAACTATGGAGAAGGTGAGCACTCTTTCTACTCACACCAATGTCGTGGCCATTGGGAGGGGGTGGGTGAGGCAGCATTTGGGAAACATGTTTCCAAAGCCGTGCTGAGTCCTTGGAATGAGCCTGGATATTCAGTTCAATTCCCTTCTTCCCAAGTAACTTTTCATTTTGATGTGTTCCTGTGCAGCCACGTCTCAGCTGGATGTAATAGTGCCAACATTTTGAAAGGAAAATTGCTTTCCATTTCTCACAGTATTTCATGCATAAAGCATCCCTTACAATCAGAAAATGCAACTGCTCCGCCTGTATAGAGAGGGCAGTTATTGAGCCTTCAGGAAATGAGTGGGCTGAGGTCTTCTCTGCATTTCCAGTCTTAAACAGGACAGATTGATGATCCTTACTGTCATGACCAAGGGACCCAGGACTACATTGGCACAGGGTAGGACTAAGAAAAGAAGGATGATGATTCTTCCCTGTGAGGGTGCTGAGGCGCTGGCACAGGGTGCCCAGAGGAGCTGTGGCTGCCCCATCCCTGGCAGTGTTCAAGGCCAGGTTGGATGTGGCTTTCAGCGACCTACTCTAGTGGAAGGTGTCCCTGCCTATGGCAGGGGTTGGAACTGGATGAGCTTTGAAGTCCCTTCCAATCCAAACCAGAATCCAAACTGGAATCTGTAAATTTAATGCAATGAAACTGAACTGAGAAAATGAAAAAGCATCAGGTGTTTTCCATAGCCCCAGTATGTTCGTTTCAGCTTGTTTGCCAGTCAGAATCATGCAAAGAAAGATTTACTATCTATGACCAAGAGCAGTTTATTGTGTCTGTTTAAACAGCTATGAAAGAGCTTTCGGAGGAACGTGACGCTCTATTTATGTGGTAGGCAGCACTGCAGTAGCAGAAGACATATTTCTATTCACTCCTTGTGGGAGGTGAGGGTTTTATTTTTCCTTTTAAAGCATGTTAGTACATAATGTTGTCGGAAGGTGCCAGACGATGCCATAAACACAAATCCTCTGTTCATTTGTCCATTAAACAGCTTGGGCAGACCCCTACGCCTGAAGTACTGCTCCTTACTGACTCATAGACCTGCGCGCCAGTGGTGGGAGTGGATCACTTGATTTAGTTGAAGATGTCCCTGCTCATTGCAGGGGTGTTGGACTAAATGACCTGTGAAGGTCCTTTCCAACCCAAGCTATTCCATGATTCTATGATCATCTTCTCCCTCACAGGGAGCCTGTGCTGATGCTGGACCATGTGTACCTGCCTCTGTGCATCTCATCCTGGGAGGTACAGCCACTGTTCTTTTGTTAACACAGATATCTGTATCACATTCAACTCCAGTTGGATTTATCACAGCCTCTCCTTAAACCTGCATGAAGTTTATCCTTGCGGTATTCAGAACCCAGGAAATGAAGTCCTCAGAATGACTGTCGAGTATGAACTTCTTAACAAAATATCACATCCAGGGATTGACTGTGACCTCCAGTAGTGTTTCTCTTTGTGTTTTCTCACTTTTATTATGCTGAGGATGGGCTCAGCTGCTTTTCTGCAGCCGTACAGTGTAGTGGTTCGGATGAGATGGAGTGTGTGAGCTATTGTGTAAACTGAGGATTAGAGCAGGCCAAGAACAAATGCTTGTCAGAAAACCAGTCAGACACACAGAGTGTCTCCTTCAACCCAACAGAGCACGAAACCCTTCACATTCCAGAAGGGTCCCTGCAGTGTCCTACAAACCACCCTCATGGAAATGATGACCAAGAATGTCCACATCCTTGTGCTTTACAAATCATCTCCAGCATTATAAGTGCACCTCAGACACAAAGGAGGTAAAAAAAGGGGGCTAATTTTAAGCCATCAAGACTGTTTTCAGGCTGTCAAACCTGCCTTTGTGAGGGGGAAAGAGAAGGAAGGGACCTAAGAGCAGTTGAGACCGAATTAAAGGCTAGCAAGAGCACATCCAGTACAAAGTGAGATGTTATAAATCCTCAATTCCCTTAAAAACAGTAACGCCAATCATTTCAACTCTGTTATTTACTGCCTGCTTACTCGGCTGCCTTTCAGTTTGAGCACTTGAGGAGAAATTTCTCTGGACAACAGATCAGCAGCGATCAAACTTTAAAACCCAGCTCATGTCTTTAATTCCAATATCTCCTGTATCCTGTAATGAGACAAATGGGTATTCCATTAAAATCTAACACAGACCCAGTCTCCCAAGTTTGCACAAGGTGACAATTCAGGAAAAGAAATGAAGTAAAATAGAGTTTCTATTATTGGATGGGGCTGGCAAGGAGAGAAACTTGAACATTTGCACTCAGGGTTTTATATAGAGGGGTTTTTAAAGGGAGAAAGAGATCCAAAACATTTAGCAGGGATAAAACTGTGCAGAGACTGTTCAGAACTCAGGCTGTGTCGCTCCAACCCTGCTCCCTTATTCGTTGGAAATAGAAGCAACCAATGCAGAATGCTCCATCTTCTGATTAAAAAGAGAAAAGAGGAGGGGAGGGAACGGTTATCTCTGTGTTTGCAGGACAGCACACTGGCATCTTTATTTTCTCCTTGATTTGGTAACTCACTTTTACAACTGCTCATTAATATTTCATGCTGCTTCTAAATGTCAGGGCAGCCACTGCTCCTTTGTCACTCTTTACAATGGCTGAGTGACAACAGTGGCTCTGACTCCAGGCTACTATCAGTGACTATCTGCCTGGAGAGACACATCACTGCCCTTCCTTTGTCACTCAGTCTCTGACACAGTGTGACAAATGCTGACATGCCCTGTCATTGCCTTCACCCTCCAATAACAGAGACCTGCCACTTTCCATTGCGCGGTCTGCACTCTTGTCCCCCTAAAGAAGCAGCTGGATGTTAATGATGCTTGCTGACGTGAAGGGCTGCTTCTGCCAGATGCTTTTCCTCCGGTTACATATTCGGATTGACCATGCTTCAGAAAGCACAGTCTTTAAATGGTGGTCTGGGACCAGCATCCAGCTTCAAGCTTGTGTGATAATGGTGTCTCCAGGGGGTTGAGGAGGAAAAAATGGTCTCTTTTTTAGCAAAAGTGATAGGAGACAGTGCCAGGTTTTAGGACAGATCATAAAAGTCCATAGATGGGAAGAAGCCTGTTTCCCATCAGTGTCAAGGAGCTCTTAGGCCTGAGCTGGCAAGGTGCAGTGTAATCCCAAAGCCAGTGCAGGGTGGTGCACGCCAGATGTCCCATGTACCTTCCTTCCATGCTGCAGCATCACAAACGGCTTTGCAGAAGTTCATAAAGGAAACAATCCTTCTCCCTTTCTCGGATGCTTGGAAGGGTTTGTTTCTGACAGGCAGCACAAAGTGCTCTGGGGCTCCCTCTGACCCTGACAGTAACTTGCAGCCCCCTTTCCTCCCTGCTTGCAATAGGGTGCACATGCTTGATGCATTCAGATAAAACTACTCTATTCACTTGATGTGCGATATCCATTACAGAGTACCTAAGCATCTGTTGGGGTTGCTGGTTCCAGGAAAGGGCTGGGAGCCTTAATGAGTTTCCTTATTTCCAGCACTTTGATCATCCCAGATAAATGGATGCAGGCAAGTGCAAAACGAGGATTAAGTCATCATAGGCAAAGATGGCAATACCAGCCTATTGAACCCACTATGCCCCTGTGCATGCAGTGCCTTCATGGGGCATATTCAGCCTTCAACCAACACACCCTTGGCAAACGCTCGCTCCGCGTTGCTATTATAAACAGAGGGGACAAGATGTAACAAGGGCATTCTTTCTCCTGCTGAGACATTGAACACGGCTTCCTTTATCCTTAGCTACAGCAGCACTGTTACCAATTACAGTCAATAAAGAAGAGCTGGCACTTGTTAGAACAGAGCGCTCTCCAAACCCCAGAGAAAGAATCTCCTTTCTTTCACTGCAGTTTGGATCAGGCTCACAGACCTGATGGTTTAGAAAGCAGGGTTTTTTTCCCCCTCCAGTCCTTTGTTACTTCTTCATCTCGTGTTTGTGACTAGAAACCCTTTTTTCCCATCTACACACCAGTGACAGCAGGCTGGGGCTGCATTATCCCCACCATTTCCATAAAACCAAAAATGTTAATTAAAAAGCTGCACAGCGGGGCTGGAACTATTAGAAACTAGAAAGGGAACAAGAATGAGGCAGAATAGCAAACAGAGGCAGACCTTTGATGACCTTTGCACATGATGCTTTTCCCCATTAGAATACTTCCATGGCTGTTCCACGTGCTTATCACAGCTCAATTCGTCTTGCACACGGATCTTACTGAAAGGTAATAAGCAGCTCCCAGCTAGAGAGTCTATTAACGTGTAATCTTTGACATTTTTGAGTCATGGGTAGCTGCCAGACGGGTTTCTCCCTTTTACTCACTGAAATCAACTGGTTGAGGGTTTGAAGATCTGATTTCAGGTTGCATTTTGCTACATTCATCTTGAATGCGCTGTTTCCCAGTCCCGTGGTGGAAAGGGGCACTGAGTTCAGTGTCTGAAATTACCAACAGAATTCTTCTTGAGCTCAGGGGGTAACAAACTGATCCAAGGGTGACTGTGTTCACAGATTGAAATTTCCTTTTTCCATTTTCCTTTCCTTTCCTTTCTCCTTTCCATTCCTTTCCTTTCTCCTTCCCTTTCCTTTCTCCTTTCCACTCCTTTCCTTTCCCCTTTCCACTCCTTTCCTTTCTCCTTCCCTTTCCTTTCTCCTTCCCTTTCCTTTCTCCTTCCCTTTCCTTTCTCCTTCCCTTTCCTTTCTCCTTCCCTTTCCTTTCTCCTTCCCTTTCCTTTCTCCTTCCCTTTTCTCCTTCCCTTTCCTTTCTCCTTCCCTTTCCTTTCTTCTTCCCTTTCCTTTCTCCTTCCCTTTCCTTTCTCCTTCCCTTCCCTTTCTCCTTCCCTTTCCTTTCTCCTTCCCTTTCCTTTCTCCTTCCCTTTCTCCTTCCCTTCCCTTTCTCCTTCCCTTCCCTTTCTCCTTCCCTTTCCTTTCTCCTTCCCTTTCCTTTCTCCTTCCCTTCCCTTTCTCCTTCCCCTCCCTCTATTCTGTCCCCTTTTCTTTTTTTCCTGTCCCTTCCCTTCCCACTTTCCTTTCCTCATGTCCACCTGGGGACAAATCTTCACTTCCATACCGAAGGCTCCGAGCAGTGAACAGGCAGTGTCCAGATGACTGCAGCGCCTGCTGACATTACCCTCCGTTAAGGGTTCTCTCTCTTGCTATACAAACAGCTCAGCTGCTCCTGCAGCAAGCACAGAACCCGATGCACAAAGGGAACATGATCTGAGCTTACCCTGTATTATCGAATGCAAATCAGGAGAGGTTCAGCAGCTGCTTCACAAGGCAAAAGCTATGGGGGGTGTGTGACAGACTGGGCACCCAAGGGTTATCCTCTCTATATCCTTCCCAAGTTGCCAAGACAGCAGGTCCTTGATTTTCAGCCCAAGCAGCTTTGGCAGAGTAAGTTACAGGTAAGGAACCTTACTGGTGCTGCAAGTACTCCAGCATTCACCTTCCAGACTGGTTGGACAGAGACCGTAATTTCTCAGGTAAATAGAACCCAACTGAGATTTCAACTGCTACAGAAATGTTTCATAATGTGAAGTAAATGTCATTGCTCTGTAATTTCATTATGTGTAATAAAATGGTGCCTGTTACTTAGTAATATGCACATAACTAAATACAGCCAATGCAGTAAGCTCAGTCTTGCTCACCTTTCTGCATTAAAGTTGGATCCCCACCAGTCTCAACATAAGGATCCCATGTCAGCTCAAATGGTTGTAATTATCTGTCCTTGAAATACTATCAAGAAAGCAGGATTATAAGAAAGAATTAAACACACACACAAAAAGAACATGCTTAGTAATGTAAGAAAATACATAGGAAGGATAATGTCTGAATCATTCATGAAGGCTGAAAAGCTGTAAAATTGCCCTGTCTTATGGAGCTGTGCACGTTCTACATCTTGTTTAGCTTGTTCGGAATGACTGCAATGAACTGTCAGCTGTATCCAGAAGAAAGGCTACCAGAATGCTGTAATAGCTTCAGTTACTCTGGGCCACTTGCTAGAAACAGCGACAGCCCTGCAAGTCGTTCAGCTCACCTGAATGTCATGTAAATAGGTGGGTGTTTGACACCAAGGGATGTCTTTTTGGTGATTTCTCTTAACACTGCTGAAAACCAGGCAAGATAACAGCAACGTTCAGGAAAGAGTGATTACCATCATTGTGTTAATGGTGGTCACAGAAGAAAAGCTCAGGCCCAGTGAGCTCTGAATTGAAAATGAATTTTGCAAAAGAGGTAAGGAATAAATGGGAGAATCTGAAGCCCAGACCCATAAGGAAGTGATTTACTGCAATTTTCTGCGGACTATATAATCCTAAAGCAGAAGGATTCAAGCCTTTTAACAGAGAGCTCTGCCACATTAATATGTTTGCTGCATCACCACCACCAAGTGCCTCTACCCACTGTAATATGCTGCCCCCCGGTCAGATGAAATGGCTCACACCTCAGGTTCAGTAGATGGCCAATTAAATCAAGCTGATAAAGCAGACAAATTCAGCCAAAGGAAAATTAAGCTGCACAGAAGATACCGTTGCCAAGGCAGAAATGAAGCACACAGAGCAGATGCAGAGAAGTTGCTTCACTCCCAGAGAGCACAGTGCTGGCCACGGCAGGGAAACGCAACCAGAAATCAATGGCAATGTGTTCTACACGCTGAACAAGAAGCCGTGCCATGGAATGCATGACCCAAACGCTGTGTTTGCTGGAAGTAAAAATGAGACAGAGACAGACCTTGTTCAAAGGACAATCCAGCAGGTAAGTTTACCATTGTTTATGGAGAGTAGATCAATGTAAGAAGGCTCCCAATGAGAGAAGGAATTACTTGCAGTCGGCGTTGCTGGTGTATGTGCAGAGAAGGTCACCGTGGGGCTGGAGCAGGAGGTGAACAGACTGAAGTTTCTATTACACAGTGTTAGATGGAAATGCAGAATAATTACTTTTGCAAGCTTGCAAAGGATTAAAGTGATTTAAAGGGGATGAATCTATCTGGAGCCCACTGCATCAGCTGCGTGACAGTAATTAATATGCAGATTACTTTGTATTAAGGCAACATTCTCCTTTCAAACTTTCAGTGACATTTCAGTGGCACCTCAGGCCTTAGAATAGCTAGATATAGTGTGGAAGATGTCTTCCAAATTCCTAACATACCGATGAATTAATTTTCCAGGCTTCTTTTTGATGCCAAACAACTTAATTTGGGATTTAAAGTTCTGGTTTTACAATACAAATTTAAGTGTTTAGGAAAACAATGTTCAAGTGACTTACGAATATATGTAGATATAGTATATATACTATGGGAATATATAAATATAGGGATATATATACACTCACATATACATAGGGATATATATAGCTGTAGCACATAGATCTATAGATAATAGGGATAGGTTGTACGTGCTTTGGCTTTGTGCTTTGCAGCTATGTAAAGGCCCCAGAGAACATTAGACATGCTTAAATGGTCAAGCTAATTATTCCCACCTATTCGTACTGCAGTAGCACTCACAAGCCCACGACGCACGAAGGTCCAACTGCTTTATTCACCCCATCAATCAGACCTGAAGCTGCATGGACAGAGCTGGGTGGTTGTAACAGGCTCCATGGGCAGTCCCAAACAAGGCAAGGTGATGACTCAGGTCTGAGATTCACCCAGGGAACACAGTGAGGAGCAGCTGGAGACTGAGCAGGAGGCACGGCTGCAGACAAAGCTGCAGGGAAGGTCTGAGGTCCATTCAGGAGACTGGGGAAGAGGCAGGACTGGAGACAAGCTACCTACAACCGAGGTCCAAGGTCCTTTTAGGAAACAAGGCCAGGCAGGTCTCTAAAATATCCACGGCATTTCCAATGTTGATCCCAGCTCCCAAAATACTTCTGTTGTCTGTTGTACTGTACTGTACTTCCTAAGCATATGGTCAAACCAGTCATGATGTAGGCAAGTGCTCTTGACACCCATGCTAAAAAAGGAGGAACAAAGACTGGAGCCCAGGTTTTGTTACCTACTGCTTGATTTTCAAATTATTCATGATATTCAACACTTCAAAGCACTCCTCACCTCTCACAGCCAGGACTTCTATATCTGTGTGGTGTTCAAGTTCATCATCCTATCAGTTTCCTTCTTAAGATTACTAAATATTCACTTTCACTCAAAAAAGGAACTGCATCCTTATTTAAGGTGTAGGTACCCATCACTAACTAAAGATGCTGCTTTACCCTCTACTATTTTTATCTTACAAATGACAAAGAAGGACGGTGAGAAGGACTCAGAAGGATTGCAACACTACTTGCAGTCAGCAGACAACCTTATTATAGACAGCTTTCTAAGTTTTGTGTTATAATGTAAGCAAGAGTTACATGTAGGGAGAAATGCTTTACTACTAGTTGCTCATATCTGCTAGGAAAATATGCATGCCATTACTACCCAGCTCCCACCTCGATCCACTGTGCCGTTGGATGCTCACTTAGTGGTGATGAGCCCCAAGCTCACTGGCACTGGAGAATTCGTTCTGGGTTTTGTGTGCTGATGCTTCATAATCTCTCTATATGCGTAGCTAATTTTGGGTTTAGCTCTCAATCTCTAAAACCTCCTGAGAAGTGGTGTAATTCCATTGGTTCCCATTTTCATGATACACGCTCCCAACACATGCAATTATTGCACGCCTAATTGGCAGCCTCACATAGGCTCAATTATTACTTTCTAAATCAGGCATTTAACTAGTCCTTCTAAATCACTGGGAGGGTGATTTACACACAAATTCATACACCCTTGTGATGTCAGCCCCAGTGCAATGGTTTGGGTTTGTGTTAAATCACACATCATCCACACGTCGACGCCTTCTGTTTGAGAAGCTGGATCTATCTCAGAAAAAGTAAACTCCTTTAATACACTGAATCCTTTGAACAAGCACTAAGGAACTCCATACTCTGGTTTTAATACCCAAGCTCATTCAGCTTTCAGCTCTCCAAAAGTATTTTCACTTCTAATGGCAGTAGCAAAATGAATGCTATCAAGGCTAATCAAAAAGGGGCACCATTTCCAAAACAAACTGTAAAAGCATTGACTGCCTCTGTAATCCACTGTAATGGTTTGTCCTTTATTTCATTGCTAGCTCGTAAAGAATATTAGGGATGAGGCAGTTCCTATGCCCTCATTCCCATGTGTCTTAGGTGTTCCTGTAAAGTAGACTTGCAGTGTACTTCATTAGGGTGCGTGACACAAAATGATCCCTTATTTTCCAGATGATAACATTCCTTGAATTGAAGAAAACCACACAACAAACCTTGCTCTATAAATTCCCATTAATAGCTTGATTTCATTCCAAAACACTGAAGACCTTTTGATCCCTTTTAATTTACCGAGGCTGATAAAAGTTATTTCCAGCTTTCCAGAAAAATTTATAGCATTCCCAAAGCCAGGCAGAGCTCTGTGCAGTGCAGTGACTGTAATTCCCCTCTTCATCCACCTTCAACAAACAAGACTGTAAAAATATTTTTATGGAGAATAAAAAGGTCATTTATGGCACTGTCAGAGACGTTTATTTTGTGCTTCTGTATTTCACTGCAGCCACTACTCACTTCAAGCCTTCTGCTGGACTTTTCAATGAGGAATAAGTGACATAAGAATAACAAATTTATTTTGTTATTCTTTAGTTTGTCAAAGTGACAATTCCGCTCTTATTTCACATCCCATTAATGCCCATCCCATCAATTCCTTCCAAGCAAGCTCTGACAAGCATCCTTGTTCGGTGTGGCTCTGAATGTGAAAAGGGTCTTATCTCATTTTGTTCTCCTTTGCCATTATTAAATGCTCAGAAATCTGATGTGTAAGAGAAACCTTTGAGGTCAGCTGCCCTGTTCTTCCCACCAGGCTCATTCCTAATGTCTGGCTGCATTTTGCTCAATGACACGAGCAACTCATGAAGAGGAGCTTCTGCTATTTCAGGTCCTACCTTCCAAGCTAATAGCTCTCCCCAACAGGACATTAATCCTGTTATTTGGCCTAGAGTTTCTTTTCCTTGACAACATTCTTATCATCCCATGTGTTTGTATCATACTAAACCCTGCCCATTCTGCTCCGGTGAAATCCTTATATACTGTTGATGAGGGTACACATGGGCACTTGGTATCAATCACCTGCTCAACTGATGTGGACACTTCGGGGATGGTGATTCTACCACTGGCCTGGGCAGCCTGTTCCAATGCCTGACCACACTCTCAGTGAATAAATCATTCATAATATCCAGTCTAAACCTCCCCTGGTGCAGCTTGAGGCCATTTCCTCTTGTCCTATCAATTTTTACTTGGGAGAAGAGAACAGCCACCTCCTGGCTCCATCCTCCTTTCAACCTCCTTCCCTTCATCCAAAGGGTGCACATATTAATATAAGATTTATTAGGCACATTAAACTTCATTTAGAAAGTAGAGAGAGGAAAACAGGTAGCTGCACAAAAACAAGCAAGCAACTCTTGAACTCTTCAGCTGAAGAGTAAGAATACACTGACTAGCTGGAGTCACTCGCCATCCAGATGCTGCTGCAGTTAAGGTAGTCTATTTCACAGAATCGTAGAATAGTTAGGGTTGGAAAGGACCTTAAAAATCATCCAGTTCCAACCCCCCTGCCATGGGCAGGGACACCTCACACTAAACCATGTCACCCAAGGCTCTGTCCAACCTGGCCTTGAACACACCCAGGGATGGAGCATTCACAACCTCCCTGGGCAACCCATTCCAGTGCCTCAAAACCCTTAAAGAATTTCTTCCTTATATCCAATCTAAACTTCCCCTGTTTTCAGTTTGAATCCGTTACCCCTTGTCCTATCACTGCAGTCCCTAATGAAGAGTCCCTCCCCAGCATCCTTACAGGCCCCCTTCAGACACTGGAAGGCTGCTATGAGGTCTCCACGCAGCCTTCTCCAGGCTGAATCTCCAGTAACCCAGTAATTGATTCCAACAATCTCCAGTCCTGTACAAAGCAGAATTCAATCCCAAGGCTTCAAATCCAAGGGATTATGTTTACATACAAGCAGAGCATTTTTATCGATTAGAGTTTAGCAAGAGAGAAATGTGATGGTTTCCTTTCTTTGCCTCAACTGTCTTCAGCATTGATGGGGGAAACACAACAGACTTCAACAGAGTATTTTGTTAGGAAAATAGAACAAGGGCTCCATAATTTGCAGTCCTTTGAAAGATGAGGCACTGCTTTTAATCCCTTCAAGTCTAATAGGCAGGTTGAGAACAGGAGCATGTGAACCTAATGAATTATGGTACCTTTTGGAATTATAGCTGAGATTAATATGATACTGCATATTTATGTCATAATATCAAGCTTAACACTCTCAGGATGTGCCAAAATCCACCTCTGTGACTGAGTGAACATGAAAGTCTTCCAAGATGATAAGTTGTCATCATTTCAAGGAAGAAACAAAGACAAATGCAGTAGTGCCGCTATTGATGGAAATGATGTTCGCTAATGATGGGAAAGCTGGAAATGCAAACGGAGAAGCTGTCAAGCCATGTGCAGTACAACTCAGTAACCTCAGTGTCATATTACAAATGGGAAAAGGACATTGTAGTTTATCACATTATGAGCAAGGACTGTATTATTAGCATTACCTAAAGAAACCACGTTGCTGCTAATGATGCAGTCTGCAAATGAGTTAATGTCTTTCCCTGTTGAAACCTTGACATCCAGCTCAAACACCCCTTCAAAAAGCAGAAACTGTAATCTGGTAATTAACTGCAATCAAGAAAACTCCACAGCCACAAACCACAAAACAAACTGTAACAATCCATTTAATCCGATTTGGTCACACCATCTGTTTCGCTCAGCTCTATGTGCACTCTGATAAGTCACTCTTATTTTCAAGCAAAAGTAAAAAACAAAACTCAATGTTCCTTCCAATTCCAGTTGCAGAGTCCTCAGTTGAACCTCACCGTTCTTACATAAACACATCCCACATTTAAGCAAGACACTGAAAGACAAGCTTGCAGTCTTTTAAGGCATAAGACTGGTTGATAATTCTTTTACCTCCATAAAAGATTAGGTGTGACTTTGGAAAAGAGTTCACCCAAAGTGGTCAGTCTTGAGTATTCAGGATGCTTTTATCCCAGGAGTTTGATATTAAGAAGGGCCAGGTGCCTAAAACTTCCTCACCTGATGAGTTTTCACATCTCCATGCACTAGACTGAAGCTTCAACAGGATGGAGCAGCTAACGATAAGCCTCCTTCACAGGCAGGCACAAAGACTTCAAGCCAAAAATCATGTCCCCATCCTGCAGGTGAGCACAGATTCAAAAGTGTCCCTCAGACGCCAAACACCTGGATCTTAAAACATCTGAATATTCCTGCAAGAATATTTCTGCTACTTTCTTCCTTTCTTTGCTGTGCTAATAGTACTTGCTCATTCTTGAGATGCAGGGGCTTTCTATGTATTTTGACTTGGGTTGTTTTTAAGTTTGTAAAACACATGACCATGTTGTGAGCAAATCTATTGCAATGTGAAAGCATTTTTCTTTTCCCTTATTAAGACCAAAGGGATTAAGTGTCATATTCTATATGGCAGTGCTAGGATATTGTGTGGACCCAGAACTTTATAGTTTTAGAAGGAATTTATTACAGCATTTTGAAAATAAGACTTGCAGCAATGTCCCCTTCTGTAATCGGCTGAAAACACGCAAATAAAAGCATGCAGGTGTATATACTCAAAGAGTGTAATTCCTTGTTATAGTAGGAACAATTGGTCTAACATCATTTCTCCAGTACTCCTATCTCTAGTTGTGATTTCATAAAACCCAAATTTGAGGTAAAACAGCAAAGTAGAAGTATGTGGTTCCTTTCTCTTTTTGTCCCATGGATTGCAGGTGAGTGATACAGACCCTGTACAAAGCTTCTATTAGTGCAGCTTCATGTAAGTTAGGATGCTACAACCACTGGTTAAATCCAGAAACAGTGCTTGGATCTAGAAGAACCACAACCAGCCACAGAACCCAAACCACATCAGAAAAGCAGGCAGATCTCATCTTCTTCTCTACTCAGGAAAGAGATATTACCTTCTGCGGATATAATAAATTAGGGATGTGAAATACTTTGGAACCTCCATTTCCCATGCCCTCTCCTGTGCCTTTTGCCCTGTGAGGTCCAAATTTTCCCCTTTGTGTACAGATGCTTATACCATCCTGTAACATGAGGTCTTTCCAGAACTAGTGCTCCTAGTTAAGTTCCTAGTAAGACCTTTTGAAGGAGACAGCTTAGCACAATAATCTTATCTTGCATTAAATAAGACTGCTGCCACTAAAATGATTTACAGCTTCCTTTTTTCATTCTTTGCTTCCAAGACCTATCTCCATTCTATGCTCAACACAGTCCCAGAAATATTTGATGTGTTCTTAGCTGTGGATATCAGTTACTCGATTTATGCATGCTTAGGCTTTGAAAGACTAATATTTGCCAAGTGTTAGCCTAAAGCCAGAATACTCTTCAGGCGTCAAAAAAAGAGGAAAAAACAGAAGATCATATAGTGTAGTAAATGCTAATGAAAATGACTGGTGTGTGGGAAGAATGTATAATCTGCAGAAACAGGAGCTACTTGACTAACAAAACAGTAACAGCTTGTATCCCTGAACTGAAAAGGTCACTTAACCCTCAGATATGATTAATTGGATAAAAGGAGGTGAATCTACACCAAAAACAATCTGTGCTGTTTAGGTGCTAACAGAAGCAGAGCTTGCCAAGCTACAGATTTAATTCTTACCTTCTTGGTTGTTCTAAATCCAGACGAAAGACAACCGGAGCAGCCGTGGCCTCTCCAAACAAGCATCTGGTATAAATAAAGCTCTTTGTTCAATTTGTGCTTCTGAAAAAATGCAAATCTTTGGACACTCACTTTGTAAAGTACCGTTGCTTACATTAAAGAGGAAGTACTTATCTCCTCGTAGCATTACAGATGCTGCTATTCTAGAAAGAAGAAAATGTTTTCATTATGGAGGCGAGAAATCAATGTGCAGTACACAACACAGCAGAAAGTCCTTCCTGACTTAAGCCTCCTATGTTTCCAAACATTGCATTTCCAAGCAGAGTTAAGACCCAAACTGAAAAGTATTTTTTAAAGAATTTTTTAAAAAAGGGATAAATTAAATTAACAAAAATGTTTATGCTTTAGTGTAGGAAAATCTGATAGAACTCATAAATCATGCCTTAAATCACATTAGGTGTGCATAGCCATGACATACTGGAATTAAAATGAACAAAAAGCCCAAAATCAAAACCCTTCCTCCAAATGCAGACTTGCCTCTCACAGATGTAAGCACTGAGTCAAACTGGAAATAATTTACTTAAGAACTCTTGAGTGATGCATAGCAAAACACACTTCTGTTTTCCTACCCCAGTCAGGTGATATTAATACAATACATTGCTGAACTGATTCAGAAAGGTTTTAGGTTCAGAACATAGCTGTCTCACCTCATACGATTATGATGCTCTTCCAAAGGTGGTTTTAACCACAAGCGGGCCATGAATATTTCAGTAAATTCTAAGAAAACCTTTTCAGGCTGCTTTCTTCTATGTTAGATAACAGAAAGCATTATTCTTGCATATCAACACTGACTTTTAGCCAGTAATTACAAACCCAAAGTTTCTTCTGCTGATTAATCAAGTTGATACATTTGGTGCATCACTTTCTATCATGTTACAAATATTACTAAACACTTCATGGCCCATTCTAGTCAAGATTACTGAAGATATAAGAAACCAACACGCACATCTGTGACCAGCTCTGGCCAGTTAACACCAAAAGGCAAAAAGGTCTCCATCCAAACATAATGTCCCTGGGGCTTCTTGGGCACTTTCAAGATTAAACCAGAGGAAACATAACTACCACCAATGTCAAATGGTTTTCAGTTCTTTTCCATCCCTATCGCCACAGTTGAGAGAGAAGCTACCACTAAACGTTTGTACTCTGATTGTGCACAGCCTTAACAGAACCCTGCAGAATGAGAAGAGGCAGACAACCAACTCACTACATTAACTCCCCCTTGAGTCAAAAGCTTTTTTTCACTCCTCTACCCAGAACACCCGCAAGCAAGTTCAGTCACACAGAAAGGTCCACCTAGACTTCATTATGCCACTTGCTTGATTAGAGACTACTAAGTGGAGGAATAATTCGTCAGAGTCAATGCAAACCAGCATTTTTTACTTGGCTGTGAAAGGGAGCCCAACACTTAAGAAATCAGAGCATTAGAAGACAACACGACAATTCTGTTATTCATTAATAACTTTTATAGCTCAAATTCAAAAATATTAAATCAGAAACAATTCAAGATTCAGGAATTAAAATATTGAACTATATACATGCATAATTAAGGATATCTAGATTCTTCTCAATATTTACTGAAGCTTTTTGTACAAGGTTCTTTCACACGACCATATTTACACACTTACCTGTTTAAAACATATGAACATACATCTTTGATAGCATTTACAAATTATTTGAATAGAATTTTTGTCTAATTTGAATATAATTTTTTTCTCACTAACAAAAGAATATTTCATTGATTTGACAGATTTGGTTTCATCATATGGTACTGGACAGGTATTTATCCAGTAGAATATCATTATTCAATTATCTAAACAAAAGACATTGAACTGGTACCCAGAATTATCACATATGGCTTTTAAATACCTCCCAAACTCAAAGGATCATCTCACAATTGCAGCCCGTCTGTGGTATGTTTCTAATTAAAGTCTTGAGGCTTTGCATGGGTTAGATCCACAATGTGGCAAACACGTTCTAGGCATGAACTCAGAAACAAGAACCCTTGTAATTGAAAGAAAAATAACTGTGCTTCCAGTGAATTAAGCACATATTAAGGATGTATAAAATGGGATGTGTGGACTTTGCTAGATACTCTAGTTACCTTTATAGGATGTTTTATTGTCACAGGATAACATGGTTTTGACCGGACAGTCTTTCTGGGGATTTACAGGAATGAAGTGAGAGAGAGGGCCATGAACACGATCAGGGGGCTGGAGCACCTCTCTTAGGAAAACAGACTGAGAAAAAGAAGAGAGAATCCAGCTCCTGTGGAACCTCACAGGAGACTTCCAGTACCTAAAGGGACCGACAGGAAAGCTGGTGAGGGACTTTTTACAAGGGAAGGTTGGGATGAGACATGGGGAAATGGCTTTAAACTGAAGGAGGGGAGATTTAGATTAGACATAAGGAAGAAGTTCTTCCCTGTGAGGGTGCTGAGGCTCTGGCCCAGGGTGCCCAGAGAAGCTGTGGCTGCTCCATCCCTGGCAGTGTTCAAGGCCAGGCTGGATGGGGCTCGGAGCAACCTGGTCTAGCGGAAAGTGTCCTTGCCCACGGCAGGGGGCTGGAACTGAATGAGCCTCAAGGTCCATTCCAACCCAAACCATTCTGTGAATCTATGATTTCTTATATACAGAAAGTCCGAGGAGGTTTTGTACATAATGTAAGTTACTGATACAATCTAACCAGTCAGATCACTATCTAGTAACAAGGTCTTACTTCACAAATTAACTAAAAATGTCAGTTTGCTTACTTTTGTCTAGGAAAAAAAAACACCCAATTTTTTGGCTTTGGCAAATCAAGTAGCCATCTCCTCTGTTCTCTAGAGCTCCTGCACTGTTTGTTCCACAGCCTGCTCTTCCACAGGCTGCACAGCTTCCTGAACATAAACTATGAATTCCGAAGCCTCTCCACCCTGCGTATAGACAGTGACTGTCTCAATCCCCTCCACTTCATCTGATGAAACTACCAGGTGATGCTGCTCAGACAACTCCACTGAAGCCTGCTGCAGCGTCTCTTGAATCATCAAAGTGTGGTTGGCTGATTGCTCCTCTTCTTTTACCTAAGGAGAAATTGAAGAGGTTACAGGAATTTCACCTTTCAGAGAAGTACCCGGTATCGTGATGATTACTGGAAATACAGCACAGAAATTAGCAATCAGGTCGTTTTGAAAGCAAATGTCAGCCTGACAGAGAATTTGTTGTGAGCACTTCTGATTAATAAGTGTAGAGATAGACAGAATACTGAAAGCAGCAACACAGCATCTCAATGATAACACACAGGGAGCTGCATAGTTCCACAACTTAGGTATTTGGGGACAGCTTTAATCTTTAAGCAGTCGTTCATTCAAATCTGCTCTTACTGAAATAAATCTGAAGTCAAACAATTCCTGTAGTAACAGTGAGATGAGAATTCATCAAAAACCACATGAAACCACATCTGGTGTACCCATCTCTTTCTCTTTTTTTTTCCTATCCAACCCATTGCTCATCGTAAACCTTAACAGACTTTCATCAGAAAGCTGTTAAATGTAAACATTACTGAAATAGACTCCTAAGACCCCTGCTTGTGAAGCAGCAATTTTTACATTATTGAAAGGACAGTGACAGAAACAACTGAAAACAACAGCATTTTTACTGATCATTCTGCTTCCTTTCAAAAAGAAAAAGCCAGTACAATTTGGAATCTCATTGCAAAGAGTTCAAATTTGCCTGTCAATTATTAGAATACAGTATTTACAGGAATCCAAGAACAAGTATTACTTAACACATCCATGCAAAATTTCTATGCAAAGTACCCCAGGCCAGTAAAGCCACATCAAAACCTGTAAGTCATGTGGAGGAACTGCATTCTCACAAGTTAGTGATAAAATCATGTACTTTTGAGGTCAGAATGTAATAGCAATTTTTTGGTATGCAAGATATATGCAAAGGCATTTCTTAGATGTTTTCAATACATTACCACTCCCTGTGTTCAGTGGAGAGAACTGCTGCATTTCACAGAAACACAGAATTGTTTATATTGGAAAAGACCTTCAAAAATAAGTTTGCTTGCTTTTGTCTAGGAAAAAAAAACAACTTTTGGCTTTGGCAAATCAAGTAGCCATCTCCTTTATTTTCTAGGGCTCCTGCACTGATTGCTCCACAGTTGATTCTTTTACTGGCTGCATAGCTTCCTGAACATAAACTATGAGTTCTAAAGCCTATGCACCCTGCGTATAGACAGTCACTGTTTTACCAATCATCTGTGATCAAGTCCAAATGTTAACCCAGCATTGCCAAGTCCACTACTAAACCACATCTGCACATCTTTTAAATACATCCAGGGATGGTGACGGCACCACTTCCCTGGGCAGCCTGTTCCAGTGCTTGACAACCCTTTTGGGGAAGAAGTTTTTCCTAATATCCGATGTAAACATCCCCTGGTGCAACGTCAATCTATTTCCTCTTGTCCTATCACTTGTTACTTGGGAGAAATGACCCCCACCTCGCTCCATCCTCCTTTGAGGCACTTGTGGAGAGAGATAAGGTGCCCCCTGAGCCTTCCTTTCTCCAGACTAATCCCTCTCCAGGTCCCTCAGCCGTTCCCCATCACATTTGTGCTCCAGGCCCTTCAGCAGCTCCACTGCCCTTCTCTGGCCCCGCTCCAGCACCTCAATGTCCTCCTTGCAGTGAGGGATGCAGAACTGAACACAGGATCCGGGGTGCGGCCTCACCAGTGCCCAGTTTAGGGGGATGATCACGCATCAAGTTCAAGAAAATATAGTTAACATCAGTATTGCGGCTTATGAGGGGAGTGGCAACAGAAGGGGAGAACTACAGAAGAGATTCCAAGCATGTGTTTGACTCCTTAGAGACCAGCAAGGAGAAAAAGAGGTTCTACTTATTTGTTTTCCTGCTGCTCTTTCCTAATTTCCCTTTTTTCCCTAAGCAATCATTCCCATTGTTGTACACTGTCTTTTTATTCCATGTTTAAAGTATCTGTCAGTTGAAGAAGATTTCAGACATGCACAAACCCCTTAGGACTTCCCTTTGAACTTTCACTCAATCCATCCGGCTATACAAAGCTTTTTCTTCAACAAGAACAAGTGTGTTCAAGTGTTAAATTATATGGAGGCCTGAGAGCCAGTATGCCTGTAATATATCAATGAAATATACATGGATTTTTATCTGGTGAAAGATTTACCATCTAAAGGGAATCTTGCTGTTGTCACTGACCTTAATGCAATGGCACAATCATACTTACTGGCGCTGGTTCTGGCTTTGTTGCACAAGATTCAGAGTATAGGGATAAAAGGACAGGAGTGGGCTGAAGTCCTTTCCATGTTCTATTTCTTTTACCAAGCATATCTGAACATTTTAATTGAAAGTTACTTTAAACAGCTTCTGCTGGTTGGATGCTTGCCTTGATACAGTAGATTTGCAACTGCCCTTAGAAAAGCTAATTTATATTGTCATAAAATATGGGCGCCAACAAAGTACCCTTTCCTAATGGAAGCTTGAACCCCTCTTTGAAAAGCAAGGAGCTAAATCGTTGTTGAAGGAGTCAAATTCCTTCTCTTGTTCCTCCCCACCCTTCCCATTTTGTTTTTTTCATTATTAAAGAAACCATAAGTTGTACTGAAAGCAACAGGAATGTTGTGAATTCATAAACAGGACTCCCTTTTCATAACTGTCCCCGACTCTCTCCTGAGGCTACTGCTTCTCTGAGGCTACTTTCCTGCTCCAGTGTCTGCTCCTGCATGAAAAGCAAGAACATACACAAGATCTACTAATGAAGATCATAACAGGCAGACAAAAGTGTAACCATTAGCGAATTCAGATGCAAAGTTGCAGTTAAAGAGGTTAGATAATTAAAATCTCACAGCCTGTTACGAATCAGCTCACAGTTACAGCCCTTGATGATAGAGATCCTCAAACTAATTTTAGACACAGAGGTGTCTAAAATTTGGCCCTTCAATTATTTAATACACACTAAGTTCTCCTGTGTTAGTGCACTCTGTGTTATCCTCTGACAACGTGCTTTCAGCCAGAAAAATTACACTACATTTGCTAAGAGCTGCAAGAATGCACCACACAGTCTGAGAAGGATCTTGTACAGTCTCATTTTAGTCATTTTAATCCAAAACCCATAAATAACTTTGAATACAGTTTTCTAAGTGTATATAAATAACGAAGAAAGGAAAATAACTAAAGCACACTTGACAAGAAAATGAAATGAAACCAGAATCTCATTCAAGTCAATAGTGGTAATCTAATATTTTTTTCAGTTTTATATGCTTTTGAAATGAAAATGCCCAATAAAGAAAGTTAATTTAACCTCCCTACCTGACTTTATCGATTGTGGTTTTATTACCCTTGTCATGGAGGGTAAAGAAGACTAATGCCCTTATTTCTGATGGTTCTAGCTTGCAGTATCTTTTCTGGACAGCTATCTGTAACCCTTTTAGTTTGACAAATCACCACCTTATTCTGGATATTTACATTTCAAGTCGGTTCAATGTTTACATGCTTCTGCTTGTTCCTATTAGATTGTTCCACAGGGAATCATCTCGAAGTGTTAATTTACATTCCTCAGATTGATGAAACAGTGGGACAGCTGCCATCGGAATGAATGAAGTCACTACACTCAATTCTTTTTATTGGCATCTGATATCTTTTGAAGAGTAACATCCAAGACCTCTTTTCTGTTTGAGAGGCAGCTGAAAAGCATCTGGCTGCTTACCCTTCTCTGAAGAATGACAGCAAGCAGCTGAAGCCACAAACAGCTGGCGTATTAAATCAATTCAGTACCTGCATCGAAATTCTTTACTAGATAAACGTGTCTCTCAAAAGCCAATGGGACTTTCCTCCCGATGTCTTCATAAGAAATTCAACATTTCTAACTTGTAAACATTCTTAATTTAAATATCCGAGGCCCATCCATACACATGTAAGTGATATCTCTTAGAGGAATCGCTTCCTCTCAAAACAATCAAGTATTTTTAATGTGAGAGAAATTAATTCCAGCCATTAAGGAAGATGACTTACGCTTCTTCTCATCCCTGAAAAGGAGTAAAAAAATACTTGCAGTAAGATGCTAAAGCCTCTTGCTTATTCTAGAGCACATCCTGAGAAATAATATCTTCAATTTTCTTTGAAGTCAGCAGGAGTTGCAGGTCCACAGTGTTTAAAATAGTCTTGCTGGGCTAGACTCCAAACCCTCTACAGAATCTCTTCCTTTATTTCAGTTTGAAGGCTGCCTTTCAGTATACCATGAAGAAGAAAAATTAATCACAGAGATCTTGCAGGATTTTGAAACCTTACACTCGGTTACAGATGCTCCTATTTATATCATGAGAGAGAACCTTATATATGATATATGATGTAGCAGCTTCTCTACCATTTTGTTCAGTGCCATCTGAATAATTTGAACTCTCTCTGTTCCAGTTTACATATGGATATATTGTGTGAAAACCACACACAGACACACAGAGAAAACACTGCAGTTTGATCATATGAACCTCTATAATGAGCTACAAAACAAAGACAATCTGGCGCTCCATAGTTTTGGAATAATATGAGAATTGAATATGACAGACTTGCTTTGCATAACATAAAGAATGCAAGCTGGCAAACAAACGTTCATACTGGTGAGGCAGACTTTTACAAAGTCTTAGCAACTGGCTGGTTGAATATATCCTGACAGAAAGACTCTGACTAGCACCTCATCTGCAAAAAGGCTGTATCACCACATTTCCTTCTGAGGAAGTATGGCAACATTGCCATCAGTCAAGAACAGGAATCTTGCTATCTCATTTTAGCTATCTGTTACCCCAGTTAAAACTTTCCTTTGCTGGCACTGTCACCTTAAGCATCAAATTGCTCCATGCCCTAAAGCAACCAGAAACTTGACAATCAACCTATGTGTAACTCCATGTACTAGCAAATTTTCTAGATGAACACCAGCACCAAGCATAGTGCAGTTACAAATCAGAGCCAGACCGAAATAAAAGGTGTGTTGCTGCAGCCTTTGACATGACAGCCATGCTAATATTATTATTTACTTTTGAAGATTTTTTACACTCTATAATACTGTTCTGTGATCAGCTTCAAGCTGATGTGTAATCTTTGCTGTGCATTGCTACTGCTGTCACTTTGAAGAAAGTCACTGTTACCACGGTAGGGTTTTACTGAAGCCTGAAGAGATCACACAATAAAAGGATGAAAGGAACTAAAATAAAGAGTGAAATGCATGGAAACCCTTAAGTGTTTCCTTAAGCTTCAGAAAGATCTGCTTAGTTACTGAAACACTTGATACACTTACTCTTCAGAGCAAATTATGCAGAAGTCTAGGTTGAAAATAGGTCACTATGCTTTTCAGGAAGAGCGTTAACCCTATGCTCCAAAGTGTACAGAGGCAGAACATCAGTCCTGTCTCTTATTACTGAATGGGAGAAAAAGGAAAGAATTCAGCAATTCAGCAGCCAATTGCTGCTCTTTGTTGTTACCAATGCGGTGCTTTGGACCAGAACCTGGATTGTATCAGATAAAGCTACGTGCAAAATGTATTTCATGGCCCAAAGACCTTGTAAGTTCAATACAAAAAGCAGATACAGAAAAAGGAGAGTGGGGGAGTACAACATAAATGAGACAGGAGTAGTCTTGTGTGACAGACATTAGTATCAATATAGCAGTATAACGACAGATAATTACTGTCACCATATTTTTGAGGAGTAATTGAGAGAAGACAAAGAGGTACATATTGCTCTTCATTAAAAATCCACATAACTAAGCACAATATGGAACAAGGTATTAAGAAACTTGTTTGAAAAAAGTAATGAGCAATTAAATCTTCATGGACTGAGCAAAGGTAGGAGTCAAAATCCTCACAGTTAATGAGAAATGGGTTCCTAAGCCAGAAAGGAGTAAAAAGAACTGGAAATGAAAACAAATGTCTGTTTGATGTGGCACAAAAGAACATCAGGTGAACAGAACTCTGTTCTGCTCAGAACTCTGTTCTGGAAGGGCAGAGAAAATCAATCTTTGAGTTCTTCTGAAAGAATACAAAAGGGGCAAAACATACATTGTGAATGTTAGGAAAAAAGTTTTTTGTTACCAAAACCCTGCCACGCAAACCCAGTATAATATTACAGGCTTAAGCATGGCAAATTAGCAGCACAAAAGAGTCCCAGTCAAAAACTCTGAAAAACAGGTAACACACAGCCAAATTTAACAAGTTACTATTGCATGCTGACTAAATTCCTGCTTGAGACCAGGAATCCAAAATCGACTCATCTGCTTCAGTAATTTGAGGCAAAAAGAAGAATGCAACTTTGGATACGGCACTGTACACGGTTTCTACCTTTTGTTTCAAAGGCATTCGGTACAATTCACTACATTTATGAAAAATAAAAACATTAATTAAACCAGAAAGTACCTTTTTACAATTACACATTCCTGCTAACAAGCACTGGAAATGGAAGAGCAACAACCATGAAGAAAATAATGCTGATGGACACAGAGGGGGATCCCTTCTGATGCGGTGAGGGATTCAAGAAATAAGCCTCAAGGATGAACAATATTTCCTGCCATTTCTAAGCACTTACTAGGCGCTTTCCTACTTATTCTTCAAACCTGGCACTCTTTGTTCTCACCTTTTCCCCACCTTGTTACATTTTCTGGCCTTTAAGCAGTGCAGAACAACTCAACTAGCATGCCATAAAGTAACATCCATTAGTGCTTTCAGAAAGAGATCCACACTGCATCCCTAGTAACTGCAAAGGACTCAAACTGACAGGGATGCACTTCCCCAGCCATGCTGCGATCAAAGCTTCGGTGTGGATTTTTGCCAATCTCAGATCACACTGGTAACACTTCATATCAATGATTTTCTTCTCGGGCATTTGGTGTGTATGATGCTCCTTAGCAGCTGTATGTTTCTGTAGGTGCCACACAACATTTCTCCCAAATTAAATACCAGAAAAAGTTAAACTTTGATGACAGGTCAGTATACTGACCCTTAGGCAAGAATGAGCTAAAGTCATTTCAGACTCTAGACACCACCTCTGAAAGGCCTCACATACATGACACTTTCAGACTCAACAATGATTTCCATATCCCAATCATAATCCAAGCCAATAAAAGTTCGCATTTTATGGCTTTAAAATGATAAACTGAATCCCAGCTCTGACTAGGGCTGGTCATTGCTATGTTGTCAAGTTGCTTTCTTTTATAAAATCACTCCTATGAACAAAAAAATATAAAGTTTCCAATGTCAGAACTGAATTTCTTTCCTTCCAACATCACACTGAGGAGCTGGGGGCTTTGAACAGACAATCTGATCTTGTTTGCACCTCCATTATGATGTGTATTCACTATTTAAGATACTTGCAATAAGACTACATGCAACCCAGAACAATGATTTAATAGAACACCTCAAACAAAGTATCCTTTCTGTCTTGTGGCTTAATAGAAAACAATTTAAACCAATATACCGGTATAGTATATATATGAAATATACCATTAATACTAGCCCAGATCTAATTAATACACTGGACATCTTGCAATATGCTAAGAAGACTTACGGATAAAGACACAGTTTGTTTTTGCAGGCATTAACCTGAAATACTGCAAGTACTGCACACCAAAGGTATCTGAGCACACAGGTTAAGGGAAGTGCTGAAGCATGAAGATGGCAGCACTACTGATAAGATACATCTGGATTCACACATAATTTCAAGGATTAAGTGTAAATGACACTTCTATGGGTGAAAAGTAAGGAAGAGACAAGCTGTGGGAGAAAGTTCCAGGGAGGAAACAGGAGACAAAGAGAGCAACAATACAGTGGAACTTTTACAGCAATAAGTACATTCTAGTAATTCAAGATTTAGAAGTTCCTTGGTGCAAATACAGAACTATGAAAGGAACTTGCAAGGGCTAGCAAAAAAATGAGATATGAAGGTAAGAACTGCTGAAAGAAATACATAATTTATATACTTAGAGGAAAAGAATAATACCGACATAGCAGCATAAAACTCAGAACTACAATTAATGTTGTTAAGGAAAAAAGTAGAACGAAGCTGCTAAGGATGGACTCGCTGAGGCCATTAAAGAACAAGAGTGGAAAATCAGTGACAGCTGACGCTGATGTATTGCTGACATCCTGAACGGATTTTTTTTTGTCTCACAATCCACAAGAGAACCTGAAGGTCAAGGAAGAAAGCATGAAATAAATCTTCCAGTAGGAAAGTGAAATATGAACATTTCTTAAGATCACGTCAAGGTTAACCATTAGGAAGCCAACATAATTAAAACCTGACAAAGTCACAGGTACGAATGAGCGATATCTCATAGAAAGCTACTCAGAATTGGAGAAAAAAAGAAAAGCTGACAATACTGAGCAGGAGAGGATTACAGTCAGGTTAGCAGCATTTAAAGACTGCTTTCCCTCAACTTAAAATTGGTTGTGGCTCCAATTCTGAAGCAATGTTCTGGTAGGAAGACAAGAACTGGAAAGGAACTAAAGCTGTGGAGCAAATCAAACAGACTTTGATAAAACACTGATTTGCATAAAACACTAATTTGCACAGAAAATTAAAAGAGAAAAGAAAGTAAAAGAGAAAAGTGAAAGGAGAAAAATTTAAAAGAGGAATCATCATCATCTACAGGCCTTCCCCCATCCTTCCACTTCCACAAAGCCCACTAAAGGTAACTAAGCAGTCAAGTGGGCTGTCAGTAGCCATACTGCCACTTGATCCTCCCCTGGGAAATCAGATCTGCACGCTTCTGCACACACAAAGTGAAAAGTCACTCAGGCTACTAGAGAAAGAAAGGAGGAGGCATTCCAGTACATGCAAGACACATGTTAACAGAGGAATGGCGCTTCGAGCATCACAGTAAAGTGTTAGTAAACTCCAGCGAAAGCAAAGGTAGCACAAGATCGCTCAGCTTGAGATGCACTGAAATTCTTCACTGCATTTGCTTCTGTGGAACTTCAAGCTGGGGGGGGAATGCTTTCTACTAACAAAACTCTGAGGAGGGGGAGAAAACAAGTAAGAAAAGCAGCAAAATATTCTGTGGTCTGAGAATGCAATATTTGATTTGATAGAGAAGTGGAGATTATAATAGTTCTGTATCAAGCAGTGAGAATCACTGATGTATACTAGGCAAGGGAAAAAGAAGTGGTCACTGCTTATCAGCTTGTAAACTCAAAAGCCTAGAAATATGGATTAAAAAGTCAGGGGGAACATTAATTTTGAACATAAAAATTTCTCCACAAAAACCTACCACTAAATTCAGACGGCCTAAAAAAGAAGATGAGAGATTTTACGATGAATCAGACATTGATCAGATTTAATAACTGGAGGAGGAAGAATCACTGAATTTTCTTAATAATGTGTTCTTAAAGTTTAACATTCAAATATCAAAATGTAGGTTTCTGTGAAGAAATACTCAGCAGAAGCCTTGATGTTTGCAGTCCAAAGCCACCTCAAATGTACAATTACTTCCTTCTACTTGCTGATTTTGTGTAATTTATCATTCTTCATTTCTGAAGTGCTTTATTAACACTGTGCTTTGCAAATATTTTTAGCCAAAACTGTGCAGCAGCAAACTTCAAGGAAAACAGAAACACATTAAAGTACTTTTACCAATATCTCATGAGGTTTGTCCCACTTTAAGAGGAGCTATCGTGCTGCCTACCATCAATTCTATCAATTCAGTTGAATTCACCGTTTTTCTGGAATAAGAATTCATGCAAAACCCTGAAATGGACCAATTTTATATATGCTTTTTTTTGATATTGATCTGTATTTTCTGGTGTTGCACAATTTCTCTGGAAACAACAAAATTAACCACAGATCTTTTCAACCAACTACAACTCAGTTGGATTTTTCTTTATTTATATCAAGTGTGAGTGCCCACACTGACTTCTGTCTCACGTAAGTGACTGCTATAAAGGAGCACCTCCAATATTCTTCTCGGAGCTGTCACATGCCCACAGACCACTTGTGTTGCAACCCTCAGTGTGAACTCAGACTGAGAAGTCTCATCTTCTCCCCAGAGTACATGACTTTAGGACCCCACAAGCCTGTCAAACCTCAGCCACAGGACAGCACTGCAAAGGCTAACGACAGTGGTTCACCCTTGGGTACAGTCCTACATCACTACACTGCATAAACAATGCCCTTCCATGCCCTTCTGTATCCGGATCAAAGCTGCGCCATGGACCTCCTTATTCTTTCAGATGACAATGGAACTAAGTGACCACGCACAATGCAGGTAATATTAAAAAGCCTGAAAATACCAGCTAGAAAAAAAGGTCTATTTGCACACATAGGTATGTGTATTTGTTGACTCATATTTTATATACAAGCAAAAATGTCTGCATTCTTATATGTGTATATATCATAGAATCAGAATGGTTTCAGTTGGAAGGGATTTTAAAGCTCATCAAGTTCCAACCCTCTTTCAGTTTAAAGCCATTACCCCTTGTCCTGTCACTATTTGCTCTTGTATATGTATAAACATGTATGTGTGTGGGCATATAAGCACACACACAACATGTAGTAAAAGATTACTTTAGGAAAAAATCTATACATATCTTGCATGGTCATTCAAAATTTAACCCTTTCAAAGTAATACTCATTTCTCAATAAATCTATGAAAATTAAATATAGCTTGTTTAGAGAAGAAAAGAGCTCTTACCTGCTTCACCACTGTGACAGTGCCAGGTGCCATGGTAACTACAGAAGCAACCGCAGTGGTGTCATGGGTTTCTGAACCCAACTCAATGATTTGCTGCAGGATGTTTACAGCTGTTGGATCAAGCCTTTCACCTGATCAGAAAGACAGTAAGCATATGATCATTACAGTAAAACAGCTCTAAGGGTATGTGAATCTAACAGCTGGAGGCAACTCATTCCCCTTCTGCTTTAACTCTGACTCACAGCGCTGTTCATACATTTCAAATAGCTCAGTAATATAATTCAATAACAAATCCATGGCAGGAAAGTAGCCACAAAACAAATTTGCCTGAGGAATGTATGAACAGGAAGTGAAGCCACACTGATCATTTTCATGCCTATTTGAAAGAGATCTGAAAGAATCCATTGGATAAATAATAGATACAACTCACAGCATTAACTGCAAATTAGGAACCTGCAAGAGTTTACAAATCCAAATGTACATATGCCAGACATTCAGCTGAAATAGAAGCTGAACACTACACCTATATAACCACAACAGCTATTTGGTATACTACAAACCTCTGTTTACCATCTGTCTGGCCACCTGCAATACCCTTTAATGTAAAATAATAACTGTGATGGGGATCTGCGTCAGATAATTTCATTTCAAACAGAAAGTACTTCCATTATCTACACAAGAAACAATTTTATCTGAGTACTGAAAACTGCTTGTTTTAGCTTCTTTTGCTATACAAGCGCCTTTAGACAGCATAATATTGGTTTTCATACCTAGAGGCAATATGCTGAAAGAGTATCTGAAGTTGGATGCACTAAAAAGCAACTAATTCTACTCTACAAACTACATATTCATTCTTAAATTCAAAACTATGTACAGTATATTCCATGATCGTGTGCATTTTAATTTAAATGTATAAACGCTTAAGTAAAGTTCCCAAGAGATTTTTACTCATTCAGATTTCCCAGCCATTAAAATAAAACAATATCCAGAAATTGTCAGTAACTTAATTGCAACACGCTTGGAAATGCCATTAAAAGTAGGAGGTTTTGAAATGTATCTGTATTATAAACTCTGAAGACCACAATGGTAAACAACTGTAAAAAGCTATCTTTTGCTAACCAACACATTTCTTCATATATGTAAACCCAAAATATATTAGCAACTGGTCTAGACTCTGATGTTTTAATACTCTCAGAAACCTGGAATTTTTTCCTCCTCTTCCAGTTTTGTTATTTCCCATTCAGCAGCCATTACCTAATCCCACTCTGATTCTTCCTCAATTTGATATGGAATAGCTTACTCAGCTTTGTGTACCATAAGAATTAAGTTAGTTAGTACTGTCTTGGGAACATGGTAAATGAGCTATTCCACTGTGTCACTTCTGCAGTCTGGCTGACTTAAGCAGGGAGAAAAATAATAGCTAGAGAATTGCCATTAGATACACACCATCTCCACTGCCAAAATAGCTGATTTCACAGTGTATTTAATAATACAGGCAGGAAATTCCACACCCCTAATAACTGAGTGCAAAACAGTGCATAATAAGTATTAATGACTTAAGGATACAGAAATTCATAAAGAATAATCATTTCTCATTATTTATCCCCAAAGAAAAATCCTGAAAGTAAGTTCTGGATGGCAAATTTCATCATTTTTAATTGACAGCAGATCATATGATTGCCCAGTATACTCAAAAGAATAATGTATTCATGAAAAAAAGATAAATTCTGTGTTCCAACCTGAAAAAAAAGGTAACTCACCATTCTCAGAAGTGTATCTAAGGTTCTGTAATGCAGCTACAGCAGCCTGAGTGCCCTGAACATCTTCTCCAGCCTCTGTGATATGGAGATATTGAGTGGATGCTTCTTCAGAAACTTCAGCAGTTAACTTGAAAACAAAACCCAGCCAAGGCATGAATAATCACACTTTCATTTTAGCAGCTCAGTGACAATCAAAGTTCTGAGTTTAAAGGAATGACTTTTGGACAACAAATACTGTAACTAAAGTTATGGAAATACTGAAGACTCTTCATTAGGGACTGTAGTGACAGGACAAGGGGTAATGGGCTCAAACTTAAACAGGGGAAGTTCAGGTTAGATATAAGGAAGAAGTTCTTTCCTGTGAGGATGGTGAGGCACTGGAATGGGTTGCCCAGGGAAGTTGTGAATGCTCCATCCCTGGCAGTGTTCAAGGCCAGGCTGGATGGAGTCTTGGATGACATGGTTTAGCATGAGGTGCCCCTGCCCATGGCAGTAGGGATGGAACTGGATGACCTTAAGGTCATTCCCAACCCTACCTATTCTATGATTCTATAGGTTTCTGTAATTCAAGAGTATTACATGGGAGCTGGGATATCACCCCATAGTTTTCTTCTAGATTCTACTTCAAAAGTTGTTTCAAGTATGATAAGTTATTATGACTTCAATTTTGTTGCACAGTTACTTTAGAACTAACAACTGATTTCTGTTGTATCAGTGTCTAGTAAAGACCTTTTAGGCAAAATTAGTCTGTAACACATGTTCTTGCAGATCTGGTAAAATGCCTGTGAAGTCTGAAAACAGCATTTTGTATCAGAAAAATTATTCTTCCTATAATTGTGTTTTTTTCAAGACAAGCTGTCAGTATGCATTCCTGCTCTGATGGGACTTCTTTATAGCTGTTTGAGCCATAGAGACGTGCTTGCATCCTGGATGTCCTCTAATTTTTTCAGGTATGAGCATCAACTGAGAGAGTGTATAGAGAACTGTTTGTGAAATTCGTGTGGATACAAGACTTTGAAGAGCTACACTTTAAAATGCTTGAATAACTGACCATGCATAATCTACTCTTATTTTTCAAGGACTTAATATTCCACCTGTGGATACTCAAAACCTGTTAAACAGGAACTGCGGGATGGCTCCTTTGAAACAGGGGTTAGACTGCCTGAAATTTAGCAGAACAAGTCTTAAAGTGTGGAGGTCAGCCAGCTGCACTTGACTTGTGGCTTCTTCCTCTCACTGGACACCAACAGCCTACTCAGGCAGGGGCAAAGACTACGCTTGCCAACTCTAATTTTTTATATATATGGGTCGACACAGTTCTGTGGTTTCCCCATAGCTTCTGCGTCTATACAGTCAGCTCTGCACTGTAAGACTAACAGTTTTCATTTTAGAACAAACTGCTGTGCACATAACAGCAGAGGAAAGCCTGAAAGGCAAAGCCCTCCCAAGAGCCCCAAAGAAAGAAAATTAAAGTTGTTGGCTTGGTTTTTATTAACCCAGTTTCTTGGGTCTAACTTAAATATTTTAAGGTCTGATCTTTGTGATGCTGTGATTTCCTACATTCTTTGGATTGAAGCTGAAAACACAGTATAAGTGACAGAAGACTCACTATATACTTACTCTGTATAACTAGATTCTAGATTCTAACCTTCTCTGGTCCAAGCCCTAAGCTATTTTCATCAATTCAAACTAAGCTTGCAGCTTTGTGCATCTTGCAGTAAACACCAGGGAATATTTAGCAGGTAACAAAATGCAGTAAGTTTTTAAATTTCACACTTTTTCACTAAAACTTTCACCCTTTGTGCTCCAAATAGAGGACTGGATCCCTAAAAGGCAGGAATAAGCACTTACAAGGATGTTAATCGTACCAGTTATTAAAGCAGTCGAGCTTAACATTCATAGAGAAGTATGCATTCAAAATGGAGATGAGAATACATGACCTGATTGCATATAAGGTCAAGAACACTTTCTGGAATACTTCTAATCCTAACTTTTCTCCCTATATTTATTTAAAATCTTGTGCCAAAGCCATGGCAACTTTGCTTTACCTCCCACTTGGTCTCCCCATCTTGTTCCACTAGCTTCATTCCATGCTTGTTTTTAAGGTGTCTGTTGAACTCCCATTTTGTGCCGTACACAAAGCTGCAGACAGGACACTTAATGCCACCTATAAGGAAACAAATTCCTTGAGTTATTTTCATACAAATTCTTTTCCAAGGCAGTAAGAACCCATTTAATTTGACGCCATCTTAATCAAGCCACACAACTGTAATTTAAAAGGCTTTTCTTTAGCCATCTGTCCAACATGAAAAAAGGGGAAGAAATAAAGTAGTTGAACTTCCATAGTGCTTAAAGAGCAATTTTGGATTAATGGTAATGGGAAGAGTCTGGAACAACTCGTATATCTGGGAAGCTACTGCAGTCCTGCTTTCCTGACTGCATGCCTCCCTTTGGTGGATGTTAAGTTGCAGGAATGCTGTTCCAATCTTTCCCCTTCTCTGCATCTCTCCCTGGGGAACCCCAGCCACAGACCAATTAGAAAGAAAGAGCAGGAACAGACAGCTCCCTGCATTAGTCTCAGATACAGCATCACTCCTGCAATATGTCCATGTAAGAAATACTGGTTTCATCTCTCAGGAACTAAACGCTATGGGAGTAGCCAAACTATAACAGAGAGAACATGAACTGCAAAGTAAATATCTCCTGGGTGAGATCTTGTACTTCCTTTGCTGATAAAAGCCATTCTAGAAGTGGCATGTACATTGGAAAGCGAAAAAGTTTTTGGCCACAAAAAAACACTGCAAACGTAGGGGATGCTTCAGTCTGTGCCTAACAGTCGTGTTTCCGGATGAAATTCAACAGCAGCTCTAGTGGAGACTAGTTCAAGTTTCCAAATGAAGTTTCTTTCAAGTCTGAGGGTGTCTGACCTACATTCTGCTTTAGGCCCACCAAAACCAAAGCTTAACACGTGTTTTATATAACTCTGAACTAATGCTTCTGCACTGTAGATACTCTTTTATTTCAGATCATACGGCTCCTTAGAGACTATGTCTACTCCATTACACATCATCACAGCTTCTAAATGTGGATGCATGTATAGTTCAAAAATCTACAAGACTGGGGTCTCTGACAAGCTCCAGCTTTAATTACTGGTACCCTGTTGTCTTGCAAAGCCCTGCTGTGCCAGCCTTTGAGACACAATGCAAAACCAGAGTGTACTCTTTCAGTCAGTGCTGGGATTTCTTTTGAAGTGCTTATAAACACTAAGATCTCAATATTCAACATACACAATAGTGGCATACATGAATCATTTTTAAAACATGTATCTTCTCTAAAACAGCTGTTAGAGTTTTCTCAAGTTTCAAACAAATGGTATTTTTTTGGCACATTATCAAAGCAAACTGGAAGAGTTAACACTGTAATGTCATCTTCACCCAACTGTCTCCGCTTTTGAGAGTTTCTACTGTTTATGTTACTATACAAAATTGTAAACCTAAGTTTTCTATCTGCAAAATGATGCACAGCATGAATTTAGCACAAGGTTTACAGTATGAGTGTACAGGATTACAGACAAAAACCTGAGAATGACAAAATCGTAAGTATCCAATTTTCTACGCTAGATTAAACAGCTTTTACTCTTTTTCCCCTGATGAAAGTCAATTGGTCAAATGTCACATCTCAGCTGCTTGTACTTATGCAAAGAAGTATTGCTCTTCTTCCCCCCTATTGACTAAAGCAGAACAAAAATAATCTGCAGGTGATAAATGGTTGCACTAGGTGATCAGAACTCACCCTAACAGATCTAATGGCTAGGGAAGTGTTATGCCACTTTAGGAACTATGACACCAGATGGCTGACTCCACATTATCATGGCAAATGATGACTCTTACCCATCATGTCCAAATGCCTCAAATATACTCTCATAAGCTGGTTATAAGCCAAGCCCTCACTGCATAGTCTTTTATGGACCAGGTAATTAGAAAAGCATTCTGGTTTACATTAATGGAAACTCACCTTATGGTATTCTACCAGGTGAAAAGAAATAAACTTTTTATTTTGATAAAACCAGAACATAACTACTCCCAGTCACTAGGGTCTTTCACTGTGGATGAGGCGCTTAGTGGTTTAGTGGTGGACTTGGCAGTCCTTGGGTAAATGTTGGACTTGATGATCTTGAAAGTTCTTTTCCAACCTAGCTGATTCTGTGATTATTCTTACAGGATCTCCCCTCCTAGTTCTCAATCTATTATAACTCTTAATCAAACTTCACTATTATAGCAGATGCTCAATACTGCATCTCTAGACAAAACTGAGATAGGTTCCCTATTAAGGGAAACTCAAAAGTTCACAAAAGAAAAATACCCCTCTTCAGACTGGGACAAAGATATTATCAGTTACAGAAAATGAAATTAAATATTCATTTCACACCAATCTGTACTAATGGCAAAAACCTGCTGTTGTGAAAGAGAGGACACATTTCTGCATTACTCTGGTATTGAAACTATAATAACAATACAGCAGAAGAATTAAAGCTGTTCCCTCTTCTATGAATCATTCATTTATTCATAACCTCATTCTAGGAATCTTGAGATGAGTCCAGCTGTCTACACTCATACAAATATTTCCAGTTAAGATTATCTGCAATGCAGTCAAAAACCAGTTGAGAGTAGAGAAGGTGAACAAGTATAAGGCCATTCACTCCAGGCTCAGTGCATAACTTAGAATGAGAATACAATATGAATAGATACAGACAGCTTTTACTAGACATTAATCTTTGTTAGTTTCCTTTTAACATACATGAAGGGCAGCATATACAGTAAATTTGGATTTAATATGGAGCTATAGAACAATGAAAAAGAAAAGCATAAATGCGTGTAAACAAACATAACAATGGCCCCAAGTAGAAGGGGAGAAGAACATCATACTCCTCCCAGCTAAGAACTCCAGATGCCAATAACTTACTGAAAACCCCATTCCAATGCTAACATCAGAGGGAAACCACCCTTCTTATGACTGGGAGAAACAGCGGAGGGAAACCACCCTTCTTATGACTGGGAGAAACAGTGGAGGGGCGTCCACAGTACCAGCAGAGGAGTAAAAATTAATGTGTGTGTTACTATTTTAATTGTATTAGTAATACTATTGACTCTTCTCTTGTATACTAGTGCTCTATTTTATTTTTTTTTATAATAATAAATAGATCTAGAATAATAGTGATTCTTGAATTTGACTGTTAAGATCTCCATTACACTAATATTTATACAGATAAGGTGTGCTTCCTTTAACCAGAAACAAGATTATCAGCGTTAACAATTTGCAACTTGTTTTACCTGTACTCTCTTCCCTCTCCCCATTTTAGTAGTGCAGAATGATTTGCTGCCATTTACTCTTCAGTCTCTTCCCTCACATTTGCTCAACCTTACCTTGAGTTCAACCTTCCCAAATTGTCCTAGAAATTTATCAGTAGAATGATAGAAATTCATCATTCATTTCAACAGATAGTAATACTTACAAAAGGAGACAAACATGTGAAAATGATAAATGTATGCAACAAGGAGTAGTACAGGCAAGGTCAATCACACCACCCTTTAGAAACCAAGAACTGAATGAAGGGTAAAAAGTGGCCATTTCAGTACTAAGAAAAAGTAGCAATGATTTATCACATAACTCCCAATAAACCAAGGAACAAATATCACACAAAAGTTAACTTTACACCAAACTCACTTCAGCAAATAATAAGTCTACTATACAGTAGATATGTACCTTGTTGGATCAGGGCTTCTGCTGCAGGCTCCCCAGAACCTACGTTTACATACTCTTCATTAGGATGCTTTCTGTTGTAATGCCTCTTCAGGGAACCAGATATGTTGCAGGAATAGTGGCAGTGTGCACAACGGAAAGGCTAGGAGCAGAAAGGAAAAATTAGGCCATATTTCTTGTCCTCTTCAGGATACAGGTCTAAAGCTGCAATGTTTCCAGAAACATGTTCATTTCCAGTTTAGACATCTTCCAAGGAGACCTTCCAAAATTAAATATAAATGGAAGTTGTAACTCAATGCTACCTAAAATTTGGTACTTTTTATTACGTGCATGACACTTGAGTATTCTCACCATTATAAGTTTATTATCTACTTTTTGTAATTCAGGAAACTGTGGTTTTGTAATTGATGATCACAGGCCTGACCATGTGAAGCCTTTTCTACTAGAAGGAAGTGACTCAGCTGCCATGAGCTTTGGTCTGAAAAGGGAGGTTAAGAGAGATAAAACAACTGGAGGCACAATATGATTGTGCACCCAACCTAATTCCACAGGTAACGGTACCTGACAGGGTTGATCCCTTTCCTTTTCTTCTCTCTCCAACATGCTTTCAACAGCTCTTCTTTCACTGGCACCCACATTCATCTGATCATTTGGTAAAGTAAGTTTTGGGAACTAAAGGAACTGATTTTTAAGGATATATCTGCCTTCAACTGACATGGGGAGACATTTCTAAGGAAAAAAAGCTTAGGAAAACAAGTGTTTGTGCCTAATGTTAGCCTTTGAGAAGAGCCTTCTGACTGAGAGTCACAGTTACAGGAAGCTTAACACAACCATTAGAGTCCTGGAAAAGACTGTGACATTGACCAAAGTCCAAGGGGAAAAGTCAAGTACCCCTGTATGGGATACAAAATACACAGCAACCAGGCCTGAAGACGGTTCGTACAGAAGTGTTTATTAAGAAGCTGAATTTAAAGAAGAGAAATGTCTGAAGTCAAGGTCTGTTGACCAGAACATTCCCCTAAGCTTATGGCTCACGACCTTCCTTCAGGCTCCAAACAGCAACAATAAGGAAGAAAAGTGGTGTTCAGATCCCCTTAACCTTACATTTAAGAGGGTACTGAAAAATTCAGCTATTCCATTTTTCAGAGAGGGATACTCTCCTTTCTATTGCTGAAACAGTCTTCTTTCCAAGAAAACATTTCTGACAGACTCCTGTGTTACTGTACCACTTTCTACATGTTTGCATGTCCTGTGTGTTACCGGCTAATGGATAGCAGGACTGTAAATTCATGGAACTTGGAAATACCATAGAATGGTTTGGATTGGAAGAGACTTTAAAGATCATCCAGTTCCAACCCCTGTCATGGGCAGGGACACCTGCACTAGAGCAGGTTGTTCCAAGCTCCATCCAACCTGTCCTTGAACACTGCCAGGGATGGGGCAGCCACAGCTTCTCTGGGCAACCTGTGCCAGTGCCCCACCACCCTACCCTCACAGGGATGGATTTCTTCCTAATACCTATCTAAATCTTCCTTCTTTCAGTTTAAAGCCATTCCCACTTGTCTTATCCCTACATGCCCTTATAAAAAGCCCCTTTCCAACTTCCTTGCCAGCCCCTTTAGGCACTGGAAGCTGCTCTAAGATCTCCCCAGAGCCTTCTCTTCTCCAGGCTGAACAATCTCAACTTTCTCAGCCTTTTTTCTTGGGAGACAGATTATATTATCATTAGGTCACATAACTACTGACATGACTGAGTTTGATACGTTGCAAACAACTGTCCCAGAAGGAGGCAATGTGTTACTAGCAGTTTTTGAACGCCTTTTGACAAATACTCCCAACTGACCTATTTCAGTGTTTTGCAGTTCTCTTGATAATGCACTGAATAGAACACTTACATGCAGGCTGACAGAGGACTGAAAATAGATGCTGAGTCAACAGTTTTAAATCTAACCCTGAGGTTAGAACCAGCTATATTTAAAGAACTGCATTATGAGTACATTCATCCCGTTAGCCATTAAAAAGAAGAAAGATGTATTTTCATTTCCACAAAATCCTTTTAAAAAGATAAGTCCCCAGCAAAGCCACATACTGAAGACAGGAAAATTATCTGTTCAAAATGTATCCTCTCTTTAGATGACTTGCTTCATTTGCTTTTATGTCTTGCCTTCCAAAATTTAAACCATGAATCAAAAGACTGTCTTCCTTTCTGCCTTATGGAGGTACATAGCATTGGTGCTTATTAAGAATGGCTGAAGTGTACTCCTTATAGAAGCAGAATTATTTGCTAGATAAAGAAAGATGGTGCAAATGAAAATAGTATGATAGTTTCAATAAGAAATATGCTCATAGCCAAGAGAAAATGTTACATTAAAATGAACATTTTCATATAAAATACTGGATTTTTCTGGAAAAGAAACGTACATTATTTCTATTTCCTCAATATAACATTTCACAATTCATTACATCAAAAACGATCATGCTGAGAACCAACGTGAAATTTAGGAATAAAATCATACTACAGTTTATTGAAGTAAAACATATCTCTAACCTAAACACTTCACAGAAACATTAACAATCCTTAAAACTCTTTCCAAGACACGTTTCAGATAAATGGGGTGCTTTAGAATTAATTCTCTTCAATTTTCTTCTAGTATATGAACTTATCTCTAGTACAATAGAATGGCAAACCTTCAGAGAAAATTAAGGTGGCAATGAACAGTGATGGATGCAGTTTGCTTTCCTATTTCCCTACGACATTTTAAGGTACATGTTAGATGAGTTGTCTTAAGGACTCACAATCACAAAAATCCAATAATGCTTGATTTATATTGCAACATGTATTTTTGGCAAGTAAAGATACCAGTTACAAATTGTCTAAGGATTAAACAACCCTACGTCAAAAGTCTGAATATAAAGTCAAAATCCCCAAAACACTAAAATGTTAAGATGCACAATTGTCATCAAACGGGAAAATGTGTCAGTTTTAAAACTGTTGTCTGAAGTTCCATGCTTTTCTAAATCACTTATCAATAAGCATGATTTCTATGTTTTCTTACCTTAAAAGAGACATGTTGCTCCATATGACGGAGGAGCTGTGGTTTTTGGGCAGCTGTATAGTCACACACTGTACATTTAAACTGCTTTCCTGAAATGGGAATAGAAAATGGAATACTTTTTTCTACTGAAGGTCAGAAAATGACTGATTATATTTCCTCATATGAACAATATTCAAAAGTCTGACACTTACTCTGCAAAATTTTGGTTAAACAGAGCTAAGAGCAGGGTAAGGAAGAAAAAAGACTTGAATGTCATCTTTAAATTATGAGCATTAAATAGGCTAAATGCTTCTGGGATAGTAACTTGGGAAAGAAAAAGAATTGTTACAGTGCAGCCTAAATGAAAGAAGGAAATCAATTATTTACAACTGGAGGCACAGTTATTTTGCTACCTATAAAGTACATTTGGAAATCCTTAATACACAGGTGCTTGTTTATGTTCACGTGTTTTTACCTATTTCTCTCCCAAGCACTGAACTGTTATGATTCAAATACATTTTCCTTTCAAAGCATTATCTCTCCCAAATAACCTTTTTTTTCCTTATGATTTAAAACAACAGAATTGCCTTCCTTTTATTCTCTGGGGTTCATACTCCCTTTCTCCATTATTTCATCTTTAAGACTCTATTAGCCTGCTACCTCCAGCCAAATAACAAAATGTATTATACAGAGAAAGACTTCATTCTTGCATATTAACTGCTCATAGCTGGTAAAATGTATTGACTTGATATGGAATAAGCATATATTAAAAACTAATGCAAAAGCAAAAGAAGTAAAATGGAGGATGGAGAAGAACAATACAAAATATTTTGTATTATCCTGAAGAGATCAGATTTCTTCAAGAAGTTACAAGTATTTTATACTAGGTGTGAAAGTTTCCATAAAACAGAGCTAAAAAAAAACCTTAATACAATTTATGACATCAAATTAATATAATGAAACCCAGGCTTTCTGGTTTATTTCTAATCACAAACTAATAAGCCCAAACTATGAAATTGTTTTCTATCATGCTACTCTCAAGAAGTCCGTCTTCTGAAGAAGAATAAAGCAGACAGAAACCTGCTTTACATTCCACTGGTTGAACTGACCTTGCAGGGCTGATATTTGAATAAAAACTGCCTGGATTCATAAGTCAGGAAGACAAGACTCATAAACAGCAAAACATCTTTCAAATTCATTCTTTGTGAAATACCTGAAGAACACTGGATGTGCACTAGCAAGAACTTTTGAAGTGCTGTCACTTTAGAAAGGGACATTGGGCAAAGAGAAACTGTCAGCATTCAAGAGGCTGAAAGTCCCTTGAGAAATCTGACATTACATTCCTGGAGACAAATGTTACCTTATTTTTCACAAGTGTCTGGAATGCATGAAGAGGTTACTGGGGTGGACTTAGAGAGGGAAATTTCTTAAGACTCCACAGATAGTGAGATTCTGTTTCCACCTGAGCCAATGGCAAAATGCATTTCCAAAGGTATGGGGAATTTCCTGGAACACTTTTGGAAGCGTAAAAAGCAAGGCAAAAGAGTGTAAATCTTGGATGTATTTGCATCAGTCAAAGAGGGAGGTGGATCAAAAAGGAATATTCAATCACCTCAGTTAAGGCAAAGGATGATGACAGTCTGAAGCCAGATAAAAAAGGCTCCTGGTAATAACACTGCCTCTAGAGTCATGGTTTCAGCCTGACCTAGCAGTAAATGGTAAGAGAGCATAGTTCCATGCATGCAAATAAATATTTAACTTCATACCTTCAAGCCAAAGCCAGACAAGGCAGCTCCTGCACAACTACAGTGCCAAATTTCAAAGCAGCCTCAGCTGAATTGCAGTAATGGCTTACACACATGTATAAAGTGGAACTAATTCCCAGGTAAAATAAAATTCAACTTTCATTGCTGAATTTCCCTATTTGGACACACCAGATGGTGAAAACAAAACAGAAAGGTTTTGAAATGAAACCCCATGCAGAGAGGTTTTTAAATAGTCTAATCGCGCTCTGAATGTCCTTTTAATTCAAATGCAATCTGCTTCCCTCTCCCAGCCAGGAATCAGCTGAGGATTGCATTTGATAAGTAAAATCTTGATTCCTTCATATAAAGTTCAGATGTATGGGGCAGCACCTGCTTGATACTGACCAAGCTGTTTCAAAATCTTGGAAAGTACTTCTGGAATAACAAGTGACTAACTCATAGTAATAACACAGTAACTATAGGCTTCCTAAAATACAGAATCATAGAATGGTTTGGGTTGGAAAGGGCCTTAAGATCACCCAGTTCCAACGCCCCTGCCATGGGCAGGGACACCTCACACTAGACCACGTCATCCAAGGCTCTGTCCAACCTGAACACTGCCTTGGACTTGCTTGTCCAACCTGAACAGCAATCCTTGAACACTGCCAGGGATGGAGCATTTACCACTTCTCTGGGCAACCCGTTCCAGTGCCTCACCACTCTCACAGTAAAGAACTTCTTCCTTAAATCTAACCTGAACTTCCCCTGTTTAAGTTTAAACCCATTACCCCTTGTCCTATCGCTTCAATCCCTGATGAAGAGTCCTTCTCCAGCATCATATCAATGCAAAAGGGATCATCTCCTTCACTTATACATGCAGATACAAGCATAAATAACATAAATATCTCTGAAAAAAACCTTCACATAGATTCTTAAGTTGCAAGAGAGCATCGTGTGCTTTCTAGGAAAGGATAATACTAATGAATATGCATTTTTAATAAAAATTGTTTAAATGAAATGGTCAATAGAGTGAAATGAGGTTTCACAAGGTTGCATGAGTAACAACGATCAGGCTACTAAGTCATAATGAAGGTCTGTACAGCTTATCTTGCTATTTTCAATTTGATAATCAGAGGAATAAAATACTGTTCTAGCCCAAATTTTCATACAAAAGATAATATTTTTCTGGATTTGCATCTCACTTCTTTCTGTTATCACAGAAATATTAAGATTACAGAGCAAATTCAGCTGCTGCATGTGTGCACGTAGAGAACACATGCTCAGGCTTGCCACTAGACGATTAGACGCAGAGCTGCACTAGCCTTGCCTCTGTTGGGCTACTGGACTTGCCAACTCCCAACAATACTCTTGCAGAAGAAAGTAGTAAGAGACATAATTATGCAACTATTTATGCTTTCAAATTTCTATTGAGATCAACAATTGTCTGTAAGAATATAAAAAGATATAAAGCAAACACAAAGTGTCTCAAATACTGCAGAGACAACTGGTTTTCTTTCACAGATACTAATTTTGCAAAGGTTTGAATTATTTCACAGTGTCTCACAGGGATAAAAAACATCTGTAGGCAGCACTTTGTTCAACTGAAAAATGCTTGTTAGCAAGGCCCTGTAGCACAGCCAGTATTTACTGCCTTGGAATAAACTTGCACTTAATAAACATACACTTACCATCAGCAGTATGAAGGAGTTTATGGCTCTTCAAAGTGCCTTTTGATTTGAACTTTTTCCCACACATATCACAAAGGTGTGTTTTCTCAGTGCTGTGACGATTCATATGGGCTTTCAAGTTACTCTTGCTGCGAGTGGCATACTCACAGAGGGAGCATTTGAAGGGTTTGACACCTACGAATAAAAATACATACTATGATACAAGCAAGCTGAACCTTGTGATGAGAGCAGGGACATGTGAGCAACACAAACAAGGTCCAACTTGTGGAAAACTTGGCTATCTGCATTTAAGAAATCTCACCTACAGCCTCTGCGTAAATGATACCAAGCTCTTGACAGCATTATTTAACTTACTGAAAGGAGGGCTTCTTTCAGAATTAAGTACTTTCCTATTGAAGCCAGGCACTGAGTTTAACTAAGGATATACTAACGCTTTGGTCTTGGTGTGTCCATCCTCCATTTTGAAGTAGAGTCCACTGCCTAAATTGATGCCTAGCTGGTATAGATACCAAATATCCCTCTAAAAGCCTTCAGATAACTATCATAGAGTCATAGAATTGTTTAGGTTGGACAGGACCTTAAAATCATCGAATTCCAACCCCCCTGCCATGGGGCAGGGACACCTCACACTAGACCATGTTGCCCAATGCTCTGTCCAACCTGGCCTTGAAAACTGCCAGGGATGGAGCATTTATCACTTCTCTGGGCAACCTGTTCCAGTGCCTCACCACCCTCACAGTAAAGAACTTCTTCCTTATATTTAACCTGAACTTCCCCTGTTTAAGTTTTAACCCGTCACCCCTTGTCCTATCACTACAGTCCCTGATGAAGAGTCCCTCTCCAGCATCCTTGTAGGCCTCCTTCAGATACTGGAAAGCTGCCATCCTTCTTCATTTAATAACATAAAGAATGAAGAAAGCTGTTTTAAGAAGGACTGGTTAATGAGGTACTTGTGCAAAGCTGTGTTTTACTGTTATCTACTATCAGGCTGGCTAATGGCTTACATTGTAGTACTTATTTTTTAATTTATTATTTTTGGCCCCCTTGGTAAGATGCAAGCACTTACAATTTCACTTCTCTCAAACAGTCCAAAGTATGTAACAGAGAGAGACACACAGTATGTCATCTAACAAGTCTACAGGAACAAAGTAAATCCTTCAGAATCTGAATTGGCAGAGTAGTTCAACAGTTTCATGAGGCTCTGGCAGTTTTAGAATGATATTCATGACCTCAGAACTAGATTTACAAGCATGAGGAATTATAGCCTACTTTAAGCAGACTTGATTGCACATTTTGATTTGGAAATAAATTTCTATTCACCTCTTTCTCACATTAGTTAGATGGGTTCCGAGCCTTCTTGGCAGAACAAACAAACTGTATCTAAAGGAATACACAAGTAATAGCTCTAAGCCTACAATTTTGTATTACCTAAACTCTTTAGTGGAGTAAAGGCTACTGGAAAAGAAGCACCACTACAGTACATAGACAGGTGAGCTCATAGTTAAAGCACTCAAACAAATATGCAATACTAGAACAAATGTCTGAAGTATCTGCATGGGAACAAACACTTTGGAACCAAAATGCCGGTTTAAGAGTATCAAAACCCATTATCCCCTTTATGCAGAGAGAGGGCTAAAGAAACCAAAATCATGCTCGAACACTATAGTCAATCTGTTCCACAGACTATTAACTGATTAAAGAGCATACAAGTAAGTGGTCTTCCAATTGTTAGAAAAATAGACAGACTGGGTAGACACAAGATTTTACTGGGCATAGATTTTAAGTTCAAGGCATTTTTAACTTGTGTGTTGCCACATTACTGGAATTTCTCCCTAAAAAGTCATAGATATGATCAGCATTATCTTATGGATTTTTCATCACTGTTTATGCCTGTGTCAGCTACTTGCCATGCTCAGCATGATTTACCTAAATTACACACAGAATTTATATGTATACATCAAAGCAACCGGATTTCAGTTGTTTTCCTAATAGGTTTCCAGTCCAAGTATTTTTGGACAAATGTGAAAGCAGCAGTTACCCATGAGAAGATACATAAAATCACTTGCTTGAAGAGGCTAAGCATGCATTTAATTCACTCCTCCTTACTCACTTTTATTACACAATACTTTTATAGATGTTTATGAATGAGTTTTTGGGGAAAACTGAATCAGAAACATACTAATTTTATAAAACATTTAAGCTGTCTATTCCTGTTATGAGTGTGCAGCTCCATATGTGATCCAGAATGTATTAAATTATTTAGCCTCCAGTGTAGCGTAAAGATTTTGATTCAGGTATAGCCATAATTTTGAATTCCTTTTTATATCAGCAAAGCTCATGTGGAATGAGACTGATTATATACCTGAAATTTTAAAAGCAGAGTTTTACCTTCATGAGCCCAAATGTGACGTTGAAGGTCTGACCCATTCTTCATAAAATAAAAATCACAGTAGGGACATTTCACAGCTCGCTTTCCAATAAGTCCTTTCAGCTGAACTCTTCTGCCAAGAATCTCAGAAATAGTCGTCATTGAAACCTCTGAGAGAAATATAAAAGGTAATAAAAAACAGAAAGACATGAGAGAATTTGTTCTGTAAGTAATATTGAAGAGCTAGATCCCAATTCACTCCAACTTTTTAAAAGCTCTACTTCCCCTACTGCCACTCAAATAAGACCTGAGCAAAGAACATAAGGACCTTATTTCCTGCAGGGTTTCAAGTCACATCAGCCATAGCTAGAACGGTCAGAAAGTCTGATAATCAGGTATAAACTATAAAGAAAAAAACAGACTCACGGAATAATGTGATTGGAAGGACCTCTAAGGTCACCTCTCCAAGCTGGGCCAACTCTGGAGCTCCAACTTCAAAGTTACATCAAGTTGCTCAGGGTCATATCCAGTCCTGTTCTGAACATATCCAAGGACAGAGTTTCTACAATCTGTCTTGGCCCGTTCCAGTGTTTGATGACCTTTACAGTCAAATTTGTTTTTCTCATTTCTAATAAGAACCTCCTTGCTTCAACTCATTGCCCTTCACTGTAGAATCCCAAGCAGATTCTGACTTTGTCTTGATTCTGGCTCTGTCTTCTTAATGTCCTATTAGATAGCTGAAGACAGCAATCAAGATTCCTCTTCTCGCCTTTGCTTATTCAGGCTCAACACACTCCACTCTGTAAGTTTTTCCCTCATACGATCTAGTGTTTCGGTTGTCACAGTGAAAAAGCTTAAAATAATGACGCTTAAATTAAAGTGTCCCAAATACACATAATGAAAACATTGCCAAATGCTTTTAAAAACTGAATCAAACTAAAAACTAAATCGGTGCATTTCAGATGAATAAAACGCTATCACCTGACTCAAGCAAAGTACAGCACTCGTGCAATCTAAATACTAAGACATAAAAGCTGATGATTTAATATGTCCAAGATCTTGTAAAATTTGAAAGTTACAGTCTAAACTTACACTTTTATCAAATATGATCTGTCATACCCAGTGTCCTGATGATTGATCCCAGAGTGGAATAAAAAATCTTGCCTGAACTCGCATGCACAAGGAAAGCAACCTCAAAAGGGAAACATAAAAGCCCATGAACTGAGCAGAGAAATATTCTAAAAGTACCCAAAGAAAGGAAAATACAGATACAAGTCTGAACCCTCATCAGCCTTCTATGGCTTAGATGCTTCATTCATGAGTGCAGGCTAGCGTGTCTGCTCCGCAGGGATATATCTTGTGTCTCAGACTATTAAGAAGCACCAAATTAAATCAGTGGATGAAAAGATGGAGAATTCTGAGAGCTGCGACCAGAATCCAAGACTCAACTTTCGCTGCTCAGTATCCAAATCATTTGGCAATAAAGCCAAGCTCTCTTATCATCTTGTTTTGAATACTCCTCTACCAAGGTCTACAGAGACTTTTGTCCTACTGCCTTCATGAGATCAGAATTCAACTCCTATTCTCTGCAAACCTAGAAGGATTACTCTTTTATTTCATACTTTCTATTTGATGAAACAGAAGAGACAAGAGAGGGGTCACAGTGAATGATATTAAGGAAAGAGAGGGAGCTCCAGAAATAGCATTTTAATGATAAATATGAGAGGGCTTCACTTTAAATTCATTTTTGGTATGTCGTTTTAAAATCCAATTCCTTTTAACAGTATCCATTTTCCCTTTCAAATTTATTATTTTCCATTTAGGTTTTTAAAAACAACTGCACTCATTCCACTGCAGTACTTGTTATTTTCTGTCATCAGATCACTCACATTCATTTGGCTTATAATGAAGTATGCTATCCAAATAAAGGACAGCACACCCAGGAAGAGATTTGTGTATTAATTCTCCTCCATACATTTAAACAGTGTTATTGCATAAGTACTGCATAGGCATATCTTAGATGCAGTATTTCTTTAGTACCTAGAAGATATATCTTATAAATCTGGTACTTTGCTTCCAAGTTCTATTCACCTGCAATATACGAATTAAAAATGAAGGAAGTGATCCTGGCCCTCTACTCTGCTCTCGTGAGACCTCACCTGGAGTACTGTGTGCAGTTCTGGTGTCCTCAATATAAAAAGGACATGGAACTGTTGGAACAAGTCCAGAGAAGGGCCACAAGGATGATCAGGGGACTGGAGCACCTCCCGTATGAAGACAGGCTGAGGAAGTTGGGGCTGTTCAGCCTGGAGAAGAGAAGGCTGTGTGGAGACCTCATAGCAGCCTTCCAGTATCTGAAGGGGGCTGTAAGGATGCTAGGAGGGACTCTTCATTAGGGACTGTAGTGATAGGACAAGGGGTAACGGGTTAAAACTTAAATAGGGGAAGTTCAGATTAGATGTAATGAAGAAGTTCTTTACTGTAAGGGTGCTGAAGCACTGGAATGTGTTGTTTAGGGAAGCTGTGAATGCTTCACCCCTGGCAGTGTTCAAGGCCAGGTTGAACAGAACCTTGGGCAACATGGTCTAGTGTGAGATGTCCCTGCCCATGGCACGGGGGTTTCAAAGTAGATGATGTTAAGGTCCTTTCCAACCCTAACTGTTCTATGATTCTAAAAAGAGAACACAAAAATAAGAGGCTGTTCAGGTTTTCTTTTTTTTAATCTTTCCTCTATTATAACCCAGAGTTTTACAGAAGCCACTTTCCTGGGTCAAAAAATTTACATTGTACGTTTAAAGGGATTCAGATACCAAAATGCAGGAGTTTAGCATGCCAGGGCTCTAGAGGTAACTGCTATTTCTGGACCCCTCACACAGTGTACACTAATAATTCAGCAGTTAATGGAGGACTGCTGACCAATGGCAACCTGTAAGGGCACAGTACATAATGTCCTGCTAGTTCACAGATCACATTATTTAGGGAGGCCTCTTATACTCCCTGGCTGAGACAGCACAAAGGATTTATAGGCACAGCACTTGAGATTCAATTTCTATGCTTAGTGGGTGACACACCTCCTGACTACAGTATAGCACAGAAACCTTTCCTCATCTCAATTTGCTGCATCAGACATGTCCTGATGTATGACAAGCCCTTCAACCACACTGTTGTAACGTAGTCTGCAAATAAAGAGGTTTGGTAACTAAAGAGCTGAAGCGAGACTTACTCTGAAATTGAAGGAAATTGTTTAAAACACGGGTCTAGCACTATCTAGTGGCAGAAGGAAGATAAGAAACTACTGCTTTACCTATTATGTTGTAATTCTGACAAAGACAAGAAAAGTTACATCATTTTAATTGGATTTTTTCTTCCCCAAACTCAAGTTTTGAGCGTGGCTGGTATTTTATTTCTTGATATTATGGCAGGTGATAAGTAACACTGTAGGCAAGTTAATTAAAGAACGTTGGCCAATGCAGTCAACTCTCCTTTACCCACAGTAGCAGGGCCTTTCTATCTGTCCTGGGTTTAGATGGGATAGAGTTAATTTTTTTCCCAGTAGCTGGTGCAGTGATGTGTTTTAGCTTTAGTCTGAGAACAATGTTGGAAATACACAGATATTTCAGCTGTTGATCAGGACTTTTCAGTCTCACGCTCTGCCAGTGAGGAGGGGCACAAGAAGCCAGGAGGAAGCAGAGACAGGACACCTGACCCAAACTAACCAAAGGGGTATTCCATACTGGGCCCAGTATATAAACTTGGGAGAGTCACCCAGAAGGGACTGATAACTGCTTGGGTTGGGCTGGGCATCAGCCAGTGGGTGGTGGTCAATTGTATTATGTATCACTGCTGTTTATTGCTTGTCTTCTTCCCCATTTTAGTTTTGTATCTCTCTACTTGCTATTTCACTTATCATTATTAGTAGTAGCAGTGGCAGGAGTATTATTTTGTACTTTAGTTATTAAACTGTTCTTCTCTCAATCCAGGGGGTTTACATTCTTTTGATTCTCCTCCCCATCCTGCATGGGCAGGGATGAAGGAAGGCTATGACAGAGCAGCTGTGTGGTGCCGAGTTACCAGCTGGGGTTAAACCACAACACTATCCAACATAATACTGAGGAGGAAAGTAGAAACATATCAATGCAGCTCTGCCAAGCTCTCATCAGTCAGATTTAAATCAGTGCCTGCACCAGTCACACTTTGGCACTGAAGTTCCAAGGTTTGAGAAAGGATTGTTTACTCAGGCACAGTATGTTGACTCCCTGCACATTTTATGTTGAGCTTGCACTGATAAATCAGGTTCATTCTACTGATGATTCACTAGAATGAGAGGTATAAACAGAGTCTGAATGGACTGCAATGGTTATCTTGGATCCAGCCAGGCTTGTCAGCTCCAGCTTAATATTGATCATACTACACCCCAGATGGTTCTAGCAAGAGACCTGCTGCAGATTTCAGTTGGCCCTGGAGGTAAAGCCCAGCCACACACCAAATGAGCACAAGCAGCATCAGCTCAGAGACTTCTGCCTTCACACCAATTACCTATGGACACAATAATGTGTAATAAATGCCTTTCTGTCAGTTTATGTATGGCCAATGGGAATTTTATGTCTCATGGGCTGTTACAGGATGTCTGTCTGCCTAATTCCAAACTACCCAAATGCTTAATTTGAATTCACCTAGGTTTTCTTTTGGAAATGACTCCTCTGCCAGATGAAGACAGATTTCTTAGCACAATTACCTGATAGACTCCACATCACACAAGCTGGAACAATGATTTTTTTTTTCACTCTAAATTCTAACATCTACAAACCCACTACAATTCTTCTTCTAAACCAGTTAAATTAGATGTAGACTCTTCTCTTCTGTTAGAATATAATCACATTACACTGCTCGCTCTAAACCTTTATCCCTTTATGGCAACAGACTGAGAAATTTTCCTCGATTTTTCCTTACCAGGGTGATTTGTCTTGATGTGAGATTTTATAAGTCGATCTTCAGAAAATGACTTCTCACACACAGGACAGGAATAACTCTTTTTATCCTTAAGCAAGAAAGGAAGAAAGAGATTGCATTCAGTCTACTGCTGTAATCACCATAGTCATTACTCAGTTATACATGGTTCTCAACAAAGCTATAATTGAAGGTTCAGCTTTTAAGGAAAGAAATGAAGATATTTATAGTGAAGTAAGTGAAGGAGAAATATTAAAGTATTCTAAGCACACCATTAATCCCCATGAATGAAGGGCTCCAAGTTACAGCACATGAGAATATTCACAATAAATGTAAGCATTACATCCTGACTGACTCTTTAGAGAATCAAGAGTTGAAAGATGAGGTCATGGAACAGAAGAAAAGGAATTTGATGTAAATAGTAATATTCAGGGGTTTTTGAGGTTTTTCACAAGTCTACCCTTCTGAAACCTAAGGATTAGATCTCACTATTCTGAAGACACCCACCAGTAGGTATATTTAGAAAACGGCCTGAAATTGAGCACAGGAGTTAACAGTGACAGATGCCACTACTCAGTGTCTGCATTTCTAACTACTTCATAAATATTCAGCAGTTTATGTATTGCCAATAAAGTATTATTCTCCTATTTTGATTTCAAAGCCAGCCTGTAAGTTGTCTTTTATCAGTTTCACTGACGTTATGGAAGATTAACACCATCAAACAAGTTCAGCTGGAGAGTTTTGATACAATTTCTTCCTATATGCAATTTTAGTGTAATTGTAATTTCAATCTTTTTGCGACTGTATTAAACTCCACATAAAAATGTAGCATTTTTCTCAATTAACTGGTTTTTGGAATAGAAGACTCTAGGAATCTACAAGTGCTGACAAAATCTTATTGGGAAAGAGCTGCTCATTTGTGGAATTAGGGTCTTTCAAATGATACAACTTATTACCTCTGAACCTGTTCCTGCTAATTTCACACTTGTACCTGAACATGTTACTCAAATGAAAATTGGCAGATTAATAAAACCCTATAGCAATGTTTGAGCCTCTTCAAAGGCTGGGTTGCACAATCAGATTCATAATTTGGCACATGTAAGAAAAACATAAGCACAGCATCATTTAGGGGCTGCTGAGGGGCCACCTGAAATTCGGTAGATCTCACTCTGTCAAACTGTTCCTCAAACTTATAACTGTGTTCAAAATACACAATACATGAAAATTGAAGACCAGCAACACCCAACTGTACATCAGAACTATACTAGTTATTTTCATTTATTTATATTAGTATACTTTTATGCACAGTTGGGCATTGCTGCCCTTTAATACGCATTGTATTAAATGTTTCTCATTGTGCCCAGAACACTAAGACAAATACACATTGCTGTTTCATAAAGTTAAATTAGAAAAAAAAAAAAACAACCAACCAACACTCCCCTCCACAAACACTACTTTAAGTTAAATACTGCAATTGTCACAACTCTACATTCTTGCTAATACTTGTCAAGATGGCAAGACTAGAAGCCTGCACCTGAAAGAGCCAAAATCATCAGTAAATGCATCAAAAACTACAGAGTAACATGAAAGCACAGGCAAGAACACACCGTTCTATGTGAGGATGGTAACAAAATTTTTCAGTAACAGAATAATTCAAAGACCTTTCTTTAAGCAGCTAGAAAGTCATCACACCAAGTTCCGCAGCAAACGATCTTCAAAAGGGGGGTCTTTTTCAGTGTAACAGATTGCACTTTGGAGCACTAAGTCCCTTCAAAGTGACTGTGTCAAGCGCCAGCCTCTCACCAAAACCATCCAGCTAAAACCAAACCTTTCACAGCTTTTTTGTCCCGGCCAGTCCCACAGACCTTTGGAGCTTACATTGTTAGTTCTGACTGTTTTAAGTGCACTTCTGTCCCTGCACTGAGAGCTTGTGACAGTGCTGGTCCCTCTGTGTAATCCCATCACTCTCAAAACCAGACTTTAAGAAATCCCCTGTTGCAAGCTAAGTATTTCAGAGCATTCAGGTCACAACACAGAGCTCCAGAGAAGGTTTCCACCACCACAGCTCTAGCTCTTCAGAATGTCCTTGTCATACATGATGACAAAGACACTTTGAAGGCCTTACTTAGGCTGAGGTTGTAGTAATATCTTCATCGCATTCTCAGCATGCAAGTTTTCCTCTGGTAAAACTAAGTTATTTATCCTATGCCATTCTGGAGTGCCTGCCTTTTAAATGTCTTTATGGTTGTTTTTTGAGGGACACAAACAGAAGCAAAGTATCGGGAGAGCTGGATCTACCTTTGTTGGGGACCAGCTGCATGGTCTAATCAGCTACTTCAATTTCAAAGTCACTTCCACACTTCCTGAGATTTGCTTAATCCCCCTATTAGCCAATTTGAGAATATCTAAGAAACTTAAAAAAGTTCTAAAATGAAGTGAGCTTTCTAACTTAAAGTACTGTGCATGTTCCGCATCAGGAATGAATTAGGGCCATAAATATTCTTAAACCTAGCAAAAAGATTAATCTAATACTATCACAGAACTTTCTTATTTATGCTAAGTTTCATTCTAAAATAAGGCTGCTTACATATACAGTGATGAGAAGAAAAATGAAAAGCCTCTGTATAGGCAGCATCTAAAGCAACAGACCACTATGGAATTTATTTAACAAATCAAATAGTACTAAATATGACTTACATGCAAAACACCAGAAACATCAGAAGCTATCATATCACACTTATCAGGAATGAGACATTCTGATGACACAAATATCTCTTATGAACATACATAGAACACATATGATCATATATTACAGCATCTACATGGCAATCCTGCTACTAATTTCCAACGAGACTGTGTGACTCCAACTCCAACTCCTGACAGCTTTGTTACCAATTCTGTCAATAATGTAAAATTAAGACCATGGCCACAATAAAAAGTGTTTAGGCCCAAATTGGACAAATACACTGTAGAAATGAACAATCCATTCTCCTCCTTTTGTACAATTTTCTAGAGGACTACAGAGTCAAAGCCTGCTCCTACATCTATTCGGATCAACAGAAATGTAATTTCTAATGCCTAATGAAACAGAATTAGTTCCCTGAGTTATAATTCCAAAGACTGAGGATGCCCAGAAATCTTCATCATGCCATTAAAATCAGAATTTTCACAGAAGATTGCCAAATTACGCTGATGTCCTATTAAAATGCAACTTGGCTACAAGGATCTGATGTGCCCAGGAGGTGGCTACACACATGTGTGAAGGAGGCTAGAGAAGAATTTGCTAATGGCTAGACAGACTTATGAAGTCTGGCAAGCAGCAGAAATCACAGCTCACAAAATGACAAGCACCTGCACACTGTACTGCTCAAGCAAGTTTTTTTGTGTGTGAAATAACTACTAGTAAAGATGACTGGCATTCATTATGGAAGCAAGGACCAAGAACAAAAGCCATTTTCCAACTGAATGCCTGATCATTAGATCATAGATTCTGTGGTTAATTCCCTCCCTTTCCAGTACTTTGCATTCTTGACTACACAGTGGCACTGGTCCAGAGTGCAATATCATAGTCAGACCAGTGATGGTCTGAAAATTAACACTTCTCAGGCAGGAAATAAGCAATCACAGCTCGAGTATCTCACTTCCTACTAACAGCTCTAACTATGCTGTTACAGGAAAGGTCAGCAGCATAATGAAATTTCTGAGCATCCTTTCAAGGACAAGAATCATTTACACCGCAAAACGCAGGTGACAGCAGATGTAGGCACCTAATAGCAAGTGGTGGTTCTGGATGTGAACTCTCATTTTATTTAGGAGCTTCTCTTGCAGCATCAATTACATATATAGATTTAACATCATTTCAAAGCTCAGCACACTGAGTACTGTAAAACCCACTGGAGGTTGTAAACAAACTCTGGTACCTGTATCGGCATTCTTTAGTTCCACAGCTGGTCCCTAATGTTACCACTAGCTCATTCATAGAATCATAGAACAGTCAGGGTTGGAAAGGACCTTAAGATCACCTAGTTCCAACCCCCTGCCATAGGCAAGGACACCTCACACTAAACCATGTCGCATAAGTCATCATAAATGGCCCATCCCTTTCCTAGCTATTATGAAACTGAAGTGAGCCACACATGTCACATAAAAGCCAATAATTGTCATAACTGTCATAGACAAGAGGTAGAGATAAAAGGTATGGAAAATCAGGGAATATATGCAAAATTTTGGTTTTGAATCAAGCTGAGCGTCAATTTCCAGACTTCAAAAGTAAAAGTCTTCCCTGTAACAACAATGTGCAGCAAATCCACAGGCAAGATGCAGCACATATAAACTCCTCCTCATCATCGCCCAGGCAATAAATAATCCCCAATTCAGTACAAGACTTACATGGTGCATGGACAGAAAGATGGGCGGCTATACACTCAGTGACAAGGGTGAACAAACAGTAAGTTGATGTTTAATAACCATCATTTATCCTATTCACCAAATAATACAGGGATTCAGGTGAAAAGCAGCCAGCAACAAGGTAACGAAAGATATGCATTCATACAAGACACTGAGATGAGATGTTGGTATCTTCTTTTGATACGTTGATATCTTTTATGCTCCATCCCTGGCAGCATTCAAGGCCAGACTGGATGGGGCTTGGAGCAACCTGGTCTACTGGAAGGTGTCCCTGCCCAGAGCAGGGCAGGGACAGTTGGAACTGAATGATCTTAAGGTCCCTTCAAACCCAAACCAGTCTGTGATTCTATGATTCTGTCTCTAGGGAAGATTTAATTTTAATGTTTATGGATTCTGCAACCTAAAATTAACATTAAAGAAGCTTTCCACATTTAGCTGTGCATAGTTTCTTAAAGTGCTGTACTTTGGAATGATTGGCCCTGTGTACATTAAGCAAATATACCAAGCAGTGGGATCAAAGGCCAATATGAGAACTGCCAAGTTGAGTCACTAAGTTCTAATACATAAATTTTTCAATCTATTTAAATACTCAAATATATCTGACAGTAAGTATCAGTAAGCATCCTTCTGAAAGATCTCACTGTGACACGGGTTTTAATTATGAAACGCATTTTCTCAGTTCTATTTAGTATCATGAAAACAATGCTCCTGGTGGGAGCTGAAGGATACTCATCAAGCTTGAAAAACAGGCACTTACATAAGCATATGGGATATCCCATCGCAGGGTCTTTGTCCATAAGTAGTCTCAGACATCATTTACACAGATTTTTGCCATCAGATGGACATCATAAACACAATAAATTCAAAAGCAGCCTAAAAGAATGTCTATTATGTGAGCTTTCTGCCCATTTCATAACAAATTCAGATTCTGTTTAAAATATCTACAGAACTCGGGGAAAAAAGGGGAGGAGAAAATGTTCCCTTTTGTGTCAGCTCTTCCATTTTGTCTTTTTAAATCTGCCCTGCAGTTACAAAGGACTAGTACTTAAGAAGAGTAGGAGGGGCAGTGGTCTGTACTGTTAGAAACACCAACTTCAGCCGTTGGAAATGCTGGCCATGAGCCTACCTGCTGACTGCAGAAGATGACCTGAAACCACTAGGCAACAGCTTTTTTAAGTAGCTGAGCAGAAATCGGCCACATTCTGGGAAAAATTAACATGAATCCTTAATTCAAGCACCACATTTCACTATTAAAAGGAAGTGTAACAACAGTATTTATCACTGTACCTTAAGTGAGTTGTGACGTTGCTTTCTCATGTGATTAGGAAGGATTTGTTGTATGTGGTGCATTCTGTCAAGTGTGTGTAAGATTTATTTACAAGACAATGCCAGCAAAAACCATAATGTTGTGTAAAGAATGAAGAAAGATCCATCTGTGTGAGTATTTCCTTGCTCTTAAAGGACAGAAGAGTGACTGTTGCAATTAAACAATTGGTATTTTCTCTTCTGCTGGAATAAGAATAAAAATATATTCAGGAGAAGGGTAAACTGCCTTTTGCAAGTGTTTTACTGCATAAATTATTAAAATGCCAAATTGCAAGGATGTAGTTCATGCCAATTTTCTGGCAGTATCAGTCAGAAAGATTAAATACAAATAGCATGCCTGTCAAACACTTTCTGAAATGCTAAACTGTACTTTATTCAACACCAGTACCTTCATGTAAAATACATGAGGTCGTATGTTCCACCTAAGCACTCCAGATGGCCTTCAAGAAATACTCTAGTTAAAAGTAGACTAAATTCATTATGCTGGGAGAGCAGGCACTTGCTGAGCACCCTTTTCTAGAGGTCAATTTGAAACAGGAAGGAACTTACCTATACTCATACCTTGTGAGTGCATGCACACTATAACCCCTCTGGGTACACACAATCCTACAACGTCCCAGATCAGCTATACTTTGCAAGCAGAAAGCATCTTGCCTTTCTGACAGAATCTTAACCTATTTGGGCCATTCATGCAAAACAATAAAACAACAACAGGAACAAGCAAGGCAACGATGATGTAAAGAAAATAACTGTTTTTTTCTTACTCTTGCAAGAAAAGCATATAAGTAATTTCACTTTCTCATTCTGTAGTTTTAAAATATTTCTCATTCTGAATACCATAATAGATTTTTGAAAGTATACTGTGAAAAAATGCAAGCAGGGTTGATGTAGAAAAGATTTTTCCTCAAAAGATTATTCAAGAGATAATGTTGGATCAGAGCAAGACCACAAAGCAGTGTATTGCACAAAGAGGCTTGCAGCCAGGCATGCCACCCCTTGTATAGTTTCACATAAAACATGTAACAGGGCACATTGAAGAAGGAGACCTGACCTCTTTTTAACACAATGGCATTCAGAGATGGAAGGCTTCATGAATAAGATAGGAGCCCTTAAAACGTGATCTCTTCATCTTTGTAACAGCAGCAGAAAATGATAGGTGTTCAAAGAGATTGGCTGCAAATAGTTGGAACTATTAGGAAAAAAATAACTCTTTTCAACTTAAATTTCTTCCTTCTATAGTAATTAAGAGAGGAACATGTTTTTGTTCTACCATTTTATGAAGGAATGAAATTCAGGTCCATGGAATTAAGTGGCGTAACAATACTGAACTCTCTCAAAACTCAAGGAAGCTGAGAATACCAGGAAAATCAAAGGGAGAAAATGGATACAGACATAACCTATAGGAAACCACTACAAAATGGACCACATATCTAGTTGCTGTAACTCAGGTATTCCCTGCACAAAAGAAAGCAAAGACTGCTCAGGTAAGAACCTGTATCTTCAAATATTGCCATGCCATTCCAAACACTGTGATGATGACTCTTGGGACAAAGGTACCATCTTGTTTGTTACTCACCAGTTCTGTGTGAACTTTAAGATGTGCCTGGAGCTTGTATTTATCAGGAGTAGAGTAGTCACAGTGTTCTGTGGGACACTTCAGCAAAATATTACTGTGTTTCTGAATGACGTGACGCTTAAGGCAGTTTTTGGTGATGGAAGAGTAATTGCACTGGGAGCAGTAATATAAATGTTCTCGAGTATGCGTACGAACGTGCATGTCATAATGTACCTGGTACCAGAACAACTTGCCTGAAAATAAAATTAGACATGAAGAAAGTAAATTCTACACAACTGCAATTGAAAATTCTAATACAGAACCAATTTTCTTCCAGGGTAAAACACACTGTTTGAATTTCATCTCTTTTGGTTTACTGAAAAGTTGTCCTAAAGTCACTCTGCTACTGAAAACCTGTTTACAAAAAACACTTTTGACCTGCAACAGCCTAACAAAGGCAACTTTAATACAGATCAATGATCTTTTTCCTAATGAGAAAGTCCTTTAAATCTGTTTTACTCTAGAAAGAATCTGAATGCAACTGTACACCAAAAGAGATTGTCAAAATCTTTTTGTTAGTTCCTCTTGTGTTACTCCTCTAAAAGCCCTTCTGACACAATGGCACCAACAAGTGAACAGCAATTCATCTAATGTGCAACATCATGGTGTTTCAAAAACTTCTTTCAAACTTTGATTCTTGCCCCTTCTCAAGACTAAAGACTACAGGATAAATCCCAAATTGTTTCTTTTCCTGTAAAGACAAAAGTTTTCAGTTAGAATAAATGGGAATGGTGTATTCCTCCCTCTTTGATAAATTCAAGAAACCAAATATGATCAGAACAGTCTTGATCTGATACTATACAACGAAAATTTTCAGTTAAAAACACATGGTTCAAAACAAGTCACAAAAATATAGCAGTACACATGTATCTACTGTACAGAATGACTATTATTACACATAGAATCACAGAATAGTTAGGGTTGGAAAGGACCTTAAGATCAACTAGCTCCAACTCCCCTGCCAGGGGCAGGGACACCTCACACTAGACATCCCCACATACTGTATGAGAAAGAGTCTGAATTTTGTATTAAGCTGATAATGAAATTTAAGCATTAAAACATGGACTGACTAATGCTTATCTCATGTCTAATCTGCTGCGCTTGGCCTCAGTGAAAGTTAAGAGGTGGGAAGAGGCAAGTGGACAGAAGTGATCTAATTCTATCAAATTTCACATCAACACAAAACTGAGCATAACAAAGCACTTCTTTACTATATCCCACTAGTGGGTTTTTGAGGAGATGAGTCATTTCATGCTATTTACACAGCAAGAAGTAAATCTCATTGGACTGCAGAATCCATACTGAACTACAAAACGAATACTGCTGCAAAGATACACAAATACATCAATCACTAGTAACCAGAGAAGCAAGAAAAAGATGGCTCACTACATAACATTTTAAACCCCCAAACAAACATACGTCTGCTGCTCCTTACCACAATATTCACATTCTAAGTCTCCATAAACCTTCCTTATCCTCTCACACAGCTCTGTGTTCATTTGTCTCTTCTGCAAACTATCCAAGATCTGCATAAAGGCAACAGCTCCACTCCCACTGTCTGGTGTAGCTGCATTAGAAGAGGCTCCCTGTGGACCAACAGCTGCATTCGCTGCTGGTGCTGGCAGAGGGCTTGTGGTTTCTGCTGCGTTTTGAATTGGCACACTGCTTGTTTCTGATTCACTGGAAGGAACAGGCTGATTTCTCTCCTCAGAGTCTGAAAGGTTCTCAGTCACTGCATTATCCTGACTCGGAATTAAACTTTTGTCTTCAGACAGCAAAAGCTGAACTTCTTCACCCTGCTCATTTACTGAGCTGCTGGGATTAACTTCCTCTTCATTTGCAGGAGAGCCTTTTAACTCATCGGGACCAGAAGTACCATTTTTCAGCTGAAAGCAGTCTGATGCTACACAGGATTGAATGTCTGGGACTGCTACATCTGTTGTCTGACACGGTGTCTCTGTTACATTCTTCGCTAAAGGATTTTCGAATGCTAAGGAAATGGTCGTATCAATTTTTGTGTCACCATTAGATTGACCATTATGGTTTACATCCGCAGCTGTTGATTCACCTTTACAGTCAGATGGTTGTGGTGCGTTACCAGCATCGATTCTCGTGACAGCCAGCTCATCTGCACTTTGTGCTAGCTGTTCACCAAGGGCTTCTGGCTGGATATCACCTCCTGGCTCAAGCAGGCAGAAGCTCTGATTGATAGAACTGTTAAAAACAGAAGCCTCCTGCAAATCTGCATGCACATCTTTGATGTGAGCACGAAGTCTTACAGAACTGACAAACTTCTTCAGGCACACGGAACACACGTATACAAATGGGTGCTTTCGAACATGAAGCTCAAGGGCTTGGTATTTAGTGGCTCCATGACCACAGAGCTCACAAGCAAAGGGTCTTTCATCACCATGAACAAGCATGTGACGGTCTCGATCGAGTTCATTCTTGAATTTACGTTCACAAATATGGCAATCATAAAGAAGTTGCCTTTTGCCCTCTCGTGTCATTAAGCAAAGCTCATCAAAAACATCTTTCACCTTTTTATCTTGAAGGTCATGTGTTTCCTTGATGTGCTTGATCAAGTTTTTCACATCTGAGTATTTCTTTTTGCAGAAGCGACAATGCTGCTTGATTTTCTTATGAACTCTTTCAATGTGGACTTTGAGGTGGCCTTTGCTGAGACAAGTGAACGAGCAGTAATCGCAGCTAAACTTCTCCCCTGTATGCTTCCGCATGTGAACGTTAAGGTTGGCTTTGATTGCGCTGGCGTAACTGCAGTATGAACATTTGTAAGGTTTTTCATTTGTATGGATCCTCAAATGTGCTTGGAGGGAATGTTTAAATTTGAACACTTTGTTACAGTATTCGCATGTGAAGATCTTCAGCTGAGTTGGACCCAACCTAAAAAAAAAAACAAAACAAACCAGTTATGTTTATAGCACCGAAACTTTGTAATATGTCAAAATTACTCCAAATATCCATAATGGACAGAAATGTTTGTTTTTAAAGGTATTCTCCACAGGCCTTTTAAAACCTACAACTTATGCACAGCCAGGCTGAGAAAGTCGGGGCTGTTCAGCCTGGAAAAGAGAAGCTGCATGGAGACCTCATAGCAGCCTTGCATATCTGAAGGGGATGGGACATCTACAAGGATGCTGGGATGGGACTTTTCATCAGGGATAGCTGTAAGACAAGGGATGGTGGGTTTAAACTTAAACAGGGGAAGCTCAGGTTAGATATAAGGAAGTTCCTTACTGTGAGGGTGCTGAGGCACTGAAACAGGTTGCCCAAAGAAGTGGTAAATCATAGAATCATAGAATAGTTAGGGCTGGAAAGGACCTTAACATCATCTAGTTCCAACCCCCCTGCCATGGGCAGGGATACCTCACACTAAACCATATCCATCCCTGGCAGTGTTCAAGGCCAGTTTAGACAGAGCCTTGGGTAACATGGTATACAGTGAGGCATCCCTGCCCGTGCCAGGAGGGCTGGAACTGGATGATCTTAGGTCCTTTCCAACCCCAACCATTCTATGATTCTGTGATTACTTTTCAGCTGTTCCCTTATTTTAAAGGCTCAGAATTATTTCAGTTTCATGAAAATGGATAGGGAAGCATCTCATTCACATTTTGAATAAACACAAATGTAAATACTTCAGAATTACCTGCTTGATTTCATTGCCTGTTCATACGGGGTTTGCTGAATGGCATATTCTTGATAACCTCTTCGTTGTGAGGGGTCTTGAACTGTTGCCTCTGGAGCTGCAGGTTCACTTTCTTGGGAAGCAGCCTCAACAGGAACAATTTTTGTGGCTCCTAAAAGCAAGAACAAAAAATGCTCATTAAAAATAGCCTATTAAAATGTGTTACCTATAATATACAAGCATAAGCAAAACATTAAACTCTGTAATTGTTAGTGCACCTATTTTGGTTTCTGTTGTTAAATTCATGTGTGTAAAATGATAGATACACCTCCAAAACCCACCAGTATTTATACCACAGATCTGCTTAAATAACAAGCCACAACTGCTGGTTCTAGGGACTGTTCATGGTGCTTGATTTCTGCTATTATGTGATCCTACATCTAAATACTGCCACATTCTAAAAACTGTAACTTTTCAAAATGAAATTTTAATATCTTTGTTTCTGCCCCATATTACATCCTTTAAAACCTCAGACAAGCTGTTTAATCAGTTCCACAAATAAGGCTGAGGAAAAGACACTGTTTAGTCTATTTAAAAGTGCACAACTTTTCCTTATACAGATCTTTTACTGCTTGTATTTTGGGGCATACTGTCATCCTTCAGAATAAAAGAATACAAGAATACGTTCCATGTGCACTTCTCAATCTCCATTAAAAGCAGAAGGGGCTCTGCTGAATGCAGTAAGATCAGATTCTGTCCCTCAGAGCTTTACAGTTAGTTAAGGCACAAATAAGCATATTTTGAGATGTGACTGAGTGGAGATTATTTACTTGGGTGCTCTTTATTTTCTGAATAGTAGAAGGAAAAAATTAATGTTGGTCATCTGTAGTGAGCACTGAAGATACTGAAAATCCATATCAATATTAATTTACATTGAAAAAAAAACCACTGAGGTATATCAAACCAAGCACCCATTACTGATTGATCACCTCATTTTAAACTTCTCATCTACCCATGTGTTCAATGGGAATGCTATTATCTTCAACAGTTGAGATTACATACATTTGTCTATTTATGACCTTATCCATTCACAGATGACAATTATTTCACACTACTAACAAGTACTATAGAAAAGTCTTCAAAAAAAATTAAATGTTGCTTTCTGATCTTCTAAGTTTTCAGCCTATGTTACCAGAACACTGTAACTTCTATTCTTCCTGTCACTCCCTCTCATAAATGCCAGGTTGTCCAACAGGACTCCATCTATCAAACTGCACTATGGTAGCCCAGTGAGACAGGAGCTTGTCATTACAGTACAGGAGATGCAGTTCAATCAGTGGGTTCAACATAAAGATGATAAAAAAAGACATTAGACACCAGACCAGTATTCCCATATGTCAATATTTTTAAAATGGAAGCAAATTCTTCTATATTTAGAATCACTTTGTTAAAAGAAAATAGATCTTGAACTGCTCTATAAACATGGCTACCTCTTCCAGGCTTCTCATTTCCTAAACGTTAGACAAAGATCCTCATTAAATGCTCTGCACTAAACCTCCTCTGCATCCTTCTGCCTTTCAGCATGTTTGACCATTTCCTGAAAAGACTGAACTGTTTAACAGACTTTTATGCTACCAGGATAGAATATTAATCACCTAAATCAGGTGAAAAATAAAGCTTTAAAAAAGGCAAAAGCAGCTTTTAATATTTTTTATAGGTTAGCTCACTATGAGGTTAAACATTTTAACTTGGACAAAGAAACAGAAACTCAGACAGAATGAAGATTACTATCCTTTTCAACAGAGTGGGACATTAGATTGGCTGAGCCAAATCAATCTGCAGCTCCATGGGAACAGAGCTACCTGCTCAGAAGGGTAAGCTTTAATTTTCCTCACCTTGCTTAATGCCATATTTGCTTTAAATCAGTACAAGGTTAGCTTCTTTTCTCTAGCCCTCTGCTCACCTACATGCTTGTGATGCCAGCACGAGAGTTTGCAAAGATGAAGAGGATCAGAAAAGGGGTCTCTGGCTAAGATCTACACAATGTCTACACAATGTCTACACAATGATCTAATGGACAGGAATGTGTGGCTGGTGCAGGAGGATCACACTCCCCCTGTGACAACACTCTGTCCTTACTGACCCAGCTACTTTAAAACGGGTAATCCCAATCTTCCTCCTTTCCCCCAAGAGACTCATTTTATCACCACTTTCCCTCTTCCCACCTTTGAAACTCCAGTGGTCCCAACATGAGACATTCCAGTTTGTAAAACTGGCAGTGCAAATACACATGTATTTATTTTACCAGCTTTCTGAAGCAGTTTACTACAAGTGGCAGTGCAAGAAAGAGAAACTGGGATGGAAGAGACAAGCAGGAAAGCTCCCTTGGCATGAGTGTGAGGTTAAGTCCATTCAGATGTGCTACAAACCCACAACCATCATACTGTGAGCTACAAGAAAGAAGTCAGCTTAAACACAGAAGACTGACCAGCTTAATAGAAACAACTTCTATCAGTTAAACCAAGTCACTCCCAAAGTAGTAAACAAAATTACATTCTTCCACTTCCTCCCTGCTTTCCAAAAACCTCGATGGGAAAAGGAAACAAGTGTTCATAAGTTACAGCACAAGATACAGTAGCAGGGGGATACAGCTGGCCTTTTTATAAATAGAGGTTCTTCAGTGGAGATCAGGGAGAGAAAAACCTGCACAGTGTTGTAGCAGGAATTTGTAGAAGAAAAAAATTGTAACTCCTTTAGAAATTAAAAAATAATTAAATGAATAATTTAAATAATCAAAATATTTTGTGCTATTTCTGTACGTGTATGTACTTCGTATATCCTAATGTCTAAGTGGAGATCAGTCACAAGCTGCATTCCTCAGGGGTCAGTATTTAGTACTGGCACTGCTCAAGAACTTTGCCAGGGACATGGACAGCCGGATTGATGCACCAAGTCTGACACTGACACCAAGCTGCGTGGTGTGATCAACATGCTGGAGGGAATGGATGACATCCAGAGTGACCTGGACAGGCTGGAGAGATGGACTGATGCCAACCTCATGAACTTCAACATGGCCAAGTACAGTCTTACACTTGGGTCAAGGCAACCCAAGGCACAGCCACAGGTTAGGCAGAGAGGGAATTGAGAGCAACCCTGAGAGGAAGGACTTGGGTGTTGGTCGATGAGAAAATGAGCATGAACCAACTTCAGTGTGTGCTCACAGCCTAGAAAGCCAACTGTATCCTGGGCTGCATCAAAAGGAGCGTGACCAGCAGGATGGACCTTGGAGCAACCTGCTCTAGTGGAAGGTGTCTCAGCGCATGGCACGGGGGTTGGAACTGGATGAGCTTTAATGTTCCTTCCAACACAAACCATTCTCTGATTCTGTATTTGGAGGGACCTAGAGACCTTGAAGAGAGGGAACACTGTCTTCATGAGCATGCATGGCTGGTGTCAGATTAACCGCAGCAGTTTTTCGTAAGCACTGCAATTAGGAATGAACGTGAATAACTACAATTATATGCGCATCTAAAAATACTTTATTTTGAATGACAAATACTTTTGTTCATAGTCTATGTTTAATAACCAGCAAGCAAACTCTGCCAAGCATTCAGTCTTCTGTGGTTTTTAAATGAATTTTATTTCCTATGTTTAAATTCTGTGATATTGCCAAAGCTTCTAAAACCAATTAGTTATTAATACTCAATTAGTTTGATTCAGAAGAGATTCCACTTCAAACATTTAAATTGTTTTATGTGATTTCTGTAATACTTTAAAGACTGCAGTGTCACACCACCCCCACAGTGAAGACTTTTTTTCCTCCTATCTAATCTAACTCTCCCCTCTTTCAGTTTCAAGCCATTACCCCTTGTCGTACCCCTGCATGTCCATGTAAAAATTCTTTCTCCAGCTCTCTTACAGACCCCTTTAGTTACTGGAAGGCTGCAACAGGGTTTCCTTGAAGCCTTTTCATCTCCAGGCTGAACACCACCAAAACTCTCAGTCTGCCTTCATAGAAGACGTGCTCCAGCCCTCAGATCATCTTCACGGTCATGTTGAACTTCCCATCAATCAACACTCCCAAGTTCTTCTCCACCCAGCCCTTATTTGTGTTTGGGATTTGCCCAACCCAGGTGCAGGACCTTGCATTGGCCTTGTAGAAGTGCATGCTGTTTGCACAGGCCCACTTCTGAAGCCTGTCATGGTTTTTCAACACCTGCACAGAAAAAACCCTGCAACTTTTATTCAGAATGTGTTTAGTCTGACAGTTAATGTAAGCTTTCACATTTCTAAAGCTGTACATCTATTACCTTTCATATGCCTTCCAAGTACACATCACACTAAAGGAACACAGGGGAAAAAAATAAAGAAAAGAAAAAATAAATCAATGCTCTGGGAAGCTACAAACTAACTGTTGTGTTTGAAGGGATTTTTAAAAGATCAATTCAGTCATAATCTAGTGAACACATGACGTAGTGTCCCAAACCTAAATAGCGTACAGCAGAATTACAGCAACATGTTAATGTACTTCCAAAAGCATCTTTCACTTAAGAAGGAAGACAAACAGTCTGAATATCTCCTCTATACTGTGAATAAAATACAACTGATTCTTGAAGCCTTCTCTGTGTTTCTAATTGACAGAATGCTTATCTGACGTCCTCAAAAGACTTTTACAGGACTGGACACAAAGACAGATGTTTCCATGCATATAATAAATAACATATTTCAGTTGTTTTGAGAGCTGTAAGCAAACCACATACTCAGGAATATGTTAACAAAATGTATAATGTATAATGTGTTAACAGGAATGTAATAACAAAGAGAACAATAAAGCTACAAAGCTGAAAACAATGCACAGAAGTTTTTGAAAGGGATTCTGCCAGTCAGGTGAGTGAATGGTTTATCTAAAGTGGCAAATGCATGTCTACTGTTAAAATAAATAGTTTGAAATGATTCCAAAATTCTTCGATGAAAAGGCACTATAGGAACTTATGGATGAAGAATCCTTCAATCATGATATAGGAACTTTACTTGATTTTCAAATATATACACACACTTTGTCAAACTCTTTGTATGCAGAAATATTAACATTACAAATAGTATACTGTAGATATATACTTTGTTTTCCTTAAAAATTTACATTTAGCATAAATATACACACAAAATCGGGAGCTGTAATAAAGATATTACAGGAGAAAAATACTTTCCTGTTCTTTGATCACTGTTTATTCATTTTCTCCTTTAAAACTATTCACATACTATGTAAGTGATGTTAATGCAGATAAGTACACATAGGCATGACAAATGATGGACCTGGGAAGAAGTGTGATGGTAGTTCCAAAACGCTGTAGCTGTCAGATGCAGAGATTCTGCATCAAGCTAATCAAATAACACTAAATATCTTTCACATAATAATCATCCTGAGCAGTTCAGTCACAGACCAATGACTAACTTTATACAGTGCCAGCACAGACAAAACTTACATTTGATTATATAACAATTCTGATTACCTGGAATAGCTTCATGGGCTGTCAAAACCACACTTATAATAGGATTTTTAGCTCCTGAAACCTGCTCAGTCTCCTTAACTGATGGAGTTTTCTCTGTTTTCTGAGCTCTGGGCCTCTTTGGAGTTTTCTCTCGCTCGTCTTCCTTCCTGTCAAGGTCAACGTCAGAATCATTACCTAAAGAGCAAACATCAGAAAGAATGTAACTATGTACAAAAGAAATCCAGGTAACACAGTCACTAACACTACAAGAAAGAATTAGGAGGAAGTTAATACCATTGTACAAAGAAATACATGTTACCGAAACAAGAGGTGCTGCATGGTTCCCTAAAGGGGAACTTCTTTCACCTCAATTTAAGAAAACAAGTGTGATACTTATGCAAACAGAGAAAATAGGCAAAATAAAGACAAACAACCCAGAATTGCAAAACTGGACTCTCAGAAACATTTGTGTTTCTAAATTATTTTGTTGTTACTGTGGTTTTTTGTAAAAATTCTACAAACTGTGCAGAATTTCTTATGATTTCACCATTAATGAACAAATTATTTTTCCCCTTTCCACATATAATTGTCCTGCTGACTTCAGAATTATTTGTTCTAATACTGGATTCATGACCCATCTTATTTAATGGAAAGTCATCCAACAGTCTCTTTTGATTATGCTTTTTTCCCCCACTATTACCGTGACCCAATAGCCAGAAACATACTTTTCTTTTTCAGTGTTGTTGCAATAATTAAGGTTCAAAACAGTTCTTTGTTCAGCCTAACTCCTGACATGTAGAAGTGCAAGCCTTCAAAACAAAGAGTTACATCATTCCTGTTGCTATTCAAAATCACAGGATCACAGAATGGTTTGGGATGGAAGGGACCATAAAGACCACCCAGTTCCAACCCCATGCTGTGGGCAGCAACACCTTCCACTAAACCAGGTTACTCAAAGACCCATCCAGCCTGGGCTTGAACACTGCCAGGGACGGGGCATGAATGTCTTCAGCTTCTTAAATGGGATAACATTTGGACATACTAACTAGAAAGCAATGCAATAGTTGTATTTAAAACACTCATCTGAAATAAGAATGAATAATCATAAGTTGTTTCTTGAAGCTAATTCTTCCTTAAAGCAAATGTTTATATATAAAGAATTTGTATAAAGAATAAATACAGAGGGCTGAAAGTTTATACCAACAAATTTCTTTGTATTAGATGAAGTGGTAGAAAATCCAGGCAAGAGAAACCAAACTTGGCAAAATAAGGCATTATGCAAACGTCCCAGAGGTAATGAGTATGGAAAGCAAAAATTGATGGAAGAAAGTTATAAATGAACCCAGTGAGTTTCTTTTCTTTCTCTCCTCACTTCCTCCCTCCCCTCCCCTGAATCTAAAGCAGGTGACACAATCTCCAGGATAAGTTATTCAATGTATATTCATACTGTGCTGTAGCTGCTTCACTGAGAAACAATATACAAAATAAACCCCAGAAACAGCAAAGCTGGATGTCTAGAGTTGTTTATGACATGTGAATAGCAAGAGCAGGGGAAAGAGATGCTACGTGGAATCAGCTGTGTTTTAATTTCAGTAATGCTTTCTAAATATTCAGCTGAGATTCAAACAAATCTGTCCCGTGTGGCCTTCTCAGTGTTAGGACTGACTACGTAACTACCACCTGAATAAACTGCAAGCTCTGTACTAGATCTAAAACCAGAAGGAAACAAGGTGTGTAGGTCAGGCAGTCATAGGCAGACATGTGCAGTGACAACTCACAGTGACTTGATACTAATCTGTAAATCCGAAATTCATATTTACAATACCTACAATGAGCAACAACCACACACAAACTGAATTCAAACACACTCCGCCAACCAACTTTCTATGGAGTTGAGGTTTTTACCCCAGCTTCCAGTTTCTAGGTTACAGAAAACTACGCTCTGCCTTGAGAGCCCGCTGCTCTTCCGTGGTAATGGTTTCCTCAATTTTATTAGATAACTTCTTTGATAGATGCCTCTTCTCAACTATCTTTTTCTCCATAAATTTCTAAGATTTTGGAAAATATTGCTGCTTTATAAAGGGGCTCATTATGTCCCCATTTAACTCCTTAATAATGTTGTAAATTATTGATGTTGAAGCCACATAATTCTAAACCTGACATTTCTCTGCAACACTTCAAAGGGATATTTGAATATAAAGACGTATTTAGATATGAATATAAAGACATATAAAGGCACTGCTTGTGCAGCATTTTCTTTTGGTGTGATGAACAGGGGTGGGAGGAAACAAACACAATTTTCCACATTTCCTTCATGAAACAGCCTCTGTCAGCTTATTATCAACAATAAAATGAATTTCACAGCAGGACCAGGCCATCAACAGAAGAAACAAGTCTCATAAAGAATCAGAATACAAAGAGAACATAAAGCTGCTTATTAAATTGTGTTTCCCTCAGGCTGCAACACATACTGTTAAACAACAAAGATTAATCGGGCTAATTACTCTGCTTTTTGTTTAGTGGACAGTGACAGCTAGTAATAGTATGGGGGGAGGAAGGGGGAGAAGATTTGATATACCTGTGGACAAGACTTAAAGTCATTTTTTGTATGTTTTAGATAAAAGAAATCCAATACTATAGATTGAAAAGAAAGCTGCGATGAGGACAACAGAATATTCTCTATTTGGCTTGGGATCACATATTAAATTTCTAGTAGGCATATGAATAGAACCCAAGCCCTCTACTCTTAAATCCCTTTCTAATCATTAAAAAGTAAGAGTCAGTTTAATGAGGAAATAAAGTGGTTGAAAACAAATGACAAAACCATTATATTGCCTTTTCATGCTTTTCATGTTAAGCTGTAACTCTATTAACTTCTCAATATTGGAATTCTACTAAGAACAGAAAAGAAAGAAAAGGACAAACAATTCTGTCAGTGATCCACACTAATGCATAACTACTACCACAGTAATAAGCTAACAAATGTTTCATGCTGGTTTTCTTTCCTAATGTGCCTCTATCAGGCAGATCAGTTTGCTAATTCCTTCAGTTCAACCTAAGGTAAAAGCTTTGGAAAAAAAACATGTTACAATAAATAGATTTGATTGATTCTCTGCTTTCAAAACATGACACCACAAATGCTATTTAAAATAACATACAAAATTGCAATATAACAGTATTTCTTTACTGAAGTGTTGCTATTTTATATGCACAGTAATCTTGTGCACAGGTGCCAAGTGCTATATATTAAGATGATGGTCATGTGAAAATACTTGAAGAAACCCAAAGCTGGTGAGTACTTCAAACAAAGGACTGAATCTCAACTTCCATCATCTCAGTCTGAGCTGAGAACATCCAGCAAGTAACAGGAATACTGCACTCAGTATCTGCAAAGATGAGAGGAAGGTATTGAGTGCAATGCAAAGTCCCTTAACACAGAAAAGCCCACACAGATGTTGATCAAAACCAGGCAAGTGATAAAATACAACCAATTTGCTGATCATACATCTTCAACTAGTGTTGAATATGTTTGTGTATAAACATCCTCAAAACTTTTTATATGAAAAAAACCCTGATTGTCTCCTCACTATTTGGGGTTAAAACTAGATAGAATCATAGAACAGTTAGGGTTAGAAAGGACCTTAAGTTCATCTAGTTCCAACCCCCCTGCCATGGGCAGGGACACCTCTCTCTAAACCATGTCACCCAAGGTTCTGTCCATCCTGGCCTTGAACACCACCAGGGATGGAGCATTCACGGCTTCCCTGGGCAACCCATTCCAGTGCCTCACCACCCTTACAGTAAAGAACTTCTTCCTTATATTCAATTTAAACTTCTCCTGTTTAAGTTTGAACCCGTTACCCGCTGCCCTATCACTACAGTCCCTAATGAGGAGTCCCTCCCCAGCATCCTTACAGGCCACCTTCAGATACTGGAAGGCTTCTACTAGGTCTCCACGCAGCCTTCTCTTCTCCAGGCTGAACAGCCCCAAGTTTCTCAGCCTGTCTTCATACGGGAGGTGCTCCAATCCTCTGATCATCCCTGTGTCCCTCCTCTGGACTTGTTCCAACAGCTCCATGTCCTTTTTATGTTGAGGACACCAGAACTGTACACAATACTCCTAGTGAGGTCTCACAAGATAAGACAATGAAATATTCTTTAAGGTCCCTTCCAACCCCAACCATTCTATGATACTATTCTGTGGAGTGGTCAAGTCCAGTTATGATATTTAAACATTAGAATTTATTCACTAATCTGATGCATGTTGATGGCAGCGGCTCCATTCTCCCCCTTTCTGAGAGCAACAAGCATCTTCCAGAAACAATCTGTTGATAAGAGGCTGGGGCTGCACACATTACCGGTACCTTTTACTTCAAACCCAACTATTTCATAGTGTGTGTAACCTGATCAACAAAAGCTCTCTATGAAATCACCAGACCAGAAAAAAAAACAACATCTTAACTCTCAGTAATAGCTGCTTTCTTCCTGAACTCTATACACCAAAACCCGCTGAACTATATAGTGTGCTTTAGGAAAGGGTTAATAGGGAGACAAAAGCATGTTTTAATGAAAAAAGAGTTACAGTTTTGACCACAAGGGCTCAAACTGCCTTTCCATAATATGGGACCATCCCATCAGTAATTTAGCTGTCTTACAGGAAAAAAAAAAACTACTTAAGTGTTAGCACTGTGGATTAGAGTATCAAAACAAGCACGCCTCTTATAACTAGAACAACCCACCTCTATAGTACAATTCCTGTTGTATCATAAAGGAAAACCCATAACTGATTTTTAAGATGATTTATGAGCAAATAGAATATATGCAACTTAGAATAGCTATGCCAAGTCTCTCAAAGCAGTAAGAGTCTTTGCTTAGTCCTAAACAGATTTATTTAGACAAACTGCCTCACTTTGCATCTCCCTCCCCAAGAAGTCAGCTGGCACTTTGATTCAGCAGATGATTAAACTGACCTCCTCTATCTAGCAACAGGCATTTTAAATGGCTGCTCCTGCTTGTGCAAGAAATACAACACTGTGCCTGCATCTTCTAACACGTTTAAGGAACGGTCGTGTCAGTGTTGATGAGTAAAGCTACTGTCAGCTCCGAATTAATCACTGCTTTCAGAGTCCTGTCGAACTAGATCTGTCCCATGATTCTATTTGTGCCACTAACTGAAGGTACTGCTCTCTGCATTAGTAATTGGATGTAGGACATCTAGCAGGCACAGCTACACATCCTTAACTGGCATGTTTTTAAACTATGCTTCATACAAACCACTATTTTTTTTATCCCCTAAAAGATGCTGGTATTTCACAGTAGCAAGGGAACAGCTTGGGGAAAAAAAAAACAAAAAGAAAACTGGCCATACAAAATGAACACATGCAATTGCTTCTCCTGCAGAGATTGACATGATACTTGCAGGAAAAAAAAAATAAAAAAAATCACTTAAATCAGAATCCAGCTGATGGCAAAACCATGTTAAACTAAGGCCAAACGTGCTATCTTTAAGAATGGTGCAGGCTCTAATTCAGCAGGAATGAGTGGTTCACTCCAAGAATCTGTCCACTACTGTAATCTGTCTTCCATCCAAATCACATTCCCCATCCATCAAACATCCTCTCTTATATCTACCAGAGATACAGCTCATGCTGCAGTGTGGGAGAGAGATGGCAGTTAAAATGACTACCTGTTGTCTATGCCTCAAAACAAGCAAGCTTAGAGGCAGCTGCTGGGGAAATGACCCAACCCAGATACAGCCAAACTCCTCAAACCCATCCCATCCCAGTGGTGGAGGCTGAAGCAGCTCCACTTCCTGGCTGGGAGCAGCCACAGTGAAGAAATGTCAGGTTTCCCAAGCCACAAGATAGATAAACCTCTCTGGGATCATCCTTCTTCACCTATGTGTGATAGTTAGCAATGCAGCCCTTACTACTTCTCATTGCAAAACTCTAATCCTTTGTGAGAGACAGAACAGTTGCTTATGGGGAAGCAGCATTTCAGGAAGTTTAAGACAATCATTAGTATAATAAACATGTCTACCTTGTCTGGCTTTACTCTCAGTTTTGCTTCAGTGTGCTTTTTGTGTTCAAAAAACTGACAATTCCATTCCATTTGAAATTAACAATGGGGATTACGAGTCATTACCAATCAGGTCACAAGATGGAAACACAATTTCACAACATGCTTCAGACATTTTTGTTGGATATTTTCTTACCTCCATCTCCTTCTTCCTCTCCTTCACTTAAACCAATAATGCAGATATGTTTCCTCAGCTGACGTGTGTTGGAGAACTTCCGATTGCATTTCCTACATTCTAAGCTTCCTGGTGAGATTTCAGACAGTTCTGTTCCTTCTTCTGTCCCAGGCAGAGTTTCTTCACTTGGAACAGGGTTATTTTCTGCCACATCTTCATCCACACAAAACTTCTTAGTAGAGCCTTTTGGTCTCCCTCTTTTCCTCTTCGCTACAAGAAGCTCTAGAAAAAGAGATTTAAAAAGAAACTGTAATTAAATTCCATGGCTTATCAGGCAATATCAATCTGATCTGTGAAAAACAGGAATAGTACATTAAGTTTGACAGCCTCTATCCATTAAGCTTAAAGAAAGTAGCTTCAGACAAACTTATCTGAAAACAGTGGTATTTGCTGGCATTTCTGCTAGCTGCAAAGTTTGAGTTACTGAGATTGGCAGATATCAAAGTGTCAGTTTTACAGGAATTTCACTGCAAGCACTCTTTTGGGTTGTTCTATAACTGTATCAGCATGCATATTCCACAAAGTTGATCTGCTCTGTTCTGACACTCAACAAAAAGCCTTTTCAATTTAAAGCACTCTCAAAGAAATGGCTCAAGTATTACATGTATTCATAGAAAACACATGTCAATGTATACCTTTGTTTAAAAAAACAAAAGCTCATTGTCCTTTTAAAAGAAAACTGAACAATATTTCCTATGGTTCTTTATTAACACTTCCTAGTCAAAATTTGGAATAAAAAAAATTTTGGCAACAAACGAATTCCAGAGTCATGCAAAAAAATGTTTCCTTGGTGAGTATTTCAAGTTATTAAATCTGAAGTCATTCAAAATTCTTAATAAATACAATAGAATTTCTCATTTTTCCCTCAGTGACATGGTTTCACGGTCATCTTGGCAGTCCTGGGGATGATCTTAAAGGTCTTTTCCAACCTAGTTGATTGTATGATTTCCATATTTCTGTAGAGAAAATACTGGTAACATCAATAAGATGTAGTGAACATAGAAATGCATGGCAACATAAAATACTTTGCACTATTTCCTGATGATGATTTCTCTCGTTGCTGCTGTTGTTACTTCAGAAGCCACCTTGCTATCACCCACTCACAGGTGTAACTGTTGACTTCACTGACCAAATCAACTAGATCCCAAGGAAACTTTTAACTAACAAAAGCAGATAGTCAGAGGGAAAGGGGGAAATTTCCAGATAGTGACCAAGTTATCTTAGGAGATTTCTAGGTTACTTCTATTGAATAGTTTAATACAATGACAAGAATCAGTCTCTATCAGTTTCTTTCTTGTTAATCGTGGGGGTTGCTTGCTTGTTTTTTACTTCCTTATACTGTGTTTCTTGAAGAATTAACTGATTGTTATTGTACAGGTTTTGGTTATTTACTTTAATCTTCCTCTTCTGAAAGAAACTGTCTGTTCAAACAGCAAAGCCTGGTAGCATTTAAATAGGTTTTCTGAAGTCTTAGCAGACATCTGGTGAAGTATCACATCTACTGCATTTAGAAGGAAAATTACTGTGCATTGAAGGCCATGGTTTAGTGGTGGACTTGGCAGTGCTGGGTAAACAGCTGGACTCAATGACCTTAAAGGTCTTTTTCAACCTACACGATTCTGATTCTGTGAAAAGAGCTTGCCTGATGTTGTATGGAGAAACAGGACAGTCAGGCTTCCTCCGGGATTTTAGCATTCTTTTTATCTCACGTTAGACAGTTGAGCTCTTAAATTAGTTAACATTTGTCTTCTATAGTGAAGAAACAGAGAAACTACTCCTCAGAGTGCGGTTCAGTCCACATAAGGCCTGGATTGTCTCTGGATCCCAGGGTGACCAAGATCCCAGTTAAAGAGCTTTCACTTATGTGCAGTGACTTCCAGCTTTCAGAAAGAAAAAGAGCTTGATACCGTCGTTGTAATCGCCAAAAAACCCTGTAGCATAACGTGCATTATATGTGCTGAGTGAAACACAGGAGGTGTGAAACTCCTGTCAGCCATCACCTTTTAAAATCAGAGACAGGCACTTACAAAAGTTTTGTGAAGAACTCTGTTTGTAAGGCTCAGAAGTAAAACAAGCAAACTTAAATTTTTGGCATGTTTCAGCTTAAGGCAGTCACAGCAAAGGAGTCCCTTAAAGCTGTTCTTCTACACCAAAATATTTCCAAATCTTGAGGTTTGTGCAAAAATGGAAAATAAAATTATTCTCCACAGAATTTCATCCTTTTACTGTTGGTTTGAGGGCTTTTTTGTTTGGATTTGGTGGCACATTTTTTGTTGTTGCTTTTCACAGATGGGCTAAATATGAAATATGTCTTCCAGGTTACAAGAGAGAAATGCCCAGTAATTAAGCAACTGTTGCAGTTCTAAAAGCTTGAAAGTATCCCGCGATTATTCAAGCTAAGAAAGACTGGTCTATGCCACACATAAATTGTACCTCCTACAATAAACTTAAATTTATTCTCCTCCTATACCAGGAACCTTCACCAGTGTATATCAAGAATAAAGATTAAGAACTATATAGTTTTTTTATTGAGTATTCATCAAGCCAATAGCCTACCTTCTGCCTGATAAATGGAGACTGACAATGTAAAAGTCTGAAAAATCATGAGAGAACATTAAATAAAATACAACCCCCAAATAATTTTCAAGTATATGTGCCAAGAGACCTTACTAAATTGGCTGAATTAGAGCATATGGAAAAATGAATGACCTCAAAGAATCTTAAGGGAAGATGATGCAATAGAACAGGAGGTGGTGGCAGCATCTTATTAAAGATCTGTTCAACATTTCCCTTACATATATGAGGCAAAGAAATAACCACATACAGAGAGCACAGCTTTGAGTTAATCATGTAATTAATATCAAATGAAAAAGAAAGCATTCTGTCTTGTCATAGGAGTGATTGAGTACCTGCCTGCTTAAATACAGCATCACAGAATCATAAATGGTTTGGATTGGAAGGGACATTAAAGCTCACTCAGTTCCTGCCAGGTTGCTCCAAGTGCCATGAACAGCAGGAGAAAAAGCAACCCTTTCATATAAGTTTTGCAACCCTCCCTCGCAGTGTTCTGCGTTTCTGTGCTACTGGACTCCAGTGCAAGTACTTTTGTCAATTATCAGCCGAGAGGGGTGATTTCTATGACTGTAACTGTCTTCAAGGTTTCATAATCAATAAAGCATGCATCCCATAATGCAGATACAGCCTGAAACAATTACTGATCCATCAAGGAATAATATTACGAATAGATGATGCTAGGGCCCCTAATGTCGTCCCTCAAATCATTACCAATCTGACTAAGCAAAAGAAAACAGAGTTCTGACCAGCACTTTGAAGAAGATAGAGATCACTGTGAACAGTTACGAGAGAAAACCCCTAAGCACAAGTGAGCATGAGTGACTGCAGTTGACAAGTAAATACCTGTCATTTTCCAAAGATGTCACACTCCAGTGCTGGACACAATGCGACCTAAGCATAATTTGTATGATGGCAACATCTGCCTAATACCCTTGGTTCTACTTGACAGCAAAATGCAAATACCACCCTATCAAAACAGTTAGAACAAACGATCTGAATAGATCATGACCTAACTATGGGAAAGTGGCATGACTAAATAAAATTCAGCAGAGAGCTCTGCCAATAAAACAATATTAGAGTAATAACCACATATTACTTGCCTAACATTCTACTTGTTCACAGGACTTATAAAATCATCAATTTATTACTCAGGCATAACAAAGAGCTCCATTAACAACTCAGTGTTCACTTGTTTATACCAATTCTAGAGGAGCTACAGTGTTTACCAATATTTGGAAGAGAAACTGTGCTTTCAAAGGATAAGATGTTCACCTATCAGTCAATGAGTACTAAAAGGGAGTTTCTAAGACTGTCATTTATCAGTCACTTCTACTTTTAGAGACAAGACTGAATTACTACAAAAAGGGTCCACTGAGAAAAAATTTATAATATACATTTTAGAAGTTTTATCACTGCAGATTCCATAACAGGAGGGAAAAAATGCCTTGGAAGAACTCCCCAGATTCCTTATTTTTCTAAACAGAACACAGGAAATAATTGAACAGCACTTCAGAGCAAACTACCCTCTTCTCTGAGCAATCCGTGTGATGGGAAAGAAGAGATATTAAATGTATTTCTAGAAAACAAGTTGAAAACTGTCTGAAAGTGATTTACCTTGACATTCTTACTGATAGCAGACGGCACAGAGTTGGGCTACGTAATCTGAAAAAGGTGGCACCATATGATCATATAAGATGATGAAAAGTATTCACCAAGAATAATGGAAAAGGTAATTTATGAATGTGTAGCTTAACAGATGAATGTTGTACTTTACATAATTATATTTGCAAAGTTCTTAACAGCTGCATATGTCTAATTTCTGCTGCTTCATATCACAACAGGAATTACATACTATTCTCATAAATGTACATAAATGTAACAACTTACCATACAGAAAGCGCAGATAGCCCCTGACACGAATGCAGATAGACCTTTACAGAAAAGCCTTTCTACTAAAAGGAGTGAGAATAAGCTACAAAGTACTAGTCTTGCTGTACTCAGAAACACGATTTAGTGGAGGGATAACAGGAAACAAAGATTTCAGAAAGGAAGATGCATGTTGCATGTCTGGAAAATTCATTCTGTACAATTAAAATAAAATCAGAATGGTATTTTGAAACTTGATGCAGATCTGATATCTATTCATCGTCTTCTGATGCACTGCTAATTTTTAGGCATTGTATAAAAGAGTAATCGGCTGCAGTTTTTCCTCACCAACCATCTGAAGAGATAGCAGCTATAGTTGAATACTATATGACTATTATTAGAAATATCTTCTTATGTTGAGGAAGTTAATATAACTGCTGAATTAATGCTGGCAAATAAATGAAGAAATATCACATGCTTATGTTAATGATAAAAAAAAAATCTATTAAGTATTAGAGTGGGTTATATTCATGAGCCCACAGTTTTTAAAATCCAGAAAACATAATGATTAGAATATCATAGTAGTTTTATTAAGGAAGAGGTTTGCCAGCAAGATAAATCCATTGCTCAGCAAGGGCCTAAAAGAAGATATAATCACAAATTCCGATTCATTTTCAAACTATTTCTAATATTACAAGGGATTGCAATTAAAATCAGTTAAAAACGGAATTAATGCAGTTTCTTCCACTGCAGAGTAAAACTGTTCTGTGTAACTAATTTGACCTTTGACTACCAGATTGCTTTACTCACCAGCGCCAATGTCAAAGCACAGTTATAAATTACAAATCATATCACTCTTTTTTGGAATAGAAGTATTATTTGAATCACAACAAACAAGTTAGATCACTCAAAAAGCACACCACCCTTCCTAAGCCTCATAACACGTCCCCATCCATGGTGGCCTGGTTGCTTTCCACTGCTATTACACAGCTCAGATTAAAGCTGTTGGAAGTAGACTTTGCCATACCTGACATTTAAAATTAATGGCCCAATGTCATCATCCCCTATCACATCTGTCCTCTGACCCATTTCGAATAGAATAAAACTAAGGGTGGCAGTTGTTTTATTAAAAAACTGAATGACTTTAAAAATTACATTCCTCTCAATGTATCAACATACCTTCTCCATCTTTGTTGATGTTTGTGGGTACTGTTAGTGGTTGGAGAGGAATAATGATGTCATCCACACTGGTACCTTCTTCTGTATGCTTCTCGGAGACATGAGACAGCAGTTCAGATTGATTTGGTGAAAATAAGTTACAAAGCTTACACATGAAGATGGAATTGATCCCTGAAAAACAAGTTTAAAATGAGCAGTTAATCACTTGTTTATATTACCCGTAGTTGTTGAGGTTTTGGTTCAGCTAACACAGTAACCATCAGTTAACACACTCCACAGACAGTAATGAGCTGAAACAAAGAATGTTGCACTGTTAAACGAAGACATTCATAATAAATCCCCAATTAATTCAGTTAAGAAATGGTTAAACTCCTATGCACATCCTCACAGGGAGGACAGTTCTTCTGGCTTAAATCTTGGATATTTTCTAACAAGGTTCAACAGGAAGCAGGACAGAAAAACCCTTTTTCCCTTCCAGCCTCAGACAACATTACAGTTTCATATTTCTTTCAAATACAGGGTGAAATTCTGTAAGACACCAAGTCCTCATCCAGGTTCGTTGTGTATAACATCAGTACAAATGCAAAACACATTACTGTTTACAAAGCAGCTCTGAAATACAATTGGGCTCCAAACCCTTATTTCTGTTCACAGGCCTCACTGTTCTTTCCTACATGTACTTCACCTTTCTACTTACTTCATATAAGCAAGTCTAATTTCTCTGATAACTGTGTAAATGCTATAAACAAAAGGAAGAACTAAATACTGTAAAACATAAAAGGAAACTTTGTTCACTGTAACATTTGTTAGAAAATAAACAGATCTGATAAAACCTGGATGTTTTGATGTATCATTTTTACCTTCACATGTTACCATGAGCGTACTCTGTGAGTTACAAATGTTAAGTGCATGGTTTCAGGGGTCATTATCCTTAGATGTGGCTCTGCCACTAAAGAAAGGGTGGGAAGGAAGCTTAAAACATCTGCACTGCTGTAGACCACAAACTGTTGCATCACACCATAGTCACAGCTGTGCAATCACAGTCTTCCTTTCTTCCTCTGGCCATTCATTTCAAGAGTTCTACAAACAAAGTTTTCTCTCCTTTTATCCCAGTATTTGCAAAACAATATCAGATCTCATCTTGACCCATCTACACGGAGAAAAATGGGCAGGAATAAGAGGAAAACTTAGGAAGGGGGAAAAAAAGTTTTGCTCTTAAAATTGCATTAGCCTCAGAAGCAATATTAACGTTAATCATCTAGTATTTCCTATGCTGTGACAAACAAGTTCTGGGAAAAAATTCCCATTGATTCAAAGAAAACCCAAACAAACTAAAAACCTTCAAAGTAGCAGCAAATTAATAATTCCATGAAAACTTTCCTTGGTCGATGCTTTAAACAGAAACTTTACAGAACTTTTTAGTCAAAACTTCATGGTTTTTTGGGGGGGTTTTCTTTTAATTCACAGGTTCTAGAAATGTGATTTGAAAGCCACAGAAAGTAGGTAGCAATAAAGAAGGGTTAATATAAAGTCAACAGCTCAGAAAAACCCAGCTAAAAATAGTTAATTCAGAGACTTTGTTTGCTTCCTAAAACTGCTGTCATTTGTTTTAATGGTTTGATTTTTCAGCAGTTAGCGGCTCCTTTCAGTGTCTGATGACACCTAACAATAGCCAGGAACCAATTTTAACAGCCCACTTCTTTAGCAACAGACCTAACCTCCTCACCCAGAGACTGGTTTCAACTGCTCCTCTCCCTCAGTGACCCTAAGGAAAATTAGGGACAGCAAATTGGAAAAGAAAAATGCTATCTAAATTACAAACCAAACCACAGATTAGCCGGATAGGTAGAAAACTAAAGTGCTATTTCGTGAATTTGGGGGTGAATCTGGGGGGAAGAGAATCGGAAAGCTGTATTTTGGGATCTATTTTCAAAACAGCCCCAAGTAAAGATCACAACTCCTATTCAACATCACTTCCCTCCCTTCATGACACAATTATATGGTCCACCCCACTCAGAAAAATCCATCTTTAAGGCATTCTAAATGTTAAGAACAGCAAAGCTAACTCTCTTATATTTATTTGCACCTAACAAGACACCTAACCTAACAGTTGCACCTATAACCAAAGCATCCTTATCTTTGAAATAATACAATTACCGCAGAAGGCAAGGTGTATCTTCATCTCTTTGAAGACGAATCTGCGAAACAACACAAACACCTGATCCTGTTGTTTGAAGCGCTCTGTATTACACACACAGGCAGCTCTGTAACGATAACAGACTTGACATGTTCTTAGGAGCTCGGTAGGGTTCCTTGTCAGGCATTCTGCTGTCTTGAGCACGCACATTTCTATTTTGATTGCAGTATGTTTACAATGGAAAAGTTCCTTTGAACTAGTTCAGCTCTAGTCAGCATTCTTTTATTTAAGAGGAGTAAGAAAAGTGTATGAAGCCTGTTTCTGATGCAGTAGATAACTGTTCGCACTAAATGCAAATGCACATTTAAAATTCACACTACAAAACCTATAAGCATTTACCTAAAGGTTTAACTAACACTGAACATGGATATTCCATTATCTGGATGACACTTCTGGTTTGAGGTTTTATTTGCCAACGTTTCTGCTTCCTGATCTGCTGGTTGTTTTCCCTAAAAATTCAGTCTCAATGTTTTGTGTTTCCTGTCCCCTCCTTGAACAGCTGTAATCAGTACTCACAGACCACTTTCCTTCTTACTCCTCCCACTGAGGACTTGGGCAGAATCATAGAACAGCTAGGGTTGGAAAGGACCTTAAGATCATCTAGTTCCAACCCTCTGCCATGGGCAGGGGCACTCCACACCAGACCATGTTGCCCAAGGCTCTGTGAAACCTGGCCCTGAACACCCCCAGGGATGGAGCATTTAACACTTCACTGGGCAGCCTGTTCCAGTGCCTCACCACCCTTACAGTAAAGAATTTCTTCCTTAGATCTAACCTGAACTTCCCCTGCTTAAGTTTAAACCCATTATACCTTGTCCTATTGCTACAGTCCCTGACAAAGAGTCATTCTCTGGCACCCCTTCAGATATTGCAAGAATTCCCAGAAGTCTGTGGTTGTTTAAAGTGCCTGATTACACAAACCCATCAAAAAGAAGTAAAGCTGGAACAAAACCTTCACTGTTAGCGAAGGTGCAGAAAGCATCAAGAGAACATACAGAAAATCCATATGCTTTGCTCAGAGGAGGGATGGAAACAAAACCTGAGTAAAGAAATTATTTTAGGAAGAATGGCTGGAAAAGGAGGTCAGATCATAGAATGGTTTGGGTTAGAAAGAACCTTAGGATCATCCAGTTCCAACCCCTCTGCCATGGGCAGGGACAACTTCCACTATACCATATTGCCCAAGGCTCTGTCCAACCTGGCAGATAGCAGAGGATAAACCCTGCTGATCACAGGCCTAAACAACTAGATTAGGAGTAAGCAAACAGTAATTGATTAACCAGTTGCTGATTAGGTAGTGCAGCAATAGAGTAATGAATTATAGTCAATTAAGTGTAAAAATCAAATAAGCAATAAGTTAATTAGCTATGCAGAGAATCAATGATTAATTAATGAATAATTAATGATGTGGGAAATCAACAGAGCAATTAATTAGACAGTAATTAAATATGCAGAGAAAGAAAGGCACAGTAATCAAGTGTGCAGGTAAACAAACAACAGGAATTACAGCCAAACCCAAATGGGAACATTCCCTTCACTAAGCACACTTTGTGTTAATCCATTATCTTCACTTTGCCCATGTAAACTGTGCTAAAGGTACACTGAAACAAATAACACCAGTGGTTTTCTTCTTACATGGAAAAGAGAAATGTTAAACTATGTGAAGTTATTTTGTTTTCATTTTTCCAAAGATCCCAGCATATTTCTCAGTCTTTTTTTCTTTACACAGAGCATGAACACAGCAAAGGGAAATCAACAAATGGATTACTAAAAAACAAATAGAAAGTTGCAGACTAGGAAGCAGGTTCCTTCATTTCCAGACCCCTTCACAAAGTATAAAAATTACCTATGCTGTTTGGATTTAAAGTTGGATTGGGGAGGAAAGAAAGGAGGAGAAAGAAGCACATATTTTAGAAAAATCACTGAAATTAACACTATTCACGGTAATCAGGTAATGTATTATTGACACTGTGCACTCACAGCACAAAAAATGCACCTACACCCAGAAAGACAACCATATCCTGTGCTTCGTCTAAACAAGTATGACCAGCAGGTTGAAAGAGGTGATCCTGCCCCTCTGCTCTCAGGAGACCTCACTTGGAGTATTGTGTGCAGTTCTGGTGTCCTCAACATAAAAAGGACATGGAACTGTTGGAACAAGCTCAGAGAAGGGCCACGAGGATGATCAGGGGACTGGAGCACCTCCCGTATGAAGACAGGCTGAGGAAGTTGGGGCTGTTCAGCCTGGAGAAGAGAAGGCTGCGTGGAGACCTCATAGCAGCCTTCCAGTATCTGAAGGGGGCCTATAAGGATGCTGGAGAGGGACTCTTCATTAGGGACTGTAGTGATAACACAAGGGGTAACGGGTTCAAACTTCAACAGGTGAAGTTCAGACTGGATATAAGGAAGAAGTTCTTTACTGTGAGGGTGGTGAGGCACTGGAATGGGTTGCCCAAGGAAGTTGTGAATGCTCTATCCCTGGCAATGTTCAAGGCCAGGTTGTACAGAACCTTGGGTGACATGGTCTAGCGTGAGGTGCCCCTGCCATTGGCAGGAGGTTGGAACTTGATGATGTTAAGGTCCTTTCCAATCCAAACCATTCTATGATTCTATGACATATGTACTTTGAACCATTGTATGGCAAAAACTAGTCCAGATTTAAATAAATATTTTCACAGGAAACACAGCAAGGAAACATTTTTTCATTCCTGTGCAATGTATGACTGTGGTTTTAATGCCCTTGAGCATTGAGCACTGCTTCAGTATTTCAGTAAAATGGAAGTAACTGTCAGGTGCACTTTTCTATCTTACAAAAAAGGATCTTTAAATGAATCAAGTTTTGATTACATCTACTTGAGGCTCAGAAGGCTATATTTAGCCATGAATTTATTCCTTAAACCTCTTCCTCGACCTTATGGCATTTTAGTTATTTTAATGAAGATGTCAATATAAACTAATTTCATTTCTCTTCATTTGATAGAGTAAAAAATTAAATAAATCAATACTTGTCTCCTGCTGTTTTCTCTATTTTGATTCATACAGAAATTCACATGCACGATTATGGCAGATCTCCAAATTCAAAGCATTCTCTTCAGTAAATATTAAGGAAAAAGTATATCAAACATGCCACTATGTGCTATTACTAGAACAGCAGCATCACAACAATCCCTATTCAAAACTAACTGCTCTAAAAGCAGCAGGCAAGAGAAGAGAAACCTATTTTAGGGCTTCCTTCACCTGAATTTGAACCACTCTGAACAGTAACTATTTTTAATTCACCAGCATAAAGTAACTGCTGAGACCAAACCCCCAACACAGAAAATGTCCAGTCAAAGCAAAGAAGCACCTGGCCATATCTGCGCTCACTTTTACCTGCTGACTATAATCAGGGTAATTTAATTCTCTTTAGTTAATTGCCACAAATGTTCTTTAACAGGAAGGAAGCAAGTTATGGCAGTGTTGTTATAGGATGCACTCCTGCAAAAACTGGAAGATGGTACCAAGATCTACACTGCTTAATATGACTTTATGGAAAACCTAACTATACACATTAAACATTTCTTCTAACAAAACCATAAGCTTAGTTTATCAGATAAACTACACCTATAGAGGCTCTTGGACATTACAGAGAGCTGTGTAAGACTAAATTCCACGGAAGTTTGTGAATGCTTCTGATTAAGAAATAAGCTGCATTTAAAAATCTAAGCAGTACAAATATACCAGGACAGAGAGAACAAAAGGGGGGGGGGGGGAAGCACTTGGGACATGAATGCATAATGGTGCTGTTGCGAGCAGAACCAATGTGATAGTGCTGTACACACCAAAGGGAACAGTACAAGTTGAGAACAACATAGAGAGGAGCATCAGGCTTTAGCCAAATTTAAGAGATTATGAAAATACTTTTAAATTACAGTCTGAAGGACAGGTGACCACAAAGATCGAAGTGATTCACCTTGCAGTGGTAAAACCATGAAGACTGTTTTCAAATGATGACATAGAAGTTAATAAAATTTTAATGGGAAACAACAAAGAACAGTTGGAACAAAATCTGTTTACCATTTCTTTACAATTGCTTGTAAAAGGACAAATGTACATACTACTGCGATAACACAAGAAGCCCGAGATAAGGTATCCTGTAGACAAGGTGGTGAGGCACTGGAATAAATTGCCGAAGGAAGCTGTGAATGCTCCATCCCTGGCAGTGTTCCAGGCCAGGCTGGACAGAGACTTGGGTGACATGGTCTAGTGAGAGGCATATCTGCCCATGGCAGGGGTTGGAACTGGATGATCATTAGGTCCTTTCAGACCCAAACCATTCTATGATTCTATGATTACTGACAAGACACACTCAAACAAGCTGCTGAAATATATTGTTGTGATGCCCGTGGGACATGGCCACCTTAAAATGTTGAGGACAGAAAGTACTGTTTATGAAGCAATGCCATCTGTTAGAAGCAATTTAGGGTCAAATCTGATTACCAGGCTATTTTAACAAATAACAGACTCCCTGAGGAATGAAATACTCACATTGCACAGAAATGCAGCGTTAGGACTACATGAGCCTGGCCACAAGGGTAAGAATGACTGTGACTCACTGAAGGGGATAAAAGAAGTTACAATGACATATAAAAACAATCTGTTGTAGGCTTCATTTATTGGTTAAATGTCAGGTCAGGGCAGGATGCCATGATTAAATGTTTAGACATCACTAATGGGTAGTCTCCCAGCAAGCAGTCAGGGAAACCAGGTACGGAGAAACAGCTCTTTATCTAAAGAAAACACAGGACCCCACTCAAAGTGACAGTACTTGAGAGCTACCCTGTAACCATGATTAAAGAGCTACTCGAAATGCTCTAAAAGTGATAAAGAGCAAAATGTTTGCGTTTAACTTCAACAATGTGAACTATATAAAGATAAAAAGAATCTTTAACAAAACAAAAACAAACCACAAAAAGGACTAAAAGGGTTCCAAGAAGACTTAAGTCCTTGAAAGCAGCATTTAAAAGCATCAGATCTGATGCTAATCATCAAAGAGGGTTTTAGAAGGCAGAAGAAAAAAAAGAAAACACAACCTTATCACACAGCTAAATAGCAGTGAAAGAAAATTTTAGTGAAGAAAACATCTTTATAGAGTTTTGTCACAAGAGGACACATACAGAGATTGCAAATTTAATGTAAAACCACGGTAAGGCAGGCCAATATGGAAAATTTTATCAGCTTGAAAATAAAACGCTGCAATTTTTAAAGCACCTCAATAGTAACAGTCCTTCCCAAGAGCCCCTGCAGTAAGAAGTAACCTGTGTATGAGAAAAGACCCTTCAAAGAAGAGGAACCCACAGCAAAAGGGGCTTTTTCAATTTGCTGTGCTCTCTATGGGTTTGGAGAGGTTTCCTATGCAAGATCTCACAATTCTGGCAAACACTTTAACAAGAGCCTCAAAACAAAGTTAAGAACTGCACTACTCAAACCCCAAACCTTACAGTTGTAATAAACAGTCCTAGAAAACAAATGGTCCTGTAACACAAATGTCTATAAAAGCCAGGAGAGAAGTCCATACTGGGCTTACATCTGTGGGTACTGTTCCTCTAACTTGAAAAAAAAAACAACTCCATCTAAACTGAATTACTATTACTACCACTAAAATCCTTAAAAGGTCCAACAATAAGGACAATGAAAACCAGAGTACAATTCCATACAAGAAACAGTTATATAAATTAGCATTTTTCTGCAAAAAAAGGCAAAGCATAAAATGAAGAACTATGAAATCATGTGTGTCATGGAGACCACAGCAAATTATCTCTCTAAAATCACTCTCTGCATTTTTAGCTGATCTCTGACTGCTTTTCAGCTGATCTCTTCCTGCTGCTGCACTGGGAGAAGCAGAGAACATGAAAGAACACAGTTCTGCAGGTAAAGGTTAGGGGGGTAAAGGTCTGCTTGATGTTAAAAATCCTTGGAAGAAAAGTCCATCAAGAACTAGGAAGTGGAGAGACTCTGGTTGGGGTTCTAGAAGCCCACAAGAAGACCTGGAGTATTCTGGACAAATACCAGTGTGGGCTTGTCCTGTCCTTACACTTGCCTATTTGGACATCCATCAGGAGGCACTGCTAGAGACACACATCAGGCATGCCACAAAATTAAGATCCACATATTGGTACTTTTAAGAATCACAGAATAGCTAGGGTTGGAAAGGACCTTAACATCATCCACCTCCAACCCCCTGCCATAGGCAGGGACACCTCACACTAGACACTGTTACCCAAGGCTTCATCCAACCTGGTCTTGAACACTGTCAGGGATGGAGCATTCACAACATCCATGGCAACCCATTCCAGTGCCTCACCACCCTCACAGTAAAGAACTTCTGCCTTATATCCAATCTAAACTTCCTCTGTTCAAGTCTAAACCCATTCTCCTTGTCCTGTCACTACAGTCCCTGATGAAGAGTCCCTCTCCAGCATCCCTGTGGGCCCCCTTCAGATACTGGAAGGATGCTGTGAGGTCTCCACACAGCCTTAAGTTGCAGTAGAAGCATTACATAGTGCATACTTTACCGTAGGTCAGCCACTCCAACATTCAAACACTAATATTTCACCAACATCACACAGTACCTCTGAAAATCTCCAAGTATTTGACATAAAGGCATCATTATCTCCAATACAGAGGTAGACAAACAGACTAGTAACAAGCTAGAGTTCTGCCTTCTGGTAAACCAATTTTAGAGCGTTAATTTCAGTTACTGGAAGACTGAGCATCCAGGTTACATCGACTGGCTTCAGACTTGTCTAAGATATGACCAGAAACCAGAACTCGCCCCCTGCCACATGAGCAAACAGCCACCCCAACAGGAAAAGGGCGCAAGGCTCTTATCCGATTTGTGTCCTCACGCTCTTACTACAACCAAACGTATTTTATTTAACTAGTCTGCTACTAGATTTGTCAAAAGAAACTTGCTTTTAAACCTACCGAAGCTTAACTAATGAAGGCAAATAAAAGCATATGTACTGTTTTTCTTTTAGCTTTACAAATGCTACTGGGAAGAGTTACATGAAGTTCTTCAAAAGAGGACACTTAACTTTACATTGGCTAGAATATACAAAATTCAGAACCGGATTAAAAACTACACTCTAATAACTAAAAAATTAAGTCATTTGCGGCAGTTTAGAATAACCAGTTTATCAAACATATAAACAAGGGAGCTTTTCCATAATTAAAAAAGCCGTAATAGACGTGCAGAGATGTTGTCTTTTCTGATGTTCTAAGATCGCCCTCATGTGGCTAAATGCACCATTGTTGAAGCTACCACTAAAATACACTCGTACACTATTCATACTCTCAACCGCACTACCAGAGGCGCTGAAAATACTCAGAACCTCACGCAGAATAAGCGCGTACTGCATGATCAGCCACCGACTTCTGGATACAAGGGGTAATGGGATCAAACTTAAACAGGAGACTCTCAGGTTAGATATAAGGAAGAAGTTCTTTACTGCAAGGGTGGTGATGCACTGGAACAGGTTGCCCAAAGAAGTGGTAAGTGCCCCATCCCTGTCAGTGTTCAAGGCCAGGCTAGGAAGAGCCTTGACCAACATGGTCTAGTGTGAGGTGCCCCTGTCCATGGCAAGGGGGTTGGAACTGGATGATCTTAAGGTCCTTTCCAACCCTGACCAATCTATGATTCCATCATACCCTGGTCGAAACACTTCAAACCTGATTTTGGAAGCACACATAAGAGAAATGCATTTGAAGTTGAATACAGGTCAGTAGTTGCAGGCCCAAATATACTGGATACTCACGACAGTGCCGGATTCAATGACCCTCAGAACACTTTTCATTACGATAAACTGAATTAATACAAACTTATTAGTAGCGATAGCAGCAAGAGAATTAAATTCTCATTTAAAGTTACATCAGGGAATATAAAACAGTCCTGGAATGCTTTTATAATAGTACTTAAATAACACAGCACCTGTTAGACATTCTCTTCACATAGAAGTTATTCCGATAGTGCCATTTGCTTTGGCACAAAACCCTGTTTGAGTTGTAAACTAATTGCAAATACTCGATAGGGTAGCCCTAAATAAAACTTAAAATTCTGAATATTAAAATGTCATCTCAGGGAGCCAGGACCAAAAGCTACATTTGAACATACACGGTGAGTTGAATCATTGCAACAGCACTTCACAAACCTGTACTTCAACGAACAGGTAGTGACTGTGAAATGCAGAGAGCACGTACACAGCGTTACTGTGGCTATCAAGGTAGCTCTACTTACACAGTAATCCCTGTGCGAGTCAGGCCAATACAAGGCAGATAAAGGACTGCGATAACAACGCAATGGAAACGCCTGACTTTAACTCGCTGTCTCCCTTCTGCAGATAAACCGAGCTAAAGCTACACAAGCTGCTAAAGGAAACCACGAGTGTTTTAAACCCAAACGTGCCTTACTCCAATTCAAACAACAGCCGGCAGCTGCTCCTTGCCAGGTGCTCCCCGACTCCTCCTCAACAGCACAAGGAGCGGGGGCACCTCGGGGCTCCCCGGCACCGCGCAGGCACCACTCGGAGCCCTTGACCGCGGCCCCACACGCACACGGATCCCACGGCCCGCGCTATGGGGTTTCCCCCTGCTTGGCCCCGCGGGTAAAGGCGGCTCTACACTCCCCGGGCAACCCAGAAGCGACGAACACGGTTGTGGTTCGCGAGCACACCCACCCGCGGGTGAGGGAACTACTTTTCGTGCGGATGCAGCGTGACGACAGACGGCCGCCGGAACTACTTCCCTCCCCCCGTCCCTCACTGTCAGCGGAGGCCGCGCCGCAGGAGGATCCGTGCGCGCTCCGCGGGTCCCGAGCCGCCCCGCTCACCTGCGGCCGTAGCCTCCATGACGGCGGCGGGGAAGCGGCGGCGCCCGGGGGGGGGGGAACTGGCCCAGAGCCGAGAGGCGCGGAAAGGGGAAGCGTAAAAACAAAGCCCGCTGTCCACGGCAGCGTGCCGGGGTCCCGCGGGCCTCCCGCTTTGGTGAATAAAGGCTTATGCGACTCGGTGCGGCGGCGGGGACCCGGCTGGGTGAACGGCGGGTTATGGCGAATCTGCCGCGTCCGACACGGCGCCTTCTTCCGCCGCGGCGGCGTACGGCGAGCGTGAGGGCGGGGCGTGCGCGTGCGGCGCCTGCGGGGTGGCGGCAGCGGCGGCAGCATCGTGCGCGCGCGGTGTCTGTCAGAGGCGCGTTTCGCGCTTCCGGGTGTCCTGAGGTAATTCCTGAGGGATACACGGGATGGGGGCTGTAGGCACATGGGGACAAGGGCGGTGTCCTCCCGCTCACCCATCAGGCTGCGGTGGTCCCGAGGGTCGCTCTGCTGGGGTGAATTCGCCGTTCCCGGAGCAGCCTCAGCCGTACCCCGGACCCGGAGGAGGATGGGACTTGCACTGCTTGCACTGATACAGCCCTTCGGTAACAAAGTCGGGTTAATTTACCCCCAGTAAATTAAAAGTGTCTTAATGAACCTGATACGTCGTATTTACTAGATAACTGGACAAGCTTGGGGAAAAAAAACACAGTTTACACCATTACAAACTCATAAATGAGCACTGGAAGCTTCTAGTTCAGACGGGTATTTAGCCTCATGCTTAAAACTGTGACTGGTTCAGAAGTTTTAATGTTTGCCTTGGAGTCTGGTGAATCACATTGTTTTGATGCAGCTTCTGCATTATGAATTTGAGTATAAATAATTTCTTCAGATTTTCTTAATGGGAGCTTGAAGACAGGAGCTTCCATGGCAGAGCACAACTGGTGGCTCTGGAACACTGGAAGACACGCTTGTGCCTCCTGTTCTGTTTTGTTTCTACGCTAACAACCACCAAATACCAGTTTTATCACTCAAATCATCACAAGTATTTAATGTATTCGGTATTAATGAATTCAGTATTAAATCCCATAATGTCTGTTATTGTGTAGGAATCTCATTATCCTTCCTGAACATTAACAGTGTTATAATATTTTTGTCATGCTGCAGAGGTACTCAGTTACGTGTGAAGAGTAAAAATAGTCAAAACGGGAATTCATTTCAGTATTGATTACAGTAATGAACCTGAATAATTTCCTGTTGGAAATAATGCATACAGAATAGCTGAGAAATAGCTTATAAAAGCATTAGTGCTTATATCTCATTGTGACCAGTGAAAATCAGCCACAGCAGAAGGTCACAAAACATATATATTAGTCCCATAAACAGTTTTAAATCTAGAAAATATCTATATGATGATTCATATCATAAATACAGGCTCCAGAACCCCAGTTCACATTCCACACTGCTCTGGGACTGAGCCCTCTCTGTCGTCATAGAATCAGGGTTAGAGTTGGAAAGGACTTTAAGATCATCAAGTTCCAGCCCCCTGCCATGGGCAGGGACACCTCATACCAGACCGTGTCACCCAAGGCTCTGTCCCACCTTGGCCTTGAACACTGCATTTACCACGTCTTTGGGCAACCTGTTCCAGTGCCTCACCACCCTCACAGTAAAGATCAGATATAGAAGACGGAGAACAAACTATAGGCCTGCAGCCAAAAGAAAACGGGTCCCTGTTACTTAACTCACTGGGACCCATGGGAAGCTGCAGTTCAGGCTTGCAGGGTGGGAGCATGGAGATTTCTAACAAGTGTTAAGATCATTGTGAAGGGAAGCATAAGCATTGGGAACAGAAGGAACTGAAGAAGGGCATTTGTTCATTGACACCATGGCCTGACTACGTGTGGCTCCCCAAGATGTCCAGGTCAGGAAAGCAGAGGGCAGACAGAGGAGGCGCAACAGGAGCTCAGCAGTGTTGTCAGTGACTCTCAGCGTGGGGTAAGTTGAACACACAGTAGATGAAAATTACTGTCGGCTCCTAAGTGGCACAAAAGACACACCAAGCTTGCCAGTCAAGGAACAGTCAGGAGACATGATGATGGGGACTCAGTTGCTTGTGTCCCTTGTTCCCCATGTCACCACAATTCCACCCAGCCTGCCTGAACATGCTTGGTGGTTATGAATGTGGAAGGGCAAGTGTGAGGAAGTGAAATCATTTGTGTGTTAAAACAGTCACCTCTCCTGTCTGATGTCATGGTCTGTGCTGCTGCTTGCAGCATATTGAGCAGTCTTACACTGAGTTTTGCTGCATTAGTTGCTACAGATGCGGGAGGAGGCTTGGCCAGAGCCAGCCTCAGCCTTAGGCCCCAGCAGAAAGACTGACTGAGCAGCTGTACAGCTGAATCTACCAGTGTTCACCCCACTATAGAACCACAGAAACATAGATTGGGTTGTGTTGGAAAGGACCTTAATATCATCCACTTCCAACCCCCCTGCCATGGGCAGGGACACCTCACACTAAACCATGTCACCCAAGGCTCTGTCCAACCTGGCCTTGAGCACTGCCAGGGATGGAGCATTTACAACTTCCCTGGGCAACCCATTCCAGTGCCTCACCACCCTCACAGTAAAGAACTTCTTCCTTTTACCCAATCTAAACTTCCCCTGTTTAAGTTTTAACCTGTTACCCCTTGTCCTATCACTACAGTCTCTAATGAAGAGTCCCTCCCCAGCATCCTTATAGGCCCCCTTCAGATACTGGAAGGCTGCTATGAGGTCTCCACACAGCCTTCTCTTCTCCAGGCTGAACAGCCCCAACTTTCCCAGCCTATCTTCATACGGGAGGTGCTCCAGTCCCCTGATCATCCTTGTGGCCTCCTCTGGACTTGTTCCAACAGTTCCATGTCCTTTTTATGTTGAGGACACCAGAACTGCACACAATACTCCAGGTGAGGTCTCACGAGAGCGAGAGCAACTTCATTTGTCTTCACTGACCTGAATGATAGAGCCACATCATAGCAGAGTCATGTGTGGATATTCCAAGCTGCTGAGAAGCAGCATTTAGGAATCTGTCCTTGTCTTTGGTTCACTGTCTTGACTTGCCCTCTTCACCTTCTAGACTCCTAGTGTCCCTTTTTGCCCCTCTTCCCAGCCCTGCTCAATCTTGCATCTACCATTTTTTCTACTATAAGCCGTAAAAGGGAAGGCACATTCATGCTCAGGCATTTGCCACCTGTGAAATGAAGGGATTGTGCTCTTTTTAGGACATGAGCAATATTCATCCTACCTTGGCACTGTAGGAACATGCTCTGGTCCTTGAGTCACCAAGTCTTATTGCAGCAAGTAGTGTAGATTCTCCTGCCAAGAAAAGTGCTTGTCCCAAATCTCTCTCACAGAAAATGCAGTGGTTGATGCACTGGTTAGATGCACTGGTTGAACATCAACAGGACTTGCGGTTTGTTACTTTCTACATACAGTTGTTGCATATAGTTATGCTTGGCAAGGTCACAAGCCTGTGTAAAAGGCCGTATTAATAAAGGCTGGGTGTTTACCAAAAAAAAACAGAGCTGGAATCTCTGATCTTTGGCATCTGACCCAGTCCAAATGTTCTGGGAGCTCTGTCGGCCAGAGGTCAGATGAGAAGGACAGGAGCAGAAGCTGCTGAGGTGCCTGCCCTGTTCACAGAACCACGTTAAAGCAAGGTTTGTACAACTCTGAATAACAATTTCCACAGCTTCAACAAAAACACCATCAAGTTCTTCCAGAAATTCCATCATGTGCCACCACGGAACATGATGTCCACCATGTAACTCGTCACCAGCTTGAGTGGTGCTGCATTGCACACCCAGCTGATTCAGCTAACAGGGTCAGTAGCATCAGGTGGAAGTGCCAGCTCAAAGTAGAGAACAGCCCTCGCCTCAAGAGGGAATCTGGTCCTGGGCTGGTTATTGATCTGCCTGTTCCAGTTTCCTCATTGACTAAATTCAAGGCCCACTCCACCCATGCGTCCTTCTCTCTCCTTTGTATCTCGTTGTCTGACCTCTTGCTGCCTTCTAGCTCCCAGTTTCATTCACATGAATATCTGTTCCATTTTCCTCAAAGGCTCTTCCCAGGTCCTGTCTTTCACCGCAACTTCTGTCCAGCCACTTGAAGATAAGCTCCTTCATGCACAAGTGTTTATCAAATGCAGCCACCAGTTCCCTTTCCTCAATCCAAGTAGTTCCTTGTTCTAGCCTCCATGTCTAGCCAACATCAGCTGACTGCTCCTTAACTGACTCTCATATTATACTAATAATAGAATAAGAACACCGCCACAACAACAACAAAGCAAAACCCTACAGTGTGCTAGGGAATGCAAAGTTCATATACAGATCCAGTTAAGCATTGAAGAGGGCTTCAGCCTGCTTTTGGAGTTGGAATCCATGAAGAGAGATGTCAGTTCCTCATAGAATCATACAGGGATTTAGGTTGGAAGGGACCTTAAAAATGATGTGGTTACAACACCCCTGCCACAGCTCTAACCCAGAGATCTGGGTGAACATGGATTACCACATAGAGATTGTGTTTCATTATTTTTAAAACTAAAGCACCACTGTTTAATGAGAGCAAAGGCTGAAGTTTGTTGAGCAATTCATTAGTTCTTCCTGGGATTTCTAAACTGGTTTTCCACTAAGAAAATTCTAGCCATATTTACAGCTGTGGAGGTATTCAACAGTGCCCTTATAAGATAGATTCTGGGAGAGGACATGAAGAAGAATATTCTCAATATATTTTAAATGTCTAATTAGGGTACATAAGGTATATAATTGAAGTTAAAATAAAAAAAAATGAATAAAAACATGGGATTCTTCCAAAGAGGAGCTCAAAGCACAATATTAAACAACAATATTAGGTGTTTAAAGTTAATTTATCTCCACCTTCTTGTGAATAATACTGCTGTTTATGCTGTCACTTTGATTATCTGCATGGCGAAAGCCAGTCCACCATGACACAGATTTAAAAGGAATTTTCAAAGCTCTTCAGCACAGATTTTTTACCTCGCTTTTATTTCCCCATTGATTTCAAAGGGAAATCAACTCAAGCTGATTTCCTGCTTTGAAATGCAAAGGAGGTAAATACTCAGAAATTATAGGAGGTCGTTTTGCACTAGTTTTATGCTTTAAAAAAGAAAAGTTGTCATTGCTTTAGTGTAAATGCCTATTTTTTCTTCCCCAGTATCTGGGGTAACTCTATGTGCTTATTATTTTTATCTGCTACGTTTCATGTGGGGTTCTGTGGTTAGGACTGCACAGCTGCTGTTTTCCTGTTACAGAACATTAACTTTATGCTTCCAGTAACAACTTTATAATGAAAATGCTAATAAAAATGGGGCAGTGCAAACTGCACACTTAGAAACCTTTCCAGAGCTTAGGATAAGGCTTGCCATAATTCTTGCCATCTCAGGATTGTAGAGCCTATTGATACTGATTACACTGCACAGTTCATTTAAAACTTATCTTCAGTAAAAATACATACTGAAAATGCTTCTAATAAACACATTCTCAGTGTAGCAATATAATCACCACAAGACTTGGAAATACCCTGTATTAATCACATTCTTGCTTGCAGGTTCATACTGTTTAATTCTATTCCAACTGTGCGGCATGTTTTTCCTTTGCTACGTGATGTCAGACTCTCTGGAGACAGCAGCACAGCTGGAACACTGTGCAGATTTAAACGGTGCTTTTCCTTGTTCTTTTAAGGAGTTTTTGATTGGGGCTTTCTTACAGAGGCTCCCATGAGATAAAAACTTATGTTAAATAACCGAAAGTTAAAATGAAACGTGATGTTGTTTCTTCACTCTGGTACAAAATGAACACCGCACAGCTGGACTGAGAGAGAAACACACGTGAGAAAGCAAACTTTCCCCGAAGCTGCATAAAATGTAGCACTGATAAAATAGGTTATTTATATTTGTGATGGTGTATAGGAAAGATAGTGCAACATCCAAACAGCACCCTGATTTCATTGTCTTCACCTTTATTGTAGTGCAGGGAAAGAGGAAATATATCCTGAATAGAACTAGTAAATTCATAGTATGAATAGCTTATTCTCAGTACCACTGAGAGGCAGTGCTAATGAGAAAGGCACAAAGACAGGTGTAGGAGACAGACATCTTTGTGCCAATATTCCTGCTGGGAAAGTTGCCACAGCTCTCACTGAACAGTGAGCTATTAATAGGATGGTGGAGCAGAGAGGGAAAACCACCAATCATGCTGGGTTTGATTTATTAACTGTACAGGAGGAATTTGACAAACATGATATACCCAAACTGCAGACTGCACAGATCTGACCGTTCCTACATGATTTCTCTGATTTTGGTTTGATTAGACATTGTATCATATGTTTGGCTTCAGCAGGCTGCTATTCTTAATTTTCATCAGTTTTCTGCAAGATTAGCATGCCATTAAATCATAGAATGGTTTGGGTTGGAAGGGACCTTGCAGTTGGAAGCGTCATGCAGTTCCAACCCCATGCCATGGCCAGAGACACCACACACTAGATAATGTCACCCAAGACTCCGTCCAACCTGGCCTTGACTTGGACTTGATGATCCCTATGAGTCCCTTCCACCTTGAGTTGTTCTACAATTCTACTTTCCTCTCCTGACTGTGTGGATAAGTATGCTAACATACAGCTAAACTCTACAGAGCCTTTAGAAGCGTACAGGCTTTCCCACTGACTGCAAAAGGAGAATGGTAAGATTGCTGTGACCATCTAACCACCACTGTAAAGGAGCAAATGCCTACTTTGGAAACAAGGTAAAAAGAGTTAAGGTACCCAACTTCTGTGATACCAATATCATTGATTTGCTCATTAGTTGCATGTTACATTGCAACTTCCACAATTACTACAGCCTGATAATTCAGTCTTTGACACAGTAAATATTGATGACAGGGAAAAAATACTTAAAAAGAGAGAAGCTGCAAATAAAGTCCTTTTTTCAGGGTAATACTGCTTGGCTAGCAAAAAGCCCCATTGCCACCTCTTTGTTCTTTGCTCCTTACAAGGAGGAAAATGCATGCATTGCACAGTGTTTGTGGGTACTTAAACTAAAACCCCCTTCTTCCTTCTCTCTTACAGCTGAATTTTGCAGGTGATAGATTACACCACAAAAATGTTTTAAGGAAAATTAATAGTTTTATAAGTTTTCCTAAAATCACAAACATTGCTCAGTTTTTGGATACTCCAACTACTAAACGTAACAGTAACAACACTGAATTTTGAAGCCTGCATAAGAGACTTAACTCCATCTACGAGGACTGACAGAGGCTCCAGTTAAACTCCTTAATCGGTATGAGCTGTTTGAATATCCCTTTTTTATTACTTCTTCAGTTTAAGCTAGTATCTTCAGGTTTCACTCTGTAATACCTCAAAACCAAGCAGCTGCATGCACTATCTGGGATCATTCTCTTAGCTATGCTACCAGGGTTTTCCAGGTCTAGGAATGATTTTCATTCCCTCTCCTCCCTGATAAAAATGTGTCGAGTGTGTTTAATTTCTAACTCCAGGGCTCAAATGAAATAACTGCTCAAATTGGAGGGTAAAAGAAACAAAGTTTTGTAGCTTAAACACTTGAATATTTCCTCTATTTTTGGAGTGTTCTTTGGGTCATTTTCCATGTTATTTTAGCAAGGAGTGATAAATCAGGCTTTGAAGGTTTAGCTGTGTTTCTTTCTGCCTCACTTCTCTTTCTCAGCACAGTTGCATAATATGTGAAGTGCAGGCTCTAAAAACCATCTGCTCAGTCTACTCGCATTAGTACATCACATCAAGGGTTTGGGGGTTTGTTTTTTTTATAACAAACACTATTACTTAGATATCTAAAAAGCATACAGGAGTTCAGTTTTCATGTTTGTAACAGGGAAGCTGATAAATCAGTCATCCCTGTCATAGCTGTCAATTTAGCAAAACCTGTTTATGATTAAACCCACTTATGTATCGTGTACACTTCATGTGCTTTACCTGACTGCTTACATTTGCTCATATTTATTATCAACTGATATATTCCAAACCATAAGTGAAGCCTGCTTATAATCTCGTTCATGTTCATGAAAGCCAGAAGAAGATATGTTAGAAATCAGTGAAGTCAACCGGGTGTAATGGAATTCAGTGGAGTCAGAATCTGGCCCTCACTCACAACAACTTATGCATTGATTAAATGCTCTCCAGTCAGCACTACAATTCTGCTATAACATCAACCATCAGATCTCATTGGTAGCTGTGAGCTATCACTGAGATCAAGGCATTGGAAGCCATTAGTTTAGTGTGTCCTCACTTAGGTATTTTTCTAGCAGAAATACTGCAACTCAAAGAAGAATTCAGGGAAGTTCAGTGCTGTTAAGATTTTCCAATATCCCAATATCTGGATGCACTGGAGGAAATTTATCTGAGAACCAGCAGACACTTCACATAACTAGCAGTTCCTATGTCTACAAGAGCTTCAGTACTGAAGCTGTCAGTGAAAGGTCAGAGCTTGGCACAGCGCAAACCTCCTGTCACAGAACCAGTAAATTGATGCTCAATGAAACTTATTGTTCAAACTCTACTAAAGCCCAACCAACATTAACTATACATTGGGGATGTCACACAGGTTCATCACTACGCTGCTGACTCTTAAACTTTATGGTCAATGATCCTAAATGCACACTCACTCACCTAAAAGGGAGGGCTCAACCTCGAGGAGCTCCCTTGGATGATGTCCTGACCCTAGGGGAGAGTCCCCAACTGCAGCCCCCACTACTCTGGGGAGGAGCGACTCCAAATGGTGCCCAAGGGGCTCCATTGCTGCCCTGGTGGGATCTGAGCTGTGGTCAGATGTGGTCATGTACCCCCATGGGCTCAGGACCCAACTTCCTGCCCCTGCACCCACCGAACACCACCATGTGTGTGGGACAAGAGCTGTGCACATGGGAGCTCTTCTGGGATCTGTTTGTGGGGAGAAGATTCTGTGGGCTTTTGTCAGGGCAGTGGACCTGACACCTCCACATGCCCATTCACACAGAAATAAGCATTTCAGTCCTCTCCCTGAGTCCCAGGAAAGCTTCTTCTCCCTATCTTTGCAGGAGCACAGAGAGAGGTATTTTGCCCATGAGGGCAGACTGAAGCCTGCCGTCTATGGCTCTGGGGAAGGCTTGACAATATCACCCTATCTCCCTTTCCCCCCAGAAAGGGCTGATGCCTACCTAAAAGCTACCAGTCTGGCAGGGAAGGTCTGTCACCCTTCCTGGCCTATCTTTTGTCTCTCCCACCCACTTCTTAGCCTCTCTGACACACACTTCCATCCTTCTTTCCCCCAGTAATCAGCTTGGAACTGCAGAAACTCAACTTTTCCTTCCACCATCTACAAGCCCATACAGATCCCTACACAACCTATCTCGAGTTGTCTCTCACAAAATACGTGTAATGCTGTAGCCATTCTCCTGTCCCTGTACTCCTGGATGGAAGCAGCACCATCAGTAGTCCATGGGCGAGCTATAACATGGCCATGGAGTCTGCAGAGAGTGTTGTCCTCATTCACAAAAAGAGAGTTTTAATGAAGGTTTGTAAGGATGATGAGTTCATTTTTAACAGATGCTCAGGAGGAGCAACTCCAAACACCAGCTGTGCTCAGGACAGTGGCAGTGAATATATGACATTATACAGATAGGCTGCTTGTGTATGTTGTCATGTCATGATTTACTAGAAGATAAACATGGAGATTCAGTTTGGGCATGAAGCTTTTTTGGGGGTAGGGGGAGGTTTATGCCTTGTTACCATTTGTAAGTATCTTAGTTTAAAAGAAATGGCCAAGCAGAGGTTACCACTCTGGTACCAGTTTCTTTTTTACTTTTACTCTCCTTATATTTAATACATTTAAATAAAATCACATCCCATTTTTGGTTCAGAAAAATCAGTTTTTAGTATGGCCAGAAGTGATTCTTACGTATCTTGAAGAAATGAAGTTTTATTCCGTTACTTGTTCTCTCCCTGTCAACTCTATTGTAATGGCCAACAAAAGTTCAACTAGCAAAAACGTTTCTTAGGAATTAAGGTTACCAAGGGTGCAATTTAAACTGTTCCTACAAAGCACTTAAAATCCTTGCAAAAAGTTAAAGTGTTCTTGTAACACTAAGAATAAATTAGGAGCAACTTTTCCTGCTGTCTCTTGTTCACCAGTCCATTGAGCAGGTCTGGGTCACAGTGTACATGTCGTGTATCTAAAACCAAGCGTGATAAAACAATACTCAGAATGTTTCCTTTTGCTTAATATTCTGTTATATCCCTGTGATAAAAATCATAAGAACACCACACACTTCAAGTGGCAGAAGGCAAAACCTTCTTGTAGCATGCTGACTTTGGGAAATACTATTTTCGAGGCTACTTAAGCACCTGATTACTTTATAATCCTTGCAAATTAGAAAATTATTTGTAAATGGGATATTGTCACCCAATTCTATTTCATAGTTTTAGTATCTTTTTTACTCATAATCTCAAGAAGTTGATTCTTATGCTCTGTGAAGTTTTCCTGTTCTCCATAAGAGATGAAGATGAGTCCACACTTCCAGAAATCCAATACCAGGCAGCAGAATACGAAGCAGAGTTTGAAAACTTCAGCTCATTTCAATAAACAAATAATGCCAGAGCATGAATGGCAGCAGTAGCATTTGAAAGTATGTATTCCAGTAGTTAAAACCTTCCTTAGCTGCTCCTGATCAACTCCATATGGGAACATCAGTATCTTGTTTCCATTTAGCTAAAAGCACTTTAACGTGTTCTGACATAGGAAATAAATCCGGAGCCAGTTTTGGACCCAAAGCTCAATATAAAGTACAAGGTACAACTGAAATGCTCCATCCCTGGCAGTGTTCAAAGCCAGGCTGGCCAGAGCCTTGGGCAACATGGTCTAATGGGAGGTGTCTCTGGCCATGACAGGGGGATGGAACTGGATGATGTGATTCTTAGATTCTATGAAATCATGGGAAATGTTCGTATCATACTGCCTCTGCCTCTCTAGCAGCTCACATTGCATGTATTGGTATATTTAGGCATTGAGATCAGAAAAGAAAGTTCATACAGCAAAATGCAGCAAAACTCAAGATGTCTCTGCGTTTTAATGTCATCCCAAGCAGTTGAGACAAAACAAAAAGTCCAGTCCTGGAGCTTAAACTGGCTTCAATAGTTTTGATTGCATACGTAATACGCTAATGAGTATAAATCCCACTTAAGCATAACTCCCTTGCAGAAAACAGGAATTTCTCACATTATTGGAAATAGGGAGCAAGTATATTAACCAAAAGTAGAAATTGCAGAATCATGGAATGGTTGAGGGAGGAATCCATCAGGGTCCATCAGCCCAGGCAGGGTCACCCAGAACACATTGCTCAGGATTGTGTCCAGATGGCTCTTGAATATCTCCAGGGAAGGAGACTCCACAGCTTCTCTAGGCAACCAATTGCAGTGCTTACAGTAAAGTTCTTACTCATGTTCAGGTGGAACTTCTTGTGTTTTACTTCATGCCCTTTGCCTCTCATCCTATTTCCTGGCAGCACTGAGAAGATTCTGGCCCCATCCTCAGATATATATAGACATCGATCAGACCCCCACTGAGCCTTTTCTTCTTCAGGCTGAACAGTCCCAGCTTCCTCAGCCTTTCCTCATAGGAGAGATGCTCCAGACCTTTTATCATTCCCGCACCCCTTCAATGGGCTTTGTCCAGGAGCTCCACGTCTCTCTTGTACCAGGGAGCCCAGAACCAGGCACAGCACTCCAGGGGAGCCCTCACCAGGAATGAGCAGAGAGGGGGGATTCCTGGGTACACGTTCCATCTCCTCTGCAGGTAGGAAGCAGAAGCTATAACATTCTCCCCTATATATTATAACATAACCCCCCTTCAGTATCTGAAGAGGGCATATAAGGATGCTGGGGAGGGACTCTTCCTTAGCGACTGTAGTGATAGGACAAGGGGGAACGGGTTAAAACTGAAACAGGGGAAGTCTAGATTAGATATAAGGAGGAAGTTCTTTACTGTTAGGGTGATGAGGCACTGGAATGGGTTGCCCGCGGAAGTTGTGAATGCTCCATCCCTGGCGGTGTTCAAGGCCAGGTTGGACAGAGCATTGGGTAACATGGTTGAGTGTGAGGGGTCCCTGCCCATGGCAGGGGGGTTGGAACTGCATGATGTTAAGGTCCTTTCCAACCCTAACTATTCCATGATTCTATGATTCCTGTTGACTCTTACTACTAAATTGGAATCCAGGTTAAGGAGACATCGCTGACTTACAAATTCCTTAGACTTTCATTGTGAAACACCTTAAAATCATTAATAGAACACATTCCCTATCAGATTAGTAGAAAGTCAGTTTAACTGGTTAGTCAGTTCAGCTGATTTATTAATATTTGGGGAAATGTCTGTGTTAAATAAATGCACTGAGCTCTGCACTTCATGTACACATTTTCAGCATGTTTTCCATAACCTTCAGTAACACAGTTCGGTTCACAGAGCATCTTTCATCCCTGCCACCTCCCATTTTCCTCTCAGAAAACGATAAGGCTTGTGTAAAGTTTGGAAAGATCATTTTTTGCTTTATTAAGATGGCAGATTTTTAAGATAAAGCCATGTTGTTTAGAGGAAATTATTCCTCTGCTGAGAAAGAGATGTTATCAGCCAGCCAGCGATCCGGACTGACATAAACTGCATTTCCTTCATCCCATGCGCCATCCATGGGTTGGGCTTTCCTCTCCTTCAAGGACACGTTCAGGGGCTGCTCTTCCCTCATTGGTAAACCCCAAATGTCCATGTTCCTGAACTGGCTGAACAGACTCCAGCATCAGTTGAGTCCTTCCTATTCAAACTCAACTACTATAGAATGTTGTGGAAGTTTTAAGTGGTTTTAACTATGCCCTTATTCACCACATACACAGAACCCCTAAAAAACATCAACTAAGATGGCTAGAACTGGTTTATGCTGTCACTGGTGCCATGGGATTAGGACTTAATCTCTTTAATCATCTACAGCACAATGTGTGTCAGGTCCACCCACCCTGAGAAAGCCCTGAGCAAAGCCCACAGAAGCTTCTTCCCACAGACAGATCCCAGGAGAGCTCCCACATGCACAGCTCTTGTCCCACATACACAGGGGTGTTTGGTGGGTGCAAAGGCTGGAAGTTGGGTCCTGAGCCCTTGGGGGTACAGGCTGCCCAAACAAGTGGTAAGTGCTCCATTCCTGGCAGTGTTCAAGGCCAGGCTGGACAGAGCCTTGAGTGACATGGTTTAGTGTGAGGTGTCCCTGCCCATGGCAGGGGGTTGGAACTGGACGATCTTAAGATCCTTTCCAACCCAAACCATTCTATGATTCTATGCTCATCTCCTTCCTTGTTCTCCTGTTCGTTTTCCCAGATGTTTCTCAGTTTGTTCGATATAAAGGGCAACTTTAATGATCTGTTGGTTTGTTGCTGCTGGGTTATTTTTAGCATTACACAATATATCTATTTCTCTTTAACAATGAGCAAGTAGGTACCAAGCAATAAATCACTGCTGCAATTGAGAACTGAATATTCTGTATAAGATTACAGATTATTTCTCTGGCATCAGGGTATCAGAAGTTACTTTCCAAGCTAAGACATATTATCACAATTTGCAATTAGAAAGATTTCATCAGTTAAAGACAGCTGCACAATAAATATACCTGTATACAGCCAATATAAGTCATAATTTGAGTATTAAGACATTAATTAACAATATAAATACAGCCTTGGCTTTCAAGGCATCCAAAAATGAATCTGCAGACATACCTCAACATAGTGCTGCAGTTTGCACCAACTTGTAAGGCACGTGCAACACTCATTGAGCCTTACGAGCCCTAGGAAGTTGGAACATACTTTTAACCTTTTGAATATCAGAACACAGTAAGACTGTGAACAGCCTCTAATGCTGCAGTGATACCAGAAGGAAAACGGGAGCTTGCTTCTCACAGCCCATGTACAGCAGCATTCTGTTGCACTTCCCTGCCAAGGCCCTTGATGCTCCAAGTAGATACCTTCCAGGAATCTCCAAATCATAACTGGAACTCAAACCAGAACGCATCTGGGAGATCTGGGTAAGTCCTCAGATGTCCCCCTCAAACTTCATATGCAGAAATAAATCTCAATGATGGCGAACATTTCAGGTTTCCTTCATATGCTGAATTCCACGGTTCTTGTTCTACATTTGGTTGTGTTTTCTTACGCTAAATTCCCACTCCTCCTCCAGAACATTTGCAAGGTATCCCTATTATTTCTTTCTAATTTTCCTCCACATGGATTTAGCTACTCAGCAACACAACTCATTACAACAGCAAGAGACAAGTTCGTTCAGCTTCAACATCTTAAGATTGCTCAGGTATATTTAAATGTATGTTCAGTCTCAAACAAGATCTTAGGAATCCACGACAGAACACTTCAGTGAATTCACGCGGCCTCAGCCTTCACAAAGCTCTTGTCTGCACAGGTGCTGTGCAGCGTTTCTGGGGAGCAGGAACCACAGATGGTGATTACTTCATGGGCAGAGGAGGGGGAAAGCCTCTGAATGTTGAACAGTTGTTCTTTGTATGCAGAAAACATGAGCTCAACCATCTCTGCTGCACACAGCTGTGGGTTCACAGAAGGGGATCAGGGCTTCAGAGGCCACGAGGAAGGCATCGAGAACTTTGAAGCATTGCTTTCGAGAGGACATAAAAAGCCACTTAGAGGGAAACCACAGGCCCCACAGGGGCCTGTTTCCATAGGGAAACCACTCCAGACCCCAAACCCTGCTCTTCACAGGCATGGCACTGGCTCAGCAAGTGAGGACCTCTGTACTCCTCCCTAGTATGGAGGGGACTAGGATCCCTAGTACTCCTTCCATTTGCCAAGGTAACTGTAGGTTGTACCTGTGTAGACAGCATGCAACAGCCATCCAGTTAGTAACTACCTGTGTGCCCACCACAATTCCTGGGCCTCTGCACCACCAACCCTGTTTTCCTTCAGGAATTTTGCTCTGCTTTGAAATCAGTGCATTGCAACAACATCAGAAACTGATCCAGGACTCTAATGTGAGGAACAGGCACAGGCTTCATCAGGTTAACAAGACAAGGAACTTCTGATCATCAGTGATGTGTCAAATCTGCCTCTTCCATTCCCAAACTGACCGTTACACTTACAGCTGCCCAGTTCTGTGTCTGCTACTCCAGCTCCTCCTCCCCACCAGAACAGCACAAGTGTGCCAAATTCCCGTTGTCCCCTCCATCAATCCCAAATGCGAGCTCACCTGGAATTATGACATAAACATGCACTTGAGCAACGCTTTAAGAGACCCACCTTCTTCAGCTGCAAACAACAGCCATGTGTGAGACACGTTCAGTACTTCTATTTCATGTACAGAAAAAGACAGATCCTTGTATTTCAAATACTTGACAAAAAAAAAAACCCTCAAACAAGAAGGCAGTGTTGGTTTTTACATCTCTTTATTTCCTGCAGATACGTATAAGCCACTTCCGTTTGTTTCCATGTGCAGACGTGGCTGAGTACATCTATTAGGTTCTAGTACAACATAAACGTACACAGTAGTAAAATTCCACAGGACTGTACTGACAGACTGCACGTGAACCAAGCTTAAAAAACAAGAGTTAGCTGGCATGTGGAAAGGCCAAGACAGCACTGACCAAAATGGCTACTAGATTCATCATGAGATAACATGTTTACTTTGATCAGAGAAGTTTGTTAACAGAGAATGCTTCCTTTCTTCTAAGACCAAGTACTATACAGAACTCTGAATGCTAAATATTTACAGCAAGGAAAGCTTGGAAAACAACTACCAGCGCTTTTATTTCTTTTGTAAAAGAAATCAAGATCTGTAGATTCTGCTTCAAAGTCCTTTTTATAAATACATCTACATGACATCAAACCAAACAGATCGTATTTAAAATGTGATTTTAACTGAGCCTGTATTAAGTTGCAAGCTGCATTAAAGACAAATCTCTGCAGAGATACTAGCAATGAAAGCATCAGTAAGTTTACCACCTTCTGTCACCACACATATTCTATGGCACCAGACAGGACACCCAGATTTCAGAAACAAACTACATTTTGTACTATATGGCTGTCCTTGGTTGAGATCTGGTCATTCACTGACTGCTTTCCCAGGGCTAAGAACTCCAAAGAATTCTAATTCTGATAAATCAAAGAGAAAATCTTTCACTTTTCTAAGTATCTGTATCCTTGACATTATTACTTTAGGCTGGTTTGGAATCATTGAAGAGTTAGTTCTGGAGAAGTGCTTTCAAAAGCTGTTATTTATCTGACAAGTAAACCTTCACAGTGACATGGATGGGGGCAGCACAGGCCAAGATGACCATATGGCAAAACAGTTTACTCTATGTACTGTCAGTGCAAAAATACATACTGTGCTGTCAGGTTTTAACCTTCATTTTGGCCTTGGGTTACATCCAGCTCACAAACAATGAGACTCACCCAGTCATAAGGAGACTCAGAATGTGGAATTCCAGGAAAAACCCTAACAACAAAACCTAAGGCATCTCAGGTAAAATGCCTGCTTAAGTGTCTGACAGCATTCCTAACAATTTGTCCTAAGAGGAAATTTAACAGAAGCTAAGACAGACAATTCATAAAGCAAGTTTACAGATAACTGTACAAGAAATGAACCACCACTTCCCGTTATGTCTCAGCGAAGCTCATCTCATAGTGCAGTGAACTGTTCTGAGTGACACACAGACAGCAGCTTTGTATCTCCAGGTTTCAACAAATCACACCTACACTATTAATAACAATCCGGTTAATGCACAGAATCATGATTCATGTGAAGGCAATTCAACTGTGTCCATAGAAACAGTGTTGGATATATATGTATGTGCACACAGGTATTCCTGACAGGTTTTCCTTCTGACGTTGCCCAGGAATAGCCAGGTGCAGCAAACATCTGACTGAAAGCTAGAGCTGGTACAGCTTCCAGTCGGGGATGTTTACAACACCAGGCTACTACACACCACAGCAGCCATCCAACAGTGCAGAGCAGCTGTCACCTTTAGAGGAGGGGAGAGAAAGGAAGAGAAGACTTAAGCCGTGCTTCCAGAACATTCCAACAATCACTGTCCAGCTAATGCTGAAGAAAACCTTATTTTCACATTCAGTAACACAGTTCTAAAGTCTCATTAGATTAACAAAGTTTCTAAGTGCAACACCTAGAATACAAATTCTCAGATTTTAAACATATATTAAGATATCTTTAGGCTTATATTTCTATTATTATATATTTATTCATTAATATGAATTTCCATTATACATTAAAATATAAAAATAGTAGTGAGTTTTTTCATTGATCCATTGACTTCACTTTCCTATAATACCCGTGTTCCTGGAGCTCTCAGAAATAAGTGGACTTCCACTTTGAACATTCCCTGAACTCTACACATAGCCATCCTTTCAGAATCATTGATATTATTTAATAAAGCTATATGCAAAGTTAAAGACAGAAGCAAAACAAGCCATGTGCATAATAAAGTTATTTATTTATATATCATATATATGTGTGTATCAGAAACAGAAATTTGACAGATTTCTGAAGGTATTTACTTTCAGTGTCAGAATCCTACCTCATCAGTTTAAAGCTCTCTTACAGCCAAGGAATACAGCCACTTCTCTTTGGGTATATACTTTAGTATACAAGTATATACTAAAGGAGAGTGACAGGGTGGGAGGGAAAACCACAACAACATCAGGATGGAACCATTTTACTCCCCCATCTTCAACAAGATCCTGTCAGAACACCCATGAGACTGCATCCTGTTCTGCAACAAGCTAGTTCCACCAAGTTAAAAGAACCTTGATATTATTAATAGTTGATATTTATAATGTATAACACTTAAGTGGGGAAATAATTTAAACCAAAGTAACTCATGAAGTGCATTTCCCTAAGTTACTGCACAAATTCCACACTGCTGTGCACAGAAGTAATCCAAAAGCCAAAATTCAAAGGCCTCCTGCGCTGCTCCTGCTGTTGTTCAAGTCTCCCCCATCTTTCATTTGATTTGTGAGTTGATCACGTTCACATAATACTTATATGCCTTCATTTTGTAGTTTATAGTGCAACATTTTCCTTTTACTAAAAGAGCTGAAAGCAGTTGATGTATTCCCATTTAGCAGGCTTTATCCCTTCAAAAAGGGAAGAATTTTGCATGTAAAGAGTTTTCTACTGCCAGGTTAAATGCAATTTAAGGTTGCTTGTTCCAGGGAAGGGTGTGTGAGGGGGTAGGTCTGTTCACGCAATTCATAAAAGAAGAATCTATGACAAGGAGTTTAAAAGTGGAGAAAGATGACATTATTCAGGATTTCTGTTACAGAAACCCATTCACATCCCGTTTTGAGATAAACATTTCTTCTCAAAATGAGAGCTTGTCGGTAGTAACTGACTTGTTGTCACAGCAGCATACAGAGATTAAGGAGGGACCTGCATGCAGTCACTATGGATACCTCACTGACCTTCATTAGTTCTGGGAATAAACAGTTAAAAAGCCAGTGGTCATTTGCAACAAAGGCCTCTTCAGGCTGCTCCAAACCTGGAAATTCCTATTTGACATTGGACAGAAATAGGCTGTTTCATGCAGAGGTAGGCACATGGTATTTGACTAATTAGGCTGCTGAGCATTAAGTTGCAATGAACCATTTCTTATACTGCTTTCCTTTAACACTTACTTCTTAAGGAATAATGAAGGTTACTTCAATGTCATCTGCCCAAAGAAAATAAACTCTCCACAGCCTCCTTTTAACACGTAAATCATCACAAAATAGGCAATACATGACAACGAAATCTCTTTCTGCTTTATCGAACTGTTAACTACAAATACAGAGCATCTTACACAATGATTCCACTTCTGTCAAAGGAGTTGAAATTTTCAGTTCCAAATGTGGTCTTAAAGGCAGAGCCATTACAGATCACTTTGTACAACTACATGCTTGAAAGATACAACTTCTATAAGAGGCCTGTTAAAATCGAAGCTGTATATTTATTAAGAAGCATCTTCAGCTATTTTACCACCTTTTCAACATAAGCAGGCAGCATCTCCTGCCTTTGTTCAAGTCACTGCCCTCTCATTTCTGTAAAGCTTGAAAGCACTGAAAATAGGAGTTATCCTAACATCATCACAGACAGGAATATTGAGTGCTGGCTTCTAATGCCTTAACTGTTTTTCTTAAAAGCAATAAAGATTCCATTCTCTGAAGCATGAAATCCCCCCCTAACTCCACCCATAGAATATGAAGGAACTCTAAGATTACCTAAAGTCCTTCTGACACAGAATATGTTCCTATTTGTCATTTTCCAAGAGCAACATATGATGACCCACCCAGGAGCTGTTCCTTCAGCTGTCAATACTCCAGAAGAACAGAAGAGTTTTAAAACTGAAAAAGGGACACTGTAATGAAATCTTAAGGTTGTGTTCATCCGCAAATTCCAAATCAAAGCCACAGAGATTTACTGCAATATTCCCTCAAGCACTATTTTACTGGTCACATACAACTTTTACTGCACCTTCCACAAGCACATGGAGCAGAGTTCAACAAGACAAGAAAAATCAGGGGAGGAAGGAGAAAGGAAGAGGGTGAGGAGGCAAGCAGCCAAACTGTTTCTTTCTCTTCTCCACTCATCTTAAGACATCCTCTGTCCACCACAAGCTTGACCATTACAACTCACTGACTCCAAGAGCAGCCCTGCAGAGAAGGACTTGGGGGCGTTGGCAGATGAGAAACTGAACATGAGCCAACTTCAGTGTTCACTTGAGCCCAAAACACAACCTTTTGATGCATCCCAGGACACTGAGTGTGACCGGCAAGTCAAAGGAGTGATCCTACCCCTCTACTCTGCTCTTGTGAGATCCCACTGGGAGCACTGTGTGCAGTTCTGGTATCCTCAACATAAGAAGGACATGGAACTGTTGGAACAAGTCCAGAGGAGGCCATGAGGATGCTTCGAGGGCTTGAGCTCCTCCCATATGAAGACAGACTGAGGGAGCTGCATTTGTTCACCCTGGAGAAGGCTTACGGGAGACTTTAGAGCATCTTCCAGTACCTAAAGGGGGCCTACAAGAAATGTGGTGAGGGACTTTTTATAGGGGTATGTAGGGTCAGGGAAAGGGGGAATGGCTTTAAAAGAAAACAAAGAGGGTAAATTTAAATTGGACATCAGGAAGAAGTTCTTCCCTGTGAGGGTGCTGAGGCACTGGCACAGGGTGCCCAGAGAAGCTGTGGCTGCCCCATCCCTGGCAGTGCTCCAGGCCAGGTGGGATGGGGCTTGGAGCAACCTGCTCTAGTGGAAGGTGTCCCTGCTCATGGCAGGGGGCTGGAACTGAATGAGGTTTAAGGTCCCTTCCAATCCAAACCAGTCTGTGATTCTATGATTTTGAAGCTTCAGCTGTCACACAATAATAGTTAAATGTAAATGGAGTCAAAGGAGTCTGCCTCTGCATGCATCTCATGTGCGTGTGCTTGGAGTCAAGGTCTTGTCAATCAGTCCATCCATCCATCAGTCAAAGCAGTTGAGCCACAGATGCCTGATGCAAGCAAAAAAGCAACTGGAACTGACAGAGGAAGACAGATGCTCACTGTTGCTATGAATTTTTTTAAGTCCTACATTATTGACCAGAAAAGAATTAAAAATTAAACATTAAATCCTAAATATAAAAGGATTGAAGTGCACAGATTCCCAAAGCAGCAGGAAGAACTTCCCAATGGAAGTCAACAACCAGCCTTCACCAGCTTTCTAGTACTTAAATAGATGTTTAGCTATGATAGCATACAATAGTCTGTTTAAAGACTAATGCTACGTGAATTGATGTGCTCTCACTCTGCTCTTTTCTCCCTCCCCCAAACTCCTCCTAAGTATAAAAACCTTGATATAAATCCAGACGTTTGTTTTTAATGGATTCTTCCCCTTTTTACCTTACAGTAATGTAATTATACCAAACTATTTATACAATTCCATTACTTTGATACTATAGTTAAGCAGCCAGAACAGATTTTGTACTGAGGTCCTTCCCCTGACCCCTTCTACTTTGGTGGAAGATACGGGCTGGGGAGCAGAGAACAACTTCTGTTCTCGAGACAGTTTATTTCTAAACTAAACGTTCCAAGAAATTCATTCAACACTGAAATATCAAGTGCTTCAGCTTTCACCATTTTTATACATTTTTAACTACCCTTATCATTTGTAAGTACTTTTATTCCACTTTCTCAGAGATCACAAAGAACAAAATAAGCTATTTGCCATGGGGCAGAGTGTGCCTGAATCAACATTACATTTTAAGGACCATATCTCACAGCTCATACATAATCCAACCCACATCATCTCCAATAGCACTTGAGTCACGCAGTGATTTTCACATCTGTGTTACTGCTTTGAATATTGACTCTATGTTGTGGTGAGCTTCAAATACCCAGACTGCAACACTGCAGCACTGGAAGTTAACAATGCAAATGAATGATGATGGAGGAGGAAGCATACATCAGTGGTTTTATCACTGCATTTCCTGGGTATGTTAAGGAAGGACACTCTGCTTCTCTGTATCACTAACACATACACAGCACAACCAGCAACTTTAGTGCAAGAGGTAGAAGGAGTTTTTAAACCTGCCTGTGAATTCTAAAGCAACAGAAGAAATTGAATCTAATGTAACTCTGGGCCCTCCAAGCTAAGAAGGATGTGTACCTGCTTGTACAAGACCAGAGGATACCACAAAGATGATCAGAGGACTGGAGCACCTCTACTATGGAGATAGACTGAGAGAGTTGGGCTTGTTCAGCCTGGAGAAGAAAAGGCTCCTTAAGGGGAGACCTCAGAGCATCTCCCAGTGCCTAACGGGGCCTACAAGAAATGTGGCGAGGGACTGTTTACAGGGACACGTAGGGATAGGACAAGAAGGAATGGCTTTAAACTGAGAGAAGATTTAGATTAGATAAAAGGCAGTTGTTCTTCTCTGTGAGGGTGCTGAGGCACTGGCACAGGTTGCCCAGAGAAGCTGTGGCTGCCCCATCCCTGGCAGTGTTCAAGGCCAGGTTGGACGGGACTTGGAGCAACCTGCTCTAGTGGAAGGTGTCCCTGCTCATGGCAGGGGGCTGGAACTGAATGAGGTTTAAGGTCCCTTCCAATCCAAACCACTTCATAGTGGTTTTATTCTATCTCCAAGAAACTATCCCCAGATAAAACCTGCTTTCAGTGTAGATCTTTATCCTGAATGATGCAAAAATTCCTTTTTTTTGTAAAAAGGACCAAAAGAGAAAGGTAAATAGCTGAAATTATGAAATTAGAACTATACTGTGCACAGCAATAATGAGTTGCATCTTAAACCTGCTGAATCTCTATAATCGAATATCCTTTGGAGATACTTAATTACAAGCTATTAAAACAAGTTACTGTAAATATTTTTTGGCTACCTCTACATGTCTCCTTGTTATTCTGAAAAAACTTCCAATTCCTAAACTGGGTCCTTCTTCTGTCAAGGTAATCTCAATCTCCAGTCCAAGATGACAAAGCTGTCTGTAGAAAACAAGCCCCATCTTCATAAAGGCATCTTTTAAGATTCTGGAGATCCTCCAATCTGAAAAACACAAAGTCCACACGACTGAAAATACAGTAACTGATCTGATCAGGACAAGGGGTGAGGGGATCAAACTTACACAGGGGAAGTTCAGGTTAGGTCTAAGGAAGAAGTTCTTTACTGTGAGGGTGGTGAGGCACTGGAATAGGCTGCCCAGAGTAGTAGTAAATGCTCCATTCCCAGCAGTGTTCAAGGACAGGTTGGACACGATCTGCTGTGAGGTGTCCCTGCCCATGGCAGGGGGGTTGAAAGCAGATGATCTTAAGGTCCTTTCCAACCCAAACCACCTTATGATTTTATGATATCTCTTAAAGAGAGTGGAAGGCTGATGCAGGAGGGCAAAAACCAACCCCAACACTTGACAAGAAATTGAAACAAAGAACACGTTTAATAGATGTTCTCCGAGTAGTATTAGAAGAGCTCAACCTAAATCCGAATAATTCAGTGTTTACTCTTTCCAGTAGCAAGTTGAGGCCTTCTATGCCTTCTGCCTCAACTATGACCAAGCATGAATGGAAAAATCTCAGTAATAAGATAAAACCCCCAAAAGTCACATCAATATGTCATTTGTTAGGCCAGGCTGTGTTTTCTTTGGGGTTTTGAGTGGCTACCACTTGAGTCTGGTGCAACAGACTCGAATCAGTGACACATTTACCACACTCCTTCACTTAATGACTTCTTACTCCCATTTGCAATTATAATTCTCTGGTGATATCAGCTGCCAACAATAGTTCTCTGTAACACTGTGACAGAAACGAGTTGAGTATTGCAAGGAGAGATTCATACTGCAAAGTCCCTTCACTGAACAAAGCCAGGTCTGGGTAGGCTGCTACCCTCAGCAGTCCAACAGTTCAGTCTACACCATGTTACTGGATTACTGGAGAAACTGCTAAGGGCACCAAGAGATCTTTAGGCAATGGAAGCCAAATGTTCCCATTTTAAGGGTAGTCCTGTGTGAATGTATTCCAATCACTGCAAATGGTATAGTTGCAAACCTGAGAAATCCTGGCATTCTCCCACTTCCTTTTGGTAGGCAGAGTCTGGAGATTGTTACTGCAGCCTCTGGGGAAAGTACAGCATTTCCCCTGGTCTATAAAGCCAGCTCAACTCCTCCACTGCAAATAAATCCTGAAGGATATCAGACTGAGACGTGAGCTGTACACCAGTATCAATCCTAACCTTGCTCTTTACTTGAAAGAAAACAAGCTCAGCCCAGCAAGCACCAAGCAAACATCAGATAAGCGCGTGGCACTTGGCTTTACAAGTTTCTGTACTTTTTAACTTGATTTTTGCATCTTTGTCCTTCAAGTTCAAAGCAAAATAAGTTAATTATTTGTTTTGCAATAATACCCAAGAGACCCACTCTTTTAAGTGCACACACACAGCCTGCTTCCACAATGGGACAGTCCACACAAGCACAGCGTGCAGCCACGGCACCCACTTCAGCATCAAGGATCTCAAAATCAAAACAAAAAGCATACAATATAGAAAAACACGATACAAAACACCTTTTAAATACTCTCAACATGATTATCTCTATTTAAGATGTAGATGTCACCAAGTTCTTTTCAGGTTTTACTGACAGTAATTGGGAAGAGACATAATGTGCTGGCAAAACAGCTCATTTGGAAAGCATTACTCTGTACTCTCTAGTCAGTCTTGCACAGGATCTGACAAGTATACTTATAAAATTACTACTTCCACAGCCTCCTCCTCTAGAATCGAGCCACCTCCTTCAATAACTCACAACACAACAGGAACTAAAATAGACTTTCCTAGTCTGCAAGTACACCAGGAGTGAATCTTGACAAATATGAGTCATGCTGCTTACTTGTGCAATGTCACATTTAGAGCTTAGTTACTGCACTACACTAAGAAGAGGAGCCACTCAAGTGTTTGGAGGGAGAACAGGAGTGAAGTTTAGAAAGAATTTTCTCTCTAAATCATGACAATAGTCTTTGATTTTCATAGTGATTGTTAAAAGTTTTGGTTACCAACCACCTGGCTGGAGGCTGCATGGAGTCTGAAGGGGACCTACAACTATGCTGGAGAGGGACTCTTCATCAGGGATTGTAGTGATAGCACAAGGGGCGATGGGTTTAAACTGAAATAGGGGAAGCTCCGGTTAGATATAATGCAGAAGTTCTTTACTGTGAGGGTGGTGAGGCACTGGAACAGGCTGCCCAAAGAAGTGGCGAATGCTCCATCCCTGGCGGTGTCCAAGGAAGGCCAGGCTGGGCAGACGCGTGGGTGACATGGTTTAGTATGAGGTGTCCCTGCCCATGGCAGGGGGTTGGAACTGGATGATCTTAAGGTCCTTTCCAACTCAAACATTCTATGACCCTACCAAATGCACTTACCACCTACCATATTAGTCTTCTTTTGCTGTGCTCTACACAGAAATTAACAGTAACTAGAAAAAAACATCATGGCATTCACAGAAGGTTCCTGACAAGCACAAACCCCACTAGACTCATGTCTAGGACCCCAGGGGCCAGCACAGGGCTCCAAACACTCAGCAGCAGCCAGGATGACAACACAGAGAGCACCATCAGAAACAGGTGACAGTAAAGTGCAGAGGGCAGAGAAGGAGGCTGACACTGTGAATGGCAGCACTTCTACCAACAGAGACAGACCATGATAAACCTGAGGATGGGCCCAAAGAAACCCCACTGGGTTCAAGAGGGGAAAGCACAGAGCTGTGCACCCAAGGCAGAAGAGCCCCATGCATCAGCATGGGCTGGGGAGAGCTGAGTAAGAGCCCTGCTGCAAAGGGACTAGGTGCTGGGGCAGAAGGCAGCTGAAACAGGAGCCAACATCTCGCTGCAGAAGGCAAACTGCAAAGAGGACTACAAGGAAGGGATGCTGAATGCTCATGTGAGAACCATCACTTCAACAGGATGCTGAGGAACCAAGAAGGGTCCAGCCCTGGGCTACCACAGTGGTCAAGAGCCTCAAGGGCACAGGCAAAACTGAAGGGAGACACACCTGTTTCGTCTGGCAAAGAGACCATCTAAGACCTGTCTACAGCTACAAGATGGGACCTCTAAAGACAGTCAAGACAAACTCTCTCAGCACTGACTGACAGGGTAAGACAGAGCAATGGCCACAAAAGGCAGCACAGAAAATGCAGGTTGGACACAAGGACAAACTTGTTCACCAGGAGGCTGGTGAAGCCCAGAAAAGGCTTCCCAGAGAGGCAGTGGATTCCCTGTCCTTGGCAGTTCTCGTGGCTTCATGGGACAGAGCCATGGCTGAGCCCACCACTCAGAGCCCTGCTTTGAACAAGTGGTTGGACCAGAGACTTCTAGAAATCTCTTCTGACCATTATCCTTGCAGCTCCATGATCTCATAACTCCTGTGATACGCTTCCAGCACCTACAGCCTTGTTTACAGAATTACCCTCAGACATGAAGTCAGTAAGTCTTTGGAAAAGGAATTATCCACAGATGACATCAGTGCAGACTTTACTATAAATAGCCAGGTATTATCAATATACTGCAGTGCTGGCAGCTCCAGCAAGTTCTGAAATCACAAATATTTAATGTTAAAAGTATTTTAATCAGCTGCTGCCAAATACTTAGAAAAACCCCAACCAACCCCAAACACCTAGAGTGAAACCAGAACTCTCCTGCCTAAGCCACATTTAAGAAGTTAAATGTGCTGCCAAACACCATCCTATGGGCACCTGTGCAGACTACTCACTGTTCTGTCAGGAAAAACACCCCTTCAAGAGGAACATTTTATGCTGTATCTTTAAGAACAGGCAATGTGAAAGCTATTGGCACTTAGTTTGCTTGTAGAAGCTCCCTCGGAGTTGAAAAAGGCAGAATATTTCCCCCAAGACAATTCTGAAGTGTTTTAAATGTCACTCAAGCAGCACACAGGATGCCTCACGTTTAACAACACTACAGCTTAAATGGCTATTTGTCCTTCACTAGGCTCCATTTTGTTTCCTACCAGTATCAAATCAGAATAAACTAAATACAGAAGATGGACAGTGTGACCAAACTTTTCTTTAGGCGCACTATAAAAGCTGAGCTTTAGGGATAATCAGAATTAAAGCAATTACAATAACAGTTTAGAAGTAATTTAGGAGGAGAAGGACTGGTTCCTACTACTCACTCCTAGGGCCACAGAGATGAAGCAACTATTCAATGCAACAGACAAAAGAGCTTGGCGAAGGGGAAACCTAGGTCATTACTTGACACTATAATCCTGCTTTTTGGGTTCTTTGGGCCTGTGAATCTTCGGTTATCTCACGCTGTCACCAAGCTTCAAAACAAGATTGAGAGGCACTCGATCAATAAGACCTGTAGCTAAAATGCACTCTCTTCCTTGCATTAACTGGTGTGTTTCTTTTATTAGCCCATGTATGCATCTAAAATAAAAATCAAACAACAAAACCTACACTTACATTAGCAGGTATTGTACTGCAAGAGGAGGAGATCAGCAAAACAAACAGTTTGTGAAGACAATATTCAAGCTACATATATTCCACATGACCTCACTTCAGAACTTGCTCTGGTCCTACCTATGGTCTAAACAGCCTTAAACAAAAAACATTAGCCAAGTCCAGAAGCATAGCTTTGAATTTGGTTTCACCCAAAGGAAGCTGATTGGCATGTCCAGCAGGAAAGAATGTTCCTATGCAGCCTATAGTGACAGGCATTCTGGAGATAACACAGTTACTCCAAAATTAATCTGAAGCAATTTTCATTAGCTGCATGTTAAGGCAAAGAACCTAAACACTAAATCCTATGCATGTCTACAGAGTAATGCATGAATGCGACACTTATGTGTAGTGAGATCTTTGTCACACCTCAAATAGAAAACAACTGTGCAGTAAGAACATCACTCAGTGCAGTTTAGGGTTGCTTTGTAATTATCTCAAGGAGGGAGGCTGTTACACAACAACCATTCCAACAATATGAAGAGAATACTCACATTACAGAGCCTGACTGAGAGTGTACTTTCGGGATGGTTTACACCGAACACAGTAAGAGCACTGAGGCAGAAGTACAGTCCTGTGCTTCCTGGCTTCCAGCTGAGGGAGTCCAACTTCCCCCGTTGTTACAGGGATTTTATAATGCCATGGTTCATGGTGCCAGTTACTTGGACAAGCAGTGTATCAGCTACAAAATAATCCTGGAAAACAAAAGGAAAACACATCTTTTTTTTCCTACAGCAGGTAGCTGATCTCAGTCACTGGACAGCACTACAGTCCTTAGGACTCAGGTGTTGTATAGGGCAGGACTGCTTGCTTTGGTGGCTATGTAGTGTTAAACCAATATAGGTGAATCGCTTAACCACAACAGGAACCTTTCTCCACCATCCCCCAAGAAAAAGAAGAAGATAGCAATACTTAAGACCTCTGGTATCAATGCTTTGAGCAGAAACAGTAACGTAAGGAAGCTGCATATCTCAAAGACACAGCAAAGAGCCAGCAAAGAAAAGGAATTTGGCACAACCATGCTCCCTTAAAGCTAGTATCAACTTTATAACTAATCCAGATCAGCTTCAATACTTCCATGCCTTGCAAAAAACTGGCATTTGGATAAACCAGCAGAGGAACACCAAGATGCCTTTCACTCTCTGCAAAGTTCACACCAACTGCATGTCTGAAGCTATCCTTTGGCATTTCTTGTTAACACTGCACGTTAAGATGGAGCAATTCCCTCAGACTTCCATGCCAAACGCAGTCAGCAGACCCCACCTCCATGGCAATCAGCTGAGCAGGACTTGGATGGCAATTCCTAAATGCTGGAGGGACTTGACAGTCTGCTCTCTTACCAACGCTCCACCTGCTGATATGCTGACGTTACAGAGGGGTCCAGGCAGCATCCTGACCTGGGAGAGAGGCAAAGACAAACAAGAACAATGCAGGAGTCAACTAAAATGTTCCGAGTAGTCAGAAGCATCAAAAGCACCTCAGGCAAAACCTACTCTGAAGACTTTGCCAGTATAAGACATGTCTGAACACTGATATTCCTGACAAATACTTGTGAAAACCTCTAACCGAGGATGTGGTTCAAGCCTGCTTTGGTGGCTGGCCGCCTACTAACACATGAGCATTAGTAACTTCTTTAGGTCAAGGGCAGAGCAGTTTGCATGAGTGATGCAAGCCAAGCTCCCACACAAACCCATCATTAAGTTTGGAGTTTCTGCATTGCAAATTTGATTTTATCAGGATTGTAAAGTGAGCTTTATGACAGCCCAAAATAAAATCTCATTAAAGACAATCTCCCCAAAACAAATTAGCCAAACACCCAAATTACAGCTGCCCACCTCATTTCAACATATTTACATATGAAATATAATGTCTACAAAAATAAAACATAAGCAAACACACGGCTCTTCATAGGAATCCTGCCATATTCCCTTCATAAACCGGATCTTGTCCCCAGAAGAGGTTTGAACCGGGATGTTAGTCCTTAACACTTATTTCACCTGTTTAACAAACTGAAAGGTGTCATTCACAGCCATCATCTGCTTCAATTGCTTTTGCAGAAGCCAAAGAAACCAGGACAGGTAACTGAGGAAAACTCTCAGTGTGTTTGGAGATTAGCTGATTTATAAGTTGAGTCCTCAACCTCCTCTACACTGTTCACCTGCAAGTGTGGGACAAGCCACTGAAAGCACTTTTTACATCCACCCATTACTTCTACTCATCATCATCTGAGTGACCAATTGCAAATGCTCAGTTTTGCAGATCGGTTGGATCTCAAGTAGAGGCCAATGGGAGCCACATCAGCACAACAGAAACGCTGTAAAAATGTCAAGAAATTCCTCTAAGGAATCAATTCAATTAAAGAAATGCTCAATTTCATGTGCAGTTTGTAATAGTCTTTGAATGTGAAGAATTAAAATGTTACTGGTACTGGGGTAATAAGCATCAGGCATCACGTTTCTAGAACAAATGCTCTGTGAAAGTAGTTAAAAGTTAACCTGTACAACGGGACCTGTGAAGGTCCACTGCAGGAAATGCTGCAGATACAGGCTTCCAGCCACTGTTTAAAATAAACTCAAGCACCAACAACAGACCAAAACTCAGCTCTCTTCCACAAAGCCACAAAGTGTCAGCTGCCATAGGCTCATCTGCCTTAGGCTCCATATAAATGCAAGAGTGGATCATAGTTGGCAATATCTGTCAAGCTGTGTATGCAAATGAAATCTCACATTTCATCTTTCAACTTCCAACTTAACTACAATACTATTGAAAAGTAAAACTCTTCAAATAAATTATATTCTCCAGCTTAAAGCAGTAGCTTAAAAGACAGGAAACCTGTTCACAGAGTTCTCAATAACCTGTACACTGCAGTGCTTTGATGTCCAATGACCAGAGAGCACAAAGATTAACCAGACAGCTAAAATAACTTGACTCTGCAGGGGTGAAGGAATGACTGAAGCTGACAGCCACAAGTTCCAGTTAACAGCGTATTATAAACTGTCTGAACTATTATGGAAAATTTTGGAGTAACAGATTTGTAGTGCACCAGTAAACTGGCAGAAAACCAGCATTCACCTTTTCACTTAAAGCAGGTGATTTAGGAAAACATTCCCCTTTTCACAGAATCACACAATGGTTTGGGTTGGAAAGGACCATCCAGGATCATTCAGTTCCAACCCCACTGCCATGGGCAGGGACAACTCACACTAGACCATGTCATCCGAGGCTCTGTCCAACCTGGCCTTAAACACTGCCAGGGATGGAGCATTTCCCACTTCTTTGGGCAGCCTGTTCCAGTGCCTCACCACCCTCACCCTAAAGAACTTCTTCCTTATCATTAGCAGCCTTTGCTAATTGCAGCAGAGGTTTGGTTTTCTTGTGCTGCCTGGTATTCTTAGGAGAAATGTAATACTACACATAACAGCAACTCAAGCTGTGTAAATAAAGGTCTTTGTTTCTTAATTTACATATAAGCAAGAAATCAGGTATCATTAACTACAACAGTAAGGAGTTTCACACTGCCATTTGTGTTGTGTAAGAAAGAACAAGTAAACCAGTACTTCTCCCTGATACTGTAGTATGCAACTTCATGTTAACATACAGAATCACAGCATCAATCCATTTGCTAGAACCAAGGTATGTTTAAGTACACAGATTCATTTCACTTTCCTAAGATTTTAATGCTTCTAGTTAACATTTGGCATAACCTGACTTCTCACTGAACCACCAGTTTAGCACGTCCTGATCCAAGCAGTGTGTTTATCAAGACAAGGCATGCAGTCACCGTATTCATGTGAAACAAATCACTGTAAAGTTTTGACGAAGCTTTTGAACTCACAGCAGTCACAGGCTGAAATCAGATGAAAAATGCAATGACAATCATGCCTAAACACATAGTATCTAAGGATATCAACTACTACATTTATTTTGTAATTAATAATATTAAAAGTATCAGAAGAGGAGTCAAAATAGACAAATGTGCTTTTAAAGCAAGGAAAATATCACATTTTCCTGTTAAAGAATGTCCTGTATCACAAACGATTCAAGTTTTGAACATGGCAAGCTCTGTTTAGTGTTACAGTCTGCTACAGGGGATAGAGATACAGCACCGCAATCTTCACAAAGCTCTAGAAGTCACCTTATCTTTGCTTGATATTTCCTTGAAATACTCCCTTGATATATTTGAGGCAGATGAGGGACAGGCTGCAGAAGAACTAGCATCCGACACCAGAACATTCCCCATGTTTCAGTGACCTCAAAGTGCCTGATCTTGTCAGCAGACAGCTTGGTTATCCCACAGCAAAGGGCTACGTGAAAACAAAGATGTCCTTGACCTCCAGGGAGATCAGAGAGTTAAGCTCAGAGAACCAGCATCAATAAAAGCATTCTTGAAAACACTGCCTTTGTCTTTCAAAGTACATACCTGCCAAAGTAATATTAAAACTTAGCTGTAGTATTTCTTGTCTTAACCTAATTTGATGGACAAAAACGTGTTCACACATCCTTCTAGGAGCAAGTGCAATATTGATTACTCAAGTTCACATTTTACTGGTTAAGTTCACTGAATAATTCAAGCAAAACTCCAAATGAAGTAGGCTGGGGGCAATGATGAGAAATTATACTTATTTATAAGCACAATCCATATATAATCAGATCACATAAAGTTTATCAACATGCTAATAGTATATCACGTGGTCTCTATAAAAAGCTAAAGATACTCTCAGAAGACATCAGGCTAACAATACACATTACACCAAAAGTTACATTACAGTTACAACATACACCGAGTATGTTGTAAGAATGAATGTTAAAATAATGATGCCTATCAAACATGGGCCAATCAGCCGGCAGAATGAGTACGGATGCCACAAACAACATACAGCTTTCATGCCCCAGTCAGGGCGCAAAAGAAAGGAGGATGTGATGGAAAACTCACAGCAATTTTAGGTTTAAATGTGAAATCGAAGCTAACAGTGATGCCAGAGTACTGCTGTGAGTACTGAATCTCCAGGTCCAACAGCTGAGCCCTTCCTTAGAAATTCCAGTAACAGCAGCTTAACAGGTCACCATTTGCTTAAACAAGAACAGTTCCCAATCCGTTCTACTTTTACCTTTTTCTTTCCAATATCTACCTTACCAAATAACTCTGCCCTCTATTTTACTGTTCTGTTCACCTGGTACTGAGCACGCAGGGAAAGGAGATTAAAAAGGTTAAAAAAAGAGAAGCTACTCTGTGCCAGCAGCCCCAAGCAGTCTGTACCCTGGGATACACACTTAGGAAGCTCAGGCACTACGGAGCATTTTCTGCCAAGCTGCAGAGGGTCAGGAGGGCATCTTCTGTTGCCAAGCATCAGCTTTGGGAAATGGTACCTTCCAGAAGGTACAAATTTGAGCCTTTGCTGTAGGTTACCATAACCTACATTAGGACATAACATACTACCCACCCAAAACTGTCAACACACTCTGTGATCTCTGCATGTAAAAGTACTCAGTGCACCAAACACTGAACGATGAAGTTGGCAGTTTAAATTAATATACAGGCAAGAGCTTGGTCTTCAAGAACCCTCTGAAACACTCTGAACATCAGAAGAATGACAACCCTGCACTTGGCTGAACCATGCTGTATCTGCAGAGAAAACAATGAAGTGAATGAAGGAAGTCCTCTGAGGCCCATCTGGCATTTTGATTTATTACGCTCACGTTAAGCCTCCAATGTTCATTCTCCACTCGGCTCTGACACAGCAGAAGATTTGTTTTGGACTAACTTACTTTATTCCTATGTTCTTTATATAAACTACTCACATTCTTACAAATTCCACTAATACCACTTTGATACCTAATATCGAGTTGATTCAGTGTGAAACATAAGAATACAATCCAACTTTTTAGTAGCTTAACTTCCTCATTCCCACAGGATTCAACATGTCCTCAGACATGAAACAATCTTATCTAGGGCACTTGTGAATATTTCAGTATTTTCTTTCCTTATCTTTCTAACCTTCATTTCTGCAGAAATATCCACCAAATTCCCTCAACCTTCTTGTGCTGGTGGGTCCTTCCTGGTGGTCTCAGACTGAGGCATCCTAAGATGACAGTGTATAAGGAGAAAACTGATACATTCCTAAAGGGTAATTTCAAGACTAGAAAGCTTACATAGGCTAAATACACTTTAAACTGCAAGGTGGGTTGTGCTGCTTCTCCTTAGGTGCCAGCCCAGACAAAGCAATGCCTCTCGAGTACGGCATTCTCCAGTTAGACCAGTTCACTGCTGGTTTAACTTACAGAACTTGCTAAAAGAGGAAAAGGCAGGAACACTTTGAACGAAATACAAACAGGAAAGACAGATTGCTATTGTATTAGCAACGTTCACTCATGAGCACAACCATCCCTTTGTTCTTCTTTACCTTCATCACTCCTACAGTGCCTCCCAGCAACAACCTGGAAACAATGACTGAGCTAGGGCATGAACAGCTAGGCCAGACAGCTACCAAATGTTTTCCAACAAACTACGTAAAGTATGCAATATAAATAGATCATCACAAATATGTCTTGTTAAAAAATATTTATGGTCATACCACGTATCTGTACTCCCCAGGCACTATGATTCTCGGTCATTTTACAGTATTGTTCCATGTTATGCATGAGCTGAATAAACTTGCAGGTGAAGCCTACAAAGCTGAAGAGGTTTTTAACATTTCCAGTGCACAGGTCTGAAAGCACTGACTTTTCTACTCGTCCCAGAAGTTCCCTCTGACAGTGCTTTCACCATGATACACGCTTCCAGCTACAGGTAGGTTTTCTACCCCTCTGTTTCCTAGATCACAGCAGAAAAACTCCCCATCACTTTAACCCAGAACCAAAGCAGCATGCAAACAGCACACTCACTTGCACAGCCTATTCAGCTTCTGCTCAATCTGATTATTCACCTGTTTTGTACTGACTGCCATCTGCCCGTGCCTCCTCCTGTCTGTCTCTGACATAGACTCTGTGCCATCACAGAAGCTTTAATTCAGCACCTTCCTGCACACTATTTCCAGGTCACTGATACATACAGCAAATAAACTTAATTGCAAGATGGTTTCCTGTGGCTCTCCAGTCACTGCATTTCAAATCAGCTCCAACGGAGAGAAGGTTTTGCAGTGTAACACTTAAAAACCGCTATACGCTTATTTCTTCAAGTGTATTTATATACATAAAATATGTATGCAGATATATTATGCATATTAAATATTTATATCTTTACATACATATTGAAGACAGGAAATCTATTCAAGGCTAACTCAGCCACTACTCACGCTTCTTTTCCCATTTGAACTGCAGCATGAGCACTCATCACTATCACATACATGGAGGAGTAAGCACTCAGGTATTTTTATTTTAGGCAAACAATCCACTGCTTCACAGAACTTGACAGTTGTCTCCATTAACTGCTATAGCCAAATCTTATCACGTGTTGAGAAGGACACTGGGATTAATTATGTACTTCCAATCTGGCCCTTTTATTAGTATCAGGAATGTTCGTTTCCTAAGCTGTACATGACAGTCGCTTGAAACTCCATCTGGCTTTTTTGACTTACACCAGGAAGTCCTTCCGTGCTACAAGAGTTCATGAATATATTAACTGCACTCATTTCCCCCCCCCAAAGCAAGAGAAATTCAGCTTTCAACAAGACACTTAACTCCAAACAAACCACAAACCCGCAAATGCCTGTTAACATTGGGAAATTTAGGAAATAACAAAGAAAGATTTCTTAGTCCTTGACATAAGGAGGACTTCTCTGGAAAAGCAGAAAAATAAATCCAAAAGAGCCTTCACTTCACTTTGTCTGCCACTGACCTTTAGACCTGACACCCACTGCATCCTGTGGGAAACTTTTTCCAAGAGCCAACTTGCTTATAAATATTTTAGCAGATTTAAGCATCCGGGCTACATTTTACTTGCCTACACCTACTGAAAAGGCTATTGAATAATGACAACATGTATCTAGACCTTCACATAAGTATGTGCAAAGCAATAAAACAGACTGCAATGGAATCAAATGTGCTACACAGGCAGGTGCTTCTGAAGTTTTATGTATTTATTTTACCAGGTTTACACTTGCTTTTGAAGTAATTTCTTATTTTTATGATGTTTACTTACAGCTGCTACAAGTCTCTGAAATGTGTACCACAGCACTGCTGTCCGTTTTCCTGCGTATGGTTTTAAAAGAGATTTGCATATCCTCCAAAAATAACAAAAGCACTAGAAAAACCCCATGCATTCCCAGATTTGTGTGATAAAAGCAATAGTGATAATTCAATTCCCTGAAAACTCAAGTCCCTCTTAGATGTTCTGCCAATAAATACCCTTAACCTCTCTCTGCAAGAAGGGCTCACTTACAGGAATTTGTTTAGCTTTCAAGTGTCAAAGCACTGCACCTGCTCCTTTTCAGATAACCAGTCTCCTTGTCAAGTCTTATATTGCTCTTGTTTCTCCATCACAATGAGAAATTGTTCCATGCAGTATGGGACAGAGCACTTGTGGAAAGTCACAGGGAAGATTTCATTACTTCCATAGGCCATATCCGCACTCCTCTCCAGGTTTGCTTCTCCTCCACGTCAACCCTTCCTCCCTTCTGCATACATTTTATCTACTGAAAAGGCTATTGAATAACAACAACGTGGATTTGGACCTTCACATAAGTATCTGGAAAGCAATAAAGTAGAATGTAATGGAATCTTGAATGTGCAGAGCTGCACACCCTGGACATGACTGCACTACATCAGCACTCACATGGAAACTTTCCGTCGTTCAAAACAAGCCAAGGGGCCACACAAGGACAACCACATTCTCCAAGACAGGTAAGAAGGAATGTGGCTCCCCCACACTGCTACAGCACTAACAAAAGAGCCTACAGTGTATTTAACAAACATTTTATTATGTCAAGCTGACATATTAGATACTGTTCAAAGAAGTGCCCGATTTACTTAGAATTAAACTATAAACATTATGTTAGTGCAGGACTCTATGCCAGCAAGTTTCAGTTAGATTTAGCAGGCAAGGAAAACAAAAGAAATGTTTGGTTTTGAGAGCTGATAATCGTGGGTTTGCTTCAATTTCACTCAGTAAGTGACAGCATCTTCATTATGCATGACTAAATGCTAACAAGAACAAGTTTATACCATCAGTATCTGAAGGCACAGTTCTTCTCAAAGACCTACTAACAAGAGGAGGACAGTAACAGCACATAAAAGCCTTCATTTTGCAGTCTTAGTATTACTGAAGCTTCTACTGAAACTTTAGTCCTTTGAGTTTTATGGCTGGTTTATCACCAGCCATCAAAACTACATTAGCAGTTCAGGTATGTATGATACAGACTGAGGCAAAACCTTTCTCTCACGATTATCTCCAGAGCCATGCTACCCCACAGTGGTTACAGTTCCCATTACCAACGGGCAGGGGGATGAGCTGTGTCTCGCTCCAAGTTATTCCTCTGATGTCTCCTAGGAGGACAGCGTTATGCTCCTGGCACAGATCCCTTCAGCATGCTCATGAGAAATTCGCATGTAGACATTTGAGACAAGCAGCAGCCAGTAACTATTCAGCACTCAAAGCCTACAGTAAGATAACGCCAGTGAGTTCTCATGCACGGGAACAGCAGGACAGGATGTACAGTGTGAGCTTACATAAGACATGAGGCACTGCTGGGAACCGACAGAAGCGAACAGCAGAAATGGCTCAGGAAAATGCTGATGTCACTCGGATACGTTCAGGTGGCACTGGCCAAATTTCTCTGACCCTAGAACTGGCCTTTCTCCCTGTTCATAAAACCTCACATTTTGTTTTACCAACATCTTAAAGAAGAACTTGTTTTCAAAAACTTGTTTTTCTCCCTAATAGCAAGATGAGAGAAATAAAAAATACAAGAACACACCAGATTTACTGTAGCACTTATAAACAATAATCTAACCAAAAATGTAATGAAGAGCTGGAAAAAGCAAGTAGTTTTGTACACAAGTACTTGCTCCTAATACTTACTGAAAAAATAGTTCAAGCACAACTTCTCTGTTTTAAAATATGACCTCTACAAAGCTAGTAAGGTCAATGAGACTTACAGTAGTTACTCAGTGAGCCCTGCTTGCATAAATTAAGGATGCCTAAGGGTAGCTTTGAAACTGGGTATTTGATTTTTCCAGGGCACCTACATATTATGAATTAACAATGAATTGCCATCTTAACAGCTTTCAGTTTTTGTTAAGAAAAAAGGGAAAAAAAAAAAAAAAGCAAACTAAACAACCCAAAACTGTGTTGTGTGCACCTCCTCCTCTCTCAACACATAAAAGCTTTCCTACTGAATGTTAAAACTCTATTATGGAAGTTTCATATTAACTTGAGTAGAGCCGTGAGAAACTATAGCTCAAATTACTTTCAAAAAAACCCCTAAGATAGCAGTCAAACAATGCTGCTTCCTGATGTATCCATCTACAATAGACTGATAAAAAGAAGACAATCTAGCTGCAAAGTTAGTAAAAAGTAAAACTGTAAAGAGGTAAAGCTTACTCAAGTCAGTATTCACAGAAGCAGCAGCAACTCCCAGCTCTATCCTTGGCTGCTCTCACCCCTTACTGCAGTGGCTGCACACTGCTTCCTAGCAGTGTGTGAACCTCAACTCCTGCACAGTTCTGGGGTTCCTGGATTGTAGCTTTTATTTATGGCATACTTAAGGCACTTGATTTTCTACAAAGAGCATTAAAGTGGGAGGGAAAATACTGTTCCTAAACCTGAACTACACAGTTTCTCCTTTCATTACACGTGTAAAGAACTCACTGTCACTCCCTTGAGCTTTTCTGTGCAAATACAGAGGCACTCTGAGACAGCTTGGAGTTAACACAACCACCCAACCCTGGCAAGTACCACTCAATGCTATCACAGTAAGCTACAAACCAGTGCCAGAAGTAATTTCTTCATCACAGCAAGTACATCAGAATTCCTCTCGCTCTCTTGCGGTTCCCTACCAAAATACTGAGTCTAGTTCAGAGGTGCCAACTATCAGAGATAATCAGCCACATTAGGGATTCATAAGGTTTCCTCAGCTGTGGAAGAGGACACCAGCTTTGTTCTAGGCAAACAGAAGGGAAAAAGCATACACATACTATTTGAAGGATGAAATGGAAGCTCCCTGAAAGCATATTAGCACATACTCTCCATAAATTTATGAAGAGTGAGATGAGCACAGCGCAGATCATGCAATATTACAGGTTATTAAACATCCTTTTAAGCAAGTGCCTGCTTCCAAAGTGCAGCTACTACTGAGAAATTCTGCAAGCAAAACACGTGCATCCTGGCTAGAGCCTCCATCCTCCTATAGTAAAAATCGTATCTCTATCTACCTGTTATTACTACAGCAGATAGGCATTTCACAGCCATTAGTATGTTTATTCACGGGATGGTTTTGGAAAGCACCACTGTTCCTGATTCATAAGCAAACAGAGGGCTGATGCAGAAGGACTGAGCCAAGGTCACAGAGTAGGTCTGTGGTAAAGTAAGAAACTTCACCTGGGTTTGCCTTCATGCAACTAATACTTTCTGTTAATGAGTCACTGCTGCTCCTCTGAATTATTCTTTGAGCATGAAGAGACAACAGACTGCCTGTGGCATTCAAACTCCACATGCTAAATAGCAGCTTCACTCCAGGGCTTGCTAAAAAATATCAAGCCCAAGGGCCTTGTTCTGTGCTAGCTCAGAATCTTGCTTCAGCACTGGGCTGCTGGAGGAAAAAAGGGGATATATAGCTATATATACATAGAGAGAGATATAATAAGTGACATGCCTTGTTTGCAATCCAGCTAACTAAAGAGACAAAACCCAGTCCCTGAATAGTTCTACTCCCTCATGCACAGACCACCGGGCAAGGGCAAAGTGCAGGGAGGAAACAAGTCAACTGGGGAGACAAGTTATGCAAAGCTGGGGCCGGGGCGGGGGCAGAGCTCCCCACAGACATCCCCTCCCCCCCCCCCCTTATTCTCCCCCTAAAAATAAGCAATAAGAAAAGCGACCAAGTTCTGTTCCCATCAGCGAGGCCGAAGGAGAGGACGGAGAGCGCAGCCCCCAAGGACTGTGAGGTGGGGAAGCGACCCCCGGTGCGGGGGGCGCGGTGCAGGGCGCGGAGCTCCCCGCGGGGTCCCCCCGCTCACCCCCAGCCCCCGATGGCAGCTGCAGGCCCCCAACCCTCCCGCCCCACCGCCGCCCGCTCGGCCCTGGTCCCCTCTCCACCCGAGACCGCGGCCTGCGCCCCCCGCCCCAGCCAGACCCCACCGCGGAGCTCCCCGTACCTGCGAGGGGAGGCGGCGGGGGCGCACCGGAGGTGGGGTTACCTCACCCGGCCCGTTCGCAGCCCCCCGCTGGCGGCCGCCGCCCTCACTTCAGCACCGGGTCCCGCGGAGCCGCTCGGCCCCGGTTCGGCTCCGCTCGGCCCCGGTTCGGCTCCGCTCGGCCCCGGTTCGGCTCCGCTCGGCTCCCGCTCGGCCCCTGTTCGGTTCGGCTCCGCTCGGCTCGGCTCCCGCTCGGCCGCGTCTCCTCCTTCGCCTTTACTTTGACCTTTTCCGTGTCTCCGCTCCCTGTCCCCGGCACACTCTGACGTCACTGCCATGGCAACCAATCCCCGACGCGCAGCCGGGAGGGGCGGGGCCTTCTTCCCCTCGTGGCCAATGAGCGCACAGGGTGCGCGGGGCGCGTGGTGTGCGTGAGGCGCGCGGTCTCTGTGTGAGGAGTTCCCCCTGCCCCGGGCACTGGTGACGGCGGGCCCCGGGTCCTGTGTTCAGCTGCGGGCCCCTCGCTGCAAGAGACATGGAGGTGATGGAGCGGGGCCGGAGAAGGGCAACGGAGCTGGAGCAGGGCCTGGAGCACAAGTGTGATGGGGAAGGGCTGAGGGACCTGGAGAGGGGTTAGTCTGGAGAAGAGAAGGCTCAGGAGGGACCTCACTGCAACTGCTTGACTGGAGGGTGTAGTGAGGTGGGGTCGGTCTCCCAAGGAACAGGCAATAGGACAAGAGGAAACGATCTCAAGCTGCGCCAGGGGAGGTTTAGATTGGATATTAGGAAAAATGTCTTAACAGAGAGGGTGCTCAGGCATTGGAACAGGCTGCCCAGGCCCTGGAAGCGTTCACAAACCATGTAGATGAGGCCCTTGGTGACATGGGTTAGTGGTGGCCTTGCCAGTGCTGGGGTAGTGCTTGGACTTGATGATCTTAAAGGTCTTTCCCAACCTAGTTGAATTTATGGCACCATGTGTGCGTTGTGTCACCACCACCATGCAGGTCAGTGCTTCCGCCGTACAAGCCCCAGCAGTGTTAATGGGGATGCAGCGGGGAGGGCTGATGAGTATACAGGAGAGCACAGGGGGACGGCTGAGTCCTTGCAAGGCACATGCTGCAGCAGGAGCAGGGCTGGAGGGGTTGGAGCAGGAGCAGGGGAATGCTGGATATGGCTGCTATGGAGCAGTGCGTTAAAGTGCGTCCATCAGCAGAGGTAGGGGCAAACAGGGGATGACATGTTTCACGCTCATGGAGTTACTGTTTCCCCCTGCTCCAGAGGGAGAAGGGAAATCCTAACACATGAACTCAGATGCTGCTTTCTCTTCGCACGCACATGCACAAGACACGCTAATGGCATCGTAGTTTGCCTGCTCCTTAGCATCTCTGCTGTTCTTCCTTACCCCATGGTATTCCAGCACTCCTCAAGGATCAAGCTGCTTCTCTAGACCCACAGCTTACAGCATTCCCATTGTTTGGGAAGCTTATGGGCAATTGCATTTACTTTCTCCAAATATTTGGCATAGAGAACCATGCATGTACTACATGACATACAGGAGGCTGCATAGCTCAGTGCCTCAGTGCATAAATTTTTTATGTCTCAACACTTTGCTTCAAACCCTGTCAGCTGTGAAAAGGCTCCACACACACTGCATGAAACCTGTGCAAGGCAGGGGTGTGAGACTCGGGTTTGTACCTTGTTTCATGAGAGGTGTGTGCATTTACAACGCATTACACATTGGAGGCTCGGAGCTGCGGTAAGTACACAGGTATGATGTTTAAATACGCTTATCAGTTAGCAATTACACTGTGTCTTTCACCTACTCTACATGAAGAATGCACTGTGTACTTTGTATGTGCCACATACTTGTAGTAGCTGTAAAATGACAGTTTGAAATGATTTATAATGAGAAATACTCATTCAGAAATATAATCGAAGATCAATCGGGAATACAGACCGAGATGTAGTCTACAAACCCTGCCTGAAGGTGGGTAAAAAGAGCATGGGTGCAGTTTCCCTGCATTTGGAATGCAGTTCCTTTCTCCTAGACTGTTAACAAACCAATTTAAATCATATCCCGGTAAGACCTGCATTGTGAATTGATATATAGAATGGTTTGGGATGGAAAGGACCTTAAGATCATCCAGTTCCAACCCCTCTGCCATGGGCAGGGACACCTAACACTAGATCGTGTCGACCAAGGCTCTGTCCAGCCTGGCCTTGAGCACTGCCAGGGATGGCGCATTCACAGCTTCCTTGGGCAACCCATTCCAGTGCCTCACCACCCTCACAGTAAAGAACTTCCTCCTTATATCCAATCTAAACTTCCCCTGTTGAAGTTTTAACTAGTTACCCCTTGTCCTATCACTACAGTCCCTAATGAAGAGTCCCTCCCCAGCATCCCCATAGACCCCCTTCAGATACTGGAAGGCTGCTCTGAGGTCTCCATGCAGCCTTCTCTTCTCCAGGCTGAACAGCCCCAACTTTCTCAGCCTGAAACTGCTCTGGGTCTAGCACAAGTTTAATAATGAAATTATTTTGAAGAGAGCTTTTTAGCTATCAGTGACTTTGTGACATGGCTGGCAGGGCTGTGAAGGGGATGGGTTTGGCCACATGGCAGCAACTGGGACTGACTTTATGCTAACATGCGAGACAGCCATCTGGGTCTGATGTGATGGTCAACCACCATGAGCTGCACATTAAGACACGAGGACTTGGGCATTTGTATTTGTAGCACTGAAAAAACTGCAGTGTCCATGTTACCGTCTCCTCCCAAATCCCTCTTGAGTCAAATCGGGAGGAAGACTTTGAACAGCAATACCCTTCGGAAGGGCATAAATAAATGTGCCACCAGGGATATATCCGTTTGATACCAGCATGTCCGCGGAGAAGATGTTTACTTCCTGAACACCTCCTGCTGCCCTCTAGTTCACTGAGGAGACTACATCCTTTTCTCCCTGGGGAGAATCCATGCTTGTGTTCTGTATAATGGGGTAGGTAAATAGCCCTCAGCATGAGTAAATTAATGTAAAATAGACTTGTTTGGCATTTTTAACCATGAAATCTTACAAATGCCAAGATAAGCCTGTAATGATAAATTGGACATGACGAAGAGGAAATGGCACAAAAATGTCGGCAAGGGAGGAGATGGGGAAGTCAGTCCTGAGGAAGGCTCTGGCACTCGCAAGATGTGAGAGAGCCAGAGCTCATCAGTTCAAATGTAATCTCCCAGAAAGAAAGAGGAGGTTGGGGGGGAAGCAAGGGTGTCTCCTTCCTGCACAAACAATGTCAGAGTCCTGTGCCTCATTTCCATGACAAAAGCCACTCCTGGCATTGACATTCTGTGGCATCAAGTCCCCACCACAGACCTCCTCAATGTGAGGCTGAAAGAGGAGGGGAGGAATAAACTCTGCTTTCCCAAAGGGCTGGAGCTGCCGAAGAGGCCCATGGAAAGCCAATTGTGCAATGAGAGAAAACCGGGAGAGAGGATCCCTGCTCATAGCCACAGTGAAAATATAAGTGGGAGGGGGGCTAAGAGGTATTTTGATGCGTTTGCATCAACTTTGTGTGAGCAGCACTGGGTTAAAGCGAAATTATTGACGAGGACACTGACGTAGGGTTGCTTTTGAATCCTGAAGTGTTTCCTTCGTATGCATAACATCCATAAGTGCTGCTGATTTCCAATCCTGGCTCACACAGAGTTTTTATGAGTACTTTTCATCTGTCGATCTTGGAGGGCTTTACAAAGGAGAGAGCTATAAATAAGACAGATGGGAAAGTGAGGAATAGAGAGGGGCTTTTAAAGGGTGATAGATTGTTTCTTTAAGGGTTTCTGCGGATAAGAACTAGATAAGAACTGCCATTTTACTGAATATAAAATATTTTGCAACTGCACACTGTGCCAAATTACTCGTGCATAGATATTTATGTTATTAAGGTGAAAGTTTTGTCATGCTGTGTGCAAATTGTCTCTGGCTAAGCTTTTGGAAAATACAAAAAGGAAAGCATTTAATGTTCAATTTTAACGTAGTGTATGGATGTTTTAGGCACTTTTAAACTGAACAGATCAAAGCCTTTTATTCCTAAATGCCAGAAATCCAGTGATATTTGTGTAAGTGTGTAATTTGACCTGTCTGTTTTACATGTTCCCAAGGGCTTATTATAGGCAGCTTTCAAATTAAGTGGGCTGGAACATTTGATGCTCTCTTCCCTGGTTTTCAAAGCCTTTGCAGAGCCCATACTGGGTGAGTGACACTGTTGTTAAAGCGGTCGCATTTTAGTTTTATCACGAGGTACTCAGCACAACGAGGGAATGGAGATTACCCTGGTCCTGATTCCAGCTCTGCCACTCCAAGGCAGCCATTTCATTTCTGCCTCCTTTATCTTTCCCCTCCACGGAACTGGGTACAATATTTCCTTATCCTCCAAGGTGTCACAAAACTTAATTAACCTTGAGGGAAGGAATGGGTGAATTGCAAACAACAAGGATAGAGTGGGAAAGGCAGTTTAAGCATCTCCATGTTGATACTCACCTGCATGGGGCTGTTTTACCACAGATGCTCTGCAGTGCCACGAATTTGGCAAGCTTGGGAGAGCCTCGAGTAGTGTCCCTACATTTGAAATAACGTTATTGTATAACTGGCAGGCAGCCGTAGGCTGATGGCTCGGTGATGTTTTATGCAGCAATCCTTTCACCCAATGGTGACCTTGTAACTGGATCATAAAAGCCATATTCCACCCGCAATTGCACCTGAGCTGCCACTATTTACATTGCAATAGCACCTAGAGGCCCCATTGTACAAGGCACAGTAAAACTGTCACTGTCTGCAAGAGACTGAAAGTGGGAGGGGAATCAGGAACAGAAGAAAAATGTTTGTCTCAAGGTCATATATCAGAAAAGGAGCTCAGACAGGAGCAAAACTCAGGTCTCCCAAGTCCTGGTAACAATGGGGTTTAGGGAAAAAAAGGTGTATTTATATACTAGGAGTGTAAAACACTGGGAGATCATAATGTCTGCAGCAGTTTTTCTCCTTTATTATTTTTCTGGCTGTAGATATGCTTGTTTGGTAGTTTAGGGAGGGGTTTAGACACTAATATTTAGACAAATACTAAATTGCAATTAAATTGTCAATACCTTCATGAGATGCATGATTTTATCTGAAGTACGTTATGGTTTTCCTAATAGCAGACCCAAAGGATCAATATTTTTTGTGTTTGAAAAACTAATTGTTTCAGAAGCAGTTCTTGCTGGGTTGCAGTGCTCTTTTGTAGGTCATGAAACAATGAATCTTCAAGTCACATCATCCTGTTTTCTCTCCCATGTGTTTCTATGTCACTATCAGCTCTGCTTTGGTTTGATCTAACCAGATGGTATCTCACAAGATGCTAGACATGAATATTTCATATGGTTTAGAAACTGTTTTTCCTCACTCTTCAGTGGTAAAATGTGTTGATTTAAGACTTTTCACAACTTGAGACACTTTCTGGCACAGCTCCGTAACTCAGGCCAAAGACAGCTGAACATTGTTGTCATCTCACAATGTGGGAAGCAGAGGATGTTTTGGGCTGCTGGAAAAATGGAGCTGAAATTTTCCATTAAGGATAAAAAAAAAAAAAAGAAGAAAAGCATTTGTCAGGCAGCAATCTTCCAATCTAGCTGTACTTGGGTTACATTTTCCGGACATAATGTGGAAAGTCGGAGGCATTAGATCAGTGCAATTTTTGATCCATTGAATCAGCAGCCCCGTTAATCTCCCATCTCTGAGCCAGTGAATACTTTGTTTTCATTCAGAGTCAATCTTGTTTCAGTTTAGGCCATTTCTAACACTGTTTTCTTATTTACAGTGTCAGAGTCTTCAGCCACTGTATCCTGTGATATAAATCAATTAGCAGGTACTTGCCTTTTACTCAGGCTTTGCTTTTGCTTCTCTCTGGAGGCATGAGTGTTTTCTTTTTCCCTAGGTGTGTGTTGGTTTTAGTGGATAATCCATATCGAGTTGCAAGTGTTGCACTGAAACTTTGGAACTTGCAAAACCAGCTTATTCAGTTCCTTCAGCCACATATGAAACTCTTTATTTTAGCTGTAAGCATTCTCAACCATGATCCAGCTCTGGATTAAGACACACAGAGCTTGATATTCAGTTGCCCACACATAGATCTTCAGTGACATTTAAGATGTCCTAGAGGATTATGCCTAACCTCCAGCTCCTGCTGCAGAAGGTGGCAAGTCCATTGTGTAATTTCTGCCAGTCCTGTAAATGCATCTGAGATATCCTAGGGCATCTCCAATGACACTTGATGCTTGCATATCAGTTGGTTAAATGTAAATGTCTGTGTGTGGATATCTACCTCCAAGCTGAGTGTCTGTATTCCCACTAGAGTCAACAAGGATCCAGTCAGCAGAGCCTGCAGAGTTGACCATACAGACCATAAGCGTCCACTTTAGGGTATGTAATCATCATGCTTTTCTGCTTGACTTTCAGATGACACATTTTTGAGAGCAGGACATGTTTTGCTCTTTAGTGAGTATGCTGGCAACTAATTCAAAAACTTTGTGTATACCAAACAGCGCTACACAACTCCTTCTGTAACATAGAAGGAACTGTGTAGCAAAGGACTGGGGATCTAGGACTTTCTTTCCAGCTATAAGGGTGACACCTCAAAAAGGAAAGCAAATTGCCAAGCAAAATTCCTCCTTAACTCAGCTGTGCTGCTTCTCGTCACCCAACACATGCCTTGCAATCTCCTGGAGTCTTTGATGGTCCATTCATAGAAGTGAGCAGTTGTGGTCACTCAAGCCAAACTTTATATCAATGTGCATCTGCTCTTGTTTAATTTATGCTCTCCACCATATGATACTCTAGTTAGGCACAGAATCTGGTAGGTATAGTTTCCATCTAATATCAATTTCCAGGTAAGTAATATCACGGCACGGGGGTTGGAACTACATGATCTTAAGGTCCTTTCCAGTCCTAACTATTCTATGATTCTATGATCATCCTGTCTTTTAGGGAGTCATGGGAGGCAAGCGGTGAATGGTGGTGAGAAGAAGAGCTGGGAGTTGAAGTCAGCGATCCAAGGTGCTCGGGAAGATTAAGCGGGTGTAGCACAAGGCAGAAGAAAAGAAATAAGAAGGAAGAGGGAGATGGGAAGGAGAATATAGAGATAGAATTGGGAATAACAGGTATTACTGCTTGAGAAGCAGTGTCAGACGATGCCGGAAAACAGACGATAAAGCACAGAGAAGGCGTTGGTCCTTTGGCTGGACTTCAGTATCTCCCTAGGACATCAGGGGAACAAAGTGTTGAGATTAACAAGAAATCTGTGAAAGCAAAAGCAAACACTCAGGCTGTGTTTATTAAAGCAGCTTAAAGAGCAGTGTAACTTACCCCTGATGGCAGAACAGCATGGGGGATGCAGGATCTCTGCCCTCCAACACACCAGCCCTGCAGGGCCAGAGGCAGAACAGCTCCTGGGTGACATCGTCTGCTATTACAAACAGCCCCATGATCTGATTCAAAACCTGTCAAACTCTGTCAGAAGAATAGTTTGGTTGGTCCCCCTCAATGCACTGCAGCTATTAGGCAACCTTAGGACGTTCCTATTCAGGTGGTTAGAAATCTTCTGGACTAATTATTTTCTGAGCCAATTTATACCACTTGTTTTTTTCACCAGAATTGGCTTTTCACTTACATAGTTCTCCCCAGTGTTTCCCTCCCTGCTGTATTTATAGAAAGCAGTCATGTTCCCTTGCAGCCACTCTTCTGCCAGGCTAAACAAGACTCGTTATGAAACAGGACATTATAAAATAGATTCTCCATTCCCATGGTCCTTCAGAAAGTCCTTCCTTTTACCTAGTCCACACTGAATTTGCCTTTTCTGAACTCGGTCAGTTAGATGTGATCACAGATTTCCAAAGAGGATTGGTGGGTGGCAGCATTTACTTGGGACCATAGCTGCACACCACAGGCCTCTGAGACCCACTTTCAGCTTTGCCAGTTGTTACACACTTACAGAATCCATAGTGTCTATCAGTCATGGTCCCTACATCCCATTCCTGCTCCTCCCAGTGGAGTACTTGAGGGGATGTGGGTTTTCAGACTTAGCCGTTGCCCCCAGCATAGGCAGGACCCTGCAGATCTTATGGCTGGTGATAGCTTGCCTCTAGGGAGGCCCTAATTTCCACTCATCCTCACTTCTAGAAGTGTGGAAACCCTTTGCACAAGACAGGTTCGATTCATAACTGCATTTAAAATGGCAGCTTTCAGCTCCTGACTACTTTTGGATTTGCCACCTGTGTCCAAACACAATGCTTGGAGTCCAACCAAGGGACAAAAGATGCTGTTGCACACTGAGCAGCACTGTTGGGCTCTGTAAGAGATCCCAAGCACACCATCTCTCCAGCAATGGTATGAGCATAGCACTAGTTTCTCAGCCATACCTTTACAAGGAGCATTTACTGCTATGCTTCCCTTGGAAAGACAGCAGCAGGGTTGGTTTTTTTTTCCTTAAAAATCAGAACAAAACAATTTATATGTTCAAAATAAAGAAGGTGTGATCTATATGACCTTTATTGCAGTTTGTCCTCAGGAGGACTTAATCTTCAAACTGCATATTCCAGGCATGGGAGTACTCTTGCAGTGACTGCAAATATTCTTCCTGACTTATATTACTTTCCTTACTTATACAAACTAGTTCACCACATTTTTTTTTTCACAGCTGTTGTACTCACAGAGTCATTGAAGAGGCTTCTGGAGGTCTGTGGTCCAACCACTCGTTCAAAGCAGGGTTCTCTCTAAGTAGCAGTTGGTGTGCTCAGCCATACGAAGCCATGAAAACCCTCAAGGACAGAGAGTCCACTGCCCCCTGTCTGACTGAGGGGCTCAGCTGGGTCACATAGAGGCAGCCCTGAAGCTCCATGGCCAGCGCTTGAGCAGTTCAGTCCATCAGCTCATCCATGAGGCTGCTCAGGCAAGATCTGCCCTTGAGAAGCTTTCATTGCCTGTTTGACAAGGGGAGAACATATGGAGGGAAACTTACTTAGAATGTCTTCAACACTGAAGTCTCTCACCCAGAACATCCAGTTTTCTCTATTTAAAAGCCAGATCATTCTAATTTGTCTTCTAATGAAAAAAAAACCTCCATAGTCAGCTCTCTTCTGGTTTGATGTGCTTGCTTTGGGAACAGTTTGCAAGTGGATCTGTACTAAGGCTTTGGCTCTGCTCTAGTCCCATCACAGACCATCAAACCTGCCCTTGTCACACCCCTGCTCTCCTGCTACACGTATCAGAAGGATTTGACTGGAGATCATTATAGTCTGCTCACTTCTGAGTCCCCTCCACAGAGTCATCTGCCTCACTGAAAATGAAAAAAAAAGGTGTTTTTTGTCTGGTCTTAGCCCCTAATTAGATTATCTTTAGCAATTACTCCACTCTGGTGAATAGGTATACTTTTACTCTGTTTTCTTCTTAATTATGGTAGAAATATTTTACTGCGATACATCTTTTGCCTTGCTGTGTTAACTTTTCTCTCTAATGTCTCACTAGATCAGAACAACATCTGTGTACACCATGGAGGCCATGGTTCCCATCACTTTTTGATGAATGGACCTCTACCAACCTTCAGCATTCTGCACAGAACACCATGCACAGGTATTACCTAAAAATTAATTGGAAACCTTATTGGAAACATGGCTTAATGTAGCTCCAGAGACTGGCTGTGAATTAATTCCTATGGCTGAATATACCCTGTCTGAAATTTCTTCTGAACACCCTCAGGTGCTGAGGGCAGAGTGGATGGAGGGCAGAGGGAGTTATCCAGCCCCAGCAGCAGAGCTGCTGTCCTGAAGGGCTATGTGTTATGCTGTGTTTTACTGTGACAGACCCCCTCTGATGGGTATGTATCAAACACAAAAAAATTTTTGCCATCAGCCATTTCCCCAGTCTCTTTCTTTTGTGGGAAGTGGATCATGGTCCTTTGTTTACCTGCTTGGTAAATTATATCCGATACCTGAAAGCATTCTGTTGGTTTTCTTCTATAGTGATCAGTAAGGCAAAATCTACAAAATCATAGACTCATAGAATGGTTTGGGATGGAAAGGACCTTAAGATCATCCAGTTACAATCCTTGTGCCACGGGCAGGGACACCTTACAGTAGACCATGTTGACCAAGACTCTTTGCAACCTGGCCTTGAACACTGCCAGGGATGGAGCATTCACCACTTCTCTGGGCAGCCTGTTCCAGTGCCTCGCCACCCTCATAGTAAAGAACTTCTTCCTTGTATCTAACCTGAACTTCCCCTGTTTCAGTTTGAACCCATCACCCCTTGTCCTATCACTACAGTCCCTAATGAAGAATCCCTCTCCCACATCATGTAGGCCCCCTCCAGATACTGGAAGGCTGCTCTGAGGTCTCCACGCAGCCTTCTCTTCTCCAGGCTGAACAGCCCCAACTTTCTCAGCCTGTCTCCATATGGGAGGTGCTCCAGCCCCTGATCATCCTTGTGGCCTCCTCTGGACTTGCTTCCACAGCTCATTGTCCTTCTTATGTCAAGGACATCAAAACTGCACATAGTGCTGCAAGTGGGGTCTCATGAAGGCAGAATAAGAGGGTCAGGATCACCTCCTTCAACCTCCTGGAATAACAACACTGAGGCCATCATCTTGTTCAGGACTGACTGACATGGTTGACTACAGCTGTATTCTAAAACTTCTACCATCCAAACTAGGATGGCCTCATCCATGCTGCACCAGCTCTTGCATGGTGTGCAGGGACTGTTTGGGAAAATGCTAGCTGTCTGAGATAAACCCATCACTCTTCTCACAGGGTAAGATAGGGAGGATTCAGTTCCAGTGCCCAGCAACTTTCCCTGCATTTTTGCATCCATTTCTATGGCAGCTCTGCTGATTTATGTTAAAACAAATCATGTCTTTAAAAAACAGAGGAAGGGAGGACCCATAACTGTAAATCAAGCATTGCAGCTCTGATACTTGGAAAGATAATACAACAAGTTATTTGCTCATCCCTAGAGTATTGCAAGTCTATGAGAAGCAGCCAACACAGATTTGTTAAGAATAAAGCATATCACATGAATTTAATTTAGTTCTTTAACCCAGTGGATAAAGGCAAAACAGTTTTCTTGGCTGCAGTAAACATCTTGGCATAGCCCTGTGAAATGTCCTCACTGACAGATGAAGAAAACTGGTCTAGATGAGCACTGCTTAACCCGGAGGATGCCCCACATCAGCAAAGTCCAGCATATCAAGTCCCTGAAGCCACTTTCTGTGATGAGACATGAGGAAACCTCTACCAGCTGGAGGAAGCCATGGGCTTCCTGAGAAGGGGGAACATCCTTATTCAGAGGAAATTGCTATAAGGCAGAGAGCACAACTGTCTGAAAAAGTCATGCTCAAAGAGAACTTACAAGTTATTCACTTTCCACCACCCAAGGTCAGTTCTACCCCAATTTCACAATGGTTAGAATCATAGAATAGTTAGGGTTGGAAAGGACCTTAAGATCATCTAGTTCCAGCCCCCCTGCCATGGGCAGCTTTCCTGGTGATACAGAGCATACTCTTACACAGTTTGCAGAAGATAACATTATGGGAAGAGATGCAAGTGTTTTTTTTTTTTTTGGAAGACAGCATTGGAATTCAAGTGATGGAGATTGCTTTCAGAAATAGCCTATAACTGATAAAGTAAAATTAAGTAACAGCAAGTGCAAAGTACTTCACTTTTGGAAGAAAAATGAAGTGTAAAACCCCCAAACCCAAATGGTGAATATTGGTCTATTCCCCAGTATAGTAAAAAGAGAGTACAGGGCTGAATTAGATGAGACGGCTGAATATAAGCCAGCAGATAAAATGCTGTTGAGCCATTCCTGTGTATGTCACATGGAACAGATGAAAGGCTATTATTCCACTCTGCTTAGCAGGGGCAAGACCTTTCCTGTGGTGTGTGTCCCATTTTGGGCACACACGCTTTAAGAAGTAGGGTGTGCGTATGTGCATGCATACATTTGTGTGTATCAGGGAAAGCTCAGCGAGAGCGACAGCAGTGCTAAGAGATTTAGACAGCGTGACCTATCCAGAAAGACCAACCAAAGCAGGGGTTATTTAGTTTAATAAAGAGAGCATCAAGTGTGGATGTGGAAACAGGCTTCAAGCAGAGAACAGTGCTACAAAGGGAACACTCACAAGAGGCATTTGTTACACACCAAGAGCAGCCTTGCTTAGACATTAGGAAACAGCAATTAGGAGGATAATTACACACTGGGACACTAGGAAGGCTATGAAAGCCCAGGATGGGGATGGCAGGCACCTTTAAAGGTGTAGCTACCTTTCATCACACCTTAGAGTGAAGAAGTGGTGTGGTGTGAGTGCCCCTTTTGCACTGTGGTTCCCATTTCCCTCCACAGCAGTGCAGGAGACATTTCCAGCGGCAGCAAAGAGGAGATGGCTTTGTTATCCTGAAGTCTGTTCTCTGTTTCTATCCCTTAGGATATTCTTAAACTTCCCACTGAATTCACATTGATAATGATTTTACTTGGTTCTATTACAAATGACAATCTTTTTGGTGTTTTTTTGTTACTGAATATTTAATCCAGTCATTTCCAAGAGTTGGGATAAATTGTGACTGCATGGTTGCTCTTCAGTATCTCATGCCAGCAATCACAGTGATAGCATTACCTTCCTTGCTGGTGCCCAGTGTAACACTAGATCTTTGCCTTCCAAAACCTTTCTGCTTTCCTTTATCGCCACATTCACTTTCTGGAAGCCGGCCAGATCCATGTCTGCAGGCCCAGGGGATCAGACATGGTGAGGGAACAGAAAAGCAGTGTTTTCCCTGCAGTTCTTCACTCTCAGGTGGGAGCTGTCAGGTTTCTCTATTCTCAGGTCCTCTGAGGAGGGCTCACAAGTACAAAGCAGCTTTGCAAGGCAGAGATGGGTGACTGGAAAAGCACGAGAAGACCTGAAGGACGGATGCAGCTCACACCATTTCCCCATCCTAAAGAAAAGGCAATAAAAGGCAATTAAAAGTGAATGCACAGCCCCCCTCTCTCTAATTCTAGTCCTCCTCTAGTAGATACATTGTATTTTCAGGATTTACCTATTTTTCCATTATAGTTTTTAATGTCTTACATCAAGTGGGTATGAAGAGCAAACGAAAGCAAAAATCAAAACAATACCCAGAAGAAAGGGCAGCAGTTTATTCCTTTGGGATATTCTTTAGGATCTCTCAGTTCCTCCACTGCCCTACTTTGATTAGCTGTTCCCCCTCCCCCACTACGTCTGAAGTCGTGTTAATTTGTTGGCACAGTCATTTGGGGCATGATGAGTTTTGAAACTACTGTTTTAAAGCCAAGGAAAATCCTGCCAACTCATGTCCATGAAGTCAGGAGTTGTCAAAACAAACATTGCTATTTTCTGAATTGTCCCAATCTGCACCTTCTTGTGCTTGTTTCCTCTTTGCCTTGCAGGAGAGTAGAAGCGGAGCTGTGGTCAACAGGCACATGACATTCCCAACCTGAGCTTTGTTTAAGCCTGAAGAGAAGGGAATGTGACCTTTGCAAGTCATTTGTGGCATCTTGCAGTTGGCTTTAAGCTTTGCATCGGTTGTCCTGATCCTAGCTTGCTGTGCAGTCACAGCATGTCACGCACTCCATGCATACAAGTGCTGTGTGAGAGCTCAAGACAGATGCATGCAGACATAGATCATTACACTGGCATATTTCAGATACATCTTCATTATGCCATGGACTGAAAGGCTAGTCCACATGAGCTCAAGCTGTACAGGACTCTTGCTCATTGCAATGCACCCCAGACCGGTCTCATTTAAAAAGCTTATTATTTTACCTGTGTTTTCTTTCCTATACTGGATGTGGAATAGCTGTACTGTATTGCACTGCACTCTCTTTCGTAGCCAAGTTGCTTTGTACACTTCAGCTTATTAGTGAATGGAATTCTCCAAAAGCTGGGGGGGACAACACACATTTACACACCTTTGAGTCAGTTATCCAAAAACTGTATGAGGTATCTTGGGCTTTACTTAATTCAGAAGCTAAAAGGGAGCTCTTATTCTTCAAACTAAGAAACTTTGAGTTCTAAGGGGATTTATTATTATTTTTAAGATTAAGCAGATCTATGTCTTAACAAAAAAGTTAAGCTTCCTAGGAATGCCTGCAAGAGGAGCAGCCAGCACAGGAAGGGGTACTGAAGCTTGGCAGAGCCAGGGATGCTTGTGCCAAGGGATGCTGGTAGAAGTAATGGCTTGGCTGATGCAGAAGCTGATGGTTGATGAGGTTGACCACCTGGCACATGAGCTTGGATGATGTGCCCAGCTTGGTGGCAGGTGGTTTTCTTCCTGAGCATTAGCTCTGCCAGCACAAACCCATTCATCAGTGAAATCAGTGTCACTGTAAATACAGAATCTGGCCTGAATCTGGCAAAACGCTCAGTGCCTCCATCCCTTTGTCAGTGAAGCTGGAATTGCAGGTGATCTGTCCTGTCCAGATTTGATGCTATAGCAGAAAGAAACTGTAAAAGGCTGTAAAAGCCAATTTTTTTCCCCCAAAAAGAGGAAAATTATAGTCTCTCTTCTCTTTCTTACCATATTGTAAAACTGGTATTTAAACAGTTTTTTCTCCCCGAAAATTCAGGGAAAACAGCAAAATTAAAACAGCTCAGATAAAAGCACCCACATTTTCTAGTGACTTCCTCCCATCTCTGAAAAAATCCTGAAACAAACCAACCAAATGGAAAAAGCAAACTAAGAAAACCAGGGTTGTTTGCTCATTGATATAACAGTAAAAAGAATCAGCCCTGCTGAGGAATTTCTTATTATTTTCAGTCCTGCTCGGTAAGTCATTTTTGTGAAGCACTATATTGTGGTGATGCCCTGCTGATGTGTTAACAGGAATGATCTATCTGCATTGCCATTCTGAAGCTCATCTTTATAACCTGGATGTGCACGTTTGCTGCTATTTGATATTTGTTATCAAAACAGTCAATTTTCTTTTTAATGACCTGGTAATTCTTAAACTGGAAAAATATAAAAGGTTTCAGAAAGAAAAAAAAAGGCAGTTTAAAAAAGGAGAGGAGAATCTACAAACGACACATTGTTAATTGTCTTTAGTAGTAATAGCTGCAAGTTCTATTTGTATTGCAGTAGTGCCAATATACTCTGTAAAATGAGGTGCTGGACAAACACTTGAATTCTTTTGATGGATTTAGTGCTGTCAGGAAGTGTTATACTGAAAGCCCTTATGAATTCTTATTTATTGGGTTTTTTAGTCTTTGATGGTGCCCTAGTATCTGTCTGAGATTTGGCTTTTATTGTGATAGATGTTGTACATGCACTCAATTATCTCCATTGTGAAAAGCGCTTTAATGCATGCTTACTTTTAAAAGGGAGCTGAAACACTCGCCATGGAAAAGAGCATGTTTGTGGAGCAGAGAACAAGCCTCATCAAATAAAGCATATAAAGCACAGATTTTTTGTAAAGCCACACTGCAAAGGTGTAGGAGGTACCTGAGCAGCCTCCAAACATACTGCTGTGTTTACATGTCACTGAAGACGTGGGCTGTTGGCTCAGATGCTGGAAGTGGCACACTATGTTAGTACAAAATTTACTGCACTAATCTGCAGGTATTACATGGAGCTACCTGGCTTCAGTGCACCTCCAAGCTGGGAAACCATTTGTCTGCTAGCCCTAACTCAGTGAGGGCCTGAATATGTTTTTTCCTTGGTTCTGTCTTGCACAGGGAGGATTTACGCTTCAGCCTAAAGCTATATTCCTAAGTATTGTGGCTGTGTTGGGCTTCTACACAGTGCAAAGCCCCCATAGACTTTGCAATCTCTCCACTGTCTAGTGAAAGAGCAGGGCGTGCTGTTGGTGGCACAAAAAAGAGCACTTTGCTCTCCATATTATGGAGACCATCATTTGGGTATTGGTACCCCACTAAGTGGCTTGCCCAGTGTCACAGAGAGTTACAAGGTACAGGCACATCTGGATCCCAGGGTCGTACACACAGTCATGTTTCTGGCACAGTCAGTAGCTGATCCTTGGCTCCTTCATTTGCAGTCCAGTGCTTTGCACAAGATTTGATTTGTCCAGGATCCCTCTTGGATAGATAGCTTAATACGGAATGGTTGCTTTCTCCTGCCCTCAACTAAGCTTGTCAGCAGAGTCAGCCTGTGATGTGGTTGAGGATAAAAGGAGACGCAGGAGTTGAAGCACTTCTAATTTTAGTAATATAGAGTTCATCCCCTTCTCCCTGTCAAATTTTGAGCTCTGTGCTCTCAAATTTACTTTAGTTTTTACTTTAGTTTTCTTAGATTAACTCAGACTGGCTCGAATCACAAACACACTCTTTGGTTGGGCGCAGCGTTCCCAGACAAAGCATACTGCGCTCTTTCTTTATGGCAAGCCATGCACACTGCTCATGTAGATTCACAGTTAAGGCTCCCTGTCTCATGATGCATTGTGCTGCCTCTGAAGACTAAGTAAGCTGTAACTTTCATTAAAAAAAACATCATAAATATATTTTACTACTTGGACTTGGTGCAAATGCGCAACTGACTCACTGGCTCGATAGCTGTAATTGCTCTCAAGGAGCCTTTATGGTCTATTGTTTCAATTATAAGAGAATTACATAGTCCCGGAGTACTTATTCACTCTGCTTTCAAGGAGAGTGAAAAGACCAAGTCAAAGCAGGAAATTAGACAAAAAGAACATCACTTCATTGAAAGTCTTCACCCCCCAAGTAAGGAAGGGAAACGCATGAAGCCCAGTACCAGTCATTTGTGAATGAGGTTTTATCCCTCTGAAACCATTGCAAGCCCATAATTGTATAAATTCAGATGCTGAGAGAGGAAGGCAAAAATCAACCATAATATACACATGGCAAAGGCGAAGTTCATCAGGGATGGGGCAAGGAATAGAATGAAACAATCTTCTTTCCTGTGATAAGTGATTGGGCAAAGGGAAAAGGAACAAAACCCAAGGATTAGGGTTAGATCTGCGAGAAGCTGAACTGAATTTTGAAGGATACCCTGTTGTTTTCCTGAGTAGAAAAGGCTTCTCGGATCTGCAACTTCCACAGCCACACACTCGCCATCGGAAATCATGGCATTATCCAAAGAACTGTAGAAAATGCTAACACTAGGCAGGAGAAGCACAGATCCCATATTACTTTGCAAGATCAGACCTTCAGATACCAGTCATCCCAATTCACTGCAGTGCTTTAATGACAACTTAGAATGAGTTTATCATAAATGAGAGACTGGAAATTGTCTACAATAATAGAACAATGCATGAACAGTAAGAAAGATGTTCTGCATATTTCCTCTATGAAGTCTGAGAAAGAAAGCATTGCAATGCTTCCAAATTTACACTTTAAAATAGTGGTGCTTTAACCTATATTTCATCCAGAACAATTAATTTATAAACGGGAATGTGAACACTTAGGTTAATCTCTTGGGATTTTGGATCTTCACATGTTTAATTTTCCAGGAGAGGATCAACAGCTCTGCTGCAGTGTACAAGACCCTCTGAAATATCCCATGTTCAAGTGGGATAGAGAAGATAATAATTACAGGGAAGAAAGTGGAGAAAGCAGGGTCCAGAGACAGTTTCAAGAATGAGGGAAGGCTGTGCAGGCAACTCAGAGTTGCTGAACAGCAGAGCCAGGAAGGCAGAGCTGCTGTGTGGGTCAACTACACAAGTGTAAAGTTCAGTTCTCATGCATAATGTCCAGATGGGACTCTCTTTGCCAGCACCATGCCCCAACTTGGTGTTGATATCACTCTTCCAGGGCTACATGTGGCCTTTAGGTTACATCTTGTGAAACCAATGCTGCTTGCAATTGTCAGCACCTAGAACCCTGTGCTTTTCCTTTGACTCTGTCTCTTCACACATCCTTAAATCCCAAAGGGCTTTGTTACTAGTGAGGTATAACTTTGTTTTTTTTGCTGCACAAAATGCCAGCAGGTTTCATGTCTTTTTCTCTGGGGTGTGCGGGAATTTAAGAGCACTAAATAGAGCTCAGAGTCTGTCTTTATTTAGCTTTATTCTTAATTATTATTTTAATCCCATTCTTTGCTACCCATGAGGAAGCTTGAACTAATGGAAGCTTCACTTGATGTCTCTAAACCACACAAAATGCTAACATTCAGATTCGGAGGCTTGTGGTGGGCAGGACTTGGCTATGTCAGCCCTACCCTGTCTAACAAACTGACCGGTGTGCAAGGTCACCTCTTATCGGTAGCATCTTCTGGTATAATTAATTTAGGGAATTATCTAGGAGAGATGCATTATTTCCTCTAGTCAATAGAGGGAAATCTATGCCTATCTAGCTAACGGGGACCCGTGTTTGCTACACTATCAACACAGTCTCTTTGAGCTGACTTCTTGTTCAAGTGGCACACCCCAAAGGCCTGTTTTTCGTTGTTTTCCATTTGCTACCTCTCTGGCAGCAGGGATTTTTATCTTGTTTGATCAATACATGATTATTTATTTCCTTTCAGAAGTTTTCACTAACAGTAAGGTTTTCATCCCATTCCTCCCTGCTGGCATATCCATACTCCAGCTCTGGACCCTGTGTAGATTTTCCTACAAACTGTGTTGCCTATGAAGAGATGGGGTCATCACTTAATCCCAGGAGAAAGCGCAGTGCTTCCTACATTAAGGTATTTCTGTTTACTTAGGGGAGCCAGCCCTAAGGCACAGCACTCCCCACTGTGTTTCCTGGTGACTTGTCCAGATATTTGCTATCTCCGTATGCTAACATGCATGCACTCCGTTTCCAGGTGTCCAACAGCCCTGTTTGATCCTTCTCCCATGGACTGGCCCAGCCCGGCATGCTTTGTGAGGAACTAGAGAGTCTTTCCCTGGCTTGTGTCCCAGACCACCCCCAAATGCATCCTGTCTTCCTAATGGAATGAGACATGGGCATGCAACATTCTCCCATCCCTTCGTGTGGGATGAAACCTGCATATGTGGGCTGGAGGGGCACTGAGAAGACTCTCAGGTTGCACAGCTGAGGACTAGAGCTGCAATTGGTCCTACAAGATGCTTCCCCACCATATACCCAGTTCAGTTTGGGTGTTTTTGAGACTCCTTTCACACAAGTTGGTGCCATGCAGCAGCAACAAGCAGCTCCTTTCACCTAACGTGTTGCTGTAACGCAGTATAAGATACTCAGGACTAATATGGAGGCAGTGGTGGTGGGGTGTGTGTTTGTGTCAGACACCAGCTGGGCATAAGCCAGTGTAGATAGATTTCAGATGACTGCTGGGGTATAGGGGAATTGCACAAGAGAATGAAAGCAAATCCAAGAAAATACATAAGGGAATAATGAGATACAGAATAATTCTTTATAAAAATATAATTATAATAATATCATCGTTTAAATAATAAAACATATTAAATAAAACTGTTATTTTGAATATAATATTAAATAACTCTACATAAAATGGCATGAAAGTGACAGTGGGCTTTATACCCAGCATAACTGAAAGCAGTTTCTCCAAGTAATTTTGGATAAAGAAAAGGGATATAAATAAAGATCTTTTACTTCTCCCTGGCCCTGGAATAATTTCACATCTTCACATTTCCCAGACTTTTTAATCAAATGCAGTATTAAATTGTGCAGATCACTAGATCTCTAAGTGATGGTTTATTCTTTGATAAGCCACTGGGCTGTGCTATTACTCTACATTTTAAGATTTAGTGTGTCACATACCAGCTTCCAACATGTTCAGAAGAATGAGTACTGCTAGTGGCAGATCTATATTGTACAGTAGCATAAGAATCTGATCAATAATTAATGCCACAATAGAAAATAAGGAGCTGAATTTTGTCTCAGTCACAATTTGTGTTTTCCTTGTGTACCTGTAAATGCATATGGTAAACTGATTACTGTTAGATCAAAGTCATTTTCAGGCACATTAAAAGTTATCTACTGATACAGATTACTTGTAATTGAATGCTGCAGTCCAGCTACCAGCTTCTTTGCAGACAGATGCTCTGTTCTCTGTAGGCAAACAGAAAGTTTAATTCAAATTAAAGAAGGCTGAGCTTCTGCCCATGTTTTTGTCCATTTTTTAAGTGTCTCTTGCACTTGATCTCAATCAGGAAGTATCCAGGTTCATCTGGATTGCATGGGCTTAGTTTTTAAGGGTGTTGCTCCAGAAGATTATGCAGCAGTCAATATACTAAAATATTAATCATATTTTAGCCAGAGCAAACAGATCAAGCAAGTGGAAGTAACCCCCTCCTCTCCAGCAGCCTTCTTGGTCCTTTGGTTGTTCAATTGCCTGTGTATTCCTTTTATTCTTTTTCTTTTCAGTGATGAAGCAGCACTGTAAGGTGATAAAGATTCCCAGTGTGTGCTCACTGGGCTTTCACCTTTGTCTCTCACACCCAGATTTGGTTACAGGATAAAATCCTGTGAATTCTATGTATGATTTACAAGAAAGTGCATTTTACTTGCCAATACACTTGCTCCTCTTTCTTAAGTTATCCACAGTGTTAAAGTGCTTACGAAGTCTTCTTACTATGCCCGTGTAATGCACTGAATCTGCTTGACTGTGGCAGCACTAAATCAGGAAATAAACTTTGCATTCTTGAAATACAGCTTTGAGGAGTGTAATGCCTCTGGTATTATTCTGTGTGGTTTATATTACGGCAAGGCTACTTATCATGGATGGAGATCCCGTCATGCAAAGTACTGTAAAACACAAAACCAGACAGTAATGACCAAAATCTCACAATGTCTAAGTAGTTTATTGGGGCAATTTGTGTTATGATTAGTACATGTTCCATAGGGTCTTCAGATCAAGAAATTCTGTGGTTTAGAATCATAGAATCATAGGATGGTTTGGGTTAGAAAGGACCTTAACATCATCCAGTTCCAACCCCCTGCCATGGGCAGGGACACCTCACACTAAACCATGTCACCCAAGGCTTTGTCCAACCTGGCCTTAACCACTGCCAGGGATGGAGCATTTACTACTTCTCTGGGCAGCCTGTTCCAGTGCCTCCCCACCCTCACAGTAAAGAACTTCTTCCTTATATCTAACCTAAACTTCCCCTGTTTCAGTTTGAACCCATCACCCCTTGTCCTATCACTACAGTCCCTAATGAAGAATCTCTCTCCCACATCTTGTAGGCCCCCTTCAGGTACTGGAAGGGTGCTATGAGGTCTCCACGCAGCCTTCTCTTCTCCAGGCTGAACAGCCCAAACTTTCTCATCCTGTCTCCATACAGGAGGTGCTCCAGTCCCCTGATCATCCTCGTGGCCTCCTCTGGACTTGCTCTCACAGGCATTATCTCAAGTGAGGTCACAGGTAGGACTGCCTGAAGAAGCTGCCTAAATCCTTGCTTGACCTGGCAGCTAATCCAGGCCGTTAAATGTGCAGATGTCCTGGTGATCTCTGCAGTGAATGTTGTGATCTCAGACCACACCTTGTCAGGCACATTCACGACTCAAGAGGTCACAGCCTCCATGGCCAAGGAATAAACCATTTCTACCTCTTCTGATTTAAGGCATGACAAGGGTTTAATGGTTGAAACTTGGTTTTGTGCTGACCAAGCTGCAGAAGATACACAGACACTCAAAGTCCAGTCTATCAGGGACATTACATTTGCTGTGCTATCTTGCAGATGGGTTTAATTTTAATGCCCAGCTTGATCTATAATTAGTTAACAGGTCTCTCTTGAGCCAGCTATGACAATGAGTTCTAATTTTCAGTAGCACATTTATAGTACTGGTCACTAAGATATATGTAGTTCTTCATCTTTTTACTGCTGTCCTGGAACATGTAATTAATTTACTGGATCTAGGGACACAGCTGAAAATATATTACTAATAACATAGTAACCATTAAAATAAATTCTAAAAATAATTAATTTACCTTTTTTCCATTAATAACCTTTATTAACTGTTTATATTATGCAGATAATACTCATGATTTTTGCATAGGCTTGATTTTGATCTTTGATGCCAAACATGGCCCGATAAAACAGTGATTTGATGTCTTTCAGAGACACGTGTTTTGACATGTCTTTGGAACCATGGAAGAGAGAGGTTGCCTCTGGGAGCAGATGCAGTGGACAGAGGGAATGTTTCTCCCTGGGGGTGGAATCATCCTGGTTCAGGTCAGTTTGTGAAACATTGCTCTCTGCAGGGTCAGCTCCTTGCCCTCTCAAAGAGGCTTTAGCATCCTTCACACACAGACATTCTCTTTCACACTCTAACAAGATTTCTAGAGGGTCGACCTCACTCACCAAGGGTGTTGTCCTGAGGGATGTGGCTCTTGGAGGCACATCACCCTGCGCTGCCGAGGGGAAAGCAGCTTATTATCAAACTGCCTCTCTCTTCCAGTAAAGCAGATAGTCTGATTTCTTGCTTCTAATCCTTTTTTCACCCTTTCCTGAAAATAAATTAGATATTTCAGTGCCACAGGGTCTGCCAGCAAGGACTCATCCTGCCACCCAAGCTACTTTACGCCTTTGGCTTGCCTTTTTGCTTCCCTTTCCCCTCTGTACCAGGTCAGTGTGGGCACACTGCTGTTATGCACCCAGATGTGGCCTTGCCCTGCAGAAGGCATCTGTTCCCTCTGTACTACTTGGTGGCATCCCAAATATTTCATCCAACTGACAGATTCCAGCTGATATACTAATTTCCTAGGAATAAATACCCTTGTCAATGATGAAGCAGAAGGTGATGAAATAAACTTCTCTTGGATGCCGATTTCATGGATGCCCTGAAAGATGTTGCAGTGAGGGGCAAGAAAAGAGTTTTCAGTATGCAACACAGCCAGATGCGTGCTACTTAGCTTGCAACTTTTATTCCCAGTGGGTGCTTTTCAGTGTCCTTGCCCAACAAGTGCAAACTTCTCCTCTGTTAAGCCAGCCACCTCCTCATAAAATGGTAATTCTAACTTGGAAAACAAACTTGAGTAACGCTCATAAACAGAGCCTGTGTCAGTGAGTTTTGTGAAGAACGCACAATGTGAGTCAGAGCTGGGAGAGCAGGGAGTCTGCAGGAGGGCCAAGTACAGGCATGGATGTTGGATGCTTGAAAGAGGACGTCACTGTCAGAGATTCTCCACTTTAAAGTGCAGTTATCATCTGGAAAGTGTAAAAGTGACATCCTGGTATGCCACATTTATTCCTCCTCCGCAATTTCTATTCCAAATTCACTCAGTCTTCAAGTCAATACCATGTTTTTCCCTCTGACTACCAGCACAGCTAGCTCAGCCTGTTACCTGAGAATCAAGCTGTGCTCTTTCTGCTTATTAAAACATTGCCAACTGCAAAGCTTCTGGAATCAGACATTAACTGGCAATACTGGGGGAGAGGCAGGAGAGCTGAGTGCGACATGGCTAGCACATTCCTAGCTACGGGAAGGAGAGAGAGCAGGGAAAAAAACGGTCCTTAAACTCAGCACGTATGCCTTAGGAGACCTGCAGAGAACACGTATTTACAGCACCTAGGTGCCTTTTTTATGCAGTTACTTTTCTATCACTAGATTTTATGATGCAGCAGCTAAATACAGAACCAAAGAGCCCCTTACTCAGGTCCCAGCAGTGCCAGATTTCCAAAGGCTTCATTATAGAGGAAACAGGTGAAAAAAGAACACACAGCCAGGATTTATTTGCTATTCACTTGCTCTGTCATCTCTAAACTGCAGCACTTCCTGCAGCATGTAAACCTGGCCAAGGTGCATTTGCTCCTTTTCTCACATTGTATGTGTTTAGTTGCTGAAAGTGTTTAAACTCTGTCTTCACCAAGGTATTAGGATTTCTGGGTAAAACCAGGAAATGAGAAATGATGGTAAAAGCTCAATCCCTGGCAGTGTTCAAGGCCAGCTTGGACAGAGCCTTGGGCAGCACGGTCTAGGGTGAGGCATCCTTGCACATGGCAGGGTGGTTGGAACTGGATGATCTTAAGGTCTTTTCCAACCCAAACCATTCTATGATTCTATGATGAGCAAACAAAAGCTTTAGATAGTTCAGAATGCGTTGGATTCAGAAGAGCATTGCTTATCTGGAGCTTAGCTGAAGTGTATGAGCTCCTGGTGCCTGCAAGTCCAGGCAGGGGCTCTCAGGAGGTCTCTCAGGCACCGATGCTGCTTCCCCATCTGGAAACTCTGCTGGCTTGAGCCAGCACTGCTTTGCATCCCATCTGACCACTTATCTTTGCAAAGACTAAAAGCAAAGAAGGTGCAGAATACCAGAGCATTATGAGGTTTCTGCACCTTCTTTGGCGCACAGGCACAGAAACGGATGTTCATAGAATCAAAATAGTTAAGGTTGCAAAGAAACTAAAGATCATCCAGTTCCAACCCCCGAATGAATGATGAACCCTTCAGAGCTGCTCAGCCTGGTTCTCATCCCACCTGCTTTCCCCAAGGGAAATATGGCCACTGAAGGCAGCAGATGAGCTGCCTTAGACAACCTTCTTGGTTTAAGTCCAAAATATATAGGACTAGAGAGCCGTTTTGGGATCTCACTTCCTCCTTGAAGATTGCACAGCTAACAGGTCCGCTGCACACAGAGGATGTGGTCCCTGCTTATTGTGAGCTGTGGCATCATGCAGACTGACTGTATCAGTCAGTTGCTGGAGTGGTTGTCTTTGGGCCAACCTTGATTGAAGGTTAATGGCAACCTGTGGCAGTGCTTGGTCACCCTCACAGTAAAAATGTGTCTCCTGTTCAGAGGGAACTTCTTGCATTTCAGTTTGTGCCCATTGCCTCCAGTCCTGTCAGTTAAAGATATTATATGTAGTAGCCTGCAGAGAACCAAGCAGTTGGAAGCTACTTCCTGTATTTCATTCTAGTGTCCAACTGAAGTGTGTAGCACAGGACAGTCCCTTGGAAAATCATTGGCTTGTTTCGGGGAAAGAAAGATGAGAGTCTTGGAGTTCACGCTGAACCGTGCTCAGTGCTGTCAGCCACTTGTGGATGCAGGTTCAGCACTCGTCTTTAATTCCCAAGGTGTGAAATATCGTCTTCAGTCAACTTGACAAGCATTTTTCTTCCAGAATGTAGCCTTCAAAGCCACAAATCTCAGCAGCAAGTACCACACAAATCTTTAAAACTGGGCAGTGGGTAGGACTTGCTGCTTTTGGTTCTTTTCTAACCTTTGCTGAGGCGCTGCTCTTTATACAGCTGTTACAACTACCTGATTACCAACCCCAATATTGCCAGTTGTTAATTAATTTTAGTTATTTATTATTTCCTCTTATTTGAGTGGTGGAATAGCCAGGTCACAGTGATACAGCACTAACACCAGGCACCCTGCTGGTGTTACAACAGGCCCTAGAATCAGCCAGGGAGATGTCGTGGCTGTATCACAGCAGACAGAACATTAGTGGTGGCTGTATCACAGGGTGGGTTGGAGATGTGGGTAGACCAGGATGGGTGTGAAAAGGGCTGCCCCAGACCAGGCTGGCAGATGAGAAGCCAGATGATCACAGGCTGAGAGGGGAAGCAGGGAAAGGATGGGCAGGGGCTGCCTGTGATGGTGGAGGGCATCTGCTCTTCCTTCTTTTGCTTCTCCTGTCTATTACAGCCGGATACCTGGATAAGGACATTATCAGGCCATAACACACTCCTGTTGTCTCCCTCCTCCAACACTCAGTCAGAGAGCTGTCAACACACTGCAGGATGGATAACATAGCCCCAGCCTATGCCCTGTTATGGTCTTACAGCCATGGCAAAGCCACACATCCTTTTTCCCCAGGTAGCTGAGGCCTGGGCTACACATGACCTACTGGCATCAGCCCCAGCATCCAGGTCACAACAGGAAAAACACTGGTGGTGGCCCATGTTGCAGTGAGGTTGGTGACATGGTTGGCTTAGGATGGGTGTCTCCTGTCCATCAGGGAGACATGGAATAGGCAGCCTTGACATGAGGCTGGGAAAACCCTGGGCAGGGAGACAGGGGGTGCCTGTCTCCCTGTGACAATGGCTGGTGGCTGCTCTGTTTGCTGGTGTTCCTGTCCTTGACAGCTAAATCTCCAGACAGGAACATGACCAGAATATGGCATGCACCTGTCTTCTGCTTTCTCTACCACTTCACTAGAGAGTGTTGCAACTTTGACCTTAAGATAAGGAAACACACAGAGCCCTACCCTGTATCCTGTCATGGTCCCATAGGCAGATGGAAGCTCTCCATAGCCATAAACAAAGGGAGTTCCATACAACCCACCATCTCTGGACTATGGAGTTCAGAGTGAGAGGAACATAGGTGAGGAATTATGCTGTGGCACTCAGCAGTTCTGGTCTGTTTTGGGGCACAGCAGCTATCTGACTGTACCAATGTGCTTGTTTGACTGATGCTACAGTCACTTCCTGCATTCCTGGCCAGGAAGCCACTAAGCTCCCAGCCGGTCCTCTTCCTATAATCATTGTGAGTCTGTCTGAAGAGAGAAAACGAGCAGGCTGCTTTTCTTCTTGCATGAATCCAGACCAAAATTTACTTTTTCACATAAGAAAGCACCAGAGTGGAATGGGAACAAAATGTCCAGGCGACAACTGCGCCTTGCTATCAGCTTGCAGTGTTTCCAAAGGCAGCAGATTCACACTTTCCACCACATTGAGCTAGATGGTGCATCTCAGTGCACAGGAGGTCAAGAAGTATTTGTTTGCTAAATGAGTCAAGAAAGAAGATGAATGGAGGAATAATTGCAGGGCTCAGCAACACATCTGATAGGTCAAAAGCGATGAATGCAAGAAGCATATGCAGGCAAACAGATGGATGAGGCTCAAGACCCTGATGTCCTCCTGTGGACCACAGCAGAGTTAGCCTTCTGGAGATGACTGTAAGTGTTGTGTAGAAATTTAAGTACTGCCTGTACTTCGTGAGCTCTTCGCAGGATGTAATACTGCTCAGAGAGGACATGAGCTTCCAAGCAGCCCTTTCTAGAGCCCAGCCCTACTGCTGAAGGCTTAACAAAAAGACTCAGACAAAAGAAAAGGTAGAATAGCACAGCAATAGCAAAATGCTGGCACTAGCCCGGACTGCTGTTATACTTCCTTGCTGAGCATGTGATGGATCATGGTATTAGCAGCACAGATTCATATCATATCTCTCCCCAAAGCCATGTGCCTATGCGTTAAGAGAGCTAATCCAAATTCAAGCTCTGCTCCTATGAAATAGAGTCACTGGAAGGCAGGATACCTTGCTGAGCGCCACCTCTGCAGAGCAGTCAATTATGCTAAGCTCAGTGTTATGGTTACGCTGGTGTTGAGGACCTCAGATGATTCTCCCTTTCCCAGCCCTGACACTTCAGGCACTGTATGAACTGAGAGAAATTCACTTTGAATTCTTCAGCTTCACAGGATAAAAAGTCCAATTTCCCTCCTAAACACCACTGGAGGATGATGACAGGGTCCACCATGCTGGAACTAATGGGGTCAGTGCTGATGTTAGACCTGGTCTAGGCTCTGAAAGTTGTTCCCTGCCAAATAGGACTAGTGAGATAGGAAGAGCTGGAGTAGTGCAATTGCTGGTTTAAGTAGTATTGCTGTGCTGCAGCTGAAGGTCTGGGCTAACCCCTGTGATGAAGAGAGTTACTTGAAAATCAGATGCTTTCCTTTGTGGTCTGTCTTTTTAATTCTCTGTCTCATGCACTCCATATATAAAGGTGTCTGTCTGCCTATGAAGGGGGTGAAAAGATTGATTTGTTAAGTCAAATATTCATGACTCCCAGCAAAGGGAGAGGAAGTACCTGCAGATCATTTATTTTGGGCAAGTAGCTGGAGTTCCTCTGGAAAATGGTACAACTGCAAATCTGAGACGCAGAGGAATCCTGACAAGGGATGAGTTATCTCCTGTCCTCCCTGTGACACACCTGGAATTAAAATCACTGACAGGTAACAACCCTGCCATACAATGGCTCATTTTCCATAGATTTCAGCAGTTGCCATTGCAGATCTTGGGGTCAGATTATTTAGAGAAGATCCCAGAGCATCCCTGTAATGGTTGTGATAAGGCATTGTGATAAGGTAGGGGATTAAAGGACCTCCATAAGACCAGGCAACTTTGCGAAGTCGAAAGGACTGTGCTGATCCAACCCTGGCACAGCAGCCAGCTTAGGAGAGCTTTAGAGGGGGATTTTCCATTTGCATTAAACCAGGAAGGAAAAGGAATTACGTGAGTGAAAGTTTCCAGCTGTGGCAATATCAACCCTTTGGATGCATTTAGCCAATGAGCTAGTAAGTACAGTGTACCTTTAGCATCACAGGAGACAATAACTTACCTTGCATGGCAGCTAATCACTGCTACCTCAGCTCTGCCCGCTCAGTGCCTTTGAGTAGAGTTCCACCCACTCATAATAAGGCCATTCATGCTCAGTCATGCACACAGCCTTCTCCAAATAGACACAGTCCTACTAATCACCACCTCTACTCTCACTTTGGTTGCCATTTGGGAGTATGATTCAGTACTAAAATGGGTCTCGGCAGCATAAGAAGCCTTTCTTGTACTCCCTCTCATTTAATGTGGCAGTTCCCTACTCTAATCATTCACCTGGTGCGGAGAGTAATCCTGTCACTTCAAACACTGTTCACTGTAACTGCTGCTCTGTTGCATACACCAGTCTGTGAGCTTTAAAACTATGATGCAAAAAGCATGTAGATTTTCATAGGCACTGATGTGTCTTATGAAAGCAACTTTCCTTTGTAGGAACAGACAGTTTTCACCTCGAATTCCTGAATTCCTAGCCAACACTTGAGGATGGTCTGGCACATCAGCTCTTGGCTTAGTGCTGTTCCTGCAGAGCCAGGGCTAACACCATGCAAAACCTCACCTCCATGCCTCCACGTCCCAAATCTCTGAGCTTCCATAGATGCTGTATGGCTATTACAGGTCTGCATAATGCCTCCAGGGCAAAGCAGACAAGATGTCCTCCAACAACATTTTGCTACCACTGCTCCTACCTTGTGGCTCAGGAGGGAGACAGGAAGCAGGAGTTGTCACTAGAGCTTTAAATACAATTTCTTTCTTCTCCCATATATTCAGGCAGCAATATTCTCCCCACTGCACAGCCCATGGTCCAAGCCTTGTGTCATTTTGAGGCATTTTCTTAACTTACCTTTTATTTTAGGCTGGAGTAAAGTTCTTGCGCACAACCGGCCACCCTGTCTCTGCTGAGTCCCTGTAGCTCAGCACTGAGGATCTGTTTTTCAGTGTGTCTCCTTAGATCTTGACATTGCTACCTGCAATTCCAAAGCTTGCTGGAGACAAACATAGAAACGTCCTGGATGTGCTAGTGAGAGATTTGGGTTGTTTTCAGTCACTCTTAGCCCTTTTTGTTTAAGTGGTCTTCGCTTTTCCTTGGTCCTGTCTATACAGGGACAATCAGGAAAGCTGATTTAAATTAACTAAAGGCAGGAGTTTAAAGTGAATTAGCAAAATTTCATTAAACCTCCCATTCCACAATTTAAGTGGCCTTAATATGACTTAGCCTTGGAAGAGAAGTAAACCAAATCAAGTCAAAGGCACTTGAATTCTGACAGTTCCCACAAATAGCTTTAATTAATGCAGTTTAACTGATCCTCTAAATATTTAGATCAGCTTTTGTGAGCAGCTTCATGTAAACAAGCCCTTACAACTGCTCTGCACTGAAATGTTTTTAGCCTGGTTGGATAGTTTTCCCTCATAAGGTAAATCCATGCAGGACTTACTCTGGGAGTCCCACTACAGAGGCTTGCACTTGGGTAACAGTATTGACTGGGAAAGTTGCATAAATATAAATCCAGGCTAGTTTAGCTTCTTCTAATGCCTACAAGCTCCAAGCTAATGTGTTTTCATACTATTACATGCACACACACACACAGAGACTACATCATCAGTTTAGGAAAGGAAAGTGATGGTGTGCAGCCCCATTTCTCTCCTTCAGTTACCACAGAGGTCAGCTGTGTTGGTAAGTAGCTGCTATAATTTGCATTGTGCCCTAGTGAGTCCTTATACTGTATGCAGGCAGGCTGCAGTCAGGCTGGGATTTCTTTTAGGTGGGGTGAGACTTACATTAGCACAAAATTCATCTGCTTCAATGGGCCCTAGAATGGCATCAATTAGGACATATGGTGATTTTGTCTCTTTCTTTTCCTTTCTTTAAAATTACTTTTACACACATCTTGTATTTGGCTGGTGTCAGTTCTGTCTGAGGTCACAGCAAAGGACATGTCTTACAAACAGCAAAGATCACAGATAACATTGGCCAAAGGGACAAAAAAGAAAAGGCTATTTCAGCCAAAACAGACATTTAGTCAATTTGAAGTATATCTCATCAGCGTGCACATCAATCTGGCCCATTAAATAGTATGTCCTTTAATTCCTTCTGCCTTTATGAACAATTCCCTTTGTAGCTAAAATGCTTAGTGAAGGTAGTGCAGCCTCTTTTTTAGCAGGAACAGGGATGTTTGACTTTCTCAATTAGCTGAAAGTCCTTCAGCAGGGGGTTCCCCGGGGCACATAGCATTCCTTGGCTGGTCACCCTCATTCTCTGTGCTGCTTTAACCTGGCAGGGACTAAGTGCAGACTTTCCAGCAGGGTTTCTTCATTTTCCCCCAAATTTTCCAGTCCGACAACTTGAAACATCTCCCCCTCTTTCTGGGGGGAATCATCTGTCTATTCCAGAATGCCCAGACAAGTGCAGGATGTGCTTCCCCTTCTCTCCTGGCCCTCCTTTCAGCATCCTGTTTAAATCTGTCTTCGAGGTGGCTTTCTTGCTGACACAATGGTATATTTATGGATTTAGCCTTAATGCCATCTACATCTATGAGCGAGATCCATGCCTGCACAGAGTGGACTGTTTCCTCTCCCGTCCAGCTGAGAAAACCATCTTCATGCTGGCTGTGTCCTTGGTGTCTCCTGTCCTGAACATCATTGAGCTTTTCTATGTGTTTATCAAGGGGATTTAATTTTGGGGGAAAACAGCCAGTGAACTCAATTATATGCTGTTGCCTGCTATATAACACTTTTATAGCCCATCAGCTAGATGCCCATCTCCACCACTCTGGGCTTTGAAGAGATGAGTGCTGTCATGATCATCAGCAGAGAATAAAGTCATGGGAAAACCCAGCAGCAGCAGCAGAACTGTCCTCAGGTCACCATCGACTGACCCTGGCTTCCCTCCGATCATCACCCCATCTGATGGTCCCTGTGTGCTGCCAACCCGCACTGCCTTGTTCCAGACCAGGGCAGGTAGTTAGCAGAGCTCTCACTTCTCATCCTATTTATCAGGCTGTATCTTTGTGAAAGAGCTCCTCTGAAATAACTCCGGCAACTTGCAGTGCTTCAGCACAAATAAAATATTCCCAGTGAAATGAAGTGTCAGCATCACCTCCGCTGGATCAAAAGTCGTGTCAGAGGAGATATCAAAGCATGAAAATCTGCTTGCATAAAAAAGCCAAAAGCCTGAAGCCATCCCACCACCTTCAAACGAGCCAGGAGTCTGCACACAGAGCCGCTGTGCAGTGGTGGTGGATCAAGAGGTAGCGCAGTTTCTAGCCAGCCTGTTTCAGCTGTTGACATCTTCTCCCTGAGTTGTTTTCAAACTGTGCAAAGTTTAACTTTGGGAGGGAAAAAAAAAGCCCCTGGTCAGTGTTGGAAATCCTGCTGGATTCAAAGACTCGGCTCCTGCCAGGGATAGGGCAGGAGAAGCAGGACTTACCCTGTCCCACTTGGAGAGCAGTGCTGTAAGGGATCTGTTTTCTGTCAGGTTTTGCAGGTGTGGGGAGCAGCTGGCTCTGGGGATGGGTAATGGGGTACGCAGGCCTCCATCTCAACACCATTAGCTGAGGTGCCACCCGGGCAGGAGGAGCCTGCAAGTTACACAATCTGATGGAGCCTGTCATTTACTCACAGGAGCATCTGCCACACACAAGATGCTTTCCAAGCCCTTAAAAAGCATGCTTTTTTTTTTTTCCTTTTCCCTAAGCAATTTTCAGTCTAACAGACAAGCTGCACTTTAGGCATCTTTGAAATGATTTTCCCATGGAACTAATTTGATTCACTACACATGACACAGCACTGAAGGCTGTTAAGTCCCCTGTGGGGCTGCAGAGCTGTGTTATTTGCAGGCAGCAGCTCGGCAGTGGGTACCCATGGGGTGTTTCATGGTGGGCAGGATGTTGTGTTTACTGAGCTGCTTATCCCAGGGTTCAAACTGAAACAGGGGAACTTCAGGTTAGATAGAAGGAAGAAGCTCTTTACTGTGAGGCACTAGAGCAGGGTGCCCAAAGTAGTGGTAAATGCTCCATCCCTGGCAGTGTTTAAGGCCGGGTTGGACAGAGCCTTGGGTGACGTGGTTTAGTGTGAGGTGTCCCTGCCCATGGCAGGGGGTTGGAACTGGATGATCTTAAGGTCCTTTCCAGCCCTAACTATTCTGTGATTCTGTGATGTCCTTGGTGCAGCAGTGGCTGTGTGTGAGCAGAGGGGCACAAAGGACGCTCCCAAGCACTGCTGCTCATCAATGGATTTGGCCTCGCTGCCTGCCTGCTGTGACGGGTGCTGCAGGTCTCTGTTATGCACACTTGTCTCTTCTGTCATTATCCTAAATGTGTGAGAGCTCATCCCCCTGCAGCCACAAGACAGCCACTTTGTGCAAACGTGCATCAGCCTTCCTTCTGGAGCCTTTGCTCTTATAAAAAGATACCTGGAGGGCCATGGATGAAGTGGGGACCAGCTTGTCACACTTCCCAATGCTTACTGACTGTCTTGATAAACACCCAAAGAATTCTGCTGTTTGTATTTTTTGCATTTGAGTATTTTCATTCTGACATTTTTTTCCTTGGATATTAATGCAGGAGGGTAATTTGTAGGAAAACCTAGGGGATGCTGATCACATAGTATCTTCAGATGTTTTGTGCAGAAGTCCTTCAGCAGCTGAGGCAAAAAGCATCCTCTACTGACCCATAATACAGAAAACATTGTGTCTTTCCTCCCTGCACTATTTATCTCTTCCCAGTATGACTGTAAGGTAGAAGCCCTTTGCAAACACAGAGACTAAGAGAGGGGAGATAACTAACTTGTATCGCTCATAGGGGAGACAGCTTTCCCCAGTCCTGGCCATCTGGTGTCCCCGCTATATCTTGTTCTTCACCCCCTAAGGCATTTGAGCGTATTTCACTCTATGAAAACCCTGGTGTTTCCAGTTCTGGAACCTAAGTCTGGAAAAACTAAATCTAATGTCTCTACAATTTGATTCCTTGATGCTGTCGGTGGAGAGGCACAACATTTGTCATTGATATTGCTTATGATTAGTGCGTTGGTGCATCACTTCTTGGGGATGTAGGTGCCTGCATTACAGTGCCATGTAGCATTTTAGTCCTTCGCTGTAGTCCTCTGTGCCTTCACAGACCTGGCCAACTGCTTCTCTTACTTTTGCAAAAGACACAGACTAAGTAGCTTATGTTCTACTGAAATGGGAACTCACAGTTTATCTCATAGCCTGAAGGACTCTGTTTCTTCACACTTGCTGTTGTTTTTCATGGCCTTACTATGCCTGGCTGGCTTGGGTATCTCTCTGAGTTTATCTGTCTGTGCTGAGATCTGCACTCTCTTTTGTATCCCTCCATGTAAACGCATATTAGAGTGTGATTTCCTCTTATTACTTTAAGTTGCTCATCTGTTTATACCATGTTTGCAAAATACTGTAGTCTGTAGTATCAACTTACTACTATTCCTATATTTCTTGATCTTTGTAAACTAGGATATTGCTTATATGTGTCATCATTTTGCAATAGTTTTCCTTTAGAAACACAAATGAAGCTGATAGTCATAATGTTAAGTTTGACAAATCTTATGTGAAGGAATGTGGATTGTCACATGTATGACTAATGGAGATGGTATGCCTGATAATCCCACTGCTGATGCCCAGTCTCTTATAAAGCATTATAGTTGGCAAGTGAAGCCAAATTGCTGTTGGAAAACCTAATCTCAATGTTCAGACTCTGAATTCTAAATTCTACTCAATGCTATTTATGGGATCTTTTTGTGTGTCTTACAAATATACCGATTATTGCCAGTTATTAATGAAAACCATCCCTCCCATTAGTCCATACGCATAGTTGGCTGGATGGTGATGGTAGGGTAAACTGACTTCTTGTACACTCAGTCAAGGAATCACATTGCCACCACCCGAGACTTTAACCACCAAGACCTGGCAGTCCCTTTGTGGGGCAGGTCCAGTGAACTGTGGGTGCCTTGTGCTGACTCCAGACACACACACACACTCAGAGAGACATTTTGCCTCCACCCTCAGTTTCCCCATCAGAGTCTGAGGCAGAATTCAATGCACGAGTTTATTTGGTACAGCAGCAACATACAGCTCAAGCTGGGTGTCTCTGGAGAGGGACCCTGAACAAAGAAATCCCTGTGCAGTTATACCCTTACAATCAAAGTTTCCCACTCCTCACACAACAGTTTGGTCCAATAATAATATCTGTGTCTGGAGGCTCCTTGTTCTTCATTGGGTCTCTTCATTGTCCATAGAAGGGCCATTCCATCGCTTATTTTGAAAGCTGCAGCTTCTGCTGATGGAGGTAGTGTCCTTCCTTGCTTCATTATCTTTCAGTGGGAACCTGCTCTGGGGTCTCCTTCTACTTAAGCAGGTAAAAGGTTCAGCATATGAAAGTTCACAGCTTGCAGCCTGGGGCTTCAGCACACCTAGCTGCTAATGCTAAGCAAGTTATGCCGATCAAGTTCTTAACAAGTAGTATACCAAATCACACAACAGGGGTACCTGGACTTGGGGGTACTTAATATTTGTTATTTTTCCATATGAAAAAAGATGCTCTGACAGTCCAAAGCCACACTGAGAACAGCATCAAATAGTTCTGTCATGAGCAAAGCGAATATGAACAGTTCCCAAACAGCTCTGAATTTGGGATTTTGTACAGAACCAAATCTGAAATCAGTTCCTTTAAAACCCAGTAATAAGTGAAACGCGCACGCGTGCAAAGTGCATCTGTTCAGAAACGTGAAAAGTTCTAAACATAGTCACACTTATTAAAATCATTTCAGTAAATAATCCTCCTCAAACCCCTCCTTATGGATGCCTATAGAGAAGAAAATGATTAATTGAGTAAAAATTTGGAAGTCATGTTTGTACCATCAGTTACAGTCCTTAAGTACTGTGGTGAAGTATCTTCACAGGGTCTTCACATTGATCTGATTAGGGCAGTGTAATATTGTTTGGGTGTCAAACTAAAATAAGCTGCTTTATCTGTATGTTTAAAACCTTCCCTTTAGATTTAAATGGGTGTTTTGTTCAACCTGAAACAGATAATTTTGCTTGGAGGCCTTTTTCTTAATATAAAAAAAGAGAAACCCAGATCCATAAAAGCAAGGAGGTAGAAAAAGGCCAAGGTCAAGGTGATCTGAGGCAGCTGCCTTCAGATCTCTACTTGATCAGAGAAATGTAAAACCAGCTCAAAGTGTGGGTTATGGAGGAAATGATGGAATTCAGTTCACTTTGGTTATTGGCCTCATCACTGGGTGAGTATTATCGCACTGGCTTCCTTTCAGTGAGCACTACTGTCAAGAGCTGAGATGCAGATAGCTGCACTTGAGAAGAGCATGAGTTGGGTGTGAGTGGGTCCTTTGGGAGCAGGAAAATGTGGATGCAGAGCCCTGTTTTGACAGAGATAGGAAGGCCAGCTGAAGGAAGGGAGAGAGTGAGTGCTCCCACAGCAGCTTCCATTGATTTTGCATGGTCCAGTGAGGGAAAAGTTAAAATACTTGGGAAATCCGTGATAAAATATCACTGCTACAGGTGAAACTAGCTCAGCTTTTGGCCTGTTCTGACTTACTGTGTTCAGCTCCAATGTCTAAATGATTTTGCATCAAACTGCAACTCTCTCTGGAAATGCATGTCCAGCTGTAAACTTAACTTTTCCACTCCTGATCTCTCTCACTCCATTCTGTGGTTATGTTTGGCTGTTTCCGTGTTTTATTCCTGCACTGATCTGTTCGTATGTTTTTCATCAACCTCTAAAGAAAGAGAAGATAAAGGTTGGAGCCCTGTCGAGACACCCACTCTAATCCATCACTGAGGCAGAGCTCTTTGTGTGTAGCCTAGCCAAATGGCTGGGTTGCCATTTTCCTGTGAGCCTCAACCAGATCCCATACTTCCCTAGGGCGTGAGAGGATGCAAACAAAAGGCTTGGATCCTGTTCTGGCTTGTGACTAATGCACAAGCAGGTGGGAGAGTATAATATTCCCTTCCAATCCTCCAAGCCATTGGGCAGCTGGGAGCTAGGAAGCGGAGCCTTGTGCTCCAGCACATGAGCACCACAGGCGTGCTGGAGCTCGGCAGCACAACAGCTGGGGTTTGGCAGCTGCTCCATGGGCAGCATCTGCTGTGCTTTGGAAAAGGAGATGGGGGAATCAGCACCAACCACTTGGAAGGGATGTGCCTGTTTCTTCTTCCTGTGGTCCTGTTCAAGCATTGTCCCCATGTCCTTTGGCTCTGACCACTCTAAAGGAAGGGCCCCTGCAGTTTTCCTAGTGGATGCTCAGCTGCCATCTCTTCCCACATCCGTCTGCACGTGACAAAGAATGATGGTGGGAGCTGTGCTGCACCCCACGTTGGGTCTCTGCAGACCAGCAGAGTGGGTGTTAAATCCTGTGAGGAGCTTTGTTTTTGTTTCCCTGCAGTTCACTCAGATCTGGAGAACTCTGAATAATGAATGTCACGTTTACAAGCTTGCTGAATTAAGTAGCATTCAGCTTAATTAGGAGTATGGTGATTCAGGGAGGAAACCAAGGTGTACAGCAGGTATATGGTCCAGAGCAGAAAGTGGGCAAAGACCTCCCTGTAGACAACAAAGCAAGTGTACATGTGCCCCGTTTGGGCACTCTAACATGCCCACAGCCAGGCAGGTCTTTCCCCTGTGTTTGCACAGAGCTCTGAAGTGGCTTTTTACAGCACCATTTGTCAGCATAAAATAGTTTCCTGCTTGCTCCCAAGTTAAGATTTATTATTCATGTTACAATATCACTTAAGCATCCTGCACTGGTTGAGCTGGGAGTTACATGGACCCCAAAGATGATCCCAAAGTAAACTTATAAGGTTAGGTTTGTCTCTTTCTTGTGTGCATTAAGAAAATGAGGCTGTGGTATTTACTACCTTCCAGCTGAGCAGCTGTGACCTCGAAGGCATTTCAGGTTGACAGAAACAGGAAATTTCCATTCCCTGCATGAGCCTGAGTGACAAGCAAAACCCCAAAAGCTCATTGCTAAACATACATAGATTTTTCTCTATTTGTGGTGGTAGAATAGATGGATACCGAGCTCTCATTTCCTAGTGTCTGAGTGTGTGATAAAGCCTTAGGTAAGTTATTTCTCTTTCCCATACCTTACTTTCCTTAATGGTAGATTGCAGATAGTGGTGGAATTTGTAGGGTTTTTAAGTAGCTACAGCTAAGTAGAAATCTTAAGTGTGGACATCTCAGGTATAAGCTTTCGAGGAGGCAGAGACTCAGCCTTTCTTTGTACAGCACCAGTACAATGGGATCCTGAGGCAGAACTAAAGACGAAGGCAGTATTCAAAATGAAGGTGCAAGTTCAGATACTTCAGATCTCCTTTTTCCTCCGAGGCCTTGGCTGTCTTTCTAAACATTACGAGTTCTCTTTTTTCTCCTGAAGCTTTTTGATTTTCATTAATGGTTTTATATTAGGTTTCAGCTCTGTTATTTTTATCCTGAGAAGTCAGGTTTTAGTCCCTGGCACATGCTTACATTTTCCAAGATACTGTAGAATTTAAAGCTTATGAGAGCAACCCCGATGACACTCATAGAAACACTCAAGTGCTCAAGTAAGGCATAAATTTAAGAACCTTGTTGACTAGATTTAAATCTGGAATAATGCTGCGGAAGTAAGGCAAGTTGTCTGGGTTTATATTGGGTGTTTGGAAGGAGAATCGGGACTTCGTTTGTTTTATTGGAAGCACCTCTAATACCTTAATAGGTAGGTGTTCTGTTGTATAAGTGCAGTTAGTAAGGATGATTTGAGACTTCCTATATACCGTACTTTTGAAGGTTTACTGTAAGATATTGCAGTTGTAGCAGAAATTGCAGAAAGCACCATGTCCCCAAGGTACATTATGTGCAGCACTTCCCAGTGGCAGTAAATGTTCTGGCTTAATCAAAAAGATCACATTTCTTTCTATTACTACCTGCCTAGAGAAGCTAGAATAACTTTTGGCCGAGGAGTGCATTAGTTTAAATCTTAAATTTCAAAACTAAATTACATGAGGACTTGCAGATGTGATTCATATGTCCCCCATTACTTCCAATCTCTTCCTTTTTTCTCCTGCTAACTTAAATTTGTGTGAGAATTGCCTTGCTGTCAGTAGCAGTTCCACTGGTCAGAGGCTTGGCATGGCAAGCACAGCATCCAGGCATCCCCAGTGAGCTGGGGCTTTGCTCCCCAGCCCAGCCACCTTGCTGATCTCCTCCTCTTGTTGGAGGTCATTTAGTTAGACTGTTCCTAGTGAGTTGCCTGCTTAGCCTGAGCCATTCTCATAACTTGCAAATTATCCTCGAGCAGCCATAGCTTTAAATTTAAATCACTAAGTTCTGCTGTTTGTCCCTGCCCATGGCAGGGGGCTTGGAACTTGATGATCTTAAAGTCCTTTCCAACCCTAACTACTCTATGATTCTATGATTCTATTTGCAAGGTTCATGGAGAGATTTCTAGGGGCATTTGTTGGTCTTTGGGCTCTCCCTAACCTGTTCACTGCAGTTTTCTCTCTACTGGCTGTGATGTGTGAGCATCCCAGTTTGGTAAAGTGGGGATAACGCTGGTTACCCACCCACTGCATATGCCTGCCATGAAGATTTATGAGGTGATATTTTCAAAGTGTAAAGCATTATTTATGCTGGATGCTGTGATCTGTCAATAACAAATGGAGTAAACATTGGGTAGTTAAATATTTAAAGCACAGTCCTTGGAACTGGGACATCCGTGGCCTTTTCCAGTTCTGCTAATGCCTTCCTGCCTGTCCCTGGACAAGACGCTTCCCCATTCCTGACACTTCTCTCCCCCCCAGCTTTGATACAATACATCTATTTAGCTGTGAACTCTGCTGGTGAGCAGCACTCTGATAGGTGCTGGCTGCAAGGCAGGTACAACGAGCCCTGGATGCTCTTGAGACCCCAAGGCTGTGGGTGGAAGATTTCAGCCCAATCTCAATCCAGGGATGGAAAGGAAGAGCAGCTCTTCCACCCGTCCCCTTTGTTTTATTTTAATTTTAAAGTTTCCTGTTATTGTCTGTTCCCAATATTACATCTGCTGCATAGTTTGGCATGCCAAGGGCTGTTTTAGGGTGTCACTGTGTCACAGCTCTAGGAAACGTCTAGCTTAAGGCAGTGATAGCTGTATGAAGTGCAATGGCCTGAGACAGAGAAGATGTCAGGGAATAGACTAAGCATCCCTTCTGCTTTTGAACTTAGATTTCATGAACAGAATGATGAATAAACATGCATTCCTCTAGCTTTGACAATGAGGCTTTTCATGTTTTAAAAGGAACATGTTGACTTTTCCTCCTAGTTTCTCCTTATTTCAGAGCTCAAGTATATAGATATATAGGAAGGTGCCTGCCCCTTTTGTATTGTATCAAAATACTGACAGAAAAGGTTGCTACAGATATACCCCATAACAATTCATCAAATAGACAAGAATCCAGTTCAACTGAGGCAGTAGCCCCAACTCCAGCCATGAGAGATCACTAGCTGACTATCATAGTTTATATGATTCCCTGCTGTAGATCTTGAGAACTGACATATCTTTAGTGGAACCTCCTGTTTTGTCCATGTAAAATGTCCTCATTCAGTGTTTAGTCAGTACTCCTGGAAGTACTTCCCTTGCCCTGGAAGTACATCTTAGTCTAGTGTCCACTTATTTGACTGTGATCCAGTGGAATACCCAACATAGACACCCTTTATAAGTCACTTCCAAGGCACTTTTCATGGCGCTATTCCTTGAAGGACAGCAACACAAAGAGCACTGCTCCTGGATTCTTGGTACCAGCTTCTGAGTCAAGTGCAATGTGCATATTTTGTGATGGAGGGATTTTTTTCTGCAGTACTTAATGTTCGGAGAGAGTTTAATCAAGAAACATGAGTAATTGGCATTAACATTCACTTCTGAGCAAGAGAACAGCTTTGATAGCATCTACACTCATTAGACTTTTCGTTCCAAACACTGTTCATTACAGTGAGCGCTCTTTGTATTGGCTTTTACTTTGTAAATACAGCACAGATTCTGCTCGGCACAGGAGTATGCCTTGAACAGACACTGTGGTTACAGAAGTAAGAAGTTTTAACTGTCAAAAAGAAGCAAATAGAGCACTGCAGGTGCTTTGGGAAAATTTCTGAGCTGTTCGCAACACGACAGCGAAACCTGCAATGACAGGACACAAGATTTATTTACTGGCTGCTTAATTGGAATGAGTAGGATTGATTTTGTTCAGATACTGAAATGAATCCTTGAAAAAGCTCAACCTTCGACTTTGAGAGGCCTGATGAAAGGTTGTTGGGGTGCAGTTATGGTGCCAGGACCTCTTTTTTCAGTGCAGGAGCATGAACTGTGCCAGCAGCAAGATAGGAGGGAGCTAGACAGGTCTCGGTAATTCACACTTCTGCATGTTTATGTATTTGCTGAAGAGCAAATGGGTACTGATCCCCAAAGTGACTGTATCAGCATGTCTGCACTGCTCTCCCTGTCCTCATTCTGTTGGAATTAGTGCAGGTGGGAGACATTCAACCCCCTCACAGTGTCTGTTTACGCGTTTAAATGCATCTTAACTACAGATGTATGAATAAGCACTTCCTCTGTTCACTGTGGAAAAGATGCACAGAGTGATGCTGATTTTCAGCTAGATTATAAAATAACAGTGAGGATATTGTGTTACTGTAATATCTAAAATGGCCCTAGGGCAGGAGATGGGAAGTGTGTTCTGTGTCAATTCACCCCTTCACTCTCTGATTGAATTTGCACCCAAATCAAGTAGTTCAAAGTCTCAATTTGTTTAATGAGTTGACTTGACAAATAGATCATTTTCTTTTAGCAATTACCCTGAAAATGTGAGACAGCAAGAGCTCTGATTTTCATATCTATCAATACAATGAGACTGGGGATCTTGTTCTACTGTTCTATGATACTTAACATTTTCACAACTTTAAAGCATTTCTCAGGTAATGTGCCATCTATTATTTCAAGTAATGCTAACTAAGCTCATATTGAGTGAAGAACAGAAATGTCAATTGCTTTATGCCAGTGCTTGAGGATAACGTGCCAGTGCAAGAACTCCTGGATCCCAGTTGCCTGCTGTGACCATCTGACCTGAGCTTTTAGTCATTGCTAAAATGACTAAACATCCTGCAGGGTGATCTGCAATTACCAAACCATTTCAAAGAGACCATTTACTTGGTCTCTGGGTGTACACTGGGTATGGTATAGCCAGAAAATCTTAGGGAACAATGCTCATTTAAAGAAAGCTTTTTTGAGAAATGCTGCCTCTCTAATTCCAATGTAATATGAGATTTGTTTGGTTAAACTCTTCATCCTGGACTCAGCAGTGCAACCCAAGAAATAGGACTTTGCTTGGTTTTGGCCACAGTCTGTTCTCACTGAACCTAATGTGAAATTTGCCCTCACGAAAAATATAGTAGTTGAGTGCCCTCAGACAACACTTTCCCAGTCACCTCTCCCTAGATACAATGGTTTTTGCTCTTTCCAGCCTTATATTCTTCAAGCCTGGATCCCAGGAAAAAGGCTTAGGTGAACTCAAGACATCTTTCTCCTTGGCTGGACTGAAGGCTGATCTGGGGCACTGGCTCAGCATGAAAGAGCCCTGCCTCCCGCTATGCACAGGTGAAGGTGCTACCAAGTCTCACCTCTGACTCTTATTCTCTGTCCCCAGCTATTTCCCATCACAGGCATTTATGGGATTACACTTGTAGTAGTAAGTCCATGCTAGGGCAGACCATCTTGAAGCCATTGTCCTGTTGCCCACCAGCAGCAGCACTGGAGAAGCTGTCGCTCACTGGAGACTTATCAGATGTTGGTGTTCACAGTCTCCTTTCCCTTCATGGTCAGAGAACCTGGCCTGCAGGACTGCATTCCAAGGCTGTAGCTCTGGTTCTTGCAGAGTGGAGGGAGAAGTCTGTTGAAGGGATAGAAAAGTGAGGGAGTCCAAGCCAGAACGGAAGGATGACACAGCCCTGATGGACCAGAAGAAAGAAATAGCCTGAGGAAAGAGTGTGAGGCAGAACAAGGGGTAAAGGATAAAGGTAAGACCATAAATATGGGTGGGAAGGAGCAGCGCAAGGTCTTAAGGGCAGAATTAGAGATATGATGAGACTTGCTAAGGACTGTCAGTAAAGAGATATACAGTCTGAATGGTAATGGATAAGGAACTTTAGCTGCAGTGCTGTGAATGCTAAGGAATGTTGAGGAGGAAAATGGACATCAGAGAGTTTTCAGTAATCTAGTTAGACAGAAGGGACCTTCAGACCTTAGAAGCTCTTTGGAACCAGGTGAGACTCTCATGAGAACATCCCCCCTTTCTTAAGGGATTCATTTCTGGATGGAAATAGCATAGAAAGACCCTTGCACAGCAGATTTCTGTCACTGCTGGCTTCACTCCTAGCTGGAAATGGAAGGCAAAAAGAAAAATAAATGCTTTTTTTCCTCCAGCAATCCTTAATCATTGAACTATTGAGTAAGCCTGTGAGTTTGGTTTAATCAATGCTGGTCTGGTCAAACTTGTCACTTATAGACAGAAATGCATGTATGCTGGAAGAGAAAACAAGACCAGAAAAAACAGTATTGACAACAACCTTTGGGAAAAAGAGGATTTTACTTCTCCTACCCTCATATATTTTAAACGTCCTAGATCAACGTTCACAGAAGCAGTCAGAGCTAAGTCTGCAAGATCAGTTCACACTAAGGAGCTTGAATAAGTGACCTGATTTGTCAGAAGTTCGGAGCACTGATTTCCCATAAAAGCAGTGGAAATACCAAGCATTGAGTGTCTTCCAAAACAAAGTTTTAATTAGCTGGGACACTTTTTCTGATCCCAGGGTCTTTGACATGTCTCCTGTGATGTCTTGAACTTTTCAGCTTGGGTTCGTAGTAGAGGAACAATAAGTGACCCCAAGTCTGGTGTGTTCCAAGTGTTTTGTCACTGGATCTTGGAAGAAAAGCAGGCCAAACCATGCTGAATTTTATTCCTTTTCTATGCTGAGGGGAATAACCTTAAGAAAAGAGAAATCCTCTGTTTATTCATGGAGCTCATTCTAAACAGAAAAAGCAGTGAAGGGTATCTGGTGTAGCTGAAACTAAGTATAAACCAGCAGATCTTTCCAAGGCTAAACACTGGCTCATACTAAGAAAAATAGTCTTGAAGACTTTGTGAAACCGCACTGCTGACTCCTTCCCTGTGCGTGTTATGGTAGATACTTAACTTTGGGCATCTCACTTTGAAAAAGTCAGCATAGGTTTTTTTATGCTGATTAGCTCCATTTTGGCAAAAAGATCCAAATTCACTAAGGGAGAGATGGAGACATATTGCACACCAGCGCGATAACTTCGTGTGACAGCAGAGTCATGATAAATACGCTCCATATCCAGAAGTTCAGTCTGATACATAGTCTGGACCAAAGGGTTCTCTCGCAATGGGATGATCTATTGTATTGCCCAGCCAAGTGGAGTGGCATTAAAATGAATTATACCGGGCTCCTGGTTTGGAAATTGTCTAGTCCATTATTTTTTAAGTACAAATTTCTTAAAGGGCAGAAGGAACCTTGGAGAGGGAAAATGAATTGGAAACAAATTGTAACCGTGACATTCTGCCCTCTTTCCTCTTCTTGCCATTTTTTGGCAATTAGGACATTATTTCCTCTTTCCTGTCAAGGACCATTAGGGCTTGAAAAAGTCTCTTCAGTCTTATGCCTTTCTTCTGATTTGCAGAAAGGGAAGAAGAGAGTAGTTTATCCTTCCATACGTGTGATTCCCTTTTCCTCTTACATGTCCTTTTATTGTTTTCTGATAGTTTTATAAAGAGAACATGAGAGATGGACCAGTGGGTCACCCAGGCTAAATCCGTAGTCTATTCCAACTCTTTAATGATGCTGCAGACCACGATGTGCTGTACTGTTCAACCAGTCTCTAGTTCACACACATTTCTGTGTATTTATAATAATCACATTTCTGCATGTTCTTCCTGCTGACTCATGTGTAAGGTTTCCAAGCTATCCCAATCCATTCTCAGGCTGCTAGGTAAATTCATTTTCTTTTCTCTTCTTCTTCTTTCTTTCTTTTTTTAAATCTACGCTAATTTTAAATATCCTTTTCTTATGTTGACCAAGTGCAGCTGTGCAGCTGCCACAGCTTTTGTATTTTTGCTGTAGCTAGAAAACTTTCCAGCACCATTCTTCATGCAACGTGTTCTCTGGTAATAGCTAGTGCTTTCATGATGTCAGAGAGGATGAGCCTCAGAAAGAACTACTGATTGTGGCTTGTCCAAGATATCCTTTAAGACAATGCAATTTTGGTCCATTGCAGCCTATCTACAAAACCTGATCTTTCTCACACAGAGCACACATACAGGTGGTGAAGAGTATTGTGTGAGTTCAGTGATTCACAGCATTATTTGATTGCCATTGGTCTCCTCATCTCCCCTTCACCTCTCTTTGGACACTGAGCTCTTACAGGTACTCACTTTGCATTTTGACTTCTCTGGCCTTCAGAAAAGTGTGCACTTTAGTGTGATACCCAGATAGACAAGGAGGTAGTTGTGGGTGAATCACCCTCCATCTTGGATGTGCAAAATTGTTTAGTTAGCTTATTGAGCCCACAGGTGGAGGGGACTTGCATGTGTTTCATCTGGATTCATACACAGTTGGCTTTGGATGTGCTAATCAAATATCCGGGAAAGCTGCTCAGGTCAACATGGATTTGATTTCACATCAAGTGCTTACAACTGAAGTCCTAATTTTGGACTGAGATGCCTAAGTCACCTGCAAGAAATAAGATTTTGTATGATCAGAGGCTAGTTGCTCATTCTGACATGCTGAAAACATTGGTACAAGTACCCTTTTCTGACAGTTCATACTGCTGTCTGCATCATTGGCTCTGTTTCTTGCATGGTTTTATGTAAACTTTTCAATGTGCAAACCCTCTGCAGTGATGATCAATTTGTGTAATTTAATAATTACAAATAATTACATACTTCGGATTTTTCCAGTGTCATGAACAGCTGCTGATGGGTCTACAAGCAGAGAGTCTCGGTCCATGCCCTCCCAAGGCTCTCTTGGAACTGCTCAGTGATGTTAAGCGCTTAAACAGCAGGGACTTTCTGTGACCAGTCCAGCTTGCTCTGGTATTAGAAGCCATTTAGCAAATGGTTGTAACTAATTTAATTAAGATCAGATGTTAATGCCATTTGTGAAGATGATGCCGTATGGACACAGGCCTACTGTTCTTTGGCTCTGAAGCATCCTCCTTGGATTTTTGGAGTGCCGTGACATACAAGCACTAACGTGCTGACAGCAGTACACAATAAATGGTTGGAGTATTCAGATATTTGTCATTCAACTAAGGTATTCTATCCACTAAGCTGTCAGATGCCGTCAAGACCAGCAGTTTTAGCTTGCTTGAAAGAAGTAATTCCTCAAAAGACTGACTCAAAATGATCAATGTTCTTAAATTCATCTCCTTTACTGTGTAATTTGCACTTTGGGTTGAATTTACACTAAAGATTGGTCTGCACTGATAGTATATGTCTACTTTTTGTCAGGCAATAGAGGGGTTCTGACTAATTGTTGGTGCTTTTCTGCTGTCTTGGGGTATGTCTACATGTTCTATGGGCTGTCACTACTGTCTTCTGTCAGGCTGGAAAACAAATACCCTCACTCAATAAGTTACTTTGCAGGTCAAGAAAATCCTGTTTGTGGAAATCTGACAACTGGCACAATTTCCAGCTAGACTGCGGAGCTCCCTGCCACAGTGAAGGTACTAAAAGTTTATATGGTTTCTAGAAGATATTATACAAGTTCATGGAACCTATTATAATGCCTTCTCTTTGTCTAGCAATGGTGTTGATGACAAACGGAAGATAGTTTGGATCATGGAGTCGATTCAAAATATGCACGTGCTTATACTTCTACTATTTACACCCATCAGGACTTGTGTGAAGCATCAGTTGAAATGGTAGCTGTTAAAATCATTGTCAATGACTCACATTTCACCACAATCAAGTCTGATCATTCTGTACAATGATATATAAACAGAAAAAACAGAAATGCTGCTGACTCCTCTAGGTAGACTCCAGATGTTCCCTATCAGCAATGGATGCTGCAATGATGACAGGATCACGCTTAACAATAACCTCACTGTTTTGCTCCTGTGTTTTCTCTGGTCAGGTTCATTTTTGGTGTCCTGGTGGTAGCTGTTGTTTATCCCCTTATGTTTTGCCTGTAGACTTAGCGCCTGGCAGTTACACATATCACACAGCTGGATGATGATTTCGTGTTTGACAGCTAAGGGTACTCCGCCATTTGCAGATATTATTGTCAGTGCTGGTCGTGATAAAAGGCCTTTTATAAATAACTGACAGCTTGCACATCTAGGCACGTCCTTAGCTGTGATATTAGGTATTTAGCAGGATTCGTGGATTCATAGAATCTGACAGGAACGGCAATGTAAGCATTTCTGCTGGGGTCCTGCTATAAATTAATATCTGTGAAAACCACTCAATTTTCATTTTCTGTTCTCTGCATGGCTGCTTACAGGTAACTCCATAGCGAGAAAAGGAGCTTAGTTACAAGTTTTGCCTTGTGTCTGCATCAGAAAGCTTTAAAACATTCTTGTTGATATACTGGAAATGTGAAATCCCTTGAAGTCTTGTCTTCTTTGTTTGTTATGAAGGAAGAACTAATGGAATCTATACATAATAGTGAAGTAGAGTTGACTCGCTGCAAATAGATTTTTAACCAATAATTCTTTCTTATTTCATTAACTGAAATAAGATAGATGTAGTAATAATATAATTATGATAGTATACCTATATATATATATATAATAGATATACTGAGGATATATACACAGGAGAGATCTTGCTAGAGCCGCAGAGGTTGAAGCCATGCATAATACTTGTCTGAATTGATGCTTTCTCAATGTACAGTCATGGTCTCTAACTCTTGGTCAGAGGTTCCTCAATACTTTATTACTGAGATCCTTTGGAGGAGGGAACAGCTTTCGGCAATGTGTTACTTGCTACTGAAGGCACAATGAAGATTGGCGGCGTGCGGCTTTAGCTCCAGTGCTGATGTTTTGCTAGATGGGTTTTACACTCAGAGCAAGAGCCCTCTTTCTCTCCACATTTAAATGTGACCTTGGAAAAGGTTTGTTATAAAAATGGCACATTAGGAAGCATGATCAAGACCCAAAACCGAGAGCTGCTTAGATAGCCACCATCAATGAGCAGAGATTTATCTTCATCTACAGAACATGTAAATAGCATGAGACCATAACGTGACTAAAAAAAGATTGATGAGAAACTGAGGCAGTATAGAAACACGTAAGCGTAACAGACTATATAACATATTCCTTGAAATCCCACATCCCCATATCTAGGGTTATTCTCCTTTTTCCAGTCAAAGTTCCCAGGCTCACCAATGTTCAGAACATGTGATTTAACAACAGAGCACAGTGCTGGGGTATTTTATAAGCAACCTTTGAGGATTTTTAAAGGATAAAGCCAGTGCTTAGCCCCAATCAGAAAGCAAAGCTCTCACTGTGTGACAAGTTGCTCAAATCTGTAACCAGAGAATGAGCCCCTGCCACAAGCAGCAGGGAGACAACAGGTATGTATTAAAGCAGGAAGAATGGTTGGTTGGAGGGCAGGAACAAATGATGTAAAGACAGCAACGGGATGCTTTAATTTTTAAATAAATCTGGGATTAAGCCTTTTGAGGAGAATAGCATTACATTGGTAAAGTGAATCAGAACTGCAGTGCTTAGCCCTGAAAGATGAGAGATGTATAAACCAAATCCCTAACGTTCACAGCAAGCAAGAAATGGCAATAGATTTCTAGCTATGAGTCTAGGATGCTGCTGTCAAAAACTCTGATGACATTTGATGCAGTAAATGAGACTGAAAGGTAAATTCAGAGTCAACATTTGCCCTGGGGTTTCTGACAAGTAGATGTAAACTGATGTTTGTCAGGACCCTCTGCCAGAGGAAGAACGTGTCTTAGGACATGTTGAAATTGAATTATCATTGGATAAATTGAGCTGTAAGAAATTAGCATTTGTGTGCGCAGTCCTTTGAACTGAAAGAACAGACACCCTGTAAGGAGAGAGGAAATCAAATCCGGTGGGGGGGATGTTTCTGGACAGGCAGGTTTTTAGGGAACAGTAGTTTCCCTTACAAAGCTGAAGAGCATTAGAAAGCAAAACACCATCTAGAGAACATGGTGACATTGAATATGCAACCAGATTTATGCGTGCTGTGAACACAAGCCATAGGAAGGAACTGTTTCAACTTCCCCAGTTATTTATTCTATGATCCTATGATTCTATTTGTTCATGCTCAAAACATAGTTTCTTTAAGAGCTGTGAATTAGAATAAAAAGCAGTGATGGCACTTCTCTTACAGAGCAAGCGCTCAAAGTTCTCCAGACCCCTCACTGCCCCAACCTTATTTCTAGTTATAAAGCGCATATGTAATCTCCTTTTTACAAAGCTTTCAGATACTGTTTCAGAGCTTTGTTAAATTGGGATTTATTGGTGATACAACAGAAGGGGACTTGCAGAAGCCCTGTATTTTTCTGGTTAAAAGTCTGCAAAGAAAGACAAGTGTCATTTGATTTATGTCACTGGCTGTACATGAGCCAGAAATTTAAAGTTAGATTTTGATCCCATATATATATATATAGATAGATATGCATGTGTATATTTATATTTATACATTTAAAATTTATATTTACACAATGTGAAGACCTCTTCCTTTACCGAGTGAATGCTGTATTTACAAAAATATATTTAGAACTGAATGACAAAGATATGACCTCTATTTTGATTTTTGCTTGTCATCCAGAGGAAGACAACTGATTTCAGTAGGGTTTGCCTCTGATTAAAACTAGTGAGTTTAACAAAACAGCATTTACATGTAGGGATATAGAGTAACAAGCTCAAATCACCCAAATGCATTTACTGTTCAAGCTTGGATTTAAAGGTTCTGAAAATCTTATTGATGTAATTTTTATTTCCCTTTAACCCCTTGGCAATAGCTGGTAGGACTCCTGCCATAAGCACTAATGAATTTTGCATTGAATTCTGACTCTTGGCATTTAGGGCTTAATAAAATCTTCTTTCCCTTTATCTGGAAGATTCCTTTTCTGCTAATTGGTGTCAACATCAATCAAGATCAGAGGTGCAACAACACTAGTTTAAAGGCCTTTTGCTCATCTGCTTTACACCTCAAGTAATATAGAGCTGCAGGCAGCTTACACGTGAAAGTGCAATAAATGTCCTTTCACTCTAAAATGCACAAAAATCTTGGAAACTTTGAGAAATTGTGTTGTTTTAATGAATTAAAAGCTGCTCCTAGAGGTCTGTCAGTTACACAAGTGGGATTTGAGTGTGTGAGGCTGTGGTAAGGATTTTATGTAGCTCTAGGAGAATTTCCTTTAGACCTTCAAACTGTGGGTGACACCAGGGAGTTCTTCAGAGGAAGTTCCCATAGAAGATGAGGGCTGGGTGCCATCTCCATGCATCTGCATGTCCAGTATCCTATGTGATAGGCATATTCAGGGCAATTTACATTGCTTGTGTGAGTTCAACACATCATCAAAACGTGCTTGGGTGAGGGCAAGGGTAGGAGTTTGAAGTACGGTTCTAGATGGGCAGCACCATGTTTCCATACTCTGTGCAAGGCAGGAGATCTTGGGTCCCACTGAATTTGGAGTTTGCTTAGGCCAGAAGCAGGATCCTGGCAACCAGCAGCTCCAAGTGAGTCCTTGCAGAGGCTGTTTGATGCTGCATCAAGAATACATAGAATCATAGAATCAGCTAGGTTGGAAAAGACCTTTAAGAACATCAAGTCCATCAATTACCCCAAGACTGCGAAGTCTACCTCTAAACTATGCCACTATGGAGTGCTAGAGCACTCCACTGATAATTCTGTCGGCACTGGAGCTCCTCAGCAACTCTAGATGTCTGCTAAGAAATTCACATTTGTGTTCCACATGGAGCTCAGTGTTAAAAGTCAGATGGGTTAAAACCTGCTATCTGATTTATTGAAATCCACAGCCTGAGAAAACTACTGTGATCAGGTCAATTTGAGAGGTTATGGAGATTTCATTGAATCATAAAATCATAGAATAGAATCATAGAATAGTTAGGTTGGAAAGGACTTTAAGATCATCAAGTTCCAACCCCCTGCCATGGGCAGGGACACCTCACACTAAACCATCTCACCCAAGGCTCTGTCCAGCCTGGCCTTGTACACTGCCAGGGATGGAACATTCACAACTTCCCTGGGAAACCCATTCCAGTGCCTCACCACCCTCACAGTAAAGAACTTCCTTCTTATATCCAATCTAAACTTCCCCTGTTTAAGTTTGAACCCGTTACCCCTTGTCCTGTCACTACAGTCCCTAATGAAGAGTCCCTCCCCAGCATCCCTGTAGCCCCCCTTCAGATACTGGAAGGCTGCTATGAGGTCTAATTAATCACCTCAACTAGATCACTTTTATCAAGCTAGAAAAGGACTTAATCTCAGTCTTTCCTGGGCTGGGATTTCCGGGAACATTTAAGAACTGCAGCATTCATAATGACACCCACCAAATCTATACCAACTCTTTCCTTCAGCTGGTGCAGAGGTGACCAGGATGCTATTTGCCTTCTGTTTTGAAGACAGGTCTTAGCAACCTATTACATTATTCTTAGTGGCAATCCTCTAACAAAATGGAGATACAGTGAAACAGTCCTTCTTGTCTATGATGGGACTGTTCAGCCTGGAGAAGAGAAGGCTGTGTGAAGACCTCATAGCAGCCTTCCAGTACCTGAAGGGGGCCTATAGGGATGCTGGGGATGGACTCTCCATTAGGGACTGTAGCGATAGGACAAGGGGTAATGGGTTAAAACTTAAACAGGGGAAGTTTAGATTGGATGTAAGGAGGAAATTCTTTCCTGTGAGGATGGTGAGGCACTGGAATGGGTTGCCCAGGGAAGTTGTGAATGCTCCATCCCTGGCAGGGCTCAAGGCCAGGTTGGACAGAGCCCTGGGTAGCATGGTTCAGTGTGAGGTGTCCCTGCCCATAGCAGGGGGTTGGACCTAGATGGTCTTAAGGTCCTTTCCAACCCTAACTATTCTATGATTCTATGATAAGATGCTCCACTGAATGCCTATGCCCCCGTGCCTTTGGTATTGGCAGTACCCCAGTTTTCTCCCTTGTTCCTGAGGTCGGTGCAGCACTGCATGAAGAAAAGCAGCCTAACCAGTAATAAAGGGAAGATTTTATCCCTGTGGGCTGCCGACCTGGTAACTTTCTCTGGAAAAATGTCTTTTGATGCTACTTCATTACACGGTGCTATACAAGGCTGCCCCTGGTCAATAGACCAATGGCAAATCTTTTGGTGTCCCAAAGGCCATTGTGCATTTTGAGTAATAGCTGCCTGGGGAGCAAGTTAAAGCCAGGAGCAGGCATTGTTTGCTGTAACTCACATGAATAGCTATGAACAGAAAAGCTGAATGTTGCGATGACAACACATCAATAAGCAAAGCCACTTTCTCCACCTTTTGACATGAATTACCTGTCTTGGATACTGCACTATAATCAGCGCTTGCATTGCCAGGAGGAAAATAAAGGCCAGTTTGACCTTCTGGAGCAACAGTATCTGTTTTCCTGGACTGATGAGAGAGTCATTAGTCTGGAAAGTTACTTGGACTGTCAGTACCATGCTCACTGCGTGATGCACTGCCTTGGCTGAGCCACGCCTCGGAGTTTAACTTGTACCTTTTGCATAAGGTGAGTTCTTTAGGGACTGTTAGCACCACTGCATCTGCAGGCACGATGCTGAGCAGCCTGCAGGATGAATCTATACAAGGACAACACGCTATCTCTGCACAGATTCCAAAGTGAGCCCTTGGGGGGGGGGGGGGGGTCAGTGGGTTACAGAGGGAGAGAATAGGGAGGAATAGCTTTGCTGTGACTGCCAAAATCCCTCCTGACCAACCTGTATATGTTGCTGGTGGTGAGGCTGCTGCAATGATGCAGTTACGAGAGCAGTGGGACTATTTCTGCGTTAGAGGGGCACTCATATCAAGGCCAAATAGAGTGTTTTGTCTCCCGTTCACCTTCTAGGCATACCAGTGCAGTCCTTAGTGCTGGTCTTAGCTATTTCCCTCTTCATTTCACACATATTTCAAACAAACAAGAATGACAGAAGTATGCAATTTATTGCAACACACAATGCTGGTAATTCTGTGGGATCTGAGGCCAGCTAAGCAATATGCTGCTGACCTTAAATTGCTCATTCCCCTTTGCTGTTAAGTAAAAGAATAAATCAATGGGTAATTCCTTTCTCTCACAATACTTCCTCTCCCTCCTCCTTTTTTAAAGGCAGACATCAGTCCTTTTTATTTATCCATGACAATACAACTAGTGTGGAGAAAATCTTAGTATTACACCAATAAGTTTAGTTTCTTTCATCGTGTTAATTAAGTGTCAAAGGTATGCTTAGTGCCTTCTGAGGAAGGCATGATGCTAACCCAGGAAGCACAGATAATCCTATTGTCAGATTTATTTGTTTATTAAAATTGGGGTTTTTTTTTTGCTCTAGAGGACAGACTCTCCTCTAAAAAACAAACCATGGGATTGCTGGATGCCACAGTGCCATTGTCCAGAAATCGAAGTTACCTGCTGCTATATCTTGTCTGAGGATTGTGTGCAGCTACAGCATAGTGCTGCTGCTTGAGCAGCTGGGAGAGATATAAAACCATTTTAATCCTCTGTTTCTTGCCTGAAGTTCTCGACTAGCAGGATATTAGAACAAAACAGATGGCTTTTTTGTTTTAATACATACAAAATATGAACAAGGTGCTCCTGCTGCTGCTGAGTGTGTTCTTCAGTAACTGCAGCTTAAGTCACGTTTGGAGGTAGCTCAGAGGAACTAGTTCTTTCTTTCATTTATACACATACAATATCTGTGTAGGCCAGTATGGTTTGCGGTGAGCCGTAAGTGCTTCAAAGAGGTGAAATGGCAGACAGGAAAAGGGACTTAATAGTGGCAGAAAGCCACACCATATGTGCCTGAAGTCTTCTATAAGCTCGCAGATGTAATATTCTGTATGTATGTGTATAGGCATGTGTATTTGTGGTTGTTTTTACTGAATTATGATCACACTGTCTGCCAGGAGCGTGTCTGGCAGCATCTCTAAAGTGGGATCCCTGAAGTGTGTTTCCTTACCTCTCAGCATCTTGTCCAAGGCACTGACCCTGTGCAGCAGGAGGTTGTCCTCCCTGACCTGCAGTACACAGGACAAAAGGTACGTTGGCAGGCAGGCACTTTATCTAAGCCATCCATCTGGGAGCAGTAATAGGATTTCCTACCAGCACAGAAAACTATTCTAATACTAAGAAATAACTCACAGGGAATTAAATTATGAATGTATATGCTGCCCTGCGGGCATGTCAGTTTGTATCACGGAGTATCCATAACCATTCACTTCTGTGCTGTTGGGCATGGGAGGCCAGTTAAGCTTCTCTCTGGCAGATGAACTGTTAATATCTGAGGCACCACTTAATAGAAAGAAGAATGAGGGCACTATATCAGTTTATTTTAATGCAATGAAATATGAACCACAGCAGAAATAGAAGAAGAAATCTGTTTCAGTGAACAATCACATTTTAGATGCTTTTTCCCCAATGGTGGAAATTTAATAGAACAACTGGAAGTCATCAGGAATTAATGAATTATTTTCTGACTAAGGAAGAATGTTTTTGGCTAGTTCAGAAAATCTGAATGTCACTCTCATCTCTGTTTCTGATGAGCCATGTCACAGAGGCCAGCCACGATTCGGTTTATCAACAGGCTAATTCCTTTTCTCAGACTTTCCTTTGTTTATGGTAGGGGTTTCAGGGCTAGTTAGGCCTTTGATTTCACTCAATACTGCAGTACCTATGCTCTTGTGAGCATCTTATTCTGAAAGATGGACAATCAAAAATGAGACAATAGGTGCCAGCAGAGCAGTCTTGTGAAGCACAGAGCCACATGGCCAGTTGTCCTTGATACTCAGCGGAAGTAGCTGGCTAGTGAATTGCCACTGATTAACCTGAAGCGTTGCTGGTAGCAAATGTTTTCTGTCACATCGTTGTTCTACACGGTCTTTTGCAGAAATTGATTTTACAGAACCAACTCCAGCATTTTATTTGCTTTCAATTTATCTGCCATGAATCCCTTCTTCTGCCCCCCATTCCCTTCTTCAGCGGTTTTCCCTTCCTACCATAAGACAGAGCGAATTACAAGAAACCATTCAGCTTCCCCTGCTTTAAAACTTGTCATCCTGTGCTTTGTGACTTAGAATTGGTCTTGCTAGGAAGAGAAGCCAGTGGGAGCAGAGTCTTATTCCATGTTCAGACTGACAGTGGGATAGACAGGTGTCATCCCATGATGACATTTAAAGGTGGATGAGCCCCCATGAGTGAGGGATTTCAGTCTGGTATAATCAGTGTCATCCCTGATGAAGATTATTTTTGTCAACTTTATTTATTCCTTTGAGAGATCACTTTATAATAACAGGGAGATTGTAAGTGAAATGGTTATGGGGGGGGGGGGGGTGGTGGTGGCTGAATTACTCATTCTTTACAGAAGGCAAAGTCTCTTTTGAAACCCAAAAGTGGCTGACATACAATATCCTCTCTCTTCCCTTCCCACCTTCAGTGCCCTGAAACACAAGAGGAATGCTATGGCTTCTTCAGTTAATTCGCAGGGATGGAAAATGAGCGTCTTCCCCTGTTATTTAAAGGAGATGCTTCACCCCCGAGACTTTCCCAGAGACTTTAATTGGTCATCTTTCAGAGCGTTGGTTTTAATAAGAAACAGTGAGCAGCATTTTGCAGCCAGCCTAAGCAAAAAGATGCTGGAGTTTATTATAGCATGGATTTCCAAAACACTGAAATAAAGACTCATGCAGATGATTTGCAGTGGCTTCTGCTATTTAAATGCAAATGCATAGCCAGTTTTGTTCTAGATACCAATCATTTGATATGCCTTGGCTTTTGTCCCTGCCTTTAAATACCTGAGCTTCCTTCTGAGATGCACCTTCCTTTAAAAACAAAGCAAATCAAATCAAAAAAAGACCCTGGCCTGAACATCCGAAGTCAAGATCAGCATCTGTAAAGATGTGTTTCATTCAGGCTGGTCCCTCACCTTATCTGTATGGCCCTGAGGCAATTCCCTGGGGCAGGGGGGCATTAATAGAGGAATATACTGGCCAGGGCATACCAAACAGTTGCCACAGCAGCAGCCCTCTTTTTTCCCCCTCTCTTTTCCTCTAGGAGTCTTAAATGTGTTTAAATATTAAAGCTGGACACATCTCAGCATATCCCCTGCGGAGTCTTTCTATTGAAAACATCTAAAATCCAATAAAATTAGCTGGTCCTTTTGATGTTTGCAAAGTGGCTGCTCACTGAGGCAGCTGGTCTGGGAGTCCAATATCAGACTTCTATAAAGATATCTACAGAGCATCTCCAATAGTGCCGATATCTGTAATCTCCTCGTTAGTTATTCCATTCTGCTCACTAGCATATCCTTTATTTTAAAAAGGATATTTAGGAGGGTTTGTTTGCTTTATTCCTACTTCAATGTAGCATTGATTTACCTTGTGTAAAGGGAGAAATCCCTTAACCAAAAATATACTCTGAGCTTACGAAAATCTATTCACTTCCTAGGCAAAAAGTGTTGATAGTACTCCCTGAAACAGAATCATTTCAGCTTTACTAAGGAGGGAACATGGTTGCCGTGTCAATAGGGTGAAAACTCAGAAACTGTAGTATTTAGGGTTTTGCCTTAATAATGCTACTTCACTCAGATCTCCCTACAAAAACAAATGAAGGACAACAGACTCTGCAGGTACTGCTCATGACCACAGACCCAAGCACAGCTGGGAAGAACAGCAGCCTCCGGAGCCGTTTAGGATTAAGTTAACATGCAAAATAAGCTTATGTGCTTTGCTTTACAAAGCACACCATTTCTGTGCTCTGCAAGCAGGGCTGGTAAAATACCAGGACAAACCCTCAGCTCCTGCAGAAATATTTATACCTCCATTTAATTTTCACATCAGGCACAAATGCTATTCATGGAGATTAAAAATAGGAGTCAGAAGACAATAGAGGTTCTCAGCCAAATTAGTATTGTCTGTCAGAAAGAGCAGGCTCTTTCAGCTGCTGCCACATTAACCATTGGCCTAAGTCAGTTTTCCATTGAGTAGCAGGCGCTTTTCCAATTTTCTAATACTATTGCCTTGGCAAAGAGTAAATGGGATCTGGTGCCAGGACACTTGTATCTGGAGCATACTTTAACTCCTTGCTGTATTTGCAGAAATTCCCGGTACACATCATTAATCACAAAGCCTGTCCTATTCTTGAATTATTTAACACAATATTGGAGCAGTTCTGAATTATTTAAAGCAATATGCAAAAGGTTCTCTGTGATGCACATGCAAAGATTATTAAGAACCTTGCTAAACAGATTAAAATTGCCAGGACCTAATATCAGCTCCCCATGTTCCACAGCCCTAACACGAGGAGGGAAAGAAACAGCATATTCCTGTCCAATAGCCTCCTGATTTGCCCTAAGATTTACTGCAATTATTATAAATAAGTGAAATGATTTTAATCTATCTCATCAGAAGCTGCTCAAAACATGACAGGCAGAAAGAAAAGGCTCAGTGTGTTGTAGGTTGGCACTAGAGGAGAATGGAAAAGCCTGATTTGTGTGATTCTCCTGAACCCGGGAATCACGCAGAGAGATAACATGGAAACAGATTGTCTTTCAAAGTGCTTTGATCTTTAATTTCTACTGAAGAGACCAGGAATGAAAGAGCAACTTTTAGAATGAATCTGTGGTCCTTCCTCCAGATCCATTAACAGTGGAAAACATTCCTTGTGTCTATTTGAGAAGTTAATTCAACTCCTTAGTCACACCCAGAATGGGGGAACTACTGCAGGCTGCTCTATCATGGGCACTATGCTCCCACTTGCAAAGTTCAGTCTCATGAGCAGTCCCTACAAAGCTACTACTTCTGCTGTGCATGCAGAAGCTCTCAGATACTGGCTGAAAAGTTCTTTCTCTTGTGTTCTTCCAGTGTGCAGATCTGTTCAGACCACCAGATTATGGACATAAGGGTTGACAGACTCTCATCACCACTCTGTTTCCATACCCAATCTCAGGACTAGACTGCCCATGAATTCATATAATAGATAAAGTTGGAGTGGTAGCCCAGACTGCCTTGCCTGCCTTGAATCAGTCAAAGGGCTAGACAGGAGAGTGATGGTGTTTTGTCATACAACAGATTCATCTCCAGGGTACACTGCAACTGTCAGGCTACATCTGTGATTTCCCACCCAGAAACATCAGCTGGATCACCCCGAGATCAGTGCAAGCAGTGCTCCAGGAACCCAACATCAAAGTTGGACAGCAAAACTTGACTTGAGTGTAGCTTCACAACTAGTTCAGCCCATTCCTAAACAGTGTTTAGATCCAGACTTTGAACCTTATTTTGGGGTGATGGCTGTGCTTTCCCACTGAAATGGTTCTATTTTCACACTCACCATAATGATGGGCTGGGAGAGACTTTTTTTACCTTAGAGAAGGGAGAAGAGTCAGCTGAAAAGTTCTCAGCATCAAGAGAATCAGTTCACGCATCCTTCATCCTCCTCTTCATCTTCTTCTTTTACTCAGTCATTCACTAACATGGGGAATAGATCTTTAAAGGCCCCTTTGAAGGCTGCATATAGAATTAGGACCCTATAGAAATCATGCTAGGGGACCCTAATCTGATTTGCTGTCTCAGTTAGGCTTTGCATTCAGACGCATTAACAGATGGACTGAAATTTCCTCCTGAATCTTTCCCTTCAACTTGACAGAGAAGCTGAGATTCTCCTTCAGTCACAGGACTGCAGGAGTTGCAGCTTCATGTGCAAGTGTGCCTATCCTTTAACCTGGCCCAATAGGGACATCTACATTAAGGAGTCATTTTCACTACCAGTATTATTTTCTCTCTCTTTCTAAGTAATTTATTTCTGAAGAAAGCCTGATCAGTTTTCCCCATTGTTAACCTTAAAATATGGCAATTAAATGGTGAAGAAGGGCAGAAGAGGTATTACTAGCATTTATTTTTTAGCCAAGTAATCACAGTGGAAGCATTCACCTTTCCACTCATTTCAAGATGGCCATGAACTTATTATATGGCCAACTCTAAACCACCAGGATAATATATAAGGGTGAATCATCTTAGTTTATCCATTCAGCTTGCCCTATGAGTTTACAAGGGCTTAAAATCTATTTGCTTTTCACCTCATTTAGCCTTGATTTAAAGGTATGACAGCAAATAAGTAGATGCTATATGTCAATGTCTCTCTCTATGGAATAAAGCATGTCATACATTGTTGCTGATGTTTCTGGCCTAATATGTGTATGGGAGTACAACTCCATGTGTTTAAGGGACAAAGGCAAGCACAGCTCTGTGCATAAGAAGAAGACAGGCACAAAACGTAAGCTTTTGCCTGCTCTGTGTCCAGCAGTTTGGTTATTGGAGACATGATGGTCATGAGTGCTTCTGGGACTGTGCAAGGCATCAGCAGTCCTTGCCTTGGTAGGAACTTGAATTTCTACACCTAGAAAAGGTACAGAATTATTCTGGGATAGATGAGAGTGTTTGCAGGACAGTTCTGCCTAATGCTTCCATTGGTTTGGAACATGCTCCATTTGTGATTATTTCTTTTATAATGCTATATAAACCAACATGTTCTCCTTCCCTTTTTTTAATCCCTCAAGCTCTGCTGGTACTGAATCAGGTAGATCATGCCCTTTCCAGTCATTCATTTAGCACCACATTCTCTTTACTTCATGTACATACAAAATTACATCATAAAAGTCAACCAACCCATGCCTTATCTATGCTGAAAACAGTGGAACCATACCACAGGTACAGCTGGCTTGTATTTCTTTCTGTCCTTTTTCAGTTTTCCCCATAATCTTTAATTTAAACAACTCTAAAACCAGATGAAAAGTTCAGTGGATGTCACTTTATGTCTTGACTGTTGAAAAAGGGCTTTATGAATATATTATTTTTCTTTCATAGGCATCCATTCTCATAATTTTATTCCTTTGAAATCAGTTTTGCGCTTGTAGAACTTGAGCTGTGTACTTAATCTTAACATCTAATAAGATTTTCAATCAGTCACTTATGTTAATCCTGAGCCAACAATATCCACCGTAAAATTGTTTTAAGGGCAATGTAGACTTTCAAAGGCAAAAGTGCTGCAAAATAAATTTAACTCATATTTTCCTCAACTTCTGGATAATTTTAATTGTCTGCTTTGTTGAAAGCAGTATCTTTGGATTTTTTATGCAACGTTATTTATCCTGCAGAACATTCTTTGTGTTACACAAAAACAATAACACAGAGATATCCGTCTTCTCGTGCCATTATCATGGTACTTCAAGACTTTGAATTATTTGTGGTGCTGTAAGGATTAGAAGGCTCATGGTTTGTACAACAGGGTCTTTCATTTTATTCAGACACAGCCACTGCTATTTATCAAATGCTTTCAATAAGATAGCACCATCGCAAAGCAGCAAAAGGCTGCTCAGTTCTTATTGTCACTGCAAGTTTTGCATCCTGCTGCAGCTGGGTGTCTGTTATCTTGCAGCATTGGTTTCTTTGCTAAGTGAAATATTTAGGGTAAAATTCTGACATCTTATTCACTCCTCCAATAACTTCTTCCACTGATTTCAATAAGACTGCTCAAAGGATGAATAGCTACATAATATGTTTGAGGTAGGCAGAATGGGATCCCTCAGAATTGATCTGCAGTTCTTTTCCTTTTAGTCTGCTCCATAAAGCTTTATTGGAACACACATAACCCTGCACTCTGCTCCAGCCCACATGGAAATGCTGCTGTTACCAGCCCACAGGAAAATGCTGCTGTTACCAGGAGAGTGGGTTTCAAAACAAAACTGTAGCCCCTCTAAAAGATGTAGAAATAGAAAGGGAAGCAATTACAAAAGAGCCACTAATTTAGTTATCAACGATCTGCAGAATCCATATAAAGCAATTATATTGTTGAAAGGCAGGGAAGGAAATTGCTCTACAGTCATTTCCACAGTGTCATTCAAAATGGAAAAAATTGCTAGGGTGGGAAGTCTGACAAAGTTATGGTGACCTGCAGCTTTTATTTGATTCTTTATTAGCAACAAAATCATCTTTAGATAAACATTAAAACAAACACATTTACCTGTCTAAGCTGAGAAGCTGCTATTATGGTTTTGCCCAAAGTGGATGTGATAAGAGACTGCACGTTGAACCCATGTGTACCGGCACTGCTGATGTCCCTCAAGGACCTTTCTTGGCCTTTTACAACTTCTTTCTCTGCTGTCATGCCTGAACAATATTCTCCAACAAATCACAGCATCTCCTCTACAAGAGGATGCATCCTGAATCCAGCCAACCTTGCAGACCCTAGCCTTGAGAGACCAGAAATCCATAGCAGAGCTGCTGACTTCCCATGTGCCACTCTTGGTGTATGTGTTCACAGGCCATTAGAGGGATATTTTACCCTTCTGCCCTTTCCTCAGGTGAGATGGAAGGGTGAAGAAAGTGGTTCAGAGACCTGAGCAGAGGGGAGATAAGACAACCCAGTCTAGGGAGCCATGTGATTCTGCTCACGTGAAGACACACCAAAAGAAATAAGCCCTATCTTTCTTATTTTTATTTATTTATATTTTTTATTATTATTTTAATGGGGACATCTCAAATTATTAATGCAGTGGGAGATCAAACTTCCAAACTCCAGCAGATAAACTCGTACTTCTCATTAACTGCCTGTTCTCCTCAGTGGTCTCATCTTAACACTTGGATTTAGGAGTTTGTTTTGTGCTAGTAAAGCCTCTGATACGACTGTGGTTGATGACTGTGTCTGTTAAGCTTGGTTGCAATAAAAGTAAAGAATAGTGAGCAATAAGGATGTGGGTGAAGCCAAGAAACTGATGAAATGTGAAGGTTTTTGTGTGTAGGCATTAGCATGAGAAAGTTGGGGATGTGCATCCAGTTGTCATAGATTTCCAGAAGCAGAGCTCGGGTTTCATGTGGTAGGATCCTGGGGACTGTAATTAACACCAATCACTAACCATTTTAGGCCCCAAATCACACTGGGAAACTTAGCACATTGTGTCTTAGTTTCCTTTACAGAAAGCAGGAGAAAACTTCCTTTTCCAATTCTTTGTTTCTTCTTCTCCAGTAACCATTTTGAGGCAGGACCATATTTGTCCAGCACCCACTGCTGTAGTGACCTGGACTCAGATACAGCATTTAGATGAGGCTGTGGTGAGAGTCATGACAACAGATTTGCTTTTCAGTTTCTTGGCTATGTTATTGCTATAAATACATAAAAACAAGCAAGCTTGTGGGACCTCTGGTTTCTAGTTTTGAGCAGAGTCCAGAAATGCAGAGTCATTCTAAGAAGCTAAAAACAGAAGTTACTTGAACTCTGGAACTCTTTTGACTAGCACTTCTTCAAGTTCTGTACATTAGTTTTGTCAGTACTTTTTACACCTGGACTAATTCATCCATCCCTTTCTGGAAAATTCATTATTTTGTGTCATTCAGCATCAGAGAACAGACGTGTTTTTCATGATCTCTATAATAATCAGTGGTTTTACCAGTTTATCTTGTCTTTCACATAGCAAAGATGTGTATTCCCAAGGTGCCAGATGTTTACACCCCCAAGTAGAAGAAATGTAGTAGAAAACGATGTCATTTTGATGGCTCTCTTTATAGCATATTCCTACAGAGCTCATTCGAGCATCTGGGATGACAGTAGTAAATAAAGCTTAGTACTCCTATAGCATAGTATATATTAAAAATGAAATTTTAGTAGTAATATGTTTAGAGATTTCTGAAAAAGTGAACGTGTACCAAAGGGATAAAAGTTAACCCTTGACTGTGATAAAACCACGGCAAGCCAAGAAGTGTTCTCTGGGGAGTGACTTTTTTTCATTCAAAAGAATGACTGCTCCTATGACGAGGTAAAAATATACATCTAAATGGGTTCCAGGGAAGTTACTGCTGGGGGGAAAGTAATTGTTCAATTTCTCACTACAGATTAAGCTTAACATCTGATTGGGGTAAATATATCCAAATTCAAGAGAGACTTGGTAAAAATTAGTAGTTATTTTACTTATATGTGAGAATTAAGATGTTTTCAATCCAGCCTGACATTGTGCTGTCAGGATACTACAGAGAGATGGAGGACTTCATAGTTTTCTCTTCCTGATGTTTGGGAGCAGACTGAGATTTCAGACTGGAGATGCCTTGTTCTGAAGGCCATATTCATAGGACCCAGGCCATATTCATAGGACCAAAACTACAACTAACATTGTAGTTTTGAAGAAATACAGATAGTATTTGAGTCAACGTTGTTGCATGTCACCTAAAAGGCACAAAGAAAAAACATACCATCAATATTTTGGTTTTTTTTCAACATGTTAATGTTTTGCCACAGTAAAGACCATTCACTTGTGTTCCCTAACCTCCTCCTCCTGGCACAGGATGCTGGGTGCTAGACACTAAGCCATTTCTTCACACTGTGCAATGCAAAACTCCAGTCAAAAGCCTGCCCTCACAGAGAAAAATGAGTTGTAAGCCTGTGGAATTAAACACAACATGTTACATATACATTTTGGAACATAAGGGATGAAATGATAAATATTAAAAGTCATCGCAATAATAGGAATGCATAAGATCTCTGATGGTTCCTGCAGTATTTTTAGAAAGCGATGCATTGCTGCAGTGTGAGACTGCAATATCACCCAGTGAGACTCCAGCATAATTAAGCAATGATTAATCAATACTTAACTGAAGAAATTAAGCTCAGGAGAAACAATTAATTGAAGTTAAGTGAACTTTGACAGCTCATATTAAACTAAGGCTCTAATTAACAAAAGCATTGTGCATCCTTTAAATGGAGGGACATGCAGGCTTCAGGTGCTAGAGATGAGGTGTTATTTTGTAGATTAGGAGAAGTCACTGGTGGTCACATTCCAAGGCATTGAAAGAAGCTGATTTTTGTTTACATGTCTGAGATGCTATTTGATTACTTGAATCTAAGATCTGGCTAAAGGTTTCTGTCTGGAGGTACAAATGCATTGCCTCCTGGTTGGGATCACAGCCTGCTCCCATGTACTTCAGGCTTGTATAATGTAGGACCAAGCTGCTGGATGAAGTGGCGGGAGCTTCCTTAAGCCCATGCCATTGCCAAACTCCACAGCACCAAAGTGCTTTGGCCTTTTGCATCAGTCAAGTTCTGTTCTACAATTCTATGATTTTAAGTTCTCCAAGCTCCACAGCCCTGTTACACCTCACACCTCTGTGCTCTTCCCCTGCATGTGTACTTGTCTCAGAATCTTTTGTGTGGAGCTTTATCATGAAACCACAGAGCTGAGATAGTTGGTGTAACCTTTATGAGAAGATTGATTTATTATCTTGGAGACAAAACTGGTGGAGCAGAGGAGAAAAATGTAGGGAAGAGAAAAACTCTACCACTGTTGTCTCTTGGCTTTCAGGAGCTGAAATGGCACTGGTTCTCTTTAAAGTAGCCAAACCATGTCCATCAAAGCCAGGCTGATGATGAGTTTTGGGCTCTGGACCCAACTCCATCAGTCCAAACAGAAGGCCTTTTTCTAACCCATTTCACTGTTAGTGAAGCATGCCAGGAATGAACACATAAGCAGTTTATCAGGCAGGAGATGGGACATAGAGGCTGGTATCTCCCACTTAGGGCTGAGTTGCAGGCAGTCGTCTCTTCCACCAGCCCATCCCCAAGATGTGTGTCTACAACCTGACAACAAAGATGGTGATGCACAGGAGTAGCGCAGTGGTACATGCCAGCACTTTCCAAGGTAACATAAGCATAGGGATGCACTCTTCTGCTCTTGTAAGGGTCAGGAGTGGGGATTAGAGCCTGCTCTCAGTCCCACCTGAGGGGAGTATCCATATATAGTACAGGACTTTTCCTCGCTCTTTTTGGAGGCACTGGAAAGTGGCACAAGTCTGTGAAAATGGAAGAAAAAGACCACAAAACCAAACAAAAAGAGAGAGATTATTTGCTAATGGCTTAATTGCTCTCTTAATTGTTTCGCCTCTGGTGCTCCCATACCTGAGGAGAAAGGGCCTGAGGGTTATCTTAGACAGGGATAGTTCTCCCGTCAGTGATGAGCAACTATCTCCCAGACAGCCACTACCAAATGTAGATGTCACAAACTACCTCCATTCAAAATGATGCATGGGCACGAAGCTGAGCTTCATCCCAGGAATTAGCACTTATATTGGGAGCTGACATACCCTTATCTGTGTGGATGGCGCCTGACTTCTCAACAGTGTGAATGTCCAGTCCTACCACACTAAAGTTTTGGGTCCTGAGCCCAACTCCACGGCTCTTGTTGCACATCTACAGGTCTGATTTTCCTCTTGTTAAGACCTCTACAAGGTTGCTGTGGTCACAGAAATAATCTGGGGGCTCTGAGTGGAGGTGGCAGCATTTCTCACTGACCAAACCTGTGCCAATTGATCCCAGGTTGGACACTTGGACTCTGGTCACACATAGCTGGTAGCGGTGCCATAGCGGTCTGTTGCTTTGAAGCCAAAAAGGGGGAAAAGCAAGCTGAGAACTTGCACTGATTTTGCTTGTTGAGTATCTGTACAGCAACACTTCGGAGCTCCAGTTGTGCCAGGGTCCCCATTCTGAGGGGTACCTGGACTGGGGGAGGGTGAAGCAAACCCTGCAGGAAATTCCATATCCTAATAAGATGGAGGAATAAAGCAAAGCGAAGCACTTCCCAGCCCCCCAACAGTGCAGGGGCAAGTGAGTTACCTATGGACACACAGTAAGGCAGTAGCAGGGTGAGGAAGCACGCCCTGTGCTGTTTCTCTCTGTTAAGAGTGCTTGACCAGGTGTATGGTGTATAAAGTGCATGTGGGTGAGTTCTCCCAAGCAGCTATATAAATGTGCATTATTGCTGAGCTCCTGCCTGCCGTATTTCCTCTTTATTCACCAAGTGGTGGGAGCTGTCTCTAGCTCATCAATTAAACCCAAGAGTGATGATTTCCAGAGGTATTGCTACTTAGTGAAAGAAATTCATCCTTAGGCTAAAGGACAAAGCAGAAGGCCTAAGTGTTATTTAAATGGCTCATAAAGCATGTGCTGGCTCTTTAGCCAGAGTGAAAATCACCCTTTGCTAGCATAGGAAATATCCTGCTTTCGTCTGCCTTCCCCAGCCTTTTCATGATGATGAATCTGTTTCCTCTTGCTCCCCATTATTTCTGTAAATGAGAATATGCTGTAGCATTGCTGAGGTTGGACTAATTAAATCAGCTCTTTCTTATCTCATTGATCTGCATTTTAAAGCTGAGCTGATTAAGGATGGGAGACTATATTTGATTAGAAATATGTTTTTGCCGGTTAGTTACATCAAAGGGTAGATTACAGGAGAGCAGAGCAGCTGAACTCACATGGCTACTGCTCCTCCTGGTTGTTAAAAGGAAAGACAAATAATGTGAACTAAAAAGCAAACCCCAAGATGCATTTTGTGCTCATATTTTTTCACAGAAAATGACATTACAAAATTGAATAAAAGATATGAAACTGTGATGGAACAAAAACATTTCCCTAGGCTGTGTGATGCTATGGACAATGCTCTATCTGACATCAGGCAGAAAACATGCTAAACCAGTAATTGCTTCCTGGAGTTATGGTATCATTAGAGTCATTCAACACCCAGGACCAAACCCTTACGTGGGCTCAGAAGAGGGCTGCAGCCTGGTTCTCTGCACTGGCAAATTGCTCAACTGTTGTGCAGTGTTGGTGGCATTTCCAACTGGCACGTCTGTATGTACTAGTAAAGAAAATACTATCCCGGCTGTGACTACCTGACAAAGACCTTCGTTAAAGTCCTCAATTAAGCATATCTCAGCAGTATGTACATGATATATATGGGTACAGAAGTGACAGGAGGAACCTCCCTACAGCTATTCTGAGTAGCGCAGCACAGCCTTATTCAGAAGCAGTCTGGAGGAGGGAGGTCTAAGAGGATTTGCTGCGTCTCCTAGTATGGTTCAACAGTGGTACACAAGAACAAATTCATTAGGGACTGTAGTGATAGGACAAGGGGTGATGGTTTTAAACTGAAACAGGGGAAGTTCAGGCTAAATATAAGGAGGAAGTTCTTTACTGTGAGGGTGGTCAGGCAATGGAATGGGTTGCCCAGAGAAGTTGTGAATGCTCCATCCCTGGATGTTCAAGGCCAGGTTGGATCGAGCCTTGGGTGACATGGTCTAGTGCTACGTGTCCCTGCCCATGGCAGGAAGGTTGGAACTGGATAATCTTAAGGTCCTTTCCAAGCCAAACCATTCTATCATTGTATGGTAACTCTAAGGATGCTGCATCCTCAGCTCAGAGAGGGCTTTCTTAGGGGAAGTGGAGGTAGAGAAAAGGACAGGGGATAGGAGCTTCCAACTTCACTTCTCTTCCTCTTTGAGTTTTCCAGAAGGACTCAGTACACCACAAATAAGGAAACCAGCTCTCATGGTGGTTTGGGCTACCCTGCAACCATCAGAATAACTCTTAATTTCTCCTCAGTAGGACTGGGACTGAACCAGTGACTTTGTTCTTGTGTACCACTGTTGAACCATACTAGGAGGTGCAGCAAAGCCTCTTAGACCTCCCTCCTTCAGACTGCTTTGGAGTGAAGCTGTGCTGTGCTTCTAATAGCTGTAGGGAGGTTCCTCCTCTCTGTCACCTTGTACCCGTGCATATCACACCCACTGCTGAGTTACTCCTCTTCGCAGTTTTATCTCAGGCTTCATCCATGGTCCTGACCTGAACTAAAATGGTAACTAGTAGAAGTAGTTTGTAGTATTCATTTCCTGCAGCCTGTGTCCTGATGATGGCTTAGTGACTAATGTCATCAGTGCCTTAAACAGGTTCTTTGGAAGAGCTTGTTGTAAGTGGGTGTCAGGACACTTGCATTCATTGCTTGGCTCTGAGGTCAAGCAATCAGAGCAGGAGTTACAGACAGCAGAGAGAATCCCATAGATCTGGCATGTTTATTTGGAAAGGCAGCATAGATGTGACAAAACATGGGCTAGGAGAAGAGAGGCATGAGGTTTACTCCTGGAGTAATACTACGCAATATTATGCTTTATTAATGAACTGTAATAAGCAAGTAGGGAAAAGAAGAAGACTATGGACACTTTTAATTTCAGCTTCCTGAAGAAAGAGACCATAGTTAGAAATAAGACACAGACACCAACATTAACCACTGTCCCTAGATCAGCCCAGTGCACTTTTCTGCATACCAGAAGCAACGGCAGAAATGACTTTCCCTCTTTAGCCATACCCCTCTTTTCTCCCACTTTACTTGAAATGATCATATGAAGGGATTACAAATATGCAAGCTTCTACGTTTCATGTTTTCTGCTCAAGGGCAGTAATAGCTGAGGATGGCAGGCTTATTGCAGGAAGATACTTATTAAAACACCCAATACATCAAGACCTGTAGGTTCAGCTTTAACCCTAGTCCTTAAAATGTGACCAGAAGACATTTAGAACTAACCTGCGCATAGGCTCTAACCACAGGGTAAGAAGGGTCAGCTCATAGGACCTAGCATTGGGTTTCTGAAATGTTTCTTCTGGAGAGAAACAAAAGTAAATATTATCAATTCATGGCTTATAGTTTTTCATTTGTGTCACAAGTGAGGTGATGCAAGGGTTCATTTGTTTACTATGAAGAATACAGGTATGTATCCTCAAATGAGGATTAAAGAAACTCTGCAAGAGATTAATCACAATATGCTATGATGTGATTTGATAAGCATGAGATGCACGTAGGAATTATTATTCTGTTTTTGTAGTGGTTGTGTTATTGTTCGGAGTAATAGCAGCTTTAGTGGCATTACTATTAAAATCCATGAAATTTCCCTCAATCCAGAAGAATCCTTCCAGGAATAGCAGATGAGTAAAATGACTCCAAAGCTGGCGAGTCTCCTTCCAGAAGAATGGGATTGCTGTCAGTGGTCACTTAAGTTAGAAGGGACTTAATGTGCTTAGCCCTTCAAAGAGGTAGATTTCATGTAGCATTTTTTTGTTTCTGTGTGTTGGGAATAGAAGAGAAAGTGGTCAGGATGCAGGTTTCAGGATTTATCCTCATATGTTCATTTATGTTCTTCACATAAAGCAAGGCTTTGCATTTTGGATAGCCATCCACAACTGGAGGTGTATCAATTAAAACGTTTATTACAATGCCAGTTCATCTTTGAAGCCAATATCCAATCACCCAGCTGAACTTTCCTTGTTAGATGCCAGTTCCACATGGAATTTCATTTATAAGTAAACAATTACTCGCTTTTATTAAATATATAACAGCGAAATTTATCCCATTTAAAATCCCCATAAGTTTCTCTTTAATAGATGAACGCAGCAACCAACAAACATAGCCTCCATTAAACCAAAATTGAAGGCTGATTTATGATATCCAGTTATTATATTTTTCCAAACAGGAGGCTAACTTCTATCCCAAAGCAGTCCAATGGTTCACTCTGAGCTTGCTATGAGCTAAGGTTTCATTTAAAAGACCTGTTTTAGGAACATTCATGCTTTGATTCACTAGTTTCCTTTGTGAGGCGATACAGGAGACTGAGTTTAAGAGGCCCTGCAATGGAGAAAATAATAGTGTCCAAGTACTACTGGGGATGGAGTTGACAAGGTGTATTGAGGAGGCATTAGTGTTAAACTGTGTTGTGAAGTTTGCTTTTTTATTACAGTGATTAATGGAAATTGTGCTCTCCTGAATTCAAGGTTGTTATTTTGCCTGGGTTTATAAAGTTATCAATACGAGCTGCGTGTACATATTTATGCCTAAGTGAGGAGGCCCCTAGTAGATTTGTTTCCTTAAATGCAATTGAACATAGTGTGGCATTTCTAAGGAATACTTCTCCTGAAGAAGATTTTGCCAGGGACTGTGACGAGAAAAGATCTTCTTAAGCTCTGGCCTTGATTTCTGGGCCTGTGGGTATTCTTTGGTGAGGATTCAGGAGTTTCATCCAAGCCACGGTTCATGAAGTCAAAGATTTTTTACTGGTGAGTGCCGGATGCTCACGCAAATTTCAAGGGAAGAAAAGGAGAAAAAGGAATTTCCCCACCTTTTTATTATCCTTGGGGTATAAAAGCTAGGAGTACTCCAGCCTGAGGAACTGAGCTTTGAGCAAGACTGAATAAAACCCAGAGGTCCTTTCCAACCCATGTTTTTCAATGATCTTTAATGTATTTTGAGCCTATGTGTGTTTGTGTAGTATGGGATTCCTATCCCAAGTCTCCTCTCCGTCTAGTCGACACCCAGACATATTCTAGGAAACTCGCAACTTATTGAGCTCTATTCAGCCCAAACTGTGTACAGAATAGACCTCAAGCAGCAGCATCACTTGCAGAAGCTCAAGTGCGAGCAGAGCAGAATTTTCTCCCTCAGACTCCTTCCTTAGGTCTTGGTAGCACCATGTTATGCAATGAAAAAGGATAATCGAGTCTTGTACAAGTTCCATGCATAAAGAAGTTTCCCACAGAGAAGCTGAGAATTCATACTATCCACAGCTGCTGGATGGACTCATCCGTGTGCTTGCCTGTCTGTGTCTTCAGCAAGTTTCGCCTGGATGGATGAACTCATTCTCATGACTGAGATGTCAATCAAAAGCTCAGGAAATGGAGGCACTGGTTCAGAAAGTCTCCCTGATCAATACCAAAGGGAACTACCTGGGAAGTGTTTGTAATCAGCAGAGCATTATCATACACACTAGAGCTCTGTTCTTACACCTTTGGCAGGGTACCAACAGCAGTGCTTGCCACACTGACTGGAGAGAGCCTGAGCTCTCAGCTCTGTGTGATCAGATCTACCTCCCGTATGCCCAAGAGTGAAGGGCTCATACCTCATGGGGAAACACAGCACTGCAATACAGGCTGATGCCCATCCCTACCAAAGGAACTCCAGCCAATGCAGGTCAGATTCCACTTTGTCCCTATCCTTCTGTATGTGCTGTCTTCAACCGTTTGCCTTTAATAATCCTCTTGTTAGGAGAGCTTTTCATATTTGAGACAGTCTGAGATACAGAAAGCAAACAGTGATGGTACCTCAGGAGCCTCCTTCAAGGCTACAGGGTGAACAAACTGTGGTAGCAAACAAAGAAGGGACCATTGTGCGTGTTCCTCTAATCTCAAATCTCTCATGACTGTCTATCTCAGGGTCACTATCCGTATCGAACAGCTAGTAATGGCAAGTGGTTGTGAGAAAGTGGAACTTGTCTTTTAACATATTTAATTGTTAAATTGATTTCAGCAGAGAATAAATATCTAGGATGCTTCACTGAAACAGGAGATGATGCTTTTCAGGTTAGTGAATATTCCTCAAAGGGTTGTATGAGGATTAAAAGTTAATACTACTCTTTTTAAATGTATGGTCTCATTACTACCAGTCCTACTGTAACTGACATATCACACATTGTACACTGGCTGGGGTAACACACAGAACAACAATTTGTGGCTTCTTTAACAATCTAAGAAACTCAAATTGCAAAAATCAGCAGCTTACGCTACATGCCAGATAAAATAAGCAATAAATCCAGAGTGAAAACATTTAAATGGCAGGCAAAGCACACTGTAAAAAACCCCTCTGTGGGACTAAAAGAAAAGCCTTTGAACTCCTGTAAGTGATAATGGGTTTTAAAGTCTTAATGCTGATGCCCTGCCTAATAGGGCAATAGCCCTTGAAAGCATAGGTCAGCTTTCCCCCTGTCTAACATTGTGTATCCAGCCAGTTTTTGTCCTTGATTCCCCCAGTGTTGCAAAGCTGATGAGGGACAGAAGCTGACTGAAGACTGCAGCACCCAGTTTTTCAAAGACCGAATGTTATTTAATGTTCAGCTGGAAATCTGTGTGTGGATTTAAGCCTGAGCTGATACTTTGATAATTGCTCTGGTTGTTAAGTTTGCCCAGATAGAGGTCAGCCTAAGGGTTGCGTTAGCCTCTGAAGTCAATTAGAGTAGCTTTAGAGCAGACTCTGTTTATCATTGTAGTTATAAAAGCTATTTTGTTTTTTCCCAGCCTGCTGGGCTATGTAAAGTGTGACAAGGGATGCTGCTTCACAACAGCCACAGACCTCAGAGGGAACAAAGGCTGACTGATTACACTTCACTGTCATTTTCTGATGAACCCTTCTAAACAAAAAGGAGTTCAGGTGTGTGGTTAATGACAGTTCTGAAGGACAGAATGGGAAAATATGGGGAAACTTAGAATTTTATCAGGGTTATGGAAGGTTGGAAATCAGCTGGAAGGGTGGGTGGAGGATGCTTTAAAAATTATACAAATGCTATAAAATGAGCCACAGCTGCTTTGCTTTTTATAAGGCATCTTTATATGTACAGCAATGAAAAGTCTGCTTCAGCTTGTTTAGGAAGTAGTTAAATCAGGTGTGAAATGGGGTTTGTGTTCTATGGACAGCTCTTTTTCCAACAACTGACATTCACAAAGACAAAAGTAACAATGTACAGAACTTCACACACACATTGCAGAGGAAAATAAATTAACTAATATCCACTGATCACACTAAATGTATGTTCAGAAGGTTTTGAAATACCATGCAGGGATATGGTCATAAGTGCTGGAGAAGCAGCAGTGGAATGAAATTCAGTAGCTCAAAATAAGTCACACGCTTTGAGCTGATAAGGAGTTCTGCAATGGCTGGGGACATGCAGGAGACAGAGGTAGACATAAAGACTAATCACAGGAAAACAATGAGTCAAAACATAAGTCTGTATTGTACAAGGGGAGCTGTTTCACTGGGGAAGAGTAAGGAATTTAATAGCCCTGTACTAGACTCTCTGAAAACTCATCTACAATACTGACTGCCGTGTGAGTTATGCTTCTGCAAGAATCCAGCACTCAAACTTGGTAAGACTCAGCAGAAAACTATTAGTCGTGATAAGAAAAGCTATAAAGAATCAGACTAAAGGAATATGCAGTGCGGTAGCCTGTCTCTGATAGTGACTAGGAGTAAAAGCTTAACAGAGTGTAAGATAGCATAAGCATGTGTAATAGTTCCCCAAAACACTGTCAGTCTTCAACAAATTTCAATTTAAAGGCTTCCTGAGCAGGAGGCATTATCTTTGCTTTTAATATCTTCAGATTACTTTTTCCTTTACTGGCTTCCCTCTCATACCTTCTTTTGCTCACCTTGCAGTTTGCTTTCTGAACCAATGTGAACTTTCAGTGTCTCTGTGTCATCAGGGACTTCCGCAGTCACAAGATGAGGGAAAACCATCAGCTCTTGGTTCTTTAGAAGCTGATCCTTGTTATTTCCTCCAATGTCACTAATTCTTGTTTTTAAGATGACAAAGAACAATCATTCCCTGTACATTACTTCCTCCCTAACAGTGATCGCAGAAATGGAAGTACCTGTCTTACACCAAGACAACTTAGCTTGTTAATTTGAACACAATTAAGGATGAGAGAACGTGACTGCCATCTCTAAGTGGGCACTGGGCACCAGCCAAAGGAAAGAGTGCTTTCAGCTAAAGAATAATTTGGTCCAGAGAACAAAAGAATATTGAGAATGAATAGATTTAAGTCGAAAAGTAGAAGGAAGCTTTTAGCCATGAGGAGAGTGAGACTCTGGGATAATCTTCTGGTCATGGGTTGGCTTCAGTGGAGCTATAATTGTACAAATAAATCTATTACTTTTGAAGAAAACAGCCTCACTCTTTCCTAGGAGATCAATTGCATCAGGCAATGTTCAGTTTGCACAAATGGAAATGGCTTGGCTAGCATCACTCCACATTGCCTTTGAGTCTCTCATCTGTGTAGTTGTGACCTATTTCTAAGAGCATCAAGCATGGCCTTCTGCTCATGTCTGCAGAGGTACTTGAATGAATGACCCAGATGCTTTAATCACTCAGACATCCCCCTCCATGGTAGGGCTGGAAAGAATCCTGAATGATTTAAAGATAGAGCATACAATTAATTAATGAAAGAAGCCATTCTGCACTATAGCTGAGGCGCTCCCCATCCCCACCCTATTTTGGGGAATGAAAATGTAGTTTTCAGTACCCACTCAATTCCTGTCACTGCAGGACTATGACACCCTATCTCCCCCCACAATGTTTTACCTCTGTTATCTTTAAAACCTCCTCTGATGGAGTTTTGTTCCAACACTTCCCCCAGAGGACTCTGCTCTCCTGTCTAATAAATTTCACAGCTAGGAAGCTTTCTTTGATGCTTTGTCACTCTCAGCCACATGAGAATGGATAAGGAGCTGGCTTCAGACGTCAGAGATGAAGGGGACTTATGTACATGGGAACAGTCCCGAAAGGAGTGAGATGAAGGACTACTGCAAATATCAGCAGCATGGTTACCTTTGCTCACCTTATATAGCAGGGATATAGCAAGAAATGTGAAGGTGTGAATTTCAACACTTACGAAAATGCCAGATTTACAGCCTTAAATAGCAAATTCTTCTCCCTTTCTACAAAACAAATATAGCACGATGTCCACTGTGCGAGTTTCCTCACAAGGAGGTGTCAGCCCAAGGATGGAAGACGGTGAACAAGCACTCACAGTGTGGAAGAAGTGGTCTTTTGTCCTCTGACCTACAGAAATTGAAGCAGCATCACCAGTTTTATTGCACTGTTGACGTTTGACACGGATCAAATGAAAACGCTTGGTTGTTCTTGATATGGGTTCCTTTTAACACGGCAATGGAAGATTTCCTTTCCAATTACCAGTCACCGAAATCACCCTGTCACCTGTCAGTGGCTTTAAAAACAATGTCATAGAAGGTGATTTGGGCTGAGATGTCATCTATAAAATATTTATTATAATGAGATATATGGGTTTCAGTCACTTAGTGCATCTTGCAGTAGCTGCTAGATGGGTTAAAGACCAAATTACTCAATCCTAATGTCATACACAGTTCTTGCACAGTATTTTTATTGCTAATTACTTGGTGGCATTATATTCACATAAAAGAAGACCAATATGGACATGGCTTTTTGGGCAGCTGGTTCAGACCTCTCCTGTGTAGCTCTTTGCCTTGTCAGCGGAGGTGAATCGCTAGTGGGAGCAAGATCTAAACTGAAGCGGGTGTGTTTAATTACCCTTGAAAAATGGAAAGGTCAAAATAGGACAGGACTGACAAAGTCAATTCAGGCTCTGGACAGAGTCCAAGTGTCAGTCCTAATTCTCATGTCCTTGTTTCTTCTTTTGGAGGAGTGTACCCTTAAGTGTGGTTTTAAGATTTTAAGAAGACGTTCACACTACACGTTTCTGTAGTTCTCTTTCTCTCCTTTTTCATCTCCTTCCTTCCCTCTTCCACTGTTCCATCCTTTTTCCTCCCCCTTCCCTTCCCTTCCCTTCCCTTCCCTTCCCTTCCCTTCCCTTCCCTTCCCTTCCCTTCCCCACTTACCCACACTGAGGAAGCTCTTATACCCCTGCCACATATTCATCACACAGATATTATATAGACACACACACACACATACAACCTGTACATCAAACACTTTGCATATGCACATCTGGTGCATAAATACACACAGAGGCACATTAACAGAATCAATCAAAAGCTCTCTCTGTGACACTCCAGTTTTTCTGATCATTAATCACAGACATCTGATAACTTTTTATCTCAAGTCAAAGATTTTCAGTCTCCTTCATAGTGATCAATACACTGGGGCTGTCTCACAACATCCATGGATTTTTATGCCAGAGATCTGACAGGACAGTAACTGTGTGATTCTGACCCATGTAAGAGGCTTTGGGTAATGCATGTGTAAGACTGCTTGTATTATATCTATAATTCATTTGCAGCTTGATCTCTTGGGGGACCAGGGGGTATCATGGCAGATGTTTAACAACCCACAGATACAAGAGAAAGGAAAGGGAGCTACAATCAGCTTAAACATCATGTAAAGATTATGCTCACTGGACTGGAGAATCTGGACTAACACTCCTATTTTTGTGAGAAGTGTTGGGGGATTTTAATGGCTGTAGGATTCTTGACTTTACAGCTCAGTCAGGAGTACAGTAGCCATGATAACATATTATAGTGCTAGTATTCTTACAACTGCAAAGTTTCAAGGGTGTACAAAAGGAAAAGTTAGTGTAGGGAAGTAATGTCATTTATTAGACCAATAGAGACACCTGGAAAAAAACAGCTGAGCTTTCATGCACAAAGGCCTTTCCATAACTCTCAGAGAAAATAGATGTGAAGCTAAGTAGGGCAAGGTGTAATTGCTCTGAGTTTAACATGATCATGTTAATTGATTGAGAGAAAAGGTGGCTGATGAAAGCAGCTCCTGTGGGACACAGAGGGATGGGTTATTACTGCCCAGGTAACGGTGTGGGCAGCAGGATGTGCTGCATGTGGAAAATGGCAGTGTTGAATCATGTAGAGCAAGTAAATACAAGGGTGTAGCTTGAGATAAGAGATTTCTGCAACACATTGCCCCAGTTCCTCTGTTCTAACTCTGCACCCCCTAATTCCAACAGATACAGCCCTGTGGGTGGCTTTTTCTTTTTTTTTAATTTTTTTTTAATGTTTTATTTTAATGTTTTAAATACTGATATTTTCAGCTTTCCAGTTCATGAGCAGAGAGCAGAAAACACCAGCTTGAAGTTGCAAGATATTGTGACACTTCTACACGGAGTGAGGATTGCTGCATCTATGGATACAGTCAACAAATCATTCCATTTTTCTGTTGTCAGCAACATTGGAACCCACTCGAAGGAGCTGAGAAATCAATTGTACTCAGGCTCAACTCCTTCAAATAAAAGTGAATAAAAAAGAGAGATTCTCAGGATAAACTTAAAAGGATTATTCCAAGATTATTTGCCCTTTCCCCTTAATCAAGACTGGCAAACATTCCTTAAAAATTACACGTTTTTGAGTGATAAATACTGAGAAAGGACAGAAAAAGCTGCAGGGCACTTTTTCTTAGCATTCTGTCATGCTAAAACCAAAAATTCATTGGAAAGTGATGACAAAGGCCAGAAAAGATTTAATAAAATGGAAAGGTCTCAGAAGCCAACTTCTTGGTTGGGTTTTTTATTTTTTCCATACTACAGAGCTAGTCAACCTTGAGGTGCCTTTGTGGAGCTATAATCAGACAAAAGTGCTGTTGGCCAATAGGCCCCATTTTTCTTTTAAATCTCTTGCTTTTTTAAAAACAAACAAATGCAAAGTGTTTTGAAGATGACATGGAATTAAGGCCATCAGAGGTTTATGTGTTTCAGATGAAGCATATGTGGTCTTTTGAATGGTGGATTCTTTTCTCCAGTCATCAGTAGGCACTGACCCAAGGCTATGTCTCTGGAAGACATGCTTGGGTTCACAGATGCCCCTTTCCTTCTGATGAGGTGTCCTCTTCTGGAAGTGAAGGTGGGGCCAAATCACTGTCTCTTCCTCTGCTTCATGGTTGGGTGGGTGTATGCACGCACCATAGAGTGCTTGCAGAATGCAGAGATTCCAGCATATCCTTCATGTGTGACTAGTCTATGTGCCGTCTTTTGGACGCACATGAGCAGACAGCAGCCGGGCACATCCTTGAATGTTCCCTACCAGAGATTCAGGGAATTACAGGACACTTCCAGAAATATATCCCCTATCTGCAGCTTTCTCTCTCTGCTTATCTAGGGAGACCTGGTGAAAGTCGGTGACTAGGAGGGAGTTGAGTCAGCTTTGAGCTGGTGGAGTTCTTCAGTTGAGAGCTGGAAGCCTTGTGGGGATTTCTGCATATCTGAAACTGAGTTGAGTCAAAGGCTCACCACAGAGAGGGGTAAATCAACCCCAGGCAAAAACAGAAGTTCAGGTTTTTAAATGGACTCCCTCAAATGTGTTTGTGTTGCAATTACTCAGTGAGTTACGGCTAAATAGGCATAGCTGACCCTGCTCTGGCTGCAAGATAAAACTGCTCTGACACTTACTGTGCTTTAGAGTTGTTTCAGCTTTTTGTTGGTTTGGGTCTGCACATGGGCAGTTATAGGAGTTTGGCTGACACACCACAATCCATGAAAGCCCTGTAAAGTACATCATATGCTTCTATCCAAAGAGGAAGAAAATGAAACATAAGCTCCATGCTCTGCAACAGTCAAAAAGATATGGAGAAGAACAGGGAGGAGCACAGAGTGTGTTTCTAAGCAGCTGCAAAAGTACCACAAGCTCTGAGATCTTGGATGCTGTATTTGGTTTTTTATCCTTATAGACAAAGCAATGCAACTGGAAAATATAACATGTATGAAATAAATAATGAAATAGGTTCCAAAGGAAAAGATATGGCTAAGGCTGTCCATCACTGCCTTCTAAAAGAGGTGTTTGCAGTGGTGGCAAGAGAGGAGACAAACAGGGCTAGGTGGGCTAGATGCATCTTGACTTTCAGGCACTAAGGCTGTTTGTATGGTCTTACTGGTCACACTGAACACTGCTCTTCTCTGCTTCACATCCATGAAACTGAGAACAGAATCAAGGGATCTTTGCTCTGTGGTACTTGTCTGAGCTCTGCCCCGAGTCCTTTACAAGTTTTGCACCTGCCTTTGTTCAACCCCAGGGAAACCAATGGCTCTGTCAGCCTTCGACAACAGCACGTGCAAGGACAACGTTTGTAAGACAAAATGATGAGCGCAAGATTCCTCCATAAAGAAGAAGAGGGTTCTTTGCTTTATTAGAAGGTCTGTCTGTACCCAAGAGGTTAATAAATATTCACTGAGACTCATCAATGTCAAGACTAAAACCAAACAGGAAAATGGCAATCTCTCTTTTGTAAAGGAACTTGTTGAAATAACTGCCTAAGTCTGCCCTCTGTTTACTAAAACAGCTTCGGAAATCTCTAAATCCATTTATCCTTAGGATTATCATCATCTGGTTTCCAGACAACATTCTCATTTCCTCCAGTGAGGTTTTTTTGATACCTTAGGCCATTAGCTGTGGTATTGATCTTTCCTTAATACATGAGATTTCCTACAGCAAAGGCAGCTCTGCATCTAAAAAACCCCCAGCCAAAACTGGTTTATCTGAATAGTCAGAATAGCATTTTGATAGAGACAAAATTTAACGTTCTTTGGCTTTTGTTTATAATAAATATAACAGGGCAGGCTCTGAATTCATCCTCTGCCAAATAGACTGATCCTCTTATCAGGCATTTGGGGAAATTCGGTTCCAGAGACAAAAGCTCATGACATGCCAGCCTTTTAGCTTCTAGTGCTATGGCTCGACCCTGGGGAAAGGGTAGCACTTGGGGGTACACCCTCTGAGATCTTCCTATTCCCAAATCCACCCTCTTGACAAATCCTGTGCAGTGTTTCACAGAAAATTAGCAACCAAATTCCGTATTCATCCTACATCACCTGATGGGACTAGTCAGGATAGTGCCTCTGTAATAGAAATTGAAGGAGAAAACCTTAAGCAAAGGTCTGATAAAGAAACTCAGCAGACCTTTAGTCCTTGTTCCCTCCTTTGCCGTCCTGTTTCTGCTTTTATCTTCCACTTATAGGTAAGGTTGGAAGTCCACAGTTACTCCTCCATTTGAGGAAAACAATCCAGTAACTTTGGGAAGAGGGAGATGGAAGCACCTGGGAAAAGAGGCCAGAACATTTGGACCATAAGTGGCTTGGGCATGTGGGAATCTATTGCTTCTTCTAATGAACTAATTGGAGCTTGTTGAAAAGCTTAGGTTTCTAAGAGACTGTTTTCCCTGTAGCTGTAATCCCAGAGGCAGAGAACAAAGAGTTAAATTCATTAACCTTAGCTATTGGGATGAACTTGTTTTCCTTTGTGATGAGCCAGAATCTGTACATAAACCAGGCTTGTTTTACCCCCAGTACCATGATGTTCAGCAAGTCTCTCTCCATGCCCCATATAGACTTCATGGGAGGAGGGAGGTTCCTCCAAACACTGCAAAACATATTGACTAAAAATGCCTATCATGGAATAGGAAAAATATTGCAGGAATTTTCCTCCTGCTACTTTGGGCTTCTTTTGGTGATTGAAACATAATGTTCAGCAGTTACAGAGAAGTATGATTTAAAATATATATACAAACATCAGAAGAGCCCTTCAATGTATGAAAGTCTTCATTAACACCAAGGAGAAGTCATTATGGCCAAAAAATTCAAATTCAGGTGCCTTAGGAAAGAATAAGCATATACTTTATCAATTTTTCAGCATGTCTGAGCACCTGCAGATAACATTTAAGATGAGTTCATTACAGCAACCTAAATATGGATTAAAGGATTAGTTTTAGACATTAAATTGTGGAAAGTTTAGGTTCTATAATTTACCAGGGCCACATGGCAAATTGTTGGATTATATGTAGGATTATATCACAAATCTGAGGCAGGATGCAGGATGCAGTAGAGGTTCCAGGTTTGTCTTCCTTGTTTGCCACAAGCTGCTTCTACCAGAAACCCAATAGAGAATGTTAAAAACCCCATAGGACTTATTTTCCTTTCTTAAGTCCCTTTCTCAGTGGTATTAACAACAAGGAGTGAGCCGTCAGTATAACAAAACCCCAACGAAAACCAAAATCCCCAAACAGAACAGTCATTTTAAGCCACAGACAGATGCTCAGTGTGCAAACACCACCAGTTGATGTCATTATCAAGTTCAGCTGCTATCTTACCCTCTGAATTTGTAACTCTTTTCCTTTTCCCTTTCTTGCTCTGCCAACAAAATGAGTCCTGTGAACACTCCCTGACTCAAACAGTAAAAATAGGTGATTAGAGTTATTTTTTCTATTTTTGGTTGAAGAGGATGTAACAGTGCTGAAATGGGGGCTGAGAGCAAGTAGTTTTTGGCTAGGAACACGAACAGTTTCAACATACAGAAGAGGAAACTTGGAAGAGGACACTAGTTGTATGAGATGAACATACTGTATTCAACATCACAGCCCCCAAACTAATTACCCTGAGATAAAGCAAGTGGATTTTAACTTTTCTTTAAATAGTGAAGATAATCCGGTAGTGATTTAACAGTAAATGTCATAGCAAACAGATTCAGGACTAGAGCTAAGCCAAACAAGCACTATTCTTTCACGTGTGCTTTCACGTGGCAAATCATGTATTAAACAAATACCTATGCTTTTCCTAATTAAAAGTTTCTGGCTTCCCTCTCCTTCTCCCAGATTGTTCCAGTAAAACCTCTGCATTTTTAGGAGTCTATCTAGTTATATGCAGTATCAGCCAGGGTCAAAGATCTTCCTTTGCTGTTATTTTGAGCCCACTTGCAGAACAGGAGCTGCACAAAATGTCAGCTCGCTTGTGGCTGGCAAAGGCTGTGCTTGAGCAGCACTTCAAAGAGGTAGCTTGGGGTAAATTCCTTCTTAGCTCACTGCGGGGGCCTATGTGATTCATAGAGCCCCTGATGATGCTGGTGACAGCTACGTGGCCAGAGCTGTGAGTGTCCCTGTATGGGGAATAATGATCTGAGGTTTCACACAAGACTTCCTACTTCAGGCAAAGTTTGGATACCTGTTAGAAAAATCAAAGCAGCTTATACCTCTTTTCTTATGCAAATAATATAATATGGATGCTGAGTGGCAAATGGGGTCAGTAAGACATTCCCCATTGTAGTTACCTGCTTCTGGCATTAAGTGGTCCATGAAAATGTTACAGCAAAACCCCACAAAGTTCTTCTTATAATAGCCTAGAACAACCATCTTTATAATTAGTACAGTGCAGAGGAGTACAAAAGGCATGGGGTAAAATCATGTTCCATCGAAATACATTATTCCATTAAGATAAAAGAAAATATTTATAGAAATCAGATGAGCTAATGAGAATTTTGCTTTGGAGAAAACTCACAGAACACGCATGATATCAAGGCACAATTTCTTCTCTTTTTTGGAACTTAAATTTCCAAAAAGAAATATATTTTAAAAAGTGAATTAAAATAATTTATAGCACAGAATAAAGTTGTTGATTTTTTTTTTTTCCTGCCTAAAAATGAGGTTTTGGATTGCCCTAAAACAATTTGTTTTAAGGAGAAGAGGGAAGTTTGCTCTCCATGAGAATATCTACTTCTTTATTTTGCATCAATCTGAAATAAATTCTATCGTCTAATATTATTCTATTATCAAAACACTTCACAGGCAAGAAATATTCCTTTAGCACAGACCTGTGTTACAGGGACATGGGTAGTAGTTGTGTGTGACACAAGGGTTATTTCTGGTGGATAAATTCTGCAGTATCTTTGGTACTCTTGCAATTAGAGACCCCGACTGATGAGTGGAGACGACTTATCTTGAAAAGCTGATGATGTTATCACTGCCAGTTCACTGCCTCCTTCCTCCCTCCTCTTTCTGCCCTACTTTACCCTCATTCTGCTCACCAATACCTCCACTATTTCTCAAACAGTTCCAGGACTACAGGGCAGAATTTTAAGGGATCTAAAGTTGGTGCTGAGTTTCCATAAAATGTAATGCTGATGGCTGCAGTGATGAGGAAGCCTAATGGATGAGCTGCTCAGATGTCCTGCTGTGAAGGGCAGAGGGGGCTGCCAGAGGCAGGACTTTGTCTATTGGCATCTTAATTGCCAGATTTCAGAACTGCGCATAAAAATGCAAACCCTGATGCTGCCCCTGGCAGCTTCTTGGAGTTGGTCTGATTTATACCAGCCTACAACACGCTGAAAAAAAGCTTTGAAGATCAGAGAATGATGGGCTTATAAGGAACAGGACCAAAAAGGTAGAATTTAGGAACAAGATCTATAAATTAACTGTGAATTTCAATAGCTACAGTACAAAAGTTGACACAGTGAAAGCAAGAGGTATCTAAGGAGTTAACTGTGGATCCCACATATGTCCACTCTATTAGGAGCAGACTAGGACTGAAGTCTGCTTAAATGGCCAGAGAGAAAATGTAGACAATGGCACTGAGAGCAGCAAATGGAAATTTCCACCTTTTTTAAGGACTTTACAGTGCCTATGGGGAAGTCACAATCTTCTGGTAAATCACAAATGGTTACGGGACTGGTGCCACAGCTAGGGGTTTAGCTACTCAGACCATGGACTCCCCTTGAGAAGCCTGGTCCACTGGGGGCTATTGGGCTCCATCTGTCAGAGGAAGGGAAAGGCATCTTTGGTCTTTTATGAAGAAGAAAGCTTTAATGTCGAGAGGGAGGGGAACCTCAATCCATCTCTCTCCTACCAGTTTGATGCCAGTGCCAGCAATAGGTGCCCAGAGCCTGAATAGCATGGAGGTAAACAGAAGAGCTAGAGATGTGTGCATGCCTGCAGGGCTATGATCTTATTGGCACCACAGAGAAATGGTGGGATGGCTCCTGGAGTGTTGAAATGGAAGGATACAGGCTCTTTAGGAAGTACAGGAAGGAGAGACGAGGCGGTGTTGTTCTCTATGTCAATGGCCAGTTGGAATGCAAAAGGCTTTGCCTGGGGATGGGTAAGGAGCTGACTGAGAAACTAGAAAATGTTATTTGACAAACATATAGTATTTTCGTAACTTCTGGAGACTGCAGAAAACCTCAATTTCTTCAGCTAGACCAGATGCAAGAGTAGGCGAGGTTTTGGAAGCAGAGGTTGTCCAGAGAGGTTGTGCATTCTCCATCCTTGGAGGTTTTTAAGGTTTGACTCAATAAAGCCCCGAGTAACCTCCTCTCATACCGTAGCTGACCCTGCTTTGAGTAGGAATTTGGGTTACAAAGCTCCTGAAGTCTTTTCTAGGCTGAATTATCTTATGATCCTATTTTTATTTTCTTGTACCAATTAAAGTAAAATAGTATGAAATTATGAGCAAGAGAATTTATGCAATATCTTACAGTTCCCTTAGTACTGCTAATGAGTGCATATGAGAAACATAAAAGATCCCCCTATCCTCTAGAGGATCTTGGAGATGGATCTAAGGAGAGGATGCCTTATATGCAGGACATGACTCTTAAGGGGTTTAGCAGGTATCAGTCCCCATTTAGTGCAGTAGAAGACACAAGTCTTTCTACTGTGCTTGTCACACCACCCCTACATGCTCCCTTCTGCCATTTGCAACTCTTGCTATGACATGCAGCAAAGTCTTCATTTCACCTCCCTGTCAATATTTATCGTGCATGTGTAATTTGAAGGTTTAAAGATAATGAAATAAAATTCTTGCCTGCATTCATCAAGCCCAGTATGTCTGCATCATGCGAACTGAATACAGAACAGCGTAAAACTACCATAGGAGACAGCGAAATAGATCAAGCCTTCTGTAATTGAATGAGCAAATTCTCTGTCATAGCAGTGATGCCAGTGGGCAAAAAGAACTGTGGCCTCCCGGGTCCATCAGCAAAACCATTTTCTGGCAATTACATGGCTTCAGAGCAGGAAAATGCCAAAGATTCATCATCAAACGATCTTTGTTTTCATACTGCTGCATAAAACGTGTAAGACACTGGTGGAAGATGTCATTTTAAGGTATTGTCCATCTAAAGGAGCAGCTCTTATAAGTGGAGATAATTTTAGGTTTTAGGATCAGAAATGGTCTGCTGTGCTTGAACTGCAAGTGGTGACTTATGGTTACTGTCTGGAAAATGTAGTTCACCTGAAAATTATTATCTTAAGATTGCTTAAGTACCACTGGTTAATGTGAACAGAGTCTTGATTAAGGCATTTTTAAGGAGGTGCATTGCAGGGTATAGAGATTTAAAGGAAAACCGTGTTTTCCCAGAGCTGTTCACATATTTTTTATAATCAGGCAGACCCTCCTTCTCCCTCCAACATTATTTTGATACTGATGAATCCATTTACATAAATTATTAGATATTGAGTGGGGAAAGGGAGAGAAAGAAAGGAAGGGAAGTGTCTCGGGCAATTCCTCTGGGATCAGTGGGGGAGGCTACCAGAAGGGAGTTGAAAACTGGGACGATTTAAATTAGGCATTGGTAACTGAGAAAGTAGAACAATACCCTAGACACAAAGTGAAATATGGGGGGAAAGAGAAAGAAATCTCTGGATAACTGAACAGATACATAGATGTTCTTGGGTCTGCATCATCAGGGATTTGTAGAAGCCATAACAGCTTAAAGCATGTAGTGGATTTAAAGGGAAAAAGAAGCGAAAGTGAAAGCTTTACTATTGTTTTCATATATTAGCCAAAACAGGGTAAGGTATCTTACCTACCACAGGTCAGAGTAAATGAGCTCCTACAGGGACAAAGGGAGCCATTTTAAACGATTCAGTTTGATTTCAGACATCAACATCCCAAGTGAATTCATAGTCATGGGGCTGGAGTCTAACTCATGCTCTACAGGAATGGGAGAGCAGCCAAACACATCAGTGCCACATTGAAACCTGGGCCCTGGGGATGCAATCCCTCCGAGAAACACCCCCTGCATGCTGGTACCATGAATCATGTGTGATTTATGCTCGTGCTCTGATTGCAGCTACTTGGGAATTATTTTTAGCTTTCCATTGAGAAATGAAAATTCATCAGAAATGCTTTCCTTTTTTTTTCTCTTTTTTCACACATTCCCCCCCCGAGATGCTTTAGTGGAGCAGATTCTTAGATAATGTTTCTGAGCAAAAACAGAGAAACAGAGAACTGTAGGGAATAACCAGGACAGAGATGACACCGGCTGGAAACTAAACTTATTAAGCTTATTTAGCTTTATTAAGCTTATTTAGATTGGATATAAGGAAGAAATTCTTTACTGTAAGGGTGGTGAGGCACTGGAATGGGTTGCCCAGGGAAGCTGTGAATGCTCCATCCCTGGTGGTGTTCAAGGCCAGGATGGACAGAGCCTTGGGTGGCATGGTTTAGTGTGAAGTGTCCCTGCCCGTAACAGGGGATTGGAGCTGGATGATCTTAAGGTCCTTTGTAACCCTAACTATTGATTCTATGATTCTGTTAAGGTACCTCACAGCCCAGTGTTTTAAGCAGGCAAGTGAAAAGCTGAATGAAGATCACTTCTATGCCCAGTTTGGCCTGTTGGTTATTCTCTTTAGTGCAGTATTGTGTTGTGTTATTGCTGATCAATAGAGAAGGGCTCTGAAAGGCTCACAGTGTTGTAGCCATCACTTTTCTGAAGAGTCTGTCCTAGCCAGTTCTCAGCTGGAATCTCTTGATTTGCTTATATGTTCTTAATCAGGTTCTGACTTCAAACAATGACAATCTCACCCAGAAAAAAGAAATAGAAAAGGATGGTGTACTGGGGGCACTCCAGGTCAACACACAGACTGACTAATTCATAATTGATAGTTTCTCCTTCTGCTGATTCCTTCCCAAACACTCAAGAGGACATGAAAACTGCTAAGGGCTTATAGTCTTTTCTTTGTATTGAAGGTCCCTCTAACAAGGCCCTGCATTGCAACCGCGATACTTAGCATTTTTTATCTCCTTCTGTCTGTTGTCTGATTGTGGTTGTAAAAGAGAAGACTGAGGGCTTGTGTTTGACTTCTAACTTCACCTCTGCCGTGTGCAATCAGCAGTGTTTTTCAGGCAGAAAGAACACGGGTAAAGTCTCATGTTTGCCTTTCGTTCCACATGAAAGGACATCACACATCCTGTTGTTCATCACTCAAGGTTATTCCTCATGGCTGCCTGCTTGCTTCTCCCATTACTTGTGCGTTAAACTCTGCCTTATTCACTTTCCTGTAGATTAATGTGCCCCTGGTTTCTCTCCTTGCTTTCCCCAGGCTTGCCGAGTTGGCAATGGGAAGAGTTAGTGGAGGGCATAGTGCTTTCCAGTTATCTGTACTTCTGACACCCTCTGTCTTCCCTGATTCTGGCAGAACAAAAATGTCACATCCCCTACACGTGTGCCCCTAGTTTGGACCATGAAATATTCAAGGGTTATACAAGTACTAAAATTAACATTCTGGCTCAGAAGGCAAGACTAAGGCATGAATGTGGAGTCAGGAACTGTGCTCTTGGCAGTGCCCACCTCCCAAACCCACAGTGGTTTGGCACTGCAGGAGGGGACCATGAGAACTCTGTTCCAGGAAGGAATATGGAATATGGTTTTGAAGTCCAGCTTTGTTCTAAGTCAAAATGAAACCAGACAGAAATACTGATAATCTCCATGAATGAAAAGTTTGGGGAGAACTGAAAAAGTTTTTGAGAACACAACAGCTTCATTCAGGCTTTCCTCATTCAGTACACTGCAATCTTTTTCGGTATGTATATTTTCTCCCCTTTTGGTCAGAACAGAATGAGAAACAAAAATCCCCCCTTTTCTCAAGTGTCAGAAATGGGACAGACTGACACTGCTGTCACACCTCTCCCCTCCTCCTCCCCCTCATCCTTCTCAGTTCTTCCCCATGAGATTCTGGCAAAAAATAGATGAGATTTTCCATATGTGAAGTAAGTGATAAAAGCACCCACGCCAGGTTCTGATTAAATCTACTGTCATCCCAAAGTGATGTGACGTTGCCAAGCAAGGTGATTGATTTGTAGGGTCTATCCTGCAGTGACAACTGTGAAGTTGTGAGATCTGGATACCAACCAGAAAATGTACCGATAGACTTAAAGCAATGTTTCAGCAAGTTCTAAAGTTCTGCTTAGACCTGATGGGCTGTTATCAGTTGCATCTTCATATCACTGCTGCCTTGCTTCACATGGATAATGGTGAGACACCTCAGTGTCTAGGAGCCTGCCCATGTCTGAGGGTATGTTTGTGATGAAGTTTGATGCTTGAGAAGGTGCATGGGAAGAACCACTGACATAGCTGTTCCACAGCCAAGTAATAAAACTGCCATAGTTCTGCACTGCAGAGGTCACAGTTTGGATACCTGAAGACTTGAAGCCTCGATTTTCTGTTACTTCATATGCCCACAAGTGCTTCTTAATGCAAAGCGTAGGCAAATAGTGAAATAGGTCTTTGTGTATTTGAAATTAGTCTTCACATGGGGCTGCCATTTTTCCCATCAGGGTTTCTCACAGAGAAATGAGTGTACACAGGCTGTGTAGTGTATGTGCACTCAGCCCATCTGTTGCATCCTGGAAGTGTCAGCCTTGTAGTGCGAGTGCCCTAGCAGAGTGAAGGCTGCCATACTTATTCTTGGGTTTTCCTGGATGGAAATATGTGCAAATACAGTGGGTGCTCTGGGAACATATGGACTGAAAGCTAGCACCTCTAGGAAGCATTAGTCATGGTGGGTGCACACTGTAGGGATGTTCAGCACATATGCTATGGTCATATCCAGGATCTATTCTTTGTCTACACAGACAACTCTGTACCTGATGGAGTGACTAGATAGATACTCAGCATTTCAGGTATCTTCTGTTAGCTTCTGGACAGCTGGGCTGCTGAGATGACTTACATCAGCCAAGGTGAAGGAAAGGCTGATAAACAGGCATCACATGTGAGAAGCTGTGCAGAGACACAGGAGTGTAGGAGAGCTCAAGAGGAGCTCCTGAGCTATAGTACAACAAAACAGTGAGTTCCCTCTGCTAATTCTCCTGAGATCTCCAGTATTGCATCTTCACCATTATCTCCCAGTCCTGTGACTGCTGCTCAAACCTTTTCCATCTTACCTGTTCCATTCTCTTCCTCCATATTTTTCCTGCCTCACACCTTACTGTCCCTTCATGTGAGCCTTTTCTCCTCCTATATTACATCTCCTGTCTCTTCTGTCTCCTTCTTTCCTGGGCTGGAAACCAGGCAGCACATCTAATTTCCCCTGGATGGCTCCATTCAGAACAGTTTTGGGCACTCCAGATCCTGGGAAGTGTTGCAAAGTCACCAGCACTTGTCAATGGCTGTGCTGACCCCTTAGAGATTCCTGTCTTGAGGTCATGTCTCACTGAGCTTTGTGTCAGTGAGGTTAGGAAATGGTGGCCTGTAATAACATACTTAAGTCAGGTAGTCTATGAGGGACAATCTGTTCCTCTGTGAGGAGGGAATCACTTTGGGAAGGGGCTTTCTCCCTGTCTAATGCAAGCTCAACTTGCTGTCCGAGACTCTTTGATGAGGTTAACAGCTGTTTGGCAGTGCAAACAGTAATAGAGCCATAGAATGGTTTGAGTTGGAAAGGACCTTAAGATCATCCAGTTCCAACCTCTCTGCCAGTAACAGTTTCTTCACAGTTGCTTTAGGAGGCTGTTGTCGGAAAACCAGGTCGGCTGATCTGTTCCAATAGACATTTGTGGCGGTCCTGGAAGACTTACCTTGCAACTCATACAAAGCTGTTCTCAAGGCCTTGAAGAAGGTGTTCCCATTGAATTATAGCATAAACCAGGGACACATCTACCACCAAATTATTATTGTCTCCTTGTTCAGCACTGTACTACTAATCCATAGAGTTTCTCCACACATGCCAATGTAACACTTGCTCTTCTGTGCATCCATGGCTGCGATGGTTGATGTATACACATCTTCAAATCACCTCTTTCAAGAGGCATCACTTGATAATTACAAGGGCATCTGTTTTCCAGAGAAATAGCAGAATTGCCTGAAGTGTTTGCTGCAACATTTTGTCTTCTCTAAGGTCTGCCAGCCACCTGCCTAGAGGGTAAATTCGTTCAGCATCTTTCTCATGTTTTGTTAAAAAGTAACTTTTCTACACAAATCATCACTGTATTGTCTGCTTCTGAACATTTACATCCTTAGTGCTGGATGATGGAATTTACAGAACTTCCTCTATTACTTCCTTAATAAGAAAAGAAAAATTTGAAGAGATAAAACGTGGGGTTTTATGCTTTTTGAAGGATGTTGGGGTAGTTTTTCTGCTGCTGGAAGGCAAAGCTCAGTTTCTCTATGTGCATTCTGACAAGTGAGGATAAATCAGCTTGCCAATAGGCTGTGTGAACCTGGGGAAGGAAAAAAACACACAAAGACCATGCAGACAAAGCATACTAGAGCCAGGACTGTGTGCACAGGACAAGATCACTAGGAGGTTTTTATCTATTAGGGCACAGAAGACAATTGGGATTCTATAAATCTGCTACTGACTCTGCCAGAAAATCACAGTGAGATGCCAGGAGAAAAACTTCAACCCAATTGCAAAAAAGCTCTGTCTCATATAGGTTTTCTGCTGTGTTTTTCTTCCGAGAAGCTGTTACTGTGATGTACTAACATGATTGCTGCCTTCAGTGTGACTACAGCTTCAACAGCTTCTCATGTGAGTAAGCATGAGTAGGAGCAATGTTTAATTTCTCTGTGACGGCACAACATTTAACAACCTTGGAGTGCAGTGAGCAGGAAGGGTTAGCTTTACCCAGTGTTCTGGGATATTTTGGTGCAGGCTGCTGTGCTACAAAGGGCAGGTTTATAGTATGCACCCATTGTAAGAAGATGCTATTATTTACCTGTTGGATTTAAACAGACACCCGTTAGACGTAGCATGCAGGCACTGTAACGTCAGACTCTCATAATTTCTAGTACCTGTCATTGTTAATCAGGTGGTAAAAGGTATTTTGAGAGTCCTAACAGCCACTGGAGTCTATCCCTCCTTCCCCATCCCTACCTCTCACCAGCTGCTTCTTCATTTACAATGCAAAGAAGAAAGTGTTTGGTGCCATTAGAGCAGGTATGAAGGTAGGGTGGAGCTGGCAGCTCTCAGCTGTGAAATATGTCTATCAGTGGGGATTACGGAAGAGTGGGGACAGCGGGAAAGGGAAAGATGAAGTGATCCTATTTATAAATGTATTCCCCCACTCCCTGTCTGAACCATGCAGATATCTCAGCAGTGCAGATGGATCTGCATACTGATGAAGACATGGGGCATCTATGAAAAATGCTGGATCTGGCTGAGCTCCCTGCAGGCACAGGGTCTGCTTTCTCTTCTTGCGTTTTTCAAAGCTTGGAGGTTACTGCCAGGTTTTGGTGCTGCTGGTGTGTCTTTGCTTCTGCCTAAGAGCAGAGCCCAGTTTCCGCTTCAGCAATCAGATAAAAGAGCGCAAAGTGACTGAACAAGAGGCTGAACCTGCAAGCAAGAGGTAACTTCAAATGAGCTCATCAGTAGGCAATGTGAACAGGGGAAAATGAATATCACTACCAAAAGGGCCATGTAGGATTACCACTCAGAATGCCTGGAGAAAGCCAGAGCTGTCAAATCTAAGAGATCAGCTTGCCGAGATGCCTGGAGGATTGCAGAGAAAAATCTGGGCAATTCCTCAAAGCCTAGGCATTGTGCTACACCTGCACAGTGAGAAACACAGCAGAGTGACTGCAACTCCTTTCACAGTGGGGACATTTGACAGTGCCATCTGAATATCAGCAAAGTGGCACAATATCCTGAGGAGGCAGGTATGAGAAATCACATCTTTTCATTACAGACATCAGAGAGTCAAGATGATGGAGGTACTTTGGTTCCAACAGACAATGCTTCCTCTGGAGTCAGTGGGAAATGTGGGTTTTCTTTATGTTCCAGTACCAGGCCCTCAGTGACTGGCCTGAGATCACACCATAGACCAGTGACAGATCTGTTCAGAGCTCAGTGCTTCTGACTCTCAGGCCACCTGCTCTTCCCCTAAGATAATCCTACTCTATAGTCTTATGCCAATCTGTTTGAAAAAGGGAAGTGTAAGGTCTGTGCATTAGAAGATTTGGGGGACTGGGATGGAACATATTTGTGCCTGAAAAGATGCTAACCTCTCAAAGGTCACTCTTTAATAGGCTGGCACAGATGGAGTGATCTCCTGGAGGCCAGGGCAACCATGATCCTTGATGAGTTACTGGTATATGTACGCTTTCCTTAATTCTCTTTCTTATCCATGACAGCCTTAATGCCCTTTCCAAAATGGGTCTTATGCCAGCTCCTGGTGAACAAAGTTCTGTGCTGCAAGAAACATCGTCACAGCTGGCTGCAGGGAGCCAGGCAGAAGCCAAAGACCTGGATACTGAGAAATCTCTTTGGAAATCTTCCTGGAAAGGAGAAAAAGTTAACTACAGGAATCCTAAACAGAAATGTTGGGTCTGCCTGGCTTGGCTCATCTGTTGACCCCAGCTATAAGACCTACAATCTGCTTTCAACTCCACATGCAAGGAAGGACACCCACTGGACCAGGGGAGCACCACATACCTGAGGTCCTTCCTTTCCATCTTTGATGCCAGCTTGCTTTGAGCCGCTGGCTCAGGGCAGACACATGGCTAACACAACAACATCCCTGTCTTGAGTGGCTCCCAAAGACCACAAGAGGAAATCTACCTTTGTTTGTGAAGTGAGCCACTTGAAGTACCATACAAAGGGATCTCAAGAAAGGTTTTGATCCTTCCTTCCAAGCATGGTCCAGACGTTCCTGCCAGCACAGACTGTACAGCCTGATCAGCATGATAGATACTCCTGCAAGGAATACAATTTTAGCTGGTTTAGTACATATCTGCCATCACCATCTGCTATTTGTTGGCATGAATATGTACTATAAGAAAACTAGGTTGAAGGGGGAAAAAAGGGACTCGCAAACCTTTGAAAGACATTCAAGTTCATTCTATGGTTTGGATTTTGTTTTGTTTTAAGCATCAGAAAGTCTCACAGAAAGTACAGAATGTCTTCTGAGCTTGTGTTATGTTCTCTCTTTGTGAGCATTGGTATTGCTAGAGATCTTCAAACAAGGGCACTGTCCTTACAATAAGCACTGGAGTCTCAGTTAACTTGGTAGGATAGTCTGTACAAGGTGTAGAAAGCCTGAAGATGAGTAGGAGAGTTTTCAGATAATGTGCTTGAATGAGTTTCACTGCATTCTGGTCCAGGGCTTTAGTCTTTTTCCTTTTCTCACTGGGATTTTCTGTCCCAGTTAACCTGAGATAACTAAAGAGGGACCTGAACAGAAACCCATCCACAGGAAGGTGAGAGACATCAAATAACCTCATCTCTCCTTGAAGGTAACAACGCAGAGGTTTGGTGTGTGCTATAGTGAGAAATGTACAGTGTTGAAGGTAGGAAACACTATATAAATGCTAAGCATTATAAACCATAAGAATCAATCATCTTCAGAGAAATGTAACACTACTAAAGATGGGAGTTCGGTCTCTTCCTTTCTTAATGGTAATCAAACCCCAAAGTTATTAATAAGAAAAAATCCTTTTAAAAATAGATCAAATGGTTTCCCCATCCTGTGATAATCCCTCTGATTGCCCCCGTGTTTCAGTTCACTGTATCATCTCAGAGATCAAAGGATGTGTCTGAAGTTGGCAAACCAATCCCACGAAGAAGAAAACCTTCTTTGGCTGTAGATAAACAGAACACAATTTCCAGATAACATCGTGGTCATGATCAAAATAGCTGCTTTTCCAATTAGATTTCAAAGAATTCTTAATTGTTATTGATTTAATCTGGAGATGTGCAGATTTTTCCAGTCAGGAACCTGTTTCACAGGGAGCTTATTACCGCAGGGATTTCAGTTACAGACAGATTTTAGTAAGCAGCAACAGCCTGGCTGTCAGGCAGGTGACAATAAAAAGGGAATCTGTCCAGGTGCAGAAGACAGCACTATTTGTGTTTCTGTTTCCTGCAATAATTTAGAGCATGTAGCCTTATCCATTCCGAAATGGCAGCAGACCTCACATCTGCATAAAGGCACTTGCCTTTAAACTATAATAGGCAGAATACTTAAAGATACTCTCTCTATACCTAGTTACCACTGTCCTGGGTTCAGCAGTAGCAGGTTTAAACCACGACAACCACCTTAGTCTTTCTCACTGTTTTTATACTTATTAATTCAAGCCATGGGGGTCTGCCCTGAAACTTCTCACTATTCCCAGATAAGATTCCCATGTTCAGCAGATAGAAAAATAGATAGAAGTGTTTGTTGTTTGCCTTGAAAAGAAAATAGAAATAGAGGATTCTATAATGTCTGCTGAGCTGCCATTTCAAAGTCAGGTAAAACAGCAGGGTGTGGGAAGAAGGGAGGGAGATGGGGACTGCTGCTCCACAGACAGGTGACGTGTTTGAGCAGAACAACATGAGATGGTTTCCTGTCAAGCAGCAATAAGAGGAGGAAGAATGAAAAATAACCCCCCGAAGAAAATTGTTCTGTCCCAGGCAAATGATGGTGGAAGGGTTTCTAATCCTTCGGTAAAGTGACAGTGGGGGATTTGATGCTGTCAGGTAGGTGTGACAGTGTCAGGGAGAGTGACTCAGGAAAGGTGAGTCAGAGCCATCAGGAAAATCAGTGCCCGACCCCTGAGCAAGATCCATCCCTTTGCCTTCTTGCAAGGCAGCTGCAGTTGGCAAAGCAGAGCTTTTGTGAATGCCGTGTCCTGTGTGGACCATGATGGGATGCTCTGCCAGGTGGAAAATCTGCTATCAAAAGGAACACAGTGTTTGGGTGAGAGTCACTAGTCTCTAGTAGTGCCACGATTCCTCTCTGGCTGGATTTTCTGTCACCAGGCACCATGCTGGCAAGGAGCTGAGCAGTTATTCCTAAAACAAGACTGAAAGGGATGTAAATCTTCTCAACTGGGTCAGAACTTAACCTTTACCTTTATGAGTTATTTCCAGCAATGCTGTATTTCTAGGACCCATGCAGGATTGCATGTGCCTGGATGGCTGTTTACACTGTCTACAGTCTAAAGTAGTATGAAAGCAGAATTTTATGTATAGGGCTGATATGAAAAGCTTTGGAGTAAGGGAAAGTCTCATTTCTAAGAGGCTGAAGACACTAGAAACCTCATGGAAATCCTTTCCATTTCAGATTTCTCTTTTCCAGAGGCTCTGAGAAGTACCAGAACTTTCAGATCTCTGTGAGCAGAACCTATTTCCAGACACTGTATAGTCAGGCTGAACTTGTTCAGAAAAGATGATTCTGACTTAATTCCCATCTCTGCCTTTAAAGCCACTTCATCAAACCACAGTAGGCTTTTTTTTTCCTAAAACCAAGGTTTCTAAACAGCATCATTAAACATCACCTGATGGTGTAGAAAATAACTGACTCTGTAAGCAACCAAGCCAAAACCACATCTGCTGAAGTCAAGGTTACATTTAGGTTAAATTTAGCCTAATCTCAAGAGCAATCATTTTTTCTCCATTGTTCTACAGGGAAATGGTGTTTCATTAATAAAAGACATTGTAAAGGACATTTCCCTTAGATGACAACGTTAGAGGGCAGTACTCAACTAGCAACCAGTGCTGTCAGTTCATTGAACAGCTGTGTTTATATGGGGCTGTTTGTAAAATTTATGTTTGAGTTTGGTTTAACCTTACTTTATTGCTACTGGAGAAACAATAGATCTTTTTCTATTATAAGTCATCGAGAGCCACATTAAAATCCAGCAGGAGGGGTGCCCCTTTTCTCCACAGATCTCTGATTATATATATGTATGTATATATATACATAAACAAAATATCCCTACGTGATGTGAGATGCCTTCTTCTTGGTGAGCTACCAGAACCGTGTTCCATCCATCTAGGTTCCTACTTTGCTTTTTCCATGCATCAGGGAACCTGATGGCTGGGTCAGGCACAGCATGACCTGTTTGTAGCAGGCAAAATCCACAACAGTTCTGTAAGGGAGGCACCTTAAGCCTTCCCCTGTATCCCTTCAGTGGGGAGGTAGATGAAATGCACTATTTCAAGCATCTTCTCCCTCTTCTTGGCTTTGTCTCATCCCAACCCACCCCTCTGTTTATGATTTCTCTTTTCTGCCTTCCTGCAAGGGAACATCACCTCCTCCTCTACATTTTGTTTTTCTGCCCCACTTTTACATCCACTGCAGACACCAAATGTACAGCTTAGGGGAGAGCCTTGTCAGATCTTTATCCAGTTCTAGAAGCTTAACCCCATTCCCATCTGAGGCTGATTTGGGCCTCTTCTCTTCCAAATCCTCCCAGTAATCCAAGCCTTTCCTTCCTTGGTTGTCTTATTCCTGACAGAGATATCTTCTGTAGCAGCAACCAGTGCTGTACTGTGAGAATGTTTTCTTGTCCCCTGTGTGAAGTTCAGTACTTCGAGTTCATCTTGACTCTAGGTAACCATCACGGCTGTATCTCAGCATCCTCAGCATCACCGTCTGTGGTATACTTAGCTTTCCTGATGTGGATTTCCATGTGGATCCTACCCTGAGAATCAGGAGCCCCAGCACAATTCAGATGCCCTGGCCTGCTAACAGCAACTTTGCTGTTACGACACATCATCTCCTGGATTGACGTCCTCCTAAGAAACACAGCCATTCTTGGCATCACCTCTTACAGGCTGAATGCCAGGGTATAACGCTCTCAGTCCTGCTACTATGTCATCCTTGCTTCTCACTGGCTCTCTTCTGCAGCTCTGGAAAACGTTCATCTTCATGGATGGGCTCCATGTGCCCTTACTTTGGACTGTGTGTGTATTCCTGTTTGCCACCATCCCAAATGGAGATTCCTGCCTGCCTCCCTGATACTCCTTGAGCCAGTTCACAAAATATTGGGAGTTAAAATGAAAAGGAAAAGCCCACAGAAACTTGCCTCATGTACAATAGTGTGTTGTATCCATGATCTCTTGCTTGTCCATTTATATACATGAGAAGGACTTTACATTTACAAACAGAAAAATTGAGGCTGAAAAGCTGACTTGATTTACTGAATGTCAAAAGCAGGTATGGAAATAGGACCAGTTCCCCACATAACCTGTCTGGTCCATATACACTCCATCTTGGAGCAGTTCTGCAGCCACTGATGACCACTGTTTCCTCACACAGTGTGTAATCAGCCTACATCTGCCACAAGAGATCAAAGAGTAGGACATCAGAGCTGGATTTTAAGCACAATCCTTAGTAAAGCTGCCAGCCCCAAACCACCTGTGCTTGTGTGGAAGTTGCCTTAAGCCTTCTGATGTGAACGTAACAGCAATGGGCTGAGGAAGAGCCATCCTCACCCTCCCCAGCATCACCTTCTACAGCAGCTATTTGGTACTGTGGGAAGGACACCAGGAATGATGAACTGAAGCTGGAAGCCTTTACAGCAAATTCTGCCTCCCAAATGCTTCCTCAGCTCGTTGCATCTCTGCAACCATGGCAGGTACATTGATCTAGCTGACAGACTAAGGTCCTATAGCTCAGTTTTATATAGATGAACTGTAATTTTAGTAATAGGATGTTTAAATAATATTGTGTCACTTTTACATCTCCCCTCCCTTTTCCCTGAATGAAAGTGCCTGTCTCCTTTTGACAGGCGGAGATTTTTATTTTCTTCTCCTTTTCCCTACAAAGATTTTTCCCGAAGGACATCAGGAGTCATAATAATGCTTGATGCTTTCATGAGATCCTTACAGATTACGGCTAAATGGAATGGTGCTGTAATGTGATTACCTCCCCACTCTTACTCCTGCTGTGCCATGTAATGGCATGGCGGGGCTCTCTGCTAGGATTAAAGCCAGTCAGACTGAAAATTGACTTGCCTTGAGGGCCATCCAGCAAATTTAAACGGCTACTTCAAGATTCTGCCTGCCAGTGAGACATTTCTTCAGTGGATTAGCAAAATGAATGAAATATGGAGAGGGGAAGGCAGTAAAAACTGTGCTATTAGGCATACGCACTCTATCTCCCTGCTTCTTTCTGTTCTTGCTCTACACACTTATTCTAGACCCTTGTAATTTCTCTCTGTGTTCTGCTTTGTGCCAGAAATGGGAAGGGAGCTCAACACTGAAAACCAGCTATAACGTATTCTTCACCTAGCTTCAGGTGGGCTGGTGGAGCAGGCAAGAGGGAAGGGGGACTTGCCCTTCTCTTTATGCATTCTCTCTGCAGATAGAGGCTCTTCTATAGGGAATTCAGAATATATAAACTTGATTTCTGCTTGGAGTCATCCTTTGATGTAATTCTTCCTGCAAGGCTGAAGCTGAGCAGTGGGAAGGAGTGGTTGCTCCCTATTGCTCTTGAGATCGGGGTCTTCTTTGCTGCCACAGCCACAGGGAACTTCTGCTTCCTCCCTTCTCTGCTTATGCGACACTGGAATGGAGTGTGATTCCCTCTGCACTGTTACTTCCTGGTTGCCATTAAACTATAAAAGTCTATAAAATATGACAGCAGTCTGGGTAGAAACAGGTTGCTTGGCTCTGCAAGCACCCATTTGAGGTGAAGGCTCATCATAGCAGATTGCTGCCGGTCGTCTTGTACTGGGGAAAATTGTGGCATCTGAGGAGGATTCACATCTACTCCCTTGGCATTCAGTGCCCTTCAGTGCTCCATCCAATGCTCCAGTTCTACTTAAATTCCTTGACTTTTCAGACAATGCAAATGGGATTTCAGCATGTTTAGGTACTCCTATGAATAAAAATGTTTTCCTGTCTCAACCCCCAAGGATGCTGAGATAGCACTAGCGTGTTCTTAGCCTATTTACAGAAAGACAGTCATGAGATGTGACTTTGCATACCGCAGTCACACCACCACTTTTCCTCAGCAGCTCAGCCTAGACTTTTTTTTTCAGCTATTTTCTTAATATTCTATCTAAAAATTTCCCTGATGCAGCTGAAGTTTAATTACTTCTTTCTCTATCACTGCTGACTAATGGCAATAATAGCTTCCTGTCCTCTGGTGCAACATTCCTTTCTTTTTCTGCAGACAGTTATTGTGTCTCCCCTTGGTATTATTTCCTCTACTTTGAAATTGCCCAGAAGCAAAGTCCCTTTTCTTGTCTTGCTGCTAAATAAAATCCAGTAATATAGCATCAAGAGTGAAACCTGGGTGGTGGCTGGGGACGGAGAGGGGGGATGATCCATGGAACCAGAGAGTTTTGCTCTGCCAAGGGTCACTTTGACAGCTCTTTGACAACTTTCACAAAAGGAACTGATGGTCTCAGCTCAGGTACCAATGGACTACATTCTACATTACAGGTACTGGTAGTTACTGTCCTTATCACAGGTAGTTTCATAACAGAAGTTCAGGCCTGAGTGGCTATGGAGATTGACACATATAGAAAGCCTCCTTCCAGACATGGAAGGAAGAAGCCACCAGTTCCGTTTTTAGAGATGCAAAATCAAGAGATGCAGTGAGTTGCCTGAGTTCGCAGAGTCAGGAGGAAGAAATATGTCTCACTCCGAAGTCCCAGGCAGCGTCCCTAAATCACGTTGTTTAAGTACTCACTATTTCCTTCAACATAATAAACCTCTAATTATCTTCAGACGTGCAGGATGAGGCTCAGACAAGACTATTCACATGATTAAAGCTGCAAATGTGGTTTTAAGCATTTTGCTGGCTTGGGGTCTTTTTTTCAGGTAAATCTCCAGTGAAATTCAGCATCCACAGAGAAACTCAGGCAGCGTGTTACGCTTCTGTCACTGATTAGACAATACACACTCTATTTTTCCCAATTCATTTTTATGAATCAACTTCTTCTCAAATGCAAAATTTTTTTCTGCTTCAGGGAACAAAAAAATTACAGCTCCATGGGAAGAAAGAGACAGATTTTGTTATCTGCTAATGGCGTGCATGGGACTTCTTGAAAGTATCTGTAAATAGGTGGTTTAAACCACGACAATAGGTCTTCATTTAGTTAGCAAGGCTGGCTACAAATAAAACTCCTCAAAGATTCTTTCAAACACAGTGTCTTATTTTTCACCAAGGAGATGCATCTGAAATTTAAATGCCTCTCAAGCCGAGTTCTCTATTTTGGTGACTTATATAGAAATAGCTTCCAAATCCCATCTCCAGACACCAAAGGCCTTTCTTTGGGAAAGAAGTGTGAAAACTGACATCTTTTGGGAAAGGTTGAGGTTACCTCATTGTTCCAAGTAGAGGCAGCATGGTTCAGTGGATATGGAACTGAACTGAGACCATGGAGTTTCTGCTGGTTGACTTGCTGTGCTCACCTTTCTCCTGTTGTGTGCTTAAATATAAATTGCATTGGGGCACAGACTTTTTCTTGGTAAGCATTTCCTTGGCACCTAATACAACATTATTCCTGATCTAACAAACACTTCTGTATGCACTAAAAATATTGTAGAATAAAACAAAGAAATGAGAGTAAACCCTGACTCTCTTAACTATTTTTGTCATTTTTCTGCCCATCAGCTCTTTTTAATGTACATGTTATCTGTGTGTAAATATCTGATAAAGACAGACCTTGTCCAAAAGAGATAAGATACTAATTTAAGATGAGGACTGGAAGAAAGTAAGAATGCAGAAAGGAAACAAACACAAACAAGGTAGGTGTGCTGGGTCTGGCTCAGATGGAGTTAGCCTTCTTCATAGCAGCCTGTATGGGGCTTTGTTTTGGATTTGTGACCAAAACAGTGTTGATAACACTGGGATATTCTTGTTATTGCTGAGCAGGACCTACACAGAGTCAAGGCCTTTTCTGCTTTTCACCCCATCTCACCAATGAGTAGGCTGGGGGTGCACAAGCTGTTAGGAGGGGATAGAGCCAGGACAGCTGGCTCCAAATGACCCAAGATATATTCCACACCGTATGGTGTCATGGTCATCACATAGAGCTTGGCAAATAAGGAGGAAGAGGGGAACGTTTGTGGTTATGGCATTTGTCTTCCCAAGTAACCGTTATGTGTGATGGAGCCTTGCTTTCTAATAAGCAGTTGGACATATGTCACTCAATGGGAAGTAATGAATGCATTGGTTATTTTGTTATGCTTGTGCACAGCTTTGTGTCACTTATCAAACTGTCTGTATCTTGGCCCGGGAGTTCTCAGCTTTTGTCTTCAGATTCTCTCCCTTGGGTCCTGCTGGAAGGGAAATGAATGAGTGACTTGATGGGTGTTTGGCTGCTGGCTATGATCAACACACCACAATAGTAAACATCAGTCATCCAACCAGTCCACAATGGCCAAATGCTTAAAAGAACTCATAGTAAATTATTTCTACCCCTGCTCAATGACCAACCCTGTCTCTTACCCACTGGTTCAAGGTGATGCAGCTCCTGTGGATGTTTACCAGGCTAAAAGCAGAATGCAATAAGCATAACAGGGCTAACCCTGTTACTTGGTACACCAGCCATGAAGGACAATTGGTTGGTGAACCAGAGTGCAGTTTCGTCTGCATTGGATGGGGTAAGGGAAAGGAACAGACAAAAGAAAATCCATTTCTGCTCAATGCACAGATCCAAGTAGTTTTCTCACCTACCAACAGGTAAATTGCAGCTCATTATTGCTGTGAGGATAGAGGTGGTAGCACAAATGAATGGGGTGAGACAGCAATAGCTTACTCATGCTAAAATTATGAAGTCACTGCCTTTGGGGAGAGGAAGTCTCTCTAGCAGGTGTCCTTGCCTGCCTTGTGGATAGAAGAAAAACACCCTGACTGATCCATCACCATCAAATATAAGTGTTGGGGGGTTTTGCTGTTCTTTTGTGTGAGCAATGGCAAGACTTTTAGCCAAGGTTATTTGACCTCCATCTTCTGTATTATGTTAAAGTGACACGTTTTGATTTTTTTATTCAGTTTCATCCTTTCTCTCCATTTTGCAAGTTTACTTCCCCTGCTTCTCTAAAGGCAAACCAAAGGATCAACAACCTCAGGAGACTGGAGATGGTGACCTTGAACACACTGAGATGGCTTGGCTAAGCACGTAAATGCAATGAGGCAGCACTAATTCTTGTCCAGGTGTCTGGGAGGCAAAAAACAATATAACTCAACATAATTAAGCCATGAGAGGTGAGGGGGTGAGGGGAAAGAGTGTGTTTTCACAACACTCTGTGTTTGGCTGAGTGATGACGATGACACCACCACTTCCACAGTGCCATTGCTGTTGTCCACTGCCTGGCTTTAACCCATGAGGGATGCCCAAGTGCAGTTTTGCTTCACCTGGCCTTTGTGTTCATAATGACCTTGGAGATAAGGGGAATGTTAAAAAAACACATGGATAAATTTCACCCCAAGGAATTGAGACCCACTGCTTTAAGTAGCTTCTTACCAGGGATTTTGCCTATCCATGTCTCAGGCTGTATCATTTTACGCAGCTGTTGTTAAATCAATCCAACATGAACGTCTTGATGAGCTGAAACTGTACCATGTGCAGCTTGTATTAATTATGTCTACATGAACCCCAGTGTAGTGTCTATTCTGATTTATTATTTCAATGTAACTTGAACCTGTTCCTTGCTGATTTAACCTAAACCAAATTAAACATTTTCTTAGGCCACAAAAGAGACTGCCCATTATTTTCTACTTAACTTCACTAAAGACACCTCATCTCAAACTGAAAATAGTTAAGGTGGTTTGGAAAAGAAATCTTTACAAGCAAGCCAGTTAATGGAAAGCATATTGAACTCTAGCCAGGGCTGTGCTGAAAGCAATTCAGTAAGTTTATATTTAACCCACTTCTGAAATCTAAGCCAGTTATCTAACCTACTTCTGAAATCTAAGCTGTTAAAATTTGTCTTCAGTATGCTGTCTTCTGCCCTATTGCTGTCTCCATGTGCAGAAACCCAATGTTTATGCTTGGCTCTATCGGAGACTTCTTTTCCCTACACTGTGCTTAGGGTCCAGCAAAGGAACAGATGCAATCTCATCTGTTACTGAGATTAGAGTAGAAAGGCTCGTTACTCCAACTGCTTCCTCATACATCCTATTTCCTTTTTCTGCTCCTAGGCTTGTTTGAGGGTGGAATAACCCTGGAAATCTGTTTAGGAGCAAATCACAAGTAATACTGTATAAGATACGTCTACCACTCAGCACATACTGTATTCTTATCTCTTAAAATTATTGGGTTTTGTCAGCATGAAATATGAAAGTTTGATCCTGTGCATCCACCAAAGTGATGCTTAGATTTAACCTCCATTGTTTGCACAATAAATCAAAATAAAAATATGTTTTTACTTTATATACCACATCTGTTTACACAATAGTCTTAGTGGCACTTGATAGGCAGATCTGGATGCTTTCCCCAAACTAAACTCAGAAAAGGAATGCCAAAGAATGGTACTTCACAGTCTACGGCTGACCAGGAGTTTCTGCATCATCTTTGTGTGTTATCTATGAGGGTGTTGGCATTGAGCCTGTGACCACATAAATGGAGAGCCTTCCTTGCATGGGGGACAAAAGGTGGTTGTGAACCAGATTAAAAGGCACTGGAGAGGTAAAGTACCAAGCAAACTTTTCACAGGGAAAACCTCTAGGCTTCCAGGTTGTTTCTTCCTTTACTGCTTAGTATAGAGGGTATAAAGTTCCGTGTGTGTCTATGGCTTAAAAAATACCGAAGCTGGTCATGAAGTGATGCATTCCCCCACTTGGCCTTCAGTTTGGTAAGTAATCTGTACTAAAATGGTAGCCACACAATGAGATTTATAGAGAGTCCTCAATATATTAGTCATAATACTCTAAATGTGGAAGTCCTCATTTTTTGGTGGGGGTGTGTGCAGAGACAGATTCTTCCCTGAAGGTCTTCGCTGACTTAGACCATGACTCAGAAAAAGCTGCAAGACAAAAAGGACAAGTTGGTAGTGATGCCACTGAAGCAGAATTAACAAAGTGAAACTCTATGATGGTGGGTTAAGGAGATGGACTACCTGGGGTGGGAAAAAACATCACAATAAGGACCTATTAAAAGAAGATGCTTCCAATTCATTACATACAGTTAAAATAATAGTTGTGGGGTACTGAATCCCTCCACCACCATCAGTGTGTAATACATCCTCCCTTTGGAGGAACTTGAATTACTTTCCAAATGGTTTGTCCAATTTCAGATGAAAACTGTGTTTCAGACAATAGCGCAGCAGTGTCTCCAGGATGAGAGTTGCTCTCTTCTATGCAGAAAATTAATGGCTTGTTTTGTTCAAACATTGTCTGTCTTCTCCCCATGCTGATAATCTATTCTGAATTGCATTTAGCAGTGAAAAAGCTGCAGCAGTGGAAGCCAGGCTCAAGATGAACTATGTTCCCATTTAAAAAATAGAACAGCTGTCTTTCAATTGAGATACAAAATGAGAGGCCCTGACCAGTTGTGGTTGCTGAAGACTGGCAAGCAGAGCTACCTGAGAAAACAATGGTCCATTTGCTTGTCTTTGGCTTGAAATTCCTGTTTCAGATTCAGGATGGTAAAGTTCCTTACTTCTTTTCCAGAGCTCTTGTGTACTGTTTGTATCTCTGTTAAAACAGCCACTGTCTGCTGCAAAGGCAATTACATTTAGATGGTGGATGGCGATGAATCTAGAGTGAGAAAATGTAGAAAGACAGTGTTGCCAGAAAGAGATGATGGTGTCATTGTTTTACCATATGTCAGAAATGTTATGGTTGGTACAAAAGCATTGCAGCTGGGGGAATGAGGTAGACGATAGAGTTGTTCAAGGAGCAAAAAGATAAATGTCTAGGATAGGACATTTTTCTAGTTTCAGAGGAAAACTAGATTTGCTGGTTTTGGTGGTATCACACATCTTATTACCCAGACCACTTGGAAAGCTGAGGAAGGCAAGACTTATTACATGGACTTCTGAGGTATCCCCTCTTCAAAACAAAGCCTATCAAAGCTATATTTTCAGAACAGCTCCTTTTCAGCTATTGAAATGAATGGGCATATTTCCATCAGAATGGCAGCTTCCAAGGAGCTGAACAGCATTGGACATGGATGCTGAGCACCTTTGAAAATAGGTCCTCCATACAAACTGTGTCTTTTTAAAATAATATATTACTGTAATGGACGAGTGACTTGGTGAATAAAGAATTCATCTTGTGCACAGGGTTATCCATTCCTCCCTGAGGAAAAGGAGAGACTAACTGTGAACTCAACTATCTCTGAGGTACTTAAAATATTTGTGGTACAACTGGTTTGATTTGGAAATGGAATTAGGGTGCTCTTTTTTGCTCTTCTATTTAATCAGGGTTGAATATCTGTCTTTGCAAATCCTTCAATTAGTTCTCTACAGATTGGCCCCCACCCAATCTATTAAGTTCTGGGATTTGTGTTTGGAGTGAAAGCGCTCTAAAGATGCAGAGCTCTCAGCTAAATTATTTCTCTCAAAAGTTATGTTTCGGGAGTTGAGGAAAGCAAAAACCTGCCAGAGTTTGATAATTGCAGTCCAACTTTTCCTTTCCTCCCTTCAAACCAAATCATGCAAGGAGTCAAGCAAGCCATACGCTGTCTGCAGCATTGCTGTTTGATGTTCAAGTTCTCTTTTTTCCCCCCTTTGGCAACAACGAAGACCAAAGGCAGTCTACAGCAGAGTTTTAAATAGCCAAAGCCTAATGAATGTAAAGTTAAAAAAAGAAGGGAAAAAAAAGAAGAGAAGAAAAGGAAAAAAAAAAAAAGAGGAAAAAACCACAACAAAAAGACAACAAAAAGTCACTAAAAACTAAACAAAAAACCCCAAACTCTTCTCTCAGCTGTTCAAGTAGCAAAATAGCAATTCTGAGACAGCATAAACTAATTGCAAGTCATAGAATCATAGAATGGTTTGGGTGGGAAAGGACCTTAAGATCATCCAGTTCCAAACCCCTACCATAGGCAGGGACGCCTCACACTAGATCATGTCTCTCAAGGCCCTGTCCATCCTGGCCTTGAACACTGCCAGGGATGGAGCATTTACCACTTCTCTAGGCAGCCTCTTCCAGTGCCTCACCACCTTCACAGTAAAGAACGTCTTCCTTATATCTAACCTGAACTTCCCCCGTTTAAGTTTGAACCCATTACCCCTTGTTCTATTTTTACAAACCCAGAAAAGTTCAAAAGAATTCTGTGTAAAAGAGCAGTAAGAAAAGCAGATACTGGAGACAGAGTCCTTGGTTAGGTGGTAGGGACTGAAACATGCTCAGTCCAGTTGCAGCTTTGGGAACAGCTGAATACAAGGATATTGGTGTCTACACTTACCCCTGTAGGACAGTTTTTACTCCACGCAGTTCCGCTCTCAATGGCCAGCCTCCCCACAGGCTGCTCACAAAGTGAAGAAGTTTGACTCACTCATATGCTTTTTAGTGGCAATGTTGTTCTCAAAGCCTGTCCTTTCTTTCTCCATCTTTTTCTCCTTGGGTGGAAATTTTGCATCATTTAAGTGAAGAATCTGAAACTGATTCTTTATCTGAGAAATCAGCCTCCCTAGCCTGGGCTGGGAATTTAAGAGCAGGTTAGTCAATTGTTCAAGCTATTATTGCTCATTTTGACCAGCTTTTTCTGGTGTAGGGCTATTGTCTAAAGTACCTAGGAGTGTTGCTCCTTTAATGTATATACTTAGTACTGTCAGTAAGAGGAGCTATTTATAGCAGTGGACGAGTCTTTCCACTCTCCAGGCAATATTTCACAGTGGAGACCTTGGAACAAAAGCTTACGAACCTTCTGACTCACAGCCCTCACTTTCAGCTTCAGGAAGCCTCCTTCCCTTGCGTTGTGAAACTTGGGACTCAAGTTCTAAAGTTGTTTCAATAGGAAAGCTTCCTCTCACACTTCCAGAAAATCTTTGTTAAGTTAGAGTGATTTAAAGACAAAAGAGTATTTTCTCATAAAACCTCAAAGCTCAGAGGGAGGAGTGTTTGACCACTGAAAAGGGGTTGGAGAGTTAGTTTTTTAACACATCCTGCTTGTCAAAGCCCATGTTCCCTGTAGATCACAATGCTGTATTTTCCTGAGCATGTCATGACAGAAAGCTGTTATAGCACTGACAAACTGCAAGGCTTGTACAGGACTGAGGGAAGATTTCTGCTTGTCACTGCACTTGCAATGATGCTTCCCATTCAATGTGACTCAAAGTGAGTACACACGGATGAGTGTGAACCACATCCTTTCACTTTGGCTAAGCAGAAAATTAATCAAATGCCCCTATGGATGAAAGTATTTGTTGTAGGAAGTGCCACAGCTCTGAGGAACTTGGTGCTGGTTCTGTTTTGACTTAGACAGTTGTGATATGGGTCATTGAAAGGCATAAGAGGAGAAGAGAGAAAGGGAAATGGAAGCACTTTTATTCTTCTTCATTCCTAGGAAACTGTTCCCCAGTGAGAAAATGCACAAACTGCACAGTTATGTCTTAACAGAGGCACTTTGCAGTCATCGTTCACTTGAGGCTTCTGGCTGCTCTGAGGTGGATTTTGTAGCTTTCTGAGTTCAGTTACCATGGAAGAGTCTAGAAGCTGGGGAGCAGGCTTGACAGCTTCCTGGGATTTTTATTTTAGTGTATTTATTTTTCAAGGAGGTGTCCTTTGTTATCAGCAGGAAATAGATTGCACAAACAGCTTTTCATTAAGGGTGCTTGACCATAGCCCTGAGCCACAATGGATGTTCAAAGCATTGAATAAGTTTCCCAGCTCATCTGTGAGCTTCAAGGGAGGTGTGTGTAGGCTTTCATGCTGAAGTCTCTGATTAAAGCAAACTCCACGCAAAAGGAAAACACAGGCTCCTTTTGTGAAGAGCAATTTCAGGCGCTGTTAGGTAAATTGGTAGGTGCACAGTTACTACAGGGACAGAGATGGCAAGGGAAGAGGCACATAAACACTGTGGCAGAAGTGAAGAAGCTTCTTGAAGGTTAGAAGTGAATAAAAGATGTTACACAAATACAGATGTATTTGCAAAGTTCCTGTTGGTCATCAGGAGCCGTCATCAAGGTGGTGTTATCTCACCTGTGTTCCTGTCCTTCTTTATCACAGAGTAGGAGTGAGATGAAGGGAGTTGACGCACCACAACTGACAGTAAGAGAAACTTTACTGGTAAAGATCCAGCAGGACATAATCGTAAGAGTGAGTCTTCCAAGGTTTTCATGTCCAGGTCAGGAAGACCTGTTGGGAGTACAAAGGGCCTTTGCTTTCACATCTGACAGGTCTTGATGAGCTATAGATGCAGCTTAAATACTCCTCTCTGATGTTACAAGAAATTCTCTGCCCCTGTTAGGGAGGTGGAAAGAGTTCAGTGAATGTCTGGAAGATTTTTCCAGGAGAAACCACCAACTTTTCCAGCTTAAAATCTGAAGATTTGGCAATCTGGCAAAAAAAAAACCCTAAAAGAGGATGGTAAATGTAGGCCTACTTGTGATAGAACAGGGGAGGAAAATGTCTTTTTTTTTTCTTTCCAGATTTTAAATCAGAACAGCTTTGAATTTCATGGCCCTTATCCCACCATCCTGCCTCACAAGAGCAAAGCATCCTTGCCAGTATGGTGATACAGAGGGTGCCAGAATAAGGTGATGGCTGGGGAGGCACCAGTCTGGGGTAGGTACCAGGCTCCCAAGGTGAGGGTAAAAATAAATGAGAGGAGGACAAGAAAAGAGTCATTGTTTTGGCTTGATGCCCTTGTCTTCAGCAGCTTCTGAAGAGAAATCCTTATTAGTAGGTGAAATCTTTGTGATCTACAGTGAGAGCAGAGGGCATAATCCTCATCCAGGGCTTTGCCTTTCCATAAATCCAGAGGGAGTTGGTTGGCATTGAGGGCAGTGTCTGAGCTTTGCTTTGATCATGTAGATTGCTACTGTATGTCCTAGAAATTCATAGCATTGCTGCCACTTAGATAATTGTTTGTAGGGCAGTGAAAAAGGGGTTATGGTGAAACTAAACAGGCTCAGAAAGTTGACATTACTAAAAAGTTCTTCTATAAATGACATTTTTACATCAATTTCATAGCCTTTGCAGCAGTGGTCTTAACAGCATTTTGTTTGCTTTATGTAGGCCTTGAACATGTCCTGTGAGGCCCCAGGGCACTGAGCTGCACACTGAGAGACAATTTCTCCAATGAGATGTTCTGAAGTACATTTTCCCCTTCAAGATCTATAGTAAGAAACAAGACCAGTACTCACTGGAAAATATGTTTTGCTGCCCTATTTCTGCATTTTCACATGCCTAAAAATCAACTTTGTAAGTAAGACCTGTGTGAATCTGTTCTTTGAGAAGTGGTTAAGAATGGGAATTTTCCCTCAGAAATACCTCACTGGCTTCTCTACTTCTCTGATTACTGGGTGGAATGGTTTTCCTTTGAGGCTGAATAAGTGAACTTGGAAAAGGCTTATGGTCACCAAACAAAGAAAGAAGCTGTGGTGAAGGAATAGAGGCGAGAAGAAAGTATATAATTTGAATTATTGTCTTATGAATTGCCAGGTAATGGCCTTCAGTTTTTGTTTTGGTCTCCTCTCAAAGTACTGCAGCAGCACAAGGATCTTGTGGTCCTCAGCACATGAGAAAAGTCCTGCCCCACAGCACTAACTAGATGCATGTGCGTGAAAGATTTAAAGTGCTAGATTTGGTGCGTTTTCCCTGTTCTTTTCCCTGAGGAGCACTATCTTACTGACATTATAAACAAGCAGACACTATGTGTATACAAAGTAGGGAAGAAATGAAAACAGGACGTTAAAAGAATCATGTTGTAATGAGACTTTTCTGCTTTACAATGGTATTAACAGTGTGTTCCTGGCTCTGACTTTTAACTAGAGCTGAGGTTATCTGGAAGTTATGCAAGCTTTGTCTTGGACTGGTGGATGCTGTTCAGAATGGCTGTTATTTCAGCTCATGTTGCATCTGGAAAATAAGATATATTCAAACCAGAATTTGTTGTTGTTTCTGCACCTTTCTGAAGAGACCACATCCAAGGACTCAGAAGTCCTCAGCTCATCGTCATCAGCTTTTGTGTTTCAGCCAGCTTCTGAAGACACAATATGCAGGGAGTTCAAGACATATATATATACATCAGTACAGGCAGCCCACTAGTGAATGTCACTGAAGGGCACAAGTCACATATAAGTTGGTTAGAGCCAGCACATAGATAGTGTTGCCCAAAAAGGGGACCTTTACAACCTGCCTTTGGAGCACAGCAACTTGGGCTCGTGCTCAAGTTTTGCTGGCATTTCACAAAGGCTCCAGACTGCAACACAGTACTTCACATGGGTAAGAGGAGCAGTTCTGATAGATCTTTCCTCTTCCTTTTCCAGAGTAATTGGAGAAAGCAAAAATGAGACCTACTGCAACTTTCCCTCTAAGGCCAGAACCTGTTGTGACAGACTGGAAGCCTGCTGCATTGTGTGCTGTGAAGAAGTCATCAGGCATTGCTATAACTGCCTCCCTGCGGCATATGCACTAGATGGAGATCATTTTTTTTTCCCATATATATGACTTGATTAGAGTTAATTTGTAATCCACAAAGATGCCTCTTACCTCCCTTGGGTGGTAGAGCCATTCGTTTCTGATACCGCTGCTTCCTGAGTCTCTGAGCTATGCTAGCTTTCTCCTTTAAGGAGTAGGAACAGGGGAAATAGTCTCTCACTGTTCCTGGACCAATAACCTTAATGAGAGAATGTTCAGGTCAGGGATTACATCTTATGCTGCTGTTTTATTGCTTGGTGTGACTTCCTTACACTCTTTCACAGGGGCCATCAGCATTTCCAGGCTTTGGTCTGTTCCTCATTCCCACTGACTATTCCCACTGTAACTCTTACATAAGCCTGTCACTCCAACACCCCCCTGGTAACTATTGCTTCATTCTTTTCTACAGGTCTTACCATACCCAGAGGCTCATCAAACACATTTCCAAACTTCCACCCACTTCTGAGCTGCATGCCAGCGACTCTGCAGCTTATTTCTCTTCCCTGCTTGCCTTTGCTATTGCCTGCAATCAGGTATGTTCTCTAGGAAAAGAGGAGCAGATAGGGGATTTTGTAGAAAATCTTGTTTGTTCTTGTTGTTTGAGGTGTTTGGCAGCATCTGTTTGCTAACCTGAGGCCTGGCAGCAGGAGCAGAACACCTCTGTGCACTCACCTGTTTTGTCTGTGCTTTGAATCAAACCTAGTTTAATACCACTCTCTAGGCACCTTGGACTTTAAGAAGTAATTGGAAGTGTATGCTCACTGTGCCACACACCGGGGGATACAGCTGTCAACTTCTTTTTCTACTAGGAATTGAGGTGCAATCCAGCAACGCTAAGATCACCACTCTCTTCCCCTGGAACTGAAGTAACATCTCTCCCATGCAGAAGAAACCACTTCTCCTCTTTCCCGGAGCCAGGAGCTGGAGGCATGAAATCACAAGCACTACTGTATTGAATTTAGATGTTCCATGTCCTCTGGTATCTGCACCACCAAACACTGAAGTCTGGGATCAAGACCTGAGCTTTTATACCATAATATCATGGACTGCATTTGCCCTCTCAGGCTGTGCCTTGCACCCTGTTGATAAAGGCCACCTTGTGATGGGGCTAACAGCCAGGTACACCGGAGGGACTGGCACTGTAACAGCTACATGCTTGATCTCATTCTTATGCAATCTACGTACAGCACTCTCTTTCATCCTCACCCTTAACTTATATTTGCTCAATGAAAGCAGCACGTAGGCAAATAACATTCTGCATTTTAAAAGAGTTTTAATTTGTAGCTGTTGCCAAAGTAAACATCAAGGCTAATGAATAGTCACTCCATTCTCTAGGATACACAGGAACAACTGACTAAAATTAGCATTAATTAGCTGAATTACTGTACTACCGAGAGGCTTCAGCTGAGCTTGGGGTCTTGATGCAGTTGGTTTAGGATGAGTATTCTGTGTGAAACTGGTAGAGGTTGGTGTAGTTGCCATTATAACTTAAGGGAGAGGTGATGGGGGAGTGACTTCCTTCTTGAGGTGCTACAACTAAAGCTGCAATGGAGAGTGCAAGTGGAGAGCTGTAATAAGCAGTGGATCCTCATTGCTCCTGAGTTCACTTGGCTTCCCATTTCAATCTTACTACAGTCCCACATCTCAGTTATTCACTACTTTTTAATCATTTCACTGAGCCTACCTAGAGCGTGGCCCCATGAATGCTTGCACCAGCCCATGTGAGGACCTGGAATGGCACAGTGCAGAAGGGCAGAACGGGAATCTGGTGGGAATCTCTTCATCAGGAGAAGTATTTAAATACTATCCCTTTCTTAACAAGACCAACCTTCTCTATCCCCAAGGGCAGAGGTTGTTTATTTCAGCTAGACAAGTCAAGGGAGAGGGGGGAGAGAAGGGATGAAGCATCATGCTTTAGGGCACTCTCATCTCTGAAAGTAGAAGGTAGCTCACATCTCTTGTGTGCTGCTCTCCAACAGTGTCCTGATGAGCTCCTACCTGAGTAGATTGACAGTGGCAAAGCTCAAAACAACCCTTTTTGCAAGAAAAAGGGTTCCTGTAAACCTACCTCTGTTCCAGGTAGTCTTCTCTGTAAATGAAGAGGGATTACTGGGAGATTTTTTGCAATAGGCAGCACAACAGATTTGGTAGAAGCTCCTCACTATGCATGGGATTAGCATCACATAAATGTTAATATGCATTTAATGTGTCCTGAGTATGAACAAAATACACCAGATTTGTGGTTCTGAAGTTGAATGCTCTGTTCTCTTTGGGATGAAGTTCACAGAAACCATTCTCCCTGCAGGTTTGTGCTTCAAACCTGCCACACAAAGGAGAGGAAATAGACACATCTGATTTTCCACAGTTGTTCTTCTGGCCTATCAGATGTGCCTTTTACTCAGGGAAACTTTCTGCTGGATTTAATGGCTGTTTTCATGCCTCAGCACCAGTCTACTTAAAATCTGATGGAGAAAACCAATTCATTTCACTCAGGCCCTTTCACTACTGATGGATGATTAATAAAATAGTGACAATGTCAGGCTGAGATTACACTGCAGAAACTACATTGTATTTTGGCTTAGTCTAATGAGGCAGGAATATTGAATATTGCTTCTTTCCAACTTCCTTCTACTTACTGTGTTTCCCAAAAGGAAGTAATGATTTCTTTGACCTGTGACAGATCCATTGACAACCTTGCAAAATCAGATTAAAGAGTAAGAGAACTAGAGTTACAAAAGCAGATGCAAAACTACAATTACAGAAAATGCACCAAATCACAATGCTAAAATACACGGAAACTACTGATGTGTGGAAGGTGGAAGTCTAGACCAGCTCAAATAAATGGTAGTTTCAAGAAATCTCACTGTTCATCAGCTTCCAATGCTGTCTCCACCAGGTTCATTGCTGTCTCTATGAACATCCCTGGAGACTAATCCATTATTTGGGTGTATCTCCAAGACACATTACAGACAAATGCCAGGACACTCTGCCTGTGCTGGGACATCAGCCAGCTGTGTGCTTCAATAGCAGGGCACTAACCCTGAGCCAATGCATCCAGCTTTCACAAAGTTTCTGGCCTCTCAGCAAAGCAGGATTAACTTATTTTGCCATTACATAGTTTTTCCATGGGAACTGACTCATCTTTTCCATGCATCTGCCCACAATCTACCACATAGACAACTTCTGAAATCTTAGGGGCATCTCAGCATCCCACACTTCCAGAGCAACCACACTGTGAATCTAATCTCTCCTTCCCTCTGCCTGAAAGAAGTAGGAGGGAGGAGGCTTATTCAACCTACATCACATCTCCTAGGCCATGAGGGGTTTCTCAAGGTTTCCTTCTGAAAGAACAGTGCTCACAGTCTCACTCACCGCCTTCTTTGCAATGAATGGTGGGTTTCAAGCGTCTACATCTTTCCCCCAAGGAAAGAGACTCATTTCTCCTTATACCTCCTATAAGAGGTGATGGCAAGAGACAACCTCATTTCCTCCTTTGTGTTTGTTCAGCAACACTTCTTGGGAAGGTCTGGCAGATGATCCTCTGATGTGCTGTATCTGAGATCTGGGTCTGCCCCAGCCCTGCTCGGAGCCTCAGCCATCCCTCCTACTCTCAGTGAAGAGCTGTGCAAGACACAAACACAGTGATTAACCAAGATTATATAAAACATGAATGCATGGAGAGGGGCTGGAGTTGAGTTGTTTAAACCTGCAGGGCTGCTTCAGACTCAGGTTTGATTTCTTTGGTCTCTTCCAAACTCTGGAAGGAGGATTTGGCAGTGAAAGGGCTGCTTTGGACATGTTAAAGGTGTAAGCAGTGGAAAAGAGAGGAGAATGGAGGTACTTCTGCTTTGGAGATGTTGCTGCTGCTGCCTTGCATTCCCCGTAGGGGTTCAGGGAAATGGTGGTGGTCCTTTACTGTTTTTTTAAATGGAAGCAGAAAGGAATTTATAAGGTGCAGCACTCAGTATTTGATTTAGCCCATGCTCCATTGTACCCGAAATGGGCTTTCTTAATGTTTCCTGCATTAGAAAGTATTTTTCTGGCAGTCAGCAGAAGAGAAAAACACTCTGATTGCACTGATAGCCTCTAGCACATAGTATTGCTTTGCTAAGTGTAGGAAGAGGTCTCCTGGTTGTTTTTCCTTAGGTGAACATTTCTTTTTTGGAAAGAGGAAGCACCTGACTACTAAGATAGCAGAAATATCCAGCTGCACATCAGAGCATCACGATATGTTTGTTGACTAAAACACCTTGTGGTCTGCCTGACAGTGCTACCTTTCTCTGTGGCCTGAGGTCAGCTAATTCGTAATCACCAAACAGTAACGTCTTGCTCGGGGCTTCTCACTTCCTATTATATAGAAATAAAGATAAGCAAGTGGATGGTATTCAGGAAGTCAGTGAATAACGTTAGTTTCACAACCACATAAAAACACACCTTTGTAGATGGATGCTCTTCTGAGATCAAGATATTTGAGCAGGAAATTAAGAGAGTGGAAGAACTGTTAGGTTGCTGGTCAAGCTTTTTCTAAGACAAGATGGTGTGTTCCTGTGTGGTTTACATATTTCCATGTAAGGGGGAGGAAAATGTTCATCTCCTGGGGCAGTCTTCATCTTTCCAGATGATCTCAGGCAGAAAATTTATAGACTTTAAGAATGTCACCCTTAGGTTATAAAGTTAATTTATTTGGACTCCCCAGTCACATATGAGATGTGCTCAGTTTACAAGTTAAAACCTTAGGTGGCTTTTTTTTTGTTGTTGCCTTTTTGTTTTGTAAGATGCTGTCTTTGCAAATGCTTCCTGGAACTGGAAAAGAAACTATTGCCTGCTTCCAACGCTACTTCTAGAAATACCAGCTTTTAGGGTGTAAAAGGAAGGTAGGTTGTTTCATTGGCAAAATGGAAAGCAGGATAAACTCCTGTTACCTTCTGTTCTGTGGCAGTGGGTGTGTAAAACTGGCTACAGAAAAAAACTACACCTTAAGATAGGTCCTATGAAGGTCAAAACTAGTATAATTTATGCCAGCTGCCCAGAGACACTTGCTGTTAAGGTGTTATACTAATAAACATTGAAGTCCTGGAAACAGTTTGGTCCAAAATAGCGTAACTCCTCATATTGAAAGAGATCATATTTTGCACAGTTGAGCATCCAGCCCTGTGAGCTGATTTCATTTTTCCATTTGCAGTCATTATTTCTGTGGCTGTGGGAAGACACATCCCATGTTTATGCTCAGATCAGAAATGTTGGACTCAGTAGTAATATATATATAAACCCTGAGCATTATTGAACATCTTTGTGCTACATAAATATGCCGATAGACCTGAACAAAATCCCAAAGCCCCAGCCTAGTATTCAGTGTGATTTAGTTTATGGTGTGTATTCCCCACACTATTTTCAGCAGGTTAGCTGAGGAACCTGGAGAAAGCACTGCCAGGTTATATGAATTGTCAGAAATTCACCTGGAGATGGACACCCCAGATTAACATTAATAAATACTATGGAACATTGGCTGAGCAGTGGGTTTTGACAAAACCAGCTATTTTCCTCACCTTCCTATAAGCTGGTTTCAATCAGCACCTTCAGTCTGTGAAGTGCAATGAGAAAAAAATTAATGCCAATTGCTATTGAGGCTTGATTCTGACATCAGTGGGCATAAAAAATGCCTATTAAACAAGGGAAGTTCAGGTTAGATATAAAGAAGAAGTTCTTTACTGTGAGGATGGTGAGGCATTGGAGCAGGTTGCCCAAAGAAGTGGTGAATGCTCCATCCCTGGCAGTGTTCAAGGCCAGGTTGGACAGAGCCTTGGGTGACATGGTCTAGGGTGAGGTGTCTCTGCCCACGGCAGGGGGGTTGGAACTGGGATGATCTTGTTTCCAACCCAAACCATTCTGTGATTCTATGATTCTATATTTCTCTGTCAATGTTCATTTTGTCATCAGATCTGGGCTGCGACTGAAAGGGTCCCAGGGTCCCATCTAAGAGCTGAAGTTGCCTCATTGTTTGCCTGTAGCTGAAGGAAGTTGGTATGCCTTTTACAGACCAAATGTTGTGATTAATAGCTTTGTATTTGCCCCACGTAAAATTCATAGTCCAGCCTGTCCTGAGGAAATCCAGATGGTCCATTTAAAGTTTAGAGTGTGAGGAGGGGCAGAGAACACCAGGTACGTGGTGGCATTTTAAAGGTGACATTAAAGGTCTCCTCCCTTTACATCTGAAGGAAGAAAAACACTGTTTTGCTTGCATTTATGGCTGCTTGGTGGCTCTTTTAACAACTGAATTGATACTCATGCTGGAAAGTTGACACAGAGGGGCTATTGCTCCTTGCAATGCTGCCTCATCCCAGGCACGTTGCTTCTTGCTTTTTAACGTCATGTCTCTTTGATGACTTGTAAACACATATGACCAAGTGTACAGGTTTTGACTGGGATAGAATTAAGTTTCTTCATAGCATCTTGTATGTGCTAAATTTTGGATTTGTGACCAAACCAGTGTTAATAACACAGGAATGTTTTCATTACTGCTGAGCAGCATTTACACAGAGCCAAGGACTTTTCTGCTCCTCACACCGCCAGTGAGTAGGCTGGGGGTGCACAAGTTGTTGGGAAGGGACACAGCCGGGACAGCTGGCCCCAATTGACCCAAGGGATATTCCACACCATAAGGTGTCATGATCAGGAATGGGAGAATGAAGCAGGAAGTAGGGGGACATTCTGAGTGATGGTGTTTGTCTTTCCTAGTCACTGAAGCCCTTTTTCCCTGGGGATGGCTTTGCTGGATGACGGCCTGCTGCTGGGAAGTGGTGAATGGAGTCCTCTTCTGGCTTTTCTTGTGTGTGTGGTTTTTGCTTTACCTATTAAACTGCCTTTATCTCAACCCATGAGTTTTCTCACTTTCACCCTTCCAGCTCTCTCCCCATCCCACCAGTGCGAATGAATGGATGTGTGGGGCTGAGCTGACCACTGGGGTTAAACCACAAACCCAGGTTTGTTGAACAGGCATATCCAAACCTCTTTACAAGCAATAGGCAAGAGCCAAAGCTTCCTGTGACCAAATGTCCTTAGTTTTGCCTGTGAGTCATTTGCTTTGGCAGCATCTGGAGCAATAAATGAGCTCTATGGACACTTCAAGTGATTGATCTGAATTACAGAAAAGGCATGGACTAGAAAGAGTCAAGCACTGCACCTTTCCTGATTTATGGCTGTGAAGCCAGTGCCCTCTGCAGCAGAAAGTGGAAAGATGAAGATCTACAATCACGTGCATTTTCACCCAAGGAGTGGAGAGAGGTGGCTCACATTTTATTCTAGCAGCAGACCCACAGGTCTCTTCCCTTGCTTCCTCCCTTGCTTTGCCTTGTGGTCCTACTGCAGTGATGGACCGAAGGATGCAAATGATGAAGTCCAGTGGTGCTACTCCCAAGGCAGCAGTTTCTGCATGATAGGAGAGCTGCACTTTTAAAAAGATTATAGTATAGGATATTAGGAGAAATAATATCTTATATCAAGACAAAACCAGGCATGCTGTGAATGTTATCACAGTAATCATGATCTGCCTCATACCTGAGGAATTAGTGTCTGACCTCCCTTGGCTTCTGTGACAGCAGAGTGGATCAATTTTACCTTAGGGTAAGATTTTGCAGCAAAGTTTGAGATTTCTGTATCTTTACTTTTGTTTCATCTTTATTTTTGTTTCCAGCTGTTGGCATTTAGGGATTTTGAGACCCAGAGAAGGTTATTTCTGAGGAAAGAAATGTATGTCCTTTCATATGCAAGTAAATAATTTTATTATTACAGGAAAAAACTAATGAACTGTGAAGTTTACAATTCAGCTTTTCTATTATTATTTTTATTTTTTACAAATATCAATATTTGCATGAAATCTTTAAAACCTCAGAAATCCTGAGACCTTAATCACAGGGAAAACACAATGGCTGTTTACATCCTAGACTGGAACTACCTTACTCAGGGCTCGGTGTGGAGTTGAGTGCTGCCGAAACAGCTTTAAAGTGACCAGCCAGAGCTGGAGCTAGAGTACAGAACTCATCCACTTGGGTAAAATCTTCATTGCGCAGTGATTATGAAAGTAATAAAAGATTTGCAGTTTTCCTCTTTGCAAATCCATTCAGAAGAGGGACAGCAGCCTATATACAATGTGAGATGGATAGGAAGAGCATCATGTGTATGTGGGTAGGGGTTGTGCAAGTATAGGGGGTCAGATGGTGGTTTAGGGTCCTTTACATAGAGACCTTGTCACAGGCCTCCTCCAAGTGTGTGGCTCTTCCAAGCAGTCAGTTTACCTTGTGCTGCAAGAACCATCGATGCTTTCCTACCCCACGGGTGAGGTGCATGGGTGCATTGTGGCTCAGCCTGCTTGGCTGCTTGTGGGACCATGGGGTAAGAGGTCCTGCACTGCTGCCCTCTAAATGAGTGAGATACCATCCTTGTGGAGGGGACTGTGGAAAAGGAGCTGTTCTGACATTAACGTCAGTGGTGGCAGTGTCTGGTACATGAGCTTTATGAAATCTGTGCAGTTAATTCTCCCATAAGACATAAACCAGTTGTGGTCTTTTTAGCGGGAGGGAGAGTAAAGCTAGGGGAAAATGCATCTACTTGTTTTTAATGGGGTAGTTTTTCACTCACTTATATCTCAGCAGGCTGTAAAAGAGAAAAACAATAGTATTAAGGCACTACATGGATCTGCTGTATTACGTTGACCCGAATTCTATATCTTTATGAAGCTGCAGCAAATGGGAGCTCCAACAAGGAATATCTTCCCCCATGTCTGTAATATTTCTCTTTTTCCCTTATTTGTGCCTGTGTAAGCGTGGCTCATTCAAAAGCCAGTGAGGTGGTTATTGTTAATGCAGAAGAGAGCTGAAGTAGTTTACTGGAAAGCCTGTCTTACAGCAAATGCAAAGCAAAGGTTTAGGTGAATCAATTTGCTGTTATTATTGTGTCCTTACATGGTCTCCAGTAGAAAGCTCCACTGAATTTACAGCCATGTTTTGTATCCCTTTGAAGTATTAACTACTTAATTCTACTGGCTCTGCTGCTGATGATAAACCAGATGTTTTATCGTGGGTTGTGGGGTTGATTCTTACAGGTACTTATGTGCCAGCTCCTATTCATTTCCATAGAAGCTGGGCTTATCTGCTCAGCTGTAACCAGAAAATGTATATCCAGCACTTTGAGCACAAGCTGCCGTCAAGTTGTTTACATTTTAACCTGCATTAGGGGATGTTTTTCCTTTAAAAGATTTACACATTAGACTTCTGGGATTATTAAAAATAAATAAATCTTTCATTGGTCACCGACTTTTTAGGCTTTTTTTAGTTATGTAAAAAACAAGAGGCAAAGTTAGAACTTCCATTATTGGCAGAATTGTCATGCTGCTTTGTTCCACTTACTTCCATGGAACATTAAATCAGCTGAGGATGTGAAAATTTAAAAATATGACCTGAGGGTATATTAGCAGCCAAAAATCCCAATCAAAGATTTCATTCTAGACCAGCTACATGCCTTGGGCCTTGTTTTCTTTATGAATCTTGTTAATGGGTATTATAAACTAGTTGGTTTTAACTTAAAACTTTGATATTAAGCTCTTTTTGATATTTGGTTTTCATGAAGAATTTTCATCTTAAAAGTCACAGAAATACAAAATATTAAACTTACTATATTTTCCATTTTTGAAACGTTTGCACACAAAACATTACTGTTGTATGAAAAAATAGACCCCTACGAGCCTTTTGGCCAAGTTTTAGTAGATTTCTTTTCAAATACAATATTAGATGTGAACCGCAGTCCCTTAACTCAAATTATTTGTAGTAAAGAACTAGGAGAACTTGTTGGGACTGGCCTGGGGAAAGGGAAATATATTTATTCGTGTCTCTTACTGTAAATACATATATGTGGATTTGGGGCTGGCATGCACAGCAGATGGCAATGTTTTTTCCTGCTTTCTTTACCCAGAGTTAATATGCTCTGCACAGACAGGACGTCAAAAAGAAGTATGTTAAAAGGAGAAAATCCACGTGATGTAGGAATCTGTAAGTGGAGAATATTCATGTGAATTACGACCCTTCTGATTCAAGGCAGTGCTGGACTTGTGGTGCTCAAAATGGTTTTCAGGCCAGATCTTGCTTTGAAGGTGTCTATCCTTTTCTGTGATTCTACGTTTCTATGCTTTGCATAAGGTTGAAGTAAGTGAATTCTAGAGGTCCCTTTACACCTTAATTATTCTTGTGTTTCTACAGTTTTGTATTAAAGAGAGTGCCCATATTTCTTTATGAAGTATATTTAGTTTTCCCTTCCACAGGGTTTATTATCAGGTTCAAAAGGCTGTGTTTCATTACACTTTTTTTATGGTTGAATTGAAATGAGACGCCTGGGAATGGTCTATCCATGAAACATATTCTCATACTCATTTGTGTACATGAGGCCCCCAGTGATATGCTTTAGTGGTGGTCTTAGCAGTATTGGAGTAATGGTTGGACTTCATAATCTTAAAGGTCTTTTCCAACCTAGCTTCTATGATTCTATAAGAAACCCTTTCCAAGAGCAAGATGAAACACAACTTCATATGTACTTGTGAGACTTAGAAAGTTGGTGGAAAGGAAAATGCTTTTTAAAGTCAACTTTTCCCCTATTTCTTGGGTCCAGAAACGCTGACAGTTTTGATTTTGGGGCTTAAATTATATTGCAGTGGCTTTTAAAAACTGCAGACTGAAATGTCAGCGTGGCTAGAATACAATAGCAGCACGTCAATAAATATCTCTGGATTTAGCTCTTGCATAGTCTTTTTTTATTTAGTATTCCATCAATAACTTTGTTGTACATGCTTTCACACAGATAGTTCCTTTCTTTCAAGGTGGTTTAACTGCCTAGCAACCTTATAAAAATAAACTTCAGTGTTCTGTAGTAACGGCTGAGAAGACTGTAGCTTACATTAATGTGACTGCATTGTTTTGAGAGGTAATGCCTGAAATGCCCTAGCCCCTTTATGCTTTTTTGTCAGAATTAATTCTAAGAGGAGGCAATGTTTTTAAGGACTTAATGAAGCCAATTGATAAAGAATCAAGTAAAATATGGCTATTAAGTAAATCATCCTACTTAAATGGGGACTTTCAAAGGTGTTAATAATAAATGGGCACGTTCTTTGTGCCTTTGAAAATGCTGTTTTCTTCCTAGGAGAAGTAGTAAATTGAAGCCTTCTGGGAAAAAAAACCCAACCATAAACTGCTATACATTTATCTCACTCAGCCCCCAGAGATGTAGATGGCTGTTCTAGTGTGAATAACATATCCACTCTTACAAAAATTTCAGTGTGAAACTGTAAAGACTTATTAACAATTCCAGGGCTTACTACCCTGAGTAGTTCCACCCAGTACTATTGTATGTATTATTTCCAAACTGAAATGATGTGCCAAATAGTTTCTAGAAGATCATGCTTGGGTGAAAATTTGGTAGTGCAGAGGTGACTATAGACTGTTTAGGAAGATAACTCCTAAATGAGAGCATCACTAAACTGTGTGATCATTTGTAAGCATGTAATAAGGTCAAAAAAACTTAAAATTATACATTTTATTGTGAAGCTTGTGATACTGAAGGCTACCAGAGGGAAATCATAGAGTCATTTACCTTAGAAAAGACCTTTAAGATCATCAAGTCCAGCCATAAACCTAACAACACTTTTTGGCTCCTGCTTCCTTCCACCAGGGCTGCAGCCTCTTACCCATGATGGCTGCCAGGTCATCAATGAGTTAGGTCTTGGAAGAGCATGTCTCCATCCATGAACTCCTAAGGCACTGTCATGAAGCAGGATGTACATCAAAACTGAACGCTTATTTTCCAAAAGAGTGTCAGTAAGGGAACTGTAGGCCCCTGCTGGAACCTGCTGGTTCACCCTGCACTTGCCACCAGGATATCAGAAAGCAGTTAGGTGCTTTTTCCTTACCAAAAATGAGATATCTTCCAACCCTGACACACCCCTCTCAGAGCATTGTTTATGGGATTTCCTTGCATCACAAAAAATAACTAACCTTGTCGATTATTTAGTAGCGCTTTTGGTTTTGCCTGTATATTGTACCAAAGTAAAGAATTACCGCCCCACAGATTGTGTGAACCCTACCACCTCTGTCTCATGCACAAACCTCTTATAAAGGCTGAAAAATGCTTTTAAAAAAGCTGTTTTTACATTGTCAAGAGAAAGAAAAACAGAGTCAATGTATCAATAATGTAGCATAGCAAAGGTGAAGTCAGCAATGCAGTATTCTACTCATATACACATTTTACTTTTCGTAGCATCTGTGATCTTACAATTAACATTGTTTTACAAGGGAAAAATAAGTAAATACATCAAGAACCAAAGAGTTTGATCATTACAGAGCACACCAAGAGCTAAGGAAAACAAAGAGTTTGATCATAACATGAAATGAGAACACTTGAAATTAGGCACAAAAATTCCATTTTTAATTGGACCTGAATGTGTATCACTGCCTCTACATTAGCACTTTAATTAGGATCTGAAATGCCACTTTGAAGCAATTCTTCCAATTATCCCTATTTTCTGCCCTGTGTTTTGAATCCTAGAGCAGTCCTCAGGTGTGAAAATCAGATTCATTTCAGGTGAAACCAAACCAGAAGATTGTGTCTGGAAGGTGCCCTCATGTACTCCTACCATTACTGAGTTTTTTAGCCTTCAGGACCAGACTACATCTGGACCAGAGGAAGCCTTTCTCCCTGCAGAACTGGTATACAGGTCTAGGGTAGCTCAGTATTTAGTGTAGGCTGAGCACTGCACTGCTTCCTAAAGTAGAGATAGCATCCAGCTCCCACCAGCAAGGCACACCATGAAACACAAACCTGTGTACACCAAGAATTGGGAATCTGGGACTATGTCTATGCTGGCAAATTAAATGGAGTCAGGAAATGTCCCTTGGCACTGAAACTCAATTGCCTACCTTATTAAATTGTTGGAATTGTTCCTGGTATCCTTTCAGTAAACCAGCACTGTCCCAAACTGTTCCTCATCACAGCTCAGTAATTAGCACAGGCAAAAAAAACATTCCCAATAAGCAGTTTCTATGCAACTACACTTTCCTGGAGGGGGAGAGAGTGAGGTAGTTTGGACACCTTAGGGTAGCCCTTTCAATGCCCTATTGCATCAGTGCCAGAGAATGGTCCTAAGCACATTTAATTTCTTTGTATAAATCTAGTCTATGTATCCTGATTCCTGGATGCTTACTCTAAGCAAAATGTTGTCTGAATATTCAGTTCCAAGCTTGGCTGCTGATACCCAACAAACATCTGAGCTGAAACAGAGAGATCTAAGCCTGGAAGGAGTTAAGTGATGAGGTGAACCCTGATTCTAGAAGCTTGCACAAACGAAGTGCAGACTCATGACTAGCACAATATACTGCTGACCTAGTGACTATTCTTTCACCAATGCAGCTTTATTTTCTCTATTTTGGCATTACTATTTTTTTTGCATTGTTTCAAAAGGGAGATGCTGCTCATGCAAGAGCTTTGCCCTGGTATTAGCAGCTGGCCAGCTTTGGCTCATTAAAATGCACCACTCCATAATGCCAGTAAAGTAGCAATGGCTTGAGCTGTTTGAGATGATGTGAGCTCTGCTACTTCCTGCAATGGGAGCAGCTGTAAACTTGGTACAAGCAGGAGTTGTGCCTGTCTGTGCTAGTGGTTTGTGTTCCAGCAGCTGTGCCAGGGATTGTAATGTGGGAAAACCAACAGCATAATGGAACCTCGAATATGTCATTCTTATTGGGCTGGATAGGCTGCAGACAAATGTTATTCCTTCCGTCCTGGTGCTCTGACTCAGGTCTTGATATCTGTCTCTTACTCTTGATGATATGAGTCCACTATGCAGTAAGGAAGAACCAGGAAAGTGAACAGTAATGCTTATACTAGACAATGGGCATCCTTTGGAATCCCTTATACTTCAGAGGGCATTATCACTAGGTTACTTAACATTAATGTTTCCAGTGCAAATGAATCAGATTTTCAGTTTTTCACACATCCTGAAGTACTGTTTCTAAGCTGAAAATCATCCATTTTGGGCTGAAAACCTTTCTGTTCCTTTCCTCTCTTCTTCAGCATTATGTATTACATCTTTCACAGGGCTTATCTGTCATACCAGCATTTCTATCGCCTATTGAGGTCTTTTCTTAGATGTCTGATATCCATAGAGGTATTTGTAACCATTAATCTCAGAGGCTGGGTTTCCTTTATGTGTGTAGTAATCAGAACCTGCAGATTTCCTGCTTGAATTAACTTAGCTGTTGACAGATTTCACTATTTCCTATCTATCTCCACCTGCTCCTTCCAAGCACAGTAAGTCTAGACTCATGGCCTTGCTTGGAACAAATCCTGCTTAAATACCATACATAAATCAAAATCAAAATGCTACATAAATAGGCCAGGATAAAGCTGGCTTTGCAAGCTGCCAGCATACCTGAGGGAGGCTTGGAAATTGTCCTTAACAATAACATCCATTTTAACTTACAATAATTTAACAAGCTTACATATTAAGAGGGGAGATACCAGTATGCAAACACCAAAGGACACAAGAAAAAGCTTGATGAAAACTTTATCAGTGCACATGGTAATTTGAAATGCTTTGTAGATCATGTTGGTGAAATTTCTTTTCTGGAATTGTTTTTTTTTTTGAAGAAAATTCTGACTTTTTGACATTTGCAGAATCAAATATTTAAATATTTCATTTTGCTGCAGATTTTCCCTTCCCATATTTTCATTTGGTGTTCACAGTGTTATTATGTCCTGTTCTGGTGAAAATCTGCTTCTAAAAAGGTTGAAATCTAACAAAACTTTTCAACAATACCTAGAACACTAGTTTTTCATTATTGGTGCATCATCCTAATGTATGTTTTCAGCAGAACAGATGCTATGATGCTAATCTTAATCATACCATCGGTTCCTCACCACTGCACCTCCTGATCATGGAGTCTGTTTGAGGACAGTCTAAGAAACAAATTTAGTGCTTCTTGCAGCGAGTGAAGGCTAAGCCACTCACCTCTGTGATGATTTGCTAGGTCCAGTGTACAGGACCATTCCTTTCATTACTATAGCAATTTGGCATAAGATCGCTTAGTATCCAGCCATGAACCCCATAGAAAGGTCAGCTACATTACTCCACAATCCTCCATATTTCCTCCACCTAGTCAAAGACATAACCCCATTATCTCTTTTACATCCCATTTTTGGTAGATCAATGTAGACATAACTTCATCTCTTCTCTTGAACTCAAAGCCTTTGATGTTCCTTGTGGAGTGTTAGGAGGATCTCAGATAATGGCCCTGGAAAGGTTAGGCTGGAACTTACTAGTTAGATGATTCATCTAAGCTAGCATTAGGTGTCTGCCACTTGCTTAGACTTTTGCTATAGTCAAGAATGACCTGATCAATATAGTTCATGGAGGTTAGTTTGTGATTCATCTGGCCAAATGCAGCTCTGTTCTTCAGGGTGAGATGAATCACACCACAGACTACATTAACACTACTGACTAGCTCCCTGTTGACTGCAAAGATGTCCCAGAGTGACTTGCTCAGAGGTAAAAGTCTGACTGTATAAATGATCACATCTAGTTAAATAGATCCCACTGCACACCTCTTAAGAGCTTTCATCACTTCTGAAATAATTTTGACACCTGCATTTGAACACCTGAATTAGAAAAGTCCATGTTTGAGTAATCATACTTGCTATAATACTGCTAAAATTATGGCATCCCTACTGGTGATTAATCCACTTAGCATTGCTAGGAGGACAGAATTCATGGCTCTTCCTGATACACTGAAGTGTGTTGCAATACTTTCCCAGTTGCGGGGGAGAAGTTTTGTGTCTTAAGGAAGCATCAAAGATATTATGGAAAGGATTCAGATGATTCAGTTTGAATACCTACAGCAAAGTAAATATATCCAGGTGACTCATCTACCTCCTCTCTGGTCTGTTTCAACCACCTGGGATTGAAAGCCTTCCTTGGATGAGATGATATTGTTCATGGAGGAGAACAAAGGAGAGGCAACGTCAGAGTTCAAGCAACTTCGGCTTGTCTCCTGCTACACTGCTCTGTGGGAATAACACCTTGTCCCTGACAAACGCAGAGTCCTGGCTTTGACTTCAGTAATACCCGGATTTCATCCCAAAAGTGTAAAGCCGAAAACTTACACAGCATTGAGCTGAGGGATTACAAACCCCACAACATTAATGCTTGGAGTTTGCAGTTGGGATCTAAGTTTTGGGGTCAAATGAAACAACATATGATAGATATTCTGCTAAACCCAAATGAGGAATAATCTGTCTGACTGTATAACAGCAGGCACTTTTTTATCTCCACTTATTCCCTTTTATAACCTGTGATAAGGAGAGTCAACACAGTTACCCACAGAGTTACTTAATCATGCCCTGGGCATCATATCATCAGAAGACTCTGGATGGAACCAAAGTTCACTAAGCCTATATATTTATTTGAAGTATAAAATTAGCAGTAAGGCTGATGAATGCATTATCAGTAAAGGCAAAACTAGAGCTTGAAAACAAAACAAAATTAAAGTCAATTTAAAGCATCTATCTTGAACATGAAAATCTTGAGTCTTGAAAATCATCAATAATGCTTCAGAATGAGGAAAACCATTACCCTTGGATATGTTCTGCACGTGGCCTCTAGATGTTACTGCAAGCTGCATGCTAAAGAGTCTTCAGGAGGTGCCTATATCGGGGCTTGAAAGAGCACACTGGAGATATTGGTTATATTGCATGTGTCATAGTTCTCCTTTCTGATTAGCTTAAAGGAAACATCTGCAATGCCCCTCTTGGCATTGCAGATTTAATGCCAACGCAGTACAATTTAATCACGTGCTATAGCAGGTGTTTAGCAGACTATTCAGGACATTAGCTGAGAATAAGACCAGAGCTGTTGTCTAGGGGAATGAACAACATGATGTGAGAAACTGTTCAGTAGTTCCCAGCAATGGTATGATACCTTGATACCCTCCACACATGCACATAATGCTGTAAGAATATAATGAGGTGTTCTGTGCTGGGAGAACACATCTGGGAATTCCTGCAGGAATCTGCAAATGTTTCTTTTGACTTTGTAATTTCTTGTCCTCTCATAATGACTTAGAAAAAGACTTCTAGGACAAACGAATCTCCATTTTCATTGCTGCCTCACCTTTTTTCCTTTTTAGAAAGGAACCTATTATCTTGCACATAAAAATATTCCAGAAAGGTGGCATGAAAAATTAACCCTAATTATACACCTTATTATCTTTCAGGGAATAAATCAGAAGCTTGAAAGACATTTCATTATATAGCTGTAAATGAACCACTCCAGGCTGTATAGGTGTGATCAATATATTATAGATACGTTATGAACTGCTTTTGTTTATTAAATATTCCTACTGTAAAGAAAGGAAGAGTATAAGCTTTTTTTTTTTTATACATAGGATGGGCTGCCTAAGGAAAGGAGAGTTCCACCAAGGTGTTGGAAAATGTATGTCCACATAACTGCCGGAGTACTTCTATTGCAGAAATCAGCAAAGGAAAAGAGCAATCCAAAGGGGAAGTAATTCCTTGCTTATAACTGAAAAAGGCTGAGCGTTTTAATCTCTTCCTTATATTAATTCTTACCTTTGGAAATAAGACTAAAGATTTTGTTTCCTGTATTTTACAGAGTATATTTCACCTAGACAGAGCCATTTGTGGAGCCATTATCTGCCCATGGAGTCAGACAAACCCCTTTATTTCTGTTTAGACTTCCCCCATAGGGTGAGTTTTCCTTATCACAGATGCTTAGAAGACTCGATTAGATGATTACAGTTAGGTGAGCTGAGCTTTATTCATAGTTCTTTGCTGGTGAATATCATTAATTTCTACAGCACAGGATCAGGCACCCTCTCTGTAAAGTATGAGAAAGGAGGTTGCTCCACTGAGAGTGACTAAAGAGAGATTCTTTGTTTAACCTGGACATGGAGAAATGGGTTTCTTCCATCCTGGTTACCTTTTACTTCTTTCTTCAGAGTGTTCCCAGAGATGCTGCTCAGCTTCATTTCTGTAAAGTATTTCCCCATTCCTTTAGACCCCATTTCTTTAAATGTAGATTCCATTCCTTTAAACCTAAGAATTCCTGATGATTTTGTTGCATCTGAGCCTTGCAAGATTGGCTTCTTCCATTATAAAAAACAAAACATCACTTTTTTCTCCCATTCTGAAAGTCTGAAGAACTATTTTCTCACAATCAGAAAGAAATGTTATGGATTAAAAGAATGGTGGATTTCTCTGTGTCCTAACTGGGAGTTGGTTCTGAAGTGCACTGGCAATGATATAAATGAGAAGCTTTAAGCAGCTTCAGTCCAGCCTTTGTATGACAGATCACTGCACCTAGCTGTGATTTATACTTAGTAAGGATGTTCTTAGCAGCCTCGGAATTAGCATGAGACAGATTGCTGCATCTGAAAATATGATGTATGATGTTGCATTAAAGCCGTTAGGCAACTGAATCTTAAACTTGTGTCATTTCTATAGACACGTGAGTCTGGTTACAGGGAGGCAAATGAGTCATTAACATGCAAAAACATTTCTGAAGAGAACGGTTGCTCCTGAGCACAATATGGAGCGTGGACCCTTTGGATGAACTCCAAGTTGTCAGTAGTAGAGTTGAGCAAATGATTCAGAGCTAGTAATGTGACTGAAGAGTTTTTCTTTCTGCTTGTAAAGTGTCTTCAGACACATCAGCATTTCCTGAGACTGATTTGTCTCCAAACAATTTGTGGAAAGGGGAAAAAAACCCAACACAGAACCAAATAAAGCTTAACTCTATAGACTGATCTTGGAAAATCTCCTTCAGAACACACACTACTCAACCTTAGCAGTTTAAAGCAAAAGATTTTTTTTTTTTAATTGAGAAAACCACAGAGTAGATGCCTCCTCTTAACATGAACCTGCTGTTCAGAAGGGGGTGTGATAGACGAATTCTGGTGAGGCTGTCTTTATTTGTTGAGATGTTAGGTTAAAATCTGAGGAGGAAGGTGATGTGAGTAGGGAGGAAGGTGATGCAGTGAGCACCACTGCTGAAAAATTACATTTGTAGATTTCCTTTGGAGGAGCTTTTCTCTGTCTGGAGTGATGGGGCAGTTATCACACTGGAACAGTTCTTTGAGACTGGTGGAACAGCTAAGTTTCTGGGAGATCCACACTGAAGGACCTCCAAGATCCATTGTTCTGCATAATACCAGGTCAAAAAGACTCAACCAAAGTGTTTTGCAAAGGGCGCTCTAATGTGGTTGAGTTTGGTTTCATTCTCTTGCCTACAGCTCATCTGGAAAATCAGAGATGTTTAGATGAAGATCCCAAGCTTCGTTTCATATTTTTTAATTGGGAGTTCGATCTGGGAGGTTTCTCACCATTTACAACTAGCTGTGGTGAGAACAGAAATCATCCATGTGCATAGATAGCCCCACTGCACTCAGGACTTTCCTGTAAATGGTTTTCTGGGAAAAGGCATAATAAATCTCCTTGATGGTGAGAAGTAATGCAGTCAGTGGGATATACTGGCAAGCCCCTCAAAGATTTGCTCTTTATCTGTTGCTCTCCTGAGCTACTTTCCTCCTCTCACACCTTGTTGGTTCAGGGTGCAAGTTGAAGGAGGTTTTAGTCCTGTGCATGCAAGATTCCCATTGCAATTAATATTCTGGCCTCAGAGAAGGCCTCCAAGCTTCTACACCTCAGAGGTAATACACAGGTAGAGTCTTGGCTATCTTCACACTATCCATACACTTCTTCTCTACTACTACCCATGCATTCCTTCCAGAAGATTTGTGGCTCATTGTTCAGTGCTTCATGTACCACTTTCTATCTAAAATAGAAGAAATATTTTGGGGTATACAAGTGATCTTCAGTGGTTTAGCAAATGCCATTTCTCTAAAATCCCAAGAAGAAAACAGCTGTGGAAACGAAAATGGATTTTTCTTTAATGGTAGAAGCACTCCTGTCACCTCTTCCTAAGCTGATTTCTTTCCCCCATCAATTCCTGTTTAGTTAGCAGTGTTTAAACTGCATCATTATAATCTTTTCCTCTAATAAATGTTTCAGCCTTTCTACTAAAGCAAGGTGGTTTATATGTGTGTACACTGTAGAGCCAATCTGCACTGCCTTGTGGCAGTGTTTGCAGAGGATGTAATAAGAGTTTAGTGCCATCTCTGGGGAATTGGACCACTATTATTTACGGTCATGTGAATGTAACTCCTTGCATATAATTTCTGAAATGTCACCCTGATACAGTGCATTTCCAAGTGTGAAATTCTGTGCATGTTTGTTCTATCAAATTTTGGCATGGATTTGGAATTTGAAAAGCAGAAACTGGTCCCTCTAAATAAAATGAACTTCGAGGAATCATGCCAGCTGCTTCCTGCTAATGTGACCTTTTTGTCCATGTTTCTCTTTCCCTGTCTTGTTGATGGATAGGATGATTCTAAGAGACTTTAGTACATGATAAGGCTGCCAGGTTTGGATCCACATCCAATTATTTCCAAAGGTCAGAGGCACTTGCACTGGGCATTCTCGTCTGTGTTCCTTCTCTTAATTTCCAGGAACACTGGTGACAAAAATAAAGCAGGGCATAACTCAACTGAATATATGGACCCTTGGCTTGATATTACTGATATCCTTCTTACTATAACATATATTAAAAAAGAAAGCAATTTATTCTATAACTGCCTGCTATAGGGCTTTTTGTACCTTCCTATTCTAGTATTGGGCTTCCCAGGAGATAGAGCTGAATCAGAGAGATTGTTGGGCTGATTGAATCTGGCAGCTCCTGTGTTAATATTGGCCTTAACTTCTGGAGTTGTCAAACAATAAATAACTGAATTCCAAAACAAAACATGCCAGGGGTTTTATTTTTGGCATGGCAGGAGAAAGAAAAACCTGGAACACATGGCCTCTCTAGTTCACTGTAGTTCACAAGCCTGACTATCAGGGATATTTGCCCCTTCTTGGCTAAAATGGTAGATTTGCAATTCTTCTAAGGAAACATAAGTCACTAAACACACAATTGGAACTGCCGAGGCCTCCTACTCTGTTAGGTCTCTCCTGAGATAGGAAGATACCTGTTTAAACCTTTCCAGATCAATGTCTATGAAATAATTTATGCCTAAAAAAATCAAAATGAGAACATCATCGGCTAAAATCATAGTCTGGGTACCTAGAAATTAAAACTCAAGTTTATGTTCTGTCAGCCACATTTTGGTTTTGAGCCCTGCATGCTGGCTTCAAATTTAAATATTCTGTATCTTTTCTAATTTATTTTTTCATTTTATCTTTCTGTGGATCCATATCCTTGCTTTTGGTTAGAGGGAACAAAATTCCCACGGACTACAACATTTCAGATGCTGTGCAAGCTGTAAAGTTCCCCCGAAACCACTTTCATTAATTTTGCAAGAGTTGCAGCCTTAAGGCTTTAAAAAGTGCTAAGCAATCAGCAGTCACTCATTTGGGAGTCTAATTATGGAGTCAGGAAACAAATATGTCTTGGTCTATCACTTGCTTTGCATAATATCTATAATGGGACATAACCCCACACCTGCTTGTACAGATGTGTAAATACTTGTGACTGCTGAGTACCAACACAGAAGTATCTCTTTCCAAGTACGTCATTAAGTGTCATGGGAAAGCATCAAGATCCTGCAACCCATCAACAGAGCTCTCCCAGTGGCTAAAATAAATAGGTATTTTATGATTTCAAATTACACCTGAAGTGTTTGAAGCATTCCAGAGGAGACAATGATGACCTCTGGGACACAACTTGATGTACTTTCTCACATACCTATTTAACGTTATGTGGACAAAGTGCAAACGTTGGCCTTTCAGATGTGGAATAAACAGACTTAAGCAAGGATACACTGAACTGTTTTCTTTTTAGGAATATTTCTTATGTTGTCCTTACCAACTCACCTCAATGTTAGCAACACTTTCTTTTTCTCCCATCTTCCATTAACAGTAGCAATAGGCACTTTGGTTTTTTGAATGCAAAGCAGAATTACTTTGAATAGCCTGCACTGATAATCTGACAGGGTTTGGAAGAGGAACTGAGCCCTCTTGGATGAACCAGGCAAGCTATGACCTTGGACTCATTTGCTCTTCCCTCCATTTGCTCATCACGACTAGATTGATTCCCCACCCTATCATTTCTTCGTTTTCCTGTTTTTCATAGCCTGGGGTGATGTTTGCTGCATAGTTTGAGACTATGAGGCTTTTGAGGGAGGTAAATCAGAGCTTTTCTGCTCCTAGGTATGAGATGAATAACGCTGTGATGGGTTAGCCCTGGCTAAGGACCAAACTCCCACCCAGCTGTTCTCACACTGCCCCTCAGCAGGCGCAGGGGTACAGATGGGGGCCGTGGCCAGCCCAGCACAGCCCCTCTTGGCTGCTACTCCCTCCTCACCCATGCCCCTGCTCCAGCACAGGGCTCTGCATGGCTTCAACTCCTGCAGGAAATGCCCCTCTTCCATATTCCTTTTAGATACCAAGTTTCTTTTTGTTTTCATGCCCCATAACTCCTTCTAGTGTGAAAAACTCCACTATTGATGTTCCTGCTACAGTTTCTCTTCTCACCTGCCTTCATTGCCAACCTGCTCTTCTCAATGGGACTTAAGAGCAAGCTGTGAATGCTGTATTTCATTGGAATGGTTCAACATCTTCTGAAAGTCTCAAGCAGAGGGGCTCCGTGAGGCTGTTGAACACAGCTCTCTTGGAACTCTTGTGAAGAATCAGTGAAGAAGGACAAAACCCAAAGGTGTGAGTTTAGGTAAATTGTTCATTACAGCAGTGGAGCAAATGGTGATGGTCCCCAGTGTACATGATTCAGTAACTGGGAATAAAGGCACCCTAATAAAATCTGCAGGTGATATTATATGGGGAGGAATCGTGGATGACAGAGAAGACAGGAAGATAATGCAAAGAGCTTGAGGGAATAGTAACATGGGAAGGGAAACAAATGCTATTGAGGAAAATACAGAATCAGAACACAACTGATATTTGTAATTAGAGCCTGCCAGAAGATAAAGCAGCTTAACTTTCAGTAACATTAAAAGTCTTGCAAAGAATTGATCTGAAATAGTATTCAGGGTCAGACCTATCACCTCTCTTTTCTGCTGCTTTATATCTGGGATTGCCAGCCCTGCGGGCGCCAAGGAAGAAAACTTCACCTCAGCCAGAATCTGATCACATAGCTGGTTTTCCTCCTGATATCTGATATGAACTACCATCCCCACTAGAAATTGCCAGTTTAAATCATCAGTTGCTAATGATCAAATTAGCTTAGGCCTAGTTGCTGTCTAAATGATCAGTCCCTTTTGGAATTACATTTACGATATGTGTGATTAGGGAAGTGTAGGAAAGTGCTCTACATCATCTTGTGATGATGAGAAACACTAAATATTCGTGAAAAACTAAAACCAGTTGCAGAGATTGAGCAAAAAAAGTCTGTGTTGAGGAGAGGCTGCTTTTATTTTTATTTGTCAGAGCATGGTGAAATAAACCCCAAACAAATCAAAACATCAACTGGGCCTGAATATTCAGGGAAAAATGAAAGGCCATTTTTTTTAATGACAAGCAGTGTGAATGAAGAATGTGAACCAGTCCTATTTATAACCGGGGATGGGCAGAGAAGATGCATTTAAATGTGGATGTGGGAAGTGTTCTTATTTCTGCAGTTTGTGAAGGCTCTGCCTGATTTCTCTGAGATGAAAAACTAGGCGAGCAGGTAGGGTCGAATTCTTTACTGGCATAATCATTTCAGCAACTCTGAAGTCATTGGATCTATGGCAATTTATGCTGACTGAGATTTGCTTCCCGATACTCTGAAGATCCTATCCTTTGGTGCGTAGTAGAAAGTGTATATTTTAACTACTTTATTGCAAACAGCCCAGCTACTGTGTTGGGCCATGATTGTCCTATTGTTATACTCAGTCTCCAGCACTGTTCATTATGTTGATTATTAAGTCCCCTCTCATTGCATGTTGATCAGTTCCATTCAGCCCTCATCCAGAAATGCAGATTCTCTTATTCTTAGCTTTCAGTATATGCAGTCATTTTAATACCAAAGCAGATTATAGTTAGAAATATATAATCAGATGTTTGGCTGAATTAAACATTATTCTGGCACTAAATGGAAGATAATAATTTACAAGATTTTAGCCTGCTTTGCTTATATTATTTTGTCATGAGGGTCACTCCACTGCTGCATATGTGTAAGACAAAGAATACATGGATAAACAGTATTTGGTTGCAGAAAAATGGGAAATCCAGCTTTTAAGTGAGTAATTATTTCTAATTAGATTCCAGTGACTTCTTCCAGCCCATGGAATACTCCAGATACTTTATTTTTCTTTTGGATTTCAAACTTCAAAATGGAGTCTGTTCCTTAATAGATGATGCTATATCCTCACTGATAAACTGGTTGTCATCCCACAAAAACAGTAGTGCAAGCCACTTCATATGGCCTTATTTGTGGTGTGACATCATATGATAATTCTTAATCCCCCCTGTTAACAAGACCTGTGTCAGGTACTAAGCTCTTGTGTTTTATTTACAATTAATCATTCATAGAATCATAGAATAGCTAGGGTTGGAAAGGACCTCAAGATCATCCAGTTCCAATCCCCCTGCCATGGGCAGGGACACCTCACACTAAACCATCTCACCCAAGGCTTCATCCAGCCTGGCCTTGAGCACCACCAGGGATGGAACATTCACAGCTTCCCTGGGCAACCCATTCCAGTGCCTCACCACCCTTACAGTAAAATTCTCTCCTTATATCCAATCTAAACTTCCCCTCTTTAAGTTTTAACTGTTACTCCATGTCCTATCACTGCAGTCCCTAATGAAGAGTCCCTCCCCAGCATCCCTATAGGCCCCCTTCAGATACTGGAAGGCTGCTATGAGGTCTCCAGGCAGCCTTCTCTTCTCCAGGCTGAACAGCCCCAACTTCCTCAGCCTATCTTCATACAGAAGGTGCTCCAGTCCCCTGATCATCCTCGTGGCCTCCTCTGGACTTGTTCCAACAGTTCCATGTCCTTTTTATGTTGAGGACACCAGAACTGCACACAATACTCCAGGTTAGGTCTCCTGAGAGCAGAATAGAGGGGCAGGATCACCTCCATCGACCTGCTGGTCACGCTCCTTTTGATGCAGCCCAGGATACGGTTGGCTTTCTGGGCTGCAAGCGCACACTGAAGCCGGCTCATGTTCATTTTCTCATCAAGCAACACCCCCAAGTCCTTCTTCCCAGGGCTGCTCTGAATCTCTTCTCTGCCCAACCTGTAGCTGTGCCTGGGATTGCTCCCACCCAGGTGTAGGACCTTGCTCTTGGCATGGTTAAACTTCATAAGGCTGGCATCAGCCCACCTCACAAGCGTGTCAAGGTCCCTCTGGATGGCATTCACTACCTGGCTTTTGCTTACAAGTAATTCATCGCTTTATTCGATCAGTCACTAATCTGTGTGACAACATTTGCAGTGACAGAATCATATCTTGAAGCAACTTAACACAGCTGAAGCTGCTTCCAACTTGGTTTTGACTTAACCTTTCCCCTCACCGAGTCTTACCTCCCCAGCTGCATGATTTTCAGAACACCCACAGCTGCAACTGAAGTGAGCAGATGAAACCCTGGCTTCTAGCTGCAAAGCTCTTACTGACCTCAGTTAAAAAGAAAAGGATTTTATGTACTGGCAGTCATTCTGCACCTTTGAAAATCAGGATTTAACAACTGGCCAAAGGTCAGAGCAGAAATCAATGCTGGAAAAATATAGACCCTCTATAGGGTCTAACTCCCAGTGCAGCCCTCGAAGCACAAGATGCTTTCTTCCCATGTACCATGTCACAGACTTTTGTGTCGTTTCTAAGCTTTTTTATTTCCTAGTACATCCCAGGCTGGGGGAAAAAGCGTGACAATTTAACTGATAAAGTTGCAAACATACATCAGCTCCTTTACCCTGCAGGGCGAGGGAATTTCAACATTCTGGGGGAAAAAATATCTCCAGACAGGAGAGGGAGAAAAAAAGGAGTAAGTTTTCAAAAACTCAAGCTGTAAAAGAAAAGTGAAAACCAGAAGCTGTTAAGAGTAGGAAAGGTTCAAGAGGGTAGGAGCACTGATAACTTGAGATTTTAAGCAGGGCTGTGTTGCCTTAATAGGAACTTAGCCCAGGTTTATTTTCTACTTTTAGAATGGGGAGCATTACCTACAGAAAGAAAGAAAAGGAAGAAGCCTGGCTGCTTTGAAGGCTGCTAAGTGTGCTCACCTACTGGGGAAAGAGAGAAAAGGAAGAACTGGCTCAGGAGAGTTGACAGTGCATCAGAAAGTGAACTACTGTTAGCTCTGGGACACCAGCAGGATTTTCTCGATCTAGTTTAACAAGTTGTCTTGCTAATACAAAGGTTATAGCCTTGTCTTCTGGGCAAATATTAGGCTGTAGAAACTGTTGGGGTTTGGGGCAATATTGTCAGTAGAGCAGCACAGAAAAGAGATCTTTGATTAGAAGAATACAAAAGATTGAAAGCTGTAGAGAAAACACACCTAATCCAGATCCTGCTCATATGAGCATAAACACTGGTTTGTTTCAGACTGAACCTGTTCATATCAGCATAAACACTGGTTTGTTTCAGATTAACACTGGCATGAAGGATACCAGCTTCAGTCTTAATATTTATCACTGCCTTCCGCACATCAAGTGTTCGTGTTTTCTCTTTCCTCCCAGAGTACCCAAACAAAAATGCAGTTCTTACTTGCATTTGTGCACTCAAGCGTCCATTTAAAACATGAGGGGCTTTGGATGTTTGCCTTTATTGTTGCCCTAAATAAGAAAGCCTTTTTTCTCAGTTTGAGTACAGAATGTCTAAAACCAGCTTGAAGCATTGTATGTGCTTTATAGGATCTGCACAGAAAGTGAGGAACTGATAATAGGTAGGTAATGAAGTTCCCTATTATCTTCCAGAGAAAAAAATATGCAGTAAGAGTGCAGCAGATTGGTATCCAAGGTGCTCCAATATAAGGATTCCTTCCAGTACCCGAGGGTCGTCTACAAGAAAACTGAAGAGGTCATGTAGAAATAGGACATGGGGGAAAGGATTTAACCTGAAAAGGGGGAGATTTAGGTTAGATATAAGGCAGAAGTTCTTCTCTGTGAGGGTGGTGAGGCACTGGCACAAGGTGCCCAGAGAAGCTGTGGCTGCCCCAGCCCTTGCAGTGTTCAAGGCCAGGCTGGATGGGGCTTGGAGCATCCTGGTCTAGTGGAAGGTGACCCTGTCCATGGCAGGGGTTGGAACTGGATGAGCTTTAAGGTCCCTTCGAACCCAGACCGGTCTGTGATTCTATGAAGGATTTGAAGATGCTTTGGTTTGCTACATTATATATCCTGCATCACTTAAAACTCTACAATAATGTGGCGTGATGAAAACTGAAGTCCTATAAACTTCATGCTTTGATCACAAGTCCTTTCAGGTGAACATTGTGTTATGCATCTGTGAAGGAACCTGTGCTGTGGGGTTCCTCTTATGGTGTGCATAGACATCTGAGGTACATACAGAAAAATGGGACTGTGGTTAGGACTCGAGTTATCAGCACTCTACAGCTGTGAACTGGACCATCAAAGAGACAGAAAGGTGCCATGGCCATTTGCATGACCCTGGAGACTGGTGTTACCTTAGTACAAAGGGAAGTAATGAATTCTGTAAGATCTGCTTATAAATCTGTAACTACTACAACAGAAACCAGGTTTTGTTCTCTCCTGACAAGCTGGATAGGTGCAGGTTATCTGTGCTTTGTGTCTATGGTTAATGATTTAACTGTGATTTAACTCACACATGGTGAGAAGGAATTTTTGGCATTTGCTCTGTGGGCTGGCAGTCTGTCAAGTAACTGCAGGATTCACTGAGCCTGGAAGAGGCTCTGGGCTGACCTGACACAAGTAAATGATGTTGTTTTCCTAATCAGTCCACCAGAACTGGTATCTTGAGTGTCCTTCATCTGATTTTCTTGCATGCTGGAATGTGACAAGTACAGTAATGGTATTTTTCACTCACTTGCAGTAGCGCTTTTCTTTCAGTGGTATTGAAATACCCCTCAAATGCCAAATTTCTTTGAGAAAATATCCACGTATCAGTTTTAGTAACATAAAAGGATTACTGCTATCTCTCAGGGGTTTTGTAAAGCTTGTTTAATTGATGTTTGAACTGTCATTATTTGTGAGATGAGATTATCTATCATTCATGAGCTTTCAAATGAATATCAGTTTGTCTGGTAGGAAAAAATGCTGGCAAATCCTAAAAGTTTCATGCTTTTCAGCACAAATAATTATTCCTCCAAATATTCATTCTGTATAGTTTGCTATTTGTTACTTGTTATTCATTATCCACATTTGTCATTTGTTACATTCCTGTCTAGAAAATTCAGTCACCCAGCCAGGTACCAGAAGTAATAGTATGTGACTTTTATGACTGTTCACCCACCATAAGTAACACATAGAGGAACTTGCCCAACCAAAGCAAACAGTGCATGAGTAACACGTAGACAAAATTTGTTTACATGAGCTATTCTGTGAATATTTATGAGCTATGAACACATTTGTAGAAATGAGGATCAGAGTGCAAAGAGAAAGGCAGGGCCGAATTTGCTGTGATTCCAGTTCTACCCACAATTCGTTACTACGTTGGGGTTACAGATGGGTAAGCTCCAATTTTAAGTTCAGATGAGTTGCACAAAGTTGTACAAGTTGGTGGGGCCAGAAGTGAACCAGTACCACGACAATGCGTCAACCCTGCATGGCAATGCCTTCACTGACTGCCAGCCTGTGCTGCTGTGTTGTGATCCCTGCCAGACCTCATTGTAGGGGTGCAGCCATCACCAGCATGTCATTAGATTCACCTGCAATTTCCTCTGAGCTCACATCATGGCATAGGAAGTGCCCCTCATGCACCAAAGAGAGGAAGAACTATGGAAGGAAATAATGCTATGGACTGTAGGTGCTTTAAATCTGCCTCAAGAAAGCCTTGTGATTCGAATACCATCTGTGTTTCCAACTAGTGGAAGTCCACTCTATTGTAAAATACCTACTACTTAGCCCAGAATGGCTGTAATGATTTCCCATTCAAAAGGATGGATGTGGAAGTGGAGTTTCCCTCATGCCAACATATCTTTTTTGAATGGAAACTTTTTTTTTGAAACATAAACAAACCCACAGCTTTCTCACCTACAGATTTCCTATGCATTTTACATAGCCACAAGATCACAGGGGATAAAGCTTATATACATTATTTCCTAGTAGAAAAGGCATCTTCTTATCCACAAAATTTATCAGGGACTTAGATTAAAGACAGACAAGACCCTGGGAGCCTAAGCAATGAATTCAAATCCCCTTTTGTCTTTCATCTGGCAATAAAATCCTGCCTCATGTTTAAAAACACAAATGTTGAATATTTTAAGGCAAAGATTGTATGTATTACACTGACCAGCTGTATAAATCCTGGTGGCCTCAGAAAATTAATGCTTTGTTTTAAGTACAGCTGAAGTTACTCATGTTATTTCACTCTATCAATAGCAAGTACATTAACATTTTCTAGTGTCTGCAAGCACACTATTAATTTACCTTGTACTGTCCCAATAGAGGAAAAAGAATTGTTCAAGGCAATGAGGCGTATCCACTTCCACTCCCTGGGACTCCTTACTTCCAAATAATCAATATTAATGTGGTGAAGGGAGGGTAGAGAGGAAAAGGATCCTCTGACTGATTTATCAGCTAAAGCCACATCACAGTGCAATGAGAGTCTGAAGACTCTTTACTAGACTGAGCAGAGACTAAATGGTTCATCGAGGGTGCAGGCACTGTCACAGTATCCACCAGAAGTCAGGATTAATATGATGCTTGGAAGCCACAAAGCTGACAAATATAACTTCCTTTTTCTAAAATGATGCATTCTTGATCATAGAGAAAAATCCGACGTGTTCTTAAAAATACCTGCTCACCTCAGTATTAGCTTTTTTTTTCCCATTGGGGAACCTGTATTTTTACAGAAAACAGTTTCTTTTTCTGTGATAAGAGCTACTTTGTGCCTTCAGGTCAGATGAACAGCACAACACACAGTTCTTAATGATATCTGAGGCAGCTTCAGCAAAGTATGATGGGCAGGAAGTGAAAAATTGAAATATTAGGGGGGAAATTTTTCAGTAACATGACCTAAATTTTCCTTTTTAAACCGCAGGAAAAGTAATTGCTATGGAATGGCCTTTTGTCCTTTTGACCTCCAGCAAACAAAAAGTTACTTTTAAAATTGCATTATGATAGCAAATGCTGTAATCTTTACATAGAAGTTAGAGAGGGATGGTAAGCACACTGCAGCAATACCAAAACATTTGGTTCTGGCTGTCTACAATAACTCTCGCTTCCAATGGAAGATAGAGATAACATTCACAAGAAAAGCTTGGCTAAGGAGGAAAAGAAAGATGCTTCAGACTGCCAGGTAAGCCAGTTTATTTTCCCCATATGGGTAACAAGAGTACAATACAGTTCTGTGTAGTTAATCCACTACAGTAAGATAAAAAACACATGCTTACCTTTCCTTCTTCCTTTACTTTGAGCAACCTGAACTAGTAGAAGGTGTCCCTGGCTGTGGCAGGGGGTTGAAACTGGATGGGCTTTAAGATCCCTTCCAACACAAACCATTCCATGTTTCTATGAAGCTGGAAGACTAAAGAATGCCTGTACACATAGCCTTGTTGTACATTAAAACACTACTTAAGTCTTGTCAGACCTGCAATTTAGGCTTTATAAGATATCCCAAAGCTAGGCCAGGCAAGTTTCAAGTTGTTCACACTGTTCCTTAAACACTGTGAGCCCAGAGGTTACTTTAGTGCCCATGGCTGGATGCTGTCAGGCTGGAATTGATGGAATAGAATGCTCAAGTTGGTGAGTACTAAACACCTTGTAGGATCATGACAATTATGCAGTGATAGGGGTGACTATCCAGGCTACATAGCAGTGACAATGCTTTTATCAGTGCTGGAGAGGACTCAAACCCTGAGACTGCCATTTTGTGGGATGGTTTGTCACAGTGACCTGAAGTGGAAGAGATCTCACCTCACTTTAGGCACCTGCAGTGTGGACTTTTACACAAGCTACCTAGAGAAGACCTTCCTTATACACAGCAGAGAGAAGTGGACACTTTTAGGATATAGTTTATCAGCTTCCTTCAGATATGTATGTCAGTTTGAGAAGATCTGCACCATGGGATCCCTTCATTACAACCACATCTAGTCAAATCATAGAATCATAGAATAGTTAGGGTTGGAAAGGACTTTAAGATCATCAAGTTCCAACCCCCCTGCCATGGCCAGGGACACCTCACTCTAAACCATGTCACCTAGGGCCTCGTCCAACCTGGCCTTGAACACTGCCAGGGATGGAGCATTCATAACCTCCCTGGGCAACCCATTCCAGTGCCTCACCACCCTAACAGGAAACAACTTCCTCCTTATATCCAATCTAAACTTCCCCTGTTTAAGTTTGAACCCGTTACCCCTTGTCCTATCACTACAGACCCTAGTGAAGAGTCCCTCCCCAGCATCCCTATAGGCCCCCTTCAGATACTGGAAGGCTGCTATGAGGTCTCCATGCAGCCTTCTCTTCTCCAGGCTGAACAGCCCCAACTTCCTCAGCCTGTCTTCATACGGGAGGTGCTCCAGTCCCCTGATCATCCTCATGGCCTCCTCTGGACTTGTTCCAACAGTTCCATGTCCTTTTTATGTTGAGGACACCAGAACTGCACACAATACTGCAGCCTGTTAAATTTTACTCTCTACTTCTTTTCACAATCTGAAGTGAGGACACTGCCCAAAACGTGTGCTGAGCTTTTTGTGTGTTGGATAACACAACATGAATCTGCCTGTAAATGCATGGCAGTTTTATGCAGGGAAAATGTGAGGATTTAAAGAAGTGAATCAAAGGGCTGTAACTAAGAGTAACGGGATGATATTAAGTGAGGCAAGTGGCACGGTGAGTGTCAGGAAATGCTCCTGGGCACTGCAGGGGCCTGGACTGTGGAAGATGCACTACATAATGTGCACTTAACTATATCTAAAAGGCACAAAAAGGGACTCAGTGATGCCCAGACTGGACGATATCACAATTTTTTTACAGCCCTTTATTCTAGGTTTTAAGCTCTAAATCATTGTTTAAAACCTATATGACCTAATTCTTCTCTGGGGTAAGTTCTCTGAAGTTCTCAAGGGTAAAAATGAGCCCTCACAAGTAGGAGAGGGCGTTGCAACACTAAGAAACAACTGAGATTTTAGTAAGAGATAAATTCAGTTTAGCTTGAGGTAGGAGGTAATTCCATTCCCCCTGGTTTCATGGAAATTGCACTCTAGAAAAACTCCCCTAAAGGATATCCAGTTGCAAATACTATATTAGCAGAAAAATATACCATTCACTGAGGGCATATATCAAGCTTTTCTCACCTGGGTCTAAACATAAAATGAACAGGAAACACAAAAATCTCAAGGAATATATATTATAAATTAAACACCTATTTAAAATACGTGATTTTAAAATGTGTGTAAAGAATAATGTCTTCTTACAACAGCTGCTGAAAGCTCATTTCCTTACATATTTCTATCACTTTTAATTGTTTCAGTCCTTAGATTGATTGGATTTTCAAATTCTGATTTCTTGATATGACTTGGAGTTACACTTTGGAGAACTTTATATTTTTATCCTCATCCTTCATTGTCAAAGGCTGTCTTAGACTCTCATGGGTGCATTCAATCTGGGTTTAAGGATTTACATCTTCAGTGCTAACCAGAAGACTGGAGGAGGAGGATCAGCATCCCTTGGAAACAAACAGGAAAAGACATAACAGTCAGGTAAATAGAGGTGACTCACTAAAGAATGATTTCTGCAAAAATACCAACATTCTGGGGTTTAACCTTGTTTTCTGAAAAAGGCATCAGGCATTATGTAATTTTATTTTCTTATTCCTATTTAGAAACACCAAAACAAGACAAGGACAGCAATCTGCTCGCTACCTTTTCATCCTAAGAGGAAGTTCAAAGCTTCTGCAACCCTTTGAGAAAATCACATGAGATTTCCAAAGAAATTCTGTATGGAATTTGGAACATGCAGGGATTCCAAAGATGCTGATATGTGATACTTACTGAACTGCACTGAGATCCTGACTTGTGAAGGTAACTACAGGCACTGGTTCTTCAGCTCTTCAAATGACAATAGCAGCAGAATCAGACCCTAGCTGAATAGAAACCGTTTCTTTTTAGTCATTGCGAGTCTTAATTGAAGAGTTCTAAGAAGAATAATCTTCTCTTACCCTTGTATGAGCTGTAATTCAAGCTGTACTAGTATGTACAGAAGAGAGGTCAAGAGAGAGGTAGTTTGTGGTTGCCCTGCTTGAACAAAACATCCAAATGCTGTCTTCTGGTTAACGTGATGTGTGTGTATTGTGGACTTAGTCTTACAGAAGAACAGCCATACCTGTTTGCAGTCTTCTTCATGCAATGGCCAGCATGGGGACACCTCCAAGAACCATACTACGCTCTTTGCCTGAACATGAAGTGAAGCACTTTCCTATGATGCTGGTGCTGTGACTGCCACTCCAGCTCTGCAATTTGACTTTGCTCTTCTGCCTTCTGCACCTGCAGATTTTATCACTGCTTTTTCTCTAAAAGAGCTGACACTCATTGAATAACTTGACTTCAGTGTGAGACAGAAAACAGGAGAGATTTCTCTAGCAGCAGAACTGGAGAGGGAATCATAGAATCGAATAGGTTGGAAAAGACCATTAAGATCATCAAGTCCAACCAGATCCCATAAACTTTCCACTTCCTCCCTACATTTGCAAAGCCAAAAGGGAAGTCAATGCAAGTAACCTCCTGCCTTTAGTGCAGCATCTACTGCTTCTTTAGTCTGAGCATGCTCCATCCCTCTTCTTTCAGTGCAAACCTGCACTTGCATCCTCCTCTCAGTCTTTTGCCTCCTATTCACATTCATTATTGATATCTCCTATCAATAATTCCTTCTGCTGCTTCAAGAATTTGGCCTGCCTGCCAGATCCAGACTTTCAAGTGCCCTTTCCTTCACCTTATTGTAATTTTAATGTTATATACTCTGCTATTTTCTTCACCTTCCTCACAAAGGGAGGGAAAGAAAGAAGCTGGTTCAGAACATGGCCAAGGGAACAATATCGATGCTTCAAGCAGTCACTTACACACTGTCCTTCAGCCTACTATTCATCTTACCAGCATTTGGTCCCCTGGAAGAACAGCAAATGCACTTGTTTGATGGCTTGCTCAAGCATGGATGCTTTCTCAGAACCACCACGTAGGAGAGGAAAACCTACTTATTTTCTACAGTTATATTTCCTGCAAATAGCTGTATTTGATCTGTGAAAAGATAGTTCTCTTCGTCAGTTTTCCCAGCTTTATAATTTACAATTGTCAGCCTGTTTTATCTTCCATTTCTCTCTCCAGTCAGCTCATGTCTGTTTCTTTTATAATGGCTAAGGTAATATCCTGTTCCTCAAAAGACACAGCATCATTAGAATAGTTATACCTGAGAACAGGATTACAGCATCTACCCAGAGACAGCCTGAGTTCTCTACAGAAGCAGGATTAGTAAATTATTCTATATTGGATTTGACAATATTGTATAATTGAGGAACCTGAACACAAAGGATTTGGCAATGCAAAAGAGCAGCCCTGTGGAGAAGGACTCAGGGGTGTTGGTTGATGAGAAAATGAACATGAGCCAGCTTCAGTGTGTGCTCGCAGCCAAGAAACTGTGTGCTGGGCTGCATCAAAAGGAGCGTGACCAGCAGGTCGAAGGAGGTGATCCTGCCCCTCTACTCTGCTCTTGTGAGACTTCACTTGGAGTATTGTGTGCAGTTCTGGTGTCCTCAACATAAAAAGGACATGGAACTGTTGGAACAAGTCCAGAGGAGGGCCACGAGGATGATCAGGGGACTGGAGCACCTCCCATATGAAGATAGACTGAGAAAGTTGGGGCTGTTCAGCCTGGAGAAGAGAAGGCTGCGTGGAGACCTCATAGAGGCCTTCCAGTATCTGAAGGGCCTATAAGGATGCTAGGGAGGGACTCTTCATTAGGACTGTAGTGACAGGACAAGGGGTAATGGGTTAAAACTTAAACAGGGGAAGTTTAGATTGGATATAAGGAGGAAATTCTTTACTGTGAGGATGCTGAAGCACTGGAATGGGTTGCCTAAGGAACTGGTAAATGCTCCATCCTTGGTAGCCTTCAAGGGCAGGTCGGACAGAGCCTTGGATGACATGGTCTATTGGGAGGTGTCCCTGCCCATGGCAGGGGAGCTGGTACTAGGTGATCTTAAGGTCCTTTCCAACCCAAACCATTCTATAATGGCTGCACAGGATTTGGAGAAGGCTGAGGTTCTGAATGACTTCTTTGCCTTGGTCTTCACTGACAAAGACTCTGACCAAACCACCCAAGTCTTGAAAGGCAGATACAGGGACTGTGAGAATGAAGAGCTTGAGCCCACTGTAGGAGAGGATCTGATTCGAGACCATCTTAAGAACCTGAACTTGCACATCATGAGACCTGATGAAATCCATCTGCGGGTCCTGAAGGAGCTGGCAAATGAAGTTGCTAAGCCACTGGCCATCATATTTGGGAAATCATGGCAGTCAGGTGAAGTTCCTGACAACTGGAAAAAGGGAAATATAACCCCCATTTTCAAGAAGGGGAAAACGGATGACCCAGGGAATTACAGACCAGTCAGTCTCACCTCTGTGCCTGGCAAAATCTTGGAGCAGATTCTCCTGGAAGGCATGCTGAGGCACATGAAAAGCAAGAAGGTGCTTGGTGACAGCCAGCATGGCTTCACTAGGGGGAAATCCTGCCTGACCAATTTGGTGGCCTTCTATGATGGGGCTACAGAGCTGATGGACAGGGGTAGAGCAGTTGATGTCAGCTACCTGGACTTGTGTAAAGTGTTCGACACTGTCCCACACGACATCCTTGTCTCTAAATTGGAGCAACATCAATTTGATGGATGGACCACTCGGTGGATAAAGAACTTTCTGGATGGCCGCACGCAAAGAGTTGTGGTCAATGGCTCAATGTCCGGCTGGAGACCAGTAACGAGTGGCATTCCTCAGGGATTGGTGTTGGGACTGGTCTTGTTCAACATCTTCGTCGCTGACATGGACAGTGGGATTGAGTGCGCCCTCAGCAAGTTTGCTGATGACACCAAGCTGTGTGGTTCGGTTGATACCCTGGAGGGAAGGAATGCCATCCAGAGGGAGCTTGACAGGCTTGTGAGGTGGGCTGATGCCAACCTCATAAAGTTTAACCATGCCAAGTGCAAGGTCCTACACCTGGGTTAGAGCAATCCCAGGCACAGCTACAGGTTGGGCAGAGAAGAGATTCAGAGCAGCCCTGTGGAGAAGGACTTGGGGGTGTTGGTTGATGAGAAAATGAACAAGAGCCAGCTCCAGTGTGTGCTTGCAGCCCAGAAAGCCAATCGTATCCTGGGCTGCATCAAAAGGAGTGTGACCAGCAGGTTGAAGGAGGTGATCCTGCCCCTCTACTCTGCTCTTGTGAGACCTCACCTGGAGTACTGTGTGCAGTTCTGGTGTCCTCAACATAAAAAGGACATGGAACTGTTGGAACAAGTCCAGAGGAGGCCACGAGGATGATCAGGGGACTGGAGCACCTCCTGTATGAAGACAGGCTGAGGAAGTTGGGGCTGTTCAGTCTGGAGAAGAGAAGGCTGTGTGGAGACCCCATAGCAGCCTTCCAGTATCTGGAGGGGGCCTATAGGGATGCTGGGGAGGGACTCTTCATTAGGGACTGTAGTGATAGGACAAGGGGTAATGGGTTAAAACTTAAGCAGGGGAAGTTTAGGTTGGATATAAGAAGGGAATTCTTTCCTGTTAGGGTGGTGAGGCACTGGAATGGGTTGCCCAGGGAGGTTGTGAATGCTCCATCCCTGGCAGTGTTCAAGGCCAGGTTGGACGAGGCCTTCGTGATATGATTTAACGTAAGGTGTCCCTGGCCATGGCAGGGGGGTTGGAACTAGATGATCTTAAGGTACTTTCCAGCCCTAACGATTCTATGATTCTATGATTCTATAATGATTCTATAATGATGTCAGAATAATTCAAGCATACACATTTTGAGTTTTTTTCCCCTTTACGTTTGTAACAACTCTGACTCCATTCTAATACAGGATTCTGTCTCTTGCTCTGTTTCCTCTGTCTGCTTGCTCTGTAAGTCTGTTTGGGTCAAAAGCTACATATGTTATGTTTCCAGAAACCAAATCAACCAATTATGTCATTTCCCATTATTACAGTTATTTAATTGCAGAAGAATAACAAGAGAAGAAAAGCAACAGCCAAGAAAGATCCAGCTTTCATGTTGAGTGGAGTCATCCTGATATATTGCTTCTGCCCATCTCTGCCTGTTTAGGAATTTAGTGACACTGTCAAACCTTTTAAGCTTTGCCAGTCTGGAGCCCACAGAAGGTAAAAGTACTATGGTCATGTGTGGTCGCTGGTCCAAACCACATTGTGACTCCATCCACTAACGTGAACTTCAGGGCATTTATAGAAGGGCCATAATGTACTCTTATGTGGTTGCAAGCATTAATTATCCAGGAGCAGAAGTCAGAAGAAATAGGAGAGTATTGTAATGATATTGTAAGTATCTGAATAAAGAACACACTAAGTAAAGTGCTCTTATGTTGTCTGAAAGACACAATTAAGCAGACATCCTCCAACTTGGAGGCAGTGCACTTGCACTGCTGACTGGGTGTCAGCAATATGTGTGTCTTTCCACAGTACATCAAAAAGCCGCAATCAGAGGTGCGAGGGATGCTCAGTACAGCAGAGCTGTCTGTGAGATGCATCTTGTTGACAGTCCCTTCAGCACAGTCTGTACCTGAATCTGGAAAGGAAGACAGTGAATACTGAAGTACACACAGTTTTATGGCTGCTGCAATGCAAGAGGATGGCTTTGAGTGTTTCTACATTCTGGCCTAGGACCAGAAGATTTTCTGTGACTCAGGCAGGGAAAGCTTTTTGTTTTGCTGTGGCAGAGCTGTCCCTTTAACTCTAAACAAAGGGGAAGGTAATTTACTGTCTGGTCTTAGGTATCACAATTCCATGGTTTCGGGACACCAAGTAATCCTGACCTTTTACCTTCATGAGCAAGGCACAGCATGAGTGTGACTCGATTTGGTGCCTCTGGGTGTATTATAGAATTTATAGATATGGGAACACAAATACAAGGATTTTTGCCTTATCAGACTGATGTCCTCTATGCTCATACCTTTGGAAGAACTGTGATAATTGAGATAATCCCCATCCCTTAAAGCAGCTTTTTAAGCTGTGATTATTTTGGCAGCACAGCTCAAGTTTTATCACCCACAGAAATGCAGAGGAGGAAAAGGACAAAACATTTCTTCTTTTTGTTCAGCTTTAACCCAAGTAAGCCCAGACCACTGAAAACAAGAAATGTCTCCCTCTGCACAGCCCTCCTCTGATTACTGTCCAGGCACTCACACGTGATAAGAAGTACCTCTAAGAGTTATTTTATCACTTTTATACTCTTTGGATACGCTCACAAAAGCTTCTCTAAAATGCACAGTCCTGTGCTCTGCAGATGCAGCGGTGAAGATGTAAGCAGAAACTTCAAAACCAAATCCAGGTAAGTGTCAGGACAAGAAACTTGTCCCTAGTCTTTACTTAGATAAATCATAATAACTGAGGTTCATCTTCCTGTATGGAGTCACGTTGCTAACTCAGATGTACAGGAGATCTGAGACTTGCTACTTTCTTTGAATTTCCTGTTTGCTATTTTAAAATCTCTCCTGTCTCTGCTTACTGCTTTTGAGATGTATTCTCTGCCCTGACAATGTGTGGGAAGTCTGAGGGTCTAACTCAAGGCTGCAAATTTATTTAGGCACACATATGTCTGGTGTTCTGACTCCAGCTTCAAACTCTACTCTTGCCATCATTAAAATAAATGTTTATATCACCTTCAATTCTGCCTACTATGTGAGTGCCATAGAAACACACAGTGAATTACTGAAGTACCAGTGTGGTAAGAATTAAAGTGGGAAATTTAGGTGCTGTAATACCCAGGCATGTTAGAGGAATTACAGCCCTAATGTCAATGTCAGTGTGCAGTGAGTTCAGTATCTAAACCCAGGATTCACAAAAAAACACGAATGGTTGAGGCAAGTATGTGTCTTAAACTGTAATTTTTTTCTCTAGGTACTGAACTGTGGAGTACAGAAATCCTTTAAAAACTTCAAATCAAACTGCAGGCTGTGTGCGGATTGCCCCTTGTTGGAATATATCCCACTTTATATGAAATCCTTATCCCTGCCATGGTGAAGAGTGTGGAAACTTCTTGTAGTTGTAGCACATAGCTGAGACCTGTGTCCCAGAGCTTGCTTCACCAACTACCTTCCAGGGCTTCTTGTTAAAAAGGTATTATACCCAGAAGCTATTTGCAGGCGCATGAGGGACAACGTGAGTGGGAACTCAGAGTCTGGATAAATCACAGGTAATAAATCAGGGTAAATCATGCTTGACCAGCCTGATTGCATTCCATGATGTCTCTGTGGGCATGGGAAGAGTGGGGGATTAAATAATTTACATTGACTTTACGAAAGTTCTTAACGCAGTTTCTTTAGTATCCTTGTAGCCAAAATGAGAACATGCACACTGGATGGGTACACTATATGGTATTAAATTAATTGGGTTGTCAGGCTGAAAGGTAGGACCCTGGGAACTACTGACCTGTCAGCCTTTCCTCTGTGTCTGGTAAGATCATGGAGCAGACCCATAGCTGCCTTGACATAGCTTCCAGGATGACAGGGAGGTATATAGGGGCAGTCAACATAGCTTCAACAAGGGCAAGTCCTGCCTGACCAACCTAGTGGCCTTCTATGATGGAGTGACTATATAAGTGGACAAGGGAAGAGCTATGGATGTCACCTATCTGGACTACTGTAAAGCCTTTGACATAGTCATCCACAGCATCCTTCTCTCTGAATTGATCGGGTGGTCGAATAGAGAAGGCAGTGGTCAACAGGTGAATTTCAGATGGACAAACAGTGTCTCTCATGGGTGCATGTTGGGACCAGTGCTGTATAGTATCTTTATCTTCATTAACAACATGAACAGTAGGGTCAAGTGCACCCTCAGCACATTTGCACACAATATTAAGCTGTATGGTATGGTTGACACACCTGAGGGACAGGATGCCATTCTTAATCAGTATTTTAACCTCTCTATTCTCTTGGCTTTTTTGTTTATCTGAGCTTTTTCTTCCTTTGTTTCTGTCTAGTGGTTGGGTTCTGTTGTTTTTTAGGTTTGCTGTTTTTCCTCATCACTCTATCTTATCATTCCACCACTTGCCTTGCCACATGAATTATTAATACTGTTTTTATGCTAAATGTCCCTGCCTCAAACATAATTTGACCTTACTTACTGAATGAGTAGCTGTGCAAACCCCTCAGGACATATTATCCACACTGTGTCTATGAAACATTATTTCTTCCTTTTCAGACTTAGCCAAAACTCAAATCACTTTGAACACAGTCACATGGTGCTTCCTCCCCCCAATTAGCTCTTTTTCATTAGGGAATAAGAAAGGAAAAATAAACCACTAAACTTTCTGCAAGGTAATTACATTTTTGGTTGCCAGTCATCATCCCTGTATTTTCATATTGTCATCTATCCTTGAGCACACTGAGAGTGTGAAGAAACTAAAACTTGCTTTCTAGTACATTAAAAAAATTACTTGATCATCAAGAAATGTTCAGTGCAGCTTCCAAATGTGGTTTAGGAAGGAACTGTAGCTTGTGTTCACTTCAGGATAATTGGAAAATGCCTCAGTTTATCGTATTAGTTCTCTACTCAGCAAAATGTGTTCTTATAACTTTCCCAGCCTACTAATTTTAAGCCTGTACTGTGCTCAGCAGGAAAAATTTTAAACACCTGCTGTCTCAGTCATAATGGCCACCATCTTTCCTTAGGGAGTTTGGTTTCATTTCCATAGAAGACTTGAAAGGTAATTCCAAAGTCTTTACTGAAATGATGTATGTTTACCAATGATCTTGTTCACTTCCAGCAAGAATAACAGTAGATGTCAGACAACTTGAAAAGCAAATGTTTGCTAACAATAATCCATTATGGAATAAATAGTTAACAAGCAACATAAAATATTCATCAAATTAAGAATTAGCTGTATGATTATTCTGATGACCATTGAAATATCTTTTCACGTTCAATAACTTCCATTCACTGTGGTTTCAGAAGAAAAACAGTAGACAGACTACATCTCAATTCTTTCTGCCTGAATGTAAGTTTGTAATGTAAAAAGAAATGAAGAAATAAATTTGAATGTAAGAAGAAATCCTTCTTCTTGAAATCTGTCCTGTGACAGGTAGGGGAACTCTGTCAATATGAGTTGGTTTTAGATATTGGTATTGGGGTATTTTTTTTTTTTTTCCTTAAGGAATCTCTGCTTAGCAGCATGTGATTTCTCATTCTCTTATCTCATTCAAACCCACTGAATTAGGGCTCTCCCTCCATCTACAACCCAGAGATTGTATTTCTGTGTATGCCCTTTTGGATGTTGCATGAGCACTTAAAAGGGGATCATCCTATCCTCTATACAGCTTAGTTTTTACCAACATTACAATATATATTATTTATACAAAACTAAGGAGTCACTTTCTTTTAGTCATATCCTTAGCTGAAAAAAACCCTAATCTTAACTGTAAAACTGCAAATAGAAATAATATTTAGAAGTACTAGATTACCCAAATAATAAATATTGGGTAATTATCTTCAGGACTAATTGTTAAAAGTCAGTCAGAATGTCATTTGCGTGCTACTATTTTGACAAAGTTAGCTTTCTCTTTCTTATTATTCTCCATTTGAATAACCTGCTAGTTAGAATTTAATTGTACCCTCAGCAATTTTGAGGTTTTCACCGATAATCAAAGTTTGTTTAGCTTTTGTTATTTGGTTCTGACACTTGCTTTACATTGCTTTCATAAGTGTTGAATACTGCAGACATATCAGAATATATTCATTGCAAGAAATATAATAGAGTTTTTCTTAATAGACACCTTCAGTGTATAAATGATTTCTAAATGCCTTAAAACTTAGCAAATTACAACTTTTATTTCTGCCTTTGCACAAGCAAAATCAGAAGGAAAAAGGTAGAACCAGGACAATGATTACCATCACAACTTTTACAGTAGATGCTTAAATCAAGTAAATTAATTTAAATGTCAGTGTCAGCTTATTGTCAGGTTATGTTCTTGAGAATTTTATTTCATTTTTTTTCTTCTTCAAATGTCAGTCTGGCAATAGAATTGATGTAAAACATTAAATTATGCACCCGGATCTTCATTACAAGATAAACCTCTGGCGAGGAGCGCACTGAAACTGTAAACCAAATAAACTCCATATTTGACAGTGTTTCCTTCCTCTGGTACTGGCATTTCAAACATATATGTTGGCACTGCGAGCCTGTACAGGTTGAAAACCATTTGGGCATACATATTTGCATGGCTGGATTGTCAACACATGTTGGAGATGAGCCAAATGTCTTAAATTTCCTTTTTTTCTGTCTTTATTTCTCTAAATAAGAAGGAGAAAAATACCAGGACACAAAACAGCTTGAAAAACAGCAGTGCCTTTTTAGTCATCTTAATATCTATTAGTTTTAGTACGGAAAAGTATATCCCTTAAAGCATATTGAAGTGAAATGGACAAATCTGTGCCATCCACAGTTCATTGACATTGGTAGAACTGTACCCACTGATATGAGGGGCTTGATTTTAGATATAAGGACTAGATGTTACTATTATCCAGTGTAGTAGCTGTAGTATTATTATGGCTGTTATTATGTTGCACTTATATCAAATATCACTAATCTGTGACTGCCAGTTCCCCATGGTTGTAGAGTTCCTTGATCATCTGTGATTAATACATGAAACAGAAAAGACCTAGTTTATAATGTTCCTCTTGGCCCTGTTTACCTTAATTACAAGACTTTTTTGGCTTGCTTCTTTCCAAATTAATAACGTGCTGTTGTTTCCATGCCTTCCTGTCAGAATTAATAAACTTTTGTGCTACTATTTCTACATTTAATAGGGTTTTCAGAGCAAATGAATATATTTTTGTGCTACCAAGGTTATTTATTTAGAGTCCAAATTCTGCTGTGAACTCTAATGAGCTTAGCAAGCAGGATCCTTCAGGGGAAGTTGGCAAGGCAATGCGTGGAGCCCTCTGTTGTTTTGACTCTGGCAAGTCACTTCTCCATCTCACACCCAACGTCTGCCTAGTCGGCTATCAAATTCTTCGTGTCATGGCCAGCACCAGCAGAGCCATGTTGTGCCAATTACCACTGTTGTAGCTGGAAGACATGGCTTAGAACTGTGCTAAGACTTTGTTGTAAATCCAGGCACGTCAGCAATGATAAGCAAGTATATCGGGGAAGGAGGCAATGCTATATGTTCTCTTTCTCCTCAGTCTGAATGGGTCATGGTCAACATCACAGGACGTTTAAGATGAAGTTTCACTTTCAGTGGGCTGCCCTGAAATCAGGTATGAGCCCAGCAGGTCATTTCACCCACGTGCTCTGGATTCACACTGCTACCTTAAACATGAATGGAACTTACTCTCAAAATTAGAAGGACAAAGAGTATCCACTCAGTCTCTGTAATCCATCATTGTTTCACCATTTTTGTTCCACTGAAGTGTTTGCCATTGCTGTTGTTGTTTTTGTCTTTAAATGGTACAGTTTCAGTGTGTGCATCTGTATTCCAAACAAGGAGACTGAAAAAGAGGCAGGAGATTTTACTCTGTGCACATAAATGCTCTAAAGACATCAGTATGGTGTCTATGCTGCTGAACAATGCATTATTTAAGCTGTGATTTGATAGCGATCACTGTCAGTTACCCAAATTCAATATAAACTCATTTTCTGTTCTTTTTTTCTTCTCCCATCCTTGTTTTAGCACCCCTGGCATAGAAGATGTATTAATAGTGAAATATTAACAGTAATCTTGTGGCAGAAAAACTCAAGAGTGTGCTGGGTAATCCAATTGTAATTTCCCTAGTTTCTAATGTGCCATATGATACTAGGTCATTCAGCAACATCAACCCAGTTTTATGCTTGGTATTAACGAGGAAATTTAACTGTCCCTTTAATCTGAAAAGAAGAACTAATTTTCTTGATTTAACTGACTGGTGGACAGTTTGTCAGTATGCAGGAGACAAAGATGAATGCGATTTGTAAGTCCCTAATGAAATACATTTTTCCCACAAAAAGGAAAAGCATAGGAAGCTGTTGATGTGGTAAAGCTCCAGTTTTTGATCTCATTACAGTCACTACTTCAGTCTCATTTTAGGTATACTCAAATTTATTGTAGGTTCATCATCCAGATGGGAAGATTGCCATGTCACAGTATGCTTAGAACATCCAATAACAAATTGTCACCCATCAGTACTTGTGCAGGACTGAAGTCTAAATTTTTGTGACAAATTCTGTTCTACTAAACTACACTTGCCTAAACTAAACCTGGAGACTACTTTGGATCTACAGAAAGAATACTGATGTTCTGGATAACATGGCAGAGTTTTGGCTATTGCTGAACAGTTCTTTCACAGTGTCAAGGTTTTCTCTTTCTCTTCCCCCACTCTCCCAAGCAAGTAAGTTGGGGGTGAGCAAAAGGCTGGGAGGGAGCATATCCAGAAGGTCTGACCAAACTGACCAAAGAGTTATTCCATACCATATGGCATCAAATTCATCACTAAAACTTGAGGAAAAGAGGATGAAGCAGGAATTTCAGAGTTATGGCATTTGTCTTTCCAAACAGTTGTTATGCATGCTGAGATCCTTCTTCTCAGGAAATGGCTGGACATCTGCCTGCTGATGGGAGGTAGTGAATTAATTCCTATTTTTGCTTTGCTTGCACACACAGCCTTCATTTTTCTTATGAAACTGTCATTATCTCATTCCACAAGTCCTTTTGCCTTCCTTCAATTCCTTCCCCCTTCAAAGAGGGGACTGAGGGAAAGGCAGGGTCAGTATTTGTCTGCTGACTGGGGTCAGGTCACTACAAACTATAGAATCATAGAACAGTTTGGGTTGGAAGGGACCTTTGAAGGACATTTAATCCAACACCCCTGCGGTGAGCAGGGACATCTTCAAAGAGATCAGCTTGCTCTGAGCCCCGTCCAACCTGACCTTGAATGTATAGAATAGAAAAGTAATGGCTTTTATTGATCTAAAGGGGGAATACATTGGTGAGAGCAGAGAACCTTGCATGTTCTGTTTCACTTAACACACCTGATATCACGCTTTCAATATTAATCATGTTTCCAAACATAATGGGTAGGGATTGCACCCAATTTAAGACAACTGCACTTAGAGGTCTACTTCTTAATGTCCACTGGGATCTTACTGTAATTGATGGTGATCTATGAGCCCTGTTCTATCATGTAAATGTGGGCATCTATTGCCATCTGAGATTCAGTTGGGTCTCTTGCCCTGGTCTCTAACTGCTGGTCCAGAAGAGTTTGGGTATCTCACAAGTCCTATATTGTATCTACCAGCCTGATATGTCTTTGCTATCTCAAATGCCTCCATACCTACCTGAGAATGTCTGAAAATTGCCACTACCCAATACAAGCAGATAAGGAAATCATATTTGCTAACCCTAATGTAGGCTGGCTGAATTGCTCTGTAGGATCCATTGGCTGTGCTGACCAGATGAACCATGCAAAACTATAGATAGGTATCTGATGGCACCTGAGACACTCAAAGGTTCCCAAGAATATCCAAGAACCTATGACATAGAACTTCTAGGAGCTACATGATCCCTGGGAGTGGCAGCAGGAAAAGCAGGGTGCACTATGTGTCCCATGCAATTGGAGATGACATTCAAGGACTCTTAAATCTTAACATTACAATGGAAACTTTGACACCAAAAGTAGAAGTAATCATCTGTTTGTAGACACTTATGAGTCTTAAACTGATTCATACCTGCTAAGGGCAGGACAAAGGTGCCCAGAATGGATGCGCCAGTGCCATTTGATGTGCAATTCCACTCAATTTCCAGCTGTTGCTCCAGGTGAGCACTGTCATCCCACAGGTTCTGCGCAACCACTGCCAGCCCTAGGAAGATGCCTCAGCTATCTGTGGGTGCTGTGGATACCACTTGAAACCTCTGAACAGGCAACTGACTCAAGCTTCAGGATTCATTCAAATAGTCTGTCAAAGAGAAAAGGAAATTCCACCACTCTGATGTGCTACGAAATGCTATGCCTGGAATCTGCATAATTGCAAGTAATAGAGCTAAAATGTCAGCTGCCTATGTTTGCTGTGATTACCTAAACTGAAGGCATTGAATAATCATCAATATTGAAGGAAAATGGTTGCTGTCCATAACCTGAGGGCTATAAGTAGTGCTAAAAGAGCATTGGTGTAATTGAGAACAAAGATTGTCTCTATTAAAAGCAAACAAACAAAAGCTCCACCAAAAAAAGACAAACCAACCAAAAGAAACCTGCTGTAAATTTCATAAACAAAACAAGAAACAATCAAACAGATCCCATGGAGAGGATAAACCATGTGTGCCATGAAGGGGTGTTTTATATATATATATATATATATATATATATATATATATATATATATATATAAGAACAGATTGGCAGCTCCCTGGATGAATCTCTGAACTCTTCAACTAAGAAGACTACAGAGTTCAGGTTTTGCTTTGAAGAGCTTGTCTAACTTTAATTAGAACATGTAATGTTGGTGATATTAGCTGGATTCCATAAATACTTTTATAACAAAGCTTTCTCCATAGAAATTTTCACTATGACCCACCAGGGCTTTATTCATTGCAAATGGATAGTAATTTCTTTTTTTCAGAGCAGAGCACACAAAACAGCTGCATGTTTCCTCCTTGCACTATTGAAAAATAGGTTACATCTTCACATTTGCACTTGCAGGACACATACGTGTTGTTGGTTTTATATGTTTTGTTTACTGTGTAAACATAACCATTATGCCTTTCCTAAATGTATAGTCATAGAATCATAGAATGCTTTGGGTTGGAAAGAACCTTAAGATCATACAGTTCCAACTCCCTGTCATGGGCAGGGGCACCTCACTCTAAACCATGTTGCCCAAGGATCTGTCCAGCCTGGCCTTGAACACTGCCGGGGATGGAGCATTTACCACTTCTTTGGGCAACCCATTCCAGTGCCTCACCACCCTCACAATAAAGAACTTCTGCCTTATATCTAACCTGAACTTCCCCTGTTTAAGTTTAAACCCCTCACCCCTTGTCCTGTCACTACAGTCCCTGATGAAAAGTCCCTCTCAAGTAGCCTTGTACCCCTTCAGATACTGTAAGGCTTTTTTCCACTTAAACATCCATAATAGTTTCTGGGGTCGATGACCCTCAGATGTTTGTTGCATCCTTTCAACTAAGACATGGAAATGGTAACATGAACCCTTCAAATTCATTTAAATGCAAACTGAAACAGAGGCATGGAACTCAACTTCAATTGTTTCAGTTTATGTCTCCTCTGCAAAGGGGAGAATGGATCTATTTTCCTTTGTCTAAAGAAGAATAGGAACCACACATATTTAGCTGTTATACCTTGGAGGGCACAGTGATGATGAGGTGAACAGTTCTAGCAAACTGTTGACGTTGCTGTAGAAGTCTGTGACTATGTGACTACATCTTAGACACTCTGTTAACTATTCATATATTTCCTGAAATAACTTGATTTGGTTTTTTACTGATTGTACATGATATATGGAAAAGATGAAAATCACAATGTGTAATCACTCTGGCAATGTATAATACCACAAAATCTTACTAAAAAGAGAAGGTGCAGATCTTTGGCAAGTAAGCTGGTAAATTTGATCGATACCCATGGTGTTACAGTAATTTACTTCAGCTGATGATCTGCCTGATGGAGTCTACAATCTTTCAGCAGTAGGTGACCAAAATGGTGCTAAATATAACAAAAAATACAGATTAGTTATATTTTAAAAGAAATTTAAAACCTTACTGCAACTGCAACTTTAATTATTGCCTTGTGTTCTCCTTTGCAAATCCATCTGCTGTTTCTTACCTTATAACCTAATCAGAAATCTTCCTGGCCAGGACTCATATTCCTACCTGTGAGCATATTTCTAACCGTATTTCTGGACAAAGTAAAATGATGTAGTGATCCATCATTTGAACTCCTAGCTACTATTAATAACACTATTATAGATGGTTCATAATTAAGAGGGAAGACAAATCATTTGAATGAGCTACAGAAGCCAAAAAGAGGACCACATAAAGAGAAAAGCCTACTTAAACTTGGAATTTACTTGTACTTTTCAAACAAAGCAAGAAAATAGAAAAAAAATGAGGCGAGTAGTGACTGAAAGCAAGAAGTCTTATTTCTATCTTGAAACTGAGATGTCAGGTCTCAAGCAAAGGTGCTTTAAAAATAGCTGCAACAACAAGTGCCTAAAACCTGTGTCTATAACACAAAACCTCGCAGAAGCCTAAGAAGCTGGTGTCAACACACAGCAGATTCTCGGAAACATGATTCTTCAGGAAAGCCTGAGAGATATCCCTGATTACAAGGCAATTAAGGGAATAATGCATGTTTTTAGAAAAGAGAGTGGCCTCAGAAAGATACATCTAATTGAGAGATGAAGGCAGACATAAAGCATAAGGAGCCAGGTGTTCCTCATGTAAGCATATCAAGGAGGTGATCCTGCCCCTCTACTCTGCTCTCAGGAGACCTCACTTGGAGTACTGTGTACAGCTCTGGTGTCCTCAACATAAAAAGGACATGGAACTGTTGGAACAAGTCCAGAAGAAGGCCACAAGGATGATCAGGGGACTGGAGCACCTCCCGTACTAAGATGGGCTGAGAAAGTTGGGGGTGTTCAGCCTGGAGAAGAGAAGGCTGCGTGGAGACCTCAGAGCAGCCTTCCGGTATCTGAAGGGGGCCTATAGGGATGCTGGGGAGGGACTCTTCATTAGAGACTGTAGTGACAGGACAAGGGGTAATGGGCTCAAACTTAAACAGGGGAAGTTTAGATTGGATATAAGAAGGAAATTGTTTACTGTGAGGGTGGTGAGGCACTGGAATGGGTTGCCCAGGGAGGTTGTGAATGCTCCATCCCTGGCAGTGCTCAAGGCCAGGTTGGACAGAGCCTTGGGTGAGATGGTTTAGTGTGAGGTGTCCCTGCCCATGGCAGGGGGGCTGGAACTAGATGACCTTAAGGTCCTTTCCAACCCTAACTATTCTTTGATTCTATATTGAAATGGCATCTGATAGCACACAAGAACTGTGTTTGTTTGTTTGTTCTCTTAATCATGAGAGTACACTCAGTAAAGAATGGAAGGCATAATGATATTAGACCCACAGTTTACTACTATCCTGCCTGAAAAGACAGCAGCAGATAGCTACTCAGTTGCTTTTCAGTCAGAAAGTTCATTACCATGACACTGATATCCTTTATTCAAATGGTGCTTACAATGCAGTCAAGGTTAACTTCTTTGCCTTGTGACCATGGGAACACTGAAGCAGCCATCTCTACAAGGAGATCCAGGTCTCATAGCCTAGTCTATGTCTGACTTCTCATTTGACATTCTTCAGCTGTCTGAAAATTTGCTCTTTCACTCAAGAAAAAGTCATGAATATATTTAAAAAAAAAATTAGATTTTCCCATGGCAGATTTTGAGCTTTTAATGAAAACTTGAAAACATTTTGACTCTGAAATGTCACTTTCGCACACTCCAGGTTCATCCAGGAATCACAACTCATAAAGAAGAAAGGGGTCCTGAGACACAGAAAGCATGAGTCAATGTCACAGCCAACCAGCTATGTGTCATCTGAAATTGAAAACCCAAAATAGTTTGAGCTTGAGCTTCCACAGGAGACACTTTCATGAACATTTCATTGAATGTTCCTTGTTCCCTTTGAAGCAGTCTCAGGAGAAAATTTGTTTTCTACTCACATTGGTTGGATTGTTAGGAAGAGAGAGGCTGCAGGCGTAAGCCCTCATCCACTGCAGCTCAGCTTGTCTTTTCATAGTGGAACTGGCCATTCAGATGTGTGATGTATTTCCTTCCACTAATCCTCTAAATCATTCAGTTCATTACTTAAAAACACAACACATTTTTGCACTTTCTTTTGCTGCACCATATTTGATCTAAAGCTATTGATCTAAAACTTCACTATTTTTCTTACCTTCCTCTTTTCTACCTCTGATAGATCCCAAATACCAAGGGGGTACCAGCTCAGCTCTGAAAACAGTATTTATTAGGGTATAATTCCATTGATATTTATTTGGCTGTAAATTACCTGAAGAGCTTTTTATTTGCTGATGCTTGCTTCTGTTCACCTGGACTGAGAAAAAAGAATGCTGGTGTGGCTCTGCAGTAAAGCCCTACATGAAGTATTTTAAATAATAAATATAATATGTACAATATATGCAACATGTAATATACATAACTCCATGAACTTCTGAAGTGGTTTTGATATTAAGCTAGCTTGTGCCGGCATTTTAGTTAAGACCAATGTTTATCAGTACAAATCAGACAGACACAGTACTGAACTGCTATAGGGACTGGAAACAAGCAAAAGAGGGTGAAGAAGGCAGCCTCGAGAAAAGAAGTCTTGGGGAGACCTTATCATCATGTTCCGGTATTTAAAGAGTGGTTACAAAGAAGTTGGAGATTCCCTTTTTACAGAGAGTCACATGGAAAAGATGAGGGGTAATGGCCACAAGTTACTCCTGGGGAGATTCCAGCTACATAAAAGGAAAATTTTCCAAAATGAGAACAATCAACCACTGGAATAATCTCCCCAGAGAAGTGGTGGATTCCTCCATGTTGGACACTTTTAATATGCAGCTGGACAGGATGCTGGGACATCTAGTCTAGGTCATACTTTGCTAAAATAGATTAGATCAGATTATCAGACCACATTGAGGTCTCTTCCAATGTGGTATCTATGATTCTGTGAAACTTCTCAAACTGTTTCAGCAAACAAAAACAGTGTATGTGTACTTTAGCACCATGAATTTGAAGGGGAAGGATGTTTTCTTATCATACTCTCTATTCTGCAAGACTTGTCCTGAACAACAGCAGAGTGACAGTGATGGGAGAAAGAGAACCAAGCTGACTTATGCTCTTCTTCATTCAGTCACAACCTTTCTGTCTTGGAATCAGGGGGCTCTGTGCTATGGCTGAATTTTTTTTGCCAAAGTGTTGCTTCTGACTCGGGACGCCAGGGCATATTTAATGGTATATCTTGAATGCAATAGCAAATGGAAGAGTAAGCATTTCAAGTGCTGCGGTATAGAGAAGTGAGACTAGAGAGTTGGAGATAGTCAATCCCATGCTAGGTCTGATCCTACTCTGAAAAATAAAGGCAAAAGCAACATCTACTTTCAAAATCTTTTCTTATGTGTCTTTAGGCATTGCTACTGTCTTCTATGCTGTGTGCTTGGTTACTACTCAGGATGGTGCAGGATTCATGTTTGATTAGAGCAGCACTTCAGGAGCAGGAAAAAATAATGCACTAGCTCTCACTTCTTACATACATCCAGATGTGAAGGGGGAGGTTGGATTTCCTTATGTGGTGACAAACAGAGGACCCAACAGCTTAGTTCCTGTATGGGTGTACCAACCCACTGGATATCACACCTCAGCACCCAGGTAGCATGTAGGTTTGGCATATACAATCATTCCTCCGCCATCAAGATATGAAATGCAAAGAGCTACTTCACTGAAGGAAATCAGTTTTCCTTAGAGATGTCACTCGTCACTTGAGAGTGAAGATGATTGATTTAGGATAAATGTACCTAACGCGTACATTGCTAGAGTCAAATAAAATGAGTCACAGCTCAAGTGCTCAGAAGTGGGACAATGTTACTTGCTGAGATATATAACTTAGAACACATAAACCACCACAACAGGAGATCTCAGCAAGTTACTTTTTTCAGACACTTGCAGCATGACACTTCTTCATTTTTTTCCTTCTGTATGGTTTTGTAATAGACCAACTTTCTAATGTATTAGCATTTATGAAAAGCTACTGTTCTAAGTCCTGAGCAACTTAATTTCCTACAGAATATCTAAACTGAAGATTGCTTTATTTCTATAAAAACACACACAGGCATTATAATGTTATCAGGAAAAGCTCAAACAACTTAGCAGGGCAGAGTTTGAAAGCAAGGTGGAGAACATCAGTACATAGCTCACAAACACAGATTGAAAAGAATTTTTGCCTTAATTTCTTGGAAACAAATTTCCAATTAATTAAGGGAAAAAAAAAAAAAAAAAGATGAGCCAGATAAGGATTCTCAATTTATAATCCTGAAAACTAAAATTAAATCTCAGTCATTAAACTCACAATGTCTCTGGACCTAATTATGATTTGCTTAGAATTCCTCTTACATTTATATCTCACATTATCTGAACTCAATGGCCCTCTTATAATTGGAGAAGATGTAAACTTAGCATTAGTCCTATGCATTTTACAAGTCCTCTGTGAGAAAACTACCACTCCATTGGCAATGTGAGCAATAAGACAAAACTGCGCTGAATAAAGAGGATGAGACTGTCAACATCTGGAACATCACTAAAACTACAGGTGGATATCCTTTTTTAGTTCCTTTCAGATTACTCTTTTCCATGACGCCTGCTAATATCCTAAGAAGAATAAAAGAAAACAAGAAAAAAATAACTTTTTGTCTAAAAATATTTTATTATTAAGAGGATATGGCAGGGGAGGTTGGAAATAAAGAATATGGGGGGGGGAACTAAATGATCTTACGGTCCTTTTCAACCCAAACAATTCTATGATTCTATGATACCAGTCTCTCCCTGAACCAAGAGTCTTGTCTTAATAATTTTGTCTAACATTCCCTCAGCAGTTAAAGTAAATATATTATTACTGATAATTGTCCTGGATGGAGCCTCATGTAGGCAGCACACAAAGCAAACCAAACAAGCAAACAGACAAAAGCAACCATGCAAGTGTGGAATCACAAAGGCTTTTGTTTAGCTATTGAGAGATTCTAGAAGGATTTGTGCTTCCAACAAAAGCATCTGTTTGTAGAATAAATGATCCTAGAGAGACCACTGCTTCAGGTGAGAAAAAAAATGACAGCAAGAAAAAATATGCACCGCAGAAATCACAGGAAAGCAGAACCCAAGCTAGTATTTTCAAAGGAGCAAAGTAAAGCAAGAGCCTAGTTCCTGTTTTGTTCTGATGGTGGTTTATTACCCCTGTTGTGGGACATGAAGCTCTTTATAAGAGAGGTGAAGTAAGTGGTACAAGATTCCCACCTTGTTATGTTCTTCACAAGAGCCTGTGAAAATGCCATCTATCTGCCTATAGAAGGCCAGGAAGACCTCATTCAAGATAAGGGAGCAGGAATCTGTGTCTCCAGGTCACTCTACTGACCCATCACTGCTGGTGGAGGTATCAGACTTCAAATCATAATGCCCCTTGCTGTAAGTTCAGCTTTTTTGAAGCATAGTTGAAAGAGTCTCACAAGCTATTGTGGACAGGCACCATCCCAGGTCTCATAACCCTTCTTTTTGAGCTGGGACAATATTCAATATGCCCTGGTATTTTGATATCAAGCTAGAGGAAATAAAATAGAAAACCTCAAAGAAAGTACTTCAGTACTCCCTTTCTTCCTGAGAAAGGAATGAAAGAAGAGGCACATCACAAATGGCCATAATGTAAAAGATATTGAAAGAATAAACCACAGAAGACCATTTTCTTAATGGTGGTAAGATCAGATGGAGTTAGCAATGAGAACAGTTTGTCTTTTTCACGTTCCTGAGTCTAAAGTCATTGCTACTTGCCTATTTCACCAGGGTGTTGGTTAGAGCTAAAGAAATAATTGGTATTAGTGGGAATCTGAGGGTGAGTAGCATAGAAATGGAAACGCAGTTTTTTGTCTCAATGCAGGGGAAAGATGTCAAGCCATTTTAATACATTGTTCTGGATCCTGGCTATGTTTCTCAGGTAAGGAGCAGTATTTTATGCTTGACAACAGCAGATGTTGCAAAAGGATTTGGGAGGCCTCTAATAAAATTCTTTATCTGTTGACAGAAGAATTTCATTAACCAGTATCATTAACATCATTTATGCAATTCCATAGCCTTGTCTACATCAAAAATGCTGTGTGTGAATTACTCCTTCTACTTTTACTAATTAGAAAGGCTATAGTTAGCCTTATGGCGAGTTCCCCATGGGTGTTGTCACAAGTAGTGGAATTGACACTCTACTTTTTACAGCTACAGGCAAGAAATCCAGGATAAGTTTCTTCAGTGTTCAGTGGATTGTCATATGTTTGATGGAAGATGGGAAATTACATCCCTCTGGCTGAAGCATGGGTTTGGAGGGACATTATTTACTCGTGATTTTCTTGCCAAAATCAGGAAGGAGATAGGTGAGACTCACAACTTTGAGATGGAGAACTTTGTAAGATGCCAAGAGCTTCTCAGTAAGTGAGCGGAGCTTAGGGAAACATAGTGATGGATGGATTCAGATTGCCTGGAAAGCCTTTGCCGATGTGTATGATCTGTTCAACAGTGCAGGATCTGTCCGTAATGCTCAATTCAATAAGCTGAAGATGAAGTTTGGGTTCATTATAGACATGAAAGATTTAGCTGCAGCCATCAGAGCCTATTCCATGTTTCTTTTTCATGAACACCCTGATCAAGGATCGAGGTAGGGTGAGAGGATATATTGAGAGCAGTAAAAAAAAATTGCTACTGTGCAGTGTTAAGTACTCACCAGAACCCTTTTTCCCACCCAGAACTAATTCTTGGTCGGAGCCTTTGTCCTGGTATGGAATATGTTTACATTCATGCATTTCCATAGAGGCATCTTTTGTGTTTTGGGAGCAGACAAGCTCCTAAATGCCTGTCAAATGCCTGGCCTCAGTGTGTAACTTTCTGTGGATCTTCTAGGCAGTATAAGAGGGACTGCACTCCCAGTAAAGGTGCTGTAGTTAAACTCCCAACTGAATCAAGGTCACAGTGAATTTGGTAGATCTCACAGCAAGGCTTTCTTTTGACTCAGTTGCCTTCCAGAAAAGTTTGCAATGAAAACAGAGGTCAGAGCTTCACAGGCTGGTATCAGCGAAGAACAATTCTTCTTCTTTGAAACACGGATCTTTAAACACAAACATATTTTTTTGGGTGTCTCAAGATCAGCGTAGCTGCTGTCTGTAACCACAGGTACTGTGAACTGTATTTCTCTTTTTTTCTTTTAAATTCTTGCAGCAGAGTAGAATATTTATCCTAAAGCAGATGTAAGCTGTTTACTGCTAGATGTGGATTTCTGCAGTTTCTGGCTGCTTTCTGATTTGGAATGCATTTCTAATTACATGCCTGCTGAGGAATTTCTTGATGAGTAATTTCTTTCTGTTTTGTTCAATATAACACCGCATATTCACATATTGTGAAGCAGAAGATAACTGTCTGTGGTTTTCTCTAACTGCACTCAAGAAAACCTTCATCAGAAGAAATCTGTAGTTTCCTACCTTTTTTTATTTTAGTTGGTGGTGCTCAGATATCTGTTTCTGTAACTGGTAAACCTAGAGGATTGATTTTGCGGTATTGTGACCTGGTTGAACAGGGAGAAGGGAAAAGGGTAGAATTGAATACATTGTGCAGAACATGTGAAAGTCAGATACTCACATCCGATTACTACTGCGCAGTAAAAATCTCTCAACCAACTTCACTTACTGACTGCTTGCACTACTAATGGCACCCATTGACACAAGTGTTTTGCTCACAGACTGACACGCCACCTAAAGGAAGCCTGTTAAAAAGCCTCAAAAAGACCCACCATAAAAACATTGGAATATGTAACAGAAGTCAGAGATTTCTCTTTTTTACACCTTTGTGATTTTCAGACTAATTTGACATCAGCATATTCTTTAAAAAACAACTATTTTCTACTTAACTTACCTCCTACATCCCCACTAAAGATGCAGTAGTTTCAGCTAGGACTACAGGACACCTTCATCACCTACATTCCCTTTCCAAAACATTTCAAGGGAGCAGTCTCAGTTCCCAGCTATGTGTGAACAATGGCAGAGAAGCAGTTAACTCAGCAGGTCCTGAAGTCTGCCTGTAATAACCAGGGATCTGTACCAATATGTATGCTACATATAGAGGAAGAGGAGGCTGTGTTTTGTCTGCCTTATTTCTTTTTTCTCTTGCAATGGCAGCATGTTTGTGACTCATGAATTTTGTTTGGTAGAATTGCTTTCATAATTTAACCTTGCCAAAAGTGGCTGCACCTCTCAGTAGTTTTTCATTATAAAAGATCCTCTGTGTCACCCCTAGATAGTCTCAAGCCAATAAAAAGAACCTGATTATTACTTTTTTTTTTTTGTCGAATGAAAGAAAAAATACCCAACGTGCTATAATAATAATGGCAATAATAAAAGATACTGATGATACTTAGCGATTGGCTGAATAAGCCTGTTGACTGCACTATTTTGTTTAGAGAATTCTCATCCCCCTTCCTGATGACACGGTTGGAGTGTAATGTATTCTGCCTTCCAGATGACATACTGCTTTTAACTTTTGTGTACAATACAGGCTAATAACATCTCATAGCTTTTCAACTGGAAGTTGTTCTTTGATAAACTGACAGTGATATGAGCACTACAGCAAGATGTTGTTTTTGGAACAATGGAGAAAGTGTTAGAAATTCTACAATTAATGACAAATTTTCAGTGACAATCGATGTGTATCTCCAGTACTGAAGTCAATAGGAGGATTCTAGAAATAATGCTCAGCTCTGTGTGTATGAAAAGAATATGACCCGTCATTAACACCTTCAGGCAAGTAAGGGTTGATAAAAATGAAGGGTTGATAAAAATGAAATACAAATAAACACTCTCAGCTTTCTAGCTATTCTCTCACACTCTTAATCAGAGTGTGGGCCAGTTAACATATTTCCTCTCTTTTACTACAAAAGAAGCCCAGTATCCAAAAAGAAGGAATGACAGCTCCAAACATTTTAGTATATGACTATTTCCATGTGGCCTTCTTGCTTCAAAGTATTTTATGGAGGGTCTCAAGAGGCACCAGCTAACCAAAAGAAGCAAAACCTTGGCAGACATGCATATACTGATTTAAAAGAGGACTGTGTTCTTTCATCCTTTTTATTTTTTCTCATTTTGACATTTTTTTTCTATGAGACGAGCTATCTGAGCTCTTCAGGGGAGGTAAGAGCTTGAGCCTGGCAAGAAAGGATAATTATGTGAACAACCAATAAACTCAATTTAGGACATTTTGGTGTCATATATGTCCAGTACTTCACATCTTCTGACAACAGGCAAGGTTCCAGGTCAATATTTTGACTAGAGAAATCTCTTCATATTACTTCCAGCAGTCTTTATAGAAAGAACATCACTGTCAGCCAGGTGTCTCCATGTATTTGGGATATCTTCCAATAGCAATCTATTTCACGCATGCTTTTAAATTCTGCTGTGTAGAGATCAAGCACTGCAGATATCCTGTCAATACTTCTGAATGCATTTCTCTATTTCAGCTCCTCCATTTCATACCCATAAATTACATCTCACATTATCCTGTTTTTCTCCTACATAGAAAGTGTATTCTATTCTCCTGCATAGAAAGTGTTTCAAGCCATTAGGTATTTTCCAAGGTACATAAATCATCTCACCAGGGTGTAAGAATGGGCTCACAAGTGCCAGTATTCAAAGCTGAGTGGTGTGCTTGGAGGTGTCCCAGTGCTCTTGAGGAAGGTCAAATAGCATACAATAATGTAAATGAGAATGCTTTTCAATTATCCCCATAATGTTCCATAAAATGAAAGTGAAATAGATAGACTGGGTCCAGAGATGATTTCTTAAGTCAGAGTGTCAGGAGACAGACCAGTCTCTCCAGCAAATACAAGTGAAGTCCATTTATATTTATCCTTCAGACACTAGCATTCATAATAAATGGAATTGAAATCAAATTCAGGTAGGAGTTTAGGTTCTCTTCAGACTCAGGAAAAGAAAGCTTAATCAGTTTGCATTAAATTCACAATATGAAGCTTCTGATGTTCACAGTGGTGGGATGTTTAACATTTGTAGACAAATTCTTAAGATTCTAAATCTCCTTTTTGATTTGAACTGTGCCAGTCAAACGTCATCAGCCAGCATTCCCAAAACATGGCATATCTGCAGATGACTTATTTCACTCAGTATGTGAACCCCAGTGATTGTTAATGAGGCAAGCAAGCATGCAGCATGATTGGGGTGCACAACACAAGATGATCAAGGTACTAGCCATCAGTGGGTGAATGAACTTCCTAAGCAAACTTCTTTGGAGCAGGATTCAGGTAGGAGCTCAAAACCATCTCGTTCCTCATTCTCCAGGTGGAAGAAAGACTTCAGGTTGTCTGTGTCTCTGCATACAGAGAAACCTTCCCACTGTGTGTGGTTAAATAAGATGGGATTTAATTGCAATTCTGTGTCTGATGGCATGAGAGCTGACAGCTCTGTACACGGGAAGGCAAATTTATCCCAAACCCTGGCATGTCTCTGAAGTTCTTCTCTGGCCAGAATTTTCTCTAATATAAGACCCAGTGCAAATTCTGCACAGAGAAACAGCCATTCACTTCTTTGCCTTCAGGCATACTACACCTCTTTCTTTTTTGGTCTTCTTTGTAAGGGCTCATCCATCAAAACACAGACAATTGTAGACTTGACTCTCTTGACAAGTCTATCTGATCGTTACAAAGCGGGAGTGGGAGATGATGACAGCTGTGTATTTCAGAGAGAGGGACAGGAATTTTAGGTCTCGTTTGATTCCTCACTTTTACTGGCTATTGCAAATGGTAGGAAGATTGCAAAGTCTCCATTCCCAGAACAATACCAATTCTGTAAAGTTCCACATTTCACAGAATTACTTTTGAATCCAGATATCATTCCCAGTGACTATACATAGGATATTAATGCCGGATTAAACTACAGGATGACATCAGACAAATTAATTTTCTCCCCATCCGTCTCTTATATCTTGTCTGTAGTATGAATGGAAATTAATTTCCTATGGAGGGGGAAAGGCTGTGAGAAATATTGAAGTAATTAATTACTGTTGATTTTATTCTTCTTGTCCAAGACATTTTTATTTTCTTAACACTTAATTGAAGCAGAGTTTTTAAGTAATGGGGTAGGGAGAAGCTGAAGTCATATTATGAACAATTGTGTTATTCTCCCTTCCTTCTTGCACAACAACAGGAATGTTTGTTCACATTTTAGAAAGGAATTTCACAAAGTTTAAACTTCTAGACCATAATATGTAAATCCTTGAGAAATAGATGCTGATTGTTCTCAGGCACCACTGGAGCAGACAACAACTGCACATTAAAATTGTAATAAGTAATGGTCGAAATCTATGGTTAACTTTAAATAGCTGTCAAAAGAGGTTAGTTCTTGAAAGGGTCTTCATGCGCTTTCTATTGTTACCATTGCATACTGAAATTGGAATGCAAGATTTCAATATATCCTTCACATAGCTGTCAGCACATCCAAGTAAACTCAACTTGTCTCATTTCCTTTTACAGCTGGTTTCTCCTTTTATCCTGTGACCACCAGAATTACAGTGTAAAACGCATACTTCTATTTGTATATATCTGCACTCTTCATGCTGGAAAAAATACAAACACCTCAGTTCTTATCCACGCATTATAAGACACAGTCATCAAGCAGCACTCTACAGCTAGTAGTATTTCAGCCCTTGGTTTAATAGCTGATCCTTCATGCCTAGTGAAGTGGAAATCTGTAGTCAAACTTGTCCAAACATGGGGATCAGCATAAACTCTTAAGCGTCTCACTTCACAGGACAGCATGTAATTTCTAGAAACGGACTGTATCCTCTACAGAGAGGATAACCAAACCCTTTCTGTCAGTTCTTTTCTCCCACCAAGAGAAACACCCAGTTTAAAGCAGTTAATTAATAGTTAACTGCAATTTCTACACCTGTATATTTTGAGCATCCAAGACCTGAAGAAACCCCTGTGGGAAGTACAACAAATTACACAAGTTTGAAACTCAGAACTGAAGGTACTAACTTCTTGTGGGTCCATGTTAATCACTTCTGAGTCCATAGAACTGCCCCAGCACTGGTAGGCTGGCTATGATAATTGCTCATTGCTGTGAACAAGTTTCTGGGCAACTCATATTTTTGAGTTCTTTCCAATCCTTCTCATCCTTGATTTTGCTAGCAGAATTTTCCTAGCATTTCTGTTGCTAGATACAGGTCGTAACGAGATGCAGACTATAGCAAAGTATGCCTGGCAATTAAAGTAGTACTTATACCCATAGTCTGCACACAGAAAGTTTCATACAAGCAGAGTAAAGCCAGATTTTCCAAGTTTCATATATTTTTGGACACCCTGCACAATATGCTGAAGTTCCCAAACTTTAGAGCTAGCACCGCTTCTGAGTGATTGACATATGTGAAAACCACGCATGCAATGACAGGCACCAAAAATGAGAAGTTAGTTTCAAAAAGTCTACTGAGTAAGACCAACTTTAAGATCACACAGGTAGTGTGTGGAAGAGTTAAAATGCAAGTCTAATATGAGTGCTCATTGCCATGCTTAACGCAACAGAGAGTGCTATTTCCAGTGCTGGTGTCTCCCTTTCAGACAAGAATTACTGACTGAGACATTCCAATCTGACAGGCAACATTTAATTAGACTATGAAACTCTGCTGAAGTCAAAGGCAGATTGGGTGTTTATGCCGATAACAAAAATATACTGAGTTAATTCTGACAACGGCAGCAGCATATTTCAATATTGGAAAGGAGCAAAATGAATACTCAATAAAAAGTTAATAATTCAGATGAAACATCTCAGGTTGGTTTATATACTATGTTTTTTCCTTATCTAAATAATCTATTGGAATTGAAACTGCTCATATAAACATTTAATATTTTATCCACATTTTATGCAACTCCCGTGTTCGGTTTCTGCCTATGTAGTTTCAAGCCCCAGGTTCCCCATTTGAATTTTGGAGATAGATAGAATTCAAAATGAATTCCAGTATAAATTTCAAAATGTCAGTTAAACACATTAATGTCATCATTTTTGTTTTGAAGAGTTTCAAGATAAACTTTTCTCACCAGCTTCACACACCATCTTCTCAGATCTCTTGCACTGTTGTTAAATTGTCTCTTGTCTTGATCTTGTCCTACGTAGGGCTTGATCTCGTTGTCTGAAGATAAGAGATCTACTGCTGAGATATCTAAACATCCACATGAGACTGACAGGTCTGACACAGGACCTCTGAGAGACCTGGGTGCTTTTGGAGCAGGAGTGGGAAGTCTTTTCAAATGATGCTTGACTATTCTGTTGAGGCAATCAAATTTCACTCTTCTTTGTGTAAGTAGGGCAGAATAAATAACCTCCCACATCCATGGAAGTTTCAATTCTGAGCTCTTAATTTTGGTTAAACCATGAGGGATGTAGCTTCTGCCTAGGCATTGCTGGTAAGGCAAGTCAGTGAAAGCAAGTCACCATCACTATTACTTTGTATTGATGGTCTGATTCATTAAAAATGCACAGATTTTGCTGTAGAAGGGTCCTTTGTACCCGTACTGTGATTTAATAGATACGAAGTTGTATAGGAGCTGAACCATTCATACCAGACCATGCAACTTATTTTACTGCTGCAAATACATGATTAAGCCATGCTTGTATTCTGATGAACAATAGCTTTTGCAAAATCACATACACAAGTGACTCTGCCAGGATCATGCTTAATCCTAGGAATATTCAATAACAGCAGGCAGGAATTTGCTTTATAATTTGCAAACGTGCCCTTGGGAGTTCTAGCTCTGCTAGCCTCTTTGAATCTTTAAATGAAAGAGCTGAAAAAATAAACCAGGTTCAAAGATATACCTGCCACACAGGGGCTTTCCTGAAATCTTCCCTCACCCTGGCTCCCACCAGAGTTTGCCTGTTGTAATTTTTTTGTTATTTAAATAAAGAAACATCAGCATATCAAATATATAGATATTGAGGGCTCCGTGTTTGCCAAAGAGGTGCCTGGAAATAACCTGAATGTTCAGTCCCAAAAAGATGTCCCTACTCGCAAAGAGAAAGAGCATCAGCAGCTCTCAGCAGTTCAAGATGATGTTGCCAACACTGCCTAGCTGTTTCTTCGATGCAGCTGTCCCAAACGTGCATTCACCCATTTCTTGTTGACAATTACGTTTTATATTCAAGGGAAGCTTTTGTTTAATTTCCTTATTTAGAATGTGTGCAAGAGCTGCCTATAGCACTGGGCAGGAACTTCTGACATTTCTATAAAAACCTAAGTGCAATCCATAGCTAGATATCGAGGTCAGAAAAGTAGTGCCTGAGAAAGCTGAGTTAGTTATTGTGGTTTACAGAATGAAACCGTTTTTCATTTAAATCCACAGACTTATGATAGATGCTATGGAAGGTCTATAGAGATGACATTATGTCAAAATAAAAATAAACTGTCGGTATAAATCTGAGGAGACACTGTCACAATTTCAGCTTGAAACAAAATGACACCAATGCAAATTTTATAAGAAACAATTTTCAGATGTCAAGACAGTGGTAAATTGATGTCAGTTCAGGTCTGCAGGGAGACTGTTATGGTTAATAAAGAAAAACCTAAACAAACTCAAAACCATTCCCAAAGTGCTAGCTATAAAAAGAGCTTCTAATTTTGTCAGTTGAAGCAGAAGTTAGCTATAGCAACACAAACGTAAATATACCATAAGTATGATGTCAACAAAAAGCCCCCAAAACCAACAAAAAAACTCCAAAAGGAAATAGTGATACAAATGCTATGCACACTTTATAAACGTTAAATTGCATGTGCAGATAGACACTGACATTTGCGCAGCTTAGTTTGCTTCTATATTAATATGCATAATCTCTGATGCTCGTTCAGTTAACTGATAAGAAATGTGGAAGCTTCTTCGTACCATATAAACATGCTGTAGCTTTTTACTCATGCAAAATGAAACGGAATTTAAGGTGAGTTGAATAGATAAAATGAAGAGCAGAAGAGCCTGACTTCCAAAATCCCTTATTATCAGGATTTGCTTAGCCTCTTTGTCTTGTATTCTTCATGTCTTGTAGCTCAGTATCCTGGTAAATCTCAGCCTAGCCCACTGATGAAGTTCAGAAACATGATGGGATAGCTATTGAAATTCTTACAGGGCTTTCTAGGAGTGTTTTGAAGCACTGTTTTTGAGCAGTGGGATGCTGGGGGCAGTTGTGAGAACACTTAATGCCTGGTGTCTCCTGAAGTCATTTACATTCAGGCAAAAGTGGGTGGAAATCCTGCCATGTGAAAGCGACATTTGCAAATGTGTAACTGACTGCACAGCACTCGAAGCAGTCAGCAAGCCAGGCCCCTGCTCAGTATTGTGATTGTGCCATGTGCAACATTAACCTTTATCATGTTCTGCTTTTCTTGCATACAATAACAGCAGATCCTTGTCAGAGGGTGGTTACACAAGACGGTACATATGCTTCTAGGCACCCAGTCACAGATCAAAAATATATGGCACGTAGCACCTAACTGCTCTATACTCATTCCCCATTCTAAATTGATTTGAAACACTTTAAGGCATACATCTGCCTCTGAAGACTCTTTTTGGCATGAATCCTGCATTATTTGCCCTGGCTATTTTGAAACAGAAACTATTATGTGGTTAGGACCAAAGTGGATTGGGTTCATACTGCCTGGAGATCTTCAAACCACAGGTTCTTTATTTACCAACAATGTCAGCTTAGTTGAACTTAAGTATGTTCTGCAACCCCCCTCTGGATGTATGTTTAGTTGTACAAACCTAAAGAATAACAACAACCACAAGGCATTAATGATGATTACACCTTTGAGATCATTAATTCCTGAATCTGTGTTTAGAAGCTGACTGAAAATATCGCAGGGCCAGATTTCAACACCTTCCGTACTGGAGCCTATCCGAAGTGAAACCACTGACGTCAGTGGAACGATTCCAGATTTATAGCTGCCAAGTTATGCACATCTCTGTATGGATCATTTTATGCTGGTTATTTAATGCATTGATTTGCATACCATAAGCAATTTGCATAGAACCAAAATTTGCATAGAACAGCATGGAACCACACCAACATACCTTAAGAAGTGAGGGTGGTAAGACATCTGGAAGTAGGGTCGAAGGTGTTACTGACTGTACGCGGGTGGAAGATGAGGGTCTGTGGCTGATATGGATGATGATGAGTACCTCAATACATCTGAGAGATACCGTGTCATTCTCTTGCTGTTGTTCTGCCATCGTAGCAACCTCCTGCATTCCCTACCCAGGGCACCAGTAGTGGGAATGGGGAATGTAGTTTGACATTGTAGGGAGAGAGGATTAAGACATAGGAGGGATGTTGGCCACATTTTCTGGTGTCTAAGAGAACATCACCTAGTGGCTAACAGTTGCACTGCCAAGTTAAATTTGCAGCCAGATGAGAGCAGGCTGGTAAATACACATGTGAAAGATATCATGAAAAAAACATGGACTTACTAAGCCCACAGATGTACTCTAGGGTAAGTTAGGATTGACATGAATCATTGACATAAAAAAAGCTCCCGTTAGGAAACCCTGGGGTTGGCAACAAAATCCTAGCTACTCCCTGCTCACAGCACACAAATCAGGTACTGATACCTTACAAAAGCTGATCACTCTTTAACTACTGCAAATCAAGCCTTCAGGAATTTTACTTGGAAAGATAACCCAGAAATTCAGTTTGTATCATGCATGTCCTTGGCCTTCCAGGACAAAAGTAACGTCTTCCTACTCAGAAATCTCTCTGAGATTAATTTCCAACTGGCAGTTTCCATCCATACACATCTACACAGCACCAACTGGAGTGTTTGAAGGGCAACCTGGGAACAATGCAACACCCACAGGTTGTCTGGCTGCCTGTATGCCTGATGCTTGTTAGTAGCTATGTTTTTAACAAGGAATTCCTGCTTCTGTGCAGATACAAACTTCTGGCTCCTAGCAGCTTGGCTTCTCCAGAGCTTCATCAGACCCCATAAGGGTGAATGTCCTCTCTAACCCCAGCCACCTTCCCCCAAAGTTTAGGTGCTGCTTTCTTTGCTGGCACCCAAGAGAGTTTTTTTCTCCAGACATCCTGATGTTGGGACTTAATCAGAATGCAGAGATGCTACCTATTTCAAGGGCTTAGTAACCAGATCATTTCTGTTGGGAAAGGTGGGGTGCCTGCAGGACAACCCCCATCAGAAATATACCTCACCCCAAGGAATTAGCTCAGTGATGCTGCAGGATTCCAGCTCACCTTTCCCCAAAACAAACTATATATTTTGTATGAAAGAAAAGTTGGTATATGTCCTTAAAGTCCATCTTCCTTGGGAACAAAGGAGTGCTCCTCACTAATATTAGCTAGCAGAAATTAGTTCATTTGTAAAACTTAGTGTTATGGTTTAAGCCCAGCCAGCAACACAGAACCATGCAGCCACTCGCTCACTCCCCTTCCCCCTTCCACCCCCCCCACTCCCAGAGGGATGGGGAGAAGAATTGAAAGAATGTAACTTCCATGGGTTGAGATAAGAACAGTCCAGTAACTAAGGTATAACACAAATCACTGCTGGTGCCACCAATAATAATAATGATAAGGGAAACAACAAGGGAAGAGAATACAGCCGCTCACCACCCGTCAATCGATACCCAGCCTGACCGAGCAGTGATCTAGCCCCTCCAGGGTAACTGCATCCAGTTTATATACTGGGCATGACTTGTTGTGGTATGGAATACCTCTTTGGCTAGTTTGGGTCAGGTATCCTGTCTCTGCTTCCTCCTGGCTTCCCCTCCTCCCTGGCAGAGCATGAGACTCGGAAAGTCCTTGGTCCGAGTAAACATTACTGAGCAGCAACTAAAAACATCGGTGTTATCAGCGCTGTTCCCAGGCTGAAAGTCAAAAACACAGCACTGCTTCAGCTACTAAGAAGGAGAAAAATGACTGCTACTGCTGAACCCAGGACACCTAGGTGGGTAACGGGGGGGGGGTTGTAGTTTTAGTAAAGTTTGAGTGTCCATTTACCAGGAGTGCCAGAGATGCCTTTACAACTGTATGGCTGCAAGTGCCCTGTTCAGGTCAGAGCTCTCTGACACTGATACAGTGGCTTGAGCTAAATTCAGTAGGCTTCATATTTTAATTAAACTTGCAAGTCTTTATTAGCAACACTCAATGCCTTCTCTTTTGGCCTACTTTTAGATAATCTGTGTTTGTTTAAAACTAAAGAATCACAACACTACTTTTCCGGCTGAAGGCAAGGCCTTTCAGGGCAAACCCATTCCAGCAACAGTTAAAGGAGGAAATCGAGTTGTTATGAATTGTGTCCTGACTCCCATAGCAACATGGGGTCATTTATTATCATTATTCATTATGAATAAACAGAAGTTATTTAGCTTTATAAACAAAAGTGGGTCTCATCTGCAGCTTTCAGTAATTGTCATTAGAGAGTTGCTACAATGACAGATTTCAAATGGTCATCTCTGTCTGTATTACTGAAATCTAGATCAGTTAGTCAGTTTGTTAGTGATAATCATTCCTAAGCAGACAAACAAACATCAGACAAAGCAGAAAGCCCACACACTTCTTTTTTTTTGGCATCAAAACCTATATTTAACACTAACTGGGTGGCTTGCTGCAGTTTCTGCTCTTTCTCTATTGTTCTGCTTCCCTCTGTTTGTCCCCACCTACCGTGTGCTGTCGCATTTATTAAAGTTCTTTTCTTATGAAAATACTTTCTAATCACAAAATAACTTCTGCTTTAGCAAGTTAAACAAAAGCCACTCATAATACCCAAGGTATTATAATGGCAAGTTCTCATAAACTTCTCCCTTTTCGTTTTGGTCACAGTTCTGCTCCAGGGCGTCCGAAATACCTTGGTAAACAGAGTTCTGTCAATAAACTGAAAATTGCTGACCTTGTCTTGTTCATCAATTTAGGCATCGAGAAATTTCTGCCTCCTGGGATTAGAGGTGCTTTTTCATCTGAAGTGAAAAATGCTAAGCCTGCCATATTTAATGACAGGGCCGGGAGGGTTAATGAAAGAGTATAAGTGGCATTTCACCTTGACTTGCAGCTGCCCTATAACACTGCCTAAGGGTCTAGCCAGGTGTTAGCTCCATCTGAGAAGTACAAGGAAGCAGTGAGGACCTATAGAGAATTCATACAGGATATCCTCGTTTGCCTTGGTTGTTGACCTGGTTGGCCTTTTTTTGTGTGTGAAATTTGCAACTAATGGAGCCTCAGAGATTTTGTCTTCATTGGCTACAAAGCCTTTGGAAACACTGAGAAACTGAGCAAGAGAGAAATGGACAGCAAATGACTAAATGGCCTTCCAGATTATGCCTGGCTTCTACCAGCATTTCAGATTTTGCTTTCTTTATTGATAGCCCCAATTTTATAAGATAAACATCGATGATTAGTCTAGACTGCTAATTAGAAGCTATCCCTTTACACGGAGGCTGGGATTAAAAGCTTTTGTGATTTGGTGGACTCTGTTTAGTGTGAATGTCAATTTGATCCTTTCAATGTGTTTATGCTAAGTATCAATAAACTCCTGGGATTTGTGGAAGTGCAGTGCTGAACCTCTCAGATGCTAAGCAACAGCTGGGGTGCAGCTTCTGCTTGAAAGGCTTTCGTCTTTCCTCGTTAATGGAGGATCAAAAGTCATCCCTTCAATTAAAAACTAAAGAAAGAATCCCATTCTTTGGCATTTTATTTCCAATTAAGGATTTTAGTGGGGAATGTGCAGCAGTGTTCACTGATTAATTTATCAAACACAAAAATCCCCCTTTCCTCTACCAGTCCAATTAGCCAGGCATTTTATATGGCTGGGAGATTGAAACATTGCTACCACACGGAAACCAGAGGCTCTTTGCATTTGAAATTGCATGGTAAAGAGACTGGAAAATTTCTCATCTAATATCAAGCATATTTAGGGCCTGATCCTGTGAATTATTGAAAATCCCTGCTAAAAAATGTATGATCTACTGAAGGTCCGTTCTGGTATGATATTCAATACCCTGAAAACACAGAAGCATTAGGGAAAAGCAAAGGATGTTGAATGCCCTGGAAAACAGAGTGTTTACTGTATAAAATGCCCAAAGGAAAGCATAGTTGCTGCTTAGACCTCAAGCACTGTAGAGTATAATTCACATGTAAGCTGCTGTCTTCTTACCTTGTGCCAAGATCTTTCCACATTTCACAAGATGGGATTGATCTCTCCATCCACAAGCTGCCTGTCAGAAGCAATGGGGAAGTATATTATCAACCATTTGTCATTGCCCTCTAACACAAGGATCATGATTTGTACTCTTGTTTGTCAGCTCAAGTCCCTTTGGCTATATCCCCTTCATTTTCAAGAAGGGGAAAATGGATGACCCAGGGAACTACAGACCAGTCAGTCTCACCTCTGTGCCTGGCAAAATCTTGGAACAGATTCTCCTGGAAGCCATGCTAAGGCACATGAAAATCAACAAGGTGCTTGGTGACAGCCAGCATGGCTTCACTGAGGGGAAATCCTGCCTGACCAATTTGGTGGCCTTCTATGATGGGGCTACAGAACTGGTGGACAGGGGAGAGCAGTTGATGTCATCTACCTGGACTTGTGTAAAGCGCTCGACACTGTCGCACACGACATCCTTGTCTCTAAATTGGAGAGATGTCTATTTGAAAGGTGGACCACTCAGTGGATAAAGAACTGGCTGGATGGCCACATGCAGAGTTGTGGTCAATAGCTCAATGTCCAGCTGGAGACCAGTAACGAGTGGCATCCCTCAGGGATCAGTGTTGGGACTGATCCTGTTCAACATCTTTGTCGCCTATATGGACAGTGGTGATCCTGCCCCTCTACTCTGCTCTCATGAGACCTCACCTGGAATACTGTGTACAGTTCCGGTGTCCTCAACATAAAAAGGATATGGAACTGTTGGAACAAGTCCAGAGGAGGCCACAGGGATGGTCAGGGGACTGGAGCATCTCCCATATGAAAATAGGCTGAGGAAGTTGGGATTGTTCAGCCTGGAGAAGAGAAGGCTGCATGGAGACCTCCTAGCAGCCTTCTAGTATCTGAAGGGGGCCTATAGGGATGCTGGGGAGAGACTCTTCATTAGGGACTGTAGTGATAAGACAAGGGGTAACGGGTTAAAACTGAAACGGGAAGTTTAGATTGGATATAAAGTTGTTCTTTCTTGTGAAGGTGGTGAGGCACTGGAATGGGTTACCCAGGGAAGTTGTGAATGCTCCATCCCTGGCAGTGTTCAAGGCCAGGTTGGACAGAGCCTTGGGTGGCATGGTTTAGTGTGAAGTGTCCCTGCCCACGGCAGGGGGTTTGGAACTGGATGATCTTAAGGTCCTTTCCAACCCCAACTATTCTATGATTCCATGATTCTATGATCTGTAATTCTATGAGATATCAGTAAGGGTTATTATTGTCTCACTTTTCCTTTGCTGACAACAGGCATGATAGCCACAGCATCCAGACCCTTACCCCCTTGCATGATTGGCTCCCAGAAATACACTAAGAAACATAAATAACACCTTTCATATGCTCTTTATTTGCTCATGCTCCCTCTCAGTATGGTGTTTGGTGGAATGTTTTGTTTTCTGGTATGTTCTTGTTTAGTTTTGCTTTTCCATTTAGTTCTGATATTTGATGATTTTGTTGTTGCTGTTGCTGGGTTGTTTTATTTGTTTTGATGAATTATGGTTTTGCACTTCTGTTATGGAAGGTAAGATTAAGGGAACATGCTCAATCTTTAAAAGAGATTTGGACAGCTCTGGCTCCTGGTGATACTCAATAGATATGGGCTTGACTAATGAGGCAGTGGTAAACTGCCCAGCTCTGATCAGTCCACCTGTGAGATGCTGTGGCCACACAAAGATGGATGGATGGATGGATGAGGTCATATCCAAACAGCATGGAGTGCAAGCATTAGCATGATTACATCGACAGCATCCTCTTAAAGCAAACCTCATTCTCTACACTTTCTGCCCTTTGGTTTGCACTGTACAGAGGTCTAAGAGGGCAAGAGTTTGGCTCCTTCCCCATGAAACTAAATAGGAAGATGTGTGTCCTGGCCTTGAGTGCACTCACAGGACACGCTAGCCATGACCTGTCTCACCCAGTGCCTCTCACATCCCAGCCCATGGGTGCCAAGACCTTGTGGTTGTGGTTGTGGCTGTGGCATGGGTTTGGGGGCTATATAACTCTTTCTTTTCTAGGTCATTCCTCTGACTTTCCTTTGTCCTGTATTTTCCATCCCTAAAATAAATGGTTGATAGTGCATATCTGAACTCCAACTAAAACCAGAACAGTAGAGTGAAGCACTTCTAGTCTAAATGCATCCAAATGTAGGATAAATTAAAGAAGACTTCTCCATACCACTGTGGTACCAGGAAAGCAAACCTATATCTAATACATAGATATATTCGGGTTTTAATTATGATGCAATTTAACTGTATTCCATCTCTGTCTGCTGGAGTTTAAACTTTAAAATCATGGTGGCCATGGAAAGGAGTATAAAGATAACTCAGCTTTCAGCAGCATTTGGGAGACTAAGAGTACCTTTAGTCTACTCCCACAGCAACAGGAGTGAATTGTCAATAAAAATACCCTGCCTGGACATTTAGCAGATGAGAAAAGAGGCTCTGTCACTGTGGGAATGGCAAATCTCTGCATTTTCTATTCTGGGCTGCATCTTTTTCTGTACATCCTGATGTGCAGGTGAGCTGGTTTGGCTAATGCTTTCAGTGCAGAAATAACTTTGACCTGAAGTAACCACTGAAAGGTGCTCCTTCTTGCCTCTATACATATGGCAAACGTCTCATTTTCAATGAAAGTCATGCCTGATCATGGAAGAAAGGCTTCATTTTAATAGTTCTTAAAGCTTAATTTATTTGTATAGTAAGAAAGTGGTATTGAAGGGTAGAAGTATGCATTGCTGCAAAACCTATCCAGCCAGTAAAAAGCCACACTGTCAAGACACTAATTCATGATGGAGAATACTCTGATGCCTATGAGTCAGGTTGGTCTTTTTGCAGTGTGAGGAAGTGATAAGTGTATTGACATTGTCTCTTTTTAAGTACCCATCCACTCTGCCGTGGCCTCCTCTCTTTTGCTTGTTTCCTATTGATTATCTCTGCACTAAAGTTCAGCTGACCATTTATATTTCAAGTGAGAAGGAAGCAGAGCTAGAGATTTAAAACTGTTTGAGCACCTCTTACTAGAGTCAATGCTTGAATGTCATCGGCAGTTGTCAAGATTCAGGCAATGAAATTCCTGAGGGTGGTTCATAATGATTCAATTTGCCAGCATTTCAAGCAGAAACTGCAGGTCCGGTCCAGGGGGTATAAGCACAAGCAAAAGAACGTGTCTGCATGTTCCTCACCAGTAAAAGGCAAAAACCCCACATGGTAACACAGAGCTATCTACACAGGTTTAACTGGTAAATTGGGGTTGCAGAGACAAGGGCTACTTAAGCATCTTTTTTTGTCTGTTGTGTTACTCCCTCTGCAAAATATACACTTTGGTATATTAGTGCTAGGCACATGGGTGTAGGATGCTCTGTGAATTGTGTAAGAGTACACATGCTCTTTCACTTGCATATTAATTTATCTGACTTATGCTGTGTTCTTGTGTGCATTTTTTGCTTTAAGAGGTCTTCACTAAAATCTGCAATTGACTTCTGCAGGTTTTTGTGATTCTATTTTTTTACTCTTTAAAAATACTAGAAGATCTGCACAGACAAGAGAGGAAACCAAATCACCAGCAGACATTACAGAGTATGGACTGTTCACCAGTATTCAGTTCCGCCATCTCTCCTGTTGCCTTCTTTGTCTTTCCAGACCATGTACCTGGTATACTTTGTGCTGTACCTGTGCTAAATATGAGTTTATTTTTTCCCCTTTCTCATTCAGCACACTAGGTGATAGATTACTGACCCAAGATGCCCTTGCAGTTGAAACACATGGTGAAGTGCTGTTAAAAGCCCAAAGCAAAAGGGATGACAGGACTGATGATACTTTATTTTCTTGTCTCCTTATGTAAGGTCAGATTTTAGGTGATGCACATAAGAACATCAAGTTGAAAAAGAAGACTTTCCTGACTTTTACATAAGTGCTGATGTCTTGGTTTCAACTGCTTATAAACTACTACCTAGGTTTGATGACCTTTTTCATTAGACCGTGTCTAAAGGCAGTTTTAAACCTGTGATCTCAGAAACCTGATGGTTTGATGGACTACTCCTAAATGGCCACATGAAAGGTGACTAAGAGAAGTCAACCTATAGTTGCAAGTGTAAAGTCACTCTTAAGGGTCACTCTTAAGGATCTACGTTTAGCATATATAGCTGATTCCTGAAATGGAAAATATATGAGAAATTAAAAATTTCCAACTAGGAAAATGGAAAGGGTAAACTGGAAACTAACCATAGAAACTATGTCCAGTCAAAACTTGCCTATTGTACCCTTTTTGTAGTTCCTGCTGAAATGAAGATAAATGGAACTAGATGATCTAAAGGTCCTTTCCAACCCTAACCATTCTATGATTCTATGATTCTATGATAATAGGTCAAAAATAGTATTTCGTCTCTGTTGGATTTCAATATTTGTTTATATATGAGAATCTTCGTCATTTAATGTAATGTGTTTCTCTTTGGTACCTTTTTAATAAAAAACTCAATATGCTGCTCCTGATAGAGCTTATTCAAATAACTGATTAATAAAGCTGCACAAAAGAGAAGGAACAGATTTGCTTTTACTGTGGTAAGGTGACTGCATTAGTCTAGAACCTCTACACAGCTTCCACTTCCCTTTCCATACTCTCTCTTTAATGATTTATTTAAAATTCTCAAATGAAAAATAAATTTAATACAAAGCACTCATGAAGCTTGCATCTTTCTACAGTGTGGAGCTTATTCTAGAGCAATTTCACAAGGCAATTTCATTAAAGGGCAATTTTATTAGCTGCTTCTGGGGGATTTTTAGGAGGGGGGAGACTAAAACTAGTTTGAAATCATACTAAACAGAGATCTGGAAAGAATGGTCCATGAGAAAGGACTAAGTGATATAGACAGTCCTATACTGTCTGCATATAGTCTTGTCTGTATAGGAATAAGGAGAAGCATAATAACAATGTTAAAATCTGGAAAGAGAAAGGATAATTTTAGAAATACTGGGCTCAAAGTGCTAGAATTAAAAATTTCAAGTCAGATATAAGGAAATATTAGACACATTCATAGGATACAAAATTATTATAAAATATTTACCCTATAAGTATAAATAAATGTCCATAAGTCTTAAGATTCTATTTCAATTCCAAACATTCAGGAACATCATTTGCCGTTGTCTTCAAAGGAAGCAGGGCTTAATAAATAAAAGGAGACAGAATTTAGGATCTGAAAGGGTTAAAAACAGATCTTTCAGTGGAGATACAATAGAGAAAAAGGAGGAACTTACAAAAATAGTGTTCAAGTCACAAGGAAAAGAATTTCAGAGTTTTAGTGCCCAATTCTGGGAAATACTAAGACACAATGTAATCTTTGATTGAATTCTCCCAAACTGAACATTAAAATAAGGCTTTGCCTCTCCATTTAGTTCTCTTTGAAATTCACTGTTAAAAATTCCAGAGCTGGATGTTACCAAGAGCTGCTACCAGAGAGATCAATAATCTTAGATATTCCCATATATTACATCTAGTTATTTTTCACTTGCTGTCATGAATATTATAGCATCTTCTCCTTATACTGCAATAATTAAGGTGGAGATGACATTTCCATTAAAAAGATCATATAACTCAGTGGGGAAAAACTAAATGTTCCAGCTGTGCTGAAGTTCAGCTTTGGACATATCTGCTTAAAAGAGAATATTTCCATCAGATTCAGATTTTAAATAGAGATGTACCTAAATGAAAGTTGCAGAAATACATTCTTAGGCACTAAAATATCTGTCAAATGCTGTCAAGAGAAAAGAATTCTAAAGCAGGATATTTGTCCAGCACAGGACCTGGCATGGGAATTATTCAGTATAGGCAACACTTCTCAGACTGGAATAGAAATTCTACTGAAGCAGATGAACTCTTCCACATTGAAATAATTGGGAATAAAGGATTTTAATTGAGGTGGTGACTTATTTCTCAGTACATTTGGGCCTTTAATGGCTGAAATAAAAATGCAGGTGGTGTTCAAAAGAAGGACCTGCACAGTTCTCCAGATATGTCCTGATGTTCCCAGATTTCCCTTGCTCGTTCTCCCTTCAGACACAAGTCAGGCTCAGAAACACTACAGTATTTCCCTCTCTGCTTGGCTTCTCTTCCCTCAGTATTCTCTGTTAGAAGGCTGAAGGGTGGGACATAGCAAAGGACTGTTTTAAAGGAGTAGCATGACACTCAGGTAGCTCAAGAGCAGAAAACAAAGAAATTCTATAGCCATCCCATGCGATTTCTAGGAGCAGAAAGCTAAAATGCAAGCAGAATGGATCCTGATGCATTCATGAGAGAGAATAAATGATGAATCACTTGGGATAAAAAGGCCAGGTCCCAGTGACCCCATCACACCCTTCCTCAAGAGGGGTGTAATTTGGCTGTTGCTCTGTCCTAAGGATCAGCTTGGGTACAGCTGTGAGTGTATGTGATTTGTGACGCAAGGACAAATGTGTCCCACTGTATGAGGCTAAAACAAAGACTCATCATCTCACTGACTGTTCTTGCAACAGCACGAGGTCTTCTGTTATCCTGGATTTTCATCTTTTAGCAGACTACTTGTTTACACTATTTACTTGAAGAGCAAAGCAGGCAGAAAGTTTCTTTAATGAGCACAATAGATTCTGATCTCTGCTTATTCCTCATTTATCTCAAGTCCATGTACCAGAAGGAAATTATGCATATCCCTGCTGAAAACAGGACGCACAGTCAGTGGTGAGTGCACATGGGGAAAGAAAAGGAGGAGGCATAAAGGTTAGCTAGAAGAGACCAAACCACAGAGGTAACAGAGGCAAATAACACATAGGACAAATTTAGACAAAGGAAAACAAGATTAGAAATGCTGTGAGAGGATCTAATGTAGTCAAATTAAGGCAATCCAGAACAACGGCTGGCACTTTAAGTCACATTCTATCTTCATCTGTTTACAAGTTGGATGGGATATCAGATGAGGCAGTGTCTGGCCATTCAAGCACTGTGTACTGTCCAATGGAATTGCTTTTAGTGTAGCCCAGCCCTGGTTCTGAAGGCAGGTATGAATGTATGTAACATGTGAATCTAACATAATTTCTAAATGAGAGCTAGAGTTCAAAAATACCTTGTCTGGATTTTGTGTGATTTTATCTTGCCGAATTTTACAAAACTTATGTAGAAATGACCTCTTCACATCATGACTTTCAATTTGAATCATTATTATTGACACAAGTTCAGGAAAACTTTTCTTCATGATGCACAAACTAAGCTGTTTAGACTCACAACAGTCTAGGATTCTCCGTCTTTCCATCTTTCCTTCCTGCTCAGCATAAAATCAACCTCTAATGGATATCTTGTTTGGATCACAGTTGTTTGATTGGTTGTTTTTTCCTTTTGACACCTTTCTTTCCACTTTGTCCCTCCAATAGTTCTCCCTGAATCATTATCCAGTCACGGAATATTGTCAGGCTTCTCAGTTAAAAGCGCAGGAGTAGAGATTAAATGTCACTTGTTCTGTTTGCACACTTCTCAGTTTCCCTCAAAACACACATGATAGGACCTAAACTGTTTCTGCCTGAAATACAAACATATGCTCTGAATGAAATCACTTCAGGAGACTGGCAGGAGGGTGTCTGTGGCAAGATGAGCTTGCTCATAGCTCTTGCTGCAGCAGAGACCTCCATACACCCCTGGGACACAGCCCTGTGCTGTGTTTTATGGGAAGAGGGGTGTACCGCTTACACTGTTACCATCTGTGCTGCTTTTGGCTGGGATAGAGTTAATTAGACTGGGGTTGAGAGAGGTGGTTCTTCCCCTCTGCTTTGCTCTAGTGAGACCACACCTGCAGTACTGCACTCACTTCTGTCTGGGGACCCCAAAACAAGAGGGATGTGGACCTGTTGGAACAAGTCCAGAGGAGGGCCACGAGGATGATCAGAGGGCTGAAGCACTTCTCCTGTGACAACAGGCTGAAAGATCTGGGCTTGCTCACCCTGGAGAAGAGAAGGCTCCAGGGAGACCTTAGAGCAGCTTCCAGTGCTTAAAGGGGCCAACAAGAAACCTGGAGAGGAACATTTGACAAGGGTGTAAAATGTAGTGACAGGACAAGGGGGAATGGCTTTAACCTGACAGAGGGTAGATTTAGATTAGACTTTTGGGAGAAATTCTTCCTTGTGAGTGTGTTGAGGCACTGGCACAGGATGCCCAGAGAAGCTGTGGCTGCCCCAGCCCTAGCAGTGCTCAAGGCCAGGTTGGATGGGGCTTGGAGCAAGCTGCTCTAGTGGAAGGTGTCCCTGCCTGTGGCAGGGGTCTGGGGCTGGACGAGCTTTAAGGTTCCTTCCAATCCAAACCAGCCTGGGATTCTTTGAATTTTATTCATAGCAGCTGCTACGGGGCTTTGATTTGGATTTGTGCTGGAAAGAGTGTTGATAACACAGGGATGTTTTCATTACTTTTGAGCAGCACTTACACAGAGTCAAGTTCTTTTCTGCTCCTCACCCCACCAGCGAGCAGGCTGGGGCTGCACAAGGAGTTGGGAGGGGACACAGCCCGCACAGCTGACCCCAACTGACCCAAGGGATATCCCGTACCATGTGGTGTCATGCTCAGCAATAAAATCTGGGGGAAGAAGGAGGAAGGGGGGATGCTCAGAATGGTGGTGTTTGTTTTCCCAAGTCACCATTATGTGTGACGGAGCCCTGCTCTCCTGGAGATGGCTGGATACCTGCCTGCTCATGGGTAGTAGTGAATGAATTCCTTGTTTTCCTTTGCATGTGTCCGCAGCTTTTGCTTTACATATTAAGCTGTTCTTATCTCAACCCACAAGTTTTCTCACTTTTACCCTTCCGGTTCTCTCCCCCATCTCACCAGGGGAGCATGAGCAAGCGGCTGTGTGGGGCTTGGTTGTCAGCTGGGGCTAAAACACCAACAGAGGCAGAAACCTTTCCTTCAAGAAAATCCCTTTGATGTGGCAGAATTAACCTGATGATAACCAAGCTGGGGACATGCAGATCCTCTCTTATTAATGTGAGAGGGGCCTGGATCTCCTGCAGGTTTTCCTGCGCCTCTTAAGTTAAAAGGACCTTTAGGCAGCTTTGGCTGAATTGAGGCTCAGGAACTCCATATCTTAAACCAGTTGCTATGAAATAGTAGGTGTGTTTGACAGCCTGGGGAAGAGAATCGCATGCTACCGCCTCCCTTACCCATACGACTGTTTGTTATTATATAGACACTCATCACAGCTTCTAGCTCCAGCTCCAGCTCTCATTAATCACCACCTGGGAACACCATACACAGAACAGGCGTTCATGAGCTTTTGTGAGAAGAAGAGGAGGGGAGGATGGCTGCACGTCGTGTGGGGGTGTGAGTGATGATTTTGGGGTGCAGAGTGAGAGACTGAAGTGAGGAAGAAGTGGAGAGTGTAGGAAGGAGGAAGAGAGCACCACAAGAGCTGTTTGGGAAGACAGAATGAGAAAACATGGGGAGCAAGGGAGGGAATCACAACCCTATTTCAAACAAATTGGGCAAAGGGGGAAAGAGCACACCTCTAACAACTGCCCGCTTAGACTCTTCCTGTGCCACAATTACTGTTGAATTCTAAGAGACAAAATCGCAATTAGGCCAAGACCATTTGCCTGTAGCAAAGTTGAGACCAGGAGGAACCTTTCCCCCAGTTTCTGTTACAGCTCTTTCATCTAGACCTCATTATGAGCAATTTTCTTTTTGGTCTTAATTTGTGCTAAGAATGGCGCAGAAAGTATCCCAGGGCGGGCATCACTCCCATTTCCTGCAAGGTTTTACTCTGATCTCTGGTAATTGGTGGACTGCTAAAAAGGTTATTATTATTTATTATGTTTATTATAGTCATCCCTAACAGCCAACACACATTATGTTTTTCTTATGTTAAGCACTCTGCAAACACATAGTGGTAGAAGGTCTTCTCCCCAAAGAACTTACAGCCCAAACAGAGGCACCAGTGAGGCTAAGAATTTAATGCATGGAAAGTGAAGAGAGTGCTGGCAGCATACAGCATATGGCAAGAGCTCCATGTTTTTATTTCACGGATGTAATGAGAGAAATAACTGCAGAAAAGAAATCTTGATGTACAGAAATTAAAAACCAAGATGCATGATGTGATGTCAAGAAGCTGCAAGGATGCAAGACAGGTTCATGGAGAGATATATCTCTGAAATGCAACGGTCGCCTGGGGTGCATGGCAGGGCAAAAAAGAGGAAAAGACACTATTACTTGGTAAATTAAGAGAAGGGAAGCTCACCACCAGTTGCTTGCAGGATAGAAGATGTAGTCCAGCACTGTATATAGGCAAAGCTGGCCAACTGTGCTGCAGATGACAGCCAAAGCCACAAAACTATAATATCAACATGTGTGTAATTCCTCTCTTTATGGACAGAAAGGCTACCTATCTACTGATAAAGCAAGTGACTGTTTTTTTTTGGCTGAGAGGACAGCATAACACAGTTCACATCTGTCTGGGTAAAGTCTCTTCCGCTTCTCTTCTGAAACAGGGTGACTTTATACTGAGTAACAGGAAGATTTCCTGATTGATGCTATTCCCAAAACAAGTCATGAAAATATTCTAGCTGGCACAGGAATACAACGACATTAAGTAGTGTGGATGAGCACAGACCATCTTTGTTCCAATGTCATGGCCATGTATAGTCTATAGTATGGACAAAATTGAAAGAACCAATATTGTAACCCTGTCATAATTAAGCCAGGCACTCTCTTTTCAGTGCAGTGCTTTAATTTCAGATCTTTTTTGGTGACTGTGCCTTGACAGAATATTCTTTATTTTTGAAGGTGATAGATTTGTCACTTATTTTAGATTATCTTTGAGACCTCTGTTTGAAACAGGACATGCAAAATGAATGGCCTTTTGCTCAGAATAGTAACCCTACAATCTGGAGCTGGAACACTTTGATCTTATATACTTTGCCTTTTATTCTATTTCAATCAAGTTGACAAAATCAGTTTAAACCATTTCTGTGCTTAAAGCTGCTCAGATGCTCGCTGGATCAGTACGCGAGTCATATTCTTTGACAACAGGGAATGTCAGACTACTGTGACATGTTGTGTTTCCTTTTAGGTAAAGCTGGCGGTATCTAGCGGTTTGGTGATTGTGGCGGTTTCTGTCTGATTCGTTCAGCAGATGGCTCCTATATGCTGGAGCTCAGTCCTTTCCTTTGAAATACATAATCCTTGGCTAATTTTATGATGCAGAGAGACACTGTGGGGCACAAAATGATATACCTTTTATCACAAGTGGCATTACACATTTGGTGAGATGATGCCAATTCTGCATTTCAGGATGTCTTAAAAAAATCGGTATGTGACAAAGTTTTAATTGGAAGGGAAAACTTAAAGATAAATTATTACTCTCCTACTTTCAGATCTTTTTCTCTGTTGAATGTTCCATACCACTTGAGTAATGAGATTTCTGCATATATATCATAATTTTCTTTTGAACTTCACTGTCTAATTTCATTGCTCGTTAAGATTACTTACAGAGAGCAGTGCTTTTTGATAATTGGGGATCATCTTTAGTTAGCCTTTGGGCCACCCTTATCAATGTGGTATCTTAAAAGTAGTATATTTTCTTATGCTTTTCACTATTCTAATATCTTCTTGGTTTGGAGCTAATTCCACTTGTCAGACGTTCACCATCTATTTTCAGGAACCAAATGTTGCCATTCTGTTGTCTTCTGAAGTGGAAGAGCAGACACAGATTCTACAGAGTAGATATAAGATTTGGCTTTCCATACATACAGTACAGAATATACACATCTTGAATATACACATTTTCCAGCATCTTCAGTGGTGTATTAAAATGGCAAAGAAAGTTTTACAAGGAAGAGAAATTGTTGGTTTGTGCTGATGAATAATTCTTCGGCTCCTAACTTAAATTGAAGATGTAGATATGGAAATGAAAAGAAAAGAAAACAATGTAGGAGATACAGAAACTCAGTCGTGACTGGGAACTGTGAGCCAATTATTGCACTGTAATTTTGAAAACAGAGTAGGATTGTTCTATACAATGCTTATTTCTAAGCTGACAAGGAAAAGGCACTACTGCTTTTATCACAACATTGTGAGGTACATGTGAATCATTTGTAATAGGATTGGGTAAGTAAGGACATTATATTTGTTTAATGCTTATGAACTTAACAAGACCAATAACTAAAACTCAGGAGGCTGAGTGCCAGTGAGAAATTTATTAGAGAAATGGTGGAATTGAAAGGTCTTTGTATTTTTTCAAGTAAGATGGTTAGTTTCAACTTTTATGCCTCTAAGAAGCTCGTAACAGTACAAATCTACCTGATAGTCCCTGATTTTACTTGGCTTTTACTTGTGTTAAGTATTTGTATTATAACTACATTTAGAGTCATAGGCAGAACCCTACTAAGGTAGATACTCTCATGCAGGTAGTAGATGTTCTTGCTCTGAAAAGCTTAGTGTCAGCTGATACAAAAAAAAGGGCTGCCACAGGAGTTGTGGAACAGTTCCCATTTTGTAAGGGGCAGCTGAGGCCCACAGTTATTAAATAATATCCTAAAAACTATATAGGAAGGCTGTGAAAGAGTCAGGGAATTAAACCAAGGTCAGAGGTTCGTGAATACCATTGTTGCCCTGTCTCTACTATATGCCAGACTTAGGTACTCTTGGGCTCAAAATGAGATGGCTTCTACCAAATCTCAGGTATGATATATATATGGTGAGCAAGGCAAAGCACTCATCAACTCAGTAAAAATATGCTTTAGCTCCCATCCCAGCAACTGTGAGGAGAAATTCACTTATAAACACCTACATAAGTACTTGAAAGAAAGATAACTTTAAAATAAGTACAACCACAAGGATGAATTAACAAAAAATGTCTCTTGATGGTTGTGGTAGTAGACCCCAAAAGAAGGCTTCCAGTATGAAATGCAGAAAAAAAGCAAGAACCTGGCTGTCATAGATCGCCTTCACCTGTAAGTAGGACATCCAGGAATACAGATGCAATGGGTGATGGACTTTGCAAACAATGAAAAATATGGGAAAATAGTGGTAAAAATGTAGGGGGGAAATAATGCTTAAAAGAGAAGATACATTTGCAATGTTTCTGCTCCAAAGTAAGAATATATAGGGAAAGCATTTCCCATTTATATATAAGCATTTATCTTTCATAGTATTTTATTTTAGTAAATAAATTTTTTATTTACTCTTTGAGAATGAATAATTTTATTTGAGACAGAATAAGAAATATTCATCCACTGCTAAATGCAATAAAATAATATTTGATTTTCTCCTAGCCCTTTATAGGCAAACTTGTTAAAATTTATTGCAAGCTTTGTGTGAGGACTTCAGAATTTAGCTTATTTCAGAGATAAACTCACTTAGTAACGTGTTGATTTGGGCTTTCATCATCCAGCCACATTACAGGTTTACAGTTATGGTGTCCTCAACATAAGAAGGACATGGAGCTGTTGGAGCAAGTCCAGAGGAAGCCCCAAGGATGATCAGGGGACTTGAGCTCCCATACAAAGACAGGCTGATAAAGTTGGGGCTGTTCAACCTGGAGAAGAGAAGGTTCTGTGGAGACCTCATAGCAGCCTTCCAGTATCTGAAGGGGGCCTATAGGGATGCTGGGGAGGGACTCTTCATTAGGGACTGTAGTGACAGGACAAGGGGTAACGGGTTCAAACTTAAACAGGGGAAGTTTATATTGAATATAAGGAAGAAGTTCTTTACTGTAAGGGTGGTGAGGCACTGGAATGGGTTGTCCAAGGAAGTTGTGAATGCCCCATGCCTGGTGGTGTTCAAGGCCAGGTTGGATGGAGCCTTGGGTGAGATGGTTTAGTGTGAGATGTCCCTGCCCATGGCAGGTCCTTCTAACCCAAACCATTCCATGACTCTATGTTTCTACAATACTTTGCTCCTCTATATATGAAATGCATAAAAGTAATTGAATTTTTCCATCTGTTGTGTAGGAGCATGGAACAAACATTCTGAAATTCCTTATCTCACCCCTAACTTTTGCTTTATGGCTGATTGAGGTACATGCATAGGTATGATGGGACCTGATCTCTGAGATGGACTGAGAGCACAAGCACCAAACAGGCTTTGTATCATCACACGTGTTTATGAAAACACCAGAAAGAAGTAGTTTTGAAACTGAAATTTTAAAATGAGCTTTCAAATCAAAGATCTGTTGGGTAAAATACAACAGAAATAGAAAGGCTTGCAAAGAGTTTTTCCCTTCTTCAGTGAATTTTTTCAGATGTGATTCTTTCTTACGGTTTTGGTATCCGTCCAGTGATTTTCAGTACCTTTCTGGGCTGTTGCAAACACCAGTATACCACATCATGAAAGGAATATATGTCAATTAAGGCAGGAAAGCAGCTTTTCTTTTTACACTCATTTTCATCAGAACAGAATATGTGGTGAAACAGAGCAGGATGCAACCAAAGAGATTCAAGAGTTGAACAACCCATATGCATATCCTTCCTTAATACTGTCTCCCTCATCAGGCCTCTTTGTATTCCCTGCCCCTGTTTCTTATATTTGCTTCTGTGGCTTGCTGAAAATAAGATTGTGAATTCTGAGCTCAGACTTTATTTTCTGGAGAGTCTGAACAACTCCTTACAGAAAGGAGCTCAATTTTCTTTCCCTTCCTTGGCCACTATGAGAACAGAGAATATAAATTATAATGTTAATATGCTTGGGTGGAATACTTTTGTTCCTTTAATAGTCCTTCCTTCTCATCTGTGCTTTGCATTTCAGAGAAGTGCTTGGTGATAGCTTAAAGCAGATTGTGTTGCATGTATGTTAAGAGCATGAACAGAGGGGAGATAAAAGAATTCTTGTTGAAAAGTGGCCGTTGTGCTTCTGGGTCAATGTGCAATATTCATTTGTAGTCATTTCAATTTCCAGTAAGCTGTCCAATATATCTCTGTTTCAGTGCCCATTATACCTGTGTCATCATCTACCCTCAAACTAATAAGAGTAATTTCATTAGCCTGGACATTCAAATAACCAAAACTTTTGTCTGAAATTAATAACTCCCACAGATTAATCAAAGGTAATTGTAGTAGGAGAAGCTATGTCTTCTTGTATCCTGAGTCATAAAATGAAATTCTCATTAAAATTGTATTACATTCATTACACGTATGCCCAGATTCCCAGAGATATAAATTATATAAGAATCTCCGTTTCAATATTGCTTTCAAAACTCATTTTGATTCAGGCTGGAGTTTCAAGAGTGTTCAGGCAGAGGGAACCATGCAATTCCTACACATGCAACTTAGATTGTTCTGTTGTGAATAAGACATGTTGCCTTCAGCTTAGCAAAGACCATAATGTTCACTTTGTCCACTTGCAAACTCCAGCTGATTATTGACTATAACTATCAATCACTATTTCAGGAGGATAATTAAGCTGCCATTGCAACTCAACTCTTTGGAGGATAACCTAAAATCACTGAGTTTTGTGTTACATGGTGTTTTTTTTGCTATGAGGAAGCACAGCAAATTGGGTAGAACTCTAGGTTAAAAGTCATGTGATGGGTGCTATCTTTTACATTCTGTTTGAATGAGCTCCCATTCTGCCCTCCATCTTTTACCATTCCTTTCTATTGAGCTTTGAGCAGCTTCCATGAATCCGGTAATACCTAGCACAATGCAGCCCTGACCTTGGTTGGGACACTGCAGTACTGTGAACAAGAAAAATATTAATTAACTGCTATGTCCCAGCCAAAAGATTTGCCCTTCAAAGGTGCATGAGGATTTTGTTCTTCCTATTGGTTGCAACAAGGACTGCCAGCTATGTACTTTTGGGGCAAAAAGCACTACAGTAATACAGTGTTAGCTTTTTCCAAGGCAAGATAACTATTAGCAAAGTTGCTGTAAGAGACAAGTTGTTTAATCCTTTTTTTTGAGGCCAATAATGCATTAATTACTTGGACAAAGAAAGAATTCACAAGGAGGGGTCTTCCTTTTTTAACTTTGATCACCATCATGAAGTTACTTAATGAGGTGCTTTTCTACATTATCTCAAAAAATTCCATAGCTGCTACTTTCTTTTGAATCACTTATACTCCTGCAAATCGCCCCAAAATTCCATTTTACTATTCAAAATACCACAATAAAGGCTATGGTCCATGGGAGTTGTCTGAATGAGAACGGTATGGAAATACTTATTAAAAATGAAGCTGGGGTTTGGAAACTTCATCTGTTTCTTAAAATCACCCTATTCTTTGCTTGAGGGATCCCATTATCACACAGCACTGCTGTCTTTCTGTCACCAGCTCCAGCATGAAGAAAATCAAAGAATCAAATTTTGTATCTTGCTCAGCTGAAAAAGAACAGATAACAAAAAAAGGCAAAACCCCTAAAGCCAAAGTAATGTTTCGGTAAGCACCAGAACCTGGTATTAAGTAGGATCTGTAGTGCTGTGTGGAAAATGAAGCTGTTCTTTACATCTCTACTCATTTCTTTTTGATCAGGTTTACCTCTTGGATCACAAGTGGACTCTCTGCCCTTCATGAGGGGCAGCTCTGGCTCTGGATCTCAAGTTTTGGTGCATTAAATTAGAAAATTTATTTGGAAGTCCTACTCCTAGGGTTTACTAGGGCAAAGGAGCAGTCAGAAATTCTCCTTGCACACTAAAGCAAGTGTGGTTGAAAACACTCCACCAGCCTAGAGGTATATAGTGAATTGCAAGCTATTGAAACAATCACAAAACCAAACAAGAATAATCTAATCGGTTCCCACCATACCAAAAGCTAGGTAGTGATTTTCTTGTAAGGGCTTTTGGTTGCTTTTACTTATACATGCAGAAAAACATATAAGTAGAGTTAACTCAGAGCGAGGAGGAGAGAATGGAAGATGAGGCCATGCTGAGTACCTGAGTGCATCATGGCAATGCCAGCAATAGTACTTGCACTTCCAAGGTCAGGTAACAGAAGTATTATTAGTGGGATGTAGTTAAAAGTCTATATTGTATAATTAGAAGCATAATTGTCTGTATGCTTCTCATTTGGACAATATGTGACCTATTTCTCTGAAATGCAGTGAGGGACTGTAATTGTGCTTTCAAGCTACCACCATGCCAGGATACAGGGTGCTATGCACAGATGAAAGAAGTCAAGAAATAAAGCACATTTACCACAACACTCATCCCTTTCTTGGCAGGCTAGTGCACAGAATAACGTTTAGAGAAGACAGATCCATGAATGACAGCTGCTTTTGTGCTCCCAGACATAATATGGCCAATGGAATCCTAGTGCCATAGGGGTCTTCAAATGCAGTAGAAACATTTCATTTAACTACTCAGCACAGCACACAACTCTTGCAAAAATCTTCTTGACAAGAGCACAGGGGAGGAACAATCTTGTAAGGAGCTCCTGAGCAGCAGAAGCGGCAGCACATCCGTGACCAGCCTGTCAGCTATAATATACTGTGCAGCGAAGCAGCTTTCCAGGATGCCTTTCATGACAGCAGGCACTGGCTGTATGAAATACCCAAACCTGCAACCTGCAGCTCCATCAGCGAGGGCTACAAAGGTAGGGACCATGTCAGCAGCAGGTGTGAGGGCATGAGTCAGTCATGCGAACAAGTGTGTATTGCTGTTCTGGCCACCCAGGTTGTGAGTTACACAACAGAGAAGTGCTAAGGGCAGGGTTTTGCTCTTCTGTTACAGCATGAGACATGCCGATGATGAGTTTGGTTACACCTCTCTTGCTTACACCCTCCTTCTATGTGGTGACCTTGAGATGCTTCCTCTCAACTCCTCATGTGTTGGAACACATCCCAAGAAAATTCTCCAGAATTTGGCAAAACGAGCTCATGCAAATTGCAGCTTGATGTCAACTGGGCTTATTTTTATTCATTGGGAAACTTGGGGAAGGTGTTGTCAAAAAAGGTGTGGACAGAAGGATCATTCCTACAGAGCCGAGAAACTAAAAGTGTGATGGAACTAAATAAAAAGGGAGATGTCAGAACTGGGCAGAAGATAGTATTGCACCCAGCAGCCCTCTGTAAAACACTAGATGGCAACAGCAACAAATCAAGGGATAATGCAATGGGCGTCTTCCTCCTTTGTAACTTAGCTCTAATGTATCTAGACTTTGTGCAAACGACCTCTGTTACACTTCTCATTTGCTCCCAAAAATATTATATGATATCAAGATGGTTGTTTTTTTTTTATTTATTTCATTGTCTCAAGTTCTACCAATTGAGTATAGATGAATAGTGTTTAAGAGAGTAACTTGAGCTGTGTAACAGAGAAGCTGGAACTTGTCTAAGTTCATCTTTGCTGTGAAAACTATGGGGCTTTAAAATATATGCTCTGCCCCATTCTGTTCTACTCCAAAGGTATTTCAGCTTTTTATTCAACCAAAGCAGGAAAGTATCAAACTTTTCTTTAAAGGAGGGTAGAATTTCTACTGATTTTTTATGATTTACCCCATGACAATCCTTTAGAGAATGTGGTCCTGATGTGGCCCCATTTTCAACCGCAAGAGTATTTTACACTAAAGCAAATCTGATTCTGTGATCTTCCACTACTTTTCCCTAGCTTACATCTAGAATACATTTCTGAGAACTGTTTTAACCATCTTTTAAAGCTCATAAGTCCCTGACTTGTTTCTAATTTAGTTTGGCAGTGCTTGCTCTTCTAAGGAAACATTTGCATGATAGAACCAAAGAACTGAGTAAAATTTGTAATTAAGAAAGGACTCTTCCAGCAATTTTATGTGCTAGATGAAACAATTTTCCAGTAATAAAAGCTTTATTTGCTATCTGTAGCATGATTTAATCATAAGTTACAAAAAGGATGCTGTGATCCAGACAGCCTTATGCTCACTCTCAAGTATCAAGTCTGTAACAATAAGAACTTTTCAGGCTTTGTAACCTTATAAATAAATGTATGCTATTACATATGAATTAATTATTGTTGAGTCTTTTTATAGCCTAATCATCAGTTTGGCATATACACTCCTTCCATTTCATTGGATCACAAGCAAATATAATTTTATCTAAAACTCATTTTATTTCCAGAAACTTTGCCGTGTTGACAGCTCAATGCCTCTGCCTAAATCAGAATAATGTTCTCTGATAGAACATTATGATAATTATTAACAGTAGCAGTAATTGTTAACTGTAACAATAATTATTATTTTCTCGTTTAATTGCCAGGAAACCAAAAATCTCTAAAACGAGCAATTTACCCAAAAGCAACTTTGGGTAAAGTGGCAGAATATATTCAAGAATAAGGTCATTAACAGGGTTTTCTCAACTGTTTTCTATGCTGTATTAAAAGTATGGTTTTATATCTTCCCATCTGAAATCACTTAGGCATTTTATAAATCAAGTTCTTTTCCATATTGTTATTTTTTATCACCTTTTAATTATGCTGAAATAATTTATTAGGTTAACCAGAAATGTATTTGCAGGTTTTTCTGATATTATTGAAAACTCTGATGTGTAATTGATGCACTTGAGAGCACTACAGCTGCACTACAGTAGTGCAGCATGTCCTCAGCCCATCTTCTACTTGGTTGCTGTTGATTCCTTATCACAAGTGGTTTCAGCAACCCATTAAGTGATCTGACCATCTCCTGATATTCACAGTGAGCGAGTGAAATGCCTCACTTGAAGGAAAATGAAAGAAGAAGGGCTTTTTCTTCTTCATTGCTTCCAATATGCGTGTTTCTCCAGCAAAAGCTTGTGAGGTCCCTCCTCAAGATCATTGTGTCTACGCAGTCATTTAGACACAAAGCTAATCCCATGTAATTCTCTGAGTACTGCTTTGGTACTCTGCTCAGTTGTGAGCCCACAGACCAGTTGTGCTCAGTCTGACTCTTGCGGTGGAATATGAGCTTGACCAAGTCATGTGTTCATCCTGACAAGCCAGTTGGCATCCTTTGTGGCATTAACTCACATCCAGGCAAATGTCAACAACAGTGGATCTGGGCATGGGCCTGAGCCCTGTATCAGCATCACAGTACATTTTAAATCCTCTGAAATCAATGTTCAATACACAAACATGATTTGGTTTGGTAAGTTTTTATATAGAGAGAGGAGAGTATCCTTGATATTGTCAGTGGGGAAAGGATTAAACTGATTAAGTTCTCATAGTATCAACCATCCAGGAGGCCTCAGTGGCACAGGCCATCTTGAGTACTTTGCCATCTGTGAGGCTTTGGATGATTTGTTGCCCACCCTTCTCACACTGATCAGCATCAATTTCATCCCATGTTGGTTGAGGCTGTTTCCATCCTATACCCAGGTGGTGGCTCTGGCTATTGTGCAAGATTTAAGTGTCTATTGTGCGGGACCTGAATTATCCCTAGGCCATTATTTTTCCATTTTAATTTTTAATAACAACATATAGTTCTCTGTCATGCTGTACAACAGTAATGATCTTGCTTGATTTTAGTTTGTTACGTTTTTGTTGCTGTTTTTTCCCTTTGATCCTTTTTTACAAGGAGTCACACAGAAAAGATGAGGGGCCATGTGTACAAGTTACTCCTTGTGAGATTCTGACAACACAAGAGGAAAATTTTTCACAAGGATCACAATCAGCCATTGGAATAATCTCCTCAGGAAGTGGTGAGCTCCCCAGCTTTTAAGATTTGGCCTAACAAGACATCTTGTCTAGGTCATGCTTGTCTAGAAAGGTTGGACTAGATGATCCTAGAGGTCCCTTACAACCTGGTATTCTATGATTCTATGATGCGCTTTGTGCAGTGGTATAAGTTTGGAAGACCCAGCCCTCAATCTTGTTTAACAGGGTTGACTAACTCCATTTCTCCAGTGATCTGCATCTGATCAGTCTTATGTCCAAGGACTCAAGTAAGAATCTGAGATTTCACAGCATAGGGTGAACCAGGCTGCTTCCACGTCTACACCAATCACTTATTAAAACTGTGATTATGTAGGATTAACAGATTATGTAGGATCTTTCACATCAGATAATTGAAGAAATGAAATGGGAACAAATCATCCTTTTCCGTAGGTACAGGTTTTTTAAGTCAGCGGCTGAAGAAAAGTAAGGAAAAGAATAATAAAAGTTATAACTCACAGGCTAATATAATGGCCCCAGGCATCCAATTAAGGAATTCAGCTCTTGAAGTGGATTTGGTTTTATATGCCAGACACATGGTTTTATGATTGAAACACCCACAGTACATAAAACTCTTGTGAGGAGCATGTGGATTCACAGCTGTTTTGGAAATGACTATAAATAAATAGGTGTCTTATTTTTTTCTACCTGTAAATCTGCAAGGAGGTCAGAGCTGCAGTGACATTTTATGGGACAACAAGGAAAATACTTGGAATTGGTAAGAGCGGGAGTCCATTTTCTTAAACTGTAAAGGAAAAAGTCATAGAAACTTAGCAGTCAATATATTCTTTCACTGTGCTGAGTAAACAGTAAAAAGAAAATGTAATTTGCTCACAGGCTATTTCATTGTAGAAAAAAATGTGGAAATGGTATATTTTTATTAACTTATAAATATATGTACATATATAGGACAATTTAAAGACTGGATTTCAAATACTGATGAGTGTGCAAGTGCCATGCATATATTACAATGAAATGAATACACTTTGGAGAGGGTGAAAAGTTAACTTCTGCATTTCCAACAGTTGCGGTCCAACTTTTAATATAAATACAGCACCAATAAGAAAAGGCATTAGATAGTTGTCAGTGTCAAGGGTTCAAGGTGCACATGCAAAAAGTACCATCTTTAAGGAGAGAAGTATCTTTCACCCAGACTCAGATTTATGCTCACTGCTGCCATTTCTGCAGAGCTGGAGATAACATACAGTTAGAAGCACTGGTCTCCAGATGTTGCTGGAAAGCAATGTTCTTTCAATGTACCTCCATTTTATGTGGCTGTTGCTGATCCATGGAAAATCTTTAGAAAGCATCCTAGGTCATCAGTATTCCGTGTTTCCTGAAAGTCAAGTGCACCACCTCAGGCTTTCACAAGCTAATGATGAACATTAAGCTATATTCGCAACATTCCTGCATAGGCAGTTCGCTGTGGGGCATGGAGAAAAGTATGGTCCAGTGCATAGACCGAACAAGTAAGACATAGGGTTCTACTTGAGCAAAATAAAGTCTAACATTAAAGAAAGAAAATCTGACTCCACTAGTGGAGTCAGCTGAATGGCCGAAAGGAGTTGTCAATAGTGGTGGTAATTCCTTGTTAGTAGTGCTACAGCTGCCCAACTGCCTTCTCCAGATGTAACACACTGCACAGACTCTTGTGCCTCCACTAGCGAGCTCCTTGTATGAAATCCCAGAGCTATTGAATCCTGAATTTCAGCTCTAAGTGTAGGACTGGAAAGGGGGCATGAGGAGCAAATCTTTTAGTGTAAAGCATTGCAGCATCTGGCTTCCACGGTTCTGGCTGGCATCCAGGTGAAGTGTTAGGAGCACCACACACTGCCTGGGAAGACTCAGACTCCTAATGGGAGAAGGAGAAGTCTTTGCTGTCCACTTTTCTTACCCGATAACTGAACAGCTGGGGCAGTCATCTAGCTAAAGGGAGATTTGACTCTGCCTAAGGCACTTTGAAGCCACATTCTCCATTAAGCACGATGGGTCAATTAAATTGTATGTAGAACACACAACAGGGTTAATTTAGAGCACAGCTGGACAGGAGCTCATAGGTCAAAACATGGGAGAAGAATGGCATTCTCTTCCTCCCTACCTGCTGCTGAAACATCTTAACTTTTTTACTCGAGGGCAGGATCTGAGTATAGTGAACCCAGACATCGCTTCTTTTTTCTGCTTCTCGAAACAACTGTCCCAGTTTCCACCCCCTTAAATATGAATAACTTGGTTTGGGAAGATGGCAAGGATGAGGAGAGAAGCTTATTATCCTCTTCTCCACTGTGACATTGATACGGTAGGATCAAATATGATGAACCACAAGGTGCCACTTTAACTGTCACTTCAAATTCCTGGAGTCTTCATATATTTAGTCATGTTTATTTATAGTTAAATTTCCTGTTTCTATATTAGCACTGATTTTAGACTGCCTGCAACTAACCACTGCCTGTCAGAATGTGTGTCTCTTTTCCTAAGTATGTAACATGGTGAATAGCATATTCATAACCCATAAAATTATTCTTTCTGGTCTATGGAACCAAACATCTATTGTACTCTCCAGCCCAATCAACAGCCCCATCTTTTTCCCTGTTCAATCTATCAGATATTCCTTCAAGTTGCTGTGAGCTAATTTGCAGATTTCCTTGAGTGATTTTCAAATCACCTGACCATCTGTTTCAAATCTAAGCATCTCAAGATGCAGTCAATCTAAATATGTAAGGTATGCTGTAAATTATGTTCAGAGATATCCTTTAAATTATCTGCTGGTGCTTTTTTTTAGGTATTAACTATTCCATGTGTAGGGCTATAATTGACTTTAAAACCTGTTACCACTTTATTATCTTGGAAGAAAAAAACTCAGTGTTGAAATAATGTAGATGAGGGCAGCAAACAAATCAGTGACTGAAGTAGACTCACAGAGTAAGTTCATGGGCGTCAGTTAACAGCACCTCACTCAGAATGGGTGGTAACTGTAATATTCCAGCTAGAGTTCTGCCACACAGGGGTGATAAACAACAAACCATTGCCATGTTCCATAAGCAGAAGATCAGTTCTAAGGAAGGAATAAACCTTAGTCTGGTGTTTGTGAGTAGGTAGTTTGTTAGGCATGTTATATACAAATTAGGATCTGTGTTTTGCCTAGACAAGATGATCTTTTGTCCCCACCAGAACTTCCTGTCTTGGACTTTTAAGGTCTAGGATGCTGAAGTCTTCAGTGATCAGAAGTCATTATTTTCTAATGAATATTCAGGTTTTCATGGAAAGCATGTAAGTTTAGCTTGGTTTTAAATAAACAAGCTCCAACTGAACAGAAATCAGAGTGTTTCTTCTGCCACAGAAGTGCAATGCATGGATTGATTGGGCCACAGAAAGTAGGAGAAACATAGAAACTTTTCACTGAGAAGAAAATACTGTAAGAAAATCTGATCTGCTGTCTCAGCAGATCTCTATGAACAGAATAAGACACCAGTCTCCACAACAGTTAATGGGGGGCCTTGCAAAAACCTAAAATTTACTTTGTATAACTGAAAGAGAACAGCAGACTTCTGTGAGACTATCATTAAGTGTCCCCTGGCTCCAGAGCACTTCTCTAATGAGCGTTCAGACTGAAGCAACATAATTTTAAAAGCATTTATTTTTTTCTGTTAAAGCTGAGGTCTACTGCATGCAACTGTTTGTGCGCAGGACTGATGAATAAGAACTGCATGTATGGATCCAGAGGGACACAAGAAGTGCCAAGTCAGCAGAGAAAGACCTGCTGAATAAATTTGATCTGTAACTACCATTAAGAAGATGCACCAGCATGAGGTGCCTATTGAAACCAGAAATGGCTTCCTGTAACAGGTTAGATGATGTTTTTAAGATTAACTGAATCATAAAACTCAAAAAGTCATAGAAGGGTTTGGGTTGGAAGGAACCTCAAAGCCCATCCAGTACCAACCCCCTGCCATGGGCAGGGACACCTTCCACTAGACCAGGCTGCTCCAAGCCCCATCCAGCCTGGCCTTGAGCACTGCCAAGGATGGGGCAGGCACATCTTCTCTGGGTAACTTGTTCCAGTGCCTCAGCACCCTCACAGCAAAGAACTTCTTCCTAATGTCTAATCTAAATCTCCTGTCTTTCAGTTTAAAGACATTCTCCCTTGTCCTATTTCTACACACCTTTTTAAAAAGCCCTTCTCTAGCTTTCTTGTAGGCCCCCTTTAGGCACTGGAAGCTGCTCTAAGGTCTCCCCAAACCTTTCTTTATCCAGGCAGAACAACCCCAACTATCCTGCCCTCTGATCATCTTCATGGCCCTCTTCTTGATTTACTCCAAGAGGTCCATGTCCTTTTTATATTGGATACCACAGACCTGAAAGCAGTGCTCCAGGTGGGGTCTCATGAGAGCCTAGTATAGGGAGACAATCCCTTCCCTCAACCTGCTGGTCAGGCTCCTGGGGGTGCAGCCCAGGATACTGTTGGCTTCTGGGCTGCCAGCACACACTGCTGGCTAATATTGAGTTTCTTGACAACTATCTCCCCTAAGTCCTTCTCCTCAGGACTGCTCTGAATCCATTCTTCTCCCAGTCTGTAGGTGTGCTCAGGGTTGTCCCAGTCCAGGTGCAGAACCTTACACTTGCTCTTACTGAACTACACAATGTTCACACTGTCTCACCTCTCCAGCCTGCCCAGGTCTCTCTGGATGACATCCTTTCCGCCAGTGTGTTGACCACACCACACAGCTTGATGTCATTATCAAACTTGCTGAAGGCACACTTAATCCCACTGTCCATGTTGCCAACAAAAACATTAAACAACATGGGTCCCCATACTGACCCCTGAGGAATGCCACTCATCAATGATCTCCACTTGGACACTGAGCCATTGACTCCAAGTCTTTGAGTATGTGTCCTGGGTTCAGCAGTAGCAGTCATTTTTCTCCTTCTTAGTAGCTGGTGCAGTGCTGTGTTTTTGACTTTCAGCCTGGGAACAGTGCTGATAACACCGATGTTTTTAGTTGCTGCTCAGTAATGTTTACTCTGACCAAGGACTTTCTGAGTCTCATGCTCTGCCAGGGAGGAGAGGAAGCTAGGAGGAAGCAGAGACAGGACACCTGACCCAAACCGACCAAAGAGGTATTCCATACCACAGCACGTCATACCCAGGATGAAAACTGACAGTTACCCAGAAGGGCTGGTTCACTGCTGGGTTGGGCTGGGTATCGGTCCGTGGGTGGTGAGCGGTTGTATTCTCTTCCCTTGTTATTTCCCTTATCATTATTATTATTGGTGGTAGCGGCAGTGGTTTGTGTTATACCTTAGTTACTGGACTGCTCTTATCTAAGCCTGTGGGAGTTATACTCTTTCCATTCTCCTCCCCATCCTTTTGGGAGTGGGGGGAGGAAAAGCAGGAGAGTGAGCGAAAACTGCATGGCTGATTTACGGCTGAGTTTAAAGCACGACTAGTATGACCAACCTGCAGTGAAAGGAACAGGTGCATCTTCCTAGTGCTATTACAGCACAAACCGTAAGTGTGTGCTATGATTCTGATCCCATATCCACAGAAAACTCCTAGGTGTTTTAAGAGGAACTTAAGTTCCTATGCTATGAAATTCTCTGAGGGTCAGCCAGTGTCATTCACAAAGAGACTTTTTAATCCTTTTCATATTTATCTGTAATTCGTGTGATTTGCTTTAGTAGCAAGTATATTAATTAGCACCTTTTACACATTACAAACCTCACAATGCCAGAAGGAGGTTTGGTTTAATTAAAAAAGATGGCGAAGATTAAGTAGGTAGAGTAGACCTAAAATCCATAGTGCTCTGCCTTCTACTTTCTGTGAGGTGAAAATGTGGAATGATTTTTATCTTTCCCCAAGTCTTTAATATATGCTCTTCAATCAAATGTACTGGTATTGTAGTAAAATGATTCCTACCAATAGCACATCAAGACTTGAGAACGTGTTAAAACTTCACCATTAAATAAGCTGTGGTATTTTAACCTTAATTTAGTTTGGTATAAAGCTGCAGTTCACCCAGCCTGGTCTCTGTGGGCTTATATAAAACACAGTGGGTTCCCCTACATCAACATGTATTTGATGCCATCATTCCCTCTTTGAAGCTCTGTCAGGTCACTTCAGCACTCACCAGATCTTACTCTCTGGGCAAGAGTTAACATGTTCTGAAATTGATTCCAAATAATACATGTTCAGATTGGCCGTTTTACAAAATCTGGTAGTCAAGAAAGACCAAACAAAAAAGCAAGCTATTAGCTTGTCCTGAATTGTCTCCCCCAGTGTGGTGCTAACTGAACTTTCTCTCTCTTATGGATATCTTCAAAGAATGGCTGATCATAAAAGAACTGGAATATCTTTGTAAATTGACTCCTTTGGTAAGAAAATATGGATTTGGTTGCTAGATTCAGATGTATTGCTTGTAGAAGAGAGGGAACCATTACACAAACAGCTGGACAGACAGAGACAGATTGAGAAACTGGGATCCTTGGGTAAGGGAGTAAAAAATTAGCATTAGTTCTATTTTTAATAAAAATTTCTTCAGCATGAATTGCACTTCCTGATGCTTTTCATTCGTTAATAATAATAATACCAGCCAGCAAGACATTCCAGGGTTTCACGGATGGATGGAGATCTCAATACACTTTGCATGGGCTGAATGAAGAAGAACAGAAATTGACAAAACCAGGGTTATTAACTTCTATATTTAATATTAATAACAGAGTGATACTCAGAAACTCGTTATTACTGCAGCAGTTTTTCAGCTTAGCCTCTTTGCAGCAAGTTGAAGCTGTGCAGTCCTGATCTTGCTGTCTAAAGAAGGTTAGAAAATTCTGTGATTTAAAGGAATTTTAAGGGAAAAATGAAGATTAAATCAAGACACAGCTTTCAGCAAGTTTGTTTCAGTTTGAGGCTTTCCAGGTGTAAGTACAGGCAATTCATCACATGGATTAACATGATTTCAACATTGGTAGGAGGACACTGACAAGTAAGCTTGAAACCAGTCTTCCAAGGAGCTTAGAAAGGAGCAGAAGGAGGCGAATATGTAGGAAAAATTTTTGGGAATTCTCCAGTTCTCTAAAACAAGAGAAGAGAAAAGTTGGCACACTGTGGGAGTTGGTTATGTGCCAGAGGGGAATCATTCTGTTCTGTAGGACATCAAGTGTCTACTTTGGGTAGCTGCATCTCAGCCCTGGATGTAACTATGCCTGGGATGCCAAGTCAGTTTTAACAGCTAAAACTGCTTTAAATATCCTCTTAAATTGACACTAGCACACAAACTGGACATGTAAGAAGTATAATTAGGGTTGTTCTATTATTTAGGAACTTAAATAAAAGGAAACCAGCTTGTCGGTGTCACTGAAGAGCAAGTCAAAGCTAACAATCTTTGTTCCTTTTTCTTGCTTGAAGACCTCTTCCAGGGTTATCAAAATAGTGGCCCCTAGAGCATGGATTTTTAAGGTATATTTGCATTATACATCTACCTAATTACAGATGCTTGAACATACTGATGCCTCCTGAAAAATTTATGCGTAAATCTTAGAAGTTCCATATTCTCCATTCGGACATATTTCTGAAGACGTTTCTGTTCCGCAAACAGTTTTAGATTTCAGTTACAGTTTAGGGGAGAAATGTTCTTCAGTAAGAAAAACAACAACTTCAAAACAATGTTTTGTTTATACTCAGTCGTTTCTTCATGAGATTCACAGGTGCTTCTTTAACTTTCATTTCTTGTAGATTCAATTTCAAAGAACAATGATAGCTTCATATTTAGGATGATTTCAAAAGGGTGGAGGGGCATGGGAAGAGATGTGGGCTGAAGAGTTCTGCCTTCCTGACTTTTTAACTCAGTAAATTGAAAAACTTTTATTGTTTTTGTCATCTTTCAAATGAAAATTGTGTTCCTGGGTTTATATTTCAGTGAAGGACTAAACAACACTGCATTCGTGCTTAAAATAGTTTCTACTGCACTTTGAACCACTTGTTGCTTTTTATTTTCCCACAGGAGAGCAGATAAAATACTTGGTGATGGCATTCAATGTGCATATCCTCCTCTGCGTTTTGAAAGTTTACCATTCCACTTTGATGTTTCACGACACTTTAAGCATACATAGACATTTCTTTCCAGATCGGGCTTCTTTCTATACAGTTGACTCCATCATCTCATTTTTTTGAACTTCATGCAGTTCCTGGTTTGTACAAAAAGTTGCTTTAGGAAACATTTAGGGACACATACAGCCATCAGAGTAATATTTTCCCATCTTAATTCTATTGTTTTCTAGATATTCTCCAAGAGTTTAGAGAGTTTTTTTTTCACTCATGTTGCCTTCATAAAATTTGACAGCTAGGATAGATTGAGGTCAGAATATAGATGCTTAGGTTAATGTCTCTACTATCAATCTGTATTAGAAAACAAATGGAATTATTTTCAGGTGTTCTGACATGCTTCAGGTTTTGTTAATTTGGTTCTTTCTCGTTAAACTTAGCTTGAAGTATAAGCGCACTGCTCGCCACTCACCCAAGTACGTATGGTTTTGCTAACAGTGTCTCCTGTCCTTGTGCTGGAATATACCTTTGGCACAGATGAAGGAGTTTTCTTCAGTAACAGTGTTTGAGGAGTTCCAGAATCCCCTCCTATGAATATGTATTTATCTCCACCACTATGTCTTCCATTGCAATAAGGACAAATGAGAAGTAGTCTCCATTATCCATTAAAGGAGTGGTCCTTTCGACCACTATTTTTTATAGGCAGTTCTAAAATCCTTACAACTTCAGCTACAAGAAAATGAAATACCAACAAAAATATTCTCAGAAATTAAAAACAGAAATGAGGCTTTTTAAGACCTACTTTCATGCCCAGTTTTTGTTTTATGGCAAGAACGTTCTGCCTTTTTTATTTAGCCTATGAAATGGGTTTTGATAGCATGTCAGCTTTTGGTACTTGAATTTATACTAAAATACTTTCATTTAGTCAAAAATAGGAACTGTTAAATAAAAGAATTGTGTTGGAATAAAAATAAAAGTTGACTTTCTTTGGAAAATTGTATTTAGCATTAGTCAGCGTCTAAGATAAAATAAGCCATTAACTATTATTAAATACATACCCCCAGAAATGCAAACACCAGATTTTTTTATTTCTCTATTTATCAGTTCATAGTTGCAACTATCTAATGTTCATATAAAGACTAAGATGCTAGTATCAGTTGGACTGTGTATTTGAACATTGCAGTATGTAGCACACCAAGCTTAAATCATTCCCTAAAATTGCAAGAGGGATTTAAAGAACAAAGAATAGGATGTGCATGGGGTCAAAACACTTACACTCAGGCACACACGAAGTCTATGTCACAGCTCTCAATCAAACCTGGTTCTGCATGTCAATTGTGTCCTTCAGTTATACCACTTTGAGTCTGCATTTATACCATCCATTACATATTCAAATAAATGCAGTGTGAAGTCCCACATATAAATCCGATTCTCACATTGCGTATTCAGAGAAACACACGTTTATTATTAATGTTAATAATGAGATATTAAGCTGTCACAGGGGATTGTGATGAACAGCATCAAGGCAAGTCTGTTGCTAGCATCCACAGTGGAATTTCTGCCAAGGAAATGTAATGAGGAAGATCAGCGGAAAAAATAGGAGCAACAGCACGTGGTAGTGTGAGGGGTGTGTGGGCTGGGAACGCTATCTTGGGAGATCAACAGTTCTGCTTGTAAAGATGCAAAGTTTAGGCTGTCATTTACTTTTTTGCTAGATTTCCTTTTGAAATTAGTATCATGCTCATTATAGGTGTCAAACTGACAGCCCTTAAGGTTGAAGTTCCCTCTTACAAAATCAGATGCAGCAAGCAGCAGCAGTCGAAGCTTTTTAACATGTGCCTGCCAATAAGTCTCCACCTTGGCCAGGGCAAGGATGAGAAAATGGTTAAAATTCATCTTTATTCTCTCTGCTATGCAGCAAGGGGACTTCTACTGACACTTGCGTGGTTTCTGCTTTGACTTTGGAAATGAATTGGGATCAACACATTAGGTCACTAACAAGCCCAAAATAATTGATGTCCCTGACCATGGCAGGGGGGCTGGAACTAGATGATTTTAAGGTCCTTTCCAACCCTAACTGTTCTATGATTCTGTGTTTCTATGATTGCCTTTATCTCCTCTTGCTATTTAAAACTATGTGTGACCATCATTTACGAGGTAGTAATTAAGTTCCAAGGGTCATAAATACCTTGTAAGGAAGCATCTTGCAGGAAAATCTGAATGATAAAAACTTTTTGTCAGCTCAGATGCATGCCAGCCAGTATATCATAGTACATGTAGTTTTTTTTCCCACCCCCAAATGCTCTTCTTGCCCTTGATTCTTCTCAAAATATTGGCTCCTGACCTGGAGATCAAGTTGAAATCAGTGGTCAAATTGAATCAGCGGTTGAAATTCAAGCAGTTGTGAAAGGACAGATGGAATCTGACTTTCCTACCCTCTGAGTTACTGTTGCTTATCCTGTGCCAGCAACTCAACTTCTGTTAGCCTCCTGGAAGAGAAATCCCAAATGGAGGACAACACACAGACTCTCATTGACCACAAATCTCTTCCAAACCACAATCCCCACCACTGCTTCAATAAATTAGAGCAGCAACCCATGTTGTTATTCTTCTCTAGAAACCAACACTGGCAGAAAGTAGGTCATTAGCAAAACATAAATCTGGGAGCAGGAACACAGAGCATAGAACAGTCAAATTTCAAAAATGAGAGCTGTGTTCCAGTACAAAACTAATTTGTTCATGCAGGTTTTCCCACAAAATAGATAAAGTCAGTGACTATTTCTTGATAGGCACCCCAGAGTACCTGTGTGCGGACATGAATGATGGAAGGGGAGGATCAGTACACTCAGGGGATTGGTGAGCAGTGTTAAATGCTCGTACTGATTACAACATTGTAAATGTGGCCAGATTAGAAATGGTGGTATAGGAACAGGTACTGCAGTCACTTTGCCTTTCAGTTCTTTAGGCTTTTTTTTTTTTTTTAGTTAGAGAAAATGCTAGATTTGTGTTTTGAAATGTACAGAGATTTGTCTGGAATAAATAACTTGGATTTGTATGTTACATGCTCAAGTAAAAGAAAAAAGGAGCAAAATACAAAATTGTCAACCCTCAAAACTCTTCTTAAACTCTTATTGTGATGTACTGCCTGGGAAAGCCTGCCAGACTTTCAAACAGTTAACATCTTTATTACCTGATCCTTGGAGTTCAATTTGCTATTTACCGATCCTTCTCCTGTCACTGGTCATGACCACATATCTGATTGTATTATTCCTAGCAGATTCTTCAGCATACATTGGTTCAGAAATCAATCACTTCCTAGATCGGTCGCTTCTGTCTGCTCTTTTGCTCTACATCTCTTAAGTGGTAATGTGCTCCTGGCAGCCTAATGCTGGCTACAGTAGTACCTGCTTCTGATACATGAGGAAAGAAAGGCTTGCCTCCTGTTTCTTCAGCCAAAGCACTTTAATAAATATGTGTTACGGATGAATAAACACAGTACAAAAAGTTCCATGTTGTACATTTATTTAAGTTCTGTAAATTTTCCCATGGTTTCACTGTTCCTCTGGAAAGTTGGTTCTTCAAAACATCAATTCATCGGTATTTGTTTGAATTACCCGTATTTTATACTACCTTGAGCTTAATTTCATCCTATTACTTGTACTCTTAAGTGATATTCTAAATCATTCTCATTTTCTTGTTGCTTACTCCCCTATGTATTGCATATTTAGAGGAGATATGATTTTTTAGTTTTATCCATCTTTCTTATTGTTCATTTATTTCTCAAAGCTTTAAACATATGCTTGTAGGTAACTCTCTTGATGGTATTTTCTTCACACTTAAATGTGAAGTCATATCCCAGAAGTATGGGGAGTAATTTTAACTAAGTACTGGCCTATTTTTTGGCCATATCTCATTGTAAGTTGCTGTGCAGTTTCTTGTCATTTTTCTTAGACTTGTACTTTCCTACTTTTTTGTCTTGTACTATTGAATAATTATTGTATCGATTTTTTCTAATTTGCAGTACCTGTTTTGTTTTCATAGAATCATTTAGGTTGGAAATACCTTTAAGATCACAAAGGCCAACAGCCAAGTCCACCACTAAACCATGTCACTCAGTACCACCTCTACACGTTTTAAATAACTCCAGGGATGGTGACTCAACCACTTCCCTGGGCAGCCTGTTCCAGTGTTTGACAACCCTTTTGGGGAAAAAAAATTTCCTAATATCCAGTCTAAGCTTTCCCTGGCACAACCTGAGGACATTTCTTCCTTGTCGTATCACTTGTTACTTTGGAGAAAAGACCAACCCACATCTCACTACATCCTCCTTTCAGGTAGTTGTAGAGAGCAATAAGGTCTCCCCTGAGCCTCCTTTTCTGCAGGCTAAACAACCCTGGTTTCCTCAGCCGTTCCTCATCACACTTGTCCTCCAGACCCTTCATCAGCTTCATTACTCTTCTTTGAGCGTGCTCCAGCGCTTTAGTGTCGTCTTTGAAGTGAGGGGTCCAAAAGTGAACACGATATTTGAGGTTCAGCCTCACCAATGCCAGATCCTATCCGTGTTTTCCAAATCTCTTAATTAAGGCAATTTTGATCCTTTTTCTCATTTTCTCTGATGTTCGCAGCTCATTTACTGCTTTATCAAGCTACCACTGTCAGGAGCCCACCAAAGCCATTCTGTCACTCCCCTCTTTAACTAGACAGGGGAGAGAAAATATAACAAAAGGCTCATGGGTTGAGATAAGGACAGGGAGAGATCACTCATCAATTACCATCAAGGGCAAAACAGACTTGACTTGGGAAATTAGTTTAGTTTGTTACAAATCAAATCAGAGCAGAATAATAAGAAATAAAAACAAATATTAAAACACCTTTCCCCTACCCCTTCCTTCTTTCCCAGATAAATTTTACTCCTTATTTCTCTACCTCCCTCCCCTCCAGCAGCAAAGAAGGTGCGAAATGGGAGCTGTGGTCAGTTCATCGCACCTTGTCTCTGTCACTCCTTCCTCCTCAGGTGAGGACTCCCCACACTCTTCCCTGCTCCAGCGTGGGGTCCCTCCTACAGCAGAGAGCCCTCCATAAACTGCTCCAATGTGAGTTCTTCCCATGGCTGCAGTTCTTCATGAACTCCAGTTCCCTGGAGTGCAGATGGATATCTGCTCCACCATGGACCTCCATGGGCTGCAGAGGCACAACGTGCCTCACCATGGGCTGTAGAGGAATCTCTGCTCTGATGCCTAGAGCACCTTCTGCTCTCCTGCACTGACCTGGGGGTCTGAAGGGATGTTCCTCTCACAGACTCTAACTCCTTTCTCTGGCTGTTGTTATGCAGCAAGGGTTTTTTCCCCCTTTCTTAAATCTGTTATCCCAAAAGTGCTGCCACCATCACTGATGGGCTCATCCTTGGCTACAGGCTGGTATTGGCTCTACTGAACATGGAGGAAGTTTCTGGCACCTTCTCATACAAGCCACCCCTGTAGGCCCCCAGTTACAATAACACGGAGAATAAGGCTCAGAGAAGCATCATCATGAAGTGACACTATTGTGATCGTCCAAGAAAGTAGAAGGAGGGTAGAAGAGAAATCTCTCATAGTCTGAAACAACCACCTAGGACTGTTTAAACTAATTTGGAATCTCTCTAATTTTCATACAAATCCAGATTAGGAAAACTAAGATGTAATAATAATCTTTTCTGTTAACTTTTACAGTGTTAGGAACTTTTTTAAAGACTTGAGAAAATAGTAGATTATATTTTGAGGATATCTTTATTTCTTTTTAGGTAATGCATTTATTCGGATATCTTAAACACAACAAAAAAGCCTGGTTTTTTGTTTTGTTTTTTTTTTTTCAAAGGTACAGTCTATGCCAAAGCAAAACTTTCAACAAAACTAAAGTTTTCCTTAACTGACCTCTGCTGGAGCTGTTTTGGCTTTGTCCTAAAAGAGACTCTGGCAAGGACACTGCAGGTTCCAGATTTACTTTGACTTTTGCTCATTCTGTGACTCTCAACTGGCCATCCATTATTTATTGCAGCACAGCGTGTACCCGGGTGACCCTGAACAATAGGTAAAGCCTACAAAACAAAGCAGAATCTCTGCTCTGAGGGTTTTACAATCTTAGTGCACTACTGTGGAAACTGATGGAAAATAGCAGAGATCTCACCATTACCACTGCACTGAGCCCAGCAGATCTCTGTGAGTGAGGTTTATGTTCCAGAGTGGCTGCTCTCCCAGAACAGCTTCTCTGCTAATGATCCACACTTTACAGGAGAACAGCTGCTGTAGTCTTTGGTACTCTTCTATCACACAGTTACAAAGGCTGGAAGGGACCTCTGGAGATCATCTAGCCTACCCAAAGCGGGGTCAGCAACAACAGGGCTGTGTCCAGTTGGGTTTTGAATATCTCCGAGGACTGAGACTCCGCAACACCTCTACGTACAATCTTCCAGTTCTTGGTCATCCTCACAGTGAAAATGTGTCTTCATGTGTTTAAACAGAATTTGCTTTCTCACAATTTGTGCCCAACTGCCTCCTGTCCTTTCAATTGGCACCACTGAGAAGAGTGTGTCTCCCTTTTCATTACAACCCCTGCACCCCACAGTCAGGTATTTACACACATATGTAAGATCCCTTTTGAGCCTTCTCTTCTCTGTCTGAGCACTCCCTTCTCACACAGCTTCTTCTTGTATGACAGATGCTCCAGTCTATTGACTGTCTTCATTGGAAGCACAGTGAAGGCCACATCAAAGTTCTGATGTGCCTGGATGGTTAAAGGAGTGCTATCTAGCTTTTGGCACCATGATGCATTGCCTCATGTAGTTGTTTTCAGAGCAAACAAAAGATCATATATCAGTAAGAACGTCATGTCTTCATGTGTTGTTTACTCCTGATCTAGATCAGTTGTGATGAAGATGATCTTTTGAGGTCCCTTCTAACCCTTGGGATTCTGTGATTCTGTGAAGCCTGCATGTGATTGAAATGGGATGTCCAAGGAATCTTTTTCCCAGTGAGGCTTCTAAGATATTTAAGTGCAGTATTGGGGTATGCCCTGATATGAAGTAATGAAGACTATGTGATCTGCTGGTTTTGAAATGCAGCCCTTATGAAAAATTCAAAAGGAAATGCTTTCTTTTGCTCCCTGCCAGTTCATCTAGTTTGCAGCTGGAGAAAAGAGAGATGATTATTTTGGGGTCCTTTAATGTGTGGGACTTTTAAGTGGATATAGATTTGTTCTGTTTGCTATAAAGGTGCCAGAAGTTCTTGAGGCCTGATTATGCTCTCTCCATGTTTTATTCTGGTTGTCATCAGTAATGAAATATAATTTAATTTTACTTTCCTATTACACTTTTCTCATCTCCTATCAAAAAAAATTGTGCAGAATATTTTTCTTATCACTGCTTACAAACAAGGGAGCTTTAAAAACAAATATATGCAAAGAATTAATGTTTTTGTAGGAAGGCTTTAATTTATTATTTAGGTCTATTTCTCCAGTGATAGCAAGAATATGCTTTTTATGAACATCATAGTACCCTTAATTCTTGAAAACAATTTACACATTAAAAATGAATTATAAAATCACAGTATGCTGACACATTTTAGATTAAGGAGGGTAATGTTGATGACTGCTAACTTTTAAATAAGTTAGATGGAAAGAAGTGATCAGCAAGAGCTATGTTATAAAAAAAGGTAGGAAAAAATAAGTCCTTGAGACAGTGAAGCCTTTTCAGGATGGGATCCCAACACCTTTTCCTTTGAACTAAGAGTGGGTTTTTCTTAAGGGACTTCAAGATCCACAAGGTCTGGATATTGGTTACTGCCAACATTCCTGTGGGAGCTAGGTAGTCTCTCCTTGTCTAGTCTGCTCTTATATACTTGTATTGTAGTCTTCGGGAAGCACAACGACGAGCCACGAAGCCAACTGGCTGGAAAAGAGCAATTGCTGCATTGGTAAAGAGAACTGGTGAGAACTGGTAAAATTACCAAACAGGATTTTGTTAAACCAATGGAGTAGCCCTGTCCTACTCATCAGAAGCATTGATCCCCTTCAGTCACTTCATCTCTAGCTCCACCGTAAAAGATTATAATTTTCTCCCTTCTCCCCATCCCAGTGTGTCATCGCACAGATTCATTTTGTGCTCTGACTGCTTCTGCATCATCATCTCCCATTTGCTAACAAAAATCTTCATCCTTCGCAATTGCCTGTATTCATTTCCCCTCAATCTTCCTCATCATAACTCCTCTTCCTGCTCCCAGAATTGCACTTTCTTGAAAGACCTTGAAGAGAACCAGCCCTTCGGCTACCAGGTACATTTTCTGTCCTTTAGAAGATTTTTATTTAAATCCTATTTCTTCTGCATCCCTTCATTAGATTGCTGTCAAACCTCTGCGCATTTTCGCCTAAGGATAATAGACTACATATGCATAATACATAGTTTGGATGTCAATAGATTTTATTACAGTTTAGGTTTGTGGTTCTGCTTAATTTCATGTTATCCACAAACTAGATAGCAAATTATTGGCTCTGACAGGACAGTTATACTACAGGCTGAATTTTACCCTGGGTTACATTTGAGCATCTTTCTACCAGCCAGAATCTGGCCTATAATGCATTTGGGAGTGAAACACAGGAGTCCTGGTCTCCTTATCAGACCTGACATAGAATTCTGTTACATTACAGATACACCTCCCTGATATAAAGAAAATGAAAAAATCTCCAATTCATGGTGAAGTTGCATGGCTAATATTATCAGATAAAGTACAAGTGAATGAACAGAACCTTGAGGGAAGGTTGGATGGGTGAGGGAGACAAGGCATCCAGGGAAACATTTCTGCATGCCTAGCAGAAGGATAAAAACAAGGGTAAATGTAGGTGAGCAGAAAAGCCAGGAGCAACAGTAAATACTGAGAAAATTCCAGAATAAACAAGACAAAGTGATCTGCAACGGGGCTTATTCCTCATCTCAGAACACAGTCAAAGCAGATGTACAAACCAAAGATCAGTGCAGTTACATCAGTCCTTTTCCCTTCCTTCAGCAGTGGATGAGAAATAAAGGAGCAGCTTTGCAAACTCACCTCTTTCTGTTTCCTGGGTCACAAATCTCCAAAACAAAGCCCTCTTGGCAATACAACCAATAATTCTGGCCTGCCCACCAAGGAACAAAATCAAGCAAGACACTGACCTGACCTCACTGTGTGAATGGAAATGCTTACACCACACGCAGAATCATAGAACTGTAGAATCAGCTAGGTGGAAAAGACCTTTAAGTCCAACCATTACTCCAGAACTGCCAAGACCCATGTCACTGAGGGCCTCATCTACACGGTGTGTGAACACCTCCAGGGATGGTGACTCCAGCACTGTCCTGGGCAGCCTGTCCCGATACCTGAGCACCCTTTGGGGAAGGAATTGTTCCTAATATCCAAACTAAACCTCTTCTGGCACAGCTTAAGGCCATTTCCTCTTGTCCTATCACTTGTTACTTGGGAGAAGAGGCCAACCCCACCTCACTCCATTCTCCTGTGAGGCAGTTCTAGGGAGCAATAAAGACTCCCCTGAGCCTTCTCTTCTCCAGACTAATCCCTCTCCAGGTCCCTCAGCCCTTCCCCATCACACTTGTGCTCCAGGCCCTGCTCCAGCTCCATTGCCCTTCTCTGGCCCCTCTCCAGCACCTCGATGTCTTTCTTGTAGTGAGGCACCCAGAACTGAACACAGGATTCGAGGTGCAGGCTCACCAGCGCCCAGTGCAGGGGGACAGTCACTGCCCTGGTCCTGCTGCCACACTATTGTTGATACAGGCCACGGTGTGTTTCTCACCTGACTTCCCACTCTTGATGATTGTCTCCTAGGCTCCAGAGTTCAGCAATAACAGGTCTCCCCATGTGAGGAGAGGGATAGCACAGTGTGGTGTGCCCTGGGTCAAGGCCATTCTCCAGCTGACCCCATACAGTCAGCTGCCTCTTGCCTTTCCCACATTTGTAATCTGGTGAGTGAATACAGGGCAGTTGTGCTTTTGACATATGGAATAATTAGAACAAGGAGTAGGGAGTGTGGAAAAGCTGCACAGGAATTAGGAGTACACTCAAAATTAGAAGATTCTGAAAAAGTCTGTCTGGGCTCCTGTGTCTCTCTCCCTCCCATATTCCTTACTGTGATTTGGTTTCTAATAGTCTGTCCCATACAAGCAAAACCACATCAGACACAAAATCACTGGGACATTTTCAGGGTTGATTCATCCAAAGATAATATATCCCACCCAGAAGAATGCATCTTTTCTATACAGAACAGACTTTGTGGTAGCAGAAAATTGGAAGCAATTAATCACACCAAAGACAAACAAACTTAGACATAAATCATTAAACTAACAAGAACATGATCTGCTTCTCTACCCCCTTCTATCTCCTCTATGCTGCTCTGAAGGAAGACCCCTGACTTGCAGAGAAAGCACAATGATACCAGGGTGTTTTAAAGGTTATAGTGATAGCAGGAGGGCTTGTTTTATTTTTCTTTTCCCTTTGTGTTTTTTTCCTTGTTTTGACAATGATGTGAGTATGTCTCTCTGTGGATGTTGTGGCTTAACTCCAGCCAGCAACTGGGGTACCACAGGGAGAAGAATCAGAAAGAGGTAAAACTCATAGGTTTGAGATAAGAACAGTTTACTAATTGAAATAAGGTAAGGTGCAATAATAGCAATAACAACAACAAATCCAATAATATTTGTAATGAAAGGAAAATGAGAGAGAAAGGAATAAAACCCAATACCCCAAATCCAAAACACAACACTGTACCAGCTACTAGGAAGGAAATCTAACTCTATCCTAGACAAAACCAGGACAGTAGATCTTCCATACTGAGAACTTGAACCATATATAAGGAGAGCACACTCTAGTCAACCATCATTAAGCATCATTTGCAATCTTACTCTTTGTCATCAGTGTACTGCCCATTCAGCAACTTTTCATGCTTGAAATACCCATGCTGACCCTTGAGATGTGTCAGCTAGTTTCTGTAACAAACTATTTCTGATATTGTGCTTTTTATTGCTACTGTCTTCAGCAGCAGAGCTCTCATTCACAGTCATTGTACAATACAAAAACCTTACATCTCTGACCTTATTCTCCATGCCCTAGTTGTAACATGTTAGATTTAATGGTCTTATTGTTGAGCTGCCCTTGGAGGGATCCTTACATTTTTCCCGTGGAAGTCTCCTTAAGATATGGTGTCTTACCACATCATTTGCACTTCAAAGTACTCTAGCAGGGCCTAAATCACCAGCCATCTCACCAATACGGCTTCTGACCATAGGAGAAGTTTAGCTGTGTCCTTCATAAAGAGCAGTCATTTAGGAAATGAGAATGGATTTCAGAAAGCCGTTCTCATTCCGAAAAGTCCCTAAGCCAGCTGGTGCAAGAAGCACACTCCAGTTAACGTGTTACTTGGTGATGGGAATCCTTAAAATGAAGAAGGGAAGTTACACAGCTGATTATATTCTTACTGTTTGTAAAGTGAAATAGTGGCAGTTTTGACACAGACACTACTGAGATGTGACTGACTGGAGGAATCAACTACCCAGAAGAAGTCTTGAATTTGACTGGTGTAGACTTGAAGGTGGGCACAAGTGTGAATGCAAGCACATGCATGATAAGAGAGCATTAAGTGTGCAAATGAAATATTCAACTACAACATCAACTACAACATCTCTGTTACAAAGGAATATCCTGTGCTGACATTATACATTATATGTAGACTTTTGTCTACTGGATATTTCAATCCCATGGAAAAGTATTTAGTCAGAAATATATAGTTCTGTCCCATTGGCTGCGATCTCTGAATAAAAGGAAAGTTTAGTTGCTGCTGCTTAATAATTATAGAATCATAGAATCATAGAAAATTAGGGTTGGAAAGAAACTTAAGATAATCCAGTTCTACCCCCCCTGCCATGGGCAGGGAAACCTCACACTAAACCATGACACCCAAGGTTTCATCCAACCTGGCCTTGAACACTGCCAAGGATGGAACATTCACAGCCTCCCTGGGCAACCCATTCAGTGCCTTACCACCCTAATAGGAAAGAACTTCTTCCTTATATCCAGTATAATCTTCCCCTGTTTAAGTTTGAGCCCTTTAGCCCTTGTCCTATCACTAGAGTCCCTAGTGAAGAGTCCCTCCCCAGCATCCCTATAGGCCCCCTTCAGATACGGGAAGGCTGCTATGAGGTCTCCACGCAGCTTCTCTTCTCTAGCCTGAACAGCCCCAACTTTCTCAGCCTGTCTTCATACAGGAGGTGCTCCAGTCCCCTGATCATCCTTGTGGCCTCCTCTGGACTTGTTCCAACAGTTCCATGTCCTTTTTATGTTGAGGACACCAGAACTGCACACAATACTCCAGGGGAGGTCTCCCAAGAGCAGAGCAGAGGGGCAGGATCACCTCCTTCGACCTGCTGGTCACGCTCCTTTTGATGCAGCCCAGGATACGTTTGGCTTTCTGGGCTGCAAGCGCACACTGAAGCCGGCTCATGTTCATTTTCTCATCAACCAACACCCCCGAGTGCTTCTCCACAGGGCTGCTCTGAATCTCTTCACTGCCCAGCCTGTAGCTGTGCCTGGGATTGCTCCCACCCAGGTGTAGGACCTTGCACTTGGCATGGTTAAACTTTATGAGGTTGGCATCAGCCCACTTCACAAGCGTGTCAAGGTCCCTCTGGATGGCATTCCTTCCCTCCAGCGTATCAACCGAACCACACAGCTCGGTGTCATCGGCAAACTTGCTGAGGGCGCACTCAATCCCACTGTCCACGTCAGCGACAAAGATGTTAAACAAGATCGGTCCCAACCCCGATCCCTGAGGGACGCCACTCGTTACTGGTCTCCAGCTGGACACTGAGCCATTGACCACAACTCTTTGCGTGTGGCCATCCAGCCAGTTCTTTATCCACCGAGTGGTCCATCCATCAAATTGATGTCGCTCCAATTTAGAGACAAGGATGTCGTGTGGGACAGTGTCGAACGCATTGCATGAATCCAGGTAGATGACAACAACTGCTCTACCCCTGTCCATCAGCTCTGTAGCCCCATCATAGAAGGCCACCAAATTGGTCAGGCAGGATTTCCCCTTAGTGAAGCCATGCTGGCTGTCACCAAGCACCTTGTTGATTTTCATGTGCCTTAGCATGCCATCCAGGAGAATCTGCTCCAAGATTTTGCCAGGCACAGAGGTGAGACTGACTGGTCTGTAATTCCCTGGGTCATCCATTTTCCCCTTCTTGAAAATAGGGGTTATATTTCCCTTTTTTCCAGTCATCGGGAACTTCCCCTGACTGCCATGATTTCCCAAACATGATGGCCAGTGGCTTAGCAACTTCATTCTCCAGCTCCTTCAGGACCCCAGATGGATTTCATCAGATCTCATGGACTTGTGCACGTTCAGGTTCTTAAGATGGACTCAAACCAGATCCTCTCCTACAGTCTGCCTTCCAAGACTCGGGTGGTTTGGTCAGAGTCTTTGTCAGTGAAGACCGAGGCAAAGAAGTCATTCAGAACCTCAGCCTTCTCCAAATCCTGTGTAGCCAGTTCTCCTGAGAGCTTCCTGAGGGGGCCTACATTCTCCCTCGTCTGATTTTTATTTGCTATGTACCTCTAGAATCCCTTCCTGTTATCTTTAATACCTCTAGCTAAGTTTAATTCTAACTGAGCCTTAGCTTTCCTAACCTGGTCCCTAGCTTCTTGGACAACATCCCTGTACTCTTCCCATGCCACCTGTCCTTGCTTCCACCTATTATAAAACCTCTTTTTTCATTTGAATTTTCCTCAGGAGCTCCTTATCCATCCAAGGAGGTCTCCTGGCCCTCCTGCTGCACTTCCTTCTGGTTGGGATGCAACACTCCTGTGATTGCAGCAGGTGATCCTTGAATATCAACCAACAGTCTTGGGCCCCTCTGCCCTCTAGGGCTGTATCCCATGGAACCTTCTGAAGCAGGTTCCTGAAGAGACCAAAGTCTGCTCTTTTGAAGTCCAGGGCAGTGAGCTTGCTGCATGCTCTTCTCACTGTCCTGAGCACCTCAAATTTGACCATCTCGTGGTCGCTGCATCCAAGGCTGCCCTGGAGCGTCACATTTCCAACCACCTCGGCAGCCAAGGCAGAGCTTCTAGACCGGGCCCTGGTGATACGACAAGTGCTCACCATCCCACTCCCCTGCCCACTCCAACTGCCGCGCAAACTGCCTCCACCCGCCATGGTCCCTCGCGCTCCCTGGGGCAGGTTTTTACCCACTCAGGGCTGGTGCCGCTGCTTCAGGCTCCGCCCCCTGTGAGTCCCTGCTCGCCTCAGCTGAGCTGCCGGCTCCTGGGCAGGTCCTGTCGAGGACTCGAGGCTCCCTCGGTGGCTCTTGTCGCTCTGAGTTGAGGCTCCTGGACGCTGATCTCCCCCCGCTCCGGTGTTGAAGGTGTCCTCTCTTGAGCTACTCACCTCAGCAATTATAATATTATTAATAAAAAAAAGCAAACCCCAGAGTAAGAGCCAGTATGTGATTTCCTTAGGTTAATATAAGTTCCTCCTAGTTACTAGCAAAGATCTTGTTTGTCTTTATCAGGGAAATAGATGATCCGAATGTTAACACTCCATCCCCAATCTTATAACACTTATCTAAAATGTTGGGAATTAGTCAGCGATAAGGGCCAAATCCAACTTTGGGAAGGACTCTTTCATCCAGCTTTGTAGATACCTCTGTCTGAACTAGCTTTAGGTCAGTCAATGAAGAGAAACAAGCACACTCAGGATGTGAATCATCTGATCTATTTTAGCTGTCTCCTTTACGAGATGAATAAACCTCCTGCCGGCTTGTCTTTGACTATATGGGAAGTCTAGATTACATTTTCAGATGTAGATGATTACCTTGTAGACGTTTCTATTGGAACAGATGTGCATTATCCTTCAGAGCTTTTTGATATTTTTTACGGTTGTTTGAAGTACTGAACCTATGTTCAGTTTTTGAAAGCAAAGAGGATTAGCTGAGTAATGACAAGAGATAGTTACAAGGACTGGTGGAAGAATAGATTATTTCATCCTCAGTTCCTTCTGAGAGCCCAAAATAGTTTCTTCATAGCTACCAAAATTAATGCCACATACTGTGACACATACCATTCCTGGGTGGCAAGGAAGAAGCAGGATGGATGAGGCTATAGCATGCAACATATTCTGCACTTTGACTTTTCCTATGCCAAGACTGCTGCTGATAATTGTGCAGACTTACCTAGACACTTGGGGCCGCTAAAATAGCAGAATGAACCAGTCAACCCCTGACTCATGAGTCTCCGTAAGGCCACCAGTGTAATTCCTATCTATCTGTGGTAGGGAAAAGGGCTTATAGAAGAGGAAAGTTTAGTGAATAAGATCAATTGGAAATGTGAGGCTGAGTGATGGGGAGATAGGAGGAAGAACTTCTGTTATTCTGGGAGAGCTGGTCAAGTAATAGCAGGCAGACAGTGATAGTAAAAGTAAACAAAAAAAAAGGAAAACAAAGGACATTTAACAGATACATAAATATATAGGCAGGGATGTCAGGGACAAGGATATGGCTTTAATAGTCTCAAGAAGAAAAACAGATCTAAATATAAAATATAGGCTGATGGAACATTTACTGTGTGTAATTACACTTGTGAGTAAGGCATAACTACTGGAAGCATGGAAAAACATTGCCCCCTGGGGCCCCTACCTCTTTCTTTATAATTGTCATTACACCAGAGCTCCCAGCTCTCTGGGAAACCAGTGTCCATGTGTTTGTCTGAATCCAACTGTATGGGACACTAGCTGCTGGGTACAACCCTACTGCCAGTGCTGAAAAGAGAAAGAAGAGACTGACCCAAACATGATCCTCTTCTCCATACTTTCTTATTTCTTTATTTCCTTCTTATTTTGCAAGTTTGGAAAAACCCTACATTTTTTTTAGAAGTTTAGTCTGGACTCAGGATAATTGAGCTTCTCACTCAAAAAAAATGGGCTGCTTGGCTTATGCTGGCAAAAAAAGCCCCCATGAAGTACTGCTAGCATTTTGGAAAACAACTTTGAAGTAGAAAGTGAATCAAAGAGAAAGAACTCTGTCACGTATGCAAAACCTAGTCACCATTTGAACGCTGTCTGGCATTAGAAAGGGCCCCTTCTCCATGGTCGAAACGGGATATGGGCACCAAGAGAAGAAGGGAGAAAAAGACTAATGTGAAAAATATGATACATAAGCAAGAAAGTCTCTTAAATAAAAGCCATAACCATGATCTGCAAAGAGAGGACTGGTAATTTCAAAATGTTCCCCATATGCCAACCACCTATACACAGCATGGAAATGTACCCACTCTTGGAGAATCATAGAATGGTTAAGGTTGAAAAGGACCTTAAGATCATCTAGTTCCAACCCCCTGCCATGGGCAGGGACCCCCCAGATATATTAGGCATTCTATGGAAGAGTAAGAAGAGGTATAATTTGACCAAAGACACATTGGAAAAACTGCTATGCCTAAGAGCTTTACTGGAGAACAGGGATGACTCTATTGTCTGATCCACAGAACAACAACTGATAAATTTCACAGACCTGAACTTAGCAACTTTGAAGTACGGAAGGGGAAAATCAGGACACAGACACATGATGCTCTGGTCTTAGGCATTCCTAATTGACCAAGTGTGCACATCTAACCTCCCAGTAAATGCAAAGAGAAATTGAAGGTAACATATGTTACTTCACCTCTGTGGCTTGATCAAGAACCTAAGCCTACTTTTCTGTTAATCAATTATCAGGCTTTTGTTCTTATCTCCAGCAGCAACAAAAGCAGTGATTAAACTTGTGAGAATATGGTCAATATCCAATCCCAGGTGTTTTGGGTTTTTTCTCTTTGCATTCACTTAAATAAAAGAGCAGTCATTGCCTATGGTTGCTACTAAGATCCATAACCATCTGAAGGGTTTTCAGAGAATTTGGTCTCTTATTTTAAGAAGACAGAAGTCACCTTCAGTAAAATAAATGCAATATCCAAATGTTATAAAGTTGACAGAGGTGTTTGGGTCCTTCCTCCACCCCATCTCCTGTGTTATCTGCATCTGAAAGCACAGCACAAAAGCAATGCAGTTAAGATCAATGACCTTTGAGCACACAAGTCTCTAAGAAAAAAGTGGGTTTGTTTTCTTGCCAGGGAATTTAGTATTCTTTTCATGAAACACAATTTAGTCAACCTATTAAATGCAACCATAGATCTCATTAATGAAAAGCTGCTAATTTAGCTTTTCCTCAATTACAGCTTAAGGTTTGGGGTAAGGAAAAGAAAAAAAAACCCACACCAAAACCAACTTCTGATTCCTCCAGCCTTTCTATTGTCTGTAGTAGAAAAGCAAAATGAAAGAGTTTTCTTCAGGCAAGAGAACATGAAAACAATTATCTTCTTCTTACATTTTCAAATTCCCTTTTCCCTCTCTACCTCCCCATCTTCCTCTATAGAGGGTTTATTATCAGGAATAATAAAATCTATTCCCTAAGGATACAGGAAGAGTAAACCTTATGAAATGTGAGATTTTCTGAACCATTAATTTATAAAGTCATTTAGTGTTCATAACCCTTTCCTTCTAATTTAAAACTGCATGGATTGAGTCAGATCTCTCTTGGACTAGTTTTACACCTGAACAACTCCACTGGGCTTGTTTCTCCCCTGCATTGCATTTTGCAGAGTGATTTATACCTGAAAAAAGTGAGCGCTAGATGTTACAGCCTTGCTTTGGGACAATTCTTCATGCATCTTGCAGAGACAGACGATTATCTGTGAGAAGTAAAGCAGAAGAAATCTTGGGTCTTTGCCATTTATGGGTTTACAGCTGACTTTCAGTTGCACAAAATCAAGCTACTTTTTAAGGATCAATGAGATGAAAGCTAAGGGGGCCTATAGGGGTGCTGGAGAGGGACTCTTCATTAGGGACTGTAGTGACAGGACAAGGGGTAAAGGGTTAAAACTTAAACAGGGGAAGTTTAGGTTGGATATAAGAAGGAAATTCTTTCCTGTTAGGGTGGTGAGGCACTGGAATAGGCTGCCAAGGGAGGTTGTGAATGCTCCATCCCTGGCAGTGTTCAAGACCAGGTTGGACAAGGCCTTGGGTGATATGATTTAGCGTAAGGTGTCCCTGTCCACGGCAGGGGGGTTGGAACTAGATGATCTAAAGGTCCTTTCCAACCCTAACGATTCTATGATTCTATGATTCTAAAAGAATACCCTACAAAAGAGGACAGTGTGCATATGAGCTCTACTCTTTCCTCTTATCCTATCCTACCCTATTCTATCCCATCCCATTCCATCCCATTCCATACCATCCCATCCCATCCCATCCCATCCTATCCTAACCCATCCCACCCCATCCCATCCTATCCTATCCTATCCTATCCTATCCTATCCTATCCTATCCTATCCTATCCTATCCTATCCCATCCCATATCCTACCCTAACCCACCCCATCCCATCCTATCCTATCCTATCCTATCCTATCCTATCCTATCCTATCCTATCCTATCCTATCCTATCCTATTCTATCCTATCCCATCCCATCCCACCCCACCCCACCCCGTCCTGTCCTGTCCTGTCCTGTCCTGTCCTGTCCTATCCTATCCTATCCTATCCTACCCCATCCCATCCCATCCTATCCATCCTATCCTATCCTATCCCACCCCATCGCATCCCATCCTATCCCATCCCATCCCATCCCATCCCATCCCATCCCATCCCATCCCACCCCATCCCATCCTATCCTATCCTATCCCATCCCACCTCCATCCTATCCTATCCCATCCCACCCCATCCCACCCCATCCCACCCCATCCCATCCCATCCCCATCCCATCCTATCCCATCCCATCCCACCCCCATCCCATCCTATCCCATCCCATCCCATCCCACCCCATCCCACCCCATCCCATCCCATCCTATCCCATCCCATCGAATCCCATCCTATCCTATCCCATCCCATCACATCCCATCCTATCCCATCCTATCTCATCCCATCCCATCCCATCCCATCCCATCCCATCCCATCCCATCCCATCCTATCCCATCCTATCTCATCCCATCCCATCCCATCCCATCCCATCCCATCCCATCCTTTTGCTCTCAAGCTAGCCAGACACAAACCAGCAGCCTCGGAGCTGCATAGCTGTGACAGTATCGCAGCCTGCCCAAGCCAATACGCTTTGCTTTGTGAAGTTGAAGCCCCTCAGCAGGACATGCTTTGTGGTCGCAATGTCACACTAGAGTGGCTGACTGGCTTCTAAAACTACTGAACCTTTGGTCACCTCAGAGTATGAGATGTGCTGAGGAGTTTTGGACTGTGTCTGCAGCCATCCATGCTAGATTAGGCAAATGGTTTGCATTTAAAATGGAAGACAGTTTATGTTCTTTATGGTTCTTTTCCACTCTGGCAATCCATTTATAGGTAGGGACTAATTCCCAAGAACAAAATTTTGATTCTCAAACAAAAGACTTTTACCATTCTCTAATTCTTTGACAGAGTAAATCCTGTCAACCCGTAACATCATGCCAGAGCCTTTATTTGGTGTTTCCATTGAACACTTCAAAGCAACCAGGAGGACACGGCACATTGCTGTTAGCTGGTCAGGTATCACAGTATCACAGTATCACAGTATGCTAGAGATTGGAAGGGACCTCGAAAGATCATCTAGTCCAATCCCCCTGCCGGAGCAGGAACACCTAGATAATGTTACACAGGAATGTGTCCAGGCGGGTTTTGAATGTCTCCAGGGAAGGAGACTCCACAACCTCCCTGGGCAGCCTGTTCCAGTGTTCCGTCACCCTCACTGAGAAGAAGTTTCTTCTCAAGTTTAAGTGGAACCTCTTGTGTTCCAGTTTGTACCCATTACCCCTTGTCCTATCATTGTTTGCCACTGAGTAGAGCCTGGCTCCATCCTCGTGACACTCCCCCTTTATATATTTATAGACACTAATAAGGTCACCCCTCAGTCTCCTCTTCTCCAAACTATAGAGACCCAGCTCCCTCAGTCTTTCCTCATAAGGGAGATGCTCCACTCCCTTAATCATCTTAGTTGCCTTGCACTGGACTCTCTCCAGCAGGCAGGCAGGGGGACGTGCAGTACCCAGGGGGTATTTGCAGTGGGCTGCATCACCCATGGTCTCACAGCCTTTCTGTCACATTGTCCAGCTGAAAAATTACAAAGATGTGAATTACCCTGACCAGTTTTTCACTAGAATATGGAGAGTGCAAGCTTCATATTGCATTCATTCAAGAATATATGCTGCGTTCAAAAATATCGTCAGCAATTCCAGTGCTCAGACTCTGACTATACCACACCACAGCAAATTCCAGTAACACTCATTTCAACAGATCTGTGTCTCTTCAGATAGCAGTTTAATTTTTATCTAATAAAAAATGGAGCCTCGAGTTTGAACAATATCTTACAGCCCATGTAAACATGAGAAGGCTGCCAAATCTGTCAGCATAAATACTCCAGGCTGCTGTTTTCTTGTGTTGAGAGAAGCTACATAGAACAGGAGGGGATGCCTTTGCTTTCTGAGAGATGTAGGCAATGGGTCCAATTAGAATGTGTTTTCTGGGAAGCTACATCTGCAGACAGGGGTCTGAAATCAGAGTATAAATAATAACCTAAGACTGCTCAGTGTTGCATGTATCACATACCCAGGAGTCAGGAGGGAGAGCACAGAATACATCATCTGTGAGACTGCAGGTTCTGGAAACAATCATGGGCATGCTCAAAGGCCTATTAGCTCAGTCACTGGTGACTTGTTATTCAACACAACATCAGTTCCTCAACCGCTGTAAACTCGAAAATTCAATGTGTTAATCCTCACCAGCCCTTTACATTGTAGCTGAAGATTATATCCATTATCCAGAGAAGGAGCCTGAGGCAATGAGTCTGAGGGCTCTGACAGCAAACTCAAATCAAATGGCCTAAGACAACGTCACTATTCAGCTTTGGGCCCTGTCCTTGTTTCAGAGATTCCTACCCCTCCTAAGGCAGGCAAGCTGCAAGCTAACCTTTTAAGCAATAGGAATTCCTCCTTGTCCAATCAATTCTTCCCAAATTCTTCCTCTTTCCAAACAGTGGCCCTGATGACCTCTCTACCTTTATGGCCCTTTTTGCACTAGGTGGTAAAAGTCAGCAATGGAGCCTTGAGCGAGACATTTGTAACCTTTGAAATGTCCAAAGGAGTGGAATTTCCCACTCACTTCAGTGGGTTGGAGCATTTTTCATCCAGCTCTAAAGGCAAAATGTCAACAATGTGAAATGTCCCAAGCAGATGCAGAATCCCTGGAGGGATGTCTAATTTTAAAGGAGTCAAGACATTTAACTTTGGACTCTATTTGTCATGTAAGCACAATGAAGGATGTTTCAGGCCAGATTCAGAAAATCTGCAAGTATTCCAAATGCCTAGTAAACGGAAAAGGAGTCTATAATCATAGGGAAGTATACACATCCTTATAAGAATAATAAGTATCCTTATCCTATAACAAGTATACCTATTATTGAGAACATGAGAGGTACATGAGAACTTAATTCATATAAGTCTTTTTCTTATAATTTTGAATGTTTGGGCATCCTTGTTCATATGTTGCCTAGGTGAATTGCACTTGAACAATGACTAATGAAATTAATTCCTCATTACATTAAAATGCACCATCTACAAGGTATACATGATAAAAAATAGAAATGGTGTTTATAAGTGCTTTGCTTCAGTGTGAATATGGCATGCGTGGTGAAGTGTGTGCTGCTTGTCTCCTGTACAATTGCTAACCCTCCTATCTCTCCTTAAGCTGAGGTGGTAGCACAGAAAAGCTAAACCCCACAGTCAATGAGCAAAACGATTACAGGAGGTACTGTGATAAACAGCCAATGCATTTATCATACCAGGTGTCTGTAGCTGCCTAAGACAAGGAAATGGAAGTGGAAACATGACCCGCAAAGGAAGATTATCACAGTGAAAAGCCCCAGAAGATGAAGCAACACACTGTCAGTTTCGCTAGGGATGAATTGCAGAAGGTTGCCCTCTTGGCCAGAAGCTGTTGAGGAAAATAAATACCCTTGCTCTATGGGGAGCTGCTCATACCAGCAGTGAAGCAGCTAAGATGCTGTATTAAATTAGCCAGTTCATAGCCTCATAACTAAGGCTAGCTAGAAAGCAAGAACTAAACTTTGTGAACATTACCAACTTTTTACATTTATCTTACTTCTTATAAAGCAGACTTTTCAGACTTTACTGGGGAAAATATACACCAAGAGAATTACCCAAGCTGGTGTCCAGACCTGGAGGGCACTAACAGGGTTAAATGGCCCTGACAGGTGGTTTGAAAAATATACAACAAGAATAATGCCTTCTCTGCATGACTTGGATCTGATCTCCCAGATGGCAGCTCATCTCCAAACTATGGTGTCTGCCAGGCAGGCAGGCAGTCTCCTGGTTAGAGTTGTCACATATTGTATAAATATGAAATGTTAAATCAGAACCACAAAGGGGCTAATTATGTTTTCTGGAGAATGTAAGATCATCCTCCAGATAGACAGCTCTGATTTGAAACAAACTAAAGCCTGCTCTAAGGGATCCTTTTCACTGTCTGTCTTTGTTGGCTTTGGTCACCCTCTAACTTTGACCAGGAATCACATTCTATATATGTTTATGTTTCCTGATTGTTACCAACCTCTACAGCTTCGTGAATGAATATTCGATTTCCGCAGAGACTGATGGTTGAATCAGATGAAGACAAACAAGAGGCATATTTATTGAGTTAGATCATCCTTTATTACATAAAACAATGCTCCAACTATTATGGTTAATCTTGTTACAAGTGTTTGTTATACACAAACAGTATCCCACCTCACGTGTATAGTTCAAGAACATGCACAATCATTCAAATACAACCCCTGATGGCACATTTGCACATCAGCTGCCCTGTGATGACAGAACCATCACCGACCATAAGCCACTTAGTGTGGCAACATAGAATCATACAATAGAATCATAGATGAGTTAGGGCTGGAAAGGACCTTAAGATCATCAAGTTCCAACTCCCCTGCCATTGTCAGGGACACCACACACTAAACCATGTCATCAGGGAAGTCATACCCCCAGTAACTAGGGAGGTTATCTATACAGATAATGATAGGTAATTGCCAATGACATGGGGAGCTTTGACTGGATATGGTGGCTGGTGGCATATGTGCTTCTCCACCCTGGCCATGCAGCAAAGACTGGGTCCTCTTCTCTCTGACTGGCAGACGGTGTCTTGATAAGTCTCCTTGGGGTTTTTTCCCTTTTTCTTCTTTTGTCCAGAAAAATTGATCTTCCATGGGTAATGCTTGTATCAGTGATTTCCTGTCTAGGTATCACTTGAATCACCAGCCATGTATTTGTGTCTTCATTTTGCCATGATGTTACTGATTTGTCATTGATCTCAGGCAAGTTACTCATTTTTTGTTAGTTTCAGCCAAACACCATAAAGCTTCAGGTAGTTCCCATTTTATATACCAGCCACCCTGCAGACAAAGTTTACATTTTACTCTGCCTTTGGCAGATTTCAAGCATTAAGGGATATTTGCATACTTCTCCAAGCTGATGTACTAAGACACTTCTGACCAAAACTAAAAGGAAAAAAGAAATCTCCAGAAAAATATTAAAACTTCCCAGTAAACATTTTGTGACAATTCTATCACAATCACAGGTTTAGGTTCTTTAGAATTTTTTGCATAATTTTTACTCAAAATAATGCCAATTATTACCAAATTAAACCCAGCTGTTTTTTGGAGCAAGACAGTTACTACGCTACCTAAGCCTCATGTAAAGATTTCCATTTGGTTCTGTCATGGCCATTGTCATTTGCTGCACTTCAGGTAAAGCCAACTAAGACTAAGACAAAGCAGCATAACTCTCCCAATGCAACTAGCTTTCAGCAGAGCTTGAAAGTTCAGTCTTTGACCACCATTAATGCAGATATCCTCCTGCTCCCAGCTGAGCACAATCTGACTGAATCAAAGGACTAAAGTAAAAGCCAGACTAGCAATGAACTATCAGTGCAACCAGGCACAGGAATCTCTGGTGGTTGTAACATGGCCCCGCTGTGCATTCAGCTGGGATCCTCTGACAGAAACCAAAGCAGTTAACATCCTGCTTAAGTCTCTCACTAGGGGCAGAGACAGAACTGATTGTGGCCCTAGTTGGGTCAGAATGAGTAGTGACTCCACCGTTTATCTTAGAATCATAGAATCATGAGTCTTGCTCATTGTACTTCTTCTCTGTTGCCTTCTCATCATCCTTATTTCTTACATTCCAATAAGCTTCTCACATACCTGCTGTTGCATCATTTGAGCAAAGCATTCTTGGTGATTTCCCCTCATGTCTTACTTGGCCAATTCTTGGATATGAAACTTTCATAAACTCATGAAACAATAACATGGATTCACTCTAGAGACATTTATCCTCCTATAGCAGAAGAGAGCTATCTGGGGGTGTCACAGATGTATTTTGAAGATTTGCAGGACTGTTATGTGTGGCTATTTTCCAGAAAAGACTATTCAGTTCTCTCCTTAAAATGCCACGTTTTTTCTTAGATACTTCTTAAGAAAGTATTGATACTCTTGTGGGAAATTTTTATACCATGTATCTATTTTCAGTAGTATTCATCAAATAATAAATATATTCTTCTGAATTAGTACATTTATAATCAGTATGATCAATTTCATACTAAAGTACATATCTACTTTATATATAGATAGCATAAAAGGTGAACAGTCAGCTCTAATGTAGATATCCACACTGTAGATGATGAAACTTTAGTGGGATGAACCCCACTCTTTTTTCTTACCTAGGTTTGTTGCTCAGTCATACATCACATACAGACTGCTGGTCCCTGCCCTGCTTTCCTCTTCCAGTTCAGGATACTGATGTGACAGACACATTTGGACTGCAGTTTGGATGGGTGAGCTGAAAGCAAGAATTCAGATAGGAGCTGTTAGCCCAATGGATTTATTTCTAACTAAGATGTTAAGGACCATCTGCTTTTGGAGCAGAGATTTAAGTGCTATCTATCTCCAGCTGTTCTCTAACATCTGAGTTCTTCTCCGGCACTATACAGTTCTGCCTTTGTAAGCAGGTCAGCTCTTAACTCACAGAATCCATCGTCATTGCCATGAGGTTTCAGCTGGCCAAAGCACACAGAATAATGACAACTTTGAAAATTTAAGCAGCTGTGTACAAAGAGTGAGGCATAAAGAAAGAATTGCAAGAAATTACATTAGAGACAGTTTAAAAATAAATCAAATCATTCAAATGCTCAAGCACAGGAGCTCTGTCTACAACATAGGGCTCTCTGACTTCTCCACGTGAGCTAGGCTATGTATTTCCTCTCTAATGGGATTTGGAAACTGCTAGGTATCAGATCTACTTTTCCACAATGAAATCAAATGAAATCACCATACAAAAATATGCAGGCTGGTAATTCTTGATAAGTTGTAAAATGCCAAAAGGATCTTGTGCAACAAGTGGTGTGGAATTTCATGCCCTATCTCTTTATTTTCTAGACGAATTTCGTTTTCCTTTATCCTGTGGAGCTGGATTATGATTTCTGTTGAGTCTAATAGAAGCTTTTTGACAGAAGTACCTTTGGCACCTTTCTTTGTTAGGCGGCTGGGTTTTCTTTTCCTTTATTCCCTCCCCTTTTTTAATTAATGTGAAGCCCATTGATACAAGAAAAGAAAATTCACCCATTTTCCCTTTCCAGCCGACATAGATCTAACAGATTTATTCCTTTCCACCTTCTCCTCCCTACTATGTTTTATTCACAATTTTACCGTTTCTCATTTCTTAATAGGCCCAGCTCTGGGTGTTTCCATTTGATCATAATGTGATGAAACCCACAAAATCCAGTGTCCGTTTCCTCTGGCTTCATCGTCATCATTCTTCATCAGCTCCTGCATCCCATACTGCGTTTCTCCTACATCATTCTTTTCTTTCCTTTCTGTTTGTTCTTAGTATCACATAATGTGTTGATTTGGACCTGCTGAGGGGTAATGACAGGACTGCTAGGCTGCTGCGTGACTCATAGCTATGGTTTATTGACTGAATGTTTCCCAGCTTGCTCCTGCATGGCTTTCTGTAAATGGAAATGAAATTATTCTCTAATTATGACCAGTATTTCATGCTACAAGGCACCAGACAGCCTTTCTGTCTGTTTGCAATAATGCAACTACCACGGACCTGAGCATAGCGTGACTGACTTAAACCTAAGAGAAGTTATCACCTGTGGGCTAACATCTTAAGTGGTAGTATTTGGATGGAGGAGCAGGGGCATGGGAGAGTAGACAAAGTGCTAAGAAGCTTCACTGCCGTTGGCTTTTATTCAGTGCCCTATAGAATGATTTTTTAATGCTTACTGATACCTCTGAAGCAGTCAGAGCACTATTTTCTTAGCTGTTCATGTTTGTGTTGTGTTTCAGCTACTGTTCATGACATGTACTTAACATATGCAAATAGAAGTCTTCACTCCAAACAGAAAACACCTAAATGAATAGTCCAAGGGTTGTACATGGTGTGATGATCAAGGCCTCAGAGCAGCTGTCATGGTGTGGCAACTCCTTCACCACCAGTTATGAAGCATAATTAGATCAGCAGTATGGACCAAAGGTGGTGAAGGCAGTGTGAAGGGAGATTTGGAAATCCGGGCTGAGAGCTGAAACATGTTTAGAGAGAGGTCTGTAGAACACCATGGCCCCCATCTCCAGTCTCCCTGGATTTTGCTTTTGGTAGGCAGTGCTGCCTCACTTTAAGGCAAGATAGCATTGATAATACTGACTGCATCTTGCCTCTTTGAGATGGCATCTCCCAGCCTCAACTCATTAAGACCATGTTTAATCTTTTTTCTGGGAAAGGAAAAACATCATTTGGGACACTACCTCTGAAAGGTGGATGGGTCATCCAAGCACCTGCAAAAAAATGAATAATTTACCCTTGGACTTTTTAGGTAAGCTAAAGCCCACCTGGAGCTGGATATTGATTAAGCATGTAGATGGCAGCAAGAAGGTCTTCTACAGGTGTATCATAGCAATGATATGGAAATGTGGAAACACTGCTGAATGGGAGAGAGACCCAGTGAAAAAAGACCCAGAAACAGCTAAGGTATTCATCACCTTCTTCATCTAGGTTTGTCCTGCTAAGACATCCATTAAAGAACCACAGGCCTCTGAGACCAGAGGGAATGTCTTTTGCTTCATACTCGGAAGGGGTTTCTCGGGAAATCAGAGACTGGGGGGCCCAAGCCCTGCAAAGAAGCCACAGACCCACTCACTGCTACTCCAAAGCAACTGATGCTGTGAGAAGGGAGGATCCTTCAGTGCCCTGTCTCACTATGATAACACTGGTTGAGGAAACACACAGATGTTAATTCTAGTAATGGGGATTCTGGGATACAGGTAGGAAGATGGATTAGAAAAGTATGAAACCTATGAAATCAAAATATTTAGATTCACTGTTTCCTGTCACTAACATGTGCTGTCTCTACTCTCAGATCCAGGGTCTCACTTGGTTACACCTACAGGCTTAACAACTTTTCCGTGCAGTGAATGTTCATTCTATTTCTGTAATAATGACTGCATAATCCTACTATATTTAAATTATCTCCAAGAATCTTGTTCATTCTTTTTTTTTTTTGTAAGGTAGACACTATAACTGCTGTTACCATCTTACTGTCTAAAAAAAGCAGGAAAAGTGAGAATGCAGCAATAAGTTCAAGGTGACAAAACATGTTTGCAGCAGAGTAAGTCACTTGAGTTTTCTGTTTACTGTGTGAGGATGTACATGCTTCCAAAAGTCTAATTATAACTAGAAAAAGTCTATGGGATTTATTGCATTGCACCTAACCATTGCTTCGTCCAACTCCATGTATTGACTTATAATATGATGCATGAAATTAATGGAAATAGAAACAAGGTCATCTCCAATGAAAAAGTCTCATCTTCTGTGCACAGAAAAGAATGCTATATCTAATCTAAAAAATGGAATTGCTAGCAAGGAGCTGGAGCCTGGAAGTGTGTGTAGACAAGGAAGAAACTGCTATTAGCTGGAGGGGGAAAATTGATAAAAAGAAGTAAAAAGGCACAAACAATTTTCCTTAATGCTTTCAGCTGATTAATATAACAATCTGGAAATGATCAGTATGGCGTTTGGGCCATTAATAAAACCTGTCATTCCAATTCTGTAATGTTACACACAGTGCCAAGGAAGATTATTTTATGCCAAACTTTCTGTAGTGCCTGGTGTAAGGAAAATATGCTTTCTATTTTTCTTCTCTTTTATTAAAAGAAGACATTGCAGGACTCTTTATCCTAAAAGTATTCGATCCTTTCAGGTTTACATGATTATATCCTCTTTTTATGAAGAAACACACAGTACATATACTCAAATAGTATCACTAATCATGCACTTCCTCTAAACCAGCAAGATGACCTCAAAGTGACTCTCATTTCATTAGATATGAAAGCCTCTTCTCTTGTGTCAGAATGTATGACCTTGAGTCCTACTGAGGCATAATTACACATGCACAATTAGTTTTGTGGAGTTTAACTCATTTCATTGGACAAGGACGTGTGACACTCATATAAAGCAGGCCCTGATTTAACCAATGACCTGAATTCGGTCTCAGAAACATAGAAGTCCAGAACAGCACCACTTCATTTATTCATGTATTTACATCATTCTGATCTAAGTCAAATCAGAGCAGCTAAGATACTTGTATTATTAGTATTCTATTTTTATATAGCCATTTTCAGCAGCAGATATTCAAACACTACCTAAAGTAGTTCAGATCTACCATGACCAATCTGAGATGCAGAAATACCTGTCTGTGAGAAGGAAATGATGTGCCCAAGATCACACAGTTACAGAATCCTGTGCTAGCCACTATTCTCTAACCAGAGCTTTGTATAATGTTACTAAACCGCATCACAGTTGTGGTGGATTGACCCATCCATCTACTCTCAGTCCCTCTCCTCTACAGCACAAGCAGAGAAAACAGGATGGAAAAGGTCTTTGGAGATAAAGGTCCCTTCAAACAAAATCCATTCTATGGTTCTATGAAAATGGGAACAGGATTTAATACGAAGACAGTACAGACTGCAGTTCTCAATTTTCCTATGCTTGTTCCACCCCAACCCAATTTGATCCCTCTCTTTCTCACATTTGGTCCTTCCCCTAAATGTCCCATAACAATTTTCATACATTCCCAAAATTCCCTCCAAACATTCCATAAGGAGATTTATGCACTGCCCCCCCCCCCCCCCCCCCCCTCCCCCCAAATATCCAATAATCAGTTTGCTTTTTCCCGTGTGGCACATGGGAAACTTGTTTCCTCCCTTCTTATCAGTTACAAAATTCTGGTTGAACCCTCTAAAGGGTTAACTCATTGGCCCCTCAGCCAGTGACCTGAGAGCTCAGGTCTTTGCTTTTGTCTGTTATCTCTTATTTTCCTTAGGGCTTGTATATCTGGTGTTTAATTTATTACTTTTCCTGCCTGTTATCTTTGTCTGTTATCTTCGTCTCTTGTGCTGATAGCTGTTAACCAGATATCCTTACATTCTACACATCTTTGCATCAGTCAATGCTTGGATTAAAGAGCTGGAATCGAGACATCAAGTGTATAGTAGACCTGAAAGCGCGCTAAAGGCTTTGGCTCCAGGGGCTCAGCTCAAGAGCTGAATCCTGGATTTCATTTTGCAAGAGGTGCCAAACCTCCTTCCTATGTTTATCATATCAGCTATTTATATACATCACAGGAAAGACCAAGGCTATGTGGAAATGAGTGTGCTGTGTCTTCAATATGCAACGAGCTGTATAAAAGTAAGAGCTAGTCGCAGTCTCATGACAATGACAATGAAATTACACAATGTCAGAAAATAGTACATTTCTGTCTTATGGCTAAGGGTCTGGGCCACACAGACTGAATGGCTAATCCTAAATCACACAGGGTTTATTGATGGCTTGGCTTCGCAAGTGAAGATTTGGGAAGGGCTTTAACCACGCTTACTACAAGCACGATGACCAAGGGCAAGTGAGATATCCAAATTAGATTGGAAAAAAGGCTGCTTAGGCAATCAGGAAGTGTCCAACCATGACTGTCAACTCCTGAGCTAACCCGAGCTACCCATGCACTGGTCTGCCTACATGCAGCATTGGATCTGCAGCTTCCCATGCACCTTGTCATCTACTGTTTAGACCCTCGCCCATCCATACAGACAAGTGGCCCTTCCAGCCTGCGCAGTGGATTTTTTAGGTGAAGAGCAGCTTGCACAGAACTGGCCCCACCCTTTACACCTGAGGTTTAACTGCCACAGCCTAGTTAGCTAGGATGGTGACAGCAAAGTCCACAGGTCATAGGTTTTGTAAGAGTGTCCTTCTCTTTGATGGAAGAACATACAAGGCTAGATGAGCTCCGTCAGCCTGGCTTTGAAGATAGGAGTTTTTCTTCTCCTATGAGGAAGGCCTGTCTTTGCTAATGAAGATTCAGAAAGGCCTTTAACCATGCATTTTGAACAAGAATGTCAACTCCTGGGTCAATCACAAGCAGCTGATGACGCAATAGCACAAGAAGCGTCTAGGAGGGTTCTGAGAGGCATTCAGTCATAAGCCCTGCAGATGGTAGCCGCGCACCAGTGGCTCCTCAGCCAAGCGCACGCACCACTGGTCTGAACCTGCGGTTCCTCTCATACTGAGCAGGATTACTACTGCAACAACACAACATCGGTAGGGTAAAACTAACCTGTCTTACACAGGGTTTTATTACAGACTGATAATTGGACCTTTCTCCCTCAATTCTCAACCTAGTGATTCAGACACATAAAAAAAAACCACCCAAATCACATTTGGAACCTTCCCCAAATATGAGGATACCAAGTTAAACATGAAATCAATGGTCTTCCAAGTACACTCCTCAGCTTCCCTTAAGCCTTACCAAGAGTTTCTTATTCTTTCAGAGTCCAAAAGGGTCTTCAAAGCTTCTCTTCACAGAGAAATTCTTTACCTTCAAAGCAGTGCAGAGCTGACTTAGGGGCACTTTTGCACCAGTTTATGCTCGAGTGAGAAGATCTCACCCAGCTCTAGTTAAAGAAGACAGAGCAGAAGAGAAATAAAGACATATTTTCACTCTGTTTTATCAACATAACATAAATTAAATTAGCACTGGCGTGCCAGCACATTCCTCAGTCACCAATGACTTTGCTGTGTTGCTGTGTCTGTGCTGTTACATGCAGTGATGTCTGCACCACCCTTCACAGTCAGCTACTTGGCTGTCATGTGCATAACATGATCCTCTCATCTTCACTTCACTGCCTGTGAAGTCAACAGTCTGTCAGAGGGCAGGCAGCTTCAAAGACAAGGAGATAAACCAATAAATAAATGCTAACTTATGCTTTGTGGTGTCAGTGACTCTTAATGATCCCTCATCTGCTGGCTGTGATCTCTTCTGCACTCACCCAGCCTTCATTGTGGCCAAATGCTCAGCAGCAGCCGCTGAGCTCATAGAGAAACCCAGGTTTAAGCCTTTCCAAACCTTTTCCAAAATACAGAATAATTGATTCTCAGTCCCCTACCTTCTCTCTTCCTTAAAGATGGCACAGGGAAATCTTAGTGTAAATTATAATCATAATGACGTCTTAATTTGTCCTTATATCCTCCTCACAGCAATGCGAAAGGTGTGAAGAAGAAACTGGCTGAGCGTTAATCATTAATAATTGTGATGCAACCTACAGAGTCCACCAGATGATCTCCTTCAGAGATTTCCATCCTGTTGACAATTTCATATGAGCTTTGTGTAAATGCAAGTATTGCTGCTCATCTGCATTTTTGTTTTGTTGTTATTAGCACATTAAAAAAGCGTGTGATGGTACAATATTGCTTTGTTGCTAAGTGATGATTCCTCAATATGTGTTGGCAAAGCCAATGCAAGCAGAGCAAACTGATTTGGCCAGAGTCTGTAAATTCCCCATTGCTTCATTAAAAAAAAAAATATCATTTTCTTGTTGACAAAGTATTGGAAAAGGAATAGAAAGTCGTAATTTCAATGATCTTTGAACTGTAGGTCTTTCTATATTGGAAGTTGATTTATCTGAAAATTTGCTTATTGTCTGCATTGAATTTCCATGGCAAGGTTTTGGTAGCCAGGTTCCACAGAGTGGCTTGTGTGAGAAGCTGACAGAAGCTTCCCCCATGTCCAATTCCTGCTGGATCCAAGATGGACACATCTTTGGCCAAGCCCATCAGTGGTGGTGGTAGTACCTCTGGGATAACATACTTAAGAAGGGGGAAAAAAACCTCCTGCACAGCAGCAACTGAAGTGGGGGATAGAGGAATGAGAATATGTGAGAGGAATGGCTCTGCAGACACCAATCTCAGAGGTGAGGATTGAGGGGAAGGTGTTTTAAGATTCAGTTTTATTCTTCATTATTCTGCTCTGATTTGATTGCCGATAAGTTAAACTGATTTCCCAGAGTCAAGTCTGATTTGCCCATGATGGTAACTGGTGAGTGATGTCTCCCTGTCCTTATCTTGACCCATGAACCTTTCATTATATATTCTCTCTCCTGTTCAGTTGAGGAGGAGAGTGACAGAGGTGCTTTGGCGGGCATCTGCATACCGCCAGGGTCAACTCACCACATTGTTGCTCACAGTCAAGTTTTCTTTAACCTTTAAATTAAGCTAATATTTTAAAATATGAACAGCCATAACTAAGTGATCTTCTCAATCTTATTGATCAATCAACATATTATACTAAGTCTATCTAGGAGTGAAAACTACAGACTGTGTCTTTGGGAATCAATTTAAACCAAATAACTAGAGATACTATTATGGTCTTATTGTAACTATGCAGCCATTTTTATACCTCTTTTTTTTTACCCCACTGAGTTTTATTTTTAATTTTATCTTATTTTTAAATTGCCCATATTTGGCAGGCTTGTTTTGGTGATCTTTCTAAATCCCTATGCTAACATCTTTAAATCTGGTACACATGCCTTTAAAGACAGACACATACTTATTGATGTGAAGAAAGAAGAAAAAAAAACCCAAACTGGAAGGTTATGATGAAGGAATAGACATCTTGCTGGAAATGTTTGATAATTGCTTCATGCCCTAACTACTGCTCTCATTCTTTGCAGGTGCAGGTGCTTCTGTTATCAGTTAGTGCTTAGTTTATGGCTAAAATGCTTTAGTTTATCCCATTAGGGATGGATAACAACTGTTATCAATTCACGGGCAGGCCTTAGCTCAAATTTAAGGCATCTACATGCAGTTATCTGTAGCGGGTGACTAAGCTCCAGGCATCAGAAAAAATGGAACTCTCAATCAATAGCTTTATTATGAAACCAGCTGGAAGATGTTTTAACCTGGTTTGAGCAATGTGTACTCCTAAGGCACTGCTCATTTTAGGGAGTGAAAAAGTTTCCTCTTGACTTTACAGGAAGCTGAATCATAGTTTAGCCCCAGATAGGAGCCAGGCACCACACAGCCACTCACTCCCTCCCCACGAACAGGATGGGGGAGAGAACTGGAAGGGTAAAAGTGACAGAACTCGTGGGTTGAGAGAAGAACATTTTAACAGGTAAAACAAAAGCTGCACACACAAGCAAAACAAGGAATTCATTCACCAGTTCCCATGGTCAGGCAAGTGTTCGGACATCTCCAGGACAGCAGGGCTCCATTATGCATGATGGTGACTTGGGAAGACAAACTGCATCACTCCGAATGCCCCCCTCCTTCTGCCTTCTTCCCCAACTTCATACGCTGAGCATGACACCATATGGTCTGGAATGTGCCTTGGGCCAGCTGAACTCTACTGTCTTGGCTCTGTCCCCTCCCAGCTTCTTGTGCACCTCCATCCTGCTCACTGGTGGAGTGGTGTGAGGAGCAGGAAAGGCCTTGGCTCTGTGTAAGCACTGCTCAGCAGTAATGAAATCATCCCTGTGTTACCAACGCCATTTTGGTAACATAGCCAAAACACAGCCCCACACTAGCTACTACAAAGAAAACTAACTCTATCCCAGCCAAAACCAACATATTCCCCATTACTTATTCCATACCATTTGCCTCTTGTTCAGGTCCCACACTATACAATGCAACCTTATTAACACACACACTCCCTCCTCCCTCTTTCCATCCTTTAACATAATGCACAGATATCATTCCTTTAGTCTATGGACCAGCCCCGCCAGTCCTGTAAAACATCCATAAAATGTCCCCAGATGTCCACAAAATGTCCACTGAGTTAATTTAGTCCATAACTCTGGCCTCCATCTGTTATGGTGGCCTCTCAGGACAGAAGAGGTGATGTGTTGCATGTAGCTATTGGGCACCAAAGCCAGCTCAGGCTGGGTCACTGCTGCACTTGCACTGCTTCTTGTAAGACCTGTCTTACACTATTTTAGGTGGTTCCTGCTATAGTAATTCTTATAACAAGCAACTCAAATCGTGGGTTGCAACAGCTTGAAGGTATTTTCATTACAATCTCCACCCCTGGTTCTGCTGGTCAGGTCATAGGATTTAACACTGCAATGAACTCCTCCCTTGCTTCTGCTCTGGCTTGGACTTATCCATAGACTGCAGTTCCTTAGGGGTGTACCTGCTCCAAGAGGAGCCTTATCTAGGAGCCACAGTCTCTCCAGGGCTATACCTGCCGTCGCATGACTTATCTGCATCCACACTTTGAGGTACACATGTATCAGCATGGACTTTTCCTTGGGCCACAGTCCCTTCAGAGCTACATCTGCTGTGGCACAAATATAACCACAGACACAGATACTTCAAGATGTACCTGCTGTGGTGTGGACCCATTCACAGCCACGGATGCTTCAGGGTGTCCTGGACTCCTCCACAGGTCACAGAACCTTTGACTCCAGCTCACACTGAATTCCAGTCTATCCAGTCCAGCAGCACAGGAGCAGCAGGGATGCCTGGGCCATCTGCCAACACAGGCACATCACCACTGCTGTTATCAGAACGTTCCCAGGCACAGCAGATAGGATGACAAGCAGCACAGCAGTACAGTGAGATCTGAAAGCAAAAAGTAGCCACTAACGAGCACTAGACTTTAATGCAGAGTAAGGTAATCAAGAACAATGGCAACCAATTAATATAGGGAAACAGCAATGACAGTGATAAATTTGATCTAGCACGTTCCGATCAAATCTGTTGTCTTCTTGAACCCCACAAGCCCCATGCTGGGTGCCAAAAAGGGATGTTGTGGTTTAACAGAAGTCAACAAATAAGCACTAAATGCTGTCTATATACAAATCCACATATCCTGCTTTTTGAACACATCTTCTGAGTGCATTTTCAGACCTATAACATAGACAGTTGGGTGATTACATTAGATTACATTTACATACTTTAAAAACAAATATGGAGCGTGTCCTAATTCGAGACATCATTCCTGCAAAGTAATGGTATCTAGGACACACGTATACCACCCTAAGAAAAGTGAGTTAGTCCCTTTCCTGATATTCGCGTTGGGTTTTTTTCCTACGGGCTAATGCTAAAGAACCAGAGCCAACCTAGTTTTGTAGAATATAGGATATGTTTATTCTTTCTTCCCTATCCCTCTCTGCTATAGTGCAGAGAGCACGAGCTGCACCAGCACTTATCTAGTAATGCTTTTACTCATTAGCCCTGGGGTAAATTAATGACTGCACGCTAAGGCATGGAAAATTAAGGTCTTCCTTGATGTTTAGCATACTAATCATGACTTTTTAGTTTGAAAATGTTCTCTTTCCCTGCTGACCCTTCCTAATCTTCCAGTTACTCAAGGCAAAAGAATAAAAACAAAAATAAAAAACAATGTTATTTCTCTGTTGCATGGGGAAATTCAAACCCCAGTTTAATTCTCATGTCTAAAGTTCATGTCTAAAGTTCTTTGATAACACAGCCTGTAACCAAGGGAATTGCTTAATTCTGTTCAGTTTGCTCATCCCCACTCACACCCTTAATGAGTTCCTGCATAAATTAAGCTATAATTAATAGTGTGACATTTCGGACCACGTGTTGTGGATTTTAAAGTTATGATTTCCTGATGGAATCCAATCCCTGCGTTTAGTTTCTCCTTGTTTACTATAACAGTTTCCCAAGTTTTTCACACCAAAGTGCTTGCAATGTGGTTCCATGCATAGTAATCAGATCAGGGTAAGGTTACATAAGAAGAACGAACTTCACTTTCATCCTCTCTAGGTAATAGATGAGCAAGTCAGACAGGATATCAGTGTGCTTTCAAACAGGGTATATTTAAAAATTCATGATGCAATGCTATCTTATGCTCTCTCGGTTTAGAGGAAAAAGCTTGGTTTGACAAAGAGGCTTCCAATACCCAAAGCAAAATGGTACCACAACTGTAAGTGTACAGCACGGAACAGAACCACTGATGGTATCATCGAATCTCAGAAACACAGAATCATTTAGGTTGGAAATGACTTTAAGATCATTGAATACAACTAAACCCAACATTGCCAAGTCCACTACTAAACCATGCCCTCAAGTGCAAAGTCTACACACTCATTCTGCCTCTCTTCTGTAAAGCTGAATCTCAGATCACATGAGAAGAAAGCAAAATAATGTAACCAAGTGGGCTGCAAAGCTTAGTGTCATTTTAAGTTACATTACACTGCATAGACCATCACACTGTTTGCAATGGTAACATTGCATTGACAGGTAAAGGAACTACCTGCTTACTTACAAAGGTCTCTTGGGGGAAGACCCCTTTCAACCTTGAATTCTGGACAGGCTGAATTCTTCTCAATTTATTAATTCTATTACTAATTAATCGTGTTGAGAATGGCTATTTATCAAGAGATGAATCTCCCAGCATGGCTTACATAAAGAATTTAAAGAGCCCTGAATGATCCTTGAAGGATAAAGACGCATGAGTCCTTGCTTTCCTGGGTCAGGAGAAAAATATGGAACTACCCCTAATTCCGTAATAGTTAGGTTTGTGCCTGTTGCAGTAAACCAGGGCAGGAGCAACAGGAGAAGAAAGCAGAAAGGTTTCTCCCACCTTCCCTCAGTATCCAGAGAATCAGGCAGCACAATGACCCACCCTGGAGAAGAGGACTTGGTTGCAGTCCTTCCAGCACTGGTGTTCTTGACCTATGTTCACATGGGGTCCTGGCAGAGCTGTCATAGGGCAAATGAGAGCTCCCAATTACTGTGCCTCTTCTCAGGAGGCAAAGATGTGCCCTAATGGGTTTGGAGCCTAACCCATCTCAGGACCTGCTCAAGGTTTCCTACCAGATCAGAAGAATAAAAGGAGGAGGACTACAGAAGAGGTTCTGGATAAGACAACCTTCCTGACAGAAGGGCTAACTACAACCCAGCACTAGTCCTGATTACTCCAGACACCTCTGTTGCTGATATTACTAAGCAGAGCACTCTTGTGTGTGGGTAATAGAGTGGCCACTGTTTTCCTCTAAGGAGGGGCAGTAAGGAAATGCTTTTGATGTCAGCACATCCATTTGCGCATCTGGTATTCAGGAGACTCTTTCCACCGGTTTTAATGAAGAAAAGAAGATGCAATGCTCAGTGAGGGAAGTTTACCCTCCTGGCACTATAACTCTCCATCTGTTCTGCAGGCAGAATGAAAACTTCAGTGTCAAGAGCAGTGACATCAACATTAAATGCACTTTTTTCTCTCCGTTTTTAGGAAAAAAAAAAATAAAAAATGCGAAGAATCAGAAAGAAAAGGATAAAAGTGCCTTTCCAGAGGCACTTCTCCTCTGAAGAGAGAAAACAGTCTGGGTGGATGCTGAGTTGAAAGAATTTAAGAGTGAACATGTCAGTTAACAGTGATTTGGCTTGAATGATACCTTCCCAGAGGAAAGAGGTAACTCATAAAACTTTCCTTCTGGAAGCTTTCAGATTCCAGCTAATTAATTGCAGCAAGTTATCTTTTAAACTAGAGGTGCGCCAGGGCAGACCCAGCTGCTTCTGAAACTCCTACTGTTGCCAAGTCTTGCTTTCACTACTTTAAAAAACAGCTCCGAAATTTATCAGTGCAAAAACCCTTGAGGGTATAAAGATAATGCAGAAATACAGCATTTTTTTAATAAAAAATATCTCAATGAAGAGAAGAAGGGAAGGGAGCAGAGGAAAACAGGTCTTGCTCTGAAGCTTTCAAACTTGAATGCCTTGGAATAAAGCTGCGTGCCCTGCAGGCTCAAAGGCTGCTGAGCATTGGAGCTGGTTTGCCAGCTGAACAATTTAGGGTGAGCCCATCATTCTCCCTGCTTTAAATTTATCATTGTACAGGTCTGCAGGGCCTTGCCTCCTATTGGAGAGTGTTGCTTTTTGCTGTGTCTCCTTCATCTGACACACATCCATGGGCTGGGATTTGTCTTCTACCGAATGCTCCTGCTCTAATGTGTACGAAACCTGGGTTTTTGGTAACACAGCCTGGGCATGATGGTCTATTGACTGAGCAGGAGGGAGGTTCATAGGCTCTAAGAGTTGCATGAGGCTGCAGCATGCTACAAGGAGGGCCAACATCATCTGAGTGTCTTTCCAAGCAAAATGCAAGCTGATGTGTTTGTTTGACTTTGCTCTCTCGTGGAAGCTCCCCCAGATGCACAAACTGACTTGGGCTTCTTACTTGCATGTGAAAGCAAGTAAATAAAGAAATTCTCCTCAATAACCTTCAGCTTTGTTATTGATGAAAAAGCTGGCACAGGTGGGGTACATCTACAGTGGTTTATGCGTATTAACATGTGTAAACATGTATTACATCTACAAGTTTATTACATCTGCAAGTTTATTAGCTCCCGTTAAAAAAGCTGTATAGACAAGGACACTTACTTTTCAACTAGCAGCTGAAGCTCTTGACAAAACCCTTACAGAGTATCCTGCCAAACCAAACAAAAGCTAACATTGCTGTTTCTTTTTCATTTTCACTGTTATTTTAGCCTACACTAAGACCACAGCTTTCCTCAAGCTGAGTAGATTGACCTAGATTAACCTTTACCAGGCTTCTGGATCATACAGAAGATGTTCAAATACCTGGGTGATAGCTAACCTTAGAAAAACCTTGATATGTAGCTTGTAATTCATGGTCAATACAGTGTGAAAGATTGAAGTCAGTGGCAAACGGTTCTGTTTTGAATCTGTATCCCTCACAAGAAAGGAAAACTAAACAAAATAAGACTGTGCAATGACCTAAATAAGCTGTATTTTATCATGCTTAGAAATTAAAATGAAAGTGGAGCATCCATGTTTATACCCCTGAGCCCCACAGAGCCACAGATGGAGTTTGCCACTTTAAATTTCTAAATGAACGTTGTGCCTTAAAGAATGCAGAGGAATAACTGGTAGCAGAAAACTTGTTCAACTGTAAATGGTGTCATTCTGTTAGAAAGATGTAGGGAAAAAAGACATAATAACGATTATCACAAAGTGGGAGAATAAGGTGAAAAAATAAACTGTAATTTCAAAGTCATAAAAGCACTTGGGAGGCAGGTTTTTTATCCACCTTCTTCTTTTTGTACTTTTGCACATCAGAGCAGAGAGATCTCAATAGAAAGACAGTTTGAAAAGACTGACGAGAGCTAACAGGACCAGAGTTTTCTTTTACAAGTGACAGTGCATTTTGATTAAATATTCAGGCTTATTAGACGCAAAAGTGTAAAACTTACAATTCTGATTCAAGGCAGAGCCCAGAGGATCAATAATGTAAGGACTCTGAGCTAGGGATTGTACAGCTGGGGTGGCTCGAGTCAGCCTCCATCACTTTCCATGCTCACATTTCTTCCTGAGGTAGCTGCCTTCCTGAGGTACAGCTAAATAGACTGCCCCAGCTGCTTCAGCCGACTGAGCTCACAGGCTAAAATTGGTCCTGACTAAGTTTAAAACACTAGCTTACATATTGCAGAGAGTCAGCAGCTCCTGCAAGAGCAATTGAATCATTTCTGCAGATTTCTTTAAGAAATGGGTCAGAATAACAATTGGGGCCAGGAAATATCACTGCTGTCCTGAGTAAAGTTGTATTCTCTCCTGAAACAGAGAAGGGAAATATGCCTATATTCAAGGAAGCACCTAAATGTGTGTTTACATTAAGTATGTGCTTAACCTCACTGATTAGAATAGAGTTTAAATGTACATTTAAATGTTAAGCATATGTGTATGGGACTTCACAGAAGGCATGCAGCTTTGAATCAGAGTCTAAGGTAATTAAGACAGCCAGCTCATCCTGAATACAGCTTCATTGAAGTCAAGAATACGTTTTTATTCTTATTGATAAAGAACACCAAATTTGTGTGATGGAAATGTTCCATAAGCTACCCCAATAGCTAATTCCTGCTATGGAATCCAAATCTCTTGCTATGGGAAGAGCAGGATCAAGTCTAATATGATAGACTCTCTATATAAAATCCTGGTAACACAATTTTCTCAAAATCAGGCAAGCAGTAGAGGGTTTTATTTGATTGGAATGTTCCAAGTTTGAATATGATCTCAGTGATTCCATGATCAATGGGTTACATTGTGATTGTGAAGTTGCAGTAGATCTTGACCATAACACATAGCAACAACTAGTTCAGTCTAGGACTAAACCCTGTGTGGGTCCACACTAATGCAACAGTCATGCTCAGAGTCATCTTTGTAAACAGTGCCAAATCCATCAAGGTCCTGTTTAACACTGTAACTGCAGGGCAAAAGAAAGTCCTAAAACCTCAAGCACAAGCCCAAGTGGCCTATTTTTGCAATACATTCAATAAATATTTAGTATCTTTGAGAACTAGTGCATAAATGTTTTCAACGGGAAACCTCAAGCATATAGCTATGACAGCAACATGAAATGCCTTCTTTTGTCTGTTTGTGAGGGTTGCAAAAGTGAAAAGCAGCACAGCTATGTGCTTCTTTGCTACCTACTTGGGAGACCCAAATTTTCTTATCTGAATGTAGTTAGCTCCATTTTCTGACAAATCCATGGACTCTCAGCTGTTCCCTAAGTTTTCCAAACATTCCTACCTGTTCCTTATTTTTCCCTTAGCATCTCAATGATTCTTTGGTTCATTCTTCTTCTGAAGTGCTCATACCAAGCTCTCCCCTTTACTCTATTTTCCTGGCAGTTATTTATACCTATATTACAGTTTATAACCCTGCAGGCAGTCTCTTCAGTCTGCCTAGCAGAATTGCCATTGCAAATTTTGATGGCTTCTCACATATAACCAGCATCAATAGCAAAATCCTTTGGGATTTTGTGGAGTCTTCTGGAATCAAAGCTCCTGAGAGTCAGAAGGAGACATATTTTCCCATCTATGCTCAAATTCCTGGTAGTCTGAGGAATGTAGAGGGATGGTCGTCGGTGGTGTGGCACTTAAATGTGCAGAACTTTCTGAGACTCATTCTTTGGGTACACCTGACCCAGGACTATCTCTCAGTTTCTAAAGCTGAGTACATTCAGTTCTGCTCTACCAAGCCTTAGTCTTGGGCCGTGATTGACTCCAGTGTAGTTCAATGCCTGTCACAGTATATGTGGCTTGAAGGCTGATGTAAATGGAGGAGGAACCCTTGACTAGTTTAAGTGTTAGATCTAAGTATTTGAGCTTACACCTACGATGGGGTAAAAGTAGGAGATAACTTATTCCTGAGAATGGCTTTCTCTTGGATACCTAAAGCGTAGACTTGATTTCTTTCCAGACATCAAGTACAAGCTAGCTTGGTGGTAGCAAACACATGGATTATAGCTGCCAGCAGTGTCCTTGCCCATTTCAGATCCATGTGCCTGGTCTGATAGGCTTGGCTTCATACATAGTCATCATCCTATTAAGTCTGAAAGCAGATGTGGATTTTGCATTGTTAAAGAGTTTGAGCTCCACAGGTCTTCTGTTAAAGCCGGAAAAAACTCAGTGCAATATCGGCCCCCCCCCCCCCCCCGCCCCCAGCAGCTTTGGGATTTGGCACTGCAGTGTTTTAAAATCATCCTTTGTGCACCACAGCAATTTTCTTGTGATTTCCTTATTTGAGTTCCCAGCCTCTTGTAAGAGCTGGGTTACAGGAGGAATGAATTGGCCCCGAGGTCTTCTGTGACCACTCCTTCTTACACTGCACTTCTGCTCCCTCCCTTTGGAAAGGGAGTTACACTGGCTGCAGCTTTCATCTTCATTCCTATTCAGTCTTTAGCAGTTCCCCTTTGATGCTTCCTGCCATCTCTCCCTTTCTTGCTGTGCTTTGACGGCTTGCTACTGCAGGCACAAGTAAGACCACACTGTGATGAGCTGCCTCAAAGCAATGTCTTGCTGGTAACAGGTACCTCTGCAGTGGAAGCTGTCAGTGTGCTGCTGTAGGGAGACAATATGCTCCTCTCTGTCTTTTCAGATTCATCCCCTCTTGGGACTCACAAGGGCACTCCTCTTGACCAGAAATGTCAAACCACAGTTTGAAGCTGGCAGTAGATAAACTCTGACAGGGTTCAAATCTGCAAGCCCTGAGAGCAGTTGCTTGCATTGATGTGCTTCCTGAAGGTCTGCATCTGCATTAGGAGTGCTGCTGATGTTTCCGCTTAAAGGTTTAGCATTTAAAGAGGTACCACAGTGAAACACAGAGAGGGGCATTATTCCGAGTTTCTGAAACTCTTAAAGCCTAAAAGGGGGTTGTTTCTTATCCTGATAGGTGAAACATTAAAACAACAGAACAGAGATTCTGAATGTTTATCCAGAAAAGATACAAAACAACAAAACAATCCGGAGAAGGAATGTATATTCCTGTAAAGAATAAAGAGTGAGGAGATGAAATGGTTTCAAGTGCAAGAGGTCTCGCAGTGAACAGAAAGAACAACACTCAAAACACACTAGATGGGAGGAAATTTTCTCATGCCTTCTGTTTACTCTCAGGAAAATGTAGTCCCTGCTTCAACTCAGCAAACACCACGAGCTGTAAGAGAGTGAAATATTATTCTATTCTCTAGGGCTGAGCAAGGTCAGGATAAGAAGGTTACAGGGCCAAGGAATAGCCAGAATGTGTATGATTCCTCAGCTGATTGCCAGCTGATGTGCTTGAGAGCAGCAGCCCTGTTACAACCTTACCCAAGGAACAAAGAGAAAAGCTTAATTTCATTTGTCTTTCATAGTATACAGCATAAACTGAATACAAAGATCCCACCTCCTACATGTCTCAGGCTTTACCAATGAAAAATAAGAGATAAGTCCAATACACTAAATCCTAGCAATGTTGTGACAGATGGGCATTTGGCAGCCTTTGTATATGCATAAAGCTGGAGTGACAATGGAAAACATGGGGCTTGAAAACATGGGGAGTTTCTGAGCAGACTGAATCACAAGAAAAGTCTTGGGATTTGGACTGGTGCTTTTTTGTTTAGCCAGGCACAGCTTGCCAAGAGAGATGTGGGAGCTTCCTCCGTGTTTTGAAGAACAAAATATAGAGATACAGGTAGAGTTTATGGCTTTTATCCCATTGAGAGATTGAGCCTTGTTTCTGCTAGAATGTGATAATTTCTATAGAGAGAAAAATTAATATTGGAGAAAGGATCACAGTCAAGCGGAATCCTGGTTCAATTGTATTTAATATCCTGAGACATCCTCTATGGGTAGAGGTTACATCCTGGCACCTTTTTCTTTGTAGATGCCTACACAAAAGTGACCCCTAAAGAGGCAGTGTCCAATCTTTAGTGACTCTTAACAAGAACGTCATTGAGAAAATTGGTCTCAACGTAGAATTCTGCTTCCATTTAGAAAACCAGAGGAATTACACATGAAGCATTCATCTGACATAATGGAGGCTGTACAAATGGACATATAAGGGAATGAAAACTCCTGAAAGTAAATAAAAACAAAACCAGAACACAAATCTGCAGCAGCAAAAAAAAAAAGGGGTTGAAAACAAATAGTTTTGAAGTTGTTTTGGCTGTTTCTTGTAAATTATGCAGATGATGTGGGCTATAAAAATAAAATCGTTCTGCTCTGACACTTACCAACGCTCCCACTGTTCAAGATATTGGCATCCACACGTCTGCAGGGAAGGCTGAGGAGGGAGTGCTTCACTTCAGGTCAGCCTATTGCTGTGACTTCCCTTTAAAACATTTTCCTGAAGAGCAGAGTTGATACTTCAAACCATTCCACTGTTAAAATGACGCATGCATTGTGATTAGATATCCTTGGAGACAACACTGGGTTTAACACACAATTTTTTAACATGGAAATCCTTTGTTTGCTGCCCTTGAACATTTCTGCAAAAGGTCCTTTGCAAGGGAATATTTTAAACGTAAGTGGAGGGATCCATCCAAAGACAGTGGCTGTTCACGCACCAACAACCTATTGTTGCTGCAGATATGGGTATTTTATCTTTGCACTCTGAGCTACCGCAATTTTGCTGTAACTATTCAAGCCCCTTACAAAGGAATTAAATTCCATGTAAAAGCAAAGAAAATAGTGAAGAAGCTGGTGCAGCATCTTTCTGCTTCCTTTCAACATCTTTCTTTTTTTTTAGCTTTATTTTATTTTCAGTTTTTAAGTCTAGCTGAAGAAAAGGCTGTGGTGCACTGAAAGTGTTTCCTTTCTTTCTGCACAATATGGTAAGCTTTATGTACCGCTTTATATAAATGTTACTGATTAAACCTGTTCTTAATATTTATAAGCATTTTAAACCTGATGCTAATGCAGCGCGGCTCTCCTTAAAGATATCACAGAGCACAATCCTCAAGGCAAAAAACTATGAAATAATATTTTTTTGAGATGACACTTTTCTTCACTTTGCATAAATTTAACACTGTGCTCTCTGTACAATATGTGATCTTCTTCCTAGCTCCCCACAGACATAAATAGATCTGGTGATATGTCAAGAAAGCAACAGAAGCTTCGGAAAACACCACACATTAAGGATGCTGAATTTAATTTCCTGCTTTTGTTTTGGATGGCCTACTTACTCTTCAAAAGCCTTGCCATGTTGTGATGAAGAGTGGAGATGAAGGAACTATTAGACTATATCCGGCTTCATACGAAACCTCAGCTGTAAACACCCAACAAACAATATTCATGGAGGCCTTGAGGTGCCTGTAAACAAAAATAATGGCATGGTGCAGTCACCTTCATTTAGAAGAAGTTTCTATTGTACATCATGGTCTTCCAGTGGTCCTGCTTCCAGGCTGATTGCTATTTTGCAAGTTGATAAGTATGGAGAGAAAGATCTGCCTGGAATAGCTGTTCTACACAAGTCACGTGGAGATCTTGTGACTTCTTACTTGAAACTCTCCTTTATTTTTTAAGGACATTTGGTATTCCTAATGTAAAAAGCCTTCATAGCTTGGGCACGTAATAAATGTCTCACCCAGTTGTAAATGCAAAGTGTACAGGAGGACTAATGCTGGATAAAATGAAAAAATTACACATAATTGGCCAAATCTGTTAAAGGCCAGACTCTCCATGTGTGTTACCAACCAGTCTTGATATTCCCCCTCCCTCCACTTTGCATCTCCGAATGGCATTCTGCACAGATCATAGCGTCATAAAGAATTTACTTCTCCTAGTTCCCACATTTCCTTGGGTCATCCCCTCAGCTAGTCAAGTGCTGGCATAACCCTAGAGTAACTATAGCCTGGGGCTCCTTCAGAATTGCAGACTGAGCCCATACATCACAACATTTCAGATGTATTGCTACCTTACTAAACCACTTCCAATGCCGCCAGGCAGAGAAGTGCCTTGTACAGTGCAGGCTACAGCTCCCTCAATGGCAGGTAGGTTTTATTTGGAAACTGAAGGCACAAGGACGATTTCTTTGCCTCTCCAAGGCTGGGTTCAGTGTAATTCAGGTCATTCTCAAGGAGAGAAGCACTTCACAGTATATTTTTTAATCCATGATGTCTCATTGATTGATTGATTAGAGATTGTAGTGATAGGACAAGGGGCAACAGGTTCAAACTTAAACAGGGGAAGTTTAGATTGGATATAAGGAGGAAGTTCACTAGTGTAAGGGTGGTGAGGTACTGGAATGGGTTGCCCAGGGAAGCTGTGAATGCTTCATCCCTGATGGTGTTCAAGGGCAAGTTGGACAGAGCCTTGGGTGACATGGTTTAGTGTGAGGTGTCCCTGCCCATGGCAGGGGAGTTGGAATTAGATGATCTTAAGGTCCTTTCTAACCCTAACTATTCTACGATTCTATGATTCACCTGCACATTCCTTCAGCCCTTTCCCCAATTCTCCTGATTTCCTGTCATTCTGTTATCCTTTATGGGAAAGGAAAAGGAAGCAGTCTCTTTTGCTCCCACCAGCAACAGTCTTTCCCTTTTTCCTAGTTAACAATGAATAGTCAACGGTTAGCAATACTTTATATAGGCTAGATAAGAATCATTAACCACCTCCTCTATTAGAAAATGAAGAAAAACTGAGGAAATATACTCTAAGGGTTTGTGGCTGTAACACTGGACACAGAACAGCAAGCCAATGTGTTCTCTCCTTTACACTTTGTGAGTATGCTGTTGAAGGCTTGAAGGGTTATTGCAATGTTCTTTTAGACAAACATTTGCAGAATGCTTGTATGGCAAGTTATTGCTTCCAGGTATCCGTATTCCTGCACTGAACAATAAAGAGTTTATATAGGTGAGGATGTAGGGTTCCAGGATAGTATACACATAAAAGTGATCAGAAGCTGAACATTTAAGGTGTAGGTAAGAGAAGCTGTAACAAGTGTCACTGCGTGAGTCACTGCACTTACCACCAACTGACCTATGAATCTAGTGTCTGATTAGATGGCCTTCATTCATAATTGGTTCCCATTTGGTAAAATGAAATATAATATTCTTCAATATCACTAACCCGTTTGCACTGATTTGAGACCAGATGTTTATATCTTAGCCGGTTTTTCTTTGCCAAAGGTTTGGCATTCAGACTTCAGTGCCTTGACTTCATTTGTCACTTCACTGTGAAGCAGGTCCAACTTTCATTTTCTGGTGTTGCCTACACAATGTTCCAAAGAAACATGCAGGACTGCAGGAAGGGAGAGGGAAACGTAAAAGTAGGTGAGCAAACATCCTAATTTTAGTAGCATTGATAAATATCTAAATTATGAAGCTTGTAACTTTAAATAAACCCATCAGAGGATGTCTAGTCAACATACACTTGATTAAATATTTTCTTATTTGACTTAGCCTTACCATCAAACAATTTTCTCTGTTCACAAACAAAGTGGAGATGATTCAGCTTATCTGCATGGAAGGAAACAGTGAATTTGGGCTGCCGGAACAAAACTTCCTGGTTTGATTCTTCTCAAAAATAACATAAGTGTAACAAAAAAGCTCAAGAAAAATTCCAAAGGTGATGGATGCAGCCAGGGTTTTTATGTCTTGCTGGCAAAAGTAGTTTAAGATATTTTTAAAACTTTTCCTTGGTGAATTAAGGGAAAAAAAATCCCAATAATTCCAAAAATTCTTGCTGAAACATGACACAAAACCACACAAGATGCTTAGTATGGAAATGCACACATCTAAAAGGCTTTACATCAGACACTAAAGAGAAAAAACACTATCAATCTGTAGTGAACAAGATAATTCCATACTCTTCTGGTTTGGAAAAAATTGGCTGTGGGGGAAAATTGTCTTTTGTGGAAGAAATAGAATTTTTTAAGTTTATTGAATGAAATCTACATGTAATTAATATTCTGTCTTATCCTGATATGTCATTCATTAAAAAATAAAATACTACTATAAAGTATCTGTTTAGCTTTTCCAGTTCTCTGTGGTTTCTTTATTTGGCTACAACTGTTACCAAAACGCACTGCAAGTTTACAAATAAGTCTTCTTCTTAAAATCCTTTTTTCAGTGATTTATGAATTAATAACATGAAGCTTAACCAGTAGGTATGGAGCGAGATGAAATACATTTATTTCTGGTTTGATGTTGAATGTAACAATTGTAAAAAGTAATCTGAGGCAAAATGTAAAAGAAATGTGATCATCTTGGGCCCTGCCAAACCAAAAGTGAAATCTAAAATAACTTTCTTTTAATCTATAACTTTTTAAATGTATACTGCTTCTTATATGCTCCACAATGTGTTTTCTAGAGGTACTGGTTGGTATAACAAAGGATTTATTACTTATGAAATTGTACTGCCTATCTCCTTAAATCATTATTTCTAGAAGTAGTATGGATGGAAAATAAGTCTTTGCATTTTATAATGTAGCACACACTTTTTATAAAGAAACATATAAAATTCAGCAAGCATTTGTGAATTATTTTGTCTCCCTCCCACCAAAGCTTAAATTTTTCAGTATTTGTCAGCAAATTGCTGTCTCTGTTCTAAGTCTAAAATGTGAAGAGCTGCAAATCACGCTTCAGAGAGATGTGCTCCTGGCTGTGCCCAAGGAGAGTCTCCCTTTTGTGCAAGAGCACACCATCACAGTGATGGCATTGTCAGAATCTGAGCTTCCCTCCCACTCTTGCCTGTGCTAACTGCTTTCCCAGCTAGGGTGCATGAAACAACATTGCAGTTCTTATTTCAGGCAGATTATAATTACAGCCTAACTAAACCGACTTTACAACTGATGGCAACATTTAATTCAGGCCATTAATCCACCCCTAACTGTTTCGCAGCTGTACAGAAAAACCCACAGATGCCTCTAATATTTACAGCACGATCAGTTAGAAGGTGACTACATCAGATTCCCAGGAGAAAATTCTTCTCAAACCCTTCATATTAGAGAAGTGCAGGCTCTCGTTCTCATATTCCTGTGCTAGCAACAGGTATATCTGTCTGCTCAGCCCTTCACACATTAATACGATTTTCAGCATTATGAAGATTCTGAGAAACTCTTGCCAAAGACTCAAGATAATTCAGTTACATTAAAAACTGGCAGTCACCACAAGGTGGATGTAGGGTGAGGTGTGCCTGCCCATGGCAGGGGGGTTGGAACTGGATGATCTTAAGGTCCTTTCCAACCCTAACTATTCTATGATTCTGTGACAACCCCTGCATGACTCGTCTCTACGAACCATCAATTTCTTCCAACTAGCCTAATCACATAAATGTGTTTTATATGCATATTTCATATACACGTGAGAGATCTTGGTGGCAGAAACAGCCACACTGATACATATATATGTATATATATATAGTTTACTGTAAACTTCATAGATCTTTTGGAGCACTCACCATGACACATGGCCAGAAACCATGTGTCCTAATTCCTGGTTCCTGGCTCCTGATTCCCGATACTTGTTTTTGATTCCCTTCTCATGTGTACATTTCCTATTAAGATATGGGGAATTTTTAGAGTGAGAACAGCAGAAAGTGATTCTCGAGAGAAACAACTAAGGTTAAATAACAGCATGTGTATAGAAAGCCTAGGAAAAATATTCCTCCCTGCAATGTCACCCAAGGAAGTTGTGAATGCTCCATCCCTGGCCATGTTCAAGGCGAGGCTGGATAGAGCCTTTGGGAACATGGTCTAGTGTGAGGTGTCCCTGCCCATGGCAGGGGGTTGGAAATAAACAATGTAAAGGTCCTTTCCAACCCAAACCAGTCTATAATTCTATGTCACACACTGCAGCTACTTGTCCCTAGTTTGTCATCACTCGGTGAACATTCAGTGAGAATATATCCTTTTTATGGTCCACTTTCTACTCTCCTCACAGTGCTTGTCTCAGTTTATCACACCCATTTACTGAAGTGACTTCAGTTCTCTGGATATCCAATGGGAAGGCAATTCCTTCTGCATCACAGACTTAATGACACTTCTGCATTGTTCCTCTTATTGCACTCTCGCTTCCTACCATGCTTCTGGGTCTTGGGTTCTCCCAGACAGCTGCAATAGCCCCAGAGTCCTGATTAGGGGCATGCCACCTTCTCCAGCACTGTTGAACTCTGAGGAGTTGCATTTCCATCAGGACTGCTCCATGCAGGTTTGGCGTGCAGAGCCAAACTCAGCTGATGAGGGTAGATACCTGTTGCTCTGTATAGGCAGTGGACATGAATGACTACCTTCCCTTGATACGGGATCATAAAAGGGCAAGTTCTCCACTGCATTTGAGGACACTTTTCCCATGCTACATGTAGTTTTAGCCAATATTTCTGTCAAAATCTCCAGTGTTGTTCTGCTAAAGGAGACATCCATTCTGTCTGTCCTTCAGGGCTGTTGAGAAATATTGGAAGAGGTTCAGTAACCAAAGATCTACCAGTCCTAAGATTAAATCTAGGGATCCATTAGGATCCCTTTAAGATCATCAAGTCCAACCTTTATCCCTCAAATGCCAAGGCCATTACTAAACCATGTCACTAAGGGCCTCATCTACATGCATGTTATTTGAACACTTCCAGGAACGGTGATTCTACCACTTCCCTGGGAAATGCTCTGCTGAACAGAGTCCTGGCAGGAGCTCTTAAGGATAACAGTCCTTTAGACAAAAATCCATTTTCACCTGTTGAGGTTTGGGTTTTTTTTTTGCAAAGATGTGCAAAATTTTTAATGGAGGAGAGGAAAAAGGTAATTGAAAAACGTATGAGGAGCACCAAGCAGGTCTTTAAAAGAGCTAAAAATACTATTGCCTTTATCAGAAACCCCTGTACTGAATAGAAAGTGATTGCTTCCCGGTTAAAGAAGATTCCACACAGACCTGTAGTATTAGATAACAGCAATCATTATTTATCAGGAAGTTTAATTCCTGTTGGTCTTTTACACATAAATTATCCAGTGCAGCTCATTACAGAAGAGGGAGACCCAACATAGGGGGAAAATGGAGTTAAATAAAAACATGCATTAACCAACAGATTGCCATAGGCCTGGCTAGTGGAAGCCTGCAGTCATATTTCTACCAGGGCAAGACAAATAAAGTAGATTTATACTGGATCAACAATTACTGTAACAGGCTTTAAAGGTTAAAATGGATAAATATGAAGTCATACAAAGCCCATCTTTAGCTATCAGCTATTTGGAAGATCGTGCTGTTTTAATAAAGGCTTGTTGTACAAAAGCTTCTGGAAATGCATCACAGAGTTCCTGTAGTAAACATATGTTGAAGCTATATATCCCTAGCTATTAATAATACTACAGCAAGTATCCTCCTGTATCATATCAGTGGTTTTTAACTGATCTTCATAAATATTTCTGGAGTTGGTTGAATTAGACTTCTAATGATTTCTCCATTAAATGTGGTCTGATCAATTTTCACAGCATCACTCGCAGAATGAAATCCAACAAATGGCGTGCTGCACTTGCATTTCCTCTATGGATTTTTGAAGCATTCTCTTAAAAATACATTTTTGTTTGACAGCAGAGACATCGATTTGACAACTTGCTTTGCAAAATTAGAGTAGCTTTCAAGCGAGGTAGTAATGCTGGGTGATCTGTGTACTACTTCACTGTTATTTGAGGTTTCAGCTCACATCTCAGTCACAGGGGGCAATTTGTCATTATCTCTGCTAATGGCTATGTGAATCTGGATCGAACTGTGTAGATGATAAATAAACATGTTGATTTCTAGTGAACTGCTATCAAAGGACACAATTTTAATATTTGTCATTAAAAAAAGGACAGCTTCCTTAATGCTACAACAGGGCACTGTGAAAGACTGGATGTACCATTTATAAAAGGTAGCATTTTAATTCTAATATATGAGCACAAGACATATGAGCTACAAGTGAGGCAGGCTAAAGGCCATCCAGTCCAGTACCATGTTTCTGAGCCTGGTGAGTAACTGCTGCTTAGAGAAAGGCCACAGCCACTTTTGAAGTTGATTGGGATAGCTGAATATTTTACATTCATCTATTAAACGAGATATCAAGGGTCATTCTAGTTGAAAAATGAAGGGATTTGCTAAGCTATTTTGTAAAAAAGTTCAGGAAACGTAGGGCTGAGATGAAATGGAAAATACATTGAGCCTAGCTAAAAGCACCTCATTAAAGCCCCATTTCATTAGCACAGCTTGTTAAATCAGTAACTTAAGGCTTAACAAAGGCCTATCTGCTGTTGCAGCTGTGGTCCTGCAGGGTTCTAGGTAGAACATCAATTGAATTATCCTGACAAACAGGAGAGATGGGTATAACAGCTTCTTCATTGGGGTAACACATACTTTTGCTGGTCTGAACTGAAAAGATAGCAGGTTGGGCGAGCAGCCTTTTCAAGTCTTGCAGAGCCACTGAAAACAGCCAGGTTTCAGCACACCTGAATAATAGCTGTGATTAATTACCATCTATGCTGAAATGAAAATCATTGGTTAACTATCTTGTAATGGGAGCCTGTGGTGAGCTTACAGCAGAATTTTCCTCTCCCAAAATGGCTTTCCTTCTGTCTAATAGAAGGCTAAATGGCTCTTTTGATTTTACATTATGGGTGTATCAGTTTTCTGCAGATTCAGGGAACAAGAAGTTAGAAACGATTGTTGCAGACTTTTTATCTCATCCCATGTCAGCTCTTGCACCCATCCCTTAGTTTTCTAAGCATATTGCTTAAGAATCATTTCTGTTTTATTTTAAAGGCATCAAGTAAACCGGAAGATGAAAAGTCAGTGGTGTCAGCTCTATGCCTTAATCACGTCTACATGATACCTGAGCGCTCTGTAACAGTGAAGGGACAAATTCTTTGTCAAAAAGAGTGTGGTCCACTGAAGTACATGAAACTGCATCTTTTTGTAATGTTTTATGACCACTAGCTTTGAAGTATGCATTACTGCATGACTTCAGTGTCTGTGAGCCATTTGACACACAGGTAGAGCTAATTCAAATCTTGTACAATGCGAGGCTTCAGAAAATATGTCCAAAATGAGACGTGTTTAACAGAGCACCTGGTGCTGAAATTGCTTTTAGTAGGCAGGGAGCCTGTTGTTTCAGAGGACACCAAGAATCTTGGATGGGGACATGTCCCACTTTGTGCCCCTGTAGTCAGCCAAAACTCTTAAGAAAAGGGTTGGGGTGAGCCATGCCTACCAGGACTGAGCATATAGCTAACTCCAGGCTTTAAGGAGCTGGAGAGATAAACTGGATTGCCCTGATGTCACTTCCTTCTTTCCCATGGGTAAACAATCACCAGTCTCACAGACGATCCTGCCTCATATTTCTCTTCTACCTGTGGACATTCATTCCCATCTTTGCTCCATGGCCTAGTAAGAAACAGGAACTGAAGGGGAGCTCTGGAGCCTGGAAAAGGAGCCTTTAAAGGTCTCTTATTTAAGCTGTTTCACTTTGATCAGATTCCCTAAATATCCTTTGGACCACAAAGAGATAAAGCTCATGAGAAAGATTCTGCAAATGCAAAGACTCAGTCACCAAAGAAAGAAACCGAATGTTAACGCTTCCTGCAATTAATACTACTACCACTACTACAACTACTTCTCAACTACTCCTTAAAACGAATGAGCTCTAACATGACAGACAGAGGTTGTAAAGGCTTCTTCTAAATACACTTTATTCTGGTTGCTATTCAGGTTCTTTCCTAAGAGTCAGAGATCTCACAGGCAGAGGGCAGAGACAATTCTGAACCTGCCAAGTCTGGTACTTGTTCTAATCAACAGACTATAGGGTAAAATTTTCTGTACAACAAGCCTGCTCATCCCCTAAAATACCTTTGAAGATGGGTTTTACAGGTAACAGAGTTGGTGGTATAATAATGTCTTCATTGAGAATTTAAACAAAGAACAATGATGAGGTAGACAGTGGTTATTCACAGTGACCAATAATGTCTGATCCCAGGAAATGTTACTACCAAAAATGAGATTTTCAGGTCCTTCACAATTTGGTTAGCAACTGAGACGCTGCTTAGCCTAAATTCTATGATGACAATTATGCAGCAGTTAGACATCTAACTCCTTCCACGGATTAAGCTCAATAATAATAACAATAACAATGATAATAATAACAATAATAGTAATATAGTAATAATAACAATATTAATAATAATCATCATCATAATAAATCCCACCTTTATTTAAGGATTCTTACTCACTTGGATGCCTCTCAAATTTTTATCCCTGATGTTTGAGTTCAGTGAGCCCTGATTTCAGAGGATTGCACACACACAGATGCCAAATATCTTTTGTGCTTAAGGCTTTCCTATATTGCTAAAAGAAGTAACAAAACTTTAGCATTAGCCTATATTTGTTCTGAGATCTGGCTGCTCCCATGTTTTGTTGTTTTCTATATAAATCCTATTTCTCATAAATATACGTGTTGGCCTCCATTGTGCTTTGTTCCAGACCTAAACTGCAGTTAACTCCAGTGACTGGCATTGCCATAGGTTAAAAAAAAAACGAAACCCCCAAAACAAACAACAGCAAACCAATCCCAACAGTGATAGAAAGAGTTAAAGTATATAACACAAGATTCTCTCAACCCAAAAAGTCTTCATTCCCAAATCTCTACCATCCATTTACACACTTCATAGCCAGACTGGGTCTCCATATGTTCAGAATAATCCAACTCATGGTGAGACTAATCTCCTGTAAACTAAGTCATTAAACTTTTATCAGTAATTTTATATGCCTGACTTGGGGAAAAAAACTCATGGGGGAATGATAGAGCCTATGTGCTATAGTCCTGTAACAGCACTGCCATTGAACTGACCCTTATACATAGTTTGAACTCGTTGGCAACTCAATTTCAGATTTATTAGAGTCAAAGAGCAACATGCATATATCTACCCTGTCAGGACAGCTTTTGCTGATGGTTATTGGCAAAGGATGTCTTCAGAAGAGAAATTTTTTGGCCAGGCTTCTATTTCCACAAGCTATCTTATTGTTAGAATATTCAGCAGTCAAACAAATCATCCCTCAAATGAGTGATTGCAACAGCAGTACCACACAGAAGTATTTGGAGCCTAGGAAGGATGTGATATTGAACACAAGCCAATACTTCAATGCTGTCATGAGAAGGCAAAACCTGCACCGTCTTGAATTCACGGAAATGCAATATATTAAAAATTTCAGTAGGTTTTCTGTTGTGCTTGGCTTGGATTAGGTCTCAGAGGCAGTGATTTATTGCTTTGGTTCTGGTGTTACTGACTAACTTAATCGCTGTGTCATGACATGGATCTACTGTTTGTGCTGCTTTAGAAATAGGGGCCATTCTTATGAAACATGGCCCTCTTCTTCTAGGTGCTTTACCACCATGAGACTGAGGTATGGTCTGTGCTCAATGAGCTTCCAGAGGAAGCAAGAGATGCAGACAGATGGGAGAGCAGAAGGAGCCAACGCATTGATAGCTGTCTCCGTGGTTGGTCCTGGTCTCAGCACAAATGCAGCCCGGCAGCGCCAAGCTTGTCATATACATCAGAGGAATTTCAAAGTGGGATTTGTAGGAGGGAAATTAAATGGCTTTGGGAATTTTGAGAGGGAGATACTCCAAAGTGAACAGTGGGCCTGGACAGCTCATGTCTGCCACAGATAGGAGGGAGCTGACATCTTCATAGAGCATGGGCAAGGTCTGCGTGGTGAAGAACTTTGAGAATGAAGAAAGAAGGTATGCTTGATGAAATGGAGAAGTTGAAGCTCAAAAAGTGAACCAGAGAGGAAAATGGCATGATCAAAAATGCCACAATAGGGAAATCACTTTTATAGCAGCATTTTGAATTGGTACGGGAGAATGTGAATAGGCAAGAACATAGACATGATTGAAATGGATAAGTGAATAGTAAAGGGACTAAAGCATTGATGAGCTTGCTCCAGGCAATAGAGATAGGAAAAACATGGTAGTTCCTGGACCATAATATCTCTTTGGTTCAGTTCTAGCTGTCATAGAGGAATATTGTGCAGTCTTGGGTAGACCACCGCATCTGCCTGTACCTTAGCTAATGCATACCTCTATTCCTCTATTCGTAACATGGATGACCTGGCTGTGAAGCACAGAAACCCAAGTGACTGTTGTCTGCTATGAATGCTGCAATGCCTGAGAGGTTTCCAAACTGTTTTGTTGGTTTATCAGTTTATTTTTTTTTGTTTGTTACAGGTCATTCAGGGGGAAAGGGTTTGTTGACTTCCATCATGACTGAATAACATAGGGAAACATATACTAGCTGCAAGCCAAAAGGGCTGTGGTGGGAAAATTCAGAGAACTGGCCACATTTATAGATAAGGAAAAAATTACTCAGTTTCTTGAACTGTTCCTCCTCTGTAACTCATTAACTTACATTGCTTAGTTAAGAAATAAACAGTTTCTGCTTCTCTGAATTTGAACACAAAGATGCACTCTGTCTCCAGCAGATCACTGTGGTTTTGTTACTTGATTCCAATTAAGGATTGTATTCAGGTTTATTGAAAAGTTGCATTTAGGTTTCTTGAAACACTCCCTTTGCAAAACAGGATTTAGGCAAATGTATTTAGATGTATTTAGGTGAACTGGACTTAAATTGATAGCCTGTACCCTATAGCAGAGTACAGTTCTGGCCTTTCTTTGGGAAGCGAAATGTTGAGGTCGGTCCATATAGAAATACAATCTGTGTTAAACAACAACAAATGTAAAAGTCCTTTAATAGGGCGTCCCTTCTTCAGGGTTTTAAAAAAATATTATATTATAAAAGGACCTTCTTTCTCTTTTTTCCATCCCTGAAATCACCATTGCAGCCAGGGAAGAGATGACAGGCTCACACCAAGAAAACAGATGTTTCATGTGAAAAAAAATTCAGCATCTCTGTAAAAGCACTTCTAAAAACTACATACAAGGAGACACAAAGAAAAGGAGAAATGAAATCCAGAAACAAAACTGGATTTTATTATTGTGATGAGAAAACAATTTGCATTGAGAAATTAAATTACAGTGAAGACTCCACATTACATTTTTCTCGTTCATGTGTAAGCATTGAGAATCTGCAGCCAAGTCACAAGAGAGACTCCCTTCAAGCAAGTGCCCAGGAAGAATAGCTGTTGGAAAAGAATAATGAATATTTGTATATGTTTCAGCTGTAAATGTATCCCTTTGCTGTCTCAGAGGAAATCTTCACAAATCAAATTACCACATCAAAGGCTGTGGTTAAGGTTTTCATAGTATAAGTTTTTTGAAAGGATGTGATTAATTCACATCATATCATAAATCTGATCAGCTGGTGGGATGATTAATCAGATGTGCTGGTCCCCTCTCTTGGATCATTCCTTGTATATCGATTATAGCATGGTTGTTTTGTTTTTTTTCCCTACAGTTAAAGCTCACTAGTTTTCACTTAAAATGATCAGATTAGAGCTGAAATGTTTACTGTGTGTAAGGTAATTCCAGTCACTTGAAACTTCATGTAGCATATATTCTGACTAAACCTGATTAGAATGGACAATTGACTTCTGATTTACGCTCACTCCAAGGGACAGTGCAGCAGCCCCCCATGTGCAATTAGATGAAGCTCATGGAGTCCCCCGCACGGGAGGAGGTGGGAGCTCCTGGCCTGTCTGCCACTTGTCATTACCCAAACCAGCAGAGGATGTCACTGGAACAAGAGCTGAAGTCAAAAGGCAAAGGCTGAAAGTGCCCATTCTCTGAGTGCTATAAATGACCTTGAGAAATCTGTAAATGTCAGGCAGTCTGGGTGTACTCTCGGGCAAGAACCCGCTGTGATGCTTTCCTCAGTTATGAAATGCTATTTTTAAAATACTGTGCTTGTATTATGAGACTCCATGGGATAAATAAAATTTGTGGTAGGCAGATCTATTTGTATTTACAGGAGGTGCTGAGCTCCTTCTGGATTCTGGTACCATTTCTGGTTGCCTGTGGCTCCTTCTCTCTGCTCTGCTATTCAAGGTATTCAGAGAGCTCTTAGTCATAATGAAAGCCAAATATCTATTTTCTCCTCATCTCCCTTGACCCCACAGACAATTCATGCAGTCAGACATATCTTCCTTAAAATCAGACATTGTCTGGCTCCCTGTAAGCAGGTAGCCTGTAACTCCGGGTTCCTCCTTTCTCTTTTCTGCTCATGCTTTTTCTGTTTCTTAGATTTTACTGTTTTATTTGTCTACCTTCTCATTTCTGTGGAGCCCTCAGGAGCTCAGCCTCTGCACTGGTCATGGTTTTACTCAAGCAATTTTGACTAGTGCCTGCAAACATGCTTCTCAATCCTCAACGTGTCTTTTCCACCAGTCTTCATCTATGGAACTTCTTCCCCTGTTAGCAACTAAATGTAGCTGAAGCAAAATGAGTTGCTTTGCCCTCTTACCCAAGCCATCCTTCCCATGTTCATTGCAGAAAGAATATTAGTCTGGATTTCACCCCTGACCTCCTGATTGCTACCCTACTTTTAAATCTGATCTCTGATATGCTGTTAACTTTTTGTAGCTGCTGCACCTATATTTGTGAGTCACATCACAACTCCGTGAGTCACTGACATCAAATGGAGGCTACTCTGCATCTTTATCTGTACAGAAATAGTTGCACTTGCCCTTGCACATTTTCATGACCTCCCTCTTCCCAGGTCTCTCTTGTTCATACCACTCACTTACAGAACCCTTTTTATGCTTTTCAACATGCCCTTTATGTCTAACCTATAACTCAGGAATACTCTCTACAGTCCATACCTCTTTCAAGTTGCTCTTTAAAGTCTTTTCAAGAATGCCTTCTACTGTTCTTCTTGTAACACATTACGAGGACTTGCAGAGGACAGGGATCCTCAACTATTTGTATATATCTGACATGAATTTACTAAATTCCAAGTAGGCAAGTGTAAAGTGATCAGTCTGAATGAATAGCTTTCCTCCTGCTCCATTGCTCTTTCTTACCCGTGCTTTTCTCTTGACTGTCACATCTACTTGTTGCATCTTTCATAAATAAGACACAGCTAATGAGCGAAATGTACTGTACCTTGCACTAAGGAATTATCCTGACTGGAGGGTCTCAGGTCTCTTGCAGCATAAAGAGTGGAAAAACATAATTAATTGATTATGAATTATATGTGTTTTTTTTTTGTAAATCTGGCTTTTGGACTCATCTCTATAGATACGAACCCTGAAAAAAGTTGATATTCCCATTACATAGATAATTTAGAATCTAATAGAACTATCTCCTACCAGTAGGATTAGGCCAAAAAATATTTAACAAAACAAAAACAGGGAGGAAGTGACCCTTTTGATCAATGTAATGAAATGAACTGACCTTGCAGTTGCCCCATGAAGAGATTCTTTTATTATTTATTTATATGATAGAACTGAGTTCCTTTTCTCTTGCTTCTGTCAACCAGTAGGAATAACATCCTTCCATGAGAGTACTGGAGACTATTTTCTAGCCTCAGAGTAACAACAAATCTTACAAGTGCTTTAAAAATGGATCAGCCACTGAAGAAAGAATAGATGTAAATTTTAATTCAGGGCAGCACTTTTTAATGTTATATTATTAGACTATTTCAGGGTAATTTTGGTGTTTTATGTAGTGTTTAAAGTTCTACAGCTGTAACTTCTGAAGACAAAAGGAACCAATAAACCCCACAGCAATCCTTTGCCTTATCATCAGCTGTGATTTTTTTTTAAAACCTGCTATTAAATTTCCAAGCAAAAAAAAAGATCATGGGGGCAAGTTTAGTCAAAATAATTGGGAGGAATAAATGAGAAAACTAGGAGAAACAATAGAGAAAGTTATATTTCTTAACTATAATATAAAACTTCCACTCAATGTGTCTCTCTTCTAACTTGCAATAATCAGAGCATGTGAAAATTGCCTGCTTATTTTGTCACGATATTTTCTTTATGTTGTGTATTCAACGGGAAGTTTGATGTTTTGAAGAACAGTTACATGTCAGTGGGCAAAGCATGTTGTGTTTTCTCTTACACCTTCCCTATCACACTAATTCATCCAGTTCACAAAGACCTGCAGTTCGCATGTGATGTTGACATCTGGTCTAGTGAATCATGCTCTAAATGCCATTACCAACTGGCCCCCACTGAATAGTAACAAGCTTCAATACAGAATCATAGAATCATAGAATAGGGTTGAAAGGACCTTAACGTCATCCAGTTCCAACCCCCCTGCCATGCCCAGGAACATCTCACACTAAACCATATCACCCAAGGCTCTGTCCAACCTGGCCTTGAACACTACCAGGGATGGAGCACTTACCACTTCTTTGGGCAACCCATTCCAGTGCCTCACCACCCTCACAGTAAAGAACTTCCTCCTCATATCCAACCTAAACTTCCCCTGTTTAAGTTTGAACCCATGACTCCTTGTCTCATCACTGCAGTCCCTAATGAAGAGTCCCTCCCCAGCATCTCTATAGGCCCCCTTCAGATACTGGAAGGCTGCTATGAGGTCTCCACGCAGCCTTCTCTTCTCCAGACTGAACAGCCCCAACTTTCTCAGCCTGTCTTCATATGGGAGGTGCTCCAGTCCCCTGATCATCCTTGTGGCCTTCCTCTGGACTTGTTCCAACAGTTCCATGTCCTTTTTATGTTGAGGACACCAGAACTGCACACAATACTCCAGGGGAGGTCTCCTGGGAGCGGAGTAGAGGGGCAGGATCACCTCCCTTGACCTGCTGGTCACGTTCCTTTGGACGAAGCCCAGGATATGGTTTCTTTCTGGGCTGCAAGCACACACTGCAGCTGGCTCATGTTCATTTTCTCATCGCTGACAGATGAACTTAGGTGAGCTGGATCCCACCCTAGGAACTGGATTTTGTTTTCAAAGCAACGGTACCAGTAACACTCCTTTGAAAGGCGTCCGGCCATCCCATCCATCTCACACAGGTAACAAGTATGAGACAGGTCTCTTAGGAGACCCATATCCTTATGGAATTTCAGACAGAGCTCAGGAAGGATATCCTAGGGCACTGTACCTGGAAATCCTTATTAATTTGTAACCTGGTATTGGAAACTCAATAGAACTATGTGAAGAGAGTCAGCACTTCTAGGAAGTGTAGAGAGCAGAAATATAAAGCAAAAGCAGATTTTAACAATAGCCGCTTTTACTTGTGTCAAAGAGCTTAAAGGCTTCTAAGATTGCAGGTTGATTTGAGTGAAAAGGCAACATTTTAGAGATACCCTATGCATAAGGACTAGCACATGGTTGTAACACAAGAAAGAAGTGAGAAAGTAGAAGCACGAAGTTTAAAGGAAGGTGTTAATATTTTACAGCAATTCTCCACATTTTTTGCATGTTATTGACCTCTGACAATTTTTCTCTGCTTTCAAAGTATTCACTTTGAGCATCAAGTGTTAATTTTATGGTTGGTTATGGAATCATAGAATAGTTAGGGTTGGAAAGGACCTTTGTTTACTTGTTTATATGCCAAATCCCCTATTTTAAAAAGCACTGTTTTGTTTACTCATGTATAGAATACATTTTCTCAGTGAAATTTTCCTGCAAGTCAATAGCTTTTATTTTGGAGGGAAAATAACAGTTCCACAGTGCTTTAACCAAGATCACATATTATGATGCTCTAAGAGAGGGCAGAAAGAGAGATTGTAAAGCTTGCAATAAAGATAACATATGATTTGTCCTTTATAATGAATAGCTTGATCTCCTTTCACTGTTGCCATGGTATTCTTCTGTGACTTTATAAGCGCTTTATGTAGAATTCATAATAGATTTTTCTCAGGTTGGAATTTTTCTTATATAAATCTCTGTATTGCTAAAGTCTCCTCCTGAACCCAAATTTCAAGTTCAGGCAGCACTGAGAATGTGGAGATTTTAAGAACTGCTGATAGCAGGTAACACCTCATCATCTTATAAAACATAATTGTCTTCAGCACAGATCTTCATGCTCTTGCACTCTTTTAAAAGCCTGTGGACAATGAAGCATAGGCTTGTTCAAACCTCCCCGCCCCCCTCCCCAAAATCAGAGAATGAACTTACTGAAATCCTCAAGAGGAACTTACCAAAGCTCTCCATACAATATCCATGTATTTCCCTGCACTTTTTTCTTCATTTACCAAAAATAACAAATTTTCATGGCCCAGGAAAAAAGAAAGCCCAGATCTATACACAAACAAGTAGACCTCCTCTCTGCACTGTAAAATTACTCATTCCAGAAGTTTGGAATGGCACCAAAACAGAAGATAAGAAACTAGCACCAAAGCATCCAGTTAGCCTTGTGGTTGGCTCCTTGCCTGGAGTGTGGGTTCAAAGATCTCTTTACAATAAAAGACTGAATCCATGACTCCCACATGATAAATCAGTGCCACACTGGGAAGTAGGCACTGCCTTGGCTCCGGCTGTTTCTTCTGTAAGATCTCCTCTGTGCTCAGAAGAAAAAGCCTTTGAAAATTCTACTTCAGGTCTTCCTCTATAGCAAAGAACCTGAGCAGCAATGTCAACAGGCAGAAATTACATGCTTTGTGGATTATACAAGAGATGAATGTGGTCCTGAATGCTGAAAAAGATAGGCTGCTGGTTTAAGGCCACCTTGGGCTTCAGTGGTTTAGAAGGCTAGCATGGTTTAGGCAGACTGGATTTGAAAGACAGCAGCATGCAAAGGAGTGATAGGATTAAGACTGGTTCCAGCCAAAATCGCTACCCTGGAGGAGGTAGTCATCCCAGGCACAGCAGGAGGAAACTGGGGAGGCTTCTTCTTTGATTCTGCAATTGAGGGCACCAGAGCTGCCTGCCATTGCTCCAGCTGCACAGATTGCTCTGAGGATTTGCTCTTCCCCAGCTACCAAGGGCCACAAAACCACACAGACATAGAGTATCTCCAGGGTGGCCACTGCAGGGCTTTGCAGCAGACTGGTTGAAAACTGAAAGCTTGAAGCTTGACACGGTTATGATGAGTTGTCACAAAGCCCTCTAGTGTAAGTAAAGGGACGATAATTCCTCCTCACAAGCAGCCATCCGTACCACATGTCAGATTTCAACACTGGTCACTATAATCTGCAGACAGCACATCGACAAGATTGAAGACAAGATATTCATGCAGGCTTTTATAGGCTGCAGTCATAACTGTTTCTCTTGATTTGAGGGTGACTGCAGTGGTTTTGTGTAGTGGTCATAACTATTGCTTCTATAGCCATCAACACTGTCTCCAGCCTGGGGCACAGTAATCCTAGAGCAGTTTCAGAGCCTGTTTGTGCAGAGAGGTTTGAATTGTGTCCTTTCCTTCCTGCGCAGCCCATGATGCCAAATTTGTGATGTCTTTGTCTGGGATGCTGCAGGAACACTCTGCCTGCCTCTTACTGCTCCTGTTATGTCTTGATTTTCTTCTTCATGTCCCAGAAATTCTTCACAAGCAAACCGCATATAACAAAGATGTTCCCAGCTATTATTGTTCTCTGCATGGTAAAGAAAGGAAACAGTGGGTTCCGAGTGCTACTTTCAGCTGCTCACAAGGGACATGGTAAAATCTCTGCTAGCTGGCTTAACTGCCTCTATGATCTTGTCTGATTGTTGTCGCGCCACTTGCTTTCCTCTGGAGTATTTTACACCGGTGTTAGCATTCATCCTGACTTCTTGTATGCAGAGAGCTACATCTGTAGCAGGACCTTTTTCCCTTTGGTGTCTCTGTTAGACAACCATTAACTTATCTATTTTTCTTTATGATTATTATTCAACCTTTTGTTAAACAGACGCGATAATCATACTGACAGTGCAGTGACAGGATTACACAAGTTTGATTAGTACATAATGAAAATTGCCTGCAACATAAGCATTTTGCAATTATGTAAAAAGCACAATGCCATCTGGGTCCTTCTTGTATTTCTCTCTTTCTTTTCTAATAAATTACAACCAGCAATAAGATTTCACTCTGTAATAAAATGTGAAGTACAGCGACAAGAATTCATAAAAAGCATTCTGTGTTTTCTTTGAGTGTTTTAGACTTAGAAATCAGTCCCACAAATGTTTAGCCTGCTGAGTAGCTCTTATTCACAGAAGGAGCCACTGACTTTAATAGTGTGACCTATCTGATTAAAGATTATTTCCAAGAGCCAAATGTTTCCAGGTCTGGTAGAGAATGAGGAGGGATTGATTCAGGCTCCTGCAGAGTAATCATTCCTCTCTTTCCTTCATTCATCCTGTCCATGAAAATATAATGGATTGTTATGCTCCAGACAACAGTGTATCACATCACTTCTATTACTGTTATTAGTGCATGTGTACACCAAAGGCTTCTGAACAGTGCACCCCACAGTGGGCATCAGCTGGCAGCCAGGAGCCTGGCATCCTTTAAACTCCATCTCTTTGACCTCACAGTAAAACAGCTTTGGACCACTTTGGACCACTGGTGTCTTACATCAGACATTCAGAAATAAGAGGTGAGGGCAAGTAGCCTGTCAAAGACCCTTGGAAATGTTGGGGTATGAGAATCCAAATATGAGCCAATGAGGGACCTGGGATTACCCAGGTTATATGGTCTCAAACTTTTGCTATATCCTCTGGAAGAAAAAGCAGTTTATCCATCTCCTTGTTAGAGCAGGGGGGTGAGAGGAGGAAGGTAATTATCCTTCTATAAATGTTGAAAATTAGATAAGGATTTCTGATACAAGGGTCTGCTGGACTTGGGCTTTTATCTCTGCAGAATGGTATTCCTTAGACACCAAAATACACAGTTAGAAAAGTTCTTGCAAGATTCATGTATCTATGCATGTATAATGAATTCAAACAAGAGTTATATAAACCTCAACTAACTACTTTCATCTAAGTAAGTCTGGGAAGTCCTCTGTGCTTTCCCAGTCAAAATGCTGTTTGCAATTGACTTGATGTAAAGAATGGCCTGTTTACATAAAGAAAAATGGCACAGCCTTCATCTACAGCTACAGACAGAGCTGTAAAGAACTCTTCTTACTCCTGGTGAGTACTAGATAAAGCCTTTCTCTGAGCTGGGAATATACTGTCTTTATTTTCCATTGGGAAGATGGCACTGGGCATCAGGCAAAGGGACAGCAAGGAGTTATGGAAAACGAAAGCCCCAACTCTGAGATGGGAAGAAGCCAAGTGGGCAGGCTGGACCATCCCCTTTTCCAGATGCCAGGTCTGTCAGATGAAGATGTGCTAAATGACAAGGAAGGGTTTATATTCGTAGGGGGGGGGGGTTGAAACTGGATGATCCTAAGTCCTTTCCAACCCAAACCATTCTATGATTCTGTGTCAGTATACCTGGAGAATATTGCATCTTCAAGTGAGGGAATAGGGAAATAATTGGAAGCTTCAGCTTCGACATTTCAATAGTCTTTTTTTTTTAAATGAGGAACATTAGGCACATGAGGTAGACAGAAAAAGAGATAAAATGCTAAATATTTTACCAAGGGTAGATAATGCTCAAATAATGAGGTATCTCCATTTGAAAGCATAACTGATTACCCAGACAAAGGAAATGCAGTAGATGAAATCTGTCTGAATTTAACTAGGGCATCAGACATGGTGCCACACTGGAAAACACCAGTGAGGTAAAAAAATGGGGAATCAGTGTAACAACTGTGAAGTGGGAAGAGATACAGCTAAGGGGAACTGATGGCCAACTGCACTGCCGAAGGGAGGTGTCATACTAAAGCAAAGCTATTGAGCAAGTTCTCCAGAGTTCCTCCAGACTTACCATTAATATTTTACTTAATGAACACAGCATAAAAAATGCTGTTGAAATTCTCCATTGACCCAAAGCTGTGATAAGCACAGATCAGATAAGAGTGGATACAGAGGAGCAGTAGTTTGTCTGAGTCCTGCCACACTAGAAACCGGGTGATGCTTGTACTGAATGCAGTGTCGTGTACTACTAATAACAATTGTGCTATAAACTGGGAATGAAGACAGAATCAGCTGGAAACCCTGGGAAGATGTAAATGATGGGGAAAAATATGTTTCAGCTATTTTATTGGTCAGTTCCCCTTACAGAAGTGCTCTCAAGGGGACAGTGGAAGGAGGAGTAGGAAGGCATGTAGATGCTTCCTACTCAGGCTTTTGCATATGAAAGAAGGCCTGGAAGTCAAAGGAAAGGCACAAAGTTCACCTCAAACTGTCATTGTCGCTGTCAGCAGCTGCATCATGGCAGACAGGAGAAATGGATTCTGCAAATGTGGGCAACACAAAACTATTGTAGCCCTCAAGGTTCCCTCTTCCCTGTGTTGGGTGGTGACCTTTGTCAGCATTTGCTGTGCGTTGGGAGTCCACTACAGCACTTCAAGCTGTTGGTGACCACCTTGGCTTTGCTCACACAGTGAGTATCTCTGATGTGATGTCTGAGTTAGACCTTCTCTGCCACCCGAACAGCTATGATCAGTAAAGGCAAAAATGGGTTTATTTTTTAGCTGTGCATCAAAATGACTTTCAGCGGTCTGAAAAAGCCTGGCTGCTGAAATCTTTTACTGGAAGACATGAAGAAACCATTCCTTTGAATACCTGTGAGAGAAAGCTTGTGTTCACAATAAATTCATAGCCACACAACGTGATGTTAGAAGCAGCGCCAGTCATTTCCAAAACAAACTGCAAAAATTACCAAAAAAAAAAGCTCTGTTTGCCTCTTGTTTATTTTCAGAGGGATTTTTAATAACAATTAAGATGTGCAACCTTTTTTTCTTAATTAATATGAATCGACTAAACAAACGATATGATTCCGGGACTATTTCCACTCTGCAAATTGTTCAAGTCTGTACTAGTTTATGATAATTCTTGTGTATGAAATGTATTAATCCTGTGGAAAACAAAATGCTAACATTTGTTTAATGAAATCATTATCACTAAACACTTATCATCTGCTTAATGAAATTCAGAAATTCACAGATGGTTGTTCTCTTCTAAAGCAAATGCATGTTTAGCAGAAACAATGTTGAGAAATAAACACAGTAATTAGTATTATAAATCTGTCTTTTTTGCAATAAAACCTCAAAACATAGATATGGACTATCGGCCCGGAGGAAGATTATTTATCTGTTCTGAAGAGTCCTCTTTAAAATTCAAAATAGGAAATAATCTGCTCTTTGAAAGAACAGATTAAAATAAGCAAAAAAAGTGGAACACTGTCCTGATCCAGCAACTATCCAGACTTCTCAAATCTCCAGCCAACACGTATATAATAAACTTTGGTGAGGCTGATAATTATAGCAAGGAATTATCCAGGATTACAATGGCAATAATTGTTATCTACTATCTAGAACTGGTATAAGTTGGCCAGCCTTCATCACAAGTACATTTCTTTTGTCATGCAGAATACACAGCTTTGCAATTTTCTTTCTTCTGTAGATTTGGCCTGCCTGTAGGCATTTACCCCTCACTGCCTGATTTTGTTCTGCTCTGCTTTAGATGTTCTCAGTTATTTAACTGTTCCCATATGAAATTCTGGGTCTGCCTGAAGTCATGTCGCATTGAACTGAAGCTGAGATGTTAAAGCATCTGATTTAGCCATACAGCATAGCCTCACTCCTCTCCCCCATCCACAGAAGTTCGGGGGATAGAGCTTGACAAAGTGTCTACAAAATCAAATTGCTTCTCAGTGTTTTGTCCTTGGATTTGTTCTTCCCATACACAAGGGCAGAAAGCGGGAGAATAACTAATACAGGAAAGGAAGCTGGAAGGGAGCATTTACTTATGGGGATTAAAATGATACAGTATAGTGACTTTGCAATCTGCACTTTCAAGTACCAGATGTCCCATTACAGTAATCCCCTTAATTTAAAGGAATACACGTACGCTTTCTTTTTGTCCTGCTTTGCTCTTGCTAATAAATTCTGGGTTGCTGTCCTGCTGGAAAGGCCAAACTTTTCTGTCTATTTTCAGTTTGTTAACAATCTCAGCATGAAAACACACGGATCTCAAGTATGGCTTTATTCAAGAAATAAATGTCAGGTGAAAGCAACTGTTTTATTGAAAACTTGGCAAGAGCTGGCAGTGTTAGACACAGAAATGCTTACACTGGGTGAAACTTTAATTCATTAAATATAGATTTCATCTTTCTCCATTTCACCACTTTGCGGAGCTGGGAGCAGAGCTATGTGTCAGAATGCTCTTCCAAACAAGCTACATGTGAATGATTTCATAAATACATCTCATGCATCCGGGTTGGAAAATTGGCCAGTTTCCAGAGCGAACAGCCTGGAGGAGCTCACAACTTTCACAATGAGGTGGAAGAACAGATTTCTAGGTTTCTGTTGCTGATCTCTCTGCCTGTCCGTGGTTCAAGTCTATGGCTAAATCTGTCAAGGCAAGGTTGATAGGACGAAAAAGGAAATGTGAGCAGAGAGGAAGAGATGGGATAAGTTATGTAAGGAAGCCATCAGCCCTAGGCAAAATGGAGCATATTATTAGTGAAGTCAGATTTTCTATTGCTTTGCTATTGTTACTTTGTGTGGCTGGAAAAAGTCCTGTTGGAGGCAGTGCAATTCCAGCTGTAGGACTGACAAAGAGAGGGCAGGAGAAGTGAGAACCCCATAGTCCAGAGACAAAGCTGGACCTCTTCTCTTGGAGCTGAAGGAGCTGGGGCAGGGTCCACTTCTCCTTCCACTCTACAGGGATGGAAAAAAAGTTGCAGAAGCTGTTAGAAATATTATGATCAGTGGAAAAAAATTATGTTCCCTTTGGATTTCCCTTCCTAAGGAATTTTGCAGGATCAATTCAAGCCGAAGCAGTACCAAGGTTGTTTCCTCTGTCTGGTTAAGGGTAGCATAAGTAAAAAATCAGAGCCAACAGTGGCTGCCACACTGGGATCACTAATATCTGGGGATAAATCTCACTTTGAGTCACAACAGTGAAACCAGGGACCTCAGCCCTGCAGAAGATCTCCATAGACCTCGAAGCCAAAGTAATTACTGTGCATTTTCCTTCCAAGTGCTTCTCTGCCACTTTGTGTTTCTCAGACTTGTGTTATTGAAAGGAAAAAAAAAACAAAACTGAAGGGCATTTTCTCCCCTCTACTGCATGGTTAAATCTTTGAAAGCTTTCTATTTTCATCTAGCACAGATCCCTCTCAGACTTATCCCTGCCCACCCTCCAAGCAACAGCAAATCCAGATTATGTGTTAAAAACATGAAGCATTCAGTGCACATTCACATTACATTTATAAGATTTTTTTCTTTCCTGATGTGTCCCTTTAAATCTTGCCTTTCCCCCCCGCCCCAGGAAACAAGCCTATGCTTATTTCCCTTCTTTATGTTTTCTGAAGGCCCTTAACTCTTAGCATTGCCATGCATTTAATTTAGTTAAGCAAATTTAGTTTGTATGAGTTTGTTTGCTGTTCCTGCCAATGTACCGAGCCTGCTATTAGTTCACTGACTGTAGAAGCAGCACTGAGGTTTTAATCTGGGTGAACAGGCAACAGAGGAATTTACAGCACTGGCAGACCCTTGTGTTTGTGCTGGACTGCGAACCATCAATCATTTCTAGAGGCTTTTGCCGAGAAGGTGAGTGGCCAGATGTCTTATTTTGGTAAGTTTAAATTCTTTCTGAACAGGGAAATACTCTTTCTCCATCAGACATGTATCTCCTGCAGAAGCATCACCTCGAATTATGAAGCCCCACATAAGACAGTTCATTGGCTATCAAAATGCCCACTGAATTGAAGTGTTCCACCTCCATTAGACTAAAGCAATGTGATTTAGTTGATGAGCATATTTATGGACTGGAGTTTACTCCATGACTTTTGAATCAAGTCAAAAATCCTTATGTTTGCCTTGTAGAAATGTGTACATTTTGGAGTCAGCTTACATCATGAATCACAGTACGTTCAACTTACAAGGCACCCATTGGTTTCATTGTAACAGGAGACAAGGGACATTTCTTCTGTCAGTATCTTTAGTAAGTCTGAACTCATGGGACCACTGAAGATTATAAACAGCCTCACGGAAATAGCGCAGCTCATTGCAGAAATGCTGCTGTCATAAACTATTTTTTTCTCATTTATTTTGAAATAGCAACAAAACAATGGCACAAACCCCACAAAACAGTAAAACAGAAAATTCCAAACCATATTTTCAAAGTGGGTTTTCCCAAATATGTTCCAAATATTTTTCCAAATATTTTAATTCCAAAATATTTTCCCTGTGAGATTTTTTTTTCTTTGCAGTTGACACAATTTCAGACAAAACCTGCTTCAACCTACTTTGCAACAAGGGAAAAAAAATCACCTTGAACCTTTTCCAATCACTATATCATACAACTAAGTACTCATTGATCTTCCTCACCAGTCTTATTACAGCCCTGTGAATGAATGGAACCATTTGATTCAGACATATGTTCTAGCAGAAGAAGAAGACATCTTCACTGCCCCATAACTCTTGTAATCTTAATACCAATTTATCCTTACATGCATTCACAAGCAGGTACCATTGTCAGCAAGCAGAGCAATTTGTTCAGCAGAAAGCTGAGCCTAGCCTTTAGCCTAACTCGAATCTACTCTCACACACCTCTGAACTGAAAAGTGATGCAAACGCATCTGCTGTAACTGGGAGCAGGATGATGTGGCAAACAGAGCAAATACTGTTCTGCACTTTGTGGATGAAATGCTGATATCACTGAAGTGTCAGGAGATAAAAATGTAGTTGAGATATGAAAGAATAATATAAAATACAGTTCTGCTGAAAGCACAGTCTTAAAAGTGTGGTCTGGATTCAAGGGATAAATTAGTGATAATTTTTCCCCACATGTTTTTCTCATTATATGAAAAGAAAGTGATAACACAGTATTGGCAGTGTTGTAACAAAGTATTTTAACACAGTGAGACTCATTGTTTGAGCTGTTGTATATATTTACTGAAAAATAGAGGAATAGGAACAAGAAACACAGTAGAAGAGGAGCAAAAATGGTTGATTATTACATGTCCCAGAGGTGGAGTTCAGGTGGAGGTAAATTAAAGGGCTTAAAGGTTTGTGATAGATTCTAGGGAATAACCAAGAACTGAATCTAGAGCTTCCAAATTCCCATCCATGTCACAGTTACTGGCTCGTGCAGTCTTCTATAATACATAACAAATCTATGCTGGAAACAAGATTTTGTGGATTTGTGCATACTGTGCGCTCTAAAGAGCAGCTTGAAAGGAAGATGAATCATAGGCAATCAGTTGGGAACTTTGCCTCCTGTTTATTGAAGTGCATAGTTGGGAAGAGAAAACAACAAAGAATTTGGATGAGCTATAAAATTGTTATAGTCCTTTAATAACTGAAACTGTAAAACATCCAGAGTGTGAAGTTTTGACAAAGCAACAATTGCTATTCTCTTCATTAAGTTAAATTCAAATGACTAAGGTGACTGAGCAAGCCTCACTGGGCACTGGTGAAGCTTCTGGACATAGAGATCCAGCACAACTGATTCATTTTCTCGGATGCAAAAGTTATTAGTAAGCTGTCAGTCATTTCAAACAGAAGCAAAACCCTACAGAGTAATGTCATGCATTGCAGGCTCAGTTCATCTGTTTGTACATGTGCGTCTGCTCTTATAAACTGATATTTACCATATATTTAATTATATCTCTGTCCACATTTACACAAGTTTCTTGACCTGTTATAGCTGGCTTTCTCAAAGTTGCTGCTCTTGTAGTTACCAATGGTGGTGTTGGATCAGACTAAAATCCTCCCTTGGTGCTTTTTTAATTAGCAAATGGAACTGTGCCACAATGACTGTGGAAGGACAATATTGTACTGTCATTAACAACTTCTCCCTGATTTTATTTCTTGAGTATCTCTTGCATATTTTCCCTTTTCAGTTCCTCAAACACATTACTCCAAATGCAATCTAAGACATGATAGGATTTGTTCTTATGTTCAGTTGGCCTAATTTGATGAGTGTTTTTGCCAGGATTCTTGTGATAGGAATTAGATAGTCTTTGTAGTGTAAAACCACAAGAAGGGAGGACTGTAAAAATAACAAAAAGCTTTTAACTGCAAGTTGAAAATAGGAACCACAGCACTTGACAATCTTTTGAGCAGAAGGGCTTTTTAAAGAAAAGAGCATTTTGTAAAGGGAGAAACGGAGGAGGTCAAGCGGCAAAGAACAGGTCTTATGTTACGGGGAAACCAACTGAAAAGTGAAGGTACTGCCCTGCAAAGCAAACAGTAAAGAAATTTGCTGCCTTTACAAATCCTTCACGAAAGACCCTGCAGAGAAGTTACACTTTTTTTGCTTGTCTCTTTGTTTTTTGGGGAAAAAAAGGGCATATACGTTTCAGAGCATTCCAGTGTGCTGGCAGGCATATTCCACTATTTTAAACTATCCTTTCTATCCCTCACTTACTTTCCTTATCATGATTCAGCAGGTTGCTTAAATACAAGACAAATCATTTTGCAATCAATCGAATGACATGCTTAAATATTGGCAACTATTAAAATACCTAAGTGAAATGAGGCCTTAAATGAGATTTTCATGTGACCAAGATAGGCCTTATATAGATATGAAAAGATGATATGCAGTGGTCAAATCAGTTTCTGACACACTAATATGACTCCATGGATTAAAAGATGTCACATTGATTTATGCTGTTAAAGACTTGTCTCACAAGGAACATTCTGGTTCTGAGCTGGCCCCTAGCTCCGACACTCAGACCTCATGGCAGTGCCAACCCACTGCTTCTCCTTAAGACTCTAAAGTTGGGTTTTGTTAAAAGCCCAGTCAATTTCTTGCTCAGAAGAGTGGCTCCGAAGTCAAATGTACAAGGTATTAATAAATAAATTATAAATAAAGTTATTATTTAAATAATAAATAGTCAAATAAAACAAGGTATTAATTTCCTTCTGTCCTCCGTCATGAGTAGGAATCCTCAGACAAGAGAGCCAGGGTCCCGCGGGAAGGTGAAAGACTTCTACTCAATCCATTCTCCAACCTGGTGGAGAGTTGTTGCACCCTGAAAATGTAATCTCAGACTCACGAAACCTAAGGCAGCCTACTTCAATCATTCTGAAAGTGGAAGATCTGTCTGATTAACAATCTACTGCATATCCAAAGTATTCTTCACATAAGGATGTCAAGCAATAGCTGATGCCACTCTGCAGTGCACCTCTTGACATTTTTGTCCCTAGGTAGGCAGATTATGACACCAGTTCAAGTGATATGATTGTAGAAAAGCAAGTGCAGAAGCAGTAACAGACCCTTTAGGTCATTTGTCCTGGGAAATACACATCAGCAGGTCTTGCTTCCATCAATTGCATGATGGTTGAAGCTGTAACAAAAAGTAAGATCACTTTGTTCATGGATAAACACAATGTGTTGGATAAAAGTTGCCAGAGTTTATCTCAAGGGAAGTCCTGTTTTACAAATGCAGTCAGTTTTATTGGATTCAGTAATCCAATTATGCATTTGGATTTTTAAAGGTGCGTTTGGTAATATTCCATTGACATTGATAGAGAAACCAAGTTGCCAAGAGAATCTCTAATTCAAGTGTTTGGACTGAAGCTGATGAAACTTCTCAGGAGTCAGCAGTGGGGGTTCCCTTTCATCCTTTCGGTAGTAAGTATTACAAATAAGCAGCACATTTCAGGGGAAATAGGACAGAATGAGACAGTGAGTATGTTATAATCCAGTAATTCAGAAGATGCTCCCTGCTTCCTTCTCAGGCATTGAGAACTACCATGACCCTTACAGCTGTGAAGAGCTTATGAGTTAACTGACCACTTCTCCCTTTGTATACCTGCTCACAGTTGGCTATTCAGGCTTGGAGATTGCATTTTGAACCTACCTCTCTGTTTCTTTTCAGGAAATTGCAGTTCAAGTGCTCTCCTATGTCTCTCTTCTCTGATCATAAAGGAGCACTGCACTGGGCTCCTTCAATTAGGCTGCTAATGTCAACACTCCAGTAATGTGAGGTCCTTATCAATGCATCAGCTAGTATCCTCCTCACTGTCTCAGCTTCCATAGAAAAATCGATATTACGAAGAATCGCATTGTTGTCTTGCCCACAAATAAGCCCTTTGAGCAGCAAAAAATGCTTGTTTCTAGCTCTTAGAGAGAAGAGTCCTTTATTCCAGCAATACACGTTACTGTTCCTCACCTCCTCCCCAGATCTGACATGATTCTTTTGCCATTTCCTCAGAAGATTGCAATGATGGATTCTTTATTATTAAACACAAATACCTCAAATATCAACACACATGACAGGCAAAAAACATCCAGCTCTGTATGTTCTTAGAATCATAGAATGATTTGGGTTGGAAAGGACCTTAAGACCATCTAGTTCCAACCCCCTGCCATGGGCATGGACAATTTACACCAGACCACATCACCCAAGGCTCTGTACTTCTTCCTTACATGTAGCCTGAACTTCACCTGTTTAAGTTTGAAGCCATCACCCCTTGTCCTATCACTACAGTCCCTCATGATGAGTCCCTCTCCAGCATCCTTCAGACACTGGAAGCTGCTATAAGGTCTCCACCAGCCTTCTCTTCTCCAGCTTTCTCAGCCTATCTTCATACAGGAGGTGCTCCAGCCCCAGATCATCCTCATGGCCTCCTCTGGACTTGCTCCAACTGCTCCGTGTCTTCTTGCTCTACAAAGATTTCTTCATCTGTATTTCTCATAAGCATTTCTCTTCATCTACCAACTACCCCTTAATTCTCTGAAGATTTAAACTCCACATTTCTTACCTCACATCTTTGGGTAAATTCTGAGGGAGAATACAACATGCATAGCACAGCCCACATGTGCAACTATTGCAAACAAACATGAAATAGTCACACTAAAGTCAACAGAATCTAAATCTCAAATGAAATGTATTATCACAATCAGCAACACATTTAGATAAGAATTCATATTAAGTACAGTATGAAATATGGGTATCATAACAGCTGAGCTATCTCTAGATGTCTTTCAGGTTGATAAGTAATAACATGTTATTCAGAGAGACAGATCCATACACTTCATCCATCTTAACAATGAAAGCACAGATTTCTTTTCTCTTTTGTTCAGTGTCTCATTATGCCTATTTTGCTGTAGATAATTTTAGTCCTATAAATTCCTCTGATAGCTATTTACATTGTTATTCTGCTCTTCAAAGGGACTGTAGAGCTCCGTAACCATTGCGCATCAGTAATGTTCATACCAAATAAGTTTGGTTTAAAATTTGAGGATTTTTTCCTTCACTGCTTCCAGCACTGCAAGTCAAGCTTGTGTCCACACTGTGATAACCAGAGCTGGGGTTTTCCACAGCTAGTGCCACATGGACATACCCACCAAGGGTCTGGAGACTGTGTTTTGGGGCCATATTTTTCTCCACACTGCCTTCAGGTTATGTTTCACTGTTTCCACATAATGCTAATTTCCATCCGTACAAGGGCATTTTCTGCAGAGCACTTTTCTCTTGGCGTAACTTCAGGGGCAAGCAAACGGCAATAGGGTTAGGGAGGTGTTATTGAATTGTTACTGCTGGCAATAGGGTGCCAGCAGGGAAAAGAACAGTGTGACTGCCATATTCCAAACTGAGTTACCAGCTTTGACAGCTAGGAAGAGGCAATGAGTACATATCTTTTTGATGGTAAAGTGATCACATCTGACTCAAAGCCCCTGAAACGCTGTGCGCTTGAAATGATGCGTTACCGCTTTTATAGTCACTAATCAGAGAAGTGTGATTTGCTGTAACTTCTTTTAATGCAGACATCTGGATGATATAAGCAAACTGCACCCAGAAAATCTTACAAACCCTGGAATTCTGATCCAAAGCTTTGCAATAACCGTACATGCCTACAAGAGTAGCTTGAGCTCCCTAATCTTTATTGCATGTGTAGTGCACCAGTGTGGTAGAATAGTATACATTACAGTCATCTGTTTTTAGTGCATCGGTGTGATAGAATAGTATACAGTATAGTCATCTGTTTTTCAGCACTGAACATTTAAATAATGTTAACTTTTCTTTAGTTTTGATGTAAATTCAGCTTGCATATATAGCAAACTCCACTCTTCCCCTGGATAAATTCTGCATCCCTACTCTGTTTTGACCTTTGGAAATCTTCCCCATGACTGCCAATCAAAACTCTGTATCAGAAATTCTTTCAGATCTTGCTGGAAGATTAATCATTCTGAGTTCCAAAATATTCAGTTGAGAGTCTTTTAGTTAGTTAATTTCCTCAAATCTCATTTGAATAGTGTCTAAGCAGTAAAAATTGGCAGAAATTATTAGTGGCAGTATCCTACATTTGCCATTGAAAAGGACACGAATACTTCGTCACCAAGGATATTAATTCCCCAAAGTGTACTTTTTGCTTCCTAAGCTAGATCCAGTAAGAGACTCCTTTGCCTGGAAGCTAACATATGACATTTAGAGGTCTGATTCCCCCTAGGCAGAATCCAGAACACTTTGCTGAGTGTCTGGGCTCTGGGTATGAGACATAGAGAATAACATGTGACAAAACAAGACTCAGGGCAGCTACTGTGCTGAGCAGAAAGCTGACAAGAGCATTTATGCTCAGAGTGCAGCCACCTTGGTGTTGTCAATAAGAAAAGCATTGTTCAGATAACTCTGGACACAGCTTTAAACCAGTTTAAAAACACCTCTGCTCCGGCTGGTTACACAACCTCGTTTCTTTTCAGGCATACTGAGATCCCAAAGATAATCCAAATATAAGAGCAGACAGGTTTAAGACAGGGCTGTTCAGCTATATCCACTAAGTCTCCAAAGCACATGGGCAATTAGCACAGACATACTCCAAACAACTTGAGAAATTCAACCCAAGAATATGGGATGAAGGTGCATATGTATGTTTGCAGAGACTGTTCATGATGAACTCAAGTTGTCTGATGAAGGGTAGAAAGGCAACTGGATAAGAAATAATCAAAAAGGGGGCTCTGGAACTTGCTGCTTTAATGTGAAACACAAATTCAGTGTTCCCACAAGTTTAGTTTCTCCTTTCTATTGCACTGGAAACATACGTGTCCATGGGAAGGCTCTCATTTTAAGCAGTGTGAGATAGGTCTTTAACAGGATCATGTAAGTGCTCATCCCTTAATCTGCATCATTTCCCCCAGAAAGCTCTTTTAATTCCCCTGTATATGAAAGATTCCACATACAATTAAGTTCACAATAATTCCACTTCGGAAAACACCAGCAGGGTTGTTCAAGATAAAAGGCACATTAGAAAAGCATCAGTTATCATTGTGATATTGGGATTTATCATTTGCAAACTGTACAAATAACAGCCCTGATAGCTTTTCCTAACTTTATATTTGTGCTCCCACTAATTGGTATCTCTCTTGGGATTCTTCACCACCAGATGGGTGACCATATGGAGAGGGACACTTGTTTATAAACCCTGCTATTTATGCATGTATAAGACTACCTAGGGAAAATAAACTTCCCCTAGATTTTGTTAGGGAGACGTTATTCCATAGTGGTAGAATTTACATTTTTTTTTGTCCCTTTTCAATAGAAGCTGGAGAAAAAGCTCAGGTTTTAGTTGCTGGGTTTTTCTTTTTAAATAACTTCCTAAAGAAAGTGAGGATTTAAATTAGTAGTAAGGTTAATTTAGTAGTAAGGTTAAAGCTATTATTTGTGCAACTGCATCACTTTTTCTTTTCCAAACAAAGAGGGCAGAAGTGGGGGGGGAAATGTTTCTTGCAACAGGCTGACTCTAATAGAGAATAACGTGTTTGACTATTGTATGAGTGCACCAGAAACACCAGCAGGAAAACGAGCAATTGAAAACAGCACTGTAAGTCCCACCAAGAAGGACAAAGGGTCTGGATTTCTATCTATTACATTAGTAATGTTAATATAGTATTTACATTAGTAAATGCTCAGAAAAAGTTTAGTTGCCCTAAGTCAACAGTTATCTGCATTCATGCCAATGTAATTGAGATTAGACCCTAGCCTGGAAATCGTAATAAAACTAATACTATTAGAATAGTATTATTAGAATAATAATATTAATAATAGAATTAATAATATTAGAATAACACTTTAGATCATTTACATTATTTAATTTGCCATTTACCTAAAGCTATTAAATCCATCAGAAAAATTAATTCGCAGTTAAAAGACCTTTTATATCCCATTGATTTGAATGGACATTGGATAAACCTTTATGAGTTCAAAGCAATTTTCTAAAGGGAATGAAGACAAATAGTAGCTAGTTTTAATACTGGTCATTGGAGACAATACAAGTTAGGAATTCTATGAAACAATTTATACCAAATCAGTTTTACATAATTCCTTTAATTCAGCAAAGAGTTTTTTCTAACACAAATTTAGTAATTGCATTACTAACATATAGAGATGCCATTGCGCCGGGCCTTACATTGAAAAGAAATGCAACTGCTTTGCATGTTGTATGTGAGATCAGTTCTGCACTGACACGCCAGAGGAGTAAAACCTGCACAGCCATCCTCCCCTGCAACAGAACTTCTATTCATACGTTTCTGAAAGCATTAAACATAGCCTGATGCCCTTGTTGAACTGAAGGACTGAAAACTGGCCAAGCAGAATAAGCAATGAAAGACAGTTCCCTGTATGTAATCCTAGCAAGGCTGTTATGTTTATCCCTAGGCATCACTGTCCAGCCTCTAAGGCCTCATCCAGGACTATGACCTTCATCTTCCGGGCTGTGAATCCTATTGCTCACCCACTTTACTGCTTGGGGCTTCTTTGCTTTCCCAGTTCATAAAATCATAGAATCATAGAATCATAAAATCATAGAATAGTTAGGGTTGAAAAGGACCTTAAGATCAACCAGTTCCAACCCCCCTGCCATGCCCAGGGACACCTTACACTAAACCATGTCACCCAAGGCTCTGTCCAACCTGGCCTTGAACACTACCAGGGATGGAGCATTCACAACTTTCCTGGGCAACCCATTCCAGTGCCTCACCACCCTCACAGTAAAGAACTTCCTCCTTAGATCCAATCTAAACTTCCCCTGTTTAAGTTTGAACCCATGACCCCTTGTCCCATCACTGCAGTCCCTAATGAAGAGTCCCTCCCCAGCATCCCTATAGGCCCCCTTCAGATACTGGAAGGCTGCTCTGAGGTCTCCACGCAGCCTTCTCTTCTCCAGGCTGAACAGCCCCAACTTTCTCAGCCTATCTTCATACGGGAGGTGCTCCAGTCCCCTGATCATCCTTGTGGCCTCCTCTGGAATTGTTCCAACAGTTCCATGTCCTTTTTATGCTGAGGACACCAGAACTGCACACAATACTTCAGGTGAGGTTCATGGATAAAGGGAAGAAGCAGAGGGTATCTGGATCTCATTGGGACATGAAGTCAAATGTGAGTAGGGCCTGAAAGTGGATACAGGACCTGGGAAATGCAACTCAGATTGCTGGGTTTGGTTTTGTTTGGAGTTTTGTTTTTTGTTCTCGATACATCTCCAGAAACTGCTTGATTTGTGTTTAGCCTCTACGGCCACTTAAAATATAGGTTATAACAAAGCATAGCTTACATTTTCAGACTGTTGGCTTCAGCAATGCAGCACTGCAGGGAGTTTTCACACAGCAGCTCACCTTCAAAGCTCAGTGTGCAGGAATGCCTTATTTCCCTTTAGAAGCCCTGTGAGGGAAATAACAAGACAGTGTGAAATCGGGAAGTATTCCTCTGTGCTGTAATTCTGCGTTTAATTCGTCTGAAATTCTGCCTTCAATCGAGTTAACTCAGCTGTGAGTTAAATTTAGGTGGAAGGTTTGCATTGGCACTTCTCCCCCTTCCCTATAATCCCCCAGTAATACTCACAGCAAATGCAGCAGCATGTTGGCTACCCAAGTACTGATTTCTCACAACCACTTAAAAGATCCGCACTTCCAGTGACGGGGTGGCACAGAAAGTGTTTTTATTAAGGTCAAAAATTTCTTCCTATACACCTAACAGCCACATTAGTGTCACTTTTTGCGTAGGATTTATGGCTATGTATATCTAGTACATTAAACAGTGCAGGGAGCATTCCTGGATACTGTTCAGTAATTCAGATGGTCCCTGGTGCTGTTTTGGTCCATGCCAACCAGCACTCCCCTAATATGCAAGGACAGTTTGGGAGTTAGCACGGGAAAGGAATCACTCCTAAGAGGTATTTGGGTGTAGCCACCCTGTTTTGGAAGCTACAAAGCCTCAGTAGTATGGACATTAGCTATTAGATTCAGGGGCTTAGTTACTTTTGTCTTGTTAGAATAATAGTAGTCTATAATTTTGATGTGTGAAAATGTACATATGAAGAAAAAGATGCTTACAAAAAGGTGAAATTTATAGCCATCACAAATCATAAAAATCACATTTCCATTGTAGTAGCCAGCAGTGCACATTATTAAGGCAGGTTATGCAAACAGTGGATATAGCAGATGAAGACAATTCCAGACATGATGGATCCAACAGGTACAATGCACTGTGAGGGTGACAGAGCACTGAAACAGATTGCTCATGAGGTTGTGCAGTCTCTATCCTTGGAGATACTCAAAAGCTGTCTGGACACAGTACTGGGCAACTGGCTGTAGGTATCCCTGCTACATCCAGGGGTCCCTTCTAACCTGAACTAGTCTGTGATTGAAATCACCCACGAAAATACTCTGCTATTGGATATGCCCCTATGGAGGAAAGTGGGAGACTGGTGTACATGGGAGCTAAGAGAGCTGAACAAAGAAGAAGAAATATCTATGCCACCCTTTCCCTTGTAGTCATAAAACACCAAGCCCTAGAACTGACTAACTCAAGATGGAATTCAGCTTCTTCCTTGAAAGGCAGAATGTATTTCTCACAAAAGGTAATGAATTGTCCATTTGCTGCACAACATACAAAAACACAGGGAAAAAAAACCTTCATTGTCATGAACTGACAAGCATGTTATTAAGGCTATTTATTCTACAAATATGGCTCCAGAAGAAGTAAGCTGTCATCCTGTCATCTGAAAGAACTCCAGAGGCCAACAAATAGAGTGGATGTGGACATCTGACCACTAGAAACAGGGCTGAGATCATTGCACTCACTTTTGACCACAGGTTGCAGCATGAAATGTCCCACATCCCTTAATTCATCGGGCTTATCAATAAATCAACTTTCAGGAAAAAATCTACAAATGAAACATTTCAAATGTGTCTTTAATAATTCACAGCTTGAAGAGGGCTATTGCCCCCTTAAGTCCCACTTTACAGAGGGCTGAGATTTTGAAAGGCATGCCTGTAACATCTCCTTCTCACATCAACTGCATCACATGTTCTTCTCTCTAAATAACTTACATTCTGACTGAGATTCATCATGGAATCATAGAATCATAGACTGGTTTGGGTTAGAAAGGACCTTAAGATCATCCAGTTTCAACCCCCCTGCAATAGGCAGGGACACCTCACACTAGACCATGTCACTCAAGGCTCTGTCCAACCTGGCCTTGAGCACTGCCAGGGATGGAGCATTCACAGCTTCCCTGGGCAACCCATTCCAGTGCCTCACCACCCTTACAGTAAAGAACTTCTTCCTTATATCCAATCCAAACTTCCCCTGTTCAAGTTTTAACCTGTTACCCCATGTCCTGTCACTACAGTCCCCAATGAAGAGTCCCTCCCCAGCATCCTTATACCCCCTTCAGATACTGGAAGGCCGCTATGAGTTTTTGACACATTTTTTTTTACAGGGGGGTTGTGGAGTCTCCCTCGCTGGAGACATTCAAATCCCACCTGGGCACATTCCTGTGTGACTTGCTCTAGGTGGCCCTACCTATCTAAGATGATCTCCAGAGGTCCCTTCAAACCCTAACAATCCTATGGTTACTAAGTAGAAAGATTTTGACCTTATTAGTAAAATATATATTTCATCACTTTTAGGAATCTATACATTGGACACTGGAGCAATGGATGATACTAGGGACAGCAACAGTTCTTACCACCAAAAACGGGCCATGGCTTCACATGCTTATTAAATGACTGGTGTAAGAGGAATTGAAGCCAGATAATGATGGAGAGAAGGGAAAAGGTGTTGCCAAGTAAAACAGGAGTGGAAGGAGTAAATCCAACATGGGGATCAGCTCAGCTGATACCTTCCACTGAAGCACTTTAGGCAAAGCAGGTTTCTCCTGGCTTTGAACTCACTGTGCATACCCAGAATCATCCTGGTTAATCAGATAGGGCCCTACCTCACGCTTTCTATCTGGGCTGGAACAGCATAATAAGAGTAAGCAAAGTAGATCCACAGTGCCTTGACAAGCCCATCTGCTCTGCTCAGGGTGACATAACTGGCATAGCAACAGATAGCTGGGAGGTGCAGATGATGTGTATGTTTTCAGTGATACCGGATGGCACTACCAGTATCTTCTATACGTCATATCACTTAGTACGTTCCTCCCAGGCAGCACAGTATGCTAGCTCAGGAAGAGGATTTCTGTCCCTTTTGGTGGCTAGGATGATGTTTGAACAGATAGATGCAGCTTCTTCAAAGCGATTATGTCTGAGACAGGCCTTGGACCAGTCTCACTTCGTGGGTAAGACCCTCTACCCACTTTTCTTGAAGGTAAAGGAGTGATACTACCACTGCTTCTCCTTCTTCTTTAAAAAGACAAAAGTAAATCATCATCATACGACAAATCAAACGTAAATCAATCATACGTAAATCATCATACGTAAATCAAACATCATACGATGTTTGAGAGGACAACAATAGGGGCTTACTCTAAAGAAAGGACTTTGGGCTCTAGCTTCCAAATGGCTACATAAATATCCCTGGAAGACTTTTGTTGAGACTTCTTGTATCTGTCAGGGTTTAAAATGCATCCACATGCTTAGCAGATTCAGCAGACTGCATGGAGAGAGGTCAACCTGACTGCTGAAATGGTTGAGTTGATCTAATAGCTCAGAATAATCAGAGGAGTGGTCTACTTAATGGTTATATGCTCTTGTTGCATTTCACATTCATGAGAGGCCTTGCTCCTCGCTAAGCCAGGAGGAAACTGTTCACTTGTTCTTCCTAGGGAGGTTTTCTTCTAGCACAAGGGAGTGAACAAAGAGAGAGGAAAGAGAGAGGAGGGAGAGTAAAGCTTCGGTCTGAGTTTTGCCTTCTCCATGAAACCTCACCTTCAGAGTGCACATTCTTAACTTGCTTTCTCTGCCTAAATCTTCCTGTACCCCAGATAGAAAGTCAAATTTCTGAGATCCTGATCCATCAAGGAACTCCAGCTATAGGTACTTAAATTTGTACTGACTTAATTCAAGAACAATCAATAGGCTGCCGCTAAAAAAGTCTCAAGGCCCAGTAACCACGGGTCAAACAGAGCTGAGCTCTGTTGCACTTCTCTAATGACCCTCTGGCTGAATTAAATTTTCTTCTTCTTCATTGCTCAGAGCTGGTGAGTAATACAGAGAAAGTGATGTATTCTGGCATGTGCAAAACACTGTGGGTATCCCCCAAGAAATGGGTATTTTGTTGTACAAGTGAAAACTATTCGCACCATCATTTTTAAAACAGGCCCTTGTGTATATCTGCAATAAACAAACTGGTGCCTGACTTCATAAAGAGAGATATTACAATGGGTAATTTAACACATTACTAACTCAGTTATTCACCTTTTTTATTCGTGTTATTAATGCTTCCACCATTATTAACCCAGGATCTTATTTACTTCTGTGTCAGTAGGATTTAGTCAGACAGGAATTCCATTTTTTAATATTTATTAAATGTACATTATTTTTATCTATCAAAATTAACACATTTTTAATATGCATTAAATTAATGCATTTAATATATATTCAGTGGTAGTTGCTGCTCTCATGAAAGCAATTCCTAATTGACAAGCAGTAGAGGTGAGTGTCTGTGCCCTCACAAGCTAATGGAAAAGACTGTAGAGCTGAATGAGATAAAGAAGCAGTATTATAAAGTGAAAGAGGGGATTTTGAAAACAACTTATTATTTCAGCATTAGTCATCAAAATGCATAATTTAATCAATAGTGGTAATTACAAATCCTTACTGACCTAACCATTATCAGATCGCAATATTACATAAATATTCATGTGATTGGAATGGATTTCCATTATTATTAACAGCTATATTAATTTTCATAGTGACATAATGGTCAAAATCCTTTCCATCCGTGAGTGGCATATTAAAGCTTTAGTTCAGCCCCTGCTGAAATTTCTGATTACTTAATCCTGAAGAAATATTCCTACTAAACTGATGTTTTCTCCCCTCTAGTCTCAATCTACACTTCGGACAGGACAAGAGCTGGGAGGTGTCAAGCATTTATAGTTTGGCTTCAGTGAAAGTTACAGATGTTGATACTTTTCAGGTCATGAATCAAAGTCTGCTTCCCCAGCTACTGAAACACTGATGCTGTCCACTGTAATCGGAGTTCACTTTCAAATCAAGGATTTGATTGTCAATTGCTGTAGTTAATGGCTGCCTTGCCATTCATCACACATGGGCAAGAGAGAGCTACATGCAAAGAATAAAAGAGATTTATTTCTCATGATTGCATTGAGTATTCTGTGAGCAAACCAAGTGATAGTAAAGCTGTATTTATAAACCAGATTTTATACACAGGTCATAAAAGTTTAAAAATAGCATAATCCTACGCTTCATGTGCAACTCAGAGATTCAGATAAACTCTTGTAGTAAGGCTGGGTTGGCCTTTGCCTCAAGTTTAAGGCTCCAGGTAATCACCAAAATATTTGTTTATCAAAAAAAAACAGAATAAAACACATCTGGAAATTATTATTTAGTTTATTTATCTAGCAAAACTAGCCATAAAAATATCAAGTTTGGGTTTTGTTTCATATAAGTTATTTCAGATACTCACCTCTGGGGTCTATAGTATTTCTGATAAGTATTTCCTAGGCAGAAATGCAGAGTTGGTCTGACATTTCAGCAAGTGTAAGACCTGCTGCACACATGTTGTTCAGCACAACAATATCTGAAGGGACACTGAACGCACTGCAGTTGCACATAATTGTGCAAAATCTTCTACCACCACTCAAACTAGTGTTTCAGGGAGGAAAAAGATGTAACTGGTAAAATGCCAACACGGGTAGCCATAAACCACTGCACTCTGCAAAGTGGAGATATGAAGCAGACAAAGAAAGGTAAATTGTGTTGCAAGATGTTGCAAATGAAATATAATTCTATTAAAAGTTGAGTATTAAGGAAGTCTCACCACTGGGGTGGCAATGACAGTGCACCACCACCAAGACTCCCACAAGTTCATGGCTCTCTATTTATTGTATTTTTTGAAGGACTTTGATCTTGAGAGATCTTCATCACTTATAAATGAACCAGTCATTAGTAGTCTTTTATGTATCTCCAGAGAGCTATCACAGCTCTCATTAACTGCTAGAGCTAAACAGTTGAAACCTCCTGTTTCAGTGGCATGTATTTTCAATTCTGAATCCTTACCCATTACCACGTCCTTTCTTATAGAAGCAGAATAAAGACTGACTAAATGAGGGTAAAACAGTGTTTAGGATATATACAAGAGATGCTGAACTTAATAGCTCAGCCTCAAAGACTTCTTCAAGAAAATGAGAAAGTAAATGTCTGTCATAGAGTATTTCTTCTGAACTGGCAGAACTGGATTTTCCCACCAATTGTTGGTGATCTAATTTATATAATTAATTTTCGCTACGAATGCGATGATTTAGGTCAGAAGAGAATCCTGTAATGAGAAGGCTTTTATGCAAAACTGGTTTGGACACTTATTGAATCCTATCAAGAAAAGCAGCTGCTGTTGCTTGTTCCTTTTTGCCACAGCATTCCAGAGGGGAAAGAAATAAATCCAGAAATGAGTTGTCACCTGATTCACAGCTTCCACCCTGCCCTTTGTATGGGTCTTTGTCTAAGACTGTGTAAAAACACTGTATGTACTCAATTAATGAAATACTTGCACTTCTCTCAGTCTTGCTGCTTTTATTTTAGCTAGAAATATAAAACATATTCAGACTGTGTTAGAGAAATGTTGCTTGCTGAGTCCTGTCTGCGACAGTGGCCAGCAGCTGTTCTTCATACAAAGGTATAAAATCAGACTAAGGATCCAGTATTTTCCCTCATCCACCCTACCAGCTTCCAACCAGAATATAATGGGTTGTTTTGTACTCATCTTTTCACCCAATTTCTTCCCTTCCTGCTAACTTGAAGGATTTTATGAAGCACTATAACTACACAATCACTGTCCTCTTTTATGGGCGCAGACAGCATTTCCCCCCACCTCCCTCTTTTATTACATTTATAGTCTTTGCCTGCCAGGATACTTTTATGGCGGTGGGAATGATTGCCTCACTCTTGATAAAGTCTGGAGCATCCCTTGGTTCTCCATATAACTTGTCACAACATTCTTAACAACAGCTCGTCCCGATGCTTGCTACCAACTCCCCTGATGTGCTTCCTGACACTGCTAACAAGTATTCTTCCTTACAGCATCTCCCACACAGTGCTGTGCACTGGTTCTTTCTGACTTGTGCTCTCGGTTTCTTCACTTGTCTTAGCTCCTGGGCTTTTGTCTTTGAAAGCAGTGAAAATTTATACGCCTGCTTTGCACAGTACACCAAAAAATGGAAGTAAAACATTTGTTTCAATGCACAACGTTTCTGTTGACAGTGCTGTGTGTGTTCTTGTATATATCCCCCAATGCTTTGTTTTTAATGTCACTGGAAATCACGCATGTTTACCTCAAGGTACCTTGTGGAGAGCAAGTTGCATTGTTACAAACTCTTGGCTTTCCATTCAGCTCAGCCTTGCTGCCTGATTCATCCACATTTCCAGCTCACAGAAGAATGCATATGCACTTTCTGTACTGAAACGTGTAACCTACAGGCAATAAAAGACCAAGCAATAGTATAGATTTGGTTCTTCTTCAGAGATCTAAATGGGAAAGAATTATTGAAGATACTGTTAGGGCTCCTTGCTGAATCATCAAACTATTTTGCAGGGGTAATTGAGACAGCATATAAATACTGCATGGATATCTCTTCAGGCCCTCTTCATAGAGCAGTTGCATTGCATTAAAGTGCTTTTCTTGTACAGGTTAATCTCTCAGAATAAAAGTGGAAAACACAGCAACAAAACTAGATGATATTTTCACTACTCAGTAAACCTCTCCTCCCTTGTCTGTAAATAAATGATTCCCAGAGGCATCCCCTCCAGGGCTTCTGGAAGCTCCAAAGGGCAAGGAAAGGAATTAAAAAATATCACAGCCTGCTCCAACACATTCATAGCACTTATTAAAAACAAACAAACAAACCAACCAGCACCTCAAAGGCTGCTTGGTACTGCACAAAGCCTCATTGATTTACATGGTGTGCAAGTTAAATCAGATTTGGACCCAGTCCGACTGTAGCAATGCACGCCTTGTACTGCCATTGATTGAGAAAACAACACCCCAGTTGATACGAAGCAGAAAAGCTGTGGCTTTTTAAAATGAGAATAGCAAATCAGGGTTAATGATCAAGACAAATCCAAAGTGGGAAAGAAGAACAAGCTGCAATTTCACTTCTCATAATTTCTTATACGTCCCTCGCTTGCCTTTTTTCTTACCCTGTGATTGTTTTTTAGCACCAGAACTATATCTACAGCAACTGAACAGCATCTGATACATTTGGGACACCATGATAATGTAATTACAAGTGACAAAAATACATTCTTGTTGCCTTGCACACATATAGGAAGGTATTTCAACATTCAGGGTTGTATTGCATTCACATTATAGGTTAAAAAAAACCACAGATGTCTCTCCTAAGGGAAGTCCTGCGGTATAATGGCTAGCTCCTAGTACCAGGACACTTAGGAAAATTACATTAATTTATAATGTATCTAATTATATACTATCTGCCATTCTGTTCTGACACCTTTGTCCTTCTGTTCCTTCCCCAGTCTATTGTATAATTGCTCCTTGCCCAAGCAGTGGTCACATTTTCTTCATGGGTCTTCCTCCAAAAAAGGGTGTTTAAAGGAGTTCATAAAATGCTTTGGGATCCTTGGGAGATGAAAGGCACTATATAAATCTCAGTTATTACTATTAAAAAAGCACAGAGTGAGCTGTCTAGAGGCAACTCCAGTATGTGGTTTGGCTCTTTACTGATGAATCTTACAAACCTGCATTACTGGTCTGCTTTACTATATATGAAACAAGTGCTGGATGACACCTTGTATTTCATCAGCTGCTTTTCTGCAGTTTCTCAAAGAAAGTAACACAATATATGGCCCACCTGCTGTGAGAACATCTGAATACCACAGACAGTAAAAAGCCTTGGAGTAAAGTTCTTTCAGAGAGTCTTTTGCTGATATGCTCCATAGCCCTTACTCAGTTTGCAGACAGTATCTCTAGTTTTCCATGAAAAAGAATGTTGATTTTCTCTATGTGCATGAGAATTTGATGAGAAAATCTGATAAAATAAACTTTCCTTTTCCTTTTGTTTTAGGCTTCTGGGTTTGTTTGTTTTAATTTTCATTTAGGTCTGCACAAAGAATTAATCAGCCCATTATTACCTCATTGCCAGCAAGTACAAATTTAGCTCCTGCAAGAGTCCTCACAAAGGACTAATCTTGTATCCTTCACTTATGCAAGTAAATTGTCAGATGTCAGTGGAACTAATTACGAGAGCATTGCTTTCCACTTTCATCAGGACTTCAAGGCCTGATTGAAACATGGTCAATACACACCACTGTCTTCCAATAGCATCTTTATTCCAGATGTTGGTTTATAAAGTAGTGTCCTCTTTGAAGAGCGTGAAAGAACTTTATGAGCATTAATTCCTGCAGTGACCTGGAACAGGGCTACAGCCATCCTACAGGCAGGTCAACTGAGCCTCAGCAAGGCTCGGTGGTTCATCCAACACATCCTTAGCAGTGACCGAGCTTCAATTCCACAGCCCACACCATTCTCATCATTAAATTCCACTCGACTCCCACACAAGCACTCTGTGCCTTTGATTTATACTCAATTCCTTTAGAACCACAAAGCAGCCACTAATTGTACTCTGCATACACAGTGGAATGGGACCTTAAGGGATAGGTTTTAGTAACTCTGATGACACCTTTCTAGTTAGTGTGGTGTAGCAGTATCCTATTTAAGATTGCTTTGTTTAATTATTTAAGAGCCATTATGGTAACTGGATATACTCTAACTGTAATTTATTAACTCATACATTTAAATTATCCAGGTCTCCACATCCACTTCACAGAATTACAGAGGAACTAGTGTAAAGTAATGGTATCAAAATGCTACAGAATATTTCCTCTGCTGTGAAGTACAGAAGCTCTCTTATCTCTCCCAGCAAAGGTGTGCATAAGCTTTTTCAAACTATGCACTAAGACCATAAGAATCATTTTATACCAGCAGCAGTTGTTCATATACTGTGTTAAGAACATGTGTGCATTTTATATATATGTATCTATATGTATAAGTATTTACACATATATATGCCATCATAGTTGAATTCAATGTAATACTAAAATTTGCCTTTCCTTTTTAATCTAAAAATTGACACTGCATCCATCTGTTCATCCCTCTTTCCCTGCTCTTCTGAATACGCTTCTTCACACCACGATCCTTATCCCTTTTTCTACGCTTGTTCTTTCCTGATGTTTACTCATGTTGTCTAAGCCAGGCTGCCATGTTAAATGATATCTTTCTCTCTGGAAATACTGCCCATTCCCCTGAATCCCTCTTCACCATCATCCTCTCCATACACTGCTGTCTGCCTGCATGGGCTATGACTTTTCTCTGGAAAACGTCAGCTCTGGAAGCAGCACCTTGAGAGTAGCTCTTCCTTGCTCCAATACAGTGCCTCTTCTTGCCATCAGCAGCTAGATTCTCTTCTTGCCGTTAAGGCACTTTTTGCACATCTCAGAGCTGTCATTTGCAAAAAAGAATAGAGACACATGGAACAGTGGATAAAGAAAAGGGAGCCTAGATTAAATCATCGGACCAACCAGCTCTCTGAACGCCATAGAAACACTCACAGACCATCCTAGCATCATACATTAATTTGGAACTCCTTAGAAAGGAGAAATTTAGCACTCAGGAGTCTAACAGCAGTCTCTTCAACACAATATTGCTTTAGTTACAACATGTATCTTTCTTATTCTAAGGCGCTTACCAGAATTCTGCTGTACTCCCCACAATATGTCATAAACATCATGAGCCTGCAGAGCCATTAGAGGTGTCGGATTCTGGGCTGCAGCATCCCTGCTGTTCAAATACACTGGCACAGGACAGAAAACTGATAACAGCAATTCTCCAAAGCTTTTGAACCAGGAGAAGAGGAGGACTGCAACCAAATACTGCCCTGAAGGCTCAGGTATTCTAAAGAAAAAAAGGGGGAAAACTCATCATTTACCTGTGTTGACCAGTCTTGCGAACAGAAGTCATTTGCTCTAATTAAGAGCTTGCCAAAAATGAAAAGTTAGGCAGGGGCACTTGAGAAAGATTATTAGCAGATACAGAATGCTTTCCTGCACAAACAGAATCATGTATTCACTAATGCATAACATCCCTCTTGCACTTAACCTTTATGTGCTACCAAAGTACAGTGTCAAGATTGTCCTTTGGCGTTACGCGTCTGTTAACTGAAAGCTTTTAATATCCTCCTTCCATCTCCCTCAAAGCCAAGTTATCAGGAACATAGAAAGATTTAACCACTTTTTAAACAGCACTATCTTGTCAGGCAATATGTTCTTTTCCGGAGGGCAATAGTGAATTGAATGTGTAAGAGAGGCAAAGTGTCTAATAAAGGAAAACTTGCTGCATGAAAAGGATCGCTTCTTCTCTCCCAAGCAACCTGACTAGCAAGAAAACTGCTCATGGAGTACAAAACAAAGGAATCCTATGACAGCAGATGGGGTAATAGAAAATCACACAAATAAAGATGTAGAATGAGAACGGTGGACATGAAATTTGTGACATTTTTGTAAATATTACTTCAATAATAAATTTAAACTGCTTTGATTATTTGGCTCATGATCAACCTGTCTCTCCCTTCCTCTTTTTCTGCAAAGGGGAGTTGGAAAACGCAACTCTTGCTGTCACACTTTGCACCACCACTGCACAAACACAGCACACAGAACAGAAAGTAGCTGAGAATGAGGTCTTGCGGCTTTGTGCACACTTCAGAACATAAAATACATATCATTATACACCTATGGGTATTTAACACCCATAGCCATCATTGGGATTGCTCCAGAGAAAGAAGATGCAACAAAAGGTTTTCCCATGGCAATATTAACACATCTTCATTGCACAGTATAGATGTCCTGACATTTATAGATATGTCTTGACAGAGAGGGGTCAAAATCAGCCTGTGTCCAGCTTCACTATCCCACAGATTCATCATATCAACACCTGCAATGTCTGTGGAGACAAAACAGTGCAAACAGTTCAGGACTCCTACGTTTCTATGCCAGTAACTCCATCGTCCATTAAGACTGCTCCTGATGCAGATTCACTCCAGCTCACACTTGTTTTCTGTCTTTAATGCTATATCTAAATCCACAAGTACCAGTTGATGTGTACTCATGAGACATATATATGAAAGTCACCCAACATGACCCATGCCAACCAACCTACAACATCTCTACTTGCCTCTGCAGCTCTCTGCTAACTGGAGAAAAAAAAGGCTTGGTCACGTTCCTCTTTTTCCTTTTGGACAGAATTCCACCCAGAAAAAGATGTAGCCAAGAGTGTATGGATGCATGGGCAGCCTTGAGTTTTAGGCTTCCATGCTTAAAATAGTTACTTAAAGTAAGTAATTAAGAATAGCAATTAAAAAATGTAAGTTGTAACTTTTAGGGGGCCTGGACCATCTGGTGCAGTTGCTTTCACATGGCCAAACAAGATCCTATGCACAGTCCTAAGGTGAGAATGAAAAAAAACCATAAAGCAACCCCCCAAACTGAAATACATTGTGATTTTAACAGGAAATGAAATATTATTATAAAAATGCAACATTAACTGTACAGACATAATATTAGATTCACACAGTTCATTTGGTTTTCTTGTTTATTTCACCTTTAAAAATATATTGAGTAAAGCAGACATTTAATTAGGCTTTGTGATTTACATATAATTGGATAAAATACATGGAAAAGGGCATATCCATCTCAAGTCATTTCATACCTTTGTTTGAATTAATACAGCAAGCCTCTATACCCCTTCTTTTAACAGTGACTTTCCACTTTTGAAAACCTAGTCATCTCTGAGGTCTGTAGTCTTTGTGCAGACAGGTCAAGTGGATGTGGATGTCAGAAGCCACACAAAAAAAAGTAAATACATGTATTTAAGTTGAAGGATACAGACTCATTAAATCACCTCTGCAGAAGGATGAGGAGTTTCTAGCAGCTTGATTGCTCAGTGTGCTGCAAGAGAAATTGCTCTGGACCAAAATTTGTCTTAAGGAATATAATGCTTTTTGCATCTTCCTAAATAATGTTGCTAAGGCACAGTATGAAGAAAACAACGTGTTGGGGGTTTCAGTTTGAGCCTCAATCACTGCAATTGTAGTAGAATAATCATGTGAAAAAGCCAGAAAAAGCATCCTGCAAATTCACGCACGGATGTAGTTATATCTTGTGGGATGTAAGAAAGGAGTGGGCTTACTCGTGTGCATTAAGCATTCAAAATACAACAGAAACAACACGATTTGCTTCAGCCAAAAAACAGGTTTAAAATGTCAGTCAGGAATGAATGACAGAGGAAGCCACCGGGAGGCAGTGTTGTAACTTAGCAAGCGCATGAGCAAAGGCTTGCTTGCTTCTGGAGGCCTCGATCACCATCACCCTGGGAAACTTCCCTTAACAGCGTTGTGTGCAGGTCAACTCCTAGACAAGAACATGTCAACACAGAAAATACAGCACGTTATAGTTATAACTTTATGTTTAGAGGCTGATGCATTTGTACCTACCAAGAATAGCAATGAAATTGTTCTCACTAAAAGTGATGCAAGAGTTTTGCTGGTAACTCAAGAGTGAAGTGGTTTGGTTTGTTGTTTTGGAGGTTTTTTTTGGTATAGCATCATCTGTCTTTATCCATGCTATAGCAAAATGAGAGCTATTATGAACAAAACAAATTGTATGTGATGATGCAGGAGCTTCTTTGTAAATTAGAAATTAAGGAATGTCTTATCTTTCAAAACTGCAAACTGCTATGAAAAAGAAGAAACTGAAAGTGGTGATAAAATATGACTCTTTTCTTTTGACCAAACCCCTTCAATTTGTTTCCTATTAGATTTTGTGATTTATTAATTTTCCCCAGCATCAAGCCATTTGATTACAACCTCACAAGCAGAAACGAAGCTATGTGCAACATGGATGAAAAGCAGAAATCACACAAGAGACATCCTGCTCTTATATTGTCTGTCATCATAATAAAAGTCCATAAAAGCCAACCTTATTTTCTTCCAGATGCACCTAACTAATTTTTATTCATGGGTTTAACAATTCTTTTTCAATTTGAAGAACATTGTAGGTCGTTTCCGCCCATGGATTCTATGATTCTGAAGGAACCTCATGCAAAAATTTGACTCTCACTCATACAGTATCAGAGTCAGAGAAGGCTTTACTTAATATTCTTGTCTAATGCAGTAGATTTGTAAAAGCTGCCATAAACTTGGAAAATACAGATTTATTTAGGATTTTTGTTATTTTTCTAATAAAAGCAGCATATGAAAAATGTATTTTAATAAATGCTTTATAATCTCTATTGGTCCATACATATGAGAGTTTAATTCCTGAAGCTGATCATGCATATAATATTATGATATTTTCCATTTCTGCTGTTACCCACAGTATTTCACATGCGGGTTATTTGCCTTTTTTCACCTGAAGATAGAAATACCCCCCCCCCCCCCCCCCCCAATTACAGATAAATGTCACACCATCCCCTTTAACACAGAACGACCTGCTGATAGCATGAAGCATAGAAGCATTTCTAATGCAAAGAACCCAATGGGAACAATTTTAAGGTACACTATGCATTGAATTATTTAGCTCACTACACAGAACACTCTGAGAGAAACACAATACACATCTGAATTGAAACTCCTCTTTAGTGCAGAAGTTTTAATGTTAGTGAGTCTTGTTGGCTAATCCATGGGACTCTCTGATATCACCTGACATAGCTGTCTGTGCCCAGAGCGTGTGCTTGGAAACATCTGGCTTTAACTTCGCTTCCACTCAAAGTTAGGAAATGCAAATCAGCTCCATGATTGATAGCTGTGCTCCTAAGAACAGGTCACCTGAGACAATGGATAGGAGCTGAAACCCGAGTCAATGACATTAAATAGTTCTGCTTCTACAACTGGCTCGCTCTCTGCCATGCTCCAATGTTGGCCGAGTTAGGGTAGGTCACATCATGGAGATACACCGGGACACCAGAGAAAGATGGTTTGCTCTGCGTGGTGCTAGCTGGAATTTAATCCACTGCTCTGTCACGTTTTATCTTTGGGCAATTTTCTGTGCTTTGGATCTTCATCCACAAAAGATTAATTCTCAAATTATCACAGTATCGTAGAGATAAATCGATGTATGAGTGTCATGCATTTCAGTACTGTTGTAATGAAGCTCTTGTAAGATGCTTTAGAGAAGTCCAGCTCTGGAGTCCTCAGAACAGCAAAGCTATGGATCTGTTGGAGAGGGTCCAGAGGAGGGCCACAAAAATGGTCAGAGGGATGAAGCACCTCTCCTATGAGGAACGTGAGAGAGTTGGGGTTGTTCAGCCTGGAGAAGAGAAGGCTCTGGGAGACCTTATTGTGGCCTTTCAGTACTTAAAAGGGGCCTATATGAAAGATGGGAGAGACTTTTTAGCAGGGCCTGTTGTGATAGGACCTGGGGTTACGGTTTTAAACTAAAAGAGAGGAGATTCAGGCTGGATATGAGAGAAGACCCAGGGACCTACAGCTCTGCAAGTCTAACCTCAGTTCCTGCAAAGATTATGCAGAAGATTACACTGGGTGCTATTGAACAACATTTAAAGAATAATACAGTCATCAGTCACAGTCAACAAGAGTTCATAAAAGTCCTGTGTAACTAATCTGCTACCCTTCTATGATAAGGTCACCCACTCAGTGGATGTGGGGAAGGTGGTAGATGAAGTGTTTCTAGATCTTAGTCAGGTTTGTAATACTGTCCCTCACAGCATCCTTCTGGATAAGTTGTTCAGCTGAGGGATGAGCAGGGTCACAGTGTGGTGGGTGAAGACTTGGCTGAAGCACAAAGCTTAAAGGTTAATAGTGAAAGGGGCTACATCTGGCTGGCTGTTCCTCACCAGTCACTAGTGCTGCTCCTCAAGGTTCAACTCTAGGACCAGTCCTGTTCAACACATTTATCAACAATGTGAACGCAGGAGTCGAAAGCACCATGAGAAAGTTTGCTGATGATACAGAACTGGAAGATGCTGTTGACTCTCTTGAGGGACAGGAGGCCTTGCAGAGGGGTCTAGATAGATTGGAGCATTGTGCTATGATTAATGGGGTGAAATTTAACAAGTCCAAATGCCTGTCAGTGTTTAAGAGACATTTGGACAATGCCCTTAACATGCTTTACCCTTTGGTCAGTCCTAAAGTAGTCAGACAGTTGGACTAGGTGATTGTTGTAGGTCCTTTTCAGCTGAAATAGTCTATTCTATTCTATAGTGACTCACACAGTCAGGGATTACAAAGCAGCTGTGCCCCACAGTGCCTAATGTCTTCCTAGAAGGCAAGAAATGCTAAGTCCCAGAGTCTACTCAGGAACCTGATGACAATGTTAACTGTGCCTGATGACTGTATTGTTCTTTAAATGCCTTTCAGTGGTACCCAGTGTAATCTTCTCCCTAATTTTTGCATGCACTGAGGTTAGATTAACAGGGCTGTAGGTCCCTGGGTCCTCCCTCACATACTTTGTGTAGACTGTACAAAATTTCTTACTCACATCCAGCCTGAATCTCCCCTCTTTTAGTTTAAAACCATCACCCCTCATCCTATCACAGAAGGCCCTGCTAAAAAGTCTCTCCCCATCTTTCTTACAGGCTCCTTTTAAGTACTGAAAGGCCACAATAATGCAAATGTGTTTTCATGTCTGTACTCATGAGGGTTAATAATATTACAGAGAAAGTTCATTTTTTTAAGCTGCCATTTCCAGTCTTGGTGCCAGAGCTAACCTGCAGCTAGGAAGTAGTTCAATTGATTTTATTAAACAACTCAGTTGTTCACTTATCCTCAGACTTCTGGGGTTATGGGCAAGCAGAACAGGTTTCTTGAACCAGTTGCACCTAGTAGCTCATCAGAGAGCATGCAGCAGGTTGTATTTCCAGTGTTGTTACTATAAATGAAGCCATTCAGGGCAGACAGCTCCAGAGAGGTCTGGACCAAACGAAGCTCACCTACCTTCACTGTTTGGAACATGAACTTTTACAGGGCTGAGTATTTTTAGTTCGTTCTCTTTTTTGCTCTAAGGAAAAATATTGTTTCTACAAGTTGGTGGGAGTAGAAACCTATAAACAACTGTTGATTGCTTGCGAACTACAATCCTCTTGCAACTGAACAGAGTAATCATCATAATTAATAACTCAGCAATATTCTGTACAATGTCATGACCTGGTAGAAGCTCTCATCTAAAATTAATTATACTCTTCAGTTTGAATAGATTTTTTGTTTTAGAAATAAGAATAACAGTATTTGTCCTGATGTATTCAACTGCTAACATGAGCCTAATTCCATTCACAGCGTAATTTGGGTTTTGATTTGCACCAATCAAAACAAAATCAGCTGCATTATTCCTGAAAATTACCTTAAAACTAACTACAGCTCTGTCTGCTTTTACCAAGATACAGAAATAGATTCTTTTTTTCCATGCAAGAAATTAGATGAGAAAATATGCACTTTCTTACCTTTACTGTCTGGAAGTTGCTGTCATTTCTCCCATTTTGATAATGTAGTAGCTGTAAAGCTAAAAGATAGGCTCAAAGGACACTTTTTTTTCATCTTTTTCTAATTTATTCTTCGGAGAGTTATTGGATTTATATGCATTTTTATGGAAAAGGGCAAAACAAAAACGATGGTGAAAACCAGAATGCATAAATAGACCATGTACCTAGTTATGTGCTATAAATCATGCCGATGAGTATTTTTAACTGGGGAAAGGTGACACGAGAACAATGAAGAAATGTAGCTGCTTCGAAAGCCTAATGTGATTCTATTCTGTTGTTGTAGACATTAGAAACTCACACGTACACCGAGGCATACACAGCTTTGCTTACTTCTCAAAGGGAAGTGATAAATGGGGGAAGGCATCCCAAGGGGTTCCCTTAGTTTAACAAAAACAAAAGTACTTTTCAGCACATTGAGTTTTCCTCACATCTTCCCTCAAATAAAATGAATTATGCACACAGATTGTTTATTGTCAGTTGGCATGCTGTGGTGTTCCTGTTGTAATAAACAAGGCTCTGAGGACTTCTCTGTAAATCCTTTTCCTGTTGATTTATGAGGGCTTTATCAATAAAATGCTTATCTGAACCCCAACACTTTATCCCCCTCCCCCCAAAAAATACAGAAACATTATAAACATGGAGATGCTGAGATATGTCACAAGTTGCTGCTTCTCTGCATCTTTCCATCAGCAGAACAAATGGAATGGGAAAGTCTCCATTCCCGCAGGATCGATTGTGAGATGTTTTGCATTCCTTATATGCATAGAAAATGGATTCACTAGGTGTTTAAGTTAATTTTATAACTAAATTAGCTGTAGGATTTAGAAATAGTCATAGCGTCATAGACTCATAGAACAATTAAAAAGAAAAGTATGTATAAAAACCAAACTGTGGATATTTTTATGGTACACATCCTGTACACAAATACGGTGGGTTTTTATCCAAGCAGGTGTGGTTCTGCCTTCTTCCCCCAAAAGCCTGAAGCATGAGCTCTGTTAGGATCCAGTAAACACATAGGGCAATGCCCAGTATTCCAGACATCTGCTCTGGAAGTTGCCTTCTAAGAACAGTGGGGACACATCCACAAAAGGTCAAATGCTGCCCAAATGCACCTGTAGCTTCTTTCTTTATAAAAACCAAGCTGCAGCAGTTATCTATCATTATACTAGTCCAGCAGTTGCAGCATGTACCCAGAACCTGCTGAAAACTGACTTGTTTGTGAAGATATTCCCCTCTTAGAAAGCTACTCTAGTCAGCAGTTCACTCTTTCACATCCTTTCTCCTCCTGCCATATGAATCTTCCCTCCTTTTCAACACAGGGGAATACTTTGTACCTACAGGCTACTGTTTTGCATTCGATAGTCAATGGATATAAATAAGAATCTTGAGGGCAAGTCAGGACTCCAGGACTCCACACTCGAGGCACTAGTGTAAAAGCATTTGTGATTGTTAAAATCAGCAAGTTATTTTGTACAAGGAGGGCATCACCATGTTTTTAGCACAAGGTTTTTTCCATTCTTTCAGATTAGGCATCTTCCCTTATGAACTGGTTTTGACTCTGGGCTCTGAGGAGGCTGTGTGTAAGCAGCTCCTTTACAGAACTGACTGTGGTGCCTAAACTGCAGAGAGGACACAAAAACTGGACTTCTCCCATGATCAGAGGTACTAACAGTGCCCTAGTGAATCTGCAGGTCTTTGGAGCATCTCATCAAGGGAAGTAGTTCTCCACACAGCACTGCACAGAAAGCATATGGTCGGCTTTGGCTTTGATTTCTTGGGACCAGCCGCCTAAAAAAATAACCATCGCAGAAAATCTCTGCAGTTCTTTATCCATCTGTCTTTAGTGCTGGTGTGAGACAGTTTTACTCTGATTTGCTAGAACTGAAGGAGTCCTACTTAAATGAAGCACTGCCATAGAAAATATCTGGACAGAGAAGCTGTTCTTGGAGGATATCTTTGCTCACTGAAGCAACTCCACAGACTCACAGTCTTGACAAAGTAAGAAGTTGCAGAAGACTCATTCTGGTGAAGGTTTCCGCATTGTTCTGTCCCCATTATCAATGTGCTTGCTAGAGGCCATCATAAGAGGTCTGCACATATGTTTGAAGTTGAACGCCTGCACAACCTTTGGCGCAATGGAGTCATAGCTATTACCAAAGCACCATAATGTCAATAAATGCTATCAAGACATGAAAAAGAAAACCTCTCTTAGCAGATTCTAATGGATGATTATTGCGTGTTGCTCACAGACCCCATTATGAAGCAAGCACTAAAAGCCAAACCAAACTGTCCTACCCTCTGTTCATAAAAAGCATTTGTCTTCTTCACAGAAAGAAATCAAAACAACAGGCTCTAAACTCACCAGACAGCCTAGACCTAATATGGCACTAATAAGGTTGTGGATCCTTACTACATCCTAACAGTCTCCTGCTACTGCCATGTTGTCTTTAATAGTAAGATACAGTTTTATCCAACACTACCAGTTCTTCATCCCTTTCTGCCAGTGTGCTAATAAAATTACCCTAAATTTCCTTCTTAAACTTTTGTCAGGGGCTGGATTTTAAGACCTAGTTGTTGCAGCCACTACAACTTGGTATTGTAGAGCTGTATTCAGCTCAGGGTTTGCAGGTACTTGTAAACAAAGGCAAATGATTACTCTTTTGTAGGGACCTTAGCTTTTCTCAGCATGTTTTACTGTAGCATCTGCACACTGCTGTACATTATAACTGATTTCCTTACAACAAAACTTATTGGAGGAACAAAAGTTACTATGAAATTCTGTAACACGGGAAGTGTTCAATGACGTAGCACAGGAAACATCCGGGGCTATATCAAAAGCTTCAATTTTGGGGGCCCTAAAACATCTTCGAAACCACAAAGGATTTGTTAATATAATACAATTTTCCACATTTTTAATGCATGATAACCCTTAATTTGTTTCAAAATTTCTAATATTAGAGCCTTTTTGAAGAGTTGGTCCTAAGACTCTGGAAAATCAGAAATGGATCCCGAATTCCTGGGCTGCTCCTTTCTCTATTAGGATAAAGAAACACATTACAAACATCACTAGCTGTGCATGAGGCTACAGGGGTTTGTGGTTTTTAAGGATGGAGGTTGATGCTGGGTTTTTTAAATAAGGTTAGAAATTACTCCAGGAAAGACTCCTGCTGCATCAGCAGATCTGGATAAAAGTAATCAGTATAAAATGATGTATGGGTTTCTATTCTTTAATAAGAAAACCCCAAACCAAAACAGAAACAAAACCAAGAAACCCTCCATGAAAATAAAAGTTAAGAGCTCAATAAGTAACAGTTTGCTGCATCAAAGATTAAATGAACACTAAATTAGCTTATATTTATTATTTTTTCTTCCCATGTCTCATCTGTTTTTGAAATGACATATTCAATGTAATTTTATGTCTTTTAAATGAATATGTGGGCTAAATTTTCTTAGTTTTATTAACAATAGCTTATGTTGTGGAATATTAGTCCTCACATGAATATTAGTCCTCTCAATCTCAGGACAACCAAAACAATGAAATGCCATAAATCCAGATCTTTAAAGCTCCTTGATATGGATGAACCAGCCTGTAAGATTAGTTCCCCAAATAGCCCACAGACTTCAGTTTCATTCTTTAAGAAGAAAATAACTTGTTTCTCAAATTATAGTCTTTGCTTTTCTCATCTGATATTAAATTCCTTTAAGGTTTTGTAAGCTTACAATAGAAAAGAAAAATTAGGCACCTCTTTTGACTTCCTTTTTTTATATTGAATTAAGATCTTTTATCATACCACCTGTAGTAATAATACTCTCCACATCTGTTTTTGAAGTGCTTTCCATTTGGAGCAATTTCGAGATTGAATATTGTTTTCTGAACTTCACCCACCGCAGACTGCAGTGCATGGCAATCTCACTAAAATGACTGAAGCATTAACATTTTAACTACGAAGATTTTATTCTGAGTTTATTCTTCAAAAGCCCATAACTTTTATGTTAACCTTTCACAAGTGCCTTCCTCTGGCCTTTACATTTAGTGAGACACAGAAGACCATTAGCCTGCAGCATCTTCATTGCACGAGGTTTTAAATAAACAATAGACTACTCATTAACCTTTTTAGTTAAAAAGGGGTTAATTGGGAGATAATATTGATAATATTATTTTCATAACTGTTGAAGACTGAAACATGTTAGAACAGCAGTTTGGAAAACACATGGACTCCTTTACATGTGATTTACTCACTCCACATCTAAAAAAGATAACAGATACAGTGGTGTCAACTCAGCATCTTCTATGAGGACTGAATTAACTTGAAAAAGAATCAATACCACAGAAAATAGTATAGTGGGTGGTAAAGTTAGTTTTTATCTCATGTTTTTAATATAAGAAAGGGTAACTAGGCATTTGTATAGAGACTTAGATTCTAAAAGCATAACATCATTATTAATATTCTTTAGGGTGGGTAAATATTAACAAACAAGATGCAGGATGAGTAAAAGCAACCTGCATAACCTGAAGTGGGATAACATTATATACATTGTCTTACAGCTCTAGGGCAAAAGCTGAAGTCCTACAGTGAGCTCTGCCCTGGTGCACTTGCATCCCGTAATGCTTTACATCAAAGGAGATGTCTGTAGGAATAAGAAAAGGCCATTACTGGGGGCACTGTTTCCAATTTTCTGGCAAGGCAGTTCAGCAGGTATTAATGTCCCCTGGATTCTTTCCTTCAGCAAACTGTTGGATTAGATGACTTTGTAGGGTCTGTTCCACTCTGTTTTTCTTCAGCTCTGTATCATGCAGCTCACCGTAAGAATGCATTGTCAAGGAGAAGATATCTTCTTGATTTTTCTCCTGCATGTAGAGGACAACAGCTTGTGCCAAAGCAATCTCCAGTTGACCACTGGCCTGTTGTGTTAAGGACATTTGAATATTAGTATTTTCTTCCATATGAAAATCCGGCAAGACTTTAAAATTGCCACAGCTAAATACCATAAATCTTGAAATGGAAGCATATGTTTCCTTCACACATTCCCACTTTTATGCTTTAATTTGTCCCAGCCTACCTGAAGTGTTTGTACTCAAATTAGATCTGTTACTAGTATAAAATTATAGCCGTTCTATTTATGCGATACAACAAAAATGAAATAGAAATGTATCTGGTTATACTTAGGATTGGATATTTTTAGGATTGCTTCCTAATCTTGCTGTGGAAACCTAATGCAATATAGAATATAAGAGATCACGTTATTATCCTTATAGCTATAAGATAGGCCATCATGAATAAAAATAACACATATACAATAATGAATATTAAAAATCTAATTATTTAGAACATTGTCTTTGTTTTACAATACAATCAAGAATATGGCACATTTGTGTAACACATTGTTTATTGAAAAACAAATACAAAATGAGATCATTTTAAGTGCATATTGTACCATAGGAAAAAAAAGATCTGCGGCAAAACACCAGAATAAAACAAAATCACAGTAATAAATGAAAAAATCACTAGCTGAGAAGCTTACAGCTAGGGACCCATTTGTTCTTTGGGATTGTTATGCTAATGTTCAGGACTTGCTGCAGCAGCAAAGTTGAGATTTAGGATAAATGCATCAATTACTAACTACTAATGCTATAAAGATATCTTTAGGTTCTCAAGGTAATTTAAAAGACATGATAGGACAAGGGGTAACAAATTAAAACTTAAACAGGGGAAGTTTAGTTTGGATAAAAGAAGGAAATTCTTTCCTGTTAGGGTGGTGAGGCACTGGAATAGGTTGCCCAGGGAGGTTGTGAATGCTCTATCCTTGGCAGTGTTCAAGACCAGGTTGGACAAGGCCTTGGGTGATATGATTTAGTGTAAGGTGTCCCTGTCCATGGCAGGGGGGTTGGAACTAGATGATCTTAAGGTCCTTTCCAACCCTAATGATTCTATGATTCTATGGTTCTATGATTCATATCCTGCTTTTCAAGCAATGCACTTTTACTTCAACTCTGGAAGAGGTAAACTCTTCAAAAGTCAATAATGGCTTTAAACTGAAATAGGGTAAATTAGACTAGACATTAGGAAGAAATTCTTCCCTGTGAGGGTGCTGAGGCACTGGCACAGGTTGCCCAGAGAAGCTGTGGCTGCATCCCTGGCAGTGTTCAAGTCCTGGTTGGATGGGGCTTGGAGCAACCTGCTCTAGTAGAAAGTGTTCCTGCCTGTGGCAGGGAGTCGGAACTTGATGGGCTTTAAGGTCCCTTCCAACGCAAACCATTCTGTGATTCTATGACAACATTAACTGTTTCCTTAAGAAAACAGAAGTGGTTTCCTTGGGAAGCATTGTTTCTAATTCTCCAGTAATTAAACAAAAAAGAAACCACCAACAAACAAACAACTATCTAAAGGCCTGTGAATAAGACCCAGAATTGAGGTTCTAGCCTATCGATGTATTATTTTTAAGGAAATATGTGCTTGGATACATTTTGCACCTTACTAAGCGTTTCTTGCCTGAGAGTACATTCATGGCTGTACACTGCCAAAATAAGACAGTGCATCAATAAAATTCAAACTATTGATTTTTAGCAACTTGGTTTTGACAAAAATGTATTTCTCAATTTGAATCACAGAACTGCATTGAGTCAATATCCCAAATTATTAAGGAAAATGATTGGGGGAGGGAAACTACATTTAATTAAAATCTTGTACCAGTAAAGCAAAGATGTATTTTTGTCTTAACATTCCAGTTTATGCACTGAGCTACAATGGGATAGTCCTGCTTCTTATTTTCCCTCATTTTGCTAAAACTTAATATGTGGAAAAGAGTGCTGTGATATTTGTGAACATATCAGGACTATTGTTTTCCAACTGAGTTCTAAATTAAAACTCTGGAATCGGGTCATTTTCACCCACTGAATTCTCAGGCACACTTTGTAGAAACAGGTTATTTTTCTTTCTGCCAGTGACTTCTTTTTCTCCTCTCATAGCCACATTTCTTTTAGCACTCTGCAAAGCAACAGCTCTCCTAACAGTTCTTATATTGCTCTATTTTTGTGTGTTCTTGTCTTGTTTCCACAACACGTTTAGGACTCACAAATCTGAGATAACCTTTAAAATTGCTTTTGAAGTCTCAAAAGCCAATCTCCTAATATACAGTGGCCAGACTGTGTTTCCAGAGCACTTTCCCCTGGGACTTATCAGTGCTCAGGTATTTATTAAAAATGTAATTAGAATGAATACTGTTGTAAGGTTTTTTTCCTTCTTGTTACACCCTAAAAATTCCAACGCATTATCTGTGATTATAACCTGTCTTTCTGGAGTTTATTTCCTTTTAATAGGGCAGGTGAAACTGATTTTCATCTCTTAAGGTGAAATGGTGAAATTATCTAATCTCTTTAAACACTCCTAATACTGCATGCAATAAAGAAGGCTGTAAGACAGCTAACAAGATATCACCTTATAACTGCAAAGCTAACATGAGGGGTTGGGACTACTGTTGTAATATCTCTCTCATCATCTCCATGTAATTCTACTTGATGCTGTGAGTACTCAGCATTTAAACAATGGATGATACAGATATTGTTTTCTTCCTACAGTGAGACAATTAATGGGAGGATGAATCTTGATAAACAATTTTAATTGATACTTCCATCCCGGCTACTTTATCTCAAATAGAGAAATACATATATGGCTATGTATTTCACATAATCATTCTAAACCATAGAATTATTATAAAGAACTCAGGATTACTGTTCAATGTGGTACCATATTGCAGAGCAGGCAGTTTAAATCTCAGTTCATTCTGATACAAAAGAAAACTTAAAAATGCAATCAGACTGTTACTGAAATAGAAATTACTCTATTTACTATCTAGAGCAAGAAATACTGAACTTAGAGCTGTAATAGTTAGCTTGTTTATTGCAAAAAAAAAAAAAAGAAAATTAAGTTTAAGTGAGGAAACATTTTATTTCAGAATATAAGACAAAACCACAATGATAAGATGTTCCATTAGAACTAAATTTAACTGGACATTTTACTGTTAACCCTTCTCTCCCTTAAGAAAGGCTTAAGAAATGCTTTTTCTAAGACAGCTTAATGATTACTATGTGTGAGTTAACTCTGTTTAAAAGCAAATGCAATAACTACTATAACCAAGTGGCCTCTATTATATAGCAACTTTAGTTTACCCTAGTTCTCTGAGGATCTGAGCAGCCTGAACAACTGTATTTTCTGATATCATCTCAGAAAAAAAAAACAACCCATCTCTAGGTTTCATGCAGAATAATGAAGGAAATGGGCCATGGGTAGATCATAAAAGCATGGCAGAAAATAGTGGGATACAGAAGATATTAATGCAATTAATTTTTTTTCAGGGATGGAGTAGATAATATTCTTCATCCTGAATAGCCACTCATTCCACTAGGTAACTAGGAAAAAGGCAGGGGTGTTTTCAAAGCTCAGGTATCCAGTAATCTCATAGGAGCAGACAGGAAAACACACATTATCATATCTCTTTCTTTTTAAAGAACACATCATCATAAACAGATAAATGTCATGAGAAACATCAAGGTCTTACTAAGACAACTGGTAAGTTATGGCTAATGAGGCCTTGGTAGCTAGAAAAGACAGTCTGTGAAAGACAGGCTTTTACGGGATTGAATTTAAGAGTAAAAAACGAGTAACAAACAATTTCACACTGGAAAAAGATGTCCTAAGAACAAAAGAGAGCATTCATTAGCACATAACACAATGTGCTAAAAAAGATGCAACCAGGAAGACAGGTATAACAAAGATAAGGGTGTACTGGATTTCGCATCATCCATGTTGAGAGAAATGAAAGAGGTATGTGGGACTACCAGATGCATCAAGGTTTGTAATATATGTTGATTGTTCAGCATTACAGAAGACAGTCACAAAGGGCACAAAGCAAATCACTATAAGCATACTACTCAGGAAAACAGGAAAGTAAAGAGCATACAGTTTTGCAAAAGCTCCTAGCAGAGGAATTTAGCAATAGTATAACATTCCTTTATAGGTACATTAGAGGATCAAGAAAGGAGTAATAAAGAAGTGTTTATATCCAAATATGACCCAGGAGAATAAGAATACACAAATAAAGTCTTTCCATCATGATAGCATTGATCTTTTGCATCATTAGAGCTATATGAATTATTAGCAAGTATATATGCAAAAATGTCAAAATCTAGGTTTTAAATAAATGCAGAAACAAAGCCAATACTGGGGAAGGGAGTTGTAAAAATATTGCACCTTATTTAAAACTGTCCTGGGTTCAGCAGTAGCAGTCATTTTTCTCCTTCTTAGTAGCTGGTGCAGTGCTGTGTTTTTGACTTTCAGCTTGGGAACAGTGCTGATAACACCGATGTTTTTAGTGGCTGCTCAGTAATGTTTACTCTGACCAAGGACTTTCTGAGTCCCATGCTCTGCCAGGGAGGAGGGGAAACCAGGAGGAAGCAGAGACAGGACACCTGACCCAAACTAGCCAATGAGGTATTCCATACCACAGCATGTCATGCCCAGTATATAAACTGGGGGCAGTTACCCTGGAGGGGCTAGATCGCTGCTCGTGTTGGGCTGGGTGTCAGTCGGCGGGTGGTGAGCGGTTGTATTCTCTTCCCTTGTTGTTTCCCTTATAATTATTATTATTGGTGGTAGCAGCAGTGGTTTGTGTTATACCTTAGTTACTGGGCTTGAGATAAGAATCTCAACCCGTGGGAGTTACATTCTTTTGATTCTCCTCCCCATCCCTCTGGGAGCTGGGGGGAGAAAGCAGGAGGAGTGAGAGAGAGACTGTGTGGCTGAATTGCTAGCTGGGTTTAAACCACGACAAAAACAAAATTAGAAAAGATTTTCTAATCTCACAAAATACTTTAAGCAGAGAAAATAAAGTTCATCTTGATGCCTACAGGCACCTCATATGATCAAGGTATATGTGCATGCAGTTCCATGACTATGTGCACTGCTACAACTGCCATTAGCAAAATGCCTTAAGGAAAGCAAAAAGCCCTTTAGATCATGGCATGCATGAATATAATGAAAACGGTGGTGAACTCACTGCAATGTATTCTCTCAATTACTGCACTAGAAACTGGAGAGACTGTGCTGACACAGTGCATTAGCTTTTCAGACCTAAAAAGAACAATAAGGTGGAATGCTAAATTTACCTGCTACAGATGATGTAATATTTTTGCTCTGCAGCTCTCATACATTCTATGTACTATGTATTCTACCTGGATACCAACAGTTCAGGCCAGGCAAACTCTAGCAACCCACTTCAGTTCTCTGGAAGGTGGCAGTTCAAGAAAATAGTTTTTATCACAGCTGCTGCATATGAGATTTTGAAGGAAGGTGCAATGATATACAAAAAGGACTGTTTGGAATTAGCTGTTTTCAATACCGATACTGAAACAACAGCAACAAAATATTATGGCAAAATCCTAATGTCACAGGGAAAAGATACAAGGAGATGCCATCTAAAATTCTACTACACTAGAAGGAAAACTGGTGTTAATCATTTTGGTTATGTCTAGGAATAGATATGCATGTAACTCTCCACAGTTAGTGCTTCAAACAAGTAAAAATATTTTCTTCTTACAAGAGCTGAAGAACATAATGAAGAGGATGACTAAGGCGTAAGTCTAGACCAGTTGGGAAGGATGAAAATGGTATTGGGATACAGTCTGAATGATTTCACAGATGATGTTTCCCATAACATGAAAGATTTAATCATTTCCTTGTTCTACTGTAGTATCTTAGCTCATTCAAGGAAACACACTGTAGGCTGATACATAACAAGCAGAAGTTGAGTAGCCCTCCAATAATGTAAAATCATAATAGTAGTTATATGTGGATACTATTCCTTATTTTCATCACAGATACGTGTTCAGAGGGACAGCAGAATCTAAACGTAAGCAGTTCAGATTCAGAAACCCTTGACTCTTTCAGTGATAGCACTATAACACTATAAAAAAAAACAAATGCACAACTTGAATAAGGCACAGAGCACTTAAAACAATATTTTTGCATATCTTTTTACAATACAGAATCTCTGAAGTTGGATAGGACTTCTGGAGGTTATCTGGTCCAACCCCACCTCTCAAGCAGGATCAACTAAAGTCAGTTGCCTGGGACCATGTCCAGATGTCTTTTTAACTTCTCCAGGGATTGGAGGTTCTACAACCTCCTTGGCAACCTGTGCCAGTGCTCAGTCACCCTCACAGTAAAAAAAGGTGCCCTGCTGTTAAGCGGGAACCTCCTGTGTTTCAGTCTGTGCCCATTGCCACTGGTGCTCTCACAGGGCACCACTGAAAAGAGCCTGTCTCTGTCCTCTCTGTATCCTCCCTTCAGATACTTATTTATGTTAATAAGGCCTCCCCTCAGCCTTCTCTTCTTTTGGCTGAACAGTCCCAGCTCTCTCAGCCTTTCCTCATAGGAGAGATGCCCCAGTCCCTTCATCATCTTCGTGGCCCTCTGCTGCACTCTATCTACTACTGTCTCTTTGTGTCTTGTGCTGGGGAGCCCATAACTGGATACATGGATACAGCTCACCAGTATGAATCAAGAGGATAAGGATCATCTCTCTCAACGTGTGAGCAGCTCTCCTCCTAATGCAGTCTAGGACACAATTAGCCCTCTTTGCAGCAAGGGTGCGCTGCTGGCTAATGTTCAACTTAGTGCTCACTAACACCACCGCGTCCTTTCCTGACAACCTGCGGTTCAGCTGGGTGGCCCCCAGCACGTACTGATGCCTTGTGTTATTCTTACCCGGGTGCAGGACTTTCCACTTCCCCTTATTAAACTTCATGAGGCTCCTGCAAGCCCATTTCTGATATTTAACACCATAAATCAAGTTATAAAACAAATGGATGAACAGCTGCATGTGATGGTATGGCACTCTATAATGACTAAAAATATGGTGGCAAAGAACTTACATGCCTGAAAGCCTTTTTTTTTTCCTAGCACAAAATACTTTCTTCCTACAAACCTTTTTTTTTTTTTTTTTTTTTTTAAGAAACAAATGTAGAGAAAGAGTGAGTACAATATGAAAATTAGAGAACAAACCTTTTAAAATAAACAAACTTAACATAGCTGGTAATGAAATGTTTCATTAGGGACAAAAATTAGCCTAACCTTTGAACTATGGGGCAAAAGGTATAAAAGAGAAAGGTATGAAATATTGGAAGCATCCAGAGCTTTTGAAAGTGGCTCATGATAGATGCCTTGATATGACAGTATACTCTTTTTATACTACTTACAGGTATTTTTTTCATACTTTCACACACATGCAAGTTTGGAAAGAAAAAAGAAATGGCCACAGGTATATCAGAGAAAGGAGTGTGACTGTAATTTCAATATACCCAATAAAAATTGGCAAGTGATATATTGGAATACTAAGGCAGCCAGAACCTACTTAGCAACATGCTAATCAGAACTGTGGTGAGTCACATCAAGGACATATTCACTAGATGTGGTATTTGTGACAAACTGTTTCCCAAAATAGACCCTGCTTCTATAGGTCTTCAGCTGTGTGCATTTTAATGAGCTTAAGTCTCAAATAACTAATGATTCTCTAACAGTCTGTTGTGGTCTGAGCTTTAAATCAGGGTCCCAGAGCTAAATCAGAGTCAAGAACTACATTAGAGGCATGAAAGTCTGCCATGCTCAGCAGCAGCTTGATAGGATCATTGAATAAATGGAATAACACTCGCCATATGAAAAAAATAAATAAGAATGGGCAGTAATTTAGGTAAAATCACCCTTGTGATTGGCGTCTACTATAGGCCATGTGATCAAGAGGAGCCTACTGGATATAAGGAGGAAATTCTTTGATGCAAGGGTGGTGAGGCACTGGAATGGGTTGCTCAAGGAAGTTGTGAATGCTCCATTCCTGATGGTTCTCAAGGTTGGGCTGGACAGAGCCTTGGGTGACATGGCAGGGTGGGTTGGAACTTGATGATGCTAAGGTCTTTTCCAAGCCTAACTATTCTATGATTCTATTGATGAAGCCCTGTTACTTCAGCTACAGGAGGCATCATGCTTGCAGGCTATAATTGTCCTGGGGACTTAAACCACCACAACGTCTGATGGAGAAGTAGCATGGTGAGCTGTAGGCAATCCAGGAGACTCCTGGTAATAATATTGCCTTAAGCCAGGTAATAGCCCTACCAGAGCAGATACAATACTGATCTTGATGGTCACTAACACAAGTGAGCTAATCAGTGACAAAGATGGGAGGCTGCAGTGATCATGCACTGGTGGAGATCACAATCCTGAGGGGTAAGGGGCAGGTGAAGAGTAGTCAGGAACCTGAATTTTAGGAAAGCAAACTTCCAGCTATTCAAGAAATCAGTCAACAGGACCCCCTGGGAAACTGCCCTCAGGGACCAGCGAGCAGAAGAGAGCTGGCAAACCTTTAAGGACACTTTCTATACAGCACAAGAGCTCTTGATCCCCAGGTGTAAGAAACCAGGCAAGAGGCCAGCATGGTTGTGTTGAGACCTGCTGGTCAAACCCTAGGGCAAGAAGGAAAGAACAGGCAGTAGAAGCAGGGACAGGTAACCTGGGAAGAGTATAGGGACACTGCCCAGTTGTGCAGAGATAGAGTCAGATAGGCCAAGGCTGGAGCTGAACTTGGCAAGGGATGCAAAGAATAACAAGAAGGGCTTCTACAGGTACATCAGTCAGAAAAGGAAAGTCAAAGAAAGCGTATGCCCCCTGATGAGCAAGACTGGCAAACTGGTAATAACTGATGATGATAAGGCTGAGGTACTCAACAATGTTTTTGCCTCAGTCTTCACTGGCTACCCTTCTTCCCACACTTCTTGAGTGGATGGTTTACTAGGCAAGGACTGGGGGAGCAAAGTCCCTCCTACTGTGAGAAATCAGGTTCAAGACCACCTGAGGAACCTGAACATATCTAAGTCTATGGGAATCAGATGAAGTGCATCCTGGAGTCCTGAGGGAATTGGCTGATGTACTTGCCAAGCTGCTCTCCGTAACATCTGAGAAGTAATGGCAGTCAGGTGAAGTCCCTGGTGACTGGAAAAAGGGAAACATTGCTGTCATTTTTAGAAAGGATAGAAGGTAGGACCCTGGGAAGTGGTAAATGCCCCATCCCTGGCAGTGTTCAAGGCCAGGTTGGACAGGGCTTGGAGCAACCTGCTCTAGTGGAAGGTGTTCCTGCACATAGCAGGGGAGCTGGAACTGGATGATCTCAAGGTACTTTCCAACCCAAACCATTCTGTGATTCTATGATTCTGTGAATCAGTGCTTAAGAAGTTGGTGTTTCCTGCCTTTCCTTGACAGGAAGATTCATGCTCAGCAGGCTTTTCCCAGCTAACCACATCCTAGGCTGCTTTCTATGGCCCGAGGCTCATGATTTCCCATCTTTTCTGTCCTCCTCTTGTTTTATTACATCCTAGTGAATTTCATTGGAGAAAACAATATATTGTGCTTGTTATGTGCAGGCTTGAGTTTGAACAACAGGGTAAAATGTGGAGAATTTTGTAATTCCTTTACTATTATAGATCTGGTGAGAAAAGAAGTCTTCAGACTTCCAGTAAGCCTTTCACTGTTGCAAGCCAGAGGGAAATGGTATAATTTGGGTAGAAATACAGTAGTATTTTAAAACACTAAATGTTTATTTAATCAGTTACCAGTGAGAATATGACTCTTTCCAAGAAAGGTTCATTGTGTTTTACTGCATTTGTAATAGTATAGCTACTTTTCTCTCTGAGGTCCTGTATGCTGTAGAAGGGCTTTAAATACATTTTCTTGCTTTACTGACAAAGACAGGGATTATTTTGCTCCAGGTCATCCAATAAACATCACACTCCTACGTATTGTTGTGTGTGAAAGTTGTATGTGTCTGCCTATTTCACAACAGATGGCCGCATTTCAGTACTTTTATAGAGAAAATGTATATGGAAGGTTGAAATAAAACACTCATCGTAATCCAAATTCTTCCTGTTGCTTGTATGTTTTAGTTGTATCCCTCAAACTTGATGTCATGCAGGAGAATTAATATATAAATTTGTAAATTTGTTTCTATTCATCCTGGGTCAAGATTTATTTGGAAAGGTAGTAGAGAGAATGTAAATCAAGTTTATTCCACACTGTAACATATCAGACATTGTTTTATGAGATATTCCAGCCTGTAAAACATGAGAAGAAATAAGATACCTTAATATACAGTCCTTCTGTCTTAAAGGTGAAAGAGCACATGTAATTCTGAGAAGGAAGCCTTAACCTCTGCTTCCAAGCTCTGAGTGATTCCTGGTGCTTTTTGTTTCCAGAGCTTCTTTATCCCCATCTTGCAGGCATATGACCAAGATACACTGCAGACCTCTTTTTATTTTCCATTAAATAGAAAAAAGTAAATGTGTGCTTATTTTGATTCACATAGATAAAAGAGTCTTTTCAGTGTTTTTTTTTAACTGTAGCTTTCACTTAAATTTTATTATTGTCTTTTCCAGTGAATGTTGGTTTAAAATATTACTTAACATCACAGTTTTGGCTTCAGTGATTGAGTGACTTTCCTCTGGTTTGCCCTTGTGCTGTGTTAAAGTGCATCACTGGTCTTGCTTCCTTCAGGCTTTTGTCACCAAAGATTCACTGATGAAAAACCTGAGGTCTAATAGGGAAGCTATGTAAAACCTCAAAGCCGAAGATCAAAGTGAATAATAATCTAACGTATTATCTACTAGGAAAAAAAAAAGGAAAATAGGCTTGCACAAGGTCTTTTAAAACTTTTTTTGCCTGTAACACAGGCTGTTGCTGAATCACAAACCCACTTATAACGGCCCACCGGTGTAATCATCGGAAGTAAGATTTTTCTGGCTAGTGTTTATGAAGTGCTTTGTGTTACTGGAGGGGTCAAGTATAAAATGCTGCGTAAATAAAGAGTACCGCTGTTTTGGTTGGAAAAAAAGAAGATGGGGGGTTTTCTCCTCTTTAAAAACAAACCCTGCCCTTCCTTGTGGTCGTCCCTCCCCCCCCCCCCCCCCCCCCAATGAGCTTTGTAAGGCACCGCCCTGGCTGCCCTGGTTCCTCTCACGCGCCGTTGCCCCGGGGAGCGAGTCCTCAGCCGCTGAGTACGTTCTACCGAAGGAGGGACACCTGGAGTGGCTCCTTGATCCCGTTTCCCGTGGCCTCGAAGCAGCTCAGGGAACGAATGCCCGCAGGTCCGCCGGCGCCGTTGGCAACAGCACCGGCTCTCCTCCCAGGGGACGGTCCGCTGTTTAACGGAGTTTAATGGAGACGCGGCTCCGCGCAGTGCCTCACACCCTCCCGGCTCCCGACCCCGTGCCACCATTACCTCAACACCGCCTCCGCGCCGGCAACCGGCGGGCGCGCGACAGACGCAGGCAGGTGGGAAGGGGCACGGATCCACCAATCCGAAGCTGCGGCCGGCCTCTGACTGACAAGACATACCGCCCAATAGAAGCCGTCCTTTGAGTAGGCGGGAAGATACCTCCCATTGGGAGGAGCTGGGAGGCGGGACAAAGGCCCGGGGCGGTGCTCGGGGGCTGTTGGGGGCGTGGCCTCGGCGAGACTATTTAAACCTAGCGCCGAGGGGCTCGCCTGCTCAGTCCGCGCAGCGCCGGTGGCTGAGCTGTCGGTTTATGCTTGTTTTACGCTCGTTTCTGCGAGCAGCCCGTCCCGTCTGGGCCAGCGGCTCCCGGGCCGCGTCTTTTCCCCTTTCCCAGCCCCTTGCGCCTCTGCTGAGGGATTTCTCCGCACCCCTTGTCCGGTTGTTTTGGGGGTGTCCCCCCAGTCCGCGTCCCTTCCCTCCCCGCTCCCTGCCGGGGGCTTGCGGCGCTTCCTTCTGGATGCGTCCCCGCAGCCCCGGGCGGGAGGCGGCCGGGGGGAAGCGCTGCCTCCGAGGATTTACCGCTGACACCGCTTGGGACTCGGACTCCCGCCGCCGCCGCTGCTCCCTTTCCTGTGGGGGCACCCTGCGCCCCTCCGCTGCAGGCCGCCGCTGCCATGGATGAGAAGTATCTGCCTGAGCTGATGGCCGAGAAGGACTCTCTGGACCCATCCTTCACTCACGCCCTGCGGCTGGTCAACCAAGGTGAGGGACGAGCCCGAGTTAGCGAGGATGCTCCGCGAAGGGGATGCTGTTCGCTCCGCACCGCTTGGTGGGGTTGGGTAGTGTCCGTAGCTGCTGCTTCGCTCCCCGCGCTGTGCGCCGAGGAGGAGCTGGGGGGGTCTGTGCTGCCCACGGCGGTCCCGGAGTCTTCCCGGGTGCGGCTCCAGCATCAAACCGAACCGGAACAAAGGCTAAGCCGCCTTCCCCAATTGCTCCGCTTCCATAGAGGTGTTTTACAATAGCGAAGGGATGGCCGCTCCCCGCCCGAGTTATAACTGATACTAAGTGATATCCTGGTGTAGAACAGCAGGGGTCTTATGTATTCTGTCTGGGCTTAGAGTCCGTTAAAACCCGGAAAGGTTTTTCTTTTTAAACCTGCTAACACATTTCTGAACAATAAATCGCTTATTACCTAACGTATGTATAAAAAGGAGCTTACAACCTATGTCCTTTCCTAGAAACTTTTGGCTCTAACTAATGTATTAAGGAGCCAACGATGCATTTGGTGAATATTTTAAAAACCCCAAAACATATTTCTTTTTGAATTTATGTAACTCCAGATAACAAGTGATCTCCATCCTTTTGCATCTGACATGTCAGATGTGCTTTAAAGTGCTAGCTTTGTTTCAGTGATGCTGTACTGAACAGAAAAGTAATTCTGTGTGATTTAAAATATGATTATACATTTGGAACTGTTGTATAATTGGCAGGTGACTTTCAAGTATAGCTCTAAATAGGTGAACACTTGGTGCAGTGCTTGGGATGGTTAAGCAAAATAAGTTATAAACTAATCTTGTAATATAACTTAATGACACCTAAGATAATTTTGGCTTCAACTGACATGATTGAAAAGCTGTGCGAGTGTACTTTACTTTCCATAACAAGAATAGGGCTAGATCAATGTGGCTTCTTCTAATGCATTGTTGTAGTTTTTGATGTGTAATTGACTGTGAATGCCCATCTCTAAATCAGGAGAATCAAGTGTTGTCTGACATATTCTGGAATTAGGGGTAGCTGTCAGTTTTGGTTGTGGAATGCCTTGCAATCTGTAGCTGCATGTCCTTGGATTGTTAGTATTTTGCATATTTTTCCTACCTTTGAATTTGTAATAGTGCTGGTATTGATGGTAGGAGGAGAATCGTATTTAGAGATTTCTCTTGTTTGCTGTAAATTTGTTAAAATTCAGTTTGATGGCTGAGAACTTAAGGCTGCAAATTTGTGAAGTTATTCTCCACATTGTGTAGAATCTTTATTGCATATGTAAATTACCTTAGGGTGTTACAGATCTGATTTACTGTTTTAAACCCAGCATTTATGGAATTAGATGTGGTTATATGGTTGCTACCAAAATTGTGACTTCTGAGGACTATGTATGATACTTCTGAGGTGCTTACTGAAATGAGAAATTAGAGGACAGGCAAAACTTCTGCCTGCTTTTATCATGTAATATTTGGTATTTGCATGCATACTTTCAGTTCCAATGATAAATTACATTGCTAGTGAAAGAGTGTAATGGACAGGGATCCAACCTCTTTTTCTCTAGTATGACTCTAGATTTTTTTTTGCTTACTTTGAAAAATCAAGTCTTGCATTAAATCTTAAGTATTTCACATGTTGGAGAGAGGTTAAAAAAAGATTAGGCAGGGTGACTGTCAAAATGCAGCTTAAAATGTAAATTTCTATAATATCCATGTAAAATAGATGATTTAGCAGTTGAGTCACCAAGGAACCAAGTAAGGTGAAGTGACTGTAATACAAGTGGGAATTGCGTGGCTTCAGGAGGAGACACTTTACAAACCCATCCTGTCATGGCACTGACTTGACTACAGTTCAGACATAAAAACAGTTACTGATAATTCTGTCCAGTTAGATGAAGGCAACTATTAGTGGAAATGTATATGTAATAGCTGTGGCTTGTACTTCATCTGTCAGGTCCACTGAGCTCTTTCTATGGTAGTTCAGTGAGCAAGCAAAGGAAAAGGCTTTTATCATGTTTTAAACAGGGTTTGTTTAGCTTTTCCCGTGAGAATGAAATGTGTGTCAAAGTTTGGCTTCTTCCAGGTATGTGTGAGAATGTCTTAGCAAAGGTTTTTAAGTGCTTAAAATAACCAGCTTAATTATGTAACAGCATTTTGATGTCTTAGTAGCATTACATTTACTGTCTGTATTTACTCGAACCAAAAGGCTATAGATCAGCCAGCTTTCTGTAGAAACTCAGGATTGATTTGTAAGAATTGTATGGTTGAATTGGTAAATCCTTCAGAGATGCTGAAGGAGTTGCAGTGTGTGTACTGCTTAGACAAGAGCCAAATCACCAGTAAATTTTTATCCATGCTGAAATTTGGCTTCTAAGGAAAAGTCCTGTGTTTGACTTCCAAAATCTGTTAATTGTAGTTCTCATATGGAAGTGGACACATCTGCATATTATACTTGTAATTACAAATTATCATTTGGATATGATGTAATTTTATGGCATAATTCTAAATGATACGGGGAAAAGTGGAGCTTGACATGCTTTGAGCTCAGGGCAGCCTTTCAGCTGAGAAAGAATGTGGTGATAAGATGATGCAAGAATACTTCTGTGGGCAGTATTATTAATGTATCTCAGAATTAAGAGATGTCAGCATCTTCTTTTGCTCTAATAAAACCTTGTTTTAAGCGTTTTGAAAACATTCAAATCTCTGTCTTTCATTGTTCCTGCACAGCACATAAAGTGCTGATGCTTCCTGTTGTAAATCGTTCAGGTATTTGACAACTTCTCTCTTTGGGACACAACTGCAAGACTGCTTAAGTTTTGCTTTAAATAGTCATTGGAACATTCAGGTGCTGCTTAAAATTCAAAACAATAGGAACCTTTTCTAGGAGACCAGAGTATATCCTTTGTTCTAATTAAGATGATTTACTGGTATACTTGAACACTAAGCCATTCTAAAAAGGGGTTATTTCTACCTGTAAGCCTTTACAAATGTTATAGATTGGAAGTATACTTATTTTTGCATGTGTGGTAAGGTGACTGTGCAAATAGGATTAATTTGCAGCTGGTACCAGACAATGGGGAGTGGAATGCAATGTCCAATTAATATCTTAAGTTCTGTTGTTGAAGACCCTTGGGGAAGATGAGGATCTGGGAAGTAAGAGCTTAGTCCATGTGTATTTGTGTTTTACCTGTTTGCATCTCTCGGGTATTCATCTTTATGCAAAAATCTGAAAAATGTTTTTGTATGTGCAAGTGATGCTTGTTCTCAAGGCAGGGTGGTTCTTTGTGTTTATCAATGTGAGGCACTGAGCAGCTTTGCTTTTCAACCTTTGAGAGCTTTATTTTGAAGGCTGACTTTGCACATGGGCTGGTATGTAAATACTGATAAATGTGCAAGTGTAATATTGATTGTCGTGACTTGGTTCATGAGTGATGCTGTAAAAATATTGAAAGACCTGCAAGAAGAGTTTCTTTTCACATCTATGCATAGTACTGATTGATGACAAGTATTTTGTGAATGCTGGGTGAAGTATGTGAAACTGCAGATTGAAGAAGCTAACTGTAAATAAAACATGTTGATACAGGGGAGACATTAAAGCGGATGCCTGGCACTCGTTTGGTTTGTGTAATGTTAAATACATGGGTGAGGAGAGCCCTGTAATCAGTGTTAGCACAGCTAAAGTCCTCAAGTCAGAAGACAATGAGTCCTGGTGCCACTGCTGAATGACAGTTCTTACTTGTGTGGACTGTACCTGTGGAATTCTTCCTTACAGGATCATTTTAGCTACTTGGAGATTTGAGGTAATATCTTAAATTGGTGAGGTGTCCTTTAAATTGTCAACAAGATGTACAGGAATAGGAAGCCTTCTTATCAGTAGATGGCTGTATACGCTAACTGTATACTGACTGACTTTACTGAGCTATGTGTCTAGTAGTGATTGGTAGAAGGTTGCTGTTTCTTGTCACATTGAGTAGCTCAGAAATCAAAATAGCCTAGTACCTCCCTAAATATCAAGGAGAATGGTGTTTAAGGAAAAGTGTACTGACTTTCTGCATTGTGTAGGGTATTAACTGTGCGTTTTTTATAGCAGCTAAGGGATAGCTTAGTGAAAATGCTTGAAGTAGGAGCTTAGTGAATTATGGCTCCATAGATGTTATTAATTTTTAATAAATCTCTCTTGGTATGCAAGCACACCTGGGCACTGAGGAAGGATTTCCTTTAATTTGTCACAAATGGAATTCTAGTTTTTCACAAATCTAAAAGATGTATTTGATTATATGTAGTAAAGTGACATGCATATGCTATGATATTAATCAGTTTGTTACTGAATCGTCCACTTTCCTCCGAGGACAGGTGCTTTGTGACATGAAACAGATGTGTGATGCCATGTATTTCAAGTCTCTAATGGTGTAATGTGTACTCCCTTGCTGTGTCACCTCAAACTCTCCTTCTCATTGTAGTCTCAGCCATGTGAGCAGTGCTTGCTCCAAGTGTCCTGCTCTTGGAGGCTGGCAAAATGCTTTATGAAGGTCACAGGTATTTTGTAAAGCAAATATAGCCGAAGAAAACTTACAGAGTTTTAAGATTACTTTTAAGGTTATAAATTTGAATAAAATAGTGAATTTTGTGATGTTCTCTTCAGATGGATTTTGTTGGACAGCAGGTCACTAGGTTGTCTTTTTTAGAGGTTAACTAGAAGGAATAAAAATCTTCTGTTGTCTTCCAGTAATCAGACTTCAAAACAGAAGTCTGTGAAAATGTGTGGGTGCAGTTGGTCATTCATCAGGCTCAGTGTGATGCGAAATTGAAGTGACAGTGGTAGGAATGGTATGGTGTGGCAGCACCATAAAAACAGGGAAGGCTGACTTTGGTTCTATTGCTCTTTTCTTGAAAGAGCATGAGAAGTAATAAGACTTGGAGTGAAAATGGAGTATTTCAGAGATTGTTCCTGATGTCTCAGCTTTCCTTGTTCAGTAATGCTTCAGAAGTTCATGTTTTTGTGATGGTTGTGCTTTGCTTTTACTGCAGTGAAACTGCATTGGGAGAGTCATGAGATTTATTAACAATTAGATTCCAGTCTTGCTCTCTTAAAAGGCTGGGGAAGTGATTTATCAGATATTCTGGTCATGTTAACAGGGCTGCTGTGAAATGCAGCTGAAGATAATCATACATACTTCACCCTAGGCTCATCTGCTCTGAAGCATGACTCTAGCCTGCAGCCACTCACTGATGATCACATTTAGTCGGAAGCTGACTTCTAATTCACTTGCACACTTACTTTGGCAGTCAATGAGAGAGATCGAATTTAAAGGTTTCAAATTTAGACTGGCATGGTTTGTCACTTTCAATCCTTTTCGACACCAGCTGTGCAAATTAAAATTGTAACCTTCTGAGTACGTATTTACTGGAGAAATCAGAAGGTCACAGCACTGGTAGCCTGTGGCTTGTTTGGCTTGGCTTACATGTACTTAAAATCTATGTATGTGACCTTTCTGCCCTCTGAGTTTCCTCACCAACTTCATGTATAGTTAAAAAACAAAAGGATTTAAGATGTGCTTTGATTTGAAAGAACTGGATATCAACATTCAGGGTAGCCTCTGAAAGTATTCAGTGTGGTACTGCATGACTTTTTAATTAGTATTTAGCAGTGTCAGTAAAAAGCATGTTTAAATGGATTAACTGGTAACTGACACACCTAATATTTTCTGGTGAATTAACAAACTGTTCTTAGCTGAGCTCTTCAGAAATCTTGCAAGCTTAATGCTTACATTATTAATACTGTTTGGCAAAGAAGAGGTAAAGGACAGGACGTTCATACTGGGCAAGTGGAATATCTTGATAAAGTGGGGTTATCTATCCCTGAGTCCTGGGAAGCCAGAGCTCAATGGGAGCTGCATGGTGGGGATGGTAGTTCTGGGAGTTACTTTAGAGCCACGTACTGCTAGGTAAGTGACTTCCAGGTACAACACCGGGTAGAAAATGAATATCTTTGTGGCCTTAAGCTAAAGCTGTGAGGGCATACAGACTAGGGAATTTCATTTTCCTGACCTCTGGCTATAAAAGTCCATGTATCTTAACCTTTGAGAAGATCATATTAACAACACAGTGCTTTGCAAACTTGGAGGTCTGTGTGCCTCTTGCTGGTCTGATTGGTTTGTGACCATGATCATTAACCGGTGGTTTGAGTGCCCTACTACTGTCACAGAGGTCAATAAGGGGGCTAATAGGCCCTTTAAACTGATGATGAAATGTCTGGCAAAAAAATGCAAATGAAAAATAAAGCATGCTGCTTTAGCAACAGATGATTAACTCTGCAGTCTAAGCGCTGGTAGATTTTCTCTTCCCATCTTTGATTCAAAACAGGATGCAATTCTGGGTATTTGACCTCAGCTAAATTGTTAGGCTCTTTACAGATCTGTCAATGACTTGGGATACATGACAGATATAAGCTGGCTATTTATGACAAGGAATAAATTGGAGTAGTAACTGGAGGGGTGGAATGAAGCAAGCTGTATTTTTTGAGTATTTCAACAGATGAGCAGTGCATGCTTTATTCTTCGTGTGCTTATCCTATTTCAAAATATATCTTTGCTGGAACTCCACTTATTAATAGAAATTTATCGCTTTTGTGTTGTCATTTTTCATTATTTTACTGTATTGTCAAATTATAATAAGAAACTAGAAAGTAAGATGGTTTTCCTTCCTTCCTGGTCTCCATTTCCAGTTGCTGTTTTGCTGGCTGCCTTCCATTTCTTATTTTGATGTGTTTATCCGGCTTTTGGCTTCAGGTAGCAGACAAACAACAACAAAGCTGCAAGGCAGTAAACAAATGTCAGTTTAATTCTTGTAGTTGGTAAATCTTTCACTTTTTTTTTGGCCTTTATAGGTGTTCTTCTATAGATCTTGATTTCCTAGGAAGAATTTCTTGACAAAATAATTTGAAACCGAAAAGATTAGAAATCATTTCAGTAAACCTATTGTTTTTGTGCTTAATCCAAAAAAAAAAGTTGCTACAACTGCTTGTGCTGATCTTGGTATAATGTAGTGACAGGTTCCAAATCCTTTGAGGATTTGCTGATTATTTTTCTTCAACTTTATTAATGCATTTGCATTGTATAAAAGGAATAGAGGAAAGTGCCTTTTTGTAGATGAAAAAATCTAGTGAGAAGTAAAAATTCCTTCTGTTGCTCTGATGCTGCTTCTGCACTTACTAAGTGCTTGGAGCATAAATGCATTTGTGGTCTCTTACTGCCTGTGATTATCCAGTAACAGTACTCTGGATAGCACATGTGTTTGAAAGCAAAAGGTTTTAGATATTTTCAGCCATGTTTTCCTGCTACTTTAGGATAATGATGTTTTTAAAAGATGTAGAAATGGAAGGACTGCTTTTAATGCACCTGTTTTTCCTTTCATGTGTCTGCTTTTCTGGTTACTGATAATGGACAAAGTTTTTCATTATTAGTTCATAATGTCCTAATTAACTAGAGGCTGTGATGAAGAGCCAGTCCCGGTGTGCCTCTGGTCAGCAGCAGAGTTTCTGCTCCGTGAGATCACATCCTCAGTATCTGAGGGCTAAGGAGCTTTCTGTTGCTTTTCTCCTGCTACCAAGAGGAAATGATGTGATACCCTGTATGTAGACTAGAGTGATACAGCTCTATGAGTTAAACTAGTAAAGTGAAATTGCCCTTTTCTGCCCACCTCCAAACTAATCCTACATGGTAAACTTACCTTTTGCAAAAGTGAAAAGCGTGAAGTCCATCACATCTATTTTATTTCATGGAGCTTTGTTATGCTTAACTAAACCCTATACCCCTTCCTGAGTTTGCAGGAAGTGTTTTTCTTCTAGACTTCTTTTCACACAGTTCAAGTTCAATGCTTTGGTCAATTTGTACACTCATGGAAGTTCAGAAACTTGGATTTTCACTTCGTTTCATGACCACTTCCAGCCTGCTTTTTCCAGGATCAACAAGTCCTAATTCCAGTGAGAAAGGTAGTGTCACTGCTGAAGGTTCTACCTTCCTTACTGGGTTTCCCCCAAGCTTCCATGGCATGTGGAAGAGTTTCTCAAAGTAAAAGTTTATTACTAATGATTTGACTCAGTTTCTCCATTTAAATCCTGATGTGCATGGGAGAGCTAATCTGCTTCCTTTCCTGCTTCACAGCAGATGGGTTGCAGCTTTATCTTGAGCTCTAGTTAATCACTGCTGCTTTTCTAGAGCTATTCTAATGATATCCTAGGCTGACTGGTCTGCAGGGTGGAATGTGGCGCCTTAGTACTAGATCTTCAGTCTGGAGAGGACTACCTTGGTCCAGTTTGTCTTGTGCAACAAATTGGGCTTAAAGATTCTTTTCACTTATCTTACAGCCGTGACCTTTTTATTACACCATGCATCCATGGTCTGGAAAAATGATTAGGTTTTTATCGTCCTACTGTATAAAAGCATACAACGAAGATTTATCATGCTTTTAAAGCTTACTGTATCTGCTTAGGCATTTTTTTCTGCAGATGCTTGAAGTCTTCACAGAAACTTGTTAAGCCATGTGAAAAAAAAATGCTGGGAATAACCTAAGTGTAGTCTATGAAGTGCTTGTGAAGGAATTAAGGACCTTTGAAGATTTCTTCCAGCTTTATTTTTGATGAATTTGGGGATTTCAAGCAATTAAATATTAATATGAGCACACTGTGGAAAAAGCTGAAGTGTTGCACAATGGATCTTCCTGTAATGTAGCTATAGAGTATCTTAAATACAGTGATGCTGAGATTTTTGAAGGTATAATTTCCCCAGGAAGGCTTTTGGATGCTCTGTATGTTTCAGGGAACTCTGTATTAGAGACGGGTCACTAGTGTATCACGCATTCTGGGCTGAGCTTTTTCCGAAGGGCTTTGCAGACAGACCATGGTTTGGAATCGTTCGGCACGTTGCGGTGCTGCAGTTCGGGCGCTGTGGCAGGAGGGGGAGCCGGCGGTCAGCCCATCCAGCCCTGCCGGGGAGCGGGGTCTTAGGGAAGGGGTGCCAGACCCCTGAGGAAAGCTGTTGTTGGGCAGCCAGCGGTTTTCGCTTGCAGCCAGATGTGTTCTGCAGCTCAAAATGAAGGTCCCTTCCAAAAGCCAATATACAGATCACCGTGGCTTCAGCTTAGAGAATCATTTTGTCAGTGTTACTTTCATAGTTTCACTGTGTGCGTGTAAAATTGATGCTCAAGGCATGAAGGCTTTAATTGGTAACTGTCCAGTTTGAAATTAGCATTGGTTGCATCTTTCTGCTCGGCCATCTCAAAGGTATTTGTCTTTACGGCTCATACCTTGGCCACAAGCTCAAATATAGATGGAATTGCTGTGACTGTTTGGACCCAGGATTTCCAGATACAACTGGGATGCAGGTGGGACCTGAAACAGCTTTGGCCTGTGCTGTTCTCTTGATGTATTCTTGAGGTATACCTCAACTTGACAGCTGTCAGTCTGTCCAATTTGAGAAGTCCTCAGTGAAGTTTTAAAGCAATTCCTTTGCTAGGCTTTTACATCTGAACCTCTTAGAAGATCATGTACAGCTGATTATGGTAATTTCCCTGTACTCTCCATTTAGTGTTATTTCTCAATCATTTGTTCAGAGATGCATTTACAGAATTTACAAATCTCCAGAAATAATGGGCCTCATTTAGAACGCAAAGTAATAGTTCACATAGTTCAATATAAGGTTAATTAAAAATGCCAGTGTGTATTTCATTATCACATAAGTGGCAAGTAGCTGGCTGTGAAATCAGCTCTATGAAGAGCTCTAGACAAATTACCCTTTTTAAATTGATACCCTGATAGAGGAAAATGTGATTTGCTTAACCTGTAGATCACAGTTTCTTTAGACTTCAGTGATATGCTGTGCATTATGCTAACATAATGTGTTTTCTGCCTCTGAGTAGGTCCTCAAGGCACTGATCTCTTATGTTTGTCAATGGCAATGAGCAAAGCTTTCCATGACTGGTTGTCTAGCCTAGAAGGCTACCTATTATGATAGCTTGCATGAGCATGATGCTGGGAAGTTGAGTACTCTAGGCACTAAAAAAAAAACACTCAGCTTGCTGGATAGCCTCCTGCTTGGTCTTTCTGCTGGAGAAAACAGTGGAATAGACAGGAAAAACTTAAATCAGAAATACTTTTCCTTCCCATTTGGTTGAAGTAGGATGTAAAGCTGTCGGTTTCATTCTGTACAGTTCTTTCAGAATCCTTTGCCTAGTTGTATTGGAGTAATAGCTGGGTACAGCTCAAACCTGTAGTTTGTAGTAAATTTTTCAGCACTAACTACTCATTATTTGTAAGTCTGCAAATGATGCTACTCATGTCTTGTCATTTGCATGAGGTATTTTTGGCTGCCTCATTTGGAAGGTTTTAGTACTGTTATCGAAGCTGAGATTTGAAGCTTTTCTGCAGAGTCATCTGAAAAAGCTGAGTGCAGGGAATGCAGAAAGCAAACCAGGTTTGGCACCCTAAGACATGGTTGTGTGTGCTTGCAGTAATGGATGTCAAGCTGTGTTGTAATAAAAAAAATGTTAGAGCATTATTTTTCCCTTCATTTTATTGATGACTAATCAGCTATTTGAGCTCTGTCAGTTGTAGTCAATCGGCTTCTGCTAATAACCTCTTTTCCCTCTTTGCCTTACTGTACTTTATCAAGGCAGCTATCCTGCCCTGAAACTTTTACAGGTAACTAATTGAAATGCTAACAGAATAGTGAATGTGTTTTTAAGTTAGCCATGAAATGAAGAAATAAGAACAGATGGCCCCTTAAGAAAAACAGATTAAAAAGAATAGATGCTCCTGGCCAGCTACATAGTTAATCCCTTGCCTCTTGTCAAGAGGTACTGCCAATAGATAGTTATTATGCAAGGGTAAAATAAAAGCTGTATGAGTTTATTGGGGGGGGGGTGGGGGGTGGGTTTTTTCCTCATTTCCAGCTCTCTGTGATAATTTAGTATTATCTTTGTATTTTTAAAATACAGCTATAATAATTTGGAATATAATATGTTAAATTAGTCCTTTTGGTGGCTCGAAGAAGAGTTTAACTTTTCCCTTGTTAAATGTTCTTTACAGATTTATTATTAATGGACAGACAGATCTTTTTCAAGTCAGTTAAGCGCCTCTATTTTGGGGGTTTATGTGAAAGTATCACATTCCAGCATTTTGAGGGGCTCTGTTTGGAACTAGGTAATTAATTCCTGCACTTAAAAAATGAATGGATCAAGAAGGGAAAGTAAGAATTGAAACTAATATACATTCATTATGTTGGTTGGGCAGGAGCCTTGGGTGGCATGGTCTAGGGTGAGATGTCTCTGCCTATGGCAGGGGGATTGAAACTAGATGATCTTAAAGACCTTTCCAGCTCTAACCAGTCTATGATTCTGTGATCCTATAGGAAGGCTTATTTGTGGGAACATAAGTACCGATTATTACTGGTTCGGTCTTTTGTTCTTCCCACATACACTTATTCTTTGCTTCTCTCTAGTAGCAAGGAGTGATAAAAACAGTGTACCATATTAAGTCGTTATTGCTGACTCAGCTGTCCTTGGTTTGGGCACCCAGACCCTAAATTTCTTATGCAGCTGCATTTTTTTTAAATGCATCTCTTTTGTCCTCTGCTGCATCTAGAAGGTAACTTGATTCAGTACTTTTGGAAAATGGAGCATCAATTTCTTTTCCCATAGAGAAGCAATTCAAATGTCACTGAACCAAGGAGTAATGACACCTCGGGTTCTTGGTGTTGGCACTCTTCTTACTGTTTCTTGGCAGACAGAAGTGATGGAGCAGAAACTTGAATATATGGGCTTCTGAAGGCATAAGTAGTAGCAGCAGCTTCTGCATTTTGCCAGCACTACTGATCTCAGTGAACAGTTCAGATTTGTCTTTGCTGTTTCACCTTGAATGTAGTTGTAGTTTCCTGGCCATGAATTGTTCTGTGCTTGTAGATGCAGTATGCCAACTGCCTTGTGCATGTACTTTCTAGTAGTTGACTATTCTGTACAAAATCCATAGAAATGTACTGCAATCTGCTACTTAAGCTATTAAATATAGGAATTACTCCCATGAAGTTCATCACACACAGGCATCATTGGGGAAAAAATAGTAGTTTTCAGTTAAAGCTGGGTGTTTGAAATTGGCTATGTTAAAACTAAACCAGTAACACGTCTAAAATGAATTCATCACATGACTACATGAGGACGTGGCTTCTGAAACTGCAGGAAAACAGAGGCGTCACATTTTCCACTTCCATATAAGCATTCAATTTTAAGCTGTCTTCAAAACAAATCTGTAAGACAAATGAATTTGTAATATCTTGACTGCTGTTGCATAGAACATCATGCAGGTGTTCCGCTTCTTGCAGCTATAATACAACTATGTCTGTTGGAGAGAAACATGACCTTGGGCTTTTTAAAAGACTTTTTATTGAAGATGCTTCTTGGAAACGCATTTACAAACATGAAATATGTGACTTAGAAGGAAGTGTTTAGTTTTAAGCTAAACATGAAAACACCTTTAGATAAAAATATAATTTGTAACTGTTTCCTATGGCAAGTAAAACCATACTATAAGTGCTACTAAAACTTGTATATTTTAGCTTTTACTGAAACGTACCTTAAAGTTAACTGGGTAGTTATTCCGGATACTTATGCAGGTATAAATCATGGTCTGTTTTGTTTTCCTTAAAGCTGGAAACTTGAATAATATTCTACTAGGTGAATGCTAGAAATACTAGTTTAAGGAAAAAATCCAACCCTTTCTTTGACAGATGCCACACAAGTTGGAATATTACTTTCCTCAGTGAAGGTGCTACCTCGATAAAGCACAGAGGTCCTGCAGAAGACACAGGCTTACTGCAGACTTTGATCTCACTCCTTTCCTACAGAAACTGGTCTGCTGGCAAGAGATGTTGGTTCCTTTCCCTTGAGTTGCATCTGGAATGAGTCCATAAGGCGATCTTTCAGGGTTTATCACAGTTGTAGTGAAGCATGATCTAGAGTTAAAATTACATGAAATGATTCAACTGACTTTGAGAATAAGTGTAGAATCATAGAATCATAGAATTGTTAGGGTTGGAAAAGACCTTAAGATCATCTAGTTCCATCTAGTGTAATAGAATAATATTTGGGAACAACAATGTGGAAGTAATCTACTTAACTCTGGGTAATAGGTATCTTCATAAACAGTAAAGAGATTGGATTCACCTGCTATTGAGCATGTGGAAGGGATAGTAATGTTATCCCTCTGCTAATTAAAAAATAACTTGGAAGCTGAGAGTTTAACATCCAATTTGTTGAAGCTCATACATAATTTCCACATGAGTTTTTTTAGGCTGCACTTTCCCATGGGGTGGTAGATGTACAAGCTGCCTTGGTGTGTTTTTCCTGCCAAGCTATGTTACTGCAGCCAAGGACTGTAATGGATGACAAATACTAAAAGTGCTGCCTACAGTAATTGTATAAAGTGTTTTGCCTCTGTCTGCTGGCAGTAGGAGTGATGGCCTTCTGAAGGGTTAGAGGAGTGTTAAAGTAATCCAGAATGGTGTGCTGGAAGTAGTCCCTTCTGCATGCACCAGATAAACTCTGCAGGTTTTGTTTCGTATGTCTCTGGACCAGAATACACAAATACTTTAGGATCTTTGGGCTGCTGCCTTTTTCATAAGTATTCTGAAAGCATTTTTCGAACTTCTAGAGCTATGTTTTTGGCTTAGGCATTAAAATACAGCCCATCAATAGTGTTATGTTGCTTCATGTTCGCCTGTGCTTTCATGTTCTTTCTGTATGAGTTTACTTTTCCATACAGCTTACTTGCACATCAATAGTATGTGCTCTAGTAAACAAAGCTGCAGACATGAAGTCTTGGGAGTCTGAGCAATTTATACTGGAAAACTTGTGTTAGAATCAGCAGGCTGATAATTTTATGAACAGTGGGTTGAATTAGCTGTTTACAATAGTTAATCTTTTACAGGCTCCAAAGCAGTGGTGGGGTTATTTTCATGGTTCATTTGACCAGTGCAGTATCACAGAACATACAGACTCTTTAATTCCTTCAGTAAGAGAGGTTGTGGTTATGTTGCAGCTATGAGTTTTAATAAGTCCTAACAGTGTCTGGTGCTAACTCTTGAGTTTTACTGAATTCAATATAAGGATTTAGACAAATACTTCTGGTAGCCTCATGTTGGTTTCTTTCTCTAATGCTGTAAAACAGGAGCAGTGATAGATTTTTACTGGACAGAAAATGTATTTTTGAGGGCATGGTGTTCTGGAAGCAGTGGGAAGAGATGTGTAACTTTGGAAGAATGTGTATACACTTCCAGCTGTGCAGAGAATAATGATGGTGATATGGAGAGGGGAAAAAATGGACTGCTGTACATTGCATCTGTCTGAATCTGTTCCTCTGCATTATTTAAGTGTGCCAAATCCTATGCTGCAATGTGAGTTTCTAGCATGCTTTCAGGTAAGAAATCTCTTCTGGGCTACAGTATTTCATGAGAAGCAAATCTTGGAGTAGAGGCAGGATTCACCAGAACTAGTGTTTTTAAAAATAAATATAGAATAAGTCTTTGCCTCAAAAAAATCTTTTTGAGACTTCTGCAAAACAGCAGAAATCAAACAGTGGGCTTGGTAACACCTCAATCAGTGCTGAGTAGAGAGGAAGGATCACTTTCACATTGCTGGCAGTGCTGTTCTAGTGTAGCCCAGGATGATGGTGGGATTTGCAGGCATGTATTTATGGCTAGTGTTCAGCTTGTTGGGACTCCCAGGTCTTTTTCTGCAAAGCTGCCTCCTGGCTGTTTGCAAGTCTGTTCTCATGCATGGGGTTGAACATTCACAGGTACAGGACTTTGCACTTCCCTTTGAACATCATGAGATTGCTGTCTGCCCATTTTCCCAGTTCTTGAAGGTACTTTTGAGTGCCAGTGCAACCCTCAAGTGTTTGAATTGCTTCTCTTGTGTTTCTACTACCTGTAAAATAGTGGAAGCTGTGCTCTGACCCATCATCCATGTCAACAATGGAGATGCTGCACAGCATTGACCCTTGAAGCACACCACTAGTGTCTGGTCCCTAGCTGGACTGGTGGTGATGCCACTAAACATGACCTTTTGAGCCAGGCAGGTCAGTTGTCAGTCCACCTCACTGTCCATTTCTTCTGCCTTTACCTCATCAGTTTGTTAGGATGCTATGGGAAATAGTATCAAAAGCCCTACTACAGATGAGAAGGACAGCATTGTCTGCTTTTGTCTCATCTGGAGAGGCAGTCATGTTTTGTTATTGAAGGCTCTAAGTTTCGTATGTCGACTTCCCTATTGTATATTCACGCAGACTATTCACAATCACCTTGTCCTTTATGCTTGGAAATGGCCTTCCAAGGGCTGCTTGCTGCCTCATCTTCCAAAGAGTCAAGGGTAGTCTTACCATCCTGTTGTTCTTCAGATCTCCCTCCTTGATCTTGAACATAGGACTGATAGTTGCTTTCCTACAGTCAGTGTTCCCCCCAGTCACCATGACCCCTCAGAAACAGTGGCCTTGCCATTGACATCAACCAGCTCCCTCAGCACTTGTGGGTGTTTGCTGAAGTTTCTGGTTTAGTGATGATTTCGAGTAAATTGTGGCTTAGGTGTGAATTGTGTTTTAGGATTTATCAACAGGATGTGACACATGACTGAATTACGGGGTTGCCAGTGCGAGGATATACCCTGGCTCCATCATGTGGGATGGAGAGTACTGGCAAAGCTCCAGAGTTGCTCAAAGTGACTTTTAGATAAGCCGTGGAAGATAACTCAGCTTTGTCTAGCTGATAGCTACATAAAGCTTTCATAATGCTTTGTAAGCAGTTGTACACTGTTGTGTAATTATTGTACAAAATACAGGGATGGAAGATTCCCTATTAAGATGAGCTTTGGTAGTGCAGGTATCTTCCAGTATGAAGTGTGGCTTGTTTAAATCTAGTGACAGATTTTTAGGCTACACTGGTAGTGCCCTAATGCTTTACGTGTGGTCTCTAATATTGCTCAAATATGCTTCAGGGTTCAATAGCTGGGTGTGCTATGGCTAGTATTTCATCTTGGCAGTAGTTTTAAATGTGATATATGCAGATTAAGAGCTGCAGGTTGTATCATTTTTCAAATAGGATCTGAATTATGCTTTTCCTTCTTGTGAAAATTGTCAAAGGACTCACAAAGTTTGAGTAGTACTATGTACTTAATAAGAATGGATATAGACCATTCTTGATGACTCACCAAGATGACAAGTTAAATCTTGTGTAAAGGCTACCTGATTGTGTTCCTATAGTGAAAGATGGCACAGCTTTTTATAAGGGCTCTTGACACAAAAAAATAACTTCATTTTGTCTGTGCCCTGAATAGTACAAGATGGTCTGTATGTTGGATCCCCTCCTGAAATGAAGTCGTGGCTTTATTTACTTTTGAAATCTGAATCCGAAGTAGGTTTATACCTATTCTGTCAGTTGTCACGTTTGCACATGCTGCTTTTGAGGGAACTACTTTAGGCTCATGTTTGAAACTCCGTAAGAAATGTCTGCTAAAAATAAAGATCACTTAGCACCAACTCCTCTATCTTGTTCCTACCGTACCATTTGAATGGTTCAGAGGGCTTTAGAGCTTTGCCGTTGGAGCTTGTTGGGCTACTTGTGTTGTCATATAGAAGCACATAAAAAGGATTTGCAGAAAGGGAATCTATCTACAGGCTATTGCACAGTACATGTGGTAGGTAAAATGAAGACAGTAAGGATCCCTTTCCAGACACCTTCTGCTTATGGAAAGGATCATAAGGTGTCTGAGGCTTTAAGAAACCCCTGAAGGTTCAGTCCCCTGCTCAATGCAGGGGAAAAGTCAATGCTCCTATGCTCTTCCCATTTAAGCAGCAGCATTAGGTGTCCCTGAAGAGGGAGGAACATGGCAGTCAAGTGTGTTAGTCCTGACAGGGTGTAGCAGTCAAGTTAGTAACTGAGTGTAGGCTATTTGGTGCTGGTTTTCCACGTATATGCTTAAATTGCATTTGGATTTGTTGAATTCCTGATGAGTTGACATTATTTGCAGTTAATGGATTCCTGACCTTAGGAGTAGGTAAACCATATAGGAAACTTTAGCACTTTGTTATAAGTTCAGAAACTCCCCTCACAATGAGATAAATAGTAATTTCCAGTAAAGCAGGGTGGATAAATGGGACTGAAGCCTATGTTGACATCCTGGGTTTTTCCTGAGCAAAACTGACTGAACATCTGTTAATATCTTACATGTTATTTTTGACAGTTTCTACTCTGGTACTTCCTACTTTATTGCTAATATTAATCAGTCTAAATAGATTTAAGTGGAGTAATTTTTGATGTGAAGGTAATAGGTTTTGAATTGCTTAAATGAAAAGGCCTATTCAAAATATTTGTCATATTGGTGACTGAAATGTATTTTCAGATCAGTGCAGACAGTAGTACTTAGACTGTAAAATAGAACTTACAATGCCTGTGAATGCAATTTAAATAAAGATTGGTTTGAGTACTTCAACAGGGATATTATTAATTTGAGGATGCTGAATGTTGTAGACATCATTGTAGCATGAACCACTCATTTTATTGTAAATTCAAATTAAGAGTCATTGTCAGTTGCTTCCACAAAATTAAGGTGGCATATGAAAGACAGTTATTCTGAATTAAATTATTGTCATAATGTACATTTGTTGAAACACTCCTATGTTTCTTATGCGCAGTTCATGTTCTTAATAATCACTTTTTATGCCAGCTCAGAATTAGGACCTGCTGTGGAGGTGATTTTTTTAAGGTATCATGGTGATGGCTAAGGGGGCTAAGTGAACTTCTCTGAAGTTCACAGAGGAGTGGGGATGCATTTAGAAATAGAACAGATGCATTAAATATAGTGTATTTCATTGTGTTTCTGATTCAGTCTTTCAGACCCATTCAGGATGGATCTAGATGTAGCCATTCCACATATATTTAACTCCTTAATTTGTCTCTTTCATGAAGATAAATTAATTAGTATTTGCTTTGGAAATATCTTGTGGGTGGAAAAAGGGATATTTGTCCAAGCATTTCCTTACATCAGAAAAAGTTTAGTTGCTGCTCTCAGTTGTGGATTTTGTTTTGTTTTCCTAGGACATTGAGATGCTACATGCAATTCAAAATGAGGGATTGCTTACGTTTTGTGAATGTATACACAAAAACTGCTTTAAAGCTAACTAGGCATGCTAAACATCTTTTAAAATACTGAAAAGCAGGAGGCTAAACTTGGCTCTTCTGTTCAGGGCCAGAATTAGGAGGGTCACAATCACAGAATGGTTGAGGTTGGAGGAGACCACGAGGGATCTAGTCCAACCTCCTTGCTCAGGCAGAGCACATTACTCAGGATTGTGTCCAGATGCCTCTTGAATGTATCTTCAGGGAAGGAGACTTCGCAGCCTCTCTGAGCAACCTGTTGCAACACTTACAGTAAAGTTCTTGCTCATGTTCAGGTGGAATGTCCTGTGTTTTATTTCATGCCTGTTGCCTCGCATCCTATTGCCTTGTATCACTAAGAACTCAACTTTATGCTGAATATTGTCTGGTTTCATGCTAATCAAGAAGGCAGGGGTAGTGAGTAGCAGGTCTCTTAGAGGCTGCTTTCAGGAAATCTGTGGTGTTTATTTCAGAAAGCCTTTTGCAATGTATTAAAGCCTCAGTGTGTTGATTCTAGTTCATATTGTGCAGTACTGTTTTCATCTGAAAAGACAGGCATTTGTTGGAAAGGTGCTATTTCAGATAAATTTTAATCACTCAATTAGTGGGTCAGTGATTAGAGGAGTCGGTGTAAGAGATGTATAATCTGAAGCACAGTTGAGACCATTTTACTGTGACTATAATGAGATTAAGTTCTCATCAATGTCATCAAAACTAGAACTATTGTTATGCTCATTGTCCTATGTTGGTGCACTTTGGATTTACCAGAACAAGTCGTGGAAGGACTGTGAGCATTAAATCAATATCTACCATAGTAAACAAAGCTAACCCATAGAGAAGTGGTAACTGCCAGTATTTTCAGAGTAGGTAAATGTAAATTGTGCTTTGAGGTAGAGTTTGGATTTTGCCACAATGAAAATCTTCAAATAAGAAACAGTATAGAATGCTGGAGAAGTAATACTTTAATCCTGAAGAGTGATTCAGAAGTCCTTCTGATACTCTGAATTAGGATTATACAAAGTCTGAAAAAACTGACACTGACTTTTTTTTTTCCATTAAGGAAAAACTTCTCTGAAATTAGTCTACAACTGGCTTGGAGTCCCTGCCCTCCTGGAAGCTTTTCTGTTATCAAGGCTTAGATGTGTTTGTTAAAGGAGATCTTTATAATTAATTAGCTAAAGTGTTTTTGTAGTGCTGTCACTTTTTCATGTGGAACCCAAAGGAATCATGCTATCAGACCAGGTATCAGTCTAGCTCAGTGCTGTTTTCAGCCAATAGCAGTGATATTTCCCAAGAAGTAAAAGAACAAGGAAGTATATAAAGATACTTCCACAGCCTTCACTTAGGAGCTTTTTGAATTGAACATGGTGTGTTTTTCCAAGTAAACTATGAAGTCTTGAGAATTTACTGAGAAATACTATTGTTATTGGGACATGGTTCAGTAGCTCAAACTTGTTTGGTTGACTTGGTCTAACTTTTGATATCTTTCTCTTAGTTACGAGCTGCCAAAATTGAAGTTGTCCAAATTGAGCTAAACATATTGTTGCTATTGTATAGTGTTAGCAGCTTCCAAAGCCACTATAGTGTTTCAAGTGTTAAGAGTATTCAAAAAGCATAATGTTGTTCTTCAAGTACTTTAGGTTTCAAAATTAAAGTAGAAATTATTTCTAGTGAATGGCAAGGCAGTTTGGATGGACGTAATTTGGATGTCTTAGAATTTGACCCTTGGGTTCTTCACTTTTTCTTCCATCTGAAGTAAAAAAAATGGTATGAAATGATATTTGGAGTCAAACTAAAACAGGGGAAGTTCAGGTTAGATATAAGGAGGAAGTTCTTCACTGTGAGGGCGCTGAGGCACTGGAACGGGTTGCCCAAGGAAGTTGTGAATGCTCCATTCCTGGCAGTGTGTTCAATGCCAGGTTGGATGGAATCTGTAGTGGTTGAGTGTGATGTGTCCCTGCCCATGGCAGTGTTTGGAGCTAGATGATCTTAAGGTCCTTTCCAACCCAAACCATTCCATGACTTGGATTTTCTGTGGTGTCTGATAAGAGTTCTGAACCTAAAGAAAAATAGAGTATTTAAGGATTTGCAGACAAATTTACCTGATTCTTTTTTTTTTCTTCTGGGAACACTCTATTAAGGGCAAATGCAGTAAACATTTGTGTTTGAGTTTGACATTTGATCTTATGTTGATTATATTGATTTACCACAGACAAATAGAGCATCTCTTTGTTTTACATTAAATGCAAGTATTTATATTGTCTTAGGAGAGGGAGCTGGAATCCTGGCTTGTAGTTCTGCCACAGGAAGATTAATTCTACCTACAGATTAACATGGAACAATTCTACTTTGTCATTATCTGACGTATCTAGCAACATTATTTGGTGAACTGAGGAGTAATCATTTCTTAGAGCTCTCTGCTATGATTAAATGTAAAGACAAAAGTCATGCAGTTATTACTTCATCCAGTTAAATTCCTGGACTATTGCATTAGCTGCATCCTTGGTCTCAGAAAATGGGATTTTAATCTTTAGCATTATGAAAAGCTTTAATCACATGTTTTTCTATTTGTGATCTAGGAAATGTCATTGCTTCACGTAGCTAAGCAGTACAGAATGTAATCTAAGGATTAGGAAAAGGCAAATCTCCCTATTCATCTGACCTTGAAAATCTGATTGGATTTCCTTTGTAATCTGGCATGTTTTTTCTCTAATTATCTAAAGCTAGATATGAATGATAGGTATTGAATGAGCTGCACAGGTAGGATAACATTCTGTTGCTTAACTTTATTTCATCTTAGATTTGAGTGCAAAGAAATGACAAAAAGCCCACCCAAAAATCGGAGACAAAAAGTGGTCTCAATATGGGGTAAACTTTCAGTAATTCAGTGTCCTTGACTTTAATTCAAAATTGAAGTCATAGTGATAGTGAATATGCCTAAAGTCAATGTAATTAACTTTAGATCATGATAGGAAAAATCTTTTATCTTATTCTGTAGTGTTTTGACAATGAGCTGGTAAGAAAAAAGTCATCTGACTTCAATGGGGAAAATTGCAATCCATCTTACTGAGCATTTACTGGTGGCTTCCTATGGGTCTCAGTAGCTTCAGGCAGTAGAAAGTCAATTAAAGAATAAAGAAATGATTATTCTTAAAATGGTCAATAAAAATTATATAGCTGTTTGGGGTAGGGAAACCATTCTTCAGAATAATGAATGGAGTTCTTTTAATATTTTTTAGGACAAGAAGGGAATGTTCTTTCTACAACTTTTTTAATTTATTCAAAATACTATAGAATTGAGTGTATCCAGCATTAATAAAGTTGTTGCAGTTGAGTCCTTCAAAAACTGTACTTGAATACATTCTGTAAGCTAAAATATTTAGGAAATACAAGTAATGGCCGATTGATGTTATAAGGCTTCTATGGCTGGCTCTTAACTCTTCAGACACATTTTAACCTTGACAAGTCAGACATCTGAATATTCCTGAAGCAAACATCACTTTTAGATGTAATTTCTTGGTAGTATTGAGGAAGGTCCCTAAACCACTGTTCATTCATAAGCTTGTGGTTTGAGTTCAAAATTCCTTACTACTTCTGGAGGTAAGATTTTTATGGTAATAAATTTGCAGGTGGGCAGGGCGGTTGCTGTGCATGTGTATAAAACTGATTAACTTCACCAGCTGAGAAAACCATGGTGGGCTTTCCTGTTAAAGGTACTTTTATTTCATAAGGTTAGATTACTTCAGGAAAAGGGTCCTTCACTGTAACAGTAATTACAGCTGCTACAAACTAAGGCTTTTGCATCAGTCTGCCCACCAGGAGTCTTTGGTGCACTGATCTCTCCCAGAATAATAGCACAGTGCATTAATTTTCCAAACAAATTCTAGTCTTAACATTTAAAGTCAGTACTAAATTATGTTATATTACAGTTTATTGTAACTGCATTTGCTTTAGTCATAATAATGTATGTATTACAGTTTTAACATGTGGTATTTCTTGGTGTAAAACATTTCTGAAGAACATCATATTTATGATCAGTTTTGAGCTTTGAGCGCTTATACTGTCAATAGTGTAAACCAACAGCAGTGTTGAAAAACACAGAAACCTTTCAGTGTCTTGGTCTCCAAGAGAATCAGAGAGGTTCATCACAACCTCATGAAGTTTAACCATGCCAAGGGCAGGGCCCTACACCTGGGTTGGGGCAGTCCCAGGCACAGCTACAGGTTGGGCAGAGAAGAGATTCAGAGCAGCCCTGTGGAGAAGGACTTGGGGGTGTTGGTCGTTGAGAAAATGAACATGAGCCGGCTTCAGTGTGCACTCAGAGCCCAGAAAGCCAACCGTATCCTGGGCTGCATCAAGAGGATCATGACCAGCAGGTTGAAGGTGATCCTGCCCCTCTACTCTGCTCTTGTGAGACCTCCCCTGGAGTATTGTGTGCAGTTTTGGTGTCCTCAACATAAAAAGGACATGGAACTGTTGGAACAAGTCCAGAGGAGGGCCACGAGGATGATCAGGGGACTGGAGCACCTCCCGTATGAAGATAGGCTGAGGTTGGGGCTGTTCAGCCTGGAGAAAAGGCTGTGTGGAGACCTCATAGCAGCCTTCCAGTGTCTGAAGGGGTCCTGTAGGGATGCTGGGGAGGGACTCTTCATTAGGGACTGTAGTGATAGGACAAGGGGTAACGGGTTCAAACTTAAACAGGGGAAGTTTAGATTGGATATAAGAAGGAAATGCTTTCCTGTAAGGTTGGTGAGGCACTGGAATAGGTTGCCCAGGGAGGTTGTGAATGCTCCATCCCTGGCAGTGTTCAAGGCCAGGTTGGAGGAGGCCTTGGGTGATACGATTTAGTGTAAGGTGTCTCTGCCCACAGCAGGGGGGTTGGAACTAGATGATCTTAAGGTCCTTTCCAACCCTAACGATTCTATGATTCTATAACTGCTCTTGTTATATCAGGAAACAAGGACATTAAAAGTAGTTTATTTGTTTGAGTGCTGTGATAGTACTACACTTACATTTTGAACAGGACATTCAGAACTTGGATGTCTAAAAAATACCAGTCACCTGCTTTCTGGGTGGGAACATCATGCCCTGTAAAGCTTCAGTCTTAATTTCATCTGGAAATAGACTTCAGTGTTATTTTAAATCTGTTTTATTGCCATAGTTATCTAGTCTATAAAGTGGCATCTACAAAACCCATGTAAATTCTGTTTTTACCTGGATTCAGCTGTTAGTATGTTTGTTGGTAGTTGTCAGCCTGTGGGCTGAGGGGTTTGGAGTTTTCTCTGAGCATGCTGCAATGTGAAGGGTGCTTACAGGAAGTTTGCTTTGACAGGGCTTCTCCAAAATGCTTACATTACTAGAATGTGTATGAATCAAAAACATCCTAGGGACTTGCCAAGATATGGCAGTATAGCTGGGGAAGCCCTCAGGTTAGTGTGAGGCTAGTTTGGCTTTTGGATCTTCAGTTACTTAGCACTAACTTGAATAAATGCCATGGTATTTATTTCCTGTTCTGTGCTAGGGAGGTGAAAGCTTGCATGGAAGGCTGGAGTTTGTTATAGGGAAAGATGTTATCTTCACTTCTGTTGTGGTAAATGGGAATGGAGTGGTGCTCTTTAAAGCTGAGTGGATTTTCCAGTAGTAAGAAATGTGCTGGTTTACTACTTCTGTTTGTCACTGGAAATTATTTGAAACTAAGTTGTCTTTTAAAGTATACCTAAAGGATGCTTTCTCCTATATTTTTGATTGGCTTCCTTTGAACACAGGTTCTTGTTACTGTCTCCTGTTGTTGCAAGTTTGCATTCCTACTGAAAAAAGTCAAGGATAAATGACATTAACTTCCAATGGTAGAGTAGAAGCATGTTTCTTGTGAAAAACTGAGATTTGAAAATGATTGTTGAGGACAAATGTTAACTAGTTAGAGTAACTTCTGTTCCACTTCTGAAATTGACTGGATTTTGGTATATCTTGGGCTAACATGCTTAACCCACAGCATGCTGGATGTGATCCAGCAAAGGCTTCAGGCAGTACTTCATTTTTAGTTTCCTTGTATGCTTGTCATGTTTTCCCACTAATGAACTGTAACCTGCAATTTTTCATTTAGCACATTGGAGACTCAGTATTTGGACAGAATTATAATCAAGAATCAGTTTTGTATGTATCTCTGGATTGACAAACCTGGTCATGAAGCCTGGGTTTGAGCTTCTAAATCTCATTGCTAATTATTTTGTCATTTGTATAACTCATCAGATTTTTGGGTATGATCTATGTCTTGACTAGGTCCCTGAAATGTCAAAAGATAGACATTTGCTCATTAAAACTCTAGACTCAGTTTACCATATAGAGGAAATAATAGTTAAGTACTAACCTAGTTGTAAGGTTTTGAACTCAAAAGTGAACAGAGGTATCTGAGTTTTTACTGCTTGAGCCATATAAAATATTAATATATCATAAGTTTTAAGTTAAAAGTTAATGTTTAAAATGCTTGGAATTATGATTTGAGAGGTGTTGATATGAACATGAATATAAAAGTTTGAAAAAGTGAAACACAATCCAGCCCATTGACCTACCTAACCAGTTATATGCATTAATTACATAATTTGTGATGTGTATGTCATGATTTAAGCCCAGTTGGCAACCCAGAAAAACCTATGTAGCCTGCTCTCTCACACACCCCCTTCCCTTCCCCCCACTCCTGGAGGGATGGGGAGGAGACTCGAAGGAATGTAACTCCCATGGGTTGAGATAAGAGCAGTCCGGTAACCAAGGTATAACACAAATCACTGCTGCTACCACCAATAATAATAATGATAAGGGAAATAACAAGGGAAGAGAATACAACTGTTCACAACCCACTGACTGATACCCAGCCTGACCGAGCAGTGATCTAGCCCTTCTGGGTAACTGCCCCCAGTTTATATGCTGGGCATGACGTGCTGTGGTATGGTATAGTTTGGGTCAGGTGTCCTGTCTCTGCTTCCTCCTGGTTTCCCCTCCTCCCTGGCAGAGCATGAGACTCAGAAAGTCCTTGGTTAGAGTAAGCATTACTGAGCAGCAACTAAAACCATCGGTGTTATCAGCACTGTTCCCAAGCTGAAAGTCAAAACCACAGCACTGCACCTTCTACTAAGAAGGAGAAAAATGACTGCTACTGCTGAACCCAGGACATTTTATTATGCCATAGTGTTAGGCTTTAAAGTTTTCAATTTATACAGACTTTGAAGATCCTCAGTTCTTATATTGTTGCATTAAACTGAGAAAATAACTAACTTTTTCCCTTTAACAGAAATTGAAAAATACCAGAAAGGGGAAGGAAAGGAAGAAGAAAAGTATATTGATGTAGTCATTAATAAGAATATGAAGCTGGGACAAAAAGTTTTGATTCCAGTAAAACAGTTCCCAAAGGTAAGCCCCATTTTCATACTTGCCGAATCTAAGTGCTTGTAAAAGTTATTGCACTATTTTAACTATTTTAAATGTTACAGTTTTGCATTATAGTACTCTAATCCTTTGTCTTCTGATGCCTTGCTGGTTGTTATGGCTGTGATTTTATTTCTAGATTGAAGCCTTAAGGTGTAATATAGGTTTATCCAGAGGTGCAGTTAGTGTGGTTTACTTTCAGTGTATAGGGTTAAGTAAAGACTTGATGAAACTATATTTGGATATAACTTTTTAAAACATTTTGACATCTGACAACTATTAATATTCAGGAGTGATATGAAGCTGAAGCTGTGTCAACTTTAAATTGCCTTGGTCTAATGCTTAAGTGATTATCATGGTGAATGAATACTGTTAATGAATAGTGAAATATGAAAGTAATGAATTCCTTTAAGCTATTCTGAGGGTAATTTAAGGCCATGTATGGACATTTAAGGACAAGATTTAGTGCTGGACTTGGCAGTTTTGGGTTTATGGTTGGACTCGGTGATCTTAAAGGTCTTTTCCAACCTAAATGATTCTGTGATTTAAAATTCCTCTATAGTTGCTATCCTACAGTCTGTTCTATGAGAGTTCTAAGATAAGAATGGTTCTTTTCCTAATAAAAACACAGGAAAGTTGTGCCGGTCACATGAAATACTATGCTGAGAACTATTGATAAATGAATCCTGTTTTCAGGATAGCAAAATCATTCTCTTCAGAATATTAAAAGGAATAAGATATATTTCAATTGACTCCAGTGAAAGGCTTTGAAGCTTTCTTATTGTAGGTAGCAGTGGAGCTTGAAATGCACCATTATGGAACTTGCTGTGTAAACTTTTAATTTTCATCATCTTAGAATTCAGCCCTTGTTAGGCTTGAATTAGTTGGATCTACACTAGTAAATGATGCAATCTATTCTGGAGGGGTAGGGACTGTTCTGTTAATATTTGACCACCATGAATTCTTAACTTTTACTGCCAAGTATTTTCTTGCACTAAAATATTGCTACCTGGAAGCATTTATTTAATATCCAGTAAGCTGTGGAACTGCATTCTTTTGGTCCCTCTTTAATTTAAAATCAGTTCTATGAAAATAAGATTAACATTTTTTATTTGCTTGAAATGGCTTTTTCCTATTACTGAGTTCAAGACTGCTTCTATTTCTGCTCGTGGAGGAAAGGAATTCTTTAATTTCTCCATTTGTTTAGGAATACTTTTTCTCAGTTTTTCCCCCCACCTACACTATCAGTGTTTTTCCTCACAAGACTGTGCTGGGTAATTTGCAAGGATTGCTTTATTGCTGTTTGAAGTTTCATGAAAGACTGCTTCAGTGAATTCAAGACTGCATATTGCTTACATGCAGGCACTTCTTTGGAACTCTGGCTTAAAAGTCATTTTTGACTAGGAAGAGCTATAGAAAAACATTATAGAAATGTAATGATGAGATGGTAAAAGGTAAGGGAAGCTTACATGGTCAGTGTTTATAATCAGGATGCTTCTTACAGGTACTGAAATGTAGGTACTTGCATTCAGTGGGAAGAAGGGCAAAACAGGTGCTAAAGCCAAGTGGTGCCTTTTGAAAGAAGCTTGTTTCAACTTCATGGAATGAAACAGTGAAATTATTCTTGAGGATAACAAGTAGAAAAGTCCTTGCTGTCTTTTGAATGGGCATGAGTGCTCTGCTGTGTGCTCAGTAGTTCTGGTCCATGGAGAAGTCTTTGAGTTAGAATAAAGCCTGGTGTGTGCTATGGAAAGAAACCTGATCTTATATCCAGATAGAGCTTTGGTATAATCCAGTATGCCTCTGTTTAGACCACCAGGATCCAGGGGGCACAGAATACAACTGATGTGTCAGTTTCTGTGTCTAGGACTTTTTCCATGGGGAGCAGAATACTGGTATCTCTACTCATGTATCTCCCTTCTGCCAGGGTGAACAAAAATCCTAGGGATTATCTAAGAATATTTTTTACCTCAATATAACAGGGCTCAATTTTCTTAGAAATTTCCCTTTTATTACACATAGATGTAATGTAAATATGTGTATGTATGTGTAAAGCTTCTTAAAGATTTGATATAGTCCAAAGGAATTGAAGAGTGGTCTGGGAGTATGAAGTCAGACTTATGACAGGTACTCTAGATCTTTGAAACACCTACCCTAAGCCATCAGCAGTCACTGCAGTTTAGCATCACTTGTTTACTAGACCAGGCTTGTACTTCCTAAATGTAATAAATTTAAATGCATTGTATGAAGTGACATTGCTTCAGCATGACAAGCAGAGCTTTATCCTGGCATACTGTAGTCTGCAGTGGGTGACATGAATTTTGAAAGCCTGTGCACAAGGGAACAAGTCTTTTGCATCCTAATGTTTGTGCTAAAGGCTAATCTCCTTCCTTTTAGGTGTGTTTAGGTGTGGGCTTAGAAATTAGAGATGCTTTGTCAAGTCTTTTGGGGTAGATACAGAATTATTCCAGTCATCTTGGTTTCACTGAGCTGTATTTAGAATGCATGCATTGTCTATTCAGATTTTGTGGAACTTAAGGAGAAAGTATTATGTGGTGCTTATAAAACCTGAAATGATGCTTTATGTAAATGCTTTATGCTTCTGTGCAGCTCTTTCCTGTGAATGTGTGGTTTCCTAGACCATTTTGCCTGTAAGAGGTGTTAGTATTAGTGTGAATGTGTCTTCTGTAGAAGGTGCCAAGTGATACTTCCTCAGAAAAAATAGTTAAAAGATTTGGTTCTGATTTATGAGCAATTTTCTCCTTCCTGCTGATCACTGATTGGTGACAGATGCTTCAGAGGAATGTAATTTAAGACTTAAATATGGATGAAATCTCTGCAAAACGCCCTTCTGCATGTGAATAGTGAATTTAGAGAAGCTCACCTAGCAAGCTGACATCTGTTTCTGTGTGCCTGCAGTCCACACTAATGCTGCTAGCTATTGTGCAAGATCTTGAACAAAAAGATACCTCCAGTGTTTCAGGAGATAGTCTATTTTGTGTTAACAAACTGAGAATCAGCTATGTGAAGCTGACCAAGTCACTACAGTAATTAATTGGGCAAACTAGTGCCAGTTTGGGTTGAATCTGGCAAACTTGGGTTTCCATAAAGTAATGAGGAAAAAGTTTGTTTCCCTTTTTTGGGAAGCACTATTCTATTCATATCCATAATTCTGCTTTTAAACAGGATCAAGAAAGTAAATTATTAAACCCTGTTAAAGACAACTTTATCTGAAAATAAATCTAGCTATGAATATAGGTGACTTTGCTAGCAGAAACTATTCCTTCCTTTATAGTTGCCAGTGATAACTGGCAAGCAGAGATGCCTCTCCTGTTTAGGTGTATAGATAGGATTAATGAAATATCAACCAATTTTTTGTGATAAATGTTTCTGGACCAAAATAGACCACAAGAGCACTACTCCCATTCAGACAGTTTACAAGATCTGACACAGGGTTAATCAAGTTTCCTTTAAGTATTGCATTGTCCTTTCTCTGTTTAAAACTTCTGTCTGATTCTGACTCCTTGAATAAATCATAACAGTATCAAGAAGGGTCAGGCGGTCCTAGCTCTGATCTGATCAGCAGGCATTGTAATGCCTGCTCACATTACATGTCCTGTCAGATACATTCTCATGGGCTCATAGCTGAGCCCTGTGCAGATTCAGCTTCATTACCTCTGACAGCCCTGGAAGGTGACAGGTTAACTGCAGCAGAAAGTTTTCAAAGTGGAGTTCAGAGCAGCTGGGTTTCTTACTGGAAAAGAACCTGGCAGACCTCATTCAGAAGCAGGGATTTCACTTTTCTGGGTGTCTTTGCTTTCCCTGAAATAAACTGAGTTTCTGGTTTTCTGCTTAATGTGGAAACAGGTGAATGTGTGGTGATGTGCTTAACTCACCTTGTACCTAACAGCTCTTGATTGCTACTATGGTGCTGTATATATAATATCCTTCAGCTGGGACCTTTTGTCTTGCTCAAACCTTAGCAGTGTTCAGAGGCCTAATAGCTCATGCTAGAGGCAGTTTGCCTACATCTACTTTTGTGTCTGGACCTTGACAGAATAACCAAGACAGCCTGAATTTTGTCTGCTTAATGAAATAATTTGATAGTCCCAGGAGTTTTGTTCAGTTTCTCTTTGAGACTGGTTATGCATTTGAATTAATTTCATTTGTGTTCTTTAGACTCCTGTACATTAAAAACCCTAAGTTTGTCTTGATATGGTGACAGTTTTCCTTGTTAAGACTAAATCTTGTGCAAGCTGCTCTGTGCATTGCAGGTCTAATCAAGCCTACAAAATCCAGTTGTATCCAATCATGAATTTTTCAGGTTGGTCGGCTCTACACATACCTCAGAAGTCTGGATTGCTGCGATATGGAAATTAATCTGAGGTATTTAGGTGAGGTTTGAACATGCTTTGGTAATGCTGCAGTCTTACTGTAACTGGGACATGTGCTACAAGCAAGGATTAGAGAGGTTAGGGCTTTTAGGTAAGCTTATAGGAAAAGGGCCAACTTTCTGAGGCATGATTCAGTTCAAAATCAAACTTTCTATAGGTAGGAATTCATGTGGATGTTGGATGTCTAAATTGTGGTTAGTGGAATGAGATCTTGTCTGTTCAGGCAATGGAGTTCAGGGTGATTTAATGTACCTTGCTATTTGATCAGCTGAATACCTCAACTGACTCTGTCAGGTGTGAAAATGTGACCCTTAAACCCATGCTTCTGTTGTATTTCATGCTTGAAAATCTTCAAACTCGCACAGACTTGAAGGCAGAAAGTGAGCTGACCATGGAAGGTCATGATGTGGTTGTCTTGAAGGGACTCTGCATCAGTCCTGACACTGCTATGAAGTGTCAGCCTGTGTAAAAAGGTGTTTCATAGCTTAGTTACATACGAGTGAGTAAGGAGGGTGTTATTCCCGTACAACACATCTAATGCTTTGCGAAGTGTTTTTGTCTCAGATCTGATTTTGCTTTGACAGTTTAGGGAGCTCAGATGTTCCAGTTCTGGAGGGAAATAGCTTCCATGGATGATAAATGGAATGATGATGGTTTTCCATGAGATGGATCAAAACTATGTTTTGTGACAGCCTACCATTTATAATTTGCTCTGGATCTACACTTAAATACTGGATAAATCTCAGAAATCAGTGAGAAATGGTCTGTATAGTGTTCCCTGAAGTAATACTTGAGATACATGCTCTCAAAAGTTGCCGACTTTTAAGGAGCTGGTATCAATATAAGCCTTTTAGCTCAACATTTAAAGAGAAAAGACCTATTTCAAAATGTCATTGGTATATATAATAGATCTGCAGTTGTTATGTAAAGTCATTGAAAGACTACTATTTTAATCACGTGAGTAGCTAGGAAAGAATTTGTCATCATAGCTTAGCTCTGTGGAATTTCTTCAAGTAAAAATAAGAATGGTTGTATAACCATTAGTTACATGGAACAACAGGCATGGAATGTAATACCAGGGATAACTTTTGAGCAAATTTATTGACCAAGATTTGTTGTGCATAAATGTTTAAAGCAAAAAAAAAGAGTAACGGGCTCAAACTTAAACAGAGGAAATTTAGATTAGATATAAGGAAGCTCTTTATTGTGAGAGTGGTGAGGCACTGGAATGGGTTGCCCAAGGAAGCTGTGAATGCTCCATCCCTGGTAGTGTTCAAGGGTGGGTTGGGCAGAGCCTTGGGTGACATGGTTTAGTGTGAGGTGTCCCTGCCCATGGCAGGGGGGCTGGAACTAGATGATCTTAAGGTCCTTTCCAACCCTAACCATTCTATGATTCTGTTCCTGTTTGTGAAGGGGAGTAGTTTGAAATGGTAGAATGTAGATGCTTGGAGTACTTAGCTTTCTATAGAAACTGTATTTTCTTAAAGTATGAAAAATGTTTGTTTTCCTGTTTTCCCTGAAAAAGTTTCCTGGTTTTCCCTTTCATCGTAAGAAAGTGCTCCGAATCTTAAGGTAACTGTTTTTTCCTGTGACCCTATCACAGAGGAATCCTTGCAGAAAAGTAATAATGCCAAGAAAGCTTTCTGTGACTTTAATGACAATGGCTTGTTTAAGAGTGTTACAAGGAAGCGTTTGGTCAAGCATTTATACTTTCACTAAGTATTTTAAGCTGGATGAACCATTCTCAGCAGAGTTGCCCTGGTGGGGATAAAGGAGGATTACTTCTATTATATCCTCCTTTCTGCTATATATACATTTAAAAATGCTGTAGCATTGGCATTAATTCCTTTTTTGCTGAAATTCGTACTGTAGATCAAATGCTTGTGCTTGCTTGTGTACTTTTTTAGCTGTGTTTTCTCCAAACTGTTTTCAGGGAATAGGTTCAGACAGTGATCTGGTAAGGACATAAATCTCTAGATAAGTATTAATTATGTTTTGATGTGGGGATTCTGAAGAAATGGGTGTTAAGCAGTGATGTCCATAATCTCCATTATACTATATCTGCAAAATTGCTTCTTAAAATGAGGATTTATGAATATCTGGGGGAAACAATTTTCAAGTAAAATATATTGATTTATTTTTGTTTCTATTGGGATAGATTTTTTCCTTTAAAATATACCTTAAATTGGATGTTTTCTAGTTATACAGCACTCTAAAAAAGGAAACCAATGCATGCTTTCTGTATAGTTAACTAATATTTGTGGGCAAGACAGATTCCATGGCCAAGGGATATAATCTCATATTTGAGGATTTTAATAAGGAGCTGTAGCACTTCATGGTGTATTTTTACCTCCAAAGCCAGAGATGTAGATAGATGCAGGAGTATGTGCTTTCAGTGATCAGAGGGTTTGGGGAATTACCCATCCTAAAATCTTGCATTCTTTTGCTCAAGCTAATGCAAATTTGGTGATACTTTATAATAAGACTATAGAGGGAACAGTTTATCACTGCTGCAGTGTTACTTGGCTTGAGCTTCAGCTGAGGTAGCAGTTTTTCCAATCTTCACTTGTCTCCTCCCGGGTCTGTTAATCTGAATCTTGATGCTCCTTTTGCAAGGATTCTGATAATTTAGATGTTTTAGCATTCATTATTAACATATTAGGAAAAAAAATCCTTACTGTGAGGATAGTGAGGCCCTGGAACAGGTTGCCCAGAGAAGCTGTGGCTGCCCCATCCGTTGCAGTGTTCAAGGCCAGGTTGGATGGGTCTTGGAACAACCTGGTCGAGTCAAAGGTGTCCCTGCCCATGGCAGGGGGTTGGAACTGGATGAGCTTTAAGGTCTCTTCAACCCCCCAAAATTATGTGATTCACTTAATGTACTGGATATGGCATATGCTTCAGAGCTGGTCTAGAAGCAACTCTGTGTTGTGGACTTTCATCTTCTGTTTTATATATCATTATCTATAACATACTGATTCTTAAGATATCAGAATCTGTCTTAATGTAGAAACAATCTTGGATTTAACATAGGTGATTCATCCAGTGTAGAATAACATTCATGGCTGGCTCTTCAGAGTTCAGCTATCCTGTAGAACTGTGAATATTGCAGCACCTTCCAGACTAGCTTATGCTGGAAAGCAGTGTGACTGCTTTGATACTGTTATAAAACTAAGGTGATGCTGGTGAACTTGAGGACAGTTTTAGGTATTTACAGCAGTTTGGATATGATTGTGCTGTACTAGGGAGAAGGGTGAGTGCAGTGGGGGTTCTGGCATGTCTGATTCTGAGCCAGACCTAATGAATGTGACTGATCAGGCTTGTACAGAACTGCTTAGATGTCATCATGTTAGTAGGATCCAGTGCATCTAATTCAGACAATTTACAAGCTTGAGTTAAATACTGCACCTGAATTTTTTTTTGGTGCTTTTGGGCAAATAAACTCTGAATTTCCAGCAGAAAAGAAAGGTAAAATTTTATTCATGCTTTTACTGTAATTTAGGAGAAGGCAAGCTATATGTTTAACTCTACAATGCATAGTTTTGAACATCACTTCCTAACTGGGACAAAAACTACCTGACAATTAAAATATAAACTATAAATCATGACAAATGGAAGTTTTTTTTTTGGCAAACAAACTCTAAATGGAACCCATGGAATGTGTATATTAGCTATCTTGTGTAAGAGCTAACCTGGTTCTACCAGGCTTATTTGCTCGTTTCACCAGTAGGTAGGCTGGATTTGTTGATAATGAAAACTTGTCTTTATGGTGACCTTATACCTTTAGGGATGACTCCTACTCCTTGATTGTTGGGGTAAAGTGTATCAGTAATGATAGTAACTTAGTGGCTGATACCTTTTGAGTGTTTATGAAATATTTCAAAATTATCCTTTTGATCAGATGTTTCCAGTTTTATGTAGAAGGGGGAAAACCCAATAGTTTGAACTAAAACAATACCTGGTAAAAGTAAATGATTTCTACTGAAATGATTCATTCAATATCATAAATGAGCTTTGTTTATGGAATAATCAAGTGAAATGTTCCAGAGCTTTTTCGCTTTCTTATGTTGGAGCAAAAAGGCTTTGGAACTGCGCTGTAAGCTGTTCGGTAGTAACCCCTAAGTTCATTGCGTTCTTAAGCTACCCCTGGAGTTACTGTGTTTTCAAATCAGCAGAATTTGACTTGCAACTGAAAACCAGGTTTCTCAGACTTTGGATCTATCAGATCTAATATTTGGAGCCTCAATGCACGGAGTAATTCAGTGGATCTCAGAATACAGCTAATCATGTTCATTATATGTTTTCTAGACCACATCTGTGTGGCTTGTGTATCTACTTGTGTACTTGTGTAGCTACCACAACATCCAGCTTCAATGCTAAATATTGTGTTGGTTTTGAGACGACAGCTCTTGGTGCTATTAGTTTTATAGGTCATATTTTAGATATGCACAACACATTAAACATTTGGCTTTAATTGAAACACTAGAGCTGGAGTAAACAAATGTTTTGGAACGCCCAAGCTGTCTTCTGAGCACTGAAGCCGTTTAGTAACTTTGATTACATTCAGAGTGGATTTCACTTTTGTTGCAGGTATGCATTTCCATTTGTCATGATTTATAGTTCATATTTTAATTGTCAGGTAGTTTTTGTTCCAGTTAGGAAGGATTTAAAGCTATGCATTGTGTAGTTAAATATATGCTTGCCTGCTATTAAATTACGGTCAAAACATGAAAATTTTACCTTTCTTTTAAGATTACCACTGGAAATTTAGACTGTATCACACTGCAGGTATTCAACATTCTGAAGTAATTTCAGTATACTTCACTGTAAATGGAAAAATCTCTCATTTTAAATGTATGCAGTGTTTGGGTTTTGTTCCTAAGAACTTAACAAGGCTATTTTAAAGTAAACATAAGTAATCTTGAGTAATGCATGGGAAAATGATATGATATTCCACTATATGAAAGCTTTCATTTGAGCTTTGCTTATGAAAGGAGTTCATACTTATGATCCTTTATTTAAGGAAACTGTTGACAAGGAGTTACTGACTTTTAGAAGCTCAGTCTTGTTATGTATTGTTCCAATTTGTTTGCTTTCCTTGCAGTTATACCTCCAGAAATAATAAAATCACAAGTCCAAGGTGTAAGGGACCTCTAGGGAATATCTGGTCCAACCTTCTGTTGAGATTATGGTTGTAAATTAGGTTACACAATGCCCTGTCAATTGCTGAGTGAATGTTCTCAGCGAGGGACATTTCTAACATTTTTCTGGGGAGCCTGGTTCTGGTGAATATTTTCCTTGGCTGTATCTTAGGACCTATAAGGAAAAAAATATACCCAATAAAACGAACTTAGAATTACCTACAGATTTAATAAGAATTTGCCTGTTAACTTCAGAACACCAAGGCCTTAAATTTAGTGGCTTCTGTGGACTTCATGAAGGCATGCTAAGACACATGAAAAATGAGGTGCTTGGTGACAGCCAGCATGGCTTCAACTAAGGGAAAATCCTGCCTCACCAATTTGGTGGCCTTCTATGATTGGGGTAGAGCTGATGGACAGGGGTAGAGCAGTTGATGTCATCTACCTGGACTCGTGCAAAGCATTCGACACTGTCCCTTATGACATCCTTGTCTCTACATTGGAGAGACATCAATTTGATAGAAGGCTGTGTGGAGACCTCGTAGCAGCCTTCCAGTATCTGAAGGGGGCCTATAGGGATGCTGGGGAGGGAATCTTCATTAGGGACTGTAGTGATAGGACAAGGGGTAATGGGTTAAAACTTAAACAGGCCAAGTTCAGGTTAGATATAAGGAGGAAGTTCTTTACTGTGAGGGTGGTGAGGCACTGGAATGGGTTGCCCAAGGAAGCTGTGGATGCTCCGTCCCTGGCAGTGTTAAAGGCCAGGCTGGACAGAGCCTTGGGTGACATGGTTTAGTGTGAGGTGTCCCTGGGCATGGCAGGGGGCTTGGAACTGCATGATCTTAAGGTCCTTTCCAACCCTAACTGTTCTGTGATTCTTCTATGATTCTATGACTAGTGATGCATAAGTAATTTGGTCAATGATATCTTGGTTCCAACTCTGGTATACATTGGTGATTGAACTTGGAGGTACTAAGGGAGGTAAAAGTCTTGTTTTCATACTTGGCAGGCTTTTAATGCTTGCATTTATTTTTCTGTCTAAAGCTGACTTAGGTGAACTGGAGCTGTAGACTGTGTTGTAGCTGGGCATTTTTTCCATCAGCACTTCTGATGTTGCAGCAAAGGATTTTGAGCTGCACTATCCCATTGCCGAGTGTTTTGAAATCCCTTCAGGGGAATAGGGAGATCCTTATAGGAGAAGCCCATGTAGGCCCTTCAGTGACACAGTAGTAGAGCAACAGTCAAAACTTACAAACTGATTCATAAATGCGAGGCCACAAAGAAGTAGCTTAAGTCTGTTTGTTCTTTAGCATCACTGTTTTACTTGTGCCTTAACTATCTTTTTAACATGATTGTGTCAGTTTAGATTCCATAGTATGAATACTCTGGTTTTCCAGTTTCATTGGGGGTAATAAATATTTCTGAACAGTACTTTGTTGATAAATAATCTCTATTGCCTTATTATTTGGACAGGAGCTGTGGTGGGTTGATTTTTGCTGGCTGCCAGGTGCCTACCAAGCTGTTCTATCACTTCCCTTCCTCAGCAGGGTGATGGGGAGAAAGATAAAAAGCTTGTGGGAGATCACTAACCTATTAGTCACAGACAAAACAGACTTGACTTGGAGATTAATTTATTGCTAATTAATTGTAACAGAAGGATAGAGTGAAATAAAATTAAACTAAAAATAACTTCCCTACACCCCCCCCCCCCCCTTTCACAGGCTCAACTTCACTCTGATTTTTTTACGCAAGTCCCTCAAGTGGCACAGGGGGATAGGGAATGTGGGGGGTTGTTGGCTCAGCACCTCAGTTCCATCCTCCTCATGATCTTCTGCTTCAGCCTGGGATCCCTCCTGCAGGATACAGTTGGAACTGCTCCAGTGTGGATCCCCCAGAGGGTCACAGACTGCTGTGGTTTAAGCCCAACCATCAACGAAGTACCACACAGATGTTTTTTGTTCTCTGAATAGTTAAATGGAATCCTCAAGTTCTCTGTAACAATCCTTCAAATTTCATATACATTCCAGACCACAGTGCAGTGATATACAGAAGGAGACTGCTGACCACACAGCTTTCCCCCCTCCAACCATGTGTGACTGGGAATACATGCTGTATGGAGCAGTGCTTATGAGAACTTTCACATTTCCTGGCTTTCCTAAGCATCCTTGAAATGGCAATAGACAAATTCTCCCTTTGTTTTCAAAAAACGGATTTGATACCTGTTTTCTTTAGCCAGCTTTCCTTTTGAAGCATCTTCTGGGCTGAAAGGGCACCACCTGTATGTTTTGGTACTTTCTATCAATGCCAAGGGTTATGCTTTCCTTGTTTTCTTTGTCTTCCTTGGTTTTTGAGGCTCGCCACTCCCTTCTCCCTAGTTATCTTAGTGATGTAATGCCATGGTTATGAATCCCAATTAGCTTTGGTAAACTTCAGTCATAATGGGGGGTTGAGTGGCAGTTGAGAAGGTAAGTGTTGATTCTGGTTTGGGACTGAATTTATATGCTTATGTTCTGTGGCTTTAGCCCCTTGATTGTTCCTGGGTTTTAGAGCAGGGTATGTTATATGGATTACTTCATAAATCTTCAAGGGAGGATAAGGCAATCAAAGTATTCTTTTTCTTGAGAGCTTTGGTATTATATCTGTAAGATTGCTGCCAGCCTTGTTTTTATGGTTATGTACCTGGTAACAATTGTTGGAAAAACTGAATTGCAGTTTGAGCACATCTGTTCTCAGTCTTGAGTGGGGTAAACACAAAGCTCTCTTTTCAAGTACCTGATTTCTTTGAATTCAGGTGCTTTGATATTCCTCTTGACACCTGGTGGAGTCACTTTCATGATGTTAAATGTCCTACAGAGTTGTAGTTAATGACTGTAATTTATGATCTAATACTTTTTTGCACCTAAAAAAGTTATTTCAGCAAAATATTCCATTATGCTAATTCATTTAGACTTAAAAATGCAATGAGCTTAATGGTGCTTTGTTTTCTTACAGTTCAACTTTGTGGGGAAGCTTTTGGGTCCACGTGGCAATTCTCTAAAGCGTTTACAGGAAGAAACACTGACAAAAATGTCTATTTTGGGCAAAGGTTCTATGAGGGACAAGACAAAGGTAAGACCTGAGTATGTTAGTGTTTGATACCTGAATTTTATAGCTTACCTAAAACTTTTGCAGAGGTGAACAAACATCTTGCCAAAAATGGGAGCAAAGAAAAAGCCATACCCCTCATGTTGGTTAGATTCAGATGGATGCTGCTTTCTTTTGAGTCTGTTCTCACTGAGTATTTTTGAAGCTACCATGAGTTGTATGTAGGATCCCAAAATACAGTCCTTGGGCATTTAAGTGGGGCATTACCAGTGGCTCATTCTAGATTGGTCTTGTATAGCTTATAATGAGTAATGCCCAAATAATTACCATTTTTGAAGGAACCCCACTTCTAAATTCCTCCAGACATGTTCACATAACATTTAAACTTAACATGTAATAACATTTCTAGGCAAAGGAAAAGAGCTGATGGAAGGAGGTAAAATACAATGAGAAGAAACTTCACAGCTCTTTGGTGATGTAGTAAAGATGGAAATGGATGGCGCTATGAGCAGGTTCTGATAAATACTGCTGCTCAGCTTCTGATTTAAAGCAGTAGACTTCAGGGGTTGGTAGCTGCTTCTTGATAGCTTGACAAGTAGGATGAAAAGCAAAAGGCTGTATAGGAACAATAAACTACTACAAGGTGAAGTATATTTACTGTCTTTAGGCATATTGCCAGATGCCTTGTGCTGCTATGCATCATAAGCTGTGCTAGTACTCTGCTTTGTTCTGGACCACGAGGGGATGAAATACAGGACCAAGGTACAAAGCAAATAGGGTAAGCTTTCTCATAAAGCTTATGGTGTGCAGTACTGGAGGGATGTCTATTGAAAACACGAAGTTAAACCAGATTGCCCAAACCATGACCATTTGGTGTGCTAAATGTTACATGAGAAAATGAAGATTTAAAGGACAGATTGTCTTAAAAGTGGTGACCTTGCTGTCCCTTAGCTCCCTTGTTCCACATCTGGTTTGCTTTCATCCTTTCAGCAGCCTCAAATCTCCATTGCAGTGAGGAAAAAAAACCAAAGTAGTGTGTTTTAGCCAGCCAAGTAGCATCCGCATGCACATGGCGCAGCCTAGCTGGTGTATGTACTGTCAAATAATGGAAGGCAGAGTATTTTGTGGGAGTTAAAAATAGTGTCAGTGAAGGAAGCTGGAATGGGAATAAGCTGTGGCTTTTCTGTTGGTCACTGTGGGGAATAAAAAGATCCTGAAATACTAAATGTATGCCCAAGGTTGGGAGATGTAGGCCAGTGGGTGAACTCATTCTCTTTTGTATGGTGGTTTGCTGCGGAGAGTAGTGGGTTGCCAAGCCATGTTACAGAACTGTTGGGGGAATCAAAGTGAACTTTGCAAGTGAAGCAAAAGAAGATTGTTACCTTAAAAGCTTTCATGGGGATGATTTTTGGAACAACCTGCACTGAAATTCCTTTTTGTAGAAATTGCTGATTGAAATCCTTTTCCACCAAGCACTGCACATGAAATGGTGACTTTTTTGTTGCGTGTTGCTGTTAGCTGGCAAGCTGAGTGATAACCACAGAAACTTTCTGAATTCTCAATTCTCTGCACATCCAACTGTACAGTGATTCTTCTAAGGGTAGGGAATGGTTGGTAGCATATATACTAAACCACAAAGTATATGGAGAGCTTCACTAATGAAAGCATATAGCTTCTGGTGCTAGATGTTGGTTCATGTATCTTCAATAACTGTGGTTTAATTATATATTTAAGTGAGAAACTGCCAATTAAAACTAAATAATTAGGATCTGTAGTAGCTTTTATTAGTTTACTGCTGCTTCTTATTCTGTTATTTGTTGTTTGTATTGAAAAGAAAACAGTTTTGATGGCAAAGTCTAATCTTGCTGACTGACCTTTTCATATTCCTGTTGTGGATGCTCTAACAGCTAACTATATTCTGTCAGGCTTAAAACATCCCCATAGTCAAACATCAAGTATAATGACATGAATGATATTTATGAGAAGCAGAAATGGTTTGTCACTTGCACACCTTAACCCATAATTAAGGAGTGTGCATGGGAGGAGATTTCCACTATCTTTGAACCAATAAGTTTAGGTATCTATAGAATTAAATACTTACCAGTGCATCCCATATGTGTTAAGCCATGGGAGAGATTTCTTAGGGCTTTCTTTTAAAGACAGCATTGTATCAAATTCTTAGTAGTTCTGTTATTTGATAATGCAGTGAAATTAAATGATGGCTTAGCTTCTTGGAAAGCACCCTTCAGACTGGGGATGAGAAGCAGCCTGAGAGTAACATATGGCTGTTAAGTGTGTGAACAGTTCACATGTGAATGCAAGTATTTGGGAAGTGAGCTCAGCTCCACTACCTGGAAATAGTTTTTCAGTTGTATTGAAATGGGTTGGGTGAAGCAGAATAAAAGAAATAAACTCTTCTGAAATAGCTAGTGAACTCTTTTACTCTACTATCCTATTCCCTTCTCATAATGCTGTTAGCTTCATATTCAAGTAGCACAGTTCTGTGAAGGATGTACTCATGGGGTAGAAATACCAGTGAGAACAGAAAATTTAAACTAGGAGTAGTGCAATAAGACTATGGTTGAAATAATATCAGTAAAAGAATCTTGTTATGGAATATTAGAACAGACCTGTTTCTGAAGACTTGAATTTTGAGAGGAGAGGCTTCAAATTCACTTACTTCTGTGTCTTCTAGATGAAACAGATGCACGTTCTCCCTTGTGCTACAGTTTCTGTATGTCAGCAGAAGTCGATGGGTCCTATTTTGTGTTGGGTTATTGCTTATGGTTGATAAGCAAACTGATACTACTCTATTTTAGCAACAAGATTGGTTTTAAGTGTATCGGAAGTATGTGATTTTTATCCTCTTTAGTTGACATCAGAACATGAGTAAAAAGTATGTGCAAATGCCTCTGAAGCAACTTTAATACTTGGACTATAATATGCTTAAAGAAGGTGGTAAAAACCCCAACATTTTTCTTATCTCTTAGGAGGAAGAATTGAGAAAAAGTGGAGAGGCAAAGTACTTCCACCTGAATGATGACCTGCATGTTTTAATTGAAGTATTTGCTCCGCCTGCAGAAGCATATGCCAGAATGGGACATGCATTGGAAGAAATCAAGAAGTTCCTCATCCCTGTTAGTATTGTAACTTTTTTATGGGAATTCTGGTAGTCTTGACTGAGAAACTGTCTCTAAAACTGACTTAGTGAACAATATTGGTCAGGTCATGTTACATAATTTCCTTCACCTGTGAAAGAAGTGATGCTTACAAATACTTCTTGATATAGGCAGCGATCGGGTGAATGGATAACTGTCCACATATGCTTATGATAACTGTACAAATAATGAACATCTTAAATATGGAAAAATAACTTTGCTTAAGGTAGAGCTTTTCTGTGTTTTTGCTAAATCTGAAGCATCAGCATAGGGTTCTGTTTCACTAAGAATAAATTTGGTGTTGTAGTATTGCTCCCACCCATAATCCTGGTTTGGCATTCAGTGCTGAGAATCAATACAATTTTATCATGTAGCTAGTGACACATGGGTTATACTTGTTTTATGTATACTTCAACTTGCAATGTATGGATATATAAAATGAGATGTGATTTCCAGTGTAAGCTTGTACTCCAGCTTTGGGATATGCACAGACAATGGTGTTGCAGGGTTTCCAGTGTCTTTCTAGAGAAGATTCTTATTTGCGTCTCATGTAAGGATGAGACTTGATTGTTTTGTGATAGTAAACTCATGATGGGGCATTTGAGAAGGTGTTATTGTGTGTGAAGCTCCTATCTCTATTAAGTTTTCAGTAGGTATTCTATTTTTATTGGATATGAAATGAATGGAAAAAGCAAAGCATTCTGAAGGTACCCTGACTTCTGTTTATCTTTACTGCTGAAAAGGTTATCCAAGTGTTAGTTTTGATTCATGTCAGATAGTGGAAATGTGGGAGACCAAGCTGAGGAGACTTTGCTAAGGTGTATGTCTGATAGCATCATGTAAGTGTTTGAGAGTATAGTCAGTGTGGCTGTATTCAGGACCAGTCAGGGATGTCTGTTGTACGCTGCTATAGTTTGTTGTGGGTAGCGCTGCTGGCTGTACTCCGGGGTGAATCAGTTGGTACAGATTAGGTGGCAGTGCTGCTGTATGCATTTTGAGGATTTTAGTTTATTCTAAACCTAGCCTAGATCCATGAAATTAAGTCCCCAAGTGTCTAAAATTGATTGTGTGCTCCTTAGTGTTTAATCTGATGTTTTTGTCTGAAAGTTATTTCATATGCTCTAACACTACCCCCTGACAGGAACCAAAGCCTGATAAGTAATGATCACTAAGAAGCTCATTTAGGAATACATGATGATGTGAAATAACACTTTGTGTGTTATAAAGAAGCAAGCATCACGTTATAACTTTGCAGGTTCCAAATGCATAAGAAGAGGCAAATAAATATACTACTGCTTGCACATCCTAACTGATTAGGTTGGTGATACTCTAGAGCGTATTTGTAGTAATGCTGGGATACTCCAGAGAATATCTGTAGGAATGCTGGGCTGTCATAATGTCAAAGGTTACTGTTATTTACATGACTTATAGTTTGAGTGTGTGAAGAGATAAGGGAGAATTAACTTCAGTATTCTAGTGAGCAAACAGCTGCTCTCTTTTGAGATGGAAATATGCTCATTTTTGATAAATGTTTTTTGCAAGCACTGGAAGCGAGGATAAATCTGATCCTGCTGCCCCTTCATCAGAGGTTTTATTTTTCTTCATTGAGCTTGATTCACCTAATACCATAATAAATGAAGTATATCAAAACCTAGCCATGACTCTACTGCCAAGTCAGTAGAATTACAGACTTATAATGAGCAATTCCATTCATTGGTTGTGCACTTTTCATCTCAATTTTTGATCATTGCATTTTGTACTGAGCAGAACTGACACTATATAAATTTTTCTGAGCTATGGGATCAAGCCAGTGCCGTCTTAATTTTCCTGTGGCTTCTCAAATGTAATTTTATGAGATTTGTTCTCAATGCCTTTATCTCTTCTGCCCCCACTTCCCATAGAACTACTGGTAGGTTAACTTTCTATAATATCTGTTGTGACTTTCTTAAAATTATCACTATTTTAAGAAATAAGTCCTGCTATCAGTATGCAAGATTATGGTCATAATTTGTTCTCCTTACAATGTAAACTAACCATGCCTTCCAACAACCTTTGCTTAAGATGATTTATGAATATGGTCCTGGTGCAGTTTGCAGAGCATAACAATTGGTCCTAGAATGTAGGGTACAAAATATTCTTGTAGTTGCTGACTATACCAAAAATGCCTTAGTCTCTCTTCTCCTATCTTTATAGATCCATAATGTGCACCTTTAAGTTCAGCCTCAGTCAGCTGCAGTAGTGTACTTCCCTTTAAGCTATTGATATAACTCAAACCAAGACACAGAACCTTGACTTGAGGGTTTTTGGCTGTCCTTATGTTGCTTTAACTCTCACCTGTTTTCTGTGGGTAGAATTGTGGCTTCAGAATTAGAGTGTAATTTATTATCCTTTAAATTAGCCAGTCCCTCTTGTTTGGCCAGAGCTTCTGGTCAGCAATCCAATATTATGTTAGTATTACTTCTGCCAGTTAGGATGAAAAGACCATCACCTCCCCCTGGCTCCTGTATTATACCATGATTACTGCAGTTTTGGCCAATAGGACTTCATTCTGCTTAATTTTTGAGTAGTGACAATCATTCTTCTGACAGCTGCAGCATTAATTATGCTTTGCTGTTGGGTACCAGTTACTTGTTTTCCTTTGCTTTAAAGACAGGTATAGAAATATTAGAGAGAATCTGTAGCAGACAGTTTGCAGCGTGAGCAAAATTGAGTTTTTCCCATAGTCTGCCTTGCCTCCTGCTTGCTCAGTTTGTAAGCTGTGGTGATGAAAGTGTTTAATGGCATTTGAAAGAGCTTGATAGGCTTTGGAAACTCATTTGGTTTGCAGCTTACTTAAGGAAAATAAATCTAAGGGGTGGGTGTGTGTGCCAAAAGGGTGCTGGAAAGCTGATAGCTGTTGCACACTGCCAGGATAAAGATCTGCTTGGAGGTTTTGCAGAACTGCATAGGGTCTTGCATGGGTCTGTGTGAATGTTAACTTTTTACTAATAGTTTAATAAATCAAAATAAGGTCTTAAGTGTATTGATCAGGGCTGGGTGAAAATTGCAAATAAACTGTTGCTTAGTTGGATCATGTAAGCAATTCTGTGTAGGGAGAAACTACCTTGAATGTATCTTCATGGTGTAGTCATTCTTAGAGTAGAAAACATCCTCTCTGCTCTGAGAAGAGTAGTCAGGATGGGCAGTACTCCTAAAATGAAAGTACATCTGTTCCCTTGGAATTCAGCAGCAGTGTTTGACTGAAATAAGTGCCACCTCTGCTGAAACTGTACAGGGGAAGAGCATAATCTAAAGGGTTTCTGTGTCCATCTTCTGTTCTAGGTGAGGAAGAGATTGTTTCCTCAATTTGACTTGAAGTGTGCTGCTTTCTAGCAGTGGGTATTCATAAATTGACCATCTGTTAATCCATTAGACTCTGAAATGGATTCTTCAATTAACACTGCTGCTTATCGTGGCTTCCTTGTACTGCTCCTTCACTCTGTATCCTCCTCCTGCCTCTGGTGCATGTGATAAGGACCCTATTTCTGTTCTTTGCCTTTGCACAGTGGAGTCCTTGTCTGTGACCTAAGACTGCTGGTATGTCTAATAGTTTGCTACAGGAAAATGAGAAAGCATCAGGGAGGAAAAAAAGGATCCAACATGAACAGTAGCAACCTAAGCACGTCTTTGAAGAAATTAAATTAGTATTAGATTATATAGGTATTTTTCAGAAGCCCTTTTGAGGAGAATGTCTTGTAGAGAAGTTACAAAGGACATTTGATAAATACCATGTCAGAACTGGGACCTGTGTGTTTGTGGTACAGTTCCTTAGCATTTTGTTTAAAGAGTGAAGTTTTATTTCATATATTGTATAGAAATTTGTTTGTAGCCAGTTCTGGTCCAGCAACAATTTACAAATACAAAGTATTTGTACTGTATATTATTAATGTATATTTTAAGCTCTATGTTGCTATACTCCTCTATGTTGCTATACTCCTCTATGTTGCTATACTCCTCTATGTTGCTATACTCCTCTATGTTGCTATACTCCTCTATGTTGCTATACTCCTCTGTGTTGCTATACTCCTCTGTGTTGCTATACTCCTCTGTGTTGCTATACTCCTCTGTGTTGCTATACTCCTCTGTGTTGCTATACTCCTCTGTGTTGCTATACTCCTCTGTGTTGCTATACTCCTCTGTGTTGCTATACTCCTCTGTGTTGCTATACTCCTCTGTGTTGCTATACTCCTCTGTGTTGCTATACTCCTCTGTGTTGCTATACTCCTCTGTGTTGCTATACTCCTCTGTATGTTGATATCTGTGTTGACTCCTCTGTGTTGCTATACTCCTCTGTGTTGCTATACTCCTCTGTGTTGCTATACTCCTCTGTGTTGCTGGCCAGAGTAGTGTTCAGTTGCCTGTTTCTACTCTCCCTAGGATGGCTCGGTTGTGTATTGGGTCTAAGCTGTTCTGTAATGTAAACTCTTTCTCAAAAGCTTCAATTATGGAGTTTAAAGCAGTTAATTTGGTCTTGAAGACTCTCCTTCACTTTGTTTGCTGGTTGATTTCTGCTGCTAAATAGAGGATGATCTCAGATGGGCAGTTTTGAGTTAAATTTCAAAGCATAGTCAAGGTAGATCAGACAAAATACTTGTATAGTGACATTTCTTCCTAATAGTAGTAACTATTTTTAGTAATGTGATGTAATGGAAAAATTGCTTTGTTCTGTTCTTACAAGTCTAGTTTCAAGGATAATTGAGATCTTTGAACTCACAGAAGTTTTAAACTTCTTTCTATGCAGTTATTCAGTTGTCTGCAAGGCTACCTGATGATCGTTTGGTATCTGTCTAGTACATAAACATAATAAGCACAGATTTCCTGTGAGAGATGCAGATGTTTTAATTTGTAATTGAATTGTAAAATGGGTGGTATTTTAAAAAATCTCCGCTCTTTGAAATGAGGGGATTTACAGAAGATCAGAGCTGCTGTGTCAGAAGCATCACTTCGTTCTTATTAGAGGACCTAGTAATATTTTGATTCTCTGTATGTATACATGTTGCATAGAATACTTCTTGATTCAGCTTTACAGGTGCATTCTTTGGCTCACTTTAAATGTAGGAAAAATGATAGAAAAACATGTAGCTCAAGAGTTCATTGCATGCCTCTTATTCCTGTGATGTGCTTGTTTTGGAGTTTGGTTCAAGGTCCCTGAAAACTCTTGTGCATTTGAGAATTACTGTGTAAATTCCATGTAAATCACTTCAGCTTTCTTTTTGATAGACCTTGAGAAGGTTTGTGCAGAGTAAGAAACAAGCCATGTGTCCTCAGTCTCTTTACTGCTGTATATTCTAGAACTGATTGGTTTAGCTCTTTTTATGAGATAATAGTGCATGTGCTTATTGAATGAGTTCACTTGTTTATACTTTAACTCTTGATTCTAAGTGTAGATCCTATCACCTGTTCCTTCATGAGGCACTGTCCTCATGAGCATATTTTTTACTGCTTTGCAACACCAGGCAATGGTATTTTTGCTGCTTTTAACACACTGTCATTGTACAGTTGGAACTACAAACTAGATCTCCACTTAGAATATGGGACCTTTATTCTTTGTTACCTCTATCTACAGCATTTTAACATTCACATTTTAATTGGTAAAGCTATGGGGGGGGGCAAAATGCAGTGGGAAAGAACATGCCTGATACTTTTCCTCTCTGGCTCCCCTGTTTTAGGACTACAATGATGAAATCAGACAGGCACAGCTTCAGGAATTAACATATTTAAATGGTGGCTCAGAAAATGCAGAAGTTCCAGTGGTCCGTGGAAAAGCATCACTTCGAGCAAGAGGAGTACCAGTTCCTGCTTTGTCCAGGTAAGTATGTCAGCTGTAGTGGAATTTCACTTGGAGGTACATTTTAAGCTTCTTCCTTCAACACCCCCTCCCACCTCACCCCTCAGAGTACAACAGGACCGATCTTCATTCATTGAAGATAGAATAATTTAGAGTGAATTAGCAATGGTACTGATTTTTTTTTAATGAAACTTAAATGATACCTGTGTTAAACAATGTACATCAGGCAAGGTGTTTAATCTTACTGTGAGCAACTGCTTGCCTTGAATTTTAAAGTTGTCCCTTAGGTGCATGCAGGGTCTGTGTATGGGCCCTCTGGAGCTCACAGCTTTGAAAACTGATAAATCTGTCTTGCCTTGAGTGACATAGGCATTTCAGAGCAGTTTCTCAGATGCACAGAAAATGCATATTCTTTTTTTACTGTCTTAAGTTTCACAGTCATAATGAAATGTTACGGAAGTGCTTTGGAGGTAGAATATGGTTTTAGTCTTATCTGAGTGGCATTACTTCATCAAAAAGCAGCTTGTGTTTGCAGGAATAGGCAAGTCTATTGCTTTTGCTCTATTTTTCTTTGGTGCAGGAGATGTTTTATTTTTACCCTAGCAGCCCCCATCTTCCTTGCAATACTGAGATGACAGCTTCAGCTCCTTTGAGTCCTGAAGTGTGAAAACAAAACCTAAATAAAGTGTTTAACTGTTTGTTACAGTACAGAGAAATTGTGGCTGCAGCAGCCAAGTTTAACTGTTTCCTGTGGTAAATAATTTTCCTTTAGTTGTGGTTATAGTTCTTATTAATGCAAGCTTGAAACTTACATATCAGCTTTTAAAACTTCAGAATAATATTTTGAAGTGTTTTAACTCAGGTGTTAGAAGAAAAAGTACTGAGGAATTAATGCATTTATACAGGTCTGCAGTTGTACAGTAAAGTGTATCCTGGTAACAGCTGCAAATGAAATGCAAAATGAATCTTGGAGAATTTGCACTTCCAGTTGTGTCCTGTAACAATGTAATTTTCTCTAAATCAGCAGTTTTTTGTTCTTATATTGTGTAATATCTGTTCTGTGATTTTAATATTGTTCAGAGTAGTGATAAATGTATACTGAGGGTCACTTCTTTAGCACTGAAATCAGCCATACAAAAGTCCTTACAAATTGGAGATCTCCATTTTTGAAACTTTATTTGCTAATTTTACTTCAGTTCTTAAATACCTGTTTTAACTTCACCATAGATACCTATAACAGCTCTGCTACAGATGCTCAGTACAGATGCAGTTGTGTATTTTCTTCATTTTTCATGTCAAGCTAATGCTTCTGCAATACAGGAATCATTGTTCTGATCTTACTGCCAGAACTTGATACCTACTATTAGCTAGTGCATCCATAATCAATTTTTAGTACTGAATTTCTAACATGAATAGCTCCATCCTCTGGATTTTGGTATTTTGTTTTATTTTATGCAACACTTATACTGTTACATAGCTCAGAATCCTTTGTAGTTGGCCTGCAGCTATTGAAGTGTCTTTAGGTTAAACTTAAATGTTAATATTTGATTTGGAGATGACAGCTAAAAGCTGTTTTGTCATCTCCATTTCTAATATGTTCTAAAGAAAGCTGAAAAGTTCTTGGTTTGACTTGTCTTCAACTCCAAGACAACTTCCCCTCAAACTGAATTTCCCCTGTTTGCATATTCTGTAAGTGCAATTCAGTGCTATTACTGCTGAGATACCACAGCCATTGAGTTAAATATCTCAGTTGTAATGCTCTGATTCTTTTTCAGCAGAAATTGATTTCAGTAATACTTTCATTGAAGGAGAGCTTTGTTAAAGGCTTTGTTTTAGTGTTAAATGAAACAGTTCTTATACCAAGCATCCCTGAGAGATCCAGTAGAGGTTGAAGCAAAGCCTGAGAACTTGTAAAATGAAGTTGAACCTCAATCCTAACATCCCTTTATAATCTATCGAAATATTTTCAAGATCAGTCTTGATAACAGGAAACATCCTGTTGAGGATGCAATATCTGAGTGTTTAAATTCCCAGTTTTTAAGCCTTTATTCCTAAATAGTTGGACTTAAAAGTACTAATTTATACCTTTGTTTACTCCTTATTAGACATGTTAACACTGAAGATAATGCATCTTTTCAAGTCCTCTTTTAAGACTTGTTACATGTGTAGCTCCATACTAAAATTTTACTTTGTAGAAAACAATACATTTGTTGTGCTTGCATACACAGTTTTAGCTTGTGCACAGGTATATCTGTACATGGTAAGTAATTTCCTAATGATTGTGGCTTGGTAATTTCCTATCCTCATGTTTCTGGCTTGTTCCAGACTTGACTAAATTTTTGAGTCTAGAGCCAAGTAAGATTTTTGGGGGATGAGCAGATGGAATTTGCTGGTTTCAGCTTTACCTTTAGGACTGCTCTTTTCTCATCACTTATTAAATGTTTGAGAGGTGACTTTATAAAATAAAGAATCATACCAGTTACTGATTAAAGTCTGCAAATAAACATGTTAACATATATGTTAATATACACCTGAGTAGTTTCTTCTCTAAAATGTCACATTCCTATTTTAGGAATAAGCTTTAAGGATCACTGAATTCTGACTCAAACTAAGATATATTGGAAAAGTGAAATTTTAGAGGATGATGATAAGGCGTGGGGTAGGGGAAACCAATTTGTGTCATTGTTAGAATCAGAATGGTTTGTGTTGGAAGGGACCTTAAAGCTCATCCAGTTCCAGCCCCATGTGACAGGTAGGGCCACCTTCCATTAGACCGGGTTGCTCCAAGCCCTGTCCAACCTGGCCTTTGAACACTGCCAGGGATGGGGCAGCCACAGCTTCTCCAGGCACCTTGTGCCAGTGCCTCAGCACAGTCTCATTAAAGAGTTTCTTGTATCAAGTCTAAATCTATGCTCTTCCAGTTTAAAACTGTTGCCCTTTGTTCTTTGACTAGAAGATACAGTTTAAAATCATCTATCTTATAAGCACACACCCCACCCCACCCCCTTTAAGTATTGAAAGGCTGCAGTAAGGGAGAGCTGGTTGGGTTGACTGTTTGAAAGCAGGTATTTTGATTTCACTAAGATGAGGGGAGGCAAAAGTAATTTCTCAAAGCCAACATGTAGGAGTAGTCTAATTGAAGAAACAGCAGAATGCTTGTAAAGAGTGTAGGTCTTTGATTTTTGCCATTTATTTTTAATTCATACTTCAGTGTGTGCATGGATGGGACCATAATGGTTGAATGACTGTCAGGCCAGCTATGGAAAAATTAAACTTAAAGGAGTTTTAGGTTAGAATATGCTGTCTGGTGTGTCAGAAGTAACACAAGGCCATGTAGATCAGTGCTGCAGTGTGTTCACAACTTCCGGATATTCTCCTGTCATACGTATGGAATCAACTGGTTTCTTTTTGAATTAACTTACTGTTGAGAACATGTAGGTAGTGTACTGCAAAAGATTGTGTAGCATGAAAAGTTTGGCAAAGCCAGGTCAGGATCTAAGGAAAAGTAAATGTCACACCTACCTTCAGAAATGGCAGGGAGGACCTGTTGAGTATATAGGCTGCTCAGCCTCACCTTGATCTTTGCCAAGAAAGGTTGGGCCAGATGATCCTTGAGGTCCCTTCCAACCTGGTATTGTATGATCTCTGGGAAGGTGATGGAGCGAGTAATCCTAGACACCATTTCCAGGTACATAAAGGTCATCAGGAGGAATAACTATGGATTCACAAAGATGTAGTCATACTTGATCAATATGACAGTGTTCTGTAATGAAGTGACTGGTGTGGTAGGTAGGGGAGAGTAGTGAGTACTGTCTGCTGTGCCTTCAAGGGAGGCTGTCTCCCTAAGATCCTCATAGAGAAGCTGTTGATGTGTGGGCTGGATAAGGAGCTAAGTGCATTGAAATTGGGCCAAATCTCTAGTCCCAGAGAGTGCAGCTGAGTGGTACAAAGTCAGCTGCAGGTCACTGACAAGCAGTGTACCCCAGGGGTCAGTACTGGGCCCAGTCCTGTTTAACTTCATTAGTAATCTGGGAGATGCGGCTGAGTGTTCCATTGACAAGTTTGCAGGGGACTATGAACTGGAAGATCCTTTTACTCTATCATTTTAGTCAAAGATGGTTGGCAGCACCATCCAATGCATTCCCTATCAGGAAAGGTTCTGCCATGAGAACTTTAGCCAGTGTGTCTTGATTACGTATCAAAACCTGTAATATATGCATATAAATATGCATATATGCATATCTTGCTGTTCTTTCACTGGTGATTTGGCCTCGCTCTGTCAGGTTTCCTGATTCCAGAATGTTTGAAGTATTTGTTTTTTTTTGGTTTAGGCTTTTCACAGATTCTTTAGATTACCCCTGACCTGCTTTTCTGAGTATTTTACACTTGTTTTATTAGCATTTCTCCTTTGAGGTTAGAGATGGGTTCAGCTTTTCAAGTGGTATCTCCTTTAATACTTTGTTACCCTGCTGTTCTGGCCTTACTCTGAGGTCCTTTTGCCCTTTCTCAAGCTTTTTGTTTTCTTGGTATTGCTCTTTATTTGCTCTGACTTCCCATAGTATTTCTCTAAATGGCTTTCCATATTGTGTATATCCATTTTACTTTTAAATCTTTTCAAACTCAATTTATATAACTGCCCTGTTCCAAATTAAGCAATACCAGAACTGATCTGTTTCTGTGAAGGTATGCGAAGGTGCCTGTTCAAGTGGTTCCCTGACATTTTGAGTCGGCTTCTGTTCATTGTTCATGTCAATTGAGCATCTTTAGCTCCCTGGTAACTTAATGAAATAATAATTTACAGTTTCTAAAACTTTGGTCTAGCATCATACTCTGCTATGACTCAAATCTGCATGGTGGTACTTGAACTGTCTTGTTACTGGGTTTCCTATATCTGGACCTTCCTAGTCTCCTCCAGCCTGGTGCAGTAACCATGAATAGTTAATAATGGTTAATAATTAACCATAATGGCTAATACAGAGCAATATATCACAGATTTACTCTTCTTACAGTAACTCTTTAAATGGCCCCCTAATATGGGAGAAGTTACTTTCCACCCATCACCACTTCAGCCCTATTAACTGGTTTTGAAGTGCAGAAAAAACCTTATGTGGATCTGGTGCTCCGATTACTCTTCAAGAATAAATCTATGCTGGTTGTAAAAACTGTACTATTTCTTTCCTTCCCCCCAAATGTTTTTCCATGGTTTTCATTATGTCCCATTTCCTGCTGCTTTCACTTGCACCCTGTCTGAAGGATGCTGTGAAGATTATAGCTAGTGATTCTTGAATCTTTTTACTATTTTACTTGGTATTGACTATTGTCTATGCCAACAGGTTCATTTCCCTTTCTTTGGCTTCACTTGGAAAGTGTCACATTTGCTATTTCTTTATATTACTTCAGCAGGCTGTGTCTGGGAACTTCACTGCTCACCCCTGCCCCCACTGCAATGAAGTCAAATAAGCAGCTGGTACCCTGTCCTGAGGAGGCATTCTACAGATTAGCCAAAACCAAGTAATAAACACAGTTTTAAATCACTTACTCTCTAGGCTTGTGTAAAATACTTTGTGACTGTGTTTTATCAGTAATTAGAATTAATAAAATCTATCCTGATTGTATCAAGTGTTTGCATCTCTGCATTCATCATTTAGTGATGCAGTTTTTCAGATACTAATTGTGATTAAATGATTATATTTTTCTCAGTTTACCAATGAGATTACAGGATTTATTTGAAATGGGGTAGGAAGTCTTAAGGCCAAATCTGGATCTTAGTTTATTATAAATTGGACATTTCTACTGAAATCTGTGTATTTCTACTCAGTTACTACTCTTCAGATTAATTAGATGGCTTCATAGGTAGAAAGGTGGTGTAGAGCTTGTGCTTGTTTTCTTCTTTGTATCTGTTACAATATTCAGTAAGGGTGTGATTTCCTTGGAACGTGTCTGTATGCCTACAGAGCAGTCATTTAAACTCAATTATAGTCCATGGGGTGAAATGATCTCCTTTAAAAAGGAGGTGCCTATTAGCAATGCTTTAAACATTCTGCTTAAGAGACAATAAATGGTGCAAATTTTTCACAGGTTGTACCTCTAAGTCTCTCCCTTTACTACAGGGAGGAGGGGGGAAACACCACCTCTAAATCATAGAATGGCTTGGGTTAGAAGAGACCTTAAAGATCAAAAGTGTTTTGGTTTAGGCCTTGGGTTTTTTTCATGTTAAGTGTCCAAATCAGTGGAATGCATTTTAATGCTTATTCTGTCAGAGCTTTAAGACCAAAAATACTGTTACTTCTTGTTCCTAAAGATATCTAAAGCATCAGGTTATATTGTATAATCACCCTGCACACTTGTTACAGGTTTGAATGTTTCCTGCAACAGCTGGAACTCTGTGCTTTAGAACCAGAGGAAAATTCAGTGTTTTCTGACCCAGTCTCTTGCATGCAGCATGATCTTTGGATTGCATTTAGAAGCTTACACAGGATGATCAGAAGGCAGTTGCAGCTGATTCCGCTGTGCAGGGTTTGAGTATGATGTAGCCTGACAGCTTCAAATTAACCTGTTACTCTGTGACTGTGATTCTACATACTAAAAGTCAAATTCTAGGGAAGTTGACTGCTCCAGTGAATTGGTTTGGGTATTTCTGTGTATGCCAGGATGGCTCAAGCTAGTGAGAGGCTCATCACTGAATCATGTCTAGTTTGTGTCTTTTATCATTTTTTTTGCATAATGTGTGTAATTGGATTAAAGCATACAGAAAGAATGACAAACTGTAAATCTTTTAAACATTTTCTGGCTGTAGCAAAGCAGAATTATTGTGAAGTGGGGGAGGGATCTGTTGAAGGGAAGGCCAAGGGTGAAGTAGTTAATGGTGAGTGGTCCATGTATTCACAGGGGCCGTGGAGGAGTGCCTCCACCACCAGCAGGAGTACCGAGAGGGGCACCAGCACCCAGAGGAGTGCCTCCCAGTAGAGGACCAGTCAGTCGGAGCCGTGGGCTTCTAGCACCCAGAGCAAGAGGAGTACCTCCACCTGCAGGCTACCGGCCCCTTCCGCCGCCTCCAGCACAGGAGACCTATGGTGAATATGTAAGTTGAGATGCTGTTGTGCATAAAGTGTATAACTCTGCTGGGATGATCCAAACTGTCACTTTACAACTAGTAGAATCTCTTTAATTAGCACCTAATTAATCTATGGCAAATGTGGTCGTCTCTCGGTACGCTTTCAGACTCTATCTGCTTTATATTAATGCAACTTCAGTTTATATATACTATCATAAAGGTATTTACAGTGCATTTGGCAAAGTATTTATGTACCTCTTAAACATATGTTAGTTTCTGCTTTACAGAAATCTGAAAAATCATGTCAATGGATTTTTTTAATTCTCAGAATAATATCCTACTCTTCTTCCCAGCCTATCTTTGTGGTCATGGAACTGTTCAATGGATAGACAATGAAACTATTTTTATGAACGTTTTAGAGCTGATCCTCAAGTTTTAAGTGTAGAGTGTATCTCAGTAAGCCATACATGTTTATTGTATTAAAAATTAAAACAGTATCAAAATACTTTGTTTTACATGACTGAAAATTATAGACAGTTCTGAATTGTTAAGGTAAACTTACCTTAAGTTGCAGAGCAGTGAGATAAAGGAAAAGCTCGTTAAATCAAAACCAGCATCATAAAAATGGATTCACTTGTACAGAAAAGTAACACTTTCAAGGACAATGCTTTTAATGTTTTATACATCTTAAAGGTTTTAGTGTGCCCTCTTTACAGCCAGCTCTGTCTGGACTTTGTCTCTGTTTTTCAGACTAGTGAAAAAGGAGTTCCTGACTTCCAGAAAATGGTTTTGCTATTTAGGTGTTCTACTTTCAACCTTCTACTTACTGTCTTCCCCTCCTCTTTCACTGCTCCCCCACCAAAAAAAAAGCCCATCCTCGAAATCTCAACCTTTGTCCTTTCGATCAGAAACCTGATTTTCTATACAACACTTAAAAGTTTATGCAGAAAGAAGTTTAATGCTTGTACAAATGTTTATACACATACTTGAACAGTTCAGAAGAAACTAAATATTTGAGAACTAGTACTTGACCAGTGTATGTGAATGTCCCCTGGATATGCCTGATTTGGCTGGTTAAGGTGGGTGTTGCGAGAAAGTGATTATTTCACAAGGCTTTAGTCTTCATTAAAGAGTCTGTTTCTAGGGCATACACTGTCGAACACATGGTGATATGGTAGGAAAAAACATTTGAGTAACTTCGTATTTATAGATATATCTGCTGTTTATAGCATGTGTATGTCAAAGTGGTGTGAAGATGACAGCTGTTGGATCAGTATCCTGATGTAGGTTTTACTTCTGAGAGAGAGTAATTAGAAAATAGCTCTGTAAGGAAACATGGTGCTGTGCTAAATAACTTCTAAAAATGTTCTGTAGAACTGAATCACTTATCTTCAAAACAAGATATGCTAACAGATAAAGACACACTTAGAGGTGAAATTGATAAAGCTGGTCTGGTTTAAAATTACCATAATTGAGATTCACTGGAATTAGTAGGAACCATTAGGAATCACTAGGAACCATTAGTAACGGTTGGACTTGATGATCTGAAAGGTCTTTTCCAACCTAGTTGATTCTGTGATTGTATGTTAAAGGCTAAATTTAATCCATTGTATTTTAACTGCCTGCTTGTAGTACATTATCAGTGATTTAACTGTATCTATTATGGGTTAAGGTAATATGGTAGGAGTCAGTACTGTTTCTGTCCTTTACTTCCTAACTGCTGTTTAGCCATATCTGGTGTAAAGTGCTGGTTTGCCAACCTGAATATCTGAGCGGGTTTCACTCTTTGCTGATAAGTGTCTAAAGAATGAGGACATGAGTGAGATTGTGGATATTTTAAGCAGCATAAAGTTTTTGAGCCTCCACAGAGGTTACAGAGCAGCCTTTAGAACTGTATTGGGTTTGTGTGGGCCAAGTTTTGGGGGCCACAGGGGTGTTTTTTGTGAGAAGCTTCCAGAAGTCTTCCCTGTGGCCAATGCCAGCTGGCTCCAAGATGGACACACTGATGGCCAAGGCTGAGCCCATCTGTGATGGTGGTACACCTCTGGGATAACAGATTGAAGGAGTAGGGGAAAGAACCTGTGCAATAGCAACCAGAAAGGGGAATGAAAATCTGAGAGAAACATCTTTGCAGACCCCAAGGTCAGTGCAGAAAGAGCTGGAGATGCTCCAGGCACTGGAGCAGAGATTCCTCTGCAGCCCATGGTGAGGCAGACTGTGCCCTGCAGCCCATGGAGCTCCATGGTGGAGCAGGTTCCACCTGCAGCCCATGGAGGACCCCATGCTGGAGCAAGAGGATGCCAAAAGGACACTGGGACCCTGTGGGAAACCTGTACTGGACCAGGCTCCTGGCAGGACCTGTGGTCCCATGGAGAGAGGAACCTGCACTGGAGCAGGCTTGCTGCAGGATTTGTGACCCCATGGGGGACCCATGGTGGAGCAGTCTGTTCCTGAAGGATAAACCCCATGGAAGGGACCCATGCTGGAGCAGTCTCTTCCTGATGGATGCACTCCAGGGAAGGAACCCATGCTGGAGCAGTTCATAAAGAACTGCAGCCATGGGAAGCTGAGGATAGGAGTGATAGAGTAGCTTTGGTGGGCACCTGTGTATGGCCAGGGTCAACCTTTTCATGCTCTTGGGCTTACAAGCCTCTGCTCTGCTTTGTACTCATTGAAATAATGTGAAACCATGCAAGTTGAGAAAGAAGCAAAATACATTCTGGATGGAAGTCTTCAACCATTTGCTTCTGTAATGCTTTAAATATCTCAAAGATGATGCAGGGCTTTCAATACATAAACTTCTTGCCCGCTTCCTCTGTAGTGTACTGTATTTGTGACAGCAGATGACTCACAAACAGCCTCTTTTTTCCTTCACTCCCTTTGCTTTTTTCTATAATCTTTGGGACCAGTAACTCTTTAACATCTATGAGGAACTTAATTCTGCCTCATGCCTATAATAATCTCTCTCTTTCCTCTTCTGGATTAAGCTGTTTTCTAAAATATATCAGAATGGAAAACATATCATTCTGAAAATTTGGAAGGGTTAATTCTGTAGGCAGTATCTCACATAGGGAAAATCATGTCACAGGCTAGAAATCATTAATTTCAACTTAAGTTGGGCTTGTGATCAACAGAACAAGGTGACCATTGCTGTCCTGTGCTTGAATCCCATAGGGAGGCTATCAGGAACTTACTGTTGCAGAAGGCTGTACACAGAGGTACATCTTTCTGGGATACTTGTACTGCTGACTCTGGATGCTTGATTTGCCCTTCACTGCAGAAGTGAGGATTTTCCTGCTACTCTGATATGTTGTGACCTTTTTCCAGTTCAGTATAACTAGTTTTCCCACTTCACTGTTGTCGATCTCACTCGTGTATCTCAGCCCTAAGACCCACTCCTCCTGGGACCTCACCATATTCTTAGTACCATGATGTTTTTAAACCCAGGAAATGACAGTTCCTTATTTTCTCTGATCATTGCCCCTTTAATAGCTGTAGCATCAGCTTAGATGATAGGAAAAATTCCGGTCTCTACAACCAGCCAGCTTTATAATCACAGTTCTAACATCACTGCTATTTGGTGTGATAAACTTTGTCTGAAGGCTAACACATCTCCCGTTTTTATCTCCTCAACCAGTCACGTCAGGAGAAAGCCTAGAGTGACATGTGAAGCATGGCCAGGATTATTTTTACAATGCTTGGATAAGGGAGATCATGCTAGTCTTGCTAGATTTATGGAAGCACTTCCAGATAGTTTCAGGGACATCATTCTCTTAATTGAGAGTTTTTCTCTACTTATTATTCTAAGTAGAGAACTTGTAGGTTGACAGCTTAGTCCATTAAGATAAGAAATAGGAATTGTATTAAGCTGCTAGCTGGAGAGTTTAAGCGTTCACATATTTTCCTGCTTATTAACAGTATGGTAGCAATTCAGTACTCTTCAGTAGCATCAATTACTTAAGGAATGTTCCGTCACTGTTCAGTCTTGGTTGCTGTCTAGTTTGCTTGGTTCACAACTGTTCAGTCTTGGTTGCTGTCTAGTTTGCTGTTCTCTGCCTCTTCCTGTTGTCCTTCTCTTATCAGCTTCAAACACTTGCAGCTTTTTCCAAATCGGTAACCCAGCAATGGGACTGAAGCTTTTTTAGGTTAGATTTTCATTTGCTGCTATTTTTGTTTTACAAAGGAAAACTTTTTGTAAATATTCTGTAAATATACTTGTGATGATGCCATGTCAAGTCTTGTTTTGGCTGCTCAGAAGTGTTAAATGTGAAGTGAGGTTTATGTGAGCTCATAATCAGGTGTTTAGGTATTAAGAATTGGACTTAAAACATGGGTTTGTAACCATTGTTGTGGCATCATGGAATGTCTGCACTGAAAAACAAAGCTTGTCAATCTAGTAAGTTATGGCCAAGACTTCCTTCAACACTGCTTTGGAGAAAGCATTGTGATCTAAATGTTCCTCCATGGGGGGGGGTAGTTGTGGCAGAGCTTTAGTTCTGTTTCTGGTGGTTTCATTTACATTTTCTTGTATTCAGACAAGGGTTACCTCAGTGCTAGAGTTTTCTAAAGCAGTGACCACGTGTATAAATTTCTAGCAATTAATGCTTCAGTGAGATTGTTTTGTGTAATAAATTGAATTCAGATGGAATGTCTACCAGTAAGAGATTTACGGAGCCTTTCTAATGTTAAGTAAATTGTAACTTGAATAAGAACATTATGAAACATTTAGAATGACAAGCCAGGAATGTGTTAACTTAAAGATACAGAAAGTCATACAGAACATTGGGATGCAAAAAATACACTGAAACTCTACTCTTTAATATCTAGCTTTAATTATTGACTGATTCTGGAAGATCCTAAAGCTTAGGGATTGCTAACTTACTAAGATTTATAGTTCCTGAAGCATATACTTCTGGATATTTCCTGAAATATATTGTTTCACTGATGGACAAAGCAGTACTTAATTCAGATTGTTTGTAGTTCTCATGTTATGTCTGTATAAGATTATACTTTGCTATGTATACTGTAGGATACATATGTTATAGGTATTACAACAGTATGAGACCATGCTCGTACCATTTCCCGTGAGAAATGGGGAAGACCCAAAGGACATTACCATAACATGCTGTCATCTTTGTAACTGAAAGCTGAGTATTTTTCCTGTATAGTGGAAGGCCCTTGGTCCAAATACTTATCACAGGTATTGACGTTCCCTTGGTTTTCTCTGGATCTGGTGTGCTGACAACCAGCACACTGACTATCCTAGGATACAGGGGCAGGGGCAGTGGTTTCTCTCCTTTCGATTTTGCAAGAAATCCTTACAAATCTGTGTGTAGACTTTAGGGAATTTTGTTCACCTGTAACTTTTGGCTGGATGGCTAAAAACAAAACTACATGGTGCAGTCATTATAAAAGATGCTTGTATGTATCCATTAGTGAAAGGAATGAATGTAGAGTTGTCCTGGGTTCAGCTACTGCTGAACCCAGGACAAGAGTCTTACTAGTTAGAGGTGAGAGCCAATTCAGCTGAATAACCTATAGCCTATTACTTAGTGTACCTTCTTAGAAAGCTAGTGCTCTGATTTGATTGACAGCACTGAGTTTGAATCCTCTGTCCCCTTGTTGAAATCATATTTAGTTTAGATTTTGAAAAACTGAAAATCAGGATTCTGTGAAAGCAATTGCTTGGAGCTGTTAATACAATGCTCATTTGACATGGTGAACTGGTTTTAAAGCAGACATTTTTCTCAATGTTCATTTGCTTACTTGCTGTTCATGTTGAAGGAATGATCTGTTGGGGAAAAAGAGCAAAAATCCTTGTATACTATATAAAATATGCCCGAACTTCTTAATAGAAAACCCCTAATGCTTCTTGAAGTGGCAGAATATTAAGCAATGCCAGTCCAGATGACAAAAGGCTTTGAAAATAATCTGAGTTCTCCCTGCATAAAGCTCAAGTATAATTGTAATTCACTGTGCAGGAGTCACACCATGTTTTAATTTGCCTTGGTCTTCTGAATATTGATGGATCCCTCATAACAGGCAACACTGATTTCAAATGCTTTTATTTGCTTAGTTATTTCGAATGTGACTCACAATAACTGAGGGTTTGGAAAAGGGTTTAAGGTAGCTTCATTCTCTAAGAACAAGAGATAGTCTTCTGTTTATTCTGTCTCTGTTCCCATTTGTAGATAATGTTGTGGTTTCCACTTAGGTATTACCCCTTTTAAACAATGTAGTTACTGTGTTCTAGCTTTTCAGGACTGTGAAGACTATTCCTAAAGTCAGGGTGAATTCAGGTAAGACTTCTGGAAAGCAAGCTATTATCAAGCCATTATTTCTTGGCTTATTTGCCAATTCCAATGTTGTTTTTCCTGCTGAATAGGACAAGCAAGAAGAAAATGTAGAAAAGCTTTAGGTCCTTAATTTGGGGTGTTTATTTTGAGTCTTTTACGTTGGCTTTCTCCTGAGTTTTCAAGATGAGGTGGAAAGAAACATGGAAAACTTACATTTTTGTGCGAGGTCGGGTGACTTTGGCTGTGGAAACAGTAGAATACTTTGGAGGGAAGGCTGAAAAGCTTTTCCAGCTGGCTGTCTCAGAGTTGAAAGTTCACCTACAATGTGCATTTAAAATGTGCATATTAAATCTTAGTTTAAGCTGCTCATCTAAGTTGACCACATTCTGACTTTATTTTTGAATGAGCATGATTTGTCCTCCTGATACTGGCACTGCTCTCTGCTGTATATTGAAAGACAGAATTGTTTTGGCTTGCTTGTAACTTGGTTTAAATGTTGTTGCCTGTGTTCATTAGCAGCTCTTTTGGGTTGTTTTTTGAGGTACATGAAAGATGTAAAAGTACATCTCTCATTCCAGGAGCACCTTATTTGTTCTGCTTCAATATGCAGTAGGCTCCTTCTAGATGAAAACAGATGAAAATGTACAAAATGAGAGCTTACAGTCTGTGCGTGTTTCCTGCTAATGTCCTTAATGTTATCACTCATTTAGCTGCCCATATTTGTTTTGATTGCCCCATATTCCCCGTTGATTAAATGATAGGGGATGTTATTCCTACACAACAAAATGGCTGTTCCCTTTACAATTGTAATTTACCAAAAAAAAGCCCACTTCATTGCACTGCTTTGATGTCATCTCATGTTCTTTCTCCAAGCTAATCTCTACACAAGCATTTTGACTGTAGTAGTCTGTCTAAAAAGAAGTCATTTGTCTAGTATTTTGTGATAAAGTACTGGTGTAAGTATTAATTTCAGAGAATGATGAGGAAAAGAAACAACCTTTTAGTTGTAGTGATAACAGCCTTTTTTTTTCCCTTGGATGGATTTGTTTAGTTGGGGAGAGCTGGAAAATTGATTTCTTATAGCTTTCAGGATTTGTTTTCCAGCACTACAAATGGCCTTTTTGTTAAAATGAACTTTTTACCCTCTTCTTTCTTTCTGATTCTAGCTTGTTCTCTTTAGAACATTGCTAATTTCCCCTAAAGAGGGCCCGAACACCAATCTGTCATTGTCACTGTCAGGAGATTATAATTTAAAGCCACTACTTCCTATTCCCCATGAACAAGGCTATGTTTAGAGTACTTAATAATTGGAAAGAAACATTGATGAGCAAGGCTTAGCATGATTTATAATGGTTTGGCTGTTGCAGAGGTTTTAGCAAAGATTGCTTGCTTTTATCACCTTCTGACCAGTGCTAGTAACTTAGTATTTAATATATTTGAAGGGTGCATATTTACACATTGCCTTTGGTTCTGTTCATGAAAAATTTCTGCACTTCCCACTGAACAATTGCTGTTACCAGTGCTGCTCTGTGGATTTATATCAACTGCAAGCATTATCAATGATACCACTGCAGGCAGAAGCTCTCTTTAAGAGGAAATGTAGAATTCTGGCTTACAAGCTGGCTTAATATCAGTGTTAATAAGGTTTGAGGTTTTACAGAATAGTTTAATATTTTCAGAGGATGTCTTGTAATTCTACCTCTTCTGTTACTTTGGAGGAAGATTCTAAGACTGAAATGAAAAGGTCAGGACAATGGCTCTTTATCTTCCTTGCTGATGTTTTATATGTTGTGTGGAACATATCTGTAGTTTAAGAGGACTTCAGCATTTTCAGCTCACTTTTTTCTGTGTTGTTGTTGTAAGCACAAACTACAGCACACTTGGCTCTTGATCAGACTAAATCTAATGAGACTTAGTTTTATAGGTTAGTCTGAAAAGTAGAATAATGAATAAAAAAATGCTCCCATTCATGGGATGAGAACATGATCTTGCTTGGGCTTTGGGGTGGTTTTTTTTTTGAGCAGGAGAGGAAATACAGCTTCACAAGTAAACTTTGTGTATGAAGTACTTTTAAGAAGAGCTATTTGTAGACATCTGTAATTGGAATAGAGAGGGAAGTCCATCATACGCATTTTGTGGTAGTAGGAACACAAATGATGTCATCCAGATAAAAGACTACAGCTTTAAATACAAAAATGAATTCCTTTATAAATACCTGAAACATCCTAAAAAATCAGCAGAAAAGATGCAGTTAAAATACTCTTAAGATGTCATTCTTGTATTATACCCTGAAGTCTGTGTAACAACACTTGTCAGTGAAGCTGTGATGTACTTTAGTACAGGATATCCATATTTAGGCTCTGGCTTGTCCATTTTCATTATATATGTGTAAACATGGTATTTTTAAGTTAGCATGATGTCTTACAGTACAGAAGCAGGCAAGATGGCCAAGGATATTTCACGCAGGTACTAAATCATTTATTGAAGTCACAAGAGGCCTGTTTCAGAAAGAAAATACTCAGGTGGTGTGGACTTAATCTAAAATGTAAAACATTCTGCCTTGACCACCCTTATTTGTAACCTGAAAGAGAGGTTTCAAATACCCTAAGAAAACAGTGTCAGATATAATACAAGGAAAGCTCTGAAACATACTTCAGCTGTCCCTCCCTAATTGCTACTTCGAGGGAACAGTGCACAATAAACAAGTGTTTTGGAATTAAAATCTCTTATCTCTTAATAGAACAAGCCATTGAGAGCAGCACTTTAAGCCTGTTTGATTTTTTGCAGCATGTTCCCCATATTTATTGTGGCTTTAATGCATTTTTTTGGTTTTATAAATGTAAATACAGCAATAAAAAGGAAGAGTTGATCTGTTTAAGCAGATTATAGTAATTGCAACAGCAGAAGTTGATCTTTTTAATGCCAAGTGACAGGAGTCCCACGTATAAACTACAAACCAGACATCTTATCCTTCAAGGCAATCAAAGCCACCTTCAACAATGTAATAATGCAGGGCTTAATTTTTGCAGTAGTCAATTTATTAACACCAAATGGCAAACAGTAATGAGTTCTGGGCAACATCTCTTTGGAAGAGAAATGCTGATACTAGAAACACTCAAGTCTGATACAGCATGGACCTCATGAAAACCTATTTTATTCTGCTGGTTGTCTTATTAAGGGTCTTCCTATTTCACATTTACTTTGTTCATTTGTCTTCAAGAAGTTATAGATACACTGTAACTTCAGAATAGTGTCTTCCCCTTTTCTTTCATGATCAGTTCTTAGTAAATGTGAATAGAACTGATTGCTTAAGCAATGATTCTTTCATGGCAAAGCTCTTCTACCATGTGAAAAGGTTAATTTCAGTTCTCTGCTTCCCTTACTGGAAAAAGGGAAATATAACCCCCATTTTCAAGAAGGGGAAAATGGATGACCCAGGGAATTACAGACCAGTCAGTCTCACCTCTGTGCCTGGCAAAATCTTGGAGCAGATTCTCCTGGAAGGCATGCTAAGGCACATGAAAAACAACAAGGTGCTTGGTGACAGCCAGCATGGCTTCACTAGGGGGAAATCCTGCCTGACCAATTTGGTGGCCTTTTTTGATGGATGGACCACTCGGTGGATAAAGAACTAGCTGGATGGCTGCACGCAAAGAGTTGTGGTCAATGGCTCAATGTCCAGCTGGAGACCAGTAACGAGTGGTGTCCCTCAGGGATCGGTGTTGGGACCAATCTTGTTCAACATCTTCGTTGCTGACATGGACAGTGGGATTGAGTGCGCCCACAGCAAGTTTGCCGATGACACCAAGCTGTGTGGTTCGGTTGATACCCTGGAGGGAAGGAATGCCATCCAGAGGGACCTCAACATGCTTGTGAGGTGGGCTGATGCCAACCTCATGAAGTTTAACCATGCCAAGTGCAAGGCCCTACACCTGGGTGGGAGCAATCCCAGGCACAGCTACAGGTTGGGCAGAGAAGAGATTCAGAGCAGCCCTGTGCAGAAGGACTTGGGGGTGTTGGTTGATTAGAAAATGAACATGAGCCGGCTTCAGTGTGCGCTTGCAGCCCAGAAAGCCAACTGTATCCTGGGCTGCATCAAAAGGAGTGTGACCAGCAGGTTGAAGGAGGTGATCCTGCCCCTCTACTCTGCTCTTGTGAGACCTCACTTGGAGTATTGTGTGCAGTTCTGGTGTCCTCAACATAAAAAGGACATGGAACTGTTGGAACAAGTGCAGAGAAGGGCCATGAGGATGATCAGGGGACTGGAGCACCTCCTGTGTGAAGATAGGCTGAGAAAGTTGGGGCTGTTCAGCCTGGAGAAGAGAAGGCTGCGTGGAGACCTCATAGCAGCCTCCCAGTATCTGAAGGGGGCCTATAGGGATGCTGGGGAGGGACTCTTCATTAGGGACTGTAGTGATAGGACAAGGGGTAATGGGTTAAAACTTAAACAGGGGAAGTTTGGATTGGATATAAGGAGGAAGTTCTTTCCTGTTAGGGTCGTGAGGCACTGGAATGGGTTGCCCAGGGAGGTTGTGAATGCTCCATCCCTGGCAGTGTTCAAGGGTAGGTTGGAGGAAGCCTTGGGTGACATGGTTTAGTGTGAGGTGTCCCTGCCCATGACAAGGGGGTTGGAACTGGATGATCTTAAGTTCTTTCCAACCCTAACTGTTCTATGATTCCATGATTTGTTGCCACTGCTGGGTGTGCATGGTTTGAAGTTTGGGAGCTCCTCTTAGGGATGGCTGGTTCACAGCTGGGAGAGTCTATGAAAGGAGAGAAAATGTCATGTAAATGTTCTGGAGCAGAGGAAGTAAGTTGGCTCAGACAGCTTCTGCTGTTAATCAGTGTCTGTATTGTTAACAGATGTCTGTGCATTGCATCAGTAAGTAATAAAGTGCTTGCTTGTAATAATTGCCAGGAGGCAATAGTTTTGTGGGTTCAGTGTATGGCTTATCAATAAAAATATATATATCAGATGGTCAAAGATAATACTAGGACTGTGTTTTAATTTTTAGTTTCAGGACAGTGAATTACTGAAAGATAATGCATTTCCTTTTGAAGTGGGACTGTTTATCCATGGATCAGTTTACAACAGACAATTGAAAGGATCCTCATTTCTTCTTCCAGCTCTGTGAACACGCTGTCACTCATTTGTACTGGCAAACATTCATAGACACCCATCTACTAAGCACTGCCTGGAAACAATAATGCTCACTGATCTAGCGGTGGTGGAACAGTGCTGATGGGCAGATGGCCTGGTTTTCCTGGAAAAAAATGCTAAAAACTCTTTGCAAATTCAGTTTCCTGTCAGTTGTTTTGAGGATGTCATTGGCTTCTGCTCTAGGAGGCTTTCCTTCCAATGTTTAGAAAGCCTTCAATTACAGATGTTGGAGCTGTGTTTTGCTGGGGTCAAACAATGCATCATTTGTCATCCCTACCTAATTGATGCTGCTAGTCACCTTTTGTTTTCTGTCATCACTGAAAGGTTCTTGAAGCTTCCCTTTCCTGGTAAAGAGCTTTTTCTTTCCTGAGACTATCTACTTTGTTAGGATTTGGCATACACTTATTTTCAAAACACCTGATTTATGATAATACCTGATTTTAATTTTTCTTGGTCCTTATATCTTCAAAGTATCTCCTCATCAGGCAAAACCAGACAAGACCATTTACTGGATATTTAGGGGTCTTTGGTATATTTGGATAGGATTTGGATATTAGGATTTCCTAGGAATTAGTACAAAGGAAGCATTGTTTCTACTTTCTGTATGTTTATCTCTGTTACTGGATGGAACATACTGCTGACAGTTTCTGGGTTTCCATAGTACATCTTTCTCTGGGAAAAACCTGGTATCATTGTCACTTGTTTTTTATCTGAAACTTGTGCAGCTTGTAGCTGGCGTTAGTGGCTTGTTCAACTTCATTTAAATCCAGTGCTATTCTGGGATGAGTGTTACTACAGGGGATACTTAAATACTGTGGATAATGTGGGAGGAGTAAGAAATGCTTGCTTTTATTTTGTTAATGCATACTAAACTCCCACAGGTTGAAAAATATATAGAGGGCATTCAGAGAAGTAAAACAATCGTTCTTACTAGTGTTACCTCTAAGGAATTTCTTTCCCATCTGTTATCTATAAAGAGCTTTGCATTTATTGACCAGAAATGTCAGTTGCACAATATCTATTCAGATGTTTTGATTCTTGAGATGCTCCCCTGAGCTTTCTTGAAGGTTGGTGGCTCACACAGCTTAAATTCAAGTATATGGAGATGTGAAGTAATTTTGCAGTCTCTGCACAAGGTAGTGTTAAAACAAAATCTTTTCAAAGCACACTGCCAGTAATTAAAACCTTTAGTCTTAGATGTGTGTGACCTCCTAAATGGGAGTAGTTTCTGTTACCAACATTTTGCCACTTCATGGTGTATGTGTCTCATACATTTCAGAAGAGTATTCCTATTTAGATCTAGGTTACTATGCTTTGGGACTGTGCTTATGGTTAATACTACCTTTCTTTTATATCATTTCAGGAGTATGATGATGGCTATGGAACTGCTTACGACGAACAAACCTATGATTCCTATGATAACAGCTATAGCACTCAAGCACAAAGGTAAGTCTTAATCTGCTTTATCTACGTTTGAAATATTCTACAGTTGGGAAGTTTTACTTTCAATTTCATCTTTACTGGCAAAAAATCACTAGATGTTATCTTTTAACAACCCTTTTTATAAGATTTCTCTCTAGTATCACGTATCAGTCAAGTTACTGAGTGATCAGAAAGAAACAGAAATGAGAACTTGAATCAGCTTTAGTGATGCTAAATCATAAATCTGAAACACAAGAGCTGATTGCATTTTTCTTGCTGCTTAAACATGGCTGTATTCTAGTATTTTGCCTTTACTTGGTGGTAAAAAACAAAGTGCATCCTTTTGTTTTTCTCCGCTGTGGAGTTGTCTTTGTGACAGATCTGAATCTTTCTCTGTGTGTTCCTTCTCCCATTTCATTCTCAGCAGTGTTTTTAAGCACTTATGATTTATTTTCTTCACATTTTATTTCCTTAAAGAGAGTTGCTATTTGGAAACTCTGTGGATTACAAAGAGCACTGTGTTCCAGTTATGGGGAAATGCTGTGTAGCACAAATTACTTGTGTTAGGTGATAGTTTGAACATAATGGGAAATATCACATGACACATTTAGAAGCTTGGCTTCCCCACTGTTGGGTCCTTATAATGTGCATGTCTGGAAAGGGAACTTTGTGCACCTATTACTGAGTTATAATTTAGCCTCACTCTTTTTTGCTTAGACCCAGCATTCCTAGTTTGATCAGTAGCAGATTCTTTGAGAACTTCTTGAAACTTGTATGGCAAATGGTTGAAATGCTACAGCTCTGCATTACTGCTTTGGTGGTTTGGGGTGATTGGAGCTTCAAACCTTGCCCACTGGGAAAATGAGAGTAGGAAAAGGTGATAGGACAAGGGAGAATGGGTTTAAACTGAAATGGGAAATGAAGTTCAGGTTAGATACAAGGAGGAAGCTCTTTACTGTGAGGGTGGTGAGGCACTGGAATGGGTTGCCCAAGGAAGCTGTGAATGCTCCATCCCTGGCAGTGTTCGAGGCCAGGTTGGACAGAGCCTTGGGTGACATGGTTTAGTGTGAGGTGTCCTTGCCCACGGCAGAGGGGTTGGAACTGGATGATCTTAAGGTCCTTTCCAACCCAAACCATTCTATGGTTCTGCGATACTGGTGGCTATTGTGATATTGATAAATAGATACTTAGTGTTTTACCTTCTGCTAATTATTTAAGACTTCTACAGTGTACTTTTATCTGAAATGGTGCAGAACTGTTCACAGCAAAGTTGAGAACAAAGCTGTTTACACCTGACATCTGCTTTGCTATAGTGTTGATATACCAGCTTAAATTTTGCTCTATAAATGAGTATTTTCCTGTATACAATAATGTAATGTGAAAAAGCTTAGTGGAAAGTTCAAGTGTCATTATTGCTGAGAACTAACAGAATGAAAATACCTTTGTGTCTGATATTTGGCTCCTAACAGTCGTGCAAGCTACCAAATAAGAGTAATGTGACTTAAGAAAGCAGCAGTGTAGGACCTGCAAAACATGAGGCTCTGTAGAATGTTACATTTAGAGAGCAGATGTTGGCAATGGACTTTTTCCAGAAAGAAAATTACCAGAATAGTCCTCAACTTTTATGTTGGCAATTCTGTTCTGTTTTACTGCTTCTAGTGTTGGTAAATGGGTTTATTGCACACAAACATTTGGACTTCATTACAAAGTCATTTGTCTGAGCCAAAACTAAACATTACTTGGATCTGATTTTTTTCCATGTTAAGGTTTTCACTAATTTTCCTTTGAACTGAAATTGGCAAAAAGTACATCTCCTGAAAATTGAAATTGCTCTTGTGAAGGACTAGTACATAAGGATATGTGTAATCTTAGATATACTATGTACACATACTTAGCCATCTGGAAGGAGATGCTTCATAAAGTTATCTCTGTTTGTGTTTTACCTGTATAATTCCCTATATATGTATTGTACCACAATACATATACTGTTAGATTGTGTTGAATTCATGAGCTTCTGAACAATTACTTCATCCTTCCATTCCCCCAACTTTACAGAGTGTTGCATGTTAAAACAAAACAAGAAATGATTCACTTGTATGTTTCTCATGGGGTATTGACATTGATTTTTCTGGCATAATTTCTGGCTTGGCAAAAATTTTTGGGATTGTATTGGCAGGAAGAAAGTAATAACTATAAACAGCCATCTGAGCTACCTAGAACAGCATTCCTGTCTTGAATCTGAATAGGAAATAGCCCATATTGCAAAATGCCGTTCTGTAACCACTAAGATTTATCATGTAGGTGCATTGCAATGCCCTTACTACTATGAAGGAAATTAGGGAAAAGCTTTTTTATCATTTAGCTTTACATCTTTCAGAATATTTTGCCTCATAAGGCATGGAAGGAAAAGGCATTTGCACATAGAGGGCATTCACATGTTTAAAATACATCATTTGTGTGACTAGCGTGCGAAAAATAACTTATTTTATTTGTAAGTTGAAAGTAGTAATCCTAAGAAATTAATATCAAGACATACTAGAAATACTATTAATCGAGAAGATATTGATATTGTGTATTAAAGAGGAAATTTGAGAACTAGTAAACTGAAAAGAGGGTTTGCTCATCAAATTTGCAATAGCTTTTCAGTATGTGAACCCTTTTCCTGCACTTCATCAAATCTGTTAATGTTCACACATGTGCATTATGCACAAAGTATGTGTCATACAGTAAAGACAGTTGAAATACTCAATTTTGTTTAAAAGCTTTTGCTGATACTGATTCTTCTGTTAAAGGTGGAAAATTTCAAGGAAATTTCAGGAAATACCTCTCGTAGTCTTCTAAATGTATAAGATGAGACTGCTTTACAGTACATCTATGATACCTGTCTGTGGGAATACGGGAATACGTTCAACTTTGACTGTTCAGTACAATAGACCCTCCTTTATTGTTTGTAATTTTGCCATTTCTAGAATATTTCCCAGAAACAACTGAATCTGATTCACTAGGATGGGTGATACGTTCAGATACAAAACCCAGCAAACTCTTACTTCTGTGTGCATTGCGGTAGCTGGGACTTCGCATGCCTCTACAAAAACTTCCTTTGCACAACCCAACTGCTTGCTGCTACCAAGTAATGTTTACTTAAAAGTTTAATGGTATTTTATTTGATGTTGTGCGAGACATTATTCTTGCTTAAGCGTGGCAATCTGACGCTTCAGATAAAACTTATCACAGCACTAATAGGGAGAGAAACATCAGAGTGTTCTCCAAGTTCTCATTTATCTTAATGCCCTGTAATCCTATAAAATTGTTTTTCCTCTAAAACATTTTCTTGTCCGCAGTTGTTTTTGTGGAACAAAGCCTCAAAGAGAGGATGTCTTTTAACAGAATTATTTTTCATGGACAAAAAGACTTCAAAATATCCCTTGGAGCTGTACTAAGCTTGACTAAACATCTTAACTGATTTATTTTTAGAAGAGATGTAATTAAATTGTGTATAGTGTTTTGCAGAGGATTGTTAGATATTTATACCAGTGTACAGTAGGATGGTTCATCAGCTGGGCTTTCAAAATTGTTATAATAGCACAAAACAAAACAATTCTCAAATTCTAAAAACCCAAGGGTAGCAAATACTTGGTGGAGACCTGATCGCCATGTTCCAGTATTTAAATGGTGGCTACAGAGGAGATGGAGACTCCTTTTTCATATGGAGTCACATGGAAAAGACAAGGGGTGATGAGCACAAGTTACTCCTCCGGAGATTCTGGTTTGGGCACTGGAAAATTCTCACAATGAGAACAATCAGCCATTGGAATTACCTTCCCAGGGAAATGGTGGGTTCCCCAGTGTCGGACACTGAAGATTGAGCTAGACAGGGTGCTGGGGCACCTAGTGTAGGTCATGCTTTGCCAAGGTAGATTGGACCAGATGATCCGTGAGCTCCCTTTCAACCTGGTATTCTATGATTCTAAAGTAGCTGAGGAAGTTTTACTGTAATAGAGCTGTCAAAAGCTGTGATCATTTATGGTTGGTACTCAATGCCTAGCTAAGGGGAGCAGCACGATTAGACTGAATGTTATAGTTGTACAGGGCAGATTTCACATGCAGTCAGCAATTCTTTCATAAAACTTCTTCCATATACACATGTAATACTTTAACATGGGCAGTTGTACAACAGACTTTCTTGGAATTCTGCAGTTCATGGTCTAACCTAAGTGTGAAAGACCATACTTGTGATTCCTAGGGGGGATAACTGCCTGTGTCAGATGCATGTAGACTTGTCAGCGTCCCTCACCAGCATGTATGCATCCTTTCACAACCTAGCTGACTCTTATTAAAGGACTTCCCCAAGTCTGTCTAGACCTGTAATTCTTTACTTGGATTTACTGCAGGAAAGTAGTGTTAATGGCCTGATGTTAATGCTAGATCAATTCTACTATGAAAGTTCAAAGATGAGTATTGTGGAGGAATCAGGAGCATTTGGTTGGGTCTTCATTTCAATTTATAGACAAGTTTAAGCATTTTCAGCATGAAGAAAAAAATCTATTTATTTTAAGTCTCTGATATGTGTTTCCAATTGAGCAAAAGTGGTTTTGTCCCTTACTGGCTCCACACGTGATCCACACAAGTGTTTGCGAAGACAGTAATACAGCGAAGGGAAATGGATGCTAATAAATCGTCACTGTCAGTTCAGTGTTTAATGTTCTCTAGAATACACAAGATTTATCACTGAGAAATTGTAGAATAATGATAGTGTATGGAAACAAAGTCCACCAGGGAGATGTACTACATCATTCGGATTTAGCGCTGCCATCTGCTTAATAGCATTGAGATGACTACAGAGGTACTTATGATCAACCATTCATAGCAGTGACAGATGCTGCAGAGAGTTAACATGCCAGAGAATGAGGTTTGTTACTGAAATTCAGATTATGTGACAAGGTTGCTGAGAAAGGGGGCTGGGTTTGTTACCTCTCCAACAGCACTGAAGGTTTACTGTGTGCTTTTAAGTTTGCTATCAAAAGAGGCTAACACAGTTACTGTAGTACAAAAAAATAAGTGGAGAGGGTCCCATCTGGCTGCTTCATAGCACTGAGAAGTTTCACGTAACTTCTTTAAGCTTGACTGTGAGCATTTAAAACTTGCTATCTTTCCTAGAGAGAGACGAAAAGCTTTTGTCTAGCTATGTTGTTTTTTTACGTACAGCATACATCAGCAGTCCTGACTGTAAGAGGAATAGTACATACAACTATATGCCTGGGTCTGTGTAGGGGCAAGTCCTTCATATAGTAATGTCATTTGTGTTAAATTATAACTGTAAAACTGTTTTACCTCTTCAGTCAGGGCGATCTCACCTATATTCTGTTGCAGAATTTAATCTAAACAGTGATATAAAAGGGGAAAGATGGGTACTCAAGGCAACTGCTGGCTTTGTCTAAAGCTTCCTGCAATGTTTTCTGTTGTCCACATTTGCCTGTTAATGCTATAGATTTCTCTTGGCAACCACCACTGTGCCACTGGCTTTAACACTGTTTCTCAGTTGCTGCTCTTCTATATCTAACAATAATTGCTACCATCTCATATCATACCAAATGACTGCAAGTAGCCTATGAGCCTTAGAGCCACCTGGTCAAGCTAGTCTGAGCTGAGGGAATTGGCAACTTCTCTTTAGTATACCTATGTTTATTCGGTGCCTCTAATTTATTCTGTTTATTGCTTAATATGCCTGGGAGTGAGAAGTACATGCTGCGACTTTATTTCAGCTCATTTATCTAAAAGCATAAAAAGATAACTGCCTACATGGTAAGTCCTAGGCATGTTGAAGATTCAGTGTTGTGTACACCAAGCTGTGAGGCTGCATTCTTTACTGTTTAACAGTGACTGATTTAAGCCATTAAATTTCTTCAAAGACTATGCACGAAGACCCCATGGTTTGCAAGGTTGAGTTTTGTAGCTTGTGATACATAAGAACTAAGTAACTGGGTATCAGGTTGCAAAGAGAACTAAAACACCTTGAAATCTGGCAGTGGCTGTTGTTCAACTGATGCCTAAATAATAGAACTAAATTGGTTTGCTAAAATCCTTCAAATCTTTAAATCCCTGGTTTTGTGCCCTTCAGTTTTGAGGGAAGTTGATTCCCAGTATTTAGTTCTTGCAAAACCTTCATTTTCCATTGGGAACTCAAATTTTCAGGTGTGTTCTGAAACTGCTTAGCAGCCGTACAAAAGATGGTGACATTGCTGTTTATAGGAGGAGTATTTTCATAAAGAGCTGAGTGTATGGTTTTGAAATTGGCATATGGAGATGTTACTATTGGTATTCGAAAGCTAATTGCTAACACTTTGTTTGTGATCCTCAGTGTTTTAAATTTACATTGTTAGGTTTGTCAGCAATCATGCATTTCCAGGATGTATAAATATGCATTATATGCAAAGCAGTGTCTGTTACTGTAGCTTTTCAAGATGTAATTCTCTCAATTTTACTGCTAGTAGCTGTGTCTGTATTTTGTGCTCTGACTTGTAAATCAAATCAATCCACAGCAGTTTGATTCCTGGAGGTAGTGCACATGGCCAGTACTCTGTAATTGTTGCTTGTGCACACCTGGTGTGTACAAGCTTATCGGAGGTTATAATTCTGTGCCAATAAAACCTAAAAAAAATTAGCATAAGCAAGCTAATGTATCTTTGCTCTGAAAACCCCTGCCATGTGGTTTCCTGCTTCATTTTAAAGCTTATACTGTAGGAAGAGATTTTCTGCAGTGTTTTCAGAACTAGTTCTTCATGTTCAGATAAATGTTTTCTTTTTTCCTTTTTTTACCTGTTAAAATGTGACAAGATAATGGGTTTAAACTGAAACAGGTGAAGTTCAGGTTAGATATAAGGAAGAAGTTCTTTACTGTGAGGGTGGTGAGACACTGAAACAGGTTACTCAAGGGAAGTGATGAATGCTTCATCCCTGGCAATGTTCAAGGCCAGGCTGGACAGAGCCTCAGGTGAAATGGTGTAGAGTGTCCCGCCCATGGCCAGGGGTTGGAACTGGATGATCTTAAGGCCCTTTCCCACCCAAACCATTCTATGATTTAGAAGTGCCTCAATAGCACATACAGGTTTAATTGTGTGCCAAGTGCAGATGTTTAAATTCCTTAAATTTCTTTACAAAAATCTGGTTTGAAACCTCAGTAAGCAGGAATAAGATTAAGGCAATTGGAGTGATGGAAAAAAACATAACGAGTATTGTATGCCACGGTGTACTCAGTTTTGGAAAAGACTTTAAGAATCCTCATCACATTGACAATAGTAGATTATATCCCTTTCAGAAATGCTAGTATTCCTTTTCATTTGTACTAATTAGCCCTGGTAAAATGCTTTTTAGATACAAAAAAAATACATGGTTTTCCTCATGGCTTTCCTATTAAATGTAATTGTACCTATGCCTAAATGTTTAGGAAACAGTTAACATGCTATGTTGGCTTACTAACAGTATGAAAATTGTGGTTTTCTCTCTAAAACTGTCCTGTGGTATTTGGCTTGCTTTCAAGAGAATAAAAGTATTGCTTCTTTGGTAAGGAAATAATCTATTTAATTGGGCAACATTAGGAAAGGGAGATGGCTGCAGGGAAGTCTTAAAATGGTCTTGTCTCTCCTCCTTTTGTAGTAAAAAGAGCTGTAAATTGTGTTTTTAAGCACAGTTTTGGTATTGTTCAAGTGATGTGAGAAGCATGGTTTAGTAACAGCCAGAATTTGAGGTTTATCATGGTGTAACTGTCAGGTGATAATTGTATGTAATGCACTGGAAGCCCACTGGTAGAAGTAGTAGCGCCCACATAAGAGACAGGTCAAAATGGATTGAATTTGTCCTCAACACAAGAGAAATCTGACTTACTGCACTTGCAGAGACAAAGCTTGGACCATGCTGACGTAAGGTGCTTTAGGAAAGATCTCAGTGTGGTAGTGCACTGCTTTTAAGATCTGACAGATTCTTCTGATTTATACAGCCCTGGAAACAATCAAATATAATCTTTTCTTTAACCAAATACATTTCTTGATGGTGCACATATATTTTTGGTTATGATAAAAACTGGGACGGAATGATACTTTTTTCTCTTAAATGCTCCTCAATTTTGGCTGATGAGTAAGGTATCAAATTTATGGGAAACTGCTGAAAGTTGTGCTGTCCCTTCAATAAATTAGAAAGACAAGTAGGTTGATGTATGTCTTAGTAGTACTTCTAATGACAGAATGGTGATTTACCATCTGTGCAGTTTTTGTGGATGATGAGGTATTAGAGGCAGTGTTGTTGTGTATTCCAGTCTGTGACAAGGAACATCTCTGATCTCTTAACAGCATCTTAGGCAGGACTCGAGGGATAACCAAGAATTAAATGGAACAGTACCCACAACTCTTTGCAGTATTGCAGTGGATTGTCTAAAGTTTCCTTGACTAACTGCCCATGGCAGGGGGTTAGAACTGGATGATCTTAAGGTCTTTTCAAACCCTAACTATTCTATGATTCTATGATGAATCTAAGTTAGAATGTAAGTTATTTACGGAGAAGAACATGTGGCACAGTTGATGCATGGAAAGAAAGGAGAGAAAATGTGTTTTTTTTCTAATGTTAATGTTGCCTCACATTTCTGTTCTCAGTTTAGCGGTAGGAACACATTTGGTACACACCTGGACAGTTTAACATTTCCAGTTTAGTTTCCTGATAGCAGTGTAGTTCACTTCCCCAACTGCTTTGCAAACCAGGCAAATGTGATGTAGGGTGGCTGGGGTTCAGGTCTAATTCACAGACCAAACCAAAATGCTGATGTTTACACAGCCTGAAATTTTTAGGCTTTCTGCTGGTGCTTGCTTTATTTTTTTCTTTCATTTCTGCTGGTGCTTTTCTTTCCTTTTGCTTTTATGGCAAAATGTTGACATTTAGCATGTCTGATCTCTAGGAATGGATTGTTGCTGTATGTCTGATTCCATTCACAGTTTCAGCGTAAAGCTCTATGTCCCTGGTGCTGCTGTTCCTGAAAAGCCTTATTTGTGCCTTGTGCTTCAGTCACCTCTGCTACTTGCCATTTACCTTTCCTGTTTTGAGTGATGAGAGATGGGTGGAGTAGTGGAAAAAGACTGAATGAGTTTAGACAGCAGTAATGACATTTCAGATGGTAAAGCTGGTAGCTCTAAGGAGCTGTGTAGAGTTCTGCTAGAAATGTGTAGATCCAGTTCTGTGCTGGGTAGGGAGCACCAGAATGCAGATGCCTGAGGGCATTTCGCTATTTAGAAGTGAATTTTATTACAACTTACGCCATAAAAAGTAATTTCCAGATAGTGATGGCTAAGGAAATCCTTGAGGGGGCACTCCGGCCATCTTTAATAGGTAATAGATTTGTTACGAGTATTATCTGTATGAGTACACTGGGATGTAAGTTAAGGAAGATTGCATCATTTTTCTCTATTTTATAAAGCTTTCATATATGTCAGGTGCATTGAGATCATTCTTTTTACAGATGTAAGCTGAGATGGAGGGATTAGAGTATGTACCAAAACCTCGTGCTAGGAAGTAGCAGAACTGGGCATTAAATAAAAGTCTATCTGCAAGATGAAAGATGTGGATCTCCTCTTGATAACCTGGTTTTATGCTATCCTGCTATGTGCTGGGTTATAGAATAAGCTGTTCTAGTGATCCACAAAAGCATTGAGAATGTAATTAACTGTGTTCAAGACAATTATGGCATTGTAAGAAGCTTCACTACAGTGATTGTTGTCTTGGCAATAACATTTGGGACATTCTTCCGGTTTGTTGTTGATGGATGCTTTGTGGTACCAGAAGCAGGTGAGCATGAAGCGCTGATAGAAAGAAGCTTGTCCTTGTGGGAGGGTTCTATTCAGAACTGATCATATCAGTCAGGGTCTACCTCTTGCTAGCGATCCTCATTTGTACTTTCTGCTTTCCTGTTCTATGTGACCAGTGTGTAGAAAGACAAAGGTGATGCTTGTGGAGCTCCTCATAGCACAAAAGGAAACCTTGGTGTTTGGAAGGGGGTTTTCATCGCTTTCTGAAACTGCTCTGGCTTCTGTATCGAGGGATCAGTCACAAAGTGATGCCCATGTGCGAAAGAGAGCAGATGTTGTTTTCTGGTTTTCCCTACAAATCATCACAAGAAGCTGAACTTGGTTGCAAAGCCTGTTTTTCATTCCTGAAGATGAAGAAACTTTCAGTTCCCTCAGTGCTTAAATCCAGTAATCAGGCTTGTCAGTGCTTAAGTCTGGGCTTATCCAGTAAACTCAAAGCTTTCAGAGACCTTTTAGTCTCCCCTTAGTATGGCAGGGAGCCTGACTGCAACTTCTATTTCAAACACAGCAATGGCCTAATCCTGATGCTAAAAGATGCCTGTATCAGATCTAAAGAGCCATGACAATTGCATTTATTAATCGCCTTATGTTTTGACTACCGTTATCCTTTCTTTGGAAATACCACTGACCACTTGCACTGTGTTTTTGACATGCTTGTTCTACAATTGTCCCAGAAGTAGCCCAGTGACCTATTCTGATACCTTTGTGAGTGTTAGGTCAAAACTCTACCATTGTTATCTGTCCCAAGAGAATATTCTAACTTGTCTAGAAAGAACAAGCTAATAGTTAATACAGTATAAAAGGTGAGAGTTCCTAAGACTTAACCATCATGTCAAGAGGAGTTACTGCTATTGGGGTTGTTTTTTCATGAAGATATGGGGGGTTTTATTATGGTTTGTCAAGATATTTTCAGAAACAATCAGCTTAGCAGGAAAGCCTGAGAAATTCAGGTCATTCCATAAGACCTTTGAAGGCTTATGTTGAATACTTCTAAATTAAAGTATTTTAAGACACTTCTCACAGCACAGGGGTTCTAGAGAAATGGCAGGAAGCTTCCCTGTCCTCTGTGTTACTAGATAAAAAAGCTCTTCTAAGGCTTTACTTTATCAGTGATGCAGTGTTAAAATCTGAGGCTGCTCTTAGGCTGTTTCCTGAGCACAGAAGAGGTGCTTCCCCCTGGCTTTAAACTACTCAAGCCTTACTTCAACCTTCCTCTAAACACTGTAGGATTAATGGCCAGCCCTCAGCAGTTAGACCTAAGTTTATTGTTGTTTGCCAATCATTCTATATCATCAGGTGGTTCCAAGTTTCTATATTGACATGGAATATCCAAGTGTGTTTTACTTTGCCATCTCTTGTCTTCTCTTGTGTCAGCCCAAAGACATTGTGCTGGAATGGGGATTCAAAAGAAGTTAAATACGAGCAGATAAAAGCAAGGGCTCTATGTACAAATGATGTGAATTGCAGCCAGTACTCCAGTGTTGACTGCACTTGTACTGTTTACTTGATGGTTAGGAAGATGCTTGAAAACTTAACTGACTATAGCATGTAACGCAGTTATCCATCTACAAAGTAAGTAACTGCAGAAGTAAAAATTAAGATAATTGAAGAAAGTGGCCTCAAGACATTTCACATAAGAAAACACAGGAATTCAAAGCAGACTCCAGGTTTAGTCTTACTGAGTTAAAAAGGATAGGATCCATGGAATGCTTTTCCTTTCCGTTCTGAAAGGAGGGAGGCACATGAGGTAAAGAAAATGTTTTGGTCTCTTTTTATATGAGCCAAAATGAAAAGAATAGGAAGAAAAGGGCTTTCCTTGCAGAATAAATCAATTAAAGGGAGGTAGTTTGAATAGTCAGTCAGAATGCTAAGCTGCCGGAGAACCTATATAAAACCCCTAGTCAAGGATTCTTTTGCACATTGACATCATGCCTTCTGTCCAGAGGAAGAATTAAATAATATAACTACTTAATTCCTCACAACAGAATTGACCTTGGCTATCTCAGTTAATGAGTTCAAATGTACAGTCTGCGAACAAGCTTGATATTGCGGGTTCCTTTGACTGGGTTTCCCTTTAGCAGGTGATTGCTTTGGAGAGGAAACAAGTTTTGTAAGCTGTAACTTCCTATACAATACCAGACTTTCCTGTAATTCCTCTAAAAGCACAATTATCTTTGGTCTTGGTTATGAACTCCATGAGCTATTCAGACTGTCAGAGATAAAGCGATCTTCAAGGTTTCCTTTTTACCCAGAACTCCTTACACCCATGTGCATGCACCCTTTTCTTTGGGTCATAGTCTTTAAGTTGTCTTATCTGAACTTTTGCATTTGTTTAACATACAGTTGGGCTGAGAACATTGGCTTTTTTCATAGAGCACAAATGAAAGCAGTCAATGTATTGAATTGCACTAGGCAACTTGTCTTCCCATTTTAACATGCTTTTTGGACAGATTATTTATTCTGAAGGGTTTGTTAACAGAGATGGGTCATGAGATGATAGACTTCCAGTGTAAAAGAGGTTTTTTCTTTCTAATATTTATTCATTTTGCAGTTTATATTCTGTAAAATGACACTTTTTTGTTGTTTAGTAGTCATTTTCTATAGAATGAAACTCTACAAAAGTCATTCTGACAGGGTTGACAGATACAGGGATAGGGCTCAGCTGCTGTAGACTTCTAAACTTGTTGACAGCCTTAAATAATCAAGTGCTGTGTGGAAGGATAGTGAATGTCGGTTTTAATTTGGTGGTCAGAATAAAGCTGCTGCAGGGCAAAATTGTTATTGCTTAACACTTCAAACTTTGACCTTGTTATTCTGGGGTCCCCAGCACAGGCCTGACAAACCACAGATAACATAAAGGCTTATACAGATACCTTTTATATGCACTTCATAGGGCATTCTGGTTAAGTTTTTGTTTAGGAAGCCTTATAGTAGCAATAATGAATACTCAGCCACACTTTTCAGATATACATTTGCACACACATTAGATACACACCAGAAATATGGTAAATGCTCCATCCCTGGCACTGTTCAAGGCCAGGTTGGACAGAGTCTTGCGTGACATGGTCTAGTGTGAGGCTTCCCCGCCCATGGCATGGGGTGTTGGACCTGGATGATCTTAAAGTCCTTTCCAACTCAAACAATCCTATGATTCTGGCCTTGATTATATTGTGGGATTTGAAACCTTGTAATTAAAATAAAAGAAACTAAAACACCAACAACCCAAATGCAACAAACTATTGCTAATTCCTGTTCAGGCTGTAAATTGCTTTTTCTCTCAGGTTTTTAATTTGTTAGCAGTCAATCTAATGATAGAAACATTTTGTCAATATTAGTAATTACCTGCAAGTGATCATATATTAGCTATTTCCTTCTCACTCACAAGGTAATGACTTTATATCATCAGTTTAGAGTGTCTTCCAAATATTATCAGCCCTGGGTCTGGCTGTGGTTAGAAAGAAGAGGAAAGAAACAGACTTGCTTTTGATGCCCTACAAACATGTCTAACAGACTTCTGTCAACTGTGTAAAAAAAAATTACACATAGCTATACTTACCTGAAATATGAAAGCATTATGGGAAGGCAGTATGTAACAGGACTTGTTCTTCAGCTTCCATTCAATGGTCTTAATACACATACAAATGCTGTCATGAAACTAAAGACTTTTCTTTTATGGTTAATGGTATTCATACTTTTGGATCCTAACAATCCTAAATTCCTGTTTTTAACTCGGTTCCTGTTGTTACTTATTTGCCTGTTAAAATGATAGCATTTGCATAGAGGTACATTTGTCTTGAAGACACTTAAGTAACTTGCTGATCAGAGATTTATATAGTTGCTATGTCCTTTATTGCATTTCTATCAGTGAATTCAAAGATGCAAAGGCAAAACACGTGGCAACAGTAGGTTATGAAAAGAAGTTTGACAAATGAATTGGTTCGCCACCTACACCTCCTACTCTTCCTTTGCTGGCAATTGTAAGATCTTCAACCTTCCCAACGATATGATTTTAAACATAAAAATCCCACATCCACATTAACACTGTGGATCAGGTGCTCAGTGATGGAAAATATCCTAATGAAAGTAAATGTAGTTTCTCTTCTAATAAATGACCAAACAGCACCTACATTCTCACTGTCATATGAATGCTTACCTGTCTTGTCTTAAGACATGTCTATAATCCTTTAAGCTTTCTTCTTTTCAAAGGTAGAATGTGTAATGATAAGCACTGCTTAAAATGTAACTGCTTTTCTTGTTCTGTTTCCCTCCTCTCATACAGTGGAGCAGATTACTATGACTATGGCCATGGACTGAGTGAAGAAACATACGAATCTTATGGTGAGTAGCTTTGTAAGCTGAATGACTACAGTAGTACACTCTTGGAAAGATATAATCAAAGAACTCCTATAAGACAAGCTTCAGCTCTGCCCTGGGTAACAGCTGTTCAGTGATCCCTGCATCGCCACATTGATCTTTGTGTGGTTATTGAGAAAAATACTGAAGGGGATTGTCTGTGGTCTCTCAGCGAACATAGTTGTGTGAAACTAAAATCAAGGAAATAGAATATCAGAATCTAAATCAAGTATCCTTTTCCTGTCATGTTCAGTGAGATTTAAGGCAAAAACATGGGGCATAGGACCTTTTTTCAGGAGCTGTTTGCAGCTGAAAGCAAATGCTGCTAGTATGGCACAACTGGCCACACTTGCTAAGAACCTTAGTACCAGGTAAGGACATGCTGAAGTTCTCAGTTGAGTCAGGGCCTAATTGAGTGCATTTTAGACTCGTATGGTCTTTTTGTATTAGTTAACTTTCATGCATCAGTGTTGGGAAATCGAGCAGGGAGTCATTATGTAAAGGTTATGGAGGCACTTTAGGTAGCTAATAGACATGAGGGCAGTGGGTTACTCATATGGAGACAAAACAATACATAATGAAGCAAAAAACATATGCCAGTGCTAAAGATCACATTTTTTAAACCTAGAAGTGTGGTAGTGACACCTTAATTAAGCGAAATCTGTTATGGATTAGGAGCATAAAGCATGTTGAAAGGCACCTTTGCCTAAGGGATAAATGTTAAATCTCTGGCTAGAGATCAGAGAAATCTAATCTAGATCTCTCAAATCTCAAACACTGGAGGACTGTTAGGAACTAGTGTGAAGGAGCTGTGATTCTGGTTTATGGATGCCTCAGTGATTTTAGAGCTCTACTTAGTCTTCTATGGTGTATTTCTTGACCTCCATTTAAAATGCTTCCTGCTGGGAACTAAAATGACCTCAACTAAGTTGTGATAAATGCAACTCATACGGAAGTTTACTCGGTGTTGTCTGCTTAATGTAATTATTTTGCTTTAAAGGGAAAGTTTCTTCATCAAAAGAGGTCACTTGAAATTCCTCTATCCCCCAGCACTTTCAACTGGTGTTGATTTATATATATATATATCTTAAATCTTTATTTCAGCATTAAACTGTTTTCCATTATAAGTGTAAGACTTGTAAGACTATTTTGTGAATGTAAATTTGATGGGGAGGAAATATAAGAAATTGATTAATGTAGATGGTTTCCCCATCAGCCTATGTGGGCTGTGGTATTTAAGGTTGAAAATATGGATTTTTTTCATTGCTTTTGCATTTAAAGTTGTTTTTGTATTTATCAAAGCACAGCCACTCAGAATATTAAGTGTTGTATTTACTCAAATTGAGAGGAAGACTTATAAATACCTTGAAGAATGATTATGGGTTACAGCCATGTTCTTGCAAATACAAATAGTTATCCACTTTATTTAAATAGCTGACCTTCAAGTGCATCCTTAAATGCAGAGTTAGATGCTAACAACCATCCTTACAGTACGTAAAGAACATTAGGTGCCTCGAGCTAGAAATTCATGAGGCTGCATAGTGAGCAGAGAGCTGCCTAGTGCTGGCCATGAGGAAACACAGATTCCCAGGAAGTACCTAAAGTTTTCCTCCTGAGAAGCTCACTTGCCAGTCCAGAGAGATGAATATCAGCATTTTTAGGATTCGGATCCCTGAACGGCACCAAAATGAAAGCTGATAAAAAGGTGACTTTATCATACAGAGATAGGACCAATTGCTTGAAAAGGAGCAAACATTCCCCTTAAACTGTAACCAACTTTGCGCTTAAACAGTTCCTTGCAGTGGTGCTTAAAAGCTGGGATATCTTTAATTCTTACCCCTAGCTTTTATTGCTAGGCTAGGGTTCTCCTTGCTTAATACAAGCCTTGCTTTCTGTGTGATTAAGCAGCGCAAGAGGTTGCTTCTCAAGTATGTTGCTGTTATCAGATTCCTGTGCAACTTGCCTGACGCAGAAGCCTCCAGTTTTTATACCAAGTTTGAACTTTTACCTCTTGGGCAAATGTTCTGGCCACAGAGCTATGATGTATAACTTGGGCTGTGCAGGCAAACACCTACAGTTTAAAAACTAAAGTAGTTAGGATGAGATTTCTATGAAGAAATTGTGAAATTGGACCCTTGATTTACAAGGTTCTTGTCACCAAATTTCAGCCAACTATCATCTAAGCAAGTTATCATTCAAAGTGCAGGGCTCTTTGAATGTTAACTTTGATTTATTTATTCTAATGGGCTAGAAAGACAAAATGATGCCTGTGTGTTAGATTACAGTACATTTGGATTCCAGCCTTAGCTTCCAGATTGTATTGGGTTCACACCTCTCTGCTCAGGGCAGGGCAATTTTCCCAAAGTAGACAAGGAAATACATAGCACTGTTTTCAGATGTATTTGCTTTGTATTTGGGGAGGGGTGGTGTTTGTGGGTGGCTTTTATTTTCATTGGGGTTTTCTTGTTATTTTGGTGTTTTATTGTGTGTGTGCTTTGGCTTTTGCCTTTCAGGGATGATTTAGTACTCTAGTGTTTACTTGACTGAAGTTTACCCAAGTGCTGTTTCATTATGCTCTCCCTCTTGCTGTGAATACCTGGCACAGTATGACCCTAAATTAAGACAACACTTTGCTACTTTCTGTTAATATTTATTACCACTGAAGTGTTAAATATAGTTTGTTTAAAAACTTCTTTCATTGTCAGTTCAAAGAAGCAATTTTCCTTGCTCTCAATACTTTTATAATCTGCCTTTGTATATCTTACATTTTAGAGGAGAAGTGTATGCTTATAGTGAGGCTGGACATTACCCCTAGATTATTGGAAGCTACATGTGTTTGTGGTGATACTGGAGGCTTTTCTCTATTGGATCGCATATCTGAATTAAGCTTAAGTTGGTACTGATGCCAAGGAACTTAGCGTAGCTTATTTGCTTATGTGGAATTTATATCCTCCATTCATTTAATCCCAGCATAATTATTTGTAGGTCTCCTACTGTAGCTGACATTCCTGTGTTTCTGCAACAAGCAGGTCCACCTGAATGCCAGAGCCCTATATGTTTTTGCTGTTAGCCTGTCTCGCTCCCTGCTGTTATGTGCATTGTGGGATAGCTTATGTGTTGTACACAGATTTTTTGGGGGTCAGTTGTTAGACTTTGTAAATAAAATATTGCTACTTAATTCACAATTCAATAAGGACAAAATAAATACATCACCTGAGAACACTGAAAGGGCTCTAACTATTGTTTCCCTTCTTGTAGGTCAAGAAGAATGGACCAACTCACGACACAAGGCACCTCCTGCAAGGACAACAAAAGGAGTCTACAGAGACCAGCCATATGCCAGATACTGATTGTACTGTCTGATGTTGTGAAATATCCAATCTCCACCAGTCCTGTATACTGTTCAAAGTAATTTTTTCTATGAACAATCCCTTTTTATTAACTCAAAGCGCATAAAAAACCCCTGAATGGATGGACTGAACCTTAAAATCTTTTGTTGAAAGAACAACCTGGACAGAAAGAAATGTAAACCGAGGAACTTTGTTATTTCCAAACTGTATTTGAGACAAAATAGGTGATCAAAAAAATAACCTTTGATTAACTAGTGTTAAACAGAAAAATAGGTTTACTAAATCTGTTAGTCCATTCTTTTAACAGAAGCGTAACCTTTTATTTTAAAGGTTTTCAGCAGTTTAGTTTTTAGCTTTTCTTTTCAGTCATTTGCTAGATTCTCTCTTTGCAAACATGCGTAAAAAGGGAAGCCAATTCCAAATGCAAATAATGTGGTATTTTGTAACTCAAGTCTTGAAATGTTCTGTAGTGTTAAGCAAAGTTTTGCCCTTGCTTGATACTAAATAAACTTTTGAAAGAAAATCAGTGTGTGTGAGATTAATTTTATGCTTTATCTGATAATAAAACTCCATAAATAGTAGTAAACAGGGAGAAGTGTTTAACAGCGATCACCATAAAAGGCTCATCTTAAACATTGCACCACTTCTTTAAAACAATGGTATAAACCTAAATGTTATCTATATATACTTACAGTAGATTAAATGCTGGTTAAAGTATCCAAATGGTATGGATCTGCTTGAGTGCCACATTAAATCAAAATCTTTATTTTTTGGTTAAAAATGGTTTAAAATAGCTGAATTTTCTGGAAAGCTGTGATTAGTTTTTCATCTTGTTGAGCATTTTTTCACTAGTGCAACTTTGGAATTTTTAAGAGCATTTTGGTACCTTAATGACCACCTCGTTCCGTGCTGGAAGCAATAAACACAAAGCTTTTAAAGACTTTCTGACTTGACTAATTGAGGTCGCTTTCGTCAGAGGCAGAGGATGTGTAACCCTTAAAACGGTCTTCATTTGCAAAGGTAAATAAATCAAATCAGATTTTAATCTCACTTAATTTATCTTTAATATAAGCAATAAAAGCAGGGAGGCTGCAACTTAGCAAGTTTCCTTTTAGAATGTAGGAAAGACTATGAGGACCCTAAATTCTCCTTTTAAAAGGTTTAATTTGTATCAGTAGTCTAAAAAGCCTTAGCTTAGCTAGTTAAATTTGGTCAAACTATTCCCTATTAAACAACTGTAAAACCTCATAACCAATAGCTTGTAATATATTCTTTTCCCATAAATTCTAGTAACTTAAACATTACAGATGTTACCTAAAGCTTTTTGTTTATTAAGTTTCTATTAATTATAGTTTTATTTACATTGTTTTCTTTAGTTATTAGTTGGAAACCTTTTAAATTTAGTAAAAACATCTTTTTTTCTTCTCTTGTCAGGAAACCCACCTCCTTGGACAGCCAAAAGAACAAAAAACTGAATCTTCTGATGCTTTGGTAGGTATTTTCACTCATCTGTGAAATTATCACACGAGTAAAGGAGTATTTGATCAGGTCCTTAAGTCTTTATACACAAGCCTTTAATTTATGTAATCAGTGCAGGTACTAAGTTGTAGGTCATCAGAAATCATTGGCTCTGTTCGGTTCCGATGTGAAAAGCTATCATTAAATAGGACATTAAACTGTCCCAGTGTGTGGACAATGTCCTGTGGCTGTTTATTGAGAGGTATACGTAGCTTTGACAACATGTCAACCAAATAAGTATTTCATTGGACCGAGGAATGAAAACGGATGTGATTTTGTGCTGGTAGTGTTCAGATGGGAATGTGAAACTCTAATCTGGTCAGCAAATACTTCTAATAGGGTTTCCCAAAGCTGAAGAAAGCATTTTGTAGAATTAGTTTCTAAGTCAAGCATTTCTGCACAAGGAGCAGACTGATTTTTGGCACAGAGGAAGGAGAGCAAATCCATTGAGAAACATTAGCTGAAGAAATAGCTAGCTCCACATTTTCCAGTGGATTCAATATATAAAGAAATATTGTATTTATGCTCAGATTGTGTTTTTTAAATAGAACAGGTTTTTTTCTTTATTTCCTATTTGGGATGGTAGTTTTTCTTGCTAACCTCATGATCTCAGTGCCTTTAGTTGACATCACTTAAAAGTTCTCTACTTTGAAATATTGCATACATTGCACTGCCTCTGCATGCCACAGTAAGTTTAAGAGACTGCTGTTATAGACTAAAGGAGCTTTATGTCCATCCAAAATGGGTTCTTTAGCATAGGACCCTTTTGAGGTTAGGAGAACTTGGAGATTTCTGCTCTCTTGGGCTCAGATGGCAAAAATTTGATACCGACTGCTGGGACAAAACTGAGTATGTAAATACCTCCCATCTTAAATCACATATGATCAGTTACATTCAGACATGACAAGATTTTATTTGCAAATATGAGGTTTAATATTAACCAAATACAATGAGACTTCATGGGCTGAAACTAAAATACCTAGGAGCAAGGATGGCTAGTAGGCAAATAAGTGAATCAGGTGTGAATTTGACCACCTGTAATATTTATCCAGCTCTAGGGGTTTTATATGCCATCTTACTGTCTACTACATGGAGGATGGATGTATCATAATGCATTTGCGCTGCTTCTCTGCTACTCTGCCCTGAAGTCCTATAAACTCTAAATTACTTCAAGCTCCGTTTCTGGAGGGAAAAAGTGTGTGCCTGTCAGGTCATGCAGAGGCTGTTTGAGTGCACCATAGTGTTACAGGATGCATAAGACTGGATGTTGCAGGTCACATGTGTAAATGAAAATCACCTTCCTAAGAGCACTCTCATCCTATGGTTGAAGTGGTTGTTTTGGTTGTATGCTAGATGTGCATCCCTTTATGCATGTGGTGCTCCTGTTAAGTAGCGGTGGCCTATGTTGGTGTGAAAGTTTGAGTCCAATTTTGTTCTTTTAATGAGTTGCAAGATCTGAATTTGATGTATCTAAAAGTGTCCATGTATTGAGCATAATAGTGGTATTAATTTTAAATCTGTTAGGTGCCCCATCCCTGGCAGTGTTCAAGGCCAGGTTGGACAGGTCTTGGAGCAACCTGCTCCAGCAGAAGGTGTCCCTGCCCATGGCAGGGGGCTGGAACTGGATGAGCTTTAAGATCTCTCCAACCCAAATGACTCTCTGATCCTATAAATATCATTTCTTCCAGCATTCCACATTCTGTTTCTCCTAAAAAAATAACAGTTGTATCAATTCTTATGTTCTATATGTGTGTGTACAATAAACTACATCAGTTCAAACTACCAGTGTTAGATAGAAACTATGTATTTGCAGTACAGAACTTCTCTTGGCAGTACCTGTAACAACATGCAGTAGTGTTCTGCTGTTGCATTTCTGGGGGGTTGGAGGAGTTTTGTTCTCAAATAAAACCCATCAGATGTTGAACAGAAGGAAAAATAATAAGGTCTCAAGACTTAAAATGCATCAGTGTGGAAGGCAGCCTTTCTTTTGTGGCAAATTAACCTTGAAGCGTTTTGCCATTTCACTGGGGTTTTGTATTCTTACACTGGTCAATTGCTGTATGTAACTGGTCAAACAAGTAATGTTAATGATTATAATTAACCATATAATTAATTTGCCTTTATTGAACCACTTTATCCCATTTGCATTGAATTTCAGTGTTAGCTCCTGCAATATTTTCCCTAAATCTACAAACATTTATTATATATGTAATTGTCTGGTCCTACTGCTTACAATCTGGCAATCTTAAAGAGTATCCATAGGTGCTGTTCTTGGGATTTATACAAATAAATGATGCTTTCCTCTTTTTCAGGAACTTCTGCCATGACAATTATGGACTGCTTAGAGCACTGAACTTACCTGTGTGCCCAGACAACACTGAGATGGGCTGCAGAGTATGAAAATCCTGTATTTCTTGTATAAAGCCTTAAAGTGTATAAAAGTGTACACTTCTAATAGAATTGTATATTTAAAATCTTCATTGTTGAGTGATGCAGCAGTGTTTTATTTGGAGCTCAATAAAAACTTTTCATCCAAGTTCCTGTTACAAAGCAATAATGCAGCCTCATGTTCCTCCAGTGACTTCTTTAGCCTTACGCAGCAAGGGTAAGACAGCGTGTGAAGTCTCGTGACTAGAATTGAAATGGTTTGGGCAGTAGCTTGTCTAATGGGTGAACAACATGGATAAGTTAAAACGAAGATCGGTATCTTACGCTGAAGCTTTTCTTAATAGCTAGTTGTAAAAAGGTCTACTTAAAACAAGACTCTTGGCTAGAAATGATACTCTTAACTTCCATTTCCTTCAGAAACTTGCATAACATGGTGTTTTAATCTCTGTCAGTTATACTCTGCTGATTATTCTCTTTCACTTGGTGTTTGCATAGAGATGTTTTCTTTAATACACAGCCACAGGTTTTCTAGTAGTAGTGTTGGATGAGGCTTTTACACCCTGACCAATCTTGTATCTAAAGGTCACGTTTCCTCAGTGCTGTTTTATATTAACAGTGATTGTGATAATTTGTAACAGAAATAAAATTCTGATAATCTAATTTCTTGTGTTCTTTTTCCTAAATACTGCTTGCAAAGTACCAGTGAACGATTTCTCAGTGATGTTTCCATGAAATGAGGTTTTTATTCACTGAATCTCAAAGAAAATCCCAAGAAAAGCATCGTTTGGTTCAGTCTTGTTTATTTTGCCTTGAAAATAAGCAATATCACTGAATAGCTTTACACCTTTTCTTTGACATATGTTCCTAACTTCTAATACCATACACTGACTATTGCAGATTGCTGTTAACCCTGGTGCTGTTCAGAGTGTCATGAGTAAGGAATTGCTTCTAATAGTAAAAAAGCCTGTATTTTTAGCCTTCAGGTATTTAATGTCATTTTATAAGTCAGTCTCAATTTGGGAAGATTTTTCCCTGCCATGGTCTCTCTGTGTTCAACTGCATTTCTGCAGTGTTTTCCACAGTAATTATTAAAATAAGTAAAAGCAAAATCCAAAACCTTTGAACAAGTACAAGACATGTATAATAATTAGGCTGACAGGCAGGAACCTCTGGTGTGGAACTGCAGCTAACACTTTAGGTGCTAGCCAAGTATAAAACTGTATCTGGATACTGTGGGGTGAATTGAGATAAGCAGAATGCAGTTTCACTTGCTGTAATTTGGACTGGACACCAGGATTACCAACACAATCTCATTTGAGGAGTGCTGTGAACTATTTAAGGAGTGAAGTATCAAGGCTTCCACTCTGGAGTCATGAACAACAGAGATCCTTACTGTCAATACTTAAGGATTTTGGTGGTATGACTTATAGTCACACTGAAATATCCAGCAAATCTCATAGCTTTCCTGAGATCTTGTCTGGTTACTGAGTGGGCTAACACAGGATGTGTTAAGGTCCAGTCAAAGCGGGTTGACTGCAGACTCTCCACATGTTTCTCAGGCAAGTACTTTGCTTATTTCACTAAAAGCTTTTGAGGATTGACTGTTCCTATGCTTTGAAATCAGGATTTCATTTCTGCTGGGATTTATTGCCACTAGGTAGAGATTTTTATTTCTTGTGATTGTGTTTTGAGTGAAGCTTGGGTCCAATTGGAATAACTTGGTCGTTCACTTCAAGAGACCATGTGTGTGTGTATATATATATATGTGCATCCTGCCTGTCCTGTCATTGATGACTTCAACCTACACTGTGCGTGTAGTGCTGATGCTCTGTTGTGTGATACCAGTTCTACATGACATGTCCTTGCTCAAAACCTGTACTTAAGGCAATGAGCCTGCTATTTCATACGAATTTTTCCAAGCTACATCACAGTCTTTCCAATACTGCTTATCCTGCTATGTGGATGTCTCCACATTTAGGTACATAATAAATGTATGAAATAACTTGAGGTCACATATCTTTCTAAATGATGTTGCAAAGGATACATTTCAAGTTGGAACTTTGTTCTTCTGGGCAAGAAAACTGAAGATTAAGGGTCAAAATACAGTGTTAAACTTTAAAATACATACATATATAATTATTGGTGATGGGATCAAATCTGCTCGAGTGGTTCTGCTTTGATTTCTCCACACAACTTTGCAGTCTCTTTTATCTATTTTAATATTATAGATGGATTTTTCCAGCAGGCTCCCAGTTGTTGTAGAAGGCCTAACTTGTACTAGGATTCCTAGGTTACCAATGTCGAAAATCTCAGTATTGGTGTGGCTGAGTAAATGCACACCAAGAATCAGAGGATCTTTGACTTTAAGTTTATGATAAAGACTAATTGGCTGAAGGGTCTGAGAACTGTTTTCACAAGCTCAGCAGTTTTTGCCCAAGTTAACTACATTTGTTTAATGGGGAGAAAAACCCCTTTGGTAATGGAAATTACTGAAGGTATTTAGTGTTGAAGCACATATCACTAAGATGATAAATGTGCAGCCTCAGATCCTCAATGAGTTTTGCAGTACATTGACCCTTGTCTTCAGGCTTCCCCTACCACTGTAAGTCAAGAGAACATCTCTGGCAAACTTGGCTTTTAAAAATGCTTAGAAATTGTAGCCGAGGGCAGAAATAAAGCTGCTTTGCTGTGTTTTCTTTTTGGGGTTCCTCACTGGGAAAGCATTAAAGGATGAAATGTTGACATTCCTGAAAATAGTAAATTAGGGAATGGGCTTAATGGGAGCTTCCTCTTTTCAGTTAAAGATGTACTTGAAAATTATGGAATTAAAATAAGTTAGATTTAATAAAGGTTTATGACAAAATTTGACAGGAATCTTTATACCCAGGGATCCAAAATAACTCGTGCTCTTTCAAGAGAGACAGCTACTGAGCTGCAGCTCCTGACTAAACAAGGCTCTGCTCCTATTACCCTGAGAGAAATCAAATGTAAATGAGTCCTTGGAGCTGAGTTTCTGCTTTTGCAGAGCTAAACACTTCACCAGCTCTTTGTGCCTGGAACCATTTGCTGTAAAATAGCTGAAGTTATGTTCTTGCTGAAACGTCAAGTTTTCACTTGAAGTGAGATGCTGACCCTTTGTGAAGATAAAGGGAAGGTGTTGGTGTTTTACTGACCTCCACAGGCTGTTTTGGTTGGGTTTTTTCTCCTTGTAGTGGACTGCTCCAATGCTTACTCGAGCAGCAGCCTATGAACTCAATACTGCATTGTCTTCTATGGCAAAAGAGTGAGTGGTGACTTCTGCTATTGCTGTTTGCGGAAGATCCTGATGCCCCTAAACATCTCATGAAAATGAAAACAATTTGATAAAGCGCCTTATTTCTTCAGTCTTCTATTAAAAGCTGGTGTTTCTTAACATGGAGGTAGCTGGTTACTGTAGGTTTCTCACAGAGAAAACGTGGACTCTGTCTCACAGAACCCGCTACTCAAGGATGTGTTAAGAAAGGAGAATGCTTTTGTCTCTGAGATCATTCTTCTGATAATGCAAATACCAGTTCAGTACTCCATGGATGAAGATGCTTCAGCCAGCAAGACTGCTACAGAATTACACTGCTACACATACATTCGTTGACTTTGAGCTTTTACTAAATCATTTTGCAATGTTCGTATCACAACATAAATCCTGCTTTATAAATTCAGTGGATCTCTCAGGATAGTTAATTACAGGCTTGAAAGCAAATGAGAAGCCTGAGTATAAGCTATGGTGAATGCTGCCTACATGCAATTGGAAATCCTCTGATGAATCAGAATTATCCATATGTGGAAATTAACCTTACTCTGTTTAGTGTAAGTTTCAGTTGAGCACTTGAGGCTCTAACTTGAAGTGGTTTGAATACAAAATTCCCTTAGATATTTAAAATATTCCAGTGATGATTTGCTCATACAGCATATTAGTAAGAAAAGTGTGTGTGGTTTTTTGATCATTCACTTGAAGACTGCATTACTGTTACATCAGAAATAGAGTCCATCTAGCACTGACAGTGTTAAGGAAGTGTAAATCAAGAAAGCAGAGATGATCCTCGGGCACTTCTGTGTCTCCAAGGAACAGTGGGATAAATGCATAAGGGGTTGCGGTAAAGTTTTGCTCTGTGTTCTGTGGTGGTGATCATGACTTGCATTTACTTTATCATTACGCTTGTTACAAACTAGAGGAAATGAAAATTGAAAAACAGGATGAGTGATGGGGAAGCATCCTTGTTCCAGACGGGAGAGAGTTATTTCTCTTCCTAGTATCTGGTGCAGTGCTGTGTTTTGGCTTTAGTCTGGGAACAATGCTGGTAACACAGGGATGTTTTGGTTGTTCTCAGTAGCACCCTGATCAAGTACTTTTCAGTCTCATGCTCTGCCAGTGAGGAAGGGCACAAGAACCTAGGAGGGAGCAGAGGCAGGACACCTAACCGAAGTCAGCCAAAGGGGTATTACATACCATGGCACATCCTACCCAGTGTAGAAAGTGGGGGGAGTCACCTGGAAGCCCCAGATCGCTGCTCAGGTCAGGCCAAGTATTGGTCAGCGGGTGGTTAGCAATTGTATTTTGCATCACTTGTGTTTATTGTTTGTGTTTTTTTCCCTTTCCTCTTTAAGTTTTATATCTCTGTTCTTGTTATTCCCCTATTATTATTAGTAGTAGTATATTACTTAGTTCTTAAACTGTTCTTATCTCAACCCATGGGCTTTACATGGTTTTGATCTCCTCCCCATCCTGCCTGCGGGAGGAAGCAGGGTTTGAGCAAGTGGCTGTGTGGTGCTGAGATAGGGTGAGGTGTCCCTGAGGAACTGGATGATCTTAAGGTCCTTTCCAACCCAAACCATTCTGTGATTCTATGTTAAAAGCAATCTAAGTACTAAAGGCCAGTTTGGATTTAAAATTTGGGAATGGAAGAGGAAAGCCCCCATATTCCCTGAGCTAGACTGGAAGTCATTCAATAGCTGCTAATCTTCAAAATGTCCTCTTTTGGCATAGACTATTCCACCTTTGTCATAGACTTATTGCAATTATTCCCTGGAGTTCACTCTTGAATTAGGTGTATTTGGTGTTAGGAAGCTGAAGTGATGCATCTTAGTTCTGAGGGGTAAGAGAAACATAGGTCACAGGCATGGTCTATGTAACTAACATTTTAACCTGCATACAGCTAGTCTGGCATTGGAATCCCCCACACAGTAGAAATAACTTCATTAATTTTTGGTGATATGCTTCAAAGGTATAAGCGGACAAGTTCTGTAAATGCCACAATCAATACTCTTTTGAAAGGTCACTGCAAGTACTCCTGAATAATATTTACATGCATGTGTACAGAATTTGATGTATTTGGTAAGGGCTCTTCAGAAGAATAATTCAAAGGACAGAAGATGATATCTTACTGTGAGTGACTTGAAAAGCTTGATTATGGTTTATAATTGCTTGCACAAGGAGAGAAATAACAAGTACTAAATGACTCTAATCTAGTAGGGGGAAAAAAGTAAGAACTAATGCTGAGTGTAAAAGCCCTGCAGTTTTAAATGAGAAATTAGGCTCAGATGAGAGTGATTAACCACAGCAGCAAGCTACATACAGAAGAATGGGCTTCTCCTGGTTTTCCTACATAGTAGATGAGACTGAATGATCTAACAACTGTCTGAACTTGAAAGTTGTAGATCAGTGATTACGTATAATTGTAACCATCACAAGAAAGCTGTTTTTCCTGATTTGGAGGCTAATAGAGTAATCTGTGTGGGTTGAGATGACAAAAATACCTTTTCTTAACAAGGATGGATTCTCCATTTCTGTATATATATTGCATACATATGTCTTTCTGCCTTCACAATGCAAGTCAGTGTTTACTGATGCTGACGTACCAACACAACTTTTGTTACTCGTGCAAACACCTTTTAGTGTATACTGCTGTGGTGAACTCAAATCGTGCTTTCTGAGAACAGCATCTACTTATGAAGCTAACGGAAGTCTCTAAATTTAAAGAAACAGGCTGGATTTCTCAGTTCTGATTTATGTATCTATAACTCAGATGACAAACTTGACTGCTTGCCCGTTGTTTTTGAGGAACAAGCTCAAAGATTAGCTATCTTTCTGACACAAGTACACTGACATGAGTCATTGCAGCCTCTGGAAGACTTGGCTCTTCCCCCTTGACTCATGTGGGTGAATAAATGTATTTGGATGTTCAAAGCTTAGATGCCTGAAGTGAAGCATGATGAATCCCACTCACATTCCTGTTCCAAATCCAGCTTTGCTGATACTTTGAAAACAGCAGCAATTGAAGGTTCTGGAAAGAAATAGGTACTTGGAGAAAAGCACTGAAGGCTGCTCCCATAGCAATGTGCGTACAAGGTATGGTTTGCTACACATATAGAGGTTTATCTCGCTATACAGGAGACTATTCCAAATGGGTAGCAGTAGTAGAGAGGATGTGTATGTAGCCATGCTTGTTACCTGCTGTTTGTCCTTCTCTCTGTCCTTCCTTCTGTCCTTCAGCAAAAGTCTTATGTAGTGCTCATTGTAAGCAGAAAAGAAGGGCAGACTGTCTTATGGTGGCTTCTGTTCCAGATATTCCTGGGACATGGCCTTCTTAGCGCATGTATTTATCAGGACATTTGCATAATTGGTGTTTGTTAAACATGGCTACCTGATTTAGTTTGCTAGTAAGCATCTTAAATCTAATGATTACCTACAATATTGGCTGAGAGGACTTGTACAAGAGGGAATTATGGTTGTTAGTTGCTGCTTCAGGGAAAGTTAAATGGGATTGGCTGAAGGAAAGTCCTAGAGACTAGGAAAAGCAGGTGAGTTTCTATGCATAAATACTCAGAACAATAGGAAATAAAAGATTTCCTGTTTCACTCTAGTGTCTAAAATACCAGTATCAAGCCCCCACTGGTAACCATTGGATGCTGCATAGAAGGAAGATAAATACCTCCCGTGTACTTATGCAGTTATCTGGAGCTGCATAAATAAGATTCTGTCTCTTCTGGAATACCGGCAGGAAATCTTTTAACTAGGAATCAGAAAATACACAGTAGTTCTGCTAATGGAAATCTAAAACTTTGTGTTTCTGTGGTTCTTCACATGTAAGGAATTCACTGACTTCCAAACACTGTTGTGTTATGGAAGAGGTGATGCAGATAGTTTTGCTCTATACAGAAGAAAAGCCAAATCAAAGTTTATCATTGGTGCAATATTCCTCAGAAACACAAATTTTCCCAGAAAAACTGTTTTGCAGGAAAACATGTATTGGGAACAGATATATTAAAATTAGTTCTCTCAAAACTTTTAAGATGTCTGTGTTTAAAGCATGGCATTCAGGACATGCCTCGTGTTGCCAGGTCACTTAAAACACATGAGAAAATCAACTGGGAGAGAAAACAACAAAAAGTAGAAACAAGAAAAAGAGGACACAAGCGCAGCACTCTCAAACTGCAGTTCTCTGTATTAACATAGTCCTGGGCAAGCTGCTCTGTGTGGCTCTGTTTGAGCAGGGGAGGGGATAAGATGACCTCAACAGGTCCCTTCCAACCTCACCCATTTGGTGGTTGTGGAAAATAGTAAAGCCACTGTGATGGTCTAGCGGAGTAGAACCCATGTCCTGCAGTGCATTGTGTCAGGTCCACCCACCCTGACCAAAGCCCTGGGAAGCTTTCTCCCCTAGAAAAGATGCCAGATGAACTCTCCTGCATACTCAGCTCTTGTCCCATACGCATGGTGGTGGTCTGCAGATGCAGGGGCAGGAAGTTGTGTCCTGAGCCCATGGGGGTACATGACCACATCTGACCACAGCTCAGATCCCACCAGGGCAGCAATAGAACCACTTGGGAGCCATTTGGAGTTGCTCCTCCTCAGAGCAGCAGGACTGGAGTCAGGGACCGTCCCCTTTGGTTGCAACATCGTCCAAGGGAACTCCTTGAGGTTGAGCCCTCGCTTTTAGGTGAGTGACTGTGCATTTTGGGCCACTGGCCATAAAGTTAAGAGTCAGCAGCGTAGTGGTGAACCTGTGACATCCTCAATGTGTAGTTCATGTTGGTGGGGCTTTAACTGAGTGTAAACAATGAATTTTGTTCAGCCTCAACTTACTGATTCCATGACATTTAAATTGGCATAGTTGCAAGGATGGCCATAGAGGAATTGTTACAGAAGCACAGAATCATAGAATCGTTAGGGTTGGAAAGGACCTTAAGATCATCAAGTTCCAACCCCCTGCCATGGGCAGGGACACCTCACACTAAACCATGTCACCCAAGGTTCTGTACAAGCTGGCCTTGAAGACTGCCAGGGATGGAGCATTCACAACCTCCCTGGGCAACCCATTCCAGTGCCTCACCTCCCACATGTGTACAATGGGTGAAGGAGAAGTGGTTCGACCTATGGGCAGTACTACAGACAATCAAATGGTGCTGTAGATGTGGGGTAGGTGGTCAGGAAAGCGTGTGTGTGCTCAGTACAGGCACAGAACCATTTTGTAAGGAATGATTTAGAGAAGCAGTTGGAGATGGACTGTTTAAAGAGGAATCAGAAAATGAACGTGTTTCCTAGAAAAAAAAGAATTGTAATTATGTTGGCATGAGCAAAAAAAACACCTAGTGTGGTCCAAATTCGGGAACTGACTGTGGGCACAGCCCGGGAGGATTGGGATGAGGATATCTGGGGAGATTCTGATGCAACTGGTGCTGCAGAGGTGGAAGTGTCAGAGGCAAGGAACATGCGAGCCCTCATTAAAGCTAAGAGGCGACAGGTGTTCAGGAGCCCCTGAACCACGATCCGCAGGCTCCTGTCGGTGCCTGAGCTCAGGGAATTGCACATGGAGTTTTTGTGTAAACCGGGTGAAACACAAACACAGAGTCTGTGGAGAGCGTTTGACCAGGGGAGATCGGATACTGTTCAGCAAAGACGAAGCAAGAGGGTGTTGGGTCCAGGAGTGCTTTTGAGCAGCTGACCAATGGCAATTGCTCGACCACCTCCAGAGTGGGTTATTGGGCTGTTGTCAGAGCCCAGGAGCGAGGAGCAGCGGTCACTGTCACAGTGAAAGGGCTGTCTGAGCTACCAGAGGGGTGCAAATGGCTGCTTGAATCCAAGCGGTGTATGAGAGGGCTGCATGGCCGCTCCAGTAGACCCCCGCTTCCTCATGTCACCATACACCCTGAAAACATCCGTTCAGCCTCTTGGGGAGAGAATTCCCGTGGCCATGGAGCACGATCAGCGCCATGGAATGCTCCAGATTGGGATGGGCTTGGGGTTCAGAAAGGAATGAGCTTTGGGGAAAAGCACTGCTGAGAGGGGTACCTCGAGTGAGGCAGCACCATCTGCCCACAGATCACATCCAGAAACCGGTGTAACTGCTGGGAAGAGGCTGAAAGACACCCCAGCGACGGTGCTTTAACCCTTTAAGAGTGGATTTGGACGTTTCAAGGAAGTTCTGTGCCCCACACGTGGTGGGACTGCACCCCAAGAGGCCAGCAGGAGGTGTGGCAGGAAGGGCGCATGTGGAGGTTTGAATCTGTTGATAGATGACTATTGTGTTCACATTCCGAAGTTTGTGTTATGATAAGTTGTAGTAAGCATGCGATGGTAAGCTTAGTAAAATAACTGGGAAATAATGATCCACAGTGAGCATTAGGACTCATCAGGACTGTGACCCCTTTCAACTTTCGAGGCAAGAGGTGACTACCACCATTCCAAGGAAAGCAGCTGAATCATGACCCTTGTCCCCCACACGTGGTGGTGTTCAGCAGGGGCAGGAAGTTGGGTCCTGAGCTCATGGGGGTACATGACCACATCTGACCACAGCTCAGATCCCACCAGGGCAGCAATGGAGCCCCTTGGGCACCATTTGGAGTCGCTCCTCCTCGGAGCAGCGGGACTGCACTCAGGGACTCTCCCCTTTGGCTGGGACATTGTCCAAGGGAACTCCTCAAGGTTAAGCCCTCCCTTTTAGATGTCCAGCTATCTTTTCATTACAGCCTAGTTTTCCAGTTCCCATGGAGTCCATCCAATCATTCTTTGTATTTCCAGTTGACTGCAAGTTTGCCACACTTGAAGGTATGGCAAATGCCACTCACCAAAGAAGGCAACCAGGCTGGTCAGGCATGACTTGCCCTTGGTAAATTCATGTTGGATGTTCCCAGCTACCTTCTTCTCCTTTGTGTACATGTAAATTTGTGTCTGGAGTGGATTTGCTCCGTAACTTTCTCAAAGTTAGGCCAGCCAGCTTGTAATTCCACAGGTCCTTATTCTTGATGATGGACATGACATGCAGGCATCTGGAACAACATTCTTTTGCTTTATATTTAATTATGTATGTTTTGTAAAAAAAAAAAAACCCAAACCTGGAATAAATATTCCTCCAAATCTTCCTGTATTCTTCATTACTTCGTACACTGGACTAGTTCGTTAATATTTACCTGATTGAAAGTAGTTGGGAGGAACCTAGACCTTTAGAGGTCCTTCTTCCTTTCCTGTTTGTAAAACTACATGAAAAGGAGGTTAAAAATATACTACACGCTTTCTTGTTGCTACTTGTTTCTTCTCAAATCAGTCATGGTAAAACAAAGATCACATCTCCTTTTTAACTTCGACCAACAGGCTCTGGGACCATTACAACACAGTTTGTTCAGTGTGGTCTTGAAGGAGGATATAAGCACGTGACAGCATCAGGGGGTGTAAATCCCTCCAGTGTATATGGACACTTACATGTTTTAGGTATATTGGACTCACATAATGTGATCTTAAGCCTGGATTGCAGTTGTCTTAAGTTTCTTTATAGACAACAGTGATAGAAAGGCATTGAAGAAAGGGAGAGACAGCTGTGCCAGGAATGACTTGGATAGCCTGAAGAACACGAGAGCACTTTTCTATGCTAGAAGCCTCATTTGGTTGCCTGAGCCTAGCCGACACCTCCTTACTGACCCACATGAACAGCTTCTGAAACAATTGCAGTTGTTAATATAATAATAGAATTAATCTAGTAATGAATAAACGCACTGAAGATGAAGTCTGTGCTCCCTCCTTTATCTTCTCTCTTGCGCAAACACAGACTGTAAGTGAGCTGATTGTAAATAAGTTCCTGATGATCAGCATATGTTAGCAGGGAAGAATTGACTTCCTTCTGCTGCTCCACTACCAGACCCATTATTATCATTCAGTGACAATATCCTGTTCTGCTAATTCAAGTGGAGTCCTCAAGTGGGAATGCTGTTAATCAGATAGCACCTGAGAAACAGTGCTACTTATTAATCATCCCTGCAGATCTTTTGTTCTACCACAGGTACATCTAGAAAGCAGAAAACATTTTCAATTATACGCAGCATTTAGTTTTCAAAGCATTTCTAAGCATTGAAAAGAAAACCTAAATTACCACAAAAATGCCCAAGCAAATTGCAATTTATTATTTACTATCTATCGAGCACCTGCAACATTTCACATCTGGTGGGCAGAACACAACACTCTGTTAGTTCATGTGTCTGTGGATGTATTGTTCATATTAGCTTTGAAATTTAAACAAGCCTCAGCTATACTGTAATACAATCCTCCTGCTCCATCTGTATCCCAACAACAGTCAGAATTTTAAGTCCCTGGGCATAATACAGTTTGATTAGTACAGAGATTAAGCCTTAAAAGTTGTACACCTTTGGTTTAGACAGCTACTCATGCAACTTGCCTGTTGTGAGGCAGAGTTGAGAATGTTGCCCTTAGGGTCATATTTGGGCTCAAATCAGGGCTGCTGTATTTATCAAGAAAAAGCAGATCCCTTCGGTTCATAGGTCAAGATAAAGATGAGGAGATGACTGCAGTGGATTGACCTTGGCTGGTCACCAATGGCAGCCCAGCAAGCTGCACTACCACTGCCCTTCTCAACTGGACAGGAGAAGATACGGTGAAAGGCTTGTGGGTTGAGATGAGGACAGGGAGATCACTCACCAGTTACCAACAGGGGTAAAACAGACTCACTTGGGGAAAATAATTTCTTCGTATTAACAATCAGAGTAGGACAATAAGAAACAAGAACAGATCTAAAACCACTTCCCCCCATACCCCTCCCTTGTTCCCGGGCTCAATTTCACTCACAATTTATTCACCTCCTTCTACCAAGCAGCACAGAAGATGGGGAATGGGAAAGTGCTCAGTTCACCACACGCTGTCTTCACCACTCCTTCCTCCTCACGCTGTCATGGTCAAGAGACCCTTTCTGTGTGTGTGTCTCAAACCCACTCATAGGGCAGAAGGCGGTGTGGGAGGCAGAGCGCCTGTTGTTGGTGAGCAGTGTGGTGCTGGCCATGGGCAGGGTCAGAGCAGGGATGCGCTGCCCCACGGTGCGGGATGGTTCCCTGTGGTGTCTGCCTTGAGGCTGCCAACATCAACTGCCCGGAGCCAGCGCTGCAGACCCCATGGCGGCACCGCACAGCTGCCCCCGTGCCTCAGGCACAGCAGGAACTGGGTGTGGGGCTCACCAGAGACCCTTGACACCGCATGGAACCTTCCAGAACCATGGAACACAGAACATGTGCAGCGTGTGAGTGAGTGTGCCTGAGATAGGGGAATCCTAAGATTTAAAACTTGTTGCTGGTTGGGTAATTAGTCTTAATTCGCGTTATTAATGTCTTTAGTGATGATATACCTTAATTGCATTGTTAGTGCAACCTAAGGGTTAACAAAGCGCAGGACTTAACGCTTATAAGAAGTTAGCTATATTTGTAGCTCTTGAGATAAGATCAGACAATCCGAGGAGTGACTGAGCTCGTGCAAAAGAAGAGAACGGGTTGAAACCAGCTTTGTGCTCTGGGCATGATCCAAGGAGCAACTGAGCCTGCGTGATGTCACTTGCAGTGACGAAGAGGAGCCATTGGCCTTCATCCCCACAACCCCCTACGACCACCACCAAAAGGCCCTGTGCAAGCGCGGTGGGAGGAGTTTTATGGAAATATTAATTATCATACGAAGCGGGGACAGGTTATGAATGTGCATAGGCAATCTCATGAATATATAACCGCAATGCTATATATTTAGAGGACAAACGGCTGCCAGGGGGCATGACTTTGGTGGGATGACCTCTGTGCTGCCCAGCGCCAAATAAACATAGCTACTTTACAACCTTATTGGCTGACTAGTTGTAAAGTCCTTTCTCCACACATCATGCCTGTGGGAGGGGGCCAGGAGATCCCGGACCCTATAAATGATACCGGTGCTGAAGTGCACGGTGGGTGCCCATCCACTATGGGACACAGTGGGCTTGCTGGACACAAGCAGCATGCCTGGAAGGGGTTCCACACATTGAGGGAGAAGACGTAGCTGGTTGGTGATCCTATTTCTCTTTGTTTTTCTTCTTTTATCCTTCCTCTACTTCAGATCTTTTGTAAGAACAAGAACTTGCCAAGATTTTTGTTCCTTTTGGCAAGTTTTACAGAAGTTTGCAATAAAATTAATGGTTGTTTCGTTTTCCAACCTCTGTAGGACCTGTGGCCTCCCCGGAACCGTGCGCAGTGTGGTAAAAGATCAGCTCCTCACACACCCACCCGAAACGGGACAACCTCTCATCCTCTTCCCCGCTCCCACGTGGGGTCCCTCCCATGGGATGGTCTTTCTCTGAAGGGAGCTGTGGCTCCGTGCATCCCTCCTCAACCCCAATGCGGACCCTTCCCCTCCTGCACCCTTCAGGACCCCCCGCTCCCACGGGGTCTCTGCGGGGCTGAGGGGATCCCTGCTCCAGGCCTGCAGCACCTCCTGCCCTCCTCCTCCGCCCTCCCTCGGGGTCCCGCTGCTGCTGCTCCCTCCTTGGCTTCCTCCTCCTCTGCCTGCACCGCCCTTGGCCCCTCCTGGAATCTGTTTGGCTGAGGGGCTCGGCTGGGTCCTGAGCTGGGGCCGTGTTTTATTTCTCAGTTCTCTGTAATAACTCAATGAAAGGATTCCTTATCACAAGTTCTTTTTACTTCCCGGAGTGCTGTGTTCCAGGATCAGTTCTGTGTTGTTACAGTACTGTCATGGCAGTGCATGGTGCTATGCTGCAATAATATATTGGGGATTCCATAAACTGAAAAAACATGTGAGGGGTATCGACCTAAAGGTGAAGTTCATTTGGGCTGCTACTATCTCATGTATGGTGATTAAGGTGTATAATCATTGCTTACCATGCAAAGCTTGAAATGGCTAATTTGAATGCCTCAGTACTTAGGGCTGCCAGAGCTTGGGTCCATAGACAGTGGATGAGAGGAGGAGGTCTGACTTGTATGTTGTGGTAGATGGTGGGTTTACGGCTGGTATAGGTCCGGCATCCTGGGACTCAAACACGTCTGTTCACCTCATCTAAACTCATTGCATAAGCCTAAATCTTGTGTGTGAAGGCTATCTCTGAAGAGGCCCATAGGTTAATGACAAGGTGGTGCACTCCTGCCATCTGAATGGGCTGTGTAAAGGCAAAACTGGCATCTCTCCATTGGCTTAAAACTTGTGGTAACAGATGGTGGTAACAGATCACCAGCCTGCTGATAGCAGCAAGTTGTGAGCCTCACAAGAACTGCTTCAGCATTCCTCCTTCTTTGGATGCCTTTTCATTTTTACCAATGCTTTAATTAGGTGTAGCAAAATCACGGGCCAACCCATCACCATCCCTTAAGCCTCTGGAGAAGCTGTTACATTTCCAACCACTTCCTTACTTGCTCACCCTGCACTTTCCCATTTCAGTAGCAAGTGGACCATATTGCTAAACCTTCTAACACTCATCCAGAGCCAGGTATCTATTATCTCTGTTCAGACCCCTGTTGACTCCAGGGGTTGCACAGCTTTTGATTCATGCTCGGATTTCTGCCTTTCCTATTTAATTTTTTTTTTTTGGTAGTGGTGTTTTTTTTTCCCCTTTTGCTCCTATTTTTTTTTTTCTTTCACTTTTTTTGGAAGCATCCCAAGTAACCAGTCCCAGCAAACTCGGTTTTGTAACCAAATGCTGCTCCTGAATGAAAATTTATCTGCCATTATGACACTAGAACAGCACTCGCAGCAGCAATATGGGCCCTGCGAGGTGGTGGTTGCCGGGCTTCAAATAAGATATCAAACTTTACCACACAGGAGTATTTAAAGGCCCTATGGTACAGAAAGCTGATTCCCATCTCTGTCCCAGTAATCTGAAAGGGTAATGACTGAACAGTTGTTCTAGTGAAGTTCCTGATGCTGCTGTGCTTTCACGTGCCATCTTTCCTTTCCTGTCAAGTTCCTGTGTGGCATCACTATGTGGTATTACACAGCTGCTTCTCTTTACCCCAGAGATAGCAGCATTTCAGCAGAAGACAAAGCAATTGCTGTTCTTCAAGCATGTGAAATTTCCTGGGAGTAAAGAGCTCCTAATCTTCTGCCTTATTTGACTTTAAAATCTTTCTCAGACATCTGCAGATTTAAGGGCTCTGGTTTGGAGATTGGAAGGAGTCTGTCCTTAAATTATACTCCTGCACAGCACAAGTTCTTTTTGCCTCCCCCCCACCCAGAGAAATAATTTACTGACCTCTTCTTGAAGAGCTAGACTTTCAGGCTTAGTAAATCAGCCTGAATGTTTGCAATTAAATTTCAGAGTACTGCAGGTCATTTGTATTTCAAATTGAAAAAAAAATAATAGCCTTAAGATTCTACCAGATGTGCTCCTTTTCCCTGCTCTGGGGATGAGTTATATTTAATTTGAGTTTGCGTTTATTCCTGCTGCAGTTTTCAGGCTGATTTCTACAGTTATAGCAAAAGAACACCTGACCTAAGTGCCCTGGTAAAATGAAATAATAAGCAAGCAAGCCATGATGTAAATGCGATGTTAAAGAAAACCCTCCACACAACAACCCTACACCAAATGCATATCTTTTCCAAGAAGGAAGGTGCACCGTCTTGGCAATATTGCATAACACAGAATGAGGACAATGAAGAAGTGACCTTGACATGCAGGTAGCTGACTCTAGATTAGCCATGTGTTCTATGAAGGGTTGCTCCTTCCTGTTGCTGAGAAAGATCCAGTCATGAGCTGTTCATGGTTTTCAGTATTAGCCAAGCCAACTTGGAAAAGTCTCCTCCAAGCTTTAAGAATGCTGATGTCCCAGACCCTCAGGGTTGGTCTTTGTGTACTTGCAGCTCACCTAAAAAAAATCTCTCTTCACACAAAGGATCTCTGTGCATATGAATGCTCTGTAACCTCCATAGCCCCCTTCATCTCAGCAGCCTTGCTTTCTTCAGTTAAGGACTGCTGCAAGCAGGGGTTGGAGGGATCCTGACAGTGTGGAATAGGTATCTGACATGACAGGAAGGTTGTGTCTCATGAACAGGACACGAGGTGGTCATGACTGGCTTTGAGGATGAGATGGAGTTCTTCCCTAAATGGTGGACATCACATAATGAATCCAGATAAAGCAAAGACATAAATATGTTAAAAGTCATTAAATTTCATATGAGATGAACAGGTAAGAAGTGGAGAAAGGAGGCATAAGTATCTTGTGCAAGATTCTTAAAGTTTCTTTTGATTCTGGTTTGCAGTGGTTAATTCCACAAATATTGGTTTCTTATATGGAAATTAGCTATTAAGATTCAATGAGATGAATGGTTCTTGGTTTGAACACTGAGCTGGACTGGGGGTGAGAGTATTTTAGCTAGGAATATTTATCTTCCAGGGACAACCAAAGCTTTTAACTTCTATTTCCCCCCTCTCCTATCAAGTATGTTACTACGGGACTTGCTGCTTAATGTGTTTTTCTGCAGTGTATTCACCCAGGTGTAGAGAAGCATGTTCTGGGTTTATTCTCTTTGTTCGGAGAAGTTTAAATGGTCATTTAAAATCTGATTTGAACTAACTCTGCCTGCAGTTTGCTTATTACTAACTGTAAAAACAAACACTGGAGGCAAAGGGCACACCAAGTGTAATAGTTCTGTGGACACAGACCAGTGAAGCGCAATAGAAGATCTACATCTGATGCTTTTTTCTTCCTGTTCCTCTATGTATGTAGTTGAATCCTTCTGACCTTTGTAGGTGATAATCTGACATGTTAAATTCTACTGCAAGAGATTATTAAACCTTAGTTAAACCACTGTGTTTATGCATTGAGGGGATCGAGCACAAGAAATTCCATTCCTGCTACTAATGACCATAGCCATTCAGGAAAGAAGGCTCATGTATCCATTCTTTCCAAAGCTGGGTAAAGGGATCTCAGACCTTGTTTCAAAGGCCACAGGAGACAAGGTTTGTCCTTCTTTTCTATGTGTCAGCATTGTGTCAGGTCCTAGCAGTACTAGGAATTCAGTGTTGATTTTCAGGTTGAATTTTGCTATCTCCAGCTTCCAGTTCTTGTTATGCCCTTGTTAACAATGTCAGAATAAAGTTCAGGGTGTTTGTATGCAAGCCTATGGAAAGAATGAGCACAAATCTGTTTACCAAGTATCCTCATTTTACAGTAGAAAAGGATAGTTGATGAGGATATTGCATTCTATTTGACTAGTCAGTGCAAATCTAGAAGGTGGTCCAATGGTATCTTCCCTAAAATTGCGTAGCATGTTGTCGTGGTTTAAGCCCAGTCAGTAACTCAGAACCATGCAGCCGTTTGCTCACTCCTCACCCCTGCCCCTCATCCCCCCTTCTTCCTCCCCCATCTGCTCCCACAGGGATGGGGAGGAGAATGGAAAGAATGCAACTCCCACGGGTTGAGATAAGAACAGCCCAGTAACTAAGGTATAACACAAACCACTGCTGCTACCACCAATAATAATAATAATGATAAGGGAAATAACAAAGGGAAGAGAACACAACCGCTCATCACTCGCCAACCGATACCCAGCCTGACCGAGCAGTGATCTAGCCCTTCCAGGTAACTGCCCCCAGTTTATATACTGGGCATGACGTGCTGTGGTATGGAATACCTCTTTGGTCAGTTTGGGTCAGATGTCCTGTCTCTGCTTCCTCCCAGCTTCCCCTGTTTCCTGGCAGAGCGCCAGACTCAGAAAGTCCTTGGTCAGAGTAAGCATGACTGAGCAACAACTAAAAACATCGGTGTTATCAGCGCCGTTCCCAGGCTGAAAGTCAAAAACACAGCACTGCACCAGCTACTAAGAAAGAGAAAAATGGCTGCTACTGCTGAACCCAAGACATGTCACTTCACAAGTGCTAGAACTGACACAGCAGAGAAAGGTTTTCAAATTAAGACTAGCAGAGTCTGGCCTTAACAACACATATGCTACAGGGAGAATAGCTGTTAGGAGAATAAGCTATTTGGTAACACTTATGAAGGCTTTGGTGGTGGTGGTGGAAATCCACCCCCAACACAAAACCTATCAAAACCCAGCAGGTGATCTGGATAAAAAGGTATCCTGGTATTTAGAATTCCCTGCATTGTTCATTAGCTGGCATGTTCAGAGCTGTCTGTGCAGATGAATGGATGTGCTGCGCTCCATCACAGAGCAGCGCAGGGGAAGAGGGAGCAGCTCCACTGCTCTGGTGGGACTGGGAGCTGTGCTTAGCAAAGCCAGCTCTTTTGGTCCTTTTAATAAAATGACAGTAATTTGACAGTCCCAAACATTAGGCTGTCACTGTAATGGAGCAGTTTGCAAATAATGTTGACATTATCTTATGCTTCATGTCAGAATGTGGGTCTGCTTTATCAGCTGATTAATGGGGAAATTGGATGAAATCCGTCAAATCTGACAAAAAGGAGCTTGGATTGCACTGGGAGCGAGTTGGCTTTTGTTTCCCTCTGTTCCTTTTAAGCCCTTATAGTGCTTTTTCATCTCTTTTCTTGGATTTGTTCTGTGGCTTTCTTTGTTTTGTATTCTCATTTTGAGCATTTGTGCAAAGCTGTGACAAGTTGAACATAAACAGTGATGTTTAAACTACTGTAAGCACCATTTAAAGTAAGTCCTGAAGTTTGTTTTTCTAGAAATAGACAGTTCTGAAATAATGAAGGTTTGGTTTTGGGGGGTTATTTTTGGGTTGGTTCTTTTTTTAAGTACCTTCACCATTAACTTATCTACTGTCACAGATCGTGGCTATTCCTGCATACAAGTGGTATAATACAGATGATGATTAGCCTTCCAGAATTCATTTTACAGCTGAGGGAATTACAAACACAGAATTTTGCCAGTGCTCTGCCAGGAATTTCATCTGTCATTGCAGCCCATTGTTGTGAGCCATGCAGTCTGTTGCAGTAGAGCCCTCTCAACCACATCCTTCCAAATCTTATACTTCTGGATTTCCTTGAAGTGCATCTGTCAAACTAACAGGCACTAGGAAGATTTGGACTTTGTATGTATTTTGTAACCGTGTATGATCCAAATGCATTTCATGCCATTAAAGATAACAAACCAAACAGGCTATTGGACATGTATGCAAATACCAAACTTGTCAACTCTCTTCTTTTCAGAAGGGAAAGTAGCTGGTCCACCCCTTGGGAGGTGTTTGAGGAAGCTGCTGGAAATACATCTGACTTACGATGATTTCTGTGCTGGATGTGGAGAACAACAGGCCTTCCCATCTGCCCATTCTCCCAGATGGCTCACACAAAGGGAGTATCCAGCACCAATGCACCCATTTCACAGGATCAACAGATATTTGGGTCACATGGGACCTCAGGAGATCTCTATGCCAACCTCTTCAAACTAGGTCAGTTATGGAATCCTATAATACTGCTCAGAGCTTTATCCATTCATGTCTTGAGAACTTCCAAGGATGAAAAAGGCACAAAGTACCTGGACAGCCTGCTTCACTGCCTGGATGTCCTCATGGGGGAAAAATAAACTTCTCCTTATATCCAGTCTGACACTCTCAAGCTTGTCTCTTCTCTCACCTTGCACCACTGTGAAAAGACTAGTTCCATCTCCTTGATGATCTTCGCATGGATTCTGTGGGCTGCTGTAAGGTCCCTTAAAAGCAACCTCTTCTCATGCTGAGCGATGCTCATCTCTCAGCCTTTCCTCAGAAGTGTTCCAGGCCTGATCATCTCTGTGGCCTCCACTGAACTTGTTCTAGTCTGTTAATGTAGTTTGAATGTTGAGCTATTTTAACTCACATTTAAGTCAGTGAAAATACAATATGAACCAACCACTTAAAACCCTGTTGCTGTGGCACCAAGTGCTCAGGCCTTCTCTGTGAATTACAGTAACTTGTCCTTCCCTCCGTGAATCACATAAGGAAGAGGATGGGATTATCTTGTTTCCTGGGTAAGAGATGCAAACATATTACCCAGCTTGGATGGAGGCGGTCTGGTCATTCAGTGCCAGTTAATGATTGTTACCTGTATCCTTAGTCCTTTTCCAGCTTTGCTGGACTGGACTTCAGGAATCCACCTAATTTCACTGGTATGGGATTGCAGTTACGATTGAACTGGGAATGAGTGTCAGTAAATGCTCCCAAGAGGCACTTGACACCCTCTACAGGAAAACCAGCAGCCAGTATTAAAAGCGAATTAGCATTTCCACAGCACAGCCTTTGCCATACAATGTACAATGACCTTTACAGGCCAGAGAAGACTCAGTTTAATGTACTATATAATGCCAGATGGTAATGTCTTTCCTCACTTAGGTGGCTTGTGATTAAACTCAATTTTCTCAGCCACCAATTGACCTTTATCCATCTCCTGCAATTTAGTGAATGGAAGTTGGTAAAAGTTAATGGGGTATATATATATCATGTTATGACAACTTGTCCTTATAGCAAGATAATACTGGGCACTGAGGCACATCTGAGATGCAGTCATTTCAAGCAAATGTTGTATTTATCCAGATAAAGGGGAACTTGTTGAGATGCAACCAAGTTATTTTTGTATGTCCATAGTGTCTCACACATACATTTTCAGCAAGACAGTGTTTATAACAAGCCCTCTTTGCATCATCAGGCTGTGTTCGGAGGTGTTCAGTAGATATTTTCCATTTAACTAGAGTAGGATGAGACATTTGTCATACCCCAGCTGGTGTCACAGTAAACATGAAGAGAATTTACACTCCTTGTCCACTTTTGGAAATCAGCCTTTATGGAGAGGATATCTTGGCGTTCATAATGTGTGGAGCCATAGTGCAAGAAATGGCCTTTGCACTACTTGGTCACCTCCTTGCTGATGCAGTGGTTTCCCATGATCCAGACACTTTCTGACCCTAGAAGTCTGGCAGATCTGGATCTAAGGTCACTAGTAAAATGAATGTCACAGTATGATCTTCTCCAATGGTCCAGTGCATGTGCTACCCCAAATAACAGTGGCAAGTAGATAACTTCATCTTCTTTGCCCCATTGGTATATCCATGCCAGGGGGAGTACTAGTTGGTACTGCTTTCTAAAACATTCCTATTTGTTCATCATGAGGAGGGATTTGTTATTTACAATTGTGATATCACTGCAAAAGTTTGAATTTTACAAGGTCCCAGAATGTATGTGTCACACTTGTCTTTCCTGGTAAGACTTCTTAAAGTGTTTCTGTTTCTTATAAATGTTCCTCACAATAACTGTGTCCAGGACACAGTCTTGGGATACCAGATCTTGAAATGTGGTTTAAATGAAAGCTGATTTGAGCTCTCCCTATGGAACATGCTGTGGTTAACTGTAATCCAGTATTGCAAACACAGCATTAAAAGGGTATTTTTGAAATGAAACAGCACATCTTTAAGTAATTGGGTATTTTGCTTCTTCAGCTCTTCACTATATTTCCCTTCTGTTGAAATCACCTGTTTTATCATGCCCCAATCACAGGTTTTATCATGCCCCATTCTTGTGGAGTTGTCTTTTCTTCCTTTGCTTATCTTCACTCCACTTGCAGTGTCAAGAGTGATGCCTGAAGTTTCTTCCCTTTTATTGCAGTTGTCTTTCAGAATTTTCTTTCAGCAAAGCTTTTCCTAAGATGTCTTTGTTTTCTCTCCAGGCCCCAAAGATACCAACATGTGGCAGTGAAACACCACCACTGAATTACTGTCTCTGTGATAATTTAGTTTAGACTTTTGGACCATGTCTATCCCAGCTAATTGAATGACATTAGGGAACATTCCCAGGGACTTGGTCGCCTGTCCTGTTAAATGGTTCCTGTTACAGTTTTGTGGCCCCAGCCAGCTGGCACTTTCCCAAATGCATCCTGGACACAGTTCAGGAATCAGCAGAGACCAGGGACCATTCCCTGTTAGCAGTTTGGATGTGCCCACTGTGTTTTGCAGGCTGGGGGAGTTTTAACAGTACAGGTATAGGCCAATCTGTGCCAAAGAAACCCAGGCACATGTAGCATAACTATCAAACCATATTGTAACCCGACAGCAATGTCTCCCTTTCCTTCTTTACCTAAAAGGAACCACAATTACTCTCAGTTCTTAAACTTGGGTGTTCTTTTAACATGTATAAGGCAGCTTGGGAATCACTAGAGCAGCCATTTTCTGTGACAGCTGAATTGGTGCTGTTGGTAAATATATATTACCTTCCAGTCATTGATTATGGAAATACATATTGCATGTATATCTTGGACCTGCTCCACAGATGAATCAGGACTGTGTAGTGAAAGTGTCCCACTGCACAGACAAACAGCCTGTTGCAGCAATTAGGTGGTATATAATGAGTAAGAAAGGGACGGGGGGACTTGTTACTTCCCGTGGTTGAAGTTACATGGTTGAGATTTGGTAACTTCAGTTACCAAAATGAAGAGCTATCCAACTGAATACCAACTGAAGATACTATCTCTCAACACAGTGCTGAGCTCCCAAGTGATGTTTCACAAGAAACTCTAAGCCAGGATTCCAGCCTAAGGTGGAAACACAAATTGTCTTTGAGAAACAAGCACATATGGCTTTATCAGGATTGATAGATACAATCAAATGGCCTGTATCTTACGGGATTTTGTCTAATCAAATGGTAGATGTTTTCAGGTAGAGACCTATCCTTCTCTCAGAGGACCTAGAGAAGCACATCTTGCTTTTCCAGGTGACTGTGTATTCACTCTTGAGTAGTGATTGCTTGTAGTGAAAGCCTGCCTGCGGTGTGCATCAACCATACTTTCATACAGATGTTATGGCTTTGATACCAAATGCAGAGGTTGGCTTAAAATGATCTTAATCGATTACAAACTATACTGGTTTCAGTGCACTGGCAGGAAATGTGCTCAATGCATAGGATTTCAGCTCAAAGTAATTCCATTTTCATGAAATGTGCATTTCTGGGTTAAAAGTTCTATTCCATTAAATAAGGACCAATTTTTTTTCCATTAAAATGGAACATAAGTTTTGTTTTTCATTTCAAGCAGCTACTAATATGAAAAAATAGTTAAGAAAACCCTGTGCTCCAGAGTTGTAAAGGGAAATGTCCCCAGAATGTAATATCAAGGATAGCAAGTAATATTGATTAATTTCATGGTACAGGTTACAGTATTCACTTTAGAGAGTCACTCAGTACTAGTTATCAAAATATATGTAGAGGAGAGGTGAAGGGTATGAAACTGCCTGGAGAATATGTCTTGCAAAGTAAACCCTCAGCTCTGAGTTCTGTGCACGACTCAATTCTAATAATGTAAATATGTCCATATTAGAGGCCCTATTGATCATATTTTGAGTCAAAATTAACAAAGGTAGTAAGACACAGAAAATAATAGCCCTTTAATCTAGGTAGCAGAAGTGAATGTTTGAAAGTCACTAGTAGAACAGAGGTTTATTCAAAGCAGGATCTTGTACGTCTGAGATTAGTACCACAGGGGGTACTACTGCAAATAGTACTGTATTTTCTTTTCAGTGCTATTACTGTATTTCTCATTGTCTTTAGCATCCAACACATACATATTTGTTGTCACCTATATATAGTAACTCCTACTACAACCAGTTTACTAAATGGAAGGCAGATAATAAGGATTCTCCTTCTGATACAACCATGCTCTAAAACCACAAGTGATTTGATTAATCCTTCTCGGTTTCTATTTTTGCTTATATCACCTTTTCTTTGCATTAGAGACATGTATCTGGAATGACTGCTTACTTCCTCTTGTTCTGACTGATCTTCCCGTGATCACCCGTGGAAGGTGAACTTCCATTGTACTAAAAACCAACCTCCTCCCTTAATAACAAATAAAACACAGAAACATCCTTTCCCCCAAAAAAAACTTACTGGTAATTTTTTTAAGTAAAGTTCATATTTATGAAACTGCACAGAAAAATCAGCCTGTCTGGAAACTAAAATGTCATTTTATACATAACTACTTGAGTCTAAACTATACCAATGTCACTGAATTTCCACTGCTGTTGGCAGTTACTGGGGGTGAGTAGACAATAAGGCAGATGGACTGTGTCCCCCAGGTGATGAATGTGGTGGTGGTCTCTCTTTAAGTTTCTTCCTGCAAACTGGAAGGAGAATCCCATCCTTCCCACTGATGGATGTAGTCAGCCACCTCCTGCAGCTGTGGGTACTCACCCAGTCACACCAGCTTGCACTGTACATGAAGAATTAGAGTCCTTTTTTGCTGAAGAGCAAAGGTAAAGAAACATGGTCTATAGAATGGAAATGAGCACACTGAGCTCTGTCACTGTGGTGACCGTCTCTGTGCAGCAGGCTAGCAGATTCATTTAGCTAGTGGTAGAAACACATGATACACTGAATTACAGGAGGAAAGAAGATGGAAATTTGAACCCACTTGAGCCCTGTAAAATTACTTTTCTCCATGATGTGGCAGCTTTGTCATCTTTCATAGTGACTTATGGGTGATAACAAACACCCTCTATGTGGAGGCTAGTCTAACTCACCTATTGATTTTTCCCAGTCTTCTGTGCTTGCTTAATAAGAAAAATGTTCCTTGAAACTGAGTCTGATAATCTTAAAGATGTTATTTACTTCTTGAAAGGTGAGCTGGATTATGATTAATATGGTAAATAGCTAAAACCTAATAGAGTCAATGCCTCTTTTATATCACAGTGGTCTAGTCTTGGTGCGGAGAAGAAAGTAGCACTCAAGCCTGAATTAAACACTCTCAGCTTTCATGTTTGTGCAAGAAATTTGGATTTATTTAGTAATATCTATGTGCAAGCCCCCATTCAATCACAGGAGCTTATGTCATGCTGCTGCACAGAATGGGGAGAGAAACCCTGCTCTTTGTCAGGTACAGCCTCCTTTCCCACTTCTCCTGCCTCTTCCCAGGGTCAGCTGCAGCACAGGTCGCCTTGGGCACCCCTCTTTCTCTTTTGGTCATCAGCTGAGTAGCATGGTGCATATTTTCCTCTGAGTGGAGCAGAGACACTTTTTACAGGGTAAAACTGAATTCATGACAGTTCCTCTATCTCTTTCCACAGGGAGGCTGTGACAGGCAGGGACCTCATGGCATAGTCATAGCTCAAGAGGAAGGGTACAAGTGAATCGCGCCACCCTGTCCCTCCCTTCTTTCCTACTTCCTTCCCTTTTTAACCAAAATCACATCCCACTAGTGCACCGGAACTCTTAGCAACTCCTCCTTAGGATGGAACTAGACACCAGCCAAAAGCTGTTGCTTCTCTGCACTGGAAATGCGGGATCACTTGTCACAAGCCTACAGAAGATAAAGCTACTTCTTGGCAGATGAGGCAAGATGGATCATAGAATCATAGAATAGTTAGGGTTGGAAAGGACCTTAAGATCATCTAGTTCCAACCCCCTTGCCATGGGCAGGGACACCTCACACTAAACCATGTCACCCAAGGCTCTGTCCAACCTGACCTTCAACACCACCAGGGATGGAGCATTCACAACCTCTCTGGGCAACCCATTCCAGTGCCTCCCCACCCTAACAGGAAAGAATTTCTTCCTTCTATCCAACCTAAACTTCCCCTGTTTAAGTTTTAACCTGTTATCCCTTGTCCTGTCACTACAGTCCCTAATGAACAGTCCATCTCCAGCATCCTCATAGGCCCCCTTCAGACACTGGAAGCTGCTATGAGGTCTCCACGCAACCTTCTCTTCTCCAGGCTGAGCAGCCCCAACTTTCTCAGCCTACCTTCATATGGGAGGTGCTCCAGTCCCCTGATCATCCTCGTGGCCTCCTCTGGACTTGTTCCAACAGTTCCATGTCCTTTTTATGTTGAGGACACCAGAACTGCACTCAATACTCCAAATGAGGTCTCATGAGAGCAGGGTAGAGGGGCAGGATCACCTCCTTTGACCTGCTGGTCACACTCCCTTTGATGCAGCCCAGGATACGGTTGGCTTTCTGGGCTTTCTGGATCCCAACCCATGGCTTCTGCTCTTCCGTGCAGGCTCTCAGAAGGGGCTCCAAGGCTTCCTGTCAGCCACAAACCTGTTGTAGGAGGCCTCTGTGGAGTCTTCCCTGTAAAATATACAGGAACAAGGAGTTCTTGCTATTGATTATCAACAGCTCAATGTAATGTTTAAGGCAGCAGAGCTTTGCTGGAACCACAGGTGCTCCTTGTGCTGCTGACTCTCAAAGACACAGCACCATTCATTACACACTTCCTGAGCCCATCTTCCTTTCTCTCGAGATCACAATGTACATTTGTCATGTTGTGCAGGAGCCTACAAACACCAGTGCTTGCTTTGATTTTCCTCTTGGCATCCCAGCTGGGCAGTGATCTGTTGTCTTGTCATGCTGAACTACCACTTTGTTTTGGTATATTTTACACAGTGATACAGTATTCCCTAACATCGTGCCTTGGAATCAGAGCTGGCCCTAAATAGATGGAAAAAAGCTGTTAAAACCTTTTTGTTAAGAAGGAAAAATTAAATGAAATCAAAAAAAATGAATAAGCCTTTACGTGTTAGCACTCGTAAGGGAATTCATCTACAGTTGTGCTTGGTTTTAAATCACATTTAAACTTATTGTAGCTTCTTATACTGTCAAAATGTATGAAGTTACTTACCAAAATTGTTTTAATTATCCTATTATTCTCATAATCTACTCAATTAGTAAAAGTTTTACCATGATCCAAGTAGGACTGGGAAGAAATTCAGTCGATTTAAAAGACTATTGAGCATTACTGTTTCTTATAGATGCTGGGAGGAAGTTGCGATGTGTGTTGTGAACTCTCACCAGAAGTGTTTGAGTCTTCAGTTGGGACTCATTCTGCTGCAAGAAGTGAGCACGATTTAGTAACATCCCAGTGATGCTGTGATGCAGTCACGAAGCACAACAAAAATGGAAAAGAACTCATGATCATTGATCATCTCTCTCAGAGAGCAGTGATGGAAAAAATAAAATGCATGGAGGAAGTTCATAAAATAGGAAGTTCAGGTTAGATGTAAGGAAGAAGTTCTTTACTGTGAGGGTTGTGAGGCACTGGAACAGGTTGGCCGAAGAAGTGGTAAATGCTCCATCCCTGGCAGTGTTTAAGGCCAGTTTGGACAGTGCTTTGAGCAACATGATCTAGTGTGAGGTGTCCTTGCCCTTGGCAGGGTGTTTGGAACTGGATGATCTTTAAGGTCCTTTCCAACCCAAACCATTCTATGATTCTTCCCCATCCACTGGGGGTGTGAGTAAATGGCTGTGTGGTGCTGAACTGCCCAATCCCAAACCACAACAGTTTGCCCCTGAGGTTGGAAGATAGCTGGCTTAGCCGGCATGGGTCACTTCTACCCCTTCTTCTTAAGAGGTAGATAGGAACCGTAAGATGACAAATGGCTGCTTCACTGGTGTTCAGTGTGAGACTTTGTGTCTTTGAGAAATCATCCACAAGTTTTCCATTTGTTTCCGAATGCCAGAAATAAGAGCCACCAGTTCCAGTAACCAAATGATCCAGGCACTACTAGTGTCCCAGTGGTTAGGTATCCAACTGTTAGGGCTAGGGAAGCAGTTTCTGGAACAATTACATCAGTTACAAGGGACAACCCTGAGGCTAAGAACACATTGTGATTTGTGTCTTGAGTAGATTATAAATGAAAACTGTGGCCTACAGTTAATCCCAGTGTGTCAAGTGAAGGGAATCATGTTTAGAAGGATTCATTTAGCCTTTTTTTTTCCCTTGAGCTTCACAGACTATTTGTATCCATTAAATAATAAAGACAAATGCAACAAGGATTCAGTTGGGTTCAGATATGAGCTGAAATGCCTACATTGGCTACCTGGTTGGAAAGCAGTCTGACTTGTCAAGAGAATGAAAGTTTTTTTCCTCGTGTCCCAAGTCTAACTTGCTATGGCTTTGCATTTTATAGTTGAAGGTATTTTGTTGTATGGTTTTAATCTCAGGACATCTAGCTTCAAACTGGACTGCAGAAACTCACAGTCACCCAAAAGACTGTTCAAGATGACTAACAGAAGATACCCCCACATGTTTCATGTGAACTCTTCAAGCTTACTGTTGCTTTCCCTACCATAACTCCCACATGTGTGAGTAACTGCTGTGTGCTTTTTCTTTTGACCTTTGTTCTTTTTGTTATCAGATCCTCTCAGCCAAGGCTTGTCCTCCTTTTTCCTCCCCCTGTCTGTCTGAATGGCTCATCTGTTGTACCTCTTCTGGCATTTAACTTCTGGGTTGTATGAACAGGGACTCGGTTGCTGTGATTTAGAATTATAACGTCTGGGCCTGAGAGGCTCTGATCCCCAGTGATGGTCTTTCAGCATTCTTATTTTCCCAGTGTTCCTGTCTCATCTAACAGCTCAGGAAGTACCTGAAAATATATTAAGCACATAACACAATGATTAATCCCAAGAGAATCTGATTTAAGACTGAATCTCCGGGTTTACTGTATACTTTCTTGTTGAACAGTTCAAGTTAAGGCCAACATGTCAGCTTAAATTTACCGTATTTGGTTATCTCCTGTCATAGTCTTCTTGTTATTTTTATGCAGTTTACTTAGACATGCAACAAATAAAGGTAATCTCCTTCTACTTAGTAGAATTTATGTTGCTTTATTTTTTAAGTAATCTTACTGTTAGTCAAGAGACAGATACATGGGCAGCTTTGGAGCCTGAAATTTTATTCCAGCCTTTATCATGCATGGTGTGCCATTGATAGTGCACAAGCAAACACAAAGGAACAAGGCAACTGCTCCTGATGTTTTCTTCAAAGAGCTATAGCTGAGCTGAGGGGTAGGAACACATGCACTTCTATCTAAATACATGCTTGGCCATTAAGATCTGAGAGAAATGGTGAGAAATAGCTGGTAAGGAAGGATGAGGCAGGGAGCATTGTATTGGTGATGGAAGTGCAGATGGGGAAAGTATTGGGATAGTGAGAGACTTGTATACAGGTATGGAGTTCTGTTCTAAGGAAAGGGAGTGAGAGTGTACTAATATTTGAGTGGAGAATATGGAAGGTTGACTCCTCTTACATGTGTAAATTGTCCAGAAGGGAGCTCAGAATGGATCTATAGCCACAGTGGTACCCAGACAAGTCAGGTGTGAGAAGCTCTTGCTTATGTGAAGTCTTCTTCCAGGCCATGCCACATGCTGACTGGAGAGATTTACATGGTTATGCCCCAACCTGAATGTGCTGGCTTTATGTTGGTCCTTGTCTCTGCCATGCACAAGAGATGATAGCTGTTACACAAGGAATTAAGAGGCGGCTGCTAATCTACCCCTGTACCATGAAAGTGGCATTATACTGATTTCAGAAAGGGTAATCAAGGACAGGGGTAGCTGACACAGGGAAGCTGGAAGGCAACTGTATGAAAGCTGCATCTCACTCCTTCAGTTGTTCTGTGGAAGTGCAGGAGGCTTGGAATAAATGTGCCAGAACATCTGAATATTTAACACGAGACAGATTTTAAAATTAAAAATAAAGGTATATTTAAAGAAATGCCATGAAAGCACACTGAAAGACTGCTATTTTTAGCTATTCTTAGTGCTAAGTGAAACACAGGGAATTTCATCTAATGGGATTTTTCAGAATCAAAACCAACATGGAATGAAATAATGATACAGTATCAGAATGCTAAAAAAAAAAAGAAAAAGAGAATATGTTCAAGAATGATCTCTTCCAGATTAGGTTTTATTTTTCTTGGAAAGCCTTTTTTAAATAGTAGTTTTGAGATCAGATTCCTTCTCCCTCTAAGGCAGAGTCAAATCTGTAAGTTTCTTCTGCTGTTGTTTGCTTCGACCTCAGTGTATCCTGTAATGACTGTGTGTCCTGGCTTCAGCGGTAGCAGTCATTTTTTCTCCTTCTTAGTAGCGGGTGCAGTGCTGTGGTTTTCACTTTCGGTCTGGGAACAGCACTGATAACACCAATGGCTTTAGTTGGTGCTCAGTAATGTTTACTCCGACCAAGGACTTTGTGAGCCTCATGCTCTGCCAGGGAGGAAGGGAAGCCGGGAGGAAGCAGAGACAGGACACCTGACCCAAACTGACCAAAGAGGTATTCCATACCACAGCATGTCATGCGCAGGATGTAACTGACAGTTACCCAGAAGGGCTAGTTCACTGCTCGGTCGGGCTGGGTATTGGTGGGTGGCATTGTATTCTCTTCCCTTGTTATTTCCCTTATCATTGTTATCATTGGTGGTAGCAGTAGTGATTTGTGTTATACCTTAGTTACTGGACTGCTCTTATTTCAACCCGTAGGAATTACATTCTTTCAATTGTCCTCCCTGTCCCTCCGGGAAAGGGGGGGAAGGAAGGAGCGAGGCGGGGGGGAGCGAACAAGACTGTGTGGCTGAGAGGGTTTAAACCATGACAGTTCTTTTTTTGGCACCCAGCATGGGGCACGAAGGCTTGAGATAATGACAGACCTGATGGGAGTGTGTCTAATTGTATTTGTGATAAGCATTTATTGTTTCAGATTAATAGTCACTCTTCACAATGCTGATTTATTGGCTCTCAAAGTTGTTGCTTCTGATCTCACAGTTTCAGTATGTTGTACCTTACTTACAGCCGGTATTTGCTGCATTAGTGTTTATCAGGTGGAGGGCTTGGGCTAAGGTTCTTGTTTCATTGTACTTTATGGTAATGACTTGTAATACAATAGAATCCTTGATCATGAAACTGATCTGGCTTATGTTCCCAGTGTGGTCACCACCTTTATACTTTGGGACATATATAATAGATGTTCTTAGCAATTACACATCTTTTTTTTCTTTCTTGGGTGGTCAACCTGTGAAGGAAACATTCTCTTACCCTCCCAGCACCATCCCCTCCCCCCAGACCATTTACAGCATTGTTTGAGAGTTTTGAAGGTTTTAAATGGCCTTTAAATACCCTTGAGACCTGCCTGCTGATTGTGATGGGGATCACCATGTTGGCACTCATGCAGAGTGTGTTTTGCCCACGACTATTTCGTCTGGTCCCAAGAGTTAAGCAGAGTCGGGTTTGGGCCTTGTCTGGGGTTAGATGACGATATAGGAGGATCAAGAGATTTTCTCTGAGGCTGGACAGCCATGAGTGGCAGGGTGTGTGGGATAGTATGGGCAAGTATCTAGGCCACCTGGTTGGTCAACACCAGAGGATCTGCCAACAGGGTTGGTACAGCTCAGTTGGAACTTTTACATACTGTATAAGGGGACAAAGTTCCGTGGTGCACATAAAGAATTTTCTGGGGAAGACAGTCTAGGTTATTCCTGCTTCAGGTAAAGGCAAATTCACTGATGGAATTGCTTTTGCCCAGGGACCCAGATATACTTTGTGGGTAATGCGGGAAGATGGGGAATTCCAATGTATACTTCAAGGGGATTTGATTTAAGGGGAAATCAGCCAATGAACTCAATTGTATGCTGTTGCCTGCTATGTAATACTTTTATAGCCCACCATCTAGATATCTTCAGGTCACCAGTGACTGGACCTGACTTCCCTCTGGCCATCATCCCAACAGAGAATGACCTTTGATAGAACCAGACGAGTTCTGTGGTAAAGGAATGATCAGCATCAGCAGGCAACGATCCAGTACTGCACACCACCTCTCCTGCTTCAAAAGACTGTTACAAGAGATGGAACCTGACATCATGGACCGAATGGACTCAGCAGTTTTATAGGGGTTGGTCCATGCACTAAGGAATGATCTCTCTCTCTCTCTGTGTATGTAAGAGCGATGGTATGTTGAAAATATGGGATCTGCGCATGATGTGAATGGTATGGAATAAGGGGTGGATACTATCCTGGGTTCAGCAGTAGCAGTCATTTTTTCTCCTCCTTAGCAGCTGGTGCAGTGCTGTGTTTTTGACTTCTGGGCTGGGAACAGCACTGATAACACAGATGGTTTTGGCTGGTGCTCAGTAATGTTTACTCCGACCAAGGACTGTGAGTCTCATGCTCTGCCAGGGAGGAAGGGAAGCCAGGAGCAAGAAGAGACAGGACACCTGACCCAAACTGACCAAAGCGGTATTCCATACCACAGCATGTCATGCGCAGGATGTAACTGAGGGCTACCCCGAAGGGCTAGTTCACTGCTCTGTTGGGCTGGGTATCGGCGGGTGGTATTGTATTCCCTTGCCTTATTATTTCCCTTATCATTATTGTTATTGGTGGTAGCAGCAGTGGTTTGCGTTATACCTTAGTTACTGGACTATTCTTATCTCAACCCGTGGGAATTACATTCTTTTGATTGTCCTCCCCATCCCTTCGGAAGGGGGGGGAAGGAAAAGGGGGGGGGGGGAGTGAGCGAGCAAGACTGCGTGGCTGACAGAGTTTAAACCACAACACTGTGACATTGTGTAGTATTTGAAGCACATCCAAAGCAAAGTAACCTGGAAGCCAAAGGGATTATCAGAGAAATCTGCACCAAAATTTTTCCTGTCCCACAGGTCACCATCTATATGTTTGGTGGGACAGGTGACCTTAGTGATAGTGATTGCACCAGCAACGCATCACTTGCTATTTGGTGCCTGTATCATTGTGAGGGGAATTTCCTCTTTAGGGAGTAGCCAGAACAGTGGAATTTCTAAATAAGGATGAATCTTCTTCACAAAGCGAAGTAAGCAGTTGTTTCCCATTTTATTACTTGTATGAGTGAAAAACAGAAGTATATATTTGAAAGAATACTTGCACAATAAGACTATAGTAAATACTACAAGATTTGGATCCTTTATAAAAAGGATCCTATGAATCCTTTAATGAAAAACCCAAACCAAAACCCAAACCCCCAAACAGAACAGATTTACTACGAAAGTAAAGAAAGACCCAATCTGTTTCAAAAGTTATTCTGGAGTTGGCTGACACAACCTGCTGAACTGAAGCCTGGAAAAGCCAGTTTAGGATGAAAAGTGACACAATCCACATAGAGAAGTGTCACAATCAAATTTCTCTGCTCTGTACAGAGACACATTCACATTTGTTCAACAAGACACAGTACAGGAGGCCCTGCAAAGCAAAACTTCTTTGCAGTTTCCATGGCATTGAACCCAGTAGATGGGTGATTTAAACAATCTCTCTGGATTTCCAAGTAGATACATAATCAGAATGGGAAATGCACTGGAAATTTTTTTCTTCATGCTACACTGGATTTATCTCACCATAAAGACAATTTGCAATGTCCTTTTCTCAGGATGTGTTGAAATTTCATTCTAGCTAATGCTTTGCATAAAAAAGGGTGTATTCTATGAAACATGACATTGGCTATCCTGCCAGTTGAAAGAATCGGCCCTGATGGAGGAGAAAATGCTAAACAATACAAAACTGTGTATTCTTGTCTTGGAAATGTCAGGAGTGGCTTTTGCTGTGGGTGTGAAAAGGTGTTGGAGAAGCTATTTGAAATTACCTCATAAAACGAAAGAGAAATGGACATGCTGGCAGCAGCTGAGGCAGGGATGTTGTAACAGGGGAAGTTCGGGTTAGATATAAGGAAGACTGTAGTGACAGGACAAGGGGTAATGGGTTAAAACTTAAACAGGGGAAGTTTAGATTGGATATAAGGAGGAAATTCTTTCCTGTTAGGCTGGTGAGGCACTGGAATAGGTTGCCAAGGAAGGCTGTGAATGCTCCATCCCTGGCAGTGTTCAAGACCAGGTTGAAAGAAGCCTTGGGTGGCATTGTTTAGTGTGAGGTGTCCCTGCCCATGGCAGGGGGGTTGGAACTGGATGATCTAAAGGTCCTTTCCAACCCTAACTATTCTATGATTCTATGATTCTAAGAAGTTCTTTACTGTGAGGGTGGTGAGGCACTGGAACAGGTTGCCCAAGGAAGTGGTAAATGCTCCATTCCTGGCAGTGTTCAAGGCCAAGTAGAACAGAGCCTTGTGTGACATGGTTTAGTGTGAGATGTCCCTGGCCATGGAAGGGTATTGGAACTGGATGATGTTAAGGTCCTTTCCAACCCAAACCATTCTACAATTCTATATGGGCCTTGCTCACTAACCTCAGTCCATGCCAGTACCACATTGAGAACAGTTGCCTGATGATAGCAAGAAGATGGTAAGTTGTAATTGCTGATAGTGATTGAAGAACGATTGCAGCCACACAACTGAAATGACAACAGCAATAATGATACTGCTTTTTTGCCTTATTTTACCCTACCTGCCTGCTGGCACTACTTGTAGCTGCTGTCTAAGTGAAGACACACTATTGATCAACATAATGAAACTGCTGCAAATTCCTGCGTGGACACTCCTGCATCAATTTGAATCAAACTTACTTCACATTAAGTAATAGTATCTTATGAAATGTTAACACTGCTGGTTTGCAGTACTGTAGGGAAGTTGTTGCAGGTATACATTAATGAAGCAGAATCAGCATAAAGGTGTTGCTAGATCTGCACGTGGGCTTACGTTTGAGTAGTGTATGACTAGTACCTTTTGGCTAAAGGTTTCTGCCCTTTTAGCTGGGAAGTGTAATTCATCCTGTGAATGGTTTTGGATGAAGGCGTCTTGGTGGGGAATTCTTTCATATAAAATCTGATACTTTGATATTTAATTTTATTTTATTGCTTCTCAGAGAAAAAATAACAATTGAAAATTATCTGTGAAAGGGCATTGGGCCCTAACTGGCGCTGGAGAACGGAAGCTCTGGAAACCTGTGAGACCCTGAGTGCACAGTGGTCTGCACTAGTTAGCAGAGAAGGAGTTTTGGCTCTTGAGGGTCCACAAAGTGGCTTTGTGCTCTCATTTTGCCCTGTTTGGGGCTGTCACAAAACTGGGAATCATCAGAAACTCTGGTAAGCTGTTCTATGATCAATGGACTGAAAGGTTTTATATAGGCAAACTGGTAGGCTTAAAACCAACCATCTCCTCAAAATTGGACCATGCTGGTTGATCAGCAAATTCTAATAAGAAAGAAAATTCAGCCTTCTTTTGGTTACACTCTTTTGATCTGTACATCTACAGAAAGAAAGGAGTTTTTCTTTTGGCCAGACATTGCCAAATAAGTGATATTAAACACCATTATCACTCAGACTAGTGTCCTTGACATTAATGGGATAAAGCATCCATTTGCTTTAATGGAAGTATATTCAAACTCATCTGTAGTTTTCCAATTTCTATTCACTGCTTGTATCACCCACAGGAATTGCTAAAATGTTGCTAAGAGGTTAGATTAGCAGAAGGGAAATGGAGACACAGGAGACGAGATTCCATATGGGTGAGCTTGACTCACCAGAATACATAATCAAGTGTTTATCTGCTTTTGCTGGCTACAGAGCTATTCCTATGTCTTTGAAGATGTTCACCTAGGTCCTGATTTATCAAGGTAATCAACCAAGATAAATCAATTAATCTATCAGGTTTTCAGCAATGGTGTTATTAATAGAAAAGGGACATTTAGGGTACAAATCTGGTTGATATAATCCTAGTTTGGCCATGGATTTGTTTCGGACAACATCCTGCCACTGAGAAGGTGCAAGAAATCCACCACTTATTATGTACCAACTCTGAAGAGAAGGCTTTTGTCCTTCCCCCTAGAGACAATTATGGCTCTTTATTGACCATGAAGTTTTATGGCCTTTGTACTATTATTCCTTCTTCCTTCTGCATACAGATTACAACCAAGTCTCAAGGGCATGTTGCCAAATCAAATGCAGGCAGGCAGAATTTATTTTCCTTTAATGATAATAAGATAATATTTGCATATACCATAACAGAATGCAGGAGATCCGAGTGCTCAGTTCTGCACACCTGATCTTGAAGAAAAGAGGGTTGTCTGTGTAACTTAGTGGTATCTGTTACAGGCTTATGGACACTGTCTGCAGAAGACTCCACCTCCGCTGTTAGCTATGCTTAACCTGATGATTCTTCACATTCTCCATGTACAAGATTAATGAGTTAACCCACGGAAGGTTCCTGTTTTCTTGAATTTGGTGATAGATCCATCTGCCAATGCAGATTTTCCCTGAAATCCTCTGCATCTGTGAACTATCCATTTTCAAATAACCTTTTTAACTGTGGATCATCCATCACCTTACATTTTACCTCAAATGCAGATTAAGACCTGGTATCTTCCCTGTTTTTTCCCCCACTTTTTTCTCCCCAAAGCGTGGCTCGGGATAACCTTAAGATATTTTCAGTCATAGGCATGTTCCAAAATTTCTCAGCATCCCTAGAAATCCAAGTTACTCAGCCATAATAAAAGAATATGCATGTGTAACACTTCTGTAATTACTTATCACGACTATGTCATTATAACAATGTTGTTGGTACTTATCAAACTTGTTTAAATTGTTCATGTTGCTTTGGGCTCCAACTTGGCACAAGCAGAGGTGATCTCCTTTGTTTCTGTCTGGAGAAAAGCTCTCTGATAGACCTTGCTGTGTTGTCTCACCTCCCCGTGCGCAGGGCAGAGGCTGTGGGGGATGAGGGGCTGCTGCTGAGTCTCTCACAGTGGTACCCAGCTCCATCTGCTCCAGGTTGTTGCTAAGGAACGTCTGCTGCAAATACCAGCAGTGCTTGTTCCCATGCTGGCTCCAAGGGCTTTGCTCCCTTTCCTTGACTCCACACACAGGGAAGCACCAGCTGCTGCTGCTGCAAGTGTATGGAAGATTTTCCTTTCAGTTTTCTCCATCCCCAATCACTCCTTCTATCCTTCAGAATTTAAGCACCTGCTGCCACCCCAGAGGCAGCTTTTTAACATACTCCTCCCCGTCATGTTAATGTCAATCCTTAGAGAGCTTTTTCCTTGAGCTTACTTCCTCGCCTACTTCTCCGTGATGTGGTGTACTACATCACGATTCAGGCCTTAAGACCCAAATAGCTTGTGCATGGATTTACAGTGAAAGGGTGAGAATTCATGTAGCAAGTTCCCTCCCTTCTCCCTACACAAATGCATGAACTAGTCACTTGCAAGAGCTGTGATTTGGATCTCATAATTCGTGTATGCTTGGAGGGAAATAAAAAAGCATGCGTCAGACTAGCCTCATACTTTAATGATTACTCTGTTTGAATTAATTATACCCTTCTTTGAATTTGCTGAAAGGTCTCCGGCTGATGGTGTGAGATTTGATTTTACAAGAGCAGAAAAGCCGACCACTCATGTGATTATGAAATGATCTACAGTTGAGCAAAGACTGAGAGCTAAGGAAAAGTTCATATGCAGAGCACCCTACTATGAATAATCTTATTTCTAATGCCACCCAGCCATGCAGACTTAAAGATAAGTACAGATGAACTAAGAGAGGCTGAACTTATTAAATGTAATGGAAATGGACTTTAAATTTGGTGAATCAAAATTTTGCATTAGCTTTTTTTTTCTTTAATACACTTAAATTGCCACCGTAGCAGTTCCATTTTCCTCATCAAATCAGTTAAGTGGGAGATGAAGTGATATAAGTTCTGATCTATCAAGGAGTCACACCCTTCAAGATGGAAATATGGAAATAAATAGGCTGTTGCAAAGCCAGGCCTGGTGCCAGGGGGAAGTGGAGGCTTTTATTCTTCAGAAATCCTTCTGAAAGGAAGTGAATAAACAGTGAATACAGTGTTATCCACCGTATCCTGACATTTCTTTCTGTGTCAGGTCCTCCAGGTCATTTTATTCCCTACTTTGGGCAGCACGGAAAGGGATTTGAGGCATCCAGCAGCTGGGAGAAGAGGAGGCTGCTGGAAAAATACATCAGATCTGTTGCAGGAAGCTTCCCATAATGGAGTCTAATGCAGTTCATTGTATGACTGGTGCTGGTGGCCTGGAGGGAGCAGGGAGGCTGGGAGCTCCTCTGAGATTTTCTGGGAAAGCTGTTGCACAGCATGGACTTTGTCTCCAAAGACCATGGAGAAGGTGAGTCTACCTGGTCTCTACTTGCCCCCTGGCCAGGGCAGGGAAGGTTGCAGCCCTCTCCGGGAGTTAGGGTCTTGTAGCCATGACCATGTCCAGAGACTCACAGCTTATGAGCAGCATGGAGTGAGGGGAAATATGGGAGATCTATGGTTAGGATGGATAATTCCCTCCTGATCTCACATCCAGATGGGACATACACATCTAGGAAAATCCTAATTTTTTTTAATAAAGATTGCAGTACTTCAGCAGCAACGAACCAATCCACTCAAAACACAGTGTGATTCCAACCAGCCTTCCACTATTGGAAGGGGGGGCTACAAGGATGCTTGAGAGGGGCTTCATCAGCGACTGTAGTGACAGGACAAAGAGTGATGGGTTTAAACTTAAACAGGGGAAGCTCAGGTTAGGTATAAGGAAGAAGTTCTTTACTGTGAGGGTGGTGAGGCACTGGAATGGGTTGCCCAAAGAAGTGGTAAATGCTCCATCCCTGGCAGTGTTCAAGCCCAGGCTGGACAGAGCCTTGCGTGACATAGTCTAGTGTGAGGCGTCACTGCCCATGGCAGGGCGTTGGAACTGGATGAGCTTAAGGTCTTTTCGAACCCAAACATTCTATGATTCTATGATAATGTGCATATTACAACATGTAAAAATCAAATCTTTGTAAGAGAGATCACCCTGAGGAATCACAAAGGTTCTGGTGGTGCTTTTGTGTTTGTTTTTTTCTTTCATTCCTATTTAATTTCCATTTCACTTTTAAAAGAAATGTTAAAAGTCCCAAACCCTTTACTCCTTTGAGTGATACCTCTGTCATAAAACTCCCCAGTTAGCAAGGCAATGAAAATATTCAGTATTTTTAGAATCCACAAAATTATCCAAAATTTTAGCCTTCCGTAAGAATCCTTTTATATTTAAAATCAGTTTGGTTTTATCTTTCCATTGTCATGATTCCGTGAGTAAGAAAGTGTGTGAACAGCTTGCCTTTGGTCACTGTCCTCATGAGTCAGATGTCCTTATGTATTAGCAGGTTTGGGGGCTATAAACACTGTGAGTCTTCTTTTAATTGAATCAGTGGGATTTCTGCTTGTAATTTTGGAGGAAACTGGATTTTTTAATGAGATGTTTCATATTTTCAGGTTATCTTCCTGCAGGAGGACTCTTCATCTTGGTTGAGTCCAGTTTTAGACCAGACAGGTCTAGATGAAACTGAGTTACCTCTTGAAGTACCTACCTCAGGAAAGCTGATAGTATATGAAGTATCTCTGTTCAGCCACTACAAAAGAAAAGGAACCCAAATTGTGTGAGGTGTCCCTGCCCATGGCACGGGGTTGGACCTGTATGTTCATAAGGTCCTTTCCAACCTAAACCGTTCCATGATTCCATGAAATTGACATCCCACCTAGCCTCAGAGGGTTAAGATGTTGATCAAGGCTCTGGACTGTACTGTGTAGAGATCTCCAGGCTGGTTTGTATGGGCCATTTATGCATCCAAAGTAAGTCAACAGCATTTGTGGTGCTGAGCCAAAGAAATTCACTGCATTGGTCTCTGCTGCATGACATGAAGGTGTAGTACAGTCAGAGCTGCTTGTAAATACAGGTCCTTTACCCTGTTGCACTGGGGAGATGTACTTTCTTCAGCATGCTGGGGAGATGGTTTTACTTCTTTCCTGTTTTGCTTATTGCAGCTTCCGTTATTTGATGTTATCAGAGAATGGGGATATGGGACATTTGGCTTATTTTTCAGTGTTCTGCCATAGCATATAAATTGCTATGACTTTCATGTAACATACATCATAGACATAGATGTATTGATATGACAAAAGGACAGAGACTTGTGTGACAGGGTGTAGTGTGAGGCATCCCTACCAACGGCAGGGGAGTTAGAACCAGATGATCTTAAGGTCCTTTCCAACCCAAACCATGTATGATTCTATAAATCATATGTTCATTAATTAAACTTCCAGGCATTAAACCCAGAGACATTTGTGTCCAAGAAAAAAGGGAGTCCCAACCACTAACAAAGGGAAATGAGAAATCTACAATTAAAATACCAGTCTAGGTGGATGGTGAGGATTAGACTGCTCCAGCTCACACCCCACAGCAAACCAGAGCTGTGGCTTTTGCCTCTGGTTGCTCTGATCCCTCTCCCACTGTTGCAAAGATACATAGCGAAATAATTGTGTATTAAGGCTGCCAAGTCCTTATTCCCTATCCTTAACTAAATTCCCCTAATATCCATGCTAAGGAACTGATTATAGGGTGTGCTGTTGGTTGGTGTTTTTTCCCCCCTTCTTTTACCATCTGTCTGCTGTGAATACATCTGAAATCCCTGGCTTCACCAGATAAAATGTACTCAGCAACTCCTTTTTTTTCTCCCCTCTTCTAATTATCCTTTTAATTTGCTTCTGCTCAGCTCCCACACCTCCTCCCTCTTACCAGATTGTTTATATTTTTCCAAAGAGCTTCTGAGAACTGCTTATCCTGCTCTTTGTACCCTTTCCCTGCTCCTCATGCCAGAAATCGCTGCCTCTCGTCCCCTCGCATGCTGTGATCTCACAGGAGTGAATGTGGATCACAACCTTCCCAACTGTTTGTGACAAATTGCCCCAAGGAACAATAATCTATTATATTAAGTGTTTTCCTGTTACTCATCCCTCCCTGTTCTGCATTAGCAAATGGGATAAATTCCAGTGATTACAAAGAGGCTTGGGATGAAGCAATAAAACTTTATTTCTGGAGATAGATACTTCATCCAGTGGCATCAGGCAACTGCTGGCTGAGCTTTGACTCAGAACATGCCTATTCAGTAATACTGGAGTGGCTGGGAAAGTGCAGCCTGTAAAGAAACCATGGGACCAAACCTGGAAATAGTGTATCAGTGAAAGATTCAGGAATAAAGCTATCCATCAGCTTCCCAGCCTGGGGGGCTGGATCTGAGCATGGATGCAGACAAAATGCAGACAAGTAGTGCAAAGTCTTAAGTGAGACTGATGTGTCTAGCTCCAAAATCACGCTCCCACAACTCTTTTTCAGGCACCGTTGAAGGCTGCTGACATTTGAACTCTGCCTCTTCAAATCTCCTCAGGCCCAGAGCAGCCACCTCTGAGCCCCTACCTCTTGTCTAAATGCAGTCAGGAAGCACAAGACTGATGTCTCCCGAGGAGCTCTGTACAGTGTTCCAGATCTTCCCTAACATACTGTGACAGAACTGGGTTCCTCAAGAAGCTGTTGCTGGTGGGTTTATGTAATAACCAACTTCATAAACACATTTATGGATAACTATAAAAAACACTTTCTGTAGTGTCTGCATATAAATCGCTATGAATTTCATGTAACACACATCATAGACATAGAACACTGTATCTGAGGCACTCATAACAAATTGCATATAATGTACTGTGTATATTATAGATATATTGTATAGAAATAACAATGTTCATATAATATTTGGTTTACATAATATCAAGCTTAAACACCAAAACAAATATCAGTGATTGGGAGATCCATCAATGAAACACATCTTAGCCTGGTGGTCAGGTACCCAGTCTCTGTCTGTAGATATGGTCTGTCCCTGTCTGTGTTGGAAGAGCAGAGAAAGGGAATATGGTAGTGACAAACTCCAGTCCCCTGTTGAATTTGAGGAGCTCTACCCAGTTCAGGAGTAATTTTGCCAGACAGGGACCATTAAAGTAGAGAACATCTTTGCTGTCAAAGGGAGGGGAAGAATCACTGGTGGGAAATGAAGACGGGGAGGGATGTGATGTGGTTTGCAAACTATTCATTTTCATGGTACATTTTTCCTGTATAAAATATGAAAGCATCCTTTGCTCTAGGTTCTTGCTCCCAGGTGGTTGTTCTTGATAACTAACCTCCCACAGTATTTTGAACCTCATCCACCCCTAAATCTACTGCATCGAGTGATTTCTGTTCTTTCCTGAATATTGCTTCACTGTATGTGCAGGAATAACCATGAAATCAGCATATATGAACTAATGAGCACATTACATTGGTATACGGATAGCAGTGGTGGAGAACAGCAAAACTTGATGATAAAACAGACTGACTTAAAAACGAGTTGGCTGAAGGTATGCAGAGAATTTCAAGACTGCAGAGAAGACAGAATAAGGAAAACACTAGGATAAGACATAATGGTGTTATAGAGTGATGTCTCTAATAGTTTGGGTATATGTCAAGAATAAATGTGGAAACAACGTCCTTGATGCTCTAAAGATGAAAGTAAAAAGCAAAATGAAACAAATGCAGAGACAGTCCAAAATGCGTTGGATAGCTCTGGTAAATAGATCAAAAGAAGTCTAAAGAAGCCCTGAAGCTGATATAAACTGAGAGCAGTGGAAGGACGTCAAGTTTTAGATCTTGTTGCTCAAGACATAGAGCTTAAAGTTGTCATTTTTAAGATGCTGTGATGTCAAGTCCGAGTTGGAGATCTGTTGCTAAACAGAAATTCCAGTCCTTCAAGGAGAGTTATTTATATATTGAATAAGATAGGATAGGAATGGGGTACAGTGATTAGATTCTGAATAGATAACCTAACCATCCTGATCCCTGAGGAAAGCCGGTAGTAACTGGTTGACAGTTGGACTTTGCAGCAGGGATCATCACTGTTTTGGGCTGTTTCATCTGCATCCCTTACCTAGCCCATAGCATATCCATTTGGCTATAAGAACACTACGGGGAGACCATGTTAAAGGCCTTGCTTAATTCAAGAGCAAAAGGATGGAGGACAGAAAGACCCCAGACCTGGATCTCTTACATGAACAGTGAAAGGCAGAGGGAGGGGGATAGATAGGCAGAGTGCCAGCTGCATTATAGTACAGCTACTGACCCTGAATCCTCCTGCCAACCTAGAATGCTGTAGTATCTGCTGTGGTATGGCCATGTAATCAAGTTTTCAGCAGAGGAAGGACCCTGACTGCACAGCTGATCAAATGGGCCATCAATCAAGTGATTCACATTGTGTACTTAAGCTTAAAGTGAGGTTATAATTCATACAACTACCTCCCTCCCTAAGCAGGTGCCTTAAACTTAAGAACTGCAAAAAGTACTAAAGTAGCTGAAAATTTCCAGTTGCTAATAATAAACTTGAGAGCCTCTTCTCCTGACCTCCTCCAAAGAGGCACCTCATAAAATCATAGAAATTATTTTGTTTTTTTGGTTGCTGGGGATTACAGTTTTATACCCATGGAAGGAGGACCATTAAAAGATTACTGTAGTACAAAATTTCTGACCATGCAAAGAGAGGGCAGTGAATATGGCTTTAAAAGAGAGGACTAGCTAAATGTGAAAGACGGTCATTGTTTCCTTGTATGACTCTGCACCAACTGAACTCGATGAGGCTGGCTGGATTCAAGATAGAGCTTGATTCAGTTCCTTATGAACAGGCTTTTAGTGCCACCTGAGATGGCTTCAGGTGTCTGAAGGACATCTGAAATGAGACAGTACTTTCATGGGCTGACAACCTTCAAGACCAGCTGCGAGAAGCCAGAGGGGATATCCAGGATATCTCAAATGGCACTGTCATGATCAGACATAGCAGATATCTATAGTACAGATTGCTCAAGGTAGCTCAAGTGATTCATACCTGTCTGGGTCCAATGATAAGCTGCCTGCCATTCCACTTTCTCTGTTAGTCTGTGACTAGCAAAGAGGGAACGGCTTTAATGCAACACTACTCTTGTGCATAGGGGATCTGCTGCTACACTGGCTTAAGCAAATGTAGTTTAATGGAAGAGGGAAGGGAATTACAGTAATGCTGTAGTTTAGATTCTGGTGTGTACTTCATTATCTGTGGCACAGACTTTGCATGTAAGTCATTGCAGTGTTTCTGTGTTCACCTTCTACATAAAAAATGGGCATAATTGCATTTTCCTTATTTTATGAAAGCAATCTGAGATAGGATGCATTAAACAAGAGGAGGAGCTCTGGTACCCAAACAGAAGGTATTGCTGTAGAGATGTGTTGATGTGCAGTAATAGCATGGTTATTGTCAAGTCTGCTGTGTAAGAGTCTTAAATGAAATCCAGTTATTATGAGTAACTGTAGAGCTAATATTCAGACAGCTCCCTAATGTTGCATTCAGTAGGAACAAGGTAATAATGGCTTGCTGGAAACAGCTTTTTACTTTCTTAAAAGACAATGTTTTCTCCAGAGGCCACTGTTTTCCAAGTTGAAAATCTTGTTTGCTGGAGCTGATGTGCTAGAGCACCTTAAAAAAAATGAACAAAGTATTTTAAGACCTATGCAAAGGTGGCAAGAGCTATTTGTTAGTAGCCTTTTAGTACACCCTGATGTATATTAGTCTAGTGGAAGAAAGCAAAAGAATTTGCTCTGTACATCACTGAGTGTAAGGGGAGAATTAGATCGCAGGATGCTGGTTTTAAATGTTAGCGTTTTGAATCAGATGTGCAAAAGTTGTTTGTCTGCTGGCATGGACAATGCAGAACTGTAGTGTCAGAGTGTCAGACATACTGCATCAAATAATCCTGTTACCACTAGGAATGTTCATCAGCCCATGGTCTGACTGCAGAAAATGTGTTTCATAGTACAAGACAGACACCACACCTCAAGTATTATCTGCAGTGTGGGTGCTTCAGGATAAGGACATCACACTATTAGAGGGTGTCCAGAGGAGGGTCACCAAGACAGTGAAAGGACTTGAGGGCAGAACACAGGTGGATCAGTTGAGGTCACTTGGACTGTTGAGCTTGGAGAAGAGAAGGCTGAGGGGTGACCTCATTGCAGTCTACACCTTCCTCAAGGGGGGCATGAGAGGGAGGTGTTAATCTCCTCTCTCTGGTGAGCAGGGATGGGACACGAGGAAACAGAATGAAGCTGTGATGGGAAAGTTCAGATGGGACATGAGGAAAAGGTTCTTCACTGAGAGAGTGGTGGGTCGCTGGAACAGGCTCACCAGGGAAGTGGTCACGGCACTCTACTGCTATAGGAGTTGTAAGAGGGATGTCACAGGACTGCCCTGTCCTTGGAGATCCCATGTCTTACCTGTGTCCCTAAAGGATGTCTTGAAGGTCTTTGTTTTGGTTCTTTGTTCTGTCACGGACTTTCTTTTTGACTTTGGGCAGATGCATCTCTCTTAAATACCAAGTTTTCATTTATAAAATGAGGCTATGTAGGGGAGTAAGCAAACTTCCCATGGGTGAGTGGCAGAATGTGGTTTTCTGTCTGAAAAGGAACATTAAATGAGGCAATGGAAACTTGGCCAGTACGGGGTGATCTGACCTCTCAGACAGGGTCTGCAGTGTTTTGCCATTGGGAGTTCCCAGATCTTGTGTGCCATGAGGACACCAGGCCATGAGGGCTAGGAGCTATAAGACACTGCACTTCACAGATGGTAGCTTCTACCTTGTCTGCCCTGAGGCCCAGCTACTGTGGAAATCTTTCTTTGTCACCTCACCTGACCATGGCTGGGATTTGGAACTAGGTGATCTTTAAGCTCCTTTCCAACCCAAGCTGTTCTATGATGTGTATTACTATAGTAGCACTGGGGAAATACATAAGTAAATACATAGGAAAAAATGAAAAGGACAATTGCTTTCTTGAGGAAAAGTCCAAACCACAAAACAAAGGTTTCAGTGACCTAGCATCATGTTCAGCTCCTACACACAGAATGTATAATACATCAGGACTGCGTATCTGTTTAAAATGATAACAGCTATCAGTTCCAAAAGAAAGTTTACTTTAAAGTATTGGTGGTCATATCAAATCCTATCACTGTGTCAGTGCTGGCTTGACAACTGTCATGAAATATTGAAAGCTGGTAAAAAAGAGAACCTGTCAAAATTGCCTGTCAGTAAAGTCAGTGGAGAAAAGAAGATGCATGTCAGTAAAGACTTTGAGATAGATTAAGAGAAAGAAGAAGAGATTTTTTCCCCTTAGTCTTTTTGAAGTTCCTGGGGTAAATGCATATTTTAAGATGTGATTTGGATTTGTGGGCTTTTTAATAGCTTGTACGATAGATTCAGCCAAACCAGCCATTCAGTATATCATCATAAAGACAGGTGGGAATCCAAAATTGCTTGAAGAACATAATTTTCTGAGATGGAGGAGTATTATTAATGTGGTTCTGTATTTATTGTGCTTTTATTGTCTGAAGTTTTAGTAAGAAAAAAGTATGGAGAGAAAGTGAAAAACAAAAAGGAAATTCCCTCTCTAGTAAATGGGCTTTGCTGTTGATGTTTGATTCTCTAGGCCAGGATCTTCCCTTTTGCCTCTGTAAGCAAAACAGTGAAACTTGGTGGAGAAGGTTGGATGCAAAGTCAGCCACAAACGTGATCCAAGGACTGGGTAGGCATGTTAGGAAAGTCTGAGAGGGCTGAGTTTGTTCAACCTTGATAAAAGAAGGCTCAGAGGAGATCTTATTCCCATGTTCCAGTATCTAAATGGTGACTACAAAGATGAAGACTCTCTTTTACAAGGAGTCACATGGAAAAGATAAGGGGTAACAGGCACAAGTTACTCCTGGTGAGATGCTGATTGGACATGAGGGAAATTTTCCACAATGAGAGCCATGAGCCATTGGAATAATCTCCACAGGGAAGTGGTGGATTCTGGAATGTTGGACGCTTCTAAGATGCACCTGGATGGGGTGCTGGGAGGTCATGCTTTGCCTAGAAAGGTTGGGCCAGATGATCCTTCAGGTCCCTTCCAACCTGGGATTCTATGATTCATATCTTTCCTGTACTATGTTCCGTGCCAATCCTCCCTCCCACCACCTTTTCTTATGAAAGCCCCAGGAATTTAAATGAAAATCTACATGCTTATAATTATAAGCAATAATTATATTTTTACTTTGCATACTGCTTTCCTTTCAAGATCTTAAAGTTCTTTCTGTGACATTTTATGACAGGACAGATCTCATAGAAAGATGAAAGGTTTTGTTCAGACATGCTTAAAGGACGTGAGAGCAAAATGTCTATGGAAAGTGCACTGGTCATTTGTGTCTTGTGCAATATAGATTTACAAGTCATTCTTGAAGATGGCTTTGTCTCCCAGATAAAAGTGCTAAGAAGCCCTCTTTTCCTTCATGGGGAGAGCTTTTATGGCTGTCAAAATCAGTCAGTAGCATTCCTAGAATGGGGCATATTGGCAACTGCTTTAAAGATACATTTCAAGCCAGGTGAAATATGGAAGGCTATATCTTTATTAACAAGGTGGTTTCGGGGAAAGGTTGCACACTGTAGATGATGTATATGTAGCTAAATTCTCTTTTCCAAAAAACAAGTCCACATCCAAACTGCCTCCAGAGAATTGTATTCCCTGGATTAGCCTGACCACTGTCTACAGAAGTGCAGGATGCTATTCAGAGAAGTGAAAGTATGTGCTACAGACAGCGCTGGAGCCCAAGTCCTGTGCTGTTCTGGTCCTCTTTATTTCATTACTCAAGATGTAACCAAAGAGATAGGTGGGACTTGGGAGCACAAACATGGGTCAGATGATTGAAATTTCATCTGCCCTGCTAAAATGTCAAGAAACCCACTGAACACTGACCAATGTATAAATGGACAGTGAAAAACTAAGAATTATTTGCAGCTAGTGGAGAGGTTTTACCTTAACAGCCAGGGAAAGGCCCTGCTGGAAGACCAAGGTCTAATGGGCGAAGAAGGAAAGTTCAGTGCTTGTGTGTAGCTGAAACCTCTCCATCATGAGAAACACTGAAGTATGGAAGTAAACCACGGCAGTACCAAGCTCAGAGCAGCTCCAGAACCTCTATGTTCGTCTATGTTATAGTAATCTAGACAGATCACAGCCAGACCTGCTTTGCTGCTTGGACCCAATACATATCTGTTGCTGACACAGTATAACAGAAAATAGAGAACATGCTCAGAGAAATAAAGTAACTTACTCAATGTCTAAGGCCAAGTCACTAGCACAGTTAGAACTCTGATCTCCTGCTTCCAGATGACCATGGTGATCACCATGGTGTTTGCTGGCTTTATGCGTAGCAAGAGCATGCTGTTAGATGGAGATAAATCTCAGTGTGAAAGCAAAGCTTCTGAAAGCATCATTTTTCCTTCATTGTTGAGGCAGGGGCCAAGCTGCTAAAAATTGGAAAGCAAAAGGCTTTAAAAAACCCCCAAATTCCATTTTCAGAAATTCCCATACTTCCACCTGTCCCACACAGAGGTTACAGTCTTCTGAAGAAACTGAAATCTGGCTTATAGTTACCTACTCAAGTCTATTTGTGTCTGCATTGTTTCAGTACCTATATTACGTTGGCTTACAACTAAATCCACTTAGCACTCATGGAATCAATCATAGAATCATGGAATAGTTAGGGTTGGAAAGGACCTTAAGATCATCTAGTTCTAACTCATGGATAGTCTAAGAAATATGTGTCTCTCTTTCTTTTAGCCTGATCCTACCTGGCCTTATAACTGTGGTCCTCTTGTGTATGTGCTGTCTTAGTTTTCAAAAAGCATTGTCTCTTATGCACTGATGGTAAAGCCACCATTGGAAGGTGAGCACACAGGCAGCCCCAGGGGTGTATTCTTGAGTCCTCTTGTATATAAGTCTAAAAAAAACCTTTTCAAATTCTATCCACTTTCCTGTCAGTTACAGCATCCTACCCCCCAATTCCCACCCTCAGTGTCCTCATTTTCTCCCTGACTGATTGCATGACTTGTTTCTTTCCTTCTGCTGCTGTTGTTACTGTCATTGTTACCCTTGTTATTTGGGGAAGTGTTCTGCAACTCAGTTAAGCATCCTGAAGCCAAAGAAGAACGTGTTCGGAAGTCACAACAATTGGGAAGGATTCAGTGGGGACATCTCCTGACAATCCTATTAGGTCAACAGCCCATGACACTGACAGCCTGATAGTCCTAAAACTGAGAAAACTACAATACTGGAAAGCTGACAACTGCTGCTGCCATGCATCTGAGCATCACTTGTCATAGCAGATGCACGCGCAAGTAAAAAGCTGAGCCTGGGAGGTACTGAATGCCTTCACCTGCTGCTGTGTGAAATGCCAGTGGAATGTTATCTGTCTGTGGATGAGGTGGGCCTGGATTTTTCTTGAGAGACCACATCTGCGATGCTGTGTCCTGTGCTGGGCTCCCCATTGCACACTGCAAGGGACCACCAAGATGACTGGGGCTGAAACACTTGTCTGGAGAGCAGTGGCTGAGGGAGCTACACTGTTCAGCCTGGGGAGAGAAGGCTAAGAAGACATTAGACTCTCTTAAATCACTGAGTGGGAGGGTATGGAGAATATGGAGCCAGGTAATTGTTGGGGATGGGCAGTGAAAGGCCTGTAGAGGACACGTTCTGACTGGTTTTAAGGAAAAACTCCTTCACCATGAAGGTGTTCTGATATTGGAACAGAGGCCCAGGGCAGCTGTGAAATCTCACCTTGTGAAATGCAAAAAATCAGGTGAGTGAGGCGCTTGAGTTCAGCTGGCCCTTCTTTGAGCAAGGCATTGGATCAGGTGGCCTCCAGAAGTCATTTCCAGCCTTGAGCATCCTATAACTGTTCACCAGGAAGAATTGAGATTCCAGGCATCTAATAGAAACTCTGGCCACCGATGTATTTTATGCTTTTGTACAACATTAAGAATGAAAAAAATGGCTTGGAAAGAGTTAATGGTTAAAGCTGATGATCAGTTAGTGAAAACCATTAGCAAGCAAAAGTTGTATGGACAAGAAAAGGAAACAAAAATTTACCAAGCTTAAGCAAGAATACAAAGTTTTTAATTCTTTTGAATGAATAAAAGACTTTCAGGGGACTCGAAAGAGCCAGTGTTGATGAAGAAATAAATTAATTGAAACCTTTTCTTTCCAAAATCATCAAAGCAGGATTATTTACTTCTTTTCATTTCAAACTGTGACCTTGAATTCAGTTTTTCAGTCCTCAGAGAGCAACTTAATTCTGTTTCATTTTTCCATATAGTTCTAATTCATAATGGCAGAAATCATCTGTTACTATTATATATAATATACTTCTACTGTATAATATGATTACTATAGGGTAGAAGAAGATTATCACACATTGGTTGCCAGAGGGTGTTTGCAGGAACCTATGTGGCAGCACCACAAACTTTTAAGGTTAGTATTTGGTGAACCAGTAGAGCAAGAGAAGTGTGCACTTACCCAGAGGATCCATGCCCTTCCCTACTGCTTCTTTGTAAAGTTGCTTCTTTGTTCCACTGTCGACTGCAGCCATTTGTTCCCTTCTGAATCTCCAGCCTTAGAGTGAAATTTGTCAGGTTTACCAGAAGGTCACGTTCAAAGCAAGTTCAGCTATTTTTTGTACAACATGCATATTAGGTAAAATCACTGCATCCCTTTTAACCATCCTCTCCTCCTTCTACCATCATTTACTTTTATCCAAACTTTTTGATTTAATCTGCATATGTGAACAATTGAATAACTCCTAGATTGAAACTGGGCATCTTTTCTGTACGTTTTATTGTCCTTCCTTCATTAAGCTAAGGACAATCTGATTCTGTTTATGTTGCCTCCGAGCTTTTCCTTTTCAGTTCTTGCTAAAACACACTTCTGATTCCTGCATGGCAGTTGGGGTAGTTTAGATTTCAGAATGGACTGCTCCTGGCAGAGTCCTAACAAACCTCAGGGCCCAACTATGTGTAACATCTATCACTTGTTCATGAGGTGGCATATGCAGGACCTCAGCTAATCCATGGGACAGATTACATTGAAAGAAGACTGCGGATGGGTCTGCCTTTATTAACAGATGCAAAGGGAATCACTTTTGCAGTTTGCAATAAAATGTATGTTACAGAACGCCTCAGCACCTTTCCCTTCATATAATTGGCATGACCATGTCCCCTTCCTGTGCAGGGATGTGAGGGTCTCTTTATGGCTGCCACTGGAAGTACAATAAAACCCCATACTAGCTGTATGCTAAGTAGCATGTCAGGACTGTAGAGGGCATATCAGACTTGATAAACAGTCATTAAACTGGGCACACTTCACAAGAATCTCCTGTCTTTGTAGTCTTCAAGGACTTTGGAGTCAGTCCACATGCTCACCTTCACAGCCAGGCAAGTCCCAACAGTGACTTGCTATCAGTACTTCAGAAAGACAGCAGAGGGTAAAAGCCTTCCCACATGGAACCCAGCCAGGCACAGAGAGGAAGAAAGACCTCAGATGAAGATCTGACTAGAAGCTGTATGAAGGATTCTATGATCCTGTGAAGCATGGACTAGGGTTGCAGGAGCTGTCTTACTGTTTTTTGTTACTTTGGATGACCAAAACATGCTTGGTTGCAAGTCCAGCTCTGTAAGTGTAACTCACCTGTATGTTTGGGCAGCTGGGAGGTGTGTGTCTGTATGTGTACACCTAATTCCAGAAAGGCAGAAGGAGAATTTCTGTTGGAATAGCTGAAATGCTGGTAGAAATCAGAAAGGTGGTGTGTATAAGGGGCATTAGCTACACTGTCAGTTGGATCTAAAGCAGTCTCAGACCAAAAGGTCATCACTGTTCCTGAAGATTCTTATTTCCCATCTTTACTGAAAAGGAAAATGATGCAATAAAGAGCAATTCTTTACTGCAGTAAGAAAAAGAACTCTGGTGCAGAAAATAGGGCCATGCTTCCATTCAGATTGCCTAATGACATAAGATAATGTTCAAATTCAGATCAATGATCCTTGGTCTGAATCAGGCAGGAAAAGGCATTTACCCTTGATGTCTCCCCCTGCATAAGTGAGCTGCCAAGTCATTTACATAGTGGTGAGTGGAGTAGAGCTAACAGAGGGTCTCTGAACTATTTTTAATCATCTCTGTTGTGAGCTACCACCTTCCAGCAATCCATTGATGCAAAGCTCTGACCTCTAGGTAGTACAATAGGAATGGCACCAACAGCTTTTTTTTGTGTGAACTTTTAAATATAAAATACTTATCCCTGTATATATCTGGAGCACATAAAATTGCTGTGGCCAGTCTCTTGACTGTATAGTTTTCAGCTAAGCACAGTAGAAGAAAACCACTCCAGATAGGACTCCTGCTAAGGAGTGATAGTGCCATCTCAGTACAGTTCCTTACCTACAAAACATCCTATAATGCAATCTGATTCTTAACTTCACTTTTAAGGATGTTTTGGAAGCACAGGCATTTTCTTTTAGTCCTGCTTGTACATTAGTAACTAAAAAATCCATGTAGGAAATCAATGTGAATTAAGATTTTTAACTCCCAGTTATTACAAAGAGAATGAAGAGAATACAGCGAGCTGGATAGCTTAATTGTATGTCTTTCAGATTGAAAAATACGAGCTTACTTGCTATACTTATTACCTTTATTATCCAGTACAGTTTGTAACCAGAAATATATGAGAGTCAATTAAGGTTTTGAAGAAAAGTTTTCTTTTCTTTTCCAAATGGAAGTGTCATACATCATGCATTATCAACTCCAGTGTTAGACTAGCAAAAATTTACTGCATCATGTCCCCGCAGTGAGAATTTGCAGCTAGATTAATGTTCCTTTAGCTGGCATTAAATCAATTTCATACATATGCTCGTATTTTCACCAGTGACATTCTGCAATAGCTGATGTTTTGTAGAAGCAGTAAAGAAAAAAACTCAGCAGATTTTGTTCAAGCTTCATATATATAAATATATATGCATGCATCTATATACAGGTGAACAACACACTTCATGCTTAACTCGCTATAAAAAAGTCTTGAAGTTTCAAAGTTAGCCAACTTCTTGTTTTTCATGGCATATGCACAACTTATTAGCAGTACACCTTCACACAGTTGAGAAAGATCTAAAGTTGCATATATTTAATCTGGGTAAAACTGACATTTTCTCTTCTTTTTTTCCTCAGTTTATTGAAATTGTTCTTGTTATGCAACTTACACTTTAGCAACTGATGTGTGGGGATGAAACTGTCACGTCTTCCTGCCTAATGCTCACCACGTTGTAGCTGGTTCTCAGTGAGATGACAACATTCTCCATGATTAGAACTGCCCAAGGGTGTTCTGTCTGCCTGTGGGAGTTTGCCCCCTGACCAGGGTAAAGCGGGATTCCAGAAAGGTCATTTTTTCCTGGGTGCTCCTGAAGAAAGGACATTGAGGAGAGTGGGAATTCCCCTTACTCAGGCTGTCCTCATGGAGCATCCACTGCAGCCATGGGGGCAAAGACTGTCTCACCTTCTTCCCCCATTATTTACATGACAGTCACCCAGGGCATGAGGAGTGATTTGGGCAGCAGTGACATCACCCTGACATCACCATGACATCAGTGGTCAACACATCACAGGAATTCTCTCAGTCCAGTTACCTTATGGGAGATAAAATCTGATGCGTTGGTCATCAATAGCTGTAGCTGCCCCTCTTACGTAGAACTGCTGCTATTTTGTATAAATCTCTTCTCAAAGTTCCTGGCTCTTCTCTGTGTCATATTTTGTTTAATTCAATATTTATAACCATGGTAAAATGAATAATCAGTGCTTTTTCTGTGCATGGTTTGAAGCAGTGCCTCCAGGCAGTATGAATCTTCAGGGAAAAGAAGTGTTTCTGTAGGTATCTCACCTAGAAGATTTGATCTAAAAGAGAAGACGTGATTTTATCTCACAGTAGTAAAGGAGGAGTAAGACTAATGGGTGAAGAAATGGCTGCAAGTGAAAGGAGAACCCAGACACAGATTTGCAAGTAGCTTTACTGAGAATTTGCAATTAAGGAATTTATTGGAATTTAGAGGATTTAGAGGCATTCAGATACAGGCATATTATGTGCTGAGATTTTCATGGATATAAGGATAATAGCAAAGACAGCCTATATATATATATATATATATATGTATATGAATATCTCGATAGGGAAAAAATTACTTGTTTTCCAGCATTACTGAGGTGCAATGAGGGACCTGTGAAGAACTGTGAGGACTCTTGGAGTGAAAGCCCATGGCTAGTGCTGATCTTCTGAAGGCCACCCTCAGGGTGCAAGTGAGCTGATGTAGCTCTTTTGTTGTATGATCTCCATTCTGTATTATATGAGCACCTCACAGGCATCACCAGCTCTCAGTGAGATAAGAACCACTCGTATTTACAGAGGAGGGAACTGAAATTCAGGAAAGACTACCAGGAAAATTCTTACTTTGTGTTAATAACAAGGGGTCCAGGTGGTCATCCACAACCCTGAGGTGTTTTGACTTTCCTTATTTAACTGTATTTTATGGCAGAGGGTCTCTTGTTTGGGGAAGCATCTCTTCCTGCAGGCGAAGAACTGGTGCATAATGTTTCCTTGGGATGCTGCTTGATACTGATGTGATGTTGTTCTGCAACTAAGGTCATGCATAAAGTCTGTCACCAACCTGGGTAACAAAGTCAAGCTGCCTGAATGCCTGTTTTGCATGTCTATCTATACCTTTTTAGCTATGTTGGTTAACATCAGGTCAAACTCGGTTGTTCTGTTTCTAAGCAGCATCCACAAACAAAGTCATCCTCCTGTTTTCTTTGGAGGAGGGATTCAATTTAATACTCTGCAAGGTTTCAGATGTCTTCTGTCACTTATTTATTAACCTTTTGTCCTGTTGTGATGAGTACCTTTTGTCAGCACAGTATACAGGTAACATCTCATTACTGAAAAGAAAGGGTCGGGGGGGGGGGGCGAAAGTCCGACATGAGAGGCAGCAAAATTATAAATTAATACCTGGGTCAAGAAGAAACAGACCCATTAAGCATTTATGGTTGCACATTGCTTAAATGACTCGCTTTTAGCTTTGGTCAGCAGTGTTGAGTGGGGAGAGAGGCCTCTTACATATGCATGCATTATGGAAAATCAAAATGAGCACCAACAGAGGCATTATGAGCACGCTTCCTTTTTAATACAGACATCTTGGGGTTTGATTTTTTTTTTCCCCTCTGATTATGATTTAATTTTCCATGTGAAGCAAACTATGTACTGGGAGAATCATAAACAAAAAGCTGACTGCAGAAATCCTCCAAGATTTGACAGCCTTGGAAGACAGTTGAGTTTTAAATGTCTGCCAGCAAGCATGCATGGAACAGCCAGTGCATTGGCTCATGTACCTCCATCTGCTTTATTGTTCTTAGGAAGGAGTTTTACTGTTCCCACATAGGAGCCTGCCTCCCGAAACCTAAAGATAAGCTGCACAAGAACTTCGTTTCATAAATTCCTGGTTTGAAATACGTGCGATGTATCATATCCATCGATTCTTTAGCTCTGTTGTGCTTTGAGCTTTTATGATGCAAGAGTATAGGAGAATAAATTCTGAGCATTTTATTACTTTTAGGCTTTGTTCTTTGAGTGTTCAATTTTTTACTTTCTGTGCTACTTCTTGGGGCTTTTGTGTTTAAATATGCATACACACATCCCCATACACATGCTTCCTCTGTCTTCTTGATTGCCTATCCTGCCCTTCTTATAAATCACTTTTAAAAATCTCTGACTATTTTTGGTGTCATATTTAATTTAATCCAATATTTATAACCATGGTAAAATGAGCAATCATCTTCTCGGTGCTTTCCTGTTCATGGTTTGAAGCAATTTTCATAAATAAGGATTTAATAAAAAAAAAGGTTTCATTTTTTACACTCTAATGAAAAATTAAGAGGAGAAAAAATAAAGAAGAGCAATGAAAATGGACCAAATCCTTCTTGCAGTCGCATGGCAGTTAACCTGTTTGGATTCACTGGATTTACTCTATTGTAATATGTGTGTAAGGGGGGAAAGCAGAGCTTGGAATAGCTGTTTCTAAAGCGGTGAGCTAGGAGCAATAACAGAGTGTCTGTAGCACATTCTTTTGAAGGAATGCGTGTGCCTTTACTCACTCTCTCAATGTTACCTGAAAACTCATTAAACACAAAGTCTAGAGTTTAGCAGCACAGCCAGTAGATAGCAGAGATCAGGGCAATGTTTGCCACCCTTGAATTACTGCACTTCAGCTCACTTACAGTAGTGGGTTGTGGTGCCTTGGCCATGGTGATCACCCATTCTCATTACATATTTCCCTCCTACTGCCTTTATACTGTTTTTTGGACTATGTCAGGGGCTGGGAAAAATTAACCCATCATGGACTTCTAATCCACAAGAAGCTCATTCTCACCCTCTGGGTCTGAAATTGGATTGTGAGCACTGGGGACTTTGCACTGTCAAAGCTCGCATTCTAGTAGTGGCTCAGAGGCACTTCCAACAATCAAGGTGGAATATGCACAAGCAACTGCAGTGATCAGCTGGGGTGTGGAAATCCTTATCCTCACTATGGGAAAGGCTTTGAAAAGACCCCTGAGCCATCCCCACCTTTCCTTCTTTGTTGCTTCTTGCCATGGATGAGAAAACAGGCTGGATAGGGCACAGACACCACTACATGCTTCCTGCAAGTAAATTTTGTGGCCGGTTGGGCCATTTCAGTATTTTGCTCTGTTTGATACTACACAAAACAAAATTAACTCATATCTTCTAGAAAAAAATATGTTTTGTGGGATTTTCTGGGAATGCCTGTCCTTGTGGTGTTCAATTGCAAAGGAAACTCACTTTTCTGGAACCAAGTTTTCACTCCTGAGTTTCCAAACGCTTGAATCAGGGGTGCATGGGGCTGATAGCACGGCCCTCTGCATGGACTTCACCTCATTCTGTTGAGTGCTCCAGAGGTGACAGCATGCTACTGTCATACACCCATTGCCAGCATGGTAAAAACTTACTGTCCTAAGGTTTCTTTCGTTTTAAACTCTCATTGAATAAATGGGTTGGAAGATACCTTTAAAGGCCATCTAGTCCAGGCACCCTAGGTGGATCATCTAGTCCAGCTTCCAGCCTGTTTGGTGCAGCAGGACACTTAATTCAAATGACGACATGGGAAAACGTGGAGGACTTTTGGTCCATCAGAGCTATTTATCACTGTCTCGAGGCATGGGTGCAGACAATGCGATCAAGGATAATGGATAATAACACCTGAGAGGTGTTCAAGATTGTTTATAAATACATAATCCTTCCCTTTTCTGGAGAATTAAAAAAGCATAACAAAAAACTTCCTGAACAAGCAGCAAACTTACTTGCACCTCAAAACTTGTCTGGTGTTGAGTGATTTGGGGTGTATCTGAGAAAAACAAGGTTCACTGCTTCTCTGGAAGGAACAGGTGAGTTTAAAATGATGCTTGAATCCAATCCCTGTGTTGTAGGAAATACCTTACAAATCAGCGTGGCTTGTTTGGATCTGAAAGGGTTAGTTTGATGTCTGGAATTGCCATTTGTCCATTTCTGAGGAACATCTTTCGCCAGTGAGAGCAAAAACCCACGGTTATCACAGTGGAGGAAAATGTGCAACAGTGAGGGGAACAGCTATCTCACATTTTAAACCCCACGATTGTCCTTATGGAGCAGCACATCACATATGGAAGTGAAACACTTTTGATCTGCTAAAAGCTTAAAAAATGAAAGTCTTTGTTCTAAGGCAGAGAAGGAACTCCCTTATAAATTAAAACATCTTATTTGGCTTATAATTACTTTCTTTTTTTCAGTAGGAAGACAATAAAACTCTAAGTAATACTTTAGTGTGGGGGTTTATGAAAAGTCTTTCTTTTGGAACAATGCAAAAGGCTTGCCATGTTTTTTACTAGATCTTGCAAAATCATTTATGGTCAGTCCTCAAAGGGCCTTGCAAATCTTACCAAGGTGTTGAAATGCATGAGGGAGGCTGGCAGTATTTGGACTGATGGAATAGAGTATCAGAGGGGGAGCCTGGGGCCCACGTAGCTCAGAGCAACTGGCAACTTAGAGTTATGTGCTACCTCTAGTACTATGAAGGCTGTGAGGCCAAACCACTTCTGAGAATGGGATTCAAATCACTTCTTCCTTTAATGCTTTTGCAAGCAGTGCTCATAATTTTGCAAGACAGCTTTACCTGGATAACAACTGGAGACAGAGACTAGATGCAGCATAAGTCTTTCTCCTCAGTTAATTGTTGCTAAAATGGGGAATTATAATAAGGAAGTTAGAATAAAACCCTTCAAAGAGCATATTTGTTTATGCTTTATATACCCACATGTACTGACATTTATTGCTTTCTGTTGCAAGCAATAATACTCTGGTGTCTGGCTTCATAAAGTGTGTGAATTTGAGAGTATGTCTGTATCAATATATAGCAAGACACAGTCGGCTAGCATTTGTTTGCATCTAGCTGTATTTCTGCAGAGCTAATCTCATCTCCTAGCCAATATAAAACTGTCAGATTGTCTTTTATGCTAGGAGACCATTTATATTTCCACTTGTGCATAGTTAAATCATGGTTTGCAAGCAGCTCTTTAAGTCTGACTCATTCATGTGTGTCTGTATGTCTGTCTTTCATTAGCTCTTTGGATTAACCACTGCTGTGTTGGGAGCTGCCCAAGAAGATTTGGGTGCTCGGCATCAGAGCTCTTCCACCACTAAATAGTTTCCTTTCATTTGCAGACATTGAGAGGGTAAGACATAAAGTTTCTTGTTTGTTATAGCCTCAGTGCTCTTCACCTTATGCTGACTGAGAAAATTTTTAATAAAGCCTTGTGGGATTAGGAAAGGAGGCTAAAAAAGCAGTCTGATCAGTCTGATTATATCAGAATTGATTAAATGTGCTGTAATCCTCATTCTCTGATGATGGACTTTTAACAGGCATTATCTTCTTAGCACTGCAGTTTAAAACAAAATTAGAGAGCTTTTAGTAAGTAAGGCCACAGAATTACAGCCTTTCTCTGACTCCTGAGCAACATGAAAAAGTATGATATGATGGAAAAAAGTACATCTTATCAAAGTCATTTATTGGACACTTTTATCCCAGTATAAACAACTGCTCAGGATTCTGAATATGCACTGATCTGTATTTCTCTCCCTTTTTTCATTCTTCAATTTAGGTCAGCCTTTCAAAGCAAAGTTAGTCATTATTTGCAGAGGCAGAGCACTATGTAACTTGCCTCTTCGCAAGTAGCTCGAGGTGTTTCATTGCTGTCTGGAATGTGACAGAAAATCCTCTTCTAGCAAAAATAAATTCCTTCTAGGAAAAATAAAATTTGAAGATCCGATCAGAAAGAAGAAAAATAATAAAAAAAAGGAAAGATGCAACACTCAACTAGCACAGACATACAACTTTGCAGTTGTTGTTACTTTATAGTTGTATCATGCAACATGTTATAGCCTATATATATAGGCTATAACGAATATATAGTTGTATCATGCAACTGTAAAGTAAGAGCCCATGAATGGGGTTTCAAACCTGTGCAAGATTTTCCTCCTTCTACATGTAATAGTTATGTAAAAAGAAGCCTCTTACACATATTAGTATTTCTATAGAGTGTAGGCTTATCGACCCTTTTGCATAAGTGAGGTGGCAGCAGGCATCTCAGATTGAAGATGCATCCAGTGTCATCCAGCAAGTGGAAACAGGGCAGACCTTTAAAAGTGGATTTCTCCCACCTTGTAAAACAATGTCTCTTTTGCTTAGTTAAGGCTTTTAATACTCACTAAATCCTAACCCTTCTGAAGCCTAAGGCACTTTTTCCATCAATCCCACTGGCAGCGAATGGAGCCCTAGTGTTTCTTGAAGAGTATGTTGTAAAAGTAGCTTTTTTTCTTTCTTTTTTGAATGAAGTGGCTCAGATTTGCCCTTGCAGTAGTGCTGATGAGCCATGGAAGAGTAGGTCTCTTACAGGTACAGTTCCTTCTTCATTTTAAAGATAAGCATAGCTGCAGTTTACTGATAGAAAAGGTGATAATATGCCTTTTATTATCCTGCTTGGCCCAGAAGATGTCCCTGAGCCTACTAGGCACAGCCCAATCACCCCTGTCCCTACCCTCTATCAAGAAAATACTGGGACACAAGGAGCTGGGTTGCTTTTTTCCCTATGAGAGCTCTGTCTTATTACAGCTAAATTTGAAAAGCTCCAGCCCTGACAACAAAGCAGATGAAACCTGTTGGTCCTGGTGTGATGTATCTTCCCCGCAGTCATATACGCATGTGTACTTCCTATTAGCCACAATAAGGGTTATGTATTGAGAGCAGATGCTATTTAACCAATAACTGTCTCATACTATTACATCTGGATTTATGTAAAAGCTATTGCCTCCTCATACCATGTGAGCATTAGAGTGCAAATTTCCACAACAAACCATTGAGGAAATTCTCAGTGCTGCTGATCACTGTAGCACAGGGACACATTTCAGATCCATGCGGCTGACTTCTTTTCTGGAGCTGACTTCACTGGTGTCAAACAGAGCCTTGAACTGCAAAAGATGAGTGTTTCACTTATAACAAAACCCTGTACTGGGCTGGATATTCCAAGGGATGCTCTACACGTCATGCAAGTAATACTACGTGGAGTAAGTGGGTTTCACTGATGACACAATGAGCTTGACTAGGAAATCCAGGAATCCTCAAAGTTATCATGGACTGTTATCAGTCATCCAGGAATCCTCAAAGTTATCATGAACTGGCTGGAGGGCAAAGATTTTGGAATGTCGCCAGAGGAGAAGGTGATACGTGCTGAGGACAATAAACTGTAAGAAACTGTAGAGGATAAAGTTCCTGTGGGGCACACAAAGAATCTGCTGGGGAAGACAATCTGGGTTATTCCTGCTTCAGGTAAACGCAAATCCATTCATCAGATTGCTTTTGCTCAGGGACATGAATGCACTTGGTGGGCAGTGTGGGAGGATGTTCAAGTCCAGTGTGTGCCTCAGAGAGATTTGATTTCCAGTGTGTGCCTCAGAGAGATTTGATTTCCAGTGTGTGTGCCTCAAAGAGATTCGATTTTGAGTTGAAATAGCCAGTGAATTGAACTGTATGATGCTACATTAGATATTGTCGCTTTCCATGGCAGCTATCCACCTATCACTGCACTGGACACCTCATGGCATCCCATCTCCACCACTTTGGATTTGAGGATCTGAACCTGACTCCCATTTGTTCACCACATTAGCGAAGAATGAACTGTGATAGAACTGGACAAGTTCTATCAGCAGTGATGGAATTTGAATGAGCTTCAGCATGCAACAATCCAACATCACACAGCATCAGTCTTTTCTGCCTGGAGAGGTCGCAATGACAGATGGAGCCAGAAGTCATGGACTGAATGGACTCAGTGAACTTTTGTAGGGATGTTTCATAGACTAAGGGAATGATACCTGCTTCTGTATACATACACATACATATATATACATATATATATATAAAGACAGAATGGTGTGAAGTGTGAGACCTGGCATGATGCAAATGGTATGAAATGGTATGAATGGTAAGAGATGGATACTCTCCTGGTTTTTGCTGCGATAGAGTTCATTTTCTTCCTAGTAGCTGGTACAGTGCTGTGTTATGGCTTTAGTCTGAGAATTAGGCCAATAGCACACTGATGTTTTTAGTTATTGCTCAGTAGCACTTACCCCCATCATGATCTTTTCAGTCTCAACCACTTTCCAGTGGTGTAAACCAGCTGGGTTTAAACCACAACACTATCCAATGCAAAGGAGTCAAATACAATCCTTCTGTTTCAACACAGTTTCTTACTTCTCTCTAAGGTGACCACAAGTCAGTTTTGAGGGGTAGCCCAGTCTATATGAATCATAAGAAAGTACTTTAACACATGGGTTCAGCCTCTGACTTTATAGCAATTCAAGTTAATTCAGTGTCAGTTGTCTGTAAAAATTCATACTTACCCATGCAGTTCCTTAATTTGAGTGCAAATATGTGTCTGAGATATATACATTGCTAAGCAGTTAGTTTTAATCATGTGGCTGGCTGACTTTTTGCCTAAAACATTATTTTCCTGAATACATATATTGTGCTGTGGAGGGTGAGCACATGTCAGCGGTTAAATCTACTGAACACTGCACAGCAGCAGAAGAAATGACCTTACTGTCTGGGTCTTTAGGTGAGCGAAGGAATGTTGCTGTGGTATTTCTGTCTGGTCTTTCAACCTTGCAGGGCCATGTTTTGTAGCACAGTTTTCTGACCAGCCTTCCAAAGGCCAAGGCGGGCAATTCCACAGGGGAAGCGAGCTGGGTTTTCAAGAGTTGAAGAGCTGTTGAATTCACAATACTTCTGCCTGCTTTTCTAACCCAAATCCGGACTTAACAGATGCGTCTTAAGGTCTGTTTCATGACCTCCCATGCTGCCATTGAGATTGGAAATCCCCACTGCAATTACTAGTAACTTCCTTTTTCCTCATCTGTTACAAACATTGAGTCCCTGGAGAGAACATGGTAGCCGGGAAACTGAGTAAGGCTGACAATGTGGTGCTGAGCTGACAGGATGGACCCAAATGTTATCCTTTATTTTTGATGCGGATGATTTATGATTCCTTTTTTCCTTTAAATTGTCTTCCTGGTCCTTCCCACCTTTAAGCAATTAGCACAGAAATATGTTAGAAGAAAGCCCCCCCCATAAAAAAGGGCAGATATAGGTCTATTCTGCTGTGAACCCAATTACACAAAATAGAAAGATTCCAGTAGCAGTCCCTGATCTAAAGCTGAGTGGTTCTATCTCCACTTCTGCACATGCAGCCTTTGCTTCAGTAACATTATTCCTCCTCAGCCTGGCTATGCTTTTGTGTATTTTCCCTGTCTATTTTCTGAAGAGGCAATTGTTGTGAATGGTGGGAAAGGTTGAGTGCCTAACTGGAATAAAGGAAAATTAGTTTTTAAGGAGAGTAAATTGGATGGAATAGGACTCCTAAGGATAACAAGCTGGAGATAATTCAGTGTAGTCTTCCTGTTCTGCTCCTGTTTATTAAATATTCTTATTGACTTGTGCTTCTCAGTACTCTGTGTTCTGAAGTGTACTAAATTACAGTAACTGAATATTCTGTCTACATATGCTGACTGGTCATTTGAGAGATGAGTGTACTTAAGACAGAAATGCTTTTCTTTAGTCCTTGCATCTTTGAAATGCCTGTTATAAAATGTACATCTGTGAGAAGGCACTTCTCCTTGCCAAATGAGATTTAGTGCTGAAAAAGCTAAAGAGCTAAATAAAATAATAAACCTTAAGGAGAAGCCTTCTTTCTGATTCACTGTTCTCTTTCCAAGTCACTGCTAGAGTCACGAGTTAGAAGTAATGCCTATGCCTCCATACCTGTACACTCCCTCCAATAAAAGAAGTTCTACTACACAAATGTTGCAGAAAGCTTAGAATAACCCTTGTTATGACCTAAAAATGATGAACTTTCTCTGGCTTTCTACATGTTGGTATCTCTTGCTTGGGGAACAAGATGCTCTGAATAACAGCCTCCTTGGCAATAAAGGGTAAACTGCACCTATCTGTAATGTTTAACTGTTCTTTCTCTGGAAGAGCTTTGACAGGCACATCTAAAAGTGTTTTGGATGACATGGTTTAGTGTGAGGTTTACCTGCCCATGGCAGGGGGGTTTGAACTGGATGATCTTAAGGTTCTTTCCAACCCTGATTATTCTGTGATTCTGTGATTTTGTGATGCCTGGATGTGGCAGGGGGAGTAGCATAAGCCACTAACTGCTCCCTGTAGACAACACAGATGAAGCCATCCTTTTCTTGAGTGGAAAGTCGTGCTCTATGGTTTTGTAGCCAGACACAGGTCCTGATCAATTTTCTTTACTGCTACAGAATAGACTAAATGTTCCAACTTTCTTCCATTTTCAGAAGAAGGGGAGAGGGGGTAACGCCACTTCTCTCCCTTCCGTAACTAACAAGCCTCTTCCCATCAATGCTTTTTCCTTAGCTAAAATAGCTTTAAAGTTTATTTCAGTTCTGCTGTACAGCGGCAGAATTTCATTACCTCTCCACCCAGCACACTCTGTTTCTGGGTGACAGGGCATTTTCCAGGAAGGGTGTACTTTGAGGCCTCTTTAACTAATGAAAGAATTGAAACCGAGTCTCCCAAGGGCCAGGAAGCTATGTGACCATTAGGGGATTTTACTTTGGTTGTCCTGGTTTAGGCTGGGATAGAGTTATTTTTCTTCCAAGTAGCTGGTGCAGTGCTGTGTTTTGGCTTTAGTCTTGGAGCAGTGGTGATAACACACAAATGTTTGTAGCTGTTGCTAAGTAGTGTTTACTCCAACCAAGGACTTTTCAGTCTCATGCTCTGCTAGTGAGGACATGCATGGGAAGCCAGGAGGGAGCAGAGACAGGACTCCTGACCCAAACTAGCCAAAAAGGTATTCCATACCACAGCACATCATGCCCAGCATAGAAAGTGGGGGGAGTCACCTGAAAGGGACTGATCGCTGCTCAGATCAGGCTGTGTATCTGTCGGTGGGTGATGAGCAATTGTATTGTGCATCACTTCTGTTTCCTGAGCTTTCATTTCTTTTTCTTTGTTGTTCCCTATTATTATTACCAGTATTGTTATTGCTGATATTATTTCTATTATCATTATATTATTATTAATTTCAATTGCTGAACTGTTATTATCTCAACCAGTGGGGTTCACATGCTTTTGATCCTCCTCCTCATCCCACCTGGGAGGGCGAATGGTGGGCAAGTGGCTGTGTGGTATTTAGTTATTGCCAGAGGAGAAAAATGAGGGGAGAAATGCCTCATTTTTGCAGCCCAGTAAAGCTTGTTTCTTAATCAGATGTTAAACTGCTCAACAAACAAAGCAGTGAAGAAGGAAGCGTTCCTCCTTTTGCTTAGAGATAGAACTTGCAGGCTCATGAGATATTTGGGGCTGAAAATAGTCACATTTGTGAACTTTAAGTGTCTCCAAATATGGATGGAAGAAGCGCATTTCTCTAGGAACATACTTAAAATTACAATGTATAAATACAAATTCTATCGATGCCCTCATGCTATAGGAGTGCCTTTATTTCCTGTATTAGTGATTGCGATTTGTCCTTGCCTCTCCTGCAAGACCATTCCTTGTCTTCCATTTGCTGAGCTAAGTATGTGCTGCTTCTTGCTTAGTAGTCTGTGTGGGAGAGGCTAAACCTACATCCAGAAGGGAATTGAACATCTACAAATTCAACATGCATTAAGTAATTTGGAGGCAGCTGTTCAGAAAACATTCAGCTTGCTGCCATTGATTTCTCTTTTCCATTTGGAGTACCAGTCCTTTAAACCAAATACAACACTCTCCCACTAAACAGGGCCCCAGGGCCCCACAGCTCTCATGAAAGTCAGGAGAATTTCTTTTGCCTTAGGAAATCATGAAGCTTATACAGTCTTTTATTGGGGAGAAAGATATTTGCTTTTAGATGGGAAGCAGTTAGTTTGTTATCTGTTTTCAGCCACTCAATGCAAAATTGTATACAAGTACGAGATCAGTATATCTAACTGATAGATGTTGTGCCTAGTATGAACACCTAAGCTCTGGTACTTCAACTTAGTGAAGTGGTTGGGAGTAGAAAAAGTAATTCTGTTCCCTGTCTATACATACAAATCTTTGGTTTTATACCCCTGGGATTCTTCAAAACAATTAAGGCTGTGTAAGTGTTTTGCTTTCTTTTTCCCATGTGCAAACTCAATTTGTTTGGTATATTTAAGGCAATAGACTTGGGATTTTTTCTCTGCATTCCCAGTTTAAGGCATCTCTCAGCTCAACAGTGTAGTCTTCAGAAAATCATAGAATCATAGAACAGTTAGAGTTGGAGAGGACCTTAAGGTCATCCACTTCCATCCCCCCTGCCATGGGCAGGGATGCCTCACACTAGACCATCACTAGATGCTATTTGCCGTGTTTGCATGGAGAGGTCTTCTGAGTCATTCTCTCAAGTCTGCTATGGCAGAAAACCTCACTGTTTATTTTAACTTATAGAGAACTCAAAGCTGTGTACACACCTTGTAAAGTTTTGCTTTTCATTTCAAGACCCTGATATATTGAAGAAAAAATAAATGTAAAGAATATGGTTTTTGAACCATAGCTGACTTTAAGTGTAAATTGGACTAGATTACCTCCATAGGTCCCCTTCCCTGAATTATCCTGTGTTCTTATCATCTCAGCACTCACTGAGGAGTGCAGACTACCCGGGAGTGTACAAATGACAGTAAGGGAGTTCTGACATCTCGTGATCCTTTTGGAGTGAAGTGAAAATGTGGTAACCGCATTGCTTTTGCTAACCCCCCTAACTGCTGCAATTTTGTTACGCCGTGTTCATTTCACTGAGGTGCTTCAGAATCCTGTGTTCATGCCCCAAAATGATTCAGTGCAGAACTTCTACAGAGATGCCAACAGTTGGAACAGAAAGAAGCACGGAGTAGTAAAAAATCTGTTCAGGAAGAGAAGAGGATGGCAAAGCAAACATGAATTTTTATTTCCTTTATTACCACAACTGTTTCTTCATCTTCTGTTAATTACTGAAATTGAAATCTCCAGAACACAGGGAGTAAGTGGAAAGACTTCCATTGACTTCAGTATATTACTGACTTTAGCACAGGAGGAAGGAAGCATGCATGCTGCCCAGAATATATCCCTTCACCAAGTCTGCTCATGGTTTGTTAAATACAACATGGTGTGGGCCAGCTGACCTCCATGCCTCTTTGTCCCCCTGCTGAGGCAGAAGTGATGCAGAGCAAGGCATAACAAAAGACAGAAGGATAAATTCTTGTCTGTCGCATGTAGGCTCTGAGACCCCATGGCCAAAAGGTACAGTGTACTGAAGAATAATCTGCTTATTAGATCATGGTTCCAGTGTTTGCAGCATGTGTGACCACAGCCTCTAAGCTTCTGCTCCCTTTCCTATGTCTCCACCTTTGTCGCAATGAGGAAAGCAGATAGATTGATACTACTGCCATGGTCTTCGCCTTACTTTTGAATCTTTTTGCATGTTGGCAGCAGAAAGAAGGGCAAAGGGCTAAGATCAGTTTTGCTGCGGGAGCCAGTCAGCTTTTCTATTTGTGCTAGAGAAATACAGAATAATGATGATGGGAATCCTCAGCAGGGTTTATTGGCTTAGACTTGACCACTCTGAGCAAGGGCATCTGCCTGTCGTATGTTTTACAGATACCATGGGAAACCTACCTCTGGATCTGCTCCTCATTCTATGTAACAACGATGCATTGCTGTCAAGGTAAGGACTGGGGTAAATCTGTAGTTTTTCCTATTATTGTTATGTATTACTCATGTAATGAGTGTGGATCGCAGGGAGCTTTAAAATCCCCTCACTGGCCATGCCTTTGGTTAATTAACAAACTGAATACAACAATAGCTGAAGAGAGGACTGCTGTGTATTGCAAAAGCCCAGCACAAGTCAGCAGGAGTACAGATACCTGCACAGCAGAAGCCTTACAAAGACTGAGAACATTTGGACTTGGATTTCTAGGAAATAAACCTTTAGCTCATAACTGTCTCTCTGTTTCCCAACTTCAGGCAGTGCAGTTGCTTCCTAATCAAGATGCAGTCACTTAAGTTGCTATCCTGGAGAGATGTACGTAGAAAAGATCCTCGGTTGAATCTCTGCTGCTTTTACATTTCTTCTATGAAAGCAAGAAACACCAAGTATTACATTTCAATGTCATTATTAATGTAGTGATACCAATGTAATCGCTCATGTGATTACAGTTCACTGTGCACCAAAGACTCTGCTTAGTGAGACTACAGCTTGTAGAGCAGGAATATGTTTCTGACAACTGGTGAAGGAAAGAAGACAAGAAGAGGCAAAGGTGACATTTCTCCTGATAGACTGCCCTAAATCCCAGGAACCAGCACTTCAGGTGTTTCTCTCTCTGGGCACTGTATATTTATGTTTAATAGGTGTAGATGGGCTTTGTTTCCAAGAATCTGTCAAATCACTTTTTGGCATTTCTGAAATTGTGTTTCAATGAGTTCCTCTATATCCTCGGGCACTAAATGAATGTATGAATCCTTTTGATGTTTGCCACATACCTGCCTCATAATTTCACTTGTGTCCCTACTCCCCCTTATTCTTCGGTTGTGAAAAATAATGCATGATCATTGCCTATTTCCTTTCTGCAGGATTTTCAAAACTTATATATTCTGCTATCATATCTCCCATCTTCCTTTTCCAGAAAAACACATTTTCTGTTTAATACTTTTCCATATAGAAGATGGTCCATCTCTTTAGTAATTGTTTCCCTTTTCCTATTGTTTCTCCGAGTTCTAGGAGTATTAAGATTTTGTAGATTAGAATGGTGATGTTTTCTGTTTTGTTCTCTGTGCATTTTTCCTGTAACTCCTCCTTGTTTCTTCTCCTAAGTAACAGGTTATTAGACAAGAGGAAATGGCCTCAAGTTGCTCCAGGGTAGGTTTAGATTGGATATTAGGAGAAAATTCTTCAAATAAAGGGTTATTAAGCACTGGAACAGGCTGCCCAAGGAAGTGGTTGAGTCACTATCCCTGAAGGTATTTAAAAGATGTGTGGATGTGGCATTTAGGGGCATGGTTTAGTGGGGGATTCAGCAGTGTTGGGTTAACAGTTGGATTCAGTGATCTCAAAATTATTCTCCAACCTAAATGGTTCTGGAATTCTGTTTAACTTCCCCTTTCTATCTGCTTTTGAGCACTGAGAAGGCATTTTCAATAAATGAGTCTGCGTTATGAGGAATTGTGCTCAACTCCATTCTATTAAAAACCCACTATTTTTGTAATCTACTTGCAGAAATAGAAGGGCCTTTCTCATCAGGTTTTTGTATAAAGGCATAAGTATGGGCAGACAGTGGTAAGGGAATACAGATTGAAGGGTGGGTTGTGAGGTCTTACTTGATAGACTCCTTTCTGGATTTAGAATTATAAAATGGTTTGGGTTGGAAGGGACCTTAAAGCTCATCCAGTTCCAACCCCCTGCTACTGGCAGGGACACCTTCCTAGAGCAGGTTGCTCCAAGCCCCATCCAGCCTGGCCTTGAACACTGCCGGGGCTGGGGCAGCCACAGCTTCTCTAAGATTGAAACTTGAGGTTTCTGTTTCACAAGGCTGGGGGTCCTCGTTGAGTGGGGTTACATGGAGCATCTTATATTCCTCAGGTGTGAACATCTATTAGGAAACCCCGGTTTTGAAAGACATGTAGTATGGCTAAGACAGAACCTCCTACTAGGTGGCTGCAGCAAGGTGCTGCACTGTTACCTGCGTTGTACATGGGAAGGCAAAAATTGTTTAAAGAATAAATAAAACAAAAAAGGGAGGGGAGAAAAGAAAACCCAGGACTTCTCTTTCAAAGTGGTTGTGTTTCAGAAAGTTGTTTGCTTGCAGGTCATGGCTAATCTTGGAGTGAAGCTCAGGATGCCAGGACAGAGGGTGTTTTTCAGAGAGGGATGAAGCTGTCCTTCATCAATAACTCCAGTGCATTCAGTATAAACAAGCTTATTCCATCTGTGCTGCATCCTGTCATTGCCTGAACAATGCTGAAAGGAAAATCCTACGCCCCACTTACTTCCTGCTCTTGACATATGAAGCTCCAAGAGATGGAAGGCAGCACATGGTTGAAAAGAAAGGAATGAGGTAGTGGCTCAGCACAGCACAACTCCCTCATCTTGCTGACAGAATAGATAAGACTTATTAAGGCTGACTCCTCTGAAAGCCATGATGCTGTGAATTTTAGGTATTATGCTTTTCTCTGGTTATATTCCAAGTGGGAAAGAATGGCAGCTGGGGGTCTTTTGTTTCCCAGCATTCCACATCGATAATCTATCCGTTTTACAAGAGTGAATCTGAGATGCCAAGGTGAGGAAAGCCAGCCTTGTGGTTCTTGTGGACATGCATGCTGAGCATTCCAGCTTGGAGTGAGAAAGGGAAAGACAGCTGACACTTGTGGACCTGAATGAACTAATCATAAATTAGTAACAGGAGCTGCAATGGAAGAAAACTCTGTATTACAGCAAGTGTGATGAATAGCTCAGTCTTATTCTTGCTACCACTTCTGAAAGTCACCTCGCTGACTCCATTGACCCCCACTCTTGCTGCAAATGAGCTATTATAAAGATACAGTTATTGTTTTTCCCCTTGCACTCTGAAGCACTTGTTCTTTGATGTTCTGGCAAGATTGAAGTAAAGCCTGATTCCCCCAACCTGTCATACTGACACCATTAGACATTGTGATGAAACACTGGTATGCTTTTCACAGAAGAAGAAAGAAAAGTGCTTCATAGTCCAGCATTTTTATCCATGGCCATCATCATTCCCTCTGCCACACTATCTGAAGCAGAGACAGGCATCTCTGACCAATACATTGCAGGCTATTACTCACTGAATTCCCTATTCTTTCTTTTGAAGTCAAATCCCTTTCATGAGATCTGTGAGAGACCTTTCTTCATTCAAGAGGTGGTAAAAGCATCACATTCCCATAAAATGTCAAACTCCCACCTCCAAATAACCTTAAACCCTAGCAGCCTCACTGGCGAACAGAGGTTGTTCAGCCCCGTGCATGACCAAGGGCAATGTACCTAATGGTTTCAGTGAGGCTTGGCACAGAAGACCAATCTCTCTGGGTGAATGACAATAAAGTCACCAGCCTTTTGTACTCCTCTGCTTGCTGACAAGATGAGCAGTTCATTGCACTGCTAATCAGGAGCAACAGTGAATTGTTTTGGCCAGTTCTTCACCCCCCAGACCCATAGCTAATGATGTACCTCACACCCAGAGGAAAGCGGTGGTTTAGAATTATGTAGAGTGCCCGGTTAATGCCAGTTAATGAAGAAAGATGTACACTGAAGCCCCTGTAGCGTAATTCCTCCCACATTAAAAGAGCATCCACACTAAGAGGGGTATCCAAATGGAGGTCTAGAACTCTTCTGGAAGTTGTGAGTTTTAAAAATAGCACCTTTTCTCTTTCCTGAGAAACACCTGGCCTATGCACTTAACCAGCTGCAGCCTCAAGGCTGTGGCTCCACAGCTAGCCCACCTCCAGTTGTGTCCCCAGTGGGAGGTAATTGCCTGATGAAGCCTAAGAATGATTGAAGCCTAAAAAGCCCTTAAGGTACAGGGAAGTTATTCAACAGACTTCTCAAGAAATCCCTACTCCTACCTCAGTGTGAGGGTAATTGTGGAACCAGTTTTTAATGTCTCCCGGTCATTGTGCAGGAAGCTTAGGTGCTTAATTCTAGGTAGCCAATTTGGCTGAGAACCTACTAAGACTTGGGTGTTGAGAAGCTGCCACTCTTACCACCTTCTGAAAGGTTTTTAAAGCTTCTCCCTGTTTTAAACCACAACATAAGGTCACAACATAAGGTCACAGCAACCAATGATCCTTTATTATCTATGTTTGCAATGTCACCTGAAATCAAGTACTCTTATTTTGTAGACAGATAAAGAACTAACAACCAGGGCCCCTAAAGACTGAGGAGCTTAGTGATCAGGTAATAACCTCCGGTGAAAGGAAACATCCAGCCAAATGTTCCCCTCTTTTCCCTTCTCCCTGTGATAACCCATCTTAATGCCCTAAGGCATTGACCTCTTCTGTGAAACACGAGGAAATCTTTTGCATGGCAGGAAGTTAAATTCTGATTTGTCTCCTCAACCACCATATTATTATTATGCAGATGATTATCCACTTGCTTGCATCAGTGTAAGTGGATGTCTTGATGGCAGTGGAGCTAAATGTGAGTGATGTGGTCACAGTCAGACACACAGTTTTTTATATCTTCTAAATGGATGAATGAGAACAGCAACAACACAGAACCCCACTTTGTATGTTGGCTGGTAGTAAAAGTAATACCTGCTGGAAGAGTCAGTTCTGACTGAGTAATTCAGTTTGGCATCTTACATGGAATCTGGTAACCCAGTACTATTGCAAACAAAATGTGGAATGCAGGGAGAATATGGTTAATAGTAATATTAACAATAATAGTAGCAACAACAACAGTATTAATAGCATCTTCAGTTTTAGTAAGGGACAAATAAACCTCGAGTTGACACAGAATTTAGGGCTACCCGGCATTTTGTTGATGGTAGTATATCACTGTAGGAGGTGCTAAGTCTGGCTTTAAAGTGTCTGAAAATATAGAAAAGAACATGCATCAGAATCTGCCCTCATTAAAAACCATGTTACTTCTCCGACTTCAGCAAAAGTAGAATATTGGTTTCTAAAAGCAGATTTTAGCCTCACAGAAGACTGATCGTATACAGTGCTATAAATTGCTAATGGGCTTGTGGATTCTGTGAAGCAGGAAGGAATTGGTTGGAAAAGTGCTGTTTTCAAAAGAGCTCTTGAAAGAGGAGAGATGGGAACATAATCAGGATTCTTGCTGAAATCCAAGGTCACAGTCTGGGAGCAGAACTTTGGAGAGGGAAATCAGAAGAGAAGGAAAAGTTAGAAGGGTGAAAAGTGATGATGTGCAGAGGAGGGGTTAAAATGATGGTGGAAATGAAAAGGATGTCACAAAACATTAATATGTGTAAGGGACTTCAGATACACCTTGCTCTGTGTCTAGGCTACTGTGTGTTCCCCTTCACGACGTTTAGCTGGGACCATCTCTCTGTATTTGTACAGACTTCAGCACAATAGGGACCTGCTCTCTCATTATCACACAACTCATTAACAGCAATAATAAATGATGCTGTATTGCCTCTTAACCCTCTGCATTTGTTTTTCTGTGGGTTGCATTAAAAAGAACAAAATTCTTTTTAAAGCAGTTTAATAATCCTCAGTCAGAGAGAAACTCGGGAGAGATGACACCATCTGGATGATTAGTACTTGTTTCATTTGCACGTTGAACTCAATACCCTTCCGGCACTAATTATTGCATACCCTTTCCTTATACCATGGCTTTTGGGTCTCTGTGTGTGATATAAATAGCAGACTAATGACATGCTACATGTTGCTCAGGAGACCTCATGTTAGTTTACAGCATTTCTCTGATTATTACTTTTTTAATAGAGAGAAGATGAAATACTGATCTCACAGCGAGACATGAGAGCCTTAATTTGTTCACATTTTTCTAAGAGCCAGTGCATGATGAAATATTTATATGTTCCTCTCCAACTGCAGTATTTGGAATGTGCTGGGTTACTTTATTGTTGTAGTTAAGCACTGGTGGAGAAGGAAGTGCTGGAGCATTCAGTAGCAGGATATCCATGTCAAGTGTGAAAGAAGAACGAGTATAACCAAAGCAAGTTGATGCCAAGAGCCTGACCTGTCTTGTACAGGTAGAAAATGCAATGATTTGTCAATTGTTGGAACATTTGTAAAGCAAGCTGCAAAGTCAAACACTGTTCCTAATGTCAGAAAGGCAAGGCAAGCATGTAATGCCAACTAAAATAATGAGGTTTGTCATCTTATGGGGGTGTAACACAAACTGTCTAGGATGGCCAAGAGAGGAAGCAAAGCCACAGACTGGCACAGAGCTTTTGGAAAGAGGGATGCTATCCAAAATATGGACACTGCTGATGAGATGTCCATCCTTGGTTAATCTAAATGTGGGCTGGTGACATGTTGTTCTCTTAAGGTTTCACCCTGGTGTATTCCTTTCTGCTTGTAAATTTACAGTGTACAAGAATCGTTTCCTGATCATAAGAACAGTGAGACTTGGTGTAGCGTTTCCACTGTTGTGATAACGTTTTGGTGTCAGGATGGGTTACTAAGTGTTGATTGTCATTTACTCCTTGGTTGGGCTGGGACTAGCAAAGACTTCTTTCTCCCTGTACAAAGTGCAGGTTTAGTGAAGGTCTTTGTCCTGGGTTCAGCAGTAGCAGTCATGTTTCTCCTCCTTGGTAGCTGGTGCAGTGCAGTGTTTTGACTTTCGGCTCGGGAACAGAGCTGATAGAGATGTTTTGGTTTGGCCAAGGACTTTGTGAGCCTCATGCTCTGCCAGGGAGGAGGGGAAGCTGGGAGGAAGCAGAGACAGGACACCTGACCCAAACTGACGAAAGAGCTATTCCATACCACAGCACGTCATGCCCAGGATGTAACTGGGAGTTAGCCGGAAGGGCTGGGAGACTGCAGGGTTGGAGGAGGTATCGGTCGGAGCTTGGTCGGGCTCGGGGGGCGAGTTATCGGTCAGCTGGTGCTGAGGTGTTGTGTTCTCTTTCCTTGTTATTTCCTTTATCATTGTTATCATTGGTGGTAGCAGTAGTGATCTGTGTTATACCTTAGTTACTAAACTGTTCTTATCTCAACCCGTGGGAGTTGCATTCTTTTCGATTCTCCTCTCCGTCCCTCCGAGAGCAGGGGGAGGGCAAGAAAGGGGGGGAAGTGAGCGAACGAATTACCTGACTAGGTTTAAACCACGACAGTCTTCTAGCTTAAGGACCAGACTGATTATCAGAATGTCAAAGACCATTTCTGCTGATGATCTTTGCTGTGATTTTCTTGGCTGTTACCTGTGCAACTCAACCCTCACTTTCTGCTTAGATACCAGCTAAGGAAGATACCAGCTCAGTGCCACTCTGCTGTCTGCAGCTCTCCACAAATACACATTTGAACAATGGAGAACTCTTCAGCAGCAATCTTGAAAACCTCTGTTCCTTACTTACAGCCGGGAACTTCCAGTCCATCCTTGCTTTGCTATTGCTCACAAGTAGTGGGACAACCTTGGAAAGAGAGACTGTAGTCTACAGGGTGACTTGCCAGCAGATATAATCTGAAATACACCTGAACGTTGTGCTCAGGAGATATAGACAGAACTGGAAAGGTGCTAGGAAATAGAAAAAGGCAGCTTACAGGTTTTGAACAGCTAAATATTAGGGCAGGATTTTAGCCATCTATCTTCACTGATTCATCAAGTCTTCAAGTTATCCAATCTCTATCCTAAAAATTAAAGCCTGCTGCAAGCAGGTTTAGTGTTCTTAGCTGTCTTTTGTAGTTCACAGAGCCACGTAAGTCTGCAACCCATTTTGAAATCTAGTATTGAACACATGCTATTGGAGATTTTCTAGGTTTGGGTTAAGGTGGGATCCATGGGGGCTGAAAATACCATATAGAACATATAAAGGTGGTCATGCTCCTCTTTCCCGTTCAGTGTGCTGTCTCTTCACTGACCTTGCTCTGTCAGCTAGCCCAGAAAATGATCGGACTGTGTGAGCCTGTTCTACACTTCGTGGGATTTTAAGTCTTTTTTCTCTGCTCAAGCTTTCACATTCACAAAGTCCAAGGGCCAAGAGTGAGGCAAGGAGAGGGAAGGCTCCTTAAACTTTCTCTTATCTTCTTGTGCATCCATGCAGTGCTGGCTGCAATCCTGGCCCTCTGTGATTCATAAACTATCTAATCCTCTTTTCAAAACTCTCTCTTAAATCAAAGAATTCTGTTTCATTGCCTCCTGCTGCATGAAGGTCAAAGCCTGGTGATGCATACTTCACTGATTCCTCATAACAGTGCCCTCTTCAAGATCAGTTTCTTTCGCCATATATCGATAGTTTCCACTCCCGTCTTAATATAATTACAGGAAGGTGACATGAACAACACCTCTTCACCTGTGTGAATGGCTGAAACAATCTTTGGATGTCTACGGGTAATTAAGATTTGAGCTTGCTGTTCATAGAAGAGGCTTTCTTATGTTTTGTTTTGCTTTATTCTAAAGAAACCTGAAGTCTCGTGGCTTAGATTTTAGAGCTGGACATGGAATAAAGCAGTGCATTAGAAATGTTGAATACATCAGATGCAATTAATTTGAGAATGCTTCCATTTCTTTTTCACAAATTAGTTTATCCTTTAACAAAAGACAAACAGGGAATCAAAAGAACAAAGAATAGCTAATATTAGAAAGGAACTGAAGTAAGTCTTTTAAAATAATGAAAATTGTCTGGGCTAATACCTGTATGGTGCACTCATGAAAAAAAATGCAAATAATTATTATCTTTCCGTTCAGAATACAGGTTTTTATGGATTTCACAATGGACACAAAAAGCCACATAGAATCACAGAGTGGTTTGGGTTGGAAGGGACCTTAAAGCTCATCTGATTCCAACCCCTGCCACAGCGGCACCTTCCACTAGACCAGATTGCTCCAAGCCCCATCCAACCTGACCTTGAACACTGCTAGGGCTGGAGCAGCCACAGCTTCTCTGGGCAAACCGTGCCAGTGTCAACCATTCTCATAGCAAAGAACTTCTTCCTAATGTCTCATCTAAATCTATCCTCTTTCAGAGAGATGACATCAGTCACTCTTCTCCTATTCACCAGTGCTGTTACCAGAAGGCTGCCATATTGGTCAGGCATGATTTGCCCTAAGTGAAGCCATGTTGGCTGTCACCAATCACTTTCTTATTTTGCGCATCTTAGCACAGTTTACATGTTCTATTTGCACGTCTACTTACAGTGCTCCACTTCTATTGCATATAGTAAAAAAATACTATGCAAAACAAATTGGAAACTTCTCTAGTCCAGTTTTATTTGGCATGGTGTGATTTGTTATTGTAATTAGCCAAAAATTTCACAGGAGATATCCCAAAATGAAATGTGAGAGCATTGCACCAATATGCTGGTAAAATTGCTGCAATTTTCACATATACTTTTCTAACATCTACAGTTCCTGCTATCTCAGTAAGCGATACAGGTAACCTGATGGTCAGTATAGTAATGTAACTCCCAAAATACAGATGGAGAGCATGTCCTATACATGGTCAGGTACACACAGATGCTGTCCAAGGTCAACAGCAAAAGCCTGTATAAAAAGCTGGTAGTCCAGTGCTGTGTCCAAGTGATTCTTTCCTTCCTTCAACAGCTTAAAGAAAAATACTATAAGAACTTGCATATGGGGTGTTGAGACACATACAGATAGCTTGTATCTGACCATCATGAAGTATAGGCTTCCATACTAATGTTTGTGCTCAGGGCAAAAATGCCATTTGGTGCTTTCCTGTAGGTGTTACAGCTCAAGAACCTTATTCTTCGCACAAATTGTTGATACTCTTACTGTATATGTTAACATCCTATTTTAAACCAGTTTTCTGTGAATTTATCTGCAGGCTGCAAACACCCTGAGGAAGAAAGAGTTTGTACATGGAAAAAGACCTTCAATGAGGTTAAAGTGGAGCAACATACTTGGGGAAGCTGTGGGATTTCCTAGAACTAGAAAATAGTGTTTTCCCTGCCATGGCAATAATGTGGTGTTGCTGGAGGATATAGCAAATATTCCATTGGTTTAAATGAGTCAGAATGAAGGTCTTTGGGGAAAAATAAAAGATCCTGCTGTTATTTGTAGTTTTTTGCCTGTGCTTATATTTTAGCTAATGTGCAAATTCAGGTTCTGTGTCATGACATAACGCATAATGTGTTCTTTAATAAATATAATACATCTCAATGCATGGTCTGTATTACAATTACAGAAAATAATACTAATGTAATACATATAATACAACAAAAATGCAACACACATTACAATATATATTGGAAAACGTAATAAATTCCCATGGCAGGCTTCTTAAAATACCTCTTTTCTAATTGCCATCAAGTGAATGTATAATCAGGAGTTAATGGGAGTGAAGGGTGAGAGATCAGGATGTTTTTACTAAAATGAATTAAATTTTACCAGCAGAAAAATCATGGCCAAATACCAAGAAAGCATCCCAATGCTTCTTTGGAGGAACACAAACCAGGAAATGTCCTTTTTTTTCTTGACTTGCAAATACCATCTGTCTGAATGTCTTTGGCAGGAGTACAGCCTCTGAAGAAAAGTGCTGGGACAATAAAGACTAGACTGGACAAAATCCAAGGGAAAATTCTGCATGAGAAAAGTGATGGACTAGGACATTTAAAAGGCCTTTTTGTTCTCTGTCTCTGTGCTGTTTAGTGGCTTTGGATCTGATCTGTAGAGCTTAGTATTTAGTAATGAAATATTTTGAAAAGTGTCATAGAAGCAGTATTGCCTTTGTATCTTGCTGCTCAGAACAGTATGGCAAATCGCTAGTTCAGCATACTGATGCTAGTTCAGCATACTGTTACCTTGCTCTCTCTGTAGACTAAGATCCCTGCCACTAAATGGGAGGAGCCCTGCTAGTTGTGCTTATGCCTGGATTACAAGCCTGGGCATTTCTTGACCCCATGATGCTCCTCAATGACCAATGATGCCTCCTAATGATGGCAGAAACTTGCAGGGGAGTGGAAACGTACAGCAGAAGGGTTACAGATTTGGTAGGAGAAAGAGTGAGGAACTGAAGGATTTGATGGCAGGGAATTTATGTAAATAAGACAAAAAAAATCACATTATATGTTAAGTGGGACGTTGTCTCATACGTAGAGTGTCTCTGGTTTTCTCAGCTTACTGCATTGACAGCTGTGAGAGAAGAAGAAGGAGCATGGCCAGTCAAGTTTACTAGATGATGTGCACATCCAATACTTGGCAGGATCTGCTTGCACATGCAAGACTTGGCTCCAGATAATGCTGACATTTTTCAACCGTGTCATGTTTCTGTTCATCTCGCAAACGGCCAATATCAAGATACGCAGCTTACTTACCCTCTAATATTTTACACATAGGCTTCTTAAACACACTGTAAACTCAGGAATGAAGATCAGAGATTCTGTTACAATCACTGCAGCAAGTATATTTTCTTTCTGAAGGAGCAGGCAAATAATTCCCTACATTTTATGTGAATTAACTACAAGTGGTCACAGGTCTTGATGCTGATGTAACATGTTAAATACGCAGTAAGAATCTGAGCTGGAGGGCGACCTTGTTCAGTTCTGTCTGCAAGAAATGGGTCCCCCTTCCGCTTTCAGCATGCCATGGCTCTGTCATCAAGTCCAAGAGAGAGGAGCAGAGAACAAGGTTGTGAGCAGCAGGGATTTGTCTTAAACAGTTTGCTCCACAGTTGGTTGTTGCCAGTGATCAGCACCTCACTGGTGGTCTACACACTTGGATAAGCCCGACAAACCTTCGATACAACGTACAATCTTTTCTAAAGGTATTTATTGATTTGGAAGAATTTTCTTTGGCATTTTTGTGGTTTGTTGCTTTTATTTTCCTCTATATTATTTAAATCCCTTCACTATTCACAGAAAAGGCAGTCTCTGAAAATTATGATCTATTCCGTCTTTATTTACTGAAGATAGAATTTACCCCAGTGACAAGATGTCTTGAACAGTGAGAACATGTTGAAGAGGTGAGTAAAATATAGTGGCTTTTGGATACCTCACATCTGTCTTAGCTTGAGTTCTCAGACTGCTAACAAAGATAAGAACTAGACAAGCCAGACACAGTTTCTCTGACCTGGGTAAGAATTTTACAGAGAGCATCAGTGTTGATTTCTGCAGATCAGTTGAGCAGATTTGCTTCTGACTTCAGTGGGAGCCGAGCTGAGTAAAGGCAAAGAACCACAGTAACTCCCACTAGCAGGGCAATCAAGCTGTTACTGAATCTGACATGAAAGACTCTGTTGGGAGTAGCCAGACAGAGCCCACATGTACCACATCCTGCAGCTCATCCCACATAGCTCAGTAAACAACCTTCCGCTGGTAACAGATGCTCTTTGAGTCTCTTGAGGTGGCATCTCAAGGATACTCCAGCGTGATCCTTTTCAAGATGTTTTCTCTTAATCAATAGTACCTGCCTCTTCCAACAATTGGGGTTTTTGGAATAAGAGTCTGTTCAGTTTCCACAGTAAAAACAAATGTACAATAGCATGATGAGCTGCTTGAATCCCAGGTGAATGCTGAGAAGAACGCAGTGAGACCTACAGATCCAATACAAAGCAGAGAAGGATTAATGGAAAATGAGTCTGGACGATGTCCTGACCTGAGCAACATAAAGAGAAAACTGACATTAAAAGGTGCTAAGAGGATAAGTGTCCATGGTGATCATCACTGTTAAATACAGCTACCCTAATTTCATTGACTTCTGAATTATTCTCAGTGTTGCATTCCTCTCTGCAGTTCTCTTCTATGTCCTCTCTTTTTGCTGCTTTCATCTTTTTGATGTGTGTGTGATTGGCAAAAAAGGAGGAAGGTTGAGAATAGCTAATGCTGAGCACTAGAAAATACCTGGGAGGGAAAAAGACTTTTCAGCTATGAAGTGTCCAGATGCTTGCAGTGCAGTGTTTACCACAGCTGCCTTTTCCCTTGACAGCATTAGGAAACTATACCAGTGCAGGAGTTGTGGTTCTTTGAAGCACTTGGGAGTATCTCTTTGCTTCAGTTTTCACTCTGATAGTTTAACATATATGGTAGTCCACAGCTCAGAACTCCTAAGAAGAAGGTATTTTTTCCAGATAAATACTCACCAGACATTGGTGATACTTATTTTTTTATTAGAGAAAGAAGAGATGGGTAGAATTCTACACATCAGTGATTTTGACATTTCATTCTGCCAACGCTTTTGTGTTGGTGGTGTTTGTTGACCTCTGAGTTCTTCTGCCTGATCTAATTTCTTCCTAGGAGTAACTGGCAATAGCAGAGACCTAATAAGAGACAAAAAAGCCCCAAACCCAAACCAACAAAAATCCCCCTTGACATCCAACCATTGAACAATAGATTGAGCTAATAATTTAGAGAGATTAATTTTAAAGAAGCTACATATTAAAGAGAAATAAAAAGGTTCATTATGTGTCAGTAAGGAATATTAAGCTTCCTCGACCCAGGAGAAGAAAAGGAGATTGAATTTGACATCTGAGTGAAAATCCTTGGAATAAAAACAATTAGGACATTAATGTAAAAGGATCCAGCATTTCTTAATGTAATTGACCTTTGATGCCTTACAAATCTCTTATTTTTAAGATGGCAAAGCAACTCTAAGAGCCCATTTGGGAACATGACAATTTAGAAAACGGAAAATTCTTTCCTTAGCCTGAGTTCAGTGTGGTTGCAGCCTCCCAGCATTACCCGTGAGATAACACTTCACTGCTCCTGATTTTCTCCCAAACTCAGACAGTTACATCCCTAGAGAAGTCTAGGAACCTTTGGTGCTTGTGCATCATTATGCTGTCTGCTTTACTCCTTCCCACCCCCAAATTGGATTAGATCCATCACCCTTAAAGGCAAGGGATAGAACGTGAATCATCCATTGTACTGACTTTGAAAAAGCAGTTGCGTGCTGTAGAGTTTCAGAAGCAGATTTTAATATATGCAGCAGGTCATCCTCAGATGCAGCTTGATGTGAGGGTTTCCATGGACAGTGAATGTGCTAATGCTACTGTAGATAATGAATAACAAGATCCTAGTAGGATATTACAGTAATAGAAGGTTTGGACAGGGATGTCAATCCTGGTGTCATAATGCTTTATTGATGTAAATGTAGCAAAGCATGAGGTGGGGCACAAACCCTTGGTGCCTTCTCTGAAGGTTTCTTTGTGCACTTTAATATTAGAGTATAACTTAGTGCCATTTGGTCATCAAAAAGACTGGGTTCAACTTCTGAGAGACTTACTGAAACAAATAGAACACTTTCAGGTCTAGTCATTATTCCAAGATGTGGCAGTATTTCTCCTCTTGAAAGTAGTCAATCTATAGCTTGAAAATCAACAGGATTCCACCATAGTGGAAAGAGACTGCAAAGTCAGAAAGGCACATTATTACTTAAGAGATGCCATGAGAGATTGCTGTTGCCAGGGGATCCCAGCAGCAGTCGAGCACTCATTTCTTCTGCTGATGAAGGGGCAGAGCAGCCTCCATTTTTCCCCCTGGAGCATTCCTATTCAAAGACTTGTAATTATGCAGATTTCATTCAAACTAATTACAAATAGAAGTCCCTAATGTCTTTATCAACATTTTTAGTTCACCACTCGTTCTATTTTTTTCTTCTCCATCTTTCACCTTGACCCTTTTGTTCAAGGTGCTACCTCCTCTTGGCGCAGACCCAGGTGTCCATCTCGCCTTTTAATATTCCACATATTCATACTCTGCATTGTACAGAGAATACTGCATGGAAGAGACAGCAGAGTTACCTTTATATGAGCTCATTTGAATGTTTGGGACAGCATAGTATAATGCACTGCATAAAGCATATGAGCCCCCATCCTTCTTTTGCAAATCCTACTTGCTATATAGTTGTTTTCATCATTTAAATCTCCAATTTAGTTTGGTTTGAACCACCTTTCTGCGTCTTTCTTTCCATGCATAAGACAACAACTTTCTTAGGTCATTTGGCCAAATTCTGTCTTTGACAGTATTTCCATTTTATATAACAAGATTGGAGTCCATAGGGCTTAATAATAGTTAGCTTTAGCAACGGTGCCTGCTGGGTCAGGGTGTAGCAGTAGTGACATTAGAGTCCTGTGAAGAATTAAGGCTTAGTGGGCATCCAGATGTCTGTGAGTGATTTTGGATAGCCTGTGAGGACATCTAGGGGAACAGTCAAAGAACTGATGTGTGGTTTGGACTAAAAAGCTTGTCTGGAAGATGCTGTTCCACAGCTAGTCCAAGCTATGAACTGTCGATAAGGTTGTTGATTGAGATTAGGGAGGTTTGCCTCTGAGGAGGGAAGGTACTAAAGCTCTTTACCCTAAAAGAGAAGAAAAAAAAATGCCATTTATTTAAGCATTTCACTGACCAAGAGGATAATGAATGGACACATACATATGTGCTACCAGGAAAAGTAGGAAGAAAGTGCTCCATCATATCTGATTTTAAGCGTAGTATAAGTTACATACATGATGGCAGCATGTCAGTATTTAGGAAGCATTGCTATGAATAAGTGCAATGCATTAGGATGCAGCAGGGTCTCCTGGAGGAATTGTTGAAAACATTGCATCTTGAGACCACAACTTGCAAACTACAGTAGCCATAACCCCCCTTTAACATATTAAAGAAGACAGATGTAGCAATAAGGGAGAAGAAAATACAGTTCATTGAAATCTCTAGCTTGATTTCTAAGTAATAAAAATAAGAAGCTTTTGCTAATGTTAGATGTGAAAAACAGCAGCTGGGTCAGACTGTGAGGCACTGTTTCCCCTTTGCAAAATAAATAAATATTAATTTCCTTCCAGGAAAATGGCAAATTGTTTCAGAACACTCAATATGAATAATTCACACATCACCTTCTTCACAGGAATGAGAGTATTCATATTGTGCAGTCCCATTCATATAAGCAATGGAGACAGTTTAGCTGAAAGTAATTAGCTGAGGGTGCTTTGGAAGTCTAAATCAGCGCCAAAGAATAAATCTGAAGAACTTGAATCCTAATGTAGTTCCTTAAGATCGGGAAATTTATCTCCTTTTTATCTTTGTTTGTTTCTGTTACATTGCAGTGGTCAAAGGTAATGATTTTTTTTTCCAAGAAAGAAAAAATACTTAACAATGTTAGAAATTCTCATACCTATTTTCTATCTGATGAATACAAGTGGGTTTTTTATAAGAATGACAACTCTGATGATTGACTGTATTTTAAAATAAGATTTTTCAGTTTCTCTAAGAGAGCTTTTGTGTGCTCACATCCACATAATAGAATAATGTAGGAACTCAAAGACAATGCATAAATGTTTTGGTATCTTAAAACCCTGTAGAACCACTGTTCCAAAGGGAACTGAAGTTATTTGCGAGTCCTGCTGTTCCTTTTCCTTCCACATCTTTGGGATCATCCATAATATATTTTCAGGCAAAGAAAGGATCAAAAAGCAGCCAAAGAAATAAATACCCAGAGATCTGGGAATGAAAGAAATGAGCCCTCAAAGACTGTAAAAGTAAAAATACTAGTGATGTGCTGATTCACAAGATTCACAACAGGCTTACAGGGCAAGTAATGCAGAATTTAATGTTTGTATTAAATTATACAATATCTAATGTGGTTTTAACAACAATTATCCAGAGAATTATGCTGTCAGTTAATAATTCAAATTAACTCTGTGCATAAACCAGAAAAAGTGTAAAAGCAATGAAAAGGGCTGTATTTTTTACCCTTAAGTGTGAGAATGGTTCATTTCAGATGAGCATATGAATTTCCTGTTGGTGGAACTGAGTTTGTTTGCTATAAACACTATCCTTAAAAGAAAAAAAACTGAATTTCACAGTGTGTGTAAGTCAGTGGAACTCCACATGTCTTCTGGCCATTTGCTGCTGTGTGATTTGAGCATCCCCATGACCCAGACAACTTATGTAACTTTCTTAAAACCACAGCAATGAAATTATTCATAATGACAAAGAAGGGAACTGACCCAGTTTGCTCAAAATGAAGTTCTCTTCCTTCCCCCCCCCCCCCCCCCCAGCAATAGCTGACACCGGCAAGTTTCACTTCAAACTGGAGTTAAAGCAGCTTGCTAAACACAAGAACAAACTTACAGAAACAAGCGTTGCAAATAGGAAACAGGCATTTGTAAGCAAATGACAAGCTTGATCTTTTAAAGCTGAAGTTCTGAGGCTGATTGCACTCCTCAGTTATTTATATCTAAATGCCTCCACTCTTTAAATAGTGGCCATTCATATTTCAAGTGGCCTACATGCACAATGCTGGTGTTGCATGGCTGCTCCATGTGTGTCGTAACTGGATTCCTGGAACAAAAGACAGGCAGGAATGGTGAATTCTGATGTTACATAGTTAATGCAGCCTAATAAGATCAGTGGAGATTAATTGTGAAATCAGGGACTGTTCCATTTGAGGAATATGCCCCAGATGACAAGAATAAAGCACCGCTGCAAATCAGTCTTCAAAGACTTGGCTGTTTTAACCTCGTGCCCTTCTTATTTAATGCGAGTAAAACTGAAGCAAAGATGCGTGGTCTAGCATGGCACTGGATGGTGATGACTTGGGAGTACAGGAGTTGGGAAGTGGCAATTTTCCAACCTTTCTTGATGACCTGAAGATTGTAAGAACTTGCTGGGAGTAAGTTCCAATTGTGGGTTCAATGTTTTGAGAATCTTTTTGCTCTTTTGCCTTGGGTTGGAAAAAACATCTTTGGAAATCCCTTGTATGCGGATCTGGGTAAAAGGAACTAGGAGTCTATGTTGTGGTTAGCACATGGTTAAAATAGTCACTGGTAACAGGGAAAATGTTAGGCTGGGACAGAGAATGAAGATTTCAGATCACAGAGGGCCTAATCATCAGCATATTGGATACTATAGCATAGATTTTTCTCTCGATGGAAATTTTACCCTGAACAAAAAAGTCTTTTCTGATTAAAATTCATGAAGCGGCTTGGCTAAGATAAAGCATCATATTCTAACAATTTCATTAAAAAATCTTAGCCAGATCTCTTCACCTCTGACAGCAATCAGAACAGTACTCTTCCAACCTTTACAAAATTAGCTCCACAACAGGCAGATGCGGGATCATCTGTTCCCTCCATCCCCTGCTGTGTCCTCTTTCTAAAAAGTTATGGTTTAGGATACAATACAGCAGTCCTACATTCAGGCCATTACTCCATTTGAACGACTTAGAGCATCTGAATTTGCATCCATGTTCTAGAAAATACAAGAAGTGCTTTCTACTTTCTGGAAAAGCTCTTCCTATGGTAGCTCCAAGAATACCTCATGTATCCAGTTTCTCCAGGCAGTTGCCTTTCTTTGCCTAGTCTGGTGTCCCAATTTACAGTATTCTCTTTCACTCCCACAGGTTTTTACTTGATCAGTTTGTTTTGCTGTTATTTCAACTCAGAAATATATATATTTTCTTAAGTAACATAAATTGCCTTAATGATCATCTTGTTTGAGAACAAATATCAGCCTGTGGCTTACTCAGAGGTAATTGAGTTGTGGAGTTACTTTATATATTTATTTATTTTAATTAGGGTGGTAGGAGGTTGTTTCACTGGCAGATGCAATCTGTAGCTTTTCTCTTTGCGCTGATTATGTTCATGGCCAGATGAGTGGCTCTAAAGTGTGCATGGTATATATATATCCATTCTGATAAATGAACAGGCATCACAGCCTGAAATAAGGCATCTCACAATTTGAATGGCATTCTAGTGGAAAACAGGGCAAAGAAAAACTAACCTGATGGGTTATTTCTTATCTTCAGAATGTATTTTATTTTTCTGATGTCACATTTTTTAACTGCAGTGAAATTCCTACCAGCTACTGAGGGAGATATGCAAGAAGAGAATGATACATGTTAGTGCTCTCCCCTCTGGGAAACTTTGTCAAAGCTTATCAGAGGGGGAATCACATGGCATCTTGTTGGGTATAAAAGGCTGCACAGAAATTGAGTTTATAAAAGGCTAAGAGGTAAGAAGACCATGGTTCTATAGCTTGTAAGTGCAGGTGACACACCTCTCTGGGAGCCCCTGAGCTCTATAATGAATAATGTGTGACATGAATTGCCACTAAGATATAGTGAGAAAGGGCTGAGCCCTCATGATGGAGTCTCCTTCTGGTGCAGCTCACCCTCAAGCTAACCTTGTGGAAATGCTTTGAAATGGGAGCTGAATAACAAGGAAGCCAGTTCTTTGTATGTCACTGGTGTGGCAGACACTGACTTAACAGCATTTAGAGTTGTTTTCTTTGCTCAAACTTTTATTTTCCACTAAGAACTACTGAGGAAAACAGCACCTACCAATGGTCATTGTCCTTTTTCAGCTTTATTGTTCCAAGGAGGGAGCAATTCCTATTTCTCCCTAAACCCCAAGCTCTAAAAACATCACTCTGTAGTAATTGACTTGTTCACATGAATTGCTGGATCATTATTGCCAAAGGCTCAAAAGTCCGTTCTCGGTTTCCTGCAATGCATGAAAAGATACTGACAAAGGTGAAAACAAGGCATGATAGGAAGACAAGATTAGCTACAAGGTATTTCAGAATATTTTACATTTACTATTACATTTACGTCATAATTTTCATAATAAACATCTTGGGACAGTATTGGGCAACACAAAATACTTATGTAGATATTCTGTAGAATTATTAGGTTAATAATTAGATGTAATACTATAAATTCTGACAATTCATATTCAAGAAGAGAAGACTAAACCCCATGAATTTAAGCTGCTTTAGTAATGTCATGGGAAAAACTTGTTCCCTATTCTTTATATACATGGAATGCATATAAGGAAACCTCTCCTTTCAGGGAAACAAAATACCAGGTTCCTATGTTTATCAAGGGGTTGTTAAAGTTTACTCAAAGAATATAAGAGGAGCTGAATACAACTTTTGACATTTTATCTTGCCATATTGCTATCCAAATAAGTATGGTTCCTTAAGCATTTACTGTATCCCACTTCAGTCAAGCTTGGAAACCAAACAAAGGACTAGAATATGCATTAAAGGGCTGTTAGACATAAATTCTCTTGCAAAAATTGATGTAGGCAGATAGTGATTCTACATCTCATCTTTTCCTTGTCTCTCGCATTGAAGAAAGCTGATCTAATTTAAATGATTTGGGTAGAGAAAAAGGTGTAGAAAACAGGTGCAAGAGCATATTTTAAGACATTCATAACCCCAAGAAAATATAACTTCCGAATTTAAACTGCTCTGTGGACTGTGAACTGGACTGTCAAATCAGATTCTAATATATTTTACTCTGTGTGTATTGCAACAAGATCTGTTTGCACTGTGACTCCTTCTCTCCCAGTAAAAAACACATGTTTTTCATGTTCATATGCACACTGTGTCCCATTCTATTCACTCAGTGTACTGCTGACAGAATAATCCTTTGACAATCAGGTAGCCCACCAGCCTTTCCCCATTCTCCATGTAAATAAATTGGGATGCTTTACACAGCCTGTATTTAGGGACACCACTGCAACTCCAGGTAAGAAATAAGAAGGAGGTCAGGCAATCATGATGCCTCCCTTCATCTTCTCCAATCCTTTGTCTACATTTTTGTTTGTCTTCCCCATCTTCCTTGCCCTTTTGACATATCTCTGTCCTGTTGCTTGGTAACATCCCAGCACTGTTGTTCATGTGGGCATCCACTGCTCCCTGCTCCCCCCTTTCTACTTGCTCAGAACACTGACAGTGAGTCTAAAATGGGATGAGATTTTCTAATCTCTGCTTCTGTCAGACAAATAATTCAACGTAAATGTAGGAAGCTCTGTTAGAGGGCAAATTCTCAGTTAAGAAAAAGAAACAGAGGATGATACACATGTAGAAACAGTTGATTAACAACTTGGTGCTTCTGTAGGTCAATTATTTCAGGTAGTCAATGAAAGCCCACCTACTGTGAAAAAATAAAGGTAAAAAGAAAGGATGGAAAGATACAGAAAGCGTTTATTACTTGCATAGCTCCAGTGGCTAAAGATCCAGCTGGAGATGAAGCTCTAATAAGTTAGCTATTACACAACAAAAATAAAGCAAATCCTCTCCTGGAGAGGCAGCAGTCTGAAAAGATTGGCTGAATGTTTTAAACATCAGGATATTATCTCACCACAGGACACGATATCTCCCCTTCTTTTTCTCAAAACAAATTGTCAGCTTTTGATGCATTTTCTGCTTGCTGATAGGATTCATATTATTATAAACAATTCTAGACGGGTGTATTTCTTTCAGGGACAACTTTAAATAGCATGTTCAAAAGGAAAGTGGCAGGCTTGAAACACCTGCAGGTGGAAGTGGGATTTTAAGTCTCTGAAGAACTTGAGTGCTGAAATTAGACAGTTTAAGTGGAGCACTTACAGATATCAATCAGACCCAGGTCAAAAGGAAAGCATAGCTTTGGACTGAGCTGTGTCCTGTGGTGGGGATGTTGGAGCTGGCTGCAACCAGCTAATTGGATCTACTGAGTTAATTTTGGCACTGGTGTATATAATTCTGCATATTCTGTCTAGGACTGCATGGTCTCATTGCAGTCAATAGGGACCTAGTAATGCAGCCCATCTTTCAGCTGACCAGGCAGTAGGCACTTGCTATAGCTAAGTTGAATTGCAGTCTGGGGCTCTATTGGCTATGTGACTACAGTCTTGATTCAGTAGCCCAGGTGTGTGCCCAGGAACGTCTCACAAGCTTTAAGCTATCCTTCCTCACCTCCACCGCACCTCCAAAGAAGTCTGGGTCTCTTGCACGCAGCTGCAATTGAGATGCCTTGAATAATTTCAGGTAGCACTCTATATATGTTTGAACCTAGGTTGCCATGATTCGAGCTTGAACATCTAGCACAAATGTAGGCATTGCATATAGAAGTCCAAATTCAGGTGAATTAGTCTGGAAAAGAATTGCAGTCTCACTTTTCATCTGTTTCTTAAGGATTTTTGCTTCAGAGCCTGCATTGCATGCAAAATAGTAGAGACACTTAGGGGGCATAACTTTGGTAGAATTCAATAGTAATTAAGTAGTAAAGGAAAGGGAGAATGACTGGTGTCCCAGTAATGGCAATGAAATCTCTAGGGAGATGGATATGTGTGTATGTATATCTCATATACCTTCTTTCAAGTGCAAACCCAAACCAAAACTAACATTCCTTTTATATTCTTTGAGTTTGCTCCCAGCATGCCCATGCTTACTCACTAGCTTACCTCAAAAGGAAGATACGGAGAAGATGATGAGAGCTCTGGGGGACTGTCAGCCACTGAAAGACCAAGTCATTTACATTTCCTTCCTTGGTCAGTAAGGAGTTGTACTTTCATTGCTCTTGTAATTCTCTTACACTTCATAGACCTTTTATTTTCCACCTGCCCTCTTCCTTCCTTTAGTTGGTGAAAAACACAATGTAAAAGTTGGTCATGACTTCTATTTTTCATAACATAATAATAAAACACAAGGAAGAGGGGGAAGAAAATGGACAGACTATTCTTTTTGTATTCTTTTGATTAAAAGCACTGACAGCAACTTCACCTGGGGAAAGTTGTATTTTACAGAACACCTGTCTAAACACCATATGTTTATAGGCTTTCTCCTTCTAAGTTTCTGTAGTTTTCTAAAATAGAAGCTTTGATTGCTTCAAACTGTTCCTGTATGACACTAATTCTAGGTGACACGGTGTGAATGTCATTAAAGGAAGGACAGAAAGATGCAAGAGTATAAAAACAATCCCCTTCCTTTCAGAGAAATGAAATGATTTATATCTCATAATTCAGTCCTTTGTGGAATTTTTGGTCTAAGTAGAAAAGACCTCCTTTTTGGAACATATGGGTGACTCAAACTGCAGTAGAAAGCACGTCTCAGTAATTTAGTTTCAATTGCTCATTTATATCAATAGAAAAATACTGTAAACAATGGATAAGTTTTTCTTTAGCAATGCACCAGAATAGCTGTAGTTGTCTGCATGAATATACAGTGGGATCTGTCTGATACATCTCATTTATGCTTTTATGATTTCACAAGGAACAATGCAAGTCTTATTAGATTCTTCTGCATTAACTTAATGGGGTAAAACATAATCCCAGCATCTTCCTTCTCCAACAAAATCTGATGTGTAAGGATAAAGTCACTCTGACTGCAGACTGCAATGGGGTAAGAATAAATTGAAGCTTATATCACCCTCCCAAATTTCCTGTCATATTTAACAAACTCCACTTGGACAAAAACAAGTGATGACATGGGCTAACAAGCTGATGGGAAAGAAATTGTACAGCTACAGATGACATCATGAGTGTCACTGTTCCCTGCAACTCAAATGTTTCATATGAAATCTTTTCCTATTATCTGTCTAACGATATTTATTCTACTTAACCACACAAATTCTATGATAAAATTCTCAACAATAAAACAAAGTATTTATCTTCTTCTAAAGGCAGTTGGCTTAAAAATGGAAGGAAAAAGTAAACTGGTGATATGTCTGGAAGATACTTGAAAACCAAGGAGGAGATAATTATTTTATTCTGTGTATACTGAGAATGGCATAAATAAATCAATGAATCAATTATGGTTTAAAAGACTAGAATTGCTGCTTCTAAACTCAGTGGCAAAAGTCCCCAAAGACATAAAAAATGGCTGTAGTGGTCCATTTATCTTCCATTTTGTTTTCAGCCACAGCTGAAAATGGATATGTTGGGAGTAAGTAAGAGCAGAGCAAGCAATTGTGGTGCTTCCATCCTATGCCTCTATTTAGCCTACTCAGTAATCCCTAATGCATCCTTCCTCTATTTATTTGTCCAGTTTCCCTTCAAACCAGTGAAATTGTCTTGCATCCATTGAGCTCCTATCTCAAGGGGTTTTACAGATCTACAACCTGTTGTGTGAAGAGCTAAGTACTCCCTTGTTCCTTTTGAACTGGGCTCTCACTCACTTGATTTAATTGACTCTGGTTCTTATACTGAAGACACAGTCAAAAACGGCTCCTTATGCTTTTGGTTAATGCCACTCATGATTTCATAGCCCTCTGTCATATATCCCCTTTAAATAACCTCTTTTCCCATTAGAAGAATTCCAGGCTACTAAGGGAATAGTCATGCTGTCATTTCTCATGAGACAGCTCTTCCATGTCTTTGATCACACTTTTTGCTTTCCTCGATTCCTTTCCTCTTCTAATACACATTTTGAATGAGGGGAACAGAAACTTCACGCTTCATCCGAGTGGTGGATTAACCATGGATTTGCCAATGGAACACTCCGAGTGCTATCATGGACTCATTCACAGCATCATAGAATCATAGAATATTTAGGGTTGGAAAGGACCTTAACATCATCTCGTTCCAACCCCCCTGCCGTGCCCAGGGACACCTCACACTAAACCATGTCACCCAAGGCTCTGTCCAACCTGGCATTGAACACCACCAGGGATGGAGCATTCACAACCTCCCTGGGCAACCTATTCCAGTGCCTCAACACCCTAACAGGAAAGAATTTCCTTCTTATATCCAATCTAAACTTCCCCTGTTTAAGTTTGAACCTGTTACCCCTTGTCCTGTCACTACAGTCCCTAATGAAGAGTCCCTCCCCAGCATCCCTATAGGCCCCCTTCAGATACTGGAAGGCTGCTATGAGGTCTCCACGCAGCCTTCTCTTCTCCAGGCTGAACAGCTCCAGATTTCTCAGCCTGTCTTCATACGGGAGGTCCTCCAGTCCCCTGATCATCCTCGTGGCCCTCCTCTGGACTTGTTCCAACAGTTCCATGTCCTTTTTATGTTGAGGACACCAGAACTGCACACAATACTCCAGGGGAGGTCTCACAAGAGCAGGGTAGAGGGGCAGGATCACCTCCTTTGACCTGCTGGTCACGCTCCTTTTGATGCAGCCCAGGATATGGTTGACTTGCTGGGCTGCGAGTGCACGCTGAAGCTGGCTTATGTTAAGTTTCTCATCAACCAACACCCCCAAGTGCTTCTCCACAGGGTTGCTCTGAATCTCTTCTCTGCCCAACCTGTAGCTGTGCCTTGGATTGCTCTGACACTGCTGTAGGACCTTGCACTTGTCATGGTTAAAATGTTTAAATTTAAGAGGTCTCAGATCTCTTCCAAGCCCGCTTTGCTCAAGCTCTGCTATAACTGACATATATTTAAATTCACTAGATGCGTGGTTGAAGGACTCCACTAGTTCATAGGTCTCAGAATAATCTGTTGCATAGAAAAGCTGCACCTGTTTCCCCAAGCACTGTGCTTCATGTACCACCAAGAACTTGGAGTCCATTTCTGCTGTCATTAGAACTATCTCTTTTTCCTTCTGTAGATCAGGGAAATGGTACAGGACCCACTGACTAGCGGCAGTTTCACCTTGGGTCTGAATGTTTATTTGGGAAGCGAAGTGCAATTCTGTTCCTGACCACTGCCCCACAAAGAACTTGTAGCCTTCTTTTCTCGGCAAAGCATATAGAAACGATGGACATTTCTGGGCTCTCTTCCATATTAAATCAAACTTCTCTGCAGGAATAACAGCATAAACCATGTCTTCTGCAGAAAAATACTGATTCCAAATCTGTTTTATCTCCTCCGCTGACTTTTCTTTCACCATCTCAACTCTCAGAATTGAATCAAGTGTCTTGTCCTTTGTGATTCCACCCTTAGATATCTTTGAGCCCAAGCCTTTTGCCTTTTCCTCCATGCATCTGATAAATTCTCCTTTATTGGAGTACCTCACAGGCTGCTTTTTCACTTCAGTTCTTTTTTCCATACAGGATTCAAACACATCTGGACTGGATCTCTGTAGCTCCTGGATCTTATGTCAGTACTTCATAGAGGCAGGAAGATATATTATAGATCACAATAGAATTATGGGGGCTACCCTCTGGTTTGAATTCATGGTGGTGGAGTGCTTGTTTTCTAATACAATTCTTGAGAGAAAATAAAGTAAATGAGCACTTTTACCTATTTCTTAGAAGAAAGAATATAATAACATTTATAGTAGGCCTGCTCCTGGAAAATAAAAGTTAATATCCTGGAAAGTTATTTTCAGTGTTTCTTAGATACAAAAATTAGTGCCAATTCCAGAATCTCTTATGACCATCACCATGGCATTGCGCTAAATGCTGTTCATCACAAAATCATTCGCCCTTCATCCAAAGCCAATTTTGAGCTTTTCTAGGTGATGCAGGTGTTAAGAGTGTACTCTGTAATCAGCCTTAGGGAAAGCAGCATCTACAAACAGTTGTTGCGAGACTAGCTAAAATGCTGAAGTCTTTCTCTGTGTTTGGAAGAGGAAATTGCTTCCAGTCAATTAAGGGCAATGTGGACCTTTTAGTGCAACTGCTGCATTAATGATTCTAAAAATTGGGTTTTATATCCAGTGTTGTTTAATGTCTTCTTCAAGGATATAGTGAGATCAAGTGTACCAACATCATGTTTGCAGATGACACCAAGCTGAGTGGTGTTTGACGCGCCTAAGGGATGGGATGCCATTCTATACGGAGCAGGCTCGAGAAGTGGGACCATGTGAACTTTACAAGGTTCAGCAAGGCCAAGTACAAGGTCCTGCAACCCCCAGTATCAATACAGGTGGGGGGATGACCTTTTACAGGCCTTTCAATACTCAAAGGGGTCTTATAAGACAGATAGGGACAAACTTTTTAGCAGGGCCTGCTGTGATAGGACAAGGGGAAATGGTTTTAAACCAAAACAGGGGAGATTCAGACTAAATATAAAGAAGACTTTTTTTACGATGAAGTTGATGGACATGGGCACAGGTTGCCAGAGCGGTGATAGATGCCCCATCCCTGAAAACATCCAAGATCGGGTTGGATGGAGCTCTGAGCTCCATCCTGTTCCAACCTGATCCAATTGAAGATGTCCCTGATCATTGCATGGGGAATCAGACTAGATGACTTTTAAAGGTCCCTTCTCCCAAACCATTCTATGATTCTGTGATTCTATCTGCAGAAGTAAATTCTCCCTTGACATGAGTCAGCAAACTTCATTGCCTCTGGAATAATACCATATACTGGGTAAGAATTTGATTCCTAGATTATTTTTTCTCCCCCCCTTTTCCTTCCATCTTTCATCTTCTTTGTTACCACCTACATATGCTTCCCCATATGAAAAAAAAAACAAACTCCTGAATATTATGGCCACATAATATTCTCTGGTTTTAAAGTTAAGCAACACTTGTTCAGTCAGCCATATTTCCAGACACTCCTCCCTTCTCCCCACCAAAGTAATGACTTTCTGTTTGAGCAGCTCATTCCTGACTAGATAACCAGATGGATTTCTTTCTTCTGGATGAGTGAATGTATTCTTGATCAGAAAGTAGCAATCATTGAATACATCATGTACAGTGATGCCAGGGAGGGAATCGTTCTTCATTCTGCCCAGTGAATCATGTTGGAACACCTGTTTTCTATCTAGAAAATGTTTATGATAAGTGCCAAAGAACTAAGTGCTGGAATAGCACCATTAAACCAAGTTATTTTGCTTGGCCACCTATTGAGAAAGCAAGCTGCTGAGGCAGTTCCAAACCTCTGGTCCCAGTGATGTTACGGCTCTCCCTGCCTATGGGGAAATCATCTTATCATTGAAAAAGTCTGCTTTTGAGGAAAAGGAAAGCAGAAAGGGGAACATTCTGGTCTACCAAAGCTATCTGTCAGAGCAAAGAGTCTACTTTGCTGGGCAAGGTTCACAGAAAAAGCCAGAAGTGAATCTGAGAACTGCTGTATTTGAAGAGAATAATGTGACCTCAATTCCTTGAAGGTGGAAATCACAGAATCATAGAATAGCAGTATCATATATTTGGAGCCTGAGCTACAGTCAGAAATGGGATTCAGAAAGCTTTCTTAATACAGGTTTGCGCATCTTGGATGCTATTGCCTGTGTTAACTTACCGTCCATTATCTTGCTCAAATGAGAATGTGCATGCTTAATCAGATGAGTCCTACTCCCCGTACTGACTGAATGAGAAACACCCTGTAGGTGTTTATAAGATAAACTCAAAATGAACACTTGCTGTTAAGGTGAGATGAGGTCATTACTTCTGTCATTTAATGTTTTCCTCTTGAATGGATGAAAGATTGGTGATGCTTGGCCTTGGAGAATTCCACTAACTCCAGTGCTGACAGTACAGCTGTGCTAATAGAATCATAGAATAGTTAGGGTTGGAAAGGACCTTAACATCATCTAGTTCCAACCCCCCTGCCGTGCCCAGGGACACCTCACACAAAACCATGTCACCCAAGGCTCTGTCCAACACTGAAGCCGGCTCATGTTCATTTTCTCATTGACTAACACCCCCAAGTCCTTCTCCGCAGGGCTGCTCTGAATCTTTTCTCTGCCCAACCCCTATCTGTGCCTGGGATACATAACTGCATTTTTTCTCCATTAAATGAGTTCGATTATGAAAGAAGAAAAAATTCAATTGATTTAAAACTACATTATTCAGCATGTGAAAAATTGAACTTCTTTGCACTGGATTGAAACTTACATCAGAACACAAATCAAATTGTTGTTTAATTTGTTTGTCCTTTGTTTTTATGAAATTTAACTTATTTGTAGTCAAATATATTGAATATTTTTCATTATTTCTAAGCTCAGGTACCAGTAAATGTGTGGCTTTCAACAGGCTCAATTAAATTGTTCTTATGAAAAAAAATTCAAACCTAGTTAACATCGGAACTCCACTGCATATTTTTTTTCACGAAATTGTAGCATACAAATGGAATAAATTAACTAAGTGCTTTCTCTGGCTTGGGAGTATACTCTGTCTTATATAGTGATCTCCAGGCTTTCCTACATAGACTTGTTTATTTTTATACTGAAAATAGCAACTAATGTTCCAAATTTTGTGGAAAATTATTATTTGGGATGCCAGGCTTCAATTACTACTGGCAGGTGCTAATGTTGCATGGGGACCAATGTATAAAGACAGAAATCAGTTGTTTAGACAGATCAGGTGCACAACTGGGTATACTTGGAACTTTTCTGGTGAATTTTCAAAGTGTTTTGATAGCTGCAAGGCAATAAAACTGAAGTGCCACAAACAACTGTGAGAAACTCAAAGATAGAACATTAGGAAATACTTTTTGTATTGCCTGAATTCAGTTAACTGCTAATTATTCTTCTAGGAGTAATGTGCATATCTCTTTAAAGAGAGTAATAAATCAGCCCAATTGTGATGATTTTCAACTGTTGATTATTTCTCATCATGTGACTGTTTCTTGACTATTTCTTAACTCTTTCCTGGAGAGCTGACAGCTTAAATAGGCCAAAATAGAAGTATTTTCCTCTTATTTTGCATTGCATCCATTTTACAGGTGAGGAACTGAATCTCATGTCACTCAATTTGAGGCAACAGATCAGAGTAGCATGAGGGTTAAAAAATTATAAACCCATGCCTTAATTACAAGTCAAAATTACATGAATCTTGAATGAGCCAAATGAATTCGGTGTGGCATGTAGCTCTGATTTATCTATGTCGATCACAATGATAGAATAAAGCAAACAAAGGCAATAGAAGTAAAAAAAACAGCAAAACCCGAACTAGTAAACTAACCATACATAAGAAGCAAAGTAGCAATACAGGAAATTTCAGCACACTTGACTAGGTACTCAATTTTTAGAAGTATCATACCACTTCATATGAAGAGTTCATAAGTAAAGTTTTCATGAATCATTCGGAGTAAATTTAGTTTGTATATTAGGACCTAGTTCCCAGCCATGAGATGCGTTGTGAAATGATCTTAGAAGAAATATGATAGAAAAGATGGTGCTTAAAATAACTTTAGATGAGATTGGACAGATTTTGAGGAAAATATATTGTGGAGAATAATACTTCTTTTAAAGGGAAGTAGACTAGCTGATCAACAGTGTCTCTGTCTTCTCTGGTTATAGTTACAGCATTTCCTCCCTTTTTCTCCCTCTTTCTCCCCTTCTCCAGTAGACATTTAGTTATACAGTAAATAGATAAGTACATAACAAATGCCAGAAAAAACTCCACTGTCAGCTAGAAGAAGAACACTTCTAAATTATTGCTGTGCTGGGTACCCAGCTGAAACACAGACAAAAATCTATGCATTTGCAAAGGTGGAAGGACAAAAGCATAAGGAAATGTTACAGAATCATAGAATCCTAGAATAGTTAGAGTTGGAAAGGACCTTAAGATCATCTAGTTCCAACCCCCCTTCCATGGGCAGGGACATGGTTTAGTGTGAGGTGTCCCTGCCCATGGCAGGGGGATTGGAACTAGATAGTGTTAAGGTCCTTTCCAACCCTAACTATTCTATGATTCTATGACACGTCACACTAAACCATGCCACCCTTGAGCACTGTTTCCATTTGTAAAGAAAATTTTTCAAAATGGTTTCAAAATTGAACATGGAAAGGAGAAAAGACCCAACACTGCAAACATAATAGTGTTCAGTGACCAAACTCCTCTCTCTTGGCCATTCCCTAAACAATTAGCTCTAGTACAATATCATCTATAGGCAAGAAGTGTGGTGGAGAAATTTGCTATAAGCAATAAGAAGAGATATAGGATGGCTGGAATTTGCAACTGCCAATAATATGGACATTTCTAATTTGTTCTTTTGTCATTCATAAGGCACACTTGTGAAGACCCAAGCTCAGCATGTCTATTGAGCAGGTCCTTGTTGTCAGTGGTTGGCAGTCAGTGGTCACTGATGTATGAGTTCTCAGCAGTGCTGGCCATGGTATTGACTGACCCCTTCTGCTGATAAACTGGCACCTTAGCCTTCAGCGTCAGCCAGTTCATTAGCCAAAATGACTCTAGTTCCACCAAATCTCATATTAAAATAGAACAGTTGTCCAGTTGTTTGTTTCAAACTGTGAATGGCAGTGCATAGGAAGCTGTGGACTTTGTTACATGATGAGAGAGGAGTGAGTTCAAGTCACTGACAGTTTTTACAGATACTGGGTCCTCTGCCCTTCACATTTCAGTAAAGAGATTGGTGAGAAGGTGTTCTTAGGAAAAAAAAATGTCTCAAGAGGAAGAAAGTTAGTGCTGGCTTGACGGAAATTCCAAATACTGAATGACATTGTGCAGTTAAAGTCAGAAAATACTGACACTGGACTCAATTCACATTATCTTTATTTGGCTACTGAGAATCTGTGCTGCAAGGTGGGTTTCATTGTCCTGAAAAAGCAATCCAGGAGGTTCCTCGATTGTGTAGAAGACAACTTCCTTCTGCAAGTAATAGAGGAGCCGACAAGGAGAGGTGCCATGCTTGACCTCGTGCTCACCAACAGGGAAGGGCTTGTTCGAAATGTGACGCTCCAGGGCAGCCTTGGATGCAGCAGTCATGAGATGCTCGAATTTGAGATCCTCAGGACAGTGAGAAGAGCAAGCTCACTGCCCTGGACTTCAAAAGAGCAGACTTTGGCCTCTTCAGGAACCTGCTTCGGAAGGTTCCATGGGATACATCCCTAGAGGGCACAGGGGCCCAAGCCTGTTGGTTGATATTCAAGGATCACCTGCTGCAAGCTCAGGAGTGTTGCATCCCAACCAGAAGGAAGTGCAGCAGGAGGGCCAGGAGACCTCCTTGGATGGATAAGGAGCTCCTGAGGAAAATTCAAATGAAAAAAGAGTCTTATAATAAGTGGAAGCAAGGACAGGTGGCATGGGAAGAGTACAGGGATGTTGTCTGAGAAGATAGGGACCAGGTTAGGAAAGCTGTTAGAAGTAAACTTAGCTAGAGGTATTAAAGATAACAGGAAGGGATTCTACAGGTACATAGCAAATAAAAACAGACTAGGGAGAATGTAGGCCCCCTCAGGAAGCTCTCGGGAGAACTGGCTACACAGGATTTGGAGAAGGCTGAGGTTCTGAATGACTTCTTTGCCTCATTCTTCACTGGCAAAGGCTCTGACCAAACCACCCAAGTCTTGGAAGGCAGACGCAGGGACTGTGAGAATGAAGACCTTGCACCCACTGTAGGAGAGGAACTGGTTCAAGACCATCTTAAAAATCTGTGCACAAGTCCATGGGTCCTGATGAGATCCATCCGCAGGTCCTGAAGGAGCTGGTGAATGAAGTTGCGAAGCTGCTGGCCATCATATTTGAGAAATCCTGGCAGTCAGGTGAAGTTCCTGATGACTGGAAAAAGGGAAATAAAACCCCCTTTTTCAAGAAGGGGAAAATGGGTGACCCGGGGAATTACAGACCAGTCAGTCTCACCTCTGTGCCTGGCAAAATCTTGGAGCAGATTCTCCTGGAAGCCATGCTAAGGCACATGAAAATCAACAAGGTGCTCGGTGACAGCCAGCATGGCTTCACTAAGGGGAAATCCTGCCTGACCGATTTGGTGGCCGTCTACTGATGGACAGGGGTAGAGCAGTTGTTGTCATCTACCTGCACTTGTGTAAAGAGTTTTACACTGTCCCACACGACATCCTTGTCTCTAAATTGGAGCGACACCAATTTGATGGATGGACCACTTGGTGGATAAAGAACTGTCTGGATGGCCGCACACAAAGAGTTGTGGTCAATGGCTCAATGTCCGGCTGGAGACCAGTAACGAGTGGTTCCCCTCAGGGATTGGTGTTGGGAACAGTCTTGTTTAACATCTTCGTCGCTGACATGGACAGTGGGATTGAGTGTGCCCTCAGCAAGTTTGCCGATGACACCAAGCTGTGTGGTTCGGTTGATACCCTGGAGGGAAGGAATGCCATCCAGAGGGACCTTGACACGCTTGTGAGGTGAGCTGATGCCAACCTCATGAAGTTTAACCATGCCAAGTGCAAGGTCCTACACCTGGGTTGGAGCAATTCCAGGCACAGCTACAGGTTGGGCAGAGAAGAGATTCAGAGCAGCCCTGTGGAGAAAGACTTGGGGGTGTTGGTTGATGAGAAAATGAACATGAACCGGCTTCAGTGTGCGCTTGCTGCCCAGAAATCCAACCGTATCCTGGGCTGCATCAAAAGGAGCGTGACCAGCAGGCTGAAGGAGGTGATCCTGCCCCTCTACTCTGCTCTTGTGAGACCTCACCTGGAGTATTGTGTGCAGTTCTGGTGTCCTCAACATAAAAGGGACATGGAACTGTTGGAACAAGTCCAGAGAAGGGCCACGAAGATGATCAGGGGACTGGAGCACCTCCCGTATGAAGATAGGCTGAGGAAGTCGGGGCTGTTCAGCTTGGAGAAGAGAAGGCTATGTGGAGGCCTCATTGCAGCCTTCCAGTATCTGAAGGGGGCCTATAGGGATGCTGGGGAGGGACTCTTCATTAGGGACTGTAGTGACAGGACAAGGGGTAACGGGTTAAAACTTAAACAGGGGAAGTTTAGATTGGATATAAGAAGGAAATTCTTTCCTTTTAGGGCACTGGAATGGGTTGCCCAGGGAGGTTGTGAATGCTCCATCCCTGGTGGTGTTCAAGGCCAGGTTGGACAGAGCCTTGGGTGATATGATTTAGCGTAAGGTGTCCTTGGGCACGGCAGGGGGCTTGGAACTAGATGATCTTAAGGTCCTTTCCAACCCTAACTATTCTATGATGCTATGATTCTATGAAAAGAACTGACATGCAAATATTACCTGGTATTAATGATTGCTGTTTGATCTCTGTCATTACACATATCTTAGCACATGCTCCTTAATTATTTGCTTTAAGCATTTTTTTCCGTTCAATAAAGACTAAAACTTCTTATAAGCAATACTTCTTTTTGATATCACCATGCATATGTAGACTGGTTTGCATAGCTTAAAGATTTGCAAAGCATCAGGGTATGATAATACAGTGCTAGAGCTGCTACAGACATATAGGAATGTTATTTTGTCATGGCTGTTGGCTGTCACCAAATACGTGAAAAATACAGACCATTATTCCCAGCAACTAGGGAAGGACAGCAACGCTGTATCATCTTAAAAAGGTCATCATGCAAATAAATCTTCGGTGAATATTGCTTAGACCTCAATAGTTTATCATTACAACATTATACAACTTAATATGCATTTATCATAACCACAAGAGAGCTCAAATGAGATCTGAAGTTATGTTTGCAATATCGCCAGGTTCCTGTTATAGGTCTCTTGAATCTGTGCCACTCCACTGGAGCTTCTCATACCACTGGAGGCCCATAATCATTTAGAAAGAGTCTTGAAAGTAGGTGAAAACTATCATTATTATTTGAAACACACATGCATATACATGCCTGCAGTTGGCAAAGGTGTCACTGCCGGCTGGTGGATGGAACTGGGAGATGACCCTTGATGGCTGTTAGGGTGTAATTAGAACACTTGTAATTATAACAGTAAAATGAACGTTTCTGTAAAGCAATAACATTTTGATTATGAACATGCTAAGTATTTTATTTATGTATCATTATCCCTGATCTGCAGCTATTGAGCTGAAGGAGGATTTCACATACTTTTCATTTGAAAATTGAGGCTCAGTGCTGTACAATTGATTTATATTTTTTTAATCCTGAATGTTTTGCTGGGGAAGAGTATGGTGCTGTGGCTTCTATAGAAAGTGTGCATCTGTAAATATTTGGAATCTGTGAAGCACTTTCCGAGGTTTTCCTCTAGTAAAACTTACGTTAAGCTAGTAACAATTAGGTTGTTTCAGCTACAATTGATTGAAGTTTAGCTCCTATATTCTAGAGTGGGAGGATCATAGAATTATAGAATCATAGAATAATTTGGGTTGGAAAGGACCTTAACATCATCCAGTTCCAACCCCCCTGCATGGGCAAGGACACCTCACAGTAAATGATGCCACCCAAGACTCTGTCCAACCTGGCCTTGAACACCACCAGGGATGGAGCATTCACAGCTTCCCTGGGCAACCCATTCCAGTGCCTCACCACCCTAACAGGAAAGAATTTCTGCTTTATATGAAGGAAGAATTATGGAATCATAGAATAACTCATGGTGGGAGGGACCCATAAGGATCATTGCGTCCAAATCCCTGATTCTCTCAGGACTACCTAAAACTAAACCATATGACTATGAGCATTGTCCAGACACTCCTTTAACTCTGACTGTCTTGGCGCATGACTGCTTTCCTAGGGAGCCTGTTCCAGTGTCCAACCACCTTCTCAGTGAAGAACCATTTCCTAATGTCTCATCTGAACTTTCCCAGACACTGCTTCATTCTATTTCCTCATGTCCTGTAGTAGGTCATCAGAGAGAGGAGATCAACATCTCCCCTCCACTGTCCCCCTTGAGGAGGGTGTAAACTGTGATGGGGGCACCCCTCAGCCTTCCCTTCCCCAAGATGAGCAAGTCAAATGACTTCATTTGATCCTCCTAAGTCTTGCCCTTGAGGTCTATCACCATGTTGGTCAACCTCCATAGGACATCCTCTAATGACTTCATGTCCTTCTTACATTGAGGCACCCAAAATTTCACAGTCTTCAAGGTGGGGCTGCATCAGTGTAAGATGACTTGGGTCACCCTGTAATAGCTTTGTAGGGTTTAACTCTCCTGCCCAAGAAGTGTTGGTGTCATTTGGGAACCGTAATGTACTCTGGCAGATATGATAATAAAACCTGCAGGAGATCTGTGCCTTTCCGGAGAAACAGACAGGATACCGGAGTGCAGTGACATGGTTGCAGCATTGGTCTCCTCTAAGAAGCACCCAGCCGTAAGGCAATGCGAGAATATACATCCTAGTATGTGTAATAGAAAACTGATCTCAGCAGTTCATGGTGAAAGGCAATTATTCAGCTCTCCTGAATATGGTGAATAGAATGTGTTTGATTTCTGTGAGAAAAGGATAACTGTTCCATCTCTTCCAGGTGTCCTCGTATATGAGACACTCATCTGATCACCCAATACCTTCCTGAGCTTCTCTTAGACGGCATAAGCTGTGCTGATACGCAGACAGGTTGATTATCAAAACCAGGATGCTATGCTAGTCGTGACTCAAATCCAAGGCAAACTCCAGGTTTGTTTGAAAGGATGGCTTAAAATTGCCAAAGTAAGTTTGCAGAAAACTGCACTTGTGAAATGTTTTTGAGGTTTATTCACAGTGACTGTTTTCAAGTGGATGCAGAGTGTGTTCCACTCGCTAAAACTGACACCATTTTATTCCCTCAAAAGAATACACTTGAAATCAGAATTCCGCATTGTAAACAACTAGGACTCACAAATAAGTAACATTCAATTTGCCAGCTCACAAATCCATTGTGATTGTGGTGCATCTACGTAAGCTCTGTAATTATGAAGGCCTAGCTTATTAAGCACATTTGGACATTGGCTGAATTGTTTGATTTGGTAAAAAATTACATGCTACATTTAATCAGCTCTCCTTTAAGGAACAAATGTCATTAAACACCACTTAATTAGCTGTTCCTACATCCCCACTGTGTGAAAAATTGTATCCTTGATGACTACAAAACATTTTTAAGGTCAAATGTGGTGAATAAAAATATCATTGAATGCCCTCTGGTAATAGTCTACATAAAAGTGCAGTTCATTTACATTAATTGAAAAGATTAGTTCTGTATCGCAGTTAATCAGAATCTGATGTCTGTACTGTACAGATGGAGAAGACCTTCTAGAGTTAAGCTTGCTTTACTTTTTCAGTTGTTTGTAAGTCTGTTTGTCATGGTGGATAGATGTGAAAATACCTTCTTGCTCTATTAACTTAAGATTCCTGCTTTCTACTACACCAATGTGCCACATTTGGTGAGAGGAGAAATGGACAGTAAAAAATAGATAGGAATTGACCATTTTGAAAGAATAATGATTTTTTCTTTCTCTTTTTTTTCTCTCTGTAACTAACATGATTTCTCCTCTGGTTTTGGCGTGTGTCCTGGGTTCAGCAGTAGCAGTCATTTTTCCCCTTCTTGGTAGCTGGTGCAGTGCTGTGTTTTGACTTTCAGCCTGGGAGCAGAACTGATAGCGATGTTTTGGTTTGGCCAAGGACTTTGTGAGCCTCTTGCTCTGCCAGGGAGGAGGGGAAGCCAGGAGGAAGCAGAGACAGGACACCTGACCCAAACTAGCCAAAGAGGTATTCCATACCACAGCACGTCATGCCCAGGAGGTAACTGGGAGTTAGCCGGAAGGGCTGGGAGTCTGCAGGGTTGGAGGAGGTATCGGTCGGTGCTTGGTCGGGCTGAGGGGGGCGAGTTATCGGTCGGCTGGTGCTGAGGTGTTGTATTCGCTTCCCTTGTTATTTCCTTTATCATTATTATCATTGGTGGCAGCAGTAGTGATTGTGTTATACCTTAGTTACTAAACTGTTCTTATCTCAACCCGTGGGAGTTGCATTCTTTTGATTCTCCTCTCCGTCCCTCCGAGAGCAGGGGGAGGGCAAGAAAGGGGGGGAGTGAGTGAACGAATTACCTGACTGGGTTTAAACCACGACAGCGTGACATCTGATATCCATCTTATTCTTTATCATTCACTCACTGAAACCTTTCCTGCCTATTTACCCCCTCCTTACTTCTCTCTGCCACACATGTCCAATCTGTGCCTGAGACTCCAGCCCAGTTACTTCTTCGAGACCTCTGAAAGTTACTCCTTTTTACAGTAAAAATCTGGTCAAGAGCCAGATTTTTGGCAAGCTCCAGTGAAGCAGTCAAATGATCTGACTTGCTGGTGTTATCCCTTGATGTATAAAACAAAAGATAGAAGAAAAAGGTGAGAGAGGAGGATCAGGTTTTATTTTTAGCTAGGAAGCTATGGCAGGTGGTGTGGCTTGTGGCAAAGATTTCATCTGCTCTCTAAGCAAACTGTGGGAGGGATGTCAGCATGATCCCTGGCAAGAACTGCAGCATAGACCCTAGCAGACAGTCAGATTTCCTTACCTAGTAAGAATGAGCTCAGCATTACCTGAGAAATGGACCGATCCAGTGTTTCACTGTGACATTTGGTTTCACAGGATGCACACACACACAAGACCATTTTTCTTCTGGATATATTCCTAGCAACATAACCACTATGAAAGTGAGCTTGCCAGAGGTATTTAATGAAAGAATTCTCCCTAATAGGAGATACTCAGTGGCTTTATTTCTCCCTTGAGCTAGGAGTGGATAAAAATGTGGGAAGAATGATTTTATTCCACCTTAATGCCTCATGTATTTTGGGATTCTACAGGGACTTTCCTAAACTTAGTATAAAACCAAAAAAGCCCCAACGCCCCCCACACCTGGAAAGCTTGCTACAGCTTAGGTTTTGCAATGCCCTTGGAGTTTGGGGCGTTTGAGGTTATACTGATATGTAAGTCTTTAGTAACAACGCTATGGGCTGGAACAGAGGTTGTACCTTCCTGACTCCATGTCAGGGAGGCTCACTGTATAGCAGCTACTCTTAGAGGGGTCTGCCTTTTCCCTTTTCAACTGATTGAAAACATGTTAGTAATTGATCAACTATATCTGAGTGGATCATGATTATTCTTGGATCTTTTCTTTAACATGAAAACAGAATGATTTTTTGTATCTTGGAGAAGTACCAAGTGTTTTACCATGTATACAAGTGGTATATGCCTCTCATCGGATCTTCAGGAGGTGGTTTTATGGCAGTTTCCTTTTTCCTGATGTAGCTTTTCATAATTTCTTTCAGCAAAGTTGAATGATAATGTTAAAAGGTGAAGTAATCTGAATGCTGATTTTAAAGCCCCCTCAAATATTGGGATGGGTTTCCTAGAGAGGTGGTAGCTGCCGCAAGCCTGTCAGTGTTTAGGAAGCATTTGAACAATGCCCTTCATAGTGCGCTTTAACTTGATCAAGATGAAGCCCTGAATTGGCCAGTCAGTTGGACTAGATGGTCATTGTAGGTTCTTTCAACTGGACTGCTCTGTTCTCTTCTGTTCTGATCTACTCTAACCTAAGGCAAGCTAAGCTAAACTAAGCTAAACTACGCTAAGCTAAGCTAAACTAAGCTAAACTAAACTAAAGCTAAGCTAAGCTAAACTAAGCTAAGCTAAGCTAAACTAAGCCAAGCTAAACTAAGCTAAGCTAAGCTATCAATTGCAATCTCTTGAAGAAAAATAACAAAAATGAGCAGCTACTAAAAAAAAAAGTATTTTCTTTGTAAATTCAGAAGACAGAATTGAAAAAAACAACCAACCAACAAACATCTCTTCATAAAATCAATGTTTCTGTAAATTAAGCAATCCCCAAAGGAAATGAGGTCCTGTTGTAGTTACTTTTCTGTTTTCTTGTCATTACACGACTTTCTTACAAGCATGTATGACAAAAAGAAACAGCACAGGGTTTCTTTTCAAAGGCAGAACAAGGTTTAGTGCTCACAGTTCTCTTGAAAGCTTGAGCAGTAATGTTCTCTCAAAGTCTAGAAGTAATGCCTTATGCTTGCAGTGATAACAAATGTATTCCTGAAGTGGAGATCTAGGGGTTGAAGGGTTGGAGAAGAATGCTGCGAGGATGTTATTTATATAAATGTTACATTGTTATATATGTTATAAATATCAATATATTCCTTTTTTTCATCAAAGTTGAAGGATGCATATTAAAGAAACACAAAATATTAAGAAGTATATGACCAGAGGTCACACTGCCTTTCTCTCCTTATGAAGTAGTGTCCCAGGCGCACTTTTGCCAAACAGGCAAGTTGATCCCAAATGTTCCTCAGTTTCTTACAGGGCAAAGGTCTAACCCCTGAGTCCTTGTTATCTGCTGAGTTCTTCTGAAGTTAGCAGATTCCTTTAAGCAGGTCTTTGGTTCCACTCCAGTAAAATTCCCCTAAAAGACTGTAATAAGAGTGTTTCTAACTCATCTCTTTAAAAATAACTAAGCATGAACTCGGTGATGTTAAATCATAACTGATTTCTTTTTCAGCAGCAGAGTGCCTCCAAACTGTCCCTCTGGTCTCATGATCATGAACCTTTGAATGTCATGAAATAATACTTAAAGGACAAATATTATGAAAATATTTGTGGTATGAACTCTCTCCTGTCTATCTTTCTTTAATGTTTCTTCTCTCTTTTCTAATGGCATCTCATTTTTTTCCCCTTGCATATGCAGGCATTACAAGCTTAGTTGGATAAGTTGTGAGTAAACACAACCTTCATGCAGTAAGCTCCTCTTCCTGATTTTTGTGCACTTACGGGCTGTGTTTGGGGTTTATCACAATAAAAAAATTTGATTTCAGAAATAGCCTCAAAAACTCTGCTCCACTGTGCTCTGTGAACACATTCTTTTGTTGCACATTATTAAACTGCAGCAGAAGCATAATTTTTATGCAGTAGATGCATAAAAGTGATTATATGGTAAAATTGCTACATGATTTCATAGACATACACAAGCATGTATGTATGCAGTACTGGATCTTATCCCTACAGCAGTGTTCACCTACTGAAAATCATTCAGATTTTTCTAATCTTTTGGCAATTTATTCTTAAAAGAAATTTGCACGAGGAATGTTTCTCTTTATATTTTACAGCTTCCATAATAAAATCAGAATATTTTGTAGATTTCAACTTCACTATTATCATTTCTTATTATATCTACAGACTTCCCTTCCCACTGCATCAGATTATTTGATGAGATGGTGTTTAGTTAAAGAAATGTTTCCTCATGTTCAGTGTGACTGTTCATCACTGGGCTGTCTCCAGCTTCACAGCATTATCTCATACTGTCAGGCTGTTGTTTATTAAGAGCACAGACAAGGAATCACTGTGGCAGGTACGTTGCAGAAACAGTGAACCTCTGATACCTCAGAAAACAGCGTTTTGTCACATTGCTCTGGATCACTCACAGTTATGCTGAGGGCCACAGATAAGATATTGCTATATTTATACCTGCCTTTGTAGGGCCTTTATATCTGTGCTCATAAAGTACCTTCAACGCTGTTCCTTGCCTGTGCTCTTAATAAACAAGAGCCTGACAGTATGAGATAATGCCGGGAAACTGGAGACAGCCCAGTGATGAAGGGTCAGACTGGACATGAGGAAACATTGCCTTTAACCAAACACCATTTCATCACATAGCCTGTCACATCACTCCAGGACATTCTGCTTTAAAAAAAAAGCAGAAAAGACCCAAACCAAAACCAATCCTTCCTCCCTCCAAAATCAAGACCCTCTATGACCTTCTATCATGTTGTTCTGATAAACTAGCAAGTATCAGGAAAACCTGTGTAATTCATTTGTCCCATCATAACCAAACTGATCCTCCTTTCCCGTGTTGATCCTTTTCTATTTGGGGGGTAGTCACTGTGTTCTCATTCTATAAAAAAATCTTTTTTTACAGCGGCAAACAGCTGATTTATCTTCTTTTTATTTTAAGGGCTGCAGTAGACTACAAGCCTGATTTATCTTGGCTCTATTAATATGGGCAACATCACTTGGTTTAATGATTAAGTATTCATGTCTGGATAAAAATTACTTTCTTTGCTCTAGATAATAACAGATTATTTTTCACCCCTGCTATATGTGAATTATGAAAGATAGTTATTTCTTTAATCTCCAGCATATCTTGCTCTGAAAGGGTTTATACATTTAATTCTCTTGGTTCAGGGAAGAAGTAATCTTTTAAGGCAAAGTAGGATGAATCTACAGCTGCTGTCAGAAATCTTTCTCCTTTTTAAATATACTTTAGAAGGGAAAAATGACATAAAGACAGAACATTTCTTCTGCCTTGTTTTCTCAAAAGTTGAATTCAAGTGGGTACACAGATCTGTGGAGGCCATTGAAAACGCCTGTTTGCTCAGCCAGATAGATGAATATCTATTTGCTCAGCCAGGATATTTCATCCTGCTCTGTTCCGTATCCAGCCCTTCAGCGAGCAGATGAATCTTCCCTCCCCAGAGCTGTCTGTTGAGCTAGCCTTGTTGACGGGCTCTGAATTAGACTTCAGAAAGATGGGAGTTCAATTCTGCTTTGAACTATGTGAAAACTCTGTAGCTTTGAAAACTTCTTGTAGTCTCTACAGCTGGTTTTCACATGTAGAAATTAGGGTAACTTTACCCTGTCATGTGGAGAACTTCTCTGCTTCTGCTTACAATGAAGAGAATTGCATCCAGTTACAAATCTGACTTGATCTCTGGTAAAAGGAAACCAGAAGTAATTCAAGTACAGATGTCTCCGATGTAGGCAAGGTGAATTTTACCCACAGTTCAGGTCTGGATGGATGCCTGGATGCTGTCAGCCAGTTCAATAGGTTGCTTTTAGAAACTGATTTTCTTCAGTAGCAGCTGATGAAATCTGCCCCGTCTGCTTTGATTTTCTTTGTACTGTATCTGCTCTCATACAGACAGGAAGAACGACCAGTTCCTCTTTTGCTTACCTGAGAACTGGCATGTGGTCAGTCACATAGTGCATATGCAGCCTGTCCACTCCAGTGTAGTAAGTGCTATTGCATACCCATGCATTTACCTCATCAATATATGCTTGGGCTAAGTATTTCCATCTTATTGCCACTTACGGTGACCAAGATGACATCATCTATGCATTTTAAAAGTAAAATAGTATATCAGGGATCTTTGCACAGGCAACGACAACCATCTTAAATTCATGGCTTTCTCTCCAAATTAGGATTTTTTTCCCCCTTGGGCACCGTACGTGGCTAATTGTCATATGGCCTACTGGTTCTGGAATTGAAGAAAGGTCATTATGGAGTGCAAATGCTGTTGGTGACATACTGCTATATTAAACTTCCAGATGTCAGTCTAGGCAGAGGAAGCCATCAACAATTCATGACATTGTAAAAACATTTTGTTCTTGCCGATCCATTTATGATGAAGTATTAGGTAATGCAATATTATGTTAACCCTAAATAAATCAAAAATACAGATGTACTTGCGTGAATTATGATGGCCACTAATGGCATTTGGGGAAGAAAAAGCAAATTCCAGTTCTGACTAATGCCTCTTGTTACTCCTTATGGTGTTTCTGAGATGCTCTGAAGACCACAGAAGCCGAGTAGAGCTTCAAGGGAGTGAATGATTGGGCTTGTTGGGTAACCCAGCTGGAGACACCCTCCAACATATTTGTTCTTCCTTTATAAAAAGACTCATAGGAACTCTGGTGTGATAAAACCACTGACCCTCCTGTGGCAATGGAATTTGGTGATTGCTAAGCATGAGAGGGGAGTGGACCAGCCAAACTCTCTGATTTTGAAGGTACAGCATCCCACCCACCCAAAGCCCAGTTGGTGCTCTAGCGCGATAATCTCTCGAAGTCGAATGCTAGTGGAGATGCTGCTGGAAACCTCATCAGCCACAGTTTGTTCCAAATTGATTTTTCTCTGCCAGTGCAGAAGAGAATATATACTAGATAAACAGACCCATCTTCAAGCAAATGTAACCTTCTAAAAGGAACTTGTTAACAGATAGCCAACATTTTTTCTGATGCTATTTTCTTTTAGATGGATACCCATAATTAGAACGGAGAGATCTTTTTTTCAGGGCTAATCCATTTTGTAAGAAATGAAAAAGCGCAGTTAAAAAATGATTAATATTTCTTGAGAACCGGCTAAAAAGGATTTTGAGCTGCAATATTTAAACTTGGTGATTCATGATAGCAGAATACTAAAACTGCATAAAATGTGCTCGTCTTTTGAACTTGTTTTCTAGCATCTCAAATGATGGATTCAAATATCTTCATAATCCACCAGTTTACTATAATCTCTTCTCAGTGTTCTGGAAGTGCTATTATCTCATTGGCTTATATAATATTATGAGTAATACATTGAAAAGCAGGTGTTCTGTTGACCTTAAGCTCTGAAAAAATAATATATGAGAGAGAAAAAGCAGTAGTTGGAATTAATTATAGGCAGACATGATGGAGGACACTCTGCCAGTGTATATTGGCATAGTCCCATCGAAGTCAATAGAGTAAGACCAATTTACATCAGCAAAGAAGCTGATTTAACAGGCATTGGAAGAAGATGTGCTGGGATTTTCACAAATGTGAAAAGAGGGGCAGAGCACTAGAAACAGCAGACTGCCATTGCATTTGTATGTATGCTGTTAACCTTCACACCTCTTTGTGTAAGCACTGCAAAAGTACCTTTTTTTAACATGTGCAGGAAAGGAACAAAATTACAAGGATATCAGCTGAGGGATTTTGCATGAATACAGAGCTTGTTGAAACCCAGTCATGGTGTCTCTTAAAATGGTGAAGCTCTTCTTCTTGAACATCAAAGTACATCAAAATGTACCTCCTCTGCTATGGAAGCTGGTTAAACAGATTCAACAGTTATCTTGTAATGAGCTTTGGAAAAATACCTATGCATAAATGAGACAGGATATTTAGAATCATGGGAACTTTTCGAAAATGATGTGGAGTGAACAAGTAGTAGTTCTTACTTGCCTTTCATTGTACTTCAGTACTTCCACTGACTTCAGTGGCGATGTGCTGGGTTTACACCATGTAGGGGTAACTCAAAACAGGCATTGTAGAGGGAAAGTGACAGATTATTTCTGATAAATTGCAGAAGAGAAGTAAGGAATAATCAGATAATAACCTTCAAATATTAGTAGAAAAATAGGGCTGATTTTGGTTCCAGCCTGTGAGTCAGAGTGCCTTTTCCTTGCACTTTGCAATCTGACTACAAGGAAACCTGCTTAGCCTGGAGTTTTTGGTGAAGAAACTATTTTTATAATCAATGATTCATGCCTCCTGTTTCATATAAAGTGTTATTTTGTGCTAAGCAAGGGGCTCAGTGTGGCAGTCTGGGTGCCGAAACTACCTAGAGAATACAGAGCAGTAGAAGGAGAACTTGTCCTACAGCCAAACTTGAGATTCTTTTATTGGAAAGAAAAAGCTTTGAAGAACACTGCATTAAAAATCAACTTTGAAAATTATCTGTTCTTATTTATTTTATTCTTCTCCTTCAAGCATTAATGACATTGGAGTAAATCCCAATACCCTGATTGCAGTTGGAAGAATCTCTACTCTTTCCACCTGTGGCCATATAAATACAGAACTGGAGATGATGTCCTGGAGTGATTGATTGATCTGGTCCTCTGATGTTCCCGGAAGTTGCACAGAGCCACCTTTAGGTGAGGGTTCAATGGAATAAAGCTATGTTGAAGGTAAGAATGGTGCTGTCTTTGTCTTGGGACAAGGAGGGGCAAAGAGAAGAGTGTGAGAAGGGCGAGGTGTCATCTGTGACCACAGAGGGAGAATGATGAAATAAGGTGTCTGCCCCAGAGAGAGGCAGTCCCTGCTGGTCCATTCCTGTGGAAGCAACAAGCCAGTCGTGACATGCAAGAAAGAAGTGATCAGTCTTAAATGTGATCTTCATCCTTTTCAGCATGTGAAGGCTAACATCACTCTTGGTTGTCCAGATCTCCATCAGGCAGAAATCCATGGTGCTTAACTGTGCAGTCATCAGAAAAGTTCGCTCCCTTAGCTTGAGTCTTCGCTTTGCATTGCCAAAGAAATTAGTATGATCCGACAAACATAAGACTTGAATTTTAGCGTACAGAACCTAGACTTGTGAATAACTGTCATGAAGAATGTAACACACAAATAGGACTGGATAGGGAGAAAGTACAAAAATGGAATGTGTCTGCATGGATGCATATAGATATCCATAAAAAGATGCTTCATTAGTCTCAACAACATCAGCTGAGATTCCCAGATTTCACCTAGCTGCAGACATGGCTTTGTTAGTTTACATTCATAAGGGTCACCGTATGTACAGCCTTTCTGCCATTTTGCATTTCCCTGATGTACCACAGCAATACATCATCAAAATACCATTCCTCTGATAATGTATTGCTGTTTTATGCTGTTAAAGTGACTTTGCTTGATGACACACTCAACTAATCCATCTTTAGAAAGATGAACTGTAACAGCAGTGGCCTCTCTGTCTGTCACATGTAAGGGAGTATGGGGAATAAAAGATGTAGTGGCAGGTTCTAAGGAGGAGCATGAGGCTGAGAATGTTCTGGGACATAAAGCACACGTGCCAGGAAATACATAGGAAGTCAATAAAAGGACATTAAATGGACTTTCCAGAAAGCATGTGGGTACTCCCTATCTCTGGTGTAATAGCCTTAGCAAAGTCAGCAGCAAGAAGCACCATGAGAAAGTTCAGAATATATTAAAATAATGGCTGTGAAATATATTCATGGGCATGCAAACCACTGGGTTCTTTTAAAACTAAGATAATGCATTCAAGCTGCAGCCCAGGAGACCCAACTTCACATCTGGCTCAGGTACAATGTGTTTGGCATTACAAACCCACTCTGGTGAGTTTGTCTTCATTCAGATGTTCTGCAGCACAGTAGTTCAGGGCAATTAGAAAGTTGTGCTCGGGATCAAAGGGACTCCCTGCTGCTGAGTTTCTGAGTTGTTAGCAGGGATGTGTGGAAAAAACTTAGTGATCTTAGAGTCAGGAGGCTCCTGCAGAAGAATGTGCATAAAAGATGCTACAGCAAGACACAGGGAGATTTTCCCTTCTCCCTTTATTGAAAGTAAACAAGACAGAATTCAGGGAGAGGAGCCATGCAATTCAATTCAAAGGCATATCCTTTTCTAAAAGTTGCTCAAAAAGTAATGTTTTCCATTGAAAACTGGATAACTCACCGTTCTAATTCATTGCTATGGGGGGGTGGTGTGTCAATACCACTGGGTAGCTTTGTAGATTTAAGTATAGAGCTGGATTGTGCCTTAAGCACAAATAACAATGATATTCCAACAGCAAGAGTACAACTATGAGAGCTATCCAATCTATTTTTAAGGTTTAGTGTGACCCACTGAGGTTAGAGAAAATTGTACCGTAATGTTATCACACAATAAGACTCACCGTAGTAATTTTGCAGTGGCTTCTGAAGCAGCTGCACCGACAACTGTTAGAAACAGGGACTTGTTCCAGCTAGTCCATTGATCTGTTCCTAGGTGACAGTTTCTTTGTGCCTACAAATAAATCCAGGGAAGCTGCAAAAGCTGCCTAAAGTGCAGACTGAGCAATGCTAAGCTTAGAGAATGAGGCTTTTCAATAGCTGTTTTCTCTCCACGTAAGTTACCTCCATGAGGCAACATGCCTAATAAATAATAAATGACTAATTCTTAGGTCTTATGTAGCACCTTTTATTAGAGCAACACTGAACACAGTGAAGGGAGGTTTTGTACTGTGCCACTGGGACATGTATGTTTGACTGTATAGCTAAATTATTTTGTACTTTTCCACTTAGCATAGCCCATAGTGTCCACTGGCTTAGAGCAGTCCCTTGCATTTGTAGTTGCCCTGTAAGCTCTGTGGTCCCTTCAAGCTGGGTGTATAATCTAAGTATAAGGCAAATGACGATTGTGCACAGGCAGGTGGGAAGAGCAATAAGCAATAGAGGGGCAAGCAGGGATTCTTGCACTTAAATCGCCCAACTCAGTTCCAAGTTTTCTGTAGGTATGCATAATTTATGGCTATGTGTTTCATCAGCACTTGGCAACAGAGTTATGGATTGGGAAATCAAAAAGTATGTTGCTGTTTACTTTATTAATGTATTTTTTCCTTACAAAAACCTGAAATAAGGGAATGATTTTTACTCAAAAGGAAGCTGTGGAAACTACTGGAGAAAAGAGCTCATTCTTTGCACCTTTACTTTTGGTAGGCTATGACTTCAACTGTATCTGCCATTATGTAGCACAGTTAGGAAACTTGCTGTACAACTTCCCATCTTCAAAATACAGGCAAGAAAAAAACTGGGGCTGTGAGAGATAGAACCCATCCAGTGATGTCTCCTGCTGACACTAATGAGTCCATAGGGAATGTGCACAACTCCACAAAGACCAACATTTTTGTTGCGGACCTTTCCATCCACCTCAAATCCTTCAGTATCCCCCACATTTATTTTCCAGTAATTTTCTATAAGTTTTTCCTGAAAAGCCAACTTCCCATCACACGCCTATTAGGAGTTACCTATGGATCACACCCTTTTGCTTCTCTTGAAAGTGTGTAAAAGGCTGTAGTGGAACATAAGGTGCTAAGCAATTGAAAATGTAGCCCCGCTCTTTTGCTGCCGGTCACATAACGAGACTCTGTCACTTGCTGTAGCTTTGAGACAAAGGATAAATGAATGGAGACAGTTCATTGCTTGTATTTTTTAAAGCTAGGATAGAGCAGACTCCACAGCACAACAGGGCACAGTTGGGAAGACAAAGAATAGGGGACATTTATTACTAAACCCTCACTTATTATTATAACTTGTCATAGTCTGTGTCATGTAGAAAATGTTGAAAAGTTCAGTGAGTTCACTAAGCAAGTCATAAAGATGCCTTAAAAATGTTGCCTATGGCTAGTAAAAACACAGGCTGGAAAGCTCTGCAATCTTAAGCACCTGTCTCCACATCCATTCCTCCATTTCAGGTTAAAAACCAGCCTGCAATCCTGTAGAGGTATTTTAGTCTTGTTTTCTTCTGCTGGAATTCATTAATTCTTTCCTTTGTACTGGGCTTATAGGAATGTTTTCACATTTCTCACATGAGGTGGTTTCTGTCATGGTCAGAAAGCTCTAATTATTTTTGCTAGTGAATTACTTGAAAAATACAAATCTGCATGGAAAAATAAACAGCAATGACTGTGGCTTTAAAGCTACTTCAACAGCCCAGGGACCAAGAAAATGTATAACTATGGGCTAATCTCTTTTCAGGGAAAAGTAAGTGAGTGCATAATTTTTCTCATCTGTCTAAATGCTTTTTTTACTGGAGCAGACAAAGGTTACCCTGAGAGGATTAAACTGCTGCTTACATAGTGTAAAATCAGGCAGTATATACTTAGGTCAAACTCTCACAGCACAGTGTTCAGTAATTCTCCACCCCTCAAAGTTTAATGTGAGTATAATTAAGGATTCAAATAAAATCTACTTGATTTCATCACCCATTTGCATATCGATAAAAATGTAAAGAAATCTGGAATAAAATTGTATTTGTATCAAATAAATCCATTATTATAATACCTACTCTCAGCTGTGTATTGCATTATAGAATCATGTAATGGTTTGGGTTGGAAAGAACCTTAAGATCATGCAGTTCCCCATAGACCATGTCACCCAAGGCATCCATATTTGCTGTCTTACAAAACATAGCATTGTACCTTTGTTTTCATTTGTAATGCTGCAGTTAGGGTAGTATTTGTCTTCCATACTATTAACATACTGAATAATTTGTGCACACAGAAGCACTTATAATACATTGAGATACTCTGAGGTACTCTTCCACTGCCTGTCCAGAAAAGCAAAGGTCTCCCACTGATCCTGTAGATACCCATCAGCTTCCTGTGCTTCTCTTGTACACCCCAAGGTATTTGACATGGTGCTAGATGTGACAGGCTTGTTCACTATTTGGTATGGAAAGTCTTCTTCCCTTGCAACTACTTCTACAGGAAAAATGTAGCTATAAACATCACAACCTTAGAACATTACTTATGTTTGTTATATTCAGATTCTCACATTACACCCTCATTGCTCTACTGCCTGTATGCTTTCTGGGAACTATGTGGTGCCTTTATATCTGGTGTGGGTATTTCATATCACCTTAAAATTTGTAGTGCACAAAATATGTGGGAGAGAAAATCAGGTTTTATCTAACTCGCCAGATTCAAGATGTTGCATTGCTGTCTTGTTCAAATATGATGGCAAGGGGCTATCATAAAAATGCTGTCTCTCTTGCTATCTCTCCAGCTCAAGGTGGGGAAGGGAGTCCACAAGAGAATGGATGCTCTGTGAACATCTGGTGAAGCGAAGTGTTGAGAAACAGAAATGACTAATGGGCATGCTCAAAGCGTAGCTGTTCATATGTTACACTATTTCTTATGACAAATATTTCTTTACAAAACAGTTATTTTATAAGGCAAAGTAGACTTGTAATCAGAATACAGTACAGAAGACTAAGCTGATGAACCCTGTCAAATGCATTCAGGAGGAAGTGAACAGTTACCATGAACTCAAACAATTGTTCCTAGCACAGAGGGGAAAAATTACAGAGAAAAAGAAAAGGTAACTAGAAAACTTTTTCACTAGAAAAAAAGGAAGAAAACCAAGGGATTTATATGATGTTTTTCGCAGTATGACAGAGAGAAGAATTTGATCTCTTTTCAAGGTGTCCCTTGAGAGCTCAGTCACAAGCAGATGCTGAAGATCGTCTGTGTTTAGTTTCCAGTCCTGAGCAAGAATACTGTGCAAAGCTCTAAAGTTAGCTAAAGCACCTGTTAGAGAGGTGAGCAGCTTAAGTTAAGCACTGGTAGAAAAACCCAGCAAAGCAAGGCACAGCTAGTACAGGCAAACATCAACAGGTCAGCTCGGCTTCAGTTCAGCTCTTGTGACCTGTAAGACTTTTAAGGTATTTTAAAGCGTTTAAAATAGAGCATGAAAACTACTGCAGGAAAGAGAAAGCAGTTGGTTGGCCTCGATTACTACTAGTATCATTTGACTTTACAAGTTGGTTACTTACACAGGCTGGTTGTTTGTTTTCTTTAACTGAAAAAAATATATATAAAAGTTTATTGCTCACCTGATTCACATTTGGTGGAAAGAGGAAATATGCTCATGTGAACTTTGAAAGGCTTAGTACAATAGTGCCAGGATCTTGTTTGGTTGGTTGGGGGGTTGTAGGGTGGTGGTGTAGGTTTAGTTTATTTCCTATTGGTTTGTTTCCTTTTTATTGTGATCTCCTTAAATTCCACTTCTAAGTCCTGACAGAACCTTTCTGACAGTCTCATGGTGTTGATGGTTGATAAGGGGCATCCTGTTTTGGTGGTGGCACGGACAGACCTGGTGGTTTGATGACAGTGTGTTTTTAACACACAAACTTCTAAAAACCTGAAACTAAGCCAGCAGAAGAAACAGAACCAACCACATTGTAACACTGTGTATGAATATATATTTATATACACAGTCCCTGGTGCAGTATTTTCTCATCTAATCTTTCCTCAGCATTCCCTCTTCTTCCTTTAGGTTCTTTTTTAGCTTTAATAGCTCAGCTATTATCTTTTCAGATGTGGCCCATTAATTCTTCTGTATGAATTCATCCATAGTCAGCTCCCCTTTGCTAATGACCGGAGGGGAATAATGGCCAATGCCCACTAAGAAAGATAGGTATTGTTTTAGCTGCTCCGTGATTTATTGAAATCTCTCTGAACATTTCTGCATTCTCATTTTGTTACAGTCTGAGAAAAGAAAGCATTTCAGAAGCCATCCAAGAGAACAGTCCATTTATGGTCAGTGCAAATACATGGATAATTCTGGGAAGGGGGACAGGAAACATTGAGGGGAAAAGAAAAGGAATACTTAAAAAGAACACCTATGTACTGCATTTATAAACCCTGAACAAGTAACACCCAAAGAAATTGTTAGTGAACACATTAAAAACTAGAAAACATAAAAGCATTTGTCTTTCACCAAATGTTTTAATGTAAGAACTTACTAGAACTGAGTATTGTGGGTTGTGAAAGAACATGAATTAACAAAACCAAACAAAACAAGGACTTAAACAGGGGAAGTTCAGGTTAGATCTAAGGAAAAAGTTCTTTACTGTGAGGGTGCTGAGGCATTGACACAGGCTGACCAAAGAAGTGGTGAATGCTCCATCCCTGGCAGTGTTCAAGGCCAGGCTGGGCAGAGTCTTGGGTGACATGGTCTAGTATGAAGTGTCCCTGCCCATGACAGGGGGTTGGGACTAGATGAACTATTCTATGAAAACAGTTTTCTTTCCATATATATCCATATATATCCATTATCCAGTGGAAGCAGTACAGGGGAAAGCCAAGTCATATCACAGCAACCTATCACAGAGAAGTAGGAATGAAAAGATCCACATAAATACATAGTAGTTCCCTTAAGCAGTGATTTCGGAATGCTCATTATGTCTCATTCTAGTTTAGTGTGGATACAGATATTTTGTGCTCTTCTCAACCTGCAATTGAGAGACACACTTATCAAACTTGAAATTGCACCAAGATATATTATGTTGTCAAATGTCCAGAAAGCCAATTTGTTCATAAATTAAACTGGTTAAAGCAGCCTTACCTGCTTTGTCATTAAGACGGTGCAGTATGTTCATCCTGGGCCTAATTATCCCTTTGATAAATAATTATCTGTTCTCCCATTTCCATAATTTAGACAATTTGTCACATAAAAAAAAGTAGATCTGATTCTCAATTGTGTCAAGGTATACTTAACCTCCCTGAAATGTAGTGGAGACATTAAAAAGACCCATTAAGAATGACCCTGTGCCTTGCGGATTATTATAGAGGTAAAGATTTCACACCAGACTCAGCTGCCAGCCCTGGGAATTGCATGGATTCTGGTCAGAGTTCAGTGAAAAAGAGAGCAGGTATATATAAAATGGAGAAAATACAGTAAGATCTAGTTTGGTTTAACTTTAAGCAGGAGCTGAGCAAGCTCCTGACTGGTGCCAGAATAGTCCACTTAAGATTCTTCTGCTTCCCTGCTACTTTGGCAATCTCCCAGTACAGCAGGAGCCAAAACCTGACTTTTCAAGTAAAGACATTTATGTCTGGGCTGATGCAGGGGAAAAGATGCTTTTTTTGGTGTATTACAGTGTTTCAGAAAAGTGAAGTCAGCTGAAATGAGTCTGACTGATGCTCCCAGGCAGGATAGGTTTGGATCCTCTCAGTATTTGGTCCAGTTCAGTTTGGTACTTCTTAGGTAGCAAGGTTTTGTTTTGTTTGGGGTTTGGGTAGGTTTTTTGGGGTTTGTGTTTTTATTTTGGGGTGGTATTTTGGTTTTAGGAGTATTTTTTTGTTTGGTTGGTTTTAATATTAATATTAGTAAAGCAGGAATACTTTTCAAATGGACTTCACCACCCTTTGCCATCACAAGTTAGCAATGGCTCAGGATACAGTCCCTACAGGAGACCCACGTCCTTCCAGATCTGTTGTTAGAATGCAAACAAAATATCCTAGAACAGTTAAAATGGCACTAAATGCCTAAGATGAGGCAAATACTTCAAGCTTCTGAGTCACACGCTTCATACATTAGAGAGACTCTATCTGAATGAAGAGGAAATCAGATATACTTGGACATTTCAAAGGGGACATTTACACAAGTAAGCAGGTACTGCTGGGCTTGGGTTCATCTGACCTAAATTGGGGGGAGGCAATTCAGCTCCATATCCAGACGCCCATGTCCAGGGATCTTCCACTGAGCTGGAGGTGAAGGAGCTGATTATGATCAATGACAGCTTAGGGGTCGTTCTCTGGAGGAGGATATTTTCTGGAGGAGAAGTCCTCTGGAGGAGGTCTTCTCCCTCTGAAGTAAGTTCCCCTCTTGCTAAATTGCAGGACGCAAAAGATGCTTTTCCAGCACACCTTTATGAACAGGCTCTTGTAAACCTTGCCAGAGGAAATGAAACACTGTAGAGGAACTGAAACACTCTGGTAGAAAAGAACATTTCATACACATCTATCCCATTTTAAAAGATTTTGTCTGATAGTAAATTTGATAATTCTTCAGTTATTTAGGCCATTCTGAAAAGGCCTTTTTCCTGGGGAAAAAAAAAAAAAAAAAACAAACAACTCAGTTCCCTTACTTTAATCTGTTTGCTTCTTTGTTTCTTCAGGGTTTAGGTGTTTCGTTTTGACTTGTCCTATCACAGTTTCAGTAGTTGTGGCAGGGGAAATACAGAACAAGATTCAATAGCAGTTTTGAGTCCTTCGTCAATAAGAAGTTAACTTCAGTTCTACTCACAGTTGGTTACATCGGTGAAAGAAGGAAGAGATAATAACTCTTGGAAGGGCATTTATCTCATGTTTAGCTGGTCTGACCTGTAAATGGGATGCCTTTGCTTTTGTGCTATAAGCAAAATCCCCTAAAGAAAGACCTTTCTGGATCCTTTCTTAATTTTACTTACCGATTTTTTGTTTAATCAGATTAAATTTAGACTGACTTGCAGATTTAATTCGTACCGAAAAAAAATTATTACCAAAGAGGAAAAAAAACCCCAACTTTGCAGTTTGCTTTGCATATATACAATTACTGAAGATAGATTTTAGCCAAATATATTTATACGTTCAATGCAGTACTTAGTCTACAAGCTTGTCCACCAGTTCCACACAGAAAGCTTAGCTCCTAACGTGTTTTGACAACCGCATGTGAAGCAGTGGTCCAAGGATGTGGAAATGATGAGCAGAGAATCCTCTTCCATTCATGACAACCTGAAAAAACTGTATGCTGAGAAAAGATTTGAAGTCAGTGAAGTTGCCACTAAAATCCTTCGTAGATACGCTGCTTAAAAGTTACACTGATGTATTGTGCAGTTACGTTGCCTGTTTGAACAAAAAATTACTATGACGGCTGAAACTATAAAGGGAAACAAAGTAGTATCTGAATCTGTGTTTTTAAAAGAGAAAATAATCTGATCTGTCACTCATGAAGGCAGCTGGACCTCTTTTGTCAGCAGCCTCCGCCAGTGGTCTAGTAATTTCATGACTTTCACAAAACAAAGCATCGGGAATGCTAAGCAATTTCTTGATGTAGTGAAGAAAGGAAAAGGTGCTCATGTCTTTGCTGTAGTTTATGTGTTGTCTGACTATTCAGAAAGCCCTCATTAATTCTCAACTTTTACCTTCTGTTCTGAAATGGTCATTTGTGACATTTAGTTATAAACATGATAGTCAAGGTCAGAATCTCAAAAAGGTGAAACATTGGATGTGATGACATCCTCTTCATTCATTGACTTCGAGGGTCTGAAAACACTTTTCAAGATACACTTTTCTTCCCCAGATGGCCTGCAGCACAACCCAGAAGCAGAACTTGAAATGGGTACTAAAACTATCTAGAAGTGGAAGAACGAAAATGTGATAACCCCAAAATAAAAGTGGGAAAAACTTAATGTGAGTCAGACAGGAATAAAAAAAGGGTTAGTTAAAGACCCTCCTGCAGAGACAACCACAAACACATCACCAGAGTGAACATGTTACCTGTAGACAGAGACACAACATACTTGTCTCTAAATTGGAGAGACATCAATTTGATAAGTGGACCACTCAGTGTTTAAAGAACTGGCTGGATGGCCACACGCAAAGAGCTGTGGTCAATGGCTCAATGTCCAGCTGGAGACCAGTAACGAGTGCTGTCCCTCAGGGATCGGGGTTGGGACCGGTCTTGTTCAACATCTTTGTCGCTGACATGGACAGTGGGATTGAGTGCACCCTCAGCAAGTTTGCCGATGACACCAAGCTGTGTGGTTCGGTTGATACGCTGGAGGGAAGGAATGCCATCCAGAGGGACCTCGACACGCTTGTGAGGTGGGCTGATGCCAACCTCATGAAGATTAACCATGCCAAGTGCAAGGTCCTACACCTGAGTCAGAACAATCCCAGGCACAGCTCCAGGTTGGGCAGAGAAGAGATTCAGAGTAGCCCTGCAGAGAAGGACTTGGGGGTGTTGGTTGATGAGAAAATGAACATGAGCTGGCTTCCGTGTGGGCTTGCAGCCCAGAAAGCAACCATATCCTGTGCTGCATCAAGAGGAGTGTGACCAGCAGGTCCAAAGAGGTGATCCTGCCCCTCTGCTCTGCTCTCGGGAGACCTCACCTGGAGTATTGTGTGCAGTTCTGGTGTCCTCAACATAAAAAGGACATGGAACTGTTGGAACAAGTCCAGAGGAGGGCCACGAGGATGATCAGGGGACTGGAGCACCTCCCGTATGAAGACAGGCTGAGAAAGTTGGGGCTGTTCAGCCTGGAGAAGACAAGACTGCGTGGAGATCTCATAGCAGCCTTCCAGTATCTGAAGGGGGCCTATAAGGATGCTGGGGAGGGACTCTTCATTAGGGACTGTAGTGATAGGACAAGGGGTAACAGGTTAAAACTTAAACAGAGAAAGTTTAGATTGGATCTAAGGAAGAAATTCTTTCCTGTTAGGGTGGTGAGGCACTGGAATAGGTTGCCCAAGGAAGTTGTGAATGCTCCATCCTTGGCAGCATTCAATGCCAGGTTGGACAGAGCCTTTGGTGGCATAGTTTAATGTGAGGTGTCCCTGCCCATGGCAGGGGGGTTGGAACTAGCTGATGTTAAAGTCCTTTCCAACCCTAACTATTCTATGATTCTATGATTAAAAGCACCTGGAAGGTATGAAAACTTCCCTGCCTTGATCAGAGAAAAATTGGGGAAAAAAGGACCTGAAGAATGCTAAAAAGATGAGGGTAACTTAAAGTCATAAATATCGGCAGGCTTAGAAAACATGTTCATACAATTTGACATTAGTATCAGGAAAGTGTCTATGAAAGTGATAGAAAATACATGTAATACCCCATAAAATGCTTGTTTCACGCTACTCCCTGTCCCTGCTAGTGTATTTTTATCTAATTCCAGAGCTGGTTGTGGTGAGTACAGCTTTATATTTCTAATATACACTATACTACAGGGAAATAAAGCAGCCATATTGATTCGATGCATAGCTGCAGATGCACAGGTTTCAGTACCATCCTATAAATTACTATAAAACACAAGGAACAAGCTGTTGTACAAATAAATGCTAGTATAGAGGGTCTCATGGGGTTCTGGGCATCAGTAGCAGCCTTTTACCCTCTGGGTAACATAGTTCAATGCCAGCTCAAGTGAGTAAGAACAAAGGAGTCTCCCTTCTGAAAAATCTGTGGCCTGCATGACTTAAATTGGTGGTTCATCCCTCTAGAAGTGATGCAAAGGTTATTAAATGTCAGCGTTAGAACTAAACTGTCACAAGAACATGTTACCTATACCTTTGGGATGAAAAGGGTTGTGGCTGTGTTGGCTTAGACCTCAGGGCCAGATGCTGACATGTCTGTATTTTAAATTCCAGGCACTGAAAAAGCATCAGCCACTTGTGTAACTGAGGTCACACAACACATGCAAAAGCGTCATTTGTTCCACCCCGAGGTTAGAAATCTTACAGTACAGTTTATTACTATCCTAATGAAACCAGTCCCGTTGCTATTAAGTGGAAGTGAAAGATACATTATGCTAATATTATAATTAAAGGGCTTACTGCTTTTTTTTCCTATGAATTTCTGATTTGCACAATCTGACTGTAGTGTTCTTACATCCATTGAAATGGTTTAATGAATTGTAATTCAATTCACTGAAGATGTATTATTGATATTTATGTGGTACCACTTCTACTCTTAACATTTTTATCCCAAGGAGTTTTTACTTTAAATAAGACACAACACACCAGGGGATACTTAGAGCAATGCTGGCTGATGGAGTACGGTGGAGATTCACAATGAACGTAGGAAGTGTGTCTCTCTTTGCACTATGTTTATTGTAGACCCTTAATGTGATTTGTCTTTGATGGTTCCAATTAAAAAAGAAGCAAAAAAGGACAGATCTGTCCCCACATCCTGCTTTTGAGATTGCTTGAGAGAAGAGGCAAAGCTGTGATTGCTCTGTGCTTATATTTACACTGCATCTCCTCTGTTAACATTCCTCATCTGAATGATTTAGTGGATTTAGTGTAATCACTGTATGTAACAAGAAGAAAAGGGATTTGATAGGGTTTTATTTGCACAGCAGAGCTGGACTTAGACAGAAAAGCTTGGCTGTGATCTTGAATTTCCAAAGAGGTAAAATGTAATAGAATAAAAGGAGGTACATGGGGAATAAATTTCCTGTAGCCATTGAATTTCAGTACAAAGGAGAAATTCCTGTTGGAAGTAAAATATCAGTAAAAATACCAGTCAGCAAATGAAAAGGAACTTTCTTTAATAAGTGCAGACTTCTGTAACAATCACAGACAGGAGGAAACTATGACTGAGGAAAGAAATACTAAAACACCCTGAACGGACTACTAAGAGCAAAGATTCCTGTCTGACTGTCCTATATCCTCTTGTGAATATTTTATGCTCTTTTTTCTTCTTTCATCAGGAATGCTGAGCACTTTTATTTGTTATTAAAATTCTTGGTGGAATTTTTATCACACTTCAGAAATGGAATTTTTCTTGCCACTGGAAACTAAAACAAAATACTTGTGTGTTCTATCATTGTGTATATAAGGACTTAGGCCACTGAGCATTGTAAATGCTGAATAAAACCAAAATGGTAATGAAAAAACCTGCAAAAACCAAACAACAAAAACAACAACAACTAAACCCCTCAGTTAAATGAGTGCAAATACTTACTCATCATTTTTATTATTCATTATTTATTATTTTATTATTCATTTATTATTGCAGCCAACAAGTTTAACCGAAATTTCCAGCAGATTTTTCAATGTTGCCCTTTATCTTTACAGGCAGGCAAAAAGGGAGGTAAGACCCTATTGGGTGTGTATGTGTGTGATAATGTTCTGAGACACATCTAAAACTTTCAGACTGAGGAGGGTTGTGACCTGAATCTGGTTAATAAAATGAGAAAATCTGATTCACACTGAATCTCAAAAAGGAACATGACCTACAAATTTAAACAAGGGGAAAATAAGAAACCTCCAGTGTTTTCAGAGGCTAAGGGACAATGGTGACCAGCATGTGGCCAAGAGTTAAAAGTCTTTCAAGAAGAGATGAGAACACTGCACTTTTAAAGGATCAATAATAGGCTAAATGATGTATTAGACAAAAGGTAGTTTAAATGGGTGTAGAAATGAGGTCTTCATTAAGAAAATGTCAGATCTTGCACCTTCTGCAGGTACAGGTGCAAACAGAGATTGAAAGCGTGATTTTATTCTGTGCCTCTCCCAGATGCTGGTATTGGCTGCCTAAAATGAGGAATTAACCCAAAGCCATTGGAGTCAATGATATTTTTTTGTGGTTTGTTTTGGTTTGGTCCCCAAAGCTTACAATTAGGACTGAGCCTTAAGTCAATTGGTTAAAATGCTGCTTCCTACTGAAGGGGAAAAATTTAACTAAAATTTAAACTTCAGATTTAACTACAATTTAATCTTTGGTTAAACAAGGCTTTGATTTGGAGCTCCTGGAGATGGGGAAATGGAGGTTGGATATATTTGAAAAGAGGATGAAGGAAGAATGTTTAAACTGCATTGTTTAAACTTTCAAACTACAGTTCCTTAAGGAGCCCAACTAATCAGTCACAATTTTAATAGAAGGAGGTGTCTGAACATTTAACTCTGCTTTAAACTTCCTCTCACAGCCCTGAAACGCATACTAGAATATGTTCGCCACTGTGGTTATATCTGTCTGTCTAGCTATCTGTGCATCCACATCATACATAAACATTATTCTGTGTGGATACATATATGTGTACATGCATACATTTGGTTGATTCTTTGCTATTACGTATTTCTGCTTTCTCTCTTTTTCTATGCTAAACTAATTAAGGTGAGGGGGAACAAATACCATTAAAATTATTTATTTCTCATACAGGTGAACATTATGGTCTGTAGAATTAATTCCTCCTAAAACAAATTCCAAATGCTGGAAATGTCAATATTTATGTGATCCTGCATTACAATTATTTATTACCACTTACTATTTGTATTAGCATAATGTTTAGGAGGCTCATTTTTAACAAAAAAATAATGTAAAGATACATTAATACAGTCACAATGCAGGTTTCCAGTGCATTTCCAGCATGTTTCCAATTAGTTTTGGCAGCCTTTAAAAAGATAGTATCTGTATTTTCCAGACTAGCACAAATATTTCCTGAAACTTAGAATATTGACTGCAAAAGCAAGTATGTTTTATGCTTCAGTAGAGTTACTGACCAAGAGGAATTTGTCTTGTGTATTAATTTACTGAATCAGGAAATGACACTTTTAAAAATATTGCCTTTTATGTGGGCTTAAATAATACTTTTTACAGTTGTTCTTAACATGAAGGGTTTAAGGTTTTGATACTTGGTAAGAAAATTAATAGAGAAATTACCTTAATCTGTTCATTTCTTTCTACATCCTTCACAACTTTCAAAACAAATAGCAAATCGGCCATTTCAGCTTTTCACTTTTCCAAGCCAGTGCTTTATGTGTGGGGTGCCAGGTAATTAGTAGCAAGTGCAAGGCAGTGATTACTGTAAAATATCAGGGCTGCCTTTTCAGGCTTTCTCATAAGTTTAGTAATGCTTTCACCATAAGATTTAGTATAATAAAATACCTTAAGATACCTTAAAAGCCAGTTTGGGTTTCTGAGTGGCATTTGTTGTTATGCTGTAGACATTTCTCTACAATTCAAGCCATACACATAGATTGCTGTCTCAAAGATAATCACCTGGCACAAATGCCATCATTCCCATGTGGCAGAAAATACAAAGACAGGTAACACAGTTGTGCTGCATCAGTCAGTCTGATGCAGCAAGTAAGTTTGGAAGGCAGAAGAAATAAATAGGACTGTGGTAACAAGATTATTGTGATTAGATGAACACCTGCTTGGTTTGCCCTTTGCATTGATGAATGTATAAAAGTGCTTCTGCTTTCCTCTGCAACATAGGATTGCTTTTGTCACACTGCTTCTTACATGTCCTCCAAAAGCTTAGACCTCCTTTCTTGGAGATAATCACACTCTATCTAATTCAGTGGAGCTTTTCATGTGTAGGAATCAGTACGTACTAGCCTATTCAGAGCATCAGCACCATAAGTGGTAAACTTTCTGGGTGCCTTTGTTATAGGTGTTGACTCTTCATGTCTGTGCAAATACAGCACAGTGAAAGCCCGATTCAGTTCTAAGGTCAAGGAGAAAACGTAGGCACTTCAGTATCTCTTCACTTGAGGTAACAATGCAAGCAGCAGTTCTGGGTGGTTTGTGCAGCAGCTCAAAATCTGATTGCTCATGCTCTACCATTTTATTTCTCTCAAAAACATCAGAATTCACCACTGAGATTTCCTCCCTGATGGGGCTCAAACACCTTCACATATTCCTTTTTGCTTCTTGACTTCCTGTTGGATATGAATGGCTACACTGCCTTCCCAAATCTATCGAAAAAAATAGATTATAGTGATAGGGAGATGTTGATTTTCATAACTTATTCCTCTCTTCTATTTGAAAGTATTATGTCTATCTTGCTTGACCCAAAGGGTGTGATGAATTTGTCTGACCAGAAGCATCCAATGCTGTCTGAGATGTTTGTGTCATCCTGCATAGCTTTCAACTACTGATCTTGCAGCATACAGGTCTCAAGTAGGTCATATGTTAACATTTATTAGCACACACAGAAGTCTGCGATGCTCTAGGACATCTAGTGTGGAATGAGATGGATTATGAATGGGGAGGTGACTAATGCCCAGTTTCTACGTACATTGCTTACATTGTTTTGGAGAAGAATCAGAGGGAATCAGTGCAGGTTCATACTGAGGAAGGTGTGAAGATGTTTGTTTTAAGGTGTCACCAAAATGTGACAAAAAAAGCCCACATTTCACTTTGGATTCCTAGAACCCAGAAGACATCTTCATCAACTTTTCAACCAGACACACAGCAGTGTGAGTCTGGAAATAAAGACAATTTTAATGCAAACAGTCTACAGACACAACATTTTATCATCCTTAAACTGGCATAAAACCAACAAGTTTTGTTCTGAATTAAAATAGAGCCATTTGTTTGATGGCAATGAAGAGATACTGAACTACTTCCTGGCTGCTTTTTGCAATTTGTAGTACTTGGAAAGTCTGAAAGGAAAGTTGACAGTGACAAATAGACATTTCTAAAATGTCAAGTAATTCTAAACATGAATTTTCATTTATTTATAGACTAACGCTGGTATCTCAAATGTTACAGAGCTTCCTGTAGACAGCATTTAGCTTTCTATCAGGAATTTTCAGAATCTCAAAGGCATTCATGAAGATGTTTCTGACTGCTTTTGTCATACCTGAAACCACTTTCTAGAGGAATTGTTTCCGACAAGAGGAAGTTGCCATTTCTCTGGGAAATTAGAATCATAGAATCATACAGTGGTTTGGGTTGGAAAAGACCTTAACATCATCCAGTTCCAACCCCCTGCCATGGGCAGGGACATCTCACACTAAACCATCTCACCCAAGGCATTGTCCAACCTGGCCTTGAACACTGACAAGGATGGAGCATTCACAACTTCCTTGGGCAACTCATTCCCATGCCTCACCACCCTTACAGGAAAGAATTTCTTCCTTATATCCAATCTAAACTTCCCCTGTTTAAGTTTTAACCCATTACCCCTTGTCCTGTCACTACAGTCCCTAATGAAGAGTCCCTCCCCAGCATCCCTATAGGCCCCCTTCAGATACTGGAAGGCTGCTATGAGGTCTCCATGCAGCCTTCTCTTCTCCAGGCTGAACAGCCCCAGCTTCCTCAGCCTGTCTTCATACGGGAGGTGCTCCAGTCCCCTGATCATCCTCGTGGCCCTTCTCTGGACTTGTTCCAACAGTTTCATGTCCTTTTTATGCTGAGGACACCAGAACTGCACACAATACTCCAGGGGAGGTCTCACAAGAGCAGAGTAGAGGGGCAGGATCACCTCCTTCAACCTGCTGGTCACGCTCCTCTTGATGCAGCCCAGGATACGGTTGGCTTTCTGGGCTGCAAGCGCACACTGAAGCCGGCTCATGTTCATTTTCTCATCGACCAACACCCCCAAGTCCTTCTCTGCAGGGCTGCTCTGAATCTCTTCTCTGCCCAACCTGTAGCTGTGCCTGGGATTGCTCTGACCCAGGTGTAGGACCTTGCACACGGCATGGTTAAACTTCATGAGGCTGGCATCAGCCCACCTCACAAGCATGTCAAGGTCCCTCTGGATGGCATTCCTTCCCTCCAGCGTATCAACCAAGCCACATAATTGAAATCCCATACTGTCACATAAGGATTAACTGATAATAGCACTGAAATAAATGTGTTTCTTTTAATGTTAGCCAGATGATGACTAAATATATACAATACACTATTGTAGTATAAATTCAAAATCAGGAAATGAGAATTTGTCATTGCTAATTCCTTGTAACTTGTAACAGTGGAAATTTGTGACTTACCAAGTTTATAAGTTAAAACAAATTGTTAGCCTAATGAATGGGGTTTTGTAATGGAGTAAATATAAACCTTCTTATGATACTTTCTTTTATACTCCAGCATACTTGAAAACTTTTGTATTTCAATATTTATGCTCCTCCTAAATTTGTTTAGAGAACAGAAAACATGGAGAAAAATGTCTCTGTTTTTGTGTGAAGGAAGAGTTTGATGTCTTCAATAAAGAAAAGCTTCAAGATGCCAAAGCAGAAATAGGGTTTTTTCATGGTGTTGCACATGAGAAAAGGGGCTATCGTGTAAAGGGAATTTTAAAGAATTGCCTTATATAAAAGAGCGACTTCCCTTGTTATCTGTCCTGACTTAATTCAGATCTTTATTAAACGTAGAAAACAAATGCAGGAAGCTTTGCTTAAGTTGTGCTTAACTTTGATGCCTCTTTTTCTACCTCTAAAATATCTTGTTAAGAACTTTGATTACTTGGATCTAACCCATTTCAACACTCAATGTGTAATTCACACAATTGATTGGTGAATCTCTGCCACTGCAAAGTATTTGCTAACTCTGTTGGTTTGGTCTGTTATGGCAGCTTGAATCCTTGAATGTTCAGTGCCTTTAAAACTGAGGCTTATGCTGAGGTTGAATATAAATCAGTATTCACTCAGAACAAACAAGTCCTGCTTGTAGTACAGGAAACAGATTTTGTCAACAGCTTCCCAGGAACAGATCTGAGTGTGCTTCCTTCTGCAGTAAGCTATAGCAATGAAGAGTAGATGCAAAGTATGTGCAAGCACTAGTTAAAAACTGAGGGTAAAGAACAGTAAGAAACAAATAAGAATTCCTCACTGGAGGTAAAAATCAGAAGGATGTTTAAATTTCTCTCACATGGATCTATATCAGTGAACATTTCCAGGTATTTTTGGTTTTGTTAAATGCAATTGCAACATGCTAAATGTTAAAATCAGAAATTAGAAGAAATAACAGTTTTTTATATGAGAATTGTTTAATTTTGAAATCAGCTATGGAAAACCAGATCAACAAAAGGCAAGAAACTTGATGCTTACACTTAGCTAAAGTAATATCACACTGCCATTCAATGAACATTGTCCTAGCATGAGGAATTACAAGCTTAAAGAACCTCTTAACAACCATTCATTCCCTTCCAAAATCTGGAGAAACACTGGTGCAGTATCCGAGACTGACATTCAGATGATCTGCAGTAAATGAAAAGGGGACATTTGGAATACTATCAGATCAGTAATCATTCTGCCAGCAGCTAGTTGATTATCTCATTCATTTGCTGAAAAATCACGCCTCTAGGCTCTGTTAATGCCAGCCACTCGATGTTCAACTCTGACTGGCACATGTGGCTTCAAACTCTGTTTTCACTGGAACTTGGGCTTTCCTGGAAGAACCATGGCAAAATGAAAATGGAACAGGAAGCAGAGGTAGCCAAGGAGTATTACTGTGTTTATTGTGTGTGAGAGGAGCAAATAGAACCAGCAAAGAATATATATACATTAAAAGACATTTTGTGCTGAGATGGCTTCATACGGTTACAAAGTCTGAAGCAACAGTATGTTGTGGAAAGAAGATTATGATAGGAAAGAAATGTTTTATATAACTTTAATAAGGATGAAAATATGGGAGTGCTGACCTTAATGATGCATTTGGACACTTGTGGAAAAGATCACCAAAACTGCAGTTTTCCTTCCTTGGATGATTTGGCCTAAATGGCAGAAATGAGGTCAAGACTTCAGAGTGTGGGATGTCATAAAACAAAAGAAATGTTATCAAGCCAACCCTTCTGGTAAAGACCACTGAAGAAATAGTGCAAATATTCTGGAACATTTTCATAAATGAGCAGGAAATTGTCTAATACACTTTAGTGACAGAATGGGAATTCCACTGCAGCTTTTTGTGTTCTTTTAGTAGTGTTTCTGCAATTTCTAGCTGATAGACGATTGAGTATACAAACCCCTGACAGTTATTTCAGAGCATGTTTGTGAACCTTGAAATTTAGCTGAAAATTTTTTTTAGGAATGCTTTGTTTGTTACATACATTTGCAAGTCTTCAGGACACAGCTTAAGTGTGATAACTCTGAGGGTAAATACAAGGAAGAAGCATAGGTAAATAGCATAGAAACCAATTCTACTTTGTCATAATATAAAGAGAAACCCATCTATGTTGACAGCAATCAAGCTGAAAAAGTGATTAAAAGAATTTCAAATAACACATGTATTTTGTGAAACTTGTTACCACAAATTACCACCTTATGCTTCGTACTCATGTATCAATGATCCAGGTAAACACAGTTATGAATGAAATGTGGATTTCCATATAGATTTTGTTTAGATCTCTTCTATTTCCTTTCATAGTAGTAAGGGTTGATCAAGGGTTGACTGGACTGGAAGAGAAGGCAGTATAGCTGTCAGCATGGATTGGAGTCTTTCTTGGTTTATCATTCTCAGAGACCACATCTGTACAATTCCTTTTCACCCTAAAAGACATTTCTGTAACACGATTCAAAATGGTATCACATTGCAACAAACAGGAAACTACTGTCAGAAAGCAGCCATTGGGCTGTAATGGTGTTGTACTTCTGGTAGCCAGGTTTATAAAGGTACTTCCCTTACCTGAGACAATCAGTGATGCAAAGGATACAGGTGCAGATCAGCCGGTCCTGTGTGACTGAATAGTGGAGAGTGAAGCAGCTGCCTGAATTTAACACCTGCATTTAGCTACTGAAATTGACCTCTGGGTTTTGTGTTGAATCCTCAGCTGTTCAATAATCTCACAACAGCAATATCAAAAAAGTCAGCTTTGGAACGACAGCAGATTTAGTTGCTATATTCTGTTCTCCTGTCCCCTTGGGACCAGAGCATTGCAGGGAATGGTGTGTTAAGCTACATGTTAAAAGTGACCCAAAATGCAATCTGTCAGTAAAAGGAAAAGCATCCTTATAAATAGTAGAGAAAGTTGGTACTGGAGGTAAGATTAAATATGAGGGGCTCCAAGGAATTTCTTCCAGTCTGTCTTTTTAGCCAGTGTTTCAGGAAATGACACATTAAGGCCTGAAATTTGCATGAAAGATAGGCATGGTCTGGACTTCGTTTTATTGTGGTTGGCTCTTCCTTTTTGGCTGCATGATTAGGAGCAGCTGTCGGTTTTAATTGAAATTTCACATTTCATTTCTGGCAAAGATTCCTACATCTCCGGATGGATTCCGCTTCTCTTTTTTATTTTCCCCCAAGATCTTGATGTATTTATTATAAATAGAGAACAATAATAGGTAATAGTAATTGTGAGCTGGAAAGTTGCAGTAGGCCCAGGTGGCTTCCTGTGACTCAGTGACCTTTTGGTATTAGAAACCACCTGCTGCCATTAGCTATATTAAAACTTAGAAGCTGGGTTGCAACAATGGCAGGAATATTCACTGGACCCTGATCTTGCCATCTCAGAGCTCCAATAAGCCTCTTTAGGCAGGGGAGGGAGGTTATTAAGTGCATTTCAAAAGAACTTCCTGCTTGGATAAGGTCTGCTCTGGTGGAAAAGGCTGTTGGGGGATCCCCTGGGTAGGGGATTGGCTTTATTAAGACACCACAGCAGTTTTGTTGCTTAGAGAATCAAGTTGTGCCTATTATTTACCCTCCTTTTTCCCTATTTCTTTTCAAGAAACATTATGCTTTCACAATTCTGGGTCCCAAACTGTGCTCATAATCGAGTGTAAGTAAAATAATTCTTACTAAAGCACCAGCAGTGTTTGCTTCTAAGAGTCTGGAATAAGAGGGGAAAGCAAAACCAAAGCAAAAAACCTTTAGCACAGCTGAATATACGATAGCTGCAAAAAAAACCCCAAACTGATGTTTTTTTATCTCTTGAAATGTGACCCAAGGATGCTGGGTTATAGTTAATATTTCAGGAGTCGGAGGTGGAAATGAGGGGTACAGTGTGTGCTGTAGGTGTTAATGCCATTTTGTGCACACAGAATAAGATTCTCAGGAGAAAAATGTGTCGTGTATGTAGAGATGCAGTGGTTGAAAGTTTTGTTTACAAGAGTAGTACTATAGAAGACATAGAAGCATCTGTTTTTGTGAGAGTCCAGAGCTTGCCTTTTCTCTTTAATGCCTGCAGTGGAGAAGCTTCTGTTCATGATGTCAAACCTAAAATGTTATGAACGTGTTAAAGCACAATTCAAATGAGCCTTAACTCAGGACAAATCATTCAGAATTGAAAATAAAATCACACTTTTGTCCTGTTATTCAGGAGGATTTTCTAGTTCCTAGGAACTACCATCAACGCACTCACTTGTGCCCCACATCAGTATGTATCCCACTTACAGTGCTGCAGTATCAGTGTATTTCTCTCACATGGTGGTGTTTCATGGTTAGCATGGCAAGAAGGTGTTTTAGTCTATGGCACTTGGCATTTTTGTGTGAAACATGCCATGGGGAGGTGTTCCTGTAGTTTCTATTAGTTTGAAGAGGCTGGGATGGTGGCAACCAAGGTCAGTGCCTACTTCCAGTGTATGTCTCACTGCAGCTAGAAACTGCAAGGTTACATGGTTCAGGACCAAGTGGGGATCAAGAACTAACACTGCTCCCCCCCCCCCCCCCCAGGTGTGTGTTTTATTGACAGATGGATGAGATTCAAGATTGTAAGTATTAGTTTAAGACAAATCTAGACCTCTATGTGTAGATATCCCATGTTAGGCAGGTGTCTTGTTTTCTATTAGAGTCATGAAGCTCAACGTACTCTGGAGAGCTATTCAGTTCACCCTGAAATATTCATTTGTATGTGCTCAGCTGATTGTCAGCCCCTCAGTCAAGAGGATGGATGCTTCTGCTGTTTCTTTCTGTATTATGTCCACCTCTTCATGACTCAAAGGCATTTCAAAGGGTAACCAAAGGCAAGAAACTTATTTCTCTTTGCAGCCATCAGAATTCCTCTTTACATCTTTTGGTAAACTGTAATGGACTTCTTGAGAGCCAGGATTGAGAAAAGGAACTTTGGTATTGCAGCACAAACTCCTTGCGATGCTCTGTAACCTGAGCTGCATCATTATCCTCCCATTAATTTCAAATTAATAGCACTTACTTTGGATAATGGTGACTGGGGATTGGGGAGGGAGATACATAACTAATCGGGAAAAAGAAAGTGGAAAAATCCAACCCTTCTCAATAACTTTCTGTCCTTAATGCCTGGACAGCATTGGTGAGGGAGGGAGATTTCTAGTTTGGCTTGTTTGTTTCTGGATGGATGGAAAACACCCAAGTTTCTCTGGATGTTTACCTATTAAATTAGAACAAGCAGACAATAGAGCAGAGTGCTTTGTCTCTTGGGCCTGTTCCTGTTCCTGAAAAATACAGCCATGTATTCATAGTGTTGCCTCTGCAGTGATAATGCCACTTAAAGCCAGTGATCTCAAAGTATACTGCAAACATTAAGCTTCACAAATTTCTCCAAAGATTTATTACTTGAGGAGAAGGAATAAGGAGCTTGATCTTAATCACACAGTCTGAGTACCAGACTCAAGACTTCTTACAGAGGACGATGATTTCAGGCAAGTTTGGGATGTCTCTGAGGGCACAACATGTCTGACACCAAGGAATAGTGTGAATTGGGCTGTCTGGATATTTGGGAGACAAGGATAACCTGGGATGTACCTGGTCTGGAGATTGACCTCTTATAGCCACAAACCTATGAAATTCCTGTGTTTCTTACTTTTCTGCCCTGAAATACAAGCCACTTAGACAGAATCATAGAATCATAGAATGGTTTGGGTTGGAAAGGACCTTAAGATCATCCAGTTCCAATCCCCTGCCATAGGCATGGACACCTTACACTAAACCATGTCACCCAAGACTCCATCAAACCAGGCCTTGAGCACTGCCAAGGATGGAGCATTCACATGTCCTGTCCTGCCTCATTCTTGCTTTTATCCAAGTGGCTGGACTCCGAGCTTGCATTTCATGTAAGGATTTAGATACACTTGAGCATGAAGAATATGTTAAATATACCTGAATTGGCTTGATATACCTGATTGGCCATGAAAGACTGGTTTAGGCTATACTAGCTGGTACTGGTTCTTCATCTCCAAAACAGCAACAAAGCATGTACTGGAAACAGTCCTCAACTCGTTCAACTTCTGTACTGTGACTAGGTGTTTGTCTGGGAGGACACTGCTTCCATAGACAGAAAATATTCTAGGACTGATGGTTGCAGTTTAATTACTATTAAAATATATCCCTTTCCATCAGATTTGGATAACAATATCACTTTCAGACATCAGTGGTGTGGGGACTCAGAAGACAAAAAGCTAATACATAATAAACCTTTCTTCCTTAGGAAAGGAAGCTAATGAAGTATTTCATAAACCGTACAGTATTCCTGCAATATTTTTTCACTTAGCAAATCTGCACTTGCTTCATTGATCTCAGCACAAATAAGTGGAGTAATACAAAATGTACATTAAAGAGAAGCCTGTTAAAGGAATTGAGCTCCCCAATGCTAATTACAACAAAAAAAGAAAATTAAAAGTTTAACAAGAGTGTAATAACAAGGAGGAATTTAAATATTCTAAATGTATTCAGATATAAAACTCAATTGGTGCTAAGCAAGTTTAAGTTAGGCTGCTAACAAGATAAACACTTTTGATGACAAAAAATTAATGTAGTGGCACCGCAAAAGACTCTTCTATTTGATATTTTATATGTGTTATATGACAATTTAATTAAACGTTGAAGTGATCTAGGCAAATAATTTCCTAGTGAAATAAACTAAGAATGATCAGCTTCCTTTTCTGTAAAGGATCAATGCAGGGTGACACCTAATTTATGCTTTATGACTCCATAGTCTTAAATTTTATGTCAAAATTAATGGGACAAAATAGATTTCTAAGGGCTATATTTTTTCACCATCGCACATGCATAGTGAGTAAATTTATTCTTGCTGGAAATGAGCTCAAATAGAGAAACAACCATGGGTTTTGTGATATTACTTTGTAATTTTGAGAAAGGCATGTTGATAAATCTCAGTGGAGGGGCTCTCTGTCCAGATGGGTTTGTTAGGAGAAGTTCTGCAACTATTTGGAAGTATTTTGACTGATATTTTAATCAGCCTATGTAATCTGTTGTCTTTAATAGGATCTGAAAAACTCTCAGACCATGTCATATGACTCAGCAGTTTATTTCCATCAATAAAATACAAGCATTTTTTTTTCTGTTGAATTCTATTAGAATATTAACAGGCATAAGTGTGGTAAACTCCATTAATTTCTGATTGCTATTTTAAAAGTTTCAGTTATGTGAAATGTTGTAAACTAGACATAATGTCAGGATTGGGCTCACTGGCTTACCTTGAGGCAGCCAGAACATATATATATGTACTTTATGTACGTTTTGCTTGTCTGAGTGTGTAGTTGTGGTCTGACAGCATTTGCGAAAGCCTCAGTTTGCTGTCTAGACCAGGTTATATCAGGCGCCACATGAAGAACACCCCTATGAGTTTATAGTATATTTTCCTTCAGGTAAAGCTGACCAGGGTAGAGGAAAAGCAAACAAGGAGACTGACTTGCCCAGGCTCAGAACAGATCAATGACAAAAATGGGTCTGCATTATGGATGTCTTTGGTTGGATGAGTCCCTCAAGGTGGCACAAGGAATGTCCACCAGCAGCGAAACTGATTTGCGAAACTGATTTTCAAAACTGAAAAAAGATGCTGCAAGTACTGGAAAGGCTGTTCTAAACTATAGATATTCCTGGGTTTATACCCCCGGTGTTTCCTCTTGGTGACATATATTTCTGTCTTTTTATAATGTAAAACATAAGCAAATATTTAAGTGACAGGAACATTTGAAACATGTAGTTTCTATTTCTAGAAAGACAGAATGTGGTCCTGAATGTTTTTATAATATACTATTATTACTATTTTACTTTTTATTTATTGAGAAAGCAAATATTTTTGTTCCACTAAAATGTACTCATAAATATTTAAAGAACATTAGAAATTCTTAAAGACCAATTTATTTCTCCTTCAAAGGCTAATAAAAAGTAAATGTATGTTTGCATGATTCAGGGACAGAGATCTCTATTAAACAGCACAGATAGTTATACAAGACTGATAGCAACCAATAAGTGAATTTACAGCGTAGAATGCATACAGAATTGTAGAATCATACAATGGTTTGGGTTAGAAAGGGCCTTAAGATCATCCAGTTCCAACCCCCTGCCATGGGCAAGGACACCTCACACTAGACCATGTTGCCCAAGGCTCTCTCCAAGCTGGCCTTGAACACTGGCAGGATGGACCATTAAATGGTGCATTATATGGGTACATTAGCTCATTACAACACTTCAGCTTGTGTCACCTTAACCTCCTACAATTTCTTGCTTATTTCTTTTCACTTCCAAAGGCTTCCTAAGGTCTCATGCTAACAAACATCTTTATGAAACAAAAAATACCTTCATCCTGTGGTTGGTCGATATTGGCTGGCTACCAGCTGCTCTCTCACTCCCCCTCCTCAACAGGATAGTGGTAGAAAATGGGTTGGAAAAGCATAAGTTGAAAAGAAGACAGTGATGACACTTACTAGTTACTGTCATGGGCAAAACAGGCTGAAGTGGGGAAAAGTAATTTAACTTATTGGCAATTCTAATGAATAAAAAATAATTTGAGTAGTGGGAAACCAAAGACAAACATTAAGACAACACCTTTCTTCTCCCCTTCTTCCCAGGCCCACCTTCACTCTTCCATCTCTTGGCATGTTCTTTTTAGTATAGAACCAGGATATATAAACAGGTACAATTGTCAAGGTAGGAGAAACAAAAGGAGAGAAAAACAAAAAGAGAAAAACAAATCTCTAGAATTTCTCATTTTTTTTTCAAATTCTACTCTAATACTTTGTCATCTTAAAGCAATCTGATAGAGATTTAGTGACAGAGTAGGAAATCTCATAGTCTTAAAAATGGCAGAACTTCTGTATAGCATAGTGTTTGAAGAACAATACATCTAAAGGAAGCTGTGTAGCAAGGTACTGTGTATTCCATGTTTTTAAATCCTTCCTTTTAGATGAATGCTGAAACAAATATATGCTTGCATCTGATATGTATCTAAAAGGCTAAAGAGATGAATACGGGACTATGATAAATTTTTTCCTGAAATAAATGGCACAGTAGTTTGCAGGAGAGATGTTCGGTAGTCGACATGTTCTAGCTCAGGGAGAATGATAGACTTAACTGAAGAATAAAATCCTGGAGGAAATGTACCTGATAGAGTGCCTTTTTCTCTGCAAAGGTTTTTTTCACAAAACAGTAGGCAGATAGAGCAGGATTGGTGAATGTTTATAACAAATGTGTTAACTGTTAAGGCAATAAGGAATGATGCAATAGTAAAGCTTGTTGGCTGAAGGATGCACTTCATGGATGCACAAGATCTAGAAGTATATATGAAGCTGCATACAGTCAGGTATTGATGAAAACCACCTGAGGCTGCAAAGCAGTGATGGTAAGAGAGCTGAGAGCTACAAAAAGACAGTAATTTCATTTGTTGGCACTGACAGAAGACAGGAAAACATGAAGAAAAAGGGAATCATGTGTGTCAGTTAACCTTTCCTCTTTCTTTGCTTCCTCCCTCATTTGAAATAGGGTGATCACCTCAGATTATTGTTATATGTCTTGTTCTATATAAGATGCCAAGAGAATAGACAGCTACAATTGTAAATGCTGAAGTAACCAAATGGTGACTCACATGAAGTCTGGTAAACATAAGGAATGGGCACAGCAAAGACTGCAAACCGTGAAAGGTGTAAGTTTCTTTCTGAAGAGGAAAGATTAAAAATAGAAGAGAGGGAGTAATTTATAACAAATAATTTTTGAAGAACATTTTCCTCCTTTCTCAGAAGAAATTGCCAAAAAGCAATTGAGAAATTTTCTAGCTCCCTTATTAGTTTTCCAACAAGAATATTGCCCTTTTTTCATCAATAACTGGTGATGCTATAACTGAATTTGTTGTTCGAGCTCTCCAGTTGTGCTGTATTTCCTGGTCAGACTGCATGATGCTGATGGATAATACCTTCAGCATTTGCTGTTTTAAATAACAGTGTGGGTCAATGGAAAATCACTCTTTTAGACAATCTGGTTTCTCCACAGCTGTAGCATCTGAATGTTAAATTTGTATAGCTTGCGCTTTATGTTAGGCAAGCCTTTGGGAGGATTTAGGCCATTTTTCCAAGACTACCTGAACCTGCATTAGTTTCTCTATTTTAGAACAGAAAGTTTCAGCCATATTTTAACATGAGACTTGATTCCAAAATGCTTCATTGTGAGCCTCATACTTTGGTTGCTGCCAGAGACTGTCAAGAACCTATGGTATGCTACGGAAGTGTGTAGGTCAAACATCAGGCTCAAAGAGGACATTTGGAAATAGAATCAGAGAAGGAGATGACAACCCACTCTTTGCACGATGTCAGCATACTTGTTCAAAAAGCAAGAGATCTGTATCTACTTCCCAGCCCAGAGTGGAAGATTTTTACCCTCTAGCTACCAAAACATGGGCTAATCACTATAGCAGAAAGACAAGGCATAGATTTTGAAACCCTGCAGCCAAAAATACCTATCACACAAGGAAGACAAAGAAACCATGTAGATGGCTGAGACAAGGAGGTATGGCATTTTTAACTTAATCACTGTGCAATGTGAAGAAGCACAAGGCATTCAGGATCCGGCATGGGCCAAGAGTCCTTTTCATTGCCTTTATATAGAGGGAAACAGTGTGATGACTGGAATCAAGTTTCTCACTTGCTGCACCATTTCCTTAACCACCAGGCACCATGTCTCTACAAAATGTAATGCTTCTATTTGATAGTGCCCTCTGACTCTCATGCACATAGTTCTGCGATTAGGCTGTGTTTCTCTGAAAACATAAAAAAGTAAAAAACTAGTTTGAAAAGGGGGAACCTAATTTGCCTATGTTTTGATGGTAACATTCATGCTTCCTTAACTTTTTGACGTAAAAGCTTCACATGCCTAATCCAAATTTAAACTTAACTGATAGGTAAATCTGTATTCTTTTGTCAGATATAGGGAAAGCTTCTAGCTTCTTTTAGAAGCCATCCCTGTATCCCACCCATTACCAAAACCTTGCTACACAAATGGAATACATGAGCTCAGTAAAAATCTTCAGCCATTTCTGTGAAAAGTAAAGGTCGTTATGTCTTACAAATGTAAAAAATATTTTATTAACTCAATTGCAGTGATAAGGGGATAAAAACAGTGAAAACAAATCCTTAACTGGCTTCCTTCACTCTTGTGCAATGAATCAATGACTTGGCATTGTGATCTGATGACCCAGATAACTGAAATAGTTTAATCAGTGTTACAGATTGTGTTGAAAAAACTCCACACATCACAGATCCACGCAATTACTTTTGACACTTTAAATCTCCAGCAGTTCAGCAGACTGTATAGGCAGATAATGGCTCTGAAGTAAGTTGTTTATGCTCTTGAACTGGTAGTGCATCTCCTGGTGGAACTGAAAGCCTGGTGTCTACAGTCTTTGGTGTAAAAAATTTAGGCACATTTTTAAGCACTCGTGTCCTCTAATTCCCTACTGGATTAGTGTTAGGTGGAGATCACAGTAGTGTCCATTAGGATTCTCAAGCCAGATGCACTGTGTATGTTTATGTCTGCCTAAATCAACTTAAATCAACTCTACTCAGTAAGTAGAACAAAGTCTTTCTTACTTGAAAATGCAGAGTGTATGCTGATGACAACCAAGGACAGCTATGTTCTATACCTTTTTTTTCTCCCCTTGTACCAACTCCTCTGGAAAATATGTTAGGGCAAAATGTCACTGGAGTCATGGACACTGTGCTGCAGGACGAACCACAGTCCTTCCAGGACTTTGGGACTGATTGTCCTACTTGTCATGATTCTTCCATTGCCAGACAGCAGCAAAACAGTCAATCCTGAGCTATAGTATGAGCAAAGAAGGGATCCTTCATATAGTGGCAGCTCTCCATCTCTGACAGTATGGTCTTTCTGAACAAATGCCTGAATTATCTTTGCTCAAAGCCATCAATTGAGGAAATACCAGTAATTTCCTTGCATCCTTCTGGTATTCTTGCATGGAGACAAGTCCTATTTACTACCCGGTGTTCTCGTGGTCCTTTTTCCCATTCTTACTTCAGTGTGAGTTTTACTCGAGGAAGGCTTGAATAGTAATGAAAAAGGAAAAGGATAAAGTGAGCCACGTTCTCATACTGATGCTAACATTAGAGTATTTTCTGTAGTGGTGCAAGCTTAATGATTTTGCTGGGGCAGATTTACACACATCTTAACATTGCTCCAGAGGAACAAAGCATGAAGAATTTGTCTCCCTGATGCTCCTCACAGAGTGAAATAGCCAGGGCATCAAAGTCACAGTGCACTTTGGTTTTCATGGCTGCTTGACAAGACCTGAAGATGTGGGGGGGAAACCAAACCAAGTAATACTTCATCCATGTCTAGTTTCCTTCCTGAGTTCAGTCTCGCTGGATGCTTTGTATTCTGATTCTTTTCCTGGAGTAAATCTTGGGTTAAGCTTTAAATATATGAGAAGTCCCAGCAGTTCAAGCTTAATATGAGTTCAAAAGTTGCAGTAAAGCTCTGTGTTCTGCACTTCACAAGTTAAAGACCCTTCAGAGGATCTTGAAATCTTCCTGAAGCATTACTTAATTGATCTTGGCGATATCTGTACAACAAATGCAATTTTGTTCCATTTCTTAGGACAGAAAGCTGAGCTATGGAAAAATAAAAGATGTGATGCATCTGGGGAAGACTAAAGAATGGAATGAAAATGTCTGGACTACCAATCTCACGGTGTACATACTAAACAACATTCATCACAAAAATGCCATTATGCATTCTTTTTGTAGCCCTGCAGATCAGTAAATACCATTCTGTCATTGTCATTAACAGACCATGAGCTTCAAATTAACTCTGCAAGACCTCAGGACTTGTCTATTTTCATTTCAGCTTGCCTGGAGCTTTGTCTAAGCTTCTTTTGCTGTAGCAGCAGTTTCTAATGATCAGTTGGCTATTGCCTAATTTATTACAATTTTGCTTGGGTTTGGATAGTTGCGTGGTACAACCATAATTTTTACAGAGATAGTGATAAAAAGTATTTGTCCAGTGTAGCGTCAGCTACTTATGACCCTAGCATAGTGATGTAGTATAGAGGAGTTTTGTTATGGGAAATAGCGGAGTCCTCAAAAGTGGGTACACAGGATGCATTGCAGAAGACTACAGGTATGAGGAAGGGGATGCAACATGGTGCTGGAAATCACAAGCTTATAAACAACTCATCAATGGTCAATTAGAAAAATACAGAAGAGGGAAAATTGGGTTTAGGGGCAGAAACGAGTAAACTGAGCAAATATCTTGATAAGACACTTCACACATATGAAGTTCAATACCAGCATAGTGTAGCACAACACAGAAGAAAAAAGCAGGTATAAAGCACCATTGAAAATGTATAAAATGTAATATGCATTTTCCTGTATTACTTTAGTCTAAAGTAATAACAATCCTTTCAGTTGGCTGTAAAGGTTTCAACTACACTAATAAGACATTCTTGACTTTGCATGTAAGGTATGTTTTCTTTTGCCCACCACAAGGTTTTGAATATACTATTTTATACTTCTGAATAGCAGGAAATATGTAGCGTCTATTAAATATGTCCTTTCTTTTTTAGTTTTTCTTTCAAGAGACAACTAATGTTGCAATCGAAACAATCATATAAGTGGTAATTTCTATTTCTTGAAAAGATAAATAGCATCAATTTTAATTACAGCTTATAACTTAGTGTATACCTGCAAATATTTATTTTTAAAAATGTAAAGTTGTAATCTGATTCCAGCAAGGTTTTTCATTTTTTATCTTAAATTGTTCCATTCAGATTGAATGAACTGTTTTGGTGGACTATTATTTTTTATATAGACTATCTTACTCACTGATATGTTTTGTATAGTAAATGATCTAAAATGGTTTCTTTTCTCATTCCTGTCTTTCAGTCCTACTTTGTTCTAATGCTATGTAGAAAAAGGCTTAAAGTAACACAAGTTTGAATGATAAATAGCTACTTCAAGTGGGTTAAGGGAAAGAGAGGTGACATTCATCTGACTGCAGTAGACTTCCGCAGGATAAATCAAGTTACTTTAAAATGGGCATTAGTATCATTCAAGATGCTCTGGGGTAGTAGAGACATCTGCACTCAGGTGGCAAATGTTACACAGAATTTAGGAAAATCACACTCTTCTCCAGTCCCAGATGCTCAGAATGGCATCAGTATGTATATGGAGACAATCTTACCTTGTTGAGCACTAAAAGTACCTGGTTTGAGCTAGTTATCCTGTATAATGCCATATAATCATGACAGGAAATAGGATTGTAAAAAAGACTTATAAGAAAGATGTACATTTCTCCTGAAGAAGGGGCCAAAAATAGGCCAGATGTCTTTCCAGTGAAAACATCCATTTCTCTCCACTAGGTATAGCCATGGTGTAGTACAATTAATCAAGTTCCTTCTGGTAATCATACATTTGGTGAGATGGATACTGCCTGTTATGTTACCAAAACCTTATGAAGTTCTTGGTTTTTGTTCTGCTTTTGTGTGTTAGAAGTACCTAATGATAAGAACTTCACTGAATTATGTGAAACAACACTTTGCTCTACTAGTGGATTTGCAGGCTTATATCTGGGCTGCAGTAGTTCAAGATCCCTGTCCCGGGTTTAGCAGTAGCAGTCATGTTTCTCCTTCGTGGTAGCTGGTGCAGTGCTGTGTTTTGACTTTCAGCCTGGGAACAGTGCTGGTGATACCAATGTTTTGAGTTGTTGCTAAGTGATGTTTACCCTGACCAAGGACTCTGTGAGGCTCATGCTCTGCCAGGGAGGAGGGGAAGCTAGGAGGAAGCAGAGACAGGGTGCCTGACCCAGGCTAGCCAGGGAGGTATTCCATGCCACAGCACGTCATGCCCGGGGTGGGGGGTAACTAGGAGTTACCCGGAAGGACACGGGCTTCCGGGTGGAACTCGTTTCTAGGCCGGTGGTATCATATTCTCTTCCCTTGTTATTTTCCCTTATCATTGTTGTTGTTGGTAGTAGAGGTGGTGATTTGTGTTGTACATTGGTTGCTGGACTGTTCTTGTCTCAACCCATGGGAGTTGCACTCTTTCGATCCTCCTCCCCATCCCTCCGGGAGCAGGGAAGAGGAGAGCCCTGGAGGGGGCCTCGATTGCTTCCAGCCCGGCACCACCCACTGGGAGTGAGTGAACAAGTTACCTGACTGGGTTTAAACCACGACAATCCCATATACCGCATACTGTTCTTGAAGCTGATTAATCAGATTGACTGATTTGTCCAAGAGCAGTCTTGCAGATCATCAGCTCATAGTACTGTGTGTTTATTCACTGCATACTGAAACTGCACAGTGGTTGTCACCTATGGCAAAGAAACTTGGGAGTAATGTTTCCATAAGCCATACCTTGTAGCTAAGTGGTTCTTCTGAGAAACGCATCCATCTAGGTTGTTTATGTCACTCAGTTTAAAGAATGGCATACAACTTCACAGTGCCTTTTCCTAGAAAAGAAATGTTAATTTGAGAATACTTGATACAAAACTGCTGGTGACTTAGCAGAGATCACATCGGAAGCCTAAAACAGGTCTAAAGTTTAAAACTTCAGCTCTAGATTAAGGCAGGTGAGTACAGGCATCTTCATATGCAATCAGTCTAATTTCCCATGTTAATCAATGGAATGTTGAGTACTTTGAGACTAGAGAGAAAACTATTGTAAGAATAAAATTTACTTGCAGGTCAGCTGAATGATTCTCTGAACTCCTGTATTTGTGCTCAAGTTCTTAAGTTGCCCACATACAGACACCAGTTGCCACTTAGGATGTTTTAGGGTATATATGATATATACCTATGTGTCTGGCATATTTAAAAGGAGGCCTATTAAATGAATGCATTCTGGAGTTGTTGCTCCAGAAATCTTAGTATGTAAATTGCAGAAATGATTTGGGCAACATGGTCTAGTGTGAGGCATCCCTGTCCATGGCAGGAGGGTTGGAACTAGATGACCTTAAGGTCCTTTCCAACCCAAACCATTCTGTGATACTATGATTCTATGTAAAAAGCTGATAAATTAAGCAAGAGTAGTAAAAAGAAGAATGTGGGAGGCTCTTTAAGCTGTGAGAAAAGCTATGGCTTGGTAAGCGTGTTGGTAAGAGGAGCTTTATTTCAAGGTATAGGTGAGGTGGAAGTGAAAGTGGAAGGCCCTTCCATCAGAGTAAATTGTGGGAACTCATTTTGGATGATAATCCAGTGACAGCTTTGTCTCTGGTTTCCCTGCCCCTACAGTCTGCCTTACTGGCATCCTGTCCTGGGTTCAGCAGTAGCAGTCATTTTTCTCCTCCTTGGTAGCTGGTGCAGTGCAGTGTTTTGACTTTCAGCTCGGGAACAGAGCTGATAGTGATGTTTTGGTTTGGCCAAGGACTTTGTGAGCCTCATGCTCTGCCAGGGAGGAGGAGGAAGCCAGGAGGAAGCAGAGACAGGACACCTGACCCAAACTGACCAAAGAAGTATTCCATACCACAGCACGTCATGCCCAGGATGTAACTGGGAGTTAGCCGGAAGGGCTGGGGACTGCAGGGTTGGAGGAGGTATCGGTCGGAGCTTGGTCGGGCTTGGGGGCCGAGTTATCGGTCAGCTGGTGCTGAGGTGTTGTATTCTGTTCCCTTGTTATTTCCTTTATCATTATTATCATTGGTGGTAGCAGTAGTGATCTGTGTTATACCTTAGTTACTAAACTGTTCTTATCTCAACCCGTGGGAGTTGCATTCTTTTGATTCTCCTCTCCGTCCCTCCGGGAGCAGGGGGAGGGCAAGAAAGGGGGGGAAGTGAGCGAACGAATTACCTGACTGGGTTTAAACCACGACACATCCTCACTGAATTTTTCAGAGGTTGATATATCTCTGTTGTGTTGTGCAGAAATTTTGCAGCCCAAGAAACATTTTCTAGCATGAGTTTCATCAATACTTTAATCTTGTAAACTCCCTCCATTGCAATAAACCCATGATTTCAAAGTTACAAAACAAAGATGTTTCACTAAATTATTCTCGAGCATCCTAGTTAGGACTTGCCTTTGAAATGGCATTATCTATATGCTGTGAGAAAATACAGAATAGCAAACTAACATATTTTAGAAGAACCTGATGATTCCAGGATTTTGGCTTATATTAATTGTGAGCTTGGTATTTACTAGTCAATGCTTATGCATTTTTCTTCTCCCTGACCCATATTCTTCTCGAGTGCAGGAAACCTTAATGGCAGTTTTCACCTTCATTGTCATAACCAGGAAAGCTCATTTCTATTTGCTTGGGCTTCCCATCAAGAAAAATACAGTTTTTCCTTTTGAAAGAGTATGGTTGATGTCTACAGCACCTGAAAGAATATTTATCCTTTCATTGCTGATACCTGGTAGTTCAGTCCTGAAAACCACTGTTACTATTCTTACTCTGCTTAATCCTATCTGAATTCCAGTTCAGAGTACAAGGCATTTTGTTTCTAGCCTTTTTTCTCAGGCATAGATTATATCTACATTTGTTGAAGGCTCAATACAATAAACACTGTACTAACTGCTAGTACAAATACCAGCCTGTATTGTTGTGGTTTGTTCCCTTAAGGAAATAGGAGATCAAGAGTCTTTGAAGTGTTCTATATACAGAAGGAAGGAAGACACAGAGAGTAAACATTTCTTTAGTTTTTGTTGCTTTGGCAAAAGAGATTATAAAAGACTTCAATACCTATGGTTTACAGTCCTAGGTGCCTCTTGTGCTACAGAAGGACCCATATAGAAGATCCAGATAAAAAAGGTGCATTCCACCTTGTTCATTACTAGACAAACATTAAGTATAAGACAGCTCCACACACAAGAATTTCAAATCAAATTAGAACTAAGAATCGAGGGAATAGCTATTTTTAACAAATAGGGAATAAAACCTTACTGAATTAATGTTCACCTATAAAAGACTGTGGAATGGGTCCAAAGAGAAGTTAACAAGTAGGAGGTGAGAGAAAGTGAAATTTCCAAGTTCTGGGGATGAACTGAGCTATAGGGAATTCAAGTTAAGTAGAAGAAAAATACCAAATCAAAGACCTGCATGTGAGAAAAAGAACAAGCAGGATTATCAGGGAAACCCAGCCTGGATCACAGGGCGAAGACATGGACAATACGGAATGGACAACATCTGTGAAGTTTTGCTACAGACTGACTGTTTTTGAATCTTCAGAACTGTACAGACAACTCTAAACTTCGTGTGTGCTGTCCATTACTGCACTGCACACCACCTTACAGAGAATATAAAATTTTGAAAGCTATATCCATAAAGTTCAAATATTTTTTCATGATATATTGATCAAAATTATAAATTACCTTAAAGGACAAGACACATTGATACAAACTTGAAACAGAATCCTGTCCAGCAACCAAAATTCCACATATTGCCTTTTCAATTTGTTCTGTATGATACAGCATAAAAAAAGATGATGCAAATGTGTACAGATGAAGATATATCAGTGTAAAATATGAGGAATTAAGACATGGATGTTCATACACTACCATTTTAGAAAAATAATAGTTTTTATTTAGGATCTGCAGTACCATCTACCTGTGGTAAACAGTAGAAATGAATTCTTAACATTACATGTCTCTTTATCAGTAATTATGAGTTATTTTCACAGGAATGTTAAAGTATTAGGTACTTAGAGAGCCTTTGTGAGCATTTTGTCATCCTCAGTAGCAGTAAGTAGATGTTTTGTGAAACATCTTTGTGAGCATTTCGTCATCCTCAGTACTTTCATCTATAAAGCTAGGAGATGAATCCCATCTTCACACTACAGTTCTATAACGTTTAATAAAACAGGTCCTCGGCTCAGTGTGGGTTTATGGTAAGTAGTATTTTTCCTATATGTTTTTTCTCCGGAAGACCTGGAAATTCAGATTAGAAGCACATAGAAGAAACACAGCCAGCTGTCAATCGACTTAGCAGACCTGGCTCTGAAAACACACAAGGAGAAAAACTATGAAGAAAGGTGTTACTTTTACTGACATTCTTCATTTTTTAGTTAGACACCGTTTGCAAAGTTTTCTTCTGCTTGGATGATCAGCCCTAAATAAATTGAAGTGAAAATGTGCTGAATAAGTGTTATTAGTAAAAATATAGATTGCTGGCTAAAGAGATGTGTCATGATACAATGCAAAAAATAAGGTAAACAAAAACTCTTGAGGTAGAAACTGTTTTGCATTGAAAAGTCAATGAGTATTGATTTTAATGTGAACTATGTTTGTTTTATTTGCTAGCTATAGAAAAGATTTTGATAGTTTCAAAAGAATAATGTGACAAATAGAATTGTAGGGGGATTTTTCTCTTTGGACAAACTACAAATTGTAATAAAGCAGTCACAGAGCTTTCAAATGTACAAGGCATTTTACCTATTAAAACACATAGATCAAGATGTTGATTCAGTTTATGCTGTTATTGAAAATTAAATTACACCAAAAAGACTATTAAGAAATTATATTAAGTGTGTGGACTATCTCCCTCAATGCCATGACTGACTTTTTCAGCCACTTTGAGAATATGTTTCCAGAAATCAGGAGAAGCAGGGCCTTCCAGTGAGGGCCTGGGATTTGACATCATCTCTGTGTGCTTTGGCTGCTAACGGAAAATCCTTTTTCTTTCTGGTTAAAATGGCTGTAATCACTGTTTCTCTACCTCACAGCCGTTTGCAATACTGAAAAGGGAGAAATTAGCATGCAATTAAAGCAGTGTCTGCATGGGAGTAAATGAGTGTGTATATTTAATGGGTGTGGGTAAGAACATTAAAAAGCTTTTACTTTCATGTGTGTCATACCTCGTGATGCGATTCTGGCTGTGCAGGCAATTGTCTGTTCTGACCATGTTGAATCAATGTTGTGTACAACACTGCATGAATTTACATGCACATGTAAACAGAGTTGTCCACACAATTCAGTAAGAAATCATTGCTAGAAGCTTCCCTGTGGAAAGAAGCTTTGCTGTTTACTTTGCTTTTAAACAAAAGGTTCTTTATTTAAAACCCATCCGGGGGGAATTGTTTGTAAGTGTGGTGGCTTAGCCCAGCAGTTACGCCTTCAGTGGTGTAGGAAAAAGTGACAAGAACAGGAGAAGAATGTTTAATAGAGTATTTTCCCCACATCCTGATTGGTGATTCAGAAGCTTCCTTAACCAGAAGGGTTTTGTTCCTATTTAATAACCCGTGATAGATATTTGTCTCATTAATTTCTCTAATCTCTGTCAAAAATGCCTTTATCTTAAGTCCATAAATGCTGAAATGTCTTCTCCAGATTTTCCATTTTTACCCTATTCACCTTCTCCATGTCAGACCTCTACTGCATTTTTCCTGTGATGCTTCTTCCCTGGTTCAAGCTGTTGTTTTCCAAGCAAGACTCTTGGTCTTGTAGTTTGTTCTTTATACAGGGCTGGGATGATCATTCTTTCTCCACAATAAAATGGTTCAAACTTTGCTTTAATATTCCAGTTCTTGGCAGGGGGGTTGGAACTAGATGATCTTAAGGTACTTTCCAACCCAAACCATTCTATGATTCTGTGATAATCCTACTCTAATAGAAGTGGGGCCATACTTGGCTGTAGACACATCCACACAGTTCCTGTTGCCAGGTGTAGGAATTTCCTATTACCCCCCCTGAGAGCTGCAGTGTCTTTCTGTACACAGCTCATCACAATTAGGGAGACACTGATTTATCATGGTTATACTTCTTTCACAACGCTATATACACCAGATTACTGCTTTGTCTGCAGCTGAAATCTGTCAAAATGAACAAAACCTTTTAGTTATAGTGATGTAAATACTGGTTACATCCTTAAGTAATGTAAACAGAGCTCCTGTTTACCAGTCACAGGACTCTGATGTTGAAGTTATCTCTGCAGGTTATATTCAGCATTAGGCAAGTAATTTATTTTCCAACATTATATTATATTCAACTACATATTCCAGATGTGTAGCTTGTTGTGAAAAAGACGAGAAACAATGAAGGTTTCTTCTGCATCTTAAAAACCATGTTTCTGTCTCACTGAAAACACCCAAAACATACATGGATAATTAAAGTCATGAACGACTTATTCTTACTTTCCTAATGAATCGTCTTAAATTAATTATATATTACATTAATTCTTGCAACTAACATTCTGTTACATGAATGGGTAATATTTACTGTTTACAGATCACTGGAGTCTGCTAGTTATGCAGATGCTTTAAGTTACACTTGGAGACGGTCAGCATTACTTTTTTCACTTCTAGCAAGTGGTTTTGAGAATTTCAGATGTTACAGATGCTCCTGAGATCCATGTGACAGAGTTGTTCAAAAAGAGATTGCAATGTGTTTTGTCCTGGGCTGCAGTGCAAACCAATCCAGCTGATGAAGAAGGCAACAGCCTACTTGCTAAGAGTTATAACTCAGCATGAGAACCTGATCTGAAGTTGTTGAGCACAGAGACAGAGGGATTCTGGCAGTCATGAAAGCTCTTTGTGTTATTTATTGAGTGGCACATGACCAAATCTACAGACTTAAAGACTGCAGTTCATAAATCTGAGCCACCTTAGGTAAGACCATGAGCATCAGCCAGTCCAACTTGTAAAAGAGACTTCACAGAAAGTGAAGTGACACAGGTGTCACTCTCATCTGGGAAATGCCTTTTCCTGTTTCTTTCATGAGACCTTTAAACTTGCACAGCATCTAAAAGACAACAGGACCACAGAGGCTTAACTTTGAATAAGAGCCGAACTCCCACTCAACTGCTCTCTCACTCTCCCTCCTCATTGGAGAAAAAAAATAGCAAAGCTCAGAAGCTGATGGAAAGATCATATACCGGTTACTGTCATGAGCAAAACAGGCTTAAGTGGGGAAAAGTTATTAAATTTATTGTCATTCTTTTTAAAGAAACCAATAATTTGAGCAGTGGGAAACAATAGGCAAACTTTACAGAAACACTTTTCTTCTCCCCTTCTTCCCATTCCCACCTGCACTGCTCCACACGCAGTCCTTCTTCCCGGGCTGCAGGGGGGTCTCTGCTCCCGCGGGGTCTCTGCAGGGCTGAGGGGATCCCTGCTCCAGGCCTGCAGCACCTCCTGCCCTCCTCCTCCTCCGCCCTCCCTCCCTCGGGGTCCCGCTGCTGCTGCTCCCTCCTTGGCTTCCTCCCCCTCTGCCTTCACCGCCTTTGGCCCTGCCTGGAACCTGTTTTCCCCCAGTGCCTACTATTAGGGTCCCACGAAAAGCGCTTTATGAGGTGTATCATACCATATATGAGAAGCAATAGAATCTTATATAAACCTTTACAGATCTTTTTCTGCTCTAAAGATTTATGGCTCAGAAAGTTATGAAATATGTGCAATCTCCCAGTGAAGTTAGACAGACATCCTAGTAAGGGATTTTCCATGTGTCTTAGCTCTCCTGTAAGTGGCTGTGGTTCTATTCATAGGTACCATGCACAAGCCCTGAAGAAAGATGGCTGAAAAAAAGGTTTTGACAACAGGAATATATCTTTGTTAATAAGCTCCTTTGGAAATTGGAACAATCTTCCAGGATGTCTTCTCTTTTCATTTGCTTTCTCTTATATTAATTAATTTTCTGATCATCAGAGATGGGTATGTTTCAAGTAGGCCATAGTGTGTCAAACTGATTTATAGAATAAAATGTGTATTTATTATTCCTGGATCCTTCTTCAATTAATATTGTAAAGAGTGTTCCATTTATATATTCAGGGAGGCAATTTGTCAGGCCAGCCGCTGTTACCTCTTCCACCCCTAGTAGGAGTAGTTCTAACAGTAAAACACCCGTACATACATGAAGGCACTTATAGTAACAGGCTCCCACCCATAACTTTGACATTTATAGATGGAACTGAATTTTAATTTAGGTTGTAATTCAGTCTTAAAGCAACCTATGTAAACTTGAGTCAACAGTGGGTTTATAATGGCAGCTAGCTTTGGGGTTATATTGTCCTCCTGTCAGTCATACCATAGAATGGTTTGAGTCGGAAGAGACCTTAAAGATCATCTGCTTAGGCTCCCCTGCCATGGCCAGGGACACCTTCAACTAGGGCAGGTTGCTCCAAGCCCTGTCCAACCTGGCCATGAACACTGCCAGGGGTGGGGCAGCCACAGCTTCCCTGGGTACCCTGTGCCAGCGCCTCAGCATCCTCACAGGGAAAAGCTTCTGCCTAATGTCTGTTCTAAATGTGCCCGCCTTCAGTTTAAAGCAATTCCCTCTTGTCCTGTCACTTGTAAAAGGTCCTCCTTCAGCTTTTTTGTAGGCTCCCCTTAGGCACTGGAAGCTGCTCTAAGGCCCCCCCCCCGCCCCGAACCTTCTGTTCCCCAGGCTGAAAAAGCCCAGCTCTCTCAGCCTGTCTTCATAGGAAAGGTGCTTCAGCCTTCTGAGCATCTTTGTGGCCTTCCACGTCCTTGACCAGGTCCACAATCCTCTAGTGTCAGTGGCCCTAGAGCTGAACATAGTACTCCAGCTGGGGTCAAGCAGTCAATCAGAAAAGGTAGAAATCTTCAACTGGATTGATAGCAAAGACCTCACCCCTTTTAGCTTTGTACATATGAGTTTGTAACCCTGAAATGAAAGATAATTCTCATTAGATCAAAACACCCATGGGATGAAAAACGTACAAAGAAGGAGCTATTTTTTGATAAATATGGTAAAGGCACTGCACATGTTCTGAAGCTGATCTGAAAAGAACATGATTCTATGTTTTTGTCTGGGATTTACCTCCAGCTGTTCCAAGTTTGAAAACAAACTAACTAGTGGAAAAGTGGGAATGTATTTCGAACATCCTATCAAATAATGGCATTTGAAAGATGTATTTCTCCACAACTTTCATGGTGCATGATGAGTTTACATTTATTATTCATAACTTTAGCTTTTGAACAGGTCAAAAAGCAAACAGTGAAAAACAAAAGCTAAATGAGCTGGTTCACATCATCTCCACACTGAATTACTCTCATTTACAGTGACTAAAGATGTTGACAACTGAGATGAAATACATGAAGATTCTCTTCAAAGTCATTGTCCTGTCTATCCCGGTCTTTGAAGAAAGGTTGATACCAAGACAGAAGACCTGTAAGAACTCAGTAAGTACCAAGTCCTCAATTTGTGCGGTCATACACTGGTTTACTAGCACTAAGTGATATCATAAATGTTTTAAGAGGGTCAGGTTCAATGTGTGTTGTGGCAGAGTCAAGAAATTAAAACTTCTAAAAGTGTTTGGGTGAGTTATCTGATACTGTCAGAGAACAGACACTGATGTTAGGCAAATATCCAGTTTACTCTTGTTACACAATATTGAGTCTATTATCTCTTGATGGGTAGCAGCAAGTACTATTAGCAGGATGACTGAGCATCAGGGAATGAAGAAGTGTACTGAAACAGCTGTTTTTTTCAGATATCCAATTAATATGAATGGCCATTAGCAGGGTAGTTCTCAAAAGGATACAGCAAAAGATTAGGAGTTTTCCTGATGTAACTGTATTTCATTGCCATAAACCCAGTCAATGAAATAAAACCCCTGGCTTTTCATTGTGGAGCAACAAGGACTTTGTGATTCAGGGAGTCTGTCTAATGAGACATGGAGATTTCACACTAAGTCATTGGTTTAATTTAGTCTAAGTCTGCAGTTCAAGTAAAGTAGTTGGCTGGTGGTGGCTGGTGCAAAAAGAATCTCAAAAGAGCACGGATCCTCAAACTTAATTTTGTTGTCACACCTACTGGCAGATTTGCTAATCAGTTCTCTTTTTCACTACAATTTATGCAGGAGCGTGATTGAGTAACATCTCACCTTGTATCCATGTGTAAAGCACTTGAAGATTAGAGATGGTAGAAAGTAAATAGGCGCCAAGTTTCTCAGGTTGCCAAGTTTTTCTAACTCCAGTATGGTACATGAACAATAGATAATTGGACTTTCAAAAGGCAGAGATCATTCCTATTGGAAAACTTACCCAAAGTTAGCCTTTTAAAGTTCTCTCTAAAGTTTTCAATATGTCTAATTAAGAATTTAACTATCCCACAGTTAGATCCCTTTACCTAGTTTTGAAGGAATTAATATAAAATTTGAAAGTTTGAAGGGGTGTGAAAAATAGAATTGTGAATTGTTATTAATTAAAAAATAAAACCTACCCTTCTGTTACTATTTCATAGCAAATGTTCTGTGTGAGAGCAAAGAGACAAGTGAAGCAGAACTCAGTAACATCTAGAATCCCAATGTATTTCAAGTCATGTACACAAGATAAAATGAGTTCTTGGGCCAGAAAGTAGATGTCATCTTTTGATCCAAGACTAAAACCCAGGTTGAGTATCCCAGCTACTACATCATCTAGAAAGTTGAATGTTTTATAATGATCTTTTTTTGTACTGTGTCTCATCATGAATTTCAGAAGGAGATTGCAGAATCCTTTCAGAATATGCCATGATTCCCATGGGACTAAGACAGAAGCAATCATTCACTAGACAGCTCTGGGGTTGTTCAGAGATACTTCCCAGACAAGAAAATTTCTAGCTAAGCAAGAAAAGAAGTGATTTTAGATCACTAATGTAGGGTTTAGATCATGAAAGTTGTTTTTAGATCACAGTTGCATCACGGTGTAAGTTCTACTTTTAGATGACAAAGGTAAGTGAATGCTATGACAGTAGGAATGCTTTCTAGCTACAGGGACTATGTGTCCTGACTAATATTCCAGCTCTGTAGCAAAAATGATACATGAATGCTGGCCATCTACCTCCTTTCCCATCTTCCCTCTTTAATGATACAATTTTCATACTAGCGAAGCATGGGCATAGGGTCTGACCTACAGGACTCCCAGACAGGATTATAGGGAGACGTGGATTACTGGGGTATTGTGTAATGTGTCTGCTCCACATTGCAGTTATAATAAAAGTTTATATGAGAAGCCATTACTTTGTGTATCTGTCCAAGAATATTCGTTTCTCTGTTGGATTAATCCCACAGATGACACAACGTTAAGTCCCCTTCCATCGTTCTCTGTTCCAGCATTACTGAGTTTATAATTTCTTTCATACAAATCACAAAATCCTAAGGATGAATTGTGGAGACACTGGAGTTTTCATTTCATCCTCAGATGCTGCATTGGCAAGTGACCAAACTGAGAGAAACCTGATATGGCTATACTGTGCATCGCTGTATTTACTATGTTGTTTGTTTCTCTAGAACATTTTCTGTAAATTGCATTGATGAGAAGTAAATCAAATACAGTCAAGATATCATCAATCCATTAGAAGATTTTGACTACAAAAAACAAGGTTTTTACTTAAAATAAAAGGTAAAAAAAACTTATTTCCCTTCCCATTATCTATATGCAGGTGGCCCTGTCTTTTTTAAGTGAGAACAAGAAAACCAATTTCAAGAAATGTTCTTTAACTATAAAAATGAAATTAAAAACCCAGTTACATTCTGTATTATGTTTCCTCTAATAGCTGCTACATGGAACAGTGTTGCAAAAGGGAAATTATTTCTTATATTGAAGTGTGATTTCTATGATTCAGTTTATAAGTGGCATATGATGACAATAAGCAGAGAGGCGACAGTGATTGGCCTGTAGGGGGGAAAAATAATCCACAGGACAAGCAAAGGCAGTTGAGCCAAATATAATGAACAGCCTAAGCCTGATACTGAAATACTACCTTGGTTGATTTGACTTCACCTGGTTAAGAAGTTCCTCTCTATTTTTTTCTCAGTCTAACAGTTAATATATGTGTGCTTCCCAGAATTGTCCAGATCCAGGAAACAACTCATGTGTCTCAGTTGATTTTGTGCCCTAGCTTATCCTCAGGAGGGAAGGACCATCAAACCTGTATCATAGAATCATATAATGGTTTGGGTCATCCAGTTCCAACACCCTGCCATGGGCAGGGACACCTCACACTAGACCATGTTGCCCAAAGTCTTGTCCACTTTAAGCATGTGCTTTTATCCCGCAAAACTCAAAAGCACTTGACTACTTGGAATCAGAACTGCAACATACATGAAGTAAGCACAATCTCACATATTTTAGAAAAGTCCTGTGGACTTCCCTCCTCCAAAAATTGTGCTGCAACAAGTGTTTTCCCATCACATTAATGGCGCCAGTGCTTTAGTAGGTGCTGATGGGTGTTAGTCTTACAATCCTCAGGCTGTCAAGAGCACCACACAAGCTTATTTCTTCTCTTTGAAGAACCTAATGGATGCTACTTTAGACACATCAAGGTTCACTGAAGGACCTAGACTTCAGGACAATGACCTTTGTCAAAGGTGTTTTTGTTTGGGCATGAAACTGCTACTTAGTCGAAACTTATACAGGACTATGCACAAAAATTGTATAATTGCATAATCATCACTTCTTTGAGGAGCAACATGAAATAGATGCACAAGGCTCTAGTCTTGGAAAATTAGGAGGACTCAAGCTATTACTCCCAGTTTTCTTCTCTTTGTTTTTGCAGTTTGCTTCATTTCTTTGCTAAAAACCCCTATGAATATTCTTGTAGATTTGCAGGAATGCAAATTTTTGCAACACATCAAACAGTAGGACCCTTGGAAAAGCAGGATGAAGCTGCAATACAGGCAGAGCGCAGGGAAGAGTGCCAGAAGTCATACAGTAGCAAACAACAGTTAAAACCATAGCCCAGAATTGCTGATTCCGTGATTGCCAATTCAAAGCTACTGGTTCAGGCTCTCAGGTAAGTACTTTAAACATCTGCTAGTTGTAAAAAGAATAAGCAAGCTTGGTAGAGCCTTCTAAAAGTTTTAGGAAGTGCAATGAGGTTATTTTAAATGGCTACCCACATTTTATGATTTCCTGCATGTGTGCTGGAATAACAAACTAAAAGGAAAAAATAAATAAATAAATGCAGAAAGAAATTGTCTTTTCTTCTTACCCAATTTGTTTCACAGTGGCAGAAACTGGAGATTTCATGTCAAATGCCAGACAACTTGTTGTAATTTGAGGGATGATTGACCCATCAGCTAACTCTAACAGTGCATATGTGGGATTGGTATAATAATTCTCTGTTTGCTATTGGAGGGTGAATCTCAGTGAATCACAACCACATGCCTCCAGTACAGATGATTCTTAAGTAAGTGACTGATTTGGCTGAGACCAGTATTTCTCACATTCCTGTCCATGGTGAGCATTTTGGATTCAAAACTCTGACCAGAACAATGTCTGTAGATGTAAATTTCCACTTGCTTCAAGTGATTCATTCTCCCAGTGCATTTTAATTCAGTGGCTGAGTCAGTGCTTTGGTGGCATGTAACTGTGAACCCTTGAGCTAATATCCCCTGCAAATGATACTTCCAAGAAAAGTATTTTTTCTCACTTTTTATCTCCTTAGACTGCCTGCAGCAATGGCTGACTCAGTTATTGATTAGAAAGCTGAACTCTAATGAAGCTGAAGTAATGAAGCTGAAGTAAGGGACACTTAGTTGAACCTGTTCACATGGCAGTGCTGAATTTCACTTATACTATAGTGAAAGCATATTGTCTTACTGTACTCATTGGTCTGATGCTGTACTTTAAAGCTGATCAGGTACTGAAACCTTCTGGAGAAAATCCAGTTCTAAATTTAACTACTAAATAAATAAGTTGGACATAGATAAAATTGCTGGCCAACAATACAGTGATAAGTCTTCATTTAATATTCACTCCTCTTTACAGTACAACACATAGTTTTTGTTTCAAAGTATAATTAGTGATAGGTTCTGAGTTTCACTGTAATTCAATATAAATAATGCTTTTTTTTCACTGTATTGCATTACATCAGATATTATTGTTAAAACCCAATGTTTTCTGATATACATCAAGAAGAGCTTTTGTAGCTTAAGAGACTGGCTTATTGCAGAACCTTCTCCCTCTCCCCAGATTCACAACATTTATATTTACTATTATAGATCCCTCCTTAAGGAGGTGTGCTTTCAAGAAGACTACTAGGAAAGGCATATTGAAAGGCCACAATCTGTTGGTCAGGAAAAAAAGAGCAAGTTACTTATTTGCTACTGAGTTTAGGCAGTGCCTTGCTTTTTACTATGGTAGCACATCAAAGGGAAAGATTTTGATCCAGCAAAGCATTTAATAATTAAGTCCTGAGATAAGCATGTGAGAAACTACAACTGATTTGAATATTAAATCACTGCTGAATTCTCGACCACTGTATGGAAAAGAACCTTTTTATTTCTACCTTCTTCTCTCCACTGAAGCAATGCAATTTTTTTTTACTTCTGGTGCCTTCAGTGATTGCATATGGTAAACCAAAGATAGTTCTGGATTTGTACCTTCATAGCTGTGGATTTGTAATGACAAAGTCTCCAGTCTTGGGAAGCTGCTGCCATGCCAGGTTCCATGCCATCACACTACTCTGAATTTCCCTACTTTTCTTCAAGCTATCATAAATGCATGAAAAGTCATTCACTTATGAAGTACTTACTGAAGTTAGTGAATTATATATTTACCACTTTCCTTCTGCTATACATTTCAAGTTCTGTACTGCCTAGAGACCCATGCAATGATTCCCATTTGAGTGAGGACCATACAAAATATGAACAATGCAAACCCCTGGCCAAGAAATCTTGCAGTCTAAATGCAAGTGTCGTCAATATGGATGGAATGGAGAGCCTGAGAAAGCCAGGATTATTTCTGGGCATGCTGAACAGTAATCTCAGTGTATGAAGACACACTTGAAAGTTGGAGTTTGAGGCAATGTAATGACAATCATGTGAAATTTACATTTACTCAGCACACTACTATCCCCATCTTTTTGTAAGTCTGTCATTCAGCCTCATTTTAAATTTGTTGTCAATAATTTCTAAATTGCTTAGTGCAGTGTTGTGAGACTGGGCAATGGCTGTGTTTTAACCGTCTATACTTCTCTCTATGCATTTACAGTTGAAGCAGTGGAGAAAATGGCTACAAGATTGATCAGAGGAAAAAAGCTCTATTTCCATTGAGTACTGAACGTAGGATTTATATTTGATTCCCATCAGTGCTTTGACTCTTACCAGTTCTATGCATTACACAAACATATAGGGATATAAGAGAAACAAATTACAAGAGTCTGTAGGATTTTGTAAATTGTACTTTGTAACTTCCACAGAAGCATTCTCCCACTCATTTTACTGTAGAAATGTCTGAATTACTATGTCCATTTGAGTGGTTTGTTTAATCAAAAATCCTTTTTGCTTATTCCATATCACTGGGTGTCTACCTAAGCTGTTCCTTGGTTTACAGACTCATGGATGTTCCTTCTAAATCATGAATCACATAAAGTGCTAAAAAATGCTTTCTTATTTTAATATCCCCTTGAGTCCTGAAGAAAGCTCTTATATCCAGACTGACACAGTGATAGATCCTGTTTCACTCATGCGTTTGATAGAACATGTCATCATCATTTGCTATTTTCTTTTCAGCTTGGGATGTGTGTGTGTTTGTGGAGGAAGACCGGCTTAAAAAGAAAGTAAAAAATAATGGTTTCATTATGTGTTTGGACAAGGCATACATTTTAAGAGCTCAGTTTCAGAATCAGACAAAACATTGCTGAAGCTTAAATGACTTCTTAATAGTACTAGGCAATTTAGATGCACTTAGTAGTGACACAGCCTCCATTGCTGGCCAATTGTTGAAGGAAGTATTGTTTGTCAAAATGGTCTCCAAAATGCTCTATTTTTTAAAGTGTCTCACAGACTTACATATCAAAGTCAATCTCAAACATATTCGTAAGTATTGAAAAGTTATGTAATAAATTTTGCTGGTGTATGTACTGTTTGTGCCTCAGAGATCATTTGCAAACCCATACTCACAGTGACAGCCTCATGGTACATGGAGTTTTAATTCTGACCTTCCACTTTCAAGAGAGCCAGCTATTAACTTCTGAATTGCAGCAGTTTTCAGAATCTGTTGAGCTGCAGACTTTGTAAACAAACTAATCCATCAGTAGATATCAGCACTCTGTGCAAAAAAGGAAGAGTAATTTGATGGCTCCAGCTAGGAAAACAATGAACATGTTAAATTAATGGGAGATATTACTGTGGAAAATGCAAGTCCTTTCAGAAAAGTTCTTTAAAATTTAAGTTCTTTTCTTCCTCCCTTCTAAATCTCGTGCTTTGACAGTAATTATAACATTAATGTGATTCCCTATAGTTTTTCCCATGTAAGAGGACTATACTCGGGTTAATGTCTTCATTTTCCTCTTGGGCTGTACACAACGTGGGAGAAGTATTTATTTATATAGGTTTTGACTCCTCCTTACAAAAACTGCATTGGAATTCTGTATCCAGAATGGAGGCAAGTGGAATCCTAAAACTATTGAACTCTCTTGTTTTCCACAGAACTGGAAATGCAGTAACAGATGGGTTTGAGTATCACCTAGTTATATTCAAATGTGAGTATGGTTCAAGTTTATTCTCTGTCCGCCTCCCCAAGCTGCCTGTAGGAATGGCAGGAAAATATCAACAGAGCAACAGTAATAACGTTATTAGTGTTTTGCTGACAGTTAGATCCACCACTGAGAGGAGCTATTTGTGTAGGGGTTACTCAAATATAGGAGAAAAATATGTACAATATACAGACAGGCTTATTTCAGCACGTAAAGGACAGTACACTTGTAACTGGACCCAGCAATTCATTACCAGCATGCCACAAAACAGCATTCAGGTCTGGGCTTGGGGCCTAATCCTGATGGATTACGATTCCCCATGTGAATCGCTTCATTCAAATCAAAGATTTTACAGAAGCAGTAATTCTCCAAAAAGGGATGTTGCAAATCAACACAAATTGATAAAGCTTCTGCCTGGGCGTGAAGAGTTCTTTCCTGAGCTTCGCCATTGAGTTGTTCTGTGACCTCTGGCAAGTGACTTAGCGTCTGTGTTTGCATATGCTTTGTTCAGCCTGCAATAAAGCTGGAATCTGAAAACCCCCTTATTGTGAGTCAGCTGCCTACAGCACTCTTCTGTAGAATTTAAATAGCTAATCTGCAACCTAGAACTGCAGAGCTGCACATGTTATTATGTCTGCCATCCAGCTGAAATTTCCCCTCACCAATCTTCAAAGACTTGAAGCAAACAGGAATGGAGAAATGTGAAATTGATTTCCATATATACTGATTATTGCAGCTAAGACAAAGGGAAATGAATTCTGATTCAAGGTTAACAAGTTCTGATGGGATTTAAATTACCAGTGCAATTTTGCTATTAATGCTCACCAAAATAAAGATGCTGCAAGTCGAGAACTTGAAAATACTTAGATTTCCATATTCAGTAGCCTCTTGGCTTTTTTTAAAGGCTTCTGTGTTACATAATTCTTTTGAGTTTTGTTCTGGTTTGTTTGGGGTTTTTTCTTGTTTTCCACATAGGTCATGTATTTCTGTATATAAAATGTTTTATATTTTCTGTATAATGTTGTGAAGCCCTAAAGCTTTTAAATATAAACACGTCTTTGGAAATGTGTATTTATTTATACACACGTGTAATTAAGCTTATATACGAAACTGCTGAGAAAGTGTAAAAGTTTTAAAAACTGATCACAGTATTTATTATTATACAGTGAAGGGAAAGTCAGTCTGAGAGATACAGAGGAAACAGAACAGTTTCTTCCAAAGAAGTAACTTTCTGACCTTTTCCTCTTATCTAAGACTTATGAGATCACCAGATTTTCTGGTATAAAATAGCATTACTTTGTTCTGTATAGCTGCAACATTCCCACAGAGGTACCTGATGCTCTGTGCTGGGGGTGCTTCTGACTGCCTACCAATATCCTCCCTCTCGTTCCCCAAGGATCCAGGCTCCCATGGAGTCACCAACCCTTGCAGCATCCTGGCATTTTGGATGGTATTCCTAGAATTCTTTTGCAACGTATGATTCGTAAATGGAGTTTACAGAGTCAATGGAAAACGTTGTTCTGGTGGTATCAGAGGCTTTGAGAACCACCTAGCCTAACAAGCTGACTAGCACCTAATGTAATGACAACATGATGTGGGCAGACGCAGCTATGAATACCACATGAGGTAAATGTGACATGAGGCCTGTGACAGATGTACAACACTATTCCCTCCCCCCACACCCGCCCCAGATAAAGTCAATTAATACTGAAGAGTAAATAAGAGTTTAAACAAAGTGGTGACAGGATTTGGAGATAGAGAGAAACAAACAGTGGAAAGTGAGGTTCAAAACGTCATTAAGGAGCAGCACTGGGACCCTAGAAGCAGCACAGGAATCAAGTCTTCCCTGCAGTAATCAAATCTTCAATTGCAGTTTTGCTTACTTATAGTAAATGTATTTTGATATAGTGTATAGCAGTTGATAATAAAGTTATTCCTTAGGGGTTCAGTGTCTTATTATATTTGTACTTTGAAGTCAGCCAAAGCACGTATTCATCCTTGCAGCAGGGACTCCTTTGCCACCTCAGGTAACTCACTCTCAAGTTTGTGAGTTGTCCTGTCAACCTCAGCTGGTGAAAGGCAGAAAACTGCAGTTTATATGCAATAATTTAAGTGAGCAAGGTCTTTTTTGCTGGGTGTTCTGCAACCACAAACATGCAATGCCAGCATAAGACCACCTTGGAACTTGAGCAAAGATCACCTGCAGCCTAATGAAGAGTATCATCTCAAGATTATCTTTCTCTCCTGAGATACATAAGAGCCCAATAGGTGAAGAAAAATGCCATTCCCTAGTGGAAAGAGACAAAAAGATATTTGAGCTATACAATGCCCTTGGGTATCTTGCTTAAAATCAGGAATAGAACTGAGAAAATAATAACACTTGGGGTTTTTCAGCTCTGGAAACAAATGTTTTGGATTGAACAAACTAGGTTGCTTTTCCCAAAAGGAGGGTTTGGGTTTCTTTTTTTGTTACCATTGTGTAAAAATGTCTTTTATTTCAAGAGCTGTAAAAGAACAAAGATGATTTTTGTCTCAAATTACCTTCACAAGTGCATTTGTAAAAATAATTTCAAACAAAAAAGTCATTGTTACTTTAAAAACTGAGAAAAAACATTACTTTATGTTACTTTTAGATGGCTGATCTGATTGCCATCATTCTGTATTTTTCAATGGAAATATATAGGTCAAAAAAACACCACCCATCTCTCCTCGAGGGACTATAGATCCTACAGCTGAGTACAGCTCAAAATAGTCATCTTCTCTTTCAAATCTTACTATTTTTCCTTTTGTATTTATAACTTGCTCTGTTTTGCCAGCACTTTTTAATTGCCAGCAATTTTTAATTTTAACTAATTCCTTGTATTTTTCTATACTTAGGATAACTAAGTGCATATAAGAACCAAATGGGCTTCATGGATCAGTTTTACTGAAGGAGATGAAAGAAACAGAGCAATGTCAAAAACGCAGAAGGAAAAGCACTTTTATTAGGGGCATGATCTTCTATAAAGCAATCAAGAAATTAGATAGAATATTGCGTATAAGAACAGAACCATCTATCCAGAGCTGAGAAGTAATTTATTTCTTTCTCATGTTTGACATTTAGAGTCACATAACATCAGTCTGTGACCCCCAAATAATGTATTGATGTATCCTGGAGAAACTCCACACAGCATATCTGGAGATTTTTAAGAGCTTTCCTTTCAATAACCTGCTGTACGTTCACAAACCAAGGAGCTGTTTCAAGAGTAACTGCAGTAGGTACAAGGAAAGGTAATAACAAAACATGCAAATTCTCTGCAAAATATCAGATGCAGAGGTTCTTGGGCTAACTGAATTATTTATGGTTAATTCGGCACATCTCTGGTAATGTCTGAGGCTTTACAGGTCTCTGAAGCACACCCAAGAAAAATTCACCCATATTCATGCACCTGCATACTTTTATTGATAAACTCTATGGATTTTGTCACCCACTCCATTAGAAATTTGGGCTGAATCATTCAGAAGGTAATTTGACACACTTTGTGCTGTGTTTTGCAAAAGCCTCACGCTTATTTGCAGGCATATTCATTTTAATTCAATGATTTTTAAACGTGATGTGATTCAACAGCATAGAAACACAGGAAGCACCATACCATCATAGATCAATGGTCATTTTTACCTGCCTTTGGCTCCAGTTTGGCACCTGGATCCAGTAACACAAAATCCTACCAAAATCAATGGGACTCTGCACTGACAAAGGATGCTCAATAGTTGAGATGTATCTTGGGCATGGTCCTTTGACAATATTCAGAAAAAAGATTTCTCAAAAGGGAATGGGGCACTTCAGTAACTTTCATGCACCGTAGCAGCTAATGCTGCTTTACTTATACTTTTCCTTTAAGAATGTTTTTTCCTCCTTGTATACATGCATATGCATCACTGTGAATTTGGTAGGTGTGAATATTAGCTAAAATCTTGGTGATGAGTGTAAAAATACTCAAATATGTGCAATCACACCCAAGTATTTTGTATGTCAAAAATAAACAACCAAAACCTTGCAATAAATGGATGCTCAAACAAGCAACAAGATTATTGAACATTTTAAGTTAGAATGCAAAACATGTGAGAAGAAACAGATTGAGAATACAGGATTTAGACTTGGGAATCTGGATAAAACCTTTAGGATGACAAGAGAAAAAATATCAGAGTAACCTTCTGCTTTCTTAGTGCTTAATTATCATTTCTCTTTCACAGAAAACATTTCCTGGACAGAATGGATTAGGTTTTAGTCAGCCCATGGATTCCCTGTATTCATGTGTATTTTTGTCTTTAATAACAAATGCTTCTGTCTTATTTCTATAGCTGTTACATTGCTCAGAAAGTCCTTTTATTACTACAGTTTTAGGGTCAAGAAAGCTGAGTCACTAAGAGTAGGACTTTGTTACCTTTGGTCTATACAAATGCCAGATAAACAGTTCCTTCTTCAAAGACCGAGAGCATGATGAGTATTTGTAGTGATGCAACTCAGGTTGCATCAGGATGCAACAGGATGCAACAGGATCAGGCATCAGCTATCTAGTGCCTAAAGCCAAGGAGAGCTCTAACTTTCTTCTAATTCAATCAACATTCAAGAAGCAGCATGATCCAGATCATTTTTCGTTTCCAAATGTTCCAAATAAAACTATTACGTGTAGAATACAAAAATCAGAGCAGCAGTCTGGAAAGATCAGTGCCCAAGATCCATTTATTTGGGGGGGGGGGGGGGGGGGGGTTGTTTATTCTAATAAGTTTTTTTATTGGTTGGTTATTTTTTAATTGTTTTTTAATTATTGTTTTTAGGTATTTTAGGTCTTCGCCCTCAAAATTTAATAACACTTCCCTACTTCACAGTGAAGTTGTCAAGATAAAGTCCATTTGATATATTCAAGTGCTCAGATAACAAAGTTTATGCTATCTGTATATATATATTATTTATTTATTCATTTTATTATTTACATGCACATATTTCCTTGCTTTACTTGGCAATTGGTTCAATGATGCAAGGATTAGAATCAGCATCACCTGAAACTGAATATTTCTACCCCTAATTTGGTCAGTAATTGCAATGCAAGAAAGGATCTAGTATGTCACAGTACCATTTGAAAGCCTCACAATAAAGAGATGACTATATATCTATATTGTCTCCTTTAGTCTGACAGGCTGAAGACATGGTTTGCTTGGTGTGTGTCTGATTTATTTTCTATCAGAAAGTTTCTTGGTTTTATGCTGTGAAAAAGCTCCAGATTCTTCTACGATTAGTTTCATTATCCATCACTGCAGTGCTTTGCCCAAGAGTTCTCTGTTTCCTCTGCCTTGCATACTTACACAGTGGCTAGACAATGCCTTGAATCTCTACTGTTTCCTGGAGCAAATAGCTTTCTGTTCACCATATTGTGACTTTAAATATATTAAGCTCATAGAGACTACAGAAACATACAGCTCAGAAGGGATATACTGGATACAAATTCCTTATAATCCCAAGTATGTATAATTTTACTGCCTTCTGTACAATACTGACAATTTCCTATGCTCGTTTCAGATTTAAACTGTAAAGCTGTTATAGTTCAGTGTTTTTCTAAACATCTCTTCTCCCATTGTCCAGGATTTTGGAAAACAAAGCAAAACAAATATTTAAGGCTTTCTCCAGCTGGCATTTCACTTGGAAACTATTTTTCAGGCATTCAGTCTTTTCAACACACAATGTATCTTATTGCTGCACTGCATTCAAAACTAGAAATAACTAGCGACACTCTAAGTCAGAACCACTTAGGTGAAGGCTTGCTTAAGTCTTTGTCTAGCAAAATGAGATGATCTTTATTCTCAAAAATGAGCTATTGAATTTGACCTGAGTAACTTTTATTTACTCTTATGAAATCTGATAAGTCAAATTGATTTTTAAATCTATTAACGTTATCCCTTTAATTCCTTCTATTATCAGCATTAACTGCTGATTACTGTTGTTAAAAGCCTTCATAGCCATAGAAACTGATTCTTATGATTGATTTGACATATTTGATGACAATATTTTTTTATAATTTCAGTATTTCATTATTTGAATGACTACTTCATTGATTTATTTGTGCTAAGATAAATAATTAGACAAATGCAATGCATCAAATGGGTTTTAACTTCTTTGTGTACTAATCAGTTATTAAAAAAGCAAATGCTTTTCAGCCTGTTTGGGGCAAGGGTCCCTTTTAAATTTTACTCTTTGACAGGGGTAAATCAAAGCACTAAGATTTAAACACTCTCAGGAGATGTGGGACCTGGTGAGATGCATCCCAGGGTCCAGAGAGAGCTAGCAGATTTAGTTCTTAAGCCACTCTCCATTGTATTTCAGAAGTTGTGTCAAACAGGTGAAGACAGAGTGACTGTAAAAAGGGAAACATCACTCCCATTTTTTAAAAGAATCATTTTTAAAAAGAATGGCTATCTTCTGCCTGGTCTTTTGTAAGGCCTTTGTTATCCTCTCACTCCCCATCCCCCAAATGTTTGTGCCGCTAAATTGGAGATATATGGATTTAATGGATGGACTGTTGGATAAGGGATTGGCTGGATGGCTGCATCCAAAGAGTTGTGATCAGCAGCTTAATATACAAATGGAGATCAGTAACAAATGATGGGTCTCAAAGGTCTGTATTATGACCAATAATATTTAGTATCTTCATAATAACATAGACAGCAGGATTGAACAAGTTCAGCAGATGAGTGTACAGCTGATTTGCTTGAGGGAAAGGATGTTACCCAGAGGCACCTTGGCTGTCTTGAGGAGTGGGCTCATGTGAACCTCATAAAGTTCAAAAAGAAAAACTGCTAGGTCCTGCACCTTGGTCCTGGCAATTCCATTATCAGTGCAGACTGGGTGATGAATGAGTTAAAAGCAACCCTGATGAGAAGAACTTGGGGATATTGACATCAGGACATGAGCTGGCAGTGCAGTTGTGGTCAAGAAAGCCAGCAGTATCCTGGGCTACCTCAAAAGACGCATGGCCAGCATTGATGGGGCATCCGCAACTTCTCTGGACAACCTGTTCCAGTGTCTCAGTACCCCGATTGTGAAGAATTCCCTGGAAATTCTCAAGACCAGGTTGATGGGGTCTTGAGCATGCTTCTCTAGTGCAAGCTGACCCTGCCCATGGCAGGGGGGGGTGGAACTGAATGAGGTTTAAAGTTCCCTTCCAACCCAAACCATTCTGCAATTCTATGATTCCATGTCTATTTCTCAGTGACTAGCAAAGGAATCTGAGATTATTAGACAGGCATCACGTGTAAATACCAAAATATGCCACAGACATGGTTATGGCACTCTAAATAATTTATTCTTATTTTTCCTTTTAGAAACCCAGCCAGCACTGACTCTTACTGGTATTTCCCATTTTTCAATTTACTCTGATCCATCTGATTCTAGATATAAAATTGTTTTGTTTCCTTTCCCTTTCACTCTTGGGAGTGTTGATCTTGTTGATCCAACTATCAGAATGACACCATTCAGCACCATTTTGTCCTGAAAATGAACATGAACACTTTGGATGCTGCAGTTCTTTTCCTGAATCTATACAGGAATTGACAAAGAGATATACACAATGAGTAACTTCTTGGTTTTTTAAACATGCATTTTTTAAAATACATATTTTTCTCATTTAATTAACAGCATTAAGGTGCTCTCTCAAGTTAACCATGAAGCTGTGGTGTAACTATTGGAGGTATGCCTTTGTCATTTTTGGGGGAAAATCGATAGAAACTGGGTTTTATTACTTTTTCCATGTCAAATAAATGGGATTCTGTTGCTCTTACATTTTACATGTGAAACAGAGAAAGTCATTATCACCAGTGATAGCTTATTTGATACTGTTACTCCCTCACACTTGCAACTGCCAAGAGGTAGAATAGTGTCATTACTTTGGCAAAGCTAAAGAGGTAGGCTTATATTATGTCTGTTAATGATGTGGGAATAATTAGAGAGATCAAAATATAGCCAAAGTACTTCCAAGTTACTGAGGCCCACAGCTAATGAGGCATGATCAGAAATGCTGTATGTCCCATTTTTAGGGGTGACCCTTAACTCTTATATTGACTGTTTGTTGTTAGAGTGGAAAAAAACACACTGCTCATATGGAAACTTTATATGGGGTTTGAATAGTCTTAGGTTTTCCAGTGATTAAAATTGAGTTTAGGATGTCATTTAGGTCTTGTTTTACTGGTATTTGTGTGGGTTTTTTCGGGACTACAGTCCTTCAGGAAAAAAGAGGCAAATTCACACTGTTAATTGCACACTTTCCAATTCTACTTTGCAGTAGGAATCTCATTAGAATAACTACTTCCCTCACCCTCCAACCCAGATTTCTGACACTTCCGAATCAGAGATAAAAAAAACTACAGGGAAATTCTCACGATATACACATAGGAAAAGCTTGGTTTACATCCCAGTTCACTGGCTGGCTCACTAGAGACTAGCAGCTCTCACTCCTACCAGCTTACAAAATTACTCCTCTAGGTTTATGATCTAATGCTGCAAGTTGTTGGTAGAGGTGTATAGCAGCTGAATTTCCTGGTGTATGACTGATATTTTCAGTTTTATTGAAATGTCCATTCCTCTCTATTAAATGGGAGAGTAAGTAGGGATTTTTCCTTCCTAGACAGCTTTGGAGTCTTAAAATGAAGCACTGCTGTATTCCTGAGTCAGGAAAGGGCTAGAATGCAAGCCTCCATTTTATCTTAATTTTATCTTAATGCCCTTACATATCGGCTATCGATTAAAAGAAAGACAAATACACTCTTTCCCCACAAATGCACACATCATGTGATTACATTCTTGATACATTTTACAGAAAAGCTTTGGTTCTAAAGAAGTAGCATTTTCTGTTTGGTTTTGCTTGTGGTTGGAAGTCCTGAGAAAATCCCATTTCCTCTATGTGTCACTGTCATGCTCAAGAGTATTTCTTTCTGAAGTATCAACCATATTTATGTCAGTTTGCTTGCCTGCTTAAGAACTCTAAATTCTGCTACTTCTGTCTGAGACATGAAAAAGATATGAACCCAAAAGTGGGTTCTTTTTCCCCCCATGATCTATACTAGTAAGACTGAAAAGAGAAAAGGTATTATCTTCCATATAGGCTTTGCTGAATGGATTTTTGTCACAGATTGAAACCCTATTGGCTACCCCTTGTTGGATTTATTAGAAATAACCCTTCATTACTTATTCTGAGTAATGAACACAAATAAGAATAAGTTTGAAAAAATAAAGCTTTGCAAATAAAGCTGCTTATTTGTGTAAGATCTTTTCACATTTCTTGTAAATAGTCTTTCCTGAAGTCTCCAGAATTCAGATTTGTTGCAAATAAATGCTAAAGAGGCTCCCTGACTGCAGTATCAATGAGGCTTTTTATTAGTCAAACATGTTTGCCCATCTGTGGTAAAAGATTTATCTCCTTGGGATAAAAACATATCTCATCCAAGCTATTTAATATTATGCTATTTTTAATCATGAAATGAGGAGGATGGAAAAAGCCAGCAATATGATATCAGTCTCCTGTCAAACATGTCAAAGGGAATGTTGAAGTGGCTCTGAAATAAGTTACAGCTCTGAATGAAGAAGGAAACATAATAAGCTTTGGGAATGTTTTGAAGATTTCTGTAATTAAAAAGAATATATAATCTTCTGGAAATATGATAAAAACCTGTGTCACAAACAACAGGGAAAATGCACTTTTAGTTTCTGCTCAGTCTTCATCTCAGAAAGATTTTTTTGAGGTTTACTACAGAAATATTTCCCTGCTAAACTGCAACTGTAATATGCAATGGGAGAAAGTGCTATGGATGTGCAGTGCTGTTTAGGCAATGCTGAGTTGGAAAGTACTGCAGATGTGCAATATGGCTTTTGCTCAGTGTTTGCTCATGGCAGATAACCTTGATAAGTCTCCTGGAGTTTTAGAACAGGAGCACTGTGGTTGTTCCAGCCTCGACCAAATAAAATGACTGTATGCATATGGCCTTGCTCACATCGTCTTTCTTTTTCTCTCTCCTCTTTTGTTCTTCCCTTCATTTTTATTTTCAGTTAATCTGAACTCTTCTTCATAGTGGCTGCTAAGGAAAAACCTTGCACTAGGAGAGGAAAATGAAAGATATTGATGTGGAGACTAGTTCTGTTTATGGAGGAGAAACAAGCTTTTAAATGTGACTTATAAGAGTTACCCTCATTAATGAACACTGAGCATGTCACCCTTTTATTTATGAGGCTTTAATGCTATCAAGTGTCAGAGAAGGCTGTTGCAAGAGCAAGTGATTCTGACATTCTTATTTTCAGTCTATTTCTCCTGCTTCGCTTAGAAATCTGGTGAGATTGTCTCTGGTGTCGAACTGTGATAAACAGCCTTTAAAATACACACAGAAGTGGCTTGCGGCTTCAGCTCCTACTTGGGTTCTTGAGAAACTTTGCAAGGATCTGATGAAGAACCCTTTAAATATTCATCTGTGGAAAAAGATCTTAAAGTGAGTCTGTGTACATTAATCTTTTGTGAAAACAAGGTTAAATTAGTGCTAGGAAATACATTGCGTCTAGGGATATCAGCTAGGATTTACAGCTTAGCTCAGCTAATCATCAGGCTGTCCGGTTGCTATGAAAGTTAATAAAGATAGCAACACTTAGAAGTCATGGAGTATCATCAGCAGTTTCTCAGCTGCGGGTTTCAATAGGCTATGCTGCAGTTAAACAACTAATAAGAAATAGCAGAAAATCCAGTAGAGGAATCCCAACAAAAACGTAGTATTGGAGGAAGAATGAACTTGAACTTCAGCCAAGCAGTGGCCTGTGATCTTCTCCTGTGAGTTATACCCCAAAAAGCAACCTTAAGTAGTGAATGATGAACAAATTCTGCAGAGGGATGACTTTTCTTAATTCAGTGGATATTTCATAAGCTTTTTGCCCCATGGTGTAAAATGAAAAAGGAGCACCTCCGGTTCATATTTGATGTCACTGTGCTGGTTTATATTTGGAAGAACGGGGTCTCCAAAAGGCTATTGGCAGCTCATTTGTGAAATCCTTGTAACTGCAGGTTTAGGTTAGATGTAAGGAAAAAGTTCTTTACTGTGAGGGTGGTTAGGAGCTGGTGCAGGTTGCCCATGGAAGTTATGAATGCTCCATCATTGGCAGTGTTCAAGGCCAGGTTGGACAGAGCCTTGGGCAACATGGTCTAGTGTGAGGTGTCCCTGCCCATGGCAGGGGGTTGGAACTGGATGATCTTGAGGCCCTTTCCAACCCTAACTATTCTATGATTCAATGGGGAACCAAGGAAGAGTATGTCATGTTCCCCTTTGTTAAAGGAAGCAGTGCCATAACCTGCATGTAACAATTGCCAGCTATCAGTATGTACACATCAGCGCTGGTATCAACAAAGTTAAAAGTTTTGTGCTACATGTGAACATCTACCCCACTTTTTTGGTCAGATTATAGTTCCCCGTAGCCCAGTATCATTTCTCTGAAAGTGGCCGCCTGCACATTCTAACAGAAAAGAACGATTTTGCAAAGACATGCTTGAACAGCAGAGGTTATGATTTCATTATTGTCATGACTGGTCTGCAGAAGATAACTAAGAAATAATAGTTTGTTGCATCTCCTATTACAAATAGATCATCTGTGAAAATTGATACTGTAGAAGCTAAGAGCTTGAATATGCCCAAAAATAAGTGAAGAAATGAAGGAAGGGAAGAAAACTGTGTCAAAGCTATTAAGAACAAAAGCACCAGCTCTGTCTCAGGAAGTCTCAGAGTCAAAACATTCCCTCTTGTTCTACAGCAATTTAAATTCATCATACGTGTTTGTTGATGGACCTTGCCAATACCTTTGGAAATCTCAGTACTCAAGAGAGCATTGACAAAATACATTTAATAATGTCGTTCATGAGGAGTTACTAAAGATTCTTTAGCAAACAATAAAAGTTAGTGTCTAAACAAACTAAGCACTGCTTGGAAGAGGTATTGTTGTGGGGATTGGGTTTGGTTTTTTTTCTCCTTTCTTTCCAAGGACAAACTGCAAACCTGTAAGAAGCTGTCAGGTCTAGCTACTGTGCCCAAAAGCCTCCCATGCTTTTCTAAGGAGCAGTGCTAGCAGGTTTCACTGTCAGCCATTTAATTCAAGCTCACAAGCTTAACTAGCTTCTTTCCTTCTTCCAGACTTCACAAAGCCAGTCTGGCTGCTACCAGCTAAAAGACATTCAGGTGCTCTGAGGCTTACAATTCCAGAAGAGATTGAAATGATGAAGACATGGGGAGATGACTGGAGTAGCACCTGGGGCTGGTGAGTCTGTCTGCCAAAGCTGAGACTTAGAAAATGCTCATGAAGAGTGATCATTCTCATATTTTAGAGGTCATCTGGTACAGCTGCTTGTAACAAAGGTGGTTTAATCACAACAAAATCATATACAGGATAGCACTGTGTCCCTGCACTATTACATATATCTCCCAGATAAAAATAACTCTATCTTTTCACTGGGGGAAAAAACTTCAATAAATTTCTAATTAAGAAATATATCTTTCTTCTCCTCTCAATACTTGTTTCTCTAATTTGCATTATAAATAGATGAAAGCATTATCACACCTTTATATAGACCTTTATGAAACTATATTGTTCTGCTGAAAACCCAGAAATTTGCTCATAAATCACCCCAGACTCACTTATCTCAGCATATTTTTTTTTTTCTTCTCAGTGTATTTCAATGCTATTACATCTGAACTTTCACCCAGAAGCTGTTACTCCAATAGCATCCATTTTGTGCTTAACCACTGTTCAGGTTAAAGTATTGAAACACCCTTGAGGACTTCCTTTTACCCAACAATTTTAGTATGAAAGCAAGACAGAGTCTGTCTTATTTTTTGGGAGAAGATTTCATCAGTTTCTCTCTGCTCTCTACAAAGCTTAGTGAGAGAAAGGACCCTGGATTAAGCCCTCAGTAAATGTGGTCATCTTCGATTTCATTTGAGCCATGACTCCACTAGAGGCAATCTGGTGGAGTTAGGTAGGATTACATGTAAACTCCGCTGCTCTGTTCTGTGCTCTCCAGTTTTCATCATCTGTGTTTGGCTCAGAGCCCCTTCTTCTGCTTTTCTACTGGACTTATTCCTGGGTTTAGAAAGCTTCATGCCTTTCCCAAATCCCATCTCACTTTTTATGGGGAAAGGCCAGGAGTAATCCCTGTCACCTTCTCACATAATAGCCCTGCTGTTTCTGTCTTGGTTCATTGCCCTTGGAGAGAGATGACACTTCTTTTTAATAGTACTGTAATAAATTTATAGTAGCTGAGGATCTGCTGAATCTTTACTGCTAAATAAATACTTCACCAGTGCACTCTGACATCTGGGACCAACTCATCCTCTAATGTGCACAAACATTAATCATTTTCTCAGTTTTCGTTTGGAGCAAATCAACAAAACAAAAACTAGTTGCAGTTTTGGGTACAGTTCATTGAAAGAACCCTCCCAGGCTCCAGAATGAGCAAGATGGTATCAGATTTGTGTTCCTTGGCCATACATAACCCTCTCAAGCAGCCAGTATAAACTCAAGTTGTGTTTTCTTCACTACGTTGGGGATATCTTTGTCAAGAGGAGATAGCATAAGAAAGGCCTTGTTTTCTGGCTCTGAAGGCAAGTGCCATAGCTGCATTCATATTCATAAGGTTAATTCTCGCCCCCTTCAAAACAGAGTAGCTTCATCCATACTGCCTATTGCAGAAAATCCCATACCATACCTGAGCTTTGCCTGAGAGAAAGCTCCTTGTCCCGGGCAAAACCCATTCTAGGAACTGTGCTAATAACTAATCTGTAGTGACAATCTCAAGACAGTGTTCAGAATTGTGCCCTGTCTCTGATTTATTAGTGAAGACATAGCTGAAGAGTCTGCAGAGAATTTGAAGGAAAACTTGGTAGTATGTGCATTTAAACTCTCCACAGACCAAAATCACTTTTGCCAAATTCTATATAAATCTCTATATCCTTGCCTGAAACTATGTCTGCGCTTGGATATCAGTGCTTAAGAATGTGCTAATACATTTTCCACCATTAGCAGGTGCAGTGGTTTGCACCTTTGCTAACAGAGATGTTTATTATATTCATAGCCAGGCCATGCAGCCGCCATGAGATGCTCAGGAACAAGAATAGTACTTTGCAAGCATGGCACCTACCTCTGAAAAATACCAACTTAGTAAGTGTTCATTTCAGCTCTTCTGGGGGAAGGAAGGAATATGGAAGGAGAATGAGTAGCATGGAGGTGATGTGTTGGAGGGAACAAGGGCTATATGTTCTGTCATGACACAGCATGGGGATTGTGTTCACTTTTGTACAGAGGTCTGTACGCTGTTTAAGCGCTTGTGGCAGAATGTAGCTCACAGATTGCAAGACTCTGTGGCATATTGATCCTTCACACTTCAATAAGCGACTAGCATGGGCTTTAAGGGCATAAGAATTGCCAAAGATACAGGCAGGAAGCTTAGACAATTTTAAACTGTCTTCCTTGACTAACTTCTCTAGAAAGCCCATGTGTCTTTTAAATCTTTAACAATTTATATCTTTTATCATAGCACAACAGCTATTTTTCTGCAAGCACCACAGCAGATAAAAGTGCTGCCTTCATTCTGAAAAGGTAAATCTGGGCTCCACAGTGCAGCTGAATTTTAGCTCACCAGGCACCCCTTTCAACTTCGTTTTCTCACAAGAATCAAGGAGTAATTCCCAGAGGGTCATAAACTTTATAACAGATATTGCAGCTTTTAAATGCCTCAGAGTACACTTAACATTGAATTTTAGCTGGGAAGGTCATGTGATTACCATCTTGTACAATAACATAGGTTTTGTTCTTGTTGTTGTTCGCCCATCAGGAATAAAACAAAATCTTCCAAGTTTCTTACAGAAAAGTATAGAAAAATACTAGAAGCACCTTCATAATAACCACAGAGTTAGTACTTCAAGCGCTAACCCAAAGTGTGAAGAAACCCTGGGTTCAGTAAGACTCTTGCACCCCTGGTAAATAGTTTCATGACCAAATTAGAATCATAGAATAGTTAGGATTGGAAAGAACCTTAAGATCATCTAGTTCCAACCCCCCTTCCGTGGCCAGGGACACCACACGCTAAACCATGTCACCCAAGATGGCAGTGCTACAAGGAAGTTCTGTTTTTTGATGTTTATCACTAGCAATTCCAACAGGGTCACAAGGATTTCTGCTTGATGACAAAGTTCTCAAGAGGAGGCAACTCTGATCTCAGTGATCCGTGGTGTGATAAAATAGGTTTGGTTGGGTAGTTTTAACTAAAGTACTCTCAGGCACTTCAGGAGAAACAGACAAAACATGGGAAATGTGTGTGTCCTGATCTCGTAGATCTTCTCTGACGTTTTACCAGCTGTTGGTTGTCTTAATCACTTCTCTTCTTAATACATCTTTTTCTTAAAGCTCTTTGGAAGTTCTGCTTTCTACCCGACTAGGCTGAGCCTGAAACAGATGGAAACACTGTGGGTGCTGAGCAAGCAGTCTCTATAGAGAAACCAGTGGTGTGTGGAAGTTGGGGAAATAAATTCTGCCTTCTGCTGCTGCTGGTTTTTAACGATTACAATAGTATACCTGAGAGACTTAGTGACTTAGCAGTACTTAGCAGCATAAACAAGGCAGAATGGGCTGGCAAGGCATTAAGTGAAAGAAAACTGAGTTGCTAGGTTGTTTGTCAGAAATTTGCAGTTTTATGTAATAGATGAGAAGGAGTAAGTTAGAGAAAGGGATCTGTTTATCTCCTCTATTGGAATGGTTGAGACACAAATGCATGTGGGAAAAGTGTTAGTCTGGCAAAAAAAGCATATAGACAAAGTTCTCTTTTACAATCTCAGATGATTCTGAGTGATGCAAAATAAAGCAAACTCAAAGTATTTTTTACTAATTACCTTTGCATTTCTTTTATTTATTTATTTCTTTGTAGTTCCATGCTAATATGTGACACATTGTGTACAAAAGCCTGCTTTTCAACTTGTGCAAGGCAGTTTTATTTCATTGGCTTCAGGTAAGCAAGTGCCTATTTGCATCAGTTGAAGTTGTGACTTAGGAATCGCTATGTATGTAAAGAAATGCACCACTGACAAATTCACTTGTGACTATATTAAATAAAGGGGTCAAAATAGAAGTACTGAGTAAATTAATCGCTGTTCTCAATAATACAGTCCATGAAATGTACTGTAAAATGTATGCAAAAATTACATCAGTAGATGAAATATAAATTTGTGGCATTAAGTTCATTTGTCAGCCTTGGATAAAGGTCCTGCATTGTTCTTACCAAAGCAGACATGAACCAGAGGAATATGTCCTTGAGAGAAGCTGTGGAGTTGTAGACCAGAGGAGAGAGGAGGCTGTTTCAGCAGTTTCAGCTTTGGCTTCTGATCCTGAGCTGATGGCACATCAGTGACTTGAAGTCTCGGTGATGCTGGGAAGCCTCCCTCAGCACACTGTCAGCTCTTCAATCATGACTTCGGTCTGGTGGATCGACACCGCTCAGCCATAGAAAACAAGACAGGCTGTGTTACAGCCTCCTCCTCCTGCTAGGCACTGCTCTGGGAAATAAGTACATGCAGGAATTGCCACAGAAGGATCTCTGTATTACTTCCTTCTTACATCCGAGTTAGTAAATTTGCCTTGGTTGTTATAGGGATAATAGAAAGAAGACACAGGAATGTCATGGACACAGCTGTATTAAGAGAAGGTTGCTACTGTAGTATTCCCAGGGTAACTATGGGAATATCTAACTGTTAGTCCAAATTCCTCTACCCTTTTTCACCAATTTAGATCCGGATAAACTAAATGCATTACATGACTCGTTCCAGATTTCAGTTGGTGAGCTATGCAGTATTTGGCTTCTTGTGTGAGAAATATACTCCCATCTGTAATTGTTACCATCTGTTTGGTATTCAGGGTGTAAAAATGTAATGGAGATGAAGTCATATTTCATATTCTTTTCTCCATTTGGAGGTAAGAATGAAGCTATAACAGCCTGTAAATGCATCTGCTGGTGATAAGGTAGTACAGCTGGAAATGGGATGCTAGATTCTGCACGGTTCAGAAAGCTTGTGTGTAGAAGCTGTTATACTGCAGTGTGTGCTGGTATTCTGTGATCCCATGAGATGATTGAGATAACATATAACTAGGGTGGAAGAAAAGTATTTTTGCTGGTGTGATGGGAATAACAAGTGCAAAATGTCAAAGATACCCTGAAAATAACCATTCAAATTTATGTAAATTGCTTAATTAATTGACCTCATTTGTGCGTGCAGATTTTCTTTGCATTTCCTTTGTGAATTAGTGATTTTTAATTGTACACTGAGACAATATTCCAAGGCTAATTAAACCCTTTAAAGCTATAGGTTAATATCTAATTCTTAAGTAAACACATTTATAAACATTAATCAGATCTAAATTGCCCATTTTATAAATACTGTTTTATTCATTTGTAGCTAATAGATGTACTGTCTGTATTTGTTCTGCTTCGGGCTCAAGGAGTTCAAGTTACTCTGTAGAAGTTACTCCTTTAAATGGTATCATGCTGTTTACTTTTGCATGTATTTCCACTGCTGTTTTATGATCTCATAGAGATTATTGGTGAAGAGACTGTTTGGTGTATAAAGGCTAAACTCAGAGACCCTCTGTAGTCTTGAATCCACTTTATGACTGTGATTGATACAAAGATGGTCTAGGGAGAAAGACTAGGTAAGAAGCAGGGTAAGCTGATCCTCTGATAGAGAGGTAAGGCAAGACGAGCATGTTATCAAATGTAATATACATCTTGAAATTTCAATGAATTATCCTTTCTTGGGAAACTGAGCTGTTACCCCACATGTAATGCAGATTCAGCTTTCAGTGAAAGATAATGGAACATTCCTTGATGCATGAAGTTTAATATCCTCTTCACATTTTCCTGTTAGCATTAGCATTCTAACACTGGAGACCACATATATTTTTGTTGCATAAGTATCCCATTCCCCCTTGGAATTTTCTCTGTTTCTTGGGAAACACTTGCAAATACATGTGAAAGAGGGAAATGATTTTTTCTCTAGTAGGCAGAATCCATTCTTAATTCCTTATTGGCATGAATGGTGAATAAATGATGCTTCACAAATGGTTAATACTACATGGAGAAGGTGGAGGGAGACTAGATATTTATCCATGGAGCACATGATGATGTGTTCAATCATGCAATAATTCATCCTCTTGCTAGACCAGCTGTAAGGGAATTTTGACTGTTTGCATTTCTGCTATGATTTTGTGCAAACAAGAGTTTACAGAGGCTGTGGTCCAGACCTTGTCCTGGTGTGCTAGGTGCTATAAAATTGGTGAACAGGAATCATAGAAACATAGAATAGTTAGGGTTGGAAAGGACCTTAAGATCATCCAGTTCCAACTCCCCTGCCATGGGCAGGGACACCTCACACTAAACCATGTCATCCAAGGCTCTGTCCAGCCTGGCCTTGAACACTGCTGGGGATGGAGCATTCACAACTTCCCTGGGCAACCCATTCCAGTGCCTCACCACCCTTACAGTAAAGAACTTCTTCCTTATATCTAATCTAAACTTCCCTGTTTAAGTTTTAAATGTTTCCTGTTATGAAGCATTTAGAGCCTATACTCATTAAACAGCCAACAGCTGGAGAAAAAGGAGAGACTCAAGAAAGTCACAACGCCTGGCACACCATCATACCTAAAATCTGCAGCAGAGCTAAGATTAGCACTCAGGTCTTATTATTCCCAGTGTGATGCCATGTTTGCTCATGCCAGAGCAGCATATTGTCTTGTATTTTTGTAACATGGTCTTAAGCTGATTATTTTCTCTCAACCTATATAGCTGCTGTGCATACCTTTCTGCTGGAAGTTTTACTTCACAGGGGCTTGTAGCATCCCTTGCCACAGATACTTTCTACATGCTGCTCACCTCCTTTCGTCAAGTCACTGCTAGGGAAGCTGATGAGACTCAGCCTGCTGTTGATCCTTGTTCAGTTTTAGATTAATCCCACAAACTTGCTGCTCCACTATCATTATCTTCCGTGGCCTCATAGCTTGTTTCTGCTCTGTCAATTTTTATATTCAAATTTAATGACTGTGATGCCATAGCCAGTGTTTAGTGTGATCCAGGTATGTCGTCTGTTCTGTCATTGTTTTTTAACTTCAGTCACTGGTTTCTTTCTTAAGAAAAGCGATCAAGTTTGACTGCTATGGTTTTTCTACAGACTCACAGAGCTTATTACTCACAGCTCTGATACCCTACATGGCTGGGCTTTTTGTTTCTCTGAGATTTTTTTGTCTGTTTTACTTGAAACTCATTCTGTTGTTTAGTAGGGCTGGAAGTTAGACTTACAAAACAGTAATTACCAGGGTCAAATGCTGGGAGATTGATACCATGTCTAAATCTCTGGAACTTCTCCATAACATTTTCAAATATCTGTCGGTAGTTGTGTGCATTTATTAGCTAACGAGCTGAAATCTCTGAATGCCTATCAGCTGAACAGCTGAGGTTGCCTTATTCAAAGTGTGGATTTTTTCTTTAAGTTTGTTTTTGTTTGCTTTTATTCCAAGTCCATAGTCTATTTCATTGTCAAAGATAGGCTTAAGTCTTCAGTAATGGACAATAATAATAGAGGAAAAGGTCTTTCCTCTCTTCTCCCTCCTCTCCTTTTCTCTCCATATATATGCATACGGATACATATATATAAATACACACATGTAGAATCATAGAATGGTTTGGGTTGAAAAGGACCTTAAAATCACCCAGTTTCAACCCCCTGCCTTGGGCAGGGACACCTCACGCTAAACCATGTCACCCAAGGCTCTGTCCAACCTGGACTTGAACACTGCCAGGGATGGAGCATTCACAACTTCCCTTGGGCAACCCATTCCAGTGCCTCACCATCCTTACAGTAGAGAACTTCTTCCTTATATCTAACCTGAATTTCCCCTGTTTAAATTTAAACCCATACATCTATATATATGATCTTAAGGTCCTTTCCAACCTTAGCTATTCTATGATTCTATGATTTTATGTATGTATATAACATATATGCATGTTAACGCACACAAATATACATAAACCACAGATTTTTAAGTAAGAAGACTAAAAGTGTCTTATAACCTCTGGGCTATCTCAGGCTTGTTTACAGTCTTGCTTCCTAGACAACCACGTGCAGATAACTAAGTAAAGCACTTATGAAAATCGAAGGAGACGTATCAGGCAAAGGGATTACTCTATTACACTTGGAGTTTTCTCCTCCATTTCATAGCTAACTGCACTTGTCTCGGTGGGTATGCTTGAATTTGTGGGCTCAAACTTATTTACTGTGAAAAGGTAAGAAAAAGCAAAAAGTTACCTGTAACAGTCCTCTAAAAATATAGACCTAATTAAATACAAGCAAAGAAAATCCAGCTGAGTCTGTGTGAAACGGAAGATTTCTGCGCTAAAGGGTTTGAAGGGCAATTTATTATTGCTTTCAGTTTATATTCTGTAGATTTGTCCTCAAGAGTCTTGGAACTGAGATCTGTTCTGAAAGGGCTCAAAAATATACCTGAATTTCTCTTTGCTAAGTTTGTAACCACGTATTCAAGTGGCTGGTGTGAGCTCCAGTTGACATTGACAAACCCTTCCTGGCATAAGCATTCGTGGACAAATCTGGCATAGGAATATGCCCAAAATATGTACTCAGATTGACTGAAAACCAGCCACAAGTTGGCCCAAGATTGCTAAAAGCTGTGCACATTATTTGTGTTTTTTAAGGGAAATGTTGCCCAGCTGTAGTCATTACAGATGCATTGAAACAATTATTATGCCAAGTGAAAGAGAGTCCTGGGGGTGTGCAAAAATGGAGGGTACCTTTTCATCCTGTATACAACAGCAGGCTGGGAATCCCAATTCCATTTGGCAGAGCTCTAAATAAATGGACTTAGTATTTTCTCAGCCTGAACAGAGTGGCCCAAAGAAATCCTTTTTGCTGGTTCAACAGCTGTTTCCCTGAGACATTTGCTCAGATGGGCTGCATTTGTATCCAGTGCAACAATGCCAAATATTTCTGAGAGGTTAAGAAGTCTTATGAAAAGATAGTTTTTTTAAAAGGAAACACTTATACTTGGAGAGTTGCAGCCTGAACCACTGCATTTTTTCTTTATGTATTTTCAATTGTATAATGTTATTTATCAAATTTTCACCATAGATCATTGCAAAATGGGATGAAGACTTTTTTAGTGTGTGTTTATATGCACCTAGTTCAAACACTGACGGGTTGTTTTCCTCATCAGATATGAAAGAAATCCCTGTGTAATTTATTAAATCAGCCTTTTCTATGGCATTTTCCATGGTATGTTAAAGTGGAATCATAACAATTTTGGTTGTAAGGAAGCTCCAGAGCCAACTAGCCCAGCTGTCTGCTTGGAACAGGATTATTGTCAAAAACAGCATCTGTGGATGAGGCCAGCTGGGTTTGACATGCCAAGATATGAAAACCTCTGTGGATGGAGAATCTACAGTTATGCTTGTGTTCTTGTGTTAAACTGCCCTCCTAGTGGTGTGGCTTAACTTAATATCCAGTTATATCTCACATGCCACGCTGCTGCCTCCTTTTACATCTCATGCCACTGTAGAGGACGATTTGCCTCCATCACCCCTGTAGTTTATTTTAATGTAGTGAAAGAACAGCTTGGATTGTCCCTTTACCACCTTTTCAACAGATTAAGTAGTTTGAGCTCCCTGAGACTTTCCCTGCAGCTGTTGTGGCCTAGGCTCCCAAGTACCCTGGTAACCCTCAGTTGGAGCCCCTCCACTTTTTTAACATAATAATCCTGTTGTATCCTATTCCTATCCTATTCTTAGTATTCTTATACCATGATTTTGGTAAAACTTTCCTATACTGCGCTGTGTTTGTTTATGGTTTGGTTTATGGGAATTCTTTGGATGAGTGGAGAAAAATGGAAAATGTGCGAAAAAAAAGAATCTGTGTAGGAATTTTCTTTAGAATCCAAGACGGTTGGATTTTGAGTATTGAAAAAAAACCACAAACAACCCTCCCCCAAAATACCAAACAAACCAAACACCAATATCCACCAAAGGACCAAAGAAGACCTCAAACTTTCCCTGTTACTTCTCATCTCTGTCTTCCAACCAGAATTCCTACGATAAATTATCTTGACATGACTATGCTCCTTGAGCAGAACTTTTGTTTTAAGGACGATCCAAAACCTACAATATTAATTTTGGCAAACTGAGGCTGAGTGCAAGGAGAAGTTTACCTTCAATGAAAAAAGGGTTATTTAGGGTGGCTCATTTTGTTCGGGTCACCTAAAATTAGACTACAGAAAAGTAACTTCTATGTTACTGCACAGAACAAAGCAGGATGGCTTAAAAGATTGCTTCCATCATGGATTACTTTAGGGAATATGTTATACATACCCACCAATACATACCAAGATGCTTTTGCTGTGATTGGTTATCACGTTACAAAGCTGGGATTGCTCTCACCCATAGCAGTACTTGAAGAAATCTGTATTTTTATGTTGGCAGCAATGAAAAAGTCCTAAGGTAGATTCAGCTAATCAAAATCTGAGAACAGCTTGTGTCAAGGTGCCCTCTGGTGACCCCATAAGTAAAGGGCCATATGTTAACCACTTTTCCTGTTCACAGCCATAAGACCGTGATTTCCCTCTGGACTCGACTCCACTCCAAGGAAGACAAAGAAAACATACAAAATTTCACTTGATCTTTTTCTGTCAGAGCGGAATGAGGCAGCCAAAGGGAAGAGTGCGGAGCCTCCTGGGCTTGACTTTCAAGTGCTATTTGTTGATGAGGCCAACAGAGTTATGTACACGTGCTGTCTGCTTTTTTGCTATGTGATCTCCCATGGAAGTCAGTGTGAGCTTCCTATCGGAATCTCTTCCTGTTTAGATGATGGGATGGTGGGTGCTGAGTCACAACCAAAGTCAAAGAAAACAAGCTAATAACAGGTTATTGTTATAAGGAAGAAGTTCTTTACTGTGAGGGTGGTGAGGCACTGGAGCAGGCTGCCCAAGGAAGTTGTGAATGCTCCATCCCTGGAAGTGTCCAAGGCCAGGTTGAACAAACGGAGCCTTGGGGGAGACGGCTTAGTGTAAGGTGACCCTGCCCATGGCAGGGGGGTTGGAACTAGATGATCTTAAGGTCCTTTCCATCCCTAACAATTTTATGATTCTATGAGAAAGGAAGCAATGCCAGACTGAGACCAAGAGTGACAATAGTGGTCCTGCCGCGATTAAAAAAATTAATTACAAAATGAAAAAGTTCATTAGGTTTTTTTTTTTTAAGTTATCTCCTCCCTTGTATTTGAAAATAAGCCAGTGTGAAAGGATCCAAAGAAAGAATAAAAAAAAAAATTAAAAAACCCAAGCAAGAAGTTGTGAATTTCTGGATTTTTTTTTGTTTTTTGTTTTTTGTTTTTTTTTTATTTTAAGTTAGATTGAAAACAAAAAATCTTTTAAGTTTTATGAATAATAAAGTGGGGAAAATACATTTGAAACTCTAGAACACCTTGATGGATTGATTTTTACTTTTGTGTATTTCAGTCACTTTCACATCTTTTCATGATACGTGATCTAATGCTATTCTATATGTCAATGTAGCTTAGCTCTGGAAGTGACCACATATTGTTGAAATAACTATTTTCAAAATCATAAAGGGCAACTGCTATTAGTAAAGACAGAAATGCCTCATTTCCTTTGATGAATCAGTGTCCTTAAATGTGAGGTTTTTATCAAAATATTCAACATTTTAATACAAATTATTGAATTATACTGCAAGTAGAAGACTCTTTAAATGTTCAAGCATTTCACTACAGGAAACAGGAAAGAAGTTGATTATCAGAAAAGCTGTTTCAGTCACTGCTAACTGGCAGATGCCCTTAAATATTTTTACCAAGCTAAACTCAAATATTTTATGCTTTATTGTATTATGCCAGCATTGATAGATGACATTATTTTGTGATACTGTGAAATACAGTAAATAATAAAAAAGAAATCATTGAGCATGTAGGTAAAAATCTGTTATCATGATTCAAGATGTGATGAAGTTTTTTACCAAAACAGCAATGAACCCTCCCAAAATGGGTATATGAATTAGGCTTTCTGAATATTTCATCTGCATCAAGTGTATGTTTTCTTCCAAATTTTAATCAATATTGTTATGCATTTCTAAATGCATTGATCTGGGGAAAAAATTGGGCATTTCTCATTTGTATATCCACATTTTTGCTTAGCTTGTCAAGAGTTTTGTGCTACTCAAATACTCTCCCTATGTGTTCTTTATGAGGGGATCATTTGCACATGAAGAAAGCACCTGCAGGTGTAGCCTTTAGCTAAGTACTCTGTTTCTGAGGCTTGTTCCATAATATAAATGGATCTTCTATTTCACTGCAAACTACCCCAGAAGAGAATGAGAGTACAGACTGTCTTCAGACAACATGCAGGACTCTCTTTTCTTCAGCACATGGGGAAGGACAAGAATCAGAAAAGGCCAAAAGAAAAGCTTATCTCTGCTGCTGCTGAATTGCAGATGATATCTCCAGTTTCCACTTGGTGGATAGGTGGTGCGGATTAATAGAAAAGCACCAAAGCGCTGCAAAGTCATGAAGTAACCTTTATGTATGTCACAGAATCATAGAATGGGTTGGGTTGGAAAGGGCCTTACGATCATCAAGTTCCAACCCTCTGCAATGGGCAGGGACACCTCACACTAGACCATGTCACCCAAGGCTCTGTCCAACCTGGCCTTGAACACTGCCAGGGATGGAGCATTCACCACTTCTTTGGGCAACCTGTTCCAGTGCCTCCCCACCCTCACAGTAAAGAATTTCCTTATATCTGACCTGAACTTCCCTGTTTAAGTTTGAACCCATTTCCCCTGTAGAACTAAGTATCCGAAGACAATTTTTGCAACCTGCAGGATTTAAGAGTTCAGTAGTGGTGACAATCAAGTTTGCATTGCGCCTTGTGTATCCTTTTTCCCCCCCTTTCTTTTCATTTGGTAAGTGAAATTCAATTCTCCTGACTGTTGTTATTCTCCTGACCTGCTGGTCACAAGGAGAAAATAAAGCATGGCAGTAAAGTACAGCTGTAAAGTCACATCTTGGTGGATAATGCAAGGAATGAACAGGCAGTGATCAGTTTGAGAAGGTGTGTCTGAATCCATCAGTCAGAAGGAAGATTTCTCACAGAGAAAATATATCCATACGTCAGCAGCTAATAGGAGGTTATACTGAATCATGCATTTCCGTTATGTTCACTTCTTTCAGAAAGCAAATTGATGGGGTTTTGCTGTATACGAGAAAATGATTATATGCCATCATGTTGTGATAGTTCTGAAGATCCGGGTTCCACTAATTCCTAAGCCTTATTGGTAGACTGAGGAGAATCAAAAGGGAGGAACTACACCTCCCTTATTATTGTATTACTGGCAATCTGTGACAATATCATTATTCTAGGAGTCCATTGAATTAGTTATTGGACTACCGCATAAACCCAGCATAGGTAATAGATGTCCAAGCCGATTCCTTATTTAAGTTGATGTCTTCTACTTCACTTCTGCTTCTCCCCAGCTGCTCTCTTCTCACAGCATCCCAGCTCTGCTCTTATTCTCTGACTGCAGTGGGGTCCCTAGTAGACCACAGCAAAGCTCAGCAGCTCTGTACTAAACTGGAGACTTTGGTTTACATGGCTGTCTCTGGAAGGGGAATTGTCTAGAAGCATCCCTCATTTCTTCCAGCATCACTGCTCCTTGGGAAAAAGACTATGCTTGGAGGGCTCAAGATGACTGCTGCCACGTACAGGGGGAGATGATGACAAGCTTTGGTGGCAGTAAGAGGTTGAAGGGGCTCCCTGAGGAAGTGGAGTTGCATCCCTAAGTGATCTCCTCTGTTTTCCCCATCTCTCCAGTGTCTATCACTAACTCCACCATTTCTGATTTCCTTGTCAGAGAATTGGAGTCATACCCATATGATGTGGTGGAAAAAACATGAAATAAGGCAATTTTGCTGAATAATCTGGTACAGGTTTTGAGTACAAACCACATGAAGGGGAGAAGAACCTTCCAATAGCTGTATTGGTACAGTTTCCTCTGAAAGCACTAGCAGCCATGTATGCATTTATGTATTGTTTTAAAGGTAGGAAAGGCAAATATAACAAATTCCATCAGAAATTTCATAAAATTCATTAAAAGGCAGAGCCCAGAGCCTGCAGGTTTCTTAAAGGATCAAGGTCCTTGTGCAGAGTAAAAATACATGCAAAGGAAGCTGACCCTGATAAGATTTGAAGCTGTTGCATGTAGTCTCAGAATTCTTTGCCTCTTTTTACTGCTGTGTAGCTTGTTCCTAAGGAACATTTGAAGGGAATGTGAAACTGATTGCTGTCAGAGACAAGACAAGATGTTCAAAAGAAAATTAGAAGTGTAGAGCTTGCAGCCACAAAATGGCATTGTTAGGGAAATCATGGCAAATCTTAAACATTAATTCTTAGAGAGAGATGGAGAATGTTTATTTCATTTCAATGGCATGTTATGAGCACAACATGACAATATCTTGCATACATGTAACAGTTTCAGTGCTTGAGGATAGATTAGGGTGTTCTGGCCTTTTCAAAACTACCTGCCTGCAAGTGGTATGGTAAATATTACCCTTACTGAGATTATAAAGGTGTCTTTCCCTATTCTCTTGTATTTCACCAGGTGAAAGATTTTATTTATTTATATGACCTCACTTGGAGTATTGTGTGCAATTCTGGTGACCTCAACATAAAAAGGGCATGGAACTGTTGGAACAAGTCCAAAGGAGGGCCACGAGGATGATCAAGGACTGGAGCACCTCCTGTAGGAAGATAGGTTGAGAAAGTTGGGATTGTTCAGCCTGGAGAAGAGAAGGCTGCGTGGAGACCTCATAGCAGCCTTCCAGTATCTGAAGGGGGCCTATAAGGATGTTTGCCCTGTAAGTCTCATACTGATCACTCCATCCCTAAGAAAACCTTTTGCAGCAACTCAAGATTTCTCAGTATTTTTAGACTAAATCAATAATCTATGAAGCATTCATTTTTGGAAGTACCTTGTCATTCCACCCCCTATCCTTTTTCCTCTTCTCCTTCAATCCTGTGTTCCCAGCAGAGAGCAACTGCAATTAGTTAAAAGAATAATTTCTTGTAGGCATCAATTAAAATCAGGATAACATGAATTGTGCTTTGCACGCTTGCATGGTAGTTGCTATAACTGACAATTGAGTTGCAGAAAATGGGACTCCAGGAATTAAAAATAAAATAAGCATCACCTATAAATCCAGTTTGTTTAGTTTTGTTTGGTGTTATTGGTTTACTATTGGCCCCCATCTATCCCCCTAGACCTTACCCTGAAAACCTAATACAGGCGGGTACTCCATATAAGTCCTGGATGAACTTGACACCTTTTCTTGGAAATGGTTTTGTTCTTTTCAGAAACAACTTTCTAAGACACAATCTCACTTCAGTTGTAGCTGTCAGCTCCATTGTACATCTGAAAAGGAAATTTTCATCTTGCTTTACGCTGCTCCTGTTGGATTCAAGAATCCAAAAATACAGAATCAAAGAATCATAGAATGGTTTGGGTTGGAAGGGACCTTAAAGCTTATCCAGTTCCACCCCCCCTGCCATGGGTAGGGACACCTCACCCTAAACCACGTTGCCCAAGGCTCTGTCCAACCCGGCCTTGAACACCGCCAGGGATGCAGCATTCACAGCTTCCTTGGGCAACCTCATCCGGTGCCTCACCAGCCTCAGAGTAAAGAACTTCTTCCTTATATTTTCCCCTGTTTCAGTTTTAACCCGTTACCCCTTTTCCTAACACTACAATCCCTAATGAAGAGTCCCTCCCCAGCATCCCTGTAGGTCCTAACACCGTGTATTTCACCTTTTAAGAAACTTATGGCTGTCTTGGTAATTACCAAGTCATAAATCTCTACACATCAATTGGATTGAATTAAATAACAAATGTTTTAAAGCATGTTAACAAAAGAAATGTTGGAATCCAGGCATTTGGATTTGCACAGAACTAGCTGCTTAACAAAGCCATGGGTAGACAGTGGGAAACCAAAAAAATTATGATAATTACCTTATAAAAGTTACTGTCCCCCAAGAATCATGTTTATTGCTAAAATCTTCCAGAAATGCCGAGAAGATAAATTTAATCCTGATTCCTAGCTTAGCCATTAGTTTTAATGGACATAAGTGTTATAATCCTTAGGAAAACCAAGATTTTAATAAAATACAGGAAGGAGTAGAAAAGCAAGGAGAATATCCTGATAAACTGTAACTGACTTTGGATTTAATATGGGGTTTTTTTTGGTGTTCCTACAATTTTCAAGCAATAATTCTATATTCTAATAATATTAAAAGATAGAGGACTTGAAGTTTGTTTTAAAAAGCTAGAAGCAAGAATCTTTCTCCTCTCTCTTGTAATTGTTCTCTTTTACTGTACAGAATCTCTTTTTCATATTCATACTTTGCATTCTTGCAATAACATGATGCTGCTGCACTAGTGTTTTATATTACTGATGCTAATTTCTTCCATCTATCAATATTTGTCCAAGTCAAATACCAGATCAATTTCTCGTCAGAAATTCAGACCTGCACAACATAGCTGAACCAACAAATATCACCATGGGACGGTATAGGAAGCGTATCAACACCTTAGTCATCTACTGTGACATGGCAGTCTTCTGCCTTGTGCAGACTTAGCGTTCTTTTTCAGTTCTATCCATGATGTGTGAAGAGAATTTGGATGGAGAGAAATAGGATGAAATGGAAATGCAAATTTTTTGAAGAATCTCCATAAAAAGGTTTTTTGAGAGAAATATATATATATTGGTCTAGAATAGTTGATCAAAATCAATATAGCATACAATAAAAACTATAAAAAATAATTTCAGTAAGAAGAAAAAGACTTTTATAAAAATTATGAAGTAGATTCAATGTAAAGTTGTCATGGAGGTTTGTATGCTGTATGTTCTGATGGGCAGTGGTTTTAGGGGGTTTAGTGCATTTTTACACTGGAGTGCTGCTCTTCAGCACCTCCATTGGCTGATGGTTGTTTTTCTGTAGCAGTGTCAAAACAGGCGTAAATGCTACCATTAGACAGAGACTGTATCCATCATGGTGACAATCAGCAACATCATTAGATGAATCTTTACCAACTCTCCAATGACCATATATAGTATAATTATAGTTATTTAGTAATTATAGTGTATATATAGTAATTATATAGTGCCTGTGCAAAAGGATTTCTAAGTATTAGAATTTTAAATGTTGCCACTCACTCACAGCCCTTGATGGACCATAATGGATATTAATATAGGTTGAGTGTGTGAATGCTGGACAAGACGTCCCCATCTGCCCTGAGCAATGTTGACAACACTTTCCCTCTCTCAGACAGGAACACGGTGTCAGGAGACCAAAAGTTCATGGCTTTATCAGAAACCCCTTCTTGCTCTTGCTACCTGGAAAACCCTGCCTCACACTTTCCAGCTGGGCTTTTCATGAAAAAACACATTAAAATAATCATTTTCACAGCAGTGTCCCAGATGCCATATGCATTGTCACAGCCTGCTGCATGCTACAGAACATTTGCTAGCCCAGCAGGAGCCATGCAGTCAAAATTGGTGAGCAGGGCACTTTGGGCCAACTTTATCCAACCTAATGCTGTTCCAGCTCCCATGAGGAAAGCATAGGCTGTGATATTCCTGCCTCATAAGGAGCCAATATAAACTGTGAACAGAAGTCAGAAGGTCTGGGTTTTCACTGTATGTTCTTTCATGGTGCACCCTAAAACAAACTTCTTACTCTTCCTCTCCACCTTCACAGTTCATCGGCTAATTAGAAACTCTTATCACAGAATTTTTGATATCAGACTCATTCATCAAGTGTTCCCTAGAAAGCTCAAATATGTTCTTTTGAAGAAGGATTCTCTAGTGATGTTCCCTCCTTCCCTGTACTTGCTGCCATGTTGTCTCTTTACTCTTCCTTTATGTTACTCCCTTTACTCTTCTATTTACTGATAAAATTACCTTCTTGTTGACCTCTGTTTATCTTCATGGCAGCATCCCAGAAGAAATTTGCAAGTTTGTTTTTGGTGCAATACTTCTTGTGTTTGGAGATATGAGAAACGTTCTGTTTAGCTCTTGCTCTGTGCCAGTCTCCAAAGGGGCCTCATTCTCCTTCACTCATCTCTTCAGCAGCAAGGTTAGCCCTCACATTAGCACCAGCAGATGACTTCTATGAATGCTAGCAGAACTCCTAGCACCATGCAAGGTGTAGTGCCTAGGTATTCCCACCAGAACTGTCTCTCATAGTATTTTAACTCTTGTGCTTGGTCCAAAGCCCCTGGTAGCCCCTGTTTTTCATTGGTCTTGAGTCATTTCATATTCCTGATAGGTCAGGATACTCCTTCTGTTTAGAAGGTCTTTTGTGGCTTTTCATTGATCTCAGAAAAACTATTCATGAACCATCCAACCAGAGAAGAAGGAATCTGGGTCTATGTGTGGGTCACATTGGAGCTAAATGGTTCACCGTCAGCATCATGTGGGGAGAGGGAAAGAGTCAACACTGCATCTGGACACAGTACATGGCAGGATGCTGTGCTGACTACATCTGCCCAGCTGTTAGCCGTGCATCTCAAGCTACTGCCGACACCCAGTCTATGTCCCTGTTTCCCTGTCAAGAAGTCTGAATTGATCCCAATTTATCACAGGATGTGACTAAACATCAGCATTTTAGGCAACCACAGGGAGCAGGCTCAGTCTTGAACATCATTATGCTGAGAACAGCCATTGGGATATAATTTAGAGCCACATAAACCAGATGAGCCTTTCATGGGAATAGTGCCCAGGCTACCTGTGATAGATTAGCTACCTTCCTGGCTAGCTCTTACAGGCCAGGTCTCTGCTGTGGGTTGGAGCCAGCAGGGATGGTCTCAGTGTGACAGTGGTTATGGTGGGGATTGGCTCAGATGAGTGGTGAGAAGGGCAAGAAAAGACATAAATCTGGACTGTGAGTGCATGTTGTGTTTTGAGTGAACAAAATGACACCTTTGGAGAAGGACTGGTGGCTATAGCAGAGTGTGCTGCTGGTGTGCTTAAGCAATAAGCCAGCACATCTCTAGCTGTGGAGAGTGTTTGGGTCACTTGTGCTGGCCTAAAAACCTTCAGCTCTATTCCTCCTGGTGCTGTGTCTTCTTCAGTCTGTTGGTTTGGGCTGCAGGGCTTCCATTTACAGGATTCCTGTTTTTCCTTTCTCTTAGCCACGGGAGAGCTTATCAGATAAAAGAAACTTGTGGAGTGACAAAGATTGATTAAAAGTGAGGCGGAATGGGATTTTTATTTCTGCCTCTGTAAACACCTGAGTGACAGTCAGCTGTGTATGCCTGTGGTCTTATCAATAACAGTTTATGTGAGATGGGCTTGCACTAAAAGGTTTTGTATTTAAACATGCAAATCTTTGGAGACTTGAATCTTAGCAGCATTACGTAAAGGAATCAGGTGCTGTACTATTTCAGCATCAGGGAACAGCTGGGATAAACAGGCAATGGTTCAGAGACAGATGACAAAAGCAACAAGATTTGGGGATATTCCAAGGGATAATTCCCCAGAAATTCAGGTCAATATATGAAATTTTGACTGAGACATTTAAGAAGAAGATGAAAGGCGTAATTCAGATCTCATTGTTCTTTTCCTCATTTCTCACTTCATAATGGAGGATTAAGTGATACGTAATGACATTACAACTGCTTTTAAAACCTGAACAAGAAAATACCTCTCTGGGGTTTTGGGGTGATCTCTGCCTTTTGCAATCAAGGCTCAAATTTTTGAATGCAACAAATTATCCATTGTTTTTATTACAGAATAATAAACTGATCCCTCGCTGGGGTCCAAATCCTGGTTTTCAATCAAAGGCTTAGGGAAGAAGCAAGCTGCAGGTTTTGCAATCTATACTAAGTAGGACCTCTAGAGCGTAACAGTGTCTGTCACCTTTCATTACTATGGGACATACGCAGGGATGAAGGGAGTCACAAGAGACCATTTAGAGGAGTCCTTGGTGTTTTATCAGCTTTCTGGAGGCCTTTGTAAGACTTTCAGCCAATATGGGCACATCAAGGATGAAATTCCTTGATGGAATTTCTCCTTCCACTTCTGCCAGCAGAGTCTTTAGTTCATGATGCTCTGCATTGCCCAAAGGCCTAACTGAGGAGCAAGGGCCTATTTACAGTGAAACTTCTATCTCAGATCAGGCTAAAGGAAAGTCTGTAACAACACATAGGAATTAGTCCACGTCTCCTCTGTGCTGGATAAAAAGAGAAAGACAAGAAACTCTCATGAGAGTTTCCCTTTTTGAAACCAGAAACTTGTCTTGACCTTTCTTTGTACGCTATAAATAAATAGAACAGACAGTTTTTCTTCTGAGCTCTGTTAAGGGCCCTTCCACTCTCAAATTTTGCTGTGCCATCTTCTGAATTAAAAATATTTTTTATTTGCCCTTCTTTTTCCATCATGCATTTCAGAGATGACCCATGTTTATCCCATGAAATCCCATGATTATCCCTGTGATTATCCCTTTCACAATTCTCAGTTATTTTCCAAGGGACCAGCTTCTTCAGCAGGATTCATTCTGACAACAAGGGTGCTCAGTGGGACCTGACAGAGATGTCATTGCAATCCCCATGTCTGTTTAGGATGCTGCAGCATCACAGCTGAGATGGCTCTTAACAGAAGCTCTTCTGGTGCTATTAGGAACTGGAATAAAAAGCACCAATGTGAGAGGCTAGAAGTGCTTAAAGGTGTGAAAGGCAGGCAAGATTTGGCTTGAACCTTAAGCAGGGTGAGAGAGGAAGGTCTAGGATGTCAGGGAAACAAAAGATTGGGTAGAAGGAGGGAAAAAAAAGAAAAATAGGAAAGAATTTAGATCACAGGATTGTGAGACTGAAATTTACAGGAGAGAAACACAAAAACTGTAGTGATATTTCCCAGGTCTTCTTTTAACAATGTCATAAACAGGTTGTCTTCTAAGGATCTCATGCAGTAGTTTAGTTAATACAGCAACAGGGAAATAAGTCATCTGATTTATTTGGTATTCCTTTGATATTACTTTCTCTCTTGAATTATGAAGTACCTATTCCACAGTTGTTTTATTTACTTGCTTTACCTCTTTGTACTAATTTTCTCGGTTTTGATTCTTCCCATGGCTTTGCATTTATAATAGACCCTCAACATTATTTTGGTGTTGGCATACTGCCAGAATTATAGTTTTGTTTTGTGCTGGAGTGGGTGACTGTAACAACGGAGACAGAGGAGAATCTGGCTCTACTTCAGTGTCTAATCTTACATAAAGTAGGTACAGGTGGTACGTTTATGTCTGTCTCTGTCTCACTATTTTTTTAACAAAACAGTGCTCAACTCTTGGCTCTGCTGTGGTAGTACCTTGGGATAGCTCATGGGGTGTATTTCTTCATAAATTGGGAATAGTGCTTCCAAACTCTTACTGTCTGTCTTTTATGCATGATTAGAATGGGTGAATCAGAGCCTTTTAAACGTGTTTCTATAATAGTGATCCTTGTGGTGTCCCCACTCTGAGCTGAGAGGAGGTGGTGTTATCACAGGACAAATATTGGTGGTGTTGCATTTTGGCAAGACTACAGAGCGTTTAGGAATTCAACTGAATTTGGGATCTAAGCTTTATCTTTCTCACATAACTTTTCATACAAGGAAAGTGTAGTAATGTATTTTCAGTTTCTAATTTGTTGTTGGTTTTTGGTTTTTTTTTAACGCTAACTGTTCTTTGTCCACACCTTTAGAACTGCTTCAGTCCTTCAGCTGTCCACAAGTGTTAAGTTGTTCAATCAGGATAACCTGATTCATGTTACCTCTTCAGCTCTACTGAGAGAATTGTTTTTTCTAATACAGATACAAGCAGAATATGATTTATCTATTTATTTATAATCCATTTTTCACTATGTGGAATCAAAGACATTTTTGGGGTGTGACTTCAGGGTCACTTCACAAAATATAATATTACTAATCTTGTAGTGAAGTCTGTGTGTATTTAGCCAGAATAACTCATAATAACTTGAAAATAATTGACAGACCTTTAGTACCCCTCTCACTGGCTGAAATTTAACCTACTACCTGTAATCTAGTAGGTTAAAAAAATCTTTGAAATGAAAGAGATGTAAAAAATATACTTAGTTGTGATCATAAAATCATAGACTACTTATGATTTAGTGTTGCAAAGGACCTTAACATCATCCAGTTCCAACCCCCCTGCCATGGGCAGGGACACCTCACACTAAACCACGTCACCCAAGGCTCTGTCCAGCCTGGCCTGGAATACCACCAGGGATGGAGCATTCACAGCTTCCCTGGGCAACCCATTTCAGTGCCTCACCACCCTTACAGTAAAGAACTTTCTCCTTATATCCAATCTAAACTTCCCCTGTTTAAGTTTTAACTTATTATCTCTGGTCCTATAACTAGCGTCCCTTGTGAAGAGTCCCTCCCCAGCATCCTTATAGGCCCCTTTCAGATACTGGAAGGCTGCTAGGAGGTCTCCACGCAGCCTTCTCTTCTCCAGGCTGAACAGCCCCAGCTTTCTCAGCCTATCTTCATACTGGATGTGCTTCAGTCCCCTGATCATCCTCGTGGCCCTCCTCTGGACTTGTTCCAACAGTTCCATGTCCTTTTTATGTTGAGGACAACAGAACTGCACACAATACTCCAAGTGAGGTCTCCTGGGAGTGGAGTAGAGGGGCAGGATCACCTCCTTCAACCTGCTGGTCACGTTCCTTTTGATGCATCCCAGGATACGGTTGGCTTTCTGGGCTGCAAGTGCACACTGCCAGCTCAGTGTGCACACAGTGAAATAATTGTTACTGATTGGTAGACCATTTGCAACCTCAATGAATAGGAAAAAGAGTTTCCTAATGGGTCTGATGGAAAGGCTTAAACATGTTTGAATGAAACTGTGAATGACCCGTCCCTTTCATAACTAAAAGTGATTACTTGGAAAAGAATTGAAAAACACTGGGGAGAGGGATTCTTGAACAGATATTTGTACAGGACAGAAGAGTTCAAAGTACTCAACCAGTGAGAGAGAGGATGAGCACCACACTGACAGAAGGAAAAGGAACATTTCTGCAAATTGTGCAGAGGGCAGTGATTTCATTGAATATGAGTGACATTTGGTCTTTAGGGCAGTGTACAAGCCTTGGGACTCATGCTACAACTTGCTGAAATCAGTGGCATTTCCTAGATGAAATTTTAAACACTTAGGTGGTAAATAAATCTTGTTCTGTTTGTGTTGGCATGCTGAAGAAAAGTCTAAAGCACATTGCTGTGATATTTTACTAATCCTATTTTTGCATATAGAAAAATTAAGACAATTGTTTTAATTGCCTTAGCCAAGCTTAAAGACATACAAGAAAAACAGAGATGTCCGGAAATCTGTTCCTCATTCCTGTTTCTCTCCAGTGCTGTGTTTGTGAACATAAGTCCATCTAGAATAGTCATAATTCTATATGGAATTTCTGCAATCAATATTTTATCTAGTTGAACAGGACATCACTGAGCATATTGGGAAAATAAATCAAGGAAGGGTTGAAATATTTCCCTTTCTAGTTCTAATAGTTCCACAAGTTTGAAAATCACAGTCCTCATTTCAGCTACTGCTTTACTGTTCTGCACAGGTAGAAATGGAAGATTTGCCTTTGTTATTATGAGTGTCCAAGTAAGCAATTTATGGGGGAAAAAAAAAAGACAATGCAGGAAGAGCTACAGCCACATACCACGCTAAGTACAATAGTCCTGCTGCATATAATTTAGTGGGAGCACTGCACAGTTGTACTAAATAACAAAAGTGTGGATATTCCTTATGCACTGGTAAGGGTTGAAATGATTCACAGTAATTCATGAAGCCACTATGAGTCTTTTCATTTTTAATGGACTCAATATACTTCCTTTGGCATAGTAAAACTGTACTAATGGGAACAGCCTGCTGGCCTTTGTAGGCCTGATCATAATGACTGAACTCTGTTTGATGACTTCAGCTTCAAAAGTACCTTAGAGATTGTGACAAGAACTGATTGCTACCTCACATTAATAGGAGTATAATAGATAAGCTAAAACTTTAATAGTTCTATTTTGTGATTCGAGTTTTATTAACTGAGATTTCTGCATGTTCTGGTTTTGCTTTTCTGATTATACTGGTTTTAACATGGAATCATAGAAACATAGAATTTTTAGGGGTTGGAAAGGACCATAAGATCATATAGTTCCACCCTCACTGCCATGGGAAGGGACACCTTCCACTAGACCAACTTGATCAAGGTCCTGTCCAAACTGGTCTTGAATACTTCCAGGGATGGAGCATTCACAACTTCCTTGGGCAACCTGTTCAAGTGCCTCACCACTCTCACAATAAAGGATTTCTTCCTTATATCCAACTTATGTTTCCCCTGTTTAGGTTTGAACCCGTCACCCATTGTCCTATCAATACGTCATTTACTGAAATCCTAACTTTACATTTCTGTGTTTTGTAAATCTTGGCTTCTCTCCCTCATGTTATCCTAAGTACATTTGTGTCTGTTAGACCAAGTATAAAATGCTTTAAGGGAAACTCTGTGGAGAAAATGGGCATGAAGTGATGTGTTTTCCCTGAGCCTAGTCTATGCCCAAAGGCATATAAACACTGTTAATAGTGAGGCAGAAGGTGCATATAAATACAAAATACTTGGGCTTTGGACTGTCCTGTATAGTTTCTTCTAGAAGGAGCACTATTGACTTCTCAGATTTCAGTAAATATAAATAGTAAAGTTCGTGTTTAATCTTATGTATGTGTTGAATTCCTAAAGGCTACATGGAGCCTGGTGAAGCAATGAAATTACTTATCAATCTGCTTCGATTCAGAATGCTTGTTAGTAGCACTTGCTTTCATGTTTATGTGATTATTGATCTCTTGATAAAACAGCAGACTCAGAAAAAAGGTGCTATTTATATAAACTTCATACAGAAAATAGCTGTGTGTAGTTTAATATATCCTTTTTAAAACACCTATTTTAGAAAAAAAGTAACATTTTGAATATGGAGAGGCAGAACTGAACAGAAACTTTCAGTAAACTTGGACATCAGGGTAGCTCAGGGGACTGTTAAGGAATTCAAGATGAATAAACTCACAAAAAGTGATGAAAAATGAAAAAAAAAACCCTGATTAAAATCTTTTATTTGGATTTCAATTTATTGTTATTAAAAAGTTACATGACTGTTTTTGAAAGTATCATCTTAACATTCAAACAACGATTAAAACGGAGGAAAGGTTTGTACAATAAGCTAAACAAAAATGTTAATCCTTTTTAAAGAATAAATATTTTTCAACAGGGAAGGTCATGTTGAACTTTGTTCTTGTTACATAAAAGCACATTGAAAACTCCCCTGTTTGTGGAGTTCTGGCAAGCAGCACAACAGAGAAAGAAAAGGGGGTGGAACACAGACAAAAATTGTTGGGATTTAAGCACTTAAGAATTTTATTTTCTGGCCATCAGGCAGAAGGTGGATGCCTGATGTTGAGTTCTTTGGCTTTAAGTCAAAAGAATCAAATTATTTACTCTAAAAGAGCTGCTCCTCCGTTCTTACTATTCTTTTTCTGGCATTATTTTCCATGAACTTCTTTTGGCCAAAACTACACTGAAAGGCAAGGTTCAGATATCATAGGTAAGGCTAGAAGAGTTATTCATGCCATTTAGCTAATCTGATTGATGATGAAATCTGTGAAATTCAGAGCTGAAATCCGTGTGCAGAAGACCTCACAGAAGCTTTATGTGTTACTTCCATCTCAGTTAAAACACCTTTTGAGGACTCCTGTGGGACTAGCATGATGAATAAACCACGTTCTGGCCTGCTGCGCAGGGGTGAGTTTTATCCTTTCTGACCAGCTAAAATGATATGAACCTTAAATAAAGCACATATTGACATTGTAAGACACTGTTAAGGTCCACGGTGTACCATGGTGATGAACCATGACCAAAGTACTCCCAGGGTTGTAATAATCCATTACTGAAATAGCTTCCTTCAAATGACTAAGGCTGACTGTCAAAGAGCTTGGACTCCTAACCCCAAGGCTTGTTATATAGCATTAAATAAATCTTACTTCCTGTTAATTTACCTGCTGTATCTAAGGTCATGAATCATAGGTGACATCAACATGGGATATGTATCTTAAGGTTCTCCATCTAATTATTGGATGAAGTTACTGTTAGGCAAGCCTGGGCTTGCGCTCCCAAAGGGTTATAGGTATATGTGGGTAGCACTGAGAAAAACCTTCTCATCTGCATGAGCTATTGAGCCAGTTGTCCTAATACTGTTCTTTTTAAATTTATGATTATTCTTTTTATTTTTATTTTGGAATTAGATGAACTTTGTTATTTTTTTCAGGAGAACATCCCAGCTATCAGGTAATGCAGTCACATTTCTTCAATGTATTTCAGGTCCACTGGTCTTGCACTTTTTCAAGCTCTGCTAAGAAGCAACATGATAGGAAATTGAGGGTTTATCCTCCCTCAGGCACCACCACTGGATATTCCTTGGAGCTACGGTGGGAGTTAGTCCCATTTAACAAAGTAGGAAGTGGAAGGTGGATATCTCCTAGTCTGAGTCAATGCTCTAACCACTGCATTACAAGAGAAGAGCAATTCATAGAGCACTCAAACTGTTATTCTAAATGGAAAGCGACAGCTAGTATCTTATGAATATCTCAGGTTTTTCAGTGTATGTTTGATACACTGAAATACTTTATTTTGGAAGCACTCTGAGGTTTCCCTGGACAGCTGTCTTGAAAGAATCAGAACCACCCTCATCAGCTTCAGTCCTGGTCCCATAACATCTATTTCTTGTCTTCAAGTAACCCTTCTGACCGCATTACAGTCATTGGCAGTAGTGAACTGCATGTAAAGCACTGTGCATATAGCAAGTGTAAACCTCTCTGACTAAAGTACCTCCATTTACCTTTGAAACAAACAAGGAAATAACTATCAAAGTTCTTAAAAGTTTACTTGCATTTCTCAGAGTAGAATAATCTTCATTCAGAGAATCAAATGGCCTATGGAAACCAATGCACAAAAATAAATCTCCAACGGTATATAGCAATCATAAGGCCCAGTGACCACTGACTCTTGCCAATTTTCTTGAAATAGATCTTAGACTTGATTGGCCAAAGGTTTTCAGTCTTTAATGAACTTCATTTCATGTGTCATAAAATTGTTTTTAGTTAATTAGCAAGTAAAGAGAAATAATAAATTCAAATTTACAGAATTTGCAGTTGTGGTCAATGGCTCAATGTCCGGCTGGAGACCAGTAATGAGTGGTGTCCCTCAGGGATCAGTGTTGGGACTGGTCTTGTTCAACATCTTTGTCGCTGACATGGACAGTGGGATTGAGTGCACCCTCAGCAAGTTTGCCGATGACACCAAGCTGTGTGGTTTGGTTGATACCCTGGAGGGAAGGAATGGCATCCAGAGGGACCTTGACACGCTTGTGAGGTGAGCTGATGCCAACCTCATGAAGCTTAACCATGCCAAGTGCAAGGTCCTACACCTGGGTGGGAGCAATCCCAGGTACAACTACAGGTTGGGCAGAGAAGAGTAGCCCTGCGGAGAAGGACTTGGGGGTGTTGGTTGATGAGAAACTTAACATAAGCTGGCTTCAGTGTGCGCTTACAGATCAGAAAGCCAATGGTATCCTGGGCTGCAGCAAAAGGAGCATGACCAGCAGGTCAAAGGAGGTGATCCTGCCCCTCTACTCTGCTCTCCTGATACCTCACTTGGAGTATTGTGTGCATTTCTGTTGTCCTCAACATAAAAGGGACATGGAACTGTTGGAACAAGTCCAGAGAAGGACCACAAGGATGATCAGAGGACTGGAGCACCTCCCGTATGAAGACAGGCTGAGGAAGCTGGGGCTGTTCAGCCTGGGAAAGAGAAGGCTGCGTGGAGACCTCATAGCAGCCTTCCAGCATCTGAAGGGGGCGTACAGGGATGCTGGGGAGGGACTCTTCACAAGGGACGCTAGTTATAGTACAAGGGGTAATGGGTTCAGACTGAAACAGGGGAAGTTTAGATTGGATATAAGGAAGAAGTTCTTTAACTTTAAGGGTGGTGAGGCACTGGAATGGGTTGCCCAGGGAAGTTGTGAATGCTCCATCCCTGGCGGTGTTCAAGGCCAGGTTGGACAGAGCCTTGGGTGGCATGGTTTAGTGTGAGGTGTCCCTGCCCGTGGCAAGGGGGGGCTGGAACTAGATGATGTTAAGGTCCTTTCCAACCCTAACTATTCTATTATTCTATGACTACTTTTGACAAAGTTGGTTACATTGCATTTTAAAAGATATAAGAACATGCAACACCAGGGTACAGCAAAGAACTGGATAAAAGAGTGGGGAAAACAGGATTGAACAGTCTTTTTTTCAATACAGTAAGCAGTTAACAATGAACTTCTCTGGGTTTGCAGAGCTTAATCTGTTATCTATACATATATTATCATTTCAGGTGATGAGTGATCAGCCAGGAAAAGGTGAAGGTGGTAGGAAGGTAGAAGAAGAAAAAGGGTACAGGGGAATATCTGACAAGAACACTCATTTTGCCAAAACTATTTCTGATTTTTATTTCACAATTGCAGTGTCAAATGTAGACTAGATAGCTGTGGAAAAAAATGACTGAATAACTAGACTGTCAAACAGTTGGCAACTTTTCTTTCCAATATACTGGTAGTTAGAAGATGCCATAAGGAGATGAAATAGTTCTATTTCCCTTACACAGAGTGCAATAATGTGAATATTCTAGCTATCAGGCTTAAAGTATATCTCAGCAAAAGATGGACTGTTGGATGCTGAAGGGTTACACTCCACTGACACCATCCTACCTTGTGTCAGGAAGCAAGCCATCATGACTGCATTTCAGATACTGGAGTACAATCCAGTGTTTCAGATACTGGATACTATTGCAGTAGTTGTACTAGTGCAACGTATTTGAATTCTCATCCTAGGGGTTTGGAGAGAAAAGCAGAACAACTGCCACAGGAAAATCCAAACCTTTGCACAAGATTTTCTTAGTCTGCCTTACAACCAGCTGTTTAGAGCCATCTCAATCTGTAGGCACAATGGCCCCTTCTTTGCATTTTAGACGGGTACTCGATCTACCTGGCTATTGAAGAAGGATGAGAATGTCACCTCTCCCAGCAGTTTTGAGTAATTTCATTAATTAGACTCCTCAAACTATGTGAGCACCACAGTGTTTAATTTAAAGTTTAGTGAGAGTATTGTCAAGTACAGTACCCTGCTCATTCTAGGTTTTCATTTTGGGTAAAACCAATGAAACATTTATATACTTTTTTAAATGCTAATCAGCTTTTGTTTGGCAGCCAGACCAAAATATTAATTATTCTTACAGCCTTAGTCAAGGACAAAGAGCCTGTTGATGAGCTTCAGAGGGACTTCATCTTACATAAACGGGTTATTTAATGGCAAATGTATTCTGTGCTGGAAAAAGGCACGAGGAGCTCTTAAATCACTTGTCAAACCTTGCGGCATTCAAAACTAACAGCATTAGATGAAGAAAGGGACAAAGACATCTCTGAAGATATGTACTTAATGTTCAGCTGTAGTAAAAATACAAGCATAACACTAGAATGCTCAAAGAACAAGTTTGAGATATTGCAGATCATGTTGTAATGCCTGTCTGTATTTTGCATAGTACCTAATTCTGTAAGTTCTCATCTAATGTACTGTGTGGCATTGGTGGAATATTTCTCCAGAAGGGAATTTTAAAACAAGAAGGGATTAAAAAATCAACAGAATGGGTTCAAACCAAAACAGGGGAAGTTCAGGAACTGAAACAGAAAGAAGTTCTTTACTGTGAGGGTGATGAGGCACTGGAACAGGTTGCTCCATCCCTGGCAGTGTTCGAGGACAACAGAGTCTTGGCCAACATGCTCTAGTGTGAGGCATAACATTACTGTAAGGGTGGTGAGGCACTGGAATGAGTTGTCCAAGGAAGTTGTGAATGCCCCATCCCTCATCCCTGGCCTTAGTTTGGACAGAGCCCTGAGAGACATGGTTTAGTGTGAGGTGTCCCTGCCCATGGCAGGGGGGTTGGAACTGGATGATGTTAAGGTCCTTTCCAACCCTAACTATTCCATGATTCTATGACAAAGAATCTCCCCCCACAGTGACAAACAATAAAAACCTTGTCAGAGTGTCAAGAAAACAAGAGTCAAACCCTTAAAATTAAAAAGTAGAAAGAATTTGGGTTAGGAGCATCTGTTTTCCCTGACCCATGTTACAAAGAATGAAGGACATTACATGAGCCTGCAGTGCACCTTTATGCATTTTGTCATAGCTAGTAAAATGAAATTATTTTTTTCACTAAATGGTCAATTAAATGTGGGATTTTATTTTCTTTTTCCCACAGAAAATTTCTTTAAGATACAAAATTTAACAATAATCTCAAAGAAATGCGGACATTTAAATAGCTGCTCAGACTACAAAGAGAATGACATCTATAACAAATGAATGATAAAGAGTATTTGAAAGGACATATTTGTTCATAATTGCCTACTGCAATTTTTCAGAATTTTCTTATATTTAAGTCCCAATGCTGGATGTCAGGCTGAAATAAAATAATCCTCTATCTCATTTTCCTGGTCTTGTTCAGACACTCTTCTCTTGTATTTGTTTCTGAACTGTGGTGACTTTCACTTCTTTGAGAGTATAATTTAATTATACCTCTCGCAGAATATCTCAGTGATGTTTTGTGAATGTCAGAACCTAAAGTCTCAACTTTTCCATATTCAGTTTATAAGAAAACCAGCTATGGCTCATTATGTGCCTTTTCCTCCCTTTTATCTGGAAATCTGAGGGAACTATTCTTTTCACTGATACACATCTAATTGTTGGTCACATTGCAAATGAGCAGAAGATAGCCGCCGTCTATTAAGTGAATAGCTATTTTTCATAAAGACCTTGGTATACATAATATTCAGTGGAGCATGCATAAATTGCACATTTAACCATCCAGAAGAGAAGAACTTTAATAACAAAACAGTTAACAGATCTGAAATATAAATAATGAAATGGAATGTGAACATCTGGAAACATTTAATAGCCAGTGAGCTATCTTTTCCTCCTTTCATCAGAGGTATAAGAATATTATAGCATCACCTTGCTCAACCTCCACCATAAAATTAATTACGTTTGGACAGACCCCATTTAATTGCTCATAAAATTGATCTGACTTTCCAGCATTTATAGCAACCTGTGTGTCATCAACAAAAGTGCTTAGAATAAATAAGACTTTTTCCCACCTCTCTAATATAAGCACAAAATTAAAACTAAATGGATATTCTGATGCATTTTGGCACAAGGAGCAGATATCTCAAGAACAGTGTGCATACATAGGCTTTTGAAGATTTTTCTCATAGAGAGGACATTTGACACAGTAGATATTTAATATTCTGGCACATTATGGTATCACACCACAAAAGGTAGTGTGCTGAAATAAAGGGTGTGGAAGGACTTGGTAGAATTTTGTGGATTAAATGGTATAGAAAAATGGACATTCTTAGCAATTTCAAAAAATCATTCATAATGGAGAATGGGAGAATAAAACAGAATAGAACAGAATAGTCTTTTCAGGTGGAAGGGACCTACAATGCTCATCTCGCCCAACTGCCCAACTGGACCAAAAGTTACAGCATATTGTTAAGGGCATTGTCCAAATGCCTCTTAAACACTGACAAGCCTGGGGCATCAACCACATGTCTAGAAAGCCTGTTCCAGTGTTTGGTCTCTTCTCTGTAAATAAATGTTTCCTAAGGCCAAGTCTGAACCTTGCCTTATGCAGCTTTGTACCATTCCCACACATCCTACCACTGGACACCAAGGAGAAGAGATCAGCACCTCCCTCTCCATTTCACCTCCTCAGTAGCTGTAGACAGCAATGAGGTTGCCCCTCAGCCTCCTTTTTCTCCAAACCAGACAAGGCCGAATCCTCAGCCACTCCTCACAGGACATTCCTTCCAGCCCTTTCACCAGCCATATAGAAGAATATATTCACTGTTCACCAGAATATATTGTTATACAAATAAATATTCACTTTGAGCAGACTCCCAATAACATCTGTATAGAATTGTTCTGGATAAATTTTGTTACTCAGAATTTTGAAAAATCAAAACATTTAAGAAATTTCATCTGGGATGAGCGAAATTGCTTTGCTTAATCCCAGTGTAAAACATTAGATCTTATTTTAGCTTTCTAAAAGTTTTACGTATTTTAAAATGTCAAAATTGCTTGAAACTGTTTTATTTAAAAGCAGGTAAAATTGCCAAATAACTTTTTTAGAAATTTTTGGAGATTGATTTGTCTAAACAAACTAATGGAAAATAGTTTGACTCTTAAACCTGTACTCTGACTTCCTAATTATCTCATTATTTTCTTTCTCAAGATGATATAAGTAGGATTAGCCTTTCACCTATATATTTACATAGCCCATATCTCTGATTTTAAACCCTGTGTTTTATGCATTTGAGCCCAAAACATAGGAGCCTATTTTAATCCAAACTACCTCCTTGTTAGGAAATGTAGTACAGGCATTTTGGCTAAAATCACCTATGTTTAAATGCACGTTGATGCTTTTGATTCAGTTGCCTTTGTGTTCTAAATTGTCATATCAGTGCGGGGTTGTATGACTGCATGCTGCCAAGTGTATTTTTTCAGGTAGTACCTGTGATGGCTTTACTGCAGGATCATCTAGTTCCAACCCCCCTGCCATGACTCACTCTAGACCATGTTGCCCAAGACTCTGTTAGAATACAACCAAATTCTTCAGTTTCATCCTGCTGTCTTGGTTTCTGAAAACTCAGGCACAAGCAGAACATCCATCTGTTCATTTACAGGGATAGTCCTGTTACCACAAATTTAGAGCAATCCTCTGCACAACTTTACTTTTTGTAAGGCATGCAGTCTCAGCCAACCCTGCTCCCATCCACAGACACAATGGAACACCTCTGACACCCTCATTGCTTTGACTTGCTGGAGCAGATGCTGGTATTAACTACAATCCACAGATGAAAGAAAAATAGAAGCATTCTTTTTATTTCCATTTAGGGTGTAAGAACCCCACTAATGTATCCTGTCCATCTCACTCCTGGACTGCTTATTCCAATTTGCCATCCTGGTTGTATCTGCTGGCATTTTGCAGGCATAGGACCGGAAGGTAACCCACAAAGGATTTAGCACAAGTCAAAGACCCAGTCTGAGAAGTGTGGGTTAACTGGGATGGCTCAGTCTGACCCATAAGGGACAAAAACAACAGAGTTTCTTACTCCCTCTCATCTACCTGATCAGGCAAACTTGTTCCTGTCATGCCCTATCCACTGCTAAGTGGTAGGATATTACTTGCCCAGGCCTTGTCATATTTCCTTAAAAACCAGACTGACTTTTGTCTGACTCAGTTTATTTAAAGTCTTCCCAAGGAACAAAATTGGCATTTGGTAAAGTGCTTGGGACATCTTGGAGAAAACATATCATTGCGCTAACAGAAGTGTCAGGATGAATCATCTCCTACAGAAGGCTTTGTTCAACCCACACCACTGCTCGGGTGATGAGCCACGATCCTTCCTCACTCAGAGTTAGCACCTCAGCACATGCAGTAATTGCAGGGGTGGGAAGCAGAGAAAACAGAGCTCTGGGAATATTGATTAGCTGTGATGCAGCTTTGTCTGGTCCAGACAACCACCCCACTGAGGTCCCACTTCATCTTTGCTTTTCATCTTAGGGAGGCAGCTAAGTCATCCCTGGGATCAGTGCTTCAACTTGTCCTTGGACTCGTCATTCTTTGCACTGCTGTGCCTTTGCCTCAGTGATTTTGACTTCAGATAAAAAGCTTCAACAGGAGAGTCAGCTTTGAGAAACTGAAGTTAGGTCCCTTCTTTGCAGCATCACAGCTTCTAAAGAGACCATTTTATTCAGCAGAGGTGTTGGTGACTTTTACTGAGTGTTCATCACAAGGCGGAGATGGAATATTCAGTATTAAGGAACCCACGTGAGTTTCATCATGCCTGTCAAGATTTTGCTGTGATTTAGTTTCACTAAGTAAAAAATATATAAGTTCTGGAAGACGAGAAGCTCAACATGACTCAGCAGTGTGCACTCGCAGCCCAGAAAGACGACTGTATCCTGGGATGCATCAAAAGAAGTGTGACCAGCGAGTTGAGGGAAATGATTCTGCCCCTCTACTCTGCTCTGGTGGGACCTCTCCTGCAGTATTGCGTTCATCTCTGGGCCACGTTCAGGACATGGAGCTGCTGGAGTGAGTCCAGAGGAGGCCACAAAGATGATCAGAGGGCTGGAGCACCTCTCCTATGAAGACAGTCTGAGAGATGAGAGAGCTTGGCTTGTTCAGCCTAGAGAAGAGAAGGTTTTGAGAGACCTTATAAGTCTTCCAATACCTAAAGGGGGCTACAAGAAATCTGGAGAGTGCCTTTTTACAGGAGCCTGCAGGGACAGAACATAGAGGGGATGGCTTTAAGATGAAAGAGGGTGGATTTAGCTTAGATATTAGAAAGAAATTCTCTACTGTGAGAGTGGTAAAACACTGGCAGAGGTTGCCCAGAGAAGCTGTGGCTGCCCCATAGAATCATAGAATAGTTAGGGTTGGAAAGGACCTTAAGATCATTCAATTCCAACCCCTCTGCCATGGGCAGGGACACCTCACACTAAACCATGTCACCCAAGGCTCTGTGCAACCTGGCCTTGAACACTGCCAGGGATGGAGCATTCACAACTTCCTTGGGCAACCCATTCCAGTGCCTCACCACCCTCACAGTAAAGAACTTTTTCCTTATACCCAATCTAAACTTCCCCTGTTTAAGTTTTAACCCATTACTGCTTGTCCTATCACTACAGTCCTTAATGAAGAGTCCCTCCCCAGCATCGCTATAGGTTGGACAAGGCTTGGAGCAACCTAGTCTAGTGAAAGGTGCTCCTCCCCATGCAAGAGGGTTGGAACTGAATGATCATTAAGGTCCCTTCCAACCCAAACCATTCCATGTTTCTTCACACTCAAATTACTTCCTTCTCTTTAATCATATGGGGAAAAAACATGTTCCAAGTAATTTATTTTATTCAATTTATATCGATAATATTTTTTGCAGTTTCTTTACACATAGTGAAGGGAAAAAACCGGAAGTGTTGCTTTGCTGCACCTTTATGTATCAGCTTTGTGTTCTCTTTGCTATTTTTAATTTCTCCTAGGGTTTTTTTTTAGTACCTTTTGGTACACCTCTCTTCCCATCTTTTGTTTGGAAGGTAAGACGGCTACACAGCATTCAAGGTGAGGCTGTCTCGTTGACTTCTGTTGTGACCAGACAATGTTTATATCTATCCATTACTGTAATCTAACTCTAGGACGGAGGAGGGGAAAGGAAAAAAATAAAAGGGAAGAAAAATAGAAAAAGGAGGCTTGCTTTATTTTCAGAAGGTTAAATATTAGCTGTTGCCAATGGACAAGCCAGGAGCCATGGCGCAGACTTTGAGAAATAGCCATTTACACTGCTGAGAATCTGGCTTCCTCTTTGTGACCTTTAATTATTTCAGAGCACCTCTGAAACTTCACAATATGATTTGGAATTGGAGTTATACTTGGCATACTAGCACTATCACTGCATTTTGCTTCCTTTTTCCCCCAGTGGATTTTCATCTCACAGACAGACAGGAAAGCAGGGGAAGGGAGGGGAGGAAAAGGAAAAAAAAGATGTTTTTAATTCTACTTCTGTATGTGGCCACAGAAATCTCTCAAGCTAAACACAGCACAGACTGAAAAAGAGGTGGGAAGAGATTATCAGGAGCTTGGCAAGAGGGGAGTGCAGTTGGTGGTCAGGTGAAGGCTGCTTTGGAGGATAAACAATTTATGTGTTATCAGCACAGGAGACAGAACAGTAGCTCCCTACACTGTGAGGAGATTAAAAAGCAACAATAGCCTTTTCTGTACACCACAGGCCAATCTGCTACCAGTATGGAAAGCTGAGAAGCTGCTTAGAGCTGATGTTTGCTTAATTCTTACCTGCACTCACTTGGACCGTGTAAATAACATGGTGCTTTTCAGAACACATGCGTATGCTTTCCATGTGGCATCGTTTTGTGAAAGACCTTGTACCTAGTTAATCTAGCAGTGCTATATGATTTGCTGTGAGTATAAAAGACATCCCCCACCCCCCCGAGAATATTGTGGCTCAGAAAAGAATGAGGGAAAATGGTTGTATTTTGTTTGTTTGTGTGTTTGTTTTTGTTGTTGTTGTTTTATTTGGGTTGGGGGGGGGTGTTTTGTTAGGGGTGTTTTGTGGGTTTTTTTTTTCCTTTTAGAATTATTTGTAATGGGGTACTGATCATAATCATGACTGTATAACACAAAATAAAGGCCAAAGCAAAACTGGCCTCTTTTGCCAGCACTGTATTTCAGTTAGGAAGCATTGGCTCAGTTTAGACCCAAGATAATTAACACTTTTGATGAATCAGTGCAGCACACCTCCTATTTTGGAAGAAAGAGAGGGATGAAGGAGCAGTCCAGGCAGGTTGTCAAGACACTCAAACAAGAGTTAGGAGACAGGGTGTTGATTTTTTTTTTTGCTGCTACTGATTTTTAATGTGTCCTTGAGCCAACCATTTATCCTTTTCTCTTTCCCTTTTGCCTCTAGGCAACATTTTATCTGCTACCAATTCTTTGCAGGTAGAGACTGGTTTCCAGCAATGCCCCTGACTGCTCCAAAAGAAACATGAAAAGACATTTTCTTGAAGTCCTTAGCACACTGAGAATTGGAAACCCGGGCTCTGTAAGCAAGACTAGAATATACTCTGATACAAGGACAGCATCTTTCTGTGTGCTCCTTTACAGCATCTTAGCAAGACTGTGACTCAATTGCCTCTGTATACATACGGTCAATACCATAATAATAATGAGATGGGTTATTTTGCAAACTCTGCTTACCTGACACAATATATCCTGATGTTACTCAGACTGTTGTAAGCCATCCATAGTAAATTCACTCTTTTTTTTTGATATTATTAGTTGGTAGGTAATCTGGATCAGTATCTGGTTTACAGTCCCAAACTGAGTCACTTACTACAATTGCAATACTACACTAATAAGATTATTTAGGGATGCAGGGACATTGATACAATGACTCTATTATGGTGTCAGATACCACACTCCTCCTGAAGTTTCTGATCTTCAATGCAAAATATATTTCAATTTCATATATTGGAAGGCTGATCCAGACCTTCACTACACTGCTGGTTAGAAAGAAACACAAAGTATATTCTTACTCACAGTAGAATCATAGAATCATAGACTAGTTAGGGTTGGAAAGGACCTTGAGATCATCTAGTTCCATCCCCCCTGCCACGGGCAGGGGTACATCTCTATGTATTTGCTTTTGTTACAGGTTTACCCTTTTGCTGAAACAGCATTTCCCTTTCCTCATGTATATATTCCCCTGATGCACATGCAGAGGACGATCATAATTGTCTTTCTTTTTTTTTTGTATAATGTTTTACTACCAGAGTAAAGGCTTCATAGCATATCTGGGTTCAGAAAATCCATACTAACATCTGCCCCATCGGTATAATATCAAATTGAGATGGAGTTGTAGCTCAAGACAGATACAGATGGAAGCAAACCAGTTTTATTAACTTTCTTTTTAACATGGTTGGAGATATGGGGATTTACACCTCGTGTCTCCTGCTGAATCCAGTCATGGTAAACCCATTGGGCAGAAGGCAAGGACAGGACTCGTTATCATGGTCTCAATTCTTCTCTGAAATTTTTTGACACATTTTTGACCCTTCTTGGGTCTGTTATCTTCTTTTAGGTAGAGTTAGGAATAATTTAGAGCCTCAGAGCATACATTTATAAAAATCAGGAGTTACATCATAACCTTTTCATATATAAGTTTTAATTTGCTGGCTTCATTTAAAGTCTGGGATGTTAGAAAAAAATACTATCTTTGAATCAGTGTCTCCTCTCTTACTGGAAGAGTTTTCAATTTATACTGTACAGAAGAAAAAATACTAATTCTTGCATTTGATCAAGATCTGTCAATATGGAAACAGAAGGGCTTATCCAGATTTTAACATGTTACTCCTGCTTTAGACTGGTGTAAGGTCAGACTCATTCCTGCCATGATTTTATATAAAGCATGTTAATTCCTCTGGATTGAAACATACTAAATACATATTCGTTGTATTATTGCGTTGAGATGATGGAATTTTGCTGTTCCATTTGCAAGTCAGCTTTAAAAGTGTGGCTGGATAGGCTCCTTAGCTGTGCAGGCAGAAAGCTCTGAGCTCTCAGAGGGTCTTTTGTTTGATAAACAATGGTACAGGGAAGACCAGGAAATCTTGCTGCTGCTTTCTTTTCAGTCACAGCATTTCTCAGACTGCAGGCTTGTAAAATGCAAGATATTATATATTAATTATTGCACATTGTTTTTTCTAGCTGAATAATTGATTTCTCTTTCCAGGTGTTCTGCTGCCTGTAGTTTATAGTTACAGTACAATTCACAGGCTGTTCACTGTTGCTTTCCAATGCGCATTGCACAACAGCTTGAATTCTGTTCATTTCTTTCTGGTTTATTGTGGTTTTGTTTCCACAAGCACTTATGAATCAAAAGAATTTTTAAGGATTGCATAGTGAAATAATTGCATGAATCAGGGTTTGGCCTCTGATAACCTTATCATACATGGGATTCAGTCACTGCTGACATTCATAATGTCCCCCTTCTGTCACTGAAACCTGGTGCAGAAGAGGAAATGTTCCCTGTCACACACATACATGCAAACGTGTTCTCCCTGGTTTTCAAAAGTCATTTAATTTTTCTTTACAATCAGCTTAATACACAAGTTCTTTCTAACTGAAGTAACTGAACATGTAATGTTACAAGTATTTTCAAGTGTTTTGGTAAGAAAAATCTGTGGTTTGTTGGTTAGTTGTTTTCTTTCTTATTACATTTAATAACGCTTCCTCTGTGCTTTATGGAAACTAAAGCATCTGATACCTTATATATCCTCTTCCTTTCAGTGGGCCAAACTCCATGAGAAATGCCCATAATATTCTGATGCTTTGTTTCATCTAAGCTGTCATCACCTATTACGTTATCATCTCTGTTTTATGGGTACTTTACTGAAACAAGTAATCCCTTCCATTAGCGTAAAGAGCTGAAGTCTAATGACCCGATTGTCTCAAGAGTTGACTTGGAGCATTTCTACATGGAAAACTACTGATTTTCTGGCAAAATATTTCCTTTTTCTATTTTTATTTGTTTTGTTTCTTCTGGAAAAAAATAAGAAATTTTACTCATAAGCATATACTTTTACACACTCTAAAAATGTTATTTATGTTAAATAAGATGGGAAAATGTTAATTTAAAATGCATTATTAAAATTATTGCTTACTTAATTCAGTGGCAAATATGCAGATACTTGAGGTGCTAAGGAACTGCTCACTCAATCATATAGTTGCTATACTTTCTTATTAAGGAATAACCTAGAATGTGAACTTCATCGTATTGACTTATCACTACATCCATTCTCAGAAGTACTCACATACAAGCATCTCTGCAGGAATTGCTCAGTTCTTGTCTCTAAAAAGTAAGCAGTGCATCTTAAAGAACTCATCAGAGAAGTCTGAATTAAAACAGAAACACTATGATGCCCTCCCACCTTCTCTCAGGTGCTCTGAATGCTATGGGTGATTTTATAGCAGTCTACTACAACAAGCTACTGAAGTGGATCTCTTTTTAAAACTAAGAAATCTTAGAGGAAGCTTGTGCTATGGGGCACTGCTGCTGAAACAGAGCAAAACAGGGTTAATAAAATTAAGGCACCAAACACAAAATGAGGCTGCAAAGCAAATACACTTGTCATGGTTTACTTGCAGTCTCTCTGAGGTGCTGAAGCTGAGTTAGGAGTTGCCACATTACCCATTCCACCAAGGTCAAGAATCCTGAATGAGTTGCTATGGGAAACAAATTACTGAGGTGTCAGCTAGAGCTGAAGGTTCAGATATGAAGGAACTTCATCCATTATATGCTTGAAAGATTTCCGGAACAACATAGGCTGGAAAAGAGCACACTGGTAATAACAAGACCAGGAAAGCAGATGTTTCATTGACCTTTGCTCTATGCATTTGGACTACCCATTTGCCAGCATGCCTGAATGGACCAGAAAGGAATTGCAAATAAGGTTTGCCCTCCTGATGCAATAGTAAATAAACAAATACTTAAAATTTCAGATATTATGTGATTTTTACAGGAAAATATGCAAAAGAAACTCAAAAGCTTATGAAAGTACCTGGGATGCCCTGTTATTAGAGATGAGGGTAGACAGTTGTCAACAGCATTGGTTTCAGTTGGAGGAATTGTATGCCAGTGAAGGGACAAACTAACCTTTTAGGTAGCCCTCCCCCCCCAAAAAAAAACAAAAGCAAAACAACAAACAACCCAGTTTCATTCACTCTGTTCACTTAGTAAATGGTCACTGTGAATGTTAACTTAGCTCAAATTATCTGTGGGAAGAGAATTAGGAGGGCTAAACCTTCTTTCCAACACTGACATTCCTCTTTCCAAGGCAATCTGATACTATTGACCCCATGAAGCTTACCTTCAGATTTGTAGAAGCTGGAACAGTTTCAATTTCCACCAAGAAATAACTTTGACAAATGACAGAATTTATGCTTAATTACGCACAGGCTTGTTCAGAAAAGTTTAGGGTAAATCCCTCTGTCCTAGTTTGATACTGCTGATATAGCTGCTCACTCAGCTTGCAGAAAGCATTGCTATCACTGAAAGAAGAATGAAACAGCTTGTCTTTATAACATCATTTGTCTAAATTTTCTTATCCATTACAGTGTTTTCCATTGCAGAACATTACACTGTTTATCCAGGAACAGAAAAGGGACTTGACTTTCTCAACTGAGGTAGAAGAGAAAACACCTGCTCTTGAGACATTTTATGTTGAATACTGGGTAAAAGAAATAAGTATAATTAATTTTCATTAATGAAGAGATTTTGCTGCACAGCAGATAAAATTCTGGCCATTTCCTTAACTTCAGGCTGTTTTTCCCAGGGGCAATCTTTTCTTCTCCCAGTTGTTCCTACTATTGTTTTTGTTTTGGGGTTCCTGGTTAAATCAGAGAATCACAGAGTTGTTTGGATTGGAAGGGACCTTAGGGAATAAATAGTTCCACCCCCCTGCCATGGGCAGGGACACCTTCCACTAGACCAGGTTGCTCTGAACTCCATCCAACCTGGCCTTAAACACTGCAAGGGATGGGGCAGCCACAACTGCCTTGGGTAACCCATGCCAGCCTCACCACCCTCGCAGTCTGCTTTACAGCTGGGACTGGGAGAAAGAATAAGGCATGAACATCTATTGGTAAGCACTTTGCATCATTTCCACACCCTGTGTAATATTAAAAATCTTGAAAAGGGATGTTATTGGGTAATTTTCATAGAAATAAGGTAAACAAAAACAAACAACCAAAGAGGAGGTCTAAGAATAACAGTAGTTTTTGTGCTACTACAGTACTTCATGGGACTTTATGGGATATAAGGAAGAAATTCTTTAATGTAAAGGTAGTGAGGCACTGGAATGGGTTGCCCAGGGAAGTTGTGAATGCTCCATCCCTGGCGGTATTCAAGGCCAGGTTGGACAGAGCCTTGGGGGACATGGTTTAGTATGAAGTGTCTCTGCCCACTGCAGTGGGTTGGAACTAGATGATGTTAAGGTCCTTTCCAACCCTAACTATTCTATGATTCTATGACTTCGCTGGGAATGCTTCAAGTGTTCCCATACTTGTGTCTGTATCTGTATGTAATAGCCAGGACCTCAGTGTTCAGATGGCTCTCTCAATATAAACATATAATGTCAGGATCAGGAGATATATTTCTAGAAGGGACAAAGGGACAGGCATTATTCTGTAATAAGGCATTAATCCTCTCCAAATATGTCTCTCTTGCTTTTCCCTTGTGCTACTTGCTGGACTGTAATGATCTAGAGTGAGTAAAAGCTGGACGTTACATTTATCATGGCAGTGAAAAAGCTTTGAAGCTTTGGAAGTTCTTTTTTTCCTTTAGATTAGGTTTTAATGCAATTAAGTATTATGCAGGAATAACTGAAGCTAACGTCACGGACAGAACTGTGCCAGAAGATCTGTAAATCAAATCAGGATTTACACACCATTTGACAGCTCTATTGAAAACATCTGCTGTGACCCCTAATTTCAACCACTCTTTCAATAGTAGGGAATATTTTGTGCAGTTGAGCTCAAATGTGAGTTGCCTCCACATTCTCAAGCAGCCTGAGTTGAAGCTATGCTAATGAGAAGAAGAAGATTTTTAAATGGAGAGATGCAGCCTCTGCCTGCTGTAGTTGTTGCTGGCATGATTTCTTTTAAGCCTTTGCTAGTTAGCATCATGGAGCAAGTACAGGCATTTCTGGGAAAGCTCTATAGGAGAACTTGAAAATAATCTCTATTTCAACTTCTGCCTTAAAGAGCAAATGCTTCTGCATTAAGGATCTCTGTGCAGCTGGAGATTGCTTTGACAGTCGCTGAAATAGAAACAGGGGAAGTGGGACAGATGTTCAGCTCTGCACGGCAGCCAGAGCAAAAGTAGGAAAACACCTGAATTGGAGGACTCAAAGAAATAACAGGAAAGGAGAGAAGCTAAATAGAGCAAACTTTCATTGTTGCTTAGGTGAAGGTGGATTAGAAATCACTGGTCAACTAAGAGAAGATGCTTTTGACAGCTGTGATGCTAAGTGAAAATACCCTAAATGTAGGCAACCTGACTAGCTTTAATATGAACTTATAAACTGTGCTGATAACAGTTTCAAGTCTTCTTGCAATGACATCAAAGTTACTTTTTCTATATGATCGAATCTGCTGTAAGAAAAGCTATTGCTACTTCACAGCTTTTCTCCTATGAAAAGTCCTATGGAAAGTCCTTGATTTATTAAGATATGTTCAGTATTGATTTAGCACTGGACTTACCAAAATACATGCTCATCCCATAGACTATACCTATGTTAGAGGGCACAAACTGAGGCAATGTGGGTTTTATACTGATGACTTTCAGCTACAAGTAACTAGGGAAAGTCTGCTCTTGTCTGTGCTGCCTTAAGAAGAGACTATAGTGGTGGTTTGCAGTCTAGGAGGCTAGGATCAATAACCTGGGTGCCCTGCCTAGGTTTTTCTTATTATCTTTTCCACATTTTTCTTGGAAAAAAAGGAAAAAAGGGAAAACATTTATTTAGCAGGCCTGAAGTTAGGCAGCAGGTGTCAAATGAGAAGAAACAGTAATGGACAGAACAAAGGCCAAAGAATCAACACTGATGAACTTGTGTAGTGGGTGGGCAAGAAAAAGAGGAAAGGTAGGGAGGCAAAGCAGATCCAGTCACACCATATGGCTGGATTGGGGCTAGAAGAAGAATATTTGTGCTCTGGACAGTCTGTAGTTAGAATAAAGGCAGTAAGTTGCCTGTCCAAAGTCAGATCAGCATCATCTTTCAGGAAAATGGTCTTAATCTCAGCAGTTTGGGGATTATTCAAGTTAACGATAAATCTTGATTGCTTTCAGTGTTCATGTTGCCTTTGAATCTATTCTATAATATGTATGTTACATTCTGCTTCCCTATTTACCCATCAAAAGAACACTCTTTAGTCAGGACAGTACTGAATCCTACATGGGTCATTCACTAGTCTTGTTACTTTATATATAAAGAACACAAATGATCATGTAAACGTGATATTTTCTGCTCTACAGCAGCCTGAAAAGGGTCCATTAAGATCATATCTAACCTCTGTCACTGTTGAATACCAATATCCGTGTACACAAAGCACAAGAAACATCAAGAAAGATGAGGTAACTCAACCATAGAAGAACCTTTGCCTTAACTCCATTAGTCTGTGATTGCCTTTGCAGGATGTAAGAGTAATGGTTATACATAGCAAAAGGTGGGCTTGGGTTTTTTATCTGGTTGTTTTTCGGGTTTGACTTTTTTGGACCCATGGAAATTTAATATGTGATGATCACTGTGAATATGAAAACTATGAAGTGTGTTTTACTCTGAGGAATACTATCTTAGACCTCCTGTGGCAAACATTCTCCAAGATGCATATTTTTAATAGGGAGAGCTTCTGTCTATAGCAATCTTTACATATACAAGATTTTACATTCTGTTTCTCATTTTTGTTTGTTGATCATGAGAGATTAAATAATAAATCACTTTATTGGCAGCCAGAATTTTCTTTCTGCCATCATATCTTATCATCTTCATGCTTCCTTAAGCACTGTATACCTCTTCCATGTTACTAGCTTTTCTCTTTATTTCTAGCTGGCTGATTCTTTCAAAATCTGTTTTACAGCAACACACTTATATGGGTTAAGGGTATATTTTTCAAAGCTGTTTATGCTCCTGATTATGTAGATAGATACCTGCCAGGCTTTTCAGAGACACCTTGAACACAGGAGATTTGCAATTGATCTTAATAAACCTTCAGTACCCACCTAATTTGTAAATTTAATTGAGTGCCAAATGTCTTTGACAGGCTGGCCCAAAGCAATCAGTCATACACACAAGACCAGATGTGACATAACTTTTAGACTAGAATATTATATCTCTCACTATGTCAATGCTTCTTTTTATGCAGCCCAGGGTATGATTGGCTTTCTGGCCTGCAAGTGTACGCTGGTGTCTTCTGTCCAAATTTTATTTACCAGCATCTGAAGTCCTTCTTTGATACATTCATCACCCAGCCTGAATTGATGCTGATGATTGCTGCAGGACAGGTATAAGACCTTGCCTTTGAGTCATTTGGACTTCATGAAATTTACATGGGGTCAGTCCTTAAGCCTATTAAAGTGCTTTCAAATGATATCCCTTCTCTCAAGCAGATCATCTGCACTACTCATCTTGGTGTTAGCAAAATTGCTGAGGGTGCACTCAATCCTACTGTCTGCATTATTGATGAAGATATTAGGTAGTACTGGTCTGAATACAGGCCCTTCAGTGGTAACATCACTCATTACTGGTTTCCACTTGGGCATTGAGTCACATCTTTGGATGCAGCCACCTAGCCAATTCCTTATCCATCTAACAGTCCATTCATAAAATCCACATCTCTCCATTTTAGCAGCACAAATATTTGGGGGGACCATACCAAAGGCCTTACCCAAGTCCAGGCAGATGACATACATAAAAACTCTTTCCTTGTCCACTGATGCAGTCATTCACTGTAGAATGCCACTAGATCAGTGATACACAATTTGCCCTTGGTGAAGCCATGCTGGCTGTCTCTAATCCACCTCCCTGTCTTCCATATGTTTTGACATACCTTCCAGTAGGATCTGTTTCATGAACTGCTTTCTCCAGGGCTGACTCCCAGTACCTCCACCTGAGTTTGTTTTCTTTGAATTTCCTCAGTAGACAAAAAATAAATAAGACATTTTAATCCAGACATGAAAAAATGCAATGAAGCCCTTCAGAGTTCTTTCAGGCAGTGCAGTTACATCTGCTCTGTTGCTTTGTATCTTTGCCGAGACAAATATCCAGTACTGAATTTAATTAGCTTGTGGTTTTTATATTGCTTGCCAGAAATACGGGCAGAATTTAGTATCATACATCACTGTAAAACAGGCTGGTTTTCTTCCTCCAAATACTTTAGGTACAGGGAATTAAGTAAAATGACATCTTGCAAGATGACAGAAGGATTTGCACCAGGGCCATATTTACTTATTGGAAGTTTATGAGGAGATTTGGAAAGCACCAGCAGGTTAACTTCATCCTAATAAGAAGTACAAGAAATTGAAAGTAAAAGGGTTTTGGTTTGGTTTTGTCCCTATTCCCCCACCCTTTAAGGAGTCCTTGGATCATTGTGGAAGAGCTGTTTATATAGGTATACTTATGGTGCCTGTTTGTTTGTCTTTGTTTTGTACACATATCATTTATTTGTTGGAAGAGTAGCAGGGAGCATTGCTCCTGATGCAACAAAACAACCTCAAGTTATAAATGACATAGCCTTGCCACATACTTGGCACAGAAAACCATCATGACCATTTCCAAGCCTGTTACTATCAAAAAATACTGTGCTGAGCCCCTGTTCAGAATTGTGGCTAAAGGAGGAACCTTCACTAGAATGACTTGTAGCAAGTTGTACATTCTTTATTTGAGTTCAGATTCAATGCTGGGGGAAGAGGAATTAGAGGACTGGCATGCAGAAAGGAAAATTGATGAGGTCAATTATCCACATTTTCAGTTGTTGTTAGTGGGAGACATTTAAGATGTGGGATAATTTAAGAAGTTATACAAATTAGTTGTGGAATTTATACTTCCCTGTTCTGGAAGATTCAAATAATGTTGCTGATTCAGTTTAAAATGACATGTAAGGTACTTTAATGCATTGTTGGCCAAACATTTTATTGTTCAGCAAGGTCAAAGAAGATTTTGTTATGTATAACGTACAGAAATATATTATACAAAGGAAAAGTCTATCATGAATCCAATCTCAATATCTCAATATACCTCCAATCTCAATAAATGACAATGGATAAGAGACATGAGGAATATAGGTATATATGCAATAAGCCATGCTATTTCTCTCTTCCTGAATGTGGGAACTACCTTCACAATGAATTAAGATTTTTCAAGTCTGGGAGAAACTTCTTTCTTTTTCTCTGTGTTTTTGCAATGCCGTATTAGTTTTATTAAAAAAGTTCATAAAATATTTGGAGGGAAAAACTTTTAAAATAGGTATTTTTCCAACTGAAAGCAGTAAATGTTTTCTGGTGATCAGTGCTAATGATGCAACTGGTTTCACTCAAAGGACCAGGAAGGGCTGATGTCATCAGTCTTAAATTAGAGAAAAAAATAAATAAAAAAGAAAATGAGATCCTAAATAAAAGGGCATTCCTATTGTCTTAATAAAGCAAAGCAAGTGCATTAGGCAGGTGTAAGTGGGAAGATTAAATGTAACATTATTTAGCTGTTAAGGCAAAAGACCCTGGAAATTCAGAATGACTAAAGAGGCAGGGAAAAGTTTGAGGAGGAAATTGTGGCAACTTTGGCTCTTCCAAATGTACCTCACAGTTATGAGAGTATTTATGGAAAGTTGTCTCCCCTACTAGGAAGAGTGACTGTAAAGTACTTCAGTAAGGGCAAGTGGTTTCATCCCTCTGTTCTGTGTCTAACATCAGGAATATCTGATGAGTTCATTGAATTGCATAATAATGTCATTAGATTTAAACACTTTAAACTTTTAAATATAAGACTGTCATATTGCCACCAATATTTTAGGTTTTTTTAGTTGAGTATAACAACTGGAAAAAGTGTTTCCATATCTATACAGGTTGCAGTTTGGTCTTTGAATCAGTGGCAGGAGTTGTTTGCTTTGAAGTGTTTGATTTTTGTACTCTGCAAAATTAAACTGGAATTGATGAAGGCCAACAAAGTATTTAAATATCTTGTAATATTAACAGCTCCATTGGAAGCAGCCATTGAGGATGATTTGGAAAGTATGATTATTATTTCATATGGGATCATCTGTCCTTTGATTGCAGAAAATTTGGTGAGATCCGTGTAAAAACATGTGACGGCTGAAAAAAAACCTGTATTTGGTCATGCATGAAGTCTCCCATTTTCTGGGAGGGCTGAAGTTAAACTTTTATTTCTTTTATGCCACCAGATACTCTGGGTAAGTAAAACTTCAGGATATTTAGCTGGAAGGAAAAAGAAAAAAATACTTCAATCTGATTATCCATTTACAGCTTAACCAATAAAGGATTTTTCAAAAAAAACACAGGCAATACCATTTTCCCCCTTATTTATAAGTATAGCAAAAAAACTACTTACAAGAGACTCAGAACAAAGATGATATGTGTAATTTTTTTCAAGCTTAATTAGTACTGCTATGTAGAGAATAAACCTGCCTTCTTTCAAGAGCTGGCATAAATAACCTTCTCCTCTAAACCCTGCCTTCTTCTCACAACATGCTAAACAATTATTTTTTCTTTTTACCTGATAAAAGGACAATAGATCTAACTAAGTAAACAGATTCATTTTAGGGGAAAATAAAAGGTAATTTCGTCCTTGCATTCTGGCTAGTCAGTATTGAAATCATACTCCTTAACATTGCTTTTAATGCTCTGACTAAAGTCCTTGATTACAGTACCCCCTTCTATCAGGAAATTATTTTGTTTTTCACATCTCCATTTCCTTGCAGTCAAGCAGGATTCTTCATATCTACCTCTGTGAATTAAGTATCTTGAAGGTCCCAGGTTAAGGTCTTATTATATGAACATCATTAGAGTTTCTGCGTTGTAATGAGCTGATTCAGATCACTCCGGTATTTTCCTTCTTGCATTCTGCCTTTTCTGAGGTGTGCCTAAAAATACAAGTTCGCAAGAGAAGTTATGTAATTTGGTTGTCTGGAAAACAATGGTGGCCATAACTCCTGTGGAAAGTCAAGGGATTTCTTTCCCAGCTATAAATTCCTGCAGAAAATTATATTTTTCTTTTTTTGCTAATAAACACAGCTGTTTCAAGTGTAGGCAAATTCAATCTTAAAATCATGGGCTTCAGTTCAGTGTATGGAGAAGAGGTAAAATGGGATATGGTAAGATGACTTAAAAGCAATTCCAGTTTTAATTACTTCCATTTAATACTCCTTGAAGTTCAAATACATTTAAAAAGCAAAAAGAAGACACATTAATCAGAAAAGTGGTCACCTTCTTTTAAAAGAAAGGGCATGTACTCACCACTTATGGTTTGTAAATTCAATTACCATGAAACAGTTGAATACTATGCCCTACTAATAGAATCATAGAATAGTTAGGGTTGGAAAGGACCTTAACATCATCTAGTTCCAACCCCCTTGCCGTGGGCAGGGACACCTTACGCTAAATCATAACACCCAAGACCTTGTCCAATCGGGCTTTGAACACTGCCAGGGATGGAGCATTCACAACCTACCTGGGCAACCTATTCCAGTGCCTCACCACCCTCACAGGAAAGAATTTCCTCCTTAGATCCAATCTAAACTTCCCCTGTTTAAGTTTTAACCTGTTACCCCTTGTCCTATAACTACAGTCTCTAATGAAGAGTCCCTCCCCAGCATCCCTATAGGCCCCCTTCAGATACTGGAAGGCTGCTAGGAGGTCTCCACGCAGCCTTCTCTTCTCCAGGCTGAACAGCACCAACTTCCTCAGCCTGTCTTCATACGGGAGGTGCTCCAGTCCCCTGATCATCCTCGTGGCCCTCCTCTGGACTTGTTCCAACAGTTCCATGTCCTTTTTATGTTGAGGACACCAGAACTGCACACAATACTCCAAGGGAGGTCTTCACAGGAGCAGAGTAGAGGGGCAGGATCACCTTCTTTGACCTGCCGGTCACGCTCCTTTTGATGCAGCCCAGGATACCGTTGGCTTTCTGGGCTGCAAGCACACACTGAAGTCAGCTCGTGTACATTTTCTCATCAACCAACACCCCCAAGTCCTTCTCTGCAGGGCTGCTCTGAATCTCTTCTCTGCCCAACCTGTAGCTGTGCCTGGGATTGCCCCGACCCAGGTGTAGGACCTTGCACTTGTCATGGTTAAACCTCATGAGCTTAGCATCAGCCCACTTCACAAGTGTGTCAAGGTCCCTCTGGAGGGCATTCCTTCCCTCCAGCATATCAACCGAATTGAAGATCTTTTCTTAATCTTAAATGTGTTTCTCACTAATTGAAGTAAAAAATTAGCCTGACCAGAAATGTAATGCAATAAACATATTGTTGGAATGAAAGGACTGCTTTTGGTTTTCATTAAAGGATTCTTGTTTTATTGTATTATTGAAACAACGCAGTCGATTTGTGGAACAGTCATTGCAGATACAGTAAGTGTTGGGCTTCCTTGCACTGAATCGTCAGAGTAAAGAGAAGACAAATGCACTTTCTTCCCTCCAGGCAACAGTTTTTAAGTAGCAGATTAGCGAGGACCAGCAGCCTCACTGCTTTATATGCACACACGAATGGCTCTTAAGTATGAATATGATTCTAAGTATGGCTCTTAAATTTACTTTGAAATCAGATTATAATTCATATTTCTCTTCTGTAGTTGATGTCTTGAGCTGACATTATTTCTGACCTATAGATATGGAAAAAAATACTACTACTTTCTTTTTTTTTTAATCTTTTTTATTATTATTGCTTTCATGGACTCTGTGCTCTTATTTCTGAATACAAAAACCTGGGGAGAAGATAGGAGAATGCAATGAGATGGTGCCAAAAATGGATGTTTTAGCAGTTTGGATGACCCTTGATACTGACATGGGGAAAAGCCTGTCCTTTGGCTTTGTGTGCGCTTTGCACCATTCAGAGCTGAAGAGATGCATAGAAATTACCAAAATGGATTATATCACTATCTGGATTCTTACAGTGGTTAGTAAGACTAACAAGGATACATCTACAGATAACTGGAGCAGTCATTTTCTATATGCTTTGATTTTCAGCACTATATATTTAGTGACTATAATTAACAGAAAAATTGTTTTTTCACATGAGCCTTTGATGGTTTCTTTAAAGGCCCTGAGGAGTTTGTACATCCTTACTGAGCTGGAAAATAACCAGCCCACAGGGGGAACAGTTCCATCATGGAAGTTACAGAAATGAAGAATTCCTTCTTGATTTTTATTTCTTTTTTCTCTCTTATCCTTTCTCCAGCGTACATTGGCAACTCCAAGCACTCCCTCTCCCAAAGTTTAATGCCAGTTGTCTTCTCTCCTCTTCATCTTGTGTGGTATTATTCCATCAATCTGGGATTGCCTCAGCTTTGGTTTAGAGCTTTCTAGTTATTAAAAAAATGTAATGTTACAGCTTTTGCGTATGCCCATAGAGGAAGAGCAGTCTTTTAAGGGAAATTTGCTTCCACGTCTTAACTTTTTTCCTTTAAAATGTCTTTCCCTTTCTCTTCCTTAGTTATTTTCAAATATGAATGAAACAGATGAAAAAATCCCTCCTCTATAACATATAGCAGAGGTTTTGTCAATGTTTCATTAGATCTTCAAACAAGCAATTCATGTGTCTGCCCTCTGGATGGCCATGTTTGTAGCTGTCAGTATTTCGAGTTACCCATTTCTCAATGATACAAAATCTTCATTTATTTATTTATTTAAGCAATTTATATGTTATCTCCTATGATGTTCCATCCTTGTGTGTGAACTTATTCCCTCTTCTGTGGGAAAAATCCACCTCTGGGTTGCTAGGCCCTTTGATCTTACATTGATTGTTTGTCAACAAATGGAGCACTGAGGCAGCACTGCTGTAGTAGGACAGCTCTCCAGAGCTCCTATATACCTTTAAGTGCTACCATTAAATGTAACCCAACCTCCCTCTAACCCACAGGTCAACTTTGCCTCTCTGACTGGGAGCAGCAGGAACAGGCTGCTCTGCAGGGAAGGTGATTTGGGAGCTGACCATGGCATGGCAGGTACTGCTATGGTAGCAGTAATTACTTATCCTTATCAAGTTAGATTTCTTATGGCCACATGGAATTCTCATGCAAGAGAACAAAAGAAAAGCTGTATTTTTACACTGACAACCAGACCCTTCTTAGCTCCTGTGCAGCTTTTTGGGTGACCTCTGTTAATGCAGGAGCAGATTCTGATAGCATGAGGTTTGTTTGAAACACAGCATATCTAATATGCCCCTGTTTCCTTAAAAGCTTAGATAAAACCCAATGTTTTTCCATTTACTTCTATCTATCTAAAGTACTTAAGAAGATGGATGTTACTGAAAGTTTCCAGCTGCAAGATTTATACTGGACATTTTGGGTTAAAACTGATTTCCTGCATGCATACTGCTGCAAGCTTCAGGGGCATACCTGTCCAATTCTGCTTACCCCTTTTTTCTCCAATGGATCATTGTCCTGTACTAGATTGTATGACTCATGATGTACTGCTGTTAAGCCCTGATGTAGTACTGGAAGCTTCTAATGTAAACTCAGGATTTTATTTTGTTAGTTTTATTTAACTACTTTAAAGATTATTTATCTGCTGCAGAAGTGAAAGTGCTTTGTTCAAATTTGAGGTCAACAAGAGTGTTTTAAAATAATGAGAATTAGAGAAAGCAAATGTTACTGAGCTTTGAAGGAAGCTTATCATGGCTTAGTTTTTTCTACTTGCAGCCTTCATATAAACCTTTTTCTTTAAGCTTCATATAGAAAAAATGTCTTCTCTTAGGACATATTTTAAGTTATATTAAGAGTAAACAGAAACCTCTGGTGAAATCTACTACACTTTTTATTGAAGTAAAGAGAAGTATTTCATTAAATGGGGCTATCTATCTGCAACGTTGATAGCAAGTGATATGTTACTGGTTTGGGATGGCAAGTTGGCTGTCTCATTTCCTCCCCACCTAGGTAGGTGGAGATGTCACAGGCTGTGAAGCAAAGTAGACAATTACTACTCTGAGTAAGTGTTCATTCTGTCCCTGTGCTTCTCCTATTCCCCCACTACAAGAGACACGGAGATGCTGCATCATGTCTAGAGAAGGGCAGTCTTATGAGGAGCAGCTGAGGGACCTGGGGGTTTTCAGTATGGAGAAGAGAAGGCTCAGGGGGGACCATATCGCTCTCTATAACTACCTGAAAGGAGGATGGAGAAAGGTGGGTTTGGTCTCTTCTCCCAGGAAACAAGTGATAGGATGAGAAGAAACAGCCTCAAACTGCACCAGGGGAGGCTTAGATTGGATATTAGGAAACATTACTTCACCGAAAGGGTTGCAAAGCACTGGAACAGGCTACCCAGGGAAGTGGTGGAATCACCATCCCTAGAGGTATTTAAAAGATGTGTAGATACAGCACTAAGACACGGCTTAGTGATGGACTTTGCAGTGCTGGGTTAATGACTGGACTTGGTGATCTTAAATCTGTTTTCCAACCTAACCAATTAGAATCATAGAGCCATAGAAGAGTTAGGGTTGGAAAGAACCTTAAGATAATCTAGTTCCAACCCCCCTGCCATGGGCAGGCACACCTCACACTAAACCATACCACCCAAGGCCTCGTCAAACCTGGTCTTGAACACTGCCAGGGATGGAGCATTCACAACCTCCCTGGGCAACCTATTCCACTGCCTCACCACCCTCACAGGAAAGAATTTCCTCCTTAGATCCAATCTAAACTTCCCCTGTTTAAGTTTTAACCCATTACCCCTTGTTCTATCGCTAAAGTCCCTAATGAAGAGTCCCTCCCCAGCATCCCTACAGGCGCCCTTCAGGTACAGGAAGGCTGCTATGAGGTCTCCACGCAGCCTTCTCTTCTCCAGGCTGAACAGCACCAACTTTCTCAGCCTATCTTCATACGGGAGGTGCTCCAGGCCTCTGATCATCCTTGTGGCAATTCTTTGTTCCAACAGTTCCATGTCCTTTTTATGTTGAGGACACCAGAACTGCACACAATACTCCAAGGGAGGTCTCACGAGAGCAGAGTAGAGGGGCACGATCACCTCCTTCAACCTGCTGGTCACGCTCCTTTTGATGCAGCCCAGGATACGGGTGGCTTTCTGGGCTGCAAGCGCACACTGAAGCCTGCTCATGTTCATTTTCTCATCAACCAGCACCCCCAAGTCATTCTCTGCAGGTTTGCTCTGAATCTCTTCTTTGCCTAACCTGTAGCTGTGCCTGGGATTGCTCCGACCCAGGCGTAGGACCTTGCACATGGCACGGTTAAACTTCATAAGGTTGGCATCAGCCCACCTCACAAGCGTGTCAAGGTCCCTCTGGATGCCATTCCTTCCCTCCAGGGTATCAACCAAACCACACAGCTTGGTGTCATCAGCAAACTTGCTGAGGGTGCACTCAATCCCACTGTGCATGTCAGCAACAAAGATGTTGAACAAGACCGGTCCCAACACCAATCCCTGAGGGACACCACTCGTTACTGGTCTCCAGCTGGACATTGAGCCATTGACCACAACTCTTTGTGTGCGGCCATCCATCCAGTTCTTTATCCACCGAGTGGTCCTTCCATCAAATTGATGTCGCTCTAATTTAGAGACAAGGATGTCGTGTGGGACAGTTTGAACGCTTTGCACAAGTCCAGGTAGCTGACATCAACTGCTCTACCCCTGTCCATCAGTTCTGTAGCCCCGTCATAGAAGGCCACCAAATTGGTCAGGCAGGATTTCCCCTTAGTGAAGCCATTCTGGCTGTCCCCAAGCACCTTGTTGATTTTCATGTGCCTTAGCATGCCTTCCAGGAGAATCTGCTCCAAAGTTTTGCAAGGCACAAATCAGTTCTGCATGGGGACAACAGATTTTAGAGGAAGCCCCTTGATTTTAATTGTCCTTTTCCTTCTCTTTTTGTTGTTTTTTTTTTTTTTTTTTTTTTTGGCACTAATTCCCAGCTTCCTGGGTTAACAGCTTCCTTCTTTCCTTCATGAGCTGGAGGGGAAGCTTGAGGCCCCTGCACAGTTTGGGCCGGGAGCAAGCATTCCTGCTTCCTCTCAGCTTCCCTGACATCTCGCAGTCTATTGACAGCATCCCGCAGTTCAGCCACCTGCTGCAGGAGCACCTCCACCAGGGAGCACAGAGTGCAGCCCTGCCCATTGTGCACCCTCCCCTCACCAGACCAGTGCAGGCACTCTCTACACCCCGAGCTCTGCACTGCACCCTCCTCTGTCATCTGCTCTGTCTGGGTGCCTACACTGGCCACCGATGGGGCAGCCAGAGCAATGCTCCCAGACTGGGCCCTGGTCATACGCCGAGTGCTCACCATCCCGCTCGCCTGCCCATGCAAACTGCCTCCACCCACCCTGGTCCCTCGCGCTCCCTGGGGCAGGTTTTTACCCAGTCAGGGCTGGTGCCGCTGCTCCTGGCTCCGCCCCCTGTGAGTCAGCTGCTGGCCTTAGCTGAGCTGCCAACTCCTGGGCAGATCCTGTCGAGGACCTATTTTAATTTAGTCTATTATATTTTTCTAATATTCTTCTAATGTCTTCCTGTGCCAGAGGCTAGTGGAGGCTTGACGTGTTAGGAGGATATCAACACCACGTGCGAGTAGAATTATTCTGAGGCTAGAATATAGGCTATAACTAAGAGTAATGGGATGAGGATGGGAGCATTTAGACTGACACCTAAGGAGCCTTGTCAGTAAGATCCATTGAACTGTGAAGGTATTTCCTACAGAATATGGTGAAAGTCTCATAAATTTGAAGTTGCAATGACACATATTAGAAGAATTACTATATGTGGAGCAATCAGACTTACTTATAATTGGAAATTACCTCTCTTTGATCTAAATTTTGGCTATTTCTCCTCTTTTACTCTATCCAGCCTCTTCAGTGGGACTGGACAGAATTTATGGAGAAAAAAGGTATGCTGTATTTATATATAGGATTACCCGAGTAAGCTGTACTGCAAGAGGTATCTGTACCATTTCCCAATGCAGGCAAAAAAACACCACAGCTCTGCTTTTTCTCCATTGCTAACTGCTGCGGAGAGGAATGATGTGACTGTTCCCTGCCTTGCTACCCCGTGAATTAATAAAACTATGTGTTTTCATTGCTAATAGAATTTTTGAGACAAAACCTGCAGAATAAGAGATCTCTTCCTTGAATGGCTAAGATGGCATCAATAATATGATAAAAGCCAATTTTGATAGCCAATTTGAGAAATGTGCCTTTCTGAAGTGCTGAGTTTGATTCTCTGTGGGAACTAGTGTTATGATGATGAAAGTGAGGTGTGGCAGCACCTAGATGTGGTGGGATCTGAGCAGCCGTGACTGCCAACAGTACATAGAATCACAGAATCAACTAGAATCACTAGAATCAGCTAGACCTTTAAGATTATCAAGTCCAACCTTTACCCTAGGACTGCCAAGTCCACCACTGATGCTCCCCCTTGAGAAAGGCAGAGGAGGAGGAAGCCAACCAAGGAGCCTGGAATCTCCCAGTCCAGAGATGAAGGGCCACCTTTATTGTGCCAACGGAGGGGGATCACAGTGGTCGCTCAGAGATGAAACACTGTTGGTCTCACTGAGGTGTCCAGGCCATGCATTGGGAGTTTGGGCCCAATGTTGCAAGTGGGACTTGTCTCACACCCACGTGGTGCTAGTGGGGATGGAGCTGCTGCTGTTTTCCCGTGCTGCAGAGTCAGAGGATGCTGCCGATGGCCGATGCCTGATGGTTCTGGGGCTCCTGGTCTCAGGTATTGGAGAGCACTGGGACAGCCCCTCCCTGCCTGGCTGTGGGTGCTCCTTTCACCACGTGGTGCTGGCGCTTGGCTTCTCTTCTGCTGTCTTCTGGGCTGCGTGCAGGCAGTTTGGGTGTGACAGTTCAAATGGGAGCACACTGGGGAGCCATGGCATGGTCCTGTTGTTGCAGTGCCAGTGTCTGGTGCCAGGCAACTGTGTCATGGCTATAAAGCCTCCTGGCTGTCAGTGCTGGAGCTGCTGCTCCCTGATGACTCCTGGCTGTCACTGCTGCAGCAGCTGCTAGCACGTGCTGGGGAGCACTGGGATAGCTGCGACAAAGCCTGTCTGCGTGTGCTCCTCTTTGCACGTGGTGCTGGCGTGTGGGTGCTCTAACGGCATTTTCTGCGCCGTGTGTTGGGAGTTTGGGCCCGGCATTGCGAGCAGGAGCGGTCTCGTGCCCCCACGGGCCTGGTGGATCTTGAGGCGCTGCCTCTTTGTCGTGCTCTGGAGCCACGGGATGGTGCTGACGGCCGCCGTCTTGCGGTGCTGCGGCTGTGGCTCGCATGTGCTGGTGAGCGCTGGGACAGCCTGGACACAGCCTGTCTGCCTCCTGGCTCGTGCTGCTGGTGTGTGGCTGCCCTGGGAGCATCTTCTGGGCCGTGCATAAGGAGCTTGGGCCCGATGCTGCACACGGGAGCAGTCTCACACTCGCATGGGCTCACCGGGTCCGTTGCTCCTGCTTCTTTGCAGTGGTGCAGAGCCACGGGATGCCACCGATGGCTGCTGCCTGGTGGTGCTGCACCTGCGGGTCTGCTCTGATGCTGCCTGGCTGCTGGTGCTGGGGCTGCTGAACTCCAGTTCCAGAGCTCTAGGAGACTGCCCCGATGCTGCTGGGCCGGTAGTGCTGGGACCAGCAAGCTCTGACCTGGCACTAGAGACTACAAGGGAAAGCAGGAACAATAATGGCTTGGCTCCCAAGCCTGGGGCAGTGTAGGCCAGAATGGTGCCCCAGCCCTCCTGGAGCAGACAGGCTCTGCCAAGCCCACACCAGACACCCGCTGCCCGGCCTTGCCTGGCCCCTGGCCCCAGCCCAGGAGCACCCAGGTGCTTTGACACAGCTGCCCAGGCCAGCATGGCTGTCACACTCCCATCTGGCCTCATGGCTGCTCCCCAGTTTGGAGCAGCATCTGTGAGTGCCCACAGCAGCGCAGGAGCTGCACAGAAAGAGCTGCCAGGGCCTGGGGAAAGAAATGGGTTCATGTCTCTAAGGATAAAGTGCCCACAGAACGGGACTGTCCAGCAGAGCTCTTGTTATCAGCCCTTCTGCTTTGAGCCCTTGCTGAGACAGAGATCCCATGCCGAGCCCCGGGGTGCATCTTTGGCAACTTACCCGTCTGGCTCTGCCACCCCTCTCTCTCCTGGACAAAGGCACTCCCTGGCATCGCAGCTCCTGTGCCTCTGGTACAGTTCTGCGTATGCATTGTTGTCTCTCCTTGACGCTTGTCTGATGGAGAAAGGAAACTTGATGAGCCCCTGCTGCCACAGCATAAGGCATATGCAGGGCCTCCCCGCTCTTCCACCCACACCCCGTTTCAAACTCCTGCATGGAGCTAAAGCCTAGACTTGGGTGTCAGCGGAGGGCCGTAACTGCAGGGGCAGGTCCAGGCGTGGCGCAGTGCTGGCCAGGAGGACACCAACCTCACTGGGATTCAGATCCCCATGAAGAACATTTCTGTTAGAAACAGTCTCGTATTTTGACACAGAGGGCACTGCAAGGAAAAAGCACCAGCACACATAGCCAGTCCCTGCAGGAGAAACAGAAAGAGCGTGAGCGAGGCTCTGGTGCTGCTGAGAGCCTGCTGTGCTCAGGGCAAGAGAACGGCTCCTACCTGGATGCAGGCCCTGTGGAACCAGGCATGTTTGCATGCTGGGCACACCTTGGTCCCATAGGTCGTTCTGCCTTCAACAGGGTCCATGCAGATGATGCAGTTGATGCCCTCTGGAGCCGCCAGCTCTTGCTGCTGTGGGCGGTGCTCCCAGCAGAAGGAACTAGGGAAAGAGGGGAGGGATGGGTGAGATGAGAAGCGCTGGGTCCTTCCCTCGAGATGGGGAGAAGGGTAGAGGGGGTACCTGTACGGCACGAGGTAATGGATAACGCATCCACCTTCCACGGCACAGGGGAGATGGAACCTGCGGTCGCAGCCCACCTCCTGGCAGGTGATGGTGGCCCCCCTCTCGCCACACACAAAGCAGACCTGGAAAGAGCAGAGCAGCCCCATCAGCGGCAGGCTCAGGGTCTCCACAGCCAGACCCACACCTCGGGCAGGGCGCAGGATGCGGCCCCAGCTGGATCACAGGCCACAGATCCACCTGGCAGAGCAGGCTCCCGTGCTGCAGGAGGACCCCCACCAGGGAGCACCGAGAGCAGCCCTGCCCATTGTGCACCCTCCCCTCACCAGACCAGCGCAGGCACTCTCTGCACTCCGAGCTCTGCCGGGCTCATTAGCCCCCTGCAGGACAGCAAAGCGGTTCTGCGTGGGGACAGGGGATTTAGGGGGAAGCCCCTTGCTTTTAATTGTCCTTTTCCTTCTCTTTTTGTTGGTTTTATTTGTCACTAATTCCCAGCTTCCCAGGTTAACGGCCTCCTTCTTTCCTCCATGAGCTGGAGGTGAAGGTCGAGGCCCCTGCACAGTTTGGGCCGGGATCAAGCATTCCTGCTTCCTCTCAGCTTCCCTGACATCTCGCAGTCTATTGACAGCATCCCGCAGCTCAGCCCCTGCTGCAGGAGCACCTCCACCAGGGAGCACCGAGTGCAGCCCTGCCCATTGTGCACCCTCCCCTCACCAGACCAGTGCAGGCACTCTCTGCACCCCGAGCTCTGCACTGCAGCCTCCCCTCTCATCGGCTCTGTCTGGGTGCCTACGCTGCCACCGCCGGGGCAGCCAGGGGCCGGGCCCTGCTCACACGCCGAGGGCTCACCATCACACGCCGAGGGCTCACCATCACACGCCGAGGGCTCACCATCACACGCCGAGGGCTCACCATCACACGCCGAGGGCTCACCATCACACGCCGAGGGCTCACCATCACACGCCGAGGGCTCACCATCACACGCCGAGGGCTCACCATCACACGCCGAGGGCTCACCATCACACGCCGAGCGCTCACCATCCCGCTCTCCTGCCCACACAAACCGCCTCGACCCGCTCTGCTCTCCGGGCTCCCTGGGCAGGTTTTTACCCAGTCAGCGCTGGTGCCGCTGCTCCTGGCTCCGTCCCCTGTGAGTCAGCTGCTCGCTCTCGTCAGCTGAGCTGCCGGCTCCTGGGCAGGTCCCGTCGAGGACTTGAGGCTCCCTCAGTGGCTCTTGTCGCTCTGAGTTGAGGCTCCTGGACCCTGATCTCCCCCCGCTCCGGTGTTGAAGGCGTCCTCTCTCGAGCTACTCACCTCAGCAATTCAATGACACAATTATATTCTATGTTACAGTACATAAAAAAGCCTGCAGAGTAAGATTAAAATGTTGGTAAGCGCTCTGATTGTCACATTATTTGACTAATTTTTCTTATTTTTTTCCCATGGATTCATTTAACTCAAAGCAGCCATTTTTATTAAAAGGAAAATACAGTATCTCCTTTACTGCTATGCAGAACAAGATTCAGAGACTGTAACATCAGAAAATGATTAATAACAAAATACTGATTATTACACTTCCGGTAACTTGAGGAAAGATTAATTTACAGTGGGTGGAGTTAAATGATCTTGGCTTCATTTTTGCTTCATGGATTTTTCTAGCTTTTGCCCTTTCCACCTAACTCTTTCACTCTATATATCTAATACCAGGGCACACCTCATTTACGGGATCACCAAAAAGAATTACAGCAAAATATCATGTTTTCTTCCATTACTTGTGAGTTTTTCCCCTCCCTTCGTTTCCTTCAACATATATATCTATCATCTGTTTGGGAAAGTGTCAATAAATCACAGACAATTATTATTTTTCCAACACCACAAATGAAATACCTTTCTGTTCAGAAAGGCTTACATAGAAAAATATGTGTTGCTGTTGAAACTATTTATAGCTTTCAGTGTAGTGCATCATTTTCAATCCCTGGTGGCTTTTGTACCAAATGATTCTTTAGAAACCCCAGAATTTTGCAATTTATAGCAAAGTATTAGTTTGTTGTGTGCCTTTGTCACTTTTAATGTGCTACATCCTTGCAGTCACTGCCATTCAAACCAATCTTCGTATGTATAGGAACTCCTTTCGTGTCTTTGACAATGTTTTCTTCATACTTAATAGTGTCAGTCAGCCATAAGCGCGCTACAAGTGCTTGTGTCACACCTGAAGTGCCTGTGACTGCTGTTGTAGAGTTAGGGTTTTGTTTGATGATTTTAAAGTTCATATTTTGCAGTAATTTGGTAAAAATCTCCCAGCTCATGATTAAAGGTTCCAAATTAATCTGTTCACAGAATATTTCATTTCTCAGAAACTTCTGGCCATGAGGAACAAATAATTATGGAATTTTTTTAGTGCTTTGTATTAAAATTTATCATCAGATTTCCTTTCCATTATTTCTCTGTAGTCTGAGTGTGCTACAAAAGCAGCTTTTCCCACAGGACTTTGGAGCTGATTTTTCAATTCCCAGTGTCCTGGTTTCAGCTGGAATAGAGTAAATTTTCTTCCTAGTAGCTGGTGCAGTGCAGTGGTTTGGATTTAGTCTGAGAACAATGCTGAAAACACACCGATGATTTTAGTTGTTGCTATGTAATACTGACCCCATCAAGGACTTTTCATTCTTATCCTCTGCCAGTAAGGAGGGGCACGGGAAGATGTGAGGAAGCAGAGACAGGACACCTGACCCAAACTAGCCAAAGAGGTATTCCATACCACAGCACATCATGCCCAGTATAGAAACTGGTGGGGGTTGGCTGGGAATATCCGGGCATCAGTCAGCAGCTGAAGAGTCACTTGGGTCATTCTTTGTTTTATTCCTATCTTTCTCTTTATTTCTTATACTTAGTAGTAGTATTGTTATTGTTGTTGTTTTGTTATAATTATTGTAATATTTCACTTATTTTAATTATGAATCTATTCTTATCTCACACCACAGGTTTACCTTTTTTTCTGATTCTCCTCCCCATCCCACCAAGGAGCAGGGAGTGAGCATGTGGCTGCGGGTACTCCGTTGGTAGCTGTATTGAAACCATGACACTCAGCTGGCATCAGAAAAAGCAGAAAAAATAGAATAGATTTTAAAAGACAAAGCTCTGTACCTGAAATCCTTTCTTTCCAGTTCTAAGTGGAAAGTGAAGAACTAGAACAGCTTATATCTGTTTAATTCCTTAAGCTTTAAACATCACACTGCCTGTTGATAAAGTCTTCCTCTTTTCTCACACTTGAAGAAAATTGACGCTGCTCTGGTTTGCTGAGCGTTAAGGTGAGGTTTTTGTGGTGAAACTGTAACTCCCATAGCTCAGTGAGGAGTCAAACAGAATATTCTTTATGACCCAACACAGCATCCAGGATAAAGTTGTTGTCAGTGACGTTTTGCACTTCCTCATAAGTTTTCATGGTCTTTCACAGTATGTTTTCAAAGTTTCTAAAACCAGGACCTAAAACTGCTGCTAACATCTCCAGTCAATTCACTCTGATCTTGTAATCAAACAAGACTGCAGAGAATCTGCCAGGCAATTTTTCTCTAAAGTGTTTGAACCTTACAGGCATATTTCTAGTGCCAAAAATCATTACAAAATTGAAAACCTCTTAGTCAGGTACAATCAAGTGTGAATCTTGGTCTCTGGGTATATAATTTTTTAGATTTAGGGCACGTTAGTGTTAAAAACTTGACAGCTTGTCTGAAACTATTAATTTTTTAAGCTAAAGGATCTCTCCTGTCATGACTTTTTAGTGTTATCATATAACTATTTGAATCTGACCTGGCAGCAAGCCATACATTTCTGCTTTAAATTATATGATTAGTATTAGTAGTAACAATTACTAATATTGATATTAATAATTATTAATAATAATCAACTATGCAGACAACATTGTCAAAGACATACCAAAGGAATTCCTGTACATACCAAGACAGGTTTAAATGGCAGTGACAGTAGGAGTGCAGAGCATTAGAAGTAACAAAGGCACCCAATAAACCAATAATGCTTTGCCATAAATTGCAGAATTCTGGTGTTTTGTAAAGGTTTATTCATTATTAAATATTAGCCTTATTATTATTATTTAATAATATTATTAAACAGGCACTAAAAATTTTACCAACTTCTGTCTGGTTTACATTTAATTTTAGCAGTAATCTGTTTAAAAATTGTTCTACACTTCAGTTCTTTCCTGTTGGAAAAATTCCTTCTGATACTTTTTATTTGTACAATCAATGTACACTTGCTTGTTCCAAAATTTTAAACAGATAATCAACGCTTTTCTAGCATGAAATCATGCCATCTTACTAAAAGCTTTTCCCATCACTCCCTACTTAAACATCCGTGATAATAAATAAATCTAAGAGCTACTGGCAGGTCGCCATTTTCAACCTATTTTCTTGAAGAAATAGGAGTGACACTTTGAGGCAGTATCAGCTAACTGAACAGCTGTTTGGATCTTAAAGAGACTTGATGAAAATTAATATATATAAAATCAATTTTCATTTATTAAGGTATATGAGGGTTTGTTTCATTTTAGTTTTTTTCTGTAGGGATATTTAAATAATATGATCTGAAGTCAGCAGATTTCATTGTTCAAATTTACTTCAGATACTCATCTGGTAAATTCACAGATACTCAGGCTTTTAAACTGTGAGATATTAATTTATCTGGTATTTTGCAGGTTTGCCATGACACTGCTGCCTCTTTTAGCCTGGGATGTTGACATCTTTGAATTTTGATATGGTGCATCTTTTGCATGAATAGTTTATTAAGAAATGAGCTTGGGCCCATCACATCACTTCTGATGAAAACCTTGCTCAGCTAAAACCAATCTTAACCTCAACATACACTGAATAATTTCTCAGTTTCAGCTTTTGAAGAGGTTTTTATTTCCAAATGCTAAACTGTGAATTGTTTAAGAAAGACTAAATACCTAAAACATAGTTAAATTAACTAAACCTGAACACTGTTTTCTTCAGCATTCTGAGAAAGCTGTTTCTCATTTTCTCTTATTCATGTCAACTTATTTGTAATGTAGATTTACCAGACAAGGATGTAGATAGCCTAACTTTAGAGATCATTGGACATTGTATAGACCTACACACTACTAAAACTGGACAATGATGTCACTGACATAATAGAACTAAAGTGGAGGAGAACAGACACATTAATGCTGTCCATTCCTGTACCACTGCCCCAATCTATAGCTGTTTTCGGTAAATGTGTTTGTACCCATTACTGTAAAGTCCATTCCGTTCCTTTATCCCTGTGTCAGTACATTCCTTATTGCAGTGCCTATGACCCTTTTCTGACTGTTCCCATTCTTCAGACTTCCTTTCTTATGTATGCTGACAGTCTTTTGGGCCCTTCTTGCCTCCTTCAAAGTCTGGTTTAAAAAGAGGCAGCAGCTTGACTTGCAGAAGTGCTCACATTTGTGTTTTTGACTGGACAGACTTTCAGTCATATTACTTCATTGAGGACTGTGAACTCCCAGCACTTCTAACACAAAATACTCTTGTTAGGGTGCCCAATATACAAAGCTGGGATCTCAGCTGTAAGCATCATGGTCAGTATTTTATTTCATGACTGACTTGATTTTACTAAAAGTCATTGAGAGCTTTGGTGGCAAATGCAAGCTAAGAACTGCTCTCTTTGTGTTGTCTCCTCTTATTGCTCTATCGTGCTGACAGCTGTAACTATCGGTTCAGGATGATTTCAGTGGCCTTGAGATCAGCAATATTTATCTCTGACAGCACTGAGATGTGAATTATTATTGATGCTGGGGCAGACTGTGTGCATTTGGGGAGGGAGGCTGCTTCAGAGTTACACCACCGTTACAGTTGTCAGACAGTATGATTTCTGCTGCATCCTAAGTTCTCTAATTGTTTATCATATTAACCTTGGGTGATCTTGCAATCTCCTGTCTGCAACATTAATCAACTGACATCATCCCATGCTCTGAAAGGACATTGTCAAATCCAAAGACCAGAATACATTACCAGGGAGAAGGGCAGTGGGGCTTGGTGACCTGAGAAAGGGGATTGAAAAACCTTTACTTTTAATCTTGGCCATGTAACCTCAGCTGAATCACTTCCATCTTTGCATCTCCCTGTCCTCTGTCTGTCTGATAATTGTCTGAGCTAGACTCCAAGCTGTTAGGCACAGAAGCTGTGGCTGCTGCTATACTTAATACGGGTAAAACAAGGACCTCACTCAGGTTTGGTCCACTCCAGATTCAAGTTATCATCAAAAGGTCTCCTGCTATTCTGCAGATAGGCTAAGCCTGGACCAGTGCTCAAATCACAGTTTAGACACAGATTACATCCTAGTTATGTCAGTGTATTTTAAAATTATTATTAATAAAAAGCTATTCCTAAATGATCTTCAGGGGGAAGCATTTGCAAATAAAGGGTTGCTCAAGGGTTTGGGGTTTCTTTATTTGTTTGTGTTTGGGATTGTTCTTATTGTTTGGGGGTGTTGTGGGTTAGTTTGTTTGTGTTTTGTGGGGGTTTTTGTTTGCTTAGTTGGTTGGTTTGGTTTGACTTGGGTTTGGATTTTTTTTCCATAAGAAGAAAACAGTTGTATTTGTAATGTGAGCTCATACATGATGCGAAGAATTGAAGCTCAGTAAAGTCTGGCTAATAAAATATTTTTTGCCAGGCAACTCGACAGCAGCATAACAAGTAACATTGCACTAGAAAGACAAAAGCATTACAGTTATGAAATGTGAATTATTTATTTAATATTTAAAGGAATATTTCAATTATCATAACTTTGTTAATGAACTTGTTTTATTGTTGAGCTTCATGAAAAGTGAAGCAGACGTAACCTACACAGAGATCAATTACTTGATTTCAGCTGCAAATACATCTTTCATAAATGTTTTAAGTTTACTGGATCCCTGGGATAAGCTGATGGATGTTTACCTTGTGTAACAGTAACACAATCCTTTCCAGACAATGATGGATAAGGTTAAATCTTAAATCCAATTAAAACCTGGGGCTCTATTGGAACCAGGGACAAAATAATCCTCCATTTTCTTATTATGGAACATAGCAGTGGGGCTCAAAATACTTGACATGACCACTAACTGTTATTCTGCACTCTATCAGGTCAACATGAGTATTTCTCCTCCCAAAACCAAGCCTGACCTTTCAGGTGCACCAGGAATGCTCAGACTTGTGCCAGAAATCACTGCCACGAGCCATGTTTGGGAGCTTTCTGGAGAGGGTCAGTCCAGGTAAATTGCATAAATGCACATGGCTCAGGCTTTGTTTAGGGGTTTGAATCTGACCTGAGTTGTGGGGTGTTTGGGACCATCTTTCTGCAGGATGTTTGAACCACCTCAGAGCTAGGACCTCATCTATGCTTGAGCTCCTCTGCAACCAGCAACATAGACAGAAAGAACTGCTTCTTAGAACATGTAATTAAAACAAAAATATCTAAGAAAATCCTAGAATCATGGCACAGATCAAAGAGCAAATAGGAAAACCTCCTTGTGTTGACTTAGAAATTGGCAATTGATCTGACACTTGTTTTAATTTGGGGTGCCTTGCCTATGTGACAGATGCTAATTTATTCTCTAGGCCTGAGATCAGCAGTATGCACAGCAAGGAGGCTTACAGTTCAGATTTTGTGCAGTGCTAAGCTACTCTGTGCATGGAGTAGAACGGGACTCATGCTGTCAGCACCTACTAAGCAGGCTGCCTTTTAAACGGAGCTGTTTGCTAGGAAGGACCTTCAGTCCTTCAAAAGCACAGACACATGCCCCTTGCCCAGAGGGGAAAAAAGAAGGAAAAAAGAAGTTGAGAAGGAAGGTAAACAAAGGAATTGCAGATCTTGATGGGAATTTTTCCCTTTGTTTTTCAATGAATAAATCCTTAACTACTGATACTAGTCTGTAGTGCTATTCAGGCAGAATGAATCTGGCAAGATATTCGTAACATAACAGTGAGAAAATACTTGTTAGAAAACTATTCAGCTATGTTGAAGCGGTGAATGGAACAGCTTCATTCATTAGCATGCATTTGACAAAGAGAGGCTAATTAGTTTTAAGAACTCCTGGTATTTCAGTAAAACTTTGGACTCATTTTAAGTCGGATTCTTGACTTCTGGGGATCCTGTCAGGATTTTCAATTAACAATTTCCCTGCACAAATTCTTCCAAGAAATGGTGCTAAAAATAAAGGAGGGCAAGAACTGCATTTTTCATTTAATGGGAAATACACAATTCCCTTCTTCTTATAAAAAGCAGAAAAAAAAAACCAAAAAAAAAACCCAGTAAAGTTTTATGTAGAAATTAAGTTTAATAATTCTGAATCAAGTCAGGCCAATAAATTCACAGTAATATTTTAATGCAGTAGAACTGAAATGAAAAATTACTGCAACTGCCCTGTTCTATCCCATTTAAAGTCATCTATCTCACTTGTTCCCCCATCAAGCAAGATTTTCCTTGTAACTCTTAAAGTACTACAAGATTTATCAGTGTTTCTGGAGAAACCCTGCATCCATTATTGATTTTTAACTACTTAAAGGTGCATGCTACCTTCAGGCTTTGCTCTAGTATTAAACAGATCTTTCTGAAAGCATGAAGGCTTTACAGTAGTATGTGTAAGAACTACCTACACAAAAAGTATGTGTAAGTCCACACAAAAAGGAAGTTAGTTTGTCTTTGCAGGAAAAGTTTTATACTCTTTTTTAGAATGATATGTAAGTAATAAATGCTTATGTTCCATTTTAGCATTATACGTTTACTCCCAGTAAACATGTAGAGATTAGTCTGTTGTATTGAATGATAATACAGAAACGCATCAAAGAAATGGATCTTTTGTCACCCAAGTAATACTAGTGACAAGTAGTGTGTAAGGAAATGCTGAATGATCCCTGGATCTGATACATAGGACTTTGTGTAGACAAGAAGTATGTCTTCAGGTTGCATTTCTTCATGTTTACAGCTGGCCAACAAGACTCAAAGGCTGCAGCTTTTCTGGCCTATTTCTGTACTGGTTTAACTGACCTGCAACCTTGTATCAAGTCTTGAGAACAACCTGCTATTCTTCAAATTTGGTTTTCATTGAGTTCTGATCATTCCACCATAAAAATCCTGATTTGTTCAACAGAAACACATTCTTTGTTATTGTTTTCTCCCCCTCAATGACCATGATCTTTCCTCAGCTCTAGGAACTGCGAATCCCGTCTTCTTTTTCTTCCATCTTTTTCTCTTCTCTGGACAGTTTTCTCATCCATCTTCTTATCTTCATGGCTTAAATTCACTAGAAACTTCTTCCCTTTCAACTGAGTGCTTTTAGCAATGACCAAACCAATCAAAACTCCCATCTTTCTGTACTCTAAAATTAGTGCGCGGGCATTTACAGAGATTTATTTCCTTGGTGTTTCCAAACAGTCAAAAAATGCTCCTCTCAAAATCCTGGCCAGTTCTTCTATATTTCCTCATTCATTCACACTCTAAATTGCAAGTACACCACTCTTACAGCACTCTTACATGCTCATTTCTTCCCTGATTATGCTTTTGATTGAGAGGTTCTAAAATGTGCATTTGTAAGGATTTTTACCTAAGATGTTGTCTAATTTCAGGTTATGCAAAGTAAAGAACAGAAAAGGAATCATAGAATCATAGAATAGTTAGGGTTGGAAAGGACCTTAAGATCATCAAGTTCCAAACCCCCTGCCATGTGCAGGGACACCTCACACTAAATCATATCACCCAAGGCCTCGTCCAACCTGGTCTTCCTGTAAACCAGGAAGGTTTACAGCTTGCATGTAAGATCACAGTATCACAGTATCACAGTATGTTAGAGATTGGAAGGGACCTCGAAAGATCATCTAGTCCAATCCCCCTGCCGGAGCAGGAACACCTAGATAATGTTACACAGGAATGCGTCCAGGCGGGTTTTGAATGTCTCCAGGGAAGGAGACTCCACAACCTCCCTGGGCAGCCTGTTCCAGTGTTCCGTCACCCTCACTGAGAAGAAGTTTCTTCTCAAGTTTAAGTGGAACCTCTTGTGTTCCAGTTTGTACCCATTACCCCTTGTCCTATCATTGTTTGCCACTGAGTAGAGCCTGGCTCCGTCCTCGTGACACTCCCCCTTTATATATTTATAGACACTTATAAGGTCACCCCTCAGTCTCCTCTTCTCCAAACTATAGAGACCCAGCTCCCTCAGTCTTTCCTCATAAGGGAGATGCTCCACTCCCCTAATCATCTTCGTTGCCCTGCGCTGGACTCTCTCCAGCAGCTCCCTGTCCTTCTTGAACTGAGGGGCCCAGAACTGGACACAATACTCCAGATGCGGTCTCACCAGGGCAGAGTAGAGGGGAAGGAGGACCTCTCTCGACCTACTAACCACCGCCCTTCTAATACACCCCAGGATGCCATTGGCCTTCTTAGCCACAAGGGCACAGTGTTGGCTCATGGTCATCCTGTCGTCCACTAGTACCCCCAGGTCCCTCTCCCCTACACTGCTCTCTAACAGGTCGTTCCCCAACCTATACTGGAACCTGGGGTTGTTCCTGCCCAGATGCAGGACTCTACACTTTCCCTTGTGATATTTCATCAAGTTACTCCCTGCCCAACTCTCCAGCCTGTCCAGGTCTCGCTGGATGGCAGCACAGCCTTCTGGCGTGTCAGCCACTCCTCCCAGCTTAGTGTCATCAGCAAACTTGCTGATAGTACACTCAATTCCCTCATCTAAATCATTGATGAATATATTAAATAATACCGGTCCCAGTACTGACCCTTGAGGCACTCCACTAGTTACAGGCCTCCAACTAGACTCCACCCCATAGACTACAACTCTCTGGCTTCTCTCCTTCAGCCAGTTCGCAGTCCACCTCACTACCTGATCATCCAGTCCACACTTCCTCATTTTAGCCGTGAGGATGCTGTGGGAGACTGTGTCAAATGCTTTGCTGAGGTCAAGGTAGACCACATCCACCGCTCTGCCATCATCCATCCACCGTGTTATTTCCTCATGAAAGGCTAAGAGATTGGTCAAACATGATTTCCCAAGATCTGAGCCTCCTGGCTTTCAATAAGATAACTAATTACTGGGTATCTGGAAGAGCCTTTGAGTGCTTTTGGGCACTTCTCAACTGTCTATTTCAACCTCCTTCTATAGGTGTTGTCGGTTCTTGGTTCTGATGCAGCCAAGCAATGAAGCAGCAAAGTTTTAAGAGAATATGTACGTTTTCTTCAGATGAAGGCACAATCAGCTTTTAGCATGAATTCAAGATTTCAGAAGAATTAAACTTTTTGCAGGGGGGTTGGAACCGGGTGATCTGAAGGTCCTTTCCAACCCTAACTATTCTGTGTTTTAGAATACTTTATGAACAGCACATGCTAATACCATCTTTATTGGTGGAAGTAGTAGGGCTTATGTATTTCATGTGTACTAAAGTTTTGGAGTTCTAGTGGGATTTTTGCCAGGTCTTTTAATAATTAATATAAAATTCTTAATTGAATGATATGGTAAACAGCTGTAGATGAAAACAATTTGTTTATATTTCATATTCTCTCTTATCATTTTAAAGAAAAATGCTGCTGTTGACAGCAACAGCGATAAAAGAAGAATCATATTGTATAATATGGAATGTTTTTCCTTTGATCTGTAGGTTTCTGCTGTGTGTGGTGAAAGACAGCTATGAGAAGAGAGAGTCAGGCTAACAATACAAGTATTCATAGGAGTGTTAACAGAAGAAGAAATTAATTCCAATATCAGATCAAGTAAAATAATGCAAAATCTGTTTCAGGGATTATTATGTGAAATGTCAGATCTGGGGTTTCAATAATAGAAATTCTTATTTTAAAGCAGATCAAAAAGTCTTAAATAAACCTTGTCCCACAGACCTTCAAACAGACCTTTAATGGAAGTTGCTTCGTATGGAACATTTTCATTTTCTAAGACAAATCCCACATATGTATTCTTAGAGAAATTTTACTTCATTTATCTCATCTTTACACTGGTCTGACTTCCTAAAAACAGAGTTTTACCATGAAGCATTTAGAAGGTGAAACATTCATGATACAGTATCTCCCTTCACCCAGAGCAGAGACTTTAGCACATTATATGAGACAAATTCTTGCTGAAAAAATGAGGAAGTGCAAAGCACCCACAACAGTAAACATGATATACCTTGAATTCAATTTCAAACCAAATAATAGATTATAATTTAAAAAGTTTACCTCTATTTTCTAAAAATTATCTTGTTCTATTATTGTTATAAAATTATATTATTATTGTAAAATTATTATAAAAAATAGAGAAATTATCTCTATTTTCTAAAAAATATTTCCAATTAGATATATTAAAAAAAAAAAAACTTTTATATTCTATACTAGATCTCATTATTGAACAAACGGACAAACAAACAAGTTTTTGCATTAATTATGAATGATTTTTAATTGATCCCATCAAGAATATGATTTAGAAGGGAGAGTAATTTCTATATTTTTATTCCTGTTAGGTGATTGGTAAAAAATAGAGGCTTGTTTTTAAACAGAAAAAGTATTTTTTACAACTGGCCACTGCTAGAAATGAACTTAAGTAAATATCTAATCTAATTACATTTGCAATACAATGGTAGTGTGTATTTCTGTTGATAACATAATCTGTATATCTGCCTAACTAGAGGACAGGTTTGGAATTTTGAGTCAACATATCTGTCTTTGAGTTTATTTTGTTTCTTGAATTTTTACCCATCTTTAACAATGAGAAATGCTTATTTTTCTGTATTTTATTACTATTTTAAAGCTTACAATTCTAAAGTTAGAAACTTATATTCATATACAAACACTTAAGATTTAGTCTTCCAAGTCTGAAACTTTCTGCATGAGTGTTTCCCAATCACAACTGAAGACAGTGACAGTGTTAAAAACTGAGAGGCTTGCTTCTCCCACAAAGGTTTACCACCTGAAATATAAGAAGAGAAAGTCAGATTTTATAATCTGGCTCATTCACACACATTCATCAAACAGTAACAAATATGCCTGTCTGCACCAAAGGTATGAGCATACTGGGACTGTAGTAAGAGACAGGTAAAACAAACTTTTTTCTGGCTTTGCTTCAGACTTTGTCTTAAGCATGGTCTGATATCATGATAATTTAAGCATTACAAGCAAACAGGATGTCTCACTGCTACTGGATTTTATTTCCACAGAAATACCTTAATAGAATTAAAAAAAAATTATGGGCTGATTGTATCTTTACAATGAAACAGAACACTCTGGATATAAAGAAAAACAGAGTAAAGGTTAAAATAACCCACTGTATAAATATAGGTAGGAGATGGAGCACACAAAAATGTTTTTTGTTTTTTTTTAAGGAGGGGGATAAAGTATTGCATGGTTCAATTTTGACTTGTTTTCCCATGAAAAGTCTCTCGGTCACTGTAGATGATCTTTGCATCCACCAGTATGGGGAAAATCAAGGTCGTTGAATATGAACAAGTCCAGATCCAGAAGAGTTATTACCATAATTGGGTGGTGTTAGGCTCACTCTATTGCCGTAGAAGAAGGCTGGCATGTGAGCTGGTACTGACACACTGCAGTGAGTTGTGCTCTGTGATCATAGTTGATATCTATTCCTACAGGCAACTCAGTGTGCCTTCTTACTGAATGTTGTAGTCTTGGTCCTTTATCCTCTGATAATTGGGAACTGTGTGAAATCAGACCAATCTCTGCTTTCTCAGTGTGTGTAATGGAGAGATAGAAAGTAAAATTGGGTTAGTCCTAAAATGTCAAGTCTTTTTATTCAGGATTCTCACATACCTCTACTAGTAATATTTCAGAGGGTTCTTATGGTGTGATTTTGACCCAGCGCAGCTACACTGTCCCAAAGGACAAGATTTAACAATTAGACCATTCCAGAGATCCCAGTAAGCAGTTTCCAAGCCGTTGAGCTCTTCTGTTGACTGACAGTTCATTAACATAGATGCAGGTCTCCTTGCCAACTTATCTCAGTGTCTGGCAATGCTTCTGGGTACACGTAGTTTATTGGTGTAGAGGTAGCTACAGTGTGAAGAGATTTCTCTCTGGATTTCATATACATTCAATAATTTCAATGAAATATCTGTGTTTCTGTGGAAAATAGCAATAACTATTAAAAAAAAAAAAAAAAAGCAAAAACAGGGAGAAAAAAAAGCCAGTGCTTTAGTTATAGTATCACAGAATCATAGAAAAGTTTGGGTTGGAAAGGACCTTAAAATCATCTAGTTCCAGCCCCCAAATTAAATATTCTTCAACACTGGTCAAATCATTAAATAATTAACTAGACCCATTTGGAATATTAAAAAAGAACCACCAGTAAAATAGGAAAAATTACAGTTTTGTGTCTTGCAGACTTGTGATTAGGATAAGATTATGAGGCTCTCAGACACTGCAGGGACTGCAGCCAGTTAAATATTTCAGTAAACTGGAAAAAAACAGTGAAATTTCTACTGGTTTTGTGAAAAGAGATAATTCTCCTGTGATACTCAAACTTCTTCACGGTTTGGTTTTTCTTACTCTAATACTTCAGTTAGATGCAGTAATGAGACCTTTTTGTTGTGGTGGTGAAGGAAAGACTACTTTAATATGACCTGGCTGCAATATGGTGGCCCGGAAGTGTCAAAGTGATTTTGGATTATGGCAATCACTGTTAATGAAGGATTTTCCAGATTTTCAACAATTTGCTCTGCAGTATTACCAACATAGTCACCGTAGTGAGTATTGGTCCAGAACAGTAAGTATCTGTTTTCTCTGACAACTTTCCAGGAAATCTGAGACCTTCTCTCTAGCTCCCATCAAGAGGCTTCCATTTAGTAGCTATCATTTCGCTTATTCTTGTCTGCTTTCTGTTCCTGCTGCTCAAGCTTCCTGGAACCCCTCTGGGTTGATTTAAGTCACCAGCGTCATGCTGATAAATAAAGATCTCAATGTATGGAAACAGAAGAGGTATAATTTATTTCAGTTTTTGCTTCCCAGCCTAGAATAAATACATGTGAAGAGTACATTGGAACATGAGTTTATGGCTGAAGATAACCCTAAATTGGCAACTGTTGTTATTTTACTTTATCTTTGTTTATGTCTCTTTAATGAGGAATAGACTATATGAACAATGCTATGAGAGAAGTAGATAATAACTCTAAAACAAAGCACAGAATAATTGCAATGGAAGTTATTATTTCTCATGTGACAAAATTTGGAACTTATGGATACGGATGCATTGTTCATTATATTTGGTGCTGTACAAACACAGACCTAAGTGCTGGTCACTATTTGAATATTTTCCAGCGCTTAGAAATGCATTCATCCTTGTTTTCATGCATGTAAATGGAAAGCTAACATGACAAGAGGCTTTGTCAATACAGAGGCAAGTTAAACTAGGAACAAACAACTCATGTTGAACTGGTGGAGACAAAAGCCATGCAGTAAGTCTTTATGATCCAAGTTTTCTCTCTTGCCTTCCAGATCCTCATTACAGTCAGTGGGTGGTAGGGCATCATGCTTTAGGGATACACCAATCTGCCCAGAAGTAGTAGAGGGATCCTTATATTACACTTTATTGTGTTCTTCAGATATCTTTATGGCACTGTAGACTTCACTAATGTCTTTAGCATTAGGGTAATGGGCCCCTGCAGTGGTTAGTAAAGGCACTATATATTCTTGTAGCATATTAAGAAGTTTCTCAATTGGCACCTGTTCTGATAAAGCAGATAACATGTATAATATATCCCATATCACTCCTGAATAGGAGAAAGCCAATAATTTAGATGTATTATACAGTGGCTCAGGAAATGTAGGATGTTCGTTTTGTGGTCTATGAGGCAGTAGTTAATTTTCAGCAGTGTGCTGGTTGCTAGGTAGTTTTTATTGTCTCCTTAAATATTTCTTCCCCAGCCCTTCCTGTATCTATATGCGTTCAGCATAGCAGATGCTTCATTACAGTCCCTTGCCACCAAAGGGTCCTTCTGTGTTCAGAAGTTTTGTCCCATATTTGCCAGGGGTTCATTTTGATGGTGTGATGAACTGCATTAAGGCAAAGCTGGATTTCTTGTTACTGAATCTCCAATTTGTCCTGCTGCCAAGGGCTTTGTCTGTCTTTCTTCCTTTGCTTTTCTTGTTTGGGGGGGTTTAATCACTTACACGCTTACAAACCTTGCTGCACAACACACCCATCCACAGGATAAGGAGACTGAAATAAGGGTGATACCAGAAAGCAAAGACTTAAAGAAGCACATTCTCAAGCACAGATGTATTTGTGTGTTTGGAGCACAGTAACAAAGAGTGATTGAGATTGGAAAGCACCTCTGGAGCTCATCTTGCCTAACCACACTGCTCAAACAAGTCCAAAGTAACCATGTCTTTTACTTTATATAAACTTTTCCAAGTAGTCTGTATTCAAATGCAAAAATTACAGGTATGTAAAACTTACAGAAGACCTGGCAGAAAAAAGTACAGTGCTGCACATAAGTATGGTCAAGCCATCAACTGCTAAAGTAATGCTTCTGGGGAAATAAAGATGAAAATAGTTACTTACATTTCAAAGATAAGAAATCTTCCAGCCAGCATTACTGAATGTCTTTTTCAAAGACATAAATAAACATTGGTCTTCTGATGTTGCAGGTAGGACTCTAAATTTATGGACATTTATGACAAACATATTATGCATGCCTTAAGCCAGAGGTGCCTAAGGACACAGTGCCTAGGGGCATGTCTGAGCTTAAAGTACAGAGAAGGAAATGAAAAATAGTATGGAAAAAATGCCATAGATTAGCCATCAGCCTTTCTTTGCCTATTCCGCTTTAAAAGGTATGTATATGTCTTTTCCTCTAAAGCAAGCTGCCTTACAGATTTCTGTGTAGCTGAACCTCACTTGAGGCTCCTCACAATGTTTCTCACCCCGTGGGTTTGCTTTCTTACTCGTTTTTCTATTGCCCTGGCTCTGTACTGTGGCTGATATTTCATTAACATTTTAATAACTGAGCCTAAATTAATAACATGAGCTTCTTGTCTCAGAGTGCTCTCAGATCTTCCCACTATAGTTCCACCAAATGATTTGGGCTGGCTGCCCTCGAGTGCCAGGAGCTGAGTATAGGAGCTCAATGAGAACTGAAAGTTTGAAAAATCATGGCAGTCAGGTGAAGTTCCCGACTACTGGAAAAAAGGAAATATAACCCCCATTTCCAAGAAGGGAAATTTGGATGACCCAGGGAATTACAGACCAGTCAATTTCACCTCTGTGCCTGGCAAAATCTTGGAGCAGATTCTCCTGGAAGGCATGCTAAGGCACATGAAAATCAACAAGGTGCTTGGGGACAGCCAGCATGGCTTCACTAAGGGGAAATCCTGCCTGACCAATTTGGTGGCCTTCTATGACGGGGCTACAGAACTGATGGACAGGGGTAGAGCAGTTGATGTCAGCTACCTGGACTTGTGCAAAATGTTCAACACTGTCCCACACGACATCCTTGTCTCTAAATTGGAGCGACATCAATTTGATGGAAGGACCACTCGGTGGATAAAGAACTGGCTGGATGGCCGCACGCAAAGAGTTGTGGTCAATGGCTCAATGTCCAGCTGGAGACCAGTAACGAGTGGTGTCCCTCAGGGATCGGTGTTGGGACCGGTCTTGTTCAACATCTTTGTCTCTGACATGGACAGTGGGATTGAGTGTGCCCTCAGCAAGTTTGCTGATGACACCAAGCTGTGCCGTTCGGTTGATACGCTGGAGGGAAGGAATGCCATCCATAGGGACCTTGACATGCTTGTGAGGTGGGCTGATGCCAACCTCGTGAAGTTTAACCACGCCAATTGCAAGGTCCTACACCTGGGTGGGAGCAATCCCAGGCATAGCTACAGGTTGGGGAAAGAAGAGATTCAGAGCAGCCCTGCAGAGAATGACTTGGGGGTGTTGGTTGATGAGAAAATGAACATGAGCTGGCTTCAGTGTGCACTCGCAGCCCAGAAAGCCAACCGTATCCTGGGCTGCATCAAAAGGAACGTGACCAGCAGGTTGAAGGAGGTGATCCTGCCCCTCTACTCTGCTCTCGTGAGACCTCACCTGGAGTATTGTGTGCAGTTCTGGTGTCCTCAACATAAAAAGGACATGGAACTGTTGGAACAAGTCCAGAGGAGGGCCACGAGGATGATCGGGGGACTGGAGCACCTCCCGTATGAAGACAGGCTGAGAAAGTTGGTGCTGTTCAGCCTGGAGAAGAGAAGGATGCATGGAGACCTCATAGCAGCCTTCCAGTATCTGAAGGGGGCTATAGGAATACTGGGGAAGGACTCTTCATTAGGGACCGTAATGGCAGGACAAGGGGTAATGGGTTAAAACTTAAACAGGGGAAGTTTAGATTGGTTCTAAAGAAGAAATTCTTTACTGTGAGGGTGGTGAGGCACTGTTGCCCAGGGAGGCTGTGAATGCTCCATCCCTGGCAGTGTTCAAGGCCAAGTTGGACAGAGCCTTGGGTGAGATGGTTTAGTGTGAGGTGTCCCTGCCCATGACAGGAGGGTTAGAACTGGATGATCTTAAGGTCCTTTGCAGACCTCAGCTTAGATTTTCTGTATATATCAGACACTGACCAATCCTTGTTGTTTTTAAATGGCTTCTTATTACAGATTTTTTGGTTAGCTTTTGCATATCTAGACGATGTCAAGAGTAGGAAGTTGAACAGCATCAGGAAATGTTCAATCATTGAATTGTTAGAGTGGTTCTTCAGATGGTTTTAGCTTTGGACAACTGGCACTGTCTGAGTAAGCTTTTAAACACACTTTATTAGCTTTTATTCCTAAACTTGCTTGGATTTAGCTGTGTAGTTTCGGAGTTTAATCATGTGGATACATATGATGTTGTGACAGATGGTTGCAGTATCAGGGAATCATCCTGGAAATGTTTAAGTTGCTAATACTAGTATTACATTATAGATTTCTTGATGTGCTGTCATCCAATTCCCTCTCCAGAAGTGAATGGTTGTAGTTTTATAATTTTTATTTTATTATGCAAACTATTTTATGTGTTTTAACATGCAAAATTTTACTAATTATTGTATTAGGCTTCATAGAAAAAATAATCAAATTAAAGTAAACTATTATCATGAAAAGCTTTCAGTCCTGAAAACTAACACAAGTGAATGAAAAAAATAATAAGAAGGAATTGAAGGAGTAGGATGATTTGGGAGAATGAGGGGCAGGAATATGAAAATAATACAGTCTAATTTCTTAATCCTGAGTCACACAGACATTTAAATGTGTACTTAATACAAGACATATGATTAGTTTCTTTAAAATCACAATGAAGTTTATGTTTCCGGAATGAGCCTTATTTGGTGCTATTGGAATAAATGAGTCCCAGAAAATTGATGGCAAAATAATCCTCTCTTTGGTTCTAAAAAGGAGGTACTAAATCCTCACAGTACAGTGGTTGGGGGCTTGTTCTGTTTTTTGTTTTGTTTGTTTGTTTGTTTGTTTTCTAGAGGAATAATACATTATTAAGTTATAAATTGGGGTTTGAAGTACACAGATTCTACTTCTTGCTTCACTGTAGATTTTCTTTGTGACCATGAGTATTTGCTACTGGCCAGCACAGCAGGAAATGTAGACGGGTATTTGGCCCAAACAGATAAAGCAGTCTAAATGAGGCATTAAGGTGTATTAGCTTCTCCAAATAGCCAATGAAGAAGCATCCAGAAGGCCATCACTGGCATAGAATACATTTAGGCTAGTGCATAAAAAAAGATGAGAGAGAGAAGGATACTTAGTTTTGTGCAGCTTAGGTATCCAAACTTATTTTGCATAATGGAGGCTTCTGCCTATTTGGGATTCAGGCAGATCATGTCCTGAAAATAGATGGCTGATTGGATAGAAGTTTTTCTGTTTGAAACATGACCAGAGGAAATAGCAGCAGAAATATCTGCTCAGCTCCATTTTCAAACTTAGGAGCTAAGATGATTCTGAGTTCCAAAGGAAAAAATGTTCCAAGGAGAAAAGTTCTTCATTATCTGACCAGAGAGTATGTTGAGGAACACACATAAGGCATCACCAGGATGATCAGGGGAAGCATCTGGAGAACAGAAAACCATAATGTGTGTAAAATGGGAATACAGCCTTTTTAGGCAGATTGTGTGATATCCACCTCTCACGAGATTTTCTATAGACATGCAAGCCACATGAAAACCTGAGTTGAATGTAATTCTGAGTGATAATGCTAAGAACAAGTTTGTCATCTGTCAGCCGTACTACTTTTTATATCTGACAATTGTTTCCATCTTGCTTTCAGGATTCAGTTTTACTGCTCCATTGTGTCAATCCCTGATGTGTTACATATGCTTTTCCAGACCTTTTGTTCAGCTTTCTGGTTGATTTCTACTATATTGCTTTCACAGTAACCCAACTTGCATATGATAGAGATCTGGTTCTCAGTCATTCAGGCAAGGAAGCAGCAATAAGCAAGACACCAGAACCTATCCTGGGTATTCAACTTCTCCAAGGGAGCATGTCTTCTGCTTTGGTCAGACTTCCCATTGTCTTCATCCTTGAACTCCATTTTGGGATTGGTCTTTGTGTCCTGATGCATTACATAGAAATTAAAAAGTGCGACAATCTATTGCAGATTGCTGCAGTGCCAGAAACATTTGTGACTCCCACAGACACTGGTTTGAGCCCCTACTATAGGTCAATAATGAAATGATGAAAATAAACAAATTGTGCACATAAGAAGTGCCTGACAATCACCTCTTTAGAAGCACGTCTCAGCCAATCAAATCTTGAGAAGATTTCATTTTGAATAGTTTGTGTTTTTTTTTCCTTCAGGTAAATAATTCATAATACTCCTGCATCACACTGTGTCAGAATTTGGCTAGAAAACCTGCTCTGTTGGACTGGAGACATTATCTGCTGAAATGCCATATTTTGCAAGACACACAAAGCCAAACCAAGATCCAAGTCTGGAGTTTTCACTACAGAACTTTACACTCTCAGCAAAAAAATACAGCCAGGACTTAAACATTATGGCCAAAATCCAAGTTTTGCTATTACATCGTGGCAGTGCAGATTATTCTTCAGGTTCCATTGCTTATGAGACTTCTATGTAACGTTACTGACAGTTACTAGGTGGATATGGGTGAAGCAACTTTCATGTTTTGGTACCCTCATATGGATTTTAAGGATATAATATGCACAAAATATTATATTAATTATCATATGAACTTAACCATGAGGGTTTTGTACAGAATAAAGATTAAAAAAAAACAATCAGAGAAGGAAAATAGAGCTTTTCTCATTGTATCACAAAGATGTGTTATTTAAGGTCTGCTGAAGACCAAAAGAACCCCTATAAAGCAGCAAAGCTGTTGCAAAGAACCCCGTTTGTTTGGTGTATGCCTTTACAGCCTTTATTTGAATTTGGTGAGGATGGTATTGGTTCTTTGATAATTTGTGCTTCAGATTTGACTCTGGCTTGGCTGTGAAGCCCAGGAGTACCACTGATTAAAGAAAGAAGGTGATGGGGAATAAAAAGTAGTGGAGGGGGTCTTGTTTCCACTGTGCTGTATTTTCTGTCAGAAAGCACGAGGATGAATATTTCAGGTAGCAAATGAAGAGGTAGGAAAAAAAAATAAAAATAACTAAAGTTTTGTAACTGATCCTGGTGAAATACAAGAAATAACATCAGGGTGCAACTCCTGTTGCAATAGAAGAAATTGCCTCCCACCTTTTCCCTCTTTCTCCAGCTTTTCCATCAGTGATCAAAGGCACCATTAAATCCTTAAGACTTAATGGAGAAGAAGATGAAAAATAGGTAATTTATTACCCTTGTAACTACCAGCTGAGATTTTGATTCCAGTGGGAGCACAAGGAATTGGTTACACAGTCTTCTTATCACTGTCAGCATTGCTGCTATGGGAAAGCAGCTTGGTCTACTCTTTTTTATTTTTTTCTAATTTAAATGTGAAATCTTTTTGTATGGTACAACCTATTACTGATTCATGTCCATAAGAAATAAATATCTTAGTTTCATATCTAACAGGAAATTCCCCTAAAATGTCATCAACTCCCTGAGTGTTCACTTGATGACATTTGGTCATAAAGACCATTCTATTTTCATTGAAACCTCAAGTTAAGCACAAAGGCAAATGCCTTTGTTAGAAAGCTGTATAAACTTTGGCATAAACACAAGAATAAACCCAAACCATTTCATCCAACGTTGCAATGCAGAGGGGAGAAAAAAAGTAAAAGAAGAAAAGCAATTACCAGAAATGATTGTGTGTTCAGGACCGCTTACTTCATTGGAAAGTAAAATGGGCCATATCCAGCTCACCAAGCATGTGGAATATATATCAAACATTACAGCCTGACATCTTCTATTGTCCTGGTTGATGAGAGCATGTGTTTGAACAGAAAGGTCATGCCCAGTCATGTGTGCTAAGTGTTTAGTGAGTAATGCAAAGTCAACACTTTTTTTCTCTTCCTTCTCTCTTTGTTTAGGTAGTAGAACACGGTCACAATACTGAGGATCAGGATATTGCCTTGACTTAAAATCCTCAGCTTCAGAATCTTAAATTTTATTTAGTTTCTGCTTCATAACAGAACTTTTCCGAGCAATGTGTAATCTTGCAATATTCCTTTATCAGGAGGATCAATTTGTCAGTAACTGCTTTGCTGATGTAATTCCAGAACCAACAAAAATCTGTGATAAAGGACAGTAGGTATTTTTGTACTTCATCCGTATCTACATGTCTGTTTTTAAACCATTCATATCTACATTCGTTTATATTATTTGCAAATAGAAAAGTTAAAATGCAAGGATGGTGGAGGTGAATAATACTTCCTTCAAATTATGGTAGGTAAGTAAACAAAAGAACAGTCTTTTTTTGCCCTCCACACTAAATATTTATGTTCCTTTTCAAAATATATGAATACAACCACTAGTAATAAAATCCTTCTGGCATTACAACTTTCTTTCCCAGAAGTAGGGAAAATGGTGAGATTTGACATTTGAGATACTGTGATCTAATTGAGAGACCGTTTGATTTCTGATGGAGCATAAATTCTATTTTCGCTAATAACAAGTGCTAGGTCCAGTGAATTATTATGACCTTAAGCAATTCCTGTTCTGTCACTGATGCCTGAATAATTCTGTGTCCTTATATCCCCTCCTATGTTTTGATAATCACATATACTCAAAAGGTGTATCTGAACTTTCCTGAATTATGTATTTCTACAATGCTTAATATAATTAAGTTCTTATGACGCCAAGAATTAGAATTCCACCTAAAATTTGAATAACAACTCTGACTTTTTCTAGGGGTTGGAGTTCAAGGTATAGTAATGCAAAATGGAAGAGGAGCTTTGGCCTTGGGGATTGTAATCAGAGTTTCAATTAGAATTCAAATCTTCATGGAAAATGTTCATTTCATCCATTAATTAAGATGCTTTTCCATGGGAAAGTCATGAGGAAACTTAGATCACTCTCAGACACTGTCAGATAACAAAGTCTTCTCTTTACCTACCTTCTGTCACCTGCATATTTTCCCTAGAAAAACAGGAAAATGAAATTTATTACTTACATATCAGATGGCAGAGTATTATGTTGTGTTCTACGCATTCAGTTACTACAGTTTTCTAAATACTTGAAAGAATCAGCTCTCATGGAAGAAGTATAATCCTGTCTAAGGTTTTAGTAAAAAGAAAATGAAAAGCTCCATAGTGTTGAACACTGCTGGTTGATTGTTCTTTCCTCAAGTTTGTTTTTAGTTTTCAGAAGCAAGATCTGTAATGCAGATATGCTCTGTGGGAGGAAAATTATAATACAATTACTTAGGCATGAATCGGACACATAAAACATTGATTATTAGTCATTTCAAGTATAAGACACCCCAAAGAAAGGATTAGATATTTTGTTAAGGTATTTGAATAATATGCCTGGTTATTTGAGTTACATATTGCAAGGCTTGACCATTGTTAGCTATTATAGAATAGTGAGTTGTGGTCAACAACCCCTTTTATCCTTTCCTTTTTCTGTAGGAAGCACTCTTGTAATCATATATTGCTAATGGAAGCCAAATGTTGGAGAAGAAATGGCAATTAAATGAAGCCTGGTAGCTCAGATCTAATCCTTACGCAGCTATGTGTGTTTCTTTGGTTTTGCTGTAGACCACAGCTCTTTCCACTAAGTGAATGATTTCTCAGAATCCTCTCAGTCTACTTCTATAGATGTGACTTGCTGTGATCTCAGAGCCTTTGGCAGAAACTGTAGAGCTGGTCATGCTCTTTCACTTGCCCATTTATGCAACATAATTTAGTAAAACTTTCCTGCCATGAACCAGCACATTACTTCCCTTGTTTCCCACTTCTACACCACTCGTGGTCCTGTTTGCAGTTTCTTTCTCAATGATGTGATGCAGCTGGGCAGTGTACAGAATGCTGTAACAGAAAGAGCCTCATTTGGAAGCTTCTGACAGGTGCTGAGCCACAGGTAGTCTCGTGAAGGATACAAAACCTTTCTTTACAGACAAAAAGTTGGAAGATGTTCTTGGCACAATTTACATCAACACTGAATCTCTCATAATCCCAAGCAATTGTACAGTAGTGTGTGCTCAGATCAAAATATCTGCATGTTAGCTTAAAGTCTGTATACCTTGCAAATAGATAAGAGCTATAGTAATAATAGTGATAATAGTAATAATAGTGGTGATAAAATAATAGTGCTGCTGCTGCTGCTGCTGATGATGATGATGATATTCACTCCGACATTCAGTGTCTTTAAAAATTCTTTTACTATAAGTTCATTTCTGAAGCAAAAATGAATATCTGCTCAGGAGGAAATCTCTACAAGATGGATTTAGTAGGCATAAGTTGATCCAAAGTGGTTTCTCCAATTGAGATAAAAAAAACCTTCATGAAGTTTTCATCCGTAAATGCCACTGAGGCCCTGCCAGCTCTCATGCAAGAGATCTATTTTCAGAGGAAGTATTTAATCTCAGAGATTTGTTTATAAGGTAAAAAATAATAATTAGAAATGAGCACATTTTCATTATGATAAAAGCAGGGAAAGAAAGGGTGAAGATGCCTGAAGAAGCTAACTGGCTCTGATATATTTTCTGTGGTTACTTCAGTATGCTCATGCTCTTGTTGGCAAAGCTAAATATTAAAGCAGATCCAATTAGCAGTATAATATTCATGTATCAGGAAAGGCCATCTAACAAGCCCACACTTGTCAACAGAAAGGTGAATGTTTGTTCGATTTTGTAGAAAATGGATTTTTCAAAGAAAAATATTAACTTCAGTCTGCAGTAACTAAATTTATACTGACTTGATCAAGTGAAAGGCTAAGAAAGGGGACTCATCAATAACAGAATGTGGTGGGTTTCCAAATTCATCACTGGAAATCACAGCCCTCATTAAAAAGAAAAAATCTCTGCCAGGCAAATATAAGACTTTCTGAGATTTTAATTAAGTTATGCAAACATCTCATTTAAAATAAAAGAAGCAAAAGGAAGAATTTAAAACCTTAGTTTCTATCTGTGCCAATTATGGCCCATATTCTGTTACTCGTTTTACTTGTATCAATATTTTCTTATTCAGCTTAGTCATTAATTTCAATGGCACTACATAGCGAGGCACTTCTCTGAGTAAGGGCGATGTATTTTGTCAGGTGGACAGATTTCCAGAAGAGCATACTGATCTCCTAAAAGGGTAGCAGAATTTACAAGGCAGATTAATGAAGGACTGAGGTCAAAAAGCTCCGTACAAGGAGAGCTATCAGCTAAACAGTGATACATTGACACGTACACAACTCAGGAGCAGCTTTGGAAACAGTATCATGCAAAAAAGGGGAACAGCTTTGCGTGTACCTTGAGCCTAGAGCCCGAGACAGTAACTGAATCAGATCACATACTAAATTCACTTGGTTAATTGTTCTCATCTAGAGTCCTTAAAGAGTTTCTGGCGATGAGCAAATCTCAGCATGAACATAGTCCGTAGCAAGTTTCTTGTATTAAATTCTTGACATGAGCTTTAGAACCAAAATGATTCACAAATTAGGCAAGGAATTCAAATAGGAATTTGAGCTTTGTGGGAACACTTCTCCACGACTGTGAGTTAAATTGTTCTTCATATGAGTGCTGTGTGCTGATAGAGGTTGTATGTGTCATGCATAGTGATGCATGCTTTCTCTATTGAGGAGAATTGTGGTTTTAGCATGTGTTTAATATCTTTTTCTTCAGACATAACTAAATGCTTCAGATTGTAGATTTTATAATTACAGAATTGTTTGCTTATTGATGTTAAGTGCGAAAGGAGATATTCTTTCGGCATAGTGGCCTGGTTCAGTGGAAATTCTTCCACAGTTTTTGGTCAATGCTGAGTAAATGCAATGCCTAGAACTACTGGTGGTCTCAGATACAGAGGGTTCAAGCTGTCATTCTTCACACAATGACATAAGACCATAGAAACAAATGGGGAAAAAAAAAAAGTTTGTTTTATGAATATTCAGATTATGTGAAGTTACAGATAAATGGATGTCAGCTGGTGCTATAGTCAATGGATAAACATTCCTTCAAATGACTGTCATCCTATCTAACATACATAAATATTATTTGCCAGAAGTGTCTGTTTCTTTTTAATGACTAAGTAGGGAGACAGTTTACAACTTTCAAGTTCACTGAGGTAAATCTTACATTAGTGCTGAAAATGCCATTAACAATCCAGGGTTAGCTAAGGAGTCTCAAAGGTAGGAGGTGTGCTAAAAATTCAACTATATAAATTGACTTTAACATGCATTAAAACCACAAAACATTTAATGAAAATGTATAGAGAACACATCTCAAAAGCAGCAATGTCGAAAAAGTGCGTCAGCTTTTGGTATTTCTGGTAAATGCAACTTTCCCAATAATTCATTATCTTTTGGAATGATTGCAGGAACAAATTCAATCAAATTATATCAAATTATATCAAGTTCAAAGGGAATGACCAAGGTCAGATGGTCTGATTCCTCAAACTTTAGAAAAAAAAAAAAAAAATGGGAAGATATCGGGTTCAGATTTCTGTGTGCTTGAGAAGTAAAATCTTATTTCCCTGATAACTGGTAGGACCATTATTGATTCATTTACTGGGTAATATATAGTACTTTCATGCAGCATAACTTGTTCTTTGTTGGCCCAAACCCCTATTTTTGAAGAAAATAAAACACAAACCTGATAGTATAAATAGAGGAAGGGAACTACCATCTGTTTCCCTGCTTTAAATAGCCCCTCATACGGGTGGCAGTGTTTCATAATAAAGTCAAAGGTTCCTGTAAGAAAAAAGGAACTGGGGGGAAAGAGGAGAGAAAGAAAGAAGTGTTCAAGCTACCAACCTCTCTTGAAAAAGAAAGAACAGTCTGACGGAGAGAAAAAAATGGTAAAGTTAAAAAGAAAGACCTGACATAATTTTCTTATTCAGTCTCCTTACAACTGGTTTTAAAAAGATTATTTTAATTACCTACCTCAGTTAATCTAAGATATAGTAAAGAAAGATACAGAAAGATTCATTCATCCCCCATATTATCCATTCCTATAGTCTGAATTTTCTCCTCCCTATAATATCCTCCAAAGGATGCAGAATAAGTGGGTTCTTAGTGATAGGATCTAATAAAATAGCGTATATGAGAATACTGTGAACAGATTATTTTTCAATTAAATTATCTTTCCATTAGAAATATATCTGTTGAATATTTTTCACCTTGGCTTTCGTGTCCTCCATTTATTTATTTAATCAATATATGGATGGCAGTGCATTCCTCCTAAATTTTAGTTTTCATAATGGAGTGGCCTTTTCAGACCTCAGCAGAACTCATAATTTCCTGTGCTGAGGGCTGTACAAACACACAAAAAGGAGATTGCTCTTGCTGTGATTAATTTATTATCTAACAGATAAGCCAGACGTAGGATACACCTACATGGGCTCTTGCCCTCTGAGCAGACATGAGCTCATTCTATTTGCATCCAAAACAGATGGAAATTTTCTCTGCCTGCCTAACTAGAAGCCTTGTGAATAGAAATAACATGTTGTTTAGTCAAAGCTACAGAGTGCTGATAAAGGATGTTATATGTTAACTTGTGCTTAGGGTTTCCTACGGCGTCTGCTCAGGACTATAGATAAAATGAACTCTAGTCTTTCTGAAAAAAATATTATATAGGTATCTCCAAAGAATAGGAAGAGACAATATGGAAGAGGGCAATTTGGAGATGTCTGGATGTGCAAGATAAAAGAGAGGAGTAGCAATTTGTGGATGAAGAACTGAATAGTACAATGCTCAGTTTAAGGCAGAGTCAGTGTGCCTGAGCCTACTAGAGTTAATCATAACTTAGAGTTATTTAACTATTGGAGAGAGTGCTTAACTGTCTAAGAATTAGCTTTATTAGCTCTGCTACTCAACTGTATTCACTCTAGAGTGAATGGAGAAAAGCAGATTATCCCAGACAAGTTACCCATGCAATCGCATCAGACGCTTAAATTATGATGGACAGAATCATCTGTGGGCAATGCTTTTCTCTCCCCACTAATTACTGAACAAAAGACTGCACTTCTTATTTCTAGGTTACAGAACTGTTTCCCCTTGATTTTGAAATGTTTGATGTTTCCGTCAAACTCTCTGTTCTGACCTGCAACTCATCACTCATCTACTGCAGGATATTATTTTTATTCTCCTTCAATAACCTTATTTTCTGGCTTTTTCTTGCCTATTTTTTTCTGATCCGCTCTGTAGATTTCCAGTCACCAATCCCATCCTTAAGGAAAAAAAAAAAAAAGAAAAAAGCAAAAAGCAAAAAGAAAAATCAAATAAGAATAGTGAGAAAGTAAAAGTGATTACAAATCCATTTTACACTCATCCTCACTCTAAGCTGAAAATTATCCTGTTCACTGAAGCACAGGTGGTATTTTCCTAACCTGATTTGGTCATTAAAAATCCTCTAGCTGCTTCAATACTTTCTCCCTGAGGCCCCTATCAGCACTCTCTTCTCCAGTGATTAGAATAGAACGGATTGGCCTTCTGAACTTATTACAACCATTTTTCTAATGATCTTGTAATGACTGCAAACCTGAGCCCAGCAACCTGACAGATAATGATGTCAATTATGCAAAACAGAAATGAAGGCTTTGAATCTAATACACTGTACTGTATTTGCAACTGGGGGGGAGTTATTGATAGTTTCATTAACTAACTCTGTCATATTTCAAAATGTCAGTAAAAGTTAATAAAGGTGAGGTTGAGGAACACACAAAAAGATGCTGGTTATAAGGCATTTGATAAATTTTAAGAAGTCCTTCTTCCTTCCTTTCTTCCTTAAAAAGCACCTGGTGGGTTTTGACTCTTGTGCTGCTCCAGTGAGATTTTACAACTTTGGTTTCTTTTTTTACTTTTCCAATGGAATCCCTATGGGAAATTCTAAGGCTTTTAGGCATGCCGATAGTCAGTGTCAGTAAATTGATTTTAATGACCACTTATTAATAAATCACTGTGTGATAGTTTAACTATGAAGATTTTTTTTGTTTTAATAATTTTTATTATTATTGTTTTATTATGGCTTAATGACAGAGGAAAGTTCTAAAATCCTCTTTGTTGTGAACAACCATCTCAAGTCTGTGGCAAGTTGCTTTATCATGTCACCATGTATAAATTTAAATGCAAGAAAGTATTTAAGGCAAAATTAAGAGAGATTAAACTTTCAGCCTTGAATAAATCAAAATTTATTCCAATTTCTTGGAAAGCTCCTGTAACTTTGCATGAGAGTGGTGCTTATATCAGTTGTGCCATAAGGAAGCTAAGCTTAAGTTAGACCATCACATCACAAAGCCAGTGACAGAAGTGGAATCCTTGTCCCAGCCCAGTTTTCTCTTTACTAATCTACATTGTCCTAGACCCAGGCTTCCCACCTTCCCATGATCCCCAGGAAACAGTAACCCCCTAGCTCTTTATTCTTGTCGGATTTTGACAACCTCCAATGTGCTGTTCTTTTTAGACCGCAAAGGTTATGCTCCACAGTTCTAAAATGTGATAAATTTTAAACAGAATAGGATTTTTTCCCAGAGTAGCTAAAGAAGTTGCAGGTTCAGGACATTTGGTGTGATTGCTCAGTGTGAGGAAGTGAAGCCTGAGCCCTGCAGAAAGGAGACTGCAATCTTAGAGATGCAGTCAAGACATAGAGAGGGACAATTGGGTGATGGGAATAATGGCTTTAAAGAAGCGGGAATGTGCTTTGGAGTAGTGTCTCACTATGAGGCTGGACCTGGGAAATATGAAATTACAACTGTTTATTCCTGAGTATGACCAGAAGGCACCAATCTTTCAAACTGACATGCTACATTGCCCTTTCTAAAAAGCAGTGATAATACTGCAGCCAGTTTTGGGAGTGGGAATAAAAAGTGCCTGTAATCAATGCAAATAGATGCATAATTTTCTGCAGGTCTGATCCAGTACATAATGCAATTGACAGAAGAGCTTCTATTGATTTCGATAACGCTAGACCAAACCTCAGGTGGCACAGATGTATCCCAACAGATGACTCAAACTTTGTTATTTTTCTCACATTATTAAAAAAATAAAAATTAATGCATAGATTTTTCCAAATCAAAAACGTTTCACAGAGCTTTCAGATTCAATAACTTGTAGTAAATCATAGTACTCTTGATATAATTTATTAGAATGCATGTTTGCAGATGAATGTTTAAAAGGTGTTATTTATAGTAGTATAGGAAATGTAATGATGTCAGTATTTTCCGGTAGACAGAGATGGTGAGAAATCCTCCACAGGGGTAAACTCAGGAATCAGAACAGAACAAAAAAAGTTATTGAACCATCCAACTGTCATATCATTTCATTGTAAATATCAGATTTTTCTTAACAGTGGTGATACTGTGCCATCTGGGTTTTAGCACAAAGAGTGACAGTTTCCATCACTGGTATACACTGCTCTCATAAGGTACTACCTGTCCAGGAAAGAAGTCTCTCTCTGTACTGTGGCTGATCACATTTCTCCTCCATGCCAGCCCCTGTGACATTGAGAAAGTCCACGTTGGGTGACTTTTTTAGGGAGATTAGAACAATATTAAAAAAAAAGAAAAACAAAAAAAACCACAAACAAACAAAAAAAAAATCGGAGAAGAAAAAAGACAAAAGAGTGGAAGGACACTAAAGATGTGAAAACTGAGCTTTTGAGTGGTATTTCCATGCTTGCTTTGCTGGATGTCAGAAGCCAGACCACTAGTCATGGCTATATCTCTATTACAGTGTCAGTGAAATGGAACCTCAACATTCCTCTCTCTCTGTATTTTTCCTAGGGAATAATGAAAGTTGTAAATCTTCAGATAATTTCACTGAACTCATGGATCTTTACATATGTTGCTCATAAGTCACCCATTAATAAAACAAAGAAAGAAGCAGAATGTAATCTTCTGCTGCGCAGGTTGTACATAGGTGAATGCAATAACAAGGTATGTTTATCTTAAAGTATTTTCCTTACCATTAGATCTCTTTAGACTAAGATTGTACTTATTCCTTACTGAATCTCTGTATTTACTCCATGCTCCATATAGTGATGCCTCCACAAAGAACTGGATATTTGCAGAATGTATTGGAATCAAGAAAGAGAATTACCCACTTACTGGTGGCAGAAGAGGAACAGATGAAAATTAATGAAGAACATATTTTCAAGGAGGAATAGTTCTAAGGAAATAACAGAATAGGTGTTTGTAGATTTTGTGCATAGCTTCTTTTGATAGTCCCTTTTCCCAAATCCAAATTAATTTGATTTTTTTTTTAATTTGAATTTTTTAAACTTGGAATTGGAAATAAGATTCCAGCCATATTCTGAGTGAGAAACAACCAATTTACTACTCACATTTTTGTGTGTGTAGGCTAACAGAGTGCTACTGAATGCTTTGTGGTCTTGTAACACATGTTCATGTCTTATTTGCTCTTTATTATCAGTTTTCAGTGTTTCACTACAATAAGTACACTGACTCAGAAGGTGCTTTCAGGTATGGCACATGCAGTAAGTGTTGTACCTCTACAAAAGCAAAGATATTCAATTTCCAAGTTACATTTAATTGTTTAATTTCAGCACTTGTTGCTGAGGGGCATGTTGAAAGTAGAATTGACATTGAAGGAAATAAGTGCAACAAAAGATACATCTGTAACACCAATGCTTTTATTTTCTCTACATGCAGTTACATCTTGTGTGATGGACAGGAGAATTACTCTTTCTTCCTAGAGAAAAAGCTATATAGCAGTAGTTATTAAAGAGCAACAGGGGAAATAGATATCACATACTGAATGTGTCCAGCACATTCATATTGCTGGGACAGAAAAGCAGGTGTAACTAATGCTCCAGTTCAGCTCCTGTGGCCACTTCGCTTAATATTTTATTTCCAGGTGTAATAGCTTTCTTCTTTTGAAAATTACAAAAGTTATTAGTTTTCCTATAAGTCATAAATTCTATCAGGTTTAGGAACAGGCTTATACATCTCTGAGAATATGACTAACCCAGACACTGGTTTTCTAACTACTTAAGAAAATAGTGAATTATTATTTATTATTGTCTGTATGTCAGATAGGAAAAGTCAAGGACTTTTGAAGTAGAAGCTTATTGTGTTTGGCACTTCAGAAATACATGTCAAAAGAAAGCCAAAGACTTTACAATACAAAGATAAAACATAAAACAGCAGGCAAATATGACAGACAGATGGTGGAAACACAAGGTATCAAGAGGGCAATCATTACCAGTGTCGTAAGCCACAATCATGACCCACCAGCTGCCTACCTGCTGTCAAGAGTTTCATACATGTCTTGACAGATCAGAAGAGGAAAAGGAGTGAGGTGGTAGCTGGCTAGAAGTACGACAAAAGACTTCAGTGGGAGTTTTAGGTTATTATTGTATCTTATGGTTTGGCAATCCCCTGGGGATGGGAGCAAGTAGGATTGTGCATTCATCTGTTCTAAGACCATCCTTGGACTAACTTTTTATGGTTTTGATTTTCTTGCCTGCCAGTAACAAGAGAGCATTATTTATAAGAGACATGGACAATGCAAATCGATCTCAGTCACGTTTCTTATTTGGTACAAAAAGACATAAAAGAACCTTCTGGGGCCTGCCCCAATGTCTCTGGGGCGTGAGAAACTGGAGACCTGTAACCAGCAGTAGACACAATCATACAAACTGAGGGGGCAAAGTATGCTACATTCACTTCTGTCCATTCCTGTCTCTGTTATTTCCCCACCCATGACAAATCCAGACCTGCTCCTGTTAAAAAGAATCATCAGAGAGTTCATAGATGTCAATATACTTTACGGTATCCTTGTTTATTCAGCTGCTTACACAGTCAGTGTAGCCATGTCACTGGGGAATCCCAGCGACACTCCAGCACTCAATTCATCACACAGTCTTCTGTGAGATGAGCAGACCTTTGAGACCTGTAGAATGTGTGTGAGATTTACTTGAAACAATTTGTGACTGAGAGCATCTTCTTCCATTTTTCTGTGATGACAATAAATTTCCTTCCCACCTGTTTGCCAGCAGCTAATTATTTCCTCCCTCCTCCGGTCCACATTGAGCAATGGTCTCTTAAGCTACAAATATCAGCAGTTTATTAATACAAAAAGGAAGCTGGTGACCACAGCAATTTCTTGTGTGGGTCTGTTTAGGGGGATAATAACTTTTTGCACCCTAAGGGCTGATCTTCATGACAGTTGATTACTTATTGTTGCCATTGATGTTCATGACAGTTAATTATCTATTGTGATTGCAATAAGTAATTGCTAATTACTTATTGTTTCTGCTGTCACAATAGAAATGGAAAAATGAATAAGGACACGTACATAAATATACTGGTATCTGGTCATGCAGCTCCCTTACACAGCCTGAGGTTATCAAAGAAACTGGATCTTTCCAGTTTCCCTTTTTTGGGGGGGAAATGTGCTTGCAGGATAGGCCAAATATTTGGGAAACTTATTTTCAGAATCATGACAGAAAGTGAAAAAAAATTCATGGAGAATCCAATCCTGCAAACAGCCTTTTTGAAGTTCAAAGACTAGTTTATCTAGTAGGAAATTCACCATGGAAAACATTTCTTATCTAAAACACTGAGGGGAAAAAAAAGGTCACTCTTTAAAGGTCACTAAATAAAAGCTTTCTTTGTCTCAAGACTTCCTTCTTCCACAATAAGTTAGTGAAGGGAAAGAGAAAATACTGGGGAAAGTATCATTATAATGAATAAAAAAGTGGTTGGGAGGGATCTGAGGATGTGCTCTAATCCAACATCTGATTTTGATTAGCAATGCATTGAATTACTCTTCCCCAATTCTAGTCTTTTTTTTCCCATGATAGCAACTGATCAGTAATCTCCCTTTCCTTATCTCAACCCACAAGCTTTTTGTCATACTTTCTCCCCTTGTCCTGTTGATTGAAGAGGGGTGATAGAGCAGCTTGGTGGATACCTGATGGCCAACCAATGTTAACCCACCATAAAATCTAAGTGCAGATCACTATCCCAAGTGCCATTCAGAAACAGTCGGTAATTGGAACTCTTTGATATTTGTTTTTTTATTACTATATCCTTCCAAGGAAAACCTAATTATTCCAATACTAACAGTTAAAAAAGAAAACAAACAAAGCCATCCCTAGCAATAATAAGTTAATATTTCCAATGCTGTGCAAATTTGGCAGTGGGACCAGGATAAGTGATCCTTCAGTTAAATGAAATAATATGCGGTTTGCTGCATCTGTGAATTAGCTGCATAAAGATAACTGAGGCAGGTAAATGCTGAATAAAACTGGATGATGTATATTTGAGAACCAATTGCATCTGTTAGCAAGTAGTCTTTATATCAGGGTGCCCGCAAAGCACTGGTGCCAAGCTAGCACTTGAAATGAATGGCTGCAGATCCTAATTTGATAACTGGTATAGCTATGCTGGAAGAGATGGAAATGTGTTGATTTGAGCTACTTAGCAAAGAATGACTGATGCCTTTAAACATTATTCCGCAAACACTGAACATCTGTGTTCTCCCTGTGACTGCCACAATTGAGATGAGATTTTCTTAATCTAATTTGCAGGATGTATTTAAATTGGGAAATTAGACCTTACATCTATTCCACATGTACCTAAATCTCAAACTTTGGAATCTACTCCTATGATTCCACCTAAAGCTTTTTAGATAGTTAAGACTATGATGTACTCTCGGTCAAGGTCTGAGACGGATCCCAGAACAAAGCTTTATCCAAACTAAAGGAGTTTTGGGGGAATGCCTTTTCCATTCTAACTCTCATACATTAAGTGAAACTCACCTTAGATGACATCATTGCCCTACACCTCCAAAAAATTGACTTTCCTATTAACAGAGTATTTTCACTCATAGTTCCACTCTGAGTCACAGTGTGGCCCTTCCTGTCACAACGTTGCTGTCACAGATAGCATTACTATTCTTTTTCCTACAGCACATTTCCTACAGCAATATTTGTGCCTAAATTTAACTAAATTGAATTACTAAAGTACAGCAAAAGTCCCCAGAGAATGAACAGCTGGAAATGACTAAATGTTGATTTAAATTAAAAGGTGAACCAACATTTTGGGGTCACAGGAAAGAAGCCCTGATACAAGCATATAGATATTTTTACCTTTAGATTAACCTGCAAGGTTGTGAGGCCTTCTAGTTTCATGAGAGGCAGGTGTTAGGTCTTCTAAAGCTGTCCTTAAGGCTGAACAAGCTCCAGTCTCTCAGCCTCTCCTCAGTGGACAAGTGCTCTGATCCTGATCATCTCAGTGCTCCACACTTGTTCCAGTTTGTAGATGTCTTTCCTGTAGCAGGGGAAACAAAACTGGACACAGTATTCCAGATGCAGTCCAAAATTTGGACTGATTCTATGCATTTTTTCAATCAAAATCATGATCTCGGCCTAAAAAAGTCACTAATAGAGGGTAAGTTTGGGCTGCCTATGTAACTCCCTGGGAGATACAAACTGCCAACTAACCAATCACCTATGCTGGATAACACTGTTAAAGACTTCTCTCTCTACAGACTGTAGGGAGCAGTAGAGACTGAAAAGTCTGGTGGTTTAGTGTAATATGAATGGTAAAATATTCAATGGTTAAAGACAAGGAAGACAAATATTATACTTGTAGACTGCTCTGTATTGTCCAGTCAAAATTGATTCTTCGAGTGCAAAGTTGATGCAGCATCTGAAGGCTCATAATAGCATGTATTTGTGTTTGGTCTTTTGAGAGAATAATCAGAGGCCATTAGTTTGAAGGGTTGTCGTGCCATGAACCTTTCATTAAGGTGAAGTTAACTTGAAAATAAAAATGGCATTTTATCTTTTTTTCTCCAACAAAGGGGCTTTGACTTTCAGTTAATGACTCACAAAGGACTTTGTGTCTCCTGTGATAGGGAGGGACAGGAGGAAACCCCAGATTAACAACATATCATTTATCATTTATGAAGTCTTTTTCACATCTGAGACTACAGATCTCCTTAATAAAATGCAGAAAGAAAATGAGAGAAAGAAAATAAAAGTTAGGATTTCATGAAATAAGAGATTTTTGCATGAAAGTAGACATCATATACAGCTGACCTGCATGTCTGGAGTATCTCAGTCTAGTTCCCTCTCCCTATCTCTTGCCAACACACCTTTTTCTTCCATTCTGTGTTTCTTCACTTTCTTGCTCCTGTCAAGGAATGCATATTCATCCACCTCCTGAACATGGTCACCAGCAGCTCATAAGGCTCAGAGAACACTGTCAGCCCTCAAAACACCATACACTTTTCTGTAACTATGAGGTTTCATTAACCTCCTGGGGACCGCTTACCATGAGCCACTAACAAGTATGTATAAAGCTAAAAGGGACTTAATTCTGTAGTCCACAAAAAACAATTGTCAAAGTTGTGATAAAAATGAAAGAAGAACCTGTATCTTATGAAAGCTATGAAGACCGCAATTAAAAATAGGCAGACTTCTAAATATTTAATGATTTCATGGAACAAAGGACCTGAAACTCTTTTAAAATACAATCCTGCTCATCCATTTCATGTTCAAAACCAGGCCTTCGGCTCTTGTGTCACTTACGTGGGTTTTGGAAAAACACTGTCTCTGGTTTGTCAAAATAATATGGTCTATAAACTCTATTCAGGAGACTTTTCTTCTCACCTACTCTTTCTACAGTCTTTCATATCCCAGTCAACTGCTCTTGAGTCAAATCTCCATTCTTCACTGTCTTGTTTCAGCTTTATTATTCCAAACCAGAAAAAAAACCAACTCACCTAGCAATACCTGGAGTTCTACCTGAATGCATCCAGAAGCTGGATTTATTCACTCTCAAGACAATCAGACTCACTCATCTCTAAAAAACATCAGTCTGAAGTAGCAAGGGTCTAATTACTTCCAGTGTTTGTTGGAGGCTATTAAGGCATTAATAAATTAAACTTGATCATGTTTCCTGGAAATGCTACAGTGCTGATTAACTGCTTGTTAAAATAACAAACATATGAACCATTTCCATATAATTAATCTTTTCCATTCCTTATTTCTTCACTAAGATACACTTTCTGAAAGCAAGACTTATTCCCAGGAACAGTAATGGCACAATATTTAGACCTCTGCTAAAGCACTTTTCCTGTAGAAATGCTATGTCTATTGAACTCATTGTAGTGAGAGATTTGGGGAACACACGGTTAATCACGTTTCATTCTGAAGAAGAGTTTGTGGGTTGGTGTAAGATATTCAGCCTAGCAATGCAAGAGCCAAACCATTTTGGATAAAGCCAGATCTCCACCTACACAAACCACCTTCACTGGAGCTGCACTGCACTTCAGCATCTAACCATATTTTGCCTGGATTTCAGCCAAGCAAAAACCAGCACATTTATGTCATCTATACTCCTACCTCAGGAAGAAGATGACCCTGTTCCCACAAATACTCGATATTAACAAGCATTCTAATTCCTTACCAAAATAAACCAGAACTTGGGGATTTACCTAACTATGATTTCATCTTTGGGAAAGGTTTGCTTCCAGCAATGAAGTCATGGGTTTGGTTTCCAGTATTGCCAGGCTCTTGTTCAAATTGTCAGAAAAATACAGGATCAGAATAGTCAGTGGAAAGCTTTGCTACCAGCTAATAGCAGCCTGGTTATGGCCTAGTGATTCACATTGATATATTGAGAGGTCTTAGATTCCCTGTCAAGCTTCATTTACAGTGAAAATGAGCCAATGACTCTTGTCTATTTTCCTTCCCAGGCTATCAGAGCAGCCGTCTCCTGACCATGTTTCCTATCCCTAGGGAAGGGCACAATTACGCTGATAATCACTTTCTTGATTCAGTCTGACATGTAATTTCTCTTCTCTTCCAAATCCAACGAGTCCTTTTTTAAACACACTTCTTCCAAAACATGCTTAAATATTAGATCTCCCACACAGAGACAGGTATTATCACCTAACTGATCCTGGAGTTCTCGAATACTCCACTCAACGCAGTGTTCCCTCTTGTTTTTATCTGCTTGCCTTTGTTTGGGAATTATCTGTTCAAAATAGAAGCTCCTCATGGCAAATGTGGCTCACTTCCCACAAGCACGTAAACAGCTGGAATGATAAAAAGAAGAGTTAAGCAACAACAGCTAAAGAGCACTACTAGTGTGGGAGTTTCATTATTGTGTTAGCTTGAATAAATAAAAACAGTTGAAAATTGTTCCACAGAAATAATTTTTGATAGAAAATTATTTCTTTGACAGAAGGGACACTTTCATGGAATGGGACTGCTTTCCTTAGAGGAAAAAAGACCTCAAAAACCAATAAACAGAACCTGTTCAGTTACTGAAGAATTGAAGTACAAAAGGCTCTCTCTGAAATTATATTTTCAATCAGAAGAAAATTGTACACACACACACAGACACACATGTAACTGCACATGCACCCACAGTGTTAATTAATTAATTAATATATCATAGCAGCATTCCAGTATCTGAAGGGGGCTATAAGGATGCTGGGGAGGGACTCTTCATTAGGGACTGTAGTGACAGGACAAGGGGTATCGGGTTAAAACTTAAACAAGGGAAGTTTAGATTGGATTTAAGGAAGAAGTTCTTTATTGTAAGTGTGGTGAGGCACTGGAATGGGGTGCCCAGGGTGGTTGTGAATGCTCCATCTGTGGCAGTGTTCAAAGCCAGGTTGGACAAAGTCTTGGGTGACATGGTTTAGTGTGAGGTGTCCCTGGGCATGGCAGGGGAGCTGGAACTTGGTGATCTTAAGGTCTTTTCCAACCCTAACTATTCTGTGATTGTATGATTCTGTCTGTCTTTTTTAGGGGGTGGAAGGGAGTGTGAGTAAAATTTGGGAGGCTCAATACTCTGATTTTTAATGAAACATTTTACTATGGAAGATTTTAGCGTTCTCTTTAGCTGAGATACTAAATTCTGTTGCATTGCTAATCAATAATATATGCATATATAGAAATATCTATGTATATATATTTATTTAATTTTTTCCATGCCTAAGATATAGTAGAGTTAAATTTGGTTGGTATTCTTCTAATACAATTTTTATGTCATGCATAGTTAAGATATCAACTCCTACGTCCTATATCCATTCTGCCATAACTATTTGAAATCTTACCTGTACTGGGCTGAAGAGAAGAGAGTCTTTGCACATTTAACAGTTGGATAGTGCTCCATAGCTTGTTCAAAAGTGATGGTGCTGGCCTGCACAGTCAGGGTTCCATAGCTTGTTCAAAAGTGATGGTGCTAGCCTGCACGGTCAGTTCTCAATACCATAAACACTCACCATGCAAGAACAACTGGAATTAATTCTAAAGCCCCTAAGGAAGACTTGGCTGACACCACAGAGATTTTGCTTAGTTTTTGAGCTGAAACCATGCAAATCCATCCATAATATGCATTCACTTTTGCATTGATTTAAAACTTGCACATGTTCTATTATGGCTCCGCAGAGATTCATTCCTATCCAAGGTAAACCTGCTTTTAATCTGTTGGTTTGGGGCTTTTTTTCAATTGAAATACATAAACCTGGAAAAATTTTGCTGATAAATAATTGGCTTACCTGTAAGAAGACATACATGGTCCCAGACCTATCCATTCCTCTTCTTTTTTACTTGCCATTACTGGAGCATCTGCACATGAACAATGAACATTTCAATTTTTAACTCTTTCTACTTTCTGCACTGAACAAGCCCCTGTGTTGAGGGGGATTTCTGTCTGTCCAGTCTAAGTTGTTTACAAAGCACATATCAAAACTTAATTTCTACCTCCAAACATAGTAGAAGATCTGTTTTATGGAGATGACAGTTTATTTCAAGACTTAATGTACACAGAGCTTTGAAGTCCAGACCCTGAAGGAAAAGCTTATAAATGGTTTGTAACCAATAGTTTTGCTCACAGTTCAGACCATTTAACAGCTCAGGATGAGATGAGCCACGTAGTAAGGCCAGCGATAATTTTTTGCTGAGGACCAAGATTAAAATTTTGATTTATGAAATACACCTTTTCTTCAGTTGCTCCTACAGGGCTGCTAGTTATTGTAAATGCTCCTTTCCGAATTAGGCTGTAATGATTAAAATGATGTCTCTCACTGAAAGTAAGCGTTTAAAACCGAATATGAAATGATGTACTTAAAAATTTCAGTATGAAAATTCAATGATAATCACACTTTACAGCATAAAACTGCAGGGCCCGATTAAGTTTGACATTAGCAAGTACTCTTACAAGACATTACCAAGAAAAATAACACACTCAGATAAAACGATTCAGCTTTTACCACATTAAGGAAGCAATAAGCTTCTAATATCTCCACTGCAAGACATGGCAAACATAGAAAAGCATCTTTCCTGTCAGATATTTTAACAGAAAATCTAAACAGAGTAAAAAAAGAGAAAAGGTAGCTTAAGCAGAAGCAATGCAAGAATAGCCAGAGGATGACCTTTATTTGAAAAAGAAAGGAACCCAACAGCAGCACTCACTGCAGCTCTAAGAATGCAATTTCAAGTATTTTCTATGGCTTCCTATGAAATGATGATGATCCAGCCTGAATCAGTGCAGCAGCTGTTGCAATGATCTATAGGAATTATCAGTAATAAGTCTCAGAGGAGGTTGAAAATGTGCACTGTGAGTAGCTGAATCCTTCTCACCTCCTGCTGGACAGCAGTTGGTTCTCACTTTGATCCACATGTGAGGAGTACTAGAGGGCAATGGAGTTGCCTTATTATTTTCCTAGTCTGTGAGCAGCATTATTTTATAATGAACCTCAATCAGACTCCATGATTTTTGCAAGTCTATTAGTCAGAGAACCTGCTTTATCTTGCCCCTCGTAATGGGATTTGCAAAGCAATTATACATCCCCATCTCAGTTGATGTGCCTCAGACTAAAACCTTACACATGACTGCATTAGTTTATCACAGTAACACATACAGTCTGTAACACACCTCTGCTACCTGTCACAACAGTCAAAGAAATTAAAGGAATAAAAAGGAAACTGGGAAGTTTCTAACTGTTGCTGTAGCTATTTTCCCAGTCAGTCTTAGTTAATTTCCTTTAAGGCTGACAATAGCCAGTGCTTTCACCCACAGAGTTCTAAGTGCATTTGAAAGGTTGGCAATGTGTTTATTCTTACTCTTTACAGAATAAATGAGGAGAAATAAATTATTTTCTACACAAACAAAGGAATTCTGCATTTTTCTGGACAAACATCTGAGACAACACAGCGCACACTAAGAGACCATACCTGCACTGTGGTGGAGATATGGGGCAAACACTATGTGTAGGGTCAGTAATTCTGCCAGAGTGTCTTTACACACTAAAAATAATCTGGAAAGACAGCTTTGTTGAGCAATTACTAGGTTGAGACTCTTGGCATTTTAAAATGGAAGTGGAAGGGATGCTGAGTAAACTGATGATGGATTGTGAATGTACATGAAAAGAGACATATGGGATAAAAGAGTAGTTTAAAGAAAATCCATTTCCCTTTCAGTCAGAATAAAAAGGAGGTTTGTAAGAATAAAGAAAGAAATAAAGTAATCTTAAGCTTTTATCCAGTTCAGTGCAATGTCTTCAGAGTAGGTAGCTGAAGTCCAGAGTGATCAGAGGAGAAGAACACAGAAGGGAAGATGTCCATGAAGGATCAACAGTGCAGGGATGCTGAGTTCCAGCTAGTAGCCTCTGAAATAACGAAAAGCCAAACCAGGTGGGACCTTGATCCTGAGTTTATTATACTCAGAGGCTCTAAATATGTAACTCAGAGTATAATGCTTTTATTTATTTTTTTTTTTCTTTTTTTTTTTTTTTATTTTATGAGGAGCATGGAGAGGATGGAAATAGCTATGATTTTATAATGTTTAAAGGTACAGATGTGGCAACTTACCAGCCGATATATTTTCTCAGTATTTTGTTCTGCTCTCTCTCTGTTGATCTCTTTTATATGCTACAGTACATCTGTTCTCCTTGGTTATTTTGCTGCAAGCTGGCAGGATTTGTTTCTCTTCCAACATGCCAAGTTAAAAAAAAAAAATAATCCTGCATTGTGTATAAAATGCATTCCCAGGAGATAAACCCTCTCCTAATGAAGTCAGTTGTTTTACTTTTTTTCATACACCAGATCATTTACTCTGAGATGATATTAATTTACAACTGGAATCACAGTTGACACCTGGCAGTGCACTAAACAATATGGGGCTTCCAATATACATCATTAGTTGATCATGCTTTGCTGAATCTCTGCTCATTAAACTCCAAATCCTGTCTCTAGTGAAGTCTCAGCAGCTTGTTGGTGATTGGGGAATTCCTTCTGAAATAAAGAGGTAGGGACACTCCATAAATGCCACGAAAAGCAAGGACTGGAGCAGCTGTCCAGATGCTTGGGCTTAATCTATTCTGGTAGAAAAAGCTGGATGGTATGCATGATGGTGGAGCCATCTTTTATACTTTCTCCTTCCCTTATTTGTACCAACTCCCTGACGCATGTTGGCAGACTCAGGTTTTAAAGATGAGCTGGAGATAACCATTACAAACATAGCCTCCTCCAGCCAGCAGAGATACGTTAAGCTGTGGTGCAGAAACAGCAATCACTTCCCACAAAGACCAAAGGGAGGTACTTCCAAAGCTACAAAACCCAAGTAATTTGATGGCAAGCCATAGAAATATAGTTCTAGAGTCAAGCAGCTGCAGAAATCTGCTTTTCTGTCTTACTGCTTTACAAATTAGCTATGGACATAATATGTCTACAACTCAGATCTTAATCATGGGACAAATCTGGAGAACAGCCATAGAAGCTGGTACTGTTTCAGTACATGTTTTGTGGCTGTGGAAAGAAGCAGATGCTGTTTAATTGGGAAGTAACCCCCCTGCTAGACAGGTCTAGTTAGCTTTGCAATCTAATATTTGTCACCAGTGATTGTTTCTAAGAGCAGATCTTGCAGGAACATTGAATCTTTCCTTCCAGCTGAGATAAACTATTGGCTTAGTCAAGAGGTAATGTTGCCTTGACTCATCCAGCAGAGTGTCTGACTGTGCACACAGTGTTGTTAGATTAGGTCTTACATGAGCCAATATAAAAGAACTACTCATATCAGGATCAGCTATAAGCTATGAAGTTCCTTTGCAGCTGAAGCCCTCTCTTGTGAATCCCTCTCTTGTGTTTTGTACCAGTGGGTAGATACAACATAAGTGGTAGCAGAAATAAAATTGGATGTGGTTCATTTAATGTGCTGAAATAATCCATGTTTGCAGTAGAAAAGGTAGTTGTAAAAAAAAGAAAAAGAAAAAAAGAAAACCAATGAAAATATATTAAATATTGATTGTTAACATGAAGTGGGATTTGGAATACAGATGGGAAGTTTTGAAAGTGCCTTCATAAGCAATGGAGTTACTTGAGGACTAAAGAACAGTGTAGATGTTACACTGTTCATCTTCAGCCTTGTAAACCTGACCTTTGCAGCAGGGAAGAACCTGGTGATGTTAATTGGAGACAGTTCTTGGAAGCAGAGAATGGAACTTTGATTTGATTTAGCAAAGAACCCATGAAATGTAGGAAGCGAGCTACAACGTGTTTACATGCTTGTGTACTAAAGAAGTATTACAGGTTGTGAAGAATTTGTTTGTTCCTGTAACTTCAAAAATGACATTCAACATTAAAAAACAAAGCATTGATTATACTTGCATAGATTGGATGAACTCTCATCAGACTTGATTTCACTACTAGAAGAGTAGTGAAAGTACTAATTCAGCTTGTAGTGGACAGAAAAAAAAACCCACAAACAGGGATATATGAGTATCTGCAGAGCTAGTCATCCTTGAGAAACTTGAGTGGTTTTCAATCAGTGCTTTACAAGTTCCTTGGGAATATATGAAATACTTCTACTGGACCCACGAATGGTAAGAAAATAGAAATCTGCACTTTTCATGGAAAGGTTTTTAGGAATCTGTGTATGAAGAAAATGGGAAAGAAATTGGTAAGTTAGCTTTGACATATTGGTTGTAGAAAAATGTCTTTTTTTTTTCTTTTTTTTTTTTGTCACACCTTATGTTTGCTGGTTTCAGATTCACCAGAAGGGTTGGAATGAATGAGAAAAGCAGACTGTTCTCAGATTGCCACCTAAGTAATACAAGTTTTTCTTTGTTTCGCCTTAAGAATTCCAGAAATTCTTGCTTAAAATGAGTTTCATTCTCTGGCTATCTGAGATAACTGTATCACCACTCCTGATTGATAGAAAAATACTGATTTTCTTTACTATGTGAATGAAAATGTAGCTGTCCTGGGTTCAGCAGTGGCGGTCATGTTTTTCCTTTGTGTTAGCTGGTGCAGTGCTGTGTTTTGACTTCCAGCCTGAGAACAGTGTTGGTGAAGCCGATGTTTTCGATTGTTGCTAAGTGATGTTTACCCTGACCAAGGACTTTGTGGGGCTCATGCTCTGCCAGGGAAGAGGGGAATCTGTGAGGAAGCAGAGATGGGGCGCCTGACCCAGGCTAGCCAGGGAGGTATTCCATACCACAGCACGTCATGGCCGGGGTGGGGGGTAACTGGGAGTTACCCGGAAGGACACGGGCTTCCGGGTGGAACTCGTTTTCTTGGCCGGTGGTATCGTATTCTGTTCCCTTGTTATTTTCCCTTATCATTGTTGTAGTTGATAGTAGCGGTGGTGATTTGTGTACATTGGTTGCTGGACTGTTCTTGTCTCAACCCGTAGGAGTTGCACTCTTTCGATCCTCCTCCCCGTTCCTCCGGGAGCGGGGAAGCGGAGAGCCCCGGTGGGGGGGGGACACGGACCTTGATTGTTGTCAGCTCGGCACCACTCACTGGGAGTGAGTGAACAAGTTACCTGACTGGGTTTAAACCACGACAGTAGCCTTGGGCAGGGGACATCAGAGAGGTGTCCATAGACATGTCCTAGTTTTATGTCTGTTCAGACATGATCAGGGTATTCCATTTTGTCATTGCTATGAGAGTAACTGGAAGGCTGGGATCTTTGTTTAATTAACTTTACATATAATAAATAGAGTGGGGCTCTTTAATTTGGGAGGAAATGAGGGCAGCATGGAGGAAGAACTGCCTGAGAAAATTTAACAGGCAAATTTTTATTGGTGAAGAGATTTGGGTTATTGATAAATGGACAATAAATAAGGCAAGTAGTTGTACTGGTTTTGGCATAGTGTTAATTTTCATCACATTACCTGGTATGATGCTGTGTTTTGGATATGTGATCAAAACAGCATGGCTGAGCTGCATACCAGGATTAAATGACAACAGTACAGGAATAAGATACTAAAGAAAACAGTGGAGTAGAACTGCTCCTAGGACTGAGCAAAGATGTTTTACTTACATGGTCTCCTTTTGGTTATCTTTTATTCACATTAGTTTCCTCTTCAGCATTTTCCATTGAACTTTCTGGAGTACTCAAGCCTTTGGCAGGCAATTGGTTCCAGCTCAGCTCTTGATAAGTAGTACAGCCATTTGAAACACTTGTTACACACAAAGTGACAAAGACTATAGTTTTAAAAATCCATGCTGGTAACCTATACATCCTCTCATAGACATTTCTCTTGTTGCTGTTGCTGTCAATAGAATGTGCTCCTATTGTGACATTTCTTTCCTTTTTCCATCAATCTTTGTCTGAAAAATGGAAGTTAAGAGTCGTTACATGTCACAGTCTCTACTGTGTACTGCAAATAACCTCCTATGGATGCTGAGATTTAACTGCCTGTTGGGACTGTATCAGGCTTTCTAAGGCCTCTGTAAAGAACACAAGATAGAAACACAAGTTTCTGAAGAGAGGTTTTGTTCAAAGTCCAGTAAGGTTGTGCAAGACTCTTATTTCATACTGGGGACCTGATCTGAAAATAAATGCTAGTAAGGGAAATTGGACATGACTAGCTATCATGAGGTCTTTATAATCATAACCAAAGTAGTACATAAGGGGTGAATTTGTCTCTTCCTTTCTCTAGAAAATGTCTGTTTGAAATCCATACCTTGAGAATAACTTTTTCATGAAACTGAAGAGCTACCTCATAGGCAAAGGTTTGGTGTAGCTTTCAATAGAATTTACTTTTATATTCCTGTGATATGCAAATACAAGTAATCCAGCATGAGTAACAACCCCACACCCCCAGAATAGCTGGGTCTAATAATGGGGTAAATAAAAAGCCAGCCACAAGTGTGCTGAGTTCTGCGGGGCTATCATAGCCTGAATGATGGTATCACACTGATGCAATAGGAATTGCTGTTTTGATTTTTTAAGCTTTCCAGAACAGAGAATATCCCTGTGGTTCCATGAAGTACCATGTGGAGTGAGACCTTAACTTGTGAACAATATGTCTGGTTGCTATTTTGATACTAATAAATAAAACTTATCATGTTTCAGTAAGAAACATAAGTATTCCTCCCATATGATTGATTTCTTCCCAGGTGTCCTGGCATTTGATGTTTGATTCATCCTTTTTTGATCAACCAGTCTTCTTGTTTTAATATTCTGCTCATGAGCTCTGCATGCCGATTGGCCATTGTAAGACTAGACTTGAATAGCATCCACACGCATACTAAAGAGTTACAACTGTACTCATCTGAGTTACCCAGACCTTGCATCCAGGAACCAGTATACACTGACCCAGGAGGTAGGAATTAAAAAGAAATAACTTTCCCTTGAACAAAATTCAAGTCTGGGATATCTTTGGCTGGGGAGCAGCTCCATGAAAAGAGACTGTGTTTCCTGGTGGACAGCAAGCTCAATAGGAGTGAACAGTGTGCAGCTGTGACAAACAAAGCGAACAGGATGCTGGGTTGCATCAACAAGGGTATTACCAGAGAGATAAAGAAGTCAGCATTCCGTTCTACTCAGTGCTTTTCACCTGGAATACTGTGCTCAGGTTTGGTTCCTGCTATACAAATAAAGGGATGTGGACAGGCTGGAGAGGATCCAAAGAAGAGCCACAAAGGTGATCCAAGGACTGGAAAAACTGTATGAGGAAAAGCTGAGAGCTAGGTTTGTTCAGGCTTGATAAAAAGCTCAGGGGCAACCTTATCATCATGCTTAATATTCAAAAGGTGGTCATGCTTGCCTAGAAAGATTGGACCAGATGATCCTTGAGGTCCCTTCCAACTTGGTATTCTATAATTCTGTGAAAAGGGAAATGGGGAAGGGCTAATGCTTCAGAAGATGGTGGTTTTCTTGTTTTGTCAATGCCATCTGTAAACTTTAGATCTCTTCCAATTTCTAGAGAAGTAAGCGGATTTTTGCTTACCTCTTAATTTTCCCTTCACTGTGTTACTTAATGGTAACTTTTAGACTACCTTGGAATGTCGTGTCCATGGTGATAACATCTCAGCGTAATCATTTGAAATTGTTAACAATAACAAAGTGGTGACTATAGGGTTTGGTCATTATGAATCTGTTTTAGTAAAGGGAATTACATTATGTGTTCTCACCTGCTTAGAGATAGTGTTTTTCACAGGAGAACTTTCTGAACATGAATTGCATGTCTGAAACATATGGAAATAGTCAGTCCAAGTCTGAGGACTGTATTCCAGTGGAATTGGGCTCAAAGATGTCACTAACTGATTGAGAATGTCAGAACATAACCAGGTTTTTTGGTGAAGAAAGAATAAGGGTCAAAACATACAGCTTATTAACAGTGGCACTGTGGATAAAAATCTAGACTATAGAAACCAGCCAGAAGCAGGATAGTCCTGACATGATGAAAGCCACAACCAAAGCCTTCAGGTTGTGTTAACTAGGATTTCTCTTGACATAATCATGCAGGAGAGGCAGTAGTATGCTCTACTCAGTTTACAGGGCGCATGTGTGTCAGGCCATTTTCTTTCTGTGTGTCTTTTTTTTTCTGTAATAAGACTTTTTTCTGTTATACCTCAGGAAGACCCTTCCTTTTTAATAACTTATTTGAATCATATAATGGAAGAAAAACCCCACACATCGTATATGTGAAGATCATTAAAGAAAACATTTGTGAAGAACGTAGTTCGCTAAAGCACTTGGCTCTTTCCTTTCTTTATCCAGTTTGGAAAACTGTTTCAGATAATCATTTTGTGTTTGAAAAGGAGTAGCTTGTAAGGAAGATGTTTTAGTTGAGAGCAAAAAATCCATCAGCCTTCTTCATTTAGTAATGTATTCAATGCAATACTTTGTCACTCTTTGATATCACGCTGCTGGAAACATCCTCTGCCATACAAAATCCTGAAAATGTTTTTAAATCTTTAACAACAGAAATGAAACCAATATGAAATTGAAAAGAATTTTATGTTAAACTTAATGCAATTGCCTGACTATCAACCTGGTCTAGTTGAAAATGTCTCTACTTATTGCAGGAGAGCTGGACTAGATGACCTTTTTTCATGGTTTAAGCTCAGTCATAAATCAGCCACGCAGTCCTCACTCACTTTCCCCTCTTTACTCCCCCTGTTCCCGGAGGGATGGGGAGGAGAATCAAAAGAATGTAACTCCTACGAGCTGAGATACGAACAGTCCAGTAACAAAGGTATAACACAAACCACTGCTGCTACCACCAATAATAATAATGATAAGGGAAATAACAAGGGAAGAGAATACAATGTCACCCGCCACCGATACCCAGCCCGATCAAGCAGTGCACTAGACCTTCTGGTCCTGGGCATGACGTGCTGTGGTATGGAATGCCCCTTTGGTCAGTTTGGGTCAGGTGTCCTGTCTCTGCTTCCTCCCGGCTTCCTCTCCTCCCTGGCAGAGCATGAGACTCACAAAGTCCTTGGTCAGACTAAACATATCTGAGCAGCAACTAAAAACATTGGTGTTATCAGCACTGTTCTCAGCCTGAAAGTCAAAAACACAGCGCTGCACGAGCTACTAAGGAGAAAAAATGACTGCTACTGCTGAACCCAGGACACCTTTAAAAGCCCCTTCCACCAAAACCTGTTCTTAATCTGCCACTGATCCTGGTGGCTTGAGCTCTGTGGTCTGCTCGCTGCTAAAAGTATTTCCTGGGATTTTTTGTTATCTCTGCCTTGCTCTATGTGCAGTTACACAAACGTCCTTTTGAAGCTCTATCATGGACCTTATAACTCAATAACAAAACAGTGAGGTTTTGTCATCTGTGTGCCCATCTTGCAGATATAATAGCCTGCCTGCTTCTGCAGCCATTAGATCTTAAGGCTTCCTCAGCACACGTGCTTTACTCATACACCTCTTAGTGTGCCCCCTATGTAGTTCTTCAGGAACCCTCTTAGGAAAAGGCTCGGTCTCATCCCATACTCTTCTTTAAGAACTCATCTTTGTCCACACTAACACACTTCAGTATGCATTCTTGTTCATCTTAACTTACTACTAGTGTAGTTTTTATATTTCATTGCTTCTTTATAGGGGCAACTTAGCTAGTACAAGCTAGTATAAGCTGGGATGAAGTCATTGGGCACCTTGAAAAACACTAGCATGGTTTTTGATTTAGGTGACTCTCTAAGGCCATTTCTTTTTATACCTTTTTGTTTCATCTGTTGACATCTGCGTGGAGACCTCATAGCAGCCTTTAAGTATATGAAGGGGGCCTATAAGTATGCTGGGGAGGGACTCTTCAATAGGCACTGTACAAGGGATAATGGGTTAAAACTTAAATGGGAAGTTTAGATTGGATATAAGGAAGAAGTTCTTTACTGTGAGGGTGATGAGGCACTGGAACAGGTTGCACAAAGTGGTGAATGCTCCATCCCTGGCAGTGTTCAAGGCCAGGTTGGACAAAGCCTTGGGTGACATGGTTTAGTGTGAGGTGCCCTAGCCCATGGCAGGGGGTTGGAACTGGATGATCTTAAGCTGCTTTCCATCCCAAACTATTCTATGAAAAAAACCAGCAGCTTTTTTCTTACTGGTTCCTTGCATGATTTCTACCCATTGTGTAAAGTTTCTTGCCTTCCAGAAGTCTCAGAAAAAAACTACTGGTTATTTAAGGTTATGCATCTGGAAGAAATCCTTTATTATCTGGCAAAATATGTCCCTTTTAGAATTTCACCTAAGTGGCCCACTTTTACCCTTGTACTACAGCATTCTTACACGTCAGGAACCAACAAATCACCTGAATCATGGAATTAAATTATCAGTATTTGATGCGGTCCCTACATAGTCAATGAGACATAAAAGTGTACACTTTAAGTTAAGGACATACTTGAAAGCTTTGCTAAATCAGGGACACAAGTGATGATGCTATTTCACTCTTACTGTTCAAAAACAACTCTTTTTCATAAATAGTGTTATTAGACATTCCCAGTATTGCTTTTTTAGTGACTGGAAAACCAAAGGCTTTCCCCACCTCCCCTGTACATTTCTTTTACACGTAGAACACTCTTTTTGTAACTAAAGAGATGAATTTCTACAGAGACATTGATCCTGTTTAATTTCCCTTCAGGTTCAAGACAGCACTTTGTTCTTTAAACAAATATCTCCTTTGAGCTCAGAAATACCATGTTCATTGATATTGCACTGCAGCGACTGCAGTGTTTTTCAGGTCCTTGGCATTGAGACATCTCTATGGATAATACATTGGGTTATTGTTTTAACATTTGAGCTACTTACCCGGTAAGAGGCTTGTGATGTAGGAACATGTAATATTCACACATTTCCTAAACAATTATATGTGTCTCATGCTAAACACTTGCCCAAGCATTACCACCATGGGGTATTTGGATAACTATTTTATTATTATTGCTGTTGTTTTATTTCCAGAAAGACAATCACCATACTTACAATGCATAATTAAAAAATTATAATAATGCAACTCTTCTGCCAGAACTTGACTGGAAACAAGAACTGGGTTCTAATGTGAAGAAATTATTATTAACACTCTCATTACAACATCCACATAGAAACATGAAAAAAAAATAAAATAGGATTTCTGATGCTCAGTTATCTAGTTTTCCCCAGTCTCAAAGATTAATTAGTTTAAGAAACAATATTTGTACGAAATGGGGAAAACAAACCTCCAACAAGACAGATAAGCAAGGCAGCATGCAATACCTAATTCATAAAATCTAATTGTAATATTGTTGTCTTCCATCTGGGGAAGAAACTATTAGTCAATTCTGTAACCTTTTGTTTTTCCACTATGCAGGAGGTCTATAAGGATCTTCTTGGAAGAAGAAGTCATGGATGAAAGAAAGGTCCAGGAGAGTTGATTGATTTTCAAGGATCACTTCCTCCAAGCTCAAAAATAATACATTGTGATTTACAGGAAGGCAAGCAAAGACAGCGAGAGTCCTGTACAGATGAAGAAGGTGGTCCTGATAAATGTCTATTATAAAAAGGAACCATACAAGAGGTGGAAATAGAGACAGACCATCTAGAAGGAATGCAAGAAGCATTGGCTAATCATGCAGGGGTGGGGTTAGAAAAGCCAAAGCCCAGGTGGAATTGAATCTGATGAGAGATATGGAGAGTGACAAGAAGTATATGAGCAGCAAAAAGAAGTCTAGGGAAAATGTGTATTCACTTCTAATGGGGCAGGATACTTGACAACAAAGGACATAGAAAAGGCCAGGTAACTCAGTAACGTTCTTTTCCATCCTTTTTTGCTAGTAAGACAGTTGTTCAGGAATCCCAGGTCACTGAGAGCAAAAGACTAAGGAAAACCTACCCTTGGTAGAACACAATCAGGTCATTTAAGCAAACAGGACATACAATAGTTTATGGTATGTAAAGAAACACACCCATAGATGCTGAGGCAACTCATTCATGTCAGTGAGATGCCACTATTGACCATATTTGAAAGACTATGTCAGGTGGGAAGAGGTATGTGGAAGAAAGCAAATGTCAATCCTATCTTCAAAAAGGGTAAAAAGAAGGATTCAAGGAATTTCAGGCTGGTCAGCTTCACTTCAGTCTCTTGGAATGTAATGTAGTGACTAATTGTGGAAACCATTTCCAAACATTTGAAGGACAAGATGATTTGGAGTAGTCAGCAAGGACATATTGTACGAAGATCATGTGTCAGCTGGGAATAATCCCATTTAACGTCTGCATTAATGACTTAGATGATGGGATAGAATACACCTGCAGTGGAATCAGAGGCCATACAAAGCTATCAAGGGAAGATGATGCACTAGGCAATTGTGCTGATGTTCCAAGGAACTTTGATAGGTTAGAGGTCTGATGGGAGCCTTATGAAGTTCAACAGGAAATGCCCCTGGGAATGCCTATGCAGGTTTCTTCATGCCACTGGTAGAATTGTAGGTGATGTAGAGATTTTCTGGGGGACGTGTAGGTTTGTAAGGGACTTGGACTTCCTTATCATTAAGAAAGGAAACTGAGACTTCAGTTGCTAGAGTTAGTTTCCCCAAGCACCTGTGTCCTATTTGTGAAACTAGCAGCATTTGGATAGGATCACAAACAAAGTAAAGAGAGAAGGATTTGCTGCTTCAGGGCTTTATGTAACAGAATTCTTCGCATTCGTTGATTTGTACTAAATCTTGTAGCTTTATCATTGACTTTAAATCAGCCAGCTGTTGTTTCCTGCTGAACACCACCAGAAAGTGGCTGATTGCTTAGGAAATCCAGATTTTCTCTGAATAGGTTTAAAGAGATGAAGACATTGACTTGCAAAGTTGGCTGTATATTTGATAAGTCATTGGTAGAACTTATTAATTGAACAATGTCATTTTTCCTGTCACAGGAAGAAACAATCTTTTCCAACATGACTGGTTCATGTTTTTAGATTTCCACCTTTATGAGGTCTGTGGCCTGGCTGACAGACTGCAATCAATGACTTCATTACATTAATTTTCATCCAGTATGTGCTTTTTCATCTGGGTACCCTGACATTTGACTGGTCTAGAGCTTGTTTAGACTCATTGTGCTAGTTAATATTCATTCCTTCCTCTTTCCCTCTTCTCACTTTAATTTAATAGTCATATTTATTGTTATGTTTATGTCTCATGGAGTTTTTTGATGCATTTCAGAAGGAGGCAATGATACTTTTAGCACAGTATTTATGTAGCAGCTTGTTTAGGCTCTGATGTTACCTGAAGTTTTCTTCTTACTGAAGGTTGATCTATATTTGCAGAGGCTGGCTTAAGTGTGAGAGGTTTTTGTCACACTTCTCTGTCTTGGATTTCAGTTATTCTTGTGCTGATTGGGTTTTTTGGTAGTACACTTGTTCGTTGTGAGGCTTACAAGACATGTTTTCTTAAATATGGATGACAAGCTTTTGCCAAGGCCTGATTTTGCTTTAAGTGAATCAAAACATTCTGTATTGAAGTTGCTTTACAAGTGAAAATGCTGCTTGAAAGAATTAGCAAAGCATACCTAAAAAATATGTTCCACCTTAAACGTCCATGTGGAACAGATACTCACGGGTACAACTCAAGGCATCCGGGACTGAAATCAGCTGTAATACACAAACCTGCCACTTGGGAATTGTGAGAAATGATGTGCTAAATGTCTCATTGCCAGGAGCTGTTCATAAATGTTGGATTCGAGTCAATAGCATCTGCAGCTGTTACTTTAGAGGGCATGGTGAATCTGTAGGGGTAGAGGATAAGAAGAAATTTAGAGCTGATTAAAGGAAACATCTGCCTGGCCTATGAAATTCACAGTCACAGGAGAGCAAAGCAAGGGTTCGCAATTAAAATTAAGGAGCCTAATTTTGAGTCAGAAAAAAGACTGACCCAGAAGTTGGGATATGTGTGCCCTTCTCCGTAACAGAGATAGAAAAGACTTTAACTATTTGGCCTGTTTCCTATCTCAGCTTCCCCGGAGTAGGGCACATTTCTGTCTGCTTTCCAAAATATTTTTGTATCAGCTTCTAGGACTTTTTCCTAAGCTTGCATTTAAATTCAGGTTACAAACAAATGGATCTTTGTCTTTCTTGTATCTCTGCCCTATAAACACTAAATCTTCCACAAATCTTGGATTCAGTAAAGATATATTATGATGCATAAAAATGTAACTAAATAAATGCTCCCGGAATATCTGCACTGAGCAAAATTTTGTAACAAGCTCTAGAAGAACAGTATTACCCTCTACAGTACGATGGTGTACAAGATTGGTGTATTGCAGCACAGTCCTCCAGGTAGGAACTCATCTAGACAGCCATAAATGTCCCTCTGCTGTCTGAAAAGAGCATTTTCCTAAAAGTAAATCAGGGAGGATGTTTCTGTAAGTCCATAAAATGTGGGGATACAGCAGGACCTACATTCAGCCCTTCAGAGGAGTGTATCGTGGTGGCAAGTGCTCCTGGTGTCATGTACTCTCACAAGTGGTCATCCAGCTGATGTTGCCAGGCAGATAAAGGTTCAGTAAAAGGCACGGTCAAACCTCTAAATCCTTAATGCTATATTTTGATATCTTGGTGTATCTGAGTCAACACAATTGAGATTAATACTTTTTTTTTTCACTAATAATATATATATACACACACATACATTTCCATTAGTGAAAAAATGCATACAGTTCAATGGGCTTTTATTGATTGTATGACATATCAGTGCCAAAGGGAGAAAAAAAACACACTACTTTTGTCTTTTACTTCTCGTGTTTTGGTTGACATTGGTTGGAATACTGATTATTTCTAGTTTATGCAGTAATAATGATACCATTAAAGCAAAAATTTTAAATTTGAGTTCTATTGAAATTCACTTTTTCAGCCTTAAGCTCATTTTATAGTTTATTTTTTCTACTTTTCAAGAATGCTTCCGAATGTGGTTTGATTTCAAACTACAATGAATTCTAAAAGAATATGTTTTGTTAAGGTAGCTGAGAATATTTGGAAGAAAACATCAGGGGCTGATTTACTTTGAATATGAGTTATGTTGTTTGTTCTGTTTCCTGCACCTGTATCTCTAAGGTAGCTCTTATAACATCTGGAGGAGAATTTGATCTAACAGGTTATTTTTCTTCCAAAAGTTATTTTATATTGATCTTTTTTCTTTCCTTTTTTTTGTATCCTTTTCTTATTTTTTTTCCTTTTCCTTAATGCCAAAGAAAGAAGGAGATGACACAAACACTGTGTCATGTACTGCTTTTTATTCTATTTGATACAGAGAGTAAAGCTGCATAAACCCAATAGTCACGTTTAAGGAAAATTAGAGGAACAAACCATTTCTAAGTGACATCTATAGTAATGGGAAACACCTGGTTGGGTCACAGATCATATACTACTCTAGCATGCAGTACATGTCAGGTCAATGACAAAAACATATACACTGTACCTCTATAGACAGCCAATACAGCAGACAAGAAATCACTTCTTCAGGGAAAAGCTTCATATCCTGGCACTTCAGGAAAGGTGGATGTGATGGTTTAAAATGTTACCATTGCTCTTTGGCTGGTTGCTAGTTTCTAGAGGGAATCTGTGTGTCCCTGAAGAGATGGCAGCTGTATTGCAAGCTCTGGAAAAGGAAACCGATTTAAATACTGCCAGGGAAAATTGATAAAGTAAGAGAAGGGGTAGGCAGCACATAAATTCACATTGAAGTAGGACAAGTTCACATAAAGAAGAACAAGATCCCATATGCTCATACCATTTCTGACCCATTTTTGTCCAGTCTACCCTTTAAAATCTCTAAGACAGACGGTTACAGAAGAGTACTCCAGTGCTTCACCTGCTCCACCCTTCACTAGTTTTCCAACGTCTAGTGCTTGTCCTCCTTATCAGAGCAGACATGCCAAGACTTGTGTCCCTTATATTACCTCCTCTATTCCATGTTTGTTTATATCTACTGTCAATCTGTTCTTTTAAACTATGCAGTCGTGATTTCTTCATGACTTCCAAGTTCCTATTTTCAATGCCTCTGATTATTCTTGTTGCTCACCTCAGACCATTGTCTGATAGTCCCACAACCTTCCTGAATTGTTTTGCTCAAAATAGGATGCATAAAGGAAGACTCATAATGTAAATTTTCTTTTACAAAGATATATATGATTATCAAACCCCCTTCCAAAACAGCAGTGCCAAGTTCAGTTAACCACTCATAGGAGTTTAGAACCTGCTTGACCAATGTAACTTAGTCATGAAGAGATCAGATCATGTCAAATAGAAAATCCCAGCACTACCCTAAGAACAAATCTTTGCCTAATATAAATTTGCACAGTGCCATTGAAACCATTTATTCAGTGAAACAATTTTGATTTATAGCAGTTGAAGAGCTTGCTCGGAAATTTTTTGGCATCATTAATCCTTATAATGGTTTGGGAAATGTAGATAGGCCACATGACCTAAATCCCACATGAAAGAAATTTGGGAGGAGTGTTTGAAATGACAGAGATCCTACCTTTAACATGGCAGTGTCCCTCAAACCATTCAAACAAATGATGTGTGTCAGAAATTCTGGCTGTTTCAAATTGCCTGGGTCTTAAACCTGAAATATATGTGCCAGTCCATATGAAACTTTCTTTAATTAAAAAATGGTTTAAATCAGTCTTTGAAGAGTGCAGAGCACTATTTTTGTTTGCTTAAGGTGGGTTTAAGACTTTCCTACTTTCCTGTCCTAGTCAATAGTAGCCTTCAGCTGTTAGGTAACCTGTAGAGGTAGTGAAAACTTAATCTATTTCAGGTCTTTGTATTCTTTTCCTGTTAATGACTTTGCAAAAAGACAAAGGGCAATAATGTGTTTGACAGCATTAGGAGGATCAATAACAGTTGCACTTTCATGCATCATTACTGCAATATCTGAGCAGCACAGCCTTTAACGTCATCAGATGCAGAACCTTTAGTGTCTGGAGATCTTCAAGAATGTACAGAATGTTGTCCAGTGAGTTCCTCACCATGAAGCAGCAATTTGGAAATGTTTTTGTCATACAGGTACATCTGGCCTAAGGCGTCCAGGGTTATATTTCTATAATATTGGAACTGGGGAGTAATTGAGTTCATTAGATCAAGCAATGTAGACTGATATATGTCTGTCTACATCATATATTATGTAGACTTCAATATCCCTACCAAGAATACAGATTTGTTCACTCTACCTGAACTGTCGTATACACAGTGTAGGTGATAAGTAGAGTGGATGGAAGGGGTTCCTTTTGGGATAATGTTCCTACTTTCTGTTGTGCAAGCCGATGTCCCCCTGCTTTAGTTGGCAGAAGCTATGTGATTTACACAAGATAATTGCCCCCAGACACTGGCATTTACTGGTATTTATTATTTATAACTATTTGTATTTATTATTAATCTCTGTAGACAAGTGTTTCCTGTGTGTTTTCTCAGAAGGCCACAGTGTTTGTTCCCTGCCTCTAGGAACTTACAAAATGATCTGTAATCAAGTAGTGGCCAAGTCAAGTAACCACTAATTTTGTGCAAAAAACACTGTATAGCCCCACATAGCTTCATGAAAGGAGGCAACAGAGACTGGAATGACAAATCCTGAACCATCAAGTATTTAAGTGTGGTTTATGACAATTGATAATTCTGTAGTTTGTAGACATTGGACCTCATTCTATTTACTTTGTTTAAGTGTGTAAATATAAAAGACTACTCATTGCCACATATAATGTCATTATAGAAGACTAAGAAAACAGTAATTTATTTGGGTTTGAATGAGAACAAAGGAACAGCATTCTGTGTAAGTAAACACTGTTTTGTTTAAATAATGAGGTCACACGTGGCATTGTCTCTCTTTTTTTCTTCTTTCTTACTTTTTTTGTTTTTCTTTCTCAGTCCTCAATACAAAGACATGTAAATTGAGCCAAACTCTTGATTACCATGAGTGGAATATTATAAAAAAAATATGGGACAGTGTAAAACAAAAGCATGAATGATACTGTGATACAGAAAACAGGCATCACAGATGGAGAACTTTTCAAGGCAAAAGTTAAAAGCTGACAGAAATCAATTTTGCTTGGATTCCTCCATGACAAGGACATTTAAATATAGTCAACTATGTCTTAGTAATATTGTAATTTGGGAAGTGAAAACGCATTAAAACACTGAACACAAGGGAGGTGGGAACTGGTGACTGGAGAAACATTCAGAAAATGACAGGAATCTTCCTTAGCTTATAACAGGAACCTGGGCCAGTGAAGTCATGAGCAATTTACTCATCCCCTATGCAATATATATCAATGTGTTACTTTGTTTTATTTAATCTGATGGTAAGCATATTATCTCAAGTAACTGGAACAGTCTAGGATCTCACTTACTACTACTAGTCCATATAAAATTACTGGCTTAACAAATGGATGAAGTTTTCTCTCTGTTCTGCAAAAAAAGGAACTTGGGCAGAGGAAGCTGAAATATGAGCTTATACTGCTGCCAAAAGACCAAAAGGATCCCAAGTAGGTATATTTAACCTAATTTTGGTCTATCAGAATACAAACTAGTGTTGTTATGTTTACATAGCTTTGACTGCAGCATAAGCCAATCTTTTATGATTTATGGCAGAAGTTGCCCATAAAAGTTTCATCGTCTAAAAATCAGACACTTACTGTAAGCTTATTATCAACAAAGACGGAGATAGTATATCCTAAATGTTAGTCAGTTCAATCAAAATCACTGTAAGCTTGTACTTCAGCAATAGGATCACCTCACATTTGCAGGACTTAAATTAGTTGTCTCCCCTCCCCTAGGGATTTAACATCTTTTCTAAGTACTTTCCTGAGAAAATTGGTTTTGTTTCTGGTGGCAAGCTTTCCAACACACTGTCATTCTCCTTAGCTGTGAGTAAGGAAAACTGACTGTGCAGTAAGGGGTTTGGCACCTAAACGCATTTTTGATCTAACAGTCTGTGATGACCTATTCTTTACAGAGGCTGTCCCTTTCCTTTGAAGGTATTAATGCCCCTTTTTCATTCCAGTTTCCTAGTGAAAGACAAAACACATGGATCAAACACAAGATTAATAGAATCTTTTTTATGGACTTCTACGGTAACTTGATAAGGTATGGGTAAAGCATAGATACAGGATATGTTCTGATCAGAATTTGAGTGGAGGCTTCAGCATGCACCTCTGTGAATTATTGTTTGATTAAAGATTGATCTCTTTCAGAAGATAAAAACACTTTTAGGACTTTTGTTTAGAATGCCCTAAAGAAAGAGAGGTGTCATTAGATGTTTATGTCCTGTTTCTGCAAGAATTCATGTACAGCTGGACATGAATCTTATTGTGCATGAGTAGCAAACATCCAGCTTCCCTCTTGCAAGTCAGAGCAGTCAGGCAGTTAGCTCAGAGTAGAGAGAGTCTCTGAGGTGTAAGGATGAGAGTGGAGAGCTGCAGCTAAAAGGCCTAAACAGTGGGTCACTGACTGTGGAAATCGGACACATGTATATTTAAAAGTCAGAGTATTTATACTGTAACAAAGAAATTTATTCATTAATAAGTTTGTGATGTAGTTACCAGAGGAAGACAGAGAAGCATTATATAAACATGAGGGTTTTTCCATCTATATACACACACGTATATAAAATGTGTCCACATACGTAAAGATACACTGTTTATTTCTCAAATACCTGTTTTTCACACAAAACACTTAAGCTTCTGATTAGCATACCTGACAACAGTTCCTCTTCCATATACTTTCTAGAGGCTGCCTGTAACCAGGATTGCATTTTGAATAATAAGCAGTAACTTTCCACTCTAACTAAAGCACATTAATTTTTGCATGTTCTATTTTAAGCAGGTGACATATGTAATTCACACTTTTTTAATGACTTAGGATTTTCTCTCAGAAGTGTTATGCAAAGATTGCTCTATGACAGATCATCTGTGTTTATGGTATAAATTACTGAGTGTTATGCTTGCCACTGTAATTATACACCTTTGAAAAAGAATATTGTGAAAGAATTTGGCTCATGATAAGAAATGGGGCTAAGGGCCTGATGCAGTTGCATATTGCTGGAAAGCCAAATATTTTACACTTATTATTTTAACAAATAACGTTGAAATAAAGACCAGAGATTTGGGAGGTTGGCAAAAGTTATTTCTGAAGTTAAAAATAGTTCAAGGTACTAACTCTGTAATTGCACAGACCTCATAAATTTTCTATCATGTGACAAATAATACTTCTGCTGGGAGAGGAATTTTTGTCACTTTGATTAACTTTTCCAAGACACTATAGGTGATATGCTGAATTATACTGAATTGTAATCTACTCTGAGAGTAAGTTTGTTGATTTTATTGTGACAACTCAAAAACTAAACTAATATGCTGTGTGAGTTGCACTCCACCATTTGTTGATTATTTAGCTGTTACTGTAATCTGGGAGTATGACTTTTGCTCCAGGGTATATAGCAGCTTAAAGTCATAAGTAACTATTGAACATTTAAAGGACTTCCTTGCACTTCCCAAGATATGACCCAAAAAATGAAAGAAAAAGGAAAAAGGCTGACTAACACAGCAGGGATCTCATTTATCATCATGGGAAGTTTTGCATTCCATATCTTAAGAAAAGTTCAAAATCTCTTTCTGTGTTTTTTGGCAAGAATAACCAGGCAATGAATTATGCTTTGGTTATCATCATGGGTTTTTTTCCCCCTCACTGTCTGCAGCAGAAGCAACTTTGAGGCCATAACCAGTTCTGGAAACTCAGAGTGAAGCTGTCATTTTACTAACAGTTAGGTGTTTGGCTTAGCCCCAGCAGCACTTTCAGATTGATAGAAATTAACGTTTTTTCACCAAGTTTCTGTTGACTGGCTGCCCCAGCTTCATTAAATTCTGAAACTCAGGCAGATTCTCCAAGTATTTTTGCTCTTTTTACATACTAAACCCTGTCTTTCTTTAAAAACTGTCTTCTTTTCACTGTTCTCCACTCAAATCTGAAATGATGACTATTTTCCCTATGGTATTTTCTCTTAGAAAGAAATAACCACACATTTCTAGTCACATGTATTATTTTCTCTGTTTTTACCAAAGTCTTTAACAATTGCATTTTTTTTGAGTTTAAAAAATTGGCATTATCATCTGCAAAAATCTTTCTTACATCTATCAGTCTGTACCTGTGCCATCTTTAAGTGCCTGTCAATAGAAATGTGTAGATGTCTTTGTGGAGGTCCTAAATGTTATACTGCAAAAACAAGTAAAAGGAACATATCAAAATGCCAGTGTGATTAACCAGCATAGCTCATTTTAATGATTTTGGAAGGAAATGTTAGTAAGCTATTTCCATGCTATAACAAGAACTAACAATAGATATATTAAATATTAACATGAGTTGCTGTGGCTGGGATTAGTATACAACATATTCCACTTAATGCATATACATGCACTTCAAATCATTGCAAGATCTTCTAAAAAGCTGAATAGGAATAGGTCACCTCCGGAAATGAGCATAACTCACAAAGCTGTAAAGGTTGCTTACAAAGTGTCCTGTTCCCAAAACCTTTGATCATTGTAAATGATCACTTCAACAATATCACTTTATTGAGAACTCCGCATGTCACAGATGGTCCTAACAGACCTGAAGAAAACAAAATGCAGACCACAATGTTTCAGAACTACTAATAGCTGAGGGGAACTTAAAGTCCAAGCTTTAAATTCTGATCCCACTGAAGCTAATGGCAAAATTTCAATTGGCATTAGGAAAGCTAGAATTTTAATCTTAGTGTTAGCTCTCCCTGGAACAAAAAGACATTTTGATACCTATTTCTTAGACATATATATTTGAGGTACAGACATTCAGACTTCTGGAAAATTTGCTTTGACTATTTGTTCCTTGTTTGCAGTAAAGTGTCTCCAAAATATGGCTTATGCTCAAGATATGTTATGAGAAATTTTGATGGGCTGAGGTTATATTCTCTGAACCCACACACACAAACACACACACTCTGGCTGTCCACAGGAGTGCATTTTAGACTCATTTTAGGTATAACCAGTTGTGTTGAAGGAGAGTGGAATCTCACATATGCCCTAAAAGTTAGAGTATACTCAAGTATATATTTCCTTATGTAGGCCCTATTGTACTGTGGCTGACTTTTATATGCCCTTTTTGCTGTTGCACAGGTACTACAGGGAAAAAAAGAAAAGGGGGTAAATAATCACACACATCATCTAAATCACTTCCATGATATCAAGCAAGCACTGGAGAATAGTGGTTTAATGTAAGCCAGCAAATCACATATACCTTCATGTTATGATAAAACTAAAACAGTTTACCATATAATATGGAAAATTCTCCTAACACAATTTAATAATGTCTTAAATATCAGCATTTCTTAAAAGTAAAAAAAAAAAATGGTGTTCCTGCTGTTGTGCTGAATATAATCAATGTAGTAACATCTGCTGAAGATGTGACAAACAAGACCTGTAGCTAAGAAATGTGGAGTAACCTAATTACTCTTAGTTAATATCTCTAATATATGCTGCCCAAGAGGTTCTACACACACTATTTTCTCTGGGGATTAAGGAAATCAGGCTGCTACTTGTAACGAGACATTATTTTTTTTTTCTGAGATTGTCCTGAGGGTAGATCAAGGGTAAATTGTCTCTTTTCTCAGATATTTCCCATCTGATTTAGAGGTGGCACATAAAAATTTGCAGAGAGGAAAGGCATAGAAATACATTGCACGGACAAGGATGCTGTCATGGAAAAAGCCCATGGCTTCAACTGCTACACACCCTGGTTTGTGCCTTTACTTAAATTACTTAATCTTGTATCAATGGACTGCTATTGTCAATATTTGCTTGGATTATTTTACAAATTAACATTAGAAATTCCTTATCATATCCAAGGACACTATATATTTTCACTGAAGGAGAAAGTGACCCTTTTGCAGAACAGTTCAAAATTCTTATACTTGTTTTGTGGAATATCATGTAAAAAATGCAGATTTACAAAAGGCCTATAATGCTCCCAAGAAAATATTCTTTAGGAATCTTTGTTCTTATTATTAATATTTCCATTAATCAGCACATATCTTTATGTAACAAAGAATGATCAATAATCTATGTTCAAAACACATGCCAAAAGAGGTCAATAACTGATCCCTCTTTAATTAACTGTTGCTTATTAGTTCACAGTCATGAACTAAATTGTTTAAACTGTGCGTTTTCCCTGTTCATCAATAATCACTGCTTCTAACAGGCGGCTGTAATGAACTGTGCTGCTGCTGAACAAAACTTTGTCTATGTGTTTCAATAGCTGCAGCTAGGATTGATGTAGGGAAATGATGGAGGCAGACACAAAAAGTATAATACAGTAGTGCAGATTGGAGAAAATGGACAAGCTGGGAAGTAAAATGAGATTTGAGGATGAAGTGAAAAGACTGGGATGTGTATAACTTGTTTCTGGGACTATCCAGGTATTCTTATTTGCTACTGAGAAAAATTAAGCTGAGAAAAACTGGTTCATATTGCAGGGATGGCATTATTTAATAGCGTGCTGCTTGGATGCTTTACCTGACTTTCCCCTCACCTTCCCACTGAAGCATCGTAAGATGCCAGGAAACTTACTGAAAACTAACAGATAAGTTTCTCTTGTAAGTCACAGGATATCCTGCATTCACTGCAAAGACAGCATGCGAATAAGGATACTAAGATGTTCAAGGCACTTTTAAAATTGGCAGTTGTTCCATTCTTTCATCTTGTTACTATAACAAAAATCCATTTTCAAGTTGTTATCTGTCTCCTGAGCTGTATCATGACATCTCCCTATAACAGAAATCCAAAACTTACCCAATGAACTAATGAAATGTGAAAATTTAAATTAGAAGTCGAATGTAACAGGTCACATTGTTACCTGTTATCTCAGGAAAGAGAGAAAAGGAAATAAAACTATCCTCTGTCTTGAAAAAACAGTTCACTCTGTCTTATTCACCTTGAATTGCAAAAACAGCTTTTACTCAAAAATGACTGATGCAAAAATCTTGAGTTTGGGCAACATGCTCCAAAGTGTTAGTGCACATCTGGTAGACATCTAAATAAGTATATGAGATGGTATAACCATCCTCAGCTTGACTTCATCGCACCCAGTTTGTTTTCAATAGAAATTTTAATCTTTCTGGTGTAGGTACTGACGTGAATAGTCACATTTAGACTCTATATGGTCACATTCATATGATGGGCCAAATCTCTCCTGCCATGAACTACGGCCAATTACTACTCTGATCTTCTTACCTTAAATCCCGAGTAAAAAGTAAAAAGATGTCACTTGCCTTGCTTTTTTCTTTAATGTTATGAATGAATGAAGTTTTATTTACCCCTTCACCTCCTACTCTTATATTAGAATGTTTTATAACTTACAAGGAAATATAGAGTAATGGACTAGAAAGACATACGTAAAGATTGTAAAGGTCAGGTACTTCATTATTAGAAGAAGAAAAATAAAACTTTTCATGGTTACCAGTCAAAAGGTATTTAGGGTATTATGATCATATTTAAAATATATAACAAATATATATTAAATACATCAAAATTTACAAAGAGTATAAGTATTTGTTTAAATATGGGTTTTATCTAAATTTGGCTAACCATTTTTTAAAAATGTGAGTTAATTAAAAATAATTTGAAAATTGTAGAGCCAATATATTTTTTAAAAAAGAAAAAAAATATAATTTCTGTTTAGGTGGTAGATTATTCAGAGAAGTTCATTTGGGAAGCCATCATGTCAACTCCCCAACATCTGGGCTGTGATTCATGTGGAAATGAAATGAGGAAAGGAGAAAAATTTCAGGGAGATAGATGCAGAGTAGTAGTTGGGTTGCCATATTAGTATGGCAGCTTCAGGGTAGTTATTCTCCAAAAAGCAGTAGTTAAAATAAATACCCTTGAGAATTCAAGGATTTGGAAAGGGTGTTCTGTGGGTAGAGTCAGAAAGGGTGATAGCACAAAAATCCAACTGCAAAAGATACCTCGGCACTCAATTAGAGACTATATGCTACTAAGGGCAAAAGTAATCTTGCGCTTAAGTCCAGTTCTAGGCAGCAGAAGATACGGGTATGGTGTTCAGGTCTGAATAATATCAGCAGGATGTTGCGTTGCTTTCCTTTGTGCTTCTAGGACAGCCGCCGCTCTGGTGCGCCAGCTGTCACTTGCTGGTAGTCTAATGCCTTTTTCCATTTTTAGGAGCTAAATGCCATGATTCCAGATTTGCTATTGTATCTTTCTCACAGACCTAAACCTCACAAATAATGTAGTCCTCAAATGTGAACATTTAGAAACCAAAGTCATTTAAGAAAGCTGCCTTTTAAGGGGACTTTTTGTTGTTTTATTCCCAGTGAGAGGCTGTTGAAATGGAGCATATTTGTTTCCAGAGAAATCCTACCAAAGAAAAATTACAGTACTGCTCACTTTTAAATTTCACAGCAAAGTAGCACTTAAGGCTTATTGCAGTGCATTAGATTTAAAACCAATTAAGTACAATGCTAAATCAGTGTAAACCACATTTCTGAATTTATCTACAGCATAATGAATAACATCTGCATCTGCAAAGAAAAGATTTATACTGAGCAGAAAAACAAAATGTGTTGACAATTTGAGCAGTTTTCATTCCCTTATGTCATATGTCTTCATTATTTGGTAAAGCTTCACTATAATCCTTCATTGTTAGAGCAGTAAAAGGGGAAAACACCCAAATTGCAACACATTTAGGTAGATTCTTCCTGAGTTCATTTCCTTTTCTCATCAAAGGTGCATCTTATTTACCTCATGAGCTTTTTCAGTTTGAAATCTATTCAGGATTTGACAAGGATCACCTTTCCTCATGCATGTTGGAGGATCAAGGATTATCTTCTGACTTCTGATGGACATTTCCAGTACTGCCCTCTCCAGAAAACATTTCTAAGGCCAGTCTGCTCCATTTATCTTCCTAGATGACAACAGGCAGAAAATATGACAAAGGGAACCAAAATGCTCTAATGCTCTTTTGGGGCACCAAATACCGCCTTCGACAGAGCTGAGCTTCCTTCCTAAGTCTGCCTGAAGCTTCATTTGTGACCATTAGCAAAAAACTGATATAATGATCAGGACATGGTTTGCACAAATCTGTTTTGCATGGCTGACTCTTAAAACTTTCCTTCTTATTATTCTCCACTCTTTAAAGAAAGTTAGGAGTAATAGTTATTTTACTTCCTTGGCTTGTAATGCTGTTAACTTTATGTGGCTCCTTTTTACTGCAGACCCGGACAGCACTCACTTGAACAAACAGAAAGGGAGCTTGGGCTGGGTGTCTGAGCCCTGTGATGGAGGACTAATTATTTCATGTTTGTGACTGTTTTATGAATGTCTTACTGACTATTCAACAGGCTGGCCTATCTATTGATAGCATACATGTTATAAGACAGAGCAGAAGAGAAAAAGCTTCCATGGCTTTTGCCTTTCAGCTCTCTGCCAGCAACATATTTCTTGGGGTAAAAGAACAATCACACTCCCATTTAGTTTTCAATGTCTCTTATGATGGAGAGCATAGAAGGAGAGCTGTAGTGGTGATAGGTTCTGTGAGACACAACTGTTGTCCACAGAGAGATTATAAGTAAGAAAACCTTAATAAGGATACCTCTGTATTTTAAGCATTAACCCTTTGTGTTCATAAAGCAGAGTTGTGAGTCTCAATTCCAAGAGGTTTTTGGTTAATATTGTCCTTATTTATTTTCCAAGTTGGGTCCTGCTTCATTTACCATTGCTATAGGTCCATAATCCTCACATGCTCCTGAAAAATACAATGCTTGCTGAGGATAATTGACCTGAAAATTGACCAAAATTGATGTGAAATTTTATTGTGAAGCTGAAGTCCATCATCCATGGTACACTTACATCAGTTCTTCAGGACTGGGATGTAGCTCAAAGCTACACAGCAGGAGTTTGTGTTGTCTTGACATGAAGCAGAAGATGTAATGTCAACAGCAGGTTCATTTAGTAGTCTATTCCTCCTGGATGTCATTCAGTACCAAAAGCACATGACTGAAATAGAGATTATGGCACATCTGAAACCCAGGGCGGGGTTCTGAATATGCAGGGTAAGGGTGGGGAGGGAGGGAAGATCAATAAAACTACAAATCCAAGCAATGGAGGCAGCAGAAATGGAATAATAATAATAATAAAAAAAAAGTAGCGTATTATCTACCCCATAGTAACAATTCTAGTGCAAGGAATGCTGTGCTCTACTTTCAGTGATGCATATGAGTCTTTCAGTATAAGTTTGCTATAAAAAGTGCAGCACTGGGCAGCCACCCTTATGTTTTCTACAAAAATCCATTCTGATAACGTTGGATGCTGCACAGAAGGAATAGCTTTGCAGCTCTGCAGCTCCCAGAGTTTAAGCTAGTATTTCTGCCCCCTCTTGCATTGTGCCCATACACGTGTAACAGCTTATTCAGAGTTATCCTGCCTGGCATTGAATGATGTAGTGCAACCTTCCCATAACAAACCATTATGGACCAGTCACAAACCAGTCTGAATGGAGAAAGCAAAATCTATAGCAATACAACTCTGGTTGTCATATATCCCAGGAGCTTGCTGATATTAAGGAATTTATCCTGCAGATAAATAGTAGATAAAATGAGGCATGTAAGGCTTTGGAGTAAATGCTAACATGCATGTCTTCCAGAGAAAGTAACACTCCTCTGGAAATCAAAGTTGATGTTTTCCTATGTTGGATAATATTTGGTCATAAATATTTTGAGTGACATGGCTGAAATGTGAGCATTAGTGACTTTAATCCTAGTGTGTAGACAGATTTATGCCAGAGTATTCAAAACATCTGCTGGAGAACAGCAGCTGTAATAGCAGCTCTCTAAGATACCTGTGTCCTCCTGGAGCTGCAGCCAGGGGTCGGGAAGGCTGTTTCATGGCATCTGAAATGGCACTGAAAGGCCACATTTTTTCAAACAAGATTCTGTCTATGGTGTCTTTACTGAGAAACCACCCAGAGGAAGAAAAAGAGGCAAATGAAACACAGCAAGCTAGCAGTACAATTTATCAGTGACACTTTGGGGTGGATTTCCTCATAAGATGTCTCTGTGGGAAGAAAAGCAGTGCCCCTTTTGAAGAGGCTGTTTTAAGTGTTAACCCTGCCATGCTGGTTTGTGCTTTTTGCTGTAAAATCTTGTTTGCAAAGCACCCGAGGGGTCTAATGGTTTTCATGAAAAGACTTACACTTTGTGCTTATTCTCTGCAAATGCACCGTCAGGCCATTGGCCAAAGAAAGCTTTCTTCTTCTTCACCTGAAAGGGTCTCCTGTAGCTTGTGAATAGGTCTGGATCTCACTGCTAATCCGTTCTAAGCCTTACTAAGGACATTTTTTCTTTCATGGGTTCAATGGGAGCAAAAATTTACTTTTGCTAGTGACTTCTTTTTAATTACACTGTGTTTTCTACCCCTGGGGTTTAAGAATAGCTTCATTTACCAATATCAGGCAATTGCTACTGTAGCAATTTGCTACCACAGAACTGAGCAGCTGGAAAGTACTGAAGTCTTGATAAAAGGTTGTTATTTGTGTTAATTTTGTCTCCCTCGTTTTCATTTTTGGCCAGCCAAACATGGTATCATGTGCCATTGTTAATGGGTATGCTACCTGAAGCTGTTACAAAAGTCCACGCCAGGTTCATCCCAATGAATTGAGCAGTAATGTAGTTTTAACTCCAATTATACCCAGGAAGATTAATTATTGGGGGCAAATCCTTGTGTGGGGCCAAAAGGGAGTTATAAATCATTCAGTTAGATGATCAGATGATTTTTAAGCTCCTGTGGGTTTCAGAAAATGGACAAGAATAGCTTAAACCTGTCTCTTTCACAAAGAACCAGTACCTTGTGATAAATTAGAATGTCTTTTTCCCCTCTCCAGTGATCTCCCTGGATCTGGGTGAAATGTCCACTAGTGCTAATTTAATTCCAAGTGGAACCCTCTACTGCCTGCAAGTAATTCACATCTTTTAGTAGCATGTAATGGAAATTGTGAAAATGTCTCCTTGCTATCAGGTCATTTTATTTTTAAGTCAATGACAATGGAACTATTATGTACCAGCTGATGAGAGTTTAATTTGTTTAAGTATAGGAGAGGATTTATTAGCAATAATATGTTAGTATTAATACAGCACTCTAGTCATAGCTCTTACATATGCATTAGCCAATTTCACCTAATCTAAGCAAATCCAAACTAATCTAGGTGGATGCATCAAGCATGGATTTCATTTTCCTTTCACTGAGACAAGTGTTAATTAGAAGACACTTAACTGAACCTAAAGCAGAGTAACTTAGCAGAGAATCAGTATCAAATCTTTTGTCTAGTCTGAATATTGCATGAATGCGATCATGATTCTGGGTATAATTAGGGTCATGGAATATGACTAATTGCTTCCATGAAAGTGAACTGTGCCCCTTAGCAAGGCATGCGCCTGTGTCAGCTGCTGAAGAGCAGTACTGGAGAGCATCTGTGAATAAGCGCCTCTATATTACTGCATAAATGATGTTTCCTTTATATATGTATTAAAAAGAACCCAGGAAAATCTGGAAGTGTTGGGATGGGGATTGTGGTCATTCCACGACAGTCCCTCTCCGCCACTGCTCCCTCCTCACCCATCCCTCTGCTCCAGTGTGGGCCCTGCTCCCACCCGGGCTCTGCACGGCTGCAGCTCAAGCAATAAGCATTTTGAAGAGGTATTGTTTTTTCTGTTCTAAACTTTTACAACTGGACTAAAGGTTCCTCTAAACTTCCTGGAGTTGTTTTTTTTTTTTTTAATTAAAAAGATGATGGATGAGTAGGAAAATCAAGCACAGGAAGCTCTTGAAAATGTTCCCACCATCTGGATCACCAGAACTACAGATCTGAAAGGAAGTACTGGATAGGTAAACAGTTTTAAACTAGTCATAGAGGTACTGAAAAAGCTACTGGCTTCTTCAGAGGGGAGTGGATCAATGCATTCAACTCTTTATATTTCTGGATCTTGTTCAATTCCACTTCTTTGAAATTTCATGGTCTTTTTGATAAAGTTACTGGAGACCAGTAATGAGTGGAGTTCCTCAGGGATTGGTGTTGGGACCGGTCTTGTTTAACATCTTCATCACTGACATGATGCCAACCTCATGAAGTTTAACCGTGCCAAGTTCGAGGTCCTACACATGGGTCAGAGCAATCCCAGGCACAGCTACAGGTTGGGCAGAGAACAGATTCAGAGCAGCCCTGCGGAAAAGGACTTATGGGTGTTGGTTGATGAGAAAATGAACAAGAGCCGGCTTCAGTGTGCGCTTGCAGCCCAGAAAGCCAACCGTATCCTGGGCTGCATCAAAAGGAGCGTGACCAGCAGGTTGAAGGAGGTGATCCTGCCCCTCTACTCTGCTCTTGTGAGACCTCACTCGGAGTATTGTGTGTAGTTCTGGTGTCCTCAACATAAAAAGGACATGGAACTGTTGGAACAAGTCCAGAGAAGGGCCACGAGGATGATCAGGGGACTGGAGCACCTTCCGTATGAAGATAGGCTGAGAAAGTTGGGGCTGTTCAGTCTGGAGATGAGAAGGCTGCGTGGAGACCTCATAGCAGCCTTCCAGCATCTGAAGGGGGCCTATAGGGATGCTGGGGAGGGACTCTTAATTAGGGACTGTAGTGATAGGACAAGGGGTAACGGGTTCAAACTTGAACAGGGGAAGTTTAAATTTGATATAAGGAAGAAGTTCTTTACTGTGAGGGTGGTGAGGCACTGGAATGGGTTGCTCAGGAAAGATGTGAATGCTCCATCCCTGGTGGTGCTCAAGGCCAGGTTGGACAGATCCTTGAGTGGCATGGTTTAGTGTGAGGTGTCCCTGCTCATGGCAGGGGGGTTGAAACTAGATGATCGTAGGGTCCTTTCTAACCCAAACTATTCTATGATTCTATGATTCTATGATTTTGTTCAGATTCTTTGACTGTCTTAACTTCCACGATAGATGTGTCGCAAAAGCTTGATCTGAATTCTTATGTGTATGCTTCATTGTGTCAGTTGGACAGTAATAGCTTAGTCTTAACTCCACTACATTTTTTTCTTGGGCTGTTTTAGGGTCACTCTTGGGTCAAGATTGGTTATTTTTCCAAGGATGAGTTGGAAATAAGCGCAACTGGGAGAAATTGTATTATTTCCTCCTAGAAAACTGCAGCCCTGAAATCTTGGCATGACAAAGTGCACAGAGATTAAAAAATCAGAGCTCCCTGTTTGGGAGAGCACTCATTGGGTTTATTTATATATTCATCATCCTCTTTGGAGCTGGATGAAGTGCGGCATATGTCTAATAGAGTTATATAGAATGTGTAAGCTTTTTAAAGGGATTAAAATAGTATCCTAAAAGACTAGGAATTGCCAAAATCATCACTCATATTTGCAAGCATAATTTCACACACTAGTCCACACCTAGTCCATACTTGCATGTGAGTGAAGGGAGTCAGCCCTGATCCTGCTTAGGAAGGTCTGATACATGTTTAGGACATCATCTTTCTGAGTCATGACAGACTAGAAATGACTGAATCAATTGTAAAGTCCAGATTTTCAAAAGCACTATATGAATATTCTTGGCCAATAAAAAGACAAGTTCATTTGGTTATTTCTGCTTCATTACTTTTAACATGTGTTCTCTCCAAGTTGTATCAACATTTGTAATCATTTGACACTGGCAAGATGTACATCAAGATAAGAGTTAAATATTGGAAGGATACTTCATTCTCTTTTGAAAATACATTGCTTAAATCTTTATTCCTGAGCAGCTTTAAATGCTTCACTAATGATGTTTACATAATTTTCTTTGGAAAACAAATGAATGAACACAACAGGCTTTCCCCCCTGCTCTTGATCCTGAATTAAATAGTTCTGCTTTCTCATTAGGCTATCCTCTTACCAATGCTTCTTAGTCTTCATTTATCCTCTTTCTGAACATTAAATCTCACATTAAAATAAAGAAAAAAATATATAATGGACAACATTAATAATGGGAAACCTGTGTTTTTTTAAAAATCCATTTCTTTTGCATGACAGAGTGTGCTGTAGATCCTCTAATTTTAAGCAGACAGATTCAAATTCTTATGGCCCTGGCTTCAATATCTTTATTTTTTACTTCCATTCCATTATGCAAAAAAACCTTCCAGATATGGTACTGATTTATTATCTTGCTTTCTTCCTAAATTTCTTCCAGTTCGTTCATTTTGCTATTTTTTCTCTTAGAAGGAAAAAGTCCAAGTATAGACATAAAAGGGTGAATAAACCACTGTTAAGCTTCCCCTTCCCTATGATGTAAATCTTTAGATAACTCATAGTTGCCTGCAACAAGCTACAGTACAGTCCAGCTGAGAACTACCTGTCAAAGCCTTAGTGAGAATAGTCAACTAGTGGGATTTTAGCCAGTACAATGTCAAATTAAAATTATACTTTGCAACAGTAAATTCCGTGCTGAAAAAATCAATGTGGCTTAAATGTAGGAAGCTGAAAAAATAAACACCTATTTTTCTTATTCATATAGTTTGCCTTCCTGTTAGGGTTTTATTTTAGAAAAATCCAACCCTGAAATCTGTACATTGAGATGTGAACAACTGCATGGGGAAAAAAACATTAGTACTTGCTTTTCATTAGGGACTGTAGTGATAGGACAAGGGATAACAGGATAAAACTTAAACAGGGGAAGTTTAGATTGGATGTAAGGAAGAAGTTCTTTACTGTAAGGGTGGGGAGGCACTGGAATGGGCTCCCCAGGGAAGCTGTGAATGCTCCATCCCTGACGGTGTCCAAGGCCAAGTTGGACAGAGCCTTGGGTGACATGGTTTAGTGTGAGGTGTCTCTGCCCATGGCAGGGGGTTTGGAACTGGATGATGTTAAGGTCCTTTCCAACCCAAACCATCCTATGATTCTATGTTAGCCACCATTCTGTGTGTAGACTGAGAAGCTTAAACAGGTAAAAAAAAACCAAACCTAATAGAGCCTAGAACTAAAAGGTTGGATTTGTTTCATTGCAATGGGTGGGAAGAGCTCATTACCACATATGTCAACAGCACAATTGAGATAGTAGTTTCGTGGGCAATTTCTGTATAAAATGTCTGTGTCTTTTGTCTCCTGCTTTTTTCACCAAGGAGGAATAACTTGTATTCTTTCTGGTCTGTACTCATTTAATCTCAGTGGTGGAATTTGATGTCTATCCTGTTCATGATAAAAGAAACAATTTCATCCTTGAGATTTAAGGTTTTGTCCATATCTTTGAATTAGGACACTTTCAAGCTGTGACTTAAAAAGTAGCTGTACAATATCAGTCTGTGACCTGTGGTTAGTTTGCGTTATTAATTCCACTGTGAGCTCAGTGATGCAAGAAAAAGACCAAGCTGACGCAACTTCTGTGACTGCTTTGTGTTATGGATGTATGCAGCACAGAGAGAATCGCAAAGAAACAGTTATCTAAAGGAGGAGTGAGAAATTCAGGTGCAATTCAGATTTTAAGATCCTTAGAGTGCTTCTTTGGCCTTCAGCTGTGGCACCAGAAGGGTATATGGTCTTCCATGAGCCTTTCCCAGCATCCTACAGATAAGATACTCCAGCTGTCTTAAAGAGGCACTAGGTTTAACCTAGTGAATTGATCTTAAGAGTGGGCACAGTCCACTTTCAAATTGCAGCTCAAGATGGAAGCTAAATCAAGAAATTTCATCCTGAGTTCTATACCATACCCGCATTTAGATATACCGAGGAACTAAAATCATAACAAAACATATTTATTCCTTTTACTTTAGAAGGTCACTGTGAACTGTGTATTTCTATGAGAACTTTTACAATGTGCACAGCAGACCAGAATATTTGAATGTTCTTTATATGGGAATAACTCTTAGAGCTGAGCAATACTTGCATGAGAAAATATTTCTTAGATAAAAATTTTTCCGATAAAAATTTTTCAGGATCTTCGTTTATATTTTTCAATTTCTCAACAAAAATACACAGATAAGAAGAAAATTAACCAAGCTATAATAAATACCCATGTGTTGCTTAAGGACAAAAGAACATGGGAAAAGAGACTAAGAGGAAAATAAAATTGTTGTCATTTATCCACCAAACAAATGAAAAATAAGTAATATGCTTTAAATAAAATTTTTACTGGTGTTCATTCTTGAAAACCGGAATGTTCAGACTTACAGATGCTGTACTGATTTGTAACAGGAAATTCACAGAAAGCAAATGACCTTTTCTTATCTACTGTGTTTGATGATTTTATCATTTTTAAACGTAGTCTGTTAAAGCAACATAAATGAAATTTCTATGAAATCTCCGAGAGCTTTTTTCAATTAATTTAAGTAATAACACTGATAATTTGAATTTTAGCTTGTGATATTTAAACTTGAACTTATTCTGGGAAGCATTTTGCCTATTTGCCTGTCATAAAAATATGTCTAGGAAAGGAGCTCAATTGTTTGCCGAGTTCCCCTTTGTTCCCTAAGGCAGGATGAACTGTACAAGTGCTATTCCTGGCAGATGTTGTCTAACTTGTTCTTTAAGATCTCCAAGCAGAACTCTACAACATCCCCAGGGAATTTGTTTCAGCATTTTACACTTTCTCTTAAAGCTTTCCTTAGCCCTTTCCCTGAATTATTCCTTCTTCATTTTAACCTCACTGTTCCCTTTTTTATTCACTGAAAGCACAGAAATTGGGATTTTTCTTTCTTTTGCAGCAACAGATATTTCAGGTCCATTTACAACGTCTCCATCGAGTCTTCTCTCCCTTAAGATGAGCCATTTCAGTCTTTTCTGTCTGGGAATGATTAACAGTTCCCTGGGAACTACTGTCTTCTCAAGTGATTCACGCCTAAAGAGTCAGGCCCAGTCTAGAAAATCTGCTTCAGCTGAGAATTAAGAACATGACAGCAGTTGTTATTCTCATGATGGGAGACTCATGTTACTCTCATGATCGCTATGTTCTTATTTGTGTTATCTAGTATTCACTGCATGGATAGTTCATAGGTTATAATCAGTTATAGGTGTTTTATTAGCTTTAAAAATCATTCAACTCTGTTTTTTATTTAACTAATAATTATGAGGAATTCAAGGAAAGAGAACAGGTTTTGTTGGAACCAAAGAGAGTTTTGTGACTTAACTTTGTTAATATCCAAGTTTTTGAGAGATCATTTATTTCAGAGATTTTGAATACAGAGATCTGAAATATAAGAGATCATAACATTTCTGGATATCAGTCTCCACCCTTTACAAGATTAAATGTTTTAATTCATTACATCAGTCATGATGACCTTGATGAAATGATTGGTTTGCCGTAGTTTTGCATTCACTTTGTGGAGGTATAGCTATAAACCTGTATGCCTAGGAAACTTGCCTTGCCCTGCAATAACCTTTAATAAAGATGAAGGATTTATGCACATTTTATCTTCATGGTCTCAGTACTTGGATCAGATAATATGGGAAAATAATTTCAATTTTAAAATACTATCTCCCCCTTTGTAATTTTGGTGAAACAGCTCCAGATACATAATCTTGCCATATTCTCAACTGTGGAACTTTGCTGTCCTACATGTGCAGAAAAAGTTGTACAGCATCCATCTTATCTTTTTTAATAATTGTATTTTAAATTATGGTTATTTGTCAAATACTCTTAAGGCCATAGCTGCAGATCTATAAGTACCATGACCCATCTCCACTGGAAAGGGCTGATGTAATTAGAAAAAGGCCTATATCAATCACTGAGATAATGTGTGTTCTCCCTGCCTGCCCCCTCCCTCTCTTATCATCAATTACTCTGACTATTGTAGACGAAATTTCAGACAAGCCTACCTTCTTTTAGCTACAGTGCTGCCATTGCTATTAATGGAATTTTAAATCTTCTGTTAGATGAAATGTTCCTAAGGAGTCTATTTTGCAACTGCCAATTAAGGAAAGCCTAATTTATACAATTTCACAGAACTAGTGATGGATTTAATAAATGTGGTAGAAGTCGACATGTCTGCTACAATGTGACATTATCTGCTATCTGAATTAAGAGTGTTTCCCTTTTAATGTCACTGTAACTTGTAGTAAACATCATGCATTAAAATACCAATGTAAGGTTAAAATAGCCATCACCATTGCTATTAATTCTAAAAATGCTTCTAAAGATGTTGAAAATCCCAGGCCTAGGAAGGTACTGAATATCTCCTACTATCAAGAGGAGATATCCTACTATCAGTAGTTACCAGAAAAGACTCTTCCGCTAACGTATCATGTAAATTGGTCCCTAGAAGATAATCCAACAAAACATGGAACTGTAAGGAAAACATCTGCTAGAACTCAATCTTTTCTGGAATAATTATAAATTTAAGCATGAATTTAAGCATGTTCTTAAGCATGCTTAAATTTCAGCATGTTTGTCCACAGTTGTGGAGAAACTGAGCTGATTTTTCAGACTGAAGCTGGTGTAGCCCTGCTAGCATTAGTGAGGAAAACAGGAATATGGTGAGCAATTTTGATGATGCTTGTGTTTGAGGTCTTTGAGAACTGGGCTTTGCTGCAAAATAGAAAAGTAAACCTACTGAGAGTATTATCAGCTCTCTTGAGTACCAAAGGCCCAAATATTTCACGCTGGCTTGCCTATGTCAAGCCTAATCATTTACAGATATGTTTAAAGGAACATACAACAAATGCCACACAGTTTCTGTAATGACTGCAGCATAGTGCAAAAATGCCTTGACCCAGTGCTAACATGACTACAGCCTAGTGAAGTAAAAATCCTTGTCAGATTTTGCTTTAAAATGTGAAAATATTTGACTATAAGATTTAAGTGTAATTTTAAACTCTAGTGTATTCTGCGGGGCAAGCTCATGTAGACTAGTCATAGCAGAAGAGTTAGCATATGTGGACACAGATCAGGAAATGAAGAAAGGATTTTCCTCAGTGGTTCTTCAGGCAGAAATGGTGTCTCTTGGGTGGATGAGAAGAAGTTGCAATTTATCCATCTCCCTTTGAATTCAAAACACTGTGAGTGATCAGGCATTTGCAGGCCAACAAAACAAGATGACTGACGATTTTTCACTCTCCTTACCCATACTTATTCCACAGGAATATCCTTAGGATTTGTGTTGGTCCTGGGAATATTTTAATGCAAGAACATTAATATATAAGCAAAGGCACAAGGAAACAATTTATTCAGGCAGATTTTCCTTTTGCAGAAGCCAGGTGAATAAATGTTTCCCTACATTTCTCTGGCTTGAGTTGTCAGCTCTTAAACAACAGCCAGATGACAGATACCATTAGCCTGTTGGCCTACGTCAATGCCAGTGATGAGCCAAAATGATCCTTTGACAATGGTATAGGTTGATTCTTCACACTCTAATGAGCACAAGTGTCCTACAGCTGCATCATTTTTCAAGAGTGATTTGCTTATTGGTGAAGCAGTGCCTGACTTTGCCAGTGGTAGCAGTCTTTCCAGGTATGTAAATGCAAAAGAGAACAAAATGCTTGCAGTAGAAGGCTTCTGGAACTCAACATTTCAATCTTCACCAGGCAAATGCTGCTTATCTCTTCCTGATAATGAGCACATTAGTTATCAAACTGCACAAAGGCCACCAAATAAAACATGCTGAAGATGTGTCAGAAATTTGCAATTTGCAGCTTGGCCTATTGGCCTTGTCCCACTTTGATGTTTAAAACATTTTCTCCAAGTTTAGTGCTACTGCTGGTGAATGGATTAATGCAACACTATTTCTTATTTTCTTACTGCTAAATGTTAACTTTATTCATATGGCACATAATTACATTAAAATAGAATTCAAAGCTGATAAAGGAATCAATGTGTCCTTTTGTCTCTCTCTTAAAATATGTGTATGTATGCGTCTGCATATGTCTGCATGTGTTTCTGCATTGTCTGCTGCCATTTAATAGATTCAGCTTACAGTAATGAACAGAAATAAACCAAAGAGAAGTGTTCAGTGATCTCAATATAGTTTATACTGATCACAGCACATCTGGAGTTTGATTCACTTAGCAATGAATCTGAATTTCTCAGCTAGTCTTCATCTTACAATCAAGGGCAGTGGGGAACTTTGATCTGAGCATCCCCTGACAGAATTCATTGGTTTAGAGACTGTGGAGAACAGAGTTGGCATAAGTAACCTTAAGTCTTGAAGGTAGAAGGCATCTGCCTGGTGAAGTGATTCACTGCTTACTGGAAAAGAGCATTTCTTATAAATTCCAGCTTAGCTTTTTCTTCACTTTCCGCACAGAAAGTGTTCTAGCCTACATTTCTGTAATGGTTTATTAATGCACTTTAGACTCTGGATGTTGGAATGTTTTAATGTTGCTTGATCTGAGTGCTGCTTTTGACACTTTTGATTATAAAATAGCATCCCACTTGATCATATCCAATGTTCTCTGGGCTTAGCTGGCTTTACATGTTCAGTTAATTTTAATCCTACTTGTCCAACACATCAGGGCTATTTTTATTTTTTTTTTTTTTATTGCTATTAAGAGAATTCCCTTGTCCTCCTTTGTTAAAAAGTTATTTATGGGAAGGCTTTTTCACCAGTTCCATTCCTTGGTTTCTGCACAAGAGCTGCCTCTGAAAGCAAAGTGGAATAGGAAAGCTGGAAGTTTCCAGGGACCAAGAGGGATTTATGTCTCTACAGAATTCCCTCTTGACATCTCACTTCGAATCTAATGACTTTAACAACCATATGGCTTTACTTTGCATCCTAATGTGTGCATAATTCATATTCTACTTCTGTATCATGATTACTTGACTCTGTGAACACAATAGTGGGAAGAACCATAGTACTGTAAAGGTATAAAAAAATCAGCCATTTTTAAGGGAAAAATATGCCCTCACAAAACCTGTTAACAACCAGGAAATAGAATGTAAAAAAGGGAATCTTGCCAAGACAGAGTATTATTATGGGTGAGATAACACAAAACAAAGATTTCATAAAGCAAGAAAGGCAGTATATCACATGGATACACAGGTGACAAGAACATAGAGACAGAAGTTTTCCAAACAGGCAGACCACAGATATATCTTCTGCGAGACAGTGCTTATGTTTGGACTCAGGCCCAAAAGACTATGGGGAGAAAACAGGACACTCTTTCCTGTCAGGAAAATAGATGGCTATTGCAGTCCAGAACCCTGTTATGCAGTGATCTGTGCTGACCATCTATACCACAGAATCATAGAATTGTTTGAGTTACAAGGGGCCTTAAGGATCAACTAGTTTTGATACCCTGCCATGGGCAGGGAAAACTTCCACTAGACCACGTTGCTCCAAGCCCTGTCCAGCCTGGCCTTGAACACTGCCAGGGATGGGGCAGCCACAACCTCTCTGGGAAACCTGTGCCAAGGCCTCATTACCCTCATAGTGAAGAATATTCTCATTATATCTACTTTAAATCTACCTTCTCTCTGTTTAAACACATTACCCCTTTTCCTGTCACTTCTTGCTCTTATAAAAAATCCCGCTTCAGATTTCTTATAGGTCCCTTTAGGTACTGGAAGTTGCTCTAAGGTCACCCTGGAGCCTTCTCTTCTCCAGGCTGAACAAGCCCATCTCTCTCAGCCTATATTCAAAGCAGGAGAAGGGCTCCAGCCCTCTGATCATTTTTGTGGCCCTTTTCTTTACCCACTGCAACTGGTCCACATCCTTCTTATGCTGGGGGCGCCAGCGCTGCACACAATACTCCAGGTGGGGTCTCATGAGAGCAGATGAGAGGGGGAGAATCACCCTTGTTGACCTGCTGGGCACATTTATTTTTCCTATGCAGCCCAGGATATGGTAGACTTACTGAGCTGCGAGCATGCACTGCTGGATCATGTTGAGCTTCCCATCAACCAACACCCCCAGTCCTTCTCCGCAGGTTTGCTCTGAATCTCTTCTCTGCCCAACCTGTAGCTGTGCCTGGGATTGCTCCCACCCAGGTGTAGGACCTTGCACTTGGCATGGTTAAACTTCATGAGGCTGGCATCAGCCCACCTCACAAGCATGTCAAGGTCCCTCTGGATGGCATTCCTTCCCTCCAGCGTATCAACCGAACCATACAGCTTGGTGTCATCGGCAAACTTGCCGAGGGCGCACTCAATCCCACTGTCCATGTCAGCGACAAAGATGTCGAACAAGGCCTGTCCCAGCACTCATCCCTGAGGGACACCATTTGTTAGTGGTCTCCAGCTGGACATTGAGCCATTGACCACAACTCTTTGAGTGTGACCATCCAGCCAATTCCTCATCTACTGAGTGGTCCATCTGTGTCCAAATCCATGTGTCTTCAGTTTAGAGACATGTATGCTTTGCACAAGTCCAGGTGTATGACATAAGTTGCTCTTCCCTCATTGACTAATTCTGTAACCTTCTCATGTGCTTTTCTCTTCAAGATATATGGGGAGGGCAAGGAGAAAATGATTTCTCAATGGACAGGACAGTAGGGTATACTTTGTGTTGGGTAAACTGAAAAAAAAAAGAAAAAAAAGGATTTTATTAGAAAGACTATGAATGAATCTAATTCTATATAGTGGAAAACAAAATTTATGTCCTTAGAACATGCAAAAATAATCTGAAAGCATCATCATACTAAAAGCTATTCCATAAAAAAACTTTGAGTTCAAAGAAATGGATCAACAGACAGAATGAGACAAAAAAATTCAAAGCCAAGCTGTAGACAGTCAGAGTGAACCTTGCCTTGTGAACTGTACTGCATCAGCAAGATGCGATCAGATGCTAGCAAGTTGAACTTCCAAAAGGCATTAAATCAGTGTGATTTGATTAGTCCTTTGAACTTTTGGAGGTCCTTCTCTTAAAACACTGTTTACATCACAGGAATGATGGATCCATTTGTTCAGATGAATTTGACATTGCTGTGCAGCTTTAATCCTCCTTACCATGCTAAGGAATAGTCTGTGACAAACTTTTGTTCCCTTGAAGAGAAAGGGGAAGTACCACACTACAGCTCCATGCAACTCCATGTGAAGCTGTGAGGAAAGGTGACAATGGAAAGCAGGAGGACACAAAAACTAGTCACAATATGGGACTTGCACTTGGCAGCCTATAGGCATTCATACACAAACAGTACAATGCTACATTTGTGGAGGTAAGGATCTGAGGGTCTTTTATGCATCTCTGTGAAGCAATGGGTTCTTCCCCAGGGCAAGTGAGTGCAGAGGTGAAAGAATATTTCTAAGGGCCTCCAGTCTCTTTGGAAACAAGTCAGACTTTCCTTCCTCATGCTGCCCAATATAACCTTGCTTCATCAGAGTAGTCACATATGAGGCCTTGCACAAATTGCTCTTGTGATTGTTTCTCCCTTCAAGTTTTCCAGTTCAAAGATCAACTGAAATTAGGAGATGAACTTAGAGTAAAATTTCCTTTAGGTTTGATGACAGGATTAATAGTCCACTAAATAATTAAACAAGTCCTGAAACACCTCTGATCTTCACTGTCCTCTGTACTTTTTAGGTGGCCCAGAAATAAATGTTCATGGATTGAGCTACCCCTTGCTGAGTAAGAAAGGCTTTTGGCACTGCAACAACAGATTAATTTACTGCAGTATTTTTTAGCTTTGCTATTTGCAATGGTAAGGTAAAAAAGTGCAATATGCAGTAGTCTGTGCCCTTTGGAAACATTATTCAGTTAGTTCTATTAATGGTTGGTGCTACTCCCTAATGGATGCTGTATCTTCTGGATACATTCACCATTTGAAATATGTCACTCTGTTTTCTTCTGTCAGCGTTGGTTCTGAAAGATTGACATTGTTTTAAACAGTTAACTCTGGACAAGGGGTTCAGAAGTTGTTAGGGACCGATGAAGAAACAGCATGGCTCTGTGAATTGAATCTGCTGAGCAGTAAAGCTAAGAGAAAGCAGGGGCATAGTGCATTCATTGTTACAGCGTTTGTCTTATGGAACGACTGCTAAACATATTGAAGCCCTACTGCCTGGGAAATCACAGTATCACAGTATGCTAGAGATTGGAAGGGACCTCAAAAGATCATCTAGTGCAATCCCCCTGATGGAGCAGGAACACCTAGATAATGTTACACAGGAATGTGTCCAGGCGGGTTTTGAATGTCTCCAGGGAAGGAGACTCCACAACCTCCCTGGGCAGCCTGTTCCAGTGTTCCGTCACCCTCACTGAGAAGAAGTTTCTTCTCAAGTTTAAGTGGAACCTCTTGTGTTCCAGTTTGTACCCATTACCCCTTGTCCTATCATTGTTTGCCACTGAGTAGAGCCTGGCTCCATCCTTGTGACACTCCCCCTTTATATATTTATAGACACTAATAAGGTCACCCCTCAGTCTCCTCTTCTCCAAACTGTAGAGACCCAGCTCCCTCAGTCTTTCCTCATAAGGGAGATGCTCCACTCCTGGACATTGCCTGCTGATGGGAACTGACATATAAATCTTCTGTTTTCCTTCAGTTCAATGCACGGCCTTCTCTTTTGCTCTATTTAACTGCTTTTATCATGACCCATGAGGTTTTTTTCTCTTATTTTCTTCCCCTATCCCATCCTGCTGATGAGGGGAGTGATACCTTGGTGGGCACCTGCCATCCAGTGTCAACCCACTACAGTGAGTGAAAGGTAGATATAAGTAAATTCAATCAGAATCGGCCTTCCCTCTATCCCAATTTTATTTTAGCTGTCAGAATGGAAAGACGAGATATGTTTTAAAGCAAGATGTAACCGTGGGTATGTCATAGATCAGAAGAAAAAGCACAAGAGAGTCAGGATGAGATCCTTTCTCTCCTCACTGCATAATACTATGGAACTTGGACGGTGTCTCCTGTATTTCCCTGTAAGTACCATTGCAGATATGGGCAGGGCAGAGGACCTAATGAAACCGTGATCCAAACAGCAGACACATCTCACAAGTGTAGATCACATTGTCAGGATTTCTTGGTTAAATTACACCTATAAGCCTCAAGCAAAAACAGGTTAAAGCAATATATAACACCAAGGAATTGAAAATCGGAAGAGACAGATCATCACCATTTTGCAATCTGAAGACAGAAAAATTAAATTGTTTATGGTCAAACGAGGGCAGGGTCTTTGAAAAACATGAAAAAACATGAAACTTTGATGAATATCTTACACATTTGTTGAAGTTCCTGCCAGCCAATAATTTACCCATGGAATATTTAATGATCAAATGCAAAGTTGAATGGACAAAAATATTCACATTCTTTATTCTCCAAAGAAGAAAAAAAAAAAAAAATGGTTAGAAGGTGAGAATTAATCTGATTGAGATTATACTAAATTAGACTTCTAATCAATTTCTTTATATAGGAGGCTGATATCATTGATTTATTTTAGTCAACTGTGAGGTTCCAGCAGCATGGAATATCATGATCTGGGGGTGTTGCTTGTTGCCAGCTCTGTCTAAATGGATGGTGTTTGTTCCAACTGAACATGCTCATCATGGCAGTTAGCAGAGGGAGTGCATCCAGCCCACTCAGTTCAGTTCTAAAGTGAAAGCAGTTCTCCACAGTGTGGGCAAATAGTTACTCTGGCTGACTCCCACACAGAGCCTCAATTAACTACCAGCAGCTTCAGGACATTGAATTTACTTGCCACCTACAACAAAAAAGTAAAGCTGCAGTAAGCAAGACTGAACAGTTGTTGCACATCACTATCAAGAAGTACAAGGAGTGTGGTGTTGATGCTGTTTAGTGGGTTCATGGATAGGGATCCTAGTGTTCACATGTTTACAACAGGAGCCTCCTCTCAATTTATAGGTTACTGGATGTTGTTCATAACCAATCTCTTCCATCTTGTCAGAGGAGATGTGTAGTCTACTGTGGACAATGGATTCTTCTCTATCTTCCATCCTCTTTGCTGCAGTTTTCAAACTGTTCCAGTTAGTTTATGGTACGTTAAAAGCAAGTAATGCGTTCCTTGTCACAAAACTTTCTTTTTGCGCAGTTTCTTGCCTGGCAGCTGTCCAGACACGTTTTTGGGGTGAACAGAACTGTGCCTCTCACCAGCTATATACTGCAATGTAAAGCAATTTACTTCACAGTGTTCTATTTACATCTGTGATGAAAAAGCAAATAAACAAAGAAAACCTGAGGAGCATAAAGAAGCCACCATGAAACTTTGCTCATCAACAGGTCAGTACAAAATGCCTAAACTACAAACCTCACTGTTCAAGCCAGAACTTAACTTCTAAGCTTACCAGGAAGGCACACTGAAGCACAGGTCAAAACACGTCCATAAAGCAATGAGGTTCTTTACGTGTGAGGTATAGCCATCAAGCCTACCACAATCCAAAGAGTAATAGCTGAAATGCCACAATGGGTAAGTTAAGATGGCTCTTTGAATAACTCAGGAAGAATTCTGAAGAACATTTATAAAATCAAGAAATTTCTAAAAAAGTTGAAAGGATAGATTTTTAAGAAATAGCAAATATGTTTCTTTATAGTCAGAATTTTTCCTTGGGGCTTTATGTGGGCATAAAGCCAATAAAAACCAAAACAAGGCTTTAAGGAGTGTATGATCACTGTCAAATATCTTGGTGTTTGTCCTATTTTTGTCTATATGATGTAAGGTTTGTTCCAGTTATATATATCATTGTCAATCACTCTGGTTTTAACACCCCCACCCCCACCCCCCCCAATATGAAGTGCATTTCATTAGCTGAGAAAACACTAGTTCACAAATAGAAAGAAATAGGAAATATAAAATGTACTATAACAAACAGAAAAAAATCCTTAGAGATTAATATTTTTTTAATTAAATTTCTCTAGTATCTCTTCAGGGGTGGGGGGAATCTTCATTGCCTATCATAAACTGCTGGTAAAGATACTGAGGACAAAAACAGCTGTTTCATTGCTGATAGTAGCTAGAATATATAAATGATTCTGTATTTAATTTTAAAAGTAATTACATATGTGTACGGACCTGTTTCTACTTATGCACAGGAAAATATTTAAGGGGGAATTTACCATTGTGTCCCCATTTGATACCTTTCCCAGAACAGCTAACTGCTCCAGAAACAAAATTCCATTTGCTGAGTAATTATGAACTTTAGGGTGGTTACATTAAATAATCAAAAAGCAATTTAGACCTTTCTAATTCAGGAAACTGAAGCTGTCTTTAAAGAACAGCTCTCTCCTATGGGGAAAAGGTAATAATAAAATTATATCATTAGCACAACGATTAATATGATTTCATGAAGATATTCTTGGCCATCAGCTTAATATAAAGACATAGAAGCGGGAAGTAATTATCTGACTCCAAAAATAACTACTGGCTTTGTCAGAAACTATAACATGTCAGCCATGGAACTGAATGACAAAGCCTTAGAGAAAGCCAAATGATGATATTACTACAGTAATATCTAGTTAAGCACTGGGGCAGCTCCCTACCACACACACCAGTAACACATGGACAGAACAGTCTGTGCTGCCAGATGAGTGACAGCATAAAGGTGAAAACCCTGCTGTTTTTCCCTAACATTATTATTGCAAAGACTGAAGAGTATTATGTCCTCAAATTTTGTTTCACTGTATATGTTAAACACTGCTTGTTCATAATTCTGAGTAAAAGAAATGTGAAAAGGATAGGGGAAAGCAAGAATTCAAATCTAACACATTCAGAGACATTAAAGGGCAAATGATTAAGAGACCAAATAATCACCTTATTTTAAGTGAAAGCTCAATGAGTGCTGCTTCCACCTTTGAAGTTAAAACAAATGGCCGCAGTTTTCAAAGAAAAAAGGCATTTTTTTCAAAGAAAAATGCATTTTCCCAGCGAAATGCTGTCCAACCTGTAGTAGTAAGGGTTGAAAGGAAAAATGACAGTTGTTTTTCCTGAAAGAGCAGTATTAATGAAAACAGGTTCATGGAATGTGTGTAACACTAACCATGAGATTACAGGGGGTTTAGTGGTGACATCTAAGGAATGTTTTAACGGTTGTATGTAAGTAGCAGTTGGGAAATGGTATGTTACATGAGAAAGCTTAGTTATTGCTCTACATCTCACACTGCTACCATTATGTACTTATAGACAAGTGAGCTCTACAAAGCAAATTGATCAGGAGTCTTAATTTGCTTTCTGATATCTACAAACATGCCTGAAACATTTCAAAGTTTCTTTTGGTCTTTTTTCCTAGACTTTTTCTTTTTGTACAGATTAAAATATGAAAATCACTGCTCTGCAATCCAAACAAGGAAAACTTTATTTTGCCATTTTATTATGTCACTGCTTTTCTGCATGTTGCAAAACCATAGCGCGTAGAGTAACATACCTTTCTTTATGACATCATGGCCTTGCTGTTAATTCAATAAGCAGTGAAACTCTTAAATAAAGTACCTAGCGGTCTGCCCCCTTATGGATTTATCAGCACCACCTAAGGTAATTTTGCTGCAAAGCTGGGCATTGTTTTCACAGATACCTGCTCTGTTCACAATGAGATGTACAAGCTAAAACTTTCAAAGCAGCCAACTTGTGGGTTTGAAATTCATGGCACTTATGAACTTTATGGGAAAATGCACAGCTACACTATAATTTTTTTTGAAAGTTGAAGCAGAAACTTGTGCCTATGATAAGATAGTGTTAGAAAAGCTCTCACATTAAATTTTTGTCTGGGCCTTTGAAGTCAAATGCAGTCTGATCTTTACCTCTAAGTCACATTTATGCTTAACTCTTAACACGCTCATTATTTCCCTGATGTTTTTCAAATATCATCACTTGCCTTGACCCCATCAAAGAGGGGGGTGTGTGTGTGTATGAGTGGGACACGCTATTAGTCTGATCTACAAAGACTGTTAAATCTTGAGGAAAAAAAATAAATAGAGAAGGCAGTTTCATTTAGTCTGGGAGATTTTCTGTAAGTTTCGTTGAACATGTTAATACTGACACTCTTAGAATGGTCTTTAACATTCCCTTTACCTGTGCTGTTATCAAAATAAGTTATTTTCAAGAAACTTAAGAGAGTCTCACTGTGAATAAGAGGAGCACACCAAAAAAAATATTAAGAAATGTTGTTCTTAATTTAAAGTATTTTCATCTTGAGAAGGCTGTTAGATATTTCACCTAATCATCTAACGAAGTGCCTTCATAGCTGTTCTGTGTAACAGTGTTGAGCTGATGGTGCTGTGGGAGTCTTAAATCAGGTTTTCATGGCTTTAGTCGGCCTGAACTGGTGCCCAGATATTATTAGAGTCTAGTTCATTGTGCGTTATAAACAAAGATTAGAGCTGTGCAAAACTCAGCCTTCATAACATTTATACAAAGATTTTCTTCGCTTTTCTTTTTTGTGGATTCTCTGCACACCCATATTTGCTTTCTGTCTGACATTTCAATAAGGCTACAAGTGGTAGGATAATCATTATAGTAGCTGGGAAAAAGAACCCCTTCACCCTCTTGGGAGCCAACAGAGTATTCAAGATTATAAATACTAAAACTATAGGCATCAGAGAGGACTGAACCAAGTCTCATGTATTTCAGCTAAGGAAATGACACAGCAGTTGCTATGGACATCCAAGAAGAAACGATATGATCACATTTCTCAGGTCTATTATATCTATTTGGAAATCTTCCTTAGAGTCTGGGTAGGGTTTTTCTTTTTCAAGAAAATTGTGGGGCTTAGGAATTGTGCTTTTGTTGGTCAGAAATCTGAATTTCCTTCAAAAATTCCAACTTTTCGTTAAAACACGCTGGGATCATCTAACATGGTGTCATGGTTTAAACCCAGCCACGCAGCTCGTTCACTCACTTCCCCCCTTCTTGCCCTCCCCCTACTCTTGGAGGGACTTCTTTGGTCAGTTTAGGTCAGGTGTCCTGTCTCTGTTTCCTCCTGGCTTCCCCTCCTCCCTGGCAGAGCATGAGGCTCAGAAAGTCCTTGGCCAGACCAAACATTTGAGCAGTAACTAAAAACATTGGTGCTATCAGCACCGTTCCCAGGCCAAAAGTCAAAAACACAGCACTGCATCAGCTACCAAGAAGGAGGAAAAAAGACTGCTACTGCTGAACCCAGGACACATGGACATATTTTGGAGACAGAAAAAATGTGTCCTGAGAGGAGAAGGAGGGGTTCCTTCTGAGTATTCTCCTCAGAAAATTAAGATTTAGGGGGAAAAAATATCTTCCCTTTCTCTCTTGCCTCTTGTTCACACATTGGAGTGTAACTCGCAGCTCATTCTCTCACCATGTCCCTGGATCTCTTTTATTTGCAGCAGTGTCTGACAGATGACCTTCAGCTTTGGGACTCCTCCATCCAATGCAAAGCCTGATTTGTGTCTGTTCAGACTCACCTAGTTTTGAGAGGAGTAAATCAATGGTAGGAGAAAGAGACTGTGGTTTTATATCACAGACAGAATTTCAGATACTTGTAAGTCCCTTCTTTAAAGTCTCATGCTAGAAAATGCAGTCTCCCAGTCTTGCCTAGAAAGTTGTCTTTCACAAAGCTCTTCATATTCCCATCCCCTGGTGGGTGGTATCTCATCCAATGGGAGAGCATAAATTTGGGAGGTCTGGAGAAACAGGATACATTAGTGCTATATGACACCTTTATTCTTATCTAGATTTGAAGAAAAGAGAGACCACAATATCCTTTGAAGTAATACTGTCAATATTCAGGAATAGGTATTTATAAAAAGTTAAACTTGCTGGAGTAGGGACCATCTGTTTAATGCATGTTTATGGAGCACCTACTATGATGAATTGCCTTTCTGGTGTTTAATATTTTTCATTCTTGTGATTTTAGTAGCAGTTAATTGTAATAATTTGTACCTTATCTGAAAAGTGAGGTGCCTGGGGAATTTAGTTAGGGGAAAAAGCTAAAGGAAATTAAAAAAACAGCAACACATAAATAATTATGGGAGGAAAAACTGAGAAGCCCAGTTCATCAGAAACTCTCCCCTGAGCAAACCCACAATGAAAATGGGATGGACCTAGAAAACAAGTGACATCTGGATAAAACTGTATTTCCAGTTGCATTATGGCAAAGCAAAGAAAATTACCTACATACATATTTGTACTACCTAGATAGACAGACAGATAGATATTGTACTAGCTGGTTAAGAAAATTCATTGTGTTGGGAAGAAAGATTTTCAACTCTTATCTTTACCGTGGTCACATCTCCACAGCCTTCAGTAATGTTTAAAAATATAAGGTCCTATTCACTGCTCCCTGAAATCAATGACAACCATCTTCAGTTACAATAAAAATTAACTTTGTGGGTCGCTTGTTATTTTAAACTTACTGTTTTTATAATAGCAAAGCTGAGGTAAAATCTTTCTCTCACATAAATCAGTTCCAGAGACAGAAAAAAAAAAGGGGGGGGGGGCAGGGGAAGCAGGTGTTTTGGGGTTGGATTTTAAATTTTCCTTGCAAAACCTTATTAAAAAATATCACTGAAAAATAGTTAAAATTCCCAGTGGAAACACAAGCCATATTATTTTATTATTTCTAGTGTCATTGATTTAAATGTCTATCTATGTAGCACTGTTTATTTTGAAGTAAATGGATGGAAAGTGTGAAGCATCCAACTGAGACCTCAAATACTGGGCTGAATTTTGCTTAGTTACACCAACCAGTTTATCTGCAATCAAGTTGCAGATCTTTTTGCTAGTGAAAATGTGGCAGTTTTCCATGAATTTATATATTTTCCATGTCATTTCTGATTAAAACAGCAATTCCAGTATTTTCCAGTTCTAAAAATGTCAAGTAGTTGAACTAGTGGGGTTTCCAACACAGAAGTCCTGCTTCTGATTCAATTGTAATTAGAATAATATTAATTCAATTCCTATTTGAGTACAACTAAATTTCACAGTAAAAGTTTGAGTTTAGTTCCAATATAAGAAAAATATATTGTTTACTGGTCTGAAATCTTTCTGACTTCCTGGCTGTGAGGAACAGTTTATCAATGACATTGAAACACTGAGGGACTATGGCAAGACATCATGAGTTCTGAAAATAACCAAGCAGTTGTTTTGCCTGAGTAGTGTCAGTGCAGGAGAACATATGAATTCAGATTGACCCTTAAAACAGGAATATGGGCATCACTTAGGTATAGAACTAGGCTTATAAACTGGTGCACTTAATCAGGAAGGCAGCAGAAAAACTTTCTGTAGACTCTTTAAATTCAAGTAGAGCTGAAACTGCAATTGGCCATCAGAAACATACTACAAAGAGCAGTCATGATTTGACCCAGTAAAAGCAGCCCTTCTTTTGTAGACTGTCATCTACAAAACCCTGCCAGATAGCTTGTTCATTCACTCCCCCTGCTTCTTGCCGTCCCCCTGCTCCTGGAAGGACAGAGAGGAGAATCGAAAAGAATGCAACTCCCATGGGTTGAGATAAGAACAGTTTAGTAACTAAGGTATAACACAAATCACTACTGCTACCACCAGTGATAATAATGATAAAGGAAATAACAAGGGAAGAGAATACAACACCTCAGCACCAGCCGACCAATAACTCACCCCCCCCAGCCCAACCAAGCACCGACCGATACCTCCTCCAACCCTGCAGTCCCAGCCCTTCCGGGTAACTCTCAGTTACCTCCCGGGCATGACGTGCTGTGGTACGGAATACCTCTTTGGTCAGTTTGGGTTAGGTGTCCTGCCTTTGCTTCCTCCCGGCTTCCCCTCCTCCCTGGCAGAGCATGAGACTCACAAAGTCCTTGGCCAAACCAAAACATCAGTGTTATCAGCTCTGTTCCCAGGCCAAAAATCAAAAACACTGCACTGCACCAGCTACCAAGAAGGAGAAAAATGACTGCTACTGCTGAGCCCAGGACAAGACACACTGTCCACTAATATCCTATAAAACATTCATATATATGTTTAAGCATTCTGAGGAATACTCTTGAATTGAAACGGATTTGGCCAGATGGAGTTAAAAAGTTGTTAAAATGCTACCACATTTTTGGTTAATAGATACTTTAAAAGGCTTCTGCCTGTCCATGGAAAAGAGGATAGTTTAGAAATGGAGGCAAATAAACAAAAGAGTGAAATCATAGTTGGCTTAATGAACATTTCAGGGGTCTATTTACAATAAATCTAGTTCTCTTGATTTCCACTCTAGGTGCTATTATTCTTGAATAAGCAACCTTTAATTTCCTTCCCAGGCTTTTAAAGAAGGATGCCCTCTCTACACCTTTATTTAAAGGATTGTAATTCCATTAAAGCCTAATGCATCTAGTGATTACAGTCACTTAAAAAATCCTACATAAAACACTCTCTGTACTTTTGGTGACTTGAATGATGGTCATTTAAATCCAGAACATATCTTTTTCAGCCCTTTGAATACCTGAGACACAGTCCAAGTGCAACAGACACACAGAGCACCCAAACTTAGCATAATATATTATATTGCTATTATTTATAATGACTTATTTCAACAGATGATTTCTTTTCCGCAGTGGTTCCCAGCCTACTGGCCATTTCTGAATGACATCAGAAATTCAGACCTAGACTTTGTAACTGTGGTCTCAGATTTTGTGGAGAATTGAAACAGATTTTTCCACCCTGTCTTTCAAAAATCTGTTGAATTTCTTTCCAAGTATCTGCTGGCTGAGGGTCTGACTCCAGGCTCTGTCCTTGGGCAGATTTCCAGTACAATGCCAGGGCAAGCTGTTGTGCTCTATTCCCAGGCTGGGGTTAATGGCTCCGTTCTGATTCATTCCTGCTTTGGAGACAAAAGCCATTAACTTTATTAGGCGCTCAAGTATTGTGCTAACAAGGACCAATAAACACTTCAGTTTTTGTATGGTGCCAACATAGCAGGTCAAATTATGACAGAGGAGGATGGTAACCCTTTTTCATTGCCTATAAATGGCTAGAGGAGTGAAAGAAATGCTTTCCATAGGCATCCCTCATACTAAGTAATTCGGATTAGCAGGTGAAGCATGTCCCCGTAGATGCATGGATAAAGACTTCTGTGTGAAGCAAAGCCATTGTCTTGGCCTGTGATTTATACAGCCCTATAAGATTTTCTTCTCCCCCCCCCCCCCCCCGCCTTTAAAATGAAAGTATATTCTTGTAAAGTTATCAAAATGAAGAGTTCATATAATTTGCAAAGCACAAGCAATGTTCTGGTTTTGTTCAATTGCTTTCATCTTTCAAGATCTCCCTGAAGTGTAAGCAATCATAGAATCATGGAATGGTTTGGGTTGGAAAGGGCCTTAAGACCATGCAATTCCAAACCCCTGCATTGGGGGACACCTCACACTAGATCACGCTGCCCAAGGCTCTGTCCAACCTGGCCTTGAGCACTACCAGGGATGGAGCATTCGCAGATTCCTTGGGCAACCTGTGCCAGAGCCTCACCACTCTCACAGTAAAGAACTTTTTCCCTATATCTAACCTGAACTTCCCCTGTTTAAGTTTTAGCCCACCCCCCCTTGTCCTTTCACCACAGTCCCTAATAAAGAGTCCCTTCCCAGTATCCTCATAGCCCCCCTTCAGATACTGGAAGGCTGCTATGGGGTCTCCACTCAGATTTCTCTTCTCCAGTCTGAACAGCCCCAGCACTCTCAGTCTGTCTTCATACAGGAGGTGCTCCAGCCCAAAGTTCTGAGCACAACTGAGCTCCCAGTTCAGTTCTGAGATCATCTTGGAAAGAAGGGAGAACAAGACTCACAAATGATGTGATTGCTCCAGGGCCTGAACTGCAGTTTTCAGAAGCTGCGACTCACTCTGTGAGGCATCAAAGCCTGTTGTCACATACTTTTAAAGTACTAAAATTTCCTCTGTCTGAGGTGTTATTCAAAATGTCCTTTTCAGGGCTCAAGTTAAAGAACATCACAATGTCTAGACAGTGGGTATGTTGCTCAGAAAAATGCTTCCGGCAGAGTACACATTTACTGTTCCTTTTGACAATATAAAGGTCTTGGAGTTTCTAGAGGAAAACTCATTAGTTTTACGTGCTGATGAAGGAGCTCTTTAAAGAGGCTGGTTTTAATTGTTTCTCATGTGTAGCATGTTATACTTTTTACAAGCAGAAGTAAGAATTGCACAAGTCCAATAGGTCACTTTTCTCTGAAATGTCTAGCAGGTTATAAGTCTCTCAGACATAGAATTCCACAAATCAAATTCTGAAAACGACTGTGCTAGGTCCAGCTAATAAAAAGAAGCAAACAAACCCCTGGGCACATGAATTTAGAGCAGAGTGATTGAGCCACTTATTTAGAAAGTAAGAGAATTGAGTTACAAACAACACATATGGTCTCTCTGAGCACCAGGCCAGGAAATGGCACAGTCTTGAAACAACCTTCCTTCAGTACAGGGAACAGCGTAAGACTGATAGAGAAGGAAAAAAAAAGAAGCTTCAGCCTGATGGTGCAAGGGAAGACTTTCATGGTTTGGACATTTATGAGACTAGTTTCCTGTGTTGATAAATAACAAAACTCTTTTTCAGGAGAACCATACACAATGAAATAGGATCTTCCTAAACCAAAGGAACATTCAGCTCCATTGCAAAAGGAAAAGCTGTATAAACAGTTGTCCTTCATGACCAGCTGCCCTTCAAGAGAGGAAAAGTGTGTATAGGAAGAACATGTAACAGTAAAATTATGCTGTTCTTTTTGCACTGCTGGGACAGAAGATAAGTCGCTGGCTGCTGTGTTCTAGGAGCCATAGAAACTGTTAGAGATCTTGCGTGGGGGAATATATCTATTGGTTTTCTCCTTCAAAAATATTGAAGATGAGGGTGGATAACACATATGCAAACTAGAAATGTGACAACATGGTGCCTGTGTGGGTGACTGCAAACAGTCACTGAGGCAACAAGAACAGACCTCTTCACAAGAAAGCCCAGAAGAAGGGGTTGCAGCCTTTCTTTCTGAAGTGAGCCAGCTCAGAATAAATATGATTGATAAGAGTTGTGGATAAATAAAACAGCTTCTGTATTGCAGAGCTAACTTGAGTGTATCTTTGCAGCTCTGCATTGTGCAATATATCTTCTGATATCAACACAGGTTAAAAGAAAATAGATTGTGCTGTGCCAAGCATCCCCGGAATAGGTTAGTTTGATGCTACGTGTTCTTTAACTACAAATATTTTGAAGAGCTCCAGAAAAAGACTTTGCTGCATTTGTTCCATACTCCTACCACTGTTGTGCTTCATTGCAGTGCATTCAAGTGTATCATAGTTTCTTAAAAGCCAAAGCATAAACTATAGCTCAAAAATATACGAGGCAACCAGGGAACTGCTCAGACAAACACGTTCAAGTGGCTATTCCAAATTCAGAGGTGTACTCTTACTGCTAAGGGAAAACAAATCTAGTGGACACTAAGACCCCGGGGGTTATAGTTGAGCCCTCTCAATGTTTTAAGCAGTTCTCAGTAGTCTCTGTGGTGGGTTAACCTTGTCTGGTTGCCAAGTGCCTGCCAAGCTGCTCTCTCACTCCCCCTCTTTAGTAGGACAAAAGGAGGAATATCAAAAAACCTTGTGGGTTGACATAAGGACAGGGAAATCTCTCATCAATTGCTGTCATGGTCAAAAGAGATTTACTGAGAGAAGTCTGACTTCAAATGACTTTTTTTCAAACCATACTAATCCATGTTTTGCTGGAGGTTCCTCAGGGTTCCTATACCTCAGGGCTATTTCTTTTCTTCTTTTTGTTTTTCTACCTTCCCTTACTTTAATCAAGACATTGCTGCAGATGGAGTTGTGCATGTATCTCATGTGAAAGAAGCAACAATATACTTTATCTATATAAACCGTGAATTAACAAAGTGGTAAATGTGACAGTGGTTTAACAACATTAAGTGGCAAGGTAGACTTGAGTGTTCATTGCATAGAGGATAAGGTCAGATGAAAATGTCAGGGAGACCATCCCGATTTAGAGGGGTGAGATTTAGAAAGGATGCCTTTGCTTTCTGAACTCCTCCTGAGAGAGAAGTCCTGTGTGTTTGGATCCACTCACAGTCTCTGACTTGGTCAACGGTTTATGTCTGTAGGATAATATATGTGCCATCAATCCTTATATATCACTTAGCTAAGATTTCAAAGTTTAACATGCTATCAACCACTTGCTGAGGATCTGTTGTGATGGGGAATCTCTCAGCCTCAAGGAGTAACCTTGAAAGGTGTCCCTGCTCCAGGGGAGACCCTGGCATGCATCCCACTGCCATGAAGGATAGCTCAATAGACCCTGGGCTTGCCCACTAGTTACAGAGTAAGATTATTGGTTTAAAGTTATATTTGCATACCAGCAAGACGTCTGGGTCATGGTTCCTGACAGCCCTTGTCTACCATGTGGCCATGTGTCTCCCAAAGTCTGGAGTAAGCTGGATGCAGTGATCACAACCCCCACAGGTGATTATGGCATAAGCAGGGAGGTGACAGGAAAGGGGGGGACAGAAGCACACCACTCTAGGGATAAATTCTTCTTCATTCCAATTCTTTCAAAATGGATTATATCTCTAAAAGATAGTTCATCTATCTTTGTTAGTTCAACTGCAAGCTCTTGAGTTTGATTCAGGAACTACTGGGTAAATATTGGATAGATATAAAGCAGAAGTTCTTTACTGTGAGGGTGATGAGGCACTAGAACAGGTTGTCCAAAGAAGTGATAAATTCTCCATCCTTGGCAGTGTTCAAGACCAGGTTGGACAGAGACTTGTGTGACATGGTCTAGTGTGAGCTGTCCCTGCCCATGGCAAGGATATTGGAACTGGATGATCTTAAGGTCCTTTCCAACCCAAACCATTCTGTGATTCTATGAAAATTTTATAACCTGTGTTAGATGAGTCAGCCTGGATGATCACAATGGGTTTCTTTAGCCTCTGAATCTATGATTCTCTTTTTCTTCTTGTCTTGCATCCTTTTCCCTCCCAGTCTCACATACCTTCCCCTCCTATTGACCCTGACACAGCACAGATTTATTGGCTGTAATCCTTGTCTAGCATTTCTCTGTACTTCAAAATAGTATGATAGGATCAGCTTTTCCCATTCATCTCAGTAGGAGACTGGAGAGACACAATGCAACTGTACTATAGAAGAGGACGAAGGGAGGGGAAGTATGGCAAAACTCATAGAATCTGTTATTTTAGTTTGACTACTAATTAGCAAAGCAATTTGCAACAGCAGAGCTGCGATATATGTCACACTCTGGCTCTGTCTACCTCCTGTTACTGATGAGGCGCTTGATTCGTTGTGCTTTTTTTTTTCTCCCTTTCTCTCACCTCCTGTTGTGTGAGCACCAGCTCATCAGAGCCAGTGGCCATTAAAATGTTTCCTTGGAGAGAGCGAAGATGGGATGCCAGAATCTGGAATTTAACCATCTTCATACACTACTCTTCCTGAGATTTTTGTGTTTATCAGGCTCATGGTGTCAGAAGGCTTTTTAGCATTTCAGGAGTATTTGATTCAATAGCATCTTGTTTGCCGGCCTTCATGGGAACTGTCACAATTTCTTTCTGATTGACCAGAGAGTGTAGGCTACAGAATCCTTTCTTCTGCACTCTGAAAGCTTAGAAAAGGCACCTTGCCTGCTGGCAACCTTAGGCAGATCCAGGAATCAACATGTATGAACCAGTTTACAGCTCAGATAATCCTGGGGCTTTGTCAGAACACACTGAAGTTAATGAAAAGATTGGTTTTTCTGCTTGCTTAGGTAGATTAATAAATGCCTAGGTAATAAATGCTTAACCCTTTGGGAAGGCACTGTTATCTGTGCAGCAGTCAAGTAGCACACAAGGACAAGCTCTGTAGTTAAAACAACATGTGGGCCTGGTTGATCATTTGAAATATTCTTCAATGGAAAGCTCACTTTCCAAAGATTAAATGCTGATTTTTCTGTTTGTTTTTTTTTTTTTTTTTTTGTTCTTCTCCCTCATCCCTTAAGAAACCCTTCAATATACCAGGATCTGCTCTATCCTTTCCTAGATTTAGGTTACATTCCCCATCCAGGAGGTGAGATCCTACATCATAAATACAGAACAATTTCCATCACCAAAGTGTTCCAGTGATTCTAAAAATGCAGTAATGGGAAATACGAATTTGATAAACATCCTCAGTGTTAGGGGTTTTCCTCATAGTTCCAATTAAACCAAGGAAAAACCCTGCTCTGAATTATTTTCTTTTCATAATTCAAAGCTGCAAATCAGGCAGTGCTAAACTCTGTGATTTATCAGATTATCCACAGGATATCTCTGTAAGGAAGCCACCAAATCCTCTTCTTTCTCTGTGATATAAGTATTTATCTCAAGTATGTTTACAATATTGCCTCTTTTAAAGCTTTGATTTCTCATAGAAATACCTTTTTAGAAAGTTTAGTCTATCATCACTTAAATTTTGTCATTTTCAACATTACTTTAGTTTGAGATTGCTTTCTCACACATTTTTTTCAATGAAAGATGGTCTTACTTTGGCTCTTATAGGATGGCTTATAAGATGAGGCCACCATCAACCCCCTTTAAATCTGCTTATCCCACCACTATGGTGTGGTGCAGCTCAGCATGCTACTAGGGATTAGGATTACTGGAAGTTAAAATTACCATACTTAAACATGCTTGGCAGTCTAGATTTAACTTCCTTAAGCATTCCTATTCCCCCCCCCCCCCCCCCAACTGTTATTATTGGTGAAAAAAATAGGATTAAAAAGAAAAAGGATAGCTGTCACTCATCAATCAGACCTGCCAATTGGATGAATATTTTCAGTCCCCTACCCAGTTGTTTTACAAAGAAGATGGGCAAGACAACTTTGTTAATACTTGTTCTGCCTTACTGCAAAGAAAGACCTTCTAAGCAGAAAGTGACCAATTTATGATGACTATTTCTCCATTAAATTGCTATATTTCTTGGACCAGTCTTTAAGACACAAAGTATCCCAAGTCAGGCCCACCAGATTTGTAGTCCCCAATGTCAGCAGAATAAAATATAACGATAAATGGTATTTTTGTATGATTGCTCAAAATACCAATTGTTAAGATTAAAGAAAATTCATACCTAGACAATGCTAGAAATTAATAATAGAGTCACACTATTAAACATATGCACACAGACCCACTAATTTGCATATATATGTACAGAAAACCTCATATGCAAATAATGGGTCCAAAGCATCTGTCCATCTTTATGTTTCCAATGAACTGATTTTATATGAGCCAAACTTGCATTCAGGATTGGAGGCCTTGGGACAAAGACTACTAAAAATTGTAATAGGAAGGCAGGTGCCAAGATTATCATTTGCCAAACTTCTTAGTCTCAAAGAGAGCAATGTATGCTAGCAGCGACAAAAAGAAAATTCCTGAGTTCAAAGTGTAAGTTAATTTGTAATGAACATGTAGTATTCACTTATATCAATAAAGAATAAGTACACAGTTAAAAAATCATCTTTGAAATGTCAAGTACTTTTTATTATGAACTTGTTTTCATAAACAATATTAATCATATCCACACAGTATTTCATCTGCAAGGGAGACATTTAATTTCAGAGTCTTGAGTCTCCTATTCTTATTATCATTAAATATCAGTAACTATCTTCAAGAGGTCCTCTTGCCTTCACTGGCCCAATTCTGGTAGCTCCATGAGTTCAGTAGGTTTAGATTCTTCTAATCCATCTAAAGGTCCGTATTCCTAACAGCACTACAATCAGAGTAAGCTTCCAAGAAATGTGAGTAGTGGAAGCAGGAAACAGTTTCTGCATTGTGAAGGAGTAAATGCAAGACTGAAATGAGAGATTGCTCCATGGAAACAAGTACCTAAATTTGTTGCTTGCGGGTAGACGGTGTAACTACATGGAGTAACTATAAACAATAATACAATTCAACTGAAAAGCTTTGATGGAAATCATGCTCTGAGTGTTGCTTCTGGTACTATGTTAGAAGCTGTCTGCCTTGTAAAACAATTATGAAAGGTGATTACTGTTTCACTTAATGGTCTATCATTGTTCTATAACACACACAAATGGTCGTTCTTTTCTCTCAGTCGTAATTGCTCTATTACAGACCTTTAGAAGCTGTAACATTTGAAATGGAGTAGAATCTGTGTAAAATATGCTCAGTGACCTCATTTTTACTTCCCAATTACTATTCTGGTGCTTTACATTCAGTTTTATTTGATAAATTCAGATGATACTTCAACTTCATGGAATTAAACCATCTGGGGAGCTGGCCTAAGAAGGAGATGTATCTTCAACAGTGGTAACTTCATATTTTAGGTTCACTTCAAACAAGATGGGATTTGGTGCTAAGTACTGTTGGTAGCCGTCCTTCCAGAACAAGAGTCACATACCAAGATCTTTATAAGATCCATGGTACAATTCACTAAAATGAGTATGACATTGGCTTAGAGGAAGTAGATAGTCTCACTGTTGTCTTGTGAAGCTGAATATGCCATCAATTGCCAGGGTTGTCAACTTCTTTTGCCTTCGACAGTCATTATCTAGCAAAGAAAGACCATCTCCTTCTTACCCAGAAGACCTCATGCTATTACTGCCAACATCTTATCCTGGCCAGGAGCTATACACAAAATGCTCATGAGCCACAATTCAGTCACCCATATAACATTCCATTTTTTTTTTTTTTAACAGACTATTATACCACAAACATTCTATAAGTCTGAAAGACTTGTACATCCTGAGATTAAGGATGCGCTGCCTTTATTTACACTGAAAAATAAGCTAGGTTCAAGTATTGTCTCAGCAGTATTACAAAGTGCATATATTCTAAATATACACATCAAAAGAACAACTGTGGATGTTCTTTTCAACCATTGCCTTTGCCAGAAATGCCATTTTCTATGCCAATCAAAAGGGAAGGGGGAAATGGGAAAGTTTTGCAAGAATTGAATATCTACTGTATACAAAAAATAAATTACCTATTCTTTCAATGATACTTTAATTTATTACACTAGTGCAGATGTCTCTGCTCCTGCTCGGTACTGTTGGGTAAACTTGTTTTTGTAGGGCTGACATCACATCTGGTGCTATGGTAACTATGGCAAGAGGCTTGGCTTTCTCAGTGTGGACTTCATAACTTAGCCAGTTCAGGCAAAGGTGCTTCTCACTTGGCTGCTGAGGATGTTGCCAACAGAAATATTTGTTTCGAAGTTGTACTTTGGAAGTAACATAGAGACCAGCATGCATACAGGTCGCCCTCTCACTTTCAGGGACCATCAGTAGCTACAACATGTATGTTATCCTGGGACTCAGAAGTTTTCTTAGGTAGCACTTCCATGATGGGGTTATGGACTTAGAGCATGAGAAACCACCATGGAAATCAGCAACTAATTGTAAACCATGCTTGGTGGATGTGCTCCAGGCACCCTGACAAGTTTAAATAGTTTTCTTCAATAGATGCATGAACTCTTGGATTAGGAGGTTTTGTCTTAGGCAATTCCCTGTGGCTTTGGGTTTGCACTGGGGCATATATTGGCTGTCAGGATACAAAAAGGCTAAGTTTGCTGTGGCAGGCAAGACTTCTCCTCATTCCCCTTAGTGCACATGCATTTAAAAGAGTTGGACAAGGCATAAGGACTATTCATATAATGGGACTTTCCATTTTATCAAGATCATAAAATAAATCCATTCTTTCTCCCCCATGACTTTCTTAAGACCCTTCCAAAATATTACAGGTATCATTGTTTGCTGTAAAATACTAAGTAGAAAGTAATGTTAGAATAATATGACTGCTTAAATATGGCTGTGGAAGAGCACCACCAACTGTCCTGTAGCTGAAATCAGCCATCTACTTTGACCCACACTCTTCAGATCTCAATGGATTGGTTCATCAGTGCAAAGAGTGAGATTTCCTTCAATCATAGCTGCTCAAAATCCAGGCTTTCAGTGTAAGCTGATTCCATGGGCTCCTTCTATAGTTAATGAAGCTACAGAAATGTTTCGGAAATAATGACTGCATCCTGTAAGGGGCATCTAAAGTCAGCAAGGTGATTTTGGAGCCACTTATTTCCATGTTTTGAGTACAAAGCGACACTAGTTTAAATCAGCTTTTACAATGAGAGAAACCCCCCATTTTGTGACAAACAGCATGTTTTTTTCAAGCATGGCAAAGCCTATATTTATTCCTTTTTGTGATGCCTTCTGGCCATGTGGTCCTGACTAGCGACTGGACTGATCTTGCTCTTTTTCTTGCTCATTTCTTATCCAACTGTCTGATATAATTCTTCTTTGAGAGATATAACCCTCCATGTTGTAGGGAACTTTAACTGAGCAAAATAATTAAAAAAATGGTAACTACCCAAAACAAAGAAAAAGAACCTCCCTCCAAACAGTCTTTTGAAAGTCATCATTTTCTTCCTTCTCTGCCTTTTTACTTCAGATAAAGACTTTTTTCCTGTAGTCTTCGATTTCATTTCTCACTCCTCATACTGTGGTTTACATTATGCATTTTAGCAGTTTGTCTCTGCTAAAAATAAGTGTTATAATTGTGAATATAATTAGATTTGTTCCACACAATTGCATATAAATGTAATTCCAAGGTGTTTTTAGAACTCCTCTGCTCCTTATTGATGGATTAGTACCAGGGTCTGTTTAGCAATGGTGCTTTTCTATGAGGTAATGCTATTCATGAATCCCAGTACTGCTTCCCCCTTATTTTTGCAACTCTTTCTGCCCAGCATTTTGCTAAAACTGGGAGCATTGGCAAGTGGCTGCCTTGGCAACTGATAGCAAATTAACTTTTGCTTAGCCTACAAGGCATATTTATTCTGGGGCTTTCAACTTTAAATGAAAGTATGGATCATCTGAAATGTGTTTCTTGGAAATGGAAGAATGAACAGCTGTTTCATGCTCCTTCTTTTAAATCTCTCAGAGTTGGAGCTCTGGTCGTAGGCAGCTTTAAATAACATTTAAGGATGAAGCAAATAGCAGCCTGCTAGTCTACTGTGATTCACTTGCAGAACTGATCTGAGATGTTGGAGGTTTAAATGAGCTGGCAGCCTTTTAACTCAGTGGTGTGAATTTTGAAATTCATTTTCTTCATACAAAGGATGTATGAAAGCTTATGTCTTTTTTTTTCCCCTCCCTTTTCAAAATATCACATGTGGCTCATTATAAATTGTGTTTCCCCCCCCCCCCCCCCCCCTTAGTGTTTTTTTATGTGACAAACAGGATCTTAACTTCTAGAAATCAAAAAATACGTTATATAGAAAAGTAAACCTCATGTGGGTAAAGAATGAGTTGTGGACTAAATGACTGATGGCAGGATGAATGTTAATTCAAAAATTAAATACTCTGCTTGCTTTCTAGTTATATGCAATCCTCCAAAGTGATCTTGCCTATTGAGCAAAACTTTAAATTTCCATAGTCTTGTTTATTTGCCCTGCTACAAAATTTTCAAAGGAAAGCACGTAAAAACAATCCAGAGAGCACAATGAAAAGTGTCAGACCTCTTGGGATTGTTACAACTTCTCTTTGTGGGACTCTTACTGAAGATTGTGCCACAAGAGTTGGCATAAATACCAAGATGTCTGCCCTATCTCATGATCTCCAGATTCATGGATACACAAACTCCTTGCAATTTTCAGAGTGGTATTCTAAGACAAACTGTAACTAGTATCCCCTAAAATTCTCATTTAAACTGGACCATAACAAAGCCACATTCATGCAGGGTTTCAAGGACTTAGAGGTTGAACTGTAAAGCCCGCTGTGTATAAAACCCACCTAAGAGTGAAAAGGACTGATTCTTGTCCATCAATATTTAATATGTTGATAAACTAATTACAAGATACAGACATAATCAGCAATCTGTGTGAGATTTCATAGTTGGCTCATATAATCTTTGGACATCCTAATTTAAAGAAGCTCTTTATCGCTTCATCATCTGTATCCTCAATGCCATTTTATTACTAGCAGTTCAGTAGCCCAGCTCTGCTAAGCCTGGGAAGCATTTTCACTGGTAGGGCATTTTGTCCAGTCTTTTCAGGTAAGCTGAGGAGTGAAGATCAGTATGTGGCTGCCCTCGAGCCTAAATCTCACCCTCTGGAAATTATAAGAGTCTAATTGCTTATTTAATTACATTTAATGGAAATAATATACACAAGTGATGCATGTAGCAATGAAATTGGACTTTTCAAGAATCGTTGTTTCAGGGTTGTCTGTTTTGGAGATTCTGAAATCTATAGATAAAGTGCCTTTGCTCAGCAAAGATGGATGGCAAAGAGCTTTAGTGTTGGATCCTAAGGAAGATTATACCTGAAGTCTGAAGAGCTGTCTCAGATAAATGTGTTAGGATTACTTTCTTCCTTTTTCTTTTTTCCCCTTCTTTTTTTCCAGATAAGAATTCTGCTTAAGTGGTATTTTGGCCTCTTAACATTTATTTGCTCTAGTACTTAGTTTTGGGAAACACAGACAGATTACAGTGTAGTATGCGGGGCTGTTTTTGAAAGAATTTGAGGACAAACACAAAGAATAGCTGATTTGACTGTGTCTTCTTCATGCGTCAGACAAGTATAGTACATGCCATATAGTATAACAATGTGGATTGAATGCCTGTGTGCAGCTTCATGAGGGAGTACAATCATCCTCTGTTTGACATTCATACCACATTCATACATTCATTCATGCAGTCTGTGAGTACTGTACAAGAACATAAAATTGCTTGTCTTCTTTATTCTCTTTCTTATCTTAGCTGTGTTTTTCAGTGAATGGGGCAAAATTATCTGTCCGCAATGAAGAAATATGGCAGTGTTGGTCACCAGTAAACTTCTACACAGCTGTTACTGAATACAAGTGGACCTTTTCATGTCAAAAGGAAATTACTTATTTCCTAAAAAGTTCATATTTAATAAATTCCAAACCATTTAATAAATTCCAAACCACTCACAATATAAAATCTATTTCATTATTAGCAAAGTTGTTCTTTCTTTACTTGTGGGTATATACTACTGTATAAAATAGCATAAAATCATAGAAGAGTTAGGGCTGGAAAGGACCTTAAGATCATCTAGTTCCAACCCCTCTGCCATGGGCAGGGACACCTCCCACCAATGTTCAAAACAAATTTTTGTAGCCATGTAAAAATGCAATGAAAAGATCAGAACTGAAATTTTGGTTTTATTATCTCATTTTGGGATCAATACCAACTATAAAATTAAGACAACTAGTAATATTCTGAGTAATGGATTTGTGTAAAGGAAGATTTCTAAGTAAGTTGACAAAAAGATCTCAATTACTTCATATCCCATGCCAGCATGTTATGTAATACAGTTGAGTATGCTGTTCCTTGGCTTTTGTATTGCATTCCATCAATTTGTTCTTCCAGATGACTGGAAGAAGCCTTAGGTGTTCAGACCTTGCTCCTCATAGGGGATTTTAGCAACTCCAGTATCTTTTCATAGATCAATACAGCACAACAAGTCCAGGAAGTTTCCTGGAGTGCATTGATGAAAACTTCTTAATGTTGATGATCAAGGACCTGATGCGGGGACACACACTGCTGGACCTCATATTTGTAAACACTGACGATGAGATGCTTACGTTCAGGATGTGAGGAGGAGCAAGGTGGTCAAAAAACCAGGACCATGACCCTGGACTTCAGGCAAGCAGAGTTCTTCTTGGAAGAATCCCATTGGAAACGGCCCTGAAGAAAAGCAGACACTAGAAAGCTGGCTGGTTTTCTATGATCGCCTCCTCCAAGTTCAAGGTTGGACCATTCTGACTAGTAGAAATTCAGGCAAAGGTGGAAGGAAGCCTGTGTGGGTTAACAAGTTGCTGCCAGCAAAACTCAAATAAAAAATGGAAGCATACAAGAGGTGGAAGCAGACTGAAGTTGTGAATGCTCCATATCTGGTGGTGTTCAAGGCTGAGTTGAACAGAGCCTGGGGTGACATGGTTTAGTATGAAGTGTCCCTGCCCATGGCAGGGGGTTTGGAACTGGATGATCTTAAGGTCCTTTCCAACCCTAACTATTCTATGATTCTATGATTACCCAGGAGCAAAATAGACTATCCAAGCATGTAGGGATGGGATTAGGAAAGCCAAAACTCACTTGGAATTGAATCTGGTTAGGGGATTGAAGGGAAACAAGATGAGTCATATTTTTCCCAGTGACAGGACAAGAGGCAATGGATGCAAACTGAAATACAGGAATTTCCATTTAAATGTAAACAAAAGCTTTTACTGTGAGGGAGATCAAATATTACCACAGATTGCCCAAAGAGTCTCTGGATTTTTTATTTTGGAGGTATTAAAAACTCAAGTAGATGTGGCTCTGAGCAAGCTGTACTAGCAGATCCTGTTTTGGGCATAGGAGTTTGACTAGATGACCTCCAGAGATGCCCTCCAACCTCAGCCATTCTGTGGTTCTATGAAATAGAGAGAAAGGTCAGATGTTTTTTCCACATTTTTCACTGTTTTAGAACTGTTTTATTTCATGCTCCTCTTTAAACTTGTTAATTGTCTTGATGTTCTAGCATAGAACATATCTCTAGCTGTGAAATTCTCCCTACCAAGAAATCCTTTCACCTCCATAGAGATCTTGAACCTAATTCATAACACCCATTCACAGGCACATCAAATTCTGGAGTTAATTTGATATGAAGAATATTTCATTAGCTTTCAACCTGTATTCTAGCTCTGGGATTTTTTCTGAGTTTTCTACTTAACCTGAAGGGATTTTTTTTTTCTCCATCTTACTAATTTTGTCTTTCTTCTTGTTCTATCATCTTTTGCATTACTTGTAAGAAGAAAGGAAAACAGGCAAATCATTTAGCTGATGGTAAAGGAGTATTAAAACGTCACAGGTTTCACAATATGGAGGACTTCAAAGTCAAAGAACACCTCTTGCAATGGATTTTCACCAGACTTAGAATAATGGTATTTTCCTCTCTGTATTAATGTGTGGTAATAAGATTCTGACACAAAGGTGTTGATTTACTAACATTTATTTCTGTATCATTGCAGAAATACACGAAAATCTGTTAAGCGATATGCTGGAGTAGTATTATGTTGTGTGCTCTGCAATTGCCTCAGGAAAGCTCTAACACACACCAGCCCCCCCCCCCCCCCAGCAAGAATCTTAGGGAATTGGGCACATTTTAAAAGCTGTTACAAAACTGTCCTCACAGAATGTCATGTACCAACTTGCTTATCCAAGATTTACTGTCATCTGAGGTATGCAATTGTTTAGTAAATCCTTTCATCTGAGGCTTTCTTCTCCTGAGATCCAGTAGCTCATGCACTTCTTGCTAGTGGGATGTTTATCTGATTATCAAATAGCATTATTTCTTTTTATATCTGTGAGTCATTGAAAAAGAGAGAAGGGAAAGGAAAGGGAAAGAGAGAAAGAGAAAGAGAAAGAGAAAGAGAGAAAGAGAAAGAGAAAGAGAGAGAAAGAGAAAGAGAAAGAGAAAGAGAAAGAGAAAGAAAGAGAAAGAGAAAGAGAAAGAGAAAGAGAAAGAGAGAGAGAGAGAGAGAGAGAGAGAGAGAAAGAGAGAAAGAGAGAAAGGGAAAAGGAAATAGGAAAAAGGAAAAAGGAAAGAAATGGAAAGGAATAGAAGGATAAAGGAATGAGAAAGGGAAGAAAAAGGGGAAGGGGAAGGGGGAATGGGGAAGAAAAAGAGCAAGGTGGAAAGGAAGGCAAGGCCTGAAAGAAACTGCTGAGAAAACCCCATTGCCTCAATACTCTTGCTTGCTGTTTCTCATCCCAGAGCTCCTTGTTATCTCGATTCAAAGGGAATTGAAAAGTGCCTGTTTACTTTTGTGTGATTTCAGTAAATCTTTGTTTATTCTTTTATTTTCTTAATCTGCATCTCCATTGTCGTAAGCATGTAGTAACTAATGAACAGTTCTATTTTCAATAACGGTACTACATCTTGTTTTCCTTCTCCTGACAACTCTAAGAATGATCTCCAAACACAAAATCTGCATAATTCTGCTTCAGTGTGTTTTAGGAAGGTATTTTGTTTTACAGAGTCCAAATACACAAAAAACTAGTGTGTAAGTACATTATAATTACAGATTACAGACTAATTAGAGAGTTATTTATGCCTGAAGATTATGTACTAATTATACATAGTTATGGAAAAACTGGCAAGTGCTATAGAAGCAATTACTATAAAATTATAAGTAGATGCCATTTGATTTTATGATTATTTGCACCATATGAAATAACAAGTTGCCAAAAATCAGACCAGGCTGGTTAGCTGTATCTGATAGCTTTGACTTTTTAATACCATTAAGTCTCCAAGCATGCCAAGAAACATTTTACAATTGCTCTGCAAAGGCACAGGCATCTGAGCACCTTCCCATAGCACATTAAGTGCCACAACAAACATCTGCTACATGGAGGAATCTCATCCTGGGGGGGGGAGTGTTTGTGTAGTCTCTTCTTTCAGTCTTTCTCCTTTTTCTTCCTTTTTTTTTTCCTTTTTCTTTTTTGTTCCTAATTGTTGTTTTAAGGTGCCCTCTGGTCTATGTGCTTGTCAGAGATGGCAAGTTGTGCTCTTTCAGCTAGGAATGGAAGTAGTGATGCCTGTGACAGGCCCAGGATGCTGCTGGAGTTCATTTCACAGCCTGAGGACCAGCCAAGCAAAGGACTGTTTCCTGCACAAATGATTGAAAGTGTCCTCTTGCCTGAGGAGCGTGTCAGAGCCAGCAATGGTTTTCACTCTCAGGTTTTAAGTGTCTCTCAGAAGAGCCAGACATTCAGCTGTTGAGAACAACTTGAACAATCAAAGGTCAAAAAAAAAGGCCTAATACATTATATCATATTAAACTTTTTGCTTTAATTAAATATGCCTCCTTAATTGGAATAAGCTAATTTCAGTGGGATAGTGAATAAATTACTCTGTAATTTCAGTGCTGAGACAAAACCAAATGAACAAAAACGTTCATGCCATCCAAACCTAAAGTGTGTGTGTGCATGTATGAATATGTATTTTCCTGCCAAATCTATAATATTTGAATGAGGGAGAATATTTTTTACAACTGAAAGTGAAATAGTTCATAGATGAACATTTGTAGTAAAAATCAGGAGAAGAAAAGTTGGCTCTGTAATGTACTAGTTCTGGTCCATGATGTGCTTCTTAAGACACGATTTTAACAAAGTGATAAATCTAGTTCTCTACTCATTTTTTTTTTTCTTGGAGGGAAGTCAACCTCATGATCTCAAGTGACAATGAAGCTGTTGCATAAGTTTCTGACTCAATTAGGATTTAAATATTTCATAGCGAATGGGACAGTCATTAGGAGAGATTGAGGGACACGCAGACACTTCAGGAGGTTTTATGAGGACACAAAAAGCTTGTTTCTAAATCTTCTACAGGTTCAAGCCCAAGGACCTGGATAGTAAATCCCAAACCCATAAATTGGAGATGTTTAAGGAAGGTGTCTCTCAGTCTTTCCTCTAAGCTGTTCTGCTTGGTATGTCTATTTTACTGTTCATTCTTCAGCATATGATGGCGGTGAAGACACCATCCTGAGGGACAAACAGCCTAGATCCCAGTCCCTTTTTCAGTCAGTATTTCATGTAAAAAGCACAGCTTCAAGTTGGAGAGCTATAAGCATAAGTGAAAGCAAAGTGGCTGGAGCTCTCTCTTTAGGGGTAATGGAAGAACAGCTCCAAGCCATTTACAGAAAACTAGGCTGTTTCTGCACAGGCTGGTCCGTGCTCAAATGATCACCAGATAAAAGAAAAACAATGCCTGCTTCAGTTCTTTTGTGAATTCAGCTGGGAACTGTGATTTTGTTCTCTCCCTACCCCTGATTGAAATTATTCAGCAAATTAAGGTCAAATTATCAAAGCAGTTTTCAGATGTCTGTAAAGCCATTCTTGGTGAAAAAAATTATGCTCTGAAAAAAAGGTGTTCAGACCTATGTTTAGGAGAGCTTAGATTAGAAATGCTTTAAAAGCTTCCTCTCTCCCTAATTCAAAGGAAATGGGGCTACCTCATTGTATATTGCTACCTCTGAAATACCACTGAAATAGTGCTACCTCACTGTAAAGGGCAGCTTTCTCTTGATTATTCTTTTTTGTCTCATTTAAGGTGATTGAAACATTTTGATGTGTATTCATTCTGTGGGCGAACTGATCACTGTCTTTTGTATCACACAGTAATCATCTCTGGAGGCTGTCACTGAGTCAAATGGGTCAATTTTTCAAGAGAATTATTCACTAATTTTCATTGTTCCTGCACTTTGCCATTCAATACGAAGCTGTTTAAACAACTTGATTGGTTGGAGTAGCAACCAGCTGCAGCTAGAGTCAGTGAGAATGGGGGTGAGTTAACCCGCATTGTTGGTGGACCTAAACATATTAACATATGGGCCAGATAATTAGCCACTGTAAATAATTTCAAAGGAGATGTCTCAGTTTAGATCAGCTGAGGGTCTAATGCCTGGAGTGTTTTCACCTAAATGAAGCTTTTTGAATAACTTCCTTCTCCTTATGCCTTCAAGGATAACACATTAATAGCAGCAAAGCTATTTTATGAAATCACAGTGTTTTTTCTTGACATTGTTATGAAAGTAAAATTGCTTATAACATACAGCCATATTTATAGAGGTAGAAATGCTCAGCATTATTTCCACAAGCAATTAATAAGGTCCAGAGAGAGCCTCATGGGAACTAGTTATTTTTGTTGTGTTTGGTGCGTGTGGTACCATTTCCTCTTCTAGTATTTGAGTCTTCTTGCTGTAACCCAGAAGTAGTGTCCAGCATTATTTAAAATAAGAAGCAGAGGATAACTATTTTATGATTCTATGATTCTATGATATATATACCCTGTTTGAGCTCTGTATGCAAGTCTCCCTGCACACTAATACAGAGGAAATGATGTGGACTCTAGTCATGATACTCTGACAGAGGGGAATTATGATGCTCATTTTCTCCATCTCTAGCTGTCGTTAATGTTTTATGAAGGGAAAAGGAACGTTTTGACATTTGGTAAGGACAGTTTCTAATTAAGGTTTGGATTGAACAAGGCACTTAAGTTCTAATGGGACTTAGACACATGCCTGACTGGAAACCTGCCCTACCCTGTCCCAGATTTTCCATTTAACCACTAAACCACAGAGTCAGGTTCTTTCTTATTCACTCTTCTTCTGACCCCACCAGCTTTTCTCACAGCAGCCTATCTCACAGGGCAGGCTAAGAGGCTATTGCTATTCAGTGCATGTTCCCAAGTTATGTTATACACAATCTACACTACTGGCACCTAGGGCAGCTAGAGATAGCATAGAAAATAAGAGGTACTGGACTAAGTGGTAAAAGCCAATTGCTCACTTAAGGCAGGTTTCCTACTTACTGGGGAAATACATCATCATCTAGGTCACAGCCTCAGACTTCCAGACAGTGTAAAGACACATATAGGCCTCTTGCTGGCAATGCTTAAATCAAAGGTTTTTCAAGTTACAGAACATACTGAGCTACCAATTGAAATTAGACATTTAAAATGATAGCACTGATTACACTATTCAAACACAGTTAGAATAAATAAGATGTGGGAACTTATTAAAAAAAACAACAAAACCAAATGTTGTCTGTAAATAAACTGTTCTGTCTAGCTGTGTAGCTTTCCCTGGTGAGAGTAATGCTGAGCATGCATTTCTAGTGCTCAGATGAATAATGTTTTAGGATGTCTTTAGGTAACCTAAGTTGCAAGTGTGAAATATGGTATATTGCAATTGGATAGAATAAGAATCAAATTTAATTTCTTCTGGATGCTGGAAAATTGCACTGCCTTGTTTACTCTTCAGGGTGCTTTATGTTTGCATTTTTCCATGTGTTATCCTGCAAATAAATATATATATTGAGGTGAGTCCTGTTACTGTGGTAAGGCTTACTCATCAAGGTCCAGGGAAATAAGGAGCTTGAGAGAAGTCAGACTATGATGTAAAGTTGAACAATAGTACTGCTGCTTGCCAATGTGTTTTAGTGAAAAGACTGAAACTTTCTCAGTCCTTTGGAAGAGTTGTTGCTTATATACACCTAGGGGGTATATGCTGCAGATATTAGAGTAAGTTTTTGTTGCAGGTGTGTAAGTTCCAGAAAGTTTAAACTTTCAGAGCCAGTCATTTGGCTGTGTGTCATATCTCCTCTAACATAACATAATGATATTTCTGGATAGACTCTTAGAGATTTTTTGCTTTCCCTTGTCCTGATGTCAGATGTCCTTCGGAGAGCTCTGAATTACTGTCTAGGAGTCTGCTGTCTAAAAAACTAACCACTGTATTGCTCAATTGTTTTGCTGTGGGTTTATTTAATATCTTTGAGCTGTTGCATACTCACTAATTAAAATATTTTTCCTTCATTCCCAGTTCTAATCCACTTATATTTAACGTTGTTTCTATTCTTTTGCCATTTCAGAAATACTAATGGCACATATGGTGGTTTACAGTTTGGTCGTTTGCATGGACAAATGAGATCTCTTTCTTGTAGTAGTTTTATATATAGTACAGTAAAGTGCCTTCCATTGTAAAGCTTTGATTTGTGCTTGTGAAAAAGAGAATATGAAGAGGCCACTTCACAAAGAATATTTTGCAACTCTGGAACATTAGAGTGATCTCAGATTATGGTGTTTTCAGGCCATGCAAATGGCAAAAAATTATTTACAATTTTATGCTCATCAGTGGCAAAGTCGTCTTATTTACTCTGTGAAGAGTTATTCTGTGTTGACAGGATTAATATAAATGTGAAGGATATTACTGATTCATTTTTATTCAATGTAAGCTCACAGAAGAAAGGAAAAAAAGTCCATCTGAAGTTTATTATATCACTCCTAAAGGCCAGACCTTGTATAAATAGTCTAACCACTGTAAGACATTGCACTGTCCCAGATTACTCTGAGCATCTACTGTTAGATATGTATCATATTTCCTTAGATGTTTTCAAAACAGATAGTAATTTGGATGACAAGGGGAGGGTTAGATGTCAAAGTCATAGATTCAACTTTTTGTGTTATAACATAGCACATTGCTTTTATTCTTTCAACTTCTAAAAATGCTTTTCAATAATTTGCCATATTTTAAATTATTATATCTTAACTGTACAGTTCAAATCTTCCGGTAGAAAACAAAGCCAATTCTGGTCACTAGCTTTTGTTTTGTTTTTAGTGTCATTGCCTTCAGATGAGTCTGTACCTGTCCTGCCTTTGACTGGGATGGAGCTAATTTTATTCCTAGAAGCTGGTACAGTGCTGTGTTTTGGCTTTAGTCTGAGTGTCATAGGGTGAGCCACCTAGTGATCCCTGACAGCAAAACCATAGCTGTGCTATCAAGTGAACTGACTCCTAAAAAGCTGGGTTCCGCTTTCTGTTGCCTCTCTACGAATAATCTTGTTGACTGTTTCACAGTAATTCAATACAATGTTTTAACCTAAGGACTGTAATATACTTCACACGCATACCAAAATGGTATGCGTGTGAAGCCATGCCTTTTTATATCAAAAAAAAGCCTTTTTTACATCAAAAAGTGGTAACAGAAACTAAAATTATTTTTCTTGCATGAAACATAAAAGGTGAAGTTTGGGGACATCAGCTAGGAAAAAAAAAAAAAGAGAAAGTTTCTATTTCCTTGCTCTAAATCCAATGCCACGTTGACCAGAACCAGGCAGAAGTCTTGGATTTCATGAGTTAACTCCAAAGACACTAAATTTTAATGCTTAGGTAAATTCCCTTAATTTAGGGAAGATGGGTTTAACATCTTATGCCAAGAAACATGTCCACACCTCCACAAGCTCTTTATATTGTGTAGGCATGTAAAATAATGTTTCTGGAAGACAGAGGAACATTTCTTTCAGGATTTTCCCAGTCTACTGTGGCCATTTTTATTTTATTTCATTAAAAATCCCCAACCAAACTGTAGTAAAAACAGAGCAAAATACCTTTACTATGAGCACAGATAGTCTAACATCACTTTGTGACATTAAAAAGAATCTTATCTGCCCTAAAGAAAGGGCAGATTTCCAGAGGGGGGAAAAAAAAAAAAAAAAGATAAAAAAAAAGACAAAAATAACCTCCTGTTTATAACCATTCAACAAATAAATGTACCATTTCTTTCTGCTTAATAGGACACATCAAAAAAGCCAAACATTAAGAGCTGAGCCAAGTGTGGTAGTTGCTGGAGCTGCAAAACTCAATTTCTTAACTGATGGAAGCCTGTAGTTAAACCCAGGGCAGGAAAACTGAGCTTAAAGAAGAATTTGATGCAGTATAAAAGAGGAGCGTACAGAGTCGGAGGCGGACAGGCTGTGTATAAAGTGAGCTCTAAACAGTACAGAGAAGAAAAAAGAGAAAACAACCCCCAAAGCCCAACCAAGCAAAGAGGATAAAGAAAAAAGGGAAGAAATATCCAGATGGCCACAATCACCAAGTTTGTCAGCTGCAATCTGATTCATCATAGTCACGTAAGAATACTGGAGGTGAATGTGTCAATGTAATTCACTATTTGAGATCATCATTTGAAGAACAGTCTTTGAAAGATCCAGGAAAGGGCTTTTCTCAAAGTTATTTCCCTGCCTGAATGTTCATTCACATTGGAAAATGTGGTAGCAAAATAAAATAGCATTATCTTTTATAAATATGCCATTTATTCCAAAGTTCCTAGTTACATTAGTTAGGAACTGCGGTATGTGGCTCTATGTGTGTCTTTATGACTTTGAAAACACAAAAATACTAACCAATACTTAAAACACTACTGTGCTGTCAGTAATCACTAGCATCCCTCCTTTATCATTGGAAATGAGGAGTAGAAAGGAGACTGACCTTTCCTGAAGTTGCATGGGGAAATCTGCAGACAGGGGAGAGAAGGGTGAACACAAAGGTTAGGACACAGAGCCAGGCCATTGGAGGAATTTAAATGGTCTTGACTAACCACCTACCATCTTTACTACTGATCAGTCTTTATTACTACTGATCAGTCTTTATTACTACTGATCAGTCTTTACAAGATGTCTTCATGACATCTCTTTGCCCACTAAGGACGAAGTGTGCACATAGAGGATTTGGCTTCCTTAGTATATTACAGTGACGAGTTTAGGCAGAGAGCGTGCCTCTTTCATGTCCCTGCTTTGAAGTTGTCCAATGGTATAGTTTGCTGAAGAGAGAGGAGCAGATGGGTTACAATTTCTATGGCCTTAAAAATAACAGCTTTTAAATTGATGCTGAGGAGGTGGAAAGATGACAATAGAACACAAGTGAACACTGTAAGGAACTGGAAACTGAAATGGAGAAATACAACCTGACATACAGAATCAGCACAACTAGCACATGATCTATTGATTATGGCCTGTCATACCAGAGGGCCTCAGATAGCTGAAAAGCACAAAGCAAAGGAGTGTTTTTCTCTCTATAGAATTTGGCATTTGGAAATTGCATACTTTACCTTTACAGTGATTACTCTCTCCGTACAAAGAAACATGTATCTTTGCTTTTGAAGGCAGACATGGCGCAAACTGTGATTTTTTAGCTGTCAACACAAAAAAGGTGTGGATTATACTATTGATTCACACAGATAAATTGAAGGGCCAGAAAAATACTTGATGGAGAGCAGATGAGTGCAAAATCTGCATGCGTTTGTGAATACAGATTATTGCAAGAATACAAAAGCCACCACCATGGACAAAGACATCCTTTTATCTCCCTCTAATTGCACTAGTTTTGACTGCATGAACTTCTGAGCCACCCTTTTGTGATCCTGCCTTCTTTCGTGATTTAGACAGTAACATGTACAATCTGTACTCCTAAACCTGAAAAATGACTTCAGGGTAATATAACTGTAGCAAAATAGCCCGAAAGAAAATATTCACACAGTGAGTGATCCCACTGCATCCCTTTTGAAGTCAATGGAAATTTGGCTTCCAGAATCTTTGATCAATTAACTGCAGGAAGCTCAGCAGAGGCCACCAAGATGCGTGGGACTGGAACACTTAGCCTGTGAACGGAAGCTGAGGACCAAGTGCTTGTTCAGCCTGAAGAAGAGGTGAAATTGGGGGGACCTAACAGCAGCCCTCAGTATATTGTTGGAGATCACCAAGAAAATGGAGCCAGGCTCTTCACAGAGGAGTGTAGTGTAATGTTGAGAGACAGTTGGCATAAATCAAAACCAAAAGATTCAGATTGGATAGAAAGAGAAAACCTTTTCCCTTGTGGATAATCAGACAGTAGAGCAGGTGGTCTAGAGACCTTGTGTTATCTCCATCCTAAAGGATTTCAAGACCCAGGGGGATACAGCCCTAAGCAACCTGGTCTGACCCCATAACTGACCCTCTTTTTGAAGGAGTTTAGGCTAGAGATGTCCTGAGGTTCTTTTACACCTGAGTTATGCATTAAACTACATACTTGAGTGCTTCAAGAACTCATGTTAGCTCCAGAATGTATTAGCGTCATGCATACTTGCCAGAAGATTAAATATAGAAGTAACATTAAAAAATATGCATAGGGATTTTGGTTTGTTTTTCTTAAAGTGGCTGTATCAAATTCCAGTATTGGAATGTTTTATTGAAGTATACCTAATTTCTAGAAAGGAAGGTGATTATCCTAATAGATAATCCACTTTTTCACAGAACGAGTCAAATTGGTAGATGTTGGTGCTTGGACATTTGTATGTAGGTGGGCTTTAAAGAAGATTGCTTCTCTCATTTATGGTAATGAAGCTTTCACATATATAACCGGTATCCTAGAAACTATTGCAAACTGATATTTATGCATCACATATAAGGAAACTAAAACCTTTACAGTTCCTTTTTTTTTTTAATTGAGAAAAAGAAGTGTTTTCAAATTTCTGAATAGGATTTTAAAAAGCATTCCAATCAAAGTACTTCTTGGAGTGTAATGGAATGTGCACACTACAAATCCATGAACACTGCAAAGTCAGAATAACCTATAATGCTTTAATAAGTATCTCTGAATGAATTTTCAGGATATTATGAAAACATGCAACTCCTTGTAAGCTGCTAAGGGACCAGAGTACAGATATCTAACTCAGGTGACTAGAACAAGAAAGGGTATCTCACTATCTGACAATTCAATGCACTGCCGAAGATATCTGTTAGGATCCTGTGTCTATCTCTACAAGGTTCACGACATTCTTCTTTACCTCCACAATGCTGCTAATTAAACAAAAACTAGCCTAAATATCAAATACTCAGAGCAGTAAGTTTCTTCTATTTTCTCAGGGGCTCAAACACCATTTTAATGGGGTCTGGTGAAGACGACAAACAAAATAAACAGGGATGTATTTCACAGAATGCCTATCTTATAAAATGTTTGTATTATTTAATAATTTTCTTTTTAAATTCACCATCATTTCTACTTACATATTCTTAGAGGTGTGTTTTTTTTTTTTTTTGCTTTATATACTTTGAATGATGTAGACCTGGTTTCAGTATCTACTATTAGTCTGTTCATAAGAGTGATTTAACGGCCAGATCATCAAGAGCTGAACCTTATCTCACACAGCTGACAAATCTTAAATTCCATTTTTTTTAATTTACTGCCTACTTTTCCAGCCAGACCTGCAAACATCTATTGCAATGATTTCCTAGGAACAGTTCTGAAGGATAACCCTTAGCTCCAGAAAGATATTTCAAGATGATGCAATTGTGAACCACTAAGTTTTGATACAAAGAAGTTAATGAAAAGCCATGAGAAACTGATAACATTTCCTCAGCATTTTCTCAGGAAAGCAAAATGGAGAATAATAAGAGTCATAGACTCAGCACTGATTGATCATTTTTGCTGTATAATTAATCAAAAGATCAGAGAGAACCATTAATTACTGTGTCCTTAGAATTTTGAATCATTAGCTGACAGCTCTTCTACACAAGCACGAAGAAGCTACACAGGGGCTAAAAAATTATACAGCACAGCAGAAGTCATCCTTGGTGTGAAGAAGAAGCTAGTGTTATTATCTTCCATCTCCACCTCTTCCTTTATCGTTTGCCATTTGTTAACCTGTATGCAGTTCAGAGGACATTCTCTTTTCCCATCATCTGTTGGGTTAGGGGTTAGAACAGGATCAAATAGAATCTTGTAAATGATAGAATCATAGAATAGTTAGGGTTGGAAAGGACCTTAAGATCATCTAGTTCCAAACCCCCTGCCATAGGCAGGGACACCTCACACTAAACCATGTCACACAAGCCTGGTCCTGAACACTGCCAGGGATAGAGCATTCACAGCCTCCCTGGGCAACCTATTCCAGTGCCTCACCACCCTAACAAGAAAGAATTTCCTCCTTATATCCAATCTAAAATCATGCAGGTTTTATAGCTCAAGTTTATAGTTTTCCATTCCATATTTGTTTTGTATTCAATTTTAGGTCTGGCTGAGGATTATTTAGTTTCTAGGGTGTGATGCATTTGGTACAGCATGGCTTAGACTGCCTAGCTATTGCCTTTGCTTATTTCAGCTGCTATGAGCTACTGAGCTCTTACTAGGGTCCTTAAACTGGTACAAATGCTCTGTAGTAAGAATAACAAAATCATTGGTGCAGATTCTGAGCTAACTGAGAAACAAAGGGTACAATCCAAAAATAATATTAAAGATGATTAATTGCCATGATACCACAGCTAATAGACAGCCACCAGCCACTTCTATTAGCCAACAAAAGCAGAGGGATGGTCCACTTGCAGGCATAGCATGAAAGCAGCAGACAAATTCTAACACTTTCTTACACTTTATTACCTTGTAGGGCTTTAAGAATAGAAATATTTGTTTTAAGAAATTGCCAAAGATTAAAATATTCTTGGAATCCACAATCCAAATGAAATTGGATTTGTTAAAGGGAGACAGACTGCAAAGATACTAGCTCCTGTAAATGTTATAGAAAAGGTGTTTGGAATATGCCATTGGGTAGAGCTTGACACTTATTTGACAGCAGCAACGCAGACAGTTTGAAGGTCCCAAAGAATCAGACATCTTTATAAATGCCAGTGTGTGAAACCAGAGTTCCAATTGTTCCAGTGAGTGTGTGAAGGTTTGGGTGCCATAAAGAAGAGACAAATAGGCTGAAGCAAATATGTTTTTATCCTGGTCAGTGCACTTTTGAAGTGGAAGAAAATGAGATCTCTATGTCATATATCTGAGAGGATGCAATGTATTATAATAACACTTTTATTACATAAACTTTGGAGAAGCTCAAAGGCCATTGCATTATGCGTTGTACAAATATACAGACCAAGATATTCTCTTCTTGATAGTGCTTGAAAAATGAATAAGAGAGACAGAAAGAGCAATGTTGAATAAAGGGGAGATAGGGAGAGGGCGAGAGATTGAGTTACATTTAGAGCACTACTGAATGGTGTTTGTTTTGGAGTGAAAAAAACAGTAATTTCAAATGTAACCAATAAAACTGGTTAACAAGAGAGGAACTGAATCACATAAAGACAGTCAAAAATTCAAGAAGAAACCTGTACAGAACCAGCAACTCACTCCCAAATACCCAATTCCCACTTTAAAAATAGATTTCCTAGCAAATGTGTATGTTTTGGTTATGGGTGTATAGCTTCTCTTAGTGCTCAGAGTCTGGATGAGTATACAAGTTCATTAAACCTGCATGTTTATTCAGATTAAGCTTTCAAAATTCATTACATTCCTGCCTCAACCAGTAAGTTCACTATAAAATTTTACTGAAATGGTATAGAAGGATATGCCTACCTAATTGCAGAAGGCTCGAGAGTAAGGAAGACGCTTGTCTACAGGACTCGGCAACTGTATCATTCCACACACAACCCCAGTGTTAACTTTAATATTACTATTCCATGCTGATTCAGAGAAAACTCCAGGAACAAACTTGCCAACAAAGTTTTCAAGCTGACAAGCAGGTATTCTTTATTGTGGTGCAGGGAGACATGGGGGATAGCACCTCCTAACGTGTGTCTCCCCATTGCCACACAACCCATCCTTTTATAGCCACTGGGCATACATACATATTCATGAGGCTACATATGGATTACATAATTTTCCAGAAAGTTCCCCGCATGCGTACAGAATTGTGGTGGTGGTCTCTGAGGGTCATTTACTTCTTCCAACAATCTTCATCACTTCTGGCAGCCTTTGAAGCATGTGCAGTAGATGCTCATACCAGTTTAATGGTTCGTTAGCCCCAGAGACATAATAATCCTCCTATCCTCCTACTTATCAGTTAGTTTAACTGTAGCCCATCCTGGACACCTGCGGTTCCCAGATACTCCTTATATCTGCGTCCTGTTCTTCTAGACTGTTTTTCTTAAACTATGTCACAACTATAACAGTTTATCTTCTGAGAATTCTCAGTATGCTCTCTAGCTGTACTCTTTTTTTTTCTCTATGTATCATGCACCTCAGTAATTTTCCATTGCTATTGTTACAAAGCCATCAAACTTAACATTACTTAAATCTAATTCTAAAGGTTTCTATATTCCATTTTGTGATTTTGTTCCCCCTTGTTTCAATGCTCTAGCTTTGAAAAGAGAACATTTATGAAAGTGTGGCTTTTATTTTATGTCCTTCCACTGCAAAGCAATGCACAACCCACTAAAAATATGGTATAAATTAGTCTTTCAGACAAAACTTCTACAAGGAAAAAAATAAAGCAATAACACAGTGAGGTTTATTTTATTAGTCTGAAGCCATAAACAGCAGGCTCTATGCAGTGTACTAGCTGAACCAAAGATTTCAATTGCTTCTGCAGTTCAGTGATTCACTCAAAGATTTTCTCTCAGCAGCACAACTATGCTTCCCTGCAACGTCATTCTGGTCATTTTCCTTTATCCTCTTTCTAGTTGGTCTGAGTAACTTAAGAAATTACTTTGAAGATTAGCCTAAATACATTTCCATGTTCTATTTTGGTTTTCACTCTGTAGTTTGCCAGGAGCTTGACCTTACTTTAATGATGGCCACGTAACTCCTGAAAAGAATGATTCCCTATACGTACAGTGAGCCCTCTCCTTACTTGTTACCTGCAAAATATATGGGTGGGTGGAGCAGAAGAGCTATAATGACAAATGTCTTTTGATTCCTTATGTGTGGACAAAGAATTCACTTGAAAAGACAGATTTCAGAAAGATTCAAGCCCTCACCCTGATCGCTTTGGTGTTCCAGGGTGTGCAGCCAAACAGAGAAGCAACCAATAAATTCTAGAAGTTTCAAGACATTTTGAGTTTTTCCCTCCCTACCTGTTGTCTCCCTCAGTTTCAGCAGATGCTGAAGTTACACTGTAAGGCACGGTAGCACAGTGGTTTTCCTAACACAAGTAAATTTTCCCCATGTAATTCTGAATCAGTTAATGTATCTGACTTTAAATTTTACCAAGGCTAATTCATAAGTTCATTTCACTTTGCATATCTCTCCTGAGAGTCTACTCATAGCTGTATATGATTTAGGGTCAGTCTCCTTCAGAAGTCTTAGTCTCATGTGACTTTAAAAGGCAATGAGCTGATCTTAAAAAGCTGGCCAGCAAACATTTAGTAATTTCTTCCAAATTCTCGGCAGATGTAAATTGAGATGGTGCCATTGATAGGAAGAACTAAATTTACATCCACTGAGAGTATGGCCATTGTAATTTGCTCTTTGTTCCCCACTGCATGAAAGTTTTCCCAGGTGCACAGTTCACAGGTTTATCTCTAGTTACAGAATGACCAAGTAAAGGTCAGAAAACACTATTTCCACAGCACCACTCTGAGACATTAATCACTTCCTGTTCATGAAGTCAACAGCTTATATAGAGATGTAAAAAGTTATGCATATATTTAGTGAAACTGATAGAAGAATATTCTAAAACTATACCTTTAACAGGTAAAAAACGTCTTTATAAAATTAACTTCTTAAAACTATGCTGGAAAGTGATTAAATTCTAACAAATGCACTTTACACCTGGAATAGTATGAATGATTTAAATAACAATTATATCTGTGAGAAACTAGAACTGTCATCAGTTAATAGGCTTTATTTCACTGAATTCAACTGAGCTTGAGTTAATTTACAGTCCACTCTCCAAAGCTATGCTGCAAAGGAAGTGCTTTTATCACAAGACATAATGCAGTGAAATTGTAGGATTGCAAGAAATAAGGTGAAGGAGAAAATCTGGCATACATACAAGGACAAAAACACTGGCATACATTCCAAAGAACAAAAAGGTTTCAACAGCAGCTTTACTGAAGTGATACTAAGAACTTGTCATAAAACATGGGGTCTCAATTTGGAATTCAGGGTTTTCTTTGTTAGATACTGAGCTCAACTATTTCCAGAAGATGGTCAGTATCCTGGAAAGTCTGCATGTCCAATGTAATTTAATAGGCTGAAATTCTACATCTGAAGTCACTGATGCCATATAGATAGGTAAAATACCTTCCCTATGCCTGACTTTGTATTTCCTTCCTCTTCTTTGTTCCTACCATTCATATAGTTTCCTTTCAAATTTAATTCTGTGTATGTGGGATTAACACTTAAACACTTTTCCCTAAATGATAATTAAAGATTAGAACTTTGCTAACACATTCTTTTCTCCTGTCTTTACTTAAAACACCACATATTAGAACTTCAACTTTATTGGAAAAGCATGATAAATCCACATAGAAAATTAGTACAAACCAGGCCCGATGAACCTCTGACAATTTTTTGTTTGGAAATTACAGAAAAAATAAGATACTTGTATTTGAAAATGGTCATAGTAAAAGCAAACAAACAAAAACCCAACCACAAAACCTTCTGCTACCATTTCTTTACCTGTATTAAGAAAGTATGGTTGCTGAGGTGAGCAGCTCGAGAGAGGACGCCTTCAACACCGGAGCGGGGGGAGATCAGCGTCCAGGAGCCTCAACTCAGAGCGACAAGAGCCACCGAGGGAGCCTCGAGTCCTCGACAGGACCTGCCCAGGAGCCGGCAGCTCAGCTGACGAGAGCGAGCAGCTGACTCACAGGGGGCGGAGCCTGAAGCAGCGGCACCAGCCCTGAGTGGGTAAAAACCTGCCCCAGGGAGCCCGGAGAGCAGAGCGGGTGGAGGCGGTTTGCGCGGGCAGGCGGGCGGGATGGTGAGCCCTCGGCGTGTGATGGTGAGCCCTCGGCGTGTGATGGTGAGCCCTCGGCGTGTGATGGTGAGCCCTCGGCGTGTGATGGTGAGCCCTCGGCGTGTGATGGTGAGCCCTCGGCGTGTGATGGTGAGCACTCGGCGTGTGATGGTGAGCACTCGGCGTGTGATGGTGAGCACTCGGCGTGTGATGGTGAGCACTCGGCGTGTGATGGTGAGCACTCGGCGTGTGATGGTGAGCACTCGGCGTGTGATGGTGAGCACTCGGCGTGTGATGGTGAGCACTCGGCGTGTGATGGTGAGCACTCGGCGTGTGATGGTGAGCACTCGGCGTGTGAGCAGGGCCCGGTCCGGGAGCTCTGCTCTGGCTGCCCCGGCGGTGGCAGCGTAGGCACCCAGACAGAGCCGATGAGAGGGGAGGCTGCAGTGCAGAGCTCGGGGTGCAGAGAGTGCCTGCACTGGTCTGGTGAGGGGAGGGTGCACAATGGGCAGGGCTGCACTCGGTGCTCCCTGGTGGAGGTGCTCCTGCAGCAGGGGCTGAGCTGAGGGATGCTGTCAATAGACTGCGAGATGTCAGGGAAGCTGAGAGGAAGCAGGAATGCTTGCTCCCGGCCCAAACTGTGCAGGGGCCTCGAGCTTCCCCTCTACCTCATGAAGGAAAGAAGGAGGCCGTTAACCTGGGAAGCTGGGAATTAGTGACAAAAAAAAACAACAAAAAAAAGAAGGAAAAGGACAATCAAAAGCAGGGGGCTTCCTGCTAAATCTGTTGTCCCCATGTAGAACCACTTTGCTGTCCTGCAGGAGGCTGATGAGGAAACGCACTCGCACCAGAAACAGCCGGCTGGTGCACTGCTAAAGAAGATCTCTACTGGTGCTGCCAGGAAAAAGCGGCGGGTTGTAGTAGCAGGGGACTCTACACTGAAAGGGACAGAAGCACTCGTCTGCTGGCCAGACCCCATCTCAAGGGAGGTGTGTTGCCTACCAGGGGCACGGATCAGGGATGTGGCAGAGAGGCTGCCTGCTCTAGTAAGTCCCACGGACTATTACCCACTCCTGGTGATACATGTGGGTGCTAGGGACATAGATAGTAGCAGCCTGGGGAACATAAAGAAGGACTACAGAGCCCTGGGGGAGGTGGTTAGGGGCTCTGGAGCTCAGGTGGTCTTTTCATCAATTCTCCAGGGTACAGGGGAGGACCTAAAAAAGCTAGGAGGATTTGCCAGGTTAATAACTGGTTAAAAGGGTGGTGTCATAGTCAGGGCTTTGGGCGTCTTGAACACGGGACGCAAGCTTGTAGGCCAGGTCTAGTGGGGGCTGGTGGAGCTGCTGAAAAAGAAGGGAAAGAGCAGTTTTGGCTCTTGTTCTCATGGGTGACTTCAACCACCCTGACATCTGTTGAAAGGACGGTACGGCCCAGCACAAGCAATCCAGGAGGTTCCTCAATTGTGTAGAAGACAACTTCCTTCTGCAAGTAATAGAGGAGCTGACAAGGAGAGGTGCTATGCTTGACCTCGTGCTCACCAACATGGAAGGGCTTGTTGGAAATGTGACGCTCCAGGGCAGCCTTAGATGGAGCCATCATGAGATGCTCGAATTTGAGATCCTCAGGACAGTGAGAAGAGCGTGCAGCAAGCTCACTGCCCTGGACTTCAAAAGAGCAGACTTTGGCCTCTTCAGGAGCCTGCTTCAGAAGGTTCCATGGGATACAGCCCTAGAGGGCAGAGGGGCCCAAGACTGTTGGTTGTTATTCAAGGATCACCTACTGCAAGCTCAGGAGTGTTGCATCCCAACCAGAAGGAAGTGCAGCAGGAGGTCCAGGAGACCTCCTTGGATGGATAAGGAGCTCCTGAGGAAAATTCAATTAAAAAAGAGGCTTATAATAAGTGGAAGCGAGAACAGGTGGCATGGGAAGAGTACAGGGATGTTGTCTGGGAAGCTAGGGACCAGGTTAGGAAAGCTAAGGCTCAGTTAGAATTAAACTTAGCTAGGGGTATTAAAGATAACAGGAAGGGATTCTACAGGTACATAGCAAATAAAAACAGACTAGGGAGAATGTAGGCCCCCTCAGGAAGCTCTCAGGAGAACTGGCTACACGGGATTTGGGGAAGACTGAGGTTCTGAATGACTTCTTTGCTTCGGTCTTCACTGCCAAAGGCTCTGACTGCACCACCCAAGTCTTGGAAACCCAAGTCTTGGAAGGCAGATGCAGGGACTGTGAGAATGAAGACCTTGGGCCCACTGTAGGAGAGGATCTGGTTCGAGACCATCTTAAAAATCTGAACGTGCACAAGTCCATGGGCCCTGAGGAGATCCATCCGCAGGTCCTTGAAGGAGCTGGCAAATGAAGTTGCGAAGCCACTGGCCATCATATTTGGGAAATCATGGCAGTCAGGGGAAGTTCCCTATGACCGGAAAAAGGGAAATATAACCCCTATTTTCAAGAAGGGGAAAATGGATGACCCAGGGAATTACAGACCAGTCAGTCTCACCTCTGTGCCTGGCAAAATCTTGGAGCAGATTCTCCTGGATGGCATGCTAAGGCACATGAAAATCAACAAGGTGCTTGGTGACAGCCAGCATGGCTTCACTAAGGGGAAATCCTGCCTGACCTATTTGGTGGCCTTCTATGATGGGGCTACGGAACTGATGGACAAGGGTAGAGCAGTTGATGTCATCTACCTAGACTTGTGCAAAACATTTGACACCGTCCCACGTGACATCCTTGCCTCTAAACTGGAGCGACATCAATTTGATGGGTGGACCACTCGGTGTATAAAGAAGTGGCTGGATGGCTGCACGCAAAGAGTTGTGGTCAATGGCTCAATGTCCGGCTGGAGACCAGTAACGAGTGGTGTCCCTCAGGAATGGGTGTTGGCATCGGTCTTGTTTAACATCTTCATCGCTGACATGGACAGTGGGATTGAGTGTGCCCTCAGCAAGTTTGCCGATGACACCAAGCTGTGTGGTTCGGTTGATACGCTGGAGGGAAGGAATGCCATCCAGAGGGACCTTGACACACTTGTGAGGTGAGCTGATGCCAGCCTCATGAAGTTTAACCATGCCAAGTGCAAGGTCCTACACCTGGGTGGGAGCAATCCCAGGCACAGCTACAGGTTGGGGAAAGAAGAGATTCAGAGCAGCCCTGCAGAGAAGGACTTGGGGGTGCTGGTCGATGAGAAAATGAACATGAGCCGGCTTCAGTGTGTGCTTGCAGCCCAGAAAGTCAACCGTATGCTGGGCTGCATTAAAAGGAGCATGACCAGCAGGTCGATGGAGGTGATCCTGCCCCTCTACTCTGCTCTTGTGAGACCTCCCCTGGAGTATTGTGTGCAGTTCTGGTGTCCCTCAACATAAAAAGGACATGGAACTGTTGGAACAAGTCCAGAGAAGGGCCACGAGGATGATCAGGGGACTGGAACACCTCCCGTATGAAGATAAGCTGAGAAAGTTGGGGCTGTTCAGCCTGGAGAAGAGAAGGCTGCGTGGAGACCTCATAGCAGCCTTCCAATATCTGAAGGGGGCCTGTAGGGATGCTGGTGAGGGAATCTTCATTAGAGACTGTAGTGACAGGACAAGGGGTAACGGGTTAAAACTTAAACAGGGGAAGTTTAGATTGGATATAAGAAGGAAGTTCTTTCCTGTTAGGGTGGTGAGGCACTGGAATGGTTTGCCCAGGGAGGTTGTGAATGCTCCATCCCTGGCAGTGTTCAAGGCCTGGTTGGGCGAGGCCTTGGGTGATATGATTTAGCGTGAGGTGTCCCTGCCCATGGCAGGGGGGTTGGAACTAGATGATCTTAAGGTCCTTTCCAACCCTAACGATTCTATGATTCTATGATAAACAAAATAAATATAGCTAAAATAATTTTTCTGTTTTCATAAAAATAATAAATACAAAAAAAGACTAAATAAGATTCGGATTCATTTCTGCACAGAATTACCTGATGCAGGCTTTGGGGTTTCAGCTGTGTGGGCTACAGCTGAATCATCCTCAAGGTGCAATATTCGGTGTGGTATGAAATGGTCAAGGCCTTTAAAAAAGGCAGAAGTGTAACTTGTGGGATGCAAATTTCAGGGCTCTCTCTAAATCCCATTACCTAGATTCCCTTCTATTACTAGTGTAGTTTCAGGGGAAGCTTTGTTGCTACAGGCAAAAACTTCATTTCATACCCTCTAAACGTAAAGATGTAGAAGGGAATTACAGCTTTTAGTGCTGTCAGCAATTTTAACCTATGTCTATATCAGGAAATTAAATTGTGCCAGTTTACATTCCCAACAGGCAGATTGCCAAAGGCCAACTGGTTTTACTCACACAGGCATAGGCCAAGCATGCGCAGGTCCTGTGGATGTCTGAGTGAGTTACAGGTACAGGCAGCAACTGTAAGCCTCACTCCCAAAAGGAAAGGAAGTCTACAAGACTCAAATTGAGACAGGATGAAGAAGGATGCTTTTTAATTTAAACTGTTTCCTTTTCCCACTTTCTCCTCCCACCATCTACCATTTGTCCCCCAGCAAAGATTTGCAAAAACTGCACAGTTAGATGCAGGAAGAAAATGCAGTAATATCACCCAAGGCCTCGTCCAACCAGGCCTTGAACACTGCCAGGGATGGAGCATTCACAACCTCCCTGGGCAACCCATTCCAGTGCCTCACCACCCTAACAGGAAAGAACTTCCTTCTTATATCCAATCTAAGCTTCCCCTGTTTAAGTTTTAACCTGTTACCCCTTGTCCTATCACTACAGTCTCTAATGAAGAGTCCCTCCCCAGCATCCCTATAGGCCCCCTTCAGATACTGGAAGGCTGCTAGGAGGTCTCCACGCAGCCTTCTCTTTCCCAGGCTGAACAGCCCCAACTTTCTCAGCCTGTCTTCATACGGGAGGTGCTCCAGTCCCCTGATCATCCTTGTGGCCCTTCTCTGGACTTGTTCCAACAGTTCCATGTCCTTTTTATGTTGAGGACACCAGAACTGCACACAATACTCCAGGTGATTCTGAGTGTACTAACAAGTAAAGCAGTGGATGTAAGATACTATTTCTAACACATTGGTTTTTGTTTAGGAAACAGTTTCATAAACTCCTTAACTAATCTAAAATGGCTCTGATGACTACTGTTTAATTTACATTCATGTTTTAATCTTAATCAAAGAGAATTGTAGTGAACATAGACCTAGTGCAAGGATTCAATGGCAACAGTAGTAAAGTGTAGTGATAAACATCCCAGCATCATCCTCCTCTTATTTATCCAGGTGGAAGGCAGGAGCAACTCCACTCTAGCAAATATAGTCATACTGGAGTAAAACTGGTGTAAGCAAGAGTAGATTTGCTCTGTATAAGCTAAAGCAATTGAAGACTTGGCACTAAATTCTGATAAATACAGTGCAGCTGTATATTAAATAACTGATTTAGAACAAAACCAAGCCACTAATGACTACATTTTTCTTCAGACTAATAGGTGACTGAAATACAGTAGTTCGGAAATAAATGACAGCAAATGTTAGCTTCTGAAACATGTTTTCTTAGTTCCCTGCAATAACAGTAGACAATGAAGGAAAAATTGGCTTACATTCACAGGGAAGAATATGTTTGTATGCAAAAGGGACATCAGATCCTGACATACAGAGGGAATTTAAGACATCTGTGCTGAGATTTATAAAGGTTTTTAGATACCTAACTCCTTATAGAACATGAGACGCCCAGGCTGGATAAGAGGAGAAAGGAGGTTACAGGAATCTTTGAGCAGGATATCCATGCCCTGAGCTGTAGCTCTGTTTCACAGGAGGACACAAAGGAGGAGCAGGGGAAGAGGTTTAGTCTGTGTTTTGGGGGCAAAACCCCATAATAACCATTGTGTGAAGAGTCCTTGTCTTTCTAAGAAGAGCATACCAAGCTTTTTTTTCCTCTGGAGTTCTGTTTTATCTGAAAATAAAGGAAAATTCGATCAATAAAAAAACATAAACTTTAAATTTCCAGGAAAATGAAAGAATCAAGCACAAAAAATCTCTTTCCTGCCACTTGCTTCTGGGAGATTGGTTCTTTTCTAAGTCTTGGTCTCAAACTAAGAATTCCAAGGACCTACTGAGCTACAACAAACTCCACATGGTCTTCTGTGAAAACATCTTTCTGTTATCTCTGTGTTGTAGCCGTGATCACACACTCAGAAGGTATAACAGTCCTCCATGTGTAAACACCCTACTTTATTGCAGCCAGAACAAAACAAATGAAAAACTTCCTTCTCTGTTGTTCTGCCATGGCCCATAAATCAGAAAGAACAGATATGCCCTCCAAATAAAGCATTTTAATCATATTGTGGAAATCAAACTCCTATTAACTTCATCTCTTACCAGCTTTGATCTCAATAGCTGAATGTTTTAGAAGATGCCTTAAGACAGCTCCTACTTCTCCTGGTAGTGCATAAAGTATTGATTATAGTAGTCTTTTGATATGGAGAACTTACATGCCTTCCAACTAAGACCCCAGGTATTCCAGTTCCTGAAAAATGTTTTAACTACTGGGCTGTCATACAAAATACAGCACAAACCTCAGATTCTGGAGTTTAGGAATTTAGGATTTTCTTTCTGGAGAGAATTAATACCTCTAGAGGGTGATGATTTGGCTTAATTAAGAAACAATCACTTATCTTCCTTGAACAACCCTTATCTTCTTTTCCAGCCCTAATGATTCTATGATTCTATCAATACGAACAAAGCCTTGGTTGTCTAGATTCTTAACCTCAAACAAAGCAGTAATGCACACTAAGTACAGCAGTAGGACTCAGTGGCCTTGACCAGCCTTGCACAGACCCATCACCTGCACCGTCTGCCCATGGGACCAGAAATACTATTTAAGCTTAGGCCTTGTCACCCAGGCATCAAAGCTGTGCAGTCGGCAGCTTGCCTTATGGGTAAGCTCTTTGTGTGTGCCCTGTAATGCATCTCCAGTCCTGCCTTTGTCCCTGTACCCTGGATGTACCCCCAGACCTATGTTTTAGCCTTGTCTCCATTCCTGTTTCTGGCTTCATCTCATTTAGGTCCTGGCTGGGCTCACTGGATGGGTCCCAGACATGGTTCATCACTTGCTCTGACTGCCACAGCAACCTATGGGTGAGGTCATTATATGTGCTGGAGTCACAGAATCATAGAATCATTGAATAGTTAGGGTTGGAAAGGACCTTTAGATCATCTAGTTCCAACCCCCCTGCCATGGGCAGGGACACCTCATGCTAAATCATATCACCCAAGGCCTCGTCCAACCTGGCCTTGAGCACTGCCAGGGGTGGAGCATTCACAACCTCCCTGGGCAACCCATTCCAGTGCCTCACCACCCTCACAGGAAAGAACTTCCTCATATCCAATCTAAACTTCCCCTGTTTAAGTTTTAACCCGTTACCCCTTGTCCTGTCACTACAGTCGCTAATGAAGAGTCCCTCCCCAGCATCCCTATAGGCCCCCTTCAGATACTGGAAGGCTGCTATGAGGTCTCCACGCAGCCTTCTCTTCTCCAGGCTGAACAGCCCCAACTTCCTCAGCCTGTCTTCATACAGGAGGTGCTCCAGTCCCCTGATCATCCTCGTGGCCCTTCTCTGGACTTGTTCCAACAGTTCCATGTCCTTTTTATGTTGAGGACACCAGAACTGCACACGATATTCCAGGTGAGGTCTCCTGAGAGCAGAGTAGAGGGGCAGGATCACCTCCTTTGACCTGCTGGTCACGCTCCTTTTGATGCAACCCTTTGGCTCTTGGCTCCAGTTCCTTATGGGAGCAGATGGACCTTGCTGCTCCCTAACAGTTGGATCTTGATCCAAGCTGCACGAATTGCCACATCCTGTGCTGAGTGTGTCAGGAATGTACTAGCTGTGATCTGAGCAAGCCTAGGAAAATGGGGTCTTAGGAGACGTAGGCATCTGAATTTCCAGATGACCTTAGGTAGGTGCTTACACACTCAGCTCCATCCAAACGGTGGTGACTTAGTTTCAGATAGTATAAAGGTATTAAACATCTGAAGGAAATAGCCCCTAAAAATAGAGGAGCTGAAGCAATCTAGTGTCAGCAATCTTTAGAGCACACTGACACATACATTTTGCCTCTGTTGTATTTAGAGCACTTTTATTTTACATTATGGTTTTGATACTTATCCAGCTCCTGGATCATAGCATGACTGCACTCTGTTTTCTGGTCATTTTCTGTCCGTTACTTTATAAAGTCTTTTATGGAGAAAGTCCTGTTATAGGAGTGTCCAGCACTTTCCATAATAAGGACTTGCTTTCAGCTGGAGGTTTCTAAGCACTACTTTAAGAGGAAATAGTCATGCCAACAATAGTGACGATGTCTGTGTGTTAGTTTCAGTCTGACTAATGTTTTTTGCAAGGACCTGTAGCATCTTTTCAGTTTTCTGTGCCTCATACTTCTACACTAGCAAAAAGGAGATCACATTTACAAATGCCACAGGATAACACAAGATAATAAAGCTTCCTGAGCATTAGCTATCACATCAGCGATGTCTTTCAGAAAGAAATATTCCTAGAAGTGTGATCCCTCAACTTACTTGTGGGTTTAGCATTTTGATGGAGAAAGGGTGAATTGTATTAGCTGCATTTGCACAGATATTTATATTCACATATGAATCCACACCTATTTAGGACTAGAATTCTCAGTTTGAAGGGCAAAAGAAATCTGGTACAAGTGACAGTATTTCATCTCTATTTCTCACAGCTGCTGGAGGAATTTGTAATGCAAAAAGACACAGGGTGAAGCAGGTTGGTATATTTGGGATTCAGCATTTCATTTAAAGCCTGCTCCCAGAACTGGGAGCTGTAATGAAATGGGTGAATGTTGATTTCTATTAAGTACATTGCAAATATGTACAGCATGTTCTGTCCCTGGGAAGATGCCACTACGAAGAGATAGCACAGCTGAATTGCCAGAGAATACAAGTGTGATGGGGAGGGGGAGGAGGAAGGAAGGAAGGCAGGCACAAAGAACAAAATGTCCCCACAGCCACCCACCAGGACACACTCCCAGTGAGATATGAATCAGCAGCAACCGAGGAAGCCCTGATGCCTAAAAGGGATTATGTAAGAATGTGAGCTAAGTGATAGCACCTTTGGGTATTTCTCAGGCATTAAAGTGTGTCACCTAACCTGAGGATAGATATCCTGAGCTCTCCTGTAGTCTATGGAGAAAGCCAAGCAGCTGCTGAGTGTGATAACTTTAATAAGGAGCATAGACCAGACAGGCTTGTAAATTACGCATCTTGGGTAAATGGTCTTTGGGTGTGCTGAATGCAAGCCTCTAGCTTAAATCTGCTGTTTAATGCTTTGAGGACAGCTCTTTACTATCCAGTCTCATAGATTATGGTCTCCTTGTGCAGGTATAATACCTTCCCCATTCTAGTATTCTGTTGCAAAGGAGAGATATCAAAAGAATAATGATAAGGCATCATTACCATAAGATATTATAAGAATAACCATAAACCAACAAACTGTAAACTTTTCAATACAAAGGTATGTCTCTGTGTTTTATTGACCTTGGCAAAATAGGGACTTCTGTAGAGCCTTGAGACACAAGAATCAGAAGTTTTCATTGCTGCCATCTACTCAGCAAAGTCAAAGATCAGACTGTTCACAAGCACTGATATCTCTTAAGCCAGATATTCAACTAGTTCTCCTTGGGTTATGAGTGTGACCTTTTGTAGATCTTTTCTTCCTGCGCTGTGGAGGTCTACAGTGATTTAACTATCCAGATTAAGGGCATGCAAAACTGACTGCAACTAATACACAACTGTTAGCAAATATTTCTGAGATGGTAGTCATAATTTTGATATTCAGCTGCTAATTTTTAAGCCACATTAGGACTAAAGAGCTATTAGGTTGTGTGTGATTTAGGTGTCAGCACCATAGGAACACAGGGAGAAAAACTTTCAGTAGTACTTCAGTTGCAAAGTCACTTAGTTTTTATGACAATTACAGTATTATTACATTCCCTTTTAAGGAACATGAGACAGCAGCCCCTAGGCATTACAGATGTCTATACAGGGATCCTGTTTGAATCTGGGAACAATAATCCTATACTGTTCTTAACTTTTCTCTGACTGTGGGCAGGATAAACAGGAATAGGAAGGCAGAGGAACAGAAATTTAAGGAAAGAAGTTTCAGATTAGTGTTACTGGAAGATATGCTCTCAAATGTGGCACAGCCATGTGACTTCACTAAGTGATTTCAAGCTATGAGGAGCTCAACCACAAGTAGAGCTTCAGTAATTTTATAGAAAAGACACAGTTACAGGGTTTATCACCTGAGTGGTCAGGGGGTATGGGATCAGGTCATTAACTGTTGGACACTGAGTACTGCTGTCACTCACAATATCTGCAGTATTTTTGGTCCATCAGAGGGCTCTTAAGGAAATGAGCAAGATGGTGGTTACAGAGAATGTGAAAAAAAACCAAAATCCCTTATACACTTATTTATCACAGACAAACGTGTAACTATAGTTGGTAGAACATGGAGAAATTTCAGCAGAGGAAGGGAAGAGAAAGACAATACACAGGTGGAAATGCGAAAGAAAGAAGTCTAAGTCTAAATTTATATTGTTTGATCCTTTATTCGCTTAATGCTTTTATTATTTGATTCCAACACTTCAAAACTTTAAATGCATAATGAACTTTAATGCATTGTTTTGTCCAAAGACTCACAAAGTCAAGATGAAATGAGATTTATTTATTCCTTTATAATAAACCTTCACTTATCAGTGTACATGTTAGAATTTTAGGAGTTAGTTTACTGTGGATTTAATGAGATATTTGGTAAAAGGCAAAAAGCTTCTAGTTTTAATTTTATTCAACGTCTGAAAATGCTCAAAACACTGAAAATATTGTTAAGGCAATTAGAACCATCCAAAATAAGATACTTTGCAGTCAATAGGCTGAAAGTACTGTGATTCGTACAGACTCCTGGAAGTGCTGGCTTTCTGATCAGTACTCTAATTCCTTATACAAGATAGGTCAGATTATACCCTTTTTCAGATTCCTGATATCAGAGTGCTATCTATTTACAGAGAGCATTTTTCCCCCCTTTCCTTGTTATCTGTGTTCCTTGATCAACACCAAAGTTTGTTTGAAAGAGGAAGTTCAAAGCTACTTTACTTAGAAAATTGGACACCCATTCTGCTTTAGCTTTTAAATGCATCATCAACTATTCACCATGGTTGCAGAAATCCACAGTAAATGTCCCCCTACATCATCTCTGTTTCTTGAAGCTTGCTATAATCTGGACTGCAAAGCTTCCCAAAGTTGTGGAACAGCCTATTTTGAGAGGACTTGTAAGCAGGAACACATTAATGAGTATCAGGTGCAGCTATGAATTTAATGAATGGTTTGTTGGAAAGCACATTAAATAGCAACATCCGTCTGCAGATGAGCTCTGCAATGTCCTTATTTCAAGCCCAGGCAGATGGAGGATTTGCAACACGCTTACTGTTTTCTGGTTCATGCAGCATTGCTTGCTTGTAAATACATTCACAATCATGCTTGAAAAGATTTGGAGCTTGACTGTCCAGCCTTTTATTTTTGCAGCTTCCTCTTCAAAGTAATGAGTGTAGCAAGAATGTAACAAGGTTCATCACAAGAATTAAACTGGCTCACTAGTTTGTCCTCTTTCAAACAGCTTTGCGCTGAAGAATGGGGTGAAAGGGAAACTATCAGGTTCTGTTTTAAATTGTCATTACTTTCTGATGTTAAAGTAAACAGGAGTTTCATACTTAGGAACCAAAAAGGCTAAGTAAGTGCCACGTAAGGTATCAACACCAGTGAGTTGCTAGCATATAGCAAGTCACATCATACAGCTCTTTCAGAACATCACTGTAAATTAATTTTTAATGTTGATATGAAAAAAAAATCCCAATTTACTTTCATTTTCAGCCAATTTCAATCCAAATACCCCCTACAATATTCATATATAGCTGTCTACTGGGGAAAGAAGAGATGAAAACACTTTCCCAGGAAATTATTTGTATGGTAGATGAGTGGATAGAGCAGACTAGCAGGTACAACTTCCTTCCCTTAGTGCTTCCCAAGCATATGAAATGAGTTAATCCCTCATATACTGTGTGAGCTGCAGGCTTTTTTTCCCCTATGATTCAAATAAAAAGGATAACAGAGGAAAAGGAAGAGCATATTGAATATTGACTTTTTTTGTCTCAAAAATAGGGAAGTTTATTTTGGGAATGGGTACAAAAAGTTACTGTTTATTAATGATATATTAAATGGCTACTGATTGCTGATCAGTAACTGGACCAGATTTAGCCTCCTGCATATAACTGTCCTGCTCTAGATAACAGGTAATTTAGATCAAGTTTTTAAGGGACCATGTTACTGAGTTGGTGAGATGAGATTTCAGAGACATCTGTGAAATGTGTGAAACATGTAAAAGTGTTCATTGATAAAATTATACAGGTTAAAACATGGAATACAAAGCATATTTCTATAAAATTCAGTTCAGGTAGAAAAGAATAGTCTTATTCCCAATCTTACTCCTACCATGATAACATAGCTTCACTGACTTCAGAATTACACCCAGTAGACAAATAACATAAATATACAGCACTACTGAAGTCAATGGGTCTCTGATGACTCACATCAGTTGGAGTTGCAGTTCAGCTTGTTGTTTGCAGAGATTTCCAAACTTGGAAACTCTTTCTCACATTTCTAGCAAAGTCAAAATAAGTCTTTGTGAAATAACCGCAGCAAACAGTAAATGATGTATGAAATGAAATATCTCATCCACCTCGTACATGAAGAATGGGCAGAGGAAGCTTTGCAGTTTTCACCACGCCATTTAAAACAAGTCCCTGTGCAGAACCATCATTTGCGTGGAGTAATGGGAGGAAGGGGGTGATGCTGTCATTCTCATCTGCTGTCAGGTATGGCACTTCCGTCTAGAGAGACTCAGATTTTATCCCTTCCTCATTTTATATAACGAATGTTGTCCTATATTCTGTCAAGTAACTTCCATTGAGTTCAACAGGAACTGAGCCTACAGTGTTGAGGATCTATTCATGTCTACATAAATATTTTACATATAGTTATTTTTTTGTATACAACAGAGCTAATCTCTTAGCATATGTCTACACAGTGATGTGCTAAAGATGCCTAACTTTCCACCAATAAATTGGCATATCTAGTGTGTTACGTACAAATATATTGTCTCAGGTAACAAAACCAATACTGATTTACCAGCTTGATGATGTGCCTGAGCTAATATTGCTAATATTGCTTGCAAGATATTGCTCATGCAACACCAGCTCTGCACCATGTAGCATTTACATCCTTCAGAAGGTCTAAATTTCACCTGAATTTCTCCATTTTGCAGCTAGATAACTGGTTCATGCAACTTATCTAGGTTTTCTTCACTAGGTAGGTCCAAATAGTAATTATTTTTACTGAATATGAACATCTCTGAATAGCTTTTATGAGCTTAATCAGAGTAAAAGGAGCTTACACGATTGGTACAAACCATCTGAGCCCAGTGAAGTTAGGTATGGTGAACCCCCCCTTTATGTTCAAATAGTTCAACAGTCATTGTAAGTTTTCTGCCATGGACAACTACAAATTGTGAAAAATGTGCTTTCTGACCATGTGCCAGAAGAAAACTGAGCTTAATAAGTTCCAAAACTTAAAAAACAAAAAAACTTCAACAAAGATCATAGAATGATAGAATGGTTAGGCTTGGAAAGGACCTTTAGATCATCTAGTTCCAACCCCCCTGCCATGGGCAGGGACACCTCACGCTAAATCATATCACCCAAGGCCTCGTCCAACCTGGTCTTGAACACTGCCAGGGATGGAGCATTCATAACCTCCCTGGGCAACCCATTCCAGTGCCTCACCACCCTAACAGGAAAGAATTTCCTCCTTAGATCCAATCTAAACTTCGCCTGTTTAAGTTTGAACCCCATTACCCCTTGTCTTATCACTACGGTCTCTAATGAAGAGTCCCTCCCCAGCATCTCTAGAGGCCCCCTTCAGATACTGGAAGGCTGCTATGAGGTCTCCACGCAGCCTTCTCTTCTCCAGGCTGAACAGCCCCAACTTTCTCAGCTTATCTTCATACGGGAGGTGCTCCAGTCCCCTGATCATCCTTGTGGCCCTTCTCTGGACTTGTTCCAACAGTTCCATGTCTTTTTATGCTGAGGACACCAGAACTGCACACAATACTCCAGGTGAGGTCTCACAAGAGCAGAGTAGAGAGTCAAGATCACCTCCTTTGACCTGCTGGTCACGCTCCTTTTGATGCAGCCCAGGATATGTTTGGTTTTCTGGGCTGCAAGCACACACTGCCGGCTCACGTTCATTTTCTCATCGACCAACACCCCCAAGTCCTTCTCTGCAGGGCTGCTCTGAAGCTCTTCTCTGCCCAACCTGTAGCTGTGCCTGGGATTGCTCCCACCCAGGTGTAGGACCTTGCACTTGGCATGGTTAAACTTCATGAGGCTGGCATCAGCTCACCTCACAAGTGTGTCAAGGTCCCTCTGGATGGCATTCCTTCCCTTCAGCGTATCAACCGAATCACACAGCTTGGTGTCATCGGCAAACTTGCTGAGGGCACACTCAATCCCACTGTCCAGGTCAGCGACGAAGATGTTAAACAAGACTGGTCCCAACACCGATCCCTGAGGGACACCACTCGTTACTGGTCTCCAGCCGGACATTGAGCCATTGACCACAACTCTTTGCGTGCGGCCATCCAGCCAGTTCTTTATCCACCGAGTGGTCCATCCATCAAATTGACGTCTCTCCAGTTTAGAGACAAGGATGTCGTGTGGGATGGTGTCAAATGCTTTGCACAAGTCCAGGTAGATGACATCAATTGCTCTACCCCTGTCCATCAGTTCTGTAGCCCCATCATAAAAGGCCACCAAATAGGTCAGGCAGGATTTCCCCTTAGTGAAGCCATGCTGGCTGTCACCAAGCACCTTGTTGATTTTCATGTGCCTTAGCATGCCATCCAGGAGAATCTGCTCCAAGATTTTGCCAGGCACAGAGGTGAGACTGACTGGTCTGTAATTCCCTGGGTATGGGGAAGCTTCTAAAAAGGACTGTTTGTTTCCCAAACTTTGTTCATCTTTAGTTGCATGAATGTAAATGAGATTTGTCCTAATGACCTAATGTAAATGAGATTTGCAGTATGCCTGATTTTGAAAACTCGTATCTGCAGATATTTGACTCTTTGGTTGGCATCTTTGCTATAAAAACCATGTCTGACCCCCACAGGACAGAATTTTAACCAGGAACATGCTACCATTCCCTGCCTGTCTCAGTAAGTTTTTCTCACTATAATACTATGGATGGACATGGGTTAATCATTCTGTGGTGACTGATTTGCAGAAGCACTCAAGCAGTCATCTAAGCATCTCATATTCAGAGTATGGGTGTTTAAGCGTCTCTAAAATTCATGCTGTTTTGATACCTCACATCTCTAAATTCCTCTCCTCCTCTATTATTCATTTGACTGTGAAGGTCTGCTTGGCAGGGATGTGGTAGGAGATTTAGCCATGAGGCTTGGGGTGACTCTGAGTTCCAGTGCACTCTTTCTGAAGGTTTGTCGGAAGCAGTTTGCTCATCTCTGAAAGCAGGGTGATGTGATCGCTCTTGGCAGTCACAGTTTCCCCCACGTATTTTGTTTTGTTCCAAGAATGCCAAGAAAATGTTCTTTCTTTTAGAAAATTGTCTTCTCCCTGCTGAATCCACATTAAAATATCCTTGGAGGGCTCTGCTGTTTTCTTCTGTAGGTTAAAACAACAGGATGTCCCCCTTTCCTCCCCCTAACTTTGAGGAACATCACACTGGGTTGCCTTTTAAAGCTTTTGAGCTAGTCTGTTTTCTATATGCAATCAGCATGATGCCAAAAACCAGCATCTAAGAACCTGAAAACTGCATTTGCTTTTTAGTAGAAGAAAATCAAGATGCAGAGTTATTAGATATCCTCATTCTCTACCACTCAGTAGGATATGTGAATGTGGCAGCTGCTGCTGTGATTTCTATGCAGTGTAGACACATCCAAGTTAACAAGAAACTAGCTTGGTAAGGCATAAGTAACCACGTAGCCTGTCCATTCCCAAATGCCATAAGATTTTCTGTACTGTTTGGTTCAGCCTGCTTGGATCACAAGCCAGGTAATTCCAAAGCAGTTCATATGTACGTTTACGAGACGGTAGGCACAGTGGTGCAGCTAAGATTCATAGGCAAGAAACAGAACTTTTCAGTATCTCATGTTGCTTTTCTACCTCAAGAATAGGTATCTATCTACTTCCAAAGGGGTTAGAGGAGTTGAAAAGCTGATGCCGACAAGACCATCATGTCAGCTGGCCAGAGCAGGAGCTCCACAGAGGACACAGCATGAAGAATTCAGATGAGCGTGACGGAAAAGCACAGTGACACATGGGGAAGCATGTAGTTCTCCATGACCAGGGCAGCAGGGGAACATGAACAGGGGAAGCATGTAGTTCTCCGTCCCCAGATCTAGCCGTTGCAGAAGGGAAACTTTCCATCTCATTGAAGAGTCTTTGACACACAACAAATTTATCGTGTGTCAATCATTTTCCAGCTGAACCATAGTAACTGCTCGTGGTGAACAGGATGTGCTTTGACTTCACTTAAGCCTCTTCCACTGTGTGCTAAAAGATATGAAATTACTTTTGCTGCCTTTTCTTTGCAGTGAAGATCTATCTTATGGTATTTGGAGAGAAGTTTCAGTTAGGAAACTCTCATCTACTTTAGGTTACTAAAAAACAGACTATGAGATATGGTGACTATGGGCAGAGAAAGATAACCCTTGTCCTCCCATTCTTTTCTGATAATAGTGTCCTGAGCCAGCAGCCAGAGTACCACTTTCCCAAACTTGTGTGCTCTTGAACTTGTGTGTATGTGTGCACATATACATGGACACTTCTGCCAGCTCAATGATGTCTTTGGAGCTCTTACTCTTGGTCAACATATAACATTATCTCAAATGCCTACTCAAGATAAGAAAACAAGGGCAAGATTACTTCTAATACCAAATACATTACAATAATGCAGGATATTATCTGTTTCATCCAGACAAAGAAAGAGGAAAAAGAGCACCTCTAAGACTTGTGCTTCCTTACAACTCTTCATAAATGAGGCAAATGAAGAAAGACAGTGGAAGATTTTGTTTTGAATTACCATTTTCAGAGAAATTGCAACTACAGTCAAAACATTGATCTAGCTTGCCAATGTTTAGATGCTAGGGGAAGTCAGAGCAATCTGAAGGTTTTGAGGGAAAAATAGAGATAACAGGAAAAATGCTAAACTGGGCATTAAGAAAAACAGAATCAAAAAACCACACTTTAGAAAGACAGCTACAGTGTATTCCTCAGAGAAGTGGTGGAAACCCCAAAGAATTCATTGCATAGCTTTTTTTTTTTTTTTTTTTTGCCAGAGCAGAAAATATGCTTTGGAGAACAATTCCTCATTGTCATGTGAATTAGGTATATTTCCTACTAGATCTTTCCTGTCTCAGGAATTCTATGAATATGTGAGATAATGCAATAGAGGAAAAGTACTAGCTATGTCTCTCTGCAGCAGAGGGCCAATGTTAATGCAATTCTGTCATTAAAAACTGAAAGGCTGAAGATTTTATTTATTTATTTTAAAGGTGATAATAACCTGTGTGCAAAAAAGATGAGGAATGTGTATAGAAACACAGCTGTACTTCTTTTGTTAACTGGTGTTCCAAATCCTGTCTTGAAACATCACAATTCTTTAGCTGTAGCTAGGGGAATAGATGAAATTACTTTAGGAAATGTTCTTGCTTTTGTTAAGCAGCAGAGCAGAGTCATGTTTCTTTGCAATTTCACTCTCAACTTTAACCTTCATGTTCATGTATGTCTGGTTAAATACCTTTAAGGCTTTCCCCTTCCACTACTTATGACTATATTCCTATTAAATCTGGCATTTCATTGTTGTTTCAAAGAGATTGAATATAGATTCTCCATACACAGCTTGAACCTTTGATATTTGCATCCAAGCATGCCCAAGGAATATCACCGTGTAGCTACAGGAATTTTGTATGAAACAAACACCCTATAAGAGAGAAATAAAGACTCAGATCAGAGTCTTTCATTGTCTGAATAGGTGTATCTTTTTTTGTTTACTTAGAGGTTTGTAATCATACCTCATTTCAACAGAAATGATAATTCAGAGAAACTGGACACTCCTGATAGTAAAAGGATATTTTGTGTGGTCCTCCATAGATCAATTTTATCTCTACTCTGTCTCAAAGAGAAAAAAGCAAAATCATATGGGTCTAGCCACACAAATTTCAGTTCATCAGAGATGCTGGAAGGAAAGTAATAGCTTATCAATTGGAAACAGTACCAAAAAATCAGAATAAAATACAATGCATTATGCAGGCAGCTATGCTGAGAGCATAAATGAAAGATTAATAGTTCATATGTTTCTCATTGTGGTACATTGGCATCTTTGACCAAAGGGAGGGAAAATATCCTTCTGCTGCTGGAATTAAATAATGATTTCTCAGACAGCTGCACTAGATTCATAAGGGGGTTAGCAATCAGAGAGAGATTAAGACCTACATTTTCCTAGAGTCTGCCATGCAATCATTTCCATAGTGCAAAATAAGTCTAAGGAAGCAATTACATGTCTGAATTCTTTTATGCACATGATCATAGCCTGTCTTTGTTGAAACAGTAGATCTATGGAGTTCCTGATGCTGTTTCACTAGGAGAAATACTGCTGTATTTAAGATTTTGCACTAGATAATCATACAAGTAATTTTGTGTTGCCTGTTTATAAGTGTTATTTTACTTCAATAGATCTGATTATGGATGTTGATTATGCAGTTGAGTAGCATACCTTTTCAACTGCTAGGGATGAGATTTACTCCGGGCACTTCAGACATTTTCTTGGTTTAGTTTTATAAAGGAAGTTATTGTTACTTTAAAAGCAGAGTGTAAACAGGTTATACTGCACTTGTTTAAACAGCAGGGCATGCTTCCTTGCATATAGGAGTAACGGTGCCCTCTCCCCATTTCCAGCAGTGATGTATCAGACCTCTCCTGTTCATCCCTAGGACTGCAGCACAGATTGCTCTAGACATGGGGATGCCCTGGGAAGAAACTTTTTGGTCAGAGCTGAGGAGCTTTGCAGCTGAGGTGATCTGGGTTAAATATGGGTGTAACAGACCCCTTGTAATCAGGAGGTACCAGGCACAAGCCTGTTTGGGAATACACATGGATTTCTGTCCCTGATGCTGCACTGTAAAAGGATCACTGTGTGCTTACAATTATCAATTCATCTCTGTATCACACAGTAAACGCAGCACCACTGAAGGTGGGAGGGAAGAATGGACCAGAACTGTACAGCAGGCACTTAGGTCAGATTCCATCCACAAGCTGCTTCTTGTAAAGTCCTGCTGGTTCTCACATGCAAAAATCTAGGCAAGGATCTGGGGTCCCCTCCAATCCCTGGGACCCCTATCTCTGCCCCAGTGTTGTTATGAATCTGTGACAGACCGGATCGATCAGTCCTACACCTTGTTTTAAACTAATGGGTGATAAGATTGGATACATGTGGGACAAGGATCCTGGACCATCCATGTTTCATCATGTCCCAGAAACAAGGCATTAACAAAGTCTTCCTTTATAAAAATCATCTAAGCCCAACAGAATATCAATGTATTTGCACCTAGGCATGATATAATATATCATTTTTAAATGTATAGCTGTAATTATCTGCAAGTGACACCTATCCATAACTAATATTGATTTAGTGTCTAGAGCAAAACTCTCTACAGCAATGTATAAAGTCACTCCATAAAAGAAACTTCTCTGTGACCCTAACTTCTCTGGCTGTACCTGCAGATCCGAGATTTTTGCATTTCTCTACACGGTGAAGATATTCCCTTTGCGCAGTGTCTATATATAGGTGTGTGTTGTATGTCACCATGTTAGTCTTACTACAAAACACAAAAGTTCAGATCCACTCTTGTAAATCAGTAAAGGTCCACTAAAATCAATAGGGCTGCAGTGATTTGATCTCCTTCTGCATCTTAATTTCATTATTTTCTTCCTTTCATGTAAACCAAATTACTATTCCCTAAACTCAGATAACTCATTTTTCTTAAATTTACTCACCACAATGCTAGATTTTTATAGAAATAAACAATCACAGAGAACAGCTATAGTTAACAACAGAAAGATTAAATATAGAACTTGATGCCATAGTGCAAAAACAAAAAACAAACCCAGCTGATATGACATCCTGCTCTAATTAAAGTATGTTAATTATGGGAACAGATTTATTCAAATTATACTTTCTATGTGTAAGTGCAATATATAACAGCTTTTTAAATATTTCTGCAAGCATGGGAGTAAGATAATTGAAATCCCTCACCTTATGTTTCAGTTAGAGCTAGCCAATTCCCATTTTCTAATGGCATGTATGAAACACTATGTCACAACTAAAAAGCTAAGTGAAAAAGCTGAGTTACTGATTTTAATCTGGAGGGATGATTTTAACACTATGACACCAACAGGAACAATAGGGGTTGTTATGACTGTCTGTTTCCTGATGTGGGAGATTTCCAAAGGGACTGAACTAAAAGAAAGCATCAGTCATTTGTACCCTCTGTTTAAAGGCACTCTGCTGTGTGTGTGTGCTGGATGACATGGGTAATGATAATATCAAGGCAGCTCACTTTAGAGCCAGATTGCCACAGATATTGCCTAAGGTAGTCCTTCCATAGATGCCAATGCACTTGGAGGCTTTCAGCTCTCAATTCAGTTGCTTAAACACAAGCAGCAAGTGTCACTAGAAATGTGTTTGGATATATGAGACATTCAAATAGTACTAGTCAACACGAACCTATGACTCTCAGGAATATCAGCTGTATATAGATTTCTGGGATCCGATCAGGCACAGCAAATGACACCAAGTACCTCTGTGTGGACAACTGAATCGAGTCCTCAGGGCTGAATTCATTTTCCCTAGCTAGGTTTGCACAATCTATATTTCTACATCTGAGTTAGTCTCCCTGTCAGACCTTTACACACAGGAATAGGTACAGTGCATTTGGCTTATTTCAGATGTTTACATCGGGATCAGATATCTTACCCCCAGTTCCCTTCACTGGCTCTATAAAGATTTAGTTATTGGCATCTTCATTGTAGATACCTTGGCTTTATACAGTGCTCTAAATACGAATATTGCAGGTCATCTGCTATCCTGCCGGTATCTGAGTTGCCTAGTAGCCCACATTAGCATTCATTCATAACAATTCATCTGTTTACTCTGAAGAATGCCTTTGTGTGCTGTAGATCTGCCTACTTGCATGATTCGTGTTCCTTAAGGCTTACAAATCTGATTAAAACAAAAGGGAAGACCTCTGACTCCATTATTTTGACCACTACTTGGCCACAGGAAGAAGGTCCTTTATTATAGGAAGGTCCTACCCATTATTTCATAGCTGCCTGTCTTTGGTCGAGAGGAAGAAAGAAACATTAATTTAAGCCAGCAAGATGGTAACTGGAAGCTTTCCACTAACTTCGCTAAACTTTGGACTGGAATCATGAAGACATGAAGACCCCTTCACTGCGACTTACTTGCTAAAGTCATACAAGGCGGATCAATGGTCTTGCACTGTTCACATGACACTTTATGCCTTCATTTTAATCCATATGATGTCATCTCTTCACACTATCCCCTGGCTTTGGGGAATTTGACTATGTTTTGATCTGCATTTGAATTGTGAATCTGCACTTCTCTGATGTATAGGTCTGCAGTGGGTTGGCCTTGGCCAGCAGCCATGCACCCACACACCCACTTGCTCACTTCCCTCTCCCTCCCACCTTCCAACAAGTTGGGGGAGTGATTAAGAACAAAAGTGAGAAAATTTGTGGGTCGAGATAATGACAGTTTAATAAGTTTAATAAGAAAAAGTAACAAAAAAAAAGGAGAAAGTGATGCAAAAGCAATCAGTCACCACCACCCACCAGCAGACCCATGCCCACCTTGGAAATCGAGTGCCCACCTCCTACCCCCTTCTTCCTCTACCCTAGTTTTTAGTGCTGAGCATGACGTTATATGGTATGGAATAGACATCAGGCTTATTCAGGTCATCTCTCCAAGCTGTGCCCCCTTCCCAATCTCTTGCCGACCCTCAGCCTTGTGGTGCAGAATGGGAAAAAGAGAAAGCCTTGCCATTGTGCAAGTGCTGTTCAGCAACAGCCAAAACAGTGGTCTGGCATTAACACTGGTTTAGCCACAAATGCAACACACAGCACTGCACAGGCTTCTATAAAATTAACTCCATCCCACCCAGACGCAGTACAGGGTCTGTGGTCATTGCCTTCTTGAAGGCAAAGGCAAAATCAGGGACACTGGAGAACAGCATCATTTATCTATGTGCTACCACCTATTGAGGTTTGGACACTGAAGGGATGAAAGGAGTAGAGCATTTCCAGCATCACAGTGAATATCTCATCTGTCTGTAGCTCCCAAAGCAGCTCAACTGTTATTTAGGGTTAATTGTTGATTTGCTGCCTGGATAGTCTAAAATGGAAAAGCAGTCAGATATTATTCTTTGTCGCTTCAGATTCCCAAAGGCAAATGAAGGTCGTATTGGATTATTTTCATACTGTCTATTTTTTGGCCCTACCAAATCAACAGTATGAGTTTCACTTTAAAGGGAATACAGAAATAAATATATAGGTTTACATGTTAAAATGCACACACCTTTCACTGTGCAGTCTAAACCTTTCACCAGGCAACCAGAATTTCTCTGCTTGTTTCGTATCTCTTTAGATCTCTCCTCACTTTGATTGCAGATCCTTTCTCTTCTGCTCTAAATAGATAGAGATCATGGCTGAATTCTCCTGAACATTTGCCAAGAGAAGGTGCTGGTTTTTATGGGAGGTGTTGGAAACATTGCCAAATACAGACTGTACAGCAGAACACTCAGCTTTTAAAATGGTTTAGGATTATTTTTTTCCCCTGGAAAGTGTCATATTGGCACACAAAATATCTTTCCTTGGTTGTTTGTGTGGAACAGACACCCAATTACTAGCAAGCTGGGGCTCAGTCCATCAGTAGTTGAAGTGTTTTGTTTGGAAGCTCCAGTCTTGCCTTTGGTTTTGTTTTTTCTCAGATGAAGAAACTATTGTTATCACACCATGGAAGCAGCAGTGGTGCCAGCTGTCCCAAATATTGTTTTACTTGCAGCCTCACTGGTACTTGTTTCATTATTGTCTCATTTAATTTAATCTACATACTCTAGGAACATTTTAGTACTTTAAGCCAAAGAGAACACTTGTGGACATTTTTATCACTTATAAATAGAGACTCAGAAACTGGTAGGGTCACCTGGATGCATTTTTCATTTAATATGTAGTTAAGTTAATGATATTGCTTAATAAGAAAGATTTTGCATGAAAATATTGGATGCAGCCAGGAGGTTTTTTATACAATAACCAGTTTTTCAATGTACATTGCTTGCATACTGATACACTGGCCTCTTCTTTTGGGCTGAGGAAATAATTGGAAAAAGCAATGTTTTTTACAGGATTTAAAGTAGAATCATAGAATCATAGAAACGGTTTGGATTGAAAAGGACTTCGAGATCATCCAGTTCCAACTCCCGTGCCATGGGCAGAGACGCCTCGCCCTAGTCCATGTCACCCAAGACCTGTCCAACCTGGCCTTGAAACTTCATCTTTGCTTGCATGATGACAGGTAAGTCACAGTCTGCAATGGGAATCTGGGGTGAATGAGTGTCGTGGTTTAACCCCAGCTGGCAGTTGAGCCTCACACAAGCACCCACTCACTCCCATCCCCAGTGGGATGGGGAGAGAATCAGAAGAGTAAAAGTGAGAAAACTTGTGGGTTGAGATAAGGACAGTTTAATAGGTAAAACAAAATCTGTGTGCACAAGCAAAGCAAAACTAGGAATTCAGTCACCAATTCCCATGGTCAGGCAAGTGTTCAGCCACCTGCAGGAAAGCAGGGCTCCAATATGTGTAATGGTGACTTGGGAAGCCAAATGCTGTCACTTTGAACATCTGCCTCCTCCTTCTTCTGCCAGCTTTATACTCTGAGCATGACACCATATAGTCTAGAATATCCCTTGGGTCAGTTGGGATCTGCTGTCCTGGCTGTGTCCCCTTCTAAATCCTTGTGCGCCCCTAGCTTGCTTCCTGGTGGTGTGGTGTGAGGAGCAGAAAAGGCCTTGGCTCTGTTTAAGGACTGCTCAGCAGTAACAAAAACATCTCTGCATTATCAAAACCATTTTCAGCACAAATACAAAACATAACCCCATACTAGATATTAGAAGGAATTAACAATACCCTAGACAAAACCAGCACAATGAGTTTGGCCAGTGCTTCTCATTATACAGACTGAGTCAAAATGCTGGATTCAGGCATTTTTGTATTTTGGTGCATTCTAAATCACCACTGCTGTGTGTGTTCAACATGTCCTTATCTTTAGGGACTTTTATGAGCTCAGTGGGTAAAAAAAAAAACACAAACCAACAATTGTGTTTGTGGACAAGTAACTGTTCATCTCAACAGATTAAAAACAATTCTCTGTGATATCAGATGTTTGGTGACAGATTTAAGACAACCACAGTACTCCTGCCTGTCCCCAGACAGTACATCATCTCATGAGGGAAGAACTCCATGCTCACTTTGAGTGGGTCATCATGCCCACACACCACTGTGCAATGCTGGGAGTAGATGTTCACTTGTTCCCTTAAAAGCTGTGGGTACATAAACAGGAAATGGTGACTGAACCAATAAATCCTTCCTCTCAGGGCACTGTCACCGTGAGTACCATACTAATATGATAAGGTTTCACTGTATTTTGCTGAAGTCAAGTCCCTGTCAGGCTTCACTGAGTCGTTAGAACATGTTTCTTTTGTAAGCACCTTTCTGTGCTTGGGAAAATGTTTCTATTTTATCCTTTTTTCTCTAAAAGTTGCCTATGCGTTTGTCACAAGACACATAGACTGAAGCACAATTACAGGGCAGAATGTCAACACATTGACCTGAAATATGGAAAGTGCTCTTTCCCTTCCTGAAGAAAAGAAAGCAGATGACAAATAAACATATAAAGGGGATGGGGGGGAGATAAAAATATATCTTACTTCATAATAAGAAAATAAAGAATTCACACAAATTGTAATCCTCAGTGTGAAAGAATTATTATTGCCTTCATCTGAGGTACTGATGAAGTACAACTGAGAAAATAACCAAAGGCAAAATAGAAATAAATATTTTCATCTTTAGAAATAAGACTATATTTGGTGAGCCCATTTATTACCCTGTATTCCTGCTATTCTTCATGGTTTGTATGTGTTTGTCTGTATCTCTTCTATATCCTTTAGTGTCTGCATTAAGGATATAAATGAAGGAATATTTACCTGTGTAAGGTTTTCTTTCGTCCTTCCCAAGGTGAGTTCAGACTAGATTTGCTCTCTAGCGTGCATGGTTTTCCCTTCTGGTTTATTTTATGTGTGGAACGTGTCTCAGTAAACAGAGCTCAGTCTTCACATGAATTGTCATACTTCAATTTATTAGTATATGATCAAAAAGTTTGCCATCATTTAGACAAGATAGGTCATTCCCATGCTTTGTATCTATTAATGAAGTCCATTGTACTTCAGGAGAGGTATAATTATGCTGTTCTGCAAGAGCTTTATGAAACTTCAGTAATGAAGTTTTTTACTAGTTTTCAAGGACCTAAAAAAAGTAATCTGATAATTTAAGATGAAAAAGATACATAAAGGCTTTTTAGAAGGAATAATAACAAGTTATGAAGCTGTCGTGGTTTAAACCCAGTCAGGTAATTTGTTCGCTCACTTCCCCCCCTTTCTTGCCCTCCCCCTGCTCTCGGAGGGACGGAGAGGAGAATCAAAAGAATGCAACTCCCACGGGTTGAGATAAGAACAGTTTAGTAACTAAGGTATAACACAAATCACTACTGCTACCACCAATGATAATAATGATAAAGGAAATAACAAGGGAACAGAATACAACACCTCACCACCCACTGACCGATAACTCGCCCCCCAAGCCCGACCAAGCTCCGACCGATACCTCCTCCAACCCTGCAGTCCCCCAGCCCTTCCGGCTAGCTCCCAGTTACCTCCTGGGCATGACGTGCTGTGTTATGGAATACCTCTTTGGTCAGTTTGGGTCAGGTGTCCTGTCTCTGCTTCCTCCCAGCTTCCCCTCCTCCCTGGCAGAGCATGAGGCTCACAAAGTCCTTGGCCAAACCAAAACATCTCTATCAGCTCTGTTCCCGAGCCGAAAGTCAAAACACTGCACTGCACCAGCTACCAAGGAGGAGAAACATGACTGCTACTGCTGAACCCAGGACAGAAGCACATCAGCAACTTAGAAAGAACTTACCAAGCGCCTGGTAAGAAACTGAAATTAGATGTATAAATTATTTTAGAGGACAGAAAATGCCCCATGAAATGTAGAATTAAATTGACCTCTCAGTTTTATCTGTTCGAACATGTGAATGGCAAAGGTTTTGTCATACATCTTTGTGCTAACCATCAGTATAACTAATGTGTGTCTCCACATCATGCTGCCCTGCCACTCCCCACAGGCCTGTGCTCCTGAATGGTGTTTAAAGTTAAGCTAATGGTCAGGATCAACTGATAACTCTGTTGATTCTGAGAGGAGCTTGAATTCAGGGGTGAGATTACCTCTTCTTGACCGACAGAAACAAAATGTGCAAAAGAAAGGATTCCTGAGTTGCTTCTAACTGGGGACAGAGTCAAAAAGAACTGTGCCCAGTTTTTTCCCAGAAGAATTGCCTTCTCCTATAATGTGACATTTAGTCTTTATGTGAACTTTTGCTAATGTGTCAGATTGCGGATTGTATGAATATTTTGTCCCCAAGGCAGAAATCACACCCAATTCTTCCCTACCACAATGTAATTAATTAATACATTGCTCTTTATCAGAATAATCTTTCTGTCTGCTTTGCATAATTATAGCTGGGTTCATATTTATCAGAAACCTCTCTAGAACAGGCACAAACAAGCTATGCTTTCCTAAGCCCACTGTATCTCATTATGACAATGGAGAGATCATGCCACAGTGGAATTTCTGGTCTCAAGGGATACAGGCCAGGCAATAAGTATGGACATGACTATGAACCTTAGGAAACCAAACTTTTAGTTGTTTAACAAAGTGATGGATGAGACCCCACTGGAAACTGCCTTCAGGGATAAAGGAGCAGAAGACAGCTGGAAGCTATTTAAAGACATTTTTCTTAAAACACAAAAGCTGTTCATTCTGATGTTCAAGAAACAGGGCAGTGAAGGCGGGAGAATGGCCAGGTAAGGACCTCCTGGTCAGACTGAAACACAAGAGGGAATGCGTAGGCAGTAGGAAGCAGGGACACGCATTCTGGGAAGATCATAGAGATACTGCCTGGGAGTGTAAAAGTGAGATCATAACAGGTAAGACACAGCTGGAGTTAAATTTGGTAAGGAATGTGAGGAATAATAAAGGCTTCTGCAGGTATGTCATAAAAGAAAGGCAAAAGAATCTGTATCCTTGGCATAAATGAGATGAGGGAATGGGTGACAACTAATGTGGAGAAAGATGAGGTACTCAACAAGTATTTTCCCTCATTTTTTGTCTGTGAACTGGTCTTCACACACCTTTCCAGTGGAGGGACTGCAAGACAGAGACTGGGGGAATGGTCACACCCATCATAGGAGATCAGGTTTGAGACCACCTGAGAAACCTGAACATACATAAATCCATGCGACCAAATGAGACACAGGACCCATGGTCCTGAGGGAACTGGCAGATGTACTTGCCAAGCCTTGATCACATTTGGCAGTCAGGTGAAGTCCCTGGAGAGTGGAAAAGGGAAATGTTATATCCATTTTAAAAAATGGTCCAAAGGAGAAGCTTGGGAACTATCAACCAGTCAGTCTTACTTCTGTGCTTGGAAAAATCACAGATTACAGCCTCCTGGAAGTGATGTCAAGGCTCATGGCTGCAGGGAGGTATTTAGAGACAGCAAACATGGGCACTAAGGGCAAGCCTTTCCTGACCAACCTAGTGACCTATGATGGAACGACTTCATCAATAGGCAAAGAAAGGGCTATGGATGTCATCAATCTGAGCTTCTGAAAGGTCTGGATGTCATCTATCTGGCCTTCGGAAAGTTTTTTGATGCTGTCCCCCACAACATCCTTCTCTTAAATTGGAGAGATATGGATTTGATGGGTGGATTGTTAGGTTGGTAAGGAATTGTCCAGGTGACTGCATCAAAGAGTTGCAGTCATCAGCTCCAAGTCTGGATGGAAATCAGTGATGAGTGGTGTTTATCAGGGGTCTGTACTGAGACTGATACTCATTAATATCTTTTCCAATGACACAGAAGATAACAGGACTGAGTGCATTCTCAGCAGATTTGCTGGTAACATGGAGCTGAGTGGTGCACTTGATTTGCTTGGGAAGGGATATCACCCAGAGGCCTTTTCACAGGCTTTATGAGTGTGCCCATGTGAATTTCATGAAGTTCAACAAGGCCAGTTCAAGGGTCTTCACTTGGGTTTGTGCAATCATCAGTATCAATCATTGGAATCAGTTCAGGCTGGGTGATTAATTCATTGAAAGCAGTCCTGTAGAGAAGGAGTTGGAGATATTGGTAGATAAAAAGTTGGACGTGAGCTGACACTCAGCCCAGAAAGCCAATCGTATGCTGGGCTGCACCAAAACAAGAGTGCCCAGCAGGTTTAAGGAGGTTATTCTCCATTTAGACCCCACCTGGAGTACTGCATCAAGCTTTGCAGTCCCCAGCACAAGATCATGCAGTTAACTACTCTTTGCACTCTCCTTTGAGCATTTATTCACAGATTTAGGGTTAAATATGAAACCTCTATCAGGGGACACCTCTGTGTTTTAATACTAACACTGAGCCCTGTGTCAGGAGGGATGTCCCTGAAGCAGATTGGTAAGTGATTCATCAATGTGTCTGTGGGATGCTGTATATGGCCAGCTTGACTTTGAATCACCGAACTGTCGAAGAGTACACTATGACAGCGCTGAGTTGTCATCTTCAGGGCATCTCTTCAATACTGATCCTCATTTGACACAACAGTTCCCACTTTCTCACTGTTCTTGCTAGAAAGGTTGGTCCTATTTATGAAGCAGTAACTTGGCCTTTATGAGTCCTAGATTAAATTTCTTTTATCTCTGCAGACTTTCTTTGTGACTTTGGACAACTCTTTTACAAAAAGTTGCATAAAGAACACCTACAGACATGAAGATGTGACTAGTGATTTAAATGGGAGATGGACATCTTTGAAACATCACAGACTACCAAATATCTTATTTCAAATCTTCCTTTTAGTTTTTTAATTCCTCAGTTGCTCCTCAGTACATAGGAGATAACAGCACTCACCTCTCTCATGGGATAAAAGTCCATAAGGATTGTGGTATTTTCCCTGTACCCATATAAGAAAACTGGAAAGTTTTAATGCAGTTAGATGGACAGAGGTACGTCACTATTAGTATCACCTGAAAAATCACAGATTACAGTAGTACTTAATTTATCCTAGAAGGATAACTTTGAAATACCCAAGTTGCATATTTACCAAATAATATAATTATATAAAAAGAACCTGCTGCTAGTCTAAAACCAGTTTATAACAAAAGTTCAAAAAGCAAATGTATTCTTATCAGTATACCTATATGCTCAATGGCACATTATAAAATCATGGGTATATAACAGAAAATTACAGCTGAAATTACATTAGGAAATGCTAGTGGCATCTAGTAGCACATGTCCAAGAACAAAACAACCAAATGCAGATACAGTAATCTGTTTCTACAATAAGGTTATTTGCCTGATCAAATGTTCCTGTCTGTAGCTCTTTCCTTTGGCTTGAAGCATGCTGAAGCGACAGATCAATATTTTCTTCGACCAAAGACTATAAATCCTTATGACAGTGAAATATGGTTTTGCCTAATAGGTTCCAATGCTGCTTGCACAACTGCAGTGTGCCTTTGTAATCGTTATCTTTTCATGGGCAGACCTGAGCAACATGTGGAAAGTTTAGTGAAAAAACCTGTTTTGCAGGATAATAACATATTGGAACATCTGAACTTGAAAGTAATGCCCTTTGACATAATGCCCCTAAAGAGTCATCTGTCTAAGCCTGCCATAATCATAACTATCTCCATCTATTTCATTTGCACTCTGTACAGCAGAAAGCATCTCTTCTACCCACTGCAGTTCCTTTTACAATTGTTTTTTCCTCTGTGATCTGTCGCTTTGCTACTTACGTGGCAGCTTAATACATATTTCTTGTCTAGCCCATGTGTGTGTTTGTGCCTATGTATAGTGTTATTTAGTGAAAGTAAAGTGAACCTCTCCTACAGACTGATGTGTCATCTTGCAAGGGAGAGATGGGGTGGTGGAATTTACAACAGCCATACAATTCCTCACCAAAACAAGACAATGTTGGTCATTGAAGAATATGAGAATAAGCAGGCAGTAAATTCAGGGGACAGTTCAATTATTAGCTTCTGCCTATCTCAGAATATCAAATGAGTTGGCCAAATTTGCTGATCTGATTGAGAGCTAACCCAGAAAAAGACCCAACCAAAAAAATCCATTTTCTTTTGGATCAGTTAGTGAATTACTGATCTTACAGGAGTATTATCAGTGAAGGTACATAAAAAACAGGGTTGACATTCTTTTGTGAGGAAGAGAGCAAGAATAGCCCTTTTGGAGTTAGTTCCTATTATGGATTGATTCAGCTGGCTGTAAAACCACAGAATGAGAGCAGGCCACTTAACAAGCACAATTCTGTCTTCTTTCTATAGCAAGCAGCAAAATGAGTAGGATGTTTTTATTAAAATGCACTTAAACATATGTTTCTTACATACAAGCACCTTAATCATATTTCTCTTTATAACTTCTTGGTATTCCAGTTATTATTTTAATGCTTCATAAGCTATTCCCCATGGTAGAATTCTTGAATGGGAGCCACTGCAGATTGAAGGAAAAGCTCCCAAAATGGAAGACATCCTACCTGATGGGCAGACTGACCAGATATCAGAACATGTGTTTTCACCTGGACAGAAGTGCTGCACTGTGACTTACAGATTGTTTTCCCTTTCTCATATCTTCACTTTGACAGCCATAAAGCACAAAGAATTATACAGGCCTTCTCTGAAAGAGTATTGAGATTTGTAAGAACAAAGTGTGCTCTTGGAGAAATGTGTAATTAAGTAATTAAGCCTTGCTGGGTTTAATGGAAGCAAGAAGAAGTATGGATAAGCTGGAACTGAATCTCTTTTTTTCTGTACACTACAATTTTCTGTACACACTATGTTATTGAAATCTGGAAGAAAAGCATTATTTGGGTAACTAAAGTGATGAATCCTATGCCCAATTTTAGAAACATAGGAGCTTCTACTACTATCATTGACATTGCCTGCTTGGTAAGGCTTGTCACATGTGTCAGCAAGGATTGATGAAGAGTTGATAATAAAAATCTGTCTTTGAAAGGGGTGGGAAATTTGTTTTGGATGGTTAGAATGTGGTCAACGATAGCCTGCTCTATATTGTGTTCCTTAAAAGAAATATCAGCCTTAAAATTCCTTCTTGAAAATTCCCAGCTCCTATCATTGTCCACCATTGGACAAGCTGGAAATTCAACTGAACACACGGGAAAGCTGAATAACAAACAATAAAGATCACAGTACATGAAGCAACTTGAGACAGTAATAAAGGTGCTAGGATTTGATGTAAATGGCACTAAGTCTGTAGCAAAGGTTATGAAAGTCTGCTTACATCAGATACATTGGGTACCTATTAAATGCACAAGATCCTTTTGAGACAGCTGTGTCAATTCATGTCAGAACAAAAGAGCAATAAAGCAGTGGATTCTGCAAAAGTTGAAGATTATGAAATAAAATTCCAGTGGATTTGTTCAGTTGAATGTTGTATTCTGGTTTTTTTTTTAAGATTAAATGCAGACTTTCTGACAAATTCTGACATCTTTATTTCTTTCTTCCCCAGCACAACTAAAATAACCAATAGACACACAAAAAAAACCCTCTCCTGTAAAGACTGTGATATTATTTTTCTTCCAGGTTTTGAAAGCCTGGCTTTTTGATGCACAATTCATTACTTATTTTATGGGTGGTAGTAAAACTAAGTAAGTAACTAACTAACTAGATTTGTGTCCCCTCAGCCCCAACATTAACAGAGCTGTAAGCACTGGTTTATTTGAAGGAATGTTTATTGCTTTTATAGGACACTTTTGGGTAAACTTTACAATGGTCATTGAAAGGATCCTGAAAAAAAGTTACATTGCTACAGCATCTTGTACATTTCATGAGTGGATTTTCAGGTGAGTACTTATTCAGCTTTGTCAGCAAAACTTTTTGTCTAGAATGCCATCATTCTGGGGAATTAAACACATATGTATATAACAGCTAATTCACTGTCTACTACAGTGACTGTATTTATGTGTTAACAATATGTGCAAGCTCTGAGCACAAACCTATAAGAAAAAATAAACCACTTTGTCTTCTCTTTACACACATAATACCACATTTTCTGGTGTATTTCAAGAGTTCCTATATTATGTTTGCATTATGCTTCATAAACTGCACTAAGTAAAGTGATAAAGACTAATGGTGAGCAGATTAGATTGCTACAGAGAGTAGAATGGGTTGATCCAAAATTATTTTATATAATGGGATAAGAGAGATGATGACCCACGAAGAAGTGAGGAAGGCATGGACAGGGTTGGCAGGCAAAGTGTGCAGTGTGATGTGGAACAGGGAGACCTTGACATCAATAACAGGGCTGAGGGGTGCCCAGCCCAAGATGCACACCAATAATGAAGTGCCTACACCAACATTAATGTTGGGGAAGTTCTCACACCTTTTCAGTGAAATTTGCATGGCTGCGGGCCCATCTGAAGTGCTTTTATACTAATTCAGACAAGGATGGGGATGGTTGATATCACAGCATGGCCACTCTTTAGTATCTTTAAAGGTCATTATGATCAGGGGAGTTTCCTGAAGATTGGAAGAAAACAAATATCACTCTTGTCTTGAGTACCAAGGAGGGCCACATAGTCCAACTCCCTGCCACAGCAGGGACACCTTCCATTAGATCAGATTACCAAAAGCCCCCTCCCTGAACACTTCCAATTATGGGGTGTCCACAACTTCTTTGGGCAACCTGTTCCAGTGTCTCACCACCCTCACAGTAAAGATCTTCTTCCTCATAGCTGATATAAATCTACCCTCTTTCAGTTTAAAACTACATTCAAGTCCCACTGACTATGTTGTGGATGAAGATATTAAATAGATCTGGTTCCTGTATGGACCCTTGAGGACACAACTTGTTACTCGTTTACACTTGGACATTGAGGCATTTACTATAACTCTTTAGAAGTAGCTATCAGTCAATTCATAATCTGTTTAAGTTTATATCCATCAAACCCTTGTCTCTCCATTTTAGTGGCAAAAATAATGAGTGGGACAGTACCAAAGGCCTACACAAGTCCAGGTAGATGACATTAGTACCTGTTCCCTTGTCCACTGATGTAGTCACTCCATTTTAGAAGGCCACTATAACAGTCAGGAACAATTTGCACTTCGTGAAGGCAGAGGGAGATGACACCGTCCTTCTGATTTAGTGAGACAGATCTAGTGTGCCATGTCCAATGCTGGTGGCTGGATCAGATGATCTATAAAGGCCCTTTCCAACTTCAACTATTTTGTAAATACATGATTCTTTAATGGGACCTTTTATTGAAAATCAGCTTATATAAACACAATTCTGTGTGGAAAACTATCCAAAGGAGCCATGAAAACTGCATAATGATCAATTTCAATATAACCAGAACATGATTAGAAGACTGCTGATATGCTAGAGTTCTTTTGTAGAAAATCTAGTGATTATGCAAAGATGATGTTACAAGAACTTATGAAAAATGCAACACCATATCTTGGAAACATCAGTAAGGCAAAACCAAAAAAAAAAGCCCTCACCAAGAAGCATCAAGAAAGCAAAGAAAATAACATTGCATTTACCTCGGGGAAAAGGCAGTTTAATAAACTTAAAGAAAATATTATTTAAGGAAGATGAAACACAGTGAAATATTTAAAAATCTGGAGTTGATAATAGATAAAAATAAATAATTAATTATTATGAATGTGGAAGCAATACTGCATCTAAATAGCAGGTTTTCAAATGTCACATAATGTGATTTTCTGCTGCTTACTCTGAGACTTTGCATCACAAAAGAAAGACACCTGGTGAGATAACATCTGGTGTGCTCATGGATTTTGAGGTCATTTTTATAATTTAGTCTGACCTCACTCAGCAAGAAACTTCTGACATCCACCTTCTCGCAGTTCAGGCTTCCTCTTGAAAGCTTCTTGGAAGTTTCGATTTCAATATTGTCCTAAACTTGTTGGGTTATGAGTAAGAACCACCACTTGGGAGGATGATCATGTATCGTGGTTTTGCTCTTAGGTCTTTAGGCCTAAGAGACCTAACATCTGGAGAGAAAAGGTGGAGCCAAAAAGATGTGTTCTCCAAAGAAAGGAGGGGAAATAAAGACAGGGTCCAGAAAGAAGAAGGTGAAGGTCCTGGCTGGGGGAAACACCCTGGGAAAAGATTGGAAGATGGAGGAGATACATGGTGATGAGTGCCTGAGGACTCCCAGGGACCCTGGCCAATAGGATCTGTGACTGGTAAGTGGTAACTGTGAGCAGCAACATGATCCCAGAGCATCATGGACCAGCTGTGACCTTTGTGCATGGGAGGGGAGTTAAGACTTGGTGAGCATAGTGCTGCAGGGGAAATTGACTGCGATAATCAAGCAGGAAAAAGCTCCTACCTCCTTGCTTCTTAAATAAACTCCAGTAATCAGATACAATACAGGTTGTCACTGTACAATTCAAGCACTTCAAGAAGAATTTCTGATTTATTATAGGATACATGGCCACTTTGATGTTAGGAAAAGGGGTAGCGGGTTAAAACTTAAACAGGGGAAGTTTAGGTTGGATATAAGGAAGAAATTCTTCCTTATATTCCAGTGAGGTACTGGAATGGGTTGCCCAGGGAAGTTGTAAATGCTCCATCCCTGGTGGTGCTGAAGGCCAGGTTGGACAGAGCCTTAAGTGATATGGTTTAGCGTGAGGTGTCCCTGTCTGTGGCAGGGGGGTTAGAAGTGGATGACCTTAAAGTCCTTTCCAACCCTAACTATTCTATAATTCTATTCTATGATCCTATGTTAGAGAAAAACAAAACCAACCAAAAAACTCCAACCCAAACCACGAAATGATTTTCTATCATTTATTTTGCACAAAGTGCATTTTTCCTTGATTTTTATCAGTTAACAATGAAAGAAAAAGAAGGCAAACCTGCTTATGGTCATTGTTTTAAACCAAAACTGTAAGACATATGAAAATACCAACAAAATGTAAAACCTCTATCTATAAGGAACAATAAGGGATGGAAAAGATGTTGAGAGTTCAAGTGTCCATCAGGACCATTACTTTTGACTCATGAATACAAAAATAATAGGTATTTTGTCTTCCAGAAGTGAGATTACTTAATCAAATACATAGAAAAATATCCAACCTTCTTTAAAAGGCTATAAAGTCCAAATCTTAAGAACTAGTCTCAAGCTTTTACCCACTGACAACATCTATCGTAATGCATCACTTAGCTCCCAACAGCAATTCAGCCTAAATTTTGAAGATGCTTTTAACTGCTGGGTGTGAATTTTACTTGAATATTCTAAATTCATGCAGAAGTCTTGGATTTTATTTTTGCATGCCTTAAAACCATGAAGTTCTCCATTTGCAGTCCCACAAGAGTTGTGTTTTTGTCCTTTCTACATAGACGTAGTCCTAGAAAGGAAGATTAATTCCCTGAACTAGGATGCATCTTAATAAACTTCAGACATAAACAGTGCAGATACTTCTATTTGAGCTAATTGTCTGGGCTCCCAGAGAAGAAAACCAGTAACTGTAAGCTTGCAGTTAATTTGATTTATATTAGAGGCTTCCTTTAGTAATGAATCAGAAACTATTTATTTATAGCCATTAAAATAAAGGGAACCTAGAAAAGGAGGTTTATATGAAATATTTGCCTTGGGAATATTAGCTTTACATTATAGTGAAATAAGATTCATAGGCAAATGATACAGTATGGATCGTTTTGGTGCTGACTACAAGCAGTGACTTCAGTGTGCATCAGGGGCTCACAGAGCTCTAGTTAACCAAGGACAACCTGGAGGCAAAAGCTCTAGTTAACCAAGGACAATCTGGAGGCAAAACCTTGTATCAATGTACATGACTGCAAGGGACATCAGTGTACTCAAACCTTTCCTAACTCTAGTCCCTCTGACCTTATTGTCTTCTGTAAACTATTCAAGTTCTTGATTACTCTAATTGCTTGGAAACTGTGCTTTATAATTTCTGCTTTATCCAGCTCAGGGATGCTCTAACCTAAACTAGTCTCATTGCTCACTGAATCCTGGTATGATTGTTTTCTCTGCACTTCCCTCATTATCAGATGCAGTGACCATTAAAGAAACCCGATGTCTTTAATAAGCTGGATAGACTGACCTCCTAAAGCTTTACATCAACAAACGTGACTGATAGAGCATTTTTGTTGTCCTCCTGCCATCTTCCGTCTTGCACAAGTATTTTTTGTGCATCCTTTAATGGAAAATTGAACTACAGAACTGTTGGGGATCTTGACAGTGCTGTGTACTGAGACAAAGCAATTTCTTTATTTTTCTTTGACAGCCCTGCTTTTTATACTTCTGAAGATGATTTTAGTCCTTTATGTTACAGCATTTCACTGCTAGTGTGTTGAGATGATATTCTATTGTTGAACAAAAAGGGTTAAGTTTTCTCTGACTTACTACTCTCCACATAAGGTGGACATAAGTTCGGTATGAATTTCCTGCTATTGCACATGTTGCTGAGTCATTGATTATGAGAAAACAGTTTTAAGATACTTCAGAATATGCTGTTGGAGAAGCATGTCTTCACTATTTATCTCACTTTTTTTTCCTTATCTTCAAGATATTGAGAACTTTACATCATAAATTGGTGAGTTCATGGATGACTGTCCTTGAAGAGCTGCTACAATAAGTGACACTAATCCACTTGATGTTCTATTTATTCCACAGAAAATAAAACACTGTGTAGTACTTTCTCAAATGCCCTGCAGGAATCCCAGTGTGCTACATCAATATGTTTACCCTGATCAGATGGATGAATAATAGCAGCATAGAATGGGAAGAGACATTCTATGTCATTGAATACAGTTTTATTTTACCACATTTATGTAATATGCTTATAGACTGCTCTATAGAAAAACAGATATGTTTGCCTGACTACTACAATTAACCTGTTGCATCACAACTTTGTTACTCTTATGACTAAAAGCCTTCTTCTAAATTCTGGCCTGAGTTTCTTAATTATAATTATCTTTCTTTGTCCCACAATTGTCCTTTTTCTTAAATAGTTCTTCTGTCATCTTCAGATTTAGCCCTAGATATAGTGCTATTCAGTTACAGAGATATTTCTAAACAGAATATGTTTGCTGTTGTTGGTTGGTTGTTTTTTTTTTCCTGGTAAAACAAACCCAATTCTTCTACTCTAGGGATAGTTAAACAGTGTCATTGTTGTGGATTTTTGTAGCAACTATTTTCAGCAGTTATACTATCATCAGGAAAATTATAAGGTTATTCGATAAGCCACATGGATAGCCATTAATCATGGGGTTTGCTCCTTTGTGTACTGGATATGCATTTTATCATTACACTGTTTTCTCTGGGGTTTAAGTCAAGCTAAGCAGTCTCCAGCTGTTGCAAGATCTGTCTGTCCTACTTAAAAATATAAACTAGGTTGATGGTCTTTTTAGTCAAGCCTCACAGCTCCAATTTATTCATTCAATTAATTAATTAATTAATTAAAATGAATTTTCTGAGAAATAAGTTTCCAGGTTTGAAAATGTTGAATCTCAACAAATCCTGCTTTGAACCACCTTTATTAGGAATGCTATGCAAAAATATATACTGAACACTTTTCCTTGTTGTGCATCCTCACCACATCCTCTTACATTTCCATTCAAATGTAACAATGGATGCATACATTACTTAGGAACTCACATTCATTGTAATATGCTTAGTTACTGGGTCATGACCCATGATTTTTACTGAGCCATTTAAACTTCAGTGATTGTTTCACTTTCTTTATCAGCTTGTTGCAATAAATATTCTATTTGAATTCATTATGTTCAAGTGGTTCTCTTTCCATATCATATTTCATATTAAACTAGAATAGTCATTTTCACCTCTTCTTTTAATCAAGACTATTTTGTGTAAAGAAGGATTCTCTGTGGTTTTGAAATCATAGCTTCTTGTGCATCCAATAATATCCTTGAAGAAGTTACAGTGTTGATTAACACTTTCTTCTTTAAATTCATCACTTCATATAAAACGTCATTAAATATTGGGATTAAATTTATCACTTAATATAAAACATCATTAGTGTTACAATGTTAATGTGAATATAATCTCTTCAACTCAGAGGAAGACTTGCCAATGCCTGTTGTGATTATAAATGATGAGGAAATCATAAAAATTCTGTAAGCTTAATGATGTCCACCTTTTATTCATCACCAATCTAGTCATAGCTGATACAGGTGACTAATCCCTTTGTCTTCCTGTCTGATTCCTCTTGTTATTTCAGAGTCAGCTGTCTAATTTGTCAGTTTTCCCAGTGCTTATCATTGCTACTTAAAAGTGGCCTCCTGGATTTGTTGCTGAGTCCTGTAACTATTTACTTTAAACCTGCTGCTTTACTTGAACATGCAATTGTATCTGTATTGCAAAACTTCTTATAACAAGATACTGCTTCTTGAAAAGGGCTATATCTATCTCTACAAGAGAAAAAAGGCCTTTCTAATGGTAAGGCAGGATGTTACTGCAGAAATCAGGACAACCAGGCCTCAGCGAAGTCTAGGATATTGTCAATACAGTGAGAGAGAACAGAAAGGAAATACCACTTCTGCAGGAACAAGTTTTTACTTTTCAGGAAAAAAAAATAGGGTATTAAAACATTTCTATGTGAAAGAAAATTTGAGTTGCATGTACATAATGATGCCCAGAAGGTATACTATTTCCTTACTAAGCTGCTACAAGAAAATTGCTTTCTCATTAAATGAAAATCCTTAAGATAATTACGGAGGGGACAATCCCTATTCTTTACAGTGATGAAATTGCAGGATATCACTAATGTTGGAAGGGACCTCTCAAGGTCACCCGGTCCAAACCCTTTGCTCAACCAAGGCTACCTACCGCCAGATACCCAGGACTGTGTCCAGACAATCTTTTAATACCTAAAGTATGGAGCAGCCACAACCTCCCTGGCAGCCTGTGCTACCTGTGCTAGTGCTCAATCACCCTCACAGTAAAAGTGCTACCTGATGTTCAGAAGGAACCTCCCGTGTTTCAGTTTCTGCCTCTTTTCCTGTCGCTAGGCACAACTAAAATGATCCTGGCTCCATCCTTTTTGTACCTTGCCTTCAAATATATATACACATTAATAAGATCACCCCTGTTGTGGTTTAAACAAAGTCAGCCATAAATCACACAGTTGCTCTCTCACTCCCCCCCCCCCCCCCTTTTTGCCCTCCCCCTGGTCTCGGAGGGTTGGGAAGGAGAATCAAAAGAATGCAACTCCCACAGGTTGAGATAAGAACAGTTTAGTAGCTAAGGTATAACACAAATCACTACTGCTACCACCAATAATAACAATGAAATAACAAGGGAAGAGAATACAACACCTCAGCACCAGCCCACCAATACCTTGCCCCACCCTCCCTGACCAAGCACTGACTGATACCTCATCCAACCAACCACAGTCCCAGCCCTTCTGGGTAACTCTCAGTTACCTCCTGGCCATGATGTGCTGTGGTATGGAATACCTCTTTGGTCAGTTTGGGTCAGGTGTCCTGTCTCTGCTTCCTCCCGGCTTCCCCTCCTCCCTGGCAGAGCATGAGACTCACAAAGTCCTTGGCCAGACCAAACATTTGAGCAGTAACTAAAAACATCGGTGTTATCAGCACCGTTCCCAGGCTGAAAGTCAAAAACACAGCGCTGCACCAGCTACCAAGAAGGAGAAAAAATGACTGCTACTGCTGAACCCAGGACAACCCCTGAGCTTTCCCTTCTTCAGGTTGAACAACCCCAACCCTCTCAGTCTGTCTTTATAGGAAACATCTCCAGATCCTTCATCCTTTTTGCAGCTTCACTGGATTCTCTCCAGTATGTCTTCTGTAGAGTCCTGGACTGTTGTGTCCAGTTGTGGACTCCACAGTTCTGATGGGGCTTACCTGTACCTCGATTTGCTGTCAACTCTCTTCCTAATACAGTCCAGGAGATTATGTGGCATGTTTATTACAAAGGAACATTGCGGACCATGTGAAACTTGTTGTCCAGCAGAACCACCAGGACCTCTTCTGCAAAACTGCTTTCCAGCTGCTCAGCCCTCAGCAGGTATTGCTGCATGGGTTTTTTATTCCTTCCCAGGAGCAGGGCATAGCTTTTTCCTCTGTTGAACTTTATGATGTTCTCATTATCCCAGTTCTCCATCTGTCGATCTACCTCCAAATGCAGCACAATGTTTGGATGTGAGAATTCATTGGTCTGAATCAGGAGGGGAGGAATTTCAGTCCATACCCCACAAGACTTTGTGACTCCCATACATATTTCATCTTTGGTGTTCTCCTTCATCAGGTGATTTCATATTTAGACACTGAAATGAAAATATTCTCATGAAACACTTCCATTTGACAAGCTGTGTTTTCAGATATTTAACAGCTCATTTTATGCCTTCCAGACATTCTGCATTATTTTCATTTCAGGTAGTGGGTACAATCCTACTTATTGCCTAGGTACAGAATGAAAGACATCTGTGCTCCTAGTTATACTAAGCCAGCTAAGGGGAAGAACGTACATTACTGCTTCAGTCTGTAGAGAAATTTCTAGATTCAAGGTCATAAGTCAAGAAAAGAATTAGCTTCACAAAGGAGGTATTGAAACAGTGTGGGGAGAACTTGAAGGGATATCATTGTAATTCCTCCATCTGGCAACAAACACTCTGTCATTTGCTGTCCTAATAAGGAACACAGTGATTAAATATGGGTAAGCACTCAGGCTAGTTGTGATTTTTTAATTAAAAGAAAAGCAAATTGTTTTGATTTTTTATCATAAGAAAAAGATTTATTGTCAACCTTTGTGCACAGATGCAATTCCATTCAAATTCTGACTAAGCCTCTGAAGCAGAGAACAAAACCCAGCGTGGCCTTGTTTAGGTTTTTCTTCAGAAATACAGAAACACCTGTAATCAACTGCATTTGCTAATGGATGGTATTTTATGCAGCAGCAGTTTGGGTTTATTTTTGCTGGTTTTGGAAGTACTCATAGACTGCCATATTGGTATGTCCTTTAAATATAGCACAGGTTGCATAGTAAAGATCTGACTGAGGTCCTGTGAAGAAGGAAAAGGATCAGATATTGAGGAATGTTTGAGGGGTCTGTTAAGTCTGTATATTTGCAAAGTCTCTCTTTCCCTGCAAGAACTAACTCCTTATTTTCTATTTTTTTCCTTTTTTTTTCCTACCCTCTTTCCTTAAAAAGCTGCTACAGATCATTTCCAGAGAGAAGGATACTGTGCTGGAATGACTTCAAGGGTGAACACCACACTTCTATTTACAGAAATGTTTGAATCGAAAAAGTAACAGCAATGCACAGAGTCAGGCACTTGTGCAGGTATCTGAATAGTAGGACTTGTTGACAGCTATGTCAGAGCATCATGCCTGCTAAAAATGGTCCAGTTTGGTGCCAAATCCCATTAGAATCATAGAACATCCTCTGTTGATTTCAACTAGAGACTCTGCTTGAAGTAAAAATGCATCCTCTGAAATATAATACCTGTTTATTACCTTTACATAATACTCGATTACTAGCAAACAAGAAGAGTAAAATCATTGTTTTCAATTCCAGCAGTCCCTTTTGCTCATAATTGTATGCCAGCCTACACAGGTGAGTGGCAGTGAGAAGTTCTTATCATCTCAAGGTTGTTTAATGGTCTACATGAAGTGAGTTTTCCAAGCATAAAGTCTGGACATAGTGTAGTTAGGACTCAGTCTTCCCTTATCGATACTGAAACCTTTCACCACACTGTCATGGAAACATGTAGCCAACAAAACATTCTGTGCCTTGCCTGTGACAGTTCTTAAGAAGCACCATATTAATCCATTAAGCATCAAAAATAATACGCATATTTAAAGAGAAAGAGTGAGACAAGAAGAGAGAAGGTTGTAAATACTAAAATATGTCCATTTGTCCTGTAGCAGTATTCTGAGATGTTTTTCACATTGGTTGCTTCACCCAGTTAATCCTGTTAAGTGTAAATGATGAGTCAAGTTGACAGCTTGGTCCCTATTTATGCTTGTATTTTCTTTATACTCAAATTTTAAATAAATGTAATTTGATGGGGATGAATAAACCCCTTAGGCCTTTTTACTGAAACAGCTCAGGAAGAGGCTATTTTAAATGGAAGTAAAAGAATGCAAACTAGAAATACCTGAGAGCAAACCAGCAAAATAGTTCTAAAATCCAGCATACCCTAGTAACCAAGTAAAGAATGAAAATGAAAGAGAACCTTTATAGTAAATGTATCCACTGTCTAAAAAGCACAGCTTGGTCAACATCACAAACTACATGAGCAGAAAAATGTGAATATCTCTTTAATAAGGTATAATGTTTGTTGGAGAAGATGAAGCAACAATGGAAAATATTCTTAACAGGCAGCCTGAACATGAAATTATCAATAAATTCATAAATTGGACATATCCAAAACTACTGGCTGATCTAAGCAGGTACTCTGATCATTAGTGTAATTATCACTTTACGCTCAATATATGATTGAAATACTGATGAAAGCTTTACTCCTCTCCCATTCTGTCTCTTCTCGTGCATTTTGCAACTTGCAAAGAAAAAGGAAAAAAGAGTTTGTCTTTGCACACAGCTCCTCACAGACATGAAAGGCCACTCAGGTGAAAGCACAGACATCATAGGTTATCCAGCAGTGCTTAGGACCTTGGTGTTGCAGGATATGGCAGCCAGAATCTGAACAGAGATTGTAGAAATAGATACAGAGTTAAGTTCCTTGAAGTCCTATTTTCTATTTATATTATTGGCTGAAGCACCGAGTTGCAGGTCCCAAGTGGCCTGTGTTTGGAAACAAAGAACGTGATGATTCTTCACTTATGAGGGTGGTGAGACACTGAAACAGTTTGCTCAGAGAAGCAATGGCTGCCCCATCCCCAGCAGTGTTCAAGCCCAGGTTGGATGGGGCTTTGAACAACCCAGTCTAGAGAAAGGTGTCCTTGCCCATGGCATGGGGTTGGAACTGGATGAGCTTTGAGGTCCCTTCAACTCAAACTATTCTGTGATTCTATGATTTCATCTGGGACAAGAAGCAAGTGTCTGCCCTGACTACGCTTAGGTCTCTAGGAAGTTAGTAAGGGAAGTCTGGGCTTACCAGACTGGCTCACAGCTCTAGTAACCAGAGCCACTGGCTGTGAGCTTCTTCCCAGCACTGATCTGAAACAGAACCTGTGGGCATATCTGTGTACAAGCAATGTGACTGGAGGAAAGTCAGGGTAGGTCCTTGCTTTAGCTGACAGCATAGGCACAACTGCCTTGGGCTGGCTTCTTGGGTGAGGGGACACTGGAAATAATCTTTAATGCTGTCAGAAAGGTTACAGAGGTTTCCATGACTCCTGAGAGATTTAGCTTTTTCAAGATGTGCACTGACTGATATATTGCTCCAGACTGTAGAGACACCAGTACAGACCAGAGAGGTTTCGGCTAGCACAGAGTGATATAATTCTTGTCAGACTGACATTCATCCTCATTTGCTTCCTCTTTCTCTCAGCTGGGAACCAGATTTCAGCAGCAAGCAGAAAACTTACAGGAAAAAGAAGTAAGGGAAAAAATATAAAGCTTCACAGTATCATTCTGTGCAGATGTTAGCAGCTTAGGGGTATCCATAGAGGTTCACATACCCGCAAAACTTCAAGCCGAAAGATAGATGACACCTAGTCTAATCAGCACTGGTCTCCAAACAGGCATTCATTGATTTCAATCTTGTTAAATCATGTTGTAGTTACTCAAAGACAGAAGGAAGGAAAGAAAACCAAAACAGAACTCAGCAATAACCAAATTCCCCAGGAGATGAAATCAGCAATTTTACTGACTTCTCAGGCTAGAGAACATGAGTTTGAAAGGATTTAAAGCATAGGCAAGGAAAGCTGTTGTGTTTTACAACGTGGTAACATAACAGAAGTAGCTGCAGAGAAAGTAGATTTTTAAAGACAAACTGTGGAGAAGACCTTGAAACAGGAGTAAGAAAATATATTCCAGTGAGATCCAAGCTTTCATGAAATCCATTTTCTCATAAGAAAATATGAAGCTGTATTTAATTTGGGGTATGTTTATAAGTTCCTTTCTGAGTCTGAAATTGCCATCTATACCCCAACCTCTAAGTCTCCAGACAAAAAGTGGTTTTAATACTTTTCAGAGAGAATACTGTGAACTAGGAAAACCATGCAGTCCAAAAGCAGAAATCAGTCTTAGTTCTGGGCCCCAGTGTCTGAAATGTTGTAAATGGCAGATCTAAAACAGATGCCCAAGTATTCTTGGGTTATTTGTTTTGTTTTGAGTTTCCTTCCTGTCTTTTACTAAATGGTGAAAAGTGTCCTCAGATTTCACAGAAGGCATACTTGCTTTGTGGCAAATGGGCACTTACAGAGAGGGAGGGCTTGGGCTGGTTCAGAGTTTGGCAGAGTGTGCCAGGTTGTACATTCTTCCCAGTCTTTCCAGTCACTTAAGGAATACTTCAGGACAAACATATTTTTCTGTTATCCCCATTTGTAGAATCACAGCACCAGAAATGGGCTTTAAGCCATTTAAAGTGACATCATTCTTACCATGGAGATATAGCAACCAGATACCACTGCAATTAATACTACTTACTATCCTCCCTTTGGGTGGAGTGAAACTTAATCCACTAATGCTTGTAAAATGCTTCGAGAGTCCTCAATGAAAGCCAGAATAAGAATGTAAAGCATTAGACTTGTAAGTGACAGCAGAGTGCACTGTGGAAGGAAGAATAACAATAAGATCATTGGGTTAAACTCAGGGGAATATTCACTTGTTCCTCACAGCATCTCTTTCCGAAAAGCATGTCTCAGTAGCAGCTCTAATCCTGATGATAAGCAGTACTGACTTCAGATGAACACCAGTGCATCATAAGGTCTCCTCCTTTTGATCCTGAGCTGGAGGGACAGTATTGTACTGAGCTTACTTACTGAGAAATTACCCTGTTACTTATATGTCTCTCCATTTCTATGGCAGTGTCCATTGATGTTTTAGAACAGGCGGTTGTTAATGCTGTTCTCTTCTGGAGCCAGTTAGTCAGCACTTGGATACTGCAAAGGGATTGTCTCCTGCTATACATGGCTTTAGCCTTAAAAATACCAAGGAATTCACTGAAGATTCATCACTGTCTCCCTGAATAGTTCAACTGCCAATACTTTTAGGACAGGCCTGATGACCCTTTACTGCTTTTAGCCATTTAGTATGTACCATGTTGGAAATGATCATCTGGAAAAATCCCCTTCAGACAACTGGCCAAGACTTTAACCAACTGACCTGCATGTCCCAGTCTTATCTGGTATGACCGTGTCAGGTGCTTACAGTATGACTGCGTCCTGGATTAAACACTGTAATTTAACCAAGTAGCATAAGACTTGGAGCCTTGATTCAGATAGGGCAAACATAAACAGAAAAGCCAGTGATGACAGAATTTATTCCTTGTGCTGACCATGGACTACTGAGGAATGTAGATGTGCCTTTAAAGAGATGCTGCATATGGCTGTAAGTGTATATAATATAAAGTCGTGGCATTTCTCCAGTCCAATGATTGATGCTAAGCACAGAGCATTTTCCTCCACAGCCCACCAAACAACTTATAGGGTTACCTTGTACACTTTGTAAAATTCTCGTTATAGACACAGAGAAGTTAATTAAGAGTTGAAGAAAAAGCAGAAGACATTATTAGCACACAAGCATGGTTATTTCATAGTGTCGTTTTGTCATATTTAACATAGCAAACCCAGAAAGTAAAAAGCTATGGTACCTGCCTATGAAGTAAAATTTTGGATGTTTTAGGTGAGTGACACTCCAATGATTCCTGTGCTTGAAATAAGTGACTTTTTGTTGTTAGGGTGAGCAGAGAAATGTCATTCTGTTTGGCACTCTCACATGAGAGTCAGCTGCTTGTGTACCTTGGGAGTTCTACTCTGTCTCACCTAAGAAGTGTAGTAATTTGCTTTGATAGCAGCTCCCATATTATTCCCAGATGCCTGTTGTTTGCACTTCTTTTTCTTTGTGGTCACCCACAGAACAGGATTGCCTGAGAGTATACACACCTCACTGACCTAAGTAGAAATCATCTGTCAGTGAAGGATAATAATCATCCACCAATAAAATAAACATCAAATCCTTTTTTTCACCCTCCTTCCTTCCATTATTCCTCTCAAGTGAGCAACTCAGTCACTCCCAGAGCACAGTAATCAGAGGAATGAAAGACAAAGGAATCACTTCTGCAGTTACAGGGGGCAGACATTCACCTGGCTAAGATGCAGCACGAGCACTCACAGCTTCTGTAATGGACATTCAATTTGATTTGTAAATGTACAAATAGCTGCCATGCTACTGCAAAATTGTCAGGGAAAAGACCTACCCCAATCCTGGCCGTTTCTCTTGCCATAGCTGAAAGTAAAATTACTATTTTCCTTCAGGAGTTGCTGGGAGGCAGGTAGAATTGTCATAGAATCATCTGGAACATCTTAAAACGGGAAGTAGTGCTATCTGTTGCTCACATCCAGCTGCCTTTATATATGTAAATTATATGTTGAAATTATTCCATCAAAAATTCTCTTGGTCAAATGGTCATTTCAGAAATGCAGATTAATGATAGTGCGTTTTATAGAACAGAACAGAACAGTTGGAGAGGCACCTCTATCTAGCAGTGGTCTACCTTCTTCTTCAGGATTAGTGACCAGCAGGTCAAAGAAGAGGATCCTGCTTTACTCTGTGATCCCTTCACTCTGCTCTCGTGAGACCTCACTTGGAGTATTGCGTGCAGTTCTGGTGTCCTCAACATAAAAAAAACATGGAACTGTTGGAACAAGTCCAGAGAAGGGCCACGAGGATGATCAGGGGACTGGAGCACCTCCTGTATGAAGATAGGCTGAGGAAGTTAGGGCTGTTCAGCCTGGAGAAGAGAAGGCTGCGTGGAGACCTCATAGCAGCCTTCCAGTATCTGACGGGGGCCTACAGGGATGCTGGGGAGGGACTCTTCATTAGGGACTGTAGTGATAGGACAAGGGGTAACAGGTTAAAACTTAAAACAGAGAAAGTTTAGATTGGATATAAAGAAGAAGCTCTTTACTGTGAGGGTGGTGAGGCACTGGAATGGGTTGCCCAGGGAGGCTGTGAATGCTCCATCCCTGGCAGTGTTCAAGGCCAGGTTGGACAAAGCCTTGGGTGACATGGTTTAGTGTGAGGTGTCCCTGCCCATGGCAGGGGGGGTTGGAACTAGATGATCTTAAAGTCCTTTCCAACCCTGACTATTCTATGATTCTATGATTAAGCTTTGAGTTAGTCATATTTCTTTTCTTCTTGTGAGTATATGTGGAGGAATGGCAAAGCACACGTCACCACAATTCACAAGCTCAGTTTCAGAAAAATTATCAGAAGATCACTGATATTTTAACACTTTTTAATCTGAATCCTACTTTGCTTGCTTCATAGCAGTAAGAAAATGAGGAAGAGTGCACAGACATGCCATGATTTTGAATAATTGTGTTTTCTTACTAGATAGCAGTGCTTTCATGAGTCAGTTTTGTGAATGCATTGCTGTAATCTTCAGCAGGAGGTAGTGACACACATTAGATGGTTTCCAGAGTGGACAAGTCCTTTATCCTTAGTGTCAGCAAGCAGGGAATAAGGGCTGATCTGCAGGAGAAAAAGAGACATGAGTTGAAGCCAGGCAGGCAGGGCAGTGCTCTTGAAGATAGGGATACTGTCCCACAGTACCCAAACCAGAAGAGCAGAGCAGGTCTGGTGACAGTAACAAGGGGAAAAACACTGTAGGACCGCTACATTAATCTTAACGATAAGTCAGGTCTGAGTTCAATCAAGTCAGGATCTGTGTGGTCCAAGGTCAGGCATGGATGTACCTGTAGTGTAGCTCAGACAAAGACCAAGGGCAAGGGCTGGAGGTAAAGTGCAGCTTCTGGACAGGGCGGAGGGTGTAAGCATGAGTGAAGGCCCTGGATAATGCTTCCCATAGGGCTTTCTCAAAATGTAGTTGTTTTCACCAAAGTTTTCTCTGGGGTTACACAGCTGCATCTTGTGAAGGCTGACCATGAACACAAGCAGCTAAAGCCTCAGGCTGGAAGAGAAGAGAAGAAGAGAAAGTTTGCAGAGGAGGATTATAGAAGATGTTTTCAAGCTGGCCAGAGCAATCAGAGCCTGCTGTTTCACTCAGGGCTCTGACACTCAGTGTTCCACCTCTGACCTCTGAAAACCAGTGTTAACACTATCCTCAATTTATTGGACCATGAATCTTCCCTACAGCGTTAAAAAGCAGGTTACAAGCAGAAGCAGCATTAAGCTATACCTTAACATAGCCATTAGTGGTTGAGACAGCTGCTGCACCGAATACCTGAGACATCTGCAGGAACTGGCAGATGTGACAGAGGGCTCACAGAAAAGTGGCAGCAGGAGGCCAAGCATGGTGCAATAAGACATTTAAAATGATGCTAGACCTAAGCTTAGGCAGCTGAACAAAGCAGTTCAGGATCGTCAGGAATATTTTACCTTTGTTTAATTAGATGATAACTTCTGCTGCAGATTGGCATGCATAAGGCTCCCTGTGAAGTGGAAAAGCATGTCTCTGAAAATGTGCTGTGTTAAGCAAACTGTTAGGGATAATTGTAAATGGTAATGTCTCTGACACTTATATGACCCATTAGCTTGTCTGGCAGAATAAAACCCTAAATTCAAATTGTGCATGTGCTATTAAGGAAACATTTTTAACATGGTCTCTGGACTCAATGTCCAATAGTGAAAAAGAATAATAAATTGGTATACTACAACTGAGGATGTGCACAGGGGCTGTGAGTTTTGAGATAAAGAACTATTTATGCATCAATGGTATCGTTCCCCCTAAATATTGCTACAGCCCTGCTGATCTTGATACCTAGAACCTCAATAGTAAAATCTATTACCTTGTTTAATAATTGAGACTGACATTTGATCAGAAGAAACAAATAGTAATGAAGAGCTCTAAAGGAAATTCATCTGGCTGAGCATGAAACTAGTTTCCAGTGAATGCTAGGATGATGAATGTGAAGTTGTTTTTTTGAAGGCAAGTCTGAGATGCCAATTTGCAGAGAAAAAACATGTCCTATTCCCCAACATTGCAACAGATCTGGATCAAATAACTCTGTAAACATCCTCCTCCAGACTTTTTTCCCTGCACACGTTTATACATGAGCAATGAGCAGGGAATTCTGAACATTTTCATGAAGGAAATTTAAACACAGTCCCCATTTCTTTTAACTTGCACATCAGTGTTTGGCAGGTGTATGTCTCATTAAGTCTCTGAAACCAGCATCAGTGCAGCAGGGAACAACTCTTCCTTCTCATTACATACTTATAGCAAGCTCATAGTCTACGCCTCTAATGGTAGGGATTTGTGTGTTTGTCACATCTTGTAAGCACTGATGTAAATCGCTATAAAGTTTTTGCTTGCCTTTGAACCATTGTACAGACAGAAATTAAGGTGATATTTGAATCAGTCAGGGACTTAGTGGACCTGTCTGTGAAGCTGACTACAAGCATAAGAGAAAGAAATTGAAAAATGTTTAAAAGATTGGGTAAAAAATCATTGATTCTTCTTCCATTTCCTGCCACTGTCCCTGTTTTTCCTCTCACACATACAATAGTTATGACCACACATAAAACTAGATGCATTTTTTAGGAAAATGAGAATACAGAAAACAGACAAAGACTGAATGCTTCAGATATCAAAATGTTTTCAAATTGGAGAAATTTGGAATACTTCAGTATGTCAAACAAATAATACAAGACAGAAAAAGGTCTACACAGCCATCAGCTCTCCTCTGACATTTGCTAATTCTGGAGATTGTCAAGTTCAATATTATTGAGATATATATAATATTTTTTTTTAATGGCAGGTATTGTTAGGAACCTAAAGTCGTAGTTAGAGGCTCATTTGTTTTAGCAGCTCAGATCACTTCTGTTTACCTCTTTCCTCCCCGTTTTATCCCCTTACTGGCATCTCAGTCTTCTTCCAGTATATGCATGCTGATGTATGTAATGGGAATTGTGCAATTAAGGCCAGGCTGGACAGAGCCTTGGGTGACATGGTTTAGTGGGAGGTGTCCCTGCCCATGGCAGGGGAGTTGGAAATAGATAATCTTAAGGTCCTTTCCAACCCTAACTATTCTATGATTCTGTGTGTATATCCAAATGAAAGAAGGGTAGACCTAATTGGAACACTCATTCTAGCTAAAACTCAGCTTCTTTGACTGCATATGTTTCTGGCTAGGTGTGCTTTATGTTGTGATGGCAACATAGGTGAGTACAAAGAGGGGGTAGAACCATGAGAAAAATAAGTGTTACAGAGTAAATCTAGCAATTTTGCATCATGATTGCCAAAACTAATATTTCTTGAATGATTCCTTAATAGAAAAATAGTCAGAAACTTCATTTGAGTTGCTTAAATGATTCTTCTTCATTTATTCAAAGACACTGGCTTTCACACAGACAGCATTGCTTGTAAATTCACTGCATCTTTCACTTTCTTTCCTGGATTGAATGAACACAAACCCAAACAAAACTTCTGCTTCAATGTTTTAAACCTGATATACAAGAGGGCTGGTGAGTTAAATACTATTTAAGTGTTCATGATCTCACATTCTCTAATCAGGCAGTGGAGGTGGCTTAAGAACTTACTACCCCTTATCCGTTTTTTATTGCCTCCCTGCTATCCATTATTACCTGAATAGCAGAGCTGGTGTGTTATGACAGACTTATGCTTTGGCCACTTCATTTCATGGAATAGTTTCTATATTCTAAGTAAAAGACAGACCCTCTCTGAAAACCTGGTTACTAAATTCCATCCCTCCATTTGACCATTTCACCAGTTGGAGAAAAAAGATCACTGTGTGTCTACTGGAATCCAAAACTTTAAAACCCCATAACATTATGTTCTTTCTGACAAAGTTCAAAATAGCTGCTCCTGCTTACATGGATGTTCCTGCAGCATTATGTACTTTAAATACAAAAATTGACACATGTCTAGGAGAGAAGAACCCCCCTGGTCCCTGCACTCTTGAAGGTGTATGTGCCATTCATTAGATCTCAGGGGAAGGCAGTACAAGAAGCGTTGTCTCCAAAATTATCTGCTCAAGAAGGAGAAAGACAAAGAGGAGTAAATTACGCAGGGAAGTGGCCCTTGCACAAACTCTGACAGGAAACTTGTGTTGCAACCCAAGCATCTTTAGCCGCATCTCCACAGAGGACACCAGCCAATGATGCTTCAAACTGCTTGCAGCCCATAAGCCTGTCACCTTTCTCATTGAGATGAGGACAAGGATGGGGTAAAGCAGGTGCAAGTGCTGGGGCCGAAACTGCTGAGAAGGGATCTGGCTGCTGCTTTTTTAGCTCATCCAGATCTCTTAATCCCCCTTGGCATTCTCACTCACCGGAGGTGTGATGGTGTCCAGCAGGATATAATTCTTGGTGATTTTCTCTGAATAACCTTTCCACAGGTCAGCCTCAGCAGAGATAAGACTGTCCCTCTAGAGAGAGACAACCACTGATATATTTGGATACTTAGCAGACGTGCTGTCTGAAGAGCCTGTCACTGATAGCAGTGGAACAACACTGGTGCAGAGCTGCTCAAGTTATCTCAGGTTCAGAATGATTTTTCAGTGCTATCCATTCTGCTGGTTTGTTGTTTTTTTTCCTCAAGAGGCTTTTCAAATGTCATATCATCCCTACTCTTTAGCACAATAGTCTTTATGCTAAAACTAGCTATAAAAATCAGTAAGCTCTACCAGGGAATGAAGGCTGTGCATATATCACAGGGGAACAATACAAAAATGAGCAGCAGTCAGTTACACACTTGCTGTGTTAGTGAGAGACTATTATTTACTTTTAAGAATGGAAGCAAACTAAGTGACAAAAATGTCTTCAAGGGAAAGAAAAAACAGTTTGCATCTTTGCTGGGCTATTTAAATGAAGACAATCTGTGGCATGAAATTCTGCTTCCACTGCTTATCCATACAAAGGTTTGTACTGCGTTAATAGTCTCAGATTGACTAGATCAGCACATGCTAACAAACTCAATTTTAAGGCTAGATGCAATAAAGATATAAAGATCACAGAAGATAGGACCTGCATAGCCTAGGTGGTTCTTGGCCACTGGACCTGCCTGAAGAGCAGTGTGACAGCCTGGATCTTTGTGTGGGGAGATTTGGGGGCTTCAAAATGACAACCCAAACAGTCAGTCTGTGAGGATAAAGCAGCTTAGAAGAAGACAATGGGAAACACTTATGCCAGAGATGATTTTAAACTGATGGTTCCTCTCCCAAAGGCACATAACTCATCTACTCCAAAACTGATATCTCAAACTGAAGCAAAGCTAACACAGGATTGTCCTCTTGAGGGCCTTCTGCTTTTCCAGAATAAAAACAGACTTCATCCTCCTGCAGAAGAGCTTCATGGTTTGAACAGTCATTTGGGATGTGGGGGAGAATGAAATTCAATGCCATTTTTAGGTTGGAAGGGCCTCAAACCCTACACTCAGAGAATGCTCTAACCGTTGAGGAATTTGTACCTGTCATTGATGTTGAGCTGAGGGCTCTAGGGAGTGCCACATTATTTGAACCAACAAGAAATAACATGGGGCATAAGGCTGTCAACACTTGTATTAGACACCTCTGGGACCAAGGTACTAATTAATGACTGAACTTTAAAGATGTGCAGGTTCCAGACTGTTCACATCAGCATTTACTGTCCAGTGAAGTTGTCCTATAAGTCACATAGTTCCTTCCTTTTAATGACTATCCTGAGGTTCCTCACTGCCACATCCCACTGAAAAGCATCCTCAGGAAGACAGGACCAATCTTCACAGGCAGAACCAATACTGATACTTGAATGTGAAACTGTGACGATTTTATTCCAAAGCACAAATTCCCATTACTGTTAGTGAGGACAGTGCTTCATTCATGGGGAATTATGCCACTGATTTTCACAAGAGTTTCCCTAAGATTTATGCTGAGCTGTATCTTTCACTCTATAAATATATTTCATAGAAACACAGAATCATAGAATGAGGAGTTGAAAGGGACCTTAACGATCATATGTCCCAAGAATATAATGGGAAAATTTGGTAAGATATGCTTACATCTGGGGTATAAAATATACACATGAAAATAAGTGTCTGTATTAGTGAGCATGATTCCACCTTGCTGAATCTTTTCTGTGATGTGTAAAGGTGTTGTAAATTGATGTAACATTGACTCTCCCAGGAGACTTCCATTCTCAGTTAGGCAACTCCATCTTCCTTGTTGCATTTGTTCATGTGCATGAAGGTACCTCAGTGAAGTGTTTTAGTACTGGATATTGAAATCCAGCTGTTCCTCACGGTTAAGAAGGCAGACTGCAAGGACACGTGAACCAGTCGGTGGTAAAAATAATCCCTCTCCTGCTCATTTAAAAAAATATATTTTCCCCTAATGCGGTTCCATCAGCTTCTATCATGAATAAATTATCATGTGCCAAGGTACAGTCTTTTTCTTGTTCCTGTTCTTTTTGTTGCTAATTGGTCATTAATACAGGAACGACGTCTGTATGGAACAGTTTTTGCCATTTATTTTAATGCAGAAAAGATGTTAAAATATATCAGGTACTGCTGATTCTCTACCAAGTGTTCTGCAATTCTCACAATGGTTCCCCCAAACCCCTGGTTTTTATAGGTGATAGTGATATGTGACATCATCTCCTACTAAGGTCAATGGAAGTCAAAGGCACTCAACATTTCACGTGGTCAGGGTCTTACACTCCAAACAAATAAACAAACAAAAAAATAAGATCCCCACAAAAACTGATAGAATGGTTTGGGTTGGAAAAGGCCTTAAAGACTATCCAGTTCCAACCCCCTGCTATGAGCAGGGACACCTCACCCTAGACCATGTGGCCCAAGGCTCTGTCCAGCCTGGCCTTGAACACTGCCAGGGATGGAGCAGTCACCACTTCTTTGGGCAACCTGTGCCACACTCACAGTAAAGAACTTCTTCCTTATATCTAACCTGAACTTCCCCTGTTTAAGTTTAAACAGCCTGGTTTTGTCCTATCAATACAGTCCCTGATGAAGAGTCCTCTCCAGCATCCATGTAGGTCCCCTTCAGATATTGGATGTGTACCTTGTCTTCTGTTCAAACCTAGGTCATGAGCAACGAAGGATTCCTGGGCACTTTTCAGAAAGGGAGAGGTGTCGTAGCTGTATTTCAGAGAAACATAAGAATACAGTGTTTGAATAAAATAGTGGTGACACCCGCATTTTCTCTGGAAGACTATTAATATCAAATATTGCAATGAATGTTTCCATATGTTCCATATACTTTCCAACTCTGGTAAATCATTCCTCTGGAAAAATCATGCTGCGAGTGCATTACAGCTCTCTATCCTTTAGAGAATCACCACAGCAGTACAGATTATGAAATTATTACGGGCAGCAGGGAAAATTGATAACAAACTTTTCTTTGCTGCTTGACCTCAACACCACTATTGCAGCATACCCATAGAAAACTTAAAATGACAGTTTAATAGCTAGGTTGATATTGATCCACAAAGAGAGAGGCTGAAAAGTCTAAGAGAATCAAAAACTCATCTGTTCCATTAAACTAGCACAGTACTGATCTCCCCTCATCAAAAAAAAAAAAAAGAACAAGAGAAATCAGTCTCAGTTTACAGTATTTTTTCCATAACAACTGATATTTCTGCATTCTAGCATATAGCCCATTCAAAAAGATCCTTTTCTTCACATTTTCATCATACATTACCTAAGAAAATACTTCTTTAGAGAAGTGTGAATGAGTACTGGTGAGAACATGATTCAGGGTGTCGTGTTCCAGGAGGTAAGGCTCCTGTTTTTTTTTTGCTTTGGCAGCTACTGTCAGAAACCTGTGGTTAATTTACACATATTTAGGACATACTGCACAAAACTTTGCTTCATATATTAGAAAGTTGCAGGGTGTATCTAAACAATTTTACTCCCCATTTAAAAGAATATCACAATAATGTAGGCTACAAGAGGTCAGTCCCACTTCATGCTCAAAACATGTCTTGTGGCCTGTTATTGCCTCTTGTCCTACCACTGCACTTCTGGGAAGAGTTCCATTCTGTTTCCTTTACACCTTACCATCATGTAGATGAAGACAAATCACAAGATCTTCACTTAGCTTTCTTTTTCCAAAGACAAAGCAACAATTCCCACTATTTTCAGCCTCCCCTTATATCCTCATCTCACTTATATTTTAATTCTAGTCTGACGTCCATATATATCCAATATACAGTTCATGTATATTACTTTACATCCAAACTTTGATACGGAGTAGAGTACTTTTTTATTTTCCATTCTAGCTCCATGCACTATGGAGATATGAATTTCATTAGGCCTCTTGGATTGCACATTTTCCAATGTAAGCACAAATGTTGGTGGGTATTTTTTTCATGAACAATGGAACTTGACTATTTCAACACTTCCTAAAAAAAATTATTTTGACTTAAAGAAATTAATTTTAAAAGCAAAACTATTGTATGGTATAATTTAATTATTATATGAGGAATAATTATTAAATTAATTATTCCATGGTATAATTATTATAATTTAAATCTTTCTTCATGAAAGACAAAGGGTTAACAGTTCAAAAATATAACAACATATTTTTGACATAAATATTAACAACATTTTGGAGAACTTATTTCAAAGGTCTATGATGAAAAAATACAGTCATCTAATTAGGGTCACAATGTTTTCTTTATTACTGTGTTTATTGTATTAACCACCAGATCTATTACAAGAAAGTATTATTTCTAAAAAGAAAATATTTGACAGTCCACTGTGTGAGTGTATTTCAGATAGAAAAGTTGGGGGAAAACTATCATGGTTTAGAGTTGGCTACTAAATCAGTTCCCAAAGTGTGGATGTGACTATGAATAAGCAGTTAAAAAGTTACAACTATTCCTTTTGTTTAAAATACATATTTGCACCTAAAATTGGCTGCTTTGTGACGTCTGCGAGCACTATTTAAGCTGTGCTAAACTGGAATTTCTATACATGAACTTCAAGCAAGCCGCTAGCCAACTTAATCTTGTTAGTACTAAAAATCACAGCTGCTACAATCTAAGTCCTGCCCCCCCTTTAATAGTCTCTGTTGATGCAATTTTGTGCCTTATGACCTCAGTTCCCAGCCATTACATGGAGATGGGAACACCCTGTAACCCCTTTCTCCCACACATCTGCTCTGTTTTCTTCACTTACAGGAACAACCAAGCTACAAATTGCTGGAAGCTGAAAAGTTCTCCCACAAACTGAGTCATTTTGTTCTTTTCATGGTATCACCTTTGTTCTCTAAGCTTTTATTTTGGGCATTGTCAGCAATGGGTTATAGTATTAAATGATCTGACGCAAAACAGCTGCTCTTATCTTCTTGTAATCCCAAACCACTGCCAACAGCAATACAGTTTGGATTAGACTCCTGCTTTAAAAGCTTTTGAGGAAAAAAAATGTAAAGGAAACAATAGGAGTCTTCTATTTGTATTGCAAATGACAGCAATTATATGACTACATAAAATTATTATTCATTATCAGTTTCTTGGCAGAAATATAGAAAGAACAGAATTATCCTAGATTTACTTTGGATTTGCTAACAGCCAAATTATATCTTCATTTCACTAATTTGGTTTGTAGGCATCTTTTAAGTTTTCATGCTGCTTAGATAAAAAAAGGGTGGCTGTTTATTTACTTATTCATTTACTCATTTAAAATAGAGCCTGTTTTCATCTTTTGATTTCTTGTACATGGAAAATACTGCTATAATAAAACATACTTTAGGCCAAATTTAAGACTTGGAACAATTAAACACATGAAATAATATTATCTTAAGAGAGACAAGCAACGTTGTTCAGAAGTCTTTTTCATTCACCTTGTATTAGACAATGCATAGGACATTAGTGATAATGACAGGTCTGCTGCAAAAGCCATAGATTACCAAGGGGAGAGTGTCTCCCCAGATAAGTGATGAGTGATCAGTATTTATTGGCCCTTTGTCAACTTCAATTATGTTTTATGGAAATTTTGTTTAGAAAGCAAAGTTCAAAATGCTGGATTTAGGTAGCTGAGTTTTTATCAGGTCTTTAAGCCTAATATAAACAGATAACTGCACATCAAACTGCCTTATTGTTGCAATTACCAATTTCAGAAATATTAAGATATTAGTAGTCTTCTACAATAGAAATTAATTCATCCAATAGAATAAGCTCCCAGCAAAAGATGCTGTTATGATCTATATGCTGAGATTAGCTAGAAACTCCCTAGCAATAAACCGTTATTATTTACCAGTATGGATTTTAAGGACAAGCTTTTCAAAGCCACTTCAGGGCTGAGTATGCCCAATTCTCATTAATTTTATAGGTGACTGGGTATCCAAATCTCATTGGAAAGCTGAATAGTTCATTTTCTGAAAGTCCAACAGGCATCTATGTCTGGATGTTTCCTCTTGAGACCACAATTTGTATGTGCCCTAGACACTTGAAAAATTATTTTTCTCATTAAGTTTTGATGCAAAGAATCAAGACATGACACTCATGAAATATGTATATGAAGCTAAAATGGAAACTTTGATCTAAAAAGTCATATGATAGGAATAAAGACAGAAAGTGAGCAAGCAAAATACAGGAAAGGGACATATTTTGCATAAGGGTAGAAAATCCTCTATTACAAGGGAAAATAACCCCATGTAATTAATACAAAAGCCATAAAATGACCAGTAAACCCTAACTTTATTTGTCTATTTTTCTCTCAGAAATTCCACAGTAAATCCATGAAATCTTACCAATTTCTTATAAAACTGCTCTTAAAACAAGTTTTTCTACTTCAAAGGGAGAGACGCTTTTATCAGGAGATATTCTGGTATGAGTAAAAACTAATAGTTGCAATGCGAAGAAAAATTTCTAGCAGATCTACTGCATTTGATTACTGTTAGCAGTGATAGCAATAGGCTAAATTGCAGACATATAAAATAATACTGATTTCTTGGTATTAACATTTGTTTCTGTAATAATTCTGTTTGTAATTGTTGTGGTTTTGGAAAAAAGCAATGTTTATTTCGGTGGAGCAGGTGATTAATGAAAAGTGAGCGAATAGTATATTACCAGCAGTAGAGGTTCAATAATGGACTGTTATATGCTTGAAAATAATAAGATTATTTTATAAAATCATAACATTAAGAATAATAAAGGCAGTTTTTAAATTATTTATAGGCATTCTGGGAAACCTGTATGTTTTTTCTCAGCTATCTATCTGGAATATTGTTTTTGCTTGGTTTTGTTTGGTTTTGTTTCCTAAGTCTCATGTAGTTCTTTGTAGATGAACCTGTAGTTCAGAATGTACATTCTTAAAGGCAGGCTGAGAAAGCTGGGGCTGTTCAGCCTGGAGAAGGCTGCGTGGAGACCTCATAGCAGCCTTCCAGTATTTAAAGGGGGCCTAGAGGGATGCTGGGGAAGGGCTCTTCATTAGGAACTGTAGTGATAGGACAAGGGGTAACGGGTTAAAACTTAACCAGGGGAAGTTCAGATTGGATATAAGCAGGAAGTTCTTTACTGTGAGGGTGGTGAGGCACTGGAATGGGTTGCCCAGGGAAGTTGTGAATGCTCCATCCCCGGTGGTGCTCAAGGCCAGGATGGACAGAGCCTTGGGTGACACGGTTTATGTGAGGTGTCCCTGCCCATGGCAGGGGGGTTGGAACTGGGTGATCTTAAGGTCCTTTCCAACCCTAACTATTCTATGATTCTATGATTTTTCAGTAATTGCTTCCTAATTATTTGGTAAATCCAGAGCTGCTGGGGAAAATATGTACTTTAAATATTGAATTAATATAAAAGTTAAACATTAGATGAACTGTTCTTATTTACCTACTTGTATGCAGGAATGTGCACACAGGAAGCGTGGCAGCAAAACTGATATTCTTCACACATCTTGGCATAGATTTCTTCAAAAGGCACAAATCTGAAAGGTACCCATTACCTTTTCCATGTGGATGGTTTCTTTAAAAAGAGATATTGGGATCTTGACAAAATAAATGAATAAACACCTATAGGCTTTATTAAGAAAAGCATTTTAATGGATGAAGGAAACTAAACTTTTAACTCAGTCACACATATCTAAAACTGACTTATCAGCCAATGTTCATATCAGCAGCTAAACTTCAAGGTACATCCTTAAGACATGCTTTCATCCTGTTCACCTTGAACCTATACTTACCACAAACATCAAGATAGATATCTAAGCTTTTTCCTAGTTACTGGGAAGAGATTCCTTCAGAAAACATTGCAGACATTTAGTTGACTGAATCAACCTGTAAAGACACCAACTGCTGTGTAAGCCTGAAGTGTGAATAGATTCCTGTCTTGCCTGAGAGAAGTGCTCAATATTGTCTATGTGCAATCCACATTTAGAAACTCAGGTTTTCTACAGTAAAGTCCTAGGACTGCTAGTTTCAGTGCTTGAGTTATCTTCTGAGATACCAGAGACTCTCATATATGTGATTTGCTGGAGTAACCAGTGGAGGCCAGCTGGAATATGCAAAAGCATAAGACACCGTTGACACTTACCATTGTCACATGTACTTTTCAGGCACCTGAATGTTGCCTAGATTTTTCTGTGCCGGTACTGAATACATATGTTATTCTGTCTCCTCAACACAGAAGAAAGAGCTATTTAAGACAATAAAGGTTTATAGACATGGGAGAAACAAGATGTTTGGGTGTATGGGAGACACAACACAAGATGTTTAGGTGTATGGGAGACATGTCCTTATGGAACAGCACCTGAAGGCCAGGCAAAACAAGGGGCAACACAATCCTTTCCTCCATCTCCTTAGTTCTAATGTGATCTCTTCAATATTCAGCTCCCATGAAGACATTCATGCTTTGGTACCTTATCAACAAAGTGAACACCACCCTGCACATTTAGATATGTGTTTCTTTCCTGGTTTCCTGGGAGCCGCTAAATCCAGTAGCCCAACAGAGGCAAGACTGCCACAACTTCATGCCCTGAGACCCAAAAAATAGCAGGAACTCATACACAGAATACATATATACATACGTACATACATTTATACATGCATATATACAAACAGACATATGTACATACATATATACCTATATACATATATGCATACATATGTATATATATACATAAGTAGATATATACATATATGCATGGTCAGCCAAAGAGATAATACAAACACACTCAGAACTCACACAAACACAAACAGCACCCATGGCCTCATCTTGCTCTTCTCACTGCCTATGAGGAGGAAGGTACATTAGTGAGACGGTAGATACACACATTTACACTCAGATACTTGATCCCAGAAATCAGTTTAGGATAAAGGACTGAAAATTGAAAGAGGCATCTAACTCCAGAGGCAGAATATAGAAGAAAATGTATATTTGTTCTTTGCAATTCCTACAATGATAGGTAAATAGCTTAAACACATTTTCTTTTTTTCTTGGGTACTAAAGACAATGACCCAAAATAAAGTGTTTTGTCACTATGTATATTATGAAAGACTATGGAATTAACAGGGATACTTCTTCTAAGCTTTTAAGTTCCTTCAATCTTCTGCATAGATCTACAGTTTCCAGACGCTGTTTAATTCCACAGTGTGACTGCAGAATGTGAGTATATTTCCGTAGCTGTTGTATGTTCTTTGAATCTAAAAACAACCTCATATTCCTGATAGATCCAGTGACACAGAGTCACAAAAGGCTGAAATGAAATGCCAGGCAACAAACCAGTACTAAAACTGAGACTATAGCTGAGGTTTTTGGTGTCATTGTTAAAGGTCTAGTTACAAGTTCATTATTCCCTCAAGACATGCTTTTAAACTGCACCTCCTATCCTGTTTCAGCTACTGTCTGCCTTTGGGTTTGTGGGTTTTGTTTGTTTTGGGGGGTTTTGTGGTTTTTTTTTTTTCTTGAATTTTTCAAATTCTCTGTTTTTCTTCCCAATGTCAAACAATTAATTGTGAGCTCTGAACAAATATTTATTGTAGGACTAGATTACAGTGGAGATAGAGGAACTGTCTGCCATAGCTTTTGGACAGGCAGATTTATTATAGATATAAAACTGCCTTGTAACTTTAACAGAAGGACATTTAGAAGGAAAGCTGAAGGGATTAATTATTACACAGTAGACAGTTAAATATTTATTAAATACCGGGGATGCATACTGTAGTGAACCAACTAATACGTACATGAATTGAGTTCACTATTATTATGGCAATAACTGCATGCGCAAATTGAGTTATGCAACTTGCAAGGATTTAAGATGCTGGTTCCCAAGAGAGTTTGAAGCTTTATATAAGATATTAAAGCACAGGTAAATGCATTTAAATAGCAGACTTAACAGTCTTCGCAGAAAGGACCACTTATGCGCCAACACATTTGAGTCCCTCAAGCAGATATCAGAATGGACAATCACAGTATTTATTTGAATATATGCATAAGATCAAACAACAAAATTCTCTGGAATGGCCTCAGACATACACCTAATGAAGGGCATGAACATCGTTTTCTCAATAGCAGAGAAATTTTCACCAAAAATGCATCTTCAGTGTTACTCTTATTCATCCCTAAAACCTGAAAACCCTTTGTAGGTCTTTATACTCCAAAGAACCACAACTCAGAGATTACTGAATTCTGATGGAGTGTGTGAAAGAAGAACTGCACAATTTTCTGCCACTTCTTTAACTTCAGTTAAGCCTTTCCCAGAGATATTAGCTGCTTACTCCTTACTTACTACTGTCTCTAATTTTTCCAGGGGGACTGTGGTGGATTAACCTTGGCTGTATGCAGGTGCCCACCAAAGCCGCTCTATCACTTCCTCTTCTCAGTTCAACAGGACAGAGAATATATCATGAAAGGATCATGGGCTGAGATAAGAACAGAAGATCATTCAACAATTACTGTCATGTGCGAAACAGACTCAAATGAGGAAACTAATTTTATTTTATTACCAATCAAAATCAGATTAGGATAATGAGAAAAGCTAAATGTTAAAATAACTTCCCACCTTCCTCCCTTTCTGCTGCTCTTAATTTTGCTCCTGATTTCTCTACTTCCTTCCCCACACCAGTGCAGGGCAGGGGGCAGGAATGGGGGTTGTGGTCAGTTCATCACTGTCTCTGTTCAACACATGTCTCTGCCGCTTCTTCCTCCTCAGGGGAGGATTCTCACCCATTTTCCTGCTCCAGCACTGGTTCACTTCCACAGGAAAAAGTCCTGCATGAACTGCTCCACCATGAGTCCTTCCCGTGGTTGCAGCTCTTCACAAACTGCTCCAGCGTGGGTCCCTTCCAAGGGGTGCATCCTTCAGGAACAGACTGCTCCAGGGTGGGCTTCTCTCTCCACTGGGTCACAAGTCCCACAGGGAGCCTGTTCCAGCACGGGCATCCTTTAGGGTCACAGCCTTCTTCATGCTCTGCTGTGGGGTCCTCCATGGGCTGCAGGTGGTATCTGCTCCACCATGGACCTCCATTGCAGGGACATGGTCTGCCCCACCACGGGTTGCACTGCAGGCTGAAGGGGAATCTATTCTGATGCCTGGAGAACCTCCTCCTCTCCTTCTGCACTGAGCTTGATGTCTGCAGAGCTGTTCCTGTCACATATTCTCATTCCCTTCTCCCAGCTACCATGGGCAGCAGTTTTTGTCTCTTCTTAAATATGTCATCCCAGAGGTTCTACCACTGCCACTGATGGGCTTGGCCCTAGCCAGCACCGGGTCCATCTTGGAGCTATTTCAGATTGGCTCTATCTGATTTGGGGAATCTTCTGGCAGCTTCTCACAGAAGCCACCCTTCTAGCCCACCCCTCTATTGAAACCCTCCACATATAATTCCAATACAGGAACTAAGGAATAGTCTAGCCGTAACTCCATATGTTATACAAGTAATGAATATGTTCTTCCCTCAAGTTGTTTATCTGTTGACATAATTATCTTGACATGGAGCTTTTATCCTGAATTTATTCTTGGACCTGAGAATTGCTGTTCCTTGATGTGACCCGAAGAAGATTTTTTGAAGCCCGTGTGCTCTTCAAATCTGCTCACTCTTACAGGGTGGATAAATGTAATTAAAAAATAGCACTACTTCCTACACACCTTGTCTCTGCTATTCATCTTGTGTACCACCAATACAGCTACTGTAAATGATACAACTAATAAATGCAGTGGGGAAAAAAGACACGATAAAATGCTAATAAAATAATCCACATTTGTCTTCTCAAGAGCTGCCAGTGAATGTGTAGCTTGGAAACCTGGAAGGAATGATGCACTTCAGGCAGATACAAATCTCAGCAAAAAAGTCTTTCCTAACTTGAGTGTGAAGGACTCACTTAACAATTGATGTATCAGACAAAATAAGGCCTAGGATGAAGCACAGGCATCTAGTGCTACTTGGGTTGCCCAAAAGTACCCAAGGTTTCCACATATTGCTGGCAAAATGACACAGCTCTCATGGGAGATTAGTATCTGTCTGATCAGTCATCTGCAAGCAATCGTGAGATCTGAGACAGCCCAGTTTTCCATTTTTAGCAAACTGAAATGATGTCTCATAGCTGAATGGACTTGCACCATTCTACGCATGTTGCTTGCATCCTCTGGAGGTTGCCTGTTTTGGAAGGATTAAAGGTTTGATGTCAAACCTCCTCATTTTGAATTATGAAGCCCCATTGAAGGATTGTTTATGAGGTATAGAGAGGTTTCTGAGACCTAGAAATAGATGTAAATGACTGTGGGTAAAGGGAAGAAAGAACAGTAACAGTCCAGCACCAGGAAGAACAAAGATAGGACATTACATGCAAAGAGAAACCACTCATGATAGAGCTCAGATGGAGGGAGTAGAGAATTGGTTGATGTCCTTGTGACAAATGCAACCACCCTCACAAAGCCCAAACACTTACTCAACAAAAGTCTGCACACTTCTCACCTCAACTTTTGTCCAACACACATGGTGGTGGTTGGCAGGTATAGAAGTGAGGAAATTGGGGTTCTGACCCAATGGGGGGCTACATGACCACATTTGACCACAGATCAGATTCAATTAAGTTATAAATGGAGCCCCATGGGAAAGCCATTTTGAGTTGCTCCTCCTCAGAGCCACAGGTTTGGAATAAGGGACTCTCCCCTTGGATTTGGGTGCCATGTAAGGAAACTCCTCAAGTTTGAGAGCCCTCCCTTTTAGGTGAATGATGGCACATTTGGGATCATTGGCCACAGACCATTAGAATTAATTCTGAAGTCAGCACTGTACTGATGAACCCACATGAGATCCTGAATCTGTAGTTGATGTTGATGGAGCTTTACTTAGTTTTGTAAAATTTATTTCATTTGTTCTCAATGTGTAAGTCTCCACAACAGCTGTTGACAGTTGGAATTGTTCAGTGATTTATTTGGAATTTCAAAACCTTACACTTTTCCAACTACTGAAAAATATGTGCTTTGGTAAGAATAACTGCACAGTTACAGTTACAGGATAGTTTAAGTAGTCTTTCCATTAATAAAAAAAAAATAAGGGAAAAAAAAAAGAAGTGTAGCTTTTAAAAGATAAAGTCATCTTCATTTTGATTCAAAGACTTTTTCAGAAAAAAAAAGAAGGTTTAAAATGTATTCCATGTATTAAGAGTGTTTCTGTGCTCCAAAAGGCTTTCCTTTGGGTACTGTAAGATGGTTTATTATCCATTATCTGTAACACAAAGATAATGAAAGTAGTTCTATTGTACTGTATGTGAAACCCACAGGAATACCAGGATTTGACAGTCATGATATATCTCAGTTATTTTCTAATGTGTAAAGCCATCACAAATCATAGAGAAGACAGTCTGTTGGTTAAATAAGTCTACGAAGTAAGATGATAGAGCTCTTCATTTATCTTCATTGAAACGGCTTTGACTGCTGTGTCGATAAAATAAATCTAGTTCTATTCAGAATGTCTCCTCTCTGTCCATTGTAAATAATCAGTTTCTATTCTATTGTATTAATTTTTATGCAGCCCTCATCACACACATTATTGGAGCACCTTCCATTAGCACATTAAGTGACTAACATGTGTCGCCAGTAGCTCATTTTCTTGCTCATCTTCTCCCAGGGGAGAGAATTGTGTATGGAATTAAACGTTTTGATTGAAAGTTTTTTTTTTCTCTTTTCCTTTTATTCTCTGTGTTCATGAAGCAATGGTAGGCCAAAGAAATGCGATGGGAGATGGAGAGATTCGTTGTGTTTGTCTACCTTTAGGGGAGGTCATTGTATTATTGAAGAATAATCCCATGAAATTCCATGAATGTCACAGTTATATAGAAAGTTTAATGGTGCCAATGGACCAGAACTGTTGGTCACACTCTCAGCCTCTGTTTTCTAAAAGTGCCTGTTCCTCTCCAATGACTATAAAGACACTGGAAGCGCAAGCACACATGATGCAAATTTTAAGGTTAGACAAGATAAATACATCTCTCCCTTGGAGACCGTAAATAAAGCTCAAGATTCTGAATTTCACTTGGTGTTTAATCACAAGCAGTGATAAACCCAGACAATTATGTTTGCTATGTCTCCTGGACACGTCAGATCCAATTCAGACAGTATCTGCAATTAATGATTCAATTCTAAGCTATATTTCATAGCTTTGACCCAGCCAAGAAGTGAGAAAATCATGAATATCACACTCACTGCTACAGTAGTGTTAAGTCTTTTTGGGCAACTGGGGACAAACAGAGAACGTCACTCAAAAATGTGAGTTGATAAGAGTCTAAAATCAGCAAGGAATGCACAAAGAGTAATAAAGTATAGACCTTGCTGCCCAGAGATAGATACAAATTTTCCAGACAACAGCTGCTTCTTACTAGCAACCATTTAAAGTGCTTTGCTTTGCTCATCAGCATCATCACTGACCTTTTTAGCTTTAATTTCAACAAACTATTTTTCATCTAAGACCTGGACCTGCTTTTCAAGTAGTACCATGTGTACTGAAGTGGTGTAGATATATATACAGTAAAAGGCTGCTGATGCGAGTCTGTATCATTTTACAACTTCATTTAAATGCCATGGAGGACCAAAGAAATGGTCTTGATCTTTGGTACCATTTTTTGTTACGTTCTTTGGATGTACCACCATCTGAGAACATTCCCTTGGAAATATGAGACATGTGTCAAATGACTCAGGGAGGTCTAATATAAGAACATATCTCTGTTAATCATCCCTGATTGTAGCAAACCATCTATCATGCCATCAAGACTTTTTATGTGATGGTCTGATAATTCTTAGGGAGAAAAGAGGGGAAAGAAGAGTGCTATCAGAGTGAGACTGTGAGTTGTGAGGAACCAGCTGCTGAAAGTCAAGGTGCTTTACTGATCTCCCATCCCACCTTTAGTATCACTGTTATTTCTTTAATGTGTCAAGGCAGCAGATACTTTAACTATGCAGGTTTCAATAGCAAGGATGAAAAAATCTATTTATTTGTGAAATTTAAATTACAGATTACAGTAAACAGATTTCCCTTTAGACTGATGTAGCACCAGAAAACACTTTTCTTTTTCCCTTGGCCAGTATAACAGAGTCCTGGTACAATCCACTAGCTGTCTGTCAACAAAATAGGAAGAATTTTGCAGGGCTTACCAAGACAACAGATATGACTAGTTGCATAGTGAACAAAAAAAAAGAGGTAATTAGGCAGCAAACACCTTAGGAATTCTTTTCCAGGCTATGCTTTTTCCTCTCATGAATTAGCATGATCCCTCTTGCTGTTACTGTTTTGTATCAGAAATAAGAGTTATGGTCATAAAAGTGGCATATTCAGTTAAGAACTAGCAAGAGAGCATAACCTGTCAGCTCCACAAGGTCCCTAGTGACTCCATTTTGCTGAGAGCCATGTAATGATGCTGGGGATGGCACAATGATAAAATGAAATGCCTTAAGTTTTCCTTGTCTTTCTCAGATCTTTTGAGGAAAGAAAGTAATTGCAGTTGCTAAAACCTCCTGTCAGGCTAGATTGGTTCAGGCCTTACTCTTGAGTTCTCCTGAGGCTAACAGAGGACAGAGACCTTGGTATACCCCCTGTGGTCATGTGTAAGACCAAGAGCTAAATGGCACCATGAACAAAAGAAAGCAGTCATTTAACTCTAGCAGGTCGGTATTTGCACAGCTGCATCATATTTTGAACAGAAAAAAAGTAGAAAATGTAAGATAGGTTGTATTTACAGCTGAGAAAGGAGGTAAAGACAACTAAATTTCCCTTCTTATTGTATCTCTGATGCCTGTGGTGCAAGTCTGTCACACTTCAACAGCCTGCTAAAGCTGGGCTGAATTCAAGAGTGTGTGGTAGAAGGGGAGGGAGGACCAGCACAAAGCTGCTAACGTCCCTGGTTAAACTGGCATCGCTTTTCCTCTTGAATGAACATTGAAGAACATGTCCTGTAGTGGAGAATAAGCATCACATGCAATTCTTAAGGCTCTTTTATCAAAATAAAATCCCAAGGACTGTGGTTTACGTGGTTTTATTGCCAGTGCTCCTTCTGCTGGAGACTGATTGCTTAGTCACAGAAATAATACTCTATTTCAAAACAGAGTCATGAAATGAAAGTATTACGCTGCAGCACAGCACTTTCAATAAGGAGCAATGAGTGTCACTTGCATACATCTGAGTCAAGGACACACAGTGACTTTAAATTAATCTTTGGCAAAACTGTGAGGAAAGCAGGATCAATCTACTTTCATCCATGAAGTTTAAGGACTGTGACCAATACTTCATGGTGCTTTGTAGCACCTGGTCCTATGAGGTCTGGATCATCCAGGCCTGAGTTCTTCAATTTATATTTATACCTGTTAAGTACATTGCTACTAACAACCAAGAAATACTCTTACATTAGCCTTTTATACTGCATGTGAGCTGTAGTGGAATTTGCAACATTAAACTATATAGAAATGATATTTCTACAAGTAAATGTAAGGTGAAAAATGCTTGCTCACAGCTGTTTACTGTGCTTATTAATCAATTCATTGATTTGAAGACCATAACGGACTATTAGAACAAAAGGACTAGTGATGTAATTTAAAGAGTGGGGAAGAAAAGGCTGAAACTGAAACAGGTTACCCAAAGAAGTGGTAAATGTCCCATCCCTGGCAGTGTTCAAGGCCAGGCTGGACGAAGTCTTAGGCAACATGGTCTACCGTGAGGCATCCTGGCCCATGGCAGGGGAGCTGGAACTAGATGATCTTAAGGTCTTTTCCAACCCTAACTATTCTATAGCGTACACTTCTATAAAACATATACCTGAACAGCTCAGCCTGGGATACCAATAATATTGGATGAAACAAGAAGTTTAATGTAGTATTTTGCATAGAATCACAGAATAGAATCATAGAATAGTTAGGGTTGGAAAGGACCTTAACATCATCTAGTTCCAACCCCCCTGCCATGGGCAGGGACACCTAAATCATATCACCCAAGGCCTCATCCAACCTGGTCTTGAACACTGCCAGGGATGGAGCATTCACAACCTCCCTGGGCAACCCATTCCAGTGCCTCACCACCCTAACAGGAAAGAATTTCCTCCTTAGATCCAATCTAAACTTCCCCTGTTTAAGTTTTAACCCATTACCCCTTGTCCTATCACTACAGTCTCTAATGAAGAGTTCCTCTCCAGCATCCCTATAGGCCCCCTTCAATACTGGAAGGCTGCTGTGAGGTCTCCATGCAGCCTTCTCTTCTCCAGAGATAAAAAGTATTGGTTTCATTTTTCCACCTTTAGTCAATGACAAAGAAGAGATAAAAAGGACCTCAAATCTGATTTTTCATCCTTTGTGCTGACATAAAATATCTTGGTTTTCTGAGTCTTGGCAGTGGAAAGACCAGTAGATTTAGAAGTTTATAGTGTTTCTGAGAAATATAATCCCAAAATAAACAAGCAAAAAGCCAAAAAACCTAACATACCTATGCTTTAATAAGGTGCTGGGGGAATAAAAGGTAACATGGAAGAGATGGAAAAGTTTTTTTCCTCAGGAAATGCTTCGTGCATCCTGAGCTGACACAGAACATTTTGACATTTCTTGGCAAAAATCTCACTACAAATTTGGTCTGATGAAACTCAGGAAGTATGATACATACGAGGCCACTCAGACCTACCAGCCCTAATGCTTTTCTTCATGGTTTCCATCACTGTAGATATTTAGGAGGCATCTTTCAGGATTAGTTTGTTAAGAGCTGATCCTGCCTGGGTGGATGATGTTTTATCTGGGACCAGCAAGAGATGGGATGGCTGCTCCATAAGGCTGGGTGGTTTGGAAGATTGAGTGACCTCACTCCTCAGCAGGGGGATATTTCCTGCAGGAGCTGCAGCCCTGCAAAGCCCTGGTGGGAGTGGGGGTCCCTGAAGGGTGCAGCGGGAAAGGGCCAGCGCTGGAGCAGGGGGACGAATGAGGAGGGAGCATCAGCCAAGAGGGCCTATGCCGGGCTGAGTGCAACCCCATCTGCACCCCTGCACCTTGGGGAGAGGGGTCGGGAGCAGAGCAGTGAAGGTGGGAATGGAAAGAAGGGGATCCAGGGAAGGCAGTTTGTTAATGCTTGTCTGGAATTATTTAATTTGCAGTAAATAAAAATAGTTTCATTTCAAATGGATAGAATAATTGCTATTTGCAAGGAGGACACAACAAATAGAAATATTTTTCCTGACACCTATGCCTACTCCTAGCTTTTTCCAATAGTATTTAATACTTTATAATCTTTCTTTTAAAAAGAGACTGAGTGGCTATTGATCTGTTTAGAAGAGTTTATCACAAGATGCTTTACTCACAATATTTATATATCAACATACTTTCAGCTTTTTCATGGGATTTATCTTAGGAAGAAAATAACTAGTACTGGCTATTCCTTCAAGTCACCCCGTGTTTCACTACTAAGGGGACCAAGAAGCTGTGGCTCTCTCCATGTGTTCAGCAGACCAGGATAAACTTCTGGAGCTTCAGAGAGCTTCTGCTAATTCACTACCCATAGCTAGTTTCACCTGAGTCAGTTTCTCATCCCATGTCATTGTGTTCCAGACTCGGACAGACTCACGAATGGACTCATGGTTTCTTTATTCACCATAATATCAAGCAAGTGATTCCTTGTAATAGGGGTCAGAAAGTATTTCCTAATGTCGAGCTCTCTTGCAACTTAAATTCAAGAGGTCTGGTTTATGATTCACCTTTACAAACTTTTAATTCCTTTCTCCCTTTCTAATACCACAGCCTTCCTTTCATCCACTAAGCGGGTCACCTTGTCATAGAAAGAGATCAGGTTAGTCAAACAGGACCTGCCTTTTACAAACCCATTCTGGCTGGTCCTGATCACATAGGTGACCTGTACATGTGGCATGATGGCACTCAGGATATTCCCTCAAGATGAGCTGTTCACCTACACCATGATCTTGTGTGCAACCTTAAGTCATTTGCAGCACACTGTGTTCATTTCATGTTGTGTATTTTGAAAAGCTATATTTAGCTATTTCCTAGTTTTCGTGTTCTTCTCCAGAAAGTAACAGAGATGTCTCATGTGAATCTTCATTAGTCCTTTGATGAACTGCAATCATCCTGCTCATCAGCCTAGTATCAGCTGCTCATCAGTTAAACTGCTGAGTTTTGCTGGTGCTGACATTAGCATCCTCAGTTCTTTCAAAATCAACAGTTGCCCTGTAAGTTATTCCCAAAGAAATGTATATTAAAGTTAGGCATACAGTGTAAATGTGACTTATTCTGCAACTGATTGGAATGGGTACCCCAAGGGAGCCATTTGATGTAAGATGAATGCTAATTTTGAAAAAGAGCCACCCTTCAGAGTCTGTGGAATATAGATGGAGCTTAGGTGATTAGCTTAAATTTGACTTTTAGATGGCTTAAGTTAGGTAATATAAATCCCATTCTGCATGCCAGGAGTTTATTGGTATTTAATCAACAGATCTTATTGTATTCAGCTTTCTATTTGTAAATAGAAACTGTAATCTAGTTAATGAAAATAAGCTGAGGCAAGAAAAGGAAATATTACGGTTGTACTGCTACCTACAATGAAATCAATGGAAATTTGCACTAACTTCTCTCTATATAAGACTTTGCCTTTAGTTCCAGCTCCTGAAACAGAGGTATTGATTGCACATACAAGGACTGGACCTTTCTTATAGGCATCTCTAAATACTGTGTTATTGAGATATTCAAAAGCTTCTAAGGATTGGGAATTTGCCTGTTATCCTAACTCAGCAGTTAAATAATGAAGAAAGAAAGAGTTTTCTTACTTTGAGACACCTGGTAAAACACAACTGTTAGATACTATAATAAGAAGGCAATATGCAAAAACCAACAAACTATATCTAACTACCAATAACAAAAAGAAATACAAATTAAAAAAGCACCAAAATCAAACCATTGACAGCTCATAGCAAATTCTTATCCACCATACTTTTTGTTTGATCATTTTGTTCATTACATTACATGAAGTTTACAGCCCATTAAGATAAGCTGTGTCCATTGACCACTTTTCTCTCTGTAAATAAGTGATCAAAAGTTACTTTAGCTGGAAAACTAAATTAGTAGAAGTTAAGATTATTGAATAATATTGAAGAAGAATCTGCAACAGTAATTAAGGAGAATGATCCAACCTGTGGAACATCCATCTTGTCTACTTGGAATGTTAATCAACACATTTAAACATAAACAGTGGCCTAGGCGCAGTTTGAGCTTCCTAGGGGAATCTGGATTTTCTGAAATTCCCATTTTTAGAGCTCCTGAAAAACGTACTTCATTGTGAAGAGGATTAGGAGGTCAGACAACCACCTTGTCTCAGGTCAGTTTATTGTCTTAAGCCAGCTCATACTGAGAAGACAATAAGGAGATGACAAGGAAGAAAAGCTTCGGAGTTCCTGGGCCAGGGATTAATGATGTAAGTGTACTAGATGTACACACAAGATGACCCATAATTATAACTAGAAAGTAAACTTATAAACTTTATATTTATTAAATTCCATAGCTCTTGCCTCATGGATGTTTTTGTGTTTTTTTATTTGAAGACCAGAAGAATGGGACTGCAAATAGCTGTTTTTACTTTACTGGTAGTCCATAGTCTCTATTAAGATATAATTTCTTGCTCAAAGTTAGAAGAAAAAATACATTTGAATTAGTATCTTTTCAAGCTTAAAAGAAAGACTTGCTGAAATGAGTTCAAAAATTTATTTGCAAACTGATCAGTTGGGAAGGTGACTCTAGTTTTAATTCACTAATAACTAAAAAAGTTCAAAAAAGTAAAATATGGACTGTCATTTCTCTCCTTTTTAATTAACTTTCTGGAAACCCTCTAACAAATTATTTAATTTCTTTTATTCTACCTTGGCCTCTTACTAGCAGTGTAGGCTCTACACGATATGCTTTTAGTGCCCAACTGAATATTAACAGTGTTCATACTCACTTTCTACGGCTGGAACTAGCTATAGTATATTATCAGTCATTAAACATTCTAAGCTATGGTATCAGCTTTCAAGCATAGTGGACTCTGTTTAAGACCAGCTTAAACAAGCTACTTTAATTAGCGAAGCATAGAATGCATGAAAGACATATAATAAACAGAATTTAGAGTTTACATGTAATGTGAAGCAAGACTTGTTTTGTTGAGGCCAGCAGGGCTAAATGAGTAGCAGATTAAAATTGTACCCAAAAGAAGAGGGATCATCTACCAAACAGTGAAAACAGGTATTTAATCCTTACCTGAAAATTAAGAATAAGAACAAGTGGCCATGCTCCAACATGGGGTCCCTTTCACAGGAGAGTCCTCCATGAGCTCCTCCAATGTGAGTCCTTCCCATGGCTGCAGTTCTTCATGAATTGCTCCAGGATTCCCACAGGATCAGTCCTTCAGGAACAGACTGCTCCAGGATGGGGTCCTCCATGTGCTGAGGAAGGATACCTTGCCTCACCATGGTCTTCTCCATGGTCTGCAGGGGAATCTCTGCTCCAGTGCCTGGAGCATCTCCTTCTGCACTAACCTTGGTGATTCCAAAGTAGTTTTCTCACATATTATCACTCCCCTCTCTGCTGTGTAGGGTTTTCACCCCCTTCTTATATATGTTATCCAGAGGTACTAACACCTTTGCTAATAGGCTCATCCTTGGTCAGTGCAGTGTCCATCCTGGATCCAGTTGGGATTGGCTCTACCTGATATGGGGGAAGCTTCTGGCATCTTCTCAAAGAAGCCCCTACATTTCCAAAGCCTTGTTACGCAAACCCAACCCAGCATGTTTCATTCAAAATGCTTTTTTGGGTGAGTTGAATTTTCTTCTTTAGACACATACATTCTTATACACACTGCCGAATAAGGTTGATCTGCTTACTATAAGACCATGCTAGATCATGCGAACCATACCAGAATGAATAAATTAATGTTTTGCAATGTGCTAATTGCTAATAACTTGATTGAATGCCCACAGGATATAGGCTCAAATACATTTGCATTGGAAATGGTACAACCTCAGATTGAAGAAGAATAAAGAAATATCTTTTCCAGAATAAGAGCAGACCTTTAGTGTAGTGTTTTTTTGTGGTTTTTTTTTATCCCTCTGACATTTATAGATGAAAGAGTAAAACACAGATTAATGCAGTTGCTGTTTTTTTCCAGGTGATAGGCCTTTTCCAAAACCAACTGACTGCTGTGATCAAGATGTTTTGCTCAAAATATCTGTGACTTATTTGGTGAAATGTCAGAGCAATAAAGCATTTGTCCTCTGGCAGCTGGCCTGATATGATAAAAAAACCTTAGAAAACCTAAAGCTTTTCAGCTGTAGCCAAACTACCCCACCTTGAAGAGCTTGTGTCAGGAATCCGACAATTACTGGCTTTCAGCTGGAAACCTGTTCTCTAGAATCACTAATTTGAACTGATATTGCTAGAGCTACAAGGATCCTCAACACAAGGCAAAACGATTGCAGACAACACAAAACTGGGAGGAATATTCACCAGATAGTTCTGTTACATTCAGAAGGACCTTGTCAGGATGGAGAAATGGGCTGACAGAACCCTTGTGAAGTTGTACAAAGAGGAAAGCCAAGTCCTGAACCAAAGGAGGAATGACCCCACGAGCCAGTCCAGGCTGAGAACCAGGTCTGCAGAGAAGGAGCTGGTGGTCCTGGTGGACACCAAGTTCTACATGTGCCAGAAATACACCCTTTCAGCAAAGAAAGTAAACAACCTCTCTGTGTGCACAAGAAGACAGAGTGTTGACAGAAGGTCAAACCACCTAAGCTGGTTTTGTAGCACCATGAATGGACTTCAGTGCATACTTTTATATATATATTATTATATATATATTATACTTAATTTATATCATACTTATCTCTGCACCCTCAGTCTATACAAAACAACTGTCACCAGAAAGAAATAAATGAACAATTTATCTAAGCAGGTTTAGATGCACATCTTCGAGCAATTTTACTGAGTAGTACTTACCTATTTCCATTACTATGTCAAGTGAAGACACACACACTTGCTCAAATGATTCCTATGTCTAGAGAATTTATTCAATAAGAAAGTGTGTTAGCTTGGATATAGAACTGCACAATTGCAATTAATATGCTGTCACAAGCTAATCATGTGGTGCTGCACTGAGCTTTATAGGCATACTAGATTAGGCTGATCTAATTCATAATCTCTCAAGTCTATGCATTGTTACACAAATATTTAGTTTCCCAATGATGAATCACCAAATTAGTTGCAAATTGACATTTTGAGGTTTCTTTATTTCCTGTGGATATTTCCCTTTTAAATAAACATGCCAGGATTCACTGAGAAGTCATTTTGGAGGAAAAAAGACAGGAATCTAAAGGCATAATTTGTTCACCTTGTATCAGCAGCTGTGTTTGTACAAGATCCAAATTCCCAGGTCCTTGGCTTTCCTTTGTTGATGCTTTGGTTTCCGATGGACATAACCTCAACACAAGACAGGAGAAGGCCATTAACTTATTTGGATAAGCAAACCACACATAGATCAAAGGGGTGACAAAAAAAAATAGCACCTTGAAATGCCAGATCACTTTGCAAACTGCCTCGTGTGGATTTGCGGATTTCACTATTTTTTTAATATCAATTTAAAGTTATTTGATGTTGCATGGATCTCAAGGTCAGTGACTTCATCACATGTTATTCACTTTAGTTAACCTAGTGTTCCTTTTAAAAAGGCTGCATTCTGCTTTTGCCATCTCTATGCTCCACTGTTTGTATCACCTGAACTCTGTAAGAGGGAAGTGAGATGAGTCCAGAATACTTAATAGGTTAAAGTCTCTGTTTGTGAGTCCATTAAGAGTTTATAGTTTTTAAACAGACTTTACTGGCCATTAAAATTCTGATGCCTTTGCCTGACAAAGATTGTAATGAGAATAGAAAATGGCATTAAATGGAATCCATTCTGAAGATGATTGTAAAAGATACAAGCCTAACTCATTCTCATTATAGCTTTCTGTTGGTATAATTGTGAGTGTTACTCGGATACCTGAAATACTTGGAGAGAATTTTACTGTGACTGTAAAAAGGAGTTACTTATTTTGATTTAAAATTGAAACTGTAGTTGCCTACTTCTGCTATAATGCAAATGGCACAGGAGCAGCTGACACTGATTTTGTGTAGGCCTGAAGGAATATTTTTCTCTAGCTTAAGCCCAGCTACTACTGACATTAAAGACATTGATATATGGTTTTAAGACTTAATTTGCTGATCATCCACAAGGCCATGTCAGCTGCTCCCATCTTGTACTTTAGGGTTAAACCAGACTGGAGAAAATCCTACAATTTAGATTACATTGAAACATTTTTTTCTTTGTGTGGATGATCTTGAGGACATTGCCTTGGTATTCACTTCCAGGTGGGACTGTTTGGGCTACTGGTGATGAGAAATGAATTGCATGCTGAGGGCAAACAAGATATCTAAATGGCATGGAAATTGTTCAGTGCCTAATAAAGCTCTAATTTCTGTGCCTCCTTTATAAGGCTACAAGTTTTAAATGCAGATGCACCTATTTAAATGTATTTATCATACTAAGGTATCTCTAGGGCTTCCTTTGATAACTCTACTTAGACTTCTTTTGGACTGAGGTATGTATCTGGCCTTCATGAGTGATGATGGGAGCATATCTCGGACCCATAGAAGGTCATAAGCATGGAGAAATTTAAGCAATCTGCAGAGTGAATCATTTGAACTCCAGCTTCACTCATTACAGTCTTTCTGATATTTTTTCCCCCAGAAAAACAAGGAAGAGAAGGAAAATACATTAAAATTCCTCAAATTCTCTAAAGCAAAGCCCTGAATAGAGTGCACTCTAGAATTGACCACACTGGGCAGTATCTTCAAAGCTAAAGTGTTTGTTTTTTTCTATTTGTAAAGATAAAATATGAGCTCTCAAATCAACTGTTACTTGGTGTTGATCACACAGCTCAAGGCTGACAATGGACACCAAAGGTGCTAAGAAGACCTGTTTTCATACAGGTCCAGATTGCTGTTAATGTTGCATAAGAATAAGAACTAACCGTTTCAAATCATCTGTATTAGTTTCTTATACCCCAGTATGTTACTGATGAATGCTAGTATCAGCGTTTTCTCAGTGGCTATGTACCAAACTTGCTGCAAGAACAAATGAATCCCATGAAAATTCTTGTAAGACAGCTAGAGACACCGGTTAGCAAGTGGCAATATAGCATCCTCGGAAAGAAAATGTCATGAAAATATTACAAGTGGCAGGAAAATGTTGAAGTATCAAAGCTGACAGTCAACTGAGAAGACAAAAACAAAAAGCTTTCACTTGTAGCCTCACGTTTGTCACATGTCCTTATCAAAGTATAAAACTTAATGAACCAAAGTCATACAAGGTAGGATACCTACAGATTTTGATAGTACTCCCTTGTCACAGTCTTGATAAGTTCCATAATATCAAACCAGATGGTTAGGGACAAAAAGAAAAAAAAGAAAAAGAAGATGTTGTCAAATGCAGAATTTTTGCTTCTTTAACAAGGAAAATGACTTCTTATGAAGAACAGTTAGAGTGAAGTTTAATAATAGACACAGAATCTTCCCACTGGGTCGCAGAAGTCAAAGGAGACATGGATGTCACAGTGGATGAATAGTCTGACACTCTATAATGGTGTATGTGTATGTACGTATAATATATACATATACTGTTGAATGCAAAAAGAAAGCCTTGACATACAGAATGTGAAGAATAAAAAAGGTTTTTACAGCCTGTCACAGTAATCTGATGCCCATATTGTTTTTGAATAGATTAAAAATCAATATTTCATACACATAGAATTGGTACCGAATCTAAGGGAAAGATTGCTCAGCCAAGAAACCATTGATCTGTTTTGTGCAATGCATACTCTTTATGGAACTCTGTGTATGCATTTGCATGTGCATATGTATCTTTGTGTGTAAACACACATTTGTGTTTATTGCTTCTTAAGAAATCAATATAATGCCATGTTTTTGCTTAAACTTCCATTCTGTAGTATGGATTCTTAGAAAGGGAGATTCATGGCCTGCTAATGTACTGCAAATTATCTTATGAGATTCTTAGCAGCGGTCAATATGTTTACTGTTTTAGAGAATAAAGCATTACCCTTGAGAGATACGGCTCATATCCTAAAGAACAAAGAAATGTTTAGTGAAAAGGAAGCAGGGAATACAAATAGAGCATACAATGAATGTAATTTTAAACGGTGAGGCCACATTCTTCAGCACTTTCTCACAGCAGGGTTTTTTTTTACATAGTAGAACTGCTTGTTATTTGTATCATGTAAAGAATATGAGAATCTCTGCTGCTGTTTAAATATGCTTCATTGGAAAACAATAAAAACGATTCTGAAAGCATGCATTTTTGAACAGCATAAGCAGTTCAACTGCACGAGTAAGATATCTGTATTGATCCAAACAAAGTCACTTTAGACTTACTGGGGACAAACAGAAATAGAGAAAAGCAATTCTTTCTCTTCTTGTCTAAGTTCACTGAATTTTTGCTACTTCTGTCACCTTTTTATTCTCTGTAATATCTAGGCAAAATGAGTGCAATTAAATGTAAAAAGACTATTTTTAAAGACTACTATATATGTTTTATCATTACTTGTATAGGCCTTGTATTGACATGATCTTGTAAGATTACATGGCTTGTCTGAACTTGTCTTAGCCTGTGCTGATTTAGCTTCTTTCAGTTGTGTCAACATTCACCTAGCCATCAAGTAACTGTCATCTGAATTTGCTAATCTTTAGTTTAGCTTTGTGGAATTGTATGGTGTACTGCCTGTTGGTAGTAAAGCAAGTACTCTGCACAGGATGAACTATCTTATAACCCTAGAATACAAGCACAGAGTTTAGGTGAGGACAAGTACAAGACGACACAAGAAGTATTAAGACTCTATACGCAAATCATGGTAGCCAGATACTGGTGACTGAAGTTATTAACAAACAAATACATGTGAGTCAGGTGAAAGAGGTTTCAAGGATAGTAATAGCAAAACAAGTAGACTGTGGCACTGGAAACCAATGGAGAACTGGGTCACTGCAAGAATGAAAGAGAATATCCTTCTTAAGGACTGAAGCTGATGACCTTCAGAGATAAGTGAACACGGGACAGGTGAGCAGAAAACAACAGAAAAATACACAGATTCTTGAAAGTCTGTTTATCAGTATGAACTGTGTTATTAGCTGATAGTGTCAGTATCATCATAGCTATATTGTAGTAACACTTGTGCTTTGGTTATATAGCCTCAATTTTAATTGCAGTAACTATAAGTTCTTGGATCTGTATGTAAGGTGTGTTTCTTTTGATCCAGAAGAATCTCAGTGTAATATTTTATACATGACTCAGATACTTATATCTGAAGCCAAGTTATTCCAAACAGAAGATATCTTATGCTGAGTGATACCAGAAACATGACCAAGGCCATCTCTATCTCTAGAACAGGCTGGTACTGACTGGTTAAGGAGAGCAGAGAACATGGGGAAATACGGAACAATTCCTGTCCCTGACTGCCCCCTAAATGCAAGAACAGGACAATATGGCTTATACATAGCAAGCTACTACTTTGTGCCCTGTTAAACCCAATTAAATATGAGATGGTTTTTAGACTGAAACTTAATCTCCTCAAATAGTTTACGCTCCAAATTCTATGGAAATTCATCTCTTTTTATTATTAAGACATAATATTGAAACTACAAATGAATTCCTTAAATTTACAGTTAGAATAATTTTCCAAACAGGTACCTCTGTCAAAACACTGAATATTAGCAAAGAAATTATTTTGATTATGAGCATGGTTTTGAGTCTGAAAAACCTCATTTTGTCAGAATGACAAAGATGTCCCTAATAGCTTTGTTTTTATGACTGATTTCTTCCCAGGTGAACTCAACTGCTACCAAGGGATTTATAACAGCTATAATAAACAGATCTTGGCATTTCTAAATTCATTCCCTTGACCTAATATAGAGACATAATCATGATCTTGTGTCTTATTGCAAAAAAGTTTTTCCATTCCCATCAGTGCTGAAACAAATATTAGTAAAGTTTAGACTGACATTCACACTGGAGCAAAAGTTGCATCAATTCATGAGGCAGCCCTTCTCTCTGTACAAGTGTCAGTACTTTTAGAATAGCTCAGATTTCTTCCTTGTTAGGATTTCTTACTTTCCAACAAGTATGTGAGTGACTCCCTTCTGCTGCAGTGAACGTGAGTGTATATACAGGATTTTCCTTCTAGCAGTGATTTTTTAGCTAGTTTGGTTCTGGCAAGCTGCTTTCTGCAGCTCTTTGCAGCTGATTGGCATCCACAGTACCTATATATACATGGCCACAGATCATCATAACTAACTCTCTATGCTCTATTGGTTTCATTACCAGAAAGAGTTTGCTTATAAAATGAGTAGTCAGGTTTTATACCTTGTTAACTTTGTTACATTACAGTGTCAGTGTTGCACAACTGCAGTTAATGTGTTGTCTGTCTTTTGTGACCTCTCTGACTTTTTTCCACTCTTCCTTCTAGATTTTATTACTTTTATCCACAATGTGGACAGAAGATTGCACAGGATGTACCATGATTGGCTGAAGATGACAGCAAAGAGCTCTGGACAGTATAGAAATACTGCACAAGAACTGGAAGACCACCTGAGGCAGCAGATGTTGGAAATCTGAGCATCTTCTGAGGACTGGAGATGCTCAGAGAGGACCTGAGGACCAGTCGCTCACGGAGCGACAGGATAATGCTATTAAAAATAATTTACTTCTGCATGTGAACACATTCATGTGCAGTGAAGGAGCATAATAGAGATCTTTGACTCAGTAGAAACCTGGGAAAGTCCACTTGGTTTTGCACTGTGTTTGTGATTTTACCTGGTTGGACTTCTAAGCAGCGTGTGTTTGCTGTGAACGGTGTCCTAGTTTATAAATCTCTGTTGGCAGAGAAGCAATACATCACAAATTCAGCAAAGAATAACTTTGTGGTGCTTTTCATTTTTCTATCTTTCTCTTTCAGATAAGTATGTAGAATTAACTGCTTCTTGTATAAACCCAGCAATGCTCTATGAGGGAGAGCATCCAAAGGCTACAATGTTTAGCACATTACTTCTTCAAGAACATAATTCCCCTTTTCTCCCTATCCTAATCTGGTCAATGGTGAATGACTTTGATATAATTCCTGTTTCAGTTGGCCTTATTCTTACTAAGAGCTTATGAAAACAGCGTTCATGATGTGAAATGAGTTTGTATGTGTTGGGACTAGATGACCTTCAGGTCCTTTCCAACCATTCTGTGATTCTATGAATTCCTGAGAGAGTTCATGCCAAGAACGTATTACCATGTGTAGTGTCCAACACTACCAATACATGTTAACATTAAGTCTTAATGTTGGCTGAGGTGTTCCCTGAAAACAAAGAAAAAAGCCCTGAATATTACATGATCAGAGTGGATTACTTGACTCATACTATACAACTGAGCTCAGTTACATAGATAAACAAGACTTTTCTGAGACTACAAATATAAGCTTACTGTATTATGAGAAGGTGTTTACTTGCACAATCTCATGATATGTCAATGATCAAATGCTTCTGTAAACTTTACCATTTAGAAATATTCTAGTCAGATTTAAAAAGCGCCAGTAAGAATCACTGTCTTTAATTATTATACAGGAATGTACTACAGGGATATTACGTAACAGTTACCCTGATAATAAGATAAAAAGTATACTGAGGTACTTTGTGGAACATCCTACTAACTAACCACAACTGTATATTCAGTGAGCAGAAACACTGCAGTTCCTGATAACAAGGGATCAGATCATAAGCCTGCCAGTCTAGTGTCTTGCCTGAAGCGCTGAGCATTACCAGGTGACTGATGAGAGTTACAGCAACTCAATCTCACAGTTAAGTAGGTTTGTTACATTACAGGTCACCTGAATTAAACCAGACAGAAAGGGAAAAGCTCCTGCCCGCACAGAAATAACAAACTGACTACTGCATCACACAGACACATTCCTTGTCAGCCTAAGCTGCTCACTGCTCGAGTCAACATCTTCCCACAGGTATCACCTGATGACTAATGCAACAATTAAGGATCTGTCAGGTTACTTGCACTTGGCAGCAATCTCTCTTAGCCCTGCATTGCCAGGGTTTCAGGCAATTTTTCAGGAGGCTAGTAATGGTTTAACATATAACTACCATTTGGCAATGAGGTATCATTTCAAACTCGTATGTAGAAATGAGAATGCTGTATAGACACAGGAGACTGTCATTCAGCTGTAATTTGGTATTGAAACAAAATACAAATGTAAATTGGTCTTTCTCCTTTGTGAAAAAAAGTTAAAACCCAGCTAAACTTGAAGAAAGACATTTGGGATTTCAATTTATAAGTATTTTTTGATATGAAATGTTTCATCAATAGTCTTTGAGATCAGTTTATATTAGCAAGTCAGAGGTGTCTAAGCATGGCTGGCCCAGCTGAGAGGAAGAGACTGCATTAAAGAAGTTCTTGAGGCAACTTCTATCTCTTCAGTCATTGAGGCATTTTCTTATTTGCTGTCCCCATGCCTGCCTCCTAATTCCTGTTTTAATTTCTCCACCATCAATTATCATAGGAATAAGGGGAAAAATATTCTGGTTTTTTTAATCATTTTTTCCTGTCTATAATGAATCTCACTGGCAGGTTTGTTTGGTTTATGTTTTCAGCAAGGGACTAGGCTTCATTCTGAATCATGTGAAAACAAGTGATTAAGCTGAAGACAATATACTGTGTACGAAAAGGGATATGTTGTTACTTGTTCATGCTAATTTGCAAGTTCATAAATCTCACATTTTTGTGATGAACTGGTAACAGATGGGGCAGGTGGGCAATATGGTGGGGAAGAGAATAAGAACAAGCATTTAAATAAATGGTAAGGATGAAAACATCCAGTGTTCTTTTAGCAAGATGCACCCGAAAGAAATTTATCTGATTGCAAGAAAATTAAGGAAACACCTGGATCTCTGTTCAGCATGTCTGGCAAGAATGAGCAGTGAGATCTCAAAAGGCTCAGTTGTTAAGCTGAGACAAATCTCCTAAGAGCTATGGAATAGCCTACTTTGAGTTGCTCTCATGCAGTCTCACTGCCTTTGCTGAGTGTAAATGAAGGGACTCTTAGATCTGTCAGAGTTACAGGATGCTCACATATGCTGTATTTTCCATAGACTGCACTATCCCTTCAGTCTTGCTGGTAGTATTAGGAGTATAATAGAGAGGACTAAAATAGCAATACTTTGATTTTCCATTATATCTTTCAGTCACTACACAGAAAGAGGATCCTGGGCTAGCAAGAAACGAGTATCTGATCTATATACCTCATCTTTCAGATAGCCCAAACAGTGTATCTCCTGCCTCTCCCACTTCTGTGTGTTAGTAATTCAGGAGAAAGAAAAGAGCAGAGAGGGCTTAAAATTCTATAGGAGTCTGAAAACGAAGGATATTAGAAGGAAAATACTGAATCTTTAGAACTTTAAAATGTTTCCAGTTCAAATCTGGTCCCAAAATTGACATGCACTTGTGTAAAGAGGGTGGAAGCGCAGTTTTGGTTTTATCCATTTCATTCATACTATTCAAAACTCATCATTTCTCTTCATACTGCATCATCATCCAAACTGCCAGCTACTTGGGAAACTTTGCAATTTATGAGTAGCTGCTATGATATACTTACAAATTAAACTAATCTTCAGTCATAATAGACATATCAAGAACAATCTGATGGATTGAAATATTTATCTACTCTTCACCCCTCTCTTCGTGTATTAGAATAGTAATCTGCCTTTCCAGCTCAAATGCAGCCTTTGTAGGACTACTTTGCAGTATGTTTCTGATGCCTTCTGCCCTTGTCTGCATAACTCATGTTTGAAATGCAACAAAAGATTCTGGAGAACAAGAGAACTGCATAAATCCTTCCTTAAAGCCTTAAATCTTTAAATTAAAAAAAAATCCCACATTAATGTTTGAAAACCCAGTAATGGGACCAGATCCAGTAATTTATAGCTACATTTGCAATTCAGTCCTCTGCTAACATGAAGATTAAAGAAAGAATTAATTTTCAGCCCAAAAAGCCACTGTTCAGTAGCCAAAGTATGCACTGATCAGCAGATGTGCCAAAACATAAAAATACAGGAAAGATCAAAATGGTCATTTCTGATATCTCTTCTTTGAAACAAAGATTAGAACCACTTTAAATGCACTCAAAGGTTTATTTCATGTATTTTTAACAGGTTATCTGCTTTGCCTTCTGCATGGACGTGTAGGACTTGCCAAACTACTCATCCTGACACCATTTCATTGAAGAAGAACATAGACCTGTTAGAGCGAGTCCAGAGGAGGGCCACAAAAATGCTCTGAGGGCTGGAGCACCTTCCCTATGAAGACAGGCTGAGAGAGCTGGGCTTATTCAGGCTGGAGAAGAGAAGGCTCTGGGGAGACCTTAAAGCAACTTCCAGTGCTTAAAGAGAGCCCACAAGAAATCTGGAGAGAGACTTTTTACAAGGGCCTGTGGTGATAGCGTAAGGGGGAATGGCTTTAACCTGAAAGAGGGTAAATTTAGATTAGATATAAGGAACGAGTTCTTCACTGTGAGGGTGCTGAGGCGCTGGCACAGGTTGCTCAGAGAAGCTGTGGCTGCCCCATCCCTGGCAGTGCTCAAGGCTAGGTTGGACGGGGCTTGAAGCAACCTGCTCTAGTGGAAGGTGTCCCTGCCCATGGCAGGGGCCTGGAATTGGATGAGCTTTAAGGTCCCTTCCAACCCAAACCAGTCTGGGATTCTATGATTCTACAATTCTATGATTCATTTAAGTTAAAAAATAGGAAAGCACCAACTTTGGCTTCTTTATGCTGAGGGTGATTTGACAGTGTTACTGGAGTTGAGCTGCTTCTCATGTGCACTGACCCAGTGCAGCAAAATGGCAGTCTGATCCAGCAGATAAACAAGTCTGTGACAAATAGCACTGACATCCCTATCAAAAGAAAAGACATGACTCAGACCCGATATCTATATGCAGACCAGTGCTAGCTTTCAGTGACAAATGGTTTTAGTCTGACAGTGTGTTTCACTGCTTGAACTTTCATCTATCAAAACAAGACACAGAAGCATGGAGACACAGACAAGAAGAAGGGAGCATGAGAGAAAGCCACAGATACAGGCAGGCAGCCTGGGCTCCCCTCTCATAACAGCACTTACTTTCTTTTCCTGTCTTTCAGTACCTTTACCATTTCCTGGTGAGTATTTACTTCTCCTCCCTGTTTTTCTAAATTGAAGAAAACAAAAAAAAAAAAACAAACCAAAAACCAAAAGGCTTTCATTTCATTACTTGCAGATTCAAGCACTGGAAAAACAGAAAATAGCATGTGATTTTTTAAGCTTACCTCCACATAGGACAATGAATTTCACTTACCCACGAGCAGAGTCTAACCGGTAATATTAGACTAATGGAGCCAACGGATCTTCCAGCCAGTTATACACTTGTGTTTTGAAGGCATCAGCAGGTAAAGAATTAATACCAGGCAGATCATTCTGGAAGGAGGGCACTCAGAACAAAGTGGCTCTGATGATTTTCTTCATGGCTTCCATCACTGTAGATATTTAGGAGGCACCTTTCAGGACTAGTCTGGATACAGCTGACCCTACCTGGTGGATGATGCTTTGTGATCCCACCCAGCATCTGGGAGCAGCAAGAGATGGCTGCTCTGTGAGGTTGGGTTGTTTGGAAGATGGAGTGACCCCAGCACAATCAATGCCCTCACTTAACAGTGCTGAACTGACTTAAATTTAACACTTTTATAAGGCCTAATACAGGGAGAGGAGTCAGAAGTGAAGGAGTGAAGGTGGCCTGGGAATAAAGAGATCAGGACAAGTGGATTTTTTTCATGTTTCTTATATCACTTAACAATATGACACCAGCTGCTAACATGTTTTTCTACATTAAATGATTAACTGCAGTGGGAAGACAGACTCATAAGTCCAGTGACAGAAGAGATTTGTTATGCTAGAACCTGAGAGCCACGATGTACGTATACACAGACTGGGACTGCATGGCAGATTGATGTCACAGGCCAGCCCCAGAACAACCACTTTCTTACAGCTGATGGTGACATATTTATATCTGAGGGTGAGGATGATAAACATCAATAATACCCTGTCCTAGGTTCAGAAGTAGCAGTCATTTTTTCCTTCTTAGTAGCGGGTGCAGTGCTGTGTTTTTGACTTTCAGCCTGAGAACAGCGCTGATAACACCGATATTTTTAGTTGCTGCTCAGTAATGTTCAGTCTGACCATGCTCTGCCAGGGAGGAAGGGAAGCTGGGAGGAAGCAGAGACAGGACACCTGACCTAAACTGACCAAAGAGGTATTCCATAGCACAGCACGTCATGCCCAGTATGTAAACTGGGGGCAGTTACCTGGAAGGGCTAGATCACTGCTCGGTCGGGCTGGGTATCAGTCGGCGGGTGGTGAGCGGTTGTATTCTCTTCCCTTGTTATTTCCCTTATCATTATTATTATTGGTGGTAGCAGCAGTGGTTTGTGTTATACCTTAGTTACTGGACTGCTCTTATCTCAACCCGCGGGAGTTACATTCTTTTGATTGTCCTCCCCATCCCTCCGGAAGTGGTGGGGAGAAAGAAGAGGGAGTGAGAGAGAGACTGCATGGCTGATTGAGTTTAAACCACAACATACCCTTAACTAGCATAATAGTAAGAGAGCTCCAGGGTATGAGGTGATCTGAAAAGGCCTGTGGGTCTTAGAAGCAATCAGAAGTAGAGAAGTTCAAGAACAGAAAACAACAGACAATGTCAACTAAAAGCATCTTTTGGAACTCCAAGAGCAACTCAGGTGAACTGAGCTTATTTGTGGTGAAGGCTTACTTGAGAAAGCTGATTCAGGTCTCAGTTGCATCTCCAATTTCCAGTTTTAACTTCGTTGTCTGCATAAGAATAAATCACTTATTTTCAAGGAAACTAAATGTTCTTCATGAAAAACCTCTTTTGTGTTTTTTTATGAAAATGTGATTCTGTCTTGAAAGCAAAAAGTACTCTTGGATTGCAAATATTTCAATTTATGGCCTAATAACTTGAGCTTGGTTAAAGGAAATATTCCACAAAGTCATCCCATTTTACATTTGAAGACAGAAAGCCATGGAAATGATTTCTTTTGCTTTTTTAGTTTGGCCCAGTAGTTAACCAGCATTACTCTTAAGAAGTTCACTTACTTCTCCCTCATTTCTTTGTCTGGCTTCAGCTTCTAGTTTTGGGTTCTTGTTATGAATTTCTCCGATACAGTGAGGTGGTCTTTCCTATATGTGATTTTCTATACAAGAAGATACCTCTACGTTATAAGCAAGTTAACTTTCAATATTCTTTCTCTTTTTTTTTTTAACTCAAAACAAGGCATTTTTTAAATTTTCACACTTCTGACTTTATAGACTGCATCTTTTCAAAACCCTGACCTCCAGACTTACACACACTGTTCCAAATTTAACCAGTCTCCCAGTCTTTTACAGCATGAAACAAACAAACAAACTAACTAATTAGATTTCAGAGGTTAAGGTACAGTTTTGTTATTCTTTGTCTAATAATAACTAAGCTTTTTACTTCAAAATCCCTGCAACCCCTGTCACCAGGAGAATCTTCCTTTGAAATGTTAGGTGCCTTTATCAGGCACACTTGCCTTGCAAGTAAAAGAGAGGTTTTATTTCCCTTACAATTCTGATAGAGCGTCTGTGAAAGCAAGCTTGAGGAAGGGTAAAACACAAGGAGAAAATGCGTGGAAACAATCCTGCAAACATGAAGGTGAGAGGAGCAAGATGGGGTGAGGTGCTGCAGAACCAGAGCAGAGATCCCCTGCAGCCTTGGAGAGACCCGGTGGGAGAAGAGCACCCATGGCCTCCTCTTGTTCTCACTGTCTGACCAGGAGGAAGGTACATTAGTGAGGCTGTGCCTACACATGTCTACATATACATGGCCAGGTCCTCCCTACGTCTCACCCTGAGACATCCTGAACTGGCTCCAGCTGCTGCTCCATGGACAAAACATGGACAGAGAAAGACACCAGTGTATGGGGTGTTCATGGGGCTGCAGGATGTCCTCTGTGGGGAGAAGCCAGGGCTGCCCCATGCCAGAAACAGCCAATCCCAGCTGGTTCCAGCCAGCTCCAACAGGCAGGAGCCATTATCTGTATCAACCAGCATCATCTCAGTAGGTTTTTAGTCATAAAATCTGTAGTCTAGAAGGCTCTTTTTGCTGATATTAATTGCATTGCTGTCTTTTAGTTGTCCACAACATGAAACTTGAATGATAGCTGTCTAACAGGCTGTCACCAAGTCAGCCCACACACACTTTGTTTTAAATACTGGCCAAATGTTTGTATTCTGCAAGCATTTGTAATGTTCTATTATTATATCTCTTAATAAATATATAACTCTATGTCCACAGATCTGCTCAACGAACTACCTAAAATGCTTATGCATGATTCTGGAGGCCTTGTGTTTTAACAAAGACAGATAGTGGCCTATTCAATTACCAGTAATTCAAAGCTATGCATGCGGTGTAATAATAGTTTGGGTTTTTTCCCAAATGTAGAAGAAAACTTCTTGATTTTCTTCACAATTATTTATAATATCACCTGTAACTACTGGGCTTATTCTCAGACCTTGTTTCTGATATGCACAGTTTTCCATTTGAGACTTCAATTTTCCTTGATGTGTTTGGCTTTTCTTATCATATCTTACTTTTAACAACTTCTAATTTATATCGATTATTATCTGTGACCCTTTTCTTCTTTTTGATAGATATTGATTTTTATTTTCCAGTTATTGCCTTCATTTTTCCACTAGGACAGATTAAGTGCTAGACAAAATCTGTCTTCTTTATAAATATAGAATCATTACTTCTGAAGTAAGTAGCAAAATAATCTCAGGGATTCTCTCCATTTTTCAAAGATATACCATTGTTTCCTTTTTCATGTTTTCTCTTCTATCTCATCTCCCATTTAATTCTCCTTAGCTTGGAAACTGAGCTTGTCTGAAGCACCATATGTAATTCATAAAGACAAGCTAATCACCAGCTTGGAAGTTGGTGGTTTCCTAGGAAGTGGTGGTCAGCACCATCTTACAATCAATGAAATGAGATAAAAGTAGTTGGTACTATCTTTTATCTGCTTATATTAAATATAAGCAAGTTATAATCACCGGTCTCTAAGCAACAGCCAGATACTAATCCAGCAATTAATTCATCTTTATCCATATAATGAGGTCCAAAATAGAGCTTGTGTTAAGAGTGATGCCTCTAGTGCGAGGGAGAAAAAGAACCCACCTATATGAGCATGTATTCCAGAGTTCTAATGACTAACTACTGCCCGTGTGAGACTTTTAATACGTCTCTAAATTTGAAATCCTCCTTAGTAACACAGTTTTTCTTTCTCTTCCACACAGATATTAAAAAATTAATCCTCTGTTCTCTGCTTTAATTTAAGAATCCTGCATAGACTCCATTTCCATTCTTTGTTATTTAGCCCTTTGTTCTTTTAACAAAGATCACGCTAGACCTGTCAGCCCTAAAACTGGTACTGACATTGCTGCTACCAAGTGCCACCATTCTTTTCCTCTTCACCATTGCTTTTCACTTGTTCATCCCTCTCTGTCCTTGCTAAACACATTATAAGCAGATCTGGCAATTCTAGCAATGTAAATAATCCCAACATCAATGTTACAATGACTCCAGTTATGCTAAGTAAACTGACATTGAGATTTGTTGATATTAAATACCTAGATACTATAGAAGTACATTCACAGAGATGTAGAATATGGGGATTGTTCTTGGTTGTTTACTTTTTCAATCTGAAATATGTTTTTCAGCTAATGACCTCTCTCACTTAGTAGGTGCATGAATTGCTTACGTATATTTGAGAATATTTAGCTCCATCTTAGCCAGTTCATTTATGTCCATTAATTTAGCACTGCTCTCTGTAGTTCCTTCTTTTGTCAGGTTCTGATTTGCAACAGACAAAGTCTGAAAATTCCAGTTCCTTACATGAACTCTAAGATCTTTTAGAAATGGGTCTTAAATTATTAGATTCTAAGTATTTTGGAAAATGAAACCTTATGTAAATCTCATACATTATGCTTTTGTTTAAGTTTAAGCAAATTTTACAGTTTAGTGCATTAGACCAAAAGTCAATACATATTAGTATTATACATATTAGTGTAATATGAAATCAAGTATCTTTTTCTGATATAAAATATGCAAAACCTATTTTTGTCCCTGTAAATTCTATTTCCCAAAATGTCAGTTATGAACTAATGCTGCTTTTTTTCTATTGAACATATATAAGCTGTTCAAACTGTTTGTGTACTTCCAGGAGTTTTTACACATGCTGTGGTTCAGTTACAGGACTGGTATGCTACAACATTTTCTAAACCCTATTTACTAAGGTCTCCACTTTCTCTCTGGTTTGAAAAAGGGAGCAACATAAGTGCTTATCAGTTCAGATTCTTCTGAAAGTTAGGGAAGCATGTTTTGAATCTTCCATGTGAAACCACAATTTCACCTGTAGGTGCTTCTACACGTGGCTATTAGGGAACCATGAAATGGTGTTACAACAAAGGAATGACTAGACTTCAGTGAAACTTCTGCAATATAGCTGTAAAACAACAACAAAATAAATCTGATGTAGTGTTGGAATCAGATATGAAAACAACAATCAGTTGATTATTATTTATTTGCTTCAGAACTACAAAGGATTAAGGATAGGGCTTATCTGACCAATATAGATATATGTAATGTAAACATCTAACTAACTACCTGACTACCATATCTGAATCTAGTTCCACTAGACAGTGAAGAAAACTGGGCATTTTTAGGGAGTAGGCCAACTACCCTGCACTGGTTGTTCATTATACAATGAAACTGAGCAAACATTTGAAGTGCCAATTTTCTTCCCTGACTCTGTTATGAATTTAGATAGTAAACTTAGGTACACATCTTTACACTGTCAATTCTTACAGCTGATTCCCCCTCAATGGGTAGGATTTATCCCATCAGTTTCAAGCTCTTATTTTTTGACGGGTTTTGTCACAATTTGGCAGAACTGTGTTCTCTCCATTCTCAGCAGAGAGGAATAAACACTCGTCTTTTCCTGGGATCTTAAATTTTTCCCTATTTAAATCTACAGAGAACGAATTCTGCCCTCGGTGACAATTGGAATGCTATTGGGCTCAGCAAACACTTCTATCTAAACTCCGAGTTTGAAACTGAAATGCAAAGATCTAAGCAAACAAAACATCATACTGAATTCTATTGACCAAATAGAGTTGGCCGGGAGCATCAGTCAGTGGGTGGTGAACAATTATATTGTGCATTACTTGTTTTTCTTGTGTTATATTCCTCTCTGCCTCTTCCCTTTTCATTATTATTACTATTAGTATTATTGTTCTTGTTATTGTTGTTAGTATTCATTTTAATATTAGTGCTGTTGTTATTAACTTTATTTTAATTATTAAACTGTTCTTAACTGTGTAGGTTTTACCTTTTTCCAGTTCTCCTCGCCATCCCACCAGGGGTCAGGAAGGGTGTGAGTGAGCAGCTGCATGGTCCTTAGTTGCCAACTAGGGTTAAACCACAACATTCTGGTAGGCTTGTTATTCAGCCATGCACAGCTCCATTTCCTTCTGATTTCTTTTGGATCATAATACAAGGGCTGTTATATGATATCACACAGGCCAAAATATGGATTTTTTTTTTCCAATGGCTCTGTTCCCTTCTTATTTAAAAACAAAGAAAAAAAAAGAGTAGTACCATATTTCTTTTTCACCTAAATGACAATTGCTTGTGTTCACTAATCCTAGCAGTTGTGCTTAGAGGCCATCTGGTGGAAAATGTTTCTTACAGAACAAAATAATCATTTACAATTTTTTTTCTTCTATGGTTTGAATAAAGTACATACATGTATTATGCAGAGACTGAAGTGCAAGACACCGAAATTCGAAGTTTTGCTTAATCTGATTTCCGTGGAAGTGAGATGAAGTCCATTTAAAGGGGGGAAAGGGGAAAGGGAGAAAAGCACTCAGCAGAGTATTTGTAAATAAATATAAAAAAAGAATTTTCATTAAAAAGCAAGCAGAAAGTAGTCAGGGACTAATTAATTACCACCATGAATCTCAGACTTTTATTCAATTATGAACAAATTATGATAATAAAATTATTCTACAACTTTTTAACAACATATTCATAACATATAATAATATATTCAACAAAAATGCTGTGATCAGGAAAAGCAATGAAGAACAGAGCATTACAATTAGTGAAATGGTACTTGAGCACTAGAGAAGTATAAGAAACAGTATCAGTGGTCACTATATCACCAAAATATAGAAACAGAGGTTCTTGAATCTGAAGAGGTGTCATCAGTTTGGAGTTGAAGGAAGAGACACACACCTTTTGTCGACAACTTTGATTTATTCTTAGTAATTCTTATTATGGAAATTTTATTCCAGAGGCATTGCCTGTTCCTGATATTAGAAAGTGTTGTTTGTTTAGGCAAGTATCACTCATCTTGAAGTACACAACTGTTTTCAGCTGGATTGGTGTTTCTGTTCCCACACAATACAGATGAAAACTAATTATGGCTTGCCAGTATAAAAACTCTTCATATAGGAATATGTTCACCTTATCTCTTAAGTGATTTCTTTTGCAGATTTAGTCAACTCAGTCTTTTCAACCTGCTTTGAATGGGGTCAATTTTTACACAGAAAGGAGAGTTTAAGAAGATATCATAGAATAATTTGTCCATCTAAGGATGTTTTCATGGACACTTGGAAGGACTTATTTTCAGCTTAATCCATTTTTTTTAGCAAAGGAATAGAAAAAGAAATGAGAAAAATGATGTTGGAGTATAAAATGAAAAAAAACACTATAAGAAATAAACATATTTAGGAATATACAACTTAACTTCAATAATAATAATAATAATAAACAACCCAGCAATCTGAACTTCCAGGCCAGAAAGTCAACCACACCCTAGGCTGCATCCGCAGTGTGAACAGCAGGTCAAGGGAGGTGATTCTGTCCCCTCTACTCTGCTCTTGTGAGACCCAGCATGGAGCACTGCGTTCAGCTCTGGATCCCCCTATGTAAGAAGGACATGGAGCTGTTGGAGTGAATCCAGAGGAGGACATGAAGATTATCAGGGGGCTGGAGCAGCTCTGCTCTGAAGCCAAGCTGAGAGAGCTGGGCTGGTTCAGCCTGGAGAAGAGAAGGCTCCTTAAGGGGAGACCTTAGAGCATCTTCCAGTGCCTAAAGGGGCTGCAGGAAACCTGGAGGGAGACTTTGGAGAAGGGCCTGTAGGGACAGGACAAGGGGAGTGGCTCTAACCTGCCAGAGCAGAGACTTCGATTAGACATGAGGAAGAACTTTACTGTGATGGTAGTGAAACACTCAAACAGGCTACCCAAAGAACTTCTGGCTGCCCCATCCCTGGCAGTGTTCAAGGCCAGGCTGCATAGCACTTGGAGCAACCTGGTCTAGTAGAGGGTGTCCCTGCCTGTGGCAGCAGGGTGGAACTGGGTGACCTTTAAGGTCCCTTCCAACCCAGTCCTATGATTCTATGATTCTAATCTTATTTCTCTTCACAGTACAATTATCCCATCATTGTACATTTCTCTTTATTTTTTCTTCTTATGTTGTTTTTAATGAAATAAATAAAGAACAGCCTTAGTTGATAGTGATGCTTCTCTTATTTATTCACTTGAATGTGTTTGTGGGTTTCTTTGGTGCAGACTCATGCAGGGAGAAGGAGATTCACACTGAAATTCAGTGTAAGCAAATTGCCCACAAGATCATACCTTGGCCACCAGGCTTTAAGATGACCTGAAGGTGAGAAAAGGTACCTGACAAAGCATCTAACTGCAAAAAGACGGGAACAAGGGACTATGCCATTGAGAATATCACTCCTCCATCTTCCAGCTGGATACTCATATTTCCCTGACTTTTTTTATACCTTTTGCCCAATTACCATTTATCAGGAATCTTGGTTCTCTGACTTGGGTGACTGCTCCAGTCTTTGTGTTTTTTTAGATTTTGGGTTTTTTTTTTTTTTAGTTTTGCAATTTTTTCATGGGTTTTTCATTAAAAAAGAGTGAGTTTGAGTTACCCTTAGCTCCTGCTCTATTTATGCACAGAACGAGAAACCCCGGTTGGAAAAATCCTGAAATAAAATGCGTACATACATAACTTTCAGATGTTATATGTTGCAAACAGATGGAGTAACATTTTAAATCCCTTAATGACATGCCCAATATAGCACTGCAGAGTTTTAGACAGCATCAGGTAACATATCCTGCTGTTACCCTTTGCGCATGTTGTGAGATTTCCCACTGCACATACTATATTCTTTTCAAGCTTGTTTCCAGGACTTATTTTTCCTATACCCTGTTAAAAAGAATAGGCTTTGAGCCCTTGTGGAAGGAAAAAGGGTTATGTAATTTATCAATATAAATTCTGAATTCTTTTTACTTATGCTAATAACATGGTTTTGCTAACTTCACTGGCTATGAAATTAAGCTTTCATTGCCCTACAGGAATGAAATCAACACTTCCTTCATCATGAACATGTCTGATTGAATTAATTAGAAATAGCTTGCTTTGGGATTTGATCCGGGTTCTCTTTCATGTTTTTAATTAATTATTTGCCATCTGATCCTCTTTTTCTAGTTTTAGGGGATTTTTAATTGATATGCGTTTAACTAATGCCAATCAAAGTGTAAACTTCAGTTTGTCAAATTACATGTCTTTTCTATATGCTGTTTTAAATATTCTGTCTTGTTTAAGAATGTACTTTCTTTTTTTTTTGCAGTTTTCTTTACACAGTTTATAGTCTTTGAGCTCCAGATTCTTTTCATAACTTTTGCAGCATCTGGGTATTTTATCAATTCAAAATGCATTTTTTTTTAAGGGAGAAGACTGATAAAGGACATACATTTGTTTGTATTCCTAGTTTTTTTTTCTGTCTGTTTCCTGGTGGGATGAATAAGAAAATATTTGTAAGAAAGTATCAAATGGTGAAGAACTCACTTTTTTTATGATGTTTTAGATGAATGAATCTTGTTCTAAAGGTCTGAAATACGTGTGAGATTCATGAAACTTAATGTGAGTACTCATCAGGTGCTTAGGAAACAAGGTTAGTTTGTTGGTTTAGGATCTGTTGAAGCCAGTTCTAATATAAAGCAGGTACTCAATTTCTGTGCAAATCATAAAACTCTCAGTTAACTCTTCACACTAGTGAAGTTAACACAGAAAGTCATTTGTTTTCCTTGATGTGCAACTAATTACATTACATCAGCAGATTAGGTTTTAATTTCCTTGTATTACAACACATAGGTTTTACCTGTGTGGTCATAAAGCTGACAGGTACCATGGTGGAGGATACTATGGAAAACACAACATTAGACAGATTATGCCAGATGCAATCATAATGGATGGGAGAAAGGACAGAGCTGATACAGAAATAGTATCCATTACCTTAGTATTATGTTCTAAAATTACTAAGTGCCAGGCTGTGCCTAATGCACTTTGAAACATTCTAATGACCAGTGAGCACATAAGTCTAAGTAAGTCAATTAGAAAGTTCACATGCATCAAATAAATCTCATAATTTAGTATTCACAGATTATTTTTAAAACTTAATTTTAAGGATAATAAGGGAGGCTTAGAGAACATTTCATCACTGGGAATCCATGGCCATAGGTGGCTTATAATTCCCTGTAATAATCAAAGACAAATTTTCTTTGGATTTCTAATAACTTCTTGAAGTACTTTGTAGTTTGCTTTCACTTATAATTTTCCATCAGATGCGATGAGAATACAGTGGTGGGACAATTTCAGAACACTGATGAACACAGGTGATGGATTTCACTATTTAGTTAGAAATTATTTGCAGTTAGTATACTTATTTGCAAACATGCTTCAAAGAATAAAAATTATTAAAGGAAAAAAACATTAAAGAAAAAAAGAACTGATTTTCATGTGGGTTTATATATCAGTGTATTTGATTCCAATCAGTATATCAATAGGAATGTTGAGGATTCAAATTAACCTTAGAGCTTCCTGGTTTATTCCTTTCATTCACATACTTTAAAATATTACCAGTCTGGAAAGTAATTGCCAGTTCTAGAGATAATATGTCATATCCTCAAGTGGTTTAAGTTAGAGTATTTACATTAACATGAAAACCTACATCATTTAATATCAGTTGTGTTTCATGGCAAGTTTCCCATCAGGCTGAGTTTTCAGTTTGGCAAATGCTATCCAATTCTCCAATGATGATCTACAGTAAAGACTAGCTACCAAATTTTGCTTTCTCTGTTAAAACAGTGGTTAACAAAATCTCTGCTGCTAAACAGGAATAACACAAACATACATACACACATCTGCACACATAGAGAAGCCCTTCATTGTACAACAATCTATGGTGTTTGTTTTCATTTGGGATAGGTGTGATTTGCCATGTTCTGTTGCCACTCACCACATCACCTTAGTTGGACACTTGGCACCTTGAAACAGTATAAAATCCTATTACTGACAGATGCCACAGTCAGTTCCTGGACTGTGCCTTTCTTTTCTGATATATTACATTCTGAAATTCATCTTTCCTTAATTTCCTGCATCTTGTTTCTCTTTCTTCTTTGCTTGAAAGACTGAAATTGCTCATTATCTGCTATAAATTGGCTTCAGAGTAGTTATCCCAATTCATACCAGCTGGACCAAAGCAGTGAATGGCTATAAAATGCTGTTAATTTTATGACAGAGTTGGCTTGGATTCAACCTATTATTTTATTTCACTGGCAGGTTTTCTTTCTCTCCACCATCTGCAATAAAATTATTTAGTAAATAAGCATATTAAGCTGTAATAGTTCTCTTCAACTTAAACCTCCATAGATTTATTGCACAAAGTTCATATCAGTCAGACTGGGTAAAGTATGTTTGAAAAGGTACTGAAGCAAAGAATGTGCAGTGTTAGGTTATGTGATAAAAGATCATATGAGCATAGGGGCACAATGGCAGGGGGAAGCCCAAAGTAAAGACTAAGAGGAAGGGATGCCCTAAGGGGAAGGGCTGTCCCAGGAGAACCTCAGACTTCGCATCACAATGAGTCAATGCTAGAGCACCCTTTGCATTGAGGAGGTTTGCTGCCTGGTATGAGGCACACTGTGGGAAGCAGAGGAAGAGCATTTTGGGATCAAGGTCAGGAAATAGTTTAGGTAACTGCAAGTTGTAGTGTGATGTTGCAGCCTGGTTCATCTATGCACACTATGTAGCTAAATAATATGCATGTTAGTTCTAGAGCTCATTTACTATTGATGTAACTGTACTCCAGGCATTTTAGCTATTAACTTGGTCCTAGGCCTAAAAAGATCATACAGTTTCTTACAACTGTTTTGTCTGTTTTGAAAAACAAAATCTTCTTGGGTCGCATTCAGTTTTCTGGTAGGTTTGACTCAGACTGGTTTCTGTTTCATCTAGGTCTGTTCACCTACTTCTACCTGTTTGCTCTTGTATTAAGATCTCCAAGCCTCCTTTGATGAAAGAAATGCCAGTCAGTTTGAGTCAGGACTTAAAAAAGAACAGATCTGTCAGTGAAGAATAGGTGGGAATAGCATTTTCTACCGTTTCAGTTTAGGTTTTCCCCACAGTACTAAGCAATGCCTCTCAATAAATTGCCTGGCACTTAACTATAATATTGTTAACTGATTGAAGCAATTATACTGCTTTCTTTAGTGCACAATATAGAAAGTCACTGAATGGTATAAAATATGCAAAGGACTTCAACTAAAAGTTCTGATTTCATTTCAGTGTTGAATTGAAATAAGGATATATAAAAAAAATCATGAGGATCTACTTCCTAAATTTAATCAATAATAGGACTATCCAGATGCATACTAGTGGGAGAATGCATGTGATGAATCAGGACCATAGAATGGTATCAGCTCATCAAGCTGATTTATACCCTCCAGAAATAGATAGATGATAGATAGATAGATAGATAGATAGATAGATAGATAGATAAAAGGCCAGTACAACAGATAAAAAAGACCCATCTGCTTGTTCCAGAATTATTCTCTATAACTGTACCTAGAAAGTTTGATGAACTGTAGCACTGCTCTAATTAGAAGGTCAGCAGTGACATCTACCTAAAGCTGGTCTTACATGGAATCAGATTCCTTCCTTAAATGTTAAGGGGTTCAATACCATCAGAAAAAAGTCAGGCTAAGCATTTAGAGGTTGTGTTGAGAAATATTTTAGAAGTTGATGTTCTATTTTAGGTACTGTTTATCAAGTGTTTTCTTGCAATTTTCTTTTTTTTCCATGACATTCCAAAAATAAATTCTCCCACCTAATCCTAACAGCAGGAGGATCGATCTTTAATTCATAAATTATGGTATAGGTTACTGTGCAAGTAATGGGGTTTTATTATTCTGATCACTTTTTTCATTAAAAAATGTATTTAATATTTAATTAGCTGTCAGATTATAGACATTACATAAACTGACTTCCTCTCTATTACTGGCTAATTTAAAGAGCTTGCTTGTCCTAAACTTTAATATCATGTTCCATTTAGCTTTTAAAATATGGTGCAGATAATAATATTACAGAAAACCCTTTTTTTCTATCAGCATATTTTTCTCAATGAATTTAAGTAAACTGCTTGGTTTAAAAAAAAGCTGTGTTTCCAATTACATTCATCAGAGATACATATAAGTATAAATATATAATATGTATCTATATACAGAGAGAAAGAGGCATGAACATGCACTTAAAATTAAAGTGGATTCAAGGAAAAAAAAAAATCAATGTATTTGATTAATATTTTATCCAGGCCTGTTGTTTACTGAGGAATAGCAGTACAAGGTTAAATCAATAGGGTTGCTGGTAAAAGGAAAGAACTGGAGCAATATCTACACATGAGAAATCCTGCAACCAGCACTTCAAAGTGAAGAGGGTGATAATAAAGCTATTACCTGAAGCCTTGAACTCTAGACTGTCATTAAGTTGTACACCATCTTTGCCAGGCAAATGAAACTTGAGTATATTCATACATAGATATATGTGTGTGTGAGAGCTCCTTCATAAATTCTGTAGAAGAGGAGTCCAGGATTTCCTAATTATTTTTATCCATCCCAATTACTATTTTGCATTAGAATCCAGAATGGCTGGGCATCTTTTTTCCCATCTAAATTTATCCTGTACTAAATACGGATTTTGAGACAATGCTGAAAGTCAGAAGGTTCAATGCAAATCCATTATGCATTAGTCCCAAATAATTTGTTTCTTTTTATAAACTCAAAATGCAGTGTGTACATCAGGTAATAAAGCACACTTTTTTATCATTTTTTTTATCTGTGCACTTATTTATATTTTGAGAAGAAAAGTCAAAGATGATGGATGAAACTAGTAACAATTACAATAATGACTTCTCTATTTTCTGTCTTCTTTCTCATTCTAATTCTCATTCTTATTTTTATTCCCATTCTTTCTTTTTTGCCCCTCCCCTACCTTTCTCCCTTCTTCCCTTTCTCCATTTTTTCTTTTACATCTTTTTGAAATGCAAAAAGAAGTGGGGAAAAGAGGAGGGAGCAGCAGAAGAGAAAAGAAAATTGTTGTTAGATAAATTTTATTTCCATAGCAAATTCAAAATTTTTACTTCTTGATTTGGTTCACAATGAAAAATCTCCCAAACACCAAAATTTTACGTGAAACTAGAATCTTATTATTTTCAATTATTTTTCATTTATTGACAAAACCAGTGTCATCATCATAGCTATGCAATATTTGAGTTGGTAGTTTAATACATTTTAATTCTACTATTGAAGCTTCAGCTGCTGGATATTTTTAACCATAATGTATCTGAACATTGAGATTTCATAAATCAGACCGTTCTAATAACTTATCTGGGTGGGAGGTTGTTTGAATGGATCCTGCTGTGATTGAAACATTGTATTTGGTGTTAGGTCATTGATTAGATGTTCAATTGGCTGCAGTTTTTCTTTCTTGTATAAGTATAGTACCAGCAGCTAGCAGGAAGATCCACTTTTCCTATACCTTCACAGAGAGTTGAATATATTGATCCAATTTACCCAGTTTAACATAAAATACAGATTATGGAAATAGTTTTCATGCAAATTGAAGTAAAATAAATTGTATATTTCCTTTCTGGGAAGCAGACCACTCAATGGAATGCAACAACCACATTAACTTTGGCCATACTTCAGAACACATTGTACTTTTTTTGGCTGATAGTGTTCTGTTTGTCCATCTTCTGTATTTACATGACAAAGATACTTAATAAGGGTGCCTCTTTTCAAAAATTTCAGTATTTAGTGGTAATACACAAAGACATTGCAATCACTAAAAACTGTGGTCGCTAAAATTTATTATCAATTTTGTATGATTAAGAAAGTTTTTTTTGAAAGATCAGTTTTAAATTGGATTTTCAAAATAAGCATCAACCCATAATGTAGTGACTTCTATACTGCTGTCAGCAAGCCTAAGACCTGGATTAATATTTGTCTGAACTATGCGTGCACACTTAATGCCAGTCCATGAAGAAGAGGATTCAGACAATTCACAGAAGAGGTTGAACTGAGTGGAAGCAGGAATGTCAGAGACAGAGTGACACCCTGCAAGGGAATGAAGCTTCTCTTGATAATTTGATTAACAGCAGAAGCATTGCCTTGAAGCCATCCTGAATTGCAAGTACTCAGTAACCACCATTGGGCAGCAGACCTGGGCTGGAGGATGGACCAAAGGCTAAGCCATGAAACTGCTCATGGGACTGGTGATGGTGCAAGGGTGTATGCAGAATCAGCTCACGACAGGTCTTTGCAGATTCCACATAGAAATGCTTAAAAATGTAGGACTGTGCTTGATGTTCATCATTCTTTTTCTTACTATTTAAGCACAACCTTGTGTTTAATTCATCTCAAGGGTTACCATAAAGTTTCCCCTGCAACCTACAGATGAATGCTTTAATATTCCAAATCATACTTTGTACCTATGCTCACTTTTCTTTGAACACAAAAAGAGAAGTATCAAAACAAGAAGTTCTGCTGGTTTCCTGTTTTGCACATGCTACAGAATAGAAATACAGAGCGAAATGAACAACAGCGCTTTAGTACTCCTGATATTGTCCTGAAGGCAGATTGAAGGAACATGATATGTGCCACCCTTGCTTGACACTTCCTGAGTTAATTGGACACACACAGCATGAGTCTGCATTTACTTTTTTGCATTTGCCCTTCAGGAAAGAAACTGGCAATGATGCGAGGTAAAACCTAATGCTCATGTACAGAGATGGATACCCCATGCACAGTGCTCTGTGTAAAAACAGCCTTGGAAGCACATGCATTAGTGGTTTTGGTCAAATTATATCTTGACAGTTGGGTTTGACCTGCTTCTATTATACAAAAGCAGAACAGTGTGTTACAGCATTGCTTACACTTCTGATTATACAAGTATCTGTGATATCGGCTACTGTCAAATGAAGGTAAAGTGAACATTTTGCTTAATATTCAGTTCATAAATTAATGTGCCATTCTTCTGAGTCTACTGATCTACACAAAGATATTATGATGCTTTGGTGAGATACAATTAGTGCAAGAAAGTGCAAGGGGTGAGGAGCTGACTACGAGGGGGCATTCAGCTTCTCAGGGAGCTTAAAGTGTGCAAGTGGCAAATCTGAGATAACAAGTAACTATACTGACACATAAGAGACAAAGCAGTGTAAACCACAACCAGCTGGGAACTGAGGCTGGTATTAAACACAGCCAGGTACACAGTTTGAACTCATTTTACAAGTTTCCTACAGCACTGAGATGTGGTAGAGTCCCACTTTCAAAATGGTGTACAAACTTAGCAGGTTCACTTCACCTGACTTAAAAATCCAGAAATATAGCCAGTGCTAATCTGCTGCCTAAGCTTCCTTCTATATTCAGAGGAGAGCAAGAAGTTTTCCCTGAAAAAGACTTTTTGGATAGAAGTCATGAATCACTTTCTGAAGGAAGCTCTCGCACTCTCTAGTGATTATGTATAAAAACTAGATTAATAGCTTCACCACCTAATTTAGAGATGGCTAAAATGAGATAAGATGAATCCCATGCATTTGAACTTAATCAGTACTGGATAATTAACCTGAATTAGAAGAGGGCAGGAATGGACACTAATTTGTCATCTCGCAACTCTGAATGTCACTTATGCTATTATGGTTAGGGCTCAGAAGACTCCACAGGAGAGGTAGCTTGCTTAGGAATTGGCTACGCTACCCTGTGGCAGATGAATGCATGTGCTGACTGCTTTATTGGTATTGTACAGTGACCTGCATTTGGAGGTTCAAAACTTAAAAAGGTTTGATATTGGCTGTCTTTAATTTTGAAATTTTCTCCTTAGAACATGATACATGAACCTGTTGAATAAATTATTGTCGTGGTTTAAACCCAGTCAGGTAACTCGTTCACTCACTCCCCCCCTTCTTTCCCTCCCCCTACTCCCGGAGGGACGGAGAGGAGAATTGAAAAGAATGCAACTCCCACGGGTTGAGATAAGAACAGTTTAGTAACTGAGGTATAACACAAATCACTACTGCTGCCACCAATGATAATAATGATAAAGGAAATAACAAGGGAAGAGAATACAACACCTCACCACCAGCCAACCGATAACTCACGCCCCAGGCCCGACCAAGCACTGACCCATACCTCCTCCAACCCTGCAGACTCCCAGCCCTTTCGGCTCACTCCCAGTTACCTCCCGGGCATGATGTGCTGTGGTATGGAATACCTCTTTGTCAGTTTGGGTCAGGTGTCCTGTCTCTGCTTCCTCCCGGCTTCCCCTCCTCCCTGGCAGAGCATGAGGCTCACAAAGTCCTTGGCCAAACCGAAACATCGTTGTTATCAGCTCTGTTCCCAGGCTGAAAGTCAAAACACAGCACTGCACCAACTACCAAGACGGAGAAACATGACTGCTACTGCTGAACCCAGGACAATTATTCATTCCAGTAAACAGTTTAAAAAGAAATAAATACCGAAGCAGTTGCTTATTTGGGATTGAAGACAAGTTTGTATTACATCTTGTGCTTTGTGCTGGGTACCAAACATCTTTCCACATACTGGATCATTGTTTAAGAATCTGAACATCTGGCCCAAAACCCAGCCATACTTTTCTCTGGGGATTGCAAGAAAAACCAGTGATAACCTTCCAATCTTCTACCTCTCATTTCCATTCCTCCTAGTTTCTCTCTGTTAAAAAATCATCTCAGTAATTTTTAACTTCTTTGCTCTGTATGTTTGAACTACCTAAACAGTAAATACAAAACAATAGCTTATAAACAATCTCTATATCCTGCCTCAGTCCTCATCTGTTCCACCCCTTGCCTCCCATGGGATATGTGTTTTTGGAAAATGCATCAGCTGTAGATTAAACATCTCTCTGTCCTGCACAGACTCTTAGCAGAATCCTCTAAAGCATCATTTGCTGTTAACCTTTATATTCCTGTGCCACATGGTCACTAGAAAACTGGGTACATAGCAAGTCTGAGACTAGATCCTTGTAAAAGTTTGTGCAGAGTTAGAGCAAAAAATAAAGACTGTGAGATACTCCCTGAGTTGGTAAAAAATATTGAAGTCCGTGACCTTGATGGCTTGCAATATCAAAAGATCTAGTCCAACTTTTTCTACTTGGGATTCTCACAGCTAAACAGATCCATGCTGCAGGAAATGAACATAATCAGATGGGAAGGGAGAAAGCAGAGGCATGTCATCAAACTCCTTCAGATTTTGCTTTCTATCTTATGTATTTTCCATTCACTATCCACCTAACCTTCTGCAAACCCTACAAGTTTTAACAGACCACAGTTACTGTTCACTTTTCCAAGGTAGCATCAATTTAAATTATCGACACCTTAGTGTTCTGTTTCAACAACTGTCATGTCTGCCTCCTCTGTTTCTAAACATGGAACAGGTTGAATGTGGAAGGTGGTTTTAGTTTTGTTCTCATTCTATTATTAATTGGTAATAAATTAAATTGATCTTTCCAAGTTTGGATTGTCTGTGATAATCATTGGTGAATGATCTCCCTGTCCTTACCTTGACCCATGAGCTTTTTCATTGTATTTTTCCCTCTATCCTGTTAGAAAATGGAAAGATAGATGGGCTTGGTGGAATGATAGAATGACAGCCCAGGTGAACCCAACACCCAGAGTTATTAATAGTCCCATTTCGCAATCCTAGATCCAACTTTCTTTGCTGAAGACCCCTGTGAAAGGGAATTATAGAAATTAGTAAATATCCCCATTTCTAATTGTATTAAGGTACATGGCTACAAAGAAACCAAGAAGTTACCATGTGCTTGCCAGAGATTCCTTTCCCTTTTTTAGTCTATTACTTTCTAAATAATTTTGGACAGACAGTTTGAGAGAGTTTTTTGGACTTTGCAAGAAACAAGTAAACTTTAACTAGAAACAACAATGGACTGAAAAAAAATCAAGATTTTTGGATCCCAGCCCTGTTCTCTGTGTCTAGAATAGAGTTCCCTTTTCTTCCCAGTTATGAAGAAGTTTCACATCTTAAAAAGCCACAATCATCCACTTTAACAAAATAAAAATAGAAAGAAAGAAAATCTGCCTAATGAATATAAATGCAAAAGACACTGGACTGCCAGATCAGTGAATTTGCTAATTCAGCATGTACATCTCTCCAGGCACTCTCTGTTACTGAGAAATTAATTCACTCCTTGTTCGCTCTCTGGATAATCTATTGGTCTATAGAGCTGACTGCACTACAAGGTAAAGATAGTTGATAACATCTTGCAAATACTGGAAAATGTGGTCTTGCTTTCCTCTTCTGTATGAAGGATCAAGTTTTAGACATTTGGCTTCTTTGGAGAACCTCCTCTTCAGAATTATGGCTTTTCTAAGTATGCGATCACTGAATCTTGACATGTACAGTCTCTTAGACATCAGAATAAATTTTGCCCCAGAAACAGTGAAGTTCTTGGCATCAGCATGAACAAACACAGGTCAGTGCTGTGCATTTTTGTAACAACACAAACACTTGAACGTGTTTTAGGGGCCCTCTTCAGTTTTCATAGTATATGTACATTCCCAGCTCTGTCATACTTTTCCCTTTTAGTCAAGTTTTTTGTAGTACGTTCATATCTAAGTTAAAAATAATAACAATAAAATATTCCAGAAAAACATTAGTCAAAAGGGGATATCAAAGCTAATTTTCCTTGTTCCCTCTTGCCTTACGAGATGTTTATTTGTTCATTCTCTGCAGCATTTTTCTATACACTCGAAAGGAAATTTGTATTTTCTAGATTTTTTAGTGTTTTCCAGCTCATTCCCTTTTTTTCTTTTCTTTCTGTAGCTGACACTCTGTCACGGGCACTCTTCATCTGGTGCATCAGTCAGTTCCAATGAACATCCACCAGGTTGTATTTGGCAACTGGAAGAAGTGAATTCACACAACAGCGTGGATCCCAATAAGGAACTTCCTCTCACTGAACTGGTTCAAAAAGGGGAAGATTTTCAAATAAGCCAAATCAATACACTTTAGACTCTAGATCATCTCTTTACCTGATGTGTCCAGGTAATCAAGATGTCTAAATCACCACCACAGAGGTTAATCCATTACACAGACAAGATAACATAGTTTCAGTGAACTCACGGGGAGGGATCATCAATTTCCCCATCCAGATTTGACTGCATTGACATAAATAAATTATATCCAAACTCCCTTGGACAAATCCATTTGTTGACACACGCTTTCAAGAGTAAACTTTTCCAGGCACCATTAGTATGACTAAAACTGCAGACAGTATTGAATTAATTTATCTAATTCTGATTACTGAGGGATTTGGAACAAAAAAAACAAAGACAAAATAAGTAAATGAACAAAAATACAACCAAAGACAAGAAAAAACATTATATTCAGATTCTACATTCTAACTTTCAGTTCTTCTGTGATAGAACTTTCAATTCGCCTCCTCAAGTTGAAAATTTCCCTCATGTCAAGTGTTACAACCATTCAGGTGCAAAGATCCCTTCAATTTTGGCGGAGCTGTATTCCTCTAAACTGACAATTGTCCAGAAACAAGGTTTTCCGTTTAAAAATCCTTGAGGTATTCAGTAATTTAGAAGTATTTTGGTAATGTCTGAAACTGCCTCTGAAAGGACAGATTGCATGAGAAGAGTGTCATCTGCTCTCTTTTTCAATCTTTGCTCTCTATGAAGGCAGCAAAACCACCCACATATTTTTCTAACACCTGAGTGGTTCCAGCACTCTGATTTAATTCCAGCCTCACCACAAAAGGTTTCAGATTTAAAATTCACCATTGCTATGAATGTATCCTAACCACTGGCTTACAAGTTTTTCAAAGACAGAGCATACTTCAGACCTTCAGTTACCGCTGTGTTGTTCTGCAGAAAATAATATGGTAGCAAGAACACAGAAGTATAGCAAAGTTCTCTGATTAAAACAGAACTAGTAAACTTACAGGTTTGAAACAGCTCTGCAGTGAGGGCTGCTTCCTGCCTTATAGGAGAAAAGAGAATGTGGGAGGAAAGAAACAGTACTATGTCATTTAGAGAACAGTCTGGGAAGTGCTGGTGTTAAAACACTAATCTAAAAATGGAGGGCAGAAGCTCTTAGAGAAACAAACCTGATGTGTTTAGGTGATCTAACAAACAATTATTTATATCCTATCAAGTGGATGAGTAATATAAAGTAGAGAAGAGGTTTGTAGGAGAGAAGTCAGAGCAGTTTTTCCTCTTCGACACAGTCGAAGGTATATTCATTTTTTCAGTATCTCATTCATCCTTTTCTTTACAACAGCATAAATTAAACAGAAGGGTAATAAAACCCTGTTCTTCCTTCTCAGATATCACAGCAGATTAAAGACTGCTAGCAAGAACATGCTTCAGGAAGGAAGCAATACTCTTTGTTTTGATTATCTGAAGCGAGCGAAAGAAAATGTTGATCTGCTTCATCTGAAGACACTGTTCTAAGTAGCTGCATGACATCAAAGTTGCTTCTTTAACATGGATTAAACTAAAGTGGAGGTCTTTGTATATTTTGCATGGATTACAATCCAGTAGTTTTGATGTTAAGGATTTTGGATGAGACACAAAAGGAAGGACTCAATCTGACTGCCTAAATTTGAGTATCTGTAAAGGCACTGAGTGTATCTAAATTCCATTTCAGTCAATGGATATTGTCTCAGTACAGGATAGGTTAAAAATACATTCAGATGATCTAACATGGGGGCAATTCTGTTATCTGAAAATAGGCTCTTGGTGGCATTTAATGTGCCCTCAGAAATCTGTAACATTTGCATAGGACTTTCAGATCTGAAACAGGAGGCTCTAGAGATCCACAGCTTTCCAGACTTTGAAGAGCACATGAGATGCATTGGGTATCTCCAATGGTGTTAGACACATGTTTAGTATATGAATCATGTAATGTGTGTCAACCTTTGGGTGATCAGAATAACTCACTATGCTCTGTTGATGGTAGTAAGGAGCACAATTATAAAGTAGCCTATGCAGACACAGATAGGTAGACCAGCTATTCAGCTGCTTATAGATATGCAACCAGTACCTTATAAAATGCTAAGTATCCTGGCTGGCCTCCAGCTGCTCTTGCAGAAAGACAGTTCTGTAAGTATTGAACACTATCTTCCACCTAATGTAAATGTCTTAAATACTCAAAGGTACTTTTATCAACACATAATCCTCCATTTAGGAAACTGATCTGAGAATATACACTGAAACTGAGTCACCTTTTGTTACAGTAGCTTGAGTGGGCTAAGAACAAAAAGTTCCAAATTTCTCTTGGAAACAGAATGTTCTGCAAGTACCTTGAAATAAAAGTACAAAGGAACAAACAAACAAACGATGAAATAACTCCAGCATTAGGTGAGGATTATAACAACTTTAAGGGTTGTACAATTTTAAGAAGAGTACAGTTTTAAGGATCATAATTTTGTACTTGGCTATTTAATTCCTTAATTGCAAATTCTTTGAAGCTGGCTGTTATTATGCCTGAATATTACCTAGCATGGTGTTGCTTTCAGATGCAGGCTCTGTGTTTTGTCACAATAAAAACAGCAAATAACAATAGCAAATGCACAAACTGCTAGAGAATCCAGCCCACTGCCTAGTAATTAAGTTGGTGTATACATATATTATCCACATGGTTTCAAAGCCAAGAGCATATATATTATAATTAAAATAATACTGTCCCTGTTTTACCAACTCATTCCCAAACCTAAGGTTATTTTCTCTGAATACATATTTTTCTGGGTCAGAATTCAAGGCACGTGTCTGCACACATTTCAGCGTTCAGGTTCAGGTACAGCCTCTGCTGGGAAGACAGCCCCATCTCTTCAAAGTACACAACACCATTGTTTTGGAGCCATACCTTGTCACAGTGCTAGCCATGGAGTGATCATAAATATTTATGTTCTCAGCAAATGGAACAGCCATGCCAATAAACACTGGTGTTTTCTTATCTTTCAATATTTCATGAGTAGCATGCAAAAGCTGGACCATACTGTGACAGGTAACACAATCCTCTTCAGCAGCATTGACTTGGAATTCAGAACTACTGAAAGCTCAAAAACCCCACAAGTTATTTGGTTTAATGTTTCATTTTAATTATGATTCTCCTGTGTCATCAGGCTTGAAAGAGTAGGTGCTCTAAATGGTCAGGACATTTGGGATTATTTTTTATAAGACCATTTCTAGTAACCATTTAGGACAGAATGGAAGTCTTTCCCAGCTGCAGAACACACACCTCTCAAACATACCCCTTTTACAGTTACACCTAGCAGAGTTTAGTATAGTTTTCAGAAAACATTATGATCACAAAGCTGAAGGTAGATCTCTGTGGTTATATATACAGCCATTCATGTCTAAAATCCTCCCCAGACTCTTTTATGTATTCAGAGGCACACTGCCATAATGTGACATTTTGATAATATTGTAAAGGATTCAGTAGTATCCCAATCCTAAGCTTCCTTTAATGTAGCAAGTAGATTTTCATACTAATAGACATAGATAAGGACAGCACAGTAAGGCTTAGGCAACAAAGCTGTTGAGTTTATTTTATTGTAAAGTGATCCTCTTATATTTGCCACAGGACTCATTTTAGATGCTGCTGGGATCAAGGTTGTGCTTCTACTATCTTCTGTAAATCGAGGTTGAGAGGAAAACTTGATCAACTGCTAAAATTGCAATAGGAAAAGCACAACCTTGCTGCTGTAATTTTTCTCATCTGCCCTACAGTGAAGAAAACCAGGAATACATTATTGAAAGACCAAATGGAGATGAGAAATAGGCTGATTTCTGCTTTCTTTCCAATGCACGAAAAGTAATGTCTGCAATGATATTTAGGATCAACCTGGAAGCTCGTCTCAAGTACACCAAGACACTTGAGTTGCTGGTGCCCTCCAGTTAAGCTCCAAATGGTTCTTTATGTTGACAATTTATTTCTGCACAAAACACACAAAATTAATCCAAAGTTATTACAAGGAAGTGAAGCCACATTAAAAATGGGTCCCTGGTCGATTTCTGCCTCCATGTAGTCCTTGTAGAGCAAATACAGGGCTGCAGAAAAGTTTCTAGTTTTACTAGACGTGTTGCACTGTCACTGGTAGAATTCAAATCTCAGACAAGGAACTTGAGAGTGATTTGCAAATATGTTGCAGAAAGACTCTTTGGAGGAAATCAGAAGGAAACATAAATCTATGTCAATTTTCAGCAGAACTTCTCAGCTCTGAGTATCTGCTGCAGTTTGAGTCAGCATAGCTGGTTAATGGCCGAGATCTGAAAAGTGATGTAGAACTCAAGGCTAGTTAGTAGTATATACACAATTACATCAATTTTTTAACCAAAACCTTAGGGAAAAGAACTTTAATGAAACGTGATGTTTATATATTTTAATAAGAATGGTTAGTAAGAGAAGAATATTTTAATAAGAGAAGAAATGGTTACAGTATTAACAGTGAGATGAGAGAGAATATTACTTATATAAATAGAAACACTGGTATATACATTTATATGCATACACACAAAGAACCTACTTTCATCCTTTACCACATTGTATCCTTTATTCAGATGTGTATGTTGAAAGCAGAACTTGCAGTTGATGATTTAGCACTTCTGTATTATACATTTATGTTGAATGAATTGCTTTTCATTTCCTGTATTACTCTTTAGCCTACAGAACAAAGTCACAACTAAGTCAGCTTAGATGGTTAACTTTAATATGATTCATTGCTCAGAATTAATTAACCTCATTGGATTTATATGCTGAAGACAATAAGATTATGAAGGCATGGACAGTTCCAACAGGCTCTGAATTGCCTGGTATCATCAGCACAGTGATACCATGAGGGCTGATCTGCTTGGCCAGCTGTTCTCTCACAGGCCAAGGAAAATTACCTTTCCTCTCAGTCCCTTGACTTCAAAACTACTTTCAACTCATCTGGTATGGGATAAAATAAAAAAGGGTTTGGCTTGATACTTCACATTAAAATACCCTTTAACAACCTGTGAAATTCATGGCATTGCCTAGATCTTTTGTCAGCTTCTCACACTGTTATTTGTCAAATTTGGCAATTTCTCATGTCACGACCAGCACTTTTCCACATTCTGTTTAGCTTAACCTGAGGTCAGGACCTACACAGCAGCCTAATCATTTCCCTGCATATCCAACAAAGTTGCCAAACCTGAGGCTACAGCACTAACCATGTCCAGAATGAATATACTTTATTGCCTTAAAATTCCGGGTTGATGCATATGAGACATAAATGAGGTAGAAGTGCTTAGCTTTTACAAAAGAAGTAGGTGAATGGAGCTCAGTAACTCTTGCATCCATGCTGTGGTGTGTATGAACATAAAACGCAGTACAGATATTTAATGCATTTTGCCAACAGCAGCAGTTACTATAGGTGCCTTATAAATTGTAGATGAGTACATTCTTGGAAATTGCAAGGATTGTAAGAATGTACTTAATCCAGTGCTCTTCTCTTACAATTTATATATTTGAGTTGGAACATTCTGTCTTCAGCTATTGTAGCATGGATTTTGATTGCAGAATCTTAAGAAGCAGCATGCAAATTGTGTAGATACTAGAAAAAAAAATATCTAACAGGATTATTCTACCAAAGTATTTGTCTTTGGAACACAAAGCTTGCAAGACATCAGTCTTTGGATATTAAAGTATGTTTGTTCCTAAGAAATTCCCAAATTATTTGACTTGTTCTCAGAATCTAACTCTCAGAAAGACAGTTTACAGTTCACCTTTTAGACTATGAAGAAAACAAATAGACGGTTTTGATCAAACTTAAGATATTAAATCATATTAGGTCTTTTATTTAGAAATAAGAAGCGTAATTTTTGGCAGCCAATGTTGCTTTTTCTTTTTCTTTTTTTTTTTTTTTTGCCTCAACTTTCTTGAAGGTCATATTTGCATAACAGTTCAGATTGCCCAATCATCCAATAAAGACAGATTTCAGTCAGGTTGGAGATAGACATATGGGCACCAGAAATTTCTATACATCTTAAAGAAATATTATCCAGATAGATTTATTTCTTCACTTTTAAAATTGCATTGATATTTATTACAGTGTGTAATGACCGAATTATATGGTTGGTTGTTTCCAGGTATTAGTGCAATATGAATATATTAATAGTCACTTTCTTACTGCAATAAAGTACAGAAACAAATGATATAAAACAGATTGAAATGGTGCAATATGTATTTACAACTTCCTATAAATTAACACCCAGCAAATATGGAAAATATAGAGTTGTACATAATGCTGCTTGACCTTGTTTCAGTTCTGAAGGGCAGTTCTGCCCTAGCTTTTAAGCTAAGGAAAGCTAATAGGCAGTTTGTCTTTATGCTCAGAAAAAGCTTTATATTGATAGATTAGGAACTTTATATTGTACCCTTGCTCTGTTCAATAACACTCATTTGGTCAATTTATCATTGAAATTAAGTGGTTCAGATAGAAGAGATAAAAGGAAATGAAAGAGAAATGTATGTTGCAGTGGAAAAACAATGCCTTACTGAGTCTGAAAGTGTGAAATATACTGACTTCTTTTAGGAGGTTTGCCATCATTTTTCATGCTTAAAACCAAGAAAGTTGAAAGAATTCTGTCAATGACAGCACAAAAGAAATTTGTGCTGTTAAGATCTTAACAGAGATGTGAAAACTAATAGCAATAATTGATCTCTAATTTGATGTCACTATTGACCAATGGGACCACTGCTATAATGGATGAGTCAGAACCATTGTATTTTTATGATCTCGTCTTTAAGTATGATCAGTTCCACCTTTTCCAGAGGAAAGTCATAGCAAAGGAACAAAGAAACAAAAACTAAAGGCTGAAGCCAGTAAAAAGAAATGAGAGAGAAGTAAGTGAACTTCTTCACAGTAATGCCAGTTAACTACTGGGACAGGCTACTAAAGCAAGAAATCATTTCCATGGTTTTCTGTCTTCAACTGCAAAACCGGATGACTTTCTGAAGTATTTCCTTTAACCAAATTCAGGTTATTGGGCCATAGGTTGAAATATATGCAATCCAACAGTACTTTTTACTTTAAAGACTGAATCACCTTTCAGTAAAAAAAATCACAATTTCATCAAAATGATATTTATCATGAAAAAACTTGGTTTCCTCACAACTGAACTATTTATTCTTATGCAAACAATTAAACTAAAACTGAAAACTATAGGTGCAACTGAGAACCACAAATAGGCTCAGTTCACCTGATTTGCTCTTAGAGTTTCAAAAGATGTTTTTAGTTGACACTGTCTATTCTTTTCTGTTCTTGATCTTCTCTACTTCTGATTGCCTGTAAGACCCACAGGCCATGTCAGATCACCTCATACCCTGGAGCTCTGTTACTCTTATGCTAGATAGGGGTATTATTGATGCTTATTAACACCATCCTTAGAAATAAATATGTCACCACCAGCTGTAAGAAAGTGGCTGTTCTGGAACTGGCCTGTGACATCAATCTGCCATATGGTCCCAGTCTCTGCATACATACATCATGGCTCTCAGGTTCTAGCATAACAAATCTCTTCTGTCACTGGACTTATGAGTCTGTCTTCCCACTGCAGTTAATCATTTAATGTACAAAAACATGTTAGCAGCTGGTGTCATAATACTGTTAAGTCATGTAAGAAACACAATCGCATCCTCTAGCTGCTCCAGCCCAGTTTCTGCTGTCCAGTTATTGTAGCCCTGGCCTCTGCCTGGGTCTCAGGGTCTGAGAGATGTGGCTGCTGCTTCGCCAGTTGCAGCTTCATCCAGTAATGAAACAGATACAAATGCAGAGAGATACAGAGGACACTGACATGGTTGATCACACTGATTGTCACAGACAAGGCACTGCCTTCAGCAGCACCTACATACAGGACTCACAGCATAAACACTTTGTCTGGCAGAGACAGAAGGTCACTAATGCTAGCACACACCCATCTCTCTCTCTAGGTTCACAAACCACACATATTTATGAATCCTCTGAGCACTGGTACAGCCCCTCTCTCCACCCAGTACCCCTGCTTGGATCCCAGGCTGCCTTAACCACCTCACAGGTCCCCTACTTAACAGCTAGTCCATCTTGGTGCTCGCTGCAAACACGCACAAACACATACAGTAGTCTCTCATGCACTACACACTTGCAGCTCCTCCTGTGCGTACCAGCATAGAACCCCACCTGCCTTGTCCCAGACCCCGGGTGACCTGGGTTCAGCAGTAGCAGTCATGTTTCTCCTTTGTGTTAGCTGGTGCAGTGCTGTGTTTTGACTTCCAGCCTGGGAACAGTGCTGGTGATACCGATGTTTTCGGGTGTTGCTAAGTGATGTTTACCCTGACCAAGGATTCTGTGAGGCTCATGCTCTGCCAGGGAGGAGGGGAAGCTGTGAGGAAGCAGAGACAGGGCGCCTGACCCAGGCTAGCCAAAGAGGTATTCCATACCACAGCACATCATGCCCGTGGTGGGGGGTAACTGGGAGTTACTCGGAAGGAGACAGGCTTCCGGGTGGGACTCATTTCTTGGCCGGTGGTATCGTATTCTCTTCCCTTGTTATTTTCTCTTATCATTGTTGTCGTTGGTGGTAGCGGTGGTGATTTGTGTTGTACATTGGTTGCTGGACTGTTCTTGTCTCAACCCGTGGGAGTTGCACTCTTTCGATCCTCCTCCCCGTTCCTCTGGGAGCGGGGAAGGGGAGAGCCCCGGGGTGGGGGGGGTGGGGGGGGAGCTCGATTGCTCTCAGCCCAGCACCACTCACTGGGAGTGAGTGAACAAGCTGTCTGGCTAGGGTTTAAACCACGACACCAGGTCACTGTACATGCCCACTGGTCCAGCTTGAAGTTTGCTGGTGAATACACCTGCATTGCTCATGTACACGAGTACCGAGGATGATATAGGCAGTCATCATGCTGCAGCAGCTGGCACCAGGCACATGGGTGACTTCTCCAGACACTCTCCATTCACATACTCTTACAAATGCCATTAGTACTTTTATAGTGGGTTTGCGTGTATGTCAAACTGCCAAATAGGAGATCAACTGTCTGTATGAGGGACAGTTCACAACCATAATGAAATTATACTTACAGCCTTAATAGCTTTACAGTTTAGTATTGCAAGACAACAAAACAGAGAATTCCAGGGCACAGAGGAATCCAACGTAACAATAAAACTAGTAAATTTGCTCCAAGTGATTGCAGTGCATTAGCTGTCCAAAAGAAGCCAAGTGTAGCAGTATCAGGGAACATGAAAGAATAATTTATATCTCTGCCCTTCCTACCTAAAGCGTATTTAAGAGTAAAAAAACAAGCAAAAGAACAAGGAGCATGCTTTTTGTAGTGAAGGAATCAATAATACATTGAACTCAATGTGTTTATACATTTGTAGTATTATTATGTTGGCAACATCTCAAATCAGTTTCTCACTTTATTGGAACCGAAAGAATATTGTCTTTCCTCAAAACCTCTAATAGACTATACTGAAGCCTTATGATAATTTAATTGCTTTATTACTATTTACATCACAGGTCAACTATGAACCTTATATTTGAACTTGTATAATTAGCACTTGACTGATAATAATCTGTGGTACAAGACAGACATCTGAGCTTCTTTGTTAATGCACATTATGAGATTTTGCTTATCCTAAAGAGCTGATAATACAAGCACACTTTGACCTGAAATATGGAACTTCATTCTCATCTACTGATCCCATGAACACAGAAGAGAACTTTGAATGATAAGCTTCCCAAAAGAGAAATTAAAGGCAAGTCACATAATTACCTCCTACTTTCATCCTGGATTATTTCAAGAAAACCCTTATAAAATGCTAAATGCTCTACTACTATTCATGTAGACCTAACATAAATTGTTGAATGCAAAAGAGGGCAACAGTCATAATATTCAATTATCAGGAACACGTATAAGTTGTGACAGTGAGAGACATTAAAGTCATTGCAGTAGAGCGCCACTGGCAGTGGCTGATTAACTCTTATAAAAGCTGCTTGAATAATTAATTGGTTTCCATTCTCCATATAATTAGTGCACAAATTGTCAGTACCCAGATGCATATCAAATGATATATGCATCTGTCATTAAAAAGCTTTAAAGTTCATTTTCTTCTTAGCAAAGAGACTCCTCTAATTTAAACGAACAAAGCTCTCTCCCCAAACATCAACCGACAAAAGCATTTGTGAAATTCAAATACATCTCAACATCCCACTCTCCAGTCCTACTTACATTTACTCACATTTTTTATTTTACTTCTTTGTCTTTCGTCCCTAATCCAGTCTTCTCTGAACTTAATGGCAAAGTTTTCATAGATGTTAGTGGTTTTGGCATCCCAAACTAAACATGCTGAGCTGAGATAGCTTCCTACTCAAATGCAGAAATTGAGCCTACTTGTATTTCAGTTGTGCTTTGAAAATGCATAAAGTGACTGCAAGACAAGGAAATATTCATTGTTTTTTGTAATTTTATCCTACACCGTTTCATAAAGAGCATATCATATCTGAATGATGTAAATCAACTACATATCCAATTGCTGAACTTATCAAGCTGTTTATCAGAAATAATGGGTTTTTATTGCCTAACTTCAAACACCTGTAATCTAGGGGTCTACGTCTGAATTAGTGAATATAGGTTCTCCTTAGAGTTAAGAGGCATTTTTAAAGTCAACTTCTTATTTTAAGCATGTTCTTAGGGATAGCTAGACTTCTATTTTAGATTTTTCTATGTCTTCATTTTTTCTGACAACAAATAATTGAAAAAGTACACAAGAATTTTTTAAAAATACTATCTTATTTATGAATATTCTAAAGATCTGGCGCCGGGGAGTGCGTGCGTGCGTGCGGGAGCACGCGCAGGCGGTGGGGGGGGGGTGTCTTCCTCCGCTCACCCCTCCCACCGGGCCGGGCCGCAGAGCGCGACGGGCGCCGCCGGGCTGGCTGCTGCCCTCGGTTGAGGAGCGGTGGCTGCGCTGCTGCCACAGCCCCCTGGTGCTACTGCCGGGCAGGGAGACGAGAGGCGAGGAGCGGCGGCGGCAGAGAGGAGCTGGGCGGGCCGTGCCGCGCCATGCGGCTGTGCGGGGCGCCGCTGAAGAGATGCCCTACAGATCGAGTACTACTCCCGCTTCTCCCCCTCGCCTCTCTCCATCAAGCAGTTCCTCGACTTCGGTTGTGACAATGCATGTGAGAAAACTTCTTACATGTTTCTGTGGAAAGAACTTCCAGTCGACTAGCTAACACCATGAGTTTTGTTGGTTTTTTTTTTTTTCTTTTTTATTTGGCCCCAAGACTGTTGGTTGATATTCAAGGATCACCTGCTGCAAGCTTAGGAGTGTTGCATCCGAGCTAGAAGGAAGTGCAGCAGGAGGGCCAGGAGACCTCCTTGGATGGATAAGGAGCTCCTGAGGAAAATTCAAATGAAAAAAAGAGGCTTATAATAAGTGGAAGCAAGGACAGGCGGCCTGGGAAGAGTACAGGGATGTTGTCCCGGAAGCTAGGGACCAGGTTAGGAAAGCTAAGTCCCACTTAGGATTAAACTTGGCTAGGGATGTTAAGGATAATAGGAAGGGATTCTACAGGTACACAGCAAATAAAAAACAAGACTAGGAATAATGTAGGCCCCATCAGGAAGCTCTCGGGAGAACTGGCTACACAGGATTTGGAGGAGGCTGAGGTTCTGAATGACTTCTTTGCCTTGGTCTTCACTGGCAAAGGCTCTGACTGCACCACCCAAGTCTTGGAAGGCAGATGCAGGGACTGTGAGAATGAAGACCTTGCACCCACTGTAGGAGAGGATCTGGTTTGAGACCATCTTAAAAATCTGAACGTGCACAAGTCCATGGGTCCTGATGAAATCCATCCGCGGGTCCTGAAGGAGCTGGCAAATGAAGTTGCAAAGCTGCTGGCCATCATATTTGAGAAATCCTGGCAGTCAGGTGAAGTTCTGACAACTGGACAAAGGGAAATATAACCCCCATTTTCAAGAAGGGGAAAACGGATGACTCAGGGAATTACAGAGCAGTCAGTCTCACCTCTGTGCCTGGCAAAATCTTGGAGCAGATTCTCCTGGAAGGCATGCTAAGGCACATAAAAGTCAACAAGGTGCTTGGTGACAGCCAGCATGGCTTCACTAGGGGGAAATCCTGCCTGACCTATTTGGTGGCCTTCTATGATGGGGCTACAGAACTGATGGACAGGGGTAGAGCAGTTGATGTCATCTACCTGGACTTGCGCAAACCGTTCGACACTGTCCCACACGACATCTTTGTCTCTAAATTGGAGCGACATCAATTTGATGGATGGACCACTCGGTGGATAAAGAACTGGCTGGATGGCCGCACACAAAGAGTTGTGGTCAATGGCTCAATGTCCGGCTGGAGACCAGTAACTAGTGGCTTCCCTCAGGGATTGGTGTTGGGACCGGTCTTGTTTAACATCTTTGTTGCTGACATGGACAGTGGGATTGAGTGCGCCCTCAGCAAGTTTGCTGATGACACCAAGCTGTGTGGTCCGGTTGATTTGCTGGAGGGAAGGAATGCCATCCAGAGGGACCTTGACACGCTTGTGAGGTGGGCTGATGCCAGCCTCATGAAGTTTAACCATGCCAAGTGCAAGGTCCTGCACCTGGGTGGGAGCAATCCCAGGCACAGCTACAGGTTGGGCAGAGAAGAGATTCAGAGCAGCCCTGTGGAGAAGGACTTGCGGGTGTTGGCTGATGAGAAAATGAACATGAGCCGGCTTCAGTGGATGAGGCCTTGGGTGATATGATTTAGCGTAAGGTGTCCCTGCCCACAGCAGGGGGGTTGGAACTAGATGATCTTAAGGTCCTTTCCAACCCTAACTTTTCTATGATTCTATGATTCTATGATCTGCACATATATATTAATTTATGTCATTAAAAATGAAAATATATGCAGTAATTTACAAATATGTGCAGAGTCATTTTTCATAAGGTGTTAAAAAATGTGCTACTGAAAAAAAACCCAGTTGATATAGAAAATGGTACTTGAAGTTTGAGTTCTGGTATAATCGACCAGGATATAATGTCCAATATTCAAATTTATTATAGCTATTTTTATGGTGATACGACAGATCAAGTTCTGATCAGGACTTCTTTAACTACCACCACTTCTTCAACTTCATTTTTTAGAGAAACAAAATCTTTTCTGTTGCTTTTTATTCTGCTAGTAGCACATTCAAGCACAATTGGGATTGGCATCACTATGTGAGCAATCAAACAGGTGGCATCCAAACTAGTTTTTGATGTGTGCCCAGAGAAGCCATGATACAGCTGGCAGATTATTTTGCATGCCAAGTAAGTCTGATAGAGAAAAGCAATTCTTTCAAAACAAAAACAAAAACCCAAGTGGATGGGGGAGAAAAGGAAATAAAAAAAAAAAGAAAAGAAAAAAGAAGGCAAGGAGCAATTTCTGAAAACAGAAGAGGTTTTATTACTGGAGATTACAAGAAGCCAGGCCCTCTTGGCTACGCTTCTCAAATATTGCTCATGCGAAAGAGCCTAGTTCCTGTCTTGGCAAGTTTACCTCTTTGAACTTTGAGGAGCTGCATGATTTTATGGCTTAGAGCGTTCTCCCCAGCCTTTCAGCATCATTATGTCTGTCTGAATTTCCAGTGTAACTCATTATGTTTGTCTGAATTTCTGGAATAACTCAGCCAAAAGTAAAGAATTGAGAAATATTGGGTATGATCTTAACAGATACAAACACAGAGGATAGAACAATGCTTTACTTACATGAAAGATTTGGAGTCAAATGTGTTTGGACGGAAAACAGCCCATCTCTGGTTCATTTTCAGAATGACAATCCCAGTGCCTTAAAGAAATATGGTAATAACTTTTGCTTTTTATAAATTTTCTATATGTACTGGAGATCAAAGTGACATCATCACAGGGAGGAAAATTCCTGTCCTATATTTAATATTTTCTCTAATGTTATACATAAATATGTTATTAAGAGATAAATAATCCATTACTGCAAGAAAAAGCATTGCAGAAGTGTCAGGAAGAATGAAGTCATACTTTTGGGTTGAAATTTGTAAGGAATTCATTAGAATTGTAATGCAAATACCTCCACAATGAACAAATTGAAAAGAATGTTCAAATGAGAGCTCTTCTGAGGTTTATCTTGCTTTGAAAATTTCTCAATAACATGGTAAAAAAAATCTCAAATTATAGGAAAAAAATCCAAAATACTATTTCCTCAAAAATATCTGAGCCACTAAACATCAATTTTAATACTAGTAATTACAGTTTATTTCTATGGTCACAAAGTGTTTTCCTTTAAAAGGAAGGCCACCATATGAATTTATTTAATAATTAAATAATATTTAAATAAGAATCCTAGTTCCTAAGGAAATGTGTTTTTTTTTAGTTCATACATTTTTTTATTATCTTACATAGTAGACTTAGCTACACCTTTTGGTCTTTTTTTAACTTATGAAGAAGAAAAGCACTGTCAGTAAGAAATTATATTACATATAGTCCCAACAGTATAGATACCCACAGAATGGCTCTGAAAATTGGTGTGATAAAATGATCTGTTAAATGGAAGCAAAAGAAACCTCTTCTCTGTCAAGTTCTGCTGTTATAAACTTATATTCTGTTGTATTTGTAGACCATGGAAAATGGATATAGAAGTTACGATTTAAACGTGACTAGAAGAAGCTTCTGTATGAGTGTTATTTCTAGGGTCAGTTTGATAGATGCTGTTACCTTCAATCCTGAAGCCTCACCTTGTGTACAGTTATCATACCCTTGGGCTACTGTCAGTCAAATTCTGATACCTAAAGTCAAGTCTTTCTTGCAGAGGATATGATGGCATCCCATGAATGCAATGATAACAGTCCTAACTGAGATCCCAGGGACTGCTACAGAAATAGTTATCTTTTGTAACACAGAAGAAAAAAGGTCTTAATATGTGGATAGAAGCTCTTTGCATTTCCTTTGCACAGTTACCAGCAATCCAGTAATACACAAAGTAAGGGGAAAACAGACTTAATATCGATGCATTACTTAAAACAATATTTTCTAAACAGAGACTGAACTTATCATAGACCTTCTATTTCAATACTGAAATACAATCATGTGTATGGAATACTTATTATCAACACATCAGACATCTCTCTGAAAATAGTGTCATTAAAGTCTGTCAGTGATATTAGGAAAAGTAAATGTTATCAAAGACTCAATTAAATTACACTTTTTTGGGGTTTTGTTCCATAAAAAGCACTGTCAACAGGGGCAGGGAGTTGTTTGACACCTTACACACTGATCAAGAACTCAAACACTGAGCAGTTTATTTAATATGGAAACCAATGTCTTGAACACTTCTAAACCCCCGTTATTTTCCTTTCTCTTTGTTCTTGCAAATTATTTCTGTGTAGAACCTCACTTACAACATATTTATTATTCAGTATTCTTAGACGTCTCATTGGGTGCCATTAAATCTAAGGAAACACAAGCAACTTGCTTCTTCCTTTGTTGGTCCTCTGGAGGTAAAAGGCTGAAGGTGGTTTTAGCTGCCATCCTGTTATATCAATTGAATCTGTTCAGGGTTTTCTCTTCTTCTTTATATTGCTTAGTGGGTGCTTCTTTAGCACAGTGAATTTGTGATATTTCATCCTATTTTGATAGTACCCCAAAAGCTTTCAGAATTTTTTCACCATTTGAAAATGGCTTAGGTGCCTTTATATTGAACACTTGGGTGGATCAATGCTAATTTATGAGCAAAAGATCGCTTCATTTTTCATTCATATTATATGCAATGCCTGATTATGTTACTACCTCATATTTAGGATCATATCCATGTGCTATATGACATTCCTGTGAGGATTCATACCTCTGAAGGCACAGGTGGAAATGTTTCAGTGGTTTCTAGACCATCCAGTCATATTAGCCACTCTAAGTTTGCATGTAAATTAGCAAGATAAGAAAATTGGTGAAGGGTTATTTTTGGGGGATTTTCATTGTTTTGTTGGGTTTTGTTTGTTTTTCTTTCCCAAACAAATTAAGGGACAGATCAACAAAATGGCGTTTCAAAGACTTATTAAAAGCGTACACAAAATGGAGTGCTAGTCATTTGCACAGATCCTACCTGTCCTTAACCTTCACTTACTTTTCAACCACATGTATATTCATAACACCAGAATGGCATAAACCAAACTCTAGTGTACATATTATAGCTGGGCTAGGGGTAGCAGACACAAGGCCTAGCGCACATGAACTGAGGATCTATTAGAAGTGACACTTCTCAAAATCTCATGCTTACAGACATCACCCGGCTATCAGGTCATAACTAGGAACTGGGAATGGGAAACAGAAACACTTTCACCTGACTTCTGCAACCTGAAAAGGTGATGCATGGTTCAGTCGTAACATCTGGTCTTCCTCTACAGGTATGAAATCCAGCCATCTTAAGAGTATAGTGACCCTGTGCATGTAACAACTTTCTGCAGCATCTGCGGAGTTTAGTCCACTAGCTTTGCTCAGATACCTAAGTTGTAAGTGACTACAGTGAGATGAAGTTAATCAGTTAATCCATTTCCAAAAAGTAGGAAGAGAGACACGCTCCTTAAACCAGGCCTTACCTGCAGCTGACTGACTGCATTCCTCTAGTACTTTCAGAGAAACTGAAAACAGATTCAAGTTTCCTGTTTTGGTTTGTCCTTTGGGACCAAGATGTTTAGATACAGCCTAGAGAAGGTTAAGAAAACTACCACAGTGACAGTACGCAGGACACAATTATCCCAGAATATGTGGCTCAGAAGTCAACAGGGGATGAAGATTTTTTTTTAACAGGCATTCTGTAAACATCTCAGGATAAGATTGAAATATTCAGTGTGACTATTTACTTCCAGAGCCAATGATCTTCCTTTCTTACCTCTATGCAAACGTAATTTTCGTCAGTCTTTTTCAATATGTTCACATTTCTGTATCCTTTCTGATTTGAATAGTAGAGCTTTCCTTAAGAGCAGAAGAAGCTTAGTTATTTGGTGCCACATTCAGAGCTCAGGTGCACCTATATAAATTCAAACTAAACCACCAACATCAGCAGGGTTACTCTGCAAATAACCTCATGTCACTGTGAGGTATACTGGTGCTCTACATCTAATTACAGGAACACACTTTGGCTGGTTGGATTGCAATTGTTTTTATAGGGAACAAATACATCTTGTTCTTTCTACTTAAGCAGTGTAATAAAAATAGGATTATTAGAACTGAGTCAAGTTGTTATGACAACCTGAATTTGGGCCCTGGAAAATTGTGTCTGGTTTCACTTGAGTATTAATAAAAACTTCCCAGCTGAGGAATGTTGCTTAAATTATAGATAGGTGAAGCCTCTGGGGAATAGCTGGTATTGTAAAAGCATGCAGCAGTCATGATTGTGAATAGTAGAGACTGCTCTAATGAAAAACAGTAGGAGAAATGGGCAACACTCAAGTCAGCTTTTGCACTGGCTGAGTGATATACGAGGCCATAGCTTTGCTGGAGGTGGGTTGTTCAAATGAGCTATTAGGATCTTCTAGTCCTTCCTCCCAAAAAATCCAGCCTTTCTTCCTCCTGCCAAGTTTCAGGGAAAGTTACTGTGTGCCCGTGTGTGCCCTCAACTGTATATGTTCTTGGCCATGCTCAACATTTTTTTGCTCAAGGCCAAATAGACAATATGAAGGTCCTGGAAGTTCTAGTAACCTTGCAGAATAGAAAGAAGAGGTGAAGACACAATCCTTTCTATTTCTTCTTGTCCATGCTCAAGTTTTGTGCTATGTCTCCAAAGCAGTGAGCAGAAAGCCAACTTGTATATAATCCCTGTATCTGTAGTAGGAAGACTTCTTCTTTTCTCTGCAGTGTGATATAATAAGATGAATATGTAGTCGGTGAGCAAAAGGCCTCATATTTGTCCCTATCCTTCATTCAAAAAACTGTATGTCTAGATCTAACCCTTAAACTACTGAACATTTTTCTAAAGTAGCATACACCTTCTTCTGCACAAATTTCTTTGTCTTAAAATTTAGGGTATCTAAACAGTTATATGTATTGAGATTTGCTTCAATTTTTCTGTATATTATGAAGCAAAATAAAATAAGCCAATATGGGGAATATTTACTTTCTCTTCTCAACAAAATGTTTAGGATTAAACACTTTGAAACAATATGTTGCTTCAAAATTTACTTTGGCAGCTATTGCAGACAAAATTGATAAAAACACTTTTGTTTCTACATTACAGCGTTGCATTTGAAAAAAGCACTTTCTTGATCTTTTATTTTTTTCTAAATAAAATTGGTTTTAGCTGTACATAATTTAGTTTTTTGAATAGATGAATAAAAAAAAATGACTATTTCCCTACTTCTATTCATAAGATCTAATTAGTAGATTTTACTACAATAAATCCAAATAAAACCATTCTTTCTGCTTTAAGTTATTTTAAAAACATAATGACCACAATGATACTGCAAGTATCATCTTTTTAATATCATTTCTGTCATTTGAAATGGAAATAATTAAAGGAATATAAACTGAAAAGTCAGGAGTGAAAAGAATTTTATTTACAGAAAAGTATTTTTTTTCACTGAATCTAAAACTGTTTATGGTTTGCTTTTCTGAAACGTCACATCTGTTTGGGATGTCCAGAGTGACACAGTTCTAACAGGCCATCCTAATGTAAGAGCAGTAGTTGTACTTATAATTCGTGCCTGGTCAACGTAGAACTCCAACAGCAAAACCCAGCCATGACAAGCTCCTGTACTGTCTGAGTTTTGAAGACGTGACATTAAACTACTATATATAAATTGTCCTCCTGATTACTGTACCTGTGGAATACATAGGAAACCATGAACAATTTACTGTGCTTCTACTCAATGCAGCACAGTAAACTGTTTTCACCATACACTGAAGTTGCTCTCCACATGAATCATCAGACTGTGTTCTGATAGGCTGTTAGTAAATCCTCATATTTACTAGAATAGACATGCTGTTATTGTTGCTGGGTTTCCCTGTCATTAATAGAACCAGTAATGTTACTATTGCTATATATATAGATGCTTATGTGTATACATATGTATATAGATATTTATATGAGCATACGTAGGAAAAAACAGCAGATTTTTAGCTGGGAGTATATAAAGGTATGTATATGCATGAATATGGTATGTGCACGTATTTCTATACATAATATGTGCCAGTGGGCTTTCCTTCGACTGTGTCTGTGTATGGCTTTTGATTTATTGTTTTCTCTTTATACAGATACAAGTTTAGTAATGAAGTAATACAACATTAGAAACAGGGCTTCCTATAGAGAGAATATTCTTACCACATCAGTGAAAAATGAGCACATAATTGCTCTCAATCTTCTTTTCTGCTCTGCTCTTCTATTCCACCTGCTGCCAGATCTGGGTTTTGGCTAATTTCAACTCCTAACTATTGCCTTTTCAATCACACTACATCAGATTGCTAAAACTGTCTAGACTGTGCAAATACTGCATTTTGGATCCTCTGCTGGTTCAGAGGTGCAGCTGCCCCACAGATCTACATCTTCTCACAAAGAAAGGACTATGTCTATTAGAACCTGCAAAGCACAGGAAACTCAATATATATTGCAGAGTGATTTTCATTCTCCTAGCAAGATTTTGATCCTAGATGGATACAACAGTTTCAGAAGTTGAGAATTATAGTGGTTAAATGTAAGATCCAAACCCAACGTATTTCTCAAGTAAAATAGTGTTTCTTTGAAGCTTTTCTGTTGGCAGCTTCTAATCCTTACATGGCAGCTCAGCCTTTGGAACACTGGCTTCCCAGGCTGCATATGCATCTGTGATACATGTGGTCTGAAGCAGACATCTGCTTCCTTAGCTGTGGGCTGCCAAGAAGTAACAGGCTCTGGAATTGTCACCCAGTAAGTGTCACTCCTCAAGTAATCTGTCCAGAAACTGGGCAAGCCTTTCTTGAACCAGTTCATTTTTGAATTGTTTTAAAGTTCAGTAGAATTGTTCTGTTTGATATGTTTTCGCAAAACTTTTTAAGTGATTGCCCTTGTAACCTGCAAGCCTTATCCGTTTGAGATCTTCAAAACAGTTCTAGCTATGAAACGGTCTCTTTTTTTTATTCTTACATTTTTATTGGTGAACATTAGTAAGCAGGTTGTAATTAAGAAACCAAAAGGAGAATTCTGCACTGCTGCAATGTACATCTTTGCACATTGATGTTACAAGACTAAAAGAGTAGGAAATGAATAATCACATTTTCTTGGAAGTAATTTCTTCATTTACAGCTGTAGACTGAGATTTGCTAAGATGATGATTCAGCTGGCAGGGTGGAACGTGATGAGAAATGATAATAAAATGACTGTAGGCCAAACCCATGAAAACAAGGTAGAAATTTCCCACAGTCACATTTCCATGACAGACATATGCATAAAGCTTTAGACTACATGTAAACATTTATTGATATTTGTATACAGTAATCAATAATTCTCGATGCTGGAAGCATATTGGGCAGAGGTGTTCAAGCTGTAACTAAATTTTGTTTTCACTGCATGGTTATAAAAATATTGGCTCAATCAAAGATAAATTGAAAACTTTTTCTGCTGGAGATATTCATACATAGTAACAAATTAAAAAAAAATCTGGTGACTCCTCTTAATTTCAGCTCATATGTGGCATTAACAGAAGAGCTAATAAATATGGAAAACTTTTTCTTTTTTCCCTTATTTCTATCTGCACCCTGAACTCATAACCTTTCTGTTCCTCTAACACAGAGCACATCCGTAGACCTGTGTCATAATTTACTCAGGAGACTTGTGCTGGGAGTTTTTAACTTTTAGTGGAAAAGCTGTAGATGGTTTGCCAGGATGCTGCACTGCCAAATGGAAGATCTTGCAATGGAGTGGGACAAATAATGGGTACCACAGATCTTGTCTATTTTTATTGTCAGTGTTGAGTGAGAAAGGACTAAAATCTATTTATACCTTTCATTGTCACCTTATGGTTACTGCTGCCTAACACCTGTTGGATGGGTATCTTGATGTCTTTACATAATTGTCAAAGTACCTCAGCGTGGACTGCAGCTGCTTTAACACTGGATATGTCACAGTATTCATTTACTCTCTCATCATTCCTACAGATGTTGCTGCTTATCCTTCAGTGAGATGTATTCATTTGCAATTTCTGTGGAATATGTTGCCACAGCTGTGATTTTCTTTAATTTTTCTCCAAATATTCCACTAAACTAAACACACACAATCAAACATGTAAATGCAGAGACATACGTGCATAAATATGCAAAATGTCACAAACACATCAACTCTTCAGGTTCTTACAAGCTTCTTTAACTCTATGGAGGTCTTATGAATCACAAAATTTGTGTGATTTGCTGCTGAGCAAATGGACAGAGTGGAATGGAAAAGATTTTCTAACCACCTTAAGGAAATTACATAAGCCAATTCTGTACCTCCCTTTATTGTATAGGTACAGCTGTCACAAAAATTCTGTTACAAGTGTCTCATAGGCCAAAAATGTGCCTACACCAGCCAAAACAGAAGAAGATACTGAACTCCCCCTAGAAGCACCCAAACAATAATGATGATGATGTGATGATAATAATAATAATAACCACAAACCAAGTTACATAAACTTCTTGCATTTTTAATTTTCAACATGAAAAATATGGTTAGCATGTCAGGGAAGAAGCAAGTGACAGGAAGGGAGATGGCACTATTTTTCACAGTAACATAAAGTTCTGTCTAGAGACAGACTGCTCTGATTAAAATTTGAATAATTCCATATCAACTGGAGGAAGACAAAGAAGGCTGGAACTGAAACTGAAGCACATTCAAATTATTAGTCTGAGAGATATTTTCAGCACTGTGAGTTATTAATATGTAGATCAAATAACAAATAGTTTGACACATATTCTGAATTTTGGTGTCTACTGTCTTGATGTGAAAAAATTCTGAATTGAGGTTTATAACTAGGATACAGCTTTAAAATGAACAGGTGTTTTTTTTTCATAATTTAAATGCATAAGAAGAAAAGATGTGGTCATGTATCCCCGTGGGCTCAGGACCCTGCACATGCCGAACACCACCATATGTGTGGGACAAGAGCTGAGCACACAGGAGCTCTCCTGGGATCTGTCTTGAGGAGGGAAGCTTCTGTGGACTTTGGTCAGGGCTTTGTCTGGGCTTTTGTCAGGGCTGCTGGACTTGCCAAAGTGGGTGACCTTCTCAGTGATGGTGTTACTCTTCTGATTCTCTCCTTCATCCTACTGTATGGGGAGTGAGCAAGCAGCTGCATGGGGCTCAGCTCAGGGTGAAAGCACAACATGCAGTTATATAAAAAACAAAGCCATGTGGGGCTTAGTTGCTGGCTGGGGTTAAACCATGACAATGTCCTATCATTCTTCTCTAAATCTAAATTTTCAAGAAGCATAAAGCCTTGTTCTGCCATGGCAGGTTTCTAGGGCTTCTAGCAGATCTCCACAAGGATATCATGGTTGTTTTCTAGGGCTACATGCGGAAAAGCAGACACAGTACTTCCCCTAGAAATTACTTCTAAGTTATCAGTAACAGGAAATTCAGTCAGGAAATTCAGCACACAGATCATAGGGGCCAGTAGCTCTAAGAATACCTCAGCAATGATATTACCTTTAACAAAGTAATCATCAAAAGATGATTGGAGCAATCAAAATCATCCACAGAGAATTTGCTTGTCCTAGTTCATTGAATCTTTTGCTTCTAGAGACTGAGCTGTGAATTACCATTAGTATGTCAAGGGAAAACTGTATTTACACTTCTTCAAGGAATCAGTCTTTTTTGTCTTTCTTTTACTATATCTTTCTCATTGTTGCTTGGTTTTGGTTTTGTCTGTTCTTTTTCTACCTTGCTGCTTTCATTATTAATGCACACAGCGAGCATACAACAGTGAAAGCCAGAAAGCAGAGCTGCTGAAAGATGTTTCTGAGTTTTGTTTTCTTTAATGATATGAAGCAGTAATGAAAATAATGTCACCCTCCTCATACTTATTGGAATACAACCTGAAATAGTGTGAATGTTTAAAAGCCATAAAGGATGTTGTTTACCTTGATATAATAGTGCATGTATCCATAAATTAAAAGCACCAGCAATGTGCACTTTTCAACAACCATTTCTGAACTTTCTCCCATGAACACAGGCAGGTTATTTTGTTTCACAGGAGTTTAACAGTCTAATCTTTCTCTTAGGCTGGCAAAGGAATAGAAAACACACTGCCTGTAATCTGCATTACTTTTAGATTTACAGACATTTATTAGTATGTTCCTCAACATGGAGTTCTAAGGTTCTTTGGTTATTTTGGGGAGCTTTTTTTGGTGTATTGGCTGGTTGTCTTTCTTTCTTTTGAGTTTTGGGTGTTATTTAACATCACTGCAATGACTGTCACATCCTTCAGAATGGACACAGAGGAATCAGTGAATGAGGAAACATTAGAGGTCATTGCAGAGGGAGACTGCAGCAGCAAAAATGGGGAGGGATTTTGCTTTATTCTCTCAGTGTGCCAGGAGCACTGCAGAGACTCAGAAGCTCCAATTATGTTCCCAGATGATGGGTTTTTTTGCATGTTGGTAAGAACTGAAAGATGCCACAGATTGGTAAAGACCTCAGTACAGTTTGCTATTCTTTTATTCATTCATTTTCAAAGATGACTGCAAGGGCAGTTTCACATTTATTTGTGTGTTTCTTTATTATTTTGCACTCATTAAGTCAATCTTGTGGGATCTGCAGTCTGATGCTTCCTTTAGGCATGTCTCTGTAGTAGGACAGAACATCATGTGACAGAGTCCCCCAAACAAGCCTTAGCAGAGCTGCTCCATCCCTAAGACCCAACAAGCTGACTGGCAGAACAATTTTACTAGAAGAAAGGTTTATAAATCTCCTCACAGGCATTTTATCTTACAAATCTCCTCACAGGCATTTTATCTAACAGGGAAGGCCTGTTAGAACATGCTTAGCATCATATTAACGCAACTCTCCACTTTCTACTGCTAGAGTTTTTCTTTTGCAGGAGTTTAGAGATCTCAAGCCCTATTGGATGAAAGCCCTATTATACTAGGCAAAGTACATAATAGACCTGCCCTCTGGCACTCAGTGAGATGTCTTTTGAGGCCCTGTGAGGCAAACTGATTTCCTAAGGGTATGCCTTGAGTGACACGACTTGCTTTTTTCCCTCCACAGAAGGACATTTCCTTGAAGGGCTCTAGCCCTGTGTGACTGAATGCTGAATAAAGCATTTCCCATTGTAAGAACAAGAGCAGAATCTAACCTTTAAATCATTAGCACATTGGTGCTACAGACAAGTGTCTACAGGAACACAGGGTATTTCTTGTGAAAGTCAGGCTGCCTGCTTATTTGGCTGAGAATAAAGCAATGAAAACTTCAATTTCTAGATAAAATGCTGTGTATGGGGCTGGATTTTTACCCCTCCCTCTCCATCTCTTGAGATATGTTAGCAGCTGGGAAGATAATGTGTGTCACTGCGATATCTGCAACATTATTAGAGAAGGCAAGAGAATGGTCACATCCCCATCACGGTAATAATCTGAATATATTTCAAAGGCACAAGCATCTTCACCCAGTCTCTGCCTGAATGACAGCTCAGAGTCTTTAATGGCATTGCAAGCTCTCCTGGTTATGCTTCCAGCAGTCAGGAAGGTTGAGAGCTGTTTATAAGAATCAGCATAGCTAGCTGCTTTTTTCCAGTTTCCAATCATTTTTACATCTATGTACTTGTATGTATAATATCAATGTCCTAGCCTCATGTGCCCTGTATGAATTAAGGATTTGTGTCTATGACTTCTTGTGGTATCTTTTTTTTGTTCTTTTTTTTTAAATAGAAATTCTGTCCATCAAGGTCACATTGTGTTAGCTGCCATGTAAATATGCACAAAGCAGAAGAGAGTGCCAGAAAGGAGGAAAAATAAAAGGCAGGGAAAAACGTTAGTATCCCTAAGGAGACGCAGTAGGGAGTTACTTGATTCATACTGTAGGGCTGAGGAGATCAAAATAAAGTAGGAAGTCTGTGACAGGGCTCAGGGAAGTCTGAACATCTTTTGTGCTTGCTTCTCTTAGGACAAGGTTTATAAGACGCATTTAAACATAGGCTTAAGAAAGGCATTCCCTTTACTGGAATTTTAGTGGGTCAGACTTTTATTGTTGCAGATTACGACCGCTCACATGCTCAGGGTGCTGATATTCAGCTCACATTTTAAACATCAGTTGTTCGTATCATCAGACAAGGCTCGGGTGACTCTGAAGGCATAAACCAAGGAGTACTAAAGGTCAAAGCTGAAGCAAATTTCCAAAACTGTTAAAGGAATCATCCTTTGCTTCATTTCTAGAAGGCCACAGACAGTATCTACAAGTCTTTTCTTGCAACAAAAAGCTCTAGGGGTGAGGTAAGTCACTGTGTGAGAAGTGATCTGTACTGAAGATTAGTTTACACACAGCTCAGGTGCTTGGGTCTATAACTATGACTTAAACACATACATTCTTGGCACAGGATAACTTCTGTGCAATAGAGTGCAATTTCATTATGAAACGGAGTTTTGCCTCTGAGATCTGTAGCCCAAATCCTGAGTAATGTGCCAGGAACAACGTCAGTCTGCATCAAGCACAGGTTTTAGGGCATAAAAGATAGAAATAATCTTCAGTGTATTCAAACAGCTGCTCTGTTAGTTCAGGGAAGGAAACAAGGCCCCAAAACACCCTCAGAAAGTGAGTATGGACATTTATGCACTTTAAAATGGGGTCCACAAAGAACAGTAGTCTAAGCAAGAGCTCTTAGAATAAGTGAAAAGAAAGTCCTCATTCCTTTAAAGCTCAGATATTACAGTCCAAGCACCCAATGGAAGCCCATGCATTGTCCCTTCTAAGAGGCAAATATTCATTTTGTGCACTTTATAAATAGTGCTCTTGAGACTGGGATATGTGGACTTGACTCTGTGGCTAGAAACCATGGGTTTAGGCAGGAGGAAAGAGTTAGTGTGGCATTTGTAAATGGAAATTCATAGAATCATGGAATGGTTTGGGTTGGAAGGAACCTTAAAGGTCATCCAGTTCCAACCCCCTGTCATGGACCCTGCACTAGACCACATTGCTCAAAGCCCTGTCCAACCTGGCCTTGAACACTGCAAGGGATGGGGTATCTACAGCTTCTTGGGGGCAACCTATGCCAGGGTCTCTCCACCGTCATAGTAAAGAACTTAATGTTTAATGTAAATCTACTCTCTGTCACTTTAAAGCCATTCCCCCTTGTTCTGTCACTACATGCTCCTGTAAAAAGTCTCTCTCCAGATTTCCTGTAGGCCCCATTCAGGTATTAGAAGACTGTTATGAGGTCTATAAGGAAATCAAGCCTCACTATTGTACTGGATCTCCATAACAGTGTTACTCAAGGAAATCCGATAGACTCTGGATATTGCAATTTTCAGAAATCATTAGAATAGTGAAATTGGGAGGTTGCGGATGAGAACTTTATAGGAGTCAAACCATGTGTCCTCAAATTTCACACAACAGAGTAGGCAATACAGTGGCAGATCAGCTTCATAAAGTTAAAGGTCGGGAAGCACTTAGAGGAAAGATACTTCCATTACAGCTGTTCACTAAGTATGCATTACAGAGCCAGACTCTTGCTTCCAGAGCAAATGAAGTTAATCAAGTAGCCTGTTATTTTCTGAAGTGCAGGAGACCATGAAATGTATGTCTTCTTCTGGCACATAGTCTAGCAGTTCACTTTGACCTGTTGTCATAAACAATGTGGATACACAGTTCAGCGCTCTTGCATTGTTTTGTGCATCTGTGTGGTTTTCTACAGGTTTATTCTCTTAACTCTTCTATTGGGTGCTGCAGGACGGCCTCTGTGAGGAGAGGCCGGGCCTGCCCCGCAGGACCCAGCTGAACCCCTCAGCCAAGAGAAGGCGCCGGTGGGGAAAACAGATTCCAGGAGGGGCCAAGGGCGGCGCAGGCAGAGGAGGAGGAAGCCAAGGAGGGAGCAGCAGCAGCGGGACCCCGAGGGAGGGCGGAGGAGGAGGAGGAGGAGGAGGAAGCAGGAGGTGCTGCAGGCCCGGAGCAGGGATCCCCTCAGCCCTGCAGAGACCCCGCGGGAGCAGAGACCCCCCTGCAGCCCGGGGAGGGCCCCACGCCGCAGCAGGGGGGGAATTTCCTGCAGGAGCTGCGGCCCTGCAGAGCCCCGGCGGGAGCGGGGGGGGGCCCTGAAGGGTGCGGGCGGGGAAGGGCCCGCGTTGGAGCAGGGGTGAGGAGGGAGCTGCGGGCGAGAGGGGGTGTGCTGGGCTGAGCGCGACCCCATCCGCACCCCTGCAGAGTCAGGAGTGAAGAGGTGAAGGTGGGAAGGGGAAAGGGAGGAAAGGTGATGTTTTAATGTTTGTCTTTTTGCTTACCACTGCCCAAAACATTTATCTATCTGTCTACCTACCTACCTACCTATCTATTCACTTATTTATTTATTTATTGGAAGGAGTGGAGTTGAGCCTTATATGCAATAAATAAATGTTAAATAAATAAATGAATTATTTTATTTCTCACTACCCAAATGTGTTTTAATTGGCAGTAAATTTAATCACTTTCTTCCATGTCGAGTCTGTCTTGGTTATGACCGTAACTGTTGAACAATCTACCTTTTTCTCAACCCATGAGCTTTTCCATCCCGTTTTCTTCCTCTGCTGTGTTGAAGGAGGGAAAAGAGAGCAGTCAAGAGATTACCTGCTAGTGTGGGGAAATAGGAAGTTTGGGAGTGCCTGGTGACAACCAGGAGAATATTCCCTTCACTTTGATGAGTGAATGTTCCTTTTTCTTTTTGAAGGTAACTATTACAGTAGTTGCATGAGAGCTGTAGGTCATCTAGTCACTGGGAATTCCTGCAGAGAACTGAATGGAATGCTTCTTTCCCTTTCTCAGGTACACTGACTTGTGCCAGCTTACTTGGACATGGAAACAGTCTAATAATTGGTTTCAACAGACCTGTCTAGCCATGCTGAACACTAATGATAAAGCATCTTAGTTTTCTAGCCCTAAGCATGAATTTAGAATCACTGTTGCTATGGATGAAGTTTAACATTGAACAGAATATCACTGAAGAAAAGTTATCACATTAAATTTTCCTGTTTCACGGGTGAACCATTTTATAGCCAGGCATTAATTCTTGAGAGATAGGCTGTTAATAACAGGTAAGGTTAAGCTCTTGTTTGCTTTATTGTATATACAATCTCCTGCAATGGCAAAGTAGCCAAAATATTTGCAAATGGTGCAGACTAGTGTAGATGAGACTGATGGCAAATAGATTGCTTTTGCAGGGTTTTGCATACAAAGAAATGGACAGACACGCTGGTTCATACATATCCAGGAACACTCAAGCTGAAACTTGACATTCCCAAGAGATCAAGGAACTTAATTTTATGTTACTAACTGCTATTATGAGAAATCAGAGCAGGCTTCTTATTATCATGGAACATAATAAGGATCATTTATTATTCTGTTTCTTTTTTAGGGAGCATGTGGTGTTTTAGTGTCAAGATAAGGTGCCATTGTGTCTTATTGTAGGGTACTGATTTTGTTGGTGACTTTGGTATGGATAAAAGGGAAAAGGGAATGTAGTTCAATGTGTAAATCACAGGAATAAGGCTCAGAATATACTATTCTGTCTTAATACAACACTGAGTTGTTTTGTGTGTATAAGAACACTGTGTTGCCTCTCATTCCTTGTCTGCTGATTCTGGAATTCTGCCTTGGGTTTATCCAATGCCTGGAGTATCGGAGCCTGTGGCTATATTCACTGCAATACAAATAATTAGTAGACAGAAAGTAAATACATTTTCAGAATAAAAAAAAAAGAAAAAAAGAAAAAGAAAAGATGTCACAAAACATGGGTTGGTCTTTTGCTCTCTTCAACTTCTGAATATACCCAGAAACAGGCAGCCTGAATAAAGGTTTTCTTCTGTATTTTTAGAGTGTAACTGACATAATCATGCAGATTGTGATCCGTAACTGTGCTCTCTCAGTGGCTGGCTCACTGCATATTACAGTATTTGAAAAGGTGGGTGCTTATGCCAGTAGAGGGAAATGAACATTCTCCCTGTTTATTCCTTCCAGGTTTCATTACTCTCTTCAGTGCAAAGTGACGATTTAAAGTTAAGAAACAGGACATGGGTTTGTATCCCATAATGGAAATCATCTGTAGCATTTTTGATTGGATGGAGTTAATTTTCATCACAGTAACTAGTATGGGGCTATATTTTGGATTTGTGACCAAAACAGTGTTGATAACACAGGAATGTTTTCATTACTGATTAGCAGTACTTACGCAGAGCCACGGCCTTTTACGCTCTTCACACCACCCCACCTGCAAGTAGGCTGGGGATGCATAAGGAGTTGGGAGGGGGCACAGCCAGGACAGCTGACCCCAGCTGATCCAAGGGATATTCCACACCATACAGCATCATGCTTAGCATATGAACCTGAGAGAAGAAGGAGGAAGGGCAGGATTTCTGGAGCATTTCTTTCTAAGTAACCATTATATGTTATGAAGCCTTGCTTCCTTGGAGATGGCTGAGTACCTGCCTGCTGATGGGAAGCAGTGAACATATTCCATATCTTGCTTTGCTTGCACATGCAGCTTTTTCTTTACCTTTAAACTGACTTTATCTAAATCCATGAGTTTTTGCATTTTTACTCCTCCTATTTTCTTCCCCATCCTACTGGAATGAAAAGTGGTTGTGTATTTCTGAGTTGCCAGCTGAGGTTAAACCACATCATCTTATCAATTTGACAGCGTGACTAAGCTGATCACCCTAGGCTGTCATTGTACTAATTGGAGAGATACAGACATGTATTTTAGGAAGAATTGAACTGCAACTTAACAAGGCCGATTTCCATCAAGTAGATACAAGTAGATCTTAAGTAATGAAGGTATAGATATATAGACCCATACTGGAGACAACTCTTCTGTTGAAGTACATCTAAGCAGTACAGGAGAAGTGCAGACTCCTTAATCACTAAGCTCTAAAATTGTTGTCTTTAAGATCAATGCATACTTAATATTCTATTCCAAATCACACAGCTTCAAAAAGTAGGACTACGAGGTTTATTCCAGATCACTCTAAGGTGGTCAGGGCATTCTCATAGCAGATGAGGTACCTGGGTTCTAACACAGGTAATATCTATTTGAATACATGAATGTCAAGTGAGGGAAGCCTGTCTCCCTGAAAAATTGTTATATCTCAGTGTTGTGGCCACTTACTTCCATACTAAGTGAACACTATGTAACAAACAAAGAAAGGATTTGCAGTCAGATTTCTTACAGTTCATTCTGTGGTAGTACAAGGCTACATCTTAGGAGGGTAGTTAACACCTCATTTGCTGTGTGAAATAAGGTGTGATCAGCCATGAGTCCTCTGATGCCACTGCAGATACTCTGAACTGAACAGCTTCATATATTACTTTGGAAGCAGAACATTTTTTACAGTCTGATAACGAAATAAAAACAACATGAGAGAGAAACAGACTGGTAAAAGTTATGAAATGCCTCAGAAATATCAAATTATTATTTGTTTTTTTTGGCCCTGTTGCCAAATTCAACTTCATGTGCTACTGTCAGGGACCTGAGCAAGCTCCAGCCTCCTGGCAGTTTAGGTGGTTAAGGAGGGCAAATGGACATCCTGTCCAGAGAAGACCAGTTGTGAAGTAAACTGAAGAGGAGGCTGGTCAGAGCTGATTTTAAGTTGAGCTCTTAGTACAGGCTTCTGCCTGTCCAGCGTTTGAATCTACACCTTGTCTTCTACCTCTCCAGTACTGACATGGACCTCCTGCCTGAGCTTTCTGTCTTGACCTGACCCATCTTGTGGCTACAGACTTGTTGGGTTATCTCTGGACTGTGTCTGACTCTGACTACTCTCTTCACATCTGATCATCACCCTGACTTGCTGCATCTCACCCTGGCTCCATGTGAGTGAGGTCCATGCTTGATCCACCTTGCTCTACTGTGCTTGGCTCCTGGCTCCCCATCCGTTATGGAGCACACAGGCATCACTGGTCCCAAACATGAAGCACAAACCATCATGAAAAAATAAAGAAGCTGGCAGGTCATTGTGCCATTTAAGCACCCAGATGTCAATATTATGTTACATATGACAGATGATATTCACAGTCTTTCCTGAAACTGAAAACTTAACTTTCACTTTGACTCACAAGACATCCTGTCCTTTAGACTGTTGGTTTTATTTTTCATCATGTAGGTTGGTTTTGGTATTGGTTCTTTTTTCAGTTGTAGCACTGATTACTGCCTTAAAGTTGGTACCAACTTTTGATTCTTTTATGTATCTTAAATTCCATCAGAAGAAAAAAAATTTTCCTTAAATATTGAGGGACATACTGGAATACTATACTCATCTTGGCTGGAAAAGAGCTAAAGATCTGTCTTGCACAGTATGTAGACAGTAGACACAGATGATCTTACACTAGCATATTTGACATTTTTTGAAGACATCTATGCCTATTGACTACATAAAGCATAATTAAGAACAAATTCATTTAAAACACTCACTGCAAAACTTTTCAGGAAGATGAGTGCTCGGTCAAAGACTATATACTTCACATCTTCTCACATTTTTATGTGGGACCTGGTTTACCAGGACTTCAAAGAAAGCTGCCAATCACCAAATTGTACTTTGCAAATGAAAACACTTTGGATTGATCAAGTGAATCTGTTTAGGTACTTTTTTATGGAATGATGCAAGACATGAAAAGAGAGATAATGATGATGATAGGCAGGCAGGGTTGGCTCATGAATATTTGTGCAGTTCTGTGAGAGTCTGAAAATGGCAAAGCTAAGGAAGTTGAGATTAAGTGAATATACTGCACTTGGCAAAGTGTTAGGAAATATGCTCAAATACTTCTAAAAGCACATTTGGAACCTTTTGCAAAATTTACAGACTGAAAATGTTGGAAACGCTGTCCAAATGCAGAGGTGAAAATGGGGACTAGATTTCGCCCATCTCAGTCATATTCATATTATGCTCATTGAATTCCTCTTCAGTTCCCTACCTCCAGCTGGGAGGGTTTGCAAATCTGGACATAAAATGCACTGCTACTTTAGAAATATGTGGGTATTTTAAAGTTCTTTAGTAACTCTCTCCCCTCCTGCTGAATTTGTACCTGGCTTGATTAAATATATAGCTGCTTTCCTAGTTTTACTCCCAGTAGAAACGCAAATGTGACATAGAATTACCACTTTATAGGCCATTTTTTTCCATTTTCAGAGTAGGTAAAGTGAAGGACACCTTACCTTTAGAGATGGTCTCTCCCAGAATAAAACAGGGCACACCAGCAACTGTCAGGGTTCAAAAGCTTTTTTCATCTGTTTTCAACAGGAAAGTTAGAATTCTGGCAATTCATATTGAATGGCAATTTCAGCTGACATATATTTTTGCTCTCCTTTAGGGAAAATAGATGAGAAAAAAATAAGATCTTTAGAAAATGGTCCTGAATGACAAGCGCAAGGAAGAATAAATTCTTCTAGCTGAAATGTAAATTCTCACCTCAGTTTCATAGTTTAATTTCTCTGAGGTAGGCTTTGATAGCATTTCATATAACTCCTTTAGTTTTCACTTCTTCACTTGGAAAGATAGAAGAGGTTTACATTTTCATAAGTGGTTAATGATTTTAAATAATCAATCAGCTTGATGCACTGAGTTTTCCAACTGTGATAATGAGAATCTCCTTGGAAAAGCAAAGCATGACAGAAGTGACCAGCCAAAAATGAAGGTACCTAAAAGTGACTACTCGCATTTTAAAGTTCAGACCATTGAAGTTATAACATTGGTAAAGTTTACCAACAATTCTGCTTTGGTGATCAGCTACACAGTCTAGTTCTTTACCTTAGTGTGGTGTAAATTAATAGCTCATAACGTAACAGTTTCATTTTCATTTTGATTCAGCAAAATTAACGGTGGCTTTAAATGTCTTAAAATCTCCTTGTTCAGAGGGCAATAGAAAGAGGAGGAAAATTTCAGGTTTTGTAATACATAAAACTGTTTCTTATCTTAAGCTTTGTCATAGCTACATTTTTTCTCTCTCTTGTGCATTGATTTTGCAGCAGATCTGATGAGTTCTGTGAAGTGGGATGAGTGAGTCTGAGCAGAAGAGAAGCCCTTTAACTGCCTTCAGTTCTCATTTTTGTTTTTACTTTGTATCTGAAGAAGTAGAAACTTTCTCACGCAAACAGGAATTTTCAAAACATGTGTTTGGGATCTAGTTCATTGTACCTTAGAATCAAACAGTCAGGGTCTTGGAGCCAAACATTTCACTCCCAGCTAGGCACTTGATCACCCTGCCTCCTTCTGTCCTTACTTACCTGATGCATCTTTCTCCCACACAGTGTATACAAAGATGTTTACACATATCCCTGTGTGAGTTCATGTATATATATATATATATATATGCATATAAATACGTATATTTTTCCTCTGAGATCTTTGTGGAAACTAAAGCAGTGAATGAGTAGCAGAATTGTTTCTGCTACTGTTAGTAACAATAAATCTGAACAGCTAAAAAAACAGGGAAAAAAGTACTTTTAATATTTTCTGTATTTAAAACAGTATTTTGTGATTTTGGAAGTTCATAACACGATCAAATTTGTTCTCACTGCATATGGATTCCTCACATCCACATCAACTCAACCTACAGATAATGTCACCTTCAAGTAAAAGTCTGTGTGACATCCTCATGCATGATAGGGTTTTCTGTTTTCCTTACCTCTCAGTTGTTCCATGGCAACTTGAACTTGAAAGGCACCACTGCAGTACTTAAAAAATTCTAAATGGGCCATTCTACCATAGTACCTCTCCACAGCTGTACTGGGAATGCTCTGCACTACATTGCCTCTTGTTAGAAAAGGAATGAAGTTCAAGGTCTTGCATGTGCTCTTCAAAGTATTCCAGCCCTTGGGTTAGGATACGTAAGGAAAGAAAACATCACCTAAATCTTTGAGATAAAGAATCTGGTTGACAGTTTCAGTCCCTCAGCACAAGGAGCTGTCTGTAGGTACAGGAGAGCAAGTGAGAGAAAAATGGAGTATTTTCAGGGGGCAGTCCAAGGCTGCAAAGTAATTCACTTCAGAAACTTGGAACTGTCATAAGTGTCACCACTTCTCACTCTAAGTGCTTTATCTAACAATAGCTAGCAACATGCTTCTGAAGAAAAGGAGAACGCAAAGCAAAATAAGTCACATCATTTCAGGTACTTCTTTCTCAGGGGGCAATTGAGAGAAAAAGCAACAGTTGAGAGCTGTTAGTCATAATTTAAAATGCTGTGGAAGACCTCTAGGTACTAGAAAGATGGTCTAGAATAAGAACAGAAATTGAAATATTTAATTGAATATATAGAAAGAGCACTATCTCATGTGTAGGAAGGTAAACATTCTATTTGTTTTATATAGTAACCTTCTACCTGAAGTCAAAACATGCACTGGCAGCTCTCCATGATGAATGATTTCTCTATACCGCTCAGTATTTTCTTGTGTTCTCCAGTCTGTCCATGTGCAGCCACCTGTAATCACATGCCTTACTCTCACATTATAATTTCTTTAAAGTGAGATTGTGTTTTTTTGTGGTGTTTGTACAATGACCAGTTTAATAAGCCTTTTTTTTTTTTTTTTGCAGTGGAATTGTCACAGTACAAGAACTGTGGCTGCTAAAAGCTGTCAGTCAGTATCTTGTATTCTTTGACTGCAATATATAAAAGGCATAGAGTTCAACTGGGTCAGTATAGAGTTCAGTAGGACTTAGGTGTGATCTGTTCAGATATAAAACATTTACCTCCTATTACCTGACATAAATGTGGACTGCCTCCTTATGCAGCTCCAGTATCGCCTCTGTGTGTTAACAAGAATCACTGCCTTGTTTCCTTACTACTTCTTCAGTGTTTGTTTCAGAGCTTTTGTTCACGTTTTCTCTCAGACTAATGAACCACCATTCTACTCCTTTGCCAGAGTGCATTTCTAGCTTGTTTTCTTCACTTTAAACACAAAATTACTTATGTCAATGAGATTTTTTTCTTCTTTTAATTCTATCACAATTTCATTGTACATGCACACACACATTTCAGCTTTCTCCTCTCACTGACAGCTCTGAAGTGGCTAACAATGCAGGTCTGTGTAAGAGGAAAAAGGGGGGGAAGAGGAAAGTTTAGAATCACTTTGCTTGCTGCTTGACTTTTGGTTGAGTTTATCTAATGTTTATTGCTCTGCCATCTAGGTGTCAAATTCAAGAAAACTAAATATATCTAAGAGTGAAAAGCATTCTTATGAGTAATCTTTTGGTTTGTTCTCAACATCACAACACCGCTCTGCTCTCACTGTCTTAAAAAGAAGGAAGAAAGAAAATTCTTTAGCAAATCCCAAACAATAAACTTATATCCTGGAGAAAAGCTGAGGAAATAAATATAGTATTAAGAATGGCCATTGTGCTATCTGTGCTCACGTTGCCCTTCTCCATCTGTCAGTTAAGTTCCACTACCAAGGCACAATAACATCATAGAAACAATGAAAGATCCACACTTTGCCAGCTCCTGTACTCAATCCTCCCTTCAACTAGTAGGATGGTGTGTAGCACAAAGAATTCATAACACATTGTAGAGAAGCAAGCATGAAAAAGGTACAGGAATACAACTGTAAAGGAAGACATGCAGGTGGTAAGGCTACTTGTCTAGTAGTAAAGAAGACAGTACAGGACAAATTATAGAAGGACTGTGTAGGAGCAAAGCAATATGCTTGTCATGCCTTCTTTCACTTTTGTTTTCCTGTGTTTGCATGAGGAATGCTTTGCTTTCTGTACTCAGAACAAATAATACAAAACGAAAGAACACAGCAGTGTGCTAAGCAGTACTAAGTATATGCAATTATAGGAGGCCTAGGTGCATGACAGCTGCAGTTGCTGGCTTTTCCAGTTTTGTTAGCTCTCAAATAGTTGTATTTGGGTTTTGGTAAAATGTGGATTGGGTGCAAACGTAGTTGGCAAAATAAAACGTGTTATAAATCATTTACCATTGTACATGATGGTTTTTTTTCAGGAAGATCTGCACATTAAGTATTCTCTGATTGTTCTGGGTTCAGCAGTAGCAGTCAGGTTTTTTTCTCCTTCTTAGTAGCTGGTGCAGCATTGTGTTACCCAAAGTCCTGCTGAAGCTAATGTTGAACACTTTCAAGAATGGGCATCCACACCTTCTCTGGGCAACCTGTTCCAGTGTCTCACCACTCTTACTGTAATGAATTTCTTTCTTATGTCCAACCTAAATCTACCATCTTTCAACTTAAAATCATTGCTCCTTGTCACTCTAAGTCATTATGTTAAGGATGAAAGCTCATTCAGACCAGGTTGGACGAGGCCTTGGGTGATATGGTTTAGTGTGATGTGTCCCTGCCCATGGCAGGGGGGTTAGAACTTGATGATCTTAAGGTCCTTTCCAACCCTAGCTATTCTATGATTCTATGATAATAGTGTGTATTATTCTGATTATTCTCTATTTGCAAAAAGAATGAGCTGAAATAGGAGTTTGTGGAGATAAATGCTACTGGAGTAAGTACAATGTGACCAAGTACTCACTTGTCTGTATTGCATATAAAAATAAGTTTTTGGTTCTATCAAGAGAGATTACCAATATTATCCACATATATATTGGGAAGGAAAGCTACAGAAGAAGCTTTTGTATTTGAAGGTATTGTTACCAAAGAAGACAAATCAGTAGAGTTTGGCTTTGAATCCTACAATGTTGGTTATCCTCAGTCAAATTGAAGCAGTGAAATAATAAACCTTGGTGAATATCAGAAGAAGATTGATGCTACTTTTCATATTGAATTTTGAAAGCTAATGCTTATTGAGATATTTGAAATAGAACAGCTATCTGGTATTCTAGTGCATCTTAGAGTTCCAGAGTAATTTCACTGAAGGAAAGGTAGACTTGCAGGCTATCCACAAATGTATCCACAAAAATCCTTTATGTACTCAGAGCGTGACTGAGCTTTAGTTCTTAGAATCTTTCAGGGTACCTCCATTCCTCAGTTGTGATTGCCTGAGTGCGTTACCATGGTGATTAGGAGAGTCTGGAAATTAACTTTGGTTTATGATTATTGTGGAACATTCATATGTGAGCCTATGAGCTGTATTTCAGAACCAGACCTTGAAAAGAAAATAACCAATTGCAGCTTTTCCACCGTAAAAAATAAAGCAACCTAGATTGAAGAAGACCAGATCCATAATCAACAAGCAGAATCATTAGTGACACCTATTTAAATCAGCCAGAAATCCAACTTAGTATGCTGTTAATTCCCACCAAAATGTAACTGGATGTGTAAACACTACAAAAATGAAGCAACAAAACCAGTTAAACAAACTAGCTGCCAAATAGCACATGTTCTGCCAGTGACCCACTACCCTGCAACACCTCGGTCTGCCTGTGAAAATACCCCTTTGCAAGTTTTACTTCACTCTTTCAAGTGCGGATAACTATGACAAAAACAACAATAGCATTCCCTGATTATATATGAAGAAGAAGGATTCCTCCTTACTTGAAGGAATGGCGACCCCTTTTTTGGAACTAAAATAGCAGGAGTTTTGTATATGTTATCCAGATGAATGAACAGTTTTTATGATAATTAGACGTTTATCTTTTCTTTATACATTTCTTATGCAGTGAAAACTGAAAGAATCTCTAACAGTATCCTTGTAAATGGCGGATACTATTGACATAAAAAATGTCTAGTTAGTGAAAAGATGGAAAGTTTGAAGAGGGAAATACTGCCCATGAGTGGTTTCTGACCTTGACTGGCTGCCAAATGCCCACACAACTGCACTCTTACTCCTACTCAACAGGACAAGGAACAAAAAATTCATGGATTAAGATAAGGAGGTGACTCAGCATTTACTGCCACAGGCAACACAGACTTGGCTTGGGGAAGATAAAATTATTGCCAATTAAAGTAGGGCAGTGAGGGGGAAAACACCCCAACAAAACCTCAACACAAAAACACACACCCACCCCCCAGAATAAATTGCTTTGGCAGCTAAAGCACCTCCTCCCCCTCTGTTGCGGAGGCTTATGAAGTAATTGATACCAATGATGTACTTAAACAAAATTTGTTTTATGAAGCAAATTAAAGCTCCATCAATATTTTATGGGTAACAGGTTCAGAATGTCAAATGGAATTGGTACTACACAACTGACTTAAGAATTCTTAAGGGTTTAGAAGGGTAAGACAAAAGCTGCAATTACTCACCTAAAATGGAGGGCTTAACCTTGAGAAGTTGCCTTGGATGATGTCTCAACCCAATGGGAGAGTCCCCAGCTGCAGCCCTCACTGCTCCAAGGACGAGCAACTCCAAATGGCTGCCCAAGGGCTCATTTTATACCCTAGTTGAATCTGATCTGTGGTCAGATGTGGTCGTGTTAGCCCTCATTGACCAGGGGTCGCACCTTCTACCACAAAACAGTCACCAGGCAGACATGAAGGGGGTTGGCTTACACAGTCAGCATTACATGTTGCAGAGAGGATGCCTGCTCTAGTTAAGTCCCACTGACTATTATCCACTTCTGATGATTCATGTGGGTGCTAGTGATATAGATAGCAGTAGCCCAGAGAACATAAAGAAGGACTACAGAGCCTTGAGAGAGGTGGTTAGAAGCTCTGGAGCTCAGATGGTCTTTTCATCAATCCTCCAGGATAAAGGGGATAAAGGGCCTTAAAAAGGCCAGGAGGATCGGACAGGTCAATAAATGATTAGAACGGTGTGCCAGTCAGAGGTTTGGGGGTCTTGAACACGGGACCCAAGTTTGTAGGCCAGGTCTACTGGGGGCTGGTGGAGCTGTCTTTGGTAGAAGGCTTGCCAGACTGGTCAAGGATGCTTTAAACTAAATGTGTTGGGGGAGGGGGGCATCATTCCATCTCAACACAACCAGTCAATTGCCAGCACCTATGAGAAATGCTTGGAGCAATGTAGAGATATTCCAGCAGCTCCAGCCAATGAGCCGGCTTCAGTTGGAGGCTCAGAAGCCTCTATACAAATGCCCGTAGCATGGGGAACAAACAAGAGGAATTAGAGATGTGTGCGTGTCTACGGGAATATGATATAATAGGCATCACAGAAACGTGGTGGGATGTCTTCTATGACTGGAACATTGGAATGGAAGGTTGCAGGCTCTTTAGAGCAGACAGGCCCAGCAGGCAGGGAGGGGGAGTTGCTATTTACGTTAGGGATAGGCCGGAGAGTAGGGAACTCCTGGGGACAGGTGAGCAGTGCACAGAGAGTTTGAGGGCCAGGGTTGAAGGGAGAACAGCGATGGGAGACATTACTGTGGGGATCTGTTGCAGACCGCCTGGTCCAGAGGAACCTGCAGATGAAGCACTCTACAGACAGGTAAGGAACAGTCTCACACTCACGGGCCCTTGTTCTGATGGGTGACTTCAACCACCCTGACATCTGTTGGAACGATGGTACAGCCCGAGACAAGCAATCCATGAGTTTCCTCGATTCTGTGGAACACAACTTCCTTCTGCAAGTAATAGAGGAGCCGACAATGAGAAGTGCCATGCTTGACCTTGTGCTCACCAACATGGAAGGGCTCATTGGAAATGAGGGCAGGGGCCCCAAGACTCTTGGTTGATATTCAAGGATCACCTGCTACAAACTCAGGAGTGTTGCATCCCAACTAGAAGGAAGTGCAGCAGGAGGGCCAGGAGACCTCCTTGGATGGATAAGGAGCTCCTGAGGAAAATTCAAATGAAAAAAGAGGCTTATAATAAGTGGAAAAAAGGACAGGTGGCCTGGGAAGAGTATAGGGATGTTGTCCGAGAAGCTAGGGACCAGGTTAGGAAAGTCAAGGCCCAGTTAGAATTAAACTCGGCTAGGGATGTTAAGGTTAACAGGAAGGGATTCTACAGGTACGTAGCAAATAAAAGACAGACTACGGACCACGTAGGCCCCCTCTGGAAGTTATTGGGAGAACTGGCTACCCTAGATTTAGAGAAGACTGAGGTTCTGAATGACTTCTTTGCCTCGGTCTTCACTGGCAAAGGCTCTGACCACAGCACCCAAGTCCTGGAAGGCAGACGCAGGGACTGTGAGAATGAAGACCCTAGGGCCACTGTAGGAGAGGAACTGGTTCGAGACCATCTCAAAAACCTGAATGTACACAACTCCATGAGACCTGATGAAATCCATCCGTGGGTCCTGAAGGAGCTGGCAAATGAAGTTGCTAAGTCACTGTTCATCATATTTGAAAAATTGTGGCAGTCAGGTGAAGTTCCTGACAACTGGAAAAAGGGAAATATAACCCCCATTTTCAAGAAGGGGAAAACAAATGACTCAGGGAATTACAGACCAGTCAGTCTCACCTCTGTGCCTGGCAAAATCTTGGAGCAGATTCTCCTGGAAGGCATGCTAAGGCATATGAAATACAACAAGGTGCTCAGTGACAGCCAGCACGGCTTCACTAAGGGGCAATCGTGCCTGACCTATTTGGTGGCCTTATATGATGGGGCTACAGAACTGATGGACAGGGGTAGAGCAGTTGATGTCATCTGCTTGGACTTGTGCAAAGCGTTCAAACTGTCCCACATGACATCCTTGTCTCTAAATTGGAGAGACATCAATTTGATAGGTGGACCACTTGGTGGATAAAGAACTGGCTGGATGGCCGCACACAAAGAGTTGCGGTCAATGGCTCAATGTCCGGATGGAGACCAGTAACAAGTGGCGTCCCTCAGGGATCGGTGTTGGGACCGGTCTTGTTCAACATCTGTGTCAGTGACATGGACAGTGGGATTGAGTGCGCCCTCAGCAAGCTTGCCGATGAGACCAAGCTGTCTGGTTTGGTTGATACGCTGGAGGGAAGGAAAGCCATCCAGAGGGACCTCAACATGCTTGTGAGGTGGGCTGATGCCAACTTCATGAAGTTTAACCATGCCAAGTGAAAAGTCTTACACCTGGGTTGGAGCAATCCCAGGCACAGCTACAGGTTGGGCAGAGAAGAGATTCAGAGCAGCCCTGCGGAGAAGGACTTGGGGGTGCTGGTTGATGAGAAAATGAACATGAGCCGGCTTCCGTGTGCACTTGCAGCCCAGAAAACCAACCGTATCCTGGGCTACATCAAAAGGAGCGTGACCAGGAGGTCGAAGGAGGTGATCCTGCCCCTCTACTCTGCTCTCAGGAGACCTCACCTGGAGTATTGTGTGCAGTTCTGGTGTCCTCAACATAAAAAGGACATGGAACTGTTGGAACAAGTCCAGAAGAGGGCCACGAGGATGATCAGGGGACTGGAGCACCTCCCAGATGAAGATAGGCTAAGAAAGTTGGGGCTGTTTAGCCTGGAGAAGAGAAGGCTGTGTGGAGACCTCATAGCAGCCTTCCAGTATCTGAAGGGGGCCTATAGGGATGCTGGAGAGGAACTCTTCATTAGGGACTGTCGTGACAGGACAAGGGGTAATGGTTAAAACTTAAACAGGGGAAGTTTAGATTGGATATAAGAAGGAAATTCTTTCCTGTTAGGGTGGTGAGGCACTGGAATAGGTTGCACATTCAGATTTTTAAGATGGTCTCGAACCAGATCCTCTCCTACAGTGGGCGCAAGGTCTTCCTTCTCACAGTTCCCGCATCTGCCTTCCAAGACTTGGGTGGTTTTGTCAGAGCCTTTGCCAGTGAAGACCGAAGCAAAGAAGTCATTCAGAACCTCAGTCTTCTCTAAATCTAGGGTAGCCAGTTCTCCTGAGAGATTCCTGAGGGGGCCTACATTCTCCCTAGTCTGTTTTTTATTTGTTATGTACCTGTAGAATCCCTTCCTGTTATCTTTAATACCCCTAGCTAAGTTTAATTCTAACTGAGCCTAAGCTTTCCTAACCTGGTCCCTAGCTTCCGGCACAACATCCCTGTACTCTACCCATGCCACCTGTCCTTGCTTCCACTTATTATAAGCCTCTTTTTCCAACTGAATTTTCCTCAGGAGCTCCTTATCCATCCAAGGAGGTCTCCTGGCCCTCCTGCTGCACTTCCTTCTAGTTGGGATGCAACACTCCTGAGCTTGCAGCAGGTGATCCTTGAATATCAACCAACAGGCTTGGGCCCCTCTGCCCTCTAGGGGTGTATCCCGTGGAACCTTCCAAAGCAGGCTCCTGAAGAGACCAAAGTCTGCTCTTTTGAAGTCCAGGTCAGTGAGCTTGCTGCACGCTCTTCTCACTGTCCTGAGGATCTCAAATTCGAGCATCTCATGATCTCTGCATCCAAGGCTGCCCTGGAGCATCACATTTCCAACGAGCCCTTCCCTGTTGGTGAGCACGAGGTCAAGCACAGCACCTCTCCTTGTCAGCTCCTCTATTACTTGCAGAAGGAAGTTGTCTTCTACACAGTCGAGGAACCTCCTGGATTGCTTGTGCTGGGCCGTACCGTCCTTCCAACAGATGTCAGGGTGGTTGAAGTCACCCATGAGAACAAGGGCCTGCGAGCGTGAGGGTTTTTCTATCTGTCTATGGAGTGCTTCATCTGCAGGTTCTCCTTGATCAGGCGGTCTGTAACAGATCCCCACAGTAATGTTTCCCATAGCTATATTCCCTTTAACCCTGACCCACAAACTCTCTGTGGGCTGCTCACCTGTCCCCAGACAGAGTTCCATACTCTCCAGCCTATCCCTAACAGAAAGGGCAACTCCCCCTCCCTGCCTGCCAGGCCTGTCCTTCCTAAAGAGCCTGTAACCTTCCATTCCAACACTCCAGTCATAGGAGCCATCCCACCATGTTTCTGTGATGACTATTATATCCCCGTAGACACGCACACATCTCTAATTCCTCTTGTTTGTTCCCCATGCTACGGGCATTTGTATAGAGGCTTCTGAGCCGAGCTCCAACTGAAGCTGGCTCATTGGCTGGACCAGCTGGGATATCTCTGCATTGCTCCAAGCATTTCTTATAGGTGCTGGCAACTGACTGGATGTGTTGAGACGGAATGATGCCCCCTTCCCCAACACATCTAGTTTAAAGCATCCTTGACCAGTCTGGCAAGCCTCCTACCAAAACTGCTCTTTCCCTTAGAGCAGCTCCACCAGCCCCCAGTAGACCTGGCCTACAAACTTGGGTCCGGTGTTCAAGACACCCAAACCCCTGACTATGACACCACCCTTTTAACCAGTTATTAACCTGGCAAATCCTCCTAGCTTTTTTTAGGTCCTCCCCTGTACCCTGGAGAATCGATGAGAAGACCACCTGAGCTCCAGAGCCCCTAACCACCTCCCCCAGGGCTCTGTAGTCCTTTATGTGCCCCAGGCTCCTACTATCTATGCCCCTAGCACCCACATGTATCACCAGGAGTGGGTAATAGTCCGTGGGACTTACTAGAGCAGGCAGCCTTTCTGCCACATCCCTGATCTGTGCCCCTAGTAGGCAACACACCTCCCTTGAGACAGAGTCTGGCCGGCAGACGAGTGCTTCTGTCCCTTTCAGTGTAGACTCCCCTACTACTACAACCCGCCGCTTTTTCCTAGCAGCACCAGTAGAGATCTTCTTTAGCAGTGCATCAGCCGGCTGTTTCTGGCTCGAGTGTGCTTCCTTGTTAGCCCCCCTGCAGGACAGCAAAGTGGTTCTTGCGTGGAGACAGGGGATTTAGGGGGAAGCCCCTTGCTTTTGGTTGTCCTTTTCCTTCTTTTTTTTGTTGTTTTTTTTGTCACTAATTCCCAGCTTCCCAGGTTAACGGCCTCCTTCTTTCCTTCATGAGGTAGAGGTGAAGGTCGAGGCCCCTGCACAGTTTGGGCCAGGAGCAAGCATTCCTGCTTCCTCTCAGCTTCCCTGACATCTCGCAGTCTATTGACAGCATCCCGCAGCTCAGCCCCTGCTGCAGGAGCACCTCCACCAGGGAGCACCGAGTGCAGCCCTGCCCATTGTGCACCCTCCCCTCACCAGACCAGTGCAGGCACTCTCTGCACCCCGAGCTCTGCACTGCAGCCTCCCCTCTCATCGGCTCTGTCTGGGTGCCTACGCTGCCACCGCCGGGGCAGCCAGAGCAGAGCTCCTGGACCGGGCCCTGCTCACACGCCGAGGGCTCACCATCCCGCCCGCCTGCCCACACAAACCGCCCCGACCCGCTCTGCTCTCCGCGCTCCCTGGGCAGGTTTTTACCCAGTCAGGGCTGGTGCCGCTGCTCCTGGCTCCGCCCCCTGTGAGTCAGCTGCTCGCTCTCGTCAGCTGAGCTGCCGGCTCCTGGGCAGGTCCTGTCGAGGACTCGAGGCTCCCTCGGTGGCTCTTGTCGCTCTGAGTTGAGGCTCCTGGACGCTGATCTCCCCCCGCTCCGGTGTTGAAGGCGTCCTCTCGCGAGCTGCTCACCTCAGCAACTGACCCATTCTTGTTGACCCATTTCTCCAGCTTGCAAGGTCCCACTGAGTGGCAGGCTCCTACTTTCAAGCATATCAACTGGTTCCCCCAGTTTGCTGTCATCTGCTAACAATCAGAATTCATCCCAAGTCTTACTCATGATGTGGTGTTAAACAGGAAAGATCCCAAGATGGACATCTGTGACTGTCCTGGGTTCAGCAGTAGCAGTCATTTTTCTCCTTCTTGGTAGCGGGTGCAGTGCTGTGTTTTGACTTTCAGCCCGGAAGCAGAGTTGATAACAATGATGTTTTGGTTTGGCCAAGGACTTTGTGAGTCTCATGCTCTGACAGGGAGGTGGGGAAGCCGGGAGACAGGGCACCTGACCCAAACTGACCAAAGAGGTATTCCATACCACAGCACGTCATGCCCAGGAGGTAACTGGGAGTTACCCGGAAGGGCTGGGGCTCTGCAGGGTTGGAGGAGGTATCGGTCAGAGCTTGGTCGGGCTGGGGGGGCGAGTTATCGGTAGGCTGGTGCTGAGATGTTGTATTCTCTTCCCTTGTTATTTTCTTTATCATTGTTATTATTGGTGGTAGCAGTAGTGATCTGTGTTATACCTTAGTTACTAAACTGTTCTAATCTCAACCCGTGGGAGTTGCATTCTTTTCGATTCTCCTCTCTGTCCCTCTGGGAGTAGGGGGAGGGAAAGAAGGGGGGGAGTGAGTGAACGAGTTGCCTGACTGGGTTTAAACCACAACAGTGATATTTCTCTTTTCACTGTTCTGTGGGTGAAATATCTCTTAACAACTGCTCTCTAAGGCTGAGCACCTAACCAGTGTTTTATTCATCTGTTTGCCCAGACATGCCAACTTAAATAGAAGAATGTTTTGTAAGACAGTGTTAAAAACCTCTCTAGAAGTCAAAGTAAATGACATCCACCATGCCTCCCTCAGCCAGAAATCCAGGCAGTTTATCACAGGAAGCAACTTGGTTGGTCATGCATGATATCCATGATAAGTTCATACTAATTGTTACAAACTGCTTTCTATTTTATGTGCCCAGAATTGTATTTCAAAAGGATTCACTCCATTATTTTCCCTGTGACTGAGGTGAGGGGCCTTTAGTTTTCTGGATTGTCATCTTTTTCAGATAGGTGTGATGGTTGCTTTTCTCCAGTCATTGGAGATCTTTCCCAATCTTCACAATCCATTGAAGGTGACAGAGGGTGGCTTTCAAGGACATTGCATCCTTGGATACAGCTTCTTGGGTCCCACAGCTTTATAGGGTTTGAGTTCTCTCTAGAAATCCCTGACTCTACTCTCATCCATTGGTAGCATTTCTCCTTGAATTCTTTCCCTAATCATGAAAGGAAAGAATTCGCGAACAAAGAGGGCACTGATACCTTGTGTCTCTTATACGTATGTCTTAATGGTACAGTTGGAAACTCATCCATCCAGTTGTTTTCTAGTCATTCACTGTACCAATAACCAATAAAAAAAAAAAACAGGTAAATCTGGAAAGAAATACAGAATACAGTATAAATATTTTTTAAAATTTTATGTTTTTTTAATGTTCTGCATTTTTTCCCTCATTTTTTTTCCTCCTTCTGCCTCATTTTCTTCCATCTTTTCTGTTTTGACATTAAAAGGAACACAGTAAGGTATAAAAGCATACTGAAAGGATCACCTCGAAGGAGGTGATCCTGCCCCTCTACTCTGCTCTCAGGAGACCTCACGTGGAGTATTGTGTACAGTTCTGGTGTCCTCAGCATAAAAAGGACATGGAACTGTTGGAACAAGTCCAGAGAAGGGCCACGAGGATGATCAGGGGACTGGAGCACCTCCCGTATGAAGACAGGCTGAGGAAGTTGGGGCTGTTCAGCCTAGAGAAGAGAAGGCTGCGTGGAGACCTCATAGCAGCCTTCCAGTATCTAAAGGGGGCCTATAAGGATGCTGCGGATGGACTCTTCATTAGGGACTGTAGTGACAGGACAAGGGGTAACAGGTTAAAACTTAAACAGGGGAAGTTTAGATTGGATCTAAGGAGGAAATTCTTCCCTGTTAGGGTGGTGAGGCGCTGGAATAGGTTTCCCAGGGAGGTTGTGAATGCTCCATCCCTGTCAGTGTTCAAGACCAGGTTGGACAAGGCCTTGGGTGATATGGTTTAGTGTGAGTTGTCCCTGCCCATGGCAGGGGGGTTGGAACTGGATGATCCAAAGGTCCTTTCCAACCTAACCATTCAATGATTCTATGATACTATGAAAGTGAGTGAAAAATATATAATTCCTCCTTCACCATACTGCAGCCAGTAAAATTGGTTTAAATTAACTGTAATCTGATGCTTATTTGATTGTTCCTTTTCAATAATCAGGGTACTTGAACTCTGATGCATATGCACTGCAGTACTTTGAAGCACACTTGAGGAAGAAAAGAATCCAGACCTTGGTTCATCAAGGCTAAATACATCTCACAAAAGCCAAAAGGTTCCACTTTCACAAATCTCAGCTATGACTGAGAATCTTGCTAATTTTTTTGATGAGCTGCACAGGGCCAAGCTTTCAAAGCAATCTGTGCCGCTGCCAAAAGCAAGTTGTGTTATTAGGAAGAAATTCTAACGATAAGGTCGGTGTTAGTTGTGCTTGACTATGAGCAGGGTTCAGAGGAGAGTGACAAGAATATTTCTTGAATCTGTAAAACATTTCTTTCAGTGAGAGAATAAAGAAAGATGAGCTATTCTATTTACCAGAGTGAAATATAAGAAGCAAAGATTACTTTGGGATACTAAGGTTGAAGTTTCAACAGAGTATATTATAAAGCGTAGTGTTCATTGTCACAATGTTGGAATCTGTGATTCACACCAGTGAAAATCAGGTTTTGCATATCAGAAAAAATCAAGGTTTTCCTGTGGAATGAAGGAAATAATTCTCCAAACAAGGAAGCCTAGGAGCAGAGAAAGAACTAGTACATTTCTGTATATCATGGTATAACCCTAGCCAACAACCAGGCTTCACACAGCCACTCACTACCTCCCCTCGCGATGGGATGGAGAGAATTGGAAGGGTGAAAGTGAGAAAACTTTTGGCTTGAGATAATGACACTTGAATAGGTAAAACAAGGAATTCACTCGCTACTTCCCATCACAAGCAGGTGTTCAGTCATCTCCAGGAAAGCAGGGCTCCATCACACATAATAGTGATTTGGGAAGCAAATGCCAATACTCTTAGCTTCCCCCTTTCTTCTTTCTTCCCCCAGCTTCATATGCTGAACATGATGTAATATGGTTTGGAATATCCTTTGGATCAGTTGGGACCCCCTGTCCCAGCTCTGTCCCCTCCCAGCTCCTTGTGCACCCACAGCCTGCTCACTGGTGGGGTGGTGTGAGGAGCAGGAAAGGCCTTGGCTTTGTCTAAGCACTGCTCAGCAGTGACAGAAACATCCCTGTGTTATCAACACTGTTATGATCACAAATCCAAACTATAGTACCATACTAGCTACTGTTAAGAAAATTAACTCTACCCCAGCTAAAACCAGGAGGAAACACTATGGACTGGTATATTTCTATATCTCACCCTTATTGAATGTGTGTTGCCTGGCCACTTTAGCTGACCTAGCTTTCTGCTAAACTGAGCCAGATGGCACCGTGGGCTTTTCTGCATAGCTATAAGAGAGAGTGCAGACAGAACCATAAAGTCAGTGGAAATGGAGATATTAAATAGAGAAATAAAATTAAGCTGCTCTCCTGTACTTCCCGTGGAAGAGCTTCTGTCCCTCCTTAGTTTATAGCAAGCTAGGTAGATGGGGAAGCATGTAAAGGTGTCATGTTACAGGGATTATGAAGATCCTGAAGGAATCTAGCAGATAAAGACAAGAGTAAAAGACATGAACTGGAAATTATTTTCAGTAAAAGTTTAATTTTTGTTATTTTTAAGAATGTGTAGGGGGTGATGTTCAGAACAATGACTGTGGGTGCATTTCCATTCTCTGATTCAAGACTAGTAAGTTTTGTATTTTGTCTTCTTCAGGCCTATGGTATTTATCTTGAAACAAGAGCAGAAGTGGATGTTGTATACCAGCATCAGATGCCTACAGAGGTTTGTAAGAACACAGGAGATGTATGTGGTATCTTCCCTTCTCACTCCCCCATTACATATGCTTTCCCAGCCTCCAGCAATCTGTGGATGATCAATGAATGAGTACATATAGGAAGGGCTCTGTTATACTTTAATATACTCAACTGCGAGCAATCTTCACAACTTAAATTGCTGGAGATTTCGGAAGCAATTCCTGAACTGAGAAACAAACCCTTCAACTCCTTGCATTTCATAAACAAAAATTTTGAAGAAAAGTGATAATGTTTGAGCATTTTAAAATGGTCTTTTATGTTTTCAGCATCAAAAAGTCTTTAAAACCAGTTGTTTTTCAGTGTTCTTAAGGGCATTTTTGAAAAACAAGATGATTACTCTCTATGGTTTTTAAGTATTGATTTATTCAGTTTTAAACAGGGGAACTTTATTGAAAGGGCTTTTCCAGAGGAAGAGTTTTGCATAGAAAAAGGAGTATGTTTTGAGGGATAAGTGGCTTTTTGAAAAATTCTTGATAAGGACACACTTCCTGCAGACTGTCACTACTTAATTATTCCATACTTCCTCACCCAAAAAGGACTGATGCAAGAGAAAAAGGAGAATTGGTAGGAATATGGATGAACATGGAAGTAGGACTGATAAGGACAAGAGTGAAAAATTACTTTGATGAGGAAAAGCAAAAAAGAGAAATTGCAGGGTAATGTAATACTCCCCATATAAAACTCACAATGCTGTTAGATTGAATTACGAGGAAGTTATGATTATGATGTTAAAGAATAAACAGCATTATGCAGACTGCTAAGAAAGAGAAAATGATAAGTGACTATTGAAATAGATTCTGTATAGGATAAGTGGTGGTAATAAAAATATATTCATTTAATATTCCTAGTTTAATACATTCCACATAATATTATTTATTAAACCAAAATATTAGATACTCTCGTCTCATTTTTCTGTTCAATCTGTAAGACATAAGACACCATTATTATTTAAAATAATTTTTAAATTCTTGAAAACTACATTCCTTAATAATGAATTGAACATAAGAAAATGTCAAATATGATTTTTTTTTTAAGACAGAAGTCAGTAGAATTTAGAGGAAGAGAAAATCAACAAAAGCAATTAGAAAAGGATGACATTCATGGAAAACACTGACATACAAACTAACAGAAGGAGTCTGACTTCCCTCACAGCCTGTTTCCCTTCTGTTTTTCAAGGGAAGTTTTTCATCACCTCTGCAATTTTTAGTATCAGAAAAGGAAAAGAAGTCATCATAGCTGAATTCTTTGTGGTCCCTCATTTCAAGGCACCTACCTACCCTGTATCTACCTTTCTGTGGGATTTGTCAGGCACTTACTGAAAACTGTTACTTAGGTGCACAGTTAGTGCAGCTCCTTTGATTTTCTTTTTTAACACCCTGTAGTTTCATGACCATATGTTCTTTGACATTCTTTTTAATTAGTGACAGATGGATGAAAGAATTTTAGAACCTAGACTGAATTTCTTGTTGTTGTGATTCTTTTTTTTTTTTTAATGAGACTTTCCACACACTACTCACTTCTTAAAATACTCTTTCACTTCTTTCTAGTGTTGGCTCCCCTCTCTGCTCTATTGGTCTCCTCTGTTGTTTTCAGCAAGCAACAAAGAAAAAATAAAGAAACAACACTATTCCTCATTTGAAATGTGCAATTTTTTTTATCCTGTCTTCAGTGGCAGCTGATGATTCTGTAGGTCTGATCTGCTTCTCATTCTGTTTAGGGTTGTCAGGATTGCTGAAAGAAAAGTCTGGCATTCAACAAAGTGAATTGTGAAACAGTTATAGAGAGTTTGATGATTTTAAAAGTATGTCTAAGAGACAGAACACAGCAAAACACCACCAACAAAAAAGCAAAGTAAAGGTTAAGTCAGTCTCACTTATAATAAGAAAACCGTCATTTTGTATTTCCTTTTAGCTTAGGCCTACATAAATGCTCTTTCTATGTCTGTTATTTATACACCTTGTCTTTTCTTGGGTTGTGCTTTCTTTGTGCATGTGTGTTTCCCACCCCACCTCTTTCCTTATCCTCTGCAACAAGTAATAGAGCCCTTTGGGCACTTAAGGTCTTTATACATTTCCTGTAGTAGTCTCTCTTTCTTTTGCTTATTCAGTAGTACCTTGCTTCCAGTGAGCCTGGTACTGTAAGTGCATTTTACAATAAGCCATTTTCAACACATCATTCTACCTTCTGCCAGATAAAGAAGAAGACCAAAAATAGCACTTAACCTTTCATTTGACCTACTAATCCTTTAAAATTTATTCCTTATGGGGAAAAAGACACAAGGAAGGCCTAGTTTTGCCCTAAAGAGTAATAGTAAAGAGGCTTGAAATTTTAATCTTTGGCAACAGTGCTAATAGAATCATAGGTTAGGGTTGGAAAGGACCTTAAGATCATCTAGTTTCAGCCCCTCTGCCATGGGCAGGGACACCTCCCATTAAACCATGTCACCCAAGGCTCTGTCCAACCTGGCCTTGAACACTGCCAGGGATGGAGCATTCACAGCTTCCTTGGGCAACCCATTCCAGTGCCTCACCAACCTTACAGTAAAGAAGTTCTTTCTTATATCCAGTCTAAACCTCTCCTGTTTCAGTTTTAACCCGTTACCCCTTGCCCTATCACTACAGTCCCTAATGAAGAGTCCATCCCCAGCATCCTTATAGGCCCCCTTTAGATACTGGAAGGCTGCTATGAGGTCTCCACGCAGCCTTCTCTTCTCCAGGCTGAACAGCCCCAACTTTCTCAGCCTGTCTTCAAATGGGAGGTGCTCCAGTCCCCTGATCATCCTCATGGCCCTTCTCTGGACTTGTTCCAACAGTTCCATGTCCTTTTTATGTTGAGGACACCAGAACTGCACACAATACTCCAGGTGAGGTCTCCTGAGAGCAGAGTAGAGGGGCAGGTCACCTCCTTCGACCTGCTGGTCACGCTCCTTTTGATGCAGCCCAGGATACAGTTGGCTTTCTGGGCTATGAGTGCACACTGCAGCCGGCTCATGTTAAGTTTCTCATAGACCAAAACTGTGAAAGATTTTATTGTGTAGATAGATCTTGCAGTCATAACTTTGAGATGTCTCTATCCAGTACCTTCCACAATTACCCAAACCTATGCAGAACTCCAGAACTAAGCTTTTCAGAAGCAGAAAGTTTTAATACGACAGGATGATGGCTAGTGTAAATCTGAACAAATATATTTTCCTAGTCCTTAACTGGATTGGGATATTACTGGCCAGCAACACACTCCAAATTGCTAAATATAATAATGCAGATATGTTATATATTACTTGGATAAAACTAGCCATTATCATCTCTTTCCCATGTGCAGAGAAAAAGTAATGTTTTCTTTCACTGGTTGGCCAAAAGAAACAGTAGTAAAAGATTTCACCATCCTATTCCTTGGAGGATTAATCTATCATATGAATCTATCTGCTTCTATATTCTATTAATCTATCTACTGATTTATATATCTACTTTCTTTATTCATGTTTACCATTTTTCTGAATTGCTATGGTCCTTTATGATGAGGAGAGGGATTGAATATATGCTTTAAATATTGCTTCAATTTAGTCTGTCAGAACCCCTACTACCAGACAAGAAATATCATGCAAAGAAGCATATTTATCCATCAGGACATGCAGTGATTGGCATTTCTTATCACCATGATTGCTTAACTTTATATACTTATTTCCTGAGTAAAAAAAGACATGCTAAATTGAAGAGAATAATGTATTTTGCATTAAAAAAAAAAACAAAAGAACTTTCAGATGGGTTCCTTGAGTACTTACAAAGGAGAAAGAAAAGTTTTTGTTGCTGAGCTGTTTCAGAAGAACAGATTGGAGACCTACAGCAGAGCAGCAAACTGCTGCACCTGTAACTGTTAGAGTTATGAACATCTGTGATGATTAGCACAGAAATGACCAATCCACATGACATACTTCACTCTGATACAGAAAAAAGCAAGATGCAAAAGAACATCACAGACTACAGCCTCTGTTGCTCACAGGGAACCTCAGGGGGGCAGCCCGCTAACAAATGGATCTCAAGAACAGAAATAGTGTACTGTATAGTTATGTTTGCTCTCCTGCTCTCAGTTAAGTCAAACTAAGAGAAAATATAAAAAGGTTAACTGACACGACTTTCAAATTGTGCAAGTGTAAAAAATACCATTTTACTATGGAGATCAAAGCTGGAAAATACCTTTCATATGGTATAGTTTTACCACCCTAACAAAAACTGGTGATTTTACTGTTTGTAGGTATTTTTCTGTTTTTGGATCAAGGATCATCCAAGTTATGTAAGGAGCAGGAAAGTTAAGCTTCAAGGCTCTGTTTCAAGCTTGTCCCCTGAAAACTGTTCAGTTTAAGCTGAGATGGGTCCCCAGTTATAGCAGGTGAACTCAGGCAATGAACTGGTAATACTCACAAAGTACAGTGATCTCTCTGTCTTTGTCTTGACCTACAAGATTTTCCGCCCTTTTTGTCCCCCTGTCCTGTTGATAAGGAGTGAAAGAGCAGCTGTATGTGTGTCTGGCAGCCCACCAAGCTTAATCCATAGCAGAAAGCTACTGCTGTTCCTCTGGTTGCAAAAAAGCCTTTCCATTTACTAGTTCAAACAATGATGTGCAGTTACAACAGAGTAAGGAAAATAAACAATCCCCCAGCTTGCACAACTTAGCCTATAGATTCTGAAGTTCCTTATGAATTAAAAACTACAGTGCTTAGGTTATCACTGGTTGTCCAGCTAGGGGTTTTGATGGCTCAGATCTTTACTATAGCCAATGTCTGTAGTAGAGACACGGTCTTTGGGGTGTATGTTGAAGTATTTCTCAGATAAATCCAGTATACTTGTAAATCCAGGATGACACCTTGTTTGAATAAAGAATGTTTGTGCCATAGATGACTTTGGATGTAGCAAAGTGTAGAATTGGACAGAAAATACCCAATTCTTATTCAGCTCATTCAGATTCACTTGGCACCTGAAACGCTTTCACCATTGCTGATGCTCATAGTTTGCTTCTCTTCTTTGCAACTTTCTCAGTGATTGACAAGTTTACTCTCAAGGATCTCCTCTGTTCTTATAACAAACCTAATTCCCAGTCCTGTAGGGCTGGCTAAAGTTCACATACTAACACTTCTGTTAATTTGGCCTAATTTATGCTAACTGCTGTTTGTTAATTCCTAATTCCTAATATGAATAAAATTCATAGGTGATGATAGGCTCTGGGCCAGGCTTGAACTAAGCTCTAGAAAGAGTGACAATTTGACCATTTTCCAAGTAGTCTTCTTGGCCGTTGCTCCCAGCAGAGATTGGGTGGGTAGGTTTGACAGATTTTTGAATTAGAACAAAATATATAACATAAACAAATTCATGTAGTCTCCATTTTGCATCATGAACAAACCTCTTGGCCAGTTATGTGAATAATTTCTTGAGTTCATGACTAAACGGCAGTCATTTTATTCCTAATGATTCAAAACCTCTGAATGTCCTGCTTCTAAATCGAGAGTAATACTCTAGTGATGTGAGGAAATAAGGGTAATTTTTCCCAGCATATCATCTTTATTTTTGGAAAGGTTCTTGAATCACTTTGGTTTCCTGTTCTAGAAAATTAAACAAATACAATTAACAATGAAAGTGTTTGTGTTTAGACAAAAATCAGAAATGAACACATGTAAAACACAAAAAAGACGAACACAAGAAGCACATATACAGCCATATATATGATTTGTAACATGATAGGGTCTGAGTAGGTGTCAAGTTCAGAGAAGTTGCTGGATCTGTGGATTTTAAAATACAGTTTAATAGGTTTATGAAAATGCATTGATTTACTGACAGAGTAATAGCATAATAGACATAATGGCTACATACAAGACCTTGTAAAGAGATGTCTGAAGTGCTGCAGTCTTCTTCGTGGAAGACCTTGAAGTGGAACTCCGATGAAGCTGTCAGACTCTGGAGGGCTTTTTATTCCTGAAGACAAAGGCATCACAAGTTCCTCTTGCCAGAAAGTGAATTTAACTACATTCAGATGAGAAATTAGAAGTAAGACCATACACTTACTGTAACCTGAATAAGACTTCAAGATAAATAACCATGGAAGAGATCAGCCAAAGATATAATTCACTCTTTGTGCCTGAAATCTGTAGATTTCAAGGGTGGTCTTTAGAAAGCTGGAGATTGAATGTCTCTAAGGATGGAGGTTCCACCGCCTCTCTGGGCAGCCTTTTCCAGTGTCTTATCCAACTCACAGTTAAAAACTGGTTTTCCTTCTGTTTCAATGGAATTTCCTGTATTTCAGTTCGTACCCATTACCGCTTGTCCTTTCACTGAATGTCACTGAGAAGAGACCTTCCTTCTTTCTTTCAGCTGTGTCAGTACTTCTTTAGATTTATTTTTGTCTGAGCAAACACACAGTGCATTGAGCAAAAAGGAGCTGTTTCTGCAGTTATATTTTGTAGATTTAATTCTTGAAAAATGTTGAAGTTGTTAATATCATTTAGATTACGGTATCATCTAGAGGTGCCGGCTGAGAATAGTTCTGTAGATAATGTAAGACAGGGATCTTGTTATTAAGATGCAGTGATCTACATAGTCAAGGAGGGGAAAGAAAAAGAAAAACAGAAACTGAAAAAAGCTTCTCCTTCATTTGCATGATAGACAGTTGTCAGAACTAGAGACAAATCCTGCTTTGTTTCATTCAAGCCAGACTTCAACTTTCTGCTAGAAGCATCCACATTTCACACTCTGTAATTCTATGCTCTTCACAAATTTGTTGCTTTTTTTTATTTTTGCATGAATGTTTGCCTATTAGAACCATTCATTATTTAAAACATTATGTTCATGTACAAGCTCTTACGTGAAATAAACTCAATATATGTTTTTGTTTTAGAATGCATTAATTTAATTTATAAGCAAGATAATGCGTTTGCTTTCGGACTATAATCTTTCATATATGTGAACAAGCTAATAAAATCTCATGGAAGTATGACTTTTATATTTATGCTGATGAGACATGGTGTTTGTTTAAAAATAAAGAACAAACAGGTTGCTACTTCAGGATTTATGGAAAAGCAGACCTGCAGTAACTACACTGTTATCTCTCACATGTACTTCTTTCTAAAAATAGGTATCACAGTATCACAGTATGCTAGAGATTGGAAGGGACCTCGAAAGATCATCTAGTCCAATCCCCCTGCCGGAGCAGGAACACCTAGATAATGTTACACAGGAATGTGTCCAGGCGGGTTTTGAATGTCTCCAGGGAAGGAGACTCCACAACCTCTCTGGACAGCCTGTTCCAGTGTTCCGTCACCCTCACTGAGAAGAAGTTTCTTCTCAAGTTTAAGTGGAACCTCTTGTGTTCCAGTTTGTACCCATTACCCCTTGTCCTATCATCGTTTGCCACGGAGTAGAGAGCCTGGCTCCATCCTCGTGACACTCCCCCTTTATATATTTATAGACACTTATAAGGTCCCCCCTCAGTCTCCTCTTCTCCAAACTATAGAGACCCAGCTCCCTCAGTCTTTCCTGATAAGGGAAATGCTCCACTCCCCTAATCATCTTCGTTGCCCTGCGCTGGACTCTCTCCAGCAGCTCCCTGTCCTTCTTGAACTGAGGGGCCCAGAACTGGACACAATATTCCAGATGCGGTCTCACCAGGGCAGAGTAGAGGGGAAGGAGGACCTCTCTCGACCTACTAACCACCCCCCTTCTAATACACCCCAGGATGCCAGTGGCCTTCTTAGCCACAAGGGCACAGTGTTGGCTCATGGTCATCCTGTCGTCCACTAGGACCCCCAGGTCCCTCTCCCCTACACTGCTCTCTAACAGGTCGTTTCCCAACCTATACTGGAACCTGGGGTTGTTCCTGCCCAGATGCAGGACTCTACACTTTCCCTTGTTATATTTCATCAAGTTATCAGGCTTTTATTTCCAGTGCTTAGAGTTTACTTAATGCTTACCATATACTTTTAAAGATCTTTTAAATCACCATAGCAGAAATGTATACATCTCCTTTTACCTGTATGATATTTTTAGTCATATCTTCAAGACATTAGGTGAAGTCCTGGCTTCAGCAGCGTTCAGAGGCATTTTGATTGACCCATTAGGATGCATGGCTAAAGTCTGGTTGCTGGTTCACCCCACTACGTAGTAACAGTGACAACTAAAACTATTTTTGCAAGCTCTTGACCATAAAGTTATATCATATTAGCTACAAATGCCATGAGAACCATAATTCATTCTGCTAATACTATAAAAACCCCAGGGAAATTCAGTCTGTATTTTGGGCTCGTAATGAAATTCAGACACGGAATCTTTTATCATCATCTCCTGAAGACAATATCTATGTGCTATGTAAAACTGGTAAGCATTTTAGGAGAACATTAGCACATCTTTTTACATTATGTAAATGAGAGGAAAAGCAACTTCATGTTTAAAACCTGCATGTTCAAGTCCCAAATCTGTAATGCTGGAGTTGCCTGAAATAGCATCAGAAGTTCAGAGATAAAAATATGAAAACATATGAATTCTTTGTTGATATTTACTTTTATGTTCAGGTGTGCTTCTGATGCATAAATGAACTTTCCATTTCCATTACTGGTATTTTGCTATATCCTTTTATTTCAGGGCACGCTGAGAAGGTAATAGATTTAATTTTACAGAAACTGTTGGTTTAAAAAAAAGTCATAATTGGAAAATATCAACACATTCATTGATATAATCACCCATGGAAAGAAGCAACAAGGAAACAGTGAAAATGGATTTTTGTCAGATGATAGGACAGACTAGAAAAGAATGGGTCAAATTAAAGTCTCCAGAAGAATAGCAACAGATGAATGGATAAAGATGAGCATTTAATCGTCCAAGAGTAAAATTGCTCAGTTTTGTTCCTTTGGTATTAAACAGTTGATTTTTCTCACACAATTTAAAATTTTACTGGTCTTGTCTATTGTGTGACAAGAAAGATTTTCCCTTCAATTTTAACACATGCAGTTTCATAATTCTCTTCCTCTGGTCCCTAATCTCTTTGCCCCTTAGTCTCCATGATATATATAATGCATGACATTTATTCCCTCACTGAAAGATTTTTGGAGCAATTTCACGTTTCATGAATTTAGCTATGATCAATACTGCAGGCTCACTTATGTACAGGACAAACACAAACTACATCTGCTCAAGGAACTTTGACCAGGGACCTTCGGCATTCGTAATACTCTACAACCGATAGGTCACAAACCACAGAGCACTTACTATAGCTAAGTAAATGTGAAACACTTTCATGTTTTATTCTGTGCTGGTTTGACACGTTTATATTTTGTTCTTTACAGAAACAATTTAAATAGTTTTGAACTCTATATGACCCATAGCTGAGCTTCCTCTTACTGAAAAACATCAGGGGCAGGAGAAATGAAATTCAAAACTGTGGAAAGTCCCAGAGCTTACTTTGATCTCTTTGCCTTGTAGCTTTCACCTTGAACTCTTCACTTTGTTACAAATTTGTTTTCTCAGTATGTAAAATGCAGGAAGAAGGGAAGGGAATGCATGGCATGGCAAGGTAAGGCAACACAAAGCAAGGCAAGGCAAGGGATTCTTCAAATTGAAGTTATCTTCCTCTACTTATACAGCAAGTCAGGATGATAACTTTAGAAATCTTTTACCAAAATTTTTTACAAAAGAATCACACATACCACCCTGATTTCCAAGGTGGCCTATTTCATTGCAATCATTTCAAATTAGCTATTCTTATAGAGTGCACCTTGCTTCCAGTGTTTACACAATGCATGTCTTTCTCTTCAAGATTAGAAGGTGGCTTAAGACGAATTTTGATCTCTTTTGACCTTGTCTTCCCTTTCCTCGTTCCTTGAAATGCATGCTACTTCAAAATCTTTTAATTGTAAATTAGGTAAAAACCTCACAAGATTTCAGAGCATATCTCACTTTCTTTAAGAGAGAAAGCAGGTTTGTGCAGATGAAACAGATGTGCAGTTTTTTCACCTGTTGCTTACGTTTTTAAGCCTCTGTTTGTTTCTTTGACAGAAACAATACCTCTGAAAAGCTGTGCTTCATGTCCTAATCCTCCTAACCGTTTTTATGTGTACCTCTTCTGGAAGTCAATGAAGGCTCCACTGGCACAGAACCAGCCATCTCTGTCAAATAAGATAAAATAAACATATTTCATCTCTGAGACATGCAGAATAATATGTACCTGGGCTCAGCTGACTTTGCTTGATTCATTTGAATCTTAAGAGGTTTCAAGAAGTAACTGCCATATCGGAGCTTGTTCTTAAGTGTACCTAAGTCCTAAGTGGTTTCTAGCAGCAATATATTCTCCTATACTATCCTTCTGAAGCCTAGTCTTTCAAAGGGTATTTTAGATGTGAAGAGTATATCCTCTGCTTGAGTTCAGAATGTGCTGGAATCAGAAATCTGTAGGTTGATAATCTCTAAAGAATTCGTTTCTTCATTCAAACCTATAGTTCAGCCTAAAGACAGAAATTCCTACAGTCTTCCACAGAACAAATTGCGAAGTGTGCTACATAGCTAATGGGATTCAGATACTGTTGTCAGCTCCAAAACAGCCTGTATAGAGTGTTGCCAGGAAAGGAGCTGAGAGAACACTGACCTCATAACACAGAATGTATTATTTGTATTTAACCTGACATAAATTAGATGGACACAGTTTGGAAGTCACAAGTGAAAGAAAATGTGACGTGAGTCAACCATTCATGATGCATGCAATAAAGCATCTTGATGGAAGAAGCTGGTTCTGCATAGCACCTTGGAACTAGATGATGTTAAGGTCCTTTCCAACCCCAGCTATTCTATGATTCTATGATTCTATAATGCTATTAAGAAATGCCTTATGGGTGTAGAAGGTAAAAAAAGGCAAGAAGATAGAAATACTGAACCAAAAGCATTAGGAATCAACGTAGGACCTGAGCAGCACAGGGATTTGAGAAATCACACAAGAATCCAAACTCCCATGAACTGACAATTAAGATCTCATTGATTGTGTTTAATTGAAGATTTTTTGTGACAGAGGATGAGTACATTATCTGTAGTTTTCAAAATGAAGTCACACATTGGATCTAAATGCACCTGTGCTTAAGATGTCTTACCTCTTGGTAAGACTAAATACTGAGGTGTCTTCAACCTCTTTAAGAGCGTGCTGCTGAGAAAACTGATGTATTCTTTCAATCTGTTGGTTTGACTGGAGTATGGCAGTAGCCCTTGGCACATAGCAATCCCAGAAACACTGTATGGAGCAGTATTAATTTTCTAGATGGTCTAATAAGGTGGGTTTTCCTCATGAGATTTCTTTCAGTTGAAAATCCTTCTGGGAAGATGATGCTTGCGATGCACATTGGCACTAACATGCAGTCAGGAGAGTGTTTCCTTTGCAAATGGGATATACAGTATTAGGCAGTGGATTAGGCTTTGCACAGCTGCTCCTTCATTGCTTCTAGGAAAGCAGAGCTTTGCCTCTGAAATGTCTATAGCATAATAGTAACATTAGTAACTTCAGGATGTGCCAAACAGTTAGCGGATATCTGTGTTTATCCTCTACCAAAGCAGGAGATAAACAGTGAGAAGATATTATCTTTCTGCCACAATCAGAGAGTAGATTTGACCTATGAAACATCACAACAATGACTTGAGGCTGCATCACTGAGGATGCGTAGACAGAAAGATCCTCCAAGGTAAGATTAGTTAACGCAATTATAGAAGAAATTGAGGGACATGTAGTGTAAGGTTCCTAAAAGGAATAAGCATAATGACCCTTCATAATCCAATTAAATTTAAAGAAAACATTTTGTCAATAAGCTTATATTATACATTATTTTGGTTATTGACCAAGCAAGTCCCTTCTCTCTGAGCTGTTACTTGGGCTTCTATTTCAGCAGTTTACATTTAAAATGCAGATGATTCGTTTTTCATTTTGTTTTGGTTTCAAAAGCAACGTAGCTAAAGAGTAACATTTAAAAGAGAAGAAAAACAGTCCCAAAGGGCTACCATGAGTAATGTACCAATTATTTTCTGTGCTACAATTATATTTTCTGTCCTGAGAGAATGCAACAAAATATTGCTGTGTAAAAAAAAAAAAAAGGTAAAAAAAAAGAAAAAGAAGCATTTTTGTATAAGAGAAGTGTGACTGCAAATATTAAGTATTCAGTTTTGCTAGAACTGAATTACAGAACACCCACATTTCTAATTAACACCTCTGTAGTTTCAGGACAAGTTCCTCAAAAATAATTACATTTACAAACATAAAAATGGCCAAAAACATTCACCCACAAGTTACCACAAGTCTGTGGAAACTCCTGTGTCTAAAAGGCCAATGTCATTACTACAAACAGTTGCATCATAAAATTGGTCTCTAAGGCTTATCAAATAATACATTAAATACAAATATTGCCTTTCTTTATGCTATGTTCTGGAAGCTGGAAACCATTCCTCTCAGTTCCTGTTGAAGCACGTTTAAAAAATCTTATTCCAATGTGAAAAATGTCCTTTTTATATCTTCCTCTGTCACGTTTACCTTCCTTTTTTATGTTGACACTGAGCACCAGTGTTTTGTCTCTACCAGTGATGTTGGAGGACTTTGTATTCAATAATGTTTCTTTCAGCTCAACTCAATCTGAGCTACTACTTGTGTGTCAGTTATTGTCTACACTCCATCATTCATAAATTAATTAATATTTGCTTCTATAGTACTGAAACAAATGCTTTTCCTTTCTTGCCCAGAAAATCATGAGCTTTCTAAGCACAAGAATTGTTCATCTGATATGATCTGTCTATGTTGCCCAGGGAGGTTGTGAATGCTCCATCCCTGGCAGTGTTCAAGACCAGGTTGGATGAGGCCTTGGGTGATATGGTTTAGTGTGAGGTGTCCCTGCCCATGGCAGGGGGGTTGGAACTAGATGATCTTAAGGTCCTTTCCAACCCTAACTATTCTATGATTCCATTTAAAAAATCTTCTATTTTACTCTCTGATGTGGTTAAACCAATTGCCTTACAGTTGACCTGATAACATGTTCTTGTCTTTTACATATATATATAGAGAGAGAGAATCAGGCTCTTTAGATGTGGAATTGAGATTTCTACCACTGTGTTAGAGAAGTTACAAATACTCATATATGTTCCTTTCAAAGACATATTGATTGAGGTGAGTTGTTAACTATCCCAAGGGTGTCACATCTCAGTGTTCCAGGCTCTTGCAGTGAAGGTAAATGAATGGGGTCCTTCAGATTCTTCTCACTTTAATTAAGTTTATGATGTCATTCAATCTGTAATCCAGAAAGTCTTATATTCATTATACATTATATCCATGTTCCTTGCACTAACAAGGGCCAAAGATATTTGAAGAGATAATAAACTTCAGTGTGGGGAGCCATAGAAGCATCAAATAGGACTACAAAGGGTAAGCTTGCTTTGGGCTGCATAGATGATTTGGTCTTTCTTGATATTAAGCACTGTATTCTCAGTCCAGAAGAATACATAAGCATTTGATTAACTTTAAATAGGCAAATTGTTCAATGGATTTAAACTTTCCTTTAAAAGTGCTATTTATATGGATTATTGGTGTGTTTCATGGTAATAAGACAAAGACTAAGATGAAAAGAGAAAAGCAGCAGACCTTGGATCTAGTTAAGAAGTTCTAGAAACACCAAGTTTAATTGGAGTTCCATGAAATGGTAGAGCTCCAGGCAAAAATACATTTTGAAAGACATTTAAGACATGTCAGTTGAAGGAACCTGCCTTGTCCTTTCTTTCAATATTGTTTTCCATGGAAAACTGCATTGTTAACAAAACTGTGATAAACACATCCAGAAATGCAAATCAAAGCTTTTTTAGGATTCCAAGTAATAGTTTATAGGAAATATTGGACAGCTAATTAACTAGCTCTGTTAGTATCTCCGACTAATTGTCTAAAATCAATTAGTCTGTTAGCAAAAATCAATGAGGTTTTTCTTTTTCATTTGTTTTCAGAAATGGATCTAGGAAGAAAAGTCCTTGTATTCTGGATAAAGCATACATTGGAAATTGATAAAAATCCGTGTTTGTCAGAAATACATTCTAGATCAGTTAGTTTAATTTTTCCAGTCTCCTTAGAGAATTATTGTAATTCTGATGGAGAAACAGAGAGAAAAGTGGTTAGAAATTCTTTCTGCTATCAGGGGGATGACAGAATATATGTTACAGTAGTAATTCAAAATATTATTACACCTCTTTAAGTTTGTTTTGACTAATGTGATAATGCAGGTAAAATGACTTGTCAGGAATGAAAACTGGAAATTTCATATAGGTTTCACTGAATTTTCCATATTAAACACAAATCAAGACTTTGTAAATATATCCATCCTCAGGAAAATAAGAGCTTACAACTCAAAGTGGTGTGAAAACTCATGATGTTTTTTTATAGAACAATAACATCTTTAGGGAGCACAGTATGAAGAGAAATCTCTACCCCAGGCTAAACAGCACAAAGAGTTCACTTCCAAGCTGTTCAGAGTTAGCCCTCCCTGGGGATGACTTGTGAGCCTGCACCACTTAGCATTTAGTCTTACTGTCCTCCAGGAGCTCTGTACTGTTCTGGGACACAATCTGTGTGTGAGTGTGTTTGTTTTTCCACATAAGGAGGTGGCTATAGAATCATAGAATAGTTAGGGTTGGAAAGGACCTTAAGATCATCTATTTCCACCCCCCATGCCACGAGCAGGGACACCTCACACTAAACCATGTCACCCTAGGCTTTGTCCAACCTGGCCTTGAACACTGCCAGGGATGGAGCATTCACAGCTTCCCTGGGCAACCCATTCCAGTGCCTCACCACCCTTACAGTAAAGAATTTGCTCCTTAGATCCAATCTGAACTTCCCCTTTTTAAGTTTTAACCTGTTACCCCTTGTCCTGTCACTAATGAAGAGTCCCTCCCCCAGCATCCCTATAGGCCCCCTTCAGATACTGGAAGGCTGCTATGAGGTCTCCATGCAGCCTTCTCTTCTCCAGGCTGAACAGCCCCACCTTTCTCAGCCTGTCTTCAAATGGGAGGTGCTCCAGTCCCCTGATCATCCTCGTGGCCCTCCTCTGGACTTGTTCCAACAGTTCCATGTCTTTTTATGTTGACACCAGAACTGCACACAATACTCCAAGTGAGGTCTCCTGAGAGCAGAGTAGAGGGGCAGGATCACCTCCTTCGACCTGCTGGTCACGCTCCTTTTGATGCAGCCCAGGATACGGTTGGCTTTCTGGGCTGTGAGTGCACACTGCTGGCTCATGTTCATTTTCTCATCAACCAACATGCTGCAGCTTAAGAAATTGTTTCTCTTAAGCCATGTAGTTCAGGTTGCATATTGCTTACCCTTGGAAGTCCCACTGGTTGTACACTGGTGGCATTTTCCTTTGCATGAGGGTACAAAGCCTATCATTTTAGTGTTGTAGGATACATAGCACAGAAGGAGTCAGCCTGCATGTTTCTCATTTATGCAGCCCTTAGTGAAGTATCCTATCATCAGTGATACTGCTTGTTCTTTGGGACAACCACTTTGCTTCAGGATCCAGCCTGAAAGAGAACTGGTGTTCATGGAGCTTGGGTAATGATGGAAATTTGACCACACAATGAAAAGCATAGCAAACCAAGTTGATGGTTCGTACGTACCTCCTTTGAAACCTGGTAAGGTCTTGTGCAGGCTTATGAAATAATCAGGGAGCCAAGACAGGGTCATGTTAAAGTACTGTGCCATTGAACAACACCATGTAGGATTAGGACACCCTTTAGAACGGCAGAAAAATTTCCACCAGAACCTACATCAGCCCCTGATGCAAGTGACCAGGGCTAAGATATTACAATATTCTAACCTTATGTTAAGGACCAGTTTTAGTGGAAGAAATGTGGTGTTGTCCTGGGTTCAGCAGTAGCAGTCATGTTTCTCCTTTGTGGTAGCTGGTGCAGTGCTGTGTTTTGACTTCCAGCCTGGGAACAGTGCTGGTGATACCGATGTTTTCAGTTGTTGCTAAGTGATGTTTACCCTGACCAAGGACTTTGTGAGGCTCATGCTCTGCCAGGGAGGAGGGGAAGCTGTGAGGAAGCAGAGACGGGGTGCCTGACCCGGGCTAGCCGGGGAGGTATTCCATATCACAGCACGTCATGCCCGGGGTGGGGGTAACTGGGAGTTACCTGGAAGGACACGGGCTTCCGGGTGGGACTCGTTTCTTGGCCGGTGGTATCATATTCTCTTCCCTTGTTATTTTCTCTTATCATTGTTGTCGTTGGTGGTAGCGGTGGTGATTTGTGTTGTACATTGGTTGCTGGACTGTTCTTGTCTCAACCCGTAGTAGTTGCACTCTTTCGATCCTCCTCCCCATTCCTCCAGGAGCGGGGAGGGGGAGAGCCCCAGGGGGGCCCCTCGATTGCTCTCAGCCCGGCACCCCTCACTGGGAGAGAGTGAACAAGCTGTCTGGATAGGGTTTAAACCACGACAGTTCTTATCAGATACCGTAAAAATACTGATACAGTTCCAAAAGGGTAGCCTGGAGGAAGAGGAAACAGGAATGCCTAACAGAATGAGTCCAGTATACAATGAATTTACACCTGATTGTCTGCAGCAGTGCTTTTAAACTCGGACAGAAAGAGGTAGCAATGATCATAGAATCAGCTAGACTGGAAAAGACCTTTAAGATCATCAAGACCAAGACCAACCATTACCCCAGGACTGCCAAGGCCATCACTAACCCATGGCACTGAGGGCCTCATCTAAATGTTTTTTGAACACTTCCAGGGAATTAGCCTGGGCAGCCTGTTCCAATGCCTGAGCACCCTCCCTGTGAAGAAATTGTTCCTAATATCCAATCCAAACCTCCCCTGGTGCAACTTGATATTGTTTACTGTTGTCCTGTCTGTTGTTACTTGGGAGAAGAGACTGACCCTGAACTCGCTTCATCTCCTGTCAGGCAGTTGTAGAAAGCAAGAAGGTCCCCCCTGAGCCTTCTCTTCCCCAGACTAAACCCCCCCTGGTCCATCAGCCATTCCCCATCACACTTGTGCTCCAGGCACTGAACCAGCTCCAGTGCCCTTCTCTGGCACCTCAATATCTCTCTTGTAGTGAGTGGCCCAGAACTGAAAACAGGATTCAAGGTGCAGTCTCACCAGTGTCGAGCACAGGGGCTAAAAGTAGACAATGGAGAATGCGGGCATCGATCCCGCTACCTCTCGCATGCTAAGCGAGCGCTCTACCATTTGAGCTAATTCCCCTCCTTGTTGTGCATCCCTGTAGGAGATGGCTGCAGCATTCTCTTGGGCAGGAGATGCAAGCAAGATGAAGCAGGAACTGCAGACTGGCTCAAAGACTGAGTGGCAGAGTGAATGGTTGTGAAGTATAAGGGTCTGCACAGTCATCTAACTGCATACTATACATGACTCAGTTAAGATTGCTATCACGCTGATATCGTGACAGGCTGAAAACAATGCCAGCTGTACAAGCATTTTGGCAATGGTAGTCTATGGGAATGTGAATTTAAAAACAACAAAAAAAGAAAAGAGCCGTGGCTTTTTTAACACTAAAGGTAGAAAAGACTATTTGTAAATTTGATTTTTAAATGCAAGGAAAAATAAAAGAGCTAATCTGTCTAGAAAGAAAGCTGGTTCACAGGCTTTGCCATGAGAGATCATTTGCCCTGCCATTTGAGACTGGATCAATAAACCATTAGACCAGTTCCCTTTTCTCATCTACGCAAAAAGTACAGTGATTTGAAAGACCAGTTTGCATGCAAATAGAAATATAGATCTAGTCCTTGTGCAGAATCAGGGCAACAACAGCCTTAGGCTTCTCAGGTTGACCAAAGCTGGTTAGGAAGCAGATGATTAACTGTGGCAGGTTTTGTGTACTTGTCTCTTCACATAAGGATGAGAGTTTAGGTTAACTTTCTGATATTTATGCTACATTCCAGCAGGAATTTATGTCATTCCAGAACTCCCTTCCTTACCAATGAGACAAGAAAAGAGAAATGACCCGCACCTGTAATAATCCATTCCAGATGTCAGGAGAGTCAGATCAGTAACTGTGGTTTTAACGGTGTCAGAGTTTGAGGCAGCTCAGCTATGTCCATCTGCAGCCCTGTGCTTTGAGCTAGAGGCTGCTACAAAAGAAAGGAACTACAGTTTTGGCAGTGTTTAGAAAAGCTAGAACAAGTCTTTTTTTGGCCAGAAGATGGAGGTGGGCTTCAACTAACTTAATTTTAAATTAGACATCTATAGCTAAGCTAATCACCCAAGTTTCTCATTCTAGCCAGCAGAGAGAGTAAGTTTTTCAGAGAGTCATTTTTCTGCCCTATTTTTAACCACGTACTTTGTCTTAAGCTGTATTGCACCAAGAAGGAACTGTTCTCTCCACTGACTATAAAAGAAGCTGAGATACTTACTTTAGCTATGCACATTGTGCAAGATGAACCAGACTCTTAAGTCCCCAATTCATTTTTCTACAGTAACAGCTATAATAAGAAGTTAACATCTAGCCACAAAGACATCCTAAATCCAAATGTAAGAATTACATTTAGAGAGCTCTGGAAATGAAAATGATGAAGCTGGCTCAAGACAGCAGATTTGTCACAGTTGGCAGTGGAAATGGTTATTTGAAAGAGGCAGCCAGCATCCTAACTTATACCTTAGTGGACAGTTCAATGCAAGGGGAAAGAAGGGTATCAGACTGTGTGCTTACAGAGGTATACTTTAAACAGCAGTTGGAGTCATTAGTTAATGAAGACAATTAGGTTGTTCACAATGTAGTGGTGTTCCTGAAAATATCCCTTCCATAACAGGGCCAGTACAAGGCACTAAAAGTTGTTTCATTCAGAATGCTTAAGGATATCATCCAGTAACGCTTTGATCTCTGGTCTTATTTCAAAGCTATCAGCCTTCTGCTAGGTCTCAGCATCATATGAATCTCCTACTTCAATGTCAGCCTGCGACACACTGACTAATTGGTTTTGACTGCTTTTAAAAGTCTGTCACATTGTTGCTCTTGGAAATGTACATAGCTCGTGATATTGCCTGCATAACAACTCTGTACTTCATCCTGAAAGCCTTAGGGCTCACTTGTTCCAGTCTTCCTGGAATATATAGACTGATCAGGTGAAGCTAGCATCTGGACCATGTCACTGTTAAGAAGGAGCCAGTTATGAAAGGTATGGGGGATTCAAATAAAGGCACTGAATCTTGCTGAGATGTTAGACCTTTAAATATTTGTTAATTCTTCCATTAAAGTTACAAAAAAAAAGAGAAAGGTGAATGTGTGTGCAGAAGGGAGAAAGGGTGAGGAAAATAAAGCATTAACATTTTGAAACGTAGAGTATCAAGTAAGGATGTCAATTTAACAGTGCCCTTCAAATGCTTTTCTTTTAGCAGAGAGTAATTTTAAAAGAAAAACCTAAAGGGAGAGAAACTATTTAATAGTTTTTGAAAATTATTCCACGTAGTAATATTTACCCATTCTGGGAAGAAGTTATGTTTCCATTCCTTTTACTTATTGGGACTACTAGTTTTTCCTTCTTTTTTTTTTCCCCTGCTCGGTGTATTTGATGGCAGTACAGGGCACATAAAGTGCCTTATTTATTAGTTATAAATTAGCTGAGATTGTCTGAAGGTTTTGCTACTGCTGTTATTAAAGCCTGATGTTATTTTCTTGAAGACAAAACAGTAATAACCCATGAAAGTGGGGAACGAGAGGAATGGTGCAGTAGCAATGCTTCTGTCTGCTGCTGCTGCTTCTTGTAAATTTCACTGGTAAGGATAAAGAGTAATACATACAGTTTTATTATATACTAAAAACCAAATAAAGTTCTGCTACCATCAGGATGTTTAAAAAGCTTTTAACAGGGTTGATGGTATTTTTGTGTGTGTTTGTGGCTTTTTCTTCATTTTTTCTTTCAATTTTTCCTAGTCATGGGTTCACAGCAGAATTGTAAATGAAACAGTCATTCAGGGCCACATCTTTCTAAACAAGAATGTAAGAGAAGAACAAGAACAAGGAGGGAAAAGGTCATTGAAGGAGAGGATCAAGGCAGGGTCAGGGTTTCCTCACTTCTCGCATGTCACTGTCTGGGCTATAGGAGCCATTATGGGGATGCATGGGAAGAGCATTGAAACAGTGATGGGCTGGGCAGGGTACAAGACAGACCTTTGTCTTTGTGCTGGCTACTGGAGGAGCCAGGAGGTCCAAGCCAGCTACTGAGGAGTCCATGAGGTCTAGGGATCAGCTGAGGGGCCATTCTCCGTGTGTATGTCTCTGTGTGAGCGGTATCTGGAGGGCCACGAGGGCCACAAGGGCCCAAGGGCCAGCCTCTGAGTAGATTCAGTGTCTAAGGACAATTACTGCATGGTCTATAGTGTGTAGTGTTGATATGTGCAAGTGGGTTTGTGTATCATTAACTGGAGTGGGTTGGCAACTTTGAGGGCTCGAGATGAAGACTCAGCTATGGGGCAGACTGAGCATCTGAGGTCATTTACTGCAGTAATTGTTTATATGTATAAACAAGTTTTATTTCTTTTATATTATAAATATATGTTTTATATATAAATATATATTGCTTATATGTATATGCATTTTACACTAAAGGACTTTCATCCGGATCAGAGAGGAGAACAGGAAAAGGCCTTTGGTGCTGTTTAGGCTTACACATTTGCTGAGCATGTTTGTTTATTTTGATCTGTGTAGCTGTCTGTGTATGTGTGCATATGTGTATGGTGTATGTCTGTTTGTGCATGTGCTTACTGTAACACACTCTTGGCCTCATTGCTGGCTGAACTTGGGACATGTGCATCACCTCTGTTAGTTGACCAAATCTGACCACTCCCTAGCAATTAGGACAGCTGGAATCAGGTTGGAGATGCTTTCTCTACAGCTGCAGGGACCTGGTGGGAAGTGGCAAGAGAGTATTTTTGTCTATTTCAATAGTTCATAAAGCTTCAGGAGCATAGGAGTCTCAGCTGCGCCAAGAGGCAAGATGCAATCCTAAGCAGCAAGAATTCTTCTGCTTTGCAACTGGTTTCTGGCTCCAGGGAAATTCTTGTCCAGGCTGTGGAGTAAATCTTGGAACCGCTGCCCTATGGGAGGTGAGTCGCCACTAAATTGACATTCTGTGCCTGAGCTGACAGCTTTTCCTAAGGTCTGATTTCTACAAAACAAAACTATTAATAATTAAGGAGTGAGTAAAAGCCTGTGTCACTCCTTGGCTATTTGGTATTGGCATTTGATGACAGACACATTTTTAAATGTGACTTTGATGCTGGGCTTTCCATAAAACAAAATAAAATATATCTGTCTAACTGAATTTAAACAGTCATATACTTTCCACTGTTCCTGATAATTCTGCATGAAATATTTACTCCCAAGACAGCCTTCCTGTCTATTCCCACACTTTTAATCTCATGTGGGTGACTTGTGTCAAGCTTGAATGCCCCATGATGCCTTTCTCTTTAATTTTTTATTATTTTATTACTCTATGACTAATTATTTTGTTAACTGGTTGATCCGAGGTTTTGGCAGCAAAATCTGGCCCGATGAAGCTGAAGCCACTCCAGATTCTTGGAGTTCCCCCAATATGATCTATAAAGATGTTCATGGTGTATCAGTAGGAGACTAATTGGAGTGTTCACGTCCAGAGCTTTCTTATCAACAGCTCTATGTAACAGTTCACTTAGGCTTCTGCTTTCCAAAGTAAGAAGCTGTGTGGGTCTCTGCTGCTTGAAAACACAAGTGCAAAGAGTCAAAAAGAGCCCAGCATGTGACATCTGTGATTTACTCCTCACTGAGTCAGACCTGAAAGAATGTCTGGAAACACAGGGAGTGAGGAATGCAATTACTCCCTTCTGGAATCAAAGACAAGACATGAAGTTTCATTTCTAATGCAAAATATGAGAGCAATGCTTGGAACCCACATTGCTTTTCTGCCAGAGGAAAACCCAGGCAGAAATTCTTTCTCACTTTTTCTCTCCATTCTCTGACCTGATCAATCCTGAGGTTTTTTTTTGATAAAGTGAAGCCAATTCAAAAGCAACTTAACCTTGCCCTTGTTATTAACAGCCTTCTTGTCAAGGAGTATGTTGCAATGAGGAAAAGCTGGGTCTTTGAAGTTATTCAGGCATAAAGGTTTATTCTAGGTGAATTCTCTAAAAAGAAGTTTTTCTGTTTGCACTTTAAAATAAACAGTAATTTTTTTCAGCAGATGAGCAAGACTTTCTTTACACATTCTCTGAGAGCCACCAGATCAAACTGCTCAGAGGTGATGCATCTTGTTTCCAGATCCTGTTTTAGCTTGGGTGGTGGAACCTAATGGAGCCAGTCCCTGCTTAGAACTATGCAATGAAAGGACAAGAAACAACTGTCAAAGATGTAGAAATGAAGTTTCTAAGAGACAAGGAAAAAGCTCTTTACAATGGGAGTGGTTATCCACAGAACAGGTTGTCTAGAGAGCCTGTGGAGATTGTTCTTGGAGACATTCAAAACTCAGCTTTTCACAAACATGAACAACCTGAACTAACTTCAAATTTATACATGTACTGAGAAGGTGGAACCTCCAAGGGGTCTTTCGAAGTTCATTGTTTTCATACTTTGGTATGTATACACAAAATTTAGACCACTGGAAACCTGAATTACCGCTGAGTCTAGATAAAAGTTAAGCAGAAGCTTTGTGGATCATAATGCTGTTATTTTACTACTGCAGACCTACCTTAAGTCCTAACCTCATGCCTCTCAGATCACTTATCCACCTATCATGGTTCTAAGAATTGCAGGACACACCAGCAAACAGACTGAGTAACGACCTAAAAGAAATGGACAGAATCATAGAATAGTTAGGGTTGGAAAGGACCTTAACATCATCCAGTTCCAACCCCCCTGCCATGGGCAGGGACATCTCACACTAAACCATGTCACCCAAGGCTCTGTCCAACCTGGCCTTGAACACTGACAGGGATGGAGCATTCACAACTTCCCTGGGAAACCCATTTCAGTGCCTCACCACCCTCACAGTAAAGAACTTCTACCTTATACCCAATCTGAACTTCCCCTGTTTAAGTTTTAACCTGTTACCCCTTGTCCTGTCACTACAGTCCCTAATGAAGAGTCCCTCTCCAGCATCCTTATAGGCCTCCTTCAGATACTGGAAGGCTGCTATGAGGTCTCCAAGCAGCCTTCTCTTCTCTAGGCTGAACAGCCCCAGCTTTCTCAGCCTGTCTTCATATGGGAGGTGCTCCAGTCCCCTGATCATCCTCGTGGCCCTCCTCTGGGCTTGTTCCAACAGTTCCATGACCTTTTTATGTTGAGGACACCAGAACTGCACACAATGCTCCAGGTGAGGTCTCATGAAAGCAGAGTAGAGGGGCAGGATCACCTCCTTCGACCTGCTGGTCACGCTCCTTTTGATGCAGCCCAGGATACCATTGGCTTTCTGGGCTGCAAGCGCACACTGAAGCCGGCCCATGTTCATTTTCTCATCAACCAACACCCCCAAGTCCTTCTCTGCAGGGCTGCTCTGAATCTCTTCTTTCCCCAACCTGTAGCTGTGCCTGGGATTGCTTCGACCCAGGTGTAGGACCTTGCACTTGGCATGGTTAAACCTCATGAGGTTGGCATCAGCCCACCTCACAAGCGTGTCAAGGTCCCTCTGGATGGCATTCCTTCCCTGCAGCGTATCAACCAAACCACACAGCTTGGTGTCATCAGCAAACTTGCTGAGGGCGCACTCAATCCCACTGTCCATGTCAGTGACAAAGATGTTGAACAAGACCGGTCCCAACACTGATCCCTGAGGGACACCACTCATTACTGGTCTCCATCCGGACATTGAGCCATTGACCACAACTCTTTGTGCGTGTCCATCCAACCAGTTCTTTATCCACCGAGTGGTCCACCTATCAAATTGATGTCTCTCCAATTTAGAGACAGGGATGTCATATGGGACAGTTTGAATGCTTTCCACAAGTCAGATACAATATACCGTGATTCTTCTACATATTGTGCTCTGTGGGCTTCCCTTCTGATAAAACAGGTTGGACTGTCCCCTTCTTTGTATCAGAAGATCAATAAGCAGTTTAGAATCTCAGACTGTTGACATTTTCTTTTCTCCCTCAAAGATACCTTGGCCTGATGAAAATTCAGTCTGGTTTTAACAGCAAGGAAAAATTTAGCAGCAATAAAAGCTGAGGGTTTACATTGGGCTTTGACAGGAAAGTGAAAGAAGAAAGATTTGAAATCATTTTCAGGAGTAATTGAGTTCCAGAATTTGATTAGGGATCACAGTCTATTGTCTGAGGTTAGTATTTATTCCTTAAGGTATTTCAATTCACTGCAGAAATAAATGCTAGGGAATGGAAAAAACTGTCAAAGTACCTTAGCTTTAAGGCCCATATTGCTAATCATGACACCCATGCCCCAAGGCCTTGAACCTATAAGTTCTTGTTGAACAAGGACAGCGGGTGGGAGAGGAAGCTGTACAGAAACACAAGTGAAATTAAGTGCCAGATTTATTTCTCTGCACAGAGTGGAAGTGAAACTTCAGTTTTCCACAAAACTGCTTTTTATTTGCAAGAAGGGGAAGGAAGAAAGGGCTATTGTTCACCAAAGACTGTTGGATCTGACAAATTAGTGTGCCACATCCACAGCCTGTTTATGCTGATTTACACCCACTGAGGGTCTGGCCTGAATGCTGAAATATAGAACTCAGCCTGGTAATGAGATATTTACTCATGTGGTCCTGTTAACCCCATTACAGCTATTCAGGATTAAATTGGAAGCTGCACGACTCAGGTTGTTTTCCACTCTCTGTCTCCTTTTTTACCTCATGCTTTCACATGAAACAACTGGCATCTGCCCAGAATGAAGCATCAGCTTGCTAAATCCATTCTGCATGCTTTTGTTCTCTTGCCAAAAGAAAGCTTCCTGATCTTCTGGATTGATCAGGCTATTCAGAGCTTCATTTGGTAAACAAAAGAAAGGCAAAATAATGCAAGTGTTATCTGGCTACTGTCTCGGGCAATATTCTTACTGATTTGGAAAATTTGTCTCTTTTTTTCATGTATTTTTTCCTTTTCTTCATTCCATTTGGAATTTTACAGAGGTACATGCATTATTCCATTTGTGGCTTCAGTGAATCTCACAGCCAAATCTGCTGGTCCATTTGTTGAGGTTTATTTGGGTTCTTTCCTGTCAATCAGATCTAGAGCTTGTACAACTAGATCCAACTTCACTGAAGCTCATAACTTTAAATGATTTAGTGATATGCAACAAATCATGCTTATAATACATCCTGGTAAGGGCAGATTTTGAAAGAGTTTCATGTACTTTAAGTTAATTCCCAAAGGAGCACTGCATATCAATGATATCCTAAGAAAGACATTTTCAGGGACCTCCCAGGGGATCTAACGTTTTCCCTGGAGAAGCCTGGTTTCCTCACTTGAGCACCCAATGTGCACCTAATTATATACATCTCATAGCATCTATAATTCACAAATTCAGCTTCAAGTAAAGAAACTATTCATGGCATCAGTACCAGGAAGTACATTGACTGAATATTCGTGAAGATTCATACTAATCACTGGTACCTAAAATATGGAGGCATAAAAATGCCTATCAAAGCTAGGTTGTACAAGAAATAAATTATAAAAGCAACTCTGGAATAATTTTATAAATCTTTTATGTCAAGAAGAAGAGATGAATCTTGAGATTGGATGTGAGGACAATTGCTCAGTTAATTACCCATGGAAAGCATATAATTTAATTATAATGTAACTGTTTTATGGAATTTTTTGGTTTGCATCAGAACTTATTGAAACAAAAGTCTACGAAAATGAGATTATAAAGTAACCTGAGGCCTTTCCAAATCAAACTCTGTAAACCAAATTAAAAACAACATTGGGCCTTTTCAAAAGCATTTGTTATACAGCAAGACATGTTCCTTCCCAGTGGTGGTGGAGTGGAGGAAATAGCTAAAGGCTCTCATTTGATTGTGATTTGTCAAAAGAAACTTTATTTTTTCACCTATCTGTTGGAGAAGTTTTCTCAGCGGTGATGGAAAATCAATGCACTTCCTGGAAGGCAGGATTTAATTTCACAACTTTGAAAACAAAACAAACCAAAAAGCATATTTATAAGGAAAAAAAGATGTTCACAGCCAAATACATTCAGTGGTACCCCACAGCTGGACTTCCTCTTGACAATCCAATTTTATGAGCCACCCTAGGCTAGAGGTGTATCGTTATTTCTTCCCATATCTGGAATATTCTCTGGTGCTACTTGGCCCTTTCCTCCCATGTAGGAGTAAGAATGCATAAAACAATGTATGGAGCTTTTGATGTTGAACAAGCCTTTTAAGAGCCATTGCTTTCAAGGAGGGAAACCCTTATTTTTGATTCTCTAAGGCTGCATAACCCTCACAGCTTTTTTCCCTTACTATTTTTACATTAGGCTGTATGAAATTGACTATCCTTGTAACTTTAGTATTACTGTTTGTTCTTATCTTTATTACACCTTTTTTTTTGTTATCTAGTAATTTTACATTTACTTCAGACGTTTAATTTTGATGTTGAATAACTTACTAAGTTCTAATCTTTGCACAGTCCTGCTAACATAAAATTCAGCATGACCTGGATGTTGACTTCCTGAAATGTCAGATGGATATTCTTAATCTTTTAAATACACACATTATGATTTCTGTGCTGATATTTTAAGTTGAAATATCATGTTGGGTTAAGTGAAATGTCTGTGCATATCAGATTAAAGAAGATACCTTCATCAGTAAGGCTTCCTATAGGAGAGAGACTTGAGGGGAGGAAGGATGAAGAGTTTACTCATTTTTGTGGCTTATGGTAAGGCTAAAATATCTGAGTATTCAGAAACCTAGCAGATACTGATTTTTGACTGCAAACTGATAGCATCATCAGCTTCTGATGAATTTTCCCACAGGACTCCCAGTTACCACTGATGTTCTTCATTACAAATTTATACTTCTTCTTTGTTATATTCCCAAGTTTACTTCCTTGGGGTAAAGTATCCCCTCTGTTATCATTCAACAATCTTTTGTTCAGAACATGTTCTAAATATGAGATATGGATCACTGATTCCGAGAGGATGTTGAACCTCTTCACAGATGGGATGTAAGCAGCAAGCTAAGGCTGTTCATCTGGGATCTGTCCGATGCTGTATGAGATTGTGGTTCCCAGCATCTGAAGGATCATAAAATTTATTCATTATCTGTATTTCTCTTCCTAATTCTTATGTGTTGTTATCAATACTGTTATTACAGCAGTTTTATTACACCACTTATGCTGTGCTTACTTACTGAGATCTGGAAAGAGCTCTGCACCTTTCCTGGTGCAGAACTGAGGGCTAGGGAGTAACAGTACGACTTGCACAACCTCCATAAACTGAAATTCAGGTTTGATATTTAGATTTATTTTGTGAGAAAAATGTGTTTATAAAAATAGACCATCTTAGGATGTGTCTGTGACTTCTTGCCCATTGGTCACATCTTAATTCATCAGAAACAGGTCAATGCTGCAGGTTCATATCTCAGTTCTTTAGCTCTGCAGTACAAGTGTATTGTCTTAATTACAAACCATGCTTTCTTAGCAGATCTCCACTGCACACTACAGTGCAAGGAAAAAGTGCAGGGTAAATATTCCAGCTATCATGTTGGCCATCAAACTAGAATTCTGAAGTGCCAGACAAGGCAGTACAGTCTCTTACAAAGTGTGGGGAAAATTGGCTTAGCTGGTGTCATGGTTTAAACCCAGTCAGGCAGCTCGTTCACTCACTCCCCATTTCTTTCCCTCCCCCTACTCCCGGAGGGACAGAGAGGAGAATCAAAAAGAATGCAAATCCCATGGGTTGAGATAAGAACAGTTTAGTAACTAAGGTATAACACAAATCACTACTGCTACCACCAATAATAACAATGATAAAGGAAATAACAAGGGAAGAGAATACAACACGTCACCACCAGCTGACCGATAACTCACCACCCCCAGCCCGACCAAGCACTGACCAATACCTCCTCCAACCCTTCAGAGCCCCAGCTCTGAAGTAACTCCCAGTTACATCCTGGGCATGACGTGCTGTGGTATGGAATACCTCTTTGGTCAGTTTGGGTCAGGTGTCCTGTCTCTGCTTCCTCCCGGCTTCCCCTCCTCCCTGGCAGAGCATGAGGCTCAGAAAAGTCCTTGGCCAGGCCAAACATTTGAGCGTTATCAGCTCTGTTCCCAGGCTGAAAGTCAAAAACACAGCGCTGCACCAGCTACTAAGAAGGAGAAAAATGACTGCTACTGCTGAACCCAGGACAGCTGGGACATGTGTATTTTATGTGGTGAATAAGTCAGTTTTAGAGCAATCTTAGCTTGTGGTATGCTACAAGCAATAGAGCTTGTAGCGAAGGAGAGCTCCTAGCCTAGAAAGCATCTAACCATTTTTGCTTTTATGAAAGAGGAAATGATTCTGCTGTTTACAAAGTCTCAAGTATGACTAATTTATCATTTTACTTATGCATGGGTAAGCTTCGTACATAGTGTTCTTAGTATGTGCAGCAGAATGAGAAGGGATGATGGTGTTAAAAATAGAAGAAATTAATGGGAAGTGAACCAGTCCCTCTAAATGAAATATTTTAACCCCATAACTAGTCAGTTGAGAGCAAAAAAGTATCTCTGACAGCTTACTTATCATCTTCCAGTTTGACTAAATTAGGTCCCTGAACTAAAAAGACTTGTGAATATAGTGGAAGGTTTACCAGTCTGCAGAGATTTTGAACAAATTGTGGTGAACTCAAGCTATTCTTGCAGTGAGAACAAACTGCACCGTTAGCAGTTCGGGAAGTAGAGATGTCTGTAAAATAATAGATGATGTAAAAAGTAGTATGGTAGGGATAAAAAAAAAAAAAGAAGGAAAGGGAAGGAGCAGAATAGAATAAAATACTTCACAAAAATATATACATCAAATAAAAAATGTCTTTCAAACCCTTGAGCATACAGGGAACTGTTGTCTATGGCATTTTGTTCGCTATAGGCACTGCAGAAACTTAAAGTGATTTTTAAAAATACGTATCATTCTTTCTATTCTGTTATTTACTGTAATTTGCATTTTGACAGCATTAATGTTATACATATAAAATATTTGCCTATAAGTTTCTGGGGTACTTACCTGGGTTCTAGTTAATGGACTATTTTGCACTGAAAAATCACTACATAAAATACTATTAAGGACTTCCCTAACCACTAGACATCCATACCCACACTTGTTTTCATTTCCTGTCACCATACAGAAATGTCTGTGAATTAAAATTAAAGAACTAATAGAATAAAATTAAATGCATTAAAATTAGAAGAATAAGAAATATATACTTCTGCTGAGCAAAAGATCTTCTATGATGTCCTAGATCTAAGTATGACATTAAGGATCCATTTTTTTATCTTCTTTAGAAAGTGTTCTACATTCTATGTTCTGTTGAGACATATAAGGCACTTTTCCCCCTTTCTCTCTATATTTTGTTCCTTTTCTATCTCTGTATGAAAATACCTGGTGCTCAGTAAGTTGCAAGTCTTGTGGAGTCCTTAAAGATGACATCCTGGTTAAAGTCCTTCTGCAAATACAAGTAAATGCTTAGTTTGTGGCACTGTATCTTGGCATAAAGATCTTCTGAACTGCCAAGATGAGGCAGCTCTGGCCACCTGCCTCAGTTTAGAGTGAGACACAGGCCAGGGACAGACCCACCTATGTGATTATAACAGCATGATGTGATACAGGGTCTATCAATCCAGCTGGCACCAGTGGAAGCTAAAGAAAAACACTTGATTTTTTCCCTTCCACACTAATTATTTAATGTCCTCAAGCTGGGATTTAATGTCATCTATTTTCAGAGCCACAAGGGAGGTCCAGATTAGGCTTGGAGAGTGTTTTCAGATGGCAGTTTGGTACCATGGGATCATAGGATAATTCAAGCAGGAAGGGGCCTCAGGGACTCCAGTCAATAATCCTGCTTGAACCAGGGAGCTCTACTTGTCAGAACAAGTCACTCTCGTCTATGATGTCTGCAGCCTTGAAGTACCTAAATTCCAGCTGACTTTTTTTTTTTCTTAATTTCCTTTTTCTTTTTGTTTTGGGGTTTGCTTTTTTTTCTCCTCCTTTTGTTTTTTTTTCTTTTTTTTTTAAATTTCTTTTAATGTCCAAATTCCTTTATTTGATTAAGCAACTGTAATATGCAGGGTTTTCTGCTCTAAACAGCATAGTTAGATATATATTTATGTCCTCATTCTGAGCCTGTTAGATGCAAGGTGTGAACGATCTTACCACAACACAATTCCATTAGCTCTGGGATGAGTTTCACTATGTACTTTTAACCTCTGTCTGCCCACAACATCCAGTGTTGCTGTTCCCTAAATAATGTTGCATAAAAGCTCCTTGCATACAAAGTGCTTTCATGTATAATATAACTAGGAAAGCACATGGGGGCAATTCAGAGAAGAGCATCAATGCTTTTGTCTCTCTCCTGAGCCTTCAGGAAATTATTCAGAGTGCTTGGAGTTCATGCTATCTTATGCTGTTGTACATCTCCTGCTTGGAGAATTCAGTGAAATCCTGGGTATCTCCACTACATCAGACAATACCTACATTTCCTAGTGTTATTATTAGAAACAAAATGTCTGTAAGAAATGCCTTTATTTTTAGCTGGATTTGTGTTTATGTTGTTTTCTTTTTTTTTCCCACTGCATTTATCTAAGACAGCTGTACCTTTAAATATGTAATTACTTTGCTTTGCCTACTGCTGCAGAGCTTTCCTTGGAGGGAAGGTATCAGAAGAACAGTTATCCTCACCTCGGATGAAGTGGAAAATTTAGTTGTAAGTGGCATTTACTGCTCTCTTCACTAGCAATAATCCAGCCATTGAAATGTTACTCAGGTTGCTTCTTTTGACCCTTTTTAACAAGATCACAGCTTTCAGCATTTCAAGTACCCTTATCAACCAGACTCAGCAGTGACTTCAGGAAAGGCATTACCTGATGTGGGAAGCTCTAAGGTGTCAGAGTCAATCAGCCCCAGTACAAAGCAAATCTTATCAGAAACCCTTTGCTCTTTACTTTGTATGATTGTTCCCTTCCTTATTGATGCAGGGGATGAAAGGTTGGTTGAAGAAAGAACTCTGTGACTAGTGTACAGGCTTTTTCCCTACACAAGTGTCTTTTATGAAACATCAGCTTATTAAAGCGGTTACTACAGTGGGTGTATTGGAGGTGATGCGAGTGAAAAAACTTTCAGAAATGAGGTCTAAAAAACACTAGGCAACCTTTAAGGTGGTCAGAGTAAAAATCAGCAGGTCAACATCAGCATGGATTTCTGCTGTGGTACCAAAGGCACAGAAAATGTCCTCATATTCTCAGTAGCAGTACATCACTGTTAAGGGCAAAGAGAAGTTGATAGTTTGATGTACAGAAGCAGATGATGGTACTCTATGATGGAAGATAACCTTTGTCAACATCAGGCATTAAGGGCTGGAGAAGATGCAGGTTCTGAGCGCAGTTAGTTCTTCGGGATAATCAGGCAACACTTTCAAATTTCAAAGTCGCGCGGATCTTTTGGACTTCCAAAACTAATGAGAAACAGTACTTATGGAAATACAGCTTGAATTGTCCATTCTCTGAAGATATCAAAAGAAGACATAAATAAGATGTTTATCTTGAGGGTGATGAGGTCCTGGAACAACTTGTGCAAGGAAGTTGTGAATGCTCCATCCCTGGTAGTGTTCAAGGCCAGGTTGGCCAGAGCCTTGGGTGACATGGTCTAGTGTAAGGTGTCCCTGCCCATTACAGGGGGGTTGGGACTAGATGACCTTAAGGTCCTTTCCAACCCAAACCATTCTATGAATCTATGATTCTGTGAACCACTCACTCTTTTTTGGTATGTTGGGAAAAGAAAAGAAGTGGTTGGGTTCCTCTGTCTTCAGTTTTTCTAGGTGTCACCACTGTTTTTGCTTTCTGTGCTGAATAACTTGCAAGTTTTACATGGATTAAGTAATTTTAGACTCCATTGCAAAGTATCTTTGGATCCATTGCCAAAAAAAAATGTTGGAGAAAACAAAATATCCTTATCATACTAATGTGAAAATTATTGGTCATTAAAATGTTAGATACTTAGAAATATACATTAATATTTTTTATTTTTTATATTATTATTATGATTCAAGGTTTTTTAAAATATTAAAATAACAATAATAAGAAAATTCAAATCTAACTGAAATATTCTTTGATCACGTCCATAGTCCACTTGTATGGTTTTTATGAGTAATGGAAATGCATATGAGTAAGTTTTGTAGCATGAAAAAGTAGCTAGTGAATTCTACTAATAAATGTAATAATTTTGTGAGGATCTGGTGTATTCTTCATCCTTAGAAGCTGCTTGATGCACTGGGAATGCCATTCTACATAAATGGCAAGGGATAATCAATGGAATTGATGCAGAAATCATGGAGTAAAATTGAAAGGCCTGGGGATATCAGACTTAAGGCCTGTCCAAGCCTATAACTACTGTTGTGAAGATCTGCTAAAAAGCACTGCTGCAAATGTCATATTCAGCTACCCTTGAATCCTGGGACTGATTCTATGTTCTTGGTTTGCAGTAAATGATCTGGGCGTCCTGATGACATGAGCCAACAAAATGCCCTTGTAACAAAGAATTGTCTTCTGTAAGGTGAACTTGATACTGCAAACCTGTGTGCTAGAATTGTGTATTACTTTCTACACTCCTGAATCTATCTATAGGGTCTGTTAGTGCTCAGTACAGCAACATTCAAAGGATTTGTTTATGCCCTCATTAAAGATCAATATATTTTCAATATGCCTAGAATAGCTTAATGAGTGTCCTGAAAACCTCATGCAAGATGAAAAATTGATTGGATGTGATTCTTGTTGGAGACTACCTATGAATTCATTGATTTTTGTTAGATGTCAACTTTGCAAAATGCTTCTTAGAAGTTTTCAACTCTGAAACATCTGCAGTGAAATTAAAAGCTCGCCTATATCAATAAATAGCTTTGATATCCTTCTAGAGCTTAAAACCTTCAGCAAGCATACATATTTTGTAAAAGATATAACACAGTATCCATTGCTCCTCTTGTTCAAAGCATTCATTTCCTATTGGATGTTAGATGAGGTCATGGCACCACTCAAAAAAGAAACCGAGAAAAGGAGGAGGACACTTCAGATTTTACTTGCAGTAGGAATTAAAGCAATTGCAGTAGGGATTTGTCCTGGGTTCAGCGGTAGCAGTCATGTTTCTCCTCCTTGGTAGCTGGTGCAGTGCAGTGTTTTGACTTTTGGCTCGGGAACAGAGCTGATAGCGATGTTTTGGTTTGACCAAGGACTTTGTGAGCCTCATGCTCTGCCAGGGAGGAGGGGAAGCCAGGAGGAAGCAGAGACAGGACACCTGACCCAAACTGACCAAAGAGGTATTCCATACCACAGCACGTCATGCCCAGGAGGTAACTGGGAGTTAGCCGGAAGGGCTGGGAGACTGCAGGGTTGGAGGAGGTATGGGTCGGTGCTTGGTAGGGCTGAGGGGGGCGAGTTATCAGTCGGCTGGTGGTGAGGTGTTGTATTCTCTTCCCTTGTTATTTCCTTTATCATTATTATCATTGGTGGTAGCAGTAGTGATTTGTGTTATACCTTAGTTACTAAACTGTTCTTATCTCAACCCGTGGGAGTTGCATTCTTTTTGACTCTCCTTTCCGTCCCTCCGGGAGCAGGGAGAGGGAAAGAAGTGGGGGGAGTGAGCGAATGAGTTACCTGACTGGGTTTAGACCACGACAGGATTAAAGGATTTACTTGGGGAGCAGAATTAGTTATCCATACCTAGGCTTTCCTATAGAGTGCCAGAGGAAGGATATGATTCCCAACTCATGCTTTTCAGAAGACAGGAATTTTAGTAAATGCTTTCTGAGGACAGAGGTTTTAACTTCCAAGTAGCTCAGCCCTCTCAGGATTCATAAACTGTTTCTTCTCCTGAAGTTAAATTGCTAAACCCTTTTCTGAAAATAAAAAGGAGAGAAAGGAGAAAGCTAGTAATTTCCTGTGGAACATAGCTAGATAGGAAAAGAATTCTCTACTTTTTGCCTTTTAGTCAAGTAGTTAAAATAGCCTTCTAGAGATGGAAAAGCTGAAGTTTTTTCTGACTAAGCTATATCAAACCTATCCCTTTTAAGTAAACGTGCTAACAATTAGAGTATAAGGTATCTGAGAGCATATTGTTCCCATTTGTCTCCTGTTGAGATTATTGTAAAAATATATAGGTAAATAAATATAATAAATAATAATTATATAATAAATTGTATAGATAATCTAAATATTTGTAAAAATATATAGATAAATAAATAGGTCTACAAATAATTTTCTTCAGCTACTCACAGGTTTAAGAACAGAAAACCAATCTGATGTCCTAAATGACTGCAGTTGTGTTTCCATACTTACTAACAAAAACTGAAACAGCTTCAACAAAAAAGTAAAAGAAAAGTCTGATATCTGAATGACCATGTCCTGTCTCAAGTGAGTTTTCATTGCCTATTTGAGTACACATATTTTCAGGTAAAGGTCAGGATTGTATTTGTCTTTCCTTTATGTGTGTCACAGCCATTAAATTATACACTTAGTCTCTTTTTGTTTTGTGCGTAGCTCAGTTTATGCTTCACTCTTTAAACATGGCTAGATATTATGAAAGAAATATCTGAGCATATTCTCTGATCAAATGTTCTATGTGTTCAGCTGGGATGGTGGCGATAGAGAATCAGAATGAGAGAGCAGGTTTGTTTCAGGGTATTGTATATTCCAGATGGGTATTTTTAATTACTGGCTACTGGGAAAAGCTGACCCACATCACTGTCTCAACCAAGAAATGGACTCATTGAGTTATCTACTTCGACAAGATGGTAAATTGTAAAGGGAATGATGAACCAAAATTCCTGAGAAGCATCATCCTGCTGATAGCATCTGCAATTAACCATTTTAGAGGATTTCCAGGGTCAGTATTACGGTTTTTACAGATTATACTCTTAAAAACCTAGATGAGCGATAAAGCCAGCCTGTAGATCCTGTCCTCAGAAAACCACTAAAATTAAGCACTCCAGTACTGACCTTAAATCCCCTTTGAAGTTAGCTTAGAGTTCCTTCCATAGGTACGGAATATCTCTGTTCTGATACAGTTAAGTATCCATTTTGGATTTAGCACAATGGTAAAAGAGAAGACAAGGTCAGGATGAAGATCAATTGAGAAAAAAAAAGGGAAAAAGAATATTATGAGAATAACTAGATTACGGCACTCTTAAATATCCCTACTAAACTTCCCCGCTGCTTTTTCTTCCAGGCAACAGAAATGGGCCTAAGGCCAAAAAGTGGTTTGAATGGCTTGAAAAGTTTCTGCACATACATGTGATGGCTCCAAAGCCAGTTATTCTGATTTATATAGAGCATCAACACACTTGTCTGTAATCACACGTGGCCATAAGCAGCCTGTATACATCCGGGCTCTGTGCAGGGATATGAAACTGCTATTTCTGTCATAATTCTTATACCTTATTCACTGCCTGCTTTTAAGCAGTACATCTTAGATTCAGTTTTGTGTGAAAGGTTCCTCCTTCCCGTCATCACTGTACGCAGTGAATCAGAATGGTTAGAAATACCTTTAAATTGATAAGGTATTAGAAAAAGCACAAAGACTAAGTGTATGTGTCTTTTTTTGTATGAAATATAAGCCACTCCAGAAGATACAATTGAAACAAAATGAAAGAAAAGAAAACCAAAAACCAAACTAACAAAAAAGAAAAAAGCTTCCTGAAAATCAAGAAACATTCATTATCTCAAATTTGAGACCAAGATCCATTGCGACTTATAAAGGCTAGAATCAAACCTTCTTATATGAAGGTCTTATATAAGGAACAGAGAAATTATTGTGTTTTCAGCTTTATTTATGTCTGCAAAATGGGGAAGAAACTGGAAAGAACTTCAAGAAAATAAATAAATGCTATGAACTGATCAAAACATGTGCCTCAGGTCTTCAACTGGAGTCTGTTAACTGCAAGTGATTGTTTCCCTTAGCTGGTACGCATTTGAAAGCTATCTTTATTTTCCTACCACTACGAATAGAATTCTCCCAATTCCATCTACATTTCTCATAACCTGTTGCAGCATTTCCTTGAAATGCATGAAGCGTGAGGTCATATTCCCCACACTCTGCTTCCCAACAGGATGTCCTTTGAGCACATCAGCTCTGTAAACACGATTAGCAATGCATGGTTAGTCTGTGCAGCAGCACTTACTCAGAGAAATAAAGGAAACTCTAGTCTTGCTCATTGTTTCCTGAGAGTAGTCAAACCCAGTGGATTCATTTGTTTCCATCTGCTTCACTAGTTTTGCTTCTGAGTATAGGAAGTATTTCAGATTGAGTACAAGAAGTGCAGGTTCAGTTGTGGATGTGTTCATCTTTGATTTAGCCTCTTGGTTTTTGTTGGGTTGGTTTGTTTGTGGGTAGTTTTTTTCCCCCCTAGTCTGTTTTGAAAGAAGCAGCTGTGGTGTGATTCTCTCACTGGGAAGGAGAAAAGGCTGTAAGGGAAAGGTAAATCATAATCCCATATGAGGCTAAAGTGAGCAGCAATTGGTGGTCAAGGAGGAAAAAAGGGGAATGTTTTTTTGAAGGGCAAACTCTTCCTCAGTTTCTCATTTCTCCATATAACATGTAAATCCAAATCCCTTTACTACACTAAAAAAAGATATCAGGATCGTATTTAACTGAGGCAAGAAACGATGGCAATTCTTAGTTGCAGTATCCAGGGTGTCAGTGCACAAGTGTCATGAGGAGGGGTCTTCAGTGCAACCTGCACACTCAGGGGAGAGGAGTCCAGGTGAAACGACTGAATCTGGGCCTTGGAAAGGTGAATGTGGAAAAGTGTCAGCACAAAGTCAAAGGGCTAAAGGTATACCACCTCCTCAGAGCAGTCAGTGTCAATCTATCATCTTCCTGGACTCAAAACTTAATATGTCACCTTCATGCATAGAGTCCTCCTCCCAGTAAGGCTGTGGAGCATTTAGGATTGCCCCTGTTCTGCTGACTTTGGCCCTTAGCCAGGGCTAACCCACCAGAGCAGGTATGATCTTATACCTTTTCTGGAGCTCCACACTGAAATCCCAAATTTGACCAATGTCTCTGCCTGTAACTTTGTTGGAAATAGTCAATAGTTATGATGTCTGCTGTGTTTGTCCAGAAGAGTGACAAAGGGATTTAAAAATGTCTTGGACTATATGGCCTGCAGAGCTTCAGTTACTGCTCCATTAAATTAAATGAAGTGTTTATATTTCATCTGAAATAGAAAGCCCAGGGCACCTGATCTCCAGTACCGTAGAAGAGCATCAATTCTGAACTAGCATAGATAGATACAGGCCATAACACATGATCCACTCTTTACAGTATACAGACACTGCCTTTATGGACCCCAATGCTGCCTTGGGTTCATTTGTATTTAGGTTTGATCAGAGTTCATAGCCAGTTTTGGTTAGAAATAACAGAATCCATGTACATGATCAACTCCTTCACACAAGGTCATTTGAAGCAAGGCTAAGTCAGTTTCATCACTCACAGAACAGCTTTTTAGGTTCTTGTTGGATTTTAATGCATGTATTTTATATGGTTGGTTGCTTCCAGTGTAACCATGTTTTTTTTTCCATGGTACTTTGTTCTTTTTCTCATTTAAGTACTTTCTTGGAAAGCTTAACTTCCATTCAGTTCAGGCCTTAAAATCAATGGAAAAGAACCTCAGAGTCGGCCTGAGTCCAGGTCAAACCAAGGATGTTCTCTGAAAAGGATTTAAGTTTTATCATGCAGACACTTTCCAAATAGTACATTATGGAGAAGTTTTCCTTCAAGTTTAAGCACTAGCAGACAGAGTGCTATGAAACTATAGGCCTTATTTTTTACTAAGTAAGTGTATGTCAGCTTAGATTAACCTTAAGTTTTGAAAACATGTCAAATAAACATGCAGTTTAATATGTGATCTAAGGGCAGCATCTTTCAAAAGTAAGTATTTTATTACGGGCAAGTACTTACCTACAATAAAGAAATAAATGAAACTAAACTTGACATTGAGAAGATCCCAAAACGCTTGAACTGTGTCAGGGAGAGGAAAAAAGTCTTCCCACCGCTTCTGTCTAAAACCCGATTGATCAAAGAACCCCATTCTGATCTGTCTCAATTGTACTGCTTAGCGGACTTTGAATGAAAGCAGGAGAAAAGGAAACATGACACCAAGGGAGAAATAAAACAAAGCAAAAGAAAGAAAACCCAAAACTTTCTTGATACTCACTCTGTGTGTCACTTTGAAGGAATTATTTATCCATCTTAGTAAGTTATTCTACTTACTAAAATGAAAAGGTTTAATAGGAACAAGAATGTTCTGAGGGCAAATTAATTTCAAGATAGATCCTCAGCAGTAAATTGGTGTAATTTGATGGAATTCGTAGCCTGACCTCGAGCTTCCCCAGATGAATATCTCATCTATTGCGTGTTGTGTGTTTTAGCAGGCTAAGTATTAAAATTAAGCCATTCTAATGAGCTTTATTTTTCTGTGATTTTCTGTTCTCACATCGTGGCTGGTAGCTTGTTAATAGCCCAGCAACTTCAATTAATTTGTTACAAAGTCTTTTCTTATATCGCACTAAACTAAACTCCTTTAACCTTTCTCTATGACACATCTCAAAGGATATTATGCTTGCTGCTCTGCTTCTTAGCTCAAGGGCAATTATGTTCTTGCTGAGGTATTGCAACAAAAGCTGCGGAGAGTGCTCTGGGTGAGGCATAACAAGTGGCTCTCACAGCAGTAATACCACCTCCTAAGAGTTATACTACTCCCTCATAGCACACTAAATGTCATGCTTTTAATTTTCTCTTTGGGAACCATGTATTTCATGGCACATTTAAAGGACATTTCCAAGATTTCGCTCATTCTTTTTTTTTTCCATGTTTGTGTTGTAAGAAATTTTTATTCAGAACATTGTTTCCTATCTACCTGCATCATTCAGTCTTTTCCTCATTAACTTTTTTGATATAATTTTACTATGATTAATAATTTGAATTCAGGAGTATTCAGAACACTGGTAGCTAAGTGCTGTTATGTTTGGCATATCAACAGGCAGTCCATGTTCCACAGATCTTACTGCAAAAGGAGCGAAGAAATCGAAGCCTCTTGGAACTCACGATCAAGACCTGGTTGAGCACCAGTCAAGCCAAAGTCTCACATGGAGACATTAATTTATCAATTACCTATATGTCAGCATTCTGTGCCTTAGCTGCTAGAGGCAGTCCTCCTTTCTCATCATAAAAAGCATAGAAAAAAAATCTATTAAATGTCATATAAGCCCCTAAAGTATCATATTGTCCATCACGGACATTCCATTTGTCAATCAAGTCAATCAAAGGCACTCTTAAAAGTACTATACTACATAATTTCTGGAATAGTCTCCATTAGGAGAAAGAAGTGGTCTCTCCAATTTGAGCAGTTTAATTAACTAACTCATTCCATAGATTTTTAACATGAATGGACAGATCCAGTAATCTATAAATTTCACTTTAAACTGCATGTCTATTAAAGGCTTTCAGTTATTCCATGAGTTATCATCTTTGCATTCTTAAAGGAACTCACTTTTTTGACAACTATTAATTACGACTAGTAATTAGTAATTACGACTAACCATAATCTCTTTTATGAATGTATTTTGGAGTTACCAAGGGAGTCTTCTGTGGAAACAATGTCCTCATTTCAGCAAAGTTCCATTCTTCACCTCTCTTTCCATTTATGTTGGCTAATGGTAATTATTTAGTTGCTTTTTCCTTTGTTCTCCATCTCTTAATTCCCTATAATCATTCTTAAGAGAATTCATCTTTCATTTCACTATTGTTTACTTTCCCTAGCATGAAATCACAGTATTCATTCAGTATCCTGTTATTCAATGATTGTTATACTTTCCCTCTCCAAATAATTTGTTATTTTCACTTCCTCCCAGAGCAAACCCGATCCACAAATTATTAGATTCTGAGTAACTTTTAAATGCTTTTGATCAATCTTTTATATTTTTGTTTACATCTTGGTCTAATCACATCGGTTGTGAATCACGCTGCCTTTTTGACAATTAGGACACTGTTTATGAAACAAATGGATTATTTACATGACAATAACTGGGAACTGATGTGTGTTTTCTTTATAATTTGTTAGGTTTCATGAGTTATCAAAACCTTTTCCTTGACAGCTGTCTCCTCTACATGGTAGAGGAAATGGGTGCTGTGATTATTTCCTGTTAGCATGCATTACAGACTAATGAAGCCACAACAAAATGAATATTCCTGAAAATATATGAAATAGGGAAAGGCCCAGCATAAATTATTTTGAAAAGGGCCAAGTTGTGTTTGATCATAAGAATGATGCCTAAACTGCTAATGCAGTGAATTTAACCATCTCATTCCTCTTTCTGCATTAGTACAATGAAGATAAGCAGTGACTCCTCCTCAAGGAACTTTCAGGTCGAAGGATCAAAAATATGGTACAAGAACTTAAGCAAGATCACTGGAGAAAAGGTATAAGAGTGTTTTCAACTTAGGTAAATTAACTCAAGGTCCTTTGAACATGTACTTCTGTTAAGAACAGTACTTATATACGGGTTCAAATAAGCTTCGCCTGAAGCGTCCTGCAAAGATAACCATTGTTCCTGTCATGGGATTATTCTGATCATCAGCCCCTAATGACAAGCACAAATAGGTACAAGCCTGTCCTGCTCTTCTTTTCAGCAGACTGCAGTGAGAGGGGCTCCCAGTCATTATGTGTTGCTGTGTTTCCTGACTACACAGAAAGGTTGAGACTGTAGTGATTCTGAGATCTCACCATAGCAGGAAGAGTTTTCCTGATTGATTGTCACAACCACTTCTTGGAAAGCACTCTCATTCGTATCACCATGAACTTTATTGATGGTTCACTGGAAGCTGAGGTACCTGATGGGGCTGCAGGTGATCAGAATGCCGTTATCCGTGTACCACTGCCAGTTTTTGTTACTATCACGGGCATGTTCTTCTAATTGATCCTTTATTATCTCCCCCTACCATCAAAAGTGGTAGTGATTGGCTTCCAGTTATCTCCCTTCATTCCTTTTTCATCTAACATACATTTTTTCAAAGTCTAAGTGCCTTGCTCTTCACTGAGATTCTCAAAACTCATTGGTTTGTCCCAATGCACTGTCAGTATGTAGCAGGCAGACAGCTTGGTGCTCCTGTCAGCTCTCTCATGCTAGGATACTTCTCTCCATCTCACTTAAGCATTTACGGAAGCCTTGAATCTCACCTGATCTAAATTGGTATTTACCAGCTTCCTGTGCCTTGAAAGTGCATGCATAAATGAGTATCTGTCTCTCCAGGTAATGATACTGTTATTAATACCTGCATTTCAAAGTATACGGTAAGTAGGTGTTGTGACAGCCCAGGAGGCCATGACAGGATATCTTTGGAATGCTGGGCAAGCATGGTGAATCTTGAAGAGGGGTAGGAGAAATCCTTAGTGCACGAAGGAGTTTAACACCAGTGTGTTCTGTCCACATACAAATTTGTTTGACCCATTTGAGCTCTGTGTTGAAAAAGTAACAAAACTTTAACCTCTTCCGAATTAGGTTACCAGCTATGTTGGAACACCTGAGCCTGTATGAACAAACTGGGGTCTGACACAGTGATATGAGGACAGGCTTCCTCTGCTAACCATTGTAGTAGTAGTAGGTCTAAAGGCAGTTAAATGGATTCTTTTACCTCCTGTCCCTCTGAGAAGACCAAGGTAAAGGCACTTTAAGTCATTTCTGCAGAACATACCTGAATCTGCATGCATCTATGTATGTGTATGTGTATATTATTCAGTGGTGAATGTCATGACCGTGTATATATCAATTTACCGAAGCTAGTCCAGGGAAGAACCATGAAGATGATGAAGGGAAGGAAGCATTTTTCATGTGCAGGAGAGAAGCTGAATGCGGAGCAGCATGGCGAGTCAGGATGGCCGAGCGGTCTAAGGCGCTGCGTTCAGGTCGCAGTCTCCTCCTGGAGGCGTGGGTTCGAATCCCACTTCTGACAGCTGCCTTTTACCACCTCGGTATCTGTTATTTCCAGCTCACCAGCAGGAGGGGCTGGTGCGGAATGTGCTCAAGGCAGCCTCGGCTGCAGTGATCACGGGATGGTGGAGTTTGAGATCCTCAGGGCATTGAGAAGTGTACGCAGCAATCTAACTGCGCTGGGCTTTAAGATAGCAGACTTCAGCTTCTTCAGGGAGCTGCTTGGTAGTGCAAAGTCTTTACGTATCAGCTGGAGCTTAAAGTGGTTCCACATTCATATATAATTTTTCTGGGGAGAAAAATCAGTTCTGAAAGCCAAATTAAATATGTCAGAAAGCCTGGGTTTGAATTTAAAAACCTGTTCTATTTATCAACACGTTAAATGAAATGGCCACCAGAGGGAACATACTGTGAGCACCTTGCAGTAAATACTGCATTTCTGTACAAAGATGACAAATGTGATATACAGCTGGCTAGCAGTTTATAACATCCAGCGTCTTATGTCACGGCTGTTTGGTTTTCATTTCTTCCTTTTAAAATGCACCCAAATGCTGGCACTTCATAGAACTGAATAACCATTCTTAGAAAAAAGTCATCATTGTTCTAAAGTGTTCTGGAAAGAGTAGTTAACATTTTATTATTACCATGGTGGAAACATCCTTTTCTTCTTTTTTATACATGTTCATCTCATATATCATGCTAGAATATCTGGAGCGTTTAGCAGAAAAAAATCAAAACTGAATGAGTTTTGTTGCTGCAGAAAGAACAGAGAATTCACAGAAAAAGAGACTGGGATGAAGTGAAAAAAAACAACCCAGAATTGAGGAAAAAAAAAAATTAAGTTTCTAAATAGTGATAAAAAGTACTAATAAATATAATTAATAAATGCAATTAAATAAAATTAATAAAAAATAAAATAGTAAAATAAATAGAAATTCCAGTGGATAAATAACAAAGAAAAATGCTGCCAAGTGGTAGTTAGAAACCAATCTGATCTGCAATCTAGCTGCCTTTGATACAAAGACACAAGTAAAACTGCAAAAAAACTAAAACTAAGTGGAAAGGTCCCCTGCCAAGTGATATGTTATGCACACACCAGTAAACAGCTATATACATATACTATAAAAAGAAAGTGAAAAACAGCATTCCAGAAATCAGCAAAGTTTTGATAGAGAATTTATACTCTGACTTAATGATGCTGAGTAAGTGTTCTGCTGTGATCAAGAGTAATAAAGGTGTTGGATCTCATAACAGAGCTGTTAGTATCAGTGTTGCCCTCTAATGAACAACATATGCCTGTAGAAGTTTACTTTTTGAAATATGGGGAAAAAAATCAGGGTAACATGGGTATGGCACTGATTTATCTCTATATCTGTAGCTCTGCTTATTTCAGAATGAACTATTCCAGCACTCTGTGATAAAAGTAAATAAATAAGAAAACAGCCTCCAATTCCATTGTCACAAAATCTGGATGTAATACAAACCTAATTCTTCATGAGCATGAACAGCTCTGTGGGTTTGGCCAGGGTTTGAAATGCAACCGCAGCACTAGTGCTAACCACATACTCTGGTTTGTTTTATGTTTGAGCCTCAGCTCTAATTGCTCTGCTACATTTTGAAGGCAGGCAGCTTAAACCCAGGCATACGGATCCTTTTCCCTTTCCATCTGCCCTTACCCACCCTACTTACAATGAGTAGGAGGTTGTACAGTCATGCACTGAAGTACATTTTGACAGTCAGTACCACTATGATGGGCTACCACATCACGTCCTTGGATATATATTTTTATCTGCACCTTAAGGGGAGTAATTTTCCAAGCCATTGTTCAAAACCATGATGCAGTTATGCGTTCTTTCTTATGCTCCAATGATATTCCCTGTGCCATCATTGTACCAAAGAGCCTTTTTGTTACCCGGCGAAGAAAGCAGCAGCTGAGCATGAATGAGTTGTTTGTGTGTGTGAATCCAAATGGCTGATCATTGTATGGCTGTAATCAGCTCACGGCTGGCAGCTGCTGGTGATGTCACACATAGCCTTGGTTGACATCATGCAACCAGCCAGGAGCAGTTTTGTTGCCAGGCAGCCTGCTGCTGCTCAAAGAGAAATGCAATCGATCACTGCCCTGCAGAAAGGCTACACTTGAAAAACACTGGCTCTACTGACTGAGCAGCAGCAGGTCTGACTTCAGGTTGAAGATCACTCCTGGCAGTGTTAAAGACCAGGTTGGATGGAGCCTTGGGTGACATGGTTTAATGTGTGGTGTTGCTGCCCATGGCACAGGGTTGCACTAGATGATCTAAACATCTTTTCCAACACAAGCATTCTATGAGTCTATGATTCTATGAAGATGAAAAACAGCCTCTCAACTGGATTCCCTGTTCATAAAGTTTGCCAAACAGCAGAGGCAGATACTTTTGCCTGCAGAGCTACGTTGCTGAATTCCGTCTCAGTTTGCTTTGATTGCTGCAATCTCCTAATGCCATCTCCTTGACCCAGCTCATGTGCAGAGCCTTTTTGATTTGCCAGTCAGATCCCAGGCTCAGTTGCTTACTCTTGCTGTATTTGAAAATGGGTGAGTCAACTGAGACTGATGTGTGCTGGACCACCTCCATTCCATCCCTGCTATGAATGTTGTCATCAGTTGGGCCACTGCTCCCATTCAACTTGCAATGGTTAAGACTCAGGCTTTGCTAACAAAACCCCTTTAATTTATGGAGTAGGCTTCTGCAGGAGTTGAGGGCAGCATATACAGCCATGCCTTCACTGCTAAGGGCAAGAGCAGTCTTATCTTCCCAGGATTTTCACTGACCCCTCATAACTGCTCACAGCAGTGAAAAACAGCAATCCACCTCCTGTCAGTCAAAGGCTTCTTGAAAGGAGAAAACAGTTATTGAACAGCATGAGACACAGGAGTGGGACAGAGAATCTTTTTAGTAGGATCTGTGTGAGGGCTCCTCTAACTCAATATTTAGTCACCTGAAGTGTGGTGAAACACCTTAATTGAATGAAGTGGTAGCCCTAAAGGGTGTTACAAAACCTCCTCAAACTATGTTAGAAAAAGCCTCTCCATAGGAAATGTAGCAAAAGATAATGCTGGGCTGTGCCATTCAAGGGGATTCTCCCTGCTGTCAGGATAAGAAGAGGCACAGCCCTTTTTTCACCAGAAAACAGTAAAAAATGATTCCCCATTTTCTACCCTGAGAAAACTCAATAGAGAACTGCCTGAAGGTCTCTGTGAAAGACAGGCTTTACTTACCTTTAGTGCTTGAAGTTAGGCTTGGCATTCAGCAGGGAGTTTAGGAATCTCTAGGGAGTTTGTATATAGTAATCGTGGTTAAGATTTATCTCCAAATTAAGACCTTAACTTCTGGTGTGAATATATTGCTATCTACATATGAGCAAGGTGTTCATGCTTCCATTATAGTCAGGGAAGACTGAGGACTCTCCTGTGTTGAAAATCACAGGCAGTGATGACTGTTTTAAATTCTTTGTAGTATCTGATTTGGTTTTGTTGGGTTATTAGTTACTCACATTCTCTTCTGAAATGAGAGCTGGGGCCAGGCAGGATGCAGAGAAGCTAAAATGCACTAGGCTAGGTTTGGAGAGCTGACTCCAGTCTCACATGTCCAGTCAAACTCAAAGCTATCGACTACGAGTAAGAATAGGTGATTCCCCAGGAAAATAGTACCTTAAAGTATTTGATCTCCAATTTTTTCTTCAGCAAATGTAAGGTTATCCAGGGATGACAATAGAAACTCACAAGACACAAAAGCTGTGATCTTTCCAGTGCCAACAATTCCTAATCAAGAACATCCCAGTCACAGTTAAATATGCTCCAAACATCATATTATGTTAATATATTAATGACATGTAAATGTTTTCAGAATAAACTACACTCATGTAAATTTGTTGGCTCTGAACTTATTTTATTCTGACAGAGCAGTATATTTGATCTGGGCACAAAACAAATTAACAGTTTCAGAACTCATTAGTATATGTGAACATCAGGCAAAGGTGACAAATCAGTTTGGTAGACTTCCATTATTTTAGGCTAAAAAGCCAGTTGTTTGGGTGGTTTGGGATACCTGGTGCAAAGCATACTGTTGTCTTTGAGAGTTCTGCCAGGAACTAAAAAGGAATTTAGGTCAGATCCTTGGACACAGTGCCTAATGCAGAGACAAAACACAGAATAAAGTTTAGACTCGAACTCTGTTAATAGGTCTATGGAATTACCAGCTGGAACAGGCTCAGTGGTATTAGGTCGTTTAATTGTCCCTTTGTGTAACACTCACTGTAGGATTGTTCCCTTCGGTATAACAAGTCTCTGGTGCTTTATTTTAATTGTTCAATAAATTTCAGAGATGCAGTAATTAACATGGTCTATTAAATATAATCAACTACTTCCTTCTAACAAACTGGAAACAAAGAAGAAGAAACTTCAGTCAGGTGCATCATTAGCCAGTACTCACAACTAATCCACTATTTGCTAAATCTTAAGGACTATTCACAAATATTTGGTTATGCAGTCAGATCTGGATTTCTTCATGATTCTAGTAGAATATATTGATTCATGCACAATGAAAAATTATATCACAATATTTGGTACCAAATATGTGCGTTGGGGAATGAAATCAAACAACACAATTTACATTGGCAAGAAAACATATCTGATTTGCTTTTGTTGTTGATGCACAGGCACTGATGCTTATTTGAGGTTCCTTGTGTGTGTGAAATAATAGATAAGAAGGAAGGAAATAGAGGAAATAATACCAAAATTTCCAGAAATTGCTGTCACCCAATTACAAATATCTGAGATTTGGAGCAGTAAGATGGTTGACTTTACGTATTTAAAGTGAATGACAATAGTTCCAGTCTTTCATTAAGGCTGAGATTAAAATTAAGCAATCTAAAATCAAAGAATAAGATATCTTTGCATTAGTCTGGACCAGCCAAATACCTCATGTATGCTGCTCATCAGAGCTTACTGAAGCAGTCCCTGAGGTATCAGTGACCTGAAGCAGCCCATCCAAAAGAAGCAATGCAATATATCTTGTGGGAATACACAGCTCTTCTTGACATCTGTTAAGCTATGCTGAGACATCAACCAGTGCGAGTACTCCTGGACTCAAGAGAGATGGTTCCTTTGGAAGGCACTGTTCTGAGCCCAGTCTTCCTTCAGATGAAGTGTCAAGCCAGATGTCCCCATATCACCCTCCATCACAAGATACCAATGTGTCTAAAGTCACTGTTACCTGCTACTCTTATCTGGTTTATTTCCTTCATCTTTGCTGTGTGATCACTTGCACAATAAGATGTGTAATCCTTATTTTATTCCAAATGAATGAGTAAAGCTCTTAATTGTGGTAGGACTTAAGACATATTTCTAAGAGTCAGGACCAAAACTTATTATCTTGGTTTTTCCTGCATCCTGTTTTCAGACAAATTGCAAGCTGTTTTGGGCATATGCCTTCTTCCGTCAAGATGGCATGTCCCGTAAGGCAGCATGCTTGTGTAAGCATGTCTTCCAACAGTTATGTGACTAATAAAAATAAGAGAAGAATAATGACAGGAATCGTATCTCTGTCTCTTTCCCTTTTAGTTCTTCCATCTCCTTACATGTTCTAAGTGGTGTTTTTAAATGAAAGAATTTTAGACAAAGAAGAGGCTAATGAAACCTTACATCAACTGTTCAAGAAAGCCTTTGTCCAATAGAATGTGATCCTCATGGGTAACTTCAACTACCCAGACATTTATTGGGAAAACAACATGGTGGCTGTTGTAAATCCTGATTTATTATCCTGCTGACTAGGCCAATTTGTCATGAATGACTGATGTAGATAGCTTAAAGAATCACTTCCAGAGATATTAGGAAAGTGTTTTTAATGTGATGCTGTAAAAGTGTGACTTAACAAAGTTCAATGGCAAGGTTCATTCTATTACTTACTACATGGATGAAACATACAAAATGGAATTAGGATCAAAATTGAATTAGAATCAAACTAGAATAATTTATACAGAAACCAGAGACACAAAATGGTAAGGAAGATGCTCCTGTTGAATGACAAAGTTCAAAACAGACACCTTGCTTTCTGAACTCCTCCTCAGAGAAGAGTTTAGATGACCTGGATCCAGACTTCATCAACGGTTTATGTCTAAAGGATTATATATGCAAAGTTTCTAAGAATTAATATTGAATATCAATTTAATTAGTATTTATTCAGCATACAATCAGTCACAAGGAATTTCAAACCTTGAGAGGCCTCCCAGCTCTGGAGGCTATGCAGCATGTCTCATGCCTCCCCTAAGGAATGACATTTTACTGCATCTCTTTAAAAGAAGGACAGAAGAAACCAAAAGCACATATCTGAAATTTTTCCAACTCTGTGAATATCAGTCATTAAAAGAAAATCCACAGATTGATTTAAAAGCCTGTTTTCTATTATAAACTGTGGGAAATGGCTGGTTCTTTACAATCTTATGATTTTATCTCAAAGAAGACAAAATAATAGCAATAATTAAAACAATTTTAGGTACCACATTCATAATTTCTAGGTAACATTTCTTCACCTCTAATTCTAGCGGATTATTCAGAATGTTTATTTATATGTATATATGGCAACCTTTTTGAGAAATCCAGTCAAGGTCAGTGATTAAAGAAGTCAAGTAATAGAGGTATGGCATTCATGACTTTGTATCTGAGGTTACATCAGCATTCCCACTAAAAGCTCAGTAAGAAGTTGCTGCAGAACTATCTTTAGTTTGTCTTAAACATAAATGCATTTTAAGTGTTTAAGAGATTTTTAAATCATATTAGTTTATGAAATGAATGTGGTCTTTCACACCCCTGTAGCATAAAAGCACATTTGCATCTTCTGTGTTCCTATCATCATTTTGCTTTTCTGCCTCAGGTTATAATGTCGTCAGCTCTAACTGCTCAGGATAACATCCTTCTTGCTTGGCCATTGGCATTCCCATCTCACTAGCATTTGGTTTCAGATAAAGAATGCTCATTTGAAAGGATTGTCTCGAAATACCCCTCAATACGCTTAGGTTCATACCAATATGTTTTGGTTCATATCAGAGGGTTGCACATTACATTCTTTTTAGATGAATTTAAACTGGAAGATCTGCTTTAGGACAGTTTTCAAGTCACAGACACATATTCAGTCCATGAATTAATATCAAAACATATTTATATAAAAAACTTTGAAAACAGGCTGTGTGGATCTTAAACTTCCTTCACAAACTGTTTCACTTTGCAGACTTTCCTCTGCTGCACCACACTACTTGTTAACATCAAATCAGTCCTTGGACAGAAGCACACAATATACAGAAGATGCTTATCTAACACTGTATTCCTCTTGAAAGTCAATGGGCATCTTGCTACTTCATATCATGCTGCCTGATTTTATCAGTTCTAGGGATACTGCTGAGCTCTCTAAATAGCAAATAGTTAAGACCTTACCTTATTAGATCAATACATATAAAGGACCAGACAGTGTTCCATTTAATTCAATAAGCACTTTACTATTGATTTTAAAGCATACAAAACAAGATTTCAACATGAGAATATTGTTGATTTCTCATTTAAATTTTAATGAATGATTAAAAATAGAGAAACTGATCTTAAGGAAAATCAAATGAAGGTATAGTGCCCTGTTTCATGTAAAAAATCAATTTAACTGGGTCAAAGAGAATCCAGATAATCTGAATATTAAAAATGTATGAGTATTAACCTTTGTTAGAAAGTAACTACAACATAAAGTCATTTGTTGGAAGAATAAAAGCAAAACAGCAGGGGTCTGCATAAAGGCTTCCTTTAGGAAAGTACTTAACCAGCAGCTCTATTTTCAGCTCACGTTTAATCCTTTTGAGTTCAGCGACTTAAATCTCTCCCTCAGCAAGGAACAAATTCTGACTTAGGGCCTAGCTGCCTTAATTCTGTGACTAGTTCTAGCTTAGGCCAAAACCCACAACAGACAATACAAGTGTTTTCCACGAGTATCAGCACATTTTGGACAAGGCAAAAGATACAGCTAATCTGCATATCTATTATTCAGGGAGTTTTGCTCCTCTAAAAACAGAAACACAGGATAGAGGCAGATATATTACAAACTAGAATGTCTAAAACACACAAACTATTGAAACAGATAATGGAGGTGGAATGAAGATATCACACATCAGAATAAAAATACTGTGTAATATGTTGTAATGTTTAATGAAATAGACGATTTGTTGACAGAATGAGAATGATAAAGGGAAAATGAGTAATATAATCCCATATTTCCTGTAGGACCGAATCCTCTACCTGCTTGTCAGTAATACACAGCAGTGGCCAAGCACTCTGGCTGAAATTTAAAAGATATGAAAAACTATATCCATTAAGACACATATGAGAAGGTCAGGAGTTTGCAATATAGTTACTGTCATTCATTTGCCCTTTTCAGGCTGGGCCTGCTCTTGGAACTGATTGCTTTTGCTTGGTTTGTCTCTTGGGAAAACTTCAGATATTTAATTTTTGAAGAAGAAACCCAAGAGTTTTGAAGGAACAGTTACTTATTTTAGGACATGAGGATATTTCTGGAGGATTCTGTGCTTTAAAATATCAAATCAGAAGGTCAGATGACTACATGAGTGAGCATTGCACATAGCCAGGCCTAAAGCAGCCCAACAAGTTACAAATGCTAGCCTGCAGAATTCCAGATAAATAATTGAACCTACCCTTTTTAAACAAGCAGGGAGAAAACCGAACTGCTCATGCTGTTTAGTGGTTTCAGTGTTCATGGGATTACTCAAGCGGGTACTACTCAGTTTACAAGTGATAGGTGTGATGTAGTGTTAAAGTATATCCCTGGCCCTCTGGCCGTGCACACTGGAAATAACAATTTATGGAGTTGTGTTTTTTAAACTACCTGTCTGGCAGCATTCAGTGTGATGCTGAAGGCGGATCCATGTACATCTATCCAAACAAAAATTCTTCTGCAAAATATTGCTTCTGGGCAGATATCTCAAGTCTTGACTTATATCTTTACTTATACCTTTATTTGGCTAAGTGCATAACAGTACTTTTTTGGTCTCTTGAGTTATACTAGATACTGTTAGGACTCTGCTAACAAACTATACTATCTCACAGAAGAATCTGATTGTTACTCAAAATGAAAATTAATTCTGTAAAGGCACCTATTTCTAAATTCAAAAAAACCTGTAAACTTTAGGGAGTTTTCTATTATTCTCTAAGAGTTTGAAGGTGTTTTTTTTTCTTTCATACACCTTTGTAAAACCATATCAAAATAATCTCTGCCCATTTCTGCAGGAATTCATTTGGGGACCAATTTTCACCTGTTCAAAAAGGGCCAGAGGTAGATTGCTTGCCCTTCCAATTATGGAAGAATTAAGTGAATTAATGATCTTAAGGTCTTTTCCAACCCTAACTATTCTATGATTCTAAGTGGCTGGGGGTGGAGGAGAAATGTTGTTGGAAATATGAATATGTTGTAAATCCAGTTCATCTTCCACTGTAATGTGTGATAAGGAAACTTCCACTAGTAAACCAATGTACGAAACGGAATCTTTAGTATAGAACATCAACAGAAAGAGCTGTTAGGACAATTTAGCTGCATCACAGTGACAGATGTAAGAAACAAAAACGATCCCCCTAGGCCCAAAATTCCTTGTAATTAGAAAAAAGGGGTTGGGGGTTGAAAAATAAAGCCAGAACAAAAAGCAGAACTGAAACATAAATCATTGTAATGTGAGCAGGAGAGGAGGTATTAGTAGCTGGAGTAATACCTCAGTGGCAGACAGATGGGCAGTGGAGCTGCTTTATGCCTCTGAGGCCACCTTGCAAGGTAAAAAATGTTCCCACACTAAGCATTTCACCAAGAGGAATAGCAGATGGCCTCTTTCTTACCCTGTCCAGAGCACTGTAATTTGCTTGGTGAAAGGATGACTGAAGACATATTACTACCTGGCTCCTGTAGGTTGCTTCGGAGACAGCTGTTGCTGTTTTCCTAAGAGAAGAAAAGGGGCCTGCTGGTGGATTGTCAATCATCTTGGGTTATAGGGTCACAAAGACAGAGTCAGCATCATACATTCTGAACCTCAGTCACAGCACGAGTAACCACTGCTCTGTTCCTGTTTAGATGCACTAATCTTAGCACAGATTTATCAGGTGTCTTGCCTGCCAGATCCGCTTCATCCATATGTGACTCTCAGTGCCTCTCACATGCATTGATAGGTGATGTGCTACCCCTGGATGATGATAGGTACAAACAGAAGTACCAAAACAGTTTTTCTTCCTTCCTCTGAGGACAGGGATCTACCTCTGTTTATCATTAATCAGAGGGAGCATCAGTCAACCAGTGGCTACAGAAACTAGCTTGAGCTGTTACACTCAATATACCTTATAACAATTCAGATGGGGAGGAGAAATAAAACATTGAACAGTTAACTTTGTCTTGTGTGTCATGTACACAATACCATCATTCTCTCCATTCTTTTCTCTGTTTCATGTGCATTCAGGACTGGATTCACCATCAGCACCCAGCATGGAATTAGATGACTTCACTCACCACCACTCCCAGCGTGGTATTAGATCCTTCTCTCCCACTGTTCTCTTAAATGCTTACAAATAGCCATAATCTTGTCTTATTAAAAAAAAAAAAAAAAGCGTATTTAGTCTCTTTGGGATACTATAGGATAAGAGAGTTATTCATAACAGGTAGAGTTAGTGAGGGATGGTGGTTACTGTGGAGGGTTTGAGCTATTTAAACTCAAACTGCTTGGTCAGTTTCATGTCAGTACCCTGCAAGATCATGGAACAGATCCTTCTGGAAACTATGTAAAGCACAAGAAGAATAAAGAGGAGATTGATAACAGTTAATATGGCTTCACTAAGGGAAAAAAATTGTGCCTAACAAGTTTGGTGGCTTTCTGTGATGGAGTTACAGCATCGGTGGATAACTGAACAACTGATATTACCTACCTGATTCATACAAAGCATTTGACACTATTCCACACAACATCCTTCTCTGTAAACTGGAGCAACCTGAATCTGATGAATAGATAGCTCAGTGGAAAAGGATTTGGCTGGATGGTTATACTCAAAGGAGCAGCTGTCAACAGCTTCATGTCCGAGTGGAGATCAGTGACGAATGGTGTCCCTCAGAAGTTGGTATTAGGACTGGCCCTGCTTAGTATCATTTTTGGAAACATGGACAGTGGGATTGAGTGCGCCCTCAGCAAGCTTGCCAATGACACCAAGCTGTGAGGTTCAGTTGATACGCTGGAGGGAAGGGATGGCATCCAGAGGGACCTTGACACGCTTGTGAGGTGGGCTGATGCCAACCTCATGAAGTTTAGCCATGCCAAGTGCAAGGTCCTACACCTGGGCCAGGCAATCCCAAGCACAAATACAGGCTGGGCAGAGAACGGATTTAAAACAGCCCTGAGGAGAAGAACTAGGAGGTGTCAACTGACAAAAAGCTCAACATGAGCAGTGTTGCAGCCCAGAAAGCCAAGAAGTGTGACCAGCAGGTCAAAGGAACTGATTTTGCACCTCTGCTCTACCCTTTTGAGATGCCACCTGCAGTACTGTCTTCCAATCTGGGGCCTATAATCCACCATAGCACATGGATCTGTTGAGCGAGTCCAGAGGAGGGCCCTGAAAATGGTCAAAGGGCTGGAGCATGTGTTCTATGAAGACTGAGGGTAGACCTTCTACCAGCCTTCCAGTACCTGAAGGGGGCTACAAGAAATCTAGAGAGGGACTTTTTACAAGGACATGTAGTGACAGGACAAGGGGGAATGGCTTTAACCTGAAAGAGTGTAGATTTATATCACATATAAGGAAGAATTTTTTCACTATGAGGCTGCTGAGGCACTGGCACAATTTGCCCCATCCCTGGCAATGTACAAGACCACGTTGGAGGGGGCTTTGAGCAAGCTGGTCTAGGGGAAGGTGCATCATCTGCCCATGCTCCTGAAGGTCCTTTACAACCCAAGCCATACTATAACATTCTATTCAGAAATACTGCTTTCAGATAATTTCTTTTATCCCATTTTCTCTCCTATAATTTATTTTTTTTCTTTTTTAGAACCCCAGGAAATGCACTGAAAAAAAAATATTTCCTTTTTTTCCTCTTCCCTTAGTTAAAAGAAAAACAAAACCAAAGAAACCAAACAGCACATGCTCGACTGACTAAAGCATATTCAGGAAAACAAACAATAATGAAACTGCTTAGAAAAAAAATGAAGCTTCAGGTAGTTTAGCGCAGGAGCTCATCTCCGGACCACGAGATGCCTGGCTCAAATGCTGGTGTTTATGTACTACAGAGCTAAAGTTAATTGTGATGAATCCCATTGTGCGTTCTTGGTAGCGCAAGATCTTTTAATGAGGGCCCAGCTTATGGAGTATTATCTGCTTGATTTACTAAGTAGAAACAGTATGAAGGAAATTTGGATGAACAGGGAGAAAGAAAACTAAGGATTAGTTTTATTAGTGCATTTCTAGTAATACACAGAGGGCTGGAGCTCATTTCAACAGCATTCTGAGAACATTTTTCCCACTTTTTTTTTCATTTACCAAGTACTGTGGATTGCAGGATACCATCATGTATCCTTACATTTACAAACTATCCGCCACTTACGAACAAGATTAATTCAGTGTATCAGGCATTTTGGAGGGGCACAATAATCTTAGGTCAGCAATAGAGGAAAGTGGAATAAAATTCCTGTTCTGAAAAGGACTATGATTTCCATAATCTTCTGGACAATTATTTCTGCCATTTACTTGATAGGCAAGTTGGAGTGACTGAAATTTTAATTCAGATATCTATGTTTAAGTTATACAGATAAATCTTGGAAACAGACATGAAGGCACTGTGGGAGTTCTGCTTGTCTACATCTGCATTAAGGGCAAGGAGAAAGGTTTCATGATATTGCCCTCTTGACCTTATTCATCCATAAAGGAGGAGTTGGAATACAGTCCCCAAAGACAGCAACCACTTGAGATGTCAACTTTATTCAACCTTCAGGGTTTCCAGGACAACATCCCCTCGACATGACATTTTAAGGAGTAGTAATGAAAGTCCATCCCTCTGACTTTATTGACTTTTTGGGGCTGGTATCCGGATGATAAAAGTATTTCATGAAAAAAACATTTTTGTGGAATCAGCTGTAAAGTTTAAAACTAAAACTACACAAACCTTGTGCCATATTGTAAGTTGCAACTAATTCACAGAATCAGAAAAGCATTGAGGTTGGAAAGGACCTCTTGAGATCAACAATCCCAACTCTGCTCAAGCAGGGTCAGGTAAAGCATATTGTGGGACAGCATCCAGTTGGGTTTTAAAATATCTCCAATGATGAAAACTCTGCAGTGTCTCTAGACAACCTGTGACAGTGCTGTCACCCTCTTGTGGTTCAGATGTAATTCCATGTGTTTTGGTTGGTTGGAGTATTTTGAAGTAATTCTTGTATTACTTGGTCCTTCCAGGAAAAGTCTGTCTTCCGCATCTTCTCTTCCTCTAATCAGGTGTTTATACAGAGGGATAAGGCCTTCCTGAGCCTTCTCTAGGCTAAACAGTCCCAGATTTCTCAGCCTTTCCTCATATGAAAGATATTCCAATCCCCAAATCCTCAATCATCTCAGCCTCTAGGGGATTTTGCTATTAGGTTAAGGTTTGTTTGTTTTTCTAAGACACACAATCAATCATGAAACACCATCAGTGGGAAATGATGGGTCCCTCTGGTAATGCATGCAACATTTGTGTCTGTGGGTGGATATATGGTACCACTAAGAATTTAGACTTGGGACCTGGGAGGAAAAAATCCATTTATTTATCTACTTCAAAGTCTGGCTGGTACAGTTTGGCCTTGTCTCTATTCATCTATTTTCAGACCTTCCCAGTTTTCTGACAGATTCCCTAGACAAAAGGTGTAGTTAGATATACTCAAAGAAACAACTGCTTTTCAAGAGAAGGTTGATTTTCTTTTAGGTAAGACCTGGCAACTGACTGAATGTACAACTCTCAGTGAAAAAGGTCAGCTGGAATAATTTATCATCTGAGGTGTGGGAATCTCCATCTGAGAGGAGAAAACTTCCAAACATGTATTTAGTTGCTTGTGATCCTTTAAACGTATGCACACTTCTTCATATTGAGGGATTGGGATTTTTTCAGCTGATTAAGCTTTACTTACTGATTCACTGAGAAAACAACCTTTTTTCTGTAGAATGGAATATCCATTTCTTAATCCCCTGAAACATTTATGCTAAGTGCTCTAGGAATGAATTTTGAATCAAAACCAAATATATTTAGAAGAATAGCTTCTTCACCTGTGCAGTCCATTCCACTACTTGTGATTACTCTGGACAGGAATCACAGAATCATAGAATGGTTTGGGTTGGAAAAGACCTTAGGGTCATCCAGTTCCAACCTCTCTGCCTTGGACAGGGACACCTCACACTAGACCATGTCGCCCAAGGCTCAGCCTTGAACACTGCCACAGACGGAGCATTCACAACTTCCCTGGGCAACCCATTCCAGTGGCTCACCCCCTTCACAGTAAAGAACTTCTTCCTTATATCTAACCTGAACTTCCCCTGTTTAAGTTTGAACCCATCATCCCTTGGCCTATCACTACTGTCCCTGATGAAGAGTCCTTCTCCAGTATCCTTATAGGCCCCGTTTAGATACTGGAAGCTGCCTCGAGGTCGGCAAGCAGCTTCTCTTCTCCTGAACAGCCCCAACTTCCTCAGCCTGTCTTCATACAGGAGGTGCTCCAGTCCCATGATCATCCTCGTGGCCTCCTCTGGACTTGTTCCAACAGCTCCATGGCCTTCTTATGTTGAGGACACTGGAACTCAGGAAGTCATCTTGGCTTTTAATTACCATATATATATAACTTTCATGGTTCTAACCATGTACAAACTCAGCAGTGTACCTATGAACTTTTATGAATTAATGTCTTCCTGTTAGACACGAAGAATAGTTTTAACCTTTAATGTGTGAATTCCCTTTTTACTGGATACATGCATCATGGAAAACTCAGATTAAGTTATTTAATTAAATTAGTTAATGAGTAAATATGAATTATCATTAATTCATTTACTCTGAGACTAACTGTACATATGCAAAACCACCTTAAAAGAAAACTAATTCTTTGGAGGAAAAAAATAAATTATGCTTTTGCTAATAGAGTTTGCCATATTGTCTCAAGCAAGGCTAAATTGCAGCAAGAGAGTAAGCCCGAGAGTAAATATGATTTGTGGTTTATTTTATTAGTGTTCAAAGATTATCCTGTTGGGAGGAAAGTATTTGGTAGGGAAAATGGATCCTGTTAATTTATCTTTGTTTATAAAACATTAAAGATGATGTTTATATTGTATATTAACACACCATCCATAAGATGGAAGAACCAGATGCTCATGTTATGCTTTTAGCTGTGATTATTTGCTCTTAAAGACTCTTCTTATGCATTTTTACTTTTATGGAAGGTGACAATTAAACTTCTATTATGAGTTCATTCTGGATTGTCTTTATTTCCTTTGTTTTAAATTAAAGGCTTTTTTTTTTTTTTTTCCCCGTAAAAAAAAAGCATATTGCTTTCTTCATTTGCTGTGCCATCTGTGTCACTGTGCATTGCTCTCCTAATCTGCATTCTTCAGCAATGGAATCTGATCTCTGCTGAAGCTAGTGGTCATTTGGTAACTTAGTCACTTAGCATAGGGATACAAGGGACATCTGCTGCAGAAATAGGCATAAATACACATTCAAGGCAAGGTGAGGTGCACCAGCAGACCTACTCCAACATTGTAATAGCATGGCTGTGGCAAACTGAAGTAGTCTGTATTTTCTAATCTAACTCAACACCAAGCAGTTTCATTTCTCTTTTCATTGGCACTGCAATCAAATGCAAAACCCAGATGGTGAGCCATGCACACTTATTGACAAACCAGCACCTCTGGCTGTCACACACTGAAGTTATTTGCAAAACGAATGTACTTAAGCATCACCAAACTTACTCCTTCAGGTTTTATTCTATGAGTAGCATTGTTGCTCTTGACAGGTGAGCATAGCTTGGGATTGGTTGGAAAATAGAATTACAAAAAGTAAGAAAAGATTAAATGGGTGATAATGATTTCTTTTCACTGGAGAGTACCAGACCCTTCAGCTTGAACTCAACTATACGAGTGATTCAGCTGAGGCCTGGAAAGCTTGTGGCAGACAGGAAGCAGGAATGGATGCAGAAGGCATCTTTTCTGTCAAAACACCAATGCAGCTTGAGAGGTTCCCTATTCCTGAGGCTATGGAAATGCTACATCATGAGGTTTGTGTGGGAAATGTCAACACAGGGTTCAGAATGTCTAATGAGATTGAAAAGAGCACCTGGGAAAAGAGAATGGAAACATCTTCAACATATCAGAAAGAGGTAATCTGATGTATTATTATTATTATTATTATTATTATTATTATTATTAATTAACATAGCCCTAGCTAAATGTAGAAGTACATTGAAGATTGGAGAACTCTGTAAGGGAATGGAAGGTAGTTTTTTAGCCATACTACCAGTAAAGGAGCAGAATATCTCCTATGGTAAAACCTATTTTTTAAAGCCAATAGCAAAAAAATTAATCTGCCATCTGCAAATAGCTTTATCAAACCATCAATTGGCACATCCCTTTTAGATCATACTGCAATGGAAGTGGATGGGAAACTCCACTTCCCTGAAACTCCTCTTGACATGATACAGGACCAGGGGAATTCTCCTTGGACACATTACACTCTAACTCTCAGTGCTTGCAGTATTAGAATCATAGAATCATAGGATAGTTAGGGTTGGAAAGGACCTTAACATCATCCAGTTCCAACCCCCCTGCCATGGGCAGGGACATCTCGCACTAAACCATGTCACCCAAGGCCTCGTCCAACCTGGCCTTGAACACCGTCAGGGATGGAGCATTCACAACCTCCCTGGGCAAACCATTCCAGTGCCTCACCACCCTAACAAGAAAGAACTTCCTTCTTATGTCCAATCTAAACTTCCCCTGTTTAAGTTTTAACTCATTACCCCTTGTCCTGTCACTACAGTCCCTAATGAAGAATCCCTCCCCAGCATCCCTATAGGCCCCCTTCAGATACTGGAAGGCTGCTATGAGGTCTCCATGCAGCCTTCTCCAGGCTGAAGAGTCCCAACTTCCTCAGCCTGCCATCATATGGGAGGTACTCCAGTCCCTTGATCATCCTCATGGCCCTCCTCTGGACTTGTTCCAACAGTTCCATGTCCTTTTTATGTTGAGGACACCAGAACTGCACACAATACTCCAGGTGAGGTCTCCTGAGAGCAGAGTAGAGGGGCAGGATCACCTCCTTCAACCTGCTGGTCATGCTCCTTTTGATGCAGCCCAGGATACCATTGGCTTTCTGGACTGCAAGCGCACACTGAAGCCGGCTCATGTTCATTTTCTCATCAACCAACACCCCCAAGTCCTTCTCCGCAGAGCTGCTCTGAATCTCTTCTCTGCCCAACCTGTAGCTGTGCCTGGGATTGCTTCGACCCAGGTGTAGGACCTTGCACTTGGCATGGTTAAACTTCATGAAGTTGACATCAGCCCACCTCACAAGCGTGTCAAGGTCCCTCTGGATGGCATTCCTTCCCTCCAGTGTTTCAACCAAATCACACAGCTTGGTGTCATCGGCAAACTTGCTGAGGGCGCACTCAATCCCACTGTCCATGTCAGCGACAAAGATGTTGAACAAGACCGGTCCCAACACCGATCCCTGAGGGACACCACTCGTTACTGGTCTCCATCCGGACATTGAGCCATTGACCACAACTCTTTGCGTGCGGCCATCCAGCCAGTTCTTTATCCACCGAGTGGTCCACCTATCAAATTGATGTCTCTCTAATTTAGAGACAAGGATGTCGTGTGGGACAGTATCGAATGCTTTCCACAAGTCCAGGTAGATGACATCAACTGCTCTACCCCTGTCCATCAGTTCTGTAGCCCCATCATAGAAGGCCACCAGATTGGTCAGGCAGAATTTCCCCTTAGTGAAGCCATGCTGGCTGTCACCAAGCACCTTGTTGTTTTTCATGTGCCTTAGCATGCCATCCAGGAGGATCTGCTCCAAGATTTTGCCAGGCACAGAGGTGAGACTGACTGGTCTGTAATTCCCTGGGTCATCCATTTTCCCCTTCTTGAAAATGGGGGTTATATTTCCCTTTTTCCAGTTGTCAGGAACTTCACCTGACTGCCAGGATTTCTCAAATATGATGGCCAGCAGCTTTGCAACTTCATTTGCCAGCTCCTTCAGGACCTGCAGATGGATCTCATCAGGACCCACGGACTTGTGCATGTTCAGATTTTTAAGATGGTCTCGAACCAGATCCTCTCCTACAGTGGGCCCAAAGTCTTCATTCTCACAGTCCCTGCATCTGCCTTCCAAGACTTGGGTGGTTTGGTCAGAGCCTTTGCCAGTGAAGACTGAGGCAAAGAAGTCATTCAGAGCCTCAGCCTTCTCCAAATCCTGTGTAGCCTGTATTGCCGGCACATTGATGAGGCTGGGAAAAGAGGAAGAAAGTTAGAACTCATACAGATCTGGAAATAAAATTAAACAGATTAACTTTTTGATTTTTTATTTTTTTTTTTTTTTCTGGCTCTAAGCACAATTTTTATCTGAAGAGGAAAAACACATTAAATTAAACTCAGGTAAACCTTTAGCTGTTTCAAGTGTTCAGAGCCCTTCCTTAAGGAGCTCTGTGTTGTCCATTTGTGCACAAATGCACTTGAGTTGTTTTTAATTAAAAAGTAGTTTTAATAACTTGCTTATTCTGTTTGAAAAAATAATTGGGTTTTCAGTAGGACACTCATGTATTAAACTTACTGTTTTATTAAAATGAGTCTATCAAACCTGGAACAACTTTTGCCTAATTCTCCAACATCTTTTAGAGCCAGGTCTTCTGATTACTCAGGTTTCTAAAGCCATTCAATTTTAAGGAAATGTTTTGAGAAGTTCACAGAATGAAGAGCTCAGCTAGTTTCTCATCTATTTGATATACAGCAGTTTTCTTAGACTTGAAAGTGTTATTTGCACTGCCTCAACAACCAGTGCCTTAGTACCGGAGCACTAAGACTCTCTCCCAGGACTGAAAATGAGCACTTCTCCAAAGTCTCTCTTTTTGTTTTATGCAGAAGAAAATTAAGTGGGATGATGGATTCATTCAAATATTGCCCTGGAAACTGAAGCCAGTCATCCAGGCAAACAGGAAGGCTGGAAGGGTAAAAGGAGTGAGAGGCAGTGCTGTAAGAAAGACTGAGCTCCTGTTATTCTAGTTTCATCCCTCAGGATCTCATGACTTCCTACCTTCCTCATCTTCATGCCACCACGCTGCTCTGAACCCAGCTCATACCACAGTGCTGCTGCCTCCACAGTACAGACATTCAGAGCAGAAAAGAGATGGAGTATTGGCTCTCCAGAGTGGTTGAAAGCAGCCGAGTGGCTGTGCTCTTGGTGCAAATGAGGGTGGCAAAGGATGGAAGACAGAGGATGGAAAAGGGAGATCCCTTTATTGTGAGATAAATGACGCACATCTATTTAACATGCAGAGGACTGTCTTATTTCTTAGTGACCTCAGTGTAAGTGGAAATCTAGGAAATCTTACAGCACATTTTAGTGTGTAGAAGTTTAGTCAACAACAACTGATATTTGTGAAGCATGAACTCCTGGCAAGCCCTTAAACAATTCCTTCTTTCCCTAATGGAGAAGAAAACATGCATTTTGGGGTTTCACATATCATCAGGCTGAAAATCTATCCTACCATGGCTAAGAGAATATAACATTGCTCTAAAATCTTGAATCCCGAGATTCTGCAGCTATCGATAGAATACATGAAATCATCATGAAGGCAAGTTGATGCAGAGACTTGGTAAGGCAGGTCTTCTGGTCACTAAGCCAAGACCTTGTACAACCCGAATTAAAATCTCTAAAGTAATAAAGTGTATAAAACACGATAGCAATCTAGCCAGAAGTAGAGAAGAAAGTGTAAAACCAGAGACCATAACGAGCAAGCCTTTTCATTTATTTCACTTGGTGCCATTTTCTCCTGTGCTATTACAAAATCTCACCTATGAAATGATGTTCCTCTGATTTAACAGCAGATTTCTCCCAGGTTCTTTTTTGGTGAATGAATCTGTTAGATAGGAAAGGTGTTTGCTCCCTTTATAATCAGTGCAGCATTGATTCTGTACATTGATCCTGCTTTTTCGGGTAATTTTATAAATTTGCAATTTTATCATACTAAAATGTGATGTTGTAATGTCAACATGATGATTTGAGATTCCCAACTAAGTTAAGGCTCTGTATTTGTGATGGCGAAGGGATAGGGAGCATTCTTTTGAAATAAATCAGCTGAGATTTCAGTATGCTGAACCTGAATCAGAGTTACCAAATTTCAAGGATTACAATATCCTAAAAATCTTGATTCTTGAGATTTTGTCACTCTCCTTTTCTCAAAAAGGGTTCTGTTTCAGTTTTGCCTTTTTTTTCCCCTACTAGGTTAAATTACCAGACAGTATTTCAAAAACAGGAATTCTCTTGGGCCCCTTTGTCCTTCTGTAGTTCTGTATCGCAGCAGAGCTGTTGCTTTTCTTCTGTTCACAACAAAAAAATATTACAGCTCGTCATGACATATCTGAGCTGGGTGTTGATTTCTGAGGCTTCTGCCAGGAGATGTTTAATAATACTGTCAGTCCCACAGAATCCATGCCGTGGCAGGTTCTGACAAGGTGCAAAATATGGGACAGGTGTGAATTTACCATCTGTACTGCCCCTACAATACTGAGACAGTGTCACTAGGAATTAAACTAAAGGAAAGACCTTGGGAAGTAAAGTCACAGCATATCTTGTGCAAAGAGGGCATAAAGCACTGGTAGAAGACTGTAAATCTTTGCTGCCCTAGTTTATAAACCCCATGTACCAAGGTCAGGAATAAAAGCTTGGAGTTTGTTTGTAGACATACAAATGATACATATTTTTTTTTTTGTCTAGACATTTGATAATACATAACCACATAACTGTTATCCTAGAAGACAGCTGATGAACTTTCTCATTTTAGAATTGCGTTTCCAAGAGTGTCGGTTAAACCTGAGCCAACCGTGTTATGGTGGAAAGGAACCTTTAAAAATTGATCTATTCTTGCCTAAGGGAATTTGTGACTGGAAAAAATGGTCTGAGAGTCTAGATATTTGTGTTTCCTTCTGGCTTTGTGAATAACTCACCTAATTTTAGAGGCTGTTATTCTTAAAAGATATTGCTTGGCCTCAGGAATATAATACAGAGCACCTAAGCTAGGCACGTACAGTCAAGACTGATACACTCAATAAACTTATTTATCACTATCACCTATAACAGCTAATTTTGAACAGTGATTCTAGGGATGTGAAAAATTTCATATTATTTAGAGTTTTACTTTGTCTTGGAAAGATTTGGCATATATGAAAGCATCTTACCAAGCAATTACTTGAGGAGGGCTATGTGACTATTCACTTGGAATTAGAGCTCCATGTCTCCCCTTGATAGGTGGTACTTTCCAACAGAGTAGGAGGTATATATATACATATATATAGGTATATATAACACTCTTACATACATATATATACACACCTCTATATAGAGGTATATATTAACAGTCTTACACTAGAGTAACACATCAGTGGCATAAGAAAAGGGAAGAAAAGTCTGAATATCATCAAATCCTGAAAAATGAAGCATTTCTGAACATCGGGAGACTTGCAATGTGAAGCTCTTCTAAGTTACTGTGTAGTTTCCACACACAATAGTTTAAAGTTGGAGAAGGTGGGAAAGGGAGAGCACTTTCCATTACTAATACTGAAGCTAAACTCCCGCACAAGTACCTGTTTAGAGCCTTGAAGCAAGGTATGGAAGGGTTTCATCTTCCCTGGAGACTGGCCCTGATGAATTCAACATTCTCAGTCTCACCCTAACTTTTGTGGTTAATTTACTGTCCCAGAAATATAAAAAAATCACAGAATAATTTGGGCTGTGAGAGGCCCTCTGGATGTCATCTGGTTCAACCCTCCACTCAGATAAATTCCACGTCAGATCTGGTTGCCTAACTCCTTGGTTTTAGTGTCCAGTGGTGCTTATTAAAACATCTCCAGGGAGGGATATACTAGAGCAACTCTTAGAAACCTGTTCCCATGTTCAATCGCTGTCAGTAATCCCGTGGACTAAAGTGGTACGTGGACTAACTGCGCTATTAACTGAATTTTCTGTGGGAAGATGCCACCTCAAAAAATGAATGATCACAATATTTCCCCAAAATCAGATCACGCAAAGGCACAATAAAACCAGCTAAATTTGAGGGCGGGGTGGGGGGAATCCCACAAAAATACTAATAGGTGACATGATGGTGAATTTTTCATGATGGGCCTTGGCAATACTCTTTCTACTGGCTGGCCAACTCTCCCATTTTCTGCTGGAGGACAGATCATGAGTTCTTTTCACATCTTTTTACTCTATGAAGTATATCAGGCTTCTGTAAAAACTTACTTCAAGCTACCTTTTGCTCTTGCATTGACTTGTAAGGTTAGCATGATAAAAAAGGAAATGCCAAAGGACTCGCAGGCAGATACACAACAGGCAAGTGAAGGTTCATGTACCTCGTGCATCCATGGCAGAGAAGCACTTGACTTCACCTTGTGTCTGCACAATGGTGTTTCTTCAAAAACTTGCCCTGTTTGTGGTTCACATAACAAGTTTTCTGTGTTAATCACTGCACCATGTATCCATGCCTGAATGAAAGTAACTTTGGTGCAAGAAACAGAAGTCAAGCCTAATAGTGCAAAACTTCATAACTTTTAAAGGAAAACCCTCATGAAGAAATTAATATGTTTCCCAGGAGTTCCTTGATGCCATCTGTGATGTTTTAAAAATAGTTGTTAACTGACGTGCAAACTGCACCTTTCCATATCTCCCATTTCTACAAAAATAATGTGATAGTCTCTAAAGCTCACATGTATTTCATCTTCTTGTACAGTTTTTGTCGTTCTGTATCACAGGGTAATTCCACTGTATCATATACTAGAAGGAATCCAGCAGCTCCCTATTAAGGTTTCAGAACAATTTGGAATAAAACATGAACCAATAATTTTCCATTTCTCTTTGTAATAACTGAATTGATGCTTAGTTTTAACAGCCCAACTGTGCACAGGCCAGTTTAGCAACAGCTTAACCCTTGTATTGAAAAAAATAAAGAAATACAATATGTTTTCCTGATTTATTTTAGGAAAACACTGAGTAAATCTCATTTTTTCAGAGCAAAGGTTGATAAAATAATTGCAATAAAATATGAAGTTCTAACTTTTTGACCTATATCTGATTGATAAAATGGATAAGATTTAGTGCCTTCTTCAGGCCACATAGAATTATTATTTTTTTAAAACATAAATATAATTTACATTTTTTTTCTTCAATGCTAGCTTCATAAAGAGGCTTTAATTGTAGCTATGGAATGGAAAGTGACAGAACATCCATTAGCTGGAGAGAGGAACTGAGCCAGTGTTTGTATGTGTTTGGTCTTAATGCGCTACATGTGTCCCCATAGATTTCTGGTCAGAAATTGAGGCATAGAGGGAGAATTTACTTACCTGACTGTTGCCCAAGAATTGCTCTTCCAGTTGAACAGTTTTGATGATTAGTTGACTGAAGTCATGCTGTTGAGTCTCACTGCTTTTAATGCCTATTGTCTTGTAGCTGTGGAACAAAATGGAATCTGTACTATCACACTGAGGCTGCACATAACTCATTCCAGGGCTCTTTGTCTGCATTTTTCTTTTATATATACACATTGCAAAAAGAACAAAACAAAACATAATATTCATTTGTGCTTGTTGCTTCATTCCTCAAGCAGTTGCTGCGGCAGAATTTTCTTTGACACCAAATGCAAACATCCCTCACCTTTGGTTTTTAAACCATGCAGTAAATGAGTGTAGAGCTGGACTTATGTACTGTATCATGATATCTTCGAAACTGACAAAGTTACCAGGCTGATCAATAGAATGAAGGACACTGAGGAGCCTCTAGAAAAGCTCTACATGGTTTATGTGTCTCAGATATTAAAAATCCTGGTGGAGTAGTGGACTGAAAGAGAAAGTGTATCTCACAGCCCATCGGGGGAGTCTGCATCACCTTGCCTTAGCCATCGGAATGCTAAGATACTCATCCAGGCTCTTTTGATGAGAAAGTTATTACCAGACACCTCTTATCAAAACGTATGATACCTAAGATAATTAGGACAAATTACCCTATAAAGGATTCTATTTCTCTACACAATCATTAGATGGAGTATAAAGACTAGCTTAGACTAGACGTTTTAGAAATGTTACCTTATATCAGATAAATCCTAATGTAAATCTACAACCAATAAAATATAGAGTTTGAACATATTGGACAGATCACTATGCCTAAAACAATTCCTTTTTAGAATAGCTCAATAAAAATGGTACCTTTTCAGAAATAATAGAATATAGAGTCAATTTAGCTTTATTGCAATGAGCAGAATAGTACAAATATCAAACTAACTAATCATTCACCCCAGAAACACTGCCTGATTGTAAAGGGGAACAGTGTACGTTGATATAGAAAAGCCAATTAATATTAGACCAGGCAGTGTAAATAAGGATTATTAAGAGTTGACGAAAGTGTATTCTTTTGTACATCCTAAAGAGGTGTTCTTGACATTAAAATAGAACATTGACTTCGTTGTTATTTCTACATATTTCTATTATTAAATTGTGGGCAGAGGAGGGGGAAATATAAACACCCCTTCCTCCACCCAAAACCCACCCAAACCAAACCATAAACACAAACCCAAAAATGCTTGAGAAAGTCTGTGTCTGACCTATCAGGATAATTTTTAAAGCATGTACTGAGTTAAGTAATCAGGCATTTCTTATCCTGTAGTAAAATGATGCCTCTTGATGCAATTAAATGGCTCAAGATTCAGAAACCCAGACCTACCGGTCTCTTCAGCTTGTGACAGCCAGTCTTGTGTGAGAAAGGTCAGTCATGTAAAAGAAATTAAATGAGTTCTGCAAGGACTTAACTGGAATTGATGCAAAGCTCTCCAAACCGCAAAGGTGATGAAAAGTTCAATCAAAGTCAGATGCAAGGAAAGATGCTCATTAATATCCACATCACTGGGTCACAAACACCCTGCTCATCTGTATGGCAGAACTGTGTACTTAATGATGTGATCAGAAGTGATATTCGTGAGAGAACAATGCACTCCATCCTACCTCAGCACTGTATGTTGCATATCCTGCCTGTCCTCCTAAAAAGAATACGAAAATCTTCGTATCTGCTTGAGGATACTACAAAAGGAAGAAACACATTTACACAGAGTCAAATGAATAGTTCACTCAACACTGAATTAAATGCAGCTATGATTATTTCAGTGTTCAAAATTAAACAAAATATACTTGAGGACCTCTCTGAAAAATTGTTAGAATAAAATTTCTAGCATAAAAAGGTATTTTAGTATTAATTTAAATATTAATGATCATTCACTGATCTGAAAATGTATTTCAGTAACACAAAACAAGCAGCCTCTGAAGAATCAGGTACAGAATCATTCTTAAATGGCAGGTCCTTTTCATCTGGCTATGAAAACACAGGTAGTAATAGTTTTGCATGTCTAATGGCACCAATATGAAGCTGAGTACAGAAGCCATCTCAGGAGGACTTCACTTGTTTATATTATGCTGAAGTAAGTGGAAATATAATTTATTATTAATTTCAAGAGATTTATTTCTTCTGCATTTGCTTCATTATTATTACCACTTTCTTTAAGATTCTGCTTGATTTCTTCTCAGCATCTCTACCTACAGCTTGATTGGAAGACAAGAACATGTAATTATTTGATCACTTTTCATTTCAGCTGATTAAAAGAAAAAGGAAGTGTTTGCTTGGGCCAAAGGTTGTTACAGTGCATAATTAATTGTCCAATATCATCTTAATCAACAACTTCCCAGTTTCAGCTTCTTTGCATTTATCAAGGGAAAGGCGGGGTTAAATAAAGGTATTTAATCAACTATGCATGAATTGCCAAAAATGGATTTCTATAAGGGAGCCTTCAACCAGTTATTAAGAAAGGTGCTGAAGTGAAACAACCCTTCTCTAAGAGCAGTGGATTGCACTGGTTCGCAGGAAATGAATTTGAGTATTATTGAACAAAATATTTCAGTCACATGTTCCATCTCCATCTGCTTAATGAATTGAAGTGTCAAGAAAATTTGAAGAGGCAGCCCAGGAAAACAGAAGTGTAATTTAATGCAACATGACTCATTTGCTGGCCAAATGTACAGTATTGATGGGATTCCAGACAAAGCATTCAGATTATGGCTATTGTTAGAGGAAGAGGCATTGAATTTGTCCAGTGATTCATATGTTTAAAGGCTGATTACTTTTAAGAATCACAATAAACTAAACTAGTCACAGTCTTCTGGAAGAATTAATTCACAAAGCAGTAAATCTAATTACTTTCATAAATGCAACTTTAAGGCATCTCTGCATCTTTAATGCAGTCAGAAAAATATATTCTGCATAACTTTCTCAAAACTATGTAAAATCTGAGGCTGTCTGATAAAAATGTACAAGCTGGTTAAGCTCTATCAGTTCCTGTTATCTGCCTCATTGCTTTGAGTGTCTGTAGTTCTGGTTGCAATAACTCCTTTTACTGGACCTGGAATATCTCAGGGTACCATTAAATGGGCACCCACTCTGTTTTCCTCTTCTTGATTTCCCAATGCAGATATGTTATATATAAGCTAGTGATGTAACTTCTCTCGCTTTTTCTCTTTTTCTTCTCTTCATAGCACAACTTACTAACTGTTAATTTATTATCCTTTACCTGTGCATTAAATGCATTTTGCCCCACTCACAGTACTGCTGGAATGCAGAAGGAAAAAATTTCTTTTCTGGACAGAAAAGACTGTCCAGTATTGGAACATGCTTCCCAGGGAACTGGCTGAGTCACCATCCCTGGAGGTATTTAAAAGATGAGTATGTGTGGCACTTAGAGACATGATTAAATGGTGGCTTGCTAGTGTCAGGTTAACAATTGGACTTGATGATCTTAAGTCTTTTGCAGCATAAAGGATTGTATGATTCTAGATGGTCATTGTAGGCCCCCTCTAACTAAGACCATTCTATTCTATTTTGTTCCATTTTGTGTTTTATTCTAGTCTATTCTAATACGGTCACTTTGATGTTAATAATAGTGGAAACTAAAGCACAAGAAGAGGCTGAGCACAATGAAGACAGGAGCTAAAGACTAGAGAACTGCTGAGTATGTTACAGAAGACACAGGATTTAACTGTCCGGGGGAGCAGATGAGATGATTCACTCTGGAGATGATTGTTTTCCCCAGTGACTACTGAGAGACATCAACATTTCTGTAAGATGACATATAGCTTTTGACAGCTAAATACGTGAGATTAATCTATCACATTCCCAGTTCTTGCAACAGTAGCTGTACACACAAATCTGGATTTTCATCATTATCAAGTTAGGTTCAAGTCCCAGTAAGAAAAGCATTAGCAACCTGTCTTCCTGAATGCAAATATTTGTTCCCATACCTGGCATTTCTACTGAACTTAATGGAGACTATCCATACTACCTGTGATGGAGAAAAAGCAGAACAAGACATACTTCCATCTTCTGAGTCAAAACTCCAACTTCAGGAAAAACTACATACATTTTAAAGAGGTCAAGAGGCCTTAGAAGTCAGAAAGCAGGGCAAATCAATTAACAGATGAAAATAAAAACAATCAGGATATACATACAGATCCTGAGGATAAGGATCCCTATGCCCTTTGAACAGAATGTGACGGTTTGAAGATTTCCTAAGTAGCTTCTAGACTATTTAACAAGCTGCTTCATACTTCTCTAATTACTTCATTAAGTCATTTTTTGTATGCATTCTTGGCTATACTTTTGGTGAAGCACTGACACTAGATCTATTGGCTATGGCAGGGTATAATATGCCAGTTTAGCTGAGGTCTGAATCTACCACGTTCTTCCTTGATCTCTTACTTCAAACTGGGACTGCAGTTAAGTACCATTTGCATGAATTTCTAGTGCAGTCAGAACACAACTAACTGAATTATCAGTAATAGCACTTAATTATATGCTTAAAATTATAAACATGCTTCAGTGCTAATCTAGCTGAAGGCAGTCCAGAGCTAGGACCTTGGCTTCTGTGTCTGCCATTCAGTCTGTCTACATCATTTTACTCATTTAGAAAACAGAACCTTTGCCTAGTTGACAGACACGCTTATTCAATTAATATTTTGAGCTGCAGGAGGATTCTCGGAAGAAAATCATTGTAATGCAAAAATATTAAAGTTTTTAAATGGGATCCTTTGGTTTTCAAATGAACTCTGAAAGAACATTTCATGTTCAGACAAAAGATGAGTTACAGTAATTGTAGAGGGCCAAAAAAACCCCCAGTATTACAGAGCAATATCCTTAGTGTGTTAATACCTAACAAATCTTCTGGAATCTTTCAATTAACTCTTTCCCATAGAGAATATCTGAAGCTCAATATAATGAGTAACACTATCTTTCTGCAATGAATACAATTTAAATCTTAACAGTTTAGTTCCTGTTCAGATATCTGGAGAAAGATTGAGGGAAGGTTGGTTTGTCTGTGGCAAGATCCATTACAATTGTCAGGATTTAGAAAAGAGAGAGACATACCCCACCATGCAAATCACTTTTCTATTTAAAAGTTTCCTGCTTTTTAGGACTGAATATGGAACCAAAACCCTATATATAAAAATAATACCAATGGGTTTATGCAATAAAAATTAGAGATCCTTTATAGATTCTGTTAAAGCTATCATCTTACTGGACTGGCAGTTACACCACCCAGATCTCTGTTTGCAGGTAAAAGACATTTCAACTATTCACTAATGTAGTCAAAGAGTGAAATCTTGCATTTACTCCTATTTTGTCCTGGAATACAACTCAGAGAGGGTCATCTTATCTTGCCATTATGGAAAAAACAGTCTTTAAATGTCAAATACCATAATCTGTGTTATGTATCTTTAATGATTTAAAGAAATGAAAGATTCTTAAGTATTGTTAATTCTTATTTATGAAATCGATATGATTTCCCAGAGATGTACAGTAATTGAACAGGAGTTTATGGATGTTTACATAAACTGCAGGGTGGAAGTTTTTCCCATAGTAACTTTTCATTTATTCCTTTAACATTCAGTCTTTCTGTAAAATTTCCCACCTCAAATCAGCGGGTTCTTGCACTTCTCCATTTTTTGTGCTGAGTGTCAGACAAAATCAGAAAACCTAAGCTTTTCACTGGAAAGGATGCAAAGTCACTACACACACTGCATGGAGAAAAGGATTCAGTTCAGAACCTACATTGACAGCTGTTCATACCTCAAGCTTTTACAACTTCATTTTCAATATGTCACACCTCTATTGGAGACAATTTAAACCTATGACCTTAACAAGGGATAATTTTTGATTGAACTAAATACAATAACAGTATTAGCAATGGCTGTATAAAGTGATTCTTCTGCCCTGCCCTTCATGAGGGTTTCTTGCTCAGTTGAAGAAATAAAGTGGGAATATGAGTTATCATTTCCTTAATTTGTTTTCTTACCTGTTATCTGACAATTAACTTCATATAAAGCAAAACCTGGCAAAAAACTAAGGTAATGATTAAGGCATGAATCATATTTAATACCAGCATCTTAATATCTAAGTGGAATTCACAGTCACATGTACTTTATGCTGTCCTTAGGGGATTAGCCAAAATAATCAGTGCATACACAAATTCCCAAATAACAAAGCTTGGAAACCACTGTGAGAATCATTAAATGACCTTTCCCAACAGGCTACCTAGTTTTAGACATTAAGAGAATCTAGTAGTAAGGAAATTAATTTTCTTTTCCATGGGCTTTAATGTCTGAGACTGTTTCTAAGCGTGTCCAATTTACTATCATAAGCTTCAAGACTCAGATTCTTCTCTTACTCATATGGGCTTTTGAAGTAGACAAACTGTTAGGGGATCCTTCCAGAGCAGAGATCAACCCTGAAATATGCCATGTCCTTCATTATTTCAGTACCTGATCCTTGTCACTGACATGATAAATTCAAACTAGAGCAGATGAAGAGCATGCTTGTGAGATGAGGGGAGATTGAGACCATGCCTGATAGAAAGGGAGTAAACCAGCTCTGGTCCCAACTATTATGAAACCAAGGTTGGTGAATGGCAATGATAATCAGAGAAAGAACAGCACTAGCTAAACTAGAGCATAATGTGCACAATGCACAATGCCAAAAGGCTACATTACTTTTGCTAGTATGAGGATGACGATTAGGTATATTTGTGTTTGTGTTTTCTATTTGTGCAGTGGAACAACCTTTAAGACTGAAATAACCTTTAAGACTGCCTAAGGTGCTGCTACACTGAGGGAACTGAAACACAAAACATGGGAAAGTCCTTCTCATCATCAGTCCTTATAAAACCCACTTTTGGCCACTATTTGATAGTGAGTTAGTGAGCATTGTGAGTGCTGTTTTCAGCAAAACTACTGCAGTGCAAGATCTTTCCATAAGTATATCACCTCTTAGCAGTCAAAATTTGTTCCCATGAAAAAGCAATTTGAGACTTTCTGTGAGCAAGGCATCAGCATGTAGCAATTTACGTTTACCTCAGCAAGGAGGTGCTTCATCCTTTAACTTATGCCACTTTGAAGTATTCTAAAGGGGGATGTTGTGTATAGATAACATTAGGCTGTGATACTGCTTAAAGAAGAAATGTTACCTGTTTTTGAATTACAAAGCCATTCAGATTCCTTTTCAGCTGATAAAGCCAGTGTCATTTAACTTATCAGTTACATTAGAACAAAGAGATGGTGAACAGCGAGACCTGGACAGGCTGGAGAGTTGGGCAGGGAGTAACTTGATGAAATATAATAAGGGAAAGTGTAGAGTCCTGCATCTGGGCAGGAACAACCCCAGGTTCCAGTATAGGTTGGGGAACGACCTGTTAGAGAGCAGTGTAGGGGAGAGGGACCTGGGGGTCCTAGTGGACGACAGGATGACCATGAGCCAACACTGTGCCCTTGTGGCTAAGAAGGCCAATGGCATCCTGGGGTGTATTAGAAGGGCGGTGGTTAGTAGGTCGAGAGAGGTCCTCCTTCCCCTCTACTCTGCCCTGGTGAGACCGCATCTGGAGTATTGTGTCCAGTTCTGGGCCCCTCAGTTCAAGAAGGACAGGGAGCTGCTGGAGAGAGTCCAGTGCAGGGCAACGAAGATGATTAAGGGAGTGGAGCATCTCCCTTATGAGGAAAGACTGAGGGAGCTGGGTCTCTATAGTTTGGAGAAGAGGAGACTGAGGGGTGACCTTATAAGTGTATATAAATATATAAAGGGGGAGTATCACGAGGATGGAGCCAGGCTCTACTCAGTGGCAAACGATGATAGGACAAGGGGTAATGGGTACAAACTGGAACACAAGAGGCTCCACTTAAACTTGAGAAGAAACTTCTTCTCAGTGAGGGTGACGGAACACTGGAACAGACTGCCCAGGGAGGTTGTGGAGTCTCCTTCCCTGGAGACATTCAAAACCCGCCTGGACACATTCCTGTGTAACATTATCTAGGTGTTCCTGCTCCGGCAGGGTGATTGGACTAGATGATCTTTCGAGGTCCCTTCCAATCTCTAGCATACTGTGATACTGTGATACTGTAACAGCCTTAAGATGAATATCCTTCAATTATTTTTTATTGATTCAGAGGAAGTTTTATTTTGTTTTTTACATATGGAACATGATTGAAAAAATTAACCACAGGGAAAAAGAAAGCATTATTATTGGCTAATATTGTTGCTGTTTTTATTACAAAAATATGCAATGGAATAAAATGATCAGGGCTTCATTTTTCTAAGATTGCTGCAAAGGACTTGTAATCTATGTAGGCAAAATGTACTCAAGCTGGCACAATTTGAATACAGGACAGGCTACTGAGGCACACAGCGACTTCTAAATGGGAATTGGGGTTTTTAACCTTCCCTGATTTCCCCTTAGAACATCAGATTCAAAAGGGATTGCAGTGTGTTTCCCAAAGGGGAAAGCACTTGGGGAGTTCTGATTCACACTTTTGAAAAGAAAAGATGTGATATATCTCCCCTGTACACAGGAAATTATTCTTCTTTTTGGATAAATGTTTCTGTATTTTCTTCCTTTGCTATGTCAGTGTGATATCTAGCTGTTTACCACAAGAAAAAAGTTATTGAAAGCAATATTAATGATGAGGACTTGGAAGGCATCCAAATCACACCTGTGCATGAGGACAATGTCTTCAATGTTAATGGAAATTCATCTTCAAATTTTTTGTTCTAGAATAAAACCTGCTTTAACTTTGGTTATCTAAAAGTAGTCTAGTCTAAGCTAATCATTCATCCATAATCAAAGGAGAGAAATACTTACTTCTAATGAGTCATCCTGTCCTAGGACAGATAGATGTGCAGCGTTTTCCCCTTCATTGAATATAATGAGATCCTAGAAATAGATTATATCTGTAACTCACACACAATCAAAATTAAGGGAAATTATTACTGCATGAGATCAGAGAGGGCTGAAAGGTCCTGAACTAGTTGTAGTTCTACAACTGGGATAGGACAATCTTCTCATCTTTGACTTCACTAAAAATGCCAACCCATTTATACCAGCTCATTTAGAGATGAACTGTGAGGAAATTGGAAACCACTGCTGATTTGAGACCTGGGAAGCTTTTTGGGTACCTTTTCTATTTATATAACCTTCTAGTCTCTCTAGTCCTTTGAGATGACAGAGATGTATTTTTTACCTGCAGCAGCAATAGCGAGAAGGTGTCCTGGTGCAATGATTTTTAGAGATTTACATGATCTTCATGGAGCCGGACACTTTGTGAACCAGTATGAAGATTTTCTTTTTAGGGCAATAGTTTTAAAGTGTACACATTTTAAATCCCTCCAAACTGATTGGCAATTCGATGAGTAATAGCTTGCTACTTTCACTGCGCTTCATGCTAAATTTAATGTAATTATTGGAGTCGCGATTAGCCCTAAAGGCAGAAGTGAGACCAATTTTACATGGAGAAAAACAAAAGGCTTGTTATTTCCATATTTCTCAGCTGTGTAATATGGAACTAGATGATCTTAAGGTCCTTTTCCACCCTAACTATTCCATGATTCTATGATTCTGTGATCTAGTAAAAGTCATTTTTACCCATAGGCATCACCTTCATAGAATTCAACCTCACTTTCTACTGAGAGTAGCATTACAAGCCCACTGGAGCCAATGGAAGGACTTTCAGAAGTTACAGGAGTAATCTTTGCATTCAACATAGTGCTTCTGTGCTGCAGGGGATTTTCACTTTAAACAACTTCTCAGAAAAATCCTCAAACTTTTTACATGCCTGAATGCTGAACTCCTATTGCAATGTTCAGTCAGGTTATATATCCAGGTAAGACACAAGGGAGTAACATGCCAACAGAGGTAATTGTCTTCAGCAGTAAGCCAACCTAAAGCAAAATGCAGAAGACAGAGCTATTTAACCTTGATGTAGTAGAAGATCTGCTTCATCTTCTGATACAAGTTGTATCCTTTAAAAAAGGACCTGATAAAGAACTTCAGCTAAAAGGTCTTGAATATATATGGATGCTGAAACTTTGTGAGCTTTCTCATGAGCTAGACTTCACCTTCTTCTTGTCTGTTTTTACAGAGAAAAAAAGATTTTTTCTCTGTATTTAGACATGAAGGTACCTCTAGACTGTCTAATAGTACTTTAATAGTTGCTATCCCCCCATTTGAAGCTGCAAAAATATTGAAACTATATCCTGAACTCTTGCTTGCACTATGGGCTCTCAGTGCTTTCATGGTTCAAGTATACATGTGGACCTTATCATGCCTGGTAAGGTAGATAGGCCTTTTGATGTCTGAATCCAGAGACCTGGGCACCTACCAACCATTCCTTGGGCTGCTTCTGCTAATAGACATTGGTAGTTATTGGGCAAGGATGACTTTTATTCTCAGTATATAGGAGAAACAATTTGCCTGACTGCTCAGGGATCCCCAGAAACTGAACCAGGCATGTTATTTTCCGTTACTTATGACTTCTGTTCTTGACATAGGCAGCATGGCATGCTGTGAAGAGATAACCTGATTCAGTGATTTATTAGAAATGACTGACATGAAAGTCTTACTGTGAAGATATAGAGGTACTTTAAAAATCATGTATTTTCTGTAACACTTTGCCTAGTTTCAACTTTAGGATTTGCATTTTTAATGCTTTCAATTGTGACCATAGCTCACTTCCACATTGTTTCTGGCTCTTGGAAGCCACTGATGAACTCTGCTTATAGCTGCATTATTTTACCTTATTTGAGAAATTTCTTTTTGCTCCCAACTTGTTTGGCTAAAACTCCAGAGATGCTCTGCCCTCTGGGTAGGTTGAGAGAAGGTTGGACTGAGGCTTTTTCAGGACAGAGGGTGCATAAATCTAAATGGAATGACTTGGAACTGCCCGAGGTACCTGTCAGTGTGTTCTCATGAGGGAGGGTCTAATTACTGATGTCAGTTGGTCTCCAAAAGGTTTTGTATGTGGTCCATGAAGCAAGGAGGAGTGAGCTGAATCTAGACCAAACACAGCAGATGATCGCTTTTATGCTTTCATATGGCTTTCAATTTTTATTGCTTGGCAATAAAATGGAAGGACTGTCACTGGTTCCATTATAAAAGCGCATTTGCTCAGGGATTTATTACATTATGTCTTTTAATTTGCATCAAACTAGAATCTGGCACTTGGTAGTCCCCCTCCTCTTTTCCCTTCCTTTCCTGAGGTGATTTTTCTCATTTAATTTAAATATGCTTGACTGCTTTATAGAAGGAGGTTATTATATTATCATGCTAGCAGTCGATATGGCAAGGTTGTGTTACAATGAGTCTTTGCTCTCAGGTGTCTGTACCTTCTTAAACTCACAGCTCCATGACTTGAAAGAATTACTTTCACAACTGAAGTGATGCTTGGGGAGTTTCTGTGGAAGAGTTTTGGCTCCTCCCCAACTCAGTTCCTTTCTTCAACTTCTGCAGTAGTAACTGCTGCAGAAGGATGCCATACACTCCATCATCAATATAACATCCATTATGGAAAAGTAAAAACTATTTGGAAAGTATTTGAGTTCAGTAAGTTCTCTAATTCACCAAATAAGGAGAACAGGGAAGGCCAAATCAGAAAGAAGCTGGGAATATGAAATGTCTTAAACCAGCTCCACTCCTGCAGGAAATATATATTGAACCACTCCCTCAGCATTCTACATATGGGGGAATATATAAACATCCTCTGCTTGAGAATATTTATTCATGTTCTCAAGATCAAACTGTGAAATAGGAAGGCAGTTATTGAAAGACAAATGTTCAAATGTTTGAGTAATTAAAAATAACATCTCAGCCTTGGAAATCAGTTTTCTGGGAGAAAGAGAACAACATGCTTTCCAATTAAAGATAGGAGCTGAAAACCTAAGGATGTCCAAACCAGGAAAACAATGAAAAATTAAAAGGTAGGTGATTACAATTACAGTTAAAACCAAAGCAATAAACAAAACACCAAAAAAAAAACCCAAGCAGTTATGCAGCACTGTATTTTTAACTGCTTTGACTGACCTTTAGGAAAATATATAAAACTTCTTAACAACATTTGAAGGTCTGAGGTGAATCTGTGGGAACCAGAGCAATCCTCCACAGGACTAAGGAAACAGCCCACAGACACTGCCTTCTGCCAGTACCTCAGTGGGCATCTGAAACATTCATGCCACTTTACATGAATTCCAACAGCTCTTGTAGAGAGCCCAAAGTGAGTTAAGGACAAGGTAGCAAGTTTGAGTTGAAATTCATTTGCTTTTGTCAGTTCACATCAGATCGCTCATGTCATCCTCACAGAGATTTCATGTTTAATATTAAAAATCTCTGGAGTATCACATTAATGTATTCAGTGAGTTACTTTTGTAATTTAAGACCATTTCAAATACCAAAAAAACCTCAAAACCAAGGCATACTTATCAATGCAAGAATAAAGTCTAGTGCAGGTATCATTAGAACTTTATGTGAGCTCACCATCACTGCATTATTGATACCAGCATTTCGTTAGGGAAGGAGCTGCCATTTGAGTAGGAACTGTATTTCTTAAAGCATTACAGTATTTCTGTTATCCTGATGCTCAGGGTGATCAGTTAGGAAATTGCAATAGTGGATTCCTTTTTCCCTTGACTACAGTTCTACCATGGGCAGTCTAAATTTGCATGGAATTTTTAGCTCCAACTGTTTATGCTTTGGTGGGGTTTTTGTTATACTGGGAGAGACAGAGACATCTCTAACTCCTATGACTGGAGTGTTGGAAAACAGGCTCTTTAGAAAGGACTGGATATTCCTGGAATGCATTGATGATTAACTTCTCCAAGTGATAGAGGAGCCAGTGAGGAGAGGTATTATGCTGGATCTTGTTCTCACCAGCAAGATGGGGCTGGTAGAGAATGCGAAGCTCAAGGGCAGCCTCGGTTACAATGCCTGTGAAGTGGTGGAGTTCAAGATTCTCAGGGTGCAGACCAAGTTTACTCTTCTGGACTTCAGGAGAGCAGACTCTGGCCCATGTAAACAGGCTGAGAGATCTGGGCTGGTTCAGCCTGGGGAAGAGAAGGCTCCAAGGAGACCTTAGAGCAGCTTCCAGTGCCTAAAAGGACCTGCAAGAAATCTGGAGAGGGGTTTCTTATAAGGGCATGTAGGGACAGGACAAGGGAAATGGCTTTAAACTGAAAGGAGATAGAGTCTGGATAGGTGTTAGAAGGAAGTTCTTCACTGTGAGGGTGGTGAGGTACTGGAACAGGTTGCCCAGAGAAGTTATGGCTGCCCCATCCCTGGAAGTGCTCAAAGCCAGGCTGGATGGAGCTTTGAGCTCTGTCTTCATACTGTCTGTGTGTGTGCAGACGAATCTATATATATAGCTTTAACCATGAGGACTGCATCTGTTCAAGAAGAATATAAAAGGAAATTTACACGTGGTAAATTCTATTAGCACCCATTGACAGTAATTTTTAATAAATTCTACAGTCTCAGATTAAATGGGCTTTTTATTCTAAAGATTGAATTAAAATTTATATTAATACCTCAAGAGAAATTGATGTTCTTGATTATCACATTGTAGAGCATTTATTGTAAAGTGGTATTATGTTATTGGGTGTTTTTTTTGTTTCTTAATATCTTGTTCTTCTTATCTCTCAATTTAGAAAAACTTCGTTATATGTGACTTTTAAAGATTCTGAGTTTCAGACAGTCCCAAAGAGAGCAAAAAGAGTTGAAAAGTGGTTGATACAAGAGGAACATAAGTTATAAGGGAAATAGGGAAATAAAGGAATGACATGAACATAATGTGTCTCAACTGGGTGTTTCACACCTATTGTAAATTACAGTGTCTTCTTGCTGACCAGAGAAATAAAAGAGCACAAGACAATGCACTTGCTTCTCTCACACCTCTCTCATTCCCCAGTAGGATGGGCTTTAAACTATTTTTGCATTTGATTTCTGTTGCTGCAATGAAGAATCTTGTCCTTGTTGTGTTTCTTCCAACAGGGATTGCATCTGAGGGACTCCAGCATTTTCCCATATAACACAATGACTTAATCTGGTATGTTTTTAATTAAACACGTCCAGTGATACATTTGGAGCAGGCAAGGTCAGAGCAGACCCCATCTGTTTTGCAGCTCTGTCTACAGTATTATCTCCCAGTCAGGCAAATGCATTTTTCTTCCTACCATCAGCTCCTTTTTGTGATACTTACTTTGATGTTGCAAATCTGAGGGAGCTGCTGATCTCTTCTCCCTTAGTCCTAGGAAAAGGATTTTGACTAGTCCTAACTCTTCTGTTACTCCTGGTGGATTGACTGAAGAGGTATGATGACAACATAAAAGAACATGCCTGGCCCTGTCTCCCAGGCATCTAGATACTGGTAAGTGTGAGGAGATGGCAGCTGGTTAGTTGCTCAACTACATATTTAATCTGTGCCTAATACCATGCTGTTATGATGCTATATTGCAACAACATACGAGCTACCTCGGCTAAAGGCAGAAATGTCTGTACATGTTCCAGCAACTTCCCTAATTCACATTGTGAACATCGTTTAATGGAAGTCTATAGAATCATAGAATCATTTACTTTGGAACAGACCCTTAAGATCATTGATGCAATTAATAACACTTCCATGTCCACCACTAAACCATGTCCCTATGTGCCATATTTACATGCCTTCTAAATACTTCCAGGGACGGTGACTCCACCACTTCCTTGGGTGTTACTAGGAGTTTCAATGACAGTTAGGTGTCAAAGCCCATGTCTGAAAATAAGGTGAATCCGTATATCACATTGTTTTATTAGATTGCTATTAGTTAGTTAGCTTGGATGGCTTTTAATTACTCACAGTTACCACATTCTATAGTATCAACCCTGTATAAACTCTTTTAAGTACTCACAGTTACCATATCCGATAGTTTCAACACTGTAAAAGTGATATAAACATATCGATATATGATGTGAATACATCATAAGTGTACTAGAGGTTGTTTGGTGTATGGTCACAGCAAATTCCACACAAGGGGAATGGGCATCAGTATCAAACTTTTGTGATAGTCTGCAGTTTCTGAGATGGCAGGGTGCTTTTTTATAATCATTCCTCTGTCACAGTGGCAAAACATAAAAGAAAAAAATCCATCAATCTCAAATAAATCTTTGGAAAATGGAGTAAAAAATATAGCATAATGGTTGGGGTGGATTTTTATGGGGATCCTCTGAGGAACATCACAACTGAGAATCAGTTTAACTTAATAGTATTGTTGATTTCAGTTATGCCCTTTCAGGTAAGTCTGTGAGCACAGATGAGGAATCTAGGTGGGGTGAAAGAGGGGACCAAAAGTCTAGATAAAAGGCACTAAGTAAGTGTCATACATACTTAAAGTAGTTAACCGTTGAGAGAAATGAATTAAGCATGAATGTGTGAAGCTTTGAGAGTGTGATAATGAATAATAAAACTGTATGACTGAATTGGTAGGTTTTCTTTGAAGTCATTTATATAGGCAAAGATTAGAGGATGCTTATACCTGCCTACTAACCAAACCTTAACCTCTATCTCTTTATATTTCTTTGTCTTATTTGTGTTTCTGAAATTTAAACTTATAATGAACAATTTAAAGACGTGTATAAAACAACCATCTTGTTTGAAGTAAAAGAAAGAATGATGAAGCTCATGAATATGGGAACAACAGAAGACTGGGCAGAATTATTTCCTCCCATATTATGATTTTTTGACATTTTCATCACCGAAAATGATAACTTGCTGCTTGATTGAAAGCATGTGGAAGATCTAAGGGAATGTCTGGTTGCAGAATTGCCTTAGAATTGCCTTACTTTGCCAAACTAAAAGTTTGAACTCCACAGCATAAAGACTTCTTTGGACCACGTTTGGTCCTTGGCACCACTGTTGTCAGTTATATGATCAAGTGGCACACCTTAGCTGGAAATCCTACTGCCCAGTTCATCCTGTCCTTCATAAGCATATATGAACTCAGGAATTACTGACAAGAAAATAAGAAACCATGGACAAAACTACCAGATTGACAGTAGAATTTGTTTGTTTTGGTGGTCCTGCACCTTCTTCTCTACAGTGACATTATTCTTACCCTATTTGAGAAAACATTCACAACTGAATCTGAACCAGTCCATTTAATAATCCTTTATTATAGTTTATATCAGCCAAAGACTGCTTATATTTAGACAGTGCCAGCATAAAACATTTTTGACAGATTCAAGACTTGTTCACTGACTTGAAGTCATAACTAACCAGAGGTACAAGTAATTTTTATGAGGGTTGGGATAACTTATTTTTCTTCATTTTAAAGGTATAAACAGAGCTTGACTCTAAGTCAAGCACAAATGTGCTTGTGTTACACTTGAAAAAGAGGCTGTTACAAGGAGCAGACAGTAAACAGCCAGAGGGAAGAAAGGATAGAGAGATCAACCAGAATGTCAAACACTTACAGAGGAAGATCATGAAAGGTGCATAGAAAAGTAAGAAATAAGAGAATTCAAAACAGTACCAAAAAATACATAAGCATGTGTGGAGATTCAGACTGGAAATGGTTTAAGTTCAGATGTGACAGAACAGCCTGTGTGGGTAGGTAATTTAAAATATTTGCTAGAATATGTCTATCTATGTGTACATGCATATTTAGAACACTTATAGATGTATGCGTGCATAACTATGGTATAAGTCCCATTGGTGATTAATAAGGGCATCCAGGGTGAGCATTTGAATATGTAACATGTACACTGGATGTACATATTTTGGCAAGTGCTGATCACCTCAAAATAGATAGGAGCAAAATGCAGCATCAGCTTTATTGCCTTCTGATTCATAGAAAAACTCTAAGAACTTCCCAACAAAGTTTAAGTTAGTTTAAGTTGCCAAGCAGGTATTTTTTATTGCAGCACCGGGAGACACAGGGGATAGCTCCTCCGACCATGTCTCACTTAAGCACCAAACAAGCCATGATTATATTGTCATTAACCGTACATATTCATTACATTGCATGCATATTCATTAAGGTACTTATACATTGCATCATGTTTCTAGAAAATTCCCGCATGCGCACTGAAATGTTGTAGTGGGATTTGGAACCCCTGGTGGTTGTTTCTTCATCATCTTCCTCTTCATCACTTTGTCCTTTGGCTGAACTTTGCAGTTGGCCAGCCTTGTTGTCTGTTTGCCAGCTCCTTAGCTGGTTCTAACTGGTTTCCCTAAACATTAACTGAAGAGTCCTCTTCCTTATCATTGTTATAGAGTCCACTTGGGGTCTAGGTTGCTTAGTTACAAGCAAAAGGTTTGTTCTATATACAATGAGCTATTCTTCATTCTTTCTTGTTCTTTCCCCATCTCACTACTGCTTGCTATGGATATTCCCAAGTACCCAACAGAATGTGAGCATTATTGTTGAGAATAGGCAGTGCTATATGTTCTGAAAGTCAGACTAAACAGAGTGTGTCATAGGAACTCATAGATATATGCAACTGGGACAGTGAATCTCCCTGCTGAAGTCATAATCTACCATCTCCAGGATGAGAATTGGTTTAAGAGGAAATGAGGAAGTAAAGAAGTAAAAAAGAAAGTAAATGCAAAATGAAAACTGCACTGCAGGGTACTTAGTGAATATCATATCAGCAAGACATACACTAATGTTCTCCTATCCATTAGTTTATATTTTGGGTGGATGATGATCATCCCTTTTTCCCTCCCCCCATAACTGAAGATTTGGTCACAGGCAGAAAAATATGAGCGAAAAAACAGACTTATCCGATCGTCTCGTGGTAGAGGCTATTTTTCCCCACACTTAGTTGTACACACTGCATAGAAGAGTTTCAATAGGATATACCATGGGGTTTGGTATATCAGTACAGAAAAGCTTTGTTGAAGGTGATTAAAAAGGAAACATATAAAGCAGCCTTTTTTAAAAAGTTTCAGTTAAATCAAACGTGCTCTTTTTTCAGTCTTCACACTTTACGCCTAAGCATGTGATGCAATCATAACAAACTCAGGATTAATCTCTTTTCTTGAAAGCTGAGAAGTGGTTTATGCCCCAGTTACCTCTCCCTAGTATTAGAATAGTGGCTTTCAAGACAGGATAATACAAATAGTGGGATTAAGATCATCTGTTGCAGCTAAACCTACCCTTACTATGACTTACAGTTCAGATACTGTGATGAAATCCAGTCATGTTTAGAGAGGAACTAAAGTCTTTGAAAATATTTTATCTGATACAATTTGTGAAATATAGATTGATCATTTAAAAGGAATATTTTTATTGAAAAAAGACAGGGGACAGAAAAGCTGATTGGTCTTTATATCATCTTTCTCTCCTTTTCAAGTAAAAACATCATCATGAGCTTTTATCTCACTGCCTATCATCTAATTAGTATGAGCATGAAAGCACAAATGGGGACACTTAATATCACAAGGAAGCCTTCTGCTAGAACAGATTTTTTTCTCTCTCTCCCCCTTTTCTTTCATTGCAGGGAAGGATGATACATTTTATTTGAGGGTCATTTGTTAACCTTTACAGGTTAAGTACTTTTTTTCCCTAAGTTATCTGTCCGGAACAGCATGGATGTGAGAATCAAAAAAGCAGCGTTCTGAAGGCAAGGCACACAAGAAATGCTTCAGTTAAATTATGGTCCCTCTCACCTTCTGGTTTAATTCACTTGAAATGACTCAGTACTAAGCATGTCATGCAGTAACAATCTTGTAAAACAAGGGCATCAAGAGCTAAGTGTCAGCCTGCTAGAGCTCAATCCACTGCAAGTTGCTAATGTGTTCTGTGAGCTATCACCTAAACACTCAGGGATTTAGTCATAACCCCTGCCTGAGGGTGGAAAGGAAGGTAACTTCTCAGAACATCACTGAACATTTGATCACGCTAATCTTTACCTTCCCACTGGCTAGGAAGATTTACCAGAAATGAAACTGTAAAGCCGACAAGGTGCTGTTTAATCCATATGTTTACTATTATTCTTAGTGTATTATATGACTGGTATTCTTTAGGCCAGGCTTAAATTCTGCACAACTAGGTCACTAAAAAATGCTGTCTTGAATTAACATTTTGGTCTGTGGTGGCTTCATAGAACACTACTAATAAAACAGTAATAATGCAGAGTCATCAATGAAGTCATGTATTTATAATTCATTTGCAACGTGCACGCACACAAAGTCTACCATGTCTTTGACAATTTAAAAATATAATCATCAGAAATGTTGAACTGGGCAAATCCTTCATCCGATGCTAATAAGTGTTCAACCAAAGACGAAATCAAAACCTAGTGAATAGAGATGATTTGGCTCTTATCAGAGGGCCCGGCATCAAGGATTTATTTCATGGGTTGCTGAATAGACTCCCTGCCAACTCAAGGAACCATGTCATCTATTCATACTCATAAATTCTTGAAGCTCCACATAAAATTAATTAAGCCCTCAATTTCCCAGAATTTCAATAGAAATGATATTCTAAATCTCCTCTTTTCCAACTGTTGGAACTTACCTCTAGATTCCAGCTTAAAACATTTTACAGCCAGCTTATGATAACTCTTACCCAATACTACAATTTGTCTGGCATTATTTGCATGATGCAGTTCTCTACCAGTCAGTTAAAAACCAGATCAACCTTATTTAGCATTTAATTATAGCAATGCACTCTTCCACTCCAAGCATTGTATTACGTCAAGCTGGTACTATATCATATTTTTTGCCATAATTGTCAGGTGTCTTTTTGATCTCCAGATGGTATATTTAACAGTGATAGTCCCCATCATCAGATGGAAATTTAAAGAGGAGCTAAACTTCAGTTCTCCTATTTGTCCTTTGTTTGATTCTAACTGTCCTTTGATGAAAGAGAGTGGCTTGGGAATGTAAGTAAGAGTTTTGTAATTGGGAAGGACAAATATTTACCCTGGATTTTTTTGCCTGAGAGTGGAGCAAGGTACGTGGACTTTTGGTCTTTGTCTCTCATGTGGTTTTAGGTTCTTTTGTCAGCTTGAAACATGCAACCTAATCTTAAGAGAAGCAACGTGTCCTCTAATATGGGCAGGTCAGACAGAAGATACTGTGAGCAAGACTCAGATGTGGTGAAGATATATTCTGGAAAAAATGGTGTTCCATTCCCATACTAACAGGTGAACCTTTGGACTCAATTTATTATTTGTGCTTACTGAAATATATCTATAAGATATATGGCATTCTCTGTGCTTGTGCTAGAGCAAAAGAGACATCTAAGACTTATTTTCATCTTGGATTTTACTTCATGGACAATACCTTTTTCATCTTGATTACAATGCAATTTTGACATATGCAGAGGAAAAAGTAAAAAGCTGTAAGGATATACTCAACATTTCAGCTGGTCCTCATGCTGCCAGCAATGCAAAGTCAGCAGTGAGGGTAAGTAAGCCTAAGGGAAAAAAAAGAGCCAGATAGGGTATATTTAGTGTCTATATGCTGTATATTGACTATTCTCTTGGAACACCTCCTAGAAGACTGGAAGGAGTGAGAGATAAATTGTTCTTGTTTAATTTAGTCTCTTCTCAGTGTCAGAACCTAAATGAGTTTTGACATTGAAAAATGTTTAAATTCAGCATGGGTATTTTTAGTCATCTTTTTTGTTTATCTCAAAAAGCAAAATCATGAAAAATAGACTGAATTTTAACCCTTGCTAAGTGTTTTCAGAGTTTTTTCATCATCTGAAGAGTCACAAACTAAGTCTCCCCTCTGACTCTGTCCCCTCTAGTTTTTCACCTGCCATTCATTCATCACTTTCCATTGTGATTTTCTGTAAGTAGAAAACTATGAACAAAACTGGTCCCAAAGATAAAGATTGAGCTTGAAAAAAAAAGGCCAAGTTTGTTTTTTTAAAGAAAAGTAAAAAAAGAATCTTCTGAAGAGCAAGGTTTATCAGTATTACTATATGTCTAAATCCAGTGACTTCAAATTAAACACATTGTTAATTTCCTTACCTATCTGGTGAGCTGTGAAAAACATCCACCAGAACTGTCCACAGTTAACTTTAACCAACTTTTTCATAACCACAAAAGAAATAGAAGAGCCAAATAATTTTATTTCCACTAACACATTGAGATTTGCTCACCGGAATTGCTGAAACCTAGTAAAGAAAATCCCAATCCCAAAGCAACCAAACCACAGACTATATTACAATACATCGAGAGAGTGAACTTAAACAAAGCAAATTTCAACTTTACAATCATCTGTTTATGTTGAAGTAAATTGAACACTCATCATAAATATGGAGCAAAGAAGGTTGTTTTATAACAGGGCTTTTTATTAAACAGAAAAGCTATTTGATGGATTCAAATGAACACTCAATTTTCTCTTACCTACTGTTTAGCACTTATAGGCTTAACCAATTGTTTGCTCATGTAGGTTCCCTCTCACCCCACCATGAATGAAGCACTGACCTCACCCTGTTTTCTATCCAGGATGTCCAGGTCTCTGAGCAGTAACACTACCCTGTTTTACATGCATCAAGCTCCAGTCTGATGCAGTTTTCAGGTCGAGCAACAAAAGCATATTCCAGTTGATTGGCTCTTCTCAGCAGAATGTACCACTGCTGCCAAGAGCCAATGAAAGCTTTTGTGGATGATTTCATGGGACCTGAGGATAATTCACTCTGCATTAAAAGACACAAGCTAATTTTGAAAGAAATCCTCTTGCTGTCATTTTCTGTAACACATTCCATTTAAATAAATCCTTGAACTGGGACTCCTTATGCATAATATATGCTGTTAAACCAACAGAAAGCACAACCAGGACATTAAGAGTGTCCAAATGATTGCTTAGGTTTAGCACCCTGGCTGTCCAATTTCTTATCTAGACTATTACAAATAAAGCCAGAATCAGAAGATTTAGAATTTTTCAAGTGAGTGCTGAAGTTCAAAGAGTGCTTGTCTTTTAATAACAAGTACCGTACATATTTCATGGAAGTGTTAGCCAGCTGATCTATATGTTAATTAGGCTGCCATTTGAAAAGCAAAATGATTCAAGTGCTTTCATCTCATTTCCAACACAACCAGCCATGCCAAGTATATTAGGAAGCACCATTCCTGCCTATGCTGGAGTCAGCTAAGCCCCTTTTTAGGCATTAGAGGAGGGAGAAGGAAGCAGAGCTGACAATCAATTTTATGGCAGAATGATTTTCAAACAGAGAGCAATCCATTCAGAAAACAAAATCTAATCTAAATTCTCCATAGGGAAAAAAAAAAAAAGAGAAAAATCTGTAGGATTTCTGTTTAAAAATTGTGATTATGGTTTCCTTTTCTATTATCTGTCTGAGGGGAATAAAAGAAGAAAATAAGATTGTCAAAGACTCTCCATGTGAGGATTAGGGAACTGGAAGTAGGCTTGGTCCAGGTGGGGATGTTAAGAACTGGAGAGGCAGGGAAAGCAGGTGACCAGCATCTGGCTCTGGCTCCCTGCCTGGAACATTCTCATTGGAGTTACTTTCTGCCTTCTGGCAGAAAATGAAATGGACAAGAGGTCAGGAGGTGAAACTGACAGGAGTGTTCAATTGGCAGGAAGTTGACAAGATACAAACCCCTCCATTCTCCTTCCCCAAACAGAACTTCTTAAAACTTTAGTTCCGGGAAAAAAATAAAACCAAAACCCAATGCCAGCCAACCAACCAAAAAAAAAAAATCCACAACCTTAAATAATTTGAATTTCTTGTTTCAAATATACTGTTTTCTGAGGACAGGTATTATTTTCCCTGGTCAGATTTGGGATGAAGTCCTCAGGCTTCAGCACTGTTACAGTATCAACTTCAAATCAGAAATGGAGGGGAAAGCAGGGATATAAATGCAAGTGAGTTTAGCCTCATGACCTTCCCTTTTCGTGTATCCAAATAAAGAAACAGGCAATGGAAGGAACCCTCTTCAAAAGTGCTCTTCAGCTAAAAGTGTCCACAAAGATCTAGGTAACAGCCTGTTACATTCCAAAGGTACCATATGGCTCCTTGTGAATTCTGTTTGAGCTGGAGTCATGTGCCATGCAGCTGGGACTTGAAATCTTGAACTGAGGGCTCGTGATCTTTCTGTCAAGAGCCATGTTACAATACAAGATGACATGTACTTCATTTTGTCCTATAACATGAGCTTGGTTTTTTCATTAAGTATTATTTTTTCCAGCAAATGGGGTTATTAACAAGTCTGTCTTTTCTTAACTAATCACATACAAGATCACCTTAGAGAATACACACAGCACCCTATGAGCTTACCATTTGAAGAGAAACACTTCGAAATATTCCTTAAAAAAGAGGAGCTGATACTGCTATGGAGCAGCAATAAAAGAACAGTATTAGAAGCAGTCTGCATGGAAGTCATAAAACATATTCACTTTCCTAAAACATATTTCTACACTGGATAGTTCCGAACAAAGTTGGAAATGAAGCCATGTGCAATTGAATATTTCAAAATATTAGATACACATTGCCATTTTCCTCACTGTGTAAAGTTCTGGTTGGCAAAATATTTGACATTATTTCTCACATTCAGTGCTGGCTTTTTTTCTGGGTGCTGACTGAACTTTTCAAAACATTTTTCTTCTGATATCTTGAAACGTGTATTACCCAGCAACCCAAATTACAGTTACCCAGTGTTATCCACTACTGTAGGAGTGTATGATGGACTGATGATAGACTTTCTATGAGAATAAACCAGCTGATGTCCCTCTTTATAATACATGTATTCTAACAGTCTTACTGAAGTCAACGAAGCTGAGATGATTTACATCAGGTAATGATGTAGCACCCTGAGATTACATTTACTCACATTGCTTTATGTGTAAGTATGTATAGACACAAATTTTAATTTGCAACTTCTCTGTGATTTACTCGGATGTATCCCCCTAATCTGTTCACTTCTCCAGTGGAAAATTCATCTGTTTAAGCTTTTACTTCCTTGAACTCACTGCCATTGAGTTTCAGCATTGTCTCCAAAAGATCAGTTACATCATCATATTGATTTAACCTTAAGTTTCTATGACTTTGATTTAACCTTAAGTTTCTATGACTTCCTAGAAATGCAGATGGGTCTTCTTCACGGTCTAGTTGGGAATGCAGATGAAGATGACAACATTACTAGATGTTATGTCTCCAACTACACACTGGTCTGGTTTGCTTTCTATATAAACAAAATATCTGACCTTGCTTAGATTTCAGATCGTTCTGTCATAGAAACAACTGCAGACCCACACTGAGGAATGCTGCAGTAAATATTCAGAGCCATCTTTGCCCACTCCCTGAGAGTGCAAAGTAATTTCCTACCATATCAGTCAGGACATAACTTTTCTGGGGGCTGAATTCCAAACTGTTCTCAGAGGGTTGTATCTGTATTCCCTTTTTATATCACTACATTCAAGGACAGTTCTCTGAAACTTACAGAAAGGGAAGTCACGGGGAAGTGATTATGAGCAGATAAGACACCAGAATGGTAGAGGGATCAGTCTCATAAACAGCAGTAGGGTAACAGTAAAACTACTCTCTTACCTCACTCTCTGTTTACAGTACAAGGCTTTGAGATGGAAAAGAGAAGAAAACTTTTTATTTAGGAGTTGGAATAGATAACCTTTAAAGGTCTCTTCCAACACAAATGATTCTATGATTTTTATGATTTATCTTTGATTCTGTATCTGTCCTTCTTTTCCACTTTAGAACTGTCCTAAAAAATTTGAACAGAGTAACCCCAGGTATCAGAATGCATTATCTTCTGTTTGATGTCAAACTGAGAAGACAAGATCCAGTACCACATTTACACTTGCAACAGCAGCTTTTCATAGCACTCATCTGCACAACAGGACTGCCTCACCAGTTTCCCTTATGAAACCACTCCAGACATAAAACCTGTCACCTTCATGTGCCAATAACAAACAAGATTTAATTTAAACTAACCACTAGAATATCCCTGACCTTAAATGAAGAAAGTGTGAGAAAGAACATTTACATGCCGTCATCCTAATATCAAGGGCCAGTCTTTCAACTCAATTTTGACAAATGTTCTCTCCTTTTTAATTTAGTTTGCATTCATCCCTTACAGCACTTTAAAAACAATGACATAAGGCCAGTTGTTGCTAATGCTGGACACTCCAAGAGCAAATAAAGTAAAAAGTGATGCTTTCAAGGGTTGCAGGCTGGATGGCCGCACACAAAGAGTTGTGGTCAATGGATCAATGTCCAGCTGAAGACCAGTAATGAGCAGTGTACCTCGGGGATCAGTGTTAGGACCAGTCTTCTTCAACATCTTTGTCAGTGACACGGACAGTGGGATTGAGTGCGCCCTCAGCAAGTTTGCTGATAACACCAAGCTGTGTGGTTCGGTTGATACCCTGGAGGGAAGGAATGCCATCTAGAGGGACCTTGACACGCTTGTGAGGTGGGCTGATGCCAACCTCATGGAGTTTAACCATGCCAAGTGCAAGGTCCTACACCTGGGTCGAACACCAGGTCCTACACCCAGGCACAGTTATAGGTTGGGAAGAGAAGAGATTCAGAGCAGCCCTAAGGAGGACTTGGGGATGCTGGTCAATGAGAAAATGAACATGACCCACCTTCAGTGTGAACTCACAGCCCAGAAAGCCAACGGTATCCTGGGCTGCATCAACAGGAGTGTGACCAGCAGGTCGAAGGAGGTGATCCTGCCCCTCTACTCTGCTCTTGTGAGATCTCACTTGGAGTCTTGTGTGCAGTTCTGGTGTCTTCAATATAAAAAGGACATGGAACTGTTGGAACAAGTCCACAGGAGGGCCATGAGGATGATCAGGGGACTGGAGCACCTCCCATTTGAAGACAGGCTGAGAAAGCTGGGGCTGTTCAGCGTGGAGAAGAGATGGCTGCGTGGAGACCTCACAGCAGCCTTCCAGTATCTGAAGGGGGCCTATAGGGATGCTGGGGGAGGGACTCTTCATTAGGGACTGCCGTGATAGGACAAGGGGTAATGGGTTCAAACTTAAACAGAGGAAGTCTAGATTAGATATAAGGAGGAAATTCTTTACTGTTAGGGTGATAAGGCACTGGAATGGGTTGCCCAAAGAAGTTGTGAATGCTCCATCCCTGGTAGTGTTCAAGGCCAGGTTGGACACAGCCTTGGGTGAGATGGTTTAGTGTGAGGTGTCCCTGCCCATGGCATGGGGGTTGGAACTAGATGATCTTAAGTTCCTTTCCAACCCTAACTATTCTATAATTCTATGAATCAATGATTCTACATGTACAGCTTAACACCATTTCTTAGAAAGACCCTAATTCTTGAAAAATCTTGGGAAATGTCTAGAAAACTTTTTCTGCACATTTGGATTTTGTCATATATATTTTGGGCTCCCAGTGTTAAGTTTCAGTCTTTGATCCAAGTTCCAAAATTGCTTACTTTCTGGGTTTAATCTCATGCTGAAGACTCCTGGGTAACCCGTTAAGCTCTCCTTGAGTTCAGCGACTATCAGGCAGATAAACAATAGCTGCAGAATACCCAAAATGTCTGCCAGCAGATTTTAGCCCTCCACTGGGAAGCAATTATTCTGTCACCATTTGAAGAGAATGACCTATTGCTTTTGGAATGTGTTCTAGTTCCAGGCATGAAGTCTGGTTCTGAACTTGTTGTACATCGCCTGTGTGATGGACGTCCTGGTAACCAGTGCCGTCAGTGCACTGAGCTATCGCATGCCTGCCAAGAGCCAACCTTTAAACAAAGGATCCAGGATGAAAAATGCCTTTGTCTGTTCCAATTAGGATCAACACTCTTGCTTTCTTCATCAGAGCCTGCTTGCTTCATTGTTTGGGGCTGACACTAGCACATGTGCTGAAAAGGAAAGCAATTTGTTCAAGTTTCTTGATTACCTGATGCTTTCCACTTCACAGGTATTATCTGGAAAGAAAATAAAAAATATACTCTCCCTATGTCGTCTTGATCAAGTAAGCTAATGCCTTTTCGTTTGTAAGCAATGCTTTCCATGCCTTCCAAGCAGGTGGAATAGACTGGTTTATCTTTTTTACCATCTGGACACTCTTCTCGAAACTGTGCTTCTTGATCAAGAGGGACATCAACAGGGTGTTAATAAACTCCTATATGTTGTTTTCAGGTATTTTCCAGCAGTGACTAGCCATCCCTTTGGCTTATTAAGAGAAACTGTCATACCTTTGCAAGATGTTATCAGTTCTGAAATGAGACAGTAACAAACAACGTAAATATGCCTAATTAATTGCAATAGAAGGCAAGCTGGTTTGCCTTCTTACCTGCACCTCGGTGGTTGACATTTTTTCTTTATATGTGTTCCAAATACTTGATTTCAGATATGCATAAAGGGATGAGGTGAGGATGACCCCAGAGAAGACAAACTTTTTGAATGGAGCTATTAATCTGATCTGATTCATGATGAACAAGAGAACTACGTTTTTGGTACTGTCAATATAGTTCATGTAGATTGGGATACCAATGTAAATCCACTACAAACTGGCTATTAGGGACAACTTCTCTGGTCTCTAGGAATAGCTCTGAGAGTTGAGGGCGGTCCTCAGTCCAGCCTTCAGAGCATAGGGGAACTAACTGACAACAGCCTGGATCTCACTTGGCCAGAATAAGCATGTGAGGTGGAAGGCAAAGGGAGAATACAGCAAGAAAAAATTAATTCTATGTTCTCTGTGCCTGGTGCACAAGAGTCATTTGGTGAGATCTAAGGTTTAACCTTCATTTCTTGTCAATAATCATGACAAACAAAATACATCCTTTGAGCAACTCCTGCTTTGTCCTTTGTTTGCTGCTCATAACTGATAGCAAGAGTGAGAAAATATATTCCCTGAAAGTCAAAAGGAAAGAGCAATGAGGAGATCTAAAGCACTGACAAATCCCAGAGTTCAAGCAACATTTACACCTACTTACTTGTTAATTTTTTTAAAGGTATTTTTTGATTCTTTGATGGTTCCAAACAAATTCTAGTAAGAAGAAAGAGATGGGATGATTCTGCCTGCCTGGATTCAAGTACTAATGACTCTTTCATGATCAGGAACAAAGATGGATGAAGGGGCATTTGTGAAACAAACATAGACAATTCCTTTCTTAACGAGGTGGTTGACAGAAAGGGTATAACCTGCTCCTCTATTACAGAAGGATGCTGAAGCATGGAGAGCAATTCACTACTGTGCAATGACACTCTTTCTTTTCTTAATGGGCACCTTGGTGTTACTGATTTCAAAAGGGAGTTCTCCAAAGCAGTGGAAAGGCTATTTTCCTGGGTTTATGACTCAGATCAAATTCTGTGCTTTATCATTGCAGTATACCTAAGAAGAAAATATTCATAAAATTTTAATTGTTTTTTTTATTGCAGAGTCTATATGGGTACACAGAATTGCATGAGCAGACTCCTCTAGACAAAACTCCTTGGTGCTAAACTACAAGATATATTTGACATCTGTACACTTCTGAGTGTCTGTACATACATACTTGTGCTTATACACACGGACATTTACACAGTGTTCATGGCACTAAGTCTCTCCATGCAAATAGACAAAAATATGGGCTTGACTCTGCTTAAATGAGCCATGCATCAGTGTAACTGAGGATCCAGGGAACTTCATTCTAATTATTGTAATATAAATGAGAGGGAAATAAAGGAACTCTTGAGCCATTAGAAGGTTGAAATGTATCCCAAAGATGTGTTCCATATTACCCATTCACTCAGTTGCCTTCAATTCAGCAGTACTAGAGTTCTATGGCTGTATAATGAGTATACATCATTAGTGCTACACTCTTTCAATAGTATTTGAAATAATGTGGCTTTCTTGTGGTTTAGCTGACAGCATTGGGAACAGCACGGAGTGGAACTGTACATCATACCAATGAGTTTAAAAAAAAACAATGTCAACCCCCCAGCAGAACACATTACCTTTTACAAAAAACTGAGTACCACAAGTTTATTTGCCCTACAGAACTCCATCTCAAGATTTAGTACCATCACTATGGCTATGAAACATTAACAATGGACAGCAGGATAGCAACATTTTCTGTTCAGCCTCCCCTGCTTGCCTTTCTGAGGTGGTTGCTTACAGCAACAGCATCTGTGCTCCCTTCTTCTTCATGAGGTATATTCAATGTATCTTGAGGACAACTGATCAAGACGAATGCTTTAATATCACTGATTATGCAAGGTGATGGTTTTGCCTGGCCTGTTCAAAATATAGTGGGTACTAATTGACCATACAGTTGGTAACTGCTCTGTTTATAGTGATGGCATACAAAAATATATTCAGAACAGCAATTAGAAGAAGGGAACACAAAGAAGAAAATTTGAATCAGTTTGCTGAATAGGCCATGGATGTCTGGCAGAGCTTGAAGTTATGTCTACCCCTGTTTAAATGAAGGGTTGCCCAGTTTCTGTCATTCAATCTAATGCATTCACACTAAATCACACTAAAGGAAAATTAAAAGGTCATTTTACTTTCCTGATTCAAGGTAATGCAGTACCTTACACCTTTAAAGGCTTCTTTGAATCAGGATCTAATTTGTTAAAGTCCTGGAATATCTGTACATTAGGATCAACACAGGAAAGACAACAAAACATTTTTCAGCTGGAAATTTGCAAGTTTCAGAGACTCTGTGATGTAACTTCTTAGACTACCTGAGATAAGTGATGAGGGTTAGATGGGTCCAAGAAGAGCTTGAGAATATATTCCTACCCTTTAGATAGTCTGTTCCCCCACCCTCTGTTGTGTTTGCAGTACTTAAATACTACATATTTTAGAGTACTACTTGGGCTTTTTTTCACCACCAATTTGTTTATCCAATAAATATTATACATAAATACACAATAAATATATTTATTTAATATTAAATATAACAGTTAATCTATACTTAATATTATACATTGTATTAATATATATGTGTAATATTGGCAGATACAGTCTCCTTCTATGAACATAACTGAGTAATTTCATGGACTCAGATCCTCTGTTTTAAGAATAAAAGGGAAAGCTGTAGTAAGCACATTTCATCTGACCCCAGATCATATACTAGCATAACATAGGTTTTATATTTTGAAGTTACATATTGGACTGGGTATTTGACTAAAAATACTAATAGAAAATCTCCAGTATGAAATTGAAATAATTCATTGTTATAAAGTAGACAACAGTCACATTTGTAATATTCACATTCATCAGGCTATACTGAATATAAAACACTGTCACAAATTGACAGAGTAAGCATGTCAGCTCAACTAGTTCAGGTATGTCAGAATTATAACATGTGACTGGTAAGTATCCATCTTGCCTCCTGCATCAACTTTTTAGCTAGTACTGACAATGCTTCATCTCTCAGCTGTCTTCCTTTTATTGAGACTAACAGATCCCCCTCCTTATGTCTGTGGATGCACCTGATGTTGGTAAAGCCAGACCTGAGCTAGTCACTGCCTTCTTTATATGATTCAGCTGCCAGAACAGGGTGACCAAGATCCTGAGGTAATTTGTCAAAAATTAACATGATGTCAGTAATTCCAGACTAAATGCTATTAACAAAGGCAGTGCCATATTCTGAAAACAACTACTGAGGTGATTCATTAGTGCTGGCAATGCTCCTTCTGGTAAGGTTGAAATACTGCTTGGTAGCTCCAAAAGGACCATAGAAATAGCTTACACTTAGAAAACAAAGCAATATTTCAAGACATGACAGAGATATAGAAAATGCCCAGTAGACGTGGGATAAGCAGGAATATCCTTCCTGGGCAGATATGCAGCTGGCAGTTATCACTGCTGCACTGACATAAATATGTGGTTGTCGTGGTTTAAACCCAGTCAGGCAACTTGTGTTTCTTGCGATTTACCTGATCTGAACTTAATTTTGCAGAATGTTTCCTCTCCACAGCCTGGCTTGTTATCATTACTTACTGTTCCCATACTGACTTGCTTCCTAAAGAAAATCATGGAGAATGAGGAGGAAGAAAATTCCACACAATTTGCTCAGAACAAAGAGCAGGAAATACTGTAATAGAAGATATGGCCAAGTTTACAGGTGATATACCAGCAGTGCCTTATCAAATTCAAACCCAATTTCAGCAACAAATAATACAATGAGAAAAGCAGTTGCTCTTCCCCTTTCTCCTATTCCCGAGATGCAGTACAAAGTGATGCTGATGTTGGGTAGAAGTGGGTGTACAGCTCTCCTTGTCCATGCTGTCTGCGACTGAACTCCTATACTGGCAGGGCTGTCCTCTGGTTCTGAGGCCAGCTGGCATGTAATGTCTTCCACTAATGCTATAAATTATCTTAGTCTCCAAAATCACAAGGCCACATGGGAATTGTATTCAGGGAATGATTCCTGGCCCATCTTAACTCCCCAGCCATGCCCAACAGTTCTAGGGGAGACTGTTGGCTGGCAAAGTTCAACATTGTCACAGGATGTATTTTAATAGTATGAATAATTATATTTCCTTAACCTAGAAATATTCCTTGGCACTGTTTGATGCACTAATTTTACCAGCACTGGTATTTGTGTCTAGAACCACTGTATATAAAACACTGTCTCTGTAGTGAGTTAATTGGATCTTAGCACTACCTGAAGTATAGCCAGCAAGCTTGTTTTTATTGAGATAAATTTTTGTTTTTCTTGAAAGCTCAGATTTCTTTTGATGTAAATAAAGTGGACCACAAATTCACTTGGCTTTATGAGGGAAAAGTACTCAGGCAGTGTGAGAAAGCTGCAGCACCTGCAAACCTCATTGTCGACGAGAGATGCACAATGATTTTCTTGTAGCTCCTTTCTTAGCATTAATGAAATGTTTGGAATAGGAACTGCATTTGTCTCTGCACCACACAAAAGAAAAAACATTGTTGTGATACAACAATGAACATCACCTTAAATAACGTGACAAGAGCAAAAACACGCCACTGCTATCGTTAACACATCTACTATGTGACAATTCCAGTTTAAGTAAATCTGCTCTTAGGTAGCTGGCTTTCACTGAGGTTTCTTTAATTTTCAGTAGCATGGTGAAGTTAATGTTTAACAGTCAGTTATACCTGTCTGTTTTACAAGCTTTAAAATGCAGTAGGAAATTATAGAATCATAGAATAGTTAGGGTTGGAAAGGCCCTTAAGATCATCAAGTTCCAACCCCCCTGCCATGGGCAGGGACATCTCACACTAAATCATATCACCCAAGGCTTCATCCAACCTGGTCTTGAACACTGCCAGGGATGGAGCATTCACAACTTCCCTGGGCAAATCTACTGCCCAATGTTAATTGTGCTATCATGCACAAACTCTTCCTATAGCTAGACCCATACAGCTAGTCAGTGAGAGTACTTCCTTTATGTGGCAACCGTGATGCCTGGTGCAGGTTGACCCATGCCAAATTTAACAACATGAAAACAGGATGTCCTGCATGGACAGATTTCAGTGCCAGTAGATGGTTTGAATCTATTTTATTTATTCATAAAGACACAACCTATGTGCTCAAATAGCAGAAGTCAGGTAATATTCCATGGATATATTAACTAGAATCCTATTCTTCTTAGACAGAGAACATTTATTCTTAATTTACTGGAAATAAACATTTTTGCAGTGCTGTGATGATCTAATGTTTGTCCTGAGTATAGGCACCTCATCAGGTTGTTGTAATTAAGACTGGCATCATTAGCTAATAGCACACTAGGAGACAATATGGCTAGCGCAACATAATGCTTCCAGTTCCACCAGACTATCAGTTAACTAAGCAGAACAGGAGCATTTTTAGCATGACTTTAGAATTAGAGCTGAACTCATGCGTGTCGTACAAGATTTTAGCCATTTTGCCACATGGATGTAGGGGACACATTTTTCAGACCGTGGAAAAAAGGTAATTTCTTCTTCAAAATATTTATAAACTAAAATGAAGAAAAATATTAACAATAAAAGAATGTATTGGGATAGATATGACAAGCGCAGAGGGCAGAATTTTTTTCAATATTAATGGACATTCAGCACATAATAAATGGAGAACTGTTTAAGGTGGTGTTCAGTCACGTACAATGGCACATGGAAAGCCAATGACTGAAGGACCCAGATGGGACTGAAGGACCCAGATGGGACAGAAGGAGTTTCAGATAGCCAGATGGAAGATGAAGATGCACAACTGACAACACAACTTTTCATTCTGTTGGGCCTGAGCTCTATTAAAAAGTGAGATACAGAAAATAAGAGTACTTTGATTCTACAAATGCTCTGGACTCTTCTCTATAGCTGTCTATGCAAAACACATCTCAGGAAAACAGCTCATCCCTCTCAAAAGAATGACTTAAGCTTCCTTTCTAATACCCTTACAGATGTATAGATCAAAGCTCCCTAAAACAAGGTAGCATTTTGTAAGCAAGGTGTCTACAGAGCTTTGCCAAAGCAATTTAGAAAATGGTCCTGAAACGGGCATTCAGGGAGATATGACAGACCTAACCACACTGCAATTGTTCCTATTTATATTGGCTTTGGTTGCTGCAACTACTTAGCTGTGAGAGGGGGATAATGGAGAGATTTGCATGGATAAAGCACTGGACAATACAATGAAAATAGAAGATTTACACACTGGAACAAGAGATAAGCTTAAGCCATAGAGCCTGAATCACTAGTGGCGTTTTTCCACAGGCTTTGTAGAAAAGAAAGCTTTGAGCATGGATGTTTTTACCCATTTAAATATTACAAAAATAGGCACATAAAATCACTAGAACAGACTGTAAACAGATAGACAATCATGGTTTCCTAGTTTGCAGGGACTGAAACACAGTGCCCATACTGAGGTATTTGTGGTCCTGAATTAGGAAAACAGACATAGGTCCATGCGTGAATATATGCTTATAACTGTAAGCAATATCAGAATCTGGTTGAAAACTGCCTTAAAACTTGGCTTTGAAGATATCTGGGCACTGGTTATGCATTTCACATCATTCTTAGTTCTCCAACATAATAAGCTATTCTTGTTAATCCATACACAGATGTTATGTGGAGCGTGAAAGTTATCAACCTTTCCTTTTGTCACAAACCTGAAGTTTATCCAGCATTCAAAATCTCTGTGGTAAACATGGACCAAGTTCTAAATCTAAACACTTTGTTTGCTTAGAAGTTATGTGGATCTCCAATCACAGGATGCACCCCTGAAAAGAGGGAAAACTTATCTTTTATTCAGAAGCTGGTTCTACATTATTCTTACAGGCATTGTTTATCTATTTATTATACTGTATTTATATATACACACTGGTCTTTCAGCCATGCAATACTGAAACCAAGAACAAGCTGACACCACAGACTTTGATGTTCCATATCTACTAGTGATGAGGTTTTTAATGAACCTCAAGTAATGTGGGGTGACACCAACCACTGATTGTCTGGGAACTGCATCCCATGTTTTCCATTATAGAAATTTTAGGCAAAGAACAATTTAAATTTCTCACCTAAGCACGCTGCTGAACTGAGTATTGAAGAGTTTTCTTGAACTGATATCATGATCATATATTCTTTCTAAAAAGCACAAAGTGTATAGTTTATTTTCACCAACAAGAACAACAAAGTCAGTGTTTCCTTAGCACATGTGATTATCTTGCATCTTACAAATTTCCCTTTGGAAATTTGACCATGACCTGGAGATCCTGGACCTGAAAGAAGATTTTGCATAAAATGGAGAGAACATTTATTTGACTTTTCTTATCAGCCAGTATTCTGAAACATGTTTCCAAAGTGTTGAATTAGTATGCATACACACAATCATGATACTCGGCACTCATTATTTAGTGCCACCAACTACTCTGGGCTATTCCGTTTCCTGTTTTTCAGAAGGCAAATGCAACTAGGAAAATACTGTTTATGTTTGCTAGAGAACTGGAAGTCTCATCAAGCAGTTGTCATCAAGCAGAATTTAGCACATGATCCAGCTGAATAATTTCATCCTCACTAATAAAAAATAACTGCCTTCTTGCTTTGTGTTCTTGCTACATCATGAATTATGTATGTCGGATGTCTAAAGACATCTATTGTAATTTTTGGAGCAGATTTCCCCATCAGTTTAACAGTATGGACTAGCTTCTTCATAGTGCTTTTAATGAATGTATCTTAAATTACTCATCACTGATTATCTCATTTCATGAATTGGGATGTTGAAGCACAGAATGTTTATAGGATTTGTTCAGGAAGCCAGGGACAGAGCCAGGAAGAGGTTCCAGGTCTTATTCCATCCAATGACAACTAGCCAGTAATAATTTCATGTAAAAACAACCCATATAAGCCATAGTGATGATCACTGAAAACATTTACCTTCAGTAACATTACAATGAACCTATTTTTACTATTCAGAACAATTTTCAAACACATCATCTTCCTTTGCTTTCTAGGAACCTGATCAAAGGTTGGCTGAATTTACCACAAAACTCTGCTGATTTCAAAGTGATTTTGATTCACCACCAGTTCTTATTGGTAGGTTTTAAGTTTTACTTTGTATGCTCCTTACTTGCAAACCTCTCAGGTGCCACAGTGTACCTGAGGGTGATCTGGAACTTTGGATAAACTGCTGTTTGTCATTGCACATCAGGAAAATTCCCTAAGATGCTCTTAGGTGGTGGTTAAGGAGAACTTTGATTTACTATGGAGAACCATAAGGAGTCTTTAATATGACAGGCAAGTTAATAAACATCAAAAGAAAGAGTCCATGAGGGAGGATGGCGTCTGGGTACATCTTATGTGCTGCCTTCTCATTAACTGGTTTTAACATGTAGGTTTTAGTGCAAGCTCCTTAAAGATATCTTCACATCATAACTCTCCTCTCATTGCAAACCACTTTCTGCTATCTATGCTGTAATAAGAGAGTGGTAAACTCACCTGAAAAATTATCTCATCCATCTTAATCACTCCAATTTGGGGAAACTGCAACATTTCTGCGTCAGAATACAGGAGATATGGCTATGCACACAGTGTTGAGCCAAGACTGATTGTGAGCATTGCGATCTGTTTCTGGATCTCTGGTTAGGTATATGATCATAGCTGTAGGCAGAACAAGGCTAGCTGTGCCACTTGGCAGGAGCTTGTTTCCAAGAGTTTAATGTAGAGTTCTTCAAGGACCTTTCAAGGGGAATGAAGACACGGAATGTCTGGATCCAGAGCACTAACAAGGTAGAGAAGAATTGACCACCAGGACACAGGAGGAGACAGTAACAGGACAGCTGTGGCCCAGAGATGCAGATGGGATTTCAGTCCCTGGAGCAAAAAGATCCATCAGTGAACTGTCAAGCAGTCAGAAATGAGGCTACTCTTCATGGACAAAAGATCTAGGGGGTCTTAAATGGCAAAGATTGAGATATTTTGAGGATTAAAGGGAACTGTAAAAACCCAGAATCAATGAGAAAAAAAAAAAAAGATACCAACTGGTGAAATAGGGGGAAAAAAACAATAAACAGCCAATATATATATGTGTTTATATATATATATAAAGAAAACAACAAAACAAACAAAAAAAAACCCAAACAGAAGGCAAGTTGAAGGTTTGCTCACTCAGGGTCTTAAGATGGTAAAATGAGGCAAAAGTTTCTAACTATTCTTCATCTATAAAAAGCCCCAGAGTAGTTAATGGAGTTCAATCTGAGCTAAAGTACCTAATTTTGTAATCATGTGTAAGAAACTAGGATTAGAATGGTTCTTATTCAGTGCTTTGGGAAATTTCTGGCTTACGTGTCAGGATCTTTGTATGTGTGTGAGAAAATACATGTAGGGTCAGGAAAAAAGAGGAGTATCATTGATTAGTGAGAACTTTTTTTTACCTGTGGCTTTTGGAAAATGTCATGGTGTGTTATCTTCCATGTTATCAGAAAATTATAATGCTCTGCAGACCAAAGCAAAAGCAAGGGAGATGTCAGGAGTTTGCTGTTGTGCTTTCCCATAGAAATGGGAAATTGCTATTTCCCATAGAAATGGCTATTATGAACAGGAGCAACACAGCATGCAAAATTGCAAGCTGTAACATACTATATAACATCTTTGCACTAAATAAAATTAACAGTGACTGAGTCAACACACTTGATGAGTAAAGTTTTGAGTAACACCAGTTGTACCAAAGCCCTGGTGATCCATGTACAGCTATAAGAGAGAATTGGAACTATCCATGAGAAGCTGGGTGGGAGATACTAGTTTAGAAACATTGGTCAATGTTTTTAGTATGTTGTTTGAAGAGAGTTCAGTTACCACAGGAGATAGAGAAACTGTAGTCTGTCATTCATACAGAATGCCAGTCTGCATGTACTCTGCTAAAAGAACACACATCCTTCTTCATAAGCCAATGTCTGAAGGTCACCTCAGTGCCAGTTTTCTGCCATAAGGCAGAGTTTTCCAATCATCTTAAGAAAAAAATATTTACAAATGCATCTATTTTATCTGCATGAACAGTATAAGAAGTTCCTGAGTGACTTCCTCAGCTCTCTAGACCAAAGTGAAACTTAGTATGAAGATGAAGAAAGCAGCTTCAGCCAACTGAAACTCTATGAGCTTGTGTCACAACAGGACTCTAAGAATGGATGAATTGCATTTCTACTCCATAGCAGCAGAATAATGATGCACGTAAACCAATTGGCACCAGGAGAGTATATGTCTGGAAAGCACTACCTGAAGGAGCTGTGATAAAGCTAAAGGTTATTGCTCTGAAACAACAAAACCCTGCAGAACTGATGAAAAGCTTGTTGAGCTTTGGGATTCTTGCTGTCCTACAGAGACCTGGTTCTGGCAGGAATGAAGCCCATATTTTTCAAAAGGGATTTCAGCATTACTGAAAGCAACTATTTGCTGTGAAATCAATGGGTGTTGCATACTCAAAGACCTTTGAGTATCTGGGCTGTAGTCCAATATGAAATAAAAACTGCTGATGACAGAAATGAATTTTAGAACACCAATTCAGTTTCCTAATTGTATTCAACCCCACAGCTCACAGAGGAGACACAAGGTGAGAAATTTGGGTCCTGATACTTCATGCTACACGGTTTTTGTTACCTTCAAAACAAAATTCAAAATGAAAAGAAAGTGCTTGGAAATAAAATGAATGAGTTAAACTCAAGTGAGGATTAAAAAAAAAAAGTCAAAGCAACTTGATTTCTGAATTGTATCCTAGGATAAACTATGGCATCAGGATAATGAAGGATTTTCCCAAACTTTTCTACATATGGCTTGGCTGGAAACATGCATCCTCCTTGCACACAGAATAGAAGCAATCTGTCTTTCCTCTGCCTCTCGAACAAGTGGAAGCACCTTCCTAGGTGTTCAGGCTATACGTGCATATACTACAACTGTTCTTCTGCCTCCTTCAGAATGACGATGATAATTGGATCATGATGCCTTATTTAATCTTAGACCTCTTTTTCAGTTTGCATAAGGTAGGAGGAAAAAACTTAAGTATTTACTCAGTGAAGAAATGGACTTTTAATGTCTGAAAATGAAACTCTGCAGAAAATTCACAACAAAATGAAAAACCTGAAATTCTTTGAAAGAAAACCTTTTTTATAAAGCTCGCTTAGAAAAAAAGTAGAAAACTTGATTAGTTGTTAGAGAAAATGAAAGGCTTTCTTTTCCTAATTTTTTTCCTTAGAAATTCCCAGAACAGAGTAATACAATTGTTATTGAGATCTGCTATGGGCAAAAAGATTTGTAATGGTCACAGTTTATTTTTTCCAGTCCTTTATTTTAATGGGCACTTCTTGATTCTGTATTTCAGTAAAAGAAAAAAGTCACGTCATAGAATGCCTTAGCAAATTAAAGATACTTTTGTTCATCTCAATTCTGGCAAATTTAGTTTGTGACAATACCCATATTAACTGTACAGCAAAAAGTTTAATAACCAAAAAAAATATTTCATACAGTATTCGATATTTTCTACAATATATGGGGAAGGTTACATGTTCTTAATGGTTGTCTTCAGTGTTTAAATCCACATAATATATCATTCTGAATCAAAAAATGTAAAACTGCTCAAAAAAATTGCATTAGATTCATCCTTTGCTCTGTTGTTCAATTTTCCCTAAAATCCAGTAAGAATATACAGATATTAAAAGAAACGGAAGATTCACAGAGGATCTTTATTTCCACTTCTTCTCACTATTTCTGCCCACTGACTGCCTTTCTTGTCCTGTGTTTGTCTTTACCTTTTTCTTTATCTCTTTGCATCCAGTGCTATAGCTATCAGCTTTGTATCTCGCCAGCTAAAACCATGTTGGAATGTGTGAATATTCGCAACAAACATTTCACCATTTTTTTAAACAAGGGAAATGTTTCCTGATTTATGTAAATTGCATTTGATACCAAATACATCCAGTTTTAGGGTCTTAAACAGATCATTGGCAAAGGAAAAATAACTAAATAAGTGTTTTACTAAGAATTATTCACTTGGATACACACTATTCTTCTGATTCCTTTGAAATCCCATGTGTCTGTGTGCACCAGTTCTGTGTCTTTCTTTGTCAGACAAATTATTCGATATAAGATACACATTGAATATCAAAATATGATGTTTTGTATTGTTTTATAAAGTATGATGGTTTATTTTTTGTCCATATCAGCTAGCATTCAGCTTTGTTTATACTGAATAAAGCTGGTCAATTGATTTGATCTATATTTATGTCCAAGTAAGTGAGGTCAGAATTTAGCCCAACTCATAAATGTTTCCCTTATTCCAGGAACTTTTAAGACCAGAAGTAAAGCTGAACTCATTGCTCATTTATATCAAAAGACTAAAATTTCACAAAAGTATCGTCAACATGACATACATCTAACAGTGAATCATAGAATGGTTTGCGTTGGAAAGGACTTTCAGATCATTTAGTTCCAACTCCACTGCCATGGTCAGAGATAGCTTCAACTAGACCAGGGAGCACGAAGTCCCATTCAGCCTGGCCTTTAACACTGCCAGGGATAGAGCAGCCACTTCTTTGGGCAACCAGTTCCAGTGCTTCACCACTCTCACAGTAAAGAACTTCTTCCTTATATCTAACCTGAACTTCCCCTGTTTAAGCCTGAACTCATTCCCCCTTCCCCTGTCACTACAGTCGCTGATGATGAGTCCCTCTCCAGCATCCTTGTAGGACCCCTTCAGATATTGGAAGGCTGTTATAAAAAGGAAAAAGCTATGTGATTTTAGGTTATGTAGTTCTGCAAGCAGCTAAGCCAAGGTGCATGTGCAGCCTGATGAGAAATTGAGCCTAAGATAAAGGGTTGAGATCCCTGAATTGAGAGTGTTAATTCAGAAGGGTTACCTGAGGACTGCCTACTGGAGACCAGCAGCACATTTTCCATCAAACGCCTATCAAAGTAAAGAGATGCTGCTAGCACTGTTTGTGTCTTTTAGCCTCTCTGTAACTTAAGGGTCTTTCATCAAACCTAAAATATAAGTTCATGTTCAGTACCTGCTTTTAATTAAAGAGAATAAGACCTATAATTCTTTTTCCTCCAAAGAATACAGTAATTATAAAGGAAGTTGCAGAATTCTTTATACTGGAAAAGGGAAACCATGCTGTCCCCAAATCAAATTAGGTGACAGCAAATCAAAAAATGTAGGAATCATTAAGATGAAATGAAGTGCTACAGTTTACATCTGATCTAAGTATCTAGCTTCCCATTACAACCAGGTAAGATCTGGGTAAGGAAATCAAAAGCATGTTTCCTTCTGAATGAGAGAGTGCTCTGATCATTGCGGTTCTTTGATACTCCCTTATAAATTGTGTCCTTCTGATCTCATGCCATTTCCTACAGTGTCCTTCCTTTGGTAAAGTGACTAACAAGCAACTTCCTTCTCTCTGCTGAAGAAAAGGATGTAACCTTATGTTTAGTTCACTGCCAATAAAATATATATGTGTTTGAGGCAGGCAGAGAGAGAAATCAAACTTAGATCTTGTATGTTCTCGGGAAGTTCTCAATCATAACGTGACTATAAAAAACACCTGGGAGCTCATTTTTGTGGCTGGTGTAAAAAGTTTGGAGCATGTTCATACAGATCCACAGAAGTCTTCTAAAGATGAAACTGTATAATAACCTTGACTAAGACAAGAAAAGACCAGCTAGCTTAGAACTGTCAGTTTGTTGCTTTGAATACAGCCGTTTTCAGCGTGAAGTATTTTAGGTCAGTCTTCAGAACTGTGAGCCTATTTTGTCAAGTACTTAAGTGGACTTTGACATTGCCACCCTTTGTAGGGCATTCTATATCTGTCCACTAGGACATAGATGGATGTTTGATGAACACATCACATATAAAGGAGAGAGCCTTTGATGACGTTCTGCTACTAGGAAGTCATCTTTCAATAAGCCTGGCATGTATCATCAGTTGCTGAGTTGTGCTACTGCTTCTCACAACCTTGGAAATCTTGTCAGCAAATTGTAATAGATCCATACCCTTTGTCTTGCCATGGGGTTCTGAAGAAGGAAGGAACCCAGTGAATTGCAAGGGAAAATTGAGTTACAAGACCATTTTTAAGGTGCCTGATACTTTATAGAATCTATGTTCTAGTGTTGTGTCTGTAGAACAAGGGATTATGGTTTTAAACTAAAAGTGGGTAGATTTGGACTAGATACAAGGAAGAAGCATTTTATGATGAAGGTGGTGAAATGCTGGCACAGGTTGCCCAGAGAGTTGATAGATGTCCCATCCCCGAAAACACTGAAGGCCAGGCTGGATGTGGTTCTGAGCAACCTGACCTAGTTGAGCATGTCCCTGATCATTGCAGGGGGATTGGATTAGATGACCTTTAAATGTCCATTCCAGCCCAAACCATTCTAGGCTTCCATGATTCTGTATGTTGAATGCCTACTCCTTCTACCAAGAAACTTATTTTTATAAAGGGAACATCTCAGATGAAGACATCTAAGTAGCTAATCAGAATTTTGGCAAACTGAAGTGAGAGAAACCTGGCCCAACTGCAGATGCGGTCTACTGTTGTGCATCAAAAATTGTGGACCATGAATGTATGGATGAAATTGAGTTTAATTCTGAGCTGCAGAGGTAAACATTTAAATTGACAACATTCTTTATTCAAATGAAAACATCAAATTTCTACTTTTCTAGTGTATCTGAGGCAAAATTAGGGGGGGGTTAAGGGTTTATTTATCCTATTGGACTGGGCATATGTGCATTGATTCTTCAACATGTTTATTCTCAACAATAAAGTAATATTTAAAAAGAGAAATGGAAGGGAAAAGATGAAAAAATAGAGAACTCGCCCATTTCTGTGATATTTTGAGTAAAGATCTCCTCTCTACACTTCACACTTTTGTATAAAAGTCGTCAAAAAAGGCTGAGGTATGCTATTCAACAAGCTCTTTCCTACAGCACTTGCAAGTACTGTTTTCGAAAGCTAACATCCATCTGTTGATACCACATGCCAATCACAGCTATCCTTTAAATACATCTTTCCAAGGGGAGTATTTTGAGAAAATGCATCTGACACTGATTAATTGACTTTTACACAACAGCTCAGTATTAGGAGAGTTTAAATTGAACGTATTACCTGGGTTTACTGCCCTTGTCATTTTTATCCCCCTTTTAGACTAGATTTTATTTATTAAGTAAAATTAATTCAATAAGGGATCAATTTGGTGCATACTAGCTCCCCACAGTCATTTTATTCAATTAACACTGTGGTTTAAAGGTTATCCATGTGCATGTGTGAATCACAGCTTTTCCTCTGCACCATGCAATGTGCTGCAAAGAGGAGGCTTGAGAGATTAAGGGCAAAACTGCTGAGTACTTTTGAGTGAACAATATGACACACCATGCCCATAGGATCTTTGTAGGACTGATTTAGTTATAACAGATAACATGAAGCCTGCACATGGAGTTTTTCAATAGTGAAAACCTAGTCTGGGCTAACAAAAAATTTTTATTTTATTTTTAATTTATTAATGGAATATTTCAAATACAAATGTATCAACAGAAAAACTCATTAATATCTGTAGCCTCACAAACCCTTCCCACCTTCCTCCCCTAATATCATAGACATCTCCTTGCTAGTCCATTGTTTTAGCTACTCATTCTCTGACAGAACCACTTTGTAGCTCCTCCTAACTCCCTGTATTTTCTTCCCTCACATATTTGGGACTGCCTGGATTTACACTTACCATTTAAAGATATGATACTTCCACAGAGGATTACCTTTGGATGTAAAGAGTCATCACATGAATGTCCCTCATCTCAGGGTTTTAAAGTCTATGAGATGGTTATTTAAATAAACACATGCATAACAGCTCATCCTCTAGAAAGGGGATAAGAAAGCAAGCTTACTCATCTGTGCTTAATAAAAGCATATCATACATAATTTTAGGGACAGCTCTGGGAACCTCTAGGTTACAGATGGGCAGGAAATGACTCCAAATACAAAGCCTGAAAACCGTTTATTCCAAATCAGGTGAAAGTCACATCTTTTAAAGGCTGTCACAGAAAAAAGTGGAGAAGTGCAAAGTCCACACAAAAAAAGCAAAGCAGAATAGCATAACAGATTCAGATAGAAAGGCTGAGGAAATAAAGCTGTAGTCTTCCTTCTGCTTACCACAAGGCCAGAGAAAATAGATCTGACAGACTATATAAATGAAGTCACTCATTCCTTTGAGATGAAAGATCACTTTGGAAAGTGTTCAGATGGAAGAACTAACATTAAAATCACTGCTCAGCACTAGATAGTGAGGAATGTATTGAGCCTCTTACATCCTAATAAAGTAGCCCCTCTAGTGTACGCATGACTCCTTGTTCACTTTCTTTTAAAGATAAGCAACTTTTTCCAAATGAAGTGTCCTTTGTTTTTTGTTTTCTTTTTCTTTTTTTAAAGCAGCTATTTTCAAATGACAACACACAAGAAATCCCCCCAAAACAGTTCCTGGCCTTAGCTAAGAGCCATTACAAAATGCATAGGAGACTCAAGTTTCCTGGCACGACTGATTCAGATCCTGATTAGCTCAATTACAACAAAATCAAAGCAATCACCATAACACTTTGTTTTGACTTGAGAATACTTAGCATGTATTCCTGATTAATTAAAAGCACTCTTATTATTCCTGATGTTTTGCTCTTTCACAATGGCTTTAAGTTAAGAATTCTGGTATGTTCTGTCATAATCTACTGCTGCACTGCATTAGGGTAAAGAGCACCTCTTATTATGGATGTGTATCTGCATATGCAATTTTCATCTTGTCTATTTTACTGTGGTGAAATTGACTTCAGGAATGTAATTTTACCTGTGTGTCTATTATTACAGATTTCCTTAATATTCCTAATAGTTACTGAAGTGACTTTTTAAGCTTGTCTACACAGACTTTCAATAAAATTAGTCTGAATTAAAGGTGTTATTTGAAAATTGATTGCTTAAGCATATGAAATCACTGTGAAGTTTAAAGCAGCCTTAACTGCGTTTCTGTCTTTCACTTCCAAAGCTGATAAAAACCAAACCAAATTTATCAAATAGGCTGTAGTTTCATGAGTTATTTGAATCATAACTCCTTAGATGGATGTATGCCATAACCTACTTGTGTTGCTGTCTGGGCATGCAGGATTCGAAGATTTAAAAAAGGCATAGAAGTGACAGCAGCAAAAAAGGCTGAAGTCTAACCATTTACCATCACATTTCATGTACTTTTAATAACATTTCTCTGTGTACAAGTTAAACTGATTGTCAAGAAATTAATCTATTACATGTGTGTTGTAGCAGAACAGTTAAAGATACATACTACAGTCCTATGGAAGTGGGAAGATTTAGTGATGTAAAAATCTCTTTTCTGAAGCTAATACATGAACAGAAGCCAAATGCCAACACAGGTAGCCAACCAGCACTAGTATTAAGTACATCCTAATTACCCAAGTGTATCTGAGGTCCCCAAGAATGCCTGTGTGATTGGTCCAAAAGTCAAAATGAACTGCAATAGCCAGGGCTTTTAAATCAATTTATAACAGTGGTACACACCTAAGACACTGAGGACCAGATGAGGAGAAAGAGTTTAAGCCATCCATTAAACAACCTCTTAAAACACTATAATGCTTACCATTTTTTGAAGATTAAGATGAATTCTCATACTCTCATCCTCATGTGCTGCTCCATCACCATGCACGGTCTATCACCCCCATACAATGCACAAAATATCTCACAAACCCATCTTAACTACGACTAACTCTTCAGGGCCTGTGAATGGTAAACTATATTTTGAGATAAAATTTATACAGAGAGGATGGGTATAGGAAGCTTGTGCTAAATCCTATCCTCAAGTCAATGACCTTATGGAAAGCTTCAAAAAGCTCTGTCTGATGAAGGTGACAGAAAGCAGATGTGTGCTATGATCTGTTCACATACTTGACACAGTCAAAAGGAAAGAGAAAGAGCACAGGAAGGACAGAAGCATTTGATTAAAGAAGGAAAAAAGCTGTGTAAGACTGGCCTGTATCCAGTGCCCTTTATACCCTGTTAATAAAGCTTTTCTATACAAGAGTTCAATTTATTTGTTCAGTGTTTCATTTCTTACAGGTGTGCAGTTAACAGCGTATCAGTAGACATGTCTGTAACTTCACAGATGTTAAAATACATTGCTCCTAGGGATGTGGAAAACTTGCAGTACAAATCTCCTCTTTGAAGCAACTGACAACAAACTGATGGCCTAAACAGAAGAAAAAGGAAAACCTGGCTTGGAAGGTGAGACAGTTAAAGAGTTCACAAAAGGTGGCAAGAAAATTAAAGACAAGATTAGCAAAAAACTCTTTACCTTACAAACTATTGATGGTTTTAATATATTTATGGCTATTGAAAGTTTCTTTAAACTACATTTTCCTTTTTTTTTCAGCTTCTGATCACCATATAAAAATGTCATCTCTTACATACTTAAGGATATTTTTTATCTTGTCGTAAGATGGAAAAGTAAGATTTAAAGTGATTTTGGCCTGGATTTTTTATGATGAATGCAGGGTCTCAAGTTTTTTGCATTTTGCTTAAACAATAATAGAACATTCTTTACAGTTATACTGTTGATTTTATGGAGTTTAATTGTTCAGCAGTTTGAACTGCCTAAATGATATTCCAATTGATACAACATTTTTGATTAAGGATTCAAGAGATTTACTAGGGAAATGCAAAACCATATCGAACATAGTTTAATTATTTGCTTATTTTACCTTCATGTGAACCATGGTATTTGAAAATGGGTATCATGCAAGGGCTGCTGTGGAAGACAGCAATCCTGACCCTAAGGAAGCCTGAAGAGGTTGTTCTTTAGTAACTTACTCTATTTTTGAGGGCTTATATTTTTCCATTTTTACCAGCAGATCTTCGGGATTATTCTAATGGTTCTGAAACAATTTTCCAAATTATCTTGATTATCTGATGATAAAATGGTTGAATAATTTCTTTTCTTCCAATTATTATTTTATGTTCCAGCTGCTCCTACCAGAATGTAAGGCTGAAGATACAAACATTGTGTGGGTTTTTAAGTTCTATTTCAGTGTTTTGTATTGTGTGAAACATGGAATGCGATGTACTCACATGCAGAAAGCAAGGCTCTTCTTGTTACTATGAATTCATTGAAAATGTCCGATTCTTGCATAGCCCCATTTTCTTTTGAACATCGTGACTTTTTCATAACAGGGATTTGGTAACTGAACTTCATATTGTACTGATCATTATGTTGCTATTCTCAAGAGAAAATCAGTTGCCTCTCCCAACCATAAATGCTGAATATAAAACCTAGATCAAGATCTTTATCTTGTGTCAACTGAAATCTCTATAACAAAGTTATTAGCCAACAAGGAAAGTGGAAAGTTTGCATAACAAATAACTGAAATAGTATGGAGCAAGACAGAAGTGAGGGAGACTTTTGGGAAGAAAACTTATGTCTTTTATAAAGTAGCTGTCATTTTTTTCCCCATCAAACACCAAAGGGCTGATGGTGTATGAGAAAAGAGAAACAGAACCCTGATATCTCTCAGAGATCCAAAAGGACGGAGAGGTTTATCACTGGTATTTTTTTATATGAGAGAATTTACATCTATTGTAAATACACACCTATGTAATTCTTTGTATTTTCATATAGGTTAGTACTTGCCAGTTCAAAGGAACTAGGCAGCAAATCAAAGGGTGTTCTGAGATCACATGGATGTAAGCGTTTCCACTTCCCCACTCCACCACGTTTTTTAAATAAGCACAGGCTTCTAGATTATCTGCACCCTCAGGCTGTACTGTGATGGTAAAGGAATAGTTATTTAACGACTCCCAGCCATACTGCCTTTCCCTTTGCCTTCTGTTGCCCAATGCATCCATGGTTTGTTTCCTTTGTGAAAGCACTTGCATAAGTGTGATCCCTGCGGGCATGAAAGCCCCATGTGATTCATAAAATAAGTACAATAGAAAAGTGCACAGCTTTCTCTGAGCTGCTGCTCTGAGACATCAAACGAGCCCCAGAACTGGTGTGAAGGAGGAGATGAAAATGGAAGTTACTCAGGGGCATGAAGAGAAAGGCAAAGAGACCATCCTGTGGCAGAAAGAGACCAAGCTGTGAGAGCCTTTCACTTTGACATAAAACTGCAACTTTACTGTTCACACAGAAAACACCCAAACTGGCAAATAAAGCAGAATAAAATACATTCTCTGGCACTGAGGTCATTTAGCAGAAAAACTTTCATGAACCTGCTATAAAACCATCCTTTTGTTCAGAATAGTGACGCCCTGTCCTAAGTGCCTAGGTGCAGTAATCCATGATCCTAACTAACTCCTGACTGTCCTCAGGCATTACTCCATAAAGTGGTAGTTGAACCAAGCCGTTGACCTGGCCGTTTTTCATTTATTAGTATGGGCACAGTCATATCTGTTCACTGCAATAATTTTTTAGTGTCTCCTTCAAGGCTCTGATTAACAGGCACTGAGGGTAGAAATCAGCTTCAGATCAAAATAACTGTTGCACAAGCATACAAACATGGGCAGTTGCTTAAACATTGGTATAGAAAGCCATGTGAAATGTCATATATATTTGAGAGTTAAGGAGCTAGGAAGGTATGTCATAGGAACTCTGCATTCCTGCAGTGGCATCAGAGGGAAAATAAACCAGAGCAAATCAAATTACCATAGCTTCAAATGTTTAAAGTGTAAGTCTAGCTGCAAATTTCAATTATAGTTAGTTAAGTTAATGAATTTTCACCAGATTGGAAATGTAGTTCTCTGTACAAAGGAGTCTAGCACCATCTGAAACACCTAAAACTCTAAGAATCTTCACATGGGACTGGTGAATATAATACAGATCCTGTGCTCTTCTGGGAAGTGGAAGCCAGACATCTCCAATTACAGTAGGAACCCCAGGGTCAACAAACTGAATCAGGTCAATAGTATGGTATGTATGGTAAAAACCATTGGTATTAAGGGTCTGTGGCAACCTGGGGCAGCAAAGCATCAGACAATGATTTAAAATAAATTTTATGAGAATTTTTCTCTGCCACTACATTTGAGCAGAACTCAGTGAGTGGCCTCTGTCTATTAAAGTATCTTAACCTCCAAATTGAGCAACCACATCCAAACTGCCTATTGGGAATGATTTCAAGCTTATGCAAGGCCTAAAATATACAGCTATCACAGAGTAAAATCATGCCCGAGTTAATCACAATTTCACTATAGGTAGAATGAAGCTTCAGAAGTACTTAATTAACTAGAATGGACATAGTGAAGGGGTTTATTATGAAGACAAGTAAATGGCTTGCTGTACACAAGAGATAGTTTTACTCCTTCCACCTTAAGTGCATTAGGAAGAGCACTGCAAGCAAGTCAAGGCTGGTAATCTTACCTCCCTACTCAGCCCTGGTGAGGGCTCACCTGGAATATTGTGCCCAATTACATGCTCCTCAGTGCAAGAGACATGGGGCTCCTGAAGCAAATCCAGCAAAGGGCTGCCAGAATGTTGAAGAATCTGGAGCATCTCTCCTCTGAGGAAAGGCTGAGCAAGTTGGGTCTGTTAAGCCTTGGGAAGAGAAGTCTTAGGGTGGGGTTCTGATGAATGTAAGCATCTGAAAGGAGGCTGTCAAGAGGATGGGACCAGGCTCCTCTTGGTGGTACCAAACAATAGATGAGAGGCAATGGGCATGAGCTAAAACACAGAAAGTTCCACCTGAACATGAAGAACTTCTTTACTATTAGAGTGACTGAGTATTGCAATAGTTTGCCCAGGGAGGTTGTGGAGTCTCCTTGTCTAGAGATATTATTCAAGAGCCATCTGGACACAATCTTGAGTAATGCGCTGTAGGTGACACTGAGCAGGGTCTTCCTGGACTAGATCGACCCCAATGGTCCCTTCCAATCTCAGCCATTCTGTAATTCTGGGTGCCGCTGGTAGCACAATTGGAGTAAGACTGGAATTTCTTTGACTGCTAATAAGATGTAAAAGGCAGGATTGCAGAAAACTCATCTGGACACTCGCAGCTTCAAGAACATTAATGCTGGAAATGAGCCCAAGTACTTACTTTTTGAATTAGATTCCCATGTTCTTGAAAAATTTCTCCCAACCCTTTTCTTCTTTGTAACAGCAAAATAGATTCTTTTCCACTTCACTCATCACCCTAACAAAAGTGTTGTAGTAAAAGTGTGCTGCTTTTTCTTGCTACAAAAAGCTCCTGCTCAGACATAAACCCTATTTAATCTTAGGCCTGAGATGTAACACAAAGGTTTTTCTCCCCTCAAGCAGAGATTGCAAACCATTTTGTTTAATAGGTGCCTATCAGGAAAGACTGCAATTCCTCATGTGTGAATGAAGCTATTAAACCCCAAACCTCATTACACAAATAATGTCCATTTTGATATTTCAAAGTACTTTTAGCAAGGTGCTCACAAGAGTGTTGTAAATGATCCGTAAATAGTGGAACACTATAGGGACAAATTGTAGATTGGGCAATTTATTTTCACAAAGGTTTACTGCCAAAGGAGAAAGCAATCACCAGGATCACTTGAGGGCCTGATCCTACAAAAACTCCTGTCCTGAGTCTTCCTTGCTCATGCTGTGACACTGTAAATCAGTAAGATTAGTCCTCTGCATGGAGTATTCTTAAGTGACTGAGAGTTTTGGGGTATTGTATTTTTACTATATAATCACACAAAACAAGTACCTCCTTTATATGTTTGTAAGTAATTCCCTCACATTTCTATGCAATTTATCACAGAATCACAGCCTGGCTTGGGTTGGAAAGGACCTTAAGATCATCTAGTTGAAACCCCCTTTCCATGGGCAGGGACACCTTCCACTAGACCATGTCACCCAAGACTCTGTCCAGCCTGGCCTTGAACATTGCCAGGGATGGAGCATTCACCACTTCTTTGGGCAATCTGTTCCAGTGCCTCACCACCATCACAGTAAAGAACTTCCTTATATCTACACTGAACTTCTGTTTAAGTTTGAACCCATTCGTTCTTATTCTTTTTAGCAGATATGCCATCATAATGAGCATGAAGTAGTAAGACTAAAAGGAGGAACTACGCAAGAATTTCACGATACTTGAACATCACTTGTCTTTTCAAATGAAAAAGAAAAAAAGCCACTTTCTTGAATGTGTGGATTTCTCACTTATTCCTGACTTCCAGGAAAGAGGATAGGCTGAGGAAAAAAAGCCTGTTTTCACTGAAGCGTACCATGTGCAAAGCTTTCAATTTATCCCAAACCAACCAAAATAGTATGAATTTCACTGATGCTTTTTTTTGCATTAACTTTTACTATGTATCGAATGAATTCAAATCCAGGATGTCACCATTCCTAAGCTATGAATCTGGTATCCAACAGCTAGGAATAAAAAGTCTTTAAAACCACACTACCTAGCACCAACTGAGGTGACAGGACTGGTGATGAGACTTCAAGAGGACTGTGATTTCATGACATTTTTCATGATGTTATTTTTGAGGTCAGTCAGGAGCTGATTCTGAAGACATCAGTGGGTACAGCTTCACCTTAATCTATGCCAGCGGTCTGCTACCTCTTCTTGAAGTTTATTTCAGTGTCTGTGGTGGGTTTGACCTTTGCTGGCTACCTAGCTGCTCCCACTATTCTACCTCAACAGGACAGCAGGAGAAAATAAGATGAAAAAGCTGGGTCATTTCACATTTTCACTCTTCTCCCAGCTGCTACAGAGTGGGTTTTCCCCTTTTGAAAATGAGTAATCACAGAGGCACCACTAGCTTTGCTGATGAAGCAGGCTTTGGCCAGTGGTAGGTCCATTTGGAAACTATCTAGAACCAGCTGTATCCAACAAGGGGGCGGCCTCTGATCTCTACCTCTATCAAAACCTTGCCATATAAACCAAAGACACCATCATGTCCCATTACTCTCATACTAGCTTCTAACACATCCTAACCTGCATTTTGGGATTAACTACTCTGCAATCAGGGCTATGAAAGAAGGTGACATTCTGCTGTTCTAGTAGCTAAAAACACTCATAGTGTGCCTTTATACTAGGTTTACTGCCAAGTGCACCAGTGGCACACTCAGAAATGATATAAGGATAATGAAAGCAGCTGAAGTCACATAGCTGCTCTGCAGTGATTTTCAGGCTGCTGACATATGCATTTCTCATTAAGAGTTTAAATGACATAAACCAGTTTTGTTAAGAGGAACCTTAGGCATCATTATCTCATGCTTCAGCTTTGTATGCTAAGGATATCAAACCCAAACTCAATAGAGAAATGTTTCCTCAGGACTCTGAGGACTCATTCTAGATTTCGTGCTCCTACTCACATGTTGTTTAGAAGGTGTGATACAAGACTTTTCCTTTGCTAAGTAGAATTCTGAAACACATTCCAGAAATAAATCTGGCCATTCAAAAGCCAGAGGTGCAAGTTATTCCAGACCTTCCAGTAGCAGTGCCTCTTACAATTATTCTCCACATCCTTTAGTGAAGGCTGACTGGATATCAAACCAAACAAAATTTTATGTAGATGAATCTAAAAACTGGAATTTGACCCAACGACAGTTGCAGGTCTTTGACAGATGCTTGGAAGCCCTCAAGCTCTGATACTTGGATGCTGTGGATCCGATTTTGAAACTAGGCCAGGTTTGAGATGTAGGTTGAACCATGACATTCACCAGAGATCCCTTATATCCAAAATTACTCTGTGTCTCCATGACACTGTGCTCATCTTAACCCTGATAAACCGTTAAAAACTACTTTTTAACTAAAACAATAACAATGGGAACACAAACAGAATTATCTGCCAGAAAAGGGGTCAGCTAATTCATCTGTTGCTGAACACTATTTTCAGATGTAATCGCAATGTTTCCTGCCTAGAATTATTGGCACTGAGCTTGTAATTGTATCTCCTAAGGGAGGAAAAACAGTGTAAATAACTTGCCTTTAAAGAGGGAAGTTTATTGGATTTTTACACCAGAAAACACAAGCTCTGGTTAAATACTGAGTGATATTTATGTCCCTGCACATCCAGCCATAGCTCAGCTTCATTTTTTTTAGTTTCTTTTTTAATATTTCAGCTTTAATGAATATAACAATTATTGGTATTCACTTCCCAAGTCTTTCTAACATTAAAAGTATAAACATGTTAAAGGAGCGTGAACATGGCAGCTGAAAAAATCATGTCTTCCAATTTCTTTTCCTATTTCTTAATTCCATGAATTAAGGAGAAAAAGGGTCAGAGGGGGAGAAAGAGATGAAAACACAGATTAAAATTATTCTTCTGGTATACACATCCAACAAGACAGTGTGGTCTAAAGGGAATGTGATCACAGTTTTTCAATATGCTCAGTTGAACTCAGAGTAGTTATCAGATTATCAGGTCATGCAGTTTACACAGCCCTCAAGGGATATTGGGTATGGATCAGTACAAGTGTCATGGGAGCACAAATACAGCTTGAATCTGCCATACGGTATGGCATAGAGTGTTGAAGTATTTGAGCTAAGGGCTTGACCCTCCACTTGCCAGATATGATATGCTACTTCAGACCCTTGGATCAGGCCATCCCAGAGCTCCCTATTAATATAATTACATAGCAATATTTCCAGCCTATTTATTCCATAGGCTATTCCACACTGTAATGTAAGTTGAAGTTAACCTGTTGGAAATCATCCTGCCCTGGTTTTCTAAAGGCAGCTGCATGTGTGTGTAAACCCCTTATTTATCCCTATTCCAAGGGTGGAAAATTCCCCCTGGAGAAGTCACAACAAAATGTGTAGCTTCTTTGAGAGTGGCCTGACCTCAGATTTTCATATGGCCAGTCTGTTTGTGGAGAGCTACAAGGTTTAATTTCTCCCAATTTATGTCTCAAGTGTCATCTTTTTTTCTACCACACTGCAGAGGTGTGATTTAGAGAAAAGTCTTCACTGTCCTTACAAGATGAAGATAGCAGCCACTTGGTGATCTTGTGCCTATCAGGCTGGGTTAAGCACACTTTTTGGAACATTTGTAATACAGACTTCTTCAGGATTCGTCTTAGTGTGGGTGCTGATGTGCATTTTAGCAAGTTGCTTTTGGTTCTCTTTCCTGTCAGGGAAGATCTAGTAGTACATACAACGGAATTTAGAGTGTGATTCATCTCACCCTAAGCAGATGCCTACACTTGTTCAGAGGAATTGCATCCTAAACTCCATTAACTGAATTAATCAGGTTTCTACTGATGATAATTGCAGCAGAGATTAGCAGTTCAAACATAGGTGCCTGTGCTGGAAGTCAGGTGAGATTGATGAAGCCTACCCCTCATTCTTGCAGCCTATGCAGACTGAGGCGTATGAAACACACCTAGCTGCTCCATCCTATGAAAACTGAGGTCCTTCTGTGGAGGATCTTACCTTATGGCTCATGGACATCTCAATAACCTGATGCAGCAAGAACTTGATGTGCCTTCAGGTTGTAGCAGAAGATGAATGCGGAGCTGCTAGTATCAGAAGCTTGCAGCTAAAGTACCTAAATTTCACCACTACCCTTTCTGGAAGTGTAAATTCAGGGTTTGGGTTGTTCTTTTTTGAATTGATCTAAAACGCCCTGCTTTAATTATTAAACTTTTACCTTCACTGAAACAAGAGAAAAGTGTTAAACCCAAGATACTGCACATATAATGAAAGCAATCCTGGTAGCCTGGGATCTCCTTTATGAGCATTATAGATTTTACATCCAGGCAATGTCCCATCATTCTGACAGCACAGTGCAGACACCTTATATAAGTGAAATTTACATCTCATTTAGTTAACTTCATGTAGGTAGAAAAACATTGCCTAATTTTTAAGAGCAGAGCATCAAGTAGGAAAACAAGACCTGACATACTTCTTTCTCAGTATTGGCTTGTTTTAAATACTTCATCCATTTCCTTTGTAAAGGTATAGCTCCCTCAATAGGTTTTGTTCCTTTGCTGATAAAAACATATGTAAAAGAATAGTATGTATCTCCTCTGCCTACAAGTCTTGCATTTCTGTCCATAGCTGGTAGTGAAATGCAATACTTGGACCATTATGCAAAGGTCCCAGGTAAACCTTTTAGCATCTATTTTAGCCTAATTTTAAGATGCAATAAGCGGACCTCTTTGTGTTTGTTTTCTCTGCAGCAGCAATACAATATCTGCGTTCTGCACTTTTGATGCTTCCTTTTGCAAGAATGACATACGGATGCCCGTAAAAAATCTTTTGCATATCTGAGTCTGCTATTTCTGTTCTCTCTCTGAGATAAGCAGATGGAGATTAGGTAATTCTGTAGCCCTGGAAGTTGTAAACAAGTTGGTATAAATATCACTGCCTCAAATATTATGCTGAGCTTGCTCCATTTGAACTTCTGCATCACTACAGCTTTTTCTTAGGATTGGCAGCATATGCCATGTGTATTTGGTTGGTTATTGTCTTCATCCTAATCAATATACAGATTCACATCTGTTAAAGTGGTCTGTTAAGTTCTACTTGTCGTTAGACTAGAACTGATTTCCGTCTTGGGAAGCGCATGCCAGGATTCGCAGTAAAGCCTACCTTTTTCCTTCCTTCTTTGCTTTGATGAACAAGTTATTTAGAAATGTCATTATCCCCAACATGTGGTAATTGCCAATGGAAACCACTAGGATAGTTTATACTGCCAAATGGCTTCTGACTTTTTGTAGCACTGGAAAAACCTTTTGCATCATTTGCAAGAGGGACATAAATATAAACCCAGATCTTTGAAGATATTCAGGTAATACAGGAACAGCAAAAAGATAAAGGAAAATATAAGCAAATACCTTGACAGACATTTCAAAGCTTGGGAAGAAATCTCAGTCAGAACCTATCTCAGTGTGTCTGCTAAAAACATTAACAACCTGCTGATGAGCTTTTAGCAGCCCATCAGAGAAATGACAGCAAAGACCCTGAAGAACTCATCCGCTCTGGTTACTCATTGAATAGGAAACACCTAGCACCCTTCCGTCAAGACCAAAGTCCACTACAGCCTGGAGAGCACAGTCTCTCAGTGTATAGGTTTTCAACAGCCTTTAGGAGGTTGTCCTGTCCCATCCTGGATGGGTGTGGGAGAGATGATCTTTTAACACACCGCAAGGTTCGGGAGAAGCCACAGGACCTCCAGAGGCTGAAAAATGAAACAACAATTAATTTTATTGTAAGCGTCCCTAAAACTGTGTCAGGTGGTAGCAGGTTCCTATTCCTATGAAGATACTAAGAAAAAAAGGAGAAAGAAGGAAAGAAAACAGAAATAGGATCACCGCCCCTTGGATCCAGTGATGTTTTCTTGTATTCCTACCACAGGTGCAGACTCACTCACACGCTGCACATGTGCAGAGAGCAGTTCTGGAAGGTTCTGGGTGGTAACAGGAGTCTTTGGTGAACCCCAGCCCCAGTTGACTCTGTTCCCTGACAGGTGCCACGGTGTCTGCAGCGCCGACTCTGTGCAGTTGATGTTGGTGGTCTCAGGGCAGACACCACAGGAAACCATCCCTCGCTGTGGTGCAATGCATCCGTTCTCTGCCTCTGGCTGTTTGCCCAAGCAATAAGGACCTGTCAGTTCCTTCTGTCTTTTGAGTCGTTTTGAGATGAACACAAAAATTTCTCATCACAGAGATCCTTGACCTCTGTGCAACAAATATTCTGAGCTCACTATCCATTCCCACTAGATCCTTCCTCCCCACTACTGATGTGTGTTACTAGCACTTCTTTTACCCTACACCGCACATGTTTAAACTACATTAGCTCTCAGATGCACTTCACATGACAGCCCAGAGAGTGGTTGTAGTAGCAGAACTCTAGGATGCGTCATCAAACAGAAAGGGGAAAGGCAGTAAGGAGAAGGAGAAATTCAGTCATTCTTTTGTAACTGGAATCGCTTTATGAAAAATATATATAGCTTTGGTTATAATCAATTCCTTCAATGCTAATAGAATCATAGTACACTCCCAAAGGACCACGTCATAGCCAAACTTCAAACAGAACTGAGGTAAAAGCAAGATGTCAATACACCCTGTAAACAGAATTGCTTTCTATTAGGTCATTTCTATATAGGTTAGCAAATTTTGTGTTAATGGAGTTTCATTTTTTTTAAGCGATGTAGAACAGAGAACAGAATCTGTCAACTTGAAAACATGGGAAAATAATGAATTCTACTTGAAATAGTCACAAATGGCAGAGAGTGTGAAAGGAGCAAATTAGGAATAGATCATTTGGGTTGGAAAGGAAATTGGGTGTAAGAGGGTGTCAACAAAAAAACAAAGAAAATTTACCTAATCCAATGAATTGTGAAAACCAACAATCCACAATACCAGAAATAAAACACACTAGTCCCAGATGGAGATAAGACAGTGATTTGTTTGTATGGACCAGACTGCAAAAACATAAGCTGTTAAGAATTTCAACATTAGGAAACTGTTATGGCAATAAACCTTTGGTTACTCAATTAACAGGGAAGCTTACAGTATAGTTGTTTTTCTTTTCTTTAAGGAAGCATTAGAAAAATTAAAAGAAAGTACTAGAACTTGATAAAGGGAAAAATAATTGCATTTCAGTGCAGATAACAATGTATTCTTCTAAAGCAGAAGGCCCTTTCGATAAATGTTTATATCATTTTTCATTTTATGCTTAATGCAATTCATCATTTATAATGCACAAAGTGAGTGGTAAATAGCTGTGCCACAATAATGGGGAAAACAGACATCAGTTTTCTTGCAAGAAAGGTTTTGTTAGCAAGTAAGCTTTTTATCAAAAATTGATAATTGTTATAAGTACTAGTGGCAAGGTTTTTCCCATTTTCACCATGTTTTAATGATATTTTAAAAATTACATTAGATGAAAGGTGAAATCTGTATCAAGTATTTGGTGTTTACCAAAAATATTGTTAGATTTCTTTTAAGAACGTGGTATTTGAAAATGTCTATGTTAGCCAAAACCAAATAAAAACACATCCCAAAAAGAAACCTATAAGATTGGATACAGTAGGAAACATTATCAGCTTTTGAAAACAGACTCATTTTAAACTAGGTGAAGCAGAAAGGTTTTCAGAAAATTCACATTTATTAATGAAATTGGTTTCTCATGGCTCAGTCAACTGTGAGTCTTCATTTGTACTGAATGGCATTAGGGTGGAAGCAATAAGAAACTACGTACAGGACTCCTGGGTATTGTGTCACTCACACTATGAATGAGAAGATAGCAGAATAGAAAAAGCTCCCCCATAGCCTGCACACCTCTGTAAAGTAAAAACCTTACCCGGCCTTCATATATGAAGAAAAATGAAGGATTTCTTTATCCTCCAAGCAACCTCTCCTGCTCTGTGTTGACTCTACTGGCAGTCTAAATGAGGAATTATACCTAGCTTTCAGTTGAGATGAACTGAGTTAAGGCACTATTTCTTGAGTGATGTCAGTATTTGCTCACTACTTACTCATCTTTTCACTGCTTATTCCCCCAAATATATTAAAAAAAAGAACAAAGAGACAAGTTTGGTGAAGTTAAGATTGCTACTGGGAATTTTGACACATTTATGTGAAAACCATGATTATGAGGAAGTTCCTTTTCTAACTTTTATGTTTATTTCTCTCGATAGTCTTTTCTGCATCATTGTAGAGTAGTGGGGTAAGTGTATTCATCAGCTAAATGATTACTGTAAAATGCAATTTCCAAATAATGTAGTTATAAAAGTACATGATCTCACTATGGTAGATGATGTAAAATTAAGAAGGATGCAGCTAACTTTTGTTCCTCTTCTTTCTTTTATTAATAATCACAGCTTACCACTACAAAGAAATGGATCCAATCTGATCAGAGTCAGCAATGGTATGGTGAAATCTGGAATCTCTAAAAGTCATACATAGATTCAGAGTTAATGCTTATTTCTATATATTTCTTATTAAGGTTTTACAACTAAACCGGATGTGCCTTGGTGCTAGTAAAAAAATAAGGGAAGTTGAACTTTTTTCCATCCCTTCTATAAACATCCAAAACCATAATTTTCTACTTAAGCAGACATTTTCATGTATTTCTTAGTATTACTTTTATTATATCTCTCTATAAGGATTAAATAACTGCTCAGCTACATTTAACTGTACTACAATATTCTGTGCAAGACCTCATAACCCTGAATGAGGTCTAGATTAACAGAAGTTTGTAGTGCTTTTCATTTCTCAGTGTTAAAAAGTTAATGGTTCTAAACTTGTGCATTACACTTTTGCTCTGTGTGACTTAATCCTCTGTGAGAAATAGGGCAAAGTATTACTTCAGTCTTTCCTTCCTTGTGCAGTAAACACACTCAGGAAATATTCATTGGTGTTTTGGGGGGACTTTTGGACAGCTGCAGGGTACTATTCTGTATTCTAATTATTCTTGTTCCACTAATGTGCTTGAAGAGGATAGAGTAAACAAGCTGCAGATCAGAGAGCTTGACTTTCTGCTGCTGGGGCACTGGAGTCTGGGAGCATAAGAAAATGATTCAGGTGTGTAAAAAAGGAAGGTAAGAAGAAAGAAGAAAGCCTAAGAATAATAGGGAAAAAAAGCTTCAATGTTAAATGAAGAAGTTAGTCTGATTAAGAAATGGATAATCAACATTCCAAAAAATACTTATCACTGGGAGGGGGCTTTCACAGTGATCAGTACTAGGACCAATTCTGTTAAACACTGAATCAGAAATCAAGATGGAAATGTAAAATTGTTTTTGGTTTTACATGTTTAGACATGTTTGTGAGCAAACATTAACAATAATGGCGAGATATCACTCACCCACACAGAGGGGCTCACTGGGGGTACAAAGAGAAAAAGCAGCCTTGGCTGCAGTGACCATGAGATGGTGGAGATCAGGATCCTGAGGGCAGGGAGGAGGGCACACAGCAAGCTCATAGCCATGAACTTCAGGATAGCAGACTGATTTCTTCAAAGGTCTGCTTAGAAGTATCCCATAGTATAAAGCCATAGAGGGAAGAGATGCCCAGGAAAGCTGGTTAATATTCAAGGATCACAACCTCCAAGCTCAAGAGACCTCCATCCTAGTAAATAAGTCAGGCAGCCTCAGTGTAAGAAAGACATGGACCTGTTTGAACGAGTCCAGAGGAGGGACACAAGAATGATCAGAGGCTGGAGCACCTCTTCTGTGAAGAACAGCTGGGAGGGCTCAGGTTGTTCAGCCTGGACAAGTCTTGGAGAGACCTTATTGTGGCTTTTCAATATATAAAAAGAACTTCTAAGAAAGACCAAGATCTCTAGGGACAGAAGAGGGAGTAATGATTTAAATTGAAAAAAGGTAGATTTAGGTTGGACATAAGAAAGAAAAATTTTTTGATAACAGTGGTGAGGTGCAGGCAGAGGTTGCTCAAAGAATTTTTGGATGCCCCATCCTTGGTAGTGTTCAAGGCCAGGTTGGATGGGGCTTGGAACAACCTGGTCTAGTGAAAGGTGTACCTGTCCATAGCAGTGGTGTTGGAATGGGACTATCTTTAATTATCCCAGACTGTTCTATGATTCTATGTTCTATGAAAAATGACCAAAGATCCTGGCCAAACTCAAACACATAAAAGAAGCACACAGAGGGCTGACGCAAGAACGGGTGACCTGGGAGGAATACAGACACATTGTCCAAGCATCCAGGGGTGAAGTTAGAAGAACTAAAGTCCAAATGAAATTGAATCTGATCAGAGATTTTGAAGAAAACTATGTGCTTCCCTAAGTACACTGGAGAGAAAAGGAAGACGAGGGAAAATGCGAGCCCGCTGCTCAATAAGACAGGGGACCTGGTTACACAGGACATAGAAAAGGTAGATGTACTAAATGCCACCTTTGTCTCAGAATTTACTAGCAGGAATCCCCCCCAGAGATCAAGGGGAAGGACTGGAGCAAGAAAGATATACCTTGGGTGGAAGAGTGTCAGGTCAGGGAATATTTAAGCAAAGTGGACCTTAATACTTAAACAGATGTCCATGGCCCCTGAAGGAGTGCACACACAGGTAGCTGGTCAGATGCAGGTACCATGATTCAGTGATTTTAGGATGTAAAGTGCAGACATATGGAAGTATAATTCTTAAATATAAATATAAATATAAATATAAATATAAATATAAATATAAACCTAACAGCTTACTTCAGCAACAGAAAGGTCATAAACCTCCTAAACTAGAAATACAATGAGCTGCTTCTGACAGATCCTGTTCGATGTCCTGCATCTAGGGAAAAAGTGATTTCTGAGGATTCTTTTTTCCTCAGGAAGAACTCCTCTGTCCTTGAGGAAAAAAGTTCATGAGGAAAAGCTGCATCTGGGTTACAGAATGTAATGGAGATGAAAGGGTTTAAGTGCAGGACATGAAGCTAGGTAAAGAGGATGACACAGGAACAGAAATGCTAAAAGGAGGCTGTTGAGTGATGCAACAAATAAGACTGTAAATACACATTCATGATCTTGATATTGGAATTATAATACATGAGTTGAAACAGGATGTTATATACCAAAAAAAGGGAACCTGGGTATTTAGACATGCAGGGAGGTTGAACTATATGACCTTTAAAGGTCCTTTCCAACCCAAACTATTTCATGATTCTATGATTCTATGAAAGTGGAAAGGCTCTTTGTGTTAATGATGAGCAGTACTGATGTTCAGATGAATATTGAAAGTCAAGACAATAAACTTGTATCTCCACAGAGTCACCCTGGACAAGATCTTTCATCTCACAACCTGTAAAACCCTTTACTGATGGTATTCTTTACAGCTTGACAGAGCAAACAAAAGGATGAGCACAGCTGTGGGAGACTTTTAGGAAACATGAGTACTGACACTCTTGGCATGTTCAGGAGAGTGAGAAATGGAAGCAGGAATAAGATCGTGCCTCTACTTTGTCTTGGAGAAAGATTTATGAAAAGCTATTAAAAAGGTAGGTTTGAGGTATGTTTTTTTGTCTACAGTGGGATAGAGTTTAGGCAACTCAAACATCTGATATTTATATGGGATTCAGGTCCAAATATTCATTCTCAGAATTGAAGAGCATTTCAATCTAACATACTAATTTTGCCCATGATTGGTGGTTGTTGGCTTGGAAGAACATGCCAGTAGAATGTTATATTATGAGGTCCTGGACTAATCCTGTTCCTTTAACTACACCATAACACCATTAAAATAAATAGCAATTAGTTACAGCAAGCAACTCCCTTCTGCGCTATCATACCAAATGCTGCTCTGATTGTACATTTAGAACATGGTCCTGGACTTCAAAATATAATGTTCATGCCATAGTAGAGGACATACAATGGACAGGCTGAACCCAACTTTAATCCTTGGTCTAGGTAATCTCAGCTTCTCTACTGAATACGTCCATGCATCACTGTTCACATATCCAGAGCCCTTTGTAAGACTGTCTGTGGTAAGGTCATGAAGAAATCAGATTATGTGATTTGAGTTAAAATAAATCTTTTTTCTATACATATATGACATATTTAAAAACAGAAGGAAATGATTAATAACAGTTTTTCAAATGCAAGTTCCACTCTCATGTTTTTTATTTTCTTTTATTTCTATTGGTTTAGCTCCTCAATGGGATGAAACAAACTAAGTATTAGAAAGTTTCCCAAAATACTATTGCAACTAGTAAAGGGAGGGTGTTAGAGACAGAAACAAAGGACTTGGATATAGTTTAACATGCATTAAAAAAAAACATTTTCCAGCATTCTTAATACGCTTAGAAATTTATGTCTCCTACTGGGTCATCTACAAGATTTATCTGTGCTCTAAACAAGTAGGACGTGAACCAGCACAGATTTAACCTCAGGGTACAGAAAGATCAGAGGCTATTAGATAGGTTAATACCACACTGAGATAAGCACATTCTTTTCAAATTGAAGACTTCATTTGATCAGCCTGTAATACACATGGAGTTCAATCATATTAGAAGTTATGCCCTAGAAAGTGACACTTTCACTTATTTTGCACATGAAACGAAAGCTTCAACCTCTGTAATGACTTTAGCATGTAAGCCACCATATTGAGCACTGCTGATATCCTCATAGCTTTAATTTACCAGAATTTAAGTTGATAGCCAACCTTACACTTTGATTAATTTCAACCAGCACTGGTATTCTAAGGAGCTGTCTTTGTTGTTTTAGACCTTGCTTAGAGTAAATGAAAACAGAAGTATGCTTTGAAAATAATTTAGGCAGACTTCTTTCTCTGATGACACGTTAGACAATCTGAAACAGACAGATTCATTATTTTAATACTTTAGTTAATGTCTGAATGTAGATCGAATTGGATTATTAATTTTCACTTGCTCATATGTGCAAGGCTGCCAAGATCTTCACACTAATCCATGGCTAATCCTTTTAATGGAAAATCTTTTAAAGTTTTTTAACTTCTTTTCCAAGCTAGGCAAAAAATACTTTCACACTGGTGCAGTTTTAACTTTCTGTCTGCTAACTATTCCTTGGTACCTATGTAGGGCTGAATAGAGAAAGTATATGCAATGTTGATGAAAAAAACCAAAGTCTGAAATATTCTATTCAGTTCCTGGTGGGGGATGAAAAGATATTATCGAGGTAAAGTCCCTCTAAAAAGGTTAAAATTATGCTTTAAATCTGTTAGAGTTCCTGTGTGCAACAGGCATGCCTCCACATGCATCCAACTCTTTGTCTTCCTTCTAACACTTCTTACCACCATAGAATCATAGAACAGTTAGGGTTGGAAAGGACCTTAAGATCATCTGCTTCCAACCTCCCTGCCATGGGCAGAGACACCTCACACTAGACCATGACACCCAAGGTTCTCTCAAACCTGGCCTTGAACACCACCAGGGATGGAACATTTATCACTGCTTTGGGCATACAATTACAGTGCCTCATCACTCTCACAGTAAAGAATTTCTTCCTTATATCCAATCTAAACTTCCCCTGTTTAAGGTTGAACACATTACCCCTTGTCCTGTCACTACAGTCCCTAATGAAGGGTCCCTCCCCAGCATCCCTATAGGCCCCCTTCAGATACTCTCTGAGGTCTCCACGCAGCCTTCTCTTCTCCAGGCTGAACATCCCCAACTTCCTCAGCCTATCTTCATACGGGAGGTGCTCCAGTCCCCTAATCATGCTCGTGGCCCTCCTCTGGACTTGTTCCAACAGTTCCATGTCCTTTTTATGTTGAGGACACCAGAACTGCACACAATACTCCAGGTGAGGTCTCACAAGAGCAGAGTAAAGGGGCAGGATCACCTCCTTGGAACTGCTGGTCATGCTCATTCTGATGTAGCCCAGGATATGGTTGGCTTTCTGGGCTGTGAGCTCACACTGCTGTGAATGCAGCTCACAAAGGTGCAACAGCAGAACAGGACATTCCCAGCCTGGCTTGAAGCTTGTAATGTTGGCAGTGCTGTTCTGACAATATGGTGCAGGCGAGCTGCTTCCTTGAGGTCCTAGGAAGGCTGTGCAGCAGGTGTAAGCTCTGAGCTCTCTGCACAGCACTGGCATTAGTACTTCAACTAGTGAAGTCCTAAATAGAATCATAGAATCATAGAATAGTTAGGGTTAGAAAAGACCTTAGGCTTATCTAGTTCTAACCCCCTTGCCATGAGCGGGAATGCCTCACACCAGACCACGTCACCCAAGGCTCTGTCCAACCTGGTCTTGAACACTGCCACAGATGGAGCACTTACCATTTCTTTGGGCAGCCTGTCCCAGCACCTCACCACCTTCACAGTAAAGAACTTCTTCCTTATATCTTACCTGAACTTCCCCTGTTTAAGTTTGAACCCATCACCCCTTGTCCTGTCACTACAGTCCCTAATGAAGAGTCCCTCCCCAGCATCCCTATAGGCCCCTTCAGATACTGGAAGGCTGCTATGAGGTCTCCATGCAGCCTTCTCTTCTCCAGGCTGAACAGCCCCAACTTTCTCACCCTGGCTTTATATGGGAGGTGCTCCAGACCCTGATCATCCTCATGGCCTCCTCTGGACTTGCTCCAACAGCTCCATGTCCTTCTTACGTTGAGGACACCAGAACTGCGCACAATACTCCAAGTGAGGTCTCACAAGAGCAGAGTAGAGGGGCAGGAGCACCTCCTTGGACCTGCTGGTCACACTCCTTTTGATGCAGCCCAGGATATGGTTGGCTTTCTGGGCTGTGAGCTCACACTGCTGGCTCATGTTCAGTTTGTTATAGACCAACACCCCTAAGTCCTTCTCCGCAGGGCTGCTCTGAATCTCTTCTCTGCCCAACCTGTAGCTGTGCCTGGGATTGCTCCAACCCAGGTGTAGGACTTGGCACTTGGCTTGGTCAAACATGACATCAGCACAGGCTATAGTTAGATAATTCACAGGAATGAACAGTAATAAACATTTTAGAATCTGTCTGCACTAAGCACAGTTGAGGACTTTGAGAGAGCATTCTTGATTTCAAAGATGGAATCTGTCATCAAAAAAAAAAAAAAAAGAAAAATCTCAAAACCCAAGAAAGAGAAATGCCTCTTATGATGTAATAGCATGGTGAAATGTAAAAATCAGCCATAACATGATGTTTTCCCATACCTGAATAAGGTTTAACCACAAAACAATGATTTTTTCAATAAATGTTTGTAGCTTTTTTCTTAAGATCTTTATTTCATTTAATTTTGGAATAGGAAAAAAAAAAACTACTAAACCTTCAACATTTGACACAAAAAGGGAATATTGTTATTTGTCTGTCATTGAACCTCATATATATACAATAAAAAATCATGGTCCTTTAAATCCCTAGACAGTTTTGGTATTATTGTAATAAAATTTACATCAAGTTTGGATATTTACTCTATCAAGCCTGCACATTGTTATAATAAAAATCTTGTTTATTGACAAAGAGGAAACACATTTTAGACATATGTAAATACAAGAAATTATTTTCAGTATTGAAATCTTTAGAGTCTAATTGTTATTAGTCCAGATCTAATTTACAGAAAGAGAAAGAAGAACAATGCAGTTATGCGCACACTACTTGATTTCTACCACTATTCCTGGGGTTATGGCCACCCTCCAACTGCTCCTCTGGATCCCAGAGCCAGTGGTTCACTCTGGAAATGTTGCTGGGGGTTCTAGGGCTACTTATCAGCACCCAGAGTCTTTTGTTGGGAGTAGTATGCTGTTGATCATTTCTTTACACTCTAGGATCCACCTGGAGTAATTTTTCATGTTTTGTAACACAGTTTTATACCTTTGCTCTCTCCCTTGATTTACAGCTCCGTGTTACATGTGGATTTACTCTATACAGTGCTTCTTATGCATGTTAGACACTATTTATGTATGCTCTTTGTTACCCCTAAAATCAGTTTTGTCCAGCTTCGTATCTGTGTTTCTTTAACTGACCATTAGTGAGTTGTTTGCAGCTGTGAGGTCTCCAGTGCCAAGTCTTTGCCTCATCCCTTATCACCCCACGCCTGCCTTCCACTTCTCCTAGCCTCTGCTATTTTACAAGACCTGTGTTTCTCTACACATCGCTATTGTCTTAGTCATAGCTAATGCATTCTGCATAGAATAACTCCTTAGGTTTGCCACCTATATGAAACTCTGTTGGGTTTTTTTTTGACTCATTATAAACAAAAGTAAATCAAATTAATTATAAACACCTTGTTAATTAGAGAAATTGCTGTCACAGATAAATCAAGCAAAACAAAGCTGCAAGCTGATTAAGAAAGGTTCAGACAGAGAAAGGCTGACAACCCTCTGTCTTGAGGCCTTGCAACACACTACAAAGCTTACAACCTATTACTGCTAATGGCAATACTTCATTATGGGATTACACAGCTAAAATGTAGTCAATAGAGAGTCTTATGTGAAATTTTCTTAGGAAGACATAGTTTGTGCATCGTATATTGCCCTTCAGAGAAGCCTGTTACTTTTATGAAGCAATGTAATTCCTTAACGTTAGCCCAAGAAATGCAGTCACTTAAGCTAGGTAGTATTCCCTGGAGATTTAAATGAAGCCCAAACCAAATTTTAGCTAGCAGCTTGTCTCCAAGCCCTCTGCTGTTAGTCTACCTTTCTGTGATGTCTTCTGTCTTGCATGTGATTGCTCTTTTGCTACTTTTTCTGTAACGTGGATGGTCTGTTAGTGTTTTCACAATGCCCATAACACTCTTAGCAGGATTTCCCAGTTTTCTCTGCTTTTAAACAGTATAAAATGCTTCATTAATTCTGGTTACACTTGCCTTTGTGCCAGCAGGCTTTAGAATTACAACACATCTCCTACAGCATCCTTCCTCTTCAATGGTTATCCTTAGACCATGCATGTAAGCTTTGTTTTAGAGCCGTTTTATAACTGTGGTCACCAGTCAAGGTACTGTGGTCCATATACCGAATCCAATTCAGATTTCCTTCCATTTGCATTAATTTCCTGAGCAAAAATAGTAGTGAAGATAATGTTTCTTATGAGTATTTTGTCTCAGTGTTAATATGCTTTTGAATCTTAGTGTGAATACCTAGTTTTGAAGCTGAGATAGACAAAATCTGCACATTTTTCTTCTAAATAATTTAAGAAGTGTGAGCATTCTGTTTTAATCTGTGCTTTTTTTTTTTTTAAAGCTCACTGTAAAATCAGACATGTAACTATATATTATTGTTTTAAAATATACTTAATGGCACCTGAGCCATGGTAACTACTTAAATAAGAACTCTGAGTCTTAGAGAAAGACATAAGATCATATTGTTATGCTATATTTCATTCCTTCCCTTGACCTGTTTTGCTGCCTAATGATGGGGAGCTTACAAATATCTACTCTGCTCTCATGAGATCTCACTTGGAGTATTGTGTACAGTTCTGGTGTCCTCAACATAAAAAGGACATGGAGCTGTTGGAACAAGTCCACAGGATGGCCATGAGGATGATCAGGGGACTGGAGCACCTCCCATATGAAGATAGGCTGAGGAAGTTGGGGCTGTTCAGCCTGGAGAAGAGAAGGCTGCGTGGAGACCTCATAGCAGCCTTCCAGTATCTGAAGGGGGCCTATAAGGATGCTGAGGGAGGGATACTTCATTAGGAACTGCTGTGATAGGACAAGGGCTAACGGATTCTAACTTAAACAGGGGAAGTTTAGATTGGATATAAGGAGGAAATTCTTTCCTGTTAGGGTGGTGAGGCACTGGAATGGGTTGCCCAGGGAAGTGGTGAATGCTCCATCCCTGGTAGTGTTCAAGGCCAGGTTGGACTGAGCCTTGGGTGACATCACAGTATCACAGTATCACAGTATGCTAGAGATTGGAAGGGACCTCAAAAGATCATCTAGTCCAATCCCCCTGCCGGAGCAGGAACACCTAGATAATGTTACACAGGAATGTGTCCAGGCGGGTTTTGAATGTCTCCAGGGAAGGAGACTCCACAACCTCCCTGGGCAGTCTGTTCCAGTGTTCCGTCACCCTCACTGAGAAGAAGTTTCTTCTCAAGTTTAAGTGGAACCTCTTGTGTTCCAGTTTGTACCCATTACCCCTTGTCCTATCATTGTTTGCCACTGAGTAGAGCCTGGCTCCATCCTCGTGACACTCCCCCTTTATATATTTATAGACACTAATAAGGTCACCCCTCAGTCTCCTCTTCTCCAAACTATAGAGACCCAGCTCCCTCAGTCTTTCCTCATAAGGGAGATGCTCCACTCCCTTAATCATCTTTGTTGCCCTGCACTGGACTCTCTCCAGAAGGTCCCTGTCCTTCTTGAACTGAGGGGCCCAGAACTGGACACAATATTCCAGATGCGGTCTCACCAGGGCAGAGTAGAGGGGAAGGAGAACCTCTCTCGATCTACTAACCACCCCCCTTCTAATACACCCTAGGATGCCATTGGCCTTCTTGGCCGCAAGGCCACAGTGTTGGCTCATGGTCATCCTGTCGTCCACTAGGACCCCCAGGTCCCTCTCCCCTACACTGCTCTCTAACAGGTCGTTTCCCAACCTATACTGGAACCTGGGGTTGTTCCTGCCCAGATGCAGGACTCTACACTTTCCCTTGTTATATTTCATCAAGTTATTCCCTGCCCAACTCTCCAGCCTGTCCAGGTCTCGCTGGATGGCAGCACAGCCTTCTGGCGTGTCAGCCACTCCTCCCAGCTTAGTGTCATCAGCAAACTTGCTGATAGTACACTCAATTCCCTCATCTAAATCATTGATGAATATATTAAATAATACTGGTCCCAGTACTGACCCTTGAGGCACTCCACTAGTTACAGGCCTCCAACTAGACTCAGCCCCATAGACTACAACTCTCTGGCTTCTCTCCTTCAGCCAGTTCGCAGTCCACCTCACTACCTGATCATCCAGTCCACACTTCCTCATTTTAGCCGTGAGGATGCTGTGGGAGACTGTGTCAAATGCTTTGCTGAGGTCAAGGTAGACCACATCCACCGCTCTGCCATCATCCATCCACTGTGTTATTTCCTCATAAAAGGCTAAGAGATTGGTCAAACATGATTTCCCCTTGGTGAAGCCATGTTGACTGCCCCTCATAACCCTCTTATCCTTGATATGCCTTAAGATGGCACCAAGGATAAGGTGTTCCATCACTTTCCAAGGGATGGAGGTGAGGCTGACCGGTCTGTAGTTACCCGGGTCCTCCTTCTTGCCCTTTTTGAAGACTGGAGTGACATTTGCTTTCCTCCAGTCCTCAGGCACCTCTCCCGTTTCCCAAGACTTGGTAAAGATGATGGAGAGTGGTCTAGCAATGACTTCCGCCAGTTCCCTCAGCACTCGCGGGTGCATCCCATCTGGACCCATGGATTTATGGATGTCCAGATTGCTCAACTGGTCTCTAACCCATTCCTCATCGACTAAGGCAGACTGCTCCGTTCACCTGACTTCATCTAAGGTCTCAGGGGTACAGGGCTCTTCAGGACTGCCTGCAGCAGAGTAGACAGAGACAAAGAAGGCATTCAGTAACTCTGCCATCTCTGTATCTTCTGTCACCAGGGCACCCATCCCGTTCATCAGTGGGCCTACATTGCCTCTGGTGTTAGTTTTATCTGCCATGTATTTGAAAAAGCTCTTTTTGCTGTCCTTGACCCTTCTCGCCAGGTTTAATTCTAAGGATGCCTTAGTCCTCCTAGCTGCCTTCCTACATCCTCTAGCAGCAGCCTTATATTCCTCCCAAGTGGCCAGCCCCTCCTTCCATGACCTGTAAACTCTCCTCTTCCACTTGAGCATATCCAGCAATTCCCTATTTAGCCACGCAGGTCTCCTGGCCCTCTTCCTTGACTTCCTACGTGTCGGGATGCTCTGATCTTGAGCTCGGAAAAAGCAATCCTTGAATGTCAACCAACTATCTTGGGCCCCTTTACCTTCAAACAGCCTTGCCCATGGGATTTCCCCCAGCAATTGCTTGAAAAGGCCAAAGTTTGCCCTGCTAAAGTCCAGGGTTGCAATTCTACTTGGTATTCTACTAGTCCTGCCACACAAGATCCTGAACTCCACCATCTCGTGGTCGCTGCAACCAAGGCAGCCCTCAACCCTTACTGCTTCGACCAGATCCTCCTTGTTAGTGAGGATGAGATCCAGCAGCGCTCCTCTCCTGGTCGGCTCATCCACCATTTGCAGGAGGAAGTTATCATCCATACACTGGAGGAACCTCCTGGACTGCGGCTGGGTTGCCGAGTGGTCCTTCCAGCAAACATCAGGGAAGTTAAAATCCCCCACGACGACCACGGCCTGTGACTGTGAGGCCGCTCTCAGCTGCCTGTAGAAGGCCTCGTCAACTTCCTCACCCTGACCTGGTGGTCTGTAACAGACACCCACAACAGTATTGCCCCTGCCAGCCTGCCCCTTAATTCTCACCCAGATGACATGGTTCAGTGTGAGGTATCCTTGCCCATGCCAGGGGGGTTGGAAGCAGATGATCTTAAGGTCCTTTCCAACCCTAACTGTTCTATGTTTCTACAGTTCTATAACTGTGATTAGTGAAGAACTTTCTGTTCAGATGGTGTCAGCGTCTCCCAGGTCTGGAAACCAAACAAAATATTGGCCTTTATCAGAATGATGTTAGACATCTAGGCATAAGCAACAGAAATAGAATTGTTACTCTAAACTGCAGTCTCTAGTGGAGCCTTCATAGATATTTTGCTGGTTAAAGATAGGTGTCTTCTTTAAGATAAACTGACTAGTTGTCTAATATTCACTGATGAAATTCTTTAGAGCTCTGCTGTCTGCAGTGGAAGCTTGAACACTTGGAAGATACCCATAATACCTACAGACACTAACATGTCAAAACCTAAATTTATGTGATTCCATTTCAAACTGCCATGCATTCTTACTGCCTTAAATCACAGAAACTTGGTTGAAGAATTAGGTTGAAGAGTATTTTGCATTTTAGTATATTTATAATGAATGTTAATACTTCCTCCCCTAAGAAAAATATGCTGACAATCATAATCACCAGAATGCTAATTTATCCAAGAAGTTCGACAGGTGCTAGAAAATTAGCTACTTTTTGCTTCTTCTTCTGTTACTGAGGATGTAACCATGGGAAAAGAAAGAGTGACCAAACTGTTATTATAATCTGATTATTTTCATCAGCTGAAGCAGACTCAGACTGAGCAAGGTACTCAAAACTAATTTAGAGCCAAATGTAATATTAAATTCCATGAGAAAGATGGTCAGTGTTTCTTCTTTGCTTCTTTAAGCTTTTCCACACCTAGAAAGAGGAATGTGTTGTTCTTAACTGAGAATTCAAATTTATCCAAATATGGTTGTAGCTTCCAAATACTAGTCTTGCACAAAGCCATCATTGGTAGCATTCAATTTCCATGTTGATACTAACCAACTCACAGCATACCACTCCAGCTGCTGGAAGAAGAAAACCAGTTCATATCCATGCTTGGTTTAGTAAAGGACTCAAAGGATTCACATCAGAAACCACAAAAGTGTTTTGTGTTTCTGACCTGAAGATGTTAGAATATCCACAAAATTCAGCTATATATGACAAAAAAAAAGGAAGAAAATATCTAACACACTCTTATAGCCTTACTTTGTAGTTAATATTTCAAAAACCTTAAAATTAGTGATAATGGCACAGAGGATTTTCTGACTGGTATAGTAGCCTTCAAAGACAGATTTCTACAGCAATCACAAAAGAAAAAGACAATTACCTAGCCAGTTTTCAAGCAGGTAATATTTTACTTCTATTTGCTTCAGCACTTGAGACATTTTGAGCCATCTTCATAAATCTTTTTCCCAGCCTCACAGTGGTCAATAAAACTAAATGTGACCTTGTACAAAATGTGCTAGATTTTAATTACAATGGGGTTGTGTGTTAGATTAGGGCTAAATGTATTACACTGTCACCCAATATGTCAAAGCTGGCAAACACAGCAGTGCTTGGCCCGCAGCTCTTTTTATTTTTGCAATCTGTAGCATTGGCCTGGAGCCTGGTGCCTGAAACTTTAACTTTTTGTTTTTTTTTTTTTAAACAGAAACTCATTCTTGGATCTGAATGAGTCAAGCATCACAATGCTGTTATTCGTCAGAAAGTGTCTGTGTGTATGTGTGTGCCCTAACTCTAACACATAACCTATGTTGATTTAGGGTTTTGCTGTGATGAATCTATTTTCAAGCCTTCTATATGTATATATGCATAAGTATCTTATATATCTTTCTAGATAGAGAAGGACATGCTCATACAATCATAAGGCAGAATATATGTGTATGAAATATTACACAACATTGCAGCTAATTGTTGGTAGATGAAATGCTACACTTGGATTTTGGTTCATGAAAACTAAATGATTCATAGATGTAGCAGTTTTAGAGCTTGTGTTATAAAGCCTGGAGGATATTTCTGGGGAATTTTGGAGAAAGGAGAGGACAAGAGGAGAATAGTTGGGGAAGAATTTTCTAATGAAAGCAAACTGCAGACTGCCATTGAAGTGTTGGGAGTACCTGGTGTGAATCAGCATAACCTGGAATGAAAATCCTTTCTCTGAACTGATGTATTTCAAACACCATGAAAGGCTTGAGGTTAGGTAAAACATTACCACATTTCATACATAACAGGGGGAAAAAGAAAGAAGAAAAAATTACCTAAAAAACAAACAAAACTTATACAAGAAACCAAACTTACCAAAACCAGGGTTTGGAAAAAAACTGGAAATTGAGAATATATTTCTTCTCATGGCTACTAACTTTCGATGTTGCAGTAGAGAGATTCCTCAATCTGTTGTTTGTGTTACTCATGAATGGAAAAAGCTCAACAGCAACACAGGACCCATTATTTATAAGTAAATGAAAGTACAGAGAGTGTGAGTCTGCTTGGGGCTGGCAGGAAGGACTGGAATATTATTTCTGAAAGGGACTTAGGTTTGACAAGCATTAAGTTGATTCATTTTAATCACCTCTTCAGTCCAAACAGGGCTAATAATAATACAACTTTCCCTCCTCCCTTGTCTGTTTGGATTATCACTGTCTATGTAATGCCAAACCAAAGATGACCTTGATTTTGGAGTGAAACTGTAACTTTACTAGATTAGAAATAATTTATAACAGCTCATTCTTTTGCCTTCACCTGGCTTCCTCCCACAGACAAAAATAATTAGAAAGTAATTAAGCCATCAAAAGCAATGCAGAACTAAATTATAGTAAATTAAGCTAGTAGATAACTGGTATGAGAGTCTCAATCACTGCAGGAGTTAGGGACAGAAAAGATAGGAGTAAAACTTATTTTGGTAATATATCCTCCCCCAGTGCATTTCATGTAAGGCAGTGCTATGTCTTCTTTGAACTATCTACAGAAGGAATAGTACAATAAAGAAACAAAACACCACCCAACTCATCAGCTGCACAGGCATTAAGCGAAAAAGTTTCCTGAGAGGCTCATTAGCCCTTTAAACTTACACACACACACACCCACCCCTTTTTCTTCATTTTAGCTCTGATAAATTCCCTGTTCCTGATCTCTCCAAGACTATGTTTTCTGAGAGAGGAAGGGAAGAAAGGACAGAAGGAGGGAAGAAGAGAGGTAGTTAGAGGGAGGGATATGGAGTGAAGTTGAGAGGATAAACCCAACTCATCAGGTTAGAAATGGAAGTAAAGAGACACTCAGATCAGTATGGAGAGAGTCATGTCAGACCTGCAGAGCACTGTATCAAAATTCCAAACTCTTTGCTATAACTACTTCTTTTCCTGTCTGTGAGACTCTCTGCCTGGCTCTTCTCCATAGTTTTGTCCCAAGCTCATGTATCCCTAACGTGCCAGGGAGGTTGTCCTGCTCAGTCTTGTGTTCAGTGGCTGCTCCACTTTTCAACATGAAGGCAGTGTGCAGCCAAACGCCAGAATCCCTCTGTCTCTTCCTGCCACTTTACACTGCTCAGAGACTTAATGAAAGGTCTGTAATCCTCTGTGGCATAAGGGAGTTCTGAGCTGGTGTCAAGCAGCACAACCAAGTTGCCCTCCAGCTGCTTTTCTGCACCCTGCTGAGGGAGAGAAGGAGGAAATGAGGTGAAGTGTAACCTGTGCTCTGTCAATGCACGGACATGATGACACCATGGGGACGTGTGAATGCAGCTCACAAAGGTGCAACAGCAGAACAGGACATTCCCAGCCTGGCTTGAAGCTTGTAATGTTGGCAGTGCTGTTCTGACAATATGGTGCAGGCTAGCTGCTTCCTTGAGGTCCTAGGAAGGCTGTGCAGCAGGTGTAAGCTCTGAGCTCTCTGCACAGCACTGGCATTAGTACTTCAACCAGTGAAGTCCTAAATAGAATCATAAAATCATAGAATAGTTAGGGTTAGAAAAGACCTTAGGCTTATCTAGTTCTAACCCCCTTGCCATGAGCGGGAATGCCTCACACCAGACCACGTCACCCAAGGCTCTGAGGCTCTGTCCAACCTGGTCTTGAACACTGCCACAGATGGAGCACTTACCATTTCTTTGGGCAGCCTGTCCCAGCACCTCACCACCTTCACAGTAAAGAACTTCTTCTTTATATCTTACCTGAACTTCCCCTGTTTAAGTTTGAACCCATCACCCCTTGTCCTGTCACGACAGTCCCTAATGAAGAGTCCCTCCCCAGCATCCCTATAGGCCCCTTCAGATACTGGAAGGCTGCTATGAGGTCTCCATGCAGCCTTCTCTTCTCCAGGCTGAACAGCCCCAACTTTCTCAGCCTGTCTTCATACGGGAGGTGCTCCAGCCCCTGATCATCCTCATGGCCTCCTCTGGACTTGCTCCAACAGCTCCATGTCCTTCTTACATTGAGGACACCAGAACTGCACACAATACTCCAAGTGAGGTCTCACAAGAGCAGAGTAGAGGGGCAGGAGCACCTCCTTGGACCTGCTGGTCACGCTCCTTTTGATGCAGCCCAGGATATGGTTGGCTTTCTGGGCTGCAAGCTCACACTGCTGGCTCATGTTCAGTTTGTTATAGACCAACACCCCTAAGTCCTTCTCCGCAGGGCTGCTCTGAATCTCTTCTCTGCCCAACCTGTAGCTGTGCCTGGGATTGCTCCGACCCAGGTGTAGGACTTGGCACTTGGCTTGGTCAAACATGACATCAGCACAGGCTATAGTTAGATAATTCACAGGAATGAACAGTAATAAACATTTTAGAATCTGTCTGCACTAAGCACAGTTGAGGACTTTGAGAGAGCATTCTTGATTTCAAAGATGGAATCTGTCATCAAAAAAAAAAAAAAAAGAAAAATCTCAAAACCCAAGAAAGAGAAATGCCTCTTATGATGTAATAGCATGGTGAAACCATGAAATACAACTTCCTAGTGAGTTGTGCTGGTTTCCAATATGTATACCGCCACTCATCACCTGTGGATTTCCTGACCTCCTGACAGAGGCTGTGACAGCTCTGGTCCTCCATCTTCCTTCTAGGGCAGTGTGTAGCAGTATCATAAACTGAGGGCACCCTCTTGCCTCACCCTTGCTATGGCTCTGCAGCTCTGGTCAAGATTTTGAATGTAGCAAACATCGCTTCAAGAGCCACTCTCAAGCTACTGTCCTTATGTTGTTGGCCCTTCTGCTGCTTTAGTATTACAGAGATGAAATCTTTCCTGTGAGGCTTTCTACTGAATCCATCTCATCATTAGGCTACTCAATTGATAGGGGGTCTTTTATAATTCTGACATGCAAAATTCAAGCTGCTGCAAGTAACAATGGATCTATATTTGCAGTCCAGTAAGCAACAAGCTATTTAATCCCCTAATATTGCAGTGAGAAGAGTGGATTCTGCAGCCATAATGGAAGAAGAGAAGTCTGTTTACCTGCATGCTTTTGGATGATGAGAAAAACTGATATCTACAAAAACTAAAACATATCTACAAGATATGACCCGTATCTGTATTTTGAAGCAGTATCTTTATAATACAAGCATGAATGTACAGAAGAATGCAAAATTACTTGATCACAGTTTTTTCCCCCAAACACCGAGACTTTATCAATGATATGGACACCCTCAAAAAAATCAAACCAAAACAAACCTACTTTAGACTGGAAGTGTGATAGCTTGCCAGTATTAAAACGAAACAGGGAGTTGGAAACGTCTCACTGAGAAACAAAATGCTGAAGTAAAAGAAGGTATCCAAGAAATTTATGAAAATACTTTTTTTCTGGAAAATCATATCCGTATACTTGTCAACAAGAAAAAAAAAAAATCCTCTGCCAACACAGGAAACAGTCTGGATGGCTACAGTGAAATATTTCGTTCACACCAACATATAATGTCAAGAACCACAAATCAGACTATTTTACCAAAGAATAATATAATGGTGAGATTCTTTCTCCTTCACTATAAAGACCACAAAATCAGGCTTTTAGGCTGCACCACTTGTTTAAAATCTTTCCATCAGTTATACAGAGAGTTCTTGAAGGCAATTTATTTGGTCTACAAATAGGTGTGTTGCAGATGGCTAGTGATCATTATGTGGAAGGTTTTCACCTCGAATATTGACTACAGAGAGCCTTGTCAAGTAATTCAGATTATGAAACAACCTGTTAGAACGATATAGCTGGGTGGCTGTTATCATATCCATGGACTTAAACTGCAGGTGATTTACATACCAAATCCATCTAATCACGTTATCAGTATGCAGATGCATGTAATTCATATATACAGAACAGTGCCTAGAAACCTGAAACCTGACCTGGAGTTGGAAAACTACGTGCTATAAAAATACAGTCCAAGAAAAGATCCCCAACCTCAAAACTTACAATACAAATAAGAAGTGACAACCAATGGTGGAAATTAAGAAGAGGAATAGACAAAAAGCAAGATTTGATAAAGATCACATGGCAGCAGAGCTATGCACAAAACTTAAGTCCCCTAAATCTAATCACAACTATTTGAGCTTTGCAACAAGTTTGTCTTCTAACACAACTGTCTACAAATTTCTAGTACTTTACTCCAGTACAGGTTTTCCACAATGTCCTCTGCCCGTTTATCTTATCCCTTACCTCACAATACTATCCATTTAACTTCATTATTAGTATACATTATCCTCCTGACCATCCTTTTTCTTCCCCAAGGTGGTGTGAGTAGGTGGCAGCCAATGATCTTCACTTAGTATTAATAAAAAAAACCTAGGAAAGTGATGTAGACTTTATTTCTAATTTACCATGACTTGTGTGTAGAGTCGTACAATAAATTCCCAATATGCATTTCTAATATTCCCTTCTTGAAATTAAAGCTTCTTCAAAATCAAAACTCTTCTGTGAAATGTAACGGGTTCGCAGCATTGTCAGGAAAAAGTTTTTAGCCCCAGGATGGCATTTCTGGGCAAGGCTGTGGACTATTGCTGATGGAAAAATAGCCAGATGCTTGTGACATATACAAGACAGATGAATGCAGACTGCTCCTGTGACTTACTCAGGTATCCTTACCTTGTAAACAGCTTCTGTTGACTGTTTATTACTAAACAGAATAGGAGACAGATAACAATCCCTGGTTCTGAGGACAAGTGTCATGGCCTTATGTCCACATTGTTCAGGGTTATTTCTCTTTAGAGCTAACTAACTACATCGGTACCGTACAGCCCTTGACCTTTTGTCTCCTTTTGGCCTCATTAACTCTACAGATGAAAATATTACACTTTGTGTGTGTTTGTTTTGTTGTTTGTTTGTTCTGTGTTTGTTTGTTTTAATAGAAAACAAGTTCAACAATGCTGTGGGTCGACTGCAGATCATCACACCAGTATTTTTATAACACAATGTGAAGCCATGAGTTGCATTCCCCTGCATGTGAGGATGCTTGTAAATATAAAACCTGACAGGAAAGTTGGGAAGACTGTTGAATGGGAGGGAGCCAAAGTTTATTCAGTGTTTGAGTTTTCCCTTGGAGAGATCTGGTTGAGATAATCCAAAACGAAGCACTGGAATAAGTTTACTTTTGTATTTAAGTTGGCACACTTTTATTTACGCAAATCCAGTTAAGCTCTTCTGTTAGAATTCTTACCATTTTAACAAAGAATTAAGCAGTCACAGGTTGGAAACTTCAGTAAATTCTCACCACTCGACTAGAAAATCTTTTTCCTTGACATACATGTGTATGCATCATTGCAGTTTTTAAAAGCTTTAAATGGTTTAAAAGGTCACAGTTTTAGCCCAATGTGAAAGATCTTTTAAAATTTAAATTCTGAGTGTCATTTTAATGATCAAAATTAACTGAAGAAAAATAAATTCAGTCTGTGCCAAATGGATATATGACTCTTTATAGAGAAATGGGACAGGTTATTATTTTTCTGGTTATTGGTGGTAGATATCTTGGTTGTGTGCTACATCTCCCTTGTGCTTAGTGCTTATAGAGAATGGAAAGGAAGAAAAAAAAGAAGCCAAACCCAAACCACTAATACGTATCCTGTTCTTCAAATCTCCAAATGCAATAATATCTGTAATTTCAGAAATCCACCCCGCACTATATCCAGCAACAATCAAAGGTTACGAAGGCCAGATTGGATGGGGCTTTGAGCAACCTGGTCTAGTGAAAGGTCATGGTAAGGGAGTTGGAACAAGATGACCGTTAAAGTCCCTTCCAACCAACTAAAATCATTCTACGATCTACATTTGGGTAATCACCCCTGAAAACAGAATAGAAATCTCTAGTTTAAGAGGATTACAACTTCCACACCAGTCATGGATGGCAAAACCCTGTGAATTTTTTCCTGGGTACAGAACTCTGCAGTACACCAATGCAGATCACTCTCTTAATTACATTCTCATCATTAAGCATGAGTTTAAGCATGAACTGAAGTAATGCAGCCACTTCTCCCAAAGTCAATCAGGACCATGAAGGGAAAGGTTGAGGAAAATGAATTTTCTGAGTATTGGTATTCTCCATTAGGCTCAGGAAATGCCCTGACCACAAAATAGACAAAGGCTAAGAGAATACTGCAGGCTCTGCTTTTTCTCTTCTCAGTGTCTGCGTATGCCCATTTAGAAAAAAAGAACTTGGTCTGGACAAACTCCTGATCTGAAACAGCTCTTTCACATCTTTACGTTTTTAAGGGCTACCTCATGACAAGGAGTTCAGTAAACTGCTTTTAAGCTGTTGACCAGAAAGTTTCGGAGCTGGTATGAAAAGTGGTAAAGCAACTCAAAACAAAAAATAATGACATAAAAATGCAGCATTACTGTTATGGATTGCTTAACAATCCGTATCTTGGGATGTGTAGGAGCTATGTTCCCCCCACCTCTTCGAGTCAACAATGGCAGTCTATACAACAATATATGTAATAGTAATACAGTATTGGAAAATGTTTCTGTTAAGGGACAAAGCTTCTTGAAAGGAGACTGGAAGCTTTATTTGTCTTGGGCATTGGAAAGCCAACACAACTTTATTATACTCAATGATTCATCATGAAAAAAATGGGAACTATTATCTGCAAAACCTTCAGAAGATTATAATTAAAGGAGACAGGCTTGAAAGAGGATTTCACATTTCTTTTATAGCTAGTGTTGTCAATTGGAGAGGTTACAGTACTTTCCTATAGAACCAAAGCTGCTCCCAGACACATAATACTCAGTGATTTAAAACCCACACCCACAGCTTTCCCTCTTGCATCATAAATTGATTGATGATGACAAGTGAATAACATTAGGACCTCATGGGGACAACCTTCAGCTTAAATAAATAATAAAACTATTTATCCTCCTCCAGTTCTTTCACCTTCTTCCAGGAGAATATAAAGTGGCCTTATATTCAGCTGGCCGAAAAAATAATCTAAGCTTCAAACTGGAAGCTGACAGATCCCAAAAGACCTTTCTTTTGCCCTTTGGACATACCTTATTTGTTCCCAAAGCCAAAGAGATACTTGCACTTCATTTGCTCGAACAATATGAATATTTATCTCACTCATTCAATTTTGGAGGAGAAATGTTTCACATATTTTCAGGAAGGATTTGTTTTTCTTTCCCACACAGACATCATGCAAAAAGCAAGTAATTTCTGAGCAAGTTTGCAGTGGGATTTTTCAAGCTTTCATTCCATTACATGGTAAAAGCACTAGTTGCACTTGAATCTTGGATTCAAGCTATGACCAAAAGATTTTCAGTAATGAAGCTTAATTATCTTTAATATTCCCAACCTGAGCCTCTCATGATAAAATCAGTCTTTAATGTAATCTTTGTTTAGACATTGCTCCAGTGAGTGATAAAATCTTAGCCCAAAGACTGGAGAACAGGAAGACTATATGCTCTAAAGTGTATATTTATACCTGACATGATATCGCCAATGAATAAAATAGAAAAACAAATCCAAAGAGGTTACTTCTCTAATGTTTGAAGAGAGGGTGAAAGGAATGGCAGACTAGGATCTTCTACCTGGCCCTAGGACCAGCTCATCTTAGAAAGCTGTTATCTGCGCAGATAAATGGAGCCAAGCAGGTCTAGCAAGTAAGTGGATAGGATTGTGACTGGGATACTGGGTAGCCTTCAGGGATTGAAGTCCCAAATCAGGTAGCTAGGTGTGCTCACAAAAGTTCAAGTATTTATCAGTGAAAAAACATGTAGTATACAGTGGCAAGAATGGAATAATTGTATTTTGAATTAAAAGTTTAGTAGTGCTCAGTCTTATCATCGAAGGCTGTCTAGACAGAAATATTAGCAGAGGCAGAGAATTCCACATCCGTTACTGTAACAGAACAGCTATATCAGAAAATAAGTGAAAAAAAACACATGTTAAAGAAGAGGTACTGAAGAAGCTACATGAGGTCACCAAATCCTAGAAGATAGGAGACTTCAGCACCATTAGGGACAATAAGCATCAATGGCCTCATTTTTATGAGGCCAGTGAGTACACAAGGTCAGTGCAGGGCACTACAAAGAAAGCAGTCAGAGCCTTGTGAGTTCAGATAATTCAGTGCTGAGTTTTGGAAATCATAAGATTTTGAAGATCATAAGATGACAGACTTTAAAAAGTCTGTTGCATTTCTAATGTCAAATTTTGTGAGGAAAATAATAGCTAACAATTTTAGCAATAGAAAAAACAGGAAGACAACAATTTATTTAAACTACTTTATCCTATGTGTGTTAATGCATTCTTACCTTTGTTGATGACTGCTATGCTTTGGTAAATGAATCAGACTGAAACTAAATTTTTGCTGGCACACACATGCTAAAAAAGCCCTGGATTTCTTCACAAACCTGCTCTGATCTATGGATCATTGCCTCTTCAGTTTCCTTTGTACATGGCCAAGACTTAATTGGTGAGGTAGCTCCTGGAAGCAAACTGTTACCCCATTTTTCTACTAACACTGACTTTATTTTACAAGAATTCCCGATTTTTTAAAACTGTGAGGGGCAGACCTTTTTTCTCCCCCACTTTTAGTTTTGAGGAGTCTGAGTTCACTTTTATCCCCTGGGAACAGAATAGAGACCTGCAAATTCGTTTTAGAAAGATATATATTCAAACAACTGTAATGATATCAAAATATCATAATTACAGTTGATCATTTAAGAATCATTATTTCCATCTTGGGTTTAATTTGTGTTGGTGACTGAGAGAAATGTCCTTTCTTTGCTTTCATCCTTGCCCTTGAAATATGATAACCATGATAGACAACATTGGAGAAACATTGGCATGCAGTAGCTGACAGTCCTGTCCTTCTTTTACATATGCATCCTGTGTACCACCCTGTTCCCATCCTTCAAAAGGACTTGTTCTTCTGCAATTTAAGTAAAGGCACTGTCATTTCATAAAATACATTTTCCAAGAACTGACAGTGGCATTTAATCCTGTGCTGATTTATGTTAGATTTATGCAAAACAAAATACTTCTGTAGACTTCTGAATAATTGTGGCTACAATTACTAAGCTTCTGGCTTTCACAACATTTACAAAAGATTGATTTTTGACCATTTCTGCTTCAGCTGGGTTTAGCCTCAGCCATGATATAAACAGCCTATGACCTGACAGAATATTAATCCATTCACCAGGCTATTCCCTTGGGCTGAATAATTCTTTCAGTCTTAAGAACAAACAAGTCTCTGATGTTTTGTTTAGTAAATCACTTAAGAGGAGGTCACAGTGAATGCATGTCCAGGTTAAATTATCCTTATTATTAAGTAAGGATAGACAAGCCCTCTTGTACACAATCCTAATTTGGATGAAGAATTTGCCATCAGGAGTCATTGCACGCATAATGGGAATCTTCCACATGAAGCCATTTCCCTGTTTTAAATGCAGGGGGTTGCAAAGACTGGTAGGCTTTTAGAGCGTGATACTCTTGACAGATGGATTTGCATAGCTCTGTATAAACCGAGGTCAGAAATTCATTCTCAGATAATTTCACAAAGTGGAGAGTATCATTTTTGCTTATAGAGCACGTAGCTCTGAGGGCTTTTATACTTATGAAAATTATCTTTTAAAATAAGATAATTTGCCTGATGTAATTAATCTTGATATCAGAGCACTACACACAGAGGTCTGCTTAACAAGTGGCAACATCTTCTTTTTCAGCCATCAGGCTCCCTTAACAGTGTGTACTGTTAAAAGAATAATTCTATTCCTCAATTTATGCTGAAAGAAAAGGAAAGCATTGTCTCCCTTTTAAAGCTGGAGACAGACGCAGGACAAGGGCTTGTACCATGATGTTAAGGGTCTGTAGAGCTGCAGACATATGCAAGCAAGACTTCTTATTCCAGGTCTAGCACCTTAAATATGCTACCATTGTTTAAACCAAATTAGCACCAAAAAACTCTCAGCAAAATCTACCTTTTGTGACAGCTTTTTGGAATTTTTTTATATCCAGGATTATCTTTTCTTAACCTTTTTCTTTCTCTATTTTTATTCCATGCTCTGTTTTTATTAGCTGTCAAAATCCAAGAGAGGGAACTCACGTGTATGCATCTTCACATGAACAGGAGAATATAAAAAATAGTCTCATCTGTCACAGTTCAGAGTGAAGAGCATTTTTAAACAGCAACATAACTCAGCATTAATAGAGGTGTTAATTAGAATAGTTTGGTGATAAAATACCTATCAAAACCTTTGTCAATATTCCTTGGACAAATTCTGTAAATCCAAACCCATGAGTTAACAGGTTAGAATTAAATGACAGATAAAATAAAGGTTAACCAAACAATACAAAAACCCTCTACTGCAAGGTGTGATTGCTGTTTCAGTAATAGATATTAATGTCTTGCTCTTTGTAAGCTCAAGGAGAGACCTCTCCTTTATTACTCTCCCAGACCTGGTCTTGGTTAAGGTAAAGCAAAACAGAATGTCACAAAATAAGCCCTCTTGCCCCCAGATACTATGGATTTTGTTCCAATTCTTGTCAGAAAATGATAAAATTTGGGAAAACATGACCAGATGTGTCAGGTTCTGTGCTCCCCTGCTTTGTCAGTTCATTGAAATAACAATGCCGCAGCTGCCTGCATCTTGTTTCTTCCCTTATATCTCCACTGACACCTTCAGGGCTTCACCTCTGCAGCTGTTAACATAAAGAAGTGAGGGATGACCTCAGAAAGCAATGTAAAGAGGCAGCAGGAGCAGCACTGTGCAGTCCTCAGGGTGCTCGGTAGCTAGGCAGCTGGTGCGAGCCTGTGTTTTTACTGTCTTTCCCTTTCCACAGAGCTCCTTTCTCTTTTGTTCACTTTTTTTCCCCTTTTCCATCAAGCTCTCTCTTTCTCTTTGCTAAGACCTTGGATTCACTACATATGCATTTGCTTAACTTACAAGCAGTCCTACTCCCTGTAGTTTACCCCAGCAACATGTTCCCATGTTTGTCTTTGAAATCAAGCATCTTTCTCTTAATTTTCTCTTATTTCATCTACCTTTTTTTTATTATTATTATTTTTCTAATTTGGGGTTTAGTTCCTAATTGTTGTCCCATACACAAGTACTAGACATGCTTCTTTACCCTTATGACCTGCTTCCCTGACATACTGTAGAGTCCCGAGATTTGTCCTGATCTCTCTTTGTTATTCTTGTATCACCTTTCCTTGTGATAGCAATTTATGTGACCACACTGCATACCCGTATCTTTTAACCCAGCTTCCCTGATCAGGTTGTAGTTTTGTGGAGTGCAGAAAGGAAGGGTGCTTCCTGATTTACAGATCAATCGTGATATGTAAGATCATGAAGTACACTTATCACTCATATTTTCCTGACATTCCTACAAAAGATTTAGTTTGCTGTAACTAATATTTACATGTCAGGGCTGAAGTATAAGCATTAGGAATAAAGCATTACTAACCACATACACAGTATTGTAACTTTTTTTTTCATCTTTTAATATATTTTTTGCATTTTTCCCGTTAAAGTTTGCATAAGAAACAAGGAAATAAACCAAAAGTCAGAATTTGCGTTTTTTTGTTTGTTTGTTTTTGTTTTTGTTTTGTAACCATTCTATTCAAAATTTAAGAATTGAGGATATTTCTTGGTGGTGGGTTTTGATCCTTAAGGTACGTGAATTGGAGTGCAGGAACCCATTCCACCCATTCTGTACTGTAACACTGACTGAATGATTGCTTGTCATGTTGCTTTTCAATTCTTGCAAAATTAAATGTAGAAACAGGGTGGAGATTCCAGATCTCATCAATAGAAATATTTTAGTTCTAACAGAATGCTCCAGAGAAGCAGCGTAATCATCCTTGCTTCTGTAAAATCCCTCACCCCAAGTACTCTTTAGAGTTGATCACTTTCCAGAATAACTTTTGTTATGGGAAAGTAATTAGGTTCCTGTACTTCAACCATTTTTGCCCAAACAGCTCATCTCTGTGACTCCTGTCCAGCTTTTTTTTTTACTGTGACTATTTTCCAAGCTGAAATTCTATGAAGTGTATTGAAGTGGGTCAATGGGCTATGTAGAAAATAAGTGGAAGCTGATAGGATGTTCTTTAAACAGGCTGATTCCTACTTGTGATGTGTGAGCAATTTTGGCTGGATGTCAGCCTTAAGAGGAGCTTGACAATAAAAATATCAAATGCTTATATATATTTAGGCAATAGAGATTTTTGTACTCATTTCCTAGAGTGGGATTAGGGATCCTTAAACCAAAAGGCTCCTTTTCAGAGGTCTGCGTTTTAAGAATTTCATACTTATCATCTTTTCAAAAGGAATGTACCATATACGTGTATTACCTGCCTTCAACAGCATCAGTCAATATCCAATGCACCAGATGTTCATAAAGGAGCAGACCTCATCTGAAAATTCATAAAATGGTCTATCTTATCTGGGCAATGCCAATCACGGTACTTGCCAATCATACACAATAGTTCATAATGCCTGCCTTCTAAAACACCACTGCTAAGATAAAAACATGTAAGCATTTTCATAAATTATATAGTTTGTTTTTATCAGCTACTTGAAGGTACCTCAAAAAGGCTTCAGGCATGTAGAAAACTAGACTGTCAAAGTACCTTCCTTTCCTGAAAATACCCCAGGCTGATTTATGGAAGCTGAATAGAAACTTGGTGATAAACACTACATTAAGTAACACTACTACTAATCCCTTTGTCCTGAAGTACCAACTGATCACTTAGAAACAGCAACTTGAAGAGCAAAGTGATCAGGTTTTTTCTATTTTTCATGTTTTCTCATGTTCTTCAAAGTAGTTATTAATCTATCTCTTCTCTTTACAATAATAATAGCTGTCCTGTCATTGTCCTCCTGGCTGGTCTCACAGAAGAACTTAGCCACTGCATGTGGAAAATCAGATTAATTTGTGAATGAATATGTAATTATTTGGTACCACATAATTTTTAGACCCTGAGGAAAATACAGCAGTGTTTTCCCCTGTCTGTGTATCATCACTGCTGTTGCTCAGATACTCCAAGCAAGGCTTCTGCCATCAGAAGTTTCACAGAGATGGTACAAGAATCTTTTTTAACCTCAGGTTAGTGAGTTCCTCTGGTGCACTTTCTTCTGCATCCTTCAGACTTGATGACAAGCTGCAATTGTCAGAGGGTTGTGACTTGTGTATTGCTCTAGAAATAAACCAAGCCTTTGTGTGTGGGTAGAGGTCAAAAAGAGGACACACTCCCTGTCAAATAGGATGAACTCAAAAGGCTTCTCAAACTAGCATTTCCATGCCATGACAGATGTTAGGATCACATAATGGGTACCTAGAACTGCTTCTAAAGATTGTTGGAAACTGCTTAAATTAACTGCACATTTTGTGCAGCCAGACTGCTTAGTTAGTAGCTAACCAGCCAAACCAGGGCTAGTGTAATACCAGCTCATTAATATGTACTCCTGTGGACTGCAGTAAAAATACACGTTTGTCCCTAATTCTAAGATGTAGGCACAAGATTTAGGCTGGTTTTTGGGACTTTATAATGAGCCATGGTCATTGTTTTTGGTTTACTTTTTATGCATTTTCAACTCTCCCCTGTGTTCTCAGATTCTTCTGGCATCACAGGTTCAAAACTAAACAGACACACCATTTGCCCTAACCTATGTAATCTCAACTTGATGTTTTGTATCCTTTACAAACCAACAAACAAACAAAAACCACCACACCTCAAAAAAAAGAGCCAAGCCCAAAGCAAAGCAAAATTAGATATAATCAGAACAGGAGGTGTAGAATAAACAACTGATTTTCCTCTGTTCCTTTATCATTGAATATCTTGCCAACTAGCTCATGAGGCTTTGTGAGCATGATGGGGAACATAATGGAGTATTACAAGCTGGTTTCCCAGCCACTACTGCCCAGTAAAGTGTCATGGCTTGAACTGCACTGATTCTAAGTGGGGTAGAGAGACCTTATGCCCATTAATCAGAATGATAACTTGCTTAACAATACAGTATGCCTATATTTTACAAAATTGTCTTATTGTTTAGCCTAAAATGCAGATATATGTCTGCCTAGGAAAAAAGGCTGCACATAAATCACATTAATCCCAATTAGAGACATCAAGCTCATCCAGGGAAAGATGGTAAGGGGCAGAGATGCCTCCAGTGACAGAGACCAGACAGAAGTAAAAAGCATCAATGCTGAATTATATCTTCAAGAGAGCAACATCTGAGACTATATCAGGACAGTGTAGAGATGCTCCTGTCAGACACTGAACCTCCACAAGGCCCAGTGGAGGCTGCTTCTCAGATTCACCAACAGATTGCTGACCCTAATAGGGGACAGTAGTACACCAGAGAAAGAGGGAATTGCATCCCTCTGAGAGAGAATATGTTTATGTGCACACGTGCCTGCATGCTTATGCATAAAACTTTATTCTGTGCCTCAAGGAAACAGTTGTAATTAGAGTGTATGCAAATGCTTGTGCTATTTTCTAACCCTGCAATGTCTCCACTGCCCTTACCTACTTTAGTCAGAGGGAATGAAAAGTTGTGTTACTGGAATTTTGAAGGTGCATTCAGAGCTTGTATTCCCCACCCTATGACAAGTGCCATCTGTTGACAATCTGCCCCGTTAATTTGTCCATAATTTAAATCAAAATTATACCAAAATATCAGTTTTCCTAGGGCCTATCATTTTTAACAGAGAAAAGGGATATTCCTGATTGGATTCTAAGGCCTCATGTTGTTACCCAATGTCCTTTGTAGTCTTTAGAAAAGAAAGGACAAGTTCAGTCTCCAAAGAACAGCACAGAGAACGCCTCTTCTGAGGCAGGTGGCATCTCAGCACAAAATGAGATTTTATGTATCACCTTTGCTTACTGAAGAAGATAAAGACTTTGATCTTTTAATAGAACATCAGATGAAGGTTATACAATATACACGCTGTACACAATATATAAAGCCTTATTGTCAATTATCAGGTGTCTTTCCTAAAGACCTTTTACTAACGCTCAAGTTGATAAGAGAAAATGCCACTTAATTTCAGTAGCTGGCATGATTTTGCATACACTGCCCACTCCTTGATCTCTGATATACTTTATGCAGTAATCTGTTATCCTAAAACTCCAGGAGGTCTCATGTATCATTGATTATGGATGGCTATTCCTCTAGCATGTGAATACTTAATGTTGAGTTCCTGAAGCTGCAGTCATTTTAAGAGTTGTAGTGAATAACAGAAACGAACAAATCCAACAAAAATCAACAAAAAACCCAACAACATAAAACAAAAACAAACAAACAAAACAAAAACAACAAAAAGAAACACACAAGTTTGCCCTTTTTTTTTTACTTCAATTGAGTTTAGCACAGGAGCTGTACATTCCCAGATGATGCAAATCAGAGCAGTCCTACTGAACTCTGCTTATTCACACCCACTAGTTATGGCAAACAAGTTTTAAAAGAGTTAGGCAGCCTTGAACAACTCAGAATGGACTTCTACTGTTCAACTTGAGGATCCTACTGCTGTCAAGGGACGTCTCAGAGCTCTCAAAGCCAGCTGGCAGCATGAGACCTAATAAGAGAAACTTCTTTTTTTCCTAATATTAATACAAACACTATGCTAATGGTGGGACAAAGGTATGTTGTAATCATACCGCTCATGGCAAAACTATCACTCCAAGTTAAAGGGAACAGCAGACAATGCTGTCTTATCAGTTGTTAATAAAAACTGGTCAAGCAGGGAAGTTTTGCTCAGTCCTCAGCTGATTTTAGGTGCTTCCTTATGCACCCAGAATTACTAGACTCATAAGACATTGTGTCCACATGTTCCAGTGAATGGTGCTAGCTGCATTATGAAAATGAAGTTAAAGCTCAGTAAAATATACATGCATATAAACAAGGAAAGTATCAGAGAAAATGATAATGCTTCACTACACAAGAAGTCTGTAGCAAGCTATTAAAGTGTTAGGTAAAAACAATGTCAAGACTAGAGATTCAATGAAAATATTACCTCTCTCTTTGAACTTATGGTGTCTGATTCAGTAGTTATGCATTTGAAAGATGCACTGGAATGGGTTCTTTAAGCACTGCTACTCCATCAGTACTTAATTTTGTGTAGAAAAGTGTTGAAAGCAAAAACAGCTGTTCTCAGGTGGGGCTGAAGGCACAGCTAGATGACACGGCTGGTAAGTGGCTTTGAGTAATCCATATCCTTTTGTGGATCAGGCCTTTTGGTTCCTGTCTATGCAATATGTTATTATCTCTTCAAGCCCGGTTTCTGCTATTAGCACATTATTTATGCAGTTCATTTAAAAGTAACATTTAAAGTACTCTTCTTTTTTAATCCAAAGTTTATCATCTGTGGATAATTGATTACAGTTGACTAGAAAGACTATTACTGATTTAGCTGAAGAAAAGTAAATGAAGAGTTACGATTTCTAAAACTTGGAACTCAAGGACAAAATGTCACACAGTGTCTCAATTGTTGTATGAGGACAAACACTTGGAACACGACTGACTTCACATAAACTACAAGTCCAACAGGTCCTGATCTTCAAATGATGGCCACAATTCACCCAAAGGTGTGGGAAGCTCATAATTTTAGATTTGGAGTTCAAATACTCCTGTCAGCCAAGAAAGCGGCATCTTTTTATGTACTGGCTATTTGAGTGCTGGTAAGCTGGGGCTTCAGGCTAGCAGTGTGAACTGTTTTAATGATAGCATCTGAACAATAACAAACTACAGCGGGTAGCAAAGTCATATGAATACTATATGTTCGCAAATTAAGAGCATAAGCTCTGAGCCCAAATCTGTTTTGGATCCTGAGGCATCTTTCTAAACTTGATGCTCTGCAGAAGTGACCATGTCTGGAAATAAGATCTTTGGAAACAATATTTTTTCACAGTGAATAAAACTACATCTTTATCTCCATACACCCATTCCAGAGCATTGTGTGGATTTGTTGTCTCCCAGGTCTCTGTGTCTAACAATTGTTAGTTCCACTTACAGCAGGGTACCCATACAGGAAACCCTTATCACTTCCTAACCAGAATCTGAATTTGCTAAGCTGTTATAGATGGAAATTAAAGTTTTCACCCTTTTCCCTTTCTGATTTGGTTTATATAATTATAAAAAGAATCCCCCAAAGCCAGAACAAAAAACTAAACCAAACAAACAAAAACCCCAAACCAACAAATCACAAACCTACACTAGTGAGTAGAATTGAGAATGTGATTCCTTTCATTTTCTCTGTTTCATTCTCATGCAAATGAGGAGGTTTAAGTTTTAGCAGTTACTAGAGGATTGCTGTTTAATCACCAGTTTTAGTTACTGAGAATGAGGATAATTTGTGAGAATGATGCAGAGGCAGGGAAGATAGAGGGGAAATGGACTCATAGGTCCACATTCTGAATATTAGCAAGTTAAGGGTGAAATAAGACTCCTCTTAAATAATCTCTTCTCTCCCTTTATTTTCTCCACACTGTGATGGTTCTCGTAGGCAATCAGGACAAATAAATCATGTTCAAATGAGAAAGCACAGCTACACATTCGAAAGCACATATTTTCTGGTCATCTTTATGTTTATCCATTTCATAAACCAGTCACGAAGGGGAGAGAATTTTCATTAAATAAGGCACAGTTCTGTCTAACTATGCATTAGTTGACATCTTGCAATAGACATTGAGAAATCTTTTTTCTTCTATAATTAATGCATTATGACTCCTTCTGAAACAAGGAGAATTAAAGACTTACTTACTCATATGCTAAACGTCAGGCATTTGTGTTTTGTTTTCCTCTAACGATTGTTTGAGAGATTGTGGCAAAATTTCACATGACCTTTACTACTGATATACTGACAGCTCTAGTTTAATTTGTATAATATCTGATAGTATTGAAAAAATGAGAATGTGATTTGGTTCATTTCTTAGATCCAGAAAAGTTCACATTCTGTGATTCACAGTACTTGGAATGACATTTTATTAAAACAGTTGCTGAGCCCTCAGAAGCCTGACAGTAGTAAAGAAGTGAATAAAGAGGTCATGAGTTTTTCATAGAGATGAAATCAACCTGTAGCGTTCATGAATAATTCACTGGATTTTGAAAGGCAAACCTCGGGAAACATTTCATCAAAGCACCTTAAAGATGAATTGTCATGAACACTAGATATTCTAGTGTTGTGGTTTAGCCCCATCTGGTAACTCAGCACTGTACAGCCACTCACTCAAATCCCCCTTCACCCACTCCCCTAGGCAGGATGGGAAGGAGAATCTGAAGAATGCAAACCTTATGGGTTGATATAAGAACAGTTTAATAACTAAAATAAAGTACAATATAGTGACAATAGAAATAATACCAACAATAACAATAATGACAATAATAATAGGGAACAACAAGACAAGAGAAATGAAAGCTCAGAAAACTCAAGTGATACACAATACAATTGCTCACCACCCACTGACTGACATGCAGCCCAACCCAAGTAGCAATTGGTCCCATCTGGGTGACTCCCCCCAGTTTATATACTGGGCATAATGTGCTGTGTTATGGAATACCCCTTTGGCTAGTTTGGGTCAGGTGTCCTGTCTCTGCTCCCTCTTGGCTTCTTGTGCCCCTCCTCACTGGCAGAGCATGAGACAGAAAAGTTCTTGATCAGAGTATACATTATTTAGCAACAATCAGCAGTGTGTTATCAGCATTGTTCTCAGACTGAAGCCAAAACACAGTACTGCACCAGCTACTAGGGAGAAAATTAATTCTATCCCAACTGAAACCAAGACAATATCCACCCATTATTCCATAGCATTTATGTCATGCTCAAATCCCATGCTTTCCAGTATATCATCACTTTTTCTGTCTAGTTATATATATATATATATACAGAGATATCATTCATTAGTCCATGGACCATCCCTATAAAAGTTTGTTGAGTTCATTCAGTCGCAGCAGTTTCTCAGGGCAGGAGAGATGGTGCATGGTGCTGAATTGTTGCCTGGTGACATCAGCTCTGATTTCATTACTACTGAGCTTGTCTGGTCTCTTTGTTGAGGTGATGATTGAAAGGAAGTCGGGTTCAGTCGATTGTGACCTGAGAATAGTATTGGGAGACTCTGCTGCTTTCAGCTTTCTATGACTTTGTTCTCTGCTGATGATCATGACTGCACATATCTTCTTTTCCAAGTCCGGGGTGGTGGAGATGGGCATCTAGCTGCCATAGAAGTGTTATGTAGCAGTCAACAGCATACAGTTGAATTCATTGGCTGTTTTCACCCAAAATTACATCCCCTTGAGGTACACACCCTACTTCCCCATCTTCCCTCATTACCCATCACATGCACCCAGGTCCTTGAGCAAAAGCAATGCCAAAAAAGTGGTCTATCCCCATCAGAGCCTTGTTGGGATGTTTCTTCAGCACTCTGTCTTCATAATCATGTTTCCAAAGCTAGCTGTCTGTCTGTCTGTCTGTCTGTCTATCTATCTATCTATCTATCTATCTATCTATCTATCTATCTATCTATCTATCTAATCTATCTATTTAACCTATCTACCTATTCTATGTGTTCATTGAGGATTTCATTGCTCCATTCTCAAATACATGGTGGTACAATATCTGTGCCCAGGTCATGTGCAGGTTAACCTATGGTGGGGAAGACTGAAACCCATCCCAAAACACTGGTTTCTTAGTTGTTTGGGGTTTTTTTTTGCAGCAATCTGGGTACCACAATACACAGTCAGTATGTGAAAAAGAGCAAAAGCTCTCAGTGGTGATTCACCTGATTATTCCTAAACTTGTCTGTGTCAAACAGACCTCTGTCAACTTGAGCTAAAAGTGGAAGGGAAACATCAGAGAAAATTAAAAGGTCTCAAGACCTTGAAAGTTCTATGAATTTGTTCAGGAAGCAGTTAATAAATATCCGCCATATAAATGCGTGCTTCAGTGGCAGGGTTTTTTCATACAGTAACTTTTGTATGATGTTGCTCTTTTAAGCTTCTCTTGCATTTTACAAGTGAGTGCATAGAAAATTTTCCTTAGAGATCCCTAACAGCAGAAAAGCATTAGAGCTGTTGCTGATCTAAGCCATTGAATGTGAATCATATTTGAATATATTTAGACCTGGCATATCCTGTTTTATCACCTCTTCAGTGCTCTGGGTATTTGTCATATATGCAGAAATACAATAAATGATCAACATGTCAGCCAAGAAAACACAGTAATACCTGGTTGGGGGTTCAGTTTGGAAAAATATTAAAAGTGAGAGGGAAGGAGGAGGATGGAAAGGGGAAGAGGAATTGGAAGAGGAAAAGGAAAGGGAGAGAAAAAGAAGAGGAAGGAAGGGGAAGGAAAGGCGAAAGGAAAAATGAAGGAGAAGAGGAAAAAGAAGGGAAAGAGAAAGGGAAAATGGAATGGGAGTTCTGTATTGCCTCTACTGAGCTATTCCAAAGAATTTACAATAAGTGGAAGCACACAAATCTCATTCTTTCTTCAGCTACCCCCAAACTCTCCATTCCTTGACCTATTTTTCACCACATCATCAGGCTTTCCAGAATTACAGCATCTCCTCATCTATCGTACAGAGCCATGAGGCAGGAGGGTTCCATGCCTTTTTGAAGGTGAAACATTCCCAGGTGGAACACAGCTTGGAGTCAACTAGGACACCCAAATCACCAGCTCCTTGGGAAGGGGTAGGACAGTGGGATATTTGTTTCTAAGGGGACTGTGATGGCGCACCTGCCCTATCTCCATTTCAAAATGGAGATGAGGTTGGGAGCGATGCTGAGAAGCACCATTGCTTTTCCCTTATCTCAGGGAAATGAGGTATGCGTGTTACAGCTTATGGTGATGTGACAGTTTTGAAATATGGTTGGAGCTTAGTCCCCACTCAGGTGTTTTTATTAGCCCCTGCAGGTTCTGTGGTGCTCAAGACTTCTTTAATAATCATTAAAGGAAAACAAAAGAAAACAAAACTAACCAGGATTATAAATCCTGACATTTACCTTGTTTTTTCAGCTATGCTAAACCATGAAATAAAATCTGTTCAGACTAAGGCTTAAGGTCTGGTACCTTCATCCACAGAAGAAAACAAGATTGCTTTTGAGCCTTCGAAGTTCCTTCCTGCAACTTCCTGTTGAAAATAAAACAAATTCAGAACCCACCTTTTATTGAGACACGTAAACAACTTGGATTTTATTGCAATTTTGCCAGAAGAGGTCGGACACTTCAGGAAGGAAAGTAATAAATAAGAGAATTGGTTCTTTTCTTTAAAAATGACAAAAAAATTCAGAACCAGAAGATTATTTTTTTTTTAAAGGAACAAAAGGTTGAGAAAACTTTTTAGAATTAATTAGGCTGAAAAAAAAACCAAATGCACAAAATAACAGCATGAAACCCAGCAAAACTAGGTAAAGATTTCCAAAATATTCAGAGCTCTCTTCAGCTGTAGTAAAATAAAGCTTTGCAATTGTTTTCTTCCAAACAGCATTATCTGTTTTAGAAATGATCTAATTTAAAAGAAACAAGTTTAAACAAAAAGGTTAAATAACCTCAAAATGACAGGAGATCCTTTTGCATCTGGTAAAGTCTATGCCAAACAAGATAACAATTTTACTTGCATTTTTCCCAAAAAAAGAGTAGCTGTTTGATGCAAAATTTTTTTCACTGACATTTCCATTTCTTTCCAAACTAAAAAGACCCCTACCACATAAGTGGCCAAACTGTAAGGTCATTCTAAGTCAGTCATCAGGAAACAGGCAATTTACACTTTTACATCTGTAGCCCAACTCTGATTCATGTTGCTGTTTTGCTACAAAAAATCCCCAACCAAACCAAAAACCCCTTTAAAAAAATAATTTATTTAATTTCTCTTCACTTTTTCTTTCTCTTTAACCTCTTCAATTGATGTCTTCTAAAGGCTGAACATATGTGTATTTCTATACAAATCGACTATTTTACTTCTAATTAGCAAAGGAAGTGTAACTTACCTCAAATAAGGAAGGAAAATGAAGGGGAAATGAAAATATAAATCCACATCTTAATCTGATTAAAAGTCATATCTTCTCCTGCCACAAGATTCCACCTCGTAGTGTTTCCACCACTAGAAAATGACTATGCTGTTAAAAAATTGTAAGCATTTACATGAACCTTGCAAGTACCCCCAATTTTACGCAGACGTGATCAGAGATGCAATGGCACATAATATTCTAAAACAGATAAAGAGGAATATAACGTGATAGCTGCTGTTAAAGTCACAAGAAAGGGGGTTTAATTTATAAACTCCTGTGATTATTGTACGAATGCTTTTATAAACTAAGGTAATGCCTTTAAGGGAAATCAGAGCAAAGACAAAATAAAACTAAAAAACCCAACACCAAGCAGGTAAAAAAGCTTATTTTTGTAGATTTTCTGATACATTTCTGTTTGAATGGGGTAAAAGTGTTATATTACTCTTGCATCGGACTCAGTTGTGACAGGGATTGAGCAAAACTTGACTGCAACCTTTCTAATGCACAGAGCAGCTCAACACCTCCAGAAATAATGGAGATATATAACCCTCATTCATCTCACTTCATTTCTGGGTGTCGTGCTTTAACCCCAGTTGGCAGCTTAGCCCCACACAGGCACTTGCAGTGGGATGGGAGAGAGAACTGGAAGGGTAAAAGTGAAAAAAATCGTGGGTTGAGATAAAAACTTTTAAACAGGTAAAGCAAAAACCATGCACAAGCAAAGCAAAGCAAGGAATTCATTCACCACTTCCCACTAGCATGCAGGTATTTAGTCATCTGCAGGATAGTAGGGCTCCTTCATGCATAAAAGTGAATTAGGAAGACAAATGACTCCAAATGTCCCCCTTCCTTCTTCTTCCTAGCTTTGTATAGAATCATAGAATAAAATCATAGAATAGTTAGGGTTGGAAAGGACCTCAAGATCATCAAGTTCTAACCCCCCTGTCATGAGCAGGGACACCTCACACTAAACCGTGTCACACAAAGCTCTGTCCAAAAATTATCTGTTTGATAATGTTTTGTATCCAGTCTGTGAATTTATACGATGAGGCTTTAATTTGTAAACCAGTTTCTAAGGCTCTTTGAAATATTGCTTTTATCCTTCATTAGGTATTCTGTTAATGACAGCATGCTTGTTAGGGAGGGCCGAGGTCAGGTATGCCAGTCCTCCACTACAAATTAGACTCAGCAGTGATTTTGGTGCTGTTATTGATTTAAGTTGTTGAGGTATGACCTGTTCCACTAAAATAGTTTTAATAATTCCATGCATCTCCAAGTACTGGCAGCAGCAGAAGCAGTTCATCCAGAATTTGTCCGCACAATAGGTGTTTATTTGGTTTGCCCATTCTCACTTCACTTCATCAGATTACTCATCTAATGATTGAACCTCACAGCTGCCACAACAGCAAATATCCTCTTTTTATTGTTGCTGCTGTTCCAAATTAAATGCTGATAAATGTTTTATGGCCCTAGAGGAAAAGTGTTTGTGGCTGGCATTAAATCGCCTCTTCCTTCTTTAAGGCTTATTTGTAAAGGACGGAAAGTCAACAATCACCTTCACTTGAGTATGCTGTGGGAAACAGAATTATTCTTCATCCACAGCAATGATGTATTTGCATAAAGAAAGAGATGGTCTGGGAAAGATGCTCATCTGCAAAGCAAGCAACAGTCAGGAAAGTAGGCATAGGATACATAGTCACTAAACAGCCGAGGTACGTCCAGAGTTTATATAGTCCCATCTCCCCACCTAAAGCAGAGTCAACTAGAGTAAGTTGCCCAGTACAATGTCCACTCATGTTCTGTATGTTTTCAGTGGCCCAGACTGACAAACATCTCTGCACAATCTGTTGAGTACTTCCACACCCTCCCAGTAAAAAAACAAGCAATAAAAGCTTTTTTGTAAGAAAAATCTCACTTCAACCTTTCTAATTTACAGAGTATAAATTAAAGTGTCATTCCCTGTTTCATTTTGTGTTTCTGGGAACATGGGACTGTCCAAACACATTAACTATATCCAAATCACTTTTGAATATTCGGAGAACAGCCTGGTATTTCTTACGGCAAGTGCAGCCATGGGATGCAGCTGAGCTTAAAATCATACAGAAACATGGTTTCCACTTTCTTAAAATACAGTCAAGCTCCTGCCCTGTCCCTGAAACAGCTTCAATTACTTAGATACATGTATCTAGAATAGCATCAACAGGAGAAACTGAACAAGACAGCAGCATGTAATCCATTGCTTAGTGAAGGCAAAGGGGTGAATTTTTCCCAGGCAATGTTCCCACTTGCAGTGTACCACTGTGCCTAAGGCAGCAGAGAAAATTGTGAGATCTCTTCCCTCACATTGGTGAATCAAACCATAGGTATTATTTTCCCTCTCCAGAATCCCTGAGTCCCACAAGACCAGAATTTTATGTTCTGATGAATATACTATTTAGATAAAGGGCTTTTTTAGTTCTACCACTGAGACAGAATTCTTTGCTTCCTTTCTTCTCTGCTTTCCTTTTTTTTTTGGCATTGCTTTTGCTGTTTCTTAGGCACATGACTCAACTCTTCCTATCAGGGATTTACTTTAAACATTATTTCTGGTTTTGGGATTGAAACATTTCAGCTCCCTTTTTTGCTTCCATTCATTTGTATTTGAACTTCTTGTATGCTTTTACCAATGCACATGACTTTTCACCTTTGTGAACACAGAGTGAGGTCATTGAGATGTTCTATCCTTCTTTTTCTTCTTTTCTTTAGCGTGAACACTTCAAACATTTACACCAATGGAAGTTTAATAGTATATCTCAACTAATGCCCGGGCAATATGAGGTTTTGGAGACTATTTATGTCAATTTATACTGACTACATTTAAGCCAGATGTATGAAAACATTAAGGTCTGTTTTCTGTCACTATAAATGCATAATTCCCCTCTCTTTTAATTTCACATTCTAAGTTAATTTACTCTTAAGAATATTAGATTGAGCTCCAGGGTACTGAGGAGTAGATCATGTGCTAAGCCAGATAGATGAGCAGTTTACCACAACTAAGGCTCTGTCAGCATTTGGTTTTAAGTGGCAGAAAATAAGGCCAGCCTATTTCTGCTTTTTTTCCCTGTTGTTTTCATTTCACACAAGTGAAATAAAAATAAGGTAACCTTTATATAAACCCAGCTCCAAAAATGACTTTACTGCTGATATGAAAGATATGTTTACCCTACCAGACAGCTCAGCTCATAGTTCTCACCCTCTAGATTGCATAAATGTTAGTGTATTCTTAGGGCATATTTTGGAGTGAATCATTCAATTCCATCTAAAGCAAAACCTGGCTCCTGCACAGGGCTGGCACTGGGGGCCTGTCTCAATAAACAGTACAAAAGGTAGTTTTGGTTGTTTTCTACATCACTGCAGCAGCTTTTATAGCCACAAGCACGTTCCCATATTTTCTTCTTATACCCACACCATGTAACTAACATCTTAAGGTTTCTGGTATAAACCACCAATACTTTACAAAGTTACAACACAGCCCTCCCATTATTATTGCATTTTGACCCAAAACAATGCAAAATGATATATACGTACACACACAACAGTAGAGCATCAGCACGTGTTAGGATTTCTGGGACACTGCATGGAGTACAGAGGAGACCCAAGGCCAAGTGTGGTGCAAGTGTGACCAATCACCTTCACAGAGGTCTAGCACTGAGACAGTGGACACAACTACTCTGTGCTTCTTGGTTTTGAAGCCAGGGATTAGCGGCTGCAGGTGATGCAATTAGCAATACAGAGTAAATCACATAAGGCCTTTCAAAAAGACTTCACTTCCAATGAGCAAGAATGGGCATTGTCTAACATGAGCATGCCAACAAATTGCCACCCTGCAGCACTTCTCCAAAGCTGTTTCAGATCCATGAACTCTCCTCTGAAGTCAAAAACTGTGGTGAAAAATGTCGGTGACAACAAAATCAAACCAATTCAGTGTTTCTGTGTGCATGAGGCTTGAATATTTGACAGAGGATACTTGTCATGGGAGCAGCAGAGCACTGCAGGGGGGCTGAGGACAGGAATATGAAGTTCCTGCTTCAGTGGAATCTACAGGCTTAGAGCAGCTGCAGCTTTTAGGGAGATGCTGGCTGCATAAAAACATCAATAACTGTCAACCCATTCCATGACGTGATGTTTGTTATTTAATTTTCTTCTAGTTCCCATCTACTTGTGTGCTATGAACTTTTCCAGACCTTGAGATCATGGAGAAAGGAAGTGAAAATGAGAAGTCAGCACAAGCCCCAGGCTGAAAAGACAATCAGAAGAGTATTGTTAGAGAAACAGCAAATAGCTACTGGCATTTAAGCTGGCCTTAGGGTTCAACTCCTGACTTTTGGAAACATTACAAATATGGCATAAGGATGGAGCTCTTTAAACTCCTGAATGGCCTCATGTAAGGTAGGATGCTGCTTGTATGCCTCAAGTCATTTACTGTCAGATGAAGTTCCACAGACTGTGTATTATGAAGAATGGATCAATTGTACTTTCCAGTTTGTATTAAAGACACATCTCTGTTCAAGAAGAGGTTTTATCCGATTGCACTATCTAAAGCTGAAAGCAGGAACCAAGCCTCTTCCTTTCTCTCTTGGTCCTGCATTGCTGTTCTTCATTCTGTGCGCAATTTTCTCTTCTGAAGACATCCAGCTCATCAGAAATCCAGCATGCTGGATTTCTATTGCTAAATCTATATGCTAAATCTGATGCTGATAATGCAATACTGTTAACTTTTTCCAGTTCACTGAAGGGCCAGTAGAAAATAAAAGATAATCATCAGGGGAAATTTGGTCACCAGCCGCTCATTCCCATCTCCTCTACTGACTAGGAAATACATAATTTATACTAGCAGGTCTTCTTCGTTCAGCTTTTTCAGTTGCTAGAAATTAGGTTCATATGTTTTCATTTACTCTGAATTGGCTGCATTTATTTATTTTTTTAGTGTGGCACAAACATTTTTCTTTTAACAATTCCTGGCAGTTACATTAACATTCTGCTGTAGCTAATGGTTGAGCAATTATTTTTTCCTGGAATCCAAATTGAAAGGTTAACCTTCGTATACCTTTTTAAACATTTTAAATTGTTTTCAGTTGCAGGACTCTTTATGATACAGTAGCAGTTTAGAATAGAAAATAAATTAATACGTGAATTATGATTTCATCAGCTCTATAGTAAGCAAAGTGAAAACTAAACTACAATAAAATTAATGTAGGCACACAGTATTACTGCTCTTTGGTTTGTGACTCAGAAAACCTCAGACCCTTTCATAGTGTGTTCTTGTTTACACTACATGGTAGTGTTGATTTTTAAATAATATGAACAAATGTGTCCTATCGATTAGCGTGAATTGATTTTATCTAAGTTCGTTTTAATGCGTTTGCACTAATGAAAGAATCTGAATCTGAAGCCAAGTCCTGTCTATTTTAGGACTTTCATTATCAAAAGAATTAATAATTTTCTCAACTCTGTTCACTGGGAAAATTCCCAATGAAGACAAGGACATATATAAATCTTAATAAGAATGTAAATACAGGATTATATGAGATACAAACAACAAATAAGTAAGGACATTATTAGCCTAATCTTCTAATTGCTGGGGAATTTAGTGCTACCCATTAAAAGTAGTTCTTGAACCCTTTCAGTACTGAAAAATTGTGGGTTTATTTTCAGAGAAAGTACATTCAAAACCTTTCATTCCAAAAAAGAATTGGAAAATTAAATATCCTGAAATATTTTCTTTACAGTTCTTATAATTTAAAATTCCTGTATTTCACGAGAGCAAATTGAATTGTCTTAAGTCAGCAACAAGTAAGGCTTAATGACACAGCAGTGTAGACCTTTATTCTTACTCAGAAATTATTTGCAGGCCAATGTTGACATTTAGTTCTGTAATTGCCAAATGGTTCATATGAAAATATCAGCCTAGGGAATAACCACAAAGTGTTTATCTTCAGTGATGTGTTTCAGTACTTACAATTTATTATGTTTTCTTTTCTGTTACACGGTTGTTTGCCGAGATGATTTTAGCATTTCAGTGAGTAGAGCTAAATAATAAATAATGAATAATGAAAAATATCATTTTACCAGATAATAATTCATGAAAAAATGCTTTTTATCCCCACTAATAAAATACTTAAATATAATTAGACTTTTTATTTGTGAAAAGAAATTGTAAGATTCTACTAATGAACATTAAAGAACAATGCTATACTTAATGATCCTGATCCTGTAATATTATGGACATGATATATTTTCTTTGATAAACTAATTATATAATCATATAGTATATAGAAAACAATTCATAATAATGGTAATGATAATGACAGTAATAATAATAATTATAATAAAGAGGGAAACCAACCCATTTGTAAGAATTGAACTGAGCTAAATGTTCCTAAAAACACAAGAGGTGGGAGGAACCCAGTCTATGAAAAACTATAGAGATGAGTGAATGCATGAGAACATAACATGAAGTAGTAGCTATGTAAGTTTTGATGAGTAGTGCACCTCTAGATTGCTAAGAAGCTGAGATTATTACTAATTTGTTTTCCTTTTTCAGATCTAACTCATTTTCAAATATGTAATATTTGAGGATTTAACATCATATATTAGCCTTTTTTCATGCTTTTGAAATAACGAATGGATGAACAGAAGAATGTCATTATGACTTTTATGCACTGTGTTACAACAAAAACGGTGAATTTAAATATTTATTGCATTCCCCATGGAAACTGATAAACCCAGATGGCCAGATGATTAAAACTTTATTAGAAAAGGGTATGAAAAATAAAATAACAATGTAATGATTGTGAAGTTATTTAATTATTTGAATTATTAAAAATTGCCTCTGAATTGCCAGCCCCTTGCTTTGAAGAAACTTTCGATTAGTCTATGGCTTTGTAATAGTCTTTTTGTCACCTTGGAAAAGGCATGAAACAGTTATAAAACCACTTAGAAGGTTCAATTCTGTAAGAAATTCTGTGGAAACTGGGCTTGTAATGAACAGAGTGCAAGGATAATACACATTATGGCTCATCTACTCTAACGGGTCACTCCCACCTACAGGAGAATTATCTCTCTGCCCTGCGATTACCATCTCTCCTCTTGTGTGCTCCTGACACCACACTTCTACCCACTCCTTTCCACTGACAGACCGACCCTGCAGTAAAGCAAAAGTATGCTATACCTCCAGAAATCTCACTAGCAGGGGAAGAAGGGAGTTATTCAAATGTAAGAAAGCAGAATATGTCTAATTTGAGGAAGAGGTTGAAACCTCAGGGTTGGGAGCTAGGGTAAAAAAAAACAGGAAGATGGGAAGTGTTCCTCCCCTCCCCATGTTTGGTGAAGAAACAGTTTCTGTAGATGGCCTCTGATATATCATTTATATCTACAATATGCAACTGAACCATTTACTGACACCTTCATTTTGGTATGTTAACAAAGAATTCCAGAAAAACATATATATATATATATATATATATATATATATATATATATATATAAGGAAACACAGAATCCTTTACTTCCATTAGGCTTGCTAAGATCTCCTCCTAATTTGAATGTTCCCAGCTTCAATGTCCAGAGGTTAGCTCTCAATAAGTCTTACTGGTTCTTTAAAATAAAAAAATCCAATGAGGCAAGAATTGAAATTACTTTTAAAATGTTCAAATCACCTTTCACTGCTCTATTTACCAAACTAAACAGCTTGAGCTCCTAATTTTTTTACCGTTTTAAGTTTTGCGTCATCCTCATATACTTCGTCTTTTTTCACCTTCTGCAGATTTCTGAGATTCCTTTTTTGTTAATGTGAACAAAAGAAGCAGACTCTCTATTCTCAGCCACATTCTATGGAGAAATTTGATTATGTGCTCTTCTTTGTTATAGTCCCTTATTTAAACATCCAGAACTGCATTAGCAGTTTATAATTGCACTGTGAAGGGAGAGTTTATACTCTCTGTGACCTTCAGCCCTTTTTCAGAGCCACTATTTTCTATTTTGTGCTCATAACATGCTTTACATCTTTCAAGTAGAACATTTCGTTTTAGCCAAAGTTCTGTCTCCAAATACCCAGATAACAAGGTGATATCAATCTTTATGAGACAGTCTTGTTCTTCTCAATCTTAACTCTGTATTTCCAACACACTAAACCCCCTAGGTCAGGAACGTGCACCTCATTATCTATCAGGATATTAGTTGGCTCAGTCTAGCCTTAACCTAATTTGAGGTTCTAGGCATTACTGACCAGCTAATACTGTTTAATGTTATCAGGGGTAGTTGAGTTACAATGTAATATAATAAAATACAAAAGCGTCTGTTCTCTTGCAGAATACAAAATGTAATTGTGGAATAAAGTCCACCTAGAAGTGATATTCACTTATAATAGAGATGCTGAAAACCATTGGAGCTATGGGACTCTGGATTAACCAGCAAAAATATTTTTTCCGTGTTTATGTTTTACTATACAACAAATTACACAACCTGAGTCTATGAAAAGCATCCATAAACTCCTATAAAAGTAATTAATAATTCTTGTTTTAGTTGTTCCAATAAACAACAAAGATCTTTTGTTAGAAGTAAAATAACCTTGGGCAAATAAGAGAGAGAATAAGGTCCAATTCAGCTAAGCATTTTACCTTTTTTTCTTGTTCTTAGCCCCCTTCAGTAAAGTGCTTAACTTTAAATGGATAGCTGAGTTATACTGTGCACAAGATTTAAGCGTTATACTTGGCTGCTCTCTCAACAGTTTGATAACTTGAGGTCTTAAAGGATTTGGGATGGTGGAAAAGATTTGTGTCACACAGATTTTGACATTTGACCAATGCACCTTTAAAGTCTTTGGGCTTCTTATATGCAGTGGAGAGGATTAATCAAATTACATAGTCTGCTGCAGACTACAGACGGGCTGAAATACCTGATTGTAGGAGGAGTGATAGAAAAATGATATTCTAAATTAGGTATCTGTTGTGGTTTAAGCCCAGTCAGTAACCGAGAACCACACAGAAGCTCTCTCACTCCCCCTGCTTCTTACCCCTGCTCCCGGAGGGATGGGGAGGAGAATCGAAAGAATGTAACTCCCATGGGCTGAGATAAGAACAGCCCAGTAACTAAGGTATAACACAAACCACTGCTGCTACCACCAATAATAACAATAATGATAAGGGAAATAACAAGGGAAGAGAATACAACCGCTCACTACCCACCGTCTGACATCCAGCCCGACCAAGCAGTGATCTAGCCCTTCCGGGTAACTGCCCCCAGTTTATATAGTGGCCATGACGTGCTGTGGTATGGAATACCTCTTTGGCTAATTTGGGTCAGGTGTCCTGTCTCTGTTTCCTCCCAACTCCCCCTCCTCCCTGGCAGAGCATGAGACTCAGAAAGTCCTTGATCGGATTACACATTACTTAGCAACAACTAAAAACATCGGTGTTATCAGCATTGTTCCCAGGCTGAAAGTCAAAAACACAGCACTGCAGCAGCTACTAAGAAGGAGAAAAATGAACCTGGGACAGTACCTTAATGAAGGGCTTACCTAAAGTTGGGTGGAATTGTCTGATCATTTCTGGAGAATGCACAGCACCTTCTGTTTTCCCTAAGAATGAAGAGAGCTTGTTCCTTTGCATATGTGAATTCATGGAAACTGGCCCTGAGAACTGCTAAGCATCTTCAAGTTGTTTTGATTTGTATTTTGAAGTTACATCCTCTCCTGGTCAAGCATTTATTCTGTTCACATCTGTTTTCTTCAACTTCCTAATTAATAAATTATTGTGAAGAATAATTATTATTGTGAAAATCACAAATATTTGTTTGGTAAAATTCTACTTACAGAACCCAAAGAGGTGTAGATGAGAATGTGAAAAAAGGCTTGATATCGGAATTAGTCTCACAAGACCTCCAGGGTCTATCAAAGGGGAGATGCAACTCAGGAATACAGGAATCAGTAAGAAGGAGGAAATATAACATGAGGAGAAATAGTAAGAGTAAGCAATGGTTCACACATGACATAGCTGGAGCTCATCATGGTCACAGAAATGGTCAGAACAAGAACGTTTGATTAAGTCCAGCCTCTAGCCCAGATCTGTGTGAATTGCCCATGCTGTGGGTGAAGCAAGGAGATTTACTTTACCTAGAAAATCTATTAAAAAGTATAGTTTTATATAGGATGCTGGAGGCATTTTAGAAACTCAATGAATTTGATTCCCCCAGAGAAAAAATATAGTTTAGTGAGTCAGGTGTGGATATAACTTCAAATTCCCCAAAGGTCTTTAAGCATTCTGTGGCTTTCTGTGAATGTTGGCAGACACAAGTCTCAAAGTTTGAGGGTGGTGAGGCACTGGAACAGGTTGCCCAGAGAAGTGGCAAATGCTCCATCCCTGGCAGTGTTGAAGGCCAGGTTTGACAGAGCCTTGGCAACATGGTCTAGTGTGAGGTGTTCCTGCCCATAGCAGGGGTTTGGGACTGGATGATCTTAAGGTCCTTTCTAACCCAAACCATTCTATGATTCTATAAAGTTTAGGGCCACAACTGCATTCACTTAGGCAGTTACTTGTTAAAAAGACAGCTAAAAACATGTGGAACTTTAAATCTAGTATGCAGTTAAAACAGCCAGCCCAAGTTTCAGCTTTCAGCCATCATGGAAGGGATTTTCTTTAAGAATACTCTTCCATGCATGAAGGATAGCTGATAGGTTTCTGACTCAAAGCTTTAGAAAAACTTGTGTTTGTCAACCAAGCTTTGAATAGTCTGCAAATTTCATTCTCCTAAGGCCTTCTTTTGTTTGAAAGCACTCTTGAAGCTTAAGAAAAAACTGTTGACAGCTCATTTCTTCAAGAACTTAAGCAGGTGGTAAATTAATAGCTTAGGTGGGGGCTGCCATGAAGCATGAAAAGTTATGACTGGTGTCAGTCCAAATTACTGTCTTTAACTGCACATAAGGCAGTGAAAAAACATTAGCTATGCAGTAAACAAGGGTTTAGCCAACAGAAAGAGATTTTACAAGGTATCCTCAAGCAATCTCCTAAAGGTCATTCCATACATCTGCTGTAGCCACTGGTAGCATTTTATAGCCATTTGTTGTTGTTCTAAATCTGTAGCTGTAACAATGATCTCATTAGTTAAATCAGTGGATGAAGGACATGTTACAGTCACTTTTCCAGCAGAGCTCAGAGGAAAAATAATGCAGATATTGCAAATGCAAGTTAAAGTATTAATGCAGATAATGCATGTAGTAATGCTACACATTTTTCACTTACAAGAAGGTTCCTAGTACAGGCTGGTTTCAAGAAAGGAAGTATATTTCATTTGTAGGCTCACTGAAGTTTATTCTGCTTGCAGAAGTTCTAGCAATCAGAAAAAAATGTAGCTCATAAACTACATGCTTGAGCTAATCCTCTAGAGCTGGCACGAAGATGCTCACACACATACTAGTGATTTCACCTGGCTTCTGAAACAGGGTGGTATTCAAGCTGTCTCTTACAATTTCTTTTGGGCCCGAGCCAGCTCTGAACTATGCACAACTGTTTGTGAGTTCTAATTGTTGCAGTACAGCAACTAAATAGTTCAGACAATGGAGGTCTATTGCCTGGGACCAGTCATTGAGACTAGTCTGTTAGTAAAGCCATAGTCTATTAGTATAGCCATAGTCTATTAGTATAGCCATAAAACACAGACATGGACCTATGTAAGAAGTTTCCAGCCAGTGAGGGACTTCTTTAAGCTACCCTGTTGTTAGTGTTGCTGTGGTTTCATCTTTCTTCTAGCTCATTGCTTTCACCACTGCTCCATACCTGTATACTTCTTTAATTATGCCCTCCTTGTCACTCTCTAGTGTCCTAGCATGAGCTCATGATTCTTGAACGTTTACTCTGTGGACAGCCTTACTCAGTTGAATCAGCATGAAGCAAGGCCGCTTGTTTCCAGATCTTTTTCCTTTCGTTTCCATAAGGTGATGTTACTTACATGGGTTAACAGCAAGGTAGATATAATGCGTAGAAATTCAGTGTCCAGTTCTATGAAAGATTTCTCTTCTGAAGGTGTCACTTTTGCACATGCTATCCCTTTATGTCTAGGCAGCTTCAGAGGAACTCCATCTGTATCCACCTTTCAGTATTCAAAGACCTAATTCTGTAAATGGATGGCTGTGAGGAAGGCAGCACAGCTCCACAAAGATGCCTGTCTGTGATTAGCTGATCTGAACATCACAAAGGAAATAAAAGAGCACATCTACACAGATTTTTGTGGAACTAGAGCAAACATCAGACTCCTTGTGCATATGTGTTAGCTTCCTGGGAGTTCTTGAAACTTACAGAAGTGTGACTTAAAAGATCAACAAGCTTTTAAAGGAAAGGAACAAAGGCTGAAAGGCTTTTATATAGGCTGAAGGTGTAAAATCAGAAAGGTTTAAAGTGAATAGATAAGTCTGGCTGGACTTCCTTCTAACACCTACTGCATTTTGCGGACGTGTGATGTCTATCTTAATACAGAATGGGCGAAGTGTAGTATAATATTACTATGTTAGTGATGCTGAAGAGACTCTTTGATAAAATATGCAGGCTGGTTTCTTGGATAATGTACTGAAAAAGTTTTTGAACTCTAATTTCAGATAATGGTTGCTAAGCAGTAAATCCAGCAGCCTACTAAACTTACAGACACTTCAGTGTACAATAAAACAGAGAAAACCTGGACTCAGCAAAAGCCAGGTTGGATGAGATGAGGATCAGGATATGGTGGTCAGAAAACCTGGGTTCTACTGCAAAGGCTCGTATTAACTTTCATTTGGATTCTGTTGAGTCTTACTTCTTTATTTCTTTATGGTGGATTAATGTTCATAAGGTAGCTTTATTGGGAAAGCAAAACCAAACCTGAGTCCAGTGATTAATCACTTGCTATTATGCAAATTAAATAAGCAATCTCACCATCACAGGCAGGGTCCAGCAAGGTAATATACATGTCAAGAGTTTGGTGGCCCTGTTGTCTCTTGGATCTCAATGCATAACCCAGAATCTATGGGTCATACATAATATGATCCTCAGCCTACATATTCTTATGACCTTGGACATTCACAAGTAGCAAATAGAACAAATAAAATCAAGCTCTTTTATGGGTTATTTGTTTCTCAAATACGTATCAGGTAGCAGTGTGGCTATTTTTACCATTGTTTCCAATCATGGCACAAATGATTCCTTGTATGGCTATATCTGTTGAGTTTATGCTACTTAAAATGGCAAATCTATCATACTTTTTCCAAGTTAACAATTTTCTTACTTCTGAAAATTATTCGGGTTTACCACATTATTCTCACCATATTTTGGCTCTTTGGTATATAGCATGTAGTCCATCACCTATGCTAATTTCAGTCTTCTATTTGTGCATTAGAAGGTAAAAGAACTGCTTTAAAGATGGTCCTTCACACTCTTCAAAGGTGCTACAATCTGGGGTCTCAGGAGATATTGCTGGGTGTGAACAGCCCACATGGAGATACTGTGAAATCTTTCTCTTTGGTCTTTTTCTTAGAAACTGAGAGGAAAAAAATGCCTCTCAGAATTGTAGACATACTTTTGAATTAATGAACTACAGGGAAATAAATGATAGTTAATGTTGCCTCCAGCTCTCCATAACCTGATTAGGAGTTTGGCTTAGTAAAGCTACTACTAAATAGCATCCAAATTATACCTGCATGACCATACCATACTGGTATTCCAGGCACAAGTACAGGATTTCTAAAGGCCTACTTTTTACAGGAAGAGGGACAGCAATGAATTTGAGTGTAACTCAAAGGGGAAGAGCTGTCACATCAAATTAATACAAAGAGCTAGCAGACATCTATGCAGTGTTGCTGATGTATTCTTTACTGATTCCAGCCTCCAGTGGGATGGTGTACATCTGACTAAATGTGCTTATCTACAAATGTAGGTGCTTATGCCAACAAGTGGCTCTAGGCTCATCAAGATACTTAATAGAGATTAGGACGCAATTCATTTTATCCTAAAGCAGATATTTACATTTGGTGAAATCATAGCAAATTCTATTAACTATTTCAGTCAAATCTCCACTGCATATAGTGAGCATTCTAATTACTACCTGAAACATAAATACTTGTATGAGAGATGTCGCAGCTTGAGTGAAAAATTCTACCCTGCTAAATGAAGGAAGGGGGAATTTTGAATGGTTCATGAACACTTCTTTCCTCATTTCCTTTCTGCATCGTTCCCCCATATGTTCAGAGGATGTGAGATAGAAAGGAAGAAATGTTAAACTGCAGGCTCTCCCAGCCAGCCTGCTAACTTACATGATTGCAGTGCTACACCAGACTGTTCTGTGGTACAAATCACTGCATGCAAGAAAGCAAGAAAGACTGCTTTGTCTTTAAAGTTCTGCGAAGAAGTTTTATCCAGTGAAAAACGTATTCACATTGGCATCCACTTCAACTAAAAATATGGCAGCCTGAAAGTACATTGAAGATTCATTTAAAGATCATGACTCATGACCCTAAGGTTTTTTTACACTCAGTGAAGTCCTAGTTTTCAGGTATAAAGGAGAACAGTACAAAACATGAAAAATCTACTCCCTGAATTGATAGTACTAGCACTTGGTGAGGAGAAGTGCAAGAAATATTTTGATGCTACTCAATTATTAACTGTGTCAGGTTAGCTGTGCTTAAGCGAACTGCATTCAACAGTTCAGTGCAAACTTTGTCTCTTTCCTATTGCTTTGACAATCTTCAAATTTCCTAAAACTAAACTCAGGGAGCTCTGTAAAATGACCTGCTCTTGGCATAAGAAAATAGAAGAGTACAAGCAAATTCATCTATAGGTCCAGACATTTGGCAAAGTCCTCATAAGGATGTAACATTTTGTGTCTTTACTTGTTTCTGGTGCTGGGTAGATGTCCAGGGGTAGACTGAACAGGGTATAGATGGACATGGAAGGGAAGTTCAGGTTGGATATAAGGAAGAAGTTCTTTACTCTGAGGATGCTGTGAGGGACTGGAACAAGTTGCCCAAAGAAGTGGTGAATGCTCCATCCCTGGCAGGTTCAAGGCCAGGTTGGACAACGCCTTGGGTGACATGCTCTAGGGTGAGCCGCCCCTGCCCATGGCAGGGGGGGTTGGAACTAGATGATCTTAAGGTGCTTTCCAACCCTAACCATTCTAAGATTCTATGAAAACTCATGTTATGGTGAATTGTGGAACAAGCATGAGGCACCTAATCAGACTACTGAAAGAAGGTGGTCTCTGCATTGTCATATGCAGTGGGTCTTCTTCCCACCAAAAAACTTTCATCTATTGTAATTGACTTAGTCTGGTTCTCACTTCCTCTGTCCTACAGAAGTTATTCTTCCCTCCTATCTTCTCTAGCATTCTAAATTGTTCATTTCACACACAGTTAAAATATTGCAGCAAATCAAACTTGAGTTTCTTCTTATTCACTCCCAGGTTTAAGTGTTTGCCTCAAGACCTCACAGCTGTGACTGGTCCTAGGCCATGTAAAACACACAAAAGACTATTTTGCTGAAGAGAAAAAAGCATGTACTACACCATGGGCAGCGTAGCTCATGCAGTCCCTGCAAGTGTAGGTTTTGATTCAACCTTGTGGTGGGTGAAGATAGGTTGAAAACAGATTTTCCTTGAAATCTCATCTCGTTCAGGCTCCAAAAGAAAAAGCAAGCTGAATTGCTGAATTCTCTCTACTAAAAAGATTGCTGAAATTTCTTTCTACTGCTACTCACAGTCCAGTGATTACTGGAAGTTCAACATTTATGAAAATGCTCCCTGGCATAATTACAGAAGCCAGAACCTATGGGGGCTGAACTTTTGCTGACATTACCAAAGGTTTGCTACAGAAGTAAACATGAAATACTGTGGAACATGAAATGCTCCATGATGGAAATGCTCTGTTAACAATAATAGAAAACTATATATTGACATAAAAAACCCAAACAAAAACAAGCAAGCAAACAAACTCCAGCATACTACCAACTTAAGCACAAGAAATAACAATGGCTTTATTTTATCAATACTATTCAATATCTTATTCCTGATAGTGGTCCACAGTGGGTACTTAGAACAAAAAAAAATAAGAAAATATAAATAAATAGTTGATAATAGTTCCCTAAAAACTTTCCCAGGTTCTGATTTCAGGATAGGTGTATAACTTCTATGTGATTGAGGGGCTTCCTCAGTCTCTCTGATCTCTTTAAGAAGGATGACCTCAGACTCTCAGGCTGCACATGACCCTCTCAATGCAAGCAGTGTTACTGAAGAGTATCATAACACCTGTATTTATTTTATGTACATAATGCTATGTAAGCATGTAAGGTATCATAGCTGTATTTGAAGACCTTGAAAATACAACAGTTCACAACCGCACTTGTTTCAAGTTAGGCATTGAGTCTAATCCACTCATCTAGACTATATAGAGAATCAAAAGGCAGAGATTGGGATCTCTGGAGACAGAAATCTTAAAATGGGATGAATGACCTTCTGGAAGTGTTCATTTATCTCTTCATTGATAGTAGTATGATCCTAAATGATAGTCCAGACAGATAAATTTTAGACAGTTAAGGTTAGGTAAGATTAATCTCTCACCTTGTCCCTAAGGAAAATAATTTTATACACTCTGAATTCTATCTCTAGTCTCATAAAATCTAGTTTAATGTTATCTAATTTAATCTTTTTGTGTCCATATTGTTACAGATATAGCTACCAGGTTAATAGCTATTTTCATATTTATTTAGAAAGATTCTGGTGTGAAACACATGCACACAAACATATTCACAAAACTACTAGTATTTAGCACCTAATTTATGGACAGAAAGAAAATACTTACGCAGGTACACTCACACTCTAGTATGCTTAATAGTAGTTAAGCACAGTGGTTCTAAAGCTCCTGCCTCTTCGTTCCCTAGCAATTGTTCCATGTTTCTGATTTTTTCCCATTTCTCATTGCCTGAAAGTAGGAAATTTAGTTTTTCCATAATAATATAAAATAAAATGTAAAATGTTCTTTTCTTTCTCACTTATTAGAATTTCCTAGAGTATTAAATCTACCCTTTTCACTTGGTTGAGCAGAAACTCACCAGAGTATGAGCCTGGCTATAGACACTTTGTCCACTTTGATCACCATTATAGCACCTGAGCACTACCACAAATCTTTCAATCATTAGGTGCAGAAAGGCTTTGACTTTGAAGTCATCTGGATATTCGTATAATAATGAAAGACAAGGAGGATAAACCAGAATCTATTAAGAGCTAAAAGTCTCCTATTCAGGAAGCAAATCTTTGTTAATACATGAATCCTGACACAACAGAGGTGAATGAAGGTCTGCTCTAATGATCAGTAATATCAAAGGGGGGTTAGGCTGAACCTTGTAGACCTCAGGCAAGAACTGCTCTCTGTTACTTTACTCTTCTGAAGATCCTCTCAGAAAGATATTTATGCTTTAATGGAAATAAGATACTTTGTTAATTTAACAAGTCCTGGTTTTCTGAATTCTACCTGTTTATATGCAAATGTAGAACAAATCCATATTATCTCATCTAAATTGGCAACATGAGTCTTGGGAGAGTCCATTCTAGTGTAATGCAAACCATTACCTCTCTTAGTTTGCCTGGGATTTTTTTCACCCCCGCAGGAGCAATAAAAAAGTATTTGTTTGAAAGGTATTTCCCCTTAGTCCTAAATTTGCATTTCTGCTCTAGAATCTTTGATTTTTGCCATAGCAGGAATACAGTAGAACACATGTAGTGTGTTACAGAAATATATGTGAGAGGATAACCTGCAGTATCTAGTAATCAAGTGAGTCTGGTAGGGTACCTGCCATCAGCAAGCAGGACTGGAGTCAGGACATGGACATGTCACACCTCACTTTCTGGCTATCCAAGAGTTCCTCAGCACGTGTAACAAGTGTGTAACGTGTGTAATAAGCATGTAATGTGCAACCTGTCTAACAAGGGTGTAACGTGTAGCATATGTAGCAAGGGTGTAACAAGTCTGCATCAGGGACTTAAGTCTCAGCCTACTTCAGCCTGCCTGAGTTGAGATCAATTATTGTAGTTTGATTGCTTTACTAGTCATTCGCCACAGGAAATGTAACTGTGACAGATAGATACCCTCTTTGTAAAGCATCAAAATGGTGTGTGTGTGTGAGCCCATACCTTCCTTCACTCATACAATTGACTCTTTTGCCGGTCAGCGAGGTGGTGGATGCAGATGGTAGCTCCGCCTCCCATCTCATATTTTTCCTCAGTTCTTCACCTACATAGAGGTACACTGAACATGAAGACTTTCTTTTGCTTCAGACATGGAGTTGAGATCTGGGGAAATTCTCTTACCCAAATGGGAATGAGTACTGTCCTTAAGTCTTGTAGGTTTGAACTTTGGGTTCAGACTTAAACAGGGCAGCTTTAGGTTGGGTATAAGGAGGAAGTTCTTTATTGTGAGGGTGGTGAGGCCCTGGAACAGGTTGCCCAAAGAAGCGGTGAATGCTCCATCCCTGGCAGTATTGAAGGCCACGTCGGACAGAGCATTGGGAGACATGGTCTAGTGTGAGGTGTCCCTGCCCATATGAGGAGAGTGGGAACTGGATGACCGTAAGGTCCTTTCCAACCCAGAGCATTCTCTGATTCTCTGATTCTTTTGACAGCGCAAAGTTAGAGGCACAACCAAACCAAAACCTTGTTAAAAAGAAAACCAAAAAAACCTCCACAAAAAGCAAACAACAAAAAACACCCAGACAAATTAAAATAGAATGAGATTAAAATTTATCCATAGTATGAAAATCAATGCAAGACTGTCACTTGAAAGTAAATAATTCAGGATATTTTCCCATGATGGAATATCATTCTTCATACTGCTCCCAGCTGAGATGTCTGTATCAGAAGTGAGGTGTATTTTCTAAGGGATGATGATGCCATACCACTAGTAAGTGCAAAGCTGTCAGTGCTTACAGCAGCACAGAACCAAAGAGCTGCTCCTTTGTTTGAGTGTCCTAGACTATACCTTAAGTAACTTGGGCTCATGCCAAAGTACCTAGCAATAACTGTAGCAGTCATCTGTGAATAGTGATATCTGGCAGCATATTAGTAGTTCATTTAATTTAGTGTCTTCCCACCTTATTAGCAGTACATCACAAGGCTAGAAAGCTTTCTAAGCTCATAATTCAAAAGCAGAGCCGTTAAAGCTGCACCTTAAAACTAAAGATTTGGCTTATGTAATTTTCGTCAGTCATGTCAATATGAACTCCGGACATTATTGTGTTGCAGAGCTCTCTTTCATACAATGACAACTGTGTCTCCTCAGTGGCTAAGCTGGCTGTTAAAATGATTCACTGCCATCAGCCTCAAAGGTTTCCAAGACAGACCCCAAGGTAACTTAGAAAGTTGCATGGGAGTTTGACAGGCTGCTTTATTCCTATTTGGTTTGGAAATAATGCTTAGGAATCACAGTGAGCAGTGATGGGAAGGGAGGAAATTCAACCTTTGTTTCAAGCAGGCTGCTTTGTTTGTTTGTGTACACAACCACAATGCAACAAAGCAGGAACATCAGGCACATAAAAACTCACAAGGGCTCATATACACACAGCAGGAAGGATAATATTTGCTGTATACAATACCACATATTGTATTCTTTCCATTATGCTTTGAGTATTTTAATTGTTAAAACTGGAGTTAGTGCCCTCATCCCTGTTCTTTGGCTCTTCTATAACTCACTATTTATGTATCTTTGAGAAGGCAAAACAAAGATATCCATAGTCCTAAGACATTTTCCTCCTAAGCTCTGTGTTCAAAGATTTAGCTCAATCACAAATAGATTCATCTTGTGAATTGCATTATAAATATTGAGTCAGCCCATTGATTATCTTTTATATGTATGGCTCACTGCCAAGATGAAAGTTGGAGGTACTTTAGGGAAGAACACGCGTTGTTCTGTACTAGGCATAAATATCACCAGCTGCTGTTCTTTAAATGATACAGTCTCCCATCCTGAGTTCAAACTGCAAACCTTTTGCTGCATCTTGCAAAACAGGTAATAAAAAGAATAACATATGTTCTTTCATGTTGACTTTTTATAAGAGTAGTAGATCTATTGTGCCAACATTTTCAAAACAACAGGTCACATTATTTCTAACCAGAGCCATGGGGGGAATAGATGATTTTGAATATATCATATTTCTTAGAAAAGAATGTATATTTTCAAATAAGAAAGCATTTTCAGGTTGGTTTATTGACCATCATTTTTATTGGCCTAAGCCTTAAAAAATACAAATAGATAAGCACTAAAGCTGGCTGCATACCTTCCACTGTGGGTAAGAATCCAGTGCTTAGCTAGGGTTTGCCAAATAAATTATTTAGAGGTTTGTTTATTCATGAAAGCATGAAATCATGAAAGCAGAATTTCATTGCATTTTGGGGGTTTCTTTTGTCTTCAAAAGTTTTCATAAATTTATGCTGAAGTTCCCAATTTTGAAAGCACATAGACCTGCTTCTTGAAGGATCAGTCAGATTACTAAAGGAAGTAGAATAAAGAAATTCAGAGGGCTGTCTGTGATCCCGTGAAATTTCCCCCATACTCACACCCAAAACCCCAACCTAAATCTAACAAACCACTCAAAGCCTACAAAAAAACCCCACCCATTATAGGCCAAGTATAATGAGGTAGCCACAGTGGTTAACAATTTCAAGCCTTATGACATTGCAAAACTGTGTTCTCTAAGTCACCTGCTGGTGTGAAATTTGAACCAACAGGTACAAATTCAGTGGCTGGTCTTTGGATTAGAGCAAATAATTCATGATGAAATGAATGGAAGAGGCTGCTTCATCCTTTATAAGGTTGAATCCAGAGGCACTGCTGAAAAAGTCTTCTAAGGCATAAGTTAACATTGTCAGAACTTCTAGTATCATTAAGGTTAAAGTAAGAACTATAAAATTTAAGGTATAAAAGTGAAATAAGGATCATATTCAAGTTGCTATTTTTATTGTGATATAGCTGCTCATCCAGGTTGTGTCTCTGTAAACATAAGTCATAGGATCCCATAAGACTGGTCCAGAAACTCTCCATGTAGTTGGCTGCACAGAGGATACAATGGACCCACATGAGTCAAGGTAACGGACAGAACTCTTGGACGGCTTCACAGCAGCTCATTTGATTCATTGCTACAGGAGCTTCCCAGTGTAGGAATTTTGGACAGTCCCACAGATTTCCCTCAAGTAGCTATTTGTGTTCTCCAGTGCGCTGATTAACATCCTCAGTGTACAACCTAGCTGTTCCAAGCGCTCTGCTGGGAGCTTCCCACTGCAGAATCAACCAAGCTGAACACAGCTAAGATGTTTATGAATGATTGACAGGAATTGATCCTGCAGAGGCAGAGACAATCAAATAGGGTGGTCTTTTGCAAATAGTTCAAATTGTTAGAGACATTTTGTACAAAGTCTAAGATGCTCAGTCATGGTGGATCATGTGTGTGCTGAATTGGTGACATTGAATCCCAGGTCACCTGGATAGAGGAGTTCAGAAGAAATTTTGTCTCAGCATATCACACAATCCCTTATGTGCCCAACACTATTTATAGAAACCTGTCTCCGTTTTTCCTCCCCAATATGTTTTGAGTGAGAATGATTGAAAAGCAAGTACTTCCAACATACAAAACCTTTGGTGGTGCAGACAGACATCAGGTCTGCAAAAGATTACTTTCTGAGAAGGACTTGGGGTGTCAGTCAATGAGAAAATGAACATGAGCCGGCTTCAGTGTGCGCTCAGAACCCAGAAAGCCAACCATATCCTGGGCTATATCAAAAGGAGTGTGACCAGCAAGTCAAAGGAGGTGATCCTGCCCCCCTACTCTGCTCTTGTGAGACCTCACCTGGAGTATTGTGTGCAGTTCTGGTGTCCTCAACATAAAAAGGACATGGAACTGTTGGAACAAGTGCAGAGGAGGCCATGAGGATGATCAGGGGACTGGAGCACCTCCCGTATGAAGATAGGCTGAGACAGTTGGGGCTGTTCAGCCTGGAGAAGAGAAGGCTGCGTGGAGACCTCATAGCAGCCTTCCAGTATCTGAAGGGGGCCTATAGGGATGCTGGGGGAGGGACTCTTCATCAAGGACTGTAGTGATAGGACAAGGGGTAATGGGTTAAAACTTAAACAGGGGAAGTTTAGATTGGATATAAGGAAGAAGTTCTTTACTGTAAGGGTGGTAAGGCACCGGAATGGAATGGGTTGCCCAGGGTAGTTGTGAATGCTCCATCCCTGGCGGTGTTCAAGGGCAGGTTGGACAGCGCCTTGGGTGAGACGGTTTAGTGTGAGGTGTCCCTGCTCACGGCAGGGTCGTTGGAACTAGATGATCTTAAGGTCCTTTACAAGCCTAACTATTCTATGATTCTATGAATTGCAGTCAAGGATTTTCATTTGGCCAGTCAAAACTTTGCTTCAAAACAGTTGAAAAAAGCTATCTGAGATGCTATTCAGACACACTGTCAAAAAGTCTTCTTTCCCATTTCAGATACTAGGTAATGTATGTCCAAGCACTTAGCCTATTTATGCAGCTAGTGGCAGTATGTATCTTTCCCTATCAGCCTTCCACTACAGCACAGGCAGTCATTGACATGAATGACACACAGATGACACAGATGAAACAGTATCTGTAATGGCTATACTTCTGAAAATGCTAGTATTTATGCTCACAAAGAAAACTATTTGTGCTTTAAGGTGGAGGTACTTTGAAACAATAGCTATAGCACCTTTTCCCTGAGAGATTTCTCTGCAGCTCTTTAAGCAGTCAAACAAGGGGAAAAATAAGAAAGAAAACATGTTGTAAACTGTTCACACAAAATAAAGCAACAGTTATCCATGCTAATGATTGCTATGAATATCCAAGCCATAAACATGTCTCATGAACGAGAAAGCAGATAAATTAGCTGCATACTACTAATTGGATCCTGTATAAGCCTTCTAGCTTTCATCTAGTCTCATCTAATTAAACGAGGTCTTCCTCTCATGTAGATTTATTTACATGTTCCTAGGTTCCTTTTCTATTTCAGGAAAAAATGAAAAGATATAACTGCTATTAGTACTTATGTTTGGAAAGAAAACTGCTCCTGAAGAAATAAAGAAGCATGCTTTTACAGACAAGCATCTCTCACTTGCATCTGAGGTTCAGGCTCCTCAGGGCTGGTCTCAGTCCACTCACTGCCCAGCCTGTATTTGTGCTTGGGATTGCCCCACTCACATGCAGAACCTTGTACTTGGCCTTCCTGAACTTCATGAACACGCTCAAGGCTTGCAAGGTCCCTATGGAAGGCATTCCTTCCCTCCAGTCTGTCAATCCCACTGTCCATGTCACCAACAAAGACTTTAAACAGCATTGGTCTGATAGCAAACCCTGAGGAACACCACTCATCTCCATTTGGGTATTGAGCAGAGGAACCTCTCCTCTGTTGTATCACACTACTGTGCCACACAACTGCTTTCAAAAACAGATGCTATAACCTTCCATGAGCATGTAATTGTGCTTAGGGATAGCTGTGAGGCAGCAGGAGTCCTGGATTTATGTTCACACCTTTTCATATCTAATTTTTTTTGCCAAAATATAGATAGTCACAGCCTGAGGTCTGCCCCACAGGTAGATCTACTTTATTTACAGCTGCACTTTGAATGGTCATGTAGTCGCCTGGGCATGTAAATACCTTATATTCCATCCTGTCAATCAAGGAATGGTTTTACTTCCAAAAAGACATCTTTATATTGACTTCTGTTGGCAGAGCTTCAGTAGTAAGAGTGGCAATAGGCTTACACCTGACTGGCAAATATAAGCTGGCATAAGTTCCTTAGGTAAAGACAGGCCAAATCTTTCTGTGACTGGCACAGGTTTCTTTAGTCAGTGTTTTTTACCTGCATCCATATCAGGAATATTTTGCCAATACAATGCATGAATAGTCTGGTCTCTGGAAAAATAATAATACAGACAAAACCTACATCTACACAGGGAAGATAATTTATGTGTGAGTTAAGGAATTGCCCTTTTGTAGTACAAGGGGAGCAGACAAAAAAAGAAAGAGGTCTTTCTTGGTGCTGATCCCTATAGCACTGGTGGAAAGGAAGACTGCCTTTGTAAAAGCCTATTTCTTCTGAGGAAGAAATAATGAAAACTGCTTCTTTAGTCTACATCTATTACCAAAAAAGAAAACCTATATTTTTGTGGGGAGAGTTACTGACCTAACCCTGAGTGCAGACCTGTGGCAAAGAGTAAGGCTAAATATTTCCTTCAGAACTTAGTAGTCTATGTGTTTTGGAGGACAATGTTTTCTCATGCCCTTTGATCACCCAACTAGAGAACAGAGGTGTCTGCTTTACTGCTGACATCTCCCTCTGACAGGTCTCACGGGATTTCAGCTCGTAAAGGCAGGGAGTTGCCTGGTGATCCTTGACTCAACAGTATCATGCAGGTGAGAAAACAGAGGAAGAAGGTCTCAGTTTTCAGAGCAGATGCATTTTGAACAAGGGGGTCTACCTCTGTGAACCTGCAATTCTTATAGAGGTAAATTTTGCAGATAATATCAGATGACTGTAATAAAACCTCAGTTTCTTTAATGCTATATTTATATGCGTCATTATGAAGGACTACGACACATGGAGAAAGATTTCTTCAATCATATTTCCCTATGGGTGAAACAACATTGTAATGATAATGCCTTACTGATCTAGGGCTTTTGGTAATACAGAAGAGCTTACTCTTTGAAGATTTCAAGCTAGAGACTGGCTTCTGGGATATTTGACCTCTGTAGGTAATAATCTGGCTTCAAAACCTGCCACGTTTTTTTTCCAAGCTGTGTTAGACATTGAGCCTATGTATAAGACTAGTAAATACCTTTGGGAAGTTTTCCAGGCACTTGAGAGCAACTGTCTTAGAAAAGCTCACATCTGTGCTGCTGGACTCTCTCAGCTTTCAAAACCAACTCACCACTCTCAAACTGCTTGTTGGGAATGGCTCCTGAGCAGGCTAACTTCAGAGCTGTGACCAGGATTTGTATGGAAGAATGCTGCTTTTTCAAGGAGACCATTCTAGCTGCTTAGCAGTGCATTAAAAATAATGTATTTCACCACCACATTATGGTGCTAAGGCAAAACCTCAGATGCTATTTAATTTATTAGTAAAGTCTTAATCAGAGAGGATGCAGATAGTTTCTTATGCATATACTGTGTACCAGGCAGATATTGGCAGAGAAAGCCAGTTTCAAATACCTGAAAACATTAATATTCTCTGCCAGTCTTCACAGATACTCTCAGGAGGAGCCATACATGACAGCAGCTTATCAGGTTGGTGAGAAACTATCTCCATAGCCGTAGAGCCGTAAGTATAATCTCCACAGAGAATTTCCAGACCAGAAGAGGGAGCAGGTATAGACATCTTCTAATTTATATTCTTTACCCATGCATCTCTATTTTTTTGGCTAACAATGTATACATAATGCATACACTCTATTTTCTCATGTTATCTGGTAAGTAAGATAATAGCTCTAATTTCTCGTGGTTACCTGTGCTGCTGAGCCAATAAAGTACTGTGTATTGCTATGATTGGATTTCAAACCTGACATGACTTTTATCTTTATTAACATTTGTATTAATTTGACTGCACTAATAAAATTATAAGTGAATGTGTCATCTCCAAAATGGAAAAAGGTATATGCTGTTCAAAAGGGGTCGAATATGAAATTTCCAGCAATTTGATATTTCCAGGAAGGGGAATAAACCAAAACCAAAAGGAAGAACCATTTCTAACACAAAGCACAAAGCACAAGAGCTGCTAAGAAGTGCATCCATTAGGAAATTGAAAGTCCAAATGTCCCAGGCAGGAATGCAAAGAAGTATGAGTATTCATGGTGTAAGTGATTGCTCCCGTAAGTGTGCACATTATATGTACCTCACCAAGTCATGCAAGGCATAACTAACAAAAGTAAACAAACAAATAACCTCCCCAAACAAATTAATGCTAGAAAAAGAAAAAAAAAAAGGTAGCTGAACACTTCATGTGCTTATCAACAGCTCTACATAACTGTCTTGTTGAACATCAGCAACATTGCTCTCTGGAGCAATGAGAAGGTCAATGCTGCCATCTGGTTTTGCTCAAGGCAGGAGGTTTGAGCTAAGGCCTAACCCTGACTATTGCTGAAGTCTACAAGAGTTTTTCCTTTTATTTCAGTAGAGGCTATTCCCACATCCTTCTCATTAGCCTTTTGAGCACCTGATTGAAATGTGTAAGATAGAAATATAGCCAGCTTAGGCTTCCTCTATAGAAAAAGAGATTGATGCTACCCAGCTGAAATCTAAATGACCTCTGAAATGTCCTATATTTCTCCATCGATTTCCTCTCTCTCTCCATTCATTTTAATGAGTATAAGGCAGTTATATCCCTAAATTAGTTATGTGCCAAAAATTATATGGCGCTTGTGCTTGACCTTGCTTGAATCAACATGCTTTATTACCTGATCACTTTTTTTTCCCTGAGAAACCAGATATTGTCACTTTTTGAGCAAACATCAATAGTTTCAAACTCGCTGTTTTTTGTAGGGACAAAATTTAACAATCCCAAATAATTAAAAATGTTTCATATTTGCACCTAAAAATATCTTGAATATTGTAGAAATAATCCAAGAAGGTTGCTGATTAAGTAGATATGCTTTCATCATCTCCCAAGGAGCACAACAATCTGATGCAGTCTATTCTATGATGGTTTTGTTTCCCCAATGACAGCATGACAATGGTAAAAACAAAGACAGAATGTGTACCTAAAATTCATTGGGAAAAAAATTACCATGTTTATGGAGTAAATCAGCAAATTTTAATGTTGAGACAACCAAAGGAATTAAGAAATGCTGACCCGTTTATGGTAAAACTGGTGTTCCTTCTCATTCTCAGTTACTGCAGGTTCTCACACTGCCTGCTCCAGACAGATTAAAATGACTTTTGTGACTTGGACGAACGGCATCAGGAGTTAGCAGAGCTCACAAATCCTCCAGTGAGATTGTTGCTCTGCATTTTATGTTCTGCTAACAAAATTAGGTATGAGTTGCCGTGTGTCCTCAAAAGGGTTGTTTCTTGTAGAGAAGGCTTCCCACAGAATATAAAAGCAAGACAATGATTTTCAAGAATTGTTTCATAAGTGATAAATTACAAAAATTTCTTCAGACTATGAACCACTGAATAATTTACCCAGAGGATAATGATGTATGCCTTAAAAAAAATGTTTGGTATAATTACCATTTTATTCACAAGCCACTCAGCTCATGCTCACTGAAGGTATTCTGATGTGTTTTTTCCCTCCCAGTTACATAAATTTTCCCTGCTATATCATTCTGAGCTTTGCTACCTACCATTATAACTGCAAAGTTCATGTGAAAACTCCTGTTTCTCTTAGCTGAAGTCCTCTGTAGCATACTAATGATTGAGGATAAAATGCTTTTCTCAGATCTTGATTTTGTTATTATTCTTTTCTTAGACACATAGAGCTCTTGATATCCTCACTGAGAAAAGTTAAAAGTTGCCAACTTAGATACCATTTTCAGTGAAGCTGCAGCAAAAGTGCAGCAAGTATTTACTTATGGGTTAGAAACCACAGCTCTGTGAAGGTGGTGGAATTCATGTTAGAGCTGGATGCACTTAGACAAGAATATTCATGGTCAACAGAGTGCATCCTACTTCCTACAACGCAGTGACTATATAAGAGCATTGGTGTGGCACCTAGAAGCCCCACAGAAGGACTTTCTGCTAGGCCCTCAAGAAGTTGAGAACATAAAAATGGTCCCTGCTTTGAGCCTCTCAAAAATCAAAATCCTAAGCAAGAGGTTATTCATAGAACACCAGTAAATAACAAGACAGCACTACTGGCAGCTAAGTGTATAGCTGAGGCCTCTTTGGTGCTGTTACCTGCAAGAAATAAGTCAGCTTTGGAAAACAGTAGTAGCGATAGTGTGAAGAGCCTGAGTTGCCTTGGCTAGGGTTGAAATCTTGAAGTTGTGGGGGTGTTTTAGTGACTGCTTTGTGCTGTGTTTTTCACACACAGAAAATGCCCATGAGGAATATCAGTGGTGGTGTTCTGCTCAGATTGTGGATACGGTGGAGCACGAGCACAAAGTCCCACAGGGGATCCAGGCTTTCTGTCCTGTAACCTCTATTCTAATTGTTCTAACAAGTGTAAGATCTTACAAAAGAGATTTTATGGAAGCTAAGCATGTTGAGCTGAGAGTTTGTGAAGAAATGTCTTCATAATAACCCAATGGTTAGGGCAGAGGTCCCTAGAAAGGAAAACTTTGTTTTTCACCCATCCTGAATATAGAGGATTTCAAACTCAAAGTATTTATGCTGTTATGAATTTTATATTAGATATAAAACAACACCAAAACCCCCTCACCATTATTAGGTTAATGTGCAAATATCGAGCTCTAGGCTCCTGAACTAAACTTATTTCTGTTCAGAAACTTTGTTCGGATTATTTCGTATTCTTGCCTGAATAGGGAATCCAATTGTCAAGATAAATTACATGTTGTATCTCTTTATTTTCCCTTGTTCCACTATATGACTTTCATCTTTGTGATCAGAGCACTCTCTGGAGATGTGGGTTGAAGTCCCAGAGCAGAACAAGGTCACCCTTTGTGCATGTGCTCTACCCAGAAGACTATTCTGCAAAGTATAAGAACTGCCAATTCTACCCATACTTTCAGTTACCTCATTTCTGTCAATATCTAATCAGAGCTCATATCCTTATGTGGGTCTTCAGTGTCTCTCCTTAAGTCTGCTCTCTGCTTGAGTCTGAATTACAACAGAGTATTAGTGCTGAAGCTGAGTGTTTCTGAATGTATGTAAATGTGAATGAAGACATACAAGGAATATTCACACCCACCAGAGATGTACCAGGGAGTTTTATGTGCACCAGAGATGAGACTATGCCAGGGATTAGGCCGTCTGTAAGACAAGTGTGCACATCAACTCTTAAATCTCAAAGTAAGCATCTGGATTTCTCAAACCTTAGCCACAAGCTGTATCTAAAGCTGGCTGCTGTCAATGGAGACACTGATGTTGGGTGGCACTAAGTCTTCACACAGTATCACAGTACCACAGTATGCTAGAGATTGGAAGGGATCTCGAAAGATCATCTAGTCCAATCCCCCTGCCGGAGCAGGAACACCTAGATAATGTTACACAGGAATGTGTCCAGGCGGGTTTTGAATGTCTCCAGGGAAGGAGACTCCACAACCTCCCTGGGCAGCCTGTTCCAGTGTTCCGTCACCCTCACTGAGAAGAAGTTTCTTCTCAAGTTTAAGTGGAACCTCTTGTGTTCCAGTTTGTACCCATTAACCCTTCTCCTATCATTGTTTGCCACTGAGTAGAGCCTGGCTCCATCCTCGTGACACTCCCCCTTTATATATTTATATACACTAATAAGGTCACCCCTCAGTCTCCTCTTCTCCAAACTATAGAGACCCAGGTCCCTCAGTCTTTCCTCATAAGGGAGATGCTCCACTCCCTTAATCATCTTTGTTGCCCTAAGTCTTATATGAGTGGCAGCAGGCATTTCTTAAAAACCTGCATCTGAATAAATTCAGTGTATTTAATATTTTCTAGTCAATGAATAAATTCCTTCTGTGTGCAAATGATTTTAATTTCCTGTTTAAGGGCAGCTATTTAGTTTAGTGCGAAAGCTGCAAAATTATTTCCTTTGGCTGGTTTCTAATCCCAGAACTGATGTTGGACTTGAATGTAACTCTGAACCAGTAATGCCTTTTTGTCACTGAGGCTGTTGGTTTGCTTCTTGCATCCATTTGAAGTTTCAAAATGTTGAGATGCTCACATAAACCTACACCAGAACAAACAAATTCCAGTATAATACAGACCAAAACCAGTAATAAAGTATATTGGGATCCCATGTTGCTTGTTTTTTAAGGGATAGCTGCAGGGACTGAAACACAGGTAGTCACTGTAACACATGCATAGTCAGCCTATGTATTTTTTGGTTTCAAATATCTGTGCAGCATCTCAGGATATGAATAATAAGTTTGTGTTGACTCCATCTGAAAACATCTTGTACTACTGTGACTCATTTCTGTTATTCTCAATAATGACTTGCAAAGAAATTGTCTTGTGAGTAAAAACTGGAGGGCAATAAATATTTCCAAACATGATCAACACTTGCTGAGAGAAAGAGAGGCAGCATTATAGGGAGAAATAAAAAGAGATTTAGAAAGGGGGGTGGGGGGAAATCTGTTCTCTTTTCCACAGGCAAACACAACTTGCATGAGAAGAAACTCATGTACAACATTTTACACACTTTAAAATAACTTTATTTATACAAACTTTATCAAGTATTTCATCTTTCAGATTTTATTTCAGGATTGCTCTTGAAATCTCCCTAAGGTATTGTCTTGCTTGCAAAATGTTATTTCAATTAGTTGAATATCATTCTTTACAGGATTCAGATCAAACAAGGGGCAAAACTAAATCCAAACCAAACAATATGTGTCTGCAATAAATTTCTGTTCCTGAATTATTCATACATAATGGCATAGGTGACTCTTCAAGCATTTTGAATTAACTACAATTGATTTCTCACTTTTTTATGCCTAGTTGTACAAGCTTTTTTGTACTTTTACTTCTCCTTAACAAATAAAGTATTGATTCAACTTCACTGAACATGTTTTATTTAAACTTTACCCTTTGTCAGCAACTTAGTCCTCTACCCAGAATTCTCCTCTTTGACTTTCCATTGTCTCTTGATCCGGAAGGTGAAATATACTGGATAGGCTCCTTGATATGATATAACCTATAAAATAGATTCCAAATTTGCTGGGCACAGTTACAATACAAAGCACACACAATGCGCTTTGAAGCACTTACTGCACCTTTTCTTGAATAGACTCTCAGGTTGCTCCATGGGAAATTCAACGGTTTCAAAGTCAAATAAACACACACACAAATTAAAGCCATTTATCCCAAGTACTTTTTATTTTGGCTAGTTTCTTCTTTCAGTCTGAAACTAACATTATATTCTAAACTCAGACGCTCTCTCACTCTTCCTCCTCAAGAAGACGGGAGAAAATATGATGGGAAAGTTCATGGGTTGAGAAAAAGGCAGAGAGAACACTTACCAGTTACTATCACAGGCAAAATAGACTGTAGTTGGAGAAATTAATGCATTTTTCTGTCAATTAAATTTGAGTTGGATGGTGAGAAACAAAGAAACGAGTAAAAAAACACTTTCCCCTCAGTCCCTTCTTCCCATCCCCATTTTCACCGCTCCGCTCATGATCCCTCTCCCCGAGGCGCAGGGGTGCGGATTGGGTCGCGCTCAGCCCAGCACACCCCCTCTCGCCCGCAGCTCCCTCCTCACCCCTGCTCCAACGCGGGCCCTTCCCCGCCCCGCCGGGGCTCTGCAGGGCCGCAGCTCCTGCAGGAAATCCCCCCCTGCTGCGGCGTGGGGCCCTCCCCGGGCTGCAGGGGGGTCTCTGCTCCCGCGGGGTCTCTGCAGGGCTGAGGGGATCCCTGCTCCGGGCCTGCAGCACCTCCTGCTTCCTCCTCCTCCTCCTCCTCCTCCGCCCTCCCTCGGGGTCCCGCTGCTGCTGCTCCCTCCTTGGCTTCCTCCTCCTCTGCCTGCGCCGCCCTTGGCCCCTCCTGGAACCTGTTTTCCCCGCCGGCGCCTTCTCTTGGCTGAGGGGCTCAGCTGAGTCCTGCGCTGGTGTCGCAGGAGCCGGCAGGGGCTGCCCCGTCCCCTCCTCATAGAGCCCTCCCTGCAGCACCATGGCCAGCGCCTGGGCACAGAAACCCCGATATAGAGGAACGGAAAAATTAGTCACAAAATCCGTTTAACGTCACTGCAGGGCTTTCCTTGCAAACACCCTCTGATCCCATGCACCAGCCCATGCTTTGTGTTCATCAGCGTAGTGTACAAACTGCTGCTCTGCGCAGAGATTTTGTCCAGTCTCTCTTTTCCAGTGGGGTGGGGAGAAAATGATGCCTCTTTCTGTAACGCTGTGGAAAATGAGGAATATTAAAAGTAACTCACTTTATTTCATTAAGGGCTTGACAGAGGTACAGTTTACAAGGGAGAGCACTAGCCATGATGTCTTTGGTTTAGTAATGTGTAGGATCCCAGTATAAATTCTACCAAAGTTAACAGCAAGTCAAAGTAGTCTGGATTTCTTGGTTAATTTTCCACATGAATTTTCATTCTGCATGTTCTGTGCTATAGTCTTATTACTTTCCTTAGCACAAGTATATATCTATGCACTAGCATGAAATTCCAGTGAACAAATCCTGATTATTCTTTAGATATGGGGAATGTAGATAAATGATTATGAAAAACATATTGATATTTTGGTAAAATTTAAAGTTGCTATCTTCCAAGTAGCAAAAATTAATCACATTGGTTACTATTTCTCTATGATGCTAGAATCCGGAGGAACAGTCTAGTTTACACTGTAGTGCAATTCTTTCAATTTATTAAGGTTGTTCATATATTTACAGTATAGTAAAATCAGCTTCACTCCCAACTGTATTTTTTGCAGATGCTACAGGGTGCAGCAGTTCATAAACTGTAGGTGCAGGTTACAGCCCTAGTTTTGAATGTGCTACGAGTGCAACGTGCTACTCCTAATAAAGATTATTAGGAAAAAAAATTTGGATTCCATTTGCTCAGATAAAGATATTTGTTATATAATGTATCCAAAATATCAGCCTTATTCCATACATAATCTTTTAATTCTTCACCTCATTAGACATGGTCATAAACACCTTTTGTCTGAAAAGGTTACCTCACAGTAGACCTAAAGAGAAATCAGGAAACAACAAAATGCTGTACTGCCAGGAACACAAAGTACCTGTCTTTCACATGCAAGCTCTTTTCCTTATAGCAAACACTGCTGTAGAGCATTACCTTTAAACAACTCGCAGTAATAACTGAAATCGTATGTCATCCCTTAGTGACAGTTTAAGAACAGTCAGTTTTTACCAAGTGACAGGAGATGCCTATTTCCTGGTTATCTGCACCAAAATGAGCTTGAAAGAACTAGTTTTGTCTGATTCACAAGATTACCTTCATAGTCAATAAAGTCATATAAAAAGATATGAGAAGTATGAAGAAGTTTATTTTAAATGATAGAATACAGAACAGATATATATATATAACTTCAGTATATATACATAGAAATGTAATCAAATCATAGAGGTACATATTATACAGTATGAAAAAGAAAAAGGACCTGTATTTTATCATTTCTTTTAGGAGGGCAATGAAGACCTGGTAGGAGAATTCATTTGATACCATATTGGCCTCAGTTGATTATGATTTAGGCTCCAAACTACGATTCAAGATGATTGTATTGTATCCTCTCAGTTCCAGACTTGTGAATAATCTGAAAATGCAAATAAAGCAAGCAAGGAATTGAGCAATTCTCTTGTTGTCTTCCTAAATAAATGTATAGCCTACATAGACCTTTAACTAGTTTAACAATAGTGAATACCACAAACTTGCATGAGTATTTCCAGTATAGTTGCTTTAGTCAAGCTCTAAGAACTCTTCAAACTGACTCTTTACCCAAGCCTCTCATCAGTAATAACCTGCTATAGTCTTACTACCATTCCCAGGCACATTAAGGACAAGAAAATCATTGAGAGTCATCAGCATGGCATTGCCAAGGGGAAGTCATGCTTGGCCAACTGACAAACTTCTTTGATGAAGTGACTGACATGGCAGATGGGAGGAGAGCAGTGGATATTATCTACCTGGACTTCAGGAGTGCCTTTGACACTGTTTCCCATAGGATTCCCATAAAGAAGCTGCTGATGTATGGGCTGGATGAGCAGACAGGGAAGTTGATTTAAAACTGACTGAATGGATGGGCCCAGAGGATGGTAAGCAGTGGTGCAAAGTCTAGTTGGAGGCCAGTGACTATCAGTGTATGCCAGGGATCAATACTGGGTCCAGTCCTGCTCAACATCTTCATTACCGATATATATGATGGAGCAGGGACTACTTTCAGCAAGTTTTCATGTAACACCAAACTGGGAGGAGCGGCTGATATGCCAGAGGGATCTGTTGACATCCAGAGAGACCTCAACCAGCTGCAGAAATGATTCAACAGGAATAATGTTCACATGTTAAAATTTGCTTGCTGAATTAATACCAGCTTTTTTTTTTTTTCCTGTGAAAACATTTACATTTTTGCTACCAGCTGTAGGACAAGAATCCAACATGTCCCACCACAACTGCCAGAGCAAAGTCTGGAAATTGATGAAGTTTGTGAGACACAGCATATTCATTCTTTTTTTTTCACTTGGTAGGTAGAAATGTGTGTGACTTTTGAAGTGATCAGATCTGGCAGCTCCTGGAAGTAAGTAACTATAAAGTAAGTAACCATAAAGTAAGTAACCACCTCACAAAGGTTTTTTTTTTCATAATCTCATAAATTCCATTTTAAAACTACATTAGCTTGTGGTCCCTATACACCTTGAGAAAGCTATTTAAGATATCACTTAGATTACTAGAACCTTTCTTCTATTTTCTAGCTTAAATGTGCACCATTTCTTCTCATGTCAACATTGACAGTTAACTTACGTAGTTCTTTCCCTCCTTAATGCTTAGCCCTCTTGAGTATGATCCAAACCCTACCTAATCTTCATTTAGCTAAACTAAAAGATTTTTCCAAGGCTCTCTTTCTGTAACAGCTTTGAGTATCCCTAGTAGACTTTCTCTGAACTTGTTCCTGTTGGAACATATCACTCTTGAATGCAGCTGACAGAACATTAGACATAATTCCTCCGGGCTGGTGGTTCCTACAATTTCTTAATAATCTGAACCTGGAGTACCCAACCTGACTCTTTAAAAGGCTGCATTTACAATTTTCTTGGCAAGTAATATCCATTTCCCAAGGACATTTTGCAATTCACAGATAAGAGAGTAGTGAGAAGTCTGCCTGCTTTGTAGCAGCCTACGTCTGTGCATGTTGCCTTGGGGAGTGAGTGTGCTCCTGACAGCAGTCTTCCTTCTGCTCTTCTTCCAAGGCGGTCCACACCACGTGTGCAGTCTGGGTCACTTGAGTGAAAGCACCAGTTCTTCATTGCTGGACCTCAGGGAAAGTAGGAGACCTGAGCCCACATCACTGTGAAGACAAAGTTACACAGTGCTACCACTGAGTTGGCTAGGGCAGGTCTCTGAAACAGTACAAGTTTGACCTTCCTCTTGCAAGGCAGCTTCTGAATGGGACTTGCATGCATAGTGACCTCCCTATATTTTTTTTTTTTCTCTTACAGACAGAAAGGGAGTTTGTTTAATTTTAGTTTGCTTGTTTGTCAAATCACCTGGTGATATCTAGGAGGAAAATCATGCTGGAGAAGAAAACCTCACATGTCATATTAATGATATATTTGAAATAGACATTGCTGAGACTGATCTAGCACATAATGATTTGGTTCAGGATGATAGTACTGATACTCAAAACATGTTTCTCAGTTGCTCAGTGCTGAAGACTTGATTCTTTTCTTTGTATGTTCAGTTATGGGCAAGAAAGGACAGAAGTTGTGTGGGCAGTTAAGGTATCCAGCACAGAGACTGATGAGGTAGCTAGGCAGCACAGTGTAATACTGACAGCTAGAGACATAAAGCACAAACATGGTACTTTCACGTTTCTCCTTCCCACTGTATTCTCTGATGTTTTGATATTATTGAAGTACAAAGGAAGTGTTGCTAAAAGGTATCAATGGTGTACTGAGAAAAAAGACAATAGAAAACAGCAGTAGTGGGCAGTTGTGCAAAGTCGCTAATCATGTTGAACCACCTTAAGATAAAATCTGCAGAACAAAGCTGCACAGATTCCAGCAATGAAACTAGCCTCCTACGAGTATTTTTTCTTTGGTGATGGTAGTAAGGTAGAGAAAGAGGCTCTTCTGCATATCCACCTGATGAAACTTGTCCTCTGTTGAACAGTGCAGTGCTTCCTCTCCCAAGTCCTAGCCATCAAATTTGAATGCCTAAGGTATTGAATTAAAGTCTTCCTTTTGGAGCCAGAAGAAAATAACTGAATTTTCCATGTTCCCTTAATTTGGCTCAGTGTCACTGTTTCAAAATAATAACATCTCCTAGTAAAGATTTAATTCTGTTAATCAGCCTTTGTAATTATTTCTTGTTCTGTGCTTCAGTTCCCAAGATGTACAATGAAAGGCTTATATTTACCACTGTTGGTTGGTTATTCATTTTTACCATAATTTTTTCTCTCATGGAGAGTATCGATTTATCAGGACCTACACTTCTGAAGGCAAAAACATGCTTTGACTGATACCTTCAGTCAGCTTGTGAAAAATGAATGATGGAAACTGCAATATGTTTTGGGGGCTTTCCCACCCCCCCATTTTTGAAACCTTTTCATTTTGAGTCTCTGATTAATTCATATTGTCATGCAAACCAGATTGATAGTAAATCCTTTCTGATTTTCAAACTGAAATGTTTTGGCTCACACATTCATATTTCTTCCTTCCCAGGGTTTCAATTTTTTAAACATTTTGTACATACCGAACATTTTGACTTTTTTGTCAAGTCGTGATTAAAGGAACGTTGCACTTCTTACATCCAAAAGTTTTTGGTGTGCTAAGAAAACTTGTTCTTAAAAATGCAGCTCCAACAGTTACCTTGTCTTTAAAGCTGCTGTGGTGGGTTGACCTTAGCAGGCACCAGGTGCCCACCAAGCTTCTCTATCACTCCCCCTCCATCAATAGGACTGGAGGAGAAACACGATGGGTCAAGGTAAGGGAGGCAAAATCACTTACTGATTACCATCATGGGCAAAACAGACTTAACTTAGGGAATTTAATTTAATTTATTGCCAATTAAACACAGTAGGATAGAGAGAAATAAAAATTAAACTAAACCCACCTTCCTCCACCCCTCCCTTCTTCACAGGCTTAACTTCACTCCCAACTCTTCTACCTTCTTCCCCCAAGTTGTACAAGGGGATGGGGAAAGGGGGTTGCAGTCAGTTCCTAGTGCTTTGTCTCTGCTGCTCCTTTTTCCTCTCATTGTTCCCCTGCTATAGTGTGGGGTCCCTGAAAGATATAGTCCTTCACAAACTGCTCCAATGCGGGTCCTTCCCACGAGCTATAGTTCTTCAAGAATTGTTCCACTATGGGTCTTTTCCATGGGGTGCTGGAATGGACTGCTCTGGGCTCCTCAGATGTTCAAAAATTCTCTTTCCCACTTTTATCAAACAAACAATAATCACTTCAAGCATCATATGGTGGCCTTTCTAGAAAAGTAATTTTTCTAGTCACTTAACTCCCCCTTTTCAGGGGTTAGGTTAGGTTAGGTTAAATGGGAGCTGTTTGGAGAGGAGCTTCATCCAGCTTCCCTATTATGCACATTCAGCTGCTATCTTGACATTACCTCCCTGCCACCATTTCTCACCTGCCTCACAGAGGTGTTATGTGATGTAATTACTTTTATTATTACTATAATTACAATGAAACCAAGTTGACAAAATGAGACTGCTTCCCCAGGCTTTTCCCATTGTTTTTTTGATGAGCTTTAAGGTTATTTTAGCAGTTAGAACTTTCTCCTGTGTTAGTTACCCATTCTCACTAACTTCTTTTTTTTTTTTTTCTTTTGTAACATTTGGTTGGGGTGATGATAAAGCACACTGACATATTCTGCTGTATCATTTTCTGCAGCTGATTTAACAAAGTGCTGTTACTAGTAGTACCCTTCTACTATTTTAGTTAGAGAATGAACAAATAAACATTTTCTGTATAATTTTCCCACCCACCTTACCCCTAGGGAAGTTGAGCACAATGTCCACACATACTTTACACACTCACAAAGCCTGGTGAATGCAAGTGAGTGATTTAGGTAACACTTTGATTCAAGTTCCCTGGTTGTGTCCCAGATTAACAGAGCATTTAGATGTTGCCACACTGAGCATTTTAGTGCTTAAAAATGGCATGTTTTCCTCCAGGAGACAGATTCAGTCCCAGTTGCACTGGTTCACTGTGCTGGAAATGAATATGAGTAGGTGTTTCACACAGGAGTGGCAAAAGGCAGTGTGCTGACCCAGTCTGTGCCTGTCAGAAGGGGCGTGTTTGAACTGCGTCTCTCACAAATACACCGAGGAAACAAACAGAAGTTTACTAAATTTCCCTTTGCACCTCTGAGAGTGCATGTGTAGTAGTGTAGAGATTGGTACACTCACTTAGAAAACAGTAGTGTTGGCTAAACCCTACCCTCAAGCACTGCAAGGGCTTGAATCCACCTTTCTCACATCCCAAAAGGCTCCCTAAATCGATCTGTACTTTTATTGGGAGCTAGCCCTCAGTTTATTTAATTTATCAAAGCGAAAGAGAAGAAAGAAGGGGATTTTGGAGTAATCCTGTTTACAACCGCAGTCAGGTAGTTGCTAGCAATATCCTGGTAGAAAACACAAAGCAAAATCAAATGCTTTAAGGAGGATGCTGGAAATGGACAGTTTGAAAATGCCAATAATTGAAACATCTTACATATCTGTAGAAAAATCTCACTTGAGCCCGGAGTATGTTTTCTGTTCATTCAATCTTTCAAGTAATTTTGTATGCATTCCTAATAAATAAGCATTCATTTATTCCATCCATTTAAAATATTTTTGAAATATTATCAAGTACAATATCGACAGTACTTTGTTAGTTATTTTTAATTTTAAAAGACATTTTGAATACACTATTTCCATTCATCAAAAATTAAAGTGTACTGTAAAATAAACATTTACTTGCCATTACAGATGATCCTGAATGTTTTGCGTGCAGCAAATTATTGCACTATCAGCTAAATGCTTCTTTTCTTCTAATAATCTGCATTCTGTTCTGATACATTAGTTTTGAGGCCAGAATTTAATGATCTTGCTGCTTTTTTTTTTTGTTTGGGTTTGTTTTTTTTTGTTTTGTTTTTCTGAGGGGTTTTTTAGTTATTCCAAAATCCAGCATTCTTTAATATATAATTTATTTCTTTATATCCGTGCTAGTGCCTTCAGGGTACCTAGGTGATAAATGCATAACTCAGCTTTCTTGTTTGGAACAAGAGTAACCTTACCCTAATTTGCTCTGAAGCAGCTAAGAAGTTTTGCGACTTCCCTAACACAATATTTCACATTCTATATAATGCAATATTTCATTTTCCAGTGAACTTATTCATATTTAATTGCATTATGGTCTGTGTGAATGTGTGACACTGTGAAACAATTCTAGAAAATTCTGGTCTGATTCTTCAAGAACTGAAAATCAAAACAAAAGGAAAAACCCCCATGTAGATATAGAAAATGTAACTTGGTGTTCAAGCCTAAGCTGGAGTGACTAGGAGACCCTGATATAAGAAAATCCTCTTATAAAGGGGATCTGAAACCCTTGGAAAAGGTGTTTTTATCATTACAACGGAAAGTCTGTCTTAGGAAGTTGAGTGGGGTGATTTCCTCTTTTATTTCTTTAAACCATATTTTCAGGAAATGTGTGTGTAAGGGAGACACAGGAGGTTTTTTTATTTCCTCTTTTATATGGAAGTCCTGATTAATGTCTGCATTACTTGTCCTATCTCTTATCCTGCTGGAAAACAAAAGGTTAAAACATCAGTGTCTTTATTGCATATTTTGAAAGATGCAATTCAAAAGGAGAAATGGGAGCGTGGTGTAATACCATATGCAGCTGGCATGTTAGCCTGTGCTGGAATGGAATATGGATAGACCAGATTGTGTGCAGGATTTGAAAGGCAGGCCAATGCTATTCTCTTGTTCCCATTCTGATTTGTCCTCTTTTGCCTCATTTGCTGATAATTCTACTTACAAAAATGTACATAGATTAATTCCATTTATTGTATTATGTGATCTGCAGTGTGCAAATCTAAGAATTGTTGCAAGTCTAGATATTGGCACACATAAATAATAATTTGAATGAAAAATGAAATTTTATGCAGTAAGCCTAATTAGTTATTTTCATCTGTGGCCTTCATCAGACCTGCACAGGTCTGGTTCTGCAAATGTTCCAGGTAAGTAGTGAAAATAATGTGAATGTGGCCTGGATTAAAATCAGTACAGAATCACACCCCATGTTTCAGGATGTATTTCTGAATGGTCTGTCCTTAGTAGTTATGCTAATGTTGTCCTCGCCTTCTTTGCAATAGAGTTATAGCATAGTGCTATTATGAACCAAAAGAGAAACTAGGGATCAAATTGTCTGTATTTATCATGACTGCATATCTACTTGAAAATTAAGAAAGGCTAGGGAATTGCCTCAAGTGCTGAGGCATGGTCATCCACACCCTTTAATACTGAGAACTTCCTTGGCATAGTTTTGGTCTGTGCCACCAGGCACTTTCCCAGCCAGTGCTCACCCAGGTTTGAAGGACACCATGGACCAAGGAAAGTTCCCAATAGGCAGCGTGGATGGAGTCAATCTGTTTTGGTAAGGCAGTTCACCATATGGCCATATTCCATATTTTCCCTATTTTCAAAACCATTTGAGACACAAACTCCTTTTTTGTTTACTAATATAGACATAAATGCTTAAAGTTTCAGCCTCTTTCAAACTGTCTTGATATGTATAGTAGTGGCAATGCAAAATACACGCAATATAAAATACTGCTGTGATCCAGAAAGGGTAAAGTACAGGTTAATTTTCTGGGATCAAAACAACAGATAACATGTTCATTTTCAATGTTAACTGGGAGAAAGGAACAGAGAGTAGTAAAGGGCTCTTGTGCATCCAGTTGGTCATGGTGACTTGAGGCATATCTAATGAGAAAACAGCTTTAGGAATTGAAGGATATCACAAATAACAAAGCCTGTACTAATGTAGTTCCTAGATGGCAAAACAAGAATCTACTGTACTAGATTTAAACTATTAGTTTAAAATAGAGAACTACTAAGTTTACAGCACTAATGATGACGTAGGAGAACAAAACTAGTGTCAATTGACAAATATGTGTGGCATGCTTATTTTGGAGGGGATGGAGATGATAAGGTGAAAGAGCTTTGGAGGGGAAAAAAGAGTGAAAAGGTAAGCCAAGTCATATGAACGGAGCTACTTGGGGGTATCTGTCAAGCATGAGATTAAAACAGCTAGGAGTAGGACAATAACCCTTTCAGTGCTCCAACAACACCTGCATCTGCTGAGAAAGGAGCATCTAGAGAGAAAGGATGTCTTCTTACCAGCACAAAGTTCACTTATTTCACTGCTGTTTATTCTTTGTGTGACCTGTGTCAGCCAGCTCAGTCTGTCTTCCACTCATACAAAATGACAGAACAGAACAGAATACTCAGATATTTCAGTTGGAAGGGACCTACAATGAACATCTAGTCCAAGTGCCTCTAAAACACTGACGGGGCATTGACCACCTCTCTAGGAAGCTTGTTCCAGTGTTTGACCACTCTCTCAGTAAAGAAATGCTTCTGAAATTTGAGAGTAAATGATGCAGGGCTTCTCAAAAACCATGGAAGAGGCAAACACCTTCCGAGGCAGAGATCTTTCGTGGCCTGAACTCACTGATGCTACAGACCTAGGAAAGCTTTCCCAGTGCTAGTGCTTCAGCTCAGATACTATAAATTAAGGACACCTGTCACCATCTCTGTAGTGTTTTTTCCATGGGAAAGTAAAAAAAGCTTCATTAAAGATTGCGTGGAATTTAAAAACTACATTGAGGAAAACCAAATAAATCTCATTATTCCTACTTATTTATTTACATTTTACTAAGAGGTGAGAACACTGTGCTAACTACTGAGCTGCTATTCTAACTATTGAGAGACTTATCTTCATAGGTGCAGCTGTGTCAGTGAAGAGCCTTTCACCTATTAGAGCTTCCTGTCATGGCCTCCCTGCCAATGTGTCCCTTTGATTTTTGTTTCATGTACTTGAAATGTAGCTACCAAAATTACTTCAGTCTCCACGACCCAACTTAACAAAGATACACTATTTTTAAACTCACCTGCCCCACTTTTATTGAACTGGGTTAAATCAGGATCAAGGAACAGCTCAGCCAGCAGGTCAGAAGGGCTGGTAACCTTTCTGAGAGGAGCAGGGATGATGTGGATGGTGGTCTCTGAAAATGGAATAATATGAGTAGATCAGGAGAGTAGAAAAGAGCCTGATATACTCTGTGAATGTATCATGAGCAAGGTAAGTCCTGACCTTTGCATAGATGCATATATGTGACATTTTCGCATGCAGGACTCTTCCTGTCCCTTTACATGCCTTTCAACTAAGATAAGAGGTATTGTGCTAACAGGGATCACAAGGACCTCACTCTCTGAGAGTCTTTAGAAATGCAAATCATCACTGAGATCCTGCAGCTTAATTGCTTCTGGGGCCTTGGGAAACCCGGTATATTACAGATTCACAGAATTACAGAATGATTACAGAATGAAAGTTGGAAGGGACTCTGGAGGTCATCTTGCTATCCTCCTGCTCAAGCAGGGCCACCTACAACCTGTGGCTCAGGCTTTGTTAATATCTCCAAGGAGGGAAACTCCACAACCTCTCTGAGCAAACTGTGCCATTGTTCAATCACCCTCACAGTAAAGGAGTGTTCCCTGATATTCAGGAGGAACCTCCTGTTTCAGTTTATATCTCTTGCCTCTGGTCCTGTCACAGGGTACCACTGAAAAGAGCCTGGTTCTGTCCTCTTTGCACCCTCCCTTCAAGTATTTATGTACATCCATGAAGTCCTTCTTAGCCTTCTTTTCTCCAGGCTGGACAGTCCCAACTGTCTCAACTTTTCCTCATACACCAGGTGCTCCAGACCCTTACTCATCTTTGTGACCCTTCACTGGACTTCCTCCTGCATGTCTATGTATCTCTTGCACGGGGAGCTCAGCACTGGACCCAGTACTCCAGCTGTGGCCTCACCAGTGCTGAGCAGAGGGGAAGGATCACCTTCCTCAACCAGCCATCAAATATTCTCATGTAAGCCAAACTAGCTAGATTCCTAGATGAAGAAACTATTTCTTACGTGTTGACATGCAAGTTGTATGTTTTCAGGTGTTTGTTAGACATGAGACAACACTATTCTGCAGTAGACCGAATTTCTATGTCACTGCAAGAATGTTAAGTAAATGCTTCTGTTCCTCAGCAACATCATTTAGGAAAAAAAAAAAAAAAATCTTACTATAATTTGGTTTGAACCTGGTCAGTAAAAAAATACTTTTCAAGCGCAGGCTTTCAGACACAATCATGTATGTCTATACATAGACTATTCAAACAAAGATACTGTATTTTCCACTTACTAGGACTGGAAATAACTCCCCTGTTCTTGGTTGGAAGGCTCTAATTAATTGAAAAAACTATAATTTACATAATGGCTTTGAATTCATCCTGCCTCAAGAAAAAGTCATGAACTTAATTATTCTCATCAGCAGTTGACCTGAGCAAGAAGAAAGGATACACAAAAGCAAAGAGCTTTCAGTAGTTGATAGACCAACTTGGTTCAGTCTCAATCATATATTTTCTCTTCAGCTGAAGTTTTGGCATGCCAGCAGGTAAGGTTTATCTACACCCATAATCAGTTTGGACTAAGCATTCTAGACAGTATCTTATGTGGATGCTGCTATTCTGAAATAAATTCATTATTCCAAAATAGATTTAAACAGACTAGTAAGAAATTATCTTCTAAATAAGAATATATATTTATATTCTAATATAGAATGATCATTCACCTTTAAATGTATATCTTTTTATTCAGCTTATATTTCATGGGTAAATTAATGCAACTTTTTTCACACTGAAAAGTCAAAACAAACTTGTCTTTATACCAGATGAACTTTTAAAGAAATTCTAAGCAATATAGTAGAACAAAAAAAAATACTAAAGATCCAAAGTTTTAGATTCAAAGATCCAAAGATCATTAGGTGAGAGCATTTGCTTAATCCAACTTCAAACCCAGCTACAGGAACTGACAACTGGGTAAGTTGTAAGAATGCTGATTTTGTATGAGGGGAGGGAAAGGAAAATGTAACCCCTTCAAGCCTTAAGACCAATAACAAACTTTACTTTAGGGACTGAAAAAATGAGTAGCAGAGGGAGAATTAAGCACATGCATGATACCCTCCAGTGCTTCTCCTTCAAGGCTGCTCTCCCTGGGTACTGGGTCGACCATACCACCTGTGTTTTATGAGATCTGAAAAGACCATAGACTTGGATGGTAACCACGTTATGCTGGCTGCTTCGTTACTTCTGGCTCACTATGTGCAAACTGTTCCTTAAATTGAGTATGTGCTGCTTGCCTTTGAATTCAGTAATGAGTAAAAAGTTTATATCAGAGTATAAGACAGGCTCAAGGTCTTAATGTTTAGCTTGTCATATTGCAGCACTCTCACAGTTCCATATAGTCACAGAGCATACTGCATGCATTCTCTAACAGTGATTTATAAAGGCATACAGTTTCCACAGAGGTACTAATGCTTTTATATTGATGGAATTAGATCATTTAAAGCAAAGGACCCCCAAAGGAATGGGTTGCAGGAGAGGGCAAATTATTCATGCAGAAGGTAATGAATGATGTTTTTTCCTAAATGAAAACCCAGATTTCTGTAATGTAACTAAAATAATCAAATTGCTTTTAATGAACATTGAGATTCTGAGTGATTGGAGGAGACTATAATAGGTTTTCTTTTTCACCCAAGCCTCCTGAAGGAACTTCAGTCTAGGTATTCTTCTTTATAGGAAACAGAAATCTTTATAGACCAAAACAAAGAGTAAATTATGTTACCAATGATATAAGGCAAGAAATGCCTAATGTGGGTCAAAACCACAGCACTGAACCATGTACTAAGATGGAGAAAAATAACTGTTACAGTGGAACCCAGGACATTAGCAATAAAGGATACACTGCAATTATAATCCGATTTCTTTCTGACATTGTGATAGAGAAAACATACACTGCAAAACTTCCCCTAAGGTCATGGGTATTTTGCTGTGCCTGGCAAATGCTCTGTGTAAGCATTAGGTGTGAGAAATTTAATCCCAGCACTCCATGCTAACATGCTAACTTACTGAAGATCAGTGTCCTAAAGAGCACCTCAGAAGAGAAATCTCAGACAAGAGGATTTCCCATACTGATCTGCACCACAGATGGTGGTATTCCAGCATCTTGTCATTGTATGGAGACTCATTCCATAACATTGTGGGTTGGCAAGGGATTGGTAGAAGAACATGTAGCGAATCAAGGGTGCAGTTCTGTCACCTGGGTGAACTGCTCCAAGTATTTTCCGCTACCACTAATTCTTTTGTGGTCTTAATTCATAAAGGGAAATAATGCAGTGGTCAAAACTTTAGACTTGAACACTAGCAATTAGCTCCTTGCTCGTGGTGATAAGGCATTTGCAGTTTGGCTGTAGATCTTGGCTCTTCTGTCAGAAATGAGTAGTAGTTTATTATAGCAGTGCTATAATAGCAAAGAGTTCATTAACCTACAGTGAGAACTAGCGTGACGTTGCCTTGGTGTTGGAATGCTCTGGGTAGAAACATCCATAGAGTACAAATGTTACTTTGGGAAGATTGCTCACTCTGTTAGGTTAGGGCACATCACACCTTCACTGTGCAGACATTTGTGTCTGAGCTCTCTTTTATGGTCACTGGCATTTCTAGTGTAGAAGTCCTTTCATTTTACAGGAGACAGAATAAAGAAGATTAATTATACCCTTTTCTCTCCATTTGCTATACAGAGAGGTCTCAAACCTACTCAGATGGAGAGAGCTTCATTACAGGGATCTAAATTGAGATAAATCCCAGTTAGTGTGTTCTTTTCCTGTCTGCAAAATAGGAATAACACTTTCCTGACAGATATTGAGGTGATAGATATATAATAATTTATTTTTTTTTAACACTCATGTATCACCAGTATAGGTAACTGTATCCTGCATGTGCAAGGAAGAGAGAGAAAGGTGGGATGAGCCAGCTGCTGATCAGTTAATGATGCAAAATCAAGGTAAGGTACGTAATAAAACTGGACCTCTAGTACAGCATTGGAGGTCAGAGTCTAAACAACTGCTTTCACGTCAAACCTGGTTTTTAAACCATCTGATGTACGTAGTGAGGATGGCAGCATAGATTTGTTCTGCAAGCAGCACAATGGCATTTCTGTCCTGAGGGTCTTTTCACTCACCTTTGTAATGTTACACTGAGCCTTTTAGTTATAACATCTGATCATTATTACTTCAATTTTAAAGACATATCTGTAAACACCATTGTTCCCTTTTCAAACAGAAGTGGAGATGATAGAAAATTTGACTTAGGTGTAAGTTAGATGCTTCATATTTGGAAAGTTGAAAACCACCACTACCACCACCCTTCCCCAAAGCCTGAGATGTAATAAAACAGAATGAGGTTTGGGGGATTTTCTGTTTTCTTTGGATACATGATTTTAGCAATACTGCACACAAAATCTTATGATGCCACTGAAGTGTAAATAAGAACGGCTGTAAGATCAGTCAGAGAGCTCTAAAATACTATGAACTACCAGTCTTACATGATCACTGATTTAAAAACTAAAAAAACAAACAAACCAATTACAACCAGGAGTTGCAGTCCTTACTCAACTAACCTTCACTTTCTTTTCCTACAGGTAAAATGTACTGCTCTTCGCTGTAATCCATGGGAATTCACAGAAGACTCTACTGAACTGGGTATCCTCTTTCAAATTAAGTGGATGCTGAGTATGAGGCTGTAAAATTGGCAGAAGAATAAAGTCGCTTGTCTAACAGCAACATTTGGGAAGAGACCTTTTTTATGGTACATCTTGGGCTCTGAACTCATTAGCATGATCCTTGGTAAACTTCTCTGACCCATTTTTTGCTTTGTGCAGGACTGGCACAACTGCATCTCTCATATTACATCAAATGAGTCCCACTGACATGAACTAGGTGCCAGCTTGTTAAAGAAACAACAACAAAGGCAAAAATCTCCCAGAAGATCTGTATAACAGGTCCTGATTACCAGTACCCCACTGTCTAAAAATGTGTAGTCATGTCTTCGACATGCAGTCAAAGCCACACAGTATCAGAAGCAAAAGATTTTCCATGACAAAAAAGTTTGCCAAATTGCATAAATAAACCTGGTTTTAAGAGTACTTTAGATATTTTATTAGTACTGTTCATAAAAAAACACTCTAATAACAAAATTAATCACTGTTTAATTACAAGGAACAACAAATCACATTTTCTTTCCCCTCCATGCAGTACACAGGACAGGGAGAATATCAATATTTGGACAAATAATGCAAAGTCAGCTGGGTGCTTGGAGACCAAGAAGGATCCTACAGGTTATGTGGACTGTGGGTTAACCCTGATCTCACCACAGGACAGCACATAGAAAAAATACGATTGCTCTGATGAAACATATCCATGTGAAGGATCAAAATCTTCAACTTAAGAAGTAAACTAAATTAATCTAAATTAAACTAAACTAAAATCTTGTAACTGTCTGAGGGAGCAGATCCAGAAATGCTCTGAAATCAGGTGTTGCCCCTTGTTTCCTGTTATAGTTTCAACCCAGCCAGCATCTCAGTGCCATGCAGCTGCACGGTCCCTGTGGAAGGGACCATTTCATGAAGAACTGCAGCCATGGGAAGGAGTCATTTTGCAGCAGCTCATGGAAGACTGTCTCCTGTGGAAGGGACCCACTCTGGAGCAGGGAAGAGTGTGAGGAGTCTTGTTCCGAGGAGGAAGGAACAGCAGAGACAGTGCGTGATGAACTGACTACAGCCACCATTCCCTGCCCCTTGCACAACTTCTGGGGAGGAGGAATAGAAATCAGGAGTGAAGTTGAGCCTGGGAAGAAGGGAGGTGTGGGGAGAAGGTGTTTTAAGATTTAGTTTTTATTTCTTATTATTACCCTGCTCTGATTTGTTTGATAATAAATTAAAGTGATTTCCCCAAATCAAATCTGTTTTTGCTGTCATGGTAACTGATGACTGATCTCTCCCTGTCCTTATCCCCACCCATGAGCCTTTGGTTACATTTTCTCTCCCCTGTTCAGCTGAGGAGGGGAGTGATAGAGTTTCTTTGGCAGGCACCTGCATACAGCCAGGGTCAACACATCACACAGCTTGATAATCGGTATTTGAACAATAATTCCCTACATATATTTCATGTCTAGAAGTTTCCTAAACATATATTTCTTCCTATTTCATTCTATTGAAGGTATAGGACAGATAAATATATAATGAACCATCCAACAAACCAAAGAAAGTAAAACCTCACAAGTGTAAAATGAAATCCTGACATGTAAAACAGGAAAGCAGAACATGCTTCATGAAGGAAAAATAGTTTTCTCAACAAATACATTAACTGAACGGAGTATTCACTTGTTGAATACACTGAATGTTATTTAGTGAAAAATGAAGCTTAATGGGCTTAAAATTCAACATTTGTCTCCTTATTTGTCTGTGGTATTGAAGAGTTTAAGAGAGATTTTTAATCATCCTATTATGTATGAATGTTTTGCAGGTTATTTATTTAGCCACTTTGACTAACATCTATAATTAATATTATATATTAAGGGGCATTTTCAACTTCAGTTTGGCTTGTCTTTTCAAAAGAAATTATAGAATCATAGAAAGATTTGAGTTGGAAAGGACCTTAAGATCATCCAGTCCTAACCTCCTGCCATGGGCAGGGATGCCTCGCACTAGACCATGTTGCCCAAGGCTCTGTCCAACCTGGCCTTGAGCACTGCCGGAAGCATCTAAGCTTTTATAACCCTCAGTCCAATGAGATTTTTTCTTGAAATAAGAATATCACCTGAAAGCTATGGAATTCCTTACAATTTTCACGTAGCTGTCCACATTCTAACTTTGGGTATTGCAAGCTAAAAACGGAATTATTTTGAAAGAAATGCAGGTAGAAAACAAAAGTGAATGAAAAATAAAGACAAAGATTAAACATCTAATCTGCCTAGATCTTAAAAACCCCAAATGTATATGTTTTGTTACATACACTGGCTCCTAGAAACCACAATCCACTGGCTCCTAGAAACCACAATCCACATAAGACCATCAGACTTCTTTTCTTCCTTCATCCAGACTTCAACTCACCAACACAAAGGCAAGATTTTCAATGTCTTGTCTGCACATGTGATTTATTTCCAGACTGCAATCTCTATGAGAATAAGCATCTTTCTCTTACGGAAGACACAGCTTTAGCTGCTGAAATGTGATATGGGTAAATCACAATGATTTCCTACACCAAGCAGATGTGAGATATGTAGCTTAATCTAGGTAACTCTTGTATTTCAAATCAATCCCTAGTGATAACAACTAAATGATTACTCTCAGCATGTTTCATATCTCTACCATTTCCCACACCCAGTATCTCTATTGCTTATGGGGGTGAGGTTATTAGAAAACCTCTTTTCTTCAAAACATCTGAATACAGAACTGGAAAAGAAGCAGATTTTTCAGAGGATAATTTAGCTCTCAGTTTGTCGAACTGGCCTCACTGAAGTAATTTGGAAGTGCTCTAAGATGTCCTTTGATCTTACATTTGATGTCAATGCAATGGAGCAAAAATTTCCATATACTTCCGGAGCAGACAATATCAGAGACAACCCAGACTTCTGTTATGCAAGATGCTAAAATGTAATCGAAATAATTGTCATTAAAATATATATATATATATTAAGAAGTCTTATTAAAATATATTTATTTGTAATCAGTTCCCTATGGAAACAACTGCTGGATGATCCTGAAGGGTGCAAAAATATTTGTGTGGTTTTTTTGTCGATCAGTATTTCCATTTTCTCCTTCATTCTCCAGTTTTTGAACCCATTATCAAACTACAAGTGAAAGTTTATGGGTTCATGTCTTAAGCTGTAGTGTTGTCCTACAATTTCCATCAAAGCAGGTGGCTGAGCAGAGGAGAAAATTTTGCACTGATGAAAAGGCTAAAAACATCTGAGAATACACACACGGGGGCAGGAAGGGAAGCACCAGTAATCAAGCTTCATTAATTCCACCCCTGACTGAACAAACAGTTTATTACCTCATTCTTTACTGTTCAGTTGTTAGGATCTCAGCATGACTCTTATTCAGGAATCCCATTTCCTAGGCTAACTAGGACTTGGATTTTTACTATTGAAAAGGATATATTTCTTCCTATTTATAGAAGGAGAAACCTTCTAAAGCACTTTCAAGTGCTCTGTATTAATCTGGTAGAGGTGGGGATACTCACACCAGCAGGCTTATTTTGACAGGCTGGTCACTGTTTAAAATCCTTTTTAATTAAACATTTATACTGAATGATGTGAAAGACACAGACACAGCAACATCGTGTCAGTGGAAAAACTTCATTCTTAAATTCAAACAGAGACGTGAAAAATCTGTTGCACAGACACATCCCTGATGTAAACAGAATGGGAACCTGCAGCTCACTGTGCCACTGCATCAAGCATAGCGAGCATCCTGTTGCTCCTTACACTGCTCCATGCACTGGGGGACTTTGATGACCTTTGTTGGGTCTACAATATAGAGCTTCAGTTTCCTCATGATCCTTGTGGCCAAGCTGCTGTGCCTGTATATTTGAGAGACACACATCAGAGTTGAGGATATACCGGGGGAATAGAAAGACATATAACCATCACGGGGGTAAGGAATCACAGGGAGGACCCTGGGAGACTCGTTAAGTCTCTGGCAGAGATGGGTCAAGATAAGATAAAATGCATACTAAAATAAAGTACAATACAATGCTAATACTAATCAGGGGAATAACAAGGGGAGAGAATATTACACTAAAAAGGGGGAAGGAAAAACAACAATAAACACAAATGGTGTACAGTAGAATTGATCACCACCCACTGACCAATATCCAGCCTAACCCGAGCAGCAATTGGTCCCTTCTAGGTGACTCCCCCACTTTCTACACTGGGCATGACGTGCTGTGGTATGGAATACCCCTTTGGTTAGTTCGGATCAGGTGTCCTGTTTCAGCTTCCTTCTAGCTTCTTGTGCCCCTCCTCACTGTCAGAGCAAGAGACTAAAATGTCCTTGATTGGGGTAAGCATTACTTAGCAACAATTAAAACATTGGTGTGCTATCAACATTTTTCTCTGACTAAAGCTGAACGAGTGGGCCTGCTGGAGTTACGAGAGATATGGGGAGTCTGGGAGTGGAGAAAGGCATTACAGCAGAGTAGAAAAGCCAAAGGTGCATGTTCATTACTGTGAGGATGTCAGGTACTGTCTGTGGAGCATTTTCACTCCAGGTCATCGACAGCAAAAACCCTCACGCAGAGAAGCACGTGACAAATTGATTTTCTTTGCAACTTTCAGCTAACCTTTGAATACGTGGTAAGTCAAGGCTACAATAAGAGATCTCTTACCTCCTTTTATTCTCTCCTTTTTCTTAATAAACTGCCTCTGAAACATCTGCTCAGCCCTGTCTCATTTTGGTTTGATCAATTCTTAAAGAGAAAACTACCCTGAGTAACTGCAAATATGACTTCTCAGTGTGAAGTCTAATTTCTACACGGAACATATCCCTTTGTTTCCTCCCCTTTGTTATAATTCATTGAAGAATAATATATTTTGAGATGATAAAATCAAAACCATCTGAATCAGAATTTTTACTAAGTCCATTTAATCAACTTTTTTGCAAGAGAAATACAACGGTGAGCAGTATTTCACCATTCATAAGAACTAGTCATGCAGTTCAATAAAAGATGCTTAAATTAGATAAGGTACAGTTTTGCCTGGTTTTATAATTGTCTTTCAGAGCTTTTAAAATGCATTTTGTATTTAGTTTTTTACAGTTTCTTTTTCTTCCAATATAGCAAGAAAATTGTCTTTGAGAGTCATTAAATGATATTCTGAATTGAGAAATGTATAGCCTAAACTATTCAGCCTGTGAAAAGTTTCCTTCCAAAGTCATAACAAAGCCTACTAAATCGTTGCTGTACACTGACAGTTATTCAGCAGTTCCTTTTCACTCTGCATAAGTATGCTGGGGAGTGTTGCTATGATCAAGTATATGAAATGGGAAACATGGAAAACGCCACTGCTTACCACCTTGGGAGCATAACCTAAGGAAGTCAGGCACATGGCCTGGCTTCATTTGGATAACTCAAAGAACTGTCTAAAAAGTAGGGTGCCTGGGTTTGTTTAGGGTTGTTTGCTTGATTTACATTTGGGTTTTGGTTGTTTTTTTTTTTGTGGTTTGATGGAGTTTGGGGGTTTTTGCTTGTCTTTTTTTTTTTTTAAAGGAAAACCAAACAGTTCAGAATATTAGCATTGTGTTAAACCAACCAAAAGAAATGTTTGATTTTGGTTTTCTTAGGAAAAAAAGTCCATTTTTCTATCAGATTTCTGTTTTCCTATGGAGGGAGGAAAGAAGAAAAAAAACCTGCTTACATAAACTTTTTCTTTAATGAAAAAAAGATCATTAGAGCAGGCAAAAATACACTTTTGATACTGAAATTCACTCAGCTCTAGCAATTAACACTGCAGTTAGGTAAATGTTACTACTCATTCAAGAGGGTTTTAAAATCTTTGGTGAACTTCCTAAATTATTATCTCTAATAGATATGAAAGAAAAGATATCTGTGGCTTACTGCAGTTCTATCATCTATCTATCTATCTATCTATCTATCTATCTATCTATCTATCTATCTATCTATCCATCCATCCATCCATCCATCCATCCATCCATCCATCCATCCATCTAGCTATCCATCTATCCATCCATCCATCCATCCATCCACCCATCCATCCATCCATCCATCCTAAAAGTTTTCTGTGAAGTTTTTAAATCACTTTTGTTTCTGTCAGTGTGTTTCTGTATTACAGCTAATTAACCCCAGAGATATTTGGCATGTTATAAAGACCCTCAGCTTGAGCCACAGCCTTTGCTCTCAGGTGAGTTTCCACCTTTCTTCCTTAAGAGGCAGGTAGGATGAATGCCCTCAACCTGTGCAAATGGCCACAGAACGGTACCTGATTGCAGGTTTATGTAGAAATCAAGTCTCTACTCGTTCATGTTCGTGTTCATGTTCATGTTAATTCATTTAACATGCATTAATGTTTTTTAAAATCTATCTTCAGAAACAAATACATAAGATTGCTGAAGTGGAGTTGCCAATTTGTCAGCTGAGATTATCCATTTCTCTATGATTTGAGCTTTGGCAAAAGATGAGAGCACCAATTCAGGTTAAAAAAAATAAAATTAGCCCTTATCTTCAGAACTAGATTCAGGAAGGTCCCATCCATTAATTTACCATGTCCAGTGGAAACATCTAGCCCTGCTTTTGAACACTCAACACCAGTCCTCTTGGAGTGGGTGCGGAGATTGGGAGCTGGACTCCTTAGGCAGCTGATACAGCTCTATATCCTACTGAAATACCATTCCCTTTTTCTGCCAAATTAGTGTTTTGTCCTGTTTCTTCTATCAGGGAGCCAGACAGGTGCCAAAGCCAGCATGAGAGAGCATAAGGTGGGAAAAACTGATGGATGAAGCAGGGTGAGGATTAAAAACAAGCTCATTCTCCTTTTCTATTATTTCAAATTTTTAGCTGTGCTTACACCATCTGCTCTGATCCCACCTTTGTGCACAGTTTTTACAGTAATTTGTTAACTCAACATTTTCACTTGCAGTGGAAAACCTTTAATTTAGGGATCCCAAGAAAAGTAGGAGTACTTATTCATAAGGAATGGGGGAAGGTGTGAAAAAGTTATAACAAACAGTAGTAAATAACAACTGCACAAGTAACAGCTCTGACAATATCCAGACACCAACAGAGATCCTGTTGTTCCCTGGGGCTGTGCCAAGTATTACAAGGAAACATACTGAGAAAAATGTCCTGTTTATAGGATAGTGTCTTAAACCAGACTATCTCTGCTGAATCATTTGTTTCCATCAAACTCCTTTCTCTCTCTCAAAATAAGAAGCTTCTGTTTCTGGCCAGGAGAAGGGGTCTTCCCACTCTTTCATTTAATGAAGAGAAATCTCCTGTTGCACTTCCCTGCTTTAGATAATTACTCCAATCCCTAAAGTGGTTGGAATGGCTCAGATAAAGGAGCTGATCAGTCTCTACACCAAAGCTGCAACAGCTCAGTGACCTGGAGAAATAATGATGGCTCTTTCAAAGCCAGCACAGACCAGTTGATGTCTATGTTTTAAATGACAGATGGTGAGAAAAGTGATTTCTCTGTGGCAGGCAGCTTCAACTTCTTGGTTTCTTGGTTTCAGTGCTTTGCTGGGCTCAGATAAAGCCTCCTGACTATAGAGATAAGGGGAGCCTTGATGTAAGGAATCCCTCTGAAGTTTCATCCCTGCACTCTGATATAAGCTGATCCACTTCCATTCCCTAAAAACCAAACTTCTTTCAAACCCTGTGAACCAAGTCCTGTGAAGTTCAAACAGCTCCTCTAAAGTGTAGTTCTTACACTTCGCTTTCACAAGGAGGGTCTGAAAACCTGGAGTTTTGGACATGAAAGGGTCTCCAAAAATACTCAGGATTATTTGATAGTTGGCTATTAGGTTTATCTTGTATTTGACAAGCATGGCTCACCAAATAAAGGAAATACTGAGAAACAAAACATAAAAGCCCATGCTGGTAATAGGTGAGTGATCTGCCGGTCCTCATCTTCAGCCACAGGGCTTTTCATCTGTTTTTCTCCCCCTTCTTACAGAGAGGAGCTCATTGAAAGTAGTAGAGAGGTAAGTATAATTTCTAACAGACCGCAAAGCAGCAGATGGTTGGATCATGAGAAAGAATCCAAAGGTGCATAGATGGTGGTCTCTTAAAACTTTTCCCAAAATGTTTCATACTGTCAGAGATCAGCACCAACAGGGTCTAATTCAGTATTGCTGCTCTTCCAGTCTGACGCTACTTTGGAGTGTAGAAATATTACTGATGTCAAAGTGCTAAAAGAATATTCACTATCTCCTCAAAGTATAAAATATCTATCTAACATCTTTCTGTGCCCAAAAACTTGTCTGAATGTGTCACCATCATGCATAAAGTTGTCCTCACAGTATATCTGTGAAGCATTAATGTTTTCAATCATGTTTCACAGATGGGGGGGTGGGTTGCCTGCCAAGATCTAAGGGGCAATCTGGCAATGCAGCAGTCCAGAAGAGCTTTGGCTCTGATTTCAATGTGTCTCAGTCTACACTACTAAATAGGCTCACCAGGGTTGTTTTGTAGGAGAGCAATGGAACAACCCTTCATCTGTCATTTGACTGTTGCACATGAAATTCCAATGTTTTATTTTTTGTATATATTAATCTGTGATATTCAGTCCACAGAACTCACAGTAGCAGATAACAGCTGAAACATTCCTAGAGATGCTATAGGACATGAATGCTGGAGAGGGACTCTTCATCAGGGATTATAGTGATAGGGTAAGAGATAATGGGTTTGAACTTCAACAGAGGAAGTTCAGGTTAGATATACAGAAGAAATTCTTTACTGTGAGGGTGGTGAGGCACTGGCACAGGTTGCCCAAAGAAGTGGTAAATGCTCCATCCCTGGTAGTGTTCAAGGGTGGGTTGGACAGAGCCTTGGATGACATGGTTTAGTTTGAGTTGTCCCTGTCCATGGCAGGGGGTTGGGACTGGATGATGTTAAGGTCCTTAAGAACAGAACAGAACAGAACAGAACAGAACAGAACAGAACAGAATAGGAGTCGTTGTCTCCAACCTAAATCTCCCATTCAGATTTGAAGCCCTTTCCCCTTCTTCTATCACTACAGTCCCTGATGAAGAGTCCCTCTCCAGCATCCTTGTGTGCATTAGAGGACTGTAGGGAAAGGCAAAGGTAAAAATAAAGCAGGACCACCCACATCTCCAAAAAGAGATTTGTCTAAATGAATCATAGAATCATAGAATAGTTTGGGTTGGAAAGGACCTTAAGATAACCCAGTTCCAACCCCCCTGCCATGGGCAGGGATGTCTCACACTAAACCATGCTACCCAAGGCTCTGTCCAAACTGACCTTGAACACTGCCAGGGATGGAGCACTTACCAGTTCTTTGGGCAACCCATTCCAGTGCCTCACCAGCCCTGCAGTATAGAACTTCTTCCCTACATCTAACTTGAACTTCCCCTGTTTTAGTTTGAACCCGTTGCCCCTTGTCCTATCACTACAGTCTCTAATGAAGAGTCCGTCCTCAGCATCCCTATAGGCCCACTTCAGGTACTGGAAGGCTGCTATGAGATCTCCACGCAGCCTTCTCTTCTCCAGGCTGAAGAGCCCCAGCTTTCCCAGCCTGTCTTCATACGGGAGGTGCTCCAGCCCCTGATTATCCTCATGGCCTTCTCTGGACTTGCTCCAACAGCTCCATGTCATTCTCATGTTGAGGACACCAGAACTGTACACATACCTATAGTGGTCATGTTAGCTTCTAAACAGGCATTTTTTAGATTGCTTCATTTATGTCTTGGCATGTAGCACAATTAAAATTAATAAATGAGCTTTAATTAGTGCTCACAGGCAACCAGGTGAGCAAGTGCTTATGCTTATAGTGCAGATGATCTTCCTGCTTTGTGTATATGCTTGATTTAAGAAAATGATCAGGTGTTCAAGATGTGGATGTATAGTTGCCACTTCAGATGCATTATTTTGCCCACGTCCTATCATGTTCATTTAATAAATCAAGTGGAAAAATTCTGTGTATTAAGATTTTGTGAAGAAAAGGGCTTTCAATATTTCATGTATAGGATAAACTATTAAGTGCATCTACAAAGTTTTTTGCACTCTATCCTCCAAGCAGTTATGATGCATAAACACATACTACACACCACTGAAATGCTGCTCTCTATTGCAGCATTCCAACCCCATTAAATAGCAGTTTTTGAGTGGAAGGGTGTAGTTTTCAAACATTACTAGAGTGACAGAAGTAACTACAGGGATTCCTTATACATAAATGAATCATCTTGTACTCATAAACTATCCCCCCTATGCCCTATTCACCTCCATAGCTGCAAGGAACATGGGGGATAGGTTAGAAGAGGGAGAAGAGGGAGTGAAAATGCTCTTATTACTTTCATAGTCCCAAATAACTTTGAAAATGCTTCCCTGGCTTTTCTTGCTACCAGCATACGCTGCAAATTCTCCCCCACAGGATCAGACTTGCTGTATATTGCCTCCTCCATTCAAAGAATCAAAAGTGCTTTAAAAGACATCAGTTTCAAGGCCCATTAAAATCAGCGTGCATCTTTTCCACTAATGTCAAGAGGCTTTTAATCAGACTTTAAATTACTCCCCAGCTTCAGCTGAGTTCTGAGTTGTTTCTTTCCCACAAATGCATTTTCCCTGCTTGAACCTCATTTCCTGTCTCTCCTTCTAATCTCCTTTTTAGGGCCCTTCTGTTGTTTCTCTCTCCTTACACTTTATTTTGCAATACTTCCCACCATAGTGCCACCCTCAAGGTGAATTGATGTTCTCCTTCTTGTAGATCATTAACAAAGGCACTAAATAGATTCCCAGGTTTAAACTGTGGTACACCACAGCCACACTGTAAGGAATGAGATGCATTTCCCTGTTCTCTATGGGATTGTGTAGATTCTCAAAACCCCTCACTCCTGGCTCATCAAGGAAAGCTTGTCAAGCCCATTAAAGTACCTTTTCTTTCTCTCTCAGTAGAACAATCTAACACCCACCTACCCTTATAAATAGACATATCTCTATCAGAGTGGAGAAACAGAATGAAGAAAGGTAAGGAAATGTTTTACAGAGGAGCTACATAAAATTCATATTTATACACATATAAAATGACATTTAATAACTCTGGCATGTTGAGGAAACCTAACATATTTTTGATTGAGTCTGGCCCTCACTTTATGTTACAATTCCATCAGTTAAAAGTGCCACTCTCACAGTAACTTGCAGCAAATAAAAGGTTTATTGCACCCCACCTACTGCAAGTAGAGAATGTTCTTTCGATGTCTGGTGTTTATATACTCTATATTCAGCTATAGTCAGAGAACAAATCATATTATTTACCACATTCCTTGAATAACCTTTCAATGGTACAGATAAATCAGGCACTTTCTTATCTTAATTATTCATTCGAGTGGGATAAGTGTATCTGTTATTTTGCTGAGCCTTACCAATGCAAGTGACCCTCCTAGCATCCTAAAACCATAGAGTTGTTTGCACCAGGGATATTTGGCAGAATACAGAAGGCATCATGGAGGCGATGCGCATGTATGTATCAACATACATGTGGATACATAGGTACAGAAGGGGTCTCTGCAGGAGTCAGTAGCATGAGTCTGGTAGTAGACTGAGGATGGTTAATATGGACAGCATTAACCAGCCTAGTGCAAGGAACTGCTTTTTCATCTCATTATCTGTGTCTCTGGGAGACTGAAACGACTCCCCACTAACTCTGTGCTCAGTCAATCCTGCAAGAGACTTCTGCACACCATCAGAAAGGTTAAATTTGGATTTAATCTCCACTATCCACCTTATCCATTTCTAATTCAGTTATATGGTTATTACATGGGTTGTGTAAGTAAATGGCAACAAAGTATTCCTGCCATGTAATTATATTTTAAAATCCAAGTAATAGTAGTTACTTTTATTAGCAATAACAATTATCATCCCTTCTAGCATAGTCTCAGATAAATAAATTCCTTGTAATGATCTTGTAATGACAGTCTTACATCTATGTCATATTGACATGAATAATAGATTTAATGTCAAAAGAAAAATAATTAACTGTTTCTGCATTGAACGAGCATGAATTTCTGTGCATCCACATACTTGGGATCTTGCCTCATTCGATGAAAAAGATATTAAAAAATTGTCATTATTAGCAAATTCCAAGCTTTATTCCTTTAACTAATAGAAGTTCAGAAGAGGATTCTTTAAAAAATGAGCTGAGCTAATAAGGATTCAACGCAGGTTTATAGAAACAGTGCAGGAGCAGAGGCCTTGAGTTAACTCCGAGGAGTAGAGAACTAGAGTTAATAGTCCTGTCTACAAAAGGATGCTGGGATCCCAAAAGCAGTGGAGATGTGTCAACAAGGACTTTCTGGCATCTAATGAGCCCTGCATCTCTGTGGACCTCATTAACCCTGACACAGCTCTGTCCACACAGCTTCTGGTGGCAAAGCCAGGATCTTCAGCCCCGCACAGCCATGTCCTCAGTGTCTGAACTAGTAGATGTGTTGTGCAACGCTTGCATTGAGTTTGTCACTCTATAGTGCAGAATCCAATCCTGGCACACAGGGTGCAAGGTGAGACCAAGCTCTGTTCTCTCAAACACATCCTGCAGAATTATATCATGCAGAATTATATATTTTGGGTGCCTGCCCACTTATGAACTGAGGCATTGAAATACATCCAAGTATCTGCATCTGTGTATCTCGAGTTATTCTTCTGTTTGCAGCAGAAGGACATGTACAATTTTCTACTTCAGACTCTGAAAATGAGAGTAATCAGAGATCTGAGGCACACACATGAGTAATTCTGGTGCTCTTAGTAAATATGTTTGGGAGTTTTCTCAGACACCTAAGGCCAAAGAGCACAGATGAATTTGTACCCATATACATAACTTTTCTATACCTTAGAAACTGCGTGGTGACATAAAAATATGTTTGCTGGGAATGGTTCATGCTATATGTTGATTTGTGAACTACTTGGGAATTGCTTGGAAGAGTGATATCATACATAACACACTTTTTTGTTCACTTGTTTGTTTTTTTAGTTGGACTTTCAATCAAATCTCCTCTTAGTTTTCTTTCTTTTGTATTTCTCAGGTAATAAGCGGGTTTTCACGATGAAAGAAGGAAATGCAGGCATTGTAAAATCTGCTGAGAAACAAATGATTGTTCCATCTGATAACAGACATTTTAATGGGAATTATAACTTAGTTGGACATTAAATGAAAGAACTGACGACTTTTATTTAGATGCAAATTCACCAAAGTACATTCAGTCTGAATCCATTCTCAAAATACAGCCAAAATACTCATGCAGTTTCCTGCGTTAATAAACAAGGGTTCTTAACTGCTTTCCCAACGCCAAACCCCACTTCAAAGATAGGAACTACTGGGAAAGACAATCAAATGATAAAGCACAAGTGTGTAATTCCAGATACCCCCAAGTATCTAGGATATCTGCAGAGGGCATGAACATATTAAACAGGGATTACAAAAGGCCCTCACCTTTCTAACAACAGATGAGTTACTTCAGTAAGGAGCCACACTAAAGTTACCTGAGTAGCTCCTTGAAGGGGAGATATCATCATAAGACACATGGACAGTCTTCCTGAAGAGCAAAAGCAGAGATCACAATACCACAGCAAGTTTAGTGTTTAACAACCAAACCTTAGTCTTATTCTCCTTTCACCTCAAGAACAGTTATTTACCTTGCGCGCCCCCAATATCCTTTTCCAACACATCATGTAGTGCTCACTGTGCTAACATTGCCCTTGACACTGCTTTTATAGCAGAACCATTGTTCCCTTTGTGTGTGTTTGTGCCATTTAGACCAAATGGCTGTGTCAGATCATGGCTCTTTGTCCTCTTTTGTATTTCAGGAGCTGTGAATATCATTCATGTTGGCTAGCAATATTCCTCCGTGATTTAGTGAATGGCATGAAAATGGTTCATCCTGAAGCCTACCCTCCTGTTTAGTTAAGTTACTTATCCAAATCCTAAGGAAACACTAAAAAGTGCTTACGGCACTTTCCCGTTGCTGCTTCATCATTTACCAAGTGTACCTTTGTTATATATATATCTGATGTGAATCTTTTTGGTGTAAGTTTGTGTTTATCACTTGACTTTTACTTGCTTTTGATCCCATTCTTTGGCACATATCATACACATGTGAAGTCCTACAGCTCTGAAATGCCAGTAGTTTTTGCCTTCCATGTAGAATCCCACTGAATAATATTGAAATCACAGTTAAAAGAGATGCCTGCTTTCCTTTTGGACTTGCCTGTGTGCACATCAGTGTAGAAAAAGCTCATGAAGTTTGGCTGTGTCCTGGAACAAACAGTCTAATACTGTATAACTCAATGCAAAATATAGTATCATGTCACTCTTTAACCCCAGCCAGCAGCTCAGCCCCACACAGCCACTTGCTCACTACCCTCCAGTGGGATGAAGGAGAGAATTGCAAGGGTGAAAGTGAAAACACTTGTGTTTTGAGATAAGAACAATTTAATCGGTAAAGCACAAGCCACCCACACAAGCAAAGCAGAACAAGGAATTCACTATTTCCCAATGACAGTCAGGTGTTCAGCCATCTCCAGGACAGCAGGGCTCCATTATGCATGGGAAGACAAATGACATGGCTCCAAATGTCCCCTTCTTCCTTCTTCTTCCCCCCATCTTTATATGTTGATCACAATGTCATACAGTCTGGAATATCTCTTTGGTCAGTTGGAGTCAGCTGTCCTAGCTGTCCTTTCTCAATTCCTTGTGCATCCCCAGCCTGCTCACTGGTGGAGTGGTGTGAGGAGCAGAAAAGGCCTTGACTTTGTCTAAGCACTACTCAGCTGTAATGAAAACATCCCTGTGTTATCAACACCATTTTGGTCACATACCCAAAACATAGCCCCATACTAGCTGCTATGAAAAAAAAGTAACTTTACCCTAGCCAAAACCAGCACATACACCCTGTCTTTAACAACTCACAGAATGCTGAAAATTGGAGTATCTAAAGATACTTAAAGCCTGTAACTGACACCATCTTTGTTTTAATAAATTCTTCTTATTTAAATTCTGAGCTGCATCTTTAAACTTTCTGGGCACTGTTTCATTTAGGAGAATATTTTATTGTCATCAAGATTCCCTGTGTACACATAATTTCATTGTAATTGTTCTCATATTGAAACATTTGAACAATCTATATTATATAATCACTTTTTTATTAGAAATGCATACTCTGAGTGCATTGACTTTAATTCTGTCATGGGATAGGGTCTAAGATTATTGTAATTGCATTTCAAGTGTTCAAAAATGTGTAAATGAGGCCCTCAGTGATATGATTTAGTGGTGGTCTCGGCAGTCTTAGGATAACAATTGGACTTGGTGAACTTAAAGGTCTTTTCTAATCTTGTTGCTTCTATGATTCTATGCATATAGAACAATACTGAAACATTTTCCCATATGTCACTTTTCTATTGCATTTAAGCTACAGTGTTAGACTTACAGAAAGGAGTGTAACAGGTCCATTAATCAGTTTTACTGATATTTCAATAATAAAACTTGGCATAGAGTTAACATTAATAAGATTAACATTTTTGATTGCTTTTTGCCTCCTCTGAAGTAAATGCTGAAATCCCATCCAAAAAAATCTCCACCTGCAACCTGTGCAATGCATTTCCACATCCCTCCTTGCTGTATTGGCTTAGGCAGTCAGCCCCAGTGTCTGTGGAAATTCAGCCTACGTGCAGAGAAAGAAAGTAGCAAAACCATCAAGATCTGGCTTCGGGTTATCAGCAGTGAAGTCTCTGCAGTACCTTTGTCCTTCTGAACTCCAACTGTCCCAAAGCTAAGCAAAGTTCACAGGTCCTGCACTGGAGCCAAGTCTAGCAGTCCTAACCTTAGTACTCCTAACCTTAGTAGTAGTCCTAACCTTAGCAAAGTTCTGACTGAGGCAGGGGAGTTCCATCTGATTAAAAATTTCAGGCTCTGGCCTGCTCTCTTTTAACTTTATATGTGTTCACTAACCTCCATTGGGAAGTAGAGGGTTCTAAGATCTCAATCCCTTCACTGAGCTTCAGTTTAAATAAATGTGAACAGTTCCTCTGGCTTGAAATACAGCACATAATTTGAGAGATGCTTTTGAAGTATTTTTCTGAATTTCAGATAGCCCAGTACTGAAATTATGTGGAAAGCCTCAAATGAGAGCTGTTTTCTTCACTCTGTTTGGGTTTAGATCTGAATGCTCATTTTTGAAAACCTGACGAGGTTAATCACATCCAGAACCTAGGATCACATCCTCCTAGAAAGTACAAATCAACCGATGATGAGGTTTTTCCTAGGACGAAGTGTTCAGACAGATGTTACCAGATGTTGCCTTAACAAGTTTGTTAAATGCAAAATGTGGAAAACAGGAGACACTCATGTAAAAATGCAAAGTGCAAACCTTTCAGATTTTGAACAAATGGGGGTTGTGAGAGGAACTATTTTTGTTTTGGTTTTGCTTTGGGGTTTTCTAAAGCAACAAAAGCCAGAAAGTATAAATTAAAGATATTTCCAAGGGACACAATACTCAACCTCAGTATTCATAACTTCCCTACATCTTTTGAAATTATCTATTTAGAGCTTTTGAAATTATCTACTTAGAACCTTGGGCTACTCCTGTTTACTTTTAATCATTTCCATATCCAAAAATGGGTATTGAACAGTGTCATACAGTGCTTCGAAGGATGCCGCCACATCTCCCTGTTTTATACATCACCATCATAGTTCACTGGCAACTAGACCTTGACTGAATTCTTCCATCTCTTTCTTGATTTCTGAGGTATCTGTCATCTTTATTTGTGAGTGCTGTCACCTGAGATTTTCTGTTGAACACATGATATTTTATGTTTTTATTGCCTGTATTTTATTCTTTGATATCTTGAAATATTTTCTTGTTATACGACATTAATTCTTCTGATCAAGCTAACAATTTTGCTGACTTTAGCATATTATTTTTTACTTGAATGCTGGTAGTTCTTCTATCTTTTATTCTCTACTACATTCCCTGAATCCATTGATATATTTTTTAAGTCCTTTCTGTGACTTATCTTCACTCTTGTCATTCTTCCTTTTATGACTTGGTCAAACACCTATTCAAAATGCTGCCCAACTTTCATTCAGAACTGGAGTGCAGGTGGTTTAGAGCTCTTCAGGCACTGAAAAAAAATCATTCTCAGGGTAGCAAGAATCTCCATTTTCTCTCATTCTTGGTGCTATAAAATGGAAAAGAGAATTACATATTTTTACTATGGTAAAAGGCTTAATCATAATGATCAGCGTCATTTGTCATCTCATACTGTGGCAAAGAGCAGAGGACATGGCTACTACATCTTCAGCCTATTTAAGAACCATTTTGAAAATGACAGAATTATACAAATGGTATCACTGAATTGTTTACCTTCAAATGTACAATTCACTTACATTTCCACATAGTACTCAAAACATCAAGCAAAATTGCATGATTTATATGAAAAACCATTCTCATAAATCAGCACAAGGTCATGCATATCAGGTCAAAACTACCCATGATTGCCAGGTGAGTGAAATCAAGGAAGTTCAGTATGGACTGAATTTGGTTCCCTAATTAAAGGATGACATCCAGAGCTTCATCTTCTTTTGAAGCCAATGGAGATGTAAAAAATATATCTAACATCTAAGCCCCCTGCATACCTGGCCTGAACCCCAAACAATTTACAGTTGTTATAATGGTGCTTACAAATAATAAAACCACCAGGCTGCCTTCTATGTTGTTTTTAGCATTCTATCCCACAGGCTGGTTTTAGTCACTATTTGGCAAGACCTACTGGATCTGGATTGTAAAGTTAATGAGCACCAGCTTATGTATTGCTTATTTACAACTGTGAAATGTTATTCTCAAGAAATAAATATTCTTTAAATAACAAAGGTAACCTAAAAAAAAACCACAAGAAAAATAAGAAACCAACTTCAAACCAGCTACACCTCTGGTCCAGCTTTTCACATTAATCCCCATCCATACTGAAAGATACATATTCATATTATATATCTGAGACACCTTGAAATTGTATATGCAGTTTAATGAGCTGTGTACACAGTACACCCGCAGATATTTTCTGATAAGGTGTTGTTTTCAAAAGCATGAGACTTTCCTGACTTTAATCATTAGCCACAATCTGATTTATGATTCAGCTGAAAAGATCTGTTTCCAAGAGCAAAACAAAAGAAACGCAACAGAAAACAAGGTATTATTTTGTTCAGAGCAAATCTCTTGCAAAGTACTTCACCTGTTGCAGGATGCATTCTGGAGATAGTGAAGGAATATTTGCATGCCTCTGAAAATTAACCCAAAGTTGTGCATGCTATCCTGGAATCTCCCTTTGCCTGTATTTAAGTTTGATGCTTGTCACTTAACTGCATTAAAGTTTCAGTGTGTTAAGAGGCTGCTGCAGGTCCAAACTGCAGGAGGTAAGCAAAGCTGTATCTGCTGTTGTTACCGTTTTCTAGCAGAAGTTACAGGGATGCTGAGGAAAAGGAAACTGTATTCATGTAATATGATAAAGATTTGTGAAGAGGAGTCAAGGCCAATAGGAAAGGCTGAGAGCAGAGATTAGATTTTGTTGAAGGAGTGAAATTTCCTTCCAAACCAAAATATCTGCAATCTGCATCTGCTTTAAAAGTCCAAGCTCCCACTACAGTCAATGAGTGCTCAGTTTAATTGTTAATGTATCACAGTTTGGTGCTTTCGGTGATGCTTGAAGACATCCGCGTTAGATTCTCAGACATGACGCAGTGCCTATGGTAGATCCATGTTCTCCCAGAGCAGCAGTTAAACACCAGAGACGAACATGCTAGAGCATGTCAGATGGCCTACAGTGAAAATGTTTTAATTTGAGCAGCTAAACCATGCCTTGGAGGTCTTTCCTTATTAACCACTGTAGTGTTGAGAACTGCCCACCTAATCAGGAAAAAGTTCTGATTTAGTAGCTTAAATACAGACACGCAGCACCATTTGCATGCTGTAGTTTACCCACAATTGTAAAATGGGATATCCATATGGGGTTTGTGAGTATGACAGAGGAGCAAACTTCAGCAGAAGCTAAAGGTAAGGAAGAGCACTATAATGTGCCTGAAATGGGATTAGATGCCTGGATTTAAATAAGTGAATGGATTTCCTGGGCATACGCCTTCAAATCATCTATATTCACTGCAAGGCTTTGCTGACTAGATCCCCACTGGCTATAACGACACCCTCCTTGCTCAGAGGTGGACATCAAAACATGAACTCTGAAGGTCAGGTGGCTTAGTTTTTCCAGACTAGTACCACAGGAATTCTATGTGCCTGCTGACCTTGGTGTCATTTCAGAAGCCCCAAGGTTCCCATGAGTCTGATAGGGGCATGTATATGAACACAGAATCATAGAATCATCGAATAGTTAGGGTTGGAAAGGACCTTAAGATCACCATCACAATCGGCAGGGACACCTTCCACTAGACCATGTTGTGCAAGGCCCCATATCCAGCCTGGCCTTGAACATTGCCAGGGATGGAGCATTCACAAGTTCTTTGGGCAACCTGTTCCAGTGCCTTACACCCTTACAGGGAAAAATTTCTTCCTTATATCCAACCTAAATCTCCCGTTTAGATTTGAAGCCATTTTCCCTTCTTCTATTACTACAGTCCTTGATGAAGAGTCCCTCTCCAGCATCCTTGTGAGCATTAGAGGACTGTAGGGAAAGGCAAAGGTAACAATAAAGCAGGAGCACCCACATCTCCAAAAAGAGATTTGTCTAAATGGTGGACATGTTCTTCCAGAATACGGGGTGTGCTTGTAACCTACTCTTCTTGACAGCAGACGTGTACAGCTCTGTGTGTGTACTTACATGAATATGTGTGAGTGATTATAGCTTCTGGAATAAGATATAGGCTCATAGAATCATAGAATGATTTGGGTTTGAAAGGACCTTAGGATCATCTAGTTCCAACCCCCCTGCCATGGGCAGGGACACCTCACACTAAACCATCTCACCCAAGGCTCTGTCCAACCTGCCCTTGAACACCGCCAGGGATGGAGCATTCACAGCTTCCTTGGGCAACCCATTCCAGTGCCTCAACACCCTAACAGGAGAGAACTTCTTTCTTATATCTAACTTGAACTTCCCCTGTTTAAGTTTGAACCCATTACCACTTGTCCTGTCACTACGGTCCCTAATGAAGAGTCCATCCCCAGCATCCCTGTAGGCCCTCTTCAGATACTGGAAGGCTGCTAGGAGGTCTCCACGCAGCCTTCTCTTCTCCAGGCTGAACAGCCCCAGCTTTCTCAGCCTGTCTTCATACAGGAGGTGCTCCAGTCCCCTGATCATCCTCCTGGCCCTTCTCTGGACTTGTTCCAACAGTTCCATGTCCTTTTTTATGTTGAGGACACCAGAACTGCACACAATACTCCAGGTGAGGTCTCCCGAGAGCAGAGTAGAGGGGCAGGATCTCCTCCTTCGACCTGCTGGTCACGCTTCTTTTGATGCAGCCCAGGATACGGTTGGCTTTCTGGGCAGCAAGCACACACTGAAGCCGGCTCATATTCATTTTCTCATCAAGCAACACCCCCAAGTCCTTCTCCACAGGGCTGCTCTGAATCTTTTCTCTGCCCAACCTGTAGCTGTGCCTGGGATTGCTCCTACCCAGGTGTAGGACCTTGCACTTGGCATGGTTAAACTTTATAAAGTTGGCATCAGCCCACCTCACAAGCGTGTCGAGGCCCCTCTGGATGGCATTCCTTCCCTCCAGGGTATCAACTGAACCACACAGTTAAGTTATAAGTTTTTAATGTTGTGATTTATCCAATATATTTTTTGTGGGTTATTTCAATGTGGGTTCAATTGTGGGTTAATTCAATGTCATTATGAAATCAAAACTTCTTTAAACACAATTTTTGTTTAAATTGCATGAACTGAGCAGTTTTCCCTTCCTACACCAACTCATAGAGGGACATGTTACTGGTCTGAAGAGCAAACTCTTGCTCTAGTGCAGATATTAAGTCCATAGGATAGAATAGATGCTCTGATTTTTATTGTTTTCTCGTATTAGTTACCCCTCTGCAGTAAAAGAACATAAAGGTGAAAAAATCAGGTTCTCAAACTATGGGAAACAATTGAAAAGAGGTTTTGTTTCAGTCACTTTTTAATCATTTCAAGTATGATGATAGAGTTTTTAATTAATCTCAAGATTTCTGGATGAGAGAACAGTAGAGATTTTATTTGTTCTCTGAAAGCATGACTTCTCCTAAGAATAGCTAAACCAATATGTCTAAAGATCTCATAACTTGGCCTTGTGAATGGGCAGTGTAAACATCTCAGTGACATGGGGGCATGTCAAAGTGTAGATCCAGAAAGCATCAATAACTGGTTTTGAAAGGAAATCAGCTCTTCATCTAAAAACTTGCAAGCAGAGCTCTGTGTTGCATAGTACACTGAAGAGCCATTCATACACTCAGTTTAGCCTTTTATGATAAAGCATACATTCATGTCTTTTAATTTCGAATTCCTGCATTGTTGTCTTTATTGTATCTGGTGGTGACACCCTCATCAGGGAGCAGAAGATTAGAAGCTGAACATATGCCACATTTTAAGTTAATAGCTGAGCTCTCTTTAAACAAAGCTGGTACATATGACTTTATGTCTCCCTTTGCCTTTGCTTCATGCAGTGAAAAAATATTCAGGATACCCACAGAGCTTTGCTGCGTGTAAGAACTCTATGTTCTGTCAAAATAAATTCAGAGGAATTGTGCAAACTTCTGAGGGATGAATCAGATCTCTTCTGAGAGCTGTTTTGTTTCTAACACCTTGATAATTCCCTTAGTGGTTACCAAAGAGCCTCAATGAATGAGAGCTATTTTGAGATGTGTCACTATTAGCTGTGGAAAGTATAGATTTAATCCAGGAGTAAGTGGCACCAACCTATATAGGATTTGGAGGTTCTGTAAAGGACATTAATGAATCTATGAATAACTCCACAGGAATCACATTCTAGATAGCCACCAGGGAAGCAACAGAATTGGCCCTCCTTCCATTCAAACTGAAATTCTGACAGGGTATGTGAAACCTAAAGCAGAAAGGATTTGTACAAATAGAAGAAGGATCCACAGGTTAGCAGCTTACATTTCCAGCCTTCTCTCATGTAGCTGCTACTCTTCTGCTAGGAAGGGAGGAAGAGAAGGAAGAAGGGGTAAGGAAGCTCACTACAGCAGATGGCAAAATGCCATTAGACTTTGTGAGGTTATTTGACTTCCCAGTGGACTCTGATGATAGTTTTGGAATAGACTGTATCAGTATTACCCTGATCTTCTGTTGCGTGGAACAGTGACCTTGAAAAGCCTTTGAACAAGACACGATATGTTGGCTGTTTCTTGACCTGAGAGATTTAAGGTTTCTACAAGAAAAGCCATAATCCTGTCAATTTTCAGATGCAGGATTCCGAGAGACACAAGATGCGACTTTGATAGTATCCCTACTTTTCTCAATGAATGCCAGTGTTCAGTGTGATCTGTTTTTATGCGAAATGTGAATTTTAATGCAAAATACAGGTACAAAGAAACCCTTTTCTTTTTTTTTTTTTTTTTTTTTTTCCCAAATGGAAATACAGAATCAGAAGAAGGGTGTAAATTTTCTTCATTTGTCAATAGAACTCTCTTGGTTTATATTACCTAGTCAGAAACATTGGTTTTGTTTTTCTCTTTTTCTTTTGGTTTGTCTGGGCTTTTTTGTTCACATTCTACACAATATTTTGTTGATGAAAATTCTGAAGCATGTTGGCATGTTGCACTGCAGAAGACTTGGCATCAACACACTACTGAATGCTGAGACAACCTCATCTAAGGATACCCATTTCTAAAAAAGAAGACTGTTTGAATCTATAGTCAATCAAGCAAATGAACAAGTGCATTTAACAAGCAGTAGGAGGATGTTTAATCTACAGTGAAGAAATATAATTTTCAGTCATTTAAAACCACACATCTGTTCTGTTCAGCTTTGAAGGACTGAATCCCTTCTTACTTAATATGAACTAAGTCAGAAATGTAAAGGCTGAAGTCTGTTGGCATATAGCAGTGCAACATCAGGTATTATTTGTGAGGGTGGTGAGGTACTGGAACAGGTTGCCCAGAGAAGTGGTAAATGTTCCATTCCTGACAGTGTTCAAAGCCAGGTTTGATGGAGCCTTGGGTGACATGGTTTAGTGTGAGGCGTCCTTGCCCATGGTGGGCGGTTGGAACTGGATGATCTTAAGGTCCTTTTCAACCCAAACCATTCTATGATTCTATGATTAAGAGAAGAATATTCAGGGTCCCTTATACTATGGCCAAAAATCTTCCAGAAGTATGTCCTGGTTGTTTCTAATAGGGCTGCTTTATGAACAATTAATAGCTATAACGACACTTGCAATACAGCAGATGCTTAATGAAAAAAATCCTTTATCTAAGGAATTTCTCTAACACAGAGGGCTGAGAGTAGGATAGCTGGTGGCCCTGATTTTAATGTTAGTGGGGCCAGTTCACATTATGACTTCTTTTTTTCATGGAAAGGAGGGGGAATTACCACCTGAATTTTGAGGCAGCATTCTTGAGACAGCAGCATTTGCTAAAGCAGATGTTGAAGAAGTAATACCATTTTCCTTACAGAACAAAAGAGATACTTGAAGTAAGAGACTGAACTGCCGATGTCCTGTCACCTGCTTTGCACTGGTTCAGAAAAAGAAAGAAAAGCCTTTCTTCTCATTTGATATCGATAAAATGCATTCCAACTTCAAAGAGACAAATGGGAGGTAACTGTGGGGCTTGACCCTGGCTGAAAACCACTTGCCCACCAAAGCTGCTCTGTCACTCCCACTCCTCAGCTGAACAGGGGAGAGAAAATAGGCTCCTGGACAGGAGCCTATAAGGACAGGGAGAGATCACTTACAAATTGCCATCATGGGCAAACCAGACTCAACTGGTTAAATTTATTGCTAATCAAATCAGTGTAAGTTAATGAGAAATAAAACCAAATCTTAAAAGCATCTTTCTCCCCTCCCCTCTTCCTGGGGTTAACTTTACTCCTGATTTTCTCTGCCTTTTTGCCCCACGGTGGTGCAGTGGGGTAGGCAATGGTGGCTGTGGTCAGTTCATCACACACTGTCTCTCACAGGGGAGATATCCTCACTCTCTTCCCTGCTACAGCATGGGGTCCCTCCCACAGGAGACAGTCTTCCATGAACTTCTTCATGAACTGCTCCAGTGTGGGTCTCTTCCATGGGGTGCAGCCCTTCAGGAACAGGCTGCTCCAGCACAGGCTGCCCACGGGGCCACAACCTCCTTTTGAGCATCCACCTGCTCCAGTCTGAGGTCCTCCCTGGACTGCAAGTGGAATCTGCTCCACCATGGATCTCCATGGGCTGCAGGAACACAGCCTGCCTCACCATGATCTACTGCAGGGAAACATCTGTTCTGGCACCTGAAGCATCTCTTATCCTCCTTCTACGCTGACCTTGGTGCCTGTAGAGCTGTTGCTCTCACAGATTCTCATTCTTTCCTTCCTGTTGTACTTTCAGAGGAGTTCTCCCCTCCTTCTTATCCCAGAGATCCTGCCACCATCACTGGTGGGCTTGGCTTTGTCCATCATTCGGTCTGTCTCAGGGCCAGCTGGTGTTGGCTCTGTTGGACACGGGGGAAACTTGTGGCACCTTCTCACAGAAGCCACCCATGGATCCCATCCCCTACCAAAACCTTGCCACACAAACTCCATACAGTGATACTCACCCTCTTTGATCCATTATGAAGAAAGTTAATACTAGGTTTCATAAGTAGCAGAAATCTGTTTATTGCATGATAGATTAGAGTGGGAAAACCAGCAAAATCCTAACTGCTGCATGGATTTGGAAAATTTGAGGAAATTAATTTACAACAATAGTTTCTAGCAACTGGCAAGGCACAGAACTCCCTTAGTAGGACAGCTGGCAGCCGGGAGGGTGTAAGTAATTCAGTGTCAGTGTGTAACCATTTTTCTCTGCATTGAAATAGAAGTGTTAAACCCAAGCTGCATTTGCAGTAAGGAATGCAAAATATGCGTATGTCATTGTCTCTGCATCACAAATGGAAATGTGGATGTGCGTCCATTATATTGGTTTCTTATCCCCTCACTAAAGTCATTGTCAAGAATGAAACTATTTAAGTAATCTTTGTCTTCTCTAAAGTATTCCCAGAGTCTTCTGCCTTATAAAACCTACATGTTCTGCTCAATACGATTCCAGTCTTTTGGCATTTCTTCTTTATTTCACATGCCAGATAATTGCTGCTCTTTTTATTAGATGCACGCACAGTAATTTCTAAATTATGCTACAGAATAGTACAAATTGAGGATTGAAGGTGGATTCTCCTTCCAGGCAGGATGTGGGAGCTGTAATCAAGTGTAATAAGATCAATGAAACGTTATTTTGGGCCATTGTGCTTCTAGCCTGAGGCTGTGGCTTCTCACAAGAGGTTCATGGTCTAAGAGTTCAGATTTAAAATAACTCAACTCTCTTGAACTGCAGCTGGAATTCTTCTAGGGATGACTCAAATTTTAAATTTCATAGAATCCCAGACTGATTTGAGTTGGAAGGTACCTTAAAGCTCATCCAGTTCCAGCCCCCTCTCACAGGCAGGGATGCCTTCCACTAGAGCAGGTTGCTCCAAGCCCCATCGAACCTGGCCTTGAACACTGACAGCGACGGGCCAGCCACAGCTTCTCTGGGCACCCTGTGCCAACGCCTCACCACCTTCATAGTGAGGGTGTGCATAAGTGTTGTATTTCATAATGAAGAATAAGCCTGTGTGTATGTCTAGATTTGTACAACAGACAAATGCAAAGGTCCTTCCAGTCTTATGCAACCTAAGTCCTTTAGAAGATTATGAATCCAGCTTTAAATCCCCTTTTTATCAGGGTTTTTACTCAATTTGTCATCTCCAGGTTTATGTAAATGTAATAGTGAGTGGGGTATTTTTAGAGCTGATAAAGTCTGCCATCAACTGAACTGAATTAACTGTATGATCACTGGCACAAATGCTGTTTCAGAGCAAAACTGACATTTTCTTATTTTTCTTCAGGAAGGTACAATTTTCATTTTATATTTTCTCCACTTCTTAACTGTCTATAGAATCATAGAATCACAGTATGGTTTGGGTTGGAAAGGAACTTAAGATCATTTAGTTCCAACCCCCTGCCATGGGCAGGGATGCCTCACATCAGACCATGTCGCCCAAGGCTCTGTCCCACCTGGCCTTGAACGCTGCCAGGGATGGACCATTTAGTAGCTGTATCAATCATCAACTAAAGTTATTTAATTAGTATTTATACATTTGATTCTGTAATAGGCAAAAAGAAATTAGTCATTAATTAAGGTTCTCTTCATTCAACAAAGAGTATGTATTATATGTAAATATATGTTTTTAATATAGATGGAACATGTTCTAAGAATAACTATGTTGGTGGTTTAAACTGAAAACAAAAGGGAAATGAGATAAAAATGAAATATTGACAAGAAAATGGTCTGAGAGTCATGTTTCTGTACATTTTGTACATTAGCAAGAGGAATGATTTATTATATCATTGCCAGATAGAAAAATGATTCAGGGTAGACCATTATGTCCCTTTACGGTAATCACTGGCCTAATGAGAAGACATAATTTCCAACTTGCCTCAGCAACTTTTGCCACTTTCTGCTTTTTAATCTGCTTCATGCCACTGCAGCCGCAGGGAGCACCACTAGGTCTGAACATAGTGAATTCCCTTCCTGGTCTCTTTTTTGACTGAAACTGGAGTGGTAAAGTTCATAAGACCAAAATACTTGTACCAACTCAGACGTATGCAGTCAATACAACAAGACAAGGTTTACATTTACTTTTTTTTACAGGCAGAATAAAGTGCATACCTTCACCCTAATGGAGACAAAATATAATCATATAGAATCATAGAATAGCTTGGGTTGGAAAGGACCTTAAGATCATTTAGTTCCAACACCTCTGTCATGGGCAGGGTCACCTCACAGCCAGGTTGCTCAAGATACCATCCACCCTGGCCTTGAACACTGTCAGGGATGGAGCATTTACCACTTCTTTGGGCAACCTGTTTGTGTGAGAGAGAACTCATGTCTTATCATTACCAAGGTATCTGAGACCTCTCCATCTTTAGCATATTAATATTAAAGTTATTAAAGTAACATAAAGCTAGTCAGCTTTGTAACCAGAAAGCTGAAGAAGAAAGAGGATGATTAACATGTTATGAAAGAGAAGTTGATGTAGACTGGAAATTGAGCCTAAGAAAGAAAAAAAAAAAGATTCCCTTGTTCCTTGTGAGGGCAGTACTTTCAGCTCCTTGAATTCAGCTTCTGGAATGAGAATCAGGTGGCAATTACCCATTCTATTTATTTATCAATCTATGTGGGTTTAGATATTTCTGTTTGCAATATATTCCACAAGTATTAAGGCAAGCAAAACTTGGTATGAGGTCATGAGGCAGTAGGCAGCGATAAACAGTACTGAAGAAATATATTAAAGGCATAATCAGAGCTGGTCAAAAAATGTAATGAGCTTCTAGTGAAATTTTTCACCAAAATGTTTGAAGTAACTGTGTATTTCTGCAGGATTCATATGGTACCTTTGGATCTGCCCTAAAATATCCACCTACCCTCCAACCAATGCTCCAGAGGGGGATAAGTTTCCCATGGATCCTACTTCATATCTTGCATATCTTGTCCCACATGGACAGTTCAGATATTGTATGGAAACCCATTTGGCACTAAGTACCTGTAAATGGACAACTGAACAGATCTTCTTCAAGTTTCAAGAAGCATTTTCTTTCTCTAGCTTGTGTTATTGCTGACATTCAAGATCAGCTATCAAGTTTACAAATAAAATTATAAATGACACATAAACTCTGATGTTTCCATCCAAAGGCTTCATCTAAACCAATGGCTTAAGTCAACTGGCAGCTACTGACTCATACACTCCACTCCAGAATTGCTCCACTCAGGTTCAGGACCTATTTATTTTCTCCATTCCTCTCTGCGTCTATGCCTTGCCACACAGGCAGTATTCATAGTTTCTCCTGAAAGGGATCATACTTTCTCTCTTCTCCTGAAAGGGATCATACTTTCTCTCAGTCACTCAGCCAACCCGTTAAATTCATCTGAACCTGAAGATCTCAGTTCCTCAATTTCAAGAGCTTATCTGGTTCACCCTGGGAACCACCTACCCACAACAGCAGTAGCCATTCTGCCTTCTCATCAGAATTATTTTGACTGACAATTAATATTATTAAGGAAAAAAAAAAGGTATACATATTTGTATGTATATAAGCGTATAAATGTTATGGGTATAAGTTTATACTCACAAATTTACATAAATAGATAATTTATTTAGTGATTCTATTCTATCTTATTCCATTCTACTCTATCCTATGCCATTCCATTCCAGTGTAGTCTATTCTAATCTATAGTGGAGAACTGAATGGAATGGCTAAACTAACTGCACTTCAGCCTTGGCCTTTCCATTCCTTAATTTTAGAGAATATTTTGCTATTAAAACCCATGGGAAGTTTTGCATTTGGAATGGTGTGCTATAGCCCCATTCTGTTGAAAGCCGTTTAACTCTTTATGCTTAGCTTTATGTGTGTCTGCAGTACAGATCTAATCTAGCATTAATCAATGGATTCCTTCCCTTTATGTTTCCTTAGCTGAAGGACTCTAGTAGACAACTTTTTAGATTTCAAGGTCCAGTGACTGTTTAAAAGGACTGTTAAAAAAAAAGAAGTTTTAAAACCAATTCAGAATGAACAAATCTGTTTCGTGTCAAGTTTAAATACCCCCTAAAGCAATGAACTAAACTGACTGCAGGGCATCACTGAGTTGTTTTCAGCTTTTATTTGCAGCAAAAAGGCATTCCTCCAATATCACAATACAAGCCTGCTGCTCACTGTCTAGTTTTGCACCACTGAATGCTGAAGCATGGTCAAAAGGGAATATAGTAATATTTTGATTCTGGCTATATGCATTGCTCTGTTACATAACTTGCATTGATTTTGCTTTTAAATTGTAATCCCCAAACTCTTCTTTAAAAATTAAGACTTAAATGTAAGCATAAAGAATACCTCTCTATGTAACACTATAGAGTAACTAGAGGTATTGTAACAAGCAGATATTTAACCCTCTTTTCAGTACAGATACTTATAGCTGATTCTAAATCATGGCACATAATAGTACAAATTCAGGACTGAAGGTACATGCTCCATCCAGGCAGGATAAGAGTTTTTTTTCAAGTGTAATAAGATCAATGAAACATGTTATTTTGGACCTACTCCACTGTTCTTGTAGCCTTAGGCTGTGGTTTCTCACAAGAGGTTCATGGTCTAGGAGTTCAGCTTTAAAATAACTCTGCTCCCTTGAACTGCAGCTAGAATTCTTCTAGGGTTGGCTCAAACTTTAACTTTCCCCTCTGCTTCTTACCTAGAGATTTCAAAATGGGCTGCTCTGGGCCAGCTGGTGATGTAGGAGACCAACAGAAAGACCAGATCATTGTATGGGACAACTCAAGGAGATACCACAAGTAATCTAAAAAAAGCAATGCAATGCAAGGGCTGTAGCTCCTGCTGGACCTGAACTGAATATTGTATTTAGCCCCAGTCTCAGTGGCAGCTCCTTGGGTTTACTACAAAACAAACTCTGCCATTTCAGCTGAAGCAAACATATATTCATCTCCTTGACATTATTGCGGTAAGGCTTGATTGCCACAGACTTAGCTGGGAATACAGTTTAATTTAAATTGATAGTGCCCATTATGTTTTTCACTGCAAAAAATAAGGTCCTGGTTCTTTCCTTCTCTCAGTTTTTTGTTAAGGAATTTGGATTAAAAGCAAAATAAAATTGTAGATCTAAATATTATTCTTAGCTATTCAGAGATCAAATTCTTAAGACTGATTTTGGATTTCATCTACACAAAGTTTAACTGTATGGAACCAGCTGTTAATGAAAAATTGTTTCATCTACTCTTGTTGGTGTTCAAAATGTTCTGTAATTGCTGGACTAAAACCACAAACATCAAGTGAAGAGTAAATGAAAAGGCACCTCCAACTTCATGTACTGAAATAAAAATACTTTCTTGTTTTCTGATGTCTTGCCAAAAATAAAGGAGACTAAAATATACTCAGTGCGTGCTTTGCTGAATAGATAAAAAAAAATGGTAGTTTCTCTTCAGCTTATGCTAAAAGCATGCAAAAAAGCTTTTGATTATGCAATTGGTAACTGATAATTAGCTGTTAATTGAGCTTTTCATGAGATCTGAGTGTAAAATATATCACCCTTAAATACATTTTCCTTCTCATAAAAGGTATTTTTGCTGGGATTTTTGAGGTTGGAGAGGAGAAAGCTCCGGAAGATCTTTTCAACATGTATAAACACCTAAAGAGGGGAGTAAAGAAAATGGAGCCACACTTTTCTTAGTGACAACCAAGAAGGTGATGGACACAAAATGACATACAGGAAATTGTGTTTAAACATAAAATACTTCTTACATGGTCAAACTGAACAGATTGTCCAGGGAGGGTGTGGAGTCTCCATCTCTGGACATAGTCAAACCCACTCAAGAGCCAGGGGTTAGGCTGAATGACCTACAAGTGGTGTCTTGCAAGACAGAAATACTGAGAAAAAAAATCTCTTTCGTAAGAAAAAAGAGGCAAGGGCAGAATGGAAGTTTCTCTTGTCTCTGCAGATTTCAATGCTAGTAGCAAAATCATGGTTAAGACAAAAGTACTTTAACAACTTCAACATTGTTGTTTGGGAAAGAAAATCATGTCTGAAAAGGCATAGAAGGTAATTATCTTCTGACCACCCGTGCTTCTTTTTTTTTTCTTTCTTTTTAACAACTCATCAAGATATTGCATATACCCCCACTCCCATGGAGAAACAAAGTCTGTCCTTGTTCATTTAAATAAATGTCATTTTAAATGAAGCAAACAGTGAGAGAGGTCAGAGAGACCAGGGAAGCTTGTCTGGTAAGTAAACTTGTTTTTAGAATGACTGTTTGGGAATTTATGGGCAGCCTAGCTTACAAGGGCTAGAAAATATGCCTGGACATGCTGAGGAACACAAGTAAGCACATTTAATAGTGGCAGCTCTTAAGTGACTTTGTCTCATCTGTGCAGAGTGCTTTCCTCCCATTTTCCTTTTCTTTCTGCTCTTCTTCAGGGGCACAACAGCAACAGTGATATTCAAAGATGTACAGCACTGCTCCCCCTTTTCCCTGTAAAGATGTCACTGAAGTAGGTAATACATCTTCTTCTCCAGTGAAGGTTGGGAATGTCTCCTGCAAGACCATATATCAACCTGGAACCTACTCTAAACCCATTGCCATGAGGTTTTCTTGATTTAGAAATCCTCAGCTGTTTCAGTGATGGAAAGGAAAAACAACTAATGAAGAGATAACTGTGGATGTCTGCTCTATAAATGATCTAAGACACTGACAGCTGTACAGACAGTGCATTTCCAAGCTTGATATGGGTCCTAAAAAGCAATATAAAAATAGAAGTAACTACATTACTAACTCTGAGGAGTGAAGACAGATAGGTGTGATATGCCCATAAGAGCAGCAGTTGTTCCTTTTGAAAGAGGCATGGACATATCTACAGAGACCACAGGGCAACAACAGTGCAAGATGCGACCTGACCATCTCTGATGCTTATTATCTGAAATGGCTACTGTGGATCAATACTTTTTTCTGGTTGCTGATTATAAGTCTTACTTCGTTTTGGCAGTTCTCAGTTCTCAACACCACCTGAAGCTAAGAACCAGTCCTTTTCTCAGTTAAACCACTATTTCTTGATACACATCTGCCACTGAGGCAGTTAATGGTACCCACACTGTTGAGTGCTCTTCACGGAATAGGTGGAAGGCCAAGATTAAGATTAAAACAGAACTACTCACAAGGAAAAGATGACTCTGACTGTTCAGCGTGATTCATGAGCATCTAGATGAACTCACTGAGGATTCATAATGAACTACCTCTCTGCCTCAAGCACAACACAGATCATTTCAAGCTGCTAGCATAAGTCCTTGAGAGTTCCTTTGAACATGCTGGGGTCAGAGTTTTGAGGCAGATTTTTCCTAGTTCTGATGTCACAGCTCCATTGCAACTGAGCTGATGCTCCTGCTAACACAGTGCCACTCATGTTAGAAGACAGACACAGCAACAACACCGATGGGAGCAAGGAAAGACTAGTTTCTTAGGTCTAGCTGCACAGGGGGTGGGACTACATGGGGTAAACTCTGCGAGGCCTGAAGAGATGAACTTAGAAGGGTAAGAAAGTGCAGCAATTTGTTCAGTGAATCCTCCAGGATTATTTCCAGTCATACCATGGGACACTTGCATAATTTGTGATTGAAGGTAAGCTGACAGTGATTTGTATTATATATTTTTGAAAGGGAGAAAATGTCTTCACAGCAGGACCGATGCAATAGGATTGTAGATGCAGACATGCTGTCTGTGATATGAAGTACTCAATAAAATATGAATACGGATTACTTAAGGTACTGCTCACGCATATGAATGAAAGGAGAGAAGAGGCAGAGAATGACACGAAGAAGCATATTTGTGCCCATAGTGAGGCCAGTGGAAACCACTGTTGTTTCTAATAACAAAAAATATCATCAGACCCTTTCAAACAACCACAGTTTGTCCTTTCTTTCTGGATTCTAACAGACTTTGTTTTTCTCTTCTATATTCCAGATCTTGACATAAATACAGACACAGGTAAGAGTTTTAACTTCATACAGAAATAAGGAGGGGGAAAGAGTAATTTGGGTACACAATACAAAGCATTCCCTTCAGAGCATGATAGGTGACAGTGACAAAGCTGCTGTTCCTATCCATTGCTGTTTCTAATACCATTTTGCACTATTGCTAGTGCACAAAATAGTAGTGCAATTGTACTAGACAGGGTGATGCATGCAATAATACATACCTGTGATTTATAACTTGTTAGCTGTTGTAGGTGGCCCAAGGCATACCAATGGCCTCAGAGGAAGTTCCAGTGCCATCAATGCAGCCAGGGTTTGAAGCACGACTTGGAATTTTACGTGGATGATCTTATGCAAAGTAAAGCAATGAGCAGAAAGGAGACAGCATGTTTTATTATATTTGTCAAAGTGTTTAATATGCAGGACAAAAAAGTCCCTCTCTAGATTAAGGTGTTCCTAACAATGGGATTCCTTCCATGTCCCTAAGGGCAATACTCTGTGAGCTGGTAAATCGTGTTCATTTTTCATGATGTTCAGCCAAATCCCACCTTTACATAATTTCCCCTTAATCTCTCAACCAAGGCTTGATATCGCATGAAAACCTTGAGGCCTAAAATGTTTGTAATTGTAATAATTGCTTCTATTCTCCACTCTCAGCTAGACACCATTCTCCCTGTGCACTAATGGCCTTTTAACAGGGAAATGGGAACCTGGGAAAGGGAATTTGAGGTGTGTGCACTTGACAGAGTGGGTGGATTTTAGCTGAGGGTGCTAGCCCTTTTCATTAACAGGGCAACACTATACATTCAGTAACCACAGGCTATTAACTCAGGAAAGAATTGTTCATAAATAGGAAAATTAGGCCTGGAAAAAGGAATCTGTTATTTTAAAATCTCAGGCTTTTGATTCCTTCCTTTCCTACTTTGGTTGTTTTGATTTAATTATGTTTCTGTTAGTCAAGCAACACGGTAGCTGTGAAACAAAAATCATGTTCCAGGAATACAAAAGGTACATGCAATCTTTAAAATAAAGCTCAAGCTCCCTTTCAGGCCTCTGACTGGTTTTGTCCTACACTGCTAATTTGGGTATTCACATTGCCTCCCACTTCTTTTTTGTCACTTACTGCTCTCTTTAGACTTTCCAGCTTCCTTTTCATTTTCCTTATACACTTAAATGATGCCCTTTCTTCCTCAGATCCTTATTTTGCTTAAGCCTTAAGTGATCTTTTCTGACTGCACTAATCCAGTCTTCCATTTTGTCTTTCTTGTGCTGTGTATGTGTGCTATGAAACATGGGCAAGACTTCTCTTCTGGAACTTAGTTTGTGTATACAATGCTGCACAATACTAATTTTAATCATATACAATATTAAAGTCAGCCTCAGTGTGGGGCCATAGACAAAGTAAATAACTCTCTGAAAATATCTCTTTTCTGTGCTGAGCTACTAACTATACTTTGAAAAGAGATTTAGGAGATTGTTTGTTGGCAAAGATCAAAACCATGCAAAGAGCATTCTGGCTATTTAACTATGTAGATGACCAAGATTCAGTGCTTAGCTGAATTCCTTTGCCCAGATAATTTAGTAGCATAGATGTAGTCTCAGCTTCTCATCAAAAGATATTAGGGGGTATTTAAATTTAGTGAACCAAGCAGTTCTAAATCATTCAGGCTTTTGGAGTATTGTTTTGCTTTCAAGGGTCTTGTATATTATATTAGTAGAGTATTCACATTGTCTTCAGGCCAGGGTGGTAACACCACTTTTAAGGTGCTAATGTATTTCTTACAACAATTTACAGAACATTCATCCAGCAAGTTGAAAACAAGTTGCAACCACTCACCTCTTACAGGAAGACTGTAATCATGAGTGAATCAGAAAGACTGCAGTGGGAAATGTGGTATCCTACCTTAGTGCTTAAGAGAGCTGCCATGGGATGTCAGTCTTTTTGTCTTTCCACCTCTGAAGACAGTTTTTATATTTTATCTAAAGCCATCACTGAATTGCATCACCAAACCGTTCCGAAGAAAAAGTCATCTCCATTGTTTCCTCATTCTCTTACTCTAGGGATCATCTTAGGAAGAAGAATACAGTGAAAGCAAGAAGCCTGTTGTTCTGTTACAGTCATAAACACCTCAAATTTGACAGTTTGCATTGTTAAATCAGAGATCATAACTGGTTAAACCTATTAAGGGACTCAGGTAGAAGTTGAACTTTTATGACTTGTACTGATTGTGCATTGAAAATGAGATATATTCTGAGCTCTTCCATTCTTTCAGTTCAGAGAATTTTGGATATGCTCAAAGGAGAAAATGTTAAGATGCACACATCTCTATGTCAAAAATAAAATTGAGGATCTTTTGCAGACTTGGACAGTGTTTAAAGTTTTCTTTGAGCATGGCTATATCATATAATAGCAGGCAGTATAGAGTTCCCTGACATAACAGATACTCATTTGATTAAGCCACAGAATATAATGCAATGTCCTGTTGATATCATCTGGGGTGAAAATAGACAGAAAAGTGCAGACACTCAAACACTTCCCTTAATTTTAAACAGCTGTTCCCATACGAAAGGAAAAGGCATCCTTAGTCAAGAACTCACATGACTCTCTTTTCTTCAGCACAGAGAGAAACAAAACGTCAGAAGACAATCTGATGATCATTCAACCTGGTAAAGCAACTTATTCAACTCATAAAATTAACAGATATAAACATATTAACAACATAAAATCAACAGACTGCTGTTGAAAAAGTAGATTTTGAAAGTCTGAAGACCTTCAAATATCAAAATATCCTGCAGAAACACATGAGATTTTACTACATTTCTCCCTTTCGCATTTACCAGGATGGGGTGAAAAATTATTCCTATCTCAAGATGCTTTCTATGCTGAGAAAGTAAATACTCAAAAGTAATCATTATTTTTTACTAATTTTTAATAAGCAACAAAACATGCTTCTCTAAATATAGTAGGATTAATATTCTGTTTTTATTTCTCCTCACTTAACATAATATACCATATAACATAACCATTCCTTACTCTTTACACAATATTTAGAATCCTTAAAGTACCATAGGTACTATGAAAATATTTAGGTAAATACAGGTTTCTCCCCTTCTTTCACATCCTCCAAACTCTTCTACATCAGTTGGAGAGAAATGGAGCAAGACATATTTCTTTGCAATTCTTGCTAATTATCTCAATGCCCTGTTAGACGCTAAATTGCAGCATCACAAAAGTAATGATGCGATCAGGTGTGACAATAGCAGAAGAGAAGCTGCACAGAGCAGTTTAGAGTGCACCTATGCAGGACTGAACTTGCCCCTTTCAAATTTTAGAACCTTCCAACCGTCCTGTGAACTGCTGCTCATTTGCAATATGTCATCATTAACAGCGTGTCTGCTTTCTTTTTTAAGCAATATGCCATCATTAATTCCGAGCTGCTGTATTCCTCAAGACACTCAGCTCAAACCCATGTTTAATGAGGTTGAAAGACATAAAGTTAGATACTTGTGTATGAAGAAAATGGAAACTAAGAAAAAAAGGAAAAAAGAAAAGAAAACAAGGGGTGGAACAGCACACTTTTTGTTAATGTGTGTAAGGAATAAATTGAGTCAAAAAATTCCAGTCGCCCACCACTTGCTTTTACCATTAGTGCACTCAAGACTGAACTTGCATGTTTCCCCCTTCATGAGTTTTGCTTTGTTTTATGAAGCAGCTGATAACATAAGTCATCTGGTAAAATCTAATATTCCTCCCCAGAACAGAGTCTGGAAGGGACAGGTTGACCTGGTAGGTTAAACAGTTAAAAGGTTTACATGAACCTTCTGCCACTGGCAGTAAAGGGAAATCAGTGGTATTTTAAACTATTTTAAATACTCTGTATTTCTGGCAGTGAGAAATCCTTATTTAGACTGAAGCATCTGCTGGATTCCTAAATGTACAAATAATTCTTTAAGCTCTTTTAAGCAGGATTATTTCTCCACATTTTTGTATCCTCTGCTGTGCTTTGAACATTAATGGTTAACTAATAGCAATAAAAATATTTATTCATGACATGAAAAATTACCAGCAGGGAGTTCAACTTTTTTTTTCAGGAAGAGTAAGAATAAAACAATGAAATAAAATGAGAAAATAATTGTCATGCTGGTGAAACGAACTGAGTTTGAATTAACACAACACCCTTCTCTGGGATCACTTTATTTGACTCACTCTTCAGCAACGTCTCAGTGAAAAGAACCTTAATCTTCTTGTTCTTTACTTTGGGCTAAGCTGATGAGGAAAGGAGACATCCTTCCTGCTTCAAAGCATTCCCCATGAAACTTTTGCGCTGTAGTAAACATGACTTCACTGAGGCAAAGGGAAATAGCAGCTTGGACAAGGGCGGTTTCCTCACCCACTTTTCCTCTATTCTACATGTTTATTTACTGCCGCACAATTTGGTAATGATGTGGCAGGATGCAGTCATGCAAAATCACTATTAAAATTAGGCTTGATTCTTAACTGATTCATCATCGGCAAGTATAGTAATAAATATATTTTGCTTAATTTGAGGAGTCGAAATGAGGTGTCTATTCATCCTTGGGACAATATACTGCTAGTACTTCATTTGCATTTCAAAATGTAAGATGTTTTTAAGTTGGGAGGAATTCTTTTGTGCTTATTTTGCTGTTATGTCCTGATATTCTCCTCACTCATTGCATTAGTGTAAACATATCAGTGTCACTCATTCTAGCCTTGACATAGAATTTATTCAATTAGGTTTTCATGTATAATACTTTGAAGGAAAAAAGTAAGTTATGTAAAAGTATTGGGTTTATGTGGCAAGGTTTTGATAGCAGGATTGCTAAATGGCTGGCTTCTGTGAGAAGATGCTAGAAGCTTCCCCTGTGTCCAATGTAGCCAATGCCAGCAGGTTCCACAGCAGACCTGGCTCTCCCATCTCTAGGCTTTGGGAAGAACAAAAGAGGAGGATGGAGTATCAGAAGTTTTAGACCTATTTAATGACAGAACATAATTCAGTTCAAAATTTTTGGAGTGAAGATTTGACTTCACTGCAGAATTGCTTTTAATAATCTAAATCTGCATCTCCATTCCAGCCATTCCATGTCTGCTCATCTTTAATAAATGATAGAATAAATATAGCCCTGACTGCTGAATAAGGCTATAATGAAAAATGTATTTTAGAAGCTAGATATATTTGCAGCATTTGGATGAAATTTTGGGTTGCCTAAGCTTAGGAAGTTTTACATTATACATCTGCTATAAGAACTTAATGATACTTGCCTCTGAGGTTGAGAATTTGACTTGCAAAAGGAATGCATGGAGATGCAAAAAAGGCATGCAAAGCAGATGCCAAGGTTTTCTTACATGTCACCTACAACACCTGCAGAAAGTGACCTTACGTAGTTTCGATTTTGCCTATATAAGAAATGCAAATCAGTCTCAGCAAAAATTATACAAGAACTGAAGAGCAAAGATTATCTAGCTCAGAGGAAGAGAAGCTCACGGAGTCCTCATTATACATTAAATTGTCTATTAAAAAAAAGAGAAAGAACACTCCATACTCTTCTTCTGAGTCCAAAGATATGTCATTGTTTTTTGAAGGGTGATGATGCCCTATGGAAATATAAAAGGGTTTCATTTTGCTACCATCATCATTTTCAGTTTTTCTCTTAAATGAATTGTGAAGTATGCAATTCACTGATATGCCAGCAAATTCTCACTATCAGTGTGAAAGATGAAAACGTAGTGAATTACAGTAAATATTTTTTCATGGTGATGGAAGTGACACTGGGAAATATGCTAAGCATTTGTTACTGTGTTACCATAGACATACTTTAGCTACAGAGATAAAAAGTAATTTTCCATATTTTTTGGCATTAAGATTTTGAGCTGCAGAACCAAAGATCAACACATACTTCTTCAGACACCCAAAATGTATGAAGTATGTTTAAGTAATGTGGCAATTAAGTAGAAAATTTCTCTAGCTCAGCTTGTAAAATAGCAGAAAAAGAGATGACTTTTCTCTATCAGAGGTATATAATTTTAACTCCTGTAAATATTTTGTAAGTAAGTCAGTAGGGTTTCCATTTCTCACTGGAATTTTTTGGAGCTCTGGGGTGAATGAAAACATTTTGTGATGTATCAGCTGTCACTTCGGATCCTCTGGAGTAGGAACAGAGAGTCTGTGCTGTGGATGATGACTTAAGCAAAACCAGTGCTGTTTACCCTGCAGGAAACAGTCTTCCATTCAAAAGTGTTGCGTGTTGTGCATATTACACCATGTGACCCTCCCCATGTTGAGAGCTCTTTCATGGTCCACTCCCTCCACCATAGCATCAAGGGTGGACTAATATTCTTCTAACTTGAGTTATTTACAGTGTTGATATCTACATCTGAACTAGATTTTTTTATTCCCTCCTTGACAGGTAACGGAGATGGCTTAGCACTTATTCAGTCTGATCCATCTCATTCAGAGACAGATATCTTCAACAGATTGGATGAAGCATCCTCTACAATTATCATTCTTCACTGACCATGGAATCTAGTGCGTCTTGACAACTTGCTCAGATGTAAAAGGCTACACAGAATCCACCTACAAGATAGGTAAGATGAATTCAACCTCTATTGCACATCAGCGTCTGTAAGAAACAGTTCATTTATAGAGGTGGTGTGAGAATAAGCCCAATACCGAGAACGTGAACAGTCAACACAAGCTTTCCATAGAATAATTATATGATTTCTGGTACTTTCTGAATCCAAAAGTCTGAAAAGATGGGCCATACATCATTATGGAGATCAATATTAGTCTGAAAGGCTCAAATAATTCATTCTTTTCAGCAGCTTGTAAACTGATGTAGAAAAGTAATGAACTAGGTCCCCCAAAAAATGTAAAATGTTATCCTAAAATCACTATGCACACATATTTATTATTATTGAAACATACATGTCTAGTGCTTTTTTTTAGCGCTCTTCATTTCAAAATAAAGGTCTAAGGGGTATCTCGGGACCTTGTTTCTCTCATCTAAAAGCACTTCATTCATCTTTAGGTATACTTATATGGATTAAAGGTAAGTATATTTTAAATCAGTATCAAAACCTGTGCTTCTCTCTTTTGCTTTGTCATTCCCCTTTTTAGTTAGTTACAGTGACAATAGGCATTACATTTTCATACTCAGTAATTGTCAGAGTATAATTTGTCTGTAACTGAGAGTTTTTAGGGATCATTATGTTAAGAATTACTCTGGCAGAAATCGAAACAAATTCTCATGTTTTTCTTTTGACTGAAAATTTGAAGTCCCTCATAGTGATGACTCCCTTCAAGATCGTAACCTCTGAAGAATGACACATATTTTAATCTGCCACTTTTTACAACATTTTTCTTCCCTCTCTACTAATCTATTCCTCTACCTCCTCCAACTATCTGTTGACAAGGTTTTAGCTTTATTTCCCCATTCTTCATTTCTGTTTCTTTTTAAAGGTCGGCAATACTAATATTTTAAGATCCATGTGATTTTATGCTAGATAAATATTTGACATGCTTTATTTATTTCCCACCCACCATGGCAATATCTTCCAGGGTTTTGACTATGCTCATCCTCTCTGATCTCTGCTTGATGCATGACTACTTGGAGTGGGGGATGTCTGTTTTGTCACTTTTAAGGTTTTCTTTCAATGCCTGCGAACAGACATGCCTGAGAGATTTATTGTTAGTGTCCAGAAGAGCTGCCTTCTAGTGCTATCCACTAGGAAACAGTTTCTGCCTGCTTTCCCTTCCTCTCAGCAGTGTTGTGAGCTTCTCAGAGAGCATAAACACCAGGTATCATGCAAAAATAACCACTTTCCTTCTTTAGTTTATATTTTCATTTACTGAGCAAGTTGCAGAAACAAGAAAATAGTAGTTTTGTTTAGATTTCCCCTTGAAGCCAAGATGTCAAAATGAAGACTGTGAAAGAAACTGGCTTTAATTGCTGGGTTTCATTTCTTTAACTGAAACAAAAACCTTTTACACGGCAGTTTCTCCGTGAGGGAACAAACTTTGGCAATTTTTATCACTTCAGGATCCTAGCAGTTGTCTTTCTGAAATGACAATGTCCTTTTGTCACTTATTTAGGTTATTCACTGTATAATACAAATTGGACAACCCTGTTTTTCAGAATTCACACAAATTGTTTATAGTAGCAAGATCACATCAAGATCTTACACATTCATGTCTCACAATCTGCCTTCTGGACCAATGTGTCCCACTGAAAACTCTTTTCTCACCCAGATTCTTCAACTCCACTTTCTACTCTTCCTTAGCTTTTCCCATAGCTGGCTTTGCTCATTCTGTTTGACATCAAGCCATTTAAATCTGTATCAGAGCTAGGAGGTCTAATTTTCCACGGTGATCAGTGGAGTCTATTCAGGAAATTAAATGGCAGTATGGACCCAGTATATTTCTTTCTACAAAACTTCACTAAACTCTTTGCAAGTTAGTTTGTCTAAGCTTTTGTACTACTTGAGATGTTACCATGTACTGATGCAGACACTGCGAGTTGGAATAAAGCTGCTTGACACTGATATACAAGCAAGAATGTAATTTTAAAACAAGATACAGGAGATAATATAAGTTTATGTCTCTTAGGGAACCCTTCACATGGTTAACATCAGATGGACTTCTGTCAGGTTACGTGTCATGCTGTGCAGAACCCAGTGCTGAGGTTCAACATAGGCTGGGACAGCTGCTCACTTGTACATGAGTTTTTCTGCAATCATGATGATAAACTATATCTTGTCTCACAGGCAGAAGGCAGGTGGACAGCACTTAGTGCGCCAAGGCAGTGAGACAGTTGGATATGGGGTCACCAGCCTGCACACAGGTCTACTTGACACCTACCTTCAAGTTACTCAAGAGTCAAGCATGCATACCAGTGCTATGAGGTTATAACAGCAGCTACTTAACCCTAATACAGGTATCTGCATAGACATGACCTATGTTCAGGTTCTGCTTGAAATCATTAGCTCTTCACAAAAGATCTTCTACAAGGGATTGCTAGACTCCCCCTTTTGTCTCTAAGTCTTTCACTTGGCTGTAAATAAACAAGTTATGGATTCAAATGCAGTTCTCTGCAGTGCAACAGCTGGAGTCACTTTCCTGCTGGAATCCTCACCAGAGACTACCCAGCCTGAAGAGGATGGAAATAAGGGAATGATGAAAGCTAAAATGCTTTACAATAGGGATTTTAGCATTTCTTGGAAGATCACACTCAGCACTCCCTCTAACTGCAGGGGAAAGGGAGAGTTCTCGTAGGGACAACCCATGTATTATTTTCCTGGACATCTCTCAAATAAGGGATGGACAAATAAGCCTGTGAAAAAGTGGGGGATGTTGACTTTGCATCTAATAGAGGTGAAGTCTGAGCTAAAACACAGAAGTACAAACTAACCTTGAAGAAGCTGGCATTTGGGATATGTGGTCCTTAATGGTTTGCATTTTGAAGGCAAAATATCTATCAGTGAAGCAACTGTCAACATGATTTATTTTGCTTGATCTACAGTTTTTAGATCTGTATACGTCTCTTGTGTTTACCTTCAGTGTTCATGCTTTTAAACATTTTATTTCTTATTTCCACAACGCCTTTTCAGAGTTCCATTAAAGAGAATGGCTTTTCCTCAAAGCAAATTACAAAGTGTTGGGAATAAATATACAGAAATAAAAATAAGGGCATTAAGTGAGATAAGAAACCAAGGTTTATTTAACATGCAAGGCGAAAAAACAGCTTTTGTTATGAGGCATTTTTTCAGCATATAGTTACAAAGTAGGAATGTCAGTGTTAAAAAGAGTGATCACCAATCTGAAACTTGTTGTTTTTCTCCCCCAGAAATCTAGTTACAGTCTTTTTCTTTATTCTCCTTTATTCTCCTGGGTTCTTCAAATTAGGGTAAGTCATCCATAAAGTCTCATGTATAATTCATGCAAAGACTTGGTGCTCTGTGTATTTGCCCTGCTTCAGTAAAATCACATTATTATAATGACTTTTTATAGAGAGTGCTTATTTATTTAAAATTTTAATTAGAGTCATAATTATGTCTGGTATTCACAATAGTCAATATCAGTAGTAGAGCTGGACAAAAACAATTAGATCAGGGTTGTGGGGATGTTTTTTAATGGATGAATTTTTTCCTCCACTATGCCCTAAATTAAAGTGAAAGAACATCTGAAGAAAAAGCATATCCTCCTTTAAAGATATAACAAAATGAAATGGAATTAAAATTAAAGGAAAAGTTGCCAGAAATTAAGTGGAATTTCTGGAAATACAGTATATTTTTATGATCTTCTTTTTCATTGCAGGTAAATAGGTATATAACAGCTGTACTGAAAACATTGCAATTATAGTGGTATGAATGCACTGCAAGTCTGAGATAAAACAGATTCACTGAATCCATAAAATCTGTAGAGAAGGATCTTCAGTACTGTCAGAAAGCAGAACTAGTGAGACTACTATTTTTTCTTCTAATATTAATTATGAACTAGTTCATATCTTAAGAAGTTGAAATATCTGCAATTTCCTCTCCCATAATGACAGCAGAATATTGTAACAGGAATTTATTATTTTAGTTTATTACATGGGAGGTGACATTCAGGCTAATCGAATACGTTCCAGGAAATTTCTATTTTTTGTCATCTAAGTATCAAAACAGGAAGCATCCTCTTATCAGGTTTCAGAACCCAGAAAAGCTTTCTTATAGTAGCCAGCTGAGTTTCCAAGCATTCAGATCTTCTTCCTTTTGAGAATATTCAAATCAAACCTTTCACCAAGAGTATCTTCACGCATTTAAGGGATTCTATCCTGTGTTCAGATTAAAGATAGCTTACTTAACATTAATCATCTGTTGACTAAAATATATCAGCAACGCTTGAAAATAGACACAGCAAGCTCCATGTGATCAGCAGCTTGACCACTGGACTATTAACTTAAGTCTGTGGGTAAGACTCTGCTCTGAGTACAGAAGGTATAGGAGAATGCCTGAGAAACTTGTAGGAAAAGGAGGCTCATTTAATCTCTTCCACAACAAAATAGCCTATAGGTTGGTGGTGAATGGCACTTCTTCTTGCTTCAGATCTCAGGTTTCCACAACATCCAGAGAGGCAATGAGAGGCAGCTTTCCTATTGTCCTAGACAACTTCTTTTCGGAAAATAGATACTGAATGAGGGAATGTTGTTCGTGTCTGTCAGCATCTTTAAAAAAGTTCCAACCACCCTGCCATAGGAGTTCCAGGTTATTCCAAGCCCTGTCCAGCCTGGTCTTGAACACTGCCAGGGATGGACTACTCACCATTTCTCTGGGCTACCTGTTTCAGTGTCTCACCACCCTCACAGTAAAGAGCTTCTTCCTTATATCTAACCTCAATCTCCCCTGTTTAAGTTTAAACCCATTACCTTGTGCTATCACTACAGTCTCTGATGAAGAGTCCCTCTCCGGCATCCTTGTAGGCCCCCTTCAGGTACCGGAAGACTGCTATGAGGTCACAGAATCACAGAATCCCAGTTAGGGTTGGAACAGACCTCTGATCATCTAATTCAACCCCCCTGCCAAGGCAGAGCCACCTAGAACAGGAACAGGAATGTGTTGGGGCAGGTTTGGAATGTCTCCAGAGAGAAAGACTCCACAACCCCCCTGGGCAGCCTGTTCCAGTGCTCTGCCACCCTCAACGTAAAAAAGTTCTTCATGTTGAGGTGAAACTGGTTGTATTTCAGTTTATGGCCACTGCTCCTTGTCCTGTCACTGGACACCACTGAAAGGAGCCTGGCCCCATCCTCCTGGCACCCACCTTTGAGATATTCATATGCATTGATGGGATCCCCTCTCAGTCTGCTCTTCTCCAGACTAAACAGGCCCAGCTCCCCCAGTCTCTCCTCATTAGGAAGATGCTCTGCAGGACCCTTTCCAGTAGGTCTCCACACAACTCCTCTACTCCAGGCTGAACAGCCCCAATTTTCTTAGCCTGTATATTCATTGCTTTCTGCTTCCTATCTTTTCATGGACATTTCCTTCATGAAAGTGCTTCATCACTTCTTGAATTTATAATGTTTGCCTCTGCAGAGTCTTACAATGAGATCTGCAATTTAATTATTTTCTTTTTGAAAAGGTTTCCTGTCATGTTCACAGTTTGGCTTGGTAATCTCATAGTCACACTATACTGCATACACTTTTTTTGTAACATTCACAGTTCTCATTTGTCTCTTTCAAGCTGAAGTCTATACTGCTCCTTAAATGGTAGCTGTTCTATATAGCTGAGTGTATTTCTTTCATATTTTTTTCCTTTTACCTTTGCTTTTGACATCATTATCCATTTTGAGATCCAGAAGTATCAGCATTAAACAATAGGAATGCAGCAGAAGATAGCAATTCTTTCTCAAAAGGTCCTGCACTGTACTTGTCATTTTATATCAACAATGGCAAGACTGGAAAGCTTAAAGTCCTTGGGAAATCTAAGCTGGCATTCTATTGCTTGCATTTCTTAATTTAACAATTCATTCCCACCTGAATCATGTAAGTGCTGGAACCTTTTGCTTTCCTAGGTCTTCCTCATGAGTTGAAAAGCCTGTATCATGCCCATGTCTCCTGCTACATAAATGCAAATACACTCTTTAAGGATCATGTAAATATGAAAAGCCTATACTGAGTATAGGGAAACTTTTAGATGAATAATAAAGGGTGTCCAAACTTACTAGAAATAGAATTTAACTCCTGTTAAAAGTCAATGAAGCCAAATCAGTATTCCAGAAAACTGACTGAATTAAAAGGCTAACTGAAAATCCACGTTTTAAAGCTTCACTGAGAACATTTCAGCAGAAAGACAAAGACAGTGTAAGTACTAAGCTAAGGAGAATTACAGTGCTGTGGCATTTGTCAGTGCAGATCACTCCCCAGGAACTGAAAGCATTAACAAGGCAGCCTATGTCACTTTTTAGCTAATGAAGGGTTGATGATGAGAGGATTGTAAAATTGAGGAAGGATCTTGCTTTCTGCCCTCTTCCTCAGTATTCTTCAGTTCCTTAAAGTCATCTGTTAGGCTGGAGCAGTTCAGAAAGTAGCAGCGTCCCAGTTCAGATGGAAACATCAGGAGAACTTCAAGATATGTTGTTTAGATTGGTTTGTAAAGCCCTGACAAGGGACTCCGTTAACATTTTCTTGCAATGATTACATTGGTACGTTGAAATGTTATTGCAGTTTCAAACAGTAACAGTTTTCCCTGGTACACAGCAAGTAGTTTACACTGTGGGAGAAGAGATACAAGTTAACATTGGTCTACAAAGAGAAATAATAGTATTTAATTCTACATTTAATATACTTGGTATTCATAAATTAACTTGCTGTAAGATCATTCATTGATTTTTGTTTTCTTTTCTGAAATTTACGTTGTTGCTTTACAAGACCATGTTAGGGTTATGCTATTTAACCATTTATAAAATTGTGTTATTCATGGAGCGCAAGATTAAACTCTCCTTAAATAAAATTAATTACCATCTACCAATTTTCTTCAATTATCTGTGACACACTAAATTACAAACCTTGACAGAATGTGGAAATAAGGTACATGTCGTACTCCAGCATATTTCACCTCTCAGGGGAGAAGTCTGCACTAAAATTACTCCTGAGAGGCACGCAAAGGAGGCTTTAAAGTGCCTCTGTCAAAGCTTGTTGTTGGATTGCTGTTATTTTTATTTCCTGTTTTCCTTTCGGTTGTTGTTGTTTCGGGTTATTTTTTCAATTTCTCGTAAGTTAAAAGTAACTTAAATTAAAAACAACCCTTTCATTTAAGGTATTTTTACTTATATTTAGTTACTCATAGCAGAGTAACTCTAAGTTTAAGCAGAGTAATTTAAGTTAAAAGTAACTTAAATTAAAAACCCTTTCATTTAAGGTATTTTTACTCATATTTAGTTACTCATAGCAGAAAACGGTTGTGATTACAATGCTACTATCCATAACTTAAGCAGCATTAAGAGATGCAGTTCCTGAGATACTTTTTATTGCTGTTTCCTGAGAGCTGGACTGCTGCTGAATAGTGTAGGGACTGCAGGGGGGATTCAGCAAGTTAAAAAGTGTTTCAATACTTTGAAATGACTTATAAGAATGTGGCCAGCATACTGTAATTATAGACACGAGTTTAAGATTCACTCGAAAATGAATCCTCTTGTGTTGAGTTAGCAAATGTTAAAGTCAAACCTGTTTCTCTTAAACATATGGTTCATACCTTGAAAAGGTACAGAATACTTCTGATAAGTTGGAGTTATCCAAAAATCATATCTCACAAGTAGACAAACATCAGAGAGAAACCTCATAACTGATTTTTTATCAAAATGCAATTCAAATGTAAGTTGCAAAGTTTGCTTAAGAAAACTCCGTGAAAATTAAGGATCTTTCCCACTCTTTCTAAAGACTTCCACTCTGACAGTCCTGTTGCAGATATAATTTCCTAACTCTTCCCAGCAATTGCACAGAAGATAGATCCCTGTAAGCTACCTATGAGTCAAAATGTCAGCAGGAGTACAGAAAGGGCACAACTTGCCTCATATATATATCTGGCTCCCCACCAATCCCATATTCCTACTGTCGGTGAAACAGGGTACTCAGAACAATGAAGTTGTTCAGAAAATTTTTCTTGTGCCTTTTTTTTCCTATTATTCCCTTGCATTCAATACTTCTTGCAAATCCTCATTGTTTATCCCATTCACACACAGAGAATCACCTTGAGAATGTTCTGAACACTCGGGGTTAAGTCTACAGATTGTCAGCAAATTTCCAAGCTTGCCAGTCCTTCAATTTCTAAGGACTGTGGAGCCTAGCTCCTGCTTCATTCTGATAATGATCCTTTAGAGCCATCAAAGTCTGTTGTTGAATTGCTTGACTCATAACAGAACAAATTCCAGTCATGCGAAATGTGAAATGATCATTTCACGTGATGATACCATGTGAAATGATTTTCCAGAACTAAAGCAGTAAGATTCATATGTCCTATATTTAGACATCTACCTGACTGCACACACTGTATCTGAGGTATTTAGATGAATCCTTTATTGTAGTCAGTAGAGAAACAGGAATTTGCAGATTGATATTCCCATCTCCTAAGGCAGTTTTTTCTAACACAGGCTATGTGAACAGTTATCTGGAAATGGCTACTCTTGAGAAGACAGGCTTTGTCATAACATATTTAATGTGTTAATGTTAACATGCACTGCTGAAAGATGATTAAATTTATAGACTTAACAGCAGAATTCAAATATTTACAAATGCTACTCATGGATTGTATTTCTATATGTTGAGATATTTCAAAACATAAAAAGTAGCACACATTTTAAGAAATTAAAGTGCTTTAGAGTTTAGGTATTGTATTATATTTGTCTGTTGCTGGTGATTAGCTTTTGTGGTTATCAAGACACTGGATTTATTATTGGCAAGTCCAGAGATTTGAAACTTAATACATTTTAGCATGTATTATTGCACTGTGCCAAAATGTGCACCCAATACACATTATTTAGAATGTATTTATTTGTTATTATTCTCTTTCATGAATTTCAGTTATGCAGTCAAAAAGCAGAGAAAAAAATCATGTAACTGACAACTAAAACCACAACATGAACAGTAAATACTCTGATGTGCAAATTAGGATAAAAATGATCTTGCTAAATTATTTTTGTATTCTAATAACTTATTGAAAGAAAATAAGGCAGGTTCACTTAAAATTTGCTAAAGAGACAGGGAATGAGATTATAGATAACATTAATAATGAGTAGTTCAATTAATTTTAGTTCTGAACAAATGGAGATTGTAAAAGGTTAAATTGAGCTGTAGAACATTATTATACCCATGCATTATTGATTAAATAGCAACTGTGAACAAGATGAAGATCTTTGTGTGCAAGGCTCTGTACAAAAACATCTGTGTTGTCTGCCATATGCAAAATGGAGACAATCTAATAAATAAATAATAAATAATAAATACCTATTTCAATGTTATTTTTCTACTGGTCTTGTGCTTTTGGAAAATATCATTCAGTACTGGTTATTTTCATACTACAGTGTCAGAACTCTTAGGCAAAGAAAACAAAAGGGCTTGAAAGTTTAAAGTAAATAGAATAGCGTTTTGCTTGTATCAATAATTAACTTCTTACCAGTAAAAATCCCACCCTGCCAAAGAGAGAACATTCAAAATATGTATTTTAATCCTATTGAACAAGACAAATGTCCATTATCTTATTTGACTTGTCGTGGTTTAAAACCAGTCAGGCACCTTGTTCACTCACTCCCCCCCTTCTTGCCCTCCCCCTACTCCCAGAGGGAGAGAGGAGAATCGAAAAGAATGCAAGTCCTATGGGTTGAAGTAAGAGCAGTCCAGTAACTAAGGTATAAGACAAATCACTACTGCTACCAACAATAATAATAATGATGAAGGAAATAACAAGGGAAGAGAATACAACACCTCACCACCAGCCGACTGATAACTTGCCCCCCCCAGCCTGACCAAGCACCAACCGATACCTCCTCCAACCCTGCAGTCCCAGCCCTTCCGGGTCACTCTCAGTTACACCCTGGCCATGACGTGCTGTGGTATGGAATACCTCTTTGGTCAGTTTGGGTCAGGTGTCCTGTCTCTGCTTCCTCCCGGCTTCCCTGCCTCCCTGGCAGAGCATGAGACTCAGAAAAGTCCTTGGCCAGACCAAATATTTGAGCGTTATCAGCTCTGTTTCCAGGCCGAAAGTCAAAAACACAGCGCTGCATCAGCTACTAAGAAGGGGAAAAAATTACAGCTGCTGCTGAACCCAGGACAGACTACATTTGAATCCAGAGGAATTTTTGTGTTCAAGACCAAAGATAATGTCAGTGAAGTAGAATCAAGTTCTGAAGCCTCTGAATAGCTGGTGCATTTTATTAAAAATCAATTAATTAATGTACTGACACCCATACATGGACAGAAAATATGTGTGGAACCAGTTGTTCTTTGCACCATGAAGGTTACTTTAGTAAAGAATGAGAGTAATACAGATTTACATTCACATGCCACCAAGGTCCAAAAGACAATAAAAGAAGAGTTGATTTACTGTCTGTGTACAGGTAAGATGAAATGCCCTGGTATTCTGGATCCCTAAGATGAGGCCTTTTGAGGGTCAAACATCTCTCTTCTCCCTTCCCATCTCTCCTCTCTTCCCTTTCCCTTCCCTTTCCTCCTTCCTCTTCCCTCCTCTCCTCTCCCCTCCCTTCCTCTCTAAATTACTTCAGCCAACATTGAGAATATCTGAAAAATGATATTGCTTTTAGATTTATTTAATAATAAAAAGAGCTATTTTTAAAGAATTGAAAAATTTGATCTTGTTCTATTTTCTCCTATCATTCAGTGGTTCCCCAGCCGGAGGTATATGTAGGCTATCTACTCCTTAAAACAGGCACAGTCTGGAGCACTCTTCTCTGCAAAATGCAAAACAGTGTTTCAAATGAAATCAGTATCATTTCCCTATTTTGTGGAGCCTGTATCTGCTTTCCAACCACACTGTGAGGAATTAAGACTTACCTCTGTGGCTCTTAACATTTTAGATGTACACTTTTTAGCCTAGGAAATTCTCATTTTCTTCTTTCTCTTCTTCCTCTCTCACATTGTGCTTTATAAGCTTTTGCAGCAGAACTGCAGTTTCAGCAGATGTCCCAGGACAAAGCTGGCACAATGAAATGATGAAGCAGGCCCTTCAGACCGATGAATGTTACTAAACAATTTGTTCACATACATCTCTGTCTGACTGCTTAACTTGGTCTGAGGGTGGGAAATTGACCCAATTTTCTCTTCATTTGTATGCTTGTCGTGCACTGATTCATGCATCACGGAATTTAAATTATCTTCCCTCATACTGGGAGCTAAAATGTAGTCTTATCTGAAAATCTATCTCTTCTTAACATGCTCATTCATCACATATAGCAATGTATTGCTAAAAAGTAAGCCTAACAACTACAACAGATATAATGGATTCATGTCCTGCTATTTTAGAGGATTTAACTGAAGCACTATTCTGGCACCAAAAGCCATGGTGTAAAATCTGATGCTGCACTTTGTCTGCATGTTCCAAAACCTACTGAAACACAGTGAAATCTGTAGGGGTCTTCCTTAGGCAGATACCAACCTTCTGTGAGATGCTGAGAGTCTCATAGACATCTGGGGAGAGTGTTGATAGGAGGAGAGCTCAGATCCATTACTGATGAACTTCCAGAGCGGAACAACATGCAGAAAGAAAGACAAGATGGCAGATGCATTTAATCTGGTAAGGATACAACCTTGGATTCAAGGACCTCTTGAGGCACGACTTCAAGAAGGAGTGACTTTTTATAAGAGCAAGTATTGATAGGACAAGGGGTAGTGGCTTTAAACTGAAAAAGGATATACTGGTTTCTACACAAGCTTCAAGTTTCCCTCATTTCTATCTGCTTCTGTTTGTCACAAGTCACAGCCTTTAATGTTGCACAACCCACAAGGATATCTACTTAACAAGGTATTTTCTAGTCTGAACTAAGCTTTCTCAAAGGAACAATTATAAGGGAAGGCAGGGTGAAAGGGTCCTGCTTTCTTATAGGGAGGAGGTATGGCTACCTGTTTGTTTTCTTTATTTTTGGCTATTTATTTTATTTGTTCATTTTCTGATCGAAAGTGGATTTAGCTCTGGTGAAACCAAAGTTTCATGGTTACAGTGGCCCAAAGCAACAGTGCAACAGTTAAGATATGATAAAAGTAGAGCCATCACACACTGCACTCCATTCAAGAGTCAGTATTTATCATCATATGAGTGAGGAACAGTAGTGGTCCTTGCCCTGCTTTCACAGTGAATTATGACTGCTGGAGATAGAAGCATAGCGGTTGAGGGAGGTGGTTCTGCCTCATTACTGCATTCTTGTGAGACCCCACCTCGAGTACTGTGTCCAGCTCTGAGTCCTACACACAGGAAAGACATGGACCTCCTGGAGACGGTCAGAGGAGGGCAGCAAAAATGATCAGAGGGCTGGAGCACCTCTCACATGAGGAAAGCTGAAAGAGTTCGGGTTGTTCAGCCTGGAGACAAAAAGACTCTAGGAAGACTTTATTGCAGCCTTTCAGTACTTGAAGTGGGCTTATTATGAAGATGGGGACAGGCTTACTTAGAGCCTGTTGTGATAGGAAAAGGGGTAACTAAAGTAAAATAGGGTAGAATCATAAAATCATAGAATCATTAGGGTTGGAAAGGACTTTAAGATCATCTAGTTCCAACCCCCTGCTGTGGGCAGGGACACCTTACACTAAATCATATCACCCAAGGCCTCGTCCAGCCTGGTCTTGAACACTGCCAGGGATGGAGCATTCACAACCTCCCTGGGCAACCTATTCCAGTGCCTCACCACCCTCACAGGAAAGAACTTCCTTCTTATATCCAGTCTAAACTTCCCATGTTTAAGTTTTAACCCGTTACCCCTTGTCCTGTCACTACAGTCCCTAATGAAGAGTCCCTCCCCAGCATCCCTATAGGCCCCCTTCAGATACTGGAAGGCTGCTAGGAGGTCTCCACGCGGCCTTCTCTTCTCCAGGCTGAACAGCCCCAACTTTCTCTGCCTGTCTTCATACGGGAGGTGCTCCAGTCCCTTGATCATCCTCGTGGCCCTTCTCTGGACTTGTTCCAACAGTTCTGTGTCCTTTAGATTAGATTAGGTAGATTAGATTGGACATAAGGAAGGCATTTTTGACAATGATGGTTGTGAAACATTGGAACAGGTTGCCCAGAGAGGCTGTAGATGTCCCATCCCTGGACACTTTTCAAGGCCGGGCTGGATGTGGTTCTGGGCAACCTGATCTAATTGAAGATATCCCTGCACATTGCAGCAGAGTTGGACTAGATGACCATTAAATGTCCCTTTCAACCTAAATTATTCTATGATTCTATTAGACAACCAAGGCTTTCTTCATCAGTTTTGTGTGTCTTTATTTTATTATCTTTGCCTTGAGGAAAGACTGTAAGACAATACATTATCCTTGAGCACAGAAAGAAGTACTTTATCGTGTAAGGAGTTCATCTAGTTCAGTAGGACAGACCATTTGGAGAATAAATGGCTACTTCCCTGCTTGATCTTCAGGTTACAAAACAGCAGAAACAGTCAAGGACTAAAAATATCTATTCCAACTGTTGTGAGAAGGCTTACTTCAGATTTGATTCAAGATTAATCTGGGAGTTCAGGCTAGCTCTTACCTGAAATAAAACTGTTCATCTGCCCTTGAACACCATTGTAAGAAAAGGGATGAAGAACAATTTTACATCTTCAGTTGAGTACCTACGAGACACAGGCTAAGAAAGCAACACAAAATATGCAGCAAGACCAAATGACTCCAGATCTGTGGGTCTAAACATATGAATAAACCCTCTTTTGTTTGGAACCAGAAAGGTTTTTCTAGTGCTGATTCAGTGCATCAGTTCCCAAATTCCATCATGCTCCTTTACATGAATTTACTCCACACTGTCCATAGACTCTTTGTTCTAATCTATCAGTGATATAAGACTGGAGGTGAGGATTAAAAAAGAAAAAGCTATACAGAAGGAAAAACAGAATGATTTTTGTTTCTGTGGTTTGTTTTACTTTTTAAGTAAATTGGAAGTATGTGATGCACAGACAATGGAAAGGGAAAATACTTGTTAAAGTTATGTCCTTTGCAATTTTAACTTCATATTTCATCTCAGGTAACTGAAGTAAAACATGCTGTTTCAAACACATGAAAAGAAAGAACAGCGAGTTGCCAAAATACTGTTCTTCTGGACAAAGGAATATTATTCTTAGAACTCTGTGAAGAAACTATTAATTGATGACAACTGTAAGACAAGAATTTGCCCTCATTTTCTCCAGCAAAGCAGAGGAATAAGGAAGAAGTGACTTCCCTAATCAGTTCATTCTTATTCAAAATATCTGATACGGTTTGGTTCAGAGCACAGAGCTTCTGCAAGAAAACACACAGGGAGAAGATGTCATTTTTAAAGAACAGATTTCTGCTCATATACCCTGCAGCAGATTATCTTCTTGCAGCTGAAAGGACACCAGGGTTCTTCAGTTACCTTTCCCAGCTGGCTGTGTATACCCTTAATATCAGCTTTGTCCTCTAACAAAAGTTTTTGTTTGGTGTTTGAGAATGGAAGATCATGGAAGAAGTTTTATCTTTATTCTCTACATAAATACCTAGCACAACTTTGACTCCTGTATTCAATCTGTACTGACTGGCATATGAAATTTGAGCCATGTATTTTTGTTATCTTTCTTTTTTCAACATGACATTATTGCTGAAGGCAATCAGATTTAAGTGAAATGCTTAATGAGAGAAAAAACGTGTATCAGAAGGGGAGAAAAATCCATGTTGTAGGATAAGGATGTCTCAAGAGTCACAGGTAAAGAAGAAGGAAAATCTATCTGCACACATCTCTGTATAAAGCATTTACTTAAGACAGTCATTAGGATTCCTTCCAAAGGATCTTTAACTCACCTTTCAGAAAGAAGCATGGCTAAGCCCAGAAAGAAATCATATAAAAGATACATGCTGTAATGCAGGGACAAATCATCTTCTTATCTGAAAATGGTTTAGGCTCTTCTGACCTGCTGGGTTTATTTAAAAGTATAGAGATACATTATGGAAAGGAATAAATAGAAAGAAGAATGAGAAGAGCTGTTTGGCTATGTGTTTCCATCCTGCTTTATATTCATTTCAGCAGTAACTGAAAAAGCACGAAGAATGTTATGGAAGGTGATGTCTTCTTGACTTTTCTGGAACTACTCATTTAAAGTGATGTCTTACACATGCCAGTTGGACTTTACAGAGAGACCTTTCCACGTTTACTTACAAAAACAGTGCTACAATATCCACTCACTGGTTGCACTAGGAATATTTTTCCTATTAAGAATTATTCATTTGTGACTGGGTGGTGGGGTGGAGTATTTTAGGACATACTAAATAGCACTACATGTCTGCATTTAAGCAAGGGAATTGCAAGATAGGTACCTCTAGCTGCCAACATTAACAGTTGTCTCAAAATTCAGTGTATTTGCCTTCAAGTCAGGGATTTCTTTTGAACTGTGTTCACAGACAATTAGCTGCAAACCTAACACAATTCTTTAGTTAATGCCCTATTGTATTAATAACATAAATTGATGGGCCAAGTTTGAATGTTTCCTTAATGCCTTCTTTAGGAGTTTTTCATTTGTGTACCTTCAGGAGTTGTTGTCTGCCCAGTGACAGCAACTCTGAAACTTACTCATGAAACATGCTTTAGTATCAGTGTCCACAGAAGCTGGTGGTGAAAGAAAAAGGATGGGATGTGATTTAGTGAAGCATAAGTAGACTAAGATGAGAAATCTAGAGTTCAGCTTTCACAGAAAAATTCAGGTTTTTCCAAGTGGAAATTTGATGAAGAGCAGCCAACGCTGGAAAATGCTGGGAATTTTCTCAGCCTCATGATAGAAATTATCAAAGCAATGAAGTCTTATGATTAACTAACTGCCCAAGTGCCAATGTATTCAGCCATGAGAGACCTCATTTCAAGTTGTGGCTTAATATAACTCAGATCAAAGCTTCCTGAATTCTAGCTGAATGCCCCAAATTCCATATTATAAAATAATTCTCTCTTTACCTAAGTGAAATTTAATTATTCTATAAAGGGAAAAAGCCAGAGAAATTCAATTGAAAATATAAAATATCAAAGTGCTTAGATGCCTTCACCATAAATCTCCCTATGTATAAGGGCTGTTTTTAGAACAGAGACTTCACCCTGGGTTTTCCAGCCTGCTTTAGCACTATGCCTATCTGAGTTCTTGTCAAAAGAACAGGTATTTTCAAAGAGTAAGGGGATTTGGTTTCATCCTTATGTAGAATGGACCTGAATTTCTTTGCTGATGGGAGATGAGTTTGCAGCTCTGCTATGGGACTTTTTTGTCTTTCTTTAACATAATCCTGAAAACATAAAGTAAAACTGTGCTCATTATAGAAAACCAATTATTTGTAACCTGAGGCAGCTTTCTAAATTACTGCTTTCTTGGGGCTCCCAAAGTTTCCTCCAATTCAGCTGCTAAATTGCAATAGTTTCCCCACTCCTGAATTATGCACAGTCCCTGATACCTATGCAGTGTGGAAAATACATACTGAAAAATTACTGGAAAGTGTCTGTCAAGCAAAACAAGTGTCAACTTAAAATTCTTTTTTTTCTGCTTCTTCCTGTCTTCCAGCTTCTCCTAAACCATTTCCTTTAATCAGATTTACAACCAGGACATGCAAGCAGTAACCCATATACTTACCAATGGGCACTTCTAACTACACATTTACTTAGGCATTCAAGCTACACGTCAGGTCTCAGCTGTTTATCGATTTTAGTCCATTAAAATAGATGGCTTTGTTTAGCATTGAAAAAGTGAACAATTTTCCTGACACCAACCACTTGTTTAATAGTCTTGGAATAATCTATATTTCATTAAAATGATGACTTATTACACCCAAACACTCTCCTGTCTTCTTAACTATTGATTTAAGGCAGTTTAACACTTGTATAGCATGTAATAAATTTGTCTGGACTGGCAGCAGTTTGTAATAAAGTCATTCTTAACTATATAAACACTGAATTATCATATATTAGAGATGTTCCTCAGATTAGTTTCTGGGAAAGGATCTTTCCCATCAAAACAGCACCAGTACTTTTTAGTTTTTCAAAGCCTCATCAAATCTTTAGGTAAGTAGAAGGTACAACAATCAATATTCATAGCATGATTTATAGGAGAAAGAAGCTTTCCACTAAATGCTGACCATAAACCCAGTACTGTAAAGTATTTAGTACAGTAATCCATCTCTTGGATATTTTAAACTGGGCATTAATGGTGCTGAAAAGTCGAGTGGCAGTGAATCACCTGTATGAGGGAGAAGCAGTTAGGATCTTTATTACTGGAAATGATTTGAACATACCTAAGCCTTTTAGCCATTTATTCTACAGTCAGTGACTTCCTATATTCTCCTGTTTTTTTTTCCTTATCACATTTTAGCTGCTGCTATCACTAAAGCTTTGCTTTGACATGGTAGAATAGATTCATCATTTCTGTGCTTACAAAGAAGGCAAACATCAGACAGAAGCAGGTTTCAAACATAATCTGCTTTATGAGCTGCCAGCAGATACTCCCCTGCTATTGTCGTTCCACTTCAATTCACCTGAAGAAACCAAAACAGACTCTTAGTTAAGAGAAAGCAAAATAATTTTCATAGAAGCTGTCTGTGAAACACAAAAGAAGAAGAATGCACAGGGAAGTCCACTGAAGATACTAGTTGCTTCCACACTTACAACAGATTGGCAATACTCCAAACATGGTGTTCTCTTCCCTTGAAGTATTATGTCTGAAGTCACTGTCTGGATTTAGTCATATTAAAAGGGTCATTTCAAATCTGATATTATTTCATAGGGCAGCTAGTATTACAAAGGGAAAAAATATTCCCTGCAATAGAGGCAACATTTTGTAGATAAGACACATTTGCTACTTCTCAAGTACACACAAACAGTAATTTCCTCCCGTTGCCCATCTAGAAAGAGAAACTAGAGGAAGAAAACAGCTCATTTTAAGTAGAAAACCACAATGGCTAAAGCAGAGAAATGTTCAGGAAGAGCCAGATGAGGTTTGGAGCCTTTTTCTAAATTGGACTTCAAAATGACTCTGATAACCCTGAAAGACAGCAGAATGATACTATTATTTTAGTTTTTCAGAAAGAACATCACCATACGGAGAGTTAAAGTCAAGCAATGGTCACTTGCTATTTGAGAAATCTACAGACAGAAATGACCACTGTCCTTTAATCACCCAAGAAACATTTTCAACTTTTCTGGTCAAACAACCATCAGTGCAAGGGAGAAGCATAGTATCAGCAATTCCTCTGCCACACCACCTTAACTTACATGTGTGCAGTAGGCCTAATGCTACCCCCTTACTGCATTAAGATTTAACCAGACAAACAGTACTGTTCCTACAATGTAGTTTGGACACTTCTAGGAAGAATTAGCCCTGTTGCGCGTGAGATGATACAGAAAGGATACAGCCAAACTGGCACAATCCCTGTGATTCATGAAATCTAATCCCACCTACCTTTTTTGTATCAGTCAGCTGGTGAGAACAGAGTAGGCCACAACAGGTCTGAATTGCCTCAATGGGTTCTATGCAATTAGAATCGTAGAATCATAGAATAGTTAGGGTTGGAAAGGACCTTAGGATAGAATCATAGAATAGTTAGGGTTGGAAAAGACCTTAAAATCATCAAGCTCCAACCCCCCTGCCATGGGCAGGGACACCTTACACTAAAACATATCACTCAAGGCCTTGTCCAACCTGGTCTTGAACACTGCCAGGGTTGGAGCATTCACAATCTCCCTGGGCAACCCATTCCAGTGCCTCACCACCCTAACAGGAAAGAATTTCCTTCTTATATCCAACCTAAACTTCCCCTGTTTAAGTTTTAACCCATTACCCCTTGTCCTATCACTACAGTCCCTAATGAAGAGTCCCTCCCCAGCATCCCTATAGGCCCCCTTCAGATACTGGAAGGCTGCTAGGAGGTCTCCACGCAGCCTTCTCTTCTCCAGGCTGAACAGCCCCAACTTCCTCAGCCTGTCTTCATATGAGAGGTGCTCCATTCCCCTGATCACCCTCGTGGCCTCCTCTGGACTTGTTCCAACAGTTCCATGTCCTTTTTATGTTGAGGACACCAGAACTGTACACAATACTCCAAGTGAGGTCTCCTGAGAGCAGAGTGGAGGGGCAGGATCACCTCCTTTGACCTGCTGGTCATGCTTCCTTTGATGCAGTCCAGGATACAGTTGGCTTTTTGGGCTGCAAGCGCACACTGAAGCCAGCTCATGTTCATTTTCTCATTGACCAGCACCCCCAAGTCCTTCTCCACAGGGCTGCTCTGAATCTGTAGCTGTGCCTGGGATTGCTCCAACCCAGCTGTAGGACTTGGCACTTGTCATGGTTAAACTTCATGAGGTTGGCATCAGCCCACCTCACAAGCGTGTCAAGGTCCCTCTGGATGACATTCCTTCCCTCCAGGGTATCAACTAAACCACACAGCTTGGTGTCATCAGCAAACTTGCTGAGGGCGCACTCAATCCCACTGTCCATGTCAGTGACAAAGATGTTAAACAAGACCGGTCCCAACACCGATCCCTGAGGGACACCACTCGTTACTGGTCTCCAGCCGGACATTGAGCCATTGACCACATCTCTTTGCATGCGGCCATCCAGCCAGTTCTTTATCCACCGAGTGGTCCATCCATCAAATTGACGTCTTTCCAATTTAGAGACAAGGATGTCGTGTGGGACAGTGTCGAACGCTTTGCGCAAGTCCAGGTAGATGACATCAACTGCTCTACCCCTGTCCATCAGTTCTGTAGCCCCATTATAGAAGGCCACCAAATTGGTCAGGCAGGATTTCCCATTAGTGAAGCCATGCTGGCTGCCACTGAGCACTTTGTTGATTTTCATGTGCCTTAGCATGCCTTCCAGGAGAATCTGCTCCAAGATTTTGCCAGGCACAGAGGTGAGACTGACTGGTCTGTAATTCCCTGGGCCATCCATTTTCCCCTTCTTGAAAATGGGGATTATATTTCCCTTTTTCCAGTCATCGGGAACTTCACCTGACTGCCACGATTTCTCAATATGATGGCCAGCGGCTTCGCAACTTCATTCTCCAGCTCCTTCAGGACCCGCGGATGGATTTCATCAGGACCCATGGACTTGTGCATGTTCAGATTTTTAAGATGGTCTCGAACCAGATCCTCTCCTACAGTGGGCCCAAGGTCTTCATTCTCACAGTCCCTGCACCTGCCTTCCAAGACTTGGGTGGTGTGGTCAGAGCCTTTGGCAGTAAAGACCAAGGCAAAGAAGTCATTCAGAACCTCAGCCTTCTCCAAATCCTGTGTAGCCAGTTCTCCTGAGAGCTTCCAGGGCCTACGCTGTCGCTAGTCTGTTTTTTTTTATTTGCTACGTACCTATAGAATCCCTTCCTGTTATCCTTAACATCCCTAGCCAAGTTTAATTCTAACTGGGCCTTAACTTTCCTAACCTGGTCCCTAGCTTCTGGCACAACATCCCTGTACTCTTCCCAGGCCGCCTGTCCTTGCTTCCACTTATTATAAGCCTCTTTTTTCAACTGAATTTTCCTCAGGAGCTCCTTATCCATCCAAGGAGGTCTCCTGGCCCTCCTGCTGCACTTCCTTCTAGTTGGGATGCAACACTCCTGAGCTTGTAGCAGGTGATCCTTGAATATCAACCAACGGTCTTGGGCCCCTCTGCCCTCTAGGGCTATATCCCATGGAACCTTAACTAAGCAGGCTCCTGAAGAGGCCAAAGTCTGCTCTTTTGAAGTCCAGGGCAGTGAGCTTGCTGCACACTCTTCTCACTGTCCTGAAGATCTCAAATTCGACCATATTGTGATCGCTGCATCCAAGGCTGCCCTGGAGCATCTCATTTCCAACGAGCCCTTCCCTGTTGGTGAGCACGAGGTCAAGCATGGCACCTTTCCTTGTCAGCTCCTCTATTACTTGCAAAAGGAAGCTGTCTTTCACACAATCGAGGAACCTCCTGGATTGTTTGTGCCAGGCCATACTGTTGTTCCAACAGATGTCAGGGTGGTTGAAGTCACCCATGAGAACAAGGGCCTGTGAGCGTGAGGCTTTTCCTATCTGTCTGTAGAGTGCTTCATCCGCAGGTTCTCCTTGATCAGGCGGTCTGTAACAGATGCCCACAGTAATGTCTCCCATAGCTATATTTCCTTTAACCCTGACCCACAAACTCTCTGTGGACTGCTCACCTGTCCCCAGACAGAGTTCCATACTCTCCAGCCTATCCCTAACATAAAGGGCAACTCCCCCTCCCCACCTGCCAGGCCTGTCTTTTCTAAAGAGCCTGTAACCTTCCATTCCAACACTCCAGTCATAGGAGCCATCCCACCATGTTTCTGTGATGCCTATTATATCATATCCCCGTAGACAAGCACACATCTCTAATTCCTCTTGTTTGTTCCCCATGCTACGGGCATTTGTATAGAGGCATCTGAGCCAAGCTCTAACTGAAGCCGGCTCATTGACTGGAGTGGCTGGGATATCTCTACATTGCTCCGAGCATTTATTATAGGTTCTGGTAACTGACTGGGTGTGTTGGAATGGAATGATGCCCCCCTCCCCCAACACATCTAGTTTAAAGCCTCCTTGACCAGTCTGGCAAGCCTCCTACCAAAACTGCTCTTTAGCAGCAGCTCCACCAGCCCCCACTAGACCTGGCCTACAAGCTTGCGTCCCGTGTTCAAGACACCCAAACCCCTGACTATGACACCACCCTTTTAACCAGTTATTAACCTGGCAAATCCTCCTAGCTTTTTTTAGGTCCTCCCCTGTACCCTGGAGAATTGATGAAAAGACCACCTGAGCTCCAGAGCCCCTAACCACCTCCCCCAGGGCTCTGTAGTCCTTCTTTATGTTCCCCAGGCTACTACTATCTATGTCCCTAGCACCCACATGTATCACCAGGAGTGGGTAATAATCCGTGGGACTTACTAGAGCAGGCAGCCTTTCTGCCACATCCCTGATCTGTGCCCCTGGTAGGCAACACACCTCCCTTGAGATGGGGTCTGGCCAGCAGACGAGTGCTTCTGTCCCTTTCAGTGTAGTGTCCCCTACTACTACGACCCGCAGCTTTTTCCTAGCAGCACCAGTAGAGATCTTCTTTAGCAGGGCATCAGCCGGCTGTTTCTGGTGCGAGTGAGCTTCCTCATTAGCCCCCTGCAGGACAGCAAAGCGGTTCTGCGTGGGGACAAGGGATTTAGGGAGAAGCCCCTTGCTTTTGGTTGCCCTTTTCCTTCTTTTTTTTTTTTTGTTGTTTTTTATTTGTCACTAATTCTCAGCTTCCCAGGTTAACGGCCTCCTTCTTTCCTTCATGAGGTAGAGGTGAAGCTCGAGGTCCCTGCACAGTTTGGGCCGGGATCAAGCATTCCTGCTTCCTCTCAGCTTCCCTGACATCTCGCAGTCTATTGACAGTATCCCGCAGCTCAGCCCCTGCTGCAGGAGCACCTCCACCAGGGAGCACCGAGTGCAGCCCTGCCCATTGTGCACCGTCCCCTCACCAGACCAGTGCAGGCACTCTCTACACCCCGAGCTCTGCACTGCAGCCTCCCCTCTCATCGGCTCTGTCTGGGTGCCTACGCTGCCACCGCCGGGGCAGCCAGAGCAGAGCTCCCGGACCGGGCCCTGCTCACACGCCGAGGGCTCACCATCACACGCCGAGGGCTCACCATCACACGCCGAGGGCTCACCATCACACGCCGAGGGCTCACCATCACACGCCGAGGGCTCACCATCACACGCCGAGGGCTCACCATCACACGCCGAGGGCTCACCATCACACGCCGAGGGCTCACCATCACACGCCGAGGGCTCACCATCCCGCTCGCCTGCCCACACAAACCGCCTCCACCCGCTCTGCTCTCCGCGCTCCCTGGGGCAGGTTTTTACCCCCTCAGGGCTGGTGCCGCTGCTCCTGGCTCCGCCCCCTGTGAGTCAGCTGCTCGCTCTCGTCAGCTGAGCTGCCGGCTCCTGGGCAGGTCCCGTCGAGGACTCGAGGCTCCCTCGGTGGCTCTTGTCGCTCGGAGTTGAGGCTCCTGGACGCTGATCTCCCCCCGCTCCGGTGTTGAAGGCGTCCTCTCTCGAGCTGCTCATCTCAGCAATTCATAGACATTACAATGATGACCCCTGTCCTAAACCGATGTCTGCAATATTACTTCTCCAACCAGTCATGGTTACAATTAACACATTTAATCCATATGTTTTCTGCTTACTGTAAGAAAGCCAGACAAGGTATGTATCACTGAATTTATCTCAGTAAATGAGATATGTGTTAATAATAATTTATAGTAAAACATAAAAAAAGAAGGCAAAGCACACACTGTGTGCACCAAGACTCATTAAGTATTTATCAAGAAACACTAATGTAGACATGAAGTAATAGTCTTGATCAATTTATAGGTCACTGCTTTCTTTTAACCATTTGATGGCATCTTTGTTGTGGCACTCTCAGGCTCTTTATCACATTTGCTTGTTTTTTCTCACCTACCCTGTATAATCTGCTTTGGTACCTACTCATCTTGTTTCCCACTGTCAGGTAAAACAGACACCTCCTGCCCTTTAGCACTGCTCCTCTCCCAGTCTGCAGACCCATATTTTATTTGGCAGAAACCAGAAGCATAAGGAAACCATGGGACAAAGGTGTATCTGTGTCTTGCCCTGGTATAGGGAGAGACGAGACAAGATTTGCTTCTACCTCAAGGTAGAAGTAAGTACCTCAAGGTACTTATTTACATGTAGATGTCTCTGTGAGGATGCCGATACATAAGAATCTCAATTTCTGTTACAGCCAGTGGGCAGCCAGAGTTTTATTCAGTTGCTTAAACATCCTTTTGGGACTGGAAGGTTTGACTAAAGGTTTACAGGAGACCCATAGGACTAAAACAGCACCTGTAGAGCAGGCAGGTGGTATTAGAGCAGCTCAGATGGCACCATATGACTGTTTTTAGGTATCTGAATAGCACACCTAATTGGTGGAGCCTCGAGCACAATTCAAGTACCCCTAAAATAAACATCTACATTAGTTTAAATCATTATCCAGCTTCCAATGACTGATTAGATCTCATTGGAGTGAAGTGGGAATTTACACATCTGATGTAGAAGTACAAGCCTCACTTGAAGTCTCTTAATCTTTCACTGAATCTGTTTTTTCTACCAAACAGGGCCTGGGATCAGGATGACTTTTAGATGAAGCATAGCCTACATTCATACAAACCAAAAATCCTATCTCCATGACACAGTGCAGTGACCTGAATAAAAACATATGCCAGCCTTGAATAAACTCCTCTGGGAACCAGCAGTCAGATAATCATAATAGTGTTGTGCTCTTCTAGGGTTTGTATGTCAATTTTCTCATTGAGAGCTTGTTCAGGTACTTCTCAACGTTACACTGTACCTTTCTGATATATCCTGAATGCCATTCAGTAGTGTGTTAAGTGATGTAGCTAACATCTGTCACATGTAATTTGTCCTCTTTTCTCCTTTCCCCAAGGGAGGAATTATGCATGCAATGTAACGTTTTGTTTTAGTTAAGAATTTGTGCTTGCTGTTTACACATAAAAGATGCTGGGACAGAATGGCTGTAAGATGAAGGTCTGCTGTGAAATCAGAGCTCTGAGGTTTTGCCCTGTTTTAAACCTTCATAAGAAGCTGGCCTTCTGCTTAGCCATTTGTAAATGACTTCCCATCTACAGCAGTCAAAAGGGGAAAGTATTTAGCTACTCATAAGGTTTTCTTCTATTTGTGTGACTGAGAACACGAATATGCTGTTAATTAATAGTTCACTGAAAGGTGGTAAGACCTTTTCACCTCTTGATCCATCTGTGGTGGTTGCTGTGCATACAATAGGAAGGCAGGAGTAGAAGTGTGCGCTCTATGAAGACAGAAAACCAAGCTTTACAGTGACCTTTATTTTCTGTCGCAGCTTGGTCCATGTTATCATACTGGTTTTGAAGGTATCTCTGCAAAGGGCACTATTTAAGTAAGACCTCTGTTCTTACTGTTTTCTGCTATTAGTAGGTGAAATATTAAAAGGCATCACCAAAGCTAGAAGAATTTAAACACCACCACCCCCCACCCCCCCAAAATATAACCTGTACTTGCGTGAAGGTAAAGAAAACGTGCAACAGATATAAAGGGAGAAAGCTCATTCCTCTCAGCTTACCGAGTCCTTAGCTCACCAAGATGTCCTGCTTCTCAGGTACACCTGAATATTATATGAAATCAAGTTCTAACACATTTCAGACTTTATCTGCTATAGATCTGAATTTAGTTAAGTTCAGGGTAACCTCCAGGAAAGCCAGAGCTTTGCCATATTTGCAAAAGCATACCCAAAAGGATGACATTCCAGTGTCTACTAATTTAAGTCTAATTGAAGTTTCTCCTTTTGTACCTATGCAGTTCTTTTTCCTGAGAACCCTAATGAAATAATTTCCCACTAGTCCTCTTTCTGCATGAGAGGATGGTTTGAGAAGAGAGAACAAAGTTGGTTTTCTTTTTGCATGTAACTCATATAATCATGGAATGGTTTGGGTTGGAAAGGACCTGAAGATCATCTAGTTCCAGCCCCTTGCCGGAGGCAGGGACAACTTCCATTAGACCACGTTGCTCCAAGCCCTGTCCAAGCTCACCTTGAACACTGTCAGGTACGGGGCAGCCACAGCTTCCTTGGGCAACCTGTGCCAGCGCCTCAGCACCCTCACAGGGAAGAATTTCTTCCTTATATCTAACCTAAATCTCCTAAATGGGTTTAAGTTTAAACCCATTCCCCTTTGTCCTATCACTACGGTCCCTAATGAAGAGTCCCTCTCCAGCATCCCTGTAGGCCCCCTTCAGATACTGGAAGGCTGCTCTGAGGTCTCCATGCAGCCTTCTCTTCTCCAGGCTGAACAGCCCCAGCTTCCTCAGCCTGTCTTCATACGGGAGGTGCTCCAGTCCCCTGATCATCCTTGTGGCCCTTCTCTGGACTTGTTCCAACAGTTCCATGTCCTTTTTGTGTTGAGGACACCAGAACTGCACACAATACTCCAAATGAGGTCTCACAAGAGCAGAGTGGAGGGGCAGGATCACCTCCTTGGACCTGCTGGTCACGCTTCTTTTGATGCAGCCCAGGATACGGTTGGCTTTCTGGGCTGCAAGCACACACTGAAGCCGGCTCATGTTCATTTTCTCACTGACCAACACCCCCAAGTCCTTCTCCACAGGGCTGCTCTGAATCTATTCTCTGCCCAACCTGGGATTGCTCTGACCTAGGTGTAGGAACTTGCACTTCACATCGTTGAACTTAATGAGGTATTCATGGGCATTTATACTACAGGTTGCTGAAATGATAATTCTGTCCTTCACAATTAAGATAACATTTAAAAAATCATAATGAAATTCTCCCACATTTACAACTACATGGATTCCAGAAAAAAGAAACCACTCAATTCTTGTGGTTCAGATTAAACTCAAAATTCAACCTCGTCAGCTCCTAGGCATTTGCTTTTTTTAGTGTTCATAACCAACTCTGAAACTGAGTACAGGCAGCAAAATAGTTACACAGGCTTACTCCAACTCTCTATACCAAAGTTCTTCCTACCTTTTAACCTCCCTAAAATGGGGAGGAGGAAATACAATCAAGGTCTTCTGCCTGCTCTTCTCAGCATAATGAATCCTCCCCCATGTTCATTTAGTTCATCCCCACTATAAAAATGACTTTTTCAATCAAAGCATTGTACTCCTTCCAAAGACATTAAGCCAAATGACAGAACATGAGTTGAAATGACAAGGACAAGCTAGCTCAGAGCAAGGCAAGGGGAGTTTCTGAAGTGAATGATTGAAAACGAACACATACCAGGACTTTGCCCAAGGACTCAGCAAATTGTTCCTACAGAGAAACTTATTTTGGATCACGACCGGAGACAGATTAGGTAGTGAACAAGAAAACTCTCTGCTATTTGGTTTGCTGTTTTGTTTTCGTTTCTTACCTGCCATGAAAAATTCTGCTCATTATTTATGGGGTTTAAACCTAAGAATAAAAATGAAAAGGCTAAGACCAATCTATAACAAAAGGATGAAACTAGGCATCTCGGAATGAAAGTCATAGGGAATGGTGGGTTAATAAACAGGAAACGAAAAACACCTTCAGGAAAAACATGCCTGATGCCTACACTCAGCCTGAATTAGGAACTTGAAGATCCTACACAAAAATTAGGACTCTTGGAATCAGGTGTCTAATTTAGATATTAGTAAATGGGTGACTGCTTCACTTTTGGCAAGCAGCAAGGCTTTCTACTTTTAAGAATACAACCACAAGTCTACATCATGTGCCATGAAAACTAGAGACCTATGTTACCTTAGGTTACTTTGGCTGACCCAAACCCAAAGGAATAAAACCCACATCTGTCACATCCCAGGTGCGGGCTATTTTGTAGACCTGGGGTTATGTTTCTCTAAATTCTTCCTACTGATGTCTTTCAGCTATACACAAGCAAAGGCAAAGTTCCTAGGATAAGAGAGCAATAACCAAAAAAGGAACCTGACACTGTGACTTTGTGGTTAGGGCTTTACACAGGCACCAACAGCAATCTGTATTTGCAGTGCAATAGTGTACAAACAAAATAATGGAAAGCATCTCTATTTCAAACTAAGCAATTTGGGACTCTCCCTTTAAAACTGTTTAATATGAGATTTAACTGCTTTGCAGAGGTGGTACAAGGTTTATGAACCACTCTGTCTAGGGTCTCTATTCTCTATCAATCACTGTATATTTGAAAGGGATCTTACACATTGTATATCCCAAAGGAAGAAATTAGCAACAAAGACCTAAGCAGATTTCTGGTATGATAAACCACAACTTTTCTGAGAGCCATTAGAGGTTATTGTGCCAGCTGTCTCTTGAGGAATTCTTTTTATATACCTAACCTGATGATGAGAGCATTTATATACTAACAAAACTCAGCCCATGCATTGAAACTCCAAGGAACCATTTGTCTCCTTAGAAACAAATGCATTACATTTATAGTGATAAAATGAATTTGCCTTCATTCAGGATAAATGATTTAACCACTGGATGTGGCCTTTTTTTCTATTTAAATATATACGTTCACAATACTTCAAGGGATAGTTGTAGTACTTTTAGTTCTTTTAGTTTTAAAGATCACACTATGTGGCACACATATCGGAGCAAGCATTGCTGTAGCTGATTTAGCTTTATCTGGTACAGCTCCCCACAGCTACACATTCAGGTTGTGAGACCAAGATCCATCCCAAAACTCAGCATGCACTACCTGGCAGACAAAGCAACCCCTTTTAATAATCTCATCCACTGGTTAAAAAGAAGGAAGCAGGATATTCAGCTAACTATCATTTGGAGATGCAGCTTCTCCTCATCAGAAATAGGTTCCCAAAAACTTGTGTTATTATAACATTTTCATAATTATTTGGACTGGGTTTTGTTGTTGTTGTCATTGTATTATGCACCAAGATATTTCTAAATAGTTACAAATAAAAACTAAGTAAAAAGTTAAACACTATTTCTTTCCATCACCATCTTTTCCCTTTTTTTCACAGAAGAATTTCATATTTGAAGAACTTTATTCTCTGCCTGTATTTGAAACTGAATTGTGAAAACCTTTTTGAAAAAAATCATGTTTTTCTGCATTTTACTTTAGACTTTACTATATCTCACCCAAGAGGTCCAACCAAATCCAACTGACTCACAACTTAGAAACCCTCAATTTTTATAAACAGAACATTTTGTTTGTTCTCAGTCATTCAAGACAGGTGTCAGAATTCCCAACACTTGGTTCATTGAGTAAAAACAGGAAATTTCTATTTAAAAAAAAAGAAATTCTGAAAATGTGTGCAGTCCTTTACTATGAAATTTTCTTTACTATGAATTTTCTATGAAAATTCTCATAAGTGTCTTCACATTAACCTTTTTTCCTATTGTATTTATTAAATGTGTAAGTTAGAAACAAGTTCTCCCTCTCTTAATGACGACTTGGTCACCTATAGGTAAAACCAGTGAGTACCCTGTCTTTAGCATTGTCTTCTTATTATTCCATAAATATTCAAGAATATTTGTTTCAGAGTTATCAGTGCATTGGAGGGAGATGATTATTTTTTTTTTAAACTGGATTACGTTCTCCCACATCTTCTATTTTCTCAGTCCTAAATAGATGATAAACTTGATTTTTTAGCATCTCCCTCACATCACTGAACATTGTAGCATATTTCTGTAAATCCAACAAGGGTTAATTTTTTGCTAAAACCTGCAAAATACCATTTTGTGATCATGAAACATTTTCTTATCAGGTGTCATAAACTCTTTTAACTCTTTCTTCCCTCCCTCTTCCCCCTGTAATGTGACATATTTTTCAGATGCTTCCTCTCCTTTGCCTCATTTTCCACAGAAATCAGACTTCTGAGTGTGTATTCCACTATTTCTCTATTTTTCAATATAACTTCACAAAATGTTGGTTGATTTCAACCCAATTTAACATTGGGCTCAAATTCTCAAACAGAAATTAGGCTTCTAGAGGTCTTTTTTTTTGGAAAAAACTCACAATAGTAACAATAATTAAAAATTCCCACCCTCAGTAATAACTCTTATCTTCTTAGATAATAGCATCCATTGATCAAAAGATACAGATCTATATGAAGTGCAGTACCATCACTGCAGTTGATGCCACCCTGCACAATCATTAAGTACATTGATTAAAATATTGCTAAATGCAATTACAATGTGTTGCAAGTCACTGAAATCATCAAAGCAACTTTGCCTGAGGCCAGACATTGGTCATAGCCATGACTGACATGCTCAACCATCACTTATCCAGTAATGCTTCCTTATAACTTGACCGTCACATCCAGGGTTGCACTACTTAGAGCTTGACTACTTGTCTGAATATCACTGACCATCAATGGAGACATTCCAGGAGTCTAATAATTCCCTCATGACCTTATTCATGTTCATAGATCATTCACTGTGGACACCACCTATGCATGTTCATCTTTTTCTGTAGATAATTCAGAGCACAGGCAGCTGGATCACCCAGAACTCTTTCTGTTCACGTGCAGTGTCTCTTTGTCCACTATTACAAATAGAGATTTTCTCATCTGCATTTTGTTATCCTGGCAATAGCAAGGTTTCATGGTAAGTAATGGCCATAATCTATATACTGTACCTGCAGTGATGAAGACCTACATGAACCTCATCATATCATAACTGCTGGCAGCCATCTTCTCCCATCTATTCTCCCAAGAGGTCTTGGTGTTTCCATTTCCTGCACAGATTTTAAATGAGAGAAGATGCACTAAACCCGTTTTCCTACAACCACACAAAATGTAAAGGTTTATGTTATCTTAACTCCTTTAATCTTCACCAGTCAATCCCTTTCTCTGGTAACTTCTTTTTAAATCCCAGGTTCTCAAGAAATACTTTTGTCCTTCCTCTTATAAAAGGAGAATACAGCTTGTAATCAGGATCCACAAACATTCTGTCATACCCTCGGTCATCACAGACCACAGCAATTTGTAATTGCTCGTGAAGTATACAGCTTAGTCAACAGTTAAGATGGGTTCAGATCTCCCACTCAGTGGATGCCAAAAGATTTCTCTTTCCATCTTTATCATCTTCTAGACAGCAAGCTGCTTGGGCAGAGGTGTATACCTGTAGAACTGGCAGCAGTGAGCATTTCCTACTATCAGCAGTACAGGAGCTCTGCTTTGTCCTTACTCATCCATAGAAGAAAGTTTCCCTTCCACAATTCCTTGTTTGGCAAAACCTAGTTCCACCTGATTTGACTCCGTCTCAGGAGATGACAGCAAATAGAACCCTAAATCAGTTTCTTCATTTCCCCAGCTGACTGAGAACAGCTGGAAATGAAGATCTACAGAGTATGTGCAATCACAGCACAGTGACAGTGGTTTTCTTATGTATGTAAACAAGATGATGGATTATCTATGGACAAATAAGCTTCCCTGTAAGCAAACTCATCACAGGCTTTACCTGTGGTTCTGCTGTGATCTTCAAAGGTACTTAATATGAACAACACATGAATCAAAATGCCAAGTACTGTCCCTTTATCTCATTTTTTTGTTTTTGTTGTTTTCTAATCTCCATTGCAGTCAACAGAGATCTGCGTGGACATATATCAATTTACACAACTTAAGACCCTGATCCTATCACTGCATTTTGGGACTGCCTCCTTTAAAGGAGACCTTTTTTTTTCCCTGAGCTACAGAAAAGCAATCAAGATAGGCAATGCATGGGAAAAGGGTGACACTTTGTGGCTATACAAGAGAACTAAGGTCCCTTCATCCTTTTATGTATAATTCTTTTTGTATCTCTCTTCTTGATATCATAAAAATGTAAAGGTATAAAAGTAGGATGGACTTTGACCATGATTACACATACCTTTTATTAAAACTAAACTAAAGCCTCCAAATCACCAACATGAGAATGATTTTGAAGACATGCTTGTGAAATAATAGCTAAGCATGCCATTGTAAAAGTTACCAAGTGTTTTGTTTACAGTCCCATATACATTAAAGAATCATAGAATAGTTAGGGTTGGAAAGAACCTTAAGTTCATCTAGTTCCAACCCTCCTGCCAGGGGCAGGGGTACCTCACACTAAATCATCTCACCCAAGGCTCTGTCCAATCTGGCTTTGAACACTGCCATGGATGGAGCATTTACTACTTCTCTGGGCAACCCGTGCCAGTGCCTCAGCACCCTCACAGTAAAGAACTTCTTCATTATATCTAACCTGAACTTTCCCTGTTGAAGTTTGAACCCATCACCCCTTGACCTATCACTACAGTCTCTGATGAAAAGTCCCTCCCCAGCATCCCCATAGGCCCCCTTCAGATACTGGAAGGCTGCTATGAGGTCTCCACGCAGCCTTCTCTTCTTCAGGCTGAACGGCCCCAACTTTCTCAGTCTGTCTTCATATGGGAGGCGCTCCACCCCCTGGTCATCCTCGTGGCCCTCCTCTGGACTTGCTCCAACAGCTCCATGTCCTTTTTATGTTGGGGACACCAGAACTGCACACAGTGCTCCAAGCGGGTTCTCATGAGAGCAGAGTAGATGAGCAGGATCACCTCCTTTGACCTGCTGTTCATGCTAAATCATATTCAATTTTGTTTTCTAGGATCCTGAATCATATTTGATTCAGGCATATTCGCAAAAGTTAATTTAGGAAGTAAGATTTTCTGGAGGATTTTGCATCTCCCAAAACCAAGCTAACTGCTTTCCTTGATAGAGAATTTTATTCCCTAAAGACCTTCCTGTGAATTCAGCTACTTTCCAGACCTTTCATTTTATAGAAATAGAATTAATGGAAGTTTCAGTCTTTCTGCAGACACTTTATCTATAGTCGATAATTGCTAAAACTCACCAATGCCCAAACCCAGATTTGGCTATGGAAAAAAGGGAGATAAGAAGTCTGATGTTGATGTAAAAAAAAATGTTCGATGCAATGAAAATAATGAAGGTTAAAGAAAATTATCAATCCTTTACTGATCAAATCAAATTTTATAAGCCACATCATGACTGCATCTGGATTGCCTATTATTCTACATTTGTAGCAGCTATAAAATGCCAACAGTGTGGAAAGGAAGAGATGAACCTGTCAACTACTTGTACTCTTAATACGCTCATCTTCTTTACATCAGGTCAATGCACTTCATGCTGTTCCCATGCACCAGGGTGCCTGTAGATATCTTCATTTTGGTAGTACCTACTAGTGAGCCCTATCACACCTCACTTAGTAAGATGCTTTTCATCCTGGAATGATACAAGACACATACACTAGATACTAACTGTTGTGAATAACATTTCAGTGAAAAATTATCTTTTCAGTTTCTTTGGCCACTGTTAGGACCACTTGCTTCTGGTGCAGCTTTACTTCATAGAGATATACTATCATAGAATGGTTTGGGTTGGAAGGGACCTTAGAGATCATCTGGTCCATGTTACTTTGAAATCACATTTGGCTCAAGTGATAGAAATGCCTCTTGGAAAGAAGCTGGTGTCAGTGGCACTGATAGAGAGAGCACACAAGCTAAATCTATTTTATGGTCTGTTCCTTCCGGGAATAGTATACTTCACGCTTTTTTGCTTCACAACACCCATGAAATTAGTGGCATAGTAAGTCCATTCTGCAGGGATAAAAACTTGGATGCAGAGTCATTTTAAATGCATTTACAATTAACATAGTGGAAAGAAGCAGTAGCTGGGAGTCCTGCTTCAAAAGTTCTTTGTTAGCAGATTGATTGACTTTAGACTAGAAATAAAAGAGCATTTGCCTAGCTACCAAGAGCCAGACTGGGTCATTGTAGCAGACAGTCAGACAGCAGGCAATGAAGGAATAAAGCACAGCACTAAATCAGAATGCAAGCAGTCACCCCATTTTAACACAGGCACCCATGGAAGCCTTAATATTGCTGGAAAAAAATCCAGGGGAGACTAGGTGCCACTCAATCCAGCTAACTTCAGGCGCTGGCTTTAGCCTGCTGAACCTACCTATTGGCTCATTTCCCAGTGCTTTCTCTATTTAGCCAAGGGAGGAGAGGAGGTTCCAGCAGGGAGTCATTCAGAGATTCCAAGGTTATTCCAAGATTCCAAGTTCAGTGTCTGTGTTAAAGTATAGGAACATTTCATCTAGGTATATGAAGTGCATGAATGGCTTCAGGCTCCTTGTCCGGGTTTTCCCAGATGGATTCAAAAGACCATTTATTTCACCTCCTTGTCCTGAGGCATGATTAGTTGCACACCTGCTTCATTCCTGACAGAGTGTTTTCCATTCAGTGATGGAGACCTCACAGCTTCCAGAGAATCAATCCACAATGCTGTGGTGTGATTCAGATCAAAACTTCATCATGTATTTAGGTGTCCATAGTGCAAGCATGTCTTCTAATGAGCAAGGGTCTAAGCTCCCACTGCAATCAGTGGGGAATCAGTCAATTTTCAGTATCTGAAGAAGCTGTTCTGTCTTTCTTCAACTGCTTTGGTTTCTGGGCTCCTGTTTATTCTTGTCACTGTCATCTTGATTAACTTTAATTACTGCACATTATTAGGTCCAAAACCTGAAGTTCTATCATTCCTTAGGTATTACTAGACTTGAAAGAGACAGAATTAATTTACATCTTTTAGAGTCTTTGCTACCCAAAATAAAGTTTTCTATTTTCACCCTGCAATATTTTGGGCTCATATTTGAGTTGTTCTCTAACTCCCAGATGCCCTTTCTGTAGATTTGCTACAGCCGTATTCCATCCTATAGTTACGCAGTTATTTTTTTCCAACTGTAACATCTCACATTTGTCTCTACTGACTGATTCTCATTTCCCCCCACCCCCTAGTTTTCCTTTAGGCAAGACTGTTTTACCAGTTTGCAAGATGACTTTCAGTTCTATTCACCTCGGCTCGTGTATCTGATTTCTCTCTCAGGTTCATATGATCAGCAAACTGAAAAGATGAACTCTTTTTTTTCCCAATTGTTTACACAGCTGATGAATGTATTCATCAGATACAAAGTAGATTGAGGCAGAACCCCACAAGTGTATTTTTTCTCTTTTGTAATGGTAGCTATTTTATGTGAATTCATATGGCAGTGATTCCATGTTTTCTTGTTTCTATTTCTTGTTAGAAACTTGACAGCATGAACCAAAACCTGTCTAAAATTAAGGTTTGTTTTTTGCTATTTATTGTCTCTATACAAAAAGATAACTCTGTCTTGGAAGAAAATTACGGTGATTTCATATAATGATATAATTTGGTCTTGCTATTGGTTTAGTTCTTCAGTTCTTAAGGTAGAGGTAATTACTAAAAACGTGATTATTTTAACTGGGAATTTATCAGGTCTTTGTAATTACTTTTAATTTTTGCTTTCCTTGTTCAAAGAAGAAATCTCAGAAATCTTCTCCTTTTATCACTAGTATTAGTATTTCCAGACATCTGCTCATCATTGACCTTTTACAGAGAAACTTAAGAACCACATTAATTTGAGTATCAGATCAAGATTTTCCACGATGTTTCTCTTATAACTCAAAGAATGATTTCTTGTTAACCTTGATGTCTCTTACACACTGCACTCTGTACTGCTCTTCAGTGCTTCTATATTTCTGCCTACATTTTCATGCTATTTTTTTTTTCATTTTATATTTATGTTAATTTTATTATTCTATTTCTTGTGTGGTTTTGTTTTTTTTTTTCTGAGTTCAAGCTTTAACCAACTTGCTATTTCATTAAAATACTCTCCTTTGGGTGGGGCCAGTTCCACGCACGCTGTCCCTCACCTAAAAAATCCACTGCACAGGATGGAAAGGTTTACTCTCACTTGTCTGTATGGACAGGTGAGGGTCAAAATGGCAGGCAATAAGGTGCATAGGAAGCTGCAGATCCAACCTTGCATGTGGGTGGACCAGGGCATTGATCGCTTGAGATTGCCCCAGGAGATGACAGTCCTGGTTGGACACTTTCTGATTGCCTAAGAAGCCTTTTTTCCAACCAGATTTGCCTATCCCACATGCCCTTGGTCGTCGGGCTTGTAGTAAGCATGGGTAAAGCCCTTCTGAAATCTTCACTCGCCAAGCCAAGCCATCAAAGTACTCTCCTTTATATGCAATGGAATTGTTTGCTTTTGCCCTTGTTTTACCTTTTTTTAAAAAATGTCAAGCCTCCTTCAGTCCTTCTCACTCCAATTCACCTTTCCTGTAATTTAAACTAGAAGTTACTTAACACTACTAATGACAGACAATCTTGGTGCAAAATGTTCTCTTACCCTTTTCCTTTAGTTTCTGAATGATCCTCAGTCATTTTCTATTGGAAGTACAGTCATATGCAATTACCTCAAAGCTCTGCTGCAGCAATAAAATGTATTCCTGATTATGTATTAAAGCTTTCAAATCTTTGTGTTTATCTTCATTTCTCATGTCAGTACACAAATAGCTAGGATGCTCAGCACACCAATTATTTTATACTTGTCCGTAATATTATAACCTTCCTGTGATTAGGTTTACCCTCATCTCCATATGGTAAACTGCTCTCTAAACAGAGTGTTGATGGAAAGCGAACATGCAGAGGTAGAGGATGCGAATCTCCATCTGATACCATGTCCTGGGTTTAGCAGTAGCAGACATTTTTTCTCCTTCGTAGTAGCTGGCGTAGTGCTGTGTTTTTGACTTTCGGCCTGGGAATGGTGCTGATAGAACTGATGTTTTTAGTTACCTCTCAAATATTTTGGTCTGGCCAAGGACTTTTCTGAGCCTCATGCTCTGCCAGGGAGGAGGGGAAGCCGGGAGGAAGCAAAGACAGGACACCTGACCCAAACTGACCAAAGAGGTATTCCATACCACAGCACGTCATGGCCAGGGTGTAACTGAGAGTTACCTGGAAGGGCTAGGGACTACCGGGTTGGAGGAGGTATTGGTCGGTGCTTGATCAGGCTGGGGGGGGCGAGTTATCAGTCGGCTGGTGGTGAGGTGTTGTATTCTCTTCCCTTGTTATTTCCTTTATCATTTTTTATTATTGGTGGTAGCAGTAGTTATTTGTGTTATACCTTAGTTACTAAACTGTTCTTATCTCAACCCGTGGGATTTGCATTCTTCCCAGTTCTCCTCTCCATCCCTCTGGGAGTAGGGGGAGGGCAAGAAGTAGGGGAGTGAGTGAACGAGCTGCCTGACTGGTTTTAAACCATGACATAACACCATATCTGCACTCTCGTACACTGCATCATTGTGTGGCTCATAGCTTTTGGTGAGGGAGCCACACCATCTCCCAGCTTTTTCACCCAGCATCTAGCAGTGGTTCTGTTCCATGAAGTTCTATTTCCTCAGAGTCACTTATGTTCATGATTTTGGTAACTCCAAGAAGACATTAAGCCTAAACAACCTTCTGGGCTAAGCTTAGACCAGTGGTATTTACTATGTTAAAAAGCCCAATATGCTAACACTTGCACTGACAGAGTAACAACCCCTGTAAAGAAGTAACAGATTCTTAGCTGCCATGTCGACCAACATAAATTATGTTTCCAATAGCAGATTGCTTGCTTTTCCCCAAAGTTTCATTAAATATCTACTGATAGGATTTGACTATTGTTAGCCTTAGGCTATGTTTCCATGGCAGCCTCATTGCTGGTCATTGCATTTCCCCTGCCAGCTGTACATTTCAACCTTCTTCCTTACTAGACTTTCTGTAAAGGTCTTACAGTTTCAAAATCCAGAAGAAATACATTAAAATAATGCCTTCTTTTGAGATTTATGTGCTGATAGAAGGGTTCAACAAGAAACAAAAAGAGGGAAATGAATGGGAAGATGAGCCCGGAGCATGATCCATAGAAGAGGGCAAGGACTATGGCAGCCAGGAGCTGCATCTGCCACAGAAATACAGGTTCAGAAATACAGGTTCAGAAATACAGGTTCAGTTGCTGACATTTACAAATCTTGGCCATTGCAGATGTCAGCAGATGCTGCCTGACTTCCAGCTGCTGCTCCAGGAGATTATATATTCCCTATAGGTCCTGCTGTTGAGCCAGAATGAATGTCTCATGATACCTCCGGGTATCTTACGTAGCACTAGATGCCCAGCCATCAGCAGTTGAGTTACAATCTAGTGTGCAGAGTGCTCTTGTCACTTCCTAAATTACTTGCTGTCCAAGCTATTGCTGATATTCCCAACTCCCAAATTCCTATCCTCCACAAGATCCGTGCACTATAACAGTGTGTGATACAACTGACCACCTATTTAGTTTAAAAGAGCTTATAACATAGCAGAATGCTACATTCTCAACGGCATGTACTCAACACTGATCACCTTGTGTGGAGATCTTCATGCAACCAGTACTAAACAGTAATTTTCCACTGGTATTCTTAAAACAAAAACATCTCATTTCCCTCCTTTCAGGTACCTTACAGTGAACATTGTGACCACACTCAGGATATCTTATTTTATATTACAGATGGATGGAGCACAATGTAATTAGTGTCTAAGCAGCAGCAATTATGAAGCTGAGACCCATGATCATGTTGTAAGTGCACTTGAAAGTGTCTCAGAAAAAAAAAAAGCCAAAACACAAAACATGAAAAAAGAATCATTAGTTTCTGAATGGAACACAGTATAAGTGAAAATCATCAGAAGACTTAAATATAGAGCAGTGGCATATACTGGCTCTAAGAAATTTAGATCAGCTTGTTTATTATTGGAAAGAAAGACAATTTTCATGGATTTAGTCAGAGCACCCAAATCTTTATTAAATGCACAAAAAATTTCATTACTCATTTTTCACACTTTCGAGGAGCTTGCAGTGCGATGTTATATTTTGGCTTCTTGAGAATAGCCTTTGCTAATCTATTTTACTTCCTAAAGATCTCTCTCCCTTTAATGCAAAAGTATTTTGAGAGCAAAATATGTTCAAATTTTTCCCAAGTTATTACCTTCCTCTACATGTCTGATTTGTTGTAACTCTGTGGCCTGCTACTTTATTTCAACCATCGAGCTAAATATAGTCTGATTGTGTATTACTGTATATTTCTGCTATAGTCCTTCACACTCTGCCTGGCCTATACCCCTATGACATTTTGTGGCACCTTTAATCCTGTTTCTGCTCACCTTGTGAGATCGGAGCCTTGGTAGCAGGTCATTCCCTAGACAACAGACCTCTAAGGAGTGCTCAGACGTCAGAAGAAACCATTGCTGCTGGTTGTCCATAACCTTGTACTTTTCTCCATCGTTCAGAAACAGTCTGATTTCTGTGTGGCACCAAAACCCTTCCATCTCCTTAGTTGTGCAGTTGAATATATGAGCTTCTTAGTGTCAGATCACACAATTTAGACCTGTTAAATCTCATGCATTAAGCAGCACATACATACCACTGACTTCATCTTCACAATACTTTACTTTCTACCTCTGGCTCACACACCAACAGACTGTGACAATGTGGCCTCTTTCCTGTCCCATATGCCCATATCTTTGCAGCTGAGTCAGTCCAGCCAGGAAAAGACATTGGTCCTGAAACACAGCTGGGAAGATGCCATCTCATGGGGCCCTAGACTCTAATGAGGGTTGTGAACTTTCTGTGGGGAGTAGGTTCCCATGGACACTTCCCAGCTGTATGATTTGACAGACCACAGCCATATTTCATGAATTAGGTGTGGATTAAGTATTTTAAATATTTATACTAGATTTTTTCCTATGCAACTTTTCTACTTCATTTTTACTGTGTTAACAGTGAATGTTATTTGGCCACAGGCCTTACGTGACCTGAAACAGAGACCACGGGATGTGCAATTCAGATTGAGCATCACTCAGCAAAGTAGCAGAGGAATAGGTCAGTAATGAAACTATGCTTTGTATGCTGTAACGTGAGCAGTTAACTCAGGATTGATCTATATATATAAGCTAAGTAAGGCCAGGGCAAACTCCCTGGTCTATATTTGAGCTCTGAAACTAACAGTTTCCCCATCAATGACTGGGCACAGCAGTGGAATACCATAGGCCAGGAATTCTAACTAGGGCATGAATGCCACCACCCAATCTTCAGAAAGAAACTTCAGTCAAGATCATTTGGTAGGGTAGACATAAGGCATTCCTGACATTTGCCCACAGAACAAAGAACAAGTCCTAGCCCCCCTTCTCCATGAAAAAAGCAAAGTGAAAAATTAATGTCTATTTCCTGAAAACAGAGCTGAACAGAGTAAAATAGGGACTCAAGTAAGGTTATACCATGCAGAGTGTGAGAGCAAGAGAGAAGATACAGCTTTAAATGTTGGAATAATAGAAGAAAATGAAGTCGACGTCAATATAGCAGGACTGAAGAGAAGAACTGTGAAAAAAGACAGCTTATTGAGAAAAAAATGCTTGTTTTCCAGGATATTAAAATTGACTGTATCTGAACCAGATAAAAAGTGATGAGCTGTAGAAGGAAGAGACATCTGACTGGCTGTAAATGTTAAATTGATACCCAGATGCCAAACAAGAACTAAAATGAAAAATCCACCTAGAACCAACCAGAGCAGAAGACCTAAAGACAAAAGGGGAAACAAACAAACAAACAAACAGATGAAAATTGCTGCACTGTTGAAATTCAGCTGATACATTAGATACATGGGAAGATACACAGGTTACCTAAACCCAGGGATTTTATGTCTGAAAAGCAAAAAAATAATCGGGTTTACAGTAGCAGATAAAAGCAGATTACATTTCTTTTCCCAGAACCAATCGTGAAAGCAACGCTATTAGAAGAGACAAGACTTGAAAGCTGTAAGGCACAATATGGTAGTGGCCCCATGGGTCTAACATCATTGTGGTTGATCCAGGAAGACAGCAGGATTCACATGGGAGTTGTAAGAGAAAATACCTTTGCAGACATTTCCCATTTCTCAATTAAGAGGAAGGTAAGTGGCATTGCTTGAGGAAGTATTTTTGCAAGTTTTGGAGACAAAAAGAAGAACAGGTGTTGTTTTATGAACACTGATGTATAACTAAAAAACCAGAAGGAAATTAAAAAGAAAAAGTTGTGGAGATACCAGTCTGTGGACAAATGTTGAAGTCAGTATGTTCCCTAGGTCAGACATCCACCTTGGAAAGAGAGGGATGTAAAGCAGTGCTCTTTACTTAATATGCCAAATATGGACACCTAGCTTCTATTATCACCCATATGGAAAGTCATCCAGTAATCCTAAATACTAGGAAGAAGGAAAAAAAAAGGGCTTTTAAAATTAATTTTAACTAGTACTGGTAACACTGAGACAGTTATTTCTATGTGAGAACTGTTATATGGCTCTTGATACACATATTTGGTAGGATATGTTCTGTAACTAGAAGGTTATGAACTAATAACTTTACAACTTATTTATCAGGCTCCAGATGATTTTGTCAACTCATCTTTTCTCACATTTCTTGGGATATTACATACATGTGAGAGGGAGATTTACTGATAGCAATAAAAGTGTCAAGTACCTGTGACAATCAATATTCACACAGCTTATACCCAGTAAGTGGGAGATACTCTTGAGAAATAGTTTCATATAGACATTATGTTGAAGTATTTTGACTACAGAGAATCAAAGTTTTCTGAAGTGGAGCTGTTCATTTAAGCCATTCTTGATTAGCCTTATTCACTAAGATCTAGCACATGGCTCAGAAGTAACTAGGCCATCTTTAAATTCAGGTAACAACAGTCTTAGCCTTTGCAGTTTCATCTTAACATTATTTAACATTGCTGTATCCTGCTAGTGTTTCTCCTGAGAAAGATGCTGCATTTTGGTAGTAATTATAATTTTGTCTCTGGTTTAAGCTCTTTAGTTAGGTGCATATAGCATTTCAAGAAGAGAATAATGGCATCTTTATATCCCTGGTAACTGATGCCAGCTTTCTGTAAAGTGGGCACACAGTCAGGTCTGGCCTTTTTTTGAGGCTCTAGTTCATTCCTGCCTTGTCCTTGTCTTTGTAGAAGCCGTGTTACGGTCTGGACAACTTTCTTTCCCACTCATCACCCTACCTTGTCTGTCTACATGACAAATAAATCGAATCATCAAATGGTTTGGGTTTGAAAGGACCTTAAGATCATTCAGTTTCAAATCCCAAGCCTTAGGTAGGGACACCTTCCACTAGACCAGGTTGCTCAAAGCCCCAACCAACCTGGCCTTGAACACTGCCACGGATGGAGCTTTCACAACTTCCTTGGGCAGCCTGCTCCAGTGTCTCACCACCCTCACAGTAAAGAACTTCTTTCTTATATCTAACCTAAGTTTCAGTTTGAACCCATCACTACTTGTCCTACCACTACAGTCCCTGATGAAGAGTCCCTCTCCAATACCCTTGTAGGCCCCCTTCAGATACTGGAATGCTGCTCTGAGGTTTCCATGCAACCTTCTCTTCTCCAGTATGTTCCTTATGTGATGTAAAACTGCCTTTAAATGCATACAAACCTAAGATAATACAGTACAAAGACATTTCTTCTCCAGAGTTCAGCCATGTGCCAGCCAGCTTGCTTCTTTGCTAATTCCTATTAAAATATTCAGCACAGAGTGTATTTTATCAGCTAGATGATATGACAGGAGAGTGTTAGAAAATGCCTGGATGCTCACAAAATTGCTCTAAAGGAGCCTTCTCTGACTACTCTTTGTTTGTCCACACATATACCAATATCACCAGATGACAAACCAATAAAGAAGTAATCATTATCATCGCTGATGCCACATGATATTTAGTAAACCAGCCTCAACACAGATCTTATGTTTCTTGGTAATGAAGGTGAAGACTAAGCTATATAAAAAAATGAAAAAGAAAAAAACCCACAAAATAACTGATTAACAGAAAATCAAGCACTGTATGGCTGTGCAGAAGAGAGTTGAAATGCTATGTGAAAAATCCAGTCATCAGAAAGCACTGGAGTAATTGGACTAGGAATGTGGCCAGTACTATACATAGGACCCTCAATACAGAGGCTTCTTCCTAGAAATTACAACGTAAGTTATGTCCAACAGGAAAATAATAGCAGAAAGCCAGTGTTTTGAAAAATGAGGGCTCTTAGAAGAAAATCTCAACAGGAACTATTTGGTTTTCATTCAGTCAAGGTCTTTTAATAGAAAATAGTTGTTTTTCTTTACTAGATGAGAATGTAACTTCTAATAAAAATGTCCTCATAGGAATATCTAAGGAATGATAATGGTTTTATTTCCATTTGAAAACTGCCCTGGGTACCTAAAGAACTTAAAAAAACCCTAAACTTGTCCCAGCATGACTGACCTAAGATTATATGGAAAGCAAACAGGAACAGAGATTTTTCCCGATCCCTTGAGTAGCAGTTTCTCTTTAGAAACATTTAAAAAAGGAAGAATCTTTCACTTGCTTGACATAGGGTGAAATCTTATTTCCCAATGTTATAGCCTTTCCATATGAATTTACTAATCAATTCACCACATTCACAGACACACAAACACAGCCTCGCAAATTATACAAAAATAAGATTATGTTTCAAAGAGTTATAAAAATTATTATCCTGTAAATAAGTAAGTCTTAAAGTCTCTCTGGCAAGGGAAAATTAACCTCTAGGGAATAACCACTTTGGAAGGAAACTGCTGTGTCAAGTGAAAGAACAGAGAACTGTCTCTTCAGTCCAAACCTCCTGAGTTTCCAAGCTGGCTTTTAAAACCTCACGCACAGCACCAACCGTGCAGTGGTGAACCAGACCATCCAGTCACTTCCACCCACTTAGGCCCCATTTATTCCTTCATAAAAGAAGAGAACCTCAACATTCTCAACTTTGGAAGCTAGTGGATATTGACTCTGGTGCAGTAGCTGACCCATTTATATTGTATTAAGTCTCTCACAAGAATATCAGGGTTAGTCCTATCTGAATTTGCTTGAAGGGAAGGAAATCCCTCTCTAAGAGTATTTCTTTTTTTGCATTGTTTGGTACTTATTTGCAGAGAGAAATAATTTTTTAAGAAGCCTTGGTTAAATGTGCCTTCTGTATTGTGCCTTTTTCTACTTTCTACTCACCTAGAATCACAGAAACATAGAATGGTTATGGTTGGAAAGGACCTTAAGATCATCTAGTTTCAACCCCCCTGCCATGGGCAGGGATGCCTCACACTAGACCATGTCGCCCATGGTTTAAACATTGACAACTCTTGCTTCTCATTTCCTAGACTAGGCTCTAGATGCCACAAAATGTGTTGTGAGTGCTACAGAAAAAAAGACAGAAGGGTAAATAGACAGGTAGAGGACAAGATGGCCTCAGTCTATTCCTATCATCTAAGAACAACCAGAATTATTTCCTATCTCAAAATGTTCTTTAAAATTCAACAGAACCTTTTTTTCTTCTATTTGATCTCACAACATAAAAGTATATTAATCCTAGATTAAATAACACTATCATTAGTGGTGATATACTAGAATTGTAAAAAAAAAAACAACTGTATTTCAGCATTTTCTGTTACCATCTCTCTGTAGTTTTCCACAGTGAATAACACTATTTTCCCTTCTGAGGCTTGAAACTGGGAAAAGGGTCATAGGGTTTTGTGACCTGGTGGTGACATTAATTATGATTAGAATCAGAGAAGTTCACTGATGGGAAAAGGGATGCTGTAATGTAGTTCCAAGATCAGCATCTTTCTCAGATCTTTTTAGACACCCTCAACAGTTTTTTTTCCTGGCTCTGAATCTCTCACTGTACCATTTTAGCACTTCACTTTGTATCATCCATCAGAACACAGATCAAAGCATTTTCCTTCTCCCTTACTTCCCTCTGGGTGACCCTGCTTTTCTCTATCTCTATGGCGTATGACTCCTAGGAATTCCAACTGGGTTTTCCCTGTGAAAAAATGATCTTTAGCAGACATTGGGACATACATAGGCATCCCTCACTTAAACATCACTCTTTCTTTTATGAAGTCCACAATAGACAAGCACCTATTTGTATCCTCCTTAAAAGAAGGATCTAAAGATCCTACTTCTTTAGAAGGACCTAAAGGTTGCCCAGAGAAGTTGTGAGTGCCTCACCACTGGAAACATTCAAGATCAAGTTGGATGGGCCTTTGGGCAACCTGATCTCATGAAAGATGTACCCTCCCATGCAGGAAGTTGGGATAAATGATCTTCAACCACCGTTGATCTTTGGTTGTTAAAATGATCTTTGCTTCCAACCAAAACTGTTACATGATTCCATGATTTTCTGCATTTGCAACTTCAACCACAAAATACTTCGCTGTTTACTGAGTTATGTTGATCCTTTCCCTATAACCCCACTAAAATGGAACTGAGCAGGGTACTAAGACATGGCTTGTTTGTGGATTTCCTGCAGTGTTTAATGAACAATATTAAACCTTCAAGGAATTCAGCTTATCCGACAGGGGAGTATGAGTTGAAAAGGTAAACACCGCATCTAATTGGGGACCTGCATATCAGCACTGCTCATTTGAAGCCCTCTAGCACAGTTTTCAGTCAGTGCATAGATTATTAGAGTGCTCTTCACTGCTGCATCAGTTAGGGAAATCCAAAATGTTTCACACTGTCATGCTTTAAACAAAGTCAGCCATAAATCACACAGTCGCTCTCTCACTCCCCCCTTTTTGCCCTCCCCCTGCTCCTGGAGGGATGGGAAGGAGAATCAAAGAATGCAACTCCCACGGGTTGAGATAAGAACAGTTTAGTAACTAAGGTATAACACAAATCACTACTGCTACCACCAATAATAATAATGATAAAGGAAATAAAAAGGGAAGAGATTACAACCCTCACCACCAGCCGTCCGATAACTCGCCCCCCCCAGCCCGACCAAGCACCGACCGATATCTCCTCCAACCCACAGTCCCCCGCCCTTTTGGGTAACTCTCTGTTACATCCTGGGCATGACGTGCTGTGGTATGGAATACCTCTTTGGTCAGTTTGGGTCAGGTGTCCTGTTTCTGCTTCCTCCCGGCCTCCCCTCCTCCCTGGCAGAGCATGAGACTCGCAAAGTCCTTGGTCAGAGTAAACATCAGTGTTATCAGATCTATTCCCAGGCTGAAAGTCAAAACACAGCACTGCACCAGCTACTAAGAAGGAGAAAAATTGACTGCTACTGCTGAACCCAGGGCACACATAAAGAACAGTCTGTAGCTTTCACTCTATGCATGTGTCCTTGGAGTAACAAGTAGTGCTGATCCATCCCCTGTTTGGAAACAGAACTCTTCAGAGTCCAGTTTAATGAGCTGCATATGCAATACCTGACTAAAATCAAATACATTATTTTTTGTACTTGGAAGTAATCCAATAGCTTGCTTCTTTGACCTATATTCCATGTGTGTTTAGTTCATCCTGTAGCAGAGCCAAAGCCTGCGGTTAGTACTTCATTAATATGCTTCTGTTAGACTCTCATTTGCACTTCAGTTAAAATCTCCAGATGCTGGAGATAAGTAGATCCATGAAACCAATTGCAGTGCATATTCCAACCTGCAAAACAGTGGCATACTTCTCTAAATAGGATAATATCCAGTTAAAAGCTGTCATCCCTCAGCACTTGAAAAGTAAGTTGCACTGTTTTAAAGTGGTACTGTGGATAATGACAGATGGGAATGGGGAAAGAGAGGGAAAGGAGAAATAAAAAAGGCAGGACTTTAGTCAGAAGTGTGTGTATATTGACATGTTTTTGCTAGGAACAAAATAACATCCTAAACCTAAGTTCCAATTAAGTAATTTCCATTAAGATTGTAGTTACTCAGCAAAACAGAACTAACCCCTTTGAGTCAGGCAAGCAAACACTTTTTTGCCTTTTTCTCTTTTTCTTTTTTTTAACAGATCTTCATCCATTTTTCAATGAGAGAGGGTTTAATGAGGCTGGGACCTTTGATATGCCTAAGGGAATAACTATTTTATTAATACAGCTGATTTTTGTTGTTATTACTGGAAAAGTATCCAACAATTTCAGGAATAGACCAAGAAAGAGTTCTTTCCCAGGTCTTACAGAATAAAACCTAATGAGTACAGTCAAAGGTGTGGAGATACAGATTCTCACACAGAAACATGGCAGTGATTACAACATACTAAATTTCCATCTCCTCTCTTTGAGTTTCATGACAAAACAGTCATTACAAAATAAAAATCTTATACTATGCACCTAGCTATTTCCCAGGTAACAAGTTTCATTTCAATTTAAGACACTGCAGAAATAACTTGAGGAATTATACTTCATCCACATTATGATTTTGATTAGGACCAGTAGTAAGATTTTGAAAGGAATCCCCATTTCCTATTTAGTTCACAGTAGTTGGAGTTCTTGGAGAGAATAAAACTAGAAGCTCTGCTCCAGGTTTGAACATAATGCACCTAATGGATTAATATATATACCTAATATATAATAATGTACTAATAAGAGATATAATAGTGGATTAATAAGAGACAAGTTTCCATTGCTTAATCAGAAACTTCCACAGATGTTCCTCATATGCAGGAATGTTTAGTCTTCATAAGAATCACAAAATCATTTAGGTTGGAAAGGAACCAACCTCCTCTAGTCCAACCTCCTGCTCAAAATAGAGAAATTCAACACTGAATTCAGAGCATGTTGTTCAGGGCTTTATTCATGGCTTCATTTTCTTGATCATCTCCTTGTATTCAAAGGCTGCAACTAAGTCTCCTCTGGAGCTGAAATCTTCCAGGCTGAAAGACCATTCCTGTCAGCCTCTGCTCATAGGGCAACTGGCTCAGTCCCCAGCCAACTTGGTGACCCCCTGATGAACTTGCTCTTCTGCTTTTCTGTCCTGAATGGACCCTGGCTCACAGATTTCATTGCCAAATTGGGACCAGCAAGTTCTGCTAATATACCCAGCACAAACCCATTTTTATCCCACAGCTAAGAAGCTCCTTTCACGTTCCGTCAGTATGTAATAGTGTTTCTAGCTCAACCCTCACAAAGGAGACAAAGAAGACTTAAGATGGTTCTGTAAATGCAGTCATAGTGTCATTCTGAATGCCACAGGGTCTTTTTACTTCATCTCCAGCTGTTCTTCCAGAAGGGTGCTGGTGACCTGTAGATCTTTTGTCATATCACTGAGACAACACAGATGTCAGAGATACCCTAAAGTGTCTTAGGCAGAACCAGACACCTTTATTTAGACAACTAAACTGAGGCTCCAGAGATCCAATCAGTCTTTAAACTTTCTGCCTTTTGTCCTATGAGACCACTGAACTGGTGGATGCTATTGATATAAACTGAGCAAAATCTCCCCTGAGGTGGGATTAAGTAAAGCTGGCCTTTTCCCAGCGAGTTATGGCTCTTGCTTTCTCACAACTTGCTAGGCCATCTGCGAGTAGGTATTATCCTTCCATAAAAAACTTTTGCAAGTGGAAACTCCTGTCATTTTAAAGTCTCTTTTTAAAGTCAGTGCTTTTTGCTTCTTTATCATCAACTGATAAAGAAAGATGCTGAGCCTTGAAACTGTGAGATGGAGTAATAGTCCTAGTACCTTTAAATTAAGCTACAAGAAATATATGTGCCTGTTTGGTGCAGAGAAGAAAAGCAAACTGGAAAGCTAGTGTGATAATTTGTTGTGCAAAAGGGAGAAAATAGCCGTCAGAGGCAATGCTCTGAGAAGGGATATAGAGCTGATCAGACATCAGACAACCCCTGCAAACCACTCCACCAAGACTGACCGACTGTGCTCTGCCCATAACTGCAAGATTTAGCGGGTCATTTTGAATATGCTGTTTAAAAGCAGGAGACAGAAGAGCACTAAGCAGCAGCTTGAGTCAGAGTTTCAAGAGCAGGTGAAGAAGAGCGACATGTGATAGGAAAGATTCTTTACTTATATATAAAAAGTCAAGAGGTGTCAGAAAAATATCAGGATTTCTGGTAGCTTCTTGAAAGCTGTTCTTTGATCCACGCAAGGCTGATCCCTCTCTTAACTCTTTTAGCAGTCTTTCTCCATTAGGGTATTTCAGCAAGGCAGCTATCAGGCATTTCTTCCCAGGAAAACTATTTTTATATTCACTTCATGCTGTCAGGTGACTGGGCAAAATAATTCAGGGTTTTGATTACTACTTCTTAACCCTATGGTTTGTTTTTCCCTCTGTCATTCATTCTTACAATAGACACTATTTTTTAATCCGTTTACATTATCTACCAATGTCTCGTGTGCTTTTATTGTCTCTACAAGCTACATTTACTAGATAGATGGGGTATCATAGAGGCAGACAACTATATATTTAATATCTTTTGTTTTTCTTTGACATCTATGCATAATTTGCAATGACACAGACTTCCAAAGGAACTTAAAAATGTGGGGAAAAAACAAATTTCTAGGTTTAGTCAAGCAGCAGCTTCAAAAATTCACTTTCTAGTGTAGTTTTATATGAAAAAAGTCATAGCCCCTTTGAGGCTTCAGTAATTCCCTAATAACACCAGCTAAACTCTAGTTCAAGGTTTTTTTTCAAGCTTATCCTCTTTCAGACCTTTTTCTCTGAAAACTATTCTCAAACACTACTTTCTATCCCAAAGGCTGAATTATGCTTTGGGCTGGGTTCAAAGCACCAAAGCTCCTGCAGAAGGTTATCAATAGTTGACCTGTGGTTCCTATTCCTTTGCCTGGTAACACAGATCTGGTAGTTGCAGCAAGGTACAGCCTAGAAATCAAGCCTGGTGGCTGGTGACGCAAATAGAAGAGTCAGCTCAGGGCTGTAGGAAACTTAATGCCAAAATTTCAGTGTGACATAACATGATACCCTACTTCACATTGGGATAAAAAATGAATAGTACTGAAGTCTCCTAGCACAGACTGTGTAGCAGAATAAGGCCATATATATAGATGTGAATATATACATGTGTATATATATGTGTACGCATGTATATGCATATGATATTTATCTAACAATAATAGAAGAACAGCCTCCTCACTTTCTATAAGCCAATTTGTCTTAGAGGTGAAATCACTGCTGAGAATGTGTCTTGAAACTGAACATCCAAACTACGCTTGTTCTCTTGGGAGGGGAATTGAAACCTCTGTGGTTAGGATACTTTGAGACAGCTCTGATCTCCAAAGTTAAGACAGGAGCTCTGGGTGTCTGGGCTGTTCATTAAAACAAGACAGCTTTTTAAAATCCTGGTTTTTAAAATAAACTTCCCTTTAACTCCCTGATGCCACCAGATATCTCCCTTGTTTAAGTCCACTAGCAGCTCAAAACCAGTAGCTATGTAAGCATGAAAATGACTGTCTGTTGGTGAGACCCCCAGAAACAAGACTTGAGCTTGGTACACCACCTCCACTACTTGATTTCTGGGGGAAAATACCAGCTCCTGCATGATGTTAACCTGAATGTCTGGCTTTAACACTTGAATTTTCATGATCTTCATAATCAGCACTTGAGTCCTGAAGGGGCTGTAAGGACTTAAAAATCAAGGATTCAGGAGAGCTGCAATTGTGCAGTGTGTGGGGTAGCCTCCTGTTTATCCTGCCTCATCACTGCATGCTGGAGCATTAAGCTGCTGCTGCTCTCTCCAGATTGATGGCACAGGCACGTGACACTTCTTCAGAGTCCACTTGTGTTAATCAAGATAAATATTATTCTGCAAGATGCAGCTGGTGCTCAAGGAGGCCTAGAAGAGACATCATCTGATTTGAGGAGTCTGATTTTGCTTCATGTTACAAGGAACTGGGGGTAAAGCTTTTAGTTCTGTGTCAATGTCTTTAAGCAGCAGCAATCTGAAACTCCTGCTCTCAGCAAACTTGTTTTATAACCTCTGTGCTCATGCAGCAGCATATGCGATGCAGCTTTGTGTGTTAAACTCACTCTGCACTCTTGAGTTTTTGCATGTAGGAGCAAGCACAGATGGAGAGTTGTGCTTAGGGAAAGTTTCATCAAATTCAATTGCTCCCTTCATTAAAAAATAATAAGTTATGTATGACCTGAACCTTGGTCAAGTTAAACAAATTATCAATGGAAGTGTCCTCTTAGTGCTGTGCTCTTCTTGAAGTGGCAATATTATAGGTCATGGCAAATAACTAAAGCGGTTTACAACTTGTCTACCTGATGCCTGCGTGTCTCCTTCTTCTGGCCTCCATATCCAATTTTCTAAGCATCATGAACAAACGTTAATGTGGTTCACATTTCTTTGGAAAGAGGAATCTCTTTCAGACTTCATTCATCAGTCCTTTCCCTATTTCTTCTTCTAACCACTACGAAACCTCTAAGATGAAACTATCATTCTGCTTTCTTTCATGAATCACCTTTCCACAGTTTTGAAAATCTAAGTCATGAGGATTACAATCATTTGAAATTCCTAAGTAGCTGAGAGGAGAAAAAAACCTGGCCAGAATAGCAGGAGAAGGAAGCAGACCTTTTGTTCTCTAATATAACTGGGCATATAAAGCACAAGAAGGGTAAAAAATATTCCCAAATATCATGAAACATAGAGTCATAGAATGGTTTGGGTGTGAAAGGACCTTAAGATCATCCAGTTCCAACCCCCTGCCATGGGTAAGGACAGCTCACACTAGACCATGTCACCCAAGTCTCTGTCCAATGTGACATACAACATATTCTGTTACATCTTGGAACTGCACTTAATTTCCTATTCCCCCCCCCCCCCACCTTGCAAACAAGACCCCCCCAAAAACCACAAAAAAATCAGTACTTTGGATATGCAGCTGCTGAAGGTGATTAAAACAAGTATTTTCCTCTAGTGTTAAAGTCTGTGTGAACAGTGACTTTATCAAAGGTTAAGTAACTCTTCTCATATGAGAAATCAGCTGTGCAATGGTCCATAGGGTGAGTAAAAACCCACCTGATCCTTTCCATGACTCTAACTGAGAAGTTGTTTTCCCATTTGATGGTTTTATTTTAAATTATGTAAAGTTGCCATTTACTGTTTACTGGTACATGAGAAAACGAAATCCAGCAGATGGTGTCGGGCCAAGCAGGACCATCTTAGTTGAAACTACTTGAGCAGAATTTGCATTTGGCAGACACAGCTGCATTTTGGGGCACTGATGTATTATTTGTTGCTGCTGTTTTCTTAAGGTTTCTTTGTAGACTGAATTGCTATTTTAGGATTCACACAGCTTCCACAGTAATCTACCAATGCTCCTGCAGAGCCATTTTTCTTCTTCGGATCCTGTCTGTAGTCCATTCTAAAAATAGAGAGATCCAAGTGATCAAGAGATTTATTTTAAAGGCAGGATTTATTTCACCATTATTCCAGAATGTTTAATTTTATATGCTCCAGCTTTGAATACAGGAGTTAGTCAGATAATGCCTTGAACTAACTGAAGAGAAATTCCATGCCACATGATGATGGGCAGTCATCATCTCAAATGAGGAGAAGGGGTTCAGGGATGTTAGCATCTTCTGCTCAGGGACTGGGATTTGGTCTACTCATGGGGGGTTTTGAGTAATTGTCTTTGAATCTCGCATCATTTAGGAATCAAGGCTTGGCTTGATATAGTGAAAGGGACATCATCCAAAACCTATGTTTTGTCTTCATTTGAGGTGTATTTGATTTGTCAATGCTCAACCTGCTTTTGAGATAGATTTTTGCACATAGTTATCAGCATCTTTGAGGACAGTTCTCCATGCACACCTTTCCACAGAGAAACAAGCAAGATGAAAAATGAGCATGGGACCTAGTGTATTAGAGCAGTGGAAAGTGAAGGACATGAGTTTAAAAATTTAAGATCTTATTATATATTAACTGGAATAAAGTTTTGGAAATTATCATCATCCATCGTGCTGTCAGAGGGAATATAGATGGTAACTTAAATACAAATGAGTCTGTTGTTCTCCAGACTCAATCAGAGAAGTAATAAATAGCACTGATCCATTCTCTTAATTTCTAAAATAGCCAAAATTAATATCACAAGAGTGAACCAAGATGTTTTTATTCTGGGTAACTTTGAGGGACACAATGGTGGTAAATGAACCACTCACCATGTCCGTCTGACATATATTCAGGAACAGCTGAAGCTCAGTTACAAGCAGGATTCGGATTCAAATTCAAATTATATTGTTCAGTGTCTTTACTGATATTCATACAGACTCAGTAAATGAGATCTGCCTTCAATCCTTTAATAAATTCTCTGCCTTGATGTTTCCCCCTTTAACTGCAGTCATGTCCAACTCATAAACATGTACTTGTGCTACCTAAAATTGTGTATGGCACGAAGTTTCTTCATCAGAATAGTCTCTGATTTGGGGTACATCTGCTAGCCCACCCCCAAAGAAGGTCCAAGCTCCTTCACACACAGGAGACAAGACTATAACTATGCTAGGGAGAGCACAGGAAATGTACCTCGGCACTGAAACATTGGTACTGGTAGATCAGCCCTCCACATAGTTTGACTTGCTTCTACTAGCAGTGTCACCATCAATTCCCAATCAGCATTCAGGATTTAGCACAGCCCATGGACTATTAAAATTGAACAATTTGGGTTCTCAATAGAGAACATGATTCTAGAGAATGGTAAATGTTTAACAGGCCAGACACAGGTTGTTCTATGAGGGCTGGCGTTGCTGCCAGAGAAGAGTATTGATCAAGACTGTTTGGTTTGCTCTAATCTTTTAAAGTCATTCCACTGTTTTCAGAGGATATGGAGAGAAGCTGTGAATGAAGCAAAACACTGCTAGCTCTGTGGTATGCATAATGGCACCTATGTAGTCTTGAGTCAAACGCTTTCTTGGTATTCTCTGTAGTGACTTAACTTCTCTGAAGTGACTGGAATTCAGATAAGAGAAATCATTGTATTATCTATCCTGTATTTCCTGTGGAATAGTTTTTTGGGGGGTTTGAATTGTTGTTTTTTTTTGTGGGGTTTTGGTTGGTCAGTTGGCTAGTTGGGTGTTACAAACACCCAAGAAAAACAGTTTCTTACATACTTTATGCCAATGAAGCTGGCCCTGATTTCACTGGCAAGATAGTTAGACCATAGTGCTGAACAGCTATGAACATCTCATTTTGGATACCTCAGTGTCATCTTGTTTGAAACAAACTTTTCTTTTCTCTGACTAATTTCCTCTGCTGTTTTTCCAAAAGAGGCAACTTTGAATCAAATGAGCCTTGTAGAGGAAGAGATAAACAAGTTAACAAAGTTTTTCTGTCAATGTGAATGGACATGAACTGCAGTTGCCCCTATCTTTATTCCTTTTTATATCTAAAGGATGTTATACAGCATATTTTGTCTTTCCATTTTTACCACAAATTCTTTCCCAAAGTTTCATAGAAACTGAAGGTATTTTAATAGAGGAGAAAAAACACCCCAAACCAAAGTGTTAGGTTTAATCAGCCTTACATGTGTATTTTTCTATTCTGTTAAATAAGTGATAGTGTTTTTCTCTAGGCTAGTGAATAAAATCCATATTTATTTTAGCTGAATTTGTGTTAGCATAGAAGGCAAAGTGACCACGTATTTGAGCAAGGTTATGTCAGTGGTTACTGTGAAAGCAGGTTTCTTTATCTAAAGTAATCTAAATTGGAGCAAAGCTGTGGAGTCAAATAACAAAGAATCCTGACATAGCTGTGTTATACTTAATTTCTTTTCTCATTAAAGAATGATACAGTGTCCTTAAGAGACAGTCATTTTCTGAGTATCTCAGGGGATCAGATTAATATGGAACTAGTAGTAAAGCTCTTAAATGGACTCAATCATGACCAAGTGAAATACATCCTAGGATTATTAGAAAGATAGAAGGAGAAATTACAAAACTCTATTAGTGGAGAGATCTGTCTTCTTATACACTATGGGAAAAAAAAGGGAGGGGATATAAAGTAAGCTTTTCTTTCTCCTTGTCAACTCCTCCCCAGTTTCTTGAAAGACCTTGAGATGTGGGATATTAGTTTTTTTCATATACTTTTAAAAATAATCCATGGACAAATCCTTTCTGTTTATTCTGACTAAAATATGAGCAAATCCGGTAATCTTTTGTGCCAAAGATTCTCTCCTTGTTAAGCAGCACTAATAAAGTTTACTAATCACTCAGAAGACTGCCATGAAGACATTAGTAGGATGTAAACAGTATATAGGCCGTCTGATCAGACCAGCTGTCTGGTGCATGGAAATTTTGCCTTGCTGTTTGTAAAGCAGTGTGAGTGTTGATGGAGGGCAGTATGCCAGCTACAGTTATGTTTAACTCTTCAACTAGAATATAGGATTTGGATTTCACAGAAGGAAGTCTGCTATTGTACGAAGGCCACATGTTCTTATACTTCCTCTGCAAAGCAGAACCATGCATTGTTATAGCAGCATTATCAACTATTATTGATGGTTGTATTAGAAGAAACATGGCCATAACTGCAGCAGGGAACTACTAGTTTCCCTAATTTATTTTTTTTTTTTCCAATACACATTTTTGCCACTCTAATGAACTTTAGACCATCTTCCTTCCATCCTGAATTGCTTTTGTGTGTCTTTTTGTCCTTCATTCTAGTATAAACCAGGGACAATGCCACTGTAGTATAAAATCATAACCAAAATCCAGAAAAAAAAGAAAGAAATTCCAGTAAACAAGAGTGGGATGAGAAAGTTCTTATCAACCACCTACTTGTGAGATTTGCTACAAAATGCCATCCTTCCCTATTTCACAAGTCTATAAACCCTCTCACTAACCAAATTCCATTTGTTCTCCTCTGTGCCCTTTAATTACCCAGTACGTTCCCATTACCTTAATTACTTAAGTGCTTTTCCCTCCCATGCTGCTGGATGTACAGATGCTATGTGTATAATACATTAAACCTGCATAATTGACTTACATTTAAGTGTCACCAGTTGTGTAATGTTCTGTGTTTGTTTTGTATTCATGACACCGTGAAGATATGAAATGCTTTGTGTTAGTAAACAGAGCTCTGTTTATTGCTGCTCAGAGCTGGAGCAATTTGGGGGAAAACAGAACACCACTGCTATTAAAAAACACGGACCTGTGGAAACAGAAGCAGTGATAACTACTCAATCATCTGCATTGGCATCATCTTAAACTGCACGTTTTTCTGCTAAAACCATAGGAAAACACTGAGGGCATATTCTGAGACTGACATTTGAAAGTGTAGCCAGTTATTTAGTCAGGCAAGAAACCACATCTCTAAAGAAGCTCAAAGGAATTCAGACATTACTGGCTGTGTATTTCTTAATTACTCGAGGTCCTGAGTGGCCTCCTGAAAATCAAACCAACCACAAATACTTAAAAGGAAAAAAAAACAAAACCAAACTGGCAGCATCTGAATCACTTTCCTGAGATTTGTCATTACTTTATATTTACCTTACCCAAGCATTGGGATTAGGTGTAAAGTGTCCAAACAAAGCCAGAATCAACTGTAAGGCCTTCTGGTAGCCAAGCGTATCAAATACTGTTTGTACATACCTTCACAGTATTTCTCAATGGAACAAACACAGCAAGTTTGTCACCTGAATTCAGAAGCTACCAGTCAAGTATATGTGGCAAGGCCAAAAGGAGTCAAAGGACATTTCCTTCCCATACAGATCATCTCTGTGCATTTCCTCTAGGAAAATTTGCCTTAAAGGCACATTGATCCAGTAACAGTTGGATAACTCAGGTATAGCAATGACCTACCTCTCCCACAGTGCAATCAGTCACCAGATATCTCCGACAATGAAATAGTTAGGGTCATATAGGGGCACTGTGTAGACTTAAGGTAGTGGGAATTGAAGAAAACCACCAGTATCCTCAGAAGTAAAAGGAACATTGATCAAAACACTGTGTATTGCATTTTTTGCTTCTACTTTATATCCGCAAATTGAATGCTGATTGACATTAGATCTAAACAGCATACATGTCTGTAGCTGAGCTAGTTGTATCTGGCATCCCACTACACTTTGATAGCTAGTTCTATAAACTTAACAAAGCTTAATAGATGAGTCATCTAAAGTAGCCTTTGGTCAGAGAAACTGTACATAGAAGCTGTAGTCTATAGTTTATAAGTAAGAAGTCTACTGCCATTCTTGGTCGACAGCAAAACTGCAGATATCTAAACTGTAGAGATCATGACCAACTCTGTAGTCATATGAGATGCTGTAGTTATCCCGCTTGTCTTCTATAATACCCTAGCATTCCTACCAGTCTTGTGCCGTATGCTAGCTTGTGTCTTGCGCTGTCTACATGCAGACAGCTCCAACTTCAACAGGGGAAGTTCAGGTTGGATATAAGGAAGAAGTTCTTTCTTGTGAGGGTGGCAAGGCACTGGAACAGGTTGCCCAGAGAAGCTGTGGCTGACCCATCCCTGGCAGTGTTCAAGGCCAGGCGGGACAGAGCCTTGGGAGACATGGTCTAGTGAGAGCTGTCCTTGCCCATGGCAGGGGGTTGAAACTAAATGGTCTTAAGGTCCTTTACAACCCAAACCATTCTATAATTCTACGATACTTTAAAGCCTTGAAAGCAGTACAAGAGACATATGCTTAGGAAATGGAATCAAACAACCTCCAACTGAATCTTGCTCATGAATTCTGAGTTTGAATAAACCTTAGTGAATAGTTCTGTCTGAAGAAATGAAATAGTAAAATAATCTCCCTCTGCATTTAACAACAATTAAAAAAAAAACCAACAAAACAATGTTAGAGAAACAACCAATCTTGGAAGATTCGAAAATTGGGAATTTAAGTTGAAAATCAAAGTAAGCCTTTAAAGAATTTTTGTGTATTCTGTATTTCTCCAGGAATAAACACAAGGGAAGGAGTGTGAGTGTTTTCTTTTTATTTTGTGCTATGGTTGGTGAGCAATTACACTCTTGACTGTTGTTACAAGTCTGAATTGCTCATCTCACTTAACTTCAGCCATCTGGGGCTGCATGCATATTGGTAAATATAACAGGACCAGGGCATAGGCTCAGGTTCTGGACTATGTTTATTCCAAATGATCACCATGTGCCAGTTAACACTTTCTCAAACAATGCCTAATTGCGTTTAGAGGATAGCACGCACCAAAGACAAGTCCCAACAGGCCGCTCAGAAACTAACATACCATGTTTGGCTTTTTCAACACTACACAGCCATCTAACACTGTTCCATCAGGATGTGCACTCTCAAACACTACCATCTGCCATGCCCAAGGGTTGTAACAAACACATTCAGCATTGTGGTGTGAAAACACCATTGTGAGAGGCTGCTACACTGCCATCACATTATTTATGGTACTTTGAATTGAAAAAAAAACAAGAAAAACACACAAAAACATTATGTTTCTTTATGACTCCAAGCAGCCATCAGGGAGTCCAGAAGAGACATGGTATGAAGTATAGAGAATAATCGCTATTTAGCAACAAATACAGAACAAGGAATTTAGTTACCCAGTCACATCATCTGATTCTCCAATGAATAAGATAAGAACTAAGCAGCCATATATATCCCACCATATCACAAGTATATCTCAATATAAGATATATCTCATTCTCTAGAGCTCTCTCTTCAACTGGCTGTAGTTATCCAAGAAGACACTGAACTTTCAGATAGATAAAGTTAGCAGAGATAAGACCTCTAGTCATTAGCAATCTCCCAAAGCTACTGGATGGTTCCTAGTTTTAATTCTTATAATGAAACTTGCACCCCTGCCCCTTATCCGCAAGTTCCTGTTTTTCTCTGCATGAGTTACCTTTCATTTGGCATCATTAGGTCAAAGCAATCCCTAAGCAGAAGGTCAGCAGAAGTTGTGCTTAACCCCAAGCATACACCATTCCCATGTTAAGTGGAATGAGATGTTAATTAACATCCTTGTCCCTCTGTGTGCTGAACTACATCTCAAGGAAGATTTATTTATCAATCACCTGCATTTAAGAAAGCCTGACATTTTAAAGGACTAGTAATGCAAAATAAAGCATGTAAATCAGTGGTTTGTACAGAATTCTTTGTAAATTAAATGGAATTTGTTTCTCCAGATGAAATTCACCCCCTGATGAACACAAAACCTCTTCAAAGATTTGAAAAGCAATGCGAATGTTTTGCAAGCCTAGCTTACACACAGCTTACTCGCATTCCTGACTGTGCTCCTTCTGCCTGTAAGGGCAAAATTTCTTCTTTCTCATGTGATTTTACTGACTGCCATATAATTAGTTCACAAGAGATTTTAACCCTTTTTTTTTCATCAGTTGTCTCATGTCCCCTACCTTCCAAGCCTTCACATGAGAACTACAGCACTTGGTGAAACAGCTGGGAGATGAGATTCTCATCATGTGAAAGTATGGGAATGAGAATCTGCATGTGTAAATGAGAAGTCTTGCAAAATGAAACATCTTTTTTCTTCACTTTGAGCCAATGTGTGAGGATTTCAATAAGCAGATTATTGACATCAGGGGAAGTAAGGTTTAATTTATGATAACATTTGAAAACATCACATTGTTCTTGCTGTATCAACTTCTGATTCAACATCTCAGGCAGGTAAACCTGCAACTACCCATGCACACATACATCTAATGAAAATGAAAGAGAAGGAATACTGAGTATGTATGTCTTGTGAACACTGTTTTTTAATCAGCTGTGGAATAAAAAATAAGGTATAACTGAAACAAAGGTTGAAACACAAAGCATTTGGAAGTCTGAGAAAATACAAATTGAGAACCAGTTTGTGCAGCCAACTGAAACCAGAATAAATTGGGGGATGTGAAAGGAGCTACCCTGATATAGTCCAGAGGCTGAGTTATGAAGTTGCTAAATGGGTTGAGAGTTCATCTGTATTACACATCCTTCATACCTTTTTGCTGCAGACAGTCAGTGCTAACAATAGCAGACGACTGTTTATAATGCCCAAGGAAAAGAAAGAAAACTGCTTTTTAAAGACATCCAATTCAACACAGAGTTCATCACGTTTGGTTTTGGTATTTCCTGACATTTTTCCTAATCACCTGTTGTGGCTGGTTTTGAAGACAGGACCCTAGTTTAAAAAGAAACCTTGTTGTACAGTTTTACTGAGAGGGATTAGGAATAGGGAAGGTCTCAGCTCTCCCTTCTCATATATTAAAGATTGGCTAAACCTCTACCATCTCTACAGGACAGGGAACAGATCACTGCACATGTAAGATAGACCTGGAGGATGAAAAAAAGCATCCCATTTATTTTCTCTGATCTAAGAGCATCCCAGCAGGACCTACTGCACAACCCAATGGTGCAAACTGGTCCTCAGGACAATTCCTATGACATAGCACACTACCAGGCAGCTATATCCCAGTTTCTCATGAATAGCTATTTTCTTCCCACCTATCCAATTCTACTAAACAATGTATTATACTATGTAGCTGTCTTGTGCATGCTTTCCCCTTTTCACTTTGACAGCTACCTGCTGCCTCTATCAAGAACATCTCCAGTGGACTGGAGTACATTGCAGATCTATTTGCCAACTTGTGGTAGTAGGACTTGACATTACAACTCAGGGCTCATTATTTTAGATATAGGTTTACTCAGTCATAACACTGCCTTTTAAACTTAACTTACAAATTAATTTGGTAAGGATTTTTATTTTTATTTCATTTTTTTTTAATTTTTATTTCATTTAGCACGGTATACTGGGTTTACATGGCAAGATTTTGGCAGCAAGAGGGGCTACAGTGGTGGCTTCTGTGAGAATAGACTGTCAGAGCCAATGACAGCAGGTTCCAAAATGGCCCTGCCACTGGTTAAAGTTGAGCCCGTCAGTGATGCTGGTGGTACCTCTGTGGCAACATGTTTAATAAAGAGTAAAATCCACTGTGTAGCAGCAGAGTGAGCAAGTGCCTTGGAGCACCTGGTGGCCAGCCATGGTTAACCTACCAAACACAGACACCATCATCATTTCAAGTATTTCCACTCTTGCTGAGGGAGCATTACCATAGCCCTGACTTCAAACTTCTCTGACAACATCTCTGCAGTTCATAAAGTTAATTGGTTTTCGCAATGGAGCTTGTAATATTCTGTATCTATAAATATTTAGAAGCAGTGATTAACTATCTTTAAGATAGTATCTTTACTATCTTACTCATCCTGTAAAATCCTTTACACCAGTCGGTTCTTCAAACTGTAGTGGTGAGCGCTGGATTCTTCTCCAGCTCCAAAACCATTACCAACAGTGTCAGCTAAACTGTAAATTCTTAATCTCTACTATCTGAGTTAAAATTTACATTTTGACAGATGGAGCATTTAAGGAACAGGTTCAGGTTCCGATATTTTATTGTGGAACAGGAGGAAAAAAAAACCACCAAACAAGCAACCCCAAGCCCAACCAATACATTGTTTTCCATTATTTACTTAGGATATACAAAGCCAACATCCACCCCACAACTCACTGACAAATTTTTTCAGTGTAAATTCTTTCACTGTATCATTTACACATGTAATAAAGAGAATAGCAATATTTAAACCCACAATACATACGGATGGGCGTGTGTATTTACACAGAGAATTAAGTAGGGATTTCAATCAATGGTTTCTCTGTAAAGGTTTTGATTTTCTTTCATCATATGCTGAAATATTTGATCTATGTCTGAGGAAATAAAAAAAAATCACTGGCCATTGAATCAGATCTTAACATTGCTGCTTAATGATGCCACTCAATGGAAGAATTAAAATTTACATTTAACACATGACCTTAAGCAACTACTCAGAGTTTGGAGAAAAGGCTCTTAAACTCTTCTAAATGAAAACTTAGATTTAGATTATATATAAGGAATAAGCTCTTCCCTGTGAGGGTGGTGAGGCTGGCACAGGTTTCCCAGAGAAGCTATGGCCCCATCCCTGGCAGTGGTCAAGTCCAAGTTGGACGGGGCTTGGAGCAACCTGCTCTAGTGGAAGGTGTCCTTGCCCTGGCACAGGGTTTGAATTGGATGAGCATTAAGGTTCCTTCCAACTCAAACCATTCTGTGATTCTATGATTCTATGACAGTATTTTAATGTATCAGCTTAGTTAGAAAAAATTGTATTTGCCATATATGTGAAGTTCAGAATTGTTTTCCCTTCACTGTAAGTAGTTTTCTTTTCTGCAAGCAAGTTCCCAAGATCGAGGTAAGCTGTGCTGTCATGTCCTGTGTTCATGCAGCAGTTGCCCTGGGGAAAAAAATGACAGTTTAATGTATTAACTGTAGTAACACAGTCAGGGGCATGTGGGTGGCAATGACAGTGGCAGAACCATGTCTCAAAATAGGAGTCATACTTTGAATAACAGATTGCTGATCACATTCTAAAAATAGCTCTTCAATATTCAGTTGAATATATGGCCATATTTATGATTACTTCATTATAAACTTACAGCATGTGGTTTTATATCCCTAGGTCATTTTAACGCTTTGGCAGCTCTTTGTGATTGCATGCAGCACAAGGTGAAGCTTGTTTTCTAGTTTGAGATGTTGAGAGATCTGTTTAAACTCAGTGTATGGGATTCTTTTCTGAACTTCAAATGCAAACTTATATAATTGAAAAATTCTCCCATGAAAACTGGGACTAAGAAGAAGGTTGGAATTCTGTTTTTCCCAATAAAGGTTCTTCCTGGATATTAGATTTTGAACTAACAAAAGAGTGAAATAGTGATGTATTAGACATGTTCATTTTTCTGATTTTCAACAGAAAACAATCACACATAGTTACCCTTGCCATAGAAGGGCAGAGGTGCATTGTTCGGGGGTCTTAAAGGTGATTTAGAAGCCCAGAAGAAGTCTATCATAAGAGAAAAGCAAAACTCTCTGGATGTATGTAAGCAGACCTGGCATCTTGAACACCCATGTCTTCTGAAGTCTTCTATTCCTCATGGCAGCTAGAATCCTCTATATAGGTTCAGATATCACAGTAGAAGAAAAATGTTAACTGGCTGGGAAAATAAGGGCTAATAATAGCAAGAGTGATCAGAAATTCATAATCCATTGCAGAGAGATAAAGACAAAGTAAACAGGAGAAATCTTCAGTGACTAAAAGCGCCACTGAGAAATAAGAGGTTGAATAAATCAATCGGTTCCTGTATCTACCACAGACAGGAGAAGAAACAATGTCTAAAAATACAGGAGGAGACATTACTTTGTACATTAAACAAGATATTCTAACAGTGGGAGCACAGTAGAGCATTGCCTAGAATAGCTGCCAGCTTTTTCTGTGGTTGGGAGTTTTTAATTAAATGTTGAACAAGTTTCTATACAGAATACTGTTGGGACATTAAGTCTCTCCTTAGTTAGGCAGATAGATGAAAATCTACATATTTTCTATGGTTTTGTAATGAGTTCAGGTACCACTTTAAAGAGTCAGCTGTTTGCTATGCGCAATCTAGAGGTGATTAAATGCTTAATAATAGTCCAGTACAATAATATGCTGAATCTGACTAAATAAATTTCACCCAGTTCAGCAATTTTCATCAGCACAGGAGACTGGAATGGAATGTTTGAATATATCTGCTCAATGACCTTTTAATCACTTGTAAGAAGTCCAAGCTGCTACAAGAGGTTGCATTACCTCTTTGTTCGAGAGACAGAAATTCAAGTTATCTTTGGAACACTAGCCAACAGAAGACAAATTCCAGGAAGACAACATGATTTTCCTAGGACATTTGTACACTTACACTTTGGAGAAGACTGAAAAATAACGTTAGCTAACAATATTCAAATATAAAGGTTCCAAAAAGTGCTCAGCAATATTTCTGCATTTTTTCAGCTACAAATGAAAATATATCTAAGGAAAACATATCTATGTTTATATCAATATATTGTTTTTATTAATATATCTATGACTTCTAGATATTTTAAAACTTACAGTGTATTCTCAAAGTGGTTTTGATGACTCACAGAACTGCAACTGAAAAGAATCCTTCTGGATCACCAAAACCAGTCTCAATGTTATTACATCCAACAATATTATTTAATCCTTTCACTGCATGGATAAATGTCTGTTTTAAGATTCAAGAGAGTGTTTTGTTCTCACCTGTCCTGCTGGAAAGCTCTTTAGGACCTCACAGCTGTGATAGTTAGAAATTTCTAATTTCCATTCCAAATTTATTCAATAATATAGAAACATCTCACATTTTATCAGAGAGATAATAAATGTCATTTCTCTGTAACATGATGAAAGTCAGCAGAACAGATTGTGAACACCTTAAGAGTGAAAAAACCCAAACAAAACCAAAACCAACCAGATATGAATGAAATGTACCATCCAGGTATTAAAAATTATGTATTTTTCATTTTAACAACATTCTTCATATTTTTTCTGAAAGTCCAATTTTTAACAGCTTAGCTTTCAACATTAAATATCTAACTTGTGTAGAAAGAATGTTGGTTTTAGCAAGTCAATATATATTCTTTAAGGGAAAAAAATGAAGATATCCATAACCTCCTCCCAGTGAGTAATTTATCTGCTTATTTACTGCAAATATTTGGATCAGGTCTTGTCTGTTCTAATTAATTACAGATCACAGTGCTCATGAAATGCCTGCAGCTATGGAACTAAAAGTGCATGTAAGAAGAAAATTCAATTCAGAATGAAAATGTATCTACAGCAAGAGGTAGTCAGCTCTAAAGCTCTGGTTCCAATAGGTTTGCACTGGTTTATCCCAGTTAAACCTTTGGATCACTGTTTTTCTGTATACTTTATCTTTCTGCATAATGTATTCATCACCCTAATCTTCAGGCAGCATATGGAAAATGAAGAGTGACAGTTATATCCCTGGATGCATCTTGCTGTCCACCTAATGATGAACTGTCTTTTGAGAAGGAATTCATATTACTGAGCATTTTCCATAAGGAAATTTGCAGGACAATTCACATATTTTCATTATACGGCCACTTTTATGAACCTCATAATATTCATCATGGCTTTAGAATTTCATCTCAGAGCTGTTTGCTCATGTGGTCAAAGCACAGGGCCAAGACTCTGGAAACAGAGATTTATTCCTTTCCCTGCATCAGCTTTTATAGCTTTAAATGGTGTGAAGGACATTTTTCTTTCATTACCTATGAATTTCTCTCATTATTACTCTGAAAAGGTGAATTTTGCCACATTTAATAAATGGCTTTTTTGCACTTCTTTTTCCTAGGGAAAAAAAAAGACAACAGCAATTACACTAATGCATAAGCAAAACATTTAGGTCCTAAATTAGACAGGAGAGATTTGAGTCTTTAATTTTCCATTCACCACTGATGCTGCATAAGGCAACCGTGTTGTAACAGGTGCTTTCCATATTAATTCCTACTTTTGTTGAGAGCAGCAGCTGCCAGATGAAGCCTTATTCAGGTGGCTGAATTTGTAGCACAGTCAGGTAATGAACTGCATCTCTCCATGGTGATTTTAAAACTTTGTGACCTTGAGTATTCCCAGCATACTTGGTCTCTGTGCCAAATTCTTATACCCTTTTCTTGTGTTGTTCAGTTTCTGACCCCTAGCATCCCTTTCATGTTTTCAGGGAGGCTTCTTCCACAATTATTTCCATTATGAATATATTAAGTGGGAATTTTGTTGATATTGTTATTTGCAGGGCTTTTTTCCCTTTCCCTTCAAAGTATAATGCATAGAATCATAGAATCAACTAGGTTGGAAAACACCTTTAAGATCATCACATCCAACCAATGATCTTTTGTGATAGGAGGGCGTGTTTTAAGACAACTTCTGCAAGTAATTGAGCATAACCAATCTCTCCTGGTTTGAAGGGTTTTGTTTGCTCAGTTCACTTGGCTCTCTTCTCTCAAATTCCTCTTTTTAAAAAAAAATCAGTAGATTTCTTAAGATCTAGGTATTTTCCCTCAAAATTCATAAAAAAAAATACAAAAATCCAGCAGAAGCAGCAAGAACAAGCTCTATTTCAACAACCTCAAATAAACACCATATTCACCAAAGAGATGCTGATGCAGACACAGGACCTTTTCAGAGCAGGCTCCAATTTAACCTGTGTCATTAGTGCTGAATGGGTGTCTGAACACCAGCAGCAGCTTGACTGAGAGGCTGGGGGCAGCCAAATTGGGTATTGTACAATATATATTGTTCTAGTAGACGGAGGTGCAAGGCTAACATCTGTCTTACTCTTCTTATGTGTGCCAAAGCATTCATGCCCTCAGTTTTCTGCTATTCTACGAATCATTCAAGCAATTATAACGAGTTACAATAGGCTGGAACTTCCTTTCTCAGGTACTCATCCAACAGCCTTGGCTCTGGAGGAAAACAAACCCCAGCTCTGCTAAGCAGAACTGGGTTTCCCCAGTTCTTTGAGCCACAAAAGAACATGGTGCAGGGTACACAGAGGCACTATAGTTTCTTACAGAGTTTTGTTATCATGGAATGTTTTATAAAATTGGATTTTTAGATTTAGGTTTTGTCTTTCCCTCCTATTTTCATTTTTTTAACTGAGCGTGAGAAATGGAAAGACTCTTTTCCTACTTTTCCACTTAAAGGGAACTAAAAAGTAGTGTTCAGCCAGGTCTGGGGGGGGAGCTGATCTTTTACCACACTCTCTACCTGTCTGGGAGAAGCCACAAGCCTTCCAGAGTTGAAAAACGAAACAAACATCAATTCTATTGTAAGCTTCCCTAGAACTGTGTCAGGAGGAGCAAGTCTTGGCAATTTGTTGTTCTTATAAAAGATCTGAAGTAGAGGGAGAAAAGGAGAAAGGAAAGAAAACAAAGAAAATAGGATCACCAACATGTAGATCCAGCACCATCTTCTCCCTCAGGGAGATGGAACCACCTCCCAGATACTTGATCCTCCATTCAGCTCCTCCATCATGGACAGGGACACAGCACGCAGCTGCAGCACAGTTATCATTTATGGTGTCCGAGACTCTTGGCCCCCTCCCACAGGCACGCTCACTCACACGCTGCACATGTTCCAGGAGTGGTTCTGGAAGTTTCCAGGTGGTGTCAAGGGTCTCTGGTGACCTCCGGACCCAGTTCCCGCTGTGCCTGAGGAGCAGGGGCAGCTGTGCGGTGCCGCCATGGGGTCTGCAGCGCAGTTAATGTTGGCGGCCTCAGGGCAGACACCGCAAGGAACCACCCCACACCGTGGGGCAGCGCATCCCTGATCTGACCCTGCCCATGACTGGCACTGCGCTGCTCACCAACAACAGGCACTCTGCCTCCCGCACCGCCTTCTGCCTTTGAGTGGGTTTGAGACACACACAAAGTGTCTCATGACCATCACTGACTGCATTAGAAAATGAAAACGGGTTCCCAGCCTAGTCATGCTCTCCAGGCTACCTCTGCTGGGGATGTGAGAGGCTGTTTCTCCCTGTTGAGAGCTGGCGCTAACCAGGACTTCTAGCAAGCACAGCTTTGTGTGCCTCATGGGGATGAGAAGGTGCTTGACCTTCTGTATAGGACTTCCTCCTCTGCTAGGTGCAGGAGCATCACTCATAATTCAATATCCAAATGCTGGGATTTCCAGGAATGCGTGCTTGTGACAAGGTTTGTTGCTGCCTCGCTACAAAAAGCAAAATGAATGTTATGAGGAAGGTTCAGTAAATAGAAATGGAGCAAACAGGTGAAATGGTGTAGTCATGTTGATGCAGTGACACAAAGACCGAAGTGTCAAAGCTGGGGTTTAGGTGCTGACTCTTGGTGCAGCCTGTCAACAGTGTGTCTTATGTGGAAAGAAACCTACTTCATCTGGTCAGGCCTGAATCCAGAATGACACGTTTATACCTTATTTTCAGGAGTCCTGTTCCATATTTATTGTACATTATGATGCAGAAAAGGACGAATAGAAAGTAGAAGGATGTCTGTGCACCACTGATGTTCACCAGGCCTCTTTTGAGACACGTATTTGGGTTTCCTTCATAGTGGAAATTTGGGCACAGAAGATTCATGTGGATGTTGTGTTTGGGAGAAAAAAAAGGCAGCTGGAGCATGCACTAAGATTTGGCATTAGGTTGCTCACCTGGCCACAATGACTAGATATAGTCTAAGGTTTGCAACTGATAATTATGACAGGTAACGTTATCACTGCTATAAAATGACTGCACAAAACAGTTGTGCCATAACGGTGGTGTGGGAGGCCTCCTCTCACAGCATGCAAAACCCATAAAACAGCTTTCCTTGCATCTATTCTGCTGTCTCAAGCACAGTTTTTATTCAGGTGACAAAAATGAGGCATTGCTGGGAACTACAGTTTCAAAAGGGCAAGGCAGGGTAACCAGCTCACCGGTGAGCAGCAGGAGTCTGGGTCACTGATGCCAATCAGAATTGCATCAGCTGGGTAAAGTTCAGCCACTGGCTGGCCTCTAACCTCATACAGGTCTATATATTAAGTCAAGAATGAACTGCTGTGACCCTCCATTTTCATCTTTGCATAACACATCATATGAAATAGTAATTTTTCCATTGAATCTATAATGTCTAATTAAAGTAAAATACATATTCAAAATTGGGAAAAAATATCCAGTCTTGATTTAAAGACTTCAAGCCAGGGGAATCCTTCTTGGCCTAACGTGATCTTAGCTGTTGCAAAAAACGTGTCTTGCTTCTAGCTCATCCACACCCCACACCCCCCCACCCCCCCCCCACACCCCCCCATTTATTTCATTTGTAAATGTTTACTTCATTACAAGACTACATGGGTAAAGTGCAGAGATCAGTCTTTGGAAGTGTTTAACTATAACTCATGTTTTCTAAACTTCAGTGAAACTTCAGTTATCTTTAAGCCTTTTGTGATTGGCCATTTATTTTCACATGTGGACATTAAATCAATTCCAGAATGATCTCACTAATATTTCTCTTCTCCTACTTGATGTTTTTCAGTTAATGTGTTCCAGGTTAAAGTCAGTCCCTTTGGCTACAACAACAATTTGAAATCTTTATTCAGCTTGCCATTTCCATAATTTATAAGATATTTCTAATACTTCATTCCAAGGTCTTGTTCATCAGCTTTCAAATGGGCAAATGTTCTGCAACATGGACTATGGCTTCACTCTTATTCCAAGTGATCTGTCTTGGTCCTACAACATTGCATCACTGACAATTTTTACCAGAAATAATAGGATGCCATCACTGGGTCCCCCCAGAACTTCATTAATAATTGCTTCCTGAAACTGCTCTAACTAAAAGGTCCATTTCCTCTTATTATGTTTCAGTACAGGTCATAAGTGCAACAATTGTTTTATGTGGCATTTACAGGTTCTTCAGAATATCTTGGCTAAGGAGCATTCAACACCAGAGACAACTGGAGAGAAGAAACCAGCTGGATTTTATTAAGTACAACAGTTTTGCTGCTGTCAACCCTAGCAGCAATTATCCTGCAGCACATGGAAGACAGCTGTAAGAGTACTGGAATGCATTTATTGTATTGACTTGCGACTGTATTGAGTTGAATCAAGAAGCAGGCATTTTCAGAACGCATTAATTCTTCAGAATGTGTGCAAAATCCTTCTCAGTTTAACTCCTTTTTTATTCTCCATGGGGCATGATGTGGGCAGGAGAAGTGAAGGAAATATAGTTCTTCCACGGGAAATTTGAAATTTGGGGGTTTCTTTAGAATGAGTGTTGCCTTTGCACTAAGTTTGTCTTCCTGAAGTCAGTTTGTGTGAAGCAGGAAAATGAATGGTCTGATTCTCCATTCTATCTGTTTTATCTGCAGGACTCATTCTCTGTATATTGGGTTTATTACAGGTGATAAGGGCAAACTTTGTGAGAATTTCTTGTTCATACAATGATGGCAGATCACTGAAAAGTGAAATCCCCTCTCCTTTTCCCCAGCTGTCCGCCATCTCAGTATGTTCTGACATTTTCTGCTTTCTGCTTTAATGTGATTAAAGTTGTGATACATTGTCAGAGGGTTTAGCCAATGGCAGGATTACAAAATGCCAGACACGTCACTACTAGTTCCATTCAAACTCTCCTTATGTATGTTCCTTTTTGATACAAATTATTTGTGATCTGTGGGTGGCAAACCCTATCCCCTGGATTCCAGAAACTCCTGTGAAAACTGAAGACAGGCTGAGAACATTGAGACTGTTCAGCCTGGAGAAGAAAAGCTGTGTGGACACCTCAGAGCAGCTTCCAGTATCTGAAGGGGGCTTATAAGGGAGGTGGAGAGTGACTTCTCATGACAGACTGTAGCAATAGGACAAGGGGTGATGGGATTAAACTGAAACAGGGGACGTTCAGGTTAGATACACGGAACAAGTTCTTTACTGTGAGTGCGGAGAGGGGCTGGCACAGGCTGCCCAAAAAAGTGGTAAATGCCCCATCCCTGTGAGTGTTCAAGGCCAGGTTGAACAGAGCCTTGGGCCACATGGTCTAGGGTGAGGCATCCCTGAGCATGGCAAGGGAGTTGGAACTGGATGATCTTAAGGGCCTTTCCAACTCAAACTATTCTACTGACCACAAGTTTGGAAGAGTTCTGATTCCCTGTTGAATGACAGGGAACGTGAGATCTGTGTGTGTGCATGACAGTGAAGCAGCTGTGTGGGGAAGGTGGCTGTGAGGACTACAGGCTGTGGGGCTGTGCTTGGAGATCAGAGCCTTATAGAGATTGCAAAGGATTTAGGGTTTTTAGGCTAAGCATCCTTCCAGCAGTGAAACTAACTGATAAACCTGAATCCTGTGCCTGGTTGGCACAGGACGGGGATCCTTCACACTGCCGTGAAAGGAAGATAGTTCATTCAAAACCAAATTTTTACTGATAGTGCTTTATCAGTTCTTACTGTTGTAATGAAGAGGATGCAAGCTTCTCTGGTAATGTTTTATTTCTGTAGGCTGTGATTTCCACCACTTGTTGTAGCACATATCCCCAATATTGGGACCGGTCTTGTTCAACATCTTTGTCGCTGACATGGACAGTGGGATTGAGTGCGCCCTCAGCAAGTTTGCCGATGACACCAAGCTGTGTGGTTCGGTTGATACGCTGGAGGGAAGGAATGCCATCCAGAGGGACCTTGACACACTTGTGAGGTGGGCTGATGCCAACCTCATGAAGTTTAACCATGACAAGTGCAAGGTCCTACACCTGGGTCGGAGCAATCCCAGGCACAGCTACAGGTTGGAAAGAGAAGAGATTCAGAGCAGCCCTGCAGAGAAGGACTTGGGGGTGTTGGTTGACGAGAAACTGAACATTAGCCAGCAGTGTGCGCTTGCAGCCCGGAAAGCCAACCGTATCCTGGGCTGCATCAAAAGGAGCGTGACCAGCAGGTCCAAGGAGGTGATCCTGCCCCTCTGCTCTGCTCTCAGGAGACCTCACCTGGAGTATTGTGTGCAGTTCTGGTGTCCTCAACATAAAAAGGACATGGAACTGTTGGAACAAGTCCAGAGGAGGGCCACGAGGATGATCTGGGGACTGGAGCACCTCCTGTATGAAGACAGGCTGAGAAAGTTGGGGCTGTTCAGCCTGGAGAAGAGAAGGCTGTGTGGAGACCTCCTAGCAGCCTTCCAGTATCTGAAGGGGGCCTATAGGGATGCAGGGGAGAGACTCTTCATTAGGGCTGTAGTGACAGGACAAGGGGTAACCGGTTAAAACTTAAACAGGGGAAGATTAGACTGGATATAAGAAGGAAGTTCTTTCCTGTGAGGGTGGTGAGGCACTGGAATGGGTTGCCCAAGGAAGTTGTGAGTGCTCCATCCCCGGCAGTGTTCAAGGCCAGGTTGGACGAAGCCTTGGGTGAGATGGTTTAGTGTGAGGTGTCCCTGTCCATGGCAGGGGGGTTGGAACTGGATGATGTTAAGGTCCTTTCCAACCCTAACTATTCTATGGTTCTGTGATTCTATGAATTTTTTCCCTCTTACCCTGGGGTCTCTGACAGGACAAATAAAACAGTGTATCAAAGTGTTCTTAAATAGTGGGTAGTGGTTGGTACGAAATTACTTCATCCCACACTCTGGCCATTGCTCAAGAGCATATGACTGCAGGAAGATAAGAATCTCCTGCCAAAATACTCTTTAATTTAGTTGAAATATAGAAGAACACAAAGCAGCAACAAAGTCCTACAATGCTTATTTGCATAATGAAGAGCTGTGTTTGGTAGAAAGCAAAAATGCCTCTATTAAAAATACCTCCAAACTATTGTGTTTCTCAACATTAATCACAGTCTAGCCTTAGATAATTGAAAAGTTATACAAGGTTAAGTACTGCATGACATTTATTTTTATTGACTTCTCTTATATACATATTCAGTCAAGAATGTGGAACATACTTAGGCAATACATATCATCCAGCTGACTTGGTAAAGAATATTACTTCTTACTTTACTTTATTTGCATATACATATCCAACTGGCTTTTAGGGACTCAAATGATGAAACAAGTGTTGCCAAAAAATCCCAAAACCACAGCTTTAATAAGGTTACACAGTTACTTATAGTGTTGAACTGCTAGCTGTGGAGATGTGTGACATCTGAAACAGGAGCTGAGAAAATGGATGAGCTGAAAGATCGTGACACAAGAAGTGGGGATGCAAATGCAGCAACTGTCTCTTCATTAAGGTCTCTTCATTAAGGAGAACTGAACCATCAATATTTCTTACTGTTTACCTCCCTCTGTCCCAACAGGCAGAAAGCTGAATAAGTGCAACTACGACATCTGCCAAGTCCTAAATTATGTTTACAGTCATCTTGTGTGCTCTTAATTCCTTGAGTCACACTAATTTCTTGAGACGAACACATGAGTTTTATAGCTCCTCTGCCCAGCTCTCACTCCTCATATCCAGTTGCTGTTGCAGTCAGATCTGTGATTCACAATACATGCTGGAAGGAAAGTGGCAGCTGAAAAAGGAGTGGGTAATAACAGGAATACAGGACAGTGTACAACAGCAGTCTGATTGTGAGACTCACTCCAGGGTTTTAAGGCTTAATGGGAGAGAAGGTGAGCTAGCGCATAGCTGTGGGAGTGACCTGCTCTTGCCTGCCCATAATGTTTCTAAGTCCCATCTCCCACGCTGCATCCTGGCCCTCCCTCCCCACTCCAGCTTTGCATATTTGCTTTTTTGCCTACTTTGGCTTGTCTAATATATTCAAATTTCTAAAATGATGCTCTTCCTAATAGTGATGCCTGCCTCTGGCATATCTTAGGCTGTCAAGTTTCCTTAAGTAAAGCCTGTCTAAGTCTGCAAAGGAAAAACGTGTTACAAATAGCAGGGGAAAAAAATGGCCCATATAAAAAAATATTTTAGATTACAGCCATAGAAGAAAGCATTCTATGACTTAATATTAGGATGTCACTGCCTGTTATAAACCTCTTTTCCTTCATGCTCCCTATCCCCACTAGGAAAGTCGTATGTCTGTATGACATATCACACATGTAAGGCTATTATATGACAGTCTCATAGATACGGTCACCTCAGCCATGATGAGATCTAGAATATAAAGAACAGAGCCTGCAGATCTATACATGTTATTCACATCAAAACTTCTGAAATTAATTCAGATGTTGGATAAGATTGATTAATTTTATCACCTTTTGAATACTTCTCATATCAATAAAAAAACAGAACACACTTGGTTTTGTTTGATATAATTACAATTTTTGAGATGATCTACTTGTTTAGGGGGGAAAAGGGGAGAGGTGGTGAAAAACGGGAGTCTAGACGAAAACACATGGACTTTTCATACTAACCTGAAGATGTCTTGTTTGTATAACTCATGTTTTCCTTAATAACATGACCTCTGCCTATTTTGCAAATGATTTCATACAACAAAACATTGCTGAAACGACTTCTGAGGAAAATAATGGACTTCTTTCCAGTTGTAGATTTTTGGTTTATGTGTTTCCTTGTTCTTTTTCCTTACTGAGAAACAGGAGAATGGCACTGATGTTCTTGTGGAAAAATAGACAAACAGAGGTTAGAGAATGATTTAAGTGGAAAGTCTGTTGAATAGTGTTTGGCTAAGAGTATTTTTAATAGAAATATACTTTGAAAAAAATAGATGAGCTAAATACTAACTGATGTGTTTTATCCTTTTCTCTCCCTACGATCTAAGGTTATAATTTGTAGGTTACCTTTATAGGTCAATACAATTATGCTCACTGGAAATTACTGTCAGTCCTAATGGTATTGTATTAACGGGAAATGAACTCCCTTCCCTAAGTGTCTTCAGAGATGATGACTGAGGAGAGTTTACTTCCAGTGGCTGTTACATCTCCCCAAGCCACTCATCCACCCCTAACTGCAACAGCACTGGGGGGAGAAAATGAGATGGAAATGTGCTTCAAGGACAAGAATAGTCACCAACACACGTAAAACAGGCTCGATCTGGGGAAAATTTATTGCCAATTAAAGTAGACCTATAGTGAGAAATAGACAATAATCAATATAACACCTACTCCTCCTCATGAAAGGAGAATGGTGTCTCCCTTCCCCTCAGCTTTTCTCATCCCCACTTTCACTGCTCCACTCCTGACCCCTCTCCCCAAGGCGCAGGGGTGTAGATGGGTCACGCTCAACCCAGCACAGCCCCTCTTGCCCGCAGCTCCCTCCTCACCCCTTCCCCGCCTGCACCCTTCAGGGCCCCCCCGCTCCCGCCGGGGCTCTGCAGGGCCGCAGCTCCTGCAGGAAATCCCCCCCTGCTGCAGCGTGAGGTCCTCCCCGGGTGCAGGAAGGGTCTCTGCTCCTGCAGGGTCTCTGCAGGACTGAGGGGATCCCTGCTCCGGGCCTGCAGCACCTCCTGCCCTCCTCCTCCTCCGCCCTCCCTTGGGGTCCGGCTGCTGCTGCTCCTTCCTTGGCTTCCTCCTCCTCTGCCTGCGCCGCCTTTGGCCCTGCCTGGAACCTGTTTCCCCCCCGGCTTTAATACATGTGCCCTGGATTCAGCAGTAGCAGTCATTTTTCTCCTTCTTAGTATCTGGTGCAGTGCTGTGGTTTTGAGTTTCAGCCTGTGAACAGCGCTGATAACACCGATGTTATTAGTTGCTGCTCAGTAATGTTTGACCAAGGACGTTCTGAGCCTCATGCTCTGCCAGGGATGAGGGGAAGCCGGGAGGAAGCAGAGACAGGACACCTGACCCAAACTAGCTAAAGGGGTATTCCATACCACAGCACGTCGTGCCCAGGATGTAGAACTGTTACCCTGGAGGGGCTAGATCACTGCTCAGTCAGGCTGGGTATCAGTCAGCGGGTGGTGAGAGCAGTTGTATTCTCTTCTCTTGTTGTTTCCCTTATCATTATTACTATTGGTGTCAACAGCAGTGGTTTGTGTTATACCTTAGTTACTGCTGTTCTTATCTCAACCCATGGGAGTTACATTCTTTAGATTCTCCTCCCCATCCCTTCATGAGCAGGTTGGGGAAGTGGGGAAGGAAGTGGCGGAGGGGGGAAGTGAGAGAGTGAGCTGTGTGGCTGACTGGTCTTAATCCATGACAACGTGTTAATTTATAGTTGCATTTTGCAACTTGTTAAATGTTAAAGTGTTGGGTTATGTGCTAAAAGCCCCTGTGCACACCCACAGAAGAACAGAGAAGAACAGAAGTAGAGTGACCCCAAATAACACTGTGCCCCAGCTTCTTGTAAACCTGTCCCAGGAGCCTCAGCCCACCAAAGACCCATCTGCAACAGCCCAGAGAAACATAGGGCACAGTGGCAGGTGGGAATATGACTTAGGGTCTCAGAGAAAGGGATGCCCTCTGTGGCCCCCCTCCCTGATGCTTCCTGTGTTGGGTCTGGGAAAGAGCATGTAACATTTAGCAAGTTATGAAATGCAGCCGAGTTAATGTGAAGCACCAGTGAAGATCAAGCTGCAGTAGCCAGAAGTAGGTGATATGGTCTGGGAGCTATGGGTGGCTTTAAGGGTGAAACCACAGTGGGACTGGCTATAGGGGACCAGGGGGCTCTCAGACAGCAAATGTCTGTGTGTGTATGACAGTCTGCACCAGAGACTGAACTGGGGCTGTGGTGTTAGGGACTTCTACATCCAAGTGCCAGCAACTGGAAAGACTGGGATCCAGGGACAGCTGATGAGCAGACTGAGTATCTGAGCCCAGCTCCCGGAGGTATCCACCTTGTGTGGATGTAGATCTCTGAATTCTCACTAGTGGATCTCCATCTCAGCCAGAGAGCAGGATGAGGCGTTTGGTGCTCTGTGTGTCCATGTGGCTGGTCTGTGTGTGATCTGTGTGGCCAGCCATGTGTATCTATGTATATATATATGGTGTATAGGTGTGCTCTGTGTACAAGTGCCCACTGAGAAGCTCAGCCCAGTACCAGTAGGACCTGAGGAAGTGGAGCTGTGTCAGTCTTCCTTCCCTTGGGCTGTCAGTCTGGCAGAATATATTCTCCTTTAACATTAAACATACTTTCTGAACGTTGTGGCGCTGCTGCTTAAAGAAGTATAGGATAATGCACTAACCTTTGGGGCTTAGTTAATAAACTCTGGAAAGAAAACAGAGTGCCTTGAAACTGAAAAAAGATCCCTTCATGTGAGCAGATCTTTGGCACAGTCATAGCTCCAGTTAAAAGGAATCAACTCACAAATCTTTGTTGATGCCCTTATCCTCACGTGTCACCTCAGTTCAAAACTGCGTTTGGATACTGCAGCTGCCTCTCCGCCTTTCTGCATGTCAGAATGTCAAAATCTTATCATTCTTTTGTCAAAAGGTGCTGGCAGCTGCCATGGTGGAGGTCTCTGATCTAAAAATACTTCCACACTTTGTGCAATATATCAAACATCTTCTTTCAGACTACTTGGAAGCCAAAGTCAAAACCTTTATGTCTTAGCATTTCCAGTGAGGATTCCAGTGAGGAGCATTTCAAGAACCAGCTTCCAGCCTGAATGATTTGCAAATGAATCTTCAAGAGGAGAGAGTAAAATAAAACTGATTGAGTTTAGAGATATTAAAGACATATGGGATTTTCAAGAAAATAATTCCCATTTCATTAAGACTTTTCTTAGTTTATTTTATTTTTAGTTTTATTTTTTCCTTTCTATGGTGAACATGGCTTTGTGCATTTGCATTCATTCCTTCCTTCCCCTGAGCTTTCTTTTCTCTAGGCTGAGCAGTCCAAGCTGTCTCAACCTTTCCCCATATTTGAGGTCTTCCAAATCCTTAACCCTCTCTGTGGCCCTTTGCAGGACTTCAGTATGTCCATGTCTCTCTTGTACTGAGGAGCCCAGCACTGGACACAGTACTCAAGGTGTGAACTCACCAGTGCTGAGTAAAGGGGAAAGAACACCTCCTTCACCCTGCTAACAGTACTTTCTGTAATGCATCAGAGGATTCCATTCTCCTTTTTTGCAGCAAGAGCACGATGCTGGCTCAGGTCCAACCTCATTCCCACCAGGACGCCCATGTCCTTTTCTGCCAAGCTGCTTTCCAGCAGCATATATTGGTACATATTCATGTCTGTGCTGTCCTGAGATTATTGTGTGTCCTTACCTAGCAAGAAAAGACTTAGTTTCTGTGAAATTCAGCGGTTAAATTCCCATCACTTTTTTCCCCCCACTATCACTAGGACCAGAATTACTCCCTTGTGGCTGTCCCATATTGTTTTTAATCAAAATCCCTGGTAGTAAACATGAAATATGTGGTCTTTTTGGATTCAACAGGACTCCACATGCCTGTACCAGCATGTAAATAGCAGGATTAGTGTAATAATGTTTAAAGGCAAAATGCAACACAGTGGGAGATAACAAGACAAAATGCAGAGGCTGGAAAAAGGCAGCAACCACAGTGATGATACGGCACTCCACAGCAGTGTCTCTTTTACCACCAAGTCATCTGCTTGTTCAGAGCCCTGCATGTTATTTGGTCAGTAGGGATCAGCAGATTGGTGTTAGGAAAATGGTAGGCATTGGGGAATGCTTTAAAATTGCTGTCCTTGATTTAAGGAAGCAATTTTGGATTAAGCACTTCTAGGGGGATCACATTCTGATACCCTTGCATACAATTTTCACTCCAAGAGTGAAATCAGTCTCACTGATTTCCTTGGGTAGAGGAAATAACTATTTAACATGAATAGAACTAAGTCAACCTCCTGGGTATTAGTGAATTAAAGAAATGGAGTTCATAGCTGATTCTTTACAGATGCTCTAATTCAGGGGAAGGATGCAAAGGTTGATAGAAGGCAGTGGGGAGTTTCAAATAAAGACTTTGGTGATATATTATTTTCTTTAAATCTGTTCTCCATAGTATTAATTTTGCACCAGTTCTTTTTAACAGTTTTGATTGTCCTCCAGAGGTCTAGTCTGAAGCAAAGGAAACTAATACTAATCACAGGAAATTTATGTTGCTTTATTTTGACCTTACTCAGATAGCAGAGGATTATATGTCTGAGTTTGTGACCCATGTAAGCAAAGCTCTGAAAATGGAAATTGAGAGAGAACAGATAACATTATTCTGGAATATAGGGAAAACAGGAAAAAAAAAGAAAGTAGAACAGAGGCAAAATGATACAGAAAACAGCAAAGAGAATGTCCCAAAAAAGAAGGCGATACTATGAGTACAGATAATCTAGCAAATACACTTTCAGTGTATAGGAGTGAATCATTTTCTTGGAAACATATTCTATGAACTATTGTTATAGACAACTTTCCACATCACTGCTTAATCACTGCAAACAGCTGGATATTTCTGCCCTTGCCTTTCTTTTCTGTATCTTTTTAATGCAAAGTATCAAACAGTTTGCAAAGCAAACTGAGTTTGCAGCTCACTGTGACCTGTTGGGAATAGCCAGTCTCCATATGCTTAAGGAACTCAATTCTCCTCAGCTGTTTGATTGGAGGCTGTAAAAATAGCATGTCAACTTTACATTACGTGTAGAAATGAGGAGCTGAGCTATTCACCAAAACGGGGAAAAAATGGGCAGTTTGGATACTCTGTGCTCCAACAGAAGCACAATGCAGCTGTGCTAGACAAAGCAGATACAACTCCATGAGAAGGTAAGTTCTGTTATTTGCCTTGCTCTTTTGGTTCCTTGGGTGTCCAGACCAGATTCTTGCCTTCTCCCAAACGATTCCTGGGCACATTTAGGAGGCAGCAGGGGTAGCAACTGCTCCCAGGAGGTGGATGAAGCTGTGCTGGGGAAAACAGGGTTTATCTTGTCTTTGATCTAAGCTATGCAATTGCCTTTTAAGAGACCAGACCTTGATCCTGTTCTGTACACTGAGACAACAGCCTGCACTTGCCTTTACACTCAGCCTTGCCATAACTGTGCAGCCTCTTAGAGTTCTTATATTGCAACCTTTAGTTCTTTCTGTGAATGTGCCATTTCATGTATGTCAGGTTGGTCCTGAGCCATTACAGAGACAGAACACAGGTTAAATGGTGGTTCTCTTCTGTCAGGATCTGTCTTGGCATAGATGCACATCCTTGTTTCCTATATGCCTCAGAAACATTGCCCTCAGAGTGAAAACATCCTTTTACAGTTCCTGTTAACACCTTTTACTAGTACAGACCTCCTTTGTGTTGGATGGCCACATGTACTCAATGAATGTTCTCCCCTTACCTTCTATCCCTTCCCAGAAGACTGTCTCACATTTGAAACTTCAATTTTATCCCTAATTGCATTAAAAAAAAAAAAAAAGGGATTATCCTGACTCAATAAAAAGACCCCAAATGAACTCACTATAAAAGGAATATTTAAAAAGCATTTGCTACAAAACAGTGTTTCAATCCAGAGCATACCATATATTTCATGATGTACGTAATTGAAATGATCATGAGGCATATACTGTGTTATAAAATTTTATGGCACCACACATTGTGACAAAATATTTGTTAAAATATTCTGTTATCCTTCTGATGACTGTGAAACCATTACTTGAGGAAGTAGCTGTGAGGAGATGATGAAACGCCTTTAAGCTCATTTTCACATCATTCCGTCATTCTTGAGTAAAATACTTGGACAACTTCGATGTTTGCAAGAAAATACAGTATTAAATGTACCTATTACAGAAATACCCCCTTTTAAGTCTGCTCATCACGTTAGATTTGAAGCACTGGTTCCATAAAAAGACTCAGCTCTCAAGAAAATCCTTATGGATTAAATGTCTATATGGAATGTATCCAAAACTGTCTAATTCCCAATTAATTATGGTGTTTAGAAATATACAAAATGTTAAATGAAAACTGAATGTTTCAATTTTTCCTTAGGAAGTTTAATGCATTTTTTTAAAGGAATTCAATTTTTTTTATGGCAAATTTGCCTTTTTCAGCTTGAATTAAAAAAGAGCAATATGAAAATTTTTGGTTTCAGAGAACATTTTATCCTTCCTGGATATCTTTATTAAACACATTGATCTCTATCTTTCATGTTTCTTTGATAGTCAGCTCCTACACCACAACTGAGATACCCATGAGTCGAGTATTCTCTATTTTTTCAAGTACATCATTGCAAATGAGCTTAGACTGCATAACCCAAATGCCTCTGAAAAAGCATCACCTTGAGTATCAAATGCTATTTATGTGTTAGCCTTGGCACTTACATGGCACACGGTGTCTGTACAGCTGCAAGTAACTTGCAAGTTTATAACTAGAGTATTTCCCCCTATTGTAATGGACATAAGAAAGTCTGATGTACTGGCTATCCAGTGCAATTCAGTTAGGTCTCACTAGGGGTTTAGATCGAATTACGTTATGTAATGCTACGTTTGGTTTGGTCTGTTTTCCTTTCCAGTTCTTTCATCCCAGAAGTGAAATGACATGAAAACTTTGTGGATATAAGTGGATTTTTAATTTCAGATCAGAATATAACAATACTAACAATAATAACAACAATAATAACAACAAACCACCACCGCTACCACCAACAATAATGATAATGATTATAACAATAAATTAATGACAATGATAATTCATTATTTCCATTTAAGGTGTAGTTTTAATTATGGAGCAGTAAAGTGGGAGACTGAAGTTTGGTACGTTCCCCAGAGTGACATGAACAGCACACTCCTTTAATTGAACAGCTCAGTTGTCAAGGGGTCAGGGCAGGGCTCAGCCTTAGTGTAGCTATTTCAATTTACCAGTTACCCTCCCCAGTGGAAGCTTTTAACCAAGTTTCATAATCAGATTTATCACCGATTGACCATTAGGATACCACTGTGTTTTGGTGAAGGTACTGCTTCAATTTTTGTGTTGCACAAAATATTCCAACACAGAACAAAAATGGTGCATAATCCTAGTGGTCAGATTTGAATATTTCTGTTCTTGCTTCAGTGTATATTCAGGCATTTAATTCAACAAGAAGCATTTGCACCAGGTGAATGCAGAGGATTTGACACCAAATGCCTCAGAACATACTGAGATGATGGCAAATAATGTTTACATCTCTGTAATTTTGTTGTTGGAAAGAATTTTTCCATAAATGGCAATTAAAGTTTCAATCACTACCAAGAAAGTTTGTGTTTAAATTAGGGAGCAGAGGGCACAGGTTTCTACAATATTTTGAATCAAGAATCAAAACTTGGATTAAATTAAGATTCTAAGGGGGGAAAAAGTCTAAGAGTACATTTTTTTTTAAGCACTAACTCCATAATTGCTTCAGAAATGTATTAGTTATGTACCTCAGAGTGAACTTAATGGAAACAGAGCACACAAAGCTGTTTACAGGTATACCACCCACTAGTCATAATGAGAGACTGAAATGCTGCAGAGAGTGACATTCATGGGTGTATGGCAAGTACTGACAAGCAATTTTGAAGTGAAAGGTCAAATTGTCAAACACTCATGGCAAATAACCATTTTCAAGGATTCTGATGTCCATTTCACCCTGGCTTCGTGGGATGGAGCCCAGCCAACATGAGGACACAAAATGATGTAGGGGCTTTCTTTTTTCTTACTCGGTTTTTGGTTTTGAGAGCAGAGAGGAAGAAAAGTAATGGATTTGGTCTCAGAATAGACACTGTGTTACAGAATGTGAAGAAAAAGCTGTCTGCAGGGAAGTGTCAAGTAGTTCAGGTTTACTTTCCCTCTCTTCAGTTATATCAGTTAAGAGAAGGATATAGCAAAAAACAAGTTCTCTTCGTGTTATGCTAAATAAAAACTGTAATAATTGACAATATATAAAAATTCATGCAATTAAAAAATTTTAAGAAAGCCAACTGTATCCTGGCTGCATCGAAAGGAGCGTGACCAGCAGGTCCAAGGAGGTGATCCTGCCCCTCCACTCTGCTCTCAGGAGACCTCACCTGGAGTATTGTGTGCAGTTCTGGTGTCCTCAACATAAAAAGGACATGGAACTGTTGGAACAAGTCCAGAGGAGGCCACGAGGATGATCAGGGACTGGAGCACCTCCCGTATTAAGACAGGCTGAGAAAGTTGGGGCTGTTCAGCCTGGAGAAGAGAAGGCTGCGCGGAGACCTCCTAGCAGCCTTCCAGTATCTGAAGGGGGCCTATAGGGATGCTGGGGAGAGACTCTTCATTAGGGACTGTAGTGACAGGGCAAGTGGTAATGGGTTGAAATTTGAACAGGGGAAGTTTAGACTGTATATAAGAAGGAAGTTCTTTCCTGTGAGGGTGGTGAGGCACTGGAATGGGTTGCCAAAGGAAGTCGTGAGTGCTCCATCCCTGGCAGTGTTCAAGGGCAGGTTGGACAGAGCCTTGGGTAGCATGGTTTGGTTTGGAGTGTCCCTGCCCATGGCGGGGGAGTTGGAACTAGGTGATCTTAAAGTCCTTTCCAACCCTAACTATTTTATGATTCTACGATTCTGTAAGGGTCACAATCAATTTTTATATTAAATATTTTTCTGGCTTATCATTTTGCCTGATTGGCTTTAATGTTCTATGGTATTTCCACTTTCAATGTAAATACTGGCTGTCAAACCTTTACCTTCTGACTGAGCAGTTTGGTAAATTATTCACATTCTTCACACTCATACTTCTCCTAGAGCTTAGAGTGATTGTCTGGAATTTCTGGGGTTTGCTTTACTTGAAACTCCAAAAGTTGTCTGGAACTAAAATTATGGGATGACAGACTGCTATACTTAATATTTAAACTAATATAGTATTAGTTCTTTTTCTGAAATTAAGTTCTACCCTTTTTTTTATGGAGATGTGTTTTCAAAGGTTGATTTCTTTAAAAATATGTTAGCAAAGTAATACCCTTGTTCTCCAATGCAATATTGCAGGAAAAATCAGTGGTCTTCCTATGGGATGGTAGCAGAGTAGAAAGGGTATCACCATATCATATCCACAGAGACTTACCCCTCTATGAATGCAATTTGGGAAGAGGCTTACACTCACAAAGGAAACTTTTGATCACTGTCAAGTGTGTTACAGATGCCACTTCTATTACAAGCACAAAAAAGACTCTATCGGATGTAGGTGCTGTCAACTATACAAAGTTATTGTTCTTTGGAAAAATGGGTTAAGTGCCTGTTCCCAAGACAGGTCTCTGTGTTGTGTGTCCCAGGTAAACTGATAAACTAGAGAAGAGACTCAAGTTGATTTTTCTATTAAATAATTTCCTGGCTCATCATTTTGTCTGATCATCTTGAAGTTCTGTTACTTCCACTCTCAATGTAGATATTAGCCTTTCAAGAAGGATATAGTTACACACACCCTCCTTCCAGATAGAATAGTTATGTGATCTAAATCTAAGTTTCCATAATACAGACAAATACTTCATCTGTTGTCTGTACACACTTCTTTTCTTCCTCCTGCAGGTACTCTATTTGAAATCCCTTAGAACAAGTGTTCTGAACACAGACATGGGAACCCATGTGACTATGAAATAATCTAGGTTGGAAGTGATCTCTGGAAGTTTCTAGTCCAACCTGCTGTTCAAACAAGGCTGAGCTATGGGATTAGACCAAGTTGCTCAGGCATTTATCCAGATGACAAATGTGTACATTTGGAATCCTGCTAGGTTTCTACTGACAAAGCGTTGGTGTCGTACAGACTTGAGGAGTTACAAAGGTTACCAGTCAGTTTGCAAACAGTGCAACTGCAGTGAGCATGCGAATCTCAGAAGGACCAAAATGGATTAAAACTTAAACAGGGGAAGTTTGGATTGGATATAAGGGGAAGTTCTTTACTGTAAGGGTGGTGAGGCACTGGAATAGGTTGCCCAGGGAGGTTGTGAATGCTCCATCCCTGGCAATGTTCAAGACCAGGTTGGACAAAGCCTTGGGTGATGTGGTTTAGTGTGAGATGTCCCTGCCCATGGCAGGGGAGGTTGGAACTTGAAGGACTTAATGTCCTTTCCAACCCTAACTATTCTATGATTCTATGGTTCTATGATTCTATGTTTTACTTGACCAAAATTGCAGTATCATTTAAGCACACCTGAACTTCCCATTTATTACTGTTTATCTCACTTCTTGATAATAAATAGATACTTACTAAATTATTTCACAGAAGAAAAGATATTTTCAGGTCATTTTGTTACACATAAATACATAACTGCAGGCAGGCACGCATCTGTCTTGGAAAGCACAACATGTGCACAATTAGTACATTTCAGTAATTAATTAGAGAAAGCTTAACAGGTAGTGCAGATGGCCTTGAAAAAACATACCGTAGGCTAGTCAGCGCTCTGTCTTCTAATATTCTTGCATGGTGTATTCTCTAGATATCACGTTGGCCTGTCACTTGTCTTACATCACTGTAGGTCACTGTGTCATCTGTTATTCAGATCCTACCCTACCATCACCATCAGTAACCAATGTATCAGTGGTTGCTCTGTTTTCCTGTCTCATCTTCTTATTTGTCTACATTTGCTACCCATTTTTTGTCTAAGTTTTCATGTTCAGATACCTCAGGTATAAAGAATACCAAAATAATAGCTTTCCAGAGGAAATACAGTAAATCGAAAAAAGATGTTTCTGAGCACACTGCCAATTCCCTGTCTGCAACAAAGGAAACTGATAGAGAGCTGTGGTTTGGTGCTTTCATTCAAACTTAATATTTTAGAAACTGAGTTTCTGTATTTGCAGTCAGTTCAGTGATAAAACTTTCTTTACCTTCAAAGGATCAGAATTTTTACCAGCTTTCTGTCACTTTGCCACTAAGTCTCTGAGGGCACAGTCTGGGATGTAGCATTGTTCTCAGGCCTGCACTTTCTAACATTCTTTAGGAGGTTCAAGAAAGGGAACAGAAGCAGATTGTCCAGAATGATTATTTTTTATAGTCTAGAAGACTGAGTAGTTTGCAGAATGTGTGACTTGCCTTTTGCACACAGGAAAACGTGTCAAAAACAGAAAGAAAAATGTTAACATTTGACAGTGTGATGGATAATGCTGTAAATTATGTTAAGTATTATTTATCTTTTCCCCATGAACCTTTTTAAATGTTGTATCAGTGTTGGTGATTTGAACATCGAAATGATGTCCTCAGGGTCACAAACAGCAAAGTGCCAAAAGACTAATAAAAAGGAGGGTGAAGAAATCTTCACCACCACACGTAATATTTAATGACTTTTTTTCTTGGGCAGCCATGCTAAACCACACCTGAGCTGTAAATATTCCTACTTGTCCATTTCAGAGCTCATAGTCAGAAATAGCGCTCTCTCAGTTTATGTCCTTTTGATGTAAGCATTTTCAGAAACAGACACTTAATTTGCATCGTCTTCAGCTTCTTATGTTTCTTCAAAGACTACATTAACCTCAGCTAAAGGATGCTTACATTCCAAGCAAATTTCCTCTGCAACCCTTTTAATTCTGCTCTGTTTTAAAAGGAAGAAAAAAAATCACAGAAACTGAAGATTTTCATTAGAGCTGTTGCATAGGAATATCTTTGGGTTCCTTTGGATGTTTACTTTTGGTTTTTATGTTAACCTTTGATGGAAGCAGCCATAAAGGTAACCAGGTTAAAAAGGAAGATTACTGAACAGAAGAAAACATTTGTTGAAAATACTGACAGAAAATGCTTGCCAGCCTGGAGACTGTGAGCCTAGGAGCTAGGTCTGTGAACCAGCAGCATCCTTGAGAAGTAGAACTGGCGTCTTTGAAGTACCACTGGGTACCAATAAACCAGAGACATCCTCAGGAACTGCTGATAGTGTACTGGGTTTGTGTGGCAATGTTTTGGTGCTGGCGGTACTACAGGAGTACCTTCTGTGAGAAGATGCCAGAAGCTTCCCCCATATTGGACAGAGCCAGTTCCAGTGGGCTCCAAGGTGGACCAGCCACTGGACAAAACTGAGCCTGTCAATGACATTGGTAGCATCACTGTGCTGTGCATTGATATGAGGGAGAGGAGTGAGAATCTGTGAAAGAAACAGCTCTGCAGACACCAAAGTCAATGTCTGTTATCTTACTGGTCCTCCTCTAGGCCCATTTCTGGCATCAGTTAGTTTTTTCCTCCACTCTGGGGTGATATTAGTTTGAAACTATTAGTTACATTCTTACGGCAATAAATTATTACTGAAAAGTCTGAGGGTGTTTTATTCTTGTCGATGGTTGAGGCGTGTCGTGGTTTAAACCCAGTCAGGTAACTTGTTCACTCACTCCCAGTGAGTGGTGCCGAGCTGACAACAATCGAGGTCTGTGTCCCCCGCCCCCCGGGGCTCTCCCCTTCCCCGCTCCCGGAGGAACGGGGAGGAGGATCGAAAGAGTGCAACTCCTATGGGTTGAGACAAGAACAGTCCAGCAACCAATGTACAACACAAATCACCACCGCTACTATCAGCTAAAACAATGATAAGGGAAAATAACAAGGGAAGAGAATACGATACCACCGGCCAAGAAAACGAGTTCCACCCAGAAGCCCGTGTCCTTCCGGGTAACTCCCAGTTACCCCCCACCCCGGCCATGACGTGCTGTGGTATGGAATACCTCCCCGGCTAGCCCGGGTCAGGTGCCCCATCTCTGCTTCCTCACAGCTTCCCCTCCTCCCTGGCAGAGCATGAGCCTCACAAAGTCCTTGGTCAGGGTAAACATCACTTAGCAACAACTGAAAACATCGGCTTCACCAACACTGTTCTCAGGCTGGAAGTCAAAACACAGCACTGCACCAGCTAACACAAAGGAAAAACATGACTGCTACTGCTGAACCCAGGACAAGGCGGTGGTTTGGTTTTATTTGTTTGGGGATCTTTAGTATAGAGAATGAAAAAAGGATACCCTGGGATCTTGGATGTCATGTTCTTGTAGGAAATTCTATTCAACATACACCTGACTCACAAATGGTGATTGAAGCCAAGCATCATGGGTCACCTAACTGTGTGTCCAAACGTTTTCTCAGATATTGCTGCTTCAACATGGGGGCTTCTAAGTTGCTTGTGAAGGAGCGCCTCCACTTCCATACTGTACAAACTGACAGGAGACAACACAGCATTTCTTTTCCTTACTGCAGCAACACAAAATGATTAATCGGCAACATGAGTAACTGAGCTGTTCCTGCTGCATAACAGGCATGTGGGGATGCAAATCATGTCAGCCCTCTGTAAGTCATCCTGCCCGTAAATCATAGCCAGTCCTCAGATAGAAGGGCAGAGCATAAACATCTGAATAAAGTGTGTAGTCCACAGTTATGAAAGCTTCTGACCAGTGAATATTTCAAATTAATAGGAAATTTACATTATCTTTTATTTTTAAAATGATGGGTTGGTGAAGTGGGATACTCATTTTGAAGTGGTCTTTTAACCTGATAAAAATGATAGGCCAAATTTTATTCACTGAAATATTCCTGAATGCTCAGTGAGTACTCAGCATAAGCACACAGATTTATATGCACAGATAAATGAGCCAAGTATACACTGATAATCAGGATGATTCTATGATTCTATGATACCAATAATGCACACATCAGAGAACTTTAAATGCCCAGCTAGTGCTGAAATGATTCTGATTCATAGTAGCATGATTTTAGAAGTTTCATTAACAGCTGAGGCATTTTTCTGCTAGTTAAATGCAGGATCATTCTAATAAAGGCTGAAGTCCTTTCAGTGAACAGCAAACAGCCTCGAGCCAAACACCGATGATGCTACCAAGTGACTGCATCAGTCCAAACCTGGATGTTGATAAGATCAGCTTGTGCCTTTGAACTGTGCCTCTTGGATCATATCAGTACAGGCACCAGGACATTTAATTTTGCAGCAAGCTGCCATCAGCACATTCTATTGTACTGAATTCCTAATGCCATCTTCCAAACTATTGCCAGCCTCCATTAGCGACTGAATCTGTGTCATTGTTGGGTCATGTAAGCATCAAACTGTGCACAGCAGCTTCTCCAGACACAAATTGTATCTTATGTTTCTACTGAGAAATGTCAAAAGCTCTGGCTTATTTAATGCTACACTTGGACAAACATTCCATCAGACAATTGCTACCAGATCAGACGATTGTCACTTAAAAAGAAAACAAAACAGGGCAGACTTTTAACAACTATTATTTTCTAAGATAAGTAGTACCTGTAAAGTAGCAGAAAGAGTTGATGAAAGAACTTCCAAACTAGTACAGTTTATTTTATTGCTGATATTCTGGTATTTATAGTATCCAAGGCCTTAGGGCAGCAGTACTACATGTACTACATTACAATCAGGAGTCACTTTCAATTCTCACCTCATTATTGGGAACACTGCACTTTCTGGGGTGGGGGTCTGGGTTTTTTTATTATTAAATACAATCCGTAATTAATTTCATAGCCCACAACTCCATTCATAACATGGATGAAACCATGTACAGTCATGCAGGGAAGGAAGTTCTTGAATCAACATTGTCATCAAAGGACATGTGTATATGCATAACTTCATATTCAGGTACCATTTTTGGTGTTGCAGATGAGGTCTGATCCAGAATGCTGTCCTGGACCTGGGCAAATAAACTCTTTCTTGTGCTTACTGCTCCCAGCTGGTTAATGTCCAGGAGAAAAGCAGACCAGAGGAATCTTGGCAGGGCGATTTTTTAGGGCTGTCAACCAAATCACCCCAAAATGTGATTTATCTATTAAGCTATAGATTATTCTGATATGAAGTTTTCTAGTAACTACTTGCATACATAGCTAGCACACAGCATGAATGCAGAAGCTGACTTTCTGTTATCTTGCACAGTGCCTTATCCACTTGCTGTACTACCTGTTGCCTGTCTTAAGTACGAAGGAGATTGAGTGAATTCCCTTTACCTCATTTGGAGATCTAACCTTTTTTAACTAAGCTATTATTAATAGAGCTAAACTGTTATTATTAATAGTGGATAACTAGTGGATAGTACAGCCCATCCAGTTATTTGTAGCTCAACTGCAGTCTCAACAGTCTCAATTACAACTTGACAATAGCAATTGCCTCCTCAGAAGTACGGTTGTGCTGACTTGCATGGTGACTAGTTCATCTTTTAGAAAGTGTCCTACAGAGGTCCTTGTTTTAGCATTTGTCTATGCAGCTCTGAATTCTTCATCCACATCTGCCTTCCCTTTGGGTGTAGCCTCAGTTCCATAGCCCAGCTGTGATGCTGCTGGGTGCCTGTGGCCTAGTGCAGATTGAGTAGGCTCTTGGTGTGCTGATTTCATCAGCTCTTGAAGATTAAACACGGCTACTAATGGCAAGGATTTCCCGTCCTTGGGAAACTTCCAAATACCAGCTTATTGGCATGTACTTTTCCTCTTCTTTGCTGGTAGCTGTTTCTATATCTAAAACTATAAGTATCCACACAGCCCACTTGCAAAAATTCACACAGACAGGGCATTTCTGCTGTTACTGCTTCTGAGATGGAGTCATGTTTTACAGCATAAAATGCAAAAGGATTGTTGAATAAATCAGTATTGCTGTGTTCTAACATAGGTATTATTCTATTTTTTTTTCACATCAGACTTGTTCTGATCTCAGAAACTCATCTCAAAGACAGTGGGACCACAAGAGTTAATAAAATTTATGATAATTTTAAATTCCCTGTTGGTGCTTAATCTCTCACAACGTGTACAGAAACAAAATAACCTGCTGGGATGCAATAACCAAAGGACATTCTTTGTTATGTAAAGGACACTCAGCTATTCTCTTTTGGTTACCTCATCCTTATAAGATGATGTTGTACAGATCTATGCAGGTGTTTTGGGAAAAAATCCAAATTGGAAAGGAGATTCTGACTTTGGCTTAAAATAAGGCTGGAATTTGTAGATACTACTACACTCATTCTGAAACTGACGGCATTTCAGCCCAGATATTTGCTAAAAGGTTCATTCATCCTTAATTATAGCTACAAGAGCACATTGTGTGTTTTTCCCCCTTGAACACAGGACTGCATAGACTGGGTCACATTATCATGCCTGCATTAAGCAATGTGGACTTTTATACCTGCAAGTCCAAATGATAGTTCTCTGACCCTCATGCTTGTCTATTTTAAAAATACTCCCTAGTTCTGATTTATTCTCTAAATGAAACAAAGCCAGCAGACAACTTAGTTGTAGAATAAAAAGACTTAAATAGGGCAGTTCCTTTTGTGTTTAGTCTCAAGAATCATTCAATCTATGAAAAAGAAGAACATTTGCTGGATTACATTTCAGGGAGGAAGAGAGTTAGTGGACATGTCTTCATTTCTGTGAGCTCAGCAGTCAACATTTTTAAGTTGAAAGAACTTTATTTTATAAGTAGTGTCTACTGAAAAGCTGAGACTGCAGGAAAATTATTGTCTAAAATATAAATGTAAATTTAATTCAGCACTGTTGGTAATCACTGAATTCCCACAGTGGTTTGAAAGAGATCATCTGGGAATTACGGTAAATCCATGGATATTGCAAATAAAATAAAGTTTAAATGGATTCTCCATCCCTATTTGAAGCTTTGTAATCTGAACAGTGTCCTATAAGAATATAAAAATGCTAAAAATTCCACAATGATTATAACACCAAATTTGGCTTTAGAATTCACATGGCAAGTAAAACATTCAGGTGGAAATTCCTGTTGTTACTTTAGAGAATTCATCTGGTAAACAAATCGAAGAAACAAAATGAACCTCTTGCATTTAAAGTATGAAATTAATCTATTCCTATGTGCCATAATGTCTTTCTGCATTTCTACTACACTACTTCCTGTATTCATGTTAGAGAGAGCTATCTAGCATTGATCAGTTAGACAGCATCTGCAGATAAACAACCTGCTTCTGGGCCTCAGACCTTTCCACAACCTTTATTTACTTCACCCATCAGTAAATATTTAATGTAGAGATAACTACCTCAGGAAACTTCTCTACTCTCATCAGAAGGGGCATAAGAAGACCTACTCAGACACATATGCATAAAAACCAGAGCTAGCTGTGATAAAACTCTGCTGTAACTTCCTAAAGTTTTGGCCCAAGTTGTGTGTACTAAGATGAGTGAGTTGTGTTGAGTTCCCAGATCTTAATTCAGGGATGTGTCCTGAATTAAGGACACAACCTTAAACAATTAACAACTAAACAGCTTTAGATCACTATTTTTTTCTATAAAAAGCATGGTGTGTGGAACAGCTCTGGAAGACCGAGTCCAGATGAGGGGCATGAAGATCCTCAGAGAGCTGAAGCACCTCTCCTCTGAAGACAGGCTGAGAGAGCTGGGGCTGTTCAGCCTGGAGAAGAGAAGTCTCCAGGGAGACATAAAAACAGGTCCCAATGCATAAAGGGGGCCTATAATAAAGCTGGAAAGGTAATTTTTACAAGGGCATGTAGGGATAGGACAAAGAGAAATGTCTTTAAACTGACGATAGATTTAGATTAGATATTAGGAAGAAATTCTGTACAACGTGGGTGGTGTGACACTGGAACAGTTTTCCCCAAGTTTGTGGCTGCCTTATTGCTGGCAGTGGTCAAACACAGGTTGGACAGGGTTTGGAAAAACATTTTCTAGTTGGAAGTTGTCTCTACCCCTGGCAAGGGGTGTTTGAACTAGAAGGGCTTTAAGGTCCCTTCCAACCCAAACCATTTTATGATGCTATCCTTCTAGCTGCCTGACAGTAATTGCCAATAGCTCATTAGAATTTCATGAGGTAGGCACACAATTTCTGTAAGTACAGCAAAAAAGTAATTAAATCCTTAACACCTGTTGTTTTGGGTGTTTTTCTCACCCCACCCCCTCCAGCTGATAAAGACACTGTTCTTTTTTTCTTTTTTTTTGATAATATGAAAAAATGATTTGGACTGAATTTTAAGTCCCACGAGTAAATATCACTCCAGCAATATGCCCCTAATATAGCAAGCTCCAAATTTATTTCCTTATGCTAATGTGTGCAACACAGATAACATGTAATTTAGAGATAAAATGCGTTTGTTAAATAACTCCTCAGAGAGACCTAGACTGCTATGCTTTAAGTGAAAACAGTACAATTGTGCTATCCACTGAACATGTGTTTTGATGAACTAGGATAATGCTGTAAGTCTAGATAGATGGAAGAAATTACAGTGGGCTGGCATTGTTTGGAAAACAGAACAGAGGTTTTCTTGCTGTTGACAAAATAGATTTGGAAATGAGACTAAAAATTATATGTGTGTTAATGATAGCTTTCTACTCTGAAAAATAGCAGAGAGCTTGTCCATCTGAATTCATCTTGTCCCAAAACTTTGTGTTTATTTTACATAGAAAAGTCTGCACCGTGGTAGAGGTAACCCTTTCTATTCATTTGAGATCCCACAATTATACAGAGAGTTGTCTCAATATCTGAAAAGATTTGCTCTTGTAAGTGTGTCTACAGGGTTATAACATTTAAATAACAAAATAAAAAGGACAGAGCCTTGGGTGACATGGTATAGTGTGAGGTGTCCCTGCCCATGGCAGGGGATTGGAACTGGTCCTTTCCAACCCAAAGCAGTCTAGAATAAATCAAAAGCATCTATGTAAAACAGCCTACCCATTTTCAGACATGCAGGCACATTTGGGACTTACTCCCATGAACAATTATAAATAAACCAAGCAGCAGGCATGAATGGGTAATGCCTCCCATCCCCAACATAAGATACAACTCATTTTTTAACATGCAGCTATCAAAAGAAGTGCTCAGCTTAGGGAGGGTCCGAGTCCCACCCTGTTCGGCTGTTCCAGGCATTAGCAACACTTCTTTCTCTGCATTTTGAGGAGTTAACTTGCTTTATTCCCCCCAGGGAACACTTGTAGACACCCACTTTGAAGACTGAATTCAAAGGTTTGAACGGAGCTACTTCTCTTGAAGTCAAAACTCCCGGAAGGGTTAGAATTTCTGACACGTCATGTGCTTCCTGTTCCAGTTCTTCCTCACAGCCTAAGAAAATTTTGCTGACTTTAAGACTCCTAAATCTCCACTTCTGCTAAATATGGAAGGCCTGTTTTTTGGTGTTGTTTGGAATTCACATAAATGTTTAAATGCAGGAGATGCGAATCTCATTATTAGCTTTATAAATCCCTAATTGAAGAGATCATATTAGTCAGGCAATATTTGCTTAAACATGACACTGATTATCCCCAAATCATACCATGGATATGAAAATACCTCAGGTTTTATTGGTTCCTACTCCTAAGAAAATTAAATAACAAATTCCGAACAATTCCATCAGTTGAATTTGGAAAATCTTTGCCAGTTTCCAATTTAATCCAAACATTTGATCCCTTGTTTATTTTAGCTAATTGCAAATTTATATTCTGTTTATATCTTCAGATTATACTTGTAACTGAGCGTCAGTTCTTCGTCTCTAACAAAGGGTCTTTTCAAGTCTTACTTGTAGAGCTGATCTCCTGGGGAAGACTAATAGTACAAAGCCTCTAAATGCTGAGGTTTGTTGTTAACAGTGATAACATTCATTATTACTAAGAGCATTTGGGAAATAATTATTTCTCTAGTTTGTTTTTTTTTTTTTCAGAAATAAATTATTTGCTTGTAATATCATTGTTACTCTTCTGTTGTCCAGAAAATCAGAACTTTTATCTTTCATGCTCTACCCTTTCTTGTTTCTTTTCTAACCTACCTGATTCTATGATTCTATATCTTGAAATGATATTATGGGCAGAGGACACATTTCAAATGCTTCTGTCAGTAGATTGCCATAAGATAATTTTACTGTCATCATATTGCCATGCAAGTTTTAACCCAGAATGGATCTTTATATTTTATTCACTTATAGCTGAGGGATTTACTCTAGATTTCTGTTTATGATAATTTCATTTGTGATGTTTCCTATTAAAGTAATCAGTAATACCAGTTTAGTATAATTAATAAGCAATAAGCATGTTGTTCAAGGATGCTAAATGTTTAAGTTTGTGGTATTTTGTGTCTTACTTGTTTTGTACTAACTTAATATGTCTGCCTAGAGATTATCTAGGGAAAAGGCTTTTGGTTATGTTGTTAGTACCAACTGTGTTCTGTCTTAACTAATCCATTAATATACTTCAGATACTTCAGATGCACTTACTTGCAGCTGTGGAAGAAGCAAATAAAATCCCCAATTGAATCTTGCCCAGTAAAGTTATAGCTTTCGTTTTCTACACCTTCTTAAGGAGAAACAAAAATTCAGTGCTTAGAAATAAGCATAGTGAAGATATCAAGGACTATTTCTTCCAAAAACATCTTCTTATATATTTTTATTAAAATTTTCCCTTATATCTCTCTTTCCATACCTAATCTGAATTCTGCCTTTGTGTGAGCAAGAAAAATCCTGTAGGCTTTACTAAGGGCAAGCGGAGTTTAACACTCACAAGATCTGAGGGACCACAGGGTGATGATTCTGTTATCTACATAGACCGTGATGAAGAGAATATAATTTAGAATAAAATTCACTAGAGGCACTGAAGGCTCCAAATTCCTGAGAACCTCTGAAAATCAAATCCCTGCTCAGTTTCTACAGCAGCTTTTGCTGTTTCTCAGCTGTCTGTGAAGTACCTAAAACTAATATTATTCTTCCACTCAAAAACATTCTGATGGCCTTGATAGAGACTTGATATATAGGTCTACTATGTAGATACTAGATAGACAGAAACAGAGGCTTTGCTCGACAAATGCTGCAGAAATGGAGGAGGATGCTGTTTTCACCCCTGCACAAAAAGCTACAAGGGGGTTCAGGAGAAATGTGTAACAGAAACTAAGGAGGAGGAAAGGGGGACAGCACTTCCTCTTCCAAGATCTCACTACCTTATTCTTTAGTAAGAAAAGTTCAGCAAAGTTCCAGTCCCTCTTTGTACCATGCAGTGGTTGTTTCCTGCATGGAAGAACACGGCAAAGATAGTAAGGCTGCAAAGAGCCTTTCACCAACTTCCTTACAATGTTCACAAGATCTGTAGGGCCAGATGCTATTGAGGATTTAGGCACATAAATCCCTACTTTTCTTTCTTTCTGACTCTCCCTGGATTCATGTAGCAGAAGCTGCTGTGCAGTCTACATAGCATGTTACTAAGGGACTTCCTTTCTGAGCAATCATGTTGTGTACATATGTCCAGTTGTGCTTTTGTACATGACCAGTTCATCCTATTTCTGAGCAACTTCCTGCAAACACACCCCCACACACCCACTGAGGATCTCTGAATGCATGGGTTCTCCTTCCTACCGTCTGCAAAAGCAAAGAACAAATACCTCCCAGCTGTTCCTCACATGCATTGAGAGGATCTGACTCCTCACATCAGCCAGTTATAGCAGCTTTTCCTTGGACAGGCAAAAATCCTGGCCATTGTGTAAAAAGTGAGTTGTATTAAATGCTTTGGTCATAGGTGTCAGCTTTCAAGATTCCCATCATTTACTCCCAGACAGTCAATATTGCGCTTAAGTTAGATGTCCAAGCCTAGAGGCAAATCAGGGATATTGCCACCTTCAGTGACACTTATGCACACATAATTGGATCCCCCAAAGAAGTGCTTAAAACGGGATATTGAGGGATACACATTTATAAGGGAAGCATGGCAAAATTTAGGTCATTTATCAGCTCTAGCTCATATAGCAACTGTGATCTGTTAATATCATTACTCAAATTTCTTTTTTTGCTTAGAATCAGCTTATCTCCAAGGGGCAAGAAGAGGAAAATAAGCCATGTCAATGATTGCTCCTCTTTGACCACTGACGAAGGAATTGTCTTGATCTGCAATAGTTTTATGCTGACTTTATGAGATTTTGTACCTTATCTTCATTCAGATTTTTTCATCTAATTTACTTTAACACAATCCTGTTGAAATAAGCCAGTCTAGCAGATGGGACCATTTGACTTCAGCAACTCAGAAAGCTGCAGTTTCCACTAGAAACTGTCTTACTTACAGTCTTAAGACTAGCTTTGTTTTCATGTAAATAAACATTATTGATGGTCTGTAGGCAAAACATACCTACTGTAAGTTAATACAGCTGCAACATTAAGTAGGCTATGGTGAGTTAGACCATCTGAGCACCTGACCATTATATTTTATGTTGGTATTCTCTACAGATATCCCTTGGAAAGTGAATCTATTTGAAACATTGACTTGTTTGTTTAATATTCTGATGAATTTTGCTCTGGGGCTAAGAGAAAGAACTGATATAGAAGTCTTATAATGTTCCAAGAAGGAATACACACACAGGTTATGTAGCATATAAATGTGATGAAGTAGAAATGCAAGAAGAAATTGTGCAACAAATCAATAGTCATTTCCCACTGCTGTTTTCTACTGTAAAAACATAATGCAGGCAATGAGGGAGGTATATGTTTTCTCATTGAGTAACAATTTGAGGCAGACACAAATATTTGCTTTTAACAGAAACAGCATTTCTACCACACATTCACATAGCATGCAAAAAAATTCACTCAGGATCTGTAGAAAATACCCTAAAATGATCTTATCCTTTCATCACTCTAGGCGGTCCTTTCTCTCTTATATATCTTAGCTCTCTTTTCTTCCTGAAGGCAAAGCTAGGTAAATACATCGGAAGGGCATTTTTTTCTAAGGAATCTGGTTACTAGAGACCTATTTTATAGCAGTAGCACTGGCAGATGAGGAAGCATTTTTTGATGGCATAAATCAACATTGATCAGATATTTGGAAGTTCAGGTATCTGAAAGCATTTATGTTACCTTCCATTCAGTCACCCTTCTGAGGATCCCTGTCTAGCAATGGCAAAACATTCTTTCTTTTAAAAGGAAAAGAGCATGAGGTTTTTGCATGAAAACTTCAAATATTTTTCATATATTCCATATATTCCCTTTTCTGATCATTTTATTCTACTGGTAGAATGGAGAAAGTGGAATTACATTAAGCATCAACATTAATTCTAAGTTAATCCTCTTCCCAATGCAATGAATCAGACAATTTTGCTTATATAAGAAAGATATGGAAGTGGGGGCTAGGAAGAGACGATAGTGTTGGGGTTTGGCTTTTGTTTTGTTGATTTTTCATTCATTTCATAAAGAAATATGCAAGACTTCAAAGAAAAGAAAAAAACACCCTGATTTGTCATAACCCCTCCCCACCTGGAAGAAAAGCAATTTCCACTGCTCTTAGTTTACTTGTAAAATTGTTTGCGTAACATTAATCATCATCATCTGATTCTCATCCTTCAGTTTCTTGGGGTCAGGGATATTCATCTCACACATAACAAACAAATCACTTTCTTTCTCATACATATGTTTTGGTCAAATAGATTCAGGTATTTGTATCTATGCACTGTCAACCTTTGCGTCACTCATCATGTTGGTTTTTTCACTGCAAAAATGTTGTTAGAAGCATAAAAATGTCACAAATTGGATTCTATTCAGTTTTATTCAATGCTGATATCAGTTGTTAAAAATAAACATGTTATGATCCAAAATTCTTCCTTTTAAGCTTAAAGTATAAAAATATGTACATTAAGCACAAGAGAAAAACAGAACAAATAAAACTATGCTTGGTACTGGCCAGGGACACCTTATATGGAGGCATTTGCCACCACATGGACATGGAGTGAGGGTTAGTCCTCAGCTCTATCAGGCTAACAACCGTGTTGTTGTGAAATTCCCTTTGACTTTGGAGGGCATAAGACTGCTGCTCTGGTTCCTTTAAGTTTCAAGTATGAAGCACACCCTTATCTTCTTCTGTAAGTTCTGTCCATCCTTGTCCATGTAAGGCTTCATTGAATGGGGCATCACCTTAGTAGGAATAGAGCATTCACTAAAAATAGCTTCAGATGAAGAGGCATGAAAAATAACAAGTTAGTTGCTGCCTGTGCTGTGATCTTACTTAGATCCATCTAAATGTAATGCCTGGTAAGAGGAATTATGCTTATTCCACTGTATTTTAAGGCAGTGTTTTTCCTGATCTCCTCATGGGTTCCTGGTTTTGTCTCAGATCAGCATCCAGTTCACAAACATACCTCCTCTTTGCTCCTATCTGATGTTTGCCTATGCAGCTGCCCTTTCGCCTTTCTAATCCAAATCCCGCAAGGCAGCGAGGGCTGGAACTAGATACTCTTAAGGTCCTTTCCAACCCAACCCATTCTATGATTCGAAAAGGCAAAGCTTGGGCCAGCATTCCCTATCGTTGCCTGTTATACCTGTGCTGCCACAAACACCTCTTCTCTCCAAAGCTGGCTTAAGTCAGATATCATATTTTATTCTCACCACTGGCACTACTTTGTTTTGATTATGGCCAAGTCACTAAAACCCTTCAAACTCAAGAGAAACAACACATCTGTGTGCCTTCATCTCTTCTGTGGCATTTCTCCAGGCCTTAACCACCTAGGTACTAAAAATTATCTTTTTTGCCATTTTTAGGGATATTACAGTGTATTTCATACATGGCATTGAGGGTACTGCTTTATTTGCCCATAGCTGTGTAGCCCTGACAGTACAGAGATAACAGCACAGCTATAAACAGCCATCTAAAGCTAACAGGGACATGGAGTGCCTGAGCAGAAATTTGTGCCATAAAAGAGTCATGATGGGTCTCTACAGAAATCCATGTCATAACTCTGATGATAAGACTGTAAAATACGCTCCATAATTATTTTGCTGAAACATGCAAGGGGCAAATTATTATAAAGGAATAAATTGCTGGTTATGCTGCCTTGGAAGAAAAATAAATAAAGTGCAGACATGTGCATGATGCCAGAAACATCTTTAGGTATGTACTTTACAAAATGTTCCAGTGGAAGTCTGTGGTTGCAATTCAGTTTAACTCCCGATGGAAGAAACAAAAAGCAGTGGAAAAAGAAGTACTTTAGGGTCCAATTTTTATGCAGGTAAGAAATCTAAATGCATACAAGCTTGAGAATGTTCTATTGTCAATTTTAGGCACAAAGACCACCTAAAAGCAAAGGAAGCATATATAAAATATCCTCTTGTTTACCTAAGACATAAAAGTAGTAGCCATAAAAACTACATAGAAAAAGAATAAAAAAGAAAAAAAAAGAAAAAAAAAGAATTGGATTATTTAAAAGGGATGCCATGGCTGAACATACTTCATAGGTAAGAAAACACCCTAGAGCTCTCTTACTGAACACTCCCTGAGGCAAACACAGCTGAGGCACTATTAGCAGTGAAGCACTCCAGCACAGTGCACACTGGGGGAACCTGGGGGATGCTGAGAGCCTCTAGGAGTGGGCAGCTCTCACAACAGTGGCTAATGGTACCTGGGCAGGGTCAGGAGCAATGTCAGACAAGCCCACACACATGCAGAAGAAGCCCCTGGGGAGTGCCAGTGACCACGACAGGCAAACAGAAAATGGTACAGCAGCCTGCAGAAGAAGGGCATTGTGAAAGCACTGCAATGCTGTCAGCTTGAGCAGGGATCAATTGTAACCACCCTGCAGAAGGCTATGTCCTCCCTAAGCTCTGCATCCACCATGACTGACACAGGTACCCAAACTGAGCTCCATTGGGAATACACTCCCACCTCAGTGCCAGGCTGCAGGGTGAGCCCTGCTTTTACTGGCAGCAGCGAGCTCACCTGAGGGATGTGCACCCATATAGAAGAACTCCTCCAAGACAGAGCTCCAGGAGGAGGTGAGTGGGTTGTGGGGTATCAACGAGTGCAAGAAAGAGACAAACTATTGGACCTGCACCCTGCCTTCCCTGGAACAGGCCTGTCAGGCAGACAGGACACAGGATAGAGAGGATTCCCTTTCCTCACCCAGCAGAGCACAGTGACTTACTTAAGAGGTAAGGGACAATGGCAACAAGTTCTATGTATGTAAAGGATATGGTAAAGAAAATATATTAACCCATAAAGAAAGTTTTATATCAGGTTAGATATAAGGAAGAAGTTCCTTACTGTGAGGCATTGGAACAAGTTGCTCAAGGAAGTGGTAAATGCTCCATCCCTGGCAGTGTTCAACATCAGGTTGGACAGAGCCTTGGGCAACATGGTCCCTGCCCATGAGGCATCCCTGTCCATGGCAGGGTGTTGGAACTGAATCATCTTGAGGTCCTTTCCAACTCAAGCCATTTTATGATTCTGTGATTCTATAACTACTACAGGCAGGTTAGAATAATTGAGGACTTCATTTTCCATCTCTACTAGAAACTTTCTATCTGATCTTGTGCAACTCATAAAAGCTCCCTGTTATGTATTTCCTATTTTTAAATGGGAAGTGTTAGCCTATTTTTAAGTAGGTTAGTGTTACAGAAAACCAACCTATTTTTATCTAAAGAGGAGCTAAAATGCTATAAGAGATGAAAAAGGGACAGGTAAATACCTTAAATAAAAAAACTCATGGATACTTTGCAGAAATTGAGTTCATACTTTGAAAATTAGACCCAGTATGGATAATACTGTGATATGAAATGTAAACAACAGTAAGAAAACCTTGATTAAACAAATTGTGCTTCAATGAAAGTGGAATATATTATATGAGCTTATACAGTTTTATATCTGTCATACCTGAAAGCATCTTTTACCAAGAAATAAAAGAAAATAATCATATATGCTAGCAAAAGTTATTCAGAAAAGCTCTTTAAGAAGCATGCAAATCAAATGTGAAAGAAATTAAAAATTCATGTCGTGAAGAAATGCCAGTTTGATAATTTACTTCTAAAAAAGAAGTGCTTAATCTTTTGAAAATTATCAGTAAATTTCCAGCATATTTGGCTTAAAAGTCACATGTGAATGTTGATATTTTAGTATGGAGTTTTCACATGTCATTTACAACGATAGGATAAATTCTTATTTATTTTTTATTAGTTTATTATAGCAGCCGTATTACAGCAGGGCAACATGACTATATTGGAAATGCATTATTTATTAAATCAGAATGTGTGAATGCAGCTCTGCACTAATAGAAACATTATATCTTCTCTATATCAAACTATTTCCCATACTAATAATACTAAGTTTGTCACTCCAAATACAATTTGCCATCCAGTGCCAAAACCAAGTATACCATAAAGTACTTATATGACTTGATCATTACATATTAAAATGTAGAATCAGTTTCTGACCATGCATCTTCCCTACCTGTCTGCCTCTGTTTTTCATATCCCACATGTAGTTTAACTCGGCAGGCCCCTAAACATCACACAGCCATTTGCTCATTTCACACAGTGGAGTGAGGGAGAGAATCGGGGCATAAAAGGGAAAAAAAGTAAAAGTTGTAGATTGAGATAAAGACAGTTTAATAGAAAAGGAAAGAATATACAAAGCAAGTGATGCACAATACCATTTCTCACTGCCTGCTGACCAATGCCCAGCCAGTCTCTGAGCAGCGGACCATCACCCCCCCACCTCAGCCAACTCCCCCCAGTCTTATTGCTCAGTATGGCATCATATAAGATGGAATATCCCTTGGGTCAGTTGGGGTCAGCTGTCCTGGCTGTGTCCCCTCCCAACTTCTTGTGCACCCTCAGCCTGATCATTGGTGGGGTGGTGTGAGGAGTAGAAAAGACCTTGACACTGTGTAAGCACTGCTCAAAGACAGCTGAAACATCAGTGTGTCATCAACGTTATTCTAAACCTAAATTCAAACTTCAGCACTAAACCAGTTACTAGGAAGAAAATCAACTCTATCCCAGACAGAAGCAAGACACAACATTGGCCTAGTCTCCCAGTTCTTATCTAACATGCCCTATATTTGAATTTATTTTATACATTTTTAAAACTGAATTTTGGTTTAGCTGCAAAATTTGAGATATTATTGCATAGTGACAGAATTTATAGCTTAAATGGATATTTTTTAACCAGTCCTGAAATTCCAATTTCCTTTAATTTCTGTCAGTGTCAAACTCAGGAAGCACAGTGACCTGAAAAGAACAGAAGATTATCTCTGTCACCTGATAGTAACAAATAGATGTTCTCAATAAGTTAAAAGTCAGAATAAAATAGAATAGACTGGTGAAAATGCTATCATGATAGGTCAGAAAGTTATACATAAATAAATAATATAAAATTGAAATGCAAATGTTGTGGTATAATTACTGAAATCTCAAAGAGTCATTTTAAGTAAATAACAAGGTGTTTATGTAGGGAAATTAAAATTCAAAATCATTAAAACTTTTATTTTATCTTTTTAAAGTTTAAATCTGATTTAATAATAATAATCATAATCATAATCATAAAAAAAAAAAGTCTATTCTAATTCCAGGTAGAAACTGAGGCAAACAATCCAAACCCAAATAAATCAAACAATTTCCCAGGCAATGTTTTAAAAGCATTATGATCCAAAGTAATTCGAAGGTTAACATCAGAAATGAGTTCATTAACTTCCATCAGATAAATCTTTTCTAAAACCTGCCCTGTTACTATGGGGACCCATTGCTCAACCCTTCACTCATTACTAATTTCTGTGAAATCTCATTAGCTGTCACTGTAAAAATCGTTCTTTCCTCTCTCATAGGAGCTGGGTAGTTGTGGCCTGGAAGGGTCTGTCTGCAGCACTGATGCCAGTGCAGTTTTCCATGAAGTCCTGGTATACAATGGCATTTCAGAGGAAGTTAGATTTTCTTGTCTCTGTAATCCTTCCTGAAAGGTGTTCCCAAATACCACAGCCCCAATTTTTGAGCATTTTGTTCTGATTTTCAAATACATCCATTTTCATTCCCTCTTGTACCAAGATCGTGCTCCACAGGTAGCTCTCTCTTTCCTGCCACCCTTTGCTACATGCACCTTCATACGTTCTTCTCTCCAACCTGCATTTACAGGTAGCAATCACATCCCTTCTTAGTTTTTGTTTTACTAGCGTAATCAAGCCAAAATCTTCCCATTTAGTCGAGCAATATAGGCTCTTCATGCATTTGATTGCCCAAGGAACATTTTTTTTGCATTTTAATTAGTATTTATTAAATATGTTGAAAAGAATTTGCACACATTTCCCAGGAATTATCTTGTCTGAGGTTTCACCCTGCTATTAATAGATTTTTACTTCCCCAGTAAATACCTCTAATTATATATTACATTTGCCTTGCTTTTGGCTGTATCACATTTATTACTCTGTAGCCCTGTAATACAGTATTCCTAAACATTGCACTGATTTCACAAGGCCTCTGGATTAAGTCTTTGTAGCTTTGCTCCATGTGTACTTTTCTTAATCTACCCAAAGGTTTGTTTTAAACTTAGTTTGCCTATAAAAACAATTTTTGAGGTGGGTATGGCTGATTTATTTTGCTTATTGTTATGTTACAACCTCAGTTGAAAATATATTATTGAAATGCCTTACTTTTTTAATTACTGGATAAAACAGATTTTTAGATCTTGAAGTGCTTCGGATCTCTATGGTGAAATCCCAGTCCTTGTTGCACAGTGTTCTAAGTACCTTTGTGAAGCTGAGGGCCTTCCACCTGCAGTTTTGCAGCCTCTCTTTTGCTTCTAACTCTTTAATCCTTCCCTTAATAATTGAGGCAGTTTTTCAGTGCCTCTCGGGCAGCGTCTTTCCTTGTGGTATCATGCTGTTGTCCTACTGCTCATGGCCTCACACCTGCAAGGCCAAGTACTATTACAATGGTGGGTTCTCATGGGACTTGACTGCCACCTGCATCTGATTATACATACTCCATTCAGCACTAACAGCATCATAAATCAGAACAAGCAATATCATCAAAGACATCTTAATTGTCAGCACTTCATGCACTGGAGAGAAGGATGCTGCTCTGGGGACACCACTGCTACCCTTCGCAGCTGGCTGCTGAGAATAAATTCCCTTCCCTTCCCTTCCCTTCCCTTCCCTTCCCTTCCCTTCCCTTCCCTTCCCTTCCCTTCCCTTCCCTTCCCTTCCCTTCCCTTCCCTTCCCTTCCCTTCCCTTCCCTTCCCTTCCCTTCCCTTGTATTTCCCCAAGGTAGTTTTAAGGTATTTGCATGTCATCAGCTCTGAACCCTGTGGGCAAAGTTTTGTGCATGTGAATCTATTTTTGTTCAACACTACTGTCAGTACCTTTTTTTATTTAATTCGTTCCTGTGTCTCCTTATTTTAGCTTATTTTGTTGATGAAAAAATTGGGGAAGGATAATAAACAAGTCAACAAGTCAATTTAAAACAGTGATTGATTAATTCCACTGATAATTTCTCTGGTTGGAATGCTTTCCCATTTAATTTGTCCTGCTCTGCTTTAACAGTAGCTGTGCCTTGAATGCTTATTTCTATGAAGATCTGTTTTCATGTATGTTGAAGAATTTTTCAGTATCTGAATTATAATTTACCATGAAGATGTTTTACCACCAATTTATCACCAAACTATATATGAAACTATGAACTCACAATGAGATGAGTTTTTCAAAGTCTTATATTCTGTAGGAAAACTAAAAATAAGCTAAAATCCTTATTATAAATGTTTATAAAGTAACTGGACAAAATAGGAGAAAATAATGAGGGATATAGTAGCATGAAAAAGCAACATAATTTTGAAAATATAACAAAGCAGTCAAAGAAGAGATTTAGTAGTTCATAGAATCATAAAATCAGAATAGTTAGGGTTGGAAAGGATGTGACAATCATCAAGTTTCAACCTGCCTGCCATCTTTTGTTAAAAAAGTAAGGAAGCAAATAAACAGTCAGACTTCCTGAAGTATTTAGTAAGATAAAGGTTGTTCAGAATTATATGTCACATTTTATTCACTATTATTGGTCCAAGAATTTATCTATTCTAAGCCATACTCATTGCCATGCAACTTTAACGCGTTAAGAAGTAGGTGACCACTCTTGTTTAGCGGAAATATGGAAATGTATTTTAGTCCTTAATTATTATTTCTAATACGGGCAGAGGTAGTTCAGTGTAGTTAAATAAATTAGGATCTAAGATGAATATTCCGTCTTCTGTATAATTAGATTTGATTGGTCAAGTTTGAAAAATGTGATTTCTTCTTCCTTTATATTTAAAAACATCCCTCTGCTCTTATGCTGGTCACATCTTTTGGTCTTTTACTGTGAAAAATGATGCGTTTTCTTGCTACTGGATACTCGAAAGCTGAGTCCAGAATTCAGTGAAATCAATGGAAGCTTTGAATCAAATCCAGGAGGAGCAGATTCAGAATCAGTTAATATTTTAGAAATCTCATAAATATGTCTGAACTTTGGTTGAAACTCAAAACTTACTGCATATTTCTTCAAATCCCTACCTTGTAATTTGATAATTTGTTAACATTAATAACAACACTAGCTCATGTTTGAAAATTCTGCTTGTATGAATACAGATTATTAGTATTAATGCATTAACATATTTGCAGAAAATCTTAAAGTTTGGGTTTTCTTCGTTGTCTTTCTCCTTCTGTTTCCCTGCATGTGCTACTATATTGATCCTCAAACTTGAATGAATTCCCTACTTTGCTCTACACTCCCTGTGTTCATGCCTAAGCTGAAACCACTAAGTTCTGAGCTCCTGGATCTGAATGCATCTGTTGACTGTTTTATACAGGTCAAATGAAAACTGCATGTCTACCAATTTTGTTGTAAAGAAAACCCAGCTTTTATAGGAGCTATAGCAAATTCTATCAGAATCCCAGTATGGACAACTGGATACACAAAAGGAGTGGAGCATACAACCACAGGTGAATTCGAGCAAACCTGAAGAACTGTGAATAACTGCGTAGTATTTCCAGAACTTCTGTTTATCACCTGTGCAAAGTCAATATCAGCATCTAATACTTCAATACTCAGGGATTAGAAAGTTGCATCTAGAAAATACAGTGTTATAACTGAATGTATTCATTATGTATGCATAAGTATTTACCAGTTAAGAAACTAGAGATCGCCACAAGAGGTTTTAGAAGACTGATAAATCACATCAGCCTGAATTTTTGAAGATAATTTCACTAGATTCATTCATTTGCAACACATTTGGTGCTAATGGTCAATCACTATAATGGCTTATGGCTAAACCTTCTAGTCTTTAACTCTTACTTTGCTAATTAGCTGTGACTATATATTGCCATGGACATGATGCTGGTGGCAGCAGCACTACACAGCATCAATGGTGCTTGGTCTTCCAGGTCAAGGGGATCAGATTTGAGAGCTCTTTGATGAAGTCAGTAAGAAACAAAACCAGACATCTTGCCAAATTTTCTTTCACATTCATGTGGCTTTATACTACTCTTTCCTCTCTCACTGGGGGTTGATGGTGGATGTCATCTGCTCCCAGGGCTCCCTTTCTTGTTCTGGGTTTTACTAATCATATTTTTTTGTTAAATGGACATGGTGTCCTTCCTATTTGCTGTCCCTTATGCTTATCTTATTCTCTTTTCTTTGTCTTGAAAACTTGTCTTACTTGGGTGAAAGCTGCTTGCATGCTTTCCCATGGCTTTCAAGTGCAACTACACAAATACTTGCTTGCCCCATTAGTACTCATATTGCTCACATACTGATTTTAAATATGCTTACACATTGTGTTTGACCATGCCACAACCCTTTTACAAAATCATAGAACCTCAGAATCATAGAATGGTTTAGATTGGAAAGGACCTTAAGATCATCCAGTTCCAACCCCCTGCCATGGGCAGGGATACCTCACACTAGACCATGTTGCCCAAGGATCTGTCCAACCTGGCCTTGAACACTGCCAGAGATGCAACATTTACCATTTCTTTAAACAAAAAAATAGGTACTACTGCTGTTTACAGTATTTTATTATGCCTATAACTTGATTCAAGGAAAGCTAAGTATAACCACATTCTTATTAGCAGTAATCTAATTTATACGTGTCACAGACCTCTGTTCTGGCTACAACAACTCCTAGCCAACCAAGCTCTCTTTGTTTCTGTATTTGAAGACAGCAATATTGTTTTCTTACCTGCCTCAACAAAGACCGTTAAATTTTGCTGTCATCCATCCAAAATGTTCTTACAAGGAACTTTTTCCTCATCTTTTCAATAAATTTCCCTTTTATGTGTTCCTAACTGCTGAATGCCCTGCTCTTTTGCATGAAGTTGAAGTTGGGTGCTTCAATTTTCCAGGCTCTTTGCATGTACCCTTATCCCATGCTTGCTCAGTAAATAAAGGGCAACTTCCTGCTACAATATTCTCTTCTAAACATAACCTTCCATGCAGTAGATAGATTTTCAAACATGTCTTTTCTTATTTATCCTCACACTTTCCCCTTGGCTAACAGAAGCTCCTGTAAGAGTAGAGATTTAGGCACAGTTTTGTCATCAAAGCCATGGTTATTCTGTGATGTCTACAAAAGGCTTAAGTTATGAAACTGGAGTAGCTGCAGGACTATTGCTTCTAATTATTGCCCATTGTTTTTAACTGATATGCTTTTTTCTTTGTGTTCTTTTTCTGTCTTCATCTGTGAGCTCCAAGATTCACGTGGAAAAGCCCTTACACTTGAGAATGCTGCCTTGCCCTTATAGTTTTTCTAGCGAAGCATTAGTCCAAGATTTTTGACACCATCTCAGTAAAAATAATAGGTAAAAATAGTAGATACATATACTGTCATAATTGCATAGAAATATAAATAGATAGTCTTACAAGTGGAGCATTATTTCTATTGCTTAGGAAGACAAAATTAAAGAATTTTAGGCATCAATTAGCTTTCACCGATTGTAACAATGTGTTAATCTGCCATAGAGGTGCTGTTGCAGTCTTTCCGGCAGAGTCTGGTGAAATCTCTGAATAGATAGTTGTCACTGCCACTGCGTTCTGACCTAGAAGAGCAAGTTCTTTTTGTCAGGTGAATTGGAAAGTTACAGAGGTGTAAAAGCGGCGGATCCAGTATTATTTATTGTTTGATAAAGCATCTTCTTGCTGAAAGTCTATTTTCCAGTGTGTACAGAAAAAATGATGACAAAAGAAAAAAAAAAAGCCAGGAAATTAATAGAGGGAGCAGTGAAAGCTTCCTTTCAGCTTAGCCAAGCTTATTGAATTTTATGAATGAAGCCTCCACAGTTTTTCTTTCTTTCAATTTCTGTGCTTGCAGCAGGGTTAGCAGGTGGGATGTCCCTGGTGGATAAAGTCTTGTCCTGAAAGGATGATGAGAAACAAGGGGCCTTTCTGAATTTCTGTTTTTATCTCTTCATTTACCAAACCTTGTGTTACTTTGTACTTGTCTCTTATTTCCTACATGCATAGTATGTGTACAAGAAGTTAATGAGATTACTGTTACTCTTAAGCACAAGAGTGTTTGCAAGAACAAGAATGGGCATTAAAAACCTCAGTCTTTCTGTGTCCTGGTTTAAATTTTATCTAAAACATAATCTATGATCTATGAGGTGATATTTTATTCAGAACTCGTGTGTAGAAAACTTCATTAGGATTTTAGTACTGGAATACTAGGATTTAGCATTGGAATAGATGGAGACAGACCTTCTTTAGAAGTGAGTTTAAATGTTATGGGTTTTATTTATTAATATTACCCCAAATTTTCTGGCAGAATAACTTCAATTCTGTGTGAAAACAGCAGAAGTGTTTCAGTCTGCAGCATTCTAAACTGCATTTCGTGTAATGAACTTGAAAGCTTTTGGAACTTGTAACTCAACAATGTGTTGTGTTCTTACTGGTTTAATAATAATAACAATAGTAACAGTGATCCCTCAGTTGTATTTGTATTGAACAAGATTGCATAGATTAGGAAAGAGACTTAGCTAATTAAAGTACTTTGAGAATGGGTCAGGGTTGTATTCTTGACCTCACTGACAAAGCCAGACAGAAATACAAAGCTTTGCTATCTAATTGCTATTTTGCCTTTATTACCTCTTCCTCCCTAATCTGTTCTTTGTTTTTTCTCCTTCTTTTTAAGCTGATCTCCACGTCTTTCATATAAAAACTTCACCTCTAAGCATTGTAACTGTTCTTCTTGTATTACAAAAAGCCTGATGTTACCCTCAGGGTTTCACACTTCACCCACAAAACTGTCCACATGGTGTGTAACCCTGCATCCTAGCTACAGCCATTATTTTCTTTCCTTCTCACTGATTCTCCATTCATTATATTAGGTTACCTGACATTTCAGATATCCCAGCATCTGGTTCAGAGTGGAGCATAAGAAATCATTGTCTAAATAATTGTTCTTATTTTAAGGAAAACAATGATTTTGACATCAAAAATGCAACTCTCATACATCAAATGGTGCATGAAGGAAAAGAAGCACTGATAAAGCAGCTGAATTGGAAGAAAACTCATATAAACCAGCAGCTGCAGCATTTTGAGATCTACCAATTATAGAGGCCATACTTTTTTATTAAATTGCCTTTCTCTGAAGTCTCCTTTTTTCAGATTTTGTTCAGTATGGCTTTTCTTCTGAGTAAAGCTCTCAGCACTTCACAGTGCTGTTTGATAGGGTCAGACTTTCAAAGACAGCTCCACGGTGGTCTCCCAGATCTGAGATTCAGAAAGGAGAATGAACTAATCTAATCTGACCTCTACTACAACACAGAGCACCAAAAAGAATGCAGGGATGACATTCATAGCTGTAAATTAAAGAGTACCTTGGAATGTTCCCAGGCAGTGGGTCTTAACTGTCAATATTGTTAAACTAGAACTGTCCCTCAAGTGATTTTGTGCTGTGCTAACTGGCATATTCCCCAAAAAATTTCTGGGCCTTCCTTAGGTGATAGCAAAAACCCATTCTGTTTTTAAGTTTCCTGATTTTGATCTGGTTAAGTAATTCTTTTACAGAGACTGCCTTCCACCCCATTTAGATATAGACTTTAGTGCTTAATATCTTCTATTTATACTGCATTTTGCTTTGACTTTTCCTAGTCTGAATCTCTCTGGCATTAAAGTCCTTTCCTCTGTATGAAAAGGTGTAAGCTTTAACAGTGAATGAAACATAGAAATGGAAAAATATAGCTCAAATATCAATATTCTGACATTTATAGTAGTTCAGATAGAGAAGGAAGTCACCAAGGGGGGTTTGGCAGCTTGACCATTTGAAACTTTCAGAATTAGTTTGGATAAAACAAACAGTAGAACTTGCACTAATAGTAAAAGCCTTCCAGTTTCAGAGTGAGCTTAATGAGCAGTCTCTTAGGCCTTCATTACATGGGTATTATTATTCTCCCACAGAAAATTATTTGTTCCAGCATAGCATTTCAAAAGTAAAGTTGCTGCTGAACTTAATAAATGTTTGCAAGTAGAGTTATAATAATATTAACTCTAGGTTTTTGCTTTTTTCTGCATCAACTATTTTCAAAGGTTTCTTTTGCACTTGGAAGCAAATCTTGAACAGCACAAAGTTGTACAAAGTATAGAAATAACATGAAATGTCTTATTATTAAACAGAGCCAAGGAGCTTTGACCTCTCAAATCACGTAGCCGAGGAAGCTGTTATAACTTTGATTTTTCTGTCATTTGACTTCTTTACTAGATCTGTATCACCTCTTGTTGTTGCTTTGAGCAAGCTGATCAGTCAGGTGGGTGACTGAAGGTTGAATAGAATTCTTCATTCAAGCATGAATGTCATGCCTGGCAAAAAACACAAAGGGTACTGGAAACTTAAAAGAACTCCTTTGAAAATGTGTTTGTTTCACAAGAAAATTTTCTATTAATAATATTCAGTGAATTCCTACATGCACCTTAATAACATCCCCTAAATATAGATAGGTGTTATATAGAGGTAACAATAGAGATAAGTAGGCAAAGGGAGCTGTATCCATGTTTGAATCTCATGTCATTGAAATGTAAATGGTTTCATGATACAGTATAGAATACATCAAATTTTTGTTATAAAAATGTAATATCAGGGATTAATGAACTTAAATCCTCTGAATTTGTTTGAGGCATTAGTTGGGAGTCTCAAGCTTGTTATGTTTTCATCACTTATGTTAATAGCAGTTCCTCTGAATCAAACACTGGTATTAGGGGTGGATTCTGAAATGTGCTAAGAATAGTTACATGTACATAAATATACGCATATAGATACATAGACACTACATCTGTCTGCAGCTACCTCTGAGGTTGCAATCTCTGTGGTTAATTAGATTGAAAACACCCATTTTTTTAAGTGCATGACTGAAACACAGTCTAATTTCATGTCTGTATGCGGAAGGTAACAATTCTGCTATGAGGACCTGAACACCCTTCTAAATTTTGGATAAGCAATAATGATATGTATTGTATAGTTATTTACAAAATCTACTGAACTCTCTTTTCTATCCACTCCAGATGTGGGTCTTTTGAGCCCTTAGTTATGGCTAAGGACAGATTAAATATTGACACTTGCAAAGGTTCTTTTATATATCACTGCAGAGATGTCTTAGATGCTTGTAAAGCAGCTGCTTATCCACTTTGTACCAGCTTTTGCTCTGAGAAGCTGTACTAAGTGGTTCAACAGCTGCTTCACAAGCAGCCAAGATAAACAGGCACAGAACTCCCATGGAAGAGCAGGACAGACAGGAACTGGAAAACATCTGTATTATCTTATTTTAAATCATTCCTGCAAATGAATTTTCAGATCTGGCAGTAGTTTAGCTTTAGACTTTGTATTTTAACTCACTCTGCTATCACATATGCAATTTAGAAATGCCTTCTCAATATTATCAGTGTTATTTCATGTTAATTATGTCAAGAACTCACCTTTTTTACATAATAATGGCCACAGGTTATAGTTTATTTTTATATAGGTTTGTTCACTGACTCTCACTTTCAATAAACAAACTTTCACTTCAACAGGTTCCTAGTTCAGACCCTGGTATATCAGTAAGGACTGCAGCTAACCCATTTATACAGAGTTATCCAACTGTTGTGGTTTAAGTCCAGTCACTAATTCAGAACCACATAGTCACTCTCTCACTCCCCTCCTTCCTCCCCATTCCGCTCCCAGAGGGGTGGGGAAGAGAATCTAAAGACTGTAACTCCCATGGGTTGAGATAAGAACAGTCCAGTAACTAAGGTATAACACTGTCGTGGTTTAAACCCAGTCAGGTAACTCGTTCACTCCCCCCCCCCTTCTTTCCCTCCCCCTACTCCCAGAGGGACAGAGAGGAGAATCGAAAAGAATGCAACTCCCACGGGTTGAGATAAGAACAGTCCAGTAACTAAGGTGTAACACAGATCACTACTGCTACCACCAATGATAATAATGATAAAGGAAATAACAAGGGAAGAGAATACAACACCTCAGCACCAGCTGACCGATAACTTGCCCCCCAAGCCCGACCGATACCTCCTCCAACCCTGCAGTCTCCCAGCCCTTCCGGCTAACTCCCAGTTCCATCCTGGGCATGACGTGCTGTGGTATGGAATACCTCTTTGGTCAGTTTGGGTCAGGTGTCCTGTCTCTGCTTCCTCCTGGCTTCCCCTCCTCCCTGGCAGAGCATGAGGCTCACAAAGTCCTTGGCCAAACCAAAACATCGCTATCAGCTCTGTTCCCAAGCCGAAAGTCAAAACACTGCACTCCACCAGCTACCAAGAAGGAGAAACATGACTGCTACTGCTGAACCCAGGACAAACACAAAACCACCACTGCTACCACCAATAATAATAATGATAAGGGAAATAACAAGGGAAGCAAATACAACCGCTCACTACCCGCTGACCAATACCCAGCCCAACCCGAGCAGTGATTGAACCCTTCCTGGTAACTGCCCCCAGTTTATATAGTGGGCATGACGTCCTGTGGTATGGAATACCTCTTTGGTCAGTTTGGGTCAGGTGTCCTGTCTCTGCTTCCTCCTGGCTTCCCCTCCTCCCTGGCAGAGCATGAGGCTCAAAAAGTCCTTGACCAGACCAAACATTTGAGCAGTAACTAAAAACATCGGTGTTATCAGCACCGTTCCCAGGCCGAAAGTCAAAAACACAGCACTGCACCAGCTACCAAGAAGAAGAAAAAATGACTGCTACTGCTGAACCCAGGACAGTATATGCAATATTGTTTATTTAAGCATCTAGGGGACCAGCCATCATGATGAATCATCCCAAGGAGCCCTTCTCATACTAAGCCAAGTTAGAGAATTAGCCATCCTCACATGCCGGTGTTCAATCAGAAAATTGAGTTATGATAATTTTTGGAAAAGAAAGATGACTTAATCACCCTACTGTGATCAGCAGTAGCAAACCTGGACACAGTCATTGCTTGTTTCTGACTGAGGCACTTCTATACATGTACATACAGAGCACTCAGACTAGTGGAAGGTGATCCTTGAGAATGCATATTGTCTAATTACAATGGCCTTTGGGACAAAGGCAGAATTTAAGCTTGTTTTATATCCATACTCAAAAAGTTACCATTAATGTTTGGTTATCAGAATATGCTGAGTGGTGTTCCATGAAGGTTTTTTTTCTGGGCCTGCTATTACTTGATTATTTAATTAATAACCTGATTGAAAAATTATAGGGTATGATTGTTAAGTTTACAGCTGACACAAGATGAAAGGCACTTTGAGTGTGTTGGATGATAGGATTATAATTCAAAATTATCCTGATAAACTGGAGGAATGGCCTGAAAAAAAAAGGATGTTATTTACAGAAGTAAGCACAGCATACCAGCATACTAGATGTGGTAGTTGCACAACCCTAACATAGGAAATAAATGGCAATGGAGCATGATTCCTTGGGAAATGACATAAGGATTACAGTGAATTGAAGGTGAAAATGAAGGACAATGTCTTTTGCAAAAAAAGGACAAATGTTATGGAACTGCCTATAAAAATGATCGCACTCTGCTAGGGTTGTGGGCATAAATCTACAGATTAAAACATCTAATTTAGGTGTCTAGCTCTGTCTTCACATTCTCTGCATTCTTATGCTCCCATTATTAAGAATAGATACCTAGCTGCTACTGTCAATATGAATGATTTAGTACATGCTAAAAGACACCGACTGTCAAATCTGAAACTAAATCTCACTGATGAATAAGTCTTTCTCTATCCAGAGTAAGGAAAAAAAAAAATCAGTTGGAATATTATAGCTAGCTTTGGTCCTCACATTTCAAGAAAAATGTGGGTCCATTGCAGAGGGAGCTGAGGATATCATGAAGAACGATTGAACTAGTAAACAAAACCATTGATGAAAGCTGAGGAAACTGAACTTATAAAATGAATGATTTATAAAATATGTGAAAAGAGTCCTCAGATACACAGAATATTCTTAACAGGGAAGAGGATTTTTTTTCCTCCATAGCTCCTAGAATAAAAAAGAGTGTTGTCAGGATAATCTACCAGGGATGTTAATTGACTTGGCTGCTGTAGAGTGTCCGGAACTGAAGATGCATTTATTCTCTGTCAGAAATTATATAGGTATAATCCTGCCTTAAAAAAGGGATGGACTTGAAATGTCTTCAGAATGCCCCAAAATATAGAATGATACAATTCTAATTCACAGCCTTGTGACACAAATGATGCAGATTTTCATCAAAGAACCTTTAAATAACTTGCTTTCATCCTAATGTGGATCATATGATAGCTATGAGAAAAATGTAATTTTCAATTTTTTCACAAAGCCGTTTCTATTATTTTAACTTCAATACCTAAAGCATTAGGTTGTGGGGTTTTTTTTCTGTATTTTGTTAAAGATCATGGTCTGTATGTGTGCTGATACATTTCATGCAGGAAGTATAGTGTCATCTTAGACAACTGTAGATATATCTCTGTTATACTGCCCTATAGTTTAGGAGATGTAGCATACTGTGACTTATGGAAGGTGCTGATGGCATTTAGATAGAAGAGATGCTCTCACTAAGCTGCAACATGATGGAAAATTCAAACTCAGGGTCACTCTTTAGACATATAAGTTCTTTAATGATTCAGAGACCAACAAATAAACCAAACAGCTACAAAACAGGGCTTTAAACTATGCAGGATTTTATATTTAAGCATAGGAACTTCTTTTCATTTTTGGATCAGTGACATAGCATTCAAAATTTCCCAGTATAACTACTTCAGAGAGACCAGGCTGAGTATTTGACTATAAATATTAAAAAGAAAAATTATAAGGAAGAAATGAGAAATGTTCTCAGCAGGCACTGACTCATAAAGGTGCATGCTAAGTTTCCTTACCCTAGGAAATATGTGCAGTTTCAAAACAATGTCTTCCAAAATCAGGCTAAAAACTTAAAATTTCAAGATATAAGCACATACTAAAAATGTTTTAACAAATGAAGCTTTTCTGTATTTTTTGTTCACGTTTACTGTGATTAATTGTTAATGTTCCAAATTACCATTGTAAAAAGAAAGGCTGCTATTTAAATAACTTGAGAAAAGTTGTTATTAGCAAAAGCAGCATAATTGCTTGGTTTACACAAACTGGCAACTGGCAGTGAAAAGAAGTCTTCATCATAACCCCTGTCCACTTTGCTGGGGTTCGTGTTGCTTGGTTGTTATAGTACTTGACAGAGTGATGTCTCAGTCCTTGACAGGATGTACTGGGGTCCTCTGCAGTATTAATGGCATTGGAATTTTTCTGTAAATGCTTCTTTCTGTGGAATTGCCCAACCTTTAAGGTAAATAATTCTCCTGATGACTTGCAGGGGAGTTGGAACTAGATGATCCTTTCTAACCCAAACCATCCTATGATTCTGTGATTAATACAGCTGCATTCTCTGGACCCACAGAGTGATTTTCTTTAGTTATTTCTCCTCCTGGTCTTTCACCCATGCCCAGCAACTACCAACAGGCAACTAGATCAGAAACTCTGCTGTCAGACAAATGCTTTACGAGGTCTGTTTCCTGGATTTAAAGAGATGACTTTAATGATGATAAGATATTTTGAGGTAAGATGTGACTTGGATGAACATGAAATCTAAGCATCTTAATGGCTTAATCTTATCTAGCTACGCAACTTACACTAAAAAAGAAATATACTTTTACAATAAGAGCCTAAATAATTCAAGCAACTTCTGTCAGCTCTAAATGGGACTCCCAAGAAGACTTTTAGAAGTTGAATCTAAATTAAAAAGCACTGAGTTAATTTGGGAACCGTCCACATGCACTTTAACCTCATGGATATTTTAATTTACTTGCTCTTTGGTACTCATATCTGTGCAAACTGCAAGACTTTGGGGCAAGCGTGCTGTCACAAGCATATATAGAGCCATGGAGTGGGGGCAGTCAGTTTCTAGGTCACCTTTTGTGAATGATTGTACTAGGAATAACAATTTTAATTCAATAAAATAAGAATTAGCAGAAATTGGTTGGGCAAGAGCTATGATATTACAAGAAAGCAGCTCAGCTTCATCTCTATGCAGGTTATTAATGACACAGATCAAGAATTAACCACCCTCACATTCACAAATCAGTAGAGATCAGATATAATTTTCCTATCATAATTAACTAATCATTTGCCATTGTCATCACTGTATTTAAAAGCCCAACACACAGAATAATTCCTTTTGATTAAGCAGATATTTCTGGTTTGTATCTCTAATAATAATTATATGTCATTTCCCTTTGTTATGACAGGGCATTTGGGCAATTAAATGTATTCTGAATAGAATGAAGCTGGAATTTTATTTCTAAAAGTAAATAAAGATCTGTGAAGGTTAAAGCTCAAAGCTGGAAGATTCTCTTCCTCATATAATTGGCCTGAAGGATAAACTACAGCAGATGACAGTATTTTGACTGATCCTTTAAGCAAAATTTATAGGAACAGGAAAGGGGTAGTTTAAAAATGCATATGCTGAATTTTTAAGGAAAGAAAACCAAGACGCACATTTCCCTGACTTCTCATATCAGAGTATTCAAGAATGCAAAGGTAAACTGGAAAAACTTTTTGTTTTGTGAATCCCTGCCAAAACCACTCTTTGAAACAATCTGGAATGGATTCAGGTTCATAATTGAATGGCCTAAATAGAGGCACCTAGTGCCACTTGACATGCCCTGGAATATAAGAGGCATCTTCATGGCACTGACAGCTACATGGGACCTACAACAGATGCTTTTGCAGAGCAAAATACAGGTGGAACATATGTCCTGTAGATCTTGGATTGTACCAAGTATCACTGTAATGTCTCCAATTCAGCTCTACACTTTAGCACTTTCTGATCTTTAAGTACATATATTGATAAATACAATGAGCAAAAAACCAAGAAGAAATAGTTACTAAAATGTTTACAGACATCTGTCTGAAGTTAAACATGCCCATGCATCAAATGCAATCACAAACAGAGGAGACACGAGTATTGCATTTATATAACTTTGTTTCATAGTGAAAAGGTTTTCTATTTCTTTTAAATGTTTATCAAATAATTTTTGTGGAAGAAGTGTAATTTCTGGATCATGTACAGAATTAGTGAAAAATATTTACCTTTCAAGCACATAATCTTAATTAATGTACTGATGGGTGCCTTTAGAATATAATAACCATATTCAGGATGTCAAAACCAAGGTGAAACAAAACACAGGGCACAGAATCCCCTATCCCAATTTAAACAGGCTGATCACAGTTTTATAGGCTTTGAACAGTGCTATGAGAAGAAGGAGGGTAGGGACAATAATCCAAAGCCCATGAAAACTAGTGAGAGTTTTTCCTTTGCTTTCCTTTACCTTTGGAGTATTTCAAAGGTTTATTCTTGCAGTGGCATATATTCATACTGTTGCTTATTTAACTGTCTCCTTCCCCAGAGCCCCATTCTACTTGAAAACCTACATAAAGAGAAAAGAGCCCCTCCATCTGAGTATGCAACTCAGACTCATAAAACACTGTGGCAACTGTGTCTCTCCAGACTTATATTTCTAAAACATGGTGTTTATTGAGATTCCTTATGCAACGTCAAGGAAGAACAATCTAAGAAAGTGAACAACAGCCAAATTGTATTTTGACTATAAAAGCCAATTTGTATTATACAGCTTTTGAAATGTGAATTAGACATTATGGAATGAGCTAAACTGTTGTCTCTGGAAAGAAAGGATTTGTATTTGTCCATAATACATATAGTTATTTATTGATTGGCGTAGGTACTTGATTTCTCTTTATTTTCATTTTCTTATCACCTTTGATTCCAATTATTCTGCCATCATTCCAACTGTGGCTAGAAATACAGACAGGTATAAGCAAGACCAAAGCTCTTTTAGCATCTAGCTTTGGAAATAAATGTTAATAATGCCAATTTAAACTGCTACAGCTAATGATTAACATTTAAGTGACAACACCAAGATGGGCTTACATTATGAAAGAATCTGTATGAAATATGACACCTCTTTTTAAACAACTCATCACAGACCAGTAAATCCCCTTTCAGCTTATGAGAATCCACACTATTACAAGCTTGCAGACATGAAGGCGTTTTATGTATTTTTGCTAGTTTGATTTTCAATATTTTGAGGGTGGAGGAAGTCAGATTGTAATGAATTGTCTGTTCCTGTCAGATCGTTTTCCTGAAAGCTACTGATAATGCCTCAATTTTAAACCCTGTCAACATTAATTCCTAATTGTCTCTCACAACCATTTTATTCCTAATGGACTGTTTCAGGACTTAAGTTCCTATTATTAATAATAATAACAAAATAAATCTTAACCAATGTTAAAAATAGAGCAAAATGAGCTAAAATGAGGACTAATATGACATGAGAACTGTCTCAGAGCATGTATAAGTTCTTCCTTTGTGTACAGCCTGTACCCTGCACAAAGGGCCACCCCTTTTCTGAGCGACCTGAATGCAAACAGCCAGTATTACCCATTTTAAAATGCATATTTCCATTGCTACTGGGTTTGCAAGAAAAGCAAATTTTGAAATGAAAGACCAACCTATCTCCAAACCCCTGTTTTTCAAAGAATCAAACACACTGTTATTAGAAGCAATTTTTGCAGACGTTGAGACAACACAGTGGCAGAAAACAAAAGCTAATAGGCACTCTTTCAAAATCAATATTAGAGAATTGTTTCAGTAAAGTGTCCCCCAGCTTTCAGGGGAAAAAAATCACCCGTGTTGAGCTGCCAAAATAATAAATTGAAACAGGAGCTCTGACCAGTAAGCAACAAAGCTGTTAGCAGGGGGTGACAGTAGCACTTTAACGCAGACATTGATTCAAATGATAGCTTTGACTTGTAACTGCAGATTGCACCCTAATAATTTATCACAGACAGGGCATAAAATGCTGCAGTGGCCCTTGATGGTCTATGGGAAGGCACTGTAGCACCTTGGAAAAATGCTGATGGGAAATACTGAGTTTATAGATTAATTTTGCTATGCATAGAAGCAAAGATCGTTATGAGAGTGCTAAGAAGGGAACAGGTGAAAAAGGAGTTTGTAAGTACAAATGAGTAAAGAGAAAGCAACTTTTAATTCCAGTTATTTCTTGATCAAAACAAAATGCTTTTAGGACCAACAGCAACCTAAATTATATGACAATTATATATCCAGTATATAACAAAATTCCCACGTTTTACGTACAGGGGAAGGTGGAAAAATGCTCCAGCCCACACTAGAACATTTATTTTACAGTTTTATAGTTCTAGAAGATATTCTCTATACAGATTTGTTAAAATAATGGAAATTGATTGAGATTGAACATAATTTATTTCAATAATTCACATACATGTAAATATGTCTTACTTTACAAATAAAAGAGTCCTCAATAACTTTTGAAATACTGATTAATTCATTTGAAGAATAATGTGATGAGACAATTCAAATTTTCTCAAGTATGAGATGTAAATGCCTTTGATGACACAGGTCTGTGTGCAATGCAGCAGCACGGAACTAAAATGCAGTTATTTAAGCACTGACTGGAGTTTCCTAAAGTTCCTAGATAGGTAATCTAGAAAGATAATTCTGGCAATTACCTATAAAGACAATTTAGATCCACAATGTACCCACCAAGTTAAGCAGTAGAAGAGGAACATTGTACAACCAAAATGATATTTAAAAAGTGAGAAGGCCAAAATCACCAAGATACTTCAAATATTTGTTTACATACAGGTTCCTAGGTTTATTTCAAATGCATTTATCTAGCTGTGCATTTGATAAAGTGTCATTTAAAGGGATAGTTTTGGAACACAATCTCTACCATTTGGATGTACAAGCTGTTCCAAATTAAAACTCATTTTACAATAAGTTAGTCGATGGTTTAACTGCACTATAACTGCACCAAATAACTTTAACAGAAGTCATGGTGCTAGACTAAAGCCTGTGTTTGCAGGAGAATAATTTGAATATATGCCTCTGTCAGATGCTGATCTGTGATAAACCATAAATGGGATCTTCTCTTTGGAATGAATTAGTTTGGATCTTGAGAGACATGGAATTCTGCATCCTAAAAGGGATGTGACACCTGTAAAATACATTAAACGTAAACCTTTTATGTATTAATTCAGTAGAGTCAAATTCAATGCTAAATTTAATCAAGCTTGTTTAAAACTCCAAATCTCCAAATATGTAATTGCACCTCCCAAAAGAAACGCAGTCATAGTCTATATGTGCCAGTTTGCCTGTGTACTGCTCCTCACTGCTCTGACCTTTGGTATTGTCAATCAAATCTACCAAACCTGACAGTAGTGTCTGCATCTTAAAGGCTATGTCTACACTATGAGTGCAAGAAGTGAGTATACACAAGCCCATGAGCATTTTACCTTCTTTTCAAAATTCATATATGGACATTTAAATGTGCAAGAAAAATGAACTCAAGGTTTAAGAGTCCAAGAAATCTGCCAGTTTGGATGACTATAATGTTAGACAACTGCAACAATAGAGCTGTTCTACAATATAAGCAGAACCAAAGACCCTACAAAGTCTGGAGAAACCAAGTAGCCTTATGAATTCTCCAGTGTGAGTAAAAGATTTCACTGGGAACTTAAACTTCATTTGACAGGGAATTCTGCATACCAGAAAATTTCTTTTAAGTGTCCTGACTAAAAGCAGAGCTTATTAAAAAGCAAAGCAGCAAAGTAGTCAATCAAAAGGCAGAAATAGATAGGAATCCAGGAGTCACTGAAATAATTGATAAGTCATCACAAGTTTTCTGATGTTACTATTAATGCATTCGGCATCTGTAGATCCTTTCATTGTCCCTTTATCTTTCTTTTCCTTTATTTTTTCTTTCCTTCTACTGCATTTAAAACAGGTCTTTAGCTTGTAAAAAAAAAAATTACATTTTAGTTAAAAAAATTAAAAGTAAATTTTTTAAAAAATCTCTGTGCCTACAGAACTAGTTCAATGTAAACCTAATTTAATATGAGCAGCAATTTATTTTCATGCATTTCTTTTAAAGAAAAATCTGAGTTCTTTATTGTTTCCAAAGTTTACCATTGATGCAGTTCCTTTATCTTCACAGAATTCTTGCAAAATATATTACTTTGCAAGTAATATATTTTTACTTCTTATTTTTGTCCTCCTTTTCTTAGTTGCATCTAATTCATTTTCCTGCTTCCGTTGCTCTTGTTCTGCTTGTATATTTGTTCTTAGACACACTCTGTGAACACTGGAATCATCTCCATCCTTGCAGCGTTGTCATAGATACACACAGAACCATTTATTGTTGGAGAAATGTAGAGAAATAGTTGCCCAGTGTTCTGCTCTTTCCTGTTTATCTTTTAATTCACAATGGGCCAATCGGTCATCAATGGCTCGCTCCCATCTAGCCCATCACCTCCGCTAATGAGGGGAACATCTGTGCAACTGGCAGATATGGCCCGGACAAGACAGGACTCGTTATATTCCCGCTCAGAGACCAGTTGGAAAGCCAGGGTGTATCTGTCCCTTTGAAAGGGCAGAGGGGCATTCACTCCTCTTATAACTCGTGCCTAAACCTGAAGCTACTGAGTTTATTCTTTTGAAACCTTTGTATTTTTCATTATCTTTAGAAGGCTGGAATTGGAGACCCTGGAGCCCTGCCAATCTCTGTTGTCTCTGTTGGAACTATTGTCCTGCAGAAAAGACTTCAATGCTCATTTTTCTCAAAAGCAGCAAGAGCTTTAGTGGTTAGAGCCTTTCTCTTCTGCTCTAGCTGGCATTGCCCCAGGTCCCGAGCTCAGCTGCAACTGCAGAATTTATTTTATCTGATGCCTCTTACAAGTTTGTCCTTTCAGCCTGTATATTGTACATGTTTGGAAAAAATACATATTGTGTACATCGCAACAATACAGTTGTGATGATGATGATTTTTATGACTATTATTATTACTATGTGTAGGTAGACAATACAATGCAGTATTGTCATGACAGAAATTAGGGCCATAGAAACTCGTGTTAACATTTGCAAAGATCCTTTACACTGCTGCACAAAATGAGCGTTGTATTACATTTACGGACAAACCTCCAACAAAGCCTATCCCGTCAATTACTGTGACTGGCAGTGCATCATAGCTGAGTAAATTCAGCCTAAATGTGAGTCAGAGCAATAAAAAATCCCTTTGTAGAATGTATAAAGGCACTGATAAACAGTAGCAAGTGTAACTCCTAATTCTATTGGACATAATAGGAATTTTAACATTGACTTCCATTACAGGCCAGGTTTTCACCATTTATTGTTAAAAGTAATTTAGTCTTATTTGCAGAATGTCTTCATAGTGAAAGAAGTATAAAAAGATTTCTGTATCACGGCAGACTGTGATTTCCTTTCAGATGAATTTCTAACCTTCTCCCAAAATTTCAGTGCAAGGTATTCCAATTTTATAGCTTTATCACATATGTAGGCTGAAGCTTAAGCATGCAGGCAGAGAAGTCTCTCAAGTTGCCAGAAACTCAGTAACTGCTCTACGGAAACAAGATTGTAATTTGGTTTTAAACCCCTGAAGGACTGCCTTTCATGTGCATTTCGAATAACTAAATGCTGTTTCCCTGTAAGCTGGGATTGACTGGAGTCCTTAGATAAAAGTGTTTTGCCCAACTTCTGAGGTAAGCAGCTGAACACCATCCTCCAGGAAGAGATGCTGTAGAAAAAGATCTCACTATGGAGCCTCTCTACAGCATCTATATATAGTTTGGAAAGCTTGCTGCAAATGAATAGTGCTATAGAATTGGGAAATATAAATAATCATCATAATTAATGTGCTGTGCTCTTGCTGCAGCTCTCAGTTCAAAAGCTTATCTCAGTTTGGATATTTCTGTATCCCACATTGTCCTCTACATTCCTTTACTGCTCTGGTCAGGATTGAAACTAAATGCTGTGATGCATTCTCTCACCAAATACATTTAAAGGGACAGACCAAAAGGTTTGATTAAATAAAGCTATTATCAAATAAATACATATCTTATGTTTGCTTGTGAACAGTGAACTGTTCCTTAGCCATTTTCAAAACCGCTTTGTATAGAAAGATCAGGATTCCTCCCCACAACCACCTTTTATAGATAGGGAAACTGAGATAAAGTGAATTTCTGAAGTTCTCTGGCAGTGACAGTTTGGGAACAGAGTACAAAGAAGGACCAGTTTTCAGAGCTTTTTGAAGTTGCAGCAGTTATTCAGCTCAATAGGGGCTTTTGAACACACTGGACACCTTGAATTCATGTGCTTTCAATGCTCTTTATCTGCCTTAGTATGGATGAGAGCAGTCATGCTGTTTAATTCCACTGAGCTGAAATTCATGGCATTAGTGTTTGATTCAGACCCAGAACTTGAGCATATTCTTATCACACTGACCTGCACTTATGTGCTTGGAGCTAAGAGTGTCCCTACACTGAGGGTTTAGCACCCAGGAAGCACAATTTCGCTTCACCTTGTGCATCACCCCATCTAATATGTTGCCTTGAGAAGGCAAAAGGATGGAAGACACAGTGATGTTTTCTTAAATCCATGTGAGAGTACAATCAGTCAACCATGTACATGCAAAAAATGTCAGTTTTTCAATTCCGCCCATAACTCACCTGCTCAAGAGGGGTTTTTGTTTTTGGCAGAAGTTGTTATCTTCTTCATCGTAAATTCTCCCTCTACAAAAAAGGGCTTTAAAATCAAGCTGTTCCTGTTATTTCATGCCAGCTACATTTACCTAGTTCAATTTAATACATTTTTTTCCTGCAGTACTCTGCCCAAAACCACTCTCCCTTTTGCCATTGATTGCTATGGCAACAGGAGAAACTGGGAAGATGATGTCAATATCTGCATTCATGAAGAGGAATACCTGGGTTATCGTTTGAGCCAGGTTCTCACAACAAAGATTTGTGCTTTGCTTCTGAGCTGTAACAGCAAAGGATGAACAGCAGAAAAATCCTGGGAATAGGCTGTGGTTTGAATTCAAATCCTAGAATTAGAAACCTTTAACAATTAGAAGTGGGCTGAATTACCTGACCGTCTTCAACATGTTTATTAGCTGAGAATAAATGTAAAGCTCATGAGATGGTAGAACAGGAGGCAGAGTGACCCTTGGAAAGCAGCAGTCTCTCATCAAAGAGCTGGATGCAGCAAGACAATGGTTACTGACAATATTCTCAAATGTTTAAGATGTGGAAGAGGCAGATCCAAAGGTGGAAGTGAAAAGTGCAGAAGATCCACTCTAGGTACCTTAATGACATTGTTTGTTAGGCTTTAATTCTTAAATATGTTTTCACATCTCACTTCTTTGTTTCATGTTCTCTCCTCTATTAGCTTTGAAACTTCAGATACTAGATAGAAAATAACAAGTCCTTTTTTTGTTGTTGCATTTCAAACTTGATGCATAAAATTAATATTCATTTGTCTGCGGGTGGGGAAAAAGAAAACATTTCCTAAGAAATTTCCCCCCTAATGAAGGGGGAAATCAAGAATGTATAAATGATGTAATGTGAAAGCTTTTAAAAAGAAACCCAACAAAACAACAAAGCATCAAAACCGCTTATTGAGGCCACTTCTGTTTAAAACCTTCTTTAATGATGTCGGTACAAAAGGTACCACAGTGACACAAAGTTAGGAAACATTGTCAGTACAGAGGAAGATTCAGAAAGAAAACAATGACCACAAAGTTAGACTACATGAAGTGGAAAAATTAAGTAATAGAAAATGTATGGTTGTGCTACTGGGGATAGTAAGAACTTCTGGTAGTAGCTGGAAGCTTAACATACAGATAAGGTGACAAGGATCTGGATGTACTTGTTAATCATGGGATGATTGTGAGTCATTAGTGTAACATGAACCATGAAAAGCATTTAATGGGATCCAAGGATGGCTCAGAAAAAGCAGTGCCAGTGGAGAGGGAAAATCATTATATTTATTAAGCATCTCTGGTAAACCTTTGTCAGGCATAGTGGGTACAGTTCAGAAAAGATTGTTCCAAGATGGAGTAAATAAAGAGAAACCTTCTGGATAATTAAATTAATTAAAAACTTCAGTTAAATAAAAAAGGCCAGAAGAGATTTTCAGCCAAAAAAATGCAAACTCTGCTCGTGTGCACCTTGGGGTCGAACAGGAAGCACTGACAAGGAAGAAAAGCTATGCTGTGGTGAAGGCTGGAAATAGGTAGTAGACCATAATATTAGCTCAGAATAAAAATAATGGGAATTTATGGCTATTCAAGTCCTCAGGTTCTGAAGCAAATTTACAACTGGAGGGAAGGGGTTAAAAAATCATTTAAGGTGTATTAATCCTTTGTCAGATGTAATAAGATAGTTGACTACCATTGAACTGTGATTATTAAGCAGTCATATACATTTAAGTGAAGCTCTATGCATTCATGGAAAGGATAAAGTGCCTGTGAAAGAGCCTGTAATTGGCCCAAGGGATATTTTTAAGTAGCATCTTCCTAAGACAGTAATATACAATGCTTGTATAAAACTAAACTGAGTATCTCCACACTACAACTGAGAATTCAGTGCAGACATAAACACATAAATCTATATCTACATTAGGAATCAGTACAGTGCAGTAGATTATGTTGGTAGATTGAAGTGGTTGCTGCTGAGGTTCCCTGTGTCTCTCATGCAGGGAATGTGAGGAATTGCTTTGCCTTAAATTTACCCTGACTGGCTACATCAGACATCCCACTGAACATCCCGCTGCATGTACGGTGTTAAAGGTTCACATAAGGAGCCATCCCATAGACATCTTCCTTTCTTTCAGCCCAGTCGAGGCAGCACTGCAGTTTTCACACCCATCTACACACAGCTGGTATTAACTTGTCATTGTCTGCCTGAAGACAATAGAGAGATATGAAACAAAATCAAACAAACAAAAGCATCATTTTCTGAACCAAATTGCAGCTTTGGACATAGCATAAGTCAGTGATAGTGGACTTCTGGTTGCATTTACAAGCAGAAGACTTCATTATCAGAAATAGAGAAGGGAAGGATATGCCAAACTTTCAAGGTTTCTATGTCTTTGAACATGAGACAGAACACTTCTTAAGAACATACTTCAGTCAAAATCAGGGGTCTCCTGGGGAAATAAGAAGCAGATCATTCAGATGAGCTACTTTTCATTTAATGTTTATGATGTTTTCCTTGACAGTTGCTGAGACAAGCTAGGATCAAGTTGGGGAGGGGAGTTCTATTCCAATTGCTTGTCACTTCTTTAGCTGACTCTACTGTCTGATCCCTTCTCTGAGAGCAAGAGTCTGTTCAGCCTGGCTCCAGCCATGTACAAACAAACCATATGATTCCATACTTATGCTGCCTGGGACTTAGGACAGTTATGAGCATGCACTGCACGATTTCAAGCTCACTTAGTTTCTGTCTCAGTAGTTAGAGGAATCACAGCTGTTTCAGTGATGATGACTAAAAATAGCATGAAGACTGATAATCAGTGTAGATATTGTTATAGATATTGATACCTTCATAGATATTTATATAGGTATATAGGTTTACAGGTATACAGAAAGTAAAGTCGGAAGTTTCAGAGTCCCATCGTTATGAGACCTCACAGAGAAAAGGATGACATTAGAGTGATGTGGTTATGCCATAATAAAAAAGGCAAAACCACAAAGAAACGTTCCAGAGTCCCACATCTAGTGAGGGGCTGAACTGAGAATAGAACTGCTATCTGCAGATCCTATCCTCCTTCTGGGTAGCGGGTTCCTCTTCCTCCTCCTGTTTCTTTTGACTCTTCACCATAACAAGAAAGGAAGATTTAAATCTACATTTAAGATTTACAGAAGAAAAAAGGTCTCCTGAATAAACGTAATTTAGCTGCGATTTTCTTCTTTAGCTCTGAAGGCTTGTGCTGAAGACTCACAATTCCACTCTTTGCGTCATAGTGTATATTAAAAGTAGGAAATCAGTCTGAGATGTATTACTGGTTTAGAAGAATCCATGTACAATTGCTTTTTAAAAATTATAGCATACTTCAAACTGTAATAACTGTACCTCTTTATAGAAATAGAGGTTATAATCCAGCCATTAAAATTCCATAACCGACTGCTTCCAGCTATTCACATGCATGAAACACTGCACAGCTTCCAAGGTTTTTTTAAATTTACCATTTTCAGGCTCCTGCAGAGAGTAATTTCCTTGGAAAGTGACTTCATCTAAATAATATTTAAGTATGGAACAAAGAATATCAACAAAGACAAATTGTCCCACGTTTCAACGTAATCAAATGTTCATTTATTAAACTGAGGGAAACCTGGTCAACATGGAATGCACTGAAGTTCTCTCAAAAAGAAACTAGAAGACAGAAGTGAGGGGAAGCTCTGAAATGCCACAAGTGTTACAATACGGACACAAGGCTGATGTACATTATTACAAGCACACACAATTATTTGGAAGAACAGAAATGAACAAAAGGTTGTTGTGATCACAGGATGCTTCATAGCACTTATGGTTATGGAGAGGGTAACCAGTAAGAAGATTATTGAACAGTATTTTTAATATATTTAGGGAGCTGAAACTTGGTGTCCAGGGTAGCTGTGGCTCCAGTCTTTGTAATATGTACGTTTCTGATCCCATCCAGGTGTTTTCCAGACATTGTGTTTTATTATATTATATTGTCACACTCTATTATGTTATCCTCAGAAAGGATTTGGGTGCTGTACATCATAAAAAGATAAACTTGAAGAGCTTATAATTTAAATACATTTAAATTCTGAGTACTTAACACAGAAAAGGTAGCAAACATCCTCCCTATTTTGATAGATTTTGGAATACTGCTATTACTGCTACCTTTTTCTGAGCTAAGAAAAAGAAATTCATAGGCAAATGAATTATTAGACATATAGACAACATTCATTTGACACAAACTGTGGGCTTTACATAAAGTTCCGACAGAGTAGCAGTAGGATTCCTGTTTGACCTTGGAATGGCTGTTTCCAAGCTAGAAGAGCCAACCTAGCTGCTGTGTTAATCACACTCATTTTCTCCTGCACTTTATTTCAAACAGTGATCTGTGAATGACTGATGCCCATAAAGCAATAAAAGGTAGCCCATGAAGTAACTGCAGGCATACATTTAAGAGGAAATAAAACTAAAGTATACTCTGCCCCCACCAAGCACATGAATTCAATCACAATGACAGGAATTTTTGAAAAAGGAAAGATACAATCTTTCAGCAATTACACACAGTTTCTTTTCTTTTCTTGTTTATTGAATGCTCTGTGGTAACAAACTCATGAGATCATTCATGGTTTCAAAAAACTATACAAGTTCATTTTATCAATTATTCAGTCATCAAGATTAGGGATGTACCCGTAACTGGACTGTTTATTTGCATTTACAAATCAGGGTATTAAATGCAGCATTCAGCTTTCTATAATGTAATATTCATAGAATCATAGAATGGCTTGAGTTGGAAGGGACCTTAAAGCTCATCCAGTCCTAACCCCCTGCCATGGGCAGGGACACCTTCCACTAGAGCACGCTGCTCCAAGCCCTGTCCAACCTGGCCTTGAACACTGCCAGGGATGGGGCAGCCACAGCTTCTCTGGGCACCCTGTGCCAGTGCCTCACCACCCTCACAAAGAAGAATTTTGTTCCTAATATCTCATCTAAATCTACCCTCTTTCAGTTTAAAGCCATTCCCCCTGTCCCTACAGTCCTTCCCCAGATTTCTTGTAGCCTCTTTGGGCAGGGGGAGCTGCCCTAAGGTCTCCTTGGAGCCTTCTCTTTTCCAGGATGAACAAGGCCAGATCTCTCAGCCTGTCTCCAGAGAAGAGTTGATCCAGCCCCTGCGGCATCTTCATGGCCTTCTCTAGGACTGTGATGTAAAGTTGCTGCGAGAAAATATTCATCTAAGACAGTAACTTGTTTAACAGGGGAAAATATTATATTCATCAATATAAATCTATTAAGTATTACTACAGTTTTCATATTTTTGTTTTGGAGATAAGAGCACATTACTTGAATTCTTCAGAAATGTTGAGGATCAAGAAAAGAGCTGTACTGAGATGCAGTTGTGAGAAAGGTAGCTGATAAAAATATATGCAGACAATTATATCCAGCATGCAAAACTACTATGTTTGTGTTGGATTTACACCTAAGGTTCTCTTTACTTTGAGGTTTTGCTTGCTTGTTTGTTCTGAGACCTTAATCTTTAAGAAGCAATCTGAAAAATAAAGAGCCAAACTTTCCAGGACATTTATAGTCAAGTTGCAAATATTGTTCTCCATTATAATACAAATAACTGAGTATATGAAAATAAATATGTAAGAGTGAACAAGTTATTCATATTTTGTTCCAGAAGACTAGATATGACAGACTTTAGTCTTGTTTTTTAGATTGAAAAAAAAAGTAATCCAGTGGAAGGGAGTGAAAAGGTAAAGTTGAGGATTTGCTGCCCTACTCAGTGCAGTTCTTCCCAACAGTACAATTTCAGACTTTTTTGCCTCTTCTTTTTAAATTAAATGGATTTTGATCAAATGTAGCATTCAGGAAATGGGAGATCAATCGATTTGACGGAAGCAGAAAGCAGTAAATAGGCATTATACAGGTTTCATGAGAAAGCTCAGCGAGTGTTCTTGAATGTGATCTTTCAACTTTTGTTATCACCTCTAGCTCTTCAAACCACCAGCTTTTTTTATTATTATTATTATTTTGAGCTATTTTGCAAGGAGTCTGAATGAGGCCACCACAGTAGTTGAAGGTGAAAGTTTAGACTGAGTTTAAATAGGCATTTTTGTGTTTGACTGGTTTACCAAGACCACAGTCCAACTATATTAAGTTTGAACAAAATGTCCTGGAAAATGTTAAAGAAAAAGCAAATTTATTTACTTTTGTTTTTCTTTTTTTTCCCCTCTTTTTTTAATGTACTTTGAAAGCAAAAATTATCTATACTTTACAGAGCTTTCACTCCAAATAAGTGATCATCATGGCATAGGGGTTGGAACTTGATGATTTTAAAGTCCTTTTCAACCCAAACCAGTCTGTGATTCTATGATTACAAAGATTCTTTTGGGATGAATTATTATGGTTAAAATCAATTCCATTACTTTGAGGTTACAGCCTCAAACAATATTAACTTATAGTCTTCAGTTTGAAAAATCTGTAATGATGTTATTAGACGTAGATGTAAGAACAGATAAGGTAGAATCGTATTTGTAGGAAGATATAGTAGATCTTGAAAGACCACCTGATTTGTTTGTCCAGTTTCTGGCTTGAATGAAAAAGCAGCCAACACACCTTAGAGCTCTACCCCTCAGCGATAATGGTTCAGTAGACTCCATCTGAGACAGGACCTCAGGAAGACTACTGCTTCTGGGAATTAGAATTAAAGCCAGGCAGAAATCTTCCAGATAAAGATTTTGCTGTGAAAGGACCTCTTATTGAAACAAAACCTTTTCACATAAATTCTGGGTCTTCTTACAAGCATTTCTTAAGAGCATGCCAATAAACACTTGGAAGTGGAAGCTACTTTCTAAATAACCTGATGATACAAGGAATTTCCTAGGTGATGGGTGACCCATGTTCAAGCCCTCAATTGTGCTGAGTAGAAGCTGAAAACAACTGTCACTGTTTTATGACATTATGAAATGTTGTTTTCCAGCCAGCTCCAGCACTTATCATTTTGATGAGACACGCTGTTCGCTAAAGGGCATGACAGGATTGTATAGCTTTGTGAAAGTAGAAATGATAATTTACGATTCTAAATTCATTTTTCTGTGACTCTCAGTTTACTTTTTCACAAAGTAAAAAAAAGAGTTTATCCAGTGAGAGAGATGTCAGATCAAGCACCACAAGTTAAAACCCACATTAGGATCATGGGTCTTACCTTGACTCACAAATCAGCTTTGGACATGAGACTGTGATCCGGAGTTTTAGCTCCTGCTTTAGAACAATTTGCCTGCTAATTTCTATTAAAGAAGGGACTTTTTTCTTCTTCACTTTTTATGAATCTCTTTTTACATCATTTTTATGTGATATTAAAGAGCTGTCATTTTGCATTTTGGAGACAGCTACAGATCAATGGCACCGTTTAAAGTTCCTTTTCCCCTTTTATTTGTAGGTAACATTAACTTTTGCAAGTATTCCGTACTTTAATTACACCACAAAATGTACTTACTGTGCAACACATTCACCTACGTATGGATAACTGCCTTGAAGATACCCAGTAGACAGAGGCTAAATGGTAACAAGTACTCATCTGTACAATTAGTAAAACTCTAGTTTTAAAAAATAAATTACTAGCTACAATATTTTTCTTTTCTTTTAAGAAATTACTTAATCCTTTTAGAAAACTGTATGTACTGAAGGAATGTAAACTTGTTACTGCAGTTGCATATGAAATAGAGAATAACTTACTTTGCTCTTACCTCTTTTGCTTTCTCTCTCTTACACAACTATTTTTCTCTGGAGATTTGCTTTTTTAAACTCTCTCTTAAATGTCACTTATTTTTATCTATCTTTCTTCCTCCCCAAATATGAGTGAATGCATTCCAAGATTTTTACTGTAGGAGCATCTACCTTTTCCCTTTTTAGTATATCCAGTAGTTAATCACCCCCACTGCAGAACATGTACGATGTGAATATATTCATTGAGGGAGCTTGTAAGACTGAGGTCTGATAAATCAAAGAGGAATTCCAATGAGGAGTTTTTAGATCCTGAACCCCCACCACCTCCTTATATATGCGTGCAAGCTCCACAGTCAGTAATTTCAAATTCTTATTGTGGCTTTCATGTGTGTTCTTTAACATAGATAGTAATTTATTTCTTGCATGTTACTACAGGTAGCAGGATAAACTTTAAGATATTTTTTTCTCAAATGTACAGAACGTATTCAGAAAAGTTTCTTCTGCTTACAGTGGTACTTTCAACATTGTCACCTGTCACATTATTTGTCTTCTGAAGGCAGTATTTCTATAAATGCATAATTTGCAAGTGAAAATAAAAACACTATTTTAAAATGTGCCAGTTATGTAAGTGATGTCAGATTCCAGACTATCTTCATATGCTACTTTTGGAAAGAGTCTACTGTTTGAAGAGTGAGCTGTCACAACACTGCCATCAGAAATTTCTCCATAACCTGAAATGGTTTTGTCTTTAAAACAGATTATGTTCCTCTTCCCTTACTCTTTTCTCACTCATTCCATTTCACAACTTCATTGATTTCATGACTAGAAACATTCGAATTACCAGCCTATATTTATTCATAGCCAGTTAATTCCCATTTGTTCTTGTGCCAACATTGTCCTTAAACTTAAATAGTGCTTCTTCTTCTCCTGTGTTTACTCCTGTGATGTATTTACAGACAGCAATCATATATCTTCTCAGCCTTTGTTTGGCTAGATTAAACAGCCTATACTCTTCTAGTCTCTTCTTGTAATGAGACTACCCCATGAATAAGGGCTACAGAATTAGGGGCTAATTGAAAATGTGATGCAAGCAACAAGTCAGATCCTATGGAAAACAAGATGCTTTGAGCCCAGCCCGTGAGTGACATTGACTGAGCTCTTCCACCTGCTTTAAAGTGAACGGCTGCCTCTGTTCCACAAGTATCTATGCAAAGGAGCATATTACTGAACAGTCATCTTCAGCACCACCAATCTCCCAACTCCAAATTACTTATAGAAATAGGCAATTCATGTAGAAAAAAAGCCTTAAAAAAACCACTAAAATCTTTCTGCACCCAGATCAGAATAAGGAATGATTTATCTGGTCTACTTAAATGTTTTAGTGCTTAAAAGCACTGCTAAGAAGCAGAAGAACTAAACAGAACTAATAACATTCTGTCTGTACCCTGCTCTCACACCAAAAAGAAAAAAAGAACTTCTGTTAAAAATCAAACACTGAGTTGGGGTAATTTTCATAATCTATGCCAAGTTGTTTTTCTATACTGCTTTTCTATTCACTGGCAAAGCTTTAGAGGTAGTAGGTGATAAGCATTAGTCTATTACCTACTTTTACTGAATGCAGATGAACTGTAGGTGTAAACTTTAGAAGAAGAGAAAGTCAGGCTAAGACAGGAACTAACACTGTAGGTATAAGGCTCATATTCATAGAACAAAAATGGGGTTTAAATCAGCTTCCGTAATGTCTTCATTCATTATTTACATTCATAGCTCCTGGAATTATACAAATAGAAATAGTTACAGGGAGAGATGCCAAGTTCTCTCTCCTCCAAGCCAAGAATTCAAATTGCTAATGACAAATCAATCTTGCTTTTTGCATGAGCTCTGTTAACCATCTGAATCTACACAGTACCTTATGATCAGCAGGTGCTTTAATTTCATTAACTCCAGGGACAGTGATGTAGAAAAGTGCAAGGTATCTACTCAAGCTTAACTAAAGGCCCTCATGTGGAGGACAAAACCCATTAGCACTTTCTAAGTATTACAAGCTTTGGCAAATATTGCACAAGGCAGGTGGCAGCCCTGTTAACTGCCTGAGTGATCCTTGTTCCTGTAGCTGACCATCTTGGGTATAGACAGCTATATACCATGACTTGCAGAGATGCAGGGCAGGAAAACAGCCTGGGGGCTGTGGGGTTCTTGTCTTGGTGTTGACTTTTCAGTTTATGAGAATTTGTTGAATCATGCTTTGGAGGCATCTAAACATTAGCTTTTCAAGTAGTACAGGTTCCTACATTCAGACAATGTGTCACACTTCTCAGGCAGCATACTGCGTTTTCATGTATTACAGCAGAAGCACTTGGAGCACCAGATCTATATATTGTTCCATGTGTTTCATCCCTTTACAGATCTAGTCTCAAAGAGCACAGTTCTCCTTGCTCTTATTCTAAGAAGCAAGGGAAAAATTAAGACTGTAATTAGGAAGCAAAGAGAAGGGAGAATTTTCATTATACAGGGTTGTGTCATGAATAAACATCTGATAAAAAGAATCAAAAAGTGAGGAGAGGAAATAAAACCCCTAAAACTATGTCGCATTACAGGCTATCAGACATAACTTCAAATACTGAACTGTAAAACATGGAGATTTTTCATTCATAATGAAATGTGCAAATGGTCCATATATCAGGGGAAGAAAAACTAATAATGATAGCAAGGTTTTGGAGAAAATAAAAAAGAAAATAACTAATTAAGAGTTGTAAAGAGGGTGAGTCTAGTGGCAGCCAGGTATTGGCCACCAGCTAGGTCTGCTCCGTTGTTCAGTATAAAGAACCAGCTATGGAAAGGTATCATGAGGAAAAAGATTCTTACTGCGAAGTAAGCGTACAGTCAGTAATAAATTGCTTAGGAAGAGGTGCCCCCCTATACTGACTGTAAAATCCTAGAACTACTTATATGCAACTTCATGAAATTATGCATATATGGAAAGCATGCAGAACAGGGGAGAGAGACAAACAGATTTTACAAACAGAAGTTGAGGGGGAGGAAGGATGTTGTCAAATAAGGGTACAAAGAAACAACTGCAGAAGAAGAGGGTGGATATAGAGTGGATATAATGTGGATATAGTTAGAAGAAACAACAGTTAGGACACAGATACTTTCTGCTTGATGTTCTTAGTGGGACCAAGTTGCCTTCCAGCGGCTTTGTATCAGTAATAGGAGCAGAAGCAGAATAGAGTGATGGAACAGGGTGTTTGAGTAGTTATTTAGCTGTTGCTTAGATACTGAGGCAGAAAAAAATTACTCTATAATAATACTTATTTTAAGTTGATGCTTTATGTGTATATTCTGTGAATTAGTACAGCCTCCCAAAAAAATAGCATAATAATAATAATGTCTAGAGACAAAGCAGTCCTATCCTGAGCAATTTCTTCTGACAGATGAAAGACAAGCCAATGAACAGCTTGGTGGGTGTTGCTTCTGCTATAAAATATTTGCTAAAGGACATTATTGACAGAGTTAGTTTGAAATGATGGAGTATTGTGCAAACCTATGATCTCCCCTTCTGTATTTCATGCTAAACTAATTTTAAAAATATACCCTGATTTTGATATTAGCTTTCACATGTGTTTTAAATAATCCAGTGGGCAGGGAGATTTGTAGTCCATGCAGAAAACCTGTAGACAGTAGTGGAGGTAACTTTTAGCCCTGTACAATTAATATTTGCTATTAAGACACTATGTCCATGTCAAGATAATGGGGAGGAACATAGACCACTACTGGGATTCTACTTAGGTGGCATTTAAAGCCTTTTGTCTTTCTGTTTCATCACAATAGCGCTAAGGCTTTTACAGAGATCATATACAAACTTATGTTGGATCTGGATCATTTTAAGGTTCTTCCCAGCCCTAACCATTCTCTGATTCTATGATTCCATAAAACAAGAGTAAATCCCCTTACTGAAAATCTTAAATATCCATTGAATCCTTAAAGAAGCTACCAACTTAAAAAAATATTATGTTGGTGCCTACCCTTTAGAAAACCATTTGAAAGAAGGAAAACATATCATATTCTATGATTCTATGATCAAACATAGATTCCAGTGCACTTCTTCATAATTAAAGCATATTAAGTTAAAACAGTGATAAGTTGATTAAAATCCATATATATTAGAAAAGTCATTGGCTATGGTACCTCTGACACAAAGACATTTCCTCCTAAAACTTTGAAATTTAATTAGAAACATTGTTTAAGCTAAATTTAAATCTTTAACTGAATAAAATCTTAGATTTCTGAAAGCTACTTCAATTATATTGTTCCTCCTTGTGACATTTCTAATTGAAAAGGAGGTATAGAAATATGGGCTGTATTGTAAGATGTTTTATGGCTAGCTACTTCATGCTGTTTTAAATGATGGCTCTTGGTGGAGGCTGTCAAGTGGTGGGCAAACAATAACATTGCCCCTTTTAGCTGAGTTCCTGATCCAGTTTTGTTAAGGACTAAATACCTTTGAATTTTTTTGTTTATATATATTTTTTGGTAAGCTACCAGCTGAATGTAAGAGAATCCGAGCTGAAAAATTTGGGTGTTCAGGTAAACTGCACTTAACTTGCTACTGATCTCGTCTTCAAGGTGTAATGTAACAGCTGTGTTCATGAGTGCATCGCTTATTTTTCTGGTTGAATTACAAGAGGTGCTGCTTTGCCCTTCAGGAGACAACCTCTGTTTCTAGAGCCAGAAATCCCAAGTTCTATTACTGATGCTGCTTGCATTCATTTGGCTGGAACTTAAAATAAAATTTAAAAAAGAGAGAGATGAGCAAAATTTGACTTTTAAAGCCTTGAGATGGCCTTAGATGGGGCAGGAAGAGGCCAATTATCAAAGCATTTTGCAAGGCTCCTCCCATCTCCTCTTTGAAATGGCAGTCAAAAGACCCAGATGCCAGGCTGAAAATACTCTCCCTTCATCATTTACTTTTTATGTGTGTTCTCCTTGCAGCTGTGCTGGCAGCATTAAATATACCTCACAACTATTCACTAGGTTACAGCATGTTCCAATGCACACAGAAGTCTTTTCATTAATTTCTGTGGCTTTGGATAAGGCCTGGGCACTGTGCCTCTGCCTTTTTGGGACTGATGCCTTCTGTTTTCAGATAACACTTTTTTTACTAATTTTATTAAGTGTAGGGTATTTATTCACACAAAAATACAAGAATACCTTTACCTGGTACTGTTCTGCTCTTTCATACTGAAAAATCCCTGAGGCCTCCAGAAGGAATCAATTATATATTCCTCATTGTGTTACATTACAGCTCATTCTGCCCCTATATGGCTATGGAGTGTAAATTGAATAAACAAATAAGCTGTAAGAAAAAAGTTGGCACTGGAAAGATGCTGAGAAAAATCTTCTCTATGGTTTGCTAAAACGGGGAGGGCTAAAGGCAGGAGAGGAAGGCATGGTACGCAGAAGACATTCAGAGAAGGCAGAGACAAAGAATGTAAGGTCTCATTCACGTAAGTTTTCTAGAGGAAGGTAAAACAGAAAATCTACACCAGAACTAAAAGTTTTCAGTGCTGGCTAATCCTGAACAAAAAAAAATCAAAATACAAAGCTCAGACTGGCACAAGTGCATTTAGTAGTGAATTCAGAAGAAATAGTTCAAGAAAAATATTGACTCAGAAGGTTTTGAACCCTGGATTTACCTCGTTTTAATATCCATCATCCTCTGATCCTAACTCTGTCACCAGACTAATACCCATACTGGTGAATAATTTATGATATAGGCAATCATGATACAGACAATTATAGACTATAACGATATAGCGCCTAAGCTTAGTCATGGTTTTCACTGATGTAGATGTAGTCTGTGACCCATTTGCATGGTCCTCTACACTCTGAAGAGACTCTTTAGTAGGTCTTAGACACAGAAAAGAGAGAATTGAGATTATATGAACATGGGTTCATAAATGCCAATTTACTGAATATCTTGGTCACCTTTCCACCAATACATTACCAGCTCTTGTAAGTACAACCACTGGGATCAGGCATGAGCCTTTTAGTTATGAATCTTAAGCTAACTTTCATTTTGCAATACATAGCAGGTAAGATTACAAAAGACTACATAATGGGCTGGCTGGTGTTACAGCAGTATAACTGCCATCCACCTCAGTCAGTCTGCCTGAACAGCTAATGACAGTGTGTCATGGGATATCATGAACTGACAAGATTATATATGCTGGCAGTCAAGAATTCAGAAGGCTATTGTAGATGAAATATTAGCACACTATGAATTTCTTTCCACTTGTCTCATTTCAGCTTCTTAAATCGCTAAACACTAAGATGATGTAGAATGACAATTTTATGTTTGTATTTTATCTGGGATTATGATGGACTGACAATGGTTGGATGCTGGTGCCCACCACTCATTCAGTCCCTCTCCTTAGTGAAACAGGAGGAGAAAGTAATATGTAAAACTTGTGGGTTGAGATAAAAGCAGTTTAATAAAGTTTAATTAAAATAAGTGTGGAAATGAAGTAAAACAAAAAGATTTATTCTCTACTTCCCATCAGCAGGCAATTTCCAGCTACTTCCTAGGAAGGAGGGCCTTAGTACACATAGAGGTCACTTCAGAAGACAAATGCCTTGTTAATAAACACTCCCCGTCCTCCTTTCTCTTGGTTTTTATTGCTGAGCACAATGTCTTATGGGACAGAATATCCCCTTGGTCAGTTTAGGTCAGCTGTCCTGGCTGTGTCCTCTCCCCAGAAGATCTTGTCTACTTGGTGAGGGGAGAAATGCTGGGGAGACAACCTTGATGCTGTGCGAGCACTGCTCAGCAGTAGTGAAGTCACTGGCATGTTATCAGCGCTTTTCTAGCTACCAGTACAGAGCACAGTGCAATGAAGGCTGCTACAGGAGAAGTTAACTCCGAGTCTGACCCAATATGAGTATGACCTAATATAGTCATAGAATCATAGAATCATAGAGTTATAGAATCATAGAAAAGTTAGGTTTAGAAAGGACCTTAAGATCATCCAGTTCCGACCCCCCTGCCATGGGCAGGGACACTTCCTACTAAACCATGTCACCCAAGGCTCTGTCCAACCTGGTTTAGTGATTGATTATAGTGATTGATCAATAACTAATTATTACTGCTTGGTTTTAAAACTAAAATTTAAATGGATGTATCCCTCAAGCCAGTACCAATGCACTTGTTTACGTGCAAACTGGTCCCAGACAATGTGTGTGTGGCAATTACTCATATTGATGTAATTTTCACCTAGTTCCTGAGAAAGAAAATAATTACTTTCAATATATTTGTGAGTTCAGACTTAAAGAAGTCCCCAAAGGGACTTTGAAGCTTTTATTTAGATTTCTGTCCTCAGTAAATCCTAGCCAGAAAACTTAAGAGTAACTTTTTCACTGTATTCCTAGGATATCTTGCTCCCAGATGAAACAAAACAGAACAAGCAAGGACACTTGCTGTGGGCCAGTCTGGTGGCCAGAAAAAACAAAGCTGTATTATAATGTTTTCATGACTTGTTGAAGTTTTCAAATCAAGGATAAAACTTGAAAAAAGACATGGATCAGTAGTGAGAGTGGCTGGGGAGAATATAGACAAGGAGTACACACTGTAAGATGATTTCCTGCTCTACCCTGTTGACATTTCTGCTCTCCCATTGACTCTCTGTGCCCTCAGACAAATCACCTAGTGTCTGCCTACCTTCAGGGCTTATCTGCACACTTGCTGGGTACTCTGAACTCTTCTGTAGCACTATGGATCTGATGATCCTTTTAGCTCAAATCTGCTGACACAGTTATGAGCTAGAGCAAGGCTTTTACTTCCATACAAGATTTTTTTTACTGAAGAAACAGATTAAGACATTCAGAAGTTGACAGGGCATTGCCAGCAGCTCAGAAGTTCTGATGCCATCTCATCTCACATTTCTGTGATGGAGTCCCAGGTGACTCAGGGAAGAATGAAAAAATGTGGGAAAATCCTAGTACTGGAGGGTACTGTGTTGTGCCAGGTATTCAAGCACAGATACAGTTTTTCCTAACTAACTCTATAATGAAGTAGAGTCTTTGTTTTCTTCTTTGTTACATGTCTGAAATATTCCTTCAAGTAATATTAAAGCATTAAATCTTGAGGGATGATCAAGTGCTGAAGTAATGGGCAATCTTTTCCCCAGTTTGGATTATTTTTTTTTCTTTGTCAGACTGTTCTGGAATTTATTTTTAATATAAATTCTACATGTTTCTTTCTAGAAGATAGAAGTCAGTGTACAGCGTTACTGTCTTAAATAGGATCCATGGGGTTTAAGGAGGCAATATCTTGCTTTTATGACATGAAAAATGTTGTCTAGCAGCATCAAAATCAAACACAACCATTTGTCTTCACATTTCTCCTATATAATATTACAAGGATGCAAAATTATGGTTAAAGACGTAGGGTTGATTAACTGTCTGTGGTTTGTGCTTCTTTAAATTGCATTAACAGCAACACAACATGAAGAGGACTGTTTTTTTCACCTTGGGATTGTGGCAGTAATTTGAAGATGGTATTTTAACAGATGATTCTTTTATCAGAGTGGAAAAGGAACAAAAACAACAGGGAAAATGGTAGCCCAAATTGGCTTTAATGGCTTTATTATTTTGTAAAACAATAAATGTTAGACACTTTTTACAGAGGGTCAGAAATGAGACACTGACAAATTATTCATATGGGATAATTAAAAGCAGATCTCATTCCTCTAGTGTGAATGACTCTCTTCCCTCGTTCTTATAGTTTTTTATTTCCAGCATAAAGAATTGTCAATAAAAGATGAGGAAGGAAGACCTAACATCAAGGTATTAAAATAAGGAATGTTTCACAACAAAAAGTGCCACTGGAAGGAACACATCCAAAAAAAATATAACACAATGATTGCTTTGCATTGGTGGAGGGAAAAGAGTGAGTGAGGCAAAAAATCCCCAAACAACAAAAACACATAGGAAAAGACAGAAGGCAATTACTGTAATAATTCCTGCAACTGGCTCTAATCTATATTATTCTGTTTGTGCCTTCATTTCATCATGTGGGAAAAAAACTAGCCATGAGCAAAACATGTTCAGTAAATAGTAAGTTCAGCAACTCTTCATCCCTTTGCTTATTTGGAAAAGCTGAAACTATGTTCAAATTCAAGGCTTGGGGGGCAGGGTAGGGAGGGCATTGCAGCTGTATGTGAAGTCAAAGGAGTAAATATCTAGAAAATAGGCATATTTGGTTCTAGTATTTTCAAAGTATTGACTTGTTTCAATGCAATGCATATTTTCAATTCAAAATTAACTTCAATGTAAACATTAAAAACTATTAAAGCACCCTAAAATTAAATAGAGAGAAGTCTTTCTTTCAAACCCTCAGATAACGAGGATTTTTATTCCATTTGCCAAGCAAACAAAAACAACTCCTTCCTTCCTCCCACGGTCTTAGTGCCAACATCTCAAGAGTGCATATATTGTGCAGCTCCTGCTGCTAGCAAAGCTAATAGTTTTCTTGGGAGAAGGGAAAATGAGAAGACAAGCCACCTCACCCCTACACACTTCTGCTTTATTTCATGCTAGACAAAAGGATCACTTTGTTCAACTACTTAAATCTTGCATTGAATAGACAAGTCACTGTAGGGAAGTTGAGTCTGCAGTATGCTGTCTGAGCCTAATACTCTAAATCCCTTACATTAAGTACACCAGTAGCAACCAAACAAATATCCACACAGATGTCATGCCATTCTACTGAGGAGTTTTATTCCATTTATAAATGAAAGAGCAATCCCTTGACTGCTTGTCATGGCAGGTGTCTGCGTATTTAAATGCTGGTCAGTTTTAATGGAACACGTGTATTTAACTTTCCCAGCATGTCTAAAGCTTTTAAAGCCCATCACATTGATGCTAAAATAATAAGGGCCAGCAGCCTGGTGATATGATTGCTTTTTTATTGCTCAGTTTGTGCTGAGAACTCATTTTAATTCTAAAGGTTATGGCTTTTAAAGCAGCACTACACCCATTTCCCTCCCTCAAACTGAAGCTGAATCAAGAAGAGACATAAAAGAGAGCTGAAAGCGTATGCTAGCATGGCAATCCATCCTCTGATCCTTTTTATTTTTGGTGTTCTTTCTAACCACTCTTCCCAGAAAAAGATCGAGAGTGTGTCTCACTCAAGCAGAAGATGTCAGCTGTTATGAAATTGGCAGATGGACGATTAAGATTCTTCAAGGTAAAAATATAAATAAAGTGCAATGAAAAAGAGGAGAAGCATGCAATTACTGATCGCTGTTGCTGTCTCCTTGCTTCTGAATTTCAATGTCAGAGGAAAGGTTTTGTCTACCGATTGCTTATTGTTAGCTGTGGCAATTAGAACACAAGAATACTAAAGCAGAGGCAAATGAATAGACAGAGTGTGAAACTAAGTCTGAAGCAATAGCTTCTATATAGTTTAATGGAGTGATTATGTTCTGTGGTAGGAACATATTGCGGCTGTTTCCACCAAGGTTAGTCTTGCACAATATTCAAAGAAGCACCCATTAAAAAAAAGGTTTTGAAGAACTCATGCCAGGTCCTCTGAAGGAATCATACAAGGAGGCAACAAAATACTCAAATGAGGCATGGGGGTCCAGCCTCAGTGGAGGGACTGTAGTATGTCAGGTACATAAATGTCAAGGAGTCAGAGGTGATATACCTATGAGATGAGCTTAATGAAGATAACAGAGTTAAATACCTCCTAGGAAGAATCTTCACATTGAAGTAAAAAAAAAAAGAGTAATTTTCCTACTTCTATAAGAATTATTATTTTTTTCCACTTTTGTACCTTCTGATGGAGATTTGGGCAGCTTTTCCAATATTTTCAAGGTCTATGACAGCAGAATCCCACAGGAGAAGAACTGGGAAGACAGATCGTGCTCAGCTGTGTTTGTGGGAGCCTGAGACTCAGGAGAAGGAGATCAGAACCTGTTCAGGCCCAGATAACTTGGAAATTTGTGAACCACTAAGTCACATCATTAGGGAATATGGAATAATTTTCTAAAGAAACACCTATGCTTCAGCTTATCGCTGGTAAGTGAATTGTATATTTGAAAAGCTCTTGTAGGATAGAATTGGCAGAGATACTTGTGGGTATTTTATTGCAAAGAACATAATGAAGCTGTAAAAAGAGATATAGAGAAAGATAACACACGATCAAAGCTGCAGGATGATTTCCACGCCAGGAGAGGTTAAGGAGACTGAGAGCCTTCATCTGTGAAAAGTGATAACTGACATATAATAATATGAAAGGAATAAAGAAAATGCAGTGAGAGCAAGTGTTTCTTGTAAAAGACAGAGGTCATAAATTGAGATGGAAAAAATAACAAATAAGCATGAAAAGGATAATTTTGTGACTTGTATTGTGACATCCTTTGTCCCAAGAAATTACAGGGACCAGTGGCAGGTTTTATCTTGGGAATATAACCCTGGCAAGCCCTTATTTCCATATTCTGCTAAGCAGGCTGCTCATAGCCGTTTCTATTTTTCTCGGTATAAAAGAGCAGTGTCTGTTGGAAGTAGGCAGGAATAGCTTGTAGTGAAACTTCTCATCTACTGTATTCCAAGAAGTGTTCAATTTATGCATAAGCCAAGGTAAGTACTTCAGAAGAAATCTGTATGGGCACTGTGTTTCCATTTATACCCTGAAGCTTTGTCACAAAAACACTTTTCCCCAAGTACCACAGTTTTGTTCAGATGGAATGTATTTTCTTTTTTTGCCTGCTTCTAATTATTTATAATTCCATAAGTAGCACAATTCAAAAGGAGAAATCTTTGCACTGTAATTCAGACTATCTGCCTGCTCAAGATTATGAGCTCTGTGATTATGAGCATCACAAACTCTAGTGCTCATTTAACAACCCATGGATTTCTTTGATGTAGAGACATTTGAACAAATTACTCTGAGTTTCTTTTTCAACTCAGTGGAGGATTAGTCAATAAACTCAACAGAATTGAGGTCCGAGAAGTTTATCTCACCATAAAGTAAACACATTTGTCCAAATTAATCACATTAAACTCTATTGACTGTATTGATTAGACTACATTGACCACAGTGGAAGCCTAAACAGCCAGCTCAGCTGTAGATATATTTTATAACTACCAAATAGATGAAATTAATGCCGCCCCCAAAATTCCCTGTTTCAGTCAGCCACCACAGAGTGAGATTTCTAATAGTTGTAACAACAAAAATGGATTGTTCATTGGCATGGATTTCAAGTACTTTTTGTAGCTAAGCCCCAAGACAAGTCGGGTTTTCACATCATACAAAGGATTTTAACAAATTCTACCCTGGAATAGCCCATCTCTGCATAAATCTAATTTTAATTCTTCATTGCTATTGTTATTTCACTACTACTTTCATCCTCTTTTGTTTGTGACCTACTGAATTAGAAAATGTGAAATGATTTCATAATGAAATTCTAAGTGTCTGGTGTAAAAAAACACAAAAAAAACAACCCCCAAGAAAACCAAAACAAAAAACCTTAGGACTATGTGTAGAATTCACTTTAAAAAAAGTTGCAATGAATAATTGTTTTTCTTTATAAACATAAAGGAAGTAAATAGTTTTGTGGAGTCAGTAGAATACTGCAAGTGAACAGAACCACTTACTTGTTTAGGGTCACAGCTGTTGTTTCCACCAAGCCCATTTGCTCCTGTGATCTTCCTTCTTCTCAGCACCAGAGATAAGAAAGTGTCAATTAGATTATGAGCTGCCAGCAGTTCTTGGCAGTGAGATAGGCCCATGGAAAGCCAATGTTTCCATTCATTAATAATAATTTGTTTGTAATACATAGATGCATTTAACTGCTTTTCACTGAACTGTGATTTCCTAAGTTGTAATTCTAAGGAAAGTGTGCTTGTGTACATGTGTGTGTGCAGCATCACTTAATATTCCCCTATATATAGCTCTTCTTCTGTTGCATTTCCTGTGGAAAACATCTGTGTCTGCAAATGCTGCCTTCATATCCCAGAACAAACTCTGAGAGTATTTTTAAAATTAAGACGATAAAACCCCTTTTGCAGCCACTATTCACTTATTCTGTTATTTTATAACTGTCTTTTGTAAAATTTGGTTGTTTCTCCTATTGCTTGAACCTACAAGAATAAGAGAAAAAGTTTTGTACTTTTAGTGACAGGAAATGTATCTTGGTATTTATAAATAGTTTTGTCAGTATATATTGAAATGAATGCTCTTTCTGCTAGTAAATTAGATCATCGTAATATATACAGTCCAAAAACTACTACAAGACAAATTCTAAGCCTGCATAAACTTCCTTATACAAACGAGGCTTTTCTTCTTATAAATATACAATAATAACAGTAAGAATCTCACCTTCTTTTGGCAACATGGTGAAACTTGTCTCTGTTATGACATAGTTCTCTGGATTAAAAGAGTTGCACCAAAAATAAACCTGGTTCCTAGGGCTTTTGTTTGTACTCTTTGTAATAAATTTCTTTTTTTTTTTTTTCAGTATCGAGTTCAGGACACAAATTTCCTACAGAAGACTTAATCTAGACCCTCAATTTTTAGAAGTATTTTTTTCTCATTTTCTGATTCATTTCAAAATCTCACATAACGCCTTTTGATTTCTCAGCTCTCCTAAGTGTTTGGAATCTCATGAAACTGCTTAGCCACTTGTTATCCTATTGTTCATGATGTTTGCACTTTGGCTTGTGCAGTAAACTCTTAGAATAAAGCCTGAGAGCTTATTTTAACTCTTGGCTAAATCTTAATGTGTCCCACTGTTGGAAAGAACAAAACTTTGCAACATTCACTTGTTATAAGGTAATTCAGGGAGTATTTAATCCCCGAAAATCGTCTTGCAGCACAACATGTTTCAGACCTGCAATTCATATATGAATTTTCTTTTGTCATACTTCTAGTTGCTGGGACCCATGAATGGAAAGACAACTCTATTTTTTTTCTAGAATTTACTACTTCTAAGATGAAACTCACTTGACATTTGTTCCTTTCCTAATATTTTGTTCCTCAAATTCTTAAAATATTTGTCACACAAATAGAAGAGCTGTTTGGTGAAACAGAAAATTTGGCAAGAAAATGCTTTTTTAAGAGTACCTTAAAGCAAAACCAAGCCCTGGAACATGCACTACACATCACTTAAAGAGAAACTTAGATTACTTTTTTTTTTTCCCCATTAATAAACTGAGAGCATTTGTGTGAATACTAGCCCAGTCTCAATATGTACCTTAATATCATTCAGCTGTGACAGGAAATATCATAAATTATTCAAACTGAATGTAACCAAGAATACCATAACATTTTTTTTTTTTTATGACCTGTCCCATTCTACCTTCCCTATCACAAATATTTTCTATTATATTTGTGGGTTTGTACAAATTACTTGACTTCTGGGCTTTTCTTTATCTACTGCCCTGTCTAGAGATTGTCTTTAGATGCATCTCTATGCAGAAATGCAACAAGTTCACTACCTCATCATGTGGCTGAGATTTGTAATAGACTGAGACAGAATTATTAGGTTAATTTTTCTCTTTAATCTTCTACTATAAATTAATCTAGTAAATTTATCACATTTGCTTTCTCATGTTCCTTTCATTTTCTCCCTGCATGGCACTTCCAAGAACTGACATCCGTCCCTACCCAGTTTTAAAAGCACCATCTTGGTAGAGATGATAGCAAATTGACGTTATATCTGCCTGTCTTGTAGATGTCTTTGCAGGAGCTAAAGACCCTGAGACATGCTTTGGGTGGCGTGTGGGTGTTGAGGTGGGGAGAGGAGGGGGGAGGACAATTCTCATGTCATTCTGAATGTAAAGGAAAATGGGAACCAATAGCTGAGTCTGTGTGAGCTACTAATGAGTGAAAAATACCCATCATGTTTTCACTCACAGTTATCATACTGTCTTTACATAACATGTGGCTTTGCGAAGTCATATGTGAAACACAGAATATGGAATGAAATACAGGTAAAATAAAACCCACAACTTATATTAGTATTCATGACCAATCTACCTTCCAGTGCAGTACATTCTCTACTCAAAAACATTTCCCTTCCCCTCTCTAATTTTCACAGGCAGTCTTTATCTGTCCATCTGCAATGCATTTCTGCTCCATTAAGTTATTGTAATATACAACCATAAAGATAATGCAACTGTAAATTATTGCATTAACATTCTAGTCATCAGCACATGAACTCAGACTGAACAGACAGGAGCTATTTTACCTGGGAATGTGTCCTTTCAGAAACGTTTCAGACTATTATCTTACAAAATGGTTGAAAAACACTTGAAATGGCAATTAATACTGTTCAGAAATACTATCGTGACATGTTTTGCTCTTATATTTGTTCACACGTGTCTCAATCTGAAAGAAAAAAAAACAGAACAGAATAGAATGGTTCAGCTGAAAGGAATCGAAGATAATCATGTTTTCCAACTGCCTGACCACTTCCTAGCTGAAAAAAGTTAGAGTGTGTTACTAAGGTCATTATCCAAATGCCTCTTAAACACTGATAGGCTTGAGACATCAACCTCTAAGAATCCTGTTCCAGTCTTTGACCTGACCTCTTCTAAAGCAGCAGAATTAGGATAAATAGTTTTAAAAATGCTATTAAAACCCTAGGGATTGAAAGAAGTATGCAGTACAAAGGATGGTGGGGGTTGTGGGGGGAGGATGAACTGTCATTTGAATTCACAATACGGGTAATATTTTACCACCATTCCAAATAGTAAAAAACCTTTAAGACAGTCAACAAGTTAAACCATTGTTCACTCTAGTTTTGTTGTTTCTCCTGTATCAGTTATCAGTAACAGATACTTCAGGGAAAGTTACAAGCAGTGTAAGCAATTAGTAGTTGTCTTGAACCAGAAATAACCTCTAAATGACTTCTTTTCAAAACCCACTTATCATGTCCTAATTGAACAAGCTACTTGTGCCTTGTCATCATGTTTAAATATTTGGAAGCATAGTGATCTTAGAAGAGCTTGGCTGTGACATCTACAGGACATTTTGAGCAGATGCCCATATAGGCATTCTCTGATGATTTTTGACATCTGTTGACAGCAGAATTGGTACACGTGCTCATTCAAGAATCAAAACATCTTGCTGCTCTGAAAGTACACCTTGCAAATGCAAAATTAAAAGAGGGATTTTCTGACTCAGTAAGAGTTGGTGGATGTGGTCTTCAAGGTTTCTTGCAAAAACTGTTGCAGTCTCTTCCTCACTGTTTTTAGGAATGAAACTGGCCTACTAACAAAAAAAAAAAAAAACAGAAGCCCTCTGAAATGTGAAATCTGGATTTTTTTTCAAGCAAATTATTTTCAACTTACTTTCTAATTTTCAAGATTATTGTTTTCTGAACTGAATGTTTTCATGACAGACTTGCAGAAGGAAAAGCAAACAAAGTATGACAAGAGGAAAGGACAGAGTAACCTCTCTATTTGGTGTCTTTTATGATCACTTCACAGTGATGGGCCTTCTTAACTGATAGGCATATTTACTGTGCATACTGAGCTATGAAGTTATGGTTCAAACCATACCTAATCAGGTGACGAATATAACTGGTACCTCTAAACTCTAGGCAGGGATGGACAGTAACCTTTTTCCCAACTGAAGCATGCAAGAAGCAAGCTAACGCTTTAATAATCCCCACCTCATTCTCTTTTTTAACAGGTTTCAGATTACTATAGTTACAAGCCATTTATTTCACCTCTTGGAGAGAGACCAGAAGGCCTAGCAAAAACAACATTCTTTTCCATGGATAAGAATAATCAAGGCAGCATTTATATTATCTTTCTTTTGTATGAATGACTGAACTGTCACATTATTGCCCCTGAGGTACAACAGTATTAATAACCTTCTTTCTAGAGCAAAGGAAAAAGATGTACAAATCAGTGATGTTACTGGTCAGCAAAAAAGCTTTATGCTGCATTCAAAATCCTCAAATCCTTGTTCCCACAGTGATCAGCAAAAGCAGTGTTCACCACTGTTAGTTCAAACTTCTGGCCAATGGCCAGAAAGCCCACAATCTTCTTATGAGTAAAGAAACCAGCAGGCTATCAGTGAAGACTTAATGCAGAATAAAACTGCAATGTAAATGAGAAGTGTTAATGACATCAATGGCTTAATCTTAAGGTGCTTTAATCATGTACTTTTATTTTATGTAGATAACACACTAATGTACATTAGTAACCACCCACCAGAGAGCTAAAGAAGTAAATCCAACAGCAACAGCACTCTTACCAGCTGGCAGGAAGTGTGACTGAGGGTTAAGCTGCCAGAGCCCAAGGAGAAAAAATGTGTCTATAACACTTCAAAATAAAGCAAACTGAAAAATCTGAGACCTTTTCTAGCATCAGTGCCAAGACCTTGCAAGTAGCATCTACAAACCTAAGATAGGCATTTATGATCCTTATTAAAAATTCTGTGGAATGAGCGTCCTTCCCTATGAGCATCTTCATCATCCAGAATTCACAAAAATGAAACCTCCCTTCTTTTTTTTTTCCCTCAAATGAAGCATTTTTAATACCCATTCACAAATTGATACTCTCTCACAGATATGCAGAAGACTGGAGGGGCTCATATCCAGAAGTTCTCTGGTAATGAGAGGTCAAATATTGAAGCATCTGCTGATGATGTTGCATGCAAAATTTTATCTATATTCTCACATAAAAGAATCTCTCTTCCTGTAATGAAATCACAGGTGGGTGGTCAGAATATATTTCTATCAAGGAACAATCATTCAGTAACTTCATCTCACCAGGCACGGTAGAAAAGTAAGGACATTTGCTTCTAAGCTGATACATTTTAAAAAGGAGCAAAACTGTGTTGCTGTTATATATTTATTTATGAATAATTAAGCTTCATGGTGTTATACTGATCATTGTGCAGGGAATTCCAAAACAATTCAGTGTGCTGGTGCTTATGTCAGAAGACCTTAAACTGAAGCCACTGCAAGTGATATCATCCACCCCATGAACTTGATCTTTCAGTCTGTTTACTCACAGCCTTCTCTTAAGTCAGTGATTTTGAGTCATAGCAGGTAACAGTCATAATTATTTAATCATAAAACTATTATGCCCACCTCCTCTAATAAATATTTCCCCTTATTCTTGTGTCAGTTTCTTTAAAACCTTTGGCATAATCAGTGGTGTTGGCTGACCAGATATTGACATTTTTAGGAGGATCTTTTCTTCTTTATATTAAAAATCTCTGAACTATTTTCATTCTAGAAGGCGGCAAGGAATGTTCAGAGTTTTTGTTTCTAAGTCTTCCGTTCAGGAGGGCCCATCTGGTACTGAGATATCTCACTGAAACAAAAAAAGAGTCAGAAGAGGAAACTAAAATCTATTGAGAAGAAAAGAGGCAGAGGAAGACAAGAAAGTGCAGGGGATTTAAGGAAACAAAGAGGCAGTGTTGGTAATTGTCACAGGTAGTGTTTCCAGTTCCACAGGCATGTCAGCATGAAGGTTGTGATAATAAGTGTCATGGTACAACAATGCTTGAAAGAGAAGTTTAAAGAGTATGAGGATAACTCTTTTTTTTCCAGAACTCTAGCTGTACTAGTGATGAATTTGCAACAGTCTCTGTATTTATACGCTCAAGTTCAAACTGCATACAGTTGCCACTGCAGGTTTGTACTACAGAACCAATACACAGTGCAAATAGCAAGAAATGCTTTGGAAGAATATGTTCCTCGTGACATGGAAGTCAAGAATTGGGTTGGACAGCACCTTGGGTGACATGGTTTAGTGTGAGGAGTCCCTGTCCCTGGCGGGGGGGCTGGAACTGTATGATCTTAAGGTCCTTTCCAACCCTAACTATTCTATGATTCTATGATTCTAAGAAAACAACATTGCAATGACATGTAGTCATTCTTTTGCTCTCACAGAGTAGCTGTTCATAAACCAAAATCTAGTTTCAAGCTGAACTAGGAAACATTTACTTTTTCCTTTATCCACTTCTTTTTTTTTTTATTTTTGCCCAATATTTCTTCCTTTTTTATTCCATTATTCAGCTACAGATGCATACAATCAGTGCTTCATTATGTCAGGACAACAGTCACTCTCTAATAGTTTCACGTCTGATGAGTGTTTCAGTGATGGATGATCTGTCTCACTCCACAGAACTTTGTAGCTGAAAAATAGATCCAGGTTTAAGAATAAGTACTCCGCAGTCTAATATCCCCCATCAATTAAGATTTTTGCTTTACCTTTCTGTTCTTGTTTATTCTTTACAAAACCAGTAATCAGAGATGAACTCTTCTCTCATTTACTTCCCAGTGTAACTCCTCTGCCTTTTTTTTAATTTTTTTTTTTTTTGAGATATAGTGGTTTTATGGAAAAATCAGTGTCAACATATTCACTTCCTTGATTTTAGGAAAGAGCAGATTCAAAACTTCGAAGGGTCTGAACCATCATTTTTCTTCTCCAGAGCTAGATTTTCCAGTCTAATAAAATTTAGGGCAACAAATTCCTGGGATTAAATATCAATAATAATAATAAAAAATAAAAGAAAATCTTATATTTTTTTTTTAGATATGTCTCTTCAAAAACGAAATTAATTACTTGAATGGTCCAGCAAAAATTATGAAGGAACAGTCTCAGCAGACATCTACCAATGACTGTTATCCTAATGTCAGTCCTTGTGGGTTTATGAAAGTACACATTACTTTTAGAGGATTAAGCACATATTCCTGTTGTGCTCGTTTTGGCTGGGATAGAGTTAATTTCACAACAGCTGTTTTGGGACTGTGTTTTGGATTCGTACTGAAAACAGTGTTGATAATTCAGGGATGTTTTTGTTATTGCTGAGCGGTGCTTACACAGAGTCAAGGCCTTTTCTGCCCTTTTACCCTCGTGATTCTCAGCCTCATCCCACTGGGGAAGAGCCAGTGAGAGGCTGTGCGGGGCTTAGTTGTTGGCTGGGCTTAAATCACAGCACCTGTTCATCCTCTTCTATCTTACTCTTATCAAATCTTCTGATTTGACTACTCTGCAATTTAGTTTACCTCTGGGTGGTACCACGCTGGGAGCTTACATGCAGAAGTTGTTGATTCGTGCTACATTTGTATAGCAATCATCAGCTTCTAAAATTAATGTGGTTTTGGAATACACACCATGTGGGTATGTACAGTATTTATTTAATTTTTATTTATTATATTTAACATTTAAGTGACATTTCTTTTTCTTTTCCTCTTAATGTCTCCTGCTAGTTTTAAGGCAATAAGCTAGTCTGTTCCCCCTGTGAAAAATACCCAAAACTTTCAATCTTAAGATGTTTTACAAATCTTTATAAGTCTTTAGTTCATAAAACTTATTCTTGTCTTCAAGAACCTGTTTCAAATATAGTCACATAAAATCCACTGACTTATAGAGCTACAGATTCCTTTTCTTTCAGATCTTTCCAAATGATCACTCGAACTACAGTGCTGAGAGGCTGCTAGCCAGTAATGGTAGGTAGAAAGTCAGTAAGGACAACTAATATGTAGTTTATAAAAGAACTGTTTTTTCCTACAATCATGACACATCCCAAACCTTAGACTGAGCTCTCAGACTGTGTCTTATTATTTGGATTGCCAGTTATTATGGTATTGTTGGTGTTATCGCAGTACAATAAAATAATAGTAATTCTTTTATCATGGTTATGACAGGAAAATATGTGCTGAAAAAGCGCTTGAGGGGCCTTTCAGAGGCCAACCCTTACTAATATAAGAACTGATAATCTCTTAAATTGTTATTTGTGACTTATCAAAACCTTTTAATCAGCCTGTTTAAAGGCTAAAATAAAGACAGATGAGGAGGCACCTTCTTGAGGACTTACAGCCCTGGAAATCAGTTGTGGTAACCAATTTCACTTCCTTAGCCTCCTAAATTACACCTGTACCTTTAAACTACTTCATTTTATAGCATCCTACCACCATGTTTTCACAATTGTACATCTGCCAGACTTTATGAAATACCATCTCTCCTACCCTCAAGTAAGTAAATGATTTTATTTCTGTCGAAACTAGGGATCAGGCAGGGATGATACACATCCAGAATTCATATCTGCTGTCTTGATGGAGGAACATCCTTGTGCCCACTCACAGAGAGGTAGACTCACTGATCTGGTTTATAACCTTATAAATCTCATTTCAACTCTTTTTTGACCGTACTCTGGTTCCTTCCACCATTTGCACCATAACTTATAGGCACAAGGATTAAAACTACCACCAAGGACAGTATGATGTTAATTTCAGTACAGGCCAGTAGAAATATCCTTAGAAGTGCAAAATACAGTAAGAACTCTGGTGCACACTGAAGGCTAAGAAGACATGCTGAATTCCAGTTTGCATTCGTTAATCAAGGCAGTTTTATAGAAGTTACAAAAAATACCCCAGATTAATTTAAAAAATACAATGATGGAGTTTTTGGTGAAGGAAAAATGTACAAGAATATTGATAAGGAAATGAAGAAAAAAGATGTTAAAGCATCTTGGACACTCCCACCCCCATTTTTTTTTAACATCTAAAATGAGTTGTCTAAAAAAAGGCAAGACATTATGCGTTTCTGACTGCATAAACTTTAGGGAGTGAGCAGGGATAGAAATTAATTGCTTAATTTACCAAATATGCAGCATGGTAACAATAAGCCTACCTGTCTCCTTATTAGTTAAGGTTGTTGGATCATTTATGCTTGACAAATAATTCAAGTGTAGAAGAAGAAATAGCAAAATCAAAATTTCAGAAATAGAAAAATCCCCTTTTCTTCTTAGTATGATAATTCCTATTGGGACACAAAACAAAGATTATCAAAAATCCAACAGATGTCAACTGCAAATCTGAAAGGAAAAAAATACTCACTAATAAAATGCAGGGTCTTTCTTACATGCGACACAAGCTTATTTTGCTTTGAAGTGATTGAAATAACAACAGGAAGCTCTACTCTGCACAAGGCTAACATAATCAGAAAAGTGTCAATAATCTGAGATTCTAAAGCAATCCTGATGGAATAAGCATTTTATGGATATAAGGGAAGATTTTACATTGTTGTCATATTCTTTAAATGTCAGGATAGAGTGAATGGTAGTTTTATCTTAGCAACCTAGTCCCTTCTTTTTATTATTCATATGTGGTTTACAAGTCAGCAGAGTATTTTTTTAATTTCTAGAAACTCATACACCGATTAATGACCCAGTGGTATATTCCTAATGCACTCTTTCAAGCCAATTAGTTCTCATATTTATTGCAATGCTATATTATAATGTGAAAAGTTGATTTTGTTGGAAATAGGAGGTCCAGAGATTAAGTATGTCAACTGTAAAATATCTACCAGCAATAAGAAAGTTGATTGCTTTGGTAAATAAAAGTGAAGCCACCAAAAATAGCTTTTATTGCAACTTCACTCAACCTCAAAACTTCAAGCCTCATTTCACTATATTTTGCACATCTCTGTGGCAAAAATAAAGGAGAATGATATGCCACATGAAAATGATGGAAATGAAAGGAAAGTTCATGCAATTACCCTTATTTTCAGAAGTATTCCTAAACAGTAGCACCTGACAATAACACTTATTTACATACACAAAATAAAATTGCTATTATTGCACTTACACTCTACATGTTGCATAATAGACTTTAAATCTGCAAAGAACTCAGCATGAGGCTTAGTTTACAAACCAGGGAACCTAGTACACTTAAAAACCTTTTTCATGGTTCTAGTAACTCAAAAGGAGTCTGAAATTGGCAGGAAGAGCTCTAAGCTTTGCTGCAGGTAGAAATGCAAATGTCTAGTTAATCTGTAGGTCAAAGAATAGGGTTTAAGGCTAAATATCTTTCTAGGAGGGACTGCCATTGAGTTTTAAACTCCCAAAATTTCCTCAATCCTATTATACAGTCTTAAATTATTTTCTTTTTCAATTTAAATTCTTGGGTTCTATTGGCACTTTTGAAAGCAGAAATGTTCCATGAAAAAAGCATCAATCAAAAGACACTGTGTTGCCATTGTGCAGAAGAATTCCTCTGACTTACATAAACCACTTTTTAAACAGAAGTACTTAAGTATACACAACTTTCATTTGCAGATGAGGAGTCAGATGCCTCCTAACAGGCACTAGACATTGACCTGTGTGGAGTATTAGCATCTCTTTACACTTGCTACTGAAGAAAAGGCATTTCCAGAAACAGCCTTTCCACTGCAGTATGATTTTATCTCTGCAGTTTCTGCCTTTTTCTATTGATAAAATTGACTATAATCCAAAAATGGGCTTTCAGATCAACACTTACAGTAAGTTGTGATGAATTTAATCCTTCATGTGTAAAATGAAGCTTAAATCTTTATAGAATCTGGGGTCTCATAACTACATACTACATACATCATACATTTAGAGAGTGAGTATCAACATTTTAATATGACAGCACCTATATAATTTTCATGCTCCTGCTAGAAGAAAAAGAAATCGGGTTTCAAAGAGTTGAAAGACTAAATGATCAATCTACGAGCAAATTATTTTTCTCTGATTTAGTAATTTTAAATTACTCTTCATCAAAATGGGTCCTTTCAGCAGCCTCATAACACTTCAATGAAAACAGAGATCTATGTTGCTTCACTTATGATCACTTAAGAAAGGATTTTGGAGGAAGGATTTTAAAATAGATTTGTATGTGCAGGCAGACGTAATTACAGGATAAATCCCTCTCTTATCAATGCACTTATGGAAGAGATAGTAAAACTGTTCTCCCTTGGTTTCAAAATATGAGACTCCACCACTCCAGTTCAGACAAAACTGGCTTAATGACAATATCAAAAAACTCACTGTTCAGTATCTTCACCAAACCAGTGCCTGAATCCTTAATTCTGAATCCTAAAACTGCCCCCAGGTGGTTAGTGCAGGTATTATGACATTCTTCTACCGGTTTCTTCGCACAGAAAAATCCCCATTTTCTACATCTTCTGAGAAGGAATTATGTATTTTCCTTGAACACTCATATCATAGTCTTTTCTCATTCTAAGATCAAAAGGATGTTTAAGTTGCCTCAAGAGGACACAGCAAAATTCTTTGTCATACTTATTAGTTTTGGAAGACATCCACGTGGACAAAGGTCTGTGCATGCTTTTAGTTACAGAAAGCATACATCGAGCTGCAGAAACTCTCACAAAGGCACATTTGTTTAGAAGCCAAATAAATATCTGTAGTTTAAGAGAAAGTGAAGGAATAAAACAAAAGAATTTAGGTAGGTGGAATTTAATTACCTGAACTGGAATTTAGCCAGGACAACAAGGCTAACTCCCCCACTGATTCCATATTTCTGCAATCAGTTACTTTAACAGCCCTGTATTTGCATATTTCTCAAATGAAATCTGAGGCAGAACAGTTAGAGGTGAGTGTTGTTGCTGTCAGTATAATGCACTGAACCAATATTATTTTTGCTTCTCGTGTGTGCTCTTCATTGCTGTGCAGTCATACAGCAGAGTTTGGAAATTAATTTCTCAGACACAGAAACAGTGGTTGGTATTTATCAAGTTTAGATTTATATCTTCTAGTCAGCTCAGGTGGAAAATCGGGTGAAATGCAAAACTTCATTGAGCAACCAGATGTTGCATCTCTGCTGAGCTATCCTAGGTCAATAAATTACACAAAAAACCCTATTTTGTTGGCAACAGCAAATGGCATAATCTTTTAGCAAATCACAAAGCAAGCAATTGGTGACCTTTTTTTTATTCCTTGTAAGAATACAAACAGTTTGGGGCCTGTATGTTTTAACATTTTACTCTAGCCAGGAAAAACTATCAAAACTTTGAAATAGCAATCAGTTGCTTTGCGTCAATTGCGAAACAGAAATAAGTTATCTTCCTGAACTGCTGCCTCCCTAAGTCATGTCTTCTATTGGTCAAGATTGGTCCTCTGTCTCCTGTAGATCATTCTGTCAGAAAAACTTTATTAAAATTGAAACATAAGCTCACAAAGAAAAGAAATACATTTATCCTGTGGACCTAATGATATTTCTCTAACTTATCCAGTCCTTCTATATGTTTATTATTTATATTCCAACAATACTAGAGGCCAGGACTAACTGCATTATGTGGTGCTCTGTTCATATGCACGGCCAGAGGCTGTCGCTTGTCTGAAGAGCTTGTAGTGTAAAAAGAGAGGACAGGGAATGGGATGGAAAGTCAAAAGAAGCACCACCACATATTCAGGCTGACAAAACAGCTTGTTAGTCACAAGCAGGTACTCCTGGATTGACCACCCTAACAGTTCATGGGAATTTATGTGAAGTTCCTGGCACAATGTTGCTTTAACCATCTTGAAGAAGATCAACAGCCCAGTTAAAAGGAAAAACTCTTTCAGTCATCATTCCCTAGAACTTCTTTATTTCAAGTAGATTTTATTTCCAATTTTTTGTTTAAGGAAGTTTTAGCATTATTCTTTATGTGGCTACATTTCTTAAGTCTTAATAAAATTAAGAGTAAAAGCTTTGTTAAAGTTTAAAGAAGGATTTCACATTGGGTATGTGAGATTTAGGCTTGCCTTCTTTTAAATAACAAGCCCTTTCTGCTTGTTTGATATGATACATGCCAAACAAGAAGTACACCTAAGGGAATGGTTTTAAACATTAATAAAAGAAAACAGTTGTTATAATACCTGAGAATTTTTATGCAAAAGGAGGATATCTTGTGAGCTTCATGAGGAGATTCAGAGCCTCAGAACTGATGAACCATTGCCAGTATTCATTAGAAACAGTGGGGCTACTTGCAAAAGTGTCTCTTGACAGACCTAATTTGAGAGAAGGTGAAAAGACAACCTGGGTCTCAGAGGCAGAGATTTCCATAGACTTCAATGGCCTGGAGCACCCCTCAAAAAAGGAAGAGGAGCACAGGTGTCGGATGCTGCAACAAACTGAGCTGCTGCCTTCCCAGCTTTCCCCAACCAGCATTGTTACAGAGCTCATAGGAGGCAGGAGGAAGGAGATGGCAGTAGCTTTCCTAGTTTTGAGAACTGAACAGAGAAAATAGCAAGTTATGCTTTCTGGGAATTGGAAGTTCACCTTTTCTGCTCAATCTTCTTCTTTTCAATGGCTATTAGGTAAAAAATGAAAGCATCCCAGCCATGAGCATGGATAATTAAAGACAATAAGTAATCTTTCAGAGAGAATGTCTTGGGATTTATTTCCACCATCATAAATGCTGTTGTAGTAAGATACAGTCTTCTCACAGACATGTAGAATACATAAGATTTCATTCCCACCCAGTACCCACCCCCAACCCCCCCCAAAAACAAAATAGAGTGAAATAGTTTCAGTATTTTGAAACAATCTGAGATAATTTTATTGGGAAGTTGTTTGGGTTTTAGTTTAGAGTGGGGTTATCCCCAATCTTCTCTTCATTAAAGGGCATGTCTGTGTATAAAATCAAACATGAATTAAAACAAAAGTTAAATTAAACTTCAAATGGTATGGTTTAAGTAACACTGATCCTTCTGGGTGCAAGGGCATATCCTATTCCCTTGCAATTCACTCATTACCTCTTTCAGACTTAATGGTATTTATTTTATTTCTTAAATCACATCAAATTTCTTTTTGTTGTTTGTTTTTAATCCATTTCTGGTTGAAAACAAATGTCCAATACATTTTGGAAAAAAAGATTATTTCAGATTTTGGGACACATCCATGGACATCCCATCAAGTAATGATTTTCAATTTGTTCCCCAGTTAGCTATTGTTGTCACTAATAACCTCTATTAAAACAAATAGTTCAGGAATATATTAGCAACTTGAAGCAAATGGGTAATATTTATTTCAAGAATATGACATAATGTTGGGGTTTTTTATCACAATGCTAATTTTTTTCAGAAGAGACTAAGTCTGAAATTCACTCTTCTTTAAAATAAAAAAGCAAATGTATTTTGGGAATGGACAGAAGGAAGATTATTAGAAAAGAACTTAAGATATTCATTCTCCATGATTTTGAAATTAAATGCAGCTATCCAGGGATCAGAGGCTGCATTGCACAGGCTAACTGCCTGATTTATGACTCATTAAAAATCAAATTGGATCTTTACAATTGCATAAATTTATTATTATTACTAATAATGCTGATCAATTAAAATACAATTGCCTCCCGAGGACCTGATTGCAATAGTATCAAAAAGCCAAAATTAGAGCTCAAGTGGCTCTTTAAATCCCAGGCCCAGAATGAAACTGGATGTTTTTAAGCTTGAATAGTGATTACCAATAAAGTATATTGTTAGCGAGTTCCCGAGTGCTCATGAGAGTACTGTGACTAATAGCAGTAATTGATATCCCAGATATCTGTGTGATATCTGTATGAGTGGAAGGCATGGACATTTTAAAATCTCTACCCTATGAAGCTCAGGCAGCTGTAATGTCTAAAAATAGAGAGATGACGGCATCAAAGTGAAGTAACACAGAATAGTATTGTTATCTGAAAACAGCAAGAAGTTGTCACGCTTCCAAAGGAGGCTAATTTCCTAACACAGACCCTCCACCCTTATTAACACTTTATCTTACAAGCACTTCAACTTGCATGATTGTATATATACCATAAAATGACAATAAAACTGTGGAAAAGGGTCAGTAACTTACTGGCCAGGAATCCTACCAAATGGTATTTATGAGGACCATTTCCTCCAAAACAAATAATGTAAATGCACGGCTGTCAACCTGAGTAAGCACTGCATGATCTAAACCCCAAAGCATGAAGAATTTATGCTAATTTTTTCATAGTTAAGCCACTGAATAACTCAAATAAAGTCCTTTTACTAAATTTGCTTTTAATCTTTGTCATTGCCCCAGTAATTAATTCTCTAATGACTGGTAGGTGCATACCTTTGCTCGGTGTATATCTTCTTGCATTTAAATCGATGAGCGCATTACACAAATGCACTCTGCTGGTGTTTGAAAATTATATGGTCATCCATCAGCTGTCAAATGAGACTTCCTCACTCTCTTTAAGAATAGCAAACAGACAGAAATCATGATCTGAGAATTCTATGGCAGAATGCAGGGACTGCACCACACACAGGGAGAATTTTACCCTCCTTCCCAGTTGTTGGTGGATGGCTTGAGAAACTACTGAAAACAAGCTTTCTGATATACCATCTTTTCGGCTATGACTCAGTCAAGCCTTCAAAACTTGCAGCAAGTCTGCTTGGAGAGCAGAGCAGATACATACCCTTGCCTTTTTCCAAGCCTAGATCTCTAGCAAGGACATCATGCTTCTGCCTCATGGTGGATCCATGGACATGTCAACCTTCCCAACAAGCACACATACACGACAGAGAAAAAGTCAGTTCCTATTAGGTCAGCTACATCTCCTCTACTTCATGTACCACCAGATAAGGGATATGCTGTTAAGCAAGAACTTCACTGTGCAATTTCCCTTCCAATCCCACTTTTGGCACAGTAGAAGAATTTTCATAAGATAAGGGAGGCCTTTCATGACTACCATTGCTGACCCCAGTGTAAAAATAAAGACCAGTAGTTTTAGCTGTCAGCACATACTTGATTCAGCTATTTATCAGGTAAGTTCTGGTTATATGAAAGTTTAAATATGTTTAACTCTTTAAGAAATAGTTTGTCCTAATAGTGATGACAAAAGATCTCTTGTGTGTATGAATCTTTATTCTGATTTATGCTAAGATAATGTATGCAAGTGCTAACTACTGTACATAATGGAGATGATTATCTGAAAATCACATTTAATTAAAGAAAGTGAAAATCCTTTCTTGTTGCCTACAGTATGGTGACATTAACTATTCATCCTATTCAGTTCACCCATATTCAGCCGCTCACCTTCCTTCCAGTTCTACCTAAATCCAGCTTTACAATGAGTGACCACACTTCTACTTTTCAATTCACTATCAGTTGTGTTGTCATTAGGAGATGTCTACAAAGATACTCATTTAAGACCATCTAACTAACTTATGAGGGCTATAAATTCCCCAACAACCCCATTTCCATTAGTTGCTTAAATATTTATGCTATTCTTCCAAGAATCCAGTCTCAGATACCTACACCAGGCTTGCAGTGAGAAACAGAACCTATAGTAGGCACATGCCTTTCTAGCTAGCAAAAAGGTATTGTGTGTGAGAAGCCAGATTATCCTAAGAGGTACAACATAACAGGCAGTTAACCCTGTCCCCAGATAGTACAGCCAGTGAGGGCTGAGGAACAACTCATATTATGCTGAAATACTTGATAACAGGTGGTCAAAATAATTTTAGTCTAAACTCAATTTGCTTTAATGAGTGAATTGACAGCACAGTAGTGGAAGTTATACTGCAAGTACTTGAAATCAGATGACACGAAATCTGTTTTACAGGTAGTAACACCGCAATCTGCCCACTTGCCTTTCTGCTGAAACAAGGAAATCAATTTAAACAGAAAATACTTCTTTAAAGTATTTTCTCAATTAAGGGTACTCAGTCAGGTTTTATTGCTTGATTTTAAGTAGAACATGATGCATAACAACAAAGCTCATATTTTCATCAGAATTAGAAAAGATATTTGCAGTAATATAGTTTTTAGTTATTGGCCTTTCATAATAATTTAAACCTGATTAATTTTAAATTTAAAGTCTGTTAAACCCTAAAATTTTATGTTTATGTATAAATATGTAATCGTGCACATTTATGCACATATATTTTCTATTTATACAAAAATATTTTCCATTTTCTTAAAATATTTCTATTTTCTTATGTTCTTGTTCATCCAGTCAAGCCACATGATTTTAATAAAATTTAATTTTGTCATTTACTAAGTGCATGTATTTTATCCAAAACTTACAAGCAACACCTAGAAAATACTTTTTGCCATTTTTGGTACCCTTGAAAAAATGGTTATAAATCCACATTCTTCTTCTACAGTTAAGTAAGTCATTTATGTAGGCTTCCATTACAGGTAACGCAAGGAAATAAATCCTTTCAGGGTCTGATAGAGCTCAGCCTAAATGGGTCAGCTGTACCATACTCTTATAATTTCTCTCCACTGATTCTGAAGGATGGTGTACTGGATTTGGCCCAAAGGAAGTTAATTTTCTTCATGGTAGCTCATATAGTGCTGTCTTATGGATTTGTGCTGGGAATAGTGTTGATAACACAGGGATGTTTTTGCTATTGCTGAGCAGAGCTTACACAGACTCAAAGCCTTTTCTGCTTCTCACACCACCCCACCAGCAAGCAGGCTGGAGGTGCATAAGGAGCTGGGAGGGGACAAGCCAGGACAGCAGATTCCAGCTGACCCAAGAGATATCCCATGCCATAGGACGTCATGATCAACATATAAAGCCAGAGGAAGAAAGAAGGAGTGGATCTTTGGCGTGATGGACTCTAGTCTTTCCAAGTAACCTTACGCATGATGGATTTCTGCTCTCCTTGGGGATAGGTGAACATCTGCCTGCTGATGGGAAGCAGGGAATGAATTCCTCATATTGCTTTGCTTAAATGCATGTCTTTTGCTTTACCTATTAAAGTGTCCTTATCTCAACCCAGGAGTTTTCCCACTTTTCTGATTCTCTCCTCCATCCCTCTTCAGGGGAGTGAATGAGTAGCTGTGTGGGGCTGAGCTGCCAACTGGTGTTAGCCTGGAACAGATGGTCAGTTCACATACAAATACCTATACAGCAGACGTTAGGAAACTGATTCATTTGCCCACACATAGGTATCTGTTGATACATAAAACACGTTAGGTATCCGAGATTAGCTATTACAGCATGGAGTCTCCTCATAACATCCCATAGCTTATCTCAAAAAGCACCAGAGCTTATCATTAATACCTAAAGTCACTCCTCAGACTTTAAAACTGCACTGCATAACTCTTCATTACCTCTTCCTTAGGTGTAAGTTATAACACTATTAACTCTATGTAGTTACACGGGCCTCAGTACAGATAACAAACATGGAGACAAACAAAGAAAGAAGAAATTTGATAGTTTTAAGTTGAGCAACAACCTTCTAGTAAATCACAGCTAGATTGTAAAATAGACCCACATGACATGTCCTAGGACACCTGAACTAAAAGGTACGAACTGATACTCACAAAATGCATATATGTCAAGTTTGACTTACAGAAGACATATGTACAACCAAAGCAAGAACTAGAGACCAAGTGGTATACCCTAAGGCATGTCTAATGTCAGCAGACGTAAGGTAGGGGAATGCAGTCATTAATGCTAAAAGAAAGCTTCTAAATGAATAAAGTAAAAATATTTCAGTTTTGTGTATCCTACTGATGCCCTCTTCCCACCAGCATCTGGCTGTCATTCTCAGATAAACCACACATTCCAACTACGGTTTTTTTTCCTGAGTTTATCAGTTATATTGAGATTATTTACTTACACTTTAGCAATGGAGATACTGATGACACTGTAACGGATGTCATAGGTTGCCTCAAAATTGTTCTTATTATTACTAGTTCAAGAAGAGTAAAGGTGAAGCACTCTTACTTTTTCTTTTTCCTTTTCTTTTTAATGGAAAACTTGGGAACACATACACTTTAGTTAATTCCTACCACTAAATTTAAAAGTGGTATAGATTCTCTGTTATGCACAAAGTATACAGTCACAACCACTGTGTTGATAGGGTAATGAAAGTAATAACAACACATACAAGCACCTATTATGTATGTATACATGAGTAATTTTAAAACTGAATTACAAGGTACTACTTCTGTATCTACAGTTATAGCAGCTCCTTTTTTATCTTCTCCTGTGTGAAACATAAGTGAGCCTAGAATTGACTCTTAAATTTGTTAAGAAAGGATGCTACTGGACAGTGGAACAACCCGAACTCTGTAACAGATTTTCTTCTTATAGACATAAAAGCAACTGACACACAGCTGAAGAGCCACTGCCATGAAAAAAAAACACAAAATAAGGTACCAGGGACAGAGAAGAGAGGACTTCAAAGAATGCCTTGTTCATGTTGCTCAACAGATCACTGTCAGGGATGAGAACACATTTGCCTCTTCACTCAGCCTGCTTTGCAAGCTGGGATGAGATTCAATATCCAGCATAGATACCAAGCCTTACTTTCTTATGAAGAACTCTACAGTCAGTGAAGAGAGGTAGGCACTGGAAGAGGGCAATTTATCCAATCTGCCTTTGATGACTTCCCTGATGGAATAATTATTTCAAAGGCTTCTTTCCCCACAGCTTTCATGAGGCACTTACAAGTCTAGTTTAGAACTAAAATATTTAAGTACCGTTTTATCACAAAATGCATTGGTTAGATCTCTTTTCTCCTTTATCAGCAGCACTGTACATCTCCAAACATGCAAGGGGAAAACTGGAAAACATAGGATCCATGATAGGTAGGAATTTTGCCTTGTCTTGGAGTCATTAAAGAAAACGGCATGTTGAGATTTTCAGCACTCAGAGGAAAAAGACATTCAAGGAACAGAGAGTGGTTATGCCTAAGATAATGATGTGGAGGATGAGGGCATTAGCTAAATTCACATTCATGCTTTAATAATTGCTTAGATTATCCAGTTCACAAGTGACTTGGAGTTAATAGCAGCCTGGTCAGCTGATTAATAGCACTGCTTTTAATTTTACCAATGTTCTTTGCCAACCCATTTTTATTCAAGGCAGCATCACCCAAATGACATTGCTCTTCTACTCTCTGTAGTAATTTCTGAAATCTTATACAGATGAGTAAATATTACAAAGGAAAGAAACCAGCTACAAAGGTATCAGCAAGGAAAACAGCTTCTTGTTCCAAGAAAACAAAAACTTAAAAAGTGAAAAGTAGGGATTTCTATACAGAAAGGGGGGTAGGTATTGAAAAATCTGTGAGAATTTTGTGGTTTTGAGGGGTTTTGTGGTTTTTTTGTTATTGGTTTTATTTGTTTTTTTTTTCTTTGGTTGATTTGTTTTTCTTTTTCCCCAGAAGCTACATGTTTGACATTTGTAAAGTCCCTGATGCAGTATGTAATTTTGTTCGTTCAATTCTTTTCTCTGTGCCACACAAGCTCCTACCAAGGTGCACAGAAAGAAAATAGGTTTTCAGAAGCATCCACTTCCCAACTAATTTCTTAAAGAAATGCTGTGTTCATGCGCAAGAAAAGAACCTGTGATCCCACATGTGCCCCCAGTAGCAGGTCCTGCAATGTGTGTGGGTGGAATTGAATGCCAGAGGATGCAGGACAGGGGGTTATACCAGTTACTCAGGCTCTACCTTTAGTGCTTTAAGACTGCCTGAAAGACTGCGATTTTCCATTCCAGGGGGAAAATGGGTTACTGGATCATGTCCTGCATAATAAAAACCAAACTGTATTATTACAAAGTATCAAAAAAAGACCTTTCTTTAATGCCTGATTTAGAGAAAAGTGGAAAATAAAGAGAAAGGTAGGGATTTTTGCATTAGAAACACCTAATGACATTCCTTCATTAATTTCTACAACCTCCCCTAGTACTATAGTGATTATGTGATGTGAAGAATAGAATAGAGTTAGAACAATAACAATGGCTTTTGATGGTCCTGTGAGCTGGAGTAAATTGTGTGTTCTCTGTCTCTGGACAGTCAGCATAATAGCAAGAAAATATTTTATGCATTAAAAATGTGGAGAAAATATGTTAAAAAGGGTATGAAATATTTTATAGAACTTTTTCTTACTCCTAACTTTCTGATTATAGAGGGGTTTTAATAGAATAATTTATTTCAAAAGTTATTCAAACACTGCAAATTGATGTATAAATTGACTTTTGTCAGAAGAGTATAATTACATGGCAGCAAATCTTGTATAATTATATTATTCAATCCAGTTCAGCACATAGTTTTACAACAGACGTAATGTGAGCACAATCAGAATTACATCTACTATTCTGTTCTAAACTAATTATAACATTTTTTTAGCTTTTAATAACAGCTTAATGTGGTAATGCTGCTAGATGACAATTCATACAAGCAAAAGAATAATACAGTAGGACAAGAAGAATTATGAGAAAGGACAAATCTGTGAATGAATAAAACTTTTTGTAAAAAAAGTAAAAAAAGTAAGACAAGTGGTAGCTGCCTCTGTGTTTTTATAACTGTGTGGAGACATTCCCACATCTCTAGTAGGGATCTTACCCATTTGGATATGGAAGGTGGATGGATGGTGTCACTAGATGTTTCCTGAGCATGTTAAGAACACATAAGATGCTATAAACAGTAAAAGCAAAGATTTGTGGAGTACAGTCAGATACTTAAGGAAAGCACAAAGACATTTCATGTGTAATCCTTCAAACTTCTAGCAATTCTGAACTGAATATACTTAGAATTAAACCTTCAAAATATAATGGGTCATTTATTTACTGGGCAAATAAATGTATCTTTTCTTCTATTCTTCTTGAGGCGCCTAATTTCTCTGAGGATTTCATAACAATTACCAAAGAAGAACTTATTTTCCTTAAAGTTATGGCCAACACTGAAAGTGGTAAAAGTCCAAGACAGCAACAGCTGAGTTTCTTCATCATCTTTTCCTACCTTCTCAATTCTCTTGAAGGGAGAAGGCCCTTCTTGTCAAACCTTCATTACAAATTAGCTTTTTGTATTGGATATGGTTTGGTTACGAATAACAGTTGAGAAGAGTCATATGAAGGCCCACACACAAATACTTAATATTGTATCTTTTTGTATAAGATGAAACTGTGGTATAATAAAAACAGAGAGCCTAAAGAGTGATTTCCTATTCAGTTTTCCACAGAATTCCACTGCTTTTTTGTTCCTGGTAATACTTTAAGATGAATATGGCTATGATTCACAGTCTTTAATTGGATGAGCAATTAGAAGTTTGGACGTTCTTCTTAATTTATCTGAACTCTGGAAAACTGCCCTAGGATTTGCTAAAGAACTGGATGTCTTGGGAAGTTTCCTGTCATCACTTGGGTATGCATATTACCAATACACTGGTGTCTTGGGAAATTTCCTATCATCACTTGGGCATGCATATTACCAATACACGGGTGTCTCCTGAGGTGTTTTTTCTGAGAGCCTGATGCTCAGATTTATTCATCTTTGGAAAAGGAATAATATTAAAGTTAGTCTAAAATTCATGGGAATTAGAAACAAAATTAAAAAGGAGGATAAAAGGCCTGCATGAGGTTTTAATTAATCTTTGTCTTACCCTGGGATGTGGAAAATGTCAATTTGTGCAAGTTCCATGAAGGATTAAGACCAGTAATATCTACAGCCCATTTAGCTTTGAAATAAAGCATAAAGAAAATAAAAATGAGAATTTTTGATTCAATGTGACAGTGAAGGGAAGAAAATTAAACATTTATTAAGTGGAGCTGGCTCAATTACCACCACTGGAGGTGACCCTAACAAAATACAGCTGGTTTCACCAGGCACTGTTTATATCCCTGAGGCACATTCTTAGGCATGTTTGCCAAAATGAGAATCCAAACAAATGTCTGCAAATCTTCTGTGGACTACTGTGCAGTCCAGAACATCCCATTTGTTCCACTGAAACATCAAAAATGATTGGGAAGAAGCCAAATGAGTTAACTAAGGAGATTTTGATTCTTTTACCCATGCTTTATACCTTGTACCACTAAGTCTGAATCCAGCTGTAAGCAGGATGAGAAAGGGAAAAAGGAATAACTGAAGCTAATTGGAGTAAGACCTGTATTCTCACTGATTTCTTGAAGAATCTGAAAAAAACGTGTTTGACTACAGACTACAGACTGCTGGTCAAGATCACAGAGGAGAAATCCGTCAGAATGACGAAGCATCAGGTTACCGATTGTTACTCAGGAAGTTCCTCAGCAGCAAACCACTGGATGCTGGGACAGTGCTCTGAGAAAGTATCATATAGCATAGCCTTTCTATATACAAGGTACCAAGTTACAGTACTCTTTGGTCCAACTCCCCTGCTCCCATATGCTACTATTTATTTTGGCACTGAAATACATACTGTAATGTCATTTCTAAGGCAAAACAAGTGGAATTTTTCTCACAGATCTAGTAACTGATACCTTTTCTTTTTTATGACCTCTTGTATGTAGTGTAAAACCATTTATTACCTATTTGATGCTTTTTTTGATGGTATTTCAATAAAGCATTAATCTGATTTTGTTATGCTGCTCCTTCAGCTCCTATTTGCAAATTTATGTGCATTCTTGAATTATATAGACATGTGTAATTTGTGTTTGCTTTTTTACTTTTCTTTCTTTTTTTTTTTCCAGTCTACCCATCAATTCAAGAAATATTTAGAAACAATATTGCTTTCATGTCTGTTTAGCTCCACTGGGCTGTGCCTTTGAACATCCATTTTAACAGAAATATTACAAATTAGTAATAGACTCATAAACCATGGCTTCACTTGAGAAGAAGCAACATTAAAGACATTTAAGGGGAAGAAAACTTCTACCAGTTCTTCCCCTTTCCTAATAAATGTCTTCACAGTAGAAATAAAACCCACCAAAATAATAAAAGAAAGCTTTGCTACTTTTTTTTTGTCCTAAAAGGCCTTGAAATCATAATAATTTGAATACTATTTTAAATGTGCATACATAGGTTATAACATGATACCTGCAGGAAGTCAGGTGTTATTTTAATTTCATATAAAGCTGTTGACATCAGTAGAGACATTTAAATTGTTACTACTCAGCATGAGCAAGAACAAGCTGGTATAAAGAAGTGATTTATATAATGGAAAACAGGGTAATTTGAAACTGGAGATGTGCAGGTGGGCAGGAATTTGGGAAACAGATTTATTGTGTTTAGTGAGACTTCAGGGCATAAAATTTTCATCTCGCTGCTGCTTGTGAGTCCACTTTCAGTAAAATAAAAGACATTCTAACTTATTTCAAGCTTGGGAACCATTTAGAAGATGGTCCAAACCTTAATGATCTCTTCTCTCATTTGTTAACAGAAGCAGCTTGATCCTATACTATAGTTTGAGTCCATGCAAAAGCCACTCCACACACCTATCATTGCATCTTCAATTCCATTTCTGAAATTATACTTGAAAGCTTAACTGAAGATGAAAGCTTAGCTGAAGATTATAAAATACTTGCCTTTGTTCTACTGTTGTCTAAGGAGCCAGTCACCTGTATCTTCCTATCTTGCAATTATTTGCTTTACAAATGGTGGTTTTGTACTTTTATTTTCATTATATGTCTATAAATATGTATAAATGTTGAGGTTTTGTTTTGTTTTAGGTTCAGCGTCAAGTATTATAACAGATGTCTGCACTTGAAACATGTTTCAGTCTATGCCATGACATCTTCACTCGTTATGAATAAGGTTGACTGAACTAAGATAAGTCAAAAATCTAACTGACATCAGTGTTATTTTTAGTGTTTTCTAAATATTGATAGAAGGACTTGGGGGTGGTGGTCGATGAGAAAATGAACATGGGCCAGCAGTGTGTGCTTGCAGCCCAGAAAGCCAACTGTATCCTGGGCTGCATCAAAAGGAGCGTGACCAGCAGGTCGAAGGAGGGGATCCTGTCCTTCTGCTCTGCTCTTGTGAGACCTCCTCTGGAGTATTGTGTGCAGTTCTGGTGTCCTCAACATAAAAAGGACATGGAACTGTTGGAACAAGTCCAGAGAAGAGCCATGAGGATGATCAGGGGGCTGGAGCACCTCCGCTATGAAGATAGTTGAGAAAGTTGGGGCTGTTCAGCCTGGAAAAGAGAAGGCTGCGTGGAGACCTCATAGCAGCCTTCCAGTATCTGAAGGGGGCCTATAGGGATGCTGGGGAGGGACTCTTCATTAGGGACTGTGGTGATAGGACAAGGGGTAACCGGTTAAAACTTAAACAGGGGAAGTTTAGATTGCATATAAGGAGGAAATTCTTTCCTGTTAGGGTGGTGAGGCACTGGAATGGGTTGCCCAAGGAAGTTGTGAATGCTCCATCCCTGGCAGTGTTCAAGGCCAGGTTGGACAGATCCTTGGGTGACATGGTTTAGTGTGAGGTGTCCCGGCCCATGGCAGGGGGGTTGGAATTAGATGTTAAGGTCCTTTCCAACCCTAACCATTCTGTGATTCTATGATTACATGTAATGTCTAAGGCAAATAGAAATTAAGTGGCCTTTTTCTTAAGCTGCCAAAAAAAAGTCTACATTCAGATTCTCCCTATATTCAAGTTTTGAAAACTGTCCAGGACATACACCTTCATCCCTCATTCAATAGAAAGTATGTTTTTTCTTTACCCAGAATCAAGTCTTGCCTTCTAAGCAGAATTGCAGATGTAGGCATATGCTAAATACAAAAGATGCTTAATTTGCTGTAAGGAAAATCTGCATAAAATGCCTTTGTTATATATTTTCTGCTTTCTATTTTCCTAAGAAAATAGGTCTTTAATGAGTATTGGATGTTAATTAAGAAGGAAAATCTTGGATTTGAAAACACAAGCCACAAATGTGGTTTTGGAAATTATATTAGCATGCAGTAAAGATAGAAGAAAAAGTTTTTTTACATAAATTATTCTGTTATTCTTGTATTATCATATAAGAAGAGACTGAAAGAGCTGTGACTGTTCAACCTCGAGAACAGAAGGCTCAGGTGGATATTATCCCTGTGTATAAATCTCTGATGAGAAGGAACAGAGAAGGAACCAGACTTTTCCCAGTAGTGCCCACTGACAGTACAAGAGGTCACAGGCACAAATTAAAACACATTAAATTCCATCTGGACACGTAAAAGACCCACTTTTGAACTGTGAGCATGCTCAAACACTGGAAGAGGTTGTATGGAGAGGCTGTACTGTTTCTGTCCTTGAAGATTTTCAGCACGTGGCCTGACACTAACCTGGATAACCTGTTCTAACTCATTCTAAAGAGGAGCTAAGCTAGAGGATCTCAATAAATCCCTTCAAAACTGTCATGGTTTAAGTCCTTCCAACAGCTAAGAACCACACAGCCACCCTCTCACTACCCCCAATGGGATGGAGGAGGGAATCAGAAGGGTAAAACTATGAAAACTCATGGCTAGAAATAAAGACAGTTTAATAGGTAAACAGAAGATGTGTTCACAAGCGAAGCAAAATAACAAATTTATTCACTATCTCTTATTGGCAGGCAGGAGTTTAACCATTTCCAGTAAGGCAGGGCTTCATCATGCATAACAGCCACTTGGCAAGACAAATCCCTTAACTCTACATGTCTCTTGGTATGGAATATCCCTTTGGTTGGTTGGGGTCAAATGTCCCAGCTTTGCTCCCACTGAACCTATTGCACACCTCCAGTCTATTCACTAGGGGCAGACTGAGAAATAGAATGTCCTAATGTTGTGCAAGAACTGTTCAGCAAAAGCAAGAGCATTACTGGGTTTTCAGTATGCTTTTGGTCACAAATCCAAAATAGAGCACCATATGAGCTGCAGTGAAGAGTATTAACTCTAACCCAACCAAACCCACTACACAACCTCAATGACTCTATAATTACCATAGTGTATACCCTCCTCACTCTGCTTATAGTGAGGCTTTCTTAGTAACACGTGTTATAAAAGCATGCAATAATGTCTTTATTGCAAGACTTCTTACCCTATAGATTAACACCAGCAAGAGGCTGTTGTCAAGTAATCTAAGCAGTCAAAGCACAATCACATTGTAAAAATCAAGATAAATTTCTAGCTTAAAAATAAACAATCTGAATGAGAGTAAATATGTTCATCAACTTTAAGCTTCTGAGACTGCAGAGCTCAGTTTTCACACAGGTACGTCTAAATTTGCACACATATTCAACTACCTGCATAATCTGAAAAAGGAGATTTCACTGCAGAAAATTCACTGCAGAAGAGTGAGAAAAGGATAACCCAGCTACATATCTTTTTCTCCATACTTTCACTAATGATTTATATTCCCTCACCGGTGCCAAGAGCGACTACACTGAACAATGTGTGGACTCCTTTCATAACAACTGAAGAGGGGGAGCAGGTCAGTCATTAGAGTGAATCAGGCCCTCATTGATTTTAATTGAATCCTATTGATTTTTATAGAAGACAATTAGTTTGAATTGACTTTTATTGATTTGTGCTTAATTGGACTTAATTAAAACCCAGTGATTTGCATTGAACAAACTAAATTGCACTGACTAATTGGACTGAACTGAAACTCATTGAAGTGAAGAGTGTTCAGTGAAATGAGCAACAAGCTAGCTATTGCTTTTAGGAAGACTCCTACGCTGCTGATGAGTGCCTGCTGAAATCTGAGTGAATCCAGGAAAATATCCTTATTAATGACCATATTTGAAAAGGAGAGGGCTGTTTGCACATGACTTGTGATCATCTTCAGCTGTTGATTTATTTCTTTTTCTTTGCTTCCTGCTAGAAATTCATTTTTATGACTTTGAAGAGTGCTGTAACAGAGCCAGAGGACAGCAGGAGACACTGCCTCTGATAAACCCATCTTGCAGATGTAACCCACTTCAGTAGGACTGAGTCTAACCAAAGAGGGGCATTATTAAAACACTCAGACAGGACCCCTATCTTACTTTCTCCATTTTGCAGAAGGTTCACCATATACATACAGATAGTACCATTAGTGCCTTGCAGCAAAGAGCAGAGGAGCCTAATGGAGCTTTGGTACCCCTGTCCAGATAACAGGTTATCAGACGCAGTTAAAGAATAATGCATGATGCCAGAGCAGTTGGATGATTTTGTTAAATTTATGGAATACATCTTTAATTAGGATCACCAACAGAGTAAGGGTAGCACCATCCATTAGAAATCAGTGATTTGTTTGCTTATTGATACTTTAGAATAATGCTGTGTCCCTGCCTGCAGCAGGGGGGTTGGAACTAGATGATCTTAAGGTCCTTTCCAACCCTAACTATTCTATGATTCTATGATTCTATAATTCAAACTTGAAAACCCTGGTGGGTCTATGAGTTAGGCTGGAAATCACAAGCTATAGTAGTGGTGGTAGCCTTTACTACATTCCTTAATCTTGAAGGGGAATAAACAGTCCAACCGCTAAAAGACTGTCATTCGCTAATAGTTTGAAAGCGAAGCATAGAATACTGGAAAGGAAGGGACCTCCTGGGCCACTAAAGACCAGGCTTTGCTGTCCCAAAAATCTAATAGCTTTAGCATAAATATCTAGCTTTTTTTACCCATGTTCCTTTTACCAGAACAATTTTTTAAGTCTCATTTCTTCCATGGGAATAAAGTTCTTGCTTTCAGCATCTGTCTATTCGTACCTACTCTACAGTAGCTCTGTATAAACACTGTCTTTTAACATTTCTTGTCTCTCACTAAGGTTTACTCCCCTGGCATATTTATAGATCACAATTATATTCCTTGACAATCTTTGGTTTATGATGCTAAATAAGCCAAGTTCTTTCCTTACACTCTCATGAGGTACGGTTTTTCATTCCCTGTACAATTGCTTGTTCCCATCTGAACAGTTCCTGTAACAATTAGTCCAGTACTTCATTGTGAAGCCTGGGTCAGTCACCTTGTTTCGACTTTTACTTCATCTCAAGTCAGTCCATTATCCTGTCTATGCAAATGTCCTTCCAGGAACCTCTCGGACACTGCCATTAAGTCTGTAAGTGCACTGGGTATGCACACAGGCACAGCTCTGATACATAGCTGCTCCACTGTTATAACTAAACCCCTCTTGATTTCCATAGTTACAACTCACTTAGAACTTTAATCTCATAATCCTACCATAACTGCATAGAATAGTCCAATAGAAATTTTACTGGGAAATGGCACTTTGGCATTTTTACAGAAATGTCATGCTTTGATAAAAGAAAGGACTATTGGGTTTTTATTTTTCCCACAATTGCTTCATTGACATCTCCATATTCATCCTTTGATGAGCTAAAATGGCAGCATTTTTCTCAATCACATACAGCTAATGAATTATGGAACCATACCTCAGATGGAATTTTGATATTAGAACCCATGCTCAAGAAACATTTTTGTTTGTTAGGAAATATAATTTTACAAGAGATATCTTGGTCTTCTGTATTCACACATTTCTTGGAATTAAAAAAAAACCCTAACAACCAAAATCAAAATAACTCCACTGAATTTTCATAGTAGATAATGTTCATTTCTTTTTAAATGAAAGTATGAGGCCCCTTGTACCAAGTGGCTTTTTATTTGAAAATAGAGGGTAACTATTTACTGAGTCTACGACATCACATCAAAGCACTGATTATCTGTGCTGAACCTTGTAAGAAAGACCATCAACCTTTGAGACTAATTCAAGAATGGGAAAAAAAAGTTACTATCTCAAAAAAGAAACCAATGATCTCAAGATCTTTTTGATCTAAGGATCATAATAGTCTATTGATGAGAAAAGAAGGGACTTAAAACATATTTTTTGTTTTCCAAGGTAGATATGCTCATGTCACACAGGAAAAATACATGACAGTAGTGAGTGGACTAGTTATTAACTTCAGCATCCACCAATGTTATCATTTAGTCAACAGCAAAGTCATTTTTTTTTTCACAGTTCTCTACTGCCTTATTAACTCAGGATTTTCATCTGTCACTGAATAGATTTCTAATTTTTTACCCCAATGTACCTTACTCCCTAAAGCAGACTTAAGTAACTAATATATAAAGGATTCAGGATAGTCATTTCTTTAGTATGTGTTAATAATGCATGAGCTGATCCACATATCTATTAATTTGAGACTACATTGAGGAGTGTAAATAAGAGTTATCACAAATTTATAGCCTCTTGGAATGGATTAACCACTTACTAAGACTTCATAAACTGTTTATGAGCATATATTTGATATAACATAAACATTTTTCTAGCAGTGTTTTTTTTTTTTACCTAGATTTGCTTTAATGACTATTACTTTGTCATCAACAAAGCATTTAAAATATCATCTATTTCTGTTGTAATATGGCAGTGATTTTCTATCCAGCTTTTATGATCATCTTGTGCATCACTGACGTTTATCTTCACTGTCAGAATATATGCAGTTACCAGTGTCCTTTATTACATTGATGTAATAGCACAAGGATTTGCTCATCACTAGAAAATTATTTTCTTGAGTCAATTTTGTGTTTAAATTAACCATTGTGTATTTCATTCTAATTTCTTAATTTCACAACTAGCTTTGGCTTATGATTCAAAATTACAGATGATGATGATGATGATGATGATGATTTATTTGGCATGAATCTTCCTGTGCTTCACTGGATTTCTTTGTTGTGTAGGCAAGGGAATGCAAGTGGGGAGAAAAATCTTCACATTCAACTGGTTTTAGTTCTGAAATGCAACACAGGAGTAATTTTCATCACAAGTTATTCCTGTATGCAGGATTTATGTCTAATTTTCTGGAGTTCTGATTCTCTGTACTGAAAGAAAGCAATTTCAGGCACCTGACCTCACACATTAAAACTGCTGTGCCTTAGAATGAATGATGAAAGCTTGTGATTTGAAACACGCACAAGCATTTGATGTGGGCACACATGAGAAAGCCACAAAAGTTTTGCTGCAGAGTATTGCCTGTGCTATTTAGGCTACTAAATAAAAGTATCACTACTAAAATAAATAAGATCAGAAGAACCCAACCTATCTCCTGAACCTTCTTGCCTCGCTGTTTGATGAATCAAGAACACAGTCCTCCAAAACCAGAGAGATCTGGGAGAATAAAGGTGCACTTGCCTTTCCTAAGGTGATGTCTTGTTGCTTACCTTCCAGGAAAGCCAAGCGATGCAGGAAAAGGGGTCCTGTAAAGTCATCTTTGTGTTTACCAAACCCCATGGAAAACAACCAGGGTTTTTTGTCAGTGGTTACCCTTTTCAGCCCAACATGCTGCAATGTCCCTTTTTGGGCAGAAGGAATGCTCCAAATTACCTGCAGACACTTCACTGCAGGCAGAGTGCTGGGAAAGTAGCCTTTTTTCTCTCTCAGTCACAATATGAACTTTATAAGACTGGGGTATGCTTTGTTTGCTAAACCAAAGTACCACTCAGTAATAAATGCCCACCATCCATTTAGAAAAAGATATTGTCAGGCTTCTCAACATATAGAGTCCATTGAACCCTAATCAAAGCCATTTGAAGCCAACATTGATCTAGATTTTGATAGGTTTCTATTCAGGCCTAACATTAATCTCTGCAAACGCAGATTGTTTATGCTAAAATGATTGCTACCTGTTTGACATTTCTTTTGCACATTCAGACCATCTGGAAATCCAGCAAGAAAATATAGATTTTTGCTATATCCCACAGCCCTTCTCTTCCTCCATGCATCTTGTAGATTTTTCCTGCATTTCTGGACCATTAGTTTCATTTTTTTTTTCCATAAATATATAAAGTTTCTGACACATTTTTTGCCATGGTTATACAAGTGTTGAAAAATAGGACTAAAAATCTTACATACCCACAGTTTTCCTTTTCCTTCTCTCTCTCATCCACTTTTTCTTATCGCTTACTATCATATTTCTAGCATAAAATTATCTATTTCCTTCTGATGCATTCTGACCTCTCTGTTTCCTGGAAGATTTTCCCAGTGAGGAGCTTTCACCTCACCTCCTTTTCTGTCCTTTCAGATCTTCTGTTTTCTCTAAATTTTTAGGTTCTTGTATCCTCCTAAGGCATCCCTCGTATGTTCTGTGCCCTTTGCTCCTCTCAGTCCTTGAAAAATCATTCCTCTTCCTCCTAAATGGAGTAGAAAATAGGAGAAACCTGAAGCAGCTGTTTCTGCTTCTTCACTCCCCTGAGGTGCAGGAGACTGACAGAAAGGGGATAAAAGACAGGTCTGCACAAAAGAAAGGCAGGTCACCTTTGAAGGGGCAGCCTGGAAGGTCAGATGTCCTCTTTTGAGGACCTTTTTAGATAGGGAGGAATAGAAGAATGAAGGTAGGTGACAGTTTTTACTGACTTCTAATGTTGAAGACAATAGACACCGCCTGTCATCATGGCTTATCAGCCCTGCTTAAGTTCTTTGAATGCCACTACCATCCAAATAAATAAAAGCTGTTGCACGTTCTAACTTGCACTGATCAAGAGGAATGATCTTTCACAGCATGCATGTGCTAGCCCCTGGAGCACTTAACACATTAAATTTCTGACTACGCTATACTCAGGCACAATTATCTTTTATGTGAAAGAAAAATTCACAGGCTGTGTCTATATTATCAATTATTAAACTCAGACAATTAGAAACACATTTAGCAGATCCTGCATGCATCCATTTCAGAGTCCCTGTATACCTGCTTCTACCCAGAGAGAAAAAAAGACCTGAATTGGAACCTCCATTAAGAGGACAACATGGCTTTAGCATTTTCTTAACCTCTAATTGCAATGTCACCCACTATAACCCCTCAATAAATTTTTAAAGCATTCTTATTACATTTCAGGGCACTTGGGAGAAAAAGAACTTCTGTATGTCTCTTCAAAAGACAATTACAATAGCTGGAAATTGAATAATGGAAAATTTGAGCTAGATAAAAAAAGTCTAAAAGTTTAAATTTAGTTTATGTGTTGTTTTCCTCGGTGGAGGAGTCTTCTTTACTTTGGTTAATAGATTGGGGAAAAAAATTAAGAAGATAGGAGTTCTTGATATAAAACCTGTTGACCCATGGAACTGTCTATGGCTTCTGAAAAGAAGGGACAGAACCCTGGGACACCTAAAGCTAAGAAACAGAAAGTGAGAAAATGCATTGCACAGAGAAGCTTTTCAGGTTAGACAACCTACTGTGATCCTAAGAACAGCTGCCTGGTGTTTAAATGGTGATAAATCAGAGAAGGCCAAAAATCAGTGAATCCAAAGGAAATGATATTTCCAGAAGAAATTCTGCACAGCCTTATCTCTTAAAGTAGCTGGGATAACAGCCAAACCACTGTTTTCTGGATGCATCTTGTCTTGAAAGGTTTACTCTTCTGAAGATCTTGCCTTCAATCAAAGGAAACCTAAAACCACCAAAGTCTTGGAATTATGAGTTTTTTAGTAAAACTTGTTGAATTTGACTGGTAAAAAATATTTTGTTATCACTGGAAAGAGATGCTGATGCCAAAAAGGAGGAGAGGAGATGGTGATCTTTCTTCTAGAGAACTTTCCAGGTTCTTTGAAGGGAATTTCCAACAAGGTGTAAATAGAATCATAGAATCATGCAACCAACTAAGTTGGAAAAGATCTGTAAGACCATCAAGTCCAGTCCTTATCCCAGGACTGCCACGTCCACCACTAAAACATGTCACTAAGGGCTTCACCTACCCTGGTTTTGAACACTTTCAGGGATGGTGATTTCATCAATTCTGTGCGAAGCCTGTTCCAATGACTGATTGCCCTTTCAGTGATGAAAGTATTTCTAATATCCAGTTTAAATCTCCCCTGGCACAGCTTGAGGTCAAATAGTGCCCCTACTTTCAGCCCTTCTGTTAGTTTTACACTTTGCTCCAACTGCTTTATTCCTTTAAAGAGTTTACGGATAATCTTTTTTTGGAAGATAACACTTTGTTTCTGCTTCACCAAAAACATGCTATCATGATTTCCTAGAAGGACATTACTGTAGGGTTCAATTACTCCTCCTGGGCCTGCTACAGTGGCCATCTCTTATGAAACTTCAGAGCAAGAAATATCAGTCACAAAAGGTAAAGGCTTAAGATAGGATACACATCACAGCACATCCACTAAGACCTTGAGAAAGGGTGGAAGGTCAAACAGTAAATAAGACTATGTGCACACATTTGTTTTAATGCATATTATAAATGTTAAGGTGATTGCAAAAGGAGAAATGGATTCTGAAATATAGCAGCTAGTTCCTAGTGCCCCCTTCTGCTACTGGTGATGGTTCTATTTTCTGAAGCATAATTAAGCCCATTGTGCACCTGAATTTGTTTTCACAGCAGATCTGAATGTAGTTTGGCTGTATTTTAATATAGCACATAAAATCTGTTTGAAGATGAACGAGATTTAAATTGCTGAAACCTACTCCTCAGTTTTTCATCTGCTTTTGTTGTTTTCTTGTTTTGTTTGTTCAGTTCCAATTTGTTTTTCAGATGATAAACATATGCAGAATACTACCAAATCTTAATGATGAGTTACTTGTGTTTAACCAGGTTCTTTACGATGTTTAAAGCAGTAGCTTTACTTTTGCAGCTCTGAAACAAAACTCACCTTTAACATAAATATGGTTTCAAATACTTTATGAAAGGAGCAAATGCTTACCAAGCATTTTCATACTTCAGACAGCATTTTTGGAGAGTATTAGCCCAAAGTCAAACACTTATCTCTGAGCCAAGGCAAACATTTCAATTTTCCTGTTTACTGCTATTAGTATAATGAATATTTGGTGGGCAAAGACTGTAGATAGTTTAGAGAAGTAAAACTCCTTACAACTGTATAAAGTGAATCCTACTGAATACAACTTATCTCTGTTTTCAGAGATAACTTCAACTGAGTTGCTCCACCACAACCAGAATGTAAAAAATCTTCCCAATTTCCTGGGAAAATCTGTATGTGGTTGCAAATTTGCACATTATACGTACAGGATTATGTAAGAAACTTGTCTTCAAGGAAACAGAACCCGATTCCATCTCAATTAAGGATGCAGCTTTTCTTTGTTGTGATAACTGCAGAGCTAGGATGGGGGTGTAGTTCAGCTCCAGGTAAAGATCCTTAAGGGTAGAAGCAGGTGTCTGAACAGTACATAGCAATTCACTCTGCTCTGTATTAAGCAGGAAGGCTTGATCAAGGTTCAGAAGCAACCAGGTGTTGCTCCTGGTTGTCAGTCTCCCAGCAGACCTGTTTGTACCTGACAGCTAAGTGAATGCCTTGGATGCAGTGGGGTATCTCAAATGACACTAAATGCCTATGTTCCGGGGGTTTGCATGGGGGAAACCAGCAAAAATCAAGTCCATCCTAGTTTATCAACAAACCAGACCTTTGCCCACTGTAGTGGGTATTTACACATCTCATTTATATATAGACCCCTATATACAGAATCCTAAATGGATTGAGCACCTTGACCTTGAGCTAGATCTCATACTGACTTTAGCTGAGCTGGTAATGCCTGTAAGAGGGAGCATCAGAAGGAACTAGCATACAAAGACACCAATTACATTACAGTAATAATAATAAAAAGACAAAATCCAACAAAAAAGTCCCACATTATGTACCAGCAGAAAAATTCAATATGCTACTTATAGGGAGTCTAAAGAAAATAAAATTACCACCTACTGTCAGTATTACATTGTTAGCATAGATACAGGCATTCAAAATTTGACTAATGCAGTTAAGAGAGCTCCACTGGCTGCACAGCCCAGGAGTGTTGAGTGAAACAAATAAGAGGACTGGTACACGCTGCTACAAGTGTACGTAACTCACAGTAACTGCACTACTACTTTCAGTGTTTCGCAGACAACCCCTGAAGTGATGCACTACAGAAGAGGCTCTGCGATGAATCAGTGGGACTCCCGAGAACCAGCTAATGCATTAAATGACACAGCTCTAATCCTTTACTAAAATCCTTCTGGAAGTATTTCTTTTCTTTGAGCTGGGAGGACATGTGCCTGATGATCCAACACAGCAACTGCATCTTTTATTTAGAATGCCCATTAATTTGGACCAGAGTGTTTTGTTCATGGACAGCCTGAACACAAACAGCCCAGTGCTCATCACTGAAACCCATTTACACTTCATTAACTTAGCAGAACCATTTGAGGATACACAGGTAAATGATCAGCTCCAGACAGAAGCCTGGGGTTTGTAAATAAATGCTTGGACATTTACTAAAGGTAGCAGGAAAGACAAAAGTCTTTTGTTCACTTGAGATTCCTCTCTTTTCTCCTGCAGCAGGAAATCTGGACGTAAATTATATTGCTCATGATAGATTGTGATGCATGGTACCCTCAAACTGTGTCTTTGTTGCCCATTCCTGCTAAACAGAGTGCAGCAGAATTAATTTAGCTGGTTTGTTTTCCTTTTTATTTTTCCCCTGGGAAAAGGTATTCTCACAAATTATTTGTGACCAGTTATAAATGATTTCACGTCTCAAGACCCTCTGCTTCCAGCATCCGAGGACCTTGGAGCAGTTATTTATACCCAGGGAACTTGAAGAAAACAGAAAACTACAGTGTTGAATCTGCTGACAGAAAGCAACTGCTTCCATATTTGTATTAAGTTATCAGGAAGTCCTTACATTTTTCAACAGGATGTGCTTTCTGATTGAGCAGATTGGCAAAAGAAAGACTAATGAATCAATCTCAGTGTTCCTTTCTTGCATGGCAACCAGTATAGATTTTTCTGTTGTGTTCACTTAACTGGCTGAGCTGATTTCATTTTGGGTTGATGAACTGGATCTTTCAAAACATTTAAATTGGAGAGGTAATGAGGGAGCTAGAGCTAAGATTTTTATGCAACTCATAGCATGGCGAGAGCATAGGTAGATGAAAAAAAGGCTCCAGCAAGTTTGTTGGCAAAATTCTCACTCTTTTTTTTTTTGTTGTTGTTGTTGTTGTTTGTGGGATTTGAGTTGATATTCTGCAAGACTGGCTGTATGTAAGGGCAAATTCATCCTCAGAAGGCCTCTCTGACTAAAACTGTTGAAACTAGGGCTCATTCCACATTAGTAGGGGTAGAACTTCAGTTGTAGGTGTTGTACATTCCCAAGTACAACAGTACTTGCATATTTGAAACCAGGAATGTCTGGGACAGAGACTCCCAGATATGAAATCAGTGGCCTAAATAATCACTCTGATAAAAACAGTACTAGTATGCCTTTGATCGAGGCTACTGATCTACCAGTGCTACCAATCCCTTTTCATTTGCAAGGGAGTTTTCTAGGAGAAATGTAAGGATGAAAAGGACATGTTAAATGTTGCAGTCTTGTAACTTGTACAGATATTACTATCTTTGGTTAAAGGAATATGGGAACCATTAGACTCTACTAAAAGGATTTTGATCCACCTAAGCATTCCTTAGGTTCCAGAGTTATGAGAAGAATAACTGCTTTTTGTTCCCTCTACTTCTCATGCATTATTTTAAATCCATGCTATTCATAGCCTGTATTCATAATATCAGAATAATACAATTAACAAGCTGAACACAAAATTGGTGTATGGTTCAGGGTCATTAGCAATCATGCACAAGACATTTTGTGGAAAATCCTCACAAAAAAACTTCATTTTACATATAGTAAGAATAGCTACCTCATACCATTAAGGCAAAAGTCCAGAAGTCTTCAAAAATGAGAGTGTTGAAAAATGCTACTGAAAGAGGGATACACAAAATTCCAGGACACTACCGCTGTTTCAAGTCCCTTAAAAATTTGAAGGAAAAATTCTTCCTTATGCCAGATGTATGTAAAACGTAAGTTTATGAGGAAAACATACAAGCCAGGTACCCAAGAACTTCTAGTATGACTAGGAGCCACAGTTTATCCATCCCAAATCTATATCTATCACAGGCCAATACCTTTCAAAGAAAGATACTGAAACTGAAGTGCCCTGCAAATCTCTCAGCTAGATTAAAGAAAGAGGGTAGGGGAGAATCTGAATGCTTTCGTAGCCCTTTTAAAGGTCAGAAGTGTAGGATAAGTACTGTGTCAATACAGTGTCTCAGATATAATGATCCAGTAGTTAATTCATCTTTTCTTCATTATCGGAACAAATCAAATATCCCAAAGCAGAAAAGGAACCATCTGAGGGAGACTAAATATTAAAACTACTCTAATAAAATGTAAAAGGGACAGTCGAGGTCACTGAGAATTTATAGGAAATTAACAACAGAAAAGAGAAACAATAAGGTACAAAGGTGGCTAAGTGGAAGAGAGGGCAGACATCTACAGTGTAAGTGACTGAAAGAAGGAAATATAGGGTTATATCCTGAATGAATATTGTAGAAAAGAAAACAAGAAATATAGCTCAGACTGAAATATGACCACTATAATTTTTAGTCAGGATATTTAACATTTAAACTAAAATGTAAATAGTTAAATTATTTCTCCAATATTTAGTTTTCTTTTTCATTCTTTATGTCCGGTGAAGCACTTTGTATTTATACACTTGATTTGCACTCCTCACTGAGTTACACTGTAGGCTTTGACTTTTATTTGGGTAAATAACCACAGTGATTCTCCCAAAACATTTCAATAGACAGAAGATGAAACACACCACTAAGATTTCAAACCAATAGAGAGGATAGTGGGGAGTCAGAAACCAGGGTTAGGAATTAGAGCTTTTTTTAACCCCAGAGTGCTTTGTTTGTTTCTTTTATAATAGAGGGAGATGAAAAGCTATCGGTGTTAGTGATCATATTTCCAGGTGCATCAGGATGGAATTTGCAGAGCAAAGGAACAGGTAACACATTTCTGAAGTCATCCCTGCTATGGTGAGATGTACAAACCACAGGGGCTGCCATCAACTTTGAGTTTCAAAAGGATTTTCATAAGGTTACACATCTGAAATACATGGTTACAGAAAACACAAATATTCCAGGAGTTAAAGAAATTTTTTAAAACTCAGATGGAGGCCACAGATGAAACTCTTTTCAGGTTTTGACTGATATGGGAAAGGTGAATATCAGCTCAAAGGTGCAGAGCCATTTCCCACTTCGCATGACTAAGTGCATCTCCCATTAAAGACAACAGGATTTCAGAGTTCTTTATATATTTTCAATATCTGGCAAAAAAAAAAAAACTGAAAAATATGAATTAAAAAGACTACTTTTGATCTCTTATTTTCAAATAAGTGGGTCGTGCGCTTGGGTCACAACGCAACAGTACAGGCTTTAGGAAGAGTGGCTGGAAAAATGCCTGTCAGAAAACGACCTGTGGTGTTGTTTAACAGCAGGCTAAACATGAGCCAGCTTGTGCCCCAGCAGCCAAGACAGCTAAGTGCATCCTTGCCTGTATCAGCAATAATGTGGCAACAGGGCAAGGAAGTGATCATCCCTCTGCACTGGGCATTGGTGAGGCCGCACTTTGAAACCTTAGTTTATTTCTGAGCTCCTCGCTACAAGAGAGACATTGAGGTGCTGGAGTGGGTCCAGAGAAAGGCAACAGAGCTGATGCAGGGCCTGGAGCACAAGTGTGATGGGGAACGGCTGAGGGGCCTAGAGAGGGGTTAGTCTGGAGAAGAGAAGGCTCAGGGGGGTCTTTATTGCCCTCTACAACTGCCTGAAAGGAGGTTGTAGTGAGGTGGTGTTGGTCTCTTCTCCCAAGTACCAAGCAATAAGACAAGAGGAAATAGCCTCAAGCAGCGCCAGGGGAGGTTTAGATTGGATATTAGGAGGTATTATTAACATTTCACCCCTCCAAAAGTTGTCCAGCATTGGAACAGGCTGCCCAGGTAAGTAGTGGAGTAACAATCCCTGTATTTAAAAGATGTGTAGATGTGGTGCTTAGAGACATGGTTTAGTAGTGGACTTGGCAAGAGTAGGTTAGTGGTTTGACTCAATAATCTTAAAGTTCATTTCCAACCTAAATGATTCTATGATTCTAAATTTCAGCTCTGATGAGTTTCTTGCTTAGCTGGAAGTGGCACTATGCAATTTCCAGAGTATATTGCAGATAGTAACTGAAAAAACTAAACTAGTATTGTTGTAACATAATTAACAGTGGCTTTAGATAGAAAAGCCACATCAATTTTCTGGAGAAAGTTGAGAAAAGATGAAGGCAGAAGATTGCAAAGTGCCTGTACCCTGTGATAGTCACAACTATGTTGTTTTCCCTTTTTCACAGATTTTGCATATTTTTGGTAGGCAAGGCCAACTTGTGTAAAGCTGGTCTTGTGCTTAAGTCTTTAGAATAGGAACTAGGACATTAGGAATCAAGTTTTAACTCCATGAAGGATTCAAAATATGACTGAATATACTAAGACACAGTTTTATTGTGTACTGCATAACAAGGGTTAATTTGGATCCTGGAATAACTTAAATATGTTAGCATGATACTAATGAACTAAACACCAGCCAATAACCCTTAGTACACAAACAGCTTCAAAAGATCTTTGGGACACAGCAAAGGATACATGTCTCCGAGATAATTTGTTTTCCATGGCCATGACTAAATGGCTGTTGTTTGGCTCAGAGTACTGTTAAAGTAAGATTAAATATGTTTGGTAAAATGGGCATTAGAATTTGCATAGCATCATGTAGGATACTTGATCATTTACAAACCTGGTAAAATAAATGTTATTCATTTCCAGGAGCTATTTCGCTGAGAAAAAATACCTTTTGTTTTGACAATATTTTCCTTGAAATCATATCTGCTTGCCCCCTCCATCCCCCCCAAAAAGGAAACAAAGCAAGCCCTAGACTTAGATTCACAGAAGTGAATGGAAACTTGATATTCCCTGAAGTATTTTTCATTTGATTAAAAACAAAACAAAACAAAAAAAAGCTAACAGAAAAGACAAGGGTTTTATTCTGACCAACTGTATTATTTTGTCTGATCTAAAATACCGTGTGAGTAGATTTGTTAATCAATGCATGACAGTTATATTTCCTCAAAAAAATCAAGGAGGAAATGTAAGTCGTGCAGATTTATTTCAATGTACATATTAATTGTTTTCAAAACTGTGTCAAATTCTGTCAGTTTATTGGTAAAGACTTGTGAAAAATGCTCTTTATCTGATCCTAAATAAAGTTCTAACATGAAGACTAAAAATTGATTTGTTCAGAAGTGATCTTTTTTCTTTGCAGTTCTTTTCAACAGGACAAGAAAACACATTTTCATTGTTACACAAAAGTGTATCACACCCAAATTCTGCCTCTTATTGACCTTCCAAGCCAGTGGAAAGAAATGCCTCGTTCAGTCTGACATCTCTGGGGTACAAGTGTTGCCACTCTGCTGTAGTCAGCTACATTTTTATCACAGGCTTATCAAGTAGGTCATTCTAATTTTGCACGTGAAATGATTTCACCTTCATGAATAGTGATGAGTCAAACAGGCTTAAAAAGACTCAGAACAGTTTGACTGGGAATGCTTCAACCCATGGATCAAAGATAAATTCGACCAGAACCTGAAACTGCCATTTTCAAGTCTGCTTGGTCTTGGAACTCATTCAATTGTAACTCTTGTTATTGTCACTGTGGTTTTTCTTGTTAAAAAAATGATGGAAAAAAATTAGGACAAATTCATTTCAATCTACCCTTTTTTATTGGTAAGGTTTTATTTTGCTAACTTACCGAAAGGCTAGAGAGGGAAAATCTATGGGTTATACAGCATCTTGCAATATAGAATCATTCCCTTGATTGAAGTCTTGGAATACAACCATATCTTGAATATTCATAACATGTTTATTAAATGTATAATTCAAGTGGTCTACTGATAACAGTAGATTGCTTGATAATAGAAAACACAACAACAAAAAAGTGGATTGCATCAATAATGCAATTTTAGAAAAGATTTTATGTATTAAAAAAAATGGTGGATTTTCCACATTAAAAGGTGGAAAATTAGAGACATGGAGAAATGAAATAACACTTCCAAAGTTATGATGAGACTATGGCTTATCCCAAAAAGCAAATAGGGGTATGGAGTTTTGGCATATCTACACTGTTTCTTGTTTACAACACTGCACTGCTCCGTCAAAAGTATCTCTATGGCAGCACACCCCAAACCAACCCGAAATAATGACACCCATATGGAGTTACTACCCTCTGCTTCCTGATTCTCAGACTTACACAGTGAATTAATGAGCATTCTTTACAGAACAGTTAACTACAGGGGTTAGAGAGCTCTGCATTTCATGCCCCCAATCCTTGTACATCCCCTTCTAAGCTATTCTTGGAAAATAGAGGTTAGGAAGTATTTGATTAAGATTTTTGTTCTCCTTACTGTCATACGTTGATACAAAACAGAATGCCCTTGGCAGGGGTTGGAACTAGATGAACTTTCAGGTCCTTTTCCCCAAACAGTTTTGTGATTCTATTTTTCATGTAGGGGTTGATTTTTAAAAATATGTATAAATAGTTGTTAACTTTAACCAAATTCAGATGTAACTGGGCAGTTAAAAATGCCTTTGACAATATTCCCTGCTTCAAACCCATGAAAGTTAATTTAGTCTGAAGCTCAAGACTAACTAGTCCCTGTACTTCATAGAAGAGAAGGCTCAAGGGAGACCTTAAAACAGTCTCCCAGTACCTAGAAGGGGGCTACAAGAAAACTGGGGAGGAACTTTTTGTAATGGCATGTAGTGACAGGACAAGGCAGAATGGCTTTAAACTGACAGAGGGGAGATTTAGATTAGCTATTAGGAAGAAATTCTTCCCTGTGATGGTGGTGAGGAGCTGGCACAGGTTGCCAAGAGGAGCTGTAGCTTCCCCATCCCTGGCAGTGTTCAAGGCCAGGTTGGATGGGATTTTAAGCAACCTGGTCTAACAGAAGGTGTCCCTTCCCGTGGCAGGGGTCTAAGCAGATGATCTTTACGGTCCCTTCCAATTCAAACCATTCTATGATTCTTTGACACTTTAACCTGCGAATAACCACTGTTTGATAACATTTTTTTCTGCTTTCTGCAACTGGACATGGGACTCCAGCTCTGTTTTCAAGCTACGTCTTTCCTGTTGAAATAAATAGTGCCAAATGATGGCCCTGAGAACAGTGATGCTCTCTAGCATAGCCTGTGCACAGGCCATCTCATGTATTCCCATGCAATTCCTATGCATGGTACAAGAGGTAGCACCATCTCAGACCCATTCCCAACCTGGTTTGTGTGTGGTCACCTTTCCATAGGGGAAGGGAACATAATGCTAATGATTTAGGCCTTACAGCTGTGAAACAGTCCTAGGCTTATATGCCTTACTGAAGCTGCTGTATATGTCAGCCTCTAGAAATGCTAGTCCTGTACAATGCAGAATGAGCTCTGCCCTGTTACAGATAGCATTAATTCAAAAGGAACTTTCAAAGTTGCAGTCCCTGTCTCCTTTGCATCTAAAATAACTATTTCTTCACATGGTGCTTGGTTGCCATGAATTGTGCCCATTAATTTTAAGTATAATGAGCTACAGCAATGAAACCCTACAGAAACAGGACCTAGCAGTGCCTGCAATTCTCTGTGTGTGCTCCTTTGTTAGAAGCAAAATCTCTGTCCTGGAAACATCTTATTCATAAAACAATCCCAGCAACACTGGAAGCCATCTGCTTGCTGCTTTTTACAGAGACCATGATCCAGTCGTGCCTTACTGCTTTGAGGCCCTTCTGTCCTGCTTGATGATTTCTTTAGAGACAACCTCACCTCTCAGTAATACCTTCTGTTGTGATTAATGTGAACACAAACTACTTTCATTTCAAACCCCACTGCAAGGACCTAACAATCTGCTGAAGACCTCAAAATTCCTATTTTGCTGGCAGCTGATCCTCAGGTAACATGCAGGCTGGTTTAATAAGCAACTGGTGATTTATGAGGATAACAAGAATATCCCAAATTTTCATGGTGACAGTAACAAAGAAGTAATTAAATGAGATCTCAGCTAGGGCTCAGTGAATATTGAGTGAATATTCATATCTTGCCCAGCAATTGAAAACATAATTTTCCTCTTTCTTCATCAAGTTTGTACCCATGCCAATAACAGGGGGGTTGGAACTAGATGATCTTAAGGTCCTTTCCAACCCTAACTATTCTATGATTCTATGATTTGTGCCATCTTCCAAGAAAAGCCCCAACCATTTTGGTGTAGGTCATTGCACAGAGGTTGAAGGCATCACCCCTACCCATCCTTTAGCAGATCTGCACGGTATACAAAACCATTCAAGATTTGCACCAAGGTCCAGTGTCCTGGGAGTCAAAGTCTGGTACTTTATACTGCTCATGTACTGTTGAGAACTTCTTTCCTATCACAAAATAAGAGAGAATAAATAAAAGCACCCACCCAGTCCCAAGCCTACAAAGCTCTATATTGCCCTAACTTCTCTCTCACTACTCTGCCCCCAGGAATAAGTCATCATCATATGGCATAACTTCAAAGGAGGAAATAGAGAGCAACCTTCCATTCTCTGCAGCCGTGTTCCTAACAAAGAGTTTGACATGAGTTTTGCACTCCTTTGAGGAGAGCAATGACCATGGGCAGAATTCCTGCTTCTGGGAAGACAGCGTGGTAAGCAGCCTATTATACACAACATTAATTAGTCAGCAGTGTGTTCCTGAGAGTCTGAGGGTGCTCACTAGAACGTGGGACTGCATGGTTTATGCAATCTGATGCGGCTTCGTATGAACTGAATTCCATCAATTAATTGCCTTAAGTCCAAGTAAAAGAATTTTCTGTATTACTCCTTTTGAATTCAGGTGCCTTAATTCTACTCAGGTCCCATCTTTAAAGTCCATATCCACTCTTAGAGCTGGGTCCAAACAATTACCAGGAATGAGCAGTATGAAGCAAAATCTTTGAATTGTGGTTTGCTGACCCAGTGCTTATTCCTCATTCCCTGGGCAGTGAGGAATTTTATTGAAGCATTTTGTCTTTGTGAAGCAAGTGATACATGCTCTGTGGCAATGTACCCTTTCCAGACTGTGAAATACTAATTAACACTGATTCCCCCCTAAAATATTTTGTCTCTTCTTATTTAACTATTAATTGAGATATATTATTGAGAGGGAAATGAAAGGTGTTTTATTTCTTCTACTTTTTCTATAACAACATTCACATTTATACAAATGAAGGCACAATTAAGCAGCCTGAAATTTAATTACAATCTGCATTTCATGTAAGCAAACATATTAAAGCTGAGAATGCTAATCCTGATTGCAAAATTTGCCATAATGTAGCAGAAAAAGAATACAACTGTAGGCAGCATAAAGTATGCTTTTCCCACTCTTTGTTTGCACATGGTGTTGCTCTGCAGAACTGCGAAATGGGGAGACACTCTTTGTCATGGTGCTTCTTAGCAATAGGATACTGATGGAACAATACGGGCCATATTGTCAGCTGTTGAATTCTTTAGTCAGTTTACAAGAAAACCATGTGTTTCCTGTGGGTTAACCAGTGCTCTTCAATGAAGCTATGCTTATTTACACTGGCTGTAAATCAGATTTTACAGAATAAGAATACAGTGGAGTTTCTTTGCCAAATTAAAAGAAAACAGGCAGGATCTTTTTTAAATTCTGTTTCCTACTAAAGTTTACTGCAACAGCTCCAAATCCCTAATTGCAATCATATCTGCAGTGCAAGCAGCCTTCATACTGATCTGCTACAGAAAAAGCAAATGGAATGGACAAGGGGGGGTTAGTTCTCATAATTTGTATTATTGTGCTTTTTATAAGTTATTATTCCACCATTATCACTGTAATACTTAGATGCCTGCCAGCAGTGCATCAAATCATGTGCAATTCATTTTCTCTCACCTTCTTTGCAGAGAGAAAACTGGGTTTGTTTGCCTGTGTTTCATGTTCACACAGCTTTGTGCTACTATTAGAGACAACAGTTTAAGAAATAATTGAAAAGCCCACAACTGAAGGTGGGGAATCAGCTGTAAAGGTTTGCAATAATCTTTTGCTCTATGAAGTTTCATTCTGGAGATCTGAAAGAAGAGAAAACCCTAAGGATTTTTTTTAATTTTGATTTTAGACCCTTGAGTTAAAGAATCTCACTTTTCTGAGGAGAAAAAATGTCAGCTGAAGTATTCAGGCCAGTGATTTTGGTGACCTTAATATCGATGCAGCACTGGGGCTGCATTGTCCTGGGAATGCAGGGCAGTCCTCATTTATTTTTCTTTTTAATTAAAGAATCCTAGAATGTTTTGAGTTGGAAAAAAAAAAATCATCCTTTTCCAACCCCTCACCATGGGCAGGGACACCTCACACTAAACCATGTCACCCAAGGCTCTGACCAGCCTGGCTTTGAACACTTCCAGTGATGAAGCATTTACCACTTCTTTGGGCAACCTGTTCCAGTGCCTCACCACCCTCACAGTAAAGAACTTTGTCCTTATATCTAACCTGAACTCCCCTTGTTTTAGTTTAAATCCATCTCTCCTTGTTCTATCACTACAGTCCTTAATGAAGAGTCCCTCTTCATCATCCAAGTTAAGAGGGCAAAGTAAAAAGACAAGTCCAGTATCCGAAGGGGGCCTATAAGGATGCTGGGGTGGTAGTCTTCATTAGGGACTGTAATAATTGGACAAGGGGTAATGGGTTCTAACTTAAACAGGGGAAGTTTAGATTGCATATAAGGAGAAAACTCTTTAAGGGTAGTGAAGCACTGGAATGGGCTGCCCAGGGAAGTTGTGAATGCTCCATCCCTGTCAGTGTTCGAGGCCAGGTTGGACAGAGCCTTGGGTGAGATGGTTTAGAGTGAGGTGTCCCTGCCCATGGCAGGCAGTTAGAACTGGATGATCTTAAGGTCCTTTCCAACCCTAACTATTCTATGATTCTTAAGGCAAACCTTCTGCTCCATGGCAAAACAGAGGAGACTCCCTGTCTGTCTCTTCACTGAAAGTGTCTTACAGGCCAAAATGTCAGCTCAGCATATTCCTTGATTCCTAGAGATCTTTGAAAAGACCTCAAGAAGCATTTCCAGAAGAGGAACCCGAGAAGCATCTTAGGGTTCTAGGTTCTATCTTAGAAGTACCTTCAGAACACATTCAGCTGTCAGACAGGTATGATGTACTGTATGGCAGCTCCAGCTATGCTACTTCAGGTGATGACATCGTGCAAAAATATTTGAAGAACTCAAAAATGCTGGAATCAGGATTTGTCCAGGCTACTCTCAGCCTGAGCTGTTTTTAGCCTATTTTAGCTGAAATAACTGTTCCCTACGTGTCAGCTGACTATTGCCTAAATCATTTTAGCTTAGCTTTGTGAATGCCATGTATGGAAATGTCTTGCCAACCTGGGTAGTCATTGTGCACAAAACCATTATACCTTTGTGTTAATTGAAGAGCTTTAGCTATGAAACAATGAAAAAGCACAGGCAGCTCCACAAACTATGGAGTAGGAAGTTTCTCATTATCAGCAGCATGTGAAAATGAGTGAAGAACCTGGGTTGTTGGCAACTCATCATAATCCCTTCTTCCTTGGGAAATAACAGGCAAGATTGACCTTAGCAGTCAGGAGACACTGGAAGGCTGAGTGTAATAGCAAAGGGGACAAATAATAGAGTTTGTCTAAATCAGTCTTAAGTGCATTATTAACAATAATTGTATTGCGGTATGCCAGCCTAACAAGAAGAATAGTAGCATTTCTCTTTACAAAGTCAATGTATTTATTATACTAAAAAGAAATTCATAGTTCTGACAATTGGATGCCATAACAAGATTTTTCTTGTAAAAACAGACAGGATTTATAAACTGCTTGATCTCAGACAGAATGAAGACCATGTACTATGGATTTGTAGAGATCAGGGAAAGGATTCAGTTACCTAAACACAGTCACTTAATGCCCTTTGAGACATCCTCCTTTGTTTCCAGCTGCTGTGATTAATGTCTTTCCCATAAATTCTGTGCCATACCTGCCAGCTTATATGTAAATGATCCCCTGACTACACAGACCATAGGTTTGATTTCTGAAAAGACCTAAGCATCCAGAGTGACCAAAGATAGTGTTGAACATCTTAGGATGGGGCCTTGTTCTGTTCTATATGCTGACTGCTCAGGTGTAGAAGGAAATCCATCATAACCATTCTTTTGTCAAATAATATTGCCTTGGTTGACTTGACTGGAAATTGTGGTTTTATTTGTGCATCTCCTTTATGTCTGACAGAATTAAAAACATTTGGGGACTTAATGTGCAGAAGGTGTCAGTTTATTGAAAGGCGTCTATCTTCTTATTTTGGAGTTGGTAATTACCTCTTATGAGTGAAACAAAAGGCTAGTCTCTGCTCTGGCTGCCTTTCATTTCCCTTCAAACTAAATATGACTCCAAACTGCTGTGTTTTCTTAGCAATGATTTAACCAGTATAGCAGGTTGTTATAAACCAATGTTATTTGCATGATACAAAATTAATTAGACAAGTCTGTTGTAATTTATAAATATGCAATTACGGTTAAACAAATAAGAAGCTGAGACTTTGCAAGGTTTCCAGTGGGTTGTTATTTGCATGGTTATAGTGCATACAGAAGAAAGATTTGACCTTTGATATAAAAATGCAGTTTGCCTTATTCAATTGGGAATTGCAAATGTATTAAAACATATTCCTGGAGTTTATTCAAATTAATGATTATAAAAACAAATTAATATGTGAAACAGTTGTTACAATAAAAAACAACTACCAAAATACCCTAATTACTTCCAAAGACCAAGTAAGCTTTTTCCAAATAAGCAAAAGTATATAAGCTTCATATTGCTTTATATGATAGCCCAGATATTAATTTCAACCTATTTACCTTCAGAGAAATTAAAGAGGGCCTCTTGCTTTATGTCATAACCTGCTCATCATGGAAATTTCATGTTTCCTGTCCTTCACAGGCTCTTCCATGACTCTCTGATCTATCAGCCTGACTTCTTAAGTACTAAAAACCACAGAACTTCACTCCATGTCTCTGATATTGAACTTAATTCAGCCTGTCTATGTTCTCCAAGCTGCCTGTCCTTGACCCTTTATATGTGATATATATCTTTTTATAAATGAAAGCTTATTATAGCAAATTTATAATTGCTCTTATCCCGGTGCTTTTTTTGTTCTGACTGATGACAACAAGCTGTCATAGGACTCAAAAGAAAGCAGTTGTCTCAAATATAAAAGTAATACAGGTTATTATTTGGCCATTGTCTTTAACTGTTGATTTGCATCTACAATGAATGCTCCTTCACACAAGAATAGTGTTGTTCAGGTTTGTTAGATTAGTTCATAGGGGACAGAAACACAGGCCACACATTTTAACAACTCCTACCAGGAGCATCCTATAGACTAAATACAGGAAAGAGTCGTCAGTCCTCAACTTCCTTCTTACAGCTTCTTAGAGATGCCCAGACAAGAAGTTCTTCTATCAGACTTCATAAATCAGCTTGTACTGAAAACTGAGGCAGAGTTGAGAATATACTTCAGTAAATGGAACAATAGGAAGGGTAAAAGAACATCACTGTGGCCTTCCTCACTCATGTCAGACTGACTCGAATACAGATATTTTCAGTTGATGCGTCATTAAAGGCATGCCTATTAAATCTATGAATGACAACTGATCTACTCCACGAGATGACAATTTCCCATCGACTTCAGTGGATCTAAAATTTCATTCTGCATGTCTATAGGTTTAATCAGCCTTATTCATCTCAGCTCTCTGGTGTAAGCTTGGAGTAGTTCCAGAGACCTGAAAAGAGCTGAAGAACCCTGGAACCATTGTTTGACTTGGAGAATCAGAGGAATGAATATAAAGAAGAGCAGATTTGTAGCTGCCTGACTGATTGTAAGGTGCTGTAAACTCACACTCTTCTGTTCTTTGAGGTGTTTTCATTGAAATAGATAGTCTCTAAAGGATTCCAGATGCACAGATACATAATAGAGAAGCATAGTCATTCCAGCATCCCAGAATTAACATATCTAGACTGTGTCTGCAGACGGCGAAACGGCCCAACAAAGTTCCGAATTACTCTGGATGTTTGTCAGTTGAATAGGAATGTGCAGTGATTCAATTCTGACAGTCACTTCCCATTTGGGAATCTGAAATTAGGCGAAATTAACCTGGCTCTTACAATCTTCTAATCATATAAATTCCTTATTGGATCTAATTTTCCTACGCCTTTTCTTGCTTTAACCTTAAGGGAAAGAAAAGCAAAACATGAAAGATGAGTGGATCCCAACACATTCTGAACACATTAAGGAGAGTTTGCTTCTCATTCAAGAGGTGGTGGAGTCCATTGTAAGGAGCAGCAAATTCAGAGCCATAACATAGTCCAAATACTGATGTACACAACCACCTTTGGCAGCTGGGAGTGATCAGGTTCAGCAGCTTGACTCACATTCCTGCCTCCGCTTCACTCAAGACTCTCTAGGGGGAAAAACAACCAAACAAACAACCAAACAAAACAAAACAACAAAAAATTGAGTCTTAGAAAGAAGGAGGAAATTCTGAATCCTTTCAGACTCATGTTGCCAAGGAAACCCCACCTCGTTATCTTTTTCATCCTGCTTGAACGTCTCTCTCTCTTTGGAAACAAGGGACATTGGGAATCTATTATTATATGGAATGATTTGAGCCAGTTATTTATAGATATATTTTATTCAATTCCAAATGTCACTTTTGTTTATTTGTAGATTGTGGCAAGGTTTAAGGTCATCACAAGGGAAAGATTTTAAAAATGAAATTAACGCAACTATTGACAAGTCTTATGTGGAGAGGAAGCATGTGAATTTCTTGTTTAAAACACCGAGAACTCCAGTACATGAAACAAATGAGAGGTGTCCTTGATATTATGACTTTTGTTATACTGTGCTGCTGTGCCAGTCCCACACAATACATGTATAATGTGAGAAACAATAGGGAAAATGTACTATTTGGTTCTAGTCTGTGTCTTAAACATACTGTGAAGCACATTCCCTCTTACTGATCACTAACCATGCAGCAAGGATTGGTGACCTAAAAGCACCATAAGATAAAAATGTGTTGTTTCCCTATTTTAAGTTCAGAGAAACAACAAAGAGAGGTTAAGGCTGAACAATTAATTTGCTTTCATAAAATCAATAACCTCAGTTCCACTTCACATGACTATGGGATGCACGCTGTAGCTCATAAATCCCTGTAGAGGGATGGAATAAAGTCCAGACCAGTCAGAAAAGGGAAGAGATGATGAATATCAAGTTAATAAAAATAAAGAAGAAAGAGTAAGAAAGGGAAAGACATATTGCAAAATGAAGGGATGTGGTTATTATTTGTCTCTAGAATACAAAAGTAATTCTAGGCAAGTTAAAAGCAACATGAAGCCAACCAAATGCAAGTTGGACAGAAGTTGTGTAATGTCAGAAAGAAAAGAATGAGTCATGCGCATTCCATGTGCATTTCACACCAGGACTGCAGTCAATAAATCAACACATGGGTTTAATTGCTGTGACAAATGACTATAGTGAAGGGAGTCAAATTCTGCTAGGTAATGCAGTCATCCAGCAAAACCCTGGTCAGCAGAGATATGTAGGTCAATCATTATGGACCAGTGAGCAGAGGGAGTCCCTAGTGTGAGAGTGTAGATGGAAATCTCACAATGTTATCTCTGTCTAATAAAGTAGCAGCTTGAAAGTGTGTCTGGCTTCAACTTCATTTTTAATAACCTTTAGCAGAAGAGGAAGGTATTAAATAAAGTGGCAATTAACAAGACTGACAGAGCAAGAGAGTGGGATTTATTGCTGGATTTGTCAGTTTGCTTAATTATTTGGTTGTTTTTTTTAGCTGTAACTGCTCCCATTTTTAAAGCCAGCTTCAAAAACGAAAGCACTGAGCAACTGAAATTTTAAAGTTAGAAAAAAAGAGGTAAGAGCTTGATAAACTAATATCCCAAATAAAGGATGTAGGATACAGTTGCAGCCTACATTCCCCAGTATGTCTTTCATAACCCATCATGTGCGGAGATGAGCACTCAAAGGGAGTGGTAAGGCAACCAGGATCTGGGGCATGTAGGACTGTTGACATATGATGCCCACTCCTATGCAAAGGTCATGGCAGTGCTGAAGTATTTAGTACAGTGCTGTATGGTCAAAGTGATACTTACTCCTGAGGACAAATTTCTGCACAATGAATTACAGTTAGGAAAAACAAATTCTGCATCCTCATAATATTTGCTTGCTAGAGCAAAACTGATGCCAGTTCCTGCTCTGAGGCAGGAAGAGCTGCAGGTATTTTACCACATTGACTGATGTTACCCACTCCATGCTCTGTGTCTGATATCAGTGCAAGCAATGAGGATGGCCTTGGACCAGCTTTCCATATTGCACTGATTAAATTTCTTCGATATAAACAACACTTACATTCAGCTACAAGTAAGTCCTCTGTCAGTATGTGCTGATGGAAGAACACAACTGGACAAGAAGATAAGGTGTCTTTTCTACTGCTGAAGCTAGCTAAGTACATTGTAACTGATAAACTTTGTAAATAAATAAACAATTTCACTTATACCATCAGTGAATTTGATAAGAATGCAACTGCCTTTAGGACATTTTGGATTGCTTTTCTCTGTTTTTATCATAGTTTCAGGAATGGTACTACCAAGAAAAATTCAGCGCATAACAAACTTGTATAAAGCATGTTTAAATAACACACAAAAGTAAAAAGACTACTGAGCAATAGAAATTCCTTGCTGCATTGTCAGGAATTTCTATGGCTCACATCCTACAATTGTATCACAGCATTTCCCCAAGAAAACCCCAAACATTTTATAGGAAATTCTATAGGAATTCTATAGGAACTTCTTTATAGGCAACTCTAAAATCAATACACAATTCTCACTGACGGAAATTAAGGCATCTTTATTATTCTGTGATATTTTTTCTCTGATTCTGTAACGATCATCTGCAGGATGATTGTTAGAGCAGATTACAAAACAGCAGTGTAGTCAGCTCTGCTCTCTGCACATTCATCTTTAGGTGCCTCTGTGGGTAACTTAATGAATCCTTTCTATTAGCCTTCAGGGATCGGAATATCGAATGAACATATTTTGCTTCATGAAATATATCTAGGTCAAATTCATCTTTTCAAGCAAGTTATTAGTTTCATGGATTTGCCCATGGTGTTTTTTTTTCTTTAACCTTTTGACTTACATACTTACCCACAAAAAGGCTTTTGCTTTTCCCATCCTTCCCAAGTCTTTCTCTTTTTCTTCTCCAACAGCTTGTTTTCAGTTTTGTGGTAAAATTCATTCAGCAAACCAAACATATATCCATTGTATGTTCCTATTTCAATTGTGCTTTCAGTGAGGGATCCGGCTGTTTATAGTTTGGCAGTTATTAGTCACGAAAGATGGTAAGGGGTAAAAGGGTTAAAGCCGTCAGAAGGGACTCAGGCTAATTTTTAAGTTCAAAAAAATCAAACCTGCTCCTCCAAAACATAAAAGATGCAATCTAATGTATTATAACCATAGAAAAAGCCAATTTGTTGTTTTTTCTTAATGGACACACCTGAATTAATTATACTGGCAAAGTCTGAGCTTTCTAGATTCAGGTGGCTCACACCTGAACTTGGTTACTTTCAGCTTAAATACCAGGAAGTGTTATCAAAACAGTATATATGGTGTGTTGCTAACAGGAAGATATTGTCTTGCCACTTCAAGCATGTCAGAGATATTTTATGACTATGCAATCATAGATGATGGTAAATGACAGCCTACTCCCTGCTGGATTTGGGGCAGTCTCCAGACAGAGAGAAATAATCTTTGTAATAAAGAGAACTTCCTTTACCAAATGGACCCAGTAGATCTGCTGCTGCTATTTACTACATTACAGCAAGTGCTCCATTGCCAGAAGTGGTTTTATTTATTTATTTATTGAGTTAGTTATGTTACAAAGCTTAGTTCTGATGATTCATTCAGGCCTCATGAGGCTTATAGTAAGATGAATCATTTAGTACAGGAAGGAAACACAAGAAGAGACAAAAATAAACCTGAGTCTGGGACACAAGAGGTACATAAATATTCTGTCTCAAAATATGTCAGATACAGAGCCACCATCTTTTGCAAATGAGAACACTAATCTGCAGCCTTGAGTCTGAGGTGAATTTCCAAGTTACATTAGGTAAACTATCATTTATATTCTGAGGTTGTTATATGTTTGAAGCTGGATTGAAACTGGTACTGGGAAATCTTGTATGAGACAAGCTTATTAAAATATGCACTGAAAATATACTCTCTGGGGGAAATAAATTATATTGTATTGTCTGGTAAATTAATTTCTTTTCCTGTTCTTGTAGTATATTCCCCTTTGTGGCTAACATCTGCATCTTCTGGTTATAGTCATCTTGGAAGACTCAGGTCATATAACCCAACAGACCGGTGTTATGTAGAGCAAAACATGGTATAGTGACTCAAGCATTCTATAAGAACAGAATTAATGTTTTTATGCTGCATTTTTATTTCATGTCCAAGGATAAAAATAAATTCCTTTTACAATATTATCTTCACAGAAACTAGACTCATAACATTAGAAAAAGAGTGTGGTGTGAAAAAAATACTAATGCCTGGAAAAGCTATTAGGCATACATGCCCAAAGTCAATGGATGACCTTGGAAGAGCATTGAGATTAATCTCTTCTTTTTCTATCCAAGTAAGTCAGAGCTTACTCAGAGGAAAACAGAACATAATCAGACCCATTTTTCAGTGTAGTACCATACAGAGGCACATATATAATAATAAGTGTTAGCCTGATCACATCTCAGGTCTATCTGTGTCCACATTTCCTAGACAGGTAGCTGGGCCTTTGCTTTGTTTAGGTTTTTTCCCTCAAAGGAGGCCAACCACAAGGGCTCCTGGACATCTCACAGCCTTTGGTGTTTTTACCCTGGTAACTTTATTAAGAATTACTATTAGCTTGTTTTTACAGAGTTCTGAGATATCAATGCTGTTTTCAGATAAAAACAGAGTTAGACTCCAAGGTTTTTCAGCACTGAAGTGAATCTCCCAGTACAGGTTTTCAAAGTCACATTTCTTTCAGCCAACCCTATCCCTTTCATTCTTCAATCCTAACTTCTGATCAAATTGTCTCATGCAAAGCAGAACTGTAGCAGTAGGGATTGAGTGAGCCTTACACAGAATATCCTAGTTCGGTCATTAGAGTATCCACATAGGAGATCTGCTTTCAAATCCACTCAAGAAAGGAAGAAGAAAGAAAGAAAAGGAGAAAAGAAGAAAATAAGAAGGAAAAATCCCTCAGGTAAATATTAAACATAATAAAAATAGTAAAAATGGAGAGGAACTACATTGTAATTCCTCAGGTACAGGAGATGCAGAACCTAAAGCTGCAGGTGCATCTCATGACTGACTGTGGGCTCTGCTGAGAAGTTGCTTGGCATAGTATCTAGGTCCTCAAAACATTCAGACCCTGCTTGTCCCTCTAAAATGCCAGGACCATAGGCAACTCTGAGAATACCTGGTAGTAATTTGCTCTTAGGCTACACTGGAGAACCTTAAAGCCAAAAATCTTTCAGTTGTAACTAAGTAAGGATCTTTGAGAATCTTAATGCTGGATTTAGGAGCATCCAGATGGATTTAGCACCCTAAACTTATCTTCTAAAAATCAAGTCTCAGTTATCTTTAAGGATCAGAATATTAGATATTAAGGGAAAAGTTTCCTAAATTCCAGCTCAGCCTCCTAATCAAAAAATTTAGCATATGCTAGCTGAGGAGTTTTTCAAGCATAATTAGCTGCTCAATTACCTACTCTCTTTTTTTTGGTCTTCCTATTTTCTAGTTTGTGTAATGTTTCATTTACAAAGGTGACACACTGTTATTGTGTAGGCTACATTTATTTGCAAGTTATTTCAGATATTAGTAGAAATACAGATGGGGAAAATCACCGATCTCTGATACAAACATCAATAGCTTTATCATGTTTACAGGGATGCTGAGTTCCTATTAAATCTAGGATAGAAGCCTTTCTACCACATAAATTGCAGTAAGCTCCCCTTTGCTGTTCCCCATTTCAGGCTTTTTCACAAATTAGCCTTTTATCTACATTGTCCCCTGGGAAACCTGTGCACAGACATACAACACTGAAAAAAAAACATAAAACCAAACTGCTTTGTTCTCAGCACACACACATTTGCCTAATGGATGAATGCTGTTTACTTCATTGTATGGGTGCAGGCATGAAGTATTCAAGATAGGGGGAGGAGAGGAAATATATTGTTGACACTAATCCCTGCAGGTGTGGAAACCGAGGTGGCTATAAATTTCCACTGAATTTGGTACCTAATGGGGTGGTATTTTTTCAATAATTCTTGTATACTTGTCACAGAAATTTTGCTAAATAACCCATATATTGTATTGCATGTCATAAACACAGTAATTTATGGTGCATTGCTATCTTGCAATCTAGTGCATGGTACTAAACTTGGGAACTTTGTTAGTTTGGAAGCATAATCAGTGGTAACATATCTGTATCTTTAAAGATCCTTTTCCCTTCTTTTCTCACTCCCCAAATGACTAGTGACTATTAATGGACAGAAAGAACAAAATAGTAAGTCAGATGATGAAAAGCAAAAGACAAAGAGGGTGGTGAGGCACTGGAATGGGTTCCCCAAGGAAGTTGTGAATGCTCCATCCCTGGCGGTGTTCAAAGCCAGGTTGGACAGAGCCTTGGGTGACATGTTTTAGTGTGAGGGTCCCTGCCCATGGCAGGGGGGGTGGAACTAAATGATCTTAAGGTCCTTTCCAACCCTAACTATTCTATAATGCTATGATTTTATGATTCTATTTTCACCAGGAGGCAAGAATTATATGAAGGAGGTGACTTGAATGGTTGGATAGTCACATCCGGAGTGTATTGGTCAATGGATGAAGGTTCAGGTGGAGATCAGTGAGGTCTGTATCTTCATCAGTGACATAGTGGGATCAAGTACACTCTCAGCAAGTTTGCAGATGACACCAAACTGAGTGGGGCAATTATCACGCCTGAGGTACAGGATGCCATTCAGAGAGACCTGGGCAAGCTTGAGAAGTGGGTCCATATGAACCCCATGAGGTTCAATAAGGCAAAGTGCAAGGTCCTGCACTTGGATTGGAGCAACCCCCAGTATCACTGCAAGCTGGGAAAGGAACTAGATGTAAGGAAGAAATTTTTTACAATGAGGGTGGTAAAACACTGGAACAGATTGCCCAGAGAGGTTGTAGTTGCCCTATTGCTGGAAACATTCAAGGCCAGGTTGGACAGGACGGAGCAACTATTCTATGGTTCTATGAAAAATAACCTGATCTAGTGTAAGATGTCTCTGCTTATTGCAGGCGAATTGGACTTAAGGTCTCTTCTAACTCAAAATATTCAACGATTCTATGACTTAAGGGAGTGGCAATGCACTCTAGAGCTTCACTTTCAGAGAATGTGTCTAGTTGGAAGCTAACTCATATTGTTGATATGGTCACCACTTAGAAGTCTCAGGCTAAATTATTTCAAAGAGCACTTTCGCTTGTAAGAACGGATATCGGGATCACAGAAACCATTGAGATTATAATCTCCTAGGTAAATTTAGGAGAGAAAACTCAAGCACCAAAGGACTTCAGGCATTTACATCTTCTTTTTTAACTCGGCATTTGTAAAGGTCTCTGCAGAGATACTCTACCCGTCTGGGAACTCAAGATTATCATAGCCTACTTAATGAAAGATAAGCAATAATAATGATACTCCACAAATAACTGAACAGGATCTGTCACCCTACCTGACTGCTTAGCCTTTTCCCTAAATAAAACTGAATCCTCATAAAATGCATGGATAAAGAGAAACAGTTCAACAATGTGTCAACTTTTGATACTTAATTTTTAGCTAACAACCTTATTCTCTAGGCAGGAAATAATTCCTGCAGGAAATAGTGCTGGGGGGCAGGGGAGTGGTTGTGGATTCATTTAATAAAAGAAAAAAGAGGGGGTAAATTCTTCTCCTGGCTATTAAATAATGAAAGTAGGCCATGTCTCTGCTTGGATCCCAAGTTCTTCAAACTAACTCATCATTTTATTTTCCTTCTTCCTGTACCCTAGTTTCTGATTTTTGAGCTTTTTCTTTTTTTTTGCCTTTTTTTCTTTTTTTTTAAAAGAAATTCAAACGAAAATCTTGCTTCTAAATAGCTCTTAGGACTCCTGTGAATTTCACATCAGGGCTTCCTAGTCTGTTGTTCAGCTGCAACGAAAGGATTGCAGAGTATCGGTGTTCTCATGTTCAGCTAAACAGTTATAGGTCGTTCGTAACAAAACGAGGAATTTAGTCTTTTACTTGAGTAAAAGTAGTAAAACATTCTTTTTCATTGCAGGATATAGTATAACTAGATTTGTCCCAAATGTTGTAAAAAGTCATTGGTGATATATTTATAGTATACAAAGACTTAGGTAACTGAGCAGGTGGCCAAACAAGTAAGAATCTGAAATTCCACAGTTGCTAACAATTTGGTTTTATTAGAGATCAGGGGTGAGATTCATCTCGTACAGCTTTAGAGGTCTTCGATGTAGCTGCTTCCAGCTGTGCTAGTCACTCTTGATTTCTCTGTAGTCAGCTGAGAGAATGGGCATGAATGAATAAGTACAATTTCCATGGCCTACTTTAGAAACCTAAATTCAGACCCTACAAGGATTTATATCTCTTCAGAGACTAGAAAAAGGTCCTAAATGGAAACGTCAAAATTTGTTCAGATGAACTACACTGTAGTTGACATGAGAAAGTGATATGAAAACAGGTATTGTGAGATGCAGTGTGGTACTATTTGTAACATCCTACTTAGAAAATAAATTTCTACTAAGTTTACTGACAGTCTAGTTCCAAAGAAGTTTTCCACACTGGTGTAGGAGAAATGTATTATTATGGGAAAATAAAAGGAAGAGCTTAAAACACGGAAAAACCCCACACCCACAGTGTTTCTAATTATATATAGTGCTAGGAATCCTATTGGCCTGAAAGAATGGAGTGTTAAATGAATTTCAGTTAATGTATTCTTGAGTCTCGAGTAACCTCTGCATAAGAAAATTTAAAAAAACATCCATAAGTTCAAAGTGAATCTCTTCCAAATTTAAAATATTTCATTTCTACTTTCAGTAAGGCCCCATGCAAACACATCTATTTTCAAATATTTGCATAAGAAATTGAAACATGCTACTTTTAATGTTTTTGACTATGTCTTTGATGTACAGTGACAATGCTGAGGGTCACCTTTGAAGAATCAGCTTCAGGTTAGTGGCTGAAGACTTGTACTAGATATATTTATTGTGGGTTCAGAATCAGTAATTTCAAAGGGACACAGGGTTCTTCCTTCAATAATGTTATCTGCAGGGCTTAAGCCAAAAATTGTAACGAAAATTGGGCTAAAAGTGACACTGAGCCTCTATAGTATGTATGGTCATGCACTGTTCCCTCTTGTTATGGCTAATGCTGAATAAAATCCTATCCTGGCTTAAATCCACCAGCTTCCCCTTCCAGGCAATGACCCTGACTGCCCTGAGTGATGGTGCTTGGGGACTCCAAACCCTCAGTCCTTCACACCTCTTTAGTTTCAAAGCAGCATATTGCATTTGCTGACAGCACTTGCTGGCATTGCCCTGTTCACATCTCAGTTGTCTCTCGTGCCCCTCAGACCCTTGTAAGGGGAAGTATTGCTTTCAACAAATCTCACTATGGCTCTGTCTGCTATAAAATGTGATAAAGCAGTTCTTAGTCAAAAAATGGGGTCAAATTCTGGTCTCATGATGGAAAAGCTCTTTCTTTTCATGTGAGTGGGTCTTGCACTCATTCAATTCATTTCATGGAGCCACAGACATTTAGAGTTTAATAGGGCTAATGATATAAAAACTATGGGGTTTCCTAGAGTATAGCTGCAAGACAGGAGTTGAAAGACTAAAAATCCATTTCAGCAGGTATCTATGAAGGGTTGATGAGTTTTGTTTTCTATATAATTATTAATGATCTGCAATTGTTTCCATTTTCATTATTTGCTAATGCACTGCATGGATCTTGGGTGCCACAAAGAAATGGATTACAGAATACAAATGATCATCAGATTCTGGTTGTGTCTAAAAGCATAAAATGATGGTTTTTGAACTTGTCCCTGATCCATAAACCCATGCATATGTTATTTCCAGAACAAAATTACAAAGTACACTAATGTTTGATCAAACTGCAAAATCAGCAAGGTAGTTACTCTGAAAGTTGCTGGAACAGGGAGCTAGGGAAGTACCTTACCTTGCCATGTGGCCTGTGACAAGTGGGACCTCAGTAGAGACACTGACAAAGCTTCCAGAGCCTGGAAGTAGGAGAACATCAACAGTTTGTCAGAGCCACTTTTCACAGACATAGCTGATGATTTTTCATATATTCCCACCTGCAACAACAACAGCAAAGACCTGACAAGGAGATAACAAATGCTCTTTAATAACATGTCCTGTTCTAGTAGCTGATTGCCACTTCTCAATGGACAAAGCATCTCTTCTGCTGTCACCATTAATTCATTGAACTATGTAACAGGTGATTACTTCTCCAGTGTCCAAGACAATCCTATCTTGACACTTGGAACAAAACATGAAGCAAGCCACTCTAAGTAATTTTTATGTCTACGTTGAAGTATAATAATATAAATATGTAATATAAAATTATATTAAATATAATTATAGATCTAAGTTTGATCCTTTCAGATGTACTTGGGAAAGAGTAGCTTGAAAACCTCTTTTTTAGGCTTACTTTAGCACCTCTATCTTAACATAAGACCACCAGAGAAAGCTGAGCTGGAGCTGCCCAGGTATGGGAAATACTGCTTTACGTGTAAACTGACTGCAGAAGTTGGGTGCCCACATGCATGCAGGAATCCCGCTCTTACCTGAAATGTTCAGACCAAAATGCAGTCTGCAGAAATGAGGCAAAAAATCTCACAGAAACCCTTTCATTCTGATTTATGATTCTCTCCTGCTTCTGAGGAACCTTCACAGTTTTTTACAGCAATGTTTCTGATGATTCATATTTTTTACTTCATTGTCAGTGATTATCTGAAAAAAAAGAACCACTGAATCTCATCCAATGGGTAATTCTATGAAACTTGAAGAAAGTTAGTCTTTGTTTCTGTGCAAAATGAAGGAAAAATTGAACTTACTTTTCTCAAATCTCTAAACCAAATTATTAAATTTGTTTACTGGATGACTGTATTCACTTAACAGTAGTCCCTTAGCTCTGTAACTCTGGGCAGTAACCAGTGCATTATCATAGCAGAAGAGAAAGATTTCCCAAACAGGCATAACTATTTTAAAGAGTAAAATCTCAGAGGAGTGTTATTATACAAACAAATCTGATATAAACGTAAAAGCTGGCACAGACTGTATCCTAGCATAAATCATCCTGGTGTTATTATGAATCTAGACGCTGATTTTAGATCCACAGAGGATATGACCTCTTGCTCTTACAGTGGACAGCTAGGAAAGCCAGTTACAGTAATTGCATCCTCAACCATTCATGTGTTGGGTTAAAGCACATTTCTCTGATCAGACTGTGGGAGCTGAGCCACATAGTTCACATAGAGGTGGAAAGACATAAATTATATACCCTGTGAAGGAGCTGCCAAGGTCACTGAACCAGTGGGCTTTGTATCATTACAGAAAATGAAATTTTGTGGGAAAGACAAATTTCTACAAGGAAAGAAACAGACAGAGTGAGTGTTTTGCAAATGACTCTGGGAAAAAGCAGTGCAGAAATATTGTTCCCATTATGAGTACTAGCACATGAGATAATTGTGTTTGACGTTGGTAATTACTATATTTGCATGTTTAGGTTGTATCTCTTCCTTCCGTGTTATTAAGCGACTGCAGCATTATTTCATCAGGATGGCACACTGTCATCACAGGGGCTGAAATATTTTCTGTGTGTCAAAGCACCCAGCTGTATAGCCCCTCATTTTTAAACTTCATCAAATTTGCAAATACATTCCAAGAAAAGAATAGCAAAGCTAATGGAGCTGTGGCAGAGGGAGGTGGCTTTGGAAGGCTGGGGTTCTGTAATTTATAGTAGCTGTGCTAAGCTGCTCTGCTGATACTCCCCCACACAGTGAGATACAGGATTAATAATTACTGTGTTTTGTTCTGTGCACTTACAGACCTTTAGTCTGACTAGTGCAAAATGCTTTATTGATATTAATTAATCAAACTTTAAAAGCCACACTCAAGGCACTTAATTCACTGCTACTTATGCCAGGCTTCAATGTATCTGTAAACCTCATAGAAGTCCGGAGAAGTAGGTAGCTCTGTACAAATCCAAAGATACACCCTGATCATTTGCTTAAGACATTTATGAGTTGCCTGCTGAGACATTTCTGGAATTTTGTGGGCAATCAACGTCAAACATATGAAAACATCTCCTACTTAAAGAGAGATCTAAGAAGAAATAAAGGAAACAACTGAAGACTAATAGAAAACGTTGCAACAAATAGGATAATAGACATAGACAAACTGCCCATCTCTCTCCTCACATGCTTTCTAACACCTTCATTCCATTCAGCAATGGAAGGTCACTGAAAAAAACTGAGTAATTAACCACTGAAAGTCAGAAAAACAAAAAAAAGTTGCATTGTTTGGAATCAGATTTTTAATACTGGCCTTCAGTCCTTGGGTATTATTGTTGATAAAAAATAAGAAAAATAAGCAGAAGTGCATGGTTGTAGTTAGACACATACATCAAAGGAAGAAATATTATGTCAAAGTTAGATCAGATAATTTCCTGAAGTCCTGACATTTTCAGTCCTATCCTCCAGTCAAGCCACCCACTGAATATTTCGATCAAGCAAATGACCAACTTGTCATCCTCAAAAACCCTTACCTGGTTTCAGATGTTATTGCTTCCCTTTCAGTTGCATTTACAGAGGTCTAGGGGTAAAGAAAATTATAAACCATTTTGAGAAATCAAAATTAGTATTCTATTTGTCTTGGGAGCAGCGATACATACAAATGGTTTATTTGACTGAAAGTTAAGCTCCTATGCACACCAAGATTCTTTGACAAAGTGACCTTGAGGGTTTTTTTGTCTTTTCCCTGAGAAATGATAAGTGAAGCACATGGTAGAAAATAGAGACTGTTATCAAAGCAGAAGACAAGACAAAGTTCAAAGAAAAGTGAAGAGTCCTTGAAATGAAATGGGGAGCTGAAAGTGAAAGGTACAGGAAGATCCAGTGGAGCAATAGATTAAAGTTCATGTTAGAAGGATAAAAATAGTCCAAAGTGAATAGGAAGTGGGCATAACACTTTGTCTTGTTACAGCCCAATCAGTTGTTGATTGCATATTCAGGACAAAATTTAGAAATGGCAAGTGGGAAAACTAAAACCAGAAGATGCCTCTGGAGGCAGAACAAATCACTGCTCATATATAATTTTGTATGATGTTAGATGAAGTGTTTTAAGTAGAAGGAAAAGCATTATAGGACAGTACATTTAACAAGAGAGTAGTAAGAGGGAGTTACTGATTTATTGATGTCCTCTTTTGATTGTCACACAGAACTTAAAGGTCTGTACCAGCCACCTGGTTTAACCATTTTTTGTGAAACTTTAAAATATGACTTGTCGCTGTTCTTGCTTAGTCCATGGGCCCACAGAGGCCTTCACCATACATTCCAGGTTATTCTAGTAGAGATCTAGTCACTGTGCATTTCAGGTGAACTGAAGACTAATCTATTCTGAAGGCACCTTTTGTCCATCGAGTTAAGTATTTTCTCTCATTTGAAAATAGCTTACTTAAGCAAAATGAAAGTGATGTTATCAGCAGCCATCACTGGTATCACAATTGTAACTCTTTGTAGGTTTTTTTTTTCCAGAGTTTGAGCAAATTTATGGTATATTTTCATGAGCTATTGTTAGTTTGTTTTTACAAAGTTTTCTGTCTTATCCTTCAATCAACTCAAATATTGAATTGTATAATTGCCACCTACACACAGCAACTGAGTACTTAATTAAGGTTCCCTAAAAACCCTTTTCTAAGATGAACTCCTGAGGTCAAGATAGTTTGTATTTAAAGTTGCTTATGCCATGCTTCATGGAAGACTTGTCTGTCAGGCTATGAATGTCAGTAAACTGCTGTATGAGGAACCATGCTTGCATGAGAAGGATGTTAACTTCTAGAGATAAATGACTGTAACAGAAGATTAACATTATTTTTGGGCAGGTAAATCTGTGTTTTCTCCTTGGTCCAAATATTCAAGCCCAGAATGCTCTAGCGGAGTTTTCATGTGTAAAAACCAAGAGAATGTGCTGGGCTCTAGGTTTTCCAGGGGCCCAGCTTCTTTCTTGAGGCACGTTTGTCATCATATGCTTTTCAGTCTATTAACAGCTATGTTACTACTTCCTTAAAGTTCTGTTTAGCCTCCCAGTCTGAAGGACTAAGAGGAAAGTCTGAAGCTTTCAGCATAATGAAAGATGTGAGAGTACCATTTTTTTTTTACAGAATCAAAAGGGCATGTGGCTTATGTCATCTTTATATTACTCAGTAATCTAAACAGAGAGGGACCCCTCCTTAGCTGTTAGGTTTAGTATCATAGGATCATCCCTAAGAGCTTTTACCTGACAGTCTCGTTTTGCCTCTGGGTTGCCATATTTCCACCTCAACAGCTGCTTTCATTTGCTTCTGCCCTGGAGGCACAATGACATCCCTCACAGCCATCAGAGCAGTTCAAGACAGATGTTTACAAGGACCATGATTCTTCGTATCAGGAGCAGCCTGGTGACAGTGATTCCCAAGGCATCTTACAACCTCCCTGAGGGATTATCTGTCTTCCTCAAAGTAGAGGAGAGATGTTTGTTAGGCCCTACATTTGGACGTAAAATGGAGATGGCAATACCATGACTTCTTGTCCGTGGTATAGGAAAAATATTCCTGCTTGAATTCACCTCTCTGTCCTCTCTACATTTTGGAGGTGTAAAGAAGTACCTTGGCCTGAGAGATTCAGAGGCAAATTGGCCCGACAAACAGTGTATGTAGAAATGTTTGTCATTTATCCTTGGTTCTGGGCAGCTCACCCAGCAGTTTCAATCTCCACTCTGTCTTGTCTTTTGATCATTAGTGAATCTGAACTGTTTGCCAAAGGCTGCAGTTTTCACACTACATTTCTATTTCTCATGGCTCTAAGAAAATATTCTACCAAATACATTCAGTAAAGAATATTCCCTTGATAGTCACCCTGAACATTTCCTCTGTTGGTAGGTCAGTAGGCTGCTTGTCTTTAAAGGAGACATAAAGACTTCAATTAGCAATGGGTCATTTTTTGATTTCCTGTTTTGTGCTTTCTGTGAGAAAAAGAAATCTAACTTGCACACATGCTCTTTACATCACATTTGACCTGTGAGGTTTTGTGAGAGGGCAGACTTTGGTTCAATCAAGAAGGTTTCCATAGATTTGACAAATATGGTCGAGACATTCTTGTACTGAAGATGGTGTGACATCTCCTGAGCAACTGATTCTTGAGAGCATTTCTAGTTTTAGCACTGATGTCTCTTATGGCATTGATAAGGAAAAACGTGTTCATATTTAATCACTCGGGGCTTACACAGGGTCATGACTTTTTGAACAAATACATAGAATCATAGAATCATAGAATAGTTACGGTTGGAAAGGACCTTAAGATCACCTAGTTCCAACCCCCCTGCCATGGGCAGGGACACTCACTCTAAACCATTTCATCCAAGGCTTCGTCCAACCTGGTCTTGAACACTGCCAGGGATGGAGCATTCACAACCTCCCTGGGTAACCTATTCCAGTGCCTCAACACCCTAACAGGAAAGAATTTCCCCCTTATATCCAATCTAAACTTCCCCTGTTTAAGTTTTAACCTGTTACCCCTTGTCCTGTCTCTACGGTCCCTAATGAAGAGTCCCTCTCCAGCATCCCTATAGGCCCCCTTCAGATACTGGAAGGCTGCTATGAGGTCTCCATGCAGCCTTCTCTTCTCCAGGTTGAACAGCCCCAACTTCCTCAGCCTGTCTTCATACAGGAGGTGCTCCAGTCCCCTGATCATCCTCGTGGCCCTTCTCTGCACTTGTTCCAACAGTTCCATGTCCTTTTTATGTTGAGGACACCAGAACTGCACACAATACTCCAGGTGAGTTCTCACAAGAGCAGAGTGGAGGGGGAGGATCACCTCCTTTGACCTGCTGGTCACGCTCCTTTTAATGCAGCCCAGGATACGGTTGGCTTTCTGGGCTGCAAGCACACACTGAAGCTGGCTCATGTTCATTTTCTCATCAACCAGCATCCCCAAGTCCTTCTCCACAGGGCATTTCTAATTTATTTTAAGACTTACTGTTTTTTTTTTTATTATTATTTTTATTTTCAAAAATGCTTCTAGTAAACTCATCTTTATTAAAGGAATAGGAAGGATATGTTTGTTTCTTGAAAAAAACCCAAACGTTTTCTGAAATCCCTGGCACCTTCTTTATTTTTAATTAGACACTTTCCACTGCAAATATATGAGATACTTTTGGAAAGGCCTGTGAAGTCTTCTCCAGAAATTGCAGAGATGTATGAATTTTATTGTAGTATGCAGTATTTGCATGGGTCAGGAACCTTCCAACACTTATTTGTATTCTCCAGGCTCTGTCGGTGCAACTTAAATAGCTAAAAAATGGTAACGTACTGTAACTAATCTGCAGCAGTTCAAGTCAACATGATTCATACTTCCATTAAGATTTCTCAGCTTAGTAAATCTTCCTATTTTCAAATTTCTGTGGAAAGAAAACATATCTAGGAGACTATGAATGGAGCCATTCAGAGCCACCTTTAGTAGAAAACACTGAGATATTTCATAATTGCTAATTACACTAGAAGACTCATTTTAGTGCCCAACCTAATGCACTTTCCTGAGTCCTGCTTGCTAGGACACCCGGAGTGTGAATGTTGGAACTTGAAGATCTTAAGGTCCTTTCCAACCCTAACTATTCTATGATTCTATGATGAAAAAGCAACCATAATCATTAACTACCTTTGAAAATCCTTTCCAGGTTCTTTTAGAGGGGCCAGGATGCTTCACTGGTATAGAGCCATGTTATAAGCTACTGACTTGTTATGGGACATATATATGTAAACCCCAGATGCTCAAACATCAAAGACAGGCAGACTGAATGATACTCTGCATTAATACTCTGGATATATGTTCCTTGTTGCATTCACACAGGCATTCTTCTGTGCGCTTTCTTGTTTTCCCATCATTTTGTGTTATCTAATTAACATGTCAACTCATGTTTTTCCTATGCTTCAAGAATCTTGCTTTACTCCCTTTATTTCTCCCAGTTTTGCTTTTTGTAATGCCTTTTTTCATAATTTATCATTCATTTACATTTCAATTAGCACTAGCTGTTTGTAAAAGCTACCCTCATGGGAAGTATGAAATAAATTATTGAAGTTGGTATAATCTGCACTTCCCATTAGCACCTCATTTACCTTAATGGCACTAAAAAGACTGTCGCTTTCCATACAGTTCATGCTTCTAATAGGAATCCCTTTAGGAGCCAACCTCATGCGAATTACATATTTGCATATGGTATAGTTTGGGTTAGGTGATTATAGGCTGAGCTTTAGAGTGCTATTCTTTATGGATGACAGCTACACAGAAATCTACTAGAGTCAAAAGATGACACTGCTTGATTCAAATAGCTAACATCTCTAGGAGGAGTCCCCATGAGCATTGTCAAATTATTGGCACTGAAAAACTATCTGCCAATTTTCAAGACAAATTAAGAACTGCATCATTTATTATTAAATCTGTGCAGGAGACAGATTCTTCTTTTTGTACAGAAGCCTTTTTTTTGTGGGAAGAAATGTGAATAAAGAAACTCTCAGAACTGAATTCCTTGTGAACAAAGGAGTTCTTTTGTTTTGTTTAGGTAAATTGAAATTTGTGAGCTTAGGGTTTTTTGTTTTCTTTTCTTTAGCTTCCTGTTGTTTCCATCTAAAATGTTTTAAAACCTTTTAAGATCTATATTTAAAAATATTTTTGACTTTAAATCAACACCTTCCAGGTAAAGCAGGTAGCCTTTAATTAGAGTTTTGTCATGAAAGTTTCCATCAGGAGGCTGTCAACCACCAATCTTTATTTCTATTTTCAATATGAGAACACTCAGGCACTAACCAGGACTCAGAAGTAGATGCCACAGAGGTGTGTAGTAAGAAACAAGTCCATTCCCAAAGGATTTTTATAATGTAAACAGATAAGATGGTAAAAATATCAATATGTGAGCGACAGAAGAGAGACGTGTATGGTGATTTGTTCACTAGATATGCAAATTAATCAGGGTAATCTGATTATTAAACCATCCACATCTTCTCGTTTTGAATTTCAAGAAAAGATATGTAGTTACATAGTACTTTGGAATGTGCTATATCAGTTTCAAGAAACAAGATCAGGATGTCAATCAAAATAACAAGCTATAAAACTGATCAAACTGAGTCTTGGGGAGCAGATTTTGCTTGTTTGCTGCTCAGATATCAGGAAAGATGTGGTCTGACTTAGTGCCTGCCAGGAACCTGCCTGTATGGCTACATCTATACTTTGAAATAGCAGCATCCAATTTTCATGAACTAAGTTTCAACACCACATAAAAGTTGGCCTTGCCCCCCACCTCTCTTACATCTTTCAAGTGTGACTGCATTGAGTTTAATCTTCATTTTGTGACTGTGTTTCAGTCAAGAGACTTTCAGCCAATACAACAAAACCCAGTCTTTGAACAGTTCACTGTCTTTTAAAGTTGCTTCAACCATTTCCAAGCCAAATCTAGCACATACAGTCACATTCCCAGGTTCTTTGAAAGCATTGTTCCCATTTCCTCAGTTTAATCCTAGTAATTTCAGCTGCAGTGTTAGGATATTTTTTTCTACATCTAAACTGTAATAGAAGTATGCAATATAATAAGCTGTATAAATAAGCTAAAAAAGGCAAAAAAATTTCACTATCACAATTAAAAAATTAAGAGCCGTTGAAGGAGTTTATTAGACAACAGGATTAAAAAAAATGAGAGTATTTCACATAATATACCCTTACATTGGGCAGCTCACTGCTCCAAAATGTTAGTGGGACCAAACACAGAAACAAGTTATAAAAGAATTAACAAAATCATGGAGGACAGTCCACCTGTGGCTCTCAAATAAGATTATCTAGATGGAACCATCTTCTCAGGGATACCTGATTCAATTATGTCTCAGGGAGTGTATTGAGGTTCACACAATATTTACTATGTCTTTGATTTCCTAAGTATTAACTAACAACCAGGTGATGACAGGATACTGGACTACAAAGACGCTTTTATCCAAGCAGTCACATTAGGAGAAAAACTACAGTAGCAAGAAACTTCCCAATAAACTTCATCTGCTCAATTTCACATCTGTCTACCTAGTCTTTTCTTAAAGTTTCTTCCTCTTTAGGTTTTACGATTGTCTATTGCTTTCACACTGGATTTCTTTCTACCTAGTAAAGGATATGGAGTCCCTTTGAATGAATATAAAGGAAAAAAATATGGAAGAAATGCCTACATTTTTTCTCCTCTTAGGAAAGAAAAAAATATCATTTCATAAATACCTCAGTCCCTATGGGGCAGGTACCTGCTCTACACCATCCAAGTCTATCATGTAAAGTCAGAACAGCTCTAAATTTAGTACAGGGTGAAAACTTTACAGTTATAATTTTGTCATTTACTGTAACAGGAATCTCCATGAAAAGTTATTTCACTTCCTAGAGTTACTCCAGGTAAACAAGGTTGTAAGGGACAAAAGAAATCCTAACCCTTTTTGTAAGAAATAGAGGGGAAAAAAACAACAAAACCCAAACCAAAAAACCCAAACCAAAACAAACAACAGGAAAATAGAGCTGGAAATTTCAAACTAAGGCCATCAAGCCCTTACAAAGTACAGGAAGTCTAAAGTTAATGATCTAGCAGAGCTGACAACCTGTTAACCTGATCTCCCTTTTACAAAGGGGAAATGTGGCAGTATAGTCAACAGTGATTTCCCCTTCATTCTGCTTTCAACTTCAAACCATTTTTCTTAATGGTAGCAAATGTCATCTCACACAATGACAATCTGCACTGTGAGGGTGCTGAGGAGCTTTCACAGGGTGCTCAGGGAAGCTGTGGCTGCCCCATCGCTGGCAGTGTTCAAGACCAGGCTACAGGGGCCTTGGAGCAACCTGGTCTAGTGGAAGGTGTCCCTGCTCATGGCAGGGGTTTGGAACCGTATGAGTTTTAAGGTCCCTTCCAACCCAAACCATTTCAGGGTTCTATGGGTACCATTCCCAGTTTTTCACAGCCAGAGTCAGGTGGAAGGTGAGCACTAGTTATTGTTCGGTCTCTTTCTTAATGCTTCTGAAACAGAGCACAGCAACTCAGTGACAAGAGCTTTCTGGAATGGAGAGTTTGTTTCTACTTTTTAGTGACTCTTCCTTCCACAATAAGCTTGTATTATCTCCCATCGAAGCTGGAACCAATACACCAGTCAAAACAATTCAGTGATTAATTTTAAACAAAAAGCCTGTTTACATGAATAATCATTACTCAGTATGCCTAAATATGAAAAGACTGCTCACAATAGCCACCTATTGTTAGAAGTCAATGCATTATGCATTGTTTGAATTAAACCAGGATCTATATTGCAGTGGATTAATCTGGCTGGTGTCTTGTGGATTTTTTTTCCTTTTTTTTTTGCAACCCATCTGCCAACTACAATAGGTTGTAATTTTGTTGAGCTTTTTATGCTGAAAAGTTATTAATACCAGATGTTCATTTCTTGGAGTACCCTAAGCACAAAACATTTCATAATGAAGAAGAAAATGTTAACAATTACATGTCCTAACTTGGTGGATTAAAGATGCTATTAAAATTCCAGGGTATGTCCTATGTTTAATGCATTAACTCCTTTTTCCATTAAGGGAGGCCTGAGGCAGACTAGGTTTCGTTTTGCTTGAGGGAAAAAGGAAATGTATTCATATCTCTAATATTGCTCTTCCACTGTGATTTGTCAAAAATACCATGAATATAATCGAGTTCTGGGGAGGACAATGAAAACACACAGGTCAGGGGTTTTTAGCTGGGATTCTGGAGATAAGGATTGACGTGCAGGGCTTTCAATGAATTTTCAACTGAGGTCAACTCTGCATTCCAGTGAACAAATAACCCATTGATGGAAAAATAGAAATGATAATGAAAAAGAGACAGCTTTATCAGAAAGGAAGATAAGTAAAAGACTTGATCTTCAGCTGCTCTAAATTGGTGCAGCTGCATTATTAATTCTAGAGACAAAACTCTCTTCGTAGTGTATCTCCCTCTGTAAATTTTGCTGAAAGCCATTGTTAATTTTCTGCAGCCTGTTTTGGAGGGAGTATAGCCTGGTTTGTTAACTTCCAGTGAACTCCTCCTGTCCACACTATTTAAGACATTTTAGATATTTCCAATGGATTTCTAAGGCCAAGAAAATGGAGGGAAGTAATCACTGCAGACTGGGCAGGCCAGAAATGCTATTTGGTATTTTTTTCATATTCCCTTTTCTATGTTATACAAGTCTCTGTGTTACAGCTTGCCTCCTTGAACTGCTCTTGATATGCAGCTCTGCTCCACAAGTCAAGAAGCAAGAGGACAGAGCAAGAAGTAACGGAGCTTTGAATCAAAAGAAAGGGCCGTGTTTGCTCTTATTTGGTGCCTTGAAGGGTTACAAGGCAAGGCACTGGCAGAACATCCAGACAATTTTCCTAGCAGGAGTGTTTCAAACATACCAGTTTTCATGTAATTTTCTAAACACGTGCTGGTGAGTAATCCATTTTGGTTTTGTATAAACAAGAAATGAAACTAATGCTATATAGTCTGGAAAACACTGCTGGGATAGACAGTGTTATTGTGGCTTGCTAAGACTGAATTGAAATCAAGAGGAAAAATAGTTTTAACTATTCACTTCAAAGAAGTACATAAAACCTGCAAAATTTGCTTTTATTGATTAAAATTTCTTTCTGTCTTTTGGATCTTGCAACGCATGTACATGGAAGCATCTTGGAAGCTGAACCCTATGCTGAAAGCAAAAGCTTATTTTCAGTTCTTAATTAAATTGATTTAGTTTTATATGGTAATATTGCTATTTTAAAAAGCAAATTACCTGGCATGCCACAAGAACAAATTTTCTGGCACTGTTGTGTCTTTCAATTCATACACCGTTAACTTTAGAACAAATTTTCTGGTACCGTTGTGTCTTTCAATTCATACACCGTTAACTTTCTTTTGTGTGGATATCAGTTAGATAATCTCCTCTCATTCAGTGCACAGAGCTCCCATTAACATCAGTGAAAATTTCCCGTTTGGAACAATTGCAGAATTAAGTGATAGGTGCACTTCAATGGCTTCCCTTCACTTTGGATAAGCCTTGCAAAGGTCAGATGTTTATCTGGAGCTTATCTGACTTACACAAGCCTCTGGAGGTTACTAAATATCATAAACTGAACTTTTCTTTAAAAAACTGATAGAACTTCCTAATCTGAACCTGACCAGAAATACCACAGGTAAAGGTTTTCCAGTGGGATTTTTCTCTTTTTGCAGGTTCAAATGCACATAATAATGAAGCAGCCACTTATGTCATTCCCACAGAAAATTCTTTATGAAGTTTAGTTGTAAGCATGGGTAAAGAAGTTGGAGTGGTAAAGGAAGATATGAGATTTTTTTTCTTTCTACTTGAACTAATTTAGCTGTCCTTACATAGGGTTTGAACTGAAATATGTAATAAGACTGCAGAGTTTTCCCCAGTGTGGTATCAGTTAGGTCTCTGTCTTTCTTCTTTTCCTTAAATTATATATTTCTGTTCTTTATCATCTGCTTCCTTCCATTTATGCATGTGTACCTGTAAACACACACACACACACACATACTTACATATATATTTATGTATGATCATTGCTCTCAAGAAAATACATAAGGTATATAGGCAGCAGTTCACTAGGTCTTCCAAACTTACAGATAGGCTGTGGGAAAATGTTTGCCTCAAGCAAGATTATTTCTTACAGTTCACAACTCTCTCTCCTACCAAAATAGAATTATTTCTTTTCCAACAAATGAAAAAGAGCAAAACAAAGATTAAGATTGAAATGATGCAACTTGCAAAATTTGATAAGCAGGTGTGGCAATTTAGTGTGCACTTGCAGAGCTGCTTTTCTTAGGTGGGAAGCAAAAAGAAATAAGAAAAATCCTTTCTCTGAATTCTTTTTCATCCACAATTCTATTGAACTGCTGCTTTCTCTGTATCTAACCTACTAAATGACTCTGTAAGTGCACCTACTTACGCATACTTGCCCTCCCATATTCTTCTTCCACATTAGATTCATCAGTCTTGTATCAGCATATTATGAAATGCAGAACCCTAATCAGATTCCTTTCAGTAGACATTTCTTATTGGTTTTTGTTTTGTACATTTTTTTGAACAGCTGTTTGACTTCTTGTTGCATATAAATTTTAGGTATACAAAACTGTATACCCAAAATATTTTGAGTATATTTTGGGTATACAAAGACTCTCACACTGCACCCACAGGGCAATAGGAATAAAGGCCACTTGGCTTACAACGTGCATCTACTCTTAACACAGTTTTTCTGTGTCCTTTAATCCTGAAGGTGATTCTGCACTAGTGTCTTAAATTCCAGAGATTTCTAAGAGCACTCAACATGAACACTGAATTCTCTAGGATACTCATGTCATGCTGGAATTTGTTTTGTTAAAGTTTGGAGACACCTTAGAAGTGCAATCAAAAAGTAATGAAGGAAAACAAAACAAAGCCAGGTAACACTTTAATGTTCATACATACATAGAGCCTGCAGTGCTTTGGAAGCTGAAAGGAATGGTGATCCATCCTGATATAAAAGGCTATTTGTCTTGTTTCTGCCTAATTCACACAAGATGTGTGCTTGGTCCTGCATCTCATCTCTAGGGAAGCTTGATCTGCAGCCCTGGCTCTAAGGCTTCGTGTCTTCATTTCAAAGTATTTCAGTTCAGTCTTTGCTCTGAGGTCAGCTGAAAGCCTTCAAGGTCTGTGGATGATCTGGCAGAGCTGTCCACCTCAGACCCACATATGAATGCTTTGAACTCTATTTTAGCATGAAAATTTACCTATGATATACAGTTTGCCATGGATGTATGTAGCCTACTGGCCTACTGAGTACTTAATGAAAGACAAAGATGACATTTCATACCTTTGAAGAGAAAATATAAAGGTCATTGATTAGAATTTTTTTTTGTCCCACTTTATAGAGACCTTAAATACCCATTTGTAATTTAAGCATATCTGAAATTTATTACTGCATTCCATTTTTTCTTGAGATTTTAATGTCTATTTTTAAAGTATTCTAAAAAAGAAATCTTGCAAAACAGACATGGAAGTCACATCTGAGAATGCTGATCCATAGCTGAAATCTTATTAGGAAGAAATTACTGGAAAACCATATTCATTACCAATACTATTTAGCAACTTACTGACCAGTTTGTCAGAGATGGAAGGACAATGTTATACTTTATTTTTACAGGACTGTAGTTACTGTTCCCAAGATATTAAGATGTAGCCATGTAAGTAAATAAGTATGTTGGCTTTTATTTTTTTTTTTAATTCCTAATAGAATATTATAAAATTCCTACTAGAATATTATAAAATGGATTTCTGACAGCTGTTCAGAGAACCCAGAATTCTTAGGAAAGCACATTGTTTTGTAATTATACCCAATTATGAAATGTTTTGGCAAACCTCTTGTATTTTACAGAAGGTTCCTTTTTGTTTTGTTTGTGGGTATTTTTCCTATAACGTTCCTGCAACGTACTCCAGACATCTTTAGTAAAAAATCTTTACTCGCATTTCTTGCCTGTAACACTACTATGCAAACATCAGAAGGAAAATTTCTGCATCTTATATTAAGACTATTACTTTCCAGACCAAGATACTTACCCTGAGTGGCTGTGCCAAATGTATATTTACCATGTAGGATTGACATTTTAGGATTAGCTAAATATGTTTTGCTTCAGTTAGGGCTCTTTTTACTGAGCAATCTTTGTTTCTTAGTAGAAGACATGTAGCAGTAGTCATGATGCACTCAGAGCACAAGTAAGGCCCTGTGAGGTGAGTTATTGCCTTGTATTGAACCAAACTATATTTAGTTGACTAAACTCAAACAAATAAAGACAGTTCATAATAGGTGGAAGTCAGGTCAGGTGATCCAGGAGGGATGCACAGACATAATTCAAATCTCTTTGTCACATAAGAAAAATCCATCCTTACTGTAAGAGTGGTCAAATAGGTTGTCCAGCAAGGTTGTGTAGTCTCCATCCTTAGAGGTACTAAAAATCCAACTGGATATGAACCTGAGAAACATGCTCTAGCTAACCCTTCTTTGAGTAAGGAGTTAGACAAGACAATTTGCAAAAGTGCCCATTCAACTCATCAATATTGTGATTCTTTATCATTAACAAAACAAATGTATGGGCTCAGACATTTGAAAAGACTCGAAAAGATCTTGTGTGCTTGAAAATCTGTCATTTTTTTCCAAGAAGATGTTCTAATAAGCTGTTCTTTGCCCAGGGTTGCAGCTCAGAGCTGAATATTTCTACTTCAGCAAGTCTCTTTCTTATTTATTGATGTACATGGACTTTCTTATTCAGACTAATACAGCGAAAGCACCAGTTCCTAGTAGCTTGCTTTAAGCATGCCACTGAAAAGGCTATATAGAAGCTATTTGAGTGCAATGTGATGGCCTGTGTCTAAAATTCCCCTCCTTAGCATAGCTAGCTCTGAAGAGCACAGTTTAGTCCTTGCAGTATGCAAACGGTATTGATAAGCTATTGAAAAAACTCAGTGAAGCACAACTGGAATGATACAGGTATTACACAACACCATGTGTGAGGAGCTATTACAGAGTCTAAAAATGAAGAGTTTTAAGAAGAGAAAGAAAAATTGAGAGAGAGCACTTTGTGGTCTTTGCATGAATGCATAATAAATAGAAGTAGTGCACAGTGACACCATATCATAAGAATTTTAACTTGTCCCTGAAGAAGAAGGCAGTGAGGAATCTAGTTCATGTTAATTGTTCATACTCTGGTGGGAAAGTACTTTAGCACTTAATTGTGACCTAATCAATGAGGTTGTCCAGAAATTACTCTAAAAATCTAAGTCACTTAATAGAGAAAAATTTGTTTTCTGTAGAATGTATGAGTCATCCTGTGGAATTCAATAGTAAGGATCTAATCCTTTATTAAATGCTGTATAATTGTTTCAAGCAAACAACAAACTATTGATTACTTGAAATCTTCTGTAAAGTTCTACACAATTTTCCTTAAAGCAAATGGTTTAAAGCATGAAACAGGAAGGCAGGATGATCTAATATTATTAAAAAATACATTATCAATATATTTTAATGAATATTTTCTGAAACTAGAATATAGACAAGACTGGTTAAATTGGAGTTTACATTCACCTCAGTAAAATTATGATGAACTAGATATGATTGCTATTTATTTGTTTAATTTAGGAGAGAAAAAAAAAAAGAAGGACTGGAAGTTTAATTTTTCCTATTCCATATTTTAGTTCTGGTGCTTTGGAGGAATATTTATTGGTTTTCTGTTTTGGCTTTTCATTTGGTTTGAGGGTTTTTTATGCAATACCAAGCTCTGAAGTTTTTGTATTCTTCTATAATTCTAATCCTAAAAATATTTTTAAAATGTTATTCTAATGTTTATTTTCTATAACTTTTTTTTTTTAATTTTAATTCTTTCTACAGTTTCATTTCCATCTTTCTTTGCAAATTGGCTAGCCACAGGAATGGTAACCAGTCCAAGCATAAGAACAACATGTGGATGTGATTATTTAGCACAAATCTTCCTCTGAAATGGTCTGCTGCTTATAGAAAACTGGATTCTACTCTTCTACAACCAGAAACATTTAGAGCTGTGACTTCAGTCTTTCATACTGCATGCTGTTGTTCAGAGCTGCATCTGGATATTGTCTGTTTGGATGAAGGACAAGGCACTATCCCACAATAAAAAAAACCAATAAATTAATTGTTAGCATGTTACCAGCCCAGTTTTGTTCTGCATTAAACATCACTCTCCAAATAATTTCTAGACATTTCCAGGCACTGGGGCTTGCACAGGACAAGAATTGTTCACAAAAGCTGTTTGGATGAAGCCAACCTGTCCTGGAAGGCAAGAGATACTAACATGTAGATGCAAGTGGTTGTCTGAAGGATCAGTTAACAGGACCTAGCACTTGACTTTTTTTTTAATTTTTCCCCCTTTTTTTGATTTATTTTTTTAATCTTTTTTTTTTTTAGGAAAAAAAAAAAAAAGAAGAAAGGAAAAGTAACATGATTTAAAGGTGGGTTTTTTATATGACAAAGCCACCAGCACCAGACACGAGTAAAACAGATGTTTGTCTGGAAGTTCATCTACAGGCCTGCTCTTCCTACAAGCCTAGAGCTTGTGTGCTCAAAGTGGTAAGGAAATGCTTTTTGGTCAAACCAAACGAAGGAATGAAAAAAATTAACTGGGCCATTTCTTACTGTCTTCTCATTCCTGAGTTCCAGGAAGGCTGTTTTTTGCATTTCTTAACCTAGTAGCAAAGAGCTAAGAGAAACTCTGGAGACTTAATGTACATACAGGATCAGTCTGAATCTTTGAGTAAGGACACAGTAAAATACATGGGTTCCAGCTTGGCATCTGAGATAGAGGACCCCATATTTCAAACGGAGAAAGGAGAAGGAGTTCTAGAGAGGTAGGGATCAGGTTATCACAGTGCTGCAGGATGTGCATACCATGCTCCATGGCAAAGCCCCTGAGCCATTCCACCTCTCCCATGCCATTAAGCTAAGCCTGCACAAGACAATCCTATGGAATGATGTTTGCAAGGAACCAGTACCACCCTTGGCAAAATTAAGTCATCCTTTGAGGAGATTGCAGGGGTAAAGAAAAAGGAAGAAAAGCACAATTCAGTTCTCTTCATAGTTCCTAAATTCCTCCCAGACACTGATTTTCATCGACAGAACAAAACCAGGATGATGCTTTGCAGTACTGCTGAGTTACTGTCACACACTCAGCATTGCTGTATAAACTGATGGAAAGTCGAGTGCCAACTCCAACATCAATAACAACTGTATTGAACCTAGTCCATGCAGTTTGTGCCAAAAAACAGTCCTTCATATTAATTAGTGTTGCACATGTAGAAACAGATGCTTCCTCTCAGTGTCTTTCTCATGACAGGCAGGATGAGTAGCTATTGAATAACACTAAAATCCTATGATAACAGTTTGCTTTGGGATCTTCTCTAGTGAACCTGTTTCTTTTCTTTCTTATGTAGTGAGATGCTTTTGCAGTCAGTGTTTGACTTCCAGACGAGTGCTTAATTCTGTAACAGTGAAAGTCAAACATTCCCTGCCTGCTTATTTGTTATGTTTTAACAATTTAAACTTGTAGACTAAATTGCATTAAGGAGTCATTGTGAATGGTTCAGAGTGCAAAATCATCATTACTCTTCTTGATCTCACACACTTCTCTCTCCACAAGATATGTCCTGTTGAGTTGAAGCTTGCAACCATGTACTGAGATGTACACACTAACTTCATTTACTGTACTGAACACCTCAGAGCCATGGATGCAGTAAAATAAACAACATCAATTAAATTATTTCCTCTTATGTCACACTGTAAACTTCATAAACATGTAAATTCAAAAATCTCTATAAACACTTCAGTATTATGAATCACTGCAGGGTATCACAGCTGGTTACCTGCAGAAATTGTGTCTGGAACCTAGTTCATCATTTACAGGCAGGCAGCAGATGTTAAAGGGAAAGTGTTTCATATAATCATCCCAAACACAAAATAAAGCAAGAGAAGCAGCAAGACACATAGCCAACACTAGACTTTTTGCATCTGTTTGATAGAATATCAGGGATCTGAATTTTGTTAGCAAATCTATATAGGTGGTTGGTTGAGAGCATTCTGAAATGCTTTTGTTCTGAGCACCACTGCACTTAGGTTGGGCTCTCTCTGTGATGCAGAAATGAGACTTTCACGTGTGCTACAATGGCAAACAAAGCTGCTACCTACACTTTTGCCTAGAACTAACACTGAGTTGAATTAATATTCTATGGTCATTATGATCATATGTGTCTATTTGTATCGTGGTTTGTCAAAGAACCTTATGACAGCTGGGTGCCTAAATTCTTCTGTGAAGCAGTTGTATTTTCCAGTTTCCCAGGCTCTATTTAGCATCCACCTCCTCTGCCTAAAAGAACCTCCACATAAGGTGATTTATAGTGTTATTGGATAAGCACCTGACTTTTTGACCCAGCAATGGCAAGACTTGTGCCTGTCTATGATGTATTGCAATCTAGCTGTTTGCCTGCTCCAGATTAGAGTATTTTACACAGCAGTCCTGTTACCCAGGCTCAGTCTGTGGAAGCTGTGATCTGTCAAACAGTGCCTCACATGCTATTTCTATTTACTCAGGAGGTGGTGGAAGGGCTTTAACTCTGCAGCTCAAGGGCTTCTTTTAGTGCTCCCTAAAAGAAAAAACCCTGGAGACTATCTAAAGCTCTCATGGGTTGCAGCAGTGGTGTACCAATGACTCCAGAGAAACAAGGGAATTCATTTTCTTGGCTTTGGGACCTGCTTTTATTGCTATTCCATCTGTATTTCCCTTCTTCCCAGTATTTCCCACTAGGCAACTAATCAATTTGTTTGTGAGGTACTTTTTGACCACTAAAATGGTGGTTTTCCTTCAATAAGAAGAATCCTGAGGAGTGAAATTATTGATAAAGATGGGCCATAGAACAGTTGTAAAACTATACATTCTGTAGATTAGTTTTGTAACACAATACTCAGGCATTCTGTGACAGGACAACCCCTCCTCCCTTCAAAAAACAATGTTGAATAAAATGAAAATATAACCAATAGAAATCCAATCATTTAAAAGAGGGATTTTAGGAAAAAAACATATCTAGTAGGAGCAAGTAGATACCAAGGGCAACAAGGGACCCAGAAATGTGAAAGCTTCATGTAACTGCTCTGTATCAGTAAAAATGTCAGCCAGAGCAACTGCGTTTTAACCTGACCTACTTTTTACCACTATAAGCCAGAGGGGAATAAAAAAAAAAAGCAAAAATAGGTCAGGTATTTGTGACTTGAAACAATAAACTATGTGAGGGGGGAGAAATATCCACTCATTCTATAATAAGAAGCTCTGATTATATTCTTCCTTAAAAACCATTATATACTATGATAAATAAACCATGCTCAGCGAGTCTGATGCATAGCAGGGTATTTATTGATTCTAATATTTTCTGATTTTGGCTGATGAAGTCCCAGGCCCAATGTTTATGAGTAAAATAGTGAAATTTTCCATTTATCAGCTAGCAGTTTACCTTGGCATTTCTCCAATGTGCAGCAGTGACATTTTCTTCCACTCTGTTAAGGTTTGTCCACAGGAGAGATGATTCCTGCTTGCTGATTCCCAGAACTAGGAGATTTGCAATTTGAAGACAAAATAACAGCAGCAGCACCGTGTCAACTATACTAAGGCTTGCAGCTTCAGCTCTGGCACAATGGGAAGTCTCAGTTAAGGACCACTGAGCACAATGCTCAAATGAGTCTTTGGAGACTAATTCACAGAACCAGAGGCTGATTGCTGCCTCCACTGTAGGTAAGGAAGGCTGAAGAACTGAGTGTAACCCTTAAAACGACATTAGCCATAAACTATAGTCCAGGCCTTCAGCATCTGTAAATCAAACTGTTCCACTGAGAGTGAACTAGGTCGATTACACTTGCTTGTAGCACCTTTCCCTGACCTTAAGCAGCCCATTCATTCCTCATGTTTCTGACTAATATGTCTCTGTATATACATAATAGGTATCAAATGAAGGTTGTTTTTTAGGCTATTGATATTTACTGTGTTGTTCTAGGTTGCTCTTTTCCCTCTCCTGCTACTACTGTTTACAGAAGGAAAGGGAAAGGGGAAGGGGAAGGGGAAACAAAAGGGGAAGGGGAAAGGAAAGGAAAGGAAAGATAAACATCTAACAGACTGTATAAGCATGTAAAGCCTGCTCTGGTATCTTTTCATTTCTTGCTTTTCTATTAGAGGGAAACAGCATATGTGTCTTTTATTTTTAATCTGCAAACAATTTCTGCTTCTATGGAAGTTAACCTAATAGAAGAAATGAATTTTTATTCACTAGTCATGCCTTGTTTACAGAATTCCTGACAGTGCTTGAGCTGCTGCTTTCTGTCACTATGTGCTATCATGTGAATTTCATCTAAACATTTTTGTATCATTTGTTACACTTCCCGATTTTTGGATCTGTGACCCACCTCTGTCTATTGGCATGTAATTGTATAGATCTCATTCTGCTCAATGTATAAAGTCTTACTCAGGTCATGCTTCATAAATGTGTATTATATGTGTTATAGGGGGAATAATAATAATAATAAAAAAAAGAAGTGCACTCATTTTCTTTTTTTTTCATCACTTATTAAATAGTAAGTTTCATCAACTGGGGCCTGTTCTTCCCTCCAGAAGAAAAATCATGATCATCCTCCTTAGGACCTTTGTTGTTCTCAAAAAGGAATGAAAACACCTAAGTCTTTTTCTCTAAATGGATAGATAGAACTTCCTGACATGCTATAAAGTACCTACAATGGACCTGAAAACACGGGCCACAGGATTTGTTTCTAGAAAGGCAGGGACCTCAGACCTGCTTGTGACTTTTATTCTAATTTTGATTTTTGGCTTGTCATGTTATGTCCCCATTATTCACCCTTCATTCTCTTACTCATCCATTAGAATTCCCATTTTCCTGCTGACGTCTTCTGGGGTCCATTACACTTCTCCACAGAGCTCCCTTACACATGCCTATCTCCCACACAAAGTTGACAACTTAAAAAAAAAAAAAAAACAACTTTTCATTTGTGATATCTCCCTTTTTCCTGAATATTTTTTTTTCCTTCTGTTCTGCAGAAAGATCACCTTTTTGTTGATATTTTATATGTAACCTTTTGTTTTTTTCCACATCATTACCTTACTGGCTTGCTGCACTATCTAATACAGTCCACACAGTGGCAAATCACCAAGCCTCTTCCCACTGTAACTGCCTTTGCCATCTGGTGTGCTCACTGCATATCATCTTGCCTTTCTGGCCACAGGTACTGGACAGTGGAATGGTCTTAGCCTAGAAATGCTTCCCAGAAATTTGTTTTGTGAATAGTTTGCCAACTCCAGTGTAAGGACTGAGATATGAGCTCTGCACATTCATTTTGTGAAAAAAAAAAAACAACCAAACAACCCAAACCCAACAGATTTTAAAGTAAATTTATATTTGGTTGTAAAATATATACATATATACTATATATGAGTGTCTATATAAAATATAGATACAAATGCATATATACTCAGTCACTAAGGTGGGTGGTCCCAGTGCTGGCATGATGGGCAGTGAAGAGTTCTAGTGTACACGACATGTGGTGTACAGGGGGAGGTTCTGAAAGGGGGAACCTCTGGAGGAACCCAGTGAGGTGCCAGGAGCCCACAGCTTGTGCCATAGAGGGTGGCTATTCTTTGTTCATATCTCAGAAAGAGCCAGGGATTGGCTAAACCAGTCTAAGAAGTCAAGGATAGCTTGGGTAATCCCATCTATTCTTCACTGTAGTCTCGTTAAAGTTGTATCTTCTGCAAACACCTAATTTAATAGCTGGGTCATTTTTCTCTTAGTTATGAATCACCTATAAACTGTTGGTTATGCAGATACCTTAAACTTGGGTATGCAAATAATTATACAACACAGGTTTACATTTAGAACCATAGAAAGCTAGAATCATAGAATCAGCTAGGTTGGAAAATCAAGTCCAGCCTTTATTCCAGGACTGCCAAGTCCACCACTAAACTGTGTCTAGTAAAGGCCTCATCTACACATTTTTTAACACTTCCAAGGATGGTGATTCCACTGCTTCCATGAGAAGACTCTTCCAATGCCTGGCAACACTTTTGGTGAAGAAATTGTTCCTAATATCTAATCACAACCTCCCCTGGAACAGCTTGAGGATGTCCCCTCTTGTCCTATAGCTTATTACTTAGCCCAGCCACCTCCTCATTTCGTCCTCTGTTGAGGCAGCTGTAGAGAGCAATAAAGTCTCCCTGAGCCTTCTCTTCTCCAGACTAATATCCCCCCCCAGTCCCTCAGCCATTCCCCACCACACTTGTGCTCCAGGCCCTGCACCAGCTCCATTGCCCTTCTCTGGCCCTGCTCCAGCACCTCAACGTCTCTTCTGTAGTAAGGGGCCCAGAACTGAACACAGGATTCGAGGTGCAGCCTCACCAGTGCCCAGTACAAGGGGATGATTGTTGCCCTGGCCCTGCTGCCATATTGTTGCTGATACATAAATTTCTGATACTTGCTTGACATTTCTTTTGAATTTATATGTGCCAATTAGGTAATACTTGTTTTCTGTTTGTTTGCATTTTCTCTCGTCTTAACAGCAGATTAATGGATGCTAGATCTTCCAGCTATTTCCAGTCACAGAGGATATGACTGCTTGGCACTAGGTCAATGCTTGCATAAAATGAGTGGAAAGGGACCTTTAATGAAGGCAGTATTCCCCTCTCTCCGCACAATTCAGGAGCAAAGTGAGTTACTCTGCCAGCCCAAGCACTCTGTGATCAAGGCATGTAGCATCATAATGCCTCCATCCTAACAATTCAGCTAAACTGCTGGGCTGACCTAATGGTTCCTTGGAGGTTTTCTTTATCCCAGAGATAGAATAAATTGGGAACTGCACATTTAAAATGTCTACTGCAGCAGCTTATGCCAGAGCTAAGATACTGTGACAGTGTTTACCCAGAAAATGAAGGAGAAAGAAGTTAGGAATCAAAGAAAATATAAAGCAGATCTATACTGTACTCTGGTTCTGAAGATCAAAACATAACCAACAAGATTTTTTTTTCTTATATAGAATCACATTCAGTTCCTGTAATTGTTTCTAAGTGTGAAGAGTCTGGAACAGGATATGAGAGTTCAAAAGGTATACTTTCAGCTGATAGTTTTTCCCACTGAACCTAAATGAAAGGTGAAAACACCCAAGGATACCCCCTCATTCCTTTTACTCTTGCTTTCCCCAGCCATTTTAATTTCAAGAAGTTTTGTAAATTTGCAGTCCTGTAGCAAGGTGTACATGTCCTTCTCAGTTCTCTGTGCTCTTCAAAATGATGTCATTCTCTAAATCACTGTCTCCTCTTGCCACCAAAGAGGTGGCTGCATCAGCAGTTTTTTGCACAGATAGTTCCCTCTATGAACATAGAAGTCCTCACATTGTCACTGTGAGATATCTTCAGTTTGCATTCGAAGACCTGATGGTAGAAACCATGCATCATGTTTTGCTGAGGCCATGCTGCGGAACTCTGGAGTGTGAGTAGTGCTCATAAGGGATTTGTGCAATATCTGATGAAAAATAAAGCTGCTGATAAAGTGAGTTAGGCTCACTGAACAGCATCTGTGCTGTGCATACCTGTGTGCAGCCATGTCTCATTGCTTATCACATTGCTTTCTACAGCTTCGGGCTATTTTATGTCGTCCACTCTGAGACTGATAGTTGCTCCTCACCATAGCCCTCGTTCTGTAGTCAGCACATGTTTTGTCTATTTCCACAGCTCTTGTGAGATTCAGAAACTCTTTTTCAGAGCTACAACACATTTTATTCCATATTTTAGGGTCTGTTGCCTGACTTGCAGGGATCCCCCCTGGGTTGCTGTCTGACTAATGTAATTTCTGCAGCCTAAAGACAGCTTTTACAACAGCCATTCAGGCTTTCTTTCTGTTGACATTAGTTATCCTGCTGGTGTTGCATGCAGTAAATAGGAGCCTTTTAAAGTTCATATTCTTTATTTTTACACAATTTGATGCTACATCAGTACCTTTGAGAGACATGATTTATTTTACCAACAAATCTGGATGCCTTCTCAAAGCTATCTTACCTGTGTATTCATCTCAATAGGGTTGGTAACATCTCTGTTAAAGGAAATTTGTTGTCCATGCTAATGCTTTACCTCTGTTTAAGAGTGCTCAAGGGTGGTTTTAGAACTACCAAGTAGTATGAAACTTCTTGTGTGCCTAGCACTCCCAAACTTAGTATATATGCCAACAGGAGACAGCTAATAAAAATAGCTCCTGGGTTATGGCCAGTCTGGTTAGCTCTGCAACTGAAAAATACTGATCTCATTTGTGTGATGTTACAGTTCTCTGAAATACTGAATGAACCTTTCCAAACACAAGAGGCCGTTAGGATTTTAAAAGGATCCAAATTTCAGCAGAATCTTGTGTACAATGACAGTAACATCCATAGGTTATAAATTGCTTAAATTGTTGGTTTCAAAAACACCTTTCAGGAGGAGGTCCAAAATGGTTTTATTGTGTAAAACAATAAAGTTATTGATTTTAGATACTTCCTGCTCTACCAATTAAGCACATAAGAAATCTGTCATGCAGAAGGCAGGATTTTCTTGTTTTCACCTGCGGAAGAGCAAGAAAACTTTTTATGCTGGTTTGACATTCAATCTGATGCCTGAATAGTTATTGACAACATCAGTGAGATTAGATACACAGATGGAGCAGTGTCAAGAAAATAGATCATTAAGAGAGCTGTGGTAGGCTAACCTTGTTCAAAGACCAAATGCCCACCCAACTGCTATCTCACTCCCCCTCATCAAAAGGATAGGATGGAAAATCTGATGGTTGAAATAAAGACAAGGGAGATAATTTACCAATTATGGGCAAAACAGACTTGACATGGGCAAAAGGTATTTAATTTATTGCCAGTTAAATTAGATTTGGGTAGTGACAAACACAAACATTAAAGAACACCTTTCCCTCTGTTTCCCGCTTCCCAGGACCAGCTTCACTCCCTCATTCCTTAATCCTCTTCCCACATAGCAGCAAAGGAGAGTTGCACTATACAAGTTGGTTGGGATATTGTTATAAAGTTGGTTGACATATATTTTTGGGGTTATTTAACCACCTGACTCTTGGACCTGCCTTGTTTGGTGCTAGCTTTACACTAATAAAGGTGTCATGCAGCATCTGCCTTTGTGGGGGGAGACTGAAAAATCTCTTACAGCGCTACTGGAGGTTTGTCACAGGTAAACCATTAGAACAGGGATTAACTTTTGATTAAAATAAGTCAGGTTAAATACTATTTTTGTAGATTTTCCTCTTTCTAAAAAATGTATGTATCATTGAAAAGTTAAACTTGCTGCTATTCAGCCTATACTGTACAGGTAGTGTTAGCCTAGTGTTATTACTTTCAGCGCCTAATGAATCTGTGTGTTTGGTTGGAGAGCACGTGTTCCATCACGAACCATGGTCAGAAATTGATGCAGAAGGAGAAGAGACTGAAGTCCGTTGAGAGAATATGAAGGAAACGAATATGGAAAATGATTTACAAAGGATGAACTTTTCAGCTGTTTCTAACTAAACTGTATAACTCCGATTAAACCATTTTAATGCAGTAATTTTTCACTTAGAGTTACCAATCGCAAAAATTGGAATATCTTATCTGTTCAACAATCTATGGTCATGTATCTTGATAGCTAATATTGTCAATTTGTTTTAAAAATAAGGCCCTGTGCCTCCATATTAATATATATCATCATGTACTCATCTATTTCTTGTTTGTAGAATGAAATTTATTCTGTCACAAGTTGACAATAAGCAGTGTGCTAAAAATGAGCTGAATTTATTTTTTGCTTGTGATGGAATAAGGATATTTATTTATTCAAAGATTTGGTCTGTAAAAGCTTAATCTCATTTTTGAATGTTATTACATAATTTCTCTGTTAATCACTTTGCCTATAAACCACTTCAGATTAATTTCATTGTATTAACCTTTATTTGGCATTTACAGCCATTCAGTTTGATTTCTAACTTTTTAAAAAAATGTGTAACCCAAACCACTAATAACTAATTCATGTGCACAGAAGCGAAAACATTGAAGGGAAAATCAGTGGCTTATGTTAATTTAGTAAGTAGTAAAAATTCAAATAGACTGATTTCTGAATTTAGTTTAAACTTAATAATTCTGGATAAATGGAAAAGACAATATCTGTGGAAATGATGAAAACAATTCAATTAGAAATTTTTTGAAGGCTATTGACAGTCCTGAAATAGAAACTTGCAAAAAAAAAAAAAAAATCCAGATAGGTTCCCAAAATGGTGGCTACCAAAATATCTTCATTTATGCCTAGTGGTTAGCGTGCTTAGCAAGCATATGAAACAGAAAGGCAGCAAGTCAGTAATAGAAGGAATGACTGTGTATCCTGGCCAACAGTACACCCAAAGGGCATATTTACGTTGCAGTACTTGATAGTGAATATTTAATAGAGTTGAATATGGAATAAGTCAGAAGGAGACACTGAGAATACCACATAAGATTATAGCGCACTCTAAGGAATTGGTTAACGTGTGTTCAAAGTCTTCCAGAAATAAGCAAGTTTTTAACATGGATCTCTCAATTTTGTGAGTTTTGGGTTTCTTTTTTTGAAATACTTCTTCTGGGCAGTTCTGAAAAGTGTCTCTCTTTTTCTAGACATAAAAATTTTGAGAAATATCAGAACAACTTCATAAAATTCTTCTTTTATGCTTGGGGTAAGAACATGTTATTTAAATTTTCCTGCTATGAAAAGTGATAGAAAGGACAAGTGATATATGGGGATAATGTGGTGCTTTGCAGCAATAATATTTTGGTGCATATTGAGGAGTTTGTGAAGGACCTTGGTTGTTGTCTCCTGAGAAATGTGTTCTGATTTTAATTCTACATAACAAAAAAGTATTTTTGTTTCCTACTAATTAAGAGCATCTTTCCTCAGTAGTATCCAGTCCCTGGAATTCTGTTACATCTTAATTGTAATGCAAACAATCTGCTTTCTGATAAAGGAAAATATATGAAATTGCAAGGTTATCAGAAACAGAAACAATTATTTTAAAAACTAGAGAAGCAAAATATCAAATAAAGTAAAAAAGATACACAACCTTACATGTGAAAAGTAATTAAGAATTTCAGAAGATTGGTTATATTCAGTTTAGTGGCAAAATAGCCTGGACTACAAGGGTAGGAATATAAATTACATTTATATAGAGAGAAATATGAATATAGGGAGAAGTAAATTGGTAGAAAATTTTTTTTTTCATAAGTGTTTTGGATTTTGCTTTATAATATCAGCCTTTTGTACTGTAAGTCAGAAATCCATTTCCCACAATATACCATTCCTTATTAAGAAACAGTTGCTTCCAAAGTTAAATGGATCTTGGGGTTCTCAGCATTATGACACACACTTTTTTCTTTTTCTGTTTCTTGAGTACTGACAGTCTGAAAAACATGGGTTGCATTGATCCATTTTTCAAAGCTTATACTTCTTAGCTTTGAAATAAAGCATGAATAAGATAATAAAATAAAGTAAAACAAAAATAAATAAACCAAAACAAAACAAAATTCTTGAAGTGTGACATATTCAAAATGTGGTGTCTGTCTTTGTGTGCTTGTCTATACCATGGTATGAAACTTTTTTTACTGAGAGATGTGAGCAGGTGACTGAGACCACTCAGTAGTTCAATTCAAATGCCTTTGAATTTCTTGCTAGTTATCTATCCATTTATTTAAAATATCTATGCAACTCAAAAGTTGTAAACTCATTCTGTAATAATCAATTGAATTTCATTTACACTTCAAAAACATTGTAGACAGGTGAACAGCAGGTATCTGCTGTAACCATAAGAAAGGCTAACAAATGAGTAGCTTTCTCAAATGTTATTCAAGGAAACTTTAAAATAAGGGATCTACATTCAGTGAAATTTAGCACAGGTCTTGCATTTTAGAAAAGCACGTCACTGTTTGCCTATCACTGTTCCTATTTCCGCATGGGTGTCTGGAAGAAACCAGCCAGGTGGAATAATGACCTCCACAGTGGTTTGAAATCAGTAATTTCTATGAATACTTTTAAAGTTGAGTCATTGGTGAGCTGGTTCTCAGAGCTGAGATGAGAGATGTTAAATGATTTCTTTGCTGGCTTCTACAGAAGTCAACAAAAATGTGCAGTGAAGATGTAACCAGGGCAGTCACCTTTTTGCCTCCCTTAAGTGGAAATATGAGTGTTAAAAAGTGCTTCTTTAATTTATGAAGTAAAAATATTAGAGTTACATAAGTTTAAAAAAAACTATTAATTTTGGAGGCATTTTTTCTGGCCTAGGGATCCCAGACCTGGTGGGACAATGTCTCTTGAAGTCCAAGTTACTTCAAAAACATGTTTCCATATTCAAACTATTTAAAAAAAGAAATCACAGCTATTTCACATTCAGTACAAATCCTTCCCTGGAGGTCTGCAGTGAGCTCACAATTATAATTGTAAATTTCCAAATGAAAAGTTTGATGTGCTAAGTTAGACTTTGTATTTAGGGAGGGAGATTCAGAAATCAAGATTTAATTGTTTTATACCTAAAGAGGAATGGGATGAAAATACCAGACCGCAACCACAAGAAAATATCCTTTCTCAAGACCAGAGAAAGCAAACAAACAATCCTACATAAATGTAGGCTCCTAAAAACCTACTTTGTTTTAAATGTAAATGAAATGTGCTTCGTTTCACTGTTCAATACTGCTGTGTAAATTTGCATATTATCTCCTTCTCCCTTTTCAGTATCCTAGACCAACAGCTGTGACTTGTCAAAACTTGCCAGCACAAGGGAAAAAGAAAATGAAGGGGCATATTGGAAACTGTGTCAGCTTATCTATTGCTTTCAGTAAAATGTAATTGCTGAAGATGCCATTAAGAGGTGTCTGAGAAAATGTGTTAAGGCTGCTTAAATTGTTGTTGTTTTTTGTTTTTTTTCTCCTATCTCCCTTTAATAGCAGTGGTGTGATACCTGGGAAGGGCAGAAGCAAGAGAAAGAACATCTTGTGTGCTCTTCTCACAAGTTCCCTCCCTGTGACAAAAGGCCTCTGAAGCTGATACTTCTGCAGTGGTTCTGACAGTCCTTCATCACAGGTGTTTTGCAGTGTCCTTTATATTCCTTCTTGTGCTCTGAACCCCTTCATCAGCCCTGCTCCTTTCTGAAGCTCAGTTTCACTCTTGAGGCATGATATATTCTACAGCAAAGAGCTCTAAGTTTCTGTGTTACCATGCAGTGAGGGGAAGGGAGCCTCTGTGCAAGAAAACACCTACAAAGTGGACCACAAAGCATTGTCCTTTGTACCAGAGAGAGAGATCAAGCCTGTGTCATTGGTATTGAGAGCATACTATAAAAAGAGGCCACATCTGGCTGGAGAAGTGACTAAGAAGATGGGCTGAATTCTAAACTTCAGCTTGATAATAGCACTTTGACATTGCTCTGGCTTTTAGGCAGGAAATTAAGGTGGCCATAGAGCAGTGCAACATCTGCTGCCCCAGTGTTTCATTCATTGCTTTGTAAGATTCATACTAAGATTCAAAGGTTGCAGTATTATGTGAGCCATGGAGGACCTCAATCTCTCTCCGATGCCTTTTCTGGCCCCAGAAGTGAGTCTCTACTCATAAGCATACACTGTAACTTTGGTCTTCTGGTGCATTACTATTATGGGGTATTGCAGTGAGGGTAAGTAGATGAGGCACTCTAAGAGCTCAGATTGTTCACTGAGCTTACTACACAGAGGTGAGAGCATGTTCTTTTATCACTGTGGTTTTGTGTTTAAAGTGAAAGGGTCCTTAACTTCTGGCAGGACTCAGATACAAGTGGGAATGCTCTGGTGGCAGGAACTTAGTTTGTTGCTTGCAAAGGAAAGAAAGGGGGAAGGAAAGGGAAGAAAGGAAGGGAAATGGAAGGGAAGGATGATAGAAAGAATGATGGAGGGAGTGGTGGAAATCACTTTCACCCTTCAGGTGACAACTCTGAAGTTGACATCAGGATGTCAACAGTTACAAATGAGATCTATGGGCTGCCAGAGTGATTTACAGAATGTGGGGTTATCAGGTTGCAGTCCAGGAAAGGACTGAGCTGCACTAAATTATCTGTGCTTTCCTGATGAGTGGATCAGGATTCTTTGTGTTTCCTGGCTGGCCTCATTACGTTTCTATAATTATCTTTTTATTGATAAAGTGCCTGCCCTTGGTGAGACTCGAAGGATGCTGCACAATTAAAGTAACAGATTACACGAATGTAAGATAACTTGTCTTACAGAAAAGAAGGGTTAGTAGTTGGGATTCTTCCCTAATATTAGAACTAAGAAGGGAGTGCTTTCTTGGCAGTGAAAAACTCATCCATTCAAATGGGATATTTTCCAAAAACTAGCTTATTTCTCATTGGAACTGCTGACATTTAGTTTTCAACCAACTGATTCATGTCTTTCCTGTATGTCTTCATGGTTTTGCGACAAGTGATTTTCTAAATTCTAACTAACTTCTAGCTGGCTTCTAGCTCTGGAGTTTGATCCCTAAATTTAGGGAAAATTAGTCTAGGTATCAAGATACAATATTCAGTCAAAAAATCTGAAATTCCAAGCTGGGTTCTAGCTCAAATAGGAATGTGGGAATATAGCACAATGACAGAGATCCATAGAGCAATTTAGGCACACAACTTTTTATCTGCCAAAGACAATCAGGAGATTGAAGAGGATTGATGGCAAGCTTTCACCAAAGGGACTCATTATGACTGTGGTACTCAGTGATGCAAAGTGTGAGATGGATGCAGTAACTTTGATAGGAATTCATGAAAATAGGTTAAGGGTGTGTGCTACCAGTGCAAAGGGAAGAGTTAAGGGTCATTTTTTGTCATATCAGCCCAAAAAACTATCTGTTCACCAACAAGAAACATTCCAAAGACATCTGTCTTCTGTGAGCTTGTCTACCTGTAGGAAATCGCATTCAGATTTGCCTTTCAGAATGCACACCTTGGTGCTATGCTTAGGAATCAGCTGGAAATGTGCTTGCCATTCTCCAAATTAATTCTGTACTGTTTATCCATTTATTATCTAACTAAATAACACCTAGTTCTTTTCCCTCTTAGCTGAAGATCCTAAGCAAGATGCTGTAAATTCAAGATTTATTCTTTTTGCCTTCCTTTTCAGCACCCAGATCTTGCCTTTTTGGACATCTAAGCAACAGCTCTACCAAAACAGTAAGAAAGCCATTTCAAGCCAGCTGACTAGCTACCGGGAAAAGGCAGCGGTGGTCTCAGGAAGGACCTATAGATGAGGTTTTGTGTGTGTCTTTACAATATCATGCAAAGGATATACCTTTCCTTTACAGCAGGCTAAGCAAATTAGGTATATTAATAATTGATCTATCAAATGGAGCATCTTTAGGGGCAGAGGTCAGGGAGTCTGTTTCTGTTTTCCTGTTTCTAAGCCGTCTGAAGTAGAATATAAAGGCTAAACCAGGATCTTGGCAAGATAAAGACTCCTGGTAGCATTTACATGACTGCACCTTGAAGGTGATGCAGGCTCCTGAATGCTTTGTACTCAGGATCCCAGTCACCCTCCACAAAGTTAATATAGGGTCAATAACTAGAAGTTTAAAGTAGAAAAAGGATTTAAGTAGCCCAGACGTGAAGGCAGAAGGAGATTCTCATTAATTTTGGTGTTGTTTGGGTCCATATAATTATGCTAAATCTTTCTGCTTCTGTGAGATTAAGTGCACTGTGCAAAATAAATGTTTAGTTAGACTTTCACCTTGTGGGCATTGCTATCATTCTTCTTTTAATTACCATACGGTTTTTAATAATGATGGGTAACACTTGCCATACTGCTTCCATATGCAAAGCACTTTGCAAATATGAAAGGTGATTATGTCACCAGTTTTCTATAATGAAACGATACTAGAGGAAATACTGGGAACTGTTTGTTCTCTGCATTTTCTGATGATTAAAATAATGTTTATATAAATAATTTAACAACTCCCCCAACTTCTTATATATATGTGTCTGAAAACAGGTTTCTGACTCCTTTGTTTATACAGGAAGCCAAAATGAGTTCCATAGGCAACAAACCTTAATTTCAGAGTATACAGATGTTCAAAATTGCAATCAGTGTCTAAGCAACCATTACAGCCTGTACAAATCTAGCCAATTCAGACAGCAGGATTTTAATTCAACAAGCCGTATGCAAATGCTTGTTTTGGACTAAGTTGCATTTCTGCTCAGCCACTTCAGCCCCCTGATTCCCAGCATTGCTACACACTCTGCCAACAGCAAAGGTAACCAGGAATAAGAAGCTCAGGGAACGATAGCTATGAACATGGCAAAATGAAATATTGATTCACTTGCCTACCCTTTATAAAACTTCTGTGTGTAGGATCCAAGTCTGATGGATGACAAAGGCATTGCAACTCAGTCCCATTAAACATGGCGATCCAAAAAAGCAATATCTGCAAATTCTGTGGCCCCATTGTAGAAGGCCATCAGATTTGTCTGTGGATATTGTTGCATTTATACTTCTCTAAGATGATGAAAATCTTATTCATAAAATTATAAAATCATAGAATAGTTTGGGCTGGAAGGGACCTTAGAGTTCATTCAGTTCCAACCCCCTGCCATGGGCAGGGACAACTTCAAGCCCTGTCCAACCTGGCCTTGAACACTGCCAGGGATGATTCATGGGTGACTCATCTTCAACAAGTCCACAGGTTCACAATGCCAAAATCTGGTCTGACAAAACATCCCCGGTTCCTACTGTAGCTAATTAACACACTGAATGGAACTCCATCTGATCTGTGCGGGCTTACATTAATGTAGACTGACTCATGACACAAATTTCACTGACAGTATTGAGCAAGCTTTCATGGACTACTAAGCAGCAAAAAAGCTTATGACCATCATAAGTGTAGATATCTACACTGCAGACCTCTATGTTTAGTCAGGAAGCTCTTAGCCTTTATGATTGAAGTTGTATGCAGAGATGATGCTTTATGCACTCTATTACGGGTTACATACTTGTAATATAGCCTTTTTCACTGCTATAAATCATCGAAAAATAGTTGTAACATCAACTTAGCATACTGTTGTGAAGTAACTGCTGTTTTCTAGCCTCTACTATCACTCCTTCAACAAAATAACAAGTGTTCATTGACTTTGAGAAAGTTCAGTGGGTTGATGCTTACACAAGAAGCCTTTATTAGAGGAAGGGGTGACAAAAAGCAAAAATCTTACACAGATATTATTAGCTATCATTAAGTTTTTAAGCATTGTCTGGGAATGGCTCATTATAGTTATTTTTCTGTTGGTCAGTAAGTGAAGACCATGTAGAGAGTTCTGTTCAATGATTTTTTAGTGTATCTCTAGTTGCTTGGCAATCCATGAAGTAATAAGTGACTATTAGCATTTGAAAACAAGACTTTTGGAAAAAGGACAGTGTGGGTTTAACCTATTGGAATTATATAGATTTATTTTTTTCCCAATCACACTGATATACTGTTAAGCCTGGCAGGGGAAAGGAAGTTTTCAAACCAAAACTCAGAAATCAAAAGATTGACTTCAGTAGTTTATTTAAAAATGTCTCAGAGACTAAAATTCAAGTCAAAATTATATGTTTGGTATTTAAACAACTTTGATGCACAAGCATGTGGGGAACCACAACAGCTGTACTAGTACAAGGAAGAAAAATGTCACCCGAATATTGCAGCAGCAGGATGGATCCAGGTTTCTTTTGGTATTTCTTGAATTAATTTGTGAGTTTCAAATATAAATGTGCGTTCTCTTTTGTTGTGTTTTTTTTTTTCCTTCTGCTATATTCCGTCCACTGTTTGCAAAGGTCTTAATTAATGTTCTTCTGCAAGTTGTAGGCATGTTATCATAATATCATATTATCACATTCTGGTTGGTGTTAAGGCAAAATAGAACAGAACAATCTGATCTCAACATTTTGTTCACCATCATTCAGCACCTGAGAAAGATAAGAACCTCCCATGAGTAACTGGGAAAACTCCCTGTGTCTTTGCACTCAGAAGCCAGTCCTGTCTATCCCTCACGGTCCTCCAGAGGTACAGCTTGCTCTGGGCAAGTGCTAAATGCATTCGCAGCATTGCTTTCCTTTTAGGCATAATGCCTTGAAAGCAGAATTGTCATTATTGTGAAATTGCTTCAGCCAGCACTTAAACTCAATAGGACAGTATTTAAAACATTAACTGCAGACTTCCAGCTGAGGTCTTCAGCTCTTCTTTTCTGTCACATTACACAATACAACTGCTTTATGCTATTTGCCCTTTCCTCCTCTTTCGTAGGCTTATCTCAATAAGGCCTGCCTCAGAGTCACTGGAAGGAAGAAAAGAGAAGCTGAATATATCTGACAGCACTTTCTATCTGATAAACTAAAGTTCAAACGAGTGGAACTCTTTTGCCTTTCAAAGGCCTTCAGTCCCCTGACGTTTTCTCATGCTATATAGCCCTTTCTGAAAAGCAGGGACTGCTGTCACTTTCTTTGTGCAATGCAGTGGGACTAATTCACCTCTGATTTCCTAACTTTGATGAAGGATAAATATTTCTGCTGTGGGCATGGGGAGCATGGCATCACTCAAAGGGAAGTATAATATTATTGACTTTTTTCTAACTAACCATCAAAATAAGTTTTAGGGTTATTTAGAGATATCACACTCCAGTCCTTTCTAGGCCAGGTTGTTCTCTATTCTTACAGTGCCAAATAAATGACCACACAGAAAGTGTTCTGTTTGACAGGATTCACTTCAATGATCTCTCAGATCAAGGTGAGTATATTGATTAGAGCTGGGTGGGATAAAAGTTACCCTTCAATAGAAACATTTTCTAGGCTCTTCAGCCAACAAGAAGGCATACAAAACAAGGCAATGTGGTCTTTTCATCAATAATTGGCTTGGCTATTGCAGACAGAGAAGGTTGTTGATCTGACCTTCAGGAGGTCCGTGATGTTGCAGACCAAGGGATGCACCCTGAATATGTTCAAACCTCTCCCTTTCCCTGGAGATGAAGCTTTCTGTGCACATCTAAATTGAATGGCAGGATCAGACCTAGCTGCACTGGTTTTGTTGTTTGAGAAGGGGTGGCCCTGAGTCTTTTTCTGTTAAACTCCACTAAAGCAAAGCTAGGCCCCATTAAAGATTAATTGTACTTTGAGTTTGATGCAACCTCAAGAACAAAAGTTACAGTTTTGTTAAATGACTCTAGCTACTAAAGTGAATAGTTACAAAGTTTACTACTGTGATTCTGACCTATTAAAGTCACATGAACTTTTTAATGTGCCAGGGGCTGCCACTGCAACTTCGGATAGATTAAGCTGAAGGCTCATTCACTGCTCTTTATACTTCACCAATAGATTTTTACAAAACAATTTATGTCTGCTCTGTAATTAGTGAACTCCAGAACGGAAGCATCATCAATACTGACAATAGGCAATACTCTTATTTTACCAGCTTCTCTACCTGTCCTAAAACATCTTGTCTCACTTTTGTCTTTTGATTTGTATCTCAAGATGTAGAGTGTCAAGCTGATTTTCTGAGTGAAGAGGCAAACCTTTCAAGAGGTAAAAGCTTAAGTCCTGGTACACTATGGGCTCAGAATCAGAAAAGTCCATAATGTAGTCATACATTTACTTCATGGTCCAGTGACAATATTTGATTCAGGAGGAAACATGCACATTGCTGGTGAGAACTCTTTGAAAAGCTTGTGATTATTACAAAACAAACCATTTAGCTATAGTTACAGTAGCATCTCATCCACTGTGAACAGGTACAGGAAATCCCTTCTACAACCTGCAGATTACCACAATGACCCCCTCTTTCCTCCATGACAGGATCACAACATGTCACTGATTTTTCATGAGATTCAGGACTGGCCACTCTGAAAGGAATCTCAAAGTGGTCTTCAGGCCAGATAGTTACCAGCTCTTACTGGGAGACACTTGACCATCGTGCAAGTATTAGTCTTATCGTAAATTTTAAAAGCAAATTATAAAATGTTTTTGAACATTTGGAAATGTGAAGAGACCTGTTCAGAAACTTCAGTGTGTAAGTACCAGATCTAGTTGAGTCATGGCCATCAGTAGAAGCATTCATCTATTTCATCAGGTGCAAATTGCCAGTGTGATAAGCAAAACAGTTGACAAAAAATAGGACAATTTTAGAATGGCTGAAATGTGGTTTTCTAAACAAACATTTCTGTGTTTCAGCCCTTTTTGAAACTTCAAATTTTATTTTGCTAGTAGAAAAAAGTTACACATGAAATGGAACTGTAAAATAAGAAGTAATATATTATAAGATTTTATACAGAAATATGGGGGTTTGACTTGCTGTGTGTAGTATCTTTTTATTTGTACTTTAGCCAAGCATTTTTCATAGGTCACAAATCTATTTCCACCGTCTTTTCGATGCACATTCAATCGGTAGAAAATACCACTCTCTTCTTTTTACAAGGATGGATTTGATAAATTTTGTCAGTAGAGGCAAAGTTAATTTCTTCTGAAAGTAAGAAAGAAATGAAAGCTGACTTGTTCTTCTTCAGAAAACTATATTATTATTTGTAGACTTCTGCAATTTCATGAAATAGTTATATTTTAAAATCGATCTACTATCTATATATTAACTCTTTGGTGTTGCTGTTGTGTTTTTTTTTTCTTTCCTGAGGGTGTTAGCAGGGAATGGATTAATTTTTAACGAGGTCAAGTTTATCAATGCACGGTAGCCTTATTCTGAGAAAAAAGTTTGGCTGTACAGCTGGAAAATGGAGATTTCAAGAAAAGGTCTTGGTCAAGCCAAAAAGATACAAGTTTTAGGCCTGCATTACCCCATTTGATTAAAATCAAAGCAAAGCAAATTTTGTGTTTCTCTAAAAACAGATATAATTTTTTGTAAGAACTGTATTCCATAATTCATTCATTAAAAAATTATATCTGTGAGAGCATTCATTCGTTTGGATCCTCTTATTTTTATACTAAAGTAGAACAAGGTGGCTGAAACCAAAATAAAAACTCTGATTTATGGTCCCCATCAGATTTATCCACAGCATCTGAAGCAGTCACCTTCCAAGGTGTCTGCCAAGCCATTCTTACCATGCTTGAAACCCCAGAACAGTAAATATGTAGAGACCAGGTGTAGGGATTGAAATATGCAAATTGGGAAAACCCAGAAATGTTCTGACTTTTGTGTGCTTTATTCTTTGGTGGAAAGGACAATCACAAGTGTAAGAGATTAAATTTTTTTCCTTTAATTTCATTCTTCATCTTCATTCTTCTTTCCTTCTTATTCATGTTATTCCTTTCCTACTTCTTAAGTGAAATCTCAGATCCCATTAAAAAAACAGATTTAGCTACGTAGGAAAACACAGAATGTTCATTCTGGCAAATTGCTCCATTTCTCTGCTGTTCAGCTATGTTAGCTGCTGTTAGATTTCATTGTCCCACATCAGATCCTGCTCCAGAATTACAGAAATATGTTAAATATATCAAATGAAACAATTAGTATTTCAATTTTTGCTTAGCTTCTTTTATTGATCTTTCTTGGGTTTAATATATAGGCTTGAAAATCAACTTTTTCCTGATTCAACTGAATGAGTTTTGGAATTGCCAGGCAATCCGATCGTAAGTTTATTGGGAAAAAGACCAATTCTACTTCTGCACATATATTGGAATCAGGAAGCCAGTTACAAAGCTGTTAGCCTGGGTCAGGATAGTCCTTAGAATTTTCTTCTGATTTAGAGTTTCAAATACATACAGAACAAAGAAAAGAATAAAATAAATATAAGTGCTAATGTGTAAGCACGTTATTAAAAATCGAAAGGCTAAATATCTTAAATAATAAATGAAAGAAATCCTGAGTAATATCAATTTGAGATAAAAATATTTTTCAATAAGTAGTTTTTCAATTAGAGATGTTCTTCCGTTTTATATTTTAAAGGGGAAATAATATCCCCCACAATCTATTCCCTTCTTTATCTCCTAGTACCCCAACCAAATATTTATTGGCAGAAATGATGTATTTTAAAAACCAACCAAACAAAAAACTATACCAAACAAATCAAACAAAGAAAAAATAAAAGCTCTGAAGCACTCAGAGCATGAACATGCTTGTGTCTTTACATCTACCTGCAATTCTTACATTTTGACACTACCTATGCGGTTTTAATTCCCGTCACATTTTCTCCCACAGTTACGACTTCAGGTCATGCATTAAGGATGATCTGAATAATGTCATATTCAGCAGGAAAGATGAGCCTTGCACTGCACACTTCTAGGTGGAAGCTTTGTGCCATCACACCTCCTAGAATATCTGAGGGATGCAGGTATCAAGCTATTGTACCAGAGGGTATCCACCCTGATTCTGTTATGCTCCATCCCAATTGCCTGATCCAGCAAAAAGCATTATGTTGCCCAATGCTTCTTTCTAAACCATCCTTAGGCTCAACAGGACAGCAAGTAAATCATAACTTTTGCACAGGAACTTTGTCCATAACAAAGAAACACCATGTTTTCATAAAGAGAAGGATTAAATGAAGAAAAGGAAATTTATACTTTATATATACTAACATCAATAGAAAATCCTCATCAGGGAACTCAAGAAACAAACCAACCAACCCTTTTTACTTAGCCTATCTTGAATCTTATTATTAATTATGTGGTAAGCAGAAACAGCAGGCAAATATGCTGTAAACAGGTCATCTGCTTCAGCAGTTGCAGCAGCAGATTTTTATGCAAAATCTGAGTGCATATGTTGGGTTATCATTTAAACCCTTATTGGGTGTGCAGTTTTGTCTTTTTTTACCTTATATTGAAGATAATGTAGTTTGCTTCTCTTAGGAGTCACACCTCACTAAAAGGATTTGTTCCAATCTGGTTTTAATCAGAATTATTGTAATCATTATACAGTATGCTTGGAAAATAAATGAATGAAAAGTAAGGCTCATGTTCTCTTAAATAACCTTTTTTTTTTTCTCTTTATTAGCTCTTACAGATTGGCACAGGGAACTTTTAAATCTTAAGTGCTTAGATATGGTTCAATAGTTCAATAAATCTCAGCATTTGTTATGCTAAGATTTAAAACAAATCATTCTAATTGTTTTCTTCTTTGTTTCAGTTCCTCTTCAGCATTCTGAAGGTGTGAGGTAGACACTATTGGGTTGTTTTTTTTTTTCTTTTTGAACTCCTGCATCTCTCCTTATCCAAAATGTATTTCTGTTGCTGTCTTAAATATCTAAGAGGTTCATGTTTTCCATTCGTAAAGCATACGTTTGGTTGGTTCAGAAACAAATCTCTGGTGGGGAATAGGCTGCATAGTGTATATGGCCATATTGAGCAGCCTGGACTTGCTGAACATAGCATGAGAGAGCAAGGAGGTCACAATGGGAACGAGTAGATGTTTTAGTAGAGACTTGTTGAAATTAGATTGTGAAAAGACAGCCTAACGCAGTAGCATGGGCTTCTTGATAACACACTGAAGGGTTGTTATACTAATCTTTCTCACATTAGTTCATTCTCTGTGGTTTGACAGCACTTAAAGCCTTTTGACCTCATGAGTTAAACAGGCTAAAGCAATGGTGGAGTCCTGTTATGTAGAGTTTGCCCCATGCGTTGCTTGGCAAGAAGCAGTTAGAAAACACTAATGAGCACCCCATGAGGATCCCCTAAAAATCTTTCTTGCTGAGTGTCACATGAACAGCATCAAAAAAGAATGGGAAAAAATACATGGAAATGTTTATAAACTTGATCATGTCTTGCTGCCAATTTAACCTATAACTGCAGTGCAGTAGGTGCTGCCAGACTCTGATTCCCCTGAATAAGTAAGACCCAGTGTAAATCTGGATAAAAAAGACAGTCTGAACAAACTACAAAGTCTCATCCCACTTGTGGTAGTAACAGTAAAACAAAGGGAATTGCAATCAGGGATTTAGACTGCAATCTATTAAATTTTGTACATATTAGTAAAATTAAGGATGAGACCCAAGCCTTATCACCTGAGGTATGAAAAACTGAAGTTGATGAGCAGTGAGTTGAGGATAGGGCAGCATGGGATTGGTGGGCAATGGAAGAAAAGGAACAATGGAGGTTAATTACGCTGCCTGCCTGACTTTAGACTTCTAGTTTAACTCCTAAGAACCTCTCAGAGGTGATTCAAAGCTTACTTTTCTACACTTGCTATATTAAAAGCTTAGCATACAAACTTGGATAAAAAACCTATATGCATAAAGCAAACATACCCACTTCCATCATGCTATTCTGTCTCCGTGATTAGAATAACTTGCAATTGAAATAACCATAAAGCTTTTTCTTCTATCATATTTGAGCCTGTGGTGCAATTACCAACTTCTTTTTTTTAACTGATGGACTCTATGGGTAAAAGATATTTGCATTTCTGCGAAGCAGATTTCTTTGAGGCACTGCATATGCATAGATAAAAAATACACTTTGCATCTCTATGCATAAATCTAGATGTTTATGTTGAATAGCACTGTCTAACCACAAAACTCTTAAGTGTCATTAGCATGGAGATAATGTGTATTGCAACATAATTTTAAGACACCTGTCATTTTTTGTAAAGCTAACATTGCTTTGGTTAAAGAATATATGAAATGATAAGTAATAGCTGGTGACTATGATTTGTGCAGTGAAAAAGAGGTATAAAATCTAGGAAATTCTTTGTAAGCACCTAGGAAATAGCAATAAGCAACTGCTAGTCATGAAGAAAGCACATCAAATCAATCTTTTTTTTCTTCTTCTATAAAATGGTTTGTTAATTGAGCAGAAGCTGGTAACATATTTTGAATTTGGTAAGACTTCTGACTTAGAGGTTATTTCCCCAAATAAACCAGAGCAATCTGGACTAGATGAAACTACCACACTGTAGGTGCAAAGCCAATTAGAAAGCTTCACTCAGGGTTTATTTTTCAACGGTTCATAGTCAAAACAGAGAAAAGTGCTGGGCAGGATCCAACAAACGTCTGCCTTCCTTTTGGAGCTATTCAATACTTTAGTTAATGATCCAGATGATGGAATGGAAAGTGTACTTATTAAATCTGCAGGTGACAACAAGCCTCAAGAAGTTGAAATACAAGACTGGAATTCAAAATGATGATGAGATACAGGAGATATGGTTCGAAAAAAATTGATGAAATTCATTAGGGACTCAGGCAAAGTATAATACTTCACAAGCATAATCAGCTGTAAAAATTCAGAATGGGGACCAGCTGCTTGAGCAGCAGCTATACAGAAAAGTATTTAGAAGTTGTAGTGGGTCAGAAGTGAACACTGCCATCTTCCTACAACCTCTCCCTCTATCATGACCATAAAACCAGTAGTATAGTCTTCAAAACTGTATGCTGTTATCATTCCAACTTATTCAGTACTAAGGAGACCTATTCTAGAACAATGTATTCAAAAGAGCTATGGAAAGGACAGGAGTGAGAGTGATCACATACCTGAAAAGCATGACAGTTTAGTAAAAACTGAAAAAGAACTAAACCATTCTGCCAAAAAAGGAAAAGACTGGAAGCATACCTGGTGACACTTTTCAAACAGGTAATGGTAGAATCATAGAATACCAGGTTGGAAGGGAACTCAAGGATAATCTGGTCTGGCATTTCTTGGCAAAAGACTATTGTATATGTCCCAACACCCTGTGCAAATGAATCTTAAATGTCTCCAGTACTGGGGAATCCATCACTTCCCTGGGGAGATTATTCCAATGACTGACTCCCCAGGAGTAACTTGTGCCCATCACCCTTCATCTATTCCATGTGACTTCTTGTAAAAATGGAGTCTCCATCTTCTTTGTTGCCACCCTTTAAATACTAATGATGATAAGGTCACTTCTGAGTCCTTGGATCATCTTTGTGGCCATTCTCTGGACTCTCTTCTGCCTGTCTGCACCTTTTTTGTATAGCAGAGACCAAAACTGAACGTAATATTCCAGGTGTGAGCTGAAAAGCACTGAGTGGGATGATGACTTCTTTATCTCTCTTGTGATGCCCTCGTTAATGTAACCTAGCATCCTGTTGGTTTTCTTTACTGCAGCTTCACACTTTTCACTCATATTGAGCTTGTTGTTTACTAGGACCCCTGGAGCCCTTTCCATAGAGTCAATGTGATGTTGAAAACGAGAAAGAAATATCCATGGAGGACAGGACTTTTTGTCATTTTCTGTGCCCCCTTCTGTACCAACTACTGCATCTGACAGCTGTACTCTTAGGCTGGCAGCTATACAGGCCTCTTTCTAGCACTTTTAAAAAGGTGTTTGACACACCTTATGAAGAATTAGTTGTAGACAAAATGTTTAAAGATCTCTCAGGCCAAGAATAATTGGCAGAGACCATTAGGAGTTACTAGAGCTTACTGGAAACAATGGCCTCCTACAGCCATCCTTTCCCAGCCTTTAGCAGGTTGGGAAATCTGCTCAATACTCAGTCGTTTTCAGGTGTTTGGTAAGATCAACCACAGATTTGCGGTTTGAGTAAAGTCCAGAGCCAGCTCTCTCACCACTGGAAATCAAAAAATTTATGTGAGCAAAAGTTATTTAACAACTACCAGAATCTAGTGCTACAAAACCTTATGTTAGACGCTATTATTGTTAAATCAGCCCTATACACATCCATTGTCTGCTCAGAATATGAAAGGAGATCGCACTTGGACAATATGCATCAGAGTGAAAAAGAATCAAATATCCTATTTTACCCTGTAACAGTTTTTTACATGCAATAGTACTGTTGGAGAAGTAAATTAGGTCTTCAGGGGGTCCTAATCACTAGGCTACAGACTTATGCTCCCACTTGTCCTCTACTGACTTTCATGAATCTCAAATTATTTTGCTATCCAGTAGATTACTTTCCTCAGGAGGGATTGAAGAATGACAAATATGCACAGATTCCCTCATTCTCCTACTCTGTTCTGCATCTAGACAGTGAAAGCAGCTTACTCAAAAAATAAAAGTAGCACTGAATCTCTACAGGTAGAGGTGGATATCAACCTGCACTCTCCAGCTCATGGGAGAGTCATTATGGAAGAAAAACTTAAGGCAGAGAGAAGAAATCAAAGCTGTTCCAAACTTTTGATTTGTGTGAGGCTTTCTGTGGGAATCTTTAATGGACCACAGTCCTCCAGGCAGAATCCTGATGAAGCAGAATGAGCTATATATCAAATATTACAGCCCTACCATGACAGAAATACGCTGTGGTGTTGAGGACACTACCAAAAAAGACAAACAACCACTTCTTGTTTGCTTTAAATCTGACAAGTGCTACTTTTGGTGATTTGGTTTTGTGTTGAGAAGATAGATACTACCATTCCCTGCTCATCTTCCCCAAATCACTCATGACTTTGTAGACCTACAGCATTCCCACAGTACCTATCTGCTGGTCACCAAAGCCAAACACAGCATTGTGTGTGAACACTGAAGGTTTTAGACATAGAGGACCAGGTTAATTTCACTGAAATCTTGTTATCTGACAAGATTAAATTAGTGCTGTAATTACTGTAGACTTTCCCTGTAGTCAATGCAGTGAACAAGACTTCACAGACTTCACGCATGAGTTTGGTTCTCCTTCAGTCTAAATGCATTTCTGAGATGCTATCACCCTACTTCTTCTGATGACAGAGGAATCTTGTCCAGATAAGAAGAAGAATTTGGCCTTGTGTGTTCTGCATGTAGATGGTGAGGTCCTTCACTCAGTACCTACCACACTGTCAATCACACAGCATTCAAAGGCTCAGGAAGTTTTAGATTGTTAAAGTGCTTGTTTTTCCATTTAGTGCTGAGAATGATTCTTTCTACACTCAAATGGATGTGAAACTGATTAATTTGAAGAGACAACGAATTTGTGTACTAACTGAACCCAATATCCTTCTATTTTTGCATATGTAGTTTAACCTTGCTCAAAAGAAAGTAAACCCATTCTATTGATTTCATCCCTTTCTTCATGTCTAGAAACTTTTCTGCCAGCAGAAAGACTGCCCTTTCTTACACCCTTTATGTTTCCAAAGTACACCTCAGGGACTGTACGCTAAACATAAAGTCATACGATACGTGTGATAGTACAGGGGACTCTAGTTAAATAAATAACTTTTTGACTTTGAATCCTGGCACGATAAACTGATGACATTGCTACTTTAGGGCCTAAATTCAAAAGCCTTCATCATTCAAGTCTTCTTTATGAGATATTAGTTCTACGGCATTTGCATCCTCTAATGAACATTAGACTTTCTAAGAATTACTGAGAGAAGAAAGTTGGCACTTTCTGCAAAATGGCAATGTATTTTCTTTGGAGGATAAGAGAGAAACATGCAAGTAAGGCTGAGCACTGCTTTGAGGATTTGACCCCCAAACAAATCAAATACAGGAAAAAAAATAGCATCACAACATGAGCATCTCTAATTTGAATAAACAACTCTAAGGAAATCTAAGCTAAAATTTTCACAGAGTTTGTGTAACATTATCTATTGTGACAACACAAAAGTTGAAGTATTTTTGACAAGCTAAAATCAATATGCCGATACATTTTTTGTTGGTTTTGTAGATTAAAAATAAGCTTTTCAATTTTCTTATATGGATGAATTTGATTGAAGAATCCCAATGTTAAATTAGCATTAAGAAGAAGGAAGGGCTCTCCTCTTCTGTGCAGACATAGCAGCTACAGTAGTTGGGATGTGGTCTGCGATGCAAAATCTGAGTCGCTAATGAAACACATAAAGTGAAAGTTAAATTCCAACCCATTCCTTCAGGATTTGCCAACTAAACTCTTTGAACACATGCTAATCAATTTCCATGTAATGGACATTCACTGCCCACTCTAACATTGAATTCTCATACATTTAGGAGCAAATATTTTTTAAAGGATTTGAAGCAGAAGATGCAATTTGTCAGTGACTATAGATGGCAATTGATTCCTTCAGGAGGTGTGAGTCTATGGCTGAAACTGAAGTCCAGACAACAGCTACATCACTGGCATTTTAGAAGTACTGTATTATAGCCTCAGCTGGCATAAAATGCTATGCACAGTGCAGCTACAGTGATTTACACCTGCAGAAAATCTGGCTAGCTTTAAAGGTTTGTTTATGAAGGTAAAAAAAAAGCAAGTAAAAAACAAAAATCACTTTTCTGTTTTCCTTTCTTTCTTCTTTACTTCTTTTTTATGGTCTTGCAAAAGCCAAGGAAGAAAAGTGAGAGCAAGCTGCTGTGACTGAAACAAAGCCTGGGATAGCAAATAATTACTAGCAAACAGCATAAGCAAATTAAAATGGAAAGGACATGCCACAGACTACTACTGTGCTGCATTCTTTGGAGAATCAACTCGCAATGGATTAGCAAAAATGTGCCTTGATCCATTATCGTGTTCTCCAGTTCAGCAGGCGAAAACTGATACTTTGGAATGGAGGTAAAGTGAAGTAAATGCTGTAATTTGTGACTGTGTGACAGCAAATGAAACTCGGCAAGTGGGCCAAGCTATCTGAAGCAAAACAATAATAGCTTGGTGAGCATATTAGGCAACCCCGGAGGAGAAGAGATGAAAGATTCAGGCAATAAGGAGAATGTATGTATTTTAGGTGTTAGACAGCCTTATTCTCAAGGCATTACAAACAATAAGAACATCTGAAAAGTGCATGTGGGTTAGGCAGAAACATATTTGCCCCTAGTAAACACATTTCCCAATAATACCTTGGTGAGAAGAACTAAAAAAAATATATTATCACTCTAGCTAGTAGATTCTGTTCAGATGGCATCTGGCTAGAGGTAAGTTGTATTATGAGACCTTTGTCTAGTTTTTATAATTTATGGGTTCAGTTTCATCAGATCTAGGATATAGCGTTCATTGGGTACTACACACTCTGAGGATTTATGCTGCATAGCTAAACATCATGTCTGTATATCTTTTCTCAGTAATCTCTGATAATACCCAAATGGGCATTTTATTTTAAACATCTGGATAGCCGTATGGTTTGTGAGAATTAAGGTGCTAAATGAAGAAAACAGCACAACCATAAAACCTTTCAAATAAACAAAGCTTTCTTTGGAACATTAACTCCTTTATAGAGAAATCTTCTCTGTTCCTAAAAATGCACTTAATACTTTATGTCTTAATCTCAAGGTAACACTTTTCTCTTACAAATAATCTCAAGGCGTTTAATGGTACCATTACTGTAGAAAATGATGAGATATTTGCATAAAAAGCACATCACCAGAAAGATATAAAAAAAAAAGTTCAATTTTTTTCCTTCAGCTTTTGTCTTTGTTTCATACTAAAAGCAGCAAAATACTGTTCAGCAGGGTGTTCTCTTCTACTCAGTAATAACACTGTCAGCATTGTCATAAAAATGGCTAAAGGTGTAATTTAGGGGAATTTGTCTGCATACTAATAATTGAATTTCTATTTGTTGACATTGAAATCCAGAAGAGAGGGAGAGATAATGCAATGTATTCAGTTCTTTGGTGGAGTCTGTTTTTACGTGTGTGCATGTCTATGTCAGTGAATGTCTGCATCTGTATAGCTCAAAATCATATGTAAAATTTTTCTTCCATGTGTAAATAATAAAAAAATGCTGAGGAACACTATTCTCAAGTCATATGAAGAAACAAAAAACATTGCATATTGCTCTTCTTCCAAACTATTTTAGAGATGCCAATATACTTCTTTTATATTTTATAAATATAAAACCGCATTTTTTTATATATATGCATGTACACACACGTATGAGACAGCAACCTTCAGTAATATGAGAAATCAAAATATGAAGAACTGGATATATTGCTAGCCTTCCTGGTTTTGTAATGCACTTTTCTTCATGAATGATTCTATCTCTATTATGAAATATAAAATTGTAAAATAATGTTGTTTGACTTTACTGAGGAATTCCAGTCTTAACTGAAGATTGAGTATCACAACCTGTATTCCTGAATTGACTTATTCACATGCATTTAAGTCTGTTGAATTCAGTGGAACAGGATGGATAAGTAAAGCTGATTTGGATAACCATGATTTTCAAAACTAGAACCTGGATTTTAAGGAGTTAGCTAGGTCACACTTGACCTATATTGCATCATCTGTTGTATGGAGGTTTCCTCTGATTTCCTTTAGAAGAAATTAGAAAATTCTTGTGCAGATGTAGAGATTTTTTCTGGTTGTTCATCTTTTGCATTCTTAATACTGAGAATTTGGTTATACAGGTATACCTACAGTGAAAGATACACATAAGGGTTTTATGCAAAAGACAGTGCTTGGGAGTTCTCTAGCTTTGTTTTGTTTTGAAGATCCTCTTAAAGCAGATTATCTAGTTTTTAGTAGGATTTTATTCTATTTTTGGCAAGAATGATTTTGGTAATTTTAAGGCATTATTTTGCTGGTGAATAAAACAGATGGTCTTGGTAAGACTGAACTGGTGTGGTTCCGAAAACCAGTAATTTTCACAGAATTTGATCAGTACTGAGGCATAGCTTAGCAATGGGAGAATCCTAGTTTCCCTGTGTATAACTGAACTTGCCTGAATATATGACAGTTGCTGAATAGTGCTGGTACCTTTGGAGTGATCCCATGCTACTAATTATCATTACTTTTGTGAACAAGCCAGTGACAGTCCACTGAAGGGCCACTAAGATGATCAGGGTCTATAGCACATGGCATATAAAGACAGGCTGAAGGAAATAAGAGTTTTTCAGCCTAGAGACAAAATGGGTAAAAGTGGCTGTAAGGGCACCCATAAAAGAAGCTCCCAAAGAAGGAAGATCCAAGCTTTTCTTAGAGGTATTAAGGAGGATGAGTAAAAACCTTCAGGAAAGGAAATTCTGATTGGAAATGAGGAAACGTTTTCCGCCAAGAAGCATGATGAAGTATAGCAAGGCTGTGGTATCTCCATCTTTGGAGATTTTTGGGACCAGAGTGGACAAGATAGTCTGCAACCTGAATTAGCTTTACTTTGATGTAGGAATTGGGCTAGAGACCTCCAGAGGTTCTTTCCAATCTACCTTCTATTGTTTTTTACTTAACTGAAGAACATAAATACAGAGTCTAATCATTCCAGGTTCCTTTTACAGTCAAAGGAAAGAATACTCTTCTGGAGGAATTAGTCTTCCACTGGTTATAGAAGGAGCCAAGCTCATCTCATCTTCTAACTTAGGTTCTATTATTAGGTATTCAAAGCTTTGTGTCCTGGGTTCAGCCACTTAAACCACGACACTTTGTCAAAACCAGATGCTAGTCTGTTGGTCTGGAGAAATACAGGCTTGGAGGGAACCATGAGTAATGACTTAACCCTAACTGAGCAGAGCAAGTTTTGCCCCTTTGCTCATCTTCTGAGGAAGACGTGTGACTGGGTGGAGAAGAAGAAAAGAAAGCAGCTAGGCACACAGTGCCAGCAGCATACTGTACTGACATGCAGTCTGTGACCTAATCTGAGCCCTGCTGGTAATGAAGAAAATGCAAAGTAGTATTAGCAACCAGTTCAAACCCAATCCTCAATGCAAAGGCGTTTTGTTTTTTTTTTTTTCTTCTCTCAAGTTCACACTCTATGCATACTTCTACAAATGCAAGAAAAGTATTTGTCCAGAGATTAGAAACTGCTCTAGTTATAGGGATTTATAGAAAATAAGGTCCTTGTGTTGAAGGTTTTGAACCTTGCCAAGTATTTATTAATGAAAGGGGGAGCAAACTGAACCATCTGGATCACCAATTTTATATATTTAATATACATTTTTATGAGAAAGAATGGCTCTTCAAACATAAATTTTACTCTGCTTCCTTCAGCAAACCAAATCTCTACTCTAAAGACAGTTCATCATTTTATGAAAAGCTGGGGCTGAAAGCCTCCTTCTAAGTTGTAAGGTCTAAGTCTTTGCTGCGTGGTGCGAAGGAAGGCAAGAGACTACACATCTGTGTACACATTTTCAGGCCTGACCTTTAAATCCTGAATACAGCCTTTTGTGTTTTCCCCAAGGAGGTGGTTAAGGCCATAACAAGCAAAAGAAATCTGGATGCATTTTCCTGTATTTTCTGCCACACATTAAAGGCTTGTGCTGCCCTCCGTATGTGCTTGTAAGAAATGGGCTCTTTGAGCACAGTTCTTCTTTCATTTCAAATAGCTCCTCAACAAACTAAATTGATTGACTTTGCTGAGGTTTACCTCATCAGCTGACCCACAGCTTGAGGTGCAGTATCAGGGAAAGTACTGCATTGTTTCTTTGGAAAGCTAAGTGGAAAATAAAGGAGGCTGTACAGCATGAACTGGAACAGTCCTTTTAAAACCAGATGAACAATGTAGACATCTTACAGGTGTAGACACACTCTGAAGAGCTTTCTGAAGGCAAAGGCAGATGACTTGTGCGTAGTGACAGAGAAAGGGGCAGCCAGAGGAAGGGGTACATGATCATTAGACACATCCAGGGCAAGAGGCAGTGGTTTACAGTGCAACTGGAGGGAGTTGTCCATGGCCAGGCGCTGGCCATGGTGCTGCAGGGCGGCCTCTGGGTGAAGAGACACCTCTGAGCCCCTCAGCCAAGCCGGGGACACGGGGCGGGGGGGGGTGGGGGGTGGGAGGAAACAGGTTCCAGGTAGGGCCAAAGGTGGCACAGGCAGAGGAGGAGGAAGCCAAGGAGAGAGCAGCAGCAGTGGGACCCCTAGGGAGGGCAGAGGAGGAGGTGGGAACCTGGGTTGTTTCTCTGACTCCCAGCACAAATGAACGACCTCTTTTTACATGACCCTACTGCTGACTACCTGTCGGCTGTTGTTTGCAACGACTGTCAGACCTTGAGTATTTCCCACAGGAACACTGGGAAAACATGGTGCCAAAAACACGTACAGAAAACGGACATATACTGTTAATGAGGATTACTAGCATTGACCTTGTCAGACTTCTCTTCTTTGCTTTTCTTCTCCTGTCTGTTGCAAATGAAAAATGCAAACAAAATTTGGAGGGGTTCCAATCTGGAAAGTGGAAATCTCCTGTTTATTTTGGGGGCATTTTATTTTGTTTAGTTTTTGCTTGGGTTTTTTGTCTGGTTTTGTTTTTTTTTATTTTCCTGAGGGGGCATTTTGATAAGGGTTCAGTTTGAAAGTTGTAATGTTTGTTGAAGTCTAGCACAGAACTGCCTCTGTTTATCACAGTAGTGTCATCCATGTCACAAATCTAATATGACAGGAAAGACACACCTTTCCCCTTTGGGGGTTTGGATTTTACATATAATAGCATGTAACAGCAGTGTTCTATCAAGAACCTCTGGTCTCAGAAACAGAAAGCTATTGTTGAGTAAGGACTGGAGAGAAGAAACCAGTGTAGTGTTCTCTCTATTCCACCTCAAGTGTTTTCACAGAGATGAGGCACCTCCATCCTTATTGTCATTTTTATAACAAAGAAAGGAGAGGAGAATTATCCCTCTGATCTCCTCTTTGATAGGTCTTGTATCTTAATAAATTAGCCGCTTTTCATTTTGAATGGCTGCAGTTCTCAATGTTGTTTATTATTGGTAGGGTGATAGCTCCAGGGAATATTTCCGTAATGAGATAGGCATGTAGTAGCTTTTCACTTTCTTTTCAGTGTGGGTCTGTTAGGTCACATACACTCTGGAGATTTCTGTCAATGTCTGAAACATATTTTCTTAATGATTTTTCATGGGTTTTGCAACAATATTTTTTTTTATAAGGAACGTTAACACTACAAAATAACTAACTTTCAGTCTGGTGTCTACCACAACCCCAAGGTCCTTTTCTGACAAGCTACTTCCCAGCTGGGTGGGCCCCAGCACGTAGTGATGCATGGAGCTGCTCTTCCCCAGGTACAGGACATTGCACTTCTTGTTGAACCATATAAGGTTCCTATCAAGGAACCCTATCAAGGAAACCTATCAGGTTTCTCAAGCCTGTTGAGGTTCCTCTGGATGGCAGCATGAGCTTCTGGTAATCAGCCACTCCTCCCAGCTTGGTGTCATCAGAAAACATACTGACAGCACACTCTGCCCCATTATCTGTATCTTAATGAAGATGTACTTAAACACAGTGTAGATAGACCATCAAAAAGTGATTATCCCACTGTATTCAGCATTTGTGTGTCCTCCCCTGGAGTACTGGGTGCAGTTCTGAACTCCAAAATTTAAGAAGGATCTGAAGGTCCTTGAGCATGTCCCAAGGAAGGCAATAAAGCTGGTGAAAGGGCTTAAAGGAATGTCCTATGAGGAGCAGCTAAGGACTTTGGGCTTGTCTAGTTTTAGGAAAAAGAGGCTGAGGGGTGTTCTCCACAAGTTTTCTCAGCTGAATGTGTTCGTGGTGTGTTTATTATTATTAAATCAAAAGATATTATGTTGAGGTCTAGATATTACAAACTTAAGATTTAAAATATTTTGGCTACATATATAATTGATTGGCTCTTCTCATTCTAAGATGCTGTTGAAAGTGAACTAGTCCTTGTGGATAGTGGTTAGGAAAGGAAAAAGCTCTATTTATTTCAGGCTATTTTGAAGAGAGCTGCCCTGGTGTCCTTGTCCCAGAGTTACCTCTCCAGCTCCCATGCTGGAGTCAGAAGTGGCTGCATTAAATGGATGAGCAAAGTGATTCCTTCACAGGCAGAGCTGGCAATTGCCACAGGAATTCTCAGAAGGAAAACTGCTATATTTGAGGACAATATTTTGGTTAGAGATATTTAAAGAAAAGACAAAATCACCCCTGTTTTCAAGGAACATTTGGTTCAGCTCCTTCATATGACACAAAACATCATGCTTTGTCTCTCCTGCTGCAATATGGTGAGTGACATTCCTAATAAAAAGTGACTGTACTAAAGCAAACCAATGGGATGCAGCCAGCATAGTTGTGTTGATGGCTCCAAAGTTGCTCCTGGGACTGTCAAGCAGTTAAGCTGCAAATGGGCTATTTGCTATGCCGTGCTCCTTGACATAAAAAATCCTTTACATTGCTAGGCAAAGAAGGAGGACGGGATAACATTATTTGCCTTTTTACTGAGATTTCTTTCCTGCACAAAAGCATATGATTTAGGCTCTGTTTTTGTTTTGGTTTAAATTATTTTCCAAATAACTCCATGACTCAGGAAACACAATAAATGGTGGGAATAATGTACACCTCCAGAATGCTGTGTATGAGAACTCATTATTTTGCATCCAGCACATTAGCTCTACACTGGCCTTTGTTTCCACCACATCATTCACAGTACAAGTTAATTACATAGTTTCAGTGTGCAGCTTTCTTTCTTACCACACAAGATAATGCAGTTCTGAACTCATTTAAGCAAAGTACGTGCTTTTCTCCCTATTATGCATTGTGCCAAACAGCAAATAATAGTAATTAATAAAAGCAGAGCAGAGTTTGGCAAAGTCACTTCTTGTTTTTATTAATAAAGAAAAACAAGATTCTGTGTAGCACAGTGCAGGGCACTCCTTTGCAGTTCTCAAAATTGGTCATAGCCAATCTCTTTTTGAGATAGGCAGAGAGTGGCTCTGAAGACCTTAATTTTCTTTCCTCAGTGTACCCCAGAATTAGTTTTTCTACAGCAGAACAGAAAAACTGCAAACACACTGCTGGAACTTAGTGAAGCAGAACAGCTATTACCAGGTTTATCCTGTGTATGGATTTGCCAACAGAATTGTTTTTCTGATCTTCCTCTTATTCTGTCAATTTAGTCTGGTTAACCAAACTGTAGAAGTCGTCAGGGCTTCCCCCTTTTACCACAGTACTTGTTTAAATATTTGTCCATTGGTTCCAGGCTACGCACACCAAAGTCCTTTTGCCTACATACTTAATTACATTTACCTGCATTCCAGAGATGACGTTTTAGCACCTGGCGATTCCCAGCTGGGGTTTTGGTGCCTTCTGGAACACACAATTGCCAATGGGGTTGTTAACATTCAAAGGAAAATAACCAGAAAATTTCTGTATTTCATTTCTCCTACCCTAAAGACCGGCTTGGTCAGCAATGTCTGCTTCCTCTCAGTAGACTGTGCCATGAAGGAGAATGGGCTTCTTTTGCTTGCCTTTGTTAAGAAGGTTGTAGGTAATAGCACAGGTACATAAAGAGAGTGGTAACAGCCAAATGCCACCTCAGAATAGAGAGCAGGCTGCAATTCCAAAATCCCATTAGAAACTGGGTGCTCCTAAGGCTTATGATCAGAGAGAAGTAAAGAAGAAAAGAAGTAGGAGAAGGAGCTGTAAGTGGAGAAACTTGTCACACAGGCATGCTGGAAGAACAGAGATTACTCTATCTTGCTATATAATTACTTCTCCATAAGATGTACATACTACAAAGCTGTGGAACACTGTTGTAATGAAGTTCTCCATCACCAGTGTCAAACAACTCATTTCACTAACTTGAAGCGATTTCAAGTTATTTCAACTTGTATGAAATACAGAAGACATCATACCATAATTCTAAAATTAGGTCATACAATAATTCTAAAATTAGGATAAAAGCTGAAATATCTGATGATAGGGCGTCTCAATGTAGATCTCTCCTAACACTTTGTGCTGGCAGCAATTAATTACTTAGTCATTAGTGCTAATGTACTATACTTTGGGGTTTGTTTATAAATAAGTGGGTTTTAGTCCAGGAGAGTAATTGTTTCATCATTCATTTTCAGTCACAAAAGCCAAAGGTGCCCTTTATATGAATAACTTGACTCCAGTCTGCTAGCATTTAAACGGTCAAGCTAGGCTTTAAAATTAGAAACATTTAGATGAATGACCAGGAATTTTCTCTTTGACTCGCATTAATTCTTTTTTTTCTTTGGTCTGACTTCCACAAAGGAAATTAAACAGGTTAATAAATAGCCAGGAACTGTGTTTTGTTTCTTAATGGAAGTTCTGTTTCAGAAAAAAGAAAAGAAAAAAGAAAGAAAAAGAAAAGAAGAAAGAAAATCCCAACACTTAATCTGTAAAAGTGTGCAAAATCCACAGGTTTTACCTGCTCAGAGATTTCTATTACACATTAACAAAAAAAATCCACTGCTGTGTAAGGCTGATTTTATATAATATATTCTATATAATATGATTCTATATTCTATGCCTATAATCTATGATTCTATATAGATTCTATATAGTTTCATATATAGATTATATATATAATAATAGATTATAGATATAGAATCATAGAATCATAGATTGTAGATATAGAATACAGAATCATAGATTATATGAGTCTAAACATAATATTACATATTATGTATATATTATATCAAATCAGCCTTACACATCAGTGTGAGGGGGTTATATAGATACCCATATGACAAAATAAGTATTTTGCCTACATGTTCTATATGATATTAATTTTCTGTCAATCAGATCATGACCTCACTAGGACCTAAGATCACTGGAGTTACATCAATGACTTTTATTATTGTACAGATATAGTACTAACCAAGCTCTCTGATTTGGGAAGCCTACGGAAAAAGCATATGTTCAGTGGAAATCAGGATTTATTCAATGTTTCAACACGTTTGGGGTTGTTTTTTTAGAGGAAGAGGGAGTCCTTTTTTTTTTAATGGATTTGTGTCCTTTTCTTTTAGTTCTGTAGCCTCCATATTGAGCATTAAAAAAACCAAACAAACAACCCAATAGTCAGACACATTACCACACCAAACAGAAACTAAACCTAAGAGATGTTGTATTACGCATTGATATGCATCCTTTCAGATGCAAGTACTTGTTGATATAAGTGCTAACACTGATCTAGGTAAGGTAGTTTAAATCTGGATTATGGAAACATATCACAGAACATGAATTGAGACTGGGCAGTGAGACTGTGTAATGTGTACTTGAAACCTATGAAAAGAATGGTTCTGGCCATTCCAGAAAAGATACAAGAACCAGAAATGAGCTGTGGAGTGGAAGCAGGGAGAAAATAATTATCTTTATCTCCCTTCTAACCATATCTCAGTGAAATCGCTAAGAAAAATTGCATATACAAGTTGAGAGTTATTAGTTGCTTAGCTCAATACATGACTCTTATTTCGTATGCATTAGCTTACTCCTCATCCTACCTAGAGTACACAGTACCTACTTTAAGTTCATATAAAGAACTATCTTGATTTTTTTGTCTCTATGACAAATGCCATGTATCACTGAAAAAACAATTATAAAACATACTGATCTCTTAGGAAGAAAAGAGCAGTTCAGGAAATCCCAGATATAGAGGTTTAAGACACCATCTTTAAGTCTGAGTGATTTGAACACCACTTCAGTTTTCTGAGAAGGTATACCAGAAATGCTGTTTCCCTAAGAAATAAGGTCAGGGAACAAAAAGTTTCAGCATTACTGCTCCTCTTAATAAGGAGTAGTAGTTAGCACCTTTCAGGTGAGAGAAAAACTAAAAAAGTTAAATCTCAAGTCTTGGCATTCAAATTTGGCATCTTGATAGCAAAGAAAGGTTTTTCTTCCTCACTTGGTGCAATATTGTCTACTCTCACAGAAAGCATACCAGATCCCTGGTTTATGGGTGTTCTTAGTTTTAAGCCATGTGTTCTAGATGTATTGTTTATTGCTTATGTTATGCTGAAGTGGAAGCATTTTATGCTTGAAGAAGTCTCTCCTGGATGTAGTTAGAAGACTCCCAGTGGCTTCAGTGATCTCTGAAAGAAGTTTAATTGTGTTGGAAGAACTACAGCTTATGTTTTTTTCTTGTTTCTATTGCCTTGTGCCATTTACGTGACAAAGGCAAACTGCTTTAATACAAAACTAGCTAGACTTCTACACAGAGACACACAACACCCTACCCAATTTTGCATTCAGCACTTCATGCATTCATATTTGTATTACTGTAATTCAATTCTTTCTTTTTCTCTCTTTCCTTTTAGGAACTTAGTAGGGTTAACTGTGATTGCAGCACTTTCATACTGGTTTTCAATTTGCAATTGAAAAAAAACCCACAGAAATTGGATATTGAGTTGTATGTAGAAGCATTAATACCTGCTGAATAATTCCTCTAAGTAGAACATTGCTTTTTGCAGTACAGGTGCCAGACAAACATGGACAAAAATATTAATATTCATATGTCAGTAAACAGGAAGGACTGAAGTGTACAGAATTTAAAAGAAACTTGAAAAAGTTATGCCTGCAAACACACTGCAGAAGGCTCATCCCTGTCTTGATTTGATTGACTTTACATCCATGTAGGCAAGTGATCTTGAACAAGCTCTCTTGGAGCCCTAAAAGAACACCTTATGTATAGACAAGGAAATTCACCTTCCAACCCATTTGCAGTCCAATACCTTGTTCATCTAGGAAGAACACAGAACACAGCATGACTTCTAGACACTGGGTGTAAGTGGTCTATTTCATTTGTTCTCAGATGGCTTGGTAGAGTGAATACTACACAACAGATTTTATTAAAAAGGGAGTGCCTGAAAGGAGGACAGAATGCTGCTTGGGTCTCAGAAACTGCTGGAAAGAGAGACAGGGGAAAGGTCTGTGGTAGTGTAGTAGTTCAGTTACTGTCTGGACAGTAGTTAAACATTCCATAATGGATATCACAGGAAAAAAAAAAATGCTGAGGTTTTATTGCTTGTTTGTTTGTGGGGATTTGTGTCTTTGCTGTACATTCTCCAGTTCTGCTTTGTGGTCTCTCAATCACAAGCCCACCTGACCAAGACAGCATTAAGTGCTTAATGCTTTGTGAGGGAAGAAGGGAGGAAGTAATTATTAAATTGTTCTCCCAATTACTGTAACCAACCTTGCTTCACACTGTGCTGTCACAAAAAGGTAGGAGCCTCTCATCATCACTCAGTGACAAAGAGTACTCCTAGGCCACTGAGAAGCCCGTCCATCTTGGGCACAAGGATGACTGATAAGATCATCCTTGATGCAGAACCATCTTTGGTGCAGAAGAACCACTGAGAGACAGGTTAGAATTAACATGTGGAGAAAATGATCTGCCTGAAAATGTTATGATTTGCTTAGAATTCCTCCTGAATAACACTCAATACGAAAAGGCTAGGGTGCATATACATGTACTAGCCTTGTCTGTCATTGCAATCCTTACTTTGGTAACCAAAAAAAGTCTGTATTTGTTTCATATTCTTAAAGATCTGGTTTGCTTCCAGAAATGCTAATAATGAATCTGCAAAGAAAGACACTGATATATAAATGTAGATATATATATGTGCTTGTGTACACATAGACATGTCATGTTTAACATAGATAGAAGAAGAATAAACACTTTTACTGTCAGGTTATTTGCATTTAGTGAAATCGCTTAACCAAGAACCCATGGAAGTTCTAACTTGAGTACAGTAAGTGGCTGGTTGCATTAATAAAACCCACTTCTATTAATTACCTTGGAATAGATCCATGAAGCAATGTCAGATTGCAGGAAAATGTGAGCTGGAAGGGTCCTGAAGGATATGATTTTCCCTTTACTATGTTTTTTTGGGGATGTCTTCATAGATATATAGATTTCAACTAAAATTCAATAAAAATCTGATCAAGAGAAAGTAATCTGGGTTTAGGTTGCTGCTTTTAGGTGTCTACAAGCAAACTGTGTATCTAATAGACATTTAAGATACACATTTGCTTAAGCATAAAAGAGTTTGTTCTACTTATGTTACTGCTAGGCGTAGTAGGACCCAGCTTCCCTCCTGTTGCTATTTCAAAAGGGAATAACTCTCCTCCAGGTCTTATGCTATATCTGCTAATCCCATGCAGATGTCTGAGATACCCGTCACAAGCGCAAATTACCATTTGACAACACACAACGGAATTGTATACAATTTTTCCTACAGAAACAGAGCTTTGATTTTTGATTCAGTTTCCCAAATGTATCCACCTTGTATGTTAACACCATTTCCCAAATGGTGTTAACACCGTTGGAGATGCCCTCACATTGCTATTCAGGAAGGTCCCATGTTTCTTGTCAATTTCTTTGTCATACCTTCAGAAGACTATGATCTTCTGAAACAGCAACTGGAGGACAGGCTGTTTCCTTGAGGGCATCTCAAGTAGCAGTAGGAGTCCACCTTTAGCATGCTTTGTATTTGCCTCTGGCAGCACTGTACCAGTGTGATCTCATACACATCATCTGAAACCACAGCAGAATTACAGCAAGGATGGCACGAAAAGGTATTTAAATGTTGAATTGGTATATACAGAATGATAGGTGATTTTTGAGGATATGCTAAGAAAATTTGGCTCTAGAGGAACAACAGAAAGCTTTTAGAGAGATTTCATCTGTTTTAGCTGATTGCTGTCTTTCTGTGATGTGAATTAGTTAGACTGCCTTCCTTACTGTGCGCAGCAGAATATTATTCAGGTTTCAGTCCGCAGATCCCCTAAAGTCTTCCCAGCTGAACTGAAAATCTCACTGTTGTCAGGCTTGTCTTTGAGTTTTCTTCATGAGTTGAAGCGATATTTATCTTTGAAGTTATATCCCATCACCTCTTATTGATAGATTTTTCTGAGGACCACTGAGAATAAGATTAGTAAAGTCTATCTCTAAGAAAGAATAGGCTTTACTAACACCTTAAACAAAAATTTGCCCAGATTTTATGCTGGAATTCTGTCTCAGTGTGCTTTTCTTTGTACGAAAGAATGTGGGGAGAGTGTACAACTCTCTCTCAAACATTATCTGTGTATCCACTAATGGAAGCAACACATGCCATTTCAAGCAATGTAATAACCTGTTTCCCAGCTGGATATAAATAAGGTAGAAGAACGGATTAACTGTGGTTCACACAGCATACCAATTACTAGTAACTTCCCACTCAAAATCAAAAAAGTTTGGACTAGTCCAACTATTCCTTGGAAAGACAGAGAGAGGAAAGACAGAGAGACAGGAACCACAGCATTCTAGAAATATAGAGCTTTCTGCAACAGAGAAAGCAACAATGCAGAAAGAGCACTCTCTTGTAGAAATATCTAACATAGGTGAAAGGAGGAGGTGACTCAAGAAGCAGAGTCAACTGAAAATACCTAACAGGTTCTGCTAAATGATTCAGAGGTGGATTTAGGGAATCAATAACTATATACTGCAGTACTGTAATCAGTTTTGTGGCTTGGTTTTGTTGGGGTTGTTGTGGTTTTTTAATCACCATTTACAATATGTACAATTGTGCAAATAATAACTCCGCAGTTTAATATTCCAGACTGTGGTTCAGCCAGAATTACCACTAAAGCACCTTTGAAATTCAAGCCATTCTCCCAAGAGGCTAGAAATATTTAACAAACTGAATCTGCTCAAGTTAATATGTGATTGCATGCATATTTCTTTCCTTTAACCTATGTATCTCCCAGCATTTCAGATCACTTGCTGACATGCTTTTCTTCCTTCTTCTTTTTACCCCCAAGAACATGTGTTTGCCAGTTTGAATACACAAATGTTCTCCTGTCGTTGCTCCAAAAACACCCCTTCAGTTGTTAATAAATTTAAATGCTTGTGCTCCTGATGGTTTCTGTTTGCTCGTGATTCAGTCACAGAAATCCATCTGTAGCAAGGAGTCTGAAAAGGGCATGCAGCTGTTTGCCAAGCAGACAAACTGATACATCATCATTTTGAGCTTTTGGCTTCCTCCTTTAATTCAGTAGTCATGTGGATACCATGGCTTTATAGGCCAGTACTTTAAGAACTTGAAGTCCATTTCACCATTGATTTCCCCTTCTCCCATTCCCCCCCCCCCCCTTCCCCCCACTTTCTGTTGTCTCTAGACATATTTGTGGACTTTGGAACAACCTAATGATGTAGCAATCACTTTCAATTTGCACAAGGTTCTTTTACTGTAAGACTCTGTAGTGGTTCCTCTTTACACCCTGGCTGAAATGTTTTAGAAGCTTTACAAGTGAATAAACAAAATCTAGCCTTGGCTGTTAAACTGGAATCAATCCCATACATAATCACTCTGAGCACATAATAATAGCAAATAATTGCACTGTCTTGTTGGTAGGGTTTAAGTGACAGCAGAGTGAATACTGGATTGGTTACTCTGGACGGGGGATGTAACTAAAAGCTGAATTCTGCTCTAGGGTGTAAATGTTTAAAAAAATGCCAAACCCCTGGCTTTTTTCAGTAATTCCTATGGGTTTATTTATCTTATCAGTGAATACAATTTACAAACTGATTTTGTTGCAGATGCATGGCAAACATTTTATATACGAGAAAATGGTCTAAATTCTAGCTGACAATGAAAAGAGAAGTTACAAAGCTGTATTTGGAAGTGTCAAAATGCTCCTCAATAAAAAGTCTTTTGAACCTAGGGCTTGGGAGAAAGATAGCCCTGTACAAATCAGTCTTCACACTGTTCATGACTACTAAGCAGAAGAATAGGCTCTATATGAAATTGTAGGCACATCAACATTGCTTGCTGTTTGCAACCACAACTGTATTCCTCTATCTGGTGATAAAAGGGCTATCAGTAAGGACCGGTTATGTCCTCGGTCTCCCTTGTTTTGCAGTGTCCCTTTCACTTTGTAAGTAATATCTGCCATACATATGATTCTGTGAGATTCTCAAGATATTACTGAATTCCATTATATAGGAGGTCTGAATTTAGCAGTCCAAGGACCTCCTGATTTCTTGAGCAGGATGACCTTGTATCATCCTAGCATACTATCATTCAACTCAAGAGGATGCAGATTTGGGCAAAAGCCTAAAGACATTCACCACTTCCATGGTTAAACTTATAACCTGTAGAAACTCACTCCAATGCCTGTTATTTCTAGAAACATTGGCAATGATATGATTAAAAACAATAAGGAGCAACATGTGCTGGCTTTGTTGAATTTTGCTCTGTATTTTTTTCAGATTTGTCCAAAGTTGAAATCAGAATGAAATAATTCCTAACCAAATCAACAATTCTTTTTTTCTTGAAAGAGTCTGTTGGCTGATCCATCTCTAACTGTAACCATATTCTCTAACAGCAAGCACAAGAGATGGCAATTTGCTTTCTCAGTTTCCTTTCATGCAATTTTTCAGTACCAACATGGAAGTAAATGTTGCCTGTTAGTGTACAGTGTTATCAGTCCCTCCATCTCCACTCAAGCACAATCAGAATAAATAATTACTGATGCAGTATGGAAACAGAGCTGCGCTGTGCCTCACACCAAGTAATGGTGTATCTCCAAACAGTAAGAACTCTCTCTAGAAGGCATCAGCAAATTGTAGTCTCACTGTGACACACAATTTTCTGTAATGTTTTCTGATTGTCAGTCTTTACAGTAGATGAACATCAGTACCAAGTTGTTCCCAGTCCTTTAGGGTAATGTTCTGTTTCTAGATGTTTCAGCTCTCCATTCCTCCTCACTAAGAGCTGCATGCCTGAATACTACAGAAATAACAGTGGCTAGTAGTGAGGCATCTGTTCTTCATGTCTAGTGATGGAAAATGAAGGTAGGGCTTTGAGGGTATTATATCTTTGCTCATGTGGAAGGAGTGTATGACTGTTATTAGTTAGAAGGTGCAAGGATGGTGTCTTTCTTCTGTTTGAAGTGGCTGCCTGACTTTTCAAGGAAATACAAGATTTCAAAGAAATGCAGAAATACAAATTCAATCTGTTGTGGATTAATGCTTTAGAAATGTCGAGCCTTAGACTCCTTCTACAGTTGGTGGAAAGAACTGGACAATTCCACTGTATGACTCAGAGCATCCAGTTGAGGAAAAGCCACATGTACATTCAGGGCTCTGGGGCTCTGACAACTTTAAGGTTAAGACAACTTTGTCAGCTCCCTGAAGATGAGAAGACTGAATATCCCAATCTTCATCTTCCTTCCAAATTCAAAACCTCCTCACCTCAGCCAAGTAACCACAGAAAGTTACTCTCTGAAATAAGGATTTTCCTGACCTCTTCCAAAGCATGGATATCCAGGTATTCTGATCATGGTCATCCAACAATTTTGTATGTGACTGATAAGGTATAAGCACAATTCCAAAAGCTGGACTTCCTTGAAAGACTAGTAAGTACCCAAAGGATGATGACTTATTCAAGATTGGATCTGCCTTAGTCAAGCAAACAATTAAAACACATTTAATGTCACTAAAATGCTGTTGCAGTGAAAGGAACTGTACAGACTCCAGTTAAAATGTTTTAACTTATGGGTCCAGTTTAGAGCTCAGCATGTCAACTAGCAACAGATTTTCTAGAATAAAACCTGCATCAGTTCATGCCACTGAAATACCAGTTAGGCTTGGAGGGATCCTTGTGTAAATGGCCTCTTACAAAGCACTACAGGGCCACTAAGGAGTGCTCTAGCCACTGGACTGGTTCCCTCATGAATGCAGATTTACCCATTTGGGAAAGAAGGGGATGTCAAATGATTCTAGGATCAAATTCAGTTGATAAGCAGGATTTAAACTTTAAAAATCCAGCTCAGTCTTCATGGAAGTGAGAGAAAAATGGGAGAAAAATGCCTAGAGATCATACATACATCTGAGGAGTGGGACATGCTGGCTAGGGATGCCCATGCCATGATTCAAAGTATCTTGGGAAGTGATTGTTCCCATTTGGAACAGGAGAAGGTACAAATCTAAGGGAGAAGCCCCACAGTCATTGAGCTACAGGTGTCTGACCTTTCCAGGGAGTGTACAGGACATGGAACACTGCATTGCCCCGGCTCTGCACACTGCATACAGTAACAAAACCTTGAGCCTAATGCTGCTCATTTCATTCATATAACTTTATACCATTAGTTTATTTTTCTGTGTTCCTCTCAAGTATCTACACCAGTTCATCAATGTCTATACTTCAGCAATAGCCATAAATAACCAAACTGCACAATGAATAGCTTATGGAGTTAATTTAATTCCATGTGAATTATTCACATACACCAGGAAAGGAGAAAATGGGCTAGCAGGTTTTAAGCCTATCATATTAAGGGTAGCAGCAGATGTTTAACTTCAGACATGCAATTTCCTGAATTAAGGTTCACTCTGTTTGGTATCAGGATGTCATTAAAAGTGGTATTTGAAAGCTCCACCACCAGATCAATTTAGATTACTTACTGTAGTAGAAGAAGTGTGAGAATTTCTGAGGTGGCCACACATTCTGTGTATCTGACTTTGCGTGCCATGTATGCATCTGTCCTCATGACATCAAGTTTGAATCAGCAGCCACACAAATTACATTTTCACCACGGAGTAAGGAACAGTGAAGCATCCTGCTTCTTGCTGATTCCAAGCACTACAGGTAATGGATATTCACTTGGTTTTTAAAGAGAGCATGGATTTTAATTTCCTCTGGAGCAGTGCCATGCACCTATTAAACATAGAGTCTACACGCTTATGCTACAGAAAATAAAAAATGAACCGTGGGATTCTTCTGGGAGGTTTTACTGGTTTTGCCATATCCACAAAATAAATAAATACATGAAAGACAGAAAGGGCAGTGATGAGACAGCCACTTGTATTACAGAATCAGCTCTTTTACTCCCAGTGAATAGCCTCTTTACAAGAGCAGTTTATTTCAATCTCCTCATCTTCCTAAAATGAATCTGTAGTGAAATGCAATTATAGTGAATATTTCCCTATTCCCAGTGCCTCTAAATGTACCTATATTAATTTGATGCAGTTATACTAGTTAATATATTGCTTTTTTCTCCTATTTTTTCTTGCATATATGTTTTCGAGCGTGTGAGTATGTGTGTTTGTGTGTGAAACTCCCCAGACAGGGCCAGATTTGTCTACTAGGATGATTGACACTGACAGCAATTGAGAAAGCAGTTGCAAAGATGTCTAGTCCCATTTCTGGGGCTGCTATGTCTGCTCTCCACGAAACTAGACTGGGAATTCTGACATTTCCATCCTGGCCATCACAGGGTTACCCAGGAGATCAAAACACATCATTTAAACCAGCCTCACGATTCTGAGGATGCTGTTGTCCCAAGGTGTCCCTGCAGAGGGTCTGTTACTGCAGCAGCTGCTGAAGGAAGAGGTTTTAAACAGTGGATGCAGATTGAGTTAAATTTAAGAACTCTCTAAGGATTTACCAAAAGCAGCTTGATTGAAACTGCATGGAGGGAGAATTATGCATAAATGCTTAAATTCTGACTCTCACTGGGAGGACCACAGAGTAAGATGTGACATTAGGAAAGGAAGGCTTTCAGTTCCAAGGGCTAAATGAGTATGAAGGTAATGAAAATTTCCCCAACTTTCTGAACATCTCATTTCAAATCAATATATGGTTTAAGTGGTGTTTTTTTGGTGTACTACTAAAACATTCAGGCTCGTATGGCCTTGAAGTAAAGTATATATATGACTCCAATCTCATGTAAGCAATAACATTAAAATTAGTGGCAGAAGGCCTCTAAATTAACTGAAGGAGTAAGGATTTATATATGACTGTAGTCCTCATAGGCAGCTCGGTGTAAAATATGAATATTTCTAAATGCCCCTATGGAAAGCAAAGGTTTGATTGGAGTTGATACCTTCTTGGTCACCAGGACACACAAGTAAAGTGTGTAGGAGAAGCAATATTTTAGATTATATTGCATGAGGCAACATTATTTCTGCATGAACAAGGCTGTTGAGTGAAAAGTTTGAAAAAAAAAATAGGGGAAAGATGAGACCTCTCCTATCATTTACCTCATCAACATTTACACAACATTCTAGAAAGAGATTTTCTAAGCCCTCTGAGAGGTCTAGAAGTGTTAAAAAGCAAGGTTACACCAGAAACTGTACTGAGAAGGATTTATATAGATTAGGAAATGCTGCCAGGTCTCCTTCACTTGAGCAGCCCATATCCTTGTAGTGTTCAAAGCTTTTTTCCTCCCCAATAATGTAAGAGTATCTCACTCCTACTCTCTGCTCTTTCAAAGGATATGGGAAGTTTCTTCTCTGGAGGTAGGATGGCTCATTCTTAGTCATCCTCACCTCACTGTGTTCTGCAGATCAAGAGCAAAACTGCTCTTGTCTGTGGTCAGGCAAATGTAACAGAGAAGCAGAGATCACAAGGATAATTACTTTCCTACAGGTTTCAACAAAACAGCAAGCTGAGTAGAGAAGGCAGCTCAATTATTCATAACTTTGCTTCTAAACACTTTCATGTGCTAGCTCTATAATCAACCATGGCAGCCTGCATTTCACCATCAACATTAAGAGACTGAGATATATAAAAATAAACTCTATAGATAAAGGGTTGATCACTGCAAAACTCAAGTCCATAGAAACCAGGCTTCCTTAACTCTGTATTTCACAAATTACTGAAGTTCAGTTTGCTTGACTGGTTTTGGTTGTTTTTTTTTCTAAAGAGTCATTTCTATGGCATGTTTCTTCACTCTGCTGCGAGAAAAGCTGAGAACTGATGGCCATTTATTTATGATCATTTTGCTGTTTGTTGTTAAATATAGTGCACTTAAAATCAGCTGTCACGGAGCCCACTTTACCTCCACGAACCTGCCAAAAATATTCCAGTTTGATCTGCCTTTGCATATTTTGGATGTTTGCTCTAACCCACCGATTTTCCTTCACAGATCTGCGCATTGGCAGCATTCTGCAAAGCCTCTGGAGGAAAAGAGGGGCATTTGAGACTGGCTTTTTGTTGGTTGTTTGGGGGAGGGGATTTCAGGGGCAAAGAAATGAGTTGCTCGATTCTTCTTAAGCATGCTCTCTGTAATATCTGCCCTTTTCATATAAGGCAGCCACACATAAAAGAACTGATAGAAAGTGCAGAATTAATCCCACTGGAGTGCAGCCAAGAGCCGGCTGCAGAGTAGATTCTGTACCTGGGAAATGCCAGATGTCTATACATTCAGAAGCGCAGAAATTACCATGGAAATTACCTGTTTGTCCAGCTAAACAGCTCAGAGGCAGAAGGGACAATCGCAGGGGGTTATTATTAGATTCATGGAGTGATCCCAGCTCCAGCCAGAGGAACCCAAAGCATCTGTGCAGATCAGCTCTGTACAGACTGGTCCCTTTGTTCCTGACTCCAAAGGACTTGCACACTACTCAAATCTGTTGCGGTTTAACTCTCCCTTTTTTGACCCACTTCTTTGTGAAAACTCAGCAGGTGTGATGGAAGGAGAAACCGAAACTAACAGCACCATCTACTGGGTATATGGCACTATTGCCTAGTAGAGCTGATGTAAGCAATGACTAATGGAGAAAACAACCAAGATCAACAGGCCTTCAGTGGTATAGGATGTTCAAAGTCTTTTTCCCACAGGCTGTGATTTGTTTTTGAGGGAATGGGAAATACAAAAAATAATCTGATTTATCTCTGTTATTTCTCTGAGAACAGCCTGGGCTGTTCAGCATGGCTGCATTTTGGACAATTATTCTTGTTTGGGCTAGTAATCGGGATCACAGAATCATAGACTAGTTAGGGTTGGAAAGGACCATAACATCATCCAGTTCCAACCCCCCCGACATGGGTAGGGACACCTCACACTAAACCGTGCCACCCAAGGCTCTTCCAACCTGGCCTTGAACACTGCCAGGTATGGAGCATTCACAACTTCCCTGGACAACCCATTGCAGGGCCTCACCACCCTTGCAGTAAAGAGCTTCTTCCTTATATCCAATCTAAATTTCCCCAGTTTGAACCTGTTACCCCTTGTCCTATCACTACAGTCCCTAATGAAGAGTCCCTCCCCAGCATCCCTATAGGCCCCCTTCAGATACTGGAAGGTTGCTATGAGGTCTCCACGCAGCCTTCTCTTCTCCAGGCTGAACAGCCCCAACTTTCTCAGCCTATCTTCATATGGGAGGTGCTCCAGTCCCTTTGATCAAAATTACTTATGAAAATAGGGAATGAACAGCTGGGTCAGCTTCATTCAAAGATTTGCTTTCACATCCAGGTTGCTGAAAAACTTGAAGAAATGAACAAACTAAACCCAAGCAAAACCAATCAGAAGTTGTCTCTCTCATATGGTGTTGATCTATATTCATTAGTAAATGAGGAATTTGACAAAAAAATAAAAGCTATTTACAGTGTAAAAACTCTTGAAACAACAAACTCCATGCTTCTCTTACCTGGATTTGCAACATAAGCTTGGGAATCTTCTTGAAGAAGAAGCACAGACATCTATTTTCAAAAGAGGCTTTTTGTCTGCATATTTTAGCTTTAGATGCTAAGTATCTCTTAGCTGGAAGGCCATGGGTAGGCATAAATTGAAGCAGTGGAGGAGAGTTAATGGCTTTTAAATACTGATTACCAGTCAGCTGACTGTCTCAAAAATGCAGTTTTGGGAACCTCTTTACTAGAAGCTTTGCAGGTATCAGAATATTTTTCTCAGTGCAGATTCATACATGTAAAATTTGTCTCACCACTAGGATGCTTTTTTTTTTGCAGGAGCCTATTTGTGTGGTAAAAGCCTGTCATCATCAAAATAAGACACTGAGTGTTTTATTCCCTGTTGATGCCATCTGAGAGGCAGACCTAGAAATGCAGTCTGACTTCTGCCATCTCAAATCATTTCACTGAAAGGCGTGATCCTTTCCATCACACCCACCAAACTCACTATACCAACAAATTGCTACAATTGCACCACTACCACAATGAGACGAAACCAAATTTATTTTATAAGCCATTTCTAAATGTTAATGGTATTATGATACTTAAGATATAGTCATGTAGCTGCAGAAAACAGTGAAAGAATGGAGTGTGCATAACATGAAATTGCACAATCCAAATTAAACTCACATCTACCTTTGGCTAGAGGCAAAACACCACAGCAGAAAAATGAGATCTGAGGAAGCTATGATGCTCCACCAGCAGACAAGGGTTTCCTTTGGAAGAGATGAGACATCTTCTGAAATTATATAGACAAGCAGCACTTTTCTGACAAAGAAAGTGAGAATGCAGATCAGTTTGTTCTTGCTCAGGCTTCTGGAAAAATATGTGTTATATGGGCTTATTTAGTTCTCCTTGCCTCTAAAATGAAATTGGCTGTTAAGTCCTTACATTAGTACCAAAACATCTCTCACCGCTGCTTCCTTTTTAGCAGGCTCTCCATAAGAATACACAACCCTTGCTTCTGCCTCAGAGAGTTTATGATTTAAAGAACAGTCAGGCTGCCTTGCTCTTGCCTAATTCAAACCCATAGCTGTCCCAGTTACAACAACGTATACAGTGATTTAGAGAGGTTTCTTTGCCATTGCACACCTGCTTGGGGGATGCAGCCCTCCACAGTATGAATGGTTGCAGCATTGTAAACCGATTTGTTTCAGGAGTATCTGATGATCATTCTGAAGAATCTCCCACCTGCACAGGGCTGGTCTGGGGCAAGTCTAGAGGACACTGGACACTGGCTATAGGACTCTTGTAATGAGACACTGGGCTCAGTCAATCATATCCTAAGACAACATTGACTTCCAAAGACGTGATAGAGGAGGTGATCACTGATGTAGCATCATACTTGTTTTTTTTCTTGTTTGTTTATGTTTTGCTGTTTCCATGGAAGTTACTGACATTTGCTGTAATCAATTTAACTTCCCTTTTCCCTGGATTTCAAGGCAGGAAATTATACTGACACCCCTTGGAGAGTGTGATATGATTTTCACTCTACAGTCCTCAGTCTTTCTCCCACATTCAGCTTTCTTCACAAGGCAGATTGATGCTGAAGTGATGTTTTAGTGATTTAAATAGTATCAGATGGGTTTTGCTGGAGAAAAAAGTATCACAAGTAGCAATTTACCCTCTACAGGAACAAATCTGTTCAGTGTAAACAAGAGCTTATTTCAGGATTTTATATAAACTGATGCCTGGTTAAAAGGATTTCCCAGGTGGCCATAATGAATGCAGCTCCTTCTATTAGCACTCCTGGTGCGGTAGGAGAGTTTTTTTGTAACATGGGAAGATCATGTATTTTGCTGGATCACCTCTTTTCCACCCATGCCTGACATTGCTAACAAGTGTTAAAAGGAATTCACTTATTTGAATATCAGTTGGAGCAGGCGTCTATAGCAGAATCTGTCACTGCACACAGGTGTGGAGCTGTCCTTAACAAACACCAAAAAATCAGTGGCAAGATAAAAATCAGGCTTCTACTTTGGAAAAGCTTTAAAAAACCTTTTGAGAAATGCTCTCATTCACAAAGGTCTAAGTAAAGAGCTTCTCCTGGAAAGACTATAAGGGCAGTGTGAGGAGTCATGTACATTGCGGTCATATATGCTGGTTTCTATCTCCTGAAGAATGATCCTATGTTTCTCCCAGTCTTCCTGCAAGACCTGTTGATTTTGTCTTTATCGAGGAGCTGCTTGCTATCAGTCCATTCATGAGTTCAACAGTGAATGCTTGGCTTGGAATTACAAAGCCAGAGTGATATTTCAGGTCTTTGGTGACGGACTTGATCCCACCTAAAACTATTTCTATTCATTGGAAAGAACCAAATAATTATAATGACCAAAAAACTGTGATCCTGGAAAGCCCAGATGACCTACTGAGCAGAGCACTCATCAAGAAACCATTCAATAGGAACATTATCATGCTGTAGAATTGCCTAAGTTATATCCTTAACTCCTGAATTTTGAGGGGGAGGAATTGGTTTCTGAAAGAGTTCTGTAGTTATGGTGGATGAGTCTTAATGCTCAGCTACAGCTGGTTATGCCTTGTGACCTTGAAGTCTCAGTGACACCCTGGAGCTTATACACAGGTAACATCTCTGGTAGAGCAATAGAAGGAGGAGTGATTTTTAGTGTGTGAGAAAACTGTCCTTGTGTAGGTCTGCCAGCAGCCCAGCCCATCTCAGAGGCCAGAAATGAAAAATGAGGAAAATTCCCCTTTTCCTTTCCTTTTCCCAGCTCCAGCATCAATTCAGAGATGATCCTGGAACAAGGTAATGGGGAGAAGGACAAGCAGGAAGACTGAAGCCAAGACAGGGTCTTGTACCTGCTTCCAAAAAACTCTAAACAATGTTGGGTAAAAAGAGCACGCAGCTTAACTGGGGCCCCAGGGATTCAAGCCTGACATCAAAATCATCTGTGAACATCACAGTAAAGGGAATGCTCCACTGAGCACCTTACAGCCCCTTTTGGTGATTACATGACTCTGTAAGTCAGGTTATAGTTATGCCATTGCCTTAATCCATCTATCAGATACACTGGATTTCAAGACATCTGCCATCCATGTGATTGTCTTCTGTGCCTATGACATGGGCACCATCCTTTAAAATGATGCTTTTAATGGAGCTATTCTGCAATTTTTTAACACTAACCTAATTGGATTAATGGACTACTTCCTCTTCTGGCCTTTGAGGTCTCTTTGCCTTTCACTGTGCTATTGGTATTACTTTTTGAATGTATGATTTGGATGCATTGCTTGAAGGGCTGCTGACACCTACCCTCAGAGATCCTGCCACACTCTCCCTTATTAAATCTGCCATCAGTTTTACTCTGCTGGTTTCAGGTGCTCATTTTCTTTCATCTTTGTCCAAGTATTATGTTCCCCTTGACATAGAGTTAGCCCATAGGATGCACACTAACCCATAGGATGCACATCTAGATATGTCAGTCCTGATCTAGATGGTGGCTGAGAGATGCCCCCAAGTCAAGGGAAATCTGTACGCATTCAGTAATGTCTCCCAGCTCCATTTCCAAAACCCTGTATGTTGTATTCATTGTTCTGGGGCACAGGTGAAAAATAACCACCAATGACCATGGTTCCCCCTTAATAGTTTTGATGGGGAACCATAAACAGCCATCCAGAGGGAGCTTGACACGCTTGTGAGGTGAGCTGATGCCAACCTCATGAAGTTTAACCATGACAAGTGCAAGGTCTTACACCTGGGTCGGAGCAATCCCAGGCACAGCTACAGGTTGGGCAGAGAAGAGATTCAGAGCAGCCCTGCGGAGAAGGACTTGGGGGTGCTGGTTGATGAGAAAATGAACATGAGCTGGCTTCAGTGTGCGCTTGCAGCCCAGAAAGCCAACGGTATCCTGGGCTGCATCAAAAGGAGCGTCAGCAGCAGGTCAAAGTAGGTGATCCTGCCCCTCTACTCTGCTCTTGTGAGACCTCACCTGGAGTATTGTGTGCAGTTCTGGTGTCCTCAACATAAAAAGGACATGGAACTGTTGGAACAAGTCCAGAGGAGGCCACGAGGATGATCAGGGGACTGGAGCACCTCCTGTATGAAGATAGGCTGAGAAAGTTGGGGCTGTTCAGCCTGGAGAAGAGAAGAGAGAGAGACCTCATAGCAGCCTTCCAGTACCTGAAGGGAGCTGGGGAGGGACTCTTCATTAGGGACTGTAGTGATAGGACAAGGGGTAACAGGTTAAAACTTAAACAGGGGAAGTTTAGATTGGATATAAGGAGGAAATTCTTTACTGTAAGGATGGTGAGGCACTGGAATGGGTTGCCCAGGGAGGTTGTGAATGCTCCATCCCTGGCAGCGTTCAAGGGCAAGTTGGACAAAGCCTTGGGTGGCATGGTTTAATGTGAGGTGTCCCTGCCCATGGCAGGGGGATTGGAACTAGATGATCTTAAGGTCCTTTCCAACCCTAACCATTCTATGATTCTGTGATCCTATGATTCTATGATTCTATTATCTGAGAGCCATTTCAGAATACCTGAGTCACAGGTACACTGTTTCTTGACTCTCTCTCTTTGTCTCAAGCTAATCAATACAGCATTCATAAGCCTATAAGGAGTTCACTGTTTTTTCCCAGTACGTATCGAAGGCAGACTATGTGGAAACCTGTTCCCTTTCCAAACACCATTGCAGTCTTAATAAGATGTTGAAGCAGGAGATCAGAAAAGGAGAGTGAAGAGTGATGCTGGCCTGGATTTACAAGTATGTTAGAGAAGTGGGGACGTCATAATGAAATTTGAAATTTTACTTAGGAAAATCTGGGATGTATGGATTGTCCAAAAGATCAAATGCTGAAAGTGGATTTTGGATTGATCCCAGTTGACTGGCGGAATTCAGGACATTTCTGGCAAGAGCAGTGATGGAATCACGTTCCTTTCCTAGATGAATCACAGTAATCCAGGACTGAGGTCATTGAAAGGCAATCTGGGGCACTCCCGGTGGGTGAATAAAACCTGTACATCTGTTCCCTGCAACAATAATTCCCTAATCTCGCATTAGGTATTTTATGCTATTAAAAAAATCCCCAAAACAAAGCCCCCACAAAACTCTCAAAGTCTAAGCAGTCATTTCATTTAGAAATAGAAAAAAAATCTATTCAGTCATTTCTGTTCTTAAATACCCCCTAGCCAGCTGAGCAAAACCCGATACACTTTACATGCAAAGGTCTTTCAAGGTAATTCTGGATGTTGCCTACCCTGAAGGCAAAACTTAAACCACAATGTGGTTTTATGACACCTTCCTCCTCTCTCCCCATCCTGTCCTTTTCCCCTGCTTATCCTCTCTCCATCATGCTACAAAATCAGGCTCTGATGCATCTTGTCAGAAGAGTCACTGAAATGTGAGCACAGTGCTGGGCTTTCTTTTCCTTTTAATAAATAACATAAGGTAACATGAAAATATGACTAAAAGCAGGTTAGCTTGGCTTTGAGTCTTCTTTCTTTCATGCAGATCAGGGTTCAGCTAGGACATATCCAAAACTGGATCTGAAGGGGGTATCCAAAACTGGTCTAGAATACTGGTACTGTACTGTTGTTCCCTCTGAGGAAGTGTTGGAATGACAGCGCACTGTGGTGGCAGAGTTTTATGTGTCTATGCCTTTCACATAACACATCAGTTCTTTGCATGAACAAACTGGTCTAGCAAATAGCCATAATATCCCCAGAATCATCCATGTAGTATGCCTACTCCAAAGGAGTGTTTGATACCAGATGTTCACATAGAGTGGAAGTCCAGGCCTCAGTTCAAGACTGATCTCATCCCAGTCCCTTTACGCCTGACCCTACTTTGTCAGACTTGTCCCAGAACTGCCACCATCTTGGCTGAGCATCCCTGGGTTGTTCCCAGTGCTGGAACTCGAATTAGTAAACTAGGCATCCCTGACCAGATTCCTCCACAGGGAATTTCATGTTAGTTTTAAGTCAAAGATACCCTGTATACACAAAGGATGTTTTCCATGCATGCTCTCATTAGCGCTTCCTATTAGCTGACTTAGTTCTTCCCTCACTGTAGAGCAATTTTAGGCCTCTGATGCCTAGTACATGCATTCCTCTACATGGCAAGAAACATAAAAGTTAAGCATTTACATGGCTCAGTGAACCTCACTCCTAGAACATTAAGCTTACTGACTCTGAAAAGGTGGCTTTGATGTCTTCTTTTAACATAAAAACCAGAGCACATTAAAATCTTACTTATTGCTCCAGCAGATTTTAGTGTTGTGGGTGGAAATAAAAGCTTTGATACTATCTTAAGCGTGGTGAGAAACCTCCACTATTGCTGCACTGTATCCTCTGGGCACTCTTTCTTTAGGGTTATTCCCTTCTCTTTTCCACAGGGCCTATGACAGCCCCATCACCATAGCATCTGGATGCTTTCTAGTACAGGATTAACAGCTGTCACATGGCTGCTTTCTATCTTGTTCTCATGGCTGAGGAAAACCAGGCTGTCACCCTTGCGCAAGTACCACATCTGACTTAAATCCTCATTTCCCAGAAGCAAGATCTTCAATGTACTTTGTATTTATATTAATGTACAGAAAATTATACTCTACAGAAGAAATCTTTCTTCCCGTCCCTCCCTCCTTCATGTCTTCCTCCTTCCCTCCTTCCTTCTCTTCCTCTTTACCTCCCTTTTTCCATCATCCCCTCCCTCCCTTCACTCTCTCCATCCCAGATGTAAAGGTATGAACTGCATTGTCTTTCACCTGCAAAGCCTGTGTAAGATACCAGCTCAGTGTCTGTAGAAAAAAACAGCCACAGTTATTGTGTGTTTAGTGATATCTGTGGCACAATAGTTACACACAACCTCAAACAGAGTTCTGCTAAGTTCTGCTAAAAGATGCTGCAGGACTAGGATGGGAATCTGGACATATAACTGTTTTTTTAACCCTCTTTCTTTTCTTTTTCCCCAAAGCCTTTCTGTGAAGACTGTGAGAAAACAAACCAGTCTATTCACAGATGTAGCTGCTTTATTAAATCAATCTTCAATCAACCACTAAAGTTAAACATAATTCAACTTCCTAAGATAGAATTGACAGCTCAAGAAAACATTCAGGATTGACAACTGACCAAGGGCATCATTGCATCCCACCTTCTGCAGTGAGCATTTTCTGGTTGAAAGTCACCACCCTGGCCTGACCCAGTTTGAAGAAAAATAAGCCCAAAATTTAGCCTACTATTGAAAGCAGGTATTGTGGCTGTGATGAAGGTGACAACTCCTTAGGAAGGAAAGTAAAGCAGTTTGCTTCATCCTGCCACATGAGCAGCAGCGGCACACTCCTAAAGCAACAACCGACATTAGATGTGTGGAAGGGAAAAGCAGGATTTGTTGCCTGTCACAGGGATGTCACAGCAATACAAAAGTGTCAGAAGACTTTGGATGCAACAACAGCAGGAAAAGAAGTGGGAAAAATCTGTCAAGGAATTAGAAATGGAAGGATAAGGGGCATTTTTCTTTTCATATATATGTATATATATGCATATATACAGCTTTGTATCTGTGTCTGTGTGTTTACAAGGAATAGATAAAAGAAAAACAAAGAAAAGAAACCCATTCTTTCTTCTGCTTAAAGCTTTTCTTAAACCTGCCTCTTGAAAACCCACTACCCCTCCTCCAGCCTGGTATGTTGTAAGGAAAGTGTTTCTCCCTCACAGTGAGATCTCAGAATTAGTGCTTACCAACACAGCGCTCATCATCAATCATGCATTGTCCATTCCTTATTGAGCTACTGCCTTTGCCACGCCAATATTTTCACATTTTATTAAAGCCTCTTGATTTTTTATTATTCATTCCCTCACACAGTCACTTCCTCACAGTTTGCTCCTGTTGTGGTCTGCAGCATTCAACAGAAATAGCACAAAACCTCCAGCATGTCAGAATCAAAGAACCTTTTTTGATGGGGGAAAGAAAAAAGCCCTTCATAGAATACCTTTTATTTTTATAAGAAATTCACTGTCACAGTGTTCTTCACTCAGATGTTACTGTAGTTTGGATGGAGAAGGACCAAGTATACTTCAAGATATACCCCATCTTTAATCCTCAAAGATTATGCCTTAATCATCAGGCAATGAAGTATCCTGAAGGGAAGGGGTGGGGAGAGAGGAGGAGAACACAGGAAACTCAGTTCTTTCATTGAAACTCTAGCATTTTATATTATTTACATAGTAATTGAATTTCCATTCCCTCTTTCACAAGGTGAGTCATAGCCACATCATAAAGGTCTTTCTCTCCATGAGAAGACATATCAGGGCTCTGGCATTACTGGTGTCCTCTATCTGCTAACATGGAATTTAGCCTTGCAGTTTTTTAGCGTGGTTTGGACACTGAATTGCCAAAATACGTGAATCCTGAGGAAAGATGGAAGTGTCCGGGAAACCTGGAGCTAAATTCCCAAATCTTTGGAAGAATTGTATTTTCAGCTGCCTTCTCAGCACTTGCCTTTTGCTACGCTCAGCTCAGGATAATGTCCTTTGCTCCCCATTTCTGTGTTACTACCGCGTCATCTTCACTGGGCAGGGAGTCTAAGTGTCCCATTCGGGGCTATAAATAAGTTTAGCAGCTGGGGAACCTGAATCTCTTAGGTGCCCAATGTTCATTTCCTCTTGCTGAATCCTGGAGGAGTGATTTCACCTTTGTTCTGCCCTCGCCAGGAATGCACACCAATTTAATACTAAATCTTCAAAGGATAACAGAAGCATTTAGAGCAATAGAATATATTAGCTCATCCATAATTTCTGACACAACTTTACTGGTTTGTGGCAGTGACAGAAAAAGAGAAGTCATCTGCTAGGAGTGTCTGTCTAAAAGAGGAGAGTGAGCATTAGACTCAGCCCAAAGCTTCTCAGGAATATTGGTCAAACCTGTGTTACCACCACCACCACCACCATCCTAAAGAGGTACCAGCATCCAGCCTGACTTCTCTAGGCTCCCAAGGGAAAGCAATGCTCTCTGCTGCTCCCAGCAGCCTGCTGCTGAACTGATATGTGCTTGGAGCAGGTCAGGTTGGCCCTGCACTCCTCGGTGCTGAGAATCTGCCACCACACGGGCTAGGAGAGGACTGTCACACCCTTTTCATCACTAAACTGACACCAGCACTACAGAGTGGGCATGGAGAGACAGAATGTGCACACAGTTTTGGCTCATGAAGTCAGAGGGAGAGCACGGTCAACCAGAGGGAGAGCAGCAGAACACATAATTACATAAACAAATTGATGCTGTTTGACCCAAACTGGCAAGGATCCTGCAACAACCAACACGTAATTTCTGCCACTCGTTGACCATGGAAGGCAGATAATATCAGCTCACTAAAGACGGGAAACTGCTGCTTCCTTCGGATCATAATTTAATTAACTGTGATTTTCCCAACCAGCACTTTTTTTTCCTCATTATACAAAAATAGAGCCAGACCCAGGGCTGATCCCATAGGCTTCCAGGCTTTAAAGACAACAACAGTTTAATGACACAACTTATGCTGTATTCATCCTCCTGCCCCAGGCACAAACACTCGATGAGCTCGTGGGCACGGGCTGGTAATGGAGTCAGCCCACCTAAGACTCAAGATGCAATTTGGACCTTTTCTGTCAACAGTGTCCAAACTGGAGCCAGATTAGCCAGGGGGCTTTTCTGTTGTGGTTTTAACAGTCCTGGACCCTTTTCGGACGTGTAACTGTATAAGAACCTAGCAAAATTAAAGATGTAGATAATTTTGCCAATGGTCTTCACTCTGCCCCCCTTTCTTCTCCTCAGAGAGACCCTCTGCTATTTACTTTCTGCGTCTGAGGCTTAGAGGGAGGCTCTTGGGAGAGCATGCCGTGATTTTAAGTTAATAGTGCCATCTAGTGATGTAAGGAAACATGTGCCAGGCAGAGCTGCAATGCTGAGGGTCTTCCCTAGGGATAAACCATCTTGTATCATATTTAATAATGTCTCTGTAGCATCAGGGTGACTTGTCCCAGGGGCAGGCAGAGTCTGTACACACTCCTGAAAGGACTGGAGGTTGGAGCAAAGAATCCAGAGCCTGGGAATCCAGAGCTCATTGAGATCTGTATGTGAGGGTTTAGGATGCTCTGCTTAGCAGTGATAGGAGGGGGAAAAAGTAGCAAATCTGGTCCTGTGATGCCCTTGAGTATTCCTGGTACATATATACACCTATATTCCACATATATATGGATGTTTGTGAACACATGCATTTGTATCTCCCCAGCAGCATATATGTGTATCTGTTGAATCCTCAAAACATAACAACCTGATTCTCAGAGGCTGCATTTCATTAATCTATTTCCAAATAAGGGAAAAAGGCACATGGACACACACACAAAGAGTAACTAATCCCAAATGACAGATATATATATATATATGCATGATCATGTGAATTATTTCATTATAGCAATATAACCAAACGTAAAATTTCAGGGACTCTTTAATAACCCCTAGAAATTGAATTTTCAAGAGCAGGTACAATGAGAGTTTATTCTCACTCCTATTGCGAAGTTTTTCCCTATACTCTCTCCATGTGCTCTTCAGAGTTTGCCTTTGTGCTGTCCCTTAAGATAAGAATGACTACCTGAGGACTTGTTTTTACGCCCGGAGCATGCAATGACAACACTTTCTGTGATTTATTTTAATGAGAAGGCAGTGCACTATTATGAAGCCAGACTCCAAGCAAATCATTCATTCCAGCTGCTCAAGGAGTATGCCGAGTGACACATTTCTGTGGCTTTCTATACCTGAGGGAATGAAATGGGGTACAAAGGTGTTCTCATTTTCCTGAATAAAAGTGGGCCTTGAAGAAGGTCTGCAGGGATTTGTACCAGCAAGCTTGTGCCAAAGGTCTCAAAGGAGACCTGGCTGCTATTTTTTTGGGTTGTATTTATTCTGTACTTCATGTTTTGCAGTTTCCCTTAATGTCTTGTAATATTTGGGTTTTAAAAATCTGCCTGGTTCTGTTACCTTGCTCAAATCTTGGTTTTAACTACTGGTGAGGTTGGTTATTTCCCTTTGACACTTCAGAGTTTACCCAGGGGTGCAGGCTGGGACATGCTGATGACAAGAGCGACACGAAAATTCCCCTAGAATGTGGATGGCATTTCTTCAACACACAGTCAGGGCTGAAATGCTGATTTTCAGGCAGACAGAAGGGAATATGTGGGACAAAGCTCTGCAGACCTGTGAAGTATAGTGTGCTCCTGGAATTACGCATGAATTTTTCCTATTCATCGCTGGCTTTTGCAGGAGGTGAGTACACCGCAATGCTCAACATCTCTTGCATTTCTTTTGTCCTGTGACACATCACATTTCGAGATTTTGGTCTTTCCCTGTAAAATTTAAGTTTCATGTAGACTGCTTGAAAGTATTTTCTGCCCCAGGGTTTGAAGTCTGTGTTCTGTGGACTGAACATTAATTGCATTGTTTCCTGTGAGTTACTGTAGGAGTACAAGTCGGTTTCCTTTCCTATTATTTTTTGCAGCATTGTTTTCTTTAAACCTTAAAATAGCTACAGCAGCTAGCTCGGAATCAAGTTGAAAACCTAGGATGTGATCAAAGAAAGCCTGGAGATACCTATCCAGGGACTTGCCTTCTGTCTCTCCTCTCACTATTTGTTGCCCAAGATTACAGAAAGCAAATGCACTTGTGGAAGACTATGTTTGAAAGGCTCATCTAAGGAATAGCACAAGGCTACAGTGAGGAGCTGCAGGGTCTAACTGTTCTTTGCATGATTCAGGCAGGGAAATTATGTATATATGTGACACACAAAGGCTTACTGCAGTCCTTCAGCCTCTAAAGATCCTGTGAAAAAAACCTTTGTGCACCCCGATGTGTATAATTTATTACACAGTAGGTTGGGTTTTAATGGCTATGTGTATCTAAAAAAAGATGCCTCTCAATTATGCTGATCAATGGGTCTGTTGGATGTAAAGATCAGTTTGAAAGCTGTTTTTTTCAGAAGCAGGAGAGAATTTCACACCATTCTGAGTGTCATTCGCCTGCAGGTAAAGTACGTCACTGTACTAATTAGAGCAGATTATGAACTGACTGACCTCCTATGACATGGAGAGGTAGGGTGGGATTTAGTTTGCCTTTGCAAAACAGTGAAGGTAGAACCCACACTAGTGGTCAGGTATCTGGGGTTTATATATCTGGATTTTCCACAGGTTGCCTGACTTTGTCTTTACATGGTCCTTATCTGGGCCAGGTGACAACGTACTTGGAGAGGGTCATATCTGCATGGGGTGTTGCAGTTCTCTATGTTGTGATCAAGCCATGCAGCAACACACTTATTGCTTTCTCTTTCCTTTCTTAATATGGATCAGCATTGCAACTGTCCCCAGTGAGCACAGATCTAAAGATGAATGTCTGGCAGTATTTCCTGCAGGTTTTTATAGTTGATTTTTCATCTGAAGTCTAAACTGAGAGCCAGACCATACCACCTGCCCCATACAACCTCTATTCCCACATTCTCATCTATTTTGTCAAGATAATGGCAAATCCGTTATGTGAGGATTGGAAAGGATGAGTTCTCTAGGTTATCTAGGTTATGAGGTCGTAGGATTTGGGGTTATCTAGGGGAGTTTTGGTGGGATGCCGCCTTCTGTTTGCTCTTCAGAAAGAAAGGCAGACTAATAGGTTAGTATGCAGGCAAATACCTGTAAGTATGTTAGCCCTGTGTCTGTGACACGTATCGTTCTTACGTTCCCTGACTGCATGCTCAGTAACTGTTGTTCCCTGCCTTTCTCAAAGTATTCATGTTAGGTTTCAAAAGAGGAATATGCTGTCATGGAACTGAGCAAAGTAACACTTGTGTCTGGAGCAATGGTTGTGAAACACGTCTGCAGAGATAAGTCATTTCCCTAAAATATAGAGCACTCGCTTCCCCTATGCCCATTCTTTGGCTTGCTGCTTCCTGCGTCAATCAAAAGATAAGAGACTGAATGTGGTCTCTGCACACTCCTGTCCATACAGCCATTTCCCATAGGTTATAAGTGATGGGGGACTAAAACTGTACAGTCAGAGCAAGTGAGCGGTGGAGCAGCTCAAAGGTCAAAACTCAGACCCAGACATTCCCACTCCTGTCTTAACCTGGAGTTTGCTGTCACTCCTCTGCATCCTGCAGGTCTGTCTGAGTGTAAGGCAGGCAATGCCATGTCACAGGTTACCTTATTCTCTTTTAGGACAGTCACAGTAATTATCATTCACAGGTCTGGCAAGGATTCTTACTCATCCTCACAGCTGACTAGGAGTCACTGTAGCTTGCAAGTCATGCTATCATGCCTGGATAAGAAAGAAAAATGCCTTTTTTCACAGCAGGTCTGTTGGGTTCAGAAGGGTGGCATTTTACCTGCTGCCTCCACCAGATTGGCTTAAAGAGTTAGTAATTTAAGATAGTGATATAAAGAGTGATTCACCTGACCTGTTTTCAATATCTCTTAGGATGAGATGATTCACCCGCTGGAGGGGCATCTCCGTCTCTCACAGGCTGCTGAAGAATCTCTTAGACACCTAACTGGTGCCTGCTGAATGGGTGTGTGCGCCCACATGCTGGTACCTCTGTACAATCAAGTCACACTGTGCTCCCTGTACAGTCAAAAGGGTCAGTTTAAGGACCCCCTAAACTTCACCAATTTTATTAATATATTTTGTTAACTCTAATAACAATGCAGTTTCTTCATGCAGATGGAGATGCCTGCACTGTAATATGCTGCATTGCATGTGATGAACCCTGCACTAGTTAGTACTAAACCCTGGATCTTTCAATGTTAGGTGAGAAGAATCCCACTCTTTGTGGTCATCCAGCAGCCATTTCTAAAAGCTCAAATGTTTAAAGCAGAAGGTTGTAGACAGGAGGAAGGTCTTTAGTTCACAGGTCTACTAGTCTGTGCAGCTGCCTCATATGCTTTATGGAGAAGGTAAGGTATATATATACAGAGATGTCAGAGTACTGTGGCTCATACCCTTTCCCACTGACTTCAATGGGAGTATGAATTACAAAACAAATAAAAAGAGGAAGTGGAGCTGTAAATAAGTAAAAACCTGAGTAAACACAGAATCTGTTTCTATGACTGGAACAATTATGATGCTTTCAATAATGCAGAATCCTTGGATAGTCAAATCCATTTTTGAAAAGAAGCCCTCTTTGGAGCCATTTTAGAGGATGTTGTTAGTCTAATTAGCAATGGGTTTATCACATTCCCAGCTTATTCACAGGAGGATATGTTCTAAAAGACTGCTGCTTTGTTTAAGCTCATTAAGATTGTATGGGCCATTACAGTTGCAAAACATATACTTTTGCTTATTCTTTGGGGGCGGGGGGGGGGAGAAGATCTACTTGGAACAATCTCTGACACACTCAGACTGCATAAATAAGTTTTTTATATATTCGTGCCATCAATACCTGGTCTCATTTGTTCTACTTGTACTTACCTTCAGCCCAGAACTAACAGCTACTATGAATATTACAATTTCTTTACACTTTAATAACTCATGAAAGAGACCATTTTCCAGTATAAGTAAGTCTTGCTTTTGATCAAACTCTTATCCTCAATTTCAGCTATGATGCCACAATGAATTGCAGCTGAGCAGGGGTACAACTCTCCCTAATTCAAGCTGTTTCCCAGCACCTTAGAAGGAGTTATACAGAACTTAATGGGAGGCAGCGGCATGAACTGATATAGATTAAGAATGCAACAAAGACCTTAGTCTTTAGTCTCAGTGATTTTTTACCCTGTTTGAAACTAGTAATGTTTTTAGGCACAAATATCTTCAAGATATCCATGTAAAACTGAATCAGCTCTTTATGTTTGTTGTTTTCCTATCTTCACATTTTTTTCCAATCTTTCCTTCGAGAATGATATAGGTACAGTGTACACACATACATGCATTTACAGTGACACCATAGAATTCAAACCTACGTATCTCTCCTAGAATGCTGTGCCAGGATGGTAAAGGACACTTTTTATTCCCTGAGTCCTAAGATACTACAAAAAGAAAGATGGAAAGGAAAATGTGAGAAAAAGATCACCAAGAGCAAATTACTTCCCTAAAGAAATCTGTTGATACAGGGAAACTGTAAACAAAGCATGTGTAATAGTGCAAAACAAAAATACAACACAAACATGGCATACTGCCGGTATTAAATCCCAAGTGGAATTTACTTCCCATTTACTTGAGTGGCAGTGGTGTTTCAGAGCTGTCTTCTGCCACTCAAGAAGAAGAAATTTTATAGCAAATGGGAGTATGGTTAAATAAGTTGAGGCATCACGGGTTAACCATACTAGAGCGCTCTACATGAATGGACTTGCAAGCTACTTTTAGAAGGAAGAGCTCATAAGGTCACCATGATGGACAGCTATGACAGTACAGTGAGAGTAAAGACCTGTATTTACAAAAAGGTGTGAACAGCACTGGGATGATGCTAATACCCTTCAACACATCCCTTGCTGAGATAAAATGCTGTAGGAAGACTGGAAGTTTCTCAGAATTAGTAAACCAATGACAGAGAAGGGAAGAATTACAATTATTTAGCCGTGTGAAAATGAGAGGGGGAGAGAGTAACGAACACATAAAGTTAAAGAAGAAAGGTATTTCAGGGAGCATTTCTTATTTAAGACTAAGGAAAGAGCATATTGTGAAGAAAGAGAAGGACACCATTAATTCAATTACAGATACAGACTCAGGTTGCAGACAGAATTGGGTCAGTTGCTACCAGAAGACCCGGCATTCATTATAATTTATTTAGAAAGGAAAATCAAGCTGCTGAAAACTCAGCAAAGAAATTAGGACCCAGTAAAAAATAGGAAAGGAAAGATAATCAAACACCCAGCCAGGGCTTCATGTGTCTCTTCTTACCTCCCATGTCTTCAGACCCAGACCCCGGGAAGACACCTTCTCTGATTAGTACCAACTTGTACCCTGGAAAATACCCTTAGGTAAAAACTGGTTTGACAGTCGGAGAGAGAACAGAAAGCAGGCACGATCTCTGTCAGTTCAAAGGAAAAGAACTCAAGGTATCCGTGATAAGCAATTACTTTATCAGCATTAAAACAGCTGTCTCTGCCTGTTTTGGCAGAGTCATGCGAGGATACACTCCTCTCCATGACAAGCATAATGATGGTTTTAAAGACAAGAGCATTGGTTCAGTGGAAACTGGATAAAACTTGTCATGAGTCACGTAGTATATGGAGTAACAGGTCCTTACTACTGTTTTCTGGTCTGTTCCTGGTGTGAATAAATGGGATGAACAATGAATGAGTCATGAAAGGGAAAGGTTGGACAGATAAGGAAAAACTTTTTGACTTTTGCTTTTGTTTGTCTAAAACATGATTTTTTTTTAATAGTTTACATTATCCACATATTTGCTACTCATTCATGCTACCACACTGAAATCAGTTTGAATAGGAATTTCTCTGTATATAACCTTTTTACCGGGTGCTAATGGCAGCAAAGACAACAAATACCAGGCTCTTTTTCAATCTTCTTGATTTTTTTTAGGGGAAAAAAAGGGAAACGGGCAAGAGAAATAGGGAACCCATGGAGAGGGATTTGGGGATGGTTTTAGACATGGACTCTTCAGTTCTGCATTGATCAAAAGGCTTACTTCCAGGAGCAGAAGACAGGCAGCAACTCTGCTGACCTGAATTCTTTGTATTGCATGACTAGTGATACAATCATCAGAAATTATTAGAATTTAACATGTTCCAATCATCTATACTCAGTTGAGCATTATATTTATTTCTCCTTTTGTGTAAATGCTAATTAAGATGAATTAATTATATTTCTTAAATTCTCCATCCTATGTGTTTTCTAAAGTCTTTGCTTGCTTTCAGACTTCCGTGTGCTGTGGGATCCTATATGGCTAGACAGTAATTGCTGTCATCTGAAAAAACAACTTAAAATGTTCCAGGAAAAAAGAGTGAACCCAAACTATGTGGGAGCCTGGTTGTTTGTGACTATGGTCATGGCCCCTTCTAAAAATGATGAGAGGCTCCATGCAGCCTGATAGGTTTTGCATGAAGCAGCAATTTTCTCTTAACCTTTCACATTCTTGCATGTGCTTTGTGTTCCACGTTGCTCACATGAGTGTCTATGTGCATGTGCATATGAGCATGTTTGTAAGAATGGTTTGGCTAAATTTGGGCTTCAACAGAGTGGTGGGAGTACTTCCACTTACAGCTCCTCAAAGCCCTTCAGGAGGGTTTATTTTCCCTTCATTGCTTTGTACAGTGTGTAACTTCATGCCGGTATTGTCATCTCTGTTCCTGGTATTGTTAGAGAGGGTAAAGTTTTTACAATAAAATAATCATATAAAATAGTAAAATGATTATATTTGAGAAATTTATAAATCAATAGTGAGGCTTTGCATATTAGAAGACGTCGTAACTTTGCCGTTTTGTATCATAGTTACTCTATAACTAAATGTTACAATGGTAGTCCTGGTAGCAAGAGCTAACATAACTGTATATGGTGAGGGGAGTATGGGTGTATGTACTGTAAAACTCTACCCAAGCAGAACCTAAGTTTAAGATAGCCAAAAAGGGCATACCATAAGCATCCTGGTGAAGATAAGAGAATGCTAACGTCCACAAGATGATTGGGACCTAGAAAAGGTGAAGAGGACAACCTGAGGAAGACTTCTTACTTCACCTGAGGAAGACTCCTTACTTCATCAGGGCGACCACCAGAGGGGGCTGCGCAAGCGCAGAAGAGGCTGATGTCGTAATAGACTGATGTAGCAATCCTTGATGCATATGTATTAGTAAATGATGTCATCTCTGTTGAATATGTATTAGTTACGAAATTTTTAGTGTATAAATTGCGAACGCGATGTGACGGGAGTCGGAACCAGATTTGGGTGCATACCCTGGTTCCCAGCGCCTCAATAAAGCACCTCATATAACCATCCCGGTGGTTATGTGTTTGTCCCGACGCTAACAGTATGGTCTAAATCCTAAACTCTCTATACCTGGAGAAATCATAGCTTAACTTAACCTAACTTAGTTTAACCTGAAGCAATATGAGAAAGAACTAAAGCTTTTTCATCTATATTTACCTGATGTGTTGATCCTTGTGTAGTAGATGCTGTATGGCTCATGCCGTTATCCAAATCAGATTTCTCAGAGAGCTGGAGCCTTCCTTTGTCTCATTAAATATATTTGTGTTGCTATGGGAACACATGAACCATGTTGGCAAAAAAACCTCCAAAACATTTGTTCCTTTAAAGTTTCTCAGGATTGACCATTCCCTTAGGGAGGATCTGCTGTAACAACAGTTCTCATTTATTTATGTCACTGAAATCCCTACAGGAATCACAGGATGCGCTCCTCCTGAGCAGTGTTCCCCCCTCCTACTGTTTATCCTTCTCCTGTTTTAGACCCACAGCTGGTTCTGAGAACTGGATCTTCTCACTAGACTTTCAGGACATTGAAGTCATTGACTACAACCACTCTACCCTAAGGCATATTTCTTATTGTAAACTTAACAAGTCCAGGGCAATGTTTCTTTTCAAATAAAATTGAGGCAGAAGCTTCCAAATGATTTGTTTTCCCAGAGTTATCACACACAGTGTGGATGGAGTCAAAACACAGAAGAACTTGCAATCACCACTCCTGCATTATCATCTCTGAAGACCCCCCAGGCTTGTTCCAGCAAAAGAAAAATTACCATACCTCCAGTCACCCACGAAGTACACAAAACATGCATTATCAGACAGCACTTATCAAATCTGAACAGAAGTTGGCATCAAATTCTGGAGAAACGGTAAGTAACTTCTTTCAGTGTAACACAGAAATAGGACAGGCTGCACAATGAAAGCCTGGGCACCAGAAAGCTGCTGAGATATTAATGTAGAGGCAATGGCAATGAAAGGATTATGATGAAGTCTTCAAAACATTAGAAATTAACCTTAATACTTATGTTTGCACATTAGTAATGGATTAGAAGCTGAACTATTTCCTTCTTTATTATGACAACTGCATCAGCTTGTATTCATCATGTTTTATCAGTTGAGAGCAGACACTGAAATAACTTAAGATGTTTAAGAATATGCAGTAAACCACTGACATAGCCAGGAGTGCAATTTGTTCACAATATTATGCTACAAAAGACCCAAGCCTGGGACAGCAGCTGTGTAGAAACATAAAGTGTACTTTTTATGAAGAGTTTGCACTGATACTGTTATCTGACTAAAGGCTAAGAAATTAAATTTCAGGACCTGGAAAGGATCAGGGGTACAATGATATGTAAAGCAACATGAGTAATTTAGTGAAAACCTATTCAGTGAAAGCAAGAGTTTCATTTGGTGAACCAGCTTCCAATTCAGAATATCAAAGGAGAAGGACTAGATTATTGTCCTGGTGTGGAACCTACCATGACGAGTCAACCAAAGACCGTCCCTCTCCAGAAAAACAGTGTAGACTAATGGGGTTATTGCCTATAGGGGGTATCACCTTGGAAAAATGCTCTTTTATCTGAGGTTTACCTAGGTTCCTGAGTCTTATCCTTGTTTTCTGAATATACCATATTTTGTTGGTGTACATGTACTCCAAAAATAGAAGCAAAACATCCCTTTTCTTCATAATACATACATAAAACATGACTTCAAGCAAGATTTTCAAAAAAGAAAACAAACAAAAAAAAACTTTGACATTTCACAGCATTGATACCTACCTGAAAATATAATATTTTACATTTTAGTGAAATATGCAGTGAAAATGCATTTTTATGCAGTACACAGTTCTTAGCTGAATTGCAGATTTTTTTTTGTCCTTTGAAAAGAAGATGCCAGGACATACTTGAATAGACCAAGGGTTAGGTCATAGGCTTAGTGCATGCTGTTTGTCAGTGCATGATTCTATTTTCTTGTATAACCAAGAGAAAACTTTATTGCCTTTTTCTACATACTTTCCACATTCAAAATGGAGCAGATAATGACCTGATGATGTAATCTAGTGATACGTACTGCAGAAAAGATAAACAATTTTTGGAGCAGAGCCTGGAGAGCTGCTCTGCAGAAAGAGATCTGGGGGATTGGGTTGGTGGCAAGTTGAGTACAAGTCAATGGTGTGCCTTGGCAGCCAAAAGGGACAACTAGTTCCTGATGTGCATCAAGCACAACGCAGTTAAGTCAGCCAGTCGAGGTTGACTGTCCCACCCTACACAGCACTGGTGTGGCTGCACCTCAAGTACTATGCGCAGCTTTGGGCACCTCAGTATCAGGACATCAAAACATTCAAGTGTGTCCAGAAGAGGGCGACCAAGAGGTACAAGGGTTGGTGTGAGGGAGAAATTAGGAATGTATTGATAGGGATTATCAACAACAGAAACTAATAGGGGCATTGGGGAATGCTACTGAATTGATATTTGCAGTATCATACACCTGCAAAGAGACTGGACTACAGTCTCCTGATAGCAATAAAAATGAACGTGGGAAGCTGTTAAAACGTTACTGCTTCACTTCATTTTCTTCTGCTTGGTGTCTCAGTGGTGACTTTGTTCGATATGCAGTAATTTGAAATATGTTGCTTACTGATTGATGAAAGAAATCTCGATCCACAATCCTTACAAATTATAAATTGAAAAGAAGCAGATAATAGTATTCTTTAAAAATAAATAATTTGCCAAAATGTGAAAATGCAGGGTGTCCTTATTTATGGCTTACATCTCAACCTATTTTGTTTCTAAATGTAGACTGCTCTGACGCAGGTAGAATAGCATTAATATAATTTCTTCCTTTTCAATCTGTATTTTAAAATTCTGATAGATATTACTAACAAAGGTGGTATTATTTAACCAATGCAAACTTATTTTTTGATTAGTAATTTTTAATATCTTTCTAAAATGAATAATATGAGCCTACTGCCATCAGCAGGACTGCAAATTTACAAGTGGACTGATCATGGGATGCATCTAATCTAGTGGCTTTTCCTTTCCCATTTGTTGCAAGCTGTTCATTACTGTATCTAAACCTCCATTGTCGAGATGGATCAGTAAAAGCTTCCTCATTTAAAAGATCAATTATTGTTAATGGTGTTTATGCACAACTTTAATTGTTTTAGAACTATCTATCCTTTTGCAGTTAGCTTTTGTTCATTGAGCTAGACCTTGAAATGCACTGGCATGGTGCTTTTAGGTTGCTCTCTGTGCTCAGCAGCTGTGCAGAGAATAAGTGGGTGGGGTTTCTTAGCAAGATGGGATGTGTGGAATGATGACCACATCATTCATATTGGACAGGATGAGAACAACAGACTTTTTCTTCTGATAGAAATGTTCATGTGATGGGAAGTGAAAACTTGTATCTGTTGAATGGACTTTCAGGATGTCTTGTAAAAACGGACAAAACACTTTTCATTCCACTTTTCTTCTTCCTTTTCTATCCCCCATATCCTAAATCATTTAGCAAACAAATAGTAACAATACCAATAATGAAATTAAAAAAAGGCAGCTGCCTACAAAGATCATCCAAACTTCTCCCACATACCACTGCCTACTCCTCCCCTAGCCCCCCTAAACAATGTTGATCTCTTTATATAAGCAAAGCCTTGCATCACAGGAAATAACCTGGCTTCTAAAAATCAGCTGAGCTACTTACAGCAAAGTGGATTTGACTTTATCACTGAATCACATAAAAGTCGGATTAAGGATTGTTTCCTTTTCAATTTCTCAGGCTTGTGCTTCAAAGCATGTAGAAGCCTACCATAAAGCTGGGCTTCAGTGCTAAAAGCTAATACCTTTCTTTCTTGCAGTGCTAGGGGATGTTTTTTGCTCAGCTCTGAGATGCTGCCCTGTATTTACCCAGCTCCACAGGTGTTGCTGAACAAGTTCTTCTTCCCCTTATCCCTCACAGTGTTGAGAGGAATCTTCTCCTCTGCTTGCTTCATTAGGCACCAGGCAGCCTCAGTCGGGATGGTTTCTTTCAAGAGAAAAAGAGAGACCATCCTAGTGAAAGAAGTAAGGAAACTGTAATTCTTCAGTTCTGTTCCTGAGCAGGGGTTTCAGGGATGAAAGTGCAATCATGGGAAAGAAGCCATTAGGGCCATTCAGAGCATACAGACATCAAAATCTCCCCACACCCTTTGGAGCTCTCCAAGCCAGAGCATGCTGTTAGCTATCTCAGCTTCATGTATTATGCAGACTGTGGAGACTGCTCTTTGATCAGAGGGAAACTGAGAAGAAAAAGCACAGGAAACAACCCAAGAGGGTTGCTTTGCAAGTGAATAGCTGCTTGCTCTTCTGCAGTTACCATTGCTTTCAAGACCTTCCCTTTTGTCTTACCAAGTTTCAAAGGATAGAGAAGAGTAGCTTTATGTTTGATCCCCAGGTAAGGCCCCTCCAAAAGAAAAACAAAGCTAGGAATAAGCAAGAGGCTGAGGGTCTACCTCTGTGAGAGGGTTTGAGTTAAATTCTCTGTTTATATATAATGTCTGAGCAGAGGGGAACAAAGCAAGCTCTCTTCCAAGAATGGAGCAATTTGTTGTTGCCCTACGTTGTTGCCTTGCTTGGTCAAACAACAGAGTGTACATGGGAAGGGAATAAGATGCTTTTGAAAGATAAATCCTTCCCTGTCCTCCTGATATTCCAGCTTTTGATTTTATTCAGTGTGGCTACTGCAAAGGGAAGACACCATCTGCAAAGGAAGATTCCTGTCCTTTCTTGCTCAGCACTGGTCTGATAAACCACTTGTAGTTTAAGGACTGTTGAAGTTGGGTCTGTTTAAGAGCCATCTCCCCTGAGGTAGGTCCATTTCAGGCAGAGTAACTTCTGTTTGCCCCAGGTATTTGGTAATTCTAAAGAAATACATTTAGGATTACCTAAATAATTGGGTCACAATTGGGCAAATATATATGTGGTTGTTGAGCCATTTGACTATGTCTATATTCTACTTGGGCAGTGACAGAAACTTGCTGTATTATATTGTTGATCTGTTAAAATAGTGTTTGGCACAGTTTTGGTCAGGACCAACCAGCAGTCTCTAGACAAATCCCAGGCACTTAACCAGTCAATGCTGGCCATGGACCATTTCCAAGAAGAGTATTAGATGCAGCCATCCTGTTTTGGAAGGTAAGAGTTTAATAGTATAGGTATTGACCACTCCATGCCAGTACTATCAGAGCTGGAGGAAAGTCCCAGTGCACTTAGTTTAAAAGTGTACATGGAGCCTTCACTCTTTTCTGCTGAACAAGCATTGGCTACCAATCTCAAATAATCCAAGAACAGGGATGAAAACTGCATGCTCCTATCCCAGCTGATTATCCTCACTATGAGTTTGTGCTCTTTCATGACTGTTTTTCTCCTGCACTTTTCATTCCCATGTCTGAAGTAGCCCAGCTTCCTCCACAGGAAGAATGGTAGCATCTCTGCCCAGGGTGTGCCAAATCTTTGCGATAGATTTGAGATTCTCCTTTGGGATATGGGAGATCTTCAGTGAAAGAGAGCCTAAGACTCAGGTCTTGCCTCTCTAAGCTCCCCTTTCTAAATATTTTTGTACAGGGTCTGTTTGGGATGGAGTTTATTTTGTTCATAGCAGCTCATATGGTGCTGTATTTTACATTTGTGACCAAAACAATACAGATACCACACTCATGTTTTGTTTTATTTATTGCTGAACAGTGTTTTCATGACATCAAATCCTTCTGTGTTTCACCCTCTTTCTTCACTGTGAATATATTGGAGGTACACAAAAGTTTGGGAGGGACACAACCAGGCAGATAACCCAAACTAACCAAACAGGTACTTTATGCTCAGCAGTAAAACAGGACATTCAGGGAGGTTAGCTATCTCTTGCTCAGGGACCTCTTGGGCATCAGTCTACCCATGGGAGGTAGTGAATGCATTTTCATCATTTGTTTCTTTTTTGATTTTTCCTTTCTACTTTTCCTTCACTTATGAAACAACTTTTATCTTGACCTACAATTTTCTTGCTTTTACTCTTCCCTTCCTCTTTCCTTGTCCCACCACAGGCTGGAGGGAGAACGTGAGTGATCACTTGTACAGTGTTTACCTGCCCACCAGGGATAATCCTCAACAATTTTACAGCACACAGGTGAAAGCAGTACCTGAAACCCTATCACAGGCTCAGTACTGTGAGCACCACACCTGGATCTGGGCATCTAATTCCTAACAGTTGCCATAGAGAATGATTTTTTTCTTTAAATCCATCCATTCCTGTCTGGATTCAATCACTTTTCTATTTCCCTTCCTTTTTAAACGAGTAACCCTGAAGAATTGTGGCAGAAGTGAATCTGAAAGCAAGAACTCTACATATTCAACTTTTATCAACTTATACTTTCTTGAATTTCTTAAAAAAATCATGTTACTCAGATATTCAGCTATTATAAGGCTTAAAATGAGTAGAATAAATACTATCCAACTCACCTGGTAAGCTCTCAGTACAGCAAATGAAATATACCAACTTACTTCAATAATAATAATATTTAAGTTTAGAAAAAAAAAAAAAAACAAAAAAAGCATCTCCATAATGGTATTTTTGAGGCACATCTACAGGAAAAGAAACACAATGTGTCCTCCCCACTTATTTATATTTTGTTAAGGACTTGGCAGCTTCCTTGCTTGCTGAAAATAGTCCCACAGCAGATGTCTAATGGCACTTACCGAGGTCCTGGGGACCAAGTTGATAATAACTAAAAAGTGCAATTACAATAATTTTCTCAGAGTGCCACTGGGTAAAATCCTCCCAGTTACTGTGCACAGGCTTTTAAGCAATTTTCAATCTGTGCCTCATTACACAGTTAGCAACATGTTCTTTTTCACCCCCAGCATTTGGAAGGATAAGCAGGAGCGGAAGGGCTTTTACCTCAGCACTATTTTCAGGGTTATTTTCCCATTTCATTGTGCTGATGAGGCTTTTCTCTCAACAGCTACAAATTGCATCCTGTTTTGGACCCAGTGAAGTGAAATCAAACTCAAGAAGGTAATTTAATTGCATGTCGAGCCCATGAAAGCTGGCAGTTTTCTCCTGCATAAATTGTTCCATTTCCAAAAGTTCCCAGTTACCTTTTGGTCATACATCAAAATTGTAGTGATTCAAGGGCAGAAGCTGCCAGTTATTCCTTGTAATTTTGTTAAGTTTCAGTGTTTAACACAGTGTGGTCCAAGGATGGATGAAAATAGGACATAATGCGTTTCAGCAGCAGGTGAAATTTTCCTGTTGATGAAATATTCACTGTAGAGACTCTGCAGGGACTCAGTGGGTCCTACTGAGCATAACATTTGTCAATGAGTTCAAAACTCAGCTCTTTAAGAATGAATTTAATGGTATTGCATGCATGACTGTGCAGTAAAATATATACCCTCATTGATGGTCGATTCAAAAGGAAAGTTAGAGTTTCAGATTCTGAGATAAAGATTGAAAATTGAAAATTTAGGGTGTTCAAGCTAAGTGACAGATCAATAACAACAGTACCACATGGATATGTACATGTTTTTAGCAAGCATAGTAATTTTCTTCTTTGTATACTGTACTGCACTAGTATGGATTGAAATTACTGTAAATAGACATTTTTCTTAGTGGCAAAAGGTTAGAAATATTTCAAGTCAGCATCTCATATTCACAGTTTTTCTGCCCTGTGAAAGATACTCTGAAAGACAACAGCATAAATGAGAAATTCTTTCCTTTTGAGACATTTAAATATTTAAATAATGTAGGTTTATGGATCTTTTTGAAGGCAAATGGAACTTTGATTTTCAAATAATTACCTGAAGACAGAACTTGAGCTAAATTATTCATCTCTTTTGCAAATTTAAGACATTAACATATTTCCAGGAAAAAAATCCTAGTTTCCTCTTGAAGCAAATCTCACTTCTCAGCTTACATGTGAATTATATGTCTGCCAACTGTGAGTGTTTCTGTTCTTCTTCATTTGTAGCTCACCATGATCATTTTTGTAAATAGCCAGTACTAGCTTCCACTCTCACTCTCTCTATTCTTGACCTTCCTTTTAACTCCTGAGAAGGATTTGTTGACTGGAGGAAGGTTCACTGCTCTGAGATATGATGAGAATCGAATTATGATTTGGAGACACGGGTCTATTTAGAAGTATGATACTTGATTGAAAGGCATTTCTTAGCTTGCAGAGCTCAGCTCAATATTATTGCAGAAAATAGTGCCCTGGATCCTCAGTTACAAAATCACTGACCAACACCTTGAGGCAAGCTGAGCTTCCATTCCCCTTCACTCTTGCCAGAAGGCTGTTTCAGACCATAGTGCTTGGTAATTGGAAGCCTTTTATATTCAGCCAAATTAAATGCCTAGTTTATCAGAATTTCTCTTTTGTGTTCTATCATTTTTCCTTCAGCAAAAAGAGCTTTTCTCCCTAAGTGTTGCCTCCTTAATGTTTACAGGTATGTTCCTCCCCCTTTTACCATGATTACTTTTTAGATTAAAGACAAGTTCTTTAGGTCTTGAAAAGTTTTCCTTCTCCTCTGTTTTTATATTAGTTTATTTATACATTCCTTCAGCTCCTTATTTCAATTAATCATTTTTGAACATTGACTGAACAGAAGTGTCCAGTGCTGAACATTCTATTTCAGATGAGATTTCAGTAGTACCTATTATGACAGAGAAGATCTATGACCTTTTCTCTGTCTTTTAAATTAATTGTGTTATTTTGTTTTGTTGACTTCTATTGAATTTTACTTTGGCTTTGCAAGCTCCCATATTTTTATTCTTAATCCTTCAAACATTGCATGCTAATCAGATGCAACAAATGGATCTAAATCTAGTCAGTCACTTCTTTGCCTCCAGACTCACTTCTGTCCTGTGAAGACATGCATCAAGGATGTGCAGTACAGCACACTCTGAGGAGCTCATATATGCTTCTCTGGAGCATGCCAGAAAATGCTTTTCTTTTCCCACAGGAGGAGAATATAATGCCACTACAAAACCTTCTCTTCTTTCTCCAGCGTGAGTATTCCAAGAAGGAGTAATTTATGCATCCATCCTCATAGACTTTTTTATATGGTAATCTCCACATAATAAAACCTATCTTCCTCGATTATCTGCTATCATCCTTTATCTGCTCACTTCTCCTCCTTGCCTTCACCTCTTCCTCTTCCTCCCTTTCATCTTTCCTTCCCTCCTTGATCCCTTTTTCTCCTGCCAGAATCATCACAGTTGTTCTTTTAAACATGTATGAACCAACTGCCTGTAATATATGAATCCTCACAATGAGAGGAACTGAAGAATCAGACAGTTGTTTGGGGCCTGATTGACTTTCAAGTCACATCTTATGTGTCCTCAGACGCTGACTGACTTATGAACTCTCCACTGTATTCAAAGCTAAGTCTGCAGTAAGCCTGACAGCCTGAGGACCAGGGCCAGCTGGGAGTGTTGAACAGACTAGATGCTTTAATTATTACATGGTCTTTGTAACAGCAGGGATGGGACAAAATAATTCTGCTTCCTGGCTAGAGGAACAGGAGCAGACAGGTAGAGTCATATTCTGCTCGACTGAAGCAAGAATACTATATAATTTAGATTTAGCAGTGAACAATTTACGATCCTCCCGTAAATAACATTTTATTTGAGAGGAGGCCCAGCCAGCTCTGACAGCAGACATAGCTATTGCTAAGCATAAAAAAGCTACAGAAGAGAAGAGAGAGCATGGGCAATGTGCTATTCATCACACCACAGTACTGTAGAAAGTAACAGCCAGGAAAACTGAGCTAACTGCCAGTTATACAAACACCATGGTGCCCATGCTATGAGCTTATTGAGTCTTCTGCATCTGAGAGATTTAACAGACACAGGCATCTTGTCAGAAGTCATCATTTATAGTCTGATGGCAACCAAATAACAAAGCAATAGTGGGTTTGTTGTCACTTAGCTGTGGTTTGGCTTCAGGACAAATCCTCCTCAATCTGGTGGGAAGGGACAATAGGTCAGGCTAAGAAACACAAATGTATAGCTGACAGTACTGATCTGCCTGTGGTGACCACAAGATATGTGAGATGAGGCTTTGGTTTCCATCAGCCTTTCCAACACAAAGTAAATATTTTTGTTTGAAAACACATAGCTACTACAGTGAATAGAGGGAGTTGCCTGAAGGGACAGGTACCTTGGGACTTTTTCACCTATTTGCATTTGGTGTACTTGTTTCTAACCCCATAAAGTTCATGTTACACACTGATCAGTGAGGACATCATCTGCCTGTGCCACTGGTGAAGATGAACAAGTTCTTTAGTGAATTCTGTAGCCTTTTTATTTACTGCAGAGTGAAAAACAGTCACCTGTGAGCCCACACTAAGTGCAGCAACACAGGACATCAATCTGAGAGTAATTTTGGAGCTTGTCTTTTGCCTATACTTGTTGCCTCTTCTACTTTTCCTCATAATGTGTACATCTTTGTAACATCACAAGATTTTAATCCTCTTAATATACATAGTGTAGCCTAATGTTGGTCTAGTGCTCAGATGAGCACAATGGCAGCTCAGTTATTAACTCGGTTATTAATGGTATCTTTTACTGACAGTTAAAACAACTGAAAATTAAGCTTCATAACAACAAACTAGGTGATCTTAAAGTCCTTTTGAAACCAAACCATTCTATGAGTCTAGGATTATAAACTTAAGTCTATACTAATGCTGAGTTACTCTGCTGTTAGAAGGAAATGGGCGGATTATCATATCTAATAAAGACCAAGCTTGCACTTCACTATGTTGTTGTTTTCACCTTGGTGAATCCTATCCTCCCATCAGATTTAGGTGAAATTAGATTCCAGCTGAAATGCCTAGCAGGACTCATTTCCTCAACAAAATAGTCTATGAAATAGCTGAGGGAATATTGAAACACTTTTACTCTGAGAGAACAAGAGGAGCATTGACGCTTCACCACACTACTCCTTTAAGATTGATTGCAAAACTCTCCTGTGTACATTGACAGTAAGAGGATGTGTCTAATTGATTTCACTTCTCCATTTTGTCTTGCTCCAAGTAGAGGTCAATATTTGCACTGATTGGGGAACCATAGAAGAATTTCTGTTAAAAGCTTTTAAACTACAAAGCCTATAAGTACTCTTGTCTAATAAGAATATTGCTTGAGAAATTGCTGCAGTGAAGAGTGATCAGGCTGTTAAAACATTGTGACTGGTATGGGTATTTTCAGGGTCTCTCCATTGTTGAGGTTTTCTTGTTCCTACTTTTAGCACTTCTGCCTAACAGCGTATTTCTTTCTTTTGTGAAGAGTCATCCTTGAAGATATTACACTGATTGGACCTACAAGAATATCCTATCAAATGTAAGTTAAGGGAAGCAGAGCTTTCTCGGTGCAGATCTGAAGCTGTATCACTAACTTTTATAAGGGCCATGGACCACCATGCAGACTTTGTACTCCTGGATCAGCTTCTTCCAATAAACCTGGGGTAAAGTGTAGGAATAAAACTAATAAACTCTTTGATAGTAAAAACTGTTCTGCTTGACATACTCAGTTTCCCTCTGGAGTATTAATATTAATACTTTCCTCTCCTATGGGCTGTGGACTGGACAGGAGAGGCATTCAGCACATGATGCTGGTGAGTCCAGTCCTAAAGAGGGAGACAGAGTTGGAGGTATATTTTGGTGTACAGGTCTATATAATGGGGCCTTTATTACGTGGTGGAAACTTTCTTCCCAGACAAACTGAAGGGGATTGCAGTATGGCCCAAGGGCAGGTAGAAGAATTGTGAACTTGGGAGTATTTATCATGGCTTGAACTTCCCTTTTCCTTTTATTTATTTAGGAAAAAGACCCATATGAAAGCCTTTCATAGAGAGGCTGTGGCATTCACTATTTTAGGCTCTTTAAAAGGAAGATCAGATGAAAGAAATGCTTTCATTTGTTCCTCATAGAAGTAATTCCACGCTTGCCGTTAGAGCCCAGAGTAATGCAGAAAGTAGTGTCTGTTACCTGAATTCTCCTTCCCTTCCTTTGAGTAAGAGGGAATAGAAGAGGAAGAAAGGTGGTATAGTATGATCCTGCCATTTGCTGAGGAAGCCAGAAAGGCTGAAGTACTTCCACTTCAGATATGACACATTTTCACCTCCAAGTTAATTTCTGGATCACACTGTAACATTGCAATCTGACCTGAGCTAAGGAAATTAGGCAAGTGAACTTCTTCCATGTTAAGCAGAAAAGTCAGTAATATCAGGGCTTCTCTAGAACTCTACCCTAGAAAGACCTCAGTGTTTCTAACAGCCATTAATTTCCATCTATTTTAACAAAAAGAAGAGACATAGCAGTTGTGATACCCTTAGCCAAGGTGATGGCTGATGGCAGCAGATGAATAGTGGAGAGGTGGCTCAATTGCTGCAGCTGTTTTTCCAGAGAGGACCACACTGGAAGACTTTTAAACAAATATCATGCTAAAAAATATCTAACATTAAACTAAAATAGAAACTTGCTGCTTAACTATAACAACTCCAACATCTGGCTGCCTACAAAAGAGGTTTAGGAGGATTTCAGTATTTAAGTATGATTTGTCTTTTTGCCCTTGTGTTCATTCTATCAAAAAATATGGTAACGGAAAAAGACATGAATTTATATAACATTAACAACAGAGTTGCTCTAATGCCGTGTTGATCTTTTTTTTCTGTGTATAAATCATCTTCTAGAAAAGGAAATACAGAACATCAGAAACCTAAGGTGGTTTATAGAATGTATCAGCATATGCTTTCAGCTGAGCTTTGACATGTTACCAGTAGAATGGATTAAGCTTTTCAATACAAGCTCTCCAGCATCATTCCTTAAAAAGGTTAAAGATGTTCAGCCCTGACAGAGAAATCCAGTAACAGAGTAGCCAAATGACAGATCTGTTCCACTTCCAATTCAGTATTTGCATGCTCTCCAAGGGAAAAATACATCCAAGCTTTGTCTGACAAACTTCATGTCAAAGTATTCCCTTCTGCTGAAGGACATGTCCATATAAAATGTTCACTGGACATTTCAATGAAATCCTGTAAGAAGCACCAAGATGGTATTTGACTAATGCCCTATGGCAATCTTTCTGTTAAATTCCAGCACGCTCTGTCCCCTCATGATTTTTGACAGTAGAAGAGCCTCATCTGAGTTCATGGTTTCGTTAATAAGTAGCAGTGAGTCCTGGACAGACAATAAAGAAATCAGATTTGTAAGAACTCAGTGGACAACTTCTAAGAAAGTCATGAGGTAAAACACGAAGCAAACCTATAGGCATTAAGCCATGTGTTGGGTCTGAATCTCCAATTTACGTCATCTGCAACTAAAAAAACATAAGGAAATAGTGATTCATATACCCTCAGGATACATGATGGTAGCCATGTATCAGATGGAAGTTATTTACCAGGGGCAAAATTGCACATCAGAAGAACACACAGCTTTGTCTTTATGACCATCCTGTTGTGTGCCTGGTTCTGTGTCTGGGCAGGGTGCGCCACCTGCCTGGAGTTGCTTCTAACATCATAACCTTGGCCTGTCACAGTCCTGCCGGGTACACAATGACAGTTGTGGAAATGCAAAACTCATTATAATCATATGAACCAATACTGACATTGTGTGGCTGCCTGGCAAGGAGAGGAGACCTCTTCTTCAGGCTTCTACTGTGACTGTCCACTAACTGTAGGAGTAACAGCCCCTTAGTGTTTTTCAGCTTTGGAAGCTGACTTAATAGGAACAAAATCTGAGTCTTCTCTCCTGTTTTCCTTCTGCAAATTCCCAATGGCAAGAGTCATCCTTCATGTTATGTACAAAATGATTGTGCGAGTTATTTGGGGCTGGTCGTGACACCCCACTGATTCATTTTATGTAGCCAGTGGCACTTCAACTATGGAGGAAATGACGTGGCCATGCAGGTGCTAGGTTGGACCCAGAGGTTGCTGCTGAGAACAGAGGCAAAGATTTGCAGCCTCTTTAGCCCTGCCAAAGACATTGCTTGTCAAAGACATTCCCAAGGAGACAAGGCAGCATGCCAGTTTCACAATTCCAGCTCCATGTAGCACAAAATGCACTTGGGAAATTTCGTATCAAACCCAGACTGAGCCAGACAAGGTAAGTCTGCAGTTACTATTACTGGTGATTTAGAATAGCTTTCATTTTGATTAGATGTGTCTCCCTGCCATGTAGAGATTGCTTTTATGATTTATCAAAGCTTCTTAAGAATGTTCTTTCTGAGCGGCCAGCTGCTTCCTTAGCACAGTAGTGTGCAGCACTAAAGAGATATTGTTGTATATGTTCCACATTTAAGATTAGACAGGGTAATCCATAAATAACTCTGCAGCTAAAAACCTTGTGGCAGGTTTGGATTATACAAGGATGCATCTTGGCATGCAAGAGGCTGTGCAATCTAAAGTGAGATGATTCTATGACTTTGATGTCCAAGTCTACCAAAAGAAGTTGAAATTTTGCTGAAATCACCAGATCTAACAAACTGATGGAGCACTGTCAGTGTTTCCTGAGCTAATTTATCACTACTACACAATGCAAGGCACAATTCTTATATTTCAATAGAGTAACACAATCACTCTCTGTACTCCCTGCAGTGAACATTGTTTTGGAACCCTACCTCATGCTGCTTATAGGATGAACTCATTCTAGATGCAGGAGCAACAACTGCTATTAATGATTAATTAATGGCTGAGTTTGAATACAAAATGAAGCAGACACAACAATGAGAACGAGAAAAGACAAGCAGTGATGAAAGACAACATTTACAATTTGGGTGTTGATTCCTATTTGCGCTTTCATGGCTCAAGAAAAAAAAGCACAGCCCAGGTTTCATCCATCTCTCCAATTGTGTGCAATTTTGCATGACTATGAAGCTATTAGTTGCCTATTTGAGGGAAGGCCCACAGCAGAATCAATTGTAAATAAAGTGGATGAATGTTAATGTTATCATTGTGTGCGACTGCATGTGAGAGGGTGTATGAATATATGATTCACTCTTTCTCTGACTCAAATTAGGGAGGAATTGTCTCTGGGGCATGATAATGAAAACTTGATCAGGCCAGTGTGAGCTCTCAGGAGACATCCAAGTTGAAGAATATGTTGCTAATACCACCACTCTGTACATATCAGTGCCTGGTCAATGATACTTGGAAAGATGAAGTAAGCCCACACTTTCTTCACTAATTAGGCTTCTGTTCCAGCATGGTAATGAACTCAAAGTCCAGAAGACCAGTTTTGACTTATTTGTTTGCTAATTACATTCTTAATTGTGTCAACAGGTTTTGGGTATGCACTAATTCGGTCTATTTATTTTTAAATTTGCCTCCTGACTTTTACAGTCAGTTGTCCACCATGCTATGTACAATCTTTGGTAACAGGCAGTTACAGTGTTTGTGTTGGGAGCACAAGTTAGAACAAAAGGAAAGAAAAATTGGGATACAAAGATTATGGGAAGTAGCTGAGGTTTCAGCTATAGGTATGAGTTACGTCTAGGAAAACAGGGTCAAACTCCAGCCTTAGGAGTGCAGAATGTACTGTGCTTCCAGGTGTTTAAGAGTCACCAGACTCAAAGTGACCAGATTCACTTTGGGATATATAGAGCAACATTTTACCTGCCTGCCTGCTTGCTTTTAGCTCTCCAAACATACAGGAAAAAAACACTGTCCCAGGTCTTGAAAAGAGATGAAAAGCTCATGTGCCCTGTTCTCTGCTTCACATCAATTGTGCCTGCCATGCAGTTATTTGTGATTCACCCTATGTCTAAAGGGCATATGTGCCCCTTGCTGTTATACTCCCCTAAGAAGGTATTCAAAAGACCAAAAAACAGGGCCTTTATGCCCTTATAGGCATCCGTGTATTGCCTTTTAGAACACAGAGATCTTTTTTCCCAAGTGTTGCTCTCATCTTACTTCATTGGTCTAGGAAACCTGTGTGTCTCTGAAATGTGGACTAAAATCTAATCAGGGTGTGGATTGTACAATAGATTGTTTGGAAAATACCTGCTTCATTGTGGACAGTCATAGCAACAACTCATGGTGTTTCTTTATTGAGAGTCCACAGAACAGCACTAGAATCTGACAAGGACATAGTTTACCAGCTGGTACCACAATTTGACCTGCAAGAATAATGTGTATTTAGAATTTTTTTAAATACTAGACTGAAAATACTAATTTGGACCAGCCAGGTAAAACTGGCATTGTTGTGGTTTTCCAGCATAGTTGTGCCAATGAGTTTCTCCTGACATTGACCAGAGTATCTGTTTATCTGCTTGTCCTGATTGCTTTGACGTGCATTCTGCCAAACCCCAGAAAATATGCCAACTCCTGTAACATTTAGGGGACAAATGATTTGTTGGGATCAAGGTAAGGCCAATTCATTTTCTGCCTGTGAGAGTGGAATGTAATTATAATCAAAAATAAAAGCGAAACACATCAATTATCCCTTCCCTGCTGCTGGTCCTTTTGCCATTTGATATGAATAAGAAATGAGTCACAAAAAAACCTGTCTATACAGACATACGCACAATACCACAGTCTTCTGTTGGCTACTAATCAGTTTGCAACATGAAGCAAAAAATCCCCTAAATTTTGCACTCTTTCCCTGTTTGTGGTGGATCACATCAGCTTCTCCATGTATTTGCTGGGTTTTGGAGCCTCTGTGGAAGAGACCTTTGAACACTTCTTTTTTGACAAGAATTGTCTGAAATAGAATAAAGGTGCACTAGTTAAAACTAGGAAATTTCTTCTGGGGCTTTGCTCCACTTCACCTCCGTCCTTTTCGTTTCCCATATTTACCAATTTGCTATCTTCATGGTTTTGCTGCTTCAAGATCTCATTCATTTAACTGGTCAAAAAAGCGCTCCATGTTAAAGGGCTTTAGGACATAATTAGTTTATTTAATAATTACTTATTCAGTAAGTGAGAGCTGTTTTTCATTCTTCAAACAGAAGGACTATGTCTGAATCCTAGAACCATAGAATGGTTTGGGTTAGAAGGGACCTTAAAACTCACCTAGTTCCAACCCCTGATCACCTTCCACTAGACCAGGTTGCTCCAAGCCCCCTCTAATCTGGCCTTGAACACTGCCAGGGATGGGACATCAGACACAGTCCTTCACATAGTTCATCTATTTACTTGCTTCATACTTAAGAATAATTTATTCTACGTCTCTTTATGACTATCATCATTTTTGCCTCATGCTGCTTGGACAAAAGGAGTTGGAGAACTTCTAGTCTAAGCATTAAAAAACACACAAAGTACAGACAAAAGGAAGCAAAGATTTTATTGACATTTCTTTACACAGAACACAAGCTACACAAAATGCCACAATAAAGCATATGTAGAAAAATAGTAGAATCATATTGGCACTGATGACTATTCATTATTGTTATTAATATTATTATTATCTTCATCTTATTATACAGGTTTCATCATAACCATAATAAATAAGCATTAAAATTTCACAGTGGCATTATAAGCTTTACATTCATGATCTTGTTTATACAAGGGACCATGTCAGATTTCTTCAGCTTGTTTGTATGATCATGATTCAAAGTAGTAGTTTTAAAAATTAAAAGCCCTTTCCCTTAACCTATAAGGATCTGTCCACATTAAACCATTGACTTGATCCCTTGGAGAGGTCTGCATTTGTCTAAAAAGACGTTACTTTTAAAACACAATTGACCAACTGGAAAATTGGCCTTAAAAATAACCCAGGATATTTGCTATCTTCTGGTGGTCCAACTGTGAGACGCCATGAATGCTACTGGCTGCTATTCAGCAAGATCCGTAGGCTATATAACCTGTTCTACCAGGTTAATCCATTTGGGGATTTGGCCCATTATATAAAGACTGCATTTGAACAACATTTGTCAGGATCAGACCTTTAGTTAAGACCTTGTGAATACCATTGAGTCAGAGCCTACATTTCAAAAAAACTGATTTGCACCTCCATTTTCCCTAAAATGTCATGGAATTGACTCAACTTCTTTTGTTTCTATTTTGTGAGATCATTTTATGCTTTTTTATATATCTAGCTTAAATCTTGACAAACATAGTTAAAGAAATTAAAGTGTATGGCACTTCACAAATGTTCATTATGGAAAGGGAAGTAAATTAGAGAGAGGCAGACAGAGCATGTGTTACAAATCATGGTGTCTTAAAAATAAATAAATAAATATTACAGACTTTCCAAGCTCTCAGCCTCTAATTATTGCCTCTTCTGTCTGATTTGGAATGTAATTTGTGAGAAACGTAACTGCCTCAATCAAGTGTAAAAATACAACCTCTAGTGCCACATGAGAGGATCAGTTGTATTCATATTCAGACCACAGAAGTGGTTATAATTAAAAATGCCACTGACTACTCATCTGCAAAGTTCAGCCTCAGCATGAAGTTACTGTCTTTAAATCCAAATTTGCAGAAGGTTGCACTTACTGTCACATGCACCAGTTATATCATGCATATTGCTTGCCCTGAACAATAAGTACTTGAAGAACGATACATCTCTGATGCATTGATTTGCAGCCTCTGTGTGTAAATGTGGGCATGTACACCAATGCTAGTATTTTACACTTACTATGCATGAGTACAAATGGTTAGTAACTCCAGGGGTCAGCCTCTTGATTTTTTACATGTTTTTATGAAAAGAGAAAAAACGAAAAATAAAACCAACTCCTTAAAGTTGAAATTAATCACTTGAAACTAAGCCAAATAGTATTTGTCAGTTGCTTATGTGAAAAATATGTCTTATTTCTTTTTACATATTTTCTAGCTTTTCCCTTCTTAACAGAAAACTGTTGAAGTGCGCTTAAGAAAACGACGTTCAGAGCTCATTACTTACAGGAAATAGTAAGTTTTAATTCCAAGGGGTATTTTCTTATTGTTTCATAAAGTAAGTAAACCATGATTAACTCTTTAAAGCATATGATAAGGACCTTCACAGAAGTATGCCCCTGTCTACTGAATTCTGTTCTACGTCAGTTGAAAACAGTGAAGGTCTAATTTTAGTTGTTACCACTGAGATGAGAATTAATCCGGCACTGTGAGGTGTTATATTTGAATAGATAATGGACAACTGAGAAGTTACTTCTGATGACATTGCCAACTTTAACTATTAAAAAGTTAGAACCTGATTTTGAGAGTTACAATTTTAATACACTTTAAAGAGGAATTTTTCAAGGTTTCCTAGAGTCTCAACCCAAGATAATTGTTCATGCATCAAAACCAGAGTAATTGTGTTTGTGTGTTGCATACAGGAAAAGATAAGACGTCTGTTAAGACCTCCCTCACAGGTGCATTTTGTGTGGAATATAAACCAGAATTTTCATGGAACAGAAGGATAAGGAAGAGGGTAGGATTCACCTACTTTCTTGATTAAATTAGACCATTACCATAACCTTCCCCTAAACAAGCAGGAAGGTCCTGCAGCAGGCAAGTCTTCCCAGTTAAGGCTTGTACTGTTCATGAAAGATAATATTGTCCACAGAGAAAGTTCAATTTTCTAATACCTCAGATGCTGTCACTAAGCATAAGTGGAAAGAAGAAGACTTAAAGTCAGATAATTTATGTTGTTTAAAGAACTTTAGTATATATTAAGGGATTTATGGAGATGATTGAGGCTTTAGTCTAAGACTGTGGTTAAAAAAAAACCAACTCGATAATAAAAGGGATTAAATTTTCAAGTCCAGGAAATCCAGTGTTGCATTAAACTCTTCAGCATTTAAGAAATGTCACTATTAGAAACAAATCTAAATAACAAAATACAGGCAAAAAAATTCTATTTATTACTGAACTTTTTGTTTTGGAATATAATGATCTGTGTTTTGATTTTGAACTGATACTTTTTTCCAAACATACAATAATATTCTGGAATTATTATTTTGGTGAAACGGATAGGGTTTGTGGAAATGTTCTTTTTGCTTTCTCCATCCTTACTGCCATCTTGGTGGGAGTATATTCTTGTCACATCATAAACAGAAGAAGGGCTTACCCTGCACCTTTTTTTTCCCATCTTTAGTTTATCAGAGCTATACCTGGACTCTTACTCACCTGGAGACTCTAAATGACATGGGACAAAACACTCCTTACTTCATAAGAAGATTTAATGATGAAAAAGGAAATAACTAATTTCCCAAGGTGGATGCATAGTCAAACATATATAAGACTAAAATTAGTAAGAAATGTGGCAAAGCTGATAAACCATTGATCTATCAGATTAAAAGAGAATGATTGATTGAAGAAGATGGATGTCGAGGAAAATTAAAAAATTATGATAAGCTTCCTGTCTCAGGAGATAGGGCAGCTTGGTTTGATGCATTGTATTGACCATGGAAACCATGGAGGTGGTGGATAATACACATCAAATTCAAGACCACTTAGATAAGGTCAGCTAATGGTGTGCCAAAATGTTGACAAATCACTGTACAAAGCAGTCTGTCTGCTCCAATGAGGAGGATGAAGCCAGCAAACAGGCTCCTTCGCAGGAGATCTAGAGGATAACCAAAGTAAACTCCCCCCAAAACTAGAAATCTATTAGACTCAACAAACACCACTAGCTTCTAAGCGTGGTATGGCATATGCACGCTGCATATGGGAACATACATTCAATACATATGGGAACGTAACATACATTACATAAAGGAAAAGACATCTTTGTACATATGTATGTAGGGTATACCACACATATATACCACACATATGGTATATATGGCAATCAAGAACTATGTCTTGTATTATAATTTTTACTGAAAGTGATAACACACCTTAGATCAAAAAGGTTCCCACAGTCTCTTCTGCAGCTTTTCTCGTGCATGTAGCTGCATATATGATAGTGCATCAGAAATGCCCTGACATTTTTCCACAGTTGGGAATGATGCAGGTAGTCTTATCCATACAAAATAGCAAAGCAAAAGTGAGCATTTCTCCTGTATTGGTACAGGTAGATTTTTACTTCTGCTTTCTTATTCTTTCAGGAAGGAATGAAAAACTTCTATAATTAGTTGCTAGAAACTGCCATGAAAATTGAAATATTGGCTCTTTCAGCACCAGAAGCTGTTATTAACATAAACCCATTTATGGGAAGTATAAAGTGAGGCTGTTGCAGTACTTATATCACCTACTCCTAAAAAAGAGTTGTTTGAGACTGAATCCATTGTGGAGGATTTTTTTTGTTCCTTTGGATAGGCTATGTTTGCAGCTGATAACTTTCAAAGACAGAAAGGCATGCTGCGTTGTAGTAGTTCTGTTCACTGTTTCATATTTTCGGAAGTAAAAGCTACTTTCATATGTGCAGGTCAGTGCAGGTAGCCGACGGACTTATGGCACATCCATGCATGTGTGCAAATCATCTTCAGATAGATGTAGTTTGTTTGCTACACAGATAATATGACCTTGGAGGAGTTTGGGTGAAAGTAGAAAGATGAATTTTCAAAAGCAGAGAAATCAGGTTTCAAGGTTATAACAGAAGTTAATTTAATCTGACCTTTTGCATAAGAAGAGTTTATACGTATTTTTTCTTTATGCTTTTATCCTATGTGGGGAAGGCCTGGCTCATCTGCATTTAAAGCAAGCCTACACTGATTAAGCTGTTTTCATAAGCATTTCTATTCAGTGCATGGATTTCTCTTAAGGAAGTGCATATGTATTATATAGTCTCATTAAAATAGTGAAGAAACAGCAACAGCAGCTCTTTCACATCAGTGACTGTCAGGAAGCAGGGTGCTGTGGACCTGATGATCACAAGGTAAGTGTTCTTCCCTGTCTGTTGTACAAGGCTGGAGTAGATTTACTCCAGTCTTCCTCGCTATCTGTGCATAAAGCTTACCACTGACTGAGATCACCTCAAAAAGATCTGCAAAACCAGGAGGGAAACTATTAGCATGGCAGTGAGCATGCCAAAGGTACAACGGGGGCCAGATCTATTGTGTGTTGAAAAATAGGCCCACAAAGGATGGTGATATGCTATGGGTCACAACTCCTTGCCCTTGTTAGTGCCGTTACCTTAACCAAGACAAAACAAGAGCAAGAAGTAGATGAGCTCATAGTGGGATGTAATCTGGAAGATTTGCAAATTCTGGAAATGTGTGAACAGATCCAGCTCTTCAGATTAGAAGAGGATGAATTAGGAAGAGAAAGTAATGAGAGCAAACAGCCAGTGAGTCCCTCCAGCACAGGAAAAAGGCACTGGTCTGCAGCAGAGGTATCATCCAAGGAATTTTGCCAGTACCTGTAGCCTCCTAAATCCAGTTCAAGGTTAAGAATCTGGAATGGCCTCAGAAAAGGGCTTCCAAGATGGTGAGGGGCCCAAATAAATGGCTTCTGAGGAGAGGCTGAGAGTTAATTTGCAAAGAAGAGACCAAGTGACAGACCAAGAGCTGTCTGCAGGTATTGAAAAGTGAGTTACAACAGAAACAACAACTCCCCTGTGGAATAAAAAGGTGGTATAACAAAATTTAACAGCAAGAAGTTGCAGCTTGGAAAGTTCAAGTTGGAGGTTTTTTCTTTAGAAAATGTTACAGCAGTTGAAAAAGTAATTCAGAATAGTTGTAGTATCTATGTCCGTCACTAGATAATTTCAATAGTCAGCAAGACAAAGTCACAGCTGACCTTAACATTATGCTCCTGATAATTCTGCTTTGAACAGGAATTAGACTGGGACACTTCCAATTGTCCCTTCTGTCACCTCTAACATTTTTTTGGTAGATGGATAGTTGTCATAAAAGGATGAGAAAACTGCTTGGAATGAATGCATGGACATGGTGTTCCGCTCCTGGATAAAAGCAATAGTAGTGCTGAATATATTTGTGAATGCGCATCTGCATTGACTTCACAGTCTCAAATGCTATCAACTGAATATTCACTGTGGCAAGAAGCTCCATGTGTGGCTATATGCATCACTCCTTAAGGTATTGAGAGCTTTTAGAGTTTATTACAGAATGAGCTGGACCAGACCCATTAAACATTTGAAGTACAAAAAATTGATAATAATTTATGCACAAATAATAATAAAAATAATCATTATTTTTCTTTAAAAGGTCATATCCCTCACTTCCATCATTTTAAAGAGATGCTAATCACCTGCACAAAATCTATTTCTTTAATTTCCAGTTCTGTTCTGAGCAACAAGGAAGGATGGAAGGACAAAAGGATAGAAGGACAGGAAGGACAGAAAGACAGATGGAAGGATAGAAGGAAGGAGGGAAGGAAGTTACAACTGGCAGCATATGTTGATGATGCAGAGAAAGCATGCTGAAACAATGTGCACAGCAGACTGAAGTAAACCGTGACTTGAGTATAACATCTACCCAGAATCAGCAAAACATCTCCTGTCCATAACAAAGCCCTAATTAGCTGGGGAATCTGTGTTTGAGCTTTGCACTGAGGATTCATAAAGGATAAGCTTCAACTTTGGAAAAAGTTCTGTTGGGTCACTTAATCAAAACTTCATGCCTCACACATAAAATGCAGCTTGAGGGACTGGATTTCTGCAAATCAGTCGTGGTTTAGAGCCAATAGGCAGCTAAGCACCACACAGGTGCTCACTCACACCCCCTATCAGTGTGATGGGGGAGAGAACAGGAAAGGTGTAAGCGTGAAAACTTGTGTGCTGGGATAAAGACAGTTTAATAAATAAAAAATAAACAGAAGGGAAAAAGCAATAAAGAAGGGAAAAGAAACAAACAAAAAACCCTCCAAAACACAAGGGATGCAAAAAACCTCAATGGCTAATCGCCAGCTGACTGATGCCCAGCCATTGCCTGAGCAATGGCAGCCCTGGCCAACCTCCACCCCACACACATAACTTTATTGCTGAGCATGATACTATGAGGCACTGGAATATCCCTTGGGTCAGTTGGGGTCAGCTTTTCTGACTCTGTCCCCTGCCAAATCCTTGTGCACCCTCAGCCTACTAGCTGGTAGAGTGGAGTGAGGAGCAGAAAATGTCTTGTTGCTGTGTAATCACTGCTCAGCACTAAAAGAGCACACCCCTGTGTTATCAACACTGTTCTCATCATGAAACAAAAATGTAGCCCCATATAAGCTATTATGATGAAATTTAGATGCATCCCAGTCAAAATCAGTACGAAAAATTAAAACCACTGACAGTACATCAGAAGATGGTGGAAAGTAACTGCCTTGTTTGAGTAGTCAGAAAGTTTTGTAGCTTTGCATGATGTCAAGGACAGGATAGGGAATAAGAATAGGAGGGATAGGAATTCATGAAAGACACAGGCAAAAGGAAAGCAGGAGGCATAGTCAAATCATGGGAAGCAGACCAGGCAAATTTGGGAATGTCTGGGCAAAGGAGAACTGTAGCTTAGGGCAATTTAAGCTACTCAAAGTACAGCGTATTAGGGGAACCATGAACAAACAGAGCAACAGGCACAATCTTACTGTGGTCACATTCCATCCTAAAGGCAAAACCAAACCAGAGAGAAGCGAGCTGGTTTTTTTACTTCACTGATTATCTGTGCATACAGTTGTGCTATATTTAATGAATCTCCTGAGGCTGTAGTACTATAGCTTGCCATAAAGCAGCTGCATTGAAGAGCTGAACTCTGTCTCCAACACACCTGAATTTATACTGACTTATATGTGAAAACAGTTCAATAATTAAATACACACTAGAAATATGGGGAAGGGGATAAATAAATATTAAAGTGTGAGCTAGAAATGGTCAATAACTTAACAACATTCAAGATCAAAATTGCTGAGCATATGTATTGAAATAAAGCAAAATAGTCTGTAAGAGTTCTCCATGGACATGACCTTTAGCATCTAAATGACCAGCTGGAGTGAAATACGTTAGGCTGTTCTGATGTTAATTTTTAAATGGAAATTTAAGTCCACAAAGAAACTAATTATTCAGCGAGCCTGACACAAACTGGCATGCTGAGACTGCTGAGGAAGTGCTCCATGACTATTCATTGTATATTAAATTTCATGGGATACTTGCATAAACCTTCACAAGGGTCTAACCTTCTTATTAGAAGTTCTCACCTTTTCCCTACACCACCACTTAGCTATTTCAAATTCAGAGGTAGAAGAGGTTTTTTTTAACATGCAGAAAGCACCAGAAGAATGTACAAAGTCTAATGAAAGCTTTGGCTTGAATTCCTAGTTTCTACATCATGCGATAACTTTCTCAAGCACAGCTCTTCTCTGGCAAGGGAAGAGTAAAGAGGATCAGTGGATATTTATGAGTGCTTTGAAGTGAAACAGTATGCAGTATTCTGGTTAATAACTTCCAAAGCTCTGTGCTGAGGTTTCAAGCCTTTAGAACACATTCCTTTAAAGCTGAACTTTTTCAATTTCCTCTATTGTCAGTGGACAGACCTTATTTTGAAAACAAATCAACAGTTTAATTGAAGGCAAAATGGGCATAGGTTGGAGCCTGGGAAAAGACACAAATTTTAAAGGAGCCTGATTAGTCTCTTCAGTGTTTGCTTTTGATCAAGGTCAAAACTAAGTATGAATAAAAGAAGAGCTAATAATTAAGGATGTCATTCAGTCCATGGATACTGGGCCTCTCCTACTTGTCTAAATCTTAAACACCTAAAAAGTGAGACTTAAGTTCTCTGGTCAGGGAAGAGAGGTAAGTAACCACCAAAGCAGAAAATGGGATCACTCCTGCAGACTTTCAGTAGTAACTACCTTTTTTCATTAACTACACAGAGAAATGGGACACTTCTATTTTAGTAGAAGAGATTCATTTTGTAACTATATTTTAAGGACAAATTAGATGATGACTTTAGACCTATCCTCAAAGTAGAAACTTCTCCAAAGGTTTCTCTAGGTTTCATTTAGGTCAGCATGCAAATATTATCTGGAGATTTAAAACCAACCCCTTGAAAATCCCTCTTTTGTCCAAGTTCTTGGAAAACTGCCTTATTTTCTGTGAATGTGCTCCTATAGATATATCATGCCAAGAGGGGCTTGTGCAGTTTGAAGGCAAATCCTTGTAGCAACACTGCTAGAGTACTTAAATATATTTTAAAAGGCCGTATGTGAAGGGTCAGTATATTAAAATCCCAAAGGTTGAGACAGAAACAAAGATGCTAACTCTGCAGTTATTTTGCTATTTGTTGTGAAAGTAATTCTTAACAAATATTTTTCTATATATAAATAAAAATTTCTGAAAATAAGTCCATGTTGATTGCTACAATTTGATGAAATGCAATCACTTAGATGTTATTTACATTGTAATGATTTCTTTGCAACATAATCTATACTATTAGAGTAGAATTACAGTATTGAGAGTCGTTATCAAGGCAACATCCCATTAAAAAGAATAAGAGAAGAAAAAGAGGGGGAAGCTATTCTGAGAACCTTAGAATGAACGCTCAGCTAGGCTGTTACTGCCAATATTTTCCACAATGTTCTGCCAGCATAAGGAAGATAAAATGTGTGTCTCTTCATTTCACAGGAGTGACACCTCCTAGGTATTTCTGAGGCTCCATAGAAGCTCTGCCATACCCCACAAGGAGCAAGTTGTGTGGACCTAATCCAGCTCCATGTACAATCCAACTCCAGTTCTGAACTCAGACTCTGAGCTATGGAAGAGTATTATAAGTAAAGGAACATAGAAACCTTTAGATACATTTATCCATTGGTCAGAGTGCTGGTGTCACTATAGAATGTGAAAGTGAACATACCAAAAGGCCTCCCAACTTCTGCAGCAAAATAAAAGAGACCTTTTCGCATTCTCCTTCTCTCACAATCATGTAAACAGAAGGCTTGGAATGCTGTCTAACAGACAAGGCAAGGCAAGAAACCACCAATCATCTGAACAGCTACACTGGTATGTTGTCAGACTCAGTACCCTCAAGATTTAAAAAGTTGGAGTGAGACCTTGAAGTAAGACACTTTGTATAGACCATATATGCAAATACATGCACATACTTTAGGCATCTATATAGGTGTAAACTAACTTTTCTCTTAAATTTTGTCAAATTTTCTGTTTAGCAGACTCCTGAATACTTTCTGAAAGAGGAGCAGCCTCTCATACAGCACACTGAAGCTAGCTGATGGAGATTGATTTCTTTCTTGTTTTTCACATACTCCTTAGAAAATGATGTCTGTGACTCAAAACCATTGCACTGCATAACATCTTAACTGACATGTCCCATTATATTTAAAATTCTGTAAACAATTTACCAAGGAAGAAGTAAGTTGTGATATATAAGTGATATATAAACACTAGTATGTTGAGGCTGAAAAGCGACAAAGGCTTCCCAAGTGAGAAGCGGGATCCAGAAGTTCTTGAAGTTCTTGACAGGTTTATTTGTTAACTGGGTAAATCTAGCATTTTGCTTTAAACTGTCAGTTTATAAAAGGGGAAAAAGGATAAAATGCTATCTATTATTTAATTCAAGTACTGAGGTAATATTTAATGTTTTAAAAATTTGTCAATATTTAAATATACCAGGTAACTTATTCTATATAATTTCTGCCTCTCAAAGGGACAGATGATTTTTAGGTACAATATAACTTCATGTAAGGATGATCTTAATCTTACCCTTTTGGATACTCTTTCTTTTTCCTTCCTATATTAAAAGCATGTCTATATTACCAAACCAGCCTTGCTCTTTAGCAAGCTTTACCAGTCTGCAAGCAACTCTTTTCTTGAACTAATTTATGTAAGTTTTCCACTTTTCTTCTTTTGAAAAAAGCAAAAAAAAAAAAAGGGTTTACTTTTTGCATGTACAAATATTTCCCTGTGGTTGTGAGTTTTTTCATTTTTCAAATCTCTTACTTCAGAAATCTCTCTAGCTCCATCTTAATTTACTGATAAGAGCCCTGACACTCGCCCTTGTCATTTTTTAATATTTCTTGTCACAAGATATAGAGGGATGTTTGTTTGTGGTTTTAAACAAATTATCAAAAAATTGCTTTCCTTCCAAACATAAATAATTGTGAAGAATAATTCATTTTTTCTTTTTTTTTGGAAAAACTGCTGGGACATTGAAATGTCCAGCTATCAAAATGTTATGAAAAGGTATAGAAAGCTATTGAAATAGTTCACTTTTATAAGATTTTAATTAAAAAATTAATGAAAAATTGGAAAGAAATTAAAAATGTGAAAAATGGAATCTTTTCCAAGTCGTTAATAAAATTTAGATAACTTTGTATGAATAAAGTTTTAAATGTTTCAACCAGCTATAACCATATAATAATCAGGACTGTATACAGCACTGCAAATGTGCATTAATAAAACATTAATACAGAATTGCAGAGGAGCCTAAGAAGAGATCCTTATACCTTTTAACCTTTCCACAATCCTTAGCACTTTATTTCCACAGCCTATATTCTCCTGATTGTTTATTTTAAAGGTATTACTGGCTAAATTTTGAATTTCATATCAGAGTTACGAATCTTAAAAACATTAAAATTCCTTGGGGTAAATGTACTTAGATACAAGTGGAAAAGTAAAATTTGTACCTCTAAGATTATAACGAGCACAATAATGATCCTCTATAAATGTAAATGGAAGAAATGTTAACAGACACCACTGATCCTTTACATGTAATTCAGTGAACTCCTCTTGTTTTGGCAGCTTCTAACTTGAACAAAATTCTTCCCAACTTAAAGTTGGGTGGGGGTTAAAGTCAGATACCAAGATTTCTTCATTCTGTGTTAAATATCTCACTTCTTTGCATCATTTGAATGCACACATCTTGAAAATTATTATCAGAAATGGAATCACCCAAATACTTTCTTTCAACAAAGGGAAACATTGAAACTTTCGTAAATGTTTTTCAGACTTCTCAGTTCATCACAAAGGAGGTTTTAACCTGAGTTCACATATGCTCGCTTCGTCTTCTGCTAATTACCCCAAAAATGCTACAAGTGTATAGCTTTGTTAACATGTAAATAAACATTAAATCAAGGAAAGACAATTTCCTGGGTTAATCTTTAGAAGAAATGGGAAACATATTGGTCCAATCAGGTTTAGAGAATTAGCATTCTTATTCTGATCCTCAGCAGTAGCTCATGTCATTATGTGGACAAAGGACATACAAACTGAAGAGGAGTATTTACTTCTTCCAAAAGCACCAATATTTGGAAGCTTGAATGCCTTAAAGCCATAGCACTTTATTCTCTGAAACAGAAATGGAAATGGAGAGTTTGAAAGTCCCACCTGATCTCATTTCTAACACTGCAATGTTGGCTAAGGGATTCTCCTCCACTCAGTGAAAAGTTTTGCCTCTGTTACCCAGTACTTCAGGCACTATTTGAAGTAGTTGAGTCCTGCCACAAGGAAAAACTTCTCCAGGAAAAGTTCAGAGTCCAGCACGGCAATGTGGGCAGCCCGGCCTATCAACGTGTTGGCGGTATTTGGCAGAGCATGGAACACGTTGTGTCTGATCAAAGTGCAGTCCTTTGCACCAATCAAAGGCTGGAGAAGGTTGTTAATCATTTCTGCATAAACAGGACCTGAAAAAGATTTTAGATGTCACACTTACATGCAAAAGCTGCCATATCCCCTCCTTCCTCCCAGTATTGTTTAATTACAGTCACAATGAGAAGGAAAATGGAAGCAAGGCCAAAGTGCAAGAGGTAACAGTCCACTTCAGAGATCTGCCAAGTGTCAGGCATTAATCTAATGGAGGCACTGGCCATCTGAAGAGTCTGCTGAAGTTGCTAGCATGAACAGTGGGACACTCCTCAGAGTTTAGGTTCCTTTCCTCTATGGTAGAAGGGAATACTATTGTTTCCTTCAGGAAAGAGTGTCGGAGTCATGCTGCCTGTGAATTCAGATGCAAAAGGGTCTGGCAAGACCTAATGTCTTGCCAGAAGGAAGGAACCTAAACTCTGGTTTCTCTGGGAGTCTAATGTAGGGTGGACATCACACACATAGTTAAGGAGTTTAGAAGGCAGAAAAAATGGCTCAGGAAACTTGTACTCATAAATGGTCTACACTGAATGTAGATCTAGCTAAGTCAAATATTTCCATGAGAAACAGCCACTGGAAGAGGGAGTTAGAGAATTATCTTTTAATACATATTTGAGGTAGGATAGAAAAAGCTGCAATTTAGGCAAGATATGTGAAGGCAACGATGTTTATTATTAGGCCTGGATGTGTCTTGCTGCTTCCAAATATTACCGCCGTTTCTAGGTAGTTGCACGTGTAAAATAGGTATGAGATTACACTGAGTGTGATTTCTGGAAGTGGTGTCAAACTGAAGACATGAAATCATAAATGAGGGAGACTGCTAATACCAAAGGCAATACCTGAGACAGTACACTGGCCTGAGTTCACAAGAGGGTGAGGCCTCTGATAGCAGAAGTCCTGATGCATTTTACAGATATTACAATGCAAGATGATTTAAAATCTGTCCCTTAGTTTGCCTCACCATCATCCAAACACTATTGAAAACAAAGGGAAACCCCCCCAACTTTGGATGTGCTGAGAGAGATTTCATTATGTTGAACAAAGCTGAGACAATACTAGTAAATCAGTAGACTACAGAAAAACATCATCAAGAGATAGTTCTATTATCATCACTTTCAAAAAAATAAATAAGAGGGAAGTGGAAGAAGCAGTAAGAAACTGTTGATTACAACCTGAATGAAATTTGTTTTCATCAAAGAGCTTGTTAAAAAGCTTCTTTTATTGATATCAGTAATTTCCTGTGGGAAGAGAACACTTTCTTCCTTATCAAATAAACATTTCAGTTTTCATCATACTGATGAACAACCCTTCTCATGCAATAACCTCAGATACACAGAAATGTAATTCCTCAAGAGTTTTGTAAATAGAAAAAGGATCTTAAACATACCTGCATGTCTGTCCTTAAGTGCATTTTTGCACATTTCTATTCTTGCTGAATGAAAGGGTACGTATCTGTCTTGGGGTGAGGCCACTAGCACGACATTTTTAAAATACTGAAGACCTGTGTCAAATGCATTAAACACATTTATCACAAAGATGCACAGCAATGAAAATACATACAGTGTCAGCAAGACTACTTCATGTTCAAACACCTTTGAAACTCTACAGTGCAAAATAGATGAAAATCAAAACATGCAATACAAGCTTAAAAAGATTCATAATAGCTTAATCCGATTTCTGCTGCTTCTGCAAACTGTTCGTGACTTTTGAACACGCATACAGGATAATTGTCTGTAATCAAAAAAAGTAAGAACTGTCTCTATTCTACACAAGTGTTTGATTAAGACCTTAATCCATAAATACTTATGCTTTTAAACATTGGAAACACATCTACAGCCCACTATGGTCAATGAAGGGTTTTGGATAAATAAATGTCCACAAGAATGGGAATGAAATCCAAAACCAACACAATAAAATAGTACAATTTTCAAACAAAATAGAGAGAGGGAGAAGTAACACCTTCACTATAATGTCATGCTATTACATCGTTGTTGAGAGAGCCTTGGGATCCAGCCCCTGCATTCAACAACGCCTTGATAAACATACACTACTGGCACATGGATTGGAAACCAGGAATCCTCCCTCTTCTCTGGGAGCAACTGGGCCACTGATGGACCATGGAAACAGGCTCCCTGTTTGCCCTGTCTGCGGTCTCTTGACCCTTCACCACCCACATTCAACAGAAAAGTAGAAAAATTGACACAGATGATCTAGTCTAATGGACCAGAGGGTATCCTGAACACAAAAAGCTGCAGGTTTGATCTTCACCTTTTCCTCCCTCTTATGGGGAACGGGTTCAGAACCAAGCCCTTTGATTTCTAGATTTTCTTAGGAGAGCTGACCATCACCACCACAAAGTAGTCCCAAAGACTCCTGATGGCTGCCTTTACTAAGTCTGGCTGAAGCTGTTTATCATTTTCTTGTGCAATCATACCAACTGAGTTTGTGTCTCCAGACTGAGGTAAAAGTCAGTAAATGAGACAATGAGTGTTACCATAGCTAAAATCTAACATGAAGAGGTTCAATAGGGATTAATGTTGATTTTTTTCTTTCAAGACAACCACAAGGAGCAATTAAAGAGGTTGAAAAGTACCAGGGACTTCTAGTTTAAGAAGAAAGTCAGAAATTAGTGGAGACTTAGAGTTATCTGGGAAAGCTGGCACAATGCTGCTACTGATTTTTCTCCCTCTGTGGGGAGAAAACCTCAACTGAGCTACTCAATTAATTTTGGGAGCAGGGTGCTACATTAGGGACGCCTCTATTTGGACTCAGCATGCAAGCTCATATGTTCCCATCCGGAACTACCTACTTCATATTTTTTGCCTAAACATCTACCTGGAGGATTCAGAATTTACAGACAACCTTTTTCACATTAAAATTTCTGCTTCTGAAGGAACACCTTCTTTCATAGCCTGTTAGATCTCCAGTCTACCAAGCTAACAAACAACAAATTCCTTTCACTCGCAACACATGCTTGGGGATTCTTTGCTTGGAAATTGTGTAGACCTAATTTTGTTTGAACTTGACAGTAGTAAAGCAGATGTCAACTGTGCTCCACAGAAATCAGAGACAGGAAAAGAAAGGAAAAATTCAATTAAAGAAATTTAGATAATATCAAGATACAGCATCTACCCATCGTTTGTCATGTAGTGTGTTCATAAAAGTATGAAACAGCTCTGTGTTTGTCCAACTAAGAATTACCAAGCCATATTCATCTTAAGACAGTCTTTGTTTCCTATTAGCAATGTACCAAAGTATGAGAAAAAAATTAAGTATCAAGTACTGACCTCGTGACTACCTACTTAGCACCAGTTTGCTGACACCCCATATTAAAAATAACTCATAAAAGAAAACATTTATTTGAACAAAAGCATCGTGTTTGCTTTCTTTTCTTTAGAAAAGCATGTTTTATTTCATTTATTCATGGCAGACCAAGGAAACGGTAAAAAGATCTCTATGAAGACAGCATTTTTCCAGTGTGAGGCCATTCATCTCTCTCTGTAGTACAAAGATGTCACAATAGACATGAATAAAATTTGCTTTTCATCTCACAGAGTCATATTTCCTAGAGACAAGCAATGTTCAACTTACAAAAATAATAAAAAAGGAAAAAAATGGTTCTCATCTGGAAGCATAAATTATGCAATGGTGGCCTGTCAAGAATAATATTTCTCACTTGCAGAATATAAAGTCAGGTGCATGTTTACTACATCATAGGGGTCTTATTTGGTGCCAACAGTCTGGTAAATATATCCACAGATAACTAGCATGGAAAAAAAAGCACAGACAAAATAGATAATAGATGCTAGATTTTAGAGCAGCCCTTTTCAAAAGCAAGAGCGCGTACAGAAAGATCATTAACAAAATGCAGATTTATTTTACGCTCTGGAGGACATGGCAATCCAGCAAAATCCTTTGGAATAGCCCTTGGTGTTCACAGAGCTGCATCAAGCCCTACTCACCCGTTTTTTGGCTGAGCTGATAGAGGAAACACTTGCGCAGATCCGCATTGTCCCTGAAGGTCAGTTGCAAAAGCGACCCTGACTTTTTCAATTTCTGCATGAGCCAAAGACCTGGAACGAAAATCAGTCCATATTTTTATCCTGTTTGATAATTATCCACCAAGGGGATTAAAGACATGTGCCTACAGTGGGGGTAGCATGGTAATTCTATTTAAGTCTGGCTTCCTCTTGCATTTCTAATCAACAGGGAGAAAAGTCTAAGGGCCTCTCTGGATACATGTAATGGTTTTAAACTAAAAGAAGATAGATTTAAACTAGATATAAGGAAGAAATTTTTTGCTATAAGGGTGGTGAAACACTGGAAGAGGTTGCCCAGAGAGGTGGTAGATGCTTGTCCTGATTTCAGCTGGGATGGAGTTAATTTTCTTCCTAGCAGCTGATGCAGTGCTGTATTTTGGCTTTAGTCTGAGAGCAATGCTGATAACACAACAATGTTTTAGTAATGCTTACCCCAGTCAAGGACTTTTTCAGGCTCATGCTCTGCCAGTGAGGAGGGGCATGGGGAGGCAGGAAGAAGCAGAGACCGGACACCTGACCCAAACCAGCCAAAAGGGTATTCTTTATAACAGTACATCATGCCCATAATAGAAACTGGGGGGAGCTGGCTGGAAGCCACTGACTGCTACTTGGGAACTGGCTGGGCATCAGGTCAGCAGGGGGTGAGCAATTGTATTCTATCATTTGTGTTTCTTGAGTTTTATTCCTCTCTCTCCTTTTCTTCTTCTTCTTGTTGTTATTATTATTACATTTTTATTATTGTAATTATATTTAGTTTCATTAGTAAACTAGTAAACTGTTCTTATCTATCTCAGCCTGCAGTTTTACCGTTTTCCAATTCTCCTCCCCATCCCACCTTAAGGGAGGTTGAGCCAGCAGCTGTGTGGTACTTCAGCTGCTGACTGGGGTTAAACTACAGCAGTGCCCCATCTTCTAGCTGAAGATGGCCCTATTGATTGCAGGTTGGATTACATGACTTTTATAGGTACTTGCCACCCCAAACTATCCTACGATTCTGTGATTATCCACATTGTGGTAACATAGACACTCAGGAAGGCTGAAGGGAAATTCCATTCCCATAGCACTGTAAGTGTCTTCTTCAGCCTTGGAGATGATGAAAACTCTTCTCATTGCATTTTTTCTGTGTGGGTTTGAAGTCTTCAGTAAATATTTTCCACAACTTCAGTGTACAAGTCATGTTGGTACTGTTTATTGCTACCTCCGTGTGTTGCTCTCTCATGCACACTGCCATGTCCTGCAGCCCACCATAGCTTTCGCATCAACTCTTACCTGTACTAACCAAAGTACTGTTGTTGTAAAGGGTTCCCAGATGTGGCCCAGAGAGGGACAGGAAGGTGTGTAACTTGTTGAGGTAATAGCGAAACCTGGGGCGAGTCAGTACAGATCGAATGATGACATTACCAAGGGAATGTCCAATAAAACTGTTGGGAAAGACAGACTTACATTAACACAAACCCCACCCATATTTTATTTATATAAAACATAAGGGTGGCATAAATTGCTCTTGAGGGGGACTCTTATCAGGCCTTGCAGTAATATCCTTTTAGTATCACTTCACCTTTTTTTCAGCCTAGTAGATACTCTTCCATATATAACTGTATAAAAATTCATCTCACTGATTTACTGGCTTTTGACACAGAGCACTTTTGGAAAAGCTAATTTCACTGAATGCTGCTCATGTAACTCAAACATTTACAGACTATTGACTGTCAGAACACTTACCTTATTCGGGATATGGAGAGGTTGTACAACTGGATATGCTGAATAATTTCATCCAATAATCGGTCCGTCATGGTATCGAAATCAGCAAAAGTATCAGTCTGGTGAAAAACAGAATTAAAGAGTGGATTAAAATACATTACACTTATTACAGACTGATGTTGTTCTCAAAGTAAAATGGAAGCAGAATCATAATAACCAGCCCAAACTTACTTTATATGTGCTCAAGGTCTCCAGGTCCTATAAAATTTTAAGTTCCTGTTTGAGAAAAATTGCTGAGTGATTCAAAAGTCACAAATATAATCTTAAAGCAGCCTGTCTCGACACTGGGGAGAATGCTCAGCCACTGCATATACCAAAATCTGGACATGGTAGTAAAGCTTTTGGCATTTAGAGTTTAATGGATTATTATGCTAATATCGTTTACAAGCAATATATACTGACACATGGGTTATGCTGATGCTAAGGATGCAATCATGATTATTTGGCCATCTTAATGAAATGCTGGTGTTGGTTCTTCAACAGTTATCAGTAAGAGAATGAGTGTTTGAGAGAAACAATTTCTTGCTTGAAACAGTACTTCAATTCTAATGCAATAAAACAAATAATTCATTGTCCAGTCTATAAGACTGCAGACAGATCTTATTCAGAACTGTGTCATGTGGCAATTCAACAGGACTCTAAATCAAATTCGTAACTAATGAGATGCCATAAAAACAATCATCAAATGTTGGAACAGCTATTCAGAGCAAAGATATCAGTAATTAATGCTTTTGTGGCACAACTCATCTTGTTAATTGCAGCTTTCGCAAAGGAAAACACAAGCATATTCACTTTGCAATACAGCCTTAAAATAAATGTTCTCATAAACCACAAACAGTCCACTAACCTTCTGTGCATTTGTTTTGCCTGCACTGATAATTAATCATTTCCTCTTAGGCTCATTAACCCAAACCTTTCAAGTTGTTTAAAAGTGGAAGAATATCAGCCTGAACATTAATCATAAACAGAGCACATCAAGTGACATATTTCACCTGCTTATATTTCCATCATTTAATATCGTCTCAGCCTGATTGAGCTTGTCAAATGTATCACAAGTGGGTGCCTAAAAAAAAAAATGATTTGCATTCTCCTTTGTAAAGCAAACTTCAGCTAAAGGACTGATTTCATGGGTAATTTTGTGTGTGGTTCTCAAAGCAGGGAAAAAAGTGTGACAGGAGGCTTTCCGGTACCCAAATAGTCATCAAACCACACAAGTTCTACTTCCAGTGCCATGGGAACTTCCTCACCTTCCCAGTCTAAAAGTTTCCATAATGGGCCCTGAAAAATGTTAAATAGAGATCTTGTAAGATGTTGCATTCTCTGAAAACATGAAAAGAAGTTTTGATGCAAGTCTGAAGTGGCCTCCTCATTATTTTCATCTTGTTTCACTGTGCAGGTTTGCTGCTGACATATCTGCCCTGGGAAGCAGCAAGTTTACAGGCTATCACCAACTAGCCACTTCATAATATAAAAGCTGTTGAAAAAAAGAAGGTTGGGAAGGTTTGAATCAAGTTTCTCAGCTGCTCATAAATCAGAATAATATTTCTGACTGGGCACTGGAAAACCTTATCTTGTGCATATAGGCCTCTGTGTCATAAATATGGGTTCATTGCAGAGCAAAGCACAGATTCATTTTTGTTTCTCTGCCTAGGCTAGCAATGAATTTTTCTGGAAGACATTTCTTTATCCTTAAAGGAAATAAATCTTGCAAATGTTTCAACCTGAGAAACAATGGCTGATACAGCAAAACACGCTGAGAACACCTGCTGGATAATCTACATCCTCTAGAGAATTTAGCATCACTTACCATCCTGCTTTCTGTTGGTGCTGTGTTGCCTGGCATCCAACAGGCAGAGACACCAGGTTGCAAAGTTTGCAAACTGAGAGGATAAATCAATTTTCTTCTTCTAAGGTCTAGTCCTATAAGTGCTAACATCATTGCCTTTGACTTTAATTCTAGGAATATTGTCTGATGGATTTGAACACCCTATCACGTTAGACAGAACCAGGACCAGGCTTTTGCACTAAGTACTAAATAGAATTCCCTGAATTCTCCAGTGCTTTTGTTTCATTCAGCTGGTGAAAAGACTTTGCTGAAGGTCCTGTTTCAGCAGTGTCAATGGCTTGTAGCAGATATAAAGATGGAAATTAGCTCTGTAATACCTGATTTCTTTCTGACATTAGGAAGTCCAGTTTTCCACCAGGGAGTCCCAGTTCTATAAAAGTCTTTACCAGCCGCAGATCTGCACTGTTACCTAAAAATAAATTGTGCTTTACAAGATGTAATTCAACAGAAAAATAACTAATATAGAGTCAATTTAACACATTCATCTTCCTATAAACCCTGACACCAGGGAGCTCTTGCCAAGTACTGCTAAAACACCTCACTACACCATAAGATCATGCATTGTAACAGCTGGAAAGCAAGAATACCAACAGCCTGCGCAGGTGGGGCTGGACCTCACCTCCCTGCTACTGGGGACTGCATAAATCATAGAATCATATAAAGGTTTGGGTTGGAAAGGACCTTAAGATCATCTAATTTCAACCCCTCTGCCATGTACAGGGTTGCCTCATGCTAGAACATGTCTCCTAAGGTTCTGTGTAACCTGGCCTTGAACACTGACAAGGATGGAGCATTTACCACTTCTTTGGGCAACCTGTTCCAGTGCCTCACCGCCCTCACAGTAAAGAACTTCTTCCTTATGTCTAACCTGAACTTCCCCTGTTTAAGTTTAAACTCATTGCCCCTTGTCCTATCACTACAGTCCATGATGAATGTTGAGTAAATAGTGGGGAAGAAAGGGAGAACATCAGGCCCAGAATAAAAATACTCTGTCCTCTATTTGCTGAACAGCAGAGGTAAGACAAAGTGCTGAGGTCTGCCTTTCCACTTTCACAGCTGGTGAGGCTCCCAGGGGACACTTCAGCCCTACCAGGGGCCTTGGCACACGTGCTTGGGTATGGAGCTGTACCATCAGAGGCAGAGGAGCCTGTCTTTCAATATTCGCAATTGAAGGCAATGCTAAAATACTGTAAGGCTCCTAATATTTTGGGGGATGCCCCATTTCATACTAGGAAATTCTGAAGACTTCTGAAATGTTTTACTGGAAAAGGGGTACCTTCACCTTGTGAGGAGGACGTTACTGTCACAGAGATATCGAATAGCAGATTGTCCTTGCTCAAGCCAGCCAATGTTTGTTTCCCACCTTTGCAAGAATGTCTGGCATTTTTTACCCCTCCTTCTCTGTAGTTTCAAGGTTAATATCTACACCTTTCCCATTGATACCAGTAATTTGTCAAGAGAAGATTCATATAACATCTCTGTTTTCTGCTTAGAAAGCATAGATATAAAAAAATTCCAGGTCATGCTTCCTCTGCAGTGAATAATGTTTTTATTCTCTCACTATGGAAAGCTGGCCACTATTTACCCTGTAACAGTGTTTAAATAGTGTTTTTATCCTGGTGACATACTGCAAAACAAGCAGCTGTGGAAAGAAAAGTTACTGAAATGCACTCCTCTTGCTTACAGAAGAACCAATGTACTTTTGTGAGGATTTCTGTTTAAACAGCAACAAAGAAAGTTTCAGCACTCATTCCTTAGAATAAGTATTTTATATTCCCCTAGATCCTTTATTACAATAGACTGAATGACACAATAAGGACTAAATACTTAGCTAGGATACATAATTTCCTTGGACTCTCCATTCTTTCAAGCTTGCTGAACACTTGCCCTTTACAACAGCTCCTCCTGGCCTTACCATCCAATCCATGGACACAGACAACCAGATGAATTCCATCTTCCAAATTTTCTTCCTCTTCCTCTGGTGGGAAATATGGGATATCAGAAGCTAGTACAGATACGTCACTGTACAGAAATCCTTCAATCTTCATCTCTTTTTTAAATTTTTCTTTGGCCTGATAGAAACTGGAGAATACATTAATTAATCACAGCAGAACTGGGTGTTTAACAACAAACCTTTCAATTAGAAACAAGGAGGCTGCTATTAGCAAGAAGCTATGTTTTCAGCCTTCAAGTAGAGACCTGGATACTATTTCTTGTCTGTTCTGATTGAGAGAAATCAGCATGCAGTGAAAAAAATCTGTTTCTGAGTGACTGGGCTACATGCATATTGGGAATAGCTAAAGCGGGTTAACACCCCACACCTTCCAGAGGAATGAAGGATTTGCAACAAATAATTTACTGGTGGCCCATAACACTGAGACTAAGACACAGAATTAGCATCTTAACAATATCATCAGTCTTATAGATGTTGAAATGCAAAATGCATGATTTTGCTAACATCAGATGCATTTATAAGCACGTGGAAGGTGTTCTTCCCATTCTTCAGGCTGTGCAGTTAAGGGATGCACTTCATATGGTAGATATTTTGGTTTGGTTTTGGGTTCTTTTGAAACCATTTAGTAGCTAAGAGGAAAAGCAATGCAAGTGTTGAGAGAATGAACCTAGCCCCTTTCCCACTAAAAGTTGGAAATTCGACATATGAATTCACCCTAAAAGCATTCTGTTGGCTGAAGATGCCAACCTCCTCAGTGGCTTTTTGACTTAGCAGAACTTATCCAGAGCTTTTAGGAATCAATAATCACAACATAAGTGTAGAATTATGAAGAAAACTGGATGGACCAGGTTAGGAGATATAAATCTTTAAAGTCTGGGGACAGCTTAAGGTCACTTGATATAATGGGAAGCAATTACTTACAGCAACCTAACCAACTTTAAAGGTATGAAAGAATGAAAAAATGGGCCTTGGACCCGGAGGCCCTGGATTCATGTGCATGAACACATGCTTAAATATTTTGCTTCACAAAGAAAGACCAAATTTTATGCTTAGATTAAGCAGGACATACAGCAGGGTCTATAAAACAAGCTTCAAGATGCTTTCAAACAAATTGAAATAAACCCCTGGGTCACAAATGAATGCACATGCAGAGAGCCAACACTTTGGGCAGCTTGAGAAATTCCCATGCTACTGTTTTGCCTCAGCACAGCAAAGACACCAAAATATAACAGAAGTATACATGTGCTAGTATGTCAGTCTGTGGAATGGGTCACTGTGAGCCACAATGTGGCACATTTGGCATAGACAATGAAGCAAGAAAAAAACACCCCAAAAAAGTTCTTCTCCAGCTACCCAGGATGCAAGTAATCCCATTTTCTAGAACCTGCAGCTAAGACCCTACTTGCTGCTGCTCCTGTTTCATAGTTTAGCTAATAACTGCAATTATTTAAGCAAAATAGAAGAGCTACAGCACTGCCATAGTGAACTAACTACCTGGGACCAATACTCCAGGCTGGATAACCTTGACTTCATGAAGGAGGGCCAGATCTTAAGGATTATTTAGTCACCTAAATCCCACTCTTTTTCATAAGGATTAAGGACCTAATATCTTTTACAATCTTGGTCTCTCTGTGTTTTCATCTTTCCTGTCTATTTAGATTATTTATTCTGTATGAAACTTTTGTCTATTTGGATTATTTATACTGTGTTCCTCAGGCAGCAACTGTCTTTGAATGCAAGCTTACAGTATACTTTACTGCATTAGAGCCCTGAAGTTTGTCAGGTTCTCTTGACGTTACAGTAACACTAATGAAGAAATTAATTAGACATTCTTACTTCATCATCCTTTCATTCGTCTCTTCATCCATCTCATCTGAATTTGAAGAGACAACTCCAAAGGAGCCCAGGGGCTGGCGTGTGATGGGGAACACAGACTGCTTTGCAGAAAAGCCGACCATAGCAGGGGTCTCTTTGAGCACAGAAGAAAAGGGAAGACACGTGGCTGTGCAAGAGACGGACAAGTTAACCACATCAACAGTCTTCCTACTTTCCAGGGCTACTCCTTCCGTTGTCGCTGGATGAAACCCAGTGCCATTAGCAACAAGTTTATGCTCTTGGCTGTTGGGCTCCTGAGGATACTCATCCTGGTAGGATCCTGCAGCAGCGTTTGCTGAGGCAGGTGAGTCGTTGAGCTCAATTTCTTGTAACCCTTGCATTTCTGCATACACTGCTGAGCTCTCATCAGCTAGAGAGCTACCACACTCTCCTTGCGTTGAGCCAAATTCAGTTGAGGTCTCTGAAGGAGCTGGAACTCGATAGCAAAAATCTGGTACCAGCTTTATGCTTTGGGAAAGACCCTCCTCTCCTGGAGTTCTGCTATTGGAGTAAAAGTCTTGTTGTATTTCTAAACTGTCCAGCTTAAGTTTGTCCTTTGGATCCTCAGTGCATCCATCAAACTTATCTGTATTTTTGTCCAAGTAATTGCAAGCCCTGGCTGTTTTTAGGCTGCACTCACCATTGCTCTCCAGTGACTGGCACTCAGAGATATTATCTTGGAGCTGCTTTGGACAAATGGGTGGTCCTACATTTTCCAAACTACAAAGAGTCTCTGGAAAACCTTCCTTCTCCTCCTCCCCTTGTAACTCAGTGTTACTGCTACTGTGTTTGATAGAGGGGTTTTGGGAGCCTCTTGGTTGCTCACTTCCAGTGAGGATTTTACACTCAGAAAAGTCCACGATTAATTTTCCATCTCCACCCTCTATTTTTATGCAACTTTTTGAGTTTCCTCCTGACTCTTCTGAGGTTGCTTCACTGTGTTTGGATATATCTACCTCTTCCGCAGGCTCTTCTGGGCTACTGATCTGAGGAGCTGAGACAGATTTTGTCAGTTTGGTAAGCTCCACTTCTCTCTCCTCTTCCTCAAAGGGCAAAGAGCTGATGGATGTGAGTGATGCTTGGATCCCACTGGGCAAGCTGGTATTGCTTTCCGTGTGGCCACCCTCCAGGGAGTTTCTGTGAATGACGTGTCTCCGTACCAAGTGGTGCAGGATCTCTCTATCACTGGGCAGCTCTAGTGCCCGGCTACGAGCATCAGACCATGCCACTGAACTCGGTTCACTTTCAATACCTGAATCTGATATTATAGAGGAGGATCTTTTTATGACCCCTGACATAAGGGTGAATTCTTCACACTCCTCACCTCGTTGTTCCTTCGTGAACAATTTCACTTCAAAGCTGTGTGTGGGCAAAGCTTTTAAAACAGGGAGCAAAGCCTTGGGGTCTGGATCTCCTGTTTTTTCAAGACTGGTTAGTTCATTCAGTGCAAGCTCAGATGAAGTGAAATCATTCTCAGGATGCCTAGGTTCATCTGGTTTATGTATTTCAGGCATCTCTTCCAAGCCATCAGTTCCACATGCTCCGCACTCAGGCTGAGCACTGACGATTAACACAGGCTCACTTTTGTGGGAATCCTTATTGCTAGGGTTTGTATCTCCACAGGTAACATCCACTGCAAGTCTGTTGTGTTTTAATAAAGCTTCCTCAGGTGATTTAAAGTCATCTGCTGTGCATTCTGTATTGCCTGGCTCTGAATCAGAAGTAGTTTCCTGACTTGAAGCAAAAATATTTTCAGGTTTCCTTTGGCCTTCTTTGTTCACTGTACATACCTGAGATGTGGAGTGCTGGTTTAAACTCTTAGTTGTATGTGCAGCACCTTCAGTACCACTGTATATGCACGAGGGATTCCCATTTATCCTATCTGTGTGTATAAGCAGAGGACCATTCCCAAAGTCTCCTTTCATTACCGCAGTGGCATCATTTGATGCAAAATCCTCGTTGTCATCTGTTACATCTATTCGAGTGTTTGCAGGAACCTCAAAATCTGGGAAAACTTCCAGATTCTGATCTGAAAGAAAGAAACAAAAAGTAAAGTAATACCTGCAAGAGCACAACAAATTACCCTAAGGTGATGTGGGACTTTGAAAAGTTATTGTAAGGCCTAAAAAAGTATGTATAGTTATATTATATAAATTATACATACATTACACACATATTACAAGTGCAAAAAGAGTTCACTTAACCAGAATTATCCTCACTAAACTATTACAGTTAAGCAAAAAAAACCAACATGAATAAAATATACTTTCCTTAGTATAACTGCGTCTAACCTGTTAGTTTTTACAGTGTATGCAAGTGAAACAAAGCTGATGTTTCTTTGTATTCCTGCTGTCATATGACATTGGTCATATTACAGCTCTTGCTTATGAGTGACATTAATATTTGGTTTAATAGTTTAAATATCTGTAATGGGCATTGCCAAAATTTAGGCAGTCGAGGAACTCTAGAAGAGTGGAAATTTTGGACCACAGTTCCGATTTACTAGAATATGGTACCTATAATATTATACATATTGCTTCCTTGCTCATCTTAATAGTGGAGTAAAAAGAAAAGGAAATGAAGGGCTATGAGGCTTTACTACAAATCTGAAGAACTAAATAATTTGTTAATTAAGAATCTGATTTGGCTGCTCAAGGGGAAGTATTTTTGAAAGCAATGCTGCCTTTCAGAGGCAGCATGGGCTTTCTGCCGAGATCTGGGGCGTTTATTCTGAGTTTTCTTGCCACTAGATGTCACACTGGGGATGAAATTCACACTGGTGGTTTTCCTTTAAGTTTGTACTGTAACAAAAATCTGAAAGATTTTTCTTTCTACATTTTGCCTCCAGCTCTTGTAACTAAGCAGCTTATTTTGAAGGTGAAATACATGAAGCTACAAGAAATACTCTGGCTCTAGGCGAAACAGAAGAATTCAGCCATATTACATAGCAGATCATAGTCTCATCCAAGCCAGATTCAGCCCAAGGGGTGTAAAATAGCTTACCTTGACCTGGGGGAGTGAACCTCCCTCAGCTCAACCTGTCTCTCTGTGGTGTTTCACTCACCTTTGCAAGGCATATCCATGTACCTATCTTCAAAGATAACTGGGAGCGTGTTCCAGTCCCCATCTATGTCAAGGCATTCTGCTGGAAGCGGGGGCATGCTGGTGAAGTACTCTGAATTACGAATTTCTGTAGAAATCTGACTGTGACTTTGAATCCTGGGAACAAAGTAGGGAAGAAATTGAGTGTTTGAGTAGTTACTGTTCTATTTCCCCATCACTCCTGAAAGCCTGGCAGCAAAGCTGGGTGTGTGGTTAGAGAACAGAGGCAGCGTGTTTAACAGGAGAGGCGGCAGTATGGCATGATGAGGGGTACCTGGTGCTCCTAGGAGATTTCCCATGAGTTGATTTCAGTTCAGATCTCTGAGTTAGAAATACCTACAACTTGCACACTGCAAAACCCTTGTTCCAGCTGCTGCTGCCACAGGCTCCTTTTAACTACCATAACTTATTGCTGTCCTCCTGGGGGTCACTGCAGATGAGACCGGATCCCTCAGCTGGCTTTCCAGTGTATCTCTTCCAGCTGTGGCAAGAGTTTTAAAAGCCAGAATCAAAGATTTGGTTGAGCAGTACAGGAAGGAACAAGGCCAAGAAGGATGCATGGCAGGACCTCAGTTTTATGTATATTAGTTCTCAGAGGACTCACTGTGATATCTCATATATGTGTGCATTCAGAAGAGCTAAGATACATCAGAAGGTTATGTGGAGACCTCATAGCAGCCTTCCAACATCTGAAGTGGGCCTACAAGGATACCAGAGATGGACTCTTTAGCAGGGACTGTAGCGACAGGACAAAGGGTAATAGCTTTCAACTTAAACAGGGGAAGTTTAGACTGGATATAAGGAAGAAGTTCTTTACTGTAAGGGTGGTGCGGCACTGGAACAGGCTGCCTGAAGAAGTGGTGAATGCTCCATCTCTGGCAGTGTTCAAGGCCAGGTTGGACAGAGCCTTGGGGGACATGTTCTAGGGTGAGATGTCCCTGCCCATGGCAGGGGGTTGGAACTGGATCATCTTAAGGTCCTTTCCAAGCCAAACCTTTCTATGATTCTATGATTCTAGGTCAGCCACTGCCTGTGGGCAGAATTAGAATAACTGTCTTCATCTTTCAGGCCATGTGAAATGCTACCTGGTTTTCATCAGTGAATGTGACATTCAACTGGCACATGAATGTGGCTTCAGCTATAATAAATACAGTAATTTTACTTATGAGCTTTTCTATGTAAGCATCATCCTCAAACAATGGAGAAAACATAAAATACAAAGTTTGTTTATTTGTGTTGATTCTTTAATGAATTAATCTGTTTACACTAAGAAACAGAGGAAGGCAGCAAGCTTCTCTTAGATGATCAGCTGAAAGCAATTCTGCACAGATCCCATAGGACAGCACAGTGGCAATATTTCTAATTAACATTAGCAAAAAGCAGGTAATCATCATATGGCAGTGAACTGGAAAAATCACGCTTTACATTATGAAGCAAAACTCAAACAGCAGGTTTGTAATTCATGCCAGAGTGGAATATTCCTGTGTCCAGACACAAATAGCTTATTCAGACCAGCACATCAACTTCAGAACGTAATTGTTGCTGTTTATCATTTGCTTATACCTGTAGGCTAGTTATTTTTTCCTCAAAGATAAACAAGTCATTGGTTGTTAACACATGACTCAGAGAGGAGTCACAGACAGCTAACTGCTCATTCTTGCCTGCAGCAACACCTAGGTGTTTAGAATTAACTCTCGGCAGCATAATAAGTTCTCTCTGACACATTCATTAACAACATCAGCATTTTATTAAAGACCACATCTAAAAATAATAAACTAAACTTGTTTCAAAACCAAACTGACACAAAAGATGAATATTTGATATTAAAAGGTGTGACAATCTATTTTTTTCCCCTGTAAAATATTGGAAGGGTAAGTCATCTGCTAGAAGCTCCCACCCTGTGTGATACCCAGCCTATTAAAAATGGTGTCCTCATCTGTCTAAGCAGTCAAATGCTGCCAGGCATGGAGGTGCATGGCCTGATAAAAAGCTCACAACAACAGCACAGGAAGCAAAAACAAGGGTCTTGACTGGTAAGAATGAAAAAACAACCAGGGGAATAAAACCCGTTACTGTTTGAGGTGGTTGTACAGCACCAGAATGCTGAGACCTGATCTCACTTTACTGTATGAAACCAATTAATGCTCCCTATTGCAACCCCCAACATTGATAACACTCCAGCAGCCAAGACTGTTTTTCCAATACATAGAATCATAGAATAGTTTGGGTTGGAAAGGACCTTAAGATCATCCAGTTGCAACCCCCTCTCATGGGCAGGGATGCCTCACACTAGACCATGTCACCCAAAACCCTATCCAGCCTGGCCTTGAGCACTGCCAGGGATGGGGCATTCACAACTTCCGTGGGCAACCCATTTCATCATCTAGCAAAGTCAAAACGAGAACATGACTATGCCATGAGGCCTGTATAGGCTGAATATACTACCTAGATCTACTTTAAAAGTCTGTAAACTCCTTTATTCTTTTTTTACTCAGTCTCCTTGATAATCACTGAGGAAAAAATATGTTTATCTGCAGGAATGGTTAGCTCTCTGGCTGCCTGCAGAAATAAAAACACTTCATGCAATTAGGCTTCCTCCTGTGCAGGGTTATGTTTGCTTGAATGGAGCGATGAGTATCTGTGCCCTCACCCCAGGATCTTGACATGGGTTTTCCCTTGTACATTGCTCACTTAAAACCTGACATGGGAGGACTAAGTGAGCACAGCTGGGCCCTTGCAGCCATGGTGCTGTTCTAATTTGGCAGAACAAGGTAGGCACATACAACCCATACACTAATGAAGTCATGGCCCTTTCCATCAACATTGAATCAGATCTTAAGTCCCTAGTGACAGCTCTGAGAAAGTAGTTTCCTTCTTTGCACTACATCAGAAGCAGATGTCTCACTTAAGCCTCATCACTGCAACAGGACCTGATGTCATGGCCTTAAAACCCCTTCTGAAAGATGTGTTTCCATACTGGCAATGCTGTGGTCTCCCCATGGTGACAGGCTGTTTCAATGCACAAACAGTGTGGACGTCCTTCATTACTCAGAAATTCCAATCTGAGCATTTTTGAACTCTGCCTTCCGGGGTCAGGTGCTGAATGTTATCCATGTTCTCCACTTGCCCTGGTGTAGCTTTAAAACTGACTCATACTGTCCAGCTTGGTTACAAGCAAGAAGTGCCAAGCAGAAGGAAATACTTACCTTGCCATTGTTTTAGAGCATGTTTTTCTGGACGGAGCCTAGTGCAACGTTTGTTTTCCAGGACTGCTTTTGATTGTTGATTCTCAGTCAATTATCAGCCCTGAACTCCCATCACTCTCAAGGTTCCTCCAGCTAATGTGATGGTATTCCCCATTCCTGTCCTCCACTGTTGCATCTAGTGACCATCCACAGTTTTGCACTGGCTGCTTATTGCTTCTGTCTGCATTTAAAAGTCTTTTCTGCTATAGAAAGTAAGGCTGGGGTAAATATCAAAAGAAACCCATGTCTACCTACCTCCTAAAATGTTTATTAGGATGGTGAAATGCAAATTCTTAAGTGTTAAGGTTTTATTGCTTGCCAGCAGTTATTTCCCATTAAAAGTATCAGTAATGGATCTAGTATAAGGAGTTTAAGAAGTTAAGTGAAGAAAGATATAAAAAAATACATCTGCCTGCCCTGAGGCTGGTGGTATTCATGAAGATGCACTTTGAAGAGAAATGCATCCAGCTGTGGCTGAGAAAAGATGTGGGGAGAGGGGGACTCTTCATCAGGGACTGTAGCAATAGGGCAAGGGGTGATGGGTTTAAACTGAAACAGGGGAAGTTCAGGTTAGATACAAGGAAGAAGTTCTTTACTGTGAGAGTGGTGAGGCACTGGAATGGGTTGCCCAAGGAAATTGTGAATGCTTCATCCCTGGTGGTGTTCAAGGCCAGGTTGGACAGAGCCTTGAGCAACATGGCCTAGTGTGAGATGCCCCTGCCCACGGCAGGGGAGTTGGAACTGAATCATCTTAAGCTCCTTTCCAACCCTTAGTATTCTATGATTCTATGATCTCCTGCATCATTTTTCTAGAATACAGGAATCTTGAAAATAATAATTTCTGGGGTCTGATCGCAGTCACTTACTTACTTTTTACACTGATTTCAATGGCTTTACAATATGGATGTAGAACAGAACCTGTGACTTCTCTCAAACCAAACTCCTCCATGTCCAGCAGAAAAAGACCTCAGTCTTGATCATAAAATGTTTTAAACTACATTTTCAGATGTTGCAGTGACAGGTGAAGGTTAGTGGGTTACTTACAGGCCTTCCTGAAATGTGAGCACAGCAAGCTTCTCATGCTCAGTGTAGAAGAAGGCTTCTGAGAATCTCCTCACCTGAGGAAGAAACACACAAGTTAAACTTAAGATCTGCTGGAAGGTGAGGAGTACACTCAGGCTAATAACAAAGCAGTGACTGTCAGGACATGATTCCTTAGTATCCTCTATCTGTGTTATGTCACTCTGGTGACAGAAAAAAAACAAAGAGCTCAGTTCTGCTTCCCTTTCCCAGTCTAGCCCAAAGCTGCTAGTGTTGTTGCATATTTTGCTGGGAGGGAACAAGTATCCCTTCACAGTAAATCGAGATTTGCTTACATTCATCTTCTACTTTTCTAAAAGCTGTTAAACTTACCATATTCCCTTGTACTCTTAAAGTAGAGAAGGAAGATTTCTCTTCCCCACTGTGCATAGCATATAGCAGTAGCAGAATGAATTATTAAATTAGAATAATTTGTAATTGGTCACCTCTTCTATGAATACATCCACAGTGGTACCCAAGAAGTAAAGCAAGGCTTATATATCAGCCAGAGGAGTATAAGCCTTACCATGGTAGAAACACACCTGCCAATGTCATGATACTTACGTTGAGAGCTCTTTGAATCTCTTCATGGACATTAGGTCTGTTTAGTGTTGGATAATCAATTATAAAAAAGCCACAGCTTTGAAGTGGCTGGCAGAGCACAGAGTATGAAATAAGCTATAAAAAATCAGTGCTGCTATCTGCCCTGGAATAAGCTTTGAGTTTAAATGAATCAAGCATAATATGCCATCAAATGTACTAAGATATTAAACTGCAGCCCGTACGTTATTAATAATATTTGCAAAAGTGACCTCAGTTACAGCGTCAGAAAATGTCAGTGAAAAACATATGTCAGAGCATCTCAGCACCCCCCTAAATCCCAGCTGTGCTTTAATGAACAGCCTTTCTCATAAAAGGACCAACATCCCTTCAAAAATACTGGTTATTATAGTATGACTTTTCATCTGGGGCTCTCAAACTGTTTTCCAGACATGGGAAAGTGTAATTATGTGGAGTTTGTATGGGGGGGAAGTGAAGCACACAAAAATATGTAATTTGCTAAAGGTTATGCAGGGAGTTGGCATCAACCACAGGCAGGATTCACCTTGCTGGGGCTGGGAGCATACAGAGTTGGGTCCTTTGACTGACAGCTGCTCATGTCCTCTCAGGGTTGAGGATGACCTGGTCAAACTAAACAGTGGAGTCTTAGGATCAGCCCCTCAGTCACCTCCTCGTGAATTTTATGCCTTCTTTTTGCAAGCTAAACCATGTTCCTGGGGAGAACAACTGGAGAGTTGTTCTGGTCACTCTGGAGAGCAAATGGACCTCAACTGACTTTGACAGGAACCAGATCATAAACTGAGATATCAATATCTACACCGTGGACTCCTAAATTTAAATAAGGTGAGTCCTACTCTTTTCTGTCTGTCTCAACTCTAATGCTTAGATCACATTATGAGTTCAGCTCATAATGATGTCCTGAACTGATGTCTGGTCAATAACCAAGAATGTCCTAATAGAAGACACTGTACTTGCTGAACTAATTAGATAAACTGATCTGACAAAGTCAGCTTGAAAGATGAGTAGTTTTGTGCCTTTATTATCAAGCACAAGAAGCAGTTTCTACATGGACAATATTAATATTTTGTTGTGTGCATATTACTAAGAGAAAGGCAAGAACTAGTTACATATATATTATACATACGCATAGCGAAGAGAACAAATTTATATACCTCATGGTAGTTTTGTGAAAGAAGTTGAGGTAAAATCATCTTTTTGGTTATTTGTCTTTGTGATGCTTGTGTTTTTTAAAACAAACGTTTATAATATATGTGTATACAGCAAGTACAGGCAATACCTACCTCTTCCCACACACCTCTTGTTCCATGTCTGATTCTGATGTTCCAAGTGCAATCATTTTATACAGGCTCATGAGTACCATAAAATCAATAGCCTTCATTTCAGAAATTGAAATCTGTAATTTCAAATCCTGGGCTTCACCTCTTGCCCTGCTCACCCCATTTCAAGAAAATACCCATTATTGGCAGAAATGTATTGGAAATTTATATCCAGATAAATCAGTCACATTTATTAGGAGGTTACCATTATTGAACTTGCTTTAAACTTCTTAACATTACCCTTAGCATGTGATGTTCCTGAGTCAGATAAGCTGTGACTTCTGGATGGAGCGTTGCCACCTCCAGGAACTGGGTCCACAGGGCCAGGAGGTGGGAGCAAAGCCAGGCGAGGTCCTTGCTTATCTGTTCTGCTATCTTCTCTGGATTGCTCAGCAGCTGGAGGAGAGAAAGGACATTTTGAGATCAAGACAGTGTCATGAAGGAAAACCAGTTTGCATGTTTTCCTTTGAGGAAAACAACAAAAAAATGCCTCTTGATTTAAAATTATTATTAAAGTGACCATTTTCAGTTATTTTATCCCAAATAAAGCTGGTGAGACTTTTGCTTTTACTCTTTAAAAGCCATATATTTTAGTGCAAAGGGTCTCATCTACACAACTGGAGTGCAAGAAGTAGGAACAGCCTCAATGTTTGTGGAGATTTTACTGCAGTTGTAGTAATTAGGGAAAAGAAACTCAAATAAAGTGGGTTCCAAATTATCCACCAGATGGTGCTGGATGCTCTGAAATAAACCATAGCACATCCGCTTTCTGCTAGCAAAAGCTTTCTCACCCATGTCAGACTAGGATACCAGATTGGTGATTTGGGGGCAATGAACAAACCCCAAACCAAAACACTGTGTCCTCAACACATGATGAAAACAGACATCCCAGAGTCTGCTGCTGCTTCACTCGCACACCAGGACATGCTGGAGCTCTCTGTAACATCAAGATCTAGGCTGCAATTCTCTGCTACAGCTCTGCAGCTCAGGAAGTACCTATCAGAAGCAAAGTCCCTTCATATCCATCTCCCTGGTTTCACAATTTCTTTAACATGAGACAGACATTTTACCCTCATGTTTTGGCACAAAAAAAAAAAATACAGAACTGAGTTTCGTCTGTTCCTGGGGTTTCACCTGCTTCTATGAACCTGGTAATACTACCAGAAATACTCCCTAAATAGCATCAGAGGAATCACTTATCTCTTCTTGGCAACATCTTTCTTTGGTTAGGACTGCAGTCTAGCTGCAAGCCTGCTTATTTTTCAGATTTTATTATGCAGGTCGGTTGGTGACCCTGCAAACTAAGCCATGGCTAAAAGCAAATTATCTGTGTGAGAGAGAGAGAAACAGAGAAAATGTGTGTGTGGATAATGCAGATATTGTCACTGAGTTTACCTTGTTTGGGTGCTATTCTGCTTTAATGACTTCTCCAAAAATGGCACAATCTCCAGTACCTGTTCAAGTACTGGAAAAATCAGGGGGATATTACTGGGAGACAAAAGATCCTGCCCAAACATTTGTCTTTTCAGAGTCAAGGCACTACTTTATTTATTGCACCAATTTTATATTATGTATGCCATCTTTTTATTTTATTTTTTTTTTATTTAGTCAGTAAGCCATCTCTTATGTCATAAACTGGAAAAAAAGGCTTCAAAGAAGATGCATCATTCATGTAAGCAATATTAGGAACAGGTGTATATGGCTATTTTCCTAGTTTTGAAAAAGGGAAGGAGAGGAAGGAAGGGAGGAAGGGAGGAAGGGAGGAAGGGAGGAAGGGAGGAAGGAAGGAAGGAAGGAAGGAAGGAGGGAAGGAAGGAAGGAAGGAAGGGGAAGGAAGGAAGGAGAAGGAAGGAAGGAAGGAAGGAAGGAAGGAAGGAAGGAAGGAAGGAAGGAAGGAAGGAAGGAAGGAAGGAAGGAAGGAAGGAAGGAAGGAAGGAAGGAAGGAAGGAAGGAGGGAGGAGGGAGGGAGGGAGGGAGGGAGGGAGGGAGGGAGGGAAGGGAGGGAGGGAAGGAAGGAAGGAAGGAAGGAAGGAAGGAAGGAAGGAAGGAAGGAAGGAAGGAAGGAAGGAAGGAAGGAAGGAAGGAAGGAAGGAAGGAAGGAAGGAAGGAAGGAAGGAAGGAAGGAAGGAAGGAAGGAAGGAAGGAAGGAAGGAAGGAAGGAAGGAAGGAAGGAAGGAAGGAAGGAAGGAAGGAAGGAAGGAAGGAAGGAAGGAAGGAAGGAAGGAAGGAAGGAAGGAAGGAAGGAAGGAAGGAAGGAAGGAAGGAAGGAATCATAGACTCGTTAGGGTCGGAAAGGACCTTAAGATAATCTAGTTCCAACCCCCCTGCTATGGGCAGGGACACCTCCCATTAAACCAGTGATGCCTTCTTCTAAGTGTGTGACTGTGCTGCCACACACATGACAAGAGCTTAACAACGCTATTGATTTAAGTCAAATGCCAGGGACTCGGTTCCTCAAAGGAAAAGCCAGCAGTTAAAAAGATCACCAAATGTGATTCTGGCTACTCCATTCACATACCTGCTGCTGGGCTGTTACCTGTGACTGCACTTTTAAAGCCTCACTCAGGGCAGTCTGGCTTTAACAATGCTGTCGTGCAAACCGGATCAACAGGGTTTCTTTTGAGTAGTTATTTTTCTTCTTTATTCACAAATCAATCACAATTAAAAAAATAGTTCCCTTCCACTTTCTCCTGGATTGACTATCTTCTGTGTTCGTGAGTTGAATACAAAGCTATGGCAGGTTAAACTCAGGTTTTTTCCTTCTTCTGTTTGTACTTGATTTTTAAAATGGACCTGCTTCTGGTAGCACAGTAAAGACTAACCCCACAGGCTTATGTCTCTGTGGTTTTTAATAACATTTTCTTTATAAATTACTATTTTTCATATGTTCTGCTGAAAAGAAATGGTTTCAGCTCACATACTCCTAGAGGCAAAATACTGGGAGAGCATTGCCAATACTAATCTCTACACCATATGGAGGTACATACGACTTCAGTGCTTTTACTGCAGCAACGGTCAAAGCTGCAAGTATGTCCCACCAACATTGTAGAAGGTCTCAACACATGTCTCCTTGAAATCGCTGTCTTTATAATCAAATTATGTGTAGATGAATAGAAATCTGTCATTCCAGGATGCTAAGGGAAAACATTTTCACAGCGTAGAGAAAAACAAGAGGCTTTAGAACATCCCAGAGAATCGGCTCTTCTAGCTGTTGTATTCACCTATCTGTTGCTATGCTGTTCCCATCAGCTTGAAAGCAACAAAGTAGTCTGGCTTTACTAATATCGCCATGCAAATAAAGTCAATAAGCTTTTGGGAAGAGCAAGAATGGAACAGGAGTTGGAAAACAGTGAAATTAATGCTGACATTTTCTGATCTATGCCAAGCCAATTTGGACCTCCCCAGACTCACTGAAAATAAGTCCAAAGGAGACTCTAGATTGTATTGTCTGACCTATAGCATTTGAGCTTCAAAATCTAGTAAACCTGAGCCAAATAACCTATGTTTCTCTAAATTAAATTTATATAAAATCAGCTTTCTTCCAAAAGTATCTAAGTCAAGATGACTTAAAATTAAGAAATTTACCATTTCAAACATTTTTCACCCATGACTAACAAACATCAGCCCACTGTTCATAACTGGAGTGTGAACGTACGTCCAGTCTGGTTCGGCTTCAGCTTCCCTCTGTTAATTGATTGTTATTTTGTCATTCTTCCCTATGCTGCCCCTCCTGCTAACAGACCAAGTAAATCAAATCTATTAAATCTCGGATTATAAAGCATTTTCCCCAATGATCAGCTAGCACTTGCATTTCTTTCTGGCACCCTTGATGACTTGTCAGTGTCTCACCTGAAGTAAGCATAGCGGAAACAAGTTAAAGAAAGTAGTTCTAATACTTCTGCGCCGAAATTACTTTTTTTTCCTCCCATGAGCCCTTTGACACATTCAGGAATTTTTATTTTAAGAGATATGTCTGTATAACTTGGCAAAGTATCTTTTCTCTTGTCAGCAGAAAAGCTGCAATTGCAACCTACCCCCAAATATTTTTTTTCTGCATATCTGAATCTCAGGGCTAGGCTCACTGAAGGATGTTAAAGCAATCCAGCTGGTGACTTGTTAAAAGTGGCAGAAACATCTTGTGAGTAATACAAATTATGTGAAATTGTTGGTAGAAGAGAAATATTCAACAAACTTGAACAAATGGAACCAAATTCCTTTTCTCCTTGCTCTGGTACATGACTGGGCTGTCTCAGTGCGCTTAAAAAATGACACTGAAAAATGTATGGGCAGATTCTGCTGAAGAAAATACCTGCAACTCCGTACAAAGCTGAGATAACGTCTCTTCCACAGATAACTCCTCTAGGGAAAAAACATAAAGAAAAAAATCAGGGTTAAGAACAGTAGATGTGAAATGCTAATGCTCTGCCCTTTATTTCATGTGAAAAATAGGTAATTCTATATTCTCCCCCCACAGAAAAATTTGGATGGGGACACTCCATAACCCACCTCATCCTGGTACAGATTCGGGCACAACTTTTGTTCATGTATCCTGGACTACTAAACCTGCAGAAGCTCTGGAATGCTGTTATCAGGACAAAGCCAACAGAATTCAGCTTTTCATTGTCTATCCTCTCTTTTACTAGAAGTTTGTTAGCTTTTGGTATTTATGGAGAAGTCCAGTACTGAATGCAAAGTCTCACCATTGCAGACGATGTGCAAGAAAGTTTTCCCTATTCTTCTACACAAGACTGTGCAAGTGATAGCAGATGTCTGACTAGTAAAAGATTGGGCATCTGTGTACTGCCTTGCAGAGTGCAAAACACCTCCCCACCCCTACAGCAAACAGCAGTGCTTTGATGTAGTCCTGAGAGAATCCTTCACAGGGACACTTCACTTTAAATGCACCGCAGACTCTGAGGCAAAGGAGGACACAAATCAACTCTCCAACTTCGGCAGCTTGATTTTGCAATGTGGAACTTTCTAACGATATATCTGCAAAGAAGCAAAGTAGAGCAAACAAACTGGCCAGTCCCCAAATGGCTCTTCTTAAATAGTAATAAGGAATGAGAAAGGACAGAGTGAGATGGATAAAGCCTTGAAAAGACCCATCCTTAGCTGGTAAACCTGGGAAACAGTTATTCCACTTATAATGTCTAAGCTAGGCTATTATTTTTTTTAAGATGCTACTCAAGGAGCTAAAAAAAAAAAAAAAAAGGATTAAGAAACTCTGCAGAGATTTATAATCCTGGATTTATTTTAACTATCTTTAGAAATCTATGATGAGATTAATATGGCCAATATAGACGTTTACAACCAAATGAGTCATTTACAGTTTCCCCCTGGTCAGTGGACAAAAATGAGCAAGTACAAAGTGCAGTTCATGCCATCCCAAGGTAGAAAGCAGTACTTGTCCAAAAAGATATTTAAGTGCCCTAAATGGATCTGTTTCTCTCTAGTGACTGTAAGGAGAAAGATATAAAAATCTGCTTCATATTCATCATACTGGGTGAATCTTACACCCCATGATTTTGATAAGTTTTACAACAGGCCTCAAAGAATTTAGCCTTAAATCCATATCTCCAGTAAATTTTCAGACTGTGAGTAAAATGATGCAAAAAGTACCCCGCTCAAGAGATATTTAGGAAATTCGCATGTCTTACAACAAGTACCTTTGCAAATTAAGTGCCTGCTTCAGTACCAGTAGTCATTTGAAAATCAAGCTAATTGCATTTAGAAAGCCAATATGTGTTCTGGGGTAGTTCTTGAGTTGTGGTGTAGCAACCATACATATTCTGCCATCTCTCAACCTCAAAGTGTGTCCAGGTGAGACACAAATCATCTATTATATCTGTCTGATAACCAAGATGCCTGAAGCATGAGTTCTGCTGCATGTTGGATTCTGTCTTGTGACTCATAAATTGCAAATAAAAAACTGTATTTTTTTCCTCTCATAGCTGGATTGAAGAACACAGTATCTTCCCACCCTATAAATTTTAGGCTATCTTGAAGGGAAATATATGTTGGGGAACAAGATGTGAAGTGGAAAATAGGAGCTATCAAGCCTATAAGTCTGTAAAGCATAATGTATTATCGCTGTTAGTTCTTGTATACAAGCACTATACAATGAAACTGAAGAGTGTTTTTTGCTCTGTTTCTATGTCTGCTGGCCAATGCAGTGAGCTCTCCTAACAGAATTACCTCTGCAACATAACAAACTGATAACTTCAAAACCTGTACACAGAAATACAAAGACAGAAACCGGCAGATGTGAAACCATGAGCCACATTCCTTGAATTGAAAGAAACAGGTGGGAGAGCAGGAATTAGTCAGGGATGCATCTCATTTACACAAGCACTCATGCTGTCACTGCAAACATGACTAAACACAAATTACAGGGCTTCATCCTGCAAATCCAGCCAGCCAGCACTTGCACGTTGGACTTAACAAGCTTGACCAGCCAAAAAAAAAAAGCTTCTGCAAAACCCAGAAAAATCTATTAAATAATAGAATTGGGAAGAAAAGCAGAATCATTTTAAAGAACAAGTTGCAATTACGCAATTGGCAAGGAAGAAATATACTGCAAATTGTAAATGAGGGAGTATGTTTCAGAAACACTCATATCACCTTTCAGATTTCTCTTCTCAGTTTTTGAAAAATGTTTGCTCAAGAGAAATAAATACGCAAAAGTCTTCCCCAGATTTCATGGCAATTCAGAACTGGAAGCAACTGAGGCCAGAAATCACTGAAAGGCAAGTATTTTGAGAAATGTATCAAAACAGTTCACCTCTCATCAAATGTATCAACAATTCACCCTCTAGAAATCAGACTACATCCTATAAAAGGATTTGCATAAGCTGAGAAGACAGTCATCTTTAACAGTGTGCCAAAATAAATATGAATCAGAAAACAGGGATAAAAGTCCTCTAAAATCTCTGAACAGCCCCAGAATTTTGCTATATTAAATTAAATTGGGTATTGAAAATGCAGCACTAAAATATTCAGTGAATTTAAGTGTCTGTTCACTTACCCAACTTCAGCTGGGGTAAATCAGGAATCTCTTTCATTATGAGGGTGTAATACATATGAAGTCCTCTTTGAGCATTCAAGAGCAGAAGACAGAGGTCTTTATGCCATTTGTATGCATGCTGCATACAGTTTTCAGATGGGACATAAAAGCTGCCCTGTGTAACAAAAGTATCAAGAAAATAAAATACAGGGATTAAAATTCATCGTCTCCATTTATCCTAGGGGCTTCCACAAAATTTTAGTTGTGGGCAAGCCTTTCATTTCTAATCAAGCAGTTGGCACCGAAGAGAGATTTTAACCATCCCCTTACCTCCCAGCCGCCTAACCATCTAGATGCGTAATCGTAGTAGTATCTCATTCAACAGACACATTTGTCCAAGCCATACCAAAACTATTAGCTCGCAGCAATACTGTCACATTTACAAAGATCCTCATCCCAAACATTATAACACAGAAGTCCATCTCTGTCCTTCACACATGTCCCACTGTGGAGCCAATGGCTCCCAACAATGTAGAGAGTGCTGGGCAAAACAGACCCTCTCTGCTATAGCACATGGGGTGGAAAGAACTACAAAGATGGTTAGATTAGCTTTTATTTTTCCTCATATCCTCTTATCCCCTTTTGCACAGGTTGTAGCTTGATGGTATTGTCGTATGCTTTGTTATGCGTATTAGTGAAAAAAATGTAGATGCATGCCCTGTCAACAAATATGAGCCACTTTGTATTCCAGAATCAGTCTCTGGATTATTGTATCTCTTGTGGGAGGAGATGTAATTGGACAGATCACAGCATGTTTAATACAAAAATTCCCCAAACAACACATTTACATTTAGAACATAAGCTGAGATTGCATTAGAGCACCATACATCAAATGTTTCAATTCTGTCATAAACCACTTCTCATATAAATTACTTGTATTTGAAATTTGCACTGCTCAGATTTAAAATAGAACTATTTATTAAGTCATCTTTTCTGCCCAGGATTTCATGGAGAGTCTCAAGTTCTTTGAATGTGGACATCTAAAATCAAGGAACTGAACTGTGGCCACTTCTTTCAATTAATTGTGAAGGAAAAATAATACAACTGACTACCTGTTCTACACTGTAGACCCATTGAATCAGGACCAAGTACAATCATAAAAGACAAGTCAAATTTCTCTTCCTGTCCCATATCTTTGGAAGGAATATCTGCAAAAGAAAGGTGCTTCGAGTATACCACTGTATGAGAGAAGCAGCACTGCAAAGCCACCATTCAAGGCTGCACCAAACAGGCGCAGTCCAAGCCATGCCACTCACTGAGTAAGAAGTTGTATCATTAAGCTGAAGCATTCTGATGAAACTCTATGAAATGGCAACTGACTTTGAAACCTTGTTTGAAGGGAACATCCATACTAATCTGAAAAATCATCTTGTCAAGGTGTAAAGTGAGAGTTACAGAAAAAAAGATGCCAAGCTCCAAATCTCTGGTCCTTCAGTGATTTAAAGGCACTACTGTGGTTACAGGGCTGTTTCTTCTGAAACTTGTCACACACATGCAGGATGCAGAGTAGGACATAACTGCAATTATTAAACCCACTTCAGGGACAGTTTAAGCTAATGTGAACTAAGGTTTGTGCATCCTCATCTGCAAGGACCCCAGCAGGCCAGGCATCTGTCAGATGATTTTATTATAAACTGCTGCAGCTAAATCAACTCATCCATCACTGTTCAGTAAGTTTAGAAATGTCAACAAATATCTTTCTTTGAGATGGCCTGAATATTGTAAACCTTCCACATTGACTATTTCAATTGAATCTTCTATGCAGTTATTTAGGGGGTCATCTATTTCCTAGCCTATAGCCTGAAACAAGGATTCAGACTACAATGCTAACAAATCTAGTTCAGCAACACAGTATATGATATTCTAAGGAAAAACTCTGCCATAAAACTAGCAGTCCCAGCCACTACAGCAGTGGCTGTGACCTGTTAAACAGCTACAAATTGCTCAGCTCTCTGAGTTTCCTGTATGAGGAGCACAGATGCTGTTTAACTTCTGGTTAAGACAAAACTCTTATTAAAAGAAAAGTTCATATTGAAGCTGACAGCTTGCATAAAACATGATGGCTTCCCTGACCTTGTAATACCCATTGTAAAAGTACACATTACCTTCTTTTGAAAGGATTCTCATGACCTTTTTGAGTTAATTCTTTTGGTCTACTGTTATTTTAATCTCATTAGTTTGTAGATTGACAGATTTTTCTATGAGAGCTGTAAAATATATCTGCACTGATCTCCTTCTGCAAGATCGCTTGTAACAGTAGACTGTATCTCTGGCTTTTGCCCTTTTCTACTTCTGAAGATTTTGGAAGCAAATGAATGTCTGACAAATACTCACTTCAAGACTTACCATCTGAAGGAACTCTAATAGCAAAGATGGATGACAGCACAGAAGCTAACGGTAGTGACATGAGAGAAAAGTATGACTTCCATTGTGCCAACATCAGAGGCAAAATAGTTCAAGAAAGCCAGGGCACAACAGAAAAAGAGGCAGCCAGGAAAACAATGCAAAGAACTGCAAACAGTGCTGATAACTGGAGTCTCTGCAATGATTTACATTAAGAATATTTTTTCCTGTAATAATTGAAAGCATAGCAGCTGTATAGATCCCAAATGAAAAGAAATAAAGCTGTCCCATCAGCCACAAAATGAGATTGTTTTCCAGGACCCATCCGATGAACTGAGCAATGAGATTCCTTTTTATGTTGAGCAAGTTACTGGTAGAAATATAGTCGTATTACCAAAACCTACAACTGGTGACCTCAAGAGAAGGAAAAGCTTTACCAACTTCGGAAACTGAACTAGTCCCATGAGTGCAAGATTTGAAAAGCTGGAGATAGGGAGGATGATAAGATTGTACCTTGTCTGATCTTCTATAGATAATGTTCTTTTGCTGTGGTCCACAAACCAGCAGTAAGTCATTAAACTGAATGTATTATACTGAAAGTAGAATCATAGAATCATTTAGGTTGCAAGAGACTTTTAAGTTCATCTTATTTCTAGTGAGTCTGATTTACCTCTTTCCCCCTTCAAACTTAGTTTAAATATCTTTCCATGAGCCCTGCTCATGCTCTCCTACACAAAGATCCTTTTTTTGCCTTTGAGGCAGGTGTAACCCATCTGTCACCACAGGTCTGGTGTCGTGTAGACCTACCCATGATCAGAAGCCCCAAATTCTGCCAGTGAGACAAGGCTCAGAGCCAGGAATTAATCTGCTGCAGCACAAGAGCAAAGCTCACCCTGCAGCCTGGCACCAGGTGGGAGAGTGTTCCCACTGGGGTTCTGCTTGGGTACTGCATCAGTCATGGTGGGTGCAAAGCTTAGAGAGGACTTGGCCTCCTGCTGAGTAGATAGCTTTGCTCTCTGGTTGAGTTACAACACTCTTCTGTGCAAAGTGGGACTGCTTGCCTTAGTGACAGGTCTCAGACAGTGTCGGCAAGATGCAGGTTCCTGGCAGGTCTCTTGGTTCTCCCTGAGATTTCCTTATTCCAGGAAACCTCCTGTGCACCACACTTTTTTCTGCAGATCATTTTGGCACCAGAGCTGCTCACCTCAGAAACTGAGTAAATGGAGAATACTTCATCGTTCCTTGCTTTTTGATGTTGAAACAGAGAAACTAATTTTCCTAAGTGTCATGTGAGCACCTACGTGTACACACTATGTCTGTAGGAAACATCACTTAAGATATGTTTGTAGGCCGTCATGAAGAATTACGTACATATAGCCTTAATATCTCTGTTTCACAGTTTATTGAGGAGGGATGATATAAGGAAAAACCTAGTCAAATGCTAGATAAAAACAACTACCTAGAGTTTTGGAAATGTAAAGGCTTCAGTTCAAACAGATCATGTTCTCAAAATCTAGATAACAACATCAGGCTGTCACTGTCCCTTGTCCATCTGACATTTAAGATGTTCTACTGCTACATTTACCCATCCAAGTAAAATAGCCTACAAAATCAACAGCCTCAAACAAAATAAACATTCTTGACAATATCCCTGCAGAATAAATTTAAATAAATCAGTCTTTTAAATGAATAGGTTTCCTGTGTAATGTTCTTTTCAGTCAACAGATTTCTCCTATGATTAGAGTGTATTGCTTTATAAATGTACTTTTCCTTTATAACAAGAGAAAAGAAAATTACTTGAGAAAAGCAAACATGCATTAAAGAAGGTTCATGCCAATTCATTATACAAATTCAGAGAACAATTTGTGAAGATCTTTTCCAGTGTACTAAATCCATCTAATATCAAATGCCACCAACTGGATTTTACGCTTTGTAATATACAGTAAGTTGCTTGTATTTGTTTTGCATTAAAGTAATTTCACAAGCTATGTTAACTATGTGCAATGCTCAACAATAGCACTAACAGTTGGTAAATTAGATCCTTTACATTAAATCTAACTCAAAACAGCATTTCACAATTCAGATTGAAATTCAAATTGCTTGTCAAGAATTTTAAGATGCTAAAAAGCTATTCCAGACTAAATAGACAAGTTTTGCAGTCTCCAGCAGTATTTCATTAGCAGATAGAACTAGCCTACCTTTCCTACTTCTGGCAAAGATCTAGACATCTGCTTCAAACAGAGGAATAAATCTCAGCATCCCAAGATGAATGCAGTTTCTGAGAGCACAGTGTCTGCTCATTTGTCTGCATGCTTGTATTGGTCACCTAATATATAAATTTTTTTATAGCTTCAAACTCACTGACAAGGAGATTCTTCATCCCTACTTTGTAGACTGTTTTCTAAGATAAGAGAATCCCTGTTATTTGGTGGTTGGAAATGAAATTAGCTTGAGTTACCGCGTTACTGTTAACACTTTATTATCATATTTCAAAAAATGAAAGAGGATTAAAAGATAATTTTTTATAGTTAGGGATATGACTAAAGGATACAAGCAGAATACTCTTTCACATGTGTAGGAACACAAACGACAAAGAGAGGTATTTCTATTTCATAATTAAAGGAACAAAAAGCAAACCTGGAAGTGACCCAGGAGTGATGTCACACAGCTCATATTATGCCAGTTATCCTATGCTTGTTGTTTCACAAACATTTATACTAGCAAAGTGTTAGTTTAAAAACCCAATCAACCAACCAACCATCCAATGTTTCTCTTCCTCCTCTAATTTTGTTTTTCATTTTTTGCTGAGAAACCAATAGTAGACCCATAGATATCCCCTTTTTATGTGAAGGGCCACACATGGCTATAAATGTTGAGGGAGATATGATATATCCTTTTTAATAAAATCGATGTTGTGAAGTTAAAAAGTACAATATACAGCTTGAGCAGGGGGTGCCACTGATTGGAGAAGAGGAAATTCTTACCACATTTCTTTTTCTGAAACTGGAACATGCCAGAAATTCTCTTTGTCTTAAAGAGCTTACGATGTAACTACGCCCCAAAACAGTTCCTATGGCAGAAATGACATGAAATCCAAAGGGATAAAAGAACCCTGAGGATTCAAATTTAAGTATTTTCAATGAGAATGCCTAATAAGAAAAAAAAAAAACACCAATTCAAACAACAATATATATACCTATATGTATGCCTACATGAATCTATATATGTATATTTACATTTCCATCCAGCTATGGAAAAAAAACAAACCAATTCCCCTTCATTAATTCACTCAGCAATAGAAAATAAATTCTAGATCCCTGTGCCAGACAGTTCAAAGATACGGAATTCCACAGTGGCCAACTTGTGGATGTCATTCTGTGGTGACATACTGTTTCTTCTTAGCCTTGTTTCCTCAGTAAACAATGCATATTCAATCATGCTGCCTGTGTGTGTGTCACTCTGCAAGTGCTCCCAGAGACTTTTCTAAATGGTGGCTGAATTTAGCCTTCTTTGAAAGACAAGGAAAAGTCCCCAAGACATTTAATGTGTAAAGGTGTGGTAAAAATGGGCAGTCAAGAAAGAAAAGGGATTTAAAATATTTATCTAACAGAAAGATTGTGCTCTACATGTAATAGGCAAACCTTGATTCTGTCTGGCAGAAGACCAGTACATCTCTCTGTTTATCTGACAGCAGCAGATGTATGAACACAGAACTTTCTTGAGGGATTGTTGACAACCACATAAGCCAGCTCATATATTCACATTCTTCCAGTATAATGGGAAGACAACATGCTTATGGGAGAAACAATTAGGAAAAATTGAGAAAATGAAGTACCTTCCATCAAACAAAGTGAATCCTAGAACCAAAATTGCAAGATAAACAGATATATTGGATTAGGATGCACTTGAATATGTGTACTCCATCAGCTGAAGTAATAGCCTTGCTTGTATTGATTTAGTAGTCTTGTACATGATATGATGGTTTGTTATCCAAAGCTCAAAAACAAAAGAAAAATAAAATCATTATATTTTTCTTTGATTTTTATGACATTAGAATCATGGAATCACAGAATGAGGTTCGAAAAAAACCATCATGCCCAACCTGGAACTGCAAGTCCACAACTAAACCATATCCCTAAATGCCACGTCTTTTAAATACTTCCAGGGATGATGACACGGCAGCCTGTGTCAGTGCTGTGTGGCTGTGGCAGCCTGTTCCAGCACTACACAACCCTTTCAAGGAAGAATTTTTCCCTAATATCCAGTTTAAACCTCCTCTGGCATAACCTGAGGGCATTTCCTTTTGTTGTATCACTTGTTACTTGGGAGAAGAGACAGACACCCACTGTCAGGTACTTCCATGGTTTCTAGCATCTAGAACCCTTACGTCTTTGATGCCATGTGTACCTCTGTCCCCTACCTCCCCTGAGATTGCGGACCGAAGGACCTTGCTAGTCCCTCAGACGTTGGTGTGCTGCCCTCGGGCTTATCTCTAGCAAGCCTGATTTTATCCCTTTCCTCTTCATATCTAGTTCAAAGCTCTTTCAATGAAGCTGCTAACTCCTCCTCAAAGATCCTTTTTGCCTTTGAGACAGGCATATTCTGTCTGTCGCCAGCAGACCTGGTATCGTGTAGACCAACCTCTGATCAAAACCCCCAAAACTCTGCTGGAGACACCAGGCTCAGAGGCAGGTAGTGGACTGCTGTCTCCTCTTGTTATTTCCCTCATCATTCCCTGCAACTGGAGGGGAGGAGAGCACTACTAGTTCTTCTACTAGCTACACTAAATAAAAGTGTCAATAAAGGACAACATTTGCAAAGAGATTGACAATATATGGAAATATTTATGCTTTGCCTTTCACTAAATCTGTTATGTAAGAAAATGTAGGTTGGCATTTCATAAATATAGGATACAATTTGCCATTTATATTGGCTCTTACATTTAGTTGTTTTGTCAGAACCACAGGGATGATAATGCAGTAGAAGAAATTTTTGAGTTTGGAGTCAGATTTAGTGATAATTTTCACTTTTACAAAATTAACAGGAAGAAAGGTTTTGAGACCCTTGAAAAACAGAAACCATCAGGCTTGAAAAAGAGCCATCCTCTCAATAAGTAGAAGATAACTATCCTGGTAGCTCTTATGGTTGTGTCTCATGGTTTCAATAATGTAAGCTACTGTTGAAAAGGCAAACTGTAGGTTTTTTAGTTTCAAATGGCTGAGAAAGGAAGAGTGGCCAAGGAAGTATTTGACAGGAAAATTTCCACCTAAAAATACCATTCTAGTGAAATGATAATGCATCACAGGTCACATGAATTTCCATAAAAATTCTTCTAGCAGAAAAATCGGGGACATTTCACAGTTTTATTATTTCTATTCAACACAAATGAAGTTAAGTTCTGAAATGTTCAGCTTGTCTGAAGTCTATTTTTCATATCACATCGAAAGCTGAGCCTAGTGTATGGAGGTCAAGTCATATCCTATGCATCATCACAAGTGTCTACAATCATAATGGCTCCTCATGTAAATGCACATGGGTATTCTATAGAAATATTCAAAAATTCTGATGATGATAAATAAGAAGGAGGAAACTACCATTTCCTCCACTTAATCTATAGGGTAATACATCACCATAGAGAAAATTAAAGCCATAAAAACATTTCTTTAGCAGTAAATTAATCACTGGGGAAGATGTCTTATGGAAGTTAGAGCAGGTGTCTGACAGGAGGCCTACTTTTTCCAAGATGAGCACTGAAACCATCTGGCACAAGAAAAGTCATATGTTTTTGTTTCCCTCTGTTGGATGTATATATGAAAACGATACATATTAGTCCATATCTTCATCTCGTTATTATTAAGGATCTGTGTAGGGAATAGTCACAAATCACACTTATCCTTCGGTTAAGAGGTGATACACCAATACTGAATAAATATTTTATATGGGAAAAAAAACAGTATTTGATTTTCAAACTGCTTGGAAATAATTGTTTATGCAAAAAAGAGGTCAGCTTAGACACATAGATAAACAGATGCATATATAGATGGCTTTTATGAGTAATTTATTTTTAATATTTATAAATACAGATACACACAGATGGTGTAAATTCTGACCTCCTAAGTGATATAACACAGTGAAGACATCAAAAAGGGCCTTAGTACATTGTCCTTTCTGATTAGAGTCCATGCTGCTTACTCACAGATAAGGAAAGCAAATCCCCTCCTGTTGCTGTGATCAAAAAAGGACCCCTCAGCTGAAGAGCTGACTTGTATTACACATCACTGCAGGCAGCAGGCATAAAAACAGTCAGGTCTTAAAAGGACACTTATTAACATTTTTTTTTCTCTCCCACCTCTTTGTATACAGTTACACACATAGAAGGAGATCTTATTCATTCTGCTATTAGAATTGGTATTCAGGGCAATAGAAAATACCAAAAATGTTTGATTCAACCTTTATATACATAGCAACAGGGAGGGATATGTTCAGGTCCTGCTCTAGTTGGGGTGTAGATGACTTTATGCTATGTAATCATGCAGGTTAGCAGCTGCTGGGGCAATTTTTCTCTTTCCACTAATGCTGTATACTGTTTGACACAAAATACATGAACGAATGACTGAATAAGTAAATAAATAAATATATGCTTCCCAGGATCTTAAAGCATCCTAATAGTTTTGGTTTATAAAAGTTTGCAATTAAATACATAGGTGGCAATGATCAAAGCTCTAACACGTGTCCCAGTTTGCTCACATAGGAATGGTGAGATTAGTACCTAGGAAAATTTTAGCATGCAAACATGTCCAGCTCAGCTTGTCACCCTGGCACATTATAACACAGAGAGAGAAAGAAACAGGCATTTTTGAAGCACAGTTCATACTCTCTGCTTCTAATGTTGATGTTACAGTATGTTATTCCATTGAAATTCTTCTTGCTTTCCACAGACTTTACATGAAAGAAAATTAAACTAGAAGACTGGATGCAGACAATTCAGAGATGGGCAGAGAAGTTTCACCCCAGCCCTTACTAAAAAAAGCCAGAAAGTAATTCATACAGTTTTGAACTGTCCTTTCCTAATAAATTGTGATATTTTCGGGCTTAGAGGTAACAGCTTCTAATTTAATCTAATTTAATTTACTTCTGTAAATCTCCAGCTTTTAGAGGAAGAATCAGGATTTTAATTGGGGCGGTTACATCTGTGTTAGCCTGGAATTATTGAAATACCAATGGCAATAAAAACAACACACAAGGATTAGCAGGCTCTTCTCTTATACAGTGATTGTCATATAGAAAAGCTAAAGAGCATTGTAAATAAGTCAGTACCATTTTCTGTGGTTTATATCTGGGAAAGCTAATGCTCAGAAAGGTCATCTGAGCCACTCTTTTCAGGTGCAGGCAGAGGGAGAGAATTGTGGAATTGGAATAGATATCTTGTTCTCTCAGACCGTATGAATGCTTCAGAGATAATGATTCAGATAATTCACCCAGAGGTAACTGCTGGATCCAAGATGATTACAAGCAGTCCCAGAGCGAGTATTTATCTGTGTCTAGAGTGAGCTTGGAAATCCTCTAACTTAGAGAAAAAGGGGGAACTAGAGGGACCTGAGATGGAAGAAGTGGTGTGAAGGGAAGTGAAGATCCCATCTTGTGTTGTCCTCATAGTGCTCCCTGCAGGCCATGGCTGATACAAGAGACAATTGAAGATACTTTATAGCATGTGGCCTGATTGGGACCTGACAAATGAATTAGTTAAAACCAGTTCTCTTGCAGATGCCATTTCTGTCATAGTGTTTGGTGCAATATGCTATAAACACAGTGAACTTCTATCGTACTGCATGCATCAAACTACTCGGTTCAGCGTTATTTTCTGGGTCTGTTGCACAGACCTAGTGCAAATGGTCACTTTAAAATACTCTTTATTTAATGAAAGCAGTAGCAAGGATCACAGCTTCATATTTAGAAATGCCAGGCTCTATTAAATACTGCCAGTCACAGAGAGAAAGTGACTTCAGGCTTGGGTCTCCATTTATGTATGACTAGAGCTACAGGAATAATTGATTTCACAGTTCAGTGTCCAAACAGGGGAAAAAAGAAAGTGTTAGGACAGCTTAGAAAGAAATTATTTCCTTGTTCAGAGTGAATTGAAAACCCTTTAAAAAAAAAAAAATAAAAGACATTGGCAATAATGATTACAAGTTATCTCTTATTGTGGTTTCACATTTCTAAGACTAGTGAGTTAAGCACAAAAACAGACCTTGCACACCCTCTTAATAGGTTAAAGACACAAATTAAAACATACCTTAAACTCATCTTTCTACATTTGGAAGCTAGAGAAATTGCCATGTGCTGAATCATGTAACATAGTACAGGATGCCACAGCAGATTTTTAAGCTGAGGAGCAGTAAACAGTAGGATTCACAGAGAATGTTTTTATAGAAAATATATTCCAACCTACTGTAATACATGGGTGACATGGTTTAGTGTGAGGTATCCCTGTCCACAGCAGGGGGGCTGGAACTTGATGATCCTTTCCAACCCTAACTATTCTATGATTCTACTCCTATTTCACAGTTTCTTGGTGGTGGACTGAACTCAGGCACTGAACTCAGGACTGTCTCTGGCCGCAGTATTTGGGCTTTCCTGCTTGTTAGGAATATGCATTACCAATGGACATATAAGAGGAGAACTAGGCTGACATTGCATTCTCTGCACGTCATTCAGTTTTGAGAAATAACCCAAGTCACACTTCACTTGTCTCAGTTCTACTTCATTTGGGCTTCTGAAATTTGGTTCCTTTCTTGCCCTTCCAAAATGTTCACAGAAATTGTGTTAAAATTCATTATCACAGTGGTAAGACATTTGCCGAGTCCTATTTTCAAGATGGAGCGTTATCACTGGAATCAGAGGAAAAGGGTCCTGACTGATAACCTACTACATAAGCACAGGCTCAACTCAGCAGTCTCATTAAAGAAACCTACCTATAGCAACCAAGCTTGCTTTGTTCACACAGCAGATCATGACAATGAAGACATAGCTTTGTCTTAGTGTAATTTCCCAACAAGCTGTGCTTGAGTTGTGTGAAGACCCTGAGACAGCAGCACACGAAGCTGCTATTTTAAGTCTAAAAAGCCCAACCACTTTGCAACCTGTTACTGTCTTAAAATAAAATTATACTCAGCTATATGTCCATATATGGAGGAAGAATGACTACAAACATGAGAGAACCAACTTGTCATAAGATAAAGAATGGGCTTCTAGTGTTACTACAGCTTGAAAATATTGTTTATTTTGAAGACTATATTCCAAATCTGAAGGTTGAGTAAAATTTATCAATATGAATAGCTGGAACTTTTGACAGTGGTTGTACACAAATTAAGCTCATTTTATACACAACAGCAACCTGAGAAATGTACTTAAATTGAGAGGTGAGCTCATTGGAGCAGCCTATTGACTGTTATAAGCATTACCTGTGCGCTGAGCAGAGGCAAAGAGCCTTCTGCTAGCAAGTGGGGAATTTGGTGACAAAGTGAACATTGATCCTGATCTATGGGGAAGAAGAAGGAGAAATTTACTGAAGGCATAAGACTGGAGTCTTAATTTAGAAGATTTGTAATAAGAAATGGGAGGAGATGGGTTGCTGGTTACTCCAAGAAGTAGTATTCTGTTTCTGTATCTCTTCTTTCAGGACTGGTGTAAGACTTGCAAGTAAAAATAGAATTTGCTTCTCAGATACCATTGAGATGGACATGTTTGATATTTGTGCAAAAGAAAAGATTCAAAAGTAAGGACAGGAATCTTCCTGTGTGATGAAAGGAATGTATAAAGAACCAGGCAGGAAAAAAGAGCAGAAAAGATACTAGAGATTATCAAAAGGCAAGTCCCACTTAGATGAGGTGATGAATTTCCTCATTTCTAGTTCACATTTTGGAGAAAAGACCTTTAAGAGTTTGATACTGCCACAAGAAAAATCTAAGGACCATTGCTCAAACATCATGCAATATGAAATAAGAGATTTTGCCTTTTCGTGGGGAACCTAGAATAAAAGGAAGCTGGACAAAACCCAACCAAACAAAAAAGACAAAAGAGGATCTCTTTGCATTGCAGTATTTGTCTATATTTCCTATCAATCTAACAGCCTCAGCCTTTGCTTTAGTCAAAACACATTGGTATTAGCTGTAGGGAACACATCTCTACTGACTTGCAACATGACATAGAGACATCAAGAAACCAAGATGGCTTGCGAATTATTTTAATAGAATGGGTATAGGACATGAGCCTCTTGGGATTTCTGGTATGTTGCTATTCCTGCCCATAAAGGACGTTTAGGAACTGCACCTTTTACTTTTCAGACTACTTCTGCATGAGGCCAAGATCACTTTGAATCCTGTCATTCTACTCCCACTGGCTTGGCTTCTGAAATGACTTTTTTTTATAGCTTCCCAGTGGGTCATTTTAGTTCTTGATCACACAGAGTCTCATAGGAAAGAAGAGAGAGGCACCAACATGCCCACCCAAATATATTTATTTGAGAGCTTGGCCCAGCATTCAGTGTGGCGATCTCTATCACCAGAGCAGTTGCTGCGTGATGGTTTATTAGTTTTGTCTTTAAAAATGAAGATAAAAGTTAGAACAATCATAACATTATTTCCAATGTCTTCCTCAGCTTGTTAAATTTAAACATTAGCAACATTTCCAAACAATGGCTAAAGAGGAAATATTTAGCTGTCTTTTGGCAGTGACAAATTGCTTCAACCTTTACAGGTTCATTTTTTAAGCAGTTTGACATTTCGTTACTAAGGCAGGTTTTTAATTTTATTGTTTCTTTCAGTCTGTTACACAGCCACAGTGTTACCAAGTAGGTTCCTATGAGTCATAAGCAGGTGGGAAGAAATCATATCTCTATTGATAGCACTATTATTTTTAATTATTATTTCCAAATGTTCTTGCATATCCCCCTCTTTTCACTTGGTTCATGACTGACTTCTCACTTTTCCCAAAAAATGTGAGCAAAATACACTGATTTGCCAAACTCGATCAAAGCTGAAGTCCAGCAAGTTTTGTTTTGCAACCAATCGTAGTTAAGTATCAAATACTCACTGAGGAGACACAGATAAACAAAGAAAAGAAAAGCTAGACCTAAGCCCCGACAACTTCAGCAATTGCATGATTTAAGGAAAGATTGACTAAATATTGGCTTATACCACAGCCCTCACAGTTCCCATCCTTCCTGAACAAGGATTATAGGAATCATCAATGCTGTCGGTTTGTGCAGTTCTGGCAAATCCAACAAACTTCACAGTAGCACCTTCCGGCAATGTGTTACATCAGCTACCTTATGGTGTATAGAAATGGAGAAAAAACAACCCTTTTACTGGTTCTACATATGCTATTTTTCAGGTTGCATGAATTTTGTCTGTTACTGTATTGTGAAAAATAATCAAGTGAAGATCTCTTGCGAGATTCTACTTGAAGGCTTGTTGTAAAATCAAATAAGGCAAATAAATATCCATTCTCTTAGAAATGTTTCAAAACCTGGTGGGATTTTTTCTGTAGCATTATTTTTTTCAACCAATCACACCCCAAAATAATCATTTCTAACCCTGGTTACAGGCACATTCCTTCTTGCCATCAGTCTGCAGAAGAAATGCTCTGCTTTGGCCTAGGTGTGATAAAGTTGGTCTTTTCTTTGATGTGGGGGGGATGTGATTTCTATGCCTTCTTCTGGCAAGAAACAGCTCAATGTTTAATGCTGCCATTATGCTGCCTTCCTGAAGTCTTCACTTATGACATTCTCAGGCAATGGATCATTTATAGCTCTTTGACATGCATGCAAACATACATCAAGTTGCAAAGCCAATTATAAACCAATGTACAGCCTTTTTCATCACTTCAGAAATCCACAATTTCTTTTTTTTAACACTGGAACAGAAGTAATGGCTAATCAGAAACTTTCCTGGATATGTTACTTTAAGACACCTATATTAATTTGCTGTAATTTACTGCAGCAGAATGAGGAACTTTTCAATAGCTGGAGCTGTATAAATTTGCATAAGTATTACTTTTTCAAGGTTCATTTTCCTAGCCCAGTTGATACCTCTTGTACTATGCATAATGCATAATACATATACCAGCCCTTAAGTAATTTACACCCAAAGACAATCAAATTCCATGAGCCATGAGGAGTTTACCATTTATTCTGCAGGCCATCATTTTACGGTTTTAAATAAAATACTTCTAATGAGTTCAGCAGAGGAGAAGGAGGGTTTGACTGACAGCTCCGGTGTTTGCTTAGAAAAGAAACACAATACATAGAGCAGAAACAGTGCTTTACCACCTCCTGGAACATAACTTCACCTTGCCCTATAAACCACTCTGCCCTGCTCAGGCTTATGCCATTGTTTCTCATCAGCCAACTCTATAAACCAGTGCCAGGTAGGTATAATTCCAACAGAGACATTTCAGATTGTTTCAAGACCTAATAAAAAACTATGAGATGACAATGACATTTGGGGTGGGTCATCAAAGAGCAGACTTCAACTGACTTTATGGCTTTATGGAGAGAGTTAGAGAACATCTTGGAAGACCTTATTGCAGCCTTTCAATACTTAAAAGGGGCTTATAAGAAAGATGGGGACAGACTCTTTAATAGGGCCTGTAGCGATAGGAGAAAGAGTAATGGCTTTAAACTGAAAGAGGGAAGATTTAGACTAGATATAAAGAATAAATTCTTCACTGGGAGGGTGCTGAAACACTGGAACAGAGGCTGTAGTTGCCCTATAACCAGCAACATTCAAGGTTGTGTTGGATGGGGCTTTGAGCAACCCAATCTAGTTGAAGATGTCCATGTTCATTGCAGGTGGGTTTGACTAGATGACTTTTAAAGGTCCCTTCCAACACAAATCATTCTATGAATCTACAAACATGACAAACAGGAAAATGATGAGAAAAGGCTGTTGGCCTTAATTGACTTATCAGAAGCCAGAGGCTACAGATGAATGATGCTGCAGGTACTTCATACCTCATGACACACTCAGCTGTCCTGGGATAATACAGTGACTGAGTGCACAGACAGGGTCAATACACTGGACAATATTCAAACACCATCCTATAAAGCTGGGAACAGCAGAGGTAAATACTGGTGTAAAACCAGACTGACTGGAAGCTTAATTTCTCAAAGTTCACAATAGTCAAAGAAGTAATGTAAGTAAGGTCATATTCATCTGATTGTATCTAGCTTAGGCTAAATAAATCTTTCAACCCAGATTCTCACCCAAATACTCATGTGTAACTGCCTGAATACTCACACACTGTCTGGATTTTGGAAAGATCTTCCTTGAAGAATTACCTAATTGTGCCCGCAATTACTTTTCTTTTTCCAATCATCAAAACACTCCAGTGCAGACTTTGAACATGTGATTAAATCAAATAAACTCCAGGAGAAATTATTCTTCTACAGAAGATCTAAAATTATTCTTATCTTGCCATGAAGCTTCAAAAAATGCGTTATGTATGTCAGCTAAACTTTAATGTTATTCTCCTCTGTCTGGCAATACTTTTGAGAATCATAACACACTTACCCATCTCTATTCTCTTAGCCCAATCTTTTCTGTTTGTCAGACTACTGAAACTTGTCTGATCCTCAGAGAAGCCATGAGATCATTGGAGCAGTCACTTACACACAAGGTGATGTCAGAGGGAATATGCTTCCATGGAAAGAAGTGCTCCTCCTAAGCACTGCCCCAAAAAAAACATACTAGCTGAGAAACTGATTCTTGGGTTATTATGACCAGTGTGATGATTTTGAACAGAAATACAGGCTTTTACTGTCACTTGAACATGTGTTTCCACAAAACAAGACAAACTGGTTGGAAAAATAGGGAATCTCTTTTCTCACTCCTCAGTCCCTGAGCTGTTGTCTGGGACACCTGCCAATAGCAAAGGGGTAGCTTCCAGATGTTGGATCTTAACTGTGCTGTTGTTGGCATCTGTGCTCCTATTGGAAAGGCTGTCAGCTTGGAAGCCATGAGAATTGATTAGGTCTCCTTTCAAGAACTCTCTCATCATCAGTCATTGGGAATTATTGCCTAGTGGTCCTTAGGGCATTTGAAAATAATTGAAAATAATTTTTCAACAAAGTACCACTGGAAAAAAATACTGAGAAGAATGAAAAACTGAATCATAAAGCACTCTGTCAAAAGGCAGAGAGCAGCCAAATCAACTTCCTAAAGAGCAGAGTATAAAGGCTGTTCCTGCTGCCCTGCACTCCATTTCACGGATGAAAGAAAGAAACATCTGTCCCATGCTCCCTCCTATAAGCTTCCTCAAAAATCAATGCTAAAATCTGTAGAAAGGGAAAACTTTAAATGATGTTGGTCAAATGAATGACTGTACAACAGTGGATTTCAGTCCCGAATTGAGAAATGTTGATGGGGTTTCAAATAATTTTGTCAGTATATAACTGTAATAGTAGCTGTGAAAGAGAAATAAGTTCTCCATGCTAATTCTTCCTTTTACCACTCCTTTCACAACTACTTTAAGTTAGCTATGAAAAAATTTCTTTTCAGTTAAACAAGTCCAGACTTGATTGACTTTTTCACAGTAGAATGCAGAGAAACAGGAAGATTGCAAAGAGTATGCAGCAGTCTGATTCTTTGTAATAGAGAAGCATTGCAGAAAAATAGCAAAAAAAAAAGTAGTAGGAAAAGTGAAACTTCCTATGCAAATTCTATTGATTTTCAAAAGGAGACGATTATCAATTGAATATTAGCAATTCCTGAGGACTTCCTCCTGAAGGACTCCATCAACATCCTGCATGGAGTGTCACAAGAATTTCCAGATTATTCCATGACATTTTCATTGAACACCCATAGTGAAAAGATTGTAAAGCTTTTTCAACATCATGTTTTAGACATAATCCCAAATTAATCTCTGTTTTGAACTCTATCATAATGCAGAACATTGCCTTGCTGTTCTCAGCATATGACAGATCAAAAAATAAGAGCCTCAGGAAAGAAAAATGACAGTGATTAAAGAAACTAGTTATTGTCCCATTATTAGTTACTATGTTTTCTACTACAGCTAGGAAATCATTTAGTTCTTTCCTAAAATCAGCCATTTATCTTCAGGAAACTGAAGATTAAAGACTTCATCAGTAATTATCACAAATGGTGCCCTGAACACTGATTAAAGATACTTGTCATTACACCTTATAAAGAACAATATATCAGCTCTCTTACTATTTCACTGTAATTATGTGTTGGACATCTGCTGGAGTCCAATCACAACTAATCATTGTTTGCTAAAGCAAGACACTGAAAGAGTCCTGTTCCTAAATAATACATACCAGTTATATACACACTGTACTTCTAAATTGGTAAAATCAAAATCTTCATTATGCCTTAAGTTTGTAAAACTCAGACATTGCTAGTGAAACATCTCTCTTGGCACACAGTTAAGAAGAAAAAAGAATAAAAAAAACACTTGACAACTTCATAGTCCTGTAGACACATCAGGTCCCTTTTTTCCTAGTAGAAGATAGAGAACTTTGGTTAGTTTCAAAGGAAAAAAGAAACGAACATACACATTGCCCTTCCTTTAAAAGGAAATAGTGGTGTTTTAGTCTTTTACAAATTTTTAGTTCTTTTGTAGAATTAACAATGGATTTAAGTCAGAAAGATGGCTGCTGTGTCTATAAATAAAAGAAGAAAAGGATACTATTAAACTCTGCATTAAGATTCCTGTCTGAAGAGAAATTAAGTTTACAGCTACGTATTCATCTTCTCCCAGCTAAACTGGGATTTCAGGCTAAAAATCCCACAATGGATCCTACATGAGCTATTCTCTGATACAAAATCTTCCATTTTCAAGAGCTGAAAAAGTGAACTATTGTGGCCAAAGAGCCATAACTATAGAGCAGAAAAGAAGACTAAACCACAAATAACTCCTATGTGACACAAAAATGTAGGTTTGAATAACATTTTATTGTTAGGCTGAAACAGCCTTGTTTTTTAATATGTTGCTGAAAAGATGAAAATATTAATAAACTGTGGTAAAGAACTCTCAGCGCCAATGCAATTTTATTTGAATGACACTCCTAGCTGTTGCATGAAGCCGGACTCACACTTCATGTCTTTTGGGGTAGCTACATCAATGCTTCATGGAATAAGAACACTTCTTACCAAACACCAGTGTCTTAATAATGGGAAGTCATATGATTAATCAATCTCATTACTTAAAAGTCAATTTATCTGCAGTGCAACTGCTATCCAAATGAAAATTAGATTACTGTGTGTATAGTTTATTAATAAACCCCAGTATGTCATTGACTCAACTTGATTATGACACAGCAGGCATGTGATGCACAATATTACAAAGACAATAAACCAGCCTGACAATAGTGGATATAGAAGAGGTTTAGGTACAGGGTAAGGCATAAATCTCTTGAAGTATAAGCAACCGTTCAATTTTTAGTTCTGCAAGGAACATTTTCTTTTTACTTTATTGCAGATGTAGGATCTGTAGATATTTTTAATGTCCAGCTCTTACTGCTGCAGAGATAATCTGAATGCATGAGTCAGTGTGATGTTCAGATCCAGACTTTGTAACCTCCAGAACAACCCCTTGAACTTTCTCACAGGGAAAAACAACTTAGCAGACCCTAAGGGGAATTCAGATGCCCCTGAGGGAAGCCAGTCACACACAGCTCATGAGTCTGCAGTAGATACAACCCTATTTTGGACATATCTAGTGTGTTACATATTTTCTGTGAGTATAGGTTGTGGGCTGAAGAGAGCTTGAGAAAGTACTAGCACATTTTCTTATTTTGTAGATTGTTCTTTAATGGGTTTTCAACCCCAAAAGCATCTTCCTTCATATTTATCTGACAACGAAAAATTCTTATTTCAGTAAGAATAACTGCTTTCTCAATTGTACTTGAAAGCAAAAGCATAGTCTAGATAGAAACTAGTAGAAAAGGAGGGGAGGAGGAATGGAGAAGGGGAAGATCCCTGTTTGCTGAGTACATGACAGGGAAGAGAGTGGAGGACTTAACAAAAAATCACCAAGATTTAAATAGGATTAATTATTGTAACTAGTCTATTAAGCCAAGGAATATGGAAACTGTCAGAGGTGTTCAGAAGTCGTTTGGAAAATGCACATGTACAGTCCAAAGCCCCTGGCATTTAATTAGTCTCTGCGTTAAGAAGTGTGAAAGTGTAGAACAAGGAGCCTTCAGGATCTATCATTAAGCAGTGGCACCTCAGCAGCCCAAACACACAGCAGATTAACTCCTAAGCTAGTGGCAAGGGGAGCTGATGACTGATACAGCCTTTCTTTAGAAATGAAGGCAGTCACCTGCGTTTTCAGTAAGAAAACAGCAAATGAACTACACAAACTAGATGAGAACTAACACAGTCAATCTATGGGTCGAAAAAGAAAATTCACTCTCTGATGGACCATGTTTATGAAGAAGAAAAAGGTAAAATAAGATGCATGGCCTAGAGATAATATGTCAAGAATCCTCTACTTCGTATTCAACAGATGGCTTGAAAACATGATTTACTACTAGTAACATCAGATTTCAGTGCAATTCTGGCTTTGCTGGGGGCTTGGTTCTACTGTAAATCCAGCCACCACTGTACTGAAGCTATATGTTCAAATCTTGTCTGAACCATGTGTGGCAGGTTGACCTTGTCTGGCTGCCAGTTTCCCACTGAGCCACTCTATCACTTCCCTTTCTCTACAGGACAAAGGGAGAAAAATGCAACAAAACCCTCACGAGTCAAGATAAGGACAGGGAGATCACTTACTAATTACTGTAATGGCCAAAACAGACTCTACATGGGGGAATTAATTTAATTTATTGCTAATTAAACTGAGTAGAATGAGAAATAAGAAAAATCTAAAACCTCTTCCTTTAGGGCACAACCACCTGATCTGGCATAGGGTCCTACATGGACTGCAGTGGGACAACCTGTGTCATAGAATCATAGAATAGTTAGGGTTGGAAAGGACCTTAAGATCATCTACTTCCAGCCCCCTTGCGATGGGCAGGGACAGGCTGCAGGGGACCCTGGTGTCTGTGGAGTTTTTTCTCTTATATTTTCTCACTTTTCTGTCTCTCAGCTACTGCACATTGCTTTTTACCCTTTCTTAAATATATTATCAAAGAGGTGTTTCCAGCGTTGCTGGTGGGCTCAGCCTTGGCCAGTAATAGGTCCATTATGGAGCCAGCTGGAACTGGCTCTGTCTAACACGGAGGCACAGAAAACCCCACTGTTCCAATCTCCGTCAGCTACAAAAACTATGCCACATATGCCATGACACGAGTCCATCTATTGAGCATGATGACACTAGAAAGGGCAAAGTTTACTTTTATGAGCCAGTCTGCTTCTTGGCTTTGTAGAATTTATGCCACTTCCATGAAATTGATGAAATTGGATCAACTGCATTTAGTAAAAGCCTCAGAAAAAGTAAACCACTAATTCACTGGGGTTGTAACATGCATCTCCTAGATTTGAAGAAGAAGATGCAATAAGAATGATTTAGAATTCTTATGAGTCAGAGGCTTCTACTCAAATGGAAATATTCTGGAAAAATAATCTAGCAGCAATAATGGGGAAAAAAAAGGTCTTTTTGGTTTACTCTCAATAGGGAAACCTCAAATAAAGAAAATCTCAATTGTTTGCAGCATTATAGAGAACTGAATAATCAGATTCAGTTCCCTAGAAAAGACATCAGACAGAACACACTTGCCCAGGAGATGTATCTGAAGAGCTTAAGCCTGGGGATTTCTCAGATCAAGGAAAATACAGAAATATACATGGAAAGTAGAAAGACCCAAACTCAGCTTTGCAGAGATGAAGAAAACCACAGTAGGATAGACTAACATTAACCATTTCACACCATTTTACAATATAAAAAAGAACTAACCAAAGTCTCTTTAAAAACAGTTTTCCTACATCCTCCTGCCCAGTGAAGCTTTGTCTGCCTTGGATGACAAGATACATTAATTGTTCTTGCCTAGATTTAGCCAGTTGCATCAAATTAAAGTAGCTTATAAATAAACAAATAAACAGAAAGTGTGGCATATCTTCAGGTGAGGGATTTGACAGTTATTTATTTGGAAACAGCGTAGGCAAGGTCCAATGCAATATATATACAAAGTGAGTAGAGTCCTCTGCAGTTTTCATCTAATGAAATGGGTAGGACCCATTCTCATGCCCACTGACGCTGATTGCAAAATTCCCCAAACCTGGACATGTCCATAGTCCAATTGAAGTTATATTTTACAAACACATTCAAACGACTTGGAACAGAATATATACATTTGTAAAGGGGAGTGGAGTTGACCCAGGGGAAAGCATTGCAGCACTGTAAAAAATATTATTATTCTTCCTTCAGTTCCTTATGGCTTGATAAAAACTCCACATAAACCGCTATTCACTTGGACTCACTTGGAGCTGGGTTCACTCCAAGAGCAGTTCCTTTTCTAGTTGTGCATTATTATTTTTTCTGTTAAACCAAGAACAATAATCTTTGCTCATTACCATACATCAGGGACAGCATATGCAAAAAGCCATCACGGTCTATTAAATTAAAAGTCTCAGATCAAAACCAGATGTCATGACTTATAGAGACCCCTGAAGCTAAGCAAATGTACATCTCACCATGTGGAGGTGGAGTGTGTAGCATTCTATTTATAATTGTTTGGGGTGTGATGTTCTGATGACCTGCATGGTAGCAGAGTGCTAAAGCCAGCTTATGATAGAGTGCTTTCATCTGGGTGTTTAGTAGGTCACTTGCTGGGATCATAGAACCATAGAATGGTTTAGGTTCGAAAGGACCTTAAGATCACCCAGTTCCAAACCCCTGCCATGGGCAGGGATGCCTCACACTAAACCATGTCACCCAAGGCTCTGTCCAATTTCACCTTAAATGCTTTTAAAGATGAAGCATTCACCACTTCTTTGGGTAACTTGTTCCAGTGTCTCACCATCCTCACAGTAAAGAGCTTCTTCCTAATATCCAACCTAAATCTCCCCTATTTAATTTTAAAGCCATTGCCCCTTGTCCTATTGCTACAGTCCCTGATAAAGAATCCCTCTCTGGCATCCTTGTAGGCTGCTATGAGGTCTCCACGCAGCTTCTCTCATACTTATTGTATTGGGTCTGGCTGAGTTGGAGTTGATATTCCACACACCAGCCCTCACAGTGCTGTGCTTTGTATTCATAGCTAGGAAGGTGTTGATAACACACCAGTGTTTTGGCTACTGCTGCGCAATGCCTGCACAGTATCAAGGCTGGCTTTCCAATATTCCCCCCTCACCAGTGATCTGGGTGTGGGCAAGATAATGGGAGGGGACATAGTCAGAACAGCTGACCCAAACTGACCAAAGGGATATTTCATGCCATGTAACATCTGCTGTGCAATAGAAGTTAAGAAAAAGGTATTCATTCCTACGACGCTTGTCTTCCAGAGTAGCCACTAAGTGTATTGAATCTCTGCTTCCTGGGAAGTGGCTGGATATCACCTTCTGGTGGGAAGTAGAGATCAAATCTTTTTTTTCCCCTTTCTTCTGCATGCAGCCTTTGGTTTTGCTTTATTAAACTGCCATTGTCTTGACCTACAAGTTTTTGTTATCTTACTTTCTTTGCCCCTGTTGTGCTGCGGAAGCGAATGATGGAGCAGCCTGGTAGGCACCTGGCATTCAGACAAGGTCAAGCCACAACAATTATGCTGTCATTAAAAAAAAGGTAAAAAAAACCCAAACCTTATGATCAAGCTTCTATTGAATAATTATCAGAAGAGATAGGTAGAAAATAGGGTTTTCTCTATTTTTCAGCTAATGAAAATATTTGAGAAGGAAATAGCGTTTCCTAATCACATTAGACCAAGATTTTTCCATGGAGGGTAAAAGGAAAAATGGGAGTGGAGAATTAGCTGTTCTATTTATCTTCTTACAATAGAGATTTGTGCAGAGGATAATGAAAATTAGGAACCACTCTACAAAGATGCCTCTCTCTTGTGTGATGTACGGATATTACTTTACGAACACTCGAATCCGTTATTTCAATTTATGTGATGTGACTGTCTAACAGAGACGCAGAGGTTGAGGTCAGTTTGTTTGCCAAAAAGCATACAACGACCCAATGGTTCAGATAGCAGCTTCAGGCCAAACATTCTCTCAGCCTGAGTTAATTCCCTGGTAGTTCTCCTACAGTAGCCTCTCTAGGCTAGGATATTTTTAACATTCATACAGAACAGAGCAGCTTTGACAGGAAAGGTTGAGGGAAGCTGAGGGCAACATGTTAATCAGAACCCTCAAATCGGGATTTCCTAACAAGTTAATGATTCCAGAATTCTGGGTTGAGTTTCCTAGACCTGAGGAAACATTTCTGACAAAAGAAACACTTCAAAGCTAGGACTTAACCCCCCCCCCCCCCCCGCTAACCAAACAAAACACTCTCCAAACCCCCCCAAAACCTACAAACCCCCAATTAATCATTGTTTTCCAAAAAAACAACTTTGTACTAAACATTGCACAAGTTCTCTGTTTCAGCTGCAGTAAGTAATAAGACCTGCCTTGAGTAAGGCAATGTATGTAACACCCCATCATAAGCACACACAGTACTCTATACTCCAAACACAAACCTTCACAACATCCTTAAGAATTATTTAAGTCCTGTGGCCATTGAACATAAGACCTGAAAGCAAGGATTTTTTACTGAATAAGGAATTTCACCTTACAGCAGATATCTAGCCCGGTGACTCCTGCTGTAAAAGTGCCATTGGCAATCAGGGTTATATCCATACATCTTGCCTTTTCTGAAATGGTTCATAAAGGTGAGAGCTGAACCCAGGAACTGTATATCTAATTGCCAGGTGGTTCATGCAGAAGTGTTTGGAGGGTTCTTCCTCCAACAAAATCACTCTATTAGCAATATGAACCAGGGCCTGCTCTTCGCGGATAATGTTGACAATGTGAATATAGAAATAGAAGACAATGTGAAATAGAAGTAATACAGGAATCCTCCTTACCTCTGAAGAAGCGGGTTTGCAGTAGCCAGCTCCAAACACTAGATTTTCTAATGACATACTGGACTGGTCTGGTCCTGCATCCAGGTTGCCTTTACCAAGCCATGAACCTTTCCCTGGACGAGCAAAACTAAAAGAAGAAAAATTAAGAAGAAAAATAAGAGCAGTATTGTTAAAGAAGATTAACTGTTGCCCCTTTCTTGGCATTCGGTCCAGTGGTTTGAGCATTATCATTCACTCAGTCCTTTCCCTGCTGCCTTACAGATCTTTTTCCAGCGTAATTTCTCAACATTACTTTTCCATCTATGCACATAGATAATACTCTTAATCCAGCTTCTCATCATCTTACATCTTGGGTGATACAACATCTTTCTCTCTGGCTTTAACCATACCACACTTCATTTTCAGCTGTGCAATTGTGAATCTCCCTACACTACCAACATCCTTTATATCTCATCCCAATCTTTTATTACAGATTGGAAGTTTAATTCCCACTTCTCACTGTTCCATGACATAAAGCTTCCAGCACCAAAATTACAAGATGTCAGCCCCAAACTGCATGCCCCTTTCCTGGCTACAGTCCATTCATTTGGGATGTGTTCTCCCATACCCATTCACAACACAATTTTGCTGTTATCCAAATTCTTTCTCAAAAGTCTGACAATTTAAGTAGGTTTAGGCTGAGATCATCGTCTCTCAGTGCTGACTATTGTAGTGTTCCCTTCTGACTGCACCTGTATGTCTCCTGTCTTATAGCATGGACCCATTAAAAGTGAAACTTCTTGTTTGGAGTTTGCTCAGCATTGAGCCTGTCAGAGTCCTGATGAGCAGCTAGGGCTCTTATTCTGGATTAATCTGAGCAAATGTCCGCATCCTAGTAAATTATGTAGGCTGCCTTTATATTCACTGGAGAGGAACTGGTATTTCCAATGTGTGACTCATATCTTTCTGAAGTAGTGATATCAAATAGGTCAGATGCGTTTCACCCTCTAAGCGCTTATTTCTTATTGTGGACTGTGAAGAGATGCTAGGATGACTGCCTTATAAACAGATGAAGTTTGGTGTGATAAACCCCACTGTTAGACCCTGTAATAACGTGCAGTACATAAACTACATCAAGATTTGAAGAGAGAAATCAGGCTACTTGTAGTGAATACAATAAACCAAATTGCTTAGTCTAAATGGTGATGCAAGCAACCATAGTTGCTCTTACAAAGCATGCACTTGGGCCACCACAACAACTTTATGCAATGCTCCAGGCTTGTGGAAGAGTGGCTGGAAAGCTGCTGGCAGAGAAGGAGATGGTGCTGAGGGTGTTGAAAATGAGTTAGTTTGTACCCAGGCAGCCAAGAAGGCCAACAGAGAAGGCTCAGGGGTGATCTTACCACTCTCTACAACTACCTGAAAGGAGGTTGCAGTGAGGTGGGGGTCAGTCTCTTCTCCCAAGTAACAAGCAATAGAACAAAAGGAGACAGCCTTAAGCTGCACCAGGAGAGGTTTAGATTGGATATTAGGAACAATTTCTTCACCGAAAGAAGGTGGTCAGGCATTGGAACAGGCTGCCCAGGGCATTGGTGGAGTCACCACCCCTGGAAGTGTTCACAAACTGTGCAGATGAGGCCCTTAGCGACATGGCTTGGTGGTGGCCTTGGTAGTGCTTGAGTGAAGGTTTAGACTTGATGATCTTAAAGATCATTTCCAACCTAGCTGATTCTATGATACTGTGTAGGTGAAGGTGGAATTAAGCTAACGAACTACAGAGAAAAAAGACATTTACTCAGTAATGCCACTGAGTTTGTGCTACAGCTTTCAGACTGGGTTCACCATCCACAGGCACCTGATGCATCCTGGCATCCTAAATTACATCACATGCAGGAGACCTGGTCTCCTTGAAAGAACAAAAGTTTCTAAGATGGAGAGCACAAAAAAACATTTAAAAACCACATTATGCCAGAACTAAAAGGCACTGGGCAGTGTCATTTATTCTGCCAAAACTTTCAATCTGAGGTTATTTCTCTATGTAGATATGTATCATGTGGCTACGTCAGTTCAGATCAGCCATTACTCATGGGTATCTACACCTAATTCAGTTTTTAAGGACAGGTAAAAGTTCTGGCTGCTATTCAGAAGCCCACAACAAAAGAAAGGAAGATTATGCTAAGGATGGATACAAAATGAATGGAAGTGCAGCAATACTTGTTATCACCCAAATAACAGGGGAGGTTCTGATATGCAGGGAAACTGAGTGATGCGTGCAACACCAGAAAAAGAAATCTCAAGCAAAATTAGGTATTGGACTAGTGTCAGAAGGTTAATCATAAATCCTTTCCTTGCCTCAAGTCAATCTGCTCTCTCTTATATATTAGCTAGCATTTATACATTGACAAAAAGAACATTCCATAAGCAAGTGGGGGGTAGAAGACTGTAGCATATATTGTATGCATTAATTTTTGTGATCCAAGAAATTTCCAGCTGGCTGCTTCTAAACAGCATGAATTCCTTCCACAGATTTCATACATTTAATACAGAAATAAATAAATAAACTAAAGCAATTTCAAGGAGCCAAGAGATAAAAACTGCTCTGAGTAATTTCAGATGTTATTGGGTGATATTGTCTGCCCTGGTCTGCTGAAAAGGCTCAGGAAGAAGAAATAAAAACGTATTGCTATGGTATCAGAGAGAGAAGCTTAAACAAATGTTGCATGCACAAAAAACCTCCTCATTTGAATATTAGCAAAGCTTTCAAAGGCTTTAAGGGAGAGAAAAGCACTTTTTAATGCCTTTTTAATTTATTTCTATTTTGCTTTTACAGCAGAGAAGGGATTTTAATCACTTGGTTTTACAGAAATTGATTTCATATAGCACTGTAAAACAAAAACCGTTTTTTGGGAAACCTGCCATAATGTCATCTGTCTGTTGAGGGAAAGTTTAACTGGAAGGCTTACAAACTGTTAAAGTTCCCCTAATGCTTTCTGAACTACATAATGCTTGAAGACAATTTTTACTCACAAAAATGGGTTAATTCCTGTATTTATGCTATTTATTCCTGCAACCACGTTCATTTGTATGAATCTTAACTCTTGGTTATTTACATGACTATTTATTTAATAACACTGATTTAATATAAATATTTATATCCTTATCCTGCATGTTAACCTTAGCTTTTATTTAGAGTCAGGATAAAAAAGATCAAAGGATGCAAAGTGGGTGTGTTTGAGAGAATGAACATGAGTGCAGAATTAATATTTTCATTGAAAGAAACAACTTTTCATTTTTATTTTTTTAGCTGTTCTTTTGATGACCTTATCTATGAGATATCTTTATAGAATCATAGAATCATAGGGTAGTTAGGGTTGGAAAGAACCTTAAGATCACCTAGTTTCAACCCCCCTGCCATGGGCAGGGACACCTCACACTAAACCAAGTCACCCAAGGCTGTGTCCAACCTGGCCTTGAACACCACCAGGGATGGAGCATTCACAACTTCCCTGGGTAACCCATTCCAGTGCTTCACCACCCTCACAGTAAAGAACTTCCTCCTTAGATCCAATCTAAACTTCCCCTGTTTCAGTTTGAACCCATTAACCCTTGTCCTGTCACTACAGTCCCTGATGAAGAGTCCCTCTCCAGTATCCTTGTAGCTCCCTTCAGACACTGGAAGCTGCTCTGAGGTCTCCACGCAGCTTCTCTTCTCCAGGCTGAACAGCCCCAACTTTCTCAGCCTGTCTTCATATGGGAGGTGCTCCAGTCCCCTGATCATCCTCGTGGCCCTCCTCTGGACTTGTTCCAACAGTTCCATTCCAGAAGTTTATCCATCAGAAGAGTCTCCTAGTTCTTACAGAAGCTGTCTATGGATACATACATGCCTATATACATACAGGTGAGAATCATAGTATAATTAGGGCTGGAAAGGACCTTAAATCATCTAGTTCCAACCCCCTGCCATGATTATTTTCTATGAATCTGCCTTTTTGATTTATACTTTTGGCCTCTGTAACATCATTTGGAATGAATTGCACATTGCAATATGTGCTGGACTTTCTTTTGAATCTGCTGTTGGAAAGCTGAACATGGCACCTCTTAGTTCTTATATAGTGCAAAATATTAAATAATCATTCCCCATTTTTTATCTTCTGTGGACAATTCTCTAATATATAAACAAGATGGCAGTTCTCTAGCATAAGAAATGGATTTGCCTTGATAAACATTGGTTCAGATGTATTATTGAAGTAATTCAGAATAAATGCTGTAGGCCAATTTAATAAAACATAATATTCCCTTTGAGATTAAACTCCTCCAAAAAAAAAGAAATAATCTGTTTTATTTTTTCATTCACTGTTTTTTTTTTTTCAAAATGAAGAGCTTTTTTTTGGTTTTTTTTTGGTTTTTGCTTTTTGGGGTTTTTTGTTGTTTTTTTTTTTTTTTTTTCTGGTGAGCAAAACTTAGTTTCTTCATTGTAGCTTTCAGCAGAATGGGAAAAGCAAAATTTAAAGACTGGGACCTGAATCTTGTTTGGAAAAAAAAACCTAGCTTGCACTATATGAAATGGTCAAACTGTAAAAACAAACAAACCAAAACCCCACACATTCATCATATTCTAATGACCAGAAATTATAATATTCTGATTTTCCCTGCCAATGGCAGGTGGTTGGAACTAGATGATCTTAAGGTCCTTTCCAAGCCTAACTATTCTAGGATTTTATGAAGCAGTAGTGGAAGTTGAAGAAATGAACTTGCTTCCTATTTAGAACAGACCATCTGAAGAAATAACTTCTTTTCCCTTCAGTCCCTTATGTATAAAATATTACTGATTTTAAAAAATATGGAAAATATAAGTAAGTCACATAGAAATAACATCATTCAGAATCAAATCCTCACACCCTTCACTGACAGCACAATTTGCATTTCACCAGGAACTTCCCCCAAGCTCTCACAGATCAGGTAACATGCAATGCACAATACTGATTTCCCTCAGTGCTCTAACTCAAAACTTTAATATGGTGTCGTGGTTTAAGCCCAGAAGGCAACCCAGAACCACTCAGCCACTAGCTCACTCCCCTCCCTTTCTCCCCCAGCTCCCGGAGGGATGGGAAGGAGAATCAAAGGGATGCAACTCCCACGGGTTAAGATAAGAACAGTCCAGTAACTAAGGTATAATACAAACCACTGCTGCTGCCACCAATAATAATAATGATAAGGGAAATAACAAGGGAAGAGAATACAACCACTCAGCACCCGCCGACCGATACCCAGCCCGACCCGAGCAGTATCTAGCCCTTCCAGGTAACTGGCCCCAGTTTATACAGTGGGCATGACGTGCTGTTGTATGGGATACCCCTTTGGCTAGTTTGGGTCAGGTGTCCTGTCTCTCCTTTCTCCCAGCTTCCCCTCCTCCCTGGCAGAGCATGAGACTCAGAAAGTCCTTGGTCAGAGTAATCATTACTGAGCAACAACTAAAAGCATTGGTGTTATGAGCATTGTTCCCAGGCTGAAAGTCAGAAAAACACAGCACTGCAGCAGCTACTAAGGGGAAAAATGACTGCTACTGCTGAACCCAGGATATATGGCTTTTGGCAAACTACTACTAGCACGTGCACAGAGGTTACATGGATGACCCATTGTTCATTTTTGAGAATAATGTGTGGATACTGACAGATTGTGCTCCTCTACATGCTTTCCCCTTACATAAGGAGTTTCGTTAAGGTTATAATCAGTGATTGTAAAATGTTCTGAGCTCCTTGGGTAAAACTGATAAGATTTATTAATATAAAATTTGTAATGGAAACAGATATCTCTTCCTAGATCCCAAAGAGAATAGGGGGGATCTGATTTGAAATATCTCAGTGATTTTGGTTGCTGGAAAATGTTGATTCATTTGTGCTGAGCTTAATTTTAGTTGCTATAAAACTTGAAAGCAGGTAAAACAATGTAGCTGTATTTATTTAGTTTGAGGTAGGGTTATCTTCCTTTTTGATTTGGGGGTGGGAAGTGTTGAAAGTTTGACTCAGAAATAGTCAGGTTTCTCTTATGTGACTTCTTGGCTGGTAGCTTAGGAGAATGGCATACCAAAGTGGAGTTTTATCTTTGCAGATATATAGCAAACAGTAGTGAATAAAGAAAATTCAAAGGGAAAAACATCTAGTTCTTATGCAAGAGTTCTTGGAAGAAAAATTATAAACCACTATTATTTTAATAAATGTATTATGGAAGCAATAGCTCTTTACTGCATAAATATTGCATTTCTTTCTATGGATTAATTTATTTGTAAATAGGATGCGGAGAGAAGATAATTTATTAACTTCACTACCCAGAATTACATCTTTGGCAGTTTTGAATATAAACTGCCCATAAGTAGGTGCCAGCTACATTTACAATCATAAACAAAATTGACCTGCATGTTCTGCATCCAGATTCCAGGGTAGTACAGAGTGTGTGTCACAATAGATATATCAGTTGTGCTTTTGAGGAACAGGAGGATGCCTGGAAATAAAAGAATTAGGGGAGAGAAAATTGCCCAAGGATGGCCAGTTTTTGGCCTGATTCCTCAGTGCAGTGGAGCAGAGCAGAACTATGTCAGGGATGAAACCTTCAAATAGTCCATGTCCCTTTGATCATGTTCCCTCTTCCCAGAGCAGAACAAGTTCGAGTCACTGAAAAATTCAGTATTTATGTCTTGGTTTCTACCAGAAAAATTTCTATTACAGTCTTTACCTATCTCAGAAGTCATCAAGATTTCTCATTTCTCAAGCAGTAATTTGGATGTGAGCAATTAAGAATTTAATATTAACAACTAAAATCCTGAAAACGTACTTTGCTTTTCACTTAGACATATGTATGAAAGTGGGGAAGAGAACAGAAAGTTGAGTAGCATCCAGAAAGCTGTGGCCATCAAATGAGGTGGATTACGTACAGCTCTAAAGCAAAGGAGAGCTTTATGGAAACCACCCTGTACAGAGAGTAGCAGTTTGGTGCTGAAAACCAGCTCCTACATTTCCAGGAAGCTTTCAGGGAAGAAAGTATAAATCATCTGAAGTCACTGGATAAATTTCCAGTGTAAGACATGCCAACCAGATCCTATTGTCCATGCTGCTTAACAGGAAACAACATATAGGGCATTATCTTCAGTGTGGGAAACTGTGTGGCAGAAAGTATGTATTAGGGTACTTGTTTCAGAGATTATTTACAGGTTGTATTTTTACTTATAAACCATAGCATATATTAACTCCTCTTGGGAAAGAGTGGTGCAGAGGTCTATGGAATTAATGAAGCAGGTAACCATGTTTCTTGCTGCTTGATTCCTAAATAAGTCCAATATAAGAAAGGCACTGAGCTTGCAGCATACCTGAGACTTAGTACACCATGAACATATCCCTTTGGGAAAAGCAGAAAATTTCTTGAAGTCTGAACTGTGCTGAAGCAAAACAACTGATGCTGGGCTAATAATTGCTGGTTGCAGTTATAGACTGGACCAGCCGTGAAGCTGGTGACAGGGAGCTAAGGGAAAAGTCGGTGCCTCAGGCCAGAAATCAATACAAAACAGAAAACTGGAGCCCAAAAGCCCTAACTCAACCTTCCTCCTACAACTGCTTATGCACATTTGGCCTCTGGAGCTTAGGTAAGAGAATAAAAAAGCAGTTTGTGAAAGCCAGTGCATTCAGCAGGAGAGTAGTCTCAAGCCTGAACACTGCTCCTTTTTTCTCTTTTGACAGACTTTCTGGTATCATCTGTCACCATGGGTAAAATAAGGTTGCCAGAGTCAAGCCCTTTACTTCTCAAAGAGAACTCTCATTTCTTTGATGTTAGGAGAGACATCCCCCAGCTCCTGCTTTAGGTTCTCCTCTATTCCACCCACATTCCAAAAGTCTGAAGATACTGCTCCATGACCTGCAGCCGCCAAAAGCACTCAGTGCAGACACAACTGTCCTGCACACCAACTATCACTGCAGGGAGCATGCATGTGGTTGGCATGCAGTGGTGTCACAAATGTGCTGCTGTACCTGGTGGAAGGGGTTGGGTGTAGGGCAAGACAAGGGTGAAGGAAGCAGTGTTTTGGGTTGAGGCAACATCTATTGCAACCACTGCATCCTACACTCCTGTTCTCCCCTATTACTGTACTTCTGCCTGGAAAACTAAGGTTTTGGAGTTGGCCTCAAGTGGTCCAGCTTCCACAGCAACTTCTGGGGTGCTCCCCATTTAGAACTCTAAATGTTAAAGCAAGAATTTTCAAGTTATAGCTCAGTGTTCTGCAAGGACACCCAGCCTCTTCGCTGCTGCTCAAAGTTCCCTCTGCAGCAACATTTCAGAGGGATATAGCTGCTCAAAGAGCCAAGAGAGATGATCTGAGCCCCAAGGTGTCACAGTGCTCCTGGTCATCACACATCTATACCAAATAGGATTGTTGTAGAGATACCACAGCTGGAGGTAATTTGACTGCAAGTCTGCCTCATTACCATTCTATTCAGCCTCTCACCTCCTTAGTAAATACATAAAGCCATTAGCAGCTGCCAAGAATTGGGACTCTCTTAAAAAGCTGAGGGTTATACTCTTTAGAAAAGCTGAATCGCAAAATTTCCATCCAGAATCATAGAATAGAATCATAGATTATAGAATCATAGAACAGTTTGGATTAGAAGGGACCTTCAAAGAACATCTAGTTCCAACACCCTGCAATGAGCAGGGACATCTTCAACTAGATCAGGTTGCTCAGAACTACATCCAGCCTGTCCTTGACTGTCACAGGAATAGGACATCCACCACCTCTCTGGGCAACTTGTGCCAGTATTTTACCACCCTCATTGTAAAGAATTTCTTTATCACATCCAACCTGAATCTCCCCTTTTAGTTTAAAAAATTGCCCTTCATTGTATTGCAACAGGTCTTGCAAAAAAGTCTTTTCCCATCTTTCTTATAAGCCCCTTTTAAGTACTGAAAGGCTGCAGTAAGGGCTCCCCAGAGTCTTCTCTTCTCCAGGCTGAACAACCCCAACTCTCTCAGCAGCTCCTCAGAGGGGCTTCATCCCTCTGATCATTTTCGTGGCCCTTCTCTGATTCATGTCTTTCTTCTACTGAAGACACCAGAACTGCACTCAGTACTCCAAGTGGGGTCTCACCAGGGCAGTGTAGAGGGGCAGAATCACCTCTCTTAACCTGCTGGTCATGCTTCTTTTGATGCAACCCAAGATACAGTTGGCTTTCTGGGTTGCGAAAGCACACTGCCAGCTCAGATCCAATATTTCATGAACCAATACCCCCAAGTCCATCTCCTCAGAGCTGCTCTCATTCCATTCAACCCCCAGCCTGTATTGATACCAGGGGTTGCCCTCTCCCAGGTGCAGAATCCTGCAAAGAATCCCAGAAACATGAATTTCACTCATTCTCAGTTTGGTCAGAGGTGAGGGCTTCAAAGTCTCAAACCTAATGTAATATTGATCATGTAAGAATTATTAACCAGGACAAACATCAATGTCAAAATGTTCTCTTGTCAAAAAACAGGAGTCAATGGAAGCACCCTGGCAAGGTTTGCTCAACAAGAGCTATTTGTGGGTGTACATTACCCTGCAGGGAAAGGCTTGACTCAGTCTTGATATTTTCCCTACTGTTTTCACTGTTGAAATACAGGCAACAGGGAAGAACTTTGGGGAAGAGTATTGAATATACCCAGAAAGCTAACAAGACATGAAAAGCTGAGTCTACAGCACATATATGAGCAAAAACCTCTGCTTCAGGCAAAGTTGTTTTCCAAGTATCCAAGTGTATCCAAGGATAACTTCAGGACAGCAGTGAATTTCAATTGTACATAATATGTGACGCTTATTTTCAGGGTAGGTCTAGAACTATTCCTGTTTTACATTTAAGTGTATACATATGTGTGGAAAAAATATGTATATACATGTAAAGTACGTACTACGATGGCGCAGTTCAAGGTAGCAAACTAAACACAGTGAAATACTGCATGGATATTTTTCCCAGACAATGCAACTATCTGGTGTTTATTATTTCCATAATGTGACAGAAAAAACTTTACAGTCATTTGGGTTCTATTGTGTTACAAAAATAGAGATCTGATTGTACAATTAAACCCTTTTGTCTGTAATGCTAGTAAACTCCAAGAAGGAAGGCTTTGAGTTGTGAGAAAACCAGATTTTAGTTGGCTGGTTTTGTTTCAGAATGCTTGGAACTGGCATTCCTTTGGGACTAATGTCTTCACCCTGATTTATATTTAGAGAATGCTCAATATAAAAAGGAGCTAAATCCTCAGTATCACACTTTAAAATTATTTTACTGCCTTAAGCGATTGAGACTTTATATTGCATTGTCAAAAACCTTCATTCCACTGCATTAAGTAAAAATATTGTATAGTTCATAAATGTCCACAATATTATATTTTAAAAGCTATAATAATCTGACTATGGAACAGTTGCTCATCAGTTAGACAAAAATATTAGGAGATTTATGCCTAATAACAGTAGCGAGTCCATTCATTAGAGGATAACAAAGCACTGAAAACAGTTATTAAACATGATAACTTGCTCTTTCATCCTTTTATATAGTAGAACAATGGGCAAATTATCTGAAGAAAATTATCTGGTTAGAAGGAGTCTGTTACAATCTAATTCACTATTTTAAAAGTCAACAGATAGCAGGGAGAGATATAGCAGTTACACCTGTACCTCAGCTGCTGAAGAAAAAGGTATGCCAGTCTGATCCATAAATATGAGTCACATCACTGTCACAATTCAGCCTCTTACAGTCTCAATTCATTCTACGGCACTGAGCACAAACAATGCCTTTACACAAATGGAGAACTGAAGCAAAGATGTATTAAGTCAAGACACAAAACCTGAGCTAAAAAGGGTCTACAGGTTCATCTTTTCTTTCTGATGCAGTGTTCTCTGCACAATATTTGATAAACTTGAGTCTCCTGGTCACTTGGTAAACAACAAGGCCTTGCTGGAGTAAGGGAAGCACAATAATGTTGAGCACTGCTTTTTGTTTCAGGACCAAAGGAGTTCCCTCCCTCTCAGCACTCTTTATCTCATGCAATGACAAGATTGACCACAAAGTAAATTGCCAGAAAGACCTTTGCTTCCCCTCGCCTGCTCTAAATATTAGAGGATATTGACCTCCAGCCCTGTTTTGTTTGAAGGAATTCTGAATTAATTTCTTGTCATTATGAATCAGATAACATAAATCACACCTAGACCCCGTGGCAGCTAGAATTATACTGCTACATGGTTAATCAGATGATGCTGCAAAGCAGAAACCAACAGAGTCTTATCCAGTCCTGACTCATTCATGCCTTCTTCTAGCCATGTTATGAATTATGTTAATGTACAGAGGCCACAGATGAGATTAGACTCCAACTGTCCTAAATGCTTTAAAAAAACAATGGGGGGGGGGGGGGGGGGGAAGGGGGAAATGTAAATGCTCTTAGTGGTTTTTAGGCTAAAGAGGAAAAACTGCTGAAGAGAAGAAAATTTCCACGTTCCTCATGTTACAGATGGGAAACAGAGAGTTCAAGACTAATTAAAACCTCTGAACCTCTTCCCAAAGGTTTTGCTAGTTTTCAATCAGACCCTTATTGTCTTCTCAAGGGAAGTAGCCTGTGTCAGAGGCTGGCCCTAAACACCAAACTGCAGAATTCTAGCTCTGGACCAAAAATCCTTGAAATTAAATTATCCTCTTTCCTCTACCTTCTCCTATGCAGTAATACAAAGAACTCATAAGAGAAGTCTCTGCCTTTCAAGAGACATTTCTGCATCCTTTACCTGATCAGGGGCTGGTGTAATGCTACCAGTGATGCATGCACCGTGACGGATATCACTGACAGGTGGAAATAGTCAAACATGACAGGAACATGGTGGTGCAGACCTCTCCGGGGGTGGAAGTGGAGACACAGTGTACGGCTGCTGATCATGGGGATCGCTGGAACATCTCTCAGCCTGGAACACAAAGAGCACAATCTCATAGCTTGAATGTCTCAGTTCTTTTTAATCTTGGCTGAGAACAAGCTTTCACTTTTTGTATCTTGAAGATAAACAAAACTTGTTCTTAAAATCTGTTTAGGGCCCTATGGATATGAGTAAAATCACAGGGGGACAGTCTTGGCATGAAACAGAGTTTAGGTGATTTCTTTGCACCTCCTCCTGTCCTGTCCTCCTGTATATGTCGCTGAAGTCATTGGAAGCCTTTTCTGTGATTCAATGACTGAATAATATCTGGAATCACACTTTCTGCTATGTCTCAGGAAGGGATGCTGCTCCCACTTCACCTAAGTTTAGGGAATCAGATGCAACTGGAAGAAATAAAACTCAGTGGGAAGACTTCTTCCTCCTAAACTATAGAGACTGCTTTGCTTCTTAATACGAGAAAAGTGCTTAGTATGTTCTTCAGCCATCTTCAGCCAGAGAATACTCTGGTGTCTCCTGAGATACACGTGCTCATGAATCGCAGCCCCTGCTCACACAGAGGTCATATTCCATTTGACTTTAACAGCAGGAGAGATAGAACAACATAACAACTTTGAAAATCTCATACTACATTACCAATTAAGCTTTAAAACAGCACTTACTGTTGTTCGCTATCAGTAAAGTGCAGGTCCAACTTGAGCTGAAAATCTGCCTCACTTAATGCATCTTCCACCTACAAAAAGAGAAAGGCAAGGTTACCTTTAAGAGTCGTCTACCACAACACTGAAGGCAAAAGTGGATGGGTTTGTCTGATAAGAGCAAAGGCAGAAATATTCAGCGACAAAAGCACCCCACCACAGTAGCGGAAAGGAGCCAATGTGACAGCAAATCAAGATAATGGCTGAAGGAGTCAGGGGGAACCAGAGAAGTCAGAGGTGTTATCGGCTCTGAGGTGTCCTGTCAGGTCAAAGAAATCACTCAAAACATGAGTAATCAGCATGCACAGTGTACTGCGTGTGTTGAATCCTTGCTCTTTGCACACTGAGTCAGTGGAGTATTTCTGAAGCTGTGTGCCCTCACTGAACGAGTATTTGTTTGGGTTTCCTTGTCGCCCGAATGAGGAATAGGTTTTCTTGGTCAAGAAACAGTCATGAATCTTTCTGGTTACCTCATTGTAACTAATGCAAGATTCAAAGTTTGCAGCTTAAAACGATCAGAAATGGCTAAAATAATTCTGACAAATTCTCATCTCCATCATTAGCCTTTTAACGTGTTTTTCAGCAAACTGAGATTTTCCTACCTTCCAGTCACTCTTTCTGGCTCTTGACAGATTCATGGATGTAGTTCATCATTGATTCACATCTATCCCATTTTCTTTGCAAAATTCAACTCTTTTTGCTGTTTTTAAAGCTTTAATTATCAGAAGTTTAATTATTCACTTTAGTTTAGAATGCTCAGCGTGTTTAAACAGAGTCAGTTCAGCTCACCAAAACCACCGAATGTATAATGTGTGGTGATAAGCCAGTTCATTGGTATCTTCATCTTATAGGTCCCACCAGCAAGATTACCCTTCTTTTATTGTCAATAAAATACTTTAATTGTATTTTCTGACACAGTACATGAAGGAAGCTGTCAGTTCCTTCACCTGAAAAGGACTACATAGGATAACACATCCTATTTTGTCACAGTTAAAACAACCATAATCAATGAAAATAAGTAAACCAGAAGAGGAAAAGGATTAAGCTGACCAGCACTTCCTTCACTCCTTAGAAATGTCTTTTTTTTTTTTTTTCCAGCAAAGTAGGTTTAGTAGAATAAAAAAAAGGTTTTATTTCTATCAACCTAAATGAAAATGTGAACAAAAATTGCTCATTTTATTAGAAAATTAGCTTTGGTTTGTTTTGTTTGGTTTTTGTTGCTTGTTTTTCTTTTTAATGAGAGCATAAGAATATTTTATACCAGAGTACAACCAGGGCTGGAAGGAATGCAGCTGGAGAAGTGGAGTTATTCACTGGGAAGAGGCTATTATAAATACAACTTTTTTTACTCATTTTTTGCCACAAATAGGTGAGGTGAGACATCCAGGTTCTGTCTTCTGACATTGGAAAACAACCAGCAGATGCACACAGTGAGCTGACCCATCCTGAAGTACACACTGGAAAAGGATGACTGATTTCTGCTTGTGCTTGCCTCTTTCCAGTAATAACAGATAGAGCCTAGAGAAATATCTTGGTCTAGACGCACTTTAATTTTAGATGGCTTAAATTAAGCAAGAGGAATTCTATTTCTTAATAACAGAATATACCAATAATGCACTGAAGGCAATGTCAAAGGCATCTAGCCTGCTTTGACAGGTACGATTCTTAGAATATGTAACATCAACCATATTTAGCTAGGTTCTCCAAAGGTGAAATTCCATCTACAGAGTACCATTCTTCTGCTGAAGCAAGAAAATTGAGTCCAGGATCGTTTACACCTTGACAAAATTATCAAAGATGCAAAATTTAAACCCTTCTGGAGTAATACGGTGTCCCTGCCCACAGCAGGGGGGTTGGAACTAGATATTAAGGTCCTTTCCAACCCTAACTATTCTATGATTCTTCTAGCATGACCACAGGCAGAGATGTGATGAGAAAATTCCAGCTTCTGTTTACTGAAAATGTGCTTTCTCTTTTGCATTTGTCTCAAAACACCTGGAAGTATGTCTTTCAGAATAAAAGACTTTTTCCTTTTTAATGAGCTGTTGTCACTAAAAATCACAGTTGCTGGCAATTGCAAAGGAAATAATCATTATTGAAGCTGCGGTCTGAATTTAAATTAGGAATTCAGCTCGAGTGTTTCAGACAAAGCAAACCTCATCCTCATCCTCCAACAGAAGGGATGAAATCTTGGGTCTGTGCCTAATACTGCTGAACACCTGCAACTGTCACTGAAATCTGAGTCTGTGTTTAAAACAAGCCCTATAGCAAGTGACACTAGCTCAAAACACCTTGAGGCAATGAGCAGATGTCTGAGACACTTAGAGATATTCAGCACTGCATGGGGTCGTGTGTTAAGGTGCAAGTATAGGATTTTTTTTAATCCCATAACTGTATCATAACCAGACTGCTCAGAACAGTGCAAAACCCTACATAAAATCAAATCACAGTTCTCACTACACAGATTACATGTTTTCCTTTGTATATTGGAGGTAATATTGAATCAAGTGAAAAGTGAACAGTTCAAAAATCACTGGACTCTTAATGAGAAATCATAATTAAATGGTTTATGCACAGGTTGAGACACAACAAAATACCACGGTTTAGACCCAGTTGGTAGCTTAGCACCATGCAGCCGTTCTCTCACCCCTCTTCCTCCAGGTAAGCTAGGAGGAGAATCAAAAGAATCTAAACCTCACAGGTTGAGATAAGAACACTTTAATAGCTAAAATAAAGTAAAATATAGGAATAATAGAATGAATACAAATAATAATAATAGGAAACAACAAGAGAAGAAATAAAAGCTCAGAAACCCCAAGTGATGCACAATACAGTTGCTCACCACCTGCTGACCAATACTCAGACCAACCTGGGCAGTGATTGGTCCCTTTCAGGTGACTCTCTCCAGTTTCTATATGGGGCATGATGTGCTGTGGTATGGAATACCTCTTTGGCTAGTTTGGGTCAGGTGTCCTGTCTCTGCTTCCTCCCGGCTTCCCATGTCCCTCTTCACTGGCAGAGCATGAGACTGAAAAGTCCTTGATCAGGGTAAATGCTACTGAGCAACAACTAAACCATTGGTGTGTTATCTACACTGTTCTCAGACTGAAGCCAAAACACAGCTCTGCACCAGCTACCAGTGAGAAAAATAACTTCTAAAGCTGAAACCAGAACACAGAATTAGGTACAATAATTACAAGACAATAGTTACTATACAGCTTTGATACCTGCTAATAAAATAGCCTTTCCATAGCTCACACAGAAGAGGCACTCAAATTTTATCATTCCTTAAGCTCCTATATGAAATAATATTGTCCTTAAGTATCGTTTGTTTATTTTAGCACTAGTGGGACTATTACAGTATTTTCCACAGTTATAATTTACAGACTGTGTAATTGCCCAGAATTCTGATAGAGTATCAGGTTTACCTATTTGTTTTTTTTTTTCTCCTGAAGAAAAGTTTCAAATTTTAACACCAGCCAACTTAAGAAATTAGCTTGAAAATTTTCTCTGGAATATAATCAGTGTTTGGTTAAGCCAAGCAGTGTCCTCCTAGATATTCTGTGATAGGCTCTTCCTAATGTTCTACAAAGTTCTTGGACCTCTCAGCTGTTTTAACGATTAAAATCGCAACATGTGAAAAAGAAAATAAAGATCTGTGTATGTGGAAATATATTCATACTGAACAGGGAATATTATTCTGTTCTATAATATTCCATACACCCAAATGACTATAAGAGAAATTTAGAACATCTACCCTCTGGGAAATATTGCATTTCACATGCTGATCTTGTCTCCAACCAAAAATAGACCAAGTGAAGACAGCTCTGAACATAAATTTTGAAAGCTTTCGTTCTAAATAATACATGATATTTCCCCCCCCCCCCCTTAAATCAAATGATGAAATTAATTTTGTCATTTCTCATTTGATTAATTCCTCATTGTTTGCATCTCTACCTTTTTCCTCTAGCATCATCTTGTGGAAAATAAGTTTTCAGATTCAGTGTTGTGTTCTTCACTGCTGGGGGGTGCCTACATTTCCCCTAGAGCTCCCACCTTGGGCCTCATGGCTCATGCAGAAAGACTCCATACTTATCTGTGAGCACACACAGTTTTCCAGAAGGTGCTGTCAGGAGTTCTGGATATTTTCTAAGGAGCCTCTTTCTTTTCTATAAACTGCGTCTCTTGCCAAAAGACTGCACTGAGAGAGAAACGCATTCCATTGAACACTGTTTGGAATCTCTACAGTAGAAAATATTAGTATAGGAAAAGTAAAAGTATTTTATACAAAAAAAAAAGTGTATTTGAAGTACTTCAGTTTCTGTTGAACTGGCCTGGAATCAATCAATTGCATCCTTTCAGTTCTGAATTCTACATTTTTGGGATTAGCTTTATATCTTTGGTTTACCTTTCAAGAGCTGTGATTATACTGAAGTTTCCAGCATTCTTGTGATATATGTCCATAATATTTAACCATTTAGCCAGAATGTCAGGCAGAACGATCTGGATGTCCAATCCCACTTAGATTTCTCTGGAAAGTACAAAATCTAATATACTGTGATATCCCAGCTTACCTCACTCTGTCCTCTCCCTACTAGTAAATTGTCCCTGAATGGAGCCAGCAAGCAAGGAGACAGACAAGTTACTTGGTTTATTACTTGATGAAAGCGGCAGACCTCCTTCTTTAATGAGAATGAAAGCAAAAGCTTATGAAAATATATTAGACTTCTTTGTAACAGTAAAAGTTGTCTCTGCAGTATCGTTCCCTATGAATTCAAAATAATGTTGTATTTTTGGGTAGTATAGGAAAAGGCATCTAATAAATCAGAAAGTTTTAAAACACCATTTATATTCTGAAAGTTGTGCTCAGTGCCACTTCTAGGAAGATAGTAGAGAGTTTTTTCCATTTAATGCCAGACAAAAAGAGATGTACTTCCATATTTAAGATTATTGAGGGTTATGCAAGAAGAGGGAAAAAGAAGAAGGGGAAAAAAAACCAAAACAACCAGTAACATATAATCTAATGCGGGCATTCACACTGAGGTTTTTTTGTTCGGTGTTTTTTTTGTGTACTGAGCCTATGTCAGCAATGTGTCTCAGCAGCAAAACTACCGTAGCACCATAAGTATACTGCTTCCTTGTTATAATAATTGATAATTCCAGCTCTGACAGCAAAAACTACATAGAATCATAGAATCAAGCATATGAAGCATATGAAGTCAATATTTCCATTACTCAGTGTGACTTCCTTATTCATCATAACTTCCATTTGCAGAAAAAGCAGCAAACAAATCCTTCACCCTCAACCAAATAAAAATCCAAAACATCACCATAGCACACAGTTGGCACAAAAGGGACATAAATCTGTTGTGTATCAAATAAATTAAAAAGTTATGAACAGAGATAATATTTAAAACACTAAAAAGCTGCAAGCATTCTGCCAGTGCCACATTGCAAGGATTGTATAGATTAGGTATCAGAGATGCAAAACCATCTCTGAACAATAGCTGTGGATGTAAAAGGTTTCTTCTGATCATGGTACCTGATGGAGTGGCACACTTCAGTCTCTCCTATATTTATGTAACATCTGTAAAGTTGTGGAGGACAAGACATCAAAGCAGATAAAACAGGCCTGGGAGCATCAGGCAGAGGTGAATTGTGGTAGTCTGCTCAACGTGCAAGTAGTTTTACAGACCTTTAGTTTTTATGTTTGATTTTTTTAGTGTCTTCAACACTCATGCAGAACCAACAGACCTGTTTATCCTTTTACTCTACATGCTTGAAAACCCAAAGAAACTTCATCGTACAGAGATGATGGAGCTCTTTCTGTGTAAAACCATTCTTTAAATACGAAACTGGGGAGCTGTCCTTTTCCAAGGGACCTCCTATAAAAAGACAAATGTGATGTATACAGCACATCAGGAGTCAGAATGAGTTTTGATGAGAGGAATCTTGTGGGATTTTTGGTTTTCTTTTTCTCATTTTGTGAAGTGCACAACTGTCCTGAATATTAAGGCAAAAGTCATCAGAAATCATCCCTGCTCAACACAGCAGAAACTGCTGTAATTTGAGGGGAGGGACATTTAATCAGAGATGTTCCACTGAGAAAGGACAAAATTAATATTCAGTTAAGCATGTTGGAACAGTTTCCTAACAAATAATGAGAAACTTGCATTTAGTAATTTTTCATTTAAAGACTAAGCACAAAGAAAACGATTCTAGGGAGGAATAAATTGAGGACAAACAAACAAAACCCAAAAAAAACCCAAACAAAAGCTCAAACCAAAATACGAAAAGTGGGTGGAAAAGGTAAGCATGTGAAAGAAGCCTGATATAAGTTCTCTAGCTGTTTTAAATTAGATCTATATATAACCTAATTATGTACATATATATATGGGTTGAAATAGGACAAAACAGAAATTCAAATTTCTTCATGGTCAAATAGAAAGTTACAAAAGGAAGAACAAGTAAGCATCTCTGTCCCCAAGGTCCACACACAGCTTCTGATTCACACTGGCTGCATAACTTATGGGACCTATTTTTGATGGATTGCTGATTTTACAAATCCAACTCATGTCATGTGTCTCTCACTGTCACCAAGTACCAATGACATCTATTTCGTACCAGTCCTTATGCTGGCAAAGCACAGCAATGACACCTTGGACCAGGCCTTAATGGCATTCTACTAAGACACTTTTTCCCCTTTCTAAGAGTCCAGTGAAACAGTACTCTCCATACTCTAAGATTACTCCTCTCTTGTACCTCCTGGGAACAGAAGTTATCACTGGAAGATATTAGTTTCACGTCAGTAAGAGGAAGCCAATGGTGCCCAACAAGATGGGTGATTCAAATCATGTACCCACCCTTGTGTGTGTGCTCCTGTGGGCTGAAGGAGTGAATGCCCCATGAGGAGAAGTATCTCAGTATGAACCCATTCTAGTTGAGACAGGATGGAAAACAAAGGGGTTGTACATGGACTATAAGGAAGGTAAGCTCCAGTAACTCTGCCATGCACTTCTGCAATCAGGAGCACTAAGGAGAAGGATGAGACCTCTGGTGGAAAGGGACTCTGGAGCTTGGTCACAGTATTGTCATTGCTGTAACAAAAAACATTCACAAGAAGAGAGGAGAAGAAGATAGCAGTAATGGATGGGAGAAGTAGAAGCTGGTCTTAGGAAGATGCAGAATCTTCCTGGTTTTCTCAGGTGAGGCTGATCTACAGATATGTAGAATGAGTGATCTAGTGTATACAAAAGACAAACTATGGTTGATACACTTGAGTTTATGGCACACTGATTTACCAGTGTATGTCAACATCTTATTCCACTGGAAAGCTCAAATGTTGACAACATTTCATAACATACACATTGCAGAGGGTCAATCTGACCTAATGAAGATGTTTATAACAATAACATTTACAAACAAACAAATCACCCCAGGCACCTTTGTCAGCATAGGCAATGATGGGTACCAGACAGTCAATCTTCTAATGCAGATGCTGGTATTTGGTCAGATAAATCATCCCTTTACCTCCACCAGCCATATTGAGGAGACCTTTGTCAGTACACGGACCCCATAACAGCTTCTCAAATGGAAGCTGTCATATCTCAAATGAAGATATGTGTGCAAGGGACACCTAAAGTTGCATAAAAGGAATCCCAGCCCTCCTGGTTCTTATGTGCATCCCAAGACAACTCACCCTTTCGCCATCCAGAAGCAAGTGCACTCTGAAGTTCATTGATTCATTAAGAACGATCTCTTCATTTCTGTACAAAATCTGAAATATTCTGCTGTAAACGGTGTTTTCATGAACGCAGGCTGAGCAAAGGCTGGAATCACCTGCACAAAACACAGACAGATTCCTGGTGGGATCTCTGCAGGGAGTTTATTTTTATTCGCATGTTTTCATTTCAGGATTATCTAGGCCAGTTGTGTTAGCACTTGTAATTAAACACTTGCATTCTCAATAATTAATAGTAATGGAACAGATTGTAATTGTGGGTTGCAGGTTTCCAAACTTGGTACTTAAATAAAATACATGTTAAACTGTAGGCAGTTTGTATTTCACAATGAGAATAGCTGACCCTCTGACAGCACTTACCCTATTAACTTCATTTCTAATGAAAGCTAAAGCATTAAATGTTTTCTACCGATGAGGACTGTGGGTGTTCATTTGTGAAATTTCATCTTTTATCTGTCATGAAGGCAGTTTTCTTCATGTCTCTGGTGCTCCCAGAAGTTACTATGTAGGAGGGAGGACAATAGGCAATAGCAGTTATTGAATGTAGAGTCTGGAAGTGCAGAGGCATCTTCAGTTAAAATGGAAAAAGGAAACGGAAAAAGGAAACAGAAAAAGGAAAAAGTACTCATTTTTAGAAGACACCAAAATTCATGTGTAATCCTCCAGGCCCTTGACCTATGTGAGAGTTGGCAGTTTGGTCCATACAATTGGGATTAATTTGGGGAACTCAAGAACCAAACTCCTAAGCTTCTCTACACTGAATTCAAACAGCCAATAGCTTCATCTGTATGATGCATCATGCATCATCACATCACAAATGAACTTCATATAAGCTCAGGTGGGATTTGCCCTTCCTAACTTTTAAGTGCCTCTAATGTATGTATTTTATTTTGGTAACATTGGAGCCTATGGAACTTAAGATATCATTCATCTGACAAAATACTTTAGATTGAGGCAAATTTTTGCTTGAAGTCCACTGCTTAAGTAATTTGCCTTTGAGTGACAGGAAAACAGTGTGACTTGTTTAGCTGTACAAACCCACACTGGAGGCAACAACATTTACTACAGTGAATTACTTTCAGAGGAACCTGGAAGGAATTTCACGACATTAGTCAAGATGTCTACATGACTATTTAATGAACCACTGGTCACCAGAGTTAGGTGTTTTCAAGTTGTGTCTTTGCTGTTAACCAGAATCCACTGCTAATTCTACTTCCTTAGGCCCTGAGTAACAACTTCTGGCAAAATATACTCAGCTAGTTTTGTTCCTTTCCAGCATTCAGTGTGTTGGGAACCTGAGCTTTTGAAATATGGTCTTTTAGCAAATGGTATTCTGGAACATTCCTGTCAAGGAGTGCTAAAAAATGGTGTACCAGTATCAATCCTTCAAAAGGAGACAGGTCTGTGATCACCATCAAGAAGCCAGAAGGCACTTTTACAAAGAACAGTTTTTCAGAAGATACTTCTGGGAATTTGAGGCTTTGAAGAATTGTTTTGAGTCCATGAGCTGTGGTAAGATAAATGTCCAGGTCAGAAAGTCTTAGGGACTGAAAGTTTGTCAAAGAATTTCAAATCAGGACAGGTCTATTCTGCTGCCACAAGGGTACTGCTTTGCTTTTCCATGCAGAAATCATAGATCCATGGAATCAATAGGTAGGAAAAGACCTTAAATATCACGAAGTCCAACCATTACTGCAGCACTGCCAAGTCCTTCACTAAACCGTGTCACTAAGGGCCTCATCTACACAGTTTGTGAACACTTCTAGGGACAGTGATCCCATCACTGCCCTGGGCAGCCTGTTCCAGTGCCTGAGCACCCTCTCAGTGAAGAGATCTTTCCTAATATCCAATCTAAACCTCCCTTGGCACAGCTTGAGGCCATTTCCTCTTGTCCTACCACTCAGAAGTCAGTGAGTCAAGACTGAGAGAGGACTAAAGATTTCCCAAGGTAAAGTTTGGTTAGGGAAAAGAAATTACATATATAAGAGAAGAGTAAAGACTTAAAAAACGAGAACTGAAGGCCCTTGTAGACAAGTGAATGGATTTTGTCATTACAATGATTAGTTTCTGTGGTGCCAGTTTGCTGCAACAGGAATCATACAGACAAAGAGAAGTATCTTCTCATAAAAAAAAAAGAAAAAAAATCATATGGAGCAGGAGAACAGGTTGATTAAATACCAATAAACCCGCTAAGACCTGAGCTAATTAATTAGCAGGAGCATAGTACTGTCATTCAGATGACACTCAAGTCATTTTGTTATTACTGACTTTTACCAAGGACACCCACGAACAGCCTAGAGTGCTTCACCCTGCTTTTGTCTTCCCATCACATATCTTGCATAATAGTTATGCATAAGTCCAGGCAGCCTAGATAAATACACACTTATTTCCTTGTGTTACACCAGCTAGGCTCGAATGTTTCAGCCTGATTAGCTCTTCAAAAGCATGCAGTTGTATTTATTTTAATTTAAACCTCATCATGTTAGAGACACTGCAAAAATCATATTAGAAGCATAACATATTCTTATGCCTAGCTGGCAGACAAAGGAAGCTATGTGTTATTTGATTTAGATATTGATATACTGATATTCTTCTAGGACGGAAAGTTTAATGTCATTTTCTTTTCAAACACACTCCTGCATAGACCACTCCTGGTCGGTAATTGCCTTGGGAGTTAGATTTGCAAGGTGACATAGAGCCTTCTTTCTTGTGTGGAAAGTCAAAGTCAAAGACATGCTACAATGATCAGGGTTGTCTCAAAACAGTGCGAGTGAATATGACACTACAGGTCAAAAAATTGCTGTTTTAAGCAGAGATCTAGCTTTGCAGAAATCTGTCAGAGAACTACAGCATCTCCTTAAACACAACCAGTTCCTGCTTGTTTCAATGACCACAGCCTTCTTTTTTCCTCTTAAATATGACATAAGACTGTGACAGGAGTTAGCTCACAGGCAGCATGAAGATGTCCTAGTAATGCTAATAGCAGTGCAGGGATCCTGCTTCTCAAAGCAAAGGGCAAGGATAGCAATTCCATAGCTATTGTCCTTCAGGAAGTAGCACTCACTGATGTCTTATGTGCTTTAAGATACAGACAGGGACCAGGCTGTTTCACTGTACTCCTACCACTAGCAAGAAGTGGTACCTGCACCAAACATACTCTTCCTCAGTCTACTCCATGAAAACATCATTTTCCCAGTAACTTTTACGAACTTCCCCTTGTTGCTGCCTTTTGATCCTCATGTCTTCCTAAACCCTGAGACTTGTCTGCTAAGGGACAGTGGCAATAAGGCTGGGATTTGCCATGGCTGAAATTGTTCAGAGAGGGTTGCTGGCAGGAAACATAGCAGATGTACCCCCATGTTCACTCAAGCACCTCTGTCCTCCAGCACAAAGCACAGGAGTGTGTGAGAGAGAAGCCTGAATCTATAAGCTTTCCCAAATCTCTCTCCAGCATAACCTCAGTAACAGAAACAGCTCTGAGCTGTGCACTGCTCAGCAATAACATGCAGTTCAAGGAAGAGAGATATAATTTGTGGAAACTGCTGGGAGCCCTCACTCCCTGGTGAGGGCTGGAGTTAAGACTCTATTGACCTGCATGTAGCTCCTTATTCTACACTTTCAAAGGTTTGTACTTTGGTGAACCCATCAAGGAAAGTCTAATTTTGTGCTAATGAGCTTTTGCTCACTCTATTTCTTTCTTAAGAGATTTACTTGTGACACTTGCAGTGTTCCTTAAGCTAGAAGGAATCTTATTTTCCTGTCTCCTCTTCCTAAGTGGCTATTCCTAAGGCCATTTACTCCTTATCTTCTTTTGGTTGAATAGGTCTTCAAATTATCTGAAAAGTGAAAGAGCTCTCAGGGCTGTCAGAACCATCACAAGCATGAACAGGACAGTCCTGCCTCACAGCCATTCATTTAAGAGAATGAGAAAAGCCTGTTGATGAGTCTCTCTCTTTCTATTCTTTCCACAAGAAGTATACCGCCATCCCAGGACCACCCCTATAGATCCTTTCACAGACTGTTGGGTAATGACATTTTACAAAAAGGAAGGGAAAAAGAAGGCTCTTTGTAGTTGTGTCCACTTTTATACAAACAGTATAGGCTACCTGTACAGATCAGTCAGTATATCATGTCCTGCTTCCCCACCATCTCTATATCCAATACACAAAGCTCACCCAGATACACTCCAAGCTACCTAATTTTCCAACCTGGAGGTTTTTATAGATGGAGATTTCTAAATGTTATTTCCACACACCATACAGAAATTATTCATCCCTTTAAAAAAAATCAGAAAGAGGGTGTACAATGAGAGCTGGGGTAGGAAAATAGAAACTAGCAGGCAAAGGGTAAGAAAATCTAGTTTAACATCTTCAAGGAAAAGCCCTGGAACACGAAGAACATCACCAGAAACCATATGTCCTACAGAGACATGTGACATCTGGTCAAACTCACTTAGCCATAGCTTTGCTGTTGGTAGTAGGTATAATTAGATAACATTGGTAATGGAATCAACTTGAGTTGACAAATGAGCTACTCTATTTGAGCTTTGAATAGATGTGATATGCCATAATTACTTGCTCTCCTACTTAAAGGACTCACTGGTACATCAACTGAAACTATTGCTTGGCCAGACTCTCAGCATTCCTCAGCTATAGCAAAGTTTTCCTGATTTTCATTCATTTGAAAATGAATGAATTAGTGTTATTATTCCCAGCAGCACACTCACACACACTTCTGTTCTGAGAGGAAGACATTTGTAAGGAAAAGTAAAATAAGATGTTGATAATATTCTGCAGGTCAGAACTGTTTCATCAACCTTTCTAAGATCCTAATACACACACCGGATAGATTAGTACTCCTTCTCCCAAACTACTGGCCAGTTATCCCAATTGTCCTCTCTAGATGTTCCACTTCCTTCATTTTTCAACTCAGAACTTTTATAGCATCCTTCTTCTGCTTTCACTGTGCCTAAATTATCTCCCTTCTTCCCTTTACATTTCCTTTACTTCAACCATCCCTCACTAACTTTTTTTTTTCTTAACTTCTATGAGAACTTTCTGAGAAGTTTCATAGTTGTTTTATGTTAACAACATTTCTACAGGGCAAACAAACAACAAACTCTTCTTGGCAGAATCAACTGGCAATGATACACACATATCTCAGCCTCTGATTCCTGTCAAGGAGAGACCTTGACATAACAACATCTTGGTGTAGCTGAGACTTGATGATGAATGATTTCCCCAAAGCCACCTAAGTCATATGAGCCCTTGCTGTTTGCAAAGCAATAAGATTGGCTGGGTTTTATGGCCTCTGCAATCTGTTTGGCATACAAGTGATTATCATGATCCTATATCAACAGCTAGATTCTTTCCATGACTGCATTTTAGATTGTGCTTCCTCCTGACGTCTATAGCTGCCAAAGGAAACTGGAATAAATGTTCACTAACAAACCTTTTCAAGGATGGTGGACATTCCATTCTGAGACCCAGATTTTCCCAAGAATATTGGTATAATCTGACCTTTGAGAAATGCTGGAGGTTTGTTTCTATTTTTTTTTTCTGGGGCTTTAAAAAGCATGAATGCCTAATCACACAGCCTCAGAACTCTTGCATGAGGTAATGTTCCTACGATAGGAGGGTGCCTTCAAAGCTATGAGTGAAAGGCAGAGGGTGCTTTCAAAGCAGCAATATGGTTTAGAGAGTTTCTGAAGAAAAAACAACAGTTAGAAAGGCAGAGATGCTCAGATATAGCACTACAGAAACCACGCATAGCGAGTATGAACACTATTACTTCACTTTGCACTACTTTTTTAACTCTTCTTCCAACAGATACCAGAAGCATGAAGTAGTATGGGAATTAGGTGCTTGGTTTGTTTCAAAACTGAGTACCTTGTAAGAATAACTTTAAATAATGTTATTTTTCCTTATACAACAAGAGGCCTAAATGGAACATGAAAAACTGTGTTCTCCAGCTGGTTGAAACCAGCAAGTTTTCTATTCAAATTTTTTCTCAAACTTGTAGGATTTGACTAAAACTTTGCTGATAATTACAGTGGAAAACTTCACACCTATACCTCTTTGTTACCTCTGCTTTTAGTATATTTCAACTTCTGGGCCTGACAGATAGGATTTACCCTACCTCCGTCCTCCATTCAATAGCTGTCCTGGGTTCAGCAGTAGCAGTCATTTTTCCCCTTCTTGGTAGTTGGTGCAGTGCTGTGTTTTGACTTTCGGCCTGGGAACTGAACTGATAGCGATGTTTTGGTTTGGCCAAGGACTTTGTGAGGCTCATGCTCTGCCAGGGAGGAGGGGAAGCCGGGAGGAAGCAGAGACAGGACACCTGACCCAAACTGACCAAAGAGGTATTCCATACCACAGCATGTCATGCCCAGGATGTAACTGGGAGTGAGCCGGAAGGGCTGGGAGACTGCAGGGTTGGAGGAGGTATCGGTCGGAGCTTGGTCGGGCTTGGGGGGCGAGTTATCGGTCAGCTGGTGCTGAGGTGTTGTATTCTGTTCCCTTGTTATTTCCTTTGTCATTATTATTATTGGTGGTAGCAGTAGTGATTGTGTTATACCTTAGTTACTAAACTGTTCTTATCTCAACCCGTGGGAGTTGCATTCTTTTGATTCTCCTCTCCGTCCCTCCGAGAGCAGGGGGAGGGCCAGAAAGGGGGGGAAGTGAGTGAACGAGTTACCTGACTGGGTTTAAACCACGACAATAGCCCAGAGAACTAAGATTAATAGTTACCACTTCTTCATATAAGAAAGGAAGAAGTAAGACAGCTCAGTCCTGGCACTTTGCTGCTGAAGAGATTACATCGTTTTCTATTCCCTATGCAAGGCAGAGAACAAAGAAAGTAATTTTTTTTTTTTTTTTTTCTTAAATATGAAATTACACCTCCAGGGAATATGCCCTTTCAGAAAGATGACTTCAGGTTTACATCCTGCTTTCTCCAGAATTATCACTCTACAGTTAATTGAGCATTGTCTGAGAGGTCTAAAATGAATAGGGAGTGATTATACAGTCAGGGAAAAATTCATATGGAAAACAGATCTAACTTCAGATCTAGTTGCTTTAATGCCTTTACGACTATAGCACTGGAAAGAAGATAATTACTCAATTACTGGCAAATTCTTGACTCTCTCCTGCTGTCTGAAAAAAAGCAGCCCTATTATGCCATTGTTCAGATAAATGGAAAAGTAAGTTTCTGTTAAATTTGCTTTGATGAAAGTGATGCTCTTCAATAACGCATAAGATACTGCAGTTGTAAACAAAGCTTCACTGTAAATAGTTCTTTATGAATAACAGTGCACACTTAAACATTTGTGTTTCAGATTCATTCAGAGCCACAAGAAGCATATTACAGCCTCTGTACTTGGGTTCCCACACATGAGAATCTCAGACATGAGATATCTTTATAACGTAGATGAGTTCATTTTCCCAGGTCACTCATTCGTAGACAGATGAAGGGCATTTCTATGCACTCAGTTGGGAAAGAGCTGTGAGCATTTTAAAACCTCCCTACCCACAAACCTTATGTTACTACCCACTCAGATATGTTGTGTCAGTGGTTCATGTGATCTTTCATAAGCTGCTTCAGTGGAAAGTCAACTGTTGGTAAATGACAGCAGAAGGCAATTTAAACTGAGCTAGATGTCCTTGCCCTGAAGTGAATTGGAAGCAATTGCACAGTCTGTTAACAGAGGTGAACAGCGAGGGTGATAATAAATGGGTATAAACAATATTGCCTTTGAAATCTCAGTCAGGACCAGCTGTAGCCCACCTACCTGTAAGGTGAGTGATTTCTACAGCACACATCATCCTGGTTGGTACTGTCAGAAGCATAGCGCAAATCTATCTAATGGATGACTATCTCCCTCACCCATCCAGACACACACTTTAGGCCGTTATGTCTTGGCCTTCAGCATCTGAAATTCCCACTAGCTTGCAAGGAGAACCGGTTGTTGGTTCACAGACCCTACAAAACAGGTATGAATTTTCTAATTTTAAAGTTTTCATGTCATCTAATTTCTTCTGCTATCACCAAAATTCTTAAAAACTTGCAGGGCATGCATGTTTTGCTATTTGTTATAGAACATTAAGACATGTGGGCATTCCTCGAATGAATAGTATGCTATCTTGCTAGAACCTAAGAACCATACCACAAAATATAACCAAAGGAGACCAGAAAGTCTTTTGCAAATAGCTGTGTTTATCTAACTTGCTTTTTTTCCTTTACCATCTGTTGGAGCCATATGCCTTCTTAAATAAGAGCTAATTATAGGCCTCTACCACAACTAGTCAAATAGTGGCAACTGTTGCAAACTTCAGCTGGAAATTTCATTTCTTCCTTACAAAAATTCTCCCCCCCCAACCCAGACACTGAGGTGGTGGTCACCTTTTCCTGGTTTTCTGGACTTAGGTACCCAGTAGTTGCAGTTGATGCACATGTCTGCATAGGAGTAAATCATAACAAGCTGGAGAAATACTAAGCCAAAGTACAGTTCCCAGCAAGTATATTAAAAGGGGTGAATTCAGAACAGACAGTGACTGTATCTAACAGATATCCACTGACATGGTGTTTTGGGTTTTCCTTCACTGCCCCTGTGCTCTTGTACTGAGGGAAAGAGAGAAAAGAAACAATGCTGTCACAAAATTATCTGGCTTTCAGCACTGAAGAACTGGAGCAAAGGCTCATTCAATACTATAATTAAATTCCAGAAAAGAGATTCCAGCCTATTTAGAGAAAAATAAATCTCCTAATGAGCTCAAAAAATACAAGACTGCACTTTCATGTACAATGGGCATTTGTATAAATGTCCATTTATATAAATGTCAATTTACACCATTCAGGCAAATGTTTTATAAGTGCCTCCAGTGTCAATGTCACTCTGCATTGCTGTGCAACGTGAAAGGACTGAAGGATAAAAATTATTTCATTCCTAAATATGGCAAAGAGTTGAAGTGCCTTTTAAAAGCCCTAAACCCTAAATAGCAATTTTAACATCACAAGACTGTGGCAATTCCAGACTGTCATGCTGACCTTCCAGGAAGTTTAGAACTGTTCTGGTATAAATTAGGATTAAAAATAAAAAATAAAAATATAAAAGGAAAATGAAAATTATTTCAATTAATTCATTCCAGCTATCAGACAGATAGCTGTTTCTCATTATAACCACCACAAACTCTTTGTATAAATGAGTGATGCACATAGAAGAAAAAGAACACTCTGGGATTTCATTTGAGCTACTCTTTTCCTCTGACTACCAATGGGAAAGTTTCCTTTCATTTTTCTCACAATTTATCACATGATTTGAGAGCTGGAACACCACAAATAGATTCAGCTATGTAAGAGTTGAAATACATATATATACATATATGTACTTTACAGACACTTCAAGCACGGATATAACATTAGGACACACTCATTATTCCCCTGGTTCCATACAGCATATCTGGCATCATCTCATCAACACAACAGCAACTGAATCAGAAAGGTCCTGAGCTAAAATCACAGACTTTACGTCAAACAGGAACTTAAAGATTACCCAGGCAGAGCTGTAACACTTTCAAGTCCTCTGATCAATGGTATGGATTGGGAACTAAATGCTCTCCTAATGTAGTTACAATGCCTGCTGAGTTCAAGAAGTTGACGAATGAAAGTCATACATTTACCAAACTTCTATCTTCAACAGTGTGGCCAGTTGCGCTTTACTCAGAAGGTAAAATACTGTGAATTAAATATGTAAAACGTTTTTTGACAGTCTAATAAAAAATATGACAATAAATCTATTTTTTCAGATGTATGAGGCAGTCCCTATGATCCAGCTGTAAAATAAAAAACCTGAAGATTCAAAGTGAAGGACCTCAGACTTCCACTGGAAGAAGCCCCCATTGATGATCCATGTTTCTGATAAGCCAGGCAAGTTATCTAGGTTTTTAAATACAAGTTTCTGAGTCCTGATCTGGATCACAAAAGTAAATACACAAAAAAAGCTTTCAAGATCCTATAGTTTTTTTTTTTTTTTTCCTCTTTGTGTAGAATACCAGTCAGGTCTTTAATATCCTTTCTATGACTGGTGTTCAGAATGAAGTTACATACAAAAGAACGGATTCGTGCAGCTGCTGTAGTTGAGGATCTTTCATTCTACAAGCTGCAGATTCAATTTATAGTGTGATGTTCGAGGTGGGTTTGTCACATCCACATTTGCAAGGTGATCCCTCCACATTATGTTCTTTATTCACGTTTAAGTGGATCAAATCCCTTGTTCATTCAGGAGAGACCTGATCCTAGTGCCCAGGTGGTCTGTGATTCTGACCGCTATATGTGGTATTTGCATATATGGGACAAAGGGTAGAAATATATATACCTCCTTATCTGCCTATAAAATAGATGGAATAGATGGAAACTCACTGAGTTTCCAGGACAAGATAATCTGCTATAAATTAGATGTTCTTCTTCTGACGCCAATTCTTTCCACAAATTACTATGTAATCTTTGTTCTGGAGACATTTTACATGTACACTAGTTTCTCAAGGCAAACAAATACAAGCCTGCCTCCAGAAAGGCAGTTAACATGATGAAGATTGGCAGAATGAGAACATAGGTAAGTTATGTCAAGGCCTCGTATTTTCAACATAATGTCATCACAACCCTTGCAGCAAGAGGTGGTACTTAGGTATTCAAGTGAATTAAAGAGACTAAAGGAATAAACACACCTTACTGCTAACACACATGCACACAAAAATAAATTGCAGTTTTGTTTGCTGAAATAGTTTTTGTTAAAAATAAAAACAATATCATTATAAAGTAGCTTCCAAATAAGCAAACCACATTGGTATTCTATAAGATGAACTGTTTCCATATAAGCCATAAGCTGAATTGAAAAATCCAATATATTCTTCTGTATCTTTTGTATCTTTAAAACATTCTTTTGAGCAGATAATTTATAACTTCCCATCCAGCTGAGAAGCGAGACTGCTCCTTTCCTAGGTCAGCCAGCTCTTGTCTGATTAGTGATTTAGTTGCTGAACTGTCTGCAGAGCTCAGCACAAAATGGATAGAATTACTTTTTCCTATTCAGTTGCTTTTCTGATTAGATTCCATCAACTTCTGCCACTGCATCGTTTTTTTTGAGTTTTGGGGTTTTTTTTTGCTTTTTAATTATGCACATTATCTCAGTTGAAAACCTGTAGCTTCATCTGGATCTCACATGCACATAAATCAGCAAGAGACTGATCATGCTTTGTCAATGCGTGTCAGGCACACAAGCCATTTGGCTTTCTGTCTGGGATTTCATTAAACTGCATTAATGTTCTCTCTGTCTGTGATGTGCCAAGAGTATCATTAGCTGTTCTCTTTCTTCAGGCTGTTTTCTGGTAAGGCTATTCAGCGCCTTCAGTCTGAGGTAAGGGTCATTCGAAAAAAGGTTTTGTTATCACTTTCTGGACAGTCTGTCTTTTTATTTGGCATAAACTTTGCATACATATCATGGTCCTGAATTAAGCTCTTAAATGGACTAAACAATATAAGACAGAGTCCTGAATCTAATCCTACCAACCTTACTCAACAAAACCCATCTAAGACTTTTAAACATAAATTGGTCAAATTCCATCTATCAAAAAAAATCTCATACAAAGTCCCTTATATTCAAGATTTTAAATGCCTTTGCCTCTCCAATACAAATAAAGGTGCCAAAAAAGTTTTACTATTAGCACAAACTAGAAAGTAAACTTACAAAAGTCATGGTAGATAATGCTAAAAATCAATAGCAAAGTTGGGAATGAGCTCACACATAGTGTGAAGAAAATCATGTATTTAGTGCCAAGCAGACAAACACACTACTGTTGTACACATCACATTGTACGGATAAGTGGCTATATGTCCTGGTTTTGGCTGGAATAGTTAATTTTCTTCCTAGTAGCTGGTTTTAGCTTCAGTCTGAAAACAATGTTGATAACACACCAATGTTTTAGTTGTTGCTCAGGAGCATTTACCCCGATGAAGGACTTTTCAGCCTCTCCTGCTCTGCCAGTGAGGAAGGGCTCAAGAATGTGGAAGGGCTAATTTCAATTATTAAACTGTTCTTATCTCAACCCATGAGTTTTACTTTGTTGGGGTTTTATTTTGTTTTTAAGATAAATTGAGCAATATTTCACTAGACATTTTTTGTTTAGTGACAATCATACTCACAAGTTTTTCCAAAGATTTAATAACAACTTGTCTCTTTTTCTGGATCCTATAAAATTATCCATCAATATCACTCATAATTTTGAATGTAAGAACCCCAAGTGCAGTCCACGATGACAAGTACACCTCCGTGACATAAGCTGACAATATTCAGGACACATGTTTTGCAGTTTGAATTGTAATCCATGGGGAGGTTTCCTGGAGGTATTATAACTTATTATAAACCTGTGTTGCAGCTGCTTACATCTCCCTTCTTAGCTTTTAAACTCTTTCCCAATGAATAATAAAAGGAATAGTACATATTCAAGTGACATAACTTTGGAAACAACCCATCATTTCTACTGTTACATTCCAGGGATGGGCTCCCCATCCTTGGGAGTATTCAAGAACAGGTTGGGTGGGGCTTTGAGCAGCCTGGTCTAGTGGAAGGTGTTTGCATCCATGGCAGGAGGGTTGGAATTGGATGATCTTTAAGGCCCTTTCCAACCCAAACCATTCTGTGATTCTATGATTTGAATTAAAAGAAGGAACCTTCAAACGCACTCTTCCTCTAGACTTTGGTGGTAAGGAAGTCTGAGAGAATACGTTAGAGATCCCAACTAGCAAACATTGCACTAATCAGAAAAGTGCCTATAAAGAATGGCAGGAAGACTCATAACTAGTACAAAGTCCCTTCCCTTTTCAATAGTTTTACAAACGCTGAAAACTAAGGAGATGTTGCCTTCCATTATTCAGGAAATAGTGATTTAGGTTAAGATTGTTCTACAGATATTAAGAAAGAGAAAGAAATTACAGTTCATTTTGCATAAGGCTTTTTCACAGCCCATGTCCTTGTAAGGATGACTATCCTTGAAAATGAGAGCTATAGGAAATCATGTAAAAGCCTGTGGATATGAGTCATGGGGAAAAGACCAAGTATTAGCTTGTTCTTATTTAAAATTAATAGATGGAATTTAAAGACTTGATGGGAACTTTTCATATAGGCAGAAAGAATGAAAAACTGCGGGGAAATTGGAAAGCATCCAAAATAGGCTTGGCAAGAACTTTTAGCATAAATGGTAGAAAACCACCATAAATTATAAGGAGAATAAAAAATAAAAAAAAAAAGAAGAAAAGAAAAGGAAAGGAAGGAAGGAAGATTATAGGTTTTATCATGACTAAATCATTGCTATACATCACATCAACATGATCATCATCACAATGATGACACCAAGCTGTGCGGTGCAGTCCACACGCTGGAGGGAAGGGATGTCATCCAGAAGGAACATAACAAGCTTGAGAGGTGGGCCATGTGAACCTCATGAAGTTCAACAAAGCAAAGTCCAAGGTCCTGAGCATGGGTTAGGCAATCCCAAAAACAAATGCAGACTGACCAGAAACTGGATTGAAAGCAGCCCTGAGGAGAAGGATTTGAGAGTGTTGGTTGATGAGAAGCTCAACATGACCCAGCAGTGTGCGCTTGAGCCCAGAAATTAACTGTGTCCTGGGCTGCATCAAAAGGAGTGTGACCAGCAGGTCGAGTGAGGTGATTCTGCCTCTTTACTCCACTCTTGTGAGACCTCACCTGCAGTGTTGTGTCCAGTTCTTGGAGCCCAAACATAGGAAGGACGTGGACCTGTTGGAACAAGTCCAGAGGAGGCCACGAGGATGATCAGGAAGTTGGAGCACCTCCCATATGAAGACAGGCTGAGAGAGTTGGGATCGTTAAGCTGGGAGAACAGAAGGTTCTGAAGAGACCTTAGAGCAGCTTCCAGTGCCTAAAGGGGCTGACAAGAAATCTGGAGAAAGACTTTTTAAAAGGGCCTGCAGGGACAGTACAAGGGGGAATGGCTTTAAACTGCCAGAGGGGAGATTCAGATTAGATATTAAGAAGTTTGTTACTGTGAGAGTGATGAGGCCCTGGCACATGGTGCCCAGAGAAGCTGTGAATGCTCCAATCCTGGCAGTGTTCAAGCCCAGGCTGGATGGGGCTTGGAGCAACCTGGTCTAGTGGAAGGTGCTCCTTCCCATGGCAGGGGGTTGGAACTGGATGATTGCTAGGGTCCCTTCCAACTGAAATCATTCTAAGATTCTATGACTATTGCATAGCAAAAGCCTTACTGCATGAGCTGTTCAAACTTCCCTGGTTTATGGGGAAAGATGTGGAATGTTGTCCCAGACATCTAGTCAATTTCTATATTAATTAATATGCACCTCCTCACTCAATATTCTTCTATACTGAAATCTGGGCGAACACAAAATATTCTGGCTCTCTGAAACATTATGCAGGCAGCAGACCTTTCTGGAGCCAGACATGGTTGCTAGAAGCTCTGGACAACCAAGTGGTCAGTTCACTAAACTGGCACCAAAATAATAATAATAAATAATAATAATAAAACCAACAATAATAATAGGCTCTGGTTTTCTTTGCAAAAGAAAGGCATTATTCTGTGGTTTTATCCAGTTGCAGCCAAGGTTCTGCAGAGAATAAAGGCAAGAAGGCTCTTTGACAGACTGAATCCTGCAGAAGTTTTCTACATCAGCCAGAATTAGGGCTGAGTAGCTGACTGAATCTTAATTTCTACAGCAAAATGAATAATTTAAATCACACTAACATGAACTCATGGTAAAATTTCCTTTAATATCTTGTTGCTATTTTCACAGTTTCTATATTTCCCTGGCTTAAATTACTCAAAGTCAACTAGTTTTCCTTCATACTTTTAAGACAACTTCGACATCTTTTTTAGAATGTCCTCTGCCAGGTAAAGAAATATAAGTATCAGTTTCAAACAAATTGTGTCTAAAGCTGTGTCAGCATCTCTGAAGAGAGCTCGTGTTGGAAGGGCAGATCTTTCTTCAGTGCAGCTGCTCTTTTCCTCCTTGAGAACGTTGTTGAATCAATTACGATTGGGTTATTCAGAATCATAGAATCATAGGATAGTTAGGGTTGGAAAGGACCTTAAGATCATCGAGTTTCAACCCCCCTGCCATGGGCAGGGACACCTCACACTAAACCATCTCACCCAAGGCTCTGTCTAACCTGGTCTTGAACACCACCAGGGATGGAGCATTCACAGCTTTCCTGGGCAACCCATTCCAGTGCCTCACCACACTCACAGTAAAGAATTTCTTCCTTGTATCCAATCTAAACTCCCCCTGTTTAAGTTCTGGGAACTCTCTCAAAATATATGAAAAAACAATGGTTTTCAACTCAAGCCTTCAGGCTTTAAGGAGTAATCCCTGCTGGAGAAGCTTTGTTTCTTTTCTGCTACAAACTATTATGGTGTTTTGTAAGACTGACCTCTTCCAAGCTGAAGAATTTTTACCTCCATGCTGCTCCCTTTCAGTGTTGTTTTGTATACTAATGTCTACCTTGTACTCAGATTGTCACAAAACCTGCAACAAGAAGTCCCTGATCATTTGGTGAAAAAAAAAAAAGGACACTTTGATCAAGTCATCCAGTCACATGTTTTATTCATCCTTCAGCTTTTCACTTGTTTAACTCAACCTTTGCTCTTTTAAATGAAGGATGATGCTGCTGTCCCTTTGGTCTATATTCAACAGTATTTAAAGTGTGATATCAAAATAAGGCTCCTTCAATGTGAGGTTTGGGTCAGAGGAGAATAAGGTTTTCAGTGATCTGTAAAGTATGTGAGCCCTATGACTAATCCCCATGGAAGCATTGCTCCTTCTTGAATTCATTTAGGGAAATAGGATGGAATTTGATAATTACTTGCTTGTACAAAAGCACCACCAACATATTGTTTATCCTTTCCCTAGTGATGGATCAGCCACTTGAATCAAAAGATTAAGTGAATCCAAACTTCTTTGCAGGAATAGGTTGGCTACCTCAGATGTCTGCATTCCCCTTTTTCTCCAGGCTGCTAATAGACATAAAGACTTTAAGAATAAGGAAAAGGTTTTATCCTCTTTATCCATGATTATATTCTACATCACAGCTCACGTTATGGAGCACAGATTTAGTCTATGGTGATCACACTATGAAACAGAAGTATCTCTTCCCATACTTCCCTGAGTTTGTACTCACCATTTTCACTGTATGAGCATAGTCATCAGGCTTTTGTTTTCAATCACTCTGCAAGCAACCTCACAGACACAGGCAAATGCTAAATTCAGTTCAATTCACTTGTGTTTGCATTAATTGGCTGGTTAATGTGAAATGTATCCCATAAGACCACCCACATTGTGCAACTGAACACTTTGTCAGGGAGTACACTTTGTTGAAGATGCTCATCACTAATGAGCCTCAGATTCCTTCCTTGCATAAGCAAATTTCCCATTCCACATAGCAATTATGTAAATGAAGGTAAAATTCCTGATAACTTCCACTGATTCCTCTCAGTTCATGATTAAAAAGATGAAAAACATTAAATAACTTTCAGTCTCGGGAAAGAGCTGGATACCCAAACTAAAAAAATAGGGGTTTTTGAAAGATATTTTTACATGGGCTTTCCTCTTTACCCAAAAAAAGACAACAGTAAATGGATGAAAACCCACCTCCAGATGATATTGTTCAAAGTTAACTTCATTGTGTTGTCACTCAATTTCCTGTTGCAGTTAAGTACTGCCAAAACCAAGCACTGTGCAATATAAACAGTGAGCAACATTCTAGATTAAATCTATTTGATATGACATGAAAGCCTTCCAGTTGTTCGCATAATTTAGAGGCAGTCCATTACATGAACATTTTTGTGGCCTTCACCACATCCTCACAGTGAGTTCTTCACCTGCTTTATCCCTCACAGTGCTGATTGTAGATACTGTTCACCCATTTACAGGTGAGAACCTGAGGCAGAACATGGCTTAGGCTCTTCTCCTGAGGAGTATTCAATGTAAGCCAATGTAAATTGGGTCTTTGAGGGACTTTGAAGATCTGAATCTAAGTGTCTTGTCTAACAGTGTAGAGAAAGCCTTTTGGAGAGTAGGAAATTGCAGCCAGATCTCACAGTTTAGTGGCAGTCTAGACTCCCTATTCTTTCTCTTCCTAATATTGTAGAAATATTTGTTACTGGAAATCAAAAGAGGCAAAAATTTGCAGTTTAATTTGGTTTTATTAAAACCTAAAATGAAATTCTGAAAAATTAAAAAAAATATAAATCCCCAATTTCCTATTATGATCCACAAACAAATGAAATTCATTATAGAAACATAGATCTCTGCTTTTGTTTCCTGTGTCTAGCACTAGTATGAAAGCACATGGTAATTGCTTGGATCCTGTCAGAGGTCCTTTATAGGCTTTTATAATCTAAATCTTGGGACTCTGAGCTCAGATGAGTGTAATTTCAATCAAATATTATTGTTTATTTTAACACAGAGATCCTTATTGTTTTACTTCTTCAAGAGATTTTTTAATCTCCCACTGTCCTGGGTTCAGCAGTAGCAGTCATGTTTCTTCTTCTTGGTAGCTGGTGCATTGCTGTGTTTTGACTTTCAGCCTGGGAACAGAACTGATAGTGATGTTTTGGTTTGGCCAAGGACTTTGTGAGCCTCATGCTCTGCCAGGGAGGAGGGGAAGCTGGGAGGAAGCAGAGACAGGACACCTGACCCAAACTGACCAAAGAGCTATTCCATACCACAGCACGTCATGCCCTGGATGTAACTGGGAGTTAGCCGGAAGGGCTGGGAGACTGCAGGGTTGGAGGAGGTATGGGTCGATGCTTGGTCGGGCTGAGGGGGGGGCAAGTTATCGGTCGGCTGGTGCTGAGGTGTTGTACTCTCTTCCCTTGTTATTTCCTTTATCATTATTATCATTGGTGGTAGCAGTAGTGATTTGTGTTATACCTTAGTTACTAAACTGTTCTTATCTCAACCCGTGGGAGTTGCATTCTTTTCGATTCTCCTCTCCGCCCCTCCGGGAGTAGGGGGAGGGCAAGAAAGGGGGGAAAGTGAGTGAACGAGTTACCTGACGACACCCACAAATATAACAGCTACATTATTAGTGGTCAAATGGTGTTCATAGAATCATAGAATGGTTTGGCTTGGAAAGGATCATCTTAAAGTCATCCAGTTCCAACCCCTTATCATGGGCAGGGAACCTCACACTAGACCATGTTACCCAAGTCTCTGTCCAAGCTCGCCTTGAACACCTCCAGGGATGGAGAATTTACCACTTCTCTGGGCAACCTGTTCCAGTGCCTCACCACCCTCACAATAAAGAACTTCTTCCATATACCTAACCTGAACTTCCCCTGTTGAAGTTTGAACCCATTACCCCTTGTACTGTCATTACAGTCCCTGATAAAGAGTCCCTCTGCAGTATCCTTATAGGCCCCCTTCAGATACTGGAAGGCTGCTATGAGGTCTCCACGCAGCCTTCTCTTCACCGGGCTGAAGAACCCCAACTTTCAGCCTATCTTCATATGGAAGGTGCTCCAGCCCCTGATCATCCTCGTAGTTTCCTCTGGACTTGTTCCAACAGCTCCATATCCTTCTTATGTTGAGGACACCAGAACTACACACAGTGCTCCAAGTGAGGTCTCACCAGAGCAGAAGAGAGGGACAGCATCACCTCCTTCGACCTGCTGGTCACACTTCTTCTGATGTAGCCCAGGATATGATAGGTGTTATTACACTATTTCCTACTACTTAAAAGGAAGGGAATTAAACTTTGATATTTCTGAGTAGGTCACATGGTGAAAACTCAAATTCTAACTTCCACATACTACTTAGAATAGAGCCTACTGATGAGGCTTCCTAGATCCAAATTAGTCCAGGACTACCACCCAGTTGCAACCACTAGTCCTGAATAAAACTTTCAAGACAGGATCTGTCACTTCTCATTTTTGTCACAGAAAAGGCAAACAACTAATTTAAGTTGCTTTTTTTCTTATGACCAGTTAAGAGAAATTAAGACCTAATGGCAGAAAAAAAGCTTATAACCTAAAATTCATGCTTCAGTTATGTGGAATTAAGTCCCTCCAGTGTTATGTATGAAGGAAACTTGTGCTATAATATTAGACTACTCAATGTGACTCTGAGACTACTCAAGTCTATAATTAATATTAAGACCATGTGAGAAACTCCCTTTTCTCTTCCTGAGACTGTTAGTTGAAGTACAATGCCAAGACCAGAATAGATGGAAGAGATGATTCAACTATATCAGGGGTAAGGTAGAAACTGTAGACATAAGCAAAACTCAAATCCAAAACAAAGTGCTATGTGATATATATTTATCTAAGTGGTTTTTAAAGATAAGAGATATAGATGGATAGACATAAACAGACAAATCCAGGAAGTCATAGGTGATATTAGTCACCATGTGTGGAAGTACTCTCAGCACAACTTTAGGGTACACTTGCATAAGGCCTTCACCTTCACAGCAGTGGCATTACTGTTTGGAAACATCATACTAGTCAGTGGAAAGACAGGAGGTTTAGGGAGAGTTGCATTGAAATACCTCACTTAGCATTTCCAATTATTTCCATGCATAAAACTTGACCTCCAGTTATACTTTTTTCCAGCTCCTGAATTGCAGAAAGAACACAGGATTTTTGGCCTATAACTGTGCATACTTTGGGTAGCTTTTTTTGGTGAAAATTACTTAAAGAAACCTGACATTATAGAATCATAGAATCACAGACTGTTTAGAGAAACTACCTTAAAATCCCCTAGTTCTAACCCCCTGTAATGGGCAGGGACACCTCCCACTAGACCAGGTTGCTCAAAGCTCCATCCAACCTGGCCTTGAACACTGACACAATACCGATGACTACACAATAGAGCATGCTGCACATACACCTGAGATAAAAGGCAGCAAGCCTCTATCAGAGCAAGAGCCAGGATGAATAATGTACAATGTGCTGACAAAGGAACTTTCATCAGGAATATGTTGCTCTCAGGAGGCAAGTTATTTTAGGGAAAGTGTTGTATTAGGTCACAGAATGTACCAGGTCAGAGCTATGCTAAAGATATTCAATATGTTTTTGTGCTTCACAGTACAGACACAAACTCTTATTTTGCCTCACAAGAACTTGGCCTTAAATCTGAGTTAACTCGCAGTCTCAAGGCATGCTGAGATGTGCAGATGAAAAGTGCTTTTCTGAAGTGGTAAGACCTGGTAGCTGTTGCTGAATAAATACCAAAACTCATTAACCAATGTATCTGAGGTACTTATAATGAAATAGTTCTTTTTCCCCACATTTTTCATCGGTTTCCCCTGCTGCTTCTGAAGACATAGATATGTGTCTTCTCCATATACATTGTAGGTATTAATCTTGATAAGCATATAAAATAAGTAGGTGTGGGGAGTGAAGGTGATAAGATTTGCACGAAAAAGAGTTTGGGAAAGAGCTCTGAGGCCTTGGTGCTTGACAAGCCCTGGGGCTGTGAGCTGGACCGTTGAAGGACAGAGAAGGTAAATCAGCAAGCCTTGGGAGGATGGGCCAGGATGTAGTTGTGACAGGAATCTCAGTTGGAGGGCAGAGGATGTAGGGGTTGTGAGAGTGTCTGCAACATTGTGATTGGACTATTTACCTGGAGAGTTTCACAGTGGGCAGTGGGATTGAACATTGTATGTATGTGCAGGTTGGGAAAGTACCGAAAAAGGGGATAAAAAGAGCTTGGTGGTAATAAACGAGGATTTGAGTCTCTGCATCAACTTGAGTCCGTGTCGTGAAATGCTGCAAGTAGGTTTCTAGTTTCCTTTGTGCGTAATTAAAACCCCAGATAGACACTCCTCCACTTCCTTACTGTGCCACCTACACTGGAGTGCTGAGGGCCAGCACCTTCCACCAAACTAACCTTTGTTTCTTGCCATGAAGGACTATGGAACTGGTGACACTACAGAGCCACTGGCTGTATTCAGATGATGAAAAACAGAAGCTGGTCCATTCTGCAGATTTTCTAAATGCATATTAGTTATTTCTGGCAGGTTAATGTATAGAGATGTGGGACAAATGTTTTAATGAGCAGAATTATGCTCTTAATTTTGGATGTGGTACAGCAGCTATGATGATGTTGCAGCATACTTCCATTTAGGACACAATCCATATTCAAAAACCTCCCACCTAGAAGAAAAGTCAGTGGTTTTAATTACGTTAACAGACTCCCAGATTACTGTTACTACAACTCATTATGCAGTGTGTGGTAGAAATAGTAGGTCAAACATTTGCCTCTTTGGATCCACTGTATTACTCTCAAAAATGTGAACCACCCAAAGTTTCAAGACCGTAAATAATACTGTGCTCTCCTACATTGTCACATACCCCAAAATATCAAAGTTCCTTTTATTAAGTAATTAAGTTTCACAATAACCTTATGATACAGATACAATTAACCCCATTACACATATGGGGAAATTAAAACAGAAGGAAGCTGACTACTCAAGATCAGAGCTGGAAAAATGAGCCCAGACATCATAGGAATTAAGGACCAGTAAATCTTCCTGGATCCTCACAAATAAGCCAACTATCATATACCATATAGGGACATTTATAACTTCAGCACAGCTCAATGCTACAGACAGTCGGGGGGGTGTATCTGTTAAGCTCTGTCCTGAGGTTTTGTTTCTTGTTTTGACTGGCTTGAGTGTCTACATTGGATGTGGGGCACTGGGTATATCCATTGGTTACCATCCGTATCTGCCATAATTTAATTTCTGTGTCCTTTCTTTGTTTAACCAATTGAAATGTCAGTAACACAAGGTTCTTCTCTACACTATACTTCCAGCTGAGTTCCTCTTGTAAAAGAACCAAATGCTGAAGTTTCTTCGAACTAAATATGAGTAACACGATTTCATGACTCCTCCTTAACCTTTTGTCAAAGAGAGAATAAGAACAGGCTTTGTAGGCAGCAAACGGTTCAAGGCTGCTGTTCAAAGCAGATTCACTCTCCATACAAACAGATGCTGGCAAGCGAAGTCTAAAGCAAAACCAGCATTTTCACACTGAGACATATGGTCCAATGCCAAAACTGATCAGTGCATCTTGGACACTGCTGTAGTAGGTTGCTAGGTACTGCTGGACAAGCTGCCTACAGCACGTTTCAAAGGCCCTGCTGCAGATGGGAGACAGAGTTATGAGAGGACCTACTCAGTATGACCTTCCTTTAAGGGCAGTACACACATAATCAGTGAGAAAGCGATTTGACACTAGGCATGAATTTATATCATTACACACATCCCATCTGTGCCACATACCATCACACACATACCATCCCAACCCAGCTTTAGATCAAAATGAAATGTAAACATTTAAAGAGCAATCTCAGTCCAGCAAAAGTGCTCATACCTAAATGGACCGATTTATTCATTCATTTCTTCTCACACTTAATGGATATATAAGGCAACTGTAAGAACAAAATTGACATTGCTGCATTCAAATCCATACTCTTTGTTCATGCTGGTCATGATAATTCATACTAAAAATTGTAGAATGAGAGGATGGTTTGGGATGGAATGGATCTTTGAAGTTCACCTAGTTCCAAAACCCCCTGCTGTGGACAAGGACATCTTTCACTAGATTATGTTGATCAAAGCCCTATTCAACAGATTGAATCTGATTTTCCGTAGTTTCTTTCAGCAGTAAACATAATGCAAAGAAGATGAAGGCTAACTAAAACTACAAGAGAAGGAGACATCAGATGTCTCTAATTACAGCTGCTAGAAAGGCAATGGCTGTTCCTCTTGTTTCTACTATAAAAAGTTATCAACAGAAAGAAGGGTAATCCTTTCTCTCAAGTGGAAATGAAAACAACAACAAAAAAGACAAACCAAACCCCAGAGCAACGCCCCCAAAACACCCTTTTCTCTTAAAAATAAACATTGAACATCCTTCTACAAAGTTATGCCACAGTTCAAACACCAGAACTGTGCTTTGTGCACAAAACACTAGCTAAAGTTCAATGGCTTAGGTTCAGAGGGTATCAGACTAGCTATAAAAAGGATCCTCTCTGAACAGAAAAGAATCTATGAAAAAAATCCCAGAACTTTTCCCTCTCATTGTGGCATCATTATTCTACTTGGGACATCAGTTTTCTATTGGTGGGAGATTTTCAATCACCAGCTAGAGGGTATAGCTCTATAGTTATTTGGATTCTTGTTGTTTATCCTACATATTTGAAGGTTATGATGTTATGCATGTATTTGCATCTTTGAAGCAGTACCATCTTTTACAGATAAGACAGACACAAGGACACACAGTTTGTCCTGCTCTCTGTGTTTCCTGTTTTAATCTGTAGGCCCCAGGATTTTTCAGAGCAGCCCCTGTCAGTGTTATCGATGGGAAACTAAACCAACCAGCACTCCTTGGCTAGAATAGTAATTTAAGCAAACTCTTCTGAAAGGTGCACATGTACACTTGAATGCACAGAAAATTCTCTCATTTTTTCTAAGTTATGGTCATGTCTAATGCACAATATTATGCTTCAGAGCTACTGACCACAAAGTAAGGTCCTAGAGATCTGTTAATAGCTGAACCAAAAGGTCAGTTTTTGGTCCACCAAAATTAAAGCCTGGTTTTTATTTCCCAGTATATTCTTTGTCCATCAATCTCCATCTATGGTCCATTTATTCTTCGCTCATCTATGGTGAAAATGCAATCATAGTTTTAGTCTTACAAAATATAAACAAACTACATCACTTCCACGTTTTCCTTTTCAATTAATAAATCATTTTGCCATTCCAAAAGGAAAGTCTTTTTTTTTCCTGTTAATAAAGAAAATAATAAGAAAGTTGTTCCCTCACTGAAGTCATCTCCTAGCTCTTTTATTTTTATCCTGAGAAACCATTTGGAAGCATTATGCAAAACGTGAATCAAGTTATTATCTTTGATTATTTGCTGGGAAAGACAAGGGTACCATTTGCTCTCTGTTGACCTTGTCACCTTTCCTACTTTTCACTGTTACGTGCCTAATTTGCACAGACACATGAAGGCACAAAGTGAAATCACAGCCTTTTTATGCCAGCTCATTTACAAGTACAATGGGAATGCCTCCCTCTGCAAAAGTTCCTGTAACTTCTTTTATAGTAAACGGACAGAAATAGGTGTGATTCAACTCGTCTTAAAATAGACATGTTAAATTACTCCCTCAAATTACTTTTTTCTCTCCTTTGACTATAAAGAGAGACTGATTTGCTTAGGTGGAGACACCCACAGCATAGACATCAGAAGTTAGATAAGATGATTTTTATCCTTAGTCACAGGTTTACAGGGCTTCTTCCATCTTACAGCTATAACTCAGGCTACTTATGATTTATTGCCTGCCCTTAGAATACAGCCTAACACATCATTACAAGACAACCGTTTCCTGCTAGTACAGAAAACTTGGAGAAAAAAGTTTTGTTAGAAAGCTTATATATGAATCATGTAAGATACCCTTCCCAGGAAAGAACCACTTTACCTGGAGCTGTCAAGAATATATATATATATATATATATATATATATGTTTCAACTAATGAATATCTACTTCTTACACTGGAACTGTCATCTATAGATCTCAGAACATTTGAATCCTAATTTTTTATGATCTTCTGTGTTCCATAGTTACTAGGACATCCTGATGACCTATACTCTCAAGAAGCCATCACTCCCTGTGGCATATCTGTAATGATTTGCCTAGCAGAACATTGGGAAATAATCCACCATCTGTAAGTATTTTTAAAGACAAGCTTAGAGATACTTGTGGTCCCCATTCAAAAATAGAGCTGCACCTTCCTGAAACTATAGCCATTTAGTTAATACTACTTAAGACCCCAGTGTCTTTCAGCTCAGATGACTGGTGTGACATTTTATCCATCACCTCAACTGGGTAGCAAAACCTTCAATCCAGAATGACCTGCTAAATCTGAAGGTAAAACTATGAAGAGGCTGATGTGACCAAGAATGTCATCTTGGTCAAACAAGCTTCTTACTTGAATCCTCTAACACATGGCTACAGTTATGCTGCATGCTAAACATGGTTTAAAGGTGGGCTTGACAATGTTGGGTTTATAATAGGACTCAATGATTTTAAAGGTCTTTTTCAACCTAAAACTATCCTATGATTGTATGAAACACTCAGTTGTGAGTCTGCTTTTTTCTTAACTAACATAAATGCAGCATAGTAACATCTTCTGCAGAGTTTTCTGGTGTTTTTATAGACCTCTATTCTGTATGTTGTGTTCCCTCTGCTACCCAGAGGGGATATGAGGTTATTACAGCTGTCAGTTGCTCATTACTCTCCCAAGTTCACAGTGAATTCAGGAGAAGCAGGACAAAGTTTCAGGTTTATCTGTTATATCTGTAGAAAGACAATATACCTGTTATTCAGTCTTAGCACTAAATCTGCTCTTCCATTCCTGCAGGTACTTGGAGCTCACAGGAATTTATAACTCCCATGAACTGCTAAGGTAAACCTATTCTGGTTTGATGACAGATTTGAAAGAGCTTTGCTGGTAAAACAGGGTTGTCTCATGCATAGAATTATGAGTACATTTTGTGGCTTTGCCTCCTGTGTTCTATACAAAATTGATATATACTAGTTCTAACAGCTGACTGCAAAGATTTTAACAATTTGTCACAAGCTATATGTTTTATAATGTAACTGCACTTTTTTTGGCACTCAGTGAACAAGAAATATTGTAACTTATTGCAGATTTGAAGCTCTGTTAGGTTATTTAGTTGGCCCATTTTGACATTCCAGTTTCAGAGTTATCTTTCTGCTGAAACTTTAGTGTTATAGGCTAAAGAAAAAAGAAAAAGAAAAAAAAAAGACTGAAGCAATACAAATGATCAGTGACTTCTGAAAATGCAGACTCTAAAGGCAACGAATCAGGGCTGAACCTGCCACATTTATCTACATGCGCTGAGTTCTATATCTGTTTTTTAGAAGGCTTGAAAACTCGGTTACTGAAGTCTGATAAATACACATTCTTTAGCAAAGGAGTACTCATGCAGACACTCCATTTTTACAATTGAGCTAAAATCAGCCTGCTTTGAAAGTGCAAAGACAACATTTTTTAGGCACAAACTCTTTCAATGCATCATCATTTTCCTATTTAAATGTTTGAAATGACTTGGTTTAGTTTTGAAAAACTATGTTTAGCATATACATATTTAGAATAAATGCAGATGTTATATTTAGTTTAAATAAATTCTAAAGAAGACAAAGTTCAGAAATGTTTTCTCTCTCAGCGTGACTTTTGATTAAAGCTGCACATTTTTTGAGATGAATCCTGTACCTTAACCTTGCCTTTTGGCATTTTGAATTAGCCTCATGGAAAGAATTACATAAAACTACCTCTCCACCAATACTTAGATTCAGTGATGATAAAAAGCAAGATGTGCTATTAATTTCCTTGTATGAAAGACCCTAACATAAGTACAGTAGCTTATCACTGTATTGCTCTATAAGCTAATGACTTTCTCAGACACACTGAAATACGAGATGATGGAATAGCTACCCCACTTCAGCAATAAGTTTTGTCTTTGCTTTCTCAAATACATAATGTTTTGTCAAAATAAACATAATCTATGCTTTTTGTATTGTTTATATATTTTTCCAAATTCATTACCTGTTCCCTAAGAACCTTGTTCAGTTAGAGAATTCATGTCTGAAAATAATCTTGTGCTTTGGAAACTTAAGTGAGCAAATACCCATTTGTTTTGTTACCTAACTCTGTAGCTGACACTATATATTTATTCCAAAGATTAATTCAGATGAGAGAATTGCCTGAGTAAAGTATGGAACAGCACAGTAGGACACCACTTATTTTTTTCAGCAGTGCATTGCAGGAGGAAACAGTTGTCTGGATGCAATTCACCTCCTGAATTAGTGTAAATTACAAGACTGAACTGTACATTAGACTGAAGGCAGCAAGGATCACTGTGTGGGGAAATCAAAAACATGCAAGTAAACCTGTAAAAGAAGAGAGCTCTGTGAAGGCGAAACCATACTGGAATGATAGGTCTGAAAAAGCTGTATGGCCTATTTAACTACAGAGATGAAGGTCATTTTTGGCCTCAAGCAGCAGAAATACTGCATTGGAGCACTGCTTCTGAACAACTGGACTCTGTTTCTGCCAGACCTTCAGGTGGCCACTGATGACAGGTTTGTGTCTCAGACTGACTGCCTAGAGGAAGAGACTTGTGGCACATGTTGGTGCTTACAGGTCTTTCAGAGTTCTTGCCTCCTCCACTGACAAGGTCTCAATTTTGAGCTGTGATGCTGCTCTGCATCTCCAAAACCATTGCTTAACCCCACTGCCATCTGCATGGTCTGCCCAAGCTTCTGGAGGGGAGAAACAAAGGTGTCCTGCACAGTTCAGGGTCTGCAATGGAAAATCTCCCAGCCACAAATACGTATTTTCAGCTTCCATTCCTTTGGCCTATGAAAAAGCCTTGACTGGAAGAAGTCTGGGACATACACACAGAAGTAACACATCAGTCAGAGATATCTTCGGTTTACTGCTTTTCATCTTTTTCTTTGGTTCCATTCTTCTTCTCTCTTGGAATATCATAGAATAGGCATTCCAAGAAAGAATACTTGAATTGTGGATTAACAATTCTTAAAATGCCTGACCATCTTGTATAATCTCACAGCTAATGAGGTTCCCTAAGACAACTCATCTCTAAACTTCTCTCACAGTAAGGTCCTCTCTAGATATAATTTGTATTTGACAGGTATGTTTTATTTTATACATAAAATGCATATTTGTTTTCAGATTACTTTAATAATCTTTTAAAAGAAACTCATGGGTTTGTTAAAGCATGAATCTCTCCCCTTCCCTTCCCCCCTTTTCTCATACTTCAAAAGCAATAAACTTGTCCTCACTTAATGTAAGCAGAAATTACCTTTCCAAAAGTTATTGAAACTAATGACTGCAATTTCTTACTGTTTCACAAGATTGGGTCTCTTTCTTCTTGCTCTAATGAGCAACTAACTGCAAATGCTTGTTTTGACTAAGTCAAGAATCCATTTACAATAAAAGATTTTTCTTGAATCATCTTAGTAGAATTCCTTCACCAGGAACTTCTTTGAGATATTGAAACGCTCCCTAATAGAGACTAGAATCACTAATTGTTCCATAAAAACAAGCACAAAGCATTAAGGCAGATATCACAAATACAAATAGCCCCTTAAATTAGGTCTTAGGTGCAAGGTAGCCACAGATCAACATTTAATTTATAAGAGAAGGCAGACACAGGCTACTGCGTTATTCTTTGTTTTCTCCTACTTTCCTATGTCACAATTTTAAATTATGCTATTTTTTTCTTGTCACTTAATGTCAAATAATTTCATTTTATGAAAAATCATCAAACTACGTGCACATGAAGCACCTCTACATCACCAGTCAAAAGAGTTAAAGTATAATAGCAGTCATCGGTACCTTTTCTTGACTTGTCTGGAACACATATTGCATCTTATCTCCCCAGACTTATATGAGATATATTAAGGAAGATCCGCATTCCTCAGCTGTCATTGGCTTTCTGTACTTCTAGACAATAACCCAATTTAATTGACTAGAATGAGATGGAGCACTGCTACAATCTAATAAGGAATAAACTGGCAGGTAATATTTTTTCTTAAATACTTCATACTGCTTGTAATTAGATTCTCTGGCCAAGTTTTCAGAAATATTTGTCTGTTTGAAAAGTTTTGAAAACTGACAATGTGGTACATCTGGATGAGAGAAACAAAAGAAATCTGAACACAAATCAAAGTCCTAAGTAATTTCTTTAGTTAATATTCACCACCAAAACAGTTTCCTTGGCCTGTAAGGTAAACAGCTAGGCAAGCAGATGGGCAAGCAGCTTTCCATGGTTGCAGTACGTGAGAATGAGGCATAGTTGGTCTAAAACCAGAACGTTTAAAAAAAAACCTGACTGCAACTTCCACTAATAAAGAATAATTCTCTCTCAGCAGCAATGCTTCCAGGAGGTGTGTAGATTAGTGTGAAACACTGCAGAGGAAATGAAAATGTGTACTTTTCCAGAGATTTGACTTAGTTGGCATCTTCAACCGTGTAATCTACCCTCATATTCTTTATAGATACGCTGCTAAGATTTATCTCATGCATACCATCTTCCTTAAGTAATTCTCATTTATACTGCTTTCCTGGTCTCCACCATTTCCCATTCTTTCAGGTGGGGTAGGAAATCAATTTAAAACAGCTAATCGTAACTATTTCTGACCAGTGTTATTCTCGCAGTGTTTTAATCAGTGACTTTTAATCAATGGGTTAACTTTAAAATAAAAATATTTTAAAGATATGTTTTTAAGGTCCTGAACTCTTTTATCTAGTCTCTATAACCTGGAAATCAGTGAATCATAACTTCCATGAATTCTAAAAACAGTTCCAAAATATAGGACAGCTGAAAACTGAAAACTTACTTAAGGCACTTAGTGGATAATAAAACAACTCAACCAATGAGATAATTATACAAATGTGCAACCGTGAGGTGTGCAACTGTGAGGTGGCATATTCTCTTTCCCTGTTCCTTTAGCTGTTTGTGCTTAATTCATGTAGATTCAGCCCACCATATGCTGCAGGTGGACACCATCACATGGTGGCATATGTAAAAGTCCCATAAATTCACTCAAGAAGGCCTTGCTGGCATTTAGTTTTAAGATATGTCTGCATTTGCTCAGCCCTGCAGAACCAATGCTGAGGCCAATGGTGTATGTGCTGTTATGAGATGCACAAGAACAAGTAGAGAGCATCATTTTTTCATTATAACCCAAAAGCAGGCTGCATCAGTCATGACATCTATTCAAAGACAGGAAGCTAAAGGTCATGAGGGGTTTAAAACCTGAATGAGAGCAATTAAAGACTTTGCAGGACAAGCCTCATTCTTTCTCTTCTTTTAATTGTTGAGAAAGTCTTTAGGAAAGCTACCTTGCTAAAAATGTGTAGTGGTATGAATGAAATGTATATATTTTTATGAATATATATATGAGTGTACATATGTACAGCATACATATGTTCAGGCAACCTGACTCAATATAAGCTAATGTCAGCCTTGATGAACTAAAGGACCAAATCAGAGGAGATACTGGGCTCCAGAATGACTTCCCTTTGCTTCAGCTGTAGCACATAGCCCATTCTTTTCTCACAATGTAGACAGAATACTTCCAACATGTGGACCCTGTAATAGGTTGTCAAGGCCTCCTGTATACCCTGTTGGTCCTGCGTCATAGATGGAGTCTTTGCTAGGCAGATTTGGCTGGCAACCACCAATACAACGAAAGGGTTTGGCCTCTGTTTTTGAAAGCATCTAGTAGGAAGCAAACATTGCTAATGCTGTCAGTTCCCATGGGTTTATCATAAATCCCGCAATATTTAATGAAAAAGCCACATGTAGTGGAAGATAAATACTATCTCTTTATTTTATATATTTCCATATTTTATATATTTTATTACTATCTATATTCACAGATATTACTTTATAAAATTACATAATTGTTTTCAAAATATCTTCCAGTTCTTATAGATGAACCCTATGAACCTGAAAAGGAAAATATAGAAAATACTTCCTTTAAACCTAAGTCATGAATCCCACCTATTTTGCATTCATTCTCATTGCTGAGGAAGGAGTTTATTCACTATTTTATAACACCCTTGTTTTGTTGCAGTACAACTTTAATAGGTGTGTCTTCCTGAAACATGCACAACAATTCAATTAGTTCCATCCCAGCTATCTCCATACTGAGAAAGATCAGTGGCATGAGAACCAAAAGAACGTTATTGCGTGTTTGCCTTCAAGTTCAGACCCATTAAATGACTCTTGCAGACCTATGAAATCAATTAGGAAGTACTTGTGAAAATAGCCAAGGAAAAACTGTTTAAACCCTTAACAGCTTAAATATCCACGTCTTGATGCCCTATAAAGCTATTAGGCTTGAGTCTGGATTGCATTAGCACTATGAAAGTCAGTTGCTAATTCTGTAACCACACAGCCTCTCTTGCCTCTCTCCTGTCCATGCTTTTACATAAGTTGCTTTTAACTGGGGTGAAAGAAGAGGAGACACTTAAGAAAATACTAATCTGAATGAAAAGTAAACAGAGAAAGTCATTGAGTTTCTTCCTTAAATAATGCAGCCATGCCTGGTTCAATGCAGAATATGAGTAGTTTGGGGGGGTTTACTGCAGGTTCTTGAGGGTTTTTTTACCCATAGAATGTAGAATTGCAGCTATCTTCATACTGGGAGTATTCCATTAGTTCAAGAATAGTTATGCCAGAAACTACTGTAATTTGAGGACATTTCCAGAGAGCAAAGGAACTCCAGGGGATTCTGGATATGCCAAGGGTGAATTATACTGGAAGGTGATGAAAAATAATTTTCTTTCTTCTTTGGAGATTTTCATACGAAGAGGTTTTCCAAACCTGGACTACATTATGTATTTATTTCCTAAAGATATTTCTTTATTCGAATTCTGAGTCTGGGAAATCTTTTCAGGTGATTTCTTCATATTTTTGTACAAATTTTTACATTTTATACAAATATAATTTGTCTAATCATTTTGCATTTATATGTATCTTTGTATTAGAATGCCTTTTCATTGAACCAGACTTCCAGACTGAAAAGTACATTTTGCTCAAGAACCTGTAATCCACAGAACAATATTAAACTGGAAAATTCTCAAATTTAAGAATTAAAATCCCCAAAGTTCAGGAACTCATTAATCCTGCACTACATTTGTGTTTCCTCTATGCATAATATTGAGTCAAAAGGACTCTTGTAGTTATTCTCTAAAAGCTGTTGTTAATATTGTGCATTGGATTTATGTAGCAAGGTTTTGGTAGAAGGGAGGCTGCAGGGGTTTCTTCTGTAAGAAGCAGCCAGAAGCTTCCCCCATATCCAGTGGATCCAACACCAGCCGTCTCCAATAAAGACCCACTGATGGTCAAGTCTAAGCCCATCAGTGATAGTGGTAGCACCTCTTGGGTAACCAGCAAGGGTCAACCCACAACACACTGAAAGAATTTTCAACCAGAAATCACTTAGAATAGCAAACCAACTCTTTCCATTGTCAGAAAGGAAAGCCACATACAGGAAGGACTGCTTGCAGATAAAGCAATGAGAATTTGCTCTGCTTTTCTGATGGACACGAGCACCAAAACTCAAAGCCCAAACCCATACCAGAACAGAGAGATGAACAGCTACTAATTATGAGGGAAATACAGTTTTGGAACCAAATCCAGGCTCATTGTTCCACACACACACTCTCCCCCTCCATGCTGCCCCACCTCCAGTCATTGTCACATCTCTCTGGGACCTGCTTACCTGTCTGTCCTGCAATCGTAGCAAACAGCCTGTGGGGAAGCCTGGGTGGGATCTTCAGTCCAGCTCTTATCTGGTAATACCTGGAAGGAAAGAATTAAATATTACATGTTATAGGTGACCACTTGATTCAATCCAAAATTCTGTTAAGAACATGTCCTGGGCAATTGCACTCAAACAGGAGCGCTCAAGAGAATGGGCAGGCTCAGAAATATTGAGCCTTTTGCTTTTTAGTTTTAACTAAAGTGGGTTTGCACTGATTTTAATCAGGCCCCTCCTATTTTACAGCAGGCAGAGTGGACACAAGGGCCTGATGTGTGACTGATGAGGACAGACTGTGAAAAGCTCTTGGCTTCAAGTAGGGAAAAGAAACAGAGAGAAATATCTACAACAAAAGGCATTGAAATCAGACAAGTGGAAAAAACAAAGAGGAAACTTCTGTGGGAAAACAAGATATGTGCTCATATCTAGGAAAATTCAATTTGTACATAGTGATTATCATTCTGCTCTTCCCTCTTGAGGCTACCATATCATGAAAATGTTAGCATTAATCATATCTAAACCAGCTGTATTCTAGTTATTTGCAATCCCATAGGTAATCACTATGTTAGGTGAAAGAAGACAGAAAAGAAAACCAGCAATTTCACTGGCCTGCTACATACAGTGCAGGTTACTTTAGAACATTTGCAATTATGAGCTCAGTCTAAACAGAGTAATAAAACTCATCCCAGTCTTCCTTCATCACTACTTTCATGAATGAGAAATAGGAGGCAGTGCACAGTAAAGTACCTAATCCACTACACTGTAGATCAGGACACCTCTGCCTGTTTACAGATCTCCCACTGACCTGCTGTAACACCACATTGGTGTTATTTCTCCTTTTGCTGCCTTTTCCCCCCTACTCTTTGTTTGGTCTATTTGTTGATAAATTCCTCATATCTCACTAGTGTTTACAGATATTTTTGGCCTGATTTGTGTTTAAGACTGTAAATACAATAATGAAGTTTAAATTATAACTGTTAATATCTACTTAACACTTAAAGACATTAAGACACAAAATTATTTCTTTAGAGGACCACAACTGTATTGTGGAAATGAACAGTCAGAACACCAGTTTTCTGTGAACTGCTGTATAAACAGCTCATACAGGTTACAGTTACCAATAGTACCTTTGCTAGGGCTCTAACAGTGGATAAACCAGATCTCTGTGTCTGCTAGGTTAAAAGCTGAAGAAAGAGGTTTGATGGGGAGAAAGAGAAAACACTTTAGAGCCAATTGCACCAAGGTCCTTCACAGCTGAAAGCTCACATTACCCTACCTACTCCAACTGGTAGATCCTTGCCAACTTGGATATAATTCCAGCATGAGCTCTGACATTTTTAGGTATCTTTTTTAGGTCAGAACTTTGGCATGAAAACTCTCCACTTACGTATTAGTTTTCACAGAAGAAAATAAAAGAAATGCAGTACCTAGTTAAAAATAACAGCAATTAAACCTGAACTGCTTGATCTTTCTCTGCCTTATGCCGTCTTTGCACTGTTGTAAGAGCTTTTAATTAATGCAATTGCTCTTGATTTATTGCCGAGTAAGTGCAAGAATTATAGAATCAGAGAATCATAGAATAGTTAGGGTTGGAAAGGACCTTAAGATCATCTAGTTCCTACCCCCCTCCTATGGACAGAGACACCTCATGCCTTAAGGGACACCTTATGCATTAAGACCCTTGGTATTCCCATTACAGTTATATGAAATGCAATTTTTTTAACTGCCAAAAGTACCTATTCGGACTATGCATACAGTATAAACTTTTTCAGATAACAGTAATGTGGAATTAAATGATTGCCACAGTGGTGTAATGGGACACTCAGTATGGAGATATGTTTTACTACATGCCCATTCCACTAGACTTATAGCTGTTTCAGATCTGCTGTATAAGACTGTGGTGGGTTTTCCTTGACTAAGGGCCAAATTCCCACACACGTGGTCTCTCACTCCCCTAATAAATAGGACAGCAGGAGAAAACAGGATGAAAAAGAGAATGAGATAAAGCAGGGAGATCACTCACCAGTTACTATCACAGGCAAAAAAGACTCAGTTTGGGGAAAATTAATGTAATTTATTCACAACTGGGTAGAAAGAAACAAAATCAAACACTGAAACAACACCTCCCCACACACCACCCCCTTCTTTCCAGGCTCACCTTAACTCTTTCTAACTCCTCTCTTCCCGAGCAGCACAGGAGAACGGGGATGGGAATTAAGTCATTCCATAACAGTCCCTCTGTCACTCCATGCTCCTCTCACATTCCCTGTTTCAATGTGGAACTTTCCACAGGCTGCAGCCCCTCCATGAAATAACCAAGTGACTACGTACTGCCACCCTATGATAATGTCTGCCTTCCCTCATCATGTGTCTCATGTTCAGAAGCATCTCAAGAAGCCCTAAATACTTCCATTAGGAAACTGATTTCCAGTGGCTTGGCTGGTGCTCCAGATCAGGTCACCTAAAGCTGAAGAGACTACACATAGGTGCCTAAGGTGCCAGTTTCAATGGCCATATAATCAAAACTCTCAATAGACTTACAGACATTCAGGTCCTAAGAGAGGATGTTGAGCAGACTTTTTCTTCACTCACTGTCCAGACTACAACTGTTGACTACAATACAGCCTTGAATATCAAAAACACATGAAGGTACCTCAATCCTAGTGGCTTCATAACAAGGTCATTTCCACTCTTTATTATTTCCTTTGCAAAAGGTACTCACTGTAATAACATTAAGGAACTAGGTCTTCATCTTATTTTAACCTTTCCCTGGTTCTTCCCCTTAATTTGAATGTCAGATACCCTGTAAGTCATAAATAGACATCTTCCTGTGAACCCACTGCCCAAAATAAAAACTACGTAAAAAAGCCATAGAAACCTAAGGAACACTCAGATTACAGTTAAACTCTAAGATTGAAGTTCCAAATATAAAGAGAATCTGGAGACTAGTAAGGTCTTGAGTAGTAAGGAATATAGCCAGAAAATGCTACTCATATTTCATAGGCAACCAGAGTTGTTTTCACTCTTAATAAAAAAACATGGCATTTATCAGTTACTAATAAATTATTTATTGCATATTATTTGGCACCTGATGCCAAAAGGTTTGGCCTTGATAACACAATTTGCAATTAAAGCAATTTGGAATTAGATACATTCTTCCTAAACAAAGAATTTAGAGAACAGTCCTATGCCCAGAAGACGTAAGAGGCTTTTGAATATTCAAGATTTGTGCAATTGTGCATATGTACACATTGCAATTCCTTGCACATCAAGATAGTGACACTTTTGGTCAATTAGATGAATGGCAGAAAAGGACAGTAATGTAGAGGATCTCAGATCAAAGTCCCCAATGCCAGTGATTTTCATGGAAATTAACACACAAGGAATTAAAGTATTAGAGGCTCAAATCCACACATTGCATTAAAAATTAAATAGAAATGGAAATGCTCACAATTTATCAATTTACTCCTTTTTAAATTGAATATTTTCCCTGAAAATCTTTGAGAACAAGTCATTTTTCAATGCCAGTTTCAGTAACAACAGCAACAACAGCTCCAAAGGAGCTAAAGACATCCTCATGTGAGTTTCACCAGACCTCTTGTTGTCCACTTAAAATAAATAACCTCCATACAGGAAACTGAATAAAACCCATTAACTGTTGTTTGTTTGGTTTTTTTTTTTCTATTTTTACACCACATTTCAATATTAAATCGTAAGATGGACAAATATCATCCATTTCTCCCCAGAACTTCCTCTAAGTCTCTGCAGAGAGGGAGGAACTTCTTAACAGTTATGCCTAAGCAAAAACATAAAAATGAAGGCTCTTGCTTTCACACTGTAAAGCTGGATGTTACTTCACAATAGTTTGTGCGTTGTGAGGGGGCTTTTTCTGATCAAAATGCAGGCTGCTGCAAGACACAGAATCCCATTTTTTTCTTCAGTAGCAAATGATGAATAGATAAGAATAGATAAGTAACTCTAATTCTCCACCCCATTGCCCTACACACCTTTTGAATATGCCAACACAAGTAATAATGAGACCAAGATGTAAAAGAGAACCAGGTTAATACGAGCAGAAACAACAAATAAAGCACTCTTTTTGTCAGTACCTCTAAAATAATCCATGTTGTTGTATAACTGAGTACTGTGCGCAGTCCCTGCTAACAGGACAGTAGAAGGAAAATAGTTCTGACATGCTAAGACCACTCATTTTGTTACAGTTAAGTACTGTCTGGACTAGGAATGGCACATAACATGCTGAGAAACAACAGGTAGAGTGCTTCTGGTTTTCCTCAGGTTGAAGCAAATTACCTCCAGCTGGCTTTAAATACTCTCACTAGGAAGTAGCCTCATATACTGATTATGCTCATTAGCCTATTCCAATTCACCCAAACAAAAGATGGATCAGTTTAGTGGCTGGAGCTCTCTCAGAGTCTCCATGGCCTGTTCTTACTTGAGTGGAACATTTGATGTGTGGACATTGTATTAGCAGAGCCTTGAGATTGTCTGGGTGGAGGTAATGCGCAGATGTGGCTTCTCCCTCTTTGTATAAGTAGCTGCTGTTTGTGTATCAGGCTTGGGAAGGAATCTTGCAGACAGGGGTTTTATATCTGCCCAGCTGCTTGAACCTCTCCAAAATGATGTGAGGCATGAAGAGAAAAAATACAAAGAATAGGAACAGGATCTGGAGGTCAAAATCAATGCCTAACACTAGAAAATCAGGCGGAGGTAAACACAGCAAAAGCCATCAAAATAGTTACAAGAGGTTCTCCACCACTTATGTGCAGGAAAGGACTACCTGATGTTTATGTGGGACTGACGTTAATGATAGATGAGATATTGCCTCCAAAACAAACAAGCTATTTTGTCCTCCTCTTTTTTTTTTTTTTTTATGAAGAGCACAAATGAGAAGGCTAAAGGGAAGGAATACAAAGCTTTGAAAAAGATTACAGCCAAGGTGCCAAAATCAAAGAGGTCAGCATGCTTTGTGAAGATAAAGCTGGAGAACCTTGGCAGAACTGACATGTGAACTGAACACTCTGTGATACAGGTTTACCACAAATCCAATAAATCCATAGAGGTACAGAAGGGCTGGTGATGAGCAGAAGCTAAGCAGTCATTTTGCAAAGGTGCTGAAATAGACATGACTATGGGTCCCTGATTGTAGCCCCAGAAATACTTAAGGTTTTATGGTAGGTTTTGAAGGAAAGAATAATTAGGAAATAAACGAGAAATTCCAATGCAATTCCTGTTTTACTACTATTAGGCTAAGTCTGACTCATTAAGCGGTGCATCTCCTTGAATAAGCAGCTTGTTTGTGTTTCTTCTTTTTTCTTTTTAAAGATGAGTGCAGAAAAGCTTATTTAGACCTCAGCAAAGCAGGGAGACCATAGAAAATTGCCAGCTAATGTGTAACAGGAGCTGTGAAGCAAAGATCAGGAAACAGCAAGCTGATTTTAAGGAAAGAACTAAAGGAACTTGGCACACTTAACTCATCAAAACACAGCAATCAGCTCCCTTCTCCATCTATAAATACATTGGGAGGAAAAACATCAGGAAGGAAGAGGAGTGAGGTACAAGAAAATACAACATTGGCACAAGAACAACTGCATATAAACTGTCCATGAATAAATGCAATTTAGACATAAGAAGTAGTAGCTTGCAAAGATCATGAAACAACTTCCAAACAGAAGCAGGAATGAAAAGACAATTTTCTTTCAGGGAAAGCTCGATACCTTGCCAAATGTTTTATAGGACATGGATCCTTCTTATTTGCAGGACCAATGTTATTTATGCAGGCAGTGCATAGCACTCCAAGTCTCTTCCCTTTTTCAAGACAGACTGCACGGGTCACCCATGTAGCAATGAATTTGCCATCACCACCTTCACTGGCTATTTGTGAATTGCTTATCTTTAAAATTAAGTATGTAATTTGAACATTTGTTTTGTTTTCCTGTGCCTGGACACATATTAATCCCTGATAGTCTGTACTGACTCATCTAGCATGCTGACATTAAAGCCATGCTTTAATGGCTTTAATGCCCTCATGAGCCTCATTCCACTAATGGATGTGTTGGATGACACTGCCCTCCCTTGTCTACCCCTTCAAGAAGCAGAGCTACTGACAACTTTCAGTCTCTTGGCACTGCAGTGGTCAGGCCTCTACTCAGGAGCACCAAGATCACTCTCATATGTTAAGTGCTCCCTTGCGATCAGGCAGGGTGTAAAAGCATTCAGGGGTTTTGCTGTCTTTGGTAATTATTACATTGTACACAAATTCACAGATGAGATATTTAATTTTAGGAGAATAACATGTTTTATCACAGGGCAGTACTTAATCCTGAAGGATTTATATCAAAACCAACACAGAGAGACAGATGAAAGGAGCAGGCTGGTACCAGCCATGGTACAGACACTTTGGACTCCATCCTTCCTTTGCTTCATCCTCTCAGGTCAATGCCAGTGCTCTCATGTAGTCCTACAAGTTGCTGCCTACTTGTCTTCCCCTGCCATTGACTGATAATGGTATTGTAAAGCCCAGGGATTACTAGACTGAGAGAAGCAATTTGTTGGATAATATTGATACATCATGCTACCAAACCAGACCACAAGGAACCCTGACAGACCAGACTTCTCCTCCCTGATCATTCCTGCAGCTCAGTAACACAGCCAGAGGAGTTCAAAACTGCACGGCTTCCACCTGCTTTTAGTTACACTGAAAAGCTCCAAGAATGAAGGTTTCATCCAAAATTATAGAATCACAGAATACCTGGGATTGGAAAGGACCTAAAGATCATCCAGTTTTAATCCCCTCCCATGGGCAGGGATGCCTCACACTAAACATGTTATCCAAGGCTCTGTCCAGCCTGGCCTTGAACACTGCCAGGGATGGAGCATTCACAACTTTCTTGGGCAGCCTGCTCCAGTGTCTCACTACTCTCACCATAAAGAACTTCTTACACCTAATGTAAACGTCCCCCCATTTGAGTTTGAACCTGCTACCCCTTGTCTTATTGCTACAGTCCCTGATGAAGAGTGTCGTGGTTTAAACCCAGTCAGGTAACTCGTTCACTCACTCCCCCCCTTCTTTCCCTCCCCCTACTCCCAGAGGGACAGAGAGGAGAATCGAAAAGAATGCAACTCCCACGGGTTGAGATAAGAACATTTTAGTAACTAAGGTATAACTACTGCTACCACCAATAATAATAATGATAAAGGAAGTAACAAGGGAAGAGAATACAACACCTCACCACCAGCCGACAGATAACTCACCCCCCAAGCCCGACCAAGCTCTGACCCATACGTCCTCCAACCCCGCAGTCTCCCAGTCCTTCCGGCTAACTCCCAGTTACATCCTGGGCAAGATGTGCTGTGGTATGGAATACCTCTTTGGTCAGTTTGGGTCAGGTGTCCTGTCTCTGGTTCCTCCTGGATTCCCCTCCTCCCTGGCAGAACATGAAGCTCACAAAGTCCTTGGCCAAACCAAAACATCATTGTTATCAGCTCTGTTCCCAGGCTGAAAGTCAAAAGACAGCACTGCACCAGCTACCAAGGAGAAAAATGACTGCTACTGCTGAACCCAGGACATAGAGTTATGCTACATTTTAATTAACAACCCTTAATATACACTGCTAACTGTATGTTGAGCCTGATCAGTCAGCTTGGAGCTTCTGTAGCTCCTCAGACCAGTGCTGGAGTTGCCTTCCAGCAGCCCCTGTCTGCAAAACTCTGTTGAATTGCAGCACGCTGGTTTGGAAATCAGTGAGGAAAAGCCTTTCAAGCAAGGAAAAAAATGTATTCCCTCATGAAAACAACATGAGAAGAGACTTCAAATCCCTATGCAAGATGTAACTTCATTTGCCATACAGAAGTTTGAACTCAGGGTTTTCAAATCAATAAAAAACATATTCGCTCTCTGGAAACATGAACAGACCTTTCTGTCCTGCATTGATGATACCCAGAAAGGATTCTCAAGTGTTTTACTATCTCAGACCTGCCTGCTACATATTCCAAAAGTTTATGCAGGACAGAGGGAGCATCTGTAATCATCCAGGCTGATTCCCAGAAAACACAGTAATCGATAATAAACTAAACACACTACTATTTCCTATACAGACATTGTGAGCTGAAACTTAAAAAAAGGCTGATATCTGCTTAGCTTCATGCTTGAAAAGTGAAAAGTAAAAATCAGCTCCTGTCTTGAAGGTGCAGGGAGAAAGTCTGTGTTAAGAAGGCAGCCAAAACAGAGTTTAATTCTCCTTTCCTTCAGTGAAAAAAAATAGAAGTGTAGCCATAAAAAATTCTGTAACATTGCTTCTGACAACACAGGATCCTTGTTTATGGTGATAGAATCATAGAATAGAATCATAGAATGGTTTGGGTTGGAAAGGACCATAAAGCTCATCCAGTTCCAACCCCTTGCCACAGGCAGGGACACCTTCCACTAGAGCAGCTTGCTCCAAGCCCTGTCCAACCTGGCCTTGAACACTGCAAGGGATGGGGCAGCCACATCTCCTCTGGGTAACCTGTGCCAGTGCCTCACCACTCTCATAGTGAAGAATTTTTTCCCAATGTCCAATCTAAACCTGCCATCTGTCAGTTTAAAGTATTCCCCCTTGTCCTATCACTACATGCTTTTGTAAAATGTCCTCTCCAGATTTCTTGTATGCCCTCGTAAGGTATTGAAGGCCACAGTAAGGTTCCCTGGAGCTTTCCCTTCTCCAGGCTGATCATCCTCAGCTATCATAGCCTGTCTTCATATGAGAGCTGTTCCAATACTCTAATCAACTTTGTGGCCTTCCTGTGGACTTGCTCCAATGAAGGTAGGTGTAAAATTAATAATGTAAGAGGACAAAAATCCATACCCTCTTTGCAGTACAGTAAGTGGTGTAGCCCTTGTCTTGAGCTAGAAGGCATAGTGGGTCTATTAAAGGCAAACTTCTCACCTACAGAGAGGCTGTAGCATTCAGACCAAGGAAGCATGACGAAGGGAGTTGTATGTTCAATGAGAGCAAATTGTTCAGTTCTAAGTGTATTGCAGCTCTCTTTAATTTTTGATTTCTTTTACTCTGACAGAAAATCCTATTTTAACAACAAATGCTGCCCAGTTCTGCAATCCTGAGAGGCATTTGGTGTGATTCATTCTCACCCAAGCAATCAGTATGCATGGGTTCTCAACATCTTCTGAAGATGCTCAGCATGTCCGAGGAACAAATAACAGATAGCTGTATCTTAAGTACAGGACTTAAGGCTGGAAGCAATCAAGAGCCATGTGCTCTGGGTATAACATGAAAAAAAGATATGAACAGCTTTGGGCAAATGAGCACTAGTATTAACAGTGATGGCAGATCAGTACTGGAGCAATGGTAGGCATATTCCAGAGCAGTACTGAATCAGAGCTCACACCTGGCACTTGATGTTTTTGAGGCTTTCATCTGGAACCCCGTTAAGTCACGACCATGATAATTTTTATACTTCTAGGTTCTTATACATTTCATCAGATCATCTGTCCTATGCAGAAGCTTGGTGCCCTATAGGACATAAATGCTCCACCCCTTCCATCTCTGTAGCTCTCTGACAGTTACACAAACTGGCACTCTTTACATCTCCACCATCACTCTTTACATCTCATTTTATGCTTACCTTAGGGACTCTTGCATTTTTATGCTCATCTAGATAGGAATGCTACCTTTTATTTGATCCATATCCACCCTTTTAAAACAATTTGCTCTTTACTTCCCTTTCAGGCAGCATAATAAAGTAGAGGTGAAGAGGAGCAAGTACTGGAATGGTGAAAAGCAGAGTAAAATGAAAAATTAAATGGAAAAGAGATGGGGAAAGGGCAGAAAAATTAGGACCCCAATAAAGATGTGAGCACTTATATCCTATTCTTAAAGGCAATAAAAAGCCTTGAAAACATAACTTAATTTAGTCTCACAGTCAAGTAGCCACCTTTTTCAATCTGCTCTTACATTATATGAACAGCTAGAGAAAGAGAGGGTTGTGCTCTTCTAACTGAAGCACCTGGAAAACCTGACACTGTGATAATCTCAGAGAGATAAGTAATCCTTAACTGTTCAGGGTGCAAACAAGAGGCACTCTATAGCGATCATTTAATAGTTATAAAATGAGCTGAATATTCCTGAAGGTCATCCTTTTTCTTTCTTAATGCAACCTTCTGTATTACATCTTTTTTACTATAATAAGACAAATATGGTGTCTCATGAGAGTTCTAAAGTGTCTTTGTGCTGCTTGTAGACTGAAATGGATAAACAGAAGATGATAGCCAGGAAATAGTTTCTCAGAGCCCATTGCTTTAAAACATATACATTTTTTCTCCTATCTCAGAACTTCCCAGAAGTCTGAAAGCCGAAGTGACTTTGAAACAGAGGTGCAAACTGACTGAGAACAGATGGGTATGTCTAACCCAGGAGGCCAAGGAGAGATTTTTCACTTAATTCATAACCTGGCAATTGTCTAATCACAAATTAATACAAAACCCAAGTATCTTCTAGGCATTGAACTAGTTTCCAAAGGAAGGGAGTTTGTGGACTTGAGCAAAGTGAACATGCAGTGTGATCTGACACTCGGTGACTTATGATCCCAGGACAAGTTATGACAATTAGCCCATCCAGCAGACCCCTAAATTCTGCTGTTACTGAATCTGTTGGTTCAAATATCTGAAGTTTCAAGTTGAACATTTCTGATGGAAGAAAGTCATGCAGATGAGTCAATTGCATGGTCTCAGTGTAAAACTTGATTTCTACCATGATTATGCCTGTAGCTCTTGCAGTTTCATGATGCTGTCCTGGTCTATGATCCCAGCCAACCATTGCTTTGGCACTGATCTGCCATCACTGGATTTGGTTTCGATCATTGATGACTGACTGGTAGAACAAGGAAAAGAGAGAACCGCATTACAGTACTGAGACTGCAAATTGCTTTCCAGCAAGGCCTGACATTTACAGGAGCCTCAATGGATTTCACACTCAGTGCTGCCTCTTCTCTCCATATCAATCTGGTGTTACGGTCCCTGCTTCACATCACTGACCCAGCACCTGAGGTCTCTATTCTGTTCAGATACATCAGCACGTGAGAGGTGGAAGCCTCTGGCAATAGCAGACAATGCACAAAATTGCATTAAACTGAGTTCAGTGATGGCAGATCAGTACCAGAGCAAAGAGAAATTCAAAAGAGCCACCCATCCTAAACTCAGAGAATTCAACATTTCTATCTGTGTCCAGTGGAATTCTCAAGGTACCTGCCACAAAACAGAAATTTACCTCAGAAGTACAAAGACACTGCTTCAGTGGCTCCTGCTGAAGTGAAGGTATTTTGGGGGGGATTATATTTTTTGCATTCAAATCACAAAATCACAGAACCATAGAATATCTCGAGTTGAAAGGGACCCATAAGGATCATCGAGTCCAATTCACTGCTCCTCACAGGACAGCCTAAATCTAAACCATATGACTGAAAACATCATCCAGACACTCCTTGAACTCTGATGGCTATTTCCTGAGATGTCTCAGGTGATTTTCAAAGAGGGGTTTCTTCCTGTTCTGTTTTGGAACTTGATTGCTAGAACTCTTTGCCACTCACTTTTATCATGTTAAATAGTATGGGGCTTGCAATGGTTCAGCTCTTCTTAAGATGAGGTTCTTAATTCAGAGAGTCAGCCTGATTTATATGGGTAACTTCTATGAGGTGCAAACACAGATTATGACTGTGTCATACATGGAACAAATAAATAAACCAAACCAACAAAAAAAGCAGCATTCCCTATTCTAAAAGACTAAAGATCTCAGTACAGAATCAGAAACAAACACTAACAGCTAGGAAATGTGGACACTTTTCAGTATTTCATGATGCAGATGTAGAGCAAAAGCTGTATAGTTTTTGTACAAATGAAGCATTAGTCTTTTTGATGTTTCACATACCCTGTACAACTCCATAAGGCAATAAAAAGAAAGCGATATGCCTCAAAACTGTAAAGGAAATAATACAACCCCTTGGCTCCTGTTGCAAACAGTTTCTAGGACTGGAAGTGGAATTTTTAGCAAAGGAGAAATTACAGTTTCAGTGTCAGACACAAAAGGAGAAAATATTTATGAGTAATATTTACGAAGATGTAGAACATGAAGAATGACTGCATAGAAATCAGGAGTTATTGGAGCCTGTATATCTAAACCAGCAAATTCCAGTCCTTGAAAAACAGCTTGAAAACCAGTGGCAATAGATGGATAAGTAAAAAAATTAAGGAACTGGCAGAATGATTAAAACATACAGTAACATTAAAGCCTTCTGGAATGCTTAGCAAATATGAGGTAGAATTTTTGCAAGCAGAAGTAAAATAGAAGATGGATGAATACAGTAAGTTTTTATTAGAAAAGGAGAAACCCATCAAGAATTTACAGCTTGTGATAAAGAAACAGAGAAACTGGTAGCTCAGATACAAGACCTGGAGAATAGCAGTACTAAGGCTACAAGACTGACAGCTAGTTGGAACTACTACAGAAAATTTAGAAAGTGGAAACTGAATTAAAACAAAATGAAGACAGATTGCAACAGTAACAGTACTATATCCTGATTCGGATGCCTACTGTACAGTTTAAATTGGATGATACAGGCCATGGCAGGGAATCCCTGCTCCGGGCCTGCAGCACCTCCTGCCCTCCTCCTCCTCCGCCCTCCCTCGGGGTCCCGCTGCTGCTGCTCCCTCCTTGGCTTCCTCCTCCTCTGCCTGCGCCGCCTTTGGCCCTGCCTGGAACCTGTTTTCCCCCGGGCCTCCCTGCTTGGCTGAGGGGCTCTACTTGGTCCTGCGCTGGGGCTGCTGGAGCCGGTATGAGGAAGCCCGGCCTCTCCTCACTGAGGACGCCCTGCAGCACCATGGCCAGCGCCTGGGGACGGACAATCCTGACCCTCTGATCCGCAGTGACTCTTCAGCTTTCCTTTTCCCAGAAACACTGTTTTAAATGGTCAGTTTAAATGATTTAACCATTTAAATGATTAGATGAAGAGACTCAGATATCAGACACAGGCGCATTTCTCCCACACCAGGTCTGGGGATGACCAAATCAGTGCCTCAATGAAATCGCCTTTCTCCTCCTCCCTCATTCTTTTCTTCATTTTTACTTTCTGCATTAGGTTTTCATTCCTACTCTTTCTCAGGAAATGGGTCATCTCTATTTCCACCCAGTCACTCCACACACATAAAACTAATTGTTGAATGTGGGAGCTTACAGAAATTTTCCCGTTTTTCTCACTGCAGTAAGCACTGAATGGACTTTGCCCTTCCAAGAAGGGTGAATACTCTCTTCTAGAAGTATACTCAATGCTGGTAGAAGAACGATGGTTCTGCAGATGGAAATCCCATTTTCTGTGGAATAGATTCAGCATCAACAACTGCATCATAACCTCTCTTCACAATGTTTTTTGTCATTATGACTCCTCTCTCCTTTACAGAAAATCAGTACAGAGAGGTGAAAAGTTTTCAGTCCCAACTGTGTCATGAATCTGTCCCCTCTGCTAAAACTCTGACCTATTTTTTTAACTATTCCTAAAAATCTTAATATTAACCATGCAAGAACTCACAAAAACTTGTGGCCTGATAAGCAATTTCCTACCCATCTAACAGACCACCTATCCAGTCTGTATCTATCTTCCCTGTTTGTCTATAGGGGGAGGCTGTGGGGAAGAATGTTGAATGCTTTGCTGAAGTTCAGTTTCACATCTGTTCAGTCAAAGCCTATGCAAACTCCTTTCAGAGGAGAAAGAGCTGCTACACTTTTCTGCACTCTTTTCTGTAACCTAAGTCAAACCATAGGTAGGTCCAGTTCCCTCCCATGTCTGAGATCATCTGCAACTTTACTCTTTTCTGCACTTATCCATATGGTATTGTTCTCACTCCTGCTGAGGCTGTTCCTGTTTTCACTGAATAAAAATGTCAGTTAGATCTCAAATCAGTATCATATATTAGGCATTAGCAGAAGCAAGAATAAAAACTGAGGACTCAACTGAAATAAGTGAATTCACTGTGGTTAAGATAAACATTGCTGTTTCTCTAACTCTTTATCCTATTTCAGAACAGAATGACTCACCTAACTTGTTTCGTACATTCATTATGTATCAAATAAACTGGACTTGTGAATTCCAGGCTGCAGAGCAAAACACATAAACATTTGGTCTGATATAACACTAAAGACAATCCAGATCCACTCTCTTTGGATCTGAATTGTCATGCCAGCATTTAAGATATTGATGACAGAGATGTGAATACTTTTATCAAACTTATGAGATCTTCCAAGGGAGCCAGGACTCCTCAAGGCTGTATCACAGGTGAATTTAAAAAGAATCTCAGATGGGGCCTCAATCTGTAAACTTTATGTTTCATTATTGTTGAATAAATGTTAATTTCATCTAGGCAATAATTCTGGCAGCAGCCTCATCTTAAGAATATTCTCTCCTCATGAGGAACATTGCAAGAGTACCAATGAAGGAAGCTTAATCTGCATATTCTTTCTCCAACCGAACAAATTCACCATCTACATTGAAGCACTGAAGTCTCACTGGCTCCTATTAACTGTATTCCTACTAACATTAACCTCTGACAGGAATTTTAGTCCATGAACTCAGTGTGTTTTGTAAGTTGCTAATTTGGCTAGCAGAGATTTTTGCAAAATATAGGATGTCATCTGAAACTGGGTTAATCTTTGCATTGAACCATCCTAACAGCACAGCGTCTATCTGCAGGTGTCAAGTAGGTTTGACCATCAATTAACTTTTGCAGAGGTGAGAAGCAGAGCAAAAGGTCAGGAATAACCAAGCATTACTTTCAAGGGGGGGAAGCATAAAGAAGTGAGAACAGGGGCAAATTTTAATGACTTCTACTGGCAAGAAGACACAATAGAAAGGTAAAATCTCAGCCACCAGCTGAAAGACCATGGAAATAATCCAGGTGGTACAAAACTGTGAGTGAGATAATAGAATTTCTCTCAGCCTCTGTAAGAAAGGATGGTAGTGTTAACACAGGAAAACAGAGTCAGCATGCAAGACACAAATCTTTTGATATGATGATGTATATAGGGCAGTAGACAACAAACCTTTCAGGAGGAAACCATATTCACACTGAACTGCCACATTCTCTTGTGAAATACAAAGACAGATGTCCCAAAGGCATGAATGTTACATCCTTAGAGAGACCTCACCAACTCAATAAATAGACTGATGTGGGTTTTGATAGGTGCTATTTTCATCAGTCTGGATGTGTAACAGTAGAACTGGTCACTGTCCCAATGTGTGCTCACAGGTGGTGGTCAAGGCCAGGTTGAACAGGGCCTTGTGTGACATGGTCTGATGTAAGGTGTTCCTGCCCATGGCAGGTGGATTGGAGCTAGATGATCTTAAGGTCCTTTCCAGCCCAAGCCATTTTATCATTCTATGAAAGCAAATTATTAGATCCAAAGTGCTACAATGTCAATGAAAGACATTTTAATTGTTATGTGAAGGAAGAGTAACATTAGTGAGATCTGCTAGAAGATTGCACATATAGAATCATAGAATCATAGAACAGTTAGGGTTGGAAAGAACCTTAAAGTCATCTAGTTCCAACCCCCTGCCATGGGCAGGGACACCTCCCACGAAATCCATGTATATATATATATATGTATGTATAAAAATCCATATATAACTCCCACTATATCCATAAGTTTTGCAAACATCAAGTCACTAATGTGAAACCCGGTTGCTTTTTATGACTCATAATGCAAATTTCATTCAATTTTGAACTGTAGCACACATAGGGGACCAAAGATTTTCAGAGAATATCCATGTAGAAACGAATATGGCAGCTTTAAGTAAGGGAAAAAAAATTTGCCAGAAGCTCAAGTTAGACAAAAATAAAAATCTTATTTTTCAATGCTTACAGACCTTCATTTCATTCTCTGAAATATTTCCCACTGTTTTATTCTCTTAAAACTGCCATTGTATTTAGCCTTCCAATAACTGCATAAAGGTGGGGAGCACAAGTGTGTCTTCTTTACCTGTACACTGTTAAGGCAAGCCCTAAATAGGTTTATTTATCCCAAACTAGTAATTTGACCTACTGTCTTAAATTATTAAATTATCTATTTATTAAAATCTAAATGCTTAAGTACTGTGCCCATTGTCAAAAGTAAGAACTTGAGTCTGGTATATTTCCTGTTAAGGAATTTAGCCTTCTTTCTCTATCCAGTGGTTGAACAAGCCAGGGCTGCTTTTATCTGAGAATCTTCACACCAGTCATTTTCCTTGAGCTTTAGTAGCTTTATAATATCAATTTAATTCTCTCCACTGTTTCACAAAGTTTATCTTGTAAGGTGGATGTGTGAGTCCTGGCTATTTTGAGCCCTGGCAATATCTGAATCAAAAAGAATATGTTAAACTGCAGAATATTATAAAATAAATTAAAAATCCACAGCTTCCTCAGCATTTTTGGTGTTGGCTGGCTGCAGACATCACTCCCGTCACATCATAAACTGACTTCTCATTTGTCACAGGATGTCAGTATAAAGATTTATCATGCATAGCGAAACGGGAACAAGAGATTACTGAAAAAGAGTTCATTTTTCAACTGCATTTTATTTGTAGTACCTTTTCTTGGCAGATGTTATCCTCACAAATGAATGAATGTTCTGAAGTATCAAAGTGGATGTGGATTGACAGGAGAAATCGATCTGCATTTGTTAATGTACTTTTGCTGCAGCAAGCACATTAAGTAATTAAAGTGCTAAAAGAGATCTTCCCTTCCAGACACACAATATACTGAACTCCATTAATGCAAGGACAAAAGCCAACTGTTTTTTTTCCATTGCAGCTCCAAGTGCACCTTGTCTGCAGTATACACACCATATAGTTTGATTGCATCCATAGAATTTAACTATCCGGTTACATGAACAGCTACTATCTTAAGGCAGCTCTATAAGATGAAGTGTCAAAAAAGAGCAATAATTTTGGGCTCCCAACTTAAAACAGCTGAAAAGCATCTGATCCAGAGGTCGTGTACAGGTTTCCATTCTGAATATTAGACTTTGGGATGTTTTAAGCTTAAAATAAAAGTCAGAGACACTCTGGAACAAACTTTTCCCATATATAATGATGTTTTCTACTAACACAGCATCTGAGCATTTGTGATTGTATCCTGCTAAGAATAATCTTCTAACATATTACTACTACTCTCATGTTTGTAGCTATAAGCCTATGAGCTAAAAGGCTGGTCAAGCCCACCTCAAGAAATCACTCATTCTAGCAAGTAGTAATAGTCATAGATCATCTCAGTCATAGATCATCTGGGTGTGGAACAGTTACACTGATATGCACCTTACAAAACTGGGCTGAAGTGCATGGACATTATTGCCAAAAGGCAAGATTTCATCCAATGTAGGCAGGGCAACAGAACTCAACCACATCTCCTAGTCACTAGGCAGTGCTTCCTCTCTGAAAATGATGAGGATAGGGTATTAAGTTAGGGACATAATAACGAGAGAAATTGCTGGTGTGTTTTCTTCAACTGTAGTTTGCATGGAGATGTGGATTTTTTCACATGCAGTTCCCAGCAATCACTAGTACCAAGCTGAAATCAGGCACATGCAAAATCAGAGGGAAAATTCTGGATAACACGGTTATTTAAAACAAACACATATTAGAGAGCCCAGAAATGTTATATTAATTTGAGAGCTTATGAGTACTCCAAATGTCATCTTATCACTTCTCAACACATATGGACCAGATTCACCACTTGTTCTGCTCCCATTTGGTGCCCATGTAGCACAACAAGAGCTGGCTGAGTCATATGTCGAGAAAGAGTGTGCTCACTTTACTTCAGTTACCCTTCACACATCGGAAGGCAGCTGATTTTTCTTGGTCATGAATACCAGAATGATAACTAGTCATTAAAACAACTTATTTAAAAGTACACATGGCACAGCACTCAGCAAATTGGTGTCTGTTTAGTCATCAGTATAACGGAAAAAAAAGGTTTAAGTATACTCTAGTGAATCAATACATTCACTTCCTGGATTTCTGATCCAGTCTTGTTAAAGTTGTCTCAGCTTTTTCCCATCTGTAAAATGTAAACAACTAGACTTAAGAAAGACATTTTAAAGGATAGGTAAAGGTTGTAAAGTGATTTCTGATCCAAAGATAAAAGGTGATAAAACTTATGCAGAGCAAAGTGTGGTATAGATTCTCTGACTACCCAGGTGGACAGCTTTGTCTGAAAATTCAGAAGTCAGAAGGTAAGGGTACAGACAGAGAAGGCTTTGTTCTTGCTCCTGGAAGACAAACATTAAAATATAACAAACAGAAAGTGTTAGCCAGGAAGAATGTTATGCAAACAGATGGGATCCACTCTCCCAGGAAATAAAATGCAAGGTGTGATATTAGATAAAAGTCTTGGGTAAAAAATATGGTTTAAAAAAAAAAAGAAACTAAAATGAAAATTCTGGGATTTAGCTAGCTTTTAATACTCATTAGTCACTAACCTGGAACATAGCTAATTCTATCATTTATAACATTAAAAACTGACCATCATAAGATTTTCTTCAAAGCTCTTGGGTAACTGGGTAGTGCTTTGACCATTTTTATGATTTCAATTCGTAAAATAAAAATATTTCTACAAGCAGAGATCTTTAATTTAAAGTATTATCCTCTGGAATATCACAGAGTAGCTTTGATCACCCTTAAGAGAGTTAATTAAGCTTTCAGTTCAACAAAGCAAAGGTTTTCATTTAATAGGCTAAAATCATGTCTTTGGGGTGAATTTCTACTTCAACCAGTAGAGTTTGTACAATAAGTGGTTGCTTTTCTTTTGTGGGTCTTGAAGAGGCATCTGTGATCTTCGTTGGTGCGCTCAGGTCTAACTTTTACCCTCTGAATATTTGTGCTTAATGATATGGAGAATTGATGACACAAAGCCCATAAACTCTTAGAAGTTGTTGGTATTAAGTGCAGCATTTAAAACTGGGGTCCTTCAAGGTTGTGATAGATTTGTTGAGGAATTGAGCACAGCAACATCGAGATTTGAAGTGTGGAGCATTGCATATAGATGAGAAGCAGAACTTTATTTAAAAACTGCATTTCTCAGCTAAAATAACTTTTTAATCTTAATCAAATAAACCTATTGCATGCTCTATGCTAAATAGCTAGATGAATTATTGGAGACCATGGTGCTGACAGTAAATCACTAAAACATAGTGTCTACTTCATGGGCTGTAACTGGGTGATGCAGAAGGAAGCTGCACAGGGTTGTTTCTGTGCCAAGACAGGCTATGATCATGCTCATTCTAGAGAATCATCCAGGCTGGAAGGGAACTTGGGTGGTCTCCAGCCCAATGCCTGCTCAAAGCAGAACCAGTCATTGAATTTAGACCAAATTAATCAGGACTATGGCCATTCAGGTCTCTAAAACTTCCAAGGATGTAGATGCTCCAGCCTCTGTGGACAGCAAATTCCAGAGCTTGACTATTCTTACTGAATTTATTCTTTTTTGCTTGCAACCACGAACTGTAGGAAGGGACCAGGTCTAGCTGTTCTTTCAACAGCTTGTCCTATATTTAAACACAAGATTTGCTGCTGGTGATTATGCCATGCTTCCTCTAGGGATATGCACAATGTGTAACAATGTGATAACACATTCTGAACACAGATAACTTCATCTGCCTCAATTAGTTGCTGTTTGCAAAGTGTTTTAGAGAGGAAAAGTGCCAGAAAAGCTGCAAAGCACCACAATCACCCTCACATGAAAACTTGGAGAATAACTTCCCACTCCTTAAAAATTGTTCACAAGGAACACAATGTTTTTTGAAGCATCTCATAGTTATTTTATTACTAGAGCTGCTCATTCAGCAATTTCTGGCACCCTCTTTCATTTAAAATAATTTCAATCAGTCTATGCTGTTGTCATTTCTGGCTTGTTCAAGTTCGTTTTAAAGATGTGTCACTTAATTTGTTCTTAAGTAATAAAATGTTGCAGCACATACACATATATCCTTTTGTAAGCCTGAGGACTTAGATTCCCTTCCCCTACACACACACACAGCTGATTGATTCCTAGTGAATAGACACAGGTCCATCTAGAAACTCCTTGAATTAGGATCTGCAGTCAACACTTGAATTGTAGGTCTGTATAAATCATGTTCGGTGAAATTGAAGCACCTTTCTGACATAATTCACTCAGAAACTCATGAAAGCAGCAATATAAATGTCACTTGGATGGGAGTGGTATTTACTTTCCTTAGAGAAGATGGTATCCCAATGTTAAGGGGCAAAGGTTTATTTTTTGGTCAACCAAAAAAAACAGATAAATTTGGGTTTTTCTTCTTTTTTCTTTTATTTCAACTCTTCCAGCACTGATTACCAACAAGGGATTGTTTAACAAGGGAACAGAACCTGGAGCTGATATTTCCAAAATATTTTTTAAAACTAATAAATATGAAATTATATTTTGAAGCTTTGGGATACAGCCTTCCATGGTTTTCATACAATCACGTGCATTAAAAGGTTAATTTTAAATAGTACAAGAGTTTCTTCTCTAACTGGCTGATTTCAGGAATTGGGGCTTTATGAGAAGGTGTAGGACCAGCATCAGAAGCATAGACATTGCCAAAGGCTCAGCTACAAATTCTGGCACAGATATCTGACTAGAAATGTTATTGCTTAATATTAGGTATCACAAAGAAGCTTCTTTGGAGGCATGAGTTACTGAGATGCATTGCTTGCCAGCCTGTAAATCAGAGAAGACACAAGCCAACAAGCTGGTGGAGAGACTGCCATTGTTGAAGAGGTTTTGAAAAAGGCTATAGGAGCCCAGTTAACATAAAATGCCACATGGTTTTAACTGATTTCCTGAGTATTTAGCAGTCTTGAAATCTGAGGCTGGAGGAGCAGTGAGAACCCTGTATTTTCTGTATTAATTTATTTGGCTATCACAACCGATTACTGACAAGATCACCACAAAGTGCCCATTCTGCTATGGTACTGGCTTTGTCTAAACATCCAAAATTATATAGCTTTCTGTATTTATAAACATGTTCATAAACACTCCAGCTGACAAGCCTTTTCTTTTATTTTTAACCTCATTCTCTATGTGATTCTTATATGATATTTATCACTAATATCTGAGCAACCCCCAGTACTACTTCCACAAAGACCAATGTCTGTCATACGATTTTCCTTTTAGTCACTCCTCTTTGATAGAAAGAGTATTATTCTCTGCTTTCTACACCAGCTTCCTATATGATCTGGTGTCCAGCATGTTCACAGCAGCCTGTGGGGCTGAGGAGGTAATGAGCAGTATTTTGTAGCAATTCCCTCATGATGACATTTCTGCAGCTCAGGACAACTGACATTAAGACATCAGAGCAAAAGGGTATCTTCTAGGCAAACAGAGGTAGTAGGAATATCAGTCATACCTGTTATGGTTATTATCAGCAAGCAGCCTAAGGACAGTCACAAGCTGAGGGCTTCACATACCAGTTATGTGTATATCTGTATATGTTTAGAAGTACATACATTTCCTAAGGATAGTGAGCCATACTCTACAAGAAGCTGTCATCTAACTGCTAACTTGTGCCTTGCTTAGGTTCACCTCTCTTTTCTCTGCTATGCACTGAACCATTGTAGTGTGAGACACTTATATGTAACAGATGGATATGAATATTTCCTGCATAAAGTTATCACTTATTTTACACCGTCTGGTTAAAGTACAACCACCAAAATGGCAGAAAAGACAGAAAGGGAACTGACCACAGTAGGTCACAGAAGAAAGAGCTCCAGAAGACAAGGCACAGCTTTCATCACTGTACACTGGCTGCATTTCAGAAAGGACACACTAAAGTTCCCTGCCACATCTAATATGTTAAACATCTCAGGATTCAGAGTGCTACTAGTCCAGGGACCTTATTTATGAATCTAAATTGTATTAACTCTGTGACATTACCTTGGTTAGCCAACCTATTAAATGAGTTGGAGTTGGCCTTTAGCTCAGTTCCATGTAAGTATAAAAGTGACACAGAACACTTATCTGATGTGTTTAGACTAAGATGAGTATACAAGAGTATTGTTTATTTGAAGGAGGAACACTATTTCCAGGTACAAGAGTATCCTACTTTCCACTGATTATCTTGATTGTTAGTCAACAGAGTTTGTTGAGATGCTGCTCTTCATCTGCAGAACAGCCTCATATTTTTGTCTCCACTCTATTTAGTTTCAGTCTTTTCCCCCTAGCACTGGCACTGGAGATCAGTCTCTTCAGTAGACACAGGGTGTCTGAAAATTAAAGGTGGCTAAACCAAATGAGAGAATTGTCTTCACCAACTATTATGGAAATAAATCATCATACATGATTCTCCTGAAGTTGAACATTTACTACACTTTGGGAGATTGTTGTTTATCTTACTGAACACCAGCACCGCAACTACATTCATGAGTATGGGTTTGTGCTTCACTGCTTTCAATCCTGTCAGTTCAATGCAGCAGGTTCTCAGTGTGAAAAAATGTATATAGTTATGAAAAAGCAACAAGATTTCCCTCTGTCCTAGACTTTCAAATCATAGAATCAACTAGGTTCGAAAAGATATTTAAGATCATCAAGACCGACCATTACCCCAGGACTGCCAAGTCCACCACTAATCCATGTCGCTAAGGGCTTGACACTGTACCTCAAAGACTCCATGTCCTAATAGACAACAGATGGAAGTAAGGGCTGAACCCCTGGACACAGTACGTATTTTCAAGGTATCCATCCAGACAAGAAAGGCACTGGTTGATTGCTGAACCCCAGTTTTCTGAGGAAAGGAACTGCTTCATTTTGTCTCTGAAGGCAAGACTTCACGACTAAGTACAGAAATACCATTGTCCCTGTAAGCAACAGGGATGTTTTGTCACATAAAGAGAAGACCCTGTTGAGAAGACCCTGTTTTCAGCAGCTCTGAATTTTACTGATACTTATCTGATACTTGCATGGTTTTGCAAACTCTGAGAGCATCGATCTTTTCCCCAGTGCAAAGTCGCATCATTTAGAAGAAGCTGGATGTCATTTTTCCACTCGATTTATTCACTACCACACCTTACACACATAAACCATCAGTGTGTCAGACACTTACAAATTGCAGCCTCAAATTTGAAGAACGATAAGACTGATAAGCAGTTGATCCAGTCGTGTGATTGGTAACTAATGACTTATCTTGGTTTATAATACATCCTTCCCAAAATCCTAGTGCTATTAAGTCAATGTTTTACCTTCTTTGTGCTTTCTATTCCCTCACTGACTCCAAAAGTTGCTTGCTTTGTGAACACAGTAGTTGTGGGTTGCTGGTCTTTTTTTCTCTTTCAAATAGGTTTTGAAAAGCTTTAAGAAAAAAAAAGGTGCAGAAGGATTGCTTTTGACTGAAGTAGACAGATCAATTAATTGGTCTCTGGCAGTCAGGGATAATTTTATTTCCTACTTTATTAAGGAAAATCAGAATCAGATAATTTCACTAGAGAAAACATGTCACCAATTATTAAGCAGCACACAATGGAGAGAATTAAGGAGAGAAAACTTGAAAATGTTTTCCAGAAATTACATTACTTATGAGTCAACCTTTAGAACTCTGGCATCAAACAGCATTTCAAATCCTTTGGTTTGACCAAAGAAAAGCTTCTTTCTCTCCCCTATAGTAGCACCTACAGCATTTAACCTTTGATGTCTATAAATACTGAAACTTACAATTGAGCTTCAGAAGATAAATTTAACACTAATTGACTGAAGTAAACTACCTGCAACACAAAATACGTGGATGACTGTTCCTGTTACATAAGCCAGAAACATATAACCATACCATATATTTTTAAAAAATCATTACTTTTGTATCTCAGTCACTTTTCAGTATTAACCATTTATACAGGTTAAGAGATTCAAATATCACAGGGTGCTACTCTGATAGATTAAGGAGCTTTCATTTCTTGTGGAGAGGGAAAGGTGCAACTGGCTGTGTGTGCGTACAGAATTCAAAATAGCTTCCAGTGCAATCAAAACTAGAACAAGACCATTACTGAAGGCCTTGCATTTTAAAGCACTTTTACTCTGTGGCTTACAGCCAGCAGATCGTGTTCTTAATCAAGTTTTATTATTAACCATCACCTAACGGCTTCAGAAGGGCTGATTCTCCCAGGATTCTTTTGCTAAATGTGTTGATTTATGCAATCCTTTATTTGCATGGAGTACTCTTCTCCAGGGGGCTCACTGCTGGCACAAGCACACTCTCCCTAAAGACATTGTCTTTAGGACAGTTAGCCAAGACTGAGTGTTTTGGAAAATACTGTCCTGATTTATTCATAGGTACACAGTTCCAACCCAGGATTTTCAGCCTTCTGTCAGTAAGTCAGGCAGTAGCAGGACTGTTATGTATTTGTGGAGATACATAATCAGGCTTTTTTATTATGATTGTTTTTATTTGGTTTTGTACCAAAGTATCAAAAGGAAGAGTAAGTTACATAAATTATTATTAATACTGCTAGCTATTAATAGTGTTAACTATTAATACTGTTAATTATTATTAATACTGCTAAACCAACACATTAATAATATTGGGTTTATTGTTAAAAATCCTAACATGTTGTGTTCTCATAGAAATTAAGATTCACTTCAGCTCTGCTTCTGTGCTGATGGACAACCTTTCATAAATCACCTTTCTGGCCTTCAGCAAGACAGATTGATATTGACTCAGTTTACAAGGCACTAAAAGAAGAAAAACACTAGTTAAATAGAAAATTCCCATCATTATTACTTCTACTACCTTTTCTTCTGGGAAGTTCATAAGTCAGTCCAAGATATCCCAGATGTCTATAGTGAATACCAGCAATGGCAATAGGGGAAAACAATAAGAAAGTGTGCTCAAGTTAAAATGAAATTTGGCAAGCTCATCTACTCCTTTTCTTCACACTTCCATACTACAGTGATAGGGGCTGCTGAGTAGATGAAACCAACGAAAGGACACTGATCATCAAATCTGAGGCACAATAAAGGATTTAGTTGGAAATGCAAACATTAAAACTATATGTATACACTATATAAATGCAATAGTGTGCAGGATACATAGAAAAATAACTGTAAACAAATTAATGCAGTATAACCTGTAGTACTGTGTGTTTGGAATATTAATCAGTAAAACAAGGTGAGTACCAGTGGGGAAAAAAGCAAGGGTAATTAGAAGCTCATTAGTATGACAGCAGAATATATTAACTGTGTTAATGCCAGGTTTACCCCACACCAGAGATTTGATGTAACTGTCAAAGCCAACAAAAGGAGTTTATGGAAATTATAGAATGCAAAAGCAGACTAATATGACAAAAAACAGGCAGCCCATCACACAGTAACATCCAAAGTGGGAGGATTCCCAGCTAACCTCTATACATCCTACCATCTAAGTCCAAAACAATCACTGAACCCACAGACAAGTGTTGATTTTCAAATGTGAGGAAGATCAAAGACATTTACATGCATCACCAGAAACCAAGAAAAAAATCTATAGCTAGAGTTATCTTCTAAGGTCATAAGGACCAGAAGACACAGGAGGGTTCTTTTATAACTCAGATAAACCAAAAAACCCAAGCACAGAGCACTTTATACGTGTGCATATATATATATATATATATATATATATGACAAGTACTTGGTATAGTCAGAATGCTTTCTAACATAAAGTTAGTGTTTATTCACTTGAAGATGTGAACAGAATGACAGATGCCAGATGTTAAAACAAAATAGAGACATGTTTCCTTCATTTAAGTTCACAGCATCTTTCCCACATAACTCGTCACAGTAAAAACACAAGAAGCCTGTATACAGATAGGAACAACTCTAACGTATCTATCCCAATACTTGAAACAATTCCATGGTTTCCTTGCAGGAAATGGTGTTTTTGATGAGCAAACCTGCTGTGAACCACCCCTGTACCAAGCTAAGGCTTGAGAGAAAGTATTTAGGGCTCTGTATTCATCAGTCCTCATAGAGTAAAGAAAATGAGACTTCACTAGACCCATTGTTGTCCGTGAAGTACCTTCTTTTGACCTATTTGGGTCTTCTGGTCTCCTCAAAAAGTGTTTCTTTACCTTATCTTTTCCTCACTGAGTAACACATATAAGATACAATATGCAAGAAGAGTAACAACTCACCCTTGGTCAGGCTTCTCCACAGCCGCCAGGTTGTTAAAAAAAAACTATTAGGAAGAGCGGCGCAAAAGAATAGGGCAAATTAAGTAAAGCAGAAGTTGTACATGTTCTTCTAACTTAGGGGGATGTGAAAAAACAGTATATCCACCAGAAACAGAGCTTTAGGCAAACATGAGCATTTATTTTCCCTTGTGAAATGCTGAGATTTAGCTAATTTCATTAAAAGAATATAGCCATCAGATTTATGACCCTAAAATGAACATGTTTCCCTTATAGTTCAATACAGCTGTAATTTCACACAGGCTCAAAAGCAGCCCAGAAGCATTTAAAGCAGCTATTGTACTTATATCTGAACAGATGCTTAAAGTAATTTGGAGCATTACAGCATTGTATTACAAAAACAAGTCAGTCAGTCTGACTTTATAGTGAAAGTAATGTACATTGATCTTCCTTGACAGCAATGAAAGCCCAATGACATCCTTCTCTGCCTTGAAGATTGCATGAAATATAACTGCATTTGGCAGAAAAGAACCTGTTTTGCAGTTTAACTCTTTTCTGTAAACTCATCCTGTGTTATCAGCTGTAAATTAATGGAAACATCAACTCACCCTCTCTGGAAGAGGTCCACATTATGGAATTTGTGTAGCTCCACAGAAAACTCGACCGTTCCCTGGACCTCAGACATGATTTTTTCAGGTCATCACCTAAACAACACATATATAGAGGCATTATGAACATTTGAAGTATTTTGCTTAACAAAACCCATGAATGGATTACTACTTTTTGTTCAGCATCTTTGGGTTCATGCAAAGCTTGAAATTGACTGAAATAAACTGGAACCTTTCCAGCAATATCACTGGGCTCCATCTTCAGGAAAACTTGCTAAAAGCCAGATCAAAGCAGTAATTAAGAGAGGTAAAAAGTCTAATTAAGCCTGAGGACAGAATGATAATATTATGCAAAGTATAAGAAGCAAAAAGTAAATAACATATTATGTGCAAGAATCTCAGAGCAAATTTTAATTAACTCTCTTGCTACTCTCATATGGGAAATTGATTTTTCCTTCCCATTTTATCAAATGGCAGATATCCAGGGTCAGCAGAGCTCATTTCTATAAAAGCACAGGCCCAAAAGACAAAAGCCTTAGACAGATGAGAACAAGAATTCAGCTGCCTCTTGCTTTTGACCCTTCCTATGACTTAACTAAAGTCCCAGAAGGGAAGCTTCTGAAGAAATATGAATAATTTAAACATTAATGAATGAGATTCTTCTAAGGAAAATGCTGGCGATCAAATCAACTAATAGGCCACAACAGCCAGATCACAATTTGAAGCGTTACAGCCACTTACAGATAATATCTCATAAATTCATCAAAATCATAGAATAATCCAGGTTAGAAGCAACCTCAAGGAATCTTTGCGAAAGTACATTTCCAAACCAGCCCTACTTAATACACCAGTGTAAACCCTCAACATTCCCCTAATTGCAGCAGAGGAAAGCCAAGGGCTTTTACAGATTTTGGACAGATTTTGAATTTTCTATTTACCTTTTTCTCCTTTCCTCCCCTCAAGTTTACTTCTAGCAATCTGCAAGCTGTCTGGAAATTGCCTGTAGCATCATAGATCTCTACAGATAGAGATCTTTAACATGTTCAAAAGCATCATTTTAGTAGCTGTTTGATAGCACCCAAGTACAAACTCCAAGCATGACCCATGTCAGGGCTGCTAATAATCCCCCTGTCTGAGACATAGGTGCTTTAAGAGCATAGAGCTCAGACTGCCAAGCGAAGAATTTCTCCATATGTACTAATCAGTAATTTCCATGGCACTCAAAGATTTTACTGCTTCTTCCAATGAATCAGGAATGAAAAGGACATTGATACATGAAGTCCTCAGACAAGCATTAGGCTGTAGCTTTCTGACAAGTTTCAGTGCTCACTCTTGATTAGTAATTTTCCAACTGACTGGTTTATTACACTGATTATTTTAAACTATGTTTTCATTCTGGCTGTCCTCTCATTTTCAAATGAGAGGACATTTTTCAAAAAGTACTCATTTTTCAAAAAGTACTCATCCCAGAGTTAAAAGGTTGTTGATTTTTCATTCAAAAACTAATAGTGCAGATGCTGACTTTGGAATGACAAGAATGGGACACGAGATGAATGCAATATATGTAACACACATTTATAACTGTGAGAAAGAAAAGGTCAATGCTCTGTTCCTGGCAGTGGTCAAGGTCAGGTTGGACAGGGCCTTGGGCAACATGGTCTAGTGTGAAGTGTCCCCACCCATGGCAGGAGGGCTGGAATTAGATGATCTTCAGGTCCTTTCCAACCCAAACCATTCTACGATTCTATGATAATTGCTAACCTATCCATCTGGCTCTCTAATATACCTCCAAGGTAAGGAACTTTACATTAGCCCATGTTAGGTATGATTTAGGAGCAGCAAAGGAAACTTGAAACTTGACAAAGTGCCATTCTGTTTTTCTTTCCTTGTTTCAACAGGAATGAGACTAATTCTCTCTTCTTTTACCTTTCTGCACTCGTTTCTAAGGAGCTGTATATTGTTTATAAGGAATGTGTATGATATATCCACCTGGCTATGTGAGTTATAGTCTCGTCTCAGGGTGCAGTATCAAAGCAAAGCAGACTGCATGTAGGAAGACAAGAGAAAACCACGCAATGTTACAAAGCAATACTCTGACAAGGTATTAGCCTCAAGAAGAGTGCTAACTGGAAGAATTGCCTCTGGATAAGCCTGCATGTTGTGCTGAGGCATTTTTCCCTAGACCAAAATCTCAGGATCAAAGGAAACTCCATGCTTTTGAAGATAACCAGTTTAAAGAGGAGAGGTGGAGTGGATGACCAGCCAGTTCAGACCAACACCAATACTGTCAAAGACAGAAAGTATAACATGAAAATAGGGTTAGCTAGGGTAAAAGAAAAAGTAAATGCATGGGAATACACGCAAAGGTATTCTCTGTATTTACATTTTATTTTGCATGCTTTATACCTTTTCAGAAAAAATGTGAAAGAATTGTCCTAAAAAAAAACCCAGCTGTTTCCATAACTTATTTGCCTCACTGATCACCAGAATGAAGGAGTAAATAAGTAGTACACCAGGTTGGAATTCTGTCCACCCCACCAGCACACCAGAGGATCAGAGCCCACAAATACTACATCAGATGTCTATATGGACTGAGCCCCCAGGAGCAGAGATAGGGAACACATGACAGGTACTAAAAGGAGGCTCTGGAGCAGCTTATCATCATGGCACTTAGAAAGGTTCAAAGAAAACCTGCTCAGAGACATGGACATCATTCTTCAATGAAAGAAGCTCTGAAATTTGGTAAAACAGCTGCAGGCACCACTGGATCAAGAAAACGCAAGTGCTTAAAATGATGCACCAAGGTACGAGGTGCCTGCTTAAAGGAACCTGATCGTAGCCCTTCAAAATCCAAGGTTTGTGAAAGACATCTGACCATCCTTTACTCACTGATCAATGTGCAGGACAACCTTGGTTGAGATATTGCCAGCACTGAAATATCATCATTTATCTAGTGAGAAGTTTGTTAAAGAAAAACACAGAGGTAATTCTTGGGAAGGCTTTAGTACACTATCGTGGTTTAAACCCAGCCAAACAGCTCGTTCACTCACTCCCCCCTCTTCCTCCCTCTTTCTTTCCTTCCACACCCCCCTCCCCCTTCCCAGCTCCTGGAGGGATCGGGAGGAGAATCGAAAGAATGTAATTCCCATGGGCTGAGATAAAAACAGTCCAGTAACTAAGGTATAACACAAATCACTACTGCTACCACCAATGATAATAATGATAATAGAAAATAACAAGGGAAGAGAATATGATATGACCTGCCGAAATGAGCCCAATCCAGAAGAACCCTTCTGAGTAACTCCCAGTTACCTCCCCGGGCATGACGTGCTGTGGTATGGAATACCTCTTTGGCTAGCCTGGGTCAGGTGTCCTGTCTCTGCTTCCTTCCGGCTTCCCCTCCTCCCTGGCAGAGCATGAGGCTCACAAAGTCCTTGGTCAGAGTAAACATTACTGAGCAGCAACTAATAACATCGGTGTTATCAGCGCTGCTCCCAGGCTGAAAGTCAAAAACACAGCACTGCAGCAGCTACCACGAAGGAGAAAAATTGACAGTGTTTTTTTTAAATGCCTGTTTATAAGTCAAAATCTTTACATTTTCTAGAAGAGAACTGAAGGCAACACTAGCAAATATCAATGTGAAGCTACTAAACTACTAAAGCAACGTGGGAAGTGTTTTTGGCATATGCTTCTGTAAAAGCAGTCTCCATGATCTTTTTCATCACTCCAAAGCACTGGAATGTTTCATAAGGTGCTGCTAGTGCCACCGTTTGTGCTCTGCTGTCCTACATGTACCAATGTTACAAGTCAGGTCACCACTTTGACAGTCTGTCCTCCCAACTACAGCTGGTGTCCTGGCAAGAGACAGTTAATTTCAATTGGGATTTTACTTGCAGCAAGAAGACAATAACTGAAAATCGGAATCTTTTATGCAAATAAAACTCTATGAAAATCTGTATGTTTAAAGATTAGAGACTGTCTCACTTGCATTTTTAAGGGAAAGCTTCATTTTACTCCCCATATCTCCATTGTTGGCAGTGGTGGTGCCTTCTGTATTCGAGATAGTACAACATACAATACTGGCCATACTGCAAAAGCTTTATCCATCTTTATCCTCCATTGCTCTCTGCATCTTTTTGATTCACAGTATTTGTGTGAATGACACTTTAGAGATACAGTCAACTGACTGAGCCCTCTGACAGCAGACTAGTAGCTGATTATGTACCACACACACACAACTGTTAAACGCCTTGAAGTTAAAAACAAGCCTGTCAATTTTCTGCTGCAATCAGCATCAACCCAACCAAGGGGAGTAGAAGAAGGTGAGATGGGGACAGAACAGGGTGGAAATAAGGACAGGACACTGCGTGCTCTGAAAGTCCATGAACTTTCCAGCATTTGTTCAATCATATCTGAGCGAAAAATCAAGCAGACTTTTTCAGTGCTTTCACTATTCCTGTCCCTCTCTATCACAGGAGCCGGGAAAAAAAGAAAAAGAGAAAAGAGAAAAATACCAATGACAAAAGAACAAAACACCATGTGATAAAGGGCAGTGACTCATAAATCTAGAGACATTCATCTAAGAGAATACAGCTGGAAAATGAAGCTCCTGGAAAAACAGCACATATTATCTTCAATATCGCACCACTGTCCTTACTGCTTTTAAAGCTTTTATTTCATTGTTAATTTCTTCAGAAACAGGCATTTGTTGTGAGCTGGCCTTAATTTATTTATTTATTTCTTAAGAATTCCTTGATTAAGTGTTTAGAAGTCACAGTGAGATACCCTTATTCTCCTCTCTACAAATGACTTCACCTGCTGTAAAATTCTGAGTAAGGAACAGTAGGAGAATGATAAACACACAGGAATATGCTCTGAGAATAAAGAATTAGAAGAAGCAGACATTAAACCAAGTCTCTTTTTCTGTTTATTTTTCTTTATTAATTAAATTGCTCCAATGTTCACCTTCATGCAGCTGAACTGGATCCCAGTTCTTACAGCAGTGATTGCATCTCAATAGCCATGTCTGAGCATGCATTAATTGCTTGAGTCAAAGCAGCCACAATGTCAGTAAGTCCTTTCAGTACAACATTGTCATTAACCCTTCTCTGGCATACAGAACCTCTCACTTTTTTTCTCCATGCCCCAGGAAAATGGGAAACATGAGGTCTTCAGCAAAACAATGATTTCAAAAGGTAAGACCTCATTTTGTTAAAATCAATCAAGCCAGTAATTCTTGTCTAAGGTTTTGGGTGATGGCAAGGTACCTCCTTTACACTTTTAAAAGGAGGCAGTCTAAACACAATACTAAAGATATGAAGAATGAGAAGGCTTGTTTAACAAAACTAAGTAGTTACAATATTTTACATTGTATCCTTTCTTGGTACAAATCACCAACAAAATAAGGCCTAGAACCTGGATATCTCATAAATATAATATTTTTAGACTGTTCTAGGATAGAGTTGGCATTTAATTTTATTCAGAATACCTCTTATTTTCCTAAAATGATTTTGTTTGTTTTCCCAGCATTGCTTAGGCATTTACACCATGCTCAGGTCCCACACTGTCCAATACATTCCTATTACCTACCACCATTCCTTTGACATAATACATAAATATTATTCCTTTAGCCTATGGACCACCCTTGTGAAATGTCTGTGAAATGTCCATAAACATCCACAAATGTCAACCAAATGTGTGTTGAGTTCATTTAGTCAGTGGCTTTGGTCTTCGTATGTTATGACGGTGACTGGACAGGAGAGGTGATGTGATTGCATGGAGTTACAAGGCACCAAAGCCAGCTCAGGTCCAGTCACCGTTGCACTTGCACTGCCTGCAAGGCTTGTCCTCCATTGTTTCAGGTGGTTCTTGCTATAGTAATTTCCACAACATGCAATTTAAATCATGGGTTACAGCAATTTAAAGTTATGTCCATTACAAACTCCATCCCTGGTTTCCTTGGGCCAGCTGTCCTGGGTTCAGCAGTAGCCGTCATTTTTCTCCTTCTTAGTAGCTGGTGCAGTGCTGTGTTTATGACTTTCGGCCTGGGAACAACGCTGATAACCCTGATGTTTTTAGTTGTTGCTCAGGAATGCATACTCTGACCAAGGACTTTCCGGGTCTCATGCTCTGCCAGGAAGGAGGGGAAGTTGGGAGGAAGCAGAGACAGGACACCTGACCCAGGCTAGCCAAAGAGGTATTCCATACCACAGCACATCACGCCCACTATATAAACTGGGGGCAGTGCCTGGAAGGGCTAGATCACTGCTCGGGTCGGGCTGGGTACTGGTCGGTGGGTGATGAGCGGTTGTATTCTCTTCCCATGTTATTTCCCTTATCTTTATTACTGGTGGCAGCAGTAGTGGTTTGTGTTATACCTTAGTTACTGGACTGTTCTTATCTCAGCCCATGGGAGTTACATTCTTTAGATTCTCCTCCCCATCCCTCCGGGAGTGGGGGAGGAAAGAGGGGTGTGGGAATGAGCGAGCGGCTGTGTGGTTCTGGGTTGCTGGCTGGGCTTAAACCACAAAAGCCATGTTGTAGGGTTTAACATTGCAATAAACTCCTCTTCTTGTTCTTAGCCTGGCTAGTAACAAGGGATCCCTGATACAGTACTTCTCATGATGTGCAACTCAAATCATGGATTGTCTTCATCCAGTTTGGCAGCATTCAGCAGCGGTGTGACTTTGTTCAGGTTTGATACGCCACTGTTAGCCTCCACTCTTCGTTAGACTTTTGCGCTGGCCATATGAACAAGTCTTACTGATAACTCCTTGGGTCTCTGGTAGCCAAGGCCTTGGTTGGAGCACATGAGGAAGACCTCCCTTTCTTGTCTTGTTTAAACATTTATTGGGTCAGTCTGTCCACAGTGGAGATACAGGCACACATGGAGGGAGTGAGATTATCTTTGTATTCTTGGAGCTGTCTGGCCACTTCATCTGTACTTGATGCCTCCACATCTCTCCAGTGTGACATCAGTGCATTTCATACAAACTTCTACCACACGGACCGCATGCACCAGATTTCCTGTGAGTCTTTGAATGCTAGGTCATTATAGATCACCTCCAACACAACTAATTTCCTCAGATACTGAGCACATCTCTCAGTGCTAGCCCATCTGCTTTGGGAATTTTCAAATTCTTCCTTGAAGGGATGCTTGTCCTTCACACTTGACAGGAGTCATTGAGAAAGACTGACGACTCCTGCCTGTTTTCCAGCTCCTTTATCAATGGTCTTACCCTCAGCAAAGGATCCCAGCTGTCAGGCTTCCTTACCCTCTAATTCCTGGAAATGCTCAAGGCCAGGATGAACAGGATTTTGAGCAACTTGGTCTAGTGGAAGGTGTCCCTGCCTGTGCCAGGGGGGTTGGAACTGGATGAGCTTTAAGATCCCTTCCAATATGAACTGTTCTATGATTCTATGATGATACGGCTTGATGATCTTAAAGGTGTTTTCCAGCCTAAATGATTCTATGATTCTATGACTTAGAACTTCACCAGAAGTCTTGTTAGTTTGTTTCCTAAACGTACATACAAAATCCACTTTCAGATCTTTCAGTGAACTTTTAGGTCACTGCTTCTGTGATTTATCTGTTTGTTTTAATATGTATTACCATTTCAAGCTTCAGTCTCAAGTTTTCTTCAGAAATCATGTTATCCTCAGCCATGAGAAACCTCCTAATGCTCCTTTTAGTCATGGAAGTATCGGGGATTATTTTGTAAGATCTCCAATCATTACAACCATCTAACATTGCCCAGTATATTTTACAGAATGATAGTATTGCAGCACAAGATAGCAATAATCCCTTACAGCTCTTTAGCTAAGTTTTTTAGGTTTCCAGTCTGCTGTAATCCTTTGCATTTTTTCTTCAATATGCAAGCCAAAGCAAAGGCTTGTGACACAAGTAAAACCAAATGCAAGGCACATAGTTTCATTCAATCATATCTATTTAACTTGGTTTTCCACTGCATAAGCATTCAGCCTAGTTCAAAATGTCAAAGGCTAATTTATTATTTTCTACTCTAAAGAGCTAACTCAGTTTGGATACAAGCCCTGAAAATAATCTTCCAACATTAAAAAAAAAAAAGAGAAAGTTTGCTGTTCAATGTTCTCAGGAAAATCAGTACCCTCAAGTTTGTCAGATGCATTAAGCATATGTTCATTAAAAGTGCAACACCATGAATCACTTTTCTCAAGGTTTGCTGATTGTTACCACCAAACCTGATGAGTTAGAGATGTAGAAGACAAATAACAAATGATCCTTTAAAGAATTACTCATAACCCAAAGAGTATTCAGAGTGGAGCAAATAAAGGAGCAGTTTTGTTTTATTTGACTTTTTTTTGCACTTATGTACTCCACTGTTCTTTTTCTTTTTCAAGCACAACTGGAATTCACAAAGTACCAGTGAAACACTAGGGGTAGGAGCACATTTAACCTCCAGCAGCAGAATTAGTCTTATGAGTAAAATCACTTGCACCTCACAGTTGAAACCTTCAATCTAGATCTATAACTTCAAACATACAGTCCACATAGTCATGGGTGAAAAAAGAGTGTTTCAAATGAATCCAAAGAAAGTAGCTTGAGAAAACAAGGCAACAATTTACTTAAATCTGTCTCACATTCTGTTAGTAGAACCAATTCATGATGGAGAATTTGCACAGGTCACCAGATTCAGAATGCTGAGAAATAATGGTCTAGATCATACCCTTCATAAACTGGTCATTTCAAGGGTATTTAGATGGAGGAATAAAACTACTAGGGAAAAAACAAAACAGAGCCAAAACCAAACAGGTTGTGCCAGAGGATATATAGGGCAGAACTGAATGAGAGCCAGAATAATTTCAGGTGCCAGTAGGCTGCTCTTAAGAGATATAAAGCCTTTGAGCTATTACGCAGGATTAAATGTGAGCACAGCTGTGCAAATTTAGGTCAGGTCACTCAGAAAAAAAGAATGAAGAGCAACCTCATTTTGTCCTCTGTTTGCGTGTGCCTGTCAGGACACCAGTTCTGAGTTCAGCTCAGCACAAATCACTATCTGCTTACACCAGTTAATAATAACCTGCTGCTGGTATTGTGCACAAAATGAAACAGCAGGGAAAATTCAAACAGAAGAGGAGGGAGTGAAAAACAGAAGGAAAAAGGAGATAATACAGACTTTCACCTGGACTAATTCCCCACTGCTATATAATCCTCTCTTCTTCACACCTTCCCTACCTTTTCCTTTCCTAACTTGTATTTCTTCTTTACAGCCTTCAATAGAGAATGAGGTTTTAAAATTTCATGCACAACATGAGAGCTAAAACTCCAGACTCCTAAGAACATCATCATCTTCAATCTTCAGCAGTGTCTTATTTCCACTGTTCATCTGAGGCTTTTCTTCTGATATTCCCATTGTCAGTCTTAGAAACACAAAGTGCATCAAAAAGCAGCAAGTTATTTGAAACCTATTTAAAACACTCAGACAGAATTAGCCATTGTTATCACATTTGACTGTGATCCCCTCACTAATAAGCGCTATATTCTTCTCAGTCTGTTTTTTGGGTTTTTTTTTGTTGGTTTCATACAGGAAATTAGAGCTCTTTAGACACTGACTATATCTTTTTTTTTTTTTTCCCTGTACTTATAAAAGAGCCTTTTGTAAGTCAGGTATGAGCTTAAGTTCTACTTGACTTCATACCCGACTGATCTCCAAATTGCATGGGCATAGGTCTATACTAAGTCCCTGGAAGTATATCAGGATGTTTGACTTCATTCAAATATTTAGAAGAAGCTAAAGGTCAATTCTGTCTGTCTTCTGAATAGGCCACATCTGGATGTGACAGCAAGTTGATCAAGAACCTCCCTGGAAATATTACAGCATCAGGTGCTCTAGGGCTGGAAAGGAGATTAAGAAGATGGATGAGATGCACCCTCTTGTAAAAGATACGTGGCTGCTTGATGCATAAGTAAAGCAAGTATCTGATTTTGAGCACAAATGGTCATGTCAATAGAGACATCATGAAAGATTCCAAGTAGATAACAGAGGGACTTGAGCATCACCATGATGCTATTAACTAGTGACAGCTAATAAACTAGTAACAGTTAAGACAGTGAAAGGCGAATGGCTTATGGCTTTGGGCACTGTTCTGACTGTATTTCCATTTCTGGTCATGAAAAGTTTCATGGCACTCTGCTGTAAAATCAACTGTCCTTGTCAGATTTTAAATGCTTATATTGTATTTTGCCTGATCAAAATCACTTGGACAAGGTATATTCTCCTTTAGATGTTCTGAGAACATCCTAAGTAAGCACATACTTTACATTAATCCCACTGATTTTCCCTGTTTGTGAAACATTTGAAGCATAGTCATTTGCCCATGAGATTAATCTCACTAAATAGAAATACCTTCATATGGATGAGGTGCTTAGTCGTGCTATAGTCAATAGAGATCTAGCAAATACACTCAGAAAGGTTCATGTGACTACTGGTACGTACTGTGCTCACTACCAAGGGAGCTAAAGGTAACTTGCTCAGATGTAGACATGTAGGCTTAGTCCACATCTAGTTAGATTAATGTAACTGATAGCAAAATGGCACATATAATCAGGGTTTTGAATGTGTCTGCAGAATCACACATGTAAAGGGTGAGAGAGACAGAATATGTGTGTCTCTATAGATACTATTGCCTTATATGTGTTTTTAAAAGATAAAGAAAAAACCCCAGCATTTCCTCAAAACTTAATGATACAACATTTTGCCTTTATTTCCCCTCAACCATTTTGCCTTGTATGACGCATATGAAGACATTTAGCTGGAATCAACAGTGGGAGTATCACTGGATTGCAAGGTGTTCAGCTCTTAGAAGATGGAAAATGCCAAAGATAAGGTTGACCATGGAATCTCCATTATCTCCTTACCTAATGCAATCCATTGTGTTATTATCAGACCAAGATCTACAAAAAGACTGCTGCCTTTTTCCGTGTTCAAGACAGACAAGATCTGGGAATGAGAATGAACTCTTTAGAAGAGTCTCTTTCTTTTTTTTTGGATTTCAGATGTGCTCTAAGGAAGATAAGGGATCCCAGGAAACAAAAGTGGACTGCTGGTTCTGTGCATATTTATCAAGTCAGGTTCTCTGATGTCTTGATCATCTGATCCAGTTAAAGACTCTTCACACAGCCATTTTTATTTAATAGAATTCTCTGAAATTGCTAACAAAGCAACCACTATCAGCAGCTGTGTTAAGGTTTCATATGGAATCATTGAAGCTACTCGATGCTCGTAAGGAGCTGTTGAATTGTATATTTGCAGTGCTGGACCAAAAGAGACTCATGCACTGAGCAAGAGAAGAGCTAAGAGCACTGAAAGCTTGACAAGCAGTTGTGTGTTCGATTATTATCACCAAAAACACTCAAAGGCTGGGACAGTGAAGGAAGAAGATAAGGATGCTGGAGACAGAACTTGACAGAGAGAGACAGTCAGAGTAGCATCGGCAGAGCTAGGGTCTCAGTACTACAGGATGAAGGGATATTTGCAATACTGAAATGGTGTTTTACTCTCAGGTTCACAAAAAAATAAAACAACCAAATATTTAATTTTTTTTTTAATAGCCTTCTTCATCTGTAAAATATTTAACAAATTTCACACAAATGTCAAAGCAAATGTTTATCCCAAAGGGCATTGACTACTGTAGAAAGTAAAAAACCTGTAGACAATTTTCCATTACAGTGGGTCTTTGGACAGAGAGTAAATATTAAACTGGAATGCAATAACAGGAACAGACGCTGGTTTAGAGCAGTAGGATTTAAATAATGGCAATAAAATATGCAGAGCCATAATCAGAATGTTGACGTATTTTAAGTGCTTGGGGCCATGTTGATATAAATAACTGCATCACATTTTGCCATAGAGCAAGGACTAAATTGGGTAGTTTACAAACAGAGGAAAAGGCTGACTTCTTTGGCATTGCTTGATTTGTGATAAAAAAAGAAAGGGCCAAGTGAGCCGTTGCTGGACATGAAGCCAACACAACAAGGTTTGAGGTACAGTTGCTGAGTAAAAGGAGGCTTGTAGAGTCTATCAAAACAAGAAAAACGTCATTCTCAAATTCAGGCCAATGTCCTGGCAAACTTCACCAGAAGGATGGCTTTGCATAGCTAGCAAGTTTTCCTCACAAAAGGACAGTAATTTTTCCTGGAAGCCTTGGTTCCTATTCCAGTCTCAGGTCATCTGTCCATCAAGCTTTGCCTGACAAACCTGTCATGTTGGTCTTGGTCATCTCATGGATCCAAATGAGATACAGCTTGCTGGATGGATCATGAGCTCTTGAGGTTCATTTGGATGGGAAGATGGATTTCCCTTTGAAGAGCTGGGGGCACTGGCAATAACATGTGACAAATGACTGATTTTCCAAAGCATCTAAGTGTTTGAGTTGGCGCTGTCCTTAACACACTTATTGAGTTGCAAAGCAAATTGTGCCTGAAGAGTAAAGATATATGCTAACAAGATAAAGATATCCAACCTGGGGCTATTTCCCTAAAATCCTCTTTCTTGTGCCTAAATACCTCCAGCCATGCAAGCTTGGGCAATGCAGACAGATTTCTAGTAAGGCTGAGGCAACCATTGTTCCACACCACCTCCACGTCCCTTCAAGCTCTGCTTTCCTAGCAATGATTAAGTGTAAGCAGATTCAATGTCCATAGAATACTGGAGATGTACCAGCAGTAATCTGCACATTTATGATGCAGATAACACTCTGGTAGCTGCAGCACAGAATGCACAGTAGGAAAACACTCTGCAGCTGTTTTGCAGCCTGTAATGAACTACATACAGCCACAATTTACACTGGCACCAGGGCCCAAACAGGCTGGATTAAGACAACCAGGGTACCCATAACCTGAAGTTATAGAAACCACTATTTAGACACAGCCCTCAGTTTGCAAGGTCTAAGCAGATGGCAGGAGAATTTGCTTCTTGCCAAAATCAGGCAGAACTGTGTTGCTATCAGCTGTACACCCTGGAGAGAATCGCCTGCTGAGGCGTGGGCAACTGAGAAACTTTCTCCTTTCAAATCGGGCTTCTGAGGCCGCGCTGCTTTCCAATGGAATTAAACTGCATTCATTGCTGAGCTGTTATTCTGTCATTTTTAGCACAGACCAAGCCCTGAAATCTTCTGAGCGGTATTGCCCTTCATGGTCTTCAGTGGGGTTGATATGAAGTAACAGAAGGAACTCAGTTTTGGATCTAAATGGTCATGGGAGCCTCTTGTGGGAACTGATTATCTTTACAACTAGTGGAAAGACCTGTTATGTACAAACTTCCTTATTCCATGAGTTACTGAGTGCCTTATAAACAAAGGGTTGAAGGTTTCTTATAAGCAAAGGGTTGAAGGATGACAGTAACAAAGCTGGAAGATGGAAGCAGCAGGGTTTTAACCTTGTGATCACTCCAAAAGCTGAGGCAGAGAGGAATGACATCAAAAGATATGTAATCTTTTCATTACAACATCAACACTATTTCAAACTATAAAAATGATGGGCAGCAGTTCCAGTAACAGTCACTGGAGAATAAAGGCAATGCAGAAATATACATAGCAAACCCATCTTTGGTTCCTTTTCCCTCAGTATCCCATCTCTAGCAAGTCACAGAAGAAAGCTGGGGAAAGAATGTAGTTGGTAGAAGAAATTTCACATGGTACTTTGTGTAAGAAACCACATTTGATACCGAATTCTGGTGATTTTATGAGGGCAAAGATTTTAGGAAACATGGGAACTCTTCCCAAGACGAAATATTGCAGATTTGGAAATCATGGAAGAATTTTCCCAGCTAAGGGCTTTCCCACCTAAAATCCTGTTTTGTCATTTCAGTAAGGACAGAAAGTTCACTACCACTCATTTTAATGTCTTTAGAACATTAAAAATTCACCCAATAACAATACACTGTATGAAGATGCTACTTGGTATCCACTGGTCCAGATAGATATTTTTACAAAGTGTCAGAAAAAGGAAAAAACTGGATTAAAAGGTGTAATGAAATTGAAATTAGGACATTTCCTGCAGCACCTTTTCATACTGTTTGGGATAATCTCAGCAAAATGAAGTGATGTATCCAACACCGTGTACTCCCTGTGACCAATTTGCAGCCAGAAAAGGTGTCATTTTGATTATGTTGCTCCCATTTCACCAATATAATACAATTCCAGGAATAAGAATATCTTGATGAAAATATATATCACACACATATCTTGTACAACACTCCAATTGCACAATCACACACCAGGCTACTGAGATAAAAACCAGACCAAAACAGCTTTGGGTACTCCAGGCCAAGAATTTAGTAAGAAAAAAAAATCTGGTCAGAAGCAGAGAAGTTATCTATAAGCAGAGGAAATTTTATCACCCAAGTAGAAACTGGGACAGCATTTTGGATTAAACACTTCTTACTCAAAACAGGAATCTTTAGCAAACAAGAATGAGATGCAGATGTATTTCCTAAGTCCCTAAATTTTCTATACAGAACCAGCCTCCAAATCATGACCCTGCTAAATTTTTGAGCTCCTTGTATTTACATACCTCACAGGGAACATTCAAGATCTCTTAAGAATGAAGAATCCACTTAGAAGAAGCTTCTAGAGCAGGATCTGACATGACTGTCAGGCATGGATCAAACACCTATGTTAAAACAAGCAGAGGGCTGCTCCTCAGTCTCTAAACAAGAAAGTGAGACGCATGTGCAATTGAAGTCAAGAGAATGCAGTTAAACATAAAGCTATAAGCAAAAATAGGTACATCATCTAAGCAAAAGTTCCCATCCTGTGAACACCTTGCTCAGTGCAGGAACATTTAGTACAAATGTGCTCTGTTCCTGGGGGATTTCATAGCCTAATTCTAGGTAACAGTTTAATCATTCCTGGTATCCCACAGTCAAATGCTTAATCCCCACTGGCTTTCATTTTTGTATTATAAATCCAATCGATATGTAGAACATGAGGAAAACTTCACTCAGTGCTATATGCAGCTTAACAAAACATGAACAAACCTCAGCAAATTGCTTGTATTTCTTATGACCTCATTTTACCTCTGTTGTAGAGGTTCTAACTGATTTAAAAATTAGGAACAGCTTTTGTCAGAAGCATGATTTTATTTCCATAGCTTATAATAGAAGTGATGATGGGCCTGCAAGGCTGAAACTAGCTTCATGTTTGCATCTCATGATGAGTTTTATACACTAGCTTGTTGCGCAAGCCAACATTTCAAATTTGATCTGAAAAATAAGATGCAATGAACAGAGGGCCTCCAGGGTCTTTTTATTGCCTTCTTGGAAGCAATGGCATCTTTGCTTCTCATTTTTACCCCTCTGAATGTTTATATCTACATAAGATACTTTCGGAAACCGGTAATTTTGGACATCTTGCAGAGTCAAATGCATAACCAGAATGTCAAACCGCTAGTATTTTCACCCATGACACTAGATACAAAATCACTGAAACTATTTTCAGTAGTAATTAGACACCTAGGGAGAAATTCCAATGCCTAAACATAGAGATTTAGTGTCATTTTATACCCCCTACAGTATAAAAAAAGACATCTATTCACAACTGTCAGTTTACTCACGATGTAGGGGAGTTCTGTTTCCTCTTGAAGCATCAGCTAAATATCAGATGAGGCATCCCAAAACCTCTCAAATAGCACTGCATACTTATGGTTAGGCAACTGAATCTTTCCTCTAAAGCCTACAAACAATTAAAGCTTGGAAAGTGATTGAACTTAGCCTGAAACGGTCACCCAGCTGAACTAATTCAACCTCTTGTGAGTGCATCTCTTTTGGCTGCAAGGGAAGCTTTAACACTTGCATCTCTACATACTATGTGTGCATTAACAACTAAATGTAGGTCTCTCAATGCGGGAAAGCATCCAGTTCTCAAACTGAAATTCATCTCACCTACTTTAGGTATATACATTGTCTATCTCTACATATGGGCTGTGTCTAGCAAAGAGAAAAATAGGCACCTTTAGAAAGAGGTCCTTCTGACCCATTTTTCTACATTCATTTTACACTGAACTGAGTCATTTCTTTTCTCTCCACCAACTAAAGGTGCTTATCTTTGATGCAGACTTCTTAAAGACAGATGAGAAATCCCACTTCTGGAAAAGCAGGTACTGATCAAGAACCAGACACCTGCCTCTCAGAAATACAACTAAACATCCATACCTATCTTTAGACACCTAAGATGCGTTTGAATCTCTAAATTTTAAATTGCTAGATTTAACTGCTCTCCAAAAAACAGCTCAAAACAATCTCCTTAACAGGAAACAGGATTTTCAATTATATAGTTATCTGCTAAAAAACTGTTAGGCATCTAAATGCAACTTTGACCTGCAGATTGCACACCTCTAACAGAAACATAAATCACAAGATTTAAAAATGGATACAAAATTTTGATGTAGGGACTTTGTGTATGAACATCAGAATAACCATTCTCAGCAATTTTAAATGCTTCGTGGAATGGAATGGTAAGATTAAATAATAACAAAATAAAATTCTAAATATAACAGGAAACTCAGTTCTTTCCACTCACAGGCAGAAGTTCCATTTCCCTTCACTTAACGCCCAATATAGGGAATTATATTTTCCAGCTAATAAATTTCCACTGCTGTATTGTCTGTTTCAAACCAATTTCCAGTTTTGATACTATGAAATAGCTACTTTCTTCAGCTCACAGAAAGATATTAAAGATATGTATGCTGGAGAGAACTTTGGTGCTCCTCTGGATTAAAGAAACATGAATTACTGTTAGAAGAAAGTAACCAAGCAGCAAAACAGCAAGCCACTGCTTTCCCAGGAGTGATGGGCTGACATTCTGGGCAAGAAAATATAAAGGCTTATTTTCTCCAACTCATGTTCTCATCAGCAGCATCAGTTATCAGTGCCTCGTAAGATCCCTGTCTTAAAAAGAGCTTGAAATCTGAGAAAAGAAGAATGTGTGATATCAAGGGGCAAAGCCTCAACAAGTCTTTAGAGTTTTAATCACAATCTTGAACTCATTGTATTGCATAAACAGTCATCTTGGATTTCTGATTTCATCCTCCTGTTAGCAGCCAGACAACCATGAAATGTAGTTCTCACACACTGCTGAAAATTAGGCAGACAGAACAAACCACTATGGCAGGCACATGATTTCATCAGGCCATAAATAGGAAGTTGTGAAATATTCTGTTCTTCCGCATTTGAATAAATATCACTATGAAGCAGATGAAGACAGACAACCCAAGCTATTTACAGCTTCTGTCATAATGAAAGTGCAGTTGTGTTTCCATAATGTCCTCATAGCAGACAGAAGATGGCAGAGCATTTCCCAAGTGTGCGTTTCAGGCCTTATAGCAGCTGAGCTGCTAGGTAGTAAAATCAAATGTAGACCAGGACATACATTTCATGGTCTAGAAGCTCACCTTGTGCTTCAAAGGAGAGTCAGTGTGGCAGAGTTGGAGTCCTGTTTGCAGGACATAACTCTTGCAGTATGAACATATTTTAGCCTGCTCCAGCACTTTTACATTGTATTTATATGCAGAAACACACCATCTGTGTGTCTTCTGAGATAAAATCTTGGCAGCAAAGACAACATCACACACTGAGTAATAGCCCAGTGATTCCTGGAATGTACTGATTGCAATAAGAGTAATGATGTTGGGTAAAATTCTGGTCATGCTGCTGTCAACAGAATAGCTTTGTACTTTGTCTATGATTATTAAGCACCAATCTGGGGATAACAGAAAAATGAGAAGATACAAAACACTATCTCTTGTTACTCCAAAGTTACATTTGAGATCACTGTTAAGACTTTATCAATAAACACCATGTGCACTAGAGAGCACAAAAGGCTATTATTTTAGTGATACAGATTCCCACACAAATTTCACGATGAGCATCTGAAACATTGAGTGAACTTTGTCACCATATCTGTTAAATTCTAAAGCATCTTCAGTATTGTAGAAGAAAAATCTTTGCAGGCTAAATAACAAATTTGACATTGTACACCTTTCTGGTACAGTGTAGAGGTTGACATTTACCCCTCTTTCCAGATGTTTCCTTTAGGTAAAACAACTTGCAATAACCTGTGGGAGTTGCTCTTTTTCTTGTTTATTTTTCAGATTAGTGTAAGAAACTTGTTTCTACCTGCATAGTTAAAATAAGGATATACTAAGGACGTACTAAGACATAAGATGTGATTCTACTGAAATCTACTCATTGTACACAACCATATTTGACATACATAGTAAGCCAGAAGAAAATGTCTGTATCTGTAGAAGTAAAAGATAACTTAAATTCTGCATCTCATTTATGAAACATTCCAAATGTGGCCATCAATGAAACTTTTTCCAGAGGAGGTCCCACTCCCATCCAAAGCAGTAAAATAGCTATTTTCAAAGTTTCTGCACATGACTGTGTGTCACTGTTAAGATCAGGAGATACAAACGAATCTGAATATTACAAAAAGCGTTCTCACGAATCTGTCAAGCAGAATGGGTTTGTGGGCTGATGCTTCACAAAGAACATTAATTATCAAACAGCATGGAATCTGAACAACTTGATATCTGGAATATTTCTCACCATAGTCAGGTGTTCAACCAGTGAATATCAATTCAATTTGACAGAGATCAAGGGTGTTTTTTGCCTACTTACACCATGGGACGATGTTTCACACTGTCTGTTTAAAATATCTTGTCCTTTTCTGTTCTTGTATAATAAGCCATTATTTCTGCAGCTAAAGCTTCCGAAAAACATGATTTCTGTGTCAGAGGGATAAAAATATCCTTGACACAACGCTGGATTTCATTTAGAAAAGCATCAGAAGATTCACAGTTTGAGCTGGAATTTATTGATTCTTGCAGCTCAATGCAAATTTGAAATTGTGCTCTGAAACAAGCCACACACTTTTCTTAGCCAAATCCTTACAGCAACATTAAGAAAAAGATCAAAACAGTTCTAAAATTAACTGCTGACATTTACAGTATTTTATGGATCTGTCACTAGACCTAGAGGTGAAAATAAGGGCATGAATCTATTCTGGATGAGAACTTGTGAATTTTCTTCCTTTTGGTTTATATTTCTCTGGTATGATTGCAATTTGTGTCCTGAGAGCAGCAAGCTGAGACCAGAGACTCATTTTAATAAACCCAATAGAGAGAACCCTTGGAACTTGCCAAAACACACCTTTAAATCTGAAACAACCCCTTCTGAAGAAAAATCTTCCATCCAGATTGTTGCGTTTGTAGAATCTGCTGCACCGATTCTGCACTAAACTCCAATTTGTTTTTTAGCGGTTATTTTAGGCATAACAAAATGCCCACGTTTCTCAAACATTCAAAATCCAGAAGCACAAAACTGCTCAGGTATTTGTAGCCATATTACGTCAAAATTAAGGTTGGGAACCCTTCTTCTCAATGCCATTTTTCCACCTCTTCCAGTGCCTTTCCCGAGCTTTCACTAGCAAAGTTCTCTTGGTATCTGTATTTCTGTATAAGGCCTGCCTGATATAAATTTGTCTGGGCTGAGCAGCTTTCTTTCCATTTCCTAGCTGAATGGGATCAGGCAGCTTTAAAACATGCATCTTTTTGATAAGGTCCCTCGAGTAGTCCAGTCCAGAAAGCATCTTCTGCGTGTGATTAAAGCATATGACAAAGAGTAAACTGCACCTCGAATATTGTGTCTACGAATGCTTTCACCCCAAACCAAAGTCCTGGTTTCAAAGGATGTAAAGGGAGAGGGTTTGAGGACTAGAGGATGTACTCTAAGGGTCAGAGTGGAGATACATGGCTTAAACAGTCAACTTTTATTTACTACTATATGCATTCACTTCATGCCTTCCTTGGTAACTCCTACATGTAAATTTTGCCTCTGGCTTTTGCAGTTTTAGTCTTGATACTCTAAGCAGTTCTTGTCTGTCACTTTCAGTCGTCCATCAGAAGATTTTCTACTGCAGAATAGGCTCCAAAAGGTGTGTGCACTTGAGTTTACAACATGTTCCTTTGGCAAAAGACACCTTCCATCAATATTTCGTCTAATAAGCTAAACTCTGAAGGAGACCTCGGATACCTCCCACCCTTACTACCCTTGGTCTGTGGGACAAAAACTTCCCATAGAGGGACAGAAGAGACATGAGTATGACAAAGTCCTTATCCTTCAGAGATCTAACTATAGTCATTCATCTGTCAGGGATCTCATAATCTGAAACTCCATCACTTTTTAAATCAGCAAAAATCCTTACTTGTGCCCTTTATTTTCAAGCTTTCTGAAATTTGAGTATTTTAAAAGAACAAACTATAAATGTGCAGAGAGTTGGACTTTCTTGGGGAGTCTCGTTTTTGACAGCAGGTACAGTTAGCAAGCTGCAGCTGGAACTTTCAGTCTTTTGAACACCTCATTTACAACATGGTCTTTCTCCAGAGTAAGCCTTTTAGTGATGCTACAGCTGTTCAGGTTGTAATTCTACAGATCCAGCACATCACAGCCTCCCTCCGAAATCACTCTCTATTTCAGAGGTATAAAAGAACACATTGGATTTCAGGGGGAATTCAGTATGCTAGAAAGCTTGTGAGGAAGCCTGGTTTTTAACAAGCAGGTTTTCAAAGAGACTGCTTTTACAAAGCTGGTTTGTGAAGTGCTGGCTAAGCAGGCAGGTGCTGGAGCTGGCTCCAGATATAGCAGGTCTTAAAAATTACAGGAATGTTGTATAAAAATAAGATGGGGAGAGTATAAACTCTGAAGAGGAGGAAAAATTGTTTCTATACTCAAGAATATTTAGGGGATTGGCTAAAAGGATTCCGGGATGTGTCAGTAGCAACTGACCGTGTGCAACCTGTTCCGAGCAAATTTATGAACATCTATGTATAGACACTGGTATAAAACATAGTATTTCATTATTCTTTTCATTATTATTCTTAATAGTAAAGATAATATATCAGTGGTAAACATTAGTGGTTCTACAAAACCCATCATATGGGAGCATCAGCAGTGCTTCATCTCCATATTCCCCTGGGAAGTGAACTTATATTATCATCCCTATTGAATAACTGTGTGAAATGTTTGCTAAAAGCAGAAAAGGAAAAAAGTGCTGAAAACAGAGAATGCCATAAGCACATTCATAAACGAGCAAACTAAAGGTTCCTTTAGGCCTGTGACATGTTTTCAGAGACCAAGAAAGTCAGAAGAAGCAAGGAGCCATCTTCCTCACAGATGCTTCCAGACCTCTGCAGTAACACCCTGGCTCCCAGGCCAAGCTGGACACACCAGGATATTTGGCTCTCTCAGTATGGAAACTATTCTGTGTTTGTGATCACTTGTGTCCCATTCTCTACATTTTCAGAATCAAAGACAGAAATACAACCTATTTAAACAGACAGAAATAAAACTATTTAAAGTGTGAACTCACTCTTGATGCCATACAATACAACACCACAATGAATTCCTGAGCTTGTTCACTACTCATTTCCTACTACTTCCTGCCTGCATTTTGCCTGTTTTGTTTGCTCAGTAGTAAGCTGCTTGCAAGAATTTTTCAGTATTTCCAATATGGCTTTGTGCTCTAAGAAACTACATTAGAGCATTAGTTTTGTTTGACTACTGAGGATTTGAGGATTTTCTCTCTTTGGTATTTTTTCCTCATCAACCAACACAGAAATCATACAGACAATTTCATCTGGGCTTGACTTCACTTTCTCTGAGATCAAGGACAGGTTGAAAGTTAAACACAGCTTGTGTTTTGATGGTTAGCATCTGAAAACAAGTTCCAGCAGACAGGAAAATCCTTCTCTCTTATAGCACAAGGAAGATGACAGAGAAACCAATATACAGGTGGTGAGTCCATATCAGGAGAAGGATGATATTACAGTGATAACAACAACAATAACCAAGTATAATCATCTTTCCAAATCTAAAGGTAAGTACATTTCTAAGAACCATTTAGTGGATTACCCTAAAATCCTCAATATCAGTATATAGGTCAGTTAATCCAGGGCTGCAGAAAGTCCCCAGGCAAGAAAAGGAAAGGAACAAGTGTATGAGAGAACTGCAGAGACACAGCTGTGAGTACATAGCACACACAGGGACACAGATCTCTTCTCTGATCACAAAGCCAAATGACTTCACCTCTCACCTTAGCTGAACCAACAATAGCAAATCTGATCTGAGGAGCATTCTGCAACAGGAGTATAAAAATGATCATTGGAAGTTTATTACTTAACACTTGGCAAAGCTATTTCCCTTGGCAATTTGATAAATACCTTGACTTTTCTGTCCATCATAACCTCAGACGTTTATTGCCTCATTTGCTATAACAAACATTGCTATCTTCCAACTACCCATCTTATATTTAACAGACTGTACAGTAGGAATGTTACCACAATAGAAAAAAGCCAAGAGATGAGACTGGAATTTCAGGTGGAGGGAGATACAACAGTTTTCTAGGGAACTGCACCCATCTTATGCAGGAGAAGCTGCTTAATTTAAGCAGAAATAATGCTTCAACAGGCTTGGGGAAGCAGAGGGTCCTTTCTGCTCATGGAGTCTCTCCTCATTTTTTCCCAGCTACAGGGAGAGCAGAGACCAAAATCTCCACAAAATACCATAGGGCAGGCAGAAAAAATCATGATGGGTCAAGTCCCTTGGACTGAATTTCTTATAGTATTTATTGCTTTATTTACTGAAAGCCAGTTCTTGCTAAGAAAAGGTGATCTTAGCAGGGCTTTGCAGTCAAAGAATTGGAGACGGGGCAGAAATCCAGTGTCGGAGTAGATCATAAGCCTCAACACCAGTGGGATTTTTATTGCCAAAAGGATAAACAGAACTCTGCAGCAGCTCACTATGTGCCTTCCCATTGACTAATGCAGGCTGGCATTGCTGCCAGCTTGAGCTGTCCCTGCTGCTATGAATTCATTACTTGGAGGCACAGAGCTATGGGCAGTACTGTCATAGGGAAGCAGGACAGGTTCTCCTGCTCTGTGCAGAGCACCAAGACAAGCATGCTCCTTCCCAGCCAGAAGTGCAAAATACGTACTGCAACACTGAGGGTATTTTGGAGAAGAGATGGAAAGATATCCTGATGCTCCCTTGAGAACAATGGGGCTAATATTGCCATCAGATTCAGTGGGGATCAGTGCTTCTCATTTCAACTCACTCCAATCACCAGACAGTTGTGATCACCATGTATATGTGCCATCTGCATGGCAAGGCACAACCTGCCCTACTTGCAGAGTGTCTGTGCATGCAGGTGGTAATTATGAGGAGAACATGTCCCAGGTCATCTCCCAGCGACACTAAGAGACATCCCCGGCACACATCCAGGCAGCCCCCACTGCATCCTCCACATCTGGAGAGGTTTTGGAGAGGTTTTATCTACAAGAATAGAACAAGTTCCCAAGCCAAGAAAAAATACAGTGAAATTTCCAACAACAAGCAAATAATGCTCATGGAGGGGGATGGAATATGCAGGAGCTGATTGCAGTGTAAAACATCAGTCCTGTGGTTTTCAGTGTACTCCTTTGCTGCTTGGATACTTCCAGCAGCTGAGTAAAGATCAAAGGACTCCAATCAGACCAATGGGTTATAATGCCCTACGGAGCCAGGATTAGGAGTTGATTCTTTGGTCTGCATTCCTCTGATATTATTTTAATTAGCTGTATTGTGAAGGTGGTGTCAGGAGTCTCAATCATTTCATTTTACCAGGGATGGCTGCTCTATTAGTTTTTAAACAGTATGTTTTAACTATTTACTATAGTTGTTAAGAACCTGCAATGAGGAATCAAGAGATGCTAAGACCCTTCTTACCAATAGGAAGAATTCAACTGTTCTTAGCAAAGTTCTGCTGGTTTTATCATTCAGCCAAACTCCAAAACATAAAGGGAAATATTAACCTGTCTTACTTTGTAATAACCCTCCAATCTGAAGGAGTCTGTGATGTGTTTTTTTTCCATTTATTTTATTTACACATTTAGCTTGGAGATATTTTCTGCAGAAGTCTGAATTCTTTCAATGATAAATTCCATGCTTGGATTATGAGAAGGGAGAAGAGAAAGACAAAAACAAAAGAGGAAACAGTGAAAATATGATTTTTTCCAAATATTTGACTCTTTTCTGTAAATTCCAGATCTCAGATGCAACTGGATACAGAAACTTTCATCTGCTACTGCACAAAGGGAAAACAGGGAGAAAAAAAAAAGGTTTTGAAATTTTAAAGGAAAATTATGAAAAACTGAGTTATTTCAATTCTAAATATATTCTTGAAATTCAGAATTATTTAATTCTGAATTATGAAGTTCAAAAACAAATTGTCAAAACCCAGAAATATTTAAATACAGTTTTTAGAGATAAGGGTGGATTTTGAATCAGAATCAGTGCTGAATTTTGAAGTTTCCTATGGCAGATTTTCAGTGGAAAAATCGTGGAAGTCGCTTGCTCTTTCTTCTTCTTGCTGTTCTTTTTTTGAGAGGTACACAATATTTGTTGTTTTGGAGTGAAAAGAAACATTTAATACATTTCTTCACAATTTTTTCTTCCAGCTTGATATACGTTATTTGTTCAGCACATTTGTGGTGGGTTGGCCTTGGCTGAAGGCAGACACTTTTATCTATGCAAGAACTCCTATTGTGACCATTTGCAGGAAAGTCTTCTCACCTTATTCAGCTCTGCAGAGTCATACCTCACCTATTTTCCTCTCTGCTTATCCAAGTATTTCTGTTCATATGCTATTTTAACATCAACATCCTCAAGCTAATTTATTGTTCTTTCTTAGTTCACAGATGAGAAATGAGGTGAGTTTCATAGGACTGAGCATGCAACAGCTGGAGTGATTATTCATGGTGCTAACCTCTGTGTTATCTGGACTGATATGGGCAAAGCCAAGGACCTGCACCTACTACTGGAAGCTATGGGTCTGGTACAGTTTTAGCCTAACAAAGATGTCAAGCAGAGCACCCAGGTTTTACACAAAATCGAAATCCTTGACATCAGAGTTATGTGCTCTTTTTCTGCAAAAAGAAACTTCTCTATAACAATATTCTCTGTCCACTATGAAATCTGCATAAATAACTAAGGATTAACTTATATGTGAGACAGAGTTGATTATATCAGCCAAAATATTTAACTTATATAACAATGGGCATAAGTTGCAGCAAAGGAAATTATGATCAGAGGTAAGGGAAACTTTTTTCATTCTGCAGGTGGTAGCACACTGGGAACTTGCCCAGAGAGGTGATGGAATCTCCACCCCTGTAGATATTTGAAACTTAACGGGACATGGCCCTGTGTAACCTGGCATATCATCAGGGGTGTCCCTGCTTTGGTTGGACTTAGTCTTTAAATCTACTACCAAGTTATGCAGTCCTTTGCAGCCATACCATGATGAAAGAGAGCTTAATCTAACCACGATGCCTGATGAAAAAACAGTAAATCCACAGCAGAAGGGTGATCCCCTCCCAAGAGGCATAACTAAATCATGGCATTTAAGACTACACATCTGTGTTGTTACAACAGGAAGGATAAAAGGGGAAAGGTTATCCTGAAGTGCCGTATTTGCCGGCATATGTAGAGAAATCTCATCAACTTTAGAGAAACTTATCAACTGTGAAGAAAGCCATCAGCTGAGCTATTGTGGCCCTTTCTTCAGGAGCAAGAATATTTCAGAGCAAAAATTCAATGCATAACTCAGCAGTCATAACTGTAAAAGAAATATTTTCAAGTGTTACACAAAGGGTATCAGTTCCACCTCCTTCATGTCCTTTCCTCATACCCCAGGACTCTGCAACATCAAAATTACAACCTGAGAGCAATCAGACAAGACGGGCTGTAGGTACTATCTATCTCAAGAGGGAAGTAGGTGGAAGCTCTGCAGTTCTCTGAGTTTTCATAGCAGGCCCTTGGCAAACACCTACACAGAGTTGCTCATGACTGCGAGACTCACAGCTTCTATCGACCCACCCAAATCTCTCCATGCTACCCAATACTGTAGGCCTTGTTGCAGGAGGGTAAATGAAACAGTACACACACGGAGAGCAGATGGAAGAGAGAAGGGGAGCCCAGGCTGGAGATGAGCACTGTAAGCTGATGGTACAACAAGCACAAGGGTCTTTGGCCTGGAAGGTCAAGGATTCAAGGTATGAAGGTGATGAATTGGAGGATGACCAAGCTGAGGTTTTCCTCTTATTCCTGGTTTCATATTGCCCATGTCAACCACATTACAGTTAAGTGTAAGAATCGGAGTAGAAGAAATGAGACTGAAACACCTGACGACATTGATATGAGGCAGACTAGAGAAAAAGAATGTTGGGGCTGCAAACTTAAATAAATGTCTGTGCTCATACATCATAGCAATATGTAGAGCAATTAGCAGTCAGATAGGGTAAGCCCTATCTGAAAAGCTTCTCCATAGTATTAAATTACTTTTTGTTTTCGCATTTTGAGCCTAATTTAAAGAATATCAAAAGAACACAAAACCTGAAAATACTGATTAGTAGCTGTCATCTCCTTAGTCAGCAGAACTTTGTTTTAAATCTGTAGGAAAGCATTAACTCTGAAATAGAAACAAAGACTAAATGTGTCAATTGTAAATTTAGATGTTTTTTTCTCCACTGCTAATAGCCATAGGCTGGTCTTTGCAACAGAAAGATCAACAGCTTTTTCCTGACTTATCTCTAATGTGCTGTGAAAGAGATGAACAAGGAGAAAGATGAATGAGAACACTGGAAGAGGATGTAAGTTTGCTGTCTGGGTAATATGAAGATCAACCTAAATGAAAATGTTGTTCCTTTCACCACCCTATCCTTCTCCCTCTAAAATGTTTATACGAATAAATACAAAACATGTATCAATAGTTTAAAAATACTAGGTGAATATTTTTTTTCTTTTCCAGGGTAGTTTTATTAAAAGCAAGAGCCTTACTTCATAAAAAAAGGAGAGAAAAAAATTAGATGAGTGTCAGCCTTATCCCAGTGGGTAGGTCATTCCCAAGAGGCAAAGTGCTGACCTTTGCATCTTCCACCTTCCCAAACCAGAACACGGAACCTGATACTGACCATCCTCACAGTCCTGTAATCAGGGGGAAATTCTAGGATAGCTCATCCTAGCTTTTAACCATTGAATGTATTCCAATGTGTACAAAGAATTAAAAACTTGATTAGTCAGAGAAAATTTGACTTCAAGAGAGGCTAAAGGATTTGGGGATGGTACGAGACACACTGGCTCCAACTGCACTATCTGCTATTTAATTCTTTTAAACACAAACCAGGACAATTTCAATAAATCAAGACTGACCCATTCTAAAACTGAAAACCCTCTACAACATTGGTAAACATCTCTCTTGGGAAATGGGAGATTAATTTTTGCTTCGGGTAGTCTTCTATAGTGATCAAACCACCCAAACAGAGTATTTAAAATGTCTAAAACCTCATGGTTTTAGATGGTACTTGAGCTTTGATATTGTCTAACTCTAAATGTGTGGAGATGTGCAGGTGCAACAGCACTGCGGGCAAGTCATTCTGCAGTCTCTTTGCTCACCTCTCCTTTAAAGAGCTTCTGAACACCTGCAGCTCGCATTAACTGCAATTTGTGGAAGCCCAGCTAGTCTGGAAATCAGTCCCTAAGCCTACACTTCAAAGTACATTAAAAAGAAACACAGTGGTACTTTAACATCAGAAAGTCACTAATAATTTAAGCGACTAATAATTACTGAAAACCACCTGTATACAGTCTGTCTGGAAGTCCTCTATTACTGAAGTATGCATGGGCCAAGCAAGCAAATGCCTAACCCTTTCAACACCTCATTTAGCTTGATATCCACACATATGCTTTTTCAAACAGCCATTAAACAAATTATATTGTGCTACATCCTTTCTTTGAAAAAAAAGACACCAATTCAGCACTCACTCCCATCCCTCTGTATAATTTTTGTGCCAGGAAGAGACTAAAATACCAATACAGCCAGTTTAGAAGCTATTCACTGTTGCTAAGAGGACATCAACACGACTGTTAGCCAGCAACAGTCCTGGTAGAGATTAACGTTTCAATGGATTTTTTCCTAGCTTCATACTCTAAATTGAGGAGGCTATTTTCTTTTATTGTAAAAGTCTCCCATTAGTAATTCAAAGTTGCTTAGTTAGCTGAACTGGCATTTCTTCTAAACACATCCACCAATGAGCTGCTTCAGTACAGTCAATATATCGCCATTACTCTCATTCAAGAAATAAAATAACAAGATTTTCAAAACAGAGCACAACACCATGTTTATTCTAACAGGCATGTAACTACCTACCTAACAATGTATGATCACATAAACTTTAACACACACAAGATTACTATGCATGTAGAGGAACAGTATGGTGCACACATTTCCATTCCAACTCATGTGTACCTGCACATGATACGTTGTCAGGATCATCACGTAGCTTTCCTTGTTGCATGTATCCCCAGCTGCCAAGGTTGCTCAGAATGTGTTTTGATACTGCTTTAAGGAGAACACTCTGTAACTTCATGTTTGTATGGTAAAGCGTTTATTCATTTACCTAAGTTGAAAGCATCTGAGGCATGATCAGGAGGCAGTAACCGTCCCCCAGGATTTTTAAGCATAGTGGTGCTTTCTAATCAACACTAACCACTGCACATTAAAGTGCGAAAAGCTGTAGACTGCAAAGAGTTATGTTTGCCTTTTCTTGCACAAAGCAAACATCATGTGGCTTGTGGATATGTGAAAGCTTCTCTTTTAATATAGTCATAATCTACAATATAAAAACTGTTTGATTAGTAAATGGCTTACACTGCCCCCCTACTTGGGCAGCACTTATTTAAACATAGGGATTTTTTTTTTTAGAGAAGGACAAAAAGAAATTTATTTTATTAAAAGTGGAGAAGGATAAAGGAAAAACTGAAAATGCACAAGGTGTCACCTGACATGCGGATGATTCCCTTATCTGTGAGTTTAGATCTATAAGCTGCAGCCACATAATCAATCATGTTACCACTGAGCTCAAATACCACTGATGCAAGTCGAAGTAGGATGTGAAACTGGCAACGGACAAAGTTTCAAAAACCTTATAAAAAAATGAATGCAAACAGGGTTATAGAGGCATCTTTCGTTTCCTTGTTGGAAGCAAGGTGCTGGATCTGCTATTATTGTTGTTTCTCTATTTCTTAATTACCATCCAAAGGTTTAATAACCAGACATTTAGTTTAATTGGAAATACACAAAATTTAAAGAGGAAAGAAAAGAAAATATTTCCAAGGTCAATACTATGCTTGGGAAATATGTTGTTAATTTTGGAGAGTTTGCAATAAAAGCATCCCAATTTTTAAGTCCTATTTCATTTTTTCATCTTGCTCTATAAAAGACTGGAATGAGCAATCACTGCACTGAATAAATATGCTAAATAGTAAAAAGATATGAAAAAAAAATATGATGGATAGAATTTAATAAACTGATCCTTTTTCCTTTCTTGACTTTCAGCCCAGAGCACTTTAATACTTATCATATTAGAAATAATCCCAGGAAGTTGTATGACTTCAGAGGAACAGGACAGTGCCAGGAAAAGAAGGCTGTACATTCAGCCTAGGCAGGCTGCTGTCACACAATAAAGGTGCCACACCAAAACCTGAAGATTTTGCAGGAACAAATTCAGTCCTTTCATCCTTTCCCTAACATATGAACATGATTTTACATTACAGAAAAATTGCTAGTCATCCACTTCAGAACCCTAAGAACAACAAGCCCTGACAGCAGGCTACAGGAAATGTGAATATTAGCTCAGCCTGAGTTGCAGGAACAAGATATAAAAGATATCATCCTCCTTCAACTCTGGTACAATGAAAATTGACCTTAGGAGCTGTGTTTTGTTGGCCTGGATACGTACAGCACAAGTTGGGTGAATGGGATTCTTTACAGGATGAGAATCATAGAATATTTTTTCCCTCTTTTACCATGCTAAAGAGAAAATAAAGGAGAATTCTTCCTTTCCAGAGCATTGTTTTGGATACGAGAAATCAATATTCAGCCACAGACTGCAGCTGATTTAGCAACCTTAAACTCAATAATCCACTATTAATGCTTCAATCAGGACTTCAGTAAAGAAAGCTCAGGTTTAGCCCAGACACTAGGTACTGTGTCAAGCTGGCATACAAACATGGTGATATACATCTAGACATTTAACTATCAAAGATGATAGTGAACAACAGGATGACCATGAACCAACTTTGTGCCCTTGTGGCCAAGAAGGCCAATGGCATCCTGGGGTGTATTAGAAGGGGGGTGGTTAGTAGGTCGAGAGAGGTCCTCCTTCCCCTCTACTCTGCCCTGGTGAGACCCCATCTGGAGTATTGTGTCCAGTTCTGGGCCCCTCAGTTCAAGAAGGACAGGGAGCTGCTGGAGAGAGTCCAGCGCAGGGCAACAAAGATGATTAAGGGAGTGGAGCATCTCCCTTATGAGGAAAGACTGAGGGAGCTGGGTCTCTATAGTTTGGAGGAGACTGAGGGATGACCTTGTTAGTGTATATAAATATATAAAGGGGGAGTGTTACAAGGATGGAGCCAGGCTCTACTCAGTGGCAAACAATGATAGGACAAGGGGTAATGGGTACAAACTGGAACACAAGAGGTTCCACTTAAACTTGAGAAGAAACTTCTTTTCAGTGAGGGTGACGGAACACTGGAACAGGCTGCCCAGGGAGGTTGTGGAGTCTCCTTCCCTGGAGACATTCAAAACCCGCCTGGACACATTCCTGTGTAACATTATCTAGGTGTTCCTGCTCTGGCAGGGGGATTGCACTAGATGATCTTTTGAGGTCCCTTCCAACTTCTAACATACTGTGATACTGTGATACTGTGAGAGCTGAAATACCAGAGAGCTGTCTTGAATTTGAAGTACCCAATGTAATTCAGTTTTAGGTAAATTCATAATTAAATTCTTAATCTTGCTATACTCAGTCAACAGCTGAAAGCAACGAAGCATCTCCCATCCTTCCTTCCCAGGGATTTTTCACACAAAAAATATATGAATTGTTTTTATTTTGAAACATAAAGAATTCCGACTGAGTGGAGTGAGTGGATTATTACACTTTACTGCAGCAAGAAGTGCACACAGGAGGTATCCACATGCTGTACTTTGTGAGGTGTGTCTTCATTCCTCTTTGCCTGTCAAGACCCCAGAATATTTTGTCACTACAGAAAGGCGGCTAGAAGTTTTAATAAGAAACAATATTTCCTTGTTTAGTCCTCAGGAGGGAGAGGGAAATGCTGACTATTTAAAGACTGCAAGAAAGATATGAAGATCTATTGACATTGAAGGATTTCCTTAACCAACACAGACACTAGAAGAAAAGAAACACCATGGCTGAAGTTAATGCTTAATCAAAACGTTTATTACAGCTGAAAGAAGACATATGCCTATCAATACATGTGCATGCATATACAAAGGCACATGTACAAAATTATACACATGTTGAGTTATACAACACGAATGTAGGACAACTCTTTATATCATTTCCATGCTTGCTTGCTTGGATGATGATATTTAATGGGAAGACCTATATGCTTAGAAGACCATATTCCTCTTGTTTGTGAGCATGGCTAGCAATCCAGACATGACAATAGTAGGGTTTTGTTCCATATCTCAGCACATCCTCTGTCTGAAAATATCCTGAATGCTTATTTGAAGCATAGAGACATGGTGAATGAAGATTTATACAAACATGCCAAGTACATGTCAACACTGAAAAACAGACCCTGCAGTTTTAAGAGTGGTTTTTGTCATTTGTCTTGAAAGTGTTTGAAATTGCAGCTAGTCAATATGCTGTTGTCTTTTCCCTCACTCATAGAACCATAAAATATTTAGGGTTGGAAAGGACCTTAAGGTCATCAAGTTCCGACCCCCTGCCATGGGCAGGGACACCTCACACTAAACCATATCACCCAAGGCCTCATCCAGCCTGGTCTTGAACACTGCCAGGGATGGAGCATTCACAACCTCCCTGGGCAACCTATTCCAGTGCCTCACCACCCTAACAGGAAAGAATTTCCTTCTTATATCCAGGCTAAACTTCCCCTGTTTAAGTTTTAACCCATTACCCCTTGTCCTATGACTACAGTCGCTAATGAAGAGTCCCTCCCCAGCATACCTACAGGCCCCCTTCAGATACTGGAAGGCTGCTGTGAGATCTCCACGCAGCCTTCTCTTCTCCAGGCTGAACAGCCACAACTTTCTCAGCCTGTCTTCATACGGGAGGTGCTCCAGTCCCCTGATCATCCTCGTGGCCTCCTCTGCACTTGTTCCAACAGTTCCATGTCCTTTTTTTGCTGGGGACACCAGAACTGCACACAATACTCCAGGTGAGGTCTCACAAGAGCAGAGTGGAGGGGCAGGATCACCTCCTTGGACCTGCTGGTCACGATCCTTTTGATGCAGCCCAGGATACCGTTGGCTTTCTGGGCTGCAAGCACATGCTGAAGCTGGCTCATGTTCATTTTCTCATCAACCAGCACCCCCAAGTCCTTCTCCGCGGGGCTGCTCTGAATCGCTTCTCTGCCCAACCTGTAGCTGTGCCTGGGATTGCTCCCACCCAGCTGTAGGACCTTGCACTTGTCATGGTTAAACTTCATGAGGTTGGCATCAGCCCACCTCACAAGTGTGTCAAGGTCCCTCCGGATGGCATTCCTTCCCTCCAGGGTATCAACCGAACCACACAGCTTGGTGTCATCAGCAAACTTGCTGAGGGCGCACTCAATCCCACTGTCCATGTCAGCAACAAAGATGTTGAACAAGACCGGTCCCAACCCCGATCCCTGAGGGACACCACTCGTTACTGGTCTCCAGCTGGATACTGAGCCATTGACCACAACTCTTTGTGTGCGGCCATCCAGCCAGTTCTTTATCCACCAAGTGGTCCATCCATCAAATTGATGTCTCTCCAATTTAGAGACAAGGATGTCATGTGGGACAGTATTGAACACTTTGCACAAGTCCAGGTAGATGACATCAACTGCTCTACCCCTGTCCATCAGTTCTGGAGCCCCATCATAGAAGGCCACCAAATTGGTCAGGCAGGATTTCCCCTTAGTGAAGCCATGCTGGCTGTCACCAAGCACCTTGATGTTTTTCATGCGCCTTCCAGGAGAATCTGCTCCAAGATTTTGCCAGGCACAGAGGTGAGACTGGCTGGTCTGTAAATCCCCGGGTCATCCATTTTCCCCTTCTTGAAAATGGGGGTTATATTTCCCTTTTTCCAGTAATTGGGAACTTCACCTGACTGCCGTGATTTCTCAAATATGATGGCCAGTGAGTTCTAATACTTGTCACTGGCTCACATCCAAAATCAAAAGGGGCACCCTCAAGTTTAATGATCCTGACAAAGGCGAACAATGTTGAAACAAGTTACAGAAGCAAAACCAGTCAGAAATTAAAGTGCATCTCTACTAAAACCTGGGTCTCTGCAGCAGAACTGGATTCACTGCCTTTCACTTACAAGAATGGCTCACACCCAGCAGAAATCTCACAACATTTTGATTACTGCTCAAAAATCACAGAGGAATTATCTGGTTTCAGACTTTTTATTTAGCTTTTTTGGTTTATTTGATGTTAATAGGCATTCATGTAATTATATGAATTAGAGAAAGAACATGAAAAGAAAATATATCTTACAGACAGAACAAGTGAGACTAATGTCAGCCCTTTGCTGCTTCTGGAAGGTCACTTCATGATTCTCTACTGAAAAATTCTTCTTTTATACACATAAGTGCTTTTATTCCACAAACTTAAAACAAATCAGAAGAACTGTCTAAAACACTATGCTTTTCATCATCATTAGATAATCTCCAAGGTGTCGTGTAGTTGTTTTATGCTATTGAAGACTAAAATGTTTCAGCTATTCTTGGACAGAAGATAATATATATATATGCATGGGGTTGTTTGCCAGATGTTTCTGAAGATGCATGTTTCATTATTCTGTATAATTCAGAGTGTCTAAGGTTTATGTAGAAAATGTCACATTTTCATAACTCACATGAGAAGAAATGAAATTAATAACTTTCCATTGCCTGCCATTATAAAGTGGATTTTCATATGTAGCCAAGAGTAACTGCTGGCACCATTGTATAGTGTAAGGAGCTCAGAAGGAATTAAATAGCAAAATCTCCAATCAAATGAAACTACTTAAAGACTTAAAACTCCTATCAACTCTCAAAGAATTTCTCTCTCTGAGTTTTGCCTCTGTTTTCCTTACAGTCACTTCAGACAGTGTAACTGGTCAGGAGACAGGGAGTCGCCATAAGGATCTTTTTTTTTTCATTAAATGTCAGTGAATGTTCAATTCCCTAAACATTTCTATTAAATTACCTGATCTAGTTAGCCCTTGGATCTCTCCACCATTTGTTTCTTGGTTGGATCCACAGCAAACACAATCAAGCCTTTCAAAACTCTGTTTGTTGTGGTCCCTATATCCTTCCCAAAACTTCACTTCACAGGCCTACTCTTTCATACGTATTTGTGCAATCCAAAATAGCCTGGCATCCTTCTCCTGTCTTAAGGTAGAAGAATGATTCAATGAACATACGCAACACTGTGATACAAGAAATCCAAATTTGATTCTGTGTTGTGACACATCTGAGGTTTTTACCTTTCTACTCCCTTTAAGAAAAAAAAAACAAAACCAAACCTAAAAAGAAAAAACAAAACAAAAGAATCCCCGACTAAACTCACAGAATAAATAGCACTCGCTTGGCTCAAAGTCTACAGTGAAATGCTCTGGCATGAGAGCTACATGTTCCAGAAAAGTACTTCAGGTAGTGTGTTTCTCATGCTATCCTAAATAATTCCTTCTTCTTCAAGCACACCAGGCAATTTGTGCTCCAACAGCTTGCTGGTATTGAAACACTTTCCCCAGTTGCGCACCAGCCATTACTAATTCATGCCACAAGTGTTTTCTTTAGCTCATATTTAGCAAGATAGTTTTGGAATTGGCAAATTGGAAACCTGGCTGAAGGGCTTGGGCAATGACTACCAACCCGCATTTATCCCTACTGCAGTCTCATGATTCTTTAGTACACCTGAAATCTCTCCTTGAATACTTTGAAACCTCTTTGCATAACAGTGATTACATGCAGACAATGGGAGTCTTTGGAATATTTGTTGCTTCAATCAAATATCATCTCTTTTTTAAACTTTGGTAAAATATATGCAAAACATTGCATAGTGCATGAGTGGTTTTGGGACTAGCTAGGACCCTGTCAGTTCGTCATTTCAGAGACAGATCTACCCTGGGATCATCATGCTATCCTCTGCTAAAGCTGCATTTTTTAAATAGCTTCTGTCTTGACAACACATGCAAACAGCAAGGAATTTACAATTAAAAAAAAAAGATTCTAAATAAAACAGTGGGAGATCATTTTAAATGACAAATATGATAAATTTTAATCAAGAATGATCAGGACAGAATGGATTAATTCTGTGCTGGTTTATATCCATACAACCTGACTAGCTCTGGTAGGAAGTGAAAAAGGGCAGAACTCGGTTTTTTGAAAGACAGGGGACTGAGAGCACCTTGTGAAGAAGGCAGTTTCCCCCAAGGTTGGTGTCTCTGCTAACAATACACAATGAGTTTGAGCAGCAGAAGTTTCAAAGGGTCCCAATCTACATTCCCATTAAGTGCTTTCAGCTACAAAAATGCATCAGCCCCTCTCTTTCAAACAAGCCCAATCTGAACATATACATTCAATGCTGAATTTGTAGTGATCTCTACATGTAACAGAAGAGGATCTCTATAAAGACTCACTGTTTCAGAAAAGCTATGCATGGTTCTCCCATGGGGTGCATCCAAGTCATATGAAGGCAAAAAGAGTTTGCTTTCCTTATAACATGTGAGTGTAGCAAATCAAGGAGGCTTTGGTAGGCAGAGAGAGAGTCACAGGAACATTACTGGGCTTTGGAACAAATACTGCAAACCATAGGTACTACAACTTGCCAACACTGATGAAAACCAGCAACACAATGGGACACAGAGATGCAGGACAGCAGTCATCGTATGACTTATTAGTCACCACGGTATTAAAATTAAATGGAATACCCACAAGATGGTGTTGAAAGTGAACATGGAAGATGCACTCAATAACAACGTTGAGACAAAGAGCAAGAGCTGACTATCAAGCGCATACTACCATGTAATGATAACTCATTATCATTACATTTCTCCAGTGACCTATTTGAAATCAGAATAAAGTATGCCAGTAGTAGTCACTGAGCCTCAATAAACACTTAATACTCCCTTCCCATCTGTATTGGTAGTCCCCCTCACACAAAGTCCAATAGAATACAAAGCCACTTATTAAAAGCTGGATCTTTATAATCATATGTGGAAATATTTGGCTTTTTTTTTTATTATTACTATTACTTATTTCCCAAATGTATTCAAACATTGCATCAAAAAAGTTAACAGGTAAAGTGCTTTTAAAGTTACATAAATCGTAAACCATATTTTATTAACTTAGCTGACCTTAATATGGTAATTAACAGAGAATTAATCTCTCTTGAGAAGATATAAAACATATGAAATCAAGACAATCTGGAATGTAGCCCAGCAAAAGGGTTATATAAAGAGGATGTACTGAACCATTTAGTCAACAGCTCTGCACTAATCTTTTGAAAGAAGGTTCTAAATGCTAAATTTTAAAGTGCTAGAATAAACCAAAAAATTGAGGACTTTACTCCTAACCCCACAAAGCAGAATATTAATTGCATCTTCAGAATGAGATAATTTCATATGTATAAACACTGTTTATAGGTTCACCATCTTCTTCACTGGAGTGTTTTGTCAGCTGGGAAGATTCATTGCTTTAAATGAGAAAAGACCCAAACACATGCCGTCACTCTTAGTGTAATGGCAAGAAACAAATCTGGCAAGAGCACTGAGTGGCCAAATCATTGACTCAGTCTCTTTAGCAAAACACTCCAGATAAAAGCTGGAGAATTGAGACATGCTATTGGGGAAAGAGATGCGTGACCTGTTATTAAAAAGAAAAGCAACACAAATGTTCCAAGAAAAGGGAACAAATTCATCAAGAAATGAGAGCAATGAATAAAAAAAGGGCTAAGGAGAGAAAGAGCTCTCTACAGGAGGACCCCCTGTTTCACTCAGAGTACTTGTAATCTCAAAATCGATGAAAACTAAGCAGTTGTTTGCTGTTCTCCATCCTGCGTAACTTCCAGGTAATTTTCTGTCACAGAAAAGGATCTATCCCTTGTTCCTTTGCCAACTTTGGATCTTCATTTTCTTTGAGACTTTGAAATGTGAACCTGAGATGAGCACAAGTGAACTATGGAAGAAATTCAAATTAAGCTGAAGCCTAAAATTATCATGCTGCAGGATTGTATCCCCAGGAAGAATGCAATTGTGTGTGCAGCATCAAATTGACAGGGCACCATCCAAACCCATTTGCCTTAGGAACCTTTGTAATTCAAAGCTATGATTCACACAACGCACTGATGACAGTCTTTTAGACAAGGAAGAACAACTTTAAAACAAGAATATATTACTTTCTTCTAGTGCCTTGGAGGTCAAAGAAAGTCTATTTCTTTCAAGAGATGTATGGCTGCATCTGTCACAAGGCAACTGGTGATTTCTTCTCCCCTCATTTTGTTAACTCAAATCAGCATAGACCCATTAGACAACACAGGAAGGAAGCATAAGAAAGCTATTATAGAGAGAAGTTGTCTTTATTCCAATAACCTAAATGTCTTCCCATCCTCACTCACAAAGCTAAACACTCAAAAAATCTAAGCAAAATTATTCAAGGAAACCCTAAAGATACTCAAATACAATAAATACATTTAAATATGCACATCTGCATTTTAAAACTTGTAGACTTTCTAAGGAGAGTACAAAAATTGGAACTTTATTAGGCACTGAACAATTCCCATGCCATTTAGTTCCCTTCTTTGCCCTCAGCATTCAACTCCTCCCCTTGCCTGTTTGTACAGCCTTGGTACTAGGGTTTCATCATTCCCAGTATTTAGCTCTTGAGGCTCTCACAGCCGAATATATTTAGTCTTATAAATAGAAAAACATTTGCGTCAGCCACTACACTATGTTAATTCCCTAAATTGCCATACTTTCATTACTCGTTATAAAACATCCCTTTTCCCCCCTCATCAGGGAATGATCCCTTGTGTAAATGAGATAAATGTGGTTAACAGACTAACTAATCCTCATGTTAGATCATACTTTCTTAGAAGGAGCTACTTAGATTTCTAAGTAAGAATGTAAGAATACTCACATATGTAGAAGTCAAGGAAAGAATAACAATGAAATGGAAGTTCTCCTTTCCCAAATACACATTTCAGATTTCCTGTGAACTTATACTGCCTCTATTTGTAATACTTCAGACGTTATTAACTTCATCCATACCATTTCCATTCCCATTTCTCAAGAGGAGCTTACAGAGGTGTTAAGGCACACAAAAATGTTAAGCCACACTCCCACCACAAAGGATTCCCATATGGATAGAAGAAGCTTCTTTTCTCCCATGTCTGGACAAGCTTCCCTTCACTCTTCCTGTGCTCCCCAAGTCAGGAATTATAATGTAGCACTGAAAAAACTTTGCAGTAAATTTATTCTTAATAGATGGCCTTAGTGTCTCTACTTAGCAAAAATATATTTGATTTCTCTACCATATATAACCCAGTCTTATAACCAGTATGGTTGTTTTCATTTACAGAAGGACCAGATAATGAGTTAACTATCATGATATTACACAGGGTAATGAAGCAGCAATTTGTCAATATTTGTGCAGTGCTTTGAAGAGGTAAATAGCTGTAAGTGCTGGGTACTATAATTAAGAAATTGCTAGATGCAGATAAACTGAAAAAAAGAATTTCATATCTGAAATTGCTACTGAGCTATTCAACCTCTGTCTGTTGATACTGTTTCTTGGAGCAGCTATTGACTGCACGATAGACCAGTCAAATGCTAGTCTTATTCAAGCCAATAAGCACTTTGCCCTGACTTCAGAGGGTCCTTCTCTTGAGAAACTAACTTTTACGGTGAATTTTTTCTAGTTTAAGCACCAGCAGATCATTTTTAAAAGATTTTTTTTCTCAAGAAGCCAAACACAATGATTGGCTGGAATTGTTGACTATGGCCATCTCAGGTGCTTTAGCAATATTACCAGAGGAAGACAGGTATGAAGAAAAAGCTTCTCTGCTTCAGTGCCATACAGTTCACTTTCAATACCTTAAAGCACCTGGCACTTGTGGAAACACTTTAAACTTTCACCATGCTCATAAGTGGCAGTGAATATACTCACATTGCGAATCAACCTTAATTTGTGATTCAAGGCAGACCCTGATCTCTTTACTTTGTCTCATATTCACCAAACTCATTAGAATCATTTTGACAATTGCCCTCAAAGTGCTGCCACCTCATTCTGCACTGATCAACAGAAGACAGTGACCTGCAAGCAAGGAATGACTGGGGCAGGGATCAGCCTGACTTACCACAGAGTCGCTAATGATTTGCATCACCGGTGGAAGAAGAACACCATTACTGTAGCTCAGACACTTTAATAAAAGTATAAGAGAATTACCTACTGTGGTCTACAGTAGACTGTGGGTTGAGAAATCCTGAAGAAATTTATCTGCTCTTTACATCAAGCCAAAGACTTAATTAAAATATTATCTCTTTACACAAAAGCTTATAAAATCATCCTTCCACCAATTAAAAAAAAAAAAACAAACAACAAATTAAAGTCTATATGACATGTCTTGTATGTTCTGATCTTAAGGGCCTTTCCAACCCTATCATATGATTCTCTTCCAGTACAGCGTGCAAAAACTGGTCTCACTAGTCGTGTATGGAGGATTTATATAGTGAAAGTTCTTGCAACAGCTAAGAAAACAAAATCTGCTTTTCCAGACAACACTTGGCATCGAAGATACTGAGTGCATCAACTCAGATGCATAGCAGCTCAAGTTCACTTGTAGCCTAGCCTACAACAGCCAGGGTAGAGGGAGTGCAGGCTAATAGCGTGAACACATGCCTAAACCCAAGCAAGAAAATCTTCAGGGGATTAGACTTTTCTACCTAAAATATACTCCAAATGACTCTGCTTTATGACATTTCTTCTTCTTGTCTGTCAGATACTGAGTTGGCACCACTGAACTGATGGCTCCCAAACCACGTTTCCTCACATTTTGAGTAAAATTAAACAAATTTAAGCAGCAGCTCAGTTTGCTTTCACAAATATGCACATATCTACTAGTTCGTTTGATTTGGAGGCAGTCAAAAAGATCTGCAGATCGGTTGTGGGGACTGACTCTCCTCAATCCCCGAAACAAATCATTGAGCTGAAAACCAACATTTGAAGTATTATGGGTAAACAGTTACTTCTGGTAATACATGTATGTGGTGCACAGCCACGGAGCTTGAGGGCATGGAAACCGAAGACTCTCCAAGGCTCATTACAACACTAGGGATCTTGCTGCATTAAGAAGCAACTTCCAGCTTGAATGCAGTAGGCAGAATCAGAACTGGTTTGTTTAGCACAAGCTCTCATTGTGTTGGGAGAAAGCCGCTAACATCTAGGAAAATGAAAGAAACAAACCAATACTTTGCATAAAGAGACTCAGCTACATGAGACTGAAGAAACGTTCTGAAATACAAAGGAAAATTCACCATTCCCCATTTTTATCGTCAGCTGTCGTGATAAAGTGGACTACCCTAAACAGAATCTGATGAGGCATTGCCTCAAGAAAGCACAACTCAAACCTATACCACAGCATCTTTGGAGAAACACAGATTGCAAAGACCCTGGATCTGTAGGATGGTTCTACAGCAGCATGAAGAAGCCATTTTTTGTATTGCAAATGCCCAAACAGGACAGAAGAAACTGGATTATGCAGGTTCCCCACAGCTTTATAAAGACATCTGAAGTATAGAAACCAGTCAGCAAGGTATTTTAATATCAGTATCATACTACTGAACGTATCCTATGTTTCTTTTTCAGTTTTGCACTGAAAGTTTCTTGTCTCAATGCCCTACAAATACAGTAGACAGTTTTAAAGCTACATATGTTCAAGTTTGTGTTGTCATTCCAAGACAGAATTATCATCGTCAACTTCACTCAGTAAAGGTTGTTAACATTTCTGTGCCTTAACCAGTCTAATTAAGGCTGCTTTTTCCCAAGTGGAAAGATCACAGTTTAAAAAAAATAAACATTTAGCACCTATGCCTCACCTCCCAGATTTACATATAGTTTGGAGAAACACACAATGCTGTGTAGCAGCTAATGCATTTAGACAACTCGGGGGAAGTGAAATATTAAAGGTGAAATATTGGCTGAAGCACAATTAAAGGTGATAAACCACCTACTCTGAACCCTGGGTTTTGTTACCACAATCAATAAATAAACAGAATTGAACACAGATTCAAGGTGACTCTTCATCAGAGATTCACTGCTACAAGATGTAACAAGGTATTGTGTCCATCTTTCTTCCTCTGAAACTCTTACCATCACATCCCTAGGTATCCAAAGACAAACCTGCAGATCTAGGAGCAAATAGATCCGAGACAGTGAATAACTGATTCCTCTTCTCCATTTGACACCAATCATAGTAAGAGACTTTTGTTCAAAAATAAGCAAGCTACATAATTAGTCTGCTATCCAGAGTCTTCTATGCTCCTCATTTGAAGGAACATCACTCATTACTTACATTCCACTCAGGCACAGCATCCTTCTTAGTGCTAGTGTGGAGCATTTATTCTGTTAGAAATTCCAAATCACACAAGCAAAATGAAACGGAATATTGTTTACAACAGTGTAAGGAATCTCATAGTGTTTTATATTTCTTGATAATTTATATGTTTCCACTTCACGTTTGAGCCTTGGCATGCTCAGAATTATGCTTAGTAGATCAGTTCACACTCTCATAAGATCCTCATATAACTCTAAGTGAACCAGTCAGGTGTTGGAGGACAGCTTCCAGACCACAACTGCACAAGTCAAGGAACACAGCACATTTTATAAAAGCTGATTATTAAAGGATATCAGAGACGAAAGGAAAGATGTAATCTCAGACCTTAGGGGAATGCACACCATTTAGCTACCACCATCTCCTGGCTGGCTGGCTGACTGATGACAAGAACTACAGATGGAAAAGGTGGGAGGGAATTAAATGGAAAGCCGTCCCACTCTTACACTTTCCAGACTGTCAACAGCTCTTCTGTGTTACTTTTTGTAAAGCTTTTTTTACAATTTCCCTAGGAAGAATTTTTCATAGCTTTAATTAGTTTCTAAGAAACAACATTAAAACAGAAAACAAAGACATTGGAGTTCTTCTCTTCCTGAATTCAGTAAGAACTATGTCATTGACTCCCACCAGTTTCACAGGGATTCCTCAAAGAACAATTACAACAGGTCAGCACAATTTAGGGACAGCTTCCTTCAGGGCTTAGGTGTTCAAAGCTTAATTAAGAGCCAAAGGGATCCGTCCTTTTAGAAGATCCACATGCTTTCAAAATGATGCCTGTTTTCCAGAGCTCCTGAAACTTAAAAACTTCCTGAGATCAGCCTGTACAACCGGGGAAATAGATTTTAAATATGACATTGTTTTCCTTCTTTACCCTTTCTTCTCCTATCTTCAGAAGCTAGCTATGTGCAAATTGAACTGAAGAGAGTAATAAGGTTTGACAGAGATCTGAGGCCTAAATAATATCTCACCAGGGCATTCAGTCTCCCGAGCCTTTTGTAATAAATAAATGGCATAGTGTAAAACACAAATGAGCATCACTGCGGTTGTGATTTCATTGTCCCAATGGGGGACCTGTGCCTGGCATGAGGCCAGCTATGTAATTCAATACCAAAAGAGCACACAAATGGACCTCGGGAGGAGGATCGATTTTAGTGTAATCCCAGCTACTAATCAAAAGAGACTGAAGGATTAACATTCACTAGGAAATGTCTGCTCAAAGTTGTCATAGCTTATTGATAAAGATAGCTTTGTTTTAATTAAGATACAAAATGCCAATTCCAGGCCTAATTTTAGCTGCAAATAATCAGTTATTGATTATGTGTCTGGCTGAATTGTTTTAACATGCCCTAGAATGGTGTTTTTTTCAACTAGCTCAGCCAATGTGGATTGTTTTTTCATACTGCAAGGAGGCCACATTCTCATACTGCCTTCAACCTTCAGGCGTAAGTTGTTCATAGTTTCCTATTTTCCAATATGAAGCGCATCGTTGGCCCCATGTTAAACCTAACTCATGACTCTTCACCCACCACTGTCTATCCACCTGCATGACTGCATCCTGCTTTGTCTGTCCTAAGACATGCTGAAAGCAGCAAGCCAATATGCACACCTCAAAAGGCCAGATGACGTCTAAGAAAGCCAAGCAAGATGTGCCCAAAAAGGTTATCTCCCATGTTACCTACTCAAAGACAGCAGAAAACACACCTCTTCTAGGCTGGGTGAGCTTTACAAGATAAGCAGAACTGACTTGCTTAAGACTACCTGTGCCTGCCCAGGGGGGTTGGAAGTAGATGAGTTTTAAGGTCCCCTCCAACTCAAACCATTCTATGATTCTATGATACATTCAATGACAAAGCATAAGACTTAGATATTCTGAGCCTTGTAGCTCACACTCCCCAAGACTCTTGAATATTCCCCACTGTAAACACTAATACTGTAAATCCTTTCAGCTGCACTTATCTTTCAAAAGCACAAATCACAGCCATTTTCAGTGCAACGCAGCAAACTGGCACATGCTTTTATGACCCATAAAGATTTTCCTCCACCAGTGGGTCAGTGTTTGTAGAAGATATAGTCCACATAGATAATACTTCCCTCTGCATCTCAGAGAGCAACTACAGGCCATGGCTTTGCTTCCCAAGGCTGACAAACCTCTTCTGTTCTTGTGCTATAACACACAAATCACAGTTAGGCTGAGCAGTGGTACATAGAAAATGAGGGTATTTTGCTGCAGGGGGGGTATACAAAATAATTTCACTGTTTCCTTTATAATGGGTTTTCCTCACTCAAAAAATGCTGCAGAGTTTTGCTGCAAGTCAAACACAACACATGCCAGCCTCCACAAGATCTTGGGCTGTAAGTGCGGACACTGTGATGGCATTTCACAGAATCTTAGGCTCAAACCCAAGTTCATAACTGACTTTTGCATCTGGAGTCTCTGTAATAGGTCACAGATATAGATAGCTTCATCACATTGATCTTAAACACGAAAACTTGAATGTGTTTTCTAATTTGACTCAAATCAGAGCATCTTCCTATTCCAAATGCTGGTGTTCAACAAGCTACACACAAGACCTTGACTAGACCAAGGTGCAGAGATTAAATCCTACACCATGCACCCTAAAACACCATCTTTCAGCCTGACCAATCCTCTGCTGATCTCCCACTTCCACTGTTTGAACAAGTTGCTTTCAAATTGTGATTCAACTTAAAAGCTCTTTACTTCTTTGACAAGCATCTGGTTGCCTCCATCTCTTTGCTGCAGAGCTGTCAATCCAAACTCACCCCTGCTCATTTCCCAGGCCTCCTGATAACTCGCTATTCATACCTTGCCAGTACAAGGGCCTATTCCCCTCCCACTTACTCCTTTGCATCTAGAGCAACTATAGCTCATCCAGTCTGAAGCCCCCAGACTTCAGAGACCTGGTCGAGAAGTTTCTTAGCTGATCTCACAGTAGGTGTAGTCTTCATAGTTAGTCTTGACCATTTAGAGAGGAACAATTTTAAAGATTTCAATTTTCTTTTTCTGCTTTCCCTGGGCTCAAAAAGGATGGGGTCCTTCTTAGAGACAGATGGCAGCAGAGATAAGAACCAGGTCCTACGTGGGAAAACTGGTCCCCTCTCCAGTACAGAGAGTCTGGATGGTTAGAACTCTATAGGAGGAGAGAGAGAGAGATGTGAAAGAAAGCCCCCTTCCTATTGAAAAATGTTGAGATTTTTGAGCAATGAGATTGATTATAGGTTGGAAGGATAAGGAATGAAAGTGTGGAGAGGGAATCCGGTTAATGAAAGGAACAATATGGATCCAGCTTCATTTACCAGAAAATACAGCAATCTCAAGACCACCTAAGATAGATACCAGTAAAAATATGATATTTATTCCTGCATCACTTCAACTGCTTTCAGAGAGCTGTTCAATACAAAGAGTTGAACAAGCTTTAAGGATGCAGAACTTGCATCCTGTTTCCAGAAACGCAGCCACCAAGGCAATGGAGGGAAGGAGCTGAACGTATCTTATGAGATAAAGAAGCACAAGAACAGACCCACCTCAAGATAATCCTTCCTAAACTGTACAAAATAGGAGAAGAGAGAGGTAATTTTAAGGGGAAGGAAGGCACTATCCTCCAAAACCAGACACAGGTCAGCACAGCTTTCTGTCTTGGCTAGTGGCAAGGAGAATAAAAGGAAAAGCAAATACCTAGAAGCCATACCCTACAGTGAGCACGGTGGTTTGCTGGGCTTAATACTAAGCTGAAATAGTGGTAGTTTCCTATGCAGAGATGACGAGAGAGGACCTGAGGAAGCAATGGTCAGGACGTGCCCACGGAGCTGGAGATGAGCAGCCTGACCCTATTGTTTGCTGAAGCAACAAGGAAGTCAGGACCTGTTCCTCGCAGGGAATTATGCTTGGGCAGTGATTATGCATAAAACAGTGATGGCACAACACAAGTGCAGAGAAGTGGCTAAGAGATGATTTGTCTCGTTTCTGTGGCAACCTGTGTTAGCAGGGATATGGAGATAAGAAAGGACCTAAGCATTACAAGAAGTCCATTATGTTGAGAGCTACTTTATATAATTCTGCCTCCATCTTACAAGTGACCTAAAGGAGGTCATAAAAGGTGCTGGAAAAGAGGAAAAAGAGGGGGAACAAGCTGTGAAGGGGTGTTTCTAATCTTGAAAGAAAAAGAAAGAAATAAAAATGCCTACAGGAGCATAGGTACCTTTAGCCTTCCTGGATTAAATGTACCATCATGAGCACTGCTGTTTTAACAACTGCCTTTTACAGTCACAGCTACACTATAACAGCAAATATTAAATCCTGCTATGGCACAATAGGGATTTTTCTTGAAAGTTGCCAAATGTTTTAATTTACTGTGGTAAAGGAGATGGGTTTCCTTTGAACCCCAAAGAAGAGATTGCTAATAATCAATTTATTCTATGAAAACTTCACCTTGCAGGTGGAAAAGAAAAACCTGCTTTCAGTTCTGTTTTCTGTTGTCACAGGCATCTTATTTCCCTGTGTATAATCTGAGCCTGGCATTCTGCAGTGCCTTTATATTTCTTCCCCTCCATTTTCAGTATAGAGTTACTAGTCCTATTTTCTACACATTAAAAAATAGAATTTTCTATTAAAAAAAATAAAGAAGAAAAAAGGTTCTGAGAAAGTTAATTAACAGATTTAGATCTTTTTTAAAGGAAAATCTTGCATAACACAGTACGCAGCTCCAAAACCAGGATTTCTGAATGCTTTTAGCAAGGAAGGCACTGTGACATTTAAAAATCAAAGCAAAATATGGGTAAGATTTTATATACTAAAGTCTAGTGTTATGTACATTACAATATAACTATGTCAGCACTGAAAAAAAACCCCTACAAACAGCTCAGCATATGGATAGGGATTTATGACCTAAGAAATAAGTGTCAGAGTTCACCTCTTGACTTCAGAATACTGGAGACAAAAATGGCATGCAGATACATAATAACAAGATTAATGACAATGGTTTCAATGAGAAGTAAGAATAATCCTGAAATTACAAACTGTATCTATAAGACAGACTGGAAAGAGACAGACTGGATGGGTGGTCTGTGAGATGGACACGAAATTACCTACCAGGCCACACTCAGAGGATGGTGATCTATGGTTTATACTGAGGTTGCCAGCCTGTCACAAGTGGGGTCCCCCAGGGATTAGTACTGGGACCCACACTGTTCAGCATCTTCATAAATGACCTCGATGGTGGGACTGAAAGCACTCTCACCAAGTCTACTAATGACACCAAGCTACTGGTGAGGTGGACGTGTCAGGAGGGAAAGCTATCTTACAAAGACCTGGACAGGCTGGAAGAGTGGGCAACAACTGTATGAAATTTAACAAAGACGAATGTAAAGTCCAGCACTTTGGGATGATCTGAACAAAGAGCCCAGTGGAGGTTGGGACCTGTGTGGCAGGGGAACAGCCTTGCTGAGGGTCTGGAGATCCTGATGGACAACAAGTTGAAGAGGAGTCAGCAGTGAGTTGCTGCAGCAGCAAAGGCAAATTGGATCCTGGGCTGCTTCCATGGGACATTGATAGCGGAGACAGGGAAGTGATCAACCCACTCTACTCAGTGTTTGTCAGGCCACAGCTGGAGTACCCTGTCCAGTTCTGGTCCCCACAAGTCTAGACAGACATGAACAGATTGGAGAGGATCCAAAGGAGGGCCATGAAGGTGTTAAAAGCAGGGCTGGGGAGCTTGTCCTCTAAGGAAAGACCAAAGGAAGTCTCTTCCGACTGAATGTCTTTTCTCTCTGGAGAAGACTCTAGGGGAGCTCATCACAGTGTTGCAGTACTAAAAGGGCATCTACAAAGAGGAGAGGCTCTTTCTTACAAGTAGCCATGTGGAGAAGAAGCAACCTTTACACTGGGAGAGTTTTCATCTCTGTAGAAGAAAGAAGGTTTTTTACTGTAATAATGATCTATCCCTGGGAAAACATCCCCAGGGAAGTAGTAAAGTCACCATCTCTGGAGGTCTCAAGATGTGATTGATCAGCCTGATAGATGACCTCATGTCGTCTCCCTTTTCTGTGAAAGGATGTACTAAATAATCTTTTATTAAATCTACATTCAATGTATTGCCTTTCACTTTCACAGAATACTCTCTCTTACATCTTCTAAAGTGAGAAATACATGTAAATTTTTTCACCTTTTATTATTCCAGGTACTAATAATTTCTGCAGAGCACTACTGCACCAGATTAAAATACATCATTTTAGGATATGCTATGCTTCTGGTAAGACATTCTAATGTTGTGGAGAGCACAACCATGGGACCTATAGCAAGCAATTTTCTGTGAGTGGGTGAGTGTTTGTCTTCACACTCAAAATGAAAACACTGGAATTCCCACAAAACAGTGTTTTTTTTGACAGAAATAAAAATATTTTTTATGGATCTGAAACTGTGTTTCAGTGAATCAGCACATTTCCTTTAGGGGTTTGGAGTTTTCTTTACATCTAGATAAACCTATTTTCTAAAATAATTACAATTCAAAATAAATAAAGGTATTTCAAAACAAAACCAAAACCCCTAAACTTTCTAACAGGATATTGGATATTATATTTGGAAATATTCTTCATCATAGCTCTTATTCACCAGATATCCTACTTACGCAAAGAAGGTTTTGTTTCCTGTGATAACCATACATGCAGAAAGTTTTACTGAAGGATCTCCCCTCAAGTGGTGAGAATTTATTTAGAACCTACCAAGGTCTATGAATCATTCAGCTTACTTCTTTCCATTGTACATTACTTTGTATTTGTCAACAGAGAATTTCATTTTCCTTCATACAGGTCTGTTTAGTTTCCAGAAGTCTTGCCTAAGTGTAATAATTCTGCATTTTCTTCCATCTTTATTACTTTGTTGATTATTAAATCAATGATCTGGAAAAAAATTATGTATCCAACACTGATTTGGGGCTTAAAGTAGATTTGCTGAAACTTGACAAAGGTTCAAAACAAGATAAATATTTTTTTTAAAATTAAAAGCAAGAAGTCTGCTTCAACAGTGGAAGAGAAAACAAACATTTAAATTACTAGTTTAGGTTCCTGGTTATGACCAGCCTCTTGTCCTGTAGATCCTACTATAGCAACCACAGAAGTCAGTGAACAGCAGTTGTGTGAGATCATGTACTAGACTGAAAAACATTGTGGAGAGAAGAAAATAAGCATTTGTCTTTTCAACATATTGTCATTAATGTTTAATAGGATACAGGAGAGGAAACTTCTGGAATAAGTTTCCAAACTGCAGCATACTCTACAGAGAGGAACAACTGGATAATCAGGGGTCTTTTTCTCAATTCTACACACCTCAGGCTTTGGGTATTTCTCTGGCATCATAACTGCTGCTCTCCTTGACATCAGCCAGAGTCAGAAAGACTTGTGAGTGAGCCAGGAGGAAAAATCTACAACAGCATTAGAAGTTTAGGCTCCAAAGTAACAAAAGGCAAAGTCCAGGTGGGAATCCTGACAAAGGAACAGGGCCTTAAAGTACAATTCTTTTCAGAAGGTGATTGGATTATTCCCTTCATCCCTTTGGGAATCAACTTCCAACCCCTCTTATCTCACCACACAGAAAAAGCTAAAGACTTGGCTGGGAAGAACTGCTGGTGAATAATGGAGATTTCCAACTCCCTTCACCAAAATGTTATTTTTTTTCTCTTAATGTGCAACCATAACATCTGTAAATACCAGAAACACGCCTATTACTTTAAGAGGAGTTGTGTGTTCCCATAAACGCACCCACACAGAGCGCTAAATTGCTCCTCCAACCAAAAGATACTGTATCTGAACCACTGCAAAGACGTGTTAAAGCTATCTCTGAGCAAGCTGTGGCTCAGGGGCAAGGAAAGGATGCTGCTCTGCTTGGGCTAAAGCACCCTACCAAACTGGTGTGGATCCCAGTGGTGGCCTGGTTCACCTGAGCACCAGGAAAGGCACTTATAGTGCCTCCAGTTATCCAAGCTGGATCATGGGTTTTGCATCTTCAAAGCTCAAATGCATTTTCCAAATATGTTACAATTTGGCAAATATGCCATTGATTCCCTCACTATCTCTTACAGCTAGAATCTTTCACTACATGTAACATGAGGGTCTTCATTCTTTCACTGTGGTAGTGGAACAACCAACAAGAAATCCAAAGTGAAACATCATACAGACGAATGTCATGGCAGATTAGAGGGAAGGTGGTCGTGCCATGTGAAATACCAGAACAGACCGAAACCTGAATGACAAAGGCAGGAGGCCTGCATATGATCCCTCCTGCAAAAAAGATCACTATGCCACACATTTTGGGGAACCTAAAGACAAGCAACAAGAGCATCTGGAGAAGAAGGATAAAGCTCACAATGTCCGTGCTCTGTTCCATATTTTGACAGTAGATAAGATTAGATGAACTTGATAAAATGACATCTGCAGTGTAAATGGCTGTTCCTCAACTATTTGTCCAGGTTCCTGTTTAGTGAAGACAAAGTTTGAATGATGTTAAACCCACTGCAGGTGACTAAAGTAAAGCACATTCCATCCATGACCAGGACCTTATATAAAATGCAAGCACTCATGTGCATACATCTTCCCATACATGACCTAGAAGACATGAGGAGGGTTGAGATTCCAGACTCTGTGATTCCCAAAACCAAAGGAAGTGGGAAGAGATGTGGTACTCATCCTCTCTTCAATGGTCTGTCTACACAAAATAATGTTTAACAGGACGAGCTGAAGCCAGTTCTTATTTTGTACCCATGCAACCAGAGGAAATACTCTCATTCAGTGCAAGTCTGGAGTAAACTGTCTGGAGTAAATTGTTGCTAAACAAAGGTGGGATGAAGGCAGGAAAGAGGACTACTGATAATGAGACCATGATCCCTATCACAATTGCACCATGGCCGAATAAGCATATCCATTTACAGAATGCATCAGAATAGAAACCAAGATTGACTCCACTGCTTGCACTGTGTAGCTTGTGGTATATACCAATTTCAGATTGTATGTCTGTCTTGAGACTAAGAAATACTGCTCTTTCTAGCCAGAATAGGCTACAGGGATTCTGTTGCCAACCATAACATATAAAGGAACCTATAAAATTACAGCACACACTAAGGCATATGTCTCACATTTAACTTAGTGTTTATCTTGTCAGGAAATCCAGCTAGACCATGCCAACATTTTGTTTCATTCATACTATCTTCAAAATCATCTGTTGTTGAGGGAGGAAAAGGAAGGGGAGAGAAAAGAAAATGCAAGAGAAATGTCTAAATATAGACAGAGAACAAAATTCAAGCCGATTTCACAAATGAGACTCAAAAATGAAAGCATTGTACCAAAGACTACATCAGCAACACATACACATTTACCCTCTCATGGACTGAAGTTGTCACCCCTAATTTCATCTGGAAAATAACCAACGATTCTAAAATCTGCCTTTTCCACATTTATGATAAGAAGTAGACTCCTTGACTTCTGATAAGACTTATTCTGCAAAAGGCATTGTGAGCCAGCCTTTTGCAGCTGAGGAAGTCACCTTGACATGCTACAGACTTGGTATCAGCCACTCCTGAAGAACACTCCATGGCAAAAATCAATCGCCACATGCACAGAAGCGAAAGAGTGAAATGGCAGCTACTGCTTTCAAAATTATCTGAAATATCTGCATTTACATCACATTAAGAAAAGCATTTCCTCACGTAAAACACAGCTTACTCAACTAAATAATTCATCATGATGAATTATTTAGAGACATGTGGACCCAGTATGTTTACAAGTCCCAAGCTGTTTTACTAAAGAGGAAACATTTATATAATTGGATCCTCAAACTCTTTTTTAAATGTTCTTCCAGTGAGAGGTTTCTGATTATCGTCAGTTGTCCTGAAAGAAAAGTGTTTAGAAACTGAGCTTTTGGTGGGAAGATGAGATAAGATGGAAGAGACTATGTAAGGTAATCTTTTCTTAGTAACTGGTGATTATTGCTGCTGAACAGATGATTCTTCCAAAAGCCATCTTTTAAGCCTTGAGTTATCTCAGGTGTGGTAAAAGGTCTTCAAACAAGACAAAATTAAATCACTGACCTGAGGTATTATCTCCCAGAACAGTCATCTGCCATGTACAGAAGCACAGCTAGTGAGACCCATTTCACTGTAAACACCAGCTCTTTCCCCCAGCAAAGCGTATTCCACAAGTCCCCAGAGGAAGCCATTTGTGCCTAGGAATAAACGTACCCTTGACAGCTCAAGGATGCTTTTGATAAGTTCATCTTCACCTCTGTCATGTTCTGCATGCCGTTCCCCTCTCAGAGTCTCTGCCAGCTCCCTCTGGGTACCTCCACAGTCAAAAGTACTCATAGAAATGCTCTTTGCATGTGCAGTCAGGTCTCCTCTCTCTCAAAACCATCTTTCTCTGAAAGCTCCTTCTGACCTTAGTCCTGACAATTCAAAAGCTTTTACAGGCCACCTGCTTTTCATTATTGATGGGTAAAAAGCTGGACTGGATAAAACCTTGAGAAAGTTGGTGTGACCCCACAGGTAACCCTGATTTGAGCAGGTGATTGGAATAGAGCTCCCTTCCAACCTGAATTATCCTTTGAACAAAAATGGCTTCTTTTCTATGCACTTTATCAAAAAGTAAATGGAATGGTAGTCCCAGAAAGAAGCTAAGACTGGTTAAGAAAGACAGGCAAGCAAGCTTGTCATTCTTGGTGCTTTTTTTTATCTGGAGTAACTTCAGTTAAGAAGGCACCTATCACTGGAGAAATAATCTCTGTGCTTTGCCTGTCTACAGCAGATCCCCATGGCTCCAAAAAGTCTCAGACATAATACCAGGGAGGTTGATATCCTCAGATTCACTGGAGGCGATACGGCACAGAACACAGGATAAAGCTCAGGTGCATTGAGGAAAGGGCTTACTTCTAGGCTGAATCTTTCAAGAACAGTCCTGTTAGCTAAGTTTCTTCATACAATATCCTGACATTTTTTGCCTGAGGGCAGCACCTGTGCTTGAATAGTGGATTCTCACCTCATACAGGGTTTTATTACATGTAATGCAGGAATTTCAAATCAGAGCATTCAGCCCTTGCTTCTTGTCTTCACTTTTTCAGCACTGTGTTGTGTTGGTGTCTTTCATCCAAAGACAATGTCACTACCTTTGCTCAACAGTTAACTCTCTTTTTTCATTGAGCACTTTTCATCTAAAGTATGTTCCTCATGTTTAATCTGCCACCTGACAATGCAGCAGATTTTCCATGTTGCAGTGCTAATTCTGATATTAGATGTGTCCTTATTGAAGCTAACTAACCTATTTCGGGGTCCCCACCACCACCACTATAACTGGACCACTCTTTACTTTTTGTCAAGAAGACCTCAAAGTTCGTAGCAGAAAAAAAGCCATGTACATGCTAAATCAAATTTCACCCTTGTGAAGCTGAAGTGGAGAGGTTGGGTATGACCTGGGAGGCTGTAGACAAAACTGGATGAATCTCTTTGAGCACAAACAACCTTTGTGCAGCGATAACTCCAAGGCTTATAATTCAGCAGGGATTTTGACATCTGCTGTTTATCCCCAAGCAGGAGCACGGAGCAGAGGAACAGAGTAGCCATGGTTACATCCCTGTTCCTGCTGCAGGTCACTCCCACCTCACTGGGTGCTACCAAGATCACGTAGTCCCACCCTAGGAAAAACTGGCTTCCGAAGTCATCCTGCATAGCCTGCTTCACCCTATACAGTCTGTTTATGGCTCTGGAGAATTATTAGCTCATTAAGGATACTAATTAACTTGCTACGAGGAGCTTTGCACATCTGAGGTAGGGCTTGGTGTTTGCACACATGGGTCACCGCAGAGCACTGCTGAACACAAAGGAAAGCCATTCCCCCTACCACCAGAACGAAGTGTGTGTTCAGCATGTGCTGCTGTAGGGAAGAAGGTTGTGCTGGTGTGTATTTTTAGTTCAACTAACAGCAACTATTTCTGCATTCTAATTTCTGATGCCAAGTTACCCCACCTTCTGTTTCTCGATTAGGGTATTATTATTAGCTACGCTAAACTGATGGGCTTCTCAGCATGGCAAGTTTAATAAAGCACTAATGTCACCTACTACCAACGCAAGTCAACTAAAGAAAACAAGGCCTAAATTACAGTGCTACTAAAAAATTAGCAAGAGGTTGCTGATCATTCCTCACTGGGGTTTTTTGCTGTTTGTTCCCCCCCAACAATAATCTTTCTTCCCTCTGTAGACAAAAGAATTGACACAATCAAAAAATCTATTCCTCCCTTTCCTACCATACAACACAGAACATATCTAAGGGTTTTTCACACAAGCTTCTGCAATTATTACTGCTCTCCATTTTGGGCCAACCTTCAGATGTTGACTTCTTCCTGAAAGAATGCCTCTTTACCTTGTCTGTTTTCTGCCCCTGACTTTGATGCTTAATTCCTCACACAAAGACAAGGAATTTTCTGGTGGTCCTGGTGTCCCAGACTAAAACAGCATCATGACTTTGATCCATCTATGGCAGCCAACAAAAGGTTTTTAACCGAAGGATTCAGGCTCCCATGCTTCTCAAACAGCAATCTCTTCACAGCCTTGTGCATTATCTTTCCTTCTGAAAAGACTTTTGTGCGTGGGGATGAATCCTGCTGTTTCTGAGGTCAGTGGCAAGCATCTTATAGCCTCCAGCAGTGAAAAGGCTGGGTGGCTGTAGAGCAAAGCACTCTAGAACATAACACAATGCGACTTTATTTTCTCTAACCTCTACCAGGGTAAGCCGTACCCTCAGAGAGCTCAGCTTAAACACAGCTGCAAAGGGAGAGGGAAACAGAGAGAAAACAATGAGGAGGCATGGGCAGAAAAGAGACATTTTCTGCTGAGGGTTTAAAACAAGATAGGCAGGCAGGCAATGAGAATAAATTGGGCTGTGCTGCTGCATGGTGTAGAATAGATCTGTTCAGTGTATACAGTGTACTCCGTAAGGGCCTGTAAGAGTTACTTGGAGCAGCAGACACTGCTCAGCCCTAATGAAATCCATCTAACTTGTCCCTCAGAAAGCCTCACACCTTAAGATGTGGGATCTTTGGGTTCTAATAGCACAGAAGAGCTGTGCAGTTGTAACCCAGTACCTGATGAACTCAGGTAGTCAATCACACAGTGAGTAGTTGCTACAGGTATTAGCAGCTAGTGAGCCTGAATAATAGGCTCAAAACCTGTAGCTCAGTCTCAGTTGTCTGCAGGAATATCAGTGAGAACCCAACTATTGTGAGATCACATAAATCCAGAAAAGGGATATACAAAGGGACATGATCTTCCATAACTGTGCATTGTTCCATGCTTCCCCATCACCTCTAAAAATATGAGGGATTTATGCATACAAAATCATTTCAGCAGTTGTTTCATGCAGACATCCTCAAAGTTGACACTCAGAAACCAAGGGCCTATTTAACTAGACCATGAGGTTAAACCATCTATAAGCATTATCTGTCCACAATAAGGTCAAGTCAGAACCACTGAGAAGAAGAGGTTATGAGCAGAAAAGGTGATACTATAATAGAGATGTAAATTTTCATACTGAGACACCTCTCTTGTAGAGGACTTAGTGAAGGGAAATACTGTTCCCTTTGCTCTGTTCTTTATGAAATCATTCTCAGAAAATAGGATTGCTTTTCCTACTGTCACTAGTGGTTTTGACAGTATGAGCTGAAAAAATGACAGAGATACAAACAATGTCTCACTCAAGCCACATCCCCCAAGAAATACTCATGTTCTTTTGGGCCATAAAATAGTAACAGAACACTGCTTTCTAGCCTCAGAAATAAATGCAGTGTTAGCAGCCTGTGTGGGACTAAAATTATACATCTGGTGATGCTGGCAAAGCCAAATTCCTTCCCAGTTGTGCAGATCTAGTAATACAACAGGAGAGATGAGTTTGTCAAGACATTGCAGCTTCCCAGGCTCCTAAATGTTAGCATTGGGATCCTAACAGCACAAGTTGTCCCTACCAAGCCGAGCTGGACATTAAGAAAGTCCCACTAGTCACTGTGCTGCATGCTGTGAATCACTAAAAGCCATGTTATTGCCAGGAGGTCAGAATCTGAGACTTCCATACAAGACAGACACCAATGTGATGCATTATCAGCAAAGTCCATTTTGTAATATCTGCAGTTCTGCCTTTAAAGTCCAATAGAATGCATAATGTCTGACCTATCCATGAAAATGCCACATAGCTAAGAACAAATAAGAACAAACTTGGGTAAATATATCTACTAGATATAGAGCAGAAAGTACAAAACCAAGAATTTGGGGCTATATTTACCAGCAGAAGGTCAAACTACTGCTTAGGCTGTCTTACACCTACAATTGTAAGGGTGAGAAAACACAGGTATCAAGAACGTGTTGGGATATTGCATCTAGTGCCTCCTATGTAGTAAGAGAAATAAACTTTGTGGATCCATCTGTGTCCACTGAAGACAAACTTGGATTTCTCTGTGGATGTCAGCAGAACCAGAATCACTGTTTTTCTGACAAATCCCTAAAAATGACTTACTTCAGTACTGAAATATAGCATCTGAGGTTTGGGGGCTCCAGACTCAAAGAAACCACACCAATGCCTGTCTGAACCCAGAAAAGAAGCAGAAATGGGATATCTGGGAGGCAGGTAGGAGGACCAGAGCAGACACACACACACCCCAAGGATGGATGCTGGCAGCATTTGAATGTAGAAAAGAAAGAATTCTCCCTTTTAGACTTTGTTCAGATGCTCTATCTGCTGCAGTGAAACAGGGAAGTAAAACTGCTGAATAACAGAGTCCTTAACATTGCAGTCACTAATAATAGGATTAGAGGGAGAATAAAATCATATTTTCTTGGATTTGGAAGATTTGGAAGAAGCCAACTTCTGACTCACTCACCCAACAAGTTGAGATCAGGCATATCATGGTGCTGACCTTCTGAAGAAGGACTGTGATCAGCCCAGCAGCCACAATCAGTGCAGGTAGTTTCAGCCCATTACCTCTTGGTGCAGTGTTAGCAAAGGTCATGCTACATTGTGAGGCCTGGATTCTCTGCAGCATGTCAGGCATTGCCAGTGTGCAAGGGAGGGAACTGGGTACAGGAAAGATCAGAAATACACGTGAAGTGAGAGACCTGCACTATTCATGCTCTTAGACACACTTTTCTCAATGCTGTACTGCTGGGAAGCACAGAGACACAATCTGTTCTCATTGAGTGGGGAGGAAAGATGTTAATCTATGAGCAAGGAAGCTGATGGACCTCAGGAAATGCTGAACAAAGAGACTGGGAGCTTCCACTACCTGAGCCAACAGACTAGAAAGGAATTACAACCTTTCCAAGGGCTGGTGTGGGTATCTTCTATGTGTTCACAAAGGTTCATAGTACATGAGCAGAGGTAAGATTCAGACTTGAGAAGAACCTGCCAAGACCAAGCTGACCCTTCAAGAAGATGAATAATGGCCAAAAAAAAAAAAAAGTTATTTCCTTATCAGGTATGGATGGGCCACAGCTCCTGCTAATTTCAAGGGGTCTGAACAGACAGGGAGTGTTCAGGCTCTAATGTAAAGATCTCACCCTTGTCCTACTTATTGGGAAAACTTTCCCATGGTTACGTGTCTGTCTCATTAAGCAGTAAATCAAGCCAATCACCATAGAATGCAAATAGAAAGAATGACAATATTGCAACAGGGGAAATGACAAAGTGTGATCATTAACAATAAACAGCAGTTTACACATAGCCTGGAGATCAAATGAGTAACTTTGTTAAACTAAATGCAAGGTACAACATCCGTCATTAAATCATCACTTGCCTCAGGTTTCTACAAAGGAGAATCTGGAAAACCTCATCTTCTGTATTGTAAAAATCCATAAATAAGTAGAAGTCCTGGCTGCAGCATTTCAGAAATCCCTGTCTCGACCTGTTGGCAAGCACTGACTTTCGAACAGCAGCTATTGCAGAAGTCATCTTCTGTGCCGAGAGATACAGTGGGTGACTAATGAAAATAAGGATTGGGATTTTAAAGGATGCTTAGGAACATCGTTAGATACAAAAATGTCTGTTTTCCTTAGAACAGTGTTAGCAACACTAAGTGGGCATCAAGGGACCAGCTCTTAAGAGCCATGCACAAAGCAGAAGAAAGGCTGTGTTCCTTTCCATTACTAAACACATAAAAGATAATAGAACAAGTCATAAGGCAAAATGAAAAAATCTCATTTAAGTTGTCAGTATAAGCAAAGGGAAAAGGTGCCGAAGTGTGGGGGGCACTGAGCATGAAAGATTGTTTATGTTAGGTGAGGAACATCCATGTGTTTAGACTGATTGTGGATTCAGTGCTCTGACTTCCCACGAACAGCCCTCCACAGAGGGTGTTTATGGTAAAGCAGTGCTCATGGAAACATCAGCCTGTCCAGCCTTTCCCAGAGTCATCTATAAGAGAAGTTTAACAACCCCGGAATAATCAGAAGTCCGTGTATGAGTTCTGGCTTCCCCATATTCATCTGCCCACACCTAGCAGTGAAGTAAGACTGTATAAGAATACTTGCAGGGTATTAATGTGTAATCCCCGAAGCCCTTTAACCTGCAGTCATTTGCCTGCGCTGACAAGAGAGTCACTGCTTCACACCTTACCAAGGAGCCTTTGGATTATGCACTTTACATGTCTTCAACACATATAAACAGGATTTTGTTTCTGTTACTCAGTGTCAGAAGCACAGTCAGGCTTGTGCTCTTTTTACAGGCATTTTTACAGACACTTTTATTCCCTTTTGGTATTACAAAGAGAATCTGTGAGATTTAAATAGTTTCTATATTTGAGGCAGACACCAAATCTTATACAGAAATATACTCTGTAACGTGGCTAGGCTTGTCTAATGTCCTGAGGACTGTAGCCCTACAGTGCCTCAGTTTATTTAATTAAAGTAACCAGAATCATCCTCTTCAGTTAAATATGATGTCCATGAGCACTGTTATTAACATGGATCAAACAGCCTCTTGTAGAGAAGACCTGTTGTGATGATACAGTCAGGTTCTTAAAGAAACGATTCTCAAATCAGAGCACTGTTCCCAGATACTTGTCTGGGGGTTGTTTGTGGGGTTTTTTCTTCCTATTCCTCATCCTATCAAGTCCTCTTGAGATAGAACAAAATTCTCAGGTAATTTTTACAACACTTCTGCATAAGAAGTGGGCATAAGATCCTGCTTATCCAAATTCCTTGTTCTCCTATAGCTTGCAGGATAAGGATGTTTATAACCAGGAAGAAAAGGTGGACCAAATTCTGCCTTCACTTCTATACGTATAATCTCAATTTATGTTCCAGACCCTGCTGATTTTAGGAGGATCTGCAGACAAGTAGCAAAACACAGGACTGGGACCAAAAGCTTTGTGATTTTCAAATCAGGTTTAACACAAAAAACAGGTGCTTTACCCTTTACATATTACCTGTCACTGGGTCATACACAGACTGTCCCTACAATATATGCAGGAAGCAGATTTACAGCTATATCATATCACAGGATGGGCTCAAAAGCCTTTTATTAAAATGCTTATAATTAATAAAGCCAGCAGTATTTCCAGCCACACAGATAAGGATGATCCGGGGAGAACACTCTGGGGAGGACAGGGGAAGATCAGGACACCAGACAAGGAATACAGGGGTTTAGAGAGGCCGATAGAGACAACAGCAGGAGCATCTCTCCTTACTGCTGACAGAATAAACAAGTAAAAACAGTTACGTGGAAGTGGAAAGAGGTCTCTGCAGTCATTATATTGCAAACACTTACCGCTTGGCTGAAACTTAGTTCTTATCCTCTCCCCCTTCACGCTCCTCAGACAAGTACACCCTCATTCACATATATTTGGCTGCACAAGGACACTCCACAGCTTTGGATCTCTTCTTGTTTTAAAATGACAAGGACTGTCCCCATATGCCTTTGGATTAGAGCTATTCTTTCCCCCTTTTTAATGTAACCAGTACATGTTTTCTCACACAGATGAAGTGAGCATCGTTTAATGCCTGACCATCTATCCACACCTTTCAGAAGATATTTTTTTCTTCATCTTCTTAGAAAGTAGAAAGGTTTAAGAGGAGTATTTTTACAAATGTGTATACATACGTCTATATATAAATATATATTCACAGGTATAATTGTACTGTTATTACAATTAAGTTTGTCTTTAAAGCACTTACAGTAAATGTGCCAGTTGTGGACCACAGTGAGATTTCTGGTCTTGGTTATTCATACACTTCTCTGTTTCACAGCTCTCTGCTGAATATGATGATAGAGATTTATTTGTGGAGTGAGCAGAGACAGAAGTACGTTGTCGCATTATTTTTTCCTTAAAGGTTAGTAATTACTGTGTCAATCTTTGCTCTGCTGCTGCTGTCCACTTTCATTTTGGAAGCACAGCCTTTCAACACTCACATCACATTGAGTTCTCCTGATCACCCCATTTCCTACCAACCTTTTGGAATATTATTTATTATTCCTTATGTATCTGGGTAGAAGAGAGGCAGAGGGACAGTATGGCAGAGATGGGAAACACGAGCCGGAAAACATGCTTGCCTCGAATTGTCATTACACTGCCGCTGGAAGGAGCGAGCAGAGGGAAACTAGCAACAAACACTCGCACGCAAACACATGCCAGGCACACAACCACATCGATCACGGGGAGTTTGCGAGCAGCCCCACAGCTCTTACCTGGGTTGTCTGGGATCCCTCTGCAGTGTACCTCCCTCTGCTCCCTCTCCCCTATTATTCCCCACCGTGGGGAGCAGCAGGGACAGTGGCGGTGCTGTGGCTGGGTGACGGTGCAGGTAGGGGACGGCAGGCAGCTGGCTGCAGCCTCGGCTGCCGGGCTCCGGCTCCTGCCAGGGCTGCTGCTGCTGCTCCTGATGATGCTGAGGAGGAGGAGAGCCGAGTGAGGAGGAGGAGGATGCTGGCAGTGATGCTGTTGCTATGGTTACCCAACTCTGCGCCGGCAGCGGCACTGCTCAGCGCAACAGCTGCCCCAGCACCCAGATCTCCTTGGTACCCCTCACGGCCAAATGGCCCCTCTGTATACAGGGATAGGTATTTCACTCCAGAGGGACGGTGATGGTGGGGAGGATGGAGGTCACCCTTGGCACAGTGTTGGGACTCAGGGAAAACAGATGGCATGATGCATACGGAATATTTGCATTCTGTACTTGTGGGTAAGAGCTCGCTGCCCTGCAGAGGTCAAACACCAGCTCTTAGGAGGCCAGAGTTTCGTTTTTTAAGAATGTCTTGCATTTTTATAAGGAAATGAACAGAACAAAGCTGAGGGGAAGAATAATTTTCAAAGTCCCTGTTTTGATACAATTTTAAACTTTTTTAAAATTGAATTTAACCCTCATTCCTTAAAAAGGGGATTTAAAAGTCAGATTTTACTGTCTTCTTGTGTAAATGTGTTTTTTTGCTTAGAGAAATCACTTTGTGAGTTCCTTATGAGAGACAGAACTGTCTCTTCCCATAAAACAGCAAGAAAGAAAACCTTTCAAGAAAGGAACTCTCTTACACAGCCCAGGACACTTTCATGCCTAATTGCATGACGCAAAGAAGCTGAACTTTGCCTTTCTCTAGGGATCTGGAAATAAAAAGAGATAGAAAACCTCAGGTGGATGGGCTGTCACATGATTAAAATGCAGAATCCTAACTGAGAGAGACATGTGAAATCAAGGCATTCAGTTGCCATTTATCTATCAAATACGGATGTCATGAGGCTTTCATTTTGCACTGGAGCATCACAAGACACAGCAAGGTCACAACAATCAAATGTCACTTCCATCCAAAAATGCCAGTGCAAAGCTATATAATGCTTATAAACCATGACAGTTCTTTTAGGACCCTGTACTGTTTGCAGGACATTGTGAAACGCTGCCTAAAACCTACTGGAAAAAGAAAAAATCACTGGTGGAAACTTTCTAAAGGGATTTGCTTTCTCCTGTCAGAGCTCTGCCTGCAGCCTGGATGCTGCAGATTATATGAATCTATGAGCTTGAGGCACCAAGAAGATGCACTGATTCCCATTAAAGTGTCAGACGTGGAGAAGTTGTAGATGTGCTGGCAGCACCTCTTCCCAATGTATTCTAGAAGACAGTGTCTCCACACCATGTTCCTTTTCAGAGTCATGATGTGGTTCATATAAAGACATTTTCTATATATCTCATTACTATGGAAGAAGCTGGAACCAGCCAACTAAAGAGAAAAATGTGCCAACCAGCATACACTGTCAGACTTTCTTGGAATAGCTTCCTGTTTCACAGCCTCCATGTATCTTATAAACCTAGTCACCATATAAACCATTCCCTATATAAATTTTTTAATTAATATCCATTTAGGCAACAATTCTGATGTCCACTCAGACTATATAGAAGAATTGTCTCAATGGTCCTTTCTACCACACAAAAAAAGAAATCAGATATGTTATCTATCTTAATCTTTACAAACATCATGCAAAATTAGACAGTACTCTGAACCGTTTCTGAAGACCTAAAAAGCAATATTTGGTGCATGTATGGCCCAGGGGATTCCCTGCTGTAATTTTGGGTGCAGAGAGAGATCTCATTGTGGTAATGATTGTGAGCAAATCTAAACCACCCACTCTATAACTAGCTAGCTGACAGCAAAACCCATGGTTATTCTGAATAGATCACTGAAACCAAAATAGATCTAATTTCTGCTAAATCAGGGAGTGCACTGCAAAATGTATCTGCTGAGATATGTATAATCAGCTTGTAAGCTCATAGTTTATACTTTTGCTTATTAGGGCTATTTTTGAGAGCTGCATCTCTGATTTCAAGAGCATACGCAGTAGAGGATAGTCGGCCCCTTTGGCTTCAGGTGATTCAGCTCTGCATGCTTGTGTTATGCAACTGAAGACCTGCCCACCTTTATTCTATTGTGGACACTAGTCTGCAACGCTGAGGAAAAATACACCCTCAAGAACATGCAGAACTCATTAAAATCAATGGCTCTTGTACCTCCCTGCAGAGTGCACATCCTCAACTGCACCAAGGGAGCGCAAAGTTCTAATGCAACAAAAACACACAAAGACACAAGAAAAACTTTCATTTGACCTCAGCCATTCAGGGAGGTCCTGCATCGTGGCATCAGTGACTTGCACTTGTTTACCACTAGGGAAATAAGTCATGTTACAATATGTAAAGTGTGTTGATTTCATAAGTAGATATGACTGTGAAGAAAGGACATTTCACAGCCATATTTGACAGAGCCTAGAGGAAAGGCTGCATTTTCAGTCAAAGCTTCCACTTTTAAGAACTTAACCTATGTGATGTCTTCCAGCTTTGCTTAGGTATTACAGACCCCTTAAGGCATCTCAGATGGTACCAAACACTTATTTTTATGCACTTTAGTCATGTCCAGATTATTTTCTTTCCTTAAATACTGACAGAAGGCGAATCAACTCAGCCTGACAGACTTCTAAAACAAATCAGTTAAATTTTCCCTTGTGTCTCCTTTGCCCTCCCCTGTCATTAGGAAGACACCAAGGCTGACTAACTTAACTGTACTTGTCTGCGATGACCTCAGGTAAAGGCAAATCCCATCCCTAACTCTTGTTTGGAAAAGGTATCTCACCAGATCATACATCTGAGCTCTGACGCTTGTCAACAAGGATTAAAACCAAAACATACCTTCTGGAAGTGCCTTCTTAGCCTCACAGGAGCCTGAGGTTGCAGCAATTAAGATACCTGTGTGCCCGTTTAGCTGCTCCATGTTCACAGGCTGTCTGAAATCTCAACACCACAGGCATCCTTGGACATACTTGGTATCCCAGAGGCCAGCATAGGCAGCAAATGTCATATTATAGATTCTTTACATAGAGCCTTTGTGTTAAGAATAACCTGGAGCAGATATTCCCATTAGGTAGCAGGATATCTAATAGAAGTTCAGTGTGGCAGTCCATTCTGCAGGCCCCACATTGGGCTGGCAATCATTTTTACAGGCTGTAGGCTCCTTTTCAGTCTCTTACTCTACTGTACTTGAGCTGTAATGAATAGTCAGTCTACCAACTCGGCTAAGAGTAGGGTATTAAATTAATTGTAATAAGCTTAGAAGTGCAAAGTTCCCCAGATAGCTGAACATTAGCACATAAACCCTTACATGACGAGGCAAAGCATGTGAGTTAAACATAGAGGACAAGGAAGCAGTGTGTTTCAGGCAAGCTGTTACATGTGGCAAGGAAAGATCAGAACACTAAGCTTAAACCTAAAGCACCCAATAAGTGGTCACAGACAAACACCACATCCTGGCTGCAACAACCCTATGATAGCACAGTGTTGATGTGTAAAGTCAACACCATGGCTGAGGAGCAGAAGGCAGGGCTAAATGTGTGCTTCAGGCTAGCAGCAGGAGACTCAACAGCTCTGTAGTTAATAGACAAAGAAAGATAAGCTTCTCTTTTGATTAATGGAGCGGCTGACTTTACCTTGTGGTTATGATGCAGTATCTTTCTACTGGGTTTTGAGAAAAGATAAGGTCTAAAGGGAAAGTGCCTGGCTCACAAGAACAGACAGCACTTTCAGTCCTAAGGCTTTGATTTCTTCTGGATCCTCCATACCCTCTGGGGGTGTTCAGATGGCTAAGACCCTTTTAGAAAGCACTACACCGTATTGCTATAGCATGATTTGAAACACTGACTAATGCAAAGAACAGTCTCCCATAATTCAGTTTCACCCTACACAATGAAGGAGCAGTGAAGCAAAGGAAGAATGAGAAAAACAGGAGAGGAGATCAGAAGATGCCTTTCATGCAGCTACTCAATAAAATATGTCCAGAATGGTATAACTAAAAATCATATATATTTATTCTGTTGTAGCTGCATCACTGGAAGTGGTCAAAGTCAGACTGGACATGGCTTTGGGCAACTTGATTTAGTGAAAGGTGTCTTGCCCATGGCAGGTGGGATGGGGGAGTGGTAGTGGAACTAAAGGGTCTGTAAAGGGCCCTTCCAACCCAAAGTATTCTATTATTCTATAATCATAAAAATATAGCATCTTGTTGGGGAGTACCACAGTATAAAGGTGTTTTTAAAATAATGCAGCATTTGAAGTCCTGCAGTATTTTCACATATCATACAGGAGAATTAAAGGTGAAAATGACAACACTAGAAAAATAATAATCCTTTACAGTATATAGGATAATTTACCACTTTTCTAAGTAAGTATTCCCCATAAAAGCCATGTAGTATAATATATACCAAGATCACAAAGACTTGGCTAGCATTAATAGTTGTATCCAAGAAAAGCTTCAAGGGCACAAGCCTCTCCTTACAAGTCCTTGCACCTATGTGTTCTCAAACCACAGAGTTGTCATTCAGCAGCTATTCACTTAATGTTTTGTTCATTCTGTCATTCAGTTTGTAGTCAAGCGTCTTACTTGTTACAGCTAATCTGCCATGTGAGCAGCCTTGCTTTAAATAAGAAAAAGCTACATTTACCCACCAGTGCTTCCCTTATCCAGAAGGGATACAGTCTTATTCACAACTCTGGAATATTGAACCCTAGATAGAAAACCCAGAGTAAATAAACCAAGCACATTTTAAATGATTGACATGAAACATACATCTGAGACTGGAAGAAACTGCAGCAGTAGGAGGAGTTCAGAAACAACTTCTGACGTGTCTTCGTGTAGTATAGAACAAGGGTCTGGAAAATAACACATCTACTGACAGTGAACAATAGGAATGAGGGATAAACACATTCTGGATGTCTTTAAAGAGTAACCAATATTAAGTATCTACTTAAGCACATCTTTCTAGGGTCCTCTGCAGAGCACAGTAGTTTGGTTTTGGGGGGTGTATCTCATCTTACCAATGCTTGTAGCAAAATGTGAACCCTAACACTCAAGATCATACATTGCTCCTTGCAGCTTCATGACAATAGGGGATAGGAAAAGGGAGGAGGATTTTGTGAGTAAAAGACCATGTTACAGACAGCTTCAGGAGCTGCAAAGCACTTCACTCATCACTGCAGTACCTCACAGAACCACAGTCATTGTTTTTTTCCAAATAACCCCTATGGAAAAAGGGTCTGTCATTGTAATTTATTTCCTGCATTGAAAACAAGGCATGGACTTTCTCACAGACAGGTAAGTCTCTCTGAAGGCCAATGCTGAACTCTCTGCACACTGGAACAGGTTGCCCATACTCATTTTCATTGGAAATATTCAAAACTTGATGGAATATTGTCCTGCACGACCTGCTCCAGGTGATCCTGTTTGAGCAGGTGTATGGACAATGTGTTCTCAAGTGATGCCTTCCCACATCAATCATCCTGTGAAATCAGGAGCCACTTCCAGCTTGCATTCCACAAGTTCCTGATCTCTGCCCTTCAGTTCACCCAGTGCTAGCCTCTCCCTTAGTTTTATTCATTGTTTCATTTTCCTACACATGCACATACTGTCATACATGTATAGTCACACCTTACTCACACCCATCCCAGTCAACCTACAATATCTTAAACCCAAATGACTTGATCTCTCCCCCAGGTCTCTTGTTAACTCCTAGACCTCCCTCTGCCACTTCTATGCTGTAAATTACAAGGACAACTTCCTCCCCTATTTAGCTTGGGCACAGCATAGGGAGCCATTCTCCAACTTTGGGTGCCCTACTTTAGACCTGGTCTAGCCTATAGCATCCCAGAAAAAAGGAATGAAAGTTGCAGGGAAATTCTTGTTTGATACAGACTGGAAAACACCCAGTGCAGTCAGCGTATCAGAGGAACTTAGCTGTTTATGTCTACTTGCTGCAGAACACCAGAATACGACTCATTTCTAATGCAGGCAAAACTGAATATTTCTCCTAGATATTCTATGGAAACAGCTAAACTATTTGGGCTGCAGTTTTCTATAATTAATTCAGTGCAAGGCAGATGCCCCTGCAGAAAGAGTTTCAGCCCAAGCAATTAAGATACAACAAAAGGATAAGCAATAAAAGCTAGAGTATTACTATAAGAAATGCTGGACAACCTTAACAACACTCATCGGTATCGCTTCCACCTAAAATACATGTTAATTCACTGAACAGCCAGATGGGCTTGTTTGTTTAAGACTCTTCCCAAGTGGTTTTCAGTTTCTTCTTTATATAGGTCTTTTATAATGCAAAATACCAGTTGGCAGGCAGTACTAGTAGTATGTTGCTATTAAGTGAAGCTTGCATATAAAGATTAAAAATATAATCAGAACCAAACACTTGTCTAACGTTACTTCTAATAAGCTTCACATTGCAGCCGTGCAGGTAGAGGAGAAACGTCATCATTTATGCCTAGGTAAACTGTGGTACAGATAAGCTAAATGTGTTTGAGGAAACGTTTATTACAGGTAGAAGGGGGACAGGGTAGCAAACAGCTTACTCAATGATACGTTTGCATGCAACATGCTATTCAGCCACTGGATGGCAATCTGCTGTACCAAACCCAGGCGAGTGGCAAACCAACGCTTCCAACACTGTTGATTTCAGATTCGAGATCTGAACACCTAGTTTACGTTTCTTTAAGTGCTGACCTGCAACTTCCAACAACCATATTGCTTTTTAGGTCAACACCACCCCAAAGCCCATTTACAGAGTGGTAAAATGGAAACTGCTAGAGACATTACTGTCTTCCTTGGCTCATGGAAGAAGTGCAACGGTATGGAGTAAGATCAAGGAAAAGTCAGAATCTAAACAGTTCTTGCAAGTCCCGGCAAAGCAGTTTAAGATGTCATTATCCAGACTAATGAGTCCTACCTTTCTACCACAGCTCTATAGAGAACATAGCAACAAACAGAACAGGGTGTTTTTCAGTGCTCCTGTTAATGACAGAAGTTGCTAGTGGGCATTTCCTTACGGATTTCAGCAAATGGGCCACTCATAGCATTGTAAGGTGGAAGGAGCTCAGTGTAGCAACTTTTGAGGCATGCCTACATTGTAGACTGCTTTGGAAAGACTTGCACAGCTATTTGATATAGTGTAAATGCAGCAGTACATTGCTTAGGTGAACTACTACAAGCAGAGGCGCATACCCATTGATTCCCTCTCTTGCTACCTTGAGTTTGTTCTCCTCTCGAGTTAGAAGTAGGCATGAAGCTTCAGCACCTTCCTCAGCAAAGGAAACCAAGTTAGGAAGTTTGTAACAGATGCAATAATCCAAGGGATGGCAGAAAGGAGCAATGAACCTGTCACAGAAAGGCCATGATATATACCATAAAGCAGAGCTCCTGTGTTCTGGCAAGTCAGCAGAGCAGGCTAGAAGCACAGGTCAAACTAATCCATTCACAAGCATTAATGGTTGAGAGTCTATGACTTCCTTCTTTCATTCTGTAAATGACTAGAATTTCATGAGGTCTATGAAAACAATAGAGGATTTCTGGTGTTTAATTTCTGCTCTTTGTGTCACTGAATGAACTCAGACACATGTCAATCCATGGTTACACTGCCACAGCCATAGCATTACAGCTCCTGTGCAACTGCAGTTCCTTATAGCAAATGCACGCACCTGGCAGCTTAAGGGATAATCAGATGTTGTGGATGAGATTCCATGAACTACCTCCGATCATTTTGTAGGACAGCCACTGGCTCATTTCAGGGAAACTTTCCCTTTGATGTCTGGTTTCATTTTCTTTATTTTCATGGAAGGAACTGGAAAAATTAAAGAAAATACTGGGGTGTTTTGGGTGGAGAGAAACAGTTTAGGTCGAAGGTGGGAGTTTAGTGTACCCCAGCTTCTTGAATTGACTTACAGTTTTTTGAGCTTGCCTATATAATTTGACAGTTGGAGGCAGAAAATTGCTTGCTCTTCACAGCACAGTATCTGAGTCTCAGTCTTACTTAACCTTTTAAATTCATAGACCATGGTTATGCAGTGCTGAAGGACTAGCTCTTACCTGTCTTCTGGGTGGCTGGAAGAGTTAAGCATAAGAAAATAAACTGATCTGCTTTCCAGAGTTAACACTGAAAATGCCCTTTCTTTGCATGCAAGACCAAACAGTGGTTATGAAACATGCATGTGCTGTAACTTTAAGACAAGCTAAACATTAAGGGGGCTATGCAAGCTATATGATGCTCTTCAACTGGTAGTTCAAAGAAAGGTGAAAGATATTATCTTGCATAAGAAATCACAGAACCGTGTCTTAGTATCTGTGTAGACATCTGCTGTTCTTATTGCTCATTATTTATTGAAAAGAGAATGAGAATGTCATGGTTTAAACCCAGCTGGTAACTCAGAACCACACAGCCATTCACTCACCCTCCCTTTCCCCCCCCCAGCTCCAGGTGGGATGGGGAAGAGAATCAAAAGAATGTAAACCCTACAGCTTGAGATAAGAACAGTCCAATAACAAAAGTATAATATAAAACTACTACTAATAAAAAGGAAAATAACAAGGGGAAAGAATATAAAACTAAAAAGGGGAAGGGAAAAACAACAATAAACCCAACTGATGCACAGTACAATTGCTCACCACCTGCTGACCCATACCCAGCCTGACTCAAACAACGATCAGTCTCTTCTGCCATATTGGGCATGATGTGCTGTGGTATGGAATACGCCTTTGGCTACTTTGGGTCAGGTGTCCTGTCTCTGCTTCCTCCCAGCTTCTTGTGCCCTTCCTCACTGGCAGAGCAAGAGACTGAAAAATCCTTGATTACAGTAGGCATTATTTAGCAACAACTAAAACATCTGTGTGCTCTCAGCATTGTTCTTAGACTGAAACCAAAACACAGCACTGCAGCAGCTACTAGGAAAGAGAAAAATAACTGTTACAACTGAACCCAAGACAGATATTTACTACAAGTCTAAAGTAAGAGGTAAACCACAGGTTCAGATAGCAACTGAAAGACTTCAGGGATTTGCCATAGCACAGGGTGTATCTTGAAGTCCACAGGTGCACAATTCAAACACATTTCCTCTTCTTTACTTCTCAATATGCTTCTATTGAGTACATGACAGCAAGAATCAGTTGTAAAACCTGCCACCAAAGGGTTTATCTCAACGAGGAGGACATGACAACTGATTTGGAGAAAACTCCAGGAACAAACTTGCCAACAAAGTTTTCAAGCTGACAAGCAGGTATTCTTTATTGCGGTGCCGGGAGACATGGGGGATAGCTCCTCCTAACGTGTGTCTCCCCATTGCCACACAACCCATCCTTTTATAGCCACTGGGCATACATACATATTCATGAGGCTACATATGGATTACATCATTTTCCAGAAAGTTCCCCGCATGCGTACAGAATTGTGGTGGTGGTCTCTGAGGGTCATTTACTTCTTCCAACAATCTTCATCACTTCTGGCAGCCTTTGAAGCATCTGCAGTAGATGCTCATACCAGTTTAATTGGTTCATTAGCACCAGAGACATAATAATCCTCCTATCCTCCTACTTATCAGTTAGTTTAACTGTAGCCCATCCTGGACACCTGCGGTTCCCAGATACTCCTTATATCTGCGTCCTGTTCTTCTAGACTGTTTTTCTTAAACTATGTCACAACTATAACAGTTTATCTTCTGAGAATTCTCAGTATGCTCTCTAGCTGTACTCTATTTTTTTTCTGTATGTATCATGCACCTCAGTAATTTTCCATTGCTACTGTTACGAAGCCATCAAACTTAACATTACTTAAATCTAATTCTAAAGGTTTCTATATTCCATTCTGTGATTTTGTGTCCCCTTGTTTCACAACATAAAGCTCTCTCACTGCATGTCCCAACTATGTAGGCATATCTTTTACATTGGGACCATACAATCTAGACATTGATACAAAGATATTTGAATAACTACAGATGGAATGACTTGCACCTTTACGTTTACTGACTTCTGAGCTGAAGGCCTGGCATGAATAGGAGATCTAATTTCACAGTAAACTGAACCCCTCAGCAGAACTCACATTCAACATTCAATCGAAGCAGAATTTCTTCATGCTATTGCTGAAAATACTGATTAAGAAAATACGCTATCCAGCTTCAAAGAAGCTGAGGATTTTCCCAGTAGGTTGTCCCTGTTATTCTTCAGGAATAGCTGCAATGCACCTTATATAAGTCACTTTTGTTTTCCTTCTCTGCTTCCCAGATCAGAGAGGAGAAAAAAACATGGTTTTGTTCCTCCTGTCCCATTCCACCCCATCAGGAAAACCCCCACCCTCAATAACAGCAACAGAATCTTAATCATAGCCAAAGCCCCGGGCACAGCTCTATCATCAGAGTGCATTTTATGGTCTTCTCTGCCACACAACTGCAAGTAGGAAATTCTATGTGCACACACCACAGCAGATGGTGTAGGTGGGAGCGTGAGGCACCTGGCATTACTCTGTCAACAGCAACATCATGGCATAACATCAAGAATGTTGTTATACTTAGGTCCAGCAACCAATGAGGAGAACTGCAAAACACAGCTCATACAAACACTGCTGTATCCTTGAAATCACTTTTTCAGTGTAAGGGAAGGAAGAAACACCAGCAGCAACAGAGGTTGTGATTGATGGACTGCAGAAACAGCTTCAGGCGTATTGGTGTGCAGTGAGCTGAATGTGAGTTGTAGCAGAAAAGACCAACAGCCTTATGGGCTGCAACAAGAAGACCGTAGCCTGTACATGAAGGGAAGGGGTTATCCTTTCCCTTTTCAGTGCTCTTCAAACCATACAAAAATACCACATCCAGTTTTGGTCTCCTAGTAGAAGAATGAGGATAAACCGGAGCAAGTTCTGGAGAGGCCCACTGAGAAGGTAGGATCTGAAACACTTGCCCAGTAAGGAGAGGGTGAAGGATTAGGGCTTCTTCAGCCTGGGTAAGTGACTGCTTTGGAGGGACTGTTTAGGGGTCAGCACCCCCCTCACTATCTATGAAGACAGGTCATAAAGAAGATGGGAAAATGCTCTTCACAGCGGTGCATGGCAGGGGAACAAGAAACAATAAGAGACATAAGGTTAAATAAGAGACATTCAAACCTTTTCCCTATGAGGATAATCAAGCAGTGGAACACATTGTCCAGAGAGCTTGTGTGGTGTCCATCCTTAGAATTTTTCAGGAGTGGTCTGGATAAAGCCTTGAGCAATCTTAAGTGACCCCACAGCTGATTCTGCTTTGAGAAGGGAGCCGAGTTAAAGACCTCCTGAATTATGCTGTAATACCAATGACTTGGCTCTCTACAGAAATCACTTCCCCGGTTTTCCAAATCTTCCTTTAGTAGTCTGCCTTGCACTCAGCCTGGGAGTGGAAAAACAGAGATTGTATGCATGCGTACTTCTCAGTGACGACATTCTGGCGAACAGATTGGCACAGCAGGTACATGTCAAACCAGTAAAAAGGAAAACCAAAGAACGCTAGAGATAATCACTGAATTTATCAGAGCATTACATCACACTTTTTATTTTCCTTTCTTCTATAGTCACAAACATAGCAATAGCACTGACTTTGTTCCCCCGCTCTGAAATTAAATGGGGCAAGAGAGAGACTCAATCTCCTCAGCACAAGGGAAAAATTAAACTTTTCCCTCTGCCTTGAAAGACTTCATGGCCCAGTTCCCTGCCAATATCAACTCATGAAAGAGAAAAAAGAGGTGGATTGAGGGGAAAAGAAGTAGAGGCTCTCCTCATAGCCTGCCTATTGAGAAGTGATAATTTGTCATCTATTGTTTTGACCAGTTCCCATCACAGAGCATGCTGCATGGCATAAGAGGTGATAACAACCCCTAAGTACTTAAATTAGGTGTTAGCATCATCCTTTGCAATCTACATAAACAACCTAACCAGCACATAGTGTCTGGATTTTGAGGGGCAAAATAAGGTGCTTATGCTTAAATAGCAACAGCACAAACCCATGACAAGCACTACATCCTAGCAGAAATCACAACGTATTGCATGTTACCAAATGTAAGGTGGCAACAACCTCAAAACAGCTCATTCCAACTCTCATTATCTTACTATGAACTCCGCAGGCTCCTCCAGGATCCCCATTCTCAGAAGTTAGCTATATCTTTCCTGGCAAAGGCAGGCTCATTAATGTGGCTCATTAATGTGGCCAGATATCTCACTCCTATATTTCTGTTCAGAACAGACCATTTCTGTTGTGCTCTGCTCTGTCAAACAGCATCATTACTCACTTCAGGGTGAACTTTAATAAATTCTCTGCTGAGCTACATCTGTGACATAAATAACAAACAGGGGCAGGGGGTGCAAAATAATGATGTGTCATCCAACGAGCAGTTGGAAGTGGTTCTGCACAGGGCATAAAGAGATTGAAATGAAAGACTTTGTCAATCCTAGCCCCAAGCAACAGGTCTGTGTGCCTTGTCTCGTCCTGCTGCAGGCTGTTCACTGAAGTCCTGGGGAAGAATAATCCCATCAGGGTAAAGTGCTTCGGTAGGAGAGCTCTCTTTTCTGCAGAGACCTGGTGTGCCGTTGAAAGGACACCTGTTTGAGCTTATCTCCACCCTACTCTCAGTAGCAGCTAGGAACAATATCAGAATCAAGCCATCATTTTAGGCTACTTCATCTCAGAGAACCAGTGGACTGATTTCCTCCTTGGGGCCTGAGAGGGGTCTCAGTTGCCAGGATATTTGCCTGGAGACCAGAACCAGTCTTTATCAAAGCTAGGGATTTCGCTACCTCCTCTGTGGACCAACATGCAGGCAAGAGGGATTGGGTACTGTAGCCTCGTAAGGGCCTCTCCTGGGGCAGCATGAGGTCTGTTGCACATCTCTGCTTCCAGAGGGGCTGAGCCACATATCTTGAATACTATTTTGGCACCAGAGAACTCAGCCTGTAGTCTGATGTATGTAGCTGAGCACCTTATTCCAAATCTTCCATTACCTACAGAAACAATGCAGGAATCCCAGTTTTCTAGTTCCTTATGTTTTCATGATCTATAGTCAAACACAAATAGTAGACTGGTTGGGTTAGAAGGGACCTTAAAGCTCATCTAGTTCCAAACGCCTGCCCTGGGCAAGGACACCTTCCACTATACCAGGTTGTTTAAAGCCCCGTCCAGCCTGGCCTGGTAACACAGTTTTAGTGCACATTTTTGGCATAAGTACAGTTTCAAACCATGTTTCTAGAATGAAACATGGTTTCATTTCTGTGCAAAGCCTCTTTTTTTCTATTGAATTTGAAGTTTTTAAATATTTCTAGAAGATGACTAATACAATGCTGGTTCTAAAGTATAAGCTCATTTTCAGATCAAAGCTCTTCCTTAAAATATTCTTATATTTATATTTCTCAAGTTCTAAATTACCATAAATTTACATTTCAAATTACCCAAAAGGTATTTCTAGGAAAGATCAACAAATCTGTTTTAATCACAAGGAAATCATCTCTGAACACATCAATCTTTCTGCTGTTTCACATGCATACAAAGACTTTGTCAGCTCAATCTTTTAAAAGACTAAGAAATCTGAGGTAAGACTGCAGTAGTTTCACAATGCATTTTTTCACCCATTTCCCCAATATGACAAATCAATGAAATAAACCAAATCCTTTGAACTCATACTGTGAAGGGCATTAGAAAGTTTTTTCCTCTATTTCAATCGTTATTCCATTTCCCTTTTTCCTGCACTTCCCTTGTTCCTTTTCTGTGCATGAACAAATCCTTGGACATGAGCAAGTACCAGAGAGTAAGGCGGCCTGAACACTAGAGGGCAGATTAGAAACAAACCATCAAGTTTATTGCTCATCATTTAGGCACTGAAGTGGAAATTTTCTTGTAGTAATTTTATTCTTATTGCATTCTATAAGCAATTTTGATTATTTTAACTTTAAATATCTATGCCAGTGATCCCAGTTGCAAAATCTTTATTTTAAGATTTTAAGAACTGAAGCAAGAAACTTCAAGAAAAATCACATTCAGACTTCAAGGTTTGAAGGACTGTTGCTTACATGTTCCTGCGGTTGATGAGAAATAACTCATAGCAAAAGATTACATATAGATGAACTTCAGTGCAGACCAAAGTAGGAAAAGCTTTCACACTACTATACTGCAAGCACCTCTGAGTTACTGACCAACATCCAAGGCTCAATGTTTATGCATTAAAAATGAGGCTCACTTGCTTGGCACTAATTTCTCTTCATGCTTCCTTGCTCCAGTCTAGTCCTTCATTTCTTCTGCCCCTGTAAACACGGATGTGCAATTATGCGTCCCTGCTCCTATAATCTCATATACTGAGTTTCCTGCATTTGAGTGATAAAGATTTGTATCACTCCCAGCCACTGCTGGTCTCACAAGGCACATGCACAGCAGAAGGGACATGCACATTTACAAAGATTAGAGGGTTTATCCCTCATGCTGCCAGTAGCAGCCACCACAGGAACATTTGAGGCAACTCATATCTTAGGGCAGATTGAGTGAATACTTTAAGAAGCCAGTCACAGCCTCACAGAAAGCTCTGGATCACACCTGGGGTGAAGCAATCATCCTCAACCCTTTTGCACATCCTTAGCATGTCTCTTCTCACCACCAGGAGCCTAGCAAGCTGCTGTAATTCAGAAGGATGTTTCAGTACTATTTACAAACACACCTCCTTGTGCAGCATTGCGTTCTCAGCACAAATGCAAATATAGGCTCTGCAGTATCTCACAGGCATAACATTCAGTGCTATGCAGATCATGTCTAGATGGTTTGGGAAGCTGCTTTCTTCTACCTGCTGAAATAAAGAAATCTGCCACTCCTCAAGCCATGATTTTTCCTGGCAAACCTCAGCCATGGGTCACTCATAAGGTATCTTGTGGATTTATGCAAACGGGAAACAAAAATAGCCAGTCTTTGCTGGCTAAGCGTACAGGCAGAGCCATGCAGCTGCATTAGTGTGGCTCAAAGCCTGAACTAATGTATATAAAGGGCTCTCATAAGAACTTACTATCTTGGGTATATATAAAACATATATATCCCTGTTATATAGCCTCTGGCTTAGAGTAGGCTCTCACAAGCATGCAAAAATGTAGACCACAAGCTTCTTGCTACCAGTCTCTTCTAGGCCATCAAGGAGAGTGAAGGCAATTCTTTTAGCCACCCAAAACCAGAGAATGCAGCATGGGCACTATGAACCCTCAGGCAGGGTGAAATAGGCACATCAGTTGCTCCCACAATGGGTGCCATTTGCCCTTTGGTGAAAGAGAAAGGAGACTGAGATCCTTTTAAAAAATCACTTAGAGAGGTTTTATAAGAACCAGTTAATAGGGTTATTCCTGCATTTCTCTGTGGTGGGTTACCTTTGGCTAAGGGCTAAACTCCCACCTAACCATTCATTCAGTCCCCCTCCACCATGGTACAAAGGGAGAAAATAAGAAAGCTTGTAGGTCAAGAGAAAGACAGGAAGATCAGTTATCAATTATCATCATGGACAATACAAGATTATATGGGGAAAATTGAATTAATTTGTTCACTATTAAAGTAGATTCCAATATGGAGAAACAAAGACAAACACTGGAGAGAAAATAAACACCAGAAAGGAAATAAACACCAATCTGTGTCTTCAAACTCAATTTAACTCCTTTGTGGTCTACTATGGCCCTTATTACAGCATGTCCAACAAGCTGTACCTCACTGTTGTTCATTTCTCCAAGGAGCTTCATTTCTCTGCATGTGAGAGCTCAGACCTTCACAGTTCCAAGTTCATCACAGCAAGGACAAAGCCAATCCAGTACAGGTTCAAATGGCAAAGTGTTCCAAGATTTTTTTTAATGTGGGTAAGGAATTATCCATGCAGGGAGATTGGTGTGGCCTCAGATGGAATTGTATTAACATTTCTATGCACTTGTTTTGCAGAGAAAAGAGCATAAAATGAAAGATGAAGGAAAATGGTCAATCAAGATCACTGTGTGACAGGGATACATGAAAATCTAACTTGCCATAGGAATATAATGGTTGAGAGAGAATGTGATGACTCATGCTTGTAAGGAATGAATGTCAAGACAGTGGAAGAGTTAGCTAACTTTTAAGTATGATTCTGGCACAAGATCAATTTGATATATAATATTCAGAAATAGACCTGGATTGGAAAATTACAAGGTGATTTCTAACAATCCAAGAATGGTGGTTTTGCTCAGGCAAGATTGATAAGGTTGGTCATGGATTGAAGAGAGAAGAAAAATTGCTTCTCTTGATACTATTAGACATTGTCTTCTTCCTCAGATCTCAGAGGGGATTTGTTAGATTGAATTTCTGCTGCTGCAGGAAGATAGGATAAGTGTTAAAAAACATGTCTCATCCTTCTTGAAGAATCACATCATAGCACCTTTAGGTTTCCCACTGAGGATGGAGAGGTTAGTGTTATTTATCAAGCATCAGATTATTCCAGTGTTTGTGTTAAAATTTACTTATTTTGGAATGGGTATCAGCAAACTTAAGGCTAATTTATGCCTGCAGCCATGACCTTGTATAATTATTTTAGATGTCATTGTCAGCCAGTTCTTTAACCAGCAATTTGGCTCTTAATTCACAACCATTTAAATGGAAGTGAGGCCCCAGAATTTTTTCCTACTTAAATCCCTGATCAATAAACAAGACAAATAAGGCAAAATCTGTGCTGCTGATCTTTGGTCTTTCTCTAGACTCAGTTTTGAGCTCCATGATTCACTGAAGGTACCTTAGCCTGAGTATGTGCTTGCACAGCAGATTAGTCTGATGGGGACTCCTGTTGTTATGAGATAAATAACAGTAGGAGCTGGGAATACATAAGTGATTCACATGTGCCAGCAAATATGAAACCTCCAGCCTCTTCAATAAAAGAATACTTAAAAAAATACCTGTAAACCTCAGTAAGAAACCAAATGGAGGGGAAATAAAAATACAAGCACATTCATTTGTCCTGGTTTTGTTACACTCAAACAGATTTTGCTTTACACACATTATGCACTTAGGCTAAGTATTAACTGCACATTTGTACTATAAGAAAGGAGGTCAAAGATAGAAGTGTCCTGGATGGCAAATTGCTTCACTTTCAATTTACTCAAATAATGAAAGAATTAAAAGTAATAATGAAGCTACAATAAAGCATGTAAATGTTATGTAATTAGGCCCGTTCATATAAATGGTTCTTAAATCCTTGCTTATTTAACATTCTAAGTTTCCTGTATTGAATAATACATAGTCTATTGAATGATTTAACTTGGAACATAGAGCTGAATGTTACATATTAAATATTAAGCGTATAGCAAGAAAAACAATTGTGTTCCTTGCAGGCATACAATTCTGGACTGTTGGCTTAGGGTTCCAGAGGGCAGAAGGAGGACATGGTCCCCAGGAGGGAAACACTGGTGGAAAATAAGGACAGAATGAAGCAAAGGAAGATTTTGGTGACTGACAGGCTTTTTCTATCAATTTAGTGAATCTACATTGATGTGTATCATAAAAATAAGGCACACACAAAAAAAAATCATCTCTGCCACTCTACAGAATATTTTTCATGGAACCGTTCCTTTGGCAGCAAAAGGAGTCGTAAAAGACCGATAAATCACATCAGCTATGCTGATTGCATGGTGTTAGAGTGCACTGCAGTGTTTCTCATTCCTTTCATTATTTATTTCTCAAGAGAAAAAAAGAAAACCAGGCTCTTTTTGTGGAGTATTATCCCTCAAAATGCAGAACTTCACAAAGTTGAAAGGATTCTGGTAAGACAGACTAAATAGAATTGATCCACTTACTTTGGTACAAAAATATTGACTATGTTCATAGAACAGTTAGGGTTGGAAAGGACCACAAGATCATCAAGTTCTAAACCATCTGCCACGGGCAGGGACACCTCACACTAAACCATGTCACCCAAGGCTCTGTCCAGCCTGGCCTTGGACACTGCCAGGGATGGAGCATTCACAACCTCCCTGGGCAACCCATTCCAGTGCCTCACCACCCTCACAGTAAAGAACTTCTTCCCTATACCCAATCTAAACTTCCCCTGTTTAAGTTTTAACCCATTACCCCTTGTCCTGTCACTACAGTCCCTAATGAAGAGTCCCTCCCCAGCATCCTTCCAGGCCCCCTTCAGGTGCTGGGAGGCTGCTGTGTTCACCTCCTCTTATCCCCTGAGCAAGCAGCCACAGCAGCAACACGTCTGAGAACACAGCACACCTTGAACATTTGTGAACTACTCTGAACAGTCAAAAGAAACTGGGTGGCATAGGAGATATTGTAAGCCTGGGAAATCTTACTTATGTGAACAGCTAAAAGTGGTGGGTAGTTGAATATCAAACTTATGTCAGGGTCTATCAGTGAGAAGTTTGGAGCCATGGTAAATCTCATGTTCCAATGTAATTGCAGTTGAAATTTCAGCTAGCTTTAGGACTAAGCACAGGCTAACTGAGTTACAAATAACTCTACTAAATTCGGGTGTACTAAAAAGTACAAGTTTGTATTCTGGCCTTGCCTTTCTCACCCTGGAATTGCACTGCTTGCTTTGTATGAAACAAGTGTGGCCTGCAGTTATGTTAACAGTGAAGAATGATGGAAGTCTGCCTGGGCAATGCAAGAAATAGAGGCCTTCATTCTTTTACCTGAACTAACTGTTCTTTGTTTCATAAACCTAATTACTATTCACAGTAGCTATGATTTTAATTGAATTATTTAGCAAGTTTCAGATGCTGGAAAAAGCTGAAACAACGCTGTTATCATTCCCTTTATGAATACATTACAAAGGAAGCATACATCTCAATACATCAAGTTTTCCTTGTCCATAATATTTACTTGAAGTTGAAATTGTATCAGAGAAATTTATTGTCCATCCGTAAATACACATCCAACAACACAACACCTCTTATGTCTTTCCTCTTTTTTATACTTTCCTAAAGAATACAGGTGTACTTGTACAGTGTTCAGTCTGTAGCTGTGTTATATTAAATGCTGTATGAAAAGGAAAAGAAACCCTGTCTCTCAAAAGACACATATAAACCAAGTGCAGCCTAAATTGTTCTTTACTGTCCCACAGAATCCACACAATACCAAATACAAGGTGCCCACTAGATTAGTTTTAAAGCAGAGCTCTCATTGACCATTGATGTATTCATAAAGACACTGCATATAGAAATAGAGGTGGGTCAGCAAGATTAACTACAGTAAATTAGACAATCCCTTAGATTTGGTTGCCAGGATATGAAGTTCTTAATTCCAACTGAAAGAGCAACAAGTATTCCTAAGTCCCTTGAAATGTTTTGGTACAGACAAACATATGCTTATGTTGCACAGATCTATTTAGAGTGCAGATTTTGTGCACCAAAAGGTGCACAAAGGGTATAAAAACAATTGAGCATATGACCTGGCAGTTGTGATGGAGATGCCATTGCAGCAGTGAAAATCAAATGGGAGAAACTTGAGGCTTACCTGCAATAGTCCCTAAAAGTAATAGAGCTGAGCCTGTACTTTATAACATTCAGTAGGAAGCTTCAAGTTCATGCTGACTTCCTTCAATTTTTACAGCTTCTTCCTGAAGAGGAAGATTTTCTTGACAGTAAACATATTCCTGTACAACAACACATTTAGACAAGTGCTTAATTTCAAGTACATACTTAATTCCCAGGGTTTGCAGAATCATGTTCAAACCCTCAGCTGAAAGCCTAAGGCGTTATATCAAGTTTGCATGGCAAGGTTTTGGTAGCAATGGCTGCAGGGGTGACTTCTTGAGAAACTTCTGCAATCTTCTTCTGTGTCCAGAGGCGATGCCAACCTGCTCCAGGAGGGATCTGCCACTGGCCAAGGCCAAATCCATCAGTGATGGTGATAGCACCTCTGGGATAACAGACTTAAGAGAGAAAAACTGCACAGAAACGATTGCAGGCAGAGAGAGAAGTGAGAATACATTAGAACAACATCTCTGCAGACACCGAGGTCAATGAAGAGTGAGGAGGCAGGAAGTGCTCCAGGCGCTGAAGCAGAGATTCCCTTGCAGCCTGTGGTACAGACCATGGTGAGGCAAGCTGTGCTTCTATGGCCCATGGAGGTCCATGGTGGAGCAGATTCTGCCTGCAGTAGGGGAGGAGCCCTCATCACAGCAGGGAGTGCCCAAAAGGAGGCTGTGATTCATGAGCTTTTCATGATTATTTTCTCTCCCTGTCCAGCTGAGGACAAGATTGATAAAGCAGCTTTGGTGGATTTCACAAGGATTTTTGCTTGTTATCCCAGGTTCCCACCCTGTATCAGAGAAGTCATCTATTTATTACAGTATGTTTTATTTCCCTGGTATTGAAGGTTTCAAGGGATGCCATACTTAAAACAAGGGAGAAAGTTGATCCATCTCATCTGATCTTTATCAGTCTTTTGGATGCCAAAGCACAAGATTTAAGATCTATGCCAAAACATTTACCACCCACATCACTGCATCTTTTGCTATCTACATACTAACCTTCTTAATCCTTCTCTATCTCACTTTCACTACTGTTCTCAGTAGTTTGCACATCTCAATCACAAATTGCGTGGAAAAGAACATTTCTGTTAGTTGATTTTCAACTTCCCACTACTTAATTGCATTGACTTTGGTCTAAATGTTCAGACACAGGAAAGCAGAGAAGCTCTTGATCTACTTCCTCTAGATTTTTAATTTTTTTATGGTATCAAACTTCATAGCTTTGCTTCAGAGCAGATATCTCATAACACTCTATTAGAGTCATCACCCTTACTTGCATTCATTAGAGGAATGAAATACCCTTTTTGAGATCAGGCATCAGTTCTGTAGACAGTAACCTCCAGCCCAATCCTTATATATCACAATGTGCTTGCTTCTTTGCTGTTTAAAACTGCAGATGATATAACCAGAACCAGCTGGGATTTTTGGTTCAATGAAATCTATTCTGAAGCAGTTAAAACTGTAAAAGTAGCCATATTTTTCTCCCCAGATAATGACAACCATTCCAGTTTGGACAAAATGATTGTTTGAGACGCCTTTCAAGAAAGTAAACCTGATTGTTTATATACATAGAAGAGTCTCTTTTTTATATTCTCAACAATAACTGATTCCAGTGGACATAAGAGGAAACTGTTTAAGAGCCTCCTTAAAAGAAGTTACCACACTGAGTTCTACTTCTGTCCTCACAGACTCTCTCTGATACTCCTTATGCTTTCATAATCACATTATCTGGCTTTTGAAATATCTTTCCCTCAGTATGAAAGCCTGAGTTATGCAAAAATCAATGAATCTGCCACTCATCAGTGTACTGATAAATGTGAATAATGGAATCCAATGGAAAAAAATGAGTGACTTTCCCCCCCCCCCACCCCCCATCTTTTCTAATCTATGTCTCTCAGATTGTGTTTCAGACAATGCCTTTAGAAAACACTGTGCAGTTTAATTTGACAGCAGTCTTCGGAATACAGAGAGAATTCTGTCTTTCAGGTGTGTGGGCAGCTATACCATTCCCAACAGTTTCAGCCAGAGTATGTCAGTGTGTGGCCCTCTAAAATCTGGCCATTGAACAGAGCTTTGGGCTGCATGGTCTAGAATGAGGCAACCCTGCCCATAGCAGGGTTTGGAACTAAATAATCTTAAGGTCCCTTCCAACCTAAACCATTCTATGGTTCTATGATACAGTGTACAAAGAGCTTCATTTTTGCCAGCAGCTTGGTGACATTGCTTCTGGAGAAAGAATACTTCAGTTGGAGATTTAACCCAGCCTTGCAAGCTTGGCAGAGTCTGCAAGAGGAACAACCCTTAGAAACACCTGTGGAAAGTGAGAAAGGTGGGAAGCAAAGACTGACTGCCAGGGGCTGAGCAGGACATTGGTCTTGACTTCTGTTTTTATTTCCTCTCTACATAGTTCTAATTTTGTTGTTTATTTCAAGTATGAGGTTACTGACATAGCAACAGCCAGTGTGGGTGCAACAGAGGTCCTTCCAGAGATGTCAGTGAGTTAATCTGTGGAAGCAAAACAAAACAATGAAGAACTGCTGAAAGCTAACCCTGTATTGCAATGCTGTGGTAACATTTGGAGAAGTCTCCTGGTAGGTAAGTGATACTGGTACTGGAATATGGAGTTTCCTCTTGTCCTGGGTTCAGCAGTAGCAGTTGTGTTTCTCCTTCGTGGTAGCTGGTGCAGTGCGGTGTTTTGACTTCCAGCCTGGGAACAGTGCTGGTGATACCGATGTTTTCAGGTGTTGCTAAGTGATGTTTAGCCTGACCAAGGACTCTGTGAGGCTCATGCTCTGCCAGGGAGGAGGGGAAGCCGGGAGGAAGCAGATGGGGCGCCTGACCCAGGCTGGCCAAAGAGGTATTCCATACCACAGCACGTCATGCCTGGGGTGGGGGGTAACTGGGAGTTACCTGGAAGGACACGGGCTTCTGGGTGGGACTCGTTTCTTAGCCGATGGTATCATATTCTCTTCCCTTGTTATTTTCTCTTATCGTTGTAGTTGGTGGTAGCGGTGGTGATTTGTGTTGTACATTGGTTGCTGGACTGTTCTTGTCTCAACTCGTGGGAGTTGCCCTTGTTCGATCCTCCTCCCCATCCCTCATGGGAGCAGGGAAGGGGAGAGCCCCTGGGGGGGGGGCCTCGATTGCTCTCAGCCTGGCACCACTCACTGGGAGTGAGTGAACAAGCTGTCTGGCTAGGGTTTAAACCACGACACCTCTCTGTCTTAGAACTAACCTCTGAATTTGGTAAAGACATTTCAAGTGGTTACATCTGCCTCAAAAGTCTTTCAGAGATACTAAACACACCACAGCACTTAGTTTAGTGATAGAATTTGTGAGCCCAGGCATGACCTACTACTCCAGGGTAAGGTGGAAGATCCCCATCAACAACCAAATAAAGAAACCATAATGTGGGTTTTTTTGTTAAATTGTTTGCACCTTTACTCATTTCAACTGCAGTCTGATGGAAGACTCCAAGATGAACTGGGCCTTTGGTACTTGCCAAAAAGCCCAGCAGCAGGGCACTAGCAGTAAATCTCACCCAATGCTCAGCAGGGTTTATCCATATGGGAGACTATTAACCCACCAACAGGGATGCAAGCCCATTAGGAAGTGATATTAAGAGGTAGTAGAGGGATGAACAGTTTCCAATGTAAGACAGCAGAGCTAAATTATATAACTAAATATATAACTGCACAGAAACATACATTTCTCATCACAAAGAACCAAGAGAAACTAATTTTCAAATGAAAGAAAATGAAAATATAATCTTTCAGTTTGCCTTTTTTTTTCCCCATCAGCCTGATCAAACGGCAAATACAGCCCTATTGCAAATGGGGCCTACAAGGCAGACTGTTCTGAGACAGCTACACAGTACCCACTACCATGCTAAGCCTTCAGGCACTGCAGGAGAACAAAATTGATCATCATCCATATGGTCTTGCTAAAAAGTAAATATTTTCTCATTTTTCTTATCTTGTTAGATAAAAATGTAATCAAACACTCATGCAAATTCACAGAATCCAAGTTTAAAGCCCTCAGAAGTTGCTAACATGGCATGTGGTGCTCTTCGGATGCTTAGGGCTGAGAAGCAATAAATTAACAAAGACAAGTAGAAGTCCTTGGGTATCAAATCTCATTGGGAATATAAAACATCAATAAAAAGCAAGATGAGGGGGAGGGCATAGAAAACTCCCTAAGGAACCTTCAAGAAAATATATTTCATCAACAGATATGAAAATAAAGATGCCACAATGAACACAAGGAGGGATCCAAAGTGGAAGCTAACAAAACCCACAGGATATTGTCTGAAGCAAACCACAGCAACCACATACCATAGATATTAAAGAAGTAAATAAGCTTCCATCTATGGGCAGGTAAAGCAAAGAATTTAGAATAAGATGGAAGATACAGGATATTCTGAAGTAAGCAGTGAATAAGCCACCTTCCAGCCCTGGAAAGATGAACACACAGGAGGGAAATCTAGTTTTGTCTCTTTTCACCAGCATCTCATGTAGTTGCTTCTCTGCTCATATCACAGTAGAGTCTGAAGCAACAAGCATAACTCTTCATGCTCCCACTTCTACCATCCATTATGATCAGGATCCATTTCCCTAATGTTATCAACTTCTTAGGTTACTTGGGCTATTAATTTGAACCTCTACTTCAGTGAGTACATACAGTCCCTAATACATGTTTTACTGATATTTTCCAGTAAGAAAATGAGCATAAGTACAAATGTTTGAGACAATACGAACCTACAGCATTGGGTTTTCAAAAGTGTGACAGAGAAGTAGGTCACGGAATAAACAAAGACAAACATTTTAAGAGGTTTTTAAATAGAAGTTTCAAACTTTCCAAGTAGATTTGGGAGAGAATATGAATATAACCTTACTTTTTAAATTCCCATTAAAAAATGCAGGTTTCACAGTAACAAAAATGAAAGTTTTATCTTCTTACAACACTGCCACGATAATTTTCCCATGCTGGTTTTTCCTCACTCTGGCTGCAAAAATATTCATCACTAACAGCTTCCCACAGTCTTTTCAGAACGATTCTGAAATTCTACCAAGAGCTCAATAGGAAGAAGGGCAAACTTTCAAGTATTTCTTACAGTAGATGAGAAGCAGTTGCATTTTCTGGAGTGTTGCACTGAGAGCACAAAACCAGATCAACAGAAAGGTCAATGAGAGCTATGTAGGAAAAGACCATCTTCAGCAAAGTGCCTTCAGTATATACCCAGTCTCGCAAATACACTGGTATCAGTGCCTATGCAATTTGGCAAGAGGGAGATTTGTTAGTCTTCCCAGAGCAAATCTATATGGAATAACAAGGGGAAAGGTGGAAAGGAAAGGCATGCAACTTAAACTTTACCTGCTTCAGTTATCAAGAGATGTTCACCAGCTAGAGCACCTGGTTCATAAGCATTCAGCCACATACAAATGGAAGCCTGTAAATGCTTTCCTGAATTTTTCTGCAGAGGACTGATTTTGCAGATACCAGGCATTCCTGCAGAGACCTGACTAGTATCCCTGGATTTACCTTTGCTCAGCCAATTTACTCTACACAGACAACCGGCTGCCTTTGTTCCATACAATCTTTCTGTATTCCTCACAAGTCAGTAGAGGTTTTCCTAACACCACTATCAATACAGCACAACACTAGTCAGAGATAAGAAAAACAAAGTGATTGTAAACATATCCCTTTTACAAAAATGTGATTGTCCTGATCATCTGAGAAACAAAAGCTGCTCTTTCAGAGTAGTGACAGAGCATTTAACACTGCCAACTGCAGATGAAGCTGTTCAGTACAGATCAGGCCACGGCTAAATTGCAAAATGCCTTGTTCTAGCAGGGCTCTGCCTATGGCAGCTCTGAATACAATCCAAGAGAGTTTGTGCCAGCCAATGCACATGGGCTGTAATAAAAAAAAAAGCTATTAAACACTTCTTGAGTTGCAGTCTCAACCCTTGGCTCCATCTTAAAGGACATAATACAGCAATAAGCAGCAACGTCTTGCCTGCAAATATGTTCAAGCGATCATAATGGGTCTTTCATGTAGGTATTTCAGCTAGCAGAGGGATGTTATTTGGGAAGACCGCCTTGGCTTTCTGTCTGTAAATGAGATTGTTACAGGGAATTCTTTACAGCATCACCACCATCACTTTGAATTTTATGTTTTTTTCTCTAGCATGAAGTCTGGTTCCACTTGCTCTGAAAGAAAGAGAGGTTATCAAGGCATCTTAGTTTTCATGAGGCTTGGAACACCTCCACTGACTGACTCACAGATCCTCACCCTACAGTTCATGTTCTCCATGACTTCGAGGCGATGCTGTGGAGGCTTCCATGTTTCTTTTCCTATCACATGCTCCTCACAAATCTATTAACTGCTGATTTGAACAGGGAGGAAAAAATAGCTATTGTAAAAGGCTGTGTTTGATTATATGGAAATTAAGGAGTTTGGGGCTTACTTTTTTTAATTACAGACACCATATTTGACAACAGTTCAAGAAAATTTCTGTTTTCAGCCTCCCTTTCAAAGTTATTTTGGGTAAAAAAAATAAAATACATTAAGAAATTGGTTTTCTGTATTCACTATTTTGTATTAATTTAATAGCATAACAACACAGGATCACAACACTAGAGCTTCTGTTGAATTATGGCCAAGCTTCTCCTAAAAGGTTGACCTCCCTTCCCTCTCTTGATCACTATGGATTTAATCAATACTCTGCAACTGCAACACAAGGTTAAATTTCGCACGTTCTTAAACTTAAATGAAAACACCTAGGTTCTTACATTTAGGCTGCAAGTTGGCAGGTTCATTCCACAGAAACTTTTCTATCTCTGCACATAGCTAAAACTCACACCTTGGCTCTCCTTAGCTCACTGACTAGCAACAGCCTTTTCCCTGGCCTTGATGAATGCAGTCTTCCCATGCTTATTTTCTACCTGGCATGATGTTTTACAGGCCAATTTCCTAGCCTGCCACAGGGTTATTTTATGTTTCAGTAACCCTTTACCCATCTTATGTTGCCAAAAGCAGTTTGAACATTAACCTTTCATCTCACTTTGTGCACTTTCCTCAGTTCATCCCTCATTCAGCATTAGCATGAATCACAGCTCACTAAAGTTTTCAAATATTGTTTTCCTGTCTGGCCCTGGTGTTCTGTCTTCAAGCAATCTTCCAGAAACATCCACTGTGCTATCTTATTACTCTCCTTCAAATACTTCCTTTGCCATGACACACTTCACAAGCATTGCATGGTTTGTTAGAAAAAGCAGAGGACTCGCTGACACTCATATTAAAAGACTTGATATTTCACAGATATGATATGATACAAAAAAGGTGCAAAATTCTACCATCTGCCCTTTGGGGAGGCTTGGGTTAAATAGCTATTTTCATATTTCATGCTTTGCCGACTACCTGTGAAGTCTTTCCCTGCAAAGACGACTTCTGTTTCACAGGACATATCAAAACATCTGAATTTCTTGCTAAATAGAGTCATCTGGAATGAGGTTGAGTCTTTAGAGAATTCTCTTGTAGCAATTTGGAAAACAAAAGATGGGAACAAAACAGACTGGTTGAATCCACAAATATCATGAATGATGTTGAAACCAGAGGTATCTGGTTTTAGTACCAGGTACAATCAAAACCCCATTTTCCAAGCACACTGGTTCAGTCTAAACACTTATAGGCATTCATCAGGACATCAGATGTCTGTCTCACTGGGGAAAACTAATCAGATCTGTTGTTTCTGGTGAGGCAATAAAGCCCAGATGCAGAATCCTAATTCTACGCTTTCTCCTCTAGTTATTTTGAGCACTGATCACTGGGAAATGAACATAACCGGGCTTTTTTGATATAAAAACATGGTTACTCTTGTAAAATAGTCCTTAGAGGTCTAAGGGAGCAGAGTAGGACAAATAAAACGGATGTTCTCCCCATGGCATTTTCCAGAATAGCAAAGCTTGTGTTATCTGCAGTCAACACTTCCTACCATTTTACTCAAACATTGAATCAAACAAGGATGGAATTAAATCATGCATTTTCACTTCTTCACCCACGAAATATACTTTCATATACAGAATCCTTCCAAGTACATCACTGAGAGCCAGACAGCATCTACCCGACACTGAGTCTGTGCAATCAAGTCTCCATTGAAAATACAAATATAGAGCTGGCTGAGTGACTGATAGGCAAATTAGTTCTTGAGCTAAGCCATGCAGGATAAGCTTGGCAAAGTAAGAAAGAATTTGCTATCTTCTAGAAAACCAAGGAAAAGAAAAATACAGAAAGGTCTCAGTTCAGAAATCACAGCTTCATACAATTCTTCTGTAAATACAGATGCAGAAGAAGTTTGCCTTTGATGCCTTTGCCAGAAAAAGCAAGAAACCATGTTCATTATTTCGGAAGAGAAAAACTACAGCTTTTTTGCATAGAGGGTCTTCATTGTGCTTTCGAGGAGCTAAGACAAACCCCAAAATATTGGTCTTACTAGAAATGTATTGCACTTAAAAATGTTCAAGAGCCAGATTTCCAAGAAACCCAGTCCCGAGGCTGTAGCCTAACCTTGAGATATGGGCTGGTCTCACCAGCTCTCATTGATTTTAGCCTCTGAACCTTTGGCTCACTCTCAAGGCTAATAAATTATTTCTGAGACTCCTCCTGAAGGTGTGTTGAATATAGGGCTATACTTCATATACCACTAGTTTGTAAACTATAAAGAATCAAGCAACACCTCCACCAAATACTTCTTGCAAACAGCTATGTCATTGCTAGCAATTCTGTCCTCAATGAGCAAAGCAGGTAGGAAAGAGTAATTCAAATTTATTACAAGATTTGACACCTAGGTGGATAAGCACAGTTGATATATTGGTTTGTTTAGTATAGTAGACACCTCTGAGGTCAGAAGATAACATGATTCACTAGCTTCCTCTACATAAGTATCACCAGTCTCAACCACTTAACTATCAATATACCATCTATTCTCTAGATGAAACTGCAGATAGAAGGAAGTTTAGGAGTAGGAAGATTATGAGAGTTTTACTGCTGTTTCATGTGTGTTTATCATTCCTCAAACAAGCACATTTCTTTGCAGGTCTCCAGCAAACCCCAAATGAATCAGGTAGCATTTTTAAGTTGGATCAGATAGAATATTTAAGTTGGAAGGGATCTACAAAAATCATGTTGTCCAACTGGACGACCAATTCAAGGTTGACCAAATGTTAAATCATGTTGTTAAGAACAAATACATTGAACATGACTGGCCCTAGAATTGAAGAAAATGATGTCCAGCTGCCAGCCACATGTAGTCTCATTCAATACAACTCTTTGAGCTTTGCCTTACAGCCCAGCACATCCAGCATGAACCCACTCATGCCACAGCTGGACAACTTTCCAGAAGGATTCTGTGACAAACAGTATCAAAAGCCTTAGTAAAATCCAGAAAACTACATCCATGAGGCAGGTGACTCTATCATAGAAAAATATGACAGGACTTTCATTTTGTGAACCCACGTTGACTGTGCCTGATGACTGTATTATTTTTTAATTGCTTTTCATAGCATCCATTAATCTTCTCCACAATTTTTCCAGGATCTGAAGTTAGACAAACAGGGCCATAGTTCTCTGGGTCTTCGCTCACATCCTATTTGTAGATTGGAATAACATTGGCTAGCTTCCTGTCACCAAGGATCTCCCTAAACACCTAAAACCTTTGGTAGATGATCAACAGAGGTCCTACCATAACATTTACTAGCTCCTTCAGAATTCTGGGATTAATCCCATCAGGACCCATGGACTTGCAATTTCAAATTTGCAAACATTCCCACACTTGTGTTCTGTGATTCAGGGGACTGAGCAGTCCAATAAGGAACAGCAGTAAAATGGAGTGCTAAAGTTTCAGTTTGCTTTCACTGGTCTCTTGAGCATATCACCTTTCACAGTCATCCTGACAAAAAAAGACCTCACTCAGGAAGTTTCATTCTTATAAAGCCAGCAAGAGGCAATAGCAGAGCTCTCAAGAGAGCAAAAGCAAAGCAGCTATTTACACCTGAGTGAAACTATTTGAGAACTCCTGAGAATTGCCATAATATTCCAAAACCTTTGAAATAAAATTTAGAAAAACTTTGGAAATTCTTGTTTTGCTTCAACCTATCTGATTATTTGATTTTTTTTCCTTGATGTCTCACCTAAATAATAATCTCTTCCACTGGAATCAGGTTCCTCAGACAAGAAAAGCCATGAAGTTGATCAGATCTTAGCAATAAGCCCTTCTCACTCATAATACTTGTTGGTCTCGTTTGTGTTGCCTTTTTCTTTTTCCTTAATGTTCTATATGTGTCAGAATAGTTTGTACATTCACAGTTAAATGTATGTGGGAAGTTAGCACTGACCCTGTGCTCAGGAACTGTCAAATTAGTAAAATTTGACAGAAAGGTACAATTCCCTCTCTGATCCCAGAAAAAAAAAATAAAATAAACTGCTAGTGCCACATTCATTATTAATGAAGAATTTTTATCCTGTCTTCCTTGGGATCTTTGGCCATGTGAAGGGAAAAGTCAAACCTTTGTCAATCCTTGCTCTCCTAGCATGCATCTGAGTGGTACTGGCGCTTCTTCTGTGCTCTCTTTGAATTAAAAAAGATGTGTTTCTTTTTACGCCTTGCTATTTTCAAAAGTAACCCAATGGAGAGAGCTAAGTGAACTGCTCTCTTTGTCCCCATCAGCCTGGCCATCATCTGGCCTTTGATTCCAAGAAACGAGGGTGGGGCACAGCATCAATAGACATTTCATATTTTGTAATATATCACTTCCTACTCTTTAAGCACACAGCTCCTGAAAGGTGCTAAAGTGTTGATTTAAAACCTACAACTTTAAGTATTTTTCTTTCCACGAAACAACCCTCCTGGTTTGTTACAATCCAGGCTTTTCTAGGCTTCAGTTAGGAAACATGTTCCTTTGTGCAAGGAATTATGGGTTTGGGGTATATGGTTTTGGTTTGTTGGGTTTGAGGGAAGTAGGGTTGGGGATTTTGGCTTGTGGGTTTATTTGTGGGAGGGTGTTGAATCAGGACTGAACAGGAGCATTAGGCACCACAGAGCCAAGATGAATAATTTGGAGCACACAAGTCTGCATGGTGTCAAAGTGAGATGGGGCAAGTTCAGCAAAATCAACTGAGGAAGCATAGCAATCAGTTGTGACTCAGGAAGTCTCTGAAGGTGAAAATAGCACAAGGCTGAGACAGATACCGCAGGAAAACACATCACAACACTACTCACCCCTTTGTACTTCTCCCTAGAGATCCACTTCAAACCCAGAGCCAGCAAAACCTCTGGTCTTGCACAGTCTGGTTATGAGAGTCTAGTGAACGGCTGATATTTCAACATATGGAAAGAAAAACAGATGTTAAATGCCATCCAGCATCTACTGAAAAATATTGGTTTTGAATGAGCCCTTCTCAAAACAGGGTTGAACACTGAAGACGTATCAATAATCTTCTCCGAACTTTCTCGAGTCAACTGGTAGTGAGAACCCCTTTGGAATACAGGGACTCTGATCCTCTAGGACTTCTGCCAGAGGGATGGTAAACAATCCTTGCATTGTCAAAGGTAAGCAGATTGTACAGTGCATTGTTGGGTCAATGCCAGAGCACACACTCCTGCAAGCCAAAACTGTCCCCTCTGAAACAGTCTTTGTACTAGCTCCAAAATAAAACTTCCCATGCCCAGGAAAACACAAATCCTAATATCTTCCACCAGCTGCTGTTCACATTTCTCTTCATTTCACAGTCAAGCAAAGGTGTCTTACAGGATGAGCTTTCTACAGGAGCAGAATTAAAGCCAGGATCTGGACAGTTAGGTTTATAAATTAGAGAAAGTCAGGACCTGACACTCACTCTCTTTTCTGTGTCAGAGAAAGGTGATTAAGTATTGAAACAATAAACTTAGGTATATTTGTCATTAAATGCAGAAATTCTATCAATTGATGGATGTCTTTTCCTAAAGTAGCAGAAATTATTGACCAAGGCTTGGAAGTCTTTTGGCTTACTTAACAGTGATGGTTAGACAAGAACACACCAGTTCTATCTGATTGGAAACTGTGTTACTGGGGAAATTATGTATCTGTCTCTTCATTATGAAGAGATGATAAATTCTTTAATAATGCACTGGGCTTAGCTGGCAGAGTTCACTTCCTTGCAGCTTGTTGGTGCTGCGTTTTAGATTCCTAACCAATACTGATAACACATTAATATTTTGTTTTACCTATTGCTGAGCAGTGTTTGCTCAGTGTCAAGGCCTTCTCTGCTTCCTGATCTAACACCCTCCTCCCCAATAATAGCTTGGGGGGATGCACAATTAGCTGGGGGGGGGGGGGGCAGGGGATGAAAGCAGGCAGATGACCCTAACTAACCAAGGAGATATTCCATGTCATAAAGTGCCATACTTAACAAGAAGGAAAAAGAGGGGGATGGTTATGTTAGCTATTTTTTGCTCAAGAAGCGGATAGGCATTGATCAGTCAATGGGAGATGATACGTCAATTGTTTGTTTTCTTTGCCTTCTTCCACTTACCCATCACTATTTAAACTTTTTTAATTAATTATTCTTTTCAGTTTTTATCTCAACCCACAAGTTTTCTTGCTTTTACTCTTCCTTTCTCCTCCATCCTCCTACTGGGAAGTTGGAAGTGGGCAAATAGCTGTGTGGTGCTTAGCTGTTTGCAAGGGTTAGCCCACAACAAAGGGAATGAGTTTTAGATTCACACATTGTAGAAAGCAGTGTAGGAAAGCCTTGGGCTTGTAACTTACCAAAAATTAGCAGTAATCCTGGATTTTCTACTATATAAGCCTGTGAAAATTACAGAAACTTTTGTTTTTAATTCCAAGATCTCAGAAATCTTAACATCTATCAACAGAGGTCCACAGCCAAGACTATTGTACAAAAGGGTACTTGATGTAGGTGGATCCATTTTCACAGGAAGAACCAACCACCTCCAAGTAACAGGCTCAGAGCATTAAAAAATGTGATGGATTTGATGCAAATCACCTTTTCCCTGCTGAATAGTTAGGTTAATCCATCCTCTGAAGTAGTCAGGCAGTTGGTATAGCTGATCCTTGTCGATTCCTTCCAACTAGAACTGTTCTGTCACTGAAGACAATGAGGACTGAAGATCACAGCTCAAGAACATGTGTAGCAGCAGAAATCCATGAGACAGGATGATGGCTAGAGAGAGGGAGATTCTGCCTTAACTTAGACTAATTTGGACTGCAACTTTCTACTAGGTGGCTTTTCCTACATAAGTAACTGGAAAATTTAAACAAGTCCCTCACACAAACAAATATAGGGAGAATGGGACTTGGAGAGCTTCACCAGGGCCATGAAGCTGGAGCAGGTTAATGAAAAGCTGGTTCAGAGAGAAAGAGCCATGAAAGCAATTTGATTTGTGTTTGATTTTGGCTACTTCCTACTGAGCAGGAAAAACAGTGTAAATATAAATTAACATCAAACTAATGTGATTTAAACACAAGCCTTCAACAAGTGCTTGAACGGAACAACGAGATGGTAAAACTTACTTTGTGAACTAAAGGATTAAGAGGTCCAGGGAGATCATTAAGGTAAGCTATGTGTAACTTAATGGCTGTGTCAGTCCAAGGAACTTACTCTGTGGTGTCCCTAAGCAGAAGAAAACCAGATCAGGAAGGTCAGAACAGCAGGGGAAAGGCAAGTAAACTGCAAGAATGTACACAGTTGTAGGCTAAAAAGGAACAGGAAAAAAAAACATTCATTATTTGAACAAATATTCCAGAAGGAAAAATATGTGTCAGATAGACCAAGACAAAACTCAAAAAAGAAGCCTAAGAACTTAAAGTTTTTGACAGCAGGCCTTTCACACTCAGACCTTACAGAAAGAACTCGTTGCTCTGAATGAAAAACATCATTCAGCAAAAGATAAATGACTTTCAGGAGATAGGACTGACTCTGATAAAGAAAAGACATGCGATGATGGGAAGGAGGATTTCCTTTTCTCATGGAATATAGAGTGGTCATGGGAAGTGCAGGATGCTACAGCACCCTGTCGAGACAGCCAGTTCTAAACAGACAAAGCCCAGTCTGAAGGTGAGTAAAGATGATGAAAGCCTATGAGCTCCTTCAGTGTTACTAGTAGAGCCCTAACACAGTGCTTGTATGGAAGAGGCAGCTGAGTTGCCTAAATGTAGCACAGCTTCCTATTTCCTGTATCCCTAATTATCCTCTCAAACACTTCACTGCTGGAGCTTTCAGACTGCTAAAAACTACACAGTCATGAGACAAAGTGGGAGCACTGGGAGTGTGAAGAGCAAGTGCAGGAGGGCAGGACACACAGTTCTCCACCATCCTCATCACACCAGGAGCTCAAAGTTAAATACAAAATGAGACAAGCATTGTAAATGTTATTACAATGGATAGGAAAGTATGGACTCCTTGATGCCCTAACAGTCCTAGCTTAGCCACAAATAGCCTCAACTTTGCGTTAAGTGCATTGTCCCATTCAACTCCATCTGCCCATTTTTATCCTTGCAGCTAGACAGGAAGCTCGTTGGCACAAGTATACGTTTAGTCACTTTTAAAAAGGATTTCTGTGTCTAGAAGGTTGTCTATCTTAGTAAGGCTGTTAATACACGCTACCTTTTCTTACAGGTCTTGCGTTGCTTAAATCCTTAGACTACAATACTAATTTATAACTCTATATAAAGGTTTTTTCAACCCTTGAGACAAGTTTCCTTAGTAAAATCATAAAAATGAACAGCCCTATTGTAACAGTCATTCTTAGAATTACAGAAAAAGAATCATTTAGGGTGGAAAAGAACTTTAACATTAGAGGCCACCATAGCACTGCCAAGCCCAACACTAATCCATGGCCCTAATATCTTCACAAACGATTACAATTCATTCCTAACTATGAAGCTGTAGACCATCATTCTTTGCCCTGACACTAGAAATTTGGGTTTCATTTATGTTGCTTTATGTCCAGTTTCTGGATGGGGGAAGAAATACATACACCATTAGAAATCAAACCCCTAAAGCTGAGTTTGAACAGGCCCTTTGGCGGTGGTTTTAGCTCCAAGTACTTACTCTTAATGTGAATGATTTTATATAATCTCTTTCTGTTGTTATTACCTGGCTGAGTTTCAGGAGCAGAGCAACCACTTAGCAAATGAGATATTTCTAAATAGAAAGACAGAGGAGAACAAGAAATTTGTTATCAGAGACAGCCCTGCATTGCCTTGGTGATTAAAAAACTAATGACCCCATACCTGGAGCCAAAAGTCTTTATTGTCCTCTCCTGCTATAAATCAGCCAAGCCGAATTCAGTCCAACTAATTATGATGCCTACAACCTACAGCAGAGCACGCCTTATGAGATTGCTGGTCACAAGAGGTGATCACTCTTTGGAGCCTCGCATCGGAGCTTGGAGATGGACTTTGCAGATCTTCCTTTCAACCAGGTCAAACTATGAACGTGTAGCTCTGGGCCATCACACAGGTCCTGGATAAAGTCTGGTGTCATTATGGAAGCATTAGAAAGAAGGATTAGGTTTAACAGGGGATGTGAGCTGCAAAATGATGCTGGGAATGCAGACAGTAAAAAGCAGAAGAAGCAGAATCTTTGCTGAGACTGTGTCAGTCACTTAAGCCTTCCTCCTGAATTGTCCACTCTTTAACAAGATTTCTAACTATAGGTATCACCCAACCAATTTATTCTCAGCCATCTATTTAGTCATTCTGCAGTGCTGCTATCATCTTCCATTTAACTACATGTGAGAAGTGAAACCACCTTCCACCAAACATGCATCAGCCAAAATCACATTTGAAAGGTTCCCCCACCTCTGAGAAAGCTCAGATAGCTCTGCTTCAGTCTTTCCAATATGAAATTTTGCCCACAGATTTTCCTTGACATGGATATCAGACACTGACTTTTTAGGGGTGGCTTTCAGACAGAATTTTTTTTTTCCATTTTCACTGTACACTGCAATTCCTGCTATGGAAGTGAATTTTTCCTTTAAAGTACTTTGCAATTCCTTTCAACAGACATACATCTATCCATCAAAATAAGAACCTTCACATCTTTCTGAAAACCTACCTCTCACTCCCACAGATAAAGTATTGCCAAAGCCAAATCTCGGTATTTCCCCCCAGGGCCTTTACTTTTCAGTATTATTGTTTTTTTAAATCAAATTTATAGGTGCCAATTATAGAAGCTTTGTCAAAATATCTGCAAGAGGGAAAGGGGAGATGCGCGGAAAAAGTAGATCTTGGTTATCAATACCATTCCTTCAATCCATTCCTGTAAGATCTTTTTACTATCTCATAGCACTCCCTAGGGAAATACCTCCTTAGAAAATGGACTTCAGTGAGTTCAGAAAAGCATTACTGGGTGGAAAACAAATTTTGTAGTGACTTACACAGTGGTACCAAATGTGCCAATCTGCAGCCTAATGAGCTGCTGTCAAAGTCCCCTAAAGACTGTACTGGCCAGTGTTCAGAGCTCCAATTTTAGGGAAAACCACCATGTCTCACTCATACCCTTGACCTCAACTTCAGCCTAGAGATCTAGGTGAGAGCAATCTCTGCTTTCTTCACACCACAAACTCAAGGAGTGACCCAACTGTCACCTCTTAGTGCTCACTTGAATATGCAAGTAATTCACCATGCATACTCTCACCCTCCATCAGAGGTTCAGAGTGACCCAGAGAAAGAAATAAGCTGCACATTAATTAAATCCACATCTGCTACAGCAAGTACTGCTGCTGATAGCCCTGCAGAGAAAGAGGACCCCAGGCCATTAGAGAGAAATTCACTTGATTTCCTTCCAGTGCTGCTGACTTAGAGCTGTCTCCCCTGCTCTTGATCTCTATCGCTTTGGCTTGCTCTCTTGACCCCATCACTTCAGGCTTTTTGATGGGCTCATTTTCAGCCGAGTTCTCTCCTCCTTATTCAATGCCTGTCATATTCATACCTGTCTCCCAAGTACAACAAGAACATACTTTGAAACCATGACTCCCTCTCCATGCATTCAAACTTTGATGGCACAGTCTGTTTTACAGATTTGATGGCCTTAATACTCTGTTTCATTGTGTGAGATGTGTTAGTACCTAAAACCAGAGCCATGACATGGACTGAAACGTTAACTACAATTATTCACAGGTTGTGGTTGTTAGCACACGCTCCTGGTGTAATTAGAATGTCAATTAGTAGCCTTTCAGGCACACTTAGGAAAAGCAATTGCCAGGGACAATTCCCTGAGTCAATGTGGGATGAGGGAAGGGGAGGAGGAGTTTAGTCGTGTGGATACAAACAACCCCTCACTATTTGACCTCTGGGTTGGAGACCAGTGCCTAGCCTGTTTTATTTAGCAGTGCAGCAGCACTCTAGTTTCTTCTATTTCCATTGAAAGCTATCTTGATGTCTTTACATTGGATCCATTAGCTGCTGGATGTGATCTCATTCATCTGTTGTGACAAAGTACCCTCCTTTTCTTCCACTGTTACACGAGCTCTCATTCAGTTGTTCTATGTTGTAACTCCCCTATCTTCTTCAACAGATCACCACTGGTCATCTCTCCCCAGGACCAGCCCTCAAGTTCACCCGTCTTGCAAACATGGGCTTTCCTTTAATGACAAACACTCACTCAGCATTTGTGTCTGTCTCCCAGGCCTGGCAATTCTCAAAAGCTCAACAAGCCTCTGCCCAATTTTGTGTTCACATTTCCATGCAGGCCGTCCAGCAGCCAACAAGAGGTTCACTTAACCTTCATATCTGGCCAATCCATTTCCAACATTGTGCAGCAAAAGCAGAGAACTCCAGTACAATTTTCAGTGGGATTTTCCAACAAGATGGTCTATATTAAAAAAATAATTAAAATAATCAGGCCTCTCAACTGTTTCCTCCATCCTTCTCTCATCACCAATTAGCATCTTCATCTGTGATGTTTACTACAGCTCAGGCAGGAACTGGATACAGCAATTGATTAGGATCACAGACAGCTCAATGCATGAAATTAATGTTGGCACCTTAATGGCCTTTTCCTCCCTGAAAGGTATCTGTTAACTAACCACCCTTTTTCTCCCACAGCCAAAGTGCAACATCCTCTCTGTTGCTTTCTATGAGGCATAAATTCTTTTATTTCTTCTTTTTTTTTTTGCAGCATCTAGCAACACGGGTCATGCACCTCAAGCCTTTGACCAGCTTTTCTCCATCACCACAGCAGCCTTTGGTTCTTTGCGAGGTCTTCATTCCATTATATTTGGACTGATCATTTAGGAAATGAAACATCTCTCCTGCCTAAAGCTCAATATTTGTCACCCACATAATGACTTTTACTGCCTGCACCACCTTTTTATCTCCTCCTTCCCACAACCCTCTCCCACAGAACAGAGCCTGCTTTTCTTTCTTCACAGCTCTTTCCTGAATCACTCATCATATTCCACACACATTTGATAAATGTTATATTATAATCTGAACCTGATTTGATTGAAAATCAAATCCAGACACACAGCAGACTTGATGACTGTGTCATAGGAGGCCCATGTTTATTTTAAAGTAAATACATGTTTACATTTCTAAACAAGCACCCTGAAACTCACAGTATTTTGTCCTTCAGAGGTGTCTCATCTGCATTTTCTATGTTCTTTTCAAAATGAAAAGACAGGCTTATATTTTTCCTTTATTGCTCCTAATATCTCATAAGATGTACACCCTGACTCTTCATGTTATGTTCCTGCTTGGTTTTATTTCATATTATACCAGCATTGATTTGACACTGCAATGATTGTTGGGTGAAGCTATGGAGTGATTAAGATAAAGATAATTGATTAGAAAGTACTTAATGATGCTGGTTGTATTAAGTGACTGGAAAGTAAGGCAAGTTCTAGTGCTGTTTCAGAAACCGAGGTATAGTAAGCAGAATGCAGACTAATACTTTCACATCATATCAGAGGGCTTATATGATTTTAATTCTTCCCAGCACTGCTCTTGTTCTTCATGGAAGTGAAAGGTTCTTCTATGATAAATTCACCACTATGTTTATATTCTGCTATTAATTAATTATATTCAAAAAGTAATTAAAGAAGTTGTTAGCTATATTGCCACTTGTAACTACTGAAGGTATGTTAGCCTTGGTACTATAGCCATTCCAGTTTTCTGGGTATATATCTCTAACAAAGGGACATACAATAATGCATGGCATACTTCAATTCTAACACACAAGTCTCAATTTAAGAGAGGGCAAGAAATTATTCTATCAAAAATCAGCTTCTCAACCATCACAAATCCTCTGCTCTTCTGTCCACATTTACTTTACCGTAGACACCCTACCTTTGAAGCAATATCCACAATAATAGCAACAAAACATGCCCCCTTTAGCTTTTTAAGCAGCAGTCATTATAATGGCTATGTACTCAAAACAAAAAAGCTATGGTCCCAGGCAGCAATGCCTCTTTAGAGAGTTCAGCTAAAAAGAACACAGTTCAATTCATTACAGTTTCATTTCTGGGAACTGTAGGAACTGTTCGTACCAAACCTAAGTGTTAAAATATCTTAACAAGACACTGGAGGATACAACACAGATTACAGCATACAAGTGGACAGCAACTACAGCACATCTACTTGAATCTCTGCAAACTGCAAGAGGAATCACCCTTTGAAAGTGCCAGCAAATCTGCATGCCTGCAGCACATGACACCATCTGACCAGCATGGTCTTTTCTTAGTCTTTGAGACACTCTATTCATCTCCTAAAAATACAGCTCTTCCCCAGGTTTTATACCTATTTTCAGTCTTTGTGGATGACAGTGGTGCAGTAACATCTTCAGCAAGGACAACCTGTCAGGCACACACCCACAACCATTCTAATTTGGGTGTCATGAAGAGCTGCATCAAATACTGTCTATTTTAAGGATGCATAGTCCCCCCCACCCCTCCTCGATGCATTCCTTCATCATGCCCTTGCTCCTGCTGTGATCCAGTCTTTTAATAGTCATATGGCACAACCCAGTGAAGTCTTCCTAATGCTGTGCTGCTTCTCCCTCCAGAATCAGTGCTGCTTGACATGAGGATTTAAGGGTTGCTTAAAACTTAACAATAAGTAAATAGATAAAAACATTAAAAGCATCAGGTGTCCCTCGTCTCCAATGAGTAAACCTGCTTCTCAGATGTTGGTTTAGGAATCACTTGGGGACAAGCACAGCTAGCCTGTAATGCTGCAGAAAGGCTGACAGTAATGCAGTTAGACATTCCCTTTGAACAAACTTGGCTGCTGGCATGTATTCTGATCTGAGACAGTACCAAGAGGACAGCTCAGACAAAATGCCTTGAAATTCAGTGCCCGTGGCCCTGCCTTTGCCCTGCTGCACTGTGTAGCAGAGAATGGTGACAGTTCAAATGGCTGGCAGATGAATTCACAATACATTAATATTTTGTTAGAATCCTGCCAACTGTGTCTCTGGTCTCAGTGGGAACCAACCAACTGCTTCAGCTACATTTGGACGGGACAGCTGCTTCATCAAAATACCCCATCTGTGGATGGTTTTGCACAGTGCACAACATAATAATAGCCTCTTCCACTCCTTTCCAAACGAATTTTTCGTGCTGGAAAAGTCTAGTTTGATCTGCATTTGTTCAGTCCGCAAGAAAATACAACTTTCTCAAAATCTAACACAGAGATCATAAATTTTCTTTGTAAACCTTATGGCAGCATCACCAAGACCTGGCTCACGCCTTCATTCTGCCTCCAGAAGTATGTAGGGATTTATACATTTGAAGGTACTAGTCCAGCCACCATTGTGCACCCTGGCAAAAACTGCAAGGCAGCCCCTGAAGGTTGAATTATCTCACCTTGAATAGTTTCATAAGTCTCTAGCTGTGAAAAGACTCCTGCTTCCTTGAAGGAAGCTCCTGATATTTCCTCAGATACATGTGGAGTCAGACACAGGAAAATCAGCTACAGCTTCAGTGAGAAAGAGCTTCCTTCTGACTCCCTTGGAAAAGTAATACAACCTGCATGTATATTAACTCATCGAATATCTTCTTTGTCATGTAGAAACTCTACTTCCCATTCCACAAGTCTGGATCCTCCGCTCCTGTTAAGAGCTTGTTGACTCGAGACAGAGATGAACAAGATTTGAATTTTAGCCCAACGTGGTAGCACTAAGCCTCTTTGACAACCAAGCAGCCCGGTGCAAAGCCACAAAACTTGGTGTCAACTCTGACATGCAGACATAGCATTACAGATAATGAAATATCTGTTTCCCACTGTGCAAATGGTGTTCCTTGGCCTGCCATTGGTTGCTCTGGAGCAGATACAAGCTGCTCTCTGGAAACCAAACATCCCACTGTTACAGCTCTGTAGCAATCCTCTTCTCCCTCTATCTCATGCTGCACCAGACATAGTTTTCTAGACTTAAAACAGCCAGAGGAATAGTCAAGAATCAGGTAGTAAGCTACTGCTCACATTAGGGTCCAGGGATCAGAAGTGAAGTTAAAGGAAAGTTAAGATTATGAAAAGAAACAAAATGAAGAAGAAAGATCAGGGTGTGATTGGACGGCTACTTTACCAGGCACCTTGCACTGTGAGCCCCTTCCTACCTAATGCATCTTAAACTGAAAACAGAGAGGAAGAGGAAGGATTTGCATACTCAGAGAACAGCCTTCAGAGACAATTTCTGCTTGGTTTTTATACAGTATAATTTCAGAGAACAAATCAGATCTCATCTTAGACAATCAATACAATAAGAGAACAAAGATCTAAGTCAGCAAAGCAGGAATGATTTATGCACACAGCTATCAGATCTATAGTATTTACTCCAAGTGTCAGTCAAAGAGCTTTTTAGCTTGCTGTCAAGAAGACAGTATAGGAGAAAGGAGTGAGTTGGGCATTCCCTTTTCAATTGGAATCTAATCCTGAACCCTGTAAGGTCTGATCTCAAACAGAGAAATGAACAGAACTCAAATGGATCAGAGCATTATAGATACATCCCAAAATCAGCCTGCTGGCAGATCAGCAAATTGATCATAAAAATGGACCATAAAGAAGCCTACATAACACAAAATGATTAAGCAAGTTAGACTTCCCTGACCAGATATTGTGTTCTCCACCTTCAGTAGTAGCAGGCTATAAATCTGCCCATAACCAATTCATAAATACTTCACTGTAAAACCTGATAAGCCTGGAGATACCTCTGGTAAAAAGAGGCTTATCCATTATAATTTATAAGTGCTCAGTTATTCCTTATTTCCTGATCTGATTGCTTTTGACTGAAGGATTTGGCTGTTTGTGAACCAAGACCCAGTTTGGTGCAAACAACTGCAAAACCCTGCTTCTGCTTTACTAACAAAACTGCTGTTGGGAGCTGATGGTGAACAGGTTCATGCACATGGTGAGAGCACCCAAGAGTTAAAACCATGCAAGACCAGAAAAGTGAAAACAGACTTAATAGCAAAAATTTATTAGTTAAGCAGTTCCAGCATTCAAGAGCTAAAAATATTGACACAGAAAAGGTGTAAGACCCTAATTAAGAAGACAGGCAATCAGAAGTTGGTAGCTCAGCAGCATCAGGGATCAGCCTGTTCCAGGGAGCAATGGATATGAGTCCTTCCCGGTCTGATTGATGAGTACCTTGCCAACAGAAACACTGTGGTGAGCATCTTAATGCTTAACCTGCTAGCTCATTAAACTTAGATATCTACTGTGAGTATTAGCCAAGAAAGAATTGCTGTGTACTCTTTAAGGTGCCTACATCCTGCTCAGGAAGTCTCTGTGCACACACTGAAGTTGAGTCAAGCATGCTAGAAAAGGAGAGTTATAGTCCATCCTGAACTGTCCACACAACCAAGTTTTTATAGTAGGCTAAGAAGCCTTCTCCTCTCTGTGACTTCTCCCAGTTGCTGTCACCCTTTTCTATGCTCTAACCAAGAGGTAGGCTAAACAAAACTCTGGCTCTGAAGCAATCCAAAAGGAGGAATGTGTCAAGGCAGCAATCAATTCTTAACCACTGCTTCAGTATTTCTTCCACCCATTACAACTCATATTACTGCGCTGGCATGGTTTAAAATGGGGCAGATATTCCCTTAGCCCAAAGGATCATTGAGCAGTAAATAACACTCCTTGGTTCTGGAGCAACTCAACACCCTCAAGCACTTTGAAAAATCAAATCTAAATGATTTGTTGCTGCATCTCTCAAAAATCTGAGAAAAAGAAAAAGCCCACAAATCAGGCAGTTTCAGAAAACCAATCACTATGATGAAAACTGAAAGAAATATATAGCAACCCCTAGAAATCTCAGAGTGAGCAAAACATCTAAGAAGCACATACCTAAAAGGTGCTGAGGTGTTAAACGGTTCAAACACTTCTGAAACTTCGGTAGTATTGAAACTTAGTTACCAAAAATTATAAAAAGCACAAACCATGTTTCTTTTTATACTGAAATAAAAGCACTGAAGCCCAATATAAAGAAAAAAATCTTTTAAAATAAAGATTTATAGATTGCCACCTGGCTTTTCATTTATCTATATTCTCCAATCAGCATGCTGCATCACTGGAAGAGCAGAACATTAAAAGAACAAAACAGCAATGTCATCTCCTACTACAGAATAAATTGTGAAGTAAAAAAATCAAAGCAGTTGTTAAAAATGAATTAGCCTTGGCCGAGTTCATTATATGGATGGAAAATATTTATTACCTCACACAGTTCCTACAGAGGGATAGTATCTGGCACCAACCAGTTAAAAAATAAATTAAGAAAGGTATTTCCAGCAAAAGAAATAAGATTGTTCAATATTTTCTTTCTGGTTAAGATAGAAACAGTCTCTTGAGCAGAGGGAGCACAAAACAGATGTGTTTAAATCACACTGCTCAGACATGAATCTTACCCTTAGTCAATTCTAGTGTCAATTTAACAATATATATATATTGCTATTTCATTTTTATTTTGTTTCATATTTCATTTTATTAAGGAAACACACTATATCATTTCTAAGGGCCAGTCATCTTGGAAGTCTCCTTTTTCAGGCACAGAGTGCTCAGCAGCTTCTTGGCTCTAGTTGGAAACACATTAGAAGTGATCCCACAGCCACTATGAGCACTACAAAGCATAAGGCACCAAAGTTTTCTGCTGTGATGCTCAAACCCATGGGGCTAAGCAGCACTTTGGGATACCTCCCAACTCCTGTTCTTCCCCAGAGGAGGCACTGCACTCTCAGAAAGCTCAGATGTTTTCTAGTTTAAACACAAGTGGCTCCTGCTGCAGGCACCATCTCCCAGCCTAGACTTACAGACAAGCACGTGTTTTCAGTGCTCAGCACACAAACCTGACACACAGTCCATAGTCAACCATCATCCAAACAGTCACTTATACTTTTAAAATTTAGTGTACTTGGATTAACAAAAGCTGTTTTCTTAACCTTTACATCTGTAAATAAAGAAATCTTGCAATCTGTTCTGCTAAAAATATCATTTCAATTGACATAGACTTAGTATTTTGAGGGGAATTATGTGAAATATTAACAAATATGGCAGTGTACCTACTCTCAGGCTTAAATTAAGGAAAGATTACAAAGTTTAGCAAAGGTCACATATCTCCCACTGCAGACGTTTGCGATTCCCAGGGTAAGACCGGAGGGAACAATACAATCATCTATTCTGAGCTACTCCATGACATTAGACCCTTTCACTTAGGCAGCAGGGAAAACCCTTCTTCCTCAGTGTGTTCCTACCTTTGTGTTCTTTAAACTGCCATTGAACTAGGTCAAATAGATTCTAAGAGTTTTGATACTGATCCCATTTAAGACCCCACCTGGACCAACTGAGCCTGGTGCTTCAAAGAAAGAGCTTTATAAAATAAATGTTCTTAAGCCTCTCCTCCCAGATTGGTGCCAGTTTTCAGGAACAATAGAAATCACCATATTCAAGCAATGGTATAAGAGATAAGCTTTGTTGTCACAACATCATGCCCTGTCTTTAACCAGAACACTATCCACTGCTCTAAAGGACAAGGCTTCTGATTTTCAGATCTCGGAGTCCAGCAGCTCTCACAACAGCCAGAACAATCCTTGATGCCTGTGGTGACTCTCCCTCATTGCTGTACAGAGTCTGGGTGCCAACTGAAACAAAGGGTGACAGCCTCAGAAGTCATTTCAGAATTCATAGAAGAGGAAATTATGTTTTGTGGTCTTTTTGTTTGCTTTCCTAAGAGCTTTCAATAAAAGTTTCAGGGATTTTGATAAAATCATCTTAAAAAAAAAATAAAAAAACAATCAAACAGCATTCCAGAATAAATGTTCATTTTTAGGGAGAAAAAAAAAGTTATTGTATAACATATTTTACCTTGAACTTTCAATTTACAGCTGCAAGGATCCCCTGACAGCCAGATAGGGCCTGTGAATGGACAGAGGAAATAGCAATCTGTTTCAAGAGCTCATATGAAGCATTACGCCCCAGCTGTTGAATCACTAATGTAAGTGTATCAGGTTTTATGAAACTAGGTTTTGTTACCAAGAGGGGAGGGCAGAAGACCCCAGAAATTGCCCCTATGTCAGACAATGATGGTTCCAACCATCTCCATGACAGCCCCAACACTGGACAACTCTGAGCCCATACAGAGTTTGACAGTTCCTCTGTGATGATGTATTTAAGAAAGAGTACAAAGATGCTCTGCAGCAGCTATAAGAGTGAGGTTAGAATATGTGAGAGGAGCACATCTGCAGACACTAAGGTCAGTGAAGAAGGAAGGGAGGAAGTTAAGTAAATGCTTAGCACATGTTAAATTGTTCAAATAATATATGCTAAACAAAAGCAGCCAATAGAAAAATACATTAAAATTGCAGTTGTGTATTTAAATACACAGAATGGGGACCTGTGATACATCTCTTGCCTGGCAGCTGCTGTGCAGTCACACATCACAGTGTCTTGGTTAACCATGGATACGCAGGCTTGCTATTTACTGAATAAATAAGCTTATAACACAAATCTGCTGTTGAAATCTAGTTCTATAGTTAAAGGTAACTAAGTCGGGTCCTTAGTAAGAGGGTCCAAGCACCAAACCAGATGTCATGGTGGAAGCCTGTGACGCAGGAAAGATTCAAACCCCCATTTTCTGAGTGCATAGGCTTTTCCTCATAGCACTGGACCATTCTTTCTCACGAAACTCAACAGAAGGTGGAAAATCAGCAGTGGGCATGAGAACAGAGATTTAATTTGATTGTGTGGCTGGCATACAGTGTTACAACTGAAATGCTTGCATTTTCTTTTTCCTTTTGGCTTTGTATTTCCTTTGTTCACCCTCTTTTTCATGCACATTATTGCAGAGGAACTGGTGACAGTCACTGCTTCAGATGTGGGACTTTATCACAGCAGGATTAACTAAATCACAAAAGCGAAGCCCATACAGCATCAGCCCCCTTCCTTTTCACATCCCAGAGGCAGATGGCAATAAGAAATGAGTTTTCTCATATTGTTAAAGCTTCTGCTTTTTCACCTGCGAGACGGGTTTTTGCTTTAGTTCAAGGAGGGAACTGATTTTACAATTACAGGGGAAAAAATGAATAAGCTCAATATCAAAGGTGACTAATATGTTCTGTAAGAGTGAAAAGTAGGGTTTTTTTCTTTTTTAATTGAAGTTGTCAAGAACTGCTTGTGTTTTGCATATAGCCTTGTGCTAAGGCAAGGCCATATGCATGTAGGTTATTAGCATTAATTCTTGCAACACAAATAGGATGATACAGTCCCATGCTGGAGATGCTTTTATCCTCCACACAGAAGGGGAGTTCCCAAGATACTGGGATATGTTATGGTTGTGCACGAAGCATTTCTGAATTTCAGGCTATCACTGGATTATTGCCTGTGGCACTGAGCATGATGCAGCCAGCACTGGTTTTCTCTGTATCTTTGAGACACAGCAGATAATCTGCCAGAACAACCTGGGGATACGAATTCTACAGCAAGATTTCTTCCTGCAAAGATGCTCCTTGAGAGTGGTAGAGAAGATCACATGCAAGCTGTTAGCCTGATGATGAGGTTAAACCCACTGTTACTTCACTAATAATACATCCTACAGCTGAAAGATATTAAAGAGGCCCACAAAAACAGAAAAGCCATTTTTAGTTCCGATGCAGAGACAGATGAGGTTCTTACTACTTTAAGATGCAATGCAATGAACAGGCATGGAAAACTCTGCCCTCCTTGGGGCTGCTGTGGCAAAAGCAAGTTTCTTCCAAACAACCTACTTTCAGCCTAGGCAGCTCTTGGACTGTACAAGAAAGCTGTTGCAAGGTGAACCCCAACATGGACAGCCAGTATTTCACTCCCAACCTCCTCTTGTGATGTTCATCCTGCTCCAAGGGAATTTCTGGGGCTTCTCCAAGTTCAGTCCAAAAAGTCATAAATTTAACTAACAGGAAACCACTGTTCTGAAGAAAGTGCAGGGGGAAAAGTCATTCCAGGTAACTTTGTGAGACAGGTAGGCTCTTAAAAAGCCATTTAGCCAGCATTTCTTTTGTCTTTGAGCTTTGCATAATAATGTAAAGCGGAATGTTGTGACACTACTAATGGCTTCCGCCCGCCAAACTACTTAACAAAAAAAACACAGGGATCAATTTTTTGGGACTCTTTCTGATGTGTTCTGGTACTGAACCATAAACCATTCCCTTCTTCCTCACAGACATAACGTAAAACCTTTTCATTACTGCTAAATGTGAGTTAGCACAACTCAAAAGGATTTGAATTGTGAATGACTGACAATAGGTTATTAAATCTTCTCAGCCATTCTGCATGCTCCCATCTCTATTTTTTTGCTCTAGAGAAACTGAAGAATGCCCCACATGATCTATTGAAATTTAATCACTCAAAATAAATGGCCAAAGGCAATCTCCATCTTTCTAGCTATTTTTTCATTAACGTATTAGTTAATAATGAGTTTTCTTTTACTGTACATCATATTGATTATACATTAGATCTTCATTGCAGTAATGGGAATGTAGACACCACCTTCCATTATGGAGACATTTAATATAAAATGTCTGGAACAGATTAGGTAGCCATGTCAAACTATTATAAAGCCGAAGCCATTAAAAAAGCACTGTTAAGTTGTTTTACTGGTGTCTTCATCACAATGACAAATTTCACGTAGAAGACTGTCTGTCTCATAGGAACTTGTTCTTAGCCCTATGTACAGCCAAGGTTTAAGCTTTTGACTTGCTTTTCTACCATGGTAAGTCTATAGCAATTATTTCTATATAAATGTAGGTTGAGCTTCCTTCTGCTCACCAGGTGTTGGTAATTGTTATGAATTAGTAGTGAGCTTCCATCTAGCTGATCTCCAGGTCATGTGGCTGGATAAGGATGTACTCACTTTGAGAGCTATTCCTCTGCTCCCTGCACACAGAATCTCTCTGATGTATGGTACCTCCTATGCTTACTTAATTGTCAGTGCTGTGATTATGCAGATCCAGGATCTGCTTGTGAGTAATAATTGAGCATAGCTGTTTTGTCCAAACCCTGCAGATTAAAACTGCCAATGTACAGAAGGTAGACAGCCTGAAACTTAAACTGCTGGACCTTTGATGCACTTCTATACAATATGCAAATCAGCCTTATGCTTTACAATAAAGTCATCCTTTTATGACAGTCTCATTGCCTTTTTTTTTCCACATCTTTTCACATCACTAACGGTTAGCATTGATGAAGCCTATAGTTTAGCTTTATTTAGCAATTGTTCTCTTAAAATCCAAAGGATCTTTGCAGTATTACTCACTTGCCATTTTCTTTTGGGGCTTAACAATTTGCTATTTTTCTTAAATTAGCCCACTGTAGAAACAGAGGTCTGAAGTGAAAGCTCTGCTGTCATGTAGCATCTTGAATCCTAATTGTTACAGAAAAGTCTTTCCAATGTACTCTCTAAAAAATGAGAGTCCAGATAGAAACAAAAACCCAGTATAACTCATCTCTGTGATTTTTTAACGCTTCAGATTGACAACTCCGAAATGAGAGCATTTGGTTGTAATCGAATGTAACTGCTTCTAAACAAAAATCCCACAAACACAGGTACCTCTGCTTTCACTGATTTCTATCCCTTTTTAGCGTGTCTATGTTCATCTTTCACTAGCTAATCTCACTATTCAATGAGCTCTTTAGAGCCATTGTCTTATATCACTGCTTGCTCTTATAAAATGTCCCTCTCCAGCATTCTTCTAGGCCCTTTTAAGTACTGGAAGGCTGATATAAGGAGAGATATTTCTCACAGAAAGATTCATCTATGTTTTATAACTACATGTGGTGCACATCACTGACATATTTCTACATCCCAGATGGGAAAAGAAACCTCTTAGTCAAGCGTTTCCCAGGTATTTTTTGAGTAAATATTCTTGTTACTCCATTATTCCCATCAGTCTTATGTCCATCCAACCCAATTCCTCCCATCATCTCTGCCTCAGCAGGTTCATCTCCTAATCTAAGTCCTCTTTCCAGAACACCGATTCTCCTCACTATTCAGTCTGTTCTCACCTCCAAAGCATGTAGGCAATACTGGAAATCAGTGGAGACCAGAGGAGAGGAACAAAAAACATTGAGCTAGAAGTACCTCATTTCACCTGATTAAGCAGGCTATGAGTAACTTCAAATCAATTTGGGCTGACTCTGAAGTGGAAGGCTGTGTGAGGATGCGCAGCACCGCTCCAAGTTGCACCTCCTTCCTGGAAACATTAAGATAACGGTAGTGGTAGAACATGAATAGAAAGTAGGAAGGAGCAAGCAGTGCTATTGACCTACCCCAGCCTACGTTTTATGTGCAAGATTCCTTGCCTTGATGACATGATTCATTGGATTAGATGACACACATTAGTGAAGAAAGAGGAAAATTAAGGCCAGGGGAAAAGAACAAATCACCATGACTCCAAATGCTTCCAAAAGCACAAATGCTTTTAACACCTATCCAAATGAATCATAATCTTTTCCTTTGAATAATAGCAGTGCAATACTGTAAGTGCTATTTAAGATACTTTGACTGCGCTGAAAATATTTACAGCTTCTATGTTAGTGCATATATTAATTGCTCTTGTAACTTTACTGATCTATAAAAGAGTCCAGTACCAATAGAGCCAATAATGGCAGATTGCTTTGAAGTTCTAATTAAACATAATCAGAATCAATTATAAGCTCAATTTTCAGTAAAAATCAGGAAGCTTCCCCATTAAAATCAAGTCTCCTTCAAGTAGGTTATGCCTGACAAAGAGGAGCTGCAACATCACTGTTTACATAAATCATAGAATGGTTTGGGTTGGAAGACACCTCAAAGATCATCTAGTTCCAACCCCTGTCACAGGCATGGACACCTTCCACTAGACCAGGTTGCTTCAAGCCCTGTCCAACCTGGCCTTGAACATTGGCAGGGATGGAACATTTACATCTTCCTTGGACAACCTGTTCCAGTGCCTCACCACTCCTAATAAAGAATTTCTTCCTTCTATCTAACCTAAATCTCCCCTGTCATCTCTTCATGCTTTTCTGACTCTACCAGCTGGTGCAAGCTCAATTCTGTCTAACAGACCCTAACATTTAAGCATTACCTCTTCCCACTACTGCTCTAACCACTCCAGTTTTACACTTTCATCTTTCTCCACTGCTGCCTGCTAGATCTGCAATAACTTCCCAGGACCATGCACAATACAGCTTCCCCTGAAGAGGAAAAAAAGGAGTGTATTCCCATGAAAATATATTGTGCATTGATGTTTTCATTAATTCCTTCCAAGCAACACGAACCTGTTGGTTTCTATACCTTAAAGTTATTGAAAATCAAAACAATTTTTATTGTTCTAGCAAGAGAACAAGAGATTGCTTCAAATGATGCTCAGTTTATTTGCCCTAGTGCTATATTGTGATGTTCGTAATCTGTTCTCAGCACTGTGACAAATAACACTACATAGAGCTCTAATTCCAGATTGGAGTTAATAAAAATAAGAGTGGTGGTAATACCTAGAGTTTTCCCACTGGTTGTGATTGTGCTGGGGTACAAATAGCACCTGGAGACCATGCAGAAGGAGATGGGGATTTTATTTTCTTCTCACAGATGATTCACACCATCTTCTTTTGCTTTTAGGATTGCTCCCCTCTAGTGACAGCAGAAACAAGCATAACCAATTTCTTTTTATGGCTACCACTTAGTGACACATAAGTGCTTGTTGCTTTACTCAGAGTAGCAACACAGAAAATGAATGAACAAGCAGAATCCATGGGTCTCATCCTTAGCAAGTTGAGCAATTTGTTGGTATAATATATGACAACTGCAGATCTCCACCTGCAGATGAAACACACCCTCTACTATCTGAACAACATACTGATGCCTATATCACATCGGGGGGGGGGGGGGGGGGGATAAGTTCTGTGAAAGTCATTTTCAGACTCAGGGGCTGAGATTAGGCTAGCTTCACAGTCTCATGAACCAGATCTCACCTTCATTGGAGATACTCTGACATACCCTTGCACTTTGGGTACACTACAGAATGATAGACCCATTGTGATTATGCACAAAATTTCTTTATGACAAGGGGGCTCTATATTCATTCCCTAGATCCTTCTACAGCATGTTGGTTGGCTGGATCCATGTTTCATGTTATATACACAGTGTAGATATATAAATACAATTAAAGGCCTAAAACTTTATAGTAACAATCTAGGGAAAAACTCATACTTCTCCAAAAAAAGACCCAAAATCAGCTTGTGAGATTGCGGCAAAAGAACTCATTTATTTCCTCTGCTTAAAGAGAGAAATTAAATGGACAGCCGAGCTCTTAACCACAAAAAGATAAGCATTTAAAAACAAACAAAAACCAAGCAGAACTAATCCCCACTTCTGGCTCTGTATCTGTCTTACACTCACAATTTACTCGCTTTATGCGAGACAGCTTCTTGTATCAACCAAGGACCTGCCTTTGGGGAGAATCTCTTAGAGTTCACGAGTTGCACTGTGCCTGCAGAGCGCAACAGAAAGTCACTATACCAGACACATTTTTATGTAGACACTTTCCTAGATTGTGATCGACTTCTTATTTGTAATGTTGTTTTGCCTTCTGTAGCACCTTGAATCTCAGCATAGCAGAATGCTTTGCAAACATTTAATTAAGCCTCATGATGTCCCACCAAGGTCAGCAGGTAGGTGTTTCATAATGGCACCAGGTATTTAAAGTGACTTATGCACACAAACACAAAAAAAAACGGTCATTGAGTTAGGGACAAAAGTGGGACACAATGTGGAAATTTCATTGCCACTTCTCCAACCTGACTACCTGCGGACTCTTTGACTTTGGAGGGCCTTGGGGGGACAGTGCTGTGTCAGGCAGCAATAACGCTAGAAAGGAAGATGAAACAAAGTGTGTTATGGCAACCTTCCAAGGATTTCAGGTGGCAGAAGTCAGGGTGTCTAGCCTTTGGCCTCATTCATTGATGGACAGAAGGGTAAAAGGTTATTCTCCATCTCTGAAGAAGCTGAGGACAACCACAGAGCCCAGGTTCAGTGTGTTCTCTTCTGGCATCCAGAATGACATCCCGGAGAAGAATAGCAAGGTCAAACCCTTGTCCATGCAAGCTGGCAGAGCTGGCAATGTATCTGCAAGCTGGCATATTTAATGCAATTCTGACTTCCCATGGGCTGCCATAATCCATGGCCACAGCACCTGCCTTACTAAATTACAGAGATATGTGCATCTTCAGACAACAGAAAGGAGGAAATAAAGCAAGGAAGTTAACACCGAGATTGTACGTATGTTCTGTAGTAAGGTCTCAGGCCACTGGCTAACAAGATCAAAATTCATCTGAAGACTTATCCAAAAGTCCTGTTCATCATAATCTTTGTGCCTAAAGCTAACTCTTAAAATGCTACCTGAACCTCTCTTTTTCTTCTGCTCCAGAAGATTTCTGATAAGCCAGTATCTTGCAGAGGTGTCTTGAGAGCCACAGGACTTTTGTCTGCACACAGTCGGTTTCTAAACATCTTCGGCTGATATCTTTAGCTTCGTTTGCCATATTGCAGTGACAAGAAGTCAGAGCTGGCAGTCTGGTAAATGGAAAAGTTTCCTGCTCCCTGTTCAAAAGACTCAGCTCTGAATCCCAGCCCAGGCCAGACTTCTTCAGCCATATGAGCCAAGTCCCTTCTCTACCTCGCACTATGGCACCCAATCTTTAAAAATGTGGCAAGAAAACTTTCCTGCCTTGTAGACATACTCTGAAGTAGGGCATACTTCAAATTACCAACATTCTGCATAGCTACTGATGAGCTAAATGTTACCTAAATGCTGTATTTAGACAAAGAAAGAACTCTAGTGTGAGGCAATCCTTTAATTACCATGGTCTTAATTCCTCCCTCTCAGCTTTCCAACAAGGCATGCAGCAGTATCTGAAGGAGAGGTCAGATGTTCAGTGCTCCTAATGTACCTTCCATACTGCTTCACTGTTAGATGCTTAAGTATCTTACTAATTTCTTTTATTATCTTTATTTTTTTGCATAAGCCTTGATTGAGTAACAGCTCAGGGAACAGCAAGTCCAAAGGACTGAGAGGAAAGGAACACCTGCCAGATAAATATAACTGGTATGTATGCACCCATCTGAGCCAAGCAGGATGGGCAATTAACTAAATCATTAAATCCATTCCTTCCAAGCTCTCCATATGCAACTCTAATTGGGACATTCTAGTCAATCACTGCATACGATAGATTTAAAGATCTCTTAAAGAAAGAGATTACTGCAGGATTTTATACATCTTAAGGGGGTTTTATCTCTGCTTGTAAAGGGGTGTCATTAGGGGATATGAAATATCTCTAGCTATTCCATGAGTACACTTTGCATTCGTAGGAGGCACTGCAGGTAATTTGATTAATATGCTGTGTTTGGAGAAGACCAATGAGAGCCAGGTAAGGAGCCATAACAAGTAGCTTTTCCATCACTTCTTACAAGACCCTGTCTGCTTCATCATATCCGTATTTTACAAGTGTATATGCTGTCATTTCTAAGTAAGATTTGTGGTGGTTTGCTAAGTGGAGAAGACTACTTAAAGTAACCATCAAGCACTTAGCCTTGACTAAGAGACCTAGAGGTTTTATAGTGGGACTAAGCACCTACAACACATTTGAATTTCAAAGCATTTGAAATCAGGATACCTTTTTCAACAGTTTCACATCAAAAGGCCTTAAATAACGTGCCTAGGGTCTTGCACTGAGACCATAGCCAGTACTCTTCTGCTGCTGTACACCTGATTCCAATTCCTTCAATGGGCTTGGGAAAACTGTGGCTGATAGCAAAGCAGCAACTGAAACACTTTCTGCTGGAAATCCCTGTATAAATCATCAAAATAAGATGAAATAAAGACAGAAAGAGTCAATGTCCCCTTCTAGAAAGATTTTGCATCCTGCTACTGACAGGACACATTGTAACTTTGTCTTTGGTTACTCTTGAAAAGCAATAGAGGGACCCATACTCTGTAGGAGCTCTCAGTACTGCTGAGTACAACACACTTGCAGGTGAAGACAACCATCATATAGTTCCCTTCCTACCTCATTGCATTTCTTGAAGCTGAACACTGATGTAAAGATAAATAGGATGGGGCTATTCAACATGACATAACATTCTCTGAGAACTATTCCCAGCTAATAAAAATTGACAGATAATGACTGACTTAAGCTGGGACCAAGAGAAAAGACAAGATGCGCTACAAAAGCAGTCAGCATGGCAATTTAGACCTGACTTTCCTTTCTATGAGTGTAAACTTTTCTAGGCATCTGGGACCATATCGTAAACTTTTCTAGGCATCTGGGACCATATCGACCTTGCGGTAAACTATGCATGGGAATACCAGCAGCAGGTCCCACAAGACTTAAGAGCAATTTGTCAATTCTTAGGATATTCTCAATTCATTTCTGCACATATGAAGGACTCAAGAATAGCAGGGTGTTCCTAAATCCATATGTTAAGGATGACGCTTCCCTCAGCATCACTAATGCATCCAGCAACCTGATGAAGCTAAGAAACTACATGGACACTCACAATATATATAATCCCTTTAGAAGGCAATTTTCCCTTATTTCCAACAGCAGCTCTGGCTAGTGAAGCTTTGAGTGTTATTCCAACCACAGCAATCACTACCAACCAACCCAATACCTACCCTCCCCTTTACATCTGCCATGTATAGCTGCTGTGCTCTAAGCACAGCTCATAAACATTGTACAGCTGTTCTGCCTCATCACTCAAATGTCTCATCACTTGTTTCAACACAAGTTTTGGCTTTCTCCATTGACATACCAGAGACCTTCAATGGTGTGAATCCCACCACATAATTTCCCCTTGGGAAGTTATGGGGCCATCTTATTCTGCTGCTTTACCAATGGGGCACCCCTGACTCTACCAGTTTGCAGCCCCAGGACCACCCATGGAGTGGGAGACAGTGTTACTGGGGTGATTAAGAGGAGCACTGAAGCATTTGATGAGATGATTGATAGAGAAGTCTAGAAGACAGTGAAAAAAGGGAAGAGCCTTTGAGCATTGGGGAGCCTTCTCTTTCCCTATAATCAGCTGGGGTTTTCCTGGTTTCTCACTACCTCCAAATGTTTTAACATGGAAGAAAATATCATTCAGAAGGGGAAAACAAAGATATTTTTCACCAAAAAAAAAAAAATCTTGAAGTGTAACTTAATTTCAAAGTGTATCCCCCTTGCTCCCTGAAACAGGGGTGTAGGGGGTGTTTTATCTCAGAGTCCTGAGCTAATTGACTTGGAAAGACACTATGAGAATGCACACTGACAATTTACAACCACACAGTGACATTGTGATTTGCCTTTAGCTGAAGACAGGGAAAAAAATAAAGGAGACAGTCACAGGGACAAACAATCCTTTCAGGACATCAGCCCAAAATAGCCTTCACGTAATCTTTATGCCCTACAAAGGTGAAATAAATCTAGGGGACAGCAGACAGAACACAGCAACCCAGACTACTATAGGTCCATTTTCTTTCTACATCATCTGTCTGAAATAACCTGGAGGGCTTCATGTCATTTGTCAGCTCCACCTCCATAAACCTCCTGGGGAAGGGCCAGGATAAAGATTTGCATCCCTGTAAATTCTTCATAACTCTGTTTGATATCAGCAGCATCTGGTGACCTCCTTGGTTTCATGCAGAAGCGAGACTGACAGGCAAGGCAAAGAGAAGCAAGAGCATCATTAGAGTCTGAGTGCATGAGACTGGGGCAGGGAAAGCAAAGGATGAAGCAAGGGAGGATTCATAAATTCCCAAAGGGAAAGGCTGGGGGGATGTCATGGCAAACTTGAGCTCAGGGTGGTTGGAAGGCCGAGGAAGAGATCAGAGCAAAAAATCATATTTGGAAGCTGATTGTGACAGTTATGTGTTGATTTTCTCTTAAACCTTTTTAGGTGAGCAGCTGCCTGAGGCCAACCCTGCAGACACTGTCAGTAACACATGTTTTGCTGCTTAACTGCAGGGCAAATCCCGGTTGAATGAGAGGTAGGCAGTTGTATGCAGTTGAGACCACTGATTCTGGAGGCCTGAAGTTTTCCTAAAACTAGGAATTGGGCTAGGCAATGTTATCTCTGTATTGCAAATCTTTGGGAGCAGAGAAAACCTAACACACACACACACACACACACACAAGCCATTTTGACTTCAAATTCATCATTTCCAATGTCAGCTGGGGTTCTTTTGGTACACAGTACTGATCCTGGAATCTTCACTGAGAGAAAAAATAATGCTATTCAGGTTTTACCTTAGACATACACATCAACTAGATAGCCCTAAGCAGTCAGCGCCACATGAAAGAGCAAACAGCAAACCCAGTTTCTGGCAATGGCAGCACAGCTTTCTGCCTTCACAAAACTGAAGCTTTTCTGTGTACTTCCCTCATCCTGGCCATAAATCCTTGTTCACACTAATTTATTGCACTGTCCCTGTGAATTCCTGTGAAGAGAGCTTCAACAAAAAGAACATAGAGCAACCCTTATGCACTGCAATGGCATAGAGATTTAGTGTAAATAAGAATGAGGACTGAAGGGATAGCACCAGTGGGAAGTATGGTCCTGTGACTAAATTAATACAATGACAGCCACTCTGAAATTTGTCTTTCCTAGCAAAGTGATGAGGTACCCTGAAAGTCTCCATGACAACACAGCCCAGCTTGGTGTTACAAGATGCTTATGCAAGAAAGCATCTAAAAGTACAGTGCCTGGGGAATGCCTTCTAACAAAAAAACACAATCCCACAGGGTTTCAGCTACTTCCCACACCTTATTCAGATTGTTTTCCATGTGTTAGTTGTTTTCCTTTCTGAAGCTTCAGCTAAAAAAGGCAAAGGAATCTTACATAGTCTACCAGTGCTTGTTATTTTCAATTAAAAAAACACGCACAGAAATATTGGATAACATGGGAACCTGACCCATTTTTCTTTGGTCAAAGTACTAAACCCCTGTAGCTTAATACATTACTGTTTCCAGAAGAGCTGTGTTGCTTGTCAGCCTTTGTAACAGCGATGAGCAGTTGCCAAACATCAAACCCACTGTTCCCCACAGTATATGCTACCTAAAATATAAGCTATTAAACCTGGAGAGAATATGATTTAATCTAAGATTCTTCTATGGCAAAAGAGAACACGCTTTTACACCAGACAGGTTCTCACCCATGGTGTGATTCAGCTGCCTAAATGGAGATGTCTGATGCCATTTCAGATGCCCCAGGCTTCCCTGCTAGCCTCCAGCTGCTACTCCAGAGAGACCAGGGATCATAAAGGTCTTGTGTCACATAGCTCTATGTGAACACCGCAGACACCAAAGCATTTAACACCCAAGTTCCCAAGTTAAGGGCCTGGGAGGAACTGGTACCCAGCACTTTCAGAGTCAATAAATAATCTTCGGATAGCATGATTTCATCCTATAAAACATAGCACATATCCAGAATAAAAATATAATGGAAAAAGTAATTGAGTGCTTAGTTTAGATCCCATCTCCAGAAAGAGCCAAGATCTTTTTGTATTCAGGGTACATATCACTGATTTCAGTGTTACTGTGACTTTGCAGAAGGCCCAAAAATGAGTACAAAAAGCAACCCCTTTTCCTACAGGCTGATGAGTTCCTCAAAGCTTGCCATTAGGATCATAGAACTAGAGGTGGAGCAGAATAAAAGATGTCTTATTCAGTTAACACAGCTAGAGAATTAGCCTGCAAACAAATAAGCCAAGCAGGGATTATATAAGTTTTAACACAATCTTTTATCAGAGCTGAGGGGTCCCTAATTAAAGTAGCTATTGAAAATAGTACTTAATGAATCTGTAAATAAATATCAGCAGGAGAGAAGGCAGAGCTAAATAATAGCTGCCAGGGAAGGTCTGATCTCCAGAGAGGAGTTAAAAGGAGCAAATGAAAGAGCTGCTAAAGCACCCCAGCCCACCTCAATAATGGACACCAAAGGGGGAAGGCAGACACCTGGGAGGATATCCACAACCTTCCCTCACTAGCTGTTATCATGCAACTTCATCTCTGGTAATTTCAGCTGAGTATAACATCACTAAACATTCAAAACATGCATCAGTTCTTTTCTTTGAAATCTCTCCTTTCACACACTACATTTCACTGAGTTTAAACCACTAACACCCCAGCAAGTTCTTCCTGACATTGCCTTTGATTAGAAGGGTGTGTGCAATATTTTGCCAAGTCTAGGAAACCACAATGATGCTCATTGAAGGGTCTGTGGAAAAAATTATCTGAGTTCGTGACAGAAAGCAGGTCACACGAAATGAGAACCACTCAACTCCAGTCAAGCCAGATTGATGGCACGCACGCATAAGCTCCACAGAGGCCAAGACTTCAGGTGAGTCAAACAGGATGTATTTAGTCATTCTGCTCCAGGGGAAGGTAGGCAGCTGCTTTCCCTGGGAGAAGGGTTGCTCTTACTCTTGTGGAACACCCCTCCACAATAAAAACACTGTATTTTGATTGTGTGCTATAGATGCCACCCATCTTTCTGCCCACATCCTGTTACTTTGTGAATCAACCAACCTGTACAACAAAGTGGATGCCCACAACTTCTGTTCCTTTTGAAAAGGATTTTGCCTTTTTTCCGGGACAGAGTGCCACATGGTTCTGCCAACAACACTCCAGGAAATTCAAATAAGCCACAGGAAAAGCAAACCACCAAAACAAACAACCCACACTTTCACAGACACCCATGCCTCTATGTTTAGCTTTCCCTTAAGTCTTCAGTAGTTCTCAGCATGTTGACAACTACTCTGCTTGAAAGACTTCCCTTCTTTCAGCCCTCCTCAAAGGCCCTCTAACAAAGAGTTAGTGAACAACTAGTTTCATGTCATTGTTGGTCTGCATTGCTGTTCCACAAGATTTTCTGCAGTAACATCATGCACTGTCATTGTACCCTGCAGGAACTACTTAAAGACACATTGTGCCCTATAGCTTGCATCTTTCCAAATGGACTCCTCTTTCACCTCTGACCATCCCTCCTTTCCCCAGTGGTGGGGGGCTCAACAGCAGCTGTATCTTAGATCTTTTATTTCCAGCTTGCTTTTGTCTTCTTTTTAGAAAGAGGACCACATTTCTGAGTTTTCTCATCCTGAACAGCCAAACTCACTTGAGCAGCTGAACCTATAATAGGTCCAAATAAATCAATCCCAAGTGGATACAACTGCATCATGTCTTCAGATCAACATCACTACAACAATCTACCACTACAGCAATTCTCCTTTCCCAGCTTCTCTAGAAGCAGCAGACATACAGATATTTTAACCAGGAAAAGAAAAAAAAAAGAAGAATTCAGAAGAGGCACATATTACAAAGTCTATTTCTATTACTGTGATTAGCCTAATGCAACTGTGTACAAGTCCATAACTTACAGGAGAACTTTGCACAAACCACTGAGCTGGAAAGTCAAGCTGGGGATCAGCAAATAAACAGATTATTCCTTTCATTTTGTTTGACTAATTTGTTTCCACAAGGCTTTTATTTCATCATGCTTCATTATGGATACTCATGTACTGAGATCCTCAAGGAAAGCTGAGAGACCAGCATCCCAATTTCCATGTGCAACACAGAAGTAGTAATTTTTTGGAAGGTCCACACAACATGAATTTCCCTTCTTTTATCAGTAAGTATTATTAACTGTTGCCTTTGCTTCAACCACATAACTAAATATGATCATGTGAGTAGAATGCCATCATCATGGGAGAGATGACACTATTAATGAAGTTACAGATTATATGGTATTTTGTCTTAAAGGAGGTTTTTGACAGGTTAACTTAACACCTCATTCAAATAGAAGTCTTCAGTGCATTTCAATTACAGAAAGTAACCAAAATTTTGCCCAATAATGAACCAGCGTCAAGCCTGACAGACAGCTGGGAGAGTTAAGATGTCTCCTTTCACAGAGAGCAATATTGATCTGCAACATTTATTTCCAACCCTTACTTTACCCCTTTATTCTATTCCACTGCAAAATAACTTTTTCTTTCTTTCTAAATCTGCTTTTCTCTATCATCATTTCTCTATTGATATAACTTACCAGTATCTGCGAGCTTGCTCTTCTGGGTGGTGTCTTTTAAAGATACATGCCTTGGAAGAGAGTGTTTATAGAAGCTCCACCACAGTCTAGATTATGTTAAGTGGTGGGAAGGACTAAGATCCCAAACATGTGCATACATATTCATCTACACCCACAGCATCACTGACAGCATTAGGTGAGCTTGTCTTGCAGCAAGTGGTGGCTCACATCTAAGCATATAGTTCATATGTATAATGTTGTAGCTTGGGTTTGTTTTGTTTCTTCTTCTGAAAGCAAGGTGTTGGCATAAAGAGCAGTGATCCCTTTAGACATACAAATTCAATACACTAATGCTTGCAAAAGCAGAACAGTGGAGAAAGTAGCTGAATCAAATTTTACTTGAGCAATGCAGACAACTACATTTTCTAATAAAGAGATTCTGCCATAACGTATAGCTGACCATGATGAATTTCAGCCCAAGTTAGATCTGGAAAATGGCATTCAAGTGAATTACTCCCCCCTTTTTTTCTTTTGTGTGGAACAGAACTATTTTGTTTTCAGTTTATATTTCAGGCTTCATATGTTTCAAAAACTGAGAGACTAACAACTGAAGCTGGAGTTAAGTGATTCATTCCTCTGGGAACAAACAAACAACACAGCAGGCTTTTTGGGTCTTTTACAGTATTTTGTGCATTTTCACTTGCATCGGGCGGCTGTAGTGAGGAACAAAACAAGCATAAGGGCTTGCTTGTGGCACTTGAATACAGAGACCTTCCTTTCTGATGCAGAAATCTTTGGTTTATGGATAAAAATAGCACCGTGGTGACAGGGCTGTGTCCAGCCCTAAAGCAAGACAGAGCCTGGCAAGAACTGGCTGGTGTTAATGAGGTGATGTGCAAACACCGATGGTATCAGCAGCTCTGTTCCTGTGCAATGTGACTTTTCCTGATGCACCTTCTTGCCCTCTATGCATATAACCACGTAACCACTGCATGTAAAGACTTGCAATGTGCTGTGTTTCTGCTGGGTTTTTGGAACTTGGGTGCTGAGCTTTTCCTTTCTGCTCCATGCTGTGAGGGCAGGTTGTATTTCCAAAGAATCACATTTCAAGCAGTTTGCTTTTGTTTTGTTTTTTTTTTTAACTTTTAGCTCCTCTTTCTATTTTTACACCCAATACAATTGCCAAGTGTTCCTGTCTCCTTATTAAACCTGTCCTAGCTTTTCAAGTTTAAGCCACACAGAAGTAGTCTAGTTTAGGTTTATTTTATTCAGAAGCAGGACAGATCATAGAATAGTTAGGGTTGGAAAGGACCTTAAGATCATCTAGTTCCAACCCCCCTGCCATGGGCAGGGACATGTCACACTAAACCATGTCACCCAAGGCCTCGTCCAACCTGGTCTTGAACACTGCCAGGGATGGAGCATTCACAACCTCCCTGGGCAACCCATTCCACTGCCTCACCACCCTCACAGGAAAGAATTTCCTCCTTATATCCAATCTAAACTTCCCCTGTTTCAGTTTTAACCTGTTATCCCTTGTCCTGTCACCACAGTCCTTAATGAAGAGTCCTTCCCCAGCATCCTTATAGGCCCCCTTCAGATACTGGAAGGCTACTATGAGCACACAGCCTTCTCCAGGCTGAACAGCCACAGCTTTCTCAGCCTGTCTTCATACAGGAGGTGCTCCAGTCCCCTGATCATCCTCATGGCCCTTCTCAGGACTTGTTCCAACAGTTCCATGTCCTTTTTATGTTGAGGACATCAGAACATATCCAAGATGAGCACATACTTTTTATCTCCCTGCAGTATTTAATTTCTTCCTTACTATCCTCTTCTGGTCATTTCAGAGGAGTTCACCTATATGGATTTTCATTGGCTTAAAAAAAAAAAAACAACACAAAAACCCTTCTAACCTTCAGGATTTACTAAAATCTATTGTTATTTAGCTTAAATACCTCTGTTCCCTCTGTGGTGCTACGTTTCTCTGCTTCCATGTATATTTATAGGCTTTATTTTATTAAGCAAGGTCTCAGACTGCTTAGTATATGCACATAGCCCCTTTGTATCTCCATAACACAAGGCCAAAGCACAGCTCTTTATCTCACAAGAGACACAGAAAGAACATGGAAAACAATGGATGTCTCCATCTCATGTTTTTGATCCCTCAGCAGGCGCAGCCCAGACCCACAGCATCTGCTCTCAAAGAAAATCATATCACTAGTGCTCTGCATCCCATAGCTGCAGCACTGCGCTAATTCCACTGTCCAACAGTCCTAAATCACCTGGTGACAGCTCACCACTCCAGCGAAGAGCAGCATCTTTTTATTTGGAATACATGACATAGTTTCAAACCTTCACCTACGTAACAGAAGAGCTCTGATGAAGTGATGGATTTTACACTTGCTTTAAAAGTAATTTCTTGGTCACGGCCTTTATTTAAGGGTTTTCCAGCTATATGGAACAGAATTAGGAAGGAGGGAAACAGTCAAGTTACCTGACCTGGCTAAGATGTTATTTTCTTTGTTGGTTTTAGGGATTTTGGTGGGCCACTGTTGCAGAATGGAGGTCTGTGTCAGAAGATCAGCACACATGAACAAATAACCAGGACGCTCACATTTCCACATATTAAGAATTCCAACGTATAACAAACTGCAGTGAACAGATGAGGCAAGATGAATCAGTCAACAAGAGCCAGCATCTACACTGGGAGAGAATCTTAACCTCAACATTCCTATATCCCTTTCAATTAAATGACCCAGATGAGTAAGAAACATGAAGTTAATAAAGCAGCATTCAAATATGTGTAGTAGCTCACTGCTGAATGTAGAACATCAAGAGGTGCTGCTCATGGGAAGAAAGTTCCCAAGTAAAAGTGATCTCTTGATCTACAAAAGACATTGTAGACCACTTGAAATTCTAACCTCAGAAAGGCTGTAATTACGTATTTTAGAAAGCAGATGGCTAGGACAGGATGTGGTAAAAGAATATAAGATGATGAATGCTCCAGAGAAGATTCTTTCTTATGAGTCCAAATAGATGTTCAAAGAAATTAAGAGGTAAGGAATAAAAAGCAGATCAAAAGAACATCATTTCTAACTCACCATGTGATTAAACTGTAATTAATTGCTATAGGATGGGGATGAAACCAAAAAGTAGCAGAGTCCTAAATGGGATAAAACATCTACATAGATACTAGGAGTACCCACAGTTATTTTTATTTATAATTAAAACTTTCAATTAGAATTATTCACCCTATCAAAATATTAAGAACAGATGATAAATCTGATGCTGTAGGGTTTAAGACAATCTTCAGATATTAAGGGCTCTGGATGAGGCCCAATTCACAGAGCCAATTATTCCCATCTTCTAATCACTAATACTGACACTTCAATCCTACCTTATGGTTACAAATGAATGGGGCTGGGCCTTTGCTTCTTTGGGGCTAATTGGAATTTCTCAGCCCTAAAAAAAATTGTCCTCATGCCCAGAGTATCTGAGAACTGCAGGTGCTGAAGGATACATTGCTACTCATTACTTTAAAACGTATCTCCATGAGCAATTGCATGTGACTATTCATCAGCCCAAAGTACAGAGTAGAAGACAAAGTATATCCAGTTATCTCCTGTTGTCCTCCCTGGAACAATAATTTCTAGTTTCTCTTTAAAATTTATCACTTCCCTGGTTTTCCATCAGCTTGGTAAAAGATAAAATTTGGAGTGGTTTACCATGGAAACATGACTGTATATAGCAATAATTAATTATGTGTGGGAACCAAGGGTGCAAACCAGAGATATCTTCTATAGGATCAATTCATTGGAACTCCAGAAATTGTTTCCACCTCACATGTGTCTTTCACATGGTGATGCTAACTTAAATGTATTTCATATCCTCAATTAAATGCTGAGGTTAATGATTTTAACATTCAAATCAATACTACCTTTGAAGAGATTGAAGTGAATTTAGAGCAGGATAAACTGTAATATACTGAATCTCTGGGGACCCACCTTATATCTCTTCAAAACAGTTACAGCAGAGGTATTACGAAGTCTACCTTAATCATGCTGCTCTGCCAGCATGGTCCAATCTCATTTTGGAGAAGCTGCTTTCATGGATGACAAAATAAGCCTCCTCCCTCTAATTTGACTGCTTAGGGTGCCAATTAGCACAGGTTGATAGGAACTCCAGTACAATGAGCAATCAATTGTATGCCCAAAGGTAGAGCTAAAAACTCATTTCCCATTAGAAAGAAAAAAAGTCGTGCTTGTAGGTTTTTGCAATCCAAGTGAAATGCACAAACTTGAACACAGCTAACTCATTTTTAAAACCTGAAGAAGATTCCCTTTCTGGCTGCTATTAAACTTTATAAAGATCCAACTTTAAAGTTTCATTCTTCATTGGTTGGTCTCGTTGGTTATCTTTGTCAGATTGCAATCAATTCTGCTTACAGCAGAAGCGAGAGCTGAAAACATGTATACCATCCCTGGCAGTGTTCAAGGCCAGGTTGGAAAGAGCCTTGGGCGACACAGTTTAGTGTAAGGTGTCCCTGCCCGTGGCAGGGGGGTTGGAACCAGATGATCTTAAGGTCCTTTCCAACCCTAACTATTCTATGATTCTATGAGTCTATGATTCTATACTACTGGCATTGGAGTGTAATTTGTTACACTACAGCAACAGAAATTGGAGGCTTGTCCCCCCACTCCAGACCACATATAGCTCCTTTTTGTATACCTTTCTCTGTTTTCCTTATTAAGAATGTCTCCTGCAGTTTATCATCCCCCCCCCCCCCCCCCCCCAATTTAGATAGAATCCACCTTGGCATCTGCTTTGCCGAGTGGGGCTTAGCTGTCTTTTGACTTTCTTCTCAGAGGAAGAAATGCTCGAAATATAGGGTAGGCCAACATGCCTTCATGTACCCTACAGTTGTGGTCTATGGCACTCAACAGCAGGCCCTTCACATCTATTGACTGCTTTGTCCTGGGCTAGAGTCCTCATGGCTGTAGATCAGAGATGCTGGTCATCCTTTTGATAGCTAAGGTATGCCTAATTAGAGCCATAACTAACTAGAAGCTGTTGTTAGGCTCATCTAATTGTATTTTCCAATTATTAAGTCATTCTTTGATCACTATCTTTTGCACACGGTCTTCAGGCAGGGGTACCTTTGTTTAGCAGATACAACCATATGTATTTACACACACATATATCAGAGAAACTACATGTAAGCAAAAAACATTCTGTAGACTCATTTAAAGGCTATATTGATTTAATCTTTCCTGGTATTCATGGAGTACTGGGTGGATTGCACTGAATGGCCCAGATGTTTCTTTCCAGCTACACATTCCTCTATTTTGTGGGGTGTGAGATACATTTAATTCCCATCAGTATGCACAGTGCTTGCATATGTTTTATTGTGAGTCAACAGGATTTCAGGATGAGAGTGCTCAAAATTAGGAGCTGCAAAATCCTTCTTTAGCTTCTGTTTTAGCCATGATGTACCAGAAATAACAGTAGCCGCTCCAGGCATTGAACTTGTTGCACACCATGTATCCAGTATACATATTTTTGCTTTGAGATATCAGAGCAGTTGAGGGTCTAGATCATATCTAACCCAGGGGGGGACCCATAAGATCTCAATTCCTCTTCCAATATTACCACAAATATTTGCATGGAGAAAACACAAGCACTCCATAAGTGTACTTTCCTTACCCAGGCTCCATGAAAAGCACAGATAGAGCAGCCACAGCTATGTCGTTCATATGAAAATGTTCAACAAATAAACTATCCACAATCACATGGGAGACTCTCAAGATAAGTTTTCTTGCCCTGCTTGTGCTGGTTTTCATCCATATCTCCTCCCCTCAATCTGTGCAAAGGTTTTTTATTCTGAAAAATGCAAACAGCAGTTTTGGAACCAACATGCAAATCACATTGCAAGTGGACTATTTGGGGACAGTGTCTAAAATGATTATGTGAACACTGTAGCTACACAGAGCTTCCCACCACCACACCAAAGCAAGCAGTGACCAATGTTTACTTACAAAGTCCTTCTATCCTCTTGTCTGATTGATTTTATTGTCCCCTTCATTATTGGTTTTCCAGAGCTTCTCCATCCACCTATACAACTTATTTCATATGCTGTTAACAGAAATAAGTCTCCCTACTAGTTGACTTATATCTGAGGAGAGTGAAATTGTCATCTGTGGTTCCTAATTGCTCTAATTAAGAGCAGGTTTTGCTACTCCCTATTTGATGTGGTGTTTACAGGCTGGTTAATTATTACATCTGACTATCCTGTGAAAGCGGAATGAAAGCAGCTGTGCACCAGGAGAGCTAGAAGCCTGCTTTAGCAAGGCTTTATCCCCCAGGGATGACTATCATTATATTTTTCAGAATTATCCCAGCTAGACTCATGATCTTACATTGATCAGAATATTTTTTCCATCCTACCTCTGACACTGAGCTGCACTCAGCTGGTTGTTACTTAGGGTTGTTGCCTTTAGTCAGGATAGAAATTTCTTCCTTCTTTTTTCTTTCTTAAAAAAGCACTTCTCATATGGTATTTCCCCTACTTTGGCTTTGCATACGGGTAAAACCCTCTCCTCTGTTCAACTTCTTTCTGCTCTTTGACTACCATGTCTTTCCTTTTGCTGCCTGGCTGCAGCTAAGCTGAACTCATCACTCAGTGAGCTCCCTTTGATTGTTTCACCTTCCTTTATACATCAAACCCAACTTCCTTTAAGCAGTTCTGTAATTTATCCCTGGTGCTATTTAGCTGACTCATTAGTATCTCAAAACAAAAACAATTTCTGCTGTCCTTCCACCAGTCCTAGCACTAAGGGATTAACTGAATCACTGAATTGCTGCCAGCTTCCCTTCAAGTGATGACATCCACCTCTTTCTCTGACATGAAATCAGGATGCTGCCAGATTAAGGACCCATCTTTACAAAGTGCCTACTGGGAACAGGGAGACTTTGCTGTTCCTCATTGTTGCTATGCCCAGGTGCCCTCACATTCCTCTGCAATGTCCCGTTCAAAATCACCCCACATGCCACTGGTTCCTGTACAGGCATCTGCAGAGCTGTAATAACCCAGGGCTTCATAAGCTTTGCTTGTCTAACTCACCATGCATCAAGCCCACTAGATAAAGCAAAATGTTTCATTTGAAAGATAGCCAATCTCATTACCTAAATTACTCTTCTTTTTCCTTTATAAGTTGCTCTAGTGGTTCTATTTGCATCAGGAAACATATGATTTTTAGAATCTGACAATACGCATGTGTTGTTTGAGCTGGCTGTATACCAAAGCTTGAAATGAACAAACTTCACCTTCTTTATCAGATGCATATTTTCAGCTCACAGCAGATGTCCTTATATCTGGGACTACTGTGTGAACTCTGAGAAGCCAATATCCAGAGCACCAGGCTCAATACATGAAGAGGGAAAACATTTATCCATCCTCTCTCTGCAGAGCCTGTGTAGCCACTGAGGAGAGCCGCAGTCTTCCATGCTGGCACTCAGACCTCAGAATGGGATAAATTATTCTGAGGAAGGCTCTCTTCTCCTATATGGAACCATTTGCCAAACAGACACACATGCACTGTGTCATGTGCAGTGAAATCACATGCAGTGATTTCACTTAAGTAACTGAAATCCAGTAGATGAGTCTGAACTTTAAAGCAAGTAATGAATTTTTACAGTTAGCAGTAAGATCTAAGCAAGTAGACTTCTACGAATTCATGAACTCATAATAAAATCCTATTTTTGTGTTTCTGCTGATATAACAGTTTCTGATGGTTACATTTTCTCCCCAGCAGTAAGCTTTTACACTGGAATGCCTGCATAACCTTTTTCCTTCCTTTCTTTCTTCATTTATGTATTTCTGTATAAGGTATCATGAGCAAACTTTGAATTAAATTGTTTTTCCACACTTTAAAATCCATTGCTATGCAGTGCACATCCTTTAAAATGCACTTCAGGGATAACTTCTTGCTTTTTTGTTATTTCTTTACAGTGTTGCATAAATAAGTATTTCCTTTCTTGTTTTTCATGTTAAACTTCCTGCATTATTACACCTAAAAGGGAAAGAAATACTTCCAGAGGAAGTAGAGTGCTATAGCCCCACAAGACTTGGATTTACAGTTGGGGTTTCTTTCTAGGTCTAATGATTTTTGTTTGTATGCTGATACTTTTCATGGAAAAAAGATGGCAGATATAAACAAGTGATGTGAATAAATAGCACACAGATAATTTTCACTCCAGTGCATCCCATTGCAATAGAGGTTAATGAATGAGTGAGGTCATGGTTTAAATATGGTTCAGATTAGTCATGAACTAAATCTGTTTCTAATAAAAGATTCCCAGTGGCCCGTGTAAAAGATAAATGATGCTCTCCCAGACCTCCTAAATAGGCCTAATTATCAATATTTTTGTTTGTTTTTTTTTTCCCAAAAGTACCAAAAAAACCCTCCTGTTTTTCAGCAATAATTCTCTTTCTCTTGACAGCTGACATGCTGTAACTGCCCTATAGCAGAGACACATTGCATCTAGGACTTGTCATCACTTCTCAGCACCATGAACTCATTGCAAAATCTAATGCAAACGACCACAAATGACCTTTTCCATTGTAGACTTTCCTGACGCATTTTAGTTGGAGTTTCCTTCCTGGCCATAGCAAAAATCCTTATTTCTTTGGATTTTTATTTTCTGTTATCTGCTTCCTCTTTCATATTAACCTCCTTGATTTATGTGCAGCTTTTGACAAGCTATCCGGCACAGTCAGCATGGGTTTATGGAAGGCAGGTCCTGCTTGATTGACTCGATCTCCTTCTGTGACAAGGCGACCTGCTTAGTGTATGGAGAAAAGGCTGTGGATGTTGTTAACTTGGACTTTAGCAAACCCTTTGGCACTGTTTCACACAGTATTCTCCTGGAAAAACTGGCTGGTCATGGCTTTGAAGGGTGAACAGATTGCTGGATTAAAAACTTGGCTGAATGGCATAGCCCAGAGAGTGGTGGTGAATGGAGTTAAAACCAGTTGGTGGCTGGTCATAAGTGGTGTTCCCCAGGGCTCAGTTTGGGACCAGTTCTGTTTAATGTCTTTGTCAGTGATCTGGGTGAGGGAATTAAATGCACCCTCAATTTGCAGATGACAGCAGTTTGGGTGGGAGTGTTGATCTCGAGGGTAGGAAGGCTCTGCAGAGGGATCTGGACAGGCTGGATTAATGGGTTTAGGCTAGGCCAGTTGTATGAGGTTCAACGAGACAATGTCCTGGGTCCTGTACTTGGGCCACAATAATCCCATGCAAGCTACAGGCTTTGGAAGAGTGGCTGGAAAGCTGCTCATGGAAAAGGATCTAGGGGTGCTGATTGATGGAGCTGAACATGAGCAGCTTGTGCCCAGGCAGCCAAGAAACCACAAGCATCATGGTCTGTATCAGCAGTAGTGTGGCAGCAGGGCCAGGGCAGTGACTGCCCCCCTGCACTGGGCACTGGTGAGGCTGCACCTCAAATCCTGTGTTCAGTTCTGGGTGCCTCACTACAAGAGAGACATTGAGGTGCTGGAGCTGGGCCAGAGAACGGCAGCAGAGCTGGAGCAGGGCCTGGAGCACAAGTGTGATGGGGAACGGTTGAGGGACCTGGGGGGTTTAGTCTGGAGAAATGAAGGCTCAGGGGGGACCTAATTGCTCCCTACAACTGTCTGACAGGAGGTTGTAGTGAGGTGGGGTGGGTCTCTTCTCCAAGTAACAAGTGATAGGACAAGAGTCCTATCTCCAAGTAACAAGAGGAGACATCTTCAAGCTGCATCAGGGGAAATTTAGATTAGATATTAGGAAAAATTTCTTCACCAAAAGGGTTGTCCAGCATTGGAACAGGCTGCCCTGGGAAGTGCTTAGGTCCCCATCCCTGGAATTATTTAAAAGAGATGTGGGTGTGCCACTTAGGGACATGGTTTATTGGCAGACTTAGTGGCGTCAGGTTAACAATTGGACTTGATAATCTTAAAGTCCCTTTCCAACTGAAATGATTCTATCATTCTATGTCAGTGGAGCTAGGTTTTAATCAGATTGCCACCCTGCCTCATATTTTGTACAGTTTCCCATTTATAGCCAACTATTCATCTGAACTGTTCTGCTCCTGCTGAGAGCTGATGTTTGGGCATGGACCATCTTCATCTTAATTCTGCTCACATCTGTCATTAGCATCTCCAGGCTTACCCACAGCTTACCCACAGTCCCAGGCTCTAGTAGCAAAACTAATCATATGCTAATCAATACTGTTTAGTGCAGCTTCATTGTTTAGCATGCCTAGCGGGGCTATGTATTTGAAACAGCAACATGTTAGAGAAAGCAAGCCATCTTATATAACTTGTTCTTTCATTTCTGGCTACAGCATCCCCTTATGAGAGTTTTGATCTAATCTTGATAATGATGTCCGTCATGCCAGTATTTTGCTCAGTCTGACAGATATTGAAGTTGTCAAGTTTTAAAATAGCATGAAACAAAGCAGCATAACACAGGTGGTAAAAGGCCTGCAAGGGATGAAATGAGAAATCAGCATGAAGAGACTTAGCTCATCCAGTTTAAATGAGGGAAGGTGAGGTGAAGGGAAAATAAAAACCTGGGACTATTTTCCAAGGGAAAATTAGATTAAGGCAAGAACAATCTATTCCAGGCTACCCTGAAATATATTCCAAAAAGCTTTTGCATTGTATTTGAGGTAAGGAAAAACTTTGATAGAAGGATGTTTTTCCACTGAAAGCAATTTAATCCTCAAAAAGGCATCCAACAAAATCCACTAGCTACTCTCGCTGCTGAGCGAGCTGCTCTTACTGCTGAGTATTCAAAGGGATGTTAGCAAATATCATCAGCAGAATTGTGTAGGCTCAAAAGTACACTCAAGGAAGTAAGTGCTTATAGTGTGATTGAAAACAGAATGACTCTCACCCTCTTAACCAATACCAAGGATTTCTCTGGTCTTCCGCAGCTGGAAGTATGGAAAGCTTACTAGCTTGAAGATGAAGGTTTCAGATTAGTAATAAACCCATGCCCTCCGTTATGAAGACCAAAGCAGTACACAAAATGTACCAGGAGTCATCTTAAGACATGATGACCACACGAGGAGAGCAGGGTGTAAATCCACCTTCAGAGAAGGAAGATGAAGTAGTTTTAGGAGGCTAAATTCAGTGAGATGGAAGAGGTCCTCTAGTTTTAGCTGCTAACACTTTTGATTGGGATTTCCCTTGAAAACTCTTCATTAATTATATTACAGAAAACAGGGAGTTTAAATGGTTTAACAGTGCCTAAAGCTGGTACAGGCAGAAAACTTGCTGCCTCTTGCCTGTTGAGAGAGATCAAAGGGAAACACTCATCATCTGGCAATAAGTGAATTAGAGATGCTAATCTGTTCCCATATTCCTTATGTTTTTATTTTCCCAAAACATGATTCTTTGTGAGGCAGAGGCCTAAGTTTTTCCTAAATAATTAGAAATAGGAAAGAAATAGCAATATGATACCTGTCCCCTGCACTGATGAGTGCAGCTGAGCTGTAGCATGGGGAGAAGATCTTTGTGTTCCCAGGGAGAGAACAGCATATACTTCCTCTGTAAATTGTTCTAATTGTGCCCAAATTACTGTATCTGGAGGAAAACTTTCAGATGCTTTGTGCTGAAATCTCACCTTTGAATGCTGACGAACAGTTTCAAATTGCTGTCAGTCATTAAGCTACTGGTGAGAAGGTCACCAGCTACCTTGGTACCATAGCTTTAACACCCCCTCAGTTTCCTCCATTCACTCTTCTTCGGCTGCTCACATGCAACCCAGGCACAGGATTACATTAGCATCTACTCCTGAGAGAAGAGGTTGTGGCAGACCAAGGTGCTTCATACAGTGACCTTCAAAGTCTCAAACCCCAAAGTCAGAGTCTTAGAGAAGCTTAATATGTATAATGATCATGAATTAGAGACCTCAGCTGTCACAGTTCATACTGTGCAAAGCATTTAACATTGCCCTGTGCAACATCCTTGTCGCTAAATTGGAGAGGCATGGATTTAATGGATGGACTACTTGGTGGACAAGCAATTGGCTGGGTAAACACACTCAAAGAGTCACTGCCAATACCTTGATGTCCAAGTGGAGATCAGTTGTGAATGGTGTTCCCCAGGGACTGGTATTGGGACCAGCACTGTTTAACTTCTTTGTTGGTGACATGAACAGTGGGATTGAGTGCACCCTCAGCAAGTTTGCAGATGACACCAAGCTGTGTGGTTCGGTTGATACGCTGGAGGGAAGGAATGCCATCCAGAGGGACCTTGACACGATTGAGAGGTGGGCCTATGTGGACTTCATGAGGTTCAACAAGGCCAAGTGCAAGGTCCTGCACCTGGGTCGGGGCAAGCTGAAGCACATGTGGGTTAAGATGCAGATCAGGAAAGTAGAAACTGTAAAGTTTAAGTGTCCATCATGAATACTGAGCCATCTGGTTCTCTGCCATACAAGCTTTTTTGAGCCATTTTTACTCACATTAACATGACTCTAAGATACAGCATATGTATCTTCAGTTCTAGGCAGTACTTCCTCCTGAGAAATCTTAATGACTGATAACAAAAGCCAAATCAGGCACTTCCTCATCTATTTTTGCCATGTACATGCAATACATGAAGTCACAGCAGACTTTTGCAATGCAGAAGTCACTTATTGCATCAGTGCAGTATATGATAACCTACTTTTATCTAGGAAAAGGAGGAGCTAGAATGAGTATGTATCCTTGATGTCATGCTGTAGTGGTGATGGTACTTAGGACCAGTTCTAAAACAAGTCTGCAATCTTTGATCCAAACACTGGATATTGTTTAATAAAATCATTTGGCTGTGAAAAATGTAAGTTTTCAGAAGTGTCAGATGCTAGTTCTCATGCTGCTGTGAGATCTGCATCTGGTATGAACCCTTAGTTTGCTATTTGCATGGCAAAGAGAGATAGCACATGTGTAGGTGGAATATTCATGCATGTTCTGGTTATTCAAGAAAATGTTTGTGCTATTGTTTCTGGAAGCCCCAGTACAGCTTGTGTTAAATCACAAGCCTTCATCACTGCTAAAACCCTCCATTCAGCTGTACCCAGGAAGCTCTAGAAGACTATCCCATTGGAGAGCTGGAGGGATAACCTCCTTGGGCTTCTCAGCTAAATGCTCCTACAGACATGACTGGATCTCTTTGTTGAAGGCCTTAAGACATCAGATCCACAGAGCACTGATAAATGCAATACATTTCAGTTCAGCTACAGGTTGTATAACAATGCTTAGTGAACAGATGCCTTGGAGACATGAAATGAAGATACAGTGGAAAACTGGAATGCTCTGGTATAAACTGGTTACGCACAATCCAGTGCAAAAATGTTCATCCACCCAGCGAAAGCAAAGCACAGTCCTGGGGTCCTGCTTTATTCTTTTATTTGTAAAAGAAACAGGGCCCCTCTACCATTCAAAGGAAGTTACCATACAAGGCAGATATTTTTCAGGCTTCAGAATACTTCTACCAATTTTGGTTTTGTTCAGATATTAGTATTTAAACCAGATATTACGTAAAAGATTGTACATCAAATAATTCAGCCACCACCTGATTTTCTGAATTTTGTCTTAGGACACAGAGAAATTATCCCAGTGACATTTGACCACGGTCTTAAGACAAATCTATATTCCTTAGAATTCCTCATTTGCCAAACTATTTAGGAGAGCCAAGAATCTGACTGTATTAAAGAGAAAAAACACAACGCTGTTAATTAAACTTAGTAGATCTTATTGGATCTGACATTCTGTGTTTCTTAAAACCAAAAAGCATCAACACCACCCTACAGTGGAACACAGTTATTACACAGTGGTAAGCAATGTAGTAGATGGAAAAGCAAGAATTATACAAGATCCACAATGAAGGTGAAAACTAATTTTTTTAATTGATTTATTGCCTGACTTTGTACATTATTCTCTGAAAGGTAGGGCAGGCAAAGACTGAACATAAAGGAAAAGGGAGAGAGGAGAGGAGGGGAGGGGAGAGGAGAGGAGAGGAGAGGAGAGGAGAGGAGAGGAGAGGAGAGGAGAGGAGAGGAGAGGAGAGAACAAGCATCCTCCAAATGCCTCCAGTTCACCAGGATCTGGTCAGTCTGCACAACACCAACAGCTATATGTAGAAGGCCCACACCATGCTGAGCACCTCCATGCCTCTCATACAGAGACAGCATAACTCACATTCACATAAATCTTGTATGAAAACAGAAAGACCTGGGAAGTCAGGAGAGAGCACAAAGCTGGAAGAGTAATAATTGGTTTAATCCACCCAAGGAACAGGCTGCCAGTTGACATGGCTGGCATTTAGTGTATTAACTGTCAGCGCCTGATGGATTAAGCAGCAGAGCTCAGTGATATGTTTCTGCTGTAGGAGGCAATTCTACTGGTGAAGGGCATCTAGTTTGAAGGGAAAAAAACTTTCTCTGTACTCTGCTCTTGGTTTATGTTGAAAGTGGCTTTAGATATACACCGGAGAGCTGACAGAATATGACCTGGCTTCAACAAAACTTCATCCTATTAGAGGGGATGGGATGTTGTCCACAGGGATGAAGAGCTCATCGTGTGTGTTTGTATAGCTGCTAATGCAAGATGGTTCTTGATCCATGGCCAGGGCTCATGAGTATTGCAAAATACTAACTGTAAAACCTATCTGCATGACAACACAAGTCTAAAAACACAAGTTGAAGCACTTCTCAGTGACTTTCTTACACTTAAGATGAAACACAGACAGCAGGAAATATAGAAATGTAAGGATACAGTAAAATGACCCCTGCACAAGAACATTTCCACCTGGGAGCACCATGTGTTGGGTGGCTTATCGAGAATGTGCTGGAAGCTTTGCCTTCATTTTAAAATGTTTTGTTGTTGATGATGGTTGGGTTTTGTTTTGTTTTCTATTAAACCCACAGTTATTCTCTTCCTCATCTGTCCCTCAGTTTCTGAAGAAATGAATTTATGACACAGATAATCTCAAGTTTAGCAGTTTGATTCTGCTCCATGTTATACAAAAGCATGCTTTGAACCCTATTTTACTTTGCTGTCAGAAAAAAAACCTGCTCACTTCCTTCTATCCAGGAAATAGTTTCCTTCAATCAAGCAAAATCCTGTCCTACTGGCTTTAATCTGCTTTGTCCACTCCAGCTGACTTTCTTCTCTGCCTCTTTTTCCTCAGGTTTTTCTAGCTAATCCAGTCTCATGTCTCCTTATATTTAGTCTGCTTGGACTTTGCTCTCAGATTTGTTGGCTTGCCACTCCCCACTGCCAGCTTTAGCCAGAATCTCTTCTCCTTCATCATGGTGCCTGCACAAGAAACAACTATGAACAGAAATTATAGGCTTTCTGTTGTCAATACTCATTCTCTATGAAGACCCCCTGCTGCCAACACCACTTATCTCCAGTTTTCCAGAGATGGTAGTGATGGGACTCAACTCCAAATTCAAGTACATATAGAAGTCTACATGTAGGTGTCCAAGCTCCCATTAAGCCAACAGAAATTTGGTCAATCAGTCAATAAAACCTAGAGAAAAGTTCATCTCTTCTCCTCAGTAACTCTACTCTCCCCTAGGTTTATCTGAAGCCTATTGTGCACGTTAACACTTAATTGTATGAACACTCACATAACTAATGTGCATGTTGACGATAGCAGAGACCTTAGGTCTTGTGATAATCTAGAGTCAATGAAGAGGTGGTCCTGGCCAGTCTGTGGAATGTGCAGGTGCTACCACTGTGTATGTAGATGCTGTGAGGTACTGGAGCACAAGAGCACCCATGTCTTGAGAGCCTTTTGCTTCTACCATTTTTTCCAGAAGATTTACAAACTTTGATGTTTGTGAGCCAGCAGCAAAAGATGCATCTTTGAGATTATCAACAACTGGATTTTCAGCTGCTCTGTGTGTTAGAGCCTCTTGAGAAAAAGGAAAAGAACAGTGGGTTTTTCTTCCACATGGTAAAAAAAATGTCTTTCTTCAGTTCTCAGTCTTCACAATGACTGAAATAGTACAGCACACAGAGACACAAACACACCCTTCAGTCTTAGGCACACACCCAGCAAGAAAAATTGCAGCCAAGATAATTAAAGTTTGGCAAAGTTACAGGTAACAGAAATGAGGGCAAGCCTTGCATAACCTTAACGCTATCTGGCTCTACTAGCTCAGCTTATGGTAATAAAACCTTTTCTTCAACCAACACCACACAGATCTTTCTCCATCTCTGTTTTCACTGACTTCTCGAGGAGAGAGAGTTCTACATCTTATTGGTAAAAGCACAGAATTGTTTTTCTTGCCCAAATAAATGAAAATCAGTCTTGTCCCAGTTCTGGCACTGTCTACTCATTTCATCTGACCTCCACTCATTTTCCTTTGTGTGACTGCTTCTCAAATGCTTGCCTCTTTCAGGGATTTCCCCTTGTACTTCTCCACCACCTGTACACACCTAGGGTTTTTTCATGCTCTAAGCTGATAGTATGATTTTAAGTCAGAAATCACTGTTCTGCATTTCCACAGCTTTTCAATGTAATCGTGGCACAAGACTTATCTTCTTATTACCAGTACACAGGTACAAACAAAACACATGAAAAAGATGTGCATCTAATGGCTACAAACAGATCTCAGTAAATGTTTCAGTTAAGACCCTCCACTCAACAAAAATGCTATTTTCCTTATTAATCACTAGGTCAAAATATAGATTTCTAACCTTTGCAATTAAAATGCAGCAAGACCTGATAATGCATCACTGAATCTCTCTACAGAAACTAATCACCTCTCACAGTGCATCTCTACTTATTGACATTCCCCTTGGCTCAGGAGTGACTCACCAGCTGCTGAGCTATGAATTTTGAAATGTTTACTTTTACACTACACAGTTTGGCCTCCATTGCCAATGAAGGGTGAGGACAAGGCAGGGAGACCAGCCACTCCGTGCCATTAATGTCATACCCTCAATCATTATAACAATATGACAGTTAAAAAACATCTCCAGTTTGTACATGACACATTGAAAACCATTAGTAATTAATAATTTTCAAGACTGAATAGCAGCCTTCCAATGTCTGAAGGGGCCTACAAGGATGCTGGAGAGGGACTTTTCATCAGCTATTGTAGAGATAGGACAAGGGGTGATGGGTTAAAACTAAAACAGGGGAAGTTCAGGTTAGATCTAAGGAAGACGTTCTTTACCGTGAGGGTGGTGAGGCACTGACACAGGCTGCCCAGAGAAGTGGTAAAACGCTCCACCCCTGGAAGTGTTCAAGGCCAGGTTGGACAGAGCCTTGGGCGACATGGTCTAATGTGAGTCATCCCTGCCCATGGCAGGGGGTTGGAACTGGATGATCTTTAAGGTCCTCTCCAACACAAACCATTCTATGATTCTGAAGACAGAAATAAAGAACAAAATACATGCTGTTCTGCCTTGCCTACAGAAGCTTATAATCAAAGTAAAAATCAACAAAGATTTCTGTTTTTGCCTTAGTTCTCTGCCTTCCTAGCGTGCGTGCAACAGGACTTCCTCTGGGCCTAAACTCTCAGCAACACATGCATTATGGTCAGAGACCAGGTTCTGTAGCTGAAAATACAGCTGCATTCAGCAAAACAGTAGCTGTCATAATTTATCTCACTAATAACTAAAATGATAAAAAAAGGAGAAAAAGATGCTGGATGGCAGAAGAGCAAGGACTGTTTGCTTTCAATGTCTCTACTGGGCTTCTGAATGTATCAAATTGAAGCAGGTTTTGAGATGAAAGGATAGAAGTGGAGGCACTTCATTATTGAGCCACAGACAGAAATTTCAAAATAGGTATCACCTGACTGCAGTGATGTTTTCTGGAAAAAACAGTTTAAGACTGCTTAAAAATCTTGAATGACAACACTTCTCATACAGTGATTCATAGATTTTTGTCAGATTATAAACCTGTCATAGGCAAAAAAATGGCTGAAATTGTGAAACCTGACAAGTGACAGATCATTGTGTGTGTGTCTGTGAAAATGTCTGATACTGAACTTCTAAACTCTCAAATAGAAACTTGTTACTTGCTAGCTGCAACCGGCAGAGGCTGGCTGTAAGTTCTGATAACTTCTGGTCTACACAGAAGTGACTCATCCTGAATCCTCCTATCAGTAAAGACACGTGAAAAAGGACCATCAGATAGGAGGCTGATCCCTTATTGTGCTTCAGTTGTCTAGACCATTTGACTAGGAAAACCTTGGTGTCTCTGTCTGGAAAGAAGACGCATACTTAAAAAGGAGTGATTTTGAGAAGAAACTCTCTTCCCAAAGGTCCCAGACCAACAGTGATGTCCCCAGAGGAAAAGGAAGTTGAATACTGATGAATGCAAACACTGTGGTGAAGTCCATGAGTGAGTCTGAGACAGTCAAGTAGGGTAAAAACTCCCTTCTCCTTGGTTTTTAAATAAACCCCTGTATCCAGATGAAGTGCAGCTTGTTGCACACTTCATCTTGCCTTTGCACTCTCCCACAAGCGTTACGTATCTGCCCCTAATTTTTTTCTTCAGTTATTAATATGATTCTATATTTGGGGTTTATTTCAACATGAATAAATAGCCCCACGATTCCCAAAAGAGTGGGCACACACTTCAAATACTGCCCAGATTCTATTTTCCCTTATCACCTCTGCTCTGAAAGGATCCTGTAATCCATCTCAGACAGATACAGACTCCCATGGGATGTCAGTGGCACTCTCATGAGCTCAATTGTTCTGATTCCCTCCTGTATGGAATGAGCTCCCCTGGCATGTGCTTGCCTGAGGTACAAGGGATAAGCCTGCAGGGGACATGTCTAACATCTAACCGGACAGTTCACATGGAGTAAATGATGTACTGATCTGAATGAAAAGAGATGCTGGGGAATCATAACCTCTTAGAGAAAAGAAGAGCTGATCTTCACTGCATTGTTAAGGATAACATGCAAACTCTTCCAATTCTAAAAGACACTGAAAGGGCAAATTCTTGTTCTTGTTCCAGCTTTGAAAATGATCTCTTCACATTAGCTAAGTTTTAGGGGTCTTTTTTGTGCCCCCTAAGTGTTTGGCACACAAACGTAGCATTGCTTTGCATCCAAGGAAGAACATAACACTGTAATGTCATTGTTCTCCAGATCTGCTCAACAATATTTTGATACTCTGAGTAAGGTGTTGCACAGGATACAGCACAGAAATAGCTACCCCTTCAACAGTGATCTTAGTCAGCATGTGCCCACAGTTTGAGATGCTTTCTGCTTGAGATCTGTTTCTTCATCATTACCATTGAATACATTGAAAAAAAGAACTCACAGCTTTTGGGTACCTTACCTCTCTATTGTTTTTATTCTTTGACAAACCAAACTATTAAGCTTGACTTTCTAAGGCATTACACAATTTTTTGCTCATTATTGGACTTTATGGCTGTCAGCTCTGTTTTTGACATGAATGTAACTGCTGCATCCCCTGCATCGCCTATTGCTCCTCCCAGCAAAAAAGCCTCACGTACATCCTGCTGCATGGCTATAACAGGCTTAAGCTTGAGTCACGATACCAAAGCTCATAAACCTGAACTGTGGAAATATTTGCCAACTATAAATAGAAGACTGTCAACCTGATAAAAGCAATCTTTGCTGAAAACACTTTGTGGTGCTCCCAGAAAACTTCCACATCCATTATAAAAAAAATTGATAGAAGCTGCTGTTGCTAACCCTAAGGATTTAAGGTTCTTCAATAACTTGCACACAAACTTATTGACTTTGCTCTTTTTTTGTTGTTGTTCTAGAGAACTTGATACAAAAACTCAGCAGCCAGAAAAATCTATACACAGTGATATGTTGCTTTAGGCCAACATGCAGAATCTAGTCTTGCCTCAGATACCTTTGACAGGTGACTGAACAGCAGTTAAATCAAGCAGTCTATGTAATATCAGTCTTGTCTTCCTCTGTATCTAATTCAGCACATCACTCTTCACCCTTAGGAGACAAACATGCTGTGACACTTGCTGTGCTGGACTTGTTCTTCACTACATTACTTGATGACTTTTTAAGCTTTGGTCCAGTAAGCAGAGATTTAACAGCATTCCCACCTGTACAATTCAATATTTTTTCTCCACTTGCTGTGTTCAAATCTCTTAGCATTAACCCAGCCAGACAAGTGTTAACATGAATGCTTATTGACCATAGTTTTATATTAAGCTGATTTTAATTTCTGGAGGCAAGGGTGTGCTCATCTCTTCAGCTATTGAAACAGACACATAATGGACCAGAATACTTACTGTTGTGATATTCCTAGACTAGTTCTTAATAACTTCACCATGAAGGCAGCAAAAAAGTACTTTGTTAGGCAATTTGTTTTCCACATATGAACAAAGTCCGGACAAAGGAGTTTATTGGTCACTGTCTTCCTTGTGTTCTGTTAACATGCATCAAGAAGCATGTGACTGAAGTAATTACATTTACTGAGCCCTTAGACACCTTTAAATGCTGAGGAAGCCATAGTGTATTGATGCCTTGTATTTTTATAACGCTTTTTTCATTTATAGAATTTCTCTACGCAAAAATACTGTAGCTGTTGATCCCTGCTGCTCTCTCTAGCACTGCTATCTGCAGCGACTTTATATATCAGCAATGTACTGAATGCTGCATAAAATTCACTTACATAATGGAAGAAAAAATCTCCAAACAAACAAAACACCAATACAATGGTGCAAGGATGCCTATTTTTATTTTCATTTTGGACACCATTTTGGACAAAAGTTAGCATGCTTCAATGGATGCTACAAAATCCAGTCTGAAACTCTGCTGCCTAGGTTATTATTGGTTTCACCTTGCCTCATGGACCAAGTTAGTAGAAAAATAAGAAAAGAATTAAAGACAAGATCTGAAGTAACCATGCAAAATGAAAAGCACTTGTGATTTAGTCAATAGATATCACTCAACAGCAAGAAGGAGGATTAAAGAGAAAGTCTGTGTTCTCCATTAATAATGAGAAATGTTCTTCTGTAGGAAAGCCGTTGTATTGTTCATCTAAAGTGCCCAGCTTTGTAGACTCACTTCTGGGCTTACATACTTAGTACATACTTAAATGCATGAATGCAACTCAGTTTCTTAAAGACCTGGATGCAACCTTTGAGAGGCTTCTTCCTGAAAACTGGTCATTTTGCCCCAGTGCTTATAATCATACCCTAGTTCTGAAACATTGCCTAAACCATTGTATGGGCAGCTTTGCAGCACTCTGTCAGTGCAGTTTCCAGTATGGGAGCTTCATCTTGCAGTTTATGGATTGATATTTTATAGTACTCTGATATAGTGATGGTCTTGAAAAGCTCAGGCCTTAAAGCTCTCAGAAATGCAATTCCCATTCTGTCTTTAAAAAAGGCAGAAATAGTGCTGGAAGGCTATATGCAGATATGTGGGTATGTATATTGAAATTGTAGAGTAAAATGAGCATGACAAATATGGAATCAATGTCCTTCTCATCCATTATTGAAAGAGTTCTGGGTTCCAGAATAACCAGTAGAAAATACTCTCTGATGTGATCGATGATATATGGCCAGCACCACTCCCCAGTGAACACTGCAGAAAAGATCCATTTCTTTGCTACAGACTATATAGCGTGCTTATGATAGGATTCCTATAGAGGCACGTTTGTGTGAAATTTAGAACTGATTCCCAAGTCATTCAAAGTGCTGGAGGAAACAAAGCCAGAATGCTAACCCACAGGATAGGCAGATTTCCACCTATTTTAACAAGCTACATGAATTTTCTCCCTAAAATATAGCTCTGTGCTGATTCTCAATATAATTCTTGAAGGACTTTTAGGAAGAATTCGAAAGCAGCAGCATATGAGCTACTGTCAAGATGTACCGTGTTCAATGGCACACTCCCTCCTCTTAAGAGACTGTTGAGCAAGAAATCAAGGTGCCTGAATTCTGACTGTGTATCAAATAAATTATTCAGGGAACAATCTGGAAAAGACAGCAGTGTTACTTATCTGCCTCATGGGTTTCTTGCAAATAGAGCAGAATATCAAACACTTCCTTTATAAATCTCATGCTAAAGGTCAAGTGTGGTAAATTGCTGCAGCTGTACAGAAGTGAGTGGAACTAAAGCAGTCTTTAGCATAGCTCTACCTTACACTTCCATAGTAGATGACTCTGCATCGCATCTTTTTAGTGTTACTGGAATGTCCTTTATCTCATGTAAATCAGCCCCAAACATATTTAGGTTTAATTAACATACTTGCCCCCAAAATAGTTCTTTTTTCATTTCTTGGCTAAGAAAAACTGCTAAAATGGAATAAAAGGAGGGATACCTCAAACCATGGTAAAAAAAACCCTCATTGAGACCAGTCATACGTGTGTCACATGTTGTTTATGTGTTCTCCTTTCAAAGGCTGCAGTTGAGCAGTGAGACAACAAAACATCTCTTTTCTTTTTGCTGTTGATGCAATAACCTGGCCATGTAAAAGAAGGGAGAAGCTTGCGCTTGCCCTAGAATACTTAAACATGTCCAGAAGAGAAAAGCTTTCAAAATGACATGTGGAATGATCAGAGAAAAAACATGGCCAGGAGGGAGGCTGCAGCATGGGCAAGAAGTAGAAGGTGCACGTATCTCACAAACAGTAAAAAGAAGGTGGATGGAGACTGACTTTTCAGAATACTGTGAAGTGGGGCCTCAGAAGGCAGTGATTCTTTATGAAATGGGTTGTAGACTTAGGAACTCCTTGCCAAAGATGGTGTGGATTCAATAAGGTGGTGTATGCTCAAGATAGACTGGACTGGTACTAGAAGAGCAATCCTGGGATTATCTGTTAAGCAAAGAAGCTATACCAAGTTAAGGTCCCTCCTGAACCGTAAATACTCAGAAAGTAGCAAAGCATTAGAGGATAGTATTAAATGCTTTTCCCTTGTTCTTATTTTTCCTCAGGCTACTTTTCATGGCCCTAATTAGAGAATGAATACTGCACAGATGGTCCAAGATAACCCTTGGGCTGAACTAGCATGGTTCCTCTTCTGGAAACATGTAGCCAAGGCTAATAAGGGATGAAAAGAAACTACTCCAGTGGGTACAATGTGCAGTGTGCTGCAGTCCCAGAAGTTATTGAAAGATTAGTGGGGAGACAACAAATCTCAAATAAAGGGCTGCATTGCCAGTGCAGAGATGTGCTTATAAACCTATGTCCATTCGTTCTCTCCACCCTGAGCTTTCTTGGGTTTAAAAAGAGTAGCACCCTGGTTTGTGTTGTAATACAACCCAGCTTTTGAGGCTTTAAGCTCTTTGGGGAATTTTGAAAGTGGGGGAATTTCATTTTCAGGAAAATAGACAGGAAAATCCATCTGTAAGTCCCAACTTTTATGCTCAAGAAGCATACAACAAACTAGTGCTACAAGAATGGTGCTTCCAGGCACCATTTCCAGCATGATAAACACTCAGGACTCTTCCTTAGGTGTGTAGCCAGGAGAGACCAATCAGTTCAGCTGTATGGACTGACCAGAGGATCATAGGCATGGACCATCATATACAGAAATGGTCAGTGAGCACCACGGTGTGCAATTAATACTGCCATATCACCTCCAAACTTTTGTTTGGCCTCAGTGTTTAAAGACTTGTTTTAGACCTCTGTGTTTGCAGGTTCAAGTGAAAGGCAGGGATTCATAGGTGGGATGGTTGATTTTTCTGTGGTAGATATTAAATATGAGAGCTTACGACAGCCTGTTGCTGTAACACTTCCCCAGCTATGGGGTCATAGGACCCACTGGTTAGGAGATGCCTTCAGAAGAGTGCTGACAAGTGCTTTCAGAAAATATATAATCAACCCCACCCATGGAGCAGTTTGTACCTTAGAACATCCTCTTCAAGGAAATAACCTGGCAGCTTTAGCAAGCTGGGCCTGCTAGGAATTCCCTTGGAAGAAACCTTTGCTGTAGGGTCCCTCTGGTCCTCATTTCTTCTCCAAGAAGCACCAATAAGGCTGGTAATGCATAGAGCTACTGCCACATGGAGACATCTTCAGTGGGAATCAGTTTGAGACCATGTGCCTGAGGAACTCTTTATAACCAGTGTCGGAGACTAAGACTGCAATCGATGTTGAAGATAAGAGGGAATCAGTCTTTGGACCTCTGAATGTTCCTGCAGCTCAACCGCTCCAGCTCTGAAAATATCAACTTAACTTTATGCCTGCAGCTTACCTCTTTTTGTCCAAGGGATTAGCTAAAAAAATACCTTCACTTTGTTGCTGCAACAACGTCTATGTTTTGCCAACAGATGATACCTGCAGTGTTCACAAAAACATAAAGGAAATAAGAGGTAGGTTTGTTGCTATTGTTTGCCATAAGAGAAGTTACAGGTGAACTTTGGAATCCTCTGAAATGAAACACTATTCTGATTTATTTGGGAGCTGGCAAGGGAGGAATTTTGCAATTAAAAAGCATGTGTAATTTTGAAAATTAATTGTAGAATATCCTACAATATTTTCAGTTCTATAGAGAGAAGAATCATTTTGGCTCAGGTTTTTTTCAACCACTCTGAAACACAAGCCATTCCCAGTGACAATCTACCTAGTTCAAATAAAGCAAATGTTAGTTTTCCTATACAATGTCAGTCCGTTATTATCCTTCCTGTCTGAAGAAACATCTGAAGGTCTGGCATGAACACAGTGATGGGCAGAAGAGTCTGTGAAGTGCTTTGAATATTAAAACACACCGAGGAACGGGGATCCATGCAGGCCATCTGCCTAATGGCTCTGCTAAATAAGGATGCAGAATCCACATGCACACAGACCCACAGCATCATGTAACTTCTTTCATTTTCTTTTTTAGTTTCTTTCAGTGAGATCATCAGAAACAAAATAATAATATCCCAGTGTCTATGACTGTGCAGAATGTGTCAGAACTGTGCAGAGCCGGTATCGGCCTGTACAGTGCAAACCACTAAACAAAAAGCAAAGCAAAGTAACTTTAACATTTCAAACAGAAACAGTTTAGATCTATAGAGCACCAGTTTAGCTGGCGCAGTTAAGACTGTCTATTAGGCAAAGAGACAACTCAGAGCACAGAACTGGAAGGAAAAAACAGGGTCATCAATCTAACTTTTTGGAGGGCAGGTATCTTTTTGATAGATATAAGCTCAATAGGGGTCTAGAGAGAGCTCTCCCTCTCAGACTCAGATACAACAGGGCATACAACTCTTCTCAGCTGCACAAACTCTGAGCTCTTCAAACACTGGAAAAAGGAATCCAGGGCATGGCCAGAGTGCTTGAACCTCACAATTGGAGAGAATGATAATTTGGGTTTGTTAATGCTCTATGAGGCTAGGCTGGATAGAGCCTTGAGTGACATGATTTAGTGTGTGGTGTCCCTCCCCATGGCAGTGGACTGGAACTAGATGATCTTAAGGTCCTTTCCAAACCTTACTATTCTACGATTCTATGATTCTATGAAAAAATCACAGTTATTCAGTCTGGATAAGGCCTGTTTTACATCTGAAAAGGAAACTTTGCAAATAGTAACCAGACCCAGAGCCATGCTGATACTGCTGTGTGGATGTTTAAAAACAACTGAAGTGCAACAGTGTTTTGTGTGTGAAAACTATGCAAAAGCAATCAGTCTGGCAGATGTTTAGCCTATGTGAGCTAAGCAATTTTTATCTATTTTTAAAGTGGACGTACAGACCCAAGGCAAATGGCCAGCCTCCTAAGAGACAGCAGTAGTGTTGATAACAAAAAGGTATCCTCTTTTCATCTAGATCAAAAGATGATGTCTGGGCTGACCTGAAACACCTTTTTTATAAGTGGAAGTGTGCAGATATCCTCTAGCTGACATAGCTGCCCAGGGAACACACACAGATGCACTCCGTGAGCAACTAAAGCCAGTAATATCAGGATCACAACTGTCAGTTTTCTGCTGCCTTCTTTGAAATTGCATGCGACTGAGGTCCATTCCGAGCCTAAGAAATAGGATTAAGGACATCTATTTGAAAGTAGGAAACAGAATGAAAAGCCAAGGACTGCTCCCAGCTGACAGGACAGAAATGGATTAGCTACCTCAAGATTTGTGTCATTTCTCCCTCCCAGTGACTGCCTTTTCACTGATCCATGACCAGGCAGAAGTCCTCTGAACAGCAATCAAGGGAAATGAGAGCTAATGCTTTCCCACAGGTTTCTGAGCTGCACTTCCCAAAGTGCCAGAAAAGCTGTAGTCCTCCACTACCACTGTGGGGCCATCCAGAGCACATCAGGACCGGCCATAACATGGTACAGACCCTACTGCATCCTTCCAGCTTGGATATGCTTGTGCTCTAATGAGCTGTACTAGAATCCTGGTCCCCAGCAGCCCTGAATCTTTCTCCAGAGGGTGAAGCAGCAAGTAGCTGTTGCATTAAATATAGCTGTTCCACACAGCATCAGGCCTGTTCAGGACCAAAAGGTCATGGTATCTATAAGGAATACATATAATCTAAGTGAAAAGGCATGTCTTTTTGTTGTTTTTGTTTGTTTTGCTTTATTTTGGTTTAGCTGGGGAAAAGGGATGGGAAACGATCCTCACTTGCCTTCAAGCCTAGCAAAAAGTCTGGAACAGATGCACATTTCATAAGCATCTGTAAGATAACAAGTCACAGCAGCAACTCCTTCGTGTAGCAGCAAGGACGTGCGGATTTGTCAAGAATAAAATGCATTGAACTGATCTAATCTCCAGTTTTAGCAATGTAATAGGCTCCAAGAATAAAGGAAAAGTAGCTGTCACAAATCTTACCACTACAAAGGTTTTCAGACTGGTTGCATGTGACATTCTCATAAGCAAGCTGCAGCAGCATGGTCTAGGTGAGACAATGATCAATTGGGTGCAATAAGGTATCAGAAAGGTTATCAGTGGTGCTTTGTCAGAGTAGAAGGATGTAGAAAGTGGAGTTCAGCCAGGGCTGTTCTGGATTCAGTCCTGGCATGTGTTTTCATTACTGAATTAGATGATAGAAAAGAGAGTATGGTTATTAAATTTTCAGATGGCATAAAACTTGGAGGCACTGTGAGCACATGAGGACAGAGTCTGAATTCAGAATGATTCTGAAGTATTGTATAACCTGTCTGGGTGGGAAAGGGAAAGCTGAAATTCATCAGGGAAAAGTACAAGGTTAGAAACTTCAGCTTTTACAAATACACCGGTACCAAAAGTTGCCAACAGCAGCTCTGTAGCAAAGTGTGGCATCACAGTAGATGACAAGCTGAATTGCTTGTGAAAAAAGAGAAATCACCAAAATAAGAGAAATCACCAAAAAGAGTGAGCAATGTCACAACTCTCAAGATGTGCAGTAGTCCTTCTTTGGCACTAGGAAGACTTCAGATGCCATATGTTTGAATGTGACTGCTCAGTAAAGATATGTAGCAATAGTCCAGAGAAAAACTCTACCAGAGATAAACATGGCCAGGGTAGGGACACTGATGGGCTTGGTGTTTGTTCAACTTTAATGATTCTATTCTATGATCCTTGTAAAAAGCTCTTCAACAAGCTTCATGTATATAGAATCATAGAATCATAGAATAGTTAGGGTTGGAAAGGACCTTAACATCATCCAGTTTCAAACCCCCTGCCATGGGCAGGGACACCTCACACTAAACCATCTCACCCAAGGCTCTGTCCAACCTGGCCTTGAACACCACCAGGGATGGAGCATTCACAACTTCCCTGGGCAACCCATTCCAGTGCCTCACCACCCTTACAGTAAAGAACTTCCTCCTTATATCCAATCTAAACTTCCCAATCCAAACTTATAAAAGGCTTGTTGGAAATATATCTGCTTTTTTATATGTCAGGAACAAAATGATCTGCTTTCCAAGTCACTGTGGAATAAACCAATCAAACAAAAAAGTTTGCATTGCAGGAAGAACTTTCAGTTTGAACTTTTCAACAGTGAGATTTGTAAAGTACTGGAGAGATTTATCTTTAGACATAACTTTGTGCTAATGGTCTGACCCCAACTGAACCAATACCTTGGAAGTGAGAGTCACTACTGAGTGCAACTCCTTGTAAAGTTCATGCACCAAATGACTGGATGTGGGATCACTTTGGGAGCCTCAGCAGCAGTAAGCCTCAGGCTGGCTCTGTCAGACACTTTAATCTGACAAAACCCAGTGAGTTTCAGTACAGAGGCTCCGTGTGGGCTTTTCCACCTCGGCTTTTGTCATGGCATCAGTCGTTCCCCCTCTTGCTGTTTTCTTGCTGCCTGAACTGTTCAAGAAGAGTTTGTAGCTTCCCTACAGAAAGAGAAAAAGCTGAGATCTTTAACAAATATATCTATGGCATGGATGCAGTATTTAAGTCCATTTATTATCTGCCTCTTGGCTCATGGGAAGAACACTCTGAGAAGTGAAAAGCCTTTCTTTGTATTGCTTAGAGTGATCTTCATTAGACATGCTACTTAGGCTTTTGTTGCAAGTTGATGTGGTCAATGATACGGCAGTTGCTTGTGATAGATTGCTTTGTTTCTCCTCTAGTACCCATTGTCCAAGTGTAAGGAAACATGTTCTGTTGAACCTGGTGCCTCTGACAATGACTGATCCTATGTGCTCAATGATGATTAAACCAATTGATGAGCTTCTTACACCCACTCAATGTTGCATCACCAGAAATTGTAATTTCTGAAGTCAAACTGTCAAGTTCTGAGATGAGGCACAGAACACAGAGGCAGACAGAGAGGATGGTGGCACTGAGGTCCAGCCAGTGGCAAACTGAAGGAAAAGTAAGTAAATGTTGCGATCTAATCTTTTAGATTTATGGTAGCCATAGATTGCAGCCAAATACTTTAAAAACAGAAGGAGCCTTTGTTGCTTTCACTTTGCATAAAAACAAGGTGGAGTGTTAAAGTCATACCTTTGGGTGAGCTAGACTGCAGGTTTTGCAGACTTCAGGTGTAGAGAATCTGCCGTATCCTCAGGTGAACTCTCCAGCATTATAAATATGCAGCTTATCTGTAGTCAGAACTTGTCTGGCTTGAGCTACCAGCCTGTGAAGTGTTACATATTTGTATGTTAAATTAAAGAGCCCTCTGCCCTTATGTATATTATTCTCCCAAATTCCTGTTTGGAGCTTTCTTCACTCACTGCTTTTGCATTTCATTACTGCTCTGCTTCAAGAGTTCAAAGCAGTCTTATGCAATTCCAGGAGACAATGCTCTTTTCCTATGCCAGTCTGTTTGCAGTATGGGGTGAAGGAAGATGCATGCACAACTCCTATCAGTGCCGAATGTCAGCTTTAACAGTTCCCCCCTCTCCTTCCTCCCCCTCACCCCTGGGTATGGATTATATCTAGGTCTTTTCACCAAGGGCCTATATCCTAGCATTTTGCCATTCTTTGATATTACTGCTTGAAGTTTTAATAAGCAAAGGAAAAAGGGTGCTTAGCAACAATACAGACTGTACCACAAATACAGGATAAGCAGTTTGAGATTAGATTTTAATGCCACCACAATGACAACACCAAGATCTAGTTATTGCTCTGCATAACTAAGCCGCTAACACAGTTGCAAGAATACAGCAGCACATATGCACTATTGGGGTTTCCACTTTAGGAAGTGGGATTTTGAAAGCAATCAGGACTAAGGAAGAGGTGACAGACAACATGGTGTCAGGACAGAATTTCTTCTAGCTGAATAACTTATTCAGTCTGCTCAAGCACCTTGATGTATGGCCAAAGTGCCCTCACTTGCATTAATTTCTCAGAGTATCTATCTCTTGATCCCAACAGCCTGGAGAATTAGGGTAAATGTATTTGCACTGTTTATTAAAGATTACATTTTCTTGCAGGCTTTAACCCCCCTTTTTAGCTCCATTTACTCCCAGGCATGACAGGTGTGTTATTAACAGATCCAATCAGGCTTCAGATATTATGGCTGTGTTTTCTGAGCGAGGACTAGTTAAACTAAGCATGGGAAACCTGATCAGCCAAAACAAAGGGTGAACGCTGTGAGATGTTATGAACCCCCCACACAAGCTAAAGTCAGCTTGCCCTATGGGAATCACTGGCCAAGAAGCAGAAAAGAAAGATAGCCGAAATTTGGAATGGGTTCTCAAGCCCAATGCACTGTTTTTTCTGCAATGTAGGATCCAAAGATAGGATGAGAAGAGTTTGACATGGGACATAAGAAACTGTGTACCACTTGTGTAAGATGATGTCTGGAAAGATTCAGTGTATTAGGCAGAAGCCTCTAAAAAAGATCACAGTTACTAGAATTTCTTTCCCACTTGTGTCCCAAAACAGGCAAATAACCTTGTCTTTGCCTGTGGCCCAGTGCTGGTACTGTCTTTATACTCACCTTCTAAACCAAACAAGCTTTAGAAAAGCAGGATTATTGCACATATTGATGGGGTGGGAGGAATAGCAAAATAAGACAACAAACTAGTTTGAGTCCTAAGAATGAATCAATAGCAAAACCAAGAACAAACGCCCAGTACTTCATCATCCTTAGTGTTGCCACCTTGATATATCCCTGTCTGACCTAGCACCAGTTTCACACACTGCACCTTATGCTGCAAATCTCCTCTGAAAAACAACCAAGGGTAAAAGATTAGCAGTTCGTTGTCCTGCTCCTTCATCTCTGACTGTCCATGCTGCCACAGGAAGAGCCAAGTAAGCAAGACACACAATCCCTTTACTCCTTTCTCTCCCTCTACTCTTTTCTTTCACATCTTAGAAATAACCAGCTGCAGGAAACAAACTGGTGTTAGTTATTGCATGCCTGTTATTGCCATGCACTGATTTATCACTGTGTGATAAACTTCTGTACTGAATCTGGTACCACCAAAAAGTGACAGCAGGTTTGAAAGCTTCACAGAGATCAGGGACAGAGCAGTGCAGAAATGACTTCATGCTAAGAATATCTGGAGTTGTGCTTTTGTCACCAAGTAAAATTTCTGCACTGATTCAGATCTTATTCTCCTTGTGCCAATCTTTGCTATGGGGAGAAGAAAATGACTGAACAAGAGACTTAATAGTCCATGTACCAATGTCTTAAGCTCTTTCTCTCTCTCTTTGTCTGTGAACTCTGGAAGAACATGTTCAGCTCCCAGCAGGCCTGACTCTTTCTTTCCAGGAAAGACACAGAGCTGCAGCTTTCTGTATGTTGGCCAAAGGAGAAATAGGAAACAAAGGAGAGAGGGCAAGAAAAGCATTGACAAGGGAATGAGAGGCTGGTGATGAGAAAATAATGAAAAGCAAAGATAATGTCAGAGGGAGTAGCCACAGAGAAAACACCCACCAAGAGCAAAGCTAAGCAGAGGTGGGAAGAAAATGCTGATGAGAGAGGGGAGGAGAGAGCAAAATGAAACAGAAAGGAGTCTCAGCAGATTTTCATAATGAAACACTGATGAAGCCATTTGTGATTATAGGCAGGGATTCTCAGAAAAGTTCCCTTGCAGGAAGTTAACATACTCGTATTTTAATGTCTCTGAACATTTTCCCAGCCTCAGTAGAATAGGAAACTGTTTTTGCTGGTGCTGAATGCTCTAAACCTGGGCTACACCCTACATCACCAAGCTCCATTGAGCAACACCACTGAGATCTGCTCTGGAAGGACTGCCACATCAACTCCAGGTCCATGCTGCTTCCAGAAGGCGTGACAATCCTGCACTGTAACTGTTATTCAGGAGAAGCAGGGTAAGAAATATGCTATGTCCTGTGAATTCAATAGAGAGATCACTTGCATGATACCTTGTGGGACCTAGACACAGATTGGTTCTTATCCAAAGACAGATGCCTGAGTTGATTCAACCTGTGTGTTGGATGTAAAATACCATGTAAAGTAATGAGTTTCTGAGCTACTTGAAGTAGAGCCAGATCCACAAATCAGTATGGCCTTAAATGTTTCCTTAAATCTCAGGAGGGTGCAAATAAACAGTACAGGTTGTTGCTATTTACACACCACCAGTTCTTTACCTGACTTTATTCTCCCAGACAAACTGTTGTTCATTTTATCAGATTGGATATTTGGCTGCAACCTTTCATGAGATAGGTCTATGCAGCTATAAATAACAAAAGGTTATAGCTGTCCCTGAATGAATTTTTGAAGGGTATATGCCACTGTTCAATACTGGTGCCAAAAAAAAAGACAACCAGAAAAATCACCTTAGAGCAGAGAGGAAGCTTTTGAGCTCCACAGATTCCATCAGACTTTTCCTGAAACACATTTTCATAGAATCATGGAATCATAGAATAGTTAGGGCTGGAAAGGACCTTAAGATCGTCTAGTTCCAACCCCCCTGCCGTGGGCAGGGACACCTCACGCTAAATATCACCCAAGGCCTCGTCCAACCTGGTCTTGAACACTGCCAAGGATGGAGCATTCATAACCTCCCTGGGCAACCAATTCCAGTGCCTCACCACCCTAACAGGAAAGAATTTCCTCCTTATATCCAATCTAAACTTCCCCTGTTTAAGTTTTAACCCATTACCCCTTGTCCTATCACTACAGTCCCTAATGAAGAGTCCCTCTCCAGCATCCCTATAGGCCCCCTTCAGATACTGGAAGGCTGCTATGGGGTCTCCATGCAGCCTTCTCTTCTCCAGGCTGAACAGCCCCAACTTCCTCAGCCTGTCTTCATACAGTAGGTGCTCCAGTCCCCTGATCACCCTTGTGGCCCTTCTCTGGAATTATTTTGCTTATACAGTTGATTTACATAGAATAAATCCATCTCAGTCACTCCTAGAGGACTGACATCAGTTGCCTAGTTTCAATGAGTCATATAAAATGACAAGAAATAGCCTCTGATCTTTTCAGAGCCTCTGCTGCAGGCTCCGGGGAGAGGACATTCCAGTGGATTCCCCTCAAAATTGCATGAATAGTAGTGGCATCCCCAGTGAAGGTTCATCAGCTCTCCAAAAGATGCTGGAAGGGACCACACATGGTTGTTTCCCAACCAAAGTGTTCACAGGTTCCTTAGAAGACAGATGTTCTTGGGCAGACTCTCCAGTGAGTTGAAGAGCAGCAGCAACTTTCCAGATTCTCCAGATGCTGAAGGGATTGTGCCTGTTCTGTTGTCACTCACATCCAGATAGGTGAGGATCCTGAGCTGGCTGAGGGATGCAGGAACTCGGTGAGGCTGTTGCTGGCAAGGTGGAGGCTGTGCAGCCTTTGGAATGCCCCCATCTCTGGGGGCAGAGAGCTCAGGCTGTTGTTGCTCAGAGTGAGCCTCTCCAAGTGGCTCAAAGTGCCAATCTCAGCAGGGATTGTCTTCAGGTTGTTGGAGTCCATGTAGAGGCAGGTGAGGTGCTGCAGGTGGCTGATGTCATGGGGCAGCAGGTCCATCTGGTGCCTCAGACAGCTCTCACATTCTGGGTTCATCTCCAGAACCTGCAGCTTGTCCAAACCAAAGACCTGCTTAGGAACCGACACCAGCTCTCTGCCTGAGATCTGGAGTTTCTTCTTCCCTTCCTGCTTCAGATTGTGCTCTGTAAGGTACCTCCAGAGTAGATTGGGGTACTAGAGGCACATCCCAAAGAGGTGGCTGCATCCATTGCCCTACCAGAACTGTGGCTGGTTGAACTGAGATGATTTGTTGTACGTTCCTTGGGCAACCTCCGAGACATTTGGTGGATAAAAGCCCTCTGTCAGCTTTCCTCTCTACCAGGCACATTACCAACACACATGCAGAGTATTTGGGTTGCTCAGATACACTCCATTGAGCAAACACTTGGCATTCTCACTTGATCAGGTGTTTCCCTTCCAGCTCTGCAGTGTACAGAAAGACCAGCTCCCAAGCTATTACGTTGCCTCTTGTGGTTGCAGCCAGGGAGCTGATGCAAGGATCTGTCAGCGTTCAGAAAGTGGAACAGCAGTGCTCTGACTGATTTTCAACAGATCAGTTTAGATCTTTGTTTGTGGGTAGTTCTCTCCAAGCACCAAGGGTGCTAGGAATTCACATCGGTCAGTCCCAAGGGATTGAAATGGAAGCAGGAAGGCTAGGTAAATAAAGCACACGGTAAATGGGACAAGATAAAGCAGATGGTAAATGGGATGAGAAGAAAACAGACTCACAGATGATGGCCTGGGAGCTGGGAACCATTAACACACCCTGTCCTCAGGTCAGTTTGTGCCTTTAACATTCAGAAAACACAAGAAAGAATCAGTTTTGAAATGTGGAAGTCCTCCTCCCTCCTGATGAGTGTATGACCCCCTGCATCACAGAGACACCATCTTTCTTGTGCTGCACTTGCTCTGGCATATTTAAGAGCTAATTTTCATTCCTTTCTGGCATAGCTTTTATAGGAGATGTAAAATGCCAGGCGCATCCCAAGCCATCCCACGTGATGATGTAGAGCATTTTCCTGGAAGGAGAAAATCATGAGTTTGAAGCCTCAGGCTGAGAAAGACCACCTCTTTCCTTCATTCTGCAGTCCTTAAGGATTTCACCTAAAAAACGCTTAGGATAACCATTTCAAATGCTTTTGAAGCAGAGAGGTCCCCATAGCATCCCACATACTATTAAAGGTAGAAAACAATGTGTTAGACGTATGGTCTAAGCAGGTCTACAAAGCCAAGTCTTGTAAAAGGAGAGTATGTGAGCTTTGCTTTCCTACTCTGGCCAATGGCTGCACAGATGGACAGTTAGCACTGGAAGCTCTCTATCCAGACAATGCTGAAAAGAGGATTTTGGTATCATTGTTCAACCCTCTGAACTTACACTTCAGGCTCTGCTGGTTTTTAGTTCTCTTTCACCCTGAAATACAGTCTTTCAGGGCTATTGCATACAAGCTGTTACCCCTGACTTGGATTCAAAGTGCAAACCCTACTAAAACCAAGCCCTGAACTTCCTCCAGATTCATAGTCAGTGTCTGTAAGAGAAAACTGTGTCACTTGCCTTAGTAACCAGCAGAGTTGTGAGGCTGCTTTGGCTCCTGGGATGCCTGAAGAAGGGCCTGCTGGGTTTCCCAATACAAACTGGTTATCCATACAAGCTGGTGTTATCACAGCTGAGTACATAATGTCTTGAGTAGATCCTGGGAGCACTGAAAATGGTTACTTCTGCTGTTTAGGGTCATCATTAACGTCAATGTGATCTGAAGGCTGTGCTAGCTGCATCAAGAAAGGGTGGACTTGTTATAAAAAATGATTCAGCAGAACTCAAGGAAGTCTAATAGGTGTTTATAAGTAACAATGGGTACAATAACTTGGAAATATGTGTACATTAGAGATGACTACAGCAGACAAGGAAAAGTGAGATTTTCACATGCAGGGGAAAGCTGGTTATCAGAAATGACAGGCTTCACAATTAGCCATAAAAATAAGACTCAAAGTTAAACTCAACTCCATCAAGAAAGTGCTGAAAAGCTATTGCACTGAAAAGTCAGTTCAGACTTGGACAAAAACCATCCCCAACATTACTAAGGGGAAAAATGTGTTTCTAAGAACACATTGTCAAATGCATCTGTCCTGTGAAACAAACTGATTTGCTGTGTGTGCTGCCTTCTGTTAAAACAGGCTTCTCTCCTTCAGACAGCATGCCACGCAGAGCCAAAGCTGTGGTCAGAGAGAGGGTTTTGTGATGTTGGGCACTGTTCTGTTGTGCTTTTTCACACCTGGAGTTTGACACAGGGTTTTCCTTTACAAAGTGGCAGGTTCTTTTCTGCTCCAACTAGCAGGACATCCTTCTTCCTGATGCTGATAGCTGGCTCATTGGGAATGTCAGAATATGATTAATGTCCCTCCGTCAAATTGTTCCCTTGCGCTTCCTACATAAGGTTTATGATCTAAAATGTAAAATAACAGGAGCCCATATTTCCAACATATGATCCCCCCAGAGACCCAGCCAGGATATTCTTAATCTCAGCTCAGACAAACTCCAGCAAGAATATTGCCATCATCAGTATTCTTGAGCCAAGTTTCACAAGATGTAGAAGTGAAAATAGTGAAAATCTGTGTTGTAAAGCAACTCTGAGAACCAGTCTCCTGTTCATCGTGTCTTCATGATTTTCTAATAAGTTGCTTCTATTTCACAAGTCAGAAGACAAAAATCTGTTTGTGACTTGCAGGTTTAAACCAAAGTAATGAAGCTAAGCAGGCTTTCTTTTCTTAATTCAACTTCATTTACAAAGGTGTTGAAAGCAGTCCAGACCCTGAGGAACCATTATTACCCTAAAGCCCTGAGGTGCTGAAACGGGAACATAGGAGACAATAGGGTGTCTGATGCGGAGACTCTTGTCCCAGCAGTGCTGGCTCTGCAGAGACAGCAGCAAGGAGGACACCCCATGGTCTCTGCTGGATTCTCACCCCTGTACATGGCTGCAGATTGGGGCAGAAACCTGCCTTTGCTCCTATGCTGCTCTTCCTCCCCATGCCATGGAGCAGCAATCTTAGCCCTCTTCAGCACTGGACTGCAATTCATGAAAGAGGTGATAGTGGATATTTACAGTTTATGCTGTTACTGTCAAGTTAGTGCAGTCATTTTAAGAAAATTTACCTGTTATTTCCTGGCATAATGGAAGTGCAGGTTCATGCCACAACCTTGTCTCTGCCTCTGATCTGCCTGACTGCTAGCCACATAGCATCCAGCATCTCATCGTCTGTAACACATATATCCCCACACCAACTCAGTGGGAACATGAATCAGTAATGGTGGAAGACAAAGACAGGTGCCAAAAGATCCTTTTTACATGAAGACCTATTTAATACAGGCTAAACAGCCAAGGGTATTTTAACTGACTACTTTGGGATGAGCTGAATTGCTCTCCAGGCCCCACAGCTCACATCGAAGCCACCAAAATGCAGATTCCATGGCCTGAATCTGAATCCCACTGTGAGAGACTAAGCTTGGGATTCAGGTACCTTGACATAAGCATCTTGCATCATTTGACAGGATACATAATCTCCTCTAGGGTCACCTACTGCAGATGTGGAAAGATCCTCTTAGGTTCTACATCATATCTGCTAGTCCCCTGTCAGTATCTCTGGCACTGAGATGATGTTGATGGATGATGATACCCAGCCATGCTTCAGCACCAAGTCCTGCTCCAGAAGCTGCCAAAATGCAATCTACAGCAGAGCAGAGCTTGACCAGCATTAGTCAAGCTCTAATGAATTAGACCACATTAAAAGACTGAGCCGTCATGAAACTCTGTTTTCTTTTTAAATATATTTTTAATGATTTGGTTTTAAATTGCCTAGAATGTAAAATCTATGCTCAGCTCACAGCCAGTTCTGTGGTCAAAGCACAGAGCTTGAGCTTTGCTGCTGCAGCATATTTATTGTCTCTCTGGAAAACACACATTTGGTTTAGTCCTGAACAGAGCAGTGTTGCTTTGATTACACATCTCCAAAGGAACATGTAGAACAGAGTTCAGCCTTACGCAGTTTAATTACCCTGTGTTAACAACAAAACATGGAAAAAGGACAGCTCAGGAAAACAGCATCACAAGGCTGTAGTGAGGAGAACCACTCACAAATGACAAAGGAGGAAAATAATCCATTCCCTGCCATAGTTTCCAAGAAGCAGCTAATTCAAAACTGGTTAGAAAACAAATAGCAATATTGTTTATTATCAATGATCATTATTTATAATGATTCAAATTTATAGATAATGTAATTATCTATAATTAACAAATTAATAGTTGTTATTAATATTCATTATTAATATTAATAACAGATATTAAATTGTTAAATAATTTAACATCAAAAAATATTTTCCCCAAATGTTCCTGTTATTTAGGTTTGGTTTTTTTGACAGGCAAAAATTTTTAACAGAATAATGGTCTGTTTGCTATAATTGCAATGATTTGCACACTTGATTAAAAAGAAAAAGAACAACCCAGAGTGATGCCATGTACCTCATGCATCATTAACACTTTTTAAATACAGAAATAATACATTGTCTGGCTATCTAATGCGATTTTAACAGTATATCCTCTTACCACAGGACCAGCCACAACAAAATCCAACAAAACCACCATCATACTCCTTGGTTTAAACCTCAGACTCAGTGAGAAGACTTTATAGTGATGTAGAGACTCTGTTGCAGAGATAGGAACATTGAGATCCAAAAACCTTCTCTTATTCAAGAGCAGTTGTAATGAGGCCAACAGCGTTGTCTCTGCCCTACCTGCCAGCTCCTGCCTTCATGGTCACCTTGCGAGATGCTCAATAGACAATACATGCCTTACCTTCCATCACACACCATCACCTGCTTAGGCACAGAGGCATTTTGTGTAGGGCAGCTTCTGACCATTCCCAGGGCTGTACTTGTCCATTTACTGGCTACCCACATGGCAGACCTCATTTGGAAAGTAATCTCAGGCCAAAGATGGCAAATACACATGAACAGACTGAGGGAAAACTGCTGCAATTCTTGAAACCCTGCAAATAAACCCATTCTTACCTTCTATTGCAGGGCACATTCACATAGGGCTTGCTTCTGTAAGCTCTGGCAGCTACAGAAGCCTCCCTTTGATGACTACATCCATAGAAACTGGGAGGCTATAAACACAGGTCTTGATCTGGGTCTGCAGCATGTGTTGCTTACTCCCCTCACCAGCAACAGATAATGCTTGGTAAATGCCATTTGACTGGCTGGAGAGAAACCAGGATTTAAGAAAAAACCACTAAAATGGCACCCACTGAATTAGGGCACAAAGACAGTCTGGGATGTCTCCAGGAACAGGCTGAACTGACAAGTGTAAGCTAGGGAGCATGCTGGAGCAAAGGGGATTAGGCTGCATCCCCTTCTCCATGTGGAGAACTTGCAGAGCTGTAGTGTGTGCCCTACCCAGGCAGGTTTTTCAATTGTTATTAAAGATGCAGGTGTGTCCCTCACATTCTTAACACAGATTCTTGTCAATGGCTCCAACAGACATTCAGATGAATAGGGTTGTCCAAAAAAAAACCCTAGATACCACTGCACCATCTCATCCATTGTGGGTTGGACTAGATGACCTTTAAATGTCCCTTCCAACACAAATTATTCTATCGACTCTATCAAATCTGTTTAACATCATTATGTATCCACCCTTCTCATGGTGCACTGGAATATACTGAAACCTATGACATGCGTGGCACACACAGACATACATGAGGAGAGACAACCTACAGAGGCTGAAGAGTCACTGTCATGACAAGAATTAAATGTCACTTTAACATAACCCAGTCAACACATCTGACTGCCATAAATCCTACTCATTGCCATCACATCTTTTCAAAATGATGTCTCATGCCATGCTGACAGACCTCTCTTCAGAAGCAATCCTTGTTTTACCTCACCACCGGAGGGGTGAAACCTCACTCAGCCTGGACTAGGAAAAAGGGTGCTGTTAAATATGTGACTTGCTTAGTACTGAAATACAGCAAACTGACCTAAGATGCAGTACAGTAACAGATATACCATTGAGAGTTACTTGAAAGCAATAAGCTTTTCACATCATTTTTTCACTTTGATTGGTCTTTCCATAGCAAGAAACACAGTAAAATCAAATCAAAGAGTTTATTTGCACAGGAAATAGCAAAAATAGCACCATTAAGAGCTACACAGTAAAGACTTTGTTTAACCCTCACATGAGAACATGTTATTTCATTTTTCAGTAAAGAAGAGGCAAATTTTATCTGCTACTGGGTGAAAAAAAGACTCCAAGGCTGGCAAAATGTTATATCTGGGCTTTAGCCTCAGGGTCTGACTCTGGGATGGTTACAGACATCTGTGGCTTCTGCTTGGCTTAGCCAGCTTGGAAGCACCATGCCATATGAATGTGCCAGCAGGGCAGGGTGCCTCTCTGCTGTCTCCAAAAGACCTGATGAGATTTCCAGACACATTCAGCACTAAATGCCTGTGTCAGGTTCATCGCTCTCATCTCTCACTACAAACTGCTTTGTACAGAAGAGTTTTGAAGCTGCAGCTGCTTTGTTGGCTGGCCCATAAATCTGGGCTTTTCAGACTCCATCCCCTCTACTTTCTTTGTATTCTCAGGTTGATTTTGGCAATTAGCTGACAGGGGAAAAGGATGTGGGTCTGATGTATTGCTTTTGCCCTCAAACACAGTTTCCTCCAGGTTTCTCAACACCTCTTTGCTCTGACTCTCTCATCAGAGACCAACCTCATCCTCAAACAGTCTGCAATTCTTTACCTACCCTCTAAAACATCATCTTGCCAAATTATTGTAGTGGATCATTCAAAATGGTGAGTTAGGTCACACTTGGCTTCCTGAGATTAACACCAGGGGTCTTCCTGTGCTGCTCTGGCTGATTTTTGGGTGAAGCAGTGGAAGGGAGCGGTGTGTGCACTGACAATGAACGGCGGATTTGGCATCCCTGAGCTGATAGGGGACATCATGGAAGCTTTTTGCAGATGCATCTCCCCAACAGAAGGAATTTAAGCTCCATCTGGTAGGACTAAACCATCTGAGTATTGAAGTTCTTGCACAAGGAGCAGTAAGGAGGTTTACATCGTCTATGTGGTCTCTTCAGGCCTTAGTGTGAGATCACACATGGTCCCATTAAAAAGATCTCCAATAGTATACAGATTCATTTATGGGCAGAAGAATATTACATTTAATAAGCATCTTTTGGGAAACACACACTGGCAACTCATAACTGTCCATTGTGAGGTGAACATACTGGAGACCTCTTTTCCAGCTTTGGCATGGCTTTACCTACCTCGCCTCCATGTGAGAGGCAAAAAGCATCAACAAGCCTGTGATGAACCTGTGTCTCACAGTTAATGTCATGGGATACAGGATTTGATTGCAGTTTCAAGGGTGAGGGGTAAAGCTTCGGAAAGAGGTAACCAAGATAACAAATTGTTGACATTGGAATGGCTTTGCATAAACAGCTACACAATGCATTGGTATTATATGCTCTTCAAAAGAGGAAAATCCACTTACTTTTAATGTTTTAATATGCCCTGATGCTAGAGGAAACAAAAAACAAATTCACATATCACATCAAAGATAATAATAATTATTATTATTATAATTCATAAAAATAATCTGACCGACCGGCAGCATTTGTTGGCTTTAGAAGGCCTCCTATGAAAGAAACACAGTTGAAGGCATCTGAGAGCTCTTGGCAGGTGGGATGAATTCAAGTTTCAAAGACAAGTCTGGGAATAACCCCTGCATGCTATGGCCCTTTGATGTTGACAGGTCTGGCAGCCAGGCTTGCATAGTAAGCACATTGTGTGGGGTCACACTGTCCATTAGCTCCTGGAGGTCCCTGTGGACCCTTGAGACCAGGCACACCAGCTTCACCTTGAGGGCCTGGTGGTCCTGGCATCCCATCTTTGGCATAGCCAGGCTCCCCTGGGAGACCTAAAACAAAACCAAAATGCCCTTTTGTGAGTGATACTTGCAGGGTGCAGTAATCAGCAATGTAGCATCACAGGAGATGGCTTTGAAGCCAAACAGGGATGTGGGCATCACTTTCCACAGGTATGGGTCTGGCTGGCATGTATCTAAAAGGATATGACAAGTGTATCTCATCTGAAAGAAAGATTTCCACCCCCTATAGCATCCTTGGGCTGCACAGCTCCAGTATAGCTGTTCTTCCTGTATCACCATGTTGAAGCTGTGCAGCTACCCAATGACATATAGTCCTCATAGAGAGGTGGTGAGGATGGTAAAGCTTGAGGTAAGAGCCAGCTTTGGGACATAGCTCATTCATACAAAGCATTCTGGGTCCATTGTCATTTTAAGGAAATACAGGGCTAGAATGGCAAATGCAGACCATGGGTTTAGGAAGGCTTCCCATAGTTTCCTCCCCAAATAAAGCAGGGTGAAGGCAAAACTGATCAATGATTCCTAATTTCAAATTACAGACAAAATACATTTGCTGCTTCTTTGTCAGCAAAGGTAAAACACAAGCTGTGTGCCTGAAACACAGGTGTTAGAGATGACCTTTTATACCATCTGAAGCTGCCTGAACCTCTGGGTTCAGCTTGGTCACAACAAGATTCTGGCAAGAGCAGGTAGGACTCTGCACAGTGTATCTAGTAATTAAAGCTTCACTCTGGATTTGTCCCAAAGGCCAGTTAACCTTGCTGTTACTGAGGTGGATCATTATACCTGTCACTCAATCCAAGGAAATAAAGGTGGCTAAATATGATGCTAGTGATATATTTCTTCACCTTGGGGCACTTTCTACAGAAATGATGTATGCCATGTTTATGTTATCCTGACTGACGGTATCCAGCATACAGATGCTGGAGAGGGGACTTTTCATCAGGGATTTTAGTGATAGGACAAGGAGTGATGGGTTCAAACTTAAACAGGCGAAGTTCAGGTTAGATATAAGGAAGTTCTTTACTGTCAGGGTGGTGGTGAGGCACAGGCACACATTGCCCAGAGAAAGTGGTGAACGCTCCATCCCTGACAGTGATCAAGGCCAGGTTGGACAGAGCCTTGGGCAACATGGTCTAGTGTGAGGTGTCCCTGCCCATGGCAGGGGGGTTGGAACTGAATGATCTTAAGGTCCTTTCCAGCCCAAACCATTCTGTGATTCTGTGATGCTAATATAGCAGAGACCTGTGTCCTTGTAGCAGTTCTGAGTGATGTGTTTTGTGGGATTGTCTGAATAAACACACCTGGAATTCCTGGAGGACCTATTTCCCCTCGCTGGCCAACACCAGTGTCTCCTTTATCACCCTTTGCTCCTCTTTCTCCTATAGAGAGGGAAAGAAAAACAATGAACTGATGAGCAGAATTTAATACTACTACCACTGGTCTTCCATCCACACTGAAACCAATATATTTGCTAAACATAGTTCCTAATTATGGCCAGTCCTCAGAGATGGGACATTAAGTGGGAATGAAGACATGCCCCGCTTCAGTTCTGACCAGAGGTGGAACACACCAGCAACTGCTGGTCGCATTCACCGCCTCTGGTTCAACAGACTGAGACTGCTTCAAAGTCATCCATCTGAGGATCACTTAGATGCTACTAAAAGGAAATGTTGATGCCAAAGTGCAGTGGACATATCCCTTTATCACACTGCTCAAACACACCAAATTTCTCTTACCTTTGGGACCAATAGGTCCAGGTGGCCCTTCAGACCCAGTCTGTCCAGGCCGGCCAGGCTCTCCTGGAGGGCCAGTTCTTCCTGGGAGTCCTTCCTTCCCGGGGGGACCAGGAGGTCCTGGTCTGCCATGGGACACTTTGACATGTGCAGGCTGTATCTGAGCCAGGAGATAGGCTAACTTTGCTGTGAAGAGTGGGAAATGGGTTTGTTAGACTAGAAGATCAGTGCTCTAAGAGATGGAGCGACAGAACCAGTGGCCCCATAAAGTCCAAGTACTGTCACAGGTCAATTTTTCAGGGCCACCCATTTGCTGTCCACATACAATCCTTCCCCATAAGCCATGATGGTGACTCCATAAGCCTCTCTATATTAATTAAACCTAATTTCTCAATAACTTTAAGCATCTACTAGATTTCATACTTAACCCTAAACACTTCTCTCATCCTCTGCTCCTTGTTCACCAAGGATCTGAAATGTCTCCTCCTTTAGCTGTGCAGCCAGCGGATTTGTGTCAAACTGGAATCACTGCTGCTCTGAAAAGAAAAGCCTATTTCCACTGCTTCTGCTACACAGAAAAAGATACTACATGTCTGCTTTGTAAGGAGAAAGCTTACTTTCCTTTTTCTCGGATGTAACACGTGGGGTTAAAGCTAATGTATCCATCTCTGGCTGTGAAGTCAGAAACTTAACTAAGGCAGCTCCCTGTGTCAGCATATCCTCCAATTTCCAAGCAGGCACACTGCTTGCCACTTCCATATTAAGACCCCGAACAGCCTAGAGAGCTCTTAAGACATACTCAGCATCACAAAAACATCCGACAGAACAGAGAAGGATTTTCTATCTGCCTTTCATTGATCCACAATCTTGAATGCTTTTAGATTGGCATGGAATTTGAAGTGTGAGAGTGTGTAAATAAAACCCTTGAAATAAATCACTCCATTGAACCATGATCTTCAGCATGGGAAAATGCCTGCAGCTATGTGTCAGCTTCTTCAAGAAGCAACGCAGCTCTGTGTTTCACTGTAGATGGGGTCAGTAGCAGCCTGAAATTCATGTGCCTTGAGAGGGGCAGTAGCCCATTGCCATTCTGCCCCCTTTTCTCACATTGATGAGTGCCACATCCAGAAATCAGAACATTTCTCCTCCAGCTGGGACCTCAAAAGCAAGTTTATGCTCTACTACAATTACTTTCCCTTCCAGGTCCCCAGATTAAGCTGTTTGAATTTGTATCTTCTCTTGTGCTACTGCCTCATAATTCCCAGGCATCTGCAGGAATGTGTCTGCAGCAAAGCTGTTTTGGTAGCAAAGACATAAGGTGCTTAGCACAGGCAATGGCCTTGGCCTGAATAAGGGAGAAAACCCCTGTGCTATGGCTTGGAACATCAAGCTTGGGGATTGGTAAAGCTTGCTAAGCACATTCCATTTTACACATTCCTCCTTCCAGTCAGGCTTGTTGCAACATTGCCCTCCATAAGCAGGAGGGGTTCGGGTGCCACCACAGCTATGGAGAGCATCTTTCACACTCTCAGATACATTTTCAGGATTCCCAGAGCTGATTACTTACCATCAAGCTGCTTGTCTAACTCCTCCTGGATGAGCCTTCTCAAAGTCTCTAGAGATGGGGACTCCCCCTAGGGAGTAATAATGACAGCAATAGCAAGACATAATAATCACAGCCAGGGGATGTGCAAATTGAGCCCTCCATAATGGGTTTAGTGGGTTGCATTTCATTAGCCACAGCATACATAGGACTATAGGGATTGTCTGAAAGATGTATGTAAAGGAACTCAAAACATCCACAATTCCCAATCTGCTGGCAAGCCATGGGATCAGTGGTGCAAGAGGGGAGCCTGGTCAGAGGCATAGCTGGGCACTGGCACCACCTCCTTCCTAGAGAAAATCTCCCTCCTAAAGACTAATAGGAGAAGCAGTAGAAATCAAATCAGGAGATGTCCTCTGCCCTACTAGATCATAATAGAAAGCCTACCTCCTTCTTCAGCACTGCATATTTCCTTGCAGAGAAAAGCATGCATGCCCCCAAGGTACTTAAGGTGGGTATCTAGACTTGCTACAAACACTTGCACTGGATGTTTTATCTCAGGGAACAGCAAACAGTTTATGCACATGATACCTATTCTAAATGAGTACAGAGTACAAGGTTCTGCCTGATTTCAGGCTGTTGAAGGGAAAGGGAGGATGTGGCTGCCTGGCCTTGGTACCCTACCCAGCCTCTTTCAGCCTGACTCTCAACTCTTTTGTTTGATGTTGCTGTAAAAGCTGTCAGAACTCAAAGTAATGTGAACAAGTCTGAATGATGCAATTGAAAAAACACAAGGAAAGCATTTTTGGTAGGTGGAAGCAGAATTTTCCAGGTTGTGGCTTTCTAATGAAATAAAAAAGTAGTTTTAGGGTAACCAGACTTTTTTCTTTGCATAAACTGGAAAGAAAAGATTTAGCTATATGTAAAAAATAAACCATTTTGAACCAGCACGATCAAATGCTTTCCTCTGTAAACTGTAAAGTGAGATGCTTCACTTGAAATATGTATTTTCTTTTTGGCTTAAATTATTCTTTGAATTTCTTCCAGTTTCAAAAATAGGCTCTATTTTTTTGTGTATGAGTTACTTGCATGAAAGTGTTTTTCCCTCGCACCTATCCTTTTAACATACAAGGGTGCAGTCTGTGTCCTTTATATTTATAAAGACCTAGTGACGTCTTCTGAATCAGAAATTACTCTTCATTAAGAAATGTGGCTTTTATTAAATAGAAACATTTCAATTTCAATCAGTAATATACTGCTGAGAAGTATAGAGTTGGTCTATTTGCTGACTTCTTCCCAACACAAATTTTGCATGAGAAAAAGATATGTTTGTTGATGACAAAAGAAACAATTCTGTCATTAAGCACTAACCATTTGCGATGGCTCTTAGTGAATATCCCAGCTATCAAACACGATTGTGGAATGTACTTTGAAGGCGTACAAATTATCTTTTCAAGTTTTAACTTTATTGGTTGCACCAAGTGCCTATAATCATCACCGGATTTCATTAAATCGCTATGTTGTTGAGACACACAAAGAAATGCTTTGTCTAAAATTTACCCAGTTTTTACAGCAGAGATTATTTCACTCTTTATTTCCCTCTGAGACGATCTCAAATTCATTCTCAGGATAGGCATAATGGCTTCACTAATGCTGGTAGTATTTCTCATTCTTCTAGATACATTTCCCTAAGGCAGTCTCAGTAGTGAGACTGTTTCCCGTTAGAGACAAAAAAAAAAAAAGAGAGAGAGAATATTAAAGTAAAATAGGATTTTTTGAATTCTGATGAGCTGGCTCCAGGATTTCCAGGAATAGAGCAGTGACCTTTCCACAGCTCAGCGTTCTGTCTCTCATAACAACCAGCAGCAGGGGAAGGCATAAAGTCTCTGTATGAAACGCTTAATGTTTAAAATCATTATAGAAAGAAGCTTTTTCAGACCCATGACCATAGTAACAAGAATCTGATTTAGGCTTTTAGGGGTATAAGATGCCAAGGAATGGCTGCCCTGGCTATAGGTTGATATTGCTTAGCTCTCCTGAAGTTCAATCCCCATGACGCTTCCCTGAGATGTGTTGTAGTATCAAGAGATGGAAACAGTGCCTCCCTATCCTAACACACACTTGCTCTGGTTCCTATGAGCCTTACTGTAATCTTCTGTACTTTTCTGATCACACACCATATATGTGATACACGTACTGTACAAAGCCCTTTTCTGTCAATCTTACCCTTGGTCCTGGAAATCCTGGTTGTCCTGGAGGACCAGGAGGTCCAACCTGCCCAGTGTCTCCCGGGGGTCCGTGGGGACCCATCAGTCCTGGATGGCCTTTGTGACCAGGTATCCCAGGATCACCTGGAGGGCCTTTTTCTCCTTGAGGGCCTTTTTCACCTCTGATTCCTGGCTCTCCCTAAAGTGAAAACCAAACAGCATTACCACCACAAAATAAAAGGCAAACTTCTCACTACCAAGCACAGCAAAATAGGAACAGCTGAGCTTGCAAAGTTACTGAATACAACATCTGGTGCATTACAAATGATCCACAAATTATTACTGACATAGAATTATTAAAGAGAGGACTGGGAAGGTGGGAAGAGTGAAAGATCCCTACAGGACACACTTCTCTCTTGAATGACCCCTTCCCCTAAGTCAAAATAGCTCTCTTTATTTCAACCTAATGAAATAACTAATAACATTCTTCAACCTACCCTCTCTCCTTTGGAGCCAGTTTCCCCTGTTTTCCCTGGTGCACCCTGCAACAAAATCAGGGTGAGATTTAAAGAGCTATACATAATAACAGTAAATAATAAAGCACATGCCATTGCAGTGATTTTTGTGACCTGGGGAAAGCTTATTTCTTTGTCAGTCCCACAGATTCCTGAGAGCTCCCCATTTGCTCTCAAGTATCAACTATTCAAGAAAAAAAATAATTTGTTGCAACCTAGGTCACATTCTTGATGTTTTAGACCCAAAACACCAGCCTTACTTTGAAACAATTGGGAATTTAACTTACCTCTTTTCCAGGAGGACCCTTCTCTCCTGGCTCTCCCTGAGAGAGAGATACAGAGAATGAATTTAGCACCCGTTGCAAGGAGTTGGAACAGAAAAAGCCCTACCTAATAACTACCAGTCTTGCTTTCTGTTTAGAGGTCAAGGTTTCTGCTACAGAGCAGCATGTTTGGATGATTTATCCTTAACCCACTGCTATAGGTCATTCCTGGAAAGACACATCCTACTATTTAGAAAGATTTTTTTAGTAAAGCTGCACACTGTGTAAATGTAAATAACATGAATTTATATCAAACCAAATGAGTGCAGGACAGATGTTTCCTTGAAAGTGTGCTCCTTCTTTCAATACATTTTGTTCCTCTTTCTTACAGACATTTCACAAAGCTTCACACACTTTACTTGGGCTGGTTTAGCTTAAGCATTGTCAGTGGTTCACCCATAACATGTAAAGGAAATCAATTTTGTAAGTAGAGGTATCATCTTGTATTACACTAGCTGAGGTAATGCATACTGAGTCCGTGATAAAGCAAGTTTGAGCCTGAAAGCTTGCCTGCGTTTCAGAACTGTATTAAAAAACCTCAATTTGAACAATTATTATTAGGATTTTTTCTATACTTTGCATTTATAATGAGATAATTAACCAATACAATTTGAATTTTAGCCTTTCAATGAAATCAATGTCACTGCTTTCCTGAAGTGCACCAATAAAGCAAAACAATCATCAAGCCAGTTACTGTCAAAATTCTGCCCACTTTCCCATAGCATGAATGGAAAGACTCATAGAATCAGAGAATCCTTGGTGTTGGAAGGGACATTAAGGCTCATCCAGTTCCAACCCCCTGCCATGGGCAGGGACACCTTCCACTAGAGAAGGTTGCTCCAAGCCCTGTCCTACCTAGCCTTGAGCACTGCCAGGGATGGGGCAGCCACAGTTCCTCTGGGCACCCTGTGCCAGCACCTCAGCACCCTCACAGGGAAGCATTTCTGCCTTATATCTAACCTAAATCTCCTCTGTTTATGCTTGAACCCATTACCCCCTGTCCTATCACTACAGTCTCTGAGGAAGAGTCCCTCTCCAGCATTCTTCAGATATTGGAATTCTGCTGCAACTCACACACGTGATCATATCTGTAATGTGCATCAGGAGGTATTTTTCCCCATAAGCTGGTAACACATATAAGATCTTCAGCAGTGCTTACATATATAGATGTATGCATAAGTAATGTAAGCAATCACAGACGTGTGATCACATCAGCTCCAAATCAGGCAGCATCACACTCACTCGAGCATTCCTTTGGGCCATTTCAGTTTTTAATGGCCACCACATTTGCAGATTTAAAATAATTTTCCAGAGAAATATTTCTTTCTCTTCTTTTCACCACAAAACTCCCTTTCCAACCATAAAAAATGAACAAAGAAAAGAGAATCATCCTGTGGAAGATTCCACTCTGCCAGATTCACATGAAAACCTTTTAAATATCGTAAGTTACAACAGAGCGAGAAATAAAACTATTTACCCAACATTCACCCTTTCCATCCTTCTAGTGAAGTGAAACACATTTTACTTGCCTTGGAAGGGCTAAAGAGATAGGATTTCAAGGCTGTGATCTTTTCAGGTGTGTAATTATTACTGTAGATCAGTTTGGGAGATACAGGAACGCTTTAATTGCAATGTACGTCCATTGCTGGTAACAAAAGAGTTTTGCTTGGAATAGCAAATGTCAGAAATAGCTGTATTATCATCCGCACTTAAAATTTCCCCATTTACCTCATTTAGGGTTCAAGTAGAGATATAGTCTGAGAACCTAAATACGCCATACCCATATGAAGTCGACTATTGAAACACTCCAATGAATGCACACATCAGCAGTGCTGACTGACAGGTACCAGGACAGTAAATGAGATTAAGGATGTTTGGCTATATGTAAATGCTGGTTTTGCAGTCCAGTTTCCTTTGGAAGCAAAAAATGTATGGCTTCAGGATCACTGCATCTCCTGCTTATGTGTTTTTACCTCATTAAAGATGATCATGTCCCATCTTCATCAATGTAACATTTAAAAGCAGGTCTAATAGGTCTAATCCATGCTCAGACATACTTACAGGTGGTCCTCGGGGTCCTATGAAGCCAGGTAGTCCTGGGTTGCCACTTTCTCCTTTATTTCCTTTGGGACCCTTAGGACAGAAATGAGACAGACACTAGAGTTTCTCCAACATCTCTTTTCCAGAGCATGCATTTACAGGTATATTGGAACTGGGAAATTTCACTGTAGCAGCAGGATTCCCAAAACTGACAAGGAAAGGAAGAACAAAGTCACTTAGAAAAGCAGACTGCCAACACCATATGCTTGCATTATTAATAAGCTATGTGGGGTCCCTGTTGAAAAGATGAAAATGAAGCGACACTTACAGAGTGGCTGGAGGTGTGTTCAGCGGCTGTTTTGGCCTGGCATGGTTTATAAATTGATGTTACAGAGTGGAAATGTTGTGATGGGCAATGACAGGGAAACAGTGAGGTGGTCATTCTGCTCAAACATGGGAATACAAGCAACAGACAGCCTTTATTTCCAGATTCAATTTAAAACATGTCTGCCTTATCTCTTGTGATATTCTACCCAAGTATCCCTTCTTCTTACAGATCAAGGCAGTTTAAATAGCAGTTCATGATACAGGACCATTTCACATACACTTCTGATAATGTTTTTTTTTACTTTTATTTTAACCTTTTCTTTCACAGCTTTGCCCCTAGCCTTCTAATTCAGAACATGTCCCCTTTTTTCTTCTTAGAGTAAATCTTGTCTCTATTTTAAGCCTGTCTTGTGTAAAGTGAGCACCAATGGACAGGCATAAAACACAGGGCTTTTGAGACTGCAATTAGCCCAAAGAGATTTCAGGGGCTGGGCAACATTGCTGCTTGCAGTGCTAAGCATGAATGCACTGTGGATTGGGATAGGAACTGTCAAATAGTAGATGCAAAAGGGGAAGGTTCCTGGCAGGTTTTACCTTCTCATTACAAGTCAGCAATGGTGAAAGTGGAAAAGAAACCCTGATTGCCGTGATAACCTTTCCTGCTTCTCTTTTTTTTTTTCCCAAATAACATATTGGCTTGTCACATTGTGAAACAAATTGGTGTGTTTCCAGACATGGCTGCAAATAAATGGATTCATGTACAGCACAAGGAAATACTTCCTATAATAAGCTTTATGAAAGGGAGAGGATTCATTTTAATGACAGAGAAAGATATTGATGGAGATGACTGTCTGTTCTGCTGACCAACACTGCCTCATTGTTTCTCCTTTCTCATCCATCTGACTTCATCCTTTTTCAATCTCCTGTGTTATTTTTGGATTCTAAATCCTCTGGAGCAGAGACTGCTGTAGTTCTGTGTGTGTGCAGTAAGCTCCCTAGGTCACTAACTGGCTGCCTAGGTAATGTGATAACATGATGATGATTAAAACATAGCCCCCGTTTGGCACTCACAGAGCATCCCAAATCCAAAGTGGCCTGGTAAAGACACAGAAAGCTAAAAAGCACTAACAGGAAATGGGAGCAGGGTGAGCATGATGAGAAGAAGAAATGAAGATTGAAAAGGCAACTGCAGGGATCCACAGGGTAAGAAGCAATGGCAGTAGTCCCAAGGAAGGTAAGAAGAAGCTGTGTCAAGGAGAAAAGCTGTAGCACTGATTCTTGACTGCAGAAGGGCTGTGAAACTGCACCCATCCTGCCCCACCTGCACTATGTGAGTTGTCACCACTACATGCAGAATAGTGTTGGTTTCTCTGTCACCACTTAGGAGGAGACATCCCTGCAGCACAGCAATACATGCTCAGGGCACAAGTCTGTGGCAAGGCTGAAGTTGCTTTGTGGCATTTCAAGGGCCACAAAGAAGGCTGAAGTCCTGCTGTGATTTTTCAGGTTTCTCCTGCTATGCCTTTATTCCTGTCTAAATCTAACAGCCGAGCAAGCTGTAATGGCTAAGTAGATGGAGAGAGGGAAGAGCCCTGTGCTGCAGTAGATGCCACTGGACACAGAGGTACATTTGCATGGATTTGCTGAATCCTGAACAATTTCAGAAGCAGAACAGAGGAAAAAAAAAGAAAACAAATCAAAACAAAACCAATTCTTCACTGTCCTCCTTACAGCTCTTCATTATCATACTGTTCTTCCACACAGGATGGCCCTGGGGAGATTTCATTCTGCTTCGTGATCTTGGTTTACTACCCACTGTCTGCTCTTTCCCCAGGTGCCTGGGGAGGATTATTCTGCTGCTGCTATTCCTCAGTGGCAGTCTGCCATCTCCCCGAGGCCCTCTCCTTCCTTGTGCTGGCTGCACACTCTCTGCTTGGCAAAATTAAATGTACTGGTGAAGATGAGGCGTGCCAATCTTTTTTTTTTTTTCCACATCAGGTAATCAATCTTTTCCTTTTTTTGTGTGTGTGAACACTGAACTTTTGCTGGGAAAAATGATTCCAGGAATGCAGAATCATAGAATCACAGAATGGCTTGGGTTGGAAAGGATCTTGGAAAGCATCTACTTCCAAACCCCTGCCATGGGCAGGGATGTCTCACACTAGACCATGTCACCCAAGGCTCTGTCCAACATAGCCAATCCCCCTCCAGTGTCATGGCCAGTCGGTGATTTTCAGACATGGAAACTTCAGGGATGGTGAGCACCTATGCATAATCCACTCCATCCTTACTTTATCAGTCACCTCTCCTTGACATAACTGCTTGCTGCATGAGTTTCCATTTTTGGTACTTACTGGGTTACCTGCTGGGCCAGGTTCTCCTGCAGATCCGGGTGATCCATTCTTGCCCTACGTGATAAAGAAAAAGGTTATTGAAGTAATGCATACTACAATTAAAAACATCCACCTACTGCTACATCAGAAGGAATTTCTTTACCATTGTCCAACCTCCTCTCTTGGCAGACTGTGGAATGCTTATTTCCAATTGACCCTGCAGCTTCTGCACCCCTGATGGCATGAGTGACCCCATCTCAGGGCAAAAATTGAGACATGTGGACCCAAAACCCTAGTTTGAAGATGACCAAATCATCATTCCTCCTCCTGTTCTTCACCCTTAGTGCTATCATATGCAGCATCCTCCTGGGTGGTTGGAACCACCCACTATGGCAGCTATAAGCCACCAGTGGTCAGACAAGCCCCTTTAGTCCATGTTTGAAACACCTGTTGGCTACTCACTGATCAATATTAAAGTCCTCTGCACTGATGACTATCTCCAAGTCACCCAGCACCTTCCTGTATTAGAAAACCTCTTTGCTCCAGTGACTGAGGTAGACCCTGCAAATAACCATCCTCTTCTCAGGGCTACCATTTGAATCAGGGCCCAGAGGCCAGGCACCTATTTTTAATCATCTCAGGCTTCCCCTCTTTTGGGGAATGGAGAAAAACATTTATTCGAAAACTTTGAGGCATCTGATACCAGACAACTCAGAATGAGCTAAATTGTCCTTTAAGAAGACCCGTTTCCCATTCTTCCTTATCAAAGTAGCTGAGCTGACCATCTACGCTAACTAAAATTTGGTGAGATGAAATTCTGCAGCCTGCTCTTCTCTCCTCCCAACTCACCATACAGAGATATTTTTCCCTGCATTGGAGCTGGCATAAAGACCACCCCTTATACTAGCAATATTCAAAATCATGCCTCATCCTTGTTGTTAATCACAGACTGGTTTGTGTTGGAAGGGACATTAAGGCTCATCCAGTTCCAGCCCCCTGTCATGGGCAGGGACACCTTCCACTAGAGCAAGTTGCTACAAGCCCTGTCCTACCTGGCCTTGAACACGGCCAGGGATGGGTCTTTAAGAAACAAAGCAGTGGAAAATCAAGAGAAACTGATACTTTGCTCTCCCACATGCAAACCCCAGGTATCTCTTCTCCAAAGAAGGATGTGCCCTCGAGTTACAATGGTTTAGGTCTCCTCAAATCTTTTTATCCATTGCTAGTGTTGTGCAGGGGCATGACACGTTAGCGAGTGATGCCAGCAGTACAGGAATAATGAGATAAACTACAAAGTAGACACAGGAGCTCTCCATATGTTCCTGCAGTCTTATTTAAACTCCTACCCTAAGCTCAGAGGGATCTGCCGCTCCAGCTCCTGGCATTGCTGGCTGAATCAGCATTTTTGCCCTGATTATGTTGTAGAATCTGTCTCACTAGCAGGTCTTGCTAGGAGGAAAAATAAATTACCAATTGCAACATATTAAGGATGTGCCTGGGTTCAGCATTCAAATTAAATTCAAAATTTATCATTAAAGACCTGCATTCAAATTCGGAACAAGACAACTGAAAAGATAGTGGGATTAACAAAAGTAATTTTTCAGCCATCCCAATTGACACGTTCTGAAATGTCAACTAAAGTGCAGTTTCTCCACTGAAGTTGTAATTAAACTCTACAGGTGTTTAATTAAACAATATTATTCCTAAAATTCTGTTGGGGGTTGAGTTTTTCCCAGAAAAAAATACAGAAAGCATTACAAAAATGAATAGTGTCACAACTGGATCCCACATACCTCAACCTGGGCACTTACAATTAGTGTCTGACTTCAAAAACTGAAGCCATGTGAGAAGCAAATGAGATGCCAGAGCCAGGACTGGAATACAAGAGGTTCCACTTAAACTTGAGAAGAAACTTCTTCTCAGTGAGGGTGACGGAACACTGGAACAGGCTGCCCAGGGAGGTTGTGGAGTCTCCTTCCCTGGAGACATTCAAAACCCGCCTGGACGCATTCCTGTGTAACATTATCTAGGTGTTCCTGCTCCAGCAGGGGGATTGGACTAGATGATCTTTCGAGGTCCCTTCCAATCTCTAACATACTGTGTGTGCGTGTGTGTGTGTGATAAGCACTTCTGACACTGCAGTCCTGGCAAAATCCATTAAACAGTTCTTCCCACCTAGTCAGCAACCTAGTCAGTCTTCCCACCTAGTCATCACTCCACTGCACTAAGTCTGCATCACTTTCTAGTAATGTCATTCTGCTTTGTCTTTCTCAAAGTAAGTGATGTGTTTTAATCATGGAATCATAGAATGGTTTGAGTTGGAAAGGACCATAAAATCATTCAGTTCCAACCCCCTGGCATGGGCAGGGGTGCTTCACACTAGACCATGTTACCGAAGAATCTTGCTGAAGACTCTTCTTCCAAACCAGAAGTCTGGACTGCAGGACATTCCCACTATACACAGTGTACCTCCAGAAACATCTTGTCAGGAGAGAAAACTCACCGGCTGCCCTCTGGGTCCTCGAGGGCCCTGTGGTCCTATGGGGCCAGTATCACCCTGCAGTGAATAACAGTATTCTAGTGAGTAAGAAAGATCTGATATGCAGGCAGTCAAATAAGCATTTGAAAATATTAAATCACACTGCACACAAATTAAGGGAAACAGCATTAAAGGAGTCTCACTACGTTAAATTTTCAACATCTGTTACTGAATACTGTCTGATTACAGGCAGACCCATTATTATCAGGTTATCTTGAAGCTGGATTTCATAAGGACAGAGATTCTCCAGTACTTCTCAAGATTGACCATTATGTTCTCTCTTGAGGGAGGCTTAAGACCTGCTTCTGTCTTCTCTGAAGGGTTTCCTTAGGTCTGTCTTCCATTTGACTTTGTAGGCTACCAACTACAGCACAACAGTTTTCCAGTGGTACAAGGAGGTGTAAGTGAGAAACCACTTTCCCAAGTCCCATGGCAATGGCACATTGCTCAGCAACTGCTGCAGGATCCCACGTCAGCTGCACTCTCCCAGGACTGGGCTATGTGACTGCATCTGACCCCAGTACTGTCAGGATCTGTCTGTACCATTTCTCTTCTATCTGAGCAGCATCATCTTATTCCATGGGTATTTCACATATTTCAATGGAGCTATGCACTCAGTAAGGCTCAGCTTCTATAGAGGAAGCGTGACAGAACCTGGCCCAGTGGGACCTGTAGGATGAAGCACTGCTAAGAGAAGGGTGGCAGAAAGCAGCTCCATGGTTATGTGGCACAGCCTGGGATTCAAACAATTCAGCTTTCTCTGCTTTTCCAAAGACATAGCTGACATTTAAGTGCCAGCAGCTGAGCAGAGACAAAGGCCTTCAAATTCTTCGTTACCCTCACAGTCTTTGCACAAATCATTCCCTGTGCACTGCTGCAATAATTCACCCTTTATTGCAGTTTCTGCAGCTGGGTTAGGTCAGGGTCACTGTGAATTAAAATCTTCATTTGTCAGGCAGAAGGAGATTATTTTCTGTTTGAAATGGTACACTTACATCCTTCCCTGGTGGCCCCTCACGACCAGCAGGGCCTATCACACCTGGCTCCCCCTGTAATTCAGCAGAAAGGAAAGAGATTTCAGCTCAAGGTCAAAGGCAGACCAGTAACACCACTGTAAGAGTCAAGGGGTTTCTGCAATATTGGACTGAGCTCCTGGAAAGCTTTTTTAAAGCCAGCAGGAGCCTTGTTCATCGTATGTGACACACAAGTCATAAACATTACTCAGAAGCACCTTCTGTAAATGATGCACAAGGTAGTACATTGCTTTCCAGAATATCTGCTACTGCTTGTGCAGTCATGAAGATACCAGCCTATTCCTGATATAGAAACTACCACAATGAGGAACTCCAGCACTAGATATTTTAGCTAAGCTCCTGCAAGCAGAGCATGTTATTTCTCTGTAAAAAGCCAGAATTAGGCAGAAGAACATTCAGATTTGTATCCAATTTGTACACCAAGAGCTTTTAGTATTGTTTCACTCAGAACAGAGAGGGGACCAACACTTCATGCAGGAAGTTTTGGGGTTTGAGTTTTGAGTGTTATGATCCACAGGCAACTAAGTAAAAGGACTAGAGACATTTCTATACTCGTTACTATAAGTTTTGTTTCTGAACTTATTTTGCACTTCTTAGGCATTTTTGGAGGAGTGCTTATACTTCTCCAACAAGTGCAGTAGGGTTCCTCACCTTGTATATGCCAGCATCTGTACCAGAGGAATGTGGTATGGGAGCATCATTGAAAATTCCTCACAAAGGACTATCTCAAGGGGAGCACCAGAGGACTCAGCTCTACCATCAGCATCATCTTACCTGAAATTACAACTCCAGCAGAGGAATGAAGCCAGCTGCTGTGATTTTATGCCATGGGCATGTGGCTCATGGTCGAAAACAGCCTTTCTCCAAAACAACATGTATGAGGTACACATTACTTACCCGGGGTCCTGGAGGACCTGTATCTCCTCTTTGTCCTTTGAAACCCTACAAAAGAGAATGAAATCAATAATTATCCATTACTGTGACACATGAAACACTAAGAAAACTTTATCTTGAATGTTCACTTAATATGCTTCCTAATTTTGCCTAAGATTACAGTGGACTGGTCAGCATGGAGCTGCAATGTCCCAGGGAGTGATTAAGAAGGGCTACATCACAGGAGGAGCTTTCTACAGCTCCTTAGGCTGCAAGACCAAGACTATAGTGTGTCTATTCCTGGTGTGAGCAGCTAATAAATCATTTAACCCTAACTTTCATTGTTCCCATCCTTTCAGAGGACACATAACAGAACACAAGGGCTACAGCTGTGGCTATGCTTTCTGTTAGAAGGGGTGTTATGAAGTTATGTGATTTAACTTCTAGATAAGGGACCTACTGTTCTCCAGTTGTGAAGGACATGGAAATGCCTGTGTTGGATTTTTTTTTGTGGTCATTTATTTATTTGTTCAGTCACAATGCCATGACTATTTGCAGCTAGACCAGCTCTTTGGTTATGTGTTTGCATCAGTAAAGGAGCTCATCTGGCCACCAAAAGTTTCCCAAATACAGTATAGAAGAGTGACTAGATTGAGCCCTTCAGATCAGTACTTACTGGTAAGCCTCTGGCACCCTCCTGGCCTGGAAGACCTGGTTCTCCAGGCTTTCCCTATGGGAAACAATCACATTCATGTTAGGAGAATCTCAGGTCCATCTCTCTGTTGTTGGAAACCTCTCACTCTTCTCCCTTAGATTTAACAGCACTGAGGACTGTGATTGCCCAGCGTTTCTCCAGCAGTGCTGGAGTCTGAGCATGAAAGAAAGACAGTAGTGGTAAATTCCCATACATACTTCTACCTGCACTGCCACAAACACAGCCTTTGAGGTTCAAAGGTAGCTTACACCTTTGGATTGGTGCCCCTTTGCAGTGTTTTAATGATGGGTAATTCACAGAACTGCATCAATACCTAGAGCATACAAAATCAGCATCTACATGTAGAAATCAGGTGTTTCAATGCAAACACACAACTGTCTGAAACTGCTGTGACATGCACAGCTCCATGCACCCATTATCCTAATGACTGGGAACTTGGCTCTTCCCAGAACTAATAACTCCTGTTTGACAAGTCACAGAAGGAGGCTGGCAATGCTGGATACTGGAAGCATATTCTTCATATAACAAACACAGTTGCAAGGAATAACTTTCATTGCCCAATTTATTAACAGTTCCTTTTGGCTAACAACTTCATGGCTCATCTGTTTTTCCCCTCAGCAAACACAAGTACAGACTAAGCAAAGTAAAATATAAACCCTCTCATGCTGGACAACAGAAGTGTTGAGAAAAGGCTTCTGTAAGGACACCTCCTCTAAACTTTCTATGCCCCATAATTTTCTACTTAAAAAATGGATCACTAGGTTTAATGGCACCAGACAACCTTCTTCCTCTACAATATTTACCGTAGCTGTAAAAGTGGAATCACTAAGTTTTAGTGTATTTATGGTAGCTGTAAAAGTAAAAGAACCCAGTTTCTTTTCAAGATTGCAAGTGTGTGACTGTTATAAATCGCTCAAGACAATTTAGTCCTGGTGTTAAAAGAAGATGTGCAAACAGGCTCCCTGCCCTCCCTGAGGAATCCATGGATAGCAGCTCCAAAAACAATAACTGGATGCAGGCTCTGATTGCCTGAGCAAAACAGTTTTGCATTACATTACCGGTTCCCCAAGAGATCCTGGCTTGCCATCCTTGCCATCATTCCCAGCAATGCCCTGTGAATGAAATGCAAAACAGGGTATAAGGAAGGAGTTGATAAGGAATATTTACAGTGACAATTCTGCTTCCACATGGCATATTTAAGTTTGCCTACCCCTCCAAAACCTATCCTATTTCTATAGCTCAGCCATATACCTCTTCTCAATACACCACTGAAACAGCACAAACTGTTTACTTTTCTAGTATGGCAAGTGTAAGGGATTTCCTCCTTCTTAGCCAGGTGAGCACTCCAACAGCTTAAAACAGGATTCCATGGAGAGCTGTTCTAAATCATTAGAATGCCATTATCTTCATTCAGCTAGGCTGCTTCACACTAGAAATAGCTCTGGCCCAATCTATATGACAGATTAACACCCCCACACCCCCACACCCCCCCCCATAAATACTGTAATAATACACAGTCTGTGCCCAAGATGCACTTGATCTTGAGTTATTTCAAAGGAATTATTTTGACTGAATTCAGATAAAGATAGTATTCCAATCTCTGATTTTCGTGCCCTTACACTGGAGCTATTAGTTGATTTATGTGCTCTGCATTTAAAGAGTATTTCTTCCAGTTAAGAGGCAGATGAGGAACAGACCTGATTCATGTTGGTAATTAGCACTTAGCTTTGAAGTGATCAAATACAGCTTTTACACTGTCCTGGACCAAGGGCATAGCATCAACTTGACAGATGCCGTTACAAGTATACATAGCTTTCAAAGCACCTCAAAAATGTCACCTCTTTGTTTTACACACCTATGTGTTTTACATGCCTATGTGTTTAAACCTATAAAATACTGATCTAGAAGGAGCTGAATAGAACTCACTGGAAGTCCAGGCAATCCTGGTGGGCCCTGTGGGCCTGGAGGGCCATCTTTACCCTGGAAAGAAAACAAGCACTGTGGGTCAAGGCAAGCTGCTCAGATGCTTCCATCTGTTGAAGATTTATCAAATACAGAGTTTGACAATGGACAGCTGTGAGAAGCAGGTCTTGCAGCCCATGTCACATAGTATGAAGTTCCTTGGATTCCTTCTAGTTTACATCGGAGGGCTTTCTTTTCACATGAAACACCCAGTACTAGTTACGAGTTGTTACAGATGGAGAAACCACTGAAATCACTGGTTTTGTTTTTTTCTGATTTATTATTATATTTAATCCTTAACTTCCTGCATGAGGTGTCCAGCCAAGAAGTAAAAGATCTATATTTTATACCTATCAAATCAGTAGTTATAAGAAGTGCTTTGCTGACAGTCCCAAAACATCCCTTTACAGGACTGGACTGTAGCATCAAGGTCTTTCACAGTGTCTCAACTTGATCATGAAGAGAAAGGGTACTTCAGCCAGCTTGTCCATGTAGTCTCTGGCCACATTGTTAAGACTGCTCACTGATTTTATATCAGCCATCAGAAGGACCACCATTGTTCACTTATTATGAAGTTCAGGTTGAAATGGATCTGCAAAAGGCATCTTGCTCATTCTAGACCTGTTCTAAAAATTAATGACAGAATTACAGAGTCTTAAACTGTTCCAGCTCAACAGCATGGGCTATTCAGGGAAGGTTAATTTTTTTTCCTTTCCAAACCGAATTTAACATCAATCAGATTACTTGTCCCTCCTAGGGTTTTCTGATGCATTACCATAAAGTAGGTAAGGTATCCATAAAGTAGGATCCATGGTATCCATAAAGTAGGATCTGAGTATCCATAAAGTAGCATCTGAGAACCCTTCAAATGGAAGAGTGATAGCAAAATTCTTCATAGACTTCTCAAGGGTTTTATCTATACTGGTATTTTCAGTGGTGCCAGGGAATGTTCTCAGGTCCTTGCATCTCAACAGTCTGTGCTGTGACATCCTTTTTTGCTTTTCTTTGCATCCTTAGTTGCTGGTTTCATTTTGACAATCTCCACACAGAGTTCAAGTCTTGGCCTGGGTCACGAAGCATCCTAATACATTTAGTCATCCTTTTCTAGAGATGAAGGGGTGTTAACAGCAAGGAAAGTCAGGTAATAGAAACCTCATTAGAGGTCCCATGAGCTGGATTATGCTCTGGCTAATCTGGAATTTCATTTGATGAGTAAACAAAACTGTAGGACCAGAGTAATCTGTGGTTATTTGTGGAGGTCTTACTTGCAAGCATAGAGTTGATTCAGGCTGAATGTTTTGGGGAGCTTGCAAAGGACATTATATGATTTCCAGCTCAGCTTTACCTCTAAAAGCTAAATATAGCTGAAGGTGGTGGTGAAACACACAGTTTAGAGCTTACTGTGTCTCCTGGGTTTCCTGCTGGTCCTATTGGTCCTGGTGCTCCATCTGGGCCCTAAACAAAATAAAACAGAAACAATGTGATTAACACATTTTGTACAGTTTTCAGCACACTCCCTACCACAGCTGGCAACACTGAAGTTCACTCAGTTCAGCATTAATTCCATCATTCATCACAGAAAAGCAGTGCTAACCTCTCATTGAATCAGCCCCCAAAGCCAGAAATAGTCAGATATTTGAGTTTGGTCCTGGCCCTTCCTTCTGAAAATAGGGGACAAATAGGAAAAAGCCAATCTTGTGATGTAAAAATAACTTTGAAGAGCAGTTTGAAGCACGCTTTACGGCAGGCAAACTGCTGGAGCCACAGAGCAATGCAAAGTGAAAAGTCAGCAAAACTTGCAGAAAAGTATCTGAGGAATACCACACTGAGGTCTGCTTTGACAGGCTTGGTTTTACCTTGCACATTTCCTTTGACTAGAGGGACACATGGGACAATTTTAAGTGTTTCAATCTGACTGGAATAACCCTATGGCTGTGGCAGTATGAGGTTAATACAGACACAATAAATGTGTCTGTGTTATTAGCTTGTCTTGAAATAGTGCTCTCAGGAGTGCAAAAAGAGGTCCACAGGTTGTGCCAGTGGCAAAGCATTCAGCATCCTTTAGGCACTGCCGCAGTCTGAAAACAGGATTTTAATCTAATCCTCTTTTCTGGTACTTCCTGTCATTTAGTCAGTGAAGTATAAATTCAGCTTTGACGAGACTGTGCTGATCCCCAGAACAGATGAAGGCTGCACACCCTCAGCATGGCAGAGCCAAACTGCACAGTAAGCAGCAATATGAGTAGTGATGAGTGTGGGCAAAGGAAAGCAGTTTGGAAAGAAAACTCCTTCACTCAGGAAAAGTCCTGGCTCTTGGAGGGTGTAAGCAGTGATATCAAAACCAGGACAGCCAAGTTATTTCAGCCCTGCTCCTGCACTGTAATCCCTTTTTAAATACGAAGAAGCACAGTTGTTTTAGTGAAAAGAGTAGAGCAAAGAACAAGGATGACTGTGGTGGAGAGGAGCACATGTAAAAGGCCTATTAATTCAAAAGTAAACTGCAGGATATGAAAAATGGAGAAAATCCAGTCTCATACCACTGTGTAAAATTGAGAACTATAATACTCTTAAGATCTCCTAGTTCTAGCCTGCCAATTTATTCCACATATAAAAAAACACCTATACACATACTAAGTAGTCCCTGTGGAAGAGATTTCATCATCATTGTCTTGTATAGCGTGAGTGAAGATTAACATTAATTTACAGAGAATGTTGAAGCAATCAGTGAAAAGTGGTTGATGTATTAAATAACAGTTATCATGAGTGGGGAACTATGACACTCAGGGGATCATTAGGAACCCACTGGAAAATGCAAATGCAATGCACAGACAGATGGGAATGGTCCTTTCTTCCACATGGAGCTTGCAACCACCTTTACAAAGGAAGGTACAGAACCACAGAATTACAGAATGGTTTGGGTTGGAAAGAACCTTAAGATCATCAATTTCCAACCCCCTGCTATAGGCAGGGATGCCTCACACTATACCAGGTTGCCCAATCTTTGTCCCAGAGCAACTTACAGGTGGACCAGGGTTTCCAGGAGCCCCTGAGAAGCCAGGCATTCCAGGGTGACCCTGCAGAGCAAAAGCAGAGGCTTTCTTTATGCATTATTCACATCTCTAGTTGTCTAAAAGCTAACTGGTGCTTGAACATTGTGAGGTAACATCAATCAATACACAGAAAGCTCATTATAAGGAAATAAAGAACAATGGTTGTTTAAAACAAAACCTTGGTTTTCAAGGCATGAACATCAGAAATAGTTATATTTAAGGTGTACTTTTTCTAATAAGTACTTCAATCTGTGCTAATGGAAGATGAGAACAGATACTGTGGAATTGTACAAGGCAGGAAATCAGACAGGAAACCAAACCTGCTTAAAATATTCTACAAATCTCATTCAAGAGTTGCTGGTTTGCACCTTAAACTGTTGACATAACCATTGTTAAAATTAGCTATAAAAGTTTGCTTTAATTTAGACCATTCTCTTTCCTGTGGCATCTCAGTCCCTCCTAAAAGGTCATCCCTACATTCATACAATTATAGAATAATCATCTTCTAAGACAAATAGAAACTGGCTTTTTCAACCCAATGGCACCTGATGTCCAGGATCTCATTTAGGCATTATCTGGGGAAATGACTAAGGGTTAGGTAATGTAGAGAATTGAATGCATCCAATGTAAAGGTGATGAAACACATCACACAAGGCTTTTATTGGAGATAGGGGTGGAAGTTTGTGGAGGACTGCTAAAGTTTCACTCACAGCACACTTGAGATTTATCAGTGATGAAGAGCTCCCATCTTCCTTCCCTGCCTCCGACAAGGATGCTCCTCTACAGACATCATAAGAGTTATTCATGAAGGGACAATCACAGTAAATGCACTTGGAAAGAAAATTCTCTTTTTACCTGTTCACCTTTTTCTCCCATATCCCCAGTCATTCCACGGTCTCCTTTAGCACCCTGATAATGAAAAAAAAAGCCATTGAAAGTCACTTAGATTCAGTATTTTATCAGCTTTCTGAACTATTTCATAAAGCACTTGAATATTTTTGAGCATAAAACTCATAAATTAGGGCTGAGTTTACTTGCCCTCCTTCTAAATTTTTCCCTAGACTTTTACTACCAATGCTGGAGCCAGGAATATATGTGAAGAATGGCCTTTGAGCAGACCCAGTACAACCCATTTTTTTTATGTTGTAGTCTCATGGACATGAAAAAGACTTACACATCCTTAGAAATTAGACAGGTTGTTAGGAACTTCACTAAATCAGATCTGACCCAACAGTATGAGCTAGTCATCAACTCTCCCTTCAGAAACAGCCACAATAAAAATGGCGTTTCTAAGGTGCAGTCAGAAAATTCATGCCCAGAAAGTGCTCCCCTCTTTCTCAATCTCTCTCTTCCCTAGTGCTAACACAACAGAGGCAGCTAACTCAAATGTACATCTTGTACAGGCTCAAATGTATTACCTATGCTTAAAGTAAGGCAAGATGAGTCTCACATGGAGCACTAATGAGTTGCTGGCCATGGAAGTAATACTCTGGTTTGCTGCGTGAGAGCTAGGAGATAAGTAGGGGACAGAGGGGCTGCTATTTATTAATTAAAAGAGGCCTAATTCATGTTGCCAGAAGGAATGAGGCTGCTCAGGACCAAATATCTGCAGGTTACCGTTCTATTTCAAAATGGGACCCCATACTAGTTTGGATGGTGTTGGTAAGGACAATATACTACGTCTTCGAAGGTACAGTCATTCACTGCAAGGATCTGCCTAATGTATTTAGAAAGAAGTCATAAAGACTGTGTTTGCACTTTTGCAGGGGTCTTAAAATATTTTCTTTTAACATTTACAAACTCTGTGAATCTGCCTTTTCACTGAATAGGAGTTAGGCTATCAATTAATTTATTTTATGAACATGTACAGTTTAAAAACGGTTCTGGTTACTTCATCTAAACATCCAATCTGCCCAAATTTCTGCTTTCTTACAGCATATAAGAGAGCAGCAGACATGGGATGTTTCAGGCTGCTTGGCTTTTCTGCCAGCTATTGTCATTATGGGTTACTAAGTCTTCTGCAAATTTTATCCCAGAACATACTTCCATTTTGATCAACCCTATATTTACTTTTGAGACTCTATTGCTCTCCCCAACACAATTTTAATTACAAGATATAAAATGAATTCATGAATCTCTATTAGCTTGTCCTACACTCTAATAAGTGCAAATACAATGATGTTAAACCAGCAGAAGCTATTTTAGACAGTACAACAGTAATGCAGGGAAGACTGAAACTGTGGCCCGTCATGAAATCACCTTAACTCTCCCCTCATTGATTTGTTTTGATTTATTTCACATTAAGTAGTTGTAAAGGTTTTGCTTGTGACCAGGCTCTGGCATTGTGAGCAGACTGATGACAGACCTCTGCATGGAACAGGCTTGAAAAGCGTCATTACTGGAATGCTTCAGACATCAGAAGTTTTATGTTGGCCTGTGCCTTAGACCATTAGTCTGAAGCTGAAACAAGGAATTCTTCCTATAGCGTGTTAAGGTAGCAGAATCCATGGATAAAATCGCCATGACAGATAGTGTGTAGGGAGCCCAGCAACCCATTGAACCAGCCTTAATTTAAATGGTTCAAGCATATAGGACTCAAAGAGGAGTGGAACAGGCAGGGGAGCTACTGCCAAGCCTTTAATTTCCTCTTCACCTGATTTAGGTGAGGTGATTTACTTCTAAGTACTTATATGTCAACAGCACACTGATATAATGAAAATTAACATCAAGAATGAGGCCCTTCACGTGTGTCTGTGTGACCAAAGGGATAATAGAAGCCACTATTTAAGGGAAACAGTGTTCATGTGAGGAGCTGTACAGTTCAGCATTCATGTGGCATTCCAGTGAGTTGCCAGTACAGGGTCCACCCAACAGGCCAGACCTACCCCTTTACAGAGACGGATGTTACCAAGATCCTACAGTGTAATAATTAGTCACAAATAAGTGTTCATTAGACAGCTGAAGAAAACCGGCTAACCTTTGGGCCATCAAGCCCAGGTGGGCCTGCAGGACCTCTGGGACCAGCGTTCCCCTGCAATGCAGAAGAGGTAAACACTAGTTCAGTCCATTGACTCTACAAACATTTAAAAAATATTTAATAGGTTGTTGACAAAAAAATCCCAAACATCTAAAGATATTATAAGAAAACAAGGTTACAACATGTCCAAGACATGGTCACTTCCCCAGCTCTCTTACCACTTTCCCATCCTGGCCGTCTCTCCCTGGTGGTCCTCGGAGACCTTTATCACCTTTGAAACCTGGGATGCCTGGCAATCCTGGTGGGCCAGGAGGGCATTCAGCACACACATCCTAGCAGAGAACACAGGGAAAGAAATTAGTAATACACTGTGGAGCAGAGTGGGGGTTAGCAGCTGAACTCACACATGCTCACATGGGTTGTTTCCTATCAGTTCCAGTTGGACAGGTCCTAACTGATCATCCAGGATTAAGAAACCAAGGAAAAGGTCTTCCTAGGGGGACTTCAGAGAACTGCAAAGCAAGACTATCAAGAACAACTTTGTTTCAAAGCTACATGACTACTAGAAAACTGTGTGTACATGAGTCTGAAAGCTACGCTACTGCTCAGAGGGTGGGTTGTTAGGTGCAGTACAATGTCAGAAGGGTGTTTTGCAAAAGAAACTGTATTCAGCAGCTAGCATGGCCAAGGAGAACTCCTCTGATGGAGTTTGTGAAGACCAAGAAAATGCCACAGTGTCCTGGCCAAATTCTGTCATGGAGATTTACTCCCTCCCTCCCTCTTGTACTTTCTGAAGCATCATCTCAGTAGTCTTTACATTTCTACTGTCCTCAAGAAGTGAATTACTTTGAGTATGACATTTTCATTTCAGACTCCCTTCAGCAAAAGGGAAGTAAATCCTGTCTATAAAAGACAGTACATCAGAAGACACTGATCATCAGGTGGAGAGTTGGGAGAACTTGTTCCAACACCCAATTCTGTCAATGATCCATTGCAAAATTGTGGGGTAAACTGTCTCTCTAAGTGTTAGTTCCTACATGAATATTTATCTACTTACTGTATAAGTACCTGAGAAACACCTAAACCAAGAGCCCTAGTTTCATCTGGGATTTCAAGGTGTTGCTTTATATAGACCTGTACCAAGTGTAGAATGAAAAAATACCAAGCAGAAAGAATATGCAAGCCATACAAGTGTTTTTAACTGTAACATAATCAAAGCACAAAACCAAAGGAACATCAAAATGGCATTCTATACTCAAGAATCATTCTCTTAGTCTTGTCCTGATCAGAAATCCCAAACAATACCATACAGTGAAACCTCCCGAAAAATCACTTGGCTGCCTAAGACCGACAGCTCTTCACTGAAGCCATTTTACAGTGGCAAAATTAAAAGGCACATTTTGTAAATGGGGTTGGCTAAACCAGGTGATTTTTTAGTTTTAGTTTCTTCTAATCAATAAGAAAGGATTTCTTGCCATGTCCCAAGATTGCTTAAGAATGTCCCAGCTCAGCCCATTTAAATCTGTAAAGATATTGCAATAACAGCTATCAGATACTGACTTATTTCCCAGACAACAACTCCCTTCATGGAGAGGAAAAGCAGACAGAGAGATCATCACTTTTGAAACATGGGTGCATTTGGGGTTGATCACCTGCATCCTTTCAAATGCACTATGCAAATTGACTGCACCCACACTTCAAAACTGCTCCGGTCACTGTTGAATGTATACATGAAAAATCAGGCATTTCATTAAAACGGGTTCCAGTTTTTGGCTTAGGCAATACAACTGGACAATGTTTGTTGCTCCTTGGGAATGCATGCCTCAAAGAGGAAAAAAGGCTCAGAGCTTTGTAATGTACACCATGTTCTAAATATCTTTCTAGGTCATTTCACTGCTGGGGACGGTAAAAGGATTTTGATCTCCAGCATGTGCTCCAGTGTCCCAGTACCAGTGCAAGTAGGAGGCCTGCAAGTTTCAAGCTTTGACAGAGTATTTAAAGGCACCTTTTGCACTTGTAGCTCTGACACTTTCCCACCACAGGTGGGATTTCATCTGAATCAAACATACAGTCAAACTCCCACCATCATCAAAGGCTGATTACCTTTACTAAGAGATTTATGTCCTCTGGAGAGAGCAGGGGTGGGGAGCCCTGTGAAATGAGAAATTCATTATCTCAGGCAATTTTAAACAGCATCAACATATAAGAATTTTTCCTGAACATGCTTATGGACTCTTACTGGTTTCCCTTGCCCTTCCTGAGCCAAGCACATACTTCCTGCCCTACTTTTCTACTGCACTTCATCACACCTGGGATGAGCTCTTGCTGAGGGTATTTACATGCAGGATATCCTGTTATTTCCATACTGTTCTAAAGCCATTACAGATACTTTTACCAGAACCCCTTAGAGGTTCTTAGTGCTTTTTCAAGCTGCTCAGCTGGAAAGAGCAGCAGTGGAAATGCACTGAAGTGCACTTCTGAGGTGAGGTGTAGAGGTGGAAACTGAGTTAAAAAGAAGATGTAATGTAGAAGTGAAGTTACATACTGGTTTTCCAGGAGGTCCTCTTTCCCCTGGATTTCCGGGTAGACCCTACAGATCAAGAGAAAGAGAAATTGTCATACAATGTTATGAGATGCTCCCCTAATCCGCTGACCGCTCTGTACTAGCACATTTTACTTTCTGCCACTGAGCATCACTGCTTTTTGCATGTGACAAACAGTAAATCCTTGAGATATCCACAACTTCAAACATCCTCTGAACCCCTCCTAAATCTCATTTATCTATTCTGTGACCTTGTTAAATGCCAGTCACATAAAGTCTGAAATTGTTTTAGTTTGTCTTCTTATCACAAGAAGCACTATGCACTGCAATAATGTGAAGGATGAAGCTTTTGATTCCTGGAGATACCTGTAACATGCAAAATCAAGATCTTGCTTTGCACAAGCCTTGCAGACAGGTCCCTTCCACATGAAATAGCAATGGGCCTTTTTGTTGGTGGGTTGTATTAGTGTTGTGGTTTAACAATTGGTATCAGTTTTCTTGTGATGAAGGCATAGAAATGACCAGCATCCTTAGAATTTAAGGTTCGGGAAGTTATGGCTTGGAAAGGGGACATCATCCCTTAATAGTTTGCTTCTCATCAGCAAACCATTGCTTTGTTAAAAAATAAAATAAATATGAATAAATAAGAAAAAAATCAACAGACAAAGTGAAACAAAAGATTATTTTTGACTCTTTGGATAAAATATTGCTTACATGAGAAACCAAATTTTTTTATCAACGTCCAGATGATGACAGAAATCTGCATTGCAAGGATCCTTGCACTGGTGTTTTAAGTTGGAATGGGTGATATTTCTCCAAATCATTCTCTGTTAAATTCCTGGATTCACCTGGCCCATCACCCTGTGTCATCACTCAAGCATATGCAAGTTTTATCCATATTGAGAGCCTTAAAAAATATACATACAAAATACCTGCTAGCTACCTTAACCACATAGAAAAGGCCACCTTATGTGACCATTTTTGGACCTGCAGGAACAGTTTCTACAGGAAAACCACTTAAAAGCACCTTATCTGTGTTCAGTTTTGCTGATTCTGCAGCAGGTGCCATCTGGAGAGGTCTCTGGGACAATGCCAGATTCTTCACACAGGATGTTAATTAATACTCTGAAGATATCAGTAGTAGATTCCAATCAGTTTAGTCTTCGCAGGGGCTACCTAAGGGACTCTCTGAGACTATCCCATATTTCCACCTGTAAAGCTCCTTCAGAACTTGGCCAGAGGCTTTGCTGGGAAGGGCACTAGGCATTCTGTCAAATCACCTTGTCTCAGGCTGATCCGTTGCCTCCAATCAGTTCATTGTATTATTTATGCAGACTACTAGATGGAAAGTTACTTGGGTGCCTGGGCATAAATAGCTTAAGCACATTCAGATACCCTGCTACACCATAATGATAGCTATAAGGCAAACTTGAATTTCATCCTTGTATCTCACTTATAACTTAAATCCTGTACCTCTTGCTAGAGGAGAGAGAAAATGGGAAAATATTTGATTGCTCCCTTTCTATGTCCACAATAAACACTTCTGGGTGAACAACAACTCTTCAGTTACCTTGACTTTCTGACATGAATATTAAGCATGAACTGAAGTGGAGCTGAAGTGGAAGTGAAGTAGTACTGAAGTCCACAGATGAAAGCTTGTTTCCCGAGGAACCAAACCTTCTGCAGGTGAGAGCCAAGAGAAGATAAAGTGTGAAGAAGATTCTTAGCTCATAATTACCTACAAATGTCCTACTGCAGAACTGAGTAAATATAAGGAGACATTAGAACCATTTATAGTTTGCTTCTTATACAGAGCAGCAATGTGAATGTAGAAGATTATGGGATGTTCCCAAAGTCCCTTCTCTTCCACAGATGCTAATTGCCAGGTCATGCTTTTGGCATCCTCTCCACTATGGTTCTCAGCCACTTCTGCAAGCAGGAAGAGGGTTGCATAAATAACAGTAACACAGATCTTATATTCCCAGGCCTATTTTGTTCAGGAAGATTCACACAGCATTTGCTTTAAGGAGTGCAATAAAAAGCACAGACTTATAGGATCATAGAATAGTTAGGGTTGGAAAGGACCATAAGATCATCTAGTTCCAACCCCCCTGCCATGGGCAGGGACACCTCACACTAAACCATATCACCCAAGGCCTCATCCAACCTGGTCTTGAACACTGCCAGGGATGGAGCATTCACAACCTTCCTGGGCAACCCATTCCAGTGCCTCAACACCCTAACAGGAAAGTATTTCCTTCTTATATCCAATCTAAACTTCCCCTGTTTAAGTTTTAACCCATTACCCCTTGTCCTGTCACTACAGTCCCTAATGAAGAGTCCTTCCCCAGCATCCCTATAGCCCCCTTTCAGATACTGGAAGGCTGCTAGGAGGTCTCCACACAGCCTTCTCTTCTCCAGGCTGAACAGCCCCAACTTTCTCAGCCTGTCTTCACACAGGAGGTGCTCCAGTCCCCTGATCACCCTTGTGGCCTCCTCTGCACTTTCCAACAGTTCCATGTCCTTTTTATGTTGAGGACACCAGAACTGCACACAATGCTCCAGGTGAGGTCTCACAAGAGCAGAGTAGAGGGGCAGGATCACCTCCTTCCACCTGCTGGTCACGCTCCTCTTGATGCAGCCCAGGATACGGTTGGCTTTCTGGGCTGCTAGCACACACTGAAGCTGGCTCATGTTCATTTTCTCATCAACCAGCACCCCCAAGTCCTTCTCCACAGGGCTGCTCTGAATCTCTTCTCTGCCCAATCTGTAGCTGTGCCTGGGATTGCTCCAACCCAGCTGTAGGACTTGGCACTTGGCATGGTTAAACTTCATGAGATTGGCATCAGCCCACCTCACAAGCGTGTCGAGGTCCCTCTGGATGGCATTCCTTCCCTCCAGGGTATCAACTGAACCACACAGCTTGGTGCCATCGGCAAACTTGCTGAGGGCGCACTCAATCCCACTGTCCATGTCAGTGACAAAGATGCTAAACAAGACCGGTCCCAACCCCGATCCCTGAGGGACACCACTCGTTACTGGTCTCTAGCCGGACACTGAGCCATTGACCACTACTCTATGTGTGCGGCCATCCAGCCAGTTCTTTATTCACCGAGTGGTCCATCCATCAAATTGATGTCTCTCCAATTTGGAGACAAGGATGTCGTGTGGGACAGTGTCGAACGCTTTGCACAAGTCCAGGTAGATGACATCAACTGCTCTACCACTGTCCATCAGTTCTGGAGCCCCATCATAGAAGGCCACCAAATTGGTCAGGCAGGATTTCCCCTTAGTGAAGCCGTGCTGGCTGTCACCAAGCACCTTGTTGATTTTCATGTGCCTTAGCATGCCTTCCAGGAGAATCTGCTCCAAGATTTTGCCAGGCCCAGAGCTGAGACTGACTGGTCAGTAGTTCCCTGGGCCATCCATTTTCCCTTTCTTGAAAATGGGGGTTATATTTCCCTTTTTCCAGTCATCGGGAACTTCACCTGACTGCCATGATTTCTCAAATATGATGGCCAGTGGCTTCGCAACTTCATTCACCAGCTCCTTCAGGACCTATGGATGGATCTCATCAGGACCCATGGACTTGTGCACGTTCAGATTTTTAAGATGGTCTCGATTCAGATCCTCTCCTACAGTGCGCCCAAAGTCTTCATTCTCACAGTCTCTGCGTCCGCCTTCCAAGACTTGGGTGGTTTGGTCAGAGCCTTTGCCAGTGAAGACCGAGGCAAAGAAGTCATTCAGAACCTCAGCCTTCTCCAAATCCTGTGCAGCCAGTTCTCCTGAGAGCTTCCTTAGGGGGCCTACGTTCTCCCTAGTGTGTTTTTTATTTGTTATGTACCTGTAGAATCCCTTCCTGTTATCTTTAATACCTCTAGCCAAGTTTAATTCTAAGTGGGACTTAGCTTTCCTAACCTGGTCCCTAGCTTCCCAGACAACATCCCTGTACTCTTCCCATGCCACCTGTCCTTGCTTCCACTTTTTATAAGCCTCATTTTTCATTTGAATTTTCCTCAGGAGCTCCTTATCCATCCAAGGATGTCTCCTGGCCCTCCTGCTGCACTTCCTTCTGGTTGGGATGCAACACTCCTGAGCTTGCAGCAGGTGATCCTTGAATATCAACCAACAGTCTTGGGCCCCTCTGCCCTCTAGCGCTATATCCCATGGAACCTTCCAAAGCAGGTTCCTGAAGAGGCCAAAGTCTGCTCTTTTGAAGTCCAGGGCAGTGAGCTTGCTGCACGCTCTTCTCCCTGTCCTGAGATCTCAAATTCGAGCATCTCGTGATCACTGCATCCAAGGCTGCCCTGGAGAGTCACATTTCCAAAGAGCCCTTCCCTGTTGGTGAGCACAAGGACAAGCACGGCACCTCTCCTTGTCGGCTCCTCTATTACTTGCAGAAGGAAGCTGTCTTCCACACAATCAAGTAACCTCCTGGATTGCTTGTGCCAGGCCATACTCTTGTTCCAACAGATGCCAGGGTGGTTGAAGTCACCCATGAGAACAAGGGCCTGCGAGCGTGAGGCTTTTCCTATCTGTCTATGGAGTGCTTCATCTGCAGGTTCTCCTTGATCAGGCGGTCTGTAACAGATCCCCACAGTAATGTCTCCCATAGCTGTTTTCCCTTTAACCCTGACCCACAAACTCTCTGTGGACTGCTCACCTGTCCCCAGACAGTTCCATACTCTCCAGCCTATCCCTAACATAAAGGGCAACTCCCCCTCCCCACCTGCCAGGCCTGTCTTTTCTAAAAAGCCTGTAACCTTCCATTCCAACACTCCAGTCATAGGAGCCATCCCACCATGTTTCTGTGATGCCTATTATACCATACCCCTGTAGACGTGCACACATCTCTAATTCCTCTTGTTTGTTCCCCATGCTACGGGCATTTGTATAGAGGCATCTGAGCCGAGCTCCAAATGAAGCCGGCTCATTGGCTGGAGTGGCTGGGATATCTCTACATCATCCTGGATCAGAAAGCAACACAGAACATACAATTCAAAAATGTCTTTCACGCTGACTATTCATGTAGCTACAAATAAACTGTTTCTACAGTAGGGCTTCTGACAGCCTTCTGCTCAGGGATCTGAAACATGACATGGTGCTACCAGTGCAATTTGAGCATTTAAAGAAGATCTATTTGAAGATGAATAGAGAAAAGACTTCTTAGTTATGAGAAAACAAGGGAGTGATTAAAACTCAAATCCTGGGAAAGATTTAAGCACAGCTGTGATATCCACATAGTATCAGATTGCCTTGAAACAAAAAAGGATGGACCTATATTCTTGAACACTGTATGTTGTCGATCTGGAGATGTATTTAACAGGTTACAAATGAGACAGGACATTGAATTGAACAAACCGGGTGTAGGATGATGGCACTTCAGAATGTTGCATTATCAGAGAACAGCCAACTGGAAACAGAGTCCAATGTAGAGGAAAGATTTCTGGAGTTAGAAAAGGATGACAACAGGGGGCAATCTGCAAACATTGCTCAGAGCAGAATGAAAGTGCTGGAAGAAAGGCACAGAGGGTATAATTGCACCTGACAAGCTGACTAACAGCAGAGGAAACTAGAAAAGAGAAAGCCAGAAAAAAAATCCATAAAAGAACTTCAGAGAGCCTACCCAAAAATAATGCATGATAATGAAAAGAAATGCTGCTGATGTGATGAGGTAACATGCACGGATCCAAATAACCAGTGTTGGAAGGCACATAAAGTTTGAACACTTTCAGGAGCTTGCAGCCAACAGTGGCTGGCATTATGCAGAATATCCAGTGAGTGGTACAGCAAAGCAGTGCAGGAAAAAGACGTTAGGAGTGAGGAGGTATAATGTACAGTTCTGCAAAATGTGACATAGAGGAATGGTCTCTAACTGGGGATTGATGGAAGCTGTGCAGATGACATGCTGAAAATTGAGGCTTAGGTAAGTGATGTATGGGAAAATCAAAGAAAGCGTATAAGGAAACCAGTCCTACAGGCTTATGGTGGGGTGGTTCTGTTACAAGACTGAAAATAAAGCTTGAAATGCAATAGCTAAAATAGGTTGCAAGTCCCAGGAATAAAAAGCCAATAGGGGATTTAAAAAATGTGCTCTAGTTTGAGGTGTATGTACCCTAAAACAAACACAAAGGCTTCTTGGAACTATCCTTCTCACTATATGGCAAAATCAATGTCAGAATAGAAATCTCTGCTTTGCAGCTCTCATGGAGGTAATTATGCATCCACAAAGTTTTTTGTAATTATGAAAATTAATGTAGGGGAAGATTAACTTCTTGGTAACACTGGAACCTAGCTATAAATAATTAACATAATTAAAAAATTATTAATTCAAAGTTTATGTTAATTAAAATGATCATAATCAAAATGCAGAAAGAGCCTATTAAATTTGTGCACTCACTGCTAATAGTAGGACGGGAGAATGTCTCATTCAGATTGTTTTCTAATCTATGGGAATTAAATAGGTAGGTTGAACAGAACCATTTTATCTCCTAGCAGACAGAAAGGGGAGAATGGATGCTTCCCCAAAAATGTGCAGTGTAAGCTTAAGGCCAGGGAGTGTCTGCTCCTTTAGAGGTACCTTTTTCAATGCAACAAGGGAAAACGAGGAGGAAGCCATAAATAAGAACATACAGGGACAGAAACCTGACCAACACATAAAGGAGGCAGTGATGGGAACCAAAGCTGGACAGTCACACTAATTGATGAAGACATCTGAGAGTGTGAGGAGGTTTAATCCAGCAAGGTTATCTGATCCGGGATGTTGTCACTTTGGAAACGAAGGCAAAAGGAAGAAATCAGAAACAAAATAAACCAAGATAGAGACCTAACAAGAAACAAACCTTGCAACTCACACTGATTGGATGAGCTATCAAGAAACCACAGTCTGCACTTCCATGAAGATCAAGCTGGACCTAGCACGTGGTAAGATTGTAAACCAGGGGGCTCCTGAACTAGGAGGGGGTGCAGAAATTGATAGAGATGTAGAAATTCATGAGGGAACATGCATAGGAAAAGGAAGCAGTGAGGAACAAGCAGGGGAGTAGACAGACAAGGGTATAAAAGGAGCTGTGTAAATATGTTATAGAATCACAGAATCATAGAACCAACTAGGCTGGAAAAAACCTTTACATCATCATGCCCAGCCACTACCCCAGGACTGTCAAGACCACCACTAAACCATGTCACTGAGGGCCTCATCTACATGGGTTTTGAAAACATCTAGGGACAGTGATTCCATCACTGCCCTGGGAAGCCTGTTCCAAGATCTCATTACCCTGTCTGTCTGTAAAAGGGGCTGGTCAGTGCAATTGTCTGGCTGAGCCGTCCACCTGATCTCTATGATCCTTTCATATCTTCTTATTAATCCTTTCTTAACTATCTTTTAAATCACATTTACATACATTAGGTTATTCTTTGCTCTATTTTTTCCAGATACTCTTAGAAGTGTCTGCTATCCAGGCCCACGAAAAAATTAAATGGAATATAGTTGCAAAGGCTACAGCAAAAAATAAGACACCAAGGCAAGTAATTGAAGCTATTACCACTGAATGGCTTGGGAGTTGCATGGTAAATTCATATTAGCAATTCAAATTGAAGCTTTCCTGATGACATACTGTTTAAATACAACAGAGTACAAAAATGGGCATGCTTCAAAGAATACAGGAACACTACATTGATACACAAGAGTGCAAAAGCAGAACAAAAAATCCTTTGTACTAGTCATAAATGAAAGTGGAGATCAGGAAACTGTAAATGCACGATCTTGTCAAAGTAGGTATCCCTGCTGTTACATCAAGGAATGTTGGAATGTGCCCTGTAGCTGCATTTACACTTCCTGAAATGCAGGCAGAATTGCTTAACAGGCTATCAGTCAGGATACAGAGAGCTCCTAAAGGCCATATTGAGTGCAATTAAAACAGATGGCATAATAAAGGATGCATTTTATCAGTACCATAAGGAATGGTTCTGTTTGGGTAATTTCTGCAGGGAAAGGAAGAGATGTAAAGACTGTAATACTGCTTCTCCAAGAGCTGACCAGCTAATGCTGATCTGAGTAGACCCAGAAAGGGACTCACAAAAGCTGGCTCTGTCACTCTTCTCACACAATACAGTTGTACTAAACCCATCTATTGCAGCTCCTGTTTAAAATGGCTTTATTGAAAATATCAGACATCTGAGACAAAGTAAAGATCTAGAGGCAGTCAGCAGGACACAATCAATCCTGAACCTGTGGCTGCTCAGGGACACAGGGCGATGAAAGCAAAGAACCATTTCTGCTATCATAGGAAGATATTATGGCCAGGGATACTCTGGCCGTAATAATTTGTATTGTGATAAAGTAAGTGGGAAGAAAACTAGGCCTTCTTCTCCAGACATTCAGGGCGAAAGGCTATCCATCCCATGGGAATGTACACCCTTCAAGGCAGCTGATGTACATCATTAAAGCAACACTAGGGCTCAAAAGCACTTTGCATGGACTTTGTGAAAACTGATACCATTTCAGATATAGAATCATAGAATGCCTTGGGTTGGAAAGGACCTGAAGATCGTCCAGTTCCAATCCCTTGTCATGAGCAGGAATGCCTTACACTAGACCATGTAGCCCAAGGCTCTGTCCAATCTGGCTTTGAACACTGCCAGGGATGGAGCATTTACCACTTCTTTGGGCAACCTGTGCCAGTGCCTCACCACCCTCACAGTAAAGAACATCTTTACTGTAAAACCTGAACTTTTCCTCCTTTTGTTTGTGCCCATTACTCCTTGTAATGATGTGTTATGATGCATGACAGCATCACAAAGAAGCTCTGAGAAAAACTACAAAAGCCTACTGCCTCCTTCCTACAGCAATCCCTCAACAGGCACAAATCCAAAGAGCAAGCCTTTCAAACTCTTCAGAGCCTCCTAGTTGGTTTTAATCCAGGACTGGTTTCCACATCACAGAGCTGGCTGACCAGCAGAGTTTAAAACACTCCTCTTTTTGATTCCACACTGCGACAAAACCAAGCAGCGAGACGGGTCAACTTTCCAGCTGGGTGCCTGCCACGTTTCTCTATATCCCTCAGCTCCATGACTCACCCACTGAGATGGCACAAGTGAGAACAATGCACCAAGAGGTTAAAATGTCAGTTCTCGTGCACAGTTGCAGCAGCAAAATGAACTCACACAGAGTTTTTTAACAGCTGTGGCCCAGTTTTCATAGAAATATTATAGGTTACTTAGCAGCTTCCAAGAAGTTCCTAGACAGCTTAAATTTTAACCTTTCCCAGTGTGGGATTGTTCCCCAGTGTATGCTGCCAAGTCCCATCTCTAGTGTCATTTAAAAGTGGTTCACTGGTAAAGATCACCACTTTCCTTGAGACAACCCTCCTTAGCCTAACTGCGTTTCTCCCTGACATTCTAACCTGTAAGAGCTTATGTGAATCATCTCCCTTCTACCATCCTAGTAATACTTAATGGCTGCAGTTGAGTAGGAGCTCAATTTTTAGGGAAATCAGATTTTCTAATTAGAAATTAGATTTGAGCACTGTCAGATTTCTTGAGCACTTACACTTTTAGTTTACTTACATCCTGGCCAGGCGGGCCCTGTGGTCCAGGGATACCAGGTACACCACGGGGACCCTTGTAGGGAGAGAACAGTAAGGACAGCAGTAGTTATTAAGAGTTAAACTCATTCTTTCTTTTTGCAGGACTATTAAAGGCAAGGAAAAGTTGTCACCATGCCAAGAGTCCCAGTCAGCTCTTTCTCACAACTCAATATAGCAGACAAGTAGTTGCTAATGTACAAGAGAAGTCCTTTTAAGGGTCACGCAAACTGTGAGCCTACCATCCTTGGGCAAGGAGAAACTAACCATGCCTTCATCAAATAACAGGCAGAAATGCAATTAGTGGGGTTGTCCCTTCCCCACAAAATCTGGGTGTAGTTAGAAAGACATACTGTACCAATGACCCTTTGTCTCCTGGAGGTCCCACTGGGCCCTGCAAACAGAAAAGACACAGATATCAAAACACTGAAAATGCTGATGAGGCTGGGTCCTGAAGCACCAACATAAAATTGGAGTAGTGAGGAAAAAGAGAAAGTCTGACAGGCTGCTCACATAGACATTGTTGGGGTGTAGAATACTCACAACAGGATGTTTAAAGGAATGTCAAAGGCAGAGTGAGAAAGAAAGAGAGAAAAAGGGACCAGAGGGGTCAGCTGTATGCTAACATGGTACTTGTCTGCCTGAGCCCTGTACTAAATCACCGCAGACATAGAATACCTGAGGTTGGAAGGGACCCACAAGGATCATTGTGTCCAACTCCCTGCTTCTTGCAGGACTGCCTAAATCTAAACCATATGACTAAGAGCATCATTCAGATGGTCCTTGAACTCTGACAGGCTTGGTGCTGTGACCACTTCCCTAGGGTGACTGGCTGCCCTTTCAGTGAAGAACCTTTTCCCAGTGTCCAATTTGAACTTCCCTTGGTGCAGCTTCATTTGATTTTTTCACAGCCTATGGCTGATCACCAGAGAGAGGAGAACAGCACCTCCTCCTACACTACCCTCCTTGAGCCCTGGGGAACCCCACCAGTGACTGGCCACCAGCCTGATGTAACCCCATTTACTGTATTCACATTAAATCCTGTTTGTAACATGCTTGGGCATGGGTGAGATCAGGAATCCGAGTCTGGGTCATTGAATATTAGTGGGCCTGAAACCACATGAACTGGCAAGGACGAGAGGTCTGGGTGTCAGCAGCTGGAGGACATTAGGATGCAGAGGCCTGAGTACTGGGAAAGTAGGTGTCCAGGACCAGCTGCTGGAAAGATCCACATTTCATTTTTATATATCCCAACAGTGGCTTTCAAATCTCATCAGCCAGGTAGAGGAGAAGAGGGATTGAGACATTCTTGATCATGTTTCTGAGAGTGCTGTTTAGGTTTATGTGAGTGTTCAAAAAGCATTGTCCTCTGCTTTGGTCTGCGTAGCTGCACACTTATGTGTGTGCATTGCATGTACATATGCCCATTGACACTACGTGCTTAGCAGCACTACTGGCTGGACCTGAGGATGTAGAAACACAGCACCTTCACATCTGTTGGGCTGGGACAGGCCAGTTCCCCCAGGTCCTGAAGACCACTGTAATCTGTGACCTCTAACAAAAGGAAAAGCATCCCACAGGACCTTTGTGCCCTTAAATAAGGTCAAAGTAGGGAGTGCAGTGGACCTGCATATGCTGTTTGTTGGGGATGTGATTTAAAAAGGTGTAGCCAAGTAGAGTGGGCCACTAGAAGGTATCCACTTCTATAGGGACAACACAGAAGTGATGGAATATCCATATCCAGCATGGATGAGTCAAATACACCCAAAAAAAAGGCTTGACTTCACATCTCTGGCTTTGTGTTTGAATAAATTGTCTCACACCAAGACTTTTCAACCTTTGGTTTCTATTTCAGGCACATTAATTCACTAATCCTCATACAGTCCTCCATGCAAGACACCTTAATGCTCTGCTTAAGCAAAGACTAAATACATAATTCTGAACCCATAGTAATATGAACAGGGCAAGGCAGAACAAGAGCAAAACCCTTTTACTTACGCAGCACACACCTCCATTAGGCAGCTTCAGCATAAGCATATGAATTCACCCTATTTCTCTTCTTCTGGTTCAGAGGGAAGAACACACTCTGCTAATACTCAGTTTATGGCTCAGTGTTATGCAACTGAATACTTTAGCAGACAAAGTAAGAAAATCATCATCTGTATGTACCTTCTGTGCAGGAGCAAAGCCCAAGAGGAGTTAAAGGGCACAGGAGGAAACAGGGCGAGAACTCTAATTAAAAAGAGTTGCTGCCTCTCAGCTCTGCAGCTGAAAGTATTATACACACAATGTTTCCACATTGCTAAAAAGGGTACAGGCTGACACCTTTAATTCAGTATGTGATATGCACTGAAGCAGCTCTACTGACTTTACTCCTTTTCTTCTATGGGACTCAGTCTTCGTTAAAGCCTGATATATTCAAGGTTATACAATGGTTTCCAGATTCCAGACTCTTTGCAGTGGAGTTGAGGTTATGTTGAATCTACAGTGGAGAAAACCACCGTAATAGTTGTTGAAAAATGTATTTAGGGAAGCAGATTACATAAATAAAGACAAATCGATCAGGAAAGTGTGATGTGGAGGTGGCTACTTATCCTAAAAGTGGTCAAACAATGATGACTCACAAAAAAGGTGACCTTCTGGTGTGAGACAAGCAATATTTATATTTGGTATCAAATTCTTAGTCATTCATGTTCATAAATGAGCAGATGCTTAGGCCCTAATGAAGAATAACTTTGTCATCTAGTGTACATCAGGATGCAGAAGTGAACTCATCTACCCCTGCACTGAATGTGAGAACCAGTAATTAAAAGCAGCTCACAAGCTAGTGACTTTCAAACAAGCCAAATACTCATTTGCTAATCTCTTTTTAATATTAATGACTGAACATTCAGAAATGCAAGAACATCACTGCTCCTTAGATAAATCATAACAAATAGCACTCAGCAAATCTTCAGTCATTGGTAACTGTGAGGACCATGAAGGCCATGATAGAGTCATAATGCAAAACATGACTGACCCAGTCTGCTTTACTTGATATAGTATTTAGCTTGGTAAAAGCAAATATGAAGTGGAAACCTAGCTCAGAAAACTAGATTTGTCAACCAGGATTACACAGCAATATGACATCATTTTAAAGGTAATTTCCTGTACTAATTGGGAAACTTGTATCTAGATAACCAGAGCATGAAAACATTGACTGTTATTGGTACGTATCATGGTGTGTACAAGGGGTTGCGAAAGAATGCAAGGTCTCAGATACTACCTAACAGTTACAGCTACGAATAAAGTTTGATTCCTCCTAAACATCTCACTTGCAAATTCAGAGCACATCTGGAGGTCTCTGAGCAGGGCTCAGTCAGAGCACTCCCAAACCCCCCTCATCTCAAAAGGAGTTGTACATGATAAGAACTGAAGTAATCAAAGCCCAGCAATATGAAAATCCAAACTTTCCATAGCAGAATCCCAGAGAGAGGGACCAGAGATGAGGCCAGATCTGGATGTTTTGGGGGAAATTATGGGGACCCTTGTCCTCTTGGAATGCAGCAGTTTAAGCAACCAGATCTTGTATTCCCCATCAGTGCTGACTATGTCACTGATGTGGGCATGTGTGTCACACTCATCATTTCAAATAAGGTGACAGCAAGGTTCTGTCTGCCCAGTAGACCAGACCTGCTGGCTCAGCACAGATCTCAACTCGCATCCACAGCCAATGTGTCAAGATGACACAGAAAAGTCAGGAGTAACAGCCAGAGTGATATCAATTGCTCCTATAGCACTTTTCTGCCTTTCAACCAAATATGAACGCATCAAGAGCTCTCACAGCAGACGTGTAGACATCTGAGCCACAAATGGCAGCTTCTCGACTAGTTTGCCATTTGCATCTTCAAAGGGTGAAACGTCCAACATGCTCTTGGCACAGCTGAGCACAGGCAACGTGTTCCCGAGGTGATGATAGATAAGTTCTTGCCTTGATACAGATTGCAGCAGGACCTGGTACTTACAGGGGGTCCAGCCAGCCCAACTCCTGGAGCACCTCTGTCTCCTGGCTGTCCAGGGAGGCCGGGAGGTCCCCTCTCACCCTGAAACAAAGAAAGGAGTTAAGAGCTTTGTGCACTGTTGGGAACACATAGAACCACAGAATAGTTTGGTGGACCTTCAAAGTTCATCTAGTCCAACCCCCTGCAATGAGCATGGACATCTTCATGTAGATCAGGTTGCCCAGAGTCACATCCAGCCTGGCCTTGAATGTCTTCAGGGATGGCACATCCACTTCCTCTTTGGGCAACCTGTGCAAGTGTTTTACCACCCCATTGTAAAGAATGTTTTTTTCATTACATATAGCTTGAATCTCCACTCTTTTAGTTTCAAACCATCACCCCTCATCTAAAACCACCACCCCTCATCCCATCACAACAGACCCCGCTAAAAGGTCTCTCCCCATCTTTCTTATAGGCCTATTTTAAGTACTGAAATGCAGTCAAGTTCCTCAACAAACATAACACTGATACATCCTGACCTGATCCTGCCCACAGAGGAACCATATCAGGTTGTGGCAGCATGGCGATATGGTGACAGATAACGTGTGACAGTTACTGTCATATCATGCCAAGAAAATTGCCCCCTCCCTTTACAGACCTCCAGACCACCTCTGTGAGCACTCAGACAATGTCAGTGTGTGCCACATCACATAACAGAGTGGGAACACAACCTCTACAAGTATTTTATTTTAGTGCATAACATCCAATTTCCTACAATTCCCTCTGCCTGCAGACTATTAGGTACCTTCCTCAGCCTGGGGAAATCCTAAGTACCGTACTGTGCTTTTCTTTCTTTCAGTGGTAGATGGCTAACCTGCAAACACTGTTTAATATTTAGAATCATAAAATCAACTAGGTTGAAAAAGACCTTTAAGATCATTAAGTCCAACCTTTACCCCAGGACTGCCAAGTACACCAGTAACTCATGTCACTGAGGGCCACATCTACACGCCTATCTAGGGACAGTGATTCCACCACTGGCCTGGGCAGCCTGTTATAATCATCCTTTTGGGGAAGAAATTGTTCATAATCTCTGGTCTAAATGTCCCCTGATGCAACTTGAGGTTATTTCCTTGTGTCCTATCACTTGTTACTGACCCCACCTCACTACAATCTCCTCTCAGGCAGTTGTAGGGAGTAATAAGGTCCCCCCTGAGCCTTCTCTTCTCCACACTACCCCCCCCCCCCCCCCCAGGTCCCTCAGCCATTCCCCATCACACCTGTGCTCCAGGCCCTGCACCAGCTCTGTTCCCCTTCTCTGGACCAGCTCCAGCACCTCAATGTCTCTCTTGTATTCTAGGTGTGGCCTCACCAGTGCCAAAAATTTATCCATGGAAGAAAGAATTAGGAATGTTTGGTTACATCTTAATGGTCTCCTTTCTTTTACCAACATAGGCCTGCCCACAGAAGTGTATGATCAGTTCTGGGGGTAAAAAAAATAATCATCAGTTCTACCATTGTCTCCAGAGGACTATGCTGCAAAAGGAGAGAACTCCTTTCTAGAAAGAAGGATTTTCAATAGTAAAACCTGCAGAGCACAGAAAACTACTTGGCACTGGCACTGTTTAAAGGACATCGTAGTTGGAGGGCTAAGAAAGAATTCAGTTGCAATACTTAAATTTGAAGTCTGTTCTCTTGTAATCAAGTAAGATTTTTGTGGACTGTATTGCAGTTGTGAGATTTGGTCTCATGTTGGCAGTAGATTTATAACAATGAATCTTATTCATGTTATTTATTGTTATGCTATTTCCAATTATATAGAAGCATGATAGAAAAATCATTACCCATGGATTCTGTCCACCCAAAGTTCAATCTGTAATACTTCCTATTTTTTTCCTTTTCTTTATTTCTTCTTAAACTAATCTTATATTACAAAGAAACAATGATTCAAGGAGGGTGAAAGAAAACATATCCTGATTACTTCAAACACTCCAGCAGATTCTTTTGCTCTATTTTATTGAAGAACATAATTTCAATACAAAAAGTTCAATAACATTTGCCCATGCACAATTAAGATTCCTTCCATCTTGTGTTGATATTGAATAAGGTATTTCATGAGGTTGTTTTAAGTGGTTTTTTTCTGACTTTAATGTTAATTCTCAGCCTATTATTGTGTGTGTGTGTTCTGAACTCTCAAAAGATATATACAACTGACAATAATGCTTTTATACAGAATGAAGCAAAATGAAAGCATTTCATAGCAGTCTGGTTATTTCAAATATACAGGACCACAATGGACCTAATCTCCTACTGCAATATTCCTATTAATATCATTTATAGAATCAGTTTCTATATCCCATTCTTCTTCCAATCCAGATGAGGACACAGTCATTTCAAAGAGGAGAATTTCTAACTTGTCTGATTGAAGGTTCAAGCAGAAACCAGATACTCCCAGCAGCAAAGGTTTTTGCTGTTCTATTCCTTTCTCTATTTGCTGTGTACTTATAAGGGAATAAAGATCACTTTCAGCTGGAAAAATTAGTGTCATTAACATCATCAACTATGTAGTCTTTGCCTTAACTACAAAACATGAGGGCAATCCAGGACTATCTGGTCCCATTGGAAAACAATTCACATCTCCCTTGGAGACAGATGAGTGCTATGGAGGAGTGCCCTTTATGGAGCTGACAAGCAGTCTCAAGAGTAGATCATCCTTTAGCTACGCAATGTCTCTCTAGCTGTGGGGATTAGAGGTCTCCAGTCACAGATTCCCTTAAAAAGGGTGCATTGAGCCCTTAGTCTGTGTTGAACCCATATAATGCTGGAAGGATTTTTAAATGTGGATAGTGAACATAGCTAATTCATATCTTAATGATCTTACATCTACATTAATAAAGAAATCTTTAATAAAGAAAGGAACTTCCTAAAAGGCTGGAAGTGCACTTTTGAGCGGCAGCTTCGCAAATTCTTATTTTCCTGTGAAAACAGGACATGTTTTCATCATAATTTTTTCTTCAGTTCCAGCAATTGAGAGAGCCAGTCCACAATAAAGTCCATGCTCACCTTGTGTCCAAAGGGTCCTGGCAAGCCTGGAGGGCCTCTTTGCCCCTAAAGTGACAGAATCAAAACCAGAAAACAGTTACCATGCAGCCAAACAGGAGCCTGGACTTTGACACAGTCAAGGCAAAAAGCATCCCCACCAACACCCTCCTTATATCATACTGTCCTGCTGACATTTTACTGATAACATGTAAGCAAATTAAATAATCTGCTAACTCGGCTAGAATTAAATGATTTTAGGGAACTGCCTATCAAGCTAATCTTTACTGGTCCCAAAGACAACGGCTACTCCTTGTGGAGGTCTCCATTTTCAATGGCCACCATCGCACACTAAAGGAGATTTAACGTTCAGAAATACAGCTTCAATTCTTTCTGCCTTTTTGGATGTAGGTTTGTGATCTGCAGCATTTTTGCACAGCCAGGTCCTTTGTATCTTCAGGTAGACAGCCTGTGATGACTTGTGACAATGCAAGCAAACACTATCACAAATTCAGTGTTCTGCAGAAGTCATGCTTACCTATCGCATACTACTCAAGCACAAAGCTTGCCAGCAGTACTTACCTGCTCTCCATCTTTACCCTTACCAGGTAAACCCGGCTCCCCAGCACGCCCTGGCTCACCAGCCGGACCAGGTAAACCCATTTTTCCTTCTTTTCCAGGATCACCCTAAAGAAGACAATTCAGCAAAACAGTAGCATACATAAATCATTCAGGTCTTTCATTGGGACTGAAATATACACATTTTTCAAGCCTTCTCATCTGAATTTTTCTTGGCATCATAGGAAGCCTGTTTTACAGGAAGTCTTTTCCTACAGTAATCTCAAGGCATGAGTAGTTTTCCTTAAGGAAAGTAAAATGAGACTTCAAAATGCTTGAGGAATGAGCTATATGTGACAGTGTGCTTCCCCCCCCACTGCAAAGCAGGGTTTATATCCTATAACCCTGCTTAAATGATAACCGCCAATGGCAATTGTAAGGGATGCATCCAGCTGAAAGTGGAGAGAGATAACAATACAATAGCCAAGGGTTAATTTGAACAACGCACCCACCTAACCAAGTGCTTGTCAATGTCTGACTCCAGCTAAATTTGGAAGAAACTAACATCTGAAACTGATATGCAAATATGGCAATCATTTTACTCTATAGATAGTGGGCAGCACAGAATTCATTCCTGCACAGCACCGGGCTGCATGCCAAGATCTCCCCCTGAGTAGGAACACCTCTCAAGTTTGCTCCTCTGAGGAGTTAAGGATGCAAGAGGATCCTTTCTGAACCTCATAACTCAGTGGCAAGGTCTCCCTGACAGTTTTGTTTGACACTGCTCTCTATGCAGTAAATAAACTTGTCATCAAATCTTGTTAAACCACCATCACATTTATCACTGAACTTTGTTAGCTTGCTGTCTTATATCAATAAAATATATTGTTATTTCTTGTGAGCAAAGCACATGACTCCATCTACCACAGTATATGAGAGAGCCCTTGGTCCACACATGACTCTGTGGTAGATCTCAGTAATCTGGAAGATGATTTGACTTAATAGGCTGGGATTCATCCCCTTTTAAACTCCTTAAGTATGCATTACGAGGCTGTATTTCTGATTAACCATTCCTATACCAGCAAACAAGGGTCAGGACACCAGCATGCTGGGCTCTGCAATGTATAAGTAAATGACAAACCCCTGACCTCAGAAAGCTCATTGTCTAGCTATGAGGTGTGACATAACAGTTAGGCTAGGCAGGCAAAAAGTAAGAAAGAATGCATTAGAAAGTTAAACTAATGATTCAGTTACAACAGCTTATCAGGAAAGCAGAAATCTCAGTTTCCTAACCATAAAAACAAGTTTTTCTTCCAGCTTTGGGTTACAGTGATGAACAGGAGGTATTTAAATCACCAAACCCCTGCTCCTATCAGGTGATGAAAACAGCAGATCACCATTACAAAATGTGCAGCAGTGGCTTCACTAAATCCAGTTGCATCTCAGTGGTTTTATTAAGTAAATTATAAAGCTGCAGCAGGGTGAAAACTCTATAGCATGTGTAATAGAGGAGGTCAGACAAAATGATCTAATGAGCCCATGTGGCTTAACCATCCACTAACATAATTTCCCAGTCCAGACTGCTTCTCTCGCAGGCTACTTAAAATCACAGAATCAGAGGATAATGCCCAAGAAGCAAACAAAGTAATTAATGAAAGAACAAACTCACCTTTTCCCCTTTTTCTCCTTCTTTTCCTGGTAGCCCTGGGTGTCCAGGCACACCCTGGAGAGAAAAGAACTTTAAAGCTTAAAACTTTCTTTTTAGGCAGTGTTTGATGCTAAAGCAACTGGATTGACCTGTGGGGTTAGTACACCCAATAGGATTAATATCAGTTTTACATTTTCCAGTACAGGCAACCTGTAATCCAGAGAATACCACAAAAAGCTGTGTACCAAGTCCTTAAAGGGTTGTTTTTTTTTATTTTCAGTATAAAAAGGAACTGAAAAGCAAAAGCAGAAATTGAGCTAATCCCAGATTTGTGCATTCTCCTTCTACCTATAACCACATTTTTTCAGTCCACGAAATCCTCAGCAGCTCCTAATCCATTACCAACAAACTCCCAATCAAAACCTCTGTATCAGACATGCCCAAAGTCTCACAATAGTGTTTTTCTTATGGTTACTGCTTTCCAAAACTATACACTGTAAAACAGCTATTTCATTTTACCTCTATTTCAGTTTTTAATCCTTTTCACAGCCTGGCAAATCTCAAAGGATTCCTTGTCAAAATATAGATGATGTAGATCTCTAAGTTAAATCCTGTAACTTCTTAACTCACCAAAACACAGTATGGAGTGGTACTCCATTTTAAGATGTGAAATGATGTCCTGGCACCAGTGCAATTGGATTGACCTCCTGTAACGCATGGGACCCCAGCTGAGAGTTGATTCCCACTCATGACTCAGAGACATAACAAAGTATAGGTTTTGTCACAGTGTATTCAGCAGAGTATATATGTCTGTGTTCCTTGTGACAACAGTGAGATCATGAGACACTGCATGGCCCCGTGAGTAAACACCTATAGAGATGGCATAAAGGCAATTGTTTTTCTACAGGTATAAAAGCAGGACCCCCTTGTAGCTGATTCCAAGGCCTCACCTATGGGTGGATGCACCACATAGGAACTTTCCCAGTCACCCGAGACTCCTGGCATTGGCTGCAATGGTGCTTCCTAGCTGGAACTGTGGGCCTGGATGATGATTCAGTGGTGATTGGCGATGCATTTCTTCTTAACCTCGGTTCTTTTTACACAGTAATGATTTGAAGCATTGCTAATTTCCCTCTGTACTTTACTGATACATATATATCTGATTTGCTTTATTGTACTTATTTACTGTATGTAGACATATACCCAATTTGCCTTAGAGTGCTTGTTTGCTTTAGTATGTTAGTATGCTTGGTTCAATAAACTACCCATGTTATACAGCTAGTGTATGGCTGCTTTTTTGCATACCCTGCCTGTCAGCAAAACACCTCTTCAGGATGGATGCAATAATTATTTTCCTTTCTGTACCAGTAAAGATTATTTCCAGCTATATTAGCTTTTACAGATAATATATTGGGATCACTGGTATAGAAGTTTGCTTAAATGAATATGAAATTGAAAATGGTCTTCACTTTCAATATCATCTTTCAGTTTGAAATTTAATCACTGTATGAATACAATCAAATTTATCTTAATTAGCAGAAAGGCAATTTAAGATTTCTTGTATTGCCCAGGCAATAAACTCTGCCTTAAGGAGCCCTTTGTGCTAAACCACTGTGCCTGAATACATTAGAAGATGGGGTCTAACTGCTGTTTTTCACTTACTTGCATGTAAACAAAGAAAACCCCCAGGTACTAGAAAGAAAATTACACTGGTGAACAGTGAGTAGATTAGTCCAAAGATTTTTTTGCAGAGATGAAAAGCTCTATCAACTTAGCAATGATGACGATCACTTACTGAGGTAAGGACACCGTATCGATTTCAAGGGTTTGATTGCAGGACCAAATACTTACATGCTTTCATAATAAAAATGGATGTTTACCATGCAATTTTTATATCAAGAAGTCACATTTTCAAAAGGACAGGAAAAATGAAAATAAGGCAAAGGAAACAAACCCAAGACAATAAATATTGCAACTTTTCTCTTGAAGACCTGCCAGCAAAAATCACTTTTAACCATTTGGTGAGGAATGAAGCAGCTCCATGCCTCCCTCTTGTTACACAGAATCACAGAATCAGCTAGGATGGAAAAGACCTTTAAGATCATCAAGTCCAACCATTACCCCAAGACTGCCAGGACCACCACTAAGGCCTATCACTGGGGGCCTCATCTACACAAATGAGTATGAGAATATGATTCATGGATACACCATTCCCAGGTGTCTCATTTCAATTCAACCATAAAAACAGTGTAATGAAACACAGCCTTTTGAACCTGATAATAAACCCTGTGGAAGGGAAAACTAAATATACTTGATAAAGAAATAAGGGCACAAATGGGAAATCAAATACACTGATACATACGTACCACATTTCCTGGTAAGCCTCTTGGACCTGGGGGTCCTGCTGGTCCAGTCACACCCTGTGTTAAGAAAATGAATTGTATGTGTAATTCACAACTTGTACCATCAGAGAATCATAGAAACACAGAATGCTTTGGGTTGGAAAGGACCTTAAGATCATCCAGTTCCAACCCCCTGACATGGGTAGGGACACATGAACAAGATGTTCCACGTGAGACTGGAGTTTATGTCAGACAAGGTGTTGCACAAGCACAAAGCAAAACACAGCATTTTTGTGAAATACCTTGGGCTGTAAAGCAGCATAAAACAATGCAAAATGGATGAAGACTCTCTTTGGGAGCTTAAAATTACCTTCCATCAAAATAAATCCTAAATCTAGCCGAAAGGAAGAGAAGTCTGGTCCTGAAACATCAGAAGAATGGAGGAAAGTATGTTGATTTAGCATTAAAACATAAATCTAGGTCAACAAAATATGCTTTGTTGACAATTCTACCTTTTCCTCCTCTAGGGAACAGTACCTGAAAACACTCATTTACACTAAATAGATGAACAGCACAAACCATATGTATTTCAAAATTGCAGGGCTTTTCTGTCTGCAAGTGATGGAGAAAGCCCATGTATGTCTCCAGAATGCAAGGGGGACATGAGAGGACTTATATTTGAGGATTTATGTCCCCATAGAGATGCATGTTTGGGGTTACCAGGTTATATTTAGACATTTTCCTATATACTTGACCATATAAGTTGAAGTTGCTACCTCTGCAGTTGTTTGTCACCCTGCAGCGACCAGGGTTCACCTCTCATCACAGCTTTGCAAGGAAAAGAGTTTCTACTAGGACACCTAATCCATTTAGGGCTAAACCAGACAATCTAAAACCATTTGCACCAGCAGACTGAAACAATCTATCTGACTTGGAGTACACAGAAATACTTTTACTGGAAGGGCTGGGCAGCAGTATACTGTAGGATAATACGAACAGTTGGGAGATGATGAAAATCTTCCACAGGACAGCTGTTCATATAGTGAACATCTATCTTTGCTTTTGGGTCACTAAAAGACAATTAAAGGTTTCCTTATTTCTTTGTTATTTACAGTCACATTCTTATGAACAGTAAAAACATTTGGAGCAGGAGCAGTCTCTGAAAGGATGTGCCTGCATGTACCTGCATTTCCATATCATCAGAATCCTCCGAGCCATCAGCTTACACAAAGAAATGGTCAATTTTGGTGGAAGGGGGACTAGGAAATCCTTCAGCCAAGAGTGAAAGGGAGCTGGAAGTGGGCAATGCAGAGCTTAGAGTCAGAGCACTGCTAAAGGCAATGTCTTAAAAAGCCAAAGAAAGAAAGCCATGAACAAAAAGGTAGAAGATTTTCGTGTTTCCTATTCCTATTCTCCCAGAATCATCCTCTCTCTCCATCATTATTTCAAATACTTCAGTCTCTTTCTCTGCTTGCAAAGAAAGTACGTGGCCTTTTATTCAGCTGCAAAGGGCTTAGACGCTGTTACAACAGTAAAACAGGACTTTGCTGTTCTTTAGCACACAGTCAGACAATAGCAGCAGTCCCTACAACACATGCCTCAAAAAACACTATGTGATGATTCCTCTGGTGATGGGCCTGTATTAAAGAAAGCAGAATTGACTCAGAAGCCTAAACCCATCCATAGTCAAAACCTAACTCAGGCTGCTGCTGAGAGCTCCCTGCACCAGCTGGCTGCCTGGGCTTGTCTAATACCCCAGTGCTCTGCAGGCACCTCACCCTGCGCATCTCGTAAGAGAGAAAAAGACTTGGCCAACAGAAGATTCACAGTTTAGAGCTTGGCTGACTGGGGCATCGATCTGTTTGGTGCAGCTGCGCCTGTTTGCCCACAAGCAGTGACTCTTCCAGCTGCAGCTTAGGATGTGCAGCTGGGGACTGCAGATCTGCAATATATTGACTTCAATGTCCCTTCAGGTGTGTTATGTCAGGGAAAGATGCAGTTACTTACAGTCTCTCCAGGGGCTCCGGTTTCTCCTCGGGCTCCTTTCTGCCCCTTTGTGCCCTACGTGGAAACAAGAGAGATAGGAGCTGATTAGAGATGGGACAGAACTGCCTGCCAGATGAAAACAATGTGCAGTAGGCAATGGTTTTCATTAATAAATTCAGAGTTTAACAGCTGAAGAAATGGCTCCCAGTCCTGTGTGCAGAGAGAAAATGAAATACAAAAATAAACCCCTTAGACATAAGAAGAATTGCTAATGACTGATCAGCTGGGAGGCTGTTTCACAGCACAGGATGCTGACACTTGCAGGCATTCATCTGGGTGAGACTCTTTCCTATCCTCAGGCCTACCAGTGATTTCATTTCCAGCTCAACTCTGATGGTCTCCCTTCATAAAGACAGTTGTTTTGCCTGCAGTTCTCAAATATAAACAGCAGTTATTTGGAAACGGTCAAAATAGATCCTAGTACAGAGGGTTTGTTCTAGTCCTATGGACCATGTAGCTCTTTCTTCAGGATTTTGGCAGGACAGATGAATAGCAGATGTTAGTTAAAACTTGCATAGTATTACTGTTTTTACCATAATGCTAAGACTTCTGCTAACATGTTTAAGCTGTTGATGCCAAAGTAATGGTTAATTATATGGCTTGGGCTGTCATATATGCACATGTGGTGGCAGAGTGAACACCTACCCATGGTGACATGAAAATGCACTTCAGTGATAACTGGCAATATGTGCAAGGCAAGAGGTTCTCAGAAGATGACTGAGACTATAAAACCATTTCACATGAGCCATAATGCATTCAAGTGCGTTCAAGGTCAAATGGGCTGCTGTTGAATCTGGATGCTCTGCAATGTTTTGGTAATGTGCTGCAGTAACTTATCTGAGACCTGTGGTTTGGTGGAATCAATACAAAGATCCACTCTTGAAGAGTACCAAAGTTGGAAGAAGTCTCTCAGACAATACTGATCCTGCTACAGAGATGTTATGTGTCTGCTTTGATTTTCCTCATGTTGTCCTGATGTCCAGCATAAGTAAATACAGAAGTTCTTGAACTTACAACAATGAGGAAGGAGAAATGGGCTGTTGGTGTATGGGGGAAGAACTACTTACAGTGATACAGACCTTGAAGGGACCCCTCTCTGATCATGTCAAAGGTTTTCTTCAAGGCTGGGCCCTCTTACCTCTGCTCCTGCAGGTCCTGGGGCACCTTTTTCACCTGGAATCCCAGGTAATCCCTGAAAAAAAACAGAGGGAGGAAGGTGAAGGAACTGAAGGAAACTGCTCCTTTCTTCTCCTGAGCTGAAGGAGATGTCTCTCCTTCCTCCCACTGAGAGAAGGAAGGGTGGCTGTCAAAAGGCTGTGACTGCACGGGATTGCTTCTCCTGGAGACTCAATTCAGAACAAGAGAATACAGAATACAACTAAAGTAGCCAAAGGCTGGGCTACATCACTTCAAAACTCCTTAATAAATCCCGTACATCCTTACCGACAGCCAGGCTCTGCCTATCAAGCCCCCGAGTCCTCTTTTCTAAGCTACTAAGGTCCGGAGCTATAAATGAGGTGCTTACATTCATGTACTCATGTAGCTTTCTCTACAAAACCCCTAAATAAATCCTGTACATCCTTACTGACACCCAGGCTCTGCCTATCAAGCCCCAGAGTCCTCTTTCCTAAGCTACTAAGGTCTGGAGCTATAAATGAGGTGCTTACATTCATGTACTCATGTAGCTTTCTCTACAGTGAGCATAAAGCCAAACGCGACTGTGGCCTGATGAGAGAAGCATCCCAGCTATGGAAGGAGCATGTCCCACCCTCTCCCTCCAAAACAGGGAACTTTCATGTCCTCTCCTTGCTAAAGTTCAAAGCCAACTGAGGAAACACTTGGCTGTGCTTACAGGTTCTCCGCTTGTTCCTCGATCTCCTTTCTCCCCTTTTGGTCCAGGTTCACCCTGATATAAAACAATAAAAGAGAAATAAAAGGCTATTTCCATGGCTAGAAGTCACACTAGTCACGTTTGGTAAGAGGGCTATTTCAATCAGTTTTTCATTTCTGACTTAGAGAAGCTTATTCAAAGGACTTTGAGGCCAAAGAATCAAAACTGGTATCACACACTAAGACGTGGAGATGATTGCCTAGACTTTTTGAGTTGTTATGCAGTAATTTGAAAAGAGAACACTTTTCCCCCATGGAGAACAGTAGTTAAAGAATTTACCATTCCAAATTCAATAATTCAGTTCCAATGTATTACAAGGCCAGAGAAGATGTCCAATAGCAAAAGCATCAGTGTCACTGCACCACTTCTGTGTAGGACCACAGACCTAATGGTATCTTGCAACTGGAGAAATAATCCACATACAGACAGTTCCCTATTCCACCTTTAAGAGAGAGGTGTTCAGGGTCTCATTTTAAGCACTTCCAGAGAGGTGCGCTATGTAGGTTTTCATGATCTCTAGTTCTGTCAACATCTCCATACATCCATGCCACTTCTGCTCCCTCCTTCAATGTCAATACATTATTTCATGGGCAACCATCTCTGACTAATAGGATTAATTTATTCCTGTTCTTCCTCCTTACAGTAAATCAAAGATGCTTCCAGACAGTTCATCAGCTTTGTTCTGAGCGCTAGAAAAAATAATCAATAATTCTATATTTCTGCTTTTATATAAATTGAAAAGGAACAGCACACACCTGTGGAACCAGCTGGAATGAACCAGGCATTACATGAACACTCACATTTGTATATTTATATGAACATATGTATTCAGGCACCAGCAATCATTACTTATTCATTATTTATCATACAAAGTGCTTCAATTATGCAATCAAGGAAGAGTAAGAACATCAGTGGTTTAATCTACACATACAAACAAGGAATAGTGATCATTCAAAATGCAGAAGCCAAGACAAATCAACTTGAATTTTATTCACGTCAGCTATTTGCCAATCATTTCTGTAACACCTGGGAATTCAAAGTCCAATTGCAAATTAATCTCTGACAGACAAAACAAATGTAACTGCATAAATATTACTTATGTCTGAATTTATTATGCATGATGAATATTATTATCTATGAGGAAGAATTTTATGCTGAAAGTTTCACCCCGTTAGACCATCCTCAATCAGGCAGTCCCTGATGCCATCTAGTGGCCTTCAGAAAGGTAATGGGATCACCAAAAGAAGTTGAAGCAATGGGCCCTGTGTAACCGGTGTAGTTGTGCCTGGAGGTCGACATTTCAAGCGCTGAAAGCCTTTTGAGAGTGCAAAGCAACAAATGACAGACATAGCGCAATACATTTGCAGGCAGGGATGGTGTTACTGAGTGGAAATAAGGGCATATATTACTAAGGAAAATAAGACTGCAAAGGGAAGAAGTAACTCAACAAGTAAAGGGAGGAAGCTTCCTTAATTTTCTCCTTTCTCCCACTTTTTCCTTGATAGTTGACTTTCATTGTAATGAAAAATCAGCAAAATTCCAGTTTAATGTCCTAGCACAGCCACAAACATGGGTAGAGCAGCATTTCTTAGCACAACCTCCCAACAAATCTGCCTGAGACTCCTTCCAAATTTGCCCAGCCCTCAATGATGTATTATCTGTTGTTATCAGTGTCCACTAGTGCTGCACATTGTGAAGACCTTTACCCTTGGCAGCTGGACTTAATCCACTGCCATCCACTCCTTTCCTATGGCTCAATGAACAGGATGATGCAGTGACAGCTAACAGATGCTACCAACCCGGTCCAGATCAGTGCCTGCAGCTTCCTTGACCTGCCCAGGAGAGCAAACCTGCTCTCCTGTCATCTCAATTAACATGTTAGTCATTCCTGTGCCACTTAAAGGAGAGGAAATGCAGTGGGGGCTCAGCTGTGGCCAGCTGAAGTGGAAGATAGAACTGCTGCCTTCTATCCAGGTTTCCTGGTACTATACACCACATAGTTGATGGAAAGCAATAGCAAGTATTGTGTTTTGGCAAGTGCTTGACAGCCTTCAGCACCCTGCTGGTCCTGCAGCCTCTATAATATAACCCATGACACTTTCCTAAGGCTTATCACCACCTTCTGACACCTTAATTTGTAGAGCTGTAAATCAAAGGTAACTATCCGTACCTTTGATTTACAGCTCCCAAAGCTTGCAACACTATGTACAAGACCTGTGCTACCGTATCATCACATTCGTCTTACACATAGAGGAATCCCAGCAACCTGACCTGCTAACACACTTCAAACCTTTTATTCTTTACTGTCTTGCAGCTCATTTACAAGACAAATGCACTCAAAGCAGAAGAGAGAACTCCTCCTGGGACTGCACCGCTACAAAGACCACATAAGATGTCATTGTTCTGCACCTTTCCTTAGTAAAGGTATTATCAAACTGCAAGTCAAGGGGAAAAGCAAATCAACAAAATCTTAACTCTATTTGCAGTACTACCTGACATCCCTACTTCCTTCCTCAGCCTCTGAAGCACCTGGCATATGCACTTTCTTGTCTAATGGCACTCTTTCAGCCTACTTCTGCCATTTGTACATGTCATTTATACATGCCTCCTGATCCTAAACAAGCTTATTCACATACCAATGGTCTGATCCTGTGTAATGACAGATATTTCCCACAATGTACTGCAAGTTGGAAATGCGACTTTGTTCTAAACTTAAGAGACAGGGACAGCATATAGCTATGTCAACTGTGACCACAGGCTGTTGCTGTTACCAGGGCAGCTGTGGACATATCATGATTGGTTACAATGGTGAAGTTGCCCAGAACCAGACTCAAACCGGTTTCTTTTACTGAAAGCATATAAATAACATGGAAAATACTAAGGAGCTGTGTGTCTATCACATACAAGAGGCAATAAGGCAGAAGTCATGTTTATTAGAATTGTTACTTACAGGAATCCTGGGGTGTGGGGTGAAGAAGGCTGTCTGGAAGAGAAATCAGTGTTAAAAGAAGCATTGCCTGTTTTCCTTGTGATGTAATAAATTACATGCATTTTGCCTTGTCATTACAGATTACACACTCCATATATCCATCAGGTTTATAAATGAGCAACTCATTGTAACATCTGGCTGCTTGGAAAAAAGCCCACAAATGTCTGACATTTCCTGGAGTATTTGAAATATGAACATAAACACAAATACATCCTGTATGCCCCACTGCTTTGAAAAAACAGTATTTAACCTTGTTAGCAAGTTTACTCCAAGCAATCTCCAGCACACTTTTCCACTTGCAGCCATCTTCAGTATTGCTAGATTTCCTGATGCCATGGCTGACCTTGATGGTTGTCTTTGCTTTGAACCATATACATATCTCAACAGGGTTGTCTTTGGGATTACATAGCCATCTTACACAAAGGTATGACTCACCCTTTGGCACAGACTGAAGAAGCCCAACTGATCGGCCACAAAAATTATCATAGGGATGGAGCACTACTCCTATGAGGAAAGGCCGAGAGAGCTGGGGTTGTTCAGCCTGGGGAAGACTCTGGAAGACCTTAGTGCAGCCTTTCAGTTCTTAGAAATAAGAATAGCTAATAAAGATGGGGAGAGGTTTTTTAGCAAGGCCTGTTGTGAAAGGATAAGGGGTGATGGTTTTAAACTAAAAGAGGGAAGATTCAGGCTGGATGTGAGGAAGAAATTCCTTACAAATGAGGGTGGTAAAACACTGGCACAGGCTGCACAGAGAGGTGGTGGATGCCCTATAGCTGGAAACAGTCAAGGCCAGGCTAGATGTGGTTCTGAGCAACTTGACTTAGTTGCAGATGTCGCTGCCCATTGCAGGTGGGTTGGAACTAGATGACCTTTGAAGATCCCTTCACAACCCAAACTATTTAATGATTCTGTAATGGCAGGCAATAAATTATAACACTTGTTCCGTTGCTGCGTGAAAGTCTTTAGGCGCTTGATTTTCACCAGCATACCTTGATTCAAATTCTCCTCATAACCTGTCAATGTGGCAGGTGTATCCAGCTGTGGTGAGCAAAGCTGACAAGTGGATATCTATCATGTTTGTAGGATCTGTGACCGGAATCAGCCCTCCTGTTACAATGACAGGTCTGTTCCTAGTCCTCCCTCCAAGCTGCTTACTCAGCTTTTATTGGAGGGAACACCAGGAAAAGAGTTTTGTATATTTACTATTATAAATTTTATTTTTAATTTAAATCTTATGTATAAATGTATAATATATTATACATAAAGAGGTTTATGCATTGACTCTCTGTAGATGCTGGTTTAATCACCAGTGAACTTCATGATCCCAAAAGTAATTTTGCAGGCTTATTTTAAAAATATGAATTCATGGTTTCTTGGTCTTTAATTTTTTATTAGCAGAAGGGCATGTTGAATCAATCATGACTGGTTTGTGTGGTGGATCCGGTGCTGAATCCAGAATGACCTCTGGGATGAGAGGGTCTTTCTGGGACTACAGCATAGCATGGTACTGTACGCAATGGAGGCGCTGGGAGGCTGCAGCATCACTGAAGCTGAGTGCTCCACCCCATACGTTCATGTCAGTGAGAAGCGAAACCCTTTGCTTTTCCTGGAAAATGGTGAATTGTTCACCAAGAAGACAAGCTGTTGTTCACTGGTATCTGTGAGAGTGAGCCAGCCTTCTCCTGAGATCCCAGTGGGAAAATCTAGCTCACCCTGAAAAATGAATATGAATGTATTCCATGTTCTCAGCCACCACCTTCTTTAGATAGCTCCCACAGCTGCTAAACAAATCACGAATTCAATGTAAGTGCTACCATACGGCAAAAGCACATAAAAATGCTGTTTGCAAAGAGACAGAGGAGGGCACAACCTTCCCTCAAAATACGAAGTCCAAATGCACCTCAACATCACTTCTCTGAAGCGAAGGGAGATAATCTGAGAGTAAATTGCTCCTAAAGTTTCTGTAAAGAAGAAACTTAAACACTTTATGAGGAATTTGTGTGGAGGAAGTGTGATGATGCACTGAATGTTGTTGATGCATTGAATGTTGTTACAGCACAGAACACAATCTTACTTACTGTTCCAGGTAAGCCTGGGGGCCCAGGGGAACCTGTGTCACCCTAGAAAGAGAAGAAATATATATCTAAGGATATAAAAAGACTCCCAAATAAAACTCAAGGTATTATCAGGTAGAAGGTGCAACATCATCACATGAGATTTAACCAGTCACAACCTGCCAGCTCAGTGACACTGCAAATCTCATAGCACTCCTCTGATGGATAGAACAGGATAAGGACGTTCGAATGTAACAGGGGAGATTCAGGTTAGACATAAGGAAGAAATTCTTTACTTTGAGAGTGGTGAGGCACTGGAACTGTTTGCCCAGAGAAGTGGTAAATGCTCCATCCTTGGCAGTGTTCAAGGCCAGGTTGGATGAGGCTTGGAGGAACCCATTCCAGTGAAAGGTGTCCCTACCCATGGCAGGGGGTTGGAACCAGATGATCTTAAGGTCCTTTCCAACCCAAATGATTCTATGATTCTATGAATTTACTTCATTGCTCTCGCCAGAATTTCTGCTGGTTTGTTGCATGCAGGGTTGTCACCTTGTTGTCTTTATAAGATTATGACTTCCACTTCAGAGATCATTGACTTTTTAATGTTACCCATTCAGTGTAGGACTGATACGGAGTTTAATTTACATTTTAAGTTAATCTAAATTTTTGATTGAAAAACATTTTTCAGCTGAACTTTTTTGGTGGATAAAAAAGAAAAAAGAATCCTCTGTGTTTCATCACAAATATAAGTTTCTAAATTCAGTTTTCACACTAATTTTTTTTAGTTAAAACTATATTGTTGAGGAAGTACCTCATGAGAATTATAGAGTGGGTGTCTTACCTGCCATTGATATTCCTGTGGGCTATGCTCCACAAACATCAGTCCCCCTGACACTTCAAAGCCAAGAACTGCATACAAACTTCCCAGACATAGGATATTCAGGTGCTTCACTGGAGATGTCATTTGGCCACCCATGAAAGCATTCCCACCTCCATAGCTGTGAAAGTCACTAGTGTATGCTAAGAAGAACAAAATGGTACCCCCTTCCTGATGGCTATCACTTGGAGACCTCACTTGGAGTACTGTGTGCAGTTCTGGTGTCCTCAAAATAAAAAGGACATGGAACTGTTGGAACAAGTCCAGAGGAGGGCCATGAGAATGATCAGGGGACTGGAGCACCTCCCGTATGAAGACGGGCTGAGAAAGTTGGGGCTGTTCAGCCTGGAGAAGAGAAGGCTGTGTGGAGACCTCATAGCAACCTTCCAGTATCTGAAGGGGGCCTATAAGGACGCTGGGGAAGGACTCTTCATTCAGGACTGTAGTGATAGTACAGCAGGTAACAGGTTAAAACTTAAACAGGGGAAGTTTAGATTGGATATAAGGAAGAAGTTCTTTCCTGTTAGGGTGGTAAGGCACTGGAATGGGTTGCCCAGGGAGGTTGTGAATGCTCCATCCCTGGCAGTATTCAAGGCCAGGCTGGACAGAGCCTTGGGTGACATGGTTCAGTGTGAGGCGTCCCTGCCCATGGCAGGGGGGTTGGAACTGGATGATCTTAAAGTCCTTTCCAACCCTAACTATTCTATTCTATGATCACCACTATAATGAAGGCATTTTTTTCGCTATACAACCACAGGCATCTGCAAGGTCAATGTTTCTTCTTCACCTTCATTTTCACAAAGCTTGAGTGCAAATTTTGGTAGATATCACACTTATCTAGTTCTCTCATTTTCATTAAAATTAATGGTGTTGTGGAGGCAGAAGCCCAGGCCATTCTTTAAATTACTGTTTTAGTACATCACAGGCAGGCATAGAAAACTTCTTTAGAATTTAATTGCAGGCTCACTTGTATCAGCCAATTCTAAAACAATGAAAATTTCCCTTGAATTAAAAAAGTTTTCCTTAAATTTCATCAGCTCCTTACTCTTTATTGCATTATTTGACAAATTGTTGTCTCCATCCCACACACAGCTTTTTTTGCTGCTTCTCTGTAAAGCTCAGCTAAAAGACTCTGAATGTTTTTACTCTTCCTCAGATATCCTCCTCTATGACTTATCTCTGCCCACTTGTCTCTTCCCCTCTTGTCTAAGGAGGATCATGCTCATTTCATGACTTACCTTTACTCCTCTTTCACCCTTCAAACCTGGGAAGCCATCTTTTCCTTTTTCTCCCTAAAAGAAGGCAAAGGAAAGCAAGAAATACTCATGTTTTGATTAGATTGCATCCATCCCACTAGAATATTTTACACTTTCAGTTGATCTTACCTGTCGTCCATGACGTAGTGCAAGCAATTAAAAATGTAATATTTTGGAGATGGCTACATAAAATCCACACTATTTTCAAAAGCCAGTGAATAACAGTGAAGTTAATGGAAAAGAACTCGCCAATCCCAAAATAACTTTCATGTAGAAGATTCTACTGCCTGATGCAGTTATAAAAGCCTAATTTTTCCTAGTAGGACAAGAAAGGCACCAGAACAGGAATTGAGACTCAAAGGAGGAGACATTCATACTACCGGTTTTGTACATAGAAGATTTCTGAATCATCCTTCACTGGCGCCTACCTCTCTATTTTGCCCAGGTAACCTGGCCATCTGAATGAGAGATGCTTAACAAGGATGATGCGAGTGCTCAAAGTGCATATACAAAATGTATCTATCTTGCCATCCAAATAGGAGAAATCTGACCTACATTACTACCATCTTACATATACAGAGAATATATTCTATAGTTTATGCTTTACTATACATATGGTAAACTGATCTGTAAGACCCCAGTTGATTTTAGATCCTTCTGGATCACATCCAATTATGTAGTATTTATATACTTCTGCGTAAATAAATAGGAGTACTTGATCAGACCTCATTTACATGGCTAAATTTACTGTCAGGCCCCTGATTCAACTATTTCCTGGTATGTAGATGCCTCTGGAAATCTGGAGCTAGCCGGGGGATGCAGTAGACACTAGGACATAAGTCGAAGTTAGGCTATCAGAAAAAGATCCAGCCATCCGAAGCCTTCTCCAGAGCTCAGTGACAAGTGGGATTTGCGATTTTGTGGTTATTAATCTTATTTTAATGTTTTTAAAACAAGCAGATATATCTGACAGTGAGACCTAAAGAACCTTCTACTTCTACTGCCTCACAAGCAGTATGGTCATAACCTTCTGCATTTAGGATAGAAGCTTTTCATTAGCACCTCGACTGCATTTATGAACAGTCATTAGGCAGTAAAGTACCTTTTTGGAAGGGGTACTTGTTGACTTTGCTGGACACCAATCAGCTGCTCACCACCACAGCAATCACAAGAGAGAACATCATCTAGGAACATTGGAGATAAGGCCTTCTTATGCTTAATGGCCAAAAGAAAGAATCAAGCCATGGCTCAATGTCACTCACCTGGTTTCCTTTTTCTCCTTTCAGCCCAGGTAAACCCTGAGGACCAGGAAAACCTGCTTCACCCTGAAAGTAAGACGAAAGTGTGTGAAATACAGGAACAGACATCAATCATGGGTTCTATTAATAAATATAACTAAGAATGAAGAGGCAGAATGGTGGACCAAGCTCTTTTCTCTCTTATGTCAGCTAAAATGCGTCAAGTCTAGTCCTCACAATAGGCTAATCTAGCCACAATGACTCTAGGCTGGAGAGGATGAAACCTTTAGGTGTCTATCTCTTTCTCTGACATTAAACTCTGAAATCTTCACAAGTCATAATGACTGCAGGTGTTTTCTTCTGGATACCCAGTCACACCTTGATACACAGTCTACGCTGTAAGGCCAGAGCATGCCCCAGCTTTTTAACAGGATTGAGTATAGATACAGTTTGCTGAGAGAGAAAATAGGATTAGTTTGATTATCAAATAATTTCTTATTCATGGAAAATCATTACTTAAAACAGCAGCTAAGACTTCGTTTTTTTTTGCTGTTACACTGTTAACCAAATACATGTAACTTCGGACATGTTTTCTTCATGCTGCTCTGGTAGCAGGAGCAAAAAAGCAAATAAAAACAGCAAAAGAAATTAAATCTTTTATTTTCATATGGCCTGGAAATGCAAAACCTGCTCTGTATTAATCTGAATGGTACAGATGTTACCTGACAAAGAGATCTAGAATTTTCTGGATGCATTATTGCACATTTGGTTTTCTTCCTGTTTGAATTTTACCTTTGACTTTCTGCTTTATAATACTTGCTATTGAAGTAATTATGACCTCTGTGTCATGTGGTTTGTTCTAAATATATCAAGTATTCTCAAACTTAGCTCCCAGTTGGCCCAGTTTGTCATCTAAAAATAACCATGTGGTTTCCTATTTATAACTATTCTGCTATCTGCAGTTGTGTGCAATATCATAAAGAATGTCAGACATGGACAGGACCCAAATCCACTAAGTGCTGTACAAATATTGAACTAAGAAAAGGTCGTTCCTGCTCTAAAGAGATTAGCTCTGAAGTATGGGAAAACTCAAAACATTATTGTGATATAGGTACAATGAGTCTGCAGAAGAAATCAGATGAGGAACAAGAAGCTGGGGGAACATCAGGGTGATGTTTGGAGAAGGCTAATGAGAGTGACATTTTGTGGTGGAGAAAATGGTGCTTTATGAGAGCCACTGCAGGATGCTGGTGTAACTTTGGTCTCTGGAAAGATACTGAAGCAAAACTTCAATGAGTTTGTATGCTCTCAAGGACAGAAATATAATGCAAAACAGCCAAGGTGAATTTTAAAAAATAATCATATCAACCCCATCCAGTTCCCTCCCTTGATACAAGAATGAAGGAGAGAAGGAAGCATTTGTGTGATGTATCTTCAGTAACATGTCTGACACAGGGCAACATGATGTTCTCATTAGCAAACTACAAAATGCAGCATAGAAGAAGGATCTCTGAAGGATGGCTTACAACTGACAGAAGAAACTACACTCACACACCTGTTATTAGCTGGTTTCTGTCAAATTCAGAGGATATATTAAGTGAAGTCCTCTTAGGGGCTGCATTTTTCAATAATTTATGACTGAGGTGACAGTAAAGAGAATAGTTATGAAAAGTGTGGAGAGCACCACACTGGAGAGAGAAACAAGTGTTTTGGAAGGTGGTATTAGAAGCAAGAACTGCCCTGTGTGGGGAGATGACCCTGACCAAGTGGCAGTGCTTTGGCCGGGGGCCTGACCCTTTGTGGCAGTGGGCTTGAGCCATCAAATGCAAATGACACGCACAGATCTTGTTATTGGCCAATGCCTTTGTCATTGCATGCGGTCACTTGATATCTTTTTGCTAAGATCATTTTTCCTGCTCACCTGCTCTCCAGGTTGGCCATGGCTCCCTGGTTCACCCTGGAAAAACAAAATCAAAACATTAACATTGCAAGGACTCTTTTGCAAGAACTGTTTCTCATTAGTAAATGCGCCTTCTACTGTCCTGGCCCATTGTGCTCTACCTACTTGCCATAAGACACTGAAATTGCATTCTTAATGGCTTAAGAACCCAGACTGCAAGAAGCCAACACAAAGGCCAGGTCAGATCTCCCTATACATGTAGGTTTGAGAGGAGCACCAAATGGGGATTGGTATTTTAGAACACCATGAATTCTGAAAGGCAATGAGCTCTCTATGCTCATCCATTTACACCTTCAATTTTAGAGGAATATTACTGTCCTTACTTCAGTATAAGACCTTTCAAAATCATACCTTGATTGACTCAATGGCTACAGTCAACTTGAAATACAATTCCTTACCTTAGAGCCAGGTTTTCCAGGAAAGCCTTCCTCACCCTTTTCCCCTTGTTCTCCCTGCAGGGAACATAAGAAGTTAATATACAAACTCCTTTGGTAGCACAGCATGTTTGCAGGCAACAGCGAGGAATATTTTGAGTCAGATCTTCAGTATTAGCCTGAGGATGTAAATGGAGCCAAGTGAGAATACGATTCCTGAAATTTTCCATTCTAGTTTATGTAATCACATCTCAAGCACCAATCACCCTACCAGAATATTTCTGGAATAACACAAAGTCAACCACTGTTACATTAAAGATGTCCATAGTGAATGACCTCAGAAACAAAACCCATATTCAGTTTCTTCAAATTACATATGGTTAGAAAGTCTACATTATTTCTGTTAAGAAAAATAACTAATTGTGGGATTGGGACCATGGCCACTGGGCTTTTTAGATAAATGAAACAGAACTTTCAATGCTGGTGGTGTCAGGATGGAGAGCACAGGCTGGAATGCACTGCATAGCTGAGGAGTGCAGTAGGTACTACACAGGGCTGGGAGTAAATCCAGAGTTTATTTGTTTATTTAGCCTCAGAAATGTATTAATTCTTACCTTTATTCATCAGTAAATGGGAGCTGGGGACTCTGGCTCAAGCATTGAGTGCACTCAATTGAGAGAGGTGAGTATAAATGTAGTGTGCTCCTGGAACAAGTAGGGGTCATAATGCTCAAGTACCAGAGGCATGAAGACCACTGCCAATGCAGTCCAAGGCAGTAGATGGCTAAGAGCTATTCTCCTTATTCCAATATAGCATCATCATCCCCAAATCCTAGCTTGGCCTTCATAGTCAAAATACGGCACATTTCTTTGACACTTATTATGTAGTGATGGCAAGACAATCAGAGTACCTGCTATCTCTAAATCTCTTATCTCCCTTCTCCCACTGCAGAGACAGCAGTCATTCCCGATCTGTCATTTGCAGAAGCTTTTGAATAAGGGATAAGAAGTAGGAAATAATGAAGAACTGTCTTTCTGCCACACAGACCTACAGAAGCCATAGGGCGATGACAGCTCTTCTCTCCTGTCCTTCATGGAGGAAAGAAAGGAACATCTTTGGAGACTGACACACCTCTTTGCTCTTCTTTGTGCTTTGAACACATTCCTTGCCTTGCCAGTGTCACTGGCTTTCCTGAATGACAGTAGAAGCATCTCTGTTTGCAATGCTCAGCCTGTATTTGCCAAATAGGATGCAGTAGTTGAAGACTGGAAGAGGCTCTCTCATCCTTGCTCTATTTACAACCAGCTCCATCTTCATAACGACTCAGTACATACACCAGGAGCTTCACCAGTGGCTCAGTGATCGTGGGATTAGTGAGGGGGTGCTTGGCTCTAGAGATGTGCCTCTTTTCCCACTTACTAGCTCACTCAGATAATCTTTCCAAATAAGTAGCTTAATACCAGTGTAGATGGTGTCACTTGCCTTTTGACCTGGAAGCCCAGGAAGCCCATTGAATCCATCTTTGCCAGGCAACCCCTAAATAAGAGAAAACCATAAGCTGCTCTTTACACCAGTAACAACAAGATCAGCATAAGCACGTTCAACCCATCCCTCTTGTCATGCACCTAAGTTTAAGAAGAACCATCTCATGCAGTTTGCTTTGACTTTTTTCCCTCCTCTGCCTCAAAACACAAAAGTTCTCACAATGCCCAGTATCTACTTGGCCTGTTTTCCGGCATCCCAGTTTTGATGAATGACCACTGGATGTCAGTGTTGTTACAGAGAAGCAACACTATAGAGCTTTTTTGGGCACTATGGAGTCTTAAATAACTTTTACAATTACATTTTTACTTATAATTCTCTATAAGTCTCTTATCTGTAGCTATAACAATTTTTAAAAGTTTATTTCTCCTTTTAAATAGTGGTAATTTCTTATACAATACATAAACTCCTTAAATTGAATTATACAACACAGTAACAGAATCATTCAGCGAGATAAGAATTACAATTCTTTCCTGCAATGCATTTAAAATGGTGAGAAAACCTTCTGTCCCCTTTCCAAGTGTCAGTCAATCCCAAATACCACAGAGGTTGCTGTGGCACTTCTTAATACCAACTATTGAATAATTCACCTTTGTTGACTTAACAGCCAACAGACATTTCTATGCCAAATCAGAGATTCTGTGAGTTCTTCAGCCTGATTCAGAGAACTCCAGGTTCAGAAGAGCAATATCTTGCCAAATGCAAAATGACTTTTGAAAGGTGTCTTATAAAGTAAATACAATGGTCTTCAGAGTGTAGGAATAGCAGACAATAGCGGACCTGCATCTGGTAATATCCTTATTCACAAAAGGCAGCAGAAGCCAATGCCTGCATTAAAGGTGACAGTGTTCAAGCCCTCATTAAAACCTTGCCTTCAGACAAGCTGCAGGAAATGAAATAAAGACTTGAGAACTGCAGTATCTGAAGTCAAGGAGAGCAACAGGGGCAAGGGAAGCAGTTCCTTAACACTTACAGGTGGTCCCGGTGCTCCAGTTTTACCAGAAACTCCAATCTCTCCTGGAAGCCCCTGGAAAAACGAATTGGGAGAAAAAAAAGTATAAAAATCCTAATTTCTGTACTTTACAGCAACCTAGATTTTAATTTAAATGCAATTTTCCCTTCCACGGTAGCTGGATCTCTGCTGTGGGGGGTCCTGTAGACACTGACCAGGGAGCACCAACATGGCTCCAATGCTTGGCACAGAGAAGCTGTCCTCTAGGACCAGCTGTAGCTTCTCAGTGAGAAAACATAAAAGACACATTGCCAGAGGTCCTGACTAAGTTCCCGCTGGAAACCATGACCTAAAGTTCTCCCTGTTCTTTATTCTCTTTAATATAAACCAAAATCCACACTTGTTTTCTTACTGGTGCTCCGGGTGCTCCAGGAGGTCCAGCAACGCCTGGGGGCCCTGGAGGTCCCTGCAAGAGATGAAGCAAAACCATTTTATCTCTGTGATAGTGGCTGAAAGCCTCAGGTCCTTTTCTGTGCAGTCAGAGCCCTGTTCAAAGTGGGCAAAAGCACTGAGCTTTATTTCATTAATTTCTAACAAATAAGAGTGTAAGATGCCAAACTGAGCTCTCCAAGGGAATCAGGCTTATGAGCAGAACAGTATCTCTGGATTGAGCCACTAAGTACTGATGTTGTGAGCTCCATCCTTGAATCCAGTATAAGAGAGGAAGGAGTTCAAGGCCATCAATGGTAACGTAGAGCACAAAGCTTGTCCAGTGGAATCTCATGTAGTATCCAGCCTAATTTAATCTTGATTAATGTCACTTCAAAGTGAGCAATTTACCTCTGCAAAAAGATCTCTGAAGTAACTAATGGATGGAACAGATTTGTACTGGGGCAGGGAGCAATATGCATCCATGAGTATGGAGAAACAATGCACTGATTCAAGTGCTTCAAAGCAAATACACCACCATTTTAGTGCTCTACATTAACTTTGTTGACAGTAAAATGCCCTCACAAACTCATACTTCAATGAGCACGTTCAGTTGGAAATATCTTGAAGGTATTTATTACTCATTTCCCTGCAACAGCTGTTTTTCTCAGGGAAACCATTCTCTCAATAGCCATTTGATTTTCAGAGGAGTTTATTTTTGTGTATTGAGCAAATTGTTAAATTTGGCTTCCCAGATGAGAAATTTGTTTCCATACTAAACAAATCTTAACAGGCTGTCTGAGATGCAGAGGTGTTTGTTACTTCCAGCTTCTCCTGTAGACCAGATAAGAATCCTCCTGTGCTCAGAATGGAGCATGTGTTCATGTGGTTTTTGGATCAGGACCTAAGCAAACAATATGAGAATGGATGTGAGAAGTGGATATATATGACTGAGTTGGAGTTTTACCCTGGCTGTCTCTTCTGTCTTTCTAACAGGACTTCATTCGTTTTCAGTTTTCAGCATAGGGACAGTTCTGGTGTGCTTGTATTGAAAAAACAAACCACATTCCCCCACTCTCCTCCCAACCCTATGTAAAGAATTGAAGCTGAGCAACTGATACAAGATAGAAAATGGCCAGTTGGAATTTCATCATTCAATATCACAAAGCACAGCTTTTGCGATTAAGGTATTATGAGTCATGGCTCAATATTAGCATTTCACATTTTAGGAAAAAATGAAAAGAAGAAAAGTGTAAAAAAGTGATGACAAGAAGTTATTTGTGGCATGGTTTGACAGAGAAGGTATCAGATAAGCGCTCTTTTTAGAATACACTTGTAAAACTCAGCCAGAAAAGAAGACGGCTTCTCACCAGTAGATGGGGCAAAGCGACCAAAAAAGTACCTGCAGATGCACTTGTCTCCCATGAACCGTTTTCATTGAGGCTTAGAAGAGACACGGATTCATCCACCTACTTTAGCATTTGCACAGCGCCTCAAATGTGAGAACAAATAAAACATCCCCTTGGGATGCACTGATGCACTCTGGTGAAGCCCTGAAATAACTTCTGGGGACATGGGTCCAGCTGCTATTGCAGGAGGCTCCCATAGTTAAAGAGCTCTCTAGTCCCATCAGCAGACATCTGGTCGAAACCACCCATCACCTCAAGAAGGTTTTGCCAAAGAAAAGCACCAACAGTCCAAATTAACCCAGCACAAGAGAAAACACCATAGTGTAGACACAGCCAGGTGACCTCAGACACCAGGGACACAGAGGCTCTGCTTGGCTCTCTACATGGTACTGCTGAGAAGCCCTGCAGAAAGCTTCTACCAAGAGGTGGAAAAACCCAACCAGGACCCAGCCTCAGGATGCTGCCTCAGCTCAAGCATCCCCAGGTATAATACAAGCTCGCACACACAGTAAAGACAAGGGTCAATCTGACCTAAAAGCAAAGTTTTTCAGCAACCAGCATAGTCCCTAAAATGTGAGGTGCTACATCGTCATCATCCTGTTTCTCCTAGTAACTCTTGATAGTCTCACTATCAAATTTCTAATTCTTCTCTTCAGTTTTCTACATTCTGGCCCACATTAATCTTATGCAACCATAAATCTTGACATGCAAGCACACTGATCCTTACCCTGAACTGCCAAAAATTATTCTGTTTTATTGCTCTCCATGAAGCCATAGCCCAGGGAGTCATGCCCAAGACTACTTTGTTCAGGTGGCTCCTCCACATATGTTGCATCAACAAATGTTACGGTCACTAAAGGAAAGTTCTTCTGATAAAAGCCTCTCCAAGACGGGCATAGAACAGTTTTATGTAATGGCCACCAGTATCCCTGGGAGATGCACAGGCACAGAGCAGTAAGACAGCAAAATCACATGAAAGTTGCAGAAATACATCATACATGTCCTTTATAGAGACCTCCTTTTACTACCGGCCAGAGCGAATCAGTTTTACTTGTGAGATTGGTCTCTCATGCTTATATATATATTTCTGTTATTGTAGCCCTTCTCCCGACTTCTGAGTATACTTCGGAGCAAGGACTACTCTTGCTAAGTATTTGCAAAGGGCTAAACTGATAGCACTTACCTGTTATTAAAATAACCCAAACCCCAACCAAACATAGAATAGCAGGAGCAGGACAGCTTCTAACGCTTAACCCCAAAATCTCATGCCATCTGTGTTCTTTGCTTCCTTTTTTAGACTGAATCCAGATTAAAGTACCTGCTGTAAACAGTCACCTTTTCCAGAGATCATTTGATGAATTACACAAATCCTTGTCCCAGATACAGTCCCAATGTTGTCCCTTTAAAACTGTGATTTGGCTAGTAAGAAACTGATGCGTTGTTCGTAGAATCATAGAATGGTTCCTACACGCAAAAGCAAAAACTGATATATGAAAACTTTAGAATAAATCAAGGCTATAGAAACACTTCAGAAAACAAATGGAAAATAATGTATCTTTTACAAAAATGTTTAAATCAAAGTTTTTTCAAACTGTTGCTTTGAAAACAAAATTTTTTAAATAATTATTATAATTCAAATGGTGTTTAGAAGTGTGTGTGTGTTATGGTTGGGACATCTTGCCCAGAGAGATGGTGGAGGAGCCATCCCTGGAGACATTCAATGTCTGGCTGGATGTGGGTCGACAACCTGGTCTAGTTGAGGATGTCCCTGCTCATTGCAGGGGGTTGGACTAAATGAGTTTAAAGGTCCCTTCCACCACAAACTATTCAATGATTCTATGATCTTTAAGATCATTGAGGGAATGTGTGTGGATTTTTCTCAGGTTTGTGTTTCATCCAGCTCCATTCCTTAGACAACGTAATGCAGGGACAGTTCTCAGAAAAGAAATTGGACACTCCATATATGAGGAACAGCTGTGCTTGTCCTCCAGGATCCACTAAAGGATGCTCTGCTCTTTCAGTATTGTATCTTGCTGAAAGACAGGATGGGAAAGGAAGAGCTATTAAGACTTAGGTTCTGCACTCCCTAAGGAAGCTCTGAAAAGGAACAAAACCCTTTTTCTGTGACTACATCAGTAGGTTGCTTGGCCTAAATCTCTTTTCCATGGAAGAAGGGCTGGTTATGTTTTAGAGAGTAGTGAACAAATGCTATTCCGTAATAGAACCTGAAGTCTGATGTTTTTTCCAGATATATGTCTCTGGAGGCAAAGCTCACATAGACATATTTTCTGTATTATTATTCCATGCCAAGGACAGGATACTCTTACGCTATGAGAAAGGCATAGGTAAGCCCTTAAACCATGTCAAAGCAGGCTGTGGTCTGGGCTTCTTAGGCATTGTGCCAGCTTTATGAACAAGAGCCTCTGGGACACACAGGAGCATGTCGTCTGCTGCCAGTGATAGCAAAATGCATAACCATGGCCCTGACAACCATTTCTCGCTTTTCTCCACTTCAAAACCAGTTACTCCCTGCAATTTCACATCTCAGAATGTCCTCACAGACCCTTCCTATTGGCTTTGAGCTGTCTCCCCTTTATTTCCACTTTTTTTCCCATCAGACACAAGGCTGTTGCCATGAGTTTTGGGGAGCAGTCTATGAGTCTCCCTATGTCCCTTACTATTCCAGCAAACCATTTCTCCTCCACTGCATGTGAGTGGATTCTGGGATCAGCTCCTCAAATCTGCCCTTCATTTCTCATCCCAGATACTACAGTATCCATCAGCACAACTACTGTGAACGCTGCTTTAGAGCATCATCTTGCTCTCTTTGCTTAAATCCTACCTTACAAACCAAGACAAATATAAGAGAATATAGAAGAAGGCTGTTGCTGGTGACACTGAAAATCAAAAGCCTAAAGAGCCAACAGACCCAAGCATTTACCTGTGAAGCATGTTGCATAGTCACCTTCAGTGGTAGTGCCACAATTCACAAGCAGAGGAGGTCTCCAGTTATTTCCAGGTGGCATCGTAATTGGAACAACAATATTATTGTGAAAAAGAGATTTTCAACAAAAATTCTCTAAACTTTCCAGATCTGTAAAAGTACTGAATAAAGTCAGATTTGTGCATAGTAATCTTTCCAGGAGGATTTGTTGCTCCCAGTGAAAAGGCAGCACTTGCTTAACTTCAGCACTTACTGTAAGATACGGACACAATCTCTTTTGTCTACAGAGGAAGATTTCTTTCCCTTGTATGTTAACTTTCTGTTGGTTTACTGAGTCAGTGCAGCATATGAGAAAAACAAAACCCCCTCCCTTATGGTCTTCTGTTCCAGTGCTATTAGTGATCTGCACAGGTGAAGGCTTTATTTTTGTTAAAGGCATAGATCTTATTAAAAATAGCTCTGAGCAATACCTTCCAATTTCAAGCAACACCAGCATAATTTGAATTCAATCTAAGCTTTACAGCTGGGGCCTCTATCCTTGTCTCACATTTTGCAGTATTAACTTGCATCACAAAAAGGATGTTAAGGACAGGATGCATTTCAGAGGGTATCATTTATTTCCTGAATTACATAAGAAAAGCTGGGCTCGAGCTCTCACCCTACGGACAAGTCTATACTAATTAAATCACTGCCAGCCACAACTATAAAAGGTACAGATTGTACTGGTCTTCCTTGCAGGTCTTAGTTATACAACCAGGTTATCTAACTTAAGGCAGACATCAGGAACAGCCCACAGATATTGAAAGTGTAAGCTATGGCATTTTTGTTTAAATCTCAGAGTTTTGACTTATTTTGCTGTCTCACAGGTACCTATCTCACAGCATGCACTTGCTCAGCATGGGGAATCTAGAGCATGGCTCATTGGACCATTTGTAGCAACCTGCTTTAGAAGAGCTTCAGGCTCCACTGATGGTATTAACTAGATCTTTATCAACAAGAGCTCAGACACCTGCATCCCATCCCCATCCTTAACCCAACAGGTGCTTGTTTTTAGAGCTGAATCCCAGCCCTGGTCATTCAGTGATACAGCTCAGAGTGCCTGAGCCCTCAGTTAACACTGGGGCATCAGTTTCCCACTGCAGAGCCTGTGAACACAGCCACCATGGCTCACTCAGCATATGCTGAGGGGTCTCTTTCCCCTCATGCCTAGAAAAGCACTTTCAAATGTATGTCATCAACTGCCTTTAGCCCTTTCTCTCAACTTTTCCTACCAGGAGATGATGGGATAGACAAACTATACAGAGATCTTAGGCAACCATGAAGAAATGCACAGCATCATTGTTTTCTGTGCTTGGTACCCATCCATTACAACTGAAAGAGCTCAACAGAAATGCTCATTTTTCAGTCTGCATTTGAACAGCCTGCAATAGGAGTTTGGCCCATGATTAAGGCTCCTAGAAACTGAAATAGTACAAATAAATAATAACAACATAAACACATTATGAGTTCAGATGTCTGTGTCCTTGCTGCAGGAGAATCTTTCATATCCAGAGGGAAAATAAGACCCGGAGCGTCTACTCCATGGCTTAATGATGTTGCAAGATGCACCATTTCTAAAGGTCACAGGAAAATTAAAGTGCTCATTTTTGGGGGTGCTGACTACACAAAATGTAGAAAATAAGTACATGGACTGGCTCACCAACAGAGCTAATTTAGAAGGGAAATAAAACATTTTAAAGTCTTCTTGGATTAAAATTTTGTTTGAGTTAGTGTGTGCAAACAGAGAGGCAAAACTACGGCTACGCTATTGACACAAAGCATTCCCAGGCTCGCTGGGGGAACTGAGAAGTTACCTCCTACCTGGTACTTTGTGATTTGACACTTACATTAACTCTCAAATGTGACCAAACCCAGTCAATAACCCTTTAGAGTTGGACTGAGATCATCTTAACCATGGTCCATCAATGGATTTGCTGACTCTGCTCCAGTGTAGTCCTTAGAAGGGCTCTCTTGCTCACCTCACTGATCCTTCTGTGGCTTCTCAGGTGCACCAAGCATGACAGCAACTATTTTTCTTTATAAAGCCTAACAATAACTTCTGATGGTCTTTTCTATGTTTTTCAGCAGCAATGTGACTTCTGCAGCAGCTATATCCGCTCCTTTTTGCCCATCCAACTATCAGTGTGGGGAATCAAGTCAGAAAACAGAAGTATACTTAAATTTAAAATAGGAAAGGAAAGGGAGGCTACTTTTTTAGTGTCCTAATCTAGTTTATGTATGACCAACTCAAACTGGTTGGTCCCCAAAACCATGGAGATAGCGCAAGAACACAGACTTCCCTACATGACTTGGATGAATATCCATGTAACTACAACATAAGAAAACTACTTGTCTTCTTGAGTATTTTGGGGACATAGAATCATAGAATAGTTAGGGTTGGAAAGGACCTTAAGATCATCCAGTTCCAACCCCCCTGATTAAGAAAAATAAAGTGCTAATGAAGTGCCCAAAAAATTTAATGTCACAAAAAGTGCTGTTCGACTGAAAAGTAGTGTTGTTACAAACCAATTGTAAGCACTTTCTCCACACAGAAATATGGAGATCTGCAATAATACGTCTAGAACCAAGAGCTGCTGCAGGAATAAGAACAATATTTTCCCATTCCTACAGTTAGCTTGGAGGAACAGCCAATTTAAGTATCCCTCAATGGCACTGCATTGTATGCAGTTTTAATTAACATAAAATTTGCTAACTTTATTTAGCCTGTGTGGAAAGGAAAGTTACTTAACGCTGTGTCAGCAGTTTTCTTAGATACATTTATAAAATCACTAGCACATGCATATATATTAAGTTGCAGGGAACCTGAGCTGAGCAGAAGTGATGCTGTTTGGATGGACAGTGTCAGAGATCTTAGAAATAATGCAGAGAAAAAAATCTCCCCCCCAAAGCAAGAAAAATCTTGTTCCAGTGGTTCAGAAGACTTGGGGGGAAGGGGGGGGAGGAGGAGGAGGGGGAAGGGAAGGGAATGGACCTTTTAATGTTATCCAATGGGAAATAAAATAATCATAGATTCATAGAATGGTTTGGATTGGAAAGGACCTTAAGATCATCCAGTTCCAACCCCCTGCCATGGACAGGGACACCTCACACTAGACCATGTCACCCAAGGCTCTGTCCAACCCGGCCTTGAACACTGCCAGGGGTGGAGCATTCACCACTTCTTTGGGCAGCCTGTTCCAGTGCCTCACTACCCTCACAGTAAAGAACTTCTTCATTGTATCTAACCTGAACTTCCCCTGTTTAAGTTTAAACTCATTACTGCTTGTCTTATCACTAGAGTCCCTGATGAAGAGTCCCTCTCTGGCATCCTTGTAGCCCCCTTGAGGTACTGGAAGGCTGCTGATATTTTTAAGCCATTGGAAATACTGTCTTTCTTCATTCCACTTGAAGGCATCTGATGAAATACTTGTAAAGCAGAGACTGTACCAAAGGAAAAAGACTTAAAAAAACATGTAAACCAGTATCGAGTGGTGTTTTGCAGGGTGAGGTTCCCAGCTGGACACAAGAGCCGTCAACCTGCACAGGGTCTCAAGCCTTTGGAGTGTCTCTCTGACATCCTACTCAGACATGTGAACAGCTCATTAGGAAACATCTGCCACAGAACCATTTCTAGATCATGTTTCCTGTAACAAGGACAAAGCTTGCCAGAGGAAATACATGAAAACACAGCATCTGCTGCCTAGCAGTGTGCTGTCTGATGCCACGTATCACCAACAGCTGTAGAAATGGGGGCTCTTCATTCGTGCCCCAAATTTAACTGCTGAAACAAAATCCCAGAGCCAAAGACCCAGTTTGTGAATTTATTATTGAAAGAATGAATGAAATGCTCAGATTTATCCTGAACAGTCATCTTAAAAAGTGACATTGCAACTTTCCTGCTAGAGGATCATCCCTGCAGATACTTTTTGTATTGCAGGTGATGACCCTACGAAGTGCCTCGGGTCAGCTACAAAGTTAGCAAGAAAACAAGCCAGAGACAAGTGTCAGTGTTCTTATAATATGAGGCAGAATATGTTTATCCAAGGTGGAGCCAAATCCTTAATACACACAACATTGCTTTGCCCTTATGATGTTACAGATGGTGCAATTTGGAGCACTAACTTGGCAAAGGCTTTTAAAAAATAGCAGCTATGGGCTCATTAACTTCAGACATCCTTCCTCAAGGGGAGGATAAACATTTAGCTTTAAGCCCCTGTCTCTACCTTCCTCAATAAGCCAATATCTATCCCTCTATAATAAGCAGCAATGTGAGTAACAAAGCCACAAAACCAGTCTTGTGCTCAAACAAGTGTGCTTTCTGAATAGTAAATACCTTTTAAACTGCTTCTTCCCTCAAGACTGCAGCACAGGAGGTATCACCGCAATTACCAGTTCACACAGCCAACAATTAGCTGAGACATTGCCCTAAATATTGCAAAACACAAAGCATTGTTTCCCCTCCAGAATGATCCTGCTTTATGCACAAGCAATGGGGAAATCACACACAAAACACGTCCTTATGTTCCTGCTCAAAGATGCTGGAAAACTGCGGAAGGTAAAAGTAATTGCTGACGGACAAGCAGATTTCTCTCAATCAGAACAGGATATTAGTTTGGCTCTTAAAGAAATACCAACTTCAGAGACAGTGCAGATGAGAAGAGAAAGACGTCATAGCCTGTTGCATTGTGGTTCCCAAGTCACCTTGCCACAAAATATATTTTTCCACATAATATAAGAAAATGATGAAATCATCACTTACCTGAGGGCCTATCAGACCGTTGATTCCTGGGAATCCTGGTTCTCCCTTTTTACCCTGCATGTTCAACAGAGGAAAAACATTAGAAGCTATAGCAAAGACTGCTATTGACTTTCCAAAGTCTTTCACCCCCAAACTGGTAAAACGTCACAATACGGATATACAAAACACAAGAGCTAGAAGAGAAGGCAGCAGACACCATTTGGATGTGAAACTCCAGTTATCTTTGATGGGTCTGTATCTCCGAGACTGTGGCAATAGCTCTGTTTTATGCGTTATAAAAGAAAATAATGAAGAACTCTGGTGCATGGATGAATATAAAAGGTTCACAATCTCTAAGCCAGGAAACAGGAATCCATGAAGCATTTCTAAGTAGGGCTGGCACTGTCACCATTACTCCTCTGCAAGCAAAAGAAGATTTCTCCAGAGGAGCCTGAGAGCTTCATTGGTGCCAAGGATATGCCAGAACCTGGACTAAACCCTTGAAGCAAGTTCACCTACATGGATACTGAGGGACCTGTGATCCCCATGAGCTTGATCTCAAATAGGTCACAGGGAAAAAGTCCTACACAAGTAAAATGAAGAAGAAATGATGGAGTAAGGAAGCATGAAGTGCTGGAGTTAAGGCAGAGGTTGGATTTGTTTACAGCTGACTTGCTGTGCTACTTTGGGTAAGTCAGATGTGTAATAGACACTCAACCATTAATACGTCTGAGATTGTTAATAGGATACAAGGAGGGTACAAGAGGACTCAGGTAAACATCCAAGAGAGAGAAAAGCGATTTTTTTTTTCCTCCCTTATTTCTACTTCTCATCCAAACTGGTTTTCTTTTTAGAAGGATATTACAATTAAGCACGTTTCATGTCACTGATGATGTGATTGGTCATACAGATAAGTGAGAGCCATATATATATCTAATTTTTCCTTTATTTTTCTTTCTTGAAATATGTCCAGAAAGAAAGCCTATAAATGACAGCTTCCTGCTGACTTGAATGAAAACATCACAAACAGAACATCATATTTTCCCCAGTTTTGACTGAGATTCATTAGCTGGTGTGTCAGAATCTGAACTGTTCATTATTCATAACAAAAAAAAGTCAGCTGTCATATACAGAACTTAAGAAGAAAATTAAGAGCAATTATGAGGTGCATGGAGTTTGTAGTAATTTCCAGGACACTAATACCAATCAGAATGTGCACTATATACTCAAGTAAATGCACTATTCATGAGTGCTGCTCCTACTCTCAACATCCATCACTTCTTTGCTTGTCAAAGTCAAAAAGAGCCCACTTTTAACCTGAAGGACTCATACCACCACATGATTCAACACGTTTTCTGGTTGTAGATGCTGATTTTGCCAACTGCAAGGTGACCATGCAAAGGACATGGTTAAAATACTCATTTAAATAAATAAGCTTATGAATAGAGCAGGATGTGGTATGTGTGGCCAGACCTGGGAGATGAGTACAGATTCCTACCAACCTGGGAATTACACATTAAAGGTGGCTGGTTCCACAGCTACAACACTGACACCAACATGCAACACAGAGTAACTGATGCCTTCACATCCCACTAACCTCACTTGTCACTGGGCATACTTAGCACCCACCTTGTACCTCCCTTTGCAATGTTTATGCATCTCCTTATACTCTAATTCAGAGACTGCATTAGAGGCAGGAACTCAATTTAAACACTTTTGATAACCCTTTGAAAGAGAGAAATGGAATTAGCTTTACACTAGTGTTCATGCCAACAAAATGGGAATGAGCCTTGTAAGTGAAGAGATTCGAGCAATACATGCGGACCTTATTTTGGAGGTTCACAAGGTCCAAACAAGGGGGTGGCTTTAGCAGCTTTACAGGTTAAGGGCATTATCTGGTTGCAGTTTACTGAACTACTGCTTTTGGGAAACTTGGTCCTACCTGTAAAATATTACTTAGGGAACCTGAGGCAGGTTGTAGCAACACCACCTTCTCTCCAAACTCATCTCAAGAGCTGAGGAGGCAGCGAAAGGGCATACTTTGCCTTCTGTGACAAGTGTACACCAATTGTGCTGTTTCCATATTGATGGCTGAGCACACTAATATGCAGCAGCAATAAGCGATGTGAGAGGAGCCCATCCTATCCTAAGGTATAATTCTGAGAAACTTTGGTGCTTTATAAAACACTGAGAAATCCCCTAAAGCAACATGCAATTGTATTGACAGAGAAGCTGAGAGTGTAATTTCTCATTGTGAAAGGGGCACTTTGGCCAGTCACAGATTAGCCAAAATCAGACTACAACAGGTTTGCTCCATAACATTATAGACTGCCTATAAAATGCAGAAATCCTTGCTGGGAGAAATTATACCAATGAGAGCAAAGCCCAGCAAAATGTCACAACGCCTAATAATGACAGAGAAAACCAGCAATTATGCTGTTAACTTACAGTAAGAATGTGCTAAATGTGTATTCTTTGACTATATGAAATGTAGGTTATTTGCCTTCATCATCAATTTGAACAATAGCACAGTTAAAAGTGTGTGTTTTATAGGAAATGGATGTATTTACTTCACCAATTACAGTTTCACTCTGGATATAACCTGCACTATCAATCCCTGGAGCATCTCTCTTACGAGGAGAGATTGTGGGGGCTGCGCCTGTTGAGTTTAGAGAAGAGCAGACTGAAAGGGGATCTCATCAATGCAGATCAGTATCTCAAAGGCAGGTGCCAGGAGGATGGTGCCAGACTCTTTTCAGTGGTGCCCAGCAACAGGATGAGGAGCAATGGCCATGAACTAAAACACAACAAGTTTCACCTCAACATGAGGAAGCACTTCGTTACGCTGAGGGTTGCAGAGCACTGGAACAGGCTGCCCAGGGGTGCTGTGGAGTCTCGCTCTCTGGAGACATTCAAACCCCACCATGGGCATGTTCCTGTGAAACCTGCTCTGGGTGGCCCTGCTTTGACAGGGGGTTGGTGATGATCTCCAGAGGGCCCTTCCAAGCCTAATGATTGTGTCATTTCTGTCCCAGCATCACACAAAGAAGAGCTCAGAAACCCTCCAGAAATGTAAATTTATTTCCCCTGTGACACCTTGCAGACATAAACCTTTAATGCATAGGCAAGTGCTCTTTAACATCTCTCCAGGGTGGAGAGTATGCCCCAAACCTAGTCTGCCCCAGTTTTAACAGGATCCTTTAGGCTCTATTGTGAAACAAATAGGCAGCACTTACTGAGCCTCATAGCCTTGTAATCCAGTTGTAAAGTCATGAAAGGTCTGTTAAGCTTTTTGTGTTACTCTGACTATGGGAATAACCATTCAGAGGATGTGGACAGATGAACATGAAAACCTGCTACAACATGACAGCTGAATTAAAGATGCAGAAGACACCTCTTTGGAACTCATTCCTGGAGCTGTGCTCCTTCCTCTTGCCTTCAACCTGACAGACCTTGACACTGTATTTTACAACTAGCTCACAAAAAAGGGTCTTGTAGTAAAATTGTTCTAAGTTATCTCTGTTTCTACACCCAACTCTCATGCTGTGCTTTGCATAAATTATTTTGTGCATGAAGTGACTTGAATAGGGGGAATTACTTGAATTACTTATCTGGCTGACTCATGTACACTGGTGTCTTACTCATGGAGAATATTCATTAAAGGTTACTACTTTTAAAAGATGATTTCCCTTATTTTTTCCCCATAAGACTCGCTAGGCCATGAGATCCTGTATTTTGGGTTTTTACTTGTTTTGCACTGATTGTTCTTTGAGCATGGGAAAATGCTGACAATGCAAATTTAGCAAACTAGGCTGCAATACAGCAGCACATCCAACTCAAACTGGCCTGGGTAGCTGCTACCTGATGCCTATGCGGGAAGTGCTGATATAGAAGAAATATTCTCTGTTTCCTTCTGAAAATTCCCTCACTCAAATGAACTTGTATCATTTCAGTAAGAGACAAATTCTTGAAATCCAAGTTATTGAGCTCACTTCAGAAGAACCCTATGTTTAGGCTGGATTACCCAAAGATCTGAAAGCTTTCCATGTCATACTTCTACACCTTTTGTGTCTATCAAGCAAGTTGGGGGTATTTCCAACTAATATTTCAGTAGATCAGGTGTCAAAAACTGAAAAGCGGAATCATAGTACTTCAATTCTCTTCAATTTCACAGAAGAAAAAGGACAGGAAGAGAAGAAAAAATAAACTGAGCCAGTACTGGCACTTAGTCTTAAGCATTCTTAAAGAAACTGCAACATGGTCTTAAGCAATCTGTGCTGCCAAGGCCAGAAGAAACCTTAGGCCATCAGAAGCCCCGATGACAGATCTTCTTGATACCACTTGGTTATTGGTTATTCAGCCACACTTGTACCACACATCAGCAGAAGACTCTGCAACTACTCCAAGAAATGTGCTGTCTAAGCGAGGGTGATGGAACAAAAGTTTATTCAAGTACAACAAATGTATTTAAATGCAAGATGAAGCTTTCATGAAATTAACCTGTCACTTTCTTTACTGTAATATAAATGGTAACCCTCTAAATATAATGCCTCGCTTATTCATGACTGTACTATCCCATGTATTCTTTTATTTCTTCAGCAATAACAGGAACACCAACTTCAGGCCAAAAGAACATCGTACTTCCTCTTTTCCTAGATCTTTCCAAGCTGTGTGACCCTTCTCCTGTCAGCCAAACTGTCACTGAGGTATTTGGCACAATATCTCATCTTCAATGAAATCTACACACTGGTGTAGGTGGTTCCTGCATTATATTTCTAGCACCACCCAATTGTCCTTGCAGAGGTCAGGCTCCTTCATTTCCAGTAGTCTGTGTTATGAGACATGAATTCTCATATGAAATGGTTCCAAACACGTGTTTAGTCCATCAGTAGTTTGTGCCAGCTACATTACAGTGGACTAAAGCATTGCAGGCTTTTAAGAACTCCCAACAAAGGGTCATAATCTGCATCCCTGTGTAGGACAGGAACCTTGTGCATGTGCAGACTTCATTTATAGCTTGGACCATAATGCAAAACTGAGGTTGAATCATACTGTAAGCCAGTAACAGCATGCTACTTGAAATGGTCCTGAAGTCAATTTTGCACTGTAACCTGTCCTTTACGCTACAAGATATTAGTCAGGATATTTATAAAGTACCTCAAGAACCAAATCTTCACAAGATATAAATTGCAGCTTCATATCTTGAAAACCTGCCTGTACAAAACAGCAGGGTGACCAGGCAAGCAGATGGTTAGTGATTTTCATCAGTTCTACACAGCTAAAGAAGGGTCCCGAATCTATCTATAGCTGTGTTAGATTTTTCTGTCCTTACCATAGTGAGATACCCCCTATATTAAATACAGTGGGCCAGGGCTCCATGCGCAAGAGCACAGGAGCTTGTGCTCATGCAGCTAAACTTCTCACAAACAAGGATAGTCTTTGTCATCCAGATACAATCAACTTGTAATGAGGAACATTTGTGGGATACTGCTATTTGGGATGACCCAAATGTATGCTGGGGAACATGCTCGATGTTAAACAAACCCATGCTCACACTGCTCCTCTGGCTGTTTGGTTTGCCTACATACTTCTACAGTCTTACACTTCTACCCCTACTGACAAAGGGTGCAGAGGTGAAGCGATGGGAGAGTCTTAGAATAGAATCATACGATGGTTTAGAATTATTTAGGTTGGAAAGGACCCTTAAGATGATCAAGTCCAACTGTTAACACTAACACTACCAAATTCACTACTATACCATGTCCCTAAGCACGATATCCATCTGTCTTTTAAATACCTCCAGGGATGGCAGCTCAACCACTTCCCTGGGCAGCCTGTTCCAGTCCTTGACCACACTTTTGGGAAGGCCTTTTTCCTAATGTCCAGTCAACAAGCCAAGTCTTGCAACAAGCTAGGACTGAAGACACAACTGAAACTGAGGCATTGTGACTCTGTCTATGTCTTCAACATCAGGCTATGCTGCTAGAGAGCCTTCTTGCTTGAGTGTGTGCAAGAGAATTCTCTACAGCTCTCAGCTGAGCCTTCAGAGTCTGCCCTTACCTCACATCCAGTCATTTAAAACTAGACCCAAAGAGAGAAGATTCCTGATCTTGGTGTTTTAACTTCTAAGCCTGTGTAGAGACTGCTTTTTTGGCTCTGTCTTCAGCCAAATTTATGTAAGATGGTAATCAACACCTGGATTTATATTTGTGTTTTGTCAAGAACAGCACTAATGGTGAATCAGTAGTATCTACTAATCTCTCTGTCACATACAGATTATTCATGCAGATCCACCAAGTCCAAGACTTTTATTCATCTTACTCATTCACTCAATGAATAATGGCCTTTAGTTAAAAAAATGTATCTATCCACCTAAGATGCCTAGTGACTAATAGAGACCCTTAGGAGAAGAAGTCTAACTAGCTAGACACAACAGAGTCTAGGGAAACATTCAAAGACAGTATGGATCAAATGACATCTCTAATCAAATGATCATTAGCAGGAGCACTTTGTGTCCTCTTGCAGATCCTGATGGATCACTGTCCTTTACCCAGCTAATATGGTCTATTAATCTTATTCAAGAAACTATGTTTCACAGCAGACTTTAAAACCAGGGCAACTCAGAACTTATCAACTCAAAAGGAAAGCACAGCACACTTATTTGGTAAGGTGATATTTTCTAAAGACTGGAAAAGCACAAGAAAGCAAGTAAATGCCTTTATCTACTGTGGCATTAACATGAGACTTCATGCCCCATTTTCCCAAGGAGAAGATTCCTAAAAGCCAAGCTTACAGCTCCATTTAATACTGTGCAATCTGAAAGACTGTAGATAACCACCTACCAATGCATATATTTCTTCCTTATACTATCCTTTGCCCATAGCCTTCCCATGCTCACAAGTAGCCCTCTCATACCCAGTCTTTTAGCAGGACTGGTGCTGACTAACATGCAAAACAGTACAGGTAACCCCCATGATCTCCTCTATGGATCAAAGCTATGATCATGTCTCTGTGACTAATTAAAAAGTAACCCATCAAACAGCAGTACTGAGGCTGAAGTGACTGCTTCCACAAAGGTTAAACAAGTATCTCTCTTCTATTCTTACCCTTTATCCAGTGAGATGTTCTTCGTACAAATGGGCTGAAGTAAGGAAAGGCAGGTTCAGAGCATGCATGTAATGGTATCAGGCCTGCTATGAAATTCACTTTTTATCAGTACTTGAATATTTTAAGACATCACTCTGAGTCAGAGAAAAGCCAATATTTTTTAACAAGAGGAATCTGCCTAAGGTCCTGGCGGAGAATGCCACCCCATATGTGGATTCTGTTTGAGTACAGGCCAAACAGGACAAGTTTCTTTGCATTTATCCAACTTCCAGGACAACAGTAGCTCTCTGAACTTTCTACCTGTTCAGATTACAAGTGGCTCTATATACTCAGAGTCATACTGAAAATCCTCTTGGCAGAAAGGAGCAGATATATAGACAGGAGAGCAAATGACAAGGAATAAACTTCCATAGGGTCCCACAGAGCACTGTAAACAATATGTGGACTCCAAGAGGTACTAATAGTTGCTGATCCATAAAAAAAGAAACACAAGAAAGGATCTGGGCCTGCAGGATATTTAAATGAATAGAAAAGTGTATGTAAAGTGGGTGAAGTTACCAAAACTCATTGAACAAAGCTATTCCCTCCCTTCTGAGACTTATAATAAATAAAAAGAGCAACTCACCCTTGGACCTGGTACACCAGGGATTCCAGGCTTGCCTTCCAGACCAGGCTCTCCCTTTGAAAGTGAAAAGTTTTAGGAAGTTAACTGAGTTAAGAAAAACTAATGAACTAGATAACCATTTCCCAGCTGGTTTGTGCTACTGTTACTGCATGGCTACCTAGACAACTCTTACCTGATAATTATGGTGTCCTGTGAGCAGAAGAGAATAAGAAAATAGGATAGAGAAAAGTGACAATGCCCTGATTAAACACAGAGCACACAACTGTATTTAAATTACACAATTAAAACCAGGTAAATTACAGAATTAAACCTAGTTTTGCCTAAGTAATATCTCTTCACAATGCCATCAATTTTACAAACTCAATCAATAGCAAAACGCAGCAAACCTTTCATAGATGAGGAAATATGGAGTATTTGCAAATGGAGCAGCAGTGGCTGTCTGAACTGATATATCCTCCAGAGCTGGGTTATAGAGTATAACTAGAATGCACTACAATTAAGTCAAAAGTAAGAATGTTGGCATGTCTAAATTGTTGCAAAATGTATGGTGAAGCATAAACACACATACCCAATTCTTGTTTCATCCACAAAATGTTTTAGCCAGGACCTCGTGGCATAAAGCCAACCTCTTTTAAGAGCAACCATTCTCTGACCTTCATCATAGGATAGCTTACAACTTAGCAGTTAGTGCTTCTCTGAGGTGTGCTGAATGCCCACACAACTCTTCAGGATATTAGAAAAGCAATCAGAGTCTGCATAACAGCAGCCTTGAGGCAAAGTCTTCTCATGTCATAGAATCATAGAATGATGTCCTGGGTGCCGCCTCCATATGTTCGGAGTGGCCATCCACAGCAGGAGACCTTCCCAAAATAGTGAAGAGGAGGCTAGGACACTGTTTAGATCTTAGTGCCTGAATAATGTATAAGATTTTCAAGTATGCCTCAATGCCAGACTGAATTGCAGTTTCTGGGAATTGCAAATGATGAGAGAAACTACTTACTGGAGGTCCAGGAAGTCCAGGTTGGCCTTGTGGTCCTCGTGGCCCAGGCATTCCCTATAGAAAAGTTTTGGGTTTTTTTAAATAGCATTAATAGATCTGTGTTAAAAATTATATGGGCGCATTAGTCATGTTGGCCATCGTGCAAGACCTATACCACCCCTTTCCTCATAGGTCCTAAGAACCAGTGCAGAGCCCAGCTGGTTTTCTCCTTACTCCTTCAGCTACTTCAAGTATCAGCACTTATTAGACTGCACAGACTGAACCACCCACACTCAGCAGGCATTTATCCATAACTGGCTCTTTATTTTTCAAAGGTAGTAACTCAGCCGAAGGCTTGGGATTATCCTGGATATTCCAATAAAACACTGTGGGTTGGGGTTTGGTGCTGAAGAAAAGCAATTCTTGCAAAACCAGCATCCACAGGCATTTCTCCTGAGCCAGCACAGCTGTGAAGGGCTTTAAGGTATCATTTATATGATGTATGTCATCAAAGTGTAAATATATTTTGCTTATATATAGGAGTAACAGATTGAAGTAGCAGGTGTCTTGCCCCTATTTGAGTGCCCAGGTTCAGAGGCAAACTCACATAGAACTCAAATACAGTTTGACTTTCATATTAACACTTCCCTAGACTTCAAAAATTGTGTAGCTGTCCCCCAAATTTTTGCTTCTCATTCATGTTAGATTCAACACATTTGAAAATGACATTTGCTGTTTATTTTCTCCACTGTAAATAGGAAAACTTCTTTCCTGATGTCCTGAAAATGCTTCTTATCTATCTTAACTGAGAAGTACTATTATAAAGCAAAATCTAATCTAACAGGCAAGTGAACTATATACAAGTATCCTCGCAATGGAAGAATAAATATTGAATCTCTCTTACTTGCTCTCCTTTTAGGCCTTCAATATGTACCTGTAATAGAAATGCAAAGTCATAAAGGATAAGAAGAGGAAAGACAACACAGAAGGTGCCAGGGGTATGATGGCTCCCCATAGTGTATTTTCATCCCCACACCATTCCCCTGAGATGCACACTAACTGCTGCTGCTCCTCAAATCCTTCTTCAGGCAGCTTTCTATTTAAACAGCTTGGACCGACACAAGGTTTGCTCACTCGGTTACTATGCAGCGATTTGTGTGGCTGCCTAAGCAGTAAGAACTGAAGATCTCACCAATATAAGTTAGTAAATTCTTATTTTAAATCATGAAGAACCATTGAATGCTGAAGGCATCATGTAAATACCAGGCTGACTTTGGATATGGTGCATGCTCAGGCTGTCCTCCACTCACCCTCTGGAACTTCAAGCTCATTTTCAAGTTTTATACATATCTTTCACAGCCTTTTGGGAACTAATCTCACATCACCAATCTCATATTTAAGCTGAGCAGTAAAAGGCTTTTACTCAGAGTTTTGGTTTTTTTCAGAGCTCTCTCTTTCTCTCTCCTTTGCTTTCTACCACCACATTCTGGACAAGGAAATTACCTGCTGCCTTTCTCATGATTACCAGGGAGCTTCTCATTCTTGTCTTTAGCACCCAGTCTTTCTTTGGCACAGTGCTACAGTTAATGCTGCTGCTATCATCATCGCTTTAATGCTTTCTACCAGTAGTCCAAGGATGCTTTCTCCTAATTTTAATCCTAATATTTTTGGAAAGTAAAATGGATATTTCCAAACTGGTTGGTTACAAGCCTCTGTAGAACTCAGTTATAAACCTTTCCTCTTCAAACTTTGTGGTAAATCTTCTTTCTCCATTCACTTGGAGATGACCTCTTAATACAGGAAATACTAACCTCTGGACATCCTTACGTCTCTGCTAGTGATGCCTCTGGCATTACGGAAGGAATTACTGAAGGCAGAGGGATGTACAAAGTCATATAAATCAATTCCCCTCTTTTACTTACTCTGCTTTCCTTTTTATCCTTACCTTTGCTCTCCTGATTTCAGCACATCAGGTCCTAATTGCCTTATATTCCAACAGGACTTCTTAAGATATAAGCCAAGGGAAGATAAATCCCCCCCATCAGAAATGACCTTTTTCTTCTCCAATCCCAATTCTCATGTCCAACCCATGACAAATGCACTCCATAATTCAACTTAACTCTGCACTTTCATTTGCTTTTTCACAGGCTCTATTTTCCAAAGTCCACTAGGCATCAACTCAACAACTGTCCTGGAAACCACACAGTCCTGTCACACATATTGCTTTCCCTGATGCACCTCAGGCAATGCTTTCATAGCCTCTTCAAGTCCCGATCTTCACATTTCAAAATATCCCAAAGTTGTGGCATTGCCTCTCATTGTTGGAACCCACCACTTGCCTTCTTCAAAGATCTTCACTGTCTTAAACTTCATGATTTTGGAAGAAAAACGCCATTAAATAATATCTTTCATTTAATAAATCCTCACCCCCCACAACTTCCACCTTCTCTTCTCATGCAATAATGCCTACAATGTTTGAGAAAGCTAAAAAACAAGAAATAAATTCTTACTAAAGAGCCAGGCAATCCTGGAGGTCCTGGTGTACCCTGCAAGGAAACATGAAAGAAAGGAGAAAACATAACACAGCACACAACATAGCACAATACATAACATAACACAAAAGAAAGCAAACCTCTGAGTGTATTTTCCAACTGCTGTTATACATTTTTATTTCCAATATCATCCTGTAATTAATAGACATGAACATGCAATCCCAATTAACTATGTTTTCTCTGCCCTGCAGATAAATACATGCAGGAACTTCTTGTGTTCTATTATTGTGATGTTATATATTGATTTTAGTGACTTAACATGACTGATGCACTGGATGCACCATAACATTAAATTCAAGCTTCAAAAGTCTTATAATAGGTCTGTACATACCACACAAATAAACCTCATTGATGTTCACATCCCTGACAGATTGCAGGATGGATATTTAGGGACCAAAATGCTTTTGTTTGTTAACGACCAAAATATCTTTGCAAAAAGAAAAATCAGGTGAAAATAGCACCATTTTCCCCCAAGTCGTTTTATAGAGCAGAATCACACTAGTGTTTGCAGGATACTGAGCTGCTGCACCCTCTTTACATGATTTATTGCAATGCAGGCTATCAATTTGTTCCAGCCCATTTTATTCCAGCAGACTCCATCATTTATAATGCTGTAACACTAAGCATCCATAAGGTATATTCTTTACATTAGGTACAAACTAATGCAAAAGTCATCATAGAGCTTCCTTTCATGCTCTATTTATTCATTACTCATGTAGGTCTCTGAATGACCTAGCATATCTTTCATGCTCTTTCCTTTTAAAGCAAGTTTAATTACTAGTTGTTATTTATTCTAAAGAGGGTCCATGCTGTGCCAGAAGATACACATCAGACTGTGAAGACCCACATCAGCTGCACTGAAAGTAATGGAGCAAGGAGCTCAACATCTTCTGAAAGTGCCAAATGCAGCCACTTTAGAGATCACAATGAAGTGTTACAAATCAAGACTGGACGGAGCTTTGAGCAACCTAGTCTACTGGAAGATGTCCCTTCCCATAGCAGGGGGGTCATAACTAGCTGAACGTTAAGGTCTCTTTCAAACCCAGTGATTATATAATCATATGAGGCCATGAAGCAGTAATGCCTTTGCATTCATGCCAAAGAAATAGGTATGAAACACCAAAACCACACTGTCACCTCTAGCAGAGAGGGAAACATGAGGCTGTCCTGGAGACTCTAACAACACCATAAAATAATGAGGTCAGAATTGCTGCTGAGAGCTGTGAATAATTATTTTGCAGGTAAGAGAAGTGGGCTCATTTAATTTGCTCTTTCTGAGTCAACTCTACACTTCCTGGGTAAAAAAAATGGCATCTACACACAAACTTGTTAACTTTTCCACTCACTTTTCTTAGGTGAGGAAGATTTCCTGAGCCAAACTACTCTCTACTTCTTTCTACTTCTACTATGAAAGCTAGAGCAAAGGAACTATGACCAGGCATAATTTGACATTCACTTATACCAATTTCACACTGAAGCAACATCAGAAATGTGATAACATTTAAATGAATATAAGACTTCATATATAAATGAATATAAGCTTCACTTATGCACAAATGAGACAAATATAGGCCAACATCCCTGATGTTTGAAGTGATTCTGCCCCTCTACTCTGCTCTTGTGAGACCTCACTTGGAGTATTGTGTGCAGTTCTTTTGTCCTCAACATAAAAAGGACATGGAACTGTTGGAACAAGTCCAGAGGAGGGCACAAGGATGATCAGGGGACTGGAGCATCTCCCGTATGGAGATAGGCTGAGAAAGTTGGGGCTGTTCAGCCTGGAGAAGAGAAGGCTGCGTGGAGACTTCAGAGCAGCCTTCCAGTAACTGGAGGGCCTACAAGGATGCTGGAGAGGGACTCTTCATTAAGGACTGTAGTGACAGGACAAGGGGTAACGGGTTCAAACTGAAACAGGGGAATCTTAGATTGGATATAAGGAAGAAACTCTTTACTGTTAGGGTGTTGAGGCACTGGAATGGGTTGCCCAGGGAAGTTGTGAATGCTCCATCCCTGGCAGTGTACAAGGCCAGGTTGGACGAAGCCTTGGGTGAGATGGTTTAGTGTGAGGTGTCCCTGCCCATGGCAGGGGGGTTGGAATTGGATGATCTTAAGGTCCTTTCCAACCAAAACTATTCTATGATTCCATGATTCTATGATTTCTGGCACAGGGGGCAAGGAGCAATTAACAAAAGCGTGTCCAAAACCCTCTTCTGCTTTCCATCCCAACTCACCTTTTCTCCTTTGGTTCCACTGGCACCTGGAGGGCCGGGGCTTCCAGCAGGGCCCTAAACCAGGTAAAATTGATAGAATAATATTCACTTTACATAATGCAGGTTATCAGTTGCCATTCCCTTAGAATACAGGAGAAACACAAGGCTGCATGTTTGGCTGTCAGCAGCAAAGTTATGTCCCATTGCACTAGGGGAGGAGCTAATACAACACAGAAGGCTGTTTTGGCATTGCTGCATAGAGAGGAAGAGGAATAAGGCCAGAGATGCTCCAGCAATCCAATTTCAGCCAGCTCAGGACGATTGCAGTTCAGGGAGCACATCAGCGTCAAACACAACATATTCAATAAAATTTAGGCATGAAGATTTTCTAACTGTTAGGTGTCTAGACACGAAAAAAGCAAAAAAAGCTTCAGAAGAACCCAATTTCTGCAGTAGGGTGCCACATGGAAAAATTGCTCCTTAGAAGTAATAAGCTATCAGCATCCACCTTCACATCCCTCTGCAATTTCTCACTTCATCTACATTTAGTGCAAGTAGAAACCAGCACTAAAAACAACATGATGGATATAGTGAACATAATTCATTGTGATTTCAGTGCATCCAGCACCAGAAAACATTTCCATGTTATAAAGACAGTGATAAACACTAACTAGGCAAATATGTTCCCATATAGAATAAACTGCAACTGAGGAACAAAGCAGAGAGAAAGCGATGATTAGCTGTCAAATCCCCTGTGGAGAAGCAGAACATTTAGTACAAAAATGTCTATCACAGAGAGGAAGATGAAGATTTAACAAAGATTAAGACTGCTAATGACACTATACCTTGCCACCTAAATACTAAAGAGGTATCTGATATGGAAACAAAAGTACTCCTCAACAGAATCATGTTGAAACTGTGTCTGCTAAAAGAACAAGAGACTCAGGCATCACATGGTTGTAAAGCACATTCAGATCAGACCTCAGCAGCTGCTTTGCAGGATCAACCACCTGAAGACAAACTATACAAACAAATCCTATACTGAGGACTCAACATGCAGTTTCTCCACCTCTTCAACTGCAAAAATGTGCCTCCAAACGATCCTTTCCAGAGAGAGAAACAGCGTAGGCAGCATGAATAGGGTGCAGAACCAGAAACCTGAAGGCTTCAGGCTCAAAGGCATCAATGATTAACTGCATGGCTTATGGCAAATCACTTTTTAGCCTCTGCTTCTTACTCTGTCCTTTGCTATTTGGACCAGAAGATTCTTGGAAGTAAAGGATGCCTCTCATTAAGAATTGTAACCTGAGTAATGAAAAGAGTCTTGAGGAATCTGCAGATAGTTTTAGACAAAGCATTATCTGCTTAATCAGCAGAATGTATTGATCTTTTAAACCATTTCCTGGTTTCAAATTGTCTTAAAAATGTAAATACTTTCAAGCCTTTCTTATTGAAAACAAACAAAATAGATTAAATCCAGTTGTCTCCCTTTCATGTTGTGGGAAAGAAATAAGTTTATAAAAATCAGGCTTAAACAACTGAACTTTATACATTCTCCCTTATGTTTTTAATGAAAATTCAGTCAAACATCTAAACTATCACATCTGAAGGACTAGCATTTCCTTGAAGTGTATATTGCATTACAATTTAAAAGCAAACAAAAAACCTGTGCTAACAAAGATCCATAGAATAAAGAGTACAGGGTCCTGCCGTAGCTCAGCAGCCACCCAGGATAAACCCCAGTTTTAGCATCAACTTCCACTTATTCCAAAGAAAAGCCTCCAGTTGTTGAGCATTTGCCACGTACCTGTTTTCCCTCCAGACCTGGCTTTCCAGGGAACCCATCTAGGCCTCGCTCTCCCTGGGAAAAGAAGACAAAGAACCTCTGTGACTCAGATCAGTGCTGTGAAAGTCACCATTCTGCAAGAGACATCTGCATTATCCACTCCAGGAGTAAGGAATAAGGAGAGAAATTCAAGCCAGCTCAATAGAGAATATGACTGAAGTCCCCATATCTCTACTACGAAGATTTGTGGCAACCAGGTGTTGCGTGTTATAGCTTTCTGTGTCACCATCCTTCCCTTGTGTGCTGAGGTTGATTCATGTAAACTGGACAAAGGGCACCAGGAGAACACCAACTCTTACAAAAATACTGAATCCACAATCCATCAATAGCTCATTTTTACCCAGGCAAGAAAAACCTGTCATTTTTCACCTTTGCTTTCTGTAACCCTGGGGAACAACTAGTCTGTTCCTATACATCTCCAGAGCTGGACAGCCCACAAAGTGCACAGGAAATTTATTCCACCACGCTATTTTCAATACCTGAAGATATGTTTTTTTCCCCATATAACTAAACCTGACTTTTGCCTGTTACAGTTTCAGGCTAGTATGTCATTCCCTGACCTCCCACAGAGAACAAACTGTACCCTTCATCTTTACAAAGGCCTTTATGTATTTGAAGTCTTACAAAACTCTCCCTTCGAGCCTTTCCAGTCTAAACAACCTCAGTGCTTTCAGCTTTTCTTCATGGGCACATTTTTCAGTCCTCTGATCACATTTATTGCTTCCATTTGTGCACTGCCCACCTTTTCCACACCTTCTCACTGTAGCTAGGTGCCTGGAACTGGACACATCTGAGGCTGACTTTGAGCAGAAAGATTATTTCATGTTTTATAGAGTATTCTTCTACTTAAATCCCAGGATAATGTTTACTCCAAACCCACTTCCTCAGGACAGCTCCTTAATAAGTTGTTCCCAATCTGCAGCAGTGCGCAATTCTCCCACAAGTATGAAGCATCCTGATGTTCCACATTCAAGCTTAATATATTCCGTATTTTAGAGTCCAGGACCTTAACAGAGACAATGACCAGATCAATAACATACTCCTGCTGAACTTCACTTCCCTCTTACTAATTGTGGCCTCTGTCTATTCCAGCCACTTCAGGTTAAAACCCTTTGAAATAGGGACTTTCTCTTACTCTGTAAAAGGCTTACCCCTCTGCTGGATGAAACACTGATTTTGCTTGTATCCTGCACACGCAGTTGAATATAGATTATCAAATACATACAGTACCACTGTTAACATAAATGTGGATGTAAAACAAATGGTATGAATATGAGCAGTGACAGCAAAGTATCAGCTTTACTTTTTGAAACGTTTCAGTCATCTTAATTCTGATCAGTATCCCACAGGATCCCTGTTAGACTTCTGTTACTATCTGCAAACCCACACTTACAGCTTTGGATTTAATTAGCTCCTTTTCAAAACTACATTGATCAGCAAATTAGAAATGTTTTTGCAAATCAATGTCTTTCTTTTTCCCCTTTAGAAAGTCAATCAGCATCGTAACATAAACGTTATTTTAAAGAATTATATTAGTGGGACCCATACGCTACAGAAAGCAGCTGAAAACCACTGTCAGACATCCTGATCTACTTGCTTTCGGAGTGATAGTTTCCACGTTAATGGTTTCGTTTGCACTGACTGAACCACAAGTATCCTGACTTTCAGTAAGCAACAGTCTGGTAGACTGCTGACAAAATGTGAAGTGCATTCATTCCCAGGAGGAATTTTAACATCAACACACTGCAGAAAGGAGTATTTCACACATGCTGTTTTAGCTGCCAAAACACAAGAGTGTCAATGTTCTTAGTGCTAGTAATGGGGGCAGGGAAAGGCAAATATGTTATTTATACGAATGTATACAATAAAGCTGTTTGAAAGCACTACAAATGACTCTGATTTCATTTTTTTCTTCAGAAAAAGCTGTCCTTATAAACATTTTTTATTATTTTCTCCATTCTTTAAAAAAAAGAAAAAAGCAAGCTATTTAGAGAAAGCTTGGGGGGGTGGGGTTTAGAGGGTTGGGTTTTCTTTTTTTGTTGATTTGTTAAAAAAATCAAACACAATAGAAGTTTTATTCTTGAATTTTCATTTTAAGACCTCATTTCATTTTCCTGTGCTCTACAGATTTTTTTCTGGTTTTAATCAATAAGCAACCAGTGAAAATCCCAATTCCACAGAAACTTTAGTGCTGCTTTCTGACCTCTAACAGTTAGAAAGTGTGGTGATCTATTGGAAAAATGATTCCCCAAGAGTCCAAAGGTTCCTGGGAAAAAGTGATGAAGAGCAACCACACTGCACAGAGGGACATGGCAGCCCTGCCGCCCCCTCACCTGAGGTCTTCTCTAATACAAAACAAGGATTTACAAGATATTCAGATGTTTATGCAGCAAAAGTAATGCCCCATGTCATGCTGAACTGCTGTACGTGCCTAAATTAACATGCCAAGTATCACATAGATATATGGTTTATCTTGGCAGCCAAGAGTCCGTTGTATGCAAAGGGACAGGAGATATCACTCATATTGTGCAGTGGCTCCCCTAAAGTGCAGGTGTAACTAATACTACTGGATTTGGGAACCTATAAAGCCTCAATATTTATATCTGAGTTCCCAGGATATATTAGAATGCAGCAGCAAGATGTATTATAGGATATTTAACCTGGTTTAAATACTAGGGTGCAGATTTGATATACTAATACTCAGTGCATGGGCCAGTGCTCTCATCTGATATAATAAACACTCTTCTACTCACGCACAAAGAAACACAGGTTGTGTAGGTGTCAGTATTCATGTTACAGACTGAAGAGCAGACAAGGAAATATTTGGCCTGTCGAATTTACACCCACTGATTTCACAGTAGTACTGGCTGGTAGAAGTTAAAGCAATGGCAGCGAGTGCTCTGAGACCATCATTAAAGCTGGGAAAAAATCAAAGTACAATTGTTGTAGCAGAGATCTGGCTGCTCCAGGAAAAAGTAAATAAAGGGAGCTCTAATTGTGCATATCCTCTTAATGAAACAAACCCTAATTCATTTCTTCCCTACTTTAATTTTCCTCTAGCTTAGTCAGCTGCCTGCCCACACACAGTTCAAGCTTCCTCTCCCATCACAGTGATGTCAGAAAGATGGATTTTCTTCCGGGAGCCAAATATTCTAGCAGATTAGACAACCTCACCTCCGGAAAAGAAGTGGCTAGACACAACATACTGAGCCAGGCCTGCAAAGGGCCAAGGCAAAAGCATGAGGAAGATAAAGTGCGATCCAGCCTTTTGCTCTAGCTGCAGCAGAGAGGACTGAGAATGCAAAGCATGATCATGGCTACTTCATCTTTAATGGCAAAATGGACACAGGGAACTGACATCTTGGCACATGCTAAAGCAAAACACAGTATCTCACCCTAAGGGTCTATTGATCATTTTTCCCAGTAGGCAAAAGTTTGGTGTAAATCTCTGGGTTTCTTCTCCAAAATAGTGAGAAATGGGAATAAGGCCAGACTAACAAGCTAATAACTCTTTGCACAGACACATATAGCCAGACATAAAGACAGCTTGAACACAGGCAAAGCTACCAGACCAGCACTGGGATATTCCTGACTCAGAACCAGCTTAAGACATAAGCAAGACAAGACATTGCTCAGGACTGAAAGACACTCAGTGTTGGCAAGAAACATGCCTGTTTTGCCTGCATGAGTAAAGAGGCAAGATGGGTCCAACAGAGTTTGGTCATCCCCCACCTCCAGCTGCTTGCTGGACAGAGGTACAGCAAAACACATTTTTGATGGCATTGCTGGGAGCATTAAGCACTGCCTGGCAGGTCTGCAGCACCTGAGGTCTCTCTGAACACAGTGATCCAACTGAAACAATAAAGACTTTGTGCTTGCCCAGCTCTTCTTTTAAATGCTTATTCCAGGTATAACAGGCTGTAGGTCTCTTGAACCATGGATGTGGCTCAAATCTCTCCCTGCATTCTGTAAAACAGCTATTCCCAGACAGAAAAGAGCAGAAAACTGGGAAGCAGCTCTAGCTGGATGAAGTCTTTAACATGAGAACTACCTCATACTTACTGCTACTGAGCTTATTGTGATGGTAAAAGACAGAAACACGGGAAGGATAATTGGAGCATCTGCAGTGATATGAGGATGTGCTGGATGCAGTCATGGTCATAAGCAGTCAGTGGTCATTCACAACTTTTAGGTGGTACACACTATGTGGACACCACACTATATTCCCCCAGTGGCATACCTTCACTCCTTCTCTCTCTCCTCCATCCCTGGCTGTACACTGACAAGAAGTCCCTAAATGTGTGCTCTATCCAGAAAGCCCTCCTGCACCCCCATGGGAAGTCATTCTCATACAGCAGCCAGAGGTGCAGTGCAGAGAGTAAACTTCATCATTCACCACCCTCCAAAGCTGCAGGCCTGGCAGCGCACCCCACCAAATGGGCCAAGACCCAAAACAGCCTGGTTTCTCCTAGCATGTATCAGGAATACCTTGTCTCCTCGTGCTCCCTTTTCTCCTCTTTCTCCTTGTAGACCCTAAGAAATAAAAGGAAAACGAGATTATAAAGGTCAATCCAAGTAGAGGCATAGTTATCTCCTCTAATCAGTCACCAAATCACTGTTCATGTCTGCACAATCTATTGAGGTGAACCTCAGGAGCATTTCCCATGCTGCCAGTCCTCAAAGTTGGCCCCAGGCATGGTCTAAGCAGACTTAGAACAGGGATGACCTGCAGGCCCAGGAACGTTCTGTAATATTATATTGCCTGCAGACACAGGACCCTCCTGCCAACACAGTGTGGAGGGACAGGGAGCACACCACAGCTGCAGATGGTCTGGAACACAATCAGTGCTCTGCATTTTTCATGTTGCTCGTAAACAATGAGGACTTTGGTAGAGGACAATGCTAATGGGAAAACCTGTTGTCTGAACAAGCAAGAATGCCCATTCTGGGTGGTTTTTGATGCAGCAGGAACCTGGCAAATGCTAGATAATCCCTGCCCTGGAGGCCCAAGCACATGTTTGCACTGTGAATCCAATACCAGTGCTCATCTGGACTGCAAAAGTCATCTCCTCTCAGGTACATCAGGGCCTTAGTTTGATACATGGGGCTTAGTTTGATAAAAGATAGCGATACTAACACAGGCAAGGGACTCAGTGGGCAGGAACACATTTCACCTTCCCTTGGCACAGCAAACACCCTTAATTTTACCTTTATTGTAGCAACTGAATGACAAACTAATAGCTACAGGCAGACAAATATGCTCAGTCAGTAGTGGCCTCTCTAAAACTGCGAAATCTTAAAATCATTCTGATTGTAATAATACGTTTGTATTTAATCTTACATTTATTTTATGCTATAGAAGAGGTTTACCTCCAAGGTAATGAGAGCCACATGTCTAGGTTTATTTGCCCCCTAGGATGATTTACATAAATAAAACATTCAGCTCTCAGGCCATGGTTGTCTGTGAGCAAACTCTGTACAGCCCTGTCCATCTCTAACAACCCAAACTGAGCCTGCAGTTTCCCACACTGCAAAGAAATTATCCCACTATTTCCTAAGAGTAAAAGGGAGGAGGTTTAAAAATATGAATCCTTTAATACATTAATAACTATGGGGCCCATGTGTAGACAGAGTAGATGATGATTGTCTTGTTCCTTGCCAGCAGCTCAAGCCAAATGTCAGTCGTATGGTAGAAAAGAATAGGACCCTTCAGTAATGGTGTACCACATGCATGCTTTGCTTCTCACACAAACAGGTGACCCAAGGAGCAGGAAGGAAATGTTACCATAACTTTGTCTATGTATCTCATTAATGAGAGACCTATCGTATTGGCAGATAATGCCACCCCCATATTCATTTCAGCATGTTCAAACCTAATACAAATTCAGCATTAGACTATACAGGGAAACAGCATGCAAAAAGACATGGGAAAATACAAAAGGGCTCAAGCTCTTTTAAATACATTTGACTCCTTTGTAATGAATTGTAAAGCAAGCTGTTGGCTGGTACAGGGCATGAGCACATCTGGTATGCCACTACAGGCACTGACGTGTATCACAGAATAGTCTGGGTTGTAGGGACTTTTACAGGTCATCTACTCCAATCCCCTGCATTAAGCAGGGACATCTTCAACTAGATCAGGTTGTTTCAAGCTCTGTTAAACTTGGCCTATGAACACTGCCAGGGATGAAGCTTCTCCCACCTCTCTGGGCAACCGGTTCCAGTATTTCGCCACCGTCATAGTGAAGAATTTATCCTTAGTATCTAATCTAAAATCTACCCTCTGTCAGTTTAAAGCCATTATCCCTTGTCCTGTCAACACATGCCCTTGTAAAAGGTTATTTTCTAGCTGTCTTGTAGTCCCTTCAGGGGCTAGGAGCTGCTCTAAGGTCTCCCCTTAAGGAGACTTCTCTTTCTCAGGCTGAACCAGCCCAGCTCAATCAGTCTGGCTCCAGAGCAGAGCTGCTCCAGCCCTCTCAGCATCTGTGTGGCCTCCTCCAGACCTGCTTTAACAGGCCCGTATCCTTCATATGCTGTTGCCCCAGAGCTGGATCAGGACTGAAGGTGGTGGTCTCACAAGAGTGCAGTAAAGGGACAAGATCCCCTCCCTCGATCTGCTGCTCACACTGCTGGGATACAGTCCGGACTGGTTGGTTTCTGGGCTGCCAGTGCACACTGACAGATCATGTTGAGCTTCTCATCAACCAACACCCCCAAGTCCTTCTCCTCATGGCTGCTCTCAATCTCTGCGTCCTCCAGCCCATATACATACCTTGGGTTGCCCTGACCCAGTCAGGTCCTTAAATCTCAGAAAATCCAATCAGCCTCTACAGCACCACCTTAAAGGCTGCCTCTGTAATTGCCAAGGTGAGACCACAACACAGAGATGTTAACTTGATAGAACTTGATTTATTTTGGTCTTGCTGACTGTTCATTCGAGGCAGGTTTTGAAATATGATTGGAAGCTTGCTGAGAGATAGGGTTTGGGATTTTTTTTAGCATTTTGATGATGTTTTCAAGCAGCATATAAATGGTGCATCAACACAGTGGAAGCATCACAAAACCACCGGCTGTTATCTCAGTAATCAAATCATTTCTACTGACATCTCTCTGCTGTCTACAGGTCTGTTATTTAAAAAAAAAAAAATCAGGAGAAAATGAAGACAATAAAATGTCTCTATTGGACATAGTACAGGTAAGTGGTCAGACATCAACTGTATTGTTTAATAATACTAAAGAAAAACACAGCTGGAAAGAACACACTGAAAAAGAAGAGAAAGTCTGCAGAGCATTAAAAATGGACCAGAAGGCATGACTTACCGGTGCACCCACATAGCCTTTAATTCCTGGAGGACCCTGCTTTCCCTCGGATCCCTGGCAAGGAATTGAGATACAGTAAAACACCAGAAACTGTTTCACATAAAAATAAAACCAGTTATTCAGAAATGGAAGTTGCATTTCTGGGCTCACAAGGGGCTGTTAAGGATTCTCCATTGTCTCAGCACCAAGACAGAGAGCAGGGTCTGACTTTCCAGCTACTTACCCAAAGTGATACTCCAATGTCTTCTTCTGTCCCCAGTGCTCAGACATTAGCAAGTTTTATCCTTCTGCAAAAGGCAAACTTCCCCATGCAAGCTCCTCTACAGGTAATTTCAAAGGCTTTGGCCATGTCAGTCATTGCCTGTCCATTGCATGTGGGGTGATTGAGCTCTATTTTGGCTCATGAACACTGATGTTGGAACAAAGCACAGGCACGCATTGCAGCACACACTGCAGCAAAGGCCATATCCAAGCATAAATGAATCACAGACTTCAAAATATTGTTTATTTTGAAGAATAAATGAAAAGAAAGAGATCTGAACTATGTTCTCTGATGTTTATTTTCAGAATAAGTGGGAGAAATGAAAGAGGATCAGGTACATTTCAGTAGCGCTTCAGCTGGCTGCACACTGACTTTCCCTGGAGAGATGGAGAAAGCTCTCATTGTGTGCTTTTATGTGTCTTACAGTGCCTGAAAATGGTCTGGATCCTCAGCTGAGCAGGCTCAGCCTTCAAAACCATCCTATAGAGATCGACTGGACCTGACAGAACAGAGTTTGCCAGCAAGAACAGGTTTGGCATCACCTATCACCTGTATGACTGATTCTTTTCTTACTTATTTCACTTCCCTTCTCACCCAGTTAACTTCTGTACTGGGTGTTTGAAGGGGATAAAGCTTCAAAACAGATCAAGACTTTATTTTTAAATCACTTCTGCATTTCATATTAATAGATCTATTCTTCTTAAAAAAAAAGACAAAAAAGCAGACAAAAAAAAAAACCAAACAACCTACAATCAAACAAAAAGAACCCCCAAGATATGTTTGCAATGAATTATTAGCAGAACTGAGGCTTTTTATCCTAATGCCAGTGCCCAGGACACTGGTCATGTCATATCCCTGTTTACACTCACCTTAGCCCAAATGATAATCTCATTTGGAGCAGTAGTTAAGAACAGACATTGGCTGGTCTGTGCTTGGCAAGTGTTCCACCACTGTTTTAAGGAATACATTGCCCATTGCCAAAACAGTCCCCCCTCCCTTGGCCAGGGAGGACTTGACTTGTTAAAGCAGATGAACCTGTCCCCTGAAGCCTGTCAATTCATCATCTCAGCTGTGAAGTGGCTGAACCTTTGTTAAGCAAACCACATGGTAAACTTAGTGTTTAAGGGGGATTCACAATTCACAAACCAGTTAACAAGAGCTGGGTTTAAGCACAGGCAAAACGGTTCTGGGGATCTTTACAACATCAGGCACCTGAGCACCTGCAAGGTCAGGAAGTGGTGGAAGACCTCTAACAGCAACAGACATGCTCTCCCTTTAGCCCGCAGAAAAATACTGTTATCAAAGAAGGTAAAACCTATAAAGAAATAAAGGCCTTCTTCAAGCTGTCCAAATCATCAAAACCCAACCCAGTACCATTACATAAATCATGGCTATAACACTCAGCAAAAGTTACAGAGAAACTGGGTTTGTCTGGATGAGAGGACTTGCTGATCCCACTCAAGGCCTTTGCTGAGATCATGTCTGGTAAACCAGAGAAGTGCGAGATACTCAACAGCTGAAGCAAACAAGAAGGGTATTTGTCAAAATGAAACTCTTACCTAATACTTCAGAATTCAAAGCCTTGATGTTTTTCCCCCTCTTTCTCTGTTTTTGCTATCAAGTGCAGATAACTGTCAGTTCAGATGGGGATGTTACAGCTCTGTCCGTGCCACAGCATTGACAGCCACAGAAAATCTCATTAACTGTTTACTAAAAATATGGGGGGGGGGAGGGGGGGAAGAAGGGAAAAACTAAATATTTGCTGTAGGATTTCACAGGCTAAAAGGCTTGGTCTCAAAAATCCAAGCTTTGTTTCACTACTGTAATATGATGAGGGACCTGAGCTATGGCCTTTTAAATCTGGATCCACTTACTCCAATTAAATTAACTTGCCAGGTCCTGCATATTTATGTGGGAGCATTCTTCACTGACCAGTGGATATTTCTTTCTATCTCAGTCCACAGTGTAATCTATAACCAGAAGCTCCCACACTAACTAGCACAAGGCTATTGGGAGCTCTTTACTTCCACCTTTGTAGCCAGCAAGATCATACATTCTTCTTGGTAAGCAATGAAGTTTACCCACCAAATGGAAAAGAAAATGAAACAACAAACACACAAAACAACCCCAAAAAACAGTATTTTTTATGATGAAACACTGAACTAGGAACAATCTCCCCTGGAGACTTCACACAGCAGCAAAAGCGGTAGAACCAGAGATGACATACTAAGGCCATTTCACTCCTGTAACCTACATATAGAATCATAGCACCAACTAGGTTGGAAGAGACCTTAAGATCATCAAGTCCAACCATTACCACCACTAAACCATGTCACTGAGGGCCTCAACATGTACCCTAACGGGCTCATCATCCATTAGGGTACCCCTGTGGATTGAAGTCCTATTACCAGAAGCCTGCTCTACCCTTACCCGTCCTACAGGAAGCTTCACACAATCAATGAGATCTGTACAAGCTGTAAGGCACCTCCTTAAAAGAAAGTGCTGGCAATTCCCATTGAGGAAAAGACTGGAAATCCCTGAGTCAAGCAGATGAGCAGGGGGCTGAGTTTTATGGGGTGCATATACAAATACTGAATGTGCACTGTGCTTGCCTGGCTCAATGCACATAAAGATGTGCATTCTCCAACCAGAGAAACTGCAAGGTAGTGCTGCATGGAGCCTGGGGTACAGTCCAGAGACATTGTATTGACGTTGATTATAAAAAAAAAGTCATCTGGCAAAAAAAAAACCAATCATTACAACAATAATTGGAGAGGTAACCTCTGACTGCCCATCTCCACACCTCATTCCACACCCCAAGGTATTTGAGGTTTACACTGAAGAGTAAAGGTGTGTGGATTCATATTTTATATTTTAAAGCCCCATCAACAAAGTCAGGATGGCTTCTTAAAATAGCTCAGGCCAGAATCCAGCTCAAGGACACTGCATATAAGTAGTGCACCCGTTGAGGGAAATAAAAGTCACTGTGAAAGCACAAAATCATTTTGTAGTTGAGAGGCTGGGGTTGACCAAGCTCATCTCCTCACTGGGAGCACTCGGTACTGTATAGTCAGATGTCTACAGGTCCAGCCATGCCAGCACCTCTCCTGCCCAACCCATAATGCTGATCTATTCAGTATCACCTCGTTGCTTGTCTGGACTGTATGCGCCTGATGATCCTATTGGAAAATATAGAGCATTGTGCAGGATCAAGCCCTTCTGGAGGTAGATACAGATGTCTCGGTTCAGCTTGGCTTGTGAAAGTTTTGCAAAACAAGGGTGAGGAACTTCATACCTCAAGGAGCATCTTATAGCTTACAGGTTTGTAATTCCACTACAGGAAACATGCAGGAAAGAGAGAAAATACGTACTTATTTACATGACAGGAGAGATGCAGGTGACAGGCACTTGTGGGTGATGAATTCCATTCATTTCATCCACTCCCAAATCCCACTGATGGGCAAAACGGTATCCCCAGTGTCTCCACTCAGCTCAGCTCATCCCTGCTTCACAGCTGTCATTTATCTGCTGCTGAACATGCTGCCATGCAGCTTCCACAACCAACCCCTTCATGTTGATGAAGGCAGTATGGGTCTCGCAGAGAGCTGTGGGATGGCTACCAAGTATTGTCACTAATCCACAGGCACACAGTTCTGATACACACAAAAGCCTCTCCACAGCTGAGGAACCTAGAAGGACCTGTATAAATTAACTTCTTCATTGAGTACTCTCAAGCAGAGGAAATTGACTATCAGGACTGTATCTGGAAAGGTGTTCAGGTACTTAATTCCTATGTAAGGACAAAGGCAATCTCAGTGAAAGGTTTGAATGACCAGATATGGCTCCTCCAGAAAGATGCGTTTCTTAAAGGTCAGCATTTGTACAGGAGAAAAATGGGCGAAATAAACTTGGGCAATCAATCTGTTGTCAGACTGAGTCATAGGCTGACCTGACCTTGCTGTGAAAACACTTGTTAATGTAGTGCACCATCTTCTTTTTGTGCTGTAACAAGACTGAAACTAAATGAGGGGTAGTTACCCCTCAGTAACCAAGGAACAAGGAAAGGAAAGCTAAGGCTTTGAAAGGAGATTAAAGAATTAATCATGAGAAGGGCTTCAAATTTAGGCACATTTCTGGCACCCATTGAAGTCTCACCAGATTTCCATTCAGAAGCACCTTATTTGAAGAAAACCTGGTGATCTTGAGCATTGACACAAGTCCTACTATCTACTGGTGCAGAAGTGAAGCCCCCAAAACAGGCAGAAACATCCAGACTAGGATCTCACTGTGATAATTTGTTTTCCCCCAGTCATAGAGTAGGGACAATTCTCACCTGCATCTTTGTGAGAGCTGGGAGTGCTTATTTGAGACATGAAGCAAGGCTCACGTGCCCCAAAACACATTCTCTTTACCTTCTCCAGTTGGGCTGTTGATTGAACAAAAGGTATTTCTTCTTTTTATATACCTTGCCTAATTGCTCATACCTTAGCAGACCCCTGAAGAAGCTGAGCAGTTTGACTTTTGATATTCACACTAGTGAATGGAGAAAGTCATTAACAAAAAGCAATCCACACATATAAAAAGTCAGTGAAAAAAAGAACAAAACAATGCCTGCCCATATAAAGAAGAAATGGAAAGCTTACTTTTGGACCTGCTGGCCCTGGCAGTCCAAATGCTCCTGGTTGTCCTGGTTCACCCTGCAAATAACAAACAGCAATACTTGTGGTAAATGCTAACCTTTTATACATAAAAGCTAGGATGGCTCAAAATAATCATTACATCCAGCCTCAGAAATGAAAGCTTTATCTAATAACTACAGTCCTGAGCATCATTATCCAGAGATCTGAAAGTCTGCAGTGTGTTTTCTTCACACATATCAAAGCAGAAAGAGTCAAACTGAAAACTGAATGAGCTATTCATCCGCTCTTCAAACACAATCACCTAAGTAGCAAGAAATTAGTTCCCTAAGCTGTGAACAGCTTGTACCAAATACAGTCTACAAACATAGATTCCTTGGGGATAATATCATTGATTTGGTTTGGAATGGTGACTTTACAGTGTAAAAAATGCATCCTATGAGAAAATCTACAAGTCCAGGAATGCTATTGTCCAAGCCCGCACCATGCCACATGTGATGTGGTGAAGTTGTGTAGGTTCTGAAACCTATAATGGAAAACAACCACACTTTATCCACAAGTGTGGCAAAAAAGCAGTAGCAGGATGCAGACAACAAAAAAAAGAGCTTTTCTGCTGTGTATCACTGTTTTAGTGTGTGCCTGCCCTTCCAAAGGGTCAATTCCTCAAGTTCCTCCAGTTACCACCAAATGATTGCCACAAATGGACAGTGAATGAAATGATAAAAGTCCACCACTGGGATGAAGAGAATTCAAAGGGATGGTGATCAAGCAGGAAAAAGAGGGAAAGCTCTAAAGTACACTTGTATCTGCTTGACATACTTGAATATGTGATTTAGATGCTGGAATATGACATTTAAATACTGGAAAATGTGTTTGTGTTTTTACATTTCATCTGTAATTCTCTTAAAGGCAGTATTTGGTACATTGCCTCCTTCTTTAAGCTAACACTGCACCTCTTCCTTTGCTATTAGCTTTTAGCAGTGCACATGAGGAGTTCGGGTGCTTGCTTCTGTGACCAAGACACCTATTTTTCTTACCCCTGTCCACTGTGGAAGTACAAGATGGTCCCCTGCAGCCCTGCCATCTCCACCAGCCAATGACTCTTTGCCAGACTTAAAACAAATGGCCATACTCTGGAGTTGGAGCTATTAACTAGCACAGCAGCAGCAGTGAGCCCCAAGCCACAGGCTGCCACGACTGCCCCCTTTTCCATCTTAATGAATGGTAACAGAGCTGCTCTGGGAGCAAATCAGGATGGCTAATCCATAAGACTCCTGCAAACGTGTGAGGGAGAGTGCTGGGGCTATTAACCTCCTGCCATTTGTTTCTGCTGCTCCTAAAATGACCATACAAATCCCCAAGACATGTTTTACTCAATACAGATTGATTTCCACTCCTGCCTCGCACTGAAAGGCAGGGATTACATGGGGAGGAACAAAAAGGCTTACGGCTTCTCCTTTTGCTCCATCCTTCCCAGGGAGGCCAGGTGGGCCCAGGAACCCCTGTAATAACAACAGAATCACCATCAGCACAATATTAACACCCATTGCAAGTGCAAGGACATGAGTAACACATCAACACATGAATAAGGAATGAGGAAAATCATTTCAATGCAAACATTTATTTATAGTCTCTGTAGGGGCTGTTGCTGACCTTACACACTATTTGACAGAGCAAGCTCAGTGCAGGAAAACTTGTTTTTCCTTCTCCCCCACCCCAAATAAGATGATGACACAGTATCTGCTAAGGCTATCTCAATCCAAAAGTTATTTATTTCACTGAAGAAACATTAATGTTTCTGTATGTGGAGGCATTAGCACTGAGCTTCTGTTCTGTTCCACTCTTCTCTTTTAGAATTTTACAAGGTTTAGACAAAGTTCCTGACCTTGTTAACACAAAACAAGAAAACACAGAGGTAAAAAAAAGACTTAGAAAAGGGCCCATTTCCATAAGCCTTTCACAGTAGCTTTATAAACTCAAGCTTTTCATGGTATAATGAGAATAAAGAGTTGGACTTACTTTTTCTCCTTTATCCCCTTTCAGTCCAGGAAAGCCGGGGGACCCTTCTTCACCCTACACCACCAATGGAAATAATACCTCATATGAAATGCCACACCATTCTCTGGTATGTTTGTGTATTTTGGATAGCACAGTTATAGGATAGCTCTGTTGAGAGTTGAGGCCAACTTCTCCTCCTTGCTGTAACAACGCTGTTCTCGATCACCTGTAACTTGCTCATACTCAAACAGCTTCACTTTCAGTTCTCAGCTCCAGTGTCTTCCTCTGGCTCATCCCTCCTCCCCACCTTTTTGTAAGCATCATCCAGAACCAGTCTTTTACCAAGAGCAGGATTTGAGACCTATCCTTGTTAAATAAAATCATTTGAAGCATAGAAACTTTTCACTGAGAAACTCTCTTGCTGCGTCATTACAAAGAATGAGGACTAGAAATTTGGCACAGCCAACATACTGACACAGCAAATGTCCAATGGCATGGGAATTTCCTGAAAAACCCAAATGTGGGAATTCTTTCCCCTTTACCTGATGAAATTACACCAAAATATAACCTTCGAATCCACTCAACCCAGACCTTATCAATAGGGCTGTATTTTACAAGAGATGTTGCCATGAGTCCTGTAAAGGACTGTTACCAGTCAGTGTCTCTTCTACCTGAAAGAGCAGAAATCCATTTGTGGGATTCAAAGCCACTAGCACTGCTGGCAAATGGCATGCCACAAAGCAGACTGAAGTGCCTGAGAGGTGTTTCCCCATCTACTTTTGTAAAAACTCAGTAACATAGAAGAAACCTTTTGAAAGAGCATTAACAGTTGATGCATACCTGTATTTACTTATACAGGTTAATTATAGTTGTCTGTATATACTTATGGATGACTACCTACATACTACAGTCTACCTCATGTAACGTGAGCTGATAAATTCAGGCCAAATTCTGCCACATTCAGTCTTATTTGTGACATATTTTTCCCACATAAGTAGTCCAGCAGATTTCGATGGATGGATTCCTAGGGCAAGGTTCCAATGTCAGAGTGAAAAAAAATCTGGCCTTATTTATTTACAGGTATATTTGGTATATTTATATTTTAATAAAAGATACAAGTATCTGTGCTGTATATGCAAATTAAAGTCACTGGATACTTTTACAACTAAGTTTGTTGCTAACTACACCTTCATGAAGGTCAGATCTGCTGTATTTGAATGGCTTCTTAGTAGGGTAGAAAGCCCATCAAAAAGCAAATGCCAGTTTTAAGGAAATCATTTGCTTTAAGAGGCTGATACATCTTGAAGGAAGTGCTGTTCCATGGCAAAGTGGGCAGCATAGGTAGAACTAAAAATTGTGTCTTTTCCATGCAAAGTAAAGGAATTTGGTTAACTTTTTCCTTTTATTCTCCATGAAGTGCCGACTCCTTGGCACAGCTGCACAAATTAAACATAGCAGTCAGTAAGTTTGATGCACAGTGTTCATAGGACCTCATATTGTTTCTAGTCCAACCTCCCTCTCAAAACTCCATCAACACTGAAGTCAGACCAAGTTGTGCAGGGTTTATCCAATTTGGAGTAGAAAATCTCTCAAAATAAGGTTACTCTTCTTCCCAGATGTTACTTACCTCCTAAGACAATAGCACTCCGGGAAGAGAAAAATGTTTTTCTGTTGTATTCATTATTTATTGACTAAAGCAGCATAATTTTGTCCTTTTGACTTTTAACAGATCTCAAGCAGCTACTTATAAAGATGGGGAGCCCAGAGCAGATCTGTTGGCCCTCACAACCAAGAGGCTACCTGGGTATTTGAAGGAAGGCACTTTGACTCTCCCTTTTGGCGAACATAAATGCCACAGACAGCTAGTCAGTCTTAACTGCCACCCTTGGACCAGGATCACCAAGCATGGAAGAAAAGCTTCAGGGATTCACCATGCTCAGGGAATATATGATCCAGTGAGCACTCCAAAGAGCTCAATAAAGGCTTTTTCTTCACTTGTATCTATTGCCACTTCTTCTTTCTTGTTGCATAAACTGAAGCATCACTTGCCGCACATCAGCCTGCAAGGCACGGAGCTGACCCTTTACTGGAAATGAAGCTAGAGAGTTTTGCCAGCTTGCAGGGGAAATCTTTGAGTATACATCAGCTTTACCTGTTCCTCCCCAAGGAGGAAACTGCACAGAAGCAACCTAGACCATAGAGACAGTATTAATGTCCTATGGGGAACCACCATTGAACTCCATCAGGCTACAGAGTGGAAAGGGCTGCTACTTTTGTCCCTTCTGCTGAATCCCCATTATACCCAGACAGCTGTTTTCTATCCCTCACTAAGCAGATAAGACCTTTCAGGCTAAGGATTGGTTCAGCAGATGTTTGAAACTTAATAAATGCATGAAAAGAGATTGTGTTGCCTATGTTAGAACACACTCACAAAGTAAACTGAGTAACCTACAGGAGCGAGCAGTGGAAGAGAGCAGGAAGCAGAAAAGCACCGGTGCTTCTGTGCTTGCAGAGCGCCAAAGTATCTGTGACAGGCAGGGATGGGAAAGCAACCAAGAGCTTGCACCCTTAATTCACAGGCAGCTGCCACAGCCCCACTGACAATGCAGCTAACTGAAATGGAGTCATGCTGGCAGAGCAATCCACATTACTAAACAAATATCTTCTTCTTTTTCACTAACCAACTTCATGAACTGCATTTGCAGAAAAATCACATTTTCTTTTCACTTGTCCACCAGATATTTTAATCAGGTAAAATCCCAAGCTTTGTACTCAGTGTGTTGCTAAGGCCTAGGGAAGCATAGCCAAAAGGTACCTGTTCCCTTCCCATAGCCCTGCCAGTTAGGTCACTTGGGTTAGCAGAAGAGCTTGCCTCTCTTCTTCCAACACTTGTGGATCGAGGGGTCTGCTGGTGCATACATCCGGGAAACAGTTGCAAGCAAAAGCTGCAGTTAGAAAATGACAAAAGTGGCTGAAGAATAAATCACTGGGGCCCGAAATAACATTGTTCAAGAGGAGTTACCAAAGAATCATGAACGGTTTGGGTTGGAACAGACCTTAAAGATCATTCAGTTCCAGCCCCCTGACATGGGCAGGGACACCTTCCACTAGAGCAGGTTGCTCCAAGCGCTGTCCAGCCTGGCCTTGAACACTGCCAGCAATGGGGCAGCCACAGCTTCTTTGGGCAACCTGTGCCAGCGCCTCAGCACCCTCACAGTAAAGAATTTCTTCCTTATACCTAATCTAAACCTACCCTTTTTCAGTTAAAGCCGTTACCCCTTGTCTTGTCACTACTTGCTCTTATAAAAAGTTCTTGTTGGGAAGATTACAGCTTCAGCAATCGGGCTCAAAAAGCAGGCAACAGATTTTCCCAAGTACTTTTCCTTTGCAGGCTCATGAGCAGCTTGTCTTTTCCTCATCCACTGGAAAGCCAGCCACTTACGTTTAGTTTCATCCTCTGGGCTGCACAACCAGCTGCCTTTAATCAAACATTTCTACCAAAGTTAGCTGGAGATTAATTCACCATTGCCAAAATACCTGTCAAACTGCCATCTGGTCTAAAGCAACCAACAATCTTGCAATATAGCTGTGGAGTGTAGTCATATGGAAGCAGATGCTCCTGAGCAAGAGAGGGCAGGGAGGTACTGCAAGCAACAAAGTCATATACTGACACAGACTGTTGGCATACAGAGGTTATATAGTGCACAGGTAACTATATATTTCTACAAATGCCACTTTTCACTTTTCAGTAGTTATTCTACCATTATTCACTCGAATTACATCAATGTCCCATTTGTGCCCTGATTGGGTCACTCTGCTGGACATTGCATGAATAAATATTAAGTGACAGTCACTATGTTCCAAAGCTCAGTGTATAATTGCAAGCAATGTGTAAATATAATAAAGCAATAGCAGAAAGCCCAGGCCAATGAAATAGCTGCCAAGAAGACACAGTGTGAAAATGTTCTGCGCTGGACGATCCAGGCACCACGCTAGGAAAGCAGGTAGGCTTTGGCAGCCATGGGGAAAGATAAACCCATCACATTCCTTGCATCAAGGCCAAACCTGGTTGTGCTACTGAGAGGGATAAAAATAATCTGATATCCCACCAGGCTGGCTGCACTCCCAGCTTCAACCCTATGGGAATCTGGTGCTGACAGGTAAACCTACCTGTTTAGGCCATGCATTTCTACTGCCACTTATCTACTTTATGGATGTCTGAACTTCAAAAGTTGTCCATTTCTGGAGAAACACCTAGACCAGAACAGGAAGATGAGAAGGACCAGGGAAATGGGAAGAAGCAGCAAAACCAGAAGAGACTACTGGTAAGGAACAGAAAAGAGTATAGCTTCCAGGGCAGCATACCTTGGAGGTAGCTCACATTTTCTGGAGTAGTTTTGCATTTTAGATGGGTGACCTACTGATTCCTTGGTCAGTGGTTTTGTGGAGAAAAACTCACATGTGTAGGTAGCGGTATCTGTGAGAAAATGCACTAACAAATATGGCGGCTTGGCTTAGGAAGATGCCAAAAAACTGAATACTGAGAATGTAGCACCAGACAAATCACTCTGAAAACTCCCTCTTTCACTCCTCAAAGAGTTGGTATAAATTCTGCAAGCAAAAGGCTTTCTGAGCCATATGAAAAAAAAAAACTTAAAGAAGAATTCAGTAAAAATGAGAGTTTTGAATTAGCTTTCTAAAGGAAGCGTTCAGAGCCACACAACAGATACAAAGCAAGGCCCAAGCACTTCTTCCTTGGGGGTCTTAAAGCAGGGTTTACATAGGTACATGGTTTGTCCAGACCCAATGGACAAAAGGAAACGCCACATTATGAGAAAATTCAGAGCACAGGCAGCTCAGTTGCTGCAGACAGGATACTGGGGTGACAAAGAATGAAGATACTCCCCTTGGTTTCAAGTATATCACCTATTAAAAACAGAGAGATGAGATGGGGAAGTATGGAAACACCCACATAGGTTCCTTTATTGGTTTGCATTGGCAGAGTTATCCATTCCTACATTTGAACAAGGATGTCTTCCTGCTATACCAGCAACACATGAATTTTACCACATCATACCTGCTCTAGGTTAGTGATCCCTTCGTGGCCATAAAGGTTGGCTTGTTTTTAAACACACCTTCATTTACATGCTCACCATATGCACATATAGCTTAATTTGTTGCATACAATCTAACAATTCACCTTGCTTGGGTACGGTGTTCTGCTAGATGGTGTGCTTCCTCAGAGTGGGAGCAACTAATACAGGGATTTAGCCATATCCAGCCTCATAGATGAATTTCTCTGAGAAGAAAGAGACGTAAAATAGAGAAGGAATGGATAGGCAGGTATGCAAAAAGATAGAGATAGAAGATGTCAGTGTGACCTGATCCTAGAGAGAAGCGCACAAAGGAATAATCCCTCACTGATGTTTAAACAATCCACTGAAGTTTAAGTGCTTTTCTCTCCTCCACTTGCAGCTCCTCAAGTAGCTGCCAAGTTTACAAATGTTTCTTCCAACTAGAGAACAGCTGTGGCCTATAATCAGATATTTCATTTCAAACTATGGGTTGTGGCCCACGTTAATGGAAATGAGAGCAAACTAAACAAGCAAATAATGGGGGAAAATCAGTCCAAAACACATGGTTAAATTCCCATTAGCCTGTCAAATTCAAGTAAATCACTGGACTTTTCCTTCGGCATATGCAGCAGACAGAAGATAGATCATTCTAAGCTCAATTTTATACATTTATTTTGCCTTCCAAACTGGTCTACATCTATCACAAAAGTACCACTTTTTCTAATTCTAAAATTAAATACAATACTTTTAACCCTGACACAAAATATCAATAAAGGAGTCTTTGGGAGACCTTCAGAAACCTGCCAAGCAGAACCCCATGAATCACTCAGCATACTGACAACTGTGTAAACTGGGGGATCTATACCAATGGTAGGAGACAAAACAGAAAGAGATGAAGAGAAACAGAATGAAATGGGTAAGATGAAATGGAAACAGAGCAAAATGGAACCATGCAGTGTTACCCCTTCATCATTAACACACCCCTCTGTCCTTTGTTAATTAACATCACAGCATCCCTGTGAAAGAAGAAGGAAGTTATAGCAACTGGAACATTGCTTTCATCTCATGAGGTTGGTGAGTCAGAGGTGTAACTGAGCAGAAGACATATGGAAGGTCACAGAGTCTAGGACAAAGACAGATAGAAACTAACTCCAGATTGCTTCTGTCCTACGTCAGTGTTTAAGAAGTTTATTCATTTCTGCTCCTGGCTCTTTGGCCTGCTTTTAACTTGGAAACCTGACATTCACAAAGAATGAATCAGAAGACCACGAGTAAATGACCTACTGCTGATCCATGGTTACACACTAAACTGTTTGCAGTTTGACGAGAAAAAAGAGAGGAGGACAAAAGAGATGTCTCCACTTGAATGTGATCTTCAGGCTCAAGTGTCTGAGAACACTTCCAAGAGACTGCATTGTCTGGAAGGATGTAATATCTTCCTTTTCTAGGTTTTTCTATTCAGGAGCTTAAAGAGGCAGAAATGAAAGATTGCACAACTTTGTCTCCAGCAGCCATGAAAAATAAACATTTATTTGACAAATATTATAAGTTTGGGGTTTGTCTTATTTTTCAGAATGGCAAAGACAAACGCTTCATTAAAAGGCAGAGAGGATCTGTAAATTAACTGAGAGGCAGAGCTGCAGTGGATATAAGTCACCCAACTCTATCTTCAAAAGCTGCTGACCAGACAGGCAGCACAAATGACTGCCATTCTCAAAGATACAGGGTTCTATTAGCTTAATGATGCTAAAACCCTATTAATATCCTGGCAAATTTCACACCAAACTGGCATTATCTTCTGCTTCCACAAGAAATGAGACATTCATCTCATCTTGGAGTTCATTTTAGTTTATTCTAAGAAATGAAGAAAATCTTCTCTGCTTGGTATCTGTATCATATTCTGATGTAATAAACAAAAATTTCAGTGCAAATGATACAGAGGAGTCGGCAGAAGTCAGAAGTTTGGCTCATCTATCAAGGAAACCCAGCTGCTTAAATGAAAATTACCACCTTTTTTGTATTGCAAACATATCAAATATTTTATTCAATTCATTGTATAGATTTCAAATGCTCTCAAAAGGCACTTCCCCATGAGAAATTCAAGAGAGTTCACTTTGTCTTTAAGGGGTGTCTCTGAACCATTAAACGTTATCATGAACATCATGGACAATACCATGAGACTGAAGGGTCCTTCTGACCTTTCATCATATGATCCTAGTTATTGCTCTTCTGGTGAGAGCACGTGCATCATTTTTCATGGATACCAACAGAAATCTTTGTATGAAGAACCTTTGCACTAAAATATGTTGAATTACAGCTATGTAGCAGATAATCTGACACGTGGTCACCCATAAGCTTGGCACTGCAGGAAAGAAGATGAATCAGAGTTTACTGATTTGGTACACAGGTATACCCTGATCGAAGTCACTGTAGAGTTCAAACAACCTGGAAACATCATTAAGACTTCAAAATTGTCATTAGCATCCCAAATCCCGTTCATCAGTGTCATATTAGCTGCATCCCTGCTGCAACACTCCACTTACTACATAAGGAATTGCTGAAAGACTGGGGTGGCCAGACACTTTTGACAACTATTTAACTGCTGGTTCATCTATAATCAAGCCTGCCTCAAGTGGAGGACTTACTTGAAGAAAACATCTACCTCTGCAACAGGAAGAGCACAGAAGAGTACAAGGGGGAGCTTAGAATTTGTTCAACAGCTAGAAGAGCTCAATCAGTTTCTGAAATGTTCAAATTAAGAAACAGCAAATGGTTTGAAGACCTAATTATGATTGAACATAATCAACAGGAGGGAAAAGATAACTGGAATCAGTTGGTACCATAATCCCACCACTACACAGAGGAATAACCTGAGAAATAAACTGCACTACAGCAGGCTGTATTCTCAGAAGCAGGACCAGTAATTACTGGAATTCAAATTTTTCTTGTTTGTGTGGTTGAGGCAAGAGGTTTCTCAATTAAAGATGCATTTGTCAGACACTTTGAAATGTGAAAAACATAATAGCTTTGCTCCGAAAACTTCCTTGTCTCAAAATACAAGCTGATGCTCCCTGCTCATCTGCCACTGCTCAGGACCAGACAAACAGCTTTCCAAGTGCTACAGGAGAAGCATTCATTGAAGTAGAAAAATAACTCAGTCATGTATCATGACACTGATTAATTTATGACTTTACATCTATAAATAACACATAAAATCGTTTTGTTGCTGTGGATGATTTGTCACGTACTGGTTGATATTTTGCCTTGCAAGAAAAACCTATTAATTCCTTTTGCTTTGCTCTGAGAAGTTCCTGATGCAGTCTCCACACATCCCTCAATTTCAGTAGTTCCAAGAAAAGCACACGATGGCAGAGGAGTTCTGTGTCAGAGCACTCCAAACTCCAGTATCAATCTGCTCTTAAACATCTGCTGCTGATGATATTCTACATTCTCCCCTTAGCTGCCTCCTTCTGATGCCTCATGGAAGTATGTAGAAAGCTTTTCCTCCTCAAGATTAACCACATCATCCAGTCCATGATTTCTCCCGTCCTTGCAGAGCTCATTTCTTTCAATCTTCCCTGCTGGTTAAATCTGCAAAATCGCTGATCATTCTTCTCACTGCTCTCTGCATTGAGCAACATCTCTCCACATCACTCTCTGAACATCATGCCCGAACTGGAGACAGCATCTTGCCTTAAGTCTTATCGTCACCTGCTTATAACCTGCAGTGATACATCTCTGTTGACTGCCAAACATACTTGATACTTCTCAGTCAAATCTTTCCTAAAATTATAACTTATTTTGGTCCAATGACACACAGTAATTTATAACATGATGCTGCTCCCCAGGTCTTTTTCATCTCAGAGTGCATTACAGAGGTCATGCACATTTACTTGAGGTAAAGGGAAGGGGAAAAGCTAAGGCCAAGATCCCTTGTGGAGCGAATGATATAGAGCTCGAAAGACAAAGCAAGTCTCCAGAGCCCCAAACACATTCACACCACCAAATGTATTAGATTTTCTTGAAATAACAACCACTAACGGTCCATGCACCGTTTCACCAGGAAAACAAACATTTACCATGAAAAATACCCCACATTTTTCTCATCTGGCACTTGCTACTATGTGCATGTTCATTAGCCGGCAGGGTCTGAGACATAAATCATTAGCTTTCTGTCAGGGCCAGAGAAAACAGGACTTGAGAGACATAAAATCTCTAGGTAGTCCTTAAGAAAAAGGATGAGACCCCCCTAAAGGGGAAACTAAAGATGTCCAGGGTTGTACTTGGGCTAGAAAAGAACATTGTGGAACATGGTGCTGCCATGGGCTCACCTGCACCTTCAGAGAACCCCTGGACAAGGAACCTGCACTTTCTCAGCCTGGCAACAACTTTGAACAGTGAAAAGGGGAAAATCTGGCTACTTAACTAGATACAGATGTGAAAACATGTACCAGGAAGAGAAGCAGGGAACACTTCAGATGCCTTTGATAGACCAGTGATAGCAACTTGCTTAGTGTAATGCTTCAACTCTCCGTGATTTTTTAGGCTATGAGATCCACTTCCAGACTATTAGGAAAGCTTTTCCATTTTCTACCTAACAGGCAGCTAATCCATACGTATCCACTGCAATATTGCTCTCAGGAGCATCCCGCATCCAAACAACAGTTATCAATGACAGAATCAAGGCAATCTATTTTGCCACCCCAAAGCTCTATCAGAAGCAGCATGAAGTTGACAATATTTTCTCTCGTGCTTCCTTTCCACACTGCCAGTGGATACTGGCAGAGAACTTGTCTAAAGAAACAAGTGCTGGACACTTTGCGAACTTGTGGTTGCCAGTAGATGTCATTATATACCAGCAAAGCACCTGCCAGCCAGGGACCAATGCCAAGGAGAGTAATGTTTTCTGAGTTTATATATGGAAAAAACCCCAAGTTGCTAGTATTCTTGCACTGCTGAGAATTGAGCTGTCACGATGCCCAATTAGTATGCGATCTGGTTTCGAGCTGTTTATTACAATCTGCAGCTGTTATTCTGGGTCACAGAAAACTACCAAATTTATCTAAAAACCTTTATTATTGTTAAGAAAAAAATAACTCCTTCAAACCAAGGTTATTTAATTGTGCAGAATGTACTTTAACTACAGTTAGGAGGACTCAAAAATACTCAACACACAGACCAAAACTGCCTGCATACATAAGAAGATTCAGAACATACTCTGAGTAGTAAAGCAGATACTAATACTACTGCACTTCACCTTTTAATCAGAAGATTCATTAAAGATACCACAGATACAAATGACTCCAGTGAGCTTCATGACAGCTTTATAAAGCAGATGAGGTGTTATTATACAGATGTTTAAGTGCTGGAATGAGAGGTTAATTGCTGAGTGGCCTTAACCAGCTAAAGTCAGTAGATAAGAATTGTTCCTGAGAGAAATGATTCCCAGCACAATCAGAATTAAAAACCCATAGATATTGCACTTCCAATTTTCATTACCTGGTAAGTTTGGGCTATGTTCACACTATTCTTATATTCAGCAATGAAGTAAGAAGATCTGAGTGCTAAGGAGGCAATGTTTCCATAGCCATTGTCTCGAAGGAACACAAATTTGTGGGCAGTTGGGGTTTTGTTTTGTTTTCAGATGTAAAACTCAATAGTATCCCAGTAGTATCTCTAAGCTTGGAGTTGTTTCCCCATCTTCTTACTATCAGTGTATGCTCACTGAATGAGCACTGGCCGATGTCCTGGATGGTGATGCGCAGTCTCCTGCTGTCTGCTCCTTCCTTAGACTCTTAGAGACACCCTTCAGCTCACTGGACTGGGTGGCATCTAAGAGTTTTGGGACTTAGTGACATTGTCTGAGTAGTCCAAACAAGGCCTATAACCTCACTGGAGCACCTTCCTGGCACCAGGTTTAAAGCTTCAGCAGTGAAAAGGCCACACACATCATCTTTTGGAGCCAGTATCAGTTTGATTTGGAACTTGCAGGAATAAGGATGAATTCTTGGTTCATGCAAGCACAGGCTCCACATTGTTTAAGGACTAAGAGATCACATCCTGCTTCTAGAAGTTCAGATGATTGTTCCCCTCCTTTGTATTGAAGCTGTTTTCAAGCTCTCATCTTGAGCTTGAAGCTTGGCAATATACCCTGCTAATCCTGACTCAGAGTCACTTTTCTGGCTTCGAGTTAAACTTCTTTCACCAACAGACATGTCTGGTGCTCTGGGCTCTCAGCTGAACCTGGCTACCACCACTGACCCATCCTGCTCCCTTGCTGGTTTGCTATGGGATAAGCCCTGGCTTGTGAGGTCCCTGCACTGTCAATCACAGTATTGCTCACAGCTCTATCTCCCTTAGGGCGCACACTGACACTCAGGGACCTCACTCTCAGATATTATTACAGCTCCATGTGTCTGAAATACCACTTCCAGGCTGAGCCTCACCTGCAACCAAGTCCCAAGATCCATCACTTCAAAACACCCAAGCAAAAGCTTTCATTTGCTATCAATCCAGCACAGAGCAGACAACTCCAGCTCTGCCTGCAGCACCTTCTGCAGGCAGAACTGCATTCATTTCTTGTGCCCCAGGTTACTGGATGCTCACCAGCCCTGACTCAGAGGCACTGCACCCCTGCTAATTTGGAAAGCCCTGCTGACAGCACAGCACTGGTGTAAAGAAGTTGCCTGGATTTCAGGTCAGACCTTTCTTATATTCAGCTCAGGGCAAAGACAGGGAACACAGGGCTCTGTGTGGACAGACTGTGTCTAAAGGGATAGATTTCCACAGCTTTTCCAGAAGTCCTAAAAATTGCAATAACTCCATTAGGAAGACGAGAGAAGGGGAAGCAAAGCCTTTGTTTGAAGGATCTAGCAGGCAAGGTACACAAAGTCTGAAGGGAAAGAGGTTCTCCAGCTCCATTTTACAGGAACAGACTGGCTGCTTTGCCCAAAGTCAGAAAATCTGTTAGAGACAAGTTTTAATCCTGGTCTCCTGCAGCCTTAACTACCTGCCTGCTTTTCTTTTCTATGCTTGGTCTTGCAGTCACCACATCTCTAATAAACCAAGCCACACCTGAGGCTTTATCCTCATTAGAAATACTATGATAAACCTTCTGCATTTTTATCAGAGCAAGTCATTACCAAGGAAAAAAAAACAACAAAACATTGTTAGGAGAATATAGACTTAATCAACTAAAGTTGGTTTTGTGATTATTAGCATGAAGGGAAGCAGATAAAGCACAAAGGGAAAGCTCGGATACTCTTGGAAACATATTAGTCTGGGAGGTCTCAATGTAAACCATAATGAAACCTTCATTCACCATCTCTGCTGAAGGTGGGTGCTTCTGGTCAGTTTTGTCCTCTGACAGATTTGGTTGCTGTGGAAAATTACAGTAATGATCACTTCACCCAATGTTTCATGACACTTTTCTTGTGTTTTCTACTCTTCTTCTACAGCTGCAGACAGTGTTGGCCCAACCTGAGTGGACTGTGGAAACTTCTGTCCCCTTCTGGGCAATGAGCGTGTTAGGAACCTAAGAATCCTAGAATCAGCTAGGTTGGAAAAGACCTCTAAGATCATCAAGTCCAAATATCTACCAGCCGTCAGGACAAAGGTCCAAAGGTCCAGCTGCTTCTTGTCCCATCTGCAGCAGTGGCCTTAAGAGAGGCTTCTCTAGCCTACTGTCCCACTATCATCAATCACAGTTTGCAGAGACTCGCATCCTGAAGCATAGTTAATGTCTTTGTACTAGATGTTTACAGATGTCTCTCTTTAATTAACTTATATGCACTTTTGTAAGCACTTTTTGTAACCTCCAGAGCTGACTGCAATGAAGAGCTTGAATATCAACTGTATGAAAAGCAACTTCATTTTGTTCATTTTAAACTTGAGAGCAGCTAGTTTGATTTGCTTCCCCTTAGCTTTTACAATAGAATGAACAATGAGAAATATTTTCCTACTGATATCTCCATACCCCTCAAAATTTTAACAGATTTTCATCATACCCCCTCCAAAGTCATCGCTTTTCCAAGCGGTTTCCATCTGCAGAGACTTCTCTCTACCATTGACCTTTAGGATGCTTCACCACCAGTGCTTAATACTTTGTACTTTGCAAGACATGGGTGTCAGTTTTAGAAAGCCTCTAAGTTAAACTTTGCACAGAGGCATTAGAAGGGTAGGCTGGCTCATGATGTGGATGGCTGTGCCCCAGGAATGCAGACCTCATGCTCTACTGAACCTTCCTTGTCATACATGGTTTCCCTGACTTCGGAGAAGTCATTGAAACCCCATCTTGCTTGAATCACATCCAAAAACACTCTACAGGTGTTCCTTCTGCCCTCACTCCTCTCGTGCTCCTCTTGGATCAACAGAGGTTTGAAGATTTGAGTTATAACCCTTGCAGGACAAGGCCATCTGATATCTATTTGAATAACCTACAGAATAAAGCCAAAACATTGCCCTTCATAGTGATCATATTATAGAATTGGATATTTGCCTATGTATAATAATCAATTTATTAACATATGGGTGTGTAAAACAAGTGAATGACCACACAGTAAAGGAATACAGATTTGTGAGCAGAAATATGACAGACTACATCTAATGCCACAGGGATGAAACACTATGTCATGGTTTAACCCCAGCCAGCAAGTATGTACCATGCAGTCACATACTGCTGCCCCACATTATGGTGGGATGGGAAGAAGAATTGGAAAAAAAGGAAAACCTACAGATTGAGATAAGAACAGTTTAATACTTAAAGTAATGGTGGTGTTCAAGGCCAGGCTGGACAGAACCTTGGGTGGCATGGTTTAGTGGGAGATGTTCCTGCCCATGGCAGGGGGGTTGGAACTGGATGGTCTTCAGGTCCTTTCCAACCCTAACTATTCTATGATTCTATAATAACAATGAAAAGGCTGGGAGGGTGTAAACCCCAAGGAAAATAGACAAGAAACCCCCAAGTGATGCACAATACAATTGCTTCCCACCCACTGACCAGCACCCAGCCTGACCCGAGCAGAGATCCATCCTTTCTGGGTGACTCCCCCCAGTTTCTATACTGGGCATGATGTGCTGTGGTATGGAATACCCCTATGGCTGGTTTGGGTCAGGCGTCCTGTTTCTGCTTCCTCCTGGTTTCCCGTGCCCCTCCTCACTGTCACAGCATGAGACTGAAAAGTCCTTGATCAGGGTAAACATTACTTAGCAACAACTGAAACATCGATGTATTATCAGCATTGTTCTCATGATAAAGCCAAAATGCAGCACTACATCAGCTACTAGGAATAAAATTAACTCTATCCCAGCTGAAACCAGGACACACTACCAGGGCTGAAAGATGCTAGTCAACAGTGGAAAGTTAAGAATCAGAACAGAGCACTGGCAGCTGAATCACACCTACCCAGGAAACCCACTTGAGAGCAGTTCACAAGAGCACCTGAAGATGCATTATTTTCTTGTTGTGTTTTTGTATCTAAGCACAATTACTTGGTATGTGCATACACGTTTCTGTATGTGAAAAGCACTGTCTACCAGGCTGAGATACTTAAGTCTGAACAGAACATCCTCAGCTGCTGCTTGAGCCATGACACTGTGAATTTCCTGGCTTTCAAAGTCACACAAGACCTCACATCAACATGAATTACGTTTTTAGCCACAGCTGCTGTTATTTTTTGGTTTTCCATTAAAGATGTGCTTGGCATGGCATGTGTGTTAATACAAACATTTTGGCTTTAACTTAGTGATGTAACTGAGGTAATGGCCTGGAGAAGCAAGGCCAGTGTCTGCTGTCCTCCTGGAAAAGCACAGGGTTTGCCCTCTAACAAATGCCTCAGACCTGACATTACTGCCCTACACACAACTTGGCAACAGCATGATCCTGCAGGTGTTAGGCGCTAGTATAGCTGGAAAGCAGTGATATAATAAAGGGATGATTTTAATCTTGTCATCTCAGTCATTTCAAAGGTGAGGTAACTTCATTCTATCAACACTTCAGATGTGAGCCTTAGGATAGAGAGCAGTCCACAGCACATGTACAGCAACAATTGCACAGGCTGCAGTTGTTTGACACCCACTATCTCTGATCCAGTTGCCTAGCACTGGCCCATACCCATAAAAATGAAGGAGACATAAAACTGTGACAGTTAGAGTGGAAAATAAGAATTTATGCTCATGCAGCCATTGTAGCACAGCAGGCAAACAAACAGGGGCCATGTGAATCCTTTCTTTCAGGTGTAGCACAGCAGGCAAACAAACAGGGGCCATGTGAATCCTTTCTTTCAGGTGTTCTCCTGTCTAGGAAGGGTTTCATTCCACAGTCTTTCCTCTCTTTTTCAGGAGTATAGATGGCAATTAGCATTGCAAGCACTTGCATCCCCATGGCTCTGGCTACTTCCTCCTCACAGGCACTTCTGATGCCAAGACATCAGCATGGAATTCTGCCCCTTTATGCAATAGTGATCCATCATATGCATACCACCTCCATGGCTGATCTCCCCTGGTTACAGTCCTACCCCTTTCTGCTGCTGAAGGCTCACCTTTGTACCTGAAGGCTGACCCTGAAGATGATCTTTTGTGTTTGGGGGAAAATTATACACACAGGCACGTCACCAAGGAGAGCAGTTTTGGGCACCTCAGTATAAGAACACCAAACTAATAGACTGTGTCCAGAGGAGGGTGCCCAAAATGGTGAAAGCCCTTAAGGACAAGACTTAGGAGGATCAGCTGAAGTCACTTGTTTGTTCAGCTTGCAGATGAGAAGACTGAGGAGTGACCCCATCACAGTCTACATCTTCTTCAAGAGAGGCAGTGGAGAGAGGTGATGATCTCCTCCCTCTGGTGACCAGTGACAGGACATGAGGAAGTGGAATGAAGCTTCTGAATGAAGTCCAGATTAGACATTAGGAAAAGGTTCTCCCCTGCGAGGGTGGTCAGGCACTGGAACAGGCTCCCCAGGGAAGTGGTCATGCACGAAGCCTGTCAGAGTTCAAGGAGCATCTTAGTCGTATGGTTTTAGGCAGTCCTGCAAGAAGCAGGTAGTGGGACTCAATGATCCTTATGGATCCCTTCCAACTTGAGACATTCTATGATTCTATATCTCCAGGGAACCTTTTTAACCAAGCCAGCAAAGTACACCTGATATATCCTTTCTCTTTAGCAGCCACTCAGCCACTGGGCAGAGTGTACCACAGGGCACAAACACACTGGGTTTCAAATACACAGATGTTGCCTTGGCTGGCAGAATTACCAAATAAACTACACAAGCTGGCCATAAACTCAAGGATCTCCATGCCTACACATTCATTTGGGGCAGTACATGTTGTTTGGCTATCTCAGTCAAAGAAGTTCTACGCATACTGTGGGGTCCTTTTATATTTCCCCCTCCAGTCAAGACTTGCAGATGTATTTTTCTAGGCATGACAAAAATACAGATGATGTTTTCCAACACTTCTCTGCAGAAATCAAAACATAAGAAAACAAGAACTTGCTTCAACTGCAGCACAACTCATACTGTAAACACTGTGCTTTCCATCAGACTGACTCTCACCACCTGCTAAACACGAGCTGGTTTCCAAAGGCTGAATCCTGAGTCTCAAAGGCTAAAGAGTGGCTGTCAGCAAGAGGTCTGCAGGAAGATGGATGCAGAAGTGTGCACTTTATAGCCCCCATGTCTCTAGTCTGGCTCAATAGTAGTTCCTGCCATGAGCAACCCTCATTTAGGTTGTAACTTCACATACATTATCACTATGTACAATCAATATATCATGATCATAGAAAGAACAAATGAGAAGATGCAGTGGCGATAAGTGCCATATTCTTGCTAGCGCAGCACTCTTCCTACCAGACCACAGTCCAATATAATTTTAAATTCCCTGAGCAAATGGGTAGCCACAGACCCTGGAAAACAGCTCTACAGATGCTGAATCCCATTTTCAGCATGAACCATGACTTCCTCCTCAATACATCCATCTATCTCCCAGACCTTCATGTCAATCTTTATCCATCATTTCCCACAAATTGGAAATTCATTTTGATAAGGAAAACATCCACAACCAGGTGTGATACGGAGCTACAGAGAAGAAGAGCTCCTTCTCCTCTGCATTCTAGGTCTTCAGCCTCATTTTGTTGTGGGGAATGGGAAGTTTGCAGCCAGAATTGCCTGGAAACCAGTCTTTTTTAATGCAAATTAATCTACTTATGGTACTTGTTTTACATTATTGACAAACATCATTGAAAAGGTTTTCCAAGACAGATAATCTAGCAATTTTCAATGGTTAGTCTGTATCCTCAGTTTTAACCTCCAAGTCTTGTTACTTCCTGCCTAGTGTTTGCAGTAAGATATTCTGGCATTTGTCCTTCAGGTCACTAATGAAAATATCCAATCAAAAGAAACAGTGTGACAGTCTCCTCATGACCCAGATTTAATCCTGTTGAAAATTCAATAAACTCAACATTATACTTTCCCTTTGTTTTCCAACCTTCTAGCCAGCTGCTTTACTGCATTATCCTCCACATACTCGCTGCTGCTTACACAAAGCAACAATTATGATTTCCACTTGATAGCATTTTAAATAGCCAATGCACAAAGGAAACTCAAAGAACACAAAGGGGACAAGCAATGGACACTCAGAATCTTATCTGCAGGAGGAACATAACACAATCAAAAAGTTCCCCACAGAGATCCAACTGTATCACTTCGCTTGCATCCTGTGCACTCCAAAAGCAACCTGTGAGCTATGGAAACCAACAGCAAGCAACTCTAATTTAATTAGTCCAATGAAGGATTAGATCTTACCTTCTCTCCTTTTTCTCCTCTGCCATAGATTCTACCCTAGAAATGAAAGAAGGAAAAAGGCATATCAAAGGACATTGTAAATATGTATTTCACCTTTTCCTTGTTATATATCTGAAATACATCTATCTCTCCATATATATCACATCTTTCTCTATATCTATCTATCTGTACATACATACAAGTCACAGGACAGCTGCTACAGGGAAAGCAATTTTATTTGGGCATAATTCCTTAGTAATAATTCAGTGACAAATTAAAACAGTGAATCTATCCTCACTTCTCCTGCTGCAGTCAGAAACACATCTTATTTTTTATTCAGGGCAGAGTCTGACATTACAGTTCCAAAATCAAAGATGCCAACAATACTCATGAGAATAAATTTTACATAGGGTTAAAGATTTTCTCACCTAAAACCTCAGCCTGACATTTGCATTAATTGCAGCTGAGGAAAGCTCTACCTTGGTCATATGAATGTAAAACAGTTGAGAGATTTGCATCTTCGTTATGTTCAGTTGCCTCACACTGTCCCCATTAGATGCACAGGTGTGTTATAATCAAGTACACCCAAGTAACATATTTTAATTAGAAGGCCAACACTAAGTCAGTTACCAGCTTTATTCAGGGGTGAACCCATTTATTCCATCCTGCTCCAAGAAATTACAGCGGGTGGCAGAAAGATTAGCTTCCCCCTGGGATTAAGGCCCAGCAGAGGGAACATATTCCACAGTGCACATTGACATGGTGAGCAAGTTCTCACCATAAAGGAGAAAAAACTACTTGCATTTCCATCTCGTTATGTAAAATCATTCTGTATTTCTTACTTACTGACTCTCCTTTTTCTCCTCTGAGCCCAGGAAGCCCTTGGGTGCCACTTTCTCCCTTGAAAAAGAAAGAATGTTAATACCACAGATTTGATTTAATTCATTCCTTTCTTGACAAGCATAGAAATAACAAGTGAGATTTCCTCTTACATCTTCCTTTTGGACTTGTAGTGTTTGTATTTTGTGGCCAGCTTTGCACTGTTTTGGGAAGCAATGCAACAAGAGTTTGACTGAGATTGCAGATGCTTCTTATCCCACCCCTCTACAGCCAAGATTTCAGCTCCTGCCATGAGGTTTGGTGTTCCTCATTGCATTTATGCTGAATTGAATGTCCAAGTTCTCAAATTGATTTTATAACCTATGTTTCAAATAAAAATACTGCTAGAAGACTTCAGAGTATATTGGTAAGGCAGAGAGCTTTCTCTTGGGAGGTACTTCACTAGGTCTTACTTTCTATTAAGCCAGGAAGAACTTGGAAAGTTGGTTTGCATAAGACCTAAAGGGTACACACCTAAAATATGGGAAAAATAAGCCAGCAAATATGTCAAGATTTTTAGAGCTATTAAAAATATCAAACCCTCTTGTTTTCATTCATGGTAGACTTCATAATCAGCTAAATCCTGCCTTCTGATGCAGGAGTGTGCAGCACACACACTGTTACTTTCCTTGCTGGCTCCAATGAAAGAGAGGGAAGGGAACACAGGTGAAAAGACAGCTGAAAACATACAGATTATGATGGGTAAATGAATGAAAACTGGAGAAGTAAATACATAGGGAGGAAAGGAGAAAATGGTTAATCAAAACCCCACTAAAACCTTTTCTTCATGTGTCTCCTAAAAAGGACAGGGATGAAAGGGATAAAAACCCCTCCAAGCTGATGCATAGTTACATAAATATTCATCAGGTACAGAGCTAAAAGTGATGTCAAAAACAGCAAACAAAAATACCTGCAAATAATTTTCACATACTTCTCTGCAGTCACAAAGCTGGAAGAAGGACCAGCTGAGCATAGACCCATTGCTAAAATGAGTTTAAGTCAATGTGTAGAGTTGACACCAGCTCCTTCAATTGCACTAGCACTGGGAGCTGCTGGAGAGCAGAGGGCTCTGCCCTCACACCACTACCTAGTTCCTGCCTGATTCTCACCCAAAAGGTATATACCTGCAGTACACTGTGCTGAGCTCCCCATCCATCACTGTCAAATACATCCTCACCTATTTGTGTCTCCCACTGTCTTCTGCTTGTAGGGAGTTCAGACACTTCAGTATAGACTGGCATCAAGCTGAAAATGTCTCCAACCTGAAGCAGCACCCTCCAGTGCTACAGCTGCAAGAGGCCCAATGACCCCTGCACTCCCCAGATCTCACAGGAGTATTTAATTTGTGTCTCTATTTGATTTATCCTGATCTATGCCCCCCCCCCCCCCCAATGTGTTTAGCCGAAACATTTCTCAGGATCATGCTTTCTTTCCCCAGGTGAGGACAGGCTTCTGAAAGCACAGGAAATATGAAAGTTTCTTTCTTTAACTTTTATCTCTTTTTTTTTTTTGTCAAAAGAAAGAAACCTCACAGAACAAGCTGCATATAGGCAAAACCACAGTCACAGTCAATTCAAATAGGCTGTGGCAAAGCTCTTAAAAGTTTTCTTATGCAGCCACCTCTTTTAAGTCACTTCAGCTATACCGAATCTCCTTTTAATGGGGGGGGGAAAAAAACACATCCCGCTACAGCATGTCTGATACACTGGACTTCACAGACTTCCCAAAGGCAGGTAAGCAATGTTGGTTTTATGATGTAGACAAAACTACATCTCGCAGAAGAGTGACTCTCTCTAAACTCAGATCAACAGCAGTTCTGGAAGAAAGCAGAAGCCTACTGACTAACAGCCCAGTGCCCCAACCAGCCAGCCTGCAAACAACACAACAGCAAGGTAGGTATGGAAGGAAAGTAAATTAGCCTGAGCTATCATTAGCATCTAGAATTTAGCAATAAGATCCTGCTTCAGGCATGTCAGTCAATTTTTCTAAAGCTATTCCCTGCCTCACTCTTTCCCAATACCATCCTTTATTGTATCTCCTTCCAAAACATGCATGTTCTGTTTGCATGCATTATCCTCAGTTTGGAAGCATGGGTAACTCAGGCAGAGGTTCTCATTGCTGAGGAATGTTTTCCTCTATAAACTGCAAGTACTCCTGTATCTCCCTGCCTTTGGAGGCTTAAATTATAGAGGAACAGAAACTCATTGTCTTCCCACACTTATTATACAAGTCAAATATTTTCACTGATCAGATGGTACCAAAAGAAAAGCCTGTCCAAACCTCCAAAAAGAAGGAATATGTTATGGGAGATCAGGAGAGCAGAGCCTAAACACCAGTCCTTCCATTTTCAACTTATATAACAGCCACATTCACTTAACAGACCCTCAAACTGGCTTTTTTAAGAAAGGAAAACAGAAAGAATCATATTATTCCTTCTTTGGATAAAGGATGAAAAAGACATCAGTCTGAGGAAAGTGAAGCAAACCCAAGTGCTGCCTTAGCTTGGAGAAGGAGCTTCACAGTCTTTCAGCATTTGCCAACCTCCCCAAAGTTCCCTGTCCTGTGAGACAAAGCTCCCAAATGCCAAAGGGGCAGAGGGGTGTATCTCTGACCTCTCTCCCTGTTTATATCCCCTGGTGGGGCTTGTTTCTCAGGTGAATCCTACCACCTGTGTGCTGGTTTCCTAATACAGCTGAACCAGCTGCTTTGTGGGTTCCTAGATGACCATATAGTCTCTCACAATGCACTTCTCATTATCGGTTATCAGACTGTAAAATCTCTCTTGGGCCCCAGTCATTTAGAGGTAGAATTCAGCTTTGCAACTCATCCCAAATAAGGGATACTCAATAGTGATGGTGTCTATATAGAAAATGTTTAATTTTGACTCAGAGTCCTGCTGTCCCTGCTCATAGCAAGGAGTTGGAACTCGATGATCTTTAAGGTCCCTTCAACCTAAACCATTCTATGTCTATGTTTCCATCTTTTCCTGATAATTTCTTTCCTTATTCATTTGTTCACTCCTTCCTCTCTGTTTAGTCAATCAATGTTTGGTCTTTTCTTATGCTGTACCTGCTTGCTAGCCTGTTTTAATCAAACCTAAGAGTATAGGAGAGATCTTATGATTATTTTTAGTGTGGGCCCCCATGGGGTCTTAGTCTTTCCTTAATAAAGTATCAGGTGGTAACACTGGGGAATTGCAAATAGCATTGATTTTCTGTCCCATGGCCAGCATTTTAGCCTGGGTAGCTCAGTAATGTTGCAGAGAGAGGAGTGGAGAGTACTATTAGCTCACGCATATACAACAAGGACTGTCACAAGCCGGTCCTTGGCAATAGCGACGTAGTAGCTGCTGCTGAGGGTGATATACATTATTTAATCACAACATCTTTGCATGTCAGGAGCAAAGTCTATTCCTTGCCTTATTTAGCAGATGGAGAAGCTAAGTCTTTTGTCTCAAATCAGCACATCTGTACCAAATTGTTGTCACAGCCTAGATTTAAATCCCCAGCTTCCTGAGAATGCAACACAGTCCTGCCTCAGCTGAATACAAGTCTCAGACCACAACAGACAGGGAATAGTCACACGCATCTGCATTGCTCCTCAGCAACCCACCTGCAAGAGTGAGATGAACATTTTGGGATCTGATACAGAAAACCTGCTGATGCTGTGCGTATATAGAAACTATTTTGTATTCAAGTAGTACTTCCTGCACCCCAGCAGTGTGCCATGGTACACAGACAGACACCCTCACCAGCACATAGACCTTGTCAAAGCAGTGAAAGACAATGGGATGTCTTGCTGTCGGGCTCTTTTATTATTATCATCATTGTCCTTCTGCAACCTCCCAACAACAGTCATGGCTCTGCCATTCTTCAAAGAGCCCATCATTATTTAAGCTGTCACAGGTTAAAATAGAAAGTTGTTATTTATACACTCATGGAAGCATAAGGAAATATTTTCCGCAGTATCAGTCAGGCACATCTGAGCAGTAATGTGTCCATGTTCCTTCACACCAGCAGAAAGCATACTCCAAAACACATCTCATCAGCCAAAACTTCTCCCTGCAGACAGCAGATGAAGCCTCCCCAAAACCCCCACACCACATTTCTGAGGATGTCTGACCTCCCAAGATCCAGAGGTTTCTCCTTTCCCTTCCCACAGCTTTCCGTAACAATTGAGTAACTTTTGGTGAGGTGCAACTTGCTTATTCAGCAAACAGGTATAAATTCAGCAGCTGAATTTGCAGAATTTATTCAGATGTAAATAGGTTTGAATACAAATTATTGCCAAACATCTTTTTAAGCACACAGATGGTGAAATTTGGAACCAACACCACCGACTTCCACCTCTTCGGCAATATTGAGTCTTCCTTTTCTTCCTGTACAAGTGCTCCCTTTAAGCCAGTTGTCCCACAGGTCTATTTGTGACCAAGCACAGAAGGAAAATGTGTGACCAAGCACATATCAAAGAAGCTTGCAGGATATGCAGGATAATATAGAGTCCGCACTGTAAAACTGGAAGCAGACATCAGGACCACTCTCCTACCCTGTTATCTAGGAAGAAAACTACTGAGGAAAGTGGCCTGTATTTAACATCATGACTCAGACAGTCTTGCTAAAGATACCAGGTTGTGGCTAATCCTTTATCCTAGTCTCAGGAAATGCTCTAACAGCATGACTAGGAGCCTGCTAACTAACCAATAGATACCTATTACTGCTGAGCAAGGCACGGTACAGAAGCAGCACATGGGTTTCCAAGTAACTTCTCATAAAAGCTGTGCATGACCTAATGAATAACATTAACTTACAAATATGCCAGTTTAGAAGCTACAGGAAAAGATTTGGAGCACACTCTCAAGAATGACATAAAGCAACAACAGAGAAGTTCAAATGCAAGCCTAGAGCAAAGATGCAAGATGGACAGAGTCTCTTGCAGTCCCCACCTCATTCAAAACTATCTGAACTCAGTCAGATGCCAAACTGACTTTAATTTCTCAAAATCTTAACTCCTTGACTTGCTTTGAAAGCATTTTATTGTTTTTATGAAGCAAAGGAAGTAGCACATGTTACTGACCTTTTGACCTTTAGGACCTGCAGGGCCAATTGGACCTCTCTCCCCCTAAGACAAATAAAAAGAGATTAATCACACTGATGTTATCATTCTATTGCAAAACAAAGCCCTACAACAACTGGGAACAACCAAAATGTTTTCAGGTTTTAGGGGGGAACAGACTAAACCTGACGTGCCCTCATGAGCAATGACAATGAATCTGGTTTCTCAGATGTCCTAGTCACAGTAAATGTAGGCAAGCGCACTTCTTTTAAAAGCTATGAAGTTTTTTCAATGTAGCTATATTTACCTCCAGAATATCTTCTGTTTTACTTGAAGAAGGATGAATATAACTGGGCTGGGTAAGAATAAGCCCTTTGTTTCCAAGGTTTTTACCAGGACTATCAGCATGATCAAAATCACTAGATTAGGTAAAAAGAAAACATGTGGGAAGATGGCCATTACCTCTATTAACATTCCACCTATGACATACACTTGGCTGTCTCTTTCTACAAAGTGTTTTCCAGCTCTAGGTCTTCAAGTGCTTCACAAATACCCACTTGCATGGTGCCATACCCCTATTTCCAGACCTATCCAGCATGCTTCAAACTCATCCCAACACTCACCTTTTGTCCAGCAGGGCAGGAGCAGTTGAATGTCTTGAGGTGGCCAACTTGCTCGCTACCAACAGTGGGCCTTACTTCCGCTGGAGGTGCTTCAGTCAGGACCGTGACCTGGCACTACACCCAAACACCCAAGGTCATGATAAAGCCTTCAATGCTAGAAAACTTCCTCTTCTACCCACTTTAGAGAAACTGCGTAGGCATTACTGGATAACACACAGCTAAATGAGTCCTAGTGAGGAACACAATCCCACAAAAGCCATTCATTCAAGCAGCAGGGAAAAACATGGCAAAATGAACCATGAATCTCTTTAACCAAGATTGAGGGGAGAAGAATGCAAGGAAGGTGGAAGTTCATAATGACAGCTGGGCACAGGAAACTGGCAGCAACTGTTTAAGCTCTTCCCAAATAAAACCAGTGGGAAACATGTTGAATATTTCAGGCTACAATTCTGTTGTTCCATCATCACTTCAGGGTTTTGTTTCCCCTCACAGTTTGACAAAGAAAGATCAACTTGGAAACGTCAAACCCCAAATTCCTTATACTCATCCCTCTGCGGTGGTCCTCTTCTGGCACTGCTGTGTTACCCATTATATAGTTAGGTTTCATTCACCATCATTAAACAAATTATAATCCCACACTGCCATATATTCCCTGATTTACGTAATAGACTTCAAGGAAGAGTGTTCATGTGAAAATGAATAAGTGACAAAAAGAATCTTACTGGTCCAGAGGGAATGTCACAGCAGGTCTCCAGCTCAGCATGCCGAGAATCACAGTAAATAACCATCCGTTGAAGATCAAACTAGAAGACAAAGTGAGGCAATATCTCAGAGACAGTGAATTATTAAAGACTGCATGTCCTTTTGCTTGGAAACAAGCAGAGCAGATGAATACAAATAAAAAACAGAGGGGGCTAACTTCCTAGTGATTCTATGGATCCTGTAGACAGTATCCATCTCTTTCTATCAATAATAGACCAATATCTCAGCATGATCCAAGAGTACTGAGCTAATGAGACCTTAAATATGCCTATTAAAATTCTGGTGCAGGTTTTCATGCACATAAGGAGGCAAGTCCTGTCCAAATTTCTGTCTGAGAAGACTTATTCTGACCACCTCCATCCGTCCTAGAATTTCATCTAGACATGAAGTTTAGTTTTCCCCTGTTGTGCCTTGCATCTTCTGAAATTCTACCCTGCATGAGAAATGCTATTAGCATGTTTAATATGCACATTCCATCTATTTTGCACAGCTAAGAAAGATTACAGAAGTCTCAAAACACCAAACAATCACACATAAATTATATCAGTTTAACCCTGCTTCTGAATAATCAGGTCTAACCTACAGGCCTAAACTTTGGTTCAACTGGATCGAGTCATTTAATATCAGGTATCTTTTGTGGGGAACTGAAAACATGCCATGATCTTCCTGAGTTAACAACCTTTCTTTTTTCTCCCCAAATCTTCCTATCACAGATGGAAACATTCATAGTGCCATGGTCAGACAGCAGAAGACCTTTACATGTGTAGTTCAGTATACAGTTTGATGGTATTTGTGGATAATTTTCTCTGTATTTCTGATTTTCAATATTTCATATTCTGGGACTAGACAGAAAGATGAAATGTATTCCTCATTTTTAATCTCCATTACAGAGATACAGACAGTCTCACATAAAAAGACAACAAGTGCTGTAGATGATTCAACACCAATCTGTCTTAGCCATGTAACACAGGTAATATTTCAGTGACGCTGCTTCAGGAAAAGGGTATAACCCCTAAACACCCATTCATGTACTGCAAACCCAATGCTGATTGTTACTGCAGCTCTAATCAGCACACTCAGTACTTACATCAATGGGGACACTATCATACAAGCGTTTGCCAATCACAGTCTTTCCTTGAATGTCGATGTTTTCCCTGTCTTCAATAGGCAACACCTGCACCAGTCTGCAGTCTATGTAGAGTGAGACAGCCTTTGACTGAATGCTGAGGGCAATTTTGTGCCAGCTGCGGTCAAACAGATCACTGACTCGTTCATTGCGGAAGACCACTCTCACAGCGTCCTTGGTGAGCCCAACAGCGTTGTACTCTAAAGCTTTGTTCTCTCCATCCAGCCGGATCGAGACCTGAAAGCAGACAGAAGTGATTTTACTAATGAAGTACAAAGCCTTATCCTTACTTTTGCCTGCTTTCTACCACAACTGACACCCCCAGGTCAGGGATGGTACAGCATATGGCAAGAAGCCCAAGCAAATATCAGAGAATGGAGCTTTGTGTGAGATATGTACAGGGAGCCTGTTCTAGTAAATAAAGTCAGGGCAAAGCACAGGCTTGGGTGCAGACCTATGACCATCTAGAGACTTCTTTTCCGAGTATAATCCTTGACATGGTTTCAGCACATGCCACCTTGATGTCTCTCGGGCGATGCCTAGGCATGGCTGGGTGGTAGCACATGTCAGGGGCATCTCCCCAGAGGCAGATAACAAAGCTGAATTTGCTTTGGATCCCTCTATCCTGTGCAATCCTCTGTGTTCTTTAGTGCCATCACAAGTCCTCAGCTATCCCATGGGACATGGACACATGACTTATTGCCTAGTATGAAACCAATCTACTGAGCATGTAGCAGAGAAAACCATGTTTCATTTAATAAAGTACAGTTAATAATTGTCTTATAAACCTGTTGCCATTGTCTGAAACTCAGCCAAGTCCTCAAACTGCACCTATCCTTCCTCCAATGTGAGTTTCCCAAATCATTTCAAACACCACTCCCAAAGCAGCAATACTGCTTTAAATGGCTACGTGAGCCCAAACCAACAGCGCAGTTGAGAGCCATTGGAAATACCATAAGCACCATGTTTGTACTGAGTAGAAAACATACAGCCCACTCAAACGGCTCCCTCCTCAAACAGGCTTGAAACTTAGCATGCTGCTAAGAATATGTTATATAGGAACAAGAAGCCCTTTATATACTTTAATGGTATTCTGAGTACCTGAGAGTACTTGACAGATATTATTAGATCAAATTCTGCAGCAGCCAGGACTCAGGGTTGTGGATCAATAAGGTCCTTATCCTAAGTCACCCACATCCCAAGCAGGGAATCCAAAATGCCTTTGCATGATAGCCAGAAGCCTGTGGAAAAACTTGAAATAGCTCACTGCTCTGCGGTACATCTGTGTGCCAACCTTCTTCCAAACAGGCAAAATGTATTCCCTAAACAGAATTACTTGAACAAAACACCAGAAATCCAAAAGTGGTTTCAAGAGCAAGGATGGTATATTTTTCGCCACCTTTACAACTAACACATTTATCTATCTGCATGCTAACAACAATCAAGGTCCATGCAAACCTACCTTCAGGACTTGAATGAAAGGTAAAGGAGTGAGAGGATAAGGCAATAAAGCTGGTTCATGCAATAAAAGGTAAACAAGGCTGCTCTTGCTGTCTCAAAGGGTCTCTTACCTGTGGTATGCCGTACTTGTCAATAATCTGCCAAATATACCAGTCTTCTTTCCTGGAAGCCTTCCGGAATTTGAAGGTAGTTACAAAGGCATATTCATCAGGGAGACCTTGGGGAAATACATCCCTAGCATAGGGAGGGGAAAAGAGAACTTAGCAGTGAAGAGCAGAACTTCTAAAGCCCTCTGCATGTCCCAGCAATGCTTCCCAGGTGTATTATAGAGTTCCTACATGATCTGCTTGCTGTACTTGGCAGCCTGCAGAGAGATGAACCTGAGCTTTCACCCTCCAGGCAGTTCTGTACTCAAGGAGCCCTTTTTCATTCCAATACTGAAACTCCCAAATTAGGTAAGAAACAGTGAAAACCTTCAGTCTAGTATCCATCATGTCAAAACAGTTGGTTTTCAGCTGATGATTCAGCTCATGCAATCTGTAAATCATTCTGCTCTTCTCCAGAGGCACTGGAGACCTGTAGCACCTGAGAATGGGCAGGCAAGACTGAAACCCTCTATAAAGTACCAAGTCATAGCAACAAATATAGTATTATTTGCCCCAAAACAGGCACTATACCTCATGCCAGTCCAAGATTTTCCTTGGCTGATGGCCTGGGAGAACAGGAAAACCTTCTCAAAATAAACATTGAAAACACATTAGGCAGAAATTTACTTAATGTGACACCATGATGCATGCATATTTCTGATGTAACCAAAGCCATGGTTACATCAGACATATGCACCCAACATAAGAATATACAGTAACATGAGCATACAGGGCTGCACAGAAGGGATAACTAACCCAGTATTTATCCTTTACTGGGTGCTTAAGAGCGAGAATGAACAGAACAAGCCTCCCTCCTAGCTCTAAATCTAGGATCCAGGGGTCAAATTCAGAGACAGACAAAATTTCTATATTAATATTTTTTTATGGATTTATCTTCTTTTTATAGATTTAACTTCTTCAGTCTCCCCTTGAACTCAGGTATATTTATTACATTCACAACATCCTTTGGCAATGAATCACACTTTACTATCCACTGTATAATGAGCCTCCTCTTGTTTGTTTTGGATGTAGCTCAGTTCTCAGACAACACAATTAACTATTCTTTTTCTACATTTTATGCCATTTAGGATTCTGAAAACTTTGCTCATAAAGCCTCTGAGCCACTTCCTTTCCCACCTGAAGAGCCCCATTTATCCTCATTGTTTCCCATGCCCAAGCCAGCTTGCTCCTCTGATCATTCCTAAAATGACCCTTCCTAAATATCATGGCTTTGTTTCTGGATATCCGAGCAGTCAGGCATAAACATCCATTAGAAAACAAAGCATGACAGCTGGCTGTCATCCTAAATGATTCTATGATTCTACAATTCACAAACTAGCCCTCCCTGGTCACAGACCCACCACGCAGCATCACCCATCTCTCCTAAGACAAGGAAAATAACCAGACGCTCCCAGTTAAGAGAAGTGTGTCAGTTGTCTCCTTGTGGCAGAGTTGCCATGGCAAAAAGAACAGGCATGACGAGGGCACTGAAAGCCACCATGAAAACCAACAGGATGTTTGGCAAGAGAGAGTCAGCTCAGTCACATCAGCCCTCCCAGTAGGGCCCCCTGCCAGATCTCCTTCAACATTGACATGCCTTTGTGCAAGTTTTCTGTCAAAATGTGTTTGCACACTCATCTTGTCCAAGTGTGTCAAAGAAGATGCATGCCTCAGCTCTTAGCATCACTGACAGTGTTGGCAGCTTTCCTCCCCCCCTTAAGAAACTTCATCCAAGTGGCAATATTGATAGCAGAAAAGGCATTGCTTATCGCTCTGTTGCCTTGAACAAAAACCATGGATGTGTCTAAACAAGAGTGCTGCCAGAGGGGACATTTCTCTGTGGCTCATCTCCTCCAACTCTGTCATTTCAGCATACATGCCTTGTGAATTTATTTTCACTCACATAATCATAACTGGATTTAATAAGTTCCCTTTCTGTCCTGCTCTTTAAGATTCTGACTCACATTTTGGGCACAGACAGCCCTATTGAACTACTTTCCTAGCTACAACCCACCACTAAATCCAACCTCTTACTCAATGAAAAGCAAACAGAGAAATGCGTCCTCATTTAATCGAGTGGTGGCACAAGGTAGGGGATTTACAGCTCTGAGGGTGCTTTGCTCTCTTCCTGATCCATAATGTTTGCTATTGCTACACCAACAGCAGCAGGACACATGCTTTCAATACTGCTTTTCCCTAATGGCTTTTCAACTCTGCATATGCAGGTGTGCTTGGTTCCAAGTACAGATGACAGTGGCTGTAGCTGAGACATCATTTCTTTGCTGAGCAAGGAGGTATAAAAGCATGTTGTTGAAATTAATCCCCAAGATACCACACTGAGCCTTGGCCTGATGACCTGCAACTAAATCTGGAAGAGGCAACTGTTGGTCTCTGTACTGAGACAGTCTTTCTGGATTCCTCTGAGCTGGGAACAGGAATATCACCATACAAGCTTAGATTCAGAAAAGCTGTTCAGATGCGTTGGGAATTGGGTACCAAAAATCCTTCTGAGTCTGGCCATACCTCATCACACAGAGGCTGACAAATGGCCCATCAGGTGGATTTAAACTGATAGAAAGCTATAATGACCTATTACCTGTCAGCCTCTACTGACTTTTAAAGGTGATGTGGAACTGGCTGTAAGTTCCCAGCACAGAAAAGCTTTGTGCCAAAAGCAAATCTCAAGAAACTCTTGTTGCCCTGAAGATATGATAAAGGCTGTTTCTGAAGCCCTTAGTCCCTGTATCTTTTACAGAGGTGCATTAGTGCATAAATAACACAAAACTTTGTGAGTTTTCATTTATTTCCTCACTAAAAAGTGGTCTCCATCTAGAAATTCAGCTTTATTTAGGAATCCAAGGACAGGAATTGCTGTCCCCAGAAATGTTTTATTTCCTTCTTTCACCCAAGGCTGAATTGAACTGATGATCCATAATATGGAGCTTTGCTGGATGCCTGGTACCTGCAGGGAGCACTCTGCTAGCTCTTTGGTCTATAATTCTGACAACAGGATGGATTGCAGAAGAGGCCTTTATAAAACTCCAAGACAAGAGCTTGGTGCTGCAGGTTACTCTAAGAGTTAATTAACCCAGCTACAAGGTCAGGTGAATCACTTCTACAAAGAAAAGAACTAGAATACCAGGCAGAAGACTCTTTCAGGCATTGCCCATTTTCAATATATAGCTTCTTTCTCACATGCTTTTGTTTGGCATAAGAGCCTACATCTGTGACAATCAGCATGAGATCCTACATCTATAATAATAACACAATGGAGAAAAATAAGATTATCAGTTCTCATTTCAGACACTGAATGTAACAACAATTAATAGGATGTCTGCATTTAGTGGGAATAATTAACGTAGTTGGGCAATTTGACCATTTTTACAACAGATAAAAAACATTAATATGAAATGCAATTTACTAAGATCTGAGAAACAAGGTTGGAGAATATCAGTTCGTTTCCATAGGCTCTTAGAATGACAAAAAAAAAAGAAAAAAAAAAAGGAAAAACAAGGAAAAGGGAAAAGGGAAAAGAAGGCTATAAGAGGATTGTCACAGAACAGAACCAACCCCACCTATACATCCATGGCAGACACTTTTTGGCCACTACTTTAGAAACCTCAGTAGTGGAACAGATATAACCTCTCAAAGGTAACTTCTTCCCGTGTTTCACTACCTGACATGTTGCAAATATGATAAATATCACTTGCTAACATAGGAAGGTTTAACTAGATCTTCCTAAAATAATATATTTGTTTTGCACAAGGAAATACATAAAGAACTTGTTCTCTTTTTGCTTCAGCCTTTTCTATGTTTGTCAGCTCTCCCTCAGTCATTTACTCTCTAAAAGACAATAAAAACCCACCGTTCAGACATTCCATTCCAGTCATGCTTGATCTCCTTACATTGAGGAGACTCAACGCTTATATTCATACTAGTTAATAACAGTGAGTATCCATTCTCTACGAGTGCAGATGAGCCAAAAGCTCTTTTCCCAGAGAGAGTGATCATAACCAAACTGCCTTTGGGGAGCAGTCTTTGCAGTCTTTGCCATGCGTCATCCTCCACACCAGGCCGAGGCACTGTCAATGTTATCATTGCTTGCCAACAGTCAAAATGAACTTGTTATGAGCACAAAAACAGGTGAAGAACACAAATGGTACAGGTCTGGCCCTGGGGCCCATGAATTTACCCTGTTTCACCAGCTAGGAAAGAAGCCTACGAAGGATTCATCAGGTCTGCTCCTAATAGATATCTGACTACTAACTTCACAGCCAATTTGGGTAGACCCAGCTATTCTTCTAGATGACAAGCACTCATCTGACAATAGTGGTCATGAGATCAGACAGTGGCCACAGCAAGATCTTTCAACTGGGAGTCTGATTTCACCACTTTCTCATAGTAGTCGTGTGTCTCATTCCTAACTTCAGGACAGTATCTTGGTCTTTTCCAAATTCCAGCAGTGTGATATCAGGACAAACACAGCAAGGTTTATGTCCACAACAATGCAAGACTCAGAAACTGGGGAAGACAACACTGTACCAATATATACAGCAAACAGATCTGACTAAAAGCTAGGCCAAGCATCAGGAAGTTATGCGGTGTGGCAGCTGAGATGAGGACCAAGTCAGGCTGGAACCAGAGCAAGCAAGAGAAAACTGGGGGGATGCACATAGCAGGGAATTAGGAGTCAGGACTAGGAGAAATAGATAAAGGACAGGACAAGATAGACAGCCAAAAGCTTGGCATTGGCCAAGACAACAGTAAAGAGAAACAAGCCTGAATAACAGAGAATCTGGGACACACCTTTGGCAAGAAGGTCCACTGAGGAGCCATGAGCAACCAGTAGAACAGCCCCTTACCTGAGGAGTGGGGAGAAGCACCAGCCAGATTTATGGACCAGCCCTCAGACAGCTAGAGAGACCTGTAAGTCCCCCAGTGACCAGGACATTGACTGCAGCCAAATTCCTGGCTGTTGTATCTGGTTGCTTAAAGAGCCACCACAGAATGCCTCACCACAAAGAGGAAGAAAGTTCATAGTCATAGGCTCCAGACTGAAAGATGAACAGGCACATTTCCCAGTCAGCTAAACTGGCACTTTGTAAAAGTACTAGTACTTATACAAAAGGATACAAATCCTTTAAGCAGATAATACAGTGGATTACATATATTACTCAGTTAATGATTTTCTGTCTAATTATGAGATGTTGTTATCAGTTGCTAAACATTGCTTGAGGTTATCTGCAAGACAGGACAGATGTTTTGTTTTGTTTATTACTCCAATTATCAGTTTTGTGCAGCTTCACAAGATTTCATTTTCTGTGAGCAATGACTCTATATGCACCGTCTCAGAACCCTGACATCCAAAGGCTAAAATGAACCAAATATTGTGTTATATCTGAGTTCATTTCCAAACCACAAGAGTATGGAGGTTAAAATGCAAAAGGCTGAAAATATAGAACTTCTTTAATGCCATGTGTCAGTCAATCATTCAAAAGGAAGCTTAGTCATTTCAATCTACTGATTAAGGATGGTTTTACTTCTAATTGTCTTACTTATTGTAAAAACAACAACAACTAAATGGGTGCAATCTGAGCAGATGGAAAGTCATCATAGCTGGTTGGTCTGGCTTCACTCTCAGTCTTTCTGGGAAAACAATAACAGAAACAACACAACAAAATCTTCAACCCTTAATTTGAAAAAATAAATGAAATGGACAACTGTGTAATATGCACTAACCTGTTCCAGTGCTTACTGACAGTCATTGTTACAAGTGCCTTTCTTCCATGCTGTTTCTGATGTTGCTAACAGGTAGCCACTGACTTTCAGTCTACTACTATCATTAGCACCAAAGACCCTTTATTAAACTTTGATTTCCCAGAGGTTTTTACAGAGAGCAATCACCTGAGTTGTAAACTGCTTCTTAATTTTACCTGACTCCACTGTACTTCTTGTATTTCTCGCTACTAGACTTGCTTCACAGTTCTTTAAACTTTCATTCACTCCATTTCTATCCACTGAATGATGGAAAGATGGACTGGACATAGCATCCCTGCAGTGTAACTCGGTTGCCCAATATGGAGATAGCCAACTCATCCTTGACAGTTTCTACTTATATTCCCAGGGTTGCACTAGTCCTATTTGTCATAGTATCACCTAAAGCTCAGATTCAGTAGCTCATCATTCCCAGAATTTCTTCAGTGGAAACTGGACTTCTTCAGTTCAATGGCTTCTTTCTATGTAGTCTTGGGAGCAATGTTTTATAGTGATAAAGCACTCTACCAATAGCTGTTACAAGGTGCAGCAAGCAGAGATTCTACCCAGAGACTGCTGTGAGCCAAACAAAATAGGTCTATTCTTCTCTTCACACACAGCAGTTATGTATATACTACTTATCAAGTCCAAGATGTCTTTAGTTGGCTGGCCTTCTCCCTGTTGATGAATTTACTTATCGTGAGACTTGACATCACATCATTTATGGACTTTATAGCAAGCAATTTTCTTTCAGTATATTATATTTTTACTTTCTGTTGTTGTTTAAAGGCTGTGTGTTTATATGGAGAAAGAGGGTAAGGGGAGAAGGGCAAATCAATCCAGGATGGCTCCAGGATATTATGAAACCAAGCAAATGCAAGTTACAGGACAACCACAAAGATGCAGTGAGCTGAGTAAAAGAGCTAAAACAGAATAAAATATAACAGCCCTCATCCATGAGCAGGAAAAGAATTACTATTGATTTTTTAAAGCTGAAGTCCAAACCAGCACGGAGAAATTCACTGCAAAAATGTTAATGATGACAATCCAATCTATAGCTCATGGTTACTCAGTGAAATTATTCACTCACTCTTTTCAAGGCTAATGCTAGCAGGACTCAAATGACAACTTGAAGAGAAACTGTTGTGATAGACTATCACACAACCAGCAGCCTTAGATCATAAAAAGGCTTCAAGGACTGAATCCACATTGACACAGGCTTAAAAATTGCTCATTCTTTTATAAAACCAAACCCCATGTTAATTAACTAACTGATAACACCATCTACTAGGAACTGGTCTTTCGCGATTAGCAGATATATAGCTCAATGGGAGTGCTACTGAATATTCCTTTTAGAAGCTATTTGTGTCGCCCTAAATTCTTTGTGAATTTTTTGATACTGTTCCTCACAACCATTGAGATACACTGAAACCAGCTCATACTCCTCCAGGATGGATCCTGGAGTTGATGCAGAGGTTCCCAACCACATTGTATGAGTTCTTTTCCAGAACTGAAGGAGCTGATCAAAACAGCAATATATGCGTAGATATGGGATAAGTACTAAAAGGTTAACCTAGAGGAACCAAATCAGATGGGGGATCAGACGAAAATAAAGTGAAAAATCAGGGTACTCACTCAGTTTTCTGAACAACAGGAAAGCTTCCAAGTCGAACATAAGCACTCTGAATTCCATTTTCTTTCATGCCAAAAATTTGCTTAACGCTGAATGAATCCATAAGGTCAAATCCTGTCCATAATGGAAGTGTAAATATGAGACATTGATCAGGCAGCAGGACATGTCTTTCACTGTGCTTAGGTAGTTGTCTTAGCCCGCACAAACAGCACTTCAGAGATTAGCCTTGTTCTTGTTGGGAAAAGACAGAACAAAATTCAGACGTGGTCTAATCTGCCTATGGCCACACCACCCTGAAAACACCCGATCTCGTCTGATCTCGGAAGCTAAGCAGGGTCAGGCTCGATTAGTACTTGGATGGGAGACTGCCTGGGAATCCCAGGTGCTGAAGGCAATACCTCTTTGGCTAGCTTGGGTCAGGTGTCCTGTCTCTGCTTCCTCCCGGCTTCCCCTCCTCCCTGGCAGAGCATGAGACTCAGAAAGTCCTTGGTCAGGGTAAACATCACTTAGCAACAACTGAAAACATCATTTTTATCAGCACTGTTCCCAAGATGAAAGTCAAAACACAGCGCTGCAGCAGCTACCAAGAAGGAGAAAAAATGACTGCAACTGCTGAACCCAGGACAAGTTCAAAAACCCAAAACCAAACTTTAATTCAGGTCCTGGAGAGGTTAGAACAGAGTTCTCCAGGAATAGTCATCATCTGCATTGCCCCAACACCCTGGAAATGCTGTGTAACATATTAATTCCTATGTAAAAAACTGCACAGGTACAAACTGAAACACTCATAAAACCATAGAATGGCTTGGGTTGGAAGGGATTTTCAAAGCTCATCCAGTTGCAACCCCCTGCCACAGGCAGGGGCACCTTCCACTAAGCCAGGTTACTCTAAGCCCTTTCCAACCTGGCCTTGAACACTGCAAGGGATGGGGTAGCCACAGCTTCTCTGGGCACCCTGTGCCAGCGCCTCAGCACCCTCACCCTTTTCTCCTTATCTCCAGTCTAAATCTACTCTCCAGTTTAAAACTGCTGCCCCTTGTCCTGTCACTACAGGCCTTGGTAAAAAGTCTCACAGTCTTTCCTATAAGCCTTTTTTATATACTGAAAGGCCAGAATGAGGTCTTTCCAGAGCCTTCTCTTCTTCAACCTAAACATTCCCAGCTCTTTCAGTTTGCCTTTATAGTTCCAGCCCCATGATCAGTTTTGTAGTTCTCCCCTGGATCATCCCTAATAGGTCTTTATTGAAATGTCCTTACTGAACACCGCTACTCCGAGACACTTGCCTACATTCAATTTTCATATCATTTTAACATGACATAGTCTTATTCCAATGAACTCATCATTACTGTGAGTTAATAATTTTGACTGCAGACAATTGTATAAAGCTTCCGACTTTGTTCTGCTCTTAGGTAGTTGTCTCGGCCCACAAAAACAGCACTTCAGAGATTAGCCTTGTTCTTGTTGGGAAAAGCCAGAACAGACTGAACTGTTCTGACAAGGATTAGTTCAACCATAAACCACACACATGGGTACAGTGTCAATATGGTCCCAGGCACAACGAACCCATAGTTTTATGACATGAAGTCCCAGCTACTAAACCCTTCCAGGGGACAGCTGGGGTACAAATGTCCCATGCTCCTGAATTCATCCAGTTCTTCAGGGGGCAGTACTTTATGGATTTACAGGGGTTTTCTTTTATTTGGGCTATTCTAACCTATTCCCACATGCCAAATTACACGTATTAACTCCTGTGCGTGTAATTCCAGCACACAAACATGGTGATATTCAAGTAACTTCTTTTGATAAATTGATTTTAAACTACAGCAGTGTTTTTAGCTTCAGTTGGTAAGCTCCCAAAACCTTTCTAGAACAAATTAACACTTTTGCATGGTGAACTTAGGCCCTAAGAGTTTTGGGTTTCTCAGTTGCCCTCATGAACCTTTCGAGTTGAAAGTCACCGTGTGGCTTGAAATCAGCTGCGACAGGAAAAAGCACTCACCTAATATGATTCTCCAAATCTGCATGAACAAATAGGTGCAAAAAACCTAATGGGCCAGTCCCTGGGCAAATCATGGTGTGACAGCAGACAGCAAATAAAACATAAAGCTTTAATCACAGAACTTTTTCTGAAGAAATAGTTTGTTTTTTTTTTCCTAAGGAAATATAATCTTAATTGTTAGCAAAAACAGAAATGGTTGCCTGGTGCCAAGTTGAGGCCTTTTGTATTACAGTAACTTTCCTGGCTGTCAACAGCTTTTCCCTCCTGACCACTCCATTTTCAGCTATTACTGGACATTCAGGGGGGCAAATAAAGCAGTTAAGATGCTCCAGGGCCTCATGGTTCCACTTCATAATCACCTCTGCAACAGCTCTAGTGATACACGCTTCTCACATACTGTAATCAGCCACGACTGCAGCTATAAATCATAGCAAATAGACCATACCAGAACATGAGAGCTCCCTTCTGGCTATCACATATAAAAAAGTATGACCTGTCCATATAAGCCTTCCCATAGCTCATTTCAGCATGCAGTACTTATCCCTTATCTATACCGAGCACAGAAATGTGAGGGTAGCCATTGAGCATTGCTGATAAGAAGAGATGACACTTGCTGGGAAGGGAAATTGTCAACCATTTGTATGAGCTGAGCTGTGGATGGTGAAGGCTAAAATGCTGACCAAGTAAAGGAGTAATCTTAAGTCACCACAGCCCTCAAACTCATCTAATGGAGCTTGTACAGCTTCATTGCTCAAAACACACAAGTGAAAGACAGTAGCAAGAACTTCTTGCCAAGTTTTCCCATCATTAGCTCAGACCCACACATGGTCTCATCTTTCTCTGTCAACTCAAGTTCACATCATGAGCAACTGTGAGGGTCTGCACACTAGCATGCTTTTCCAATGAAACAAGAGGCAGAATGAATTAATCTCTCTGTTTGCTGCGATTTCGTAACAACAGGCAGTTTAGAAAGCCTAAATAACACCATGAAACATATGTAAGGTTATTAAAACTGCATTGCAAACAGAACTTCCTGTAATGAAAATAACTCACGCTCACCATTTATTTGTAGTCAAGATTGGATAAAGCACAAAGGTAAATCATAATAGAATATTTCTGATTCAGCTTATGGATTGGGAAATTGCAAATTACTTGACATATTTTTCATTAAAGGGGCTTGCTCTTTGGAAAATGACAGGTAGATCCATGGGAAGTTAAGCCCTAGATGTGTCAGAATCCACACCCAAAACTAGCAAATGGTTTTGTTTTAATCATGCTATTAATTTATTCTGTTCAGATATTGCCTCCACTTTTCTTAGAGGGAGCTATGAAACAAACTAATTCCTGGTCCCAGAGCACTTCACATGGGGTTCATCTGGCTAAATGTCAGCTGTCTAGACAGGGTAATAACAGTGGCTGTCATTCAGTTAGGCACAGAGAGTCAAACACAGGCGCTTCTAGGGAAAGATTAATCTCACACTAAAACAGAAGCCAAAAGTGCACGTTTCTCTTCATTGACATAAAGAAAGCTTTGGATGCTCAGGTAGCATGCTAACCCTCACCTACTAAAGGTTTACTGCTGGTGAGACAACCTCCAGATTTAGATACTTCATTGCCAACCAAAGCCCCATGGAGGTAATGGACACTGCAGATGCTGAAAGAATTCACTAGCATTACAGAAAATGTGGCATCCGGCTATACACTAAACAGTGAAGAACTGTGCTGAGGATGAGATACACCTCACCCAATTTTAGCTGTCTGAAAAGGAGATATCTGATGTTTGCAGGTTGCCTCGGTTCCATTGTAGGTCAGCAGAGAAATGTAGGAGTCTCTAAGAAGACAACTGATTGTATGTCTGAGATCTACATAAAGATAGACTGAAACACTACTTGGCGGAGCCTCCTTCCTTCCATTCAGCAGAATGGGAGTCCTTACAAACAGTGATTTTCAGACTGCTGAAGCTGGGTGAGATATATTCTACTCATAGAAGATGTTATCTATTTGGTGCAGTGAATGAAGTGGAAAAGGAAAAGATAGTTAACTAATCATGTAGAACTTATATTTACATTTCTCATCTGCCATCAGGATTGAAAAAAGGTTGCAGATTTTTACATTCAGATTAGCAATATCTTAAGTTTGCTATCCTGACCATTCATTGGAAAAGTCTTGTTAAACAGCTACCATTTTGTTTCTAAGTGGGAGAAGAAACAAACCAACCCCAAGCATTATAATTTGAGCTGAGAAATTGGTCAAGAAGATTGCCCAGGTGGGATTGGAAATAAGAATTTGTGCTTTAAAGCAACTTCTAAGATTGTTTCAGCTGAAGGATCAGAAAATTTGTATTGTTGTTATTATTATTATCATTATCATTATTATTATGTTTACTTCATGTGCCTGAAGCACTGGATTGAGTATATTCCCTTGCTGACTTTAGGGCTGGACTGGGATTGTAAGGAAGACAGCATGATGCTTTTAATTTAGTCTTGAACCACAATATTAATGTAAAAAATAACTAATGATGTAGTCATTTCTCTAATGCTTGAACAGTGTCTGACTGCCAACAGTGCAGTGGAAACAGCTCACTTAGATCTTTCCCTGAACATCTCATTGGCCATTTAGTCTGTTGTACAGCATCTCTGGGCTGGAGTGACAGCAGATATATAGTGGGTCTTCCACCACCAAGGAGAGCCCACATTGTTAGTGCCATAAGGAAAATGAGATCCTACACATAGCTTCCCAGTCCTCCCTAGAACTGAGATGGAAAAGAATATACCTGCCTAACTTGGCAAGGACAAAGCTACTGTTATCTATTGTACCACACTCAAGCACAGGTTTAAAGGGTTGCACTTTCCTGTTCCCAGTTGCTTTGATTTAAAAGGTGTTTTTTTGGAGTACCAGGGCAGGTGTGGTTTCCAGTTGCCTTATAAACTATTTAATCAGTAATGCCATAAATACAGCGATTAATAAGATGAATAATGCTCTTTGATCATAAGCCTCATACTACATTATAGCTACTAAAACAATACGGGGCCACTGAAACCCTCTAACATGATTACATCTCCTGAAAAGCAGCACACCCTAATGCATTAAGACTAAAACAGTGACCTGAAAGAGAAGCTCAGGTTCGTAACAGCATATTTGGCTTGGAAAACAATTTCTTGTGCACTGCTCTGTTGATCAAATCGGCCGAATGCCTCTCTACTTTCAAGTAATAACTCCCTTACAGGAAGCAGCCCATTTGTCCAGAATCAGAAAAACACACTCAGATCTGCCTGTTACAGGAAGAAGATGGCAAAACTTGGCACTAGACAATAAAGTGTGACCAAAGGATGATCAAATTATTTGAAGACCAGACTAAAGGAGCCATGGTAGGTTGCCCTGAATATGAGTTGGATTTCTGCCTGGTTCCATTAAGGATCTGATATGGATAGCATGGTGGCAGCTAGTGTGCATGATGTGATTTTCCTGTTTGTCCTGTGTTTTGAGGGAAAAAAAATACCCCTAAATTAAAATAGCACCCAAACCCAGAAAACCAGAGCAACAAAGGGACATTTTAATAGCCAGAAAACACAGCAGTGTGCACATTTGGAAAGTCTTTTCCAAGTATGATAAGGCCATTGACTTTCTCTTTAGCCTGAAGAGCCCTTCTGAAAAAAGTGTCCTGCTTTGCATTCCCAAGGACCCCCAGATAACACTCACAGGGGGAACCACTGGGCTCCTGGTAATTGTGAAAGGTTCTGATGAGACCATGGCTCGGGTGGGAACGTGGCAAGCAGGTGAGAAAGGAATCAGGAAAGGCACTGGACATCAGAGCCTCAGGATGTGTTTGGGATTTATCTATTATGGAGGATTTCCAGCCACAAGCACTAATATAAAACAAAGCAGCTTTTGCAGGAAATGCTCCATACTCTGGTCTTACTTCACTCTCAGCTGAATTAGCAGCCTTGTCAAAGTACTGATGGAGTGTGACCAACAGCCAAGGTCAGGGAGGTTGCCATCAGCTACCTGAGACAGGTTCTCTGAGACTTCTGAAAATAGCCATCTGTATTGCCTGTGATGAAATAACATATGTTACTTGTACTAGAGGGAAGCCAATGGCCATATAATTTATGGTAGATGAGAGCAGAGTATAAATTCCTAGGAAGAACAATATCACTTGGGAGTGTTTCAGCGAATACCTGATCTTATCAATGTTCTTGCCTCACATTTCTTCAGTCTTGAAAGTTAAGGTTTCATGGATTGCCAGTGTTCACAAGGAAGAACCTGTGTGCTCACTAAACCCTCAGCATCCCTTTCAACACCTCCAGTACAGTCTGCAAGATTATTAGCACTATAAAGAGCCTTCATTTTCATTACTTTAGTTACAGTCTGTGCTAATACATACTTTAAAAGTAACAAAAAGCTGTTATCATGCCATATGTTAAAATTAAATACTGTATTTAACCAGCTATATCTGGCAATTAGCTACCTGAGACCAAAGTGTAGATAAGGGTTATTATTTTTTCTACTGTATCTAAATCTTTGGCATCTTTATCTTCCAGAATGCTCTAGGCTGAATAAAAGAGGTGTCTCAGTTCAGCTCTGGGATAGAAGTGTCCAAATTCTGAAGGAGAGACCTCCTACTGCATTCTGCATGGGTTGTAGTTATTGTTATAGTAGCCATCATCTGCTACAGCATTTTTGCTGTTCCTGACATTTGTTCCTCCACAGGAAAGGAAATCCTGTCAAGCACTGGCAGAGTATCAGATTTTAGGGGTATTTTTAAAAGCTCACTGAAGCCTCTGTCTCCAAGGCTCTTCCACCACATTAAATTACTCACATCCGTATCAGTACATCATTGCCCCAGCCACAGTTCCACTTGTCAACAAGAAGCAGTATTTAGGATAGGGCGAGGTGCACACTGATGCTATCATCTTTCAAGTCCTAGTCTTTTGGCATGCTGGCAGGAGGTAGTCAAAAAGCCCTCTTCCTCTTTCTTGATGGCTAGCCACTTGGGTTGGTGAGCTGTCTAAGATGACAACACTGGGGTCAATGTCAAAGCAGCCAGACACCAGGTGCTCTTATAGTCCCTGCATCCCTGAGGGGCACAGGAGCATCATTTGTTTGCTCACGGCAATCTAGGCAACAGGGAAGGTCAGAGTCCTGTAGCTCAGATACTGTTCAGGCCTGTCTCATTGTGAATGATTGTAAAAAGGGGTTTGAAAGAAAGTCTTTTGCTGGACTAAATTTTTTTCATCCCTCTCTGGATGTCAAAAGAAGTGATTTCCAAAGACTTAACAATGGATAAGAATTCTGTCTTCTTGCACAGTTCTATTTGCCTCTAACTCACATCTCTAGCTGGCTATTTTTGCATGGATAATTCACCCCACATCCAGCACTCCCAGCTCAACAGTTTGACTCAGCATTATCAGCCAGCTGTGGTTATCTAACTTATTCCCGAAGCATTAAGAGCTGCACTCTGAAGGAACAAATCTGAGAGATTTACTGGCTGTCCACAAATCCTGTGTGAAGCACTGTGGTGATGACTAAAGGGGTTACACAGGCCATTAAGAATATTAATTTGCTATACTTTATACTTTTCAAGCATCTTGCAAGGGAATTTGGGGACTATGAAATTTTCCAAAGCCTATGGATTAAAGGGCCTCATGAGGGTTTTAAAGAAGTTCTTGCTATTAACCAATTGCCCTTTGTTTCCACAGATGTTACAGCTGGGATTTAAGCAGCACTTTGTGCTGACTGGATTTCTTCTCACCAGAGCCACCCGATTTCAGTGGGAGAACAGCTAAGAGCTTAAGCTAATGTTGAAGCACAAGAAACAGTTCTTACACCATCAGGAAGGAGGTATCTTCCAGCAAGCCTACTACTTGCTAGGTCATACTCCATAACATGGCTTAGAGATCATTTTAGATGGTATGCATAAAAATTGCAAACCAGATAATTCCTTAGTACATAATGCCACCACTCAGGCTGTTGGTTTACTGTTCCTGGTTTTCTTCCTCTGTATCATGGCACCAGGAGATCTAGTTTCTACTTTTCCTTGAACAAGACACAACAGTCCCGTGCAGACCACAAAAAGATCTTGATCTCAGCACTAGTACCAATCCACTTTTGAGATTATGAGAAACAGAAACCTTACTTTAGGTATATAAGAGTTATAATTCACAAAGAAGCAAGTTTTGACAGGCAGTGAGGCGGTCACCAGTCTGAACTACAGGACCACTCCAGAAACGTCAGTCTAAAGCTTCAGTCACAAACAAGTGGCAGATATAGCCCTTGGTATCTTTACACAGGAAAGAAAAGATAACACATCAGGAAAGATAAAAAGGATATAAAACTAATAAGAAAATAAGGCTAAGAAAACAGTCTGAGAGAGAGGACAAAATGAGAAACAGGTAAGTCAATACACAGTTGTAGCCAACCTGGCTGGTGGAAAGGGGTGCTGTAATTTAGCTCCCAGCCTACTTAAAAACAGGAAATAAATACATGTCCACAGCAGCTGCCTCTGAGGCAGCACCTTTCAACACCTGAGTTCATATTAACAACACACCACTTGATGTGATGCTTTGTTCTGTTTATCTGCATCACCCGTTTGCCTCTCAGTTTTCAGACAGTTACAAGTAGCGTACTGAAAAACACTGAAAGCTGGTTTTGACACTGGACTCTTTGCCTCATTACTGAAGGCTTTTATGTGTTGGAATCATTCTCCATTTTCTCAGTGATGGACATTTGGCTTTGTGCCACAGGCCTTCTTTCAGCTCCTTTCCTGCTTCAGTGATTTACAAGATTAAACAGGAGTTCATTATTCCTTTGATGTCCTTGTATGCCAGATAGGCTCTCACCAGCTGAACTTACCAGGACTGTTTGTATTAGGTTCTCATTTTAATTAGTTCCTATTTCGAAGACCTCTTTTGAGTTTCCCAGGTGTTAAGGTGCTTTGTGTTCCTCTGGAGAGCTGCAAAATAGCATAGCTGCAAACTCATCACTTGGGATAGCAGTGGAAACAGGAGTACTTTGAATAAAGGTTCTGTTGGTAGCACCCAAGGGGACTCCACACATATGTCTGAGACAAATGATAGCAGGTAAGTGCTCATGAGGCCAGAATGAATCACTGAATCATAGAACCATAGAGTGGTTTGGGTTGGAAAGGACCTTGAGATCACCTAGCTCCAAAACCCTGCCACGGGCAGGGATGCCTCACCCTCGACCATGTCGGATGGTATGAATTCAACATAATAAGCAACAATACTGCTTGCTCTTGCAAGAGGCTAGTATTATTTTTAGGTAAGAAAATGTGAGAAAAGTTATTTGAGAAAGAGCACCATACTAAGACATAATCTGATAAATTCTCATTGAAATGTCACTATCTGGATTATAAGAAACCCCTAGAAATATGTTATTCATTAAAATGGAAATATTCCTATTAATTTTAGGTGCTATGAGCAAGGCCTTATAAGAAAGCAGGTAGGGACTGCTCTCTGAGGGACTTTAGTGGTTGCTTGATGCCAGATGATCACTACAAACCAAATTATACCTGCAGGTACTCCAAAAACTGGCCATAACTTTCATCAGAGGATTCCCATCAGACAGACTGATTTAACTCCAGCATTAGGAAACATTTATTGAAACTGCATATGTGTCTTCTTCCCAATAAGTGTGCACAATGCTAAAAGCTTGCACTGACAAGGAATCTATGGGATGGTTTCTCCAGGCACATCTTTTGCAGCAATCAGTCTCTTTCTGAAGTAGAATTATAAAATATTGGGACCCAGAAATATCTGGAAGTACCTCATGGTTAGACAATATATTAGTGTGTTTATAGCCAAAGGATTGGTTGCTTCTTGAGCAATGAATAGTCAAACATTGGTTTTATTTCCTTTCAAATGCACTGGAATAAGAAAAAATCATGGCTTGCTTAACTTCTAGGAGAAAACAAATAAAAATAGCATTAAAATAAAAATCCTTTAGGGTTGGATTTTTTTTTACCTTTTCAATAATAATCTGAATACTTCATATGTACATTCCTGTGCAAGGTTAACCTTTGTTAAGTCTTTTATATGAATGTGAAAGTCAGAATATGTCTTTCACTGGGAATGCTCAGCTTTTACCAGTTTTCTCTCTGCAGTAGCAGATTCTTAAGTAATTTCAGCAGTCTTTCTCTTTGTTTGCTGATGTCTTCGAGTAGCTCAACCAGGCTACCTGCTCGAGCACAGACCTGATGCCTCTCATCTTCAAGTCATTTAGAGTGCCAGAAGTCCACTGAGATCCATGATGCTGGGTAGTAGCTACATCTCTGGCCATATTAAGAAAAAGATTCATTTAAAACATGAGGAGTTTTATTCAAAGGACTGAACCCAGCTCTGCTTGTGACAGTGTGGTTATGTGTACTTTGCAGGATGCTCAAGTATTTCCAGGCTTCTAATCCAATTGCACCTTGGCAGCACCCTATTATCTGTTGGGGTGACTGCACTTTTACTTCTCAACACTTTAGTTTCTGCAGAAGGGAAAATCCCTGGCACATAAGCTGAAAACACCACCATCCCCAAGATGGATTACTGGGGAATCTGGACACCAGGCACACCACAGTGCACAGGTTAGAGGTAGCTCATAGGGCTGCAGTGGCTACACTTAGCACTTAGTAGTCACAGTTGACTTATTGGTAATATTTTGCCTGCTTTACCCGGTTTTCTTGGACTTACTGGGTAATAAGACGTCCTTGAACATGCGTGAATCATTTGGCAACCTCTGAAAAACTTCAAAGGTATTTTAAGTGCAGTGATCTAGGCTACAGTGTTGATATTAGCTATTGCACAGTACACAGACTCCTAGAAAGCAAAGCTAATAGGAACTTGCTAGGGTCACCTGCACTGAAGGCATCACATCTACCAGCCCAGAGGACAAATCCAACATATAACACAGGTCCACAAGCAGGGACACCTTCCACTAGACCAGGTTGCTCCAAGCCTGGTCCAACTTGTCCTTGAACACTGCCAGGGATGGGGCATCCGAAACTTGTATGGGCAACCTATGCCAGTGCCTCACAGTAATGTGAAAGAAAAATGACTGTGCCGTGGCACAGCAAAGCTTCATGCTTCCTCCCCAACTTCTATAAACATCGTATCTGCATCCAGTCCTTGCTATGTGTGTGTAAAACTAAGGATGGAGAGAAGAATGGTTGGTGTCTGCACAAATAGCCAGCTTCAACATCACTGCCTATGTGTAGTCTTTCCACTGTGTCTGTGCATCTACTGTCTGAAGACAGTGATCCATTACAAATCTCTCCAGCTATTCATGGATTTTCCACTTGCCTCTGAGGGGCTTCCTAAGGATACTATGAGAGGAACAATACTGCCAAGTGCAAAGGCAGGGCAAAATGCCTGTCACACAGGCACTGCAAAAACACTTTTGTCCCCAGGAAGATATCAGTTTAATGTGCTCTTTCTGCAGGTTCAACAGCCTGGACACTCCAATTTTCTCCTCCTACCATGTGTTTTAGTGGGCAAATATAAATAGTCTCAGGGATATTGTAATTAGCCTGTGAGTCACTGGCATCTCTGGAATGCGAAGCCTGTGCTGCAAACTGCAGGACGCTGGAGAAATGCTGCCAGTTAAACACAGCCACTGCAGTCTGTAATTGTAGGGTACTCGTTTTACAACCAGTGCCTCCTTCATAAAATGCCCAAACATCTTTTATAGAGCTACAGAAAAACACAGAAGTCACAAATATGCTGGTGTTTTGCTCATTGTGCAGAGAAGCTTCTGAGATGGGGAAGAGACTTAGGGGTTGAGGTCAGTCAGTGGTAGAACCATAATGCAATTTCTGCTGTGCTTCACAGATACAGCCTGTGCAACTACTTAGGAGTTCAGGCTTTCACATTCCCTCCTTGCTCCACTAACACCATCCAGTGTGGGATGTTTAATGTCCTGCAGTGACTGGAATCATTAACTTCCCCCCAGGGTTAATTTTTCTCAGCACTTCATGGAAACCATTGCAGGTGTTTACTTCTGTGGCAGATTCCCTCTGAAAACAGCACTCCGTATCTGTTGAGTATTATCCCCTCTTATGGATAATGTTAAGGACTAGAGCTCAACCCATTCTTAATTCTAGGGATCATCCAGATTTCTGCAACCAAATCCCATGCCCTGCAGATCTAGTGTAAGATACGAGTAATTGAAATGTAAAGTGCTAAAACATCAGGATGTATAATTCATTTTCAGTGACTTTTGTGCGTTGTTTTGATGCAATATGATGGTTCATAAAAATACACAAGGGGCACATCTTCAAGGTGCAAGATATTGTCATTGTGTTTTCCTGCCTGGTCGTGATTAATAGTAGGCCATAGTCCTTTGTTAAATGCTGATGGAACCAGAATGACAGTTCAGCAATACAAGCGGTATTAAGAATTACAGCAGGGATTTCAATTCAGGACATACGAGTTAAACCTTCTTTTACTTTCATTTGTCTACTTGATAAAAAAAACATCATGGTACCCACAAGGATGCTGTAAGAATTTTGTTCAAAGTATCATTAAGCATTGCTTTAAAATAGCAGACTTCCTGGAAGAGTTTTTATCCTGGTATTCTAACCTGATTTCTTACTTTCTTTCAAAACTCCCTCTGTAATTTCTAATGCATGCAGCAACATTTATATTCTGAATTTATGTGTTATGAACTGTTAAGCAGATGCTGCTTCACTTCACTGCCAAAATTTGTATCAGTAGTAAAGCTGCCTATATATTCTCACCTCATTCAACCCTATTTCAATGTAGCAGTCCTTACTGAATATTACAGCTCATGATTTCTTATTTAAATACTGTGATACCAGAGGGTCATAGAACACAGTCATCTGCTGTGAGAGGACTCCGGCCTATCCATCCCTGTTTATCTATCTCCATTATTACTACTTCACTTTTTGTTCCAGTACTTCATATCTCTAACAGCTTGAAACCTTCTTCTAATGTCTTGAATATATCTTAAATAGTTGATACCCATTTCTTGTTATATTCTTTGTCCTGTGATTCCCCTATCTCCCTCCTGCTGATCTATTAGCAGAAAGCAGTAGTATCTCCCCATTCCACCTGCACACAGCAAGATTAACCAAACCCAGTTCTTTAATCTCCTGTTTGAAAATAGTCTCTCTGGCTCCTGAACACAGTAATAGCTCCTCTAGGCTGAATCCATCTTTCCTGTGCTAAGGAGGTCTGAGCACAGTTCTCCAAATAAGCTGTAACCAAAGCCCTGTCCACATTCATGAACTCTACCCTATCTCTACAAGACCTACTTTGCCTTGTGCAATAATGACCTTTGCCTTTTCCCCAGGTGTACAGTTTAATTTACAATCATCTGCTGAGACACCATCAGTTTTGAGACTATGAGTTTATAAAACAAAGTCTTGTTGCTGATCCATAGGTACCATAACAGACCTTTAAAACTAATAGTCCTAAATCAGCTGGAAAACCCTCCTGGGTTTTTGAGGCCAACCAGTTCCTCCTTCAAGGATATTCTGATTCTAATCTACACAGTAAACTCACAGAGAAGATTAGACCCTGAGGAAGTCCACCCCTGTCTGCTCTCTGACTTGTTATTCCCTTTCATTATCATCTTCCTGCTGGCCAGTTCCTGGCTCGGTTTACTGTGTTTATTAATCTCTACCCTTTTTCATTTTAGCAGTGACTTTCAATGCGGTAATCCAACAAATGCTTGCCGAAGTCCAGTTAGACAAGATTTACTTAGTTCTGTTTGTCTAAAGAAAAAAATCACCTGTCTTTTGAAAGAAAAATATTGGTTCAGTCTGTTGGCTCTCCTCCAGCTCATAATGTATTTTCTGATGCAGTTATTAATTTGGTTATGCATGGAGCCATCCTCCCTACCCTCACCCTGCTGGCACTGGTGATGCTCTGTGTGAAACAATTGGCTGTGCCATCTGCTGGTGCATTTCACCCAACAAAAATATAAGAAAAATAATTTCCATAATGACTTTTATCCCTCTTACCTTCAATTGTGATGTCTTGTCCTTCTCTGCGATAGGGAATCATAGAATCACAGACTGGTTTGGGTTGGAAAAGACCTGAAAGCTCATCCAGCTCCAACTCCTGCCAAGAGCAGGGACACCTTCCACTAGAGCAGCTTGCTCCAAGCCCCATCCAACCTGGCCTTGAACACTGATGGGGATGAGGCAGCCACAGCTTCTCCGGGCACCTATTCCAGTGTCTCAACACCCTCATAGTGAAGGTTTTCTTCCTAAAGGGGTATTTAAGCTGAGAATCATTTTCATACAGTCTTCCCTGTCCCCACAATGAGTTTTACATCAGCTTCCACTTGATGGGGCTGCACTTTGCAGCCATCTAGACACAAGCTTGTGCAAGATGTAGCTATGAAGTTCTGAGTTAGGAGCCTTCTGGGCAAGCATCAGCTTTGGTCGTCATAAAGTTTCCAAGTGGAGCACAAGACACAGGCGTTAACTTCAAATTCATGAGCATGTGAGGCTGCTCCTCAAAACTGAAGTGCAGTCCTCTTTGGGGCAGAATACAAAAGCCTTTCATCAACAGCTAACAGCACAACACATCCATTTGGAAGATGAAACACAGCACACTGAGCCAACAGAATTTTTCCAGTGACTTTAGCTGGGAAAAGGCAGTGATTTTCTGTTGTAATTGGAGCCAGGGGCTGAGAGTCTTTAGAAAATGCTATAAAGTATGTAAGGAGTAAATGAGGAGTGAAACAGCATTTTGGTCTTATACTGATCAATCTCCAGCGGTACAATGACCCTAAGCAGACCCAGAATATCAATTCAGTTTTCTCTAGGGAAGAGGCTTACATCTTCTAAGTCACCAAGAAGAGGAAGCGAAAAAAATTGTTGTTGTTTCACCATGTAGGAGTAATAAGAAGCTTCTACAAATCCTCTTGCATTGGTGGAGAGGGACCAGAGTTTCACTTTAATCAAATAGTGTAACAATCCTGTTATTAAGACACTGCATGGCACCGTGTATGCTTGTATTTTACAGTGAACAGAGGTCTCCTAGGTCAAATAAATGACATCCCTATGCTATCAGTCTAACCAGGGGAACAGACATGTTGCAATACAGAAAACTCCGTTTAGATATTAGGGAAAAAAACTATTCAGTGGAATAGTGGTGAAACTGGAACAGTTGCCCAAAGGACCTGTGGAATGTCTATCTTTGGAGATACTCAAAAGTCACCTGTATGAGGTCCGGAACAACCTGTTCTAACTTCAAAGCTGACCTAACTTCCAAGTAAGCCCTGCTCTGAGTGGGAGGTTGGACCAGAGGATTTCCATAGGACCCTTCCAATCCAAACTAGTTTACAGGTCTAAGAGAGCAAAGTCAAATCTTTTCTTTTAAGTAAGTCAAAAAACAGTTAAAACTATCTTTTAAGTCAAAATGCTGAATATTGACTTGCTTGCTAAGAGGTAAGTGGGATTTGAAGGTTAAAGAAAAAATAAGTCAAATACTTTACAGAAGAGCATAAATACATGCATATAGATATATAATTATACATGCATATGTGTATCTAAGCCTCACTCTACTCAGAAGTTTTGTGCCAGACCTGAAGTGGGAGTCTTCAACAGAAGATAGATTTTTGAAGCCAGATAAAAGCACAGAGTCTATTCATTAGCACTTGAATTAAAATTCAGATAAACATGAACTAGCCATAGCAGCCAGTTACAATTCCATCCTTCTGGAAAGGCGCACATTGAAGATGATCATATTCTATGGAAGAGAGACTTCTATGTGAGGAGGGACAAAATCCATTTTGATGGATTCAGATCCAGTTTCCACTGCAAATAAGTTCATTCAGAATCAGTAGGGCTATTTGCTGAACAGCTTTACTGTGTTTGCACAGCCCAGTGACCACTCGACTGTCAGAGCAGGTTAATGCAAGACCTAGGAATAGACAGCAGTTGAAAATGGGTGTTTTGGGATTATGAGTTTGGGTTTAATAACCAGAAAATATGTTACCACCTAGCATTCTCACAGGCTTAGATGTAATCAAACTGCAGCCAAAATAAGCTGCCTACAGACTGCACAGTTGGAACTGATATTTTGTGCAGGCAGTGAAAAATCCCCCACTGAAAAACTCTGAGTGAGTGGCAGAGCTGTCAAACCTTGACCATTTCTACTCATAATCAAGTTGCAGAAGGGCCTCTGTCTTCCTACTGCAGTGGCTTATGTTCTTGGGTCAGCCATGGATATTCCCAGTACATCCTTGATGGGCAGGTTTTCTATGCCAACAGCTCAGACAGTCTTGGGGGGCTAGAAAAGAGGCACAGCCATGTATATATCTGACAGATTAAGTCCTTCAGCTGGCTGGCAAGATATATCAGAACTCACAGAAAAGCAGAGGTATCATCAGACTGGTTTTCCTCTTGATCTTTCACCAGCATGTCAGAAATTTTGGTTCTTCTTGTGACTTTTTCCATTTTCCATTTTTTTTCCCTTCTATACACATATATAAGGATTTCTTCAGTGGTAATTACCATTGTGCTTGGATGTCCCACAACAATCAAAGTTCTAACTCATGGACATTAAAGTGCACCAAATGTGGAGTGGTAGAAAAAGAAAGTAATTTCCAAAACTTATTGCATTTCTTTATCTATTACACTAAGCTCAAGCGTTGTTTTAATTTAATCAAAAGAAAGCTCATGATTATTTTGCTGTCGACTGTCAAGAGGTAACTCTTTTCCAGCCCTGCAGTTTCTAATATACTTTCCCACCACTGAATACATGTTGGAATAAGAAAATGTCAACTAGGAAAGGTGAAATGAATCAGAGCATCACTCTAGAAATGCACAGTTATGTTATTTCAAGTAGGAAGTGAGTCTTTTTACCTGGAATCTCATCAGTCCCCCCACTGGTGTGTTTGAATCTGTCTCCTTCCACATGGACATTTGGACAAAGGACATCTGAAAAGCAAAAGAACCAGTACAAAATTATCACAAGTAAACATAATTTTGGAAGCTAGAGAACTAACAAAGGCTAATCTCCTGGGCTTTGTCCAATACTTGCACATGGTCCCAGAGCAGTAATTCTGTTCCCAGTCTCTGCATGCCCTAAATGCCTTTCCTTTATCCTAGCCCCTAACCACATGCTGGGCAAGAGACACAACACACTATGTCTGGTTTTAAGGCACTTTTGGTGACTGACCAGCCAAGAAACCAAACAGAATAGATTAATCTAGCCCACCTTCCTGTATCTTACTCTCTTATGTGTGATTCACCTGTTAACGTTCCTTCAGGGTCATGACTATTTATGTGTCTGCAACTTGAGTTTGTTCAAGCAGAAAGTAGAGATGACTAAAACTTTTTATATTCACCCCTACACACAGGTTTCAAAAGAGTAATGAAAAGACCCAGCCTTTGTCAGCCATTTCTTATGCTCCCAATTAGTGTCAACACAATTGCAGGTAAACGCTTTTCTGCAGAGAACTGTCTACCCATCCACCTCCTTCTTGCCATATATTTATAGTAACATATATTTACGCTTTGTTTTCCCAGATCAATGGGCAATTGCATACTTGAAAACAATGGAGGCAGGTAGCCCAAGGAATCAGTGTAATGAGAATATAAAGCTGAACCCTTGACTTTACACCACCTGCACAGTCCCACATTTATGTCCTTTCTCTAAGTTAAAGAACAACCAGATGGGGACAGCCAAGTCCCACTCCTTCATTTGCCCAGTTGGAGACATGCTAATATACATAATTCTCTGCAGTTGCAGTACTCAACTTGATGCATAATGTACCTAGCATCATCTCCAGCTGGTGTTTAGCACATTATTCCGTCAGTATCATTAATTGTTGTGCTTGTAAAGGAGCACAAAGGATCAAATGCTCCCTAAAGGATGGGGAGCCAGGAACTGAAGGCAATGCCCTCACCAGTGGGGCACAATCTCACAGGGGTCTCTGAAGAATTGCTACAGAAGGTCTAACTTGTTTGTGAAGCTACACCCACAATCATGAGGCAAAAATGAGTTTTCTGAGGACATTACCAGTAGGACTTTCATCTCTTCTGCTCATGGCTCTCAGTAAAAAACAATCCAATATTCCATAGTGTTTGCTTAACCCTAGCAATTAAACTAGGTATTTTTCCTGCTTTATTGTGCTAATAAATATACAGTCTAGCTTATCAACTGCAGGTGAAGCACTCAGTTCAGTGGAAGAAACAGGGACTTTAGTAGACAGAAGTTGGCCAGAAGCCCCAAGAGCCAATGCAGCAATCGGAAGCAAATGCATTCAACCACTCCTTTGCTGCAGCAGTGAGTGAGGCCAGAGACTGGTTACTCATGCAAGTAATTGTTTTCCAGGGCATTTCAGATGTTCTTTGGACATCTTTAGGGATGCTGCTTCCATAGATAAAATTCAGAATAGTCACTTTTTTCTTCTATTCACCACACCAAGAGCCAACACTGACTGATACATCACTCAAACATGCTTATATCCTAGCATCCGACATGAAAACATGTGGTACTTTCACCCCCATCAGAGGTCTGCACAACTTCCCAGTGCAACACCTATGCTCTTACTTGCAGGGTGAACTTTAAAAGCTGAAAAACTTTTAAGCCATTAAGGTTTGCAAAAGCCAAATTTAGGCCCCTTCTATTCCCATTCCAAACTAAGCTGTATTGACAAAATATTTGCTTAGAAGTGTCAGAAGCCCTGTGCAGATGTTACACTGATCCTTTAAATGTTTGCTTTGCTAACAGTGAATGCTGTTTTGGTTACAGGCACCGAGTCAGTGCAGTAAACAGCACTTCTGAGCCCCAGTCTTGGAACTAGAAGGTATGTGGCTAAATAAGTAAAGTAAGTACAGTATGACAAAATAAGGAATATCAGAAATCAAAACAAGCCAAATTTCCCAGTAAAGAATAAACAAATGGAAGGTATGAATAAAATCACAAAAATATATCATTCACCTCTGCTTCCAGGACTCCTGAAAGATACACAGGGAAGAATAAAACACCTCAGACGCAGCAGTGTACATCTTTGTGCAACAAGGATGTAATGTGTGATGTATAGGCATATAAATTATCACTCCAATCTCTAATGACATCAGACAATCTCCACCAGGTCCAATTAGAATGAACCATGGCTTTCTAGCAGGGAAGTACGAGCTACCGAAATCCTCCTGGTTTTAGCTCTTGTTTTGGAACTTGGACCATAAAACAAACTTATGTGCTTGGCCTTTGTTCAGACCTCTCTTGCCACAAGAAACAGAAATTCCAACCTTAATATTATTCACTTCTTCCAGCTCTGTCCTTTAAATCTCTTTATTACCTCTTAAAGAACTGTGGCCTGACTTTGGCCTTCATTTGTAAAATGCCCTGTGCTCCTTTTGGCTTCTCCCTTCCAGACTGCATCTAAGGCACAAGCATAAATTGTCCACAAGGGAAAGAAAATCATTGCAATGCTCACTTCCAGTTACAGAATAACTCACAGGGGCACAAAAGAGGTTAGTGCTTTCCCATCTAAGTTAGCAGCACCTATAATCCAAAGGAGCAGCGGTGCCAGACTGATAGCACAACAATCAATCCCAACCAGCGAATAGGTCTCATTGATACACCCAAGAGTGCATTGATATTGAAGGCAATACTAAAGTTGTTCTTCTCCTCTGAAGCCTTTCTATGAGAACCCTCATATAGGTGAACATTTTATCATCAAAGAGTGTTTATGCCTATTCTTTCTGCTGCTACCAGGACAAACTTTGTGTGAAAACTAGCAGTGCTTGGAGGACTTGCAACAACAAGCACCGACTGCTAATGGCAGAAAGTGTATTAAAATCTGCACTGCAGCTACATCTCCTCTAATTTGTAAACACAGGTTTGCAACAGAGAAGATACAACTGGCTGACCTGAGCTTTCAGGCACTGGTCCTTGCTACATCCTCTCCCATCCAATTCTATACAAGCTTGCAGTTCCTTTAAATATATTATTGTTTAAAACTACTTCCTTGTCATCAACTTTAGGCAGTTTTTGCTTCATCCACAAATTTCATCAGCAAAGATTTTGCATTTATGTCCATGCGGTTCATGGAAATTTTTAATAACACCAGAACTGCTATAAATCCCTTTTACAGTTGCACTAGAAATGATGACTTTCCATTGACACTTGCTACGTGAGATCAGTCAGCTCTTAATCCATTGTACATTGTCACTTTTTAATGCAAATGTTATTGAATATGCAATAACAATGCATAAGAACAAAAGTATTATACCCAGGTAGTTACCATATCAACTGAACTGTAACTCTCCACAGAAAGAAATCAGCTTTGTTAGAGATGACCTCTTTCTCCTAAAATTATAATCCTTAAATAAGGATACATAATAATTCTCATTCTGTAATGCTGCATTCACTGGTTTTGCCATCAGTTATTATTTTGCTGTGAGTGAGATCAGGCAAGCTGGTCTATAGCTATACATATGAATCATTTTCCCTTTTTTTAGAGTGTTACATTATCATCATTTCAAAGTCCCATAATTAGTCTTGTACTAGCCAAGTTATATCTATACAAGTTTTCAGCTGACACCAAGCTAAGTAGTGTAGCTGACACCCCTGACTGACAGGATGGCATCCAGAGGGACCTGATCAAGCTTGAGAAGTGGGCCCATGTGCACCCCATGAGGTTCAGCAAGGTAAAGCTCCATTTCAGTGGGAACGCACAAAGAACTGATGCAATGCATTGGGTACTGAGAAACTCTAACCTAATCTGAGCTATTTACAGCCCCCACAGCTCTCTTGAATGCCAGGTTTAGGATGGAAGGCACCACTCTCTCTCTGCATTGAATATTGACAGAACTCGACTATCTCTTTTGAAACAGATGCTTCACTTTAAACCTGGTAAAGTTGAGTAAGGCAATTCCCATCATAGATACACCTAAGCATCTGAAGGACGTGGGCCTTCCTGTCCTTCATAAAACCATGAAATCCTCTTCTGAATCCTGCCCAGCACTGAACAAGCTGACTTGGTTTGTATGAGCTTCTTGCTCAAGGAAGCACAATGTAGTTTTCTGAAACTGATGTAACTGCAGATAACAGCCTTTTCTGTAAGCAAAGCGTACTGAGGTCTGTTTGATAAGAACAAGCCATTTAAGCCTCACTTTTACGTATCATCCTTCAGAATATTCCCTATGAAAAAATCCCTAAGCTGTCAAATACTTTAGAATTAAAAGAGACAATACATTTTACAGAGTATATGCACTGAAAGAGACATGTCAGAGGAGCATGTCATCTCAGGAATTCTCGCTAGTGTTAAATTAACATTAATTGTAGTGAAACTGTACTAACAGGGCTGCAAGTTTGGAAAAGAACAATGTGAATGATCTGAGAGTTTAATTCTATTTGCCTCCAAGCCATTCCACAAGCAAGGCAAAGGAAAGGGATAATAAAAATGGAAAAAGAAAATGAGAAAAGAGCAGAGAGAAATAGGTGTGGAGGAAGGGAAGGGAAAGGGGAAGGAGAAGGGGACGGGAAGGGGAAGGAGAAGCAAAAGGAAAAGGGGAAGAAAAAAGAAAATGAAAAAGGAAAAAAAAAGGGAAAGAGAAAGGGAAAGGGAAAGGGAAAGGGAAAGGGAAAGGGAAAGGGAAAGGGAAAGGAAGCTCAAACTGACTGACCATTGAGTGCCCCCTCTCCCCACAGGTTTATGAAGCTTCATTTCTATTTGTACTATAGGAAGAGCACAACTATTTGCAAGACCTGCCTTCTGCATGAGCCCAAGCTGAGCAGCTGTTTCCCAAAACACAGTTTTGAAACATCTCCCTCACTTGGAAAGCTTGGTTAAAGTCACAGCGTTATGTCCATTATAGAAACCCCTGGGCAGGAGCAGTGTGATCCTGCTGTCCCTTAGGGCTTCCTACTGAGAAACCTTCCCAGTAAAGTGCTAACCCCAGCTGCCAGCACTCCATACTTTTGCCCTGAGGACTCTGCTGAAGCAGTTTCTTCATTTTCATTTTTATTCTTTCAAGAATAAGAAAGCCCTGAGCTGCCAAGGGCTCCTCCAGGGACCTGTGTATAATGAATGCTGAACAAGTGTAGCTGTCAAGTTACAAGGATAAAGCAGAGAGGTGAAAATAGGAGCACAAGAAGGTTAAAGCAAACATTATTTATTACCCTGTCTTAGGATTCCAGAGTCTCAGCAGCACCCAGCTACTCTCTGCATTTCCACCATTACTCCATTCCCATATCTCTCCTTCCTCTGACAGCTATCTTTAGCCCATCATAAATTCTATCCAAAGTTAAGGAAATAGCCTGGCAAATGAAGGTCTCACTAAATCATAGAATCATAGAATGGTTTGGGTTGGAAAGGACCTTAAGACCATCCAGTATCAACCCCCCTGCCATGGAAAGGGATTCCTCTCACACTAGACCATGTTGCCCAAGGCTCCATCCAACCTGGCCTTGAACACTACCAAGGATGGAGCATCTATCAGTTCTTTGGGCAGTCTGTTCCAGTGCCTCAACACCCTAACAGGAAAGAACTTCTTCCTTATATCTTGCCTGTACTTCCCCTGTTTCAACCCATCACCCCTTGATCTGTCACTACAGCCCCTGATGAAGAGTCCCTCTCCAGCATCCTTGTAGGTCCCCTTCAGATACTGGAAGGCTGCTATGAGGTCTCCACGCAGCTTCTCTTCTCCAGGCTGAACAGCCCCAACTTTCTCACCCTGTATCCATACGGGAGGTGCTCCAGGCCCTGATCATCCTCATGGCCTCCTCTGGACTTACTCCAACAACTCCATGTCCTTCTTATGTTGAGGACACCAGAACTGTAAATGCAGGTCTCCCAAAACTTTAGATCAGACTTTAAAATATTTGCAAGGAATAGCTCTTCTTTAGCCACTGTCCAAAGATGAACTCTGAATCTTGTATGCTTTTCAGAGCTGAACCATAACAACCTTGCAAGAAAGAGAGATTTGGGGGATATAGGAGTGGGAAGGCACCCACATAGAGCAAGTTTCATTTTTGATGTAGTTAATATTGACAGTTTCCCCACTGAAGCCTACACTAAAGGGAAGGGCCTGGTGATAAGATTTTTCCTTAAGAAGATTTCATGAAAGCAGTTTGTCACAGGAGCTTTCTCAGACCCCATTAGTTCTGCTCTTCAATTATTTAGACAGCTCACTGTGCAACAGTTCCCCCAGCACACTTAACTCCCTGCAGTCACTTGATGATGAAAGTGATGCCTATATATAGCACTACCTTTATATGTTCTTTTGTAAAACACTGTATATGGACCATTATGAAGCCTCAGCATTTAAAGAGGTGGGTTGTTTTTTTCTCACTCTTTTAAAAATACTTCTTCTTTTAAAACACCTCCACACTCTGTCCATATCCACTAAATGCTTTTGGCAAACATTCATTGTCAGATATTCCTTCCCAGCAAATGAACCAACCCCTAAGTGCCACCCACCCTTGGAAATAAATCCATAAGGAAAAAAAGAACAGGCATATTTTTTCAACTGCAGTGGTGGAACTGACAGTGTAATGATACTGCAATTGCTTCTATACTAACATTATAATTTGGAGCAAGGTGTGGATAAAACAGAGCAGCGCAGCAATTACACGATTCCACCTTGCGGTTTAATGCCTTATGAAATTCTCACTCTCATTCTGAAATCACACTGTATGACAAAACTGTGAAGTTTAAAGGCCATCGGTGCCAGGAAAATCACTCATTCATTGCTACAGGAGCCAAGGTGGATTCTGTCTTTTTCCCTTTAAATAAGGCCAACGTTGGTTCTGGATGAAGTTTCCGTATTTGCACTTCTGTCATCACAGTGATGGGCATCATAAATGCCCACAATGAAAAGGGAAGAACAAACCCTCCCCACAACACAGCTTGCAGACTGAGCAAACACAGCTACAGCCCACCCTACTCCTCATAATATCCCAAAGCTGTTATATTTTTCCACTAAAACATTATTGTAAAAACACACCAAAACCCAGCTGAATTGCTCTCCAGACTTGCCTGGCTTCTGAGTAGGTCCCAAGTGACTGCACTGGGAATGCAGATATCAGCATTTGCAGGGCTCCTTCCCCCTTTATCAGTGCAGCAGCCAGAAGATGTGGCTCTCTAACCACATATTCAGTGCCTGGCACTGTTCAGTACATGTTATATTCCACACAAAGGGCAAGAGAAATTACTACTAGGTTTTATACCCAGAAAGCATTCATGCAGCACACATATAAGGTCCCAGGAAAGAGGATGCTCTTCTTCAGCTCTGTCTACATGAAAGGAGAAGCAAGGCTCCTTTAGAGGGCCATTCAGAGCAGAAACCCAATTTGTATGCCCTGATTCACCTCTGAAAAAGCTACTCTCATCCTACTGGTTACAGGGGGAAGCTAAGGACACATGATTTCCAAGTTAGACATCTATCAAAGGCTTCACAGTTACATCCATCCAATTAAAACAAGCATGGTTGGGTGCATTTCTGGATACTGAGGCCAAGACATGTTCTAGCCCACTCTATGCTAGCAAATGGTCAGTCTCCAAAACAAGGCAGCTGCTGACCATGAACGCTCCCTGGCGCATTACAAGGACCCATCTGGGCCCTAGAAATGTTCCAACAGAGTTTTAGCTTGCTTGGGCCAAAATGTGCCAGACACCGGTGCAAATGAGTACATTACACTGCGTAGAAATCCTTCTGGCCACGTTTATGGTTACCAGTTTAGGTATAGCCCATAAATATCACCCTTTGCTAAGAGCCTGGTAATAAAGATCAAAAGAAACCTCTTGGGCACAAATGGTCACAGGTCACCAATCTTTAAATGCATCAGCTCAAACAAGAAAGTGGGAAAGGGACTGAGTGCGCAGCCAAGAAATGCTGTATGCTGTTTAAGCAGGGACAGAGGAAATGCAGGGAGTTCTGGCATTTGGAAAACACATGAAGTCCTTTTGAAGGTGAAAAAAGAAAACAAAAGGTAAATTATTCTCCTACATTTAGCTCCTGTCATGCCTCACTTACACTGGATCTGTTCACATAAATGTGAAAAACACCATTTTCCCCACAAAGGAGCAGGCTGTGCTATGTATTTATTCTCATCCTGGATACAAGCTTCTGTGTCTTCTCCTTTTGCCACCACCCCCTGCCTTTTTATGTCTCTTTTATGTCTGTCCCATGTTCTGGATGTTGATTCTAAAAGGGCCCATCCTGCTACAAGTACTCACACCTCAACAGCACATAGGAAGTGAAAACTACACAACCACACCAACACAGGGACCAGTGAAGAGCCCAACAGCCCTATCTCCCCACCAACACAGGGACCACCAAAGAGTGCAACAGCCCTATCTCCAGGTAGATCCCACCCTCTAACCCTCAGCCTATCTTCAGATGCTCTTTAAAACTTCCTATAGAAGCTCCTGAATCTTGGTGAGGGTTCATCTTTCCAAGGGGTACCTACACTTCAGGATTCATTGATAGCCTCTCCCCATCTAACACACCCACAACAAACACAAGAAACTCGTTGGACGGCTGACAGCAGACATATATTGTCAAGAGGACCAATGTAATTAGCATTATTTAAGTGAGCAGCATACAGAATTAATTTGCACATGCTCCCACAGGGAATAAATGGCACTATGGGAACTATGAATATAGCATCAGACCTCAGCACTTCCCAGCTAATTTGCTTGTGTCTGCCCCTAAACAAATACACAGACTGTGTGCCAAGGAGCTTGTCGGCAAACAGCACAAGGTTTTGAAGAAAGCAATTAGCAGCTGCAGTGCTTTCCACCCAGGCTGTGAACTGATTGCTACTCCAGGGCATGAGTCTACCCCTTCCTCTGGTTCTCCCATCTTGGAAAAGACGTGAAGCTTCACCCTGCTGTGTGCCTGATCCCAGTGAACTGCAGGGTTTTTACTGAGTAGCCCATCACTGAATTAGCAGATAAATCACAGAATCATAGAATGTTTTGGGTTGGAAAGGACCTCAAGATCATCCAGTTCCAGCACCCCTGCCATGGACAGGGACACCTCACACTAGACCATGCTGCCCAAGGCTCTGTCCACCCCACCCTTGAATACTGCCAGGGATGGAGCATTTACCACTTCTTTGGGCAACCTGTTCTAGTGCCTCACCACCCTCACAGTAAAGAACTTCTTCCTTATATCTAACGTGAATTTCCCCTGTTTCAGTTTGAACTCATCACCCCTTGTCCTATCACTACAGTCCATGATGAAGAGTCAAGAGTGTAGTTTCCTAATCCAAGCACTGTCAAAATGGAGAGATGTCAAGTTAGGGTTTATAACTTACTTTTAAAAAACAAAAACCTACAAAGACTGAAAACATAATTTTATTTATTAAATTGCAATAAGGACAATGACTTGTCCAGAATAATAACAAGAATTCCACCTACAGCACTCCATTACTTCAGAGTTCTTCTAAAAGGGAATTAATTAGAAGCAACTTGGCTCAAAGTTGACATCTTTTCAGCTGATCAATAAATATACACTAGTTGTTCCCAAATAACTTTTAAGAGAGAAATATAGCTCAAGGGCATGCTTAAGGGGACTCTGACTGGCATTACTCCTCTGGTATAATTATACAACTGCAAATCGAACAGTATCATCTTCCATGTGGGTGTTTTTGGGGGCTACTGCAACGGTAGCTTTGGGACTTTAACCAGCAGCTGTATAATTGTATCGCAAGAGCAAAGAACTGAAATTCCCATATATATTCAAAACTAGACTCTGGATTTGGTTTTGTTCTGTAAAGAAATCACCTTTGCAAAATCCAGGGGGTTTAAAGACTTTGGTTTCCTCTTAGAAGAAGCCAGGATAAATTAACCTCCAGGCAGAAGGGCCTGGATACACCTCAGCAGACTCAGGAGTTTGGCTGGTTGCAGTCCACATCCTTCCACTACATGAATTTGGCTTTTCATGGCTAAGACATGAACTGGCCACATAGAGGCAGAAGGTAATGGCAAGCATGTGCAAGGCCCATATCACCAACTAGAGAAACTAATGACACTTCTTTGGTGGCAGAGCTCTTCAGAAGGGATCCTTTAACAACAAAGCCTCCCTCTGATAATCTTCACAGGGATAAACCTAGGGAATACCAATGGAAACTATGATTCTGTGATTCTGTGAAACGGTGTAGGGATGAAGTAGTTGATCATCTGAGAACAAGGGTTTGTCCCAGACCAAGTACCAGAATGCAGGATCAAGCCCAGTGCCTACTTCATTAAATGCAAAGAGTTTAAAAGGGTCATTGGCATTTGGCATCTTTATGGATTTAAAGACCTTTAAGAGACTATCTGAGTTTTACAGCTTTCAAACACAAAAAGCCAGGCTGAAAGCACTGCCTTTATTTCCGACTTATGGTTTGAAAGATAATTTCAGTCCAGTGTTAATTTTATCCAAATAGCTTCATCCACCCTCCAGTTCCCATATGTGCCAACAGGCCCATACTCTCTAAGGAGGTTTGCATAAGGTCTGGGATCGTTACTGTCATGGGTACTTGCAGGAATCTCTCCTCTGAAGCCTGAAAGCACCTGAAAGAAAAGCAGCCAAGTGGGAAGTCCTTTTGAAGGCATCTGCCCCTCTTTGTTACACAAAGGAAAGCAAGCACTTGGGGGGCTATCAATCAAAGTAGGCACAACCTGAGCTCTGTTCCTCTACCCAAGTACACGTTTCAGATTCCTCTTCTTCCTGCCTTCCCGCTCCAAGTTTTCCCTACTCAAAAATGGCAATAAATCATTTTTAAGGAATATAAAAGAGGTCTGAAATTATGCATCAGGGGAAGCACAGAGGGAGAGAGGGGAGAGGATCAACCAGAGTACAAAAAGGAAACAATACAAGAGACAGAAAGCACATGAGTATCAATCAGCAGCTACAGCCCTGCCACTTCCGAACACTGAGGTCTTCATTGCTCACAAAAAACCTATCCGTGCCAAAAAAGCTCCCATTTGTCATGCCTTGTGCCATAATATAGGACTGCCACACTGTGCAATACACCTGTGTTGTTTTAGTCATGTATTTGGAATGAAATAGTGCTATTCTCCTGCTTGTGTGCCAGCAATACAACCCAAGACTCCACACAGATACACCAGGAGGAGTTAATGATCTAAGAGTTCCAGCCGCACATCCACGAAATGTTGGATCTTGGTGTAATCATAGCCATCGACATGGCTCCTCTATGGAAGCAAGCACGCTGACTCTCTGAAGAAGAACATGGTTTGCACTGACTTTTTAAAAGTATATTAAATAATTGACATTTTGACCTGAAAAGAGAACTTCTTCACTTTGAAAAAGAAAAAAAAAAAGAAAAAGAAGATCAAAATAAGACATTTTAATAACTTTAAAACTTTTTTCCAATCCCTCTCCATCACCAAAAACTCATCTAAATTGGCTTATCCCAGGAAGTTTCAAGCTTGATGAATTAGCATTTTCCCTATGACAGGCATTTAATTAAGAGGTCCCAAGCCAATTTTGAGAGGTTTCTTTCCCTACAAGCCCATGCACCTAGGGGTATATGGTACGCGAGTGGATGATTTTATCTGCTGCCAGTTAGGAAAGAGAGAGTTGAAACTGATGTTTAAATCATAAATAAAATGAAACTTGCAGGCAGAAGTACAGTATTTCAGCTCGAGAGCCTCTGATGAGTCCTGAAGGACAACCTGTAGCAATTGCTCTCTAGTCTCAGAAGGAAAAGATTTTGTGGATTCAGGGAAGGAGACATTCGCTGTCATCAAATGCCTCGGTAGCAGCTCAATAGAAGTGGTCTGTAGTGAAACCCATCTCCAGAAGGTGTCCTTGCAGAGTCACTGCACATTTTAAAGCACTGATTCTCACCAGTTTGGTGTTGTGGCAGTTTTATTGCATTTGTTTTGGTGTTGTTTTATTTTAGTTTGTTTTGCACATCCCTAATTTGTTTTTCAGGACCTCTGAGACCTGCATTTCAAATTTAGGCCAAGTAACAATTCCTTTTCTTCCTTTTGGACTTATATGTCCAAGTGATGCTTCTGCAGAATCAGAAGCAGATGCTTCTGCTGTGCATCCGTGAAGAGGGATTTTATGCTCAGCTCCTCATCTTCAGTCTGCATCACCTGGTGTGGGGATGCACTGTGATCCTGCTCAGCACAATCCACTGTGCACAGCAGCGGGTGGACACAGTCCTGCAGCATCAGGACCCCTGTTAGTCAATGCCTTTCTATAGCACTAAAACAAATGTGTTCTCCTTGCACCAAAGAGGCGCACAGGCACTGAGAACTGGGCAGACTCTACTGCTTTAGTTCTTTTTCCTACCCCATCTGTTACCTCAGATATTGCTCCCCCTTTCTGTTTAGCAGAGACGCAGATTATTACTACTAAAGTCAATACCCAGAAAAGCAATCCTTGGAGATCTGCAGCAGTTATTTCCCACACTTCATACAGAGTGCTTTGGGCACAAGGTAAAATAAAAGCAGGGAAGAGCAGGGAAAGAGCTTGGCTGGGGTGTTCATGTGTCTCTACACACGAAGAAGGCACAGCTAGAAGTGCTCACAAATACCTGGCAAAGTTCAGGGCAATCAGCCTTGGGTTTTATGAGGGAGAAGAGCATCCCTACAGAAAGCTCCCTGGGGGACATTATCAGTTGCCTAGAAGGTCCAGAAGCAATGGGGAAGGTGTGTGGGTGCATGCTATAGAGGACACAGACCGCTCTGCAAACCTATGGGATCAATGCAGAGCTGTTACTTGGCCTGAATCATAGCATCTGTAGCATCTGTCCCTTGAGGGCTATGGGAAAATAGTATCACAGCTTTACTTACTGGGAAGTTGCCTATTCAGTGAGGTTTGGCTTGCAGTTATACATTGCCAATGCAGAGGGAGAACTGGTAATGTTATCATAGGGACTGCAATGCTGACAGCTACCTTTTCAAGCTGGATTCTTACCCTTTTAAAGACAGACTTGAGCTTTTACTGAATGTGAGGAAGGCTTGTGCATGTTTACCTGAGCTAGTTTGAAGAAGTATACACATGGGGAGTGGATATTCTTTGTGTTGACCTGAAGAAGAAATTGTTTCTGGAAGCAGATGGCATGAGAATGAGTTCGTGCTTGCAGAGGTGTATGAGGGCATATATTGGGGTGGGACTTTGTATGTGAAGGAAAGAACAGTGAGTGATGAAGTCTGTTACAAGATTACAGCTAGAAACATTAAAGCTTTCCATTAGAGCTTTCTGATAAGATCAGAAATATTCTGTACAATTACCATTTGTTAGAGTGACCAAAAGCATGAAGTGGCAAAAAATTCATTATAAAAATTAAGCAGAATACACATGAGAGGGGAATGCAGAGGATGGAAAATAGAGCTAAGGAAGTTAATCCATTTCTTTAAAAACCCTTTTTAGTAACTCCAAAACACACCCCACAATATGGACCAGTTGGCCCTTTGCCACCTCCTGCTTCACGGCAATGGAAATAGGATCCAGGAGTTCAGCAAATACCACTGGTGAACAAAGGCCCCAGTGCCAGGGTTTTTTGGCACCGGCACCATTCCCACGCATCGCCCCACGTCCCCTTTGGAGAGCAGGACTGTGTGTATGGCATGTTGAGTCCAAGTGTCCCTGCCTGGCACCAGGAGCTTTGTCCTCTTCCTCTCCCTGGGTTTCTCAGAGGTCTGAGCTGTCTGAACCATCCAGGGGGTTCCCTCGTACACCGACCCAGCCTCATTGTGCTCTGCCCCAGTGAGCGTAACTAATAACTGCAGCTTGCCTCCTTTAATTGCGGCTCTGAATAACCCAGAGGGAGTATCAACCCCTCCAACAAAGCAGAGCCACCCTCACTGCAGCCACAGCTGCCACTCACACAGGTCTGCGCTGGTGTTCCACAAAAGCTGGTCTATTTGCATGGAAAGAGGCTATCACAAGAAACAGCTCTGAGCACACAGAGGCCAGCATGAATTCCAGGGAAGTACCCATAGCAGAGCATGCCTAGCATCCCGTACCCACACTTGCTGAGTGCCAGTGGCTTGGCTAAGTTATTTTGTGCTGCACCAGGATTTTCTAAGCAGCTGTGGAAGCCCAAAGGAATGTCATACATGCTGGTGATGGGAATTACTGCAAACCAGAGGGTGTTTTTTTAGCTCAGAATTCAAAACAGATCAGCTTTTCTGCAAGCACTGGTAAGAAAAACACTCATTAGTGCTAAGTGTGGTGATTGGCCACCTCTCTTGCTTAGTTACTCATTCGTTAAAGTGAAATTAATCTGAACTTAGATCAATGTAAATGAGCGCAAAATGTAACTGAGTGTTTTGTTTTGTGAACACCCATCTGCTGCTGTTGGTGGGAGCAGAGAAGCAAAGCTAAAAGTGAAACACAGGACACCACAAACTAAGATCTATCCCTAATGATTTGCTATGAGACAGCAATGCATCCTGTTACGGCTGCTAGCCCCCAAAACCTAGCCTGAGGTATGTGGAGACATTTGTATGAATCAAGAGGTTAATATAGATAAGGCTTTGCTGGAGGGCCAAGGAAGGAGGCAGGAAAGGCAGAATGCCTCAAGTTCCCCATGTGGAGAGGTCAAAGATAGCCTTGGCTTGGTAAACACTGAGAAACACTTATATATAACACATCATGGTTTTGGCTTTGGCCATGAGGTTCCAGAGCTTCTTTATTTCATTGAGCCCCTTAACATAGCAGCATCTCAGATTAGACTTCATAGGTCATTGCGTGAAAACCCAAATCCACATAGAAGACGACACCACAGATGTGATGTGCATAAGTGATAGCTGTGCCACCACTGTGACAGCATTTAGGACTCGCTGAGGGACCCATCCACACCACAGAATAGTGTAGTATGGCCCAATGCTTCCACACTCAATCATCCCATCTGCTTTACAGTGCTCAACACCTCTATATCTCTATACAAACCAAACTTTGGCCAGGAGGGCAAGAAGGCAGAGCCAAACTACTCTTCACACTCCCATCCACCCAAACCTAGGATGCCACATTCCCACTGCATGTTAGGAAAAGGTTCCTAGCCTGAGCCTGTATTATTCCTTGAACCATGTCTGGTCATTGTTTGGAAAGAGCTCATTAGCACAGAGTGAACCCATCCCACCGGGTGTGCCATGCACTATGGTGGGCCACTGCCAGAGCCCAGGTCTTGTACTGGAGTTGTCTACCTTCCAAAGGCCTGCGTTAACACAGCAACCCTCTGTGTTGCGTTCCTCCTAGCTCCCCTATGTGTGCATGTATAGAGTCAGGCTCTCCAGCACTACTACTCAGCACAGCCATTCACAATGAAGGATGCCTTATTTATGCCTTATTTAAACTGATTGCCTCCATCTCAGAGCTCACTCTGAGCTATCAAGAACAAGCAGAGATGTGGCTGAGTTAGTCCAGCACTGATTACAATGGAGCACAAAGGAACCAAGTCCATATTAAGACCTGCAACAAGTTTTAACACAACTGATGGGCCTGGGCCCACAGTTTTCTTGTTTCCATGCTTCTCCAAAGGCATGATGGGCACTAATGATCGTATCTCCTAATATATTATTCCACAGGTGGTTTGGGAATTTAGCAACACTGGTGTTCAATGTGGCATGAATTTTCTATGTCAGTGCAAGGTCACTTACAACTCCATATAAAAAAGTAATTTAAAAATAAGATTAATATTCAGCCCAAAGCCAAGAGTGAAACATTAAACAGACTGTCAGTCTTTTTCTAAGGGAGGCATGTTTTAAACTGTTTCCTTAGACTACAATAACTAGAAATCTCACAATGTCCATTCTTTTAATCAGAATATGTTACTGAGATCATGTTTCTTCAAATATCATAAATGTGAGAAGCTCGAGAGAGAATCATAGAAGCATAAAACAGTTAGGGTTGGAAAAGACCTTAAGATCATCCAGTTCCAACACCCCTGACATGGGAGGGAACACCTCACACTAAGCCATGTCACCCAAGGCTCCATCCAACCCGGCCTTTGACCAGTTGTTTTAGTAAATGTTGAGAGAATGGCAATATTACCTCTGGACAGTGAAGTTCTTCTAATGAAAGACCAGATTCATCCCTGCTCAGAAAAAACTACTGAATCATGAGGCAGATTCACAATTGTTGTGACTTCTGAGCAAGAATGAATTTGGACCTACACATAGAAAAGAGAGACACAGGACTAGACTGTAGGCACCCCTCCTCACTTGATTTGAAAGGAGGGCTGGGCAAGAGACAGCTAAGGACAGGACAATGTTTCAATGGGTCTATATTGGAGGCAGTATCAGTACCATGTCCACAGAGCCAGGACCCTCTTGACATCTTGCAGAAGCAGTGAGCAAGCCCAAGTTTTCATCACACATGTCTGTCCAGACAAACATAAAGCTGCACATATAGATCTAATATTATGTGCATTAACTACTTTATACATGTAGGTAAACTGCCATATATAATTGCTTTTGAATTAATATTGTTATGGGTGTCCCTTACTAGAATCACTTTCTAAGGTGGGGCATTTTAACTAAATATTCACCTCCCACAGCTGGATTTCATCTCCTTATGCTTCACCTTCATTGAAAAGAGCTGCCAAAGCAGAACAAGTGCATCCAGCAGGGAAGGTTAAGGGCTGCTAGCAGAATTGTAGAGGAGCAAGCACTGTGTTACATTTTCCTTCTTGAAAATTAACATTAAGCAGTTCTTCACACTATCACTCCAGCACAGCTCCTCCTCAGCTACAAATCACAAAGTGTAGGGAGAATCAAACTTAGCATCCAGGCTGGCACCTTAGACAGAAAGTCACATGAATGCTGGATTCAGGATGCTGGGGAGGGATTCCTCATCAGGAACTGTAGTGACAGGACAAGGGGTAATGGGTTAAAAGTTAAACAGGGGAAGTTTAGATTGGATATAAGGAAGAAGTTCTTTACTGTAAGAGTGGTGAGGCACTGGAATGGGTTGCCCAGGGAAGTTGTGAATGCTCCATCCCTGGCAGTGTTTGAAATCAGGTTGGACAGAGCCTTGGGTGACGGTTTAGAGTGAGGTGTCCCTGTCCATGGCAGGGAGTTGAAACTGGATGCTCTCAAGGTCCTTTCAAACCCAAACTATTCTGTGATTCTATGAAGAGCTCAGCCTAAGAGCAGGAAAGCACACAGATGTTGGTTCTTTTTACTGACTTCAGCTGCTTTTTCATAGGTCCCACCAACCCTGGAAAATTATCCTTAATGTGTTAAAAAAAACCACGGCCAACAAACACCAAACAAAACCTCAGAAATGACTGTACAATTATAGGCACATTGCAGATACATGTCTATGTTTTCCACATTCCCTTCCAAAATGTTATAATTAAACATCTACTGATTTAAGGAAAACTCAGACTGCACTATTCTGAAATTAGGATACTCCACTCCCCCCATGGGAGCACAGATCCACCCAGCATGAAAAGCGTGTTTAGACATTCCTGTGGTTTCCATTCCCTACATTTTATTTGCATTTACTGAAAGATAATCACTTGATTCACTTCCAGTTATATATATATGTGTGTGTGTATATATATATATATGTAACCATATGTATACATTAAAAAAATAGTGAATGCTATAAAAAGGACTGAGTGCAAAAAATGGAGAAATTAAAGAATGCTGGATAGAACCTGTATTCCCAAAGAAGATAATTTCAAGGTAGGATTATGGAGGATGCTTGAGTCCATGGGAGATGTGGAGTCCTTTATCAGTGACCTCAATCAGATGACCAGCCAGCACTTCCACTTAGTGGACCAATGCTTTATCTCCTGCTCAGCTTGAAAGCATACAATCACAGGCAGTGCCTCCCTGGGTAAAGCAGATGAAAGGGGGAATGCCCTTGGTGCCCTCAGTCCTGTTGGTTTCTGGTGACTGCAGGTTACTTGGCAGCTTATGCTATAATGGAGTGTGGCTGGGAGGAGAAAAAACACAGACAAACCAACCTCTGTGACTATGAACTTGGTGGCATAAATCCATCTGCTCCTCTTGGCATTTCTCCCTCTTGCTCCACCACAGCACAGGGTTACTGGTAGAAAACACTTTTCCTGAAAAGCTGGTTTTCTCCTGTACATTTTGTGGTGAAGGGAAGACAATTATTGAGAAGAAGAAAGAAAAGAACAGAAGATGAAAGGGCTAGCATCTCACAATTACAGCCCCAGGAGCTCCTGCACAACTCCTAGACTGCACCACCATAGCATCAGCCTTGTCAATCAGCAGTAGAAGAGACATGAGCAGAAACACCACCCAGAGACCTACAGAGCCAGGTCAGGCCCATCTTGAATACTGGACTGTGCTGAGCACACTGGGAAGGTGCAGGGCCACCCACATACACACATAATACTTCCATGTATATCCAGGATTGAGGAACAGTCTCCTAGGAATTTCTACATTTGTGTCATATCTCTCCCCTACTAGAAGGACAAGAATTATTTAGTCACTGAAGAGGTTGGATATAACACAGGATCTCTAAACCCCAAGAAGGATTCTCTTTATGCTTGAGTACACCAAACCTTCCACGGAAAGTCTTCATTTTCCCATAAGGAAGGGAACTGCACCACGTGTAAATCAAGTGTACCAAGGGTTTTTTCAGAGATCTTTTACTGCCCTGCTGTGTGAGCTTAAGAAAACCACTGGATTCACTTGAAATAACTCAGCCTTGATGAGAATAGTTGTATGAAGTTGTGGCAAAACAGTCTCATACTTTTTCAGATGTTTGCCTAAGTAAACAATTATTATCTTGCTACATTACTAGTGCATGGAAAATAATCAGCAGTGAGATATTACTGATCATAAACACAGATGAGTGAAACTACTCCATGCTCCAGATGAGAGTTCCAAAATAAAACTTACTGCTCTAGTTATAATCTTAGCTAAGATGATCAATGTTAAAAGAATTGAAAGAAGGAAAGAACCTGCAGTAGGATCTGAACAAGGAAAAACCTTCTTGTCCCTGTGAGAGCAAGAGACAGGATTGGAAATTTCAGCAAGACAAAACATTTTATGATCTAGGAATGCACCTATAAAAATCAAAGAAAAAAACTGAGACTTGTCTTTATTACAGGCCCCCTGCTCTAAAACAGATAAATATATCCACATCCAAAGCCAAATTACTGGAGAGATGTAATCAACTCAGGAATAGTTTGTAGAGCTTAATGTGGTGGCAGGGTGTAGCAACCCATCCACTAATTCCATTTGCTTAGTGGTCCTATGCTGTATTTCTGTGCTGTCAGCAAGTACCCAGGACAGTATTTTTAACTAAATAATATGCAAAAGGCTTTACAGTGAAAAACCACAATCACCCACTGGAATAAAATGCTAATTATAGATGATGAAAATAGTTCATTCTGAACCAGCCATAAATTAAAGAGATTCCTGTGCACCATCTTCCGTTGTGTGAAACCGCAGCATCTTACAGCATATAAAAAGCTGAGAGCATGTAAATATTCAGCTGGTGATAAATACATTATAAATATAATATTAGCTCCAAGGAAATCAATTCTTCGGGATATTATTAAGGCCACCACAGAGTCACAGGACAGTTTGTCAGGTAAACAAGACAAGCATCAGCTTGCTCATAGGAATAAGAACAGTCAGTGAAAATGATGCTGAATTTTGGAAGGATTTGTAGCTCTGCAAAACTTACATTAGTCTTGAAGCAGCTCTGTTAAAAATCAACATTCATGACTCACTACTCCAGCACAGAGCTCCAATAGCTTGAAGGGATAGTGCAGATACCTCCCTAAATATGTTGATTTGTAACTAATGCAGTAAATTTTCTAGGACAGTTTGCCTTTTTTCATAGGATGCTATATACTCACAGCTCAAGTAAGACTCATGGCCTACGTGTTACAGCTAAGATCATGATGACTTCTTTCTGTTTCTATACTCTGTGCCCTTTTCAATAAAGCAGCAAGCTCTGAACTAATTGGGCCATAAGTGTTGAAGGGTGGCTGTTTCTCTTTAAGGGAAGCTGTGATTGCAGGTTGTCAATAAGCTGGACTAAAGCAGGAGCATTATGCCCAGTGTTTGTGCTCTAACAAGACTCATGGGGCTAAGCACTGCCAAAATACATAGGGAAATATAGTGTCGGGAACTGAAAAAATAGCCATCTAAGGTTCTTAGTCTAGACACTACAGTGACCTTCCCAAGGTGCCAAGCAGACCTCTTTTACCTCTGCTAGAGTTGCACCACAGAGCACTGAGATTTGGTTTCAGGAATCTGAGACTCAAAGGCTGGTCTGGACCACTTCAGTCCCCTGGGATTGTTATCCCTGAGCACATCCCCTCTCTGTCATGATCCTTACTACATGTATCATGCTTATATACAAGAGTCAGGATATTCAAAGCAAGCCATGCTGTCTTCCAGCCGGGACGACTACAGAGTCACCCCTCACAGCAACACTTCTGCAAGTGGCAGCCACAGTGAATTCATCATAAACTTAAACAAATATGTTTTCATTACCTAAATCCCTACTTAGCTTGAAAGTCATTTGCCAGCTTTCCAGTCCTGCTCCTAGTCCCAAGCCCACAGGATGCATCAGCAGTTCTAGTGGGTTTTTTGATCAGGTCCTACAAGTGAATCCTGAGCTTGTCTGTGTGGGAAGACAATTGGTATACACCAATAACATGGACTTGGTTAACATGGGAACTGGTCTGAGCTGGCATCCTCCCCATTTACATTCCATATAGTACAGTTTATTTTAGGGTCTGACTTGTTACAGAGAAAACTGGAAAGATCATTAAACAAAAGTGGATTTGCAGGCCTGTCTCAGGGTGCAACCTTCATCCTCCAATTAACCAAGAAAAAAAAGGCTATTTGCAGCAAAGATGTCTTCCACCAACATCAAATTTAAAAGCTGTCTCCTTCTCTGTTACTCTTAATTGTATTTCAGCCATTAGTGGTTTCTCAAAACATTATCTCCTTGCTATAATGAGGCAACTGTCTGCAGCAGGTAGTATCATGATATACTTCACTTCAAGAGTCGATTTATCACTGTTTAGGAAGAAGCCCAAGATAAGGGAGAGGAAACCATTCTTAGTCCCTTAGGGGTGAAGTAAATTTAGCAGTACATTTGACCCAAAACACATGGCAGTACTTGACAACAGTTCTCTAAACTGGCACTGACCCCTGCGACTGCACAGATCTGTATCAGATCGCTAGATGAGAAATGCACCACACACCTAAGCTTGCAACCACACTGGTCTGTATTTGCATCCACAATTTAAATCCCAAGAGACTGGTTTAGTGGCATAAAGAATTATTGTATTCCCAGAAAGTGGCAGGGAAAGATCCAACTCTGGATCTGGGTGGCTTTTGGTAGTCAAAGCGAGGAATCACAGAATCATAGAATAGAATCATAGAATAGCTAGGGCTGGAAAGGACCTTAAGATCATCCAGTTCCAACCCCCCTGCCATGGGCAGGGACATCTCACACTAAACCATCTCACCCAAAGCTCTGTCCAACCTGATCTCAAACACCACCAGGGATGGAGCATTCACAGCTTCCCTGGCCAACCCATTCCAGTGCCTCAACACCCTTACAGTAAAGAACTTCTTCCTTATATCCAACCTAAACTTCCCCTGTTTAAGTTTGGAATATGGTGCAAGCAACTTACCTAAGCTCTCTCAGAAGTTAATGAAAAGAGATGGGCACCCAGAGGTTGGATCACGCCACCTTGTCTAAACACTTTTCTTTGAAAAGGATGAATCACTCTCTGGAGGTGTCTACTCCTTTCCACTATCAAAAGAGTCTAGACAAATATCTTTCAGGCCACTGCAGTTAGATGATATGAATCCCACTGAAGATACTTGAATATAAAGACAGAATAATGTTTAATTCAATTCATGGATCTCAGTTCTGATCCAACATCTGTTTTAAATTCAGAAACACTCTTTAAGTTATTTGAGTCATTTGCCAGAAAGCGTTAGCACTAGCGACTACAATTCTGCTGCACCATCCTACTTGAGTCATATTAGTACTGCAGCCTCTCACAGAGATGTTATGTCTTCACTGCCAAAACTGAGGTTTTTATAGTAGTTAACTAATATATGCTATCCATCTTGCTATAAAACCCTGGAGGAACAAAGCACAGTGATTTCCACTGCAGTGTAGCTAAACGAAGTCTTGCCCAGAGGTGGTGGGTTGGGTTGATTGTGTGTAGTTACACTGCAGTAAAAATGTCCTGTATTTCATCTTCACTAGGGTTTTAACATGTGATGGCTTTTTATCTACCTCACTGTAAAAAAAAAAAAAAAAAAAGACTGATGCTTCAGGCTGGAAGGATTCAGCTTTATTTTCTGGAGTTTATATATCTATAAATAGAGAAATAAATGTGCTATACATGGACACTCATACACACATATCTATGTATATTATATATAGATGTATATAAAATATATATATAAATATATATATAAAATATAAAGTTATAGCCAAACTGACACTAAATGTTAACTATTAAACTGTAAGGAAAAGAACAGAGTTTTGAAACCTGACATCACACAAGGCTGCTATTCAACAGTTTAGGACAGGGAGCATCAAAACCCGTATCATCCTATTGAGCTACTTTCCCTGAAAGATACCCACCCTCCTTCTGGTCAGCATTAGCAGTACTACTCACAGTTACCAAAACGGAGAGCGTGCCAAGAGGCATTTTAGGCAGAAATCTGAACAATTCTCCATCATTTGTAACTACATTAATACAGCAGAGCTTCTTACAATTTCTTATTTGCATTTTAAAGAACCTAATGAGTACTTTATCAAAAAGCAGTTCTAGGTGTTCAAAATGCTCCCACTGCTTTTGTTTCACATTACAAATGAGATTACTGATTTGAAAAGGAATTTGGTATTTGCGTGTAACTTGTAGGGAGCTTGATGGGATTGAAACACTAACCCTACAATTTACTAACAAAAATAACCCACCAGACAAACCGTGCTGCAGCTCTAGCACTGGGAAAGAAATATTCAGCAGACCAGTACATTGCATTCAATTTTGCCTGTTGGCTTAGCTCATTTGAAAACAAAAAGAGAAGCTGAAATTCAATGGCAGGAAGAGCTGATAACCTTGACAGATTTCCACAGAAGAAAGGATGCACCACATCATATTACCAAAGGATGAAAAAGGATATGGTTATATCATCTGAGTTTGAACTCCAGTAATAGCATGAAGGTCTCTTTTGCAGAATCCACGCCAGGTTTACTTGTATCAAAGCTCTATCTACAGCCTCAAAATAACCCCTTAGACACTTAAATGACAAGCTTTGCTTTGCTCCTGAGCACAGGGATAAACAAACATAGGCTTCCAAAGGTGGCTCAGCAAGACTCAGAACTTGCAAAGATTTCATCACAGATCTTAAAAATAGGTGTTCCTGCTCACTTTGTTGCAGGTGTTAATGTGGCAGCTTACCTAGATCTGAGCTTAGTTTTGTTCTTACAGTTCACTTCTGCTGTGAAATTGCTTCTGAAATCAGATTAACTTTCAGGTAATGCAAAGAACTTGATTCATTACTGCAAAAGGTCACAGGTTTTCCAGTGAAGCTGGACAAAGCAGCCATTTAGCCAGGCCATAGGGTTTGTGTTAAACTTCTGCCTAAGTGTCACAAGCAGCCTATGACCAACAGTGGCTGTGTCCTTCCTGCAGGAGCCAGCACCCCCATGGTAACTCCAAGCTCCCTCATTACTTCGAATATAAGGATCTCCATCCCTCATTGCCCTTATTCATCACAAGACTTTGAGACTGGAATATATGGAGCCACAAGACAACAGTCCTGAGAGACTAAGCTCACCATTGCCATAGGGGGTTTACAGAAATACTGGAAGCTGCAGGGTTCAGGAAAACCACTAGGTTTCAGGAAAACTATAATATGCTATGATGGAACCTTTAAGGAATTGCATGGGGTTTTGCATGTTCAAACATGACAAACATTCATACGCCTCTATTATTTGCAGTAAATTCTACCAGCTCCACCAGCAGAACTGGGACTAAATCTCCACATCACCTTTCCAGACTTGGCTTTCCCTATCCTAAATAGAAGTACATCCCCAAATCGCGGGACAGCAAAGGAAAGCTAATTTATAGGTGAGCCTAACCAGGCCAGGTGATGGTCTAGCTACATTTGTAAGCTGTGCTGAAAGATACTGTTGATTTTGGCAGCACCAGTCACATAAAGCACAGGGAGGGGGGAAAAGGCAGGCCTAAATCATTCTGTAAGTGGTGTCATTCCAGTGTAAAGTCAGTTTGGAGGCTGTTAATGAAAGAGGCAGAAAGCCCTGACTGCACAAGAGCTGCTGAGGTTTGAAACAGTTTAGCTTTCTGAAGCACACATGGAAAGGGTTTTTTCCCTTATCTCTGTTATTCTTGGATACATAAGCTGGTAACTAAGCCTGATACCTCTGGGGGGTTTTGGTGCTTTGCCCTAGTCTCTTATTGAGCATCTACCCAACCTCAGAGGTTATTCCTTCTACTGAGCACTCCCTATCAGCCTATCAGAAAGCAAACACCACGATAGATAGTGCTGCCCCAAGGATGAGTCCTTTCTGTTATCCCATCACTTGGACCCCACCAGAGCAGACAGAAAGCCTCTGTCTGATTGCAGCTGTATACATGTTGGGCTCTACAGCCTAATTTTGAATGTGCTGAGCACCCACAGCTCGTGCAAAATCGATGAGGGCTGCAGGCGGTGTTGAAAAACAACCTACTAACAACTTTCAGCACATGACTGTGTTCCAGCTTTCTGCCTGTTCCTATTTCGGTATTTCTGTCTCATCCCTAGGATATTTAGAAATTGCTCCCATAGTCACCATATTTTTCCTCTTTTTGTTCTCTAAACGGCACATTACTTTTTCATAAGATGTAATTTCTCCTGCCACTGAGATCCATACTTTTCCTGCATTTCTCAATGTTTCTTTCTAATGTCTGAGTCTTCCTTTTAGCTGCCATGAGTCTAATCTTCTTCCTGCATTTACAATTAGTTTTGCTGTATATCAAACACTGTTCTTAGAGATTCCTTCTCTGAAATGCAAGAAAAACTGTAACAAGCTAAGGTGATGTTATCATTCAGTTAGATTCTGTGATTTTGGACAAGGCATCGTTGACAGTTGAGATTCATTGCTATATGTAAAGTGATTGTCAATGTTTTGTGATGTTACTATTTGTATGTAACTGCTAAAGAAAAATTAGACATAAGAAAGGCAAGTCCAGAAGGGTTAGTTACTCTCATTTTATCATATTTCTACCTTCAGAGCCCCTTACTAAGGTTCCCAGCAGTCTGTATGAAGCCACAGGTTTGGACAAACTCCTTTTCTCAGCTGTATCAAAGAAGTGTGGCAGTAACACTGTTTTCTGCCACAGATTTGTTTGGACAACTCGGATTCATATCCTTGCCCCCTCAGCAAAAAAGGAGAAATTGCACCACAGCTGCTGAAAGGCTGAATTTCTTCCTCACCCGAAGGCAACACATAAGGCATCACTTTTTCCAATATACAAGGGAAGAAAAATACATTGATAAATCACCTTCCAAAGTTATAACAGAGCTAACATCCATTCCAGGGGAGAGAAGCTGCTTGGGTACAGGTCACACAAATACCAAAGTGCTGCCTGGAGACACTGACTGTATCTAAGTGAAGGCGATGGTCAGCTTGCTCATCCCACCTAACAACATCAGCAAGATGCTACACGCCAGACACTGTGTGTATCCGAGGAAGGAGAGCTCTGTCATTACAGCTACACCCCAAACAGCCAGAAGCTAAGTCAGTAGTAAAGCAGCAATAATTAGGCATACTGAGGAGCCTATTTAAGGAACATATAACAGAACCATGAAGAAATCCATCTGCAGCGGGATATTTTTGTTGAACAGACCATTTATTTGAGGCAAGCAAGCTGTGCTGGAGCCTAGAAGTAGGGTTTGAATGGGAAGAACCTGCCCAGCCACCTACTTTGTACACACTTAAACCAGAGGATGCCACAGCACAAGCACACATTTACAGTGGGAACACATAGAGGATTCTCTTCAGCTTTCTGAACTCCTTAGCTAATGTTTATCAAGCTGATATGAACTGGCACTGTATCAAAGGATGCAATCCAGATCTTCCTCACACTTTTTATGTGTGTTCTCACCTTGTGCCAGTTCCTCCCCTGGGACAGCAAATGGCCATGTGGCTGCATGATGAACTGAATCTGAATAAAAACTAGTCTGGGAAAGAAAACAAGAATATTCATTGGCTCCCTGCTGTAGTTCATGGAGGGGCCACATAAATGCTTGTGCTGGCAGATGGGAGAAAGAATTTAGGAAGACTTTCTTTTTTAGCAGTGGGGCTGGCTTTAACTGGGCATAAAACAGCACTGTTGCTAAGCTCAGAATAAACCTGTTCATTTCAAAGCCCAAGCAAAATAGGAAGTTATTTGAAATCATAGAACTGTTAAGCTTGGAGAAGACCTTTAAAATCATCACAGTCAGCTATTAACCTGGTGCTGCCATGTCCACCACTAAACCATGTCCATGAGCATCACATCTACACATCTTTGAAATGCCTCCAGGGATGGTGACCACTTCCCTGGGCAGCCTGTTCCAATCCTTTCAGGGAAGAAATTGTTCCTAATATCCAATCTAAATCTCCCCTGGCTCAGCTTGAGGCCATTTCCTCTTGTCCTGTCACTTGTTACTTGGGAGAAGAGACTGACCCCACCTCACTACAACCTCCTCTCAGGCAGTTTTAGAAAGTGATAAGGTCCCCCCTGAGCCTTCTTCAGACTAAACCCCGCAGTTACCTCAGCCGTTGCTCATCACACTTGTGCTCCAGACACTTCATCAGCTCCATTGCCCTCCTTTGGACACACAATTTAAATTGTATAGAGGTTACACAATGGCAGGACAGAACTGTATCCACAATCCAGGAAAACAGTCATATCCACACCATCTCTGGAGGAACACAGGACCAACCAGCAGCCACTGCACACTCCCTAAGTACAAAGATCTCTGGAGGAACACAGGACCAACCAGCAGCCACTGCACACTCCCTAAGTACAAAGATCTCTGTCCACCAGACACCACAGAGCCCGCTTGCTCTAAGCTGGTGGTGACCAGACCAAGTGGAAAATCAGGTCTGAGAGAGTCAGCCTACCCTTTGTTATGGTCTCTGTGCATTTTTAACATTGAAGTCAAGGAAAAAACAGCTTGCTGTTCTTCTGTGAACATACCATGACCCTGAGCAAAGCTGACTTCAAAAACCTTTTAGATTGCTACTTAAAAATGGTTTTCAAGGTATTTCTGGAAGCCCTTTTGCATCAGAAACAGAACAGTGGTAGCATAAGACTTATATTTTGTGCACTGCATATATAACACAAAGTCTACAAAGATGTGCAAACAAAAATAAATGTTATGAATCTTGTGACTCCTTTTGGTATTATATCATAGAATCATAGAACAGCTTGGGTTGGAAAGGACCTTAACATCATCCAGTTCCAACCCCACTGCCATGGACAGGGACGCCTCACACTGAACCATGTCACTCAAGGCCTTGTCCAACCTAGCCTTGAACACTGCCAGGGATGGGGCATTCACAGCTTCCCTGGGCAACCCATTCCAGTGCCTCACCAGCCTTACAGTAAAGAACTTCCTCCTTATATTCAATCTAAACTTCCCCTGTTTAAGATTGAACCTGTTACCCCTTGTCCTGTCACTACAGTCCCTGATGAAGAGTCCCTCCCCAGCATCCTTATAGACCCCCTTCAGATACTGGAAGCTGCTATGAGGTCTCCACGCAGCCTTCTCTTCTCCAGACTGAACAGCCCCAACTTTCTCAGCCTATCTTCATACAGGAGGTGCTCCAGTCCCCTGATCATCCTCATGGCCTCCTCTGGACTTGTTCCAACAGTTTCATGTCCATTTTATGTTGGGGTGTACACAATACTCCAAGCGAGGTCTCACAAGAGAAGAATAGAGGGGCAGGATGGCCTCAGTAGAGGAGCAAGATCACCTTACTATCACAGGCCTCACTATACCACTGGTACCAACCAGTCAGTGAAACATTTTTCCTTGTGTTTGCAAAGCATTTGAGATTTATATGATGAGATAATCCTTTGGTCTTCACACATCTAGAATCACAGAATCATAGAATGCTTTGTGTCGGAAGGGACCTTAAAGTTCACCCAGTTCCAACCCCTGCCACAGGCAGGGACACCTTCCACTAGAGCAAGGTGCTCCAAGCCCTGTCCAACCTGGCCTTGAACACTGCCAGGGATGGGGCAGCCACAGCTTCTGTGGGCAACTTATTGCACTTGCAGAGGAACTCGTTATGTCAAGGAGCTCACCAAGCTCAGAGATAGCTAAAAACTGCTTGTAGAAAGGGCTGCGTTATACATGAAAGTCATTACAGGACACAGACCAATGCTCAGTATAATGCTTCTGTAGTACTTCCTTAGAAAACATCTGTTTGTATTTCTTCTATTGCTAGCTGTATTTAAAAAAATCCACCCAAATCTTAGCAGAGTCTCTACCTTTAAAGCCAAATTTATTTTCAAGTTGTGAAATCTGATGTTTCCAGTAGAGCAGAGGCTCAGTAATTGCACATCCATATGCACATGCACATACCCAAGTGCTCTGAGGGTCCTAAGTCACAGGCTCTGCTCTCTGGAGCCAGTAAAAGCTGAGAATGTTTTGGGGAAATCTTTCTCCTCAGCTTTGAAAACTGTATCTTATCACCTGCCTCACTTATGGATAACAGAATAAACCCAAATATGACAGCATCCAAAGCACTGCAATTGGTGTTGTTTAGAAACAATTACCTCTAGGCAGGTATGTATGTTTTAGGTCACCATTGCAACATCTTCTGCATTGAGGCTTAAATGTCAGTGCTAAACAGTGCTACCAGTTTCAAACCAGGTTGAAAACTCTGTACATGCAGTAACATAAAATCCAGCTTTAAATTAAATCTGAGTTGAAATAAAGCAAAAAAAAAAAAAGCTCTCTTTGACAAGCATAAAGCCACTGTTTACCTACAAGGAGCAGATGTTGGTGTATTTTTAAATCTACCAACATAGCTGCCTGTTGTTATCTCTACAATATATAAGCAGAGATCTTATTTAGGAAGCACGTAGCATCTCTGAAATCTTTAGCAGAATGTACCTCTGCTGCTTTCCCGTGAAAGCATCACCCATTTTTTTGCCTGCTAACTATAGTTCAGACTGTAATGGAGAGGTTTGGCAAAAATATCTCCCACTGCCACAATGTCCCACTGAGCAGACATGGTATTTTCCAATTCTGCTATGCTTGTTTCCACAAGATCAAATGAGAGCTAAAATGCTATTAATGCACTTAATGATACTGTCCTAGCAATAAATTCAGTCAAATATAGCAAGATGGAATGACTTAGTCTAGAACAGATGTCCAGTGAGCCCCTAGATGAGTGATTCTGAACAGCTGTTGGCATGAAATGCAGCATTTACAAGACTTCAGGACTCCACGTCTCAGCACTATGAGGACTGGAAGACTCATCACTGCTCAGTACAACCAAAACACTCCTACCATTTCCTCTCCTCCATTCATGTGTCTCCCAGGAGCTCTCCAAGGATTATGTCTATTAAAACCCTAGCTTGGCTGTGACAACGTGTGCTTTTGTCTTAGGATGTGCATGAACTGAACAGCAGCTTGGCTTGTGCCTTTGTCACGTCCTCCACCCACCTGGTGGTGTGCATGGTCCTGGTTAATGCACAGCTGTCATTAAAACCACAGAGTTAACTACAACAGCTGTAAAAGGCTTTACCTTCTAAATACCTATAGGGCATAGCCCTTACAGTAAACTCTCTTCCTATTCCTACTGTGTTAACATGAAGAGGCACAAGAAATCACTTGGTTCTGTTCTGCACCAGCCCTCTCTCACCTCCCAGAACAGTTCCACCTCACATATTCAGATAACAAAGAAGTTATCTGACCTCAAAACTAATATTTCTGCTGATCCCATCCTCTATTTCAGTAGCCAGCTTCAGTGACAGCAAGAATTTATTTGTTTAGACCTGAACTAAACATCATGCCTATTAAAAACATTTTGCATGCAAAACAGTGGATTAAAGAAAGTAAATAATAAAATTAATAATAAATTAATTATATTAAGTATGTCAAATAAATTAAGTATGTCAAGAATGATTCTGCCAAAGAGCCATTTCCTTGCTCTAAGTCTAGGAAAAAAAGACATATAATGGTTTTCCAAGCAGAAAAAAATGAGGTACAGAGGAACAGAGTAAACTATTTTTGATATCCAGTTAAATCAGAACAAAACTGGGCTCTAATTGCATCAAGAGTGATTGAGGACAGATGCTGAGAAGAAGATGACCCCCATAGAGGTGGGAATGAAGTATCTAGGGATGTTGGACCATATCAACAGAGTCCTTGGATCAGAACGCCCCCCAGGAATAGCTACAGCAGACCTTCTATAACTGCTGTTGCTGTGCAACCCAGTCCATTGAACCTGTGTTTGCTGCCTTAATTGATAACTCCTCTTTCTGCCTTGCATCTACTTATAAAATCCACCTGCATGCAATGTGCTCCATGTACCTCAATACCCAATTCCCCTTGTCACTGTTAATGTCCTTACAACTCTGCTTCAGTCATTGCTATATGTGCACGTTTATCTACTTGCTGTTGTTCAGCTAATTCCCTCCTTTCTTCTCCACTCTTCTTCATTCCTTACTAATGTTCCTTGATAGCTGTCTGATTCCCTTTGTCCTTACGCTGAAACCAATCCATTTAGCAGCCTCATATTGGGTTTGCATGGCAAGGTTTGAGTAGCAGGAGGGCTACAGCGGTGGCTTCTGTGAGAAGATGCCAGAAGCCTCATGTCTGACAGAGCCAATTCCAGCCAGCTCCAAGATGGACCCACCACTGGCCAGTGCCGAGCCCACCAGTGATGGTGGTAATGCCTCTGAGATAGCAGATGTAAGAAGGGTTATCCCCTTATTATAGTTAATACATAATATGGGCTACGGTTAACCTATAGTGAATACTGACTTGGGCAAAAGAATCCTAGAAGTGATCACTTTATCACACTCAAGGTAATAAAATGATTCCTTACAGAGTAGAACAAAGTGGAAGACACTAAAATAAAGATTTATCAGCCTAGAATTATAAGCATGAATCATAGAATCATAGAATAGTTAGGGTTGGAAAGGACCTTAAGATCACCCAGATCCAACCCCCCTGCCATGGGCAGGGACACCTCACACTAGACCATGCTGCCCAAGGCTCTGTCCAGCCTGGCCTTGAACACTGCCAGGGATGGAGCATTTACCACTTCTTTGGGCAGCCTGTTCCAGTGCCTCACCACCTTCACAGTAAAGAACTTCTTCATTGTATCTAAACTTAACTTCCCCTGTTTAAGTTTAAACCCACAAAACAAGCCAATCACAGCTTTTCATACCTATATGGTAACTGAATCTATTACAATTCTAACTGTTTAGAAGAGCTGGGAGCTCTACTTACTTTCACAGAGACGTCTTCTCAGCTTCCCCCGGATTTTATCGATGGCGTTGTAATCGGAGACATGAAACACGTGAGCAGACTTGGGCTCTGAAGCAATCTCATCAAGTTCCTCTTCTAGGGCTTCACCAACACCCACAACAAAGATCCTAATCCCAGCCTGATGGGCTGCACTGGCGGGATCCAAGACATGATCCTGGCTCCTTCCATCAGTCAAAAGGATGGCCACTTTTTTAACAGTTCGATCGCTAAGTCTCCCACCAGCTTCTTTGGAAAAGCTGTAGGTGTTGATGTACCTGAGAGCATCTCCAGTATTGGTGTTGCCCCCATAATACTTAATGTTTCGTGCAGCTGCTTGGATTTCCTCACGGGTTCTGTACTTCCCCAGGTCAAACTCTGTGGTCGGACGATCGCTGTATCGCACCACACCGACACGGGTTTTGTCTGGGCCGATCTCAAAAGTTTCCACCAAATTAGACACCCACTGCCGAACTTTCTCAAAATTCTCTTTTCCAACACTGGAGGAGGCATCCAAGAGGAAGACAAGGTCATAGTGAACGTTCTTGCAACCTGTAGGAGCGGCAGAAAACATTGCTAAGGGAAGATGAAAGAAGAGTACCAGGCATACCAAATATCCCCTAGGCATGGCTCCCTAGTGAGCAATTTAGAGGAGGCAGCAAACATTCTCCTTATCCTGCAGAGAAAGTGCAGATTCTCCGCCTTTCTTCCTTGTGATTCACCTCATCTGTTTCAGGACATCTACAGATGAACACACACTTTGCTTTGAAATGCAAACCCATTCTCCTCCTGCTCTACTAACTGCCTCTGCTCAGTCTTTCTCCTACACCATCTGCATGCATATTAAGTTTTTTTTCTCAAACTCCATTACAGTGCCTTTGCTCGGGCCATGCTCTCCTGGCAGATCAAGAGACCTGCCCTGAACATGCCCATGTCAATCATGACCTTGAGTAGCAAAGCTCTCATGCTCCCTCTTCCATTAACATGATGATTGATTTATGCTTAGGTAGAAGCAGTTCTTTTGCTCAGCATGATATGTTGGTGAAGCAAGTTTATAACAAGATTATTTTAATTTTGAGGCTCTCTGCCATTGACTGTTGACTAAAGGATGATTCACTGAATACCAGGATGGCTTCCTTGACAACAAAGGACAGTTGCTTTGTAAGGAAAAAGTTCACTTATCCCCACAACCACTTTTTTGCCTGCAGCCATGATATTTGTAATCTGAGGCCTGTGTAATCCAAAAGGCAAATCTATTCTAATTGCATCTTGCTTGCCCTATGAAGTCAGACTGGTCATATATTTGTCACTTTCTTGCCAAGAAAGGACATCTCCCAGGAGATGTTTTCTAGCTGTTTCTGAAGCTAGGAGGCTGTAGATTGATAAACGTCCCATAGATGTCAAAGATTTATCAATATAATGCCCCAACTGGACAAAATACATATGCATGTATTAGTTTCTTTAATTCACTATTATAGACCATAGTGCCTAACAAATTATGAGTTTTAAGCATGAAAAAAGCTGCTCTACAAAGGCAATTTCTCTGTTGTCACAAGCACCAACCTTTGTTTCTCCAGTAGTGCTTGTCTCATGTTGTCTCACAAAGTTTAACCACTTTTTTGAAAAGCAGCTTGATAATTTGACCAATTATATGGAGCCCAAAGCACACATAACATGGTACAAGACAGAGAGCTAGTCCATAACAGTGCCTGTGCCACTTTATTTCTCCCAGAGTAACAGGCTTTTCTGTGATCATCTGAACTGGAGTTGTTCTATCTGGCCCTTAAGACATTGGCAATTGCTTTTAAATCCTACTGCTTTACCAGGACCTTAGCTGGTAAACCACATCTACCCACACCCACTGAGAGTAGATCTGTTCTGTTCATTCCTATTTTATTGCAAAACCCTGATTCTCCCAACTATTCCCAGTACCACCATGTTAACCTCCTCTGGGCTCTGACCAGGACTGACCAAGCCTCCTTTCTTGGTCAGACCATTTGTGAGAATACATAACTTAAGCATATACTCATCGAGGACAGTTTAGCTCTAAATACATTAAAAAGTGACATTCCTATTGTAGAGTTTGCATGTTTTCACTCACATCAGACTAGTTCCAGCCAGGTTCCAGTAACTAAATGCCCATCAGTGACTGAGACCCATTAATAATGAAGTGCATCTTCCACTGCAGTTTCATCAGAAATCAAGTCAGGTCTGCTCCATGCTATGAACAAAGTGGAGATGCTTGAAAGAGTCACTGTGAAAGCTGGAAATCCTTTCCTGATGGCCCTGAGAGTAACCCCCTTCTCCAGGGTTTATCTCCCGTGGCTCCCTGACCTTGGGTGGGCTCCTCAGAAAGCTCTGCTGGAAGTATTCGAGAAAGGCCTGTCTCTTCTTCCTCTGGAAGCTGCTTTTAAGTCCTGAAGCATGGACTGACCACCTGGCTTAACCTCAGACCTGCCTCACCTTTATGTGTTTATCTGGAGCAGAGCTGACCCTGGATGCTCTCCTTGGATCTGATCTGGACCCTGACTCATGCTCCTGGCTTGGTCTTGGACCTGCTTCATCACTATGAACTTGCCTGGTATTTGGATTGCCAGTTGAGCCTAGCTGCCATTCCCCAGCCTTCCCTGCTCCCTGGCTGGAAGCAGTGGGACAGGCTGTGACTGTTGAGACCCTGACCAAATCTGACCTAAGGGTTCATGAATCAGCACTGGTGCTTTTGATCCTGCTGGGGCTGTGCACCTGCCCTGAAGAGGACAGGAATCCTGAATATCCCCCTGCACTGGAAAAGAGCGTGGGTAGCTCAGCTACATGAAGATTATTTGCCTTCAGATAAGAGTATAAGCATTATAGGTCAGCATAACACTATAGGTCAGTGCTCATGGTATGCGTGATAGCTGTGAGAGTGGCGGAATATACACCCTGTGTATTGCAGGTGATGATGAAAAATGAGCATCATCTGTTGTTGTGTTAACTTCTGTAGCAGAGTGCATCCCAAGTGCTGCATAGGTGTCTATGGGAAAAGCCTAACCGTATGGGACTGGGACCACTGATAACAATCTGAAGAAGAGAACTGTAAGGGTAAAAGTGAGAAAACTCATGGGTTGAGATAAGAACAGATTAATAATTGAAATATTATTATAATAATGACAATAATAGTAATAATAATTAAAGAAAGAAGAAAGAAGAATAAAGATGAAAAAGAAGAAAATAAAAGAAGAAAGAAAAAGGAAGAAGAAAGGAGAAAGAGGAAAGAAGAAGGAAAAGAGAAGTGTAGTTTTGTTTGATTTTGTCAGAATATAAAACAGGATCTACATAGAATACAGAACAGTAAAAAATAAGCAAGAAATCTCCACTTCCCCCCCCCCCCAAAAAAAAAAATCCCTCATTATTAAATTAAACTATTCTGTCTGCAGGAATATTAGGTGAGGTTAACTAAAGAACATAAAGGGTTGAGTATAAAACCCGCAAGGCACAGACCTTCCTTCATTTTAACAACTCTCAGCAGGTGAGATGACTGCAATTTAGAAAGGAACAGAACAGGCAGAATGAATCCTGAGTTCAGGGGTGATGAGCCTTAGAACAAGGAGGGGGTGAAGGTTTAAAAATGATGCTTATTTCAAGCAGTATTGCAGGGAAGAAAAAGATGGTCTTTCAGGATCATTTTCTTAGAGCCTCTTTGCTTGCAGACCTGATGGCAGTGAGATGAAATGCTGCAGAAAAGCTTTTAGTAAATATTAATCTGCATTTTCAGCATGGTAGTGTCCACTGCTGGAAAAAATTGATTGTTTTCCAAGAATGCTATAATGATGTTGTTTACTGGCAGAATCAGTTCCTGTTAAGGGAACATGGGAGATAATTCATAGAAAGTGAACTTTCATTTTTGTAATTACAGGAATACTCTCTGGAAGCATAATTCCAGGAGCTGTGTTCATCCACTCAGACATTGAGTCAACTGTTTTGCAATATTGCTATTAAAAATACTTCACAAACAAGCCGTAAGACCAAAATTATTTAAAGTAATCACAGAATGAACATATAAATGGTACCATCATCATTTCCTACGACTGATCCACAGGTAGGATAAAAGATGAGATTTCACTTTGGTTTATTACTAAGTACTTACTCCTGCTAAACTTCATCCAAAAAGCCTTATACAGATCATAAAGTAGCTGTTCCTTAGAGCAAGAATAGGTCTAAAAAAGCCTTTCCTTTCTTATAAATTACCCAAGCGTACAAAATAGCTTTTTTTCCTAGAAAAAGGGACTGAAAACCTCGACCTCAAAGTAACTTTGGGCTTTTACACCAGTAAATTGTGGGTTTACAACCATTTTCTGTCCCTGAGATGCAGCATCATTTGCAGCCAGACAACTCGTCTTACTACTTAAGAAAAGCCATGTCCTTGTCAAGATTGCTGATAGGAACAGTCCTTTAGCTGCATCATCCTCTAATGCAAACCATTCAGTGGCTTTCTGGGGAGAGTGCTCACCAGCACAGGCCAAAAGCCATGCCAGGGAGCATGCTAGCAGCTATACAGTATCATATAATCATGGAATGGGTTAGGTTGGAAAGGACCTTAAGCTCATCCAGCTCCAACCCCTGCCACAGGCAAGGACAGCTTCCACTAGAGCAGCTTGCTCCAAGCCCCTGTGTCCACCCTGGCCTTGAACACTGCCAGCGATGGGGCAGCCACAGCTTCTCTGGGCACCCTGTGCCAGCACCTCAGCACCCTCACAGGGAAGAATTTTTCCCTAAAGTCTAATCTAAATCTCCCCTCTTTCAGTTTAAGCCATTACCCCTTATCCTATCACCATGTACGAACATATGAACCAAGGAGCGTATGAACAGTGTCCTGGCCCTGTTTAGCAAACTAGGAAAGTCCCAGCTAGACAGAAGATTCACCAACTCTAATGTGGCATCCACTGACTCCAACTGATGAAGTGGTCTCCATACCAGTCTGAGGTACATGAAGTGTATCCATAGTAAACTGTGTGCTGCTCTCTTTGCTGTGGGTAGCTGAGCTAACCATTAAGCCTGTGGCAGAAAAGAGACCCTACGTAAATCATAACCTTGATCCCCAGGCTATCTCCATTCCTAAAGTCTATTTTATGTCTTTTCAGCAGTAAATGTTTCGCTTGTTTTTTTTTTCTATCGTTTTCCTCATAGTAATAATAGCTTCTCAACCATGTAAAAGGCCCAGCAGCTACTTAGCATGGGCAGTAAGTCAAACTGCACATACCTGCTCTTTGTGCCTCAATTCGCTCCCCGCTGAACACAAATGTGAGAAGAACCAGGAGATGGGGCACACAGCATCTTCCCATCATGGACATCTCCGTATCTCCTTTCTCACATTAGCCTGTCTGTTCTCTGTGGTGAGAAGCTCTTTAGAAATCCAATCCGTAGCCTAGAAAAGGAAATAAACAGCAAAGGTTACCTCAGAAATAAACAGCAGTCATGGTGCAAGTCATGGAGCAACATTTTGGAGAGCTGTCTCTTCCGCCTTCATTTTACTCAACTAGACACAAACTGCTCAGACAAAGAGGCGGGATTTCACCTACTTTCCAAAAGCTATACTCTTTCACTAGCTCTATTCAGCATGCAGCAGCCTGAATGGAAACAGGAGGGAGATTACCAGATTATTATACTTTAATTGAGCCCACTGCCAAGTATACAATCAACGCACTGGAGTGGAAACTATTCTTGACCTGGCCCTCCCACACATTCATCATTAGGAGATACACAACACAGAGCAGAGATACAAACCACTGCAAATCACACACAACCGGTTGCTGCTTCACCCACTGCTGCTTTCAGTCCCACAGCCTCAGAAATGACAACTGCTAAAAATACATGGCTGCTTTCAAATGTATATTTGTTGCCCTCAATCCTTCTTTATAGGAGTAAACTCAGCAGCTTCAAAACACACCTTTCAACTTTTCAGTTTAAAGAAGTGCAAAAGCTTAGGTAGATGATCTTCAGTTTAAGGTCATTGGTTTGACTTTTACCTTGACTGAAGCCGGTGGTGGTGTAACAAGGCATGTAAAGTGGCTGGGCTGTTAAAAGTTTAACTGTATTTTCTAACACTAGATCAACATTTATAATATTAATTTTATTATTTATTTATTGCTGTTGTCTTGCTATTTTTTATTAGATCATAGAATCAAAGAACGGTTTGGGTTGGAAAGGACCTTAAGATCATCTATTTCCAACCCCCATCACATAATCACTGCAGTTCTATCTACTGTGTACACATACAGGGGAAAACAGTTTCCACTCTGTAGCTTTCCAAGGAATCATTCTGGAAAACTTTCTCCCTGCTCCTGAATCTGCCTTTTCCTCTCAAACACAAGAGATTTCTTCATCCATTTTTAAAGGAATTTCTGTTTCTTCAATCTGTTAACATGCACATCAGTTTCTCACTGTTAGCAGCTGGGTAAAAGAGGCATGAAGGGAAACTGTATGTTGTAGATCATCACTGATTACACATTCTAGGATATTTCTGTTCAAAGCAATAGGGTTCTGTGGGAATCACAGACAGAAAGAACGGTGGTGTCAGCATTTGTTCAAAACCAGCCTTGATCAGCCAAATGCTGGGCCTATCTCTACCATGTATCAGAAATAAAGTGTGTGTCATCCTGGGTTAGGAAATAAAAACGGGGAAATCTTATGCAGTTGTTGAGATGAGCTGTAAATCCTTATTCCCAGGACAAAATACAGGCTCCTATTTTTCACAAGTCCATACCATATGCAGACAAAGAGAAAAGGAATATATCTAATAAACTCTGCACCCTTCAAATGAGATTTGCGATGATCTGCCAGCAGCAGAACATAAATGCAAGAAGGAATACTTTAAAGAAGAAAAATCATGATCGCTCAGGTATCATCCCCACCTCCAAAGGCGCTGCAGTTTATATCTCAACCAGAGGGTGTCCCTGTGAGACAATGAGGTGCTGAGGTTTAAGGGAGCTGGAAAAGGTTACGGGGTAAAAAGGGCATGAAAATATCACCGTGCCCTGCAGTAATTAGGATTTCCTTTTACACAAGTACATTACTGAAATACCGACCAGGCACCCGCCTGCAGAGGGATCAGGGCGAGCATTACTTAAAATAACTACGGGAGCTTAAGCCAAAGTTTTTCCTCCCGTGTATCTTTTAGGAAACATTGTTTTCTGGCGCTGGGGATGTTAAAGCAGGTTAGTGGCAGCAGTGAGAGATGGGAAACCAGATCTGCCGTGCGGCACTTCATAGCTGGGTGCTCAAAACAGCTTTTCAATGTGTCTGGGCTTGCATCACTGTGAAGCTTTGTAAATACAGTATTAAAACAGCCTTTGCCAGCTGCTATTCCACATGAGGCCAGGATAAAAGAGGCAGAGCACCAGCTGGTGTCAGTCAGAAGGACGGCGGATGGACAGATGGATGCTGGATCAACAGGCAGAGGATGCAGCCTGACAGGGAGCTCAATGGATGTGGATCTCTTGGTACATGTGTGACTTCTGCCCCAGCATTAGGACCTGCCTACTTGACCAGGTCTGAGAGCTGCGTCTCTAAGGAGTCATTCCTCTCTGCTCCACAAAAAAACACTTCAAGAGCTCAATTCTGCGCTATGAATGCTGAAAGGTGTCTCAGAACAGTCATTTAGGCTAAAAATAGTGGGAAAAAAAACAAATAAAATCATAACATCTGCTTAAAATCTGTATTTATAACCTGTGGTGGCTTTCATACACATCCGTGATTCAATATTATTCTTGCATTCAGGCCAAAATACATTATTTTATCTATTTTTTATAGCATGAAGAGTTGAAACAAGTCTCTAAACATGCAGCTACTTTATGTATAGATAGTGAGAGAAAATTGCCCCACTCACATCAACAGGATTCAATTCATGGCAAGGCAGTCTTCAGGGGTGTTAGAAGAATGGTTGGAGATAAAGCCTTTTTTAGTTATGAGTTTTCCACACTCATTCCTTTCCCACCTTAGCCTGTCTCATCCCAGTCTCAGATTACAGCAGCTGACCAACATTTCCCTTTCCAGAAGAAAGGGTCGAAAAGGAGCCAGAAGTGTGATGGTTTAGGCTTCAGAGCAATCCAAGAATAAGAACTTCTGTTTAGTTGACCCTATTTCCAAATGACCAACGTGGATTTTTTTATTGTCATTATTTTTAGTTCAGCCACTCATGTGGGAATAATTTTCTTCAAAGTGGCCTAAGTGAACGTACATCCTTCAAAAATACCTCTTTTTCCCCTTTTATCTCACAAACATCACTTTGGGTTTCCCTTGTGGCACATTCAGACGTGTTAAGTGATATTACAAAAAGAACTGACAAATCCTATCACGTCTGAGTTTATTACCAAACAGTGGACTCTGTGTCTGAGGCCCTGTTTTTAATAGCTTAATGGGAAAAAAAAAGAGGTGGATAATTCTGGCTACATGCAAACATGATGTGGGAATGGCATCCAGGCTGAGAAGTATGCTGGTAAATGTTGAAGTCAGCTCTCTACACTTAAAATACAGGCATAGTACTAAGCTATTCATACCGACTCACAGCTGAGCAAACAACATGCAGAAGATAGATACAAGCTCTATATAACCTTCAGCTTCAGGATAGCTATTTCAGGGGGGCTGGTATAGAGTTTTAGATCAGTGAGCATATGTGGTAAGGCCTCTTTACTTTAGAACGGTAAGTAAATGCTTTGGGAAATGAATGCTTATAAAAAGCAGCATTCAAAAGAAAAAGAGTTGAAGGAGAACTGGGTCTTCTCATCTCAAAAGTACTTGAATATTTTGCTCACTGTTGGGCTTCCCTTGTACTCTTGGGGGATGCTGCTTTGTCTTCTTGAGCTTTAGCCCTTGAGGATGGGAACAGAGCTAAGACTTGGCCTTCCAAAGTACCACATACATATCCAGAAAGGAACCATAAAGCTGGGCTGCACTTCATCATGGGATTTACTCCTGTTAGAAACAAAGGCAAAGATTATCCTGACATCAATTTATTTAGGAAACTAAACCCCTGTATTTTGCGAATAAGATGATGGTGTTTTTTATCCTTCTCTGTATTTGTCCTGCCAGAGCCTGATCCTGAAGGGACATACAGTGACTTTGTTCTAACCTCGCTTCTCAAGAAGGTGAAATTCAGACTCTCTATTAGCTGTTACATCACCATAATTCAGGGGACAAGGAAGAAAAGCTTCTGTGAAAGAACAGAAGCAAACCTGAAATGGCATCCTGAAATATAAAGGAAAAAGAAGGGGCAGGTACAAAGAATGTGGCAGAGAAGAAAACTTCATGGCATTTATAGGACAAGGCATTTAAGCACAAGCACTGGATAGTCCCTATTTCATCCTCTCCAGCGATTGCTCTTCTGTCCTGGTTTGAGAAATGTCACCAACGGCAAAAACCATGTGAGTCAGAGGTGGAAAAATACAGAACATTTTCTGTGATCTCTCATCCTTCAGAGGAGGGATTCAGCCACAAATATTAATAAAACCAAACAAAACACAACTGGAGTCAAGGGTAAGATGGCATTTTTGGAGCGTGATTTAATAAAACTGCTTCTACCTCATGCAAGCCGAAGTTCAAAGACCCCACAGGGACAGTACAACGTGATTCAAGGCATAATGCAAAAAGCATGTCCAGTTATGGACTTTAGTTTCCTCTTTAACATATCTGAGCCTTTACTTATGTATTGTTAAATAATACACTGAACTGTTCATCATGCTGTTAAATTCAAGGGGGACTGATGCTATTATTGTGCTTAATTTCATCCATTCGCCTGCTACCACTGAACATCACCGCATTCCATATAAATGCTGAAACTATGGTGGCATTAATAATGTGATATTAAATGGTTTTGGTATCGTCCTCTGAAGAAGAGCTTAGCCTGGGGGGGGAAAGACAGTGTCCAATAATACAGCTTTTCACACACATAAAGAGAAGAAAACCCTGGACACTAATACATCTGACCTGTTAGTAGAGTGGCCTGATCGTGCCTCTTCCAACTACTGAACTAAGCAATTTAATTATCTAAATTAATGCTGATATGAGCAGGAAGCCAACCGTATAAAAGAGAGATGGGACTTTCTCCCTACCCCAGTCAGCCCATGAGGTTGTATATCTTTGTTCAGTGCTTTTTAAAGAAATCATCCAATGGCATTTCTGGAAGACATGAATCTTCCCAGGCCTGATCCAAAGCCAACTGTAGTTAATGAAAAGAAGGTAATTGATTTTAATGGGCCTTATTTCAAAACCTATGTGAAAGATGGAGCAGAAAATTCTCTGTTAACACCAGAGTTGTTCCTGAGGTACTTCGTTCAACTAGAACTGATCCAAAGTGTGCTTAAATCAAGGAGGAGACTATCAGCAGCTCCACAGGACATTGGATGGAGATATTCATGCACCCTGTTAGAGAGCAGCTCACCAACATCTGCTCCAAAATGCTGGTGAGGCTGCAGTAGGTGAGAATTTGTTCTCTTTTGCAATATCACATCTCAACTTCTACCCCAATCCATAAAAAAAGACAATCAGAGCAGAGAGATGGTTAGCATGAATGCCAGACAAAGCGGTTTGTCATCTTTATGGGAGATGAAATAGGGAGGTGGGAAAGCTCAGCAGACCATTCAAACCCATCAATTTGCTTGCCTTAGCTGAACTCTATTACCCCCCATGAAGTACTTGGTGCTGGAACTACCAGGGCCCACGAATTATTACTATTGCTGCAATTGGAAATAAGTTTGATTCTGTAAGAAATAAAGTTTCTACTGAACAATTAGAAGGGGAAATATAATAAATAGATATTTCCTAAGCAACAGGTACCTGTCCAGGAGGCAGAACAAGACAAGAATTGAATGTGGAAAAAAAACATCATACAGAGAAGCAAAACAATAAAGCAGAATAAATCCTCATAGAGGGACTGGATTAACACAGTGCAGGCATTTCCTAATTTCTCTGTGCTCTACTTTACAGTTTAGAAATGTCCTTTTAACCTCTGTGGTGCTGCTCATGCACAAGCAAGGAAACGTGAGAGAAGGTCAGAATTAGAATTCAGCCACTCCTAACTCACTAACCTGTGCTTGGATCATGCATCCCTCAAATTGACCCCTTTGCAAATACATCTACCAGAGACGCTTTAAAACAAGCTCTTACTGATTGCCTGCCAAATCACTGCAGTTCTAAAATACCCAAAGTGCTAGACGAGGACTTTGCAATGTATTTTTGCCCGCTGCAGCCATGCAGTGTCTGCAGGCTGAAACCTTGATGCAATACCCCCAAGTATAACTTCAGTGATTTGTCCAGAGGAGGTAACTCCAGATTTAAATTGTACTCTTATGTTTCAGGCTTAGACATCTTTCTACTGATTGGCTAAGTAAGAGAAGCCCAAAGCTAAGCTGAGATTACAAGTCTCTATGATAGAATCTCCCAAATCTTATGGTTAAGGCACTACCACATCCATACCATCATTCCCAAATTAAGTTTTCTGCTTCTACATGTAGGCTGCACTCACATGGTGGGACCAGTTGCGTGCTGCATCTGCGTGCCAGCTCCCTGCTGGGACAAGACATGGATCTCTGTTCTACAGTGCTTCAGCTGCTGTGCCCAGGAGAACAGATTCCACAAAGTGATCATAGATTCATGGAATGGTTTGTGTTGGAAGGGACCTTAAAGCTCACCCAGTTCCACCCCCCTGCCATGGGCAGAGACACCTTCCACTAAAACTGGCTGCTCCAAGTCCCATCCAAACTGGCCTTGAACACTGCCAGCAATGGGGGAGCCACAGCTTCTCTGGGCTACCTGTGTCAGGGCCTCAGCACCCTCACAGGGAAGAATTTCTCCCTAATGTCTAAACTAAATCTCCCCTCTGCCAGCTTCTCCAAGACTTTTAAGATTTGGCCAAATGGCTCAAGCAAGTCTTAAGAGCATGCCACAGAGTGCAGCTGTCTCTTGGTCTCCCAACATCTTACCAGGAGCTAGAAACAAGCTACACCAAGCAATGCTTGAGAAAGACCCAGCAGTTCTTTGGCATCATCAACCAATCTGTAAAGAAAACCTATACTGCACCATATGAACACATGTGTTTATTGACCATCCAAGTGGTAACCCTGTCTCACTTCATCTAATCAAGAGCTTGAATTTCAAAAGAATTTCTACATCTCAGATGCTGGTTCTGCATAAAACACTATTCCATAAGCATCTTAGTTAACTTTTTTTCAGGGAAAAGATTCTCAGGAAGTGTGACAGAGTGGGGTCCAAGGAATTAGGAGAGCTGAGAAGGGGAAGCTTTGCCCATCTGATTTGAGAAAACAATGTCTGGAAAACAGGGTTTGCCCAAGAACCTGGCACCAGCACTTGTAGTGCTCACACTGGCAGTTTCTTGTTTATTTACTAGCTGGCAAAACCAAGAAGAAAATATTGAACTTGAGACTCAAGCATCAATGTGATAGTTTTAGATGCATTTTTTCTTATAGCAACGTTGCTTTTCAGGGCTGCATTTTGTCTAAATCAACTTTTTCCCCTTGATTTTCACTTACTTTCCTTTGGAAAGCACTTGTCTAACTTTTCAGCATGGACCAGGGAACCAGGAACAGAACAGGAAATTCAAAGTCAGTTAACTTGTCATCATTTATATGGGAGTCATCCTCTCCTACCCCTGAAATATCCCCCAATATGTACTTTGAGTCACATAGATTGCAAGCCATTTACACAGCTGTTAGTACACACTGTGCCCCAGCAGCGGCTCATCCATTGAGGTGTAAATATATTTGACTCCTGCAGATATTAATACAATGAATTAGATACATAATAATTTATGAATGGTGATGTACTTCCTAGGAAGGAACACACGCTCCAAGACACATCACTCAATAGCAGCTGCACAGTTCACCCACCCCAATAGTGCTTCTGTCACACTCAGGCTAAGATAGAAAACTGTCCATTGTCTTTTTCCCACCTCTTTTAAACTCAACAAAACTCTGAAATATCTCTCATGTTGTCACTGAAGCAGGGTTTGCAGCGTATACATGTGCTAGAATGAGAAAGTCCACCACCTGCATGTAATACAAGGCACACTGTTTATTTAGGGTAATGGATAACATCATTCACTGGCCTTCATGAGTAGAGAGTCCAATTCAAACATTTAAATTATAACAGCCACTGCTGGCTGCAGGAAATCCAGATTAATGAGGAGAGATGTAAGCAAGACAAGGATCAAAATGATGTCCACAGAGGAAGCAAACAGTTCAGGCTATAGAAATACTTCTCTATAGAATGGAAAATCTGAGATTTGTCCCCAGATCTACATGCTCAGGCTGTCTTTACTGCTATATGTGCAAAGCATATTGATTTGTTACAGTCACAAAAGCTCCGTCCTCTGGCCTAAGCCTTATAACCTGAAGGGATAGTCCCACAAATCCCATTTCCTCTCAACAGAGGTAGAGCTTTTCCAGCCCTTATTAACTATTAGGAAGGAGCCTTTTACATTGAGTCCCTTGAGGCTATTCAATATGAGAGTGCTCTACTCTTACAGCGTCCATTTCCTGCTTTTTATATCCTTATGGAAGTTCTTCTAGCTCTCAGAATTAAACTTAATATTTTCTTTTTTAGTACAGTAGAGGATTATGTCAGTAAAAAGATCCATATGTCATGGCTTTATATAGTCAGCTAGCAGAGCTGGAGCAAGGAATTGGAATGGGGTAACAGCCTAAATCTGTTTGGAAAATAGGCAACATACTTTCTAACAAAGAGAAGCCCAGTAAATGCATATTCCAGAACTCCTACTGATGCCAATGCAAGGAAGAATTGCTTCAGATTCCTTGCCTTATGCATTATGATAATAGCCTGGATAAGGATTACCAGAATCCCTGCAAGCTCCAGAGGTGAGGTCATACCGATTGCCTGTCACTCTCTGGGTTATTAACAGGGATATGCTAATGTGAAATGTACCACACACTCACCCACCACTTCCAACACTTCTGAACTTCCCTAATACAGGCACATTAACGCCTTCTACTTGCACTATGGGAGTGAATTGCTCCTCCGTATGTTCCAACAAGTTGATGGACACCTAATGTCATGAAAGTTTGTTCAAAACCAATGACATTTGATGAAGAGATTTAGTATACCGAAGGATTTCCATGGTCCAGTTTCCATGGTGTTGGCCTTTGTAATGAAACCCAGAACTCTACTGTGGACACCAACACACGAGCAAAAGTGACAGATCTGTGAAGAAAAGCCATGGAAACAAGAGACACCTGTTGTTACCATGGGAAGTGCAGATAGCAGGACTACAGCCTCAGCCTTGCCCCTTTCTGAATCTTCCCCTCTTTACCCAGTTGCAGGAGGCGTCATCCCCTGTGCAGTATCCACTGCCTGAAATCCATCCACGTGAAGTCTCTCCATGCTCATGTCTACTGAGAACAAGCAATGCCACTTCTCTTTTAACACACAAGAAAGAAAAAGAACAGATGAATGGATATAAGCAGCTTGCAAGCAACCTTTTCCCACTGGGTATTCTAGGAAAAGGCCATTCTGTGCTTCCTTGCTGCAGCAGGACCCCAGGGTAGAAAGCAATTCATGGTTAGCTGATGTCACATTGTGGCAGGAAAGCACTGGCCTGAAACAACAAAGTGAGGCTGGAACCCACATAGGATTGAAGCTTTTATTTCTTATAATTGTATAACTCTAATCATTTAAGGCAGAGGCAATTCTGAGAAGACCCAACAGAACTCTAAGGTTAAACACCTTAACCTGTTTAGGTGTCTGCAGAGTGGGGAGGTTGTATGGAGGATTTGAGACTGAAAATCATGGAAGCGAGTGCCTCAAGACTTTTTTGGCTCTAATCCCAAATGCTTCTCCCTCCCACAAAAGGAGCTGGGGCTAGGAGGAGAGAGGAAAATGAATCTCCTCTGACCATAAATGTCTGCACTGCGGATGTCTTCAGCATCAACACAGACTCCTTTAAAATAAGAGAATTAAGAAGCACTCCTCAATGCACCACCAGATTTGAGTGAAAACAAGTTGGATAGAATATCCTTGATGTCTCAGCCGTCTCTGCCCAGCATCATGGCCAACATCTACATGGTACTAGCAGGCAAGGGGAACACACAGGAGTCAAGCAGAAGCAGAGATTATCCAGTGTCAGAGATCCTAAGTCTGAGCCTGAGATAAAACAAACTTTATTCCTCCCAGTTTCCAAATGCTACACACAGGAAATCCTGTGAATCCTTCTGTGATCTTGCCACGATCCTGGCACTGGAAGACCTACAGCAAAGTTCTGTCTTGTCACTTTTCTTGGCATTGCTGCTTGCATGGCTGTGAGCAATAGGGATGATGAAGACAACACTTAAAAGAAGTACAGCAAATTTGGGTCTGAAAGTTGTAAATTAAACAGGAAAAAGCCTGTAGCCAGAAGAAAGCATGCAAACTACCTATATTTTCTACTAGAAAGGGGTCTCATCACCACTGTCACTCACACAGAAAGGATAAGAAACCAAAAGTTGTGCTCTACAGCCCATACATTCCTTTCACACCAGGAACTGACAGACACAGGAGGCCCATCACTTAGTAGCTTACAAAAAATGTCACTACCAGCTACCCGAGCACAACAGCCTGCACTCAAGACAACAGGTGGGACAGTGTCAAGTCAATAATCTTGACATGGCTGGAAGGGTTTTGACCCACCTCAACTCACACCCTGACCCATTTCCTCTGTTCTGCTTTCTTCCTTCTAATTTTCATAAATAGCTGTAGGAAGAAGTGTGATACCAAGCTGTCTCATAGACCTGAAACAAAATCTTATTTGATTCCCTTTCCTTACCTATTCGTATGTAATGTTCCTAATTTGTTCCTTAAAAGAAGAGATAGTTATTGGTTAGGCAATAGTAGATACCAAAGATTGTAGTATTTGATAGGAGGGAGGATATTTTCAAATGGGTAAGGACTCAAAAATTTCCAAAGTTCCCATTATTTCCAAAACTGGTGACACCCTTGCATACTGAATTGCTATCTCAGGAGCAGAGTATTGATTTTCAGTGTAAGTCTTTTATGGTACAATATCTCTATCCATGTGCTCTGTTCAGGTGGATGGCCAAGGGCTGTGTGACAACACCAAGAAAGCAGTATTTTCTTCATAACAGAAACAACTGGAAATGAGAGAGACAGGATCAGATGGCAGGACATACTGTAGCTACAAGGAAAATAAGAGCAAACACAACACTTGGCAGTTTGGTGGAGGAGAAGGGATATGAAGAATAGCAGAAATGGAAAAGAGATATCCATATGGACAGCAGTGCTAGAACTTCAATGAAATCACATCTGTGCCTTTCTGGACTTTAAAGGTGAATTTAAGACACTGTCTCACACCGGGCTATTTCTGAAGACAAGAGCTTTGGCTGGGATTTACCTCATTAGACTCTAAACAAATCCATAACCAGACTGATTTTATCTCTTCCTAAGGCAGATGAGTAAAATAAGTGAACTACTCACAAGAAGCACTTCTTTTCCCTAGATGCAACAAAAGGAGCCTAAACAAACAGCTAAGATTTAGATGTTGGAATTTAAGAGACGCTAATACTTCAACAGATGTCTACTGGTCAAGGTGATCAAGAAAGGCAGCCAAAAGCAGCAACAGCTAACAGATGGTAAAGATAATAATAGGAAACTTTAGCAAGTTCAGAGGCAAGAGGGTGTAAAGACTTGAGTATAAAGTCTAATGAGGAACAGAGGAACAGAAGCAGCGCATCTAGATTTCTAAACAGATACCCATTCCTGAATGATGAAATTGCCCTAGGAAAGCAGGTTTGGGTAGAAGGACCAAAGCAGAGCTAGGAAAATCAATGTCTTTTTGAACTTTTATACTAGAAAGAACACCTTGTGCAGGATTTAGTCCAGTTTCTTGGTGAATTATGATGGATATGGGACTAATACTATGGGGCCTTCATGGAGTCCTGGATTGCCTAAAGGATTACACTTCAGTCTGATTCTTCTGAATCCATAAACTGTATTGGATAAAGTCAGCCCTGATGTTCATTGATCCTAAATACTGGTGGGTAATGCTTTGCTTTCACTGACTCCACAGGTAAAGTCAGGAACCTAGAAGCCTGAAGACATCCTCACCAGTAAAACAAAGCTTACAAAAAGACAGTGAGTGCCTTAGCCCTTTCTGTATCTTTTTTGATTTCCTGCCCCACTGAGCCCGAAGCAGGTAGCTTTCTTTGCTTTCCTTTCAGTGCCAAGTAAAATGCCATAGTACTGATCACTATGATAGGCAGAGCTGCACATGAATTTACCCCATAGACAGATAAGCAAATATTTTAGACACAGTTGTTCTCTGAAGAGTAACTATTTTCATCTACATGTTAATGTATGCTTTAACCTACATGTTTTTATACTCACTCTGCATGTCTATGTTTGTATGTTTAATCTACATGCTTTAATCTACATATTAATGTATGCAATAGTAATGTTTCCATTTAAGAGATGGGATTGTGCTTATTTTGCCTGTTAGTAAGACTGACAGTCCATTTTTTGTTAGATAAAACCAGGTGTTATAACTCTTGTATTCCACGGATACATAAAAGACCTCATTTAACTTACAAAAGTGTTTCGTATTCATCTTGACATATTCAGGGAACAACTCTAATTTATAGATTATTACAGATGAAAGGGACGATCATGTGCAGTCTGACCTCCTGACCAACATAAGTACAAAATTATTCTTGATAATACCAGTATCTCATCTATATCTTGTACAAAAGTTGCAGCATTTTTCCTGCTCTAGAGAGCCATCAGTCTTGATTTATGAGACACAATATTCCCACACCAGAACCAGGAAGTTGCTCAAGTGCTCAGTTACCATCACCCAATGTACTTGATCTCTAGAATGTATGCATTTATCTTCTGTTTGCAGTGTCATGTTTTAATATGAAACCTTTCCCTGGCTTCTAGGGCCCAGAGCAAGTGGCAAGGCTTGTGGATAATAAATGACTTGAATTGCTTTTTCCCTACTAAAGTAAAAAATGAATCCCCACAATGCTATTAGCTATTCCTTAGCCAAAAAAAGAACCCCATACAGACAAACAAATAAGAAATGAAATAACATGCTAGCTCAGCTACATCAGCTATGTTACACTTGTGTAATAAAGAGAGGGGGAAGGAAAGAATTCTCAAGATCAACCTCACCTTTTTCTGTTTTTTCCACAAACTCTAAACACTGCGGCAGCTGAAATGCTTTAGGAGAGTATCCAAACACAAGGTGATGCTGAAGCCTCAGACTAAGAAAAACTATGCATTTGTGTACCTCTAAACAGTAAGTACCTCAAGAAGTTCTCTACAAAACCCTGCTGGTAGCTATAGCAACAGAGTTCACTGTATTTTTACCAGAAAGCATTTTTTAAAGCTACTGAAGAAAGTACATTTTTCAGCCATTATTTCCCTATCTAACTTCCAGGCCTTTTGACGCAATCCTGATCTTCATTCAGCTTCCACCCTTCTGCTGCCACTTAGCATGCATGGCATGCGAGTTGCTGGGGTGACTCCCAAATTCAGGGAAGGAATTTTCGCTCTAAAACCCAGCCGGCTTCGATCTGTGCTGCTGAACTGTGGCTTTCATTTTGCCATGCCGGCACAAACACTTACATCTCTCAGGCAAATTGGGCATCTGAGAATTACACTTAAAAGCAATAACTGGTGTAAATCCCAAACCACTCGGATTTATGGGAAAAGAAATAATCTCTAAGAACCCTAAACTGTTAGATCTGGAGAAATATTTGCTGTGTGAGAAATCTGGTCTTGCTGCATTTACTTACTAGCAAGAGCTGTAAAGCAACAACATTTCAACACTGCTTGGGATATGAAAGCTTTAGAGAGCCACTGTACTTAGCTCATAAATTACACCTTTCCATGGCACAGATTTCTGTATATGTTTGGCATCATACAGTACAATAGCCATGTTTGACATTTACCTGTTGAAAGGGATTTTCCAACCCCCTGTGGAAATATCTATGTGAGTCCAGATGATAGAGCTGCTGCTTTCCTGCATTAATATCAACCACCTGAGCAGAAGACTGCTGTGGGCTTAACCCCTCTCTGGTGCTCCTATCTGCATTGAACCCTAGCTTTGACTCTCAGGTCCAAGAGATAAGTGTTCTAGCTCTTATGAGCTGCATGGAACAGATAAAATATTGGAAGCATGATATAGGTCTTTAGTCTTGATACAGACCTTCCACTTCTGAAGTCTGTGGAAGAGTGTTTGTCAGAACAAATGGCAAAGCATATCTGCTCTTGCACCCCTTCTCACTGACAACAGACCACTTTTTGCTTTTCCACACCACTGCATTAGTGTGATGTAGTGATTCATTTATTCACATGTAGCAGCTTGTCTAATTTGACGATGACTTCACTAACTATCAAGAGTTCACCAAAACCCACACAAAAATCCGTCACAGCATGCAATTAGATTTCTTCTAAAAGCTTTGCTTTGGAAGAGTTCTTATAAAAGGTGGTCCATTACTTTTATAAAGCATTCAGTTATATCCACAGAAATGACACCGGATAGCCATGAGACCACTGTTTTACCTGGTTTTGCATACCTCACAGGTGAAGTCCCTGTAAGGTTGAATGCATTAGAAGACAAAAAAAATGTTAAAACCTATAATAAAGGTTTTAGCATTGGGACTTTTGATGTCCCCCTTAAGCTAGAACAAAGGTATCTGCAATTCAATGTAACAGAAATACTAACTTTCTGTCACACATTGCTGTGATGTTATCACTAATATTATTCAACATTCCAATAGATTAAAGAATTATGATACCTGGAAAATATTCACAAGTTGTCATCTTGTTCCTAATAACATCCTAGAGGCAAAAAGATTTCTCTTCCCCACATACCAATGTAAACAGTGTCAGCTTTATGAATCCTGCTTGTGAATTACATCAGGAGGGCTCAGTTTCATTGGCAACAATTCAAGAACAGGAAAGTCAGGACGGTGAAATGGCTTCAAAGGAACATGAGTTATTGGAAAGATCATGCAAGTGCAGGCTAAGTATTCAACCTTAACACATTTCAGTTTCATCACATTCCAAATAGCAGGAATCAATTATTTTTTTGTAGCAGCAAATGTCTGGTATCTCAGAGCCTGACTCCATCCTGATGTGCAGCTGCAGCTCTATGTACTTGTGTTACTCAAAAAGACAAATCAAAACCAACACCAAAACAAACCCAAGGCCCTGTGGAACTACAGAAGTGCAAAGCATGAATAAAGCTGCACAGACCCTGATGCTGAGGCTCACCCACCTTTCTGCAGAGGACAGGCTCTTGAAATAAATGTTACCAAAGCATTTAAATCCATTCAACAGTTAGTATAAGGCAACTCTTAATGAGAGACTTCCCTTCAACCACAGGTTATAAATAGGAGCATTGCCTTTGCCTAGTGTGAATCTCACAGCGAAGGGAGCATTCCTAGTGGAAATGCAAAGATTTATTCTAGGACTGGATTTTGTTATCCCATTTCTCATCTCAGGAAAAGAATGAGAGGAGGCAAAAGTGGTTTTCCCATCACATGGCTCTCAGCCACATTAAGACCTACCTTATTTGTGAGTTCTGTCCCATGCAGAGGAATGCATTTCTGCAGGCTACAGCCCTGCAAGAAAACAGGCAGGGACTGGCAGGATGTGGGCAGAACTTGGGATCTACTCTACCCCTCCCAGGGACCAAAGTAGCCTCACAGCCACCACAAATGCAGAAGAGAAGGACAGTAACGAAGGGCTATCCCTGCTGCGGTGCCTCCCATGATTACTGCTTGGGCAGCGTCTGCCTTCACCTCCTGCCTGGCCCAGGGCAGCACACAGGAACTTCTTAACATCCCTTTTATCTGCAGACAGACACACCAATCTCTGTGCTGGTCCCAGTATCAGGAATACACCAGTATTTACAGATACCCATTTAATTCAATTTGCTATCTGGCAATCAGAGGTCAGTGGCTTTTACGCTGTGACTTGAATTATTTCCTGGTGCCATCGCTAGAAAGGCTATTGCCACCTGCTTTTGCTATAGAGAGCAGCCTGAGTGCATTAGTTTTCCGTTACTTGTCATGTACATATTTTAAAAACAGATTTTTCACCATTTTAAACATACATATTTTGACAATTATTGAAAGCAATTTACAAGTCCTGCATTTTTAGTACTTCAAGTGTTCCTACTGAACTCATCACATCATTGGAAGCCATCGCAGAGATTTTGGGTTTAAAATATCACACCCTGAATGATGTGAATCAGAAGTGACCGCAGCCTTTGTTATCTCTGCTGATTTAGTAACACAGCCTGCAGAAAGATCAACGTTCAAACAATCCCAGTGGTATCTCAGCACACCTCTTAGTGGATTAAAGCACTCCATATTTTTTTATTGGGATGACAGAATCTGCCCCTAAATAAAGACACCATGGTAGGAACCTCAATAAATTGGGAGTCATTTTCCACTTAAGCCTGTGTAACAATAAACATGCTGCTGAAGCCTTAAATCATAGAATCATAGAATAGTTAGAGTTGGAAAGGACCTTAAGATCACTAAACCATGTCACCCAAGGCTCTGCCCAGCCTGGCCTTGAATACTGCCAGGGATGGAGCATTCACAACTTCCCTGATAATCATGGCTAGTGACAAAGCCCTTCTTAGACCTCATGGATTTGTTCCCAGAAAACACTAAACCTACAGGAAGGATTGCATTCATTTTCCTATCTCTATTTCACACTCTGTTCAGACATTGTTTAAACCATATCCTAAAGAATTGATTTTTAGTTCAAGAAAGCATCAACGTGAACAAGGTCAGAGGCTTTTCCCAAAGACAGACAACGATGGAACCTGGAAAAGACATCTATATCTGAAGTATAGAGTTGGATATAAAGTAATCCCTGAGTTCCCATTCATTCAGAAAATCTAGTTATTTTCATTCTACTAACTTTCCTTGTTAAAAGTTTGGGATCTCACAGTCTGCAACATAGAAATGGGCACTGAGAGATGCAAGCTGCTGGTTTTATACATGGCATCAAAGGAAGCAGGATTCATTAAGATGCATTTTCAAATGCATCTTAAAATATTCACTTCAGTGGCACCATTGATGGAAGATTTAAGTGTTTCAAATGTCAGGCTACTTTTTTTATGTAATAACATATGGGTACCCTATTTCTTCTTTCTCCTAGAAAACGATAGCACAACCCATTCAAAATCTGCCCCCAGTATCTAATACTTGACAACCTCCTTTTGCAAATAATAGCCTTTAATTCCCATTCTTACCACTTTTGTTGTGGCACATAACCGAGTGATTTTGTACCCCAGGGGATGAAATCCATAGCCTTTTGTGATTCAGTTTGACATCTTCAAGAAGGCCATAAGCTTGTCTTTTTATGATAAATCATGAGCTAGAAAGGACCATCTCCAGTAAAATACAAGACTGCACAATTCTTAGGACTGAAGGACAGTGCTGTTTCGATGTGAATCAAGTGGTTTTTAAAAGGACAAAACAAGCCCAATAATCACCCATACATGTAGGAAGAAAGCTCTGCCCTTGGCAGTAGGCAATGCACTTGAAACTACGAGAGAAGCATTAACTGCTGAGAAATGACTCTATAAAACCCAGTAAGACAATATGGATCTAGTGTAAAACCTGTGGGACCCTCCTGGTCACTCCTTTACTGCTCAGGAGTCTGAGTGCTGCTCTTGGCATTGTCACATTCCCAAGCAATCTAAGAACCTATGGAGCAGTTGTTTTCAGGAAGAAAGGTGAGTTAGTCAGTGAATAAACCCAGGCAGATGGCTGGACAAATAGGGGTAGGTTGGACAAATCCATTTCCCAAATCTTCTATTAGCTTGCTTTAGTCTCCTGAATTGTAACTGTGTGGACCCTTGCCTCAGATCTTGTTTCAGTCATGGTCCCTGTTACAGCACCTGGGGGATTATTTGCAGGGAGCAGTTTAAAGTCAGGCTCTGCCCTATAGAGATACCCATGGTTTACCTGCAGTAGTTCCTCCAAGGTTCTCCATCCTGAGTGAGCCTTTGAAAGCGTTAAAATAAAATGACCCCTCATCTGATCTTCGGGGTGCCACCATCCCCGCAAGTCTTTCATCGAGATATGTCTCCCAGCAATATTCTGTTTATGAACTGAGTTAGAAACTGGTCCTGGAGGGATTAGAAAAGGGTTATAACCAGGCTCTTCACCCATCACCTGGTGTTTAAAATGCCAGTTTTTAAGTCAGGGTCTTGGACACGGAAGGTTTTGCATCAGTTTACTGCAACAGAGTGGGAATTACAGTCAGTCCAGCAGTCCAAGTGTTGTACCAAAAGGAAAACTTTCCTCTCCCATATTATCTGTGCTGTGACAGGAGCAAAGGGTGCCCTGTTTACCAGGCAAGATCCTTGTGCTGAAAGGGTTTACAATCTAACAGAGAGGATTTCACAAATCCCCTGAGTACACAGCCATAGAAGATTTTAAAGGAGTTAATAGCCTCCTCACACTTCCCATTCTTCTGAAGAGTAGCGAAGGAGAACAACTCTCCTATCAGCTTCACAGCCATCCAATACAGCATCATGTCATAGAATAGAAAAGGGATTATCACTTATCATCTGAGCAGGCAAACATGTTAGCTAAACAAGAAGAGCTGGTAATGAGGCAGAAAAGTTGTATGCACAATGGCATGGTTCCTCCCACCCAGGCATGGATCAGGAGTATGCGTAATAATGTAATTTAATTGAGAGGCTACATAGATAATCCATGCTCTGCAGAGCCTCGTAAAGAAAAACCAGAATTTATAAACATTATCCCATTGATAACAGGAATAGTGAAATTATCACTTAAGTGTCTGTTTCACAGGAAGTTGTCACCATGTTCTGGGAATTATTTTTGCTGAATGGTTTAAATGCAAGAGAAACACTGTCTTCATGTCAGTATTGTCTTAAATTGGCTACAAGGGGTAACTAAATCAACACAAAGGATAGTATTCCCCAAAGCCAGTGTAATCCATCCTCTTGCATGGGCCCTGGAGAAGAGCATTCTTAAGATACTGTGCCTTCCAACAGTCTGATACTTCCTATATCATCCATACATAGAACATAGAACCATAGAACAGTTAGGGCTGGAAAGGACCTTAAGATCATCTAGTTCCAAACCCCCTGCCATAGGCAGGGACACCTCACACCAAACCATATCACCCAAGGCTTCATCCAACCTGGCCTTGAACACTGCCAGGGATGGAGCATTCACAGCTTCTTTGGGCAACCTATTCCAGTGCCTCACCACCCTAACAGGAAAGAATTTCCTCCTTATATCCAATCTAAACTTCCCCTGTTTAAGTTTTAACCCATTACCCCTTGTCCTGTCACTGCAGTCCCTAATGAAGAGTCCCTCCCCAGCATCCCTATAGGCCCCCTTCAGATACTGGAAGCTGCTCTGAGGTCTCCACGCAGCCTTCTCTTCTCCAGGCTGAACAGCCACAACTTTCTCAGCCTGTCTCCATACAGGAGGTGCTCCAGCCCCTGATCATCCTCGTGGCCTCCTCTGGACTTGTTCCAACAGTTCCATGTCCTTTTTATGTTGAGGACACCAGAACTGCACACAATACTCCAGGTAAATGATGGAGCGCTTAGGTACATGACATCACTGTCTCACTGCATATGTCCTGAAAGATCCTAGATCTGATACCTGGAATAAAATTGGCACATTGGCCTGCTGCAACTATTGCAGACCCTCCCATTCACTCTAATCACTAGTTTTAATCAATACAGAACTTTTCTGCAGTGCTAATTTATTGAGAGATATGCCACTGACTCTTGGTCAACAGCCATGATCCCCCCCAGCAATCCTGTGGGGACTGCAGTCTTCATAGTTAACTCTACTGAGTGATGCTCTGAGGACTTATTGATATTATGGTGATTCATCTGACCAAATACAGAGATTTACAGTGTGTTTGTATCTGAATAAACCACCTACCAGCCCTTTACAATCCATAGAGAGGAACAGACTCTTGTTGGCATGCAGCTAAGGGGATAAACAGCAGTGGTTAACATAAAATTGTTCCTCCTTATTTTTGGTGGTTTGCTTGGGGTTCTATTTCTTATGAATCTCGAAGACCTACAAAGCTGCCAGGAACTCCTCCAACTTGGGATACAGACTTCCCAAAACTCATTGTACCTACAAGCTCCCTCTGTGGCTTCCTTGTCTGGCTAGGACCTACCTTATGGGTTATTACCTTCAAAACTTATCTCTTTTTGAGACAGACAGGGAGCATGGAAATGACAAGAAATGGAAGTAAGGGTAAATAGTTTTAGGCTGTATATCATAGCAGTGGAATCTGGGATAAGGGTACTTTATATTCTTCATTTGTTTTGCTGTGTGCTATCAGTCTTAGCTCAGCAACTGCTGAAGGGAAGACAATTCCTCTTTATACACAGCTTGATCAGATGATGCCCTGGAAAGCAACATTTCTCCAACTTCTTCCCTGTGTCAAAACATCTAAAATTAGTACTTAATGTTATAGCCCACTCATAAATGCCACAGACCTCCTGGGGTCATGGCCCATAATCTGGGAACAGCTACTAAGGCATGTTAAGGGAAAAAGGATGTTAAGGGAAGAAAACATGACAATAGAGATACCTACTGAAAAGGAAACAAAAAGTCAAAGGCAGCAATAAAAAAAGCTGAACAGGGAATTAAAAAGGAGAAAAAGAAACTACTCAGAAATACACAAATAACTTGACTGAAAAAAAAAAAAACAAAACCAAAAACAGAACAGAAAATGCACTCAGTAATAAACCCAGGCGATGGCAAAGAAAGAAGCAAAAATAAACCCAGGTGTAAACTGTTTTAATTCCAGAAATCAATCATAAAAGCAGTTACCTGCATATAATCAAGAAAAGCCTCCAGAAAAAAACATAAAAAACACTCTTAGAAATACTCTAGAGGTGGTACCATAATTAAACAGCAAAACAGGATGGGGGAAATTGCCTTGAAACAACTCAAGCACAAGATGGCTTATGAAATGTCAGACTTGAACAAAGGTTGTCAACCCATCTGTTAGGAGTGAGTAATTCTCTCCTGCCTTAGCCCAGCCCAGAGCAGTCAGGCAGTTTTATTACCTGTGCTAAAGTATTGTCCTTTGCAACACAAATGATTGTTTTGCTTTGTTCCTGCTGCAGGAATGTGAGTCTCTGGTCATGCAGAGCTACATCATGAGGTCTCACATTCAGACTGAGAGTATTGTGGGCTGTGATACAACAGATCATTGAAATGAAGCAGATTTGAGCTTTGGCAGTGCTCACACAGGAGCAGATGAATTTCAGGTGCTACAGAAGGGCTGCGCCTTGCTGCCTCCTAGCAGGTAATGAATTAATTTACCAGTGAGGAGTTAAAACCACTGGGCCTGACCACCCTGCTTAGATCAAGTGAATGGGATTTGCTGAAGATGTTTAGGTATATTTTGCACCCTTTTCTTATCAAGTACTACAATGGTGTGAAAACCACGCATTCCTTTGCATTTCAATCTCTCATTCACAGGTGGAAGAACTGACTGTGCACAGATTCAGTGACTTGCTGATGGCTGTGCAGCACATCTGCCAGAGAACATCCTCTGTCCATAGCCCCTGACTACAGTCCAGTGGGCTTCTTAACTGCAACGTTAAGGCAAAATCCTTGACTTCACCTGTAATTTATTGACCCCTGATGAAGCCTGATGGGACTTCCACTGAAAGGGAATCACAAAACATTCTGCAGCAATTGGAATAAGCCATAAGGAAAACACCAGTAAAATGAAGTGCATGATGGAAGAAAATAACAGGGTGAGTTTCTGTCCAAATATGGCTTGATAGTTTCTTAATATGTTCATTTTCCTGCTCTTTTCCTATTCTACCTACATTTGCTACAGGGATTTCAAAATATATCCCCAGTTTCTCAGTTTCAGTTCAGTGATTTCTATAGATGATTTCTCCCTCTTTCCTCAATCTCAAAACTTGAGCTCTCATGTTGCAAAACTTCTTTGTAACAGTTGGTAGTGCTCAATACAAAGTGATTCATCAGGGTATCTCACTTTACTGTGGAGAAAAATGGTTCTACCACTGAATTGGATAACAGGTTGCAGGGATGCTGAGTGCAAGTGCTTTGACATGGGTACCAGCTGTTGCTTCATTTCTAAGAACTGCAGTGGTAATCAAGACAGCCCATGCAGATTATCTGTAACTTTTATCTGCTGATGAAATTGGAATTACTGAAGTTCTGTTGTACAAATGTAGTTAGTTTTAGACTAAATGTGAAGCCAACAGAAATCCCTCCTGGTGCCCTCAGCAATAAAATTTCCAGCTCAAAGAAAATCTTTGCAATTGATATGCAGAGTAATTCTTCTTACAGCAATCAATATAAACCTGGTTTCTCTGGAAAGAAATACCTGGATGCTGCCAATAGGCACATAATTCAACATGGCTAAGCAAACAGCACTGCAGAAATTGCACTTGGATAATAAGCAATTAAGCCACAACTGAGTGCTGGCTAAGCTTAGATCAAAGAGCATGAGTCCAAACCAGTTGAAAACTACCAATGGTTTAAACATCCCCTCAAATGCCATGTGAAATATGTAATTTTTGCCATTTTTTATTAAAAACACTGAAGAATCAACATTTAGGAAGTAACAATAATCAAATCGACTGTTTAAACTGAACTCAAGGGATTCTCCTATTTTTCAAAGAATCAAAGATTAATTTCTAAGGAACTGAATCAGTGCAAAGTAAATAGATTCTGATAAGCTGAGGAAGGATCATTTACATCTACTGCATAGCAGATAAGCTCTGTGATAGCAGTATCCCCTGAGCAAAGGAAATCCAGACAACTGCATAATCATGACTGACAGTACTTGCAAAATATGACCCATAACTCAATTTCATTCATGCCTAATGAATTGCCAAGGCTAGCACAGGTTGGAGAAGCTTTCTGACACAGGTTTTCAATGTTTTTGGCCAGCTCTACAGCCATGTATACCCTGGTGTGGGATTTGTGACTCCTCAGTGCGCTCTCAGGATGGGCTGCTGCTTATTTCTATAGCACGAGAGCTTGTGAGCAAGTGCCAGGGCTCACAGTGTCCTCTCTTTAGTGTTAAATTGTCTCCATGCTGGTGAAGAAACACTGTTGAAGTCTTTTAAGAGTTTTTATATGGTTTTATAGGAAGAAGCCTTTTAAAGTCAAAATACTCCCAGAAATCTCAGGCTCTTGTTTGTCACTACACAAAGATACCAGGTATTTGCTATGAAAACCCCAATGTAATGAAGAATAGCAACTCAGCCTGCTTTCATTCTTCCAAAGCACAAAAAATCCTTGGGTTTAGCTTGTTTCTAGCAGCAAAAGGAAACAAAAGCTACCTCACTACTTGCATCACCTGTGATATGAAATGAATTTTCCACTACCGTAACATACCTGTTGCATATCAATAATGTTTGATTGGGGGGGTTGTTAGTTTTTGTCCCCACTCCAAATTAAATCTCTAATCTATACCACAGTTCCTGGCAGATGATGTACCCACCATCTCTCCTGCTACTGCCAATCTTGAACCCATCTTCCTCAAGGCAATAATACTGTGTCCATACTTGTTCCTTGTTGGATGGAGCAAGGATATCTGATTATATCCTATTAAGTATCTGATGGATATTTAATCTTCATAGACCTTTTGGTAATGCTCAAAAATAAAAATTATTAGCCCTCGCGCCCCTCCCATCCTCATATTCAGACTAGGAATGAATGAGCAAATGTGGGTGTTTAGCCTGGAGAAGAGAAGGCTCAGGGGTACACTGCTGCTCTCTACAGCTGCCTGAAAGGAGGTTGTAGTGAGATGGGGTCGGTCTTTTCTCCCAAGTAGCAAGTGATAGGACAAGAGGAAACAGCCTCAAGTTGTACCTGGGGAAAGATTGGGCATTAGAGAAATTTCTTCCCTGGAGAGTGGTCAGGCATTGGAACAGGCTGCCCAAGGCAGTGGTGGAGTCATCATCTCTGGAGGTATTTGAAAAGCAGGTGGATGTGGTGCTTAGGGACATGGTTTAGTGGTGGGCACTGTTAGAGAAACAGCTGGACTCCATGATCTTAAAACTCTTTTTAAACCTAAATGGTTCTCTGATTCTGTACTTCCCAAAAATTGGATCCAGCCAGTCTCTCCTTGCAACTCAAACTCTGGAAATGTTACCTATCACTATAGCATATATTACTCAATTAAGAAGAAATCAGAATGTTTTCAACTAATAAAAACATTTATTTTTTTTCTTTTAAGATCTCAAGGTCACAACTGATGTAAATTCTCCTTCTAATATTATCTCTCATTCACAAGTGGAAGAACTGACTGTGCACAGGTTCAGTGACTTGCTAAAGGCTGTGCAGCACATCTGCCAGAGAACATCCTCTGTCCATAGCCACTGACTATAGCCCAATGAGGTTTTTAGCTGTAATGTTAAGAAAAAATGCTTAACTTCACTTGTAATTTACTGACCCTTGGTGATGGGACTTCCATTGAAGGGGATCACAAAACCTTCAGCAGAAACTCGAACAAGCCATCAGGAAAACACCAGTAAAATAAAGAGTATGGTGGAGTAAAATAACAGGATGAGTTTGTGTCCAAGTAAGACCTGATAGTTTCCTGTCCTACTTACATGTGCTACAAGGATTTCAAAATATGTCCCAAATTCCTGTTACAGTTCAGTGATTTCTGTAGATGCTTTCTCCCCTTTTCCTCATTCCCAAAACTTGAGCTCCCATGTTCCAAAACTTCTTTGTAACAGCTGGTAGTGCTCAATACAGAGTGAACAGTATTCAATAAGGACCCAGCAACTTTAGACTCATTCCACTACAGAAAGACCTGCAGGAATGGCTCCTCTCTGAAGAGCTGGTTGTAAAGGCAGAAATGCACTGCCACATCTTCCTCACTAGGGAAAACAGCTGGAAAGGCTGGGAGGGGATATTTCAGTGTCATGGGGGACAAGTTTATCTAAGAAAGACTGGGGAATTTGGCATTGTCTGAAATACTGAAATAGCCCAATATCACCTGTATTATTCACAGATGGTGGTACATACAAATCATTGATACAATGCAAGGGTTTTGTTAAAGGTTTCACTCCTCACTATGAGAAAGAGTTTAAGAATAGTTTTTAGAAAGGAGGTATTGCCCCATCTAGCAGTGATTAATCAAAACAGGTTTTAGAAGGAAGGGTTGGGAATGACAAATTGAAATATTCTTTCAATCCAATGTAATTACTGAGTGAATCTCAGAAACCTATTTTCACAAGAAAGTTATCACGTGCTGGAAACAAAAGTGTTCTTTTATTCGTGTTCTTTTGAGTATCATAATCTCCAGAATCAAAAGCTAGCTCTGGCATGTAGCAATGATGTTTGCCCTAAAACTGCACGAAATGTCAGCAGAAGTAAGAAAAGACTTATATGTATGTACAGGTGCTTCAGACACACTCACCCACATGTTGTCTGGGTCTCTGAGCTCCGGAAAAGATTCCCACAGACCACAGGAACAAACTAATTCTTCCACCTCTAAATCCTCCTCCGTTGGGTCCCCACTGGGGACCTTGTTCTTCCACCATACTAACATGAGTCATATTCATGAGTCACACTGATGCTTCCCCCACAATAAGTCCTTCATCCGATATGCTATTCCAACCCATACCCTCTTCTCATTCATGGCATTGGTCTTACTCATATTTGAAAGAATAGTATTTACATCAGTAAAACAAGAAAGATTTGGCCCCAGGCTTATCCCAGAAGAGAGTGGTACCATTATCTGCTCTTTTGGAAGTCAGAAGACCTGGTTTCTTCCCTTTGCTTTCCAGTGTGTCGAGGACTGCCCTGGAATGATTTTACACAAAAGCAGATGATAGTCATCACTAGGCAGGCTGCCAGTTTCTAAGTTCAGAATGGGACTTCTAAATTCTCCAAGCCTCAGTTTCACCAGAAAGGACCCCAAAACAGCTCTTTGCCTCTTCTTAGAAGCAACAGCAACACAACACATGTACTGAAAATAACAATACACACTCAGAACTTTCTTTGTAATAATATTCCACAAACAAACACTTCTCTGATGCAAATTCTAATATGTGTACTTGATATGTCTTACTAGAAGTTACTTCAGAGCACTGTCACATCTGCGTACAGAGAGCATAGCCATTGTATAGAATCATAGAATAGAATCATAGAACAGTTAGGGTTGGAAAGGACCTTAAGATCACCCAGTTCCAACCCCCCTGCCATGGGCAGGGACACCTCCCACAAAACCATGTCACCCAAGGCTCTGTCCAACCTGGCCTTGAACTCCACCAGAAGCATCACACTGGAAAATATGCATGATGGTAGGACTGAAACTTCAGTAAAAAGTACTAAATGCTTACTCTTAAAAAAAAAAAAAAACAAACCTTTTGAAGCAAAATACACCTTACAATCACCTGCCCAACCTATTTGAGAAACTGCTCCTACTATTTTATCAGTGGGTATTTATTCTTCAGTGTTTACACAAACTCCCCCGAATCAGATGTCTAAACAGGCATCCATCAAAGAAAAAGGGGAGAGATTCAGGCACTCATCTAGAGTGATCCTACGTGCAAATTAAGCACACAGCTACACCAATAGATTTTGCAGGTGTGTTTTCCTGAGAATGGCTCCATCAGTGTCCACACTGCACAGATGGGCTGTGTTATTTTAAGGTCTTAATCAAAATCAGTGCAAACAGGCAGAGCACTGCATGCATGCTAATGCCTGTGGAACATCAGCTGGGAAGCAGTCAGTACACTTGCTTTAAGAACATCAGATATGTAAAAAACACAGAAGTGAAGGAACTGCTGAATTGGGCAGCTTAGAGGAAGATACAGGCTATAGCTATAAAGTGGTGCACAGTACATTCGTGATGCATATGAAATGAAGGAAACATCCTGCTAACATCCATGGTGGTCCTGCATCCCGATAGTGTCACACAGAGTACAAGAAGGTGTTAAGTCATCAAAATCCCAATCAGAACCAGCCCTGAAAACAGTAATTATAATGTAGACATCTGTAAACCTCTTGTCAGCTCTGAACTTTTACAATGGCTTTCCTCAGTGAAGGCATTATGCATTCCTCAGTCGCTGCTTCATCATCCGCAGTGAAGGCACTTTGCATCTGCTAATCACAACTCGAGGGCTGAACCTGACCTGATTCAGATGACACCTAGCCAAATATGTGGTCTGAAAACTTGTTTGCTAAGGGAAAACCAAGTAAATGCAGATTAAGAATAATGTAATACAGTTCGTGCTGGGTTCTCTTTGTAGGGCAGATCCTGTTCCTGCATGTCTACATACTTAAAAAGAAAACACTCTTCTTCTGAACTTGAGCTGCCTCTCTGCACAGCTGAGACATGGAAAGGACAAAACAAAGGCGGTGCTCAGAGTCACAGTGCCCCCAGAACGTCCTCTTACCTGCACGAACACAGCGCTACCCAAATGGTAGCTGGTGCCTGGGTCCTGAGCCGCGCTCAGCGCGCAGCCGAGGTGTCAACGCGGAGTTGTCAGCCCAGACGGGACGAGCTCCGGAGATGGGCGTGCAGGGACAGGAGCACGGGCACAGACACACGCAGACACCCCCTGCGCGCACAGGTTCTCAAGAAGACTTGCTGGTGACAGGGCGGGAATGGACAAAACGCAGCATCTTCTGTTCACCCGTCCCCGTCGGGGTGGGGGAAAACAGAGGGAGAAAGAGAAAAAGAGAGGAGACGAGGAGGAGAGGGGGAGACGGGGAGAGAGAGAGAACAGAGGAAAGAAAGGAGAAAGGAAAGAAAGGAGAAAAGAAAGAAAGGAGAAAAGAAAGAAAGGAGAAAAGAAAGAAAGGAGAAAAGAAAGAAAGGAGAAAAGAAAAAAGGAGAAAAGAAAAAAGGAGAAAAGAAAGAAAGGAGAAAAGAAAGAAAGGAGAAAAGAAAAAAGGAGAAAAGAAAAAAGGAGAAAAGAAAGAAAGGAGAAAAGAAAGAAAGGAGAAAAGAAAGAAAGGAGAAAAAAAAAACCGAGAAAAAAAAAAAAAGAGGAAAGAAAGGAGGAAAAAAGGAGAAAAGAACGGAGGAAAGGAAGGAAGAAAAGAAGAAAGAGAAGAGGAAAGAAACAAAAGAGGAAAGAAAGGAGAAAAGAAAGAAACAAAAAGAGGGAAAAGCCGGGGGGAAAGAGGGGAGGGGAGAGGAGAGGGAAGGACGGGGCCCGAGCAGGATGTGGGGCAGCAGCGGAGCCCGGCGGCAGCGGGAGCCAGGCCGGGCGCCGGGGCGGGAGAGGGGCCGGTCTGCGGCGGCCGCGGGGTTTAAGGAGCGAGGGGAGGGGAAGGGGCTGGGCGGGAGCGCTGCGGGCCCGGGTGCGGAGGGGGCTGGACCCCGGGGTGAGACATGTGGGGTGCGGACACAAGGGGTATATGGAACATCCCGAGCCCCTGCGCTCCATGAGGAGGGGCAGAGACATGGCCCCCCGAGCGGATGGAGAACGGGATGGAGCGGTACGGGGAGGAAATGCCCTTTCTGGTGCAGCAAACAGGTGGCCTCTGCTTTTACCTCCGCCCTGACCTCAGTGTCTAAATAAAAAGCCCTCCGCTGGGATATTTCTGCTGGTATTTCAGCCCTGATTTGTGTACCGGAGCCACTAGTCCTCACCCTCCTCCAGACACAGCCCTCCGTCTCTGCTGTGCACATACCGTACCCTCTCCGCCTTAGGAAGCATTTCCATGGCTGTCCCTGCTGTTTCATCAAGAATGGATGTCCATCAGCATGGGCTGATGTATGGGAGCCAGGATCTAGACCAGGTCATGGAGATGTTCCTGCTAAGATTTTTCCAGTGCAGTGTTGAGGCCTTAAATGTCAGCTCTATGGAGATCAAACACAGCTTTGGTGGCAGGTTATGGTTTTATTGTATCCTGTCTGTCTGCTATATGGTATCAACAGATGCAGAAACTGGTTTCTGTTGGGTTATAGCTCACTCTCCAGCTGAAGGAGCACTGCAGATACCTCCCCACACAGTTTTCAGCTTTCCAAAGGAAAATCATTGACAAAAATCAATCTGCTGTATTCCAAAATTTCTTGGGGAACATGCTTTCACTTTATACATATATATGTATGTGTATGAGTTCAATTTTTAAGGCATGTACACATAATTCCAAAGGTTTGGGGATGGAGAAAATATTGAACATGATTTTTACAAGATTTTTTACATAAATAAAATTAATTTTTAAGATAAATTACTTTAGCATCCCATAGCAGTTACTGATGGGTGGGAGACTGACCTGAACTACATGCTCTTTTACTATTTGGCCTCTCCTACCACATGCCCATTTATGTCTGGCAAGTGCTGGCTCTAAACTAACACATAGGAGGAAGGTCCCACTGCTTCTGTGATCAGGATCATCAGGGACTGTAGCAATAGGACAAGCGGTGATGGGTTTAAACTTAAAACAGGGGAAGTTCAGGTTAGACCTAAGGAAGAAGTTCTTTACTGTGAGGGTGCTGAGGCGCTGGCACGGGGTGCCCAGAGAAGCTGTGGCTGCCCCATCCCTGACAGTGTTCAGACCCAGGTTGAACAGGGCTTGGAGCAATTTGGTCTAGTGTGAGGTGTCCCTGCCCATGGCAGGGGGTTGAAACCGGATGATCTTAAGGTCCCTTCCAACCCAAATCATTCTATGAGCTCTGGGGCTTTGCCTCTGGTTGCTGTGGGAATGGAGTTACACAGGGCGGATTACGTGATGCTCCCAAACTGCACCTGCAGTACTCAGTGAGCTTCAATGGGTCACAGTGCACCTTTAAGGGGTTTCTCCCTGTACAATACCTACAGCAAAATAAACCTTATCCTTTGCATGCTGCCCCTTCTCCAGTTTATTCATACAACTAAAAATCTTTTGACAAATGCAGAGATTAAGTGGAGTCAGTCAAGTCTATTTCAGGTACCAAAGCCTATGGTGCATGCAGCTGAAATGTGTTTAAATGAGGATTTCTGTCCCATGAGACAGCAGTGACAGCTCTCTAGTGCTTTCTGTAAACTCTCTTGCCACTGACATATTATTTCCACTCACCCTGGTCTCCTCCCTACTGCTGCCAACAAGACAAGGTGTAATGAGGTTCTCCTTCGCATGTTATTAAGACCAATTCATGGCCATACTGCCCATTTGTAAGAGACCTGTTTCATTTATCAGTTCCCTTCTTCCCTGGGCAGAACCATTCCTTATCTTCTCTGTGTGTACAGAAAGACTTTGCTAATGAAGAAGGATCATCACCATTGCTGTTCCCTTTCAGGTTTCCTGCAGGGAACATTACCTCAATACAAATGAGAGCCCTTCAGCAAAGCACTTTGGTGCATTTACTGAATTGGGACTTGACGTTAGTGTTCATAGTGTGGCTGTTTAAAATTTCTTTGTATGATTGCATTTTAGGCACAAGTTAGTAGAAAATCTGTTCAAAGGAATGAAAGAAAAGTCTGTGAGTGAAGGAAGGTGAAAGATTTCTACGGGATGCACAGCCTGTTTGACCTCTGCCCAGCTTTTGCAGTGATGGCACAGTTTATTCACAGTTTTAACACCAGAATAAGTGCACAAAAAAAACAGATGCAGTATCTAATTCTGCATGTGCATCTATAAACCTGAAACAGGATCATCTGTCTCAGACTGCTCCCATTCCAGCATTCACAGACTGCATCAAAAGAAACAGGAGGATAGGGGATTGCTCATCTCTGAACCGAAGCATCAAACCCAGATTTTTCCCATCATAAGGTGCTGCAGTATCCATGCTGAATTTCTGCACACATTTTTCTTCAGTCTGCTTTGGTTTTCAACCCAATATTTGATTAAATTCATCTTCACCTCATGTCAAAATGTTAAGCCTATGGGATGTGGCAGTTTTTTCCCTAAAGCTTCACCTTGCCAAGAATTTGGTGACACTAACAGGAAAGGGATCTTTATACCAGCACATCAGCTTGATCAGCTGTAAGAGATTAAACCAAGTGGTGTATTGAGGATGAGTGTTTCATACAGTGAAAAAACCCTAATGCCCTTATTCTGTCTTTACCAACAGCCTAATATGTATTTATATTTTGCAGCAGTTACTATTTCAGCCACTGCATGTAGTAAGTATCTGTCAACATACTTCAGGCAGGCTCAGTTGTTAAAGCTGTTGCTTCTCTTTACATTGTACCAAAGTGATGAAGAGCAAGGAAATAAATCCTCTTCACAGATATTTTGTCTTCAGTGATCTGGAGGGAAAAACTGTTTTAAGTTGTATGTAGATGTAGATTTATGTATCAATGTGTAGATGGTAATTGATGATGCTCTCTTATTAGGATTTCTACTGGAAACAGCACTGAACCAGCAGCTCAGAGGGCTATGACAACCATTGATGCACAGATATATAACTCCATGTATGTAACATATATAACCGTATATGTATATTTAACATGTATAAATGTTTGCCCACATTTTGCATTTTTTTGTGTTCTGATCGTGAGCCTTTAATTTCCAGGTTCAGCCTGGGTTAGGAATACAAGATATGACTGTACCATGATAGGAAGAAATCTGTGTAGCCTGATACCTTATCCTCAGGAATGGATGCATCAGCAGGTGTGTAAGAAAACAATAATCACTCCACAATATTCCCCCAGAGTAGTTCCTCAGTCTGCAGTCGTAGGATTTCCTCACAAAGACATAGTGTGTGGCTTGAACATCTCACCGCCCTTTCTTCTTCAGTAAATTTCATCCACATTGGAATCCACATAAATATTACTTCCAATCATTTTGTGGCAACGTGTTCCTCAATAGTTCAATCCCAGTCTGCAAATCACAGTGCCTTCACTGCCTGAAACAGCTTGGTTATAGACAAGACATAACCGTATCACATAACCATCAGCCAGTTCTTTCTACAGTAACTTCCCTGCAGTAGTGCAGTGCTGTTTAATACTGACTGGTTAAAGGCGCCTCAGGGCTCTGACAGGTTTCTTTTCCAAATTTCCTAAAAATTTTGGTGCTGGAAAGACTCAGATCAGTGGCTGTGTGTTGGCAACTCATAAATTCCTAGGAAACATGTCCTGGGTTCAGCAGTAGCAGACATTTTTCTCCTTCTTGGTAGCTGGTGCAGTGCTGTGTTTTGACTTTCGGCCTGGGAACAGAGCTGATAACACTGATGTTTTGGTCTGGCCAAGGACTTTGTGAGTCTCATGCTCTACCAGGGAGGAGGGGAAGCCGGGAGGAAACAGAGACAGGACACCTGACCCAAACTGACCAAAGAGGTATTCCATACCACAGCACGTCATGCCCAGGGTGTAACTGAGAGTGACCCGGAAGGGCTGGCTAGGGACTGCAGGGTTGGAGGAGGTATCGGTCGGTGATTGGTTGGACTGGGGGGGGGGCAAGTTATCGGTCATCTGGTGGTGAGTTGTTATATTCTCTTCCCTTGTTATTTCCTTTATCATTATTATTATTGGTGGTAGCAGTAGTGATTTGTGTTATACCTTAGTTACTAAACTGTTCTTAACCCATGGGAGTTGCATTCTTTTCCGTTCTCCTCTCTGTCCCTCCAGGAGTAGGGGGGGGAAAGAAGGGGAGGAGTGAGTGAACGAGCTGACTGACTGGTTTTAAACCACGACACAAGGAAATACATCACTGGGGAATACTCCTGTGCCTTTTATACTTTATATATATTATTTTGTGAACATTATGCATTATAGTCCCAAATGGCTTACATTTCAAGGCATGAAGCAGATTCAAATGGTCTCTCTTAGAAAAAAGAGAGATATTTCTATCTAGCATAGAAATATATTCTTTTTCTGCAGTGTAGGATTTTCTATTCCAAAACCTATTAAAAGCAATGAAGGAAAACTACTAAATTCAGCAGTACAATATGAGCTCTCTCATGATGCGTTATGCATCGCATGCTCTATCATGTTACTGTGCTCTATGTAGCGGTTTAGCTTGTTATAGGTTATAGGGTTTATATGCTGTATGTGTCATGACACTATGCTGTGTCACTCTTACTTGTTATTATCTTACTTCATTGTTGTTGGTGAATTACAGGATTTGTAACTCCCAAATCCTGACTTATAAATAATTCCTTTCTGATGAGCATTACATGCAGCACTTTGTCCAGTACTGAAAGATACAAAGTCATGAATTATGAAATCCTCACAGTTTAGTGAAAAGGTTTATAAACTTCATAGAAGATATAAATTCCTAGTAATCCTACAGTGATTGATCACCTGGCTCCCTCCACAATACTCTGCAAAAGCAATGCAAGAGCAAAACATGTAATTTAGTTCTAGTTAGTTATATAAATGTCATAGCTATATAAGTATCAAATTTAAATAAGTATGATTTAATATTGCAGATTAAGACTACTGGTAAATTTACTTGCTTCTGCAAATCAGATAACTCATTATAGGTGACAGTAAAGTTCTACAATGAAATGCTGTTTCTTCTCTCCACCTATAGGTGATAAACTTCTATGGTGTGTTCTGGAGCAAGATAATCACATCACATTTGAAATCAGGACACTTCTAATGATATTGATACAGTGAAAGAAATTCTTCTGAATATGTCTATGACTCATCAATGAACTGCAAAATTGAACTTGCCTGATGGCCTAGCACTGAACAGTTTTCTTCCTCTTTATTGAACATTTCAAGTATTCGCCTGGAGCACACTTCAACTTCATGTTTCCTTGTAATGTGGTAAATCACACCAATACCTCTTTATTGGCATTTCAGTGAACCTGGGCAAAGTGGATGCAGCTTTGGTTGCTGAAAGTAAACCCTAAATTCAAGATCTCCTTGTTTGTTAGGACAGTGAGACACCTCTCTTTCTCTTTGTATCTCTGCATCATTACAATCAGCAAAGAATCTGGAATTCCCCGTTCCTAGTTACTTTACAAACACTGAGCTCAAAGGCATTAGGGACTGTAGTGTTAGGGCAAGGCGTAATGGGTTAAAACTTAAACAGGGGAAGTTTAGATTGGGTATAAGGAAGAAGTTATTTACTGTGAGGGTGTTGAGACACTGGAATGGGCTGCCCAAGGAAGTTGTGAATGCTCCTGACAGTGTTCAAGGCCAGGTTGGACAGAGCCTTGGGCGACTTGGTTTAGTGTGAGGTGTCCCTGCCCATGGCAGGGGGGTTGAAACTGCATGATCTTAAGGTCCTTTCCAACCCAAACTATTCTGTGATTCTATGATTCTATTATATATGCCCATATTAGACCCCTATGTTGAAGAGCACCTGTCCATTACTGTGTGCAATTCCTCTTTAAACACAAGCAAAGAGGTTTTTTTTCAGTCTCTCCTTAAGAATGTAATGCAGACTGAGAGAAAAAGTACATGCTATATACTGTCTTTCTAGGTAAACTTGCATATATTCTCTCTTTGAAACTAATAATGTGTTGAAAACAGTTATTCTTTGAATAGAGACAAGTATAACAAGAGAAACAATTAAAGAATCACAGAATCATTTAGGTTAGAAAAGACATTTAAGATCAAGTCCAACCATGAATCTAACACTGCCAAGTCCACCACTAAACTATGTCCCTAAGCACCACATCCACACATCTTTTAAATGCCTACGGGGATGGCAACTCAACCACTTCACAGGGCAGCCTGTTCCAATGCTCGACAACCCTTTTGGGGAAGATATTTTTCCTGATACCCAATCTAAACTGCTCCTGGAGCAATTTGAGGCCGTTTCTCTTTGTCCTGCTGCTTGCTACTTGGGTAAAGATACCCAGAAGAGGAAAAGACAAAATTATGACTCTAAAGTTAAGGGCACCAATGTAGATATAAAATACTGTAACCTATGTTTTGAACAAGCCCGCTAACCAGCTTCACATCCTTATGGCCACTCAGGGTCTTGTAACAATAACTATCAGAAAAGAAATTTATTCTGATATCATAATCAGCATAATGATCCTTATTTGTGGTGAAAAATCCTTTATAAACAGTTAATCTGAATAGGTTTTTTTGTTGTGGTTGGCATATCCTGCAACAGCTTCATGTCAGTAAAACTCATTCATGTGCTGAACATCCCTGCTTAATTCTAGAACTACACTTGAGAATTTATAACTGAACTTACCAGCAGTGTGGAAGCAGTAAATTAGATGTAAGAGACTGTGTATGTCATAAACAAAGGAAATGCACGCGAGTGAACAGTAATGTGGATGTAAAACCTTTCACAATGCACATTTGAGATGAGGCTATTATTTCTATACAAAGGAGATGAGCATCCTAAGCAAGTGCTAATCATACATTTCCTTTGCACTATGCCAGCCTCTGTTCTCGTATGTAAAATGGTTGGAGGCTGATGTATTTTACCCTATCTACCATAGATCCCCATGCTTACACCACCCAAGTGTCCTTCTCGTAAAGTCATTTTAAAAGATGATAAATATTTCTATAACATTTTTCTCCGTATATTTTCAATGCAAAATAACATTCTCAATGCAGAAATAACTTTCCAATGTGAATAATTTCTTATCTTGGTACCTTCTGGGCCTATAAATGATATTTTGTATCCCACTGGGAGGCAAAAATGTCATTTTAACTGAAGATAAAAGTCAAATTTCTTCTCCCATGACTTCCAGAAAACAAAGTCCCATAGATTTTTATATACAGAAGACAAAAATAATAACCCAGATTGAATATGGCTTATTCATGGCCTCAAGCCAAGACAAACATAGAAATACATTTCTAAGGAGTAAGTTTGAGATATGAAGATTATATTCTCATATAGGGTAGCTTATGGTAAATGGCAACTGCCTAATGTTTTTTCTAGATTTGAAATATTACAGTTAGTCTGGGGAGAAAGGTTAGAGGGTATTGAACTGGTGAACTGGTCAAAGAGAAATACTATATGAATTTTACATGGATATCTATAACTCATGTATAACGTGTTTACTAGAAAGAGCCTTTTCTTTCCCTTTCCGTTAGACTTCCAAATACAGAGAAAAATCAGTGTCAGCAACATGACAACAGTTGCACCCATTTACTGGCTGAGCAAGGTGGTGAAAAAAAACCAACATGACAACAGTTGCACCCATTTACTGGCTGAGCAAGGTGGTGAAAAAAAAACAACTATGAATATAAAATACATTTTCAAATTGAAGAGTTGATTGTATTTCTTTTGGTTCCGATTAATATTAATATTAACTTACTGACATAACATCTGAAAAGAGGCATTAGAAGAAGAGATATTTTGAGAGAGGAGAGGACTGAAGACAAGGTTTGTCCTATCAGACAGTGAGATGAGTTGAGGTAAAAGTGAGGAGGAGAGTGACTTTGAAGATTATTCTGTGCATATAATACAGCACACAGCTGAGTGATACAGGCTGTATTGCTGGATGCAAAGGGCTGCACGTTTAGTCTTCAGACATACTGTACAATAGGAACAGATGGAAAATTTAGGAGGAGAAAAAGCTGTGAGGTTTCTGAAGGAACACTAAAGAAGCTTGAATTTCACAGGGTGCAGATCAGGCAGCTTAGGGCAAGGTGACAGGACGACTTAGTAGAGTAGTAAGCCAGAAGAATGATTTGACTGGTTGTGTTTTGCAGACTGCGGGACAATGAATGTGTTTTAGAAATTGCAAGAACATAAGAAGAGCTGTACTGAGTCTGACCAAAGTCACACTTAGCCCCTAATCTTGGATCCACTAATAGACAATGAGACATGCCTAGAAATAAAGCAGAGCAAACCTACAGTGAAGCTTTCCCAGAATAATCTCCCTTTCTCCAGTAATTTGTAGTTTTGTTTGCTCATAGATGAGAGGGTGGTATCTAACAACTTTCAGTGGGTTTCTCCCTCATGAAATAAACAACTCCTTTTTTGAACACATGCAGACTTATCCTCAAAACTTTACCACATTGTGCAAAGAAAAACTCCTTCTATGTATTTGACATCTGCTAATTTTATTTGATGATCCTTAGTACCTTACTTAGACTAGAGTGCAATCCTTTCTTGTTTGACACCTCCATATTATACATGATTTTTTTCATAGTCCTCTTCAGTCTTCTTTTCTTGCAGGATAAAGAACTGTAGCTGATTTGCTTGATCTTCATATAAATGCCTTCTCAAATATCTATCACTGCCAGTCTTCTCTGTATCTTTTCAAATTACAGTTTACCTATATTAAGATGGGAAATAGTTTGGGAAGCAACAAGGGTCACTGATCATGATTTTCTCATGCTAAGATTTATTTGGTGACTTAATGTTTATTGCTTTCTTCTCTATTCTTTCCCTCATTATTACGACATGCTCTTTTCATTGACTGCTATTGAGCATTTCATAGACATATCTAATATAATCCCAAAACCTTGTTCTAGCAACTGAGTCGGAGTTTATCACTCTGTGTATACATTTGGGGTTGGTTTCCCATGTGCACACTTTCATATTTATCTATAAGGAATTTCATACGTGTTTTACTTCCCAGTCCTTCAGTGTCGTGAAGCCCTTCTGTAACTCTCTGCAGTTGGTTTATCTCTCTTCTAACATTAACGATATCATACTATTAGAGAGTTTTGTATCTTTGTTATTCAGCTCTCTTTCTAGGACAAGATCTCCCACCAACGCCAGTGAGATTCCATGTGTAACCTCTGACCACTGTGAAGCTGGGCACTGTGCTACACACTGTGGAAAGCTGTAAGTAAGGTAGAAGTTTGCCACTTGCAATGTGAAGGGGGAGTGAAAGACTGGCAGCAGTTTCCAGCTTTTACTGATCAAGAGTAATTGCTGTCTGGGAAAGTGGCATACATGTAAAACTGAATCTGCTTGTTAAATTCCTGAAGTCATTTGCTGTTCGGAGAAAGGTTTGAATCTCCCCAGATCACTAGAGATCTTTTCCCTGAAATATGGATGGAAAAAGCAGAGGTGCTGTCCAAAGCAAAATTCTGGTTTAGCAAGTGAATTATGTAGTCTTGCTCCCTTGATGGTCTGATAAGCTGTACTACGTGAAATTTACTTCTGCATCAGCAATGGGGAAGCATCATAGAATCATAGAATCATTTAGGTTGGAAAACACCTTTAAGACCACTGAGTCCAATCATGAGCATAGCACTGTCAAGTCCATAACTAAACCATGTCCCTAAGCACCACATCTACACATCATTTAAATGCCCTTGGCAGCCTGTTCTAATGCTGAACAACCTTTTTGGGGAAGACATTTTTCCTAATACCCAATCTAAACCTCCCCTGGGGCAACTTGAGGCCATTTTTTCTTGTTCTGTCACTTGTTATTTGGTAGAAGGGACCAACCCTCACCTCACTGCAACCTTCTTTCAGGCAGTTGTAGAAAGCCATAAGGTCTCCCCTGAGCTTCCTTTTCTCCAGGCTAAGCTACCCCAGTTTCCTAAGTGTTTTTCATAAGGCTTGTGCTCTTGACACATCACCAGCTTTGCTGCACTTCCACTCTTCCCCAAGCCTGTAGCATTGTGTGTGGGTTTTGTGGCCTCACTTTGTCTTGTTGAACCACATACCACTGGCAACAGCCCATCAATCCAGCCTGTCCAGATCCCTCTGTAAAGTCTTCCTACCCGCAAGCAGATCAACACTCCCGTTCAACATCTGGGAGTTTCCTGGGGTAAAATCAGACATAACCTTAGGAAGATCATGGAAAAGGAAAGCAGTTAGTTGTGTTAGGGATGTGCACAGCCCCTTTGAAAGTCTCCAGAAAACAAAATGTACCATAAAACAAGCTGATGAAATCCTGGAGGAGGATAAATAGCCAGGCTACGGGAAAAGAAGTCAGCAATGGTTTTCTGGATTAGCCATTAGTGCTTTGTCCCACAGATGGGTGGGAAAAACTCAGCATCAAAATAAAGTAAAAAGCCTTACTAAAAGTATTTCCAGAATTCCCAACATTTTTAATGTGAAAATTTTAATTTTCAGGACTTCTGCTAAAAACAAAACTTTGTGAAGCAATTCCATCCTTTTTTTAAGATTCTCCACAAAACACATTTTTGATCAAGGCCCCTTATCTACGCTGTGCACAGAATAAATGTCTGACCTTCAGGTATAAGTTTCCCAGGATACTCAGTTCTGACATGCATGAAGGAAGGCAGTGTACTTTGGGTCTATCTTGGGCAAGGCCAGACCCCTTTCTGGTAGAGACAAATGTGGTAAGCATCAGACAGAACAATCAGTCATGATCAGGAAGTACAGCTAAAAAAATGGGAAGGCAGATTTGACCTTTACCACCTCTCTGCCCTCACAAATGCCAGAGCAGTTGAAGAATTGCTCTTGTTTCATCGGAGGATACATTGATCTCTGTCTGGTCTTTTCATCTTGTTCTGTTCCTTTCACTGGGTTATGTGGCTCCCCATTACTACAGATTCTTCATGGACTTTTTATAGCTCTCTCACTAGTGATGAAAAGAAATATTACAATGGAGCCAAAAACTGGCTCAGTCATTTTAGTGAAGTATTCGACACAGGTTAAAAAAATGTATCCCTTCGGATCTAACTCATTCTCAAAGGAAGCCTGAGACCTTTCCGTTGCTTCTGTCAATGCTGAATGTTCCTCTCCTACACTGAAAAGTTAGGTCCTATAGTTTCTGATTACTGTAGGATGTCATAAACTAAGCAAAATATCAGCAGTGAGCACAGCAGCACAGTTATATTCTGTCCAACACAGTCTTAGAGAGAGTCTGCAGTGTCATTTACAGAACTCAAAGGAATGGTAATGCTACATGCTAAATCAATGAGCTTCATTCCACAAGTGTGTATAGAATTCACCTTACTCTACAAAAATATGCATGTTGTCAGGGCATTGATACCAAAGAGTCTTGCAAGTTTTGAAGCTTCCCTATATTAACTTTCCATTTCTATGTATTTTTTGAGGCACATGGACTGGGTTTGCCCAGTTCATCAAATGAACCTGATAACTTAGAACGTCCCAGTGGAAATCTGCTGTCGTGGTTTAAACCCAGTCAGGTAATTCGTTCGCTCACTTCCCCCCCCGCTTTCTTGCCCTCCCCCTGTTCTCGGAGGGACGGAGAGGAGAGTCAAAAGAATGCAACTCCCACGGGTTGAGATAAGAACAGTTTAGTAACTAAGGTATAACACAAATCACTACTGCTACCACCAGTGATAATAATGATAAAGGAAATAACAAGGGAAGAGAATACAACACCTCAGCACCAGCTGACCGATAACTCGCCCCCAAGCCCGACCAAGCTCCGACCGATACCTCCTCCAACCCTGCAGTCTCCCAGCCCTTCCGGCTAACTCCCAGTTACATCCTGGGCATGACGTGCTGTGGTATGGAATACCTCTTTGGTCAGTTTGGGTCAGGTGTCCTGTCTCTGCTTCCTCCCGGCTTCCCCTCCTCCCTGGCAGAGCATGAGCCTCACAAAGTCCTTGGCCAAACCAAAACATCTCTATCAGTTCTGTTCCCAGGCCGAAAGTCAAAACACTGCACTGCACCAGCTACCAAGAAGAAGAAACATGACTGCTACTGCTGAACCCAGGACATCTGCCTAACCTGGGTAATGATAGTGTTTTCTTAATACTTGACAGTTATTAAAGTTAGTATGTTTTTCCTAAATATCTTTTGCTATGACCGAAGACATATGTGGCCTCTGCAGAATGAAATGGGAAAATCTAATTGTTACTTCTTTAAAACAAAGAAATTGTCTGATTAAGACAAGGGGTGATGGGTATAAACTTCAACAGGGGAAGTTAAGGTTACATATAAGGAAGTTCTTTACTATGAGGGTAGTGAGGCACTAGAACAGGTTGGCCAAAGAAGTGGTAAATGCTCCACCCCTGGCAGCGTTCAAGGCCGGGTTGGACAGAGCCTTGGGTGACATGGTTCAGTGTGAGGTGTCCCTGCCCATGGCTGGGGGTTGGAACTGGATGATCTTAAGATACTTTCCAACCCGAACCATTCTATGATTCTATAATTCTATACTTTCAAAAGCTTTTGCCAGCCTTGTTGCTTTTTGCTCATACTTATTTAATTAGTCTCTTGAAGTCTATGTCAGACCTGCACATACTCGTCCATTCATAAATCAACATGAATAAAGAGAAATAACTTAATCTCAATTTTCTTTCTACTGTCATGGTGTTAGCTGTACATTTACTGAAATTCATTCTCTTCTATCATCCAAGCTTTTAATGAAGATTGTTCACTAATTGGATTCAGTACAGACTCTGCTAGGAGCCTACTCAGCATCTCCACTCAAACTGTGTACTTTTGGGAGTGACTTTCCAATCTGTTATCCACACATCATCTTTTACTTATTGTGTATATCACATCAGGCCTTGACAAAAGCCAGCAGAATTCAGGAAGTGCCATTATGTCACTTCCCCTGTATCTACTAATCCATTATTTCTGAAGGAAGATGACTGAATTGATCTAATGGGATGTGACAGATTTCTGCACCGAACAATTTAGCACCCTGAGAACTTGAACAAGCTTCATGAGTGAGGATTATACCATGCATTTAAAAGTGGACATAAACTGTCAGACTCGAAAGCATTAGGCATTCTCTCTCCCATGGAATTAAAACACTTCCCCATGCCCACGGCATCCCACAGTGATTATTTATGAGCTTAATGATGCCTTCTTTAAATGTCAAAGATGACAACTCTCAGACAGAAAATACTGCCCTGGATGACCTATGGGTCTGTTTGCTCCTGTGGTGCAGATGGGATGTGAAATATTTTTCAAAGTCCTCTTTTAAAGTACTTTTGTGGATTGGTTCACATTCCAAATATAAATTCCTATCCAGTTACTTGAAATAAAGGCAAATATATTTCATCCCTTCACCTCTTCACCTGGTGAGGGCATTACACCAGCAAAAAAGAAAGGCTCATGTTGAATTGACAACAGCCATGTGGCAGAACAGGTGCTTTCATTTGCAGACCAAAAGATGTTTATCCAGTACTCTTAATCACTGGCTTTTAACAACACAGTGCTGTGTCCTGTTTCAGGCCTTACTTTACAAGAATGAAGTGGTTGAACTGGACACTATTCAGAAGCTGGATTAATGCTCCAAAGTCAGGAAAAAAATGACATAAAGGAATGGATTGTTTTGCCTAGTGAGGAGGAAATTGAGGATGGATATGACAGAAATCCTGAAATATGTATGAGGTTAAAAGGAGACAGGTAGTAGATTTTTCTGCATACCCATCTGGGTTAGGTCAACAAGCAGTGGACTTCAGTTGTCTTTAGGGAGATAAAGATAAATTGGCAGAGAAAAAAAACAATGTTCACAAAGCTACTGAAATGGATATGAAATCTTTATTCTTGGAAATTGTGGGGGTTTGGTTGGGGTTATTTTAGAAGCTGGAAAAGCACTACTAGAACATATTCATGTGCAGCAGGAACATGGACTAGGTGAGAGTCTCTGGAAGTCCCTTAAGCCCTGTTTTCTGTGATTTACTGTAATACAGTATTCACCCCACAGCTGTGGCTCCCTGGCCATATCTTCACTCCTTTACTGAATGCAGTGGCAAACATCAAATTGTCTGTCAGCTTAGCTATTGCGGAGATGGCAGGGATGGTACCAGTGTGTCAGTTCCACCTATGTCATTTAACACACTTCGGCTCGGCGCCGTTTCCACCCTGTTTTACTTCAGTAGTTGGGAAGAATTGGGATTTATCTACTTTTGTATGCAAAACTGAAAGCTGAAAGATTTTAGGGCATATTTCAGTCAGAAACAACCTGAGTCTAACAGCTCCCAGCTTTTGCAGATTTGCTGGCTTTGCTGTTGAGCACATTCACTTTAATTCACAGATCTGAATGTTCAAGAACTGCAAGATCATCTCACCTGGCATTTCTTGTTTCAACTTCTGCACTCCTACCGAGACAAATGGAATCTCTTTGCTTAAATACATTCAGCATTTTCCCTTTGGTTCTAGGGAAGGGAACAGCACTTACTTTAGCACGGCCTGAAAGGAATCCATCCAGAATAAAAGTGTTAAATACATTAGCACTACCAGTTCGTGAACAGGAGAGTTGAACCAGGAATTGACTGCAGCAGCTTTTCTTTAGGGGATAGTGAATCTTTTCATGTCAGCCAGTTACTTTGACGTATTTGTCCTCCTTGAACTGCACAGGGTTATTTTTATTTCGAATTTCATTAACTAATCCAAAGTGGAAAGAGAGCTGCTGTATTAATCAATAGCCAAAGGAAATCAATCTCAGCTCTTTTCTGCAAACGTGCCGCTGCACTACGTGCTTTCCTTGGGAGAGTTTTATTCTTGACAGAAGCCAGCCATCTGCTGGAATAGTGCTGCAATAACTAGAGGCCAGAGCTGCTTGCTGATGTTTGAAAAGAAAATCCATTTTTTTCGTCAAACCTTATGAAAAATAAGCAGTTTAGTAAAGAAAGTGATGGAACTATGCAGAGACCCCTTAAGAACAGGCTGTTAGACAGGTGTTAAAGGCTGACAGAGATGGGTATGTCTGTGATGAGCAGGGATAGAGCAGAAATCATTAAGCACAGATTCACCATCTATCTGTATGGTGAAAACCATGAAATGAAAACCGGATCACTGAAACCAGCTTCCTCTCAGACCTTCAGAGGAGAAGGAGTAGAACATTATCCTGGTGTGGAACCCACCAGGAGGAGCCAGCCATTGACATTCCTTCCCAAGAAAGCTGTGTCATCTGAAGAATTTACTGCCTTAAAGAGGCAGAGAATTTATCACTGGAAGAGAATTTGGGGATTGTGTAAAATTTAGTATAGAAGGTTTTAAGGGGATTATAGAACTGTGCAAAACATATGATGGGATATTTAGAGGAAGAACTGAAGGTGGGGAAAGGATGGGATTGGGATCAACTGGGGAGAAACAAGAGCAGGGAAATAAAGGGAAAAGGAGCTGGACATGTGCTACCATGTTACTGGTGAGTATATTCGTCTCACTGCATAGACGGTGCTTAATCACTAGAGCATATCCTATATTCTCATGAAATCCTGTTTCCAAATACCCTCTTTATTCTAAACATGTGTCAATGCTAGTGAGCTGCAAGGTAGGCTGACTGGAGACTGGAATAAGAGGTCTGGGTGCCAGCTATTGGAGAAGACCATGGTCAGGGGCTGGGTATTGCACAGAATGAGGGTCCCAGAACAGCATCTGGAGAGACCCACATCTGCTCTTGTGAGACTCCACTTGGAACACTGTGTGCAGTTTTGCTGTCTCCAACATAAGATGAACATGGAGTTGTTGGAGCAAGTCTAGAGGAGGTCCACGAGGATGATCAGGGGCTGGAGCACCTCCCATATGAAGACAGCCTGAGAAAGTTGGGCTGTTCAGCCTGGAGAAAAGAAGCTGCATGGAGACATCAGAGCAACCTTCCAGTATCTGGAGGGGGCTACAAGGATGCTGGAGAGGGACTCTTCACTGGGGACTGTAGCAATAGGACAAGAAGTAATCAGTTTAAACTTAAACAGGGAAAGTTCAGGTTGGATATAAGAAAGAAGTTCTTTATTTCTTTGTGGAACAGGCTGCCCAGAGAAGTAGTAAATGCTCCATCCCTGGCAGTGTTCAAGGCCAGATTGGACAGCTTTGGTCTAGTGTGAGGCATCCCTGCCCATGGCAGGGGGTTTGGAATGGATGATCTTAAGGTCCTTTCAATCAGCAGCCTTCAATCCTGATCAGCCAGAGGGGAGGAGAAATTTGAGCCATATTCCTCATGTTTCTGTGGGTACTTGGTTTGTTCATGTGGATGTCAATGAAACAATAAAAGCAGTATGTCTTCATTGGTCTGTGTGTCTGAGTATATGTGGGACCAGTAGTGTGTGTGAATGTGTGTGTGTGTTTATAGGAACACATGCACAACCTCAGCCGAGGCTGGACCTGGGAACACACAACTGCAGCAGCCTCAAAGCTATTGGGCTGAGAGAGGAGCCCAGCAGGTTTGGTTACCTCTGGCAAAATGGGAGTGAATTTCCAAGTCTGATCCTTTGGTAACTAGGGCCAAGGGACAAATATCAGGGGCATCTAAGTGTCTTCACAGAATGTGAACCAACACAGCATGTGTTGCTTGATGAGAAGCTCCACATGATCTGTCAGTGTGGGCTCGCAGCCCAGGGAGCCAACCATGCCTGGGCTGCACCAAAAGAAGCGTGATCAGCAGGTCAAAGTAGGTGATCCTGCCCCCCTACTCCACTCTCATGAGACCCCACCTGAAGAACTATGTTCAGCTCTGGGGCAACAACACAAGAGGGTTGTGGACCTGCTCAACCTACTCCAGAGCAGTCCATGAAGATGATAGGAGGGCTGGAGCAGCTTTCATATGAAGAGAGGCTGAGATAGCTGGGGACAAGAGAAGGCTCCAGGGAGACCTTAGAGCACCTTTCAGTGCCTAAAGGGGGCCTGAAAAAAGCTAGAGAGGTACTTTTTGCAAGGGCATGTAATGATAGGATGAGGGAGAATGGATTTGAACTGAAAGAAGGTAGATTTAGGTTAGATATTAGGAAGAAATAAATGCTTCACTATGAGGGTGATGAGTCACTGGAACAGGCTGCCCAGAGAAGCTGTGGATGCCTCATAACTGGAGGTGTTCAAGCTTGTTTGATAGCGCTTGGAGCAACCTGCTCTAGTAGAAGGTGTCTCTGCCCATGGCAGAGAGTTGGAACCAAATGAGCTTTAAGGTCCCTTCTAACCCAAACTGTTCTATGATTCTATATATTCTGTTTTCAAATGTAACTAAAGGAGGAAGAAGGAGGCAATGGAATGAACTGATAAACATATTCACCTAGGAAACTAGCACGACTGCATTTTTATTCTTTTCCTGATGGAATATATAGCTCCTGGTCCCAAGTTTGTCTTCAGTACTTGCCACCATAGTCAGATGAAGAAGGATCAGGTTAAGAATGCTCTGCTTTATGCCCCATAGTTTGAGTTGATACTTAGTAATGCTGCGGGAAGCTATATATCAGAAGCAAAAGGCTGAATATAGTGCTTCAAGGCAAAGCTGATGAACATCTTTACTTGGGTAGAGAGGTGTATCCTGATAGCTAATGGAGCTGAAATAATAATGACTTGCTTAATAGCATCTGGCAGTAACCTGGTGCAGCAGTGCTTAGAAATGACAGCTTGATGATAGGACAAACTGGTTGATTTACCAAGTGAATTACCACTGGAAGTGCACCTAGACCTCAAACTGTGATCTTTAACTTAACATCAAAGTTTACTTCTCTCCTGCACAACACTGGCTTGCTTACATTTTCATTACATTCCATTGACAGGTCTCTAAAATGAGCAAATGATGAACAGGAAACTAGGTGATGGAAAAACATTAATTGAATTATAGACGTGAAAAAGGATCCTCATTTTCAAGAGGAAACATAAAGAAATCTTCCACATCTCTGCTCCTAATGCAGCAGTCTTGGGTTGTTGGGACTGAGAGCTTATTAAATGTGACTTTACATCCTTCTGCCTCTGGATACAGAGATTGTTTTGCTGGTGGGGTGACTAGATCAGGGACCGCCACTGGGTTTCCTGTCTATGGAAGGGTGATGGAGCTTCTCTCTGTGCGCCCAGCTTGGCATCATTGTGCCCACTGGGAATTTTCATTGATGGCAAAATAGTCTCACAGGTACAACGTGGCCTCTGGAAAGACAGTGAATGCAGAGCATGGTCCCCGCCATCCATGTGAGCGTCCTGGGACGCCTCTGGAGGGTACCGGGTGTACGGGGTGCCTGCGCCAGGCGCTGGCCATGGTGCTGAAGGGCGGCCTCGGTGCGGAGAGGCTGGGATGCTCCGTGCCGGCTGCAGCTGCCCTAGCGCAGCACAGAGCTGAGTCCCTCAGCCAAGCTGGGGGGGCGCCGGGGGGAAAACGGGTTCCAGACAGGGCCAAATGCGGCACAGGCAGAGGAGGAGGAAGCCAAGGAGGGAGCAGCAGCAGTAGGACCCCGAGGGAGGGGGGAGGAGGAGGAGGAAGCAGGAGGTGCTGCAGGCCAGGAGAAGGGATCCCCTCAGCCCTGCAGAGACCCCACGGGAGCAGAGACGCCCCTTGCAGCCCGGGGAGGGGCCCACGCCGCAGGAGGGGGTTATTTCCTATGTCCCTAAGGCCAGATGAACCCACCACAGCACCCAAGTGGAAGAAGCCCCAAGCTTAGTCTGACTTCACTGTTGTCCCAGATTGATGCAGGAGGTTGAGCTGCAGAGCTCCTGAAGTCGAGGACAGGCTGTGACTCTGTGTTAGACTCAGTGTTATATGAAGGGAATCAAGACATGCCCCATAGATAAAACAACAGTGACACAATGGTTACTTAAACACAGCCTCCCAATATCAACCGCACTTCTCCAGGGACAATAGACCTGACACTCCAGATGGACACAGCAGGAGATTTGACCTGATGTCCATGAATTAGGTGGAAATTAAATGACGCATAATCTAAGCACACTTAAAATAAATGTCCTGCAAAGCACAACCTCTCCTGGACATTTTTGTAGCACCCTGGACCTCCCTTTTCATGATCACACATTCACCCCCATATTCCACCGAAGAAAATATCGTGCACACAGCTCCACTGCCTCTCAGGGGGAGTTGTGTGCACCCTTGTGGGGAGAGGATTCAGGAGTAAAGGGATAAAGCTGGACCTCGGAAAGACCCTATGGTGGGGAGAAGACATTGTTTAAATCTTTTTGTCTTTGTTTCTTACTACCAGAATCTACTTTAATTTTCCCTGTTTCAAGTCTATTTTGCCTGTGACAGTAGAATCATAGAATCATAGAATAGTTAGGGTTGGAAAGGACCTTAAGAGCATCCAGTTCCAACCCCCTGGCCATGGGTGGGGACACTGCACACTCAACCATGTCACCCAAGGCTCTGTCCAGCCTGACCTTGAACACTGCTAGGGATGGAACATTCACCACTTCTTTGGGCAGCCTGTTCCAGCGCTTCACCACCCTCACAGGGAAGAACTTCTTCCTTATATCTAAACTGAACTTCCCCTGTTGAAGTCTAAACCGATCACCCCTTGTCCTATTCCTACAGTCCCTGATGAAGAGGGTAATTGGTAGTGATCTTCCTTTTCTGATCTCAGTGCAGAAACTGGAAATCATGGAATCATAGAATCATAGGATAGTTAGGGTTGTAAAGGACCTTAAGATCATCTAGTTCCAACCCCCCTGCCATGGGCAGGGACACCTTACACTAAATCATATCACCCAAGGCCTTGTCCCACCTGGTCTTGAACACTGCCAGGGATGGAGCATTCACAACCTCCCTGAGCAACCCATTCCAGTGCCTCACCACCCTAACAGCAAAGAATTTCTTTCTTATATCCAATCTAAACGTCCCCTGTTTAAGCTTTAACCCATTACCCCTTGTGCTATCACTACAGTCTCTAATGAAGAGTCCCTCTCCACATCCCTATAGGCCCCCTTCAGAAAATGGAAGGCTGCTATGAGGTCTCCACACAGCCTTCTCTTCTCCAGGCTGAACAGCCACAACTTTCTCAGGCTATCTTCATACGGGAGGCTCTCCAGTCCTCTGATCATCCTCGTGGCCCTCCTCTGGACTTGTTCCAACACTTCCATGTCCTTTTTATGTTGAGGACACCAGAGCTGCACACAATACTCCAGATGAGGTCTCACAAGAGCAGAGTAGAGGGGCAGGATCACCTCCTTCCACCTGCTGGTCACGCTCCTCTTGATGCAGCCCAGGATACGGTTGGCTTTCTGGGCTGCAAGTGCACACTGAAGCCGGTTCTTGTTCATTTTCTCATCGACCAGCACCCCCAAGTCCTTCTCCGCAAGGCTGCTCTGAATCTCTTCTCTGCCCAACCTGTAGCTGTGCCTGGGATTGCTCCCACCCAGGTGTAGGACCTTGCACTTGGCATGGTTAAACTTCATGAGTTTGGCATCAGCACACCTCACAAGTGTGTCAAGGTCCCTCCGGATGGCATTCTTTCCCTCCAGCGTATCAACCGAACCACACAGCTTGGTGTCATCAGCAAACTTGCTGAGGATGCACTCAATCCCACTGTCCATGTCAGCCACGAAGATGTTAAACAAGACCGGTCCCAACGCCGATCCCTGAGGGACACCACTCGTTACTGGTCTCCAGCCGGACATTGAGCCGTTGACCACAACTCTTTGTGTGCGGCCATCCAACCAGTTCTTTATCTACCGAGTGGTCAGAAAAGCTCCCTCCCATCTTTCATTTTGTGGCAAGTTAACAACTCTATACTTCCTCTATACTTCCTTCTTCATTAAGTGATCTGTAATCAAGAACTGCTGTTCAGTATTTCCCCCCACACTCTCATGCTAAGTCTGCGTGTACATCTTAAAATGTACAGCCTGGAAAAAGCAAACACTAGCCAAACAATTCAGCCAAGTCACCTGAAGTCAGGATTCCAGAAAGGATGTTACTTTTACAGCCTGAGTGAATTTCACCTAGGACTTCCGGAGTTTTGCTTTTGAGGCGTTTTTTAGTTCCTCCAGTCTGAGCTGAAATATCTCTTGCTGTGTGTTTGACTCATCTCCAACATACAGTGTAGCACTATTAGAATAAATCAGGTGTCCATCAGGAGTTGGGTAGGTGTAGCTGCAGGAGGCCTAAGGAGAAAAGATTGCCTCAGAAATTCACTGAAGTCCTGCTGATAGACTCCCATTGACTACAAAATCAGATAGAAAGTCTTGGTCACACCACAACCTTATTCGCTCTTTGCTCATCCCAACATTACTGGGCTTTTTGGATCTTTCTTGCTCTGAAAACCTGGCAGATGCTTTCACAAGGGGCTTGCATGCTGCTTTCTATTCCTTACTGGGTCAGAAACACTCAAAAGGCCTTTCAGAGCTTCTGTTCCTATTTCCTGCAGGAATTAGCAAGAAAAGAAATATAAGGAAGAAAAATGCACTCTATTTTGTACCTCTAACATCCCATCATTTGGCTTTGCTTGTGGGTTTAGCTAGAAGCTCCACACATCCTTTATTTTACCTGAACTAATTTCAGCTTCTGTTGCTACAATAAATATCTGGAGACAGAGGAAGTGTCAGCAGCCTGCCCAGTGTAGAAGTCTATATACTCAAGGAACAAAGTTAAAAGTACCCTCTGCTAATGATTTTCCAGCATTGCTCCTTTTGTTGACACTCCTGCTGCAGTTGCTGAAAGCATGTCACCCCCAGGCCCTCGGTGAATATTCAGAGGAAACAATTATGTTTAAAATCATGTCTCTCACAAACTGAGAATTAAGGCAACCTGTTGGTACAAACAGAGAGCATTAGCACATTGATCCCAAAGGCAAGCATGGTGCCAGCTCATTCCTGAAGTTGTATGGCTGCTTTCCAAGAGGTTTAATATGCCCAGGTGAGCAAGAGAAATCAGAGCTGGTGTTTAAACACTTACAGCCCCACACTAACAAGTAGAAATCCCAGTTTAAAACGACAGTATTTTCCCTACTGCTGCTGATTGCTGAGCTCTTCTGGAAAGAGCCCTACTGCTGCTTAAGCTCCAAGTCAGTCAGTGCCAATGGGGATTATAGACTCAACTGTGGGATCCTGCTCCCTGTGATTCACCCCATGGACAGAGTCCGGTGCAGAGCCTTTAACTCATTATTAGTGGTCCTGTCCCAGGCTCCTCCAGATTTGCATAAACTTTGCCTGGGACTGTTAAAACTTCCAATCTTCACAATTTGAAGAGACAGGGAAAATTTCACAGCAAGCATGAATGGCACTCAGAGTGAGGATAGTCTATGGAGACTTTCTTCGTTCCATGTTTCTGGTTTTTATCTTTCCCTTCCTCCAGTCTGTTAATGATAACTTTATCAATTCCTGTAATTCCTCACAAAATCCATATAGCAATTGCCCTGAAATTGTAAGGACAATTGTAAAGGGAATCTAATCAGGGGACTGGAGCACCTCCAGTTCCTCACTTCTAAAAGGTTTTCTGAATCTCTTCTGTGTTGCTTTCCAACCAAGACTGAGTTTTCCTGATGCAGGCTGAAAGGAGAAAGAACTGAAAGCAAACACCCAGGAAGCGTCTCCAGGGAAATTTCTGCACACTGTAGGGGACAGCCAAGACATTTGCCTATTTCATAGTGTTCCCATATGTTTCAAATCGTGCCTGGGATCCAGTTTATCTCTGGGTTGTCCTCTTCACACTTCCAATGAGCCACGTCTGACTTTAGAGGTCTATGAATCAATCAAGAATTTGTCCTTTCCTCCTCATCCCAGGAAGTGTTATTCTGCTGTGCTGTGAGGCCTGTAAAACTCTCTGGGGGTGGAAAGTGCTATTTATGAAAGATGCACTACTCCTAAATTAGATAATTGTTCCACGAATCTGCAACTTTTGCTCATAACTGATTTGGAAAGGGTTTCACTATTCCACTTGGTCTGTGTTTGCTGTGCCCACCCACTCTCCCTTTATTTTGCATTGAGGCTAAAAAATCTTTGGAATGGAGACCATATTTGTGTCCTGCTTTTCCACACCCTAGGGTGAAGGGATGGAGCTTGGTTTTGAATTCAGAAAAGAAACTATCCTGGTTTTTTGAGTTGCAGAAACATTGGAAGCAAACGCAGAAAAGTGGATTAGGGAATTAAAGAGGTTTTCTCTGGTAACCACCTGCTGAACAGACACATGTATTAAAACTGTGCTTATTCCTATAAGAACTTTATTTACATAAGAATGGATCCACTTCATTATTTAGTTGCTCATTTTTTCCTTTGATTTCAGTATTTCAGAATGTTTTTATGGGTCAATTAGATCTCAGCTTCACTGAGTGTGTCATCCCCAGTTCACACACGTTATTGAGTCAGAGTTTTCTCGTCTCAATTTGAAGGCAAAGCAACTGAATTGACTTCAGGGAGTGATGTTTTACATGCAGCATGTAAATGGGAGCAGAGCTTGGTCCCCCTCCATGATACCCACCTTGATGCGGCCAGAGTTCTCTGGCAAAAATCCCTGTTTTCTCTTAATCTTCCTTTTTCAATGGGATCCTTCTGAAATTGCATTTTCCCTGTAAATTATATTTCATGTGTGCACAGGACTCATTTTTCATTACTCACTTTATACCCTAGCAAACATCGAGTCACACTTATTTTACTAGCAAAAGGTAACATTTTGGGAACATCTAACAGTTTAGATAAATATGAAAGATCCCCTGATGTTCCCACATTGATACAGTTTTCTGTTATTGAAAATGTGATTATAATCACATTCCCAACCGAATAGATCTATAAGATATAAGCATATAGATTTCACACCTACAGGTTAGGCAGAGAAGTGATTCAGAGCAGCCCTGCAGAGAAGGAATTGGGGGTGTTGGTTGGTGAGAAGCTTAACATGAGCAGACTGTGTGCGCTTGCATACCAGGAGCTGATCCTGCCCCTCTACTCTGCTCTTGTGAGACCTCATCTGGAGTATTGTGTGCAGTTCTGGCGTCCTCAACATAAAAAGGACATGGAAGTGTTGGAACAAGTCCAGAGGAGGGCCACAGGGGTGATCAGGGGACTGGAGCACCTCCTGTATGAAGAGAGGCTGAGAAAGTTGTGGCTGTTCAGCCTGGAGAAGAGAAGGCTGCGTGGAGACCTCATAGCAGCCTTCCATTTTCTGAAGGGGGCCTATAGGCATGCTGGAGAGGGACTCTTCATTAGGGACTGTAGTGATAGGACAAGGGGTAATGGGTTAAAACTGAAACAGAGGAAGTTTAGATTGGATATAAGGAAGAAGTTTTTCCCTGTGATGGTGGTGATGCACCTGAACAGATTATCCAAGTATATTGTGAACACTCGATCCCTGGCAGTGTTCAAGGGGTTGGACAAAGTCTTGAATGACATTGTTTAGTGTGTGGTGTGCCTGCTGTTGGCAGGGGGTTTGGAACTGGATAATCTTTAGGTCCTTTCCAGCTCGAACTGTTCTATGATTCTATGTTTCTATTTTTTAACAATAGCAGAGCAGAAGGATGCACAGATTCAGAAGAGGGAATGGAACATCACATTCCCTCAACTGCCCTTCCAGCTAATACTGGCCAGGCATTTCTATGCCAAAGTTACCATTACTCCTCAGTATACAGAATTCTAAGGATGAAGCCCGAATTTTTAAAGTATTTGTATCATGTCACAGAGCCCATTGTGTCCCTTAGCACTTTAATATGGTAGTTTATTGCCTTTAATAAGACAGAAGTGCAGTTATTCACCAAAATGAATGTGTGCGTCTCTGTTCTGACCTCCTTCATGCTGACACAAGCATTACTGAAGCAATTCAATAGATAAAGACTGGCTGAAAACTCATCTTTTGGGGGAATTTGCTATGTAAAATTCTCTGTTCGAGGTCACTGCGCTGCTGTTTGAGGATGGCAGGAAACTCTAAGGTGAACAAAGAGCCAGGACAACACGCATTTATATCAGACAGCAGCCTGATTCAAAATGCTACACCCAATTCCTTTATGAATTTCTCACATTTCAGCTTCCACGAGATTTTTTATATCTTTCTTTTTTCTTTCTCTTCTTCTCAAAGAGCATTGATAAACTATAGATCAAACTTCTCCCTTATCAAATGGATGGTAAATTTCCTAGAATTCACATTAGCCTTCTAGCACTTTTCCAGTAAGTGAAAATGCTTCTTGAAATAATGGAATGCAGAATAATGCTCAACTTATTTTCAAGACCTCCTCTTGACCAAAGACCTTGTCTTTGGCTATGTAAGTTTACCTCTTTTCTATAATGAATGTTCTTCATTTTTTCTTCTCCCATCAACCCCAGCACATTTAAAGGCTGAGTCCTGCTATTTCAAGCCACCTTCTTGTTTTTCTTTTCGGAGGCATCCATGTATTTTTACCAACTCTAGTAATTTTATGGCAAGTCTCACCACTGCTCTTTTAAGTCCCAGTTTCTAAGATCACTTGGTAAGCAGAGAAGACCACTTCTACTAAAATCCAAGTAGCAACCAAACAGATGAACTACCAGAAGATAGCGAAGATCCTGATTCTTGCTGTAGAAGTCATTTACAGAGCAAATCTCATTACATGTTAGCCTTATTAGCAATATTTGCACTGTGCTAGCATCTCTCGCAGCTTGTAATAATAGCTGTTTAAAAACCTTCAAAATATTTTTTGGCCCCTAAAAAGATTTCTGAGACTAAATTGAGACTGTGCATGCTTGGTTTATTTCATATTATACACAAAAATAATATTCATTCTTCAAAAGATGATGATGATCTTAAAAGGTGACCAAAGATGAACAGGTAAAAAGTGCAAGCAAAGCTGTTTGAGATAAAACAATAAAGATACAAGGATTAGCTGTTCTTCCCTTTCCAGAGTAATTGGGAAAGAACAAACAGATGTAGACCTGAAGAAGTCAAGGAGAAGCAGTCATCTATTAGATGGAGCCTTCTGAAGGATTCAGTGAATATCTTGACACGAGCTGTAAGACAATGAAGGGAAATTGTGCAAAGTGAAAAGTCGTATCTATTGTACATTTGTGATCTACATGGCTTGGTTAGGAGCCCTGCAAGTAGATAACTGAAGAGACAGACCATACAATACAGGAAAAGGAATGCTGAAGGACATTGCAGATTGTATGCCCCTTTTTGTATCTGAATGCAGGCTTAATTAATCTAAAATCATCCCTGGAAGGTATTTGTCTAATGTATTATTTAACATTTCAGTGACAGAGATTCCCATCTCTGTAAACAGCATTCTTCAGTGTTTATTGTCTTAAAAGTGTTTCTTCTTTTCTGACTTAAATGTTCTTGCTAAATCTTAAATTAATTGCTTTCTGTTCTGCCCACTATTTATATAGAGAAAATTTTAATCTTATCTTTCTGAAACCAACTTGCCACAGCTGGAAGAGGGAGGGTTGTATTCTCAGGACATGATATTTTTCATTTTTGTCTTGTCCCAGCCACAGCATTTCCCAGGTTATTCTTGTTCTCTTGGTCCCTCCACCCCATCCCCATCCAGATTTCTTCTGCATGATCCATATGTGTCACGAAAATTTAAAATCTATGCTGCACACAGGACTGTAGCTAGAGCCTTTCTAGTGTTGAGCAGAGTAGGATATATTCCCTATGGCCCACTTGTTTGAGCATCTCAGAAATGACAGAGTTGTTCAACAATATTAACTCATTTTCATTTTGTGCTCAGTAACATCTCTGGACATTTTTCTATCTAACCAGTCTATCTAAGATCATTTACTGGGTAGCTGTTTCATCTAAGTCTCCTATGCATTGCATGGCGCATGATATTCAGTCTTCATCCACCTGGATGATGTCTCCCAAGGCCATCCTTCGAGTAGACTGCCTCTTCACTAAAGAGGCTTCATCCATTTCCCTGTGCTTTGCTACTCGTTCCTTCTGCTTTTTGGTAACGTTTTCAAGGAGCTTGCTCGCATCACTGAGGGTTTTCTGTGTTCGTTGACCTGCAGATCTCTGCTTGCCTTCTCCCACACTTGGATCCATGACCTTTAAGGGTTTGGTTTTCCCATGGTCTTCCTGCTGCTCTCTCATGTGCCTTACTCTGAATCGGCGCTGAGAAGCATTCTGGCAAGGATCAGGGGTGCTGTCAGGACTGTTGGGCTCTTCATGCATGTCAGATATCTGGACAGTGGGGATTAGTGGCTTACGGAGTGTCTTGGGAGCCTCTTCAACACCCGGTTGTTTAGTCAACTTAAAGGCTGTCTCTGGAGGCAAAACGATTTGGATTTCTCCCAGGGGTTTGCTGCATTTAGGAGGCAGGGAATCATCTTTATCCTCCAGAGTAGCCTTCTCATTCAGCTTTACCTTTTGAAGGTTTTCCAGCTCCCCCTGAGCCAGGTTCTTTACCCTTTTCACATGGGGTTCATTGCTGATGGAGTTAATAACTGCCAGCTTCTGAGCAGCCATTTGGGCTTCTCTCTGGATACTCATAATCCTTTGGAGCTGGGCTTCTTTTACTTCCACTGGGATGTCCAGAGGAGCCAATTTCACTGGCCTCTTCAGGGTGACATTCTCTGTGCTACACAACTCATTTGCACGATGCAGGCTGGGAGACAAAGCTCCCTCTTTTTTCACCTTTTCTGGCCACATTTTTTTCTCTCCCTGGGATAGCCTCTTCTCTGAAATCCTAGGTGAAGGAGGTTGGAAACTGAGGTTCCTATGTTCATTTCCTGGCTTCCCTCCTGGCAAGGTGAGACTTTTCTGAGGATGCAGGTTCACAATGCTGACTTCACTGACAGTGCAGTTGTACTTGGGCTTTTCTTCAGCCATTGGGGGACCCTGAAACAAAGCAAATGCTATCATACGTTGTATTAACCATCACTGTTTGGGTTTTATATGATGTCTGGGAGTGTGACAAGAGTGCAAGCTCAGTGTTCATTGAAGCATACTCCTCATAACCATAAATCCTTATAACCATAAATCCTATATATTCTTACCCCAGGCTAATCTAAAACAAAGGGCAAATATAGCCTCCATGCCTAGAGAATAAATATGCCTGACAAGTGGGGAATCTGTGCTTGTTTCCTCCCTGACAATTACCAAAGCATCTCAAACAGAATTACCATTCTTCCTCGCACTCTGTCCCAAACACTGAATGTACTTTCTAAGCAGTGAGCAGCACCAGCCTGTACAGTGCAGTTACTGAAGTAAGGACCTGCACAACACATGGAAAATACCAGAGAATTTATGTTATCTTGGGAAAATTCCTACTTAAGGCTCAGATGTGGCTCCTTCCCTTTTCCTCTGACATACTGAGTGATGGGTTTTTCTGATGAGGGTGATTACCTAGCTCACCCCTGTGCATATACGGACATGTGCTTTATAGGACTGGGCAAGTATCTTTATTTCCACCAAAATTCTGCCTAATTTCACAAAGTACTTTTCATATAGGATAGACAATTTCCCTTTCCCATTCCCAACCTGTTTCCTGTACAGACTATGCATTTTATGGGATACTCAAGAGCAATATTCTTGACTGTATCTTGAACTTTGAGACCTTATTATCATAAAGATATTTTATTATATAATAGTACTAACTTGTTTTTCCTGTCAGACAGAGAACATGAGTTTTTTTACTTCACAGCTTCTCTCATCTCATCTGATCAAATCTGTATTAATTCCTGGTCCCTGATATTGGTGGGAATTGTTTCTTCTAAGACATGAGCTTAGTATCATTGCAAATAAAATAATACTCCTCTTGCCCTTTCTGTGTCGGGCTTGTGTTCCAGGAAAACACTTAAAGCTGCCTCCAATCCTGTAAATGTGAAGTAAAATAAAATAAACATAAGCAGAGCTTTGTCCTAAAATGCAAGCACATAAAGCAATAAGACAGAATGAAAGCTCCAATGCAAAGTGGGATATGGGAATGCAAAGGAAGAAAAGGTAAATAACACAGTACCTACAAATTTTTTTTTTTCCAAGATCTTGCTTGAAAATTCTTTTATCTGACTTTAAAAAGTGAGTACTTAACTAAAGCCCAGACACTTATCCAAGCCTATAGAGCAACCTGCCTAGACAATGCCTATTCCTAGCTATGGCAATTCTTTGTTTTCATGCTGTTTTTAGACAGCAATGATTAAGTGATTGGATCATTCTCTGCTTCATTCATGTTAGGAAAATTCATCCAAGTTAAGAAGGCTTGGAGAAATTTGCACACCACCTAAATCTGATTGGAGTCCTAATGTTAATACACTTAAACCCCATCCTTGCCTAATGTGCAAGATAAGCTGTATCCTCCGTTACCCTGCACACATTATTCAGTGCCTTCTTAAAATGTCCATCTGCTATGTATATACTCCTACTTAACATTTAATGAAGTAATTGGCCCAATCTTGTGTAGGTAATTGCTCTGTGCTCAGAAGTCCCTTTGCAGTCAATGAGAGGCCCATACAAAGAACGACTGCTTCAAGCACTCTGGATCGAAGTATTATGATAGCGGTATTAGCAAAGGGACCACCAGTCTTTATTTAGAAACCACAGCCTTCACATAATTTAAATACTTTCTTCCCTGGCCTCAGCTTGTTGATCCTTCTGATATACACTGCACAGTAATGGAAGGGAAGGTGCAGAAGGGTTATGGTACTTTATCACTAGTTAACTAAATTTGTTTCATGCACTGTAGCACAGTGGCAAATGAGCATGGAGTGGCCTCAGATCTATGAAATTTGGTGTCCCCCTTAAACATGAATAGGATGTTTCTCTACTTAAGCTATACTAGTGCCCAGACTGGATGGTCCTCAGAGAGAGGCATTTCTGCAATTTTTACTTCATTCTGATTTCACGAGTCTGCTCATTGCAGGACAAAATCACTTTGTTTATAGGGGAAAAGTGAGATTTTAAAGAGTTTTAGGGAAACCTGATGCTGTTTTGAAACCTCATTCATCAGCTTTAGGATGAGGTCAAGAGAAATGATTGAGCTGAGGTCCTTTTCCAGTCTTGTTCCTCAGCCTCTGTTGCTCTACAGCTGATGAAATCAGAGAGATTTAAAGGAGCCTTAGGAGCGCTAAGGTTTTCTGTCGATAGGTACCTGTTGGAAATGGGGAATTGAAACAGAGCCATGCACACAGGATGTGCTTAGATATCCTGACAACCAGCTGGACTTTAGCCAGAAAGTCAATCTGTCAGCAGGACAAAGCAGCAGGCTGCTGTGCTATCACAAAGCTCTGCTGGGTTTGAGACCCAAACCAGTTTTATGGGAGTCACTTCCCTGTATGGCTCCAAAATGCTCCCCCATTCCAGTCCAGTCATAAGAGTAACCACCAGGAGGCAACACTGGGATTGCAGTATTCATGATTATAAATACATCATGGTTAAAAGGAATCCTTTAAAAATATCAGCTTTCTTTAAAAATCCCTGTTTTCTTAATAACACTTGTGAAGTTTCCTCTCCTTGCTTAATGAAACCAGATTTTACATACTTTAAGTAAGTAAATTACATAATTTTGCGTACATTACGTGAGTAAAAAAAATGGTGGGGAGAAAAATCTCAAACCTTAGAAAAACCCAACTCTAAATCTTAATCTTTTCCTGCACAAGGAAAACTTTAATCTCATTGCTTACAGGATAATCTGCAGTGATAAGCAGATGTTACACAACTCAGACGCTTTTTCTTCCCATCATCACGTGTATCAACTGATTGCTGAGGTTCAAAGGGGAGGCCAGAAATACCTAAGAAAGGATGTTCACAGACCAAATCCTCCAGCTTGTCAGGTTAAAAGGTTGTCCCCATAGTGGAGGACAATTTGAGTTCAATCCCAAAATTAACAGAAAGTTAATTTTGTGTGCCTTAATTCTCCAGGTGATGCCCTCTGGCACGTGGAGATCCATTACATGTGCTGTCATTCAGCAGGGGAGAAAAATGATGCAGTTTAAACATCTAGGAATGAATGGTTTTGTTTCCACCGCAGATTCTGCAAGTGCAGTAAATAGCTCAGGTTACTGCAAATGGACAATGCAACAGAGCCAGCAACCAAATAACACCCAGGAGAGCCTGAAATATCCAGCCTCACAGTACTCTGTCTGCTGTCTGCTTTTGTCAACTGGCATGAAAATCACAATCACAATGTCAGAGACTTATAGCATCATTTGTTGTACCTGAAAAAAAACCCTGAAACAATGAAGAAAAAACCCTGAAAAAACCTAAAAAAGCAAACCAATATTTTCTGTGATCCTTTGTGTCCTAGGAGGTCCAATGATCCATAGGGCCGGTGAAGCGAAAACCTAACAGTGTCTGTAATCAACAGAAATGGGGGCAGTGCTACGAGCACACCTAGCTGTCTTTGATACCAAAACAACAGGTACCAAGGTGGAGTGAGTGGGGGGACGTCACACAAGCAAGTCACTGCTGAGTTTCCTCAGTGCAGTACCCGGAGATGACACGTCATTCTGCCACAACTCCCTTTCCATTGCACTACTTGGTATCTTAAAACAATGATATCAAGAAGAGTTTCAAAACAGAAAAAAAAAGGCAGTTGAGTGGTCACAAAAACAGCCCAGTATCAGGAAACCCACTTAAAATCCCTTTTCTACCACAGGCTGCTCATCTATTGGCAGGGAAGATGCTTTGTACCCCTATGACTTTCCACCTGTAAACTTGTACCGATTCCTTCTCCTATCCCACAAGAACATTTTGCATATAAGTATATTAGAGAATGGAAGTTATTCAGCATCAGGTAAAATGGAGTTATGTTAGTTCCCAAAGTAGGTTCAATTTCAGGTAACTTCATTTTCAGAAAACAAGTACCCTGCAGAAGGTCGTACCTGTTGAATAACCAAAGCATGAAAACATCAGTAATAATTTGAAAATTCCATAAGGAAATGCTGAGCAGGGATGCAACATTTTTCTCAATCTCTTCTGCCAATTTGTTTATGTTCTGTAGGATTTTACAGATCTTTAGTACAAGTTTTGCTTTATAGAGGACTTGTTTTTACACTGTTTTATTTTGTAGGTGAGAGAAGGTTTGGGACATGACTTAGTGTTTGCAATCATTAACTGAAAGGAATGGTTTGTGAAAAGACAATAAAATTTGTTCATCAGGTTTGGGGGATCTTAAAAAGAATTACACAGTTTCATACAATTTGGTACCCTTTCTTTCCTAATGCTGCCATTGCTTTAATAGCTCCTCTTTGAATAGACAAGGAGATCAGTGTGAGCTCTAGGAAACCTACAGCAGACCTATCCTTTCAAGCTCATCCAGTCTGCAAATCACAGTCTCCAGACTTCCCAAATGACTTCCAGTCTTTACTGAGCAACCTAAGTCTTGGGAAGCTTCTTGAAGGGATTTGTATTATTGCAGGAAAGAAAGGGAGGTGCAGAACTCCAGTTCTGAGCTTCTTATTGGCCTTCTGTGATGATGAGTAAGTCACGTAAGCCAACTCTTCCAACTTCCACATCTAAATAGGGACCTCCTTCCTTATTTAGACCAAGACAAAGATTTGCAAAAAAATGAGCAACTAATATTAGACTTCCAGATCTAGATATGAGATATAAATAAATGACCTGCTTTTCAACAGTAGCACTTCTTAATTTCAGCCAACTTATTCAAGGATATAAATCATAATTCAGATTTTAGCTTCAGCTTCGAAAATCCTAGCTTTAACTATCAGAATAAGGAAATTGATTCCCCAAAGTCCTAATGATCTGCAAATCCTGGTCATTTCAACAAGACTGTATGAGAAGTAAAGGTCTGCATCTGCAGTTGGACCCATGCTGACAGTGGTGTGTATGTCTGTGTGGCATTACAACGCTAGCCTAAATCTTCTCACTGCTGTGAGTGGAGCAAAGCAGAAATGAAAAATGCAATATCCCCTGCTAACTACCAGCTCCTGCTTACATTACATGCCTACAATGATAACAGCATGAGGAAAACTTGCAGAGACAAAGAGATTGAGCTCTCCCCTTGCCAGTTTTTCTTAATTTAGAGCTTGGCACTGTAAATTCTAGAGAGATGGAGCTATCTGCTACAGTGGAAGCTCATGTCTAGGAATTCATTTGGTACCCTGTACTATCCCACTGATAACAGAGGCCAGAACCTTGGAGGCAGTGAGAGCAACTCTGCAATCATTCAATCTGCCTGTTCTCTGGATGCCACTCATCCATTGCACTCAGAAATACCCAGGGAGACAAGCAACTTTTCTTAGCTCTCCCCTTCAATATTTCATTCAGAATGGAAGAATGAGCATTCCTGTCTTCTGAAAAGGAGGTGTCAGCAGTGCCATTATCCTTCTTCAAAACACACAGGCTAGTAAATTTACTTCTTAGAAAAGAGAACTTAAAGTCCCGATACCCCATCTCTCCACAGTATTATGGCGTCATTACTCCTGTCAGAATAGTTCCTTCTGGTTTTGTTACACCCATTAGGCCAGATGTGAAAAACAGGCATGACTACACAGGCTGGCAGTAAGGGCACCTTTGGAAGTGCCCTTTGACACAGACAATTTAATATAGAGGGACTTCAGTACTAAAACCTTTCTGAATGTCCAGCTACAAGGCTAAAATCTTGTCTCTCACTTTCTCCTCCTTTACTACGGCACGTTTTCATCTCCACCCTCCAACAGAAGGGGTTGAGATTTTTTCTAGCCCATGTTTTAGTTAGGGCATGCTCCCAAAGGGATGCTTCAGGTGTAGTCTCATCAGACAGGAGGATTTCCTCTAATAGGAAGGGCTTTGGGAAGACATTTGTGAGTTATCTGAAGGCTGTGTACCATGGACAGAAGCCAGCTCCGCTCTCTTCAGCCGTTAAGAGTCCAGTCTGAGCTGGATGACTAGGGCACCCTTAACAGGAATGGAAAAGGACCAGTTCATGCTCTCTGAAAACAGGTACTTGAGACAGTAGTACCATAGAGAGTGGGGTGATTGCCTTCCAGGAGATCCCACCTCACTTCAGTGACTTTGTGGTTAAAGTTAAGCTAGGTAGCCAGCAGTGGACTGGAGCCTAAAAAGGAGACTCCATCTCTTTAGTGTCTGGCCAAGCCTTGAATATTTGTTCTACCTTTTGTGATAATTTTCTTACCTACATTCCATGACTGTTGCTGTTATTCCCATCATATTGTCACTCCACAAAAACACTTTTCAAATGTTCCTCTTAAAATGTAGGCAGCACATACTGTTATACTAGTAGTAATGTTGAAGCAGAATTGCCTGCTAGTCCTGTTAATCCATTGATGCTTTGACAGCAGAGGTATTACAAATAGAACTTCTTTGTCAAAAATGATTAAATGTGACCTGAAAATCCACAGCTCTCCAATTCCCTGAAAACTTACAGTTTCCTTGTTGAATGATGCAGCATTTAAGGCCAGAAGAGTCAACGACAGCCCATCCTCTGATCCACTAATAACATGGATGTTGAGAGATTTTGATGTCACTTCTTTTATCCTCAAACCTATTATCTGACTCTTCTCCCTTTTGCTCTTCAGACAGAGCCTGCTTTATATAGCAGTGCAGTGGGCAGGCAGGGGATGTAGGAACTGCTATTACTTTTGCTAAGGACTTGCTCCACAGCAATAGGCAAGCCACTGAAGATCTCTATGCCTTGCAATCAAGTGATGCACTGCTCAAGAAAATCACTATAACCTCTTCCAACCTTAATTTACCTCTAACTTCAGCAGGACACTGGTTTATTCCATTCTGCCCAATGGTCCTAAAGTTGAATGGTGTTATTCAGCTCCTGTGCTCTGCTCTGGGAAGGGCCACGTTTCAATGTCATGTAGATCCCTGCACCATTTGGAGACCACTGTAGGACGTTCCAGACGGTAAGCAGAATACATTAATTTATGTCATGAAAATTTAATTCATACAAAGGCAATATACTGTTTATGTATAAAATAGGCAGGACTAATACATTAGCATTCAGGGCTGAATCGCACCAGGGAACACAGAGCTCACAGTGAACTCAGCTTTTTGGCTGTTACAACAAGAATCAATTGGCAGTTATTAAGCACAAGTACTCTGTATTTGGGTAGAATATGCCAGCACACTAGCAACTGCATTGGTAAAACAACCCGCCCCTCTCCATAGTAAATTTAACTCAGTTGTAAGAAACCAACTATGATTTAAGAGAGAAAAGCCATAATAATACAGAGAGCATGTAACAGCATGGGCTTGCTGCTACATTTGCATTGACGTCAGAGCAAACAAGATTAAATGAAGGCGAGAACAGCTACTGAAATGTGACCTTAAACACAGCCCCAGAGATGCAGATATTGCCAAAATCTTAACTATAACTCCACCTGGTTTGACATAGCCCCAGAGATAATGTCTTCAAGAAGCAGATGAAGATCCCTGTGGCAGCTGGCACAGTGAGAACTTTGCTCACTTTTGGGCATAATGCCACAGAAAGGAATCAAGATGGGGCAGAAAAGAAGGTGCTGGCATGGTCCTCCACAAGGAACCATTGAGGCTGGTAGAATCTGTGGCAGCCTCTTAACTGCTATAAGCTTTGCTAGGGCTGCTTTGGCCCAGGATTAGGGAAAAGACAAAAAAAGACTTGATCTCATTTTCTCAGTCACTCACTTCCCTTCCCTCTGCCCGGTGTAACCTTGACACTTTGAGATCCAGTCTTGGAAAGCCCAAGGCACACAGAGAACCAGGCTGCTGGGAACAATGATTAATGGGACCTTCAGAAACGCAAGAAAAATCACAGCTAAAAATCTGTTGCTATAGGAGCAAAGCCCGCTCAAGTCTACCCATTGAAATAAAGCACGACTGCATGCTGACATTGCTGAAACCTGTACCACTGTTCACTGAACAAGAAATGGATAAAATATCCACAAACATGAAAAAAATTCTCTGGCAAGAGAGCATCCATTCAAAAAAGAACTAAGCAGGTAGATCCCACTCTTCCCAGACACTGATTTGAGTGAGCAAACACGTTTCCTTTGACTTAAAGAGTGGGATTACCTGCTATGTGTGGAACAGCTTGCCCAGAGAAGCTGTGGCAGCCCCATCCCTGGCAGTGTTCAAGGCCAGGTTGGATGCTGCTTGGAGCAACCTGCTCTGGTGGAAGGTGTCCCCGAGCATGGTAGGGGTTGGAACTGGATGAGCTTTAAGGTCCCTTCTGACCCAAACCATTCTGTGATTCTGTGATTTAAACCTCTCAGAGCTAGGCTGAATTGGGTTATAAATGATTAAATGACTTTGCTGGGTCTCACTGCTCCCACCATTATTTCATTTTACACCTACTATAATTTGGATCTACGGGGTGAAGCACCCTTCTAGACATTCAAAGAGAATCAACCAGAATAGCAATTTCAGTCTAATTCCCATATTTGGAGAAGATAATCCAAACACAAAGATACCTCTCCCTTCATATCTCTGCATAAAGTTGTTCTAGAATGGTTAAGGCATAATGAGAGACATTTGGCATGTAACTTATGCTATAATACCTTCTCCAATCAATTTGTCCCAGCTGAAGGAAACTACAGATAGATTAGAATCATAGAATAGTTAGGGTTGGAAAGGACCTTAAGATCATGCAGTTCCAACCCCCCTGCCATGGGCAGGGACACCTCACACTAAACCATTTCACACAAGGCTCTGTCCAACCTGGCCTTGAATACCGCTAGGGATGGAGCATTCACAACCTCCCTGGGCAACCCATTCCAGTGCCTCACCACCCTCACAGTGAAGAATTTCTTTCTTATATCCAATCTAAACGTCCCCTGTTTAAGTTTTAACCCATTACCCCTTGTCCTATCACTGCAGTCCCTAATGAGGAGTCCATCCCCAACATCCCTATAGGCCCCCTTTAGATACTGGAAGGCTGCTATGAGGTCTCCATGCAGCCTTCTCTTCTCCAGGCTGAACAGCCACAACTTTCTCAGCCTGTCTTCATATGGGAGGCTCTCCAGTCCTCTGATCATCCTCATGGCCCTCCTCTGGACTTGTTCCAACATTTCCATGTCCTTTTTATGTTGAGGACACCAGAACTGCACACAATACTCCAGGTGAGGTCTCACGAGAGCAGAGTAGAGGGGCAGGATCACCTCCTTCAACCTGCTGGTCACGCTCCTTTTGATGCAGCCCAGGATACGGTTGGCTTTCTGGGCTGCAAGCACACACTGAAGCCGGCTCATATTCATTTTCTCATCAACCAACACTCCCAAGTCCTTCTCCACAGGGCTGCTCTGAAGCTCTTCTCTGCCCAACCTGTAGCTGTGCCTGGGATTGCTCCCACCCAGGTGCAGGACCTTGCACTTGGCATGGTTAAACTTCATGAGGTTGGCATCAGCCCACCTCACAAGCGTCTCGAGGTCCCTCCGGATGGCATTCCTTCCCTCCAGCGTATCAACCGAACCACACAGCTTGGTGTCATCGGCAAACTTGCTGAGGGCGCGCTCAATCCCACTGTCCATGTCAGTGACGAAGATGTTAAACAAGACCGGTTCCAACACCGATCCCTCAGGGACACCACTCGTTACTGGTCTCCAGCTGGACATTGAGCCATTGACCACAACTCTTTGCGTGCGGCCATCCAGCCAGTTCTTTCTCCACCGAGTGGTCCATTCATCAGATTGATGTCTCTCCAATTTAGAGACAAGGATGTCTTGTGGGACAGTGTCGAATGCTTTTCACAAGTCCAGGTAGATTATATCAACTGCTCTACCCCTTTCTATCAGTTTCATGGCACCACTTTAGAAGGCCACCAGATTGGTCAGGCAGGATTTCCCTTTTGTGAAGCCATGCTGGCTGTCACCAAGCACCTTGTCACCAACCACAGCTTCTCTGTGAACTACTGAGAATTAAATTCTTATCCCATTTCCTCCTTGTGGCATCTTTGTCTATCTGCAGCCAGCTGGGAATTTTGTGTTTCCTGCAAGTTCGAGACCATAATGTAACCAGGTAGGTTCCTTGAGGGAGGGAAAGATGTTATAATAAAACTTAGCCAAATAACTACATTACACCCAGGGCTCCAACCAGATGCTCCTGTTATATTCACAGTACCAGACCAAGCACCGTGCTATGAGGAGCTAAAAACCCTTTCAAGATTTCATCCCTGTTGTATACAGAGTTCATCGGGGCTTACTGCCTTTCTGTTCCTGTCCCAGGATCAGCATTCAGCCAATATATTTGGATAGGACAGGAGCTTTGGAGAGCCTCTTAATCAGGTTTCAGGATCTTATATCATTTTCTGATCCCAGCATAAAGAAAGGTGGGGTTTTTCAGGTTTTTTTTTCCTGCCTTTATTTATTTTGATTTTTATTTTTTTTTTACCCGTGCAGTTTTATGGGTGTAAATAACCTCTGAAGAGATATTTGATTTTGATGGCTGTCGATTTGAAGAAAAGCAACACAACTCTAAGTCAAAATTCACCAAGTAACTTGCCTCCTTCGTTAGGAACACAGGGAGCTAAGCTGTATTATGCTACCTAGCTTATTACCAAAAGGTCATTGAAGACTTGATAGATCCTGTATTGTATTTCTCTGTCCTCTCTTTGACAAGTAGGACACAAATGCTGTTGTTGCATTAATTGCAACTGGTCCTGTTGTGAAATCTGAGAGCAATTATCTCATTCAGAACTTGCTGTTTCTGCCTACATGGACCACTGGCGGTCTCCTGGAGACTTCTAATGTACCATTGAATGTCCATACAGCAGCAGTTTTGATTTCTTCTGAACCATGAGGTGTGAGATCCTAGCACTTGTGATGTGTACTTTGGAGCACTTTCTGGTCCATCAGTCCTGAATCACTTTTTTAATTCAACACTTAGCAGTTGACTTTACTTAATCTGGAAATGAAAATAGACTCTTTGTTTCACGCTCTTGTGCTCCGTTCTTGGACAAAAGACAACCAATGTCAAAACAGACAAAAACTCATTACAACAACATCACTAGCTCCACCCTTTGTCTCCCAATTTAAAAGCAACCGTGTACAGTTAAGGAGCACTATTCCACCAAGCCTGGGAGCATCTGAACTTTTATGTACTAGTGTCATTCCAGTGATTTTGCCAATGAATAGTACACCCTTACTTGCAGATACCCTTACTAATCCAAGTATGGAGGTGTATCCATTCATTTCATAGCAGGCTTTCTGAATTTAGCCCTGCCAGCTCCCTAGGAATTCTGATGACTTTACTCAGTACCCTTTATTTTATATTTTTCTCTTACTTATTACCATTGCTTTGCAGCCAGGGTTTAGGAGGGAAAGGAAAATTGCTTTTCTCCTGAGAGTTAAATACATTTCACTGTAAAGAACAAACAAAGCAGCTTTCTGGAACACCAGGATTAAGGCAGCCTTGTGCTTCTCAAGGTAAGCTTCTCTCCCTCCCATTCAGAAGGACCTCCTCTCCTGCTAACTAACCAGTCAAGTTAACTAGTGTTAAGAGTGTTTTGAAGACCCTCCTAACAAACTATGGTTGTTCTGCTTGGCAATATATCACTGCAGTCAGAAATTCCGCTCTCAGTGGGAATCTTTCTGTTCACTTTGATGGGAGTTACAAGTAAACCATCAAGGAAATCTTCAGCATCATTGGAAGTTGGATGTATACGCTGCACGACAGAGGAATACTCTGGGAAATGTGATATTAGAAGGCCTTGGTCCTTTTACAGTCAATGATGATGCTGCCCTTGATTTCAACAGAGGCAGAATTAAGCTGGGGGTTTTTCCACATGCACCAGGACCATCTGAAAACTGGGGTATGTATGCGTTGTGGACTTCAAGGCTTTTGCTGGTCCTTTACAGCTGCAGTGCTCAGAAAGCCCTCTAGGAGCTGCATCCCAGAGACTGCTTCTGATAAGAGAGGGAAGTTGACAATGGTTTTTTTTGTCATCTTAGAGACAACTAGGCAAGGAAACGGAGGCTGGAAATAGATTTTCACTTCTACATTTGTGAAGACAGAAGTTGTCCATCAGCACCAGGACAATTTTACAAACTGCATGTAGCCTTCATCCAATTTTATGTGTGGCTAAAGAGCAATGAAACCTCCTACCCATATTCCTCTTGGGCATTGTGTATGTTCCTTAGCTGAGGATCCAGTGTAAACACCTATACATATGCTCATACATACATGCAAACAGTCCCATCAAGGTGGAAAAGGGTGAATATGAAACCTCTCACCTTTCTAAATACTATGCAAGGCCTCAAATTCAAGTATTGCTTCCTCCTGGTATTCCAGAAAAACACCAAGTTTTCCTCATTTATAGAATTCTGTGCTCAATAGGATGAGCCTTTTAGCCCTGTTAAAAGTATCTATCTCTGTCTACACCAATAGTCTTATGTTCAGGATAAAGATGTTACCAATAACAGCACTGTCTCCCAAAGACCCCAGACTACCCAGGTATTCACTCTTAGAAGCTCTTAGCACCTTATCTTGCTCTTATCTCTTGGACCTTCTGTCCATTTCTTCAGAACTGTCTCCCATTGCTCTGTCTCACAGCAACTTCTGTTCCTGGTCCCTGACATTTACTTGTGAAGGCGACAATTTCCCACTATAAGACTTGGAATCACTTTTGTTTTCTCTGATAGAGGGGTACGATGGGCTACCTTAGACATCAAGGTGGTGTGTGTCTTAGCACACACACCACATCTGTGTGTCCGTATTACTTAACCCAACTCAGCAGATCACTGTCTTATCTTGTCAGAGTGCTTTGAAAAGCAAATCCTATCAGAGTGTTATAGGAAGGGAAGTTAAAGCTATTACATAGATTGCACTTTCTTAACAGGTCAAGGGAGGTAAGGAGAGCTCTCTAATTATGTTCAGATACATTTTCTTTTCTTTCTCATAATCTTGAATGATAACTAAATATCCAGATGGCTTTACATGCTATTAATATATCCAATAAGTAAGCCAGAAAGGCAGCTAAAAGGGCAAATACATGTGAACAGGCATTGCAGGGTATTTGTTGTGAAAGAGCAGTGACTGCTCATTCCCCATCTCTAGGAACATCTTCAGGAGGAGGGGTCCACGCTCAATGGGGTCATGCACTGTCCATCCTTATGAACATTTTACATCCTGCCAAACCTACCATACTGTCTACACATCTCATTTGGCAGCTGGATGTTATGTGTGTTGCTGCTTCAAATACATAGATGGTACCTTGTGTGTCTTATTACCCTTACTAAAGGCCCTGTCCAGAGTTGGTTTTAACCATCTTCTTCCCAGGAAGTCTTGAGGTAAGGGTCAAGGGATTAAAGAGAATCAGAGAAGGTCATTAATATTATTCAAGACTATCTTTAGGCATTTCAGAGCAATGAACAACACTGGAGATGTATAGAAACTGTATGCTAAACACACAGGGATTTTAGTTCCTTTTGCCATACCAGACCAAAGCCAGACTTTAGCCAGACACACTTACTTGTTAGAAATAATGGCAAATCAAGCCCTCTTGGTGCCCTGCAGAACATTTGGTCTAGTCCCTCATGGCAGATTACAAAAATATGGAGGGAATTAGCAGAGAACTCAGCTCTTAATCTCCAAGTGCTCAGACTGAGGAGCAAAAGCAAACTTAACCTCTGTTCCTGTGGTTCCTACATTGAAAGGGGACTAAATAAACATCTCAGTGGTCTTCAGGCTAACAGCAAATCATCATCTCATAAAAATAAGGTGCTGACTGGAAAGTGTGGGAGTGCATGGGGGAGGAAAGAGGTTTTTTTGTCTAATGGTCTCTTACTCCTTTCCGATTGTGAGGAAACATTCCCAAAACATTGTCACCATTGTTATGCAGTGATAGGAGCAGCACAGTTGGTCTTTCTTACACGGTATGACTGTGGCATAGCCAGTCTACTCTGAACTCATATAAGAAATTACATGTTACCACACATCTGCAAACCCACCAAGCACCCTACATCACAGGTTTCATTTCACAGCATCCTCCTGGAGAGTTTCTTTATCCTGATGAGCTATGGAAAGTTTGCATAGTTCAGGTAGAGAATGTGCGCTCTGCCTCGTGCAACACACAGATTTGCTCTCATCATTGTACCTCAGGCCTCTCACAGGTTTTTATGTGCTCTGCCACTTTTGCAGTACTGATGTGCTGGGAAAGCAGAATGACTAGTATTGCTGAAACTGGAATAGAAATTCCAGCTCTTACCTCACTTCTCCAACAGGCATCTGCAATGCCTTCCTCATTTGGAAAACTACCCAGTAGGACCCCAAACTTACAAAGTTCCTGTGTCTAATACCCTCCTTGTGGGACTTTTTCCCTTTAGATGCCTTTCCATATTGCAGAAATAACCAAAAATTCTCCTCTGCTTCCTATTAATTTCTTCATTCAGTTCCTGGATCTTGGAGAGTTACGTAAGGAAATTAGGCAAATCAGGCTTAAAATTCTCCTGAACCCATTCACCACTAGTGAAAAGCTGATGGTGGCTGTTATTAATAGCTTAACTTTAGAGTTACTTAAGTGACTGGATAAGCTATTCCATTTTAGCAGTAGCAATTTTCTAATCTATCAGAAGAGCATGGGGATTTCAATAGAGAAGACAAATAGATCATGAAAGGCTATAAACATGCTTTACTTCTAGAAAAATCGTAAGAAATATAGTAAGGAAGGGTACAGAAAAGTTGTACTTCTATATATTTTTTTTTAAATATATAGAGTTTGGTAGTGGATTTTGCACCCATCCAGAGGACTGAATAGGAAGAATAGACATTGCTGGGAATGCAATGAAACCAGGGGGAAATATTTCCCTTTCAGTCACAGCTGCGGGCCTCTTCTCTAAAGCTTACACTAAGTGGTGCTTCAGAGAAAGATTCCAAAGGCTGAACAAGAGTACTGCATAATGGGAGATGGTCTCTGCAGGTGGAGAAATGTGTAGAGCCCAGACACTCACTCTCCAGCTGTGTGAAATTGTCACCCTGCTAGTAATAACTAGAAGCATTGACATTGCAAACTTATCTGGCATCTTTTGCCACCATTAGTTTCAGTTTTTACATGCTCCGGAGATCACTGGTTCCTGTTCACAACCCCTGTTAAATATCCTGAAATATATCTCTTCCAGAAAATTGTTCTGGTTTAGCCATTCTTTTAAATAGATGCTTCCATGAGGAGGGATTTTCAGCCAGTTTTTGCTGCACAGCTCATTGTTTCTAATCTCTTCATTGCCATTGCTATGGCAATCAAGTGCCTGTGCAATGCCCCAACTAGAAAATGTCTTTTTTATGCAATTAGCTCCCAAGTGCAGTCTTATTAATTAATAACTTCATTCCACCCATGGTCGGCATTGATCCCTCTTATCAGCACTGGCTCCTGCTCTCAGATTTCTCAGAGTAACACATTCAAAAATAGAAATTTCCAGCCATTTCTCTTAGCAAGACTCCTGTATAATCCATAAGAAACCCATCACTTCCACACTTACCAGCCTGCCTGGAAGCTCTTGCTTTGCTCGTTGTTTGATCATTCCTTCTCCTGATGAGATCTGGTTACTCTGGGGTGTTCAAGCTCCTGTGGTGGGGTGTGCAGGTGCCTTGCTTGCTCAGGAGAACTGAAAGGCTTAGAAATCCTGCAGGGAGATAAGAAGGAGAAGATTAGGGTCAGCATTACTGCAGACACTTAGGGGGTGAACAGATTCTGTATATCAAAATAAAAGCAAATGTGAATGTGTTGGATTCTCCTTGCTTCTTTGAAGAGAGTATTCTTACTTTAAGTACCCTTAAAGAATCCCTGTCCTCCACCTATCTTTCACCCATCCTGAACATTTTCATCCTTTGGTACTTTCCCCTTCTCTTCTGTGCCCTGCTTCTATTTCAGCTTGTCTCTATTCTCTTTTCACTGGGTTATGTGGTCCCAAAATCCTCAAATCACACCTGCCCTGTAATTGAGGTGTTGATTCATAAAATAATACCGCAATGTTTGTGTTTTAGCACCCAAGTAGAAATCTTCTGATTTCCAGAGGTATCAGCGATGTGGTTTCTGTGTAAGTTTGGTTACTGAAAACCCAATCATTTCTGTTATATCCAAACTCCATTGTGCAAAGGGGTGCATAAATCCAAGGAAGGCTGGTAGCCTACAGTGAGATATAGCATCATAGAATCATAGAATAGTTAGGGTTGGAAAGGACCTTAAGACCATGCAGTTCCACGCCCCTGCCATGGGCAGGGACACCTCACACTAAACCAAGTCACCCAAGGCTCTCTCTGTCCAACCTGGCCTTGAACACTGCCAAGGATGGAGCATTCACAACTTCCTTGGGCAACCTATTCCAGTGCCTCACCACCCAAATAGGAGAGAACTTCTTCCTTATATCCAGTATAAACTTCCCCTGTTTAAGTTTTAACCCATTACCCCTTGTCCTATCACTACAGTCCTTAAAGAAGAGTCCCTCCCCAGCATCCTTATAAGCCCCCTTCAGATACTGGAAGGCTGCTATGAGGTCTCCATGCAGCCTTCTGTTCTTGAGGTTGAACAGCCCCAACTTTCTCAGCCTATCTGTATGTGGAGAAAGAGGTGTTTCAAGCCACATCAAGCCTTTGGGGTTACCAGGTACAATATGTACAATATGTACATTCATTGCACAGAGCAGAACATTAACAAGGTTCACAGAGGTACCATTTCCTAAGGTCAGCTTCACTCAGCTCACACACCCCAGCATGAAGAGCAAGAACAGTTCCAGGATTTGAATGTGCCCTTGCAACATCAGTGCATGCAACCCCATATCTTCATGGGATCAAGATGGAAACCAGGCCTTCTCATGGCCCCATTATGCTGGGTACAGTTTAAACACCATTGAACAGTAGCACCTCAAATATTTACAACCACTATAATGGAAAGACTGCTCGGCAGGCACCAAAGGGGAAGTGATCTATTTAAATCATGAAAGGAGGTTAACTGCAGCTATTTGGGCAGCTGATATTGCCCTCATTACAGACTCTGTATTTCTAACTCTTTGGGCTCTGCTTCTTTCTTTCCACCAAAGTATTTTGTTCTGATTTTTCTCTAGCCTGATGCACCTGGCTGGCTCATGTTAGCCTCGGAAACACACTAGTGGGCCAGCTTACGTCTAATAATGAGACAGTGCTCTTGAAGGCTCCCAGGACTGAAATGTGATGCTCCAGGGCAGCCTTGGATGCAGCGATCATGAGATGGTCAAATTTGAGATCCACAGGACAGTGAGAAGAGCGTGCAGCAAGCTCATTGCCCTGGACTTAAAAGAGCAGACTTTGGCCTCTTCAGGAACCTGCTTAGTAAGGTTGCATGAGATACAGCCCTAGAGGGCAGGGGGGCCCAAAACTCTTGGTTGATATTCAAGGATCACCTGCTACAAGCTCAGGAGTGTTGCATCCTAACTAGAAGCAAGTGCAGTAGGAGGGCCAGGAGACCTCCTTGGATGGATAAGGAGTTGCTAAGGAAAATTCAATTGAAAAAAGAGGCTTATAATAAGTGGAAGCAAGGACAGGCGGCCTGGGAAGAGTACAGGGATGTTGTCTGGGAAGCTAGGGACCATGTTAGGAAAGCTAAGTCCCACTTAGAATTAAACTTGGCTAGGGATGTTAAGGATAACAGGAAGGGATTCTACAGGTACGCAGCAAATAAAAAACAGACTAGGCCCCCTCAGGAAGCTCTCGGAAGTACTAGCTACACGAGATTTGGAGAAGGCTGAGGTTCTGAATGACTTCTTTGCCTCGGTCTTCACTGGCAAAGGTTCTGACCACACCACCAAAGCCTTGGAAGGGGGACGCAGGGACTGTGAGAATGAAGACCTTGCAAACACTGTAGGAGAGGAACTGGTTCAAGACCATCTTAAAAATCTGAACATGCACAAGTCCATGGGACCTGATGAAATCCATCCGCGGGTCTGAAGGAGCTGGCGAATGAAGTTGCTAAGCCACTGGCCATCATATTTGAGAAATCCTGGCAGTCAGGTGAAGTTCCTGGTGACTGGAAAAAGGGAAATATAACCCCCATTTTCGAGAAGGGGAAAATGTATGACCTGGGGAATTACAGACCAGCCAGTCTCACCTCTGTGCCTGGCAAAATCCAGGAGCAGATCCTCCTGGAAGTCATGCTGAGGCGCATGAAAAACAACAAGGTGCTTGGTGACAGCCAGCATGGCTTCACTAAGGGGAAATCCTGCCTGACCAATTTGGTGGCCTTCTATGATGGGTCTACAGATCTGACAGACAGGGGTAGAGCAGCTGATGTCATCTACCTAGACTAGCGCAAAGCATTCAACGCTGTCACACACGACATCCTTGTCTCTAAATTGGAGAGACGTCAATTTGATGGATGGACCACTTGGTGGATAAAGAACTGGCTGGATGGCCGCACACAAAGAGTTGTGGTCAATGGCTCAATGTCCAGCTGGAGACCAGTAACGAGTGGTGTCCCTCAGGGATCGGCGTTGGGACCGGTCTTGTTCAACATCTTTGTCGCTGACATGGACAGTGGGATTGAGCGCGCCCTCAGCAAGTTTGCCGATGACACCAAGCTGTGTGGTTCGGTTGATACGCTGGAGGGAAGGAATGCCATCCAGAGGGTCCTCGACATGCTTGTGAGGTGGGCTGATGCCAACCTCATGAAGTTTAACCATGACAAGTGCAAGATCCTGCACCTGGGTTGGAGCAATCCCAGGCACAGCTACAGGTTGGGCAGAGAAGAGCTTCAGAGCAGCCCTGCGGAGAAGGACTTGGGGGTGTTGTTTGATGAGAAAATGAACATGAGCCGGCTTCAGTGTGCGCTTGCAGCCCAGAAAGCCAACTGTATCCTGGGCTACATCAAAAGGAGCGTGACCAGCAGGTCGAAGGAGGTAATCCTACCCCTCTACTCTGCTCTCGTGAGAGCTCACTTAAGAGTATTGTGTACAGTTTTGGTGTCCTCAACATAAAAGGGAATGGTACTGTTGGATAAAGTCCAGAGGAGGGCCAGGAGGTTGTTCAGGGGACTGGAGCACTGTCTGTATGAAGATAGGCTGAGAAAGTTGGGGCTGTTCAGCCTGGAGAAGAGAAGGCTGTGTGGAGACCTCCTAGCAGCCTTCCAGTATCTGAAGGGGGCCTATAGGGATGCTGGAGAGGGACTCTTCATTAGAGACTGTAGTGACAGGAGAAGGGGTAATGGGTTAAAACTTAAACAGGGGAAGTTTAGATTGGATATAAGAAGGAAATTCTCTCCTGTTAGGGTGGTGAGGCACTGGAATAGGTTGCCCAGGGAGGTTGTGAATGCTCCATTCCTGGCAGTGTTCAAGGCCAGGTTGGACGAAGCCTTGGGTGAGATGGTTTAGTGTGAGGTATCCCTGCCCATGGCAGGGGGGTTGGAACTAGATGATCTTAATGTCCTTTCCAACCCTAACTATTCTATGATTCTATGACTCTATTAGATTATTAAAATTCTATCTAGATTAACAACAGCTTTATATTGCTCGGTGTCTATGTGAGGTATGCTCCATCTCTGTCCGCAGCCAGATTTTGAGTGTGACAGCTTAGAAGCCCATCATAAATGTGTAAGAAGCACCAATTAGCTGGCTGGTTCCTGCTTTTTCCATTCGCTGGCCTTCTTAGCTGAGACTTGTGAGCTAAGTCTGGAGGGAGACTGTATGGGAGGTTATATCTGTTTTGTGTGTTCTGGGGAATAAGGATATATTATATTCAGTCTTAGCCAGCAATCACTTGTGGAGACGTACTATTGGTACATTTTCTTGTTTAACTTACTATCTACCGTAAAAGTGCGAATATTAGCAAAGGAGGATGTATTTGGCTACCCTTCAGATCTGCTTTCAAGTTTCCCAACATCTGGCTGCAGCAACATTTAGATGCAAGCAAAAAATTAAAAGAGGAACAGAATTGCCCCCACTTGCTTGTGCAAGCAGTTAGTGAAGACAAACCCTACAGAAACACCTGTCCTGGACTTGAAAGGAATAGACCCTATATACTTAATATACCTGTATATACCATAACTGTTAACAAAACTATTGTATATAGGTACAAGAGGTGATGTAGTCTTCTTTTCTACAATTAATCTGCAATTTAGCATGTTGCATGCAATAGATGTAGCTGAAATTTTTTTCTCATTTTCATGGAATAGATGACTCTGACGGGTTTTGCCATTGATGTCTACAATGGTACAAATGGAAGGCAGAAAACAGAATGGGTCTGCTCTCTTGAGCCTCTGCTTGCATCAGGGATGTTGTTTGAAGGCAGGGAGATTGAAGGCTCCTCTGAAAATTATGCATGATTTTCTTTACTTTATGAAAGCAGCCCATAAGATGATTACCCCCTTCTCTATTGTATTTCAGTCTTCAATGTAATTTGCCACTTACTATTCATTTATGCCTCACATGAACTTTAGAACAAGATTGTGTATTCCTTTTCTTTTGAAAAACTTAAATCTTCTTTTTTCTTTTTAACTTCTCTTGCAAAGCCCTTTTTCTTTCTCCCAAATAATCTGTATAGAGCCAACCCACTTGTGCCTCAGGCTTTTCTGAATGTTTTGTTTTCAAAGGCTGCTGAAAAAGCAGGACAGAGCAGTGGCATGAGAGCCTTAAATGTGGTTGAACTACTGCTCTCCATGTGTATGCAAACAAGAGTGTGCAAGAGACTGCATATTTGTCATACAAGGGAAAGTAGTTTACTGCTGATGCTTTTGAAAGAGCTGAGAGGAGTTAGGCAGAGCTTTCAATAACCCTGTGCAATACCTCAGACATGTTGGCTGCTGTCTTCATGATACTTTGCAGATAGTTTTAAGTCTACATTTTGGGGTTCCCAAAATGCCTTGGTGATGCTTAGGCATGTCTCAATAATTTTTGTTGGCCTTTCATCAGGGACTGTAGTGATGGGCCAAGAGGCAATGGCTTTGAACTTAAGCAGGGGAAATTCAGGTTAGATATAAGGAAGAAGTTCTTTATTGTGAGGGTGGTGAGGCACTGGAACAGGCTGTCCAGAGAAGTGGTGAATGCTCCATCCTTGGCAGTGTTCAAGGCCAGGTTGGACAGAGCCTTGGAAGACATGGTTTAGGGTGAGGTGTCCCTGCCCATGGCAGGGGGTTGGAACTGGATCATCTTAAGGTCTTTGCCAACACATATTCTATGCTTCTATGACTCCCAATCTAGGAAGATTTAGAAGGATTTTAAATATTAATTCATAATGCTCACTTACTTAGCCCCATGAGCTGCTGTCATTAGAAAGAACAATTGATTAAAATAAATACATATTTCCATCTTTCTTTTTGTTATTGAAAACTCCCAGCACCACCAATTCCCAACCAAACTTAAGCACATATCTCCTGTCTGTTCACTTTTGTGAGACTCTGGAATTCAGATAAACAACAACAAAACACACTGGGGATAAAAAAGGACAGAATTATAAATGAAAAAATAAATCAAGAGCCCATTTTCACAAGGGTTGAAAGACTTATCCTATGGATTGTGTTATTTGTGGAAAGGATCCTGGCACAGTAGATAAGGAGTCTTGAAGCAGAGAGTTAACTCTCTCTAAAACAGTCAAATCCCATAGGGTTGAGCTTAACTCAAATCAATATGTTAAAAGCTAAAATACAGGAGGGGGGTTGTTTGTTTGTTTTGTTGTTGTGGTTTTTTGGTTTTTTTTTTGGGGGGGGGGGTGTTTTCTTGGTTGTAGGTGTTTTTTTTTCTGACAAAATCTTATTTCCTGGTTTTCTTCCTATTTTTTAAGTGACACTGGGACTGATGAATCTTTCCAGACATTGACCATCACTGGCTGGAAGGACATATCCAACCTGGGGAAGTAAGACCTGTCTTATAGTGTGGGGAGCACTCTGCTCCTGGGAAGGCAAAGTCATAGAATCATAGAAACATAGAACAGTTAGGGTTGGAAAGAATCTTAAGATCATAGAATCATAGAATCATAGAATAGTTAGGGTTGGAAAGGACATTAAGATCATCTAGTTCCAACCCCCCTGCCATGGGCAGGGACACCTCACACTAAACCATCTCACCCAAGGCTTCGTCCAACCTGGCCTTGAACACTGCCAGGAATGGAGCATTCACAACCTCCCTGGGCAACCCATTCCAGTGCCTCACCACCCTAACAGGAGAGAATTTCCTTCTTATATCCAATCTAAACTTCCCGTTTAAGTTTTAACCCATTACCCCTTGTCCTGTCACTACAGTCTCTAATGAAGAGTCCCTCTCCAGCATCCCTACAGGCCCCCTTTAGATACTGGAAGGCTGCTAGGAGGTCTCCATGCAGCCTTCTCTTCTCCAGGCTGAACAGCCCCAACTTTCTCAGCCTATCTTCATACGGACAGTGCTCCAGTCCCCTGAACAACCTCCTGGCCCTCCTCTGGACTTTATCCAACAGTACCATTCCCTTTTATGTTGAGGACACCAGAACTGCGCACAATACTCCAGGTGAGGTCTCACAAGAGCAGAGTAGAGGGGCAGGATCACCTCCTTTAACCTGCTGGTCACGCTCCTCTTGATGTAGCCCAGGGTACGGTTGGCTTTCTGGGCTGCAAGCGCACACTGAAGCCGGCTCATGTTCATTTTCTCATCAAACAACACCCCCAAGTCCTTCTCCGCAGGGCTGCTCTGAATTTCTCCTTTGTCCAACCTGTAGCTGTGCCTGGGATTGCTCCAACCCAGGTGCAGGATCTTGCACTTGTCATGGTTAAACTTCATGAGGTTGGCATCAGCACACCTCAGAAGCGTGTTGAGGTCCCTCTGGATGGCATTCCTTCCCCCCAGCGTATCAACCGAACCACACAGCTTGGTGTCATCGGCAAACTTGCTGAGGGCGCACTCAATCCCACTGTCCATGTTAGCGACAAAAATGTTAAACAAGACCGGTCCCAACGCCGATCCCTGAGGGACACCACTCGTTACTGGTCTCCAGCCGGACATTGAGCTGTGCGGCCATCCAGCCAGTTCTTTATTCACCAAGCAACATCCATCAAATTGATGTTGCTCCAATTTAGAGACAAGGATGTTGTGTGAGACAGTGTCGAACGCTTTGCGCTAGTCCAGGTAGATGACATCAGCTGCTCTACCCCTGTCCGTCAGTTCTGTAGACCCATCATAGAAGGCCACCAAATTGGTCAGGCAGGATTTCCCCTTAGTGAAGCCATGCTGGCTGTCACCGAGCACCTTGTTGTTTTTCATGCGCCTCAGCATGCCTTCCAGGAGAATCTGCTCCTGGATTTTGCCAGGCACAGAGGTGAGACTGGCTGGTCTGTAATTCCCCAGGTCATACATTTTCCCCTTCTCGAAAATGGGGGTTATATTTCCCTTTTTCCAGTCACCAGGAACTTCACCTGACTGCCAGGATTTTTCAAATATGATGGCCAGTGGCTTAGCAACTTCATTCACCAGCTCCTTCAGGACACACAGATGGATTTCATCAGGTCCCATGGACTTGTGCATGTTCAGATTTTTAAGATGGTCTCCATCTAGATCCTCTCCTACAGTGGGCCCAAAGTCTTCATTCTCACAGTCCCTGCGTCCCCCTACCAAGACTTGGGTGGTGCGGTCAGAGCCTTTGCCAGTGAAGACCGAGGCAAAGAAGTCATTCAGAACCTCAGCCTTCTCCAAATCCTGTGCAGCCAGTTCTCCTGAGAGCTTCCTGATGGGGCCTACATTGTCCCTGGTCTGTTTTATATTTGCTGCGTACCTGTAGAATCCCTTCCTGTTATCCTTAACATCCCTAGCCAAGTTTAATCTTAAGTGGGACTTAGCTTTCCTAACCTGGTCCCTAGCTTCCCGGACAACATCCCTGTACTCTTCCCAGGCCGCCTGTCCTTGCTTCCACTTATAATAAGCCTCTTTTTTCATTTGAATTTTCCTCAGCAGCTCCTTATCCATCCAAGGAGGTCTCCTGGCCCTCCTGCTGCACTTGCTTCTAGTTAGGATGCAACACTCCTGAGCTTGTAGCAGGTGATCCTTGAATATCAACCAAGAGTTTTGGGCCCCCTGCCCTCTAGGGCTGTATCTCATGCAACCTTACTAAGCAGGTTCCTGAAGAGGCCAAAGTCTGCTCTTTTAAGTCCAGGGCAGTGAGCTTGCTGCATGCTCTTCTCACTGTCCTGTGGATCTCAAATTTGACCATCTCCTTGATCCGGCAGGCTGGGAGCGTCTTCTGGGCTGTGCATAGGAAGCTTCGCCCCGACGCTCCACGCAGGAGCAGTCTTGTACCCGCATAGGCCCACCAGGTCCATTGCTCCTTCTTCTTTGCCATGGTGCAGAGCCACGGGATTCTGCCGATGGCTGCTGCCTGGTGGTGCTGCACCTTCGGGTTTCACGTGATGTGGAGCATTGGGACAGCCTTGTCAGCACCTGGCTGCAGTTATTGCTCGCAGTGCGTGTTGCTGGCAGTCAGCTTCTCTCCTGCAGTCTTCTGAGCCACGTGTAGGGTTTCTGGGTCTGATGGGTGCACCGGGTTTGGTGTCACCATCGGTCAGGCCCAGGGTGGCTGGAGCGGCTGCTGCCCTCACACACTGGGCAACTGTGGCATGATGCTGATGGCATCAGTCTGCTGCTGCTGGGGCTGCTGGACTCCTGTGTCTAAGGTTCCAGAGTCTGCCCCGATGCTGCTTGGCTGGCAGTGCTGGGGCTGCTGGTCTCCTGTGCTACATGTCCAAGAATCTGCCCCGATGCTACCTGGCTGCTGGTGCTGGGGCTGCTGAACTCCAGTTCCAGAGATCCAGGAGACTGTCCCAATGCTGCTGGGGCAGCAGTGCTGGGACCAGCAAGCTCTGACCTGGCACTGGAGGCTACAAGGGAAAGCAGGAACAATAAGGGCTTGGCTCCCAGGCCTGGGGCAGTGTAGGCCAGAGCGGTGCCCCAGCCCTCCTGGAGCAGACAGGCTGTGCCAAGCCCACACCAGGCACCCACTGCCCGGCCTTGCCTGGCCCCTGGCCCCTGGCCCCAGCCCAGGAGCACCCGGGTGCTTTGCTACTTACAGGTGCTCAGGCCAGCTCTGTCTGGGTGCCTACGCTGCCACCACCGGGGCAGCCAGAGCAGGGCTCCCAGACCGGGCCCTGATCACACGCCGAGTGCTCACCATCCCGCTCTCCTGCCCACACAAACCTCCCTGACCCGCTCTGCTCTCCGCGCTCCCTGGGCAGGTTTTTACCCACTCAGCGCTGGTGCCGCTGCTCCTGGCTCCGCCCCCTGTGAGTCAGCTGCTCGCTCTCGTCAGCTGAGCTGCCGGCTCCTGGGCAGGTCCCGTCGAGGACTCGAGGCTCCCTCGGTGGCTCTTGTCGCTCGGAGTTGAGGCTCCTGGACGCTGATCTCCCCCCGCTCCGGTGTTGAAGGCGTCCTCTCTCGAGCTGCTCCCCACAGCAATTGAGTCCAAGTGGATATTCCAGTCATAAAATTATAAATGCATAGTCCAAATGAATGCAGAGAAGACTCAGTAATGCTGTTAAAATTCTTATTCAAAAAGAAAAGAAGAGAAAGAAACAAATCACCAGCTTTTTTATCTCCATCTTTTTTTCAGAACTGCCCTCATTCTATTAGTGCCTGTCTGGCTCCTATGACTGAGCATTTCAGCCTTACTCAGGAAGACTGGGGGGTTATGATATGTTGTCATATATCTGGGATTTCTGTACAAGGAATACGATTTTTCTGGTGGGGTTTTCTTCATCTCTTCTTCTTTGTGGCATCGGATGTTGATGCCGATGTTCTGCTCTTCCTCAGTTTTGGGGCTGCTGGGGTTGTTCTAATACATTTACTTAACACATTCTTCCTTCTGATTGTGCTCATTATCCAGTTTTTCTGTTCATGTTGGTATAAAAGTTAAAATCTCAGCAAGCCAAGGGTCATCAGCCTGAAGTGACTAAGCCATGACTTCAGGTCCATGCAAAGCCTCTGGCCTTTAATTTGTAATAGCAGAAATTATAGCTACTGTGCTGCAAAACCTCCATGTTATATGTACATCAGGACTTACACCCCTCTTTATCAGGGACTGTAGTGATAGGATAAGGAGAAATGAGTTCAAACTTAAACTGTGATGAAGCAGATGCTGATTTTTCAACAGTTACTTTCAATTGTAGTCATAAATTTCCTTGACCAAGAAACCTCTCACTGAGCTGAAATGCTAACTAAATATCATGTATTTTGGCTCACTAAGTGCATGTGAATTGAAGCTATCAACAAAAAATATTAGCTTTGTTTTCCTGAGCCTATTAAGTTCATAGAATCGTAGAGTCATGGAATTACAGAGTGGTTTGGGTTGGAAAGGACCTTAAAGATCATCCAGTTCCAACCCCCCCAACCTTCCCCTAGACCAAGTTGCTCAAAGTCCCATCTGACTTGTCTATTTGTCTTTGTTTGCCATATTTGTCTTCAGTTCACATGTATCAAAGCAAAGTCAAGATCTTAAAGAAAAATATTCCTAAGAGAGGCTCCCCATTCCACAGCTAAAACCACTCAAACACATAAATAAATCAAACCAAGCTGGTGATTTGGAAGTTTCCCTGGAGTTTAGAGATGAAAATACCCTGCATCACAGCATTGCTGATGTTGGACAGGGCCTCTAGAGGTCATTTCATCCCACCTCCCTGTTCCAAGCAGGCTGTTCAGGGCTGTCTCCACACCCCTGCACTGTCTGACTCACAGCACAGCTCAAAGCTCTGGGTCACTGCTCAGGCTGATGAGCAATTTGACCACAGATATCATAGAATCATAGAATTATAGAATGGTTTGAGTTGGAAAGGACCTTAAGATGATCCAGTTCCACCCCTGTGCCATGGGCAGGGATGCCTCAACCTAGACCATGTCCTTCCATACAACATTTCTTTCATGCTTCCCAGAGATGTCACCGATAATATTTAGAGTTGTAATATATTCCTCCATGGATACATGCATGATGTAGAAGAGTCACCAGCCTTACAAATCCCTGGATGCCTTCACTCATCTTTTGGTATGGTGAATGACTATCCTGTTCCCTTTGCATAAGGACTGGGTGAGACTTTGCAAAGCCAAGAGCTTTCTGACATATCACTCTGGTTTTCCTCTGTTGTTCTGTGACTTATTTCGGTCTAATATTGTAGTTTGGTAACATAGCTCTGCATGGGTCTGCATAGCTTCCTCCTTGCCCTAAAGAATGCTGTCATTTGCAGACTTAATGCCTGGGGGACTCTCTGATGTCTGGTATAGTTTATATGATGTACTCAGAAGATGGGCTGATGTCCCTAGACTGTTGTACTACTACGTTGCTGCTTATAACTGGTATAGTGATGTCTCATTTTAGGTATGACAGTTTCTTCTTCAGTGGGCTCACTGGACTGCATCACATTCCATGTTTTGATAAAGCAAAAGGCTGCAAAAAAAATGGCCCTTTTTATGTTTTTCAATTGTAGTTATCTCCTGGAACCATTCCCTTAATCTTATGAGGAGGGTTGGACTAGCTAGACATCTACAAAATCCATCTATGTCTGTCTGATCTTTGGTCAGATCTCAAACAGTAGCTGCTCATCAACAGGCATAAGCAAGGTTCTCCATGCTCTGCATACAGAAAGTGCATTGTGGTCGTGACAAGCAGACATCCATCTTCTGCATCAATACCCTTTTATTCCACTACAAGTTGGTTTCTCTATAGGTTGGCCTGAGTAGACCAGCAACTGATCCAGCTGATGTTGAATAGAGAGAGGTCTTGGCATCTCCATGATTTTTTCCTTCTTGCTCTGCCCTCTGCTCTTCTAATAATCCCAGCCAAATCTCTGCTGTCTCAGGAGATGTATAAAACTTCCTTCCTAAACTTCTGCACATTCTGTCAAAGAAATACAATCTATCTTTGAAATTGAAATTACAGATGAAAATCATTGTCTATTCCCATTGGATTAAACCAGGATTGATTGTTCTACACAAAATATTATCCAATCTGATCATAAAGGACACAAATGACAACTGTTTTACTGCTTTTCCTGGGAGACCGCACCACATCCTGATCAATGTCTTTATAAGGACTTTGTGCTGAAAATCAGCGTCCTTTTTGCAGTTTTAAATTCAGCCTGTTACCCTGAGTTCTTTCCATTGTATGACCCTTACTCAATTCTTCATTATTATTGTTGCTGCCTACATTAATAAACAGTGGCAATGCTTGGCTTCAGTACAATGTTTGCTCTTTTATATATGTGCAATAAAGGTCTCCCTTGCACTGAAGAGTTTATAATTTTTTCATGACTAAAGGTAAGATAGAGATTGGAGAAACAGAGGGATGCAAGATCCATGTTTCTGTCTGTGTTGCTTGCATAGATAAAGTCCATTACATGCAAACCCACCCTACTCAGAGTCTAAGCTCTCAGTTGAGCTGACCTTGGATTTCTGTGTCATAGTTAAGTGGACAAAGGGCTCAACCCCTTCCCTCTCTCTTCTCCCCAGCATTGTTTTTCTGGGTATCCTGCAGCCCAAAACCTTCCTTAAAGCCTGAAAGTTTCCATTTTGTCTGCTTGCATAGGTCCATCAAGCACCCTGACCTTGCAAACTTGCCTTTTAGCTGCCTGTAGCTGCATCCATCTGCAACAGCAAAAGCAACCTTCTTCAGCACAAAACATTAACTTACTCCTGTAAGGCACAAAGCTTTCAGAACAGTCTAACAACCAACCACACTCCAGCTAAATGCAAGGCCATTATGTGCATCTTCATAAATTTGCATCCTTTCATCCTTTAGAGTTAGAAGCATCTCACTCTGTCACCGCATCTTTGTCTTCCTGCCTTTCTGTGGTACAGGCAAACTGTCAGCCTTTCACTAACTCCCATCAGCCTCACTTACCCAAACTCCTCCTTTCCCTTCAAGCACTGTTAAAATTTTAGCCCCTCTTTGATTTTTATGTTATTTTTAGCTTTGGAAGAGCACCATTTTTTAGCTGAATGGAGCCATCTAGATTGTGGATAATTTCTCCCTGTAATTCATGGCCGGCTGTTGCTATGTAACTCCTAAACTATGTACCTGGACTGCTTTTTCAATGTGATGGCTTTATCTTTCTTGCTTGCTATAGCACCTTTTTGCTTCAAGCTATCTGGTGAAAAGGAAAAAGACAGTGACTATGACCAAATTATCAACTTAATTGAAAGTAATGGTGCATAGGAAGAAGAGCAGGTCAGCACAAGTTAAATACTATTTGGATAAGTTAGGTCCCTGCAAGCCAGTGGGAACTGATGAAATATGCTGGAGGGTACATCAGGAACTATCAAAAGCAATTGTTGCATGATAAGAGGTTATCTTCAGATGTGATGGAGGAAAAGTACCAAAAGAGAAAAGAAGGACAAGAAGTACTATTGTAAAAAGAAAGGTGAATTCGAGATTAGTCAAACTTAGGTGCTTGGAAAGAAAATAGACTGAACAGTGAAACAGTTGAAACATAAGCATCTAAAAGAAAGTGATAAGAAACATCCAGCACTGCTTTACTAAAAATAGCTTGCTTCCACCCAGGCGAAGACAGGAAAACTTACCTAGTTAGTAAGGGGAAGCACAAATCTTTGACATTGTAACTTCTCACATTGTAGTAATGTGGCTCCATGACTTTCAGCAACCTCCTCTGGGTAGAATGTGAATTTTTAATTAGTTTAATTTTTAATAATCCTTTTTTTCTTCAAAAAATTATAGCCATAATTTGCCAGTTTATTGTAGTTCTGAGTTAATGTAATAGTGATTAAAGCACCTATGCTGCTTGCTGAAGATCTACCTGTTTATCCAGTCAATGGTGCCAAGGGAATGAATATAGCCTCAGCACCACAAACAACCTTCTGAAACAGGTGCATTTCTCGGAAGGAGTATATTTCCTTGTGCACAAGGTAGTCTACGGAGAGCTAACCAATACAGAGCAGGGAGAGACTAGGTAACTGCTTGTTGCCCATGGAGCTGCATACATTTGTACCAATGCCCCTGTAATCTGCAAGCTATAGATTGCAATTACCAAGCAGGGTACTCAAGGACATCTCAAAGGGAGGCAGACTTCAAGGGAGGGGCAGGTACTGTGTATCCATCAGCTAAATGCAATCTTAGAGACCCAACTTACAGACTGCCAGGAGGACCTCCACAGGCTTGTATGGCTCCTTAGTCAACAGTGTCAGTGGCTTCTGGCAAGTGACTCAGCTCACCCTATAGCAGACACCAGGGCTCAGCTCACTCATGTGGTTAATACAGTTGAGATTTCTTAGCAGGCTTCCAGGTTGGGCTAGGAAGAGGGATACAGCATCTAATGAAAACCCATGTCTTCTGGGACTGGTGTCCAGATGTGAGGTGGGGTTCCATGGGCAGCTCCAACAGTACCAAATGGATTTACTTAGGCAATTGAACCTGGCCCTCTGTCTGGACTGGCAAATTAAGACACCCTGCTGACAGGCAGATACCTCTTTGTGGGCACAAAAAGGTTCATGTGAGCTGAATTCCACCTTTGCTCACAGTTTCACTCTTGAAGTGAAATAAAGCCCTTGCCCTTAATGCAAGCCTGGAGCATGCCCACAGGGAATTAGTGTGGAGCATCACATAAGGAAACAGATTTTTACAGTGACTGCTCTGCAGACAAGCTCTGTGACACTGCTTCAAACAAGGTATATGGCACTCAGGGATTTCTTATACAGCATCATTTACTTAAGGTCCCAGAGGGAATTATTCACTGAACCTGGCAGGGAGGAGTTTCAGTTGCTATAGTAAAGACTCAACACTGTAGAAAAGACAAACTGGAGGGAACCCAAAGCAGAGCAACAGGAGTGATACAGATGCTAAAATGTATGGCTGATGAAGAATGATTTGGTTTATAAATATGTAAGTATGTATTAACCACCTTCAATTGTCTTAAAGGTTGATATAAAGAAAACTGTTCCACTGCTCTCTGTGTCCACAGAGGGCAAAACCCCACCAAGACTCAAGTGTCTTGGTTTCAGCATGTCCTGGGTTCAGCAGTAGCAGTCATTTTTCTCCTTCTTAGTAGCTGCTGCAGTGCTGTGTTTTTGACTTTCAGCCTGGGAACAGCGCTGATAACACCGATGTTTTTAGTTGCTGCTTAGTAATGTTTAGTCTGACCAAGGTCTTTCTGAGTCTCATGCTCTACCAGGGAGGAGGAGAAGCCAGGAGAAAACAGAGACAGTACACCTGACCCAAACTAGCCAAAGAGGTATTCCATACCACAGCAAGTCATGCCCATTATATAAACTGGGTGCAGTTACCCAGAAGGGCTGGATCACTGCTCCGTCAGGCTGGGTTTCGGTCGGTGGGTGCTGAGTGGTTTTATTCTATTCCCTTGTTATTTCCCTTATCATTGTTATTATTATTAGTGGCAGCAGCAGTGGTTTGTGTTATACCTTAGTTACTGGGCTGCTCTTATCTCAACCAGTGGGAGTTACATTTTTTCGATTCTCCTCCCCATCCCTCCGAGAAAGGGGGGAGGAAGGGGGGAGTGAGAGAACAGCTGCATGGTTTCTGAGTTACTGACTGGGCTTAAACCACAACACAGCACAAAGACATACGCTAGCTAATAGGAAAGGGAAAACAGACAACAAACCTTCCAACAGGAAGGACAGTGAAGCTCTTACAGATTGCCCAGAAGACAGTGGATTAAAAGCTAAGAAGCTTCTAAGATGTTACACAATCTTCTGCTGGTGGTGGCCAAGACTTATTTGATCCTTCTGCACTGTGGAAGGGTGACCTCATCCGTTCTAGTCCTACACTTTGTTCTGAATGGAATTCAAAAGCAATATGAATGCAATTCATGCCTAGAATCCACCATTAGTGAGATGAGTTGACCCTCTCCAGATGCCCACCAAAGCCACTTTATGACTCTCCTCCTCAGATAGACAGGGAAGCGAAAAACATGACAAAAGTTTCATGGGTTGAGGTAAGAACAGGGAGAGAGCACTCATCAGTTGCCGCCAAAGACAGAAGAGACTTGATTTGGGGAAATTAGTTTAATTTATTACCAACCAAATTACAGTAAGATAATGAGGAACCAAATCTTAAAAACACCTTCCCCCACAGCCCTTCCTTCTCCCCACGCTCAACTTCGGGCCCAAATTCTCCACCTCCTTCCTCCTCAGTGGCACAAGGGGCTGTGGGCAGTTCATCACATGTTGTCTCTGCTGCTTCTCTCCTCAGGGGAGGACTTCTCACACTCTTCTCCTCCTCCAGCATGGGATCCCTCCCACAGGAGACTCCTCTATGGACTTCTCCAGTGTGAGTCTTTCTCATGGACTGCAGTTCTTCATGAAATGCCTAAGCATGGGTCCCGTCCATGGGGTGCATCATTCAGGAAGAGGCTGCTCCAGCGAGGGTCCCTTCCATGGGGTGCAGTCATAGAATCATAGAATCATAGAATAGTTAGGGTTGGAAAGGAACTTAAGATCATCTAGTTCCAACCCCCCTGCCATGGGCAGGGACACCTTACACTAAATCATATCACCCAAGGCCTCGTCTAACCTGGTCTTGAACACTGCCAGGAACGGAGCATTCACAACCTCCCTGGGCAACCTATTCCAGTGCCTCACCACCCTAACAGGAAAGAATTTCCTTCTTATATCCAACCTAAACTTCCCCTGTTTAAGTTTTAACCCATTACCCCTTGTCCTGTCACTACAGTCTCTAATGAAGAGTCCCTCTCCACATCCCTACAGTCCTTCAGGAGCAGACTGCTCCAGTGCCTGGAGCACCTCCTGCCCTCCTTCTACACTGACCTTGGGGTCTGCAGGGCTGTCTCTCTCACAACCTCTCACTCCTCTCTCTGGCCACTGTTTCTTCCATGTAGTAACTCTTTCCTGTTCTTAAATACATCATCCCAGAGGTGCTACCACTGTCACTGATGGGCTCAGCCGTGGCCAGTGGTGGGTCCATCTTGGAGCCGTCTGACGTTGGCTGTATCAGACACAGGGGAAGCTTCTAGCAGCTTCTCACAGAAGCCACCCTGTACCAAAGCCTTGCCATTCAAACAGAATACAGTTAGACAAATGGAAACACAGAACTGAACAAGGCAATGGGGATGCTCCTGTGCTCCATCCAATCCATCTTTCCAGGTTAATGATCTTTCATACAGGCTTTATTATCTTTACTACTATTTAATGAACTCCTGATGGCACTGATGGGAACACTATCTCTTCTCACAGAAGCCTCCCTGTAAATCCTCCCAGTGATGTTCCCTTCTGGCCTGGCTTTTCTATAGCACAGACAGGAGGATCAACATGATAAGACACCAGGGAAATGCATTGGGCAGGAGAAGGAATAAGATGAAATAACAGAAAGTGGGACTGGGTGAACAAAAGAAGTGGAATTGGTGGAAGGAGAAGCAATGTGGAGATGCAGAGTAAACAATTCAATGCAAAAGGTGATAGCAAGAAATGCCCTGTGGTGAGAGATAGCAGGGAGAAAGCACAGAAAGCTGTATAACAAGCAAGTCAGTGATGTTACATTAGCACAGTTCAGTGTATTTCCCCTGACAGAGAAGGAAACAAAAAGTGAAGCACCCTTTTTCCTTTAGAAAGACTGATGGAAAACAGGCACAAGGTACCAAACCATTCTTTTTTGCTAAAAAAAAAACAAAAACATGCTTTTTTGAGCACGACAAAGTCTGAAGATGAAATGTTATTGCTGTCCCAAATAATAGAAAAGTGAGAGTATGGCAGGATTAACTGTCAGGTGAAGAAAGGAAGTCTTTCTTCAAGGTCAAGGAGTAGAGCCTCTCTGTGTGCCCAATGTGAGAAGTGCCTAAGGTCACTCCAAGATCAGTGTGGGCTCCACTGGACCACTGGACCAGCCTGACTGCCCATGACATATGGTTCAGCACAGGTCTGACTCTGAGCACACACGCTTGTAGCAACAGAGGACATTTTTCTTTCATGTACATGACGAGAAGAGAGATGTCTGTCAAGCTGAAATGATTCATCTCAACATAGTGGCTTGCACTTCAGCGTGCACTGCCTTTCTCCAGGGCCACCGTGACTGTGGGGCATACCATTCCCACATGCTTTCTACAAGCACATCCGTTTACCTAGGAAAACATGATGCCTGAAAGCACATCCTATATTGCTGCCTGATGCAGAGCAGCAGCAACAGCCAAAAGACAGATTGAAAAGATGACTGGCAGAGAACATTCTTGGACAGAGAGCAGCACGGTAGGCATCCTTCTGTTACCTTCAGTACATTCAGACGCCATCTACAGCACAACATAGTTTACAAGTCCCTCACACAGCTAAGTTACCAAAAAAAAAAAACAAACCAGGGAAAAAAAAAGGAATTGGAAAAGGGAAATATCCTATGACAAAAAATCCTCCAACTTGATATTCAGAGATGAAACAGCAAGTAGCGGGATGGAGGGACATGGTCATCCTCCATTTAAAACGGTCTTGAAAGCAGAATCAGTACATGCAAAATTCAGTACCTTTATTAGGAATGATGCACATAGTTTTTTCATTCTCAAACGTTATCCCGTGGTGTGTGTATACTGATCTCCCACTCTTCGCAGTATTTCTGTGCAGGCATATGGATAGTACCAGATCATTCTCAATGACTCACTATTTACGTGCAAAATGTCATGAACATCTGAGAGTGTTTTACACCTGGAATTCTATATTTGGCAGTGCCAAGTGACTCAGTTTTGCCAGCGATGTTAGCAACACTGAGCAAAATAAATGGCAATTTTAATTACATTTTGTAGATATTTTGCAGCAAGAATTTTTATTTTGGCAAATAAAGACATCTGGAGTCTAAATATTTTATGTTCTCTGCTCCCACTGCTTTAAGATGGAAAGGAAGGGACACTACACATCACTGTTCCCATGTGTATTTGCTGTGTTATTCGCAGCAGCACCAGGAGTGTAACTCAATCAGACATTGTGGAGCAGGACAGCAGTCAGCACAGTTCAGCAGTCACAGGAGCAGGGGTCTGCTGAAGGCAGAGGTGTATTTTAAGGTGAGATTAAGCTATGCATAGGACAGAGAGGACTCATCAGCTGCACGTGTTCATTTCTGCATTCCATAGTCATAGCCTGGATGCCAGGCTCTGACCACTGCTTCTCCTGCACACACCAGCAATGCCCATAGGCTGGAAGGCTGAAGGTAGATAACACCAAAGGTCGAGCTCCTATACAATATGAATGCTTGGGATTTTACTGCTCTGATATGGTTTGGGTTTGTTTTCTTTCTTAAACCTCTCTCTTTCTAACAGAATTGCTCACAATTTTGCTTTCCTTCATTGTAAATATACTGAGTACTATAAAAAAAGTCATCACATGTACTGGAGACTATCCATAAGGGACATTACTTTAAATGCTTTCTCTATTGTTGCAGCAAAGAAGTCATTAGATCCCACTGCAGAGCAGTGAGGGATACCTCCTCCTCTCCTGAATTTATGATCTGTGAGCTAATGTTCAGTCTAATTGAAATGGTTAGTGACTAATGAAAAAATAAAGGGTGCAGCCAAGTTTGGCTATATATCGTGAAGTTCATCAATATGCATTTTCCGATGACACTCAAGAATATGTCCCATAAGAAGGCAGGAATCAGACTATGAGATATGAAGGCATGAAGCAGACAACCTTACCCCATTTACCCTGAATACTCACAAAGTGTCACTGGACACTCCAGACACCATAACTCGTACTTTAAAGTCTCAACCTAGGATAAGTATTTAATTGTTCTCCTAAAGCTCCTCCCTTAGCTTCAGTAAAGCTGTGCTTTAAGATCTGTGATGTCTATTTGGAGATGTGGATGTATATCTGCATTTGCTTTTTAACCGTGGATGTGGGAACAAGTCTGCTTATAGAGTACTCCTTTGCAGCTACCTGTGAAATAGAAGACAGATGATTTAAAAAATATTCAACAAACCCTGTGTTAAAGAACAAAATAAATAAGAATATTTCACTACATTTAATTAACTGAAATTGGTGGAAGAGACAGACATAAATGGCACAGCAACTCATTTAGTCCCATTTGGCTGAGTCAAAGCCCCAGCAGCATCCTATGTGTCATTCACCTGATTTTGTGTTGCCAGGAAGACTTTTGATAAACCTGGTTTTTAGCTGAAAGATTTTTGGAGTACATCAGGTCATGGAACGGACAGACCTTGGGTTGAACAGGGTTAAGCTCAAGTCTTTAACTTGTTTAACTTATCCCAGATTTAACTTTCCCATAAACAAAACCAGTTCAGCCAAACCAGGAATATGTGAGCTAGGAGTCACATAGAATCATAGAATATATCTATAAAATTAGGAGTATAGAGCTGGAATTACCTGCCTGTACACTCTGATTTTCCATGTCTGACTTCAGGATGATTGCCCAAATAGTTTCCCAGGTTGGAGGCTACTCATTGATGCACAACTGAATCCAAAGGTGATTGGTGTCTTCTGTCTGGATACATTTCCCCCCAAACACGTCCAGAGGCTAATGCAAAGTCTCCTTCTCCAGGCTGTGTTATGTGGAGGTCTGTATCTGTCAGACTTTTCAGGTTAAACGTCATCAACAATCTCTTTTGCAATACAAGTGTGTTTTTATTCTCACATTCAGGATGCTAAAGAGAAACAGACCATCTAACATTTGCAGTTTTAAACTGAACATGGCTTTGGCATGGATTTGAACACTATCCATTGCTGCTTACCTGTTACCATCATGTTCATCACAGTTTTGGCAGCACTTTTCCAGCCTGTGATGACTTTGGAGATAGCGTGAGCAAGGGGTTGTTCCCAACAAGGAGTTTACACATGGCCCTCTACTCAGCCACATAAACAATGTTCAGCCACTCACCAGGAGACTAGAAAATAGCCCTTATCACACTTTATTTGATGATGGAGATGGAGCTGAGGAGGATGACAATTCAGCCCAGATAATTAGGACAGTATTCTTTTTATTTCTCAGCCTGGTAAATAGAAAACTAAAACCATACCTCACCTTCCATAACATGTCAGGAGGCTTTGGGCTTTCTTTAATCCAAGCTAGTTGATGCCTCAGCTAGCAGATTTCCTCCCATCATCCTCTCCTGCATCTCTATTTTTAACCGTTCTTATCGGGGTATACGTTAGCTTTGCAGTGCCGCACCCAGTATCAAAAATGAGGGCTCAGGAAATTCTGATGTGATCAGACTGAACAGGAAATTCTGGTAAAGAGGTAAATTAACCAATCTTCTGAATGGTGTAGTTGAAGGTGGAGGTAGGCTTAGTGCCACAGTAATGTTAAGCTGTATAATTCCTCATGGCTTTATCAAAAGCTCTCCAGAAGTGCTCAGGGACTTGCATGGACCCTGACTTGACCCACTCTGGTGCCACACAGACAGAAAAACCTGCCATGGGGTTTAAGTTGCTCTGGTCTGTATTTATCCCAACCTCTTCCAGAGAATGTTCTTGCAGCCCTGGAGGCATCCTGAGTCCAGATACAGTAACTGCCATTGCAAGAACTACAATGAAGTCAAAGTAATCAGATCACCAAAAACTGCCACGAGTGCAGAAATATTCTTGGTTTTCCATGTAATTTCCTGAAAGCTGAATCTCCACCATCTTCTACAGCCGCTTCCACTGCGCACAGAGAAGGAGAGGGAAACAGGAGATGAACCTCATTAAACTCTGGAGACCCCACATTCCAGATCTTATAACTGCTCCAAGGATCAGCTGCTGCCTTTTAATCAGTTCAATAACCAATCTATGCAAGGGATTTTATTAAAATGAAGATTTTTATGTAGATAAAGCTATATATGCACATACACCCATATATATATACAGAGATGAACTCTTCTCTTTATGTGCCATTAGCACAATGTGCCATAGATGCATCAAAATGTAACACTGGACATTCAACTTCTGAGCCCCTCAGAGGGATCAATCTGCATGGCAGGAGCTTGTCCTTAGAACAGATACTTTGTCAAAACACCAAATCAGCCAAAAATCAGGGAAAAGCTATGAGCTTTGCTAAGGTCCTCACTGTTCTCCCACTGCATTTATACTGGGCACAGTACTGATTCAAGCCCATTATTTTCAAGCATCATTAAGAGTGCAATGAAAAGATATAAATTATTCTTTTAATGCAAATATAATTACATAAAGACACTTCTAAAGTAATTAGAGTCTCAGCCTTGAGAGTGTGGAGTGTCTTTTTCCCATAAAGATCATGCGATGCTGACAGTGGTGAGGTTTGAGACATGCCAAGGAGGATTCAGTGCTGCCCAAAGAAACACCCACAGAGGAAAGGCTCGTGTCTCAAACGGGGTAGCTGTCTTCAAGATTTCTGCTTGGTCACTGCATGAAAAGAGAATGGGATTTCCCAGAGGTGAGAACAGTAGACAAAGTCTTGGCTATAGCATTGGTTGAAGCATTACTGCTATGACTAACAGACCCAAGAAGTGACCCTTGTTATTTACACAGCTCCTCTCTCCAGGCACAAGTAATGTGGGAATATGTTTTTGCACTTGTTTTTAACCCTTCCTTAACTCTGAATGTGAATGTGCTGCTTGTTGCCAGTGACAGCAATCTCCTCCTCCTGATCAATATTTGATAGGATAGAGGCAGAGGGTGATTCTCTCGCAGGTATTTGTGATACATAATTTTCTAACCTATCTTTCCAATTATTGTTTTTTTGTTTTGCTTTTTTTTTCTTTTTACCTTTAAACATCATTCCCCCAGTATCACAGGCTGAACAACATCTCTCTGTCTTAACTTTCAGTTTTTCCCCTGTCCTTTTCCAAAGCCAAATTAAGGGATCTGGTGGAGCTATATTAATTTTACATTCAGTCTGTCACTCCAGGTGGTTTCTTAAAGTGAAAAACATATCTGCATACATTATTTCATCCCATTTTCCTTGCCCCTTCAAAACAACATTAATTGTAACAATGTATTATAGTTCAGGGTTTCATTTTTAGGCCATTTTTTTCTGATCTTTCAAAGTATATAAAGGTCACCATTGCTTACAATGTCTTACTGATGTTTTCTTGTTTACCAAGCCCCCAGGAGACCCTCCCAGTTCTTTCCAATGTGCCAAAATGCAATCCAATGGGCTTTTTTTTTCAGAATTTTCTTGCTTTGACCGGTTCCCATTTCAAACAATCTTTTACAAATCTCTATGGCCTCTCTCTTCCAGTGTTCTGCAAATGCACTTATAAAAATATGAGAGTACCTACACACAGTTTTTATGATATTCTCAGGAAGTTCAGTAAAATAATATCGCTGGGTTCTGCAGATCAACTCCTCTGCTGTTAGATAATAGTTTTAGTTCTAATAAAATTTACACTGTCCTAGTATCCACGGCAGGTTCCACTGTTCAAAAGTTATTATGCTATACTTTTCTTATACAGCCACTGGGGCGCACAGAGGGACCTTTTCTTAATTTTCCAATTAGTCACAGTTTACTTCCATCTACTTCTCCCCCAACATTTAAATCAGAACAAATACGCTTTGTCCATCTCCAGCCTCTCTCCTCACGGAGAACGTGGAACCGTGGATCAGGTTTCCACACTCACTTCATAGCTATGCCACGTCTCAGTCACACAAAACACTTGCACACGGGATCCCACAGACACACAATGGTTCCGCTTACCCTTCTCCTGCTTCTGACACAGTCAGTGGCAGGTCCATCCTCGCTCCCAAAACCTGGAATGCAGTGGAGACCTGGGTCCACCTACCCTTTACCTGCTTCCTACCCAGTCATTAGCAGGTCCGTTCTATCTCCCAAAACCTGGGATGCGGCGAAAACCCAGACTCACCCGATCCGCCCTCAGGATCGCTAGTGGCTGCTCTATCAGTCGGTGAGTCCCCTGCTTGCAAGCCCTACCTGCCAAGGGGAACCACACTGTGCACCAGATGTCTCTGCACACCTTACCAGCAGCCCCGGGCCACGCGTACGCCTTACAGGCCCCCTAAATTACTTAAATTCCAAGCATACCGTTTCTCCGCAGCCAGCACAGATTGTTGTCCTTTCCCGCAGTGAGCGGAGAAGAAGCAGAGCTCCTCCAGGCAGGTGTCCTGGGGCTCCTAGGATGTCCGCCCCTCAGCCGATCCTGCAGCTGAACAGAGGTCTCCTGGCTGGCTCACCAAATTGATGTGCAGATAAACTCCGCAGCTTGTTAAAGTTGTAAAGTAGGTATGCTTTATTCAGCGCTGAGGCACATGGCTCCTCCAAAGGCATGCACACCTTAGCATCGTTTCCTCTTTACGTTTATCCTCTAAAGTTATACATATGCATGAGGTTGCACAACACGCCCATACATATTCGTGTCCTATCCCCGCTTCATATTACAATGAGCTAAGAAGTCCTTTGTGCCTGAGCAGTGCTTCCTAGTGGTCGTGGGCGAGGGTCTCAAGATGAAGTAAACCAGACTTCCTCAAGCCTGAACTTTTTACCTCTAGTCCTTACGCATGCTCCCTGGAGGCTTGGTCATTGTCCAAAGCGCAGAGCCAATTTCAGCTGGCCTAGGAGTCCAAAGGATGGGAATCAAGTCACAGTTCCTACCTCTTAACAATAGCCATGTCGTTATATCTTGCTCTAGCATACACGGCAAGTACGATAAGCATGAATGAGTAGTAACATTGTTAAGCAAGCGGCTTGATCTACCCCCTTGTACACCGCAAGTACGATAAGCATGAGCAAGCAGTAATACTTAAGCAAGTAGCTTGACTTACCCCCCCCATACATAGATTAACCCTTTGCATCAGCACAAGTAATGTGGGAACATGTTTTTGCACTTGGGTACCCAATACTTTAAACCTCATTCCTTGCCCAACACAGAGCTGATTATTACAGCCCTATTGAGCACAGGTTTGTTATCCAAAACCATGCTCTCTTGTGCCTCAGTTTACCAAAAGCAACTCTTAAGTGGGAACCTCTAAAATCATTGCATACAGCGCGCCGCTTGTCTAGTGTATTCCTGCACATGGACTGCTCTTCATACTCCCCTGTGCCTAGAAATCCCAAGAACAACCTTGGGTTCTCCCAGATGCCACAGGAGGATGTGTGGGCACATAGAGACCTTCCCAACAACATCCAGGCAGATGTTCACTCCAATATCTTTCAGGTCCTGGATGCTTCACTGGCAGAAAGAGGAAGCATATACCATTTTAATTTATCATATTGGTATGTGCTTCAGTGCTAACATATACCAATATGATAAATAACCTCATAGCATGAGGCTCTGAGCTCAGGTTGCTGGTGTCATCAAATGCTCCTACTGAAGAACATCTGCTTTTTCTATACCCTTAAACAGGAGGCAAGCATCAGTCAAGTCAGGAATGGGGAAACATAAAACTCATTTCTGTAAATTACTCCAGAGAAAAATAGCTAAATGTTGTAATGTTGTAAAGCTAAATGTTCAGATAGGAGGTGCTGTTATAGCAATGCAAAGTATTACTGAAAAGGTATAATTGTTTCAGCATGGGGATTGAGGACACAAAATTGAGTTCCTCCCTGCCTAAATATTGTAAACAGCCCTCTGGCTTTTAGCAAGGATAGCTTCTGGGTTCTAAATCTCCTAAAACATTAACTGCTTCTCTTGTTACAGGGTGATTTATATAAAGGTTAGCTCCCTCATTGGTCTCTCATGATGATTAAAGACTAAAGTAATGACCAGTAACTCTGGGACTAAGGCTTAAATATCACTGCCTGGGAACTGAAGACAGCAAAAGGTGGCTAAGAGCATCTACATGAATATCGAAGTGTCATTCTAATGAAGATGAGGCAGTAGCAGCCAGGCAGTGATTAGTACATGATAAGTGGAGGGATTAGGGTGGAGGCCAGAGCAGAGTATGTGCCAATTAGCTTAAAAAGAGGTTGAAAAAGTCTTGAGCTGCAATCTCTAGTTCTGTAAGTACATCTATGGGTTGGCTAAGAAGAAATAACTGAGGTTGCATTGGAGCTAGAATTACATTTTTTCCCAGAGTCACTCAAGACCAGCTAATACAGTTCCCCTTTGATAGGATGTTTAATCAGCACAAAAAACATTTGAGAACCTACATGAGAGGTTTTCCTACAATTTAGGCGAAGTATAGCTATCTTGCTGTCTTGCAGCCTTCCAGATAACAAGAGCCATTGCTAAACCGCTGATAAGGAACAGTAAGATGGATCCTGGAGTCTGTACTTGGTCAAAGATTTGCAAGATATCAGTGAAGTGTCCTTGCTTGTGCTTCTAAATGGACTGAAAACTTCCATTATCTTCTGTATATGAGTGTCTAATGTCTCCCCTCCTGGGCTTCAGTACTTCATTTCTAGTGTTTTCTGAGCCCAGTATTTCTAACTGGAGAAATCCTATAGCTTCTTGAGTGCTCCTCCCCATTCTCCTTCCATCTGTGCCCAACAACCAGACCTGGACACTATCATCAGGAGAAATCTCTGGCCAGCACCCAGCCTTTTGGGCTGCCCAAGTGTTTTCTAGCAGAGCAGAGAAGCTGCATTTACTTAGATTTACAAGGCACAAAGGACAGCTCTAGGCACCTTTGCTATCTATTAAATGCACAAATCAGATGGAGTGGAGCAGCCTCTGCAGTGTGGAAGTGGCTCAATCAGCAGCCCAGGGGCATGGTGACATGGGGAGGGAACCAGATGAAAACTCATCTTACTGAAAGGTAAATATCTGAATTAATAACCTTCCCCTGCTGCAGCCGATCAATAGTTCCCTCCTCAAAGACATCACCTGACATTATTCAGCTTCTTTTTCAAGCTATTCAGTGAATTCCTGCCTTTTGCCTGACTCTTTAACAGGAATCTCCATGGTTTTCAGACTCAAAGGGCTTAGCTTCATGGCAGAGATAGCCCTGGAAGATGAACTAATTCCCAGCAGCACCTGGTGAAAGAGCATGTCTGCAGCCGTTATGCTTCTCTTCAGTGAGCAATCAAGCCATGCCTTTGCTCCTGCCAAAAGGCTGCACTCTCTGCTACATGGAGATTTATAGCAGGGCTCAGATAAATGGAGATGAGTGTTTTTATTATCTATTTGAAACTATGCAAATGCAGAGTGTGGGTTATGAGGTGAGGGAGAAAGGCCTCATTCAGCATGACAGAATAGCCAGTTTGGGAAGTCAATCAAATGTTGGCACTTTCCCTTGTAGATATGGTGAGGAAAGGGGAGGACCATTTCCACCTGTGAATACAGTTTTCCAGACTGACGGCAAAAAAAAAAACAGGAAAGTGTAATTATAGAAATGTTTTTAAGGAGTAGAAGTATCATCAGGAAAAAGAAGACTTTAAATAAAAAGCAATGGGAAACGGTGTGACACAGTTTAACCCTTGGAGCCCCTCTGATTGTGATTAAAAGTTCCTATTGAAGTTAGGGAGTGAGGCTCATACCGAAAGAAAAGAGAAAACCAAACCAGTCAGACTCAGAATCAGAGAATCCACACAGAAATAGATTTCTGTTCAAATTCCCTGCATTACAGATCAACAGATGACAGGCATGACACATGCTTTCTGAAAGATAAGGTGCAATTTGTCCGTGTTGGAACGCCTGGGAACTGAAAAGACTCACACTCTCTGGCTGTTTGTCCAACATGAAGAAGTTCCCCAAGGGGAAGAATGCTGTCAAGATGACAAAGCCTTCCTCTGAAGTCCAACAGCAGGTTCTATTATAGCTGTAGATTGAGAACCCAGGCACAGGATTACTTTAAGTAACCAGACTATGAAGGGAAAACAATTGAAACTTTACTCCTAGGACCAAGGCTTCTACAAGTTACTCAGCTACTTCAGTCACATGAGAAACCAGTACTCACATGCATGAGTGTAAGGCCCTGGCTGGATAAAAAGCAAGTTAAATATAGCATTCATTAGGGTGAAGAAGCTGGGGTTAGTTTAATATAAATTAATTTAATATCCATTTAAAGGGCAAGAATGCATCTCTTCTGGCAGTTTCCCAAAAGCATCATCACTAGAGTAGTAGCTTAAGAGAATCATATAATAGTGTCTTAGGACATAAATGCTTAACAATTTTAATGGAACTTAAGGCACACGAATGAAGACTTCTGACTCTTGTTGACTTCAGTGAGTTGCTAATGCTCAGCCCCGAGACCTTGGTGTGTGATAAGATCACACCCTCCAAAGGCAAAAGCCAAAAAGTAAACTGTCAGCTGAGTAGACACACTAATGATTAACTCGTACTAATGTGGTTAGTAGTGAAGCTATTAATAAAAATGCTCAGAACCTCTTAATCCAGCACATTTAAAGGGAAACCTTGGAGCCAGGCACCAAATTAATTTGCAAATTAGGAGGATTTGTCTTGTAGAAATTAAACTTAATCTCACATATAATCCATCCCTCCTCTTTAAGGCAGGATTAGGTGCGTTTAAACCATTCCCACCCAGGATTAGTCTACCACACTCTTAAAAATTTGGTGACTGAACACCCTCATCTTCCCAATTTCTTTATTATCCCCACTGTCCCTGATCTTTGCTATGATTTAAGCCCTCTATTTCTTGCTCTATATACACTGGGGTGGAAAGTAGTATAATCCGCTACTCTCTACAGCAAGAGTCATTCCTATTTTCAGCCTCCTTTCCTCCAAGTTGAGAAACTGCATCTTCATAACTTGATTATGGTCTACGCTCAAAGATGACGCCATTGGCCTCCATAGGATTTGACCACAGTGTATTGCCCTGTGGTTCCTCACTTATTTGCTGTCCTGCTGTCCTCCTGTCCTCGTACACCAGTGCAACCATGCCTGTGCACTGCAGATTCAGATCTGGGGATCTTCCAGCACTGTAGAGCTGTTGCTCCCCACGTATGCTGCTATTGCATCTGCCCTTGCTCAACCTTAGCAAATTCCAGAAATAAGGTTGGGCAGATTTGGGCTTGGCTCTGCACTTAGCTATGAGCACTATCTGATACCCAGTATTTGATCACTTAGCAACACAAAGCAAACTGGTATTACTGGTGCACAATCAAACCTCTTTTAACAGTTTGCTATGGATTGCTAACAGAAACGATCTGTTCACACAATGAGATACACTAATTGTGTATCTCACAAACATTTTTGAATGCTCATTCTGCTGTAAACCTGTCTTTTTCTAGCTTTTCCTTTATTCTATTTGACCTATTTTCTATTCTTTTTTCTCTTCTTTTTCACGTTTTTACCAGAAGATTTTAATCTGTGGAGGTGAGACCCTGAAAATCTTCAACTGCAAAAAAGATTTAAATAAAAACCAGAATCCTTTGAATATATCAAAAGGGAACATTTTTTTTTTTAATACTGCAAAGCTTCAGAGCTAACAGTCTGTATTTTACGAGCTAACTATGTCTCTTTAAGCAAATTTACAACTGCTTGATTTGCAGCTAAAATCAGGTTAATAAAAAACCACCCAAGGTAGAGTGAAAATTATTCTAATAAGAAAAGATATCAGACCTTTTATATTGCCCCGTGTGGCCTACTGAAGCACTGATTTAATTACCTTTGTCTGAGCTGAATCGAATCGTTATCATTATCTCAGTAACTCTTCAGGAACAAGAGAATAAACAACCTTTACTAACACATGTCATTTTTATAGACTCTGAGGACCCAGTACCAATAGTCTGTTTCACTGTTGACACTTCCTGGCCAACCACAACCTCCCTTGTGCTGCACTGTATATACACTAACAGCCCTGTTTTGCTGTGGTGGGCCAAAAGGTGCTTGCTCTCAGAGCTATGACTTGTGACATGGTGGGTCAACTGGGTCCCCTGAACTGTTGGACAAAGCCCTTTTCCAGTGCTATTGGATTGGGTACATGCACTCATCCACATTGTTGGATTTCTTCTTGGTGCAGTGATGCCTAAAGATGCCAAATGAGAATATGCCTGTTGGGCTGGATACTGTATGGGCACCCAGGATAAGATTGAGTCTACCCCAAATTGGCAAAAGGAAAAATTAATGTCTGTTTTGTTATAGGGAACAGATGGGTAGTTCAGAGCTGTTGCAGAGGGATCCTGGAACTATTGCTATCAGGAGCCTGCCCTTTCAAGTGTGTTCCCTTCCCTCTCTGATCTACTGTAACTCTGTATGTTTGCCCTCTGTATGCAGCTCATGCCACCTACTAAGAGAGTTGTTCCTAGAGAGAGAAGAGTGGTGGTTCTCCACCGTGTCATGAACTTCTCTATGATAAGACTCAGACTACTATAAGCAAGGACAGATCCTGAGCACCATTGCTGACTCCACTTTGGTTGTTGCTTATATACTCACTAACCTGACAGTGTGGAGCAGAGACTTCTGACTGACTCCAGGAAGCATCATCCAGCACAACTTATCGCCTTGGGGTTAGCACTGCTGCAGCCAACCTCTGCAGCAGGACCAGTGGCTGTGTAAATGAGGTAGTGCCACCAAGGAATTAATTTTCCTATATGAATTGTTGGTATAAAAAGAATCACTGACGAGGAGGAGATGAGAACCACAAGCACAGTGACAGCTCCTCTCTTGTACCCCAAGGGTGCCATGTCTGCATGCTCAGCTCTCACACTGCTGTTTCTGCAATGAAAGCACAACCCTGGATTATCATTTGCCAGCAGCTGTCTTATATGGATATGCTTGGCTTGATCACTTGTACAGTCAGTCTAAGAATAGCTTCCTCTCTAACATCTGATTTCTCTTAAAGGATAAAAATAAAACAATCAGAGCCTGGATATAAAAGAGCAAACTGCTGAACACTGCACTGCATGCATCTATGTTTAATGAAGGAAAATGTCACTTTATGAGGGGCACGAGTTATTCGTGTCAACCATATTTGGCCTCGAGATCTGTATCTAAGCTGTCATTTCTTGGTCTGACAGCTCAATGACTTCATATATTACAGAGTGCTTCACTGCACTAATCATCCCAGGCAGTTCAACTTTTGCCATGACCCCAGTGGGTTTGCAGCCCATGACTACTTTAAGTCTCCCAAATGATGCCCAGGAATGATGCAGACACCACCTCAGCCAGGATCATGCCCATCACATCCGGGATCATGCCCAGATGTCTTTTTGAAGGCAGGCACACATCTCTGGGCATGGGTTGTGCCGTATGCTTGATCTCAGTGGCAAACAGACCTTGGCTGGTGTTAGGTTATAGCTTGAGAGTCCTGGGGCCATATCAGGCAGGCTAAGAAAGGTGCTTTGCGTAGATATGCAAAGGTCATGATGTTTCTGTCAAGAACAGTGTGGGCAGTCTAGTTTAGGCTTCCCAGTCTATTATTGCACTGCCAGTGGAGACAAGTAGTCACAATACTTAGCTCAGATGACTTGAATATAGACTATAAATAGTACTTGGTCCCTTTCCTTCTCCCCTCCCTATCTGCACTATGCATTCAGCAAGTATTTCTCTCATACTGAATCCTCATAGGACATCTGCAGTACATGGTACCACTTATAAAACAGATTTTATTTCTTTTTTTCCTTTTCAGAAACAAACAAAATCTTTAAAAAAAAAAACACACAAAAAAAACCAAACCAATGGAAAATGAAATGTGGTCGGCATTTTATCCAAGATAACCAAACTGAAGGAGTCACTAACCAAGAAGGAAATGCTGAAATCAAAATAGTTTTATATTGGTTTTTGTTTTGGCTTGATTTTGTTGTTTTTGTTTTTTTTTTTGCCACATACAAGAGCTGCCTCTGCTGTGCTAGACCACTTGTCTATAATATCTTTAATAAGATACTAAGATATTATTATATGTCTAAAATATCTTAAGATATTTTTCCTCATTCAAAAATAGCATAGAGTGTGCTGAAGCTAGATATGAATTAGCACGTCCGCTAAACAACACAAGTAAAACAAAACCTTCAGCCCATTGCTGGGGGCTGCAAAAACCCAAGCATTCAAGGCAGGGGATATCAATGCAGTCTCCCGACAAAACCTGGTCCTGCAATGACACTATGACATGATGTCACAAGGACCAGCAATGCAAGTCAGTGATGCAAGACAGCCCAATATCAGGTCAAGCCCTAATGCCACGAGATGGGTTTGTAAATATATCTGTCCTCAGAGTGGGGAACATGATAGTTTGGGATCTGATGCTCAAGACTTGTCAGCAGGAAGAGGTCCTAACACCTCTGATTCCTTGCCATCAAGACACTTTTTGCCTCATCAGACTGCAAGAAAGGCATTTTTAATCTTATCATCTCCTCACTGTGTTCAGTTCTGAGCCCCTCACTGCAAGAGAGACATTGAGGTGCTGGAGCAAGTCCAGAGGAGGGCAACAGAGCTGGTGCAGGGCCTGGAGCACAAGTGTGATGGGAAACGGCTGAGGGACCTGGGGGGTTTAGTCTGGAGAAGAGAAGGCTCAAGGGGGACCTTAACGCTCTCTAGAGCTACCTGAAAGGAAGTTGTAGTGAGCTGGGTGCTGGTCTCTTCTCCGAAGTAACAAGTGACAGGACCAGATGAAGCAGTCTCAAGTTGTCCCAGGTGAGGTATAGATTGGATATTAGGAAAAAAAAATCATCATCAAAAGGGTTATCAAACATTGGAACAGGCTGCAAGAGCTATTACTAAGGAACAGTAAGACAGGTCCTGAAATCTGTACTTGGTCAAAGATTCGTAAGATATCACTACATTGTCCTTGCTTGTGAGTGGTGTAGCCCCTGGATGGAAAGTTTATTAGAGTCCAAAGCATCCCTAAACCTAAGTGCAGCAAGTCCTACATCTACACATTCATGATGAATTTAATTCACAAGGAGCAATTTCTGAAATGGAGGATTCAACCTGTTTTGTTAGTCTAGGAGGGTATTTACCCAGGACTCCTTCTTGTCCTCCTGAGTCCCAGTCTGATGTCCTCAACAAGGGTCTGTTTGTCCCCCATGAAACGTGTTACTTGGCAGCTGAGCTTAGCTTGATTTTGGCTGGTAATTCCTCCCCTGTTCTTTCTTTTTCTTTCTTTTTAATTACATTTGATTTTTCTTCAGAAGAGAATTCTTTTCTATGGTCATATTTTTATTGGAATTTTAATGAGTCACTTGGCATGACATTAATCACTGAAGATTTAAAGTGTCTTCAAATTGTATTTTCCTGCCTCTTGAATGCCAGCCACACATTTTTGTTTACAGTGAAATGCTAGGGAAAAAAAAAATCCTTCAACCTATTTTCCTCAGTGCTAATTGGGGGTTTATTACTGCTTCATTTGCTTACAATTGAATCAAACAAAAGCCTCCATCCCTTTTTCATGGTGCTGCTAATTGAATTGAGTGGGTTATAATGATATTACTGTATATACAAAAATGAACATCTCTAGAATATGCCTCTAAGGACAGAACTAAGTAGGTAACTGTGTACTTTTCTGAAGCAGACTTTACAGCTATTCTCAATACAGATACAGGCTCTAACAGTATCCTGGGCTACATCAAAAGGAGCATGACCAGCAGGTCCAAGGAGGTGATCCTGCTCCCCTACTTTCCTCTCGTGAGACCTCACCTGGAGTATTGTGTGCAGTTCTGGTGTCCTCAGCAGAAAAAGGACATGGAACTGTTGGAACAAGTCCAGAGAAGGGCCACAATGATGATCAGGGGCTGGAGCACCTCCTGTATGAAGATAGGCTGAGAAAGTTGGGGCTGTTCAGCCTGGAGAAGGGAAGGCTGCGTCGAGACCTCATAGCAGCCTTCCAGTATCTGAAGGGGGCCTATAAGGATGCTGAGAAGGGACTCTTCATTAGGTACTGTAGTGATAGGACAAGGGGTAATGGGTTAAAACTTCAGCAGGGTAAGTTTAGATTGGATATAAGGAGGAAATTCTTTACTATGAGGGTTGTGAGGCACTGGAATGGGCTGCCCAAGGAAGTTGTGAATCATAGAATCATAGAATAGTTAGGGTTGGAAAGAACCTTAAGATCATCAAGTTCAAACTCCCCTGCCATGGGCAGGGACACCTCACACTAAACCATATCTCCCAAGGCCTCCATCCCTGGCAGTGTTCAAGGACAGGCTGGGCGAAGCTTTGGGTGATATGGTTTAGTGTGAGGTGTCCCTGCCCATGGCAGGGGAGTTGGAACTTGATGATCTTCAGGTCCTTTCCAACCCAAAATATTCTATGATTGTATGATTCTATTATTCTATTCAAATAAATCTGCATAGCTTATTTCTGCACTCAGAATAACACAGGAATCAGTCAAAGGCGGTGCTGATGGAAAGGCCTAAGGAAGGGGTCTTTTAGGTGACCGAGGAGGGCTGAGTGCCTATTTTTAAGGGAATTTTGTTGGGATTTTGGCACGTAATTGCCATGAATCCCAGGGAACACTGCACACCTCTGTACCTGTTGGATACAGCACTGTAGTTGACATTACAGGTGGGTGACCTGAACATCTACAGAAGCGACCACACATTTTATTGACCAGTTCAATACTTCTCATTAGTTAGAAATTCAGAATTTGTTTTGTGAAAATTCATATTTAAACCAGCCAAAGTTTCCAAAAACCATTTGTTGTATCTCATGATCATTTGGAGACTTTATATGGATATTATCAATGAAGGCCCAGAAAACCAACTTGCTTCTTCATCTACATCAAGATTAACCATTGATGCTGATGTCCCAAGTTCCTCTTGAGAATGTGGTTCTTTGAGGGGTTTTATATATATTTCTTTTGATCTGTAAAGTTTTTCTTTCAGCTAATGTGTTCTTATGAAAAAATCTTTCCAAACTCACAGTGAATTTTGTCTCATTTAATCCCTATTTAAGCCCTACCTACCTCTAGTGTTGATCTTATCATGTTCCATAAATATTCTAGAGCGGGCATCTGACAAAGACATCACTCCTATGAGTGAGAAATTGTGCCCATGTTCAGCTTTCCATTTTGTATAGCAGTTCTTGGAGTAAACTTACTTTGTTAAGAGTAAGTGCACCGAAGCTATTTCATGGACTGATGTCTACCCTCATGTGATTTCCCTTTTACTCCAAAGAACACCAGGAACGGCAAGACGAAACAAGAATATACATTTAACAGAGGAAGAGCCTGAAACTTGAAGAAAAGTCAAGGGAGAAAAATAATCATGATTGGGTTGGAGAAAATTAATTGGAAATACTTATATTTATTTCCTATCATACACAGATTGAAAACACCAACTGAAGTGCTCAGGCAGTAGATTTAAAGCAAACAAGGGAAGCTACTGTTTCAGAAAGCTCATAAACAAACTGCCAACTAATTGCTACAGGGCATAACTGTACCTAAGTGTGTTAAACTATGTGGGATTTGCATACATTTACAGAAGATATATGAATCTGCTAAGTACAGTGGTCTTGAGGAAGACTTTAACTAAATAAGGTTATTGACTTCTAGAGGATGGAAAGATTCCCTTGGCCCTTACTGTGTTTGAACTGTCCTTCCTCTGAACTTATCTGGGGACAGGAACAAGGCAGCTCTTTGCTGTGGTGGTTCTACTGTGTGCTCTCATGTAGTCTTTATCCTTAGACACAACAGATGAAGAGAACTCTCTTGAAGTTCATTTCAGTGCAGATGTTCTAAGTCAGTAGCTATTTCATCCTGACCTCAAGAGACTTTTAAACTCTGTTTTGGTTTTTTTTGGTTTGATTTTCTTTCTCCTTTGAATGATGTAGAATATTTGTCAAAATGCACCTTGAATATAAATGGAAAAACATTGTGTTTAATAGAATACAAGAGGATTAGCTTCATGAGTCTGTCTGTAATTTACTATGGAGTTGCTAGCAGAGCAAATCTATTGGTGATATATTTCACTGGAACAGTGATCTAAATAAGGGGAAACACAGTACATTGGATTTTTATGTACTTACCTATAGTTGCATAAAAAAAAAGTTATGACATGAGTGTGCTTATGTACAGTAGTTAATAGTTACTCAGGTCAATTTTAATAATGTTGAATAGGAAGATGCTGCCTGAATATTTTTAAAAATAAAGTATGTTTAACCCAATGTTCGTATATTAATCCCTTAACTTATTGCTACCCCTTTTTGCCTTGGGTATGTATACAAATCATTGCTTAGTTATTGTAAGGCTGCTCATCATAAGTGCAGTGCTGCAGGCATTAAAACTTTCTTATACCTTCACTAAAACATTTATTTAAAAGCAATTTTGTACATCTTTATCTTAGAGCAGTTCTGAGAAGAACAGTTATGCCCCAGGATAAAGGCTGGCATGTCCCTTAGTCTTGGTTTCATCCTGTCTGATTGTAGGCACCTAAATATCCCTGCTTAGGAAGCAACTGTGATGGGATCTTTCTGTTGTCAATGGTAAGTGCTGGAGGCAGCATCTGGTTCAAGACTGAAAGTGCCTTGTTGTCCCTATTGACTAAGGAGTGAAGATAGAGAAAGCAGGGAGGAGTAGATATGGGGCCACCATACCCTCAAGGTTCTGTTTCTAACTATATACACTGTTTTCCCAAACCTGCTCCTGGAAGAGACTGGTACAAGACCAGATCTTACCTGAAGCAGCAAGGCTTGAAACCCTGTCCAGGATTTGGATGTGGCAGTAGCATTAATGTGAGGGCTTCTGCTTTACAGCACCTACTGCTCGAGCAATGAGCTAACCTAATGAGAACGAGATTTTCTGCATTAGTTTCCACTGGACCATGTAGAAATACCTGTAGTTGAGAGCTTGGATAATTAAGGAAAGCCAGGACATCATTCGCCCTTTTTCCAGGCAAAGGAGCAGGATCATCTGCATGAGCAGATGTGACTGGGCAGCAACTTCGTTCAGCACAAACATGAATTCTTCAAAGGGCTACCATTCAAAGTAGAGTTGTGCTATTAAAATCCCTTGTACTCCTGCAAAAGAAGAAACAAGTAAGTGAAAAAGACCCTCAGAGAAGGCCAAACAAATATCCATTGTGGTAATGGACATAGAGAGGTATATCGACAGGGAGCAAGTCAATGAAGTTCAAATGGAAAATATAATGCAAGGTCCAATGTTTCCATTAAGTATTTCAAGTAGTTAACTAGCATGCTGTTCAGTAGTAAATTAACACTATGCCTTTTTGACATTATACATTGGGTTCAGCCATGTGTTATGAAGATGAGATGGGGGAACTGCTGAGTAAGAGTCTATGTGAACATAACAATCCCTCTTCTGGCCTTAGGTGCAATTCACTCAGTTTAATGGCAAACCTTCTCATGACTTCAGCAGGGCTAAGATTTCACGCTGCAAATCTATTTCTCTGATCAGTCCCATGCAGCCTTGACCAAAGTATAATCTTGTCTCCAGAGCCAAGAAAGACTGAATACAGCTATGAGTAAATGCTCAAGGGCAAAAATGTAACATGCGGCTGAAAAAACTACACGTAGCCAGGATGGATCCATCCCAGATGCTGAGACCTTTATTGATTGGTGCTTCTGTTCACCAAAGCATTGTTTATTCCTAAGCATGACAGATCATAGAATCATAGAACCACAGAATCAAAGAATGGTTTGGGTTGGAAAGGACCTTAAAATCATCCAGTTCCAACCCACTAGACCATGTCACCCAAGGCTCTGCCCAACCTGGCCTTGAACACTTCCAGGGATGGAGCATATACCGCTTCTTTGGTCAGTGTGTGCCAGTGCCTCACCACCCTTACAGTAAAAAACTTCTTCCTAATATCTAACCTGAACTTCCTGTTTCAGTTTTAACCCGTTACCCCTTGTCCTATCGCTACAATCCCTAAAGAAGAGTCCCTCCCCAGCATCTTTAATAGGCCCCTTTCAGACACTGTGGAAGGCTGCTTTGAGGTCTCCATGCAGCTTCTCTTCTCCAGGCTGAACAGCCCCAGCTTTCTCAGCCTATCTTCATACAGGAGGTGCTCCAGTCCCTCGTGGCCTCCTCTGGACTTGCACCAACAGTTTCACCTCCTTAGGTTGAGAACACCGGAACTGCACACAGTGCTTCAAGTGGGATGAGCTGTATTTGCGAAATATAACATGGCACATACATAGCAAAGCCTTTACATTGCTCCTGCCTATTCTAATGGTCATAGTTTCACCCAGCAGACAAAAGATACACAAGAAGCTTTCCTGCATTTTTCTTCCAATGATGTGAAATTCGAGTTGCAGGAAACCAAAGCACAGAGCTGGTGGCACAGGTGCTGCTGGCAGGAGGTCTCAGGCACCAGCTGAGCCACACTTGTGGCATTGTTTTGAAGAAAAGATGCTCTCTCATCTTTCTTCACCTCCCTTTACTGAGGCTAAACCGGTTGATTTTCAAAGGCACAGAGCATCCCCACCTCCCACTGACTTCATCCGGAATAACAACTGTGTCTCACTTCGAGGGCCAGGGGGTCACTTACTTTGCCAAGCTACAAAACTAACTTAGACACCTGACTACAGATTCTTTCCTTAATCTCCCTCCAACTGAAAATTTCAGGCCATAACTCCTCAGTGAGCTCTTTTCTTTCCTATAACTCATGCAAAATTAAGTTGTGCATTAATCACCTTAGTCTCACCATTAGAGAAACCCTCATAAGCCCCCTCTGAACATTTATTCCAGCTCCAAGATGGTAAGATGACCTTTTGCAAAACCTTCTGGCCTGACCAGTGCATCTGGGCACAACTCCTGCCCCAGTTACGGATATTTGGTGTGACCTGGATTAAATCACAGTGAACAGACATGTCTTTGTCAGCTAACTTGATTCTTACTTGGAAATGACTGTGTAAAAATGCGCATTTATTCAGACATCAGGATCTTCTTGGCCCTATGGGGCACTCCTTATATTTTATCCTATGGTTGTAACTCATAGCAGAAACCCATAGCCTTGTGACTTCCCAGGTACCAGACACCTGCACACAGACATAGCTATCTTCATTTCTTTAATCATACATTAGCCAGAGAATAGTTGCTGTGATGCACTGTAAACAGTATATGAGGTTCAATATGATCTCATCAACTCTCTCTGCTAAATATTACTTCCAGAAAAGCAAGCCCAAACTGAAGTTGCCATTAGTGTAATCAAAACTGTAACCACCAGCTCCTTGCAGCTTAGGGCCTTGTCACATTGAGCAACACAAAGCAGATAGATTAGGTGCTGTGTTTAAATAAAAGAAGCTATACTTGAATAGAAGAAAATTGTTAGTAGCCAAGGCAACTAATTGTGATAGAACTTCTTGCTCATAACAAATACCAGAATAAGCTAAAGAAGAGACAAAAAAAAAATAAAACAAACAAAAAAAAAACAACAGCAAAGTACAATTTTTAGTGAAAAATACTCTCTTAATAGTGCTCAAATCATCATATTTGAAACTACACACAGAAACACAAGCAAACGTAATGGCATATGGACAGCCACACTGTTAATGACCAGATCCCAGCCAGAAGTGGCAGGAGAGACACACAGACCACAAGGGCTGTGTGTCCAGCTCATTGCCTGCACAGCATTGTCCCAGCTCCCACCACTTCCCCAATGTGGGGAGTTTACCCCCACATTGATCCTTTTCAGCTTAAGGATTTCCTTCCCTTCCCTTCCCTTCCCTTCCCTTCCCTTCCCTTCCCTTCCCTTCCCTTCCCTTCCCTTCCCTTCCCTTCCCTTCCCTTCCCTTCCCTTCCCTTCCCTTCCCTTCCCTTCCCTTCCCTTCCCTTCCCTTCCCTTCCCTTCCCTTCCCTTCCCTTCCCTCTCCTTCCAGGAAGTTCTGCAGATCTCCCATCATTCCATGAAGAATCTTTTCCCCTTGATTTCACTCCATCACCCACAATCCTCACCCGATGGCCCCTGTTCTCATGTGACAAGACACGATGAGTCACCCCCTCTGTTACGTACTCCTCATAACAAATTCCCCGCACTTTCATACATTCAAACCACTCACAGAGAATATGTGTGTGAAGACGATTAACACATGGCTGATGCAAAGGAGCTTATAGTACATCTTGCACACAGAGACCTGAAACCATCATCAGTTGCTCACTGCCCTGGGCAAGATACAGGCATGATATGTCAGCTCTGAATCAGAGCAAAGTGCCAAATGACTCTGTGATGGGAGGGACGGTTTTCACCTCTGAAAGGGTACTGCTTCTGTGCAATAACATCCCAGTGGATAACACACAGCAAGGAGAGTGGGGTGAAGGCTTGCAGTGTGTTCAGAAACCCAGGGACCTACCACCAAACTTGCGGCTCATTGCTGTGTCCCGTTTGGCTCCCAAGTTTCTGGGGTTCAAGTGGAAATACCTCCCAAAGATCCTGCACCAGGGAGCCAGGAACCCGATTCCATGTGGTATTAGGCAAGTGCTTATGTCTGTTGCTTTAGTCCCAGCCCCACATGTACCCAAGGACAACACCGCACCAATATCAAACAGGAACAGAACCTCCACAAACTCTGTTCTTCACTTCCTTCATAGGTCATTTGCTTTGGTCTTTTTTCTTCCCCTCAACAGTGTGAAAACTCTGCTGCTGCCCAAGAGGGGGATCTGATATGAAATAATTCTGAGCAATGTGAATGCGTGAAATAATCTTATGGTTTTATGTCTTAAAATATCTTCTCCCAAGCCCAGAAACAACCACAGCTGAGAGTACAAGGTTTCCTCAAAAGCAAAAATAACACAGGGAAATGTCACCTCTGTTTGTAACCATCAGAAAGGGCTTAAGTTTTCTGTGGAAAAAGGGGTAGGAAACCTCAGCTTACTGAACTCATATTGACTACCATTTACAGCTTAAAAGAACATTGCTTTGTCAGGTGTTATTGGCCTCATTTGATTCCAGCTTTCACCGAACTCATGCCATGTGTTTGCCTTCCCGTGGCCACACCAGGCTGCTGGTTAGTAGCCCAGTCTCACCTTTTTCCCATCAGCAGGAACTCTTACTGTCTGATTCTTTCCTTTCTTCTATATCTCGCTCTTTCTCTTTAAAATCTATACTGTATCTAGAAATTCAGATCCAAAGGTGAACCTGAAACCCACAATCCACACTTGAAGCAAATGTGCTTCTACATTTAGCAACAAACTCTTCTGTTTTGCTGCTGCAGAGTCTTTTTAAAGAGCTGCACCTTCAAACAAGTCTTCCCAGAGCTACTGTGCTAGAAAGGATTGTGCCTACAATTCAGTATTGTTAAGCTCTTCAGCTTATAGCTGGAGACAGAGCAGGGGGACATTTGCATGGTTAGCTTGGTTTCTTTTCTTCCTAGAAATTGAAGAGAAGGAGCACAAGGTGAAAAATTAATGCCAGAGCTAAAAAAAAGACCCCAACGTCTGCCTGTAATCGCGTTCTCACTCTCTTATTCATATATCCGTGTTCAAACAAGCGCTGGGACACATTGCATATCCATTGCCATGACTGATCGCTTAACACTCATTGAAGTCTTTTTTATCCCCAGATAGATGTATCCATATCCAATATAGAAATACAATTTGTGTGGAGACCTCATAGCAGCCTTCCAGTATCTGAAGGGGGCTTATAAGGATGCTGGGGAGGGACTCTTCTTTAAGGACTATAGTGATAGGACAAGGGGTAATGGGTTCAAACTTAAAAGGGGAAGTTTAGATTGGATGTAAGGAGGAAGTTCTTTCCTGTTAGGGTGGTGAGGCACTGGAATGGGTTGCCCAGGGAAGTTGTGAATGCTCCATCCCTGGCAGTATTCAAGGCCAGGCTGGACAGAGCCTTGTGTGAGATGGTTTAGTGTGAGGTGTCCCTGCCCATGGCAGGGGGGTTGGAACTGGATGATCTCAAGGTCCTTTCCAACCCTAACTATTCTATGATTCTATAATGGTGTTTAATTGCATTCTGTTTACCTAAATCTGACCCTGACATGTCTACCACCAAGACCAGATCTTATATCCACTCCTGATTGATATCACTAGCAGTCCTAAATGAGCACAACCAAACCCTCTCAGGAAAGGCTATAGATGTTAGAAGATGTCTTCCAAGCACAAATACAGGCTGGATGGAGAACGGATTGAGAGTAGCCCTGAGGAGAAGTGTTGCAGGTGTTGGTTGATGAGAAGTTCAACATGAGCTAGCGATGTCTACCTGAAGCCAAGAAAACCAACTGTATCCTGGGCTGCATTAAAAGAAGTGTGACCAGCAGGTCAAGGGAGGTGATTCTGCCCCTCTACTCCTCATGAGACCCCACCTGCAGTACTGCGTCCAGCTCTGGGGCACCCAACAGAAGAAGTATATGAACACGCTAGAGTGAGTCCAGAGGAGCCCACAGCGATGATCAGAGGGCTGGAGCATTTTATGAAGATAAGTTGAGGGGACTGGGGTTGTTCAGCTTGGAAAAAAGAAGGGTCCAGGGAGACCTTAGAGCAGCTCCCAGCACCTAAAGGGGCCAACAAGAAATCTGAAGAGGGGCTTTTTTAGGAAGGCATGAAATGATACAACAATGAGTAATGACTATAAACTGAAAGTGAATAGATTTAGACTAGATCTTAGGCAGAAGCTCTTCCCCGTGAGGGTGCTGAGGCACTGGCACAGGGTGCCCAGAGAAGCTGTAGCTGCCCCATCCCTGGCAGTGTTCAAGGCCAGGCTGGACACAGGGGCTTGGAGCAACCTGCTCTAGTGGAAGGTGTCCCCGCCTGTGGCAGGGGGATGGAACTGGATGAGCCCCAAGGTCCCTTCCAACCCAAACCATTCTATGATTCTATTATCATTATTAGCTAACAGTTGGTTGCAGAGAACAAAAAATTGATAGTTTCAAACAAACATTCTCTGAGACTTCTCTTAAAGATAGATATTTGTTCTTCAAATATCACCTACATTTTCTGTTTTCTTATTTTATTCTGCCATATGAGATCAACATTTTCATTCCTCTTTCCCTTCTCACCCCAAAGGCAGCTGGATTTGAGCGGAATAAAGATATTTGTACATGTTTCACATCCCAGTGAAGTGTGATCTTTGACTAAGACGCAACTGATGCCAATGAGACCTTTGTCTGGGTAAGGATTTCATGGGCATCCCAGGATTTGGTTTACGGCTTACAAGGCATTCCAGGTGCTTTGCAGGAGAGAAGCATTGCAACTGCAAAGCCAGAGTTACTGGCTCAAACACCTCTTTCTAGAGAAATTTTTTTCTCTGAAGTAAGAGCTTTGGGGAGATTTCAGAATTCTCTGTCTCAGTTCTAGTTTTTGCCATAGTTAAGGTAAGGAACTTACCATTGATGACTGCAGAGAGATCAGCACTGCTGCAACAGCAGCATGGGACTTTCAGGATGTAATAATGAGTATTAAGTTGCCAGGAACCACCTTCTCCCCTGAGGAGAGTGACCCATTTGGGGAGACAGATACTGGCAAACCAGCCCCATCATGCCAATATCCCAGCCCATTTCCAGCTGCTTGTCAGAGGTGATGGATCATCCTAGTGGCAATAGAGAATGAGGGAAAGCTGCACAGTACTTGCTTTAAAGAAGTTCTGTTAGCACCCAGGTACTTTTCATTTTCCCATCCTGAGATTTAAGTCATTGTGTAAAGAAGGCAGGGAGGAATTTCTCTGTTGTCATATGGATGATTTGTGGCTCTTTCCTCTTAAAAGCTTGACTTGACCCCTAAACCAGAGAGAATATTAATCTTAATGAGCAAATGCTCTAAGCTGTCTTGCCCTGTTGTTCAAAGATAGGAATTCACTAGTATTAGCAAAGGCAGTAACATCTGTAGAAGTGGGTGGAAAGGAAGTGCTTTGGGTGCTGTCCTGGGTTCCGGAGTAGCAGACATTTTTCTCGTTCTTGGTAGCTGGTGCAGTGCAGTGTTTTGACTTTCGGCCTGGGAACAGAGCTGATAACAACGATGTTTTGGTTTGGCCAAGGACTTTGTGAGCCTCATGCTCTGCCAGGGAGGAGGGGAAGCCAGGAGGAACCAGAGACAGGACACCTGACCCAAACTGACCAAAGAGGTATTCCATACCACAGCACGTCATGCCCAGGATATAACTGGGAGTTAGCCAGAAGGGCTGGGACTGCAGGGTTGGAGGAGGTATCGGTCGGTGCTTGGTCGGGCTGGGGGGGGGCAAGTTATCGGTCATCTGGTGGTGAGGTGTTGTATTCTCTTCCCTTGTTATTTCCTTTATCATTATTATTATTGGTGATAGCAGTAGTGATTTGTGTTATACCTTAGTTACTAAACTGTTCTTATCTCAACCCGTGGGAGTTGCATTCTTTTTGATTCTCTTCTCCGTCCCTTTGGGAGTAGGGGGAGGGCAAGAAGAGGGGGGGACAGTGAGTGAAGGAGCTCTGCCTGGTTTTAAACCATGGCAGGTGCACAGGTAATTATTGGGATTGTTACATGATAGATGAGGTTATTTTCTCAGTTCTGTGCATGCAGCTCATAATGACTCTACCCCCATGAAGTGATGTGACATCAAGTCACTGTAAGTAAAAGGAAAGACCATTGACTCCTATCACCAGAAGATTCAATGGCCTTTTGACTCCAGAGAGGAAAACAAGGGGTTATTTGTTTAACATTAATTCCTTTTTTTCCATGGCCTATAAAAGATAAGGATCAAGACCTACAATTCTTGGTTATGAGGTAAAGTAAGTGCTGGATAGGATTTAGGAACCTACACACCTTTGTAATTCCAGTGTTGCTCTTCACATCAGTCCATACACATTTTAATTACAAGGAGGGTTTTTATCTTTCTTCAGGTGATTTGACAAGCATGTAAAATGTTTTAATTGATTTGGTGTTAAATGGAAGGACAGACATATACAGTGTTGCCCAAATCCATTAAAAAAGAGGGAAAAACTGGGAGAACTTTTTTCCTCATCATACATCAGCATTTTGAGTTCATTGTCCTTGACTTTGTTAAAACACTTTTTATCTTCTGTTACCTTACTTTTATGCTTGGAATGAAGCCATACTTCTGAAATTCATGTAGATAAAGTTATTGAGTATACTCAATGTGAGTGGAGAGCATAATAGCAAACTATAAAAGTAGAAGTTCTGTTTATATGACTTATGTTGCTGTGCTCATCCTGGAGGCTACTACCAGCTCTAGAGTGTATTACATTGCTGAATGGACTTGGGCCCTCTCAAGGTTATAGAGTGCTTGTTCACCTCTATCTTGTGTTACTGCTCTGTTGAGCAAACTGGCAAGATGCAGACTGCATGGCTGGTTTGTAAAATGGGTAGGAAATTGGATACATTCTGAGTGTGGTGATCAATGGTTTTTACTCAGACTAGCAGCCTGTCACTGGTGGCCTCTCCCAGGGATTACTTTGCCCCACACTGCTCAGCATCTCCATAAATGACCTCACGGTGAGGTTGAAAGCACCCTCACCAAGTTTGTTGATGACACCAAGCTGGTTGGTGAACAGAACACATCAGAAGGCAGACCCAGAGAGAACTGGACAGGCTGGAAGATTGGGCAAACAAGAACTATGTGAAGTTTAACTAAGATAAGTGCAAAGTCCCGTAACTGGGATGACATAATTAAAGAGCCCAGTGCAGGCTGGGACCTGTGTGGCAGGGGAACAGCTTTGCTTAAAGGAATCTGGAGATCCTGACAGACAAGATGAAGAGGAGTCATCAGTGCACTGCTGCAGCAACAAAGACAAGTTGGATCCTGTGCTGCTTCCATGAGGCATTGCTAGCAGAGACAGAGATGTGATCAACCCACTCTATGCAGCACTTGTCAGGCCACAGCTGGAGTACCGTGTCCAGTTCTGGTCCCCATGACTCAGAAAAGATGCAGACAAATGGAGAGGGTGGAAAGAAAGGCCACAAAATCGCCAAAATGCTGGACAACCTGCTCTATTAGGAAAGACTGAAAGAGTTACATCTTTTCTACTTGGAAACCAGAAGGCTCAGAGGGGACTTCATCACAGTATTCCGGTACTTAAAGGGTGTCTACAAAGAGTATAGACTCTCTCTTCACAAGAAGCCACATAGAGAAGACAAGTTGCATGAGGAGAGATTTCATCTCAGTATAAGAAATATCTTTTACAGTGACAGTAATCATTCAGTGGAACAACATCACCAGGGATGTGGTGAAATACCCATCACTGGAGTTTTTCAAGAGGTGACTGGGTAAGCTGCTAGATAATGTCATCTTGGCCCCCTTTCTCATAAAAGACTGGACAAGATAATCTTTTGAGATTCCTTCCAACCTTGAAGTCTATGATTCTGTGTTCTATAATTCTTTGAAATTCAGCAAGAGAGTAGACTCTAGCATGTTAATAACAACATTCATCAGTTTCACAGAAAATTAACATGTGGTGCACCAAGTGCCACAGTCAGCTTCAAGTCTTATAGAGTGGTTTTCATCTCCAGGTCATTAGTGCTTTAGAAAGTGTTTTAGAAAACCAAACAATCCTTGTTGCATCAGAATTTCCATGTGTTCTTGACTAAGAACTCATGGACTCGCTTGCCACTTTTCCCATTTACATTACATCATTTTGACTAGGAACCAGTTACATATAATACATATAGATTTAGTATAATTAATATAATTAATTAATAATCAGTAGATTAACTAATATTAAATTAAATTAAAATGTATTATTAATTAATATATTAATTCTATTAATGATTAATTAATAGATTTAATACACATAGATTTAATATTGCCACAAAATCAGGTTGCTGGCACTGGAATCAAAATAACCACAAACCTCTTGTGGGACTTTCAGAACATCACTTCTCCCCTATTTCTCTCTAAGCCTAGCAGACCTTGCCTGGTACTCTATATTGCAGTCGCATCCATTCTACCTTCACCTAGGTTTTCCAGATGTTTTTGTAATACAGTCTATAGTATCATAGTATCATTTGATCACCTTTCTTGTACTCTGAACAGCTCTGAATGCTTCCCCAGTTTATGCAGATCCTCCCTTGCCCTTATGCACTAGTGGCAAGAGTTGATTCGGCGTCTTATCAAAGGGGATTCATCCATTCAGCACAATAGGGGTGCCTCAGCATAATGAGCTGTGCGATGCGTGCTGCTATATACATTATCTAATAGAAGACATCTCGTCAGGTGGTGGCTACTGATGTCTCACCTGGTACTCAAAAACATTATCCACATATTTCACACAGATATTACTGCAATTCTCCATGGGTCTGTTTCTCGATGTTGTCCCCAGTTATACCAGTTTACAGCCTCTGGGAAGCATTGCCATCTTACCTTGTAAATCAAAAACATTTCTCAGTTATTCCTGGAGAGAAACCTTTCAGATTTGAAAAACTTTCATGGGTTTCTTCCTGTAAGAGGACACAGGGTGTCATTGTTTAACGCACCAGGATAGATTAGGGATCCTGGTGAAGTCTCAGCTTTGCAAAGGTGCAATTGTCACTGCAACTTGGTGACTTTCACACAAAGAAGAGAGACAGCTCATCCATGATTTATTGTGGTTCAGATCTGCTTTTGCACACAGTAAAAGAAAGAAAGAAGAGATTTATGTCACATTCAGCATTATCTCTTGCCTCTTAAGGTCCAGAAGAACAAGGGGTTTATGTCTTCTCCCACTGGTACTGCTTAGGAATAACTCCCTGAAATTTAGCAGAGATCAGAGATATATTTGAAGGTTGAAGTTACTACACATTCAGTTAGGATGTCCTTGAACGTAAAGTTCTCAACAAATTTTTCATTAGGTCCCCACCAGGACACCCGTAAGTGCAAAACTGCCTTGTCCACTTAGCAAATGAAGTCCTTGGAACTAGCTAAAGGCCAGATATAAGGATTTTAGCTAGGAATACACATATGATTGAAATTGCTGCCCTGTTTATATTCAGATATGAATAAATCATAAATTTCTACACAAAATAAAGCCTAAATGGAAGCACAATCTGCTTTTTTATATCCATGGGCATCTTTTCAGATCAGTGGAAAATCTGCCTACAGAAAAGTTTGCCTGAAACCTGAATGGCTCAAAAGCTCTTACTTGCTATGCATCTCATGCACAGAATTGCCTTCTACTGAGAAGTACAAGGAGCACAGACTGTATCTGTTTTTTAAATCATTTGATATCACTTGCACTGTTCAAGAAGATTTTATGACATGTCCTTTTGCTCTGGTAATGATTTGTTGCTCTATTGTGTTTCATTAAGCTATTATTTGTAAAGTGTTTTGTAATGCATTGCATGAAAGTTGCTATATATGCACTTTTATGGGCTGGGATGACAATTCAGGTGTCAACAGTCAAGGATTAATGATGCTAATTATTCAATGAAATTGTTCCTTTCTTTAAGTCCTTAGTTTAGAGGGAGGGGTGAATTCAAATGAGTGAGCCGATGTTGTGTGGAATAGGTGTCAGCATTTCTGCTGGTGGAAGACACAAATGGAGATCAAAAAGCATGAAAAACAACTCCAAAATATTATATATTTGAATGTGGCTACTATATGTCATGTAAATTACTCAATAAAACAGGACTGTACAAGCTACAGAGCAAAACGAGTAACTCATCAAATAATCCATTGGACAAAAAAGGTAAAAAAGGTAAAAAAATACGTTCTTTATCATCTTCACCACCAAATCTAACTTACAGCTGAAGTGGACTGTACTATTGTATAATTTGCAATAGGAAGCACATGTCTACTGAACCCACCTCTGTTCACAACCAGCTGATGGAATATGTGTTAACCCTGTGAATAAAAACCAAGGTACTATGAAGAATTTTAACTCCACCCTATCCCAAACCAGTAAAATAATGCAGATTTCTTCAAACATTTAGATAATGTGGATTTAGGATTCCAATGTGTGGCATTTTGTGTTAGAAACCAGGAGTATTAACTTCTTTTTTCCTCCTTTTCATCCTGGAATGAATTCTACATGTATAGTTTCTTACTTGAGAAAGTAATTATGGCTCCCATGCTGAACCAGCCACCTCCTTTGTGTTCCCTTTCCCCTAGAGCATGTTAGCCTGTGGTGATTTCTTTTAAGACAGGGGAATCATAGAATCATAGAATGGTTTGTGTTGGAAAGGAACTTAAGATCATCAAGTTCCAACTGCCTGCCACGGGCAGGTACACCACACACTAAACTAAGACTCCATCCAACCTGGAATCCGCTTCCTTGGAACCCCCTCTATGCCAGGATAAAAGATAACAAACTTCCAGATGCAAGAGTTTTACCTTGCCCCATTGAGATCCTCTGCAGAAGGGAAGTGTTTGCTCAGAAGATCCTAGTTGTACTAACTGCTGTACCATGTCCCATACCACCTCTAGGATTAGGTGGAGAAAACAAGAAACCAGCTCTGTCAAAATACAAACTGCAGATCTTAAGGTCCTTTCCAACCCCAACGATTCTATGATTCTATGATTCAGAAAGCTAAAAGCTGTCTCAGTAAAGCACCTTCTCCTTAAGGCTTTATTTATTATCTGTGTTAATGAAATCTGGGGAGACAAATTGGGGAGGTAAGGACAAACTTCTACATTAGCCTGATTTCACTCAGTTTTCCTCTCTCCTGTTAGGTTCCCTATGCAGTTTCTGATACACCTAGAGATTTTTCTTCACTGGTAACTGCAGCTAGGAGCATCAGTCTGCTAAAACCATCAATCTTCTCTTACATTAAAAAGATGCACGTTTCCATACGGCATGACTTCCAGTTTTGTCTGTTGTTTACCCCCTGCTTCCTAAGCATGCATAAGAGCATCTGTATTTCACTGCTCTCATGGGAATGATTTATTCACATTGCTGGAATGACTAAATCTTAGACAAAACACAACAACTTGTAGAGCTAACAAATCCAACAAGAACAAAAAGTAAAACTCCTGCTTCCTTTCTGCAGGCTTCAGATTGGAAAAGAGGATGCTGTTTCATAAGGTAACCAGTTTAACCTCTGTGTCTGTGAAATTCTATGTTTCTTGCCTCATACAAGGGCAGAAAAAACAACAGTTGAGCTAAGAGACATATATAAGTCTGAAATTGATGGTTGATTGCCAGCCCTGCCCTCCCAAGCAGCTCTATGCACAACTTGGATATCTCTGAAGCACTGGTGTTCTTTGGAAACCAAGTCAAGTCATATATTGTGACTGCAGGGCATGGACCTAAGCATGACCTAGTTACGAATGCAACCAGATCATTATTCCCTGATGGTTGGTGTGTATTCATTATAATGTGTATCTAATGCAAAGTATTCATTTTAATTGTGTTCTCTCCTCCCTAAGCACACTTAACTTCCATTGACAGGGACATCAGAACAGACTCCCTCTGCTTTCACTTATTAGCAAGTGTTACAAGGATTATTCTGGTTATTGGGGAAGGCTTTGGGTGCTCTGTGATGATGTGTCTGACTCATCCTTTATTGTAGCAAGTAGGGAGGGTTATTTTCACAATGTTAATGTGAAAAAGCATGTGGAAAATGTAATGCTTCAAAGAGGTGCCTTCTGTGGAAAGTCATTGCTAATTAGGTGGTACGTGGGTGTCATCTGGGTCCCTGCAAACTATAGGTCATGCTAATATTTGAATCCTCTGAAGATTTTAGTGTAATTAGGGGGAAATAATTAGCATTTCACCTTTCATTAGGAAATTATGATTAACTATGAAATAACCCTTTTTAATGATTCTAAGGTTTTCTAGAATTGCTCAGTTCCTTGTTGCTTTCAAAGCTGTGTGCTTAATGACAACCAGAGGGCATGTGGAAGTCTTATTGGCTATCACAAAGGGTCTCCATCTCTCTGATCCAGACAATTAGTATCATCACCTCTTTACCCTGAAACACTGTCTTTACCCACTTAAGATCTGGATCATGTTGTGCTAAGTTCTGCATCTCAATACAGACATGGTGCTGTCTAACCTAAACAAAAGCTAGGAAGGAAATCAGAAGGATGAACTGTCTTATAAAGAGTTAGTTCACATAATAGAGCAGACTCAGGACTACAGGACTGAAGCTATCAATCAGGCTGACACAATTGCTTCTGCTGGCCAGAAGTGTAAAGACTATCTTTCTTCCCATGGGTTTTAAAGAGATGAATGTTGGTATGTCACACTATTTCTTGCCAATGGAGATACCCAGAGTTGGTGAGTACAACATGAAACAGCGATGTGAGTAAGCTCTAAACCAAATAACTTAAGTACTAATTACAGACTAGTCATAACACAATCTCCCTGAGACTCTAGAGACATCTCTCTCTAAGCTCCTTGATGCTATATAATTAAGTTCCATTTCAGGGATGTGTCCAACAGCTGCAGTCACACTTTTGATTGGCATGAAGTCTTTCCCATAATATGAAGCATTTCTGCTCTTGTTATTGATCAGTTGTGTGCAATATAAGCCAGCCTCTGTGGAGATGCTCTCTGAGCCTGCTACTCCATTGCAGCAGTAACTCTCCCTGTGCTTGTGTTATGGTCATTGCAGTCTTGTGGTCAACTGTGGAATTCATGTCCGGAATTAAAATTCCCCAAATTTGGCAGATTTTCTATTCCTGTAGGAAGAGTACAGAATCAGATCATTTTCACAGCTGAAAAAGAAAACTTCTTTTTTTTCCCTCCACTTAGAAAGAAGTTTAACTCCCAAGAACACATGTCAAGCCATGCAAGTGGCCCATCCAAGATCCAGACAAGAAGGCATGATTCTCTGCTCTCTCTGATAGACCCTTAGAATATCAATTCCATTAGAGCCACAGGACCAAATCTCCCCACATCTTAAACGGGATTCCTATAACACAGCTGGAGTCATATCCAGGGTAAGGATCTCCTCCTGGAGCTCCAAAGCATTGCTGTGCTGCTGGGAAGTATGCATTGTGGACCTATATAGCAGCCCCTTGCATCCTAAAGGGACAGAGAATGTTGTCTTCTGATTCTGTGTAAAGCTGACAGACAGAGGTATACTTATCCCAAGTTAGAATATGAAATGTTAGATTAGATCATTCTGCAAGAAAACTATACTGCCCTGTCCATTCTGCATCATAGCTTTCCTATTCTTGGCCACAAGTAGAGCAGGTACATAATCCTCAAGTGTTAATATTTTTATTAACCTGGTTCCCAAAAGCCTTTGATGAAATGGTGTTAAGTAGGACAGAGCACAGGCTCAGTATTTTTGATTCCCTGATGTCTTCCCTGCTTTTTGGCTATAAGATCCCCTCTCAGGAGCACTCCAACACACTTTGCTGTGTGACATTTTGGCTGGTGCCAACCAGCAGAACCAGACATGCCTTGAATCACAGTGGGCGACCTGCAGCCATCTCCTGTCCAACTCTCTCTGTAGGTACCATGGACCATATGTTGTCCCTGGCAGGTACATCCAGCAACACTAAACGTAGGAGCTGGCAGCACTCTGCCTGCTCTCCCTGAAACACCATAGATATCAGAGGTGTTGCCAGCCATTGACAAGCAGGAGATTAGGCAAGGAGCCATCTGTCCATGCTTCCTTTCTGCCATTGCTGTTGCTGCCCAGCAAGTTCCCCCAGTCCTGCAGAACAAACTGAGTTTGGCCTCATGTAAAAACCTGGTGCAGAGAGGGAAACGTGACAAGAAGCCTGTAACATTGACCTTTAAGAAAGAGGTATGCATGGGAGAGGAAATTGGAGAGGAGAAGAACAGCGTGACCACCTCCCTTGCTGGAGAAGAGCGGTGTGTCGCCATATGTGCATGCTTCAGGACCTCAGGGATACTGTGTTTGGAAGAGAGGAGACGTCTTCATCCAACTAATTAATAATAGTGGTGCAAATAAAGACGATGATTTAATTACATTAAAAACTCAGTAGAGAAGGCAAGCAGTGAAGGTAAATGACAGCTTCTGCCACCCTACCTCGTTTAGACATGATGCTGCCTAAAACACATGCATCATTAGACATTACACCTATGTGAACACACATCATATGTATGACACATGATGATGCTGTGGGAAGTGGGAAGTTTGTGGGTTATGATGGGGAGCAGCAGGTATTTCCTGTACACTAAATTCCTCTTGAAGATAAATGCATGCAAGCAAAGGGTTGTCCCAGCAGCCTGAAACCCTGTGTTCAATAACAACTTGATGAAGCAACTTCAGATAGTGAGACTTGAACCAAAGCAAGAGTTTCAAAGAGGTGAGCACCACTGAAAGAAAAGTACAAAAGCAAAATTTATGTCTGCTCCATGATGTCAAGATAAACCAAACCACCCCAAATGCTGCTTCTCAGCAGCCAGTGACTAGAGGCACTCATACATGTAGCTACAGCTCCATGGAGCATGCTTTCAGAATCCATCTTCTTTCTCTCTGCTTAAAGCTCCTGTAAGTTTATGAGGAAACCTCTGAGCCATATGGGAGCAAAGGCGGGATACTGGGACCAAGCTGGCTGTAGTTATTGCCCAGGGACACTAGATGGAGAAACACCTTTGGGGATAGAGAGTAGGTGAGGGGCTGTGTCGCCAGTCTTACAGGAAAAACCAGAGTAAGTACCCTCAGATCACTGTTATTGATGCTGTTGGCGTTAAGTTTTGCTTAAAAGCTTTCTGTTTTTGGATCCCATTACAGCTCTATACAGGCCATTAGTTAATTAAGTTACGCCACCGGAGTCTGTCAAAGCTTGGATATGTTGCTACTTACTGCCAGCTCTCTCAGACTCCCACTCACCTCCCTCCCCTTCACCCCTTCCCACTGGCAGAGTTGGAAAATACAGTAAAAAACAAGACCCTGAGTGCATCAAAATGGTTTTATCCTTGGTGAGGTTGAGCCAACATATCTTCCCTGTGCTAAGGACATCAAACCACTTAGGAACCCACAGCTTTCAGATTCCAAAAGCATCATCAGAAAGCATCGTTTTCTTTTTGTCCCCGCAAGCATGCCTCTGCCTCCCCCATGATGCACTTCTTAGGAGTATGAATTCACCTGTAAGAAGTGAATATGCTCCTCAACATGGAGCAACCAAGACATCAGTGCCTTGTAGACGAAGGCATTGTACATCCCCCAAGGCACATAGAGGAGGACATCAATTCACAAAGCCAAAAAAATTGCTACCCCTGCCTGTTTGCCCCAACTTGTGCGCCAACAGCAATGTTTTCTGCTGGGAAACAGTCTCCTGTGGTGCCCATAGTCGTAATTTCTTGAGCTCTGGGATGTCTCATGGTGTTTGAACTATCAGAGCCCACAATAACTCCAAAGATGAAAGCAATTGACCCATATTAACAGTCTCTGCATGTAATGAACAGAGCATTTTAGCACAGTGCCATACTAATATGGTTCCCAACACCTTTTTCATATCTGTGTTCAACTTTGTACTGTGCGGCTGCACCAACCTGGCTCTACACTGATCATAGTGCCCAGCCCTATAGCATTTTTATGCCCCTAGCCTGCCTATTGCTGATGCCACAGACTGTGTTATGTTACTGATTCTTCCACTGATAGCCTGTTAATTAAAAACTGAAAATTAAAGTGTGAAAAAGAATTATTTTTATAAATAGGTATATATGTGTAAAACATGTAGAGGGTATCGGAGGTCTCTGAAAACCCTCAAAAGAAGGGACTTAAAGTATTCAGATGTACTTGTTATGTCAGAAAGTGTGACAGGCTGAAGATTCAAGGCTTGGACAAAGAAATCAGGACTTATTATCACCATGAACTGCACACAAACACGTTTTTTTTCTGGGAAGTCTGCTGGGGAAAGTTATGAATATCAAAGCAATCTTAGAACAAGACCAAGTTGCTTTAAGCAAATAGCATACAGAGAAGCAAGTTGCTTTAAGTTAATACAGAGAAGAATGGAGTCAATGCAAATGATGAATCTTGTACCTGGCTTAGGCAAAATTTTGCTTTCGGCATCAAAGCCTTAAAGGTGATCGCAACATCCTACCAGTTCTTAAATAAGTCTCTTTTGCGTAGTAATGGTAAAGCATGGAGCCTTATTCAAGACAAAGAGTGCAAACTCATCCAGCCCATGCCAAAGTTCAGTAAGCAGACCTGGTATGATCTCTGCTGCTTTTGGAAGACAAGCCTTTAAATAGAAAAGATGAGGGTTGTTGAGAGCAAAGTAGAGAGGCAAGTCATAGAGATGTTCACCTTGTTCTTGACAGCTGGAGACTTTACAAGCCTGGAACACAACTGATAAAACTGGTAAACCTGAAGGTGCTGTACTTTTCTCTTAGCAGGTGGTTGTTTGATTCTTCAGTAGAAAGGAAATGGTACAGTCATCACCAGATGATCCAGGCTGCATTTTACCCAGTGCAAAAGCAGAACCCAAAGGCTACGTAACAAAGGGAAGAAGCAAACTACTTTTGACAAGTGACAATGAGTTGTATTCAGACTGCTTCATATCAGAACATGTAACAATCCAGGAATTTGCTTCTTGCGTTTTCTAAGAGCATATTTTTAGCCTCACTGACTAAATTAGCTACCTTTTCTCCTTTCTTCATGTCTTTACTGCAAGCCATTGACAGCAAGCCTGCAGAATAATCCTTTATCAGATGCAATTTGGGATCATTGTACTCAAACACAATCTAAGGTGTGGAGGCTTTGTCAGATAACTGACCTTATTAACTCATGACGCTAGTAACTGTGGCTGTAGTGCTGTTCCCCCTAAAGCTGAAAAACTCCTCTGTGTGGGTGAATTAGAGCAGGAGGAGAGAGCTGAGAATATTGAGAGGCTCAGCTGAAATTTGTTTGTTTTTCTCAGAGCCAATAAGTTTTTTATTATCAGACATTGGGACTATGTCAAGCAAACTGAATTACAGACATGTCAATGGAAAGGGTGGAACTTAACTGAAGACAAAGGGAATGAGATGAAAGTTGAAAATGCCAATAGGGACTCTAAATCTATCTGCATTAAAAAACAGTGGGTGCGAGGATTTGTGTTATCTGAATGCTACGTTCAAACTCTTCCTGCTAAAACTGTACAAAGCTGATCAGACCTAATTCATTGTTGCCTCACCTTTCTCAATGTCAGCTTGCTAGTACAGAGTCCTTCAAACAGCCTGATTTTGCTCCAAAAGGGACTTAATTCCATCTGCATAAGAAGGTGGTGCTGTCAATGAACTTGCTGGGGATGCACTCGATCCCACTGTCTATGTCATTGATCATGATATTAAACAGCACTGGTGCCAATATGGACCCCTGAGGGACATCACTTGTCAATGATGTCCATCTGGATATTGATTTGTTGACCACTACCCTCAGGATGTGACCAGCTAACCAATTCCTCATCTGGCTAACAGTCCATCAATCAAATCCATCTCTCTCCAAGTTAGAAACACGGATGTTGTAGGGGACTGTGTCAAAGGCCTTACAGAAGTCCACATAGATGACATACGTAGCTCTTCCCTTGTCTGCTAATGTAGACATTCCATCATAGAAGGACACTGTTGATCAGGTAGGACTTGTCCTTGCTGAAGCCATGCTTATTATCTCATATCACATCCCTGCCCTCCATATGCCTTAGCATAGCTTTAGGAGGATCTGTTCCATGATCTTCCCAGGCACAGAGGTGAGGTTGACAGGTCAGTCCTCTTTTCTACCTTTTTAAAAATGGTTTCCCTTTTCCCAGTCACTGAGGACTTCACCTGACTTCCATGACTTTCTAATATCCTGGAGAGTGGCTTGGTAGCTACATCGTCCAAGTCCCTCAGGACTCTGGAATGCATCTTTTAAGGTCCCATAGACTTATGTATGTTTAGCTTCCTCAGGTGATCACAAACCTGGCAGTGGAAAGTGGGATGAGTGCTCATTTCAAGATAATTCTCAGCCCTTGATCAATAAGCATCATCCAAACTGCTTAATCATTGGTGACCAGCCCTAGAAATGGATACAGGCACCTGAATTTCCACTGGGATTATGAAATTTAGTACCTAAACAGGCTTGTAAATGCTGACCCAGGTCTGCTATCTCTAAGTGTTGAGTATGTTCCCATAGAACCCTGCAAATTCTGAAGCATTGAGCATGAAGCAAAGAACAGCCATTGCTGTGTTCATAGTTAACTGAGCTAATGCTACATTGTGTTTACAGAATTCGGGACAAGTAAAAGAGTCTGGAAGTGACTCTAATAAAGATCTAGTATTTGCAATGCTTTAAACAGATTCTTTTTATATGAAACTACTGAGCCTTACCACGGTCCTTCTAGTCAGAAAACAGGGTCAAAATGCAGAAGGTCGTGTAGTCTATCTACCTGCCTGAAGGCAGCATCAGAACTGCATGAAATACAATCAGACTCACTTGTTGCAAGAAGGAAAATGTGAAAAGCAAAGACTAAAACTCTGAACGCATTCAACATGTATCTTATTGCTGCCAGAGTTCAGTGGTACGAAGTGTCAACTCACGACTCATAGCATCTTCTCTGTGGAGATGAAGTGTTTGGACAAATAGCCTTTGACATGGGCCCATGATGAGGAGTTGGAGCTCTGAGTGTGGGGTTTTCACCCTCGAGGGCAGGGCTTACTGGCTGAAATGGAAATAGGAAAAGGTTAGGCACTAGGCAGGAATGCTTCATCAAGATACTTGTCTTCCAGTGCAGTGCACTGGAAATATGTCAGGAAAGAGACAAATGGATGGAATTAAGCCCAAAGAACTAAACTTGTAGGATGAGAAAGTAGAAGCAGAAGCACCCAAGTCCCAGCACCACAGAGAGCAATTTGCTCCCAGCGGCTTGGGAGCTATTCAGGACCACTGGTTATCCAGCAAAAGTATTTCCTCTTCCTATTAGTTTGGCCCCATTTATACTAACCTGAGTACAATCAGTCGGCTTCATGGCACCAACAAAACAAACACTGAAGCTGCAGACACAATGAGACCAATCCATATAACCACAACAATGACCACAGCAGGTCAGGCCCACTTCTGGGGCATGGTTCATGGTTGTCACTGTGTGAGAAGGGCAAAGACCTCATGGATCAATCTGGGATCATTTCTTCTGCCCCTCCACAGAAAGGATAAACATATTTCTGGTCCCACAAGGTGGTGAGAGGATCCATTCATGAATGAATCACTGTGATAGAACAGACTGAAAAGAAGCCTCAACTTCTGTTTCCCACTCTGCCAGGAATCAACTCAATCTCTGTGTGTCTATTTCTCTTCCCAATTTTTGACAACTTCAAATGTTAACCTTCTGGAGCAGAAGCTGTTTTTCAGGACAGTGCCACTAGTGCAATATGCAGCTCACCAGCTCCCAGTATGTCCCCTTTCCTCCATGCAAGGAACTGCATCTCTCTCCCAGTACATCCCCATTTTTGTCCTGATGCCACCCTTCAGCTGTGCCAGTACAGCAAAGGGGGAATGATGGTATCAAGCCCACGAACACCTTCATACTCAGCATGCAAATCCCCTCTCCATGAGATGGGTTTTCTCAGGCCACTGTGCAGAGCCTGACTGCTCTCAATGCTCTGACGTGGCCCCAGCCAGCCTGACCCCAAATGCTTGCTAAACAAGCACCATGCGCCCTATTTTGCATTGCCTGTAACATCCCAAAACAGTGTCTGACTTCTCAATTAGTCCGAGAAGGGACTGTAAACTTGAAATCCAAACTGATGGACTGTGAAATCTATATCACGTTGTCACCCAGAGCACACTCTCCCTGTTCTGCGCTGAGCTATAAATAGACTTTCATTATTAGGAAGCAGACAAAGGCAGCCTGGAAGATGTTCCAAGCTGACACTACTCCTGGCTTACTGATTTCTTGTTTTCACCTTGATATGGATGTGAAGATGAGGACAAGCAGGGAAGGGCTGTTCAACAGCAACAGAACTGAAATCACTTCTTCCCCGAACCAGGATTATTTCTGAGTTTTGTTTTGGGTTTTGCTTGGTTGGATGGGGGTTTTATTTTAACATTCTCTCCCCTGGAGCTAAGAGGCTCAGAATACATTATCCAGTGCAACAGAATGCATTACACCCACCTTCTCTGCTAGGTCATCTCTTTAAGCTCCTGGAGTCTACCAACTCTCAAACAGTGTAGTCATTAGACACCTAATGTTTTCTCCTTGTTCTATATCTGTTATATATGAAAAAACCTACTAAAAAGGAGTAAAAAGGGATTTGAACTTTGTTTTAACCATTTGAATGACTTATGGGAGCCATCAGCTTAGAAAAGATGGAAGGGAAGGGACTTGAATCTTCTGTGAGGAGGCAAATTCTGACATGTCAGTGTCCTTTACAAACTCTGCTTTTACAAAGAATGAGCTTGTCCATGCAAAAACAAATCCACAAGAAAAGTGTCTGATTGCAGTCACTGATGAAACACAGAGGCTCTGACCCTGAGGCATGCACCTGAACATTTGTGTCCTTTGGCCACATCACACAGACACCCACGGATCACATTTTTCAATGGTTCTGTCATCCTTTAACAACAAAGAAACTCACATTAGGAGCTGAGATGAGCAAAATGATTGAGTTTTCCTGTTCATTCATACTTTGAGTCTAAACGTTCTGCTCTTCCCATGCACTGGTCCCATGACGTGTAGCAGCTATGCCTCTGACTGGTTCCTTGGTATTTACATCAAGGTCAATTAAACAAGACATTGTCTGGTCATTATTTGTACAGTCGGAGTTCATTCCTCAACCAACAGCAGTGAAACAGCTTGGCAGACCACCCAGGAGGATTTAGTTCTGGATTGAACAGCAGACTGAGGTTTGGAGATAGCTGGTTGTGCTCATGTGCCCTGCGAGCATCTCTTTTGTACCTCAGCTTCTTTGAAAATGAAGCAAACCCCCAAATGCCCATAACTCACGCATGCTGTGTCTGTGTGTCTGAAGGGTTTGTTCCATTCATGTTTCCATTCTTCCTACAACAGATAAATTCATATGTTTCCAGCCTCCCTTTTGAGCCCCACTGGGCATGTCTTCCCCATGACAGTTTTCAACTCCACAGTTATTGCTGAGCTACTGAAATGGTTTGTGAAGCTTTACTGGAAATACATTGGTTCTTTGGGCAAGGGAAGGAGTGGAGTATGTTCAACCCAAACTGCTGCAAAATACCTCTGTAAAATGATTCAGGTTCTAAAAGTTTTGGCTTCAGTAATTCTGTCTAATCCATGGCCTATAAATGATAGCATAACTAAAGCAAAGGGACAGTACATTGCAGCCTGGGAGCAGAAGGATGTATTTTGGACACTGAAGGGGTTGGAAAGATAATGTTGGGTACTAGAGCCACAGCCTTGCACAGGCTTGGAACAGCAGCTTTGAGAGAAATAACCTGTCCAGTCTCTTCATGAAGTGTTACCTGAATGTTTAGTAAGCATAGAGTTGAGTTAACTCTTTGATTCTTCCTGTCTGAGTGAGGCAGGAGTCACCTATGTATGGGTGACGCCTTCTGTAGGGTGCTTCAGTGAGTAGTGCAGGGAAATGCAGCTAAGAAGCTACACACTTATTTAAATGTTGCCACACAAAACCTAAGCTGGAAGACCATAACAAAACCCAGCAGTAAACCATTTAAACCCATGTGTCATATTTGCTTGTTTTGTGGTTGGAATGAGGACTGCAGATCGAGATTTTCCTATGTAATTATTCCTGCTTTCCCACAGGTGATAGAAACAGATTTCCTAAATTCTCAAGATGTGCAAAACCATAACAATAATAATTTTCATTTACCTAACCCTTTTTAGAAAACCTCGAGTCTAATTATAGTTCATATGATGCAAAGACACTTTGGAACTCCATAGTGCAAACTCACTGACTAATGAAATTAATATCAGAACAATAAGGAATACTACCAGAATAACAAATGATCCTGAGTCTTAATAACAGCTGAAAAAAAAAAAAAAGAAAAAAAAAGAAAGCAGATACTAGATATATTAAATCTATTAAGTGCTTCTGCTTTGTGTATTGACACAGGTAATGAGTTCTATGGAAAGAACGCTACACTTGAAAGCCTTTAACACTAAAAGCTTAATTTAGTGTACAATGAATAATACAGGGAGCCCATTCATGGGTCGATCAGAATGGGATGAGAGAGCACCATAGAAGCAGACAGATCATGTTAATAGGAAGCCTGAAGCTTATTTAAAAATCTATACTGTAGTTAAAATTAGAAGGCAAATTGGAACTTGGCATTCTGTTTCTCAGGAAATGGGTAATGGGATACTAAAACCTTACACTTCTCTCTGTCTGATCCTAGTTAGAAGAGGACAAAGGCGATGACAGTCACAATGTCATATACCACAGGGAGCCATTAAAGAAAATGATAACATAAAGAAATCAGCACTTTCCACCTATTCTCACAGTGTGCTATGTGCTGTATTCCTTTATTATTCCAAATGTAGAAAAATATGGGTCAAAATATAGAAGCAGATATTGTTATTATCTTCTTCATGACTAATCCAAGGGTAGGTGATAAATGTGACTTCTGGTCCTTTTCTTTAGGTGTGAATTCACATTCAAATACCATTCAACCATCTGTGGCCAGTGGTATCATCTCAGTCAGATAAAACATTGAGTCTTTACAATTAAATAGCTTTTGGCTGGGCATGATGATATCATAGAATCATAGAAGGACTAGGATTTGGGTTAGAAGCCACATTAAAGATCATTCAGGTCCAAACCCCCTACCATAGGCATGGACACCTTGCCCTAGACAAAGGTGCTCAAAGCCCTGTCTAAGGATGGGGCATGCATAACTTCTCTGGGCAATCTGTTCCAGTGTCTCACCACCCTCACAATAAAGAATTTCTTCATAATATCTGATCTAAATCTCCCCTCTGTAAGGTTAAAGCCATTCCTCTTGTCCTGTCACTACATGTCCTTGAAAGTCCATCTCTGGTATTCCTGTAGGCACCTTAGGCAGTGGGAGCTGCTCTAACGTTTCCCTGGAGCCTTCTCCAGTCTGAACAGCCCCATCTTCCTCAGCATGTCTTCATAGGAGAGGTGCTTCAGCCCTCCAGCATGTCTAGTGCCTCTATTGATGAGAGAGAAAGGTTTCAGGTGGTTTTTGTCTCTTTCCAAGAAGAAAACTACACTTACCTCAGAGTTCATCCTTACACTTAGGTAATATTTATCTGGACAGATCCTGAAAACAAAGGCGAGAGAAGGAGAAAAAATCTATCTGTTTGAGGGATGATGCCTCTGAGACAGGGCAAAGCCACCTGCCAGGGACAAATACCTCTCTTCACTGTCATGCTTCTCATGGTCATCTATTAGGCTCTATGGCCCGAGTTCAGGGTCACCCATTTCACGCTAGACAAGTTATGTTGCTACCTGAACCACAAGCTGGGAAACAGAAAGATAGGAAAAGACTGGAAAACTCAAAGTGGAGAGCAAATATAAGGGAGACAGCTGTCCATGTCCAGCCATAAAGAGACTGAAGAAGCTCAGTGGCTTTCCTTCTAATAGTGAACTGATATAACAGCCTGATGAATGAGCCCACAGGAAGAGCTCTGAAGCAGCAGACCATCAGGTGCATTTACAGCCTCAAGGAAAAGGTGCTTGGAGATCCCAGAAACCACCCTTGGAGTTCATTTTAGAAATAAACCACCAGTGATTCTTAGGATAATTGTTCCCCAGAGTCACAAGAACAAGGCAGAGTTGTTAAATAACTTCTTGTTATTTTAAAACATATAAAAAGCATTAAAAAAAAATGTTAAAATGTGTGCTCTGAGCAATGCCTCATGCAAACATAACGATTAAGATAAAAAAATTATAGGCTTAATTGAAGAAATAGTCACAAATTTTTTTACCACTATTTAATTCGCTTTTTTTTTCTTTTTTTTTTTTTTTGTTTTATTAAAGCCTGGCATCCCTGGCTGACAGTTTAATTATTAAGGTAACGTGATGGATAAAGGGCCTTGCTCTCTAGTGCCTCCCACTTACCAAAGGCTTGCAAATGCATGTGCAAAAATGCCACAGTTCTTCAAAGTGAAGACAATAATTTCCTTGTTGTTCGGTGTCCTTAACACTGATTATATGAACTTTTAAAGGAAAACCACCTTTTCATCACTAGGGGTAACCAAGGGAAGTCAGAGACAGATGAGGCTTCAGATCACTGAAAGACTGTAAGCTACCAGTCGTGAGCTGCTCTACAGCATCCACCAAACTTCTCTACTTCATTGGGATGAATTAAGGGCATCACAAAAATATTTTAGGAATATTGAATGTAGGTCTACAGTACCTACAAAAGCTCTTCGTTACAAATCAGCTTTTTAAACTCTTTGAATTTTAAAATATTACAAAATAAGAAAAATCAATAGATGTGAGAGTCCAGAATAAGCACATAATCAATAGAGTCAAAACTGCATAATCAATAGAGACTACATCTGAACAGAGGCAGAAAAACTTGAGTTCTAGGACAACAAATTTTACCGCAGATATGATATTATATGCACTCATAAACATTGCAAAACACTGCAGAATGATCTGATGACAGCAGAGAAACTGGTGAACTAAATTCTGTGCCAATAAATACAAAGTACTGTATGGTAGGACACGAAAGAAAATCATCAAACAAAACTTATCTGTACCTACATCACAAAAAACTCTAACTTTTAAAATATATCTCCAGAAAAAGAGGTTGATCCGATGCATACAGAAATGTCCACACAATGTCAGCAGGAGACCAGTAGTCAAACAGAGTTAGGGGTTATTAGTAAAAGACTAGACAAGAAGCCAGAACATCTCCTTCCAGTCCAGTGTGTGAAGCACGTATGTTTCTGGTTATACCATCTAAGAAGGTACAGAGAACTTAAAAGGCAACAGTGAAGGATATGAGAGGGGATCAAATGTAAAGAACAGCTCTAATCAACGACAGGATCTTTAGCCTCGAAAAGGAAGAGACGTGGAAAGGCTGTAACAGAATTCGGCACAGCATGGAGTCATTACACAAGAACTAGTGAGTACCAGATGAAATGATCAGCCAGAAGATTTACACAAAGAAGTGCTTGTTCACGCAGTGCATAATTAAAACATGGAATTCATTGCAGGAAGATGTTCTGGAAGTTATAAATAGGTTCAAAAAGCAATTAGGCACTGCATGGAAGAAAAGGCTATCAGGATCTGTTAAGCTCAAAGCAGAAATAGAACCTGCAGCACAGGAAAATCTCAAGCTGGAGTCTGCCTAGAGGTGGGACACTATGCCGCAGAAACGGGGTAACATCAGTATGTACCTGTTTTGATATTCTTTCCTTAAGCATCTTCTATGCCAATGGATACATACAGGCTATCGAGCTAAAAAGACTCATCTGACACAGTATGACTGTTTGATGTCTTAACTCCAACCCTGGAGCTTCAAATATATTTTCATATGAGGTGTTGCCTCAAGAAACACCTCTTTCAGGCCTCCCACTACAGCTGAATCAACCAGAACTGGGACTTGTATGCATTCAGGCAGAAGCAAACCAGAGCCTGCTTGCAGACAGGCAGTGTGGACACCAATCTTGATGTTGCTGTTTCCTCCCAGGTCTTTCCAGAGCTCTTAAACTATGACAATTGTTAGATTTAAAAGCAAAAATCATGAAGAAATTGTGAAGGAACCTAATCATTTACATACCCTGCCACTGAGAAGAACTATCCCCCCTTAACAGTAAGTGGGATAAGCAGAAAAATTAGAATATGTCTACAAGGGAGACAGCTTGTTTTGGAAGGATTGAAAGGAAAGAGGGTGTTTTGTTTTCATCAAGATCATGTGCATTTTCCATGAAGTTCAGAAGTGATGCGGGTTTGCTGCTGTCTCCACATGAGTATGAGAAGGAACAATGGGAAAACACGGGTCCTCTGTAGACCCTGAGCACCTGAAGGGCAGGTTGTAGTGTCCCTAAGGAACATCAAGTGCCCAAATATACATTGCGAAAGCATGGTGGTTTTAAACTATTTAAAAGGTCCTTGAAATGAATCAGGGATGTATCAAATGGTATAGGAAATTATAAGGAAAGAAAAAGTTTTGGGTTTGGTTCTGTCTAATAGAGAGGAACTGGTGAGGAATCTGAAAAGGAAAAAAGGTAAAAACTGCAAAAATTACTGACAGGTAAAAGGACTGTGAATAACTATTCTAAGAAAAAGGTAGGAGTCAGAGAAAAAAGTAAGGATAATGGACTTCCCAAAAAAATAAAAATAGTAGATTTCAGTAAATCCAGGGAACTCATATGTAGGGGGTTTTGTGAAAGTAATTTAGGGTGTATTAAAAAGGGCAAAAAACTGGCAGTTACAGAAAAAGAGTGTATTAAAGGCATAGTAGCAGCCTATCTTGATACAGGGGAAGGACAGAGAGCACAGTGAGAAACCATTATGGCTGCATCAGGAGCTGTTTAAGGGCCTGAAAGTAAACTAAGAAAAAAAAAATTACACAAAAGGTAGAAGAGGGCATCGTTAAGCACAAGGTATAAAAACCTCGGGAAGGGTTTGGGATAAAATAAGTTACAGGTGGAAAGGAACATTAATAGTGATAAGAAATGGCTTGATAAGTACATTAAAGGTAGTAAAAAACATAAGAAAGTACCAGCCCATTACTTCACAGAAAAGGAGAACAAGTAGCACATAATCCAGAGAAGACTGAAGAATTCAATACTATCTTTGCTGAAGACTACACTAAATAATTATGAACAGCTACTTAAGGCAATTAATTTCAAGAGAACAAGTTCAGATAGAAAATGAATAGGTTAAAGAATATATAGATAAGATAGCGCTATTCAACTTCATAAGGTAAAATGGAATTCACCAAAGGATTTTGAGGGAGTTCACAAAATAATATGCAAACCATTTGCATTACCTTTGAGGACTTGTGGAAGACATGAAGGATGCCAGAGGAATGAAGCAGAGAAAAAAGAGCGCATAAAGAAAGGAGGACCCAAAATCATGAGGCCAATCATCCTCACCTTTATCCCTAGAGTGACAATTTATAGGAACCATTATAAAGAAAACAGGTGATAGCGTCAATATGGATTTGCAAAGAATATATTATGTCAGATCAACCCAATTTCCTCCCTGACAAGCTAACACAAGATTTGGGTGAAAAGCCAGTGGTGGATATGATTTAAGCTGACTTCATTGAGTCCCACATAACACCCTATGAGCAGCTGAGAGGAATATGGTATAAAAGGTATTTTTAAAATGTGTGCTCAACATTGCAAACATACATATCCATACTCAGGATGCTATTTTCTCTGCCCCAAGAATATTGAATATTCAAATTGTGTTTAGCCAGACTACCTTAGCTATCCTGGGGAAGCACAGCAGGGCAAAAAGCTGCCATGCATTAACCGCTTCACAAGAACAGGTCTATGCAGCCCATTCCCCATTGATGAATGTGAGGCAGCTGGAAGTGCTTCTATTAAAGAGTGGCAATTGATCATCTCTTGCCTTGGATGAGAACCTAAAACCCCAACCTACCTTGTCTGCGCCTCTGTGTATAGGAAGTGGCCATCGCTTTGGTGAAGTTAATGAGTGGTGTCCATGAATTAAAACCTTTTTCTTTAATGAATTCTGTGCACAGAGATGAAGTTTAGATTACAGATGTTTCTTGGATTCAGGTAAATCCAGCATTTCAACCATTAATTGGACCTTGCTATCAACGTAAGGTCGTTAAATGAGTCCTGTGAGGGTCTTTCATCCATATAGCTCATTCAATATTTTCTTTAATACCTTCGATAGTATTGAAAAGGCCCATAAAACCTGCTGATGAAGTCAAGCTGAGAGGCATTGCAGAGGATCCCCAAAGGACAGGATCAGAAACCAAGATGATCTTGACTTATTGAGGAGTTGCTCTTATAAAACCAAAATCAATAAATAAGTGCTCTGCTTAGGATGGAGAGTTCCAATCCAGAAATGGGAAATAACTGGCTAGGCAGTAATGCTGCAGAAAAGAAGTCAGGGTGAGAGCTGACCACTAAATAGAGCTCAACAATACGCTGTTGCTGCAGAAAAGGCACATTTCATTCCTGGCTGTATTAACATACGGAAGACACAGGAGGTAATTAAAATTATTCTCCTTTATCTTGGTGGTGAAACCTCAGCTGGAGTATTGTGCCTAGTATCCGGCATCCCACGAAGATGTTAGAAAGATTGGAGAGAGTCCAGAGGATAACAGCAAGGATAGCAGGTTTAAAAATGGCATGTGGGGAAACTGGCTTTGTTTTGTTCAGGAAATGATGGTATAAGGAGGGATATATCAGTGGTCTTCCAACCCATATATACTCTGTTTATGAAAGAGGCCTATGGGGAAAAAGGAATTTGCAGAATAGACAGTTCACATTAAATTATTAGAGGATGCTAATGAAGAAGGGCAGCAGAAAGACCTCAGATAATTTGGAGAGCTCCTCCAACAGAGCTTTTAAAGAACAGATATTCATCACTGATGAGATAAAGATATGCTTATTCCTACCCTGTTCAGGAATAAATATCCTTTCCCTTCCTTCTCCCTCATGTCTGAAAACTCTCTGCACTTGGGAGGAAGCCCAGTAAATTAAAACAGAGAACCCAGGAAAATCTCATCTGGTTGGATACGATGAGAGTCAGGAAGGAGCTGTGACACATTCAAAGGGTGGCTGAAGGCTGGATTCAGAGGAAACAAAGACATTCTCTCTGAATCAAGCAGTGGATAACCAATATTTTAACATCCCTGTCATCAGCATCTTCTGCTGGCTCACTCTGGATAGCTGCCTGCTGAGCACAGAGATGACAGGCCCTTTTTCACCCACCATGCGGCATGCATTGGACATGTTTCTAGTCTCTTGAATAACTGTTTTGCACACAGCCTTGAGAAGCTTGTTAAGGGGAAAGCAAGGAGTCAGTGTGAGGCTATGAATGGGTAATTTTTGCTTCACACTGTCCTGAATTCAGCTTAAACCACTACACAAGCTCATCCTTTATTCCTTGGATTCAAGTCTTGGCACTTTTTTCCTACTCTGTGGCTCACTAGTAAAAATGGGAGAAGGTAAGGAAGTTTTCACTCACAAAATGGTCAGAAAAATGAAAGAAACAGAAATAAGCATTCAAGGGATTTTATCTAAAAATATTATTCAGAAAGTACAGGACTATTTACTTCTGAATGCCTAATGAACATTTTCTTATGAAGTTTGTCTGTCTTTGTCACTTCACAACTGCTGCTCCTGTCATATCCCCTAATTTCACAGTTCCCCCCCCAAAAATTACCTACATAAAGAGCAAGTAAAACCCATTTCCTAGTAGGTTTCTGCTTGTCAGCAGAACAGCATGATTTAAATCATGTGCATGAATGGTTCTTGAAGTACTTTGAAGCTGTCCCAGTTGCTTCCTCCCAAGAATAAACCAGATGTTACAATAATGTCTGTTTTCTGATAAATGAGAGGCAGCTTCTGACTTAAAATGCCTGCACTTGTGTCTTGTCCCAGGCAACAGGCGTTACAAAGGAGCATCTCAGGGTGAAATTTAGCTTTAAATGCATTTCTTCCCTAAAAAGCACATCTTTCACGCTGGGTTGTATTTAGAAAACTAGGTGTAACCAAAGAAAAGATACCCTGAAAAGACTGCTTCAAATAAACACTCTTTGCCAAAATCAAATTTCTCAGACTTTGGGACATGTTGGTTCATTCCCTTGTGCAATCAAACTTTAGGGTATGATAAAAGAGTTGCATCATCATATAGAGCTCTCCTCCTGAGTAGGACAGTTCTTATATTGTGTTTTATAAGCAATGCAAGGAAGAGAGGACATGCCTGGTTAGAGACTGATCCAGGACTGCTGTCTAGCAGAGGTACTTTGCATTGCTGTCACTGAGTCAACGCTTGCTTTTGTAGCTTCATGCTCTGTGCTGTCGCTGGTTTGCTGACACTATGGCTGCTCATCTGCGCCCACAAGATTGGCAGGATGATCCCTGTTTCCCCAGGATTTCTGCAGCTGAGGTTGCAGTACTCCAGCAGCACTAGACAGCAATGGCCAGTGGATGGGAAGTATCTGTCCACATCCAGAAGTGCCTTGATCTCAACATCAAAGCCCATTTGGCCCAGGATAAGGCAAGGCATATGCCTACCATGAATTCTCCCTGATGTAGCCTGATCATGGGAGTCACTTCCCACGGGAGTGACCAGGGGTGCTCAGAAGGTAAAAGGTCTGGATGTAGGATGGAAGCTGCTGCATTGTCCACTGCTCTATGACCATTCAGGTTTAGCTCTGGGATGGCTGGATCCGTCATGGTTGCCTTTTCTATAACGCTGAAGAGAGTCATCTAATAACAAGCTTACAAAAAACCCCAACAGATGAAATAACTGAGATCCACACTGCAGAGTTATGAGCTGCACTTGAGTAAAACAAAAGCCTCAGCAGGTATAATGAACTCTTCAGAAAACATTGCACATTTCAAAGCAGTGGCTTAGGAAGAGTCGCAATCAATGGGGAAGAAATAGTTTCATTTACCAGTCACAGTAAACACTGGCAGCAACAGTTCACTCAGAGAAAGCAATCAGATCCCAAACACTTGCTCAAGCAGAGTCAGGCCCCTGAGCTCACAGCAGGCAGGAAACACAAATAAATCAGAGGAGAGGAGCTGTTTCACTCCTTATACATCACACTGGTGTGACAACAGTGCAGAAGCTGGGAAAGCTATTGTGAATGGGAAGTTGAGCACTCTGGGTTCATCAGAAAGCAAAAATCAGGGGCTCTGAAACAGAAGAAGGAACCCAGTCTTAAGTAATTAATTCAGGGATCATTTTCCTTCTAAGCAGGTTCTATATTAGTAAGTTGGGTTTAGCAGAGTTTCAGTACAATTAACTCATTGCCATGACGGTGATTTGTGGTTCTATCCTCATTCTGCAAAGTAACACAAAAGCACAAGACCAAAGAAGGCTAAAGCTTAAGGTGTCTGTAGTGGCTGCACATCCCAGGGGAGTCCAGACCCCCAGCATCTGCAGCACTGAGCCAGTGCAGTCCTGCTGGTTGCAGGTCTGAGCCAGCTCAGGCAGCAACAGCCTTTTCAGCCACACTGGGGTTAATCCATGTCTTGGATAATCCCCTCACAGGTAATTAAGAGTTGGCCACATCCTGGAAGGTAGCAGATGGGTCTTCAGAGTACCTCCAATTTGCTTTCATTCAGATGTTCTGCATGGGAGATAACTGGTATGTTAGTTGATGGTGCATGCTGTTTGGATGAATGCACTGCATTATGCAAAGGAGGAATATGCATATATTTCTTACACAGATGGACAAATTTCATAGGACATGATGGAGAAGCTTCAATTAATATTTAATAAGGAATAAATCAGATCAATAGCTGTGTGAGTTTTTGCTGGTGCATTTACTGTTTGACAGATTAAATTTATAGAGAAACAGTATTAACAAGGGCTTGAGTTTCTCCAGTGTACTGAGCCTGCTCCCATCTGAGAACAAATCAGTACTCCTCAGTCCAGATATGGTTTCAACCCGTAAACTGAGGAACACAAATTCATCAGCAGTTCTATAAATCATCTAGACCTAAACCAAATAAGCTTTAAAATAGGAAGATGAGAGCAAACCAAAATCATTACCAAAAATAAGCCTAGCAAAGCAAGCTGCACTCAAGTATTGACCTTTTAACATGTGTGTGTCTGCGTGAAGTTTCTCTTTGGAAATGGGAGGCTTTTTTCTTCCTCTGATCTGATTCTAAGCACTTAGGAAAGCTGCCAGCAGCTGAGGAACAGCCACGTTTCACATGCTTCCCTTGAACTTTATTTGATAGAGCCTAAACCATTATGTGATTGGATTGGATTAGGAGGAGTGCAATGCGGCATTGCATCATTACCTGAATTTAGTTGACCTCTGGGAAAATGTACTTCTGACATCTCCATCAATCCGGCCTTGTGTTTTTAGCACCAACAGGAGAGATGCTGAGGGAAGCTCCAGCACAGCATCCCAAGCCAAGCTCCTGTGCAGGATCCGTCCCCTGAGAGCAGACAGCCCAAGCACTAACCTGCTTGCGTGACTTCTGCTGCCACTTGACTTTGCACAAGGTGACTGGTCCTAGCACAGGAGAAGGGAGCTGAATCAGGAATAACACAGCCAGGCAATGCAATGTGCTGATTGGTGTGTGAAGAGGGTGGAGGGAGAGGAGGCTGTTGGGCTGTGAAGCAATTTTTCAAACAGGTGAGAAGTCTTTTATCTTCTTTTTTTTTTCCTCTTGTGTTCTCAAACAGCCTCCATTTATCAGAGTATGAAAGGAATTGATTATAAAAGAAATACCCAGTCCATGTAAAGATGGGTCTGAAGCCACTGCAGCCTCTCAGAAAGTGCAAGGACAACTTGGGTTTACACAGCTTACAGCCTTGATCTCACAATCGAGGGCACTGGAAAGAGGTGTTGATCCCAGGCTCTTCCATGTCACCATGCCAGTTTAGGGGCTTAACATAAAAGAAACCTTTTGGGCTATGGCTGGAAAGAGCTGAAGCAATTGCTGGGAAAAGCTACTGTCCTTTTCCCATAGGTGTGCCTGTGCTATTGATATCTGAATGTGAGAGAGGGGGTCAACTTAGTGCTGGTCCTAAATAAAGTCTTTGTCAATCAAAGACTTTCATTGAGATAAACATGTACTTGGGATTGGTTTGGGTTCTTCTTTCAAGACAGGTTCCTTTTATTTTCCTCCTATGATCTAATTCTTTGAACTTGTTCTGTTATCACAAATTTTTTGTTTATTTAGGACAAGATCCCAGGTTTCACAGAGGAGCATGACTGGAGCTGGTTTCAGTGAGCAAAGCACATACCGGGTAAAGGATTGTTTCAGTGTCTCACTTTCTGAGTCCTGCAGTGCCATGGGAACATCACGGCCATTCCTCTATCCCTATAATTTCAAATGTGTCACCCCTATAACCTCAGGATGCACGACTCCAAAGAGCTACAGCGCAGAGTTTCACAGCACCCCCAGCCTCACTTCACATCAGAGCTCACACAGCCAGCTTTGATCTGAAACTGGCTCCAAACCTGCCCCATCAAAGGTGTTTTCACAATCAGACAGAAAAAGAGCCTAAAGCAATTACAAAAGCTCTGTAATGTTCATTTCAAATATAAATGTGGTCAAATCTTCCTTGAAGATTACCTGTAAAGGGTTAATTTATAACTGATCATTTAATAAGCATTCTGAAATTAGTTTTCAGAAAGCCCATCAGCCCAGTAGGTTCCCCACACCACAGTTTTTCATAATTAAAAATGCCTCTTATGCAGGTGCTAGTGTCTGTAAGGTGTTTATAGCAGCAATTAATTATTTACTAAACCTTTAGCTGTTTATAATGAAAAATTCATATAAAGTGTGACCATAAACTGACTAAGCCAGGAAATGCTTCAGCAGGTAAAGAAAAAAAAGAAAACCAAAAGCATTTCATTTCTGGCAGTGCAAGTGCCTTTTCACCCACCAGATCAAGGGGCAGCATGGAAAAGGACCTTTATCTGACACCAATATATAGGATGCTGCATGCCATCAAAGAGAAATGCAACCCATCTCTTTGACAGTATTTTTTTGCTTGAATTAGGTAACTTTGCATGCAGCAGTCAGCTCTGGACAACGTTAACAACTATTTGCAAAGCTTGTCACGAGGCCAACAGCATCCTAATACTGTGCTGTGCAAGAACTTCCTCTTTTAAAGCAACTTCCCATATTCACACAGCACTCCCAGGCATCCTGGCTTTTGCAGGGTGTGAAGCTGTTTCACACTTTCCTTATGACACTATATAAATATACGATTTTTGTAACTCCCCATGTTCCCATGTGATGGGCTTAGGGGGTTGTTTTGTTTGGTAACATGTATTCAGGGTCAACTTTGAGTATCAAATGGATAAATCACTGGTTTGGCTACCTGAGGAAAAGCCTTCTTTTACCTTGAAAAGGAGGTGTGCTATCAATTCCTCTGTATCATAACTGACAAGTAACAAGTTACTGTGAAGGATTTGCTTGACTGCATCATCAAATCTCATGGAAAAGCATCCACACCACATGGGGCATACCTAAATGAGTAAAGCAGTCAAAGGCTGTTGAGAGCATTGTAAGTCTGTTATGAGAAACAGAAAACCAAGTTGTAGGATGTATTTGCAACAGCAAATACATTTAAAAAACAAAGGTAACCTCCTGAAAAATACTTTCTACACTGATCATAAGGGAAGAAGGATCTAAATTCCAATATGATCTGAGTCCTTGACTTTGATAAGAAATGCAGAGGTTTCTCTGTCTCATGCTCCTCAAACCCTGTAAAACCAAAGCTGAGCTGACAACAAACATTCATCATCTCCCAGTTTTACCCAGAAAAAGAAGGGGAGAGAAAGGCACAGGAATCTAAAGAAAGAGGCTAGATTTAGATTAAATTTAAGGAAGGCAGTTTTTTACATTGAGGGTGGTGAAACACTGCAACAGGGTGCCCAGAGAAGCTGTGGGTACCCCATCTGTGGAAGTGTTCAACACCAGGTTGGATGAGGCTTTAAGCAACCTGGTCTAGTGGAAGGTGTCCCTGCCCATGGTAAGGGGGGTGGAACTTGATGTATTTAAGGTCCTTTCCAACCCAAACCATTCTATGATTCTGTGCTTCTAAAAGTCTGTGGCAAGCATTTTCCATTCTTCCTCCTCATGGTATGGCAAATTGCTCATTGTGACCAGGTTGATGCCTCAAGTACTTAGAAGTCTTGGCACCAAACTTATTACTGAGCTTCCACCACCTTCCTCTCTGCATTGCCATGGGAACCTTCCTAGACTGACAGACACTGTCCTAGTTTTGGCTTGGTTGGACTTAATTTTCTTCCTAGCAGCTGGTGCAGTGTTGTGTTTTGGCTTTAGTCTGAGAACAATGCTGCTAATACACCGATGTTTCATCTGTTGCTCAGTAGCACTTACCCTGATCAAGGACTTTTCAGTCTCATGCTCTGCCAGTGAGGAGGGGCACAAGAAGCTGGGAGGAAGCAGAGACAGGAGATCTAACCCAAACCAGCCAAAGGGGTATTCCATACCACAGCACGTCATGCCCAGTATAGAAACTGTGGGAAGTCACTCAGGAGGCCCAGATCGCTGCTCAGGTTGGGCTGGATATCGATTGGAGGGTAATGAGCAATTGTATTGTGCATCACTTGCGTTTGTTGGGTTTTTTTTCTTTCCTATTTTAATTTTATATTTCTCTCCTTGTTATTTCCCCTAGTACTACTACTAGTACTATTAGTAGTAGTTTTTACTTTATTTTAATTATTAAATTGTTCGTATCTCAACCCATGGGGTTTACATTCTTTCAATTCGACCTCCCCATCCTGCCTGGGAAGCAAGTGGCTGTGTGATACTTAGATACTTAGATACTTGTTGTGGGATTAAACCATAGATGCATCCTTTCAATCAGTGTTTATAGTGAAGAAATCCCCAACAGAAGCTGGAGGAGATGTTGGGGTCATTGTGGCTATGTCATCTAATAGCTCCGTAATGATCTTTCATTGACTCATTCTCCCAAAGAGCTAGCTTTCACAGCAATGGTAATAGTATATTTCATTTTCTTCAGAATGCTCATCAGTTATTGCATGTTGATATGTTTTGCATTTCCACGTTTCATTGACTAGCCTAGACATGAAAATTACCTGATTTGTTCTACCCTTTGTAAAGATATCCATAGTGCTCTAAGTAGTTTAGCCAGGCACTAGGAGGTACATCAGGCATATAAAATACCCATATTTAAAGCAGTATCCCTCTGACTCACTCATGTCCTGCTATTTTGTTTCTCTTTTCCATCTGCAATCTTCATTTATGGAAAAGATTCAATAGACAAAAGTTGCTGATATCCCTGCAGGTAGGGGATTGGAAAGTCTCCGTGTATTGTTTTCTCTCTCTTTTTCTTAGAAGTTCCTTTTTAAGAATGAAAGAATTTAGTTCTATCTTAAGTTCTGAAGGCAGCCCTTCACACAGACATTATTCTTTTCTAAGGGTTAGTAAATCTGTAATTTAACTAATTCATGCCCCAAGTGTATATAAAAGTCCTCAGCCTAAGAAAACTCTATACTCATGCGGCTACATCTTCTTAAGTGTTCAGAGCTCTGCTTCAAATGAAGTAGACAGAGAGCTGGAAAATAGGTTTTCCACCTTCCTTGGAGATGCTTTCCTCAGTGCATTGTATGGTTATTTGGGACAGAGCCATTTCATTTGCTTCTGTTGATCCTGCTCTGGTTTGCATAGCTGAATTAAGACCTAATGAGCAAGAGAAAGTGGGAATTTCTCCATAATGTGGTAGTTTAGGCATTCACCTGGGATGCAGGACACTTTCTCCTAGTTCCTGCTCCAATGAATAATTAATTACTTCTGCTAAAATGGAACAGCTTCAATATGTGTAAATGAGAGAGACGCGTCTTCATTACTGAAGAGGCTGAAGTAGCCGCTGGTGAGAGCTGGAAGAAAATGCAAGCCAGGCACATTCACAGCAGTTTGCCAGGAATCTATGATAACCTGCCAGCTGCAATTTGGCTGGATCTTCCTTTTCTGCTTTTGTTTTGGACTTCAGTCCAAGAACTGTAACAACTAGAGGCAGGAGAACAACATCCCATCTTTAGACAAATCTTTAATGTTACAAGACTTTATTTCTTCCCTTAGTGAATATTCACTCCATGCTTTCTTCTATCTCAATCCCTTTGCTTTTAGTAGTAATGTTTTTCTGTCTTTTGGAAGATTATTGTACAAGGACAGAATTAAGATAAAGTTTTTTTCATTTCTGTGTATCTAATTGTCAGCTTCCTCCAACATTAACAGCCACTCCTCTGAGTTTCTTTTCTTTTTACTGTTCTCCATCTTGAGGGCTTTTCAACCACCTCTCTCACTTCAGAGTCCATCCTTCTTGCTCCCCACCAATGGTTTCCCTTCCAAAGCGCTTGCTAGTGTCCCATCACACTTTAGTCCCCTTTTTTTTGGTGATATCTGTAATCTTGGTTCACATTTCCCAGTCTGTCTCTTAGGCACGTCTTCTCTTAACAGTCTTAAATGTGTCTGGTCATCAGTGATGGTTAGTTGAACATTAACTCTCCTCAGACCGTTCTTTGGACATCCAGCCCTCTTTGAAGTTAGAAAACGTTTCTTTTTCTTTCTTCTCTGCCTAAAATCCTGCCATATTGTGGTGAGGTAGCACTGGTCTCCCAGGCAGCCAGGCTGGGCTCCGTATGTTCACCAGAAAAAGTTTCCTGTCCTTCTCTGCATACTTTTCTCTTCCAAGATTCTATGAAAATGGCTGTCCATTGATGAAATATGCTTTGCTCTATTTCTTCTCGGACTCCCTTCTCATCTGACTCCAAAATCCTCACAGCTGTCCAAACACTCTGCTATTTCCTCCCTTCTTAAAAGATTTCTGTACCATCTTCTTTGCAATTTTCTCTTCCTCTACTTATTAGGAGTGACAATAAAAGCAAATGGAAACTCAGAGCTCCGTTTTTGACAGTCAAATGTTTTCAGAGGACCAGATAAGGCTCTTTCACAACCTGGTTCTCCATTGAAATTCAAGATTGTCTCTCTTTCTATAACATTGAGCCAGTCTTCAAAGGTCTTCAAATGCTGCCTTTTATTCCTTATCTCCCTTGTGACTTTGGCACTGACATCCCATGTTCTGGCAGTTTTTTGCCCCTTATTCATGTAGCATTCTTATCTATAGGATCTAAAATTGTATTTCTCTCATTTACCTGAACAATACTTGCTCCCCCCTGCCCCCAGTTCAAAAAAATCGAATGTTTAACACCTCTCTTGAGATTATCAAGAGTTCTTATAGAATCATAGAATGGTTTGGGTTGGAAAGGACCTTAGGTCACCCAGTTCCAACCCCCTTGCCATGGGCAGGGACACCTCACCCTAAACCATGTCATAGAATAGAGAATAGTTAGGGTTGGAAAGGACCTAAAGACCATCTAATTCCAACCCCCCTTCCATGAGCAGGGACACCTCCCACTAAACCATGTCACCCAAGGCTTTGTCCAATCTGGCCTTGAACACTGCCAGGGATGGAGTATTTACCACTTCTCTGGCACCCTGTTCCAGTGCCTCACCACCCCCACAGTAAAGAGCTTCTTACTTATCTCTAACCTGACTATCCCCTGTTTCAGTTTGAATCCATCACCCCTGGCCCTATCGCTACAGTCCCTAATGAAGAGTCCATCTCCAGCATCCTTATAGGCCCCCTTCAGACACTGGAAGCTGCTCTGATGTCTCCATGCAGCTTCTCTTCTCCAGGCTGAACAGCCCCAGCTTTCTCAGCCTGTCTTCATACGGGAGTTGCTCCAGTCCCTGATAATCCTCGTAGCCTCCACTGGACTTGCTCCAATAGTTCCAGATCCATGTCCTTCTTCTGTTGAGGGTGCCAGAACTGCACACAGTACTCCACTGTTTTGGGATTTTAGTTTGTTTTATTGTTATTGTTGTTGTTGTACTTTTCATTTTACTTTTGTTTTTCTTGTGTAGGTATTTTTGCTTCCTACTAATACTTTGCATATCTCTGCAGATGACAAATATTTAGCCATTGTTTCATGGTTTACTAAAGAAAATACTGCTTAAAATGGAAATCCAGTAAAAATATGAAGAGATTTAGAAAAGATTTCTCTTTTCAATATGTATTCATGTCCACACTCGTCACCTCTACACATATATATAAACACTTTACAAGACCGAGAGTGTTACAGAATCAACCACTCAAAACTGAGCAAGCATCAGAAGCGAGGGTTTCTGTGTAACTATACTTTCCTACAAAATCATACAGCTTAGTTGAAGACGAAAGGTGGAAAGAACCTCTGGGGATCATCTGGTCCATCCAATCTGCTCAGGGTGGGGAGGGGTAGAACAGGATGTCCAGGGATGTGTCCAGTTGTGGTTTGAATATCTCCAAGGATGAAGATTCAACAACCTCTTCAGGAAAACTGTTTCAGTACTCAACCACTCCCACAGTAAAAAGTTTCACTCTTCTCTCCAGTTTCAGTGTTCTTCCTCCCATCCCCACCTAGTTGCTTCTAAATGCATGAATTCTGCTGGTTTTACCTATTTATTCTATACCAGGCTATTTACTTGTTACAGGTTTTTGCCATCTTTCACAACCAGCATGCAGTTATTTCACCAGTATCACTAACGACACCGACATTTGCCTATCATATACTACGGAGCAGATTGATATTACTAGCAAGTATTTTTGTTATACGTATAAACTGTGTGGGAAACAAATTAACATAACTTAATTCACTGAAACTTAATTAAAAACTTGGGTGCTCATTGCCCAGAGCAAGTTAGCATGAAATTCAATTTGTGCTCATCTGCTTAAGACTGACAGAGTGTAAGGCAGTGCCTGAAATGCCCCATCCTACAAAAGTCTACTGGCGTGTGCTATTGTTTGCCTTATGGTTATTCTTTGTGCCCCAACAGTATCTTAAGGATCCAGTGCCTCCCTGTAATAATATGCATGTTCAGCCCTTACTACAACATTAAAATATCTAAGTGTTGGTGTTCTTGCTCTATCTGTGCTGAGAGCTTGTAAACTTTAGCATCTACTGTTGCAATACCTCTGGGAAACACGTTTGATTTGAGTCCACAGATGTTTGGGTGCAGATGTGTTCCTTATCTCAGGAAAGTTTTCTCTGGCTTTGTCTACCACCGCCTCAGCAACCAAGAAACTAAAGTCGAAGTCTAATTCCTGCTCTGTGATTCTGAATATGTCACCTCTTTCACTCCTTCCACAGGAAGGCAGACCTGGAAAGAATCTCTTCAGTCTCCAGATCCATAAACCTCCTCCAGTAGGACAGACACATCATCTAATCTGTTCTGGAAATGGACAAAGTTACCTTTTGAAACAAGTTAGTTCTCCTTTTCAGACAATCCACATTCATCCCCAGTTTTTTCCAGTTCTTTGCACATTTTACAATTCATGCGTTAATTCCAAGTCTTTCTTGCTTCATTAGAAAAGTTTAACACTGCATCAATCCAGAGGCAGGGAGTATACTGTGTTTCTCTTATCAAGAAAGTAAACAGATGGATCTGGCATGCTCTATGTGCTGATAAAGCCACTTGGCAATCATATTTTTCACTGACATCCTTGTCTAATTATTCTTTCCTTTGAATCTTAGAAGGTGATTAACCAGGTAGAGCTATTCTTCCATTAACATTTTCATACTCCATTCATCAAAACACCTAAGTACCAGCCCATAAAACATGTTGAAAATTGCCAGTAACAGAAGAAAACAAATATTTCAAGAACAAGAGGCTGATGCTTAGCAATGCTGAGAACATAAATGAATGAATGAAAAGATGAATAAATGAATAAATTGCTACAGTAAGATGTTTAGGTAAAGTAATGAGAGAAATGGCACAACTTTAAATTCATTAATTCTCTTCCTAACCAGCTCCTGCTATGCAGGGTGACCAATTACAATTATTTCTGAGTTCTTATTTGATGATTAATTACATTTTAGCCAACGATAAAGCTATTATACTATTATAGACTCCCCTGGTATAACACAGTCATGCTTTTTAGCTGGCAAATACAGCCTGAGGCTACAGTTTCTAGTTGTGTTAGGTCTAGTGGGCCTCAAATGTTACTGTAAAATAAGGTTATAGAGTAAATAAAGCATAAAATTATGGAAGACCACATAACACTTTTCATTCTTTCCATTCTTATAGTTTTATTCCAGCAATTCCATTGCATGATGAATGATTTGAATATGTGTGTCAAATAAAGACTTACACACCACCCTTTTAACTTCCACTATTTGAAATCACTCTTTTTACAAAACTCTCCAGACCTGGTGGGGCAAAGAGTCCCATGAAGCATTACTGGGGTCAGCTGGGAAGTTCTGCAGTTAGTCATTCACAAAATGTATTAAGAACAAAACCGCGACAGTTCTAATTATTATAAATGGATCATTAAATCCCTTTCAATTGAAACATGAAATACAACCTGCTGGAAAAAAAATATCTTCTCTGAAGTTAAAAAAAATCCATTCTGATTTGTGATAGAAGGTGAAATGCATTTTCCTAATGAATGCTGGTGTTATTAAGACATTAATAACTACTAATGGAGAGAGGTCTGGGATGGGAGAAGTAATATTTATAGAAAAGGTAATCTGCAAAAAGAAAAGTCAGCCTTGGATTGTCATATTTCAGACCTAGATTTTACAGCATTAAAACTCTTGTGGACAAGGATGATTAAGGTGACCTTAGAGAATTTTCCAATAACTTTCTGCTTGGAGAGGACTCCTCTCATGTATTGTCAATGGAGCTGGTGGAAATCTCTTGCATGAGTATACTCGATAAGACATGACATTGTGCATGCACACCAGCCCTTTCAAAACAGCAAAGGAAAAACAGTGCAAAAGGAAAACAGCCCAAAGACAAGAACTGAAGATCGGGCAAGCTGTAATAATTCCCAAAATGCCATAACAAACCTTTTATTTCAGCTATTCTGCTCTGAACTGAAGGTAGGGCAAGCTGTAATAATTCCCAAAATGCCATAACAAACCCTTTATTTCAGCTATTCTGCTCCAAACTTCAAGCACTGGACTAAGGCACACTGCACAAGGGTAAGGCAGAGAATGTGCAGTAGGGCTGAGAACACAGGCCAGAGTTCCTGTTTTAGTATGCAACTTCTACAACATACCCAGGACAACACAGTTAATGGGGACTAAGGAATCAGTTATAAGATTCTCATGGTCTAATACTACACAACACTATTAAATAGATTTTTCTGTAATAGTGAATATTTCAGGTAAAAATTTAGACTTCCTGGTCTGTAACATCAAGGTAAAAAAATAATGAGATTAAAGTGTAGACATCAGTGAGAGGTAAAAATCCAAAATCTTGCATCCAAACCATTTTGAATGCAGGCTGTGGTGGTGACAAGCCATTTTCACATGCAATCAAAATCCACATCAAATAGCTCTCTTGGATTTGCATGGGCCCATATATATGGGAGCTTGTATGGGAGACATTCTTCCATGCGTGTCTCTCTTCTGGGTTATTTGATTCCCTTAACAAAAACAGAAGAGAAAAAAGAAAACAAAACAGCTATAGATAATTGATTCAGAGTGAAACACATGGTGAAATGTTCCCTCAACTGCTAAGTGAAGGTAGTATGCAGCAGTAACTACCAATTCCTTGTTCTAGTTATGTGTATGCCCTTATAGCTACTGAATGCCCATGGTGAGTGGTGGCCAAATAAAGCAGGAGATTTGCAGCATACATAATTGATATTGGGTAAAGAATAATGCACGTGACATGCGCAGCCCCCCTGCTCACTTCTGCCTTCCTCAGAAAAGCTGAAGTCCTTCAATACTGCCCTTGTGCTAACCTGTCAACATCAGAAGCAGCACAATGTGAATTACAGCACTTGTCATCAAAACCAGTGGTTGAATCATGCCTTGATTATCTTCTCTCCCATCAGAGATGATCATAAGCAACAAATCCACAAGCACATCCAAGCCCACTCACAAGCGCCTTTTAAAAAAACAATGGAGAAATTCAATAAATGGCCTGTACACTAACAAACAAAGGGCTTTATGAGAACTCCAAAAGAGCCAGTCTGCTAGCACTGCAGAAACACAGCGCACATTTAAACATCTACGTGAAACAAATCATGACCTTGGAATAAAACCAATGTCTTATGTCAACAATCCAGCTCCGTTTTATTCAGAGCTCCAATGTACCATCCTCATTAAACAAATGAGATTGATTCTTTCCTGTTTCTCATTCTGAAAAACTTCAATTCCTCTGAGAGAAACTTCCTTCTGGTTTCCAGCCAAAATGTGTTTCTAGTCACTTTATAGGCCTTTGCTCTCCTGCCAACATTGTTGCCTATAAATAGAACAGGAAAGTAAACACCTGGATGATAAAAGAACTGTTTAAGCTTAAAGACAATCTCAGCTACAGACAGGGTCTTTTACTAGTGTGAGCAAACCAAGCTCTTTCAGTACCTCCAGTTAAGAAAGGCTCGCACTCCTGTCAACATTGAAGTAACTCTTCTCTACAAGCTCCAGTTGGAGTTTATTTGCCTCCAGAATAAAGATAACGTAGCTGCAGTGGTCTCCAATTCTCTGTATCATAGAATCATGGAATCATAGAATGGTTTGGGTTAGAAAAGACCTGAAGATAATACAGTTACAACCACCTGCCATAGGCAGGGACACCTCACACTAGACCATGTTGCTCCAGGCTCTGTCCAACCTGGCCTTGAACACTGCCAGGGATGGAGCAAACACCCCTTCTCTGGGCAGCCTGTTCCAGTGCCTCACTGCCTTCACAGTAAAGACTTTCTTCCTTGTATCTAACCCAAACATCTCCAGTTCAAGTTTAAACCCGTTACCCCTTGTCCTATCACTACACTCTCTGACCTACTAGACTGGCTCAGCTGATACTCCCTGAGACACAGGTACCGTTTAATGATCTTTCCATGGTTTTGCCACCTTAGTTTTTCACTGTTAACCTGCAAACAACCATGTTTTTCTCCTCTGCAGTCATTTCCAGCTGATAAGCTCTGCCGCATTGCTATGATCTCTGTTGCCAGCACACATCAACCTCAACTATTATAGAGTTCCTCTAGGACAGGCAGCGAAGCACCTCATGACATCCTTGTAATGCTTCTGTTTGACACAGGCATTCTAAAATCCCCACTTACTGCTGTGGAAGAAAAGGACCATGTATAAAGTGATTACTTTGGGCATCTGTTGGAATGCTTAAAAAGAGCAGCATGTTTCCAGCCATCCAATTGGGGTGATAACCAAGTCAGTGCAAGTCAACAGAGAGGATTAAAAGCTTTAAGGGCAGTTTAGAGAGAGCTAGAGCACTCATGTCTGTCCACTGATGCTTTTGGGATATTGCATGCTGTCAATAGGGTGGTTTAACATTCCCAACTGGGAATTCAACTTCTATGATGAGTTTATAGGACTATACATTCCTACTGAAAAATACTTACTTACTTACTCATAGAATCATAGAATCACAGAATAGTCAGGGTTGGAAAGGACCTTAAGATCATTCAGTTCCAACCTCCCTGCCATGGGCAGGGGCACCTCACACTAAATCATCTCACCCAAGGCACTGTCCAGCCTGGCCTTGAACACTGCCAGGGATGGAGCATTCACAACTTCTTTGGGCAACCCATTCCCATACCTCACCACCCTAACAGGAAAAATTTCCTCCTTATATCCAATCTAAACTTCCCCTGTTTAAGTTTTAACCCATTGCCCTTTGTCCTATCACTGCAGTCCCTAATGAAGAGTCCATCCCCAGCATCCTTATAGGCCCCCTTCAGATACTGGAAGGCTGCTATGAGGTCTCCACGCAGCCTTCTCTTCTCCAGGCTGAACAGTCCCAACTTTCTCAGCTTGTCTCTGTAAAGGAGGTGCTCCAGTCCCCTGATCATCCTTGTGTCCCTCCTCTGGACTTGTTCCAACAGTTCCATGTCCTTTTTATGTTGAGGACATCAGAACAGTACACAACACTTCAATACTCACTTTCTTACTCCCTTGTTTACTTAATTACTTACTTACTTACCACCCTAATTCAAAAAGTTAAGAGCAGAGAGATGAGGAAACAAATATACCAAACAACTGTCACAGGAACCCTCACCGTGAACCAGAATGCAGGTGGAAATCCAGTAAGAAGCCTCATTTTCCTGCATACTTTGCTGTTCATTTCACTACATCTAGCAGGCATGCTGTGTCATGGATAGCACTTCCAGTCCCTTCCATCTGAAATAGTCTGTTCTATTCTAATCTGTGAAAGATCAAAAATTATGGAAGAGGAGGAAATGTGTTCCTGGAAGCAAATTCCAAGTTGTTGGTAAGAATTATAGAGCACGACTCCACAGGGACATCCTCTGAACCATTTCCAGTGCCAGTCACAGACCTGACTAGAAGCAAAGACCCAATGACTGGCTGAGAGAAGCTGTGGGAAGAAGGGTGAAGGTTTATTAGGGTCTGTAGGAAATCCTGGAAGGGATGGAGCAAGCCAACACCCAGAACAGAATCAACTTGAAAGCACCATGAGGACAACTTCATCTAGAGATGGGACAAAGGAACAGGCCTAGAAAATATGCAGCTAGAAATCATGAATCCTCACTTTGAAAAGCAATTGAAGACACAAAACTTCCCTTTCCTTAAGCAGATATAATTATAGAAATGAGTAAAATTTAGGCAGTAAGCAACAAAGATTAGAAAAGAAATACAGACCCATTTAAGGACTGGGAAACAAAACTGACATTCAGAATCAGGCTAAATATGTTGGTGATTTTAAACAAATGCTAGGAATTTAACAAATAACTTAGGAGAATTACAATGCCTCTTTTTAATTCCAATACTGAGTTAAAAGTAATTTGGGGAAGAAATGTTATCCACATAGCAATGTGGCAATATACTTACTCACTAGAAGGTCTTCCAAAGCAAACACAAGAGAGGAATGGTCACAGAGCCAGTGAATTCAGCATTTTTAGCACAGTAAATGTGATGAACTCAGGTTCCACAAGCAGTTGGTATTATTAATCCTTCTGAAGCTCCAGCAGTGCCTCTAGAAAGATGTAAGCTGCTAAGGAAGCATTCTCCTTGGACTTCCCACTGCAAAAACACAGGAACTCATATTGTGTATCATATCCTATAAGGCCTGGCTGCTTTCTCCAGATATTCCCAAACCAGGTCCTGTCTCCAGCACTCATAAACAGTAGAGTGGTAAGGTGAAATAATTTCTTGATAGCCAGAACATGTATAATTCTGTTTTTACCTGAATGTTCTGCATGAGGCTCCAAAAAGTACAATTTAGAGGGTTTTGTAATTTTCTTTTTATTATGGAAAAAAGCCCTCTTTCCTCTTTACCTGCAGAGTCATTTTGCTAGTTGCTCTTTGCAGCTCCAGTCAGAGCCACCTACATGACTGTTCTATCCCACATAATTTCATAAGCCATCAACAAAGTGCTGCTCCTCACTTTGTACTAGCATAGTAACAGTGCTAATTGCAGCCAGGCAGCCCAAACTTTCTGCCACCATGGTATGCAGGAGAGCGTGCACAGCTTTGAGGACTGACTCAGAGATGAGGGGACAGAGGCACTTCTGTCTTCCCTTAAGGAGGATTATTGTTGCAATCAATTCCAGACCATAAGAACACCTTTCCTGAACTTCCTGCAAGCTGGTGGTCTTTGCATACACTGCTAATGGCAACATGAAGCCCATCAGAGAGCCTAAATACACGGTTGTTGCTATGAGGGTCCAAAGAGCATACTGTAGCTATCTCTTCCCTGCTTGATGAAAAGCAAATTTGGGAATGATCTCAGGGAATCTCAGCCCTCCTCCTTCTACACTCTCCATCTATTCCTGTGACTTATGCTCAGTACCCAAATTCCCCTCAAATTCTGCATCACAGCTTAGGTGCTTACCCAAGGAAAGGAGGATTGCATGAGGATAAAACACAGCTCAAACAGATCTGCAGGTTGTTTTTATTTTCTCTGTGAACAAGAGATTGGTGAGCGCAAATACAAAAGCTCTACCTCCAGCTAATGCCGTACCAGAGGCAAACACTACATGAGATGATTACATCCTTTTGTTAAAAAAAATTATTTGCCCTAGGTTTCCTACAGCAGAGTCTCAGACATCCAATTCTTAGAAAAATAATGTAATAATTGAGTGGTACAGGAATAAGAGAAGCTTGAGCTGTGTGCCGGAGCAAAGACATTCTTAGGGTTTTACACCCTTACAGTCCATGCACCCAACCATCACATGCTTCTCACATGCTAAGCATGCTCCTCTTGGTGCAACGATTTTTGGTTTAGGGTCTCCTTGTCTATCACTTGGTTCTTTCACCACCTTAAGGCAGGCCAAAAATTCATTCTTATCTCTCAGGCTGTATCCACTTGCTAAGGATGCACCTCCTTTATCTTCCAATTTGCATTCGCCATAACCAAGCAGAGGTCATTGTGGCCTAGGTCTCCAGTAACTTCAGCGACCCATGACAAGGGACTACTCACGTTGAACAAAACTACCCAGTCAAAAAAACTCAGTTAAAGGACTTCAGGTAATTAAAGTTAATTCACAACATGCAATGCAATGCAATAAATATTCAAGCCACATGTCTTTAAGGCACTAGGATGAGGTGCTTAATATTTGAGTACACATCATTGAAAAAGCAGGTTGGTACTTTAGTACCAACTCATCTCTATTTTTAGTCTTAACACAGCTATAACATCCGCAGAAGCCTCACCACCCTGCTGTGATTAAATATTGTACAGTGAACTGCTGCCTAGATTTTAGAGCAGGTACATTTATTTTAGACCTCCAATCAGCAGAGCAAACCTTATTTTCAGTAAAGCCATTAAAACAGAAAAGCCATTCTTGCCTTTTTTCTTATTTAACCATGCAAAGGAATTGTTAATGGCGATTTACATTTTTACTGGATTAGCAGAAGGACTCCTATAAAGTTAGTTGTGAGTTTTCATGCCTGTCACTTCACTGAAAGTTGCTGGGACAATGAAGAAAACTAATGAATGGATTTGCAAACAAAGTTGCTAAGGCACTGTCCGTCATATTTGAGAAATCATGGCAGTCAGGTGAAGTTCCTGATGACTGGAAAAAGGGAAATATAACCCCCATTTTCAAGAAAGGGAAAATGGATGACCCGGGGAATTACAGACCAGTCAGTCTCACCTCTGTGCCTGGCAAAAGCTTGGAGCAGATTCTCCTGGATGGCATGCTGAGGCACATGAAAATCAACAAGGTGCTCGGTGACAGCCAGCATGGCTTCACTAAGGGGAAATCCTGCCTGACCGATTTTGGGGCCTTCTATGATGGGGCTACAGAACTGATGGACAGGGGTAGAGCAGTTGATGTAATCTACCTGGACTTGTGCAAAGTGTTTGACACTGTCGCACACGACATCCTTGTCTCTACATTAGAGAGACATCAATTTGATGGATGGACTCGGTGGATAAAGAACTGGCTGGATGGCCGCACACAAAGAGTTGTGGTCAATGGCTCAATGTCCGGCTGGAGACCAGTAACGAGTGGTGTCCCTCAGGGATCGGTGTTGGGACCGGTCTTGTTCAACATCTTTGTCTCTGACATGGACAGTGGGATTGAGTGCGCCCTCAGCAAGTTTGCTGATGACACCAAGCTGTGTGGTTCGGTTGATACGCTGGAGGGAAGGAATGCCATCCAGAGGGACCTCGACACACTTGTGAGGTGGGCTGATGCCAACCTCATGAAGTTTAACCATGCCAAGTGCAAGGTCCTACACCTAGGTTGGAGCAATCCCAGGCACAGCTACAGGTTGGGCAGAGAAGAGATTCAGAGCAGCCCTGCGGAGAAGGACTTGGGGGTGTCGGTTGATGAGAAACTGAACATGGGCCGGCTTCAGTGTGCTCTTGCAGCCCTGAAAGCCAACCGTATCCTGGGCTGCATCAAAAGGAGCGTGACCAGCAGGTCAAAGGAGGTAATCCTACCCCTCTACTCTGCTCTCGTGAGAGCTCACTTGGAGTACTGTGTACAGTTTTGGCGTCCTCAACAGAAAAAGGACATGGAACTGTCAGAACAAGTCTAGAGGAGGGCCACGAGGATGATCAGGGGACTGGAACATCTCCCGTATGAAGACAGGCTGAGAAAGTTGGGGCTGTTCAGCCTGGAGAAGAGAACGCTGCGTGGAGACCTCATAGCAGCCTTCCAGTATCTGAAGGGGGCCTATAGGGATGCTGGGGAAGGACTCTTCATTAGGGACTGTAGTGATAGGACAAGTGGTAATGGATTAAAACTTCAGCAGGGGAAGTTCAGATTGGGTATAAGGAGGAAATTTTTTCCTGTTAGGATGGTGAGGCACTGGAATAAGTTGCCCAGGGAGGTTGTGAATGCTCCATCCTTGGTGGTGTTCAAGGCTAGGTTGGACGAAGCCTTGGGTGAGATGGTTTAGTAGGTGGTGTCCCTGCTCATGGCAGGGGAGTTAGAACTAGATGATCTTAAGGTCCTTTCCAACCCTAACTATTCTATGATTTTATGATTGTATGATTCTAATTGTGAGCTTGTAATTGTAATTGTGTGAGGACCAAGAGGAGTCTTCTAAAGATTTAAGATCTGAAAGAGCCAAATACAACAGGTATGTGATGAGCATTAGAAGGGGAGGCAGGGTTTAGAAAAGTATCCTTATGGTACTAGCTAAAGTATTTAGATTTCTGAACTTCTATATAAATATTTTAGTATTAAAGTACTTAATTATTATTTTGTTGAAGTAATTCATAGAAGCCTCTCTATAGGACAAAGGGTCTTTGCAAATATAGGAGATGGGCTGATCAGAAAGAACATAGTCCAAGTAGACAGGACAGAAGGAAGTATTGTTAGATATGTTTTATAAGTGGGGGAAATGAAACAGAGGAAGACTGGATGGGGAACACCTCCTGACTGAAGCTCTTAAACTGAGGTGTTAGCATGCAGTTTACTACATGACAGCAAGGTACTCGAGCTCCCATTCCAGTTAATGTAGATATAGAGAATGCAGTCAGTGGGAACTAGGTGCAACTCAGTATTGTAGTATGTCCAGGATTGCTCCCTAAGTTGCATTGACCAGCTGTCATCCTATCTGAATACCTAGGCATAGTAATCCAATTTAGATTCTCTTATGTATCCTGTCTGTTCTTCATGTTCCTCTCAAGCAGCTAAATAACCTTCTTCAGACGCTCTGTCATATCTGACAACACATAAAGATGTCTGAGATGCACTTCATATAACAGCGGATAGACAACTGAGTTCCACTGACTATCATGGAGATTTAGACAGACATGTCATCCATGTACAGATGTCTTAATTTGGAAGTCAGTTCTACATGTAAGGTTTTATTTGTGGTTTTACATTTTAAAACTTGGCGTTTGTCACATTAAATATCATGATGTACAGGTCATCTCCAGGTTCATGTGTCTGACCATTTTCTGGCCTTTCTGTAACCACCATTCAGCAATCAGAAGTCTCCTATTGATCCTGCACCATATCAGCCAACCCTGCACAGAAGTCTTACATGCTGTGGGGTGCTTCAAGCAAGCAAAGGAATTATTCTGTGACTCAGTTATTTTGGAAATAGAGTTCAGCTGACCAATCACGCCTCTGGAGTCACTCTGGGCATTGTGGATGGACTTTCCATTCTTTTACCCCATAGTGACTTAAGCAAATCTGAATTTTAATGAAGACTAAATGCAATGAATTAAGAGGATGTACACAGACAGCTATCACAGCTCCAAGGACTTGTAATAATTCTGTATGCTGTGCTAAGTCTGACCATCCCCATCTTCTCCAAAAAAATGAAGTGGTCCAGCCCGAATGGCTGGATGTCCACAGCCTGTGCGCTGAGCCAGGCCCCATCCACTCTCCAGTTTGGTAGAAATTATGGAAAATGGCAGACTGAGAAAAACTGTACTTGGCTGGGAAATTCATGGCTATCTCATCAGAGACTGTCTATGCAGTAAGTTGTGACTTAACTGGTGTGCTTTCTGTTACCAATGGACTAAAAACCGAGCACGCAGCTGGTGCATGTTATTGCAGCTTGTTACAGCCAAAAGCTTTTCCTTTTCTATCTAGTCCTCTTGTTTGTCAGCCATGTTTTATGTCTCATCCATCGAGAAAAAGGCATCTCAGATTAGGCACAACCATTTGCTTTGTGTTTCTACAATTGTCAAGACTGCAGATGAGATGTCTGAACACTAGCTCTCTTTATATGACAGTTATTATTGGTGGTTCCTCCAGGCACTCTCCAAACACAAGATTGTCCAATAATATCCAAGAATGTCTTGGCCCAGGCAGCCAAGAAGTCCAATGGCATCTTGGCCTGTATCAGCAATGGTGTGGCAGCTGGGGCAGGGCAGTGATTGTCCCCCTGTACTGGGCACTGGTGGGACCACACCTTGAATCCTGTTTTCAGTTCTGGCCCCCTCAGTACAAGAGAGACATTGAGGTGCTGGAGTGGGTCCAGAAAAGGGCAACGAAGCTGGTACAGGGCCTGGAGCTCAAGTGTGATGGGGAACGGCTGAGGGACCTGTGCTGTTTAGTCTGGAGAAGAGAAGGCTCAGGGGGGACTAAGATGAAACAGCTTCAAGTGACATCAGGGAAGATTTAGATTGAATACAAGGAAAAAATTCTTCTCCAAAACAGTTGTCAAGCATTAGAATAGGCTGCCCAGGGAAGTGGTGGAGTACCCATCCCTGGAGGTATCTAAAAGATATGTAGATGTGACATTTAGCAATGTGATTTAGTGGTGGGCATGGCAGTACCAGGTTAATGGTTGGGCTTGATGATCTTAAAGGTCTTTTCCAACTTAAGCAATTCTATGATTCTACCAGTATATTAATGTTTTAGGATGGGAAAAAGGACTTTAAACACCAGATCTCCATTTCTGTGATTGCTCTACCTAATCTGTCCTCCTTTGCTCTGAAATATTTAGAACACAAGGCAGCTCCAGTGCTGAAGAGAGGGTGATGTGTGTGATGGAAATCCTCTCCTTTCCTCACTCTGTTGCAGATGTTCAGGTCAAATGTATAATCCAGAATGTTAGGGAGAGTTGGGAGGCCAAAACCAATCAAAAAAGTAGTAAAAAATTCTGATGTTTCAGTTGCAAGATAACAATCACAGTAAAATACTGGCCCAGTCACACTTGCTTGGCAGAAGCTTTTCCCCTGGTGTGTCTGCATTACAAGCAAATGGTTGGTAATGATTTGTGTGCATGCAACACTTCTAAGTAATTAAAACAAACCTCTGTCTGCTGCAGAATGCAAATGTGCCAACAAACTAACCTAACCAAGCCAACTTCGCCTAGGCTCAGCAGATTCACTGCAGTGAATATTCCCTTGGAATGGCCAGTTGCACGGCAGTAGCTCCAGGAAGCCAGCTGGACATCCACTTCTTAAAAGACAAGTAACTTTCTTGCTGAGATAGCACTGTGGGTTGCCTACTGTAGCTTGAGTGCTTGAAACATGTGGCATACTAAAGAGTTTTATACTAATTTTATTCATTGACTATTGCTTGCAGGGAATATGGAAATAATGGCACATGTTGGTGTGGCAGCAGAACTTCATACACCATTATTCAACCTCTGTATCTCTGAAATGATAAAATCCTCCAATTTTATCCACTGGAAGCACTGACATCGTTGAGACATCACTTGCAATGATCAGAACGTTAAGTTTCTGATTTTTCACCTTCTTGGTCAAGAGGGATTGTATCGTTTAAGCTGGGACTACACATAGTTTGTGACAACGTGAGGGCAAACATGGAAAATAATGGCAGATGTTTTCTTTGTTGGCTTCTGACACCTGACACAAGAAGCAAAGCATTGCTGTTAACAACTGCCTTGTAAGAGCTGATATGGCTATTTCAGCCATTGCCTACAGATACCAGTAGTTCTTCCATTTGAGTAGTTTGGATAAGGTCAGGAAGAAGTCATATTTCCCAGGTGAAGAGTATGACCCCTAGAAGAAGTGAAAGGACAAAGGATGTGCACGTGTGTGCTTGCGTGACAGGGATTTTCAAAGTAACTTTGAACTGGCTTTTTGGTCACAGCAAAAAAAAAGCAAACCTCAAAGACAAACAACTCCCTATAAAAATTAAATAGAAAGCTTTCATCTGCATGGCATGGCAGGAACAATACAAAGTTTAATGACCTTTGCTAAGGATTGTTATTTCTTCACATAAGGAAGAAGCATTTTCCTTTTCTTTGGTAGTTGCTATTGATCTTGCCCCTTGATTTTTTGCCCCATTTGGCATGCATTTGAAATTGTCCATTCATGTATGTCACAAGTTTTAATGTCTGCACAGTTTTGAGGAAATTGCAAATTGCTGTTATAAGTGCATTTTCTGTATTATGGTAATTGCCTATAGTATACCAAAGGACAATATTAAAGGAAAAATACCCTGTGCACTGATGAAGAATTTTGTATAACTCAGCACTCTGGTTAACATAAGAAAAAATTGTGGTTTTATAGTAAATGTGATAAAGGACAGTTAGCCAGTCCAAACATTAATCTATTAAAATGTGTATAAACTCCTGTTGCTCCTGAGATCAAATGCAATGAATAATTAGGTAGCATCAGCTTTGTAACTTAGAAAAACAGTGACAGAAAATAAGAGAATGATTTTCTTAGCCTTAGATGAAATGTTCACCTTTCGACTTTCCCAACACACATCTGTAGCAGGCCTTCTCTGATGAACATGCTGTCACTGTCAGCTTGTTTCAACTGCCAAAGGAATCACTTGCAAAAGTAATTTAAATGCCAGATAGTTGTCAAGGTTATTATAAAACTACGGGAATTAAGCCAAATCACTGTTCTTATTTTTCTCTCTGCAGACGAATTTCTCACATCTCCCTCTGTAGCTCCTTATTTATTCACACATTTTCCCTTAGATATGGCAAGATTTAGCTCAGCTAACTACAGCCATTGAAAAGCTAGTCTTGGGTCTCTAAGACTGCTTTTTATGCCCATGTTATTTTCAGCAGAGAAGGACTTAGAAAAAGATAACTCAAGATAATTTATCCCCTGCTTTTATATGCTTCTGTTTTGGTGGGATGAATTGTGTTTTGAAATTGTTCTGTGTTGTCTGCACGCTCAACATAGAAGACTCTCTTAAATTATATATCTACTTCCTAAATGGTTAAATGAATTCTAATCTCTGCCTTTCTCTCTATTCAGGTCCCAACACTATGTGCTGCTTGGCTTATTCTCTCATTTTGCCACCAATTATCTCTCCACTTAGGAACTGATCTCCCGGGCAATCAGTTCCAGTCCTCAGTCATCACAGGAAGTCATGTCATATCATTCCAGTTGTGCGTTTATCAAACTCCCTCTTAAAAGTAGTTTATGTGATCTGTACCACTACTCCAAGTGAGCAGCTGATCTGCATTAATCTTCTTCCTCTAAGACTGCTTCTAATTCCCTAACCATATTTATGAGCAGTTTATACCCCACTTGTCTTTTAGCTTCTATTTCTTCCTGGAATTCACCTGTTTGAATGATCAAATGTGTTACTGAGGGCTGAAGAGGTTCACTTCTGAAAAGAATGTGGTCTTTAAGAGTACCAAATAATATTTACTTTATAAATTCATAGAAAAGGATTTGCAAAATTCTAAGTTAATTATATACTAAATTATTCAGACAGAAATTTTAATGTGAAGCCTATAACCACTTAGAAAGGGCATTTGGGTTTTTTATGTTACATAGTAGAGCAAAGAACTCATATATACAACAGGGAGGCCTACAAGGATGCTGGAGAGGGCCCCTTCATCAGGGATTGTAGTGATAGGACAGGGGGTGATGGGTGCAAACTGAAATAGGGGAACTTCAGGTCAGATATAAGGAAGAAATTCTTTACTGTGAGTGTGGTGAGACACTGGAATGGGTTGCCCAAAGAAGTTGTGAATGCTCCATACCTGGCAGTGCTCAAGGCCAGGTTGGACAAAGTCTTGGGTGACATGGTCTAGGTCCATGGCAGGGGATTCAAATTAGGTGATCTTAAGCTCCTTTCCAACCCAAACCAGTCTATGATTCGATGATTTTACATATAGATACCTTTCCAATGTGCAACACATCTCAATTCATTTAGTTGAGAAGAAGGCTTTTGTTGAAATGTTGCTGTGTTCTGGAGACCAGAACAAGACAGAACAAACATATTTTTTCACTATTCTCCTAAAAGAAGATTGGATATGTATCTTTTGGAGACAAATAATAAGTTTTCTACCCTAGACCACACACTTGTCTTCATATTTCCCTTAGTTTCACCAAAAACTTCCTAAAAAAATGAACTACCTTCACTTTTTTTTTATTCATAGTATTGTTTTCTTTATCATCAACCAGTTGTCTCTGAATTCCACTTATTTTTAATATCTTTTGACCAACTTAAACCTCATAATTCTCTTATTAACTTTGAATTATAAGAACCAAGACAATCTATTCAGGTCTTTTCTATAGAAGAGCTGACTGCTTTCCTTTGTATTTTGGACAAACGTTGCTAAATGCGTCTTCTCAAAAATAAACCATATAGGGAATTTAATCTGGTTAACAGCTTCATATTAGCACTAAATCAGTCCAAGATGGCCTACAGAAAATAAAGAATCACAGAATCACAGGATGACTTGGGTTAGAAGGGACTTCTGGAGGTCCCTAATCTTACCTCCTGCTTAAATGTAGTTAGACTAGATCAGGTTGCTCAGTGCCATTTGCAGTCAAGCTTTGAGTGTCTAGAAGAATCTTTTACCAATCATGGTCATGGGATCTATGAGATGCCCTATTCACTGGATCTCAAATAAAAGCAAAAACAAACCACAAAAAAAACCCACAAAACTACAGGAAAAAAAAACCACCCATATATACGCAGACATTTAGAGAATGCTAAGACAAACCTCTGTTTACTTGTTTGTCTGAACATGACAAAAACATATGTATATATCACACATATCATGTATATATATATATACATAAAATTTGAGAAAGAATTCAGTGCTGGGCATGAGGAAGCAAAAATGGAATCAGTGCTACTCTGCATCTAAAACGTATTTTGGAAATTCAACAGAGTTAAAGCAGGTTTGCCACTGATACCACTCCCCTTATGTGCATGCGCCAGAGCCATGAATCTCTCTCCCTTGTGATACATTAAGTATGGGCTTTTTTATGATCTATCATTTTTAAAGTCTTCATTTTACCTTTCATTAAACATTACAAAATGTATCTCATCAGAAAGCATTGTATTTTTACAGCAACATTTCAAGCTCAGTAGCTGAGGAGTCTTTATTCTACATCTCAATATGGTCCCCTTTTTCTTTTAATGAACTATTTTTATAGTGCAAGTGCATAAACAAATAAAAAAGTGAGTGAGCAAATATGCTTAACGTGCTTTCATAGGAGCAAGCTTAATTAACACCCAGCTTTCAAGAAGAGCAATTTAAAATCTGTATAACTGTTTTATTTGCAGATGCTATGAAGAAGCTCTAGGACAATTAGCAAGACCTTGGTTCTGGAAAGCTAGTTTGAGGCCTATTGCGTTAGTTTGAAATTGAGCCTTCCATCAAATACTTCTTCCATGCAGCTGTTCAAGGGAAAGTTCATCAAAGTTTTAACAGGAAGAGAACCATGGCTGTACAACTCAAGTCAGAAGATGAATGGTTCACTAAACAGTTTTGGCTGACCCTTGGGAGTTATTAAACCATTGCATTGCCAAGTGCTGGACCTGGGACTTGAGTCTTACCCTAACATCAGACAGCCATAAAATTACCCAGTTTTGCAACAAGACCAACAATGAAAATAAAAACCCCAAACCTAGCTACAAAATCTGTCTCTTAGCTTAAAGCTGATAAATCCATGTACAACTGCTGTGTCTAAATATACTGTCTTTAAAGCGAGTATCTTCCCTTTTTCATGTGAGCAGACAAGAGGAAGGAGGAGGGGGTCTACAGCTTCTGTAGACCCCACCCCCCCCCCCCGTAGATAGACAGATTATATAGATATAAAGATTATATCATTATAATCATGACTTAGACTGAGTCCCACTGTGGATAACAAAACCTGCTGTGGCTTTCTGCATATCCCAACTTAACTATTTGTTAACAGCTCTACAGACCACATCTATCACCTATACAATTCACAGTCCAGGGAAATCAGTTTGAAAAGGAGGCATTTTTTACTTTGTTTTGCAGAATTTCTCTGCTGTCAGCGTCTGATTCAACTGTAACACATTCCACTCTCTTAACAGGAAGGTTTTCTTTGAATAACTTGAAGTCCCATTTGTCTCATTATGCTGTGGTGAAGGAGGCTCATTAGTACGCCAAAGAGCCACTTTGACTGTATTGTGGCCCTTAGCTTTTCTCTCTAAGCACTGTTCATCATCAAGAACACTCATGGCACTAAATTATTAGTTTCTGTTATACATAAGCTACTTCTACTTGGCATCAAAATACCTAATTTTTTTTTCAGTAACTAAAATTTTAACTGATCAAATGAAAACACTAAGACATGTCAATTATTTGAAAAGAATAACCAAAGCTGCCTGTAAAATCTGGGCAGTACCAATAAAATCATGGTGCATGATGACTTCAAAGGCATGACTGCATTAGCTTATATAGGGAGAAAATATTTTCAGGCTTAATTACTGATACTTTTTAGCAAATTTGGCAGGAAATCCAATTTTAACAATAACTAACTGCACAGTCATTAATCCTGGAACTTAAGCCAAATTCAGTCTTCCCTACTGAGGACATCTGTGATTGTCTCCTTTGGAATTTGTTCTCTGTGCATCTTATATAAGTGTAGCAGAAATCTTCCAACTCTGATTCTTTTGTTTTATTTACAGCACATGAGAAAGCAGGCTTGGAAACCTGACAACTGAAGTTTAGAGGGAACGGAGAAGGGGAACAAATATATTTTAAAAATAGTTCTAATTTGTTTCACTGGAAAAAAACCCAATAGTCTTCATTTGTGCATGCATAAAAGAGAAGGCTTGCAGAATATAATCAGAGCAAAAGAGCACGTAACAAGGATTTGGTTATTGTTGGATGCTAAGGTTTTCAGAGCAATGGCAGTCTCCATTCTCTGCTGCCTGAAGTTAAAATAAGCTCTTTCCTCAAATCCTGCTTCTTCCCAAAACATACACAAATCTTCCACTTCCAAGGAAACCACTTCCACCGCACAGCTCTTTGAACACAACCCAGATCATCGGTTACGTATGTCAGTACATACTGATCTACTTGGATATTTTAGTTCTGAGAAAGAGCATCCTCTGATTTCATGCTGGCTCACCTTGCCCTCATCACGCTTGGTTTAATGGTGAAGGAAAGGGATATATTTAGGTACTGAGAAAATGAGTAGTGAAAGAATATGCAAGATTTCCACACTATTCCTTCCTGAGTTAATGCCTAAATGCTCCTTGGAAGCTTGCATAGATTAAGGTTTCCCACTTACACTTGGGCTTTTATATCTTCTATTTACTAGAGCATATATAGTTATTGGTACAGAAGTGAGAGGCATCAAACTACAAACAACACCCTTAAATGCTGCTGTCAGTGTACTCGCACAAACCGCAAAGCGGAACAGATAAAAAGAGCCGTTGCAAGACTAGCTAAAGAGGTTCAGGTACTTGTCATTATCATTTTGCAGCTGGAGATAAGACTGAAAGCACATTAAAGTTACAAAGCAGAGATGCGATGCAGATTTGATCATGATAAAAGGTTAAAAACCAGGGGATTTTTGCTTATGCTTCTGGAGAGTAGATTGCGGGAGAGATATAAATCATTCATATTCTATTAAAATAGGGCTCTGATTCACTTTCTGAAATTTTCAACAGATTACCATACCAAAGTACACTTTCTGCCCAGCTTCACTCTCTCACTATCCATCTTCTTTACTCTTTCATCCTCTTCAATATGAGCTCCGTATCATTTTGGAAAGCTCAGCACTTTGCAACTCTCATTTTCAGCCACTATCATTTCTTTCGTCTTTTTGAATAACTGTCAAAAAGTACTTCTTCACTTCTGAAAGACTTTTCTTTTTTTGTGATAAAAATCACACACAAACTGCTTTTGGTGAAAAAGTGCTGTCCTGGGTTCAGCAGTAGCAGTCATTTTTCTCCTTCTTAGTAGCTGGTGCAGTGCTGTGGTTTTGACTTTCAGCCTGGGAACAGCACTGATAACATTGATGTTTTTAGTTGTTGCTCAGTAATGTTTAATCTGACCAAGGACTTTGAGAGTCTCATGCTCTGCCAGGGAGGAGGGGAAGCCAGGAGGAAGTAGAGACAGGACACCTGACCCAAACTGACCAAAGAGGTATTCCATACCACAACACGTCATGACCAGGATGTAGAACTGGGGGCAGTTACCTGGAAGGGTTAGATCACTGCTGGGGTCGGGCTGGGTATTGGTCGGCGGGTGGTGAGCGGTTGTATTCTCTTCCCTTGTTATTTCCCTTATCATTATTGTCATTGGTGGTAGCAGCAGTGGTTTGTGTGATACCTTAGTTACTGGACTGTTCTTCTCTCAACTGTGGTAGTTACATACTTTCGATTCTCCTCCCTATCCCTCTGGGAGAGGGGGGAGGAAGGAGGGGGACTGAGCGAGACTGCGTGGCTGACTGGGTTTAAACCACGACAAGTGCGAAAGTACTGCATAAATCAGATTTCTTTAATAATTGAATGATTTTAAAATTCTTTAGACAAGCGTGTTTGATGTTGCAGGTTATTGCCACTATGAAATGATAATGTCAAAAGCATTCATGTAATTTATTAATGAAAATCAACAAAACTAGCTTACATCATGGGAAGCCTTAAATACATTGATACTCCATCCCTGGCAGTATTCAAGGCGAGGCTGGACAGAGCCTTGGGCAACATGGTCTACTGTGAGGCATCCCTGCCCATAGAATCATAGAATCAGAATAGTTAGGGTTGGAACGGAACCTAAGATCATTTAGTTTCAATCCCCTGCCATAGGCAGGGACACCTCACACTAGACCATGTCACCCAAGACTCCATCCAACCTGGCCTTGAATACTGCCAAGGATGGAGTATTCACACTTCCTTGGGCAACCTATTCCAGTGCCTCACCACCCTCACAGTCAAGAACTTCTTCCTTATATCCAACCAAAAATTTCCCTGTTTAAGTTTGAACTCGTGGAGGGGGTTGGAATTAGATAATCTTAAGGTCCTTTCCAACCCTAACTATTCAATGAGTCTATGATAATTTGGAACATTAAAAAAACATAATGTAGATTCAGTTAGACTGGGAATTAATACCTTTGAGAAGGTACTATTTAACAAAATTTAGAGCATGACGTTGGGAAGTCAGAAACCTGGTTCCAGTTGTGATATTCTGGGAAAGAGTTCATAAGGAAAAGTTGGATCTGGTCAGGCTAATCTTTACTTTATGTTAAGCCTAACTTAAATCATCATAGTAAAGATGCCCGCATGTTACATTGCTATTGGACCTTGGTACTTCAAGCACATTCACTTGTAAAGTTTATACATCTTTGTGGTGTCACGTGTTACAGTAATGGAAAATGTTAGTATTGTACTTGGCCATAATATGACTGCAGAGAGAAATTGCATAAAGTGTCATTATTCATACTGAACATTGAAGTTATTTCTAACATGAGTCAGGCCCTACTTTTTAAATATTTTACTGCATATATTTGACTAAGTGAAATATTCATGAATGCATTTCAGAATAATCGAATGTAATTCAGATTCTAATTTAGAGCTGTTCTATTCAACAGGTCCCACTCTTCATATTCTGCATATTTTTGAATTGGAGAACTGTTTCCCACTCTGGAAAATATTTGTGAATGTTAAACAGATTGTACTGGAGAAAGTACTACTCATTATTTTCCTATGAATGTAACTCAGGCATCTAAAAAGAATGCAAAAAAAAACACCCAGGCCATGTGAGCTCACACACATGATGAATAGTGATGATTTGAACTGAATAGTTTGCAAACAGTGCACAGATTGAAAAGTTTTCATTGATGGTATTTAGCAAAAGCTTATAAATAACGCAGATATTCATGGAAGTCAGAAAACATTTCTGAATTAAAATGAGACTTCAACACTTGAAGGGTTTGGGCTGGCATCCCCACCTTAATTGGTTGTACCTTTGACTCTGGTGGAGCTCTCTATCTCAAAATAGTGCTCAGTGTAGTAACTAAATAATAAATAAATCCACACCAAAAGTTTAATTTCTTTTTATGTATAATATGTAGGAAGTGAGAGTGATTGTGCAACGCAGGATAGCACCGCATCTGGTAGCTAACACCACATTACTTATAATAGAAAGCACATGGATTTTCTAAGCCCCAGCAAAAGGAAACAAATCACAGGCAAGTCCAGTATGCAAAACAGTTTCTTGTGACTTGGCCTTCCTCAGGCTACATGAACTTGGAGGCAATGCCAGCTGCCAGCTATGGTAACACTGTCACAGGTAGCAATTCTGAGTACATACAAGGCTGCTTTAATTTTAGAGATTGTTCTATTGCTTGAATCAGAGGTTGGAAAACACATGAATGAAGGCAAGCAACAACCTGAGATACTGCAGGAAATAAGTGGTGGTATCTCATGTCTAATCTGTTGTACTCCCCTACAGCCTCGGTGTTGAGGAGGCAGGATCAGGCCAATGCACCACCTCTACCATCACGGACACACTGGGAAGCAATCAGGCACCATGTGAGAGCTGCAACAAACAGTTCATTTCAGCAGTTCACCAGACTGACGTTCATTTCAAGGTGAAAGCAATGAACTGGGGTGTGGTACTTTCCAACCCAAACCAAAGGTACAAAGATACCCTCCAAGCCAAATCATTCTGTGGTTATATGATTTTATGAGTCAAGGACTTCTAAGGTTATCAGAGCTTGTATCTAAAGCCCCAATTATATCTTACTGTAAATGTGATCAGAAAATCCTCCAGTTTTTACACAGATTTTGATGATATCACAAACTGTAAATGTGCAATAACAGTTGCACATACCTGTGGCAGTTGTAGTCAATGCCCTTAATCAAACTGTGTAGTTTGGTACAGGTTCCAAAGGAGAGAAAGACCTGAGTTGCAACCAGGCCAAAACCTCCTCCAGGAAACCCACAAAGGAACCGAGTGACTCTGTGGGCATCAGTACATATGATCTTGGAACATTAATCATGTTATCAGCACATGAATAGCGGATGTTTTTTCTGAGACTCATTTATTGAAGAACAAAGCAAGCTGTGGGTTCAAGGAGTCTCATGCGTTGTATGCTATTTGACTATGAGCCAACCACCTCTTTCCATAAGTATGGAAGGCTAAGTGAGCCTTCTTTGAGCTCACCCTGCTAGACAACGTGGCTGTATGGTGGTGATCTCCAATTGAGGTGGATGCCTCTCAGGGCTGCTCCTCAATGTAGAGAGACCTTTTACTAGTGACAGATCTTTGGAGAAGTCCAATTTCAGTTCTCCTTAAACTGCAACTGGACTGCAGATTGCTCCTCACCTTGAGTACCAAGCCCAGTCCTGGCCGCCCCAGTACAAGAGACATGGTGTTCCTGGAGCAGTTCCAGCAAAGGGCTTCTAGAATGATTAAGGATCTGGAGCACCTCTCATACAAGGAAAGGCTAAGGGAGTTGGGCATGTTCAGCCTAGAGAAATCTCAGGGGGGTTCTGATCAATGTGTATCTGAAAGGAGGGTGCCAAGAGGATGAGGCCAGACTCTTCTTGCTTGTGTCAAGTGATAGGATGAGAGGTAACTGATATAAAATAAACCAAAGTCAGTTCTACATAAACATGAGGAAGAACTTTACTGTGATGGTGACTGGGCATTGGAGTAGGTTGCCCAGGGAGGCCATGGAGTCTCCTTTCCTGGAGATATTCAAGAAGCATCTGGACACAGTCCTGAGTAATGTGCTCGGGGTGACCCTGTTTGAGCAGGGAGGTTGAACTAGCTGACCTCCAATGCTCCCTCCTAACCTCAGCTATCCTGTGATTCTGTGATTCCGTGTTCCCCTATTCAGAACAAATCCTCAGTAAGTGACAGATAGCATACTGAATTAATACTAGCAATCTATGCAGCTAATTTAATTAAACATAAATCAGCATCAGTGACAATACCTCAGTCTTCATTATGTTTATATTTCCTTTTATTTTTTTAAAGTCTGATTCATCTCTGAGGCTGACACAGTTTTCAAGTTGGATGAAAAGAAGGAGTTCCCCAGGAAGATATGAATAACACCATGCCTGTTCTCATTCTACAAGATCAGCAACTATTTCTGCTGCTCCTCACTCAAAATGATGCCAAGAAATAACAATTAAACTGTCCATCCTCTGCAACAGGCATTTTATAGAAATAGAAAATGGGGCTCTCCTCAATCATTACAGCAAAATAGATTGAATTGTCAATATGTATATCTGGATTGTCAACCACAATGAAAGAGAAGTATTCAGTATTTTAGTCAATCCTAATCTGTTTCCCTAATTTTCTGTTACATTTTCATCTGGATTAAATATTTCCTTATGCAATCTCTGCTCTGTGAGAAGGACACCAAAGAGCAAATTCCCATCTCAAGGTTGTGTCTCAAATCCAGCCATCAGGAATGATTTTGTCCTCACACATGATGAACAAACAGTACCGCCACTCATTAATTTCTTCACAAAGGCAGCAAACCAGAGCTAGAAAAACTAAATTTTAATTAACGTATGGAATTTGCTTAAGGCAACAGGAGTCAGTGTCAAAGCTGGGATAAGAGCAAGGAAACATTTATGTGAAAATATGACTAGATTTTTGTTGTTAACAAATTTGCCATAAAAATTCCCAAAGCACTCAACAGGAAGGTTTGAACAGATTCATTTCTCTGCAGTCTTGAGCATAAATGGTACAATAAGGTTGCCATAAAATTACTTGAATGCCTTCTGTAGACCTGGTTGTGGTCATCTCTCTCTGCATGTGAGTATGTTTATTTCCCTCAAGGTTTTCTATATTACTGTTGGCCTCAGCTTCTTTAGGCTTCAAATCATTATTTATGAGACATTCGTCAATTTAAAATGAAAATTTGCAGAGCAAATCATGCACTTGGTGAATACCTCCTGCTTCTAGAAACACCTTCAAAATATACATACACATATATATATATCTATATATGCATTTCCAGGTGGTAGGAATTAACCTGTCCTCTGCTAAACTTGTTCAATTTGAAATGCAAAAAACATCACAGGAGAACAGAGAGACCAAGCGAATGAATGTGGCTTCATTCTTCATCAATATTTATTTGCTTTCTCTACCCCACCTTCTATGACTAAAAGACTTTTAAAAGTCTTTCTTCATTTTAAAGATGACTCTGAACCAAACTCCTGCTCCAAATGAGAGCCTACCCCTCTCCTTCCTACCTCTGTCTCTAGATTGTTCATTTCATTTGCCCTTCATTGCATAGGGAACTCAGTGAAATGTCTCTTGGAAACCTTTTAGTAATAACAACTTATCTCCAACAGAGTGGCTGGAAGAAATCAAGTCTTCATTTATGGTGCCAAAGGATCTATCAGGAACTGTTTCTTTACATTTTATGCTATGGAAATACCTGAACTTCTTCCCCTGTATTAACAGACATCATATCACAATCATTTCTTGCGTATAGAATCATAGAATAGTTAGGACTAGAAAGGACCTTAAGGTTATCTAGTTCCAACACCCCTGCCATGGGCAGGGACACCTCACACTACACCATATCACCCAAGGCTCTGTCCAGCCTGGACCAGAATACCACCAGGGATGGAGCATTCACAGCTTCCCTGGGCAACCTGTTCCAGTGCTTCACCACCCTCACAGTAAAGAACTTCTTCCTTATATCCAATCTAAACATCCCCTGTTTAAGTTTTAACCCATTACCTCTTGTCCTGTCACTACAGTACCAAATGAAGAGTCCTTCCCCAGCATAGAATCATACAATCATAGAATAGTTAGGGTTGGAAAGGACCTTAAGATCATCTAGTTCCAACCCCCCTGCCATGAGCAGGGACACCACCCACTAAACCATATCACCCAAAGCTTCTATCCAGCCTGGTCTTGAACACTGCCAGGGATGGAGCATTCACAACCTTCCTGGGCAACCCATTCCAGTGCCTCACCACCCTAACAGGAAAAAATTTCCTCCTTATATCCAATCTAAACTTCCCCTGTTTAAGTTTTAACCCATTACCCCTTGTCCTGTCACTACAGTCCCTAATGAAGAGTCCATCCCCAGCATCCCTATAGGCCCCCTTCAGATACTGGAAGGCTGCTATGAGGTCTCCACTCAACCTTCTCTTCTCCAGGCTGAACAGCCACAACTTTCTCAGGCTATCTTCATACGGGAGGTGCTCCAGTCCCCTGATCATCCTCATGGCCCTTCTCTGCACTTGTTCCAACAGTTCCATGTCCTTTTTATGTTGAGGACATCAGAACTGCACAAAATGCTCCAGGTGAGGTTTCACGAGAGCAGAGTAGAGGGGCAGGATCACCTCCTTGGACCTGCTCGTCACGCTCCTTTTGATGCAGACCAGGATACGGTTGGCTTTCTGGGCTGCAAGCGCACGCTGCCAGCTCATGTTAATTTTCTCATCAACTAAGCACCCCAAGTCCTTCTCCGCAAGGCTGCTCTGAATTTCTCCTTTGTCCAACCTGTAGCTGTGCCTGGGTGTCCTGGGTTCAGCAGTAGCAGTCATGTTTTTTCCTTTGTGTTAACTGGTGCAGTGCTGTGTTTTGACTTCTAGTTTGAGAACAGTGTTGGTGAAGCCGATGTTTTCGGTTGTTGCTAAGTGATGTTTACCCTGACCAAGGACTCTGTGAGGCTCATGCTCTGCCAGGGAGGAGGGGAGGCTGTGAGGAAGCAGAGACGGGGCGCCTGACCCGGGCTAGCCGGGGAGGTATTCCATACCACAGCACGTCATGCCCGGGGTGGGGGGTAACTGGGAGTTACCCGGAAGGACAGGGGCTTCCGGGTGGAACTCGCTTTCTTGGCCGGTGGTATCGTATTCTTTTCTCTTGTTATTTTCCCTTATCATTGTTTTAGCTGATAGTAGCGGTGGTGATTTGTTGCTGGACTGTTCTTGTCTCAACCCGTAGGAGTTGCACTCTCTCGATCCTCCTCCCCATTCCTCCGGGAGCGGGGAAGGGGAGAGCCCCGGTGCAGGGGGGGGGAAGACGGACACGGACCTTGATTGTTGTCAGCTCGGCACCACTCACTGGGAGTGAGTGAACAAGTTACCTGACTGGGTTTAAACCACCACACTGGGATTGCTCCCACCCAGGTGCAGGACCTTGCACTTGTCATGGTTAAACTTCATGAGGTTGGCATCAGCCCACCTCACAAGCATGTCGAGGACCCTCTGGATGGCATTCCTTCCCTCCAGCGTATCAACCGAACCACACAGCTTGGTGTCATCGGCAAACTTGCTGAGGGCGCACTCAATACCACTGTCCATGTCAGCGACAAAAATGTTAAACAAGACCGGTCCCAACACCGATCCCTGAGGGACACCACTCGTTACGGGTCTCCAGCCAGATATTGAGCCATTGACCACAACTCTTTGTGTGCGGCCATCCAGCCAGTTCTTTATCCACTGAGTGGTCCATCCATCAAATTGATGTCTCTCCAATTTAGAGACAAGGATGTCGTGTGCGACAGTGTCGAACGGTTTATGCAAGTCCAGGTAGATGACATCAACTGCTCTACCCCTGTGCATCAGCTCTGTAGCCCCACCATAGAATGCCACCAAATTGGTCAGGCAGGATTTCCCCTTAGTGAAGCCATGCTGGCTGTCACCGAGCACCTTGTTGATTTTCATGTGCCTCAGAATGCCTTCCAGGAGAATCTGCTCCAAGATTTTGCCAGGCACAGAGGTGAGACTGACTGCTGTGTAATTCCCCGGGTCATCCATTTTCCCCTTCTTGAAAATGGGGGTTATATTTCCCTTTTTCCTGTCATCAGGAACTTCACCTGACTGCCAGGATTTCTCAAATATGATGGCCAGCAGCTTCGCAACTTCATTCACCAGCTCCTTCAGGACCCTTGGATGGATCTCATCAGGACCCATGGACTTGTGCACGTTCAGATTTTTAAGATGGTCTCGAACCAGTTCCTCTCCTACAGTGGGCGCAAGGTCTTCATTCTCACAGTCCGTGCATCTGCCTTCCAAGACTTTGGTGGTTTGGTCAGAGCCTTTGCCAGTGAAGACCGAGGCAAAGAAGTCATTCAGAACCTCAGCCTTCTCCAAATCCCGTGTAGCCAGTTCTCCTGAGAGTTTCCTGAGGGGGCCTACGTTGTCCATAGTCTGTTTTTTATTTGCTGCGTACCTGTAGAATCCCTTCCTGTTATCCTTAACATCCCTAGCCAAGTTTAATCCTAAGTGGGACTTAGCTTTCCTAACCTGGTCCCTAGCTTCCCAGACAACATCCCTGTACTTTTCCCAGGCCACCTGTCCTTGCTTCCACTTATTATAAGCCTCTTTTGTCAATTGAATTTTCCTCAGCAGCTCCTTATTCATCCAAGGAGGTTTCCTGGCCCTCCTGCTACACTTCTTTCTAGTTGGTTTGCACCACTCCTGAGCTTGTAGCAGGTGATCCTTGAATATCAACCATCCTCATAGGCCCCCTTCAGATACTGGAAAGCTGCTCTGAGGTCTCCACACAGCCTTCTCTATGTGGAAGCTTCTGGTCTTCTACACCAGTGACCTGCCTAGACATGTCCCATTCCTTGCCTCACCTTCCTGGGGGAAGGCCGGCTCTGTCTCTGTGTTTAGAAATAAGACATCCTTCAGACTAAGAAGGTTGCATTGGTACATCTGCAGTCACATGCTGCAATTCTGATGCTGTTTCATGTTGGTCTAACTGATTTTTCCAGTTTTGCCGTTCCAAGCCCATAGTGCTTCAGGTGAGAAGAGGTCTATGCATTTATGAAGATGCATATATCCCTGGATCCTATATGGCCACTAGCAGTTCAGTGAGTGGCTTGATTTGTTCATGCCATTGCTGACATGACTGATTTTTGGCTCCCCAGTAAAACTCATTCCGTGATAGTTTCCCAGTCAAAAGAGCAGTTCTTATATGTTCTTTCCCACTTGGGTATGGCATTTGGGCTGAAGTTCCAGTTACTGGCTCCACACACAGCTGTACAAGGGCTGGACCTGCCAGCTTCAATTAGTGTGCCCAAGACCCACCTATGACCCTGGACTTAATTCTTCCCATGGGCTTAATTCAGGCTTTCAGATACATCAAGCTGGTAGAAAACACAAGGGCTTAAGTGGGACCAAGACCACCTAAATCAGACCAGTGCCTTTCCAGAGAGAAATTTAGAGGATGATGTCTCTTATTTTCTGTCCCAGTTCCCAGATAGGACCTCAATACCCAGTGTCTCTCTCGTCATCTGGAAGCACAACAGAAAACTCCTAAGCTGAGTAACGCAGAGCACTAAGTCATGCCCTAATGGTTACAACCACATTGTAATGAAAAGTATCAGTTCTTACACAATGGAGAATAACGACAGAGCCCTTAGAATGCCTGTTTCTGAATGAAGAAGGACAGTTTGACAGACCTGCACTCCAAGTAGTTTCAGGTTTATGAAAGGAGAGTTCATGCAGAATCTGCCAAGAAGCCAGCTGAACTGAAATCTCTGGGATGCTGTCACTGTGAATTAACCAAGTTGCCTCAAGCAAAATCACAGCATTTTTAGTGATATATATCATGGAGAAGTGTCGTGGTTAAAGCCCAGCTGGTAATTCAGTACCACGCAACCGTTCGCTCACTCCTTCCCCCTCCTTCCTTCCCCCTCTCCTGGAGGGATAGGGAGGAGAATCAAAAGAATGTAACTCCCATGGGCTGAGATAAGAACAGCCCAGTAACTAAGGTATAACACAAACCACTGCTGCTACCACTGATAACAATAATGATAAGGGAAATAACAAGGGAAGAGAATACAACCGCTCACCACCCGCCAACCAATACCCAGCCCGACCCCAGCAGTATTCTAACCCTTCCAGGTAACTGCCCCCAGTTTATATAGTAGGCATGATGTGTTGTGGTATGGAATACCTCTTTGGCTAGTTTGGGTCAGGTGTCCTGTCTCTGCTTCCTCCTGGCTTCCCCTCCTCCCTGGCAGAGCATGAGACTCTCAAAGTCCTTGGTCAGATTAAACATTACTGAGCAGCAACTCAGTAAAAACATTGTTGTTATCAGTGCTGTTCCCAGGCTGAAAGCCAAAACCACAGCACTGCACCAGCTACTAAGAAGGAGAAAAATGACTGCTACTGCTGAACCCAGGACAAGAAGAAAATAGAGACATTTCAACTCTGAAATCTTACCTCATTTCAGAGGTAAAAAAAAAACTTGGTTCTAAGGTTTTCTTCTTCTTTCCATCTTCAGAGGCTTAACAAACAAACATTAAAAAAAAGTTTCTCACTAAAAATGATTTTCATTGTTAAAACATGAAATACTCGACTGATGACTAAAACAACACTAATTTCTCCCATAGCAGCTGCTTTGTGATTGTACAGCAATCCCTTTAAACAGTTTGAAACACATCAAGAAAAACAAAAAGAAAGAAAAGAAATTTAAAATACTATGAGTGAAGAAGTCAACTGACTTTTTTTCTAGGAAAACTCCCCTTTATTCCTTTCACGTGCACAGAGGTGCTTCAAAGGGAAGTCTTTTGTTTAATGAGTCTCTTGCTAGCACCAACAATTTCTATTAAGGCAAGAAAAAAAACAATCCATTGTGGGATTTGAGATCAAGAGATTTCTATTTTTTTCTTTAAGGATTCCTAGAAGTTCTTTTGGTGAAACAAAGGAGTGAAGGGGAGAAGAGTAAAAGACAAGCCTTAGCCTCTGCTTAGCATGATACCTGAATGCCATGCATTGATGCTAGCACTCCTCCTGGCACCAGGCTGTTTGATTCTAGGTAACTTACCAAGAACATTGTGCCACTTTTGTTCTTGGATTGGATTACTTCCAAAGCCAGATGAGACAGAACCTGGAAACTGTCAGATATCTATGAGCTGGAACAAGGAATTCCCAAATGTCCTTCCTGACCAGAGCTGCTGTTGCAGGTTGGTATCATACAAACAAGGCTTCAGAATCTAGAGTATATATGCCTCACTGAGATCCCAGTTGTATACATCACCATCGCTTTACAAGTGGAGAGGAGAGGTCAATGGGGCTGAGTGAGGAGCCAAAGCGGAAAATCTCTCCTTTTTCTTTTGTTGCTTCAGCTGCACCTGGAGTCAGCACTGCTACATCGCCCTTTATCATTGAGGAGTCAGTCTCCATAACCTGCTCCATAGCTTTATTCCCCAAGAAGAAAACACTGATCATATTGCTAGACAGGACATTTCACTGGTGCTTGAACTAGCCCCATATGTTATATTTATGATACAGAAGTGGTGTGATGAAGGAAGAACAAAACAAAGCTAAGCCATTGATAGGACAACTTTTTTGTTCCAAAGATGAAGTTTAGTGACTACTCCTGTAATCAGCAGTAGGAGACCTTCTCCTCCAGTTTTCTGAAAGGAGATGAATATAATATATGGGAGTCTGCAGCTCCCTTCAGTCTATTTGCATTTCCCTTTGAGCCATGCAAAACAAGCAATTTATTCTCTAAGATCATCAAAATGTAATAATTTTGATAATCAAATTACTAGCAAAACTAAATATGACAGGTCCATTTCCAACCTTTTTAATGACTCTCCCATCTTGCCAGCCACAGTTGCCTGTCTTTATCACTTTCTCCCTTGTGCCTTGGCTTTGACACCTGTGAGCCCCAAAGGCTTTATTTTATGTTAATTAACAAGAAAATTTCTTTCCAAGTGAAAAGCCAGATTATCTGACTCTTGATTTAGTGGCAAGTCAGCTTTATGTACTGTGATTTACTGTTAACAAATATGAACCAAGAGAAAACTGGCCTTCTGAAGTACCACTTCAAGTTGGAGCATTTCAGCTCTGGCTGATGTCCTACATTTGAACCAGGTACTGCAGTGTTGCTGCCACCTTTTTACTTTTTCCACTAATTTGCAATTCCCCTGCAGTCGCAGTTCTCTCCATATGCCCAGTACACTGATTGTTCTTTTCATGGCATTGCTCATTCTTTATCTCTGGGCTGCGAGTTAAGGATGCAGCTTGTCCCAGAGTCACCATGTAAAATGAAGCTGTGCTGTAGGTGATGCGGTGTGTTTAGAACAAAGGCAGGAGAAGAAGGGAGCTTGACATAGTCACTTACACTTGATTTTATAGAGGGAGATCTTACAGATTTTGCTTCTTTTGTTGCCCGGGGTATTTGCTGGAGAAGCATGCTATTTGCATGCATGTTTCAAAGGACCAGAGGTAGGGGGAGGATCTGAATAGTCAAATGGGAGGCTCAGGAGGAGGTTGAAAGCTGAAGGTACGTATTTAAGATCTCCATGAAGACTCAAAATGCACAGACCCAGGCACTGCAATTAGTCAGCGTGCAGTTACTCATCCATTAGTCACCCACTGGCTTCTCCAAATGCATCATGGCTGGAAGTCCTTCCATTCCCCTTATATAGGAAACTACCCATTACTGATGTATGTGCAAGATTTTTCTGTCGTCTTCTATAGCTCAGCCATATTAAATCACTACTGGCAGCCTTTTCATTAGGCAGGCCAACAAAGGTCTTTATTTGGTTGGACCTGGTTTTAGGAGACCCTTCTGATTCTCTTACACATGTGTAACGTTGACATTCCCTTCTCATCTCTACAGTCCCCAGCATAGCCAGCTGCTAGCCCTGAGCTCAATAGTTCATTGAATTATCTGTAGAAACACATAAATGAACATCAACACTCGGAAATAAAGGTCTAAAAAAGTAGATAGGTACATTGTGAAGGTCAATGTACATAACATTGTGTGTGCTCACTTACCTCATCTTCCACCCCAGGACTATAGCTATCTCGATGAACATCCAGCATAGCATGAGAACTTGGTAGCATGCTTCTTTAGTGATGAACACTGATCAGAGAACAATTACATTCCAGACTGGTCTTCATGGTGCTGTTACAGATAGTATGATTGCTCCTTTTTCCCTTGCTCGACTCGCATGTATGGGAATTTCTATGAGGGGCAGTATTGGAGCCATCATTGGTGGTAGAGATTATAGTGACCTTACAATGGAGACCATGATAAGTACTGACCAGAGAAGGAGGACTGCAAGAAAGCATCCAGGAAATTCCAGCACACACACCTTCAATGCGTACCAAGAATAGGTGGAAAAGATACAGTATCAGAGATATTTTATTATATCATCACGATCATTGCTTGATTAACTAACAGCTAACATTACCTTCATCCATAACATCTGCCTAGCAACAATAAGAGCTTTCAGCTTTTCCTAGTGATAAATTTCAGCGCAAGCTGTACTTTTCTGAGTATCTCTCAGAAAGGTCATTGCCAGTGGACACATAATGGGCATTAGCGATTCTGAACATTCTACCAACCTCTCTTAGAAGTGCTGCATAAGTCAAACAATGACCTGTTTAGCTGTGCTGTGCCCCTGGATGAGAAAAGCATCAACAAACTGGAACATCAGTGCCTGGAATAACAGAATAACTTTTTAATGATTTATGATCTGAGCTAGCAAACTTGCTAGCCAGACAGATCTGCAACTGAACAAACCAAGGCTGACCCGAAGCTACAGAACATGTCAGCACACTGCAGAGGTTTTACTGGAGTCTGATTGCACTAGCTCATTGCCACATAACCACCTGGTTAAACTTAAGACTTTTTTTTGCCTTTTTTAGTTGTTATCACTTAATCCAGACACTCTCTGTTGACTTTGTAACCTGGTGCTGATTTATCAGCTTTTGGATTTTAAATTATCTAATAATTTGCTGCGAGATATTAAGTTTTGTTACATACTTTTGTTTCTGAAAACAGCAGGTAAAATTTGCAAAGTCAAATAGGGAGACAGATGGCAGACTGAAAAGAAAAATCCTAGACTAATAAAATCATAGAATCATTTAGATTGGAAAAGACCCTTAAGATCATCAAGTCGTACTACTAACCTAACACTGCCAAGTTCACCACTAAACCATGTCCCTAAGCACCACATCTAGACATCTTTTAAATACCTCCAGGGATGGTGACTCCACCACTGCCCCAGGTAGCCTCTTCCAATGCTTGACAACCCTTCTGGGGAAGAAATTGTTCCTAATATCCAATCTAAATCTCCCCTGGCACAGCTTGAGGCCATTTCCTTTTCTCCTATCTCTTGTTACTTGGGAGAAGACACCGACCCCACCTCACTACAACCTCCTTTCAGACAGTTTTAGAGAGCAATAAGGTCCTCCTGAGCCATCTCTTCTCCAAACTAAACCCCCTCAGGACCCTCAGTCATTCCTCATCACACTTGTGCTCCAGACCCCTCACCAGCTCCATTGTCCTTCTCTGGACCCACTCCAGCACCGCAATGTCTCTCTTGTAGTGAGGAACCAGTGAGGAGAAATCTTCCTCCAGCCAACTAGAATTGTACTCATAGCTTATAAATTTAATCGGATGATATTAAAGTTGCTGAACCAACAGCTGATGGAGGAAGATCAACTTATGTTTATTTACTCAGAGTGGTTATCTTTTAATAGAGTATTAACTGGACTCTTTCTTGCAAAGCATTATGTCTAACACGCAGTTTTGTGTATAGAAAGACAAATGAATTAAAAAATATACACTTTCTCTTCTTTATTTTAACTTCTGAGACAGTATCTGAAGACAACCTGCTATAAAAGACATTTTTTAATGCTGCATGTATGGGCTAAAGGGCTCATATCCTTCTTCATCATTGTTTTACCTGTTAAATATGCTTTTCTTCATCATGGCATCCTTTAAATAAATGATATTTCAGCATTACACTATTAAATCTTACTCTGTTCATAAATTATATACTCTCATGTCTATGTACTGAAAATTTCAGATGAACAATATCAAATAATGAATGCAATATATTTGTCTGACTTCCTGGAAAAGCATCCTGCTTTATTCACAAATCCTATTTTGCTTTCATGAATCTGGTCATCAAAATGAAGGCCCTTTAAATCATTAGCCCCAAATAGTGTATATTATAAGACCATGCTTTCAGGTAAACTGAAATTTACTGGAAAGCTTGCAATCAGTTCTCCTGACAGTTTCAGGATACAGAATCCCAGATACTTCTCTGTCTGGTAATCACCAGACCACAATATATCTGCATCTTCTTGACTACACATGGGCTTTGCTGTTTTGTTTCTGGTGAACTGTGACACATGACCAAATTTCCAGGAACTTCAGCTCTTTCTCTGACTTTAGATATTCAGTTTTCATATCCTAAAACTCTCCTATTTGGAAATCCTCACCAAGTAGGATTTCCTCCAACATGATTTCTAGTCCCTAATGTCCACCTAAGCTGTCTTTGTCAAGGTCAATTTTAATTAGTGAACTGAAAATTGAACACTTACATTAACGATCTAGAAGAGGGAGCAAACCCAAATTAATGCAGTGGATTGATGATACTAGAATAGAAGAGGGGACACCCATGGGAGAAAGACAATTCAATGTTAAGCAGGACAAAGGAGTTATTTCTCTGCATCAAAAATGGGCCTTTTTTCCTCTCCCCCAACCTTTCCCGTCCCCTTGTTCTCTCAGTTTGACTTTTGAATTGAATAGCTCCTTGTTAGGCATATGTCACACTTCATGTTTTATCCTAAAATACACTATTTATAATCCTAAACCCTAAGGATTCAGCATGAGCTTTGTTGAGGACAATGAAGCCGAAGGCATGGTACTGCATGTAACTAAGTAACCTCTCCTAGAGGGAGGTTAAAATACATACTGGTGCAACACAGTAAAGCCACTTATTTTACCCTATCTTTTATGCAGGTGCAAGAAAATAATATTTATATGAAAAATGAGCCCACCCCATAATTGCAAGATGAGTCAAAACTGAAGGTTTTTGGAGCTCATCTTTGCTTTCCTTATGCTGAACTCATTCACAACAATTTAAACCAGATGTAATATGTTATCACACTTCTTCATTGCTATTCACATGGACCTTACAGTGAAGATGATGCCATAAACTGGAGAACAATGATAGAAGTCCAATATATGTTGTGTATCACCTGAAAACGCAACTGACCTTCCCTGTGCAGAGATATTTGAAATGAAAAGTACATGGAAAATACTGATGCTACTACATTTACTCCTGCTTGTGTTGCTCTTTAAATGTTTCTGTTCTTCACTTCCACAACTAATTATTTTCTATCAATCAAGCTGAAGAAAAAAATGAAGATTAACTACTAACTCCTCAAAACACAGCACCTTTCAAGACCTTTACAACAGTGAACAGAAGAGGAAGAAAGGAGTATTTGACACTTCCAAACGGATGCACAAGAACTGGTCTGGGCTTTCTTGATGGTATGCTCTGCATGGTTATTATTCAATAAGGTTTTCCAGGCCTCAGCTGTAAGTCAATATGTAAACTCAGGGTACAAGTGAGACCAAAGGGAAACATTACCAGATAACTAATTGCCTTGTGGGCAGGAAACTCGCTGTGAATGTGTATGAAGCTGCAATTTCCTGCTGTATCCAAGCTGATATTCCAAGATGCATCTGTTTCATCTGTTCCTTTGAGAAAAATTTGTAAGAAACTGGTTTGCAAAAGAATAGCAAGAAGAAAGCCAAGAGATCATTGACCCACTGTGAAGCTTGATTTTTATTGTACAGCCAGGCCTTCATTTCCCTCCTACCCTTCCCTCATTACAGTACATGAGTTTCAAAGGGGTCTTTGAGACAATATATGCTGCAAGAGAGGAGCATATCTATGATAACAACCAGTGCTGCAGTTGCCTCACTCCAGACTTATGTCAATGGTATGAGTTTGGAGTTGAGCAGGGCTGCCATACATCCCTTCAAAAGGCTCCTTTTCATGTCAAAAGCAGAGCATCTGGGTGGTAGTAAACAGTTCACAAATCCATCAGACAACACAACAGCCTTATGACTGATGCTGTTGCAGTTTTTTTCCCCTATCCATCCCTGTCTGGTGCAGTTGGAATGGCTTTCTAGTAGCAGCATCACTGAGTAATTCAGAGGGAACCCAGTACTTCCACAGGATCCCCAGAGATCCATCTTCCCTTTTATACCTACCTTAGACTCTACAGCAGCATTTCCTGTGCATATATCCACACATCTTACTTCAGTAAAGCTGTTGCAGAACTCGATAGTTCAAAAGTTCTTTTCATTGATCCAGATATTCCTTGCTTACCTAGTTTCCTGCCCAGCATCATCAATGTGATGTGTGCTCTATCAGACTTCCTCTAATGAGACGCCTACAGATTTGTTGGCCCCTGCAGCAAGCCCAGCAGGAGTAAAGTTTGGTCTGCAATGAAAGCCAATTAGTGAAGAGAATTCCACCCAGCTTTACTGTAGGTGGCTGGATAAGGAAAACACAAATGCTGCTGCAAAAGTGTTTCTAGATTGTATTTTGCTGGTTCATCACCTTAAATTCATTAAGGGGAGGTAAATTCTCACCTTATATACACAAGTAATACCTGGTGCGACACCACAGTCACCAGTGGAGAGGCTCACCCACTGCCTGAGAGGAATGGGGCACACAGAATCTGTCCCACCATGAATAGCTTAGACAGCAATACAGCAGAAATCCTTGAGACACAGTATAACATTGTGCATTTCTCAGAGAAATGTTCAAAAAAATCCATTAAGACAACTTGCCTTCAATGCACAACTCCTATGTAAATACACTCCCACCCTATACTTCTCAAATGTGAGAAGTTTGAAATAAGCATTTGCTGGGGTTTTTCCTGTTGGTGGTGGTTTTGTTTTGTTTCTACATATATTTAAAGTTAAATAATCTATGCCTATTCAATAAATACATATATCCGATGCCAGAAACGGGATAACAGAGCTGTCTGGAGCAAGCTCATGACCATGTGCTATTCTAATAGTACCCAACATGCGAAGGCCAAAATTTACATGTGTCTCCAGCAGCAGAAACAACTTTCTTTAATGTTTCTCCTGCCTATAACTACCTCCTGAGTCTTGACTTCCACCTAATTTGTGAGCTCTTGATGGTTCAATTGTTCTGGTTGGCAGTTGTACAGCATCTTTCCTAATAGTGCTCTGATATATAGAACCTAAGGACTAACTCAGCATAACTATTTACTCATTTCTTTTCTAAGGTATAATATACATTTAACATTTGTACAAAAGAAGGTCTAAACTTGATGTTTCAGTGGCATTTTAACCCAGACCCATAGGGTAATTTTGCTTAGAGTGGACCACTGAACATACTTTTGCTGGAGTGAAAACCAGAAATGGGGATGTATCCCAAGCTCACAAGGGACATGATTGAACATCTAACATCAAGCATCAAAGACTTATCCTGGGCTACACACGATTTATGGGAATTTTAATTGGCACTTTTATGGCTTTTTAGAAATGTTGAAAAGCCATATGCTTGAAGATGATATTTTTCTGAGTTACATGCTTTTGGTAATTATGAGATGCAATCGAGTCCTCAAAGCAAGAGCTAATATTGTATGAACTTTTAATTTTATATTGTTGCTATTGTAGTTTAAAATCATAAGCTCACCATCCTCTATTTGCTAGCTGGCACAGGATCAAAGCAAACATTTTCCACCATGAGTCTTCAGAGATTCTCCTTTTTTTTTCTCCTGATGATAAAAATATTTATCCCCTTTTAAAATTTTTACTTGCATTGGAAAGATTAAATATGAGTTTTGATATGCAACTGAGCAATACAGAACCCCAACACTTTTTGCTTGCCTGACATAAAATAGGATTGCAGTGCATTTCATGTTTACTGTTTAGAAAGCACAACCTGGCCACAAAGGCACAGTCCTGGGTGCCAGGAGGTGACCAATGCATGTGCCTTCAGCACAGGCATATGTACTTCTCATCTTTGTGATGGCAATAAGTGGGTGTCAGTTTATCCTAGTCTACCATCCTTGCTGTGGTGGGTTGACCCTCTTTGAATGCCAGCTGTCCAGCTTCTCCAATGTGAGTCCTTCCCATGGGCTGCAGTTCTCCATGAGCTACACCAATGTGGGTCCTTTCCACGGGGTGTATCCTTCAGGAACAGACTGCTCCAGTGTGGGTCCCTTCCATGGGATGCATCCTTCAGCAACAGACTGCTCCAGCCTGGGTCCTTCCATGAGGTGCATCCTTCAGGAACAGACTGTTTCAGCATATTCATAGATAATGTGCTTTTCAATCATGTAGACAGAAGTTAGAGACACTGTAGACACTTAGAGCCAAATCACAGTGAGCTGGAAACTATACCCTCATGTTCCAAGACAGTTAAAATCAGGGAGGTCCTCAAGGGTGTACTATGCAACAGGTCAGACTGATTACAGTGGTTCCATTGGATGCTCTAGTCCTGGAATCTCTGAACCTGCAGCTGATATTGTATCTCCAAGCATAAGTTTTGCTCCTTGTACAACTACAGTGCATGATTAAATCAGAAATTCCAGTTATGATGCATGCAGCTGTGGGGAAGGGAAAAAATCTCAGCCTGTGAGATTAGAAGCATGGTGAGAGAAAGATAAGATGTTCTCAGTTATGAGGAATATCAGTAACAGGAATTTACTCTGAGTTTTTATTGATTATTTCACAACTTCAATCACTTTTTCCAAGAATCCAAATATGAATGCTTAAAAATTAAGTTAGGGTCTCCTCTAGAAGCAGCATTTTGTCCTGTTTTCTTTCCTTGGTAAATCGGTCTTACTCCAATTTGTAGTTGCATATTTAATATCCCATTTTGCCGTGAAAAATAAAGCCAACCTGAATTATTGTTTGACAGAACTGCTACAACAGCAGCATGAATTTGTCTTTCATTGAGTCTGAGGGACTAAAAAATGAGCTGCCATTTATAGGAAGGATGTTACTTTATTTTAAATACAAGCAATTATAATTGGTTGCACTATGATTATTACTACAAAAACACCCCCTTGACATGTCAGAACTCCTTTTTTCATCCAGTTTGATAAATATGTTGGAAGAGGAATCCCTAAGACAAGGACTCACAGAGTTAATAACTTTGATTACCATGTTTAGAGGAACTGTTTTCATTTGTGGTGTTCTCCAAGCATTTTTAGGGCTTATCAACATGATCCCATGAAGGACAGAAAACAGTTGTACAAAGCTCCCCTTCCACCCCCAGTATTCAGTCTCTCCAAATGAAAATAATCTCATTAAATCAATTCCAAGGTGGTTTTCACAACGAGGTTGAAATCCCCTCAGGCAGGACACATAAATGGTACCTCCACCAAATGCTTTGAAAACCCCATAATGGAGCATGTCTAAATGATGCAGGCTGTTGTCTTGCCCAACAGTGAAAATAAGACTATTACCGTACAGCATCTGGACACACTGTGCCTAACAGTTTTTGAGGTCATGTAGACACAGTGGCTCATTAGAAGTTGAGCTATTGGTCCTCTTTAACTCTGTTTTTCAACCTTTGCAAAGTTGTTTAGAGAGAGGAAAATGTCTCATTTGTGGCAGCAACCAAAGCAGGACAATTGGCCTTTTCTGGCCTTTTGTCTTTCTTAAAAGTGTGGGTGCCCCAAGTGGCTACCAACTATTTTCAAAATATTTGTGAGCAAGTAACTATCCAGGAGTTTACTTCTCAGTCTTTGACTCCCAAGAAAAATACAGCTATATCCTGATTTCACTATCTTTGTAGTTGAAGCTAAGGCAGTGTCATGTAATGAAGGTTGCTGCCGGTTATGGGGAACTTCCCACTGACAATCTCCAGGAAATAAGGGGTATCAACAAGTTCCTTTCCAAATAGCACATTTTATGCTCTTTGGTTTCTGAATACTTATAAAAGGCAGGAAGGAATTTTGTCAAATGAGGAAGAATCTCTATAAAATATTACTGGGGAGCTGATGTGAAAATCATTAATATAAAAGATTACAGTTATAGGAACGTAAAGCCTTTCAACCAGGATATGAGTAATTGCCATAGAGTAGGATAGAGTTAGAGAAAACTTTCCATCACCAAAGACAAGCTATTATAGGTAAAATGGTACAGAATATTGTTTGAATTACATTAAATTATACTGAAATCTTTAAATCATTTTCCTTTTACAATCAATTTATATCTTCTACTTTCAAATATGTAATTTTGAAAGTACAGATTTTTGGAAGAGATTTCAAACTGAAGAGGACTAGATTTAAAAGGTGTAATATGTGCAAATACTTCATTTTAACTGGTGGCAGCTGTTTAAGGAAGTAAAAGACTGATCAGCTCTGTAATGGAAATAAAGCAGTCATCGAATACCCCTCAGTGCCATGGCAGGAGGAGGAACAAAGCAAAAGCATCTGAGTTGAAGGAGGCTCAAGTGGCCCCTGCTGAAAACGTGCAGTTAACAAAGCTGTGTGGAAGCTGGAGCTATTCACTCCTCTCATAATAGCAAGAGTTAAGTGGGCCATAAGTGTGTTTATGTTTACAGAACTGTATCTTTCTCCTGCAGAAGTGATTGTTCAGGTCCCTGTTGAGATGCCCTGCATCTGATCACTTTACTTTTTATTAGGATGTTAACCTGCTGTTTCTGCCATACTCGTGCATGACTTGCTTCAGGGGTCAGGAAGGACCTGGTGTGAGCAAACTCTAGGAGCTCTCTTCTTCACACCAAGAGGGAGTGCCTGAAAGGCACCATGTAACCATCCTTCTTCAGCCTCCCTTAACACCATTACAAAAAACAAAAGTTAGCAAACCTCCAGACTAGACCCCAGTGTGAAGCTTTCCCATGCAACAGACATTATAGATAAAACGTGAACTTTATGCTAGGGGCCAGAACTGAAGCTTTCGAGTGGAGCTGAACTCCCTTTCAGTTAGGCCATAATTGAAACATGTATTATTTAATCCCAGTTCATTAAATGTCTTTGAACTGATATTTTTTCAGCCATTCTTGTTTTCTGAATTTTCCACTTGTCATTGTTTAAAAATTTTCATTTCTTCTTCGCCTGTTTGCCACAAAGATAATAAATAACAAGCCCTGGAGCAGGATCCCATAGAACACTGCATGCTGGGACTTTCACAATAAGCTTCTGCTCCAGGGATCAGGAGACACAATGAGCTGTAGAGCTTATTGATAGCATGTCTCTCCCTCCCGTTATGTATTCCTTGAGTTATCGACAGATAGTTGGCACCCTTCACCTCTCCACCCACCCCTCCCTCTTGTTCTGTACTAACTGACAGGGTTTTCCACCCTCACAAAGATGCTTGTTATGTTTGGCACCTGCTCCATACTGCTACCTACCAACCAGATTTACTTGCTTTGGGATCAAATTAAATCGTTTACTGCCTTATTGGATGAGTCATTTCATTTCCAATGACTTCTTCTAAGTTTCCTGCAGCTCCTTTTAACCCGAAGAAAAAAAGCATGGAGCCAAAGTCCCACCATTGGAGCATTTAAGATCCATCTGAACAAGTGTCTCATAGTTTGACTTTGGGGACACAGTAAGAAATCTTCTGTTCTCTCAGCCTTGTTCCATGGACAAACAACGGAGGTATTCCCAAATCCCTTGTTAATGACTTTGAAGGCATGACACAAAATCTGTTGAATTACTAGGAAGGCTCAATTTGATTTTTCGTTGTTTTGGATTGGGCCCAAAGTCAGCACAGAACAGCCAGATGAAGATCAACCAAGAAAAAAAAAGCCTAAAGACCTGACTAAGAGAAAGGCAAAGCAGTTCCAGTATAATTCCCAATGAAGTCATGAATCAGATGCAAATGGACATCTCAGAACAGTCCACCCCTCCTTGTAACTGTCACATAGATGGTTTTTTGGCAATGGCCAATTATATTGACTTGGTTTGAACCATGCGCACAAAAAGTCTATAGACAGATTAAATCCTTATCATCCAGAATTACTGTTGTGTTTGAAGTGCTTATTCACACTGTACTTTGTACTTTCTAATCCTGTTTCTTTCCCAGCTTTCAGGTCTATAATCAACTTTTATACATTTTCCTGAGAATGTACAATCTTATTTGAGCTTCCTTTCTGTTTTTTTAATTTGATTGCACCTCTTCATATTGTATCATGAAGACCATCACTGTCTCTCTCTTGGAAAGCTACCTTAGATAATGTTTTCCTAATCTCCACACTACATTTTTGACTTCCGGAATACAGTAGCTCATTTCATTGCGACAATCTGGTTCCAAATGGACCTCTTCCATGTGTCCTGTGTGAGCTCCCATTTCAAACCTTAGCTATGAATACTTCCCACAACTCCTCTAAATTGCCCTATCTTTTACTTTTTTTAATACTAGTTGGCTTCCCTTAAACCAGTAAAGCATTATGGGATACCATTTGTATGAAAGATGATTATTTCATTAAAGTTTTACACAAGTTTTGTTTGGTTCAGGATGGGAGAATTTTATGGCCAGAAGCTCATGATCTAAGAATGGATGTAGTTTAAAGAAGAGAAAGAGAATCAGGCACAGAGCCAGTTTTTAGCCTACTTTTGGGAGCAAAAGGCAGTACTTGATGCCAAGTTTTTGGACTAACTCCTCATCAAATATGAATAGGATCAGACTTTTCACTATAGCAAATTTTAATGAGGTATATTTGCTACCAAATAATAAGTACTTGCTGCACTTAATATCTTAGTTAGAAAATCATCTACCTTGTCAGACTTTGAAGCCTCTGCCTGGACAGAGTATATTTAAATCAATTCATTGTAAGTAATACAGGGTGAAGGAGGTTTTAAGATATGGGTGGAAGTTGGGCCATTTTTATAGAGGGCTCTATGTGGGGTAGGGCTCATGGGCAACAGTGAGCTTCCTTGATCAACAACCTGATGAAGCTAGGAGCATTGACAGAGAGAAGTAGATATGGGGTAAGGAGGCCATGGAGTACATCAGTGGGGAAGAAGCAGGGAAAGGAAGAGTTATGCAGAACTTTGACAAGAACATTTAATGTGATGAACCAGGAGCCAACAGCCATTGTTGAACAGGGTTGCATTGTACTTTCTCTCTGTTTTCAGCAATGATTGTCAGTTTATCCCCTGCCACTGCAGTGCTATAAAAAGTTAAATATTGTTATCTAAACACACAGGGAAGGAGGAAAGTTAGACAGGTTTAGAAATCCTCTGTTATAAAACCAGCAGAAGAGAGGGCTGTGCTGAAGAGAGAGCCTAAATGGGAGGTTATTCCCAGCTCCCCAAAAAGCCTCCATCTCTGTCATCTTGTCCCACCTGGATGCTTTCTTCCCAGCTTAAACAGAGCAATTATGAAGTTATGTATCATGCCAGTGCCTGCATCAAAGGGTTCGTTTTGCTAGTGCTGCATCATCATCCTCATGTCAGCTGTTTAGCAGCACAGTTTATCAGCCAAATACATCATCAGAAAGGAGACAATTTGAGGATAATGTATGTAGCAGATAATATAGTTGCAAAGCTGTTGGGGCTTAATTATGGGACACAGGCAACCACTGCATCTGCATTACAACCACCTGGGAACACAGGGAAATGAATTATTTCTCATGTGCACATCATATTGATGACTCTTTTCTATCGACACTCTTGATACTGGCAGTAAATTAGATTTTTCACATTTCAGTCCATGCTAACTGAAAGGTAATTTTAAGTCTCTGCATATTTACTGAGTAAACTTCAATCTGGCATCTTTGAACAAAAGAGAGAGAAAAGAGGAATGAAGAGGTTTTGTTTTAAATGCCACTGGCTTCCTTGTGCAACAGACTGTTAAATCCTGTTAACAAAGTTTCCCCAGGAGTAGCTACAATAAGTGAGGGATGTGTTACTCTCTACTGCTGTGATGTTCAAATAGCTACACGTTTGGTTTGTAGACAGTATATTAACTTTCCTTGAATAAAATCAGTGGGAAGACAATCTGTACTGTCTTTGGGGTCCCCAAATCCACCAAGGAAGCCCAAACCCTTCAGGGGAGTTTGGATGCTTTTGTGGTCTCAGAGCCCAATCCAATGTCAATGAATGTGTCACTTGAGCAGGCTTTCAACAAAGCTTTCCTCACTTGTGTTGCCTTATTACTTGCAATGCCACTCTTGTCACTTGCACAGGGACACTGAGTCACTTGCACAAGGAATTATGATTCCAATATTGGTACATGAGAAAGAAAGCCCTGTCTTATTTCTGATTGCTTTTGCAGAGCTGACATAAACTTATATTTTTGAGGACTTTGTGTTTTAGAGGCCTTTCTACTTGTAAACAAGGATTAACACAAGGAAACTTTTTTTTCAAATCTCATCTTGTTTCAAGCATGACCTGAGCTGTTCTGTTTTAGTTCAGATTTAAATTCAACATCTTTCAAAGGAACAGTTTGGCTTCACCTCCATTTCAAGGGGAACAATTCAGTTCAGCTTCAGCTCAAGAAAAAAGTATGTTTTAAAACCAGGTTTTCATTTGGGATCAAGATGAAGTCTACTGTCTGAAAATTCCATTTACCTTAGGAGGGAGCCATTCATAAGCAGTAAATAAGAGATAGCTCATAACAGGCATAAAGCTCCACTTCAGCATGTAGGGACAGTAACAACTAACATACTCATCAAATTGGGGATATTGAAGCAGCTCTTACTTTTCCTGAAACTAAAAAGCCTCCCTTCTGTAAAAAATGAGCACAAAAGAAAGACAGCAAGGCACTGAGTATGATTATTTTCCAATAGTTCTTTATTCATAAAGAACATAACTTCTAATGACATTGTGTTGGAAGAGCCATACAAAACTGCTTGAAAAGATGAAGTGCTGCTTATTGAGTCAGGTTTTATTTGGTGGTCTCTCATCTTGGTACTGATTTAGCTTGACCTTGCTTAGTTTAGAAAAGCTGCCAGAACTCATAGTTTGGCAGTGACATTACTGCAAGTGTCTGATAAATTCTGCCTCTTTTACTGTAGTCCTTCTGATTTCCTGTAACTGATTGATCACTCCTACCAGTGTGGCTAGCTTAAAGATTAAGTATTTTCCAGTAACAGATGTGAAAGAAAAGATCAAACACAGATTACTTGCAAATATCAAATAAACAGTAGTCAGGCAAGGGCTTGAGGGAGAAGAGAAAGCAACTGTTCTGTTATGTTAAAAGAAACCTATATAATTTACCCAAATTATATTTCATAGAATGGTTTTGGTTGGGAAGGACCTTTAAATATCATCTAGGTCCAACCCTCCTGCCATGGGGTGGAACTTTTTTCACTACATCAAGATGTTCAAAATCCCATTCAACCTGACCTTGAGCACTTCCAATGATGGGGTTTCCGCAGTCCTGTGCAACACATTCCAGTGCCTCACCACCCTCATCATAAAAATTTTCTTCCTTATTTCTAAATATGCTCTGGTTCTAAGTCCTCTTATGTAATAGAAGTCAATGATAAGGTCTTCCTGAAGTTGCTTTTTCAGGCTGAACAACCCCAACTCTCTCCATCTTTCTTCACAGGAGAGGTATTTGTCATGTCTGAAAATCCCAGAGGGCATCAAGTCAGCAAACTATAAAAATGAAACTGTGGCAATATTTCAATATCCTGTTTGTTCTGAGAAAACATGGATCAAGATTCAGCCTTTATCCTAACTTAGCCACTGAGCCTATGTGGCACGTCCACCTTGTGGTATCTTTCAAAGATGAGCTGTTGGGTTGTTTGTCTCAAGTCTCCTATGATCAAAATTATACTTAGCTTCTGCCGTGTACAGTCACAATCAAAATAGCCACTTGTGGACTCTGATTTCCTATGTATGCTTTTGTAAGTGTAATCCTCAACTGATACTTACATGCCTGATATTTCAGTATTTTATAGAGTTTAGTGTGTTTAAACTCATAGCCCAATCAGAGTTTCCTTCACAGAGTATATTACAGAGTCCATTCACTTGGCCATCTATACTCAAAAGACACCAGCACCTCTGAAGATAGGCATGTGCTGGAAAGACCCTTCAGATGAAAAGTTAAAACATAATGGCTGTATTATATATCAATTTTGAGTGATAGAAAGTGCTCAAGGGGCAAGGTTTGAACTTGAGCAGAATCCCAAGCACAAAATGAGTCTCCAGGGAAATGGTTGTCTCCAAAGACAAACAAGATCAAGACCTCAGTCAATGAAAGCAATTCTGAATGATAAAGACTTGCTGAAGGATTTCATCACAGCTGGGAGAGCTGAGCAAGTGGGCTGAAATAGAGTGAATCCCTTCAAAGTGAATAAATCTACACAGTCATAGAAGGCCACCTTCATTTCCTACTTTGTTGCTGTGTAAATTATGAACTGCATCAGTACATACACCCTCTACTTTTACCATAAGAGCTGTCTGCGTTTGAGTGCTTGCAAGAACCAAGTTAGACAGAGAGTGTTCCAGAGGTATCTGTAAAAAACAGAAACAGGGGTGAATCCTTCACCCCATACCAGATAAAGGGTAATCCAGAAGTCAGAGTTATGCTCCTCCCATAGGCTGCATAGGCTGAGTTTCAACTGTGGTGAGACAATATTAACCAGGGCACAGGACAATAGGTGCTAGACTTTTCTGAATGTTGTGAAAGTCCCTGTGTTTAAGCAGGTATAAGTCAAATGTGTCTTTGTAAAGTCTTTAGTGTAGACTGGAGATGTTGCTTACCCTTTGTGTGTACCTCAGTTGAGTTCTCATATTAGAAGACAGCAATAGACAGAAAGCAAAATGTCTATTCTGTAACTTAGCTGGAGCTGTTTGCCTTGTCACAGCCTTCAGGAGTTTCTGAGCACTGCAACAGATCACTTTCTGGTGATTTCATAACACTGGTAAATGCTCATCAAGGACATGCTTCAGACAGTGAAGGTCCAGTAAATTAAAGCAGATTTGAAACACATTCTCCAGAGCTTATAGGTTAATGCTCTTTAGTTTAAAATTACTATATGCTTCATTGCAGTTCTTCCATAACACACACACACACACAAATCAGGCAAATCAATCCCTAATGTGCCGGAATCATGCCAGTAATTAATGTCTAACTGCTAGGACTGAAAGAACAGATGGGGAAATGCATCCTTTTTCACCTGGAATAGCAGTGTCATAACTTGAGTTCATAAGGCTCTAACAGCTCTGTAAATATTATTTTACAATTTAGCCATGACAGCTGTAACTCTAGTCTCTGTAACTGACCTCCCCCAGAACATGTGATGATTCATTATGCTAAAGTCCTTTTGATACTTGGATTCAGAAAAGAGAGATGAGAGAAAGGAGAAGCTGAAACAGCTATGACTGTTTAACTTGAAGAAGGCTGCTTATTGATGTATATAAGTACCTGAAGGGAGGGATACTGTGCAGGGATAGGACAAGAGGTAACGGTTTTAAGATGAAGGAGGGTAGCTTTAGATTAGATATTAGGAAGAAATCCTTCCCTGTGAGGGTGCTGAGGCGCTGGCACAGGGTGCCCAGAGAAGCTGCGGCTGCCCCATCCCTGGCAGTGTTTAAGGCCAGGTTGGACACAGGGGCTTGGAGCAACCTGCTCTAGTGGAAGGTGTCGTTGCCCATGGCAGGGGGTTGGAACTGGATGAGCTTTAAAGTGCCTTCAACACAAACCATTCTATGTTTCATTTATTTTCAAAATATTTTAGGATACTAGTAAAATTTCAAGGAAGTGGGTAAAATGCACATAACCATATGTTTTAAAAGGTAAATATAGGTAATTACAAAACTAAATTCCTGTCTGGCACCTATCCTGGGGAAAAAAAATACCTTGCTGAATATGAGAATTTATTAATAAGGGATTAAAGATGGTACTATGCAAGTCAGAATGTAAGTGTGAGAACAGATCTTGCTAAAATAATATAGTGTATTTTTTTCTGAGAATGCAAGCTTGGATGAAAAAGACAATAATGTCAAAACAGTAGAAATCACTATGGTATTTGACTTTACATCAGAAACAACTTGTACAAGAACAAGGAGGATACAAAATGAATATGTAGATGTTGAACTTTTTACAACTGGTTGACTGATAGTCTTTGACATGTAATTGCAAACAGAGTGTATATTTAGTTGGGTTTCTAAGCAGCCAATACTAAAAAGGGAGGGCACTGAGACAGAGCCACCTAATAAAGCAGACACACTGAAACTATGCTTTTGTCAACTGTCAAGTTATACATGAAGGAATAAAGAATAATGTATTATCCCATTCCCTCTTGGAAATTAGTGACTTTGGAAAAATCCTGCTTTCTGAGTATAACATAATCAGAATGGTTAATATGAGTCCTGGATATATACATTGAAGGATTTCTGAGTGTGTGAACAGAAATTACACAGTATCTCAATTTGATAGGGTATTGCAGCTGTAGGATTACTCCTCCTAGTTCTGGTCTCTGCATTCATGATGGGTATCAAAATATTAGGGAGATCACATGAGTAGTTTAAGCTGCCCACCAGTTATCACATACAGCACTGAAAAGTGAATTAAAGGTTCCTCTGTCTCACAGGCAATCACACGGAAAGATCTAGCTTAGTCTAGACAAGCTCAGACAAGAAATAAGTCATGAACTTTCAACAGGCGAGGTAATTAACTATCAGCACAACCTACCAACAGCTATGATGGATCTTCTCTCTGGAAAATTTTAAATCAATATTGGATGTTTTTCTGAAAGCTGCATCACAGCTCGAGGAGAGATAATGGTCTTGAAAAAGGAATCAGTTAAAGCACTTCCTAAGGCTTAGTCTATGCATTTCATATTGGATAATTTCTATAGCTCCTTCTGGCTTTAAAAGATGTTACATTAGGCAAATAGCCACGCACCTGAGAGTCATAACTGGGATTTGAGGATCAGCATTTTCCTGCTTAACATCTGAGTTGGTGACTTGGGTGTCCTTGCTGTGGTCAGAGTATCTGATGACTTGTAAATTCTGCCATTCTTGCTGTTGTCAGTATGTCTGTAAATATAGATGTATTACTGTTTGGGCCTATTTTACATTAACAACTTGATGTTGAAACTTCTGGTAGGTCTGGAAAGTAGTATCTTTAGTTTCACAGAGAATCTTGAGTATAATGTGAGGTCATGGTCCTTCAGCTTCTCATTGAAAGTTCTCAAAACGGAGAAGGGAAAACTTAACCATCTGTTCAAGCTTTCTCTGTCATAGACATTGACATTTGCTAAAGGCAGCTTCGCTCCTCCAAAACAGCTCCCTTCTGTCCGGTCATTACAGTTCTGAGCCAACAAAACTTTGTGAAACCTTATCCAACCTTTACCACTTAATTTGGATCTCTTTTGCCAAGTATCTACTTCTGCTTTCGACAAACATCCCCTGAGACCATGAGCAAGAAGTCATTGCATATCCCCTGCTACAAATGCCCAGCTGTCCATTTAAACTCATTTTACATATCTTTTAAGTGCTTATCTTCCCCATTGAAGCAGTAAGGTCTTGTCTGCAAAGACCAATTAATCAATAAATCAATGAGGAATATCTTATTGTGAGGACCCTGACTTGTTACTGTAATATCATGCATCAATAAGTTAACCAAGACCTCATGAAGTTCCCAGAACTCATACTGCGAGAGATAATGCAGAACACATTAAAATATCTTTTTTTTCATGTATTCATTTAAATCACATAAATCCACTTTGAAACTTATTTTTATTCTGTCAGAGGTCTTTCTTTTATTATGTTATTATGATCACACGCAACAGCAAGAAATAGAAATCAGAGACGGAAATCAATTAATAAGGCATGTTAGTTAATGGTTTTCTAAGTGCTTTGAAAACTCAGTCTACTTCCACAAGTTTACAGTGCCTCCAAACTTAAGTCTTTATCCAAGTATCCTTCCCACAGGCAGTTTCATGATGACCAGTCAGGCTCAGTTGCACTTTACCATACATCTGCTCTACAGTGCTTAATATATTCTAAAAAGCCAAGAATATGTCAAACAGTAATTAATACACACCAGCCTAGTTGCAAAAAAAGGCATTATAGAGATTAATAGAACTACAAGGGTAATAAAGGAAGGCCTTTAAACTCATGGCAAAAATAATCCCTTCAGAAGATTTCTGATATTTAGGGTTATTAGGGCTGGAATGACTTTGCCTTATTTATTGATTTCCAAGTCTACAGGATTATTGCTCTTTAAACATTGAGGAGTCATATTGCATATTGGTGCAGGGGCTAAACCAACAAGCAGTAGAAAGGCCACTTCAGACCCAAAGCCAAAAAATAACACCGGAAGTCTTTTTTCATCTTCAACTGACACATGAAACTTGTGTTTAGACCTCTTTCTTTACCAAAAGTAAAATTACGCTGCACCTACCCCCCTTCCTCCCTCCACGTTGTTATTCAGTGATTAGCAGCAGTCCTTGTAGGCAATTATTTTTTCCTTTGTACTAATCAGTAGAAGCACAGTGACTCACTCCAGCACAGAACATGAAAGTCCTGCTGGGTCATCTCCCTTCCCTCAGCTGGAGTAGGAGATACAAGCTGAAGTTCCATGCAGTAAGTGCTCTCATATCTCTACAAACAATTTTTTCAGACTAATAGATAAATTATCAGAAAGTTTGTCCTTAAGCAGTGATTCAGAAGTTTTTATCTTCACTTCACAAATGAATAGATGAAGACAGAATCTGCCTGGTAAGCATTCAGGGAACTGTGATTTCATAAAGATGAAAACTATACTGTTGAATCATAGAATCAGTTAGGCTGGGAAAGACCTTTAAGTTCATCAAGTCCAACCATTACCCCAGCACTGCCGAGGGCATCACTATATCATATCACTGAGGGCCTAATCTACATGGGTTTTGAACATTTCCAGGGACAGTGATTCTACCACTTCCTTGGGCAGCCTGTTCCAATGCCTGAGCACCCTCTCAGTGAAGAAATTGTCCCTTACATCTAGTCTGAACTTTCCCTGGTGCAGCTTGAGGTCATTTCCTCTTGTTCTATCACTTGTTACTTGGGAGAAGAGACTGATCCCCACCTCACTACAACCTCCTTTCAGGTAGCTATAGAGAGTGAAAGACCCTTTTATGCTGCCAAAGTAGTCCAATGACACCTTTGGTCTTTTTACCATAATGAGGGTTGGGGTCAGAAATCTAAAAACATCATGATGTCATAGGATCAGAATCATAGAATAGTTAGGGTTGTAAAGGACCTTAAGATCATCCAATTCCAATCCCATACCATGGACATACCCATTAGCACCTGCTCCTCAAAAACCTAGAGGCCCCAGTCTGTCATGTAGCGCAGTGTGAGGTAGGTGTGTGCCATGATGCCTATTGAAAAGAGGGAGCTACACCAATTTCCTGCACAAGTACACATGGCGAGCTTGCCACAGAGAGTGAAAGCTGCCAACTAGCACTGGTTACATGCTTTTTACACAGAAAGCAAGAGTTTGCCATCTCCAGGACAAACCACATGAAATTCCAGCTGTGTTGCACTCTGCACACTACTTCTCTCCTTATCATTCTTCAGACTCGAGAAGAAATGAGGTTTTTCTTTCTCCTCCTTCAAGAGATACTCTCTTGCTTAAACAGCTCCTGCACCCCCCTTAACAAGGCTGCACTTGGACAGCAGGCAAGGACAGATTGACTTTGCAAGAATGCCTGTGAAAGAGAGACCTTTTGGCCATAATGCGCTCAGAAAGAGTGCAATAGTTATTACAATGGTCATTACACAGTTCCAGAGAAGAGAAGAAACTGTGGGATATCTAATGAGGTAGAAAAAAAAAAAAAAGCCCTGAGCCATTACTGATATCTTAATATCTGTGCAGTATTTAGCAAAAGAGTCTTACCACGCTTCACCCTCTCAGTTGGGAGAAATTACAATGCCATATGAATAATAGATGAAGTGCTATTTTGATGATGTAAATTAGTATTAATGCAGAAGATTATTTTAATAGTGTGCATAAATGGAATTTTCGGTGCTGAAAGGAACCCTAATTAAATCTGATTCTTTCAACCATTCGCTGCTACGCCACTCAGCATTTTGGCAGGGGGGAGGCTGTTTGTTTTCTCTAACACTTATTTCTGTCTCCTCCTTAAATCATTTATTGTTATATTTAGTCACCACAATCAAAAAGTAAAATAAAAACCTAGTGATGAGGTCAAACAAGAAGCCTTTTAAGAATGCAGAGCACGCTGCACCAGAAGGAAAACATGCCACCACCTAAGGAGAGTCATACTGGGGACAGGCATGCTTTAATGCTAGGAAGCTGGAGAAACTACTTTTCATTCCTCTCGCTTGTTTTCCTGTAACAAAACCACTACTCCTGCAGAAAGGATTTTGCTGCCTTGACCTTAATTTTGTCTGTTGCATACAACAGGGTCACACTTGTACAGTGATACACTTTCACCATTACCATAGAACTGGGTTCGACCTGACTGGGAAAGCAGGCAGCCATATAACATCTTTCAAGGGTCTTTGTCCCACAGCAATTTCCCATTCAGTATGCATCTACTTAAATCCCTGTTTGTGTAAGTCTGACCAGACTATTTGGACTGTCCTTCTGCAAGCTCAAGTGCTTTTAAATTACATTTTCCAATCCATATGCAGGAAAAGAATTATAACAATGAGCTTATCCAGAAATGCTTAGGATGGTGAAGAGCATGGCCAACCTTTTCATTTTGCAGAAAGAGAAAAGCCAGGAAGATGTTATGGTAATTTGGTAACTCTTCTCAAGCTCCACTTCTCCTCCTTCTGCAAGGGTGTGGGATCAGGCTGAATCAATAAAAGGTGTTTATTTACTTAAAAATAATTCTTTTTTCCACTTTTTTTCCCCCTTTTTTTAATATAGAATAAATGACTATGGGTCAACACTTCACCAGCTTCCAGAACAAGCCCAGGCAGCTCTATCTGCCTTTCTCTCTCTGAACAGTGCTGGATTACATGGAACCTCCACCTCCAACCACCTCCCAGCAACTGTTGTTTGCTCTTGCTTAGACAGCATTCAGACAAAAGAGTAATCTCCCAGGTTATATTAACAGTCTTCAACACTTCCAGATGCTGCATGATAATAAAATATCCATCACTATATGTTCACCTTCTACAACATGTCTTTCTGCTCTACTGTTAAGAGCTCACCAAAAGCAGATGGCTCCATTCTTACAGAACATTAGAACTGTAGTCAAGGCTTTTTTTGAGAAACAACACAAGACATATTTTATCAGAGCTAAGATTAATATTTTGGTTCTCTGGTGAGATCCTGATGTTTGGTGGCCAAAAGTAGCTCCACCAAAATCACTGAAAGGAATAAGGGGGTAAAAATAAGCTCTTGAAGATCTACTCTGATCTACTTCTTGAATAAGTAGAAATCCAGGATTTGGAATAAACATGCAAAAATCCAGGACAGTAATAAAAAGAAGAGTCCCCTGTTAGGTTAACTGTTGGACTCAGTGATCTTAAAGGTCTTTCCCAACCTAAATGATTCTATGATTCTATTCAAGAGCAGCTGAGGTCTTTGAAATACACCAATCTCTTCAGCTCTACATGTGCTGAATATAGAGTGCAGTGGCTGGAGGCAACTCTACCTTATAGCAGGGGCCAGCCACTGTCCTCCACAGACCCTAGAAGCTATGATTACATCTACATCTGCACAGAGGTAAGGTACAGTATTACTGTGCAGCCTAGTCATATGCTAGTCATTTGAGAGATATTTATGGCCATGCATTGTGCTATAAAGTACAATAAAAAATGAGAAAATACCAATGGCATAGGAGGATCATAATTTATGTGTTTTACAGTGGGGCTGATTCATAATTTATCAAGAAGTTGCTTTGTGCTGGACAATGCATTAACCAATAGTTCCTAATGTATGATCACAATATGTCAGCACAGCACTGAGGTTAAGCTCAGGTGTCCATTACTGAGAAATTTTTAATGTGGTAAACCTCATAAAGGAGAAGCCAGGAGTGACTAAACCATTTGGGTAGAAATATGAATTAATGGAATAATTACATGAGAACAGTAGACGCTACCAAACTGGAGGGGCCATTGACACAGACTGTGGAGCCCTTGTGTTCAGGAGACAGAATGAGACTCATTTCAAGCTGCTCCTCTTTTGTTCTGGTGATGTTGATGCAGATACAAATGCCCGTTTAGAGAAAAAAAAAAAGAGATTCATGAGTCCCTCACCTGGATGAAGAAGGTCAAAAGGAGTTAAGGGGTTTGCTGTCCTCCTGAGGCCTTCAGTAAGGTCCTTGCCCAGATACAGGTAGAGATTATCACCCCTGCAGGCCCAGGCTTCCCCCTCCAAAGATGCTACGTGTTCTTCAGACCTGGTGGTATCAGTGCACCTCAACCTACCTCAGCAAAAATGAGCTAGGTTAACAAGGTGCTATTGTTCTGAAGAACTTTGAGAGCTACACACCCAGGTCATGTTAAACCAGCAAAGCATTACAGCCACTGTGATAAAGCCATAGGTACTTATACTGTACACATTTACCCACCAGTCATCTCACATCAGCTTCACCTCCTGAATCACATTTTGCTGCTGAAGAGAACATGATCTTGAAGTGCGCATTCATCATTTCTTTCTCCTTCAGATCCCCTTCTTTGGGACTCACCTTTTCAAGGATGCCCACAAAACGCACCACCAGACTGCTGATAGCCAGCTTGCTCCAGGTAGGCAGCATTGCTCGCTTGAATGACACATTATCTACTCTCTACACAACAGGTTTTTGGGGAGATTTGGTTTGTTTGGGTTTGTTTTTTTTTTTCCCTCATTGATTATATCCAACCATAGAACTAGACTTGGCGCATAAACATTTATTGACCACCAACACATCAAAGACGTGTGTGTAACTACAGAGCACAATAAAGTGCAGACAAAAGATCCTCAAGCAAACCAGTAATTTCACAAACCCCAGCATGGGTATATGGAAATGTCAGTTCAGATCCAGCACCAATAAATCATTTTCAACACTGATATGTGTGGATGCCTCTAAATACCTTCTATGACTTGAATCGTGTGGCTTTGGTGTGCCTCCACTGTGCTCTCCTTCAGGGCCAACACCAGGGTGAGATTTTTCAGTAAGATCTGCACAAAATGGAAGGTTAAAATCATATGTAGCTAATAATTAACTTATTTTTATGTGATTTTTAATTTCTCATAACATTATATTAAAAAAATACAGTGCAGTGGTAGACCTGAAGGTATATTATTGCCACCAGTGTCATAAAAATTGTTCTCAGAGAAGCAATAACGAGAACTCTAGCATCTCATATTCTCAGCCAACTATCAGGATATGTAAGGTGTCACTGCTACTTGTCTGCATTCATTAAGGAGGTCATCCGACAAGACAGACCTGAACTTGGATTTCAACATTTTCATCATGGAAATTTCAGCTTCACTCGAATGTGTTGACCTGAAATGTGCACTTAATCAAAAGGGAAATCCACTTGGAAAGAGAAAGCTGAGTTTTCTTCCAGTAATAACTAAAAATACGGTTGACATGGCTGTGCATTTAATGGCACATCTGTTTGCAAGGTTATAATTTCCATTCCAGGTCAGTGAGCTTTACTTTCAAGACACTTCCAAACTGATTAGAAATTCTGCATATAAGCCTAGCAACCAAGAAGCTAGAGAAGAGGTGACTGTGTTGCAGCTGAAGACAGACACCTCAAAATTCTCCTTGGCATTTTCCAAATACCCTGACTACCTCATCTTAGGAAAGCTTATTTCTTCTTTTGAAAGGTAGAGAAATGAAATCTGTGTCGAACTGGGTTATCTAAGCTCGAGCTTCATTCTGAAAGCACTTACTGATGGAATAATTTGTGTCAGTTTTCCCTTCCCCTGGAATTCAAGATCTTTAAGTTGGGATGTCAGCTCAACAATAAAAGCCGAACCAAACAAATGTGGAGGACACCAAGTTCTTCATACTGCTTATGTTTTTCACCCAAGAAGTGGCATATTTCTGTGTAGAAGATTTTGAAATCTTTTCAGTGTTTTTCCTTTTCTATTGCACCATTGTGTGGAGAAGGTAGGCAGCTGTAATGTGTGCTATTAAAAGATCATTTAAAAGATATAAATAATGGAATCTGACAGGGATAAAATTCGCTGTCGTCAGGATGGTCTTTGCTACCAAAGGACACTGTTAGCCATAGCAGGGACTTACAGGCCTTGGAGAGGTAACTCTTTCCTGCACAGTAGAGTGGTGTCATCTCTGAGTTAAGGGAAAACCACCAGTTGTTCTTACTGAAACAAGTTGTGGAATAAGCACATCCATGTCTTCCACCTACCTTACAAATAGAAGGAAAACACTTCCTCCCAGTGTTTTGTTAGAGTTTGAAACATTTCTCCTTTGAAACCCTGCTTTATGGATATCATCCAAAGGAGTACCGGGCTGCATCGACAACAGCTGCTGCCTCATTCAAGCAGCAGACAGTGAGTGTGCAAGCTTCCAACTTTATTCGATTTCTCCTCAGATTTCCCTGTTACAAGCTCAATTTTCCATGCTGCTACACTCCTAGAAATCTGGATCCCATACATAATGTTCAGAATATGTAGTTATAGTTACCAGAAAATAAGTTTTCACTTTGAAGGTGACCCTCCTCTGCCAACCAGACATCTTCATAGTATTTCTTTTTGATGCAGATTTCTGGTGCAAAATGTAACTGTTGCTGCTTCAGATTTAATTCCTAAACACGTGAGTATAGGACTAGCATCAGCTTCAGACTTGGGAGCATACCTTCTGCATTGGCTGGCCTCTTGGCTGTGCCGTTGGAAGACTCAGCTGTGTTGAAAGGAAGGCTCTATCCAGCCCTTGCTCTGCACACATCACATTAGATAATCCTTAATTAAAGTATGTATATAGAGATATTACTAGGACCTCTTTGTGGAACTTCCTTTCCAATGTCTCCTGTAGCTTTGACTGAATAGTAAACTAGCTTCAGTAAAAGATATGATTCAGATTTTCTTTTCAGTGATGAGATATTTGAATATAGGGAAAGCCTAGAGGCAACACAGACCTGGATCTGAATGAGGTCCACCACAGTAGCGCCTTCAAGGAGAAAATAATCTCCTTGCATTGCAACCTTTCCTTCAGCCAAGGACCCCAAGCAGATGGAAGCATCTAAGCTACACACTTGATTCAGACACATGCACTCTACAGAACACTTGAACATACCCTGCTCAAACATACTGGTCTATTTAATGCCAGGCTATGTGTGACTGCCCATGGGATGGTAACCTCTCCCCATTGAGTTGGCAGGGATACCACACGCTTCCCTATTCTCACCATTCAGGGTGCAGAGCAGTGGGCACAGACAGTTTTTCATCCTCTGACACCTAAATTGGAAGTGCTTATGGTGTTTTTCAGATCCTGTCATTTGGCTTTATTCTTGCACTGGCTGTCAGCAGAATGCTGAACAAGCCTCTGGAAAACCAAAAGGTAGGTATCCTGAACTAGGCACATTGATGGATACTTCAGAGATTACTTGGCCTTAGCTTTCTGCATTTCTGAAATTTAAATAACGATTGTTACTTACCTTGAGGGCATTACTGGGAAGCTTAATTCATTAACTATGCTCATAAAGCAGTGCAGTATCTTTTGGCTCCTAATTTAAATTCAGTAGCCAACGCTAAGTTGCGAAGTTCCTAAATCAATATGTAGGGATGTGAACAAAAAAGATTGGCCTTTCAAAAGAGTTTGGGCCTATTCATCTCTCAGCAAGAACTCTCCTATTCTCTCTAATTTTAATTGCCTCAGTTGAGAATTGGGAACCAAACATCTGACCATTATGATCTAAATTTCTGTTTGTCAGAGCAAAAATCCAGCCTAAACACTGTGGCTATTATACTCCGCACAACAGCAGCTATCTGTGATTAAAGTGTTATCCTCATTAACTTCATTATAAGCTTCTGCAATCAGAAGACACTTCAGTGATGGAAACTTTCTGAGACTGCCTCTTCCCTGATTAAATGTCTTTGGTGCATATTTGCAATTATATTTAAGCAAACATACATACCTCTTCATGAACATTTCAAATATCCATGCCATATACTTATCTCTGTAGGTCTGTGGCATAGTTTTATCTCCCCATAAACCAGAGAGTATGTTGTCCTTTTCTTTCCTTTATTTCTTCCCCCATTTCATGGAGCATCTGTCTATAGTATACTATAGGAAGACTGGAAATGATCTAGACCTACATGCCAGACAAAGCTTTCCTCACCCACCACCCCTTTTATCCTCTTATTTCTTTTTAGATGCTAGCTTTATTCCTTTCAACTTCCTTTGAAGCAGCTGATGCTTTCAGGTGATGCCATTGGTTTGACAAGGAAGCCTAGATCATTGAATATATCATTGTCATTCCTCAGGGTTTCTGCCAGCTGCCTAGAGGAGGAACTGTTTGCTTCTTAGGTAAAATTTGTCTCCTGGGATGTTTTAGAGGAAGATTTTATGTCTCCCTGAATCACTGCAGATTGCTGCAGACACGCATAGGGTATAAGTTGTCTCTTTGCTGGTGAGTCTCACTGGCACACTGACATCCTTGGGGGATGTGCCTCCCAGATCAGGGTGGTGGAGTTGAATTTTTGTCTTTTTCTGGAGCATTTTGCACTGCTTGTCTCCTATGACTACTGGAAGATGCCATGGCAAAGCCCTTGGTCTTCTTTGCTTGACACATATAGTGGTGGCATTTGAACTTTTGATAATAAGACTAGGCACAGGCTGTTAAAAATGGTTTATTGGCTTGTGAAGGCAGCTGTAATAAATGCTTTATAGACCTTTCTGTACTACATCTTTATTATACACTTGTTTATAATAGTAAGGAATTGAACTTGTTGAACCAAGTAGTCCACTGCAGTGTTTGAGTGTTCGCTTTGGTGTGAACCGTTCTTGAATCATCCAAACTCTTCTAATGGATTTGTCAAAGATCCTTATACAATTGATTCCCAATTAGTGCTGCACTCCTTTGTGTGTAAAGACTACAAGAATCTTTATTAGTTTTAACCACCTGTGGAAGTGATAATCTTGCAGTACAGCCTGCTTTTAGATAAGCCACTTGAGCCCAGTTGAAGAAACAATCCCATTTCAGGGAAGCATTTAAACACATACTCAAGAGTAATTACTGAAGAGGACTGGGATTATGATGGCTGGATTTGCAAGGATTTCCAAGACAAACAGAACACTGGGGTGATGCAGTTAAAGCCTCCCCATATTTACATTTAACAGAGAATCAGGGAATGATGTGATTAGCACTTTGCTAATATATCAACTCGTTAAGCAACCAAGTTTAGGTTTACTGATTGGGAAGGGGAAATCGCTGCTGTAGAAAGCAACTGTACTCCTGGCTGTGGTGCAACTAATCTGTGGTAAAACAAACCGGTTTCTAACAGCAAAAGCCACTTTTGTCTCCAGATACTCTCACTCTTTCTAGTTTGTGGGGAGGAAATGGTAATGAATTCATTCTTGTTTCCTGCTAGGACTTTTATACTTGTTTTGACCTTTTGTATCAAGTTACTGGGTTAATACCTGGACAATGTCTACAATCTCCAGCGGGGGGTTGAATCCACATCATTATTAAAATGAGATGTATTTTATTAGAAAACAGAAATTATTGAGGAGCAAAGAGAGCATAAGGTCACACAAGCCAGCCTAACCTTTCTTGCAATCTTTTCATGCCCAAACCTTGCTCTCAGGAACATTTTCCTCATGCTTCTCTCTTCTCTTCTTCTTGGGTGGCCAGCAGGAGAAGCCCAGAGTGCAAGTCGGGTAGTAAGAAGATTTCTCAGCAGGGTTTGAAATCAACAAGGGACCAGAATTGTTGGAGACAAAGCTGTGAAGACCTGCCAAATCTGCTCTTAGCCTAGCTCTGCTAGGAAAAATCATTACCTACCCTTTTTACCTTGCTTTCCATCTTCCTTCGCTTTGTTTCTCTAAGCAAAAAAATCAGTTTTTCTTTTACAACTGTATAAGTGAGATGTCAGTAGTACTTTGAGCATTATACTGTATTAAGTACTCCATGCACTCCTCAACAAAATAATTGGGAGAAAAGATCTTGAAAGGCTTTGTATTAAACAAGTGAAGACAAGAAGAACACAGCACACTAGAGACAATGATAAACAGAGGCCTTCTCCGAACATATAACTGCTTTCAAATGATTAAAGAATCACTTTTTTTTTCACTTTGGAAGAATGGAGAAATAAGCAATGTTTAAATCCTTAAACAGTAAGACCTGTGGTCTCATCCATTATTGATTCAGGTATTATTTAGCTCCTTGTATATTTTGCTGCAACTAAATGAAAATGGTTCCTATTATATTCCATTACTTTTAGAAAAAAAAAAAACCCAAACAAAACATAAAATCAAACATCTCCTACCTGGGAGGAAAGCCAAAATGTTCAAAAGGTATGATGAATGAGAGCAGACATTAGTTGAAGCAGGAACACTGAACAAAAAAATGCAAGTTATCGGCATGGTACTGCTTTTATTGTCACTAGGAATCTGAAGGCTGCCTCTTATTAAAGCATAAGCACTTCTTTTCTTCAACTTAGTAATTAACTCTTTATAAACTGAATGTTGGATATCTTTAATTTAATGTCCTCCATTGCCACATGCAGTCCCAAAACAGTGGGCTGGAAACTGGAAATATATCATAGAATCAAACCAACAGAGGCTGTAGCTGCTTGGCTGTGAGATGCACAAGAGAGCTGCTCCACACTGGCTCCTAGTGCAGGAAGCCAGCTCTTTCCTTGTCCCCATGCAAGAAGAAGTGTGCAGTCAAAACAGGCTTAGAGAAACCTTTCCCTCAGTGGAGAATTTTCCTGGATCACAAATCTCCCAGTCACTTGGAAGTTAACTCCAAAGCACAGTGGAGGTTTTTGCTAATGTTCCTGCAAATTTTAAGGTTTCATTGCGTTCTGCAAACATCGTAAAATGCATGACCATGCCCTAGATATGACACGGGTCTTATAGGCCAGGTGGTCTCTATTGGGTCATAAATCTTGTTGGTCTCTAAACCATTAATCCAGGTGGGATGTGCCAAAAAGTCTAAGATGGGGCTAAGTATTTATGTTTACACAGTGGGAACTGAGTGAATTATGAGCATCTTTTCACACTGTCTCCCAAAACTTGACCTAGACAATTTGCCAATCCAAATTAAACAGTCTTTTTCAGCATGCACCAATAAACTGTATTTGCTCAGTCCTGCTCATAGTTATCTTGGCATGAATTAGTTCCCAGTTGGAGATGTGTAGCTGTGCTGGTGTAGTGCCTCACCCAGGATAGGAAAATCAGTTTCCCAAGAAACCAAGAAATACTCATGGATCCTGGACCTTGCACACATGTGGCCAGCTTGAAGTCCAGGCAATGTGAGCTGAGCTTTATCTGTACATTACTCCCTGATACTAAGATCAGACATTTCCTCTAAGAAATGCATGCCTGGAACTGGGATAAAATCCCTGTTCATCATTAACCTCAGAACTTCATGATTGGTTTGGGTGATACTTGTTAATACCAAGACTTCTGGAAGGACTTATGTTGGTCTGTAGGCACCCAAACCTCTCAAGCTTGCCAAGTGCTCCTTCAGAAACACCTGTATCTCCACATCAGATACAACTGTGTTGGTAGTAGCCTTGGTAAATTTCCTTGCTCTTGCCTTCTGCCCCAGCTCCTTCAAGGAACAATTTATTGTTCATAGAACTATAGAATAGAACCATGGAATGGTTTGGGTTGGAAAGGACTTTAAATCACCTAGTTCCGACCGCCTGCCAAAGATGTTATTTCATGTACAATCTTTGTGCAGAGAAGACATGTAGGTGCTGGAAGGGTGAAAAGTTTCCCATTTTTGAGGAATACCTTAACAGCACTATGCTTAGACAGATTGCAGGTAGGATGTCCCCCTGAGGAAGTCAGTGGAGAAGCCTGCTTTTTATGAATATTAAGAAATGGAGCAGCTAATGAGAGTAAAATACTATTTTTGTTAAGCATAAGCCTTTGCTCAGAATGAAAGATTCATATGGATTAAAGCTTCTATAAACAGAGCTTCTACATGGTTCAGGGCAGCTCTGCCTCCTTTGCAGTTCTCTCAAAAGAGGTGGCAGCAGATCTATCTGCCCAAAATATCCTGTTCAGTCAGAAAGGAGGTAAGTCCCGTCATCAAATGAATACAATAATCTTCTACCAGTCTGTAATCTGATTTTATTAGCACTGTATGTAAAAAAACCCACACCCCTGGTGCAGAACTCTTAAGATCTAAACTAATAACTCATGGACTCAACACAGGCAGCAAGAAACAATGAAGAAGCTTTCAGTTCCCTAGGTTCATTGAAAGCACAGGAGCTGCTCTCACATACCTGTACAGTGTTATTAGTAAGGCCAATGTCTGTGATAGCTCTTTTAGCTGATGCAGGAGCTGCAGAATCACTGCTGTCAGCTCTGTGACCAATGTGGCCTGCAATAGCAGACGCAGCCCAGCCACACTTAGCTCACTGTCTGGGATGCATTTAAAGCTCTTTGTTTTCATGATGAGATGAGTATTTGCCAGACCCAGTACTTCTATATACTGATAGCTTAACTGCTGATGTCAGATTTTGCTGAAAAATTAGTTAATTTATGATTGCATGAAATGTTTGTCAGAAAGACAAAACACTTGGTTCTGTTGGCAGTATATAAAACTATAAATACTAGAGAACATGGTGACAGGAGCCAACATTTATTAAAATTATGGCCTGTAATGTTTTCAATAACCTCTTTCATTTGTTATTATTTCACATCAAGAGGTCTCTAAAACCATACTATCCAGGCAGCTAAAGAAGACCTAGGACACAGGGGGACACTAAGTTCAGCATGAAGGACTTGGAAGGAGCACAAGTAGAGATGGGAGAGAAGCCTGCCATCACATTCAGTTATCCTTAAACTTCTCTCACAGGTAACTCTCACCACTCCTTCTGCTCGAGGTGCTGCTCCGTATCCAGTAACTTTCTGATGTATTTACGACAGCTACTTGGATAGAAATCATGGAAGGATGACACCAGGAATGTAAAACTGTCTTTCTCCTGACCTTCTGAAATCACTCTGGAGATGTGAAGCTATTAGGCTTACTGCTAAGGGTCATGGCTGCATTTGAAGGCCCTAGACAACTCCTGATCCATGAGTTCATTTTGGATCTTGGTGCACCAAACGAGGTGGGAACCATCTATAATCAGTGTTCTTGTTCACTCAACCCACCTCCTGTTTGCTTTGGATCCCAGATCCATCCAAGAGGTAGGCTTCTCTTCAGATGTACCCTTTCCTTGCAAGTCCAGCTCCTTGCAGGACTACCTAAAACTAAACCATACAACTAAGAACATTGTCCAGATGCTCCTTGAATTCTGACAGGCGTGGTGCTGTGACCACTTCCCTGGCCAGCCTTCCAGTGACTGACCACCCTTGCAGCGAAGAGCCTTTTCCTCATGTCCTGTCTGAACTACCCTGATGCAGCTTCATTCCATTTCCATATGTCCTATTGCTGGTCACCAGAGAGAGAAGATCAGCACCTCCCTCTGTTTCCCCCTTGAGGGGTGATGAGTGCATCCCTCATCCTTCTCCAAGCTCAACAATCATTCTATGATTCTATTACTCTATCTACATCACTGATAGGAATTCACTGTGCCACTCCTCACACAGCTACCAAAAAGGGGCTTTGCTGTAGTGAACCTTCCATCTAAAGGCTGATAGACAAACGGCAGAAAGGGAATTAGATGCCTACAGAAAGCAAGCAATTCACCTGAGGGCAAATCATGACTAAACTGGTGAGAGATCTTAGGTTTCCTGACACCAAGCTTTGCTCCATGTCCATGACTCAGTTTCCTTTAATGGTTTTCTCCCTGCCCTAAGCCTGTCTTTCCGATTCATTCCTATCATTTTCATGCATACTATTCCCTTTTTCTCACTCTTAGGGAAATTCCCTGGACTTCATGATTTTGTAACTTGTTCCTTCTTTATTTTTCACTAATATTTTCTTCCTGCTACTGGTCCCCAGTGAAAGTAACACTGTGGCTTTCATTTTTTGTCTAAGTCTTTCTATAGTGTTAGCTCCAGTTATGGAATTAGATAGTACCCCCTTTCCTGCTAAGTCCAAAACAGAGTGTAGTACGGCACAATTTCAAGCTTAACTCATCACATTTCTCAGGCTGTTGTCTCCTGCATAGAGAGCAAGGAACAAACTGGCGTGACTGATACTCCTCTGGCCCTTAGATTCCCATTTGGCATTAACTTCTGCTGCTGAAGAAAACAACTCAGTCTCTGAAAACACTTTGCCTAACCTGAGTGGCCAGCCAGGATGGAGACCTGAGCAAGAAAAAACATGTATTCTGATAGGTTTTCTATTTTTTTCAGGAGAAATTTTGGCCATCACATATTCTCTTTTTTTTTCTGGGAGCGAAAACCTAGTCAGATAAATGGCCAATATAAGGATGCGGTCCTTTGATCTTGAAAGTGTGAGCAGTCAGGCAAAGAAACTGCACTAGCAGGAAACAGATAGCTCCAGCAGTTAACCTATTCCATACTCAGATGGTCACTGTAATGCTAAATATGTTTTCCTCTAGGGAATACTGCCTTGAAAGGGCACTCTGAAGACAGCATACAGAGTTTCTAACACTTCACAAGAAAGTCATCTCAGCAGCTATTTGAAGTCATGGTATGCACCAGCGCTGCTTCCAATAGGTCCTCATCCATATGTTGGGCATTTGTGATGCCAGACATTTCTCATGAAGCCTAAATGTGTCTCTACACAAGCTACTTTACCAGTAAACTTTCATTTTCCCAGTGTCTTTATGTTAATGTAGCGAAGATCTTCAAACATTACATCTTATGACACTGAGGAAACCATGGGCTATGATATCAAGTGAATTATAGAATAAACTAGCTTGTAAAAGACCTTCGAGACCATCAAGTCCAACCTTTACCCCAGGACTGCCAAGACTTTCCTGGGCAGACTGTTCCAATATCTGATCACCCTCTTGGTGAAATCCAGTCTAAACCTCCCTTGGTGCAGCTTGAGGCCATTTCCTCTTGTCTTATTACTGAGAAAAGAGACTAGGCACGAACAGTTGTCAACACAGAATAATATTACTGGAGTTTTGCACATAAGGAAAGATATTGTCTAAGAAGCAAAGAAAATTAATAGATACTTTTAATTACATGATTGATTTGTAATGATGTAGCAGGTTAGTCCTGGCTGAGTGTCAAAAGTTCCACCCAGCAGCTCATGCACTCTCCTTCAAAGGAGTTCTCAAGTGAAGGAAAAGCAAGTTTACACAATTTGACAGATGATTTTTCTGTCATTCTTGTACCTGGAAGCCTTGGTTGAAGAGAGGTAATTGGTTGGCAGAACACTTTGATATCATAGTTAGACAAGCTGGACATCATCAAGAAAGATCACAGATACTGCAATCCCAAGTAAAGAAAAGGTATCAATGAAGTAAACAACCCAGCAATGTTTCTTTTCTCCCTCACAGTTCTAACAAGGAAATTTGCTTTGATGGTTTTCAATATCACAACACAACTGAAACTCAAAGGAAACAATTCTCCATCTCTGAAACCTATCACAGCTCTTGCAAATTCCCCATCCTGGAAAGGGCAGGCTTCATCTGCCAGCTCTTCTGCCTGTCTCCTGTGCTGCTGTACATTTAAATTCTGCTTAAAAAAGAAAAAAAGAAAAGGAAAAAAAAACCAACCCAACTTTGAGATCTTGTACCTGAGCCAAGATTCGATGTACTTCTCAACATCAGCAAATTGGAAAATCTCAGCGCAAATTGGAAGTTGAAATAAATGAGCTCTGAGGTCTCTGCCTCAGTGAGACGGTTTGTTTTGTCTTTTCTTCCTCTTGGCTGCTTGTATAATTTTTTTCCCGAGCTTTCTTGCCTCTTGCCTGACTGTGTCACAAGCAAAACAAAAAAGCATTTGAGTGTGCAGTCTGTTACGGATCATGGAGAAAAGGGAAAACTGACTGCCCAGCTGAAGGCATTATAGAATCATGGAACAGTTTGGGTTGGAAAGGATCTTAACATCATCTAGTTCCAACCCCCTGCCATGGGCAGGGACACCTCACACTAAACTATGTCACCCAAGGCTCTGTCCAACCTGGCCTTGAACACCACCAGGGATGGAGCATTCACAGCTTCTCTGAGCAACCCATTCCAGTGCCACACCACCCTTACAGTAAAGAACTTCTTCCTTATCTCTAACCTGAACTTCCCCTGTTTCAGTTTGAACCCATCGCCCCTTGTCCTATCACTACAGTCCCTAATGAAGAGTCCCTCTCCAGCATCCCTATAGGCCCCCTTTAGATACTGGAAGCTGCTCTGAGGTCTCCACGCAGCCTTCTCTTCTCCAGGCTGAACAGCCCCAACTTTCTCAGCCTGTCTTCATACAGGAGGTGCTCCAGGCCCTGATCATCCTCGTGGCTTCCTCTGGACTTACTCCAGCAGCTCCATATCCTTCTTATGCTGAGGACATTAGAACAGCACACAGTACCCCAAAGTGGATATTTTCTAGTGAAAAAGGTGGGAAAGATCCAGCTTCTCCTGCAGATGCCAGATCCAAAGTCTCATTTCCAGACACAGGAGCCTGGACTGCATGCAAACAGCTTGACCATGAAGCTAAGAGCAGGCATTAAATTATATGAGACAGCCCATATGAAAAAGAAATGGCTCCCCCACTTTGTGCATTGACCCTTTGTGTCCAGCCAAGCCCTCCCAAAGCTTCAATAAGGCTCTGTGAGGTTCAGGACAGCAAATCCTATTTTGATGTGTGTTTTTATAGTAGCAAACTTGCACTTGGGAAAAGTGCTCAGGGTCTCAGTAAAAGGGGATGGATTTTTCTCAAAAGGATCTATAAAGGCCATGCATGAAAGCCAACAGCACCCATGCTAGGAAATAGAAAATGCTAAGGACAGTTTAATCCATTTCCTCTTCAGGATCTAAGTCTCTCAGTGCAACAGTCATTTAAAACCTCTCCTTAAGTCAGGAGCTACCTTTCAAAGAGTCTGCTGGAAGTGCAAGGGTCTGCATAGGATGTAGATGTGGAATCACATGTATGAAATCTTTGGGAATGCAATATGGGCCAGATCCTGATAATTTCCCTGTCAGCCGGTTTTGCTTGATAAGATCTTGTCCCGTAACTGTTCCCTTCTTATGCAACGTAAGGAACCAGGATTATGGAGTTAATGCCAAGCTGGGGCAATGTCAAAATCCTATCAGCAATAAGAGGATGTTATTTTGAAACTGTGAGGAAAAACACACATGAAAAACAAGCTATGGTAATGAATTTTAAGTAGTAGTTTAATGCTACTCATAACAGGGGAAATAAATCTCTCAGACTAATGAACAGTCTAATTAAGACTAATTTATGAATAATAATTCAATCTAAATAGCCTGTGTGTAGATGCGTGTGGAAATGTGCTTGTGCAAATAGTGAGTCTGCCTCAGCATTGGATAATATTGTGCGTGTTTTGGTAAGGGTGCTAATGAACCAGAAGGTACAGAGATCTAGTTGTCTGACAATGCTTCATAATAAGAACAGGAAATGAAGTGTAAAAAAGGGACTGGATATGAATGCATTAAATAGTGCTGATTTTTTTATACTTGTATGAAAAAGAGTGAGCCATCAATGAATGGAATTGTACCAGGCAGCACTAGAGCTGTTTCAGATGTGCCTCTTTGATCACTCATGCTCCTGAAGCAGAGGCGGCTTTGTTTGTCTTGCCTTAGTTTTAAGAATCACACACTGAATTCCTTGTTGTAGTGTTATTAAAAATATTTTTATCTGTCACGAAGCAAAAGCCTGAGCTCCTTGAGAGGAAAAATACAGGAAAATAAATCCCTGCTATCATTCGTTGTGAAGCAATGGTTGAAGACCTAGCATCAAATTCTTATATATTTTGGTTTCTGGTTCTTATCTCTTAAACAAGTGTTTCTAAGCAGGATTAGATTTATATTGCTGATAATGTGTAGAGCAATGTTTCTTGGCATATTGCAGAAGGAACCCAAAGAAGAAAGCAAAGAAGAAAGCAAGTATTTTCCATTCCTTTGTTTCTGTCCAAGGCACACTCATTAAGAACTTTGCTGAGAGATTACATTGGTGTGTTCAAATGTCTTTTGGGCTTTTTTCTAGTTCAGACATAAGATGAATAAGCAGAAGAACAAAAATAGCAGTCCATAAACCAACGGACCAAAGCTGTGTGCGCAAGCAAAGCAAAATCAGGGATTCAGTCACTAATCCCCATTGGCAGGCAGATTTTTTGCTGTTTAGCTTCATCGTGTGCAACAGTGAGTTAAGAAGACTGATGCATAACTTCAAATGTCACCCCTTCCTCCTTCTTCTGTCCACGTTTTATTGCTGAGCATGATATCATATGGTATGGGATAACCCTTCGGTCAGTTGGGTTCAGTGTGTTACCAATGTTATTTTCATCACAGATCCAAAGCATAACACCAGACCAGTGACTGTGAAGAAAATGAACTCAGTCCCAGCCCAAACCAGTACAGAGTAGAATAAGGAAGTTTCAGCAGAGATCCCAAAGTCTCACAAGCTGTTACATGGGTGTGGAAGAGGAATAAGCTTTGAGGGAGGTAAACAGGGAAAAGGGGCAATAAAAACACAGAAAAACATAAAATTTCATCAATGACTGCTTTTGCTAGAGACCTTTACACATATGAGAGGAATCAGGCCCTTTGCTTGTAACCTAACGCTTCAGTACTGTTGGGATAAAGAAACATCTATTAGGCTTTGGCTTCTTTTAGAGGGGTAGATAGGTAACTTCTGAAGACCTTTTCCAGCATTGTTTCCTGTCTTGTTTGAGTTGGGTTTTTCTGCAATGTCTGAGACTCCGACACCTCCATATAGAGATTCAGACAAATACAATACTCTTGTAAAACTAACTTCTCTCTACTTATTCCTCTAGCTAGGCCATTACTTTCTTACATAAAATCAATTACAAGTTTTTCTGAAAAACTGATTGATTGATTTTCCAAGTAATCATAAAGTGAATTACTCAGATTTACTTTGTTTCAAGCCACATTTTTCTTTACAGTTGTAGTAGAAGATGAGAAACAAGGAAAAGGCAGAATATGTCAACCTGTAATACATTGTTCATGTGCAGTAGCTTCTGGTACTCAGCCGTAGCACCTAAAAATAGGCCACAAAATGGGGAGAGATATAAGCAGATCTAAATAGACAGATATCTATATATACAGATATCTATATATCTACATATAGGGATATCGATATATATATAGTTATCTAAATATATGAAGAGATACAGATACATACATACATATATAGTTATCTCTTTAAAGTTTCAGTATTCTGCCATTTCAGACGATGGAGCTAGGAGGGAAAAAAAATGCAGCCACATAATATCTGGATGCAGACTTAGCAAAGAAGGGAACAGCTGGATACTGAAGTGCTGTTTTTTTGGGGAAGGTAAGAAAAAGAAGTAACACAATGAGAAGATGTCATAGCAAGAGACTTCAATGGCTAGTGAATGAATACTAGGTTGGAGCTATGTTGGATAAAGTGCAGCTGGCTCCTACCATACTGGCCCCAGTGCAGCACAAATACAGGGAACGCTCAATGTCAGCCATGCCCTTGTGCTCTGCTTTTCCTAGGGGCTGCTGTTATTACTGGGAAGATAGAAAAGTTTATAGAAAGGAAATTATTCTGGAGAAATGCTGATTGAAAGCATCTTCTGTTCTCACAGGGCATTGCTGCAAATAACTCCCTGATTTATAACCAAGCAAAGGAATTTGGTGAAGAAAGGATTACATAAGGTTTACAAAAGCATATTAAGATGTGAGATAGAAACTCAGTATGATCTACAAAAGAGCCTAAGAAAGGAATTGTAGAGGATTAGGCACCCACCCGGCTTAGGTCCTTGCAAGTGCTATGCAGTGCCGTTATCCATCTCTGTATGCAGAAATCCCCAAGCTTTAATCATATCCCTTTAAATGAAGTTTGAACCTTGAATTTCAAGTTCCAAGCACAGAAATGAATCATGAGTGGAATTTTCCCTTCACTTTTCAGCTCCTCTCTGAGCCTTCCCTTCCCCCTCTCAGTATCTTCAGCGAGACACAGCCTGTACTTGCAAGAGCACAAAAAGACACTCTTTATTTTAATGCTGGAGGAAAACAAGCAAAAGTGAGCTGCTGAGGCAGGACTGCATGTGTTCACTGATCTGACACATTTTGACTGATCTCTCATCTTTGTCCCCTGCGTGCCTGTCTCAGCCTTCTCTCTTTGTCCTCAAATTCCACTAAGATCAACAGGAAGTTTCTTATCACACCCTAACTCATATTTGCAAACAGCAAGCTTGGAAGTCAACCATTTTTCCCCGCATCTATGCTTTGAGTATGGAAAAAGCAGAGTCCTTAGAAAATTTCAGCAAAATTGCTTTTGCTGTTTGAAAGAATGAGGCAAGGGAAAGAAGCAGATTTTAAGTAATCTGAAGTCAAGTTAGGGAAGTGAATTGCACATAGATGTAACTATTTCATGATGATTCTCTAGCACCTTCATGCTCACCTCCACGCTTCACTTATCAGCAATGTTCTGTCCACTCTCCCTCTGTCTGATGAGCTGCAGTTTCAGGAGAACATTGCACAGAGTCTCTGGGTCCATTTAAGCTCTCAATCCAACAAAGAGGTTTTGGACCTAGTTTTCCCTTCAGTTGCTTCTGTTGGCTTGTGGGGACACTAATGAGACTGTAGGCAGGGAGACAAACACCCGGGAAGCCAAAAGGAGCAGAATGGACAAGGACCAGGTTATGAGTGGAAATGCAGTAAGGAGACTGAGGACTAGAGGGTAAGGAAAGGGAACAGCACTGGGATGAGCAGTGCCACAATCAGGACAGTACCACAGTCCTGCAGCTTGCTGCTTAGTCCTGCTGCAAATGGGACACAAGGGAAAGCATGCAGCCCTGCTACCATAGCATCACAAGCCCCCACGGAACCTGCACTGGGGGATGAGTGCTGGTCCTTTGCCATTCTACACTCTTAAGCTTGAATCTATCATCTCCTTGTGAGACAGAGGACTACCGCCGGAAATATGGCCTCAGGGCTCCTGACAAATTACAAATTAAGTTCTCAGACTGACAAACTTAGCTAAGTCTGTAAAAGACCCAGACACAATCTTGTGCTAGGAGAGAATGGCAATAAAAAGCAATCTTGCTTTTATATTGCTGAGCAGAGGCAGTAAGCATTTAAAGAAATGCTCAGCCAGCAAACTGAAACAGCAACAGCAAAACACTATATTTTTGTCAAAATTCAAACCACCTCAAGGAGTAAATTAACAGTAACCAGTTTTGAGCTCCTCACCCCATTAGAAATGTCAGTATTGCCATATTTATGGTTACAGTAAACTTCAGTTGCTGGAACAAGAAGCCCTTAAAGGAAGCCAGGCAATTTCAGGATGTCGCGGTTCTAAGTGCATTAGTGGTGCAGGTAGGGAGTTCTTTGTTTGAACTGTTTTTAAAGACTGTAAGAATTACTCGTCTATGTTTAACACTGCTTGAAAAAATACCTGTCCAGTGTATTTCAGACATTGTCAGCAAAATAAAATGGGGGTCATGGAGAAAATAGCGGGCAGTATTTTGTATCCAACTCTGCGTTCCAATCTAGAATTTGATCCCAAATAGTCCAGTGATCAGTGCGAATAAATATTCCTGAGTTACATTTTGAAAGCTATTTTTATGTCATAATCTCTTTAGGAAAGTCTCAACAGACAGGACAGGTAAATTGTGATTACATTCATTATGGAAATGGGCAAAAAGGAGTTCTAAGGAACCACATCTTCAATTCCAAAACTGAGAATAAGATTTGATGTCCAAGTCTTCCATCTGTGGATGAAACTCAATAATTCTGCCTTCAACATGCACTGTTGCCAATAAAACTGATTTTGTCTTATTATTCCAAGAATCACATGCTTGACTGAATGCAGGCTTGGTAAAAGAGGGTCATTACATTATGGGGAAAGCTAATACCACTAGGCAACCAGAGGTACTGCAGGAAGAGCAAATGCCTGCCTGGGTTCGCCTTCACCAGAATGGAGGATCCTGTTTCCTTCCAAGAAGTACATCAACTCAGCATTCCCATTTTTCTTGTCTATTATGGTTCGTTACTATGACTACAAGTGAAGAAAGAGACCTGGGGCATTTTTTATTCAACACATACAATATCTGAGTTACTTAGCAAGTGCACTGATTTTGTCTAGGATAATTAATTTTCTTTGTAAGTAGCTCATATGGTGACATGTTTTGGATTTCTGATGACAACAGTGTTGATACTATGATAACACAGGGATATTTTAGCTAGTGCAGAGCAATTTCTACACAGAATCAAGGCCTTTTCTGCTCTTCACACCATCCCAACGCTGAGCATGCTGGGGGTGCACAAGAAACTGGGAAAGGATGCAGCCAGAACAGCTGACCCCAACTGACCCAAAGGATATCCTATACCATATGACATCATGCTTAGCAATCCACACTGGATGGGAAAAGAAGGAAAGACATTGGGAGTAATGGCTTTTTGTCTTCCCAAGCAACCACTACACATGATGAAGCTCTGCTCTTCTGGAAATGGCTAAAAATCTTTGTGCCAATGGGAAATAGTGAGTAAACTTCTCATACAGCTTTCCTTCTGCACGCAGCTTTTGTTTCAGCTGTGGAACAGTCTTTATCTCAATCCACAAGTTTTTTCACTTTGTCTCTTTTCATTCTCTTCCCCATTCCACTGGAGGGGAGCAAGCAAGCGGCTGTGTGGTGTTAACCCACTGCAGTGAGGCAAGAAACCTTTAACATACTGGTTGGGCATGAACAGTAAGAAAAACCTCAGTGAGATGCAGCACACCAGCTAGAATCTGATCTAAGCAGCAAATCTTTCACACCTCCGACATAACATAGAAATTCTTTTGAACATGTCAAGGTAAGAAGATATACTCTCTTCTGAAATGCTGTGGCTCACTCCTGCCCTCAAATAAAGGCATTTTTCACATTCTTCCACTTATCCCCAACATCCAATTGGGTTTCTGGGACCCTACAATCTGCTACCTCATTTAGAAACTAGTAGGCTGTTGAGTGGGAAGCCATGGTGGGGGTCCCATGTCCTAAAATGCTATTCTGACATGAATTCTCCTTCCACTAGTAGAAGTTACCATGCCTATGATCTTTCTGTCAGAGTACCACTAGAATCTTTTATCCTATATACATGGAACATTGAGATCTGACATCTTAAACTTCCTGTTAGATTTGTTTGAAACTGACCATCAGGTTGAAATTTATAAGGGGTTAGGTGACAGTGAACAATGAACAACCAATGTGTCCACACAACCACATTTCCTACTCATTTCAGTACAAGCTCACACTAAAAAGAATGATTTCTACCTATTCTCCTCATTCTAATTTGGAGAAACTATTTTTGTCAGGACAGTCAGGAGCTTTCATCACTAATATCCCCAGGCTATTGTTTAGAGAAGAGTGACTGCAAACATCTGTATTGAGCTTCCCTGGAGGCTTAGACTCCCCTGTAAGTCAATACAGAGCTCTGAACCTATATGATCATATTACTCAGTAGCAGTTAACGAAGAAGCCAATCCATGGGCCTAATGAGCTATGACTACTGTTCCAGATTGTGGGGAGAGAGTAGACATGGGACAGGCACTTCTATTTTTGTTTCCAAACTTCTTCCGGCTTAGGTGCATTTTGCCTCACAAAAAAAGCCCCAAAAACTAATCTAGTTTACTGTGGATGCACAGAGAAGTTGAATGAAGAAAGCATTTAATGTCAGAGGCATCTAACCTGCTAGCGATACCCCTCTCAAAGAAATGAGTCTGTTCTCAGAAGATTACAAACTTGGCTTAAAATAACAACTCTTATGAAATGCTGGCCTCTGCCCACAGGGGACCTCCATTCATGCAAACTTTCCTTCTAGACAGCCTGCACTAGAATTATTTGATCTAATCTTCTCCTTTGTCTTTTCAAATTCAGGCTGAATATATCAAGCCTTTGCTGTTGATTCTGGCAGCTGGGATTTGCTCTAAGAAAAACATCAACTATTACGTGACTCACAACTGTGTCACCAAACTTCACAGGAATACCAGTGCCACCCTTCCAGCCTGCTTTGCTCAAGCAGCCATACCAGTTTTGAAGGTATTTAGATGTCTTTTCTTCCTGTGCCTTCATTTACACTGAACCAGACTAGTGCATGGACCAGATTAAGTTATCCTGCATCCAGTCTTTACAGTTTAGTCATCAGGTTACTTCGTGGCAGCATTTTGGTCCATACTAACTAAAACAGGCAGTGCCTGTGCCTGCTTCACAGGATAGTGCAGCCTAACCACTCAGGTCAGGAGGTAGCACAGATTAGACTGGTCCCCATACACAGTTTGGACAAGAGGGTCAGGGAGATGATTTAATCATATGCATATAAGTTGTATCATGCAACCTGCTCTCACAATCAGAGGATGAAACACAGTTTATCACCAGGAAGACAGCTATCCAGCTGTAATACTGCAAGTGTTCAAGAAGGGACAAAGTATTAGCTTTGCTAAAGCAATATTTCATTACTTTTTGAATAAAAAGACACATAAATGTGTTCCCTCTCTTGTCAGAGAGCTGCCAGTCCAAATCTTTCCTTTCATAGTCCTCTTGTATTGTACAGGTCTTGAAAGCTTTCTGCTCTATCACAACATTACAATTCACAAGATCTTTTGAGATTTTAAAAATGTATTAGCACTAATCTCTCTCTTTCCCTCTTGGTCTGTCGCTTTTTCCTCACCTGTGCAGTTAGCAAGATGGTAACTAAGGCAACCTGGATTTATAGTGGGATGTGCAGACCATAAAAAATTTATAACTCTCTAACTCATAACATTTCAGTAGGAATCTGTGGCACAAACAAACCATGGGTATAAGAGCCACTCATCCATAATACACCTGTCTAAGCTTCGCCATGAAACTGTTAATGGGTTAAACAGAATCTCCCCCCAGATACACAGACATCACATCTCCCATTTCTAGAGACTGCCTACGCTGCATTTTTGGTAATGGCACCTCATTTTGCCTTCAAACCATGAGTTAAGCTCCAGTTTATTTCCAAAATTCTAATTTAATGACATCAAGCTAATGTCTTTGAAGGAATCAAATATGCTTACCATAAAAAATTAAACCCCATAAAAGCTGGGATTTCATCCCACTCTTACCCAATTATTGGACAAGATTTTCCCCAACAGCTAGTTTGAAGCCTGATGGGTTACATGTCAGCAACACTAGAAAATAGAGGTGGGATGTGCCAGAGATAAAGAAGCCATCCCTGGAGGGATTCATATAGTGGTGGAAAATATGGGGATAAAATGGGTCACACAAGCAGAATGCGTCATTCACATGTTCTAAGGCAGTGCAGTATCCATCCTTTTCATAGCACAAAGGCACTGCCCAAAGTAAAGGAAGACAAATTCATTTTGGAAGCCACTTGAGGCAGAAAAATCTCATTCTATTCCTCTCTTCCTCACTGAGGCTTTTTTGAGACCTGTTTCAATATGTCTTGTGCGCCACAACCAGAGGAGCAGAAACAAAGCACATTGCTTCCATTACGTGTCTGGAAGGTGCAGCATCGAACTAGAAATGCTTGTCTTCTTTTCAGATTTGCAGAAGAAAAGACTCAAAAGCAGGAAGAGAGCTGCCTGGGGAAGGTTATTCAAGGTTGTCCAGATTTGAAGAAAGGTATTGCTTTATAGCGAAATATTGCAACGTATTCACAAGCTAATCCAGTGTCTACCTGAAGCCAAGGTACTCACTGAGCTAAATTCAGCTGTGTCTGCAGGTGACATTGAGTGTCTGCACTCGGTAATGAGACCGGACCTTGAATGCCTGCTGAGCAGATCCTCATGAAGTCCAACAATGCCTGGAAGGCAAGCAAAGCACAGATTCAACCCAAATCCCCTGAACAACCTCAGTCATTCTTCAGCTGTTCCTGCCTTGTATTGCTTTATGTTTGCAGGGTCTTTGTAGACAAGCATAGTTGGTGTTGCCTTCCGATGTTAAACATTGCTTTCTTCTCTCAATACACTTTTTGCATTTCCTTGCCCTGGAGCAAATCCTTTGGGAACTGCAAAGCCTGCAGTAATAGGTCACAGCTGTGTAAATAGACTTAGCCATATTTTATATCTGCCATATTTCCAGATTCTTCCCAGGGTCACTGTCATTATCACAGGAGCTACCAGCAAGGACCAGTTACCAGCAACACAAGTTGCTGGTAGCAACTGTAATACCAGCTACCAGCAGCATTTTCCCTCCCAGATATCATTCACTTGGTGACAAGAAGAGCTGGTGCAAAGCATCAGGACACCAGCATACCAAAGTCATCTGTACTAAGAACTGTGCATGTATGGAGGCCCACACAACTCCCATTAATGGATGAGAACACCATTGTGCAGCAAATACTGAAAACAACCTGTTTTGATGAGTGCGACAATATCCTTTCTATTCAAAAGACCCTAGGCTGAAATTTGTTTGCAGAAACATTTGAGCTGGAGAAGACTTTAAATTCTGAGACGTCGATGTTACCAATGGTTTGACGATGAAGACTTCTGCTGTGATTACTCTGTGAACCAGGGGAAATAAGACTCCTCAGACCAGGCACAGAAACAAAGCTGTAGAAGTCGCTTGAGAAGTGGAGCAGGCAGTTGTGTAATGACTTGAAAGCTAGGGGATCATGCAAGCAGTGATATCTGCACTACACACAAGGAATTCAATCCCTCCTCCCAAATAAGGGCTCTTGACAGATTATAACACTACATTCTGGGCAGAGAGATATTGTGTGTCTGATGCCTAGACTTTTATTGAAGTCCAGGATTACGAACTGTAAGTCATTTAGCCCACTTTAGATAAGTATCACTTTCAAATCGGATTATAATTTGCAAAGGCACAACATGTTCAGGGCAAAACTGTGTCAGATGCCAAGATAAGGATTCCAAGAGGCACTGCTGCATGGTAGCTTTGCAGACAAGGAGCCAGAGTACTGGGAACATCGTCATAACACATGCACTGACAAAAGAGGCCTTTTTCTTAATTCAGCTCGGGACAAAGGTGATTTATCAGACATCCCAAGGCAATTGCCACAGAGAACAGGGGAAGCCTGTGTGACATGCAGCTGTTTCTGGTTACTTGTCATGCTTTGGCACACATATATGTTATTAATCCCGCTATTGTCAAGTCTTCTTTTCCCTTGTGTTGTGTGAAAAGCTACAGCATTCACCACTGTGCCAGTGACTGTCCTTTAGTGCATTTCCATTTTCCATTCTCCCACATGATGCATCCATCTATGTCCTGTGAAACAAAGAAAGAGGATAGCCACCAGCTCTGAGTCAGAGGGGTGCTGGATGCCACAGGCAGCTTCCCAGAGGTCTCTCTAGCATGACAAGCAGGCATGATTTGCCAGCTTCACAGAAAACCTGGAATTTGAATAAAGGAAACACAGATCCCCCTCCTGCCCCTGCTCCTCTCAGAGATGTCAATGGAGTGAGTCAGTGATGAGCTGCTGCCACTGCATCATCACTGCAATCACTGGGGAAAAGCCCGAGTCACAGGGAGAAGCTTAAGCCATTGAGTTGCTCTTCACCACAGTGCTGAGGCAGGCAGGGGAGGATGACATCCAGCAGTCGGCTCAGAAGCAATTCCTTAGCAGGATTAAGCTGCTTTGAAGAAAAGGCCTCTCCATTCTCTGGAGTCCCTTCCCTGCCAAGCTGTGCATTGACCTGCAAGAGGTTAAAGTCACCCTCAGCCTGATGAGAGAGATTTGGCTACAGCATTTTAGGCTTTGATGCCACGGAGAAAAAGGGTAATAGTGCACAGACTCACAGCTGTGGCTCAATTTTATGACCAGCTAGGTGTGCAGACACAGAAAGGAACTGGAAGATTTGGATCCAGTTATTGGCTCTGCCAGAGTGAATTGGTCAAATCATTGACACCCATTTTTTTATCCTATCCTATCCTATCCTATCCTATCCTATCCTATCCTATCCTATCCTATCCTATCCTATCCTATCCTATCCTATCCTATCCTATCCTATCCTATCCTATCCTCTTCTATCATATTTACAAGCCATTGCTGAGGCATCATCAACATACTGTAAACCACTGATCAGGCTTCACCTAACCTATGTACCTTGGGAACACAACTTTCCTCCAAGACATGCTCAAAAAAACCCTCAGTATTTGCCTGCCAACTTTAGGTGATGAGCTATAAGGAGATCTAATCCAAAGCAAGACTATGGAGCAGGTGGCTAAGACCAGATTTGTCCTGCTTATCTTATCAGTAGGTCTGAATTCCAGACCATGAAATGTCATTCCATGACAGTATGTCATTTGTGCTTTGGAAATCTTATGGTATAGGAACACTGGAGAATATTTAGGGGCTTGTGGTATGTGGGAAAAGGTAGAGAAGAGGAACATATTGTTGACGTCATCTGTATCTTCCTAAACTCCACATAGTTATTCTGTGGAGCAGGAGACTCTGCATGTTGTATTCCTAAGAAGAAATGCTCAAGGGATTATTATCTGATGGAGTTATTTATTTGAACCTGGATTGTTTCTCCTTGACCTGAGTTCTCTATTCTATTTTACTCAGGCACCTGCACTTAACTATTAAATTTTTCAAGGATCCACCATTTCTCTTGATTTATGGGATGAGAGTGACAAGCCTGACTAATCGCTATTTATCTCAGTCTATGACACCAAACTTTCCAAAAGGTAAAGGAGGAGCTGTCATGAGAGTCATGGTCCCTTCGGAATGATTTTGATATGGAAGCTGAATTTATATTATCCATCCCCACTCATGATAGAATTAATTTCTGTCTATACCTAGAAACTGTGGGTATCATGGCTTTCTGCCATACCAGCAAGAACATCAGATTCCAGAAGCTCAGATCCCCTATACTGAGCATTTATTCCTACTGTCACTAAATAAAACCCCCTCCTGTTTCAGTTCATTGTCTAAAGCCAGTTTCTTCTATAGGGACATCACAGTCCTGAATTTTCCTGGGTCATCATAACTGAAGAAGACTCACAACAGGGCTCACTGTGGCCCAGTCTCCCCCTTCATGTAAAGGAAGCACTAATCCTTAGCCTTAGGGTAGCATTAACTCATGTTTACATAGTGCTAAGTGTTAATTACTAAGTCAAGCTGCTGCTGAAGGGAACAAAAGGCCTTGGCTTTCTGAATAATAGGGCAAGCAATTCTTGGAAGACTCCCACAGCCTATTTGACAGATGCACAGTGTGACATGGCATGTAGGAAACTGCAACCATGTTTTGCTTTAAGTCACATAACTAATTAAACTCACGAGTTGGCTCAAGCTTCACCGAATAATATGGTGCTTTGGAAGGAAAACTGAAAGCTCTGTGAATAGCTGAAGCTCTGAAGATGAGGATTTGCTGATGAGAGCTACAAAGACAGCATCAGTAGTTATCAAATGGTGACTGTTTACATTTTGGCAGATTTTTTGGTTTTAAAAGAAGGAGAGGCACAAAGAAGTGGTCATTTCCCTTTTACGAACTATTACTGTATCTACAATACAGCAGCATGCAAACCCACAATATAATTAGGACTACACTGAAGATGTTAGCAGCAAAGTAAGAGACAGTCCCTGTTTCAGTGAGAAAGGTCAATGTCTTCTACTCTGCAGCTGAGGAGAGCAGGGAGCACAGAGCATGGCTACAGGTTTCCTTGCGATTCAGAGGTGCTTGGTACCTTCATTGGAGGCAATCCTGTCATGACCAAGAGTATGCTATTAGGCTAATAGATTTCTTAGATGATATTTTATTACCATCTTAAGTAACAGAAACAACTGGGATTGTGCCATACAAATAACCATCCTTTCTGCCCAGTTATGGGGTTATCTTCTTTAAACTGAAAACAGTGAATGTCAGCAGGCAGACAAGGTGCTAACCTGGCTTTTTATGCATACACCATGCCTCAGAACAAGAGTTGAGCCAGAATATTCTAAAGGTAAATGTTTTACAAAACAGGAGTGTATTTCAACTTGGAAACACAGGGAGCGAGGTATCTGCCTATATGGGCATCATTTCTACTGTGAAAAGGGTAAATGATCCTAAGAGACATATTGTACATTCATGTAAATGTGTCCATGGTCACAATTTTATCATTGGACTCTAGTAATATTTGTACTGCTTTCAGCTCCATCACAGCCTCTCCCCCTGCCCAGTTTATCTTCACACAGACACACCTTTCGCTCCTCATTTTAAAGGTACCCCTTCAGCAAATTGAAAGAACATCAGCTTTAAAGCAAGACACCAGGAAAGCCTTGCATGGATCTAAGGTGAGATCGTGCTGGGAAGTCAGTGCTATTCTTTTCATTCTTGCCAGGGGAGTTTTAGTGCTCAAAAAGAAGGAGACAAATGTCTTTATTATTATTTCTTGTTGCTTTTATCATTAGCACTACTGCTTAAGCTGTATCACTTGCATTAGTAATAGTATTAGTAGTAGCAGTAGCAATAACAGTAGCAACAAGAGCATCATTCGTAGGAGCCATAGTCATGACTTCAGCTTTACCCTTATCTGGAGAATAAATCTCTTAAAGCATCTCAGCTTAGCTGCACTGGCAAACCCAGTTAAGCCTGGGGAGTGTGGGTAACTGATGATGCATGCCTGCTTGAAGTCAGTATGACATCTCTAGCCCACTTCCATAGGTACCAAGACACTATCAGATGGCAACTGCACTTAGAGCTAAACTGGGCAACACCAGAGATGGAAAACCAAAATGCACTTGAATGAGTAGGGGAGGAGCACAAGGAGATCCTCCTTTGAAGCGTACAGGGTCTGCTCGGATTTACTGTCACCAGTTAACTGGTTCTGTAAGGCAACCACTTATGTGTAACTGATAGTTAGTAAAAAGAATTATTTGATGATTATCCCATTGCCTTTCCATTACTGGCCTGACCTGATAAGAAACAGCTTCCCTATCCATCACATCTGTGACCGTTCTAACTGAACTCATTTTTCAGACCACTATCAGCCAGCCTTGGCTATTTTTACTCCTAGATTTATGAGCCAAATTCATTCCCTAAATTCAATTCTCTTTGATGAAAGCTTTTTCAGAGATTTTTTTTTTTCATCCTTCCTCCATTGTCTGTGAGTTATGCTTTACCTTCTCTGTCCCACATGCAAGCCCTGGAAGGTTATCTGCACCTGCAGGGAGATTGCATTGCCTTCCTATATTTCTTTTAACTACTGAAGTTATTATTTTCAGGGGAAAAAATGTTTTTCTTTTAGATCTCACCATAAGGTTCAGGAAGTCTTTAAACAAGGCAAAATCTCTGTTTGTGTAGGTGGGTTTATTCCTCCTCCTCAATAGACCTTGGATCTCTGAGTTTCTGTAGAAGTGAGGACATGAGTCAATTACGTGCTGAAGGATGCTCACCATTCACTTGCATTTCTTCTTCAATCACCCATTAATACCTGCAGCAGACTTGGATACTGCTATCTGTGATAGGCACTTTGCATCAGTTTGAATAGCAGACTAAGAGTGCAAGTGAAAAATAACTTCCACAGAAGGAAAGGGATGTCCTCAGGAAAAAAAGAATATTAAATTCCACAATAACTCAAACATCTACTCAGCTGGAAATGTCCTGTTTCTCCCCATGAGCCTTATGCAGGGATGTTGCTGCAAGTCCCTTTCCCAGAGATGAGGTTTGTGTTTGAGGAAATTTAGCTACCTCCCATTGAAAGGGGAGACAAACAAGCTGCACATACAGCTCTCTGACTGAGAGATGTGGTAGTGATGAGTCTTTGGAGACACTTGGTGACATGTTTTAGTAGTCGATTTGGCAGTCCTGGGGTAATGGTTGGACAACCTAGCTGATTCTGTGATTCTCCATTTAAAGAACTAGACCATATCCTGGCTGTGTAAAATGTACTTTTGAGACAGAAAGCCCAGCTGTGCCCAGAAAACACTCCCTGAAGGAGGAAAATCCAACACAGGCCAGACTTCTGCACTCCCAGACACCCAAAATCTGGCTTTGGCTGTGAGAAATTGGCTTTTGCCTATCCTTGCTTACATTCCTCCTTGGATTATTGAACTAAATTGCTTTAATGAATTTGAATTTCTTATTACATTCCTCTCAGTCAGCTATCTCAGCTGCTTCAGTAGCTTGACAAGGCAAACACTGAAGGTCAAACCTCTCTCCAGACCCTCTTTGCAACATATAACAAGGTGGGAAAACTGAGGAGGGATATTACCCGATATTGCCAACCCTGACATTCAAAAGTCTGGATCCAGACCTGCCTGCAGAGAAAAGACTGCTGGGTCTCCTCTGCTGTTTGCATGGTGCAGGTGAATTGAAACAAAGGGCCAGGTCAGAAGGTGTCAGACCCTGTAGAGACCTACAAAAGTCATGTCAGACCTAGAATTTGTGACTTAGAAGTTTCCTGACATCAAGGAATGCCTCTTCCCACTGAATCTGCAGCTAATATATAGGATCAATGGAGACCCTTTGCTTAGCAGTGCTCGGTTGTGTACAAGGGAACACAAGCATTGCCCAAGCCCCAGGAGATATGGTTTTGTCTTTTGCTTTCATCAGAGTACAGACATTCAAAACCAAAAGCCCATGATCCCATGTGGTTTCAGGTGATGCCTGCAAGGCAGAGATTTAGACCCTCAATTCTGACTTTTCAACTCTTTTATTGTTTCTAGATTTTTCCCAAAAAGCAGTAGCCTTTGTCTTGATTTTAAACATCACAACTGCTATTAAACAAAGAGAAAAACCTAAGCAAACAGAAAGAAATAATTCTGTGCAGAAACCAGGTCACTCCTACTTTCATGGCTGTTCTCAGTTCCTGTTCATAAAGCTCATACTCCAGCCCTGAGTGGTGAAGACCTGGCAGGAGATAGCAGTAATGCACTGGCCCCCCACCCTAAGCAATCTCTCATCATACCATGGCATTATAACATACTGCTGTGCTGAAACATTGCAATCCTCTATTCCAAATCCCAAACATACCAAGATCTGGCCACAAGACTGACCTGATTTAAAACACCTGAAAGGTTATACGTGATGTGCTGATTACCCTCCTCTGCTCAGCAGCAGTTTGGTGGGGAAGGAGGTGACTTTAGGAGCAACCGGCCTGTAGGAATGGGGAGAAGAGCAGGAGCCATCTTGCTACAGGGCACAAACAAGTGCCCTGTAATAAAAGGCTTGAGATAAAGACTCTGCAGTGATAAACAGCGCCTCCTTTTCCCCCAGAAGTTGCCCTCAGCTCCTTATTTAAAGCCAATCCCCTTTGGCCATCCTGCTGTGTCTTCCTAACCAGCTTCTCATTGTTCCTTCTGGTCTTCTTACTGCTGTTGTCCTATACTGTACCCTTCCCTATGTCTGCTATGGACTGTATGTTTGTATGAGAACCCCACTAGAGATTACTTTTTAGGAAGCAGTTGAATTTGTGGAAAACACACAAAACAGTGTGTTTTGTGTTTGTAGAACAAGAAAGCTTCTGTGTCCTCTCCCTTGTTCCTCCTCCCTCCATCCCAGCAGCGCACAGCAAGGCTGGGTTGTCCACCAAGTAGCTCCCTAACAGTGTCTCCTCATGGGAATGGCCCCCTCAGACAGACCAGAACAGAGATGCTTTCTGGGCCCTGGTACACCCCTCCTTTGTCTACACCCCACACATACCCTTCATCCCATTCATCACCTTGTGTGCTGAGTCTCACTCACCACTTTCTGCTTAAGGAGAGACACACATGGCAAGGGGTTGGAATTAAATGATCTTAAGGTCCATTCGAACCCAAACTATTCCATTATTCTATGATTCTATGGTGACGGTGCCTCATCCAGCTCTTAACATCTCAGGTGCTCTTTTTGCCCTGGGAGGTATTGCTTAAGTAAATTAATCTCTGCCAGAACATGTGGACTGCTACAAGGATAGCTGAGGACCATGGGAATTGGTTTTACTATTCTGCAGTGGTGTGGACCTTTGTTAGGATTAATCCTCTGCATTACACTGATCTGCTTCTCACTGAATAGGCTTTGATTGATTAAGGATGTAACTGTTTCTCACACTTCCACTAACCTTCTTAACCTTGGCATCAAGAAAAGTACCGAGACGCTCAGGGAAAGATCTGCAAACATGTATCTCCATGATCAGGCCTGATAAGCCCAGATACTTTTGGTTTGCTGGTATAAATATCTGCTAAAAAACTGCATTCTGAAGAAAGCAGGACTGTCTGTGGCAAGCTCTGCCCTGTCTGATGCTGTTTCTCAGGCCAATTGAAACAACTGAACTGTAGCTTCCCAAAACCCAGACTATTCCTGGTCTACTCCTATAGCCCAAGGAGCTGGGCTCTGGGCCAAGCAATTCTTCCAGTGAGGGGACAATCTTCTCAGGACACAGTTGTAGTGGAATCACTCTGGTTTTGCCCTATCAGCCTCTTGCCTATGTCTCTGCAGTATTACTTTAGAACCCTTGCGAGCTCAACAGCCTCAGCACAAACTTCTGTCAAAGAACTTCTGGCTTAACAGTGGCCATGGGAAGATTCTTTTTGCTCCCAAATACCATGCTGTCAGGCACCCTGTGGGGTGTGAGAGGATGTACATTCGAATTTACTTGTGATTTTCCAGGAATTGAGAGCTGTTGGAGCTCAGCAATTTCATTTTAATGACTGGCATGCCAAAAGGATGAAAAGACATGGTGTTAGCCTATTATCTCTAAATCATTTTATTTCAAGCTAAGGTAAGAGCAAATAGTAGTAATACCAGACAGAGTACGCAGTGTAGGAATAGATAATACAGTTCACAGAGATGTTTCTATAAATATACTACTTTCTAGTCTAGCAGGTTTCAAAGTTTCTTTCACACTCTGTGATTCAGCTAATAAGCTGAAAGATGCTTCTCAGCCTTCTTATTCAAGGACTCACACAACCCATTCACCATCTGGCTGCCTCACAAAAGGCAACCCATGTATAGAGCCCTTCTCTCGCTTATAATTTAAGTTTGCAGTTTCTGTGGATACAAAGATTTCCTACTAGGTCAAGTAGAGTGTTCTATCCCCACACCATGGCCTGGCCCCTCTAGCATTCAATAGAGTACAGTCTTTAAATCAAATAGTCAATAAAGATATTTAATGAATATTCCTGTGTTCAGGAATAAATTATTAAACCACTGTAAAAGAAAATTATCTTATTCCCTATGATGGCCACAGTCAAATGCCAGAGTGAAGCCTCGTTATTTGTCTTCAGATTCTACAGAGTCATTGTATTGGGTTCACACTGAAAGGTTTTGGTAGCAGGGAGGTTATAGGGATGAGAAGCCGCTAGAAACTTCTTCTATGTCTGACAGAACCAATGCAGCCAGCTTCAAGATGGACCTAGTGTTGGCCAAGGCCAAGCCCATCAGCAATGGTGGTTGTGCCTCTGGGATAATGTGTTTAAGAAGGGAAAAACACTACTATGTAGGATAGGAGCAACTTCAGCCAGAGAGAGGAATAACAGTATGCGGGAGAAATAGCCGTGCAGACACCAAGGTCAGTAAAGAAGGAGGCACTGGAGCAGACATTCCCCTGCAGCCCATGGTGCAGACTATGGTGAGGTAGGGTGAGGGTCATGGAGGTCCACAGGGTCAACAGGACTGTGGATCAGCTAGAGGAGTATACTCAGGACCAGATACACTCAGGTTTTGAGTATCTCCAAGGATGGAGACTCCACAAACTCTCTGAGTGGCTGGTTCCAGAGTCTACACCCCTCAACCTCTCCTCTTCCGATAGAAGTGCTTTCTCTTATGTTTAAGTTAAATTTCCTCTATTTCAATTTCTGTAATTTCTTTTTGTCCTGTCACTGGGCACCACCAGGGACATCTTGGGCAACACAAGAGAGTTCCACCACATCACTTCACCGCATTAGATAAGATCTCCCTGAATCCTCTCTTCTTGAGGCTGGATAGTCCCATAGGAGCCTCTTGTCATGTGTTAGATGCTTCAACATCTGAACCATCTTTGTGGCCCTTCAATGGACTCATCCCACTATACCTATGTGTCTCTTGTACTGAGGAGTCCAGCACTTCTGGGGGTCTCACCAGCACTGGATAGAAGTGAAAGACCCTTGAACTGCTGGCAACACTCCACCTAATACAGCCAAGGAGGCTGTTGGCCCTTTTTTCGCTACAAGGGCATATTGCCAGCTCATATGCAATTTGTTGTCCACCAGGACCTCTAGTTCTTCCTCTGCTAAGCTGCTTTCCAGACCCCAGAAAGGGGTAAGAGTTGGTATTTTCCTTTCTTGAACTTCATGAAGTTCCACCAGCCCATTTCTCCAGCCTACTGAGATCCCTCTGAAAGGCAGCACAACCCTCTGGACCCTCAAATATGCCTCCCAGTTTTGTGTTCTGTACATAATACAGGAGACTCAGAAGTCTCATGCAGGACAACTCAGTTCTACTCATAGAGCCTGCAGAGTGAGAATTAGGCATCACAGAAAATAACTTCAGGGGCCCAAGTTTCTCATTAGTTCTGGATCTGAGAATTGCTCTCCCTGTCATATCTTGTTATCCTCTGCTGCTCACTGAAAAGACCATATTTAAATATCACAGCCCTGGTGCATACACTTTATTTCAGCCTCCCTGCATCTTAATATTATTAGTATTGATTTTCTGACATTCTGCAGCAGAGATGGCAAAGGGGTCTCTCTGCCCGACGTCCTCTGCACAGCACTCGTGCATCATTGCTTTTGCAGCTACGAAAGCCTCATCCCAGTTTACCACATTCCCTCCAATGTGCTGTCAATAAACCTTGAAAACAAGCCACCTTATAGCTCTTGTCTTTAACTGTTTGCTTCGGTCTGTATTCATCTCATTGGCTTGTCTCTGCTAACTGAAGTTAACCTCTGCAAGGAAGCAGTGAGATTCCACTTCTGCCCTTGCAGCTGGTCAGAGAAGGGCAGAATGAGTGCAGATGAGCACTTTGTGAATCTAGGGCACATTTCTCTCCCTCTTCTGCCCTTTGCAGGAGCTCCATTAGAAGAACCTCATTAGGAATCCTCACTCGTGGCAGCTTCAAGCCATCTGTTGCTACAGAGGAAAGTGCTTGTTGGAAGTATTTGTTTTCCTAAATAGCTCCTGAGCAGTTGGTATTGTCTGGCGTTTGGGGTGCTCCTGGTTGGTCTTCAGACAGGACCTGTCTTACCAAACACTTTCAGTTGTGAAATTTACTAAAACACACCCATCCTCAGGATCTGGCTGGATCCCGGCATGTGTTCAGTTGAAACTACAAATGCCTTTCCTGGAATCAGAACAGAACTGATGCTCCTAAATTCTTTCTCCACAACTAAAATGGTCCCAACCAAACAGCTTGCAGAGCTCAGAAGTTCCTGGTGTCATGGATTATGGATCATAGAAGCCTGTGTGGAGACTTCATAGCAGCCTTCCAGTATCTGAAGGGGGCCTACAAAGATGCTGGATAGGGACTCTTCATCATTGACTGTAGTTATAGGACAATAAGTGATGGTTTAAACTTAAACAGGGGAAGTTCAGGTTAGATATAGGGAAGAAGCTCTTTACTGTGAGGGTGCTGAGGCACTGGAACAGCTACCCAAAGAAGTGGTGAATGCCCCATCCCTGGCAGTGTTCCAGGCTAGGTTGGACAGAGCCTTGGACAACACGGTCTAGTGTAAGGTGTCCCTTCCTGTCTCTGCCCCTGCCCATGTCAGGGGGGATGGAACTGGATGATCTTAAGGTCCTTTCCAACCCAAACCATTCTATGATTCTAAGATTCTGTCACTGCCCACCTCACAACCAGTGGTTTCTTTTGCACTACAGAAGAATATGTTGCTCCTCTCTGAGGAGATGGGGCTGTGCTAAGAGGGCTTCTGTCCCACTTTTCTGCAAGACAAGAATATTTTCTTTGTAATCCATTAGCAGTAGACCCATGGGGACCCTTTAGCCCTTCCGGTGATGGGTGAAAAAGCTTGCAGGACCTAAGAGCCCAGATAGTGCCTCTATGTCTAGGAAGGCAGGATCAAGGTATACTTAAATTATTCACTCTAATCAAATAATCAATGCCACTGCTTTAGGATCCCCTTCCAACAGAAAGCATTCACAGCCCTCTGTGTCAACCCCTAGATAGAACCACGGGGAAGGTGGTGAGCATCACAACCAGCTTTCTTCCAGGATTAATGAAAGAAGGAAACAAACCTGGAACCACTGTTCGAAGCACAAACCACTGGCTATTTCGCAATGGACTGATGGGAGAGGCACTCCACAGGACCTTTGTTAATAGAAGCAGCCACAGGATGGCAAATGGATAGGCTGGGAAAGAAACAGAAGAAAGAGAAATACCGATGGTATGACCCTGAGAACAACAGGGAGAGATGTGGTGCTGCACTAATTGCAAAGAAGTTATGAACTGAGCAAAGACACTGACACCTGCCACGTTTGGAGAAATGGTGTATTGTAAATTCATTAGAAAATTTCAGGCTGTGTTAAAGAAGCATATTTAGTTTATAATGAATCAGTGATAAATATATCAATAAAATAAATCTGAATAGAATAATAAACAACAGAACTAATAAATTAAGTCCAGTAAGAACAAGAATAAAGGGATAGGAATACACCAGATTCCTTGGGCACCATAGCAGGATGGTCTTTGACTTGCAGAACTCGTAAATTTAGCTACTTTTCATTTTGGTAGTCAGTTCAGAGTTATTACAGAAGCTGGGCTACAGGTAAAGTTGAATTTGTAGAGGCTCAGGAAGACTTTAAAGTAAGGAAAGAGCTACAAATGCCTTTAAAAATAATAGCAATAATTTAGGTTGGAAGCAAAACTTGACCATCTATCCTCTGAATAAAGAAAAGCCAGATTCAAAGATAGATCAAGATGCTCTAGAGCTTTTCCAATCAGGCTTTGATAATATTGAGGTTAGTACTGGGTCAACCTGTTCCAGGGCTTAACCATTTTCTTTGTTATTCATTTTTACCTGATGCTTAATGGGAATATCACTTGCTACAGCTTGTGTATGTTGCTGCTCATCCATTTGCTGTACAGTTCCAACTGGAGCCTGCCTCCATCTTCTCCATAACCATATAATGTGGAAATCATAGACTCATAGAATGGTTTTGGTTGGGAAGGACATGAAGATCATTTAATTCCAACCCACAATGGTCCCATCTTTTTAGAATCATAGAATAGTTAGGGTTGGAAAGGACCTTAAGACCATCTAGTTCCAACCCCCCTGCCATGGGCAGGGACACCTCACGCTAAACCATATCACCCAAGGCTTCGTCCAACCTGGCCTTGAACACCACCAGGGATGGAGCATTCACAACCTCCCTGGGCAACCCATTCCAGTGCCTCACCACCCTAACAGGAAAGAATTTCCTCCTTACATCCAATCTAAACTTCCCCTGTTTAAGTTTTAACCCATTACCCCTTGTCCTGTCACTACAGTCCCTAATGAAGAGTCCCTCTCCAGCACCCCTATAGGCCCCCTTCAGATACTGGAAAGCTGCTATGAGGTCTCCACGCAGCCTTCTCTGCTCCAGGCTGAACAGCCCCAACTTTCTCAGCCTGTCTTCATATGGAAGGTGCTCCAGTCCCCTGATCATCCTCGTGGCCCTTCCCTGGACTTGTTCCAACAGTTCCATGTCCTTTTTATGTTGAGGACACCAGAACTGCACACAATACTCCAGGTGAGTTCTCACAAGAGCAGAGCAGAGGGGCAGGATCACCTCCTTCAACCTGCTGGTCACGCTCCTTTTGGTGCAGCCCAGGACATGGTTGGCCTTCTGGGCTGCAAGCGCACACTGAAGCTGGCTCATGTTCATTTTCTCATCAACCAGCACCCCCAAGTCCTTCTCCGCAGGGCTGCTCTGAATCTCTTCTCTGCCCAACCTGTAGCTGTGCCTGGGATTGCTCCAACCCAGCTGTAGGACCTTGCGCTTGTCAGGGTTAAACTTCATGAGGTTGCCATCAGCCCACCTCACAAGCGTGTCAAGGTCCCTCTGGATGGCATTCCTTCCCCCAAGCGTATCAACCGAACCACACAGCTTGGTGTCATCGGCAAACTTGCTGAGGGTGCACTCAATCCCACTGTCCATGTCAGCGACGAAGATGTTGAACAAGACCGGTCCCAACACCGATCCCTGAGGGACACCACTCGTTACTGGTCTCCAGCTGGACATTGAGCCATTGACCACAACTCTTTGCATGCGGCCATCCAGCCAGTTCTTTATCCACTGAGTGGTCCATCCATCAAATTGATGTCTCTCCAATTTAGAGACAAGGATGTCATGTGGGACAGTGTCGAACGCTTTGCACAAGTCCAGGTAGATGACATCAACTGCTCTACCCCTGTCCATCAGTTCTGTAGCCCCACCATAGGAGGCCACCAAATAGATCAGGCAGGATTTCCCCTTAGTGAAGACATGCTGGCTGTTGATTTTCATGTGCCTTAGCATGCCTTCCAGGAGAATCTGCTCCAAGCTTTTGCCAGGCACAGAGGTGAGACTGACTGGTCTGTAATTCCCTGGGTCATCCATTTTCCCCTTCTTGAAAATGGGGGTTATATTTCCCTTTTTCCAGTCGTCGGGAACTTCACCTGACTGCCAGGATTTCTCAAATATGATAGCCAGTGGCTTTGCAAATTCATTCACCAGCTCCTTCAGGACCCGTGGATGGATCTCATCAGGACCCATGGACTTGTGCACGTTCAGATTTTTAAGATGGTCTCGCATCAGATTGTCTCCTACAGTGGGCCCAAGGTCTTCATTCTCACAGTCCCTGTGTCTGCCTTCAAAGACTTGGGTGGTGCAGTCAGAGCCTTTGCCAGTGAATCATAGAATCATAGGATCGTTAGGGTTGGAAAGGACCTTAAGATCATCCAGTTCCAACCCCCCTGCCATGGGCAGGGACACCTTACGCTAAACAATATCACCCAAGGCTTCATCCAACCTGGCCTTGAACACTGCCAGGAATGGAGCATTCACAACCTCCCTGGGCAACCTATTCCAGTGCCTCACCAACCTAACAGGAAAGAATTTCCTTCTTATATCCAACCTAAACTTCCCCTGTTTAAGTTTTAACCCATTACCCCTGAAGATTGAGGAAAAGAAGTCATTCAGAACCTCAGCCTTTTTTAGTGCTAGTACAGTTCTACCGAACACCAACTGAGCTGCACTGAGTTAAAACAAGGGGACAAATCCATTTCTCTTCTCTGGATTCACAGTGCTGGATTTTTTTCTCATCCTCAGTGTAATAATTTTTCAATGGCCCTGAGTCATTTCCCGACTTTCTTTTCTTTACACGTGGATCTCAGCATTGCCTTTCATGATGCACAGAAAAAGAACTATTTAATACCTCGTATCCCAGCATCTACTTACTCGTGGTACCTCACTGGGATATTGCCATGGAAACAGGGAAAGTTTGAAATAAAAGTGAATATGCTTGCTTTGCTTATTTTTCAGTAGGGACTTCAAGATTTACTGCAGTATAAAACAAGCTGTGTACCATCTGCTTATTGAAAATTGAATGCAAGTGTTTCTTTCCTTTCTTCTGGACCTCTAAATCTCTGCCACAGAGTATTCCCTCAGAAGCATCCTTAGAGGTGGTGCACGAGTTCATGTAGCTTCCTGTCTAGAAGTTAAGTAGATGAGAAATACCTTTGTCCTTCAGATATGGGTGACACAGATGAGGAACAGACTGAAGTAGAATGGAAGGCAACATGTATTGGAGACAAGCAGAACCATGAAAACAGTGGCTGGAAGTGAATCTAGGCTGTGTAAGTTATTCAAATTCCAAACTAAGCTTTGAGAAAGGTAATTTTTTTACATATGATAGCGGTGTGTAGGAGTCTTCACAAATACACCAGCGTCATTCTTCCCCTCTGTGGCCGTTTTCCCTGTGAATCAATTGAGTCAAGCACCACTGAACTGGAGAGTTGAGTCCTCTGTTCTTTGCAGGGGAAGCAGCAGCACGTGCCTCCCAGATGATGTGACTGTGATTTATTCAGACTGCCTTTTAGTAAGGGGCAGAAGAGCATAGGTTTTGATAGAGTTGGTGGAGATAAACAGTCACAACATCTATGTAAGCTATCTGGAGAAGGCAAAGGGTACAGCGACATTTCTCCCCACTGCCTGCTGAGGTCTGTAAAGCAGGACAAGGGGTAATGGGTTAAAACTTAAACAGGGGAAGTTTGGATTGGATATAAGGAGGAAGTTCTTTCCTGTTAGGGTGGTGAGGCACTGGAATGGGTTGCCCAGGGAGGTTGTGAATGCTCCATCCCTGGCAGTGTTCAAGGCCAGGTTGGAGGCCTTGGGTGATATGGTTTAGTGTGAGGTGTCCCTGCCCATGGCAGGGGGGGATGGAACTGGATGATCTTAAGGTCCTTTCCAACCCTAACTATTCTATGATTCTATGATTCTATCTGTCTCTAAGTTATATGCCAAAGAAGAGACCTAAGTTCATCTTAGAAGGTGGTTAGAAGGAAGTTCATTTCTTTTCATAGAATCATAGAATGATTTGAGTTGGAAGGTACCTTAAAGATCACCCAGTTCCAGCCCCCTGCCATGGGCAGGCACACCTTCCACTAGACCAGGTTGCTCAAAGTCCCATTAAACCTGGCCTTGAATTCTGGCCTTTTCACACCCTTGCTTTACAGTTGTATTGAGATCCCCATTAAGGAAAACTTTTGGCATCATGAATGCTGCTTTTATTACCCAGACACCTACCTGTCAACAACCTGTCTTTCTGATGCTGTTTATTGCTGTCTGCACTAGCACCAATTGTGACACACAGGGAAATCCCCCCTGACTTGAGGAGATAGCCCAGACCCACCACTGAGCCTCCAGCAGCTTCCCAGGCAAAATGCAGCAGCACTGATAAGTGCATTTATTTCTTTGCTTTCCCCAGCCCTTTCCCAAGTCAGTGGTCAAAGAGCTTGCATTTCCTCATGCATTTCCATGGAGCTGGAATGTCAAACAGAGACTGACTTGCAATGGTCTATATGTACAGGGTCACCTCTTCCTCTAGAAGTAGAGGGAACAACCCTCTGTCTTGCTCAGCATGTAACATGGCTTCACAGGCAGCTCACGAGGCTGCAACCATTGCAGGGCTACCCATTTCCTGCATGACTTAACCTTTCCCTGAGGTGTCCCAGTGGAGAAGAGGTGTTCGGGTAGCAGTTGCAACCAGATTGTGTTTTCTGTTGCTGTTGCTTTGGTAATCAGACAGCTACACTAATAATCATGTCCTTACAACCCTGGCTCCTGCTTATCACAGCCTTCTTTGAGAATGAAAGCACATTGTGCCCTGCTCACTCAGCCATCCGTCACTTCGCCGTCCTGAATGATTAATGTCTATCCCCCAGAGCCTGCACACAGCTCTCCCCGGGAGGCAGTGGAGCTATATGTATGATGTTTTATCCCATGGAATATGGGGATGAATGCGTGATCATGACAAGGGAAGTCCAGGGTGCTACAGGAATGTGCAAGAGAGGCCGTGCTTTGCAGGACGTTCATTTTAAGTGTGCTTAGATTATGCTTCATTTAAGCTTCCTCCTAATTCATGAACATCAGGTCAAATCTCCCACTGTGTCCATTTGGAGTGACAGATGTATTATCTCTGGAGAAGTGCGGTTGATATTGAGAGACTATGTTTAAGCAGCAGGGGGGGTGTCTCTGCTTCTGCGGGGTCTCTGCAGGGCTGAGGCGATCCCTGCTTCAGGCCTGCAGCACCTCCCACCCTCCTTCTCCTCCTGGGCATGGACACACAGTCCAGGTGCTGACTCTTTACCTGTTCTAGACAACTGCTCTCCCACCCTTTTCATCCCTGTGGTACCTTCTTTCCCCTCACTTTCAATTATGATCTTCACTACAAACAGCCCTAAGATGATGTTCACTCCCTCCCTGACACATCATCATCAGCAGTTACCTGCTTGTAACCACTTGATGTACTGGGTTAGCAGAATATGGTTCCTCCCCTCCCTTTCTTCTTTCATCCCAAGAAAGCGATGCATAATAGCGTATTAGATTATAAACACTCTGAGGGACCAATTTGCCTCAGTGTTGTCCATTTACAATGCCAAGCTGAACAGCCCCATTTTTGCTTTGTATTAAGCACAACTGCAGTCAAAATAACATGTAATCATGAATATAAGACCAAAGAATAGGAGCCATTTTTCCCAGTGTGTCTGGGTCTGTCCTGAAGAGTTGTGTGTTTAGAACAATCATTGAAGATCTTGAGTTGGGAGAGACCCATAAGGATCACCAAGTCCAACTGCCTGCTCCTTGCAAGGCTACCTAAAGCCAAACCATAGAAGTAGAACTAGCAAAGTGTTGTAACTTGCACTGATTTGCTGGGTTGGCTCAAATAAGCAAAGTTCAGCACCAGTGGAGGCTATGCCTACATTAAACTGCTTAGTGCAATGCTGAAAAAAATTAGGTAAATTCTATTAAATCTGACTAGGTAAATAATTCAAATTGTATTAATTGCTGCTCTATCTAATCCATTCTTTTTCATCACAGCCATATTCAGCTGAGTCCCATCTCAGTGATGCTGGCTTTTACACTACCACCCAACAGTTTGTTTCACATCACCCCACAGGCTCTTGTACCAAAATACAGACTAATTTAACACATCAGTCCAAATATTTCTCTTGTTTACAGTGATATAAATTCAGTGAGTTGAGATCAGATTGATTCTGAAATACAGCTTCCATGCTGTGATAGTCAGAGCCCAAGCACAATGTGGGGAAAGACAGACTAACACAGAAATACAAGCTTGGATCACTCGTACTGCACGTATTCCACACTGGCAACATGAGTCTAAAATGGCAGGAGGTTGCCTTCTTGTTCCATCTCTGCTCCTTGTTTTTCCTTGCCTTTTGGGAAAATCATTTCAACCCACGTTTTTGAGGCAAAAATAGGGACAACATTCCCAAAGAAATCTTGCAGAAGGGTGACTGCATGTCTGAGCAGCCCCCTTTTTATACATGGAATTTCTTGTTAAGAAATAAGGAAAGAAAAGCACAGCAATAGCACTAAATATGTCACCAAGAGTCATAACTCACAGTTTGAGATCAAGGTCACTCACGTTGTGAGTTGGCCTCTTTTCCTCTCACTTCTGTGTACAGCACAGCAAACCTCTGTCCTAAAACTCCACAGATGTGTCAGCATCTTGCAGTTTGTCTCTGCATCCTACTATTCAAAATGCAGCTGGTAACACTCATCAGTACAACAGCGAAACACAAGATAAAAGCTGTTGCTCATGATGCACTGTGCAGCACAGGACACCAGAGGATAGTGTAAACTGTCTTCTTTGCTTAAAAGTCAGCTGCTGGCTCTTGCCTAGAGAAGGACACCAGATTAAGCTGACTGTGGTATGACACACTGAGATGTTCTTCGTGCTCTGTGGCACCAGCAATCTAGCACCTCCTTTAGGACTATCTAGGTCCCCTATAGCAGATATAAGCAAAATGGAGACGGGTCATGAGTCAGGCCTGAAATTTCGTGTGATCAAGATGTACCGTATATTCGCCTTTTATTCAAATCAAAATCTAAGGTTTAGATTTAGGGAACAGTCAGAGCTGTGGGTTGTTCTCTTTGGAAATACCAAGTTCATTCATGTGATCCAAACTGTCACTGTAAAATTGTTTTTTTTTGTGACACAAGAATATTATTGGATGAGGTCTGCAGAAGTAATGTGGCTATCAAAAGGACTTTTTCTTCCTCTCAACTTTGACTAGGAGGTAGAAGGGAAAGATTAACTTCCAGGTGGAGTCCATATAGTCTGAGGTGGTACAGGTCAGTAGTTTCTATCTCTAGCATTTCCAACCTCTTAGAAACCAAGCGACACACTCCCACACCAGTCAAACCTGGAACAAATAACCATAGTGCTAAGACAGGGCAGCTCATCTGAGTCTGCATTAAGCGTTAAAGCTAAGAGCTTCCATTAATAGCCACTATGTAAGTGGCACAGTACATTAACTTCATCTATAGGAACATTTTCTTCCTTTGCTTCAATAGTCAAAATTTCCCAGCAGTAAAATGTTGGAGCCAAAGATAGGCTGAATATAAGTAGCAACTAGTCTTTATAGCTCCTTCAATGGCTCAACTTGGACTAATACACTGCAGGTCTTCCAGACCTTTTTGTTTTCTGCCTTTTAATCAAGTAACAGCTTCTTCCTGGCTCTGAAGATCCTAGAAATGTGCCTTTTATTTCCTAAAACCAGGGCTTTTTCCTTTTAATAGCAGAAATAAAGACATTTCCTTCTCTCAGTTCTGAATGCTTTGGTTTCTGTTTAATTGGGTATTGCTTTGTCCTGGGAGAGTGAGAAACCACTTCAGGGAAGAGCTAATTTACCTTTTCTGTAATGCTCATTATTTTGTACGCTTCCAGTACAATTCCCTCATTTATCCTCTCTCAGAAATCACTGTTTTTACAACGGGCAAGCTGAACTGAAGACATTGCCTTAGGTGAGAAAGATGCAGAGATTTGGTCACAGCGTGATTACAGACACAAACCCATTTTCAGCTCCTGAGATATTTTGTTTGCTGTCAACCAAGTGGTTGATGTGGACTGAGCAGGCTCTTGCATTTTGCTGCAGGATGCTTCATTTCTTTCATCCTCTGAGATGGGACCCAGGCACATGTCAGCAGCCAAACCCTGAGCAATCAGTCATCTGTGACTTTGATTTAGTTTTATACATATATTTATATGCCTATACATGAAAGATTGGAGGGTGCTTTTAAGTCTAACATTCCTGTGGTTGTTAATGTTCAGCACATGAGGTATTCTTCTAATCTTCCTGGGATTCCACTGCACTACCTGGAACCCTTTAAAATCTGGTCTTCTAGACTATATTATTGATTGCTTAATTAACTACTCAAAGGGGATTTCTTTTGCTTGCAAAAGGGGTGGACAGGGTTCAACACCACTTTGGCTTCTCTGTGCATGCTGGGTAAATCAAGATGATAAAATGTGCTGGCAAATACCACTCCAAAAAGAGATTGTTGATTTTAATGACTAACAGAGATGTTGTCTGATGCAGCACAGCAAACGCATGTGGGATTGATTGGGTATATTCATCTCTGTTGCTAAATGGAGATAAATAAATTGTTTTTCTCCTTTCTGTGCCATAATAACTCCTGTCTTCACCATCAGAAAATGAAGTATTTACAAGCATTTTTTTGTTGTTTTAATGTTTCTGGGGACTGAATACAGGGCGCATATAACACTCACTGTGTCCCAACACACGAGATATGTTGGCTTTTAACTCATTTCTAAATGAGTCTCATATACAGCAAGAACAGATGAAGGCTATGATGACAAGCTAATATCACTCTCGTTATAATAAAGAACAGTGACTTCTACCAAGTACTTTCTGCATTAAGGAAATGGTTTCTTCCTCTAAGGCTGCACAAAGTAGTTGGTCTCTTTTCTCACTCCATGTAATGGAAAATTTGCTGCAACCAGTTTTTTCTTGTAATGGTTAACTGATCTCACGGTTCATGTAGACATTTTCTTTCATCAAGGCTGTTGGAAGGAAATATAAAACCTCTGATTCTCTCTGTGAAGCAGGGATCAGCTTCTGGCCATGGCATCATTGGAGAAAAAATTACAAAGAAAAAAAAACAAACAAAAGGAAAACAAAGAAAAAATAAAAAAAAAAGAAAAAGAGAAATAAGAAAAAAAAAAAAAAAAGAGAAAAAAGATGAGATTCTTCCATTCTTGGTAAGAAATGTTTCTCAAATATGAAATATTAGCTCCAGGAACTTAGAATTCTTCCATGAGCAGTATTGTGTAGAAATCACATCGTAAGTGCAAAAGCAGATCCTGTACCTGACTTCACTTGTGACTCATCTGGACAGCAGCAACAGTACAAGTTGCCCAATGCTCCATCCCAAATGAGAGATTGTGCTTGTGCCTCACAGCAACAGAGCTAGAATTATCCTGAGACCCATTTCCCCTCTTTTGATAGAAAGCACTGGATTAACAGCTTTGTGAGGGAAATGCCTCATGTTAGGAGAAGTTACGCGGTTCATTTTGATATCCTAAGATCTTGTCCTTCAGCTCCACAATATTGCAGTGGGGGGAGTCTCAACAGCCAACTCCAGTCTGCCATGTACTGGCTCTGTTCTTAAGCCTCCCCTAAAGCACTTCCCTTTTGCTTATTCTGTGCTGTATTCTTCTGGGAACAGCATGGTTGGGTATCTGATGAAGGTTCATACTTCACTCTGCACGTACTTTTGTCAAAAAAGCTTTTATTGCAATGCAAAATATCTTCTGTATATGACATCTTTCCCCCCCCCCCCCCCCCCCAACCCCCTTAAATTTAATGAGTAATCCTTTCTGGGTTTGTACATTGTGATTCTTGTGTGTATGTATGAATATATATACATATCTATATATCTATCAATCTATAGATATTATATTAATACAATCATATATAAATCTGGACCTATATCATTTTATATATTTACACATATCACTAGTTATATGTGTGTGTGTGCATATACATATATATACATTACATATACACTATATACACATATATGTGCACACACACATATCATATAATCATAAACAACTGTTGGTTGTCAAGGGACTTTGCTTTAACAAAATAAGTTTCATCAGTGGATTTTACTTCTGTAGTGCAATTTTACAGGAAGTTAACATTTCCACATTCAATATAAAAGAAACAATATACATTTGAAAACGTGCCATAGGATTTTTAATGAAAAAATTAGAAAAGTGCATTATTTTACAACACTACAGTAAATGATTCTTTTTTTCTTTTTTCTCTGTAAAGACATTGTAAAATATATACAGGGTTGCTTAGTGCATTCATTACAAAAGAAAGATGCAATCCCTTGCATAAATTACATATTGTACAGGGGTTCGCTGTCTACTTGGACTTGTAAACATTTGTGTGATACAGTTTTCATTCTTTATGTAAGCTGCAATACATCTTATTTTCATTTGACTGTTGTTGCATTCTAACTCCAGTACGGCATTCTAAGGCCATGTGTGAAGGCATCCTCTCCCATTATGGAGAAGGCCAGGAAAAGAAATGAAAACACAAAAGAGTCTTTAATTTGGTTCTTTGTAATCAAGTTATCACTGGTTTAATAAATCGCATCTTGATGCCGTGACCTGCTCTTTCTCCTTTGCTAGGACCAGCTCAACAACTATGTTGAAGTTAGAGGTTTGAAATGAGCAGAGAAAATAGCTTCCAGGAGGTAAATTCCCAGTGCAGTCTCCACAGCCAAGCAGCTCCTCTTTCTAGGTGACCGTGCTCCTAACGCTCTGTGTGCTGCACAGAAAATGTATTGACCAGGGTAGAAATTTAGAGAGTTTTGCTCTATCTCAGGCTGTTGAGGGCCTTTAGAATGCCGTCAATACACCATCAGTAAGTCCGCATATGCACATTCAAAGAAGTACAAAAATGCACCAAAAAGTGTCAAGAGATCCAAAAGAGACAGAGCATCAACACACACTCACAAACACACACATACACGCACGCTTCTGTCTGAGCAGGAAGGCTCAGTCTCCAAAGTAGGAATCACAATTTAATTTCAACATGTATGTGTGTTTGGAAGAAATCCAAGAATTTCCATATAAACTCCTTAGGTCCCAAATTGAACACTTTTATCCCTGTTTCTCATAGATGAACAGTTTGTTGAAGTAAGAAATTGCACCTTGAAGAGACAGTATCCACATTCTTTTGGCCTACTGGAAACAACTTTTAACCTCCGCACCACCACCACCCACCACCCCCCCCCCATTCTCCGCTGACCTATCCAGCTCCAAATAATTTCCTTTGTCACCTTATCACTAGGATCAAAAGATTCAGTCAATCCTCCTCAATGGCATCAAACAGCCACACAAATCTTAACAAGTCAAGGGAAGAGGAAAAAGAAAACACTTTTTTCTTCCATAGTTCACTCCTGACCTTGCAAAAAAAGAACAGATGGATTACTGGATGTATAGCATAGGAATAGAAATAGGAATAGGAATTAGGAATAGGAATTAAGAATAAGAATAGGAACAGGAACAGGAATAGAAAAGTAAATTATAGGAAATTTACATTCAGTAAAAGAAAGACAGATTAGGTTTGTATTCTTAGAATGAGACAGTCTCTCATTATTTCTGCTTATTAGTTAGTTGTCAAAAAGACCTGTAGTAGGCAGAACTACTAGTCCTTTGTTTTCAAACAGGGTCAACCCAACAGTAATTACACCCAAACTTTGTGTGGATTAACCAATTTGTTAAAGTCAAAAAAAGCGGTGCTCAGAATGGTACCCAGGAAATGACTTAATAAAGATAACCACTAGATTAACAGAGTCTTAACTGTGTTGTAACCTGGACAGTGGGATTCCTCTCTTGTTATGCAGGTAGTATCCTTGTCCTCCAATATCTGAATTATATTCCTGCACTAACAACTTATACAGAAAGCATCTGACACAACGTAAATGCAGCTGAGCAGTTAAAAAGGAGATAAATTGGCATGAGAAGAACACTAAGATGTGCTGGGCATAACAGTGTGGTGGTTGATGGTGACCACACCAGACTCTGCTGTACTAATCTTCCCATGAAAATAAAAAGGGCTCAGTATCAGTGATGGAGAAGAATTCCTGTTCTTGCCTTTGACTCCAGTATCTTTCCACGTTGAAAAGGGATATGCTAAAAAGGAGCAATATGGCATCCAGACTTCTGGAAAATGTGTGTGACAGGAATTCTTCAAAGAAAAGAGAAGTCACATGGAAAGGTAAGTCACTAGAGCAATGGGGACTTAGACGCTAAAGAACATGAAAGGAATGTACAGTGAACATAAAAATCCCCTCACCAACTAACTGTGCATTACTACAAGGATCTCATGTCTATGTCTTTGCTCCTGTATTGCATTTAGTCAATCTTTTGGCAAAACAACAGCTGCCAGAGCAACCAGAGGAACTTGGCGAAGTTCTCTTGGCCACAAACATGATGAATAACTGTGAGCTGCCCCACAGATCTATGTGGATGGCTGGCACAAAGAAGATAATGAGATGTGCCCACTGTTGCATGCTGAACAAGAAACTCCAATTCACCCACATCGCCATTCAGAAGGGGCTCTCAGAAGTAGAAATGCAAATCAGACAGATCAGAGAAATGTGCTAGGTACCATAAGGGAAACATTAGAACAAACAACTATAGAGATATCTGAAGGACCTTTCACCAACGTTCCTTGTCTTGGTTCCTAAGGAGAATGTTCCCCTGAGATCTTGCTCAGTGTGCAAGTTAGAAATCATCCCTGTCCTCTATCATTCCCACCCAGAAAGAAATATTATCTTCTGCTTCGCCTTTTTAACCTCAGTCAGAGAGGGTTGAGGAGAAGGATATGGATAGCATCAGTGTCCTCATCAACCTAGCACGTAACACAGACACTCAACTGTATCTTCCCCTTTCCCCAGGTGGTCCAGACACATTTCCATGCAATCCTCCCTCCTGGAAGCATGATCTATCCCAGGCAGCACAGCTGAGACACTTTGGCTACTGCACTAAATGGGTACCAGAAACATGCTCCATCCTGAAATACAGCCTCTCACTCATCCGTCTGCATCATCCCAACTCTCTAAGACACAAAACTGATCCTTTCCTCCACAGGCAAGACAGAATCAGGCCCAAAGCCTACCTCCACACTTAAGCACCTATTTAGTTCAGTGGGAATTAAGAGCCTCACTGCATATATTGGATTGAAGCTAAAATCCTTTCCCAGGTACCCCCATGACCAGCTCCAGTCAATGTGCCAAGATGATGCTTGTCAATAGGACAGCCATGGCATGACCTGCATGTCAGCAGTGGTATCACCAAACAGGCCTTTTGCAAATCATTTTGTAGACCTGTGATTTCAGATTCTGGGAGGCCAAAAATAATTTACACACTCTACTCCAGCTAATCTAATTAAATGCTGTTATCAGATTAATTAGCCTCTTAACAGTAATTATGATTAAGGAGCTGCATACTCATGCTGTAGAGAGAAGCACCAATAATGACTTAATGTTATTTCTCCAAAGGTCAATTTTGATTATGTTTTGACATGTAGAAGCTGCCCAAACACAGTCAATCTGAAGAGGATTCTTTGCTATATTGTCACCTCCTGAACCCGGCTGGAGAAGCTTTGCATTTCCCACACATTTCCACAGCAAAGCTCTGGGGAGATGCTATCAAAGGTAGGCAGGGATACCACAGTCCAGGTTTTGGAGCCACAGTACAGGTTTGCTGCAGACAGCAGGAGGGATAGTATAAGTGATCTCTTCCAAGGAATAGTAGAGGGAAGATGCTCTAGGAGATGCAATTTTCCCTGCTCCCTACTTGACACCAATAATCCACTCTACCATGAACCAGCCATGGTCCATCCTTCCCATACACCCCTCCACTCCTGCTTGGGATGATGATTGTTTTGACTAAACCCAGAAGAATCATGGCTCCTCCTTAATTGGAAACCATGTCACAGACCTTACCAATGACATATAGACAATGAGCCAAGCCACTGTCTCTTCGCCTGAACATGTAGTTTGTGCCTTTCTCCTCACAGTCTTCAAACAAACACGTTCCCAAACTCGCCTTGCAGGCTAATGCATTGCATCCCAGCCAGGGAGAAGTGGATCTGACCTGTGCGGGTTTATGGACTTTACATTTCCTACTTGATTTCCTGCATATTGTTTTTAATCAATCTGTAGATTTCTTTTGTCAGTACTAAATAGAGTGGAACATTTCCTTCCCCAGGGTGCAGTTCTTTAGCATAATGCTTTTCATTAGTAGATGAAGGGGAAAGTACAGAATGAGGTGATCTTAGGTCTGAAGATATATCTATGAAATGGCAATCTAATGAGTTAATATCTGGGTACGAAAGTGGGGAAGGCATATGGAGAAAGCCTGAGGGCCGCTGTCTGTGAAATGGATCTCTCTTCTAGCCTCAAGTATAGTGCTCTGGATATGGCAATTAATGCAAGCTGTTCCATAGGCCAGATAAACAATGAATCAAAGCCAGACTAGTGGTATGAGAACTCATGCATGAGTAAGAGGCATTAGAGAGCATAGTTTCAATTATTATATTTGCTAGCTGCTCCACTTGTGAATTAGCCAGCTATGATAAATGTCATCATGCTGTTGTTTGCTCTGCATTTCTCAAAGTGAACTAAAAGACAACACAGACATAGTTTGGAACTGTGAATATTAATTACCAATAAAATTGCAGCAGTAATCTTTCTTCTCCCCACCTTTTATCCTCCCCCCCCCCCCCCGCCCCAGCCCCCATTCTGCTGTGAGTGTTGATGTATGGCAGCACTCCTTACACTGTCAAAAAGCAAGGTGAGGGAGGGCTTTGGGATATTTATTAATTACAATATTCACAGAAGGAGAGACAAATGAAGGCTGAAGGCCCCAGGGATAGCATTTCCAGCCTAAAATTAGCAGGCAGCATTGGATGACTGGATCCCATAAAGCAAAACACAGTTGCATAAATTACACAAGTTAACTGCTGTCTTAAGGTCTTTCTGCTCTCCATTAGGCTTAGGGAAGCTTGTTCATGAAAAGTAGTAGCTGCAGACACTGATACGGTATCTAGCAGTAAATAGAAAAAGGCTCACATTCCAATTTCAGTAAAGGGGTATAAATGAGGCCTCACTGCATTGCACCTAAGTCGGTTCAGTCACTGTATTAGAAATCTGTGAGAAAAAAAATAGCCTTAGAGTGTTTTGATTTCTCTTCCCAATTCACAGAATATAAACCCACCAGCTACAGAAAACAGTCAAGCAGCAGCTGCAACATCCACCTAGGTTATGTGCAAACCCAGCCGTCATGCATTCCCCATGTCTGTGTTCCCCAGTGCACACAAGGAGAAACTTTGTGGAGCTCCCAGTGTAACAGAGACACAAATGCTGAAAGCTCCTCAATTTGAAGCTCTGTGCTGGACTTTTTTCCCAAAGGAATACTGATGTGTACATGACTTTGAAATTTGTGCAAAGGGCAATATCGTTTGACTGAGAATCACAAAATCACAGAATGGTTTGGGTTGGAAGGGGCCTTAAAGATCATCTAGTTCCAATCCCACCTTCCACTAGACCATGTCCAACCTGAATCAGTCAGGGGCTTTGAAGATGCCTCTTTGGGGAGAAACTAAAAGTAAGAATAACAGTCACCAAACAATTTCAAATTAAATGAAAGACTTGGGGCCAGTGCAAACAAGTTTACCCTTAGTAAAGCAAATACTGGCTTCAGAGGAAGGTCCTGCCACTTCAGGCTTTAGAGAATGAAAGACTTTGGTTACATCCTCCTGAGCCCTTGCATTAGGGAACACCAGTAAAGGAATAGCATCACTAACATATCACAGGGATCAGCACTGCTCAGGCTGAGCTGGCTGTATAAAATCCTGATTTCAATGAAAACAGCAGCAAAAAAGTAACTGGAGAATCAGGAACTCCATGAATCCCCCTATCAGAAGTAATCAGTGAAACACAGTGGCACAGACCTTGGTGGAGCAGAGGATGGTCTCCTAGATCAAAGCACAACAGCCTTCAGTACCACCACACAGTGATTTCAACTCAAAAGAACACTAGTCATGCTGATGAGTACAGTTTCTTTCTTTCCAAATTGCTACCCTCTTCCATGTTGATTATCTGCACCTAAAATAATTGAAAAATGCATTTTAGCAAAGGATACCATCAGTTTTCATGGGTTTAGATCAGCCTCTGAGCTCAGATTAACTAGCATAAGAGTCCCAGAGTGCCTTCCATCTGAAATCAGATTCTCTCTGTGCGATGTCATTATTCCATTTGTTTCAGTTTTGGTGTATTGCTATGATAGCTAATCCTCTTTGTGTGCTTTATCTTCCTGGTGTTCCCGAAATAAAGTTTGATATTAAAGTTAGATGACAGGCAGGCTAGTCAGAAAGGCAATATTACCTTTGCAGTTCTGTGTTACGTATCTCTAGCTAATGAAAGTAGTGGTGGTGTGATTCTCACTGTCATTTGTGCAATATTCCAGTCAATAATAGTGTCTTGTTGAAATATGCATTAGAGCCCGTAACATTAGTGCAGTGGATACATTCCAACACTCCCCTCTGGTCTGGCTTCCACAAACAGATTTTAAACTACTGTCTAATTAGATCTTAATATTAACAGGAATATTACACAAACTTAAATGAGGATAGAAATTTCAGCTGAAAGCTACTTCCAACCAAACCTGTGCCCCCTGGTCTGCACACCCCAAAGCATTCTGGAAGGTTTCCATTCTCCATCTTGGTTCCATTGATTGCTCTTTTCTAAGCTTTTAGCAACAAATGATGCTTTCTTTTTCCCCATGAAAAAAACTTTCAAATCTGTTAGAGAAAACAAGGAATTATCTTGCTCAGGTTTGAGTCACAATAATCTTGATTACTGCTCTGGCATTTCTTCGATCAAAGCACTAGGAAACTAATGAGACAACCTACAATACCATAGATTAACTTGGTCACTTCCCTCTTTTTCCTTGCTGTTGATCGTGTCCTAATGAGCTGTTACAGAGGAGTCCACAAAGAAGCCTACTGATAAAGGTCACTTTATGTCTTCTCTGTTCATTAGCAATTGAGACGCTATTAGGGGCTGTTGGAGTAACATCCAAACACCCCTTCTTGAGCTGTCCCATTACAGTCATCCCTGTAAAGCAGATGTATGTACAAATTTTTGGCAAAGCAGCTCCAGTCGGATCAGTCAGGATCTTCCTTACACAGTAACAAAGACCAAGCAGAGACTTGCGCCTGCATTGTTCTATTAAGTTTCCTCTTTCTTTTCCATATCACAGCACGCTCAGTCAAAGCTATTTTGGTGCTTCACTGATCAAACTGATTTTTCCCTTTGATGATAATATGAAATATGATAGGATAATAGCGTTGTTATATAATCAAAGTCGACAGCAGGGAGCTAAATTTGTGTTGTTTTGATGAAGAGTACATTAGTGTGACATAAATAGATTAATCTGATTTATTATTATTATTTCTAATGCTTAATAATAGGGAAGGGTAGGGGAAATGAGACTCTGGGGAATGAGAGTGCATAACAAAGTGATAGCAGGCGTTAGGATGTCTTGTCATAAGCAGCACCACTACTACTTGCTTTAGCTGAATTTCAAAATAGAGAGTAGAGAGCAAGAGAGGTTGTTGTGCAAGACTTAATATCTTATGTGGAATAAAACTTATGATGTACCAAAGAAAATGTACTTTGGAAAGCAGTGTTGTGGGAAGAAAACTGGTGTTCATATGAAGACAGGCTGAGAAAGCTGGGGCTTCTCCAGCTTTCTGTAGAAGAGAAGCTATGTGGAGATCTCAGAGCAGTTTTCAGTATCTGAAGGAGGCCTACAAGGATTCTGCAGAGGGACTCTTTATCAGGGACTGTAGTGGTAGGGCAATAAGAAGTCAGAGATAGAGCAGATAAAAATCAGCTCACCTTTCACTAGTGATTTTTCATGTGCAACTGAATAGCTGGAATTAACCTTGGACAAAGGCTTCCCTTTCACAGTCTGTTCCAGTTCCAGACAGCCCAAGTCATTATTCACACATCAGCCAAGAACCACAAAAAGATAAAAGAAGCATATTTTGCCTGGCGTACTGGTGTGTACACGTGAGAGTTCTTTACGGCTGCACAAAGCAAAGTCCTGCAAAAGCTCATGCAAACGTCCAAATGCATGCAGTCTTGCAAAGGAAATGTCTTCCCACTTTAAAATGTTGTGTGTAACAAAAATATAGATTGGACAGAAATGTGGGTTCTTCAAGCAGAAAATAAAAAGAAACATATTTTAAAATCCTAAGGAATGCAGATACATCTTGACTGTCCCACATACACAGTCATACAGATATCTACTCTGGCTCCTTCTTAACAACATATATGGGTTTCTTCAACAACATCTATAAACTTCAACTAAACTAAAGCAGAACTTTTACAAAGCCATTGAGTTTTAATGCAAAGACTGCAAGTAGAAGATGAACCATGACATGCCATGGTAAGTGTCTTCCCTACTTATACACCCCATGCATTAAAATTTACTCTTCATTCATGGTTCCAGAGGGAAGATTGTAGTAGAAAATCAGCTAGAGTATGTAACAGCTTTGAACGACTGGAACTCAACATGATCTTTAGGATATTTAAAGATGATTTTTATATGCAGCAGAATTTTCCACTTACAGGACAAAAGGAAAAAGCTGACCAATGTTTTATAAGATAAAATTGTTGGTTTGGGTTTGTTTGGATGGGGTTTTTCCCCACAAAACTGTTTAAACTTTGCTAAAAGTCCCTTTACACAAGTTCTTCTTTGCAAGGCAGACAGAATTTCACTCAAGTTCTGCAAAACCCCAAAGTTTTTCTGCTTTTCTCCAGTGTCAGATACACCCAGCAGGTGTACATGATATTGATGTGCATATTCCAGGCGTACTTTTTCTTATCTCCTTAGCAGGAATAGAAACCTACATTGATTTGCACAATTTCCACATTCTGGAATGCCACAAGCAAAAACTGCGGTCGTGAATTTGGACAGCACTGTGAACCCCATGGGCCACTCTTGAAAGAAACCAGCTTCTAGGTGGCAATCACTGAGCTGGTTTAACACATCCTGAAGCTGTTTTTCTAGATATACTTGCTTCAATACTTCTGCTGTCAGCCTTAGAACATGGTGCCAGCAGCAGAGCATTAATACACCCAGCATGCTCTCCTACTGTATTCAGGGAAGTTATCCTCACATGTTAGGCTGAAAAAAGTCAATCCTCATCCATCCTCATTAAGAATCCTAAAATATTTCTTCACTAATCTTAATGGAGATTTCCATACCACCGGATTGTATAATCCCAAAGGAAGCTGCATAGGAGAGCCAAAGACATGGATATCTGCTTTTCATCTACTTGTTGAAGCACGGATATGGAAATTAGAACATGAACATATTTGATATACCAAATAATTTAAAGCCAGGGAGAAGAGAACAGAGGAGGAATTGAAATGTCCTATTTCTCCCTATTAATTCTCTTTATAGAAGCCTCTTTGAAAGGGTATCAACATCCATCAGCACACAGAGCTCAGAGCTGGGGCTTGTACAGAAACATACCATCTAGCTTTAATGGGGAAAAAAAAAGGGATTATTGCTTTTACACTGAGAGCACAGAATGGTAGAATCAGCAGGAGGTGATTAGTGCCAAAAAAGGATGTGTTTTGTATGGCGAATTAACACGAAAGGCAGTTTAAAAGATAGGATTAAATCAGAGACAAAGGTGGAGGTTTATAAAACTCCCAGTCCTACCCCTGTCAAATGAAAGATAAATCTCCCAAAGCACTAAATCCCATGTAATCATTGCAAATTCCTATTATCTTAAAAGGGAGCTGGATTAGGCCTCTAATTCAGTCCTGTAAAGTCTGTTTGGTCCAGATGAACAGCCGAGAGATGGACAATCTCCAAGGAACAACTCTATGACATGGTCTCAACATCCTTCACTACAATTTGCCAATGAATCACTCCCAACATTACCCTCCAAACACTGGAGTAAAACTGCTTTTGCCCATCACTGCTAAATGCATTTTGCCTTTCTACCTAGCAAAAAACCAGTATCACATCTTATCTCACAAGTTCCCAGTGAGCCAAACACAAGATACTGTCCCTTGAATTCTTCCTGAGACCAACAAAGGCTTTCCATTATTTACAAATCAAAAGCATTTAGAGACAATCATCTTTATTTTTTTATTTAAAACAAGGAAATGCCCTGTCACTATTATATAAGAAAAAATATACATCCACCTATTTATACCCATCCTAATCCAAGCATTCAAAAAAAAAATATAATTCCTATTCATGCAGGTATTTGCTGCACAAAATAATAATAATAATAATAATAATAAATTTATAAATAAAATTAAAATAACAAAATACACTCTTTGGTTCCAACAATTCTCCCAATTTCTCTTAAAAATTGTTGGAACGGTTGAAAACGATAAAAGGAAATCTAGTTAAATCAATAGGATTATTTGCTTTTGATTATTAATTCCGTTGCTAGTTTTTCTTGTGTTTTTATTATGCATACCAGTTTTACAAAGTGCATGCTTTATTTATTTTATTTTTTTTTTTAATTTTGAACTGGCAAGCTAAAATGATCCATCTTTTCCTGCCTTTTTTTTTTAATTAATGTTAATACAATCTAAAATCTAGCATTAAAAAATTTACCATGATACACCTGGTATATTGACTGCTTATGGCGCATGCTTGTCTTGGCAAAAAAGAAATGAACCAAATTTGCTCCCCTCCCACCCTCCCCGTTCCTTTTGGAAGCAATCTAAAAGTTAAAAGCAGACTGGAACACAATTGCCTCAAGGGAAAAAATAACCCAAAATAATACCTGATGCTTTGATTTTTGTCGCATGGCACTAGTCGTGGAATTCCACGCACACGCACGCACACCCAACACGCACACAAGCACACAACCTGCTCGTGAGGAAAAGAGTTTATTAGGTCAAGAGTGCCAATGGCACATGAAGGCTCCCAGCTGTGTGTGCAACTTTGGATTTGGTACCCACTTCACGTCACCTTGAATCCTCTGACATCCACCGAGGGGGTAATGTAAGGCATACTTTGCTGGAACGGTAATAATCCATGCTTCATGCTCAAGAGCTGAGTCTCAGAGGAGGACTGGCTTTCTCTACTCCCTTCAGCCTCACTCCGTCTCACTCAAGGAACAAAAAAAACCCAAAACAATGGAGAAGAACTGGGGGGAAACAAGGAAAGCAAAAGAAGACAAATCCCTTTAAATGGACTTTCGCCTTTTCATCAGCCTGTGGTTATCTGTAAAGCTGTGCAACCCAGGTGAGATGGAGCTGACAGGAGATGGGAAAAGGCTGTTTTTTAATGTGCTTGGCGAGATCTCCTCTATCTTGTAAGAGATGGAGTGAAAGTACTGGGGGTTCAGCTTTGAGCTGAATGAATTTTGGTGGGACACAACCCGGCTGGTGTACTCATGGGACCTGTAACACATGCAGGAACAAACTGACTGAAGGTCTGTTACTTCGGCCTTGTATCGTGGCCGACCATGCTGGGAGTCGTCTTGGATGTGGATAATCATGCTGTTGCGGTTTCCTGCCAGGGACGCCCGTTCCTCAGCATCCCGCCTCTCGTCCTCGCTGTTCATGGTCAAGAACCTGAGAACAACCAGATTTAGAAATGCCCCAATGACTGTCAACCCCACTAGAATGTACATAAAGCTAAAAGCCACATAGAGAGGCTTCTTTTGAAGGGCCCCTTTGGTCTGCAGGGCCACATAGTCTCCAAAACCTATGGTAGTCAATGTTATAAAGCAGTAATAGTAAGCATGGAAAAAGCTCCACTCCTCATACTGGGAAAAAGCTGCTGCTCCAATGCAGAGTGTTCCCATGCAGGAGAAGAAACCCACAGTGACCATGTTTTCCATGGAGACCTCGGTGCTCCTCATCCCACAGCACTTTTTGATGCGTTTCAAGAGGTACTTGACAAAGGTGTTCATGCGCTCGCCCAAGCTCTGGAACATGACGAGTGTCAGTGGGATCCCCAGGACTGCGTAGAACATGCAAAAGGCCTTCCCTGCATCCGTCCCTGGGGCAGCGTGTCCATAACCTGGGAATGAAAAGATAGGACAGTCAGCAAGGCAGATCATGGCCACAAGTCCCCCTTTGTGCCAGCCACATGAATCACAGAGTTTGATGCCACAGCCAGATCCAAAGTTACAGGAACACTGCAGTCACATAGCCTTTCTATCTCCTTGACCGTGTCCTGTATCCAAAGCAAGTAAGACACAGAGAACCGCTGTACACACAGGAGTGGGAAAGATGAAAGGATGGACAAGCCATCCTACTTCAAGTAACTGTGCAGTCTCCTAAACAAGACTGTATTGAATTCGTTCACTAAAGAAATGTCACGTCCATCCTTTAATACATACAGAAGTGGAAACTTTGGAAATAGATAGACACTTCAACAGTGTTTTCTGAGAGGAGTTGGTGTTGCCGTATCCCAAACCCAGAGTACACTTATGGCAGCATGGAATTAACAATATTAACACACCCACCAATGAAAGAAATTCCTTTTCAGACTCTTCCAGGCTGAACAAACCTTTCTGCCAGACACCCTATGAAAGCCACCCTCTTCTGCAACACTGTAAGATTCCATGCCTGCCCTCTTTAATTACTGAAGAATAAACAACTTACAAGCTTGCTTTGTAGTTTCACAGCTTTTACAGTTAATGTGGCAAAGGTAATTTCATCTAATCCAGGACAGCATAGTTTACAGAAGGTAATATCACAGCTAAGCCTTTATTCTAAATCAAACCATAAAGAGGGTGGGGGGTGTTTTGAAATTCTAAGTTCACTTTTTCATATCACACTGCTTTAAAACTCTACATTTCTTACAGCTGAGAATCTAAGTGACAGTACCAAAGTCTCCAAAACGGGATAGCTGGGACCCACCTGGCCATGGTGTACATTGACAATGTAGGTACCAGTATCCAGACTCTCCTTGAAGTTAATGAATAGCAACATGCACTTCTGCACATGCAACAGCTGCAGTTCCCCTCATCTATACCTAGGTCAATGAGTTGTTCTTAGGAGACACCTATTTCTCTACAGTCATTATAACAGAAATCCTGGGACAGAACTCAGTCCAGGATTAATACATCTAAATTTTTGCATCTACGTGTGTGCTAGGTGTCCAAGCTCCCATTACAGTCAACAAAGATTTAATGAACGCAGGTAGTAGTGAGTTATTTAACTGATCACCCCAAGTCTACCTTATGGCAAGATGAAATGACACTGCAGACTGCTCCATTGACCATATTCATTGAGTCCCCATTAGTGTGGCTAAATATCTGTTAATTGCAGAAGAATTTAGACACCTACTACACAAGTAGACAGACATATGCAAACAGCCAAATGCAGGCATCTTAATCATGAGTAGAACTTCAGTGCAATGTAGGTGTCTGCATTGTGGACACAAAGGGTTTAAATTAGCAGCATCTACTAGCATTTGAGACCTCTGAGATATCAGGATATCCAGATGAAACACAGGGCATACAGCAGACCCACACTCTTACAAATCAGATGCTGGAGGTCAGACAGCACCTTAGATACTACTGAGGCAGGATCATTCCCTTCGTACTGCCTCAGTCCTACTCCTCACCTTTAGACCCATGTAATGAATCTGCTTCTCTATCTGACCCTTTCTATGAAACTTCTGACACTGCCCACCTCCTCAGTCTCCTGTGGCAACAGATTACAGAAATTCACTACCTGCATCATGTAGAGCAATGTCCTTGTTTCAGCTCGTGCTTTTTAGCCTTAGTATCAGAGTTCTACATCTGCCTTCAGCTAAACTCAGTTTTACCTCCGCTCTCAGTTTTCTCCTTTCTGAACTGGAGCCACAGGCTTTTTAGCTCATATAGCAGAATTCCCTTGGTCATTTCAATGTCCTTCTCTGGACCTCCTTTAGCTCTATTGCATCATTTTTGAGGTGCAGAAGCCAGAACCCTGCACAGCCCTCAGGATGTGAGTACAGCATGGTGTCTGCAGTTCTGTTAGTACAAAAGTATGAACACCATTCAACCTTCAAAATGGAAATCAACAGTGGATAAGGAAAATAAAATGAGAAAATGAGCAATAATGCCCTCCAAGAAGCAGCAGGCATTTCTTCAGCTCAGTTGCTAGTTGTTAGCAGATGGATGGTGACAAGGTCTAGTGTGAGACATCCCTGCCCATGGCAGGGGGTTTGAACAGGATGATCTTAAGGTCCTTTCCAACCCTAACTATTCTATGATTCTATTATTCTATGTAAAAAGCACAAAAGCAGCACATTACTGAATATAGAAAGTTCTTTTTAGGTTACAAAACAAAGGGATTCACCTGTTGTATCGGGCTAGATAGCCTGTTCATCATAAAAAGCAGTTTTCCAAATTACCTGGAAAGTGAAATGTCTTGAATAGATTGATGCAGGGTTTGTTCCACCTGATTGTCCCTCAGTAAAGGCTATAATTGCCTCTCATTACTAAGATCAGCTTTTGAACTACAGGGGTGTTAATTAAACCAGGGACATCTTCCCATTTTATAGCTTTAGTTACAGCTGATAAAGAGAAGGAAAGCTTTGGAAAATGTGATTTTCCAGATGGTTGCAGGGATGGCAGTTGGTGGAAACAACTTTCACTTTGGGTTCTAAAGAAAATGGCTGGGGTGAAAAAAACTTCCTCTCTATATTGCTATATCCCTCTCACTAAATATATCCACAGAGGCAGTTTAGGGAAATTATAAAACATTAATGCTTAAACACTATCTCACAACTGCATTTCTAAAATTTGCCACAGACTTCAGAATTAACTTGGGACTCACAGCTCTCCCATAAGACAGCAACATACCCAAGTCCCTGCTTTACAGACAGGAAAGCACAGGCACCATCAGGCTATAACTCACAGGGGTAGATAGAATATCCAGAAGTTCTGATTTCTATTCTGTCCCATGTCATACTCACTTTCCACAATATCAGATTGCAAAATACAAAAATGTATTTTACCATATTTTCACCATGAAGCTGGGCTAAAGGAAGGACTTTATTAATGAAGATGGAATAAAACTTTGCAAATAGATTCATGTATAGGGGAACAGAGTCATATATTTCTCCAGTACAATATGGCTTTAAGGAATAGGCACCTTAGCCATTTCCTCCTACACTGGAATGACGGGTTTCAAAACACACTAGACAAAGACTTAACTCTCCATTACTTTAGCATTACAGAATCTATCCAGCAATACAGAGCAATGCGTGAAAAGCAAACTCCAGCACTGCACGTTTTCTGAAATTCAGTAAATTTCAAATTTAAAATGAACCACTCTCTTTTCAACATCAAAGACTGCCTCTGGGAAACATGAGGACATCAGTCATTGCCAGAGAGAGGGGCACAGAGGATCATTAATGCCAGAATCAGTCTCCAAGTAGCTGGGCTTTACTTGTCTGAAGTAAAGGCAGAAGCAGAAACCACTTGGTAGCAGATTTCAGCTAGCAAAATTCAGCCCAGCTTCCTCTACATGAATGTTTCTGCCCTTTACCAGAATATAAAGAGATGACGCCATGTGAACCATAAGAAACACATGGTTCACAGAAGAAACACAAGGCTCAAAGAGAAGTAGAAAGGTTAAGCATGATATTGGCATTTCTCACACTTCTGTGGTGAAGAAGAAAGATGAGAAGACCTTAAAATTAGGTATAGCAAATGCATCCCCTAACAAGCCATGTGGCTGTGATAACAATGAGAAAGGTACAGATGAAGCTTTACACTGCACCACACCTAGGTAAGTACTACCTATACTACTTCACTATACTAACCAGTTTGCTGAGCTCCCACAATAAAGTAATGGAACCACAGCAGGCAGATTTTTCTGATATTTAATGAGACATAATCTGATTGATCAAGGACAATCTAAATAACTTTCACCTTGATTGGAAGTGATGTCATTAGCACTCTCTCTTTCATAATAACACCCAGCTGCTTAGGCTTTCAAGACAAAGCTCATCTGGGCTGCCACCAAGAATGGTTCAGCATGAAGAAATTCCCTGTCTCAGACTGTTACTCCAATTCTGGACTGCAGAGCACCAATGCACCACAAAAGCTGTCTCCTCCTGATTACAGAAGGGCTGGGCTACACATATCAAGCAGAACTTGCAGGCAAGGAGGCAAGGGAGGCAAAGGGTCAGACTGTAAGGAGTTGCACACCGAATGTGTAGTCTGTTAAAGTCTTCACTGCCCTTGATCTTTCCAGACCTTGTCCATTGTCAGGTGGAAAACTCTCAAAGACCACATGCTTCTATATGCAATTCTAGAAAGAAAGAATACTATTTTCCTGTTTGCCAGAGTGTAGTCTGGGAAAAACCTACTCAACCCCCTTCAAAGCTTATTTTTCCATGGTTTCTTTCAGATGGGACACAGAGGGAAACTCATTATAGATTCTACGTGAGATCCATTCAGGAGGACAATCCAAATATCTTTCACTTCTAAAAGGACATTGTGCTGGGGTACCAGGCCACAACCCTAGCATGCAGTGGAACACAGCGCACATGAATCATTCCCTATTTCCCTTCTTTGTGTCACTCATGGTTTTAGAGACATTTTATCAACAAAAATGCCATGCCTGCATTCAGACTCTAAGCAAGTATCTCTGGCACTGTATAGCCTCATGTGGACAGACCAGCCTGTTTAGATCTACATCGGTGATCTTTGCACCACGCTCAGCTGCAGCGTACAGACAGGCCCGTAACGTCTGACTTGTCCTCCAACACAAATTCTCTTGAATAACACTTTGCTTCTGGGGAAAAAGAGTCTCAACAAACACTTCCATACCACTGCAATGACACAGATTGCCCAGAATAAGTAGATCTATGATAAAAATTAAAACATTATGGGAAAAAATCCTTTCACTGTACTACATCTACATGGAACCAACTACAATACTGTAAGGCGATAGCTACTATAGCAAAGTAAACTGGGAGAAGGGATGGATTCCACCACCAACCCATGAGTGTCCACACTTACATCATTAGCACAGTTTGTGTCATGGCTTTACACTGGACCAATCAGCACTGTCCCAGGCAAAGTCCATGACCAGTCCAGCCATGGAGGTTAGCACTGGCCAGGGATCACTGTAGCTGAGCATCACTCTGGAGCAGTACATGTGTTTAGCTGTTACTGACATTCTCCATACTGTGTTTTCAAAACACAGCTCACGCTCTACTTAGTAGCATAGATGGAGCCTGTATGGTGCAAAGCAAAAGGTGCTTTTCTACGCTGGGCTCTATCAGAGACTGGGAGAGGTTTGTCTCTAGATATGCACTGGTACCAGGCCAAATACATGATCAGTGTTAAAACATAAAAATGAAATGTGACAGTGGTAAGCTATTTATAGGTAGCATTCAGGCCAGTGTGTAGCTGCAGAGTGGCTAAGCCTCATTCATATTCACGTTCAATGTATAACGGGTTTTAGATGTCTTGAATCTTGAAGCAACACTGCGTTATTCATGAGAGATGCTTTATTTCTCTCAGGAGGAGGTTTCTCCTCTCATTCATCTACACATCATTCATCCCCGTGATGGACATTTGGGCCTGGTTGTCTCTGACAACAGCCTCTGGAAAGAAATGAACTATTTACTCCATCCATGTGACTCAAATCTTTCTTACTCATGCTGTCAGCAGCCCTGGCCATGAGATAATGAAAACGGGAAAATGGCACCTGGTACTCAGATGGGCAAACATAATTCAGATTAAAACATCCTCCTGATGTCACACACTTCAGAGGTTCATCTACGTCAGAGGAACTGCCACAAAGAACAGGCTGTGTCTCCGCCAGATTTGCTGGTCATGCTTTCAGCAGGGAGAAAAAACATGTCCTTTGAGGTATAGATGAAAGAGGTTTCAGTATGGATCAAGAAGATACTTCATCTTTCTAACTGGTAGTAACTCATTTGCCAGGACAAAGGCATTTTCATGTAAGGAAATTGAGAGCACATCATGGATGCTGCTGTTACATGGATGAAAGCTGCTGTGCAACTACACCAGCCTCCTGGCACACAAGCACCACTGACTCTTCCCAAATCCTGCTGTCTTTCTCCTTAAACATCTCCAGGACCCCCTTATTTCTTTCATTCCCTTATCCCACTGCAGCACACCAACTGAACAACCTTTCTTAGTTTTGCACAGCTTCCCCTTCCATCCTCAAAGACATCCTCCCCTTCCGTCCTCAAAGACATCCTCCCCTTCCATGCTCAAAAGTCAATCTCTAATACCAGGTCAAAGCACAGCACAAGGCTCTCCAGAGACACACACAGCAATATGGGATGACATCATCTTGTGTTTGAAGACAGGCACATCCTGTGAGAGGAAAAAGGACGGGCCAACCCCAGGTATAACCTTAAATTTGAAATCCTTCAATAACGGCAGCACAGCCTCTCACCCTGGTTCATCTCTGTTCCATGTCCTGACTGCAGAGGTAAGACCATGCCACCTTGGAAATTACACTCACTGTTTTCCATTGCATCAAGACCTGCAGAAGATCTGTTCTGGGCAGCAAGGATGAAGCAGGCTCCCCTCACCTCAGTCTCCCCACCACAGATGTCTTTTCTTGTTGATCTTAGAACCAAACTGTCAAGATGTTCAGGGCAAACAGCTTCAAAAGCAGATCTGATCGGATAGTCAGACACGCACGTATGCACAGGCAATGTGCAGCAAAGAAATGTGGAAAAGAAATGGCTTCTCTCTCTGATCCACTAGCTGGCAGGTGAGGGTGCAGCCAAAGCTGGCGTTGCAGGCAGAAAGCCAGTCCTGATCCACGCATACCATAAGTCAGGACAGATAAGTGCCTCAGCCTTGGAAATTACCCCCACCACAGTGATCTCTCTAAGCTCACCAGGCACTGTCAGCAAATGGACTGCCTAACAGCCCAGCAGCAGACCTGAAGGACTCATCCAAAATGACTGATAAGATTGAAAATGCCAGTTTCTGTGCTACCCATTCTCTATCATGTTTTCTCACTCCCTCTTGGTCTGCAGCCACCATACATTACCTGTCAGATGCCTGCCTGGTGTGGTGGGGGTACAAACCTATTCAGGTCACTGGGGCAGAGTAGTTGGAAGTGGTGCTCATTCAGTTGTGTGCCCACCAGTGGTGTGTGCCCAGGCAGTTTCCACCCTCCCCATAGCTGGAGAGACCTGGGGGCTTCTCTGCTTTCTCCTGGAAAAGAGCTTGTATCCCTCCTGAACTCACACAACAACAGGACACAGCTCCCCCATTCTGAGAGAAATTGCTTCTGCCTAACAGGGAAGCAGAGATTTGGTCACAATGTTTGGCTCTTTCAGATACCCACTGGGTTACTGCATGAAGAAATTGGTTTACAAGTTTAAACCAAGCCATAAGAAACTTTTCTAATGAGCTCTATTTCTATTCTCATTTCTTGATAATGATGAGCCACATATATCTGTATCTATGCCCATCTGTCTTTCCTCGCCAATAGTTTTGAAGCTGCTCACCAATTTCCACCACTTAAAGAAGCTGTAATGTAAACTCGATATTAATCTGTTCTGCTGGGCCTGCCATCTGGCCAATATGCGAATACACGTAAAAGGGCCAAAAAAAATCAACGCAGAGATAGTGCAGAGTCAGCTGCAATGTGATCAGCTCTTTCTCTGGCCTTTGGTTAGAGGAAAGAGACAGGAGTTTGGGGTCTTGCAAGGTGGGTTGAGACACAGAGGCATGGGATATGACTTCAGGAATAGGATGTCTCCATCAGACAGCCTGTGATGGAATACCTATCTGCCTGCAAGGTTGAGGATGCAAATCAGAGTTCAAGAGAACTGGAGGATGTTTTGGAGTTCACATGAACCGAAACACTTCAGAGTTCTGCATTTCTGTTTGTTGTCTTATTTTCTTTTGCACATGAATCATTTCCATTTTTTCTGTGTAAAATTTACACTATAAAGGGCTTTTACTAAAAAAGTAAATGAGGGAAAGTGGAAATGTTCAAATGGTCACATGAAACCACTGACAATCTTTCTGCTCATCTATTATGACAAAGCAGACCTGTTTATCTCAAATCTCCTCTTGTTGAACTTAGCTTGAACTTTTACTGCTTAGATGAGAGATGCCTGTGATCACTGGCAATTCTTCTGAATAAGATGACAGAGCATCCGAGGTAATTGCCACCTTGTGTATCACCTCCCCAGGAAACCAAAGATGTCAACACTTGCCAGTTAATTTTGTTGACATGACAACATTATCTCTACTCATCTCTGCAACTGCCTCTGCTTCAGAAAAGAGGCTGGGAAGAGGGAAGAGGTTCAGCTCCAGCGCTATGAGAAGACTGGCACTGAAAACAGCAGTCATATGGGACATGTTTCTGGTATACCATTTCATAACTACTCCCAAAACCAATGGCAGCTCTGTTCTGGCTTTCCAGCTGGGCAGTAGTTGCTGGATTCCTGGACTGCAGCTGAGCCTGGCCACCTTTCTGAAGGCATCAACAGCAGTACAAACCAGCAGCTAGGCACATCACCAGGAGAGCACGTGTGCACCACAGGGGTGCAGCAAGGCAGATCAGCCAACAAGCTGGATTCTTGTAACAGCAAGAAAAACAAACCTCCAAAGTCCAAGGATGAGCAGGTTGACCACGACTCTCCAGGTTCAAACATCGTCACACTAGGGGTCTGAAGCATCTCCCTTATGAGGAGAGATTGTGGGAGCAGCGCCTGATTAGTCTAGAGAAAAGAGGACTGAATGGGGATCTCATCAATGCAGATCAACATCTCAAAGGTGGGTGTCAGGAGGATGGTGCCCAGACTCTTCAGTGGTGCTCAGCAACAGGATGAGGAGCAAAGGCCATAAACTAAAACACGACCAGTTTCACCTCAATATGAGAAAGAACTTCTTTATGCTGATGGCGGCAGAGCACTGAACAGGCTGCCCTGGGGGGTCATTGGGTTGAATATCTCCCTTTCTGGAGATATTCAAACCCCATCGTGGACATGTTCCTGTGTAACCTCCTCTGAATGGCCCTGCCTTGGCAGGGGGTTGGACTGGATGATCTCCAGACTCCCTTCCACCACTGATGATTCTGTGATCTCGGAGCTTTGTCATAAGCACAAAATGATCAGGTTTTCCAGAGCCTGAACACCAGCAGTTCAGCACTGTGAACTTTTGCGTCTGTTTTGTATCTCTCAGGCACTGAGATACCTGGCTGCACAAACGCCGGTAGCGCTTCGGAGTCAACATTTTCCCATGCTATCTATTTCTGACTGCCCCTGCATGCCTTTCCTCTCTATCCTCTTTATCCTCTCCATTTTGTCCTCCTAAACGTCAGCGGACTGACCTGAGGCTCACATCACATCTAGTCCCAAGACAAATCATGCCCAGAAGAAGTTCTCAATCTGAAGAGAATCAGAGCAACCACTAGGAAGAGACATATCAGGTCACGTTATCCATTCCATAGGGCCAGCATGTAATTGTTCCCCACAATATATTCTCCAGGGCTTTGTCCAGTTTTGTTTAAATGATTGAAATAACAGGGTTTCTTCTCCCTCCCTTAGGAAATTATTCCCCTGTCTACCAGATTCAGCTATTAGGAAGGTTTTTTACATAGATAGCCTGTACTTTTCTATGCTGCCTTTTATCACAGTGTTCTTTCATAGCCCTCAATCCAACACACCCGATTTCTCTCCATCATTACTCGCTCCTTTACTCTTCTTGGAGATAATAACAGCTTTATCCCTTAGTCAACATTAGCTATAAACAGAGATCTCTGAGGCAAAGACCTGTAGCAAGAAAGATAACGTGTTTTACAACATATAGCTATATTTAGATTTTAAATGTCTCTTCAGAAGCAGCTCCTTATGTGATCAATTCTGTTGTGCTTGCCTGACATCCCTCTTGCTCCTCAGAAACTTTCAGGGTCTTTGCTAAAGTTGGGTACAGTCATTAGAGATGCAGAACCATGCTAGCAGTTATCAGTTCTCTGGACTGCAAAATAACCTCTTCGGGTATGTAGGTCTGAATGGTCATCACTAACATTATGTCCTCATTGTACAGGAAACTTTTCCTGATGCTGCCATTCCTTACATCATAAAGGCTCCTTCTATTATTGCTATGGAATTGCACTAACCATTATTTTTTCCCAACCCCCTCTATAAATGGCCATAAATGGCCTTCTTAGGAAATTTTAACAGCATTCTGTAACTGATTTTGGTTGCTCCCAGTTTACTGGCAATGATTTCCGACCTCTCCATGAGGGAGGAAGATGAAGGAATCACCACCTGGCAGAGCTGGCAAGTTGATTCAAACAGTGCTCTGGGGCATGTGGAAAAAATGCATCAGGAAGAAGCGTAAGGGCTCATGTCTTAGCAAGAGGCCAAAAATAAATCACAGAATCATAGAATGGTTTGGGTTGGAAGGAATCTTAAAGCTTATCCAGTTCCAACACCCTGCCATGGGTAAGGACACCTTCCACTAGAGCAGGTTGCTCCAAGCCCCTGTGTCCAGCCTGGCCTCGAACACTGCCAGGGATGGGGCAGCCACAGCTTCTCTGGGCATCCTGTGCTAGCGCCTCAGCACCCTCACAGGGAAGAACTTTTTTCTTATATCTAACCTGGCAGAGTGGCTTGAATCATTACTGATGTAGTAACCACATCCTCTAAACCTGTGATGCCATTATCCACTGCACTTCACAGGGCTCTGTTTGCAGATCAGTGTGACAGCAAATGCTGACAGAGTTGGTCCAGTGTGAAACAGCACATCCAATGAGAGATGCAGGCTGACATTTAGGCAAGCGGTTCAGCTGTGTTCTTACTGAAGCAACTGCATTTTGCCTCTGCGACTGTCTATATGCAACCAGGAGAAGAGCACAGACAACTTGCCGTGAGTTTGCTCACCTGTTTTTATTTCATGCCGCATCTACTGAAGATTGTTCCCATGCAGAAGACAAAAGGGATATTTTTCAAGCTTTCAGAAAATGCTAATAGGCACATGGTATTTTGAGCAGATTCTCCTTTCTGCTGCTTGAGAAACCAGGGCTTCCCCCATCCAAAAGGGCAGCTAAAGGAAGGGTTATCGATTCCCACTGTGCTCAGCTTTGGTCCCTGCTAGTAAAACATGCCAGCAAATCGATTAGGAGACACAATTTTTACTAATACAGATAAATGGGTACAAGGTCTGATCTAAACAAAGTTTTACAGATACAAACGTGCTTCTTCCAGGGTAGACTCTGTCTCAGTAGGTGAACAGTCGTGAGAGGAGGAAACACCAATTCCTCTTTCTCCTTTATGTCTCATTCTCTGCCCTTTCTTGACCACGATAGGGAATTAGCCAAATGGACACAAGTTTTCCTGCTTCTAGACATCTGCAGTCATAGACTTCTTGACATCAGTTACAGCATGTATTTTACCCTTCTCTGATGAAAAGAACTTTCAAGCATGGCTTCTGACTCTTGCTGGCTGCAGTTTTGGCCAAAGCTATTTTCCCTGCAGACACTCTAATTTTGCAGTAGCTTTATTAGTTGAAACCTGGCTTCAGTGGTCTAACAGACTAAGCAAGTAGAGTCCATCATAATTTCCCCCACTGCATCACACACACAGACTGAGCAGTGATTTAATTGGATTTATATATAGATTTCATCAAAGGGATACATGTATTTATTGAAAAAACAAAGGAAGACAATTATTTTGTTGAAATGCTTTGGACTGAGTTTATTTTACCAATGTCAGATTTTGTCTGTTGTTTTTATTTCCAAACCAGGCTTATGCTTGAAAGTACAAGCAAAAAGAGATTTCTTAATTTCCCTTTACATATTTTAGTTGTGTGTTCTGTCAATTGTCTTTGAAAAGCTGAAATAATGTAACCAAAACTTCTGTGAAGGAAGAAGTGTAATTCTGACTGAGAAAGCATTTTTGGAACTTGAAACCAAGGAAGTTAATAGAAATATATTGCCCTACTCTACCATCCTGTTTAGTTTTCCATTGAGCCAGTACTAACTCTGAGGTACATTTATCCTTGCATTTTGAGACAGAAGAGCTGAGCTAAAATGTGAAGGTCAAAGTTTTGCAGTGCTATTCAGGGTTGTCTACAGGAAAATGTGCTGGAATTGCAGGATCAGGGTAATTACACTGCTGTAGCTGGGCTGGTCTAACTCACTGGGTTGGCACTTCCGAATGAAGCCACCTCATCCTTTTTTCTCTGATTGCAACTTTCATCTCAAGCACACACCAGGAGCACAGAGACTGTCAGTACCTTTCCCCACCAAACCAAAACCAGAGGGGCTTCTCATAAGATGCTGATACAACCAGCAGAAACTGTCCAAGGTTAAGTCAGGTGTTTTAGGAACTTAAGCCTAAGAGATATCAAACCCAGAACTTGAGTTCACATGCAGTGAGAACCTCCTTCGTAAAAAGATAAGACATCCACCTCAGAGCTCCTATCTCTATTTGATAATGCTGTCCCTAAACACACTGCTCTTACACCTAAAAGTCTTCCTTCGTTTCCATGAAAGTAAAATCCTTAGCTCAAAGAGCAGTCTTCCCAATCTTCCCTACTGCCATAGATTAACAAAGATCAGACATATCTCACCAGTCTGTTTGGGGTGAATAAACCAGGCACTGCTAATCTGTTGCATGAGACAGTTTCACTCTCACAGCATTTTGCACCTTTCCAGCTTGAATTTAATTTTTTTGTACACCAGCAACCCAAATTTAGATACAGAAAACCAGAAATTCAATGCTTTGTGTAGTATTTCATACAGTTTTAGACAGATCTTGTACACAGCACTGACAGAAAACTTGAAATAAAGTATACATTTCAAAACTACCTGTCTGGTTCACAGCACTAAAAATCTACAGGATCTTATTTTGTCTCACACTGATGAAAACAGAGTAATCTTTCTTGGTGACTATAAACTCACAGCACCATAACTCAAGTATCCATGAGTTCATGGTTTAACTAGAGACAGGCATTTGAGCTAAGCTCCATCTTAGCATTAAACAGATGGATGCTAAAAAAAAACTTTCCATAGACTGCAAGCATCTCTCCAACAAATGACCCATGAAAAGCAGGATGGGGTTCAAGTGCGCTACTGAGTCTTGAAGCTGACAAGCATATCCCAATTAGTTATTCTAAAAGTGGCTCAGTTTAATCTCCTCAACACATTTCCAGTTCTTAACAAATGCTTTTCTTAAAACCAGCCCGAGATCTTTCACCCCCCTTTCATTTCTTTATTGTTTACAGACATCTCCCTTTCCACATCAGCTCTGATAAGCACGCGGAGCAGCAAGATCACAGGAGGCAGTGGAGTGAGACACCATTTAATGCACCTGACTGGGCATAATCAGAGCAATCCATCACTTCAGTTTTCTATTCCCAGCCACCAGGAATAGTCAAACTGTGTGGGAAGAAATGGGAAGCCGCTTACCAAAACTTCTTCAAACCTCTACTCCTCACCATTCCTTTTTATGATGGGTAAAAAACAGTGTCCTACTATAGTATTTTGGTATCATAAACAGGTGTTTTTCAATTGATTTATTCTCTGAACTCCTCCTTACAAGGTAGCTTGAAAAATCCAACTAACAAAATAGTTCATGTGATGTTTCTGAGCAGTCCTAGCCATCACTTGCACTGGTTTTATACCTGAGAACATCTACTGTGATCCAAGACAAATATTATATAATTGACACAGAATATATATGAATGGTTCCAAACTATTCACAGTTCTCCTCTGAAACTGGGAATTACCATCTGCATCTTCCACAGATTGATACCAGAAAGGGAGAAGGCCTAGTAATGAATAATACAGATCAGAGTTTGATATCCCCCCAAAAAAGAGCCATATAGTTAGGAAGTTAATCTGTTCAACAAGGGAGAACACCCACTAGGGAGGGATATTTAAAACTGCTTTGGACAAAACATCTTCTAGAACAATTCCTGTAGTGATTTACACCTCAGTTTCAGCTTCACTAGCAAGCTTTGAAGCATATATAAGTAAGAAACAGCATTGCTGAGGGTCCACTGGAGTTCCTGTCTATAATAATGACGCCCCACTGCACTACCCTTCCCACCCATGCCCTGTATTTCCAGAGTGATATCATCACATTCCTTAGTTTGGGATTGGAGTTGCATCACATGCCCTGTTTTAGACTCTCGGTAAAGACCTTAGTTTTGTGGAAGTTCCCTCATCTGCATGTTTCTGGGAATCAGTATCTATAATGATGTGGTGAGTTGGCTGGTCACCAAGTCTCTCTCTTACTTCCCCTTCATCAACAAAACAGGAGGAAAAAGGATGGTAAAACTTATGGCTTGAAGTAAGAACAGGGACATTGCTCAGCAGTTACCATTATGGGCAAAAGAGACTCAACTTGAGGAAGATTTACTGCTAACAACAGTGTAGGACAGTGATAAATAGGCAAAGCTTCCTTCCACTCTTCCCTTCTTCCCACGGTCAACTTGCTTCCCAACTCTTCTGTCTTGTCCTCCCCATTTAGCACAAGGGGATGAGGAATGGGTGCTGCGGTCAGTCCATGGTACTTCATCTCTGCCACTCCTTCCCCCTCATGTTCTTCCCCAGCGTGGGGTTCCTCCTACAGATTACAGTCCTTCACAGACTGCTCCAGTGTGGGTGCAGCCCTTCAGGAACAGACTGCTCCAGTCGTGCCAGACAATCTGCTCCAGTGTGGGCTCCTCTCCTTGGCCTGCAGGTGGGTATCTGCTCCATCGTGGACCTCAGTGGGCTGTAGTGGCACAGACTGCTTCACCATGGTTCACACCATGGTCTGCAGGGGAATCTCTGCTCTCATGCCTGGAGCATCTCCTCCCCTCCTTCTGAACTGATATTGATGTCTGCAGAGCTGTTTCGCTCATAGAATTTCACTCTCAGAGCTGCTGCATGGCATTTTTTACCCTTTCTTAAATACATCACAGCAGCACCATCAGCATCTCTGATGGGCTCAGCTTTGGACAGCTTGGAGCTGGCTGAAGCTGTCCAATGTGGGGGCAGCTTCTGCTGTCTTCTCACAAAAGCCACTCCTGCAGCTGCCGGCTACCAAAACTTTGCTATGTAAACCCAATACACATTAATAGCTATTTTTTATTTTGCTTGTAAGTCTTGGAAATAACAAGTCCACTTTCAGACTTGCTACTTCATTTGCTGGTTGGTCTCATTTGCTTTGCAAAACTGTAAGCAGTGTGATGGAGCTGTTGTCGCCTGCTTCAAGTGCTCACACTGAGGCTCAAGCTGTTTCTTAGTCCTGAAGACCTCCTGATTCCCTGGCTGTGTAGCAGCAATAGGATTATAAACCTGGCAATGGGTTATTTATGTCTGCAGAAGACTGGCTTTAAGCTTGAAAGAGCCTGTCCCAGGGAGAAGACTCCAGTGAGCATCATCACTGGGTAACCACATTGCTTTTCTTACTAGGCAGATAGGTGGTACATGGCCTAACGACAGAGAAGCTGAAAATATCCTTCAAAAGAAAAAAAACACAACTCTTCTTTGCCTACACTGAATCTCAGACAGACTTCTGTACTCACTGGCCTATTTCTCCCAACAGCTTCTTTCTAGTTCTTTTCTATATTATAAAACCATAAAACCATAGAATGGTTTCGGTTGGAAAGGATCTTATTGGAGTTTCTCATACAACAGTTTTGAATCCTAGTTGTGCTCACTGGAGGGGGGGCGGGTTTGGGTCTATTTAACAATATTTTCATAGACTCTTAGACTGGTCTGGGTTGGAAGGGACCTTAAAGCTCATCCAGTTCCAACCCCTGCCACGGGCAGGGACACCTTCCACTAGAGCAGCTTGCTCCAAGCCCCTGTGTCCAACCTGGCCTTGAACACTGCCAGGGATGGGGCAGCCACAGCTTCTCTGGGCACCCTGTGCCAGCGCCTCAGCACCCTCACAGGGAAGAGCTTCTGCCTAAGAGCTCATCTCAGTCTCCCCTCTGGCAGGTTAAAGCCATTCCCCTTGGCCTGTCCCTACATCCTATTGGAAAAAGTCCCTCTCCAAATTTCTTGCTGTTCCCCTTTGGTATTGGATGATTGTTATATAATGTGTCTCCAGAACCTTCTGTTCTCCAGGCTGACCCAGCCCAGCTCTCTCAGCCTGGCTCCAGAGCAGAGCTGCTCCAGCCCTTGCAGCATCTCCATGGCCTCCTCTGAACTCACTCCAACAGCTCCACATCCCTCTTGTGCTGCTGCCCCAGAGCTGGATCAGGACTGCAGCGGGAGTCTCACCAGAGCAGAATAGAGGGGCAGAATCACCTCCCCCAAACTGCTCATTGGCCATAGCCATTCCTCTTCTTCCCCTGCCCCACCTATACATCCCTCCCATGCTGTTCCTGTGTCTTCACCCTACTTGTTTTCATTTGCTGCTACCTGCCTTTGTTTGGTCATCTTTTTGTCCTCTTTTTTGCCTACTTTCTTTCATTCCCATCATTCTCCTCTGTCTTGAATAGTCAAACACCTGCCTCCTTAGGCAATTCATAATAGTTAAAATAGCTTCATAGCCTATAACCACCCTATACAACAGTTGTTCTATGACTGCAATTGCCAGCTATGAACCGTCAGCCTTATCTTTGCAGTCAAGATTAATTCTGGCATGGTGCATTATAAAATTAGCCATCCTTGGCAAAGCTACTGGCCTTCAGTTTTAGCAGGAACACAATTAAGTGGAATTTGCACAGTCAAGCTAGAGCAAAGCTCAGAGGAGACAGACATCATGAAGTTATTAGATTAGGAGGTAAACCACCTACTCCTTGGTTAGATCAAGCGCTTGAACACATTATATTATGTTTTAGAGGTAATAGAGACAAAATGAAACCTCTTAGGCACTTTCCTTCCTTCCTTCCCTCCCCAGCCAAGCTGTGGGGAAGCAGATGTGGTAATAGCAAATGAAGAAAGGCACTACCCAGGTCTGCAGACTTTGGCTTTGCTCAGAAGGTAACTTGTGCTACCTGAGCAAAAAGGTTAACTGTGTGGGGACCCCGGAGCATGCACACAGCTTGTGGGGCTTCTGAATTAAACACACACACACACACATCATAATCAGAGCTCTGCCCTCACCCCAGGTCTGGATCTCCGGCTTGTATAAATCAGCAGAATGCCCTAAGAAACTACTTTGATTTCTGTTAGCTAAAAACCCAGTCCCAGAGCCTCTCTATGTACAAGAGGATGTGTTGGCATAACCAATGAGTGTCTGGGCATTAAAGCAGTCTCGCTTATACAGATTTTCACCATGCAGACAGGACCTTGTATATTCATCAGTAGCAACTCAAGCCTTACCTCTTCTCCAAATCAGGTTTTGATTATTGATGTGCAATGCTCCAGAGCTGGTGCCCACAAGCACCATCCTGCTGGGTCAATCTCTCTCCCTTGGCCAGCACCCTCAGAGATACAGTCCAAAGGAATCAAAATCAAGCAAATTTGCTGAGCATGCCCTACTTTGTCATCACAGTGGTCCCCAAATCACTGCATTTGGCAGGATTTTGGAAGAAAACTATAAAAGAACAGTTTCAACCCACCATTTTTGTTTCTTTTTCCTTTTTCACAATCTGTGATGTGATTTACTGACATAAAATGGAAAAATTAAACATTTGTCCATCCCCCTTTAAACTACTATTCCACGTTAAAAGGTAACCTGTGAAGAAAATATACATATATGGCTTGTGAAGAAAATATATATATATGGCTATATTCAATACCGCTGTTAGGAAACCAAGGAACCTAATGCAGTTCTTCTTTAGAGGAAGGGAGATAAGAAACACAGGCTTCAGGGTAAGATCTGTAATTCTTTGGAATCTGTCAAGGCCAAGTGTCCTAAGCACTTAAATCATTACACAGTGATAACATGTCCTGTGGGAACTGGGTTCAACTTTGACAACCCTCACAAGTTTAATGTGTGAAGCTCTTTCTCCACCCACTTGCAGCCAAAGGAGCAGACCAGCTTAATTCACTGCTGTTTAAAAACAGACGCTGGCCCTCGATTCATCTCCATCAAGAGAAAAAAATACCCAAGCTCCTCAAATGAAAAGCCCTGCAGGATTTTGCCTGTGCAAATGTGAGATGGAGATTTGACAATAAAAAAGACATTTCATTTGTCTTATTAGTGGCTGACTACTGTGGAAGGTGTTCAATCAATTAGACTGATCTTGGACTCCTGAATTATTGATAGAGAGAGCTGGATTACATTCTCAAATGCTTTTAGTTTAATTGCCCGCCCCATCATTGCTTCATTTTCCTTCTTTTATGTATATAATGTTTGTTGTTGCTGTTCTGTTTTTAACTATAGCAGCTCGCCAGAGGATGACCCTGATACTTGGCTGCTGTTGCAAGTGCTGCTGATGCTGATCCAGGGAGGGAGCACTGTAGCTGCAGCCAGGCATCATTCATAGGGTGCAGCAGGCACACAAAGTCAGGGTGATGCTGGCATCCAGTGGAACTTGGTTGGAGAGAAAACAGTGGCCTCTCACTACGAGAAAGACGTGCAACAGGTATCAGGGGTGACTCTCTCCCACTTCTTACCCAGTCTGTACATTTTATACTGCTCAGTTTCCTTCTTTCTCTTCATGAATTTGCTCCTCTTTGCTTTGCATGCACTTTCCCTCCTCCTCCCCTCACATGCATAAATGCAATACAGCATAGATCTGGAGCTTGTCTTGGCCAGTGTACCATCTCCAGCATTATACAGGTGCCTGAGTGTCTCTTCTTACTCCATCCTGACCACCACAGTTCCCCCCAAACCGTCTTAACCTTCCCCTCTCATTACCCCTCTCCCCCCTCAATACCTTCCAGCCCCTTCACATGCCCCTCTCCTCCTTGTTTCTCAGCTCATACACTCTCTCCTGCATTTCCCAGACTGGACTCATCCTCTCCCTCCTCCACTTGGAGCCTGGAGTGGGCAGTTTGGTGTAAAAAACATCAGAATTTGGAAATACAAGCAAAATAGTTAAACACAGCCAGCAGAAAGAACAAGTGTCATTATGTGCAGGGCTTGAGTAATCCAGTGTGCACACAAGCCCCAAACTGCACTGACCTTGATTGTTTAACTCTTGCTCACATACCAGCACACGAACAGAGTTGCTGTATTTGTACATGATCCATGTTTTATAGATCGTAAGTGCCTTTAAGATGTGGTTCTCTGTCACTACTTCACAGGCTAACCTAAAGCAGGGAGAGAAGCTCAAATGGATTTATAAGGACATGGGAGCTAATTCACAGAGAGAGAGAGGAAAAAGGAGAGGATGCAAAATAAGATGAGATGGGACAGGGTATGAAAATGAGATTAAAAGAGCAGAGTGAAGAGGTTGAAAAGAGAAAGGAGGATACGAAGAATGAGAAAGGAGAGAGAAAAGAAGAAAGTGGGGAGGGAATAAAAAGATAAGGAAAACTTGCCCATGGAAAACGGCATATACGCAATGTGGGTGCTTGGAAGAACAAGAACTCCTGGTACCAGGTGCAAAACAGAGTATTTATGTGATAACAGGAACATGATACAATCGGTACATGGTATTGGGGGATATGATATGAGAAAGATTAAGAAGCTATAATGGTGAAACTGTAGTGCAGGTGAATAACAGTAGCTCATAAGGATTTAAAAGACGAGAACATGCATATAACAGGATCTATATGAATACAGTTCATTTTCTGGGAAGCTGTTACAGATCTCTGCCATTGTATCCAGACACAAGAGATCTCTGGAAAATTATTAGAAATATGAACAATATTGGGAAATGTGTCATTTTGCAATTTTCTAGATGACAAGCAGAGAGTTACTGCTACCTGCAATACTTGAGCTCAGTCCTTCCTGGATGTAACAGGCAATGGATTTTTCCCCCCTTGAAATAGTACCAGAGCCAGCAAAAAGCAGTTCTATTTTGGACTTGGTTTAGGTCAACAATGAGGACACTACAGAAAAGTGTTTGTTTGATCAAATGTTTGCTACTGTTTGATTTAAAAGGAAAAATAAGCAAAAGCAAGTATCCAAGTCCTTAATTTCCAAAGTGCAATGGTAAAAAAATTAAAGGCATTAGTAACTGAATCATTTGGTATGGAGAACGCACAGATGATAAAACAGCAGCTTGAGATTTCTCCATGACAAATATACAATGAACACCAGGATTAGATTACAATAACGCTTACTGCAATAGGTCTTGCAACCTGCAAGATAACAGTAACACTTCCTGCAAGGGAAGAATTGACAGGGATATTTAAAAGGAATGAGTAAAGGACAAACTGACAAACCCATGTCTGCTAAGTTTCTGTATGTAGGATTAAGATGATAACTGCCTAAAAATAACATTAAAACAAGTTAGAAGAGGGCTCTTCGGATGTGTAAGGAAAGAAGGCAGCTGGAAACGAGGGTAGGATGAGGATAAGACACACATTATGAGTATGTTGCTTGGTTTTCAGAAGGAAGGAGGTTACTTAATGCTCAGACAAAGTCCAGACAGAGACTAGTAACTGGGATAGAGAACTTGTTACAAGTCCTGAACAACTCTGCACATATAAAACCCAGATATCATTATGTCAGAATTAATTAAAGAAAGAAAGAACAAAAATGCAGGTGTGTTCTTGTTGTACTCCAGTGAGATTAATTAATATGCCCCACAGGGAATCCCTTGTGAAAATGAGTAATGCTGGGGGATTAAATAGGAAATGTCAACACGCACTGTGGGACAGAAGAGTTACTGGCTGTGGCTTGTCACCATGGTTAAAGAGATGCCTGTGGCAGCTTCTGAGTGAGAGGATCCTCTAGTACAACAACAGGTAGGTGTAGAAATGACAGAGGAAGGAGCCAAGATCCACAGACATCAGCAGTCTGCAGGCATGGGATGATGGCCTTGATAGAGAGAGGTCCACCCCTGCACACACACTTTGAGCTCCCTACAGCGGGGCTGATATTACTGTTTCCATTCCTGGAACAGCAGTGGGATGCCAGTGATGAGATAAGGCACTTCATGATAAGGCAAGTCATGAACTGCAGTAAAGGAGGGGTCTAACACCAACAAAAGGTAAAGTGGGAGCAGTGGGAAGGTTTGCACAGCCACCAAGCACCCCTGACAACACAGGAAGCGAGCGTCTCTGGGGGTACAGCTCCTTTCCAGGAGGCTGGGAGAGCTGAAATGCAAAGAAGGTTGCATCATAGAAGGTTGTATCCTGGAAAGGCTTCCATCTCCCCAGACACGGATCAGGGACCAGCCCCTTCCTTCTCTCACACAACCCAAATGATGAGGGGAGCCTAGCACAATGTTCCTGCCTCGTGAAGCCAGTTCCTGCCCTGCTGATGTGAAGGAGACCCAGAGCTGCCTTCCAGCAGCTCAGTGCAGGCAGAGGCAAGCTGTATGGAAACAGAAAGATGCTTTGGTTACACCAAAGCACCTTGGAGAATGATTTCATTCACAATAAATCTCCTTTCTCCACAGTGGTGATCACAAGGGCCTGGATGTTCAAAGGGTTCAGAGGAGGGTCACTGAAATGGTCAGAGGGATGGAATACCTCACCTAAGAGGAAAGGCTGAGAGAGTTGGGGTTGTTCAGCCTGGAGAAGAGACATTATTGCAGCCTTTCAGTACTTAAAAGGGAGCTATAAGAAAGATGGGGAGAGAGTTTTTAGCAGGGTCTGTTGTGATATAGAATCATAGAATCACAGAATGGTTTGGGTTGGAAAGGACCTTAAGATCATCTAGTTCCAGCCCCGAGCCATGAGCAGGGGCACCACACACTAAACCATGTCAACCAAGACTCAGTCCAGCTTGGCCTGTATACATACATAAATATATATATATGTGTATATATATATATACATTTGCCTTGTCCTATAAAGGACAAGGGGTGATGGTTTTAAAGTAAAAGAGGGGATATTCAGGCTGGATTGAGAAAGGAATTCTTTACTATGAGGGTGCTGAGGCACTGGCACAGGGTGCCCAGAGAAGCTGTGGCTGCCCCATCCCTGGCAGTGTTCAAGGCCAGGTTGGATGCAGGGGCTTGGAGCAACCTGCTCTATTGGAAGGTGTCCCTTTGAGGTCCTTTCCAACCCAAACCATTCTATGATTCTATGAAATGGTGCAGGAAGACATCAGGACTCTAGGGAAGATCAAGGTTTCCTTTCAATACCTGTCCTCTGCCCACTCACACCCTTCTCCATCACACTCCTCAGATGCCGGAGGAAGCAGGTTTATGCCATGAACAGGAGGCACGTGGGACCGTGCTGTGCTATGCCCCTTCAGCTTGATAGCCCCTGTTACTGCAATGCCTGGATGAGAAAGCTGAGTTTGATGAAGTCTGAAGAGCTGAAATGAGGTCTTCTACTGCCAGCCTTGGATTTTAAACTCACCCTCAAACTAGGAGAGTGGAAATATCAGACAAGTGAATCTATTACTTGCACTGCTCAATGAGGCTTTTATGATATTGCCTGTCCCCCTCGGAGAGATGCTTAGTATACTCTGGGGTGCTGAGATACATTCATTTCCATTTCCAATTCCCTTTTATTCACCATTCATCTCCCGGCTGGTATACACACACATTCTTCTTTCCACAAGCAAAAAGCCTTCCTCCCCAGCTCCTTCTTCATAGAAATGCCTCCCATTGACCCCCAACTGGTGAGCTGCATTAGCACACCAGGGGTAGAAGTGTAGCTTTTCAGATGAACCTTTCAGCTCCTCAACAACCTTGCACCTACTTGCACTAGAGCACCTTGTGTCTCCACTAAACACTGCTTTCAGCCCCCTTTTCAACAGAGACATGGTTTATTGTCCCCTAAGTAGCCCTTCAAAATTCCCCTTCTCAATCAGCACTGGGTAATGGTTTCCTAGGGACCATAATACTTAGCAGCACAGTAATTGAATGATATTATTAACAGCAGCAGCATCTGTGTTGTCTGTTTAATTAACTGGAGAGCAAATGAGGCCTAAGTCTGATTCTTTATTGTTTTCCTAATGATCTGCAGCTTTTCTTGTTTGATTATTGGCTAAGGATCCCCTTTACCAAAAAATGCACTTTTAATAAAATAATAGCAAAACAACTCGCTATAGTTGTTGAATGACATGTATTACTTCTCTCAAGCTGCAGATTAGATAATGGTAAACTTCTACTCTAAATACTCCAAATACACCATCTCTACCACTCCTTGAGTAGCATAGGGGAAATAGGAGACAGTAGCCTTTCCAAGGGAAGAAAGCAAGCTGCAACAGGCATTGTATTGCTGACAACCTGGTAAGTGACAAAAGCAAAGCTCACCCTGCTATCAATCATGGAAGTTCTGTAGGGGCTGGAGAAGACAAAACCACCTTTAAAGACTGCTGGACACCAAGGAACAGCTATAGTAAGCCAAAGCTGATGGTCACATTTCATTTCCTCTCTGCACTGAAAAACAGATGAGCACCAAACAAAGGAGACTCCTTTGCATCCAGAATTTGGCTGGATTTATGGCAGACCTACAGCAGTAGTTCCCATAGCTCCACCTAGGAGCTTCTTATACTGATGGGACAGCCACTCAACAGCAGCTTTGCAAGCCGTCATGCAACCCTGTCGTCATACACAGGCAGGAGTTGGATGTGGAGTCATCACTCCCTCCATACTCATTTAGCAGCCATCCTTGTCGGGTGGTTTGGGCTGAGGTTCATTGCTTGACAGCTGGTTATTGGCTTCTCTGCAAGGGGCATATGGAAATTTCCATGAAGATGATCCCAACTGCAGTTATTTAGTTTATCAGGAAGCACAGGCAATTGATGTTAACCAATTAGGAAAAAATCCTATCTCCAACAGGAAGATCTTGCTGTTTGATGTGCAAGATATTTGCTCCTGCAAAGTCTGTAATTTAAGTTAAGCAGTAAAGGGTGTCAGATAGCATCATATACAGATGTGGGGACATACCACTGCGCGTTATACATCCTCTTCAATGGCTAGTCTTGGAAGTCTTAAAACTACATAGCTTTTCTTTAACCTAACCTTGTGTTTCTGGTTAACCCCCTGGTCTGTTAGTCAGGACACCAACCATTACACTGCAGCAGGTGTCTGGACTGCCAACTGCATGCATGTCAAAGCCTGTCTTTGAACCAACACCATGCTAGCACTTTGCATGCTCATGGACTTGGAGGTACTCCAGTACCAGTACTCTGTCCAGGTACTAATTTGGAGACCACTGTGCTCACAAATGGGCCTTAGATAAGAGAGATTCCACCTTCTTGTTATCAGTCAACACAGCACACAGACTGAAAGGAAGGGGGGCATGGCAACATGCTTCTGCTCAGGTTTAGAGGTGAGGTGCTTGTGTAGCATGTTTCTATTGACATTTATGGGTTCAGTAATCAACATGGGATCTTTGAACATCAAGTCCATGTTGGCTCCTTTGTTCCAAGTCCCAAATGCATCTCACTGCATAACATCATCAGTACCAAAAGGTACCAAACCATATAAATATTACACCTTAGCACCAAGGCTGAGGCTTTGAGGGGCACTATGGAAGAAGAGCTGCTTGTAACTCCATGATCTCAATGCAAATTCCTCCAGGAGTCATTGCCTACTGATCTGAATTGTCATTAAGGAGAAAAATAAACCCATTTTGTCCTGTGATGGCCTCATTGAGTTCAGTATCATGTTTCATCAACCAACTTCTGCTCGCACATATTAAATAAATACAGAATGAAGAATGAGTAGAACTGGATCCTGTGGCTTTGAAGAGATTGGGAAAATGACTGTCTTGCATGTGTAGCTAAGAATAAACAGGAAAATCAAATGAGCAAGGAAAGAAAAGAAAATGTAATGATGTCTCTGGTCACCACTGGACTTCTCTGTCTCAGAACAAATTCACAACTGCTCCAAGATGTGCAGACTTCAAACAGTTGTGACTCTCTGGACATTTCTTTGAAGCACTTCACTAAACCAACTTCTTAGCTAGGGGCTGGCTCCTTAACAATTACAGACATCTCTGACTTGTTCACATGGAAATCCTGCTATTTGTTCATGAGGGATTTATTTGTAATCCTTGATTTGCTGCCATTCTCTCCCTCCTTGGATTCCAGTGTAGCAGCTGTTGGCTGCCTCCTTCTCAGTGCATGGATGAAAAACAAATGAATGAAAACAAGAACTTTGTGGCTTCCTTTCAATATAGGATCTTCTTCATACTGGGTATAACAACAGGTACTGTTAGAAGCCAAGAAAGCTGCTGTTTGGATGGATGAAGCTGTCAGCATGATTGCTGATAAGACCTCAGACATTTCTCCTGAGGGTCTGAAGAACCATCTACAGCTTCAAATCTCTTTAGAAAGCATTTAAAAGCCCCTCAAAATTTGTGATGTAAATCTGCTAGGTACAGTCTTTCTTGTGATTCAGCTGGAGCTTGTCCTCCCTCCAAGAGACAGCTTCTCAGCAGCGTTTTGGTACAGCAGGTTCCAGTACCAACTGGAAAAGGGGGAAAGAAAGATAAAAGATATGAGCTTCAGAAACTGTATGCTTCAGAGAAAAATCTAAATGATAGGAAATAATAAACTCTTTCAGGTCAGCTGCTAACCAACTAAGTGGCTAGACAGTTGTAGCCTTCCAAGTCTTCTCTTTACTGCCTCCATAAATTGGGAATAGTGGTGCCTGGCTATCAGTAAGCAAAAATGGTTCTGGGATCTCCGAACAGCAAGCAGTGGATATAAAAATGCTCCAGTAAACCCTGCTGATTTGCGGTTTTCACCATAAGAGTCTTTCTTGGGATTGATGCCTGGGAAGCCATCCCACTGGATTCTCCCAGCTCTTCTGTTCATATTATTAACAGGCAAAACCCCCTTGGGTCCTCACAACACAGTTTCACACTCATTCATACCTCAGCAGACTTGCTCCCGTACCATTACTTCTTTCAGATGACCCTTACCCCTTCTGTGCACTTAGTTACAAAATGCTAGCAAAGTGCCACATGTCTCAATGGAAGGTACACTTCTGACTGCAAATTTGTATTGTTCTCAACCTGGATTTTAACCTTCCATAATCCCCCCCCCCCCATTACTGATGAGTGCTACGCCCTTTGATTAAGCCAAATCATTCCACCCTTTATTCAGTTTCTACATCCATTAGATATTTGCACCTAGGTAGCAACAGCCCTTTTGCGCATCCCTTGGACAAGCTCTCCAGGTTTAACCCTCCACTAGTATTTTGCATTGCCTTCCCACTGCTTTGTGTGCATTTCTTGGTAATTCACCTTTTAACAGTGCAATGAGGTCTGCAGATCAAGCTATGAGTGGGGAACTCATCTTTCTTAATAGGGTGCAACACCTTCAATCTCCTCTTTCTTTATGGTGATTGCTTCTCCCCACTATGCTTGTGCTTGCACGCAGCGTTGCATATTTTATATCGTAACATGAAGGCATCTACTCATCTCCCTGCACCTACAGCATAGCTGGAGGTGATGTCAGGAGCCCAGGGGGATCCGCATGCAAGCTGCAATCTCATCTACATAGCATCTTTCCAGTTGCATTCTGCAGAGTTAAAGACTGAAGCGTATAAAGAAAACAGGAAAGGAATAAAGAGGGAGGAAATCCAGCTCTGTGGCAAGGATCCAGGACAGACCCCTAGGAAGGTGCATTCAAAGGAAGTCCCAGCTTTCTACCACATAATGAAGCAGGTGCCTATGTCACATGCTGTGGAAGAGCCCAGCCATTGCCAACACGCAGTGCAGGGAACCAGAAATCTTGGCTCATGGTCTCTGCTCTCCACGTGAAGCCACTGAGCAAAACTACATAATCCACTTAAGCACGAGCCTCATTTTATGATCTCTGGATGGTGAGAAGGTGGCAAGATCAACAGCCTCATTGCCCGTGTTTGACAGGCGCATGGGGAAGAGCTGCCTGACTTGGCTTTAAAGGGTGTTTCCTTGCTGCATTTGTAGAAAGTTGCCATAATTAAAATGAGGAGAGAGCAATCCCCAACACAAGAAATCCATCAGGCAATGCAATCGCTGTACTGGGATCTGCAGGCCCTTACCCAGCCGGAGCTTGAATTTTAGGTAATTGATTTCCAGAAAACTCGTTCTTTGCCAGATTTCCTATCTCACTGGGTTTTGCTGTCAAACAACTAATTCAGCTTATTGGTATATCTTTTCTGGTATGCCTGTGGGAGGGGGACTGGTAGGAAATAATTGCCCCACTAATGCTGATCATATGCACACAGCATCCTCCTCCCTGACGGTGGCTGTGCCATGGGGTGTCACCTCCCATTCCTCACGTCCCCAGAGCTCTGACTGACTGACAAATTAGGGACAGTGCCACTCGTATTTTCTTGTGTTTCGGTTGCAGAGCCATGTCACATTCATTTTTGCTCCTGGCCATGAAGGACATGGCCGTCATGGCCTGTCAAGCCCTTCACAATCTGGCTCTTGGCAGTCTAATCATCTCAGGCCCATCTGAGAGAGGGGCTCCAAAACAAGAGAGGACAAAGTCTGACTCAGTATACTGCGAAGGTCACCCTATGGCATGCTCTGGCTGATGACGCTGTGCTGGAGGCTCCTGGGATGATGTGAAGCTAGTTAGCCTCCTGTTTTCTTTACCTTTCCATGGAGAAATGACTGGCAATGGATACCAGGTATGTTTCAATGTCTCATCGTGATCTCTGCTTCTTCCTGGCATGGTCTGGCTAGCAGGTTTGGCCACCACTCATTCCAAGTCTATCCCGCATTTGACCTATTTATCTTCTTCCACCTGCCTCCTTCTTTCCCATCTCTCCCTCCCTTTCCCTTCCATTTTCCACAGCAAAATCTGTGGTCCCAGAGAACTTTCTACGTGCACAAGACAAGCACAAGTGACTTGTGTGAAAGGTTTCAGCCCCTCCATGGTGCTGGTGAGCAGTGGCAGAAAGACTGGCCATCTCCAAAGACCAGTGCCAGCTCCATTGCTGCTGGGCTTTCCTGGTCACTGGGCCTGCATGGAGACATCCAGAATCTCCCCATGTGCAGAACACTGACTCAGACTCTTTGGCATAAAACCTGCTGGCAAATACTGCCTTTTGAGCAGGCAATGGATGTATTTTCCCAATACGGGTCTGCCACATAGCAAAGGTATTTCAAAAGGGTCACCATTCTACTAGATGATCACAGTGAGCAGGTTCCTCTACCTAAGATACCACCTTGTATTACAACACAGTCTCAGCTTTTACTTAAACCTGATGATCCTTGTGCAGGTCCTCTAATCTTCCCTCCAGGGCCTGTGACCAGGATGGACAAGGCAAGGGTACAGTTTCATTCTGACCTGCCTTATCACCTCCTAAACAGCACTTCCAAATCTGTGATAAGCAGAGGCAAAAATGGCAGCCTTACAGCTATACAAACAGAGCTATATAAATACAAAAATACACACATCTATGCATATATAGCTATACGTACTGTAGGAACCAACCTTGCTGCTAGCATCCCTCTCTCAAACAAGACTTGACTGGTTTTGCAATGAGTCTTTAGTAAAACCTTTTGCTCCCTACATGGCCACCCTGTATTTCAGCAGCTCTGAAGCAGAAACAAGGCTCCACTGGGGAGAGCATCAATATCAAACCAAGGGACCTACCAGCCGGAGGCAGGGTTAGGAGCAGAACCCCAACCCGACAGCTCTGTCAGCATTTAAATCACATGACTATCATCTCCTTCCACTCAGCCACAACCTCATTTTCTACTAAGCTGGTTAGCCTTGCTTTTTGCCCATGTCCTGACTCCATATGACTGCCACTTGCATAAAGCAGCATGTCCCATCTATTCAGCTTGCATTCAGATTGCTTTGTTTGTGGTGTTCTTTAGACTGCTCCCAAAAAACAACTACTGATCTCATTCAGATTTACCAAGTCATTTCACAATTCTGAGTGCTCTTTGCTTGGTAACCTCGCAGCCACTTCAGTAGGAACAGTCTGAGGTCCTTAATCTTTGCTGATATATAAATAGTATTTTTATAAGCCTAATGCAATGAACCCCATTGTCAGGTGCTAGCTACCAGGTTCTTCATAGCAGAGGAAATGTCTCTCCACTAAAAAGCAATCAGTTTGCACATAAAGTCGCTTAAAAACTTAGCTGTATTTTGTCATAGGGTACACCTGGATTTCTAGTCTGTCCCTCCACTGGAAAAGCAACAGTCACATCTCTCCTGCTCTGCCTGCTTAGGTAGTTGTTAGCGTGTATCTGCACCACAAAACACATAAAGGATAGCCATAAGGCAACCCTCAATGCTCAGCACTTGCCAAAATCCACCAAATGTTAGTACTAACAGCCATAAAGGCCCACAGTGTATATGCTATCACTATTAATCATGTATAGCAATGGTCCCCAAAGGCATAATCCAATGCCCTTTAGCCCTGGTGTTTGGTAGGCGCTAGAGCATTATATACTTTGGATTAAGACATGTAAATTGTGATTGGCACACACTGACAGATGTTGGCAGATGAGCAAAGAAATTACTACTGTTTTCAAAGCAGGAAGCACCTTTTCCTAATTTAAGAAAAGTTGGTCCAACTGTATCAGTCACCAATGGCACAAAACCCTTACCATAACCAGGCTTAAAGAGCTAAGAAGTGTTATGGGAGCGGTATTGCTGATTGTAAGCACAGAACTAAGTTTGTCCTGGCTAACACATTCCCAACACATGTTTTTGAACTTAAATAAATGTTGTCATACATCCGCAAGGAAGTAGAGATGCAGTATCCACATAATGGCACAGAATTGCATGGCATGAAGACAGGGTCAACCCCTATAGGGCTGTAAACCTAGTGACCTCTCCCGAAACCTATGGAAGTCAAATATGGCACATAACAGGTCTGCTTCAGTATCATGCTTCTAGTAGCACCATTATCTGATGGTTCAAAGAAGCTGTCTTTATGTAAAAAACTTCCTTAATGGGAAATAAGTATTTTAACCTGGCAGGGATGTCATCTTCCTTGATCTATGCAGAAAACATTTTACGCTCTGAAATTCATAACCAGAAATGTTATTGCTGCCCTCAGAATTAGACAACTACAACTTTAAAAAGCTGGCCTCATCCATTGAAGCAACAGGCTGCTCTGCATGCTCATTAAAAGAGGAAACAGGAGGTAACAGACTGATTTCAGCACCTACCGTGGCAGGAGAATAACATTTAATTTCCCTGGCCCCTGATGAGCCAGATTTCTTCCCCTGTCATATAATCTGCAATAAATAGTCCATCAATCCTTTCACCGGGTGGCTGGCTGCAGAGCTGTTCAGTTTAGCATATGCACTTTACTGTCCCCATTGCATTGTTGCACATTAGCCCACATTTAAACCGTATTTTCCACTGGAAATCTCACTCAGAAAGAGACCCACATTTCTCAAAATCCACATTAGGCACCATCACCAGTGACTCATCCCCCTGCAGCAAACCAAAGCAACTCGGATAATCCCCCTTTTCATCTCCCTTTCATCTCCATCCCCATGCTCCCCTGTCCTTCTTGTTAATCATTTCACTGCTCCCCTTCTGGGTTAACACTTTGAGTATTAGACCTCTGTATATTGACTGAAAGACAGCATGAGTCAAAATAAGGCAAATTTAGTATTTCAAGACATGAAAGGAACATCACCACAATGCATCAATCAGCTCATTGTAGAAAGAGAGAAGTTGGACTTCTGCTGAAGCAGGGAAAGTACCACTTCATCACTTGCACTTAGCAGTCTAATTTTAGCAGTGCTGAGGGCAATGCAGGTCCCCTGCCAGGCAACACTCCGAATTTGCCTCTAAACACATTTTAATCTTATATCAAAATTAAACGTGACCTGACCACCTTCACACTTTCAGCAGAGGAGGGGAAAGCAGTGGTTGGCAAGCTCTGCCTGTCATAGACACCTCCAGCAGATCACTCTTCTCACGCTGCGTTGAAGAAGACGGCAAAGCACCCACATTTCCCTGCAGGCATCAGATGCTTCCATCAGCCCTTCAAGCCCTCCCAGGGCAGAGCAAGGGGCGTGGGGAGGAGTGGGGAGATGTGCTTTCATTTTTGGAATGGGCATAAACTGAAAATAGCCTCCTGGTAGATGAGTACATTAGTGAAGCATGACTTACCAAGCAGAAGAGATGCTTCACTGAGATAAATCTATTGCCTCTGAACTCACCCTGAGAGTGAAGAAGCCAGCACCAGGAACAGATGTTCACACCAATGTTTTTTCCACCTTTACCTTGGATAACCTCTGAATCCTCACTGCATCTTGCTAGGGCTTTAAAAGGAGGGAAGTCGTCAAGGCCAGGACCAGTACACTTTGCTCTACATGGTTGATCAGAGCCTTCCAGTTTGTTTAAAGAAGTAATTTGGTGATAAAAATCCTAACAATATCCTGCTCCCTTCACCCTCAATATGCTGTAATTATATTTAACACACTTGGGGGAAAAAGAAAGCCAAACAACAATCTCGTAGTGAGGAGGCACCAGAGGGAATGTGGGCTAGAAAAGGATATTACAGTATCACTTCAGAGAGCACCATAAATAAATCTTCACCCGAGATGGGTAGGCAGATCAGTGCAGAGCTCCACACAAAATTGCGCTGCTCTATAAGACAATGACTCATCAACTTCTCCACTTCTGATAATCAGTCCAACCAGGCTTTCATTGCAGCAAGGAAGAGAAGCCACAGAAAGGAACCATCTCCAAGCCTGGGTAGAAAATCTGGCCTTGATGTCACAGCAGGGAGCTGAGACCTATGGGTCCAGATCTCACCTCCCTTGATCATTTTCTGATGGACAGTGGGGATGCTCTCCAAAGAATGGTGCTTGCAGCCAAGGCATCCAGTGCTGGGCTTCCCAATACAAAAGAAACATGGACATGCTGGAGTGAATCCAACAAAGGGCCATGAAGATGATGGAAGGGATGGGAATATCTGTCACACAAGAGGCTGAGAGAGCTGGGACTGTTCAGCCTGGAGAAGAGGAGGCTCAAGAGGATCTTCTCCATGCTTATAAATACCTCATAGGAGAACATAAGGAAGGTGCAGCCAGACTTCTCAGTGGTGCCATTGACAGGACAACAAGCACAAAGTGGCATACAGGGAATGCCATTTAGACAGAAGGAACTCATTCACCGTGAGAGTAGTCACCATCAAAATAGGTTGCTCAGAGAGGCTGTGGAGTCTCCTTTCTTGGAGATACTCAGGACAATACTCTCCGAATACTCTCGGAAATACTCTCCGAATCAACCCCCAGCCGGATGTGGCCCTCACCAACCCCGCTCCAGCTAACCCTGTTTGAGCTCACGACTAGATGATCTCCAGAGATTCCTCCAAACCTCCACAACTATGTGATTATGTGTCACCCCAGTTTATTGGCTGTTCAAGAACATTAATATCACCTACATATGCTGTTAAAAATCAGATGCCCATTTAAATACATTACAGGCCTCACTAAATGTAAAATCCAGGGTGCTAATCAGGTGTCTGTAAGTTTCTGAGCCAATGTCTAGCCCTGTGTCACCAAAGATGTTCAGAGCTCATTTTATTTCTCCTCAACAATATAAAATCAACATCTGAATCAAAGGTCTCCCTCCAAATGACTACCATTCACTATTATTTTTTTAAATCATCCACACACTGCTTCTTTCCCTTTCTTCTCCAACACGACACTTCTTCTCTTTTGCCCACTTGCACCTTCCACTAAATGGAGAAGGAAAATTGGACCAGACAGGAATATGTAACACAAAACCCGCCACTCTGGGGCCTGGTTTGTGCTTTTCAGCAGAAGAATAGGGCAATTAATACCCAGGGAAGAAGAAAGTTGCACACAGCAATACATGCCATTTGCTCTGGAAATGAGGTAGCTGATTTCCAACGAGCAGCATTTGTACATGCAGAATAGCTATTTAAGGATGTTCACTGAAGCTTTATGGTTGTCTCCAAGCTCCAGAGAGCTCAACTCATGGTAACTAAAGCACCTGGATTTCCAGGTTGGCAGATGCTAATCTAAACCTAATTTTAACACGTTAAAGCTCTCTATAATGTTTGCAGAACAGTTTCTCTGTAAGAAAACATGAATGAATGTTAGAGGATGGGATAGGAAGAATTTGTCAGTAGATGTTCGTCTTCTGCAATTCTAAAGCCACATGCATTACTTGACTCATGGCTCCCATGAAGAGTGCAACTGACTCTTGCACCCTACAAGACCACCTTGGGTCCTGCATGACATCCAGATCAGACAGAGGATAATTTTCAGTCAAATTATCCCATTAACTCTGCATAGTTAAAGGTCCTCTTCGTCAGAGGCAGGGTGAGGGTAGGAAGAGAGCAAACCCAGGCAGAGAGCCCACATGAACCACAGGCATTACAGTCCGAGGCAAGGGAAGTAGAACTGTAAGAAGACGGAAAGAACAAGACACTGTCCAGGAATGGCCTGTCCCATGATCTACAAGCTCTGTGCAGCATGGAACAACAACTGGAACAAGTTCTCATTTCCCATTGAAACACATTCCTAAAGGGATAAAGGTCTTCTGCTGTTAAATCTACACCTTCTTACTTCTGACTTACCAAAAGTAAATTGGTAAAATAACTACTGTGCCAGGTGTATCCTATGGGAAAAGTAAGAATTAAACTGCCAGGAACTCCTGAGTGTAACTCTGCCTTCCTGAAGATAGGACTGAGTGCTCACAAACTTGTCCTGTGTGCACGTAAGTGGGGAACCACATGAAATCATGCCTTCCTGTGCAGCAGGGCAGCTGGCATGCTGGTGCACACAAGCATTCTGAACATGCAGTTACTATACCATCTTCAGAGCCAAAAGCATCTGTGTTTTAACTCGACAGCCCTTCTGCATTTAGAGCCCTCATAATATCCATAAAATTTCCTTCCTCAGTCTTTCCTTGCTGCAGCTCTATGAAAACTGCTTTTTTTTCACCTAGACTAGGAGGAGGAAAGAGTGGAAGGGCACACTGAAAACATGACTTTCCTAACAGTGAGGCCATGTGTGTGCATTGCACATGTGTGACTGCCTGTATATCTCCAGCCCAACTCAGTTATGTCCCCAATTAGAGTCCAAGCACTTCAAGGCAGACATCACTAGCCAGATGCCTCCTGATGTTCCTCCACTAACTCCATAAATTTCCTCAAGGGCAGACTATGCTTATACATTTACTTTTAGGTTTATTCAGCAGGCCTACAGCAGCTTTGTCCCAGATCAGCAAAGAAACACCAGTGCAGGGTAATGTGGTCCAATACAAACCCCCCTGGCTTTCTGATTTTTCTCAACTTCCTGCAGTCCTCAACAGTCCTTCAGACCACTTCAAAGGCTGGGGTATGATGAAAGTCACTACCCAAGATGTTTCTAGGATGCTCCATGATGGGTACAAAATCACTATTTCTTGGTTGGCTCCTGTAATTGCCTCAGAATCACCTCAAAGGTTCAGTAGCATGGATTGAAAGGTGCAGTTTCAAAATGCCCTATCTCTTGGTGACCTATCATCCGTGGATCACTGACATGGCCATTAAGGCTCATCAAGTTAGTTCATGCCTAAGGAAGAGTCTGAGCCACACATCCACACACATACATTAAATCTGCAGACAAAAAACATCTTGATGTAATTAAGGCTGAACAGCAGTGACTGCTTTGACCAGACCCATCTTTTTTTCTAAGGTTTTCAATTGAACTGAACATTTCCAAGGGGAATTTATTAAAAGGAGAGACCAATTCGTTTTAAAAACATGCTGTAGGGACATTAGAAAGCCCTTATCATTACTAACGCTTACCAATAAGAGAATTATTAATTGGAAAGAAAAGAATGTGTTTGATTCATTTTAGAAATTACCCATGATTAAGGATTATTATTCCTGGATCGTTATGAATTTGCATACAGCCATGTTTCATTCCTGGGGTTCAAAAGAGCTCAAAAACTGAGCTTGAGACTAAACCAAAACTGCTGGGTGCCATACACAGGCAAAGCCTCCCACCCCAAGTCATTTCAGAGTGGTCTGGGACACCACACACTGGGCACAGGCAACTTCTAGATAGCCTGACCTAGAGCCAAAAACTGCCATCAAATCTGAACCATGTGCATCTCCTTTGGAAGGAGATAACCCACATTGCAATCACTGCTGTAGGCGAGGGATTTTGTGCATAGCCGCACTTATGAATAGGGCGATATTTGCTCAGCATGACATCCCTTTCCATTCCCAGTTTGACACTGGCATGTACTAGATCTACTAGATCCTTAAACTACTAGATCCTTAAACTATTAGATCCCTAAAGTACTAGATCCTTAACTAAAAATAATATATAGATCCATACATATATAAGCCTGTACGAAACTCCAAGAAATACTTTCCCCACCAAGGTACACAAACTTGTCATGCAGCCTCGGAACACTTCTCCCCTCTGAAACAAACTGCCTTTAGCTTTCTTTGTACTTCTCTCTACTCATCACTTCATAAACACGATCAAAAGGCAAAAAGCAAAACCAGAGAGTGGCAGGCGAGCTTTTTCCTATGAGTATTAACCCTATAAAGTACATCAGTTTTAAATTATTCATCGTCTTTACCTATGGATTGAATCCTATCACTTTTCCTTCTCAAGAACATTCCCCATAGAGAGGAACCACATGGTGCTGATCACACCATTATTTTCCTGTTTGCCCTACCTATCACTGTCCAACATTTATTAGCAATCCTGTGTAACCAGAGAAGGGCAACAAAGCTGGTGAAGGGTCTGGAGCACAAGTGTGATGAGGAAAGGCTGAGGGACCTGGGAGGGTTTAGCCTGGGGAAAAGGAGGCTCAGGGGAACCTTACTGCTCTCTGTAGCTATCTGAAAGGAGGTTCTAGTGAGGTGGGGTTGGTCTCTTGTCCCAAGTAACAACGGATAGGACAAGAGAAAATGGCTTCAAGCTGTGGCAGGGGAGGTTTAGACATTAGGAACAATTTCTTCCTCAAAAGGGTTATCAGGCTTTGGAACAGGCTGCCCACAGAAGTGGTTGAGTCACTGTCCCTGGTGGTTTTGAACAGATGTGTAGATGTGGCACTTAGGGACATGGTTTAATGATGGACTTGGCAGAGCTGGGGTAATGGCTGGACTCGATGATCTTAAAGATCTTTTCCAACCTAAATGATCCTATGATTCTACCATTCCTCTTCTCAACAAAAGGGCGATCAGGATGCAATACAGCAGGTGGTACAGATGAAGCATTAGCTCATCAGATTATTATTAGCCACATCATTATTATTAGCCACAGCTCCCTCCATCCATCCCTTAACTCAGCTGTGCAGTCTTCTCACTGCTGCAAGCCCCCACTGTGTACTGTCAAATCTCCTCTTTCAGCTGTTGGCTATGATGTCCCAAGGTCTGGAGGGTTAAAAGGAATACAGAAATCATCAGCATGTACAGAGCATTTAAATCATTCCTTTCAAGCCATACTGCCTTGTGCTTGGCTATATTGAAATTCATGTTGGCAATTTTTGAGGTTTATTAGGCCTTTATGGAGTTGCTTTTATTCTTCACTAGTCTTAACGAACCTGATTCTGGGCAGACCTTGTTATTAACCTCTTCCCATGCTCAGAATTGAACTCTTAACCCTCCTCTTTCTGTCCCTCCTCTCCATCACTGATGAAGCTATGTCTCTGCCGGCTGTCTCCCTCTATAGCCACCAAATCCCATTAATAGCTTCTTGCAAGGCACATTTCCAAAAACATCTTGAAAATCTAAATTAACTGTATTTGCCAGTTCTCCTTTATCTGCTCTGCTCTTCATCTTGCACAAAAAAACTGAGGGGTTATTAACATCAGAGACATAATTTATTATTTGCATTCAAGTGCTGCAGTGTTCAAAGACACCAGCAAAGATTAGGTGGCAACATGCTAAGCTCTGTCTACACCGAGTGAAAGCCCCCATCTCTGTTCTGATCTTAGTAGATACAGAAATGCCAGTAGAAGGAATAATTCTTATCCTGACTCTAGAAAAAATGAATGAAAGCATGCAAGATTTTACCTGTAAAATCCACAGAGTTTTGCTGTTTTCAGCTTATGCTTATACTTATCCTGATGTTTTATTGCCTGTTTTTAATTAATTTCACAGTTATTCTTTCAGCAACTGAAATAACAGAAGTCTGTAATTCTGTGGATCACCCATAGTTCATATTAAATAGATGGATACATTGGCCTCTCGCCAGTCCTCCCCAGTCAAATTATTCATAAGAAATAGAATTTATTATGAATAACCCCATTTTGATTAGCAGAACGTGTGGGAACCATGCTGATTTTCTTTAAATGTATTGATTATTTATAAGCAATTGGCAGATAGATCTTAAGTTATTTAGAAACAATTTTCTTTGACTCTTTAACTTTTAATGTTTGATTCCCAGTTGGTCTCCCACATCCATGATCGTTTGTAACTGCTTTATTCAAGAAGCCACACATTATATTTGGAAAATCATTGATCAATGATAAATTGATTTATCATCACTGGACCTTGAAGAGTAGAAGATACTTTCCCAGATCCTTGGGGGCTCTCAATATACTTGCAAACACCATGAAGTGAACTCAGCAAAGCATAGTGAAGTCAAGAGCTCAGTCACAAAAATAAACCACTTTATTTTAATTGCATTATTATTCCATTTGTCCCGCTGGGTTTAATGCTAAACAGCATGGCTATTCACCTCCTTTGTAATACTGAATAGCTTAGTTCTTTCAAGACACCTAGGTTTTCCCTACTGCTCTGATCTGTGTCTTTCTTCTGAACCCAGTTCTTAGAAACAAAACCTGTGCCCAGCCAGCTTCAGTGGGGTACAACAGTGATGTGCCCATGACGTGCTCCTTACTGTGCTGCAGCCTTACAATCCCCATTTGTTCCAATGCCAGGTTGATTTTGGCTCCCTTTCTTAGCCTCTGTATTGCCTTCCCCCCCTCTAATTATTCTATTGCCAAAGCATGAGCAAAGAAGGAAAAATTCTCCAAAATGGGATCCTGGATTACCTGCAATTCCATAGTCAGAATAGTCTTTTAGTTGCTTTGAAGTGATGCCCTCACAGGGGACATTATATCAGAAATACTCTGGCTCACAGAGCTTTGCTTGTGGGAATAGTTCAATGGTACTCATGAATTAAAACTCAGAGGAGGAAAGGGAATCCTCTCCACACGTCTCATCCTGCCACTCAAACCCTTTCCAGTTCAATGCAAACATAGCTTTGGAGTGAAGATTGATGCAAACAAGTAATTGAACTCCTCTGCAGTCTGTTATTGCCCATGATTGCCTCCCTTTCACCTTGGCAGTCTAGTATTCAGAATCATTGCAACTAGCCTGTAACTAGGAAGAAGGAGATGACTCAACTGTTTATTAACCCAAGCAGGAAATGAATTTGAAAGTGATGCATCACTTGGAAGCCCACAAAGCTTTAAGAGAAGCCTGATCACCTCCGCATGAATGAAGCCAGCAGGAGGGGTCACCCCCTCTATGGGTAGGAGAGCTATAGTTTCTGGCCGCCTTGTGACAAAACTACCAGTCAGCAGCAGGAACGCTGCATTTCACATTTGTTTTTATGCACGAATTGATCAATAAATTGGGGAGCATATTACCACCATTGATTTGCTGTCATTGTAAATTTTGTGGCTGCAGAATGGAAAAAAACAAACCCAAACCAATAAAACAACAGTTAGGGACTTCATCTTTGTTAAAGTGATGTTGTGCAGCTTCTCTCAGTACTTCATTATGGCAAGGCACTTAAGGGAGAAAGAGCTATGGAAGGAGTGGAAAAAGATATGGAAGAAGGGGAGATACTTGGTATGCTTGGTCTTTCCATACCCCACCAAATCAAAAAAACTTCAGGTTCTGATTTATTACTATTTTATGTACCCAAGTGTTCCCCTGACCTCCAGCAGTAAAATCTTTGAGGTCTGTGAGTTCAATGGAAGCCATGAAGCTAATAAAACCAATACTCAATCAGCATGTGCTAAGAGACTCCAGCTGTACATCTCACATCTATTTGATTTACCCTGCAAGTAGTTACTCCATCTTTCACTAGACAAACAGCTGCCTGACCACTACTATGGCTTGGAGATCACTAAGACGACCTCAAATGGCTTGGATCGTACCCTTTGCATCCATTTACCCCTCTGCTAAGGGGATAAAATCCATTTACCCCTCTGCATGGACAAAATCTCCAGTGCTAGTGCCTGAAGACCACCACATTTTCAGTGCTGATGAGTGTAAGTTGCCAGCTGATGGACCCCAAAGTATCAGCTGGATTTGGCTTTTTCTGTCATGGCTCGATGGTGAGACAGTGCATGGTGGAGAGGGCTGCATCTCAAGAGATGTGGAAACAACCTTTGTCTCCAAGAGCACCTGAAGAGGTGCACCAGAGTTGTGAGACAAGAGACTCCCATTACCACTGCATTCATTCTATGGGGGAAGGAAAGGGATCCCTAGGGGCCAAACTGTGAAGACCCTGCTCAGATTTTATTCTTTACTTACACTGCCTTTAAACTGGAAATCGAAGTAGGTATGTATGGGGTCAACTGTCCTTGTCACTGGTTTTGTGGCAGTGAGTTTAAATCAGGTTAGGCTTAAAATAAGAGTGACACAAGGTTGTCACTGGGGTTACAGCTCATGCAAGATGGTGGGTTGTTAAAGGAGTGAAATAGCACTCAGCCTTTCACTGGAGTATTTCCAACATCTTATAAACACGAGGCAATCAGACCTTCTGACACTGGTGAGGCAGTGAGATGCTTTGGGGGGTGAGGAGAGTGCTTACACAACTGTCATGGCAAGTCAGGATTAGAACTGGGATGAAGACACTGTTCATTTTTAGCCTGGTCCTCCAACCAGTTTCTCCTCTTTGGGACTGAGATGTTGGAAGATTCCTTGTTTCTCATTGGTCACACCATTCAGGGCTTTGACAAGGCATAAGGTATTAAATCTGTATCACATAGAACAACTTTTGAGCACTTTAGGTTAGTATTCATCTAATTGAGCAGAGATGGTGAGCCTTCCCTTCCTCCAGACAAAGAGAAGCATCCTCAACAATTTTATGGAGATGAAAAAGCATCAGTGCATAAAAGAAATGCTAAACAGTCACAATGCCACTGCTATGCCAAAGAGACCCCTCTGATATGGAATGGGAGGTAGTTAGAACCTTTTAGGATGAGATGCATTCCTCATGTTTCCAGTGAAGATCACAGCTCAGTGAATCAGACCAAAGACCATTTAGCTCCCAGCTTCCTGCCAACCCTCCAGTGAGGGCTTAGCTCTGCCTTTCCAGAGCAAACGGATCAGACATCCAGCCATATTTGGGATGACACCGAGTGGGACACAGAGATCAGCAGATCCTAGAAGAATGCCACAGGGAAAGCAGACTGACCATCAGCACCCAATCTTCTCCAAAGACTCAGCATCTACAGCCTGTCAACGGCATGACAGGCTTGAGGGATTAAGGTCAACATTTTGCAGTCTGACAGGAGCTCAGGATGTTATGAATTTTTCATGGCCTATCCACACCTCTATCATCAGCAACGCCTCACTGGCCTTGCCCATATTAACCTCTTGAACTAGAAGGGATTTTTGCCTTTACTGTCGCCCTTCCTCCCTTCAAAACTCATTTCCCATTATTCTGCTGAACTGCATAGTGCTGGTAGTTCAGACCTCTCCAGGAGACATCAGTGGACTTGCAGATATTATTTAGGCCTGCTGGGTCACTGCACTGTGTTTCAGTGGCTCATAAGGCGAGTCAGATGTACTGCAAAGCTCCCAGCAGGCCCACTTGGGATGGAGGTTGAGAGTCTGTAGCTTCACCCCTTGGATTGCTGCTACCCAGACATGAGATGCTGCCCCCAGACACAAGCAGCTCCCTCCATCAAAGCCCATTTATGTGAGCAAAGCACAGTGAAACATCACTTCACAGCCTGTACCTCAACACCAGCCTGCACATCCTTGTCCCATAGTCTGCGCTTCATGTTTCCAAATGGAGCTCTAGAAACCAAGATAGTCTCTATTAGAGACTTCTCAAAGATATTGGCATGGTCATACCATGTGAAAAAGGACCTCTGGAGGTCATCCTGCCCCCTTACCCTGCAGGAACACCTAGAGCCATCCTCCCAGGACCATGACTGGATGGCTTTTGAACATGTCCAAGGATGGAGACTCCAAAACCTCCCTGGGCAACCTGTGCCAGCACTTGGTTACCCTCACAGTAAAAAAGTGATTCCTGATGTTCAGATGCACACTCCTGTGGTCCTATCACTGGGCACCACTGAAAAACAGCCTGGCTCCATCCTCTTTGCACTGTCTTTTCAGGTAAATTAATAAGTACCTGAAGCCTTCTCTTTTCAGGTACATTAATAAGTACCCTGAGCCTTCTCTTCTTCAGGCTAAGCAGTCCCAGCTTTCCCGGCCCTTCCTCATAGCAGAGATGCTCCAGGAACTTCATCACCCTTGTGATAACTTTGCTGGTCTCTCTCTGGTATGTCCATGCTCCCCATGCACTGAGGAACCTAGAACTGGATACAGGACCTCTGAGACTACCCAGGACTCTTGAAACCAACCCCATCAGTTTACCCAGCAAACCCAAATGAGCCACTGATTCTTGAGAAACTACCATCCTCTCCCACGAAGCTATTCCTGAATCTTCCCATCCCTTCACCTCCCAGGGACAATGATACATCCCATGGCTCACAGGCTTTGCAGAACAATTTGATATGTAAGTCAGAGGATTAGGGAAATCTGTTGCCCCTACCCTGTAGCTTGAAGAGAAGTTGAACTTTCTGAGGCAGGTTCAGGCACACTTGTGCTTTGTGTTTACCAGTTGCTTAGAGTCACTTTAATTTTGCTGTCTGAGACCTTGGCTTTTTGGCAGGTACCAGTTCTTGTGCAGATGCTTCATTTAAACAAAAGGGCATGCAAGGCATTGCAAGGCTGTAATTCTGTCAGCTGACATTGAATCAAAATCAGTCTTTCTCTTTGCTCATAAAACAAAACAGGAAAGTCCTCGGGTTCTCCAGGTGTCTAACTTAGATGAAAGAAAAGAGTCATGAATGTCCTTGCTTTCATGAATACCAGCTAACATTTTCCCCTGCAGCCATGGCAAGCTTCCATCTACCCAAGGAGGCAGCGATATGACTCTGATATTGAACCCATCCACGGCACTTCCTGGAGCCACACACAAGGCTGAACATATGGACTGGATTCTGTTTTCAGGCTAGCACACATGAGGATTAACGTCACCAAGGTCACAGAGAGCCTTAGCTCCAGCAATAAGCTACATGCAGAGTGATTTGATGGAGTACCTAAGTCACAAGGAAGAATTAACAACATAACAGGACCCTGATCTCCTATGGGAGAGGTAATCCCTTCCCAGTGCTGTTTCAGCATAAGGGAAGAGGCATCCACAAGCTTCAGTGATAGGCACCAGCCTGTTCATTTTTGCACTAGATTTGGTTCAAGTTTTGGTATGGATGAGGCAACATTTGGTTTAGATCAATTTTGTCATGTCAGATAATAAAAAAGAATTAAGACCCAGAACTGTGCAATGAAATCCCACAGTCACAGGGCAAAATTCAGCATAGCCTCCATGATGCTTGCTTTCATTTGTCCAGAACCACCAAACCACATCACCTCTATGATGTATGTCACCTTTTGTGCCTGTGGAAATGGGTAAGAACTGGGTTAGCACTCACTGATTCAGAAAGAATTATCCCTCAATTGCACAAAAGATGGGAAGCTGCTCACAAACCTTGCACTTATCAGCACCCCTCAGATTTATTAGTGCCTCTGAAGGGCCTCTAATTTTAGCTCACCTTCCGTTTCACATTTCCCTCTTTCCTGGAATCATAGTCTCCAAGAATATTACCTATCACTTACCTCATGTCTACTTCTAATTCATGCCCAGTTCTGTGCTTTCCTGTAATCTCAGGTAGTTCAAGGTTGAATTCTGTAATAACTCTGTTCTAGCTTAATTATTTCTGACACCGTAGTGTTGGTGTAGTTAGCTATATCAGCTTAGTTATATCTGAAAGGAAGTGTTTTCCGACATGGTACAAGGGAGGTTCTCTGAAAAAAAGAAAGACGAAGTCTTTAGGAGACTTGAAGTTTGGGGTTTTGTTCATAAACTGATGCCAGGAAACCTCTCTGAATTCCTGTTTCATCTATGGAAAGACTGTGATTACAAAAATATCTTCTCAGCAAGCATCTCTCTACGGTAGGTAACAAAAGTGGTATCTCAAAAATTCCCAAGAGTTTCATTCACACCAATATCCTGTAGTTCTGATCCTTACCCAGACATCTTACTCATACCACCATTCATGGTTTAGTGGTGGCTTTGGCAGTACTGGGGTAATGGTTGGACTTGATGATCTTAAAGGTCATTTCCAACCTCCTTGATTCTATGATTCTATCTGCCCCTCTTGGTTTTGCCAAACTGCTCGAAAGAGAGAGTTGGGGAGGTTTTAACATTTTCAGTATTTATTTCCTCTTTAAATAAAACCCAAATATCAGATCCTAAACAAAACCACACTATTTTGCAGAACAATCCAAATCCTCCTGCTCACAAAGCACAGACAAACCCAAGTCAGCTCATGACACTCTGCATAAAGATCTCCTTCCATGAAAGCTCTTTTGGACACATCCCTAAAGAAGTTGCAGGGTCTGCAAGGCTCAGGAGTAAAGCCTTTGTCCATCTCCAGAGGATCCCACAAATCCATGTTCCAGCAGTGGACTCCTGGCTGCTGTGGATGTCTTTGTCAAACCTACCAATGGCAACACAGGACTGAAGGCACTGTTAAAAAGCCATTTAAGAGGTGTTTACTGTGCAGAAATGGAGGGGAATTAATTCCAAGTAACCAGCATAAGATAAGTCCCTTAGGAATATCCAAATGTAATCCTTAAAGGGATGGACCAACCAGGTACCTTGACAGTAAAAAAAATGAAGAACTGGCCTGAGACTCAAAACATGGTGGAGTTTGGGAGTTTATTCAGGAGTAAAACCCATGAGGTCCTATGACAAATCTCCACTCTGCTCCAACACTAATACATGTGTCATCCTTACATTACTAAGGAAAACAGATAATCTACTTTTTCACGGCCCGTGTCTCTCACACACGCTATTTCTTCTTACACAATTGTAAGAAACAATCTCGCTATGACATTTCAGCTGAGAGTCTGCAAATCTCACGATCTCTAGCTGCAGAATAACAGTAATTACAACAGAATGACAGTTCAGTTGCTGTAAATGTCTTTTCCACACGCTGAACAGAGAAGAAAATAGGGTTCTTTTATTTATTAGAAGTAACTCCAGCAGGACAAACAGCCTGTTTTCTGAGCACAAACCCTGCTTTGGACTGGGTCAGAGTTGGTCCTGGGTCATTACAGCCACCACACGAGCAAGGCAAGCATCAGGAGAATTTCTTTATGGCAGACCTTGCTCTCCATCAAGAAAAGATTGAATTCAGCTTTGAGCCTTCCCTCAGAGCTCAATTAAATCTTCACAGCCTGAAGCAGCCAAACTGCTCCTTTTGCCTGTGAGGGTAGCTGTGACAACATCCTTAAAGTCTTTGCAGCAACTGTTACTGGAAACAAAGACCATGTCTGGACTCAGATTAGCAGGGAGGATCAGACGTGGGCCTAATCCCTCTTTTGTACTAGCAACAGGAGGGCTGAGATGGAGGAATCCCCATCATATGGGTCATCTCACATTGGCTTGAACTAGCTGGTGCGGACAAGCCTGACAGTGCAGGTTTCTCAGCTCAGAAGCCAAACTGGAGCTCTTCAGGGTGAATTTTGGCTCTTTCAGCCAAACTGAAAGCTGGGGAAGATGGGTGTAGGAAGGAAAGTCTAGGGGGAGATGGCCACAGAGCACGCACGCGCTCCCACCCCATGAAAATGATGGTTGGGGTAGCAACTAGTCCAAACCCCAGCCCTGTCTTCAATCGATCCCACCATTAAGCTGAAACAACCTGTGAACATACTGTGCAGCACCACCAGAGAAACAGAAGCCAGGGCTGGAATGGCAAAGCCACTTAAATGGAGTGAATGCCATCGATACGCAATTGGAATGGTTGGCACCCACCAAACAGGAGAGATGGTCTCACTTGACAATTGGACTTGGTTGCAACTTAGAGCATTATACCACCCTGTCTTGCTAATAGAGGCTTTGCTGATGCATATTGATGGCTTCACTGTGTAACACCTAACAGTACGTCAGGCTGATAATTTAGTGGCTGATAAACCCAGCTAAGAAGAATCCTGGAGTGAATTGTTCTAAACATTAGCTAATTTGCCACTACCCAATTCATCCAGAAAAGAAATGCACTATTGTGCACAACAGCATTTCATCACTCGGGTTAACAATTAGCACTTTTGAAGGTATTTCTTCACTCCCACAGAACAGCACCAACATTAACTACATAATCCTCAGCAAGGATTCAGAGATGCAGGCAGTGGGTACCATTGCAGCTAGAGGAAGGAACTGAGGCAGCAAACCTAAGCCAACTGCCCAGAATGACTAACAAGACAAAGGCAAGAAGGAGCAAAACTAAGAGGATATCTTCCCCAAATCTACCCACTGAACTCGGTTGTCAGGTCAGAGACTGACCTTTCAGGGAGGTTTGTCTGTCCCTCTAAATGTTTCTAGAGAGAAGGATAAAGCCAGGACAATGATGGTGTAGCTACTCTGGCAGTTCTGACTTCTCATCTCAGGAGCAATCACCTCCTTCCAGCTTTTGAGCACTAGTTTAATTCTGTTGCAGGTACAGGAGGTTCCTGTTATAGGCAGGGCAGATTTCCCACAGCACAGAGCAGCTCTAGATGCCCCCAGGCCCCTTCAGTAGTCCTACAGTCCCAAGAGAGGACACCATGGGATGCAGCTGAAAGGGCTGGGTGGCTTCCTGAGCTGTGCAGATAGCACCAACAAATGAAGACTGGAAAGAACAATTAATTAAGCAAATATTTGTATTAGAAGCAGATAATTATACACACAAAGTGGGGGAAGAGAGGCTGGAGAGCAGCTCCATGGAAAGAGATCTGGAGTCTGGGTTAATGGCAAGTTGAATATGAGTCAACAGCGTGCCCTGGCAGCCAAAAGGGATAACCATGGTCTGGGCTGCATGAAGCACAGCATAGCTAGCTGATCTAGGAAGAAGACTGTCCCATTTTACACTGCAGTGGCGTAAAAGCCCGCTTGAGTAGTGTGTGCAGTTCTGGGCACCCCAGTATAAAAAGGATATTAAACTATTTGAGCGTGTCCAGAGGAGGGTGACCAACCTGGTGAAAAGCCTTGAGGACAAGACTTGGGAGAAGCAGCTGATGTCACTTGGTTTATTCAGCTTGGAGAAGAGAAGGCTGAGGAGTGACCCCATTACAGTCTACACCTTCTTTAAGAGGGGCAGTGGAGGGAAGCGTTGATCTCCTCTCTCTGGTGACCAGTGATAGGATGCATGGAAATGGAATGAAGCTGCGACAGAGGATGTTTGGATGGGAAATCAGGAAAAGGTTCTCCATGGAGAAGCTGGTTGGTCACTGGAAAAGGCTCGCCAGGGAAGTGGCCACAGCACTGAGTCAGAGTTCAAGCAGCATCTGGATGATGCTCTGAGCCATACTGGTTTAGTTTTAGGTAGTTCTGTGAGGAGCAGGTACTTGGACTCAATCCTTATGGGTCCCTTCCAACCTGAGCTACACCATGATTCTATACTATGATTCTATGTCAGTGCAGGCACTTCTAGGACTACTGATCCCATATGTGTGACTGGTTCATACTGAGGGGTGTCAGATCGTGACTGACTGAGCTCCTTGTTGAAAGAGCAAACAGCAAGTTTAATTTTAAACATCTCATAATTTTCACCTAACATTTTAGTAGCACCTTTGCTAGGAAAAAAACACTTTTGTTTGTCTTCACTAGGATTTACTATTTCATTTCCTCTATCCACCAAATATTGTTTTGCTGGAGACACTAAAAATGCTCTCGTGTGATTATGATAAAGTAGTGGCACTTCTGAATAGTCAAATCAAGGGGAAAAAAAGAAGATAAATGAATCTGTTGATGAAAAGTTGAATGATTCAGACAAGGGAATTGATTATTTGAGTCAATTCCATCAGAATGTGAATGTCATCGCTGTTCTTCAACTTCACTTTCTTTTATTGAAACCTTATGGTCTGGAAAGTAAAAAAAAAAAGTCATTACCTTAACAAAATATCAACAGAGACCTAATTCTGTATCATTCCTGTGGAATTCTTTGGTCATTTTGAACATGGTTTTCACTATATTCTTAAAAGAAGTCTTTTGGTGTACATTTTTTCATGACTGCTGCTACTAACACCTCCTTGAGTTAGGAGTACACCTGTCCAAAATACATGTGCATTACCCGCAATGTTTTATGCTTTTTTATAGTCTTTGAAATAAAACATATAAAAGCAGCATTTTCTTATCCTGTCCTATTAAATATCTATTAACCAGAACATAATATGATTTGAACTTAGTTACTGACACATTCAGTGAGGTACAGGGTATTTTTTAGTTTCTAAGCGTTTCCTAGTCACTACAACATAGGTCAAATTTAACTAAATACTGGCTAACAAATAGCATATTTTGAATATAACATTTTATTATGAATGAGATCTACACACAGTGAAAAGATTTTACATGGTATCATAGAATCATAGAATCAACTAAGTTGGAAAAGACCTTTAAGATCATCAAGTCCAAATCATTGTCCTTTTAATCTAACACAGAATTACTACTCATAGCATTTGGAGCACTTAGTCACCAATTCTTTATTTCTTGTTTATACATCACTGCCTGAAAGCTTGTTAATTTTTTATCATTTACCAAAAACTCTGAAATTTAAAGAAGAAAAGCACTGCAATTCCAACCACACTGAGCTTCATAGCTACAGAGAAGGAGGCAGGTTTGTTGGTCAGAAATGTCAGACCAGATATTTTCAGGCCAGATCTACTCTGGTAGATGCTTTACTGTAACGTGCCAAAACCTCTCTGGTGTCCACTGGTATTACACTGCTGCCCAGTAGCTGCAGTGACCCCAGGGCACAACTCTTCATGGTTGCTGAACTGACATCAAATGTGGTTGCTGGAAAATATGGTTCAGTCTTTAGTACTCAAGCCATAAAGGGACAAAAAATTCCTACATTGACTGGAAATACATAATAGAATCATTAAATCACTGAATGGTTCTATGATTCTGTGAAATGTCACCATAATGTTAACCAAACACCACAACGCAGGCTTGGGAGATGAGTACTGACAAAGCATTACCATCTCCTCCTTTAATCCCTTGCATGAAACCCATGTAATGTGAAGAGCTGCTACAAAACACTGGTCTATTGCCTGTCTCATCCCTCTCCTCCACAGCACAAGATTGACAAACAGTCCCCACACTTATGTTGCTACACCGTGGCTCATTTTTCCTTATCACAATAACCCACCCTTTTGGGGAGGAAAGGGAGAGAAGTGGGATGGTATGAGGAGTTGAACCAAAATTCCCCAGCACGATCAGAAGAAAAACACAGCTTTATCAAGCACATCCCTTCAACCTGCAGAAGTCCTAACAACTCAGCCAGAAACAAGCGTTACCTAGAGACGTGAGACTGTGCTCCCTAAAAGTGGGAGTTTGGTTTGGCCAGCAACCCAGAGCCAAAAGGAACATACAATATGGGGATGTCTAAATGCCAAGTACAACCACATCCTTCAAAGGACTATGCACAAGTGTCCCTTCTGCCTTCTATATCCCATTTCCAGTGATGGCTTGTACTAAAACAGCCTAAATAATGAGAAGTGTTTGTACTCTCTCAGACATCTGCAAATGTCCTTCACCCTGAAGTCTCTCCTAAAAAGCCAACGCCAAAAATAAAGCAGTTTAAATTGTTTAATATTGAATTTGGAGGGTTTTCTTTCCTTTCCTGGACTTGTTTTTTGTTGTTCTTAACCCAGATCCACAATAGGCTTCATGACTGATCGATCAGAGAGTACCTGGGGTTGCAGACAGTGATGGTGCCTTATTCTACAAACAAAATCCACCCGTAGGGAAAGGAAATAGAGGGGGGAATCACATTCGTGCTAAAGATCTGAAATATTTTACTTATCTACAGATTTTAGAGGGAGAGAAATAAAAGGAAAAGGTGTGGAAAACCAGGGAAAAGAGACTTTGCAGCCCTGTGGAGGATGGCGGGGCTCCGGCGTGCCTCTGGGGGGAGCTCGGGAACCGCAGTTCGCCCCCCCACTTCAGGGCTGAATTCATCTCGCTGCCTCAGCTCTGAAAGGAGAAGAGGAGGGGAGAGCATCCTCCTCTCCCCTTTGCCTCTCGTTTGAGAAACAACCATCCTTTTCCCCTGGAAATTCATTTTGGAAACGCAGGTATCTATTTCACAGCATTTCATCAGCTAGCTTGAAAATAAATAGAAAGATGAAGGCTGAGCAAACCTGTATTATCCTGAGGTTCTTTCCAACCCTAACTATTCTATGATTCTATACTGGGCCCTGCAACAATGCTCTCAACAACAGTGCTCCTCCTCGGTGCTACCATGTGTACCTGTGTATGGCATCACACACATGAGGGCTGGATTGCCAGCCAAGGCATCCCAGGCACTGCTGTGAGTTCCAGCAGCGATGCTGAAGTGGGTGGCATATCATCCACCAGCTCCTGTGTGATCTCTCAGAGCCTCAGGCATTTTGAATGGCTTCTGATTTAATTAATCTTAAAATCTTCTCCCTTGGTCACTCAGCACCTGTCCCACCAGTATTATCACTGAGGACTGAAGCAGTCTGTTTGTATGTCTCAATGAAACACAGCTCATTGAACACCTCTTGTTCAGAAAAGCCTATGGGAATACATGTCAAGCATCCCCTTATTAATGGGAAATGTGAATCTGTGATCCTTCTGTCCTCATCCCACTTGCTGGTCTGACTTTAGGCTTTTAACTGTGGAGGACCTTGACGTTAGCTAAGATGAGCTTGGGAAAAGCCACGTTTCTGAAGAGCAGAGTGAAATATGAAGGCAGTCGGTCAGCGTGTGGCACCTCCATTTCAGCCTCAGTTATAGATGGGGCTTTTGGTTCCAGAAGACCACGGTTCAATGCAGTACTTGCTGACGCAGTTGCACCACTCTTACATTCACACATTCATCAGAGAAGGCAAAATTAAAAGCTAAAATCACTGATGAAATATAATTGAGGTGAATATTCTGGTGAAAGAACGAGAGGTGAAATCTCGCCTGTGCTTCTCCACAGTAATCCCTGGCCAAGAAGGGCAGGATAACTAATTGTACGAGATAAGAAAATCCAATAAAGGCATGAGAAATTATGTCAATGTTGGAAAGAACGGAGTAACAAGGGGAGATTAAAACAGTCAAATATATAGTTTGACTAAATATAACCTGTGGTGAGGACTTTATAACAGCCTGTAAATACTGAGAGGATGAAAAAACTTTACCTGATGCAGTAAAACTATCAAGAACTGAAGGAATTGTTGAAACACAAAATGCAGGCTAAAAATTAGGAGCTCTCTCTAAACACTGGGTCTGTGCATCAGTGGAACAGCCGTCGAGGAAAGCGATCTCTCCCAAAAAAAGCAAAGATTTCATTTAATACAGATACAGACTCTCAGAACCATGTAACATCTGCGAGGATTCAGCCGAAAGCAGCGGAGGAACCTGCAGGCTCCGGCGTGCAGCCTCACACTAACTACTTAGAATGTTTGCAAATTGTAACGCTGCTGTTACAACTGATACTGTGCAATTTTTTAGCAGCTTTACACTAAGGCAAGAAAAAAACATCACTCCAGCTACAAAAGGAAGCTCCTCGGTGACAGACCCCTCGCTGAAGGTATTCCAGGCTTAAAGGTCTAATCATAGAACCACAGAATGGTTTGGGTTGGAAAGGACCCAAGATCATCCAGTTCTAACCCCCCTGCTATGGGCAGGGACACCTTCCACTAGAGCAGGTTGCTCCAAGCCCCTGTGTCCAACCTGGCCTTGAACACTGCCAGGGATGGGGCAGCCACAGCTTCTCTGGGCAAACTGTGCCAGCGCCTCAGCACCCTCACAGTAAAGAACTCCTTCCTTAGGTCCAACGTGAACTTCCTGTTTCAGTTTGAACCCATCACCCCTTGTCCTATCACTACAGTCCCTGATGAAGAGTTCCTCTCCAGCATTCTTGCAGCTCCCTTCAGACAATGGAAGCTGCTCTGAGGTCTCCACACAGCTTCTCTTCTCCAGGCTGAACAGCCCCAATTTTCTCACCCTGTCTTCATACGGAAGGTGCTCCAATCCCCTTATATTCACCTGGATGGATTCCTGGTTCCTTGCTCTTGCCCCTGTGATCCTCTGGAGGTGCAAGTGCTGGAAACAGTGATGAGGGGCCTGAAAACCATCATGGTTTGTTAAAGAGCAGAAAATGATCTGAGGGTCCTGGCGGACAAGAAGCTGAAGAGGAGTCAGAAGTGTGCCCTTGCAGGAACAAGGGCCAGTCACACTGGGTTGCATTAATAAGAGCTGAAGTGGCAGGTCAAGAGAGGAAAGAGTTGCACACCCAGAGGTGCACAGCAAAATGAGAGGCAATGATTACACATTGCAGAGATGAAAACTCAAGTTCAGCATTAGGATAAAAATCTTTACAACGTACACCAAACAGGAACAGAGCTGTGTGATTTCCAGATGGTTAAAAATCTGCCTTGGAGATGATCAAAACACAACTGGACGAAGCTGTCCTAATTCAGAACCGGGTCTGCTTTGAGGAGGGGCTTGGACTAATGATCAACAGAGGTGCCTTCCAACCTAAGCCATGTGGCTCTACGTAAGGAGCTCACATGAACCAAAATTGGAAGCTAAATTAGGAGCAAGAGCCCTCAGAAACACAAAATAGATTTAGAGCTGCATCAGAAACAACTCACAGAAATCATTCTCCTTCTTCCCCTCTCTGTAACACTGTCAAAGACCCAAACTGACCCAGACACCCACCCAAAATCCAAGAGATCCAAACGGAAATCTAATGCCAAATTGCACATTCCCCTTTGGGAATCATCCTCCGAGCTGCAACCTTCAGGAAATAGCACATCCCAACCTACAGATTCTATAATGTACAAGTGCAATACCCTTATGACCTTCCAGAAAGTGAGAAGATATGTACATACACGGATTTATCTTCTTCACCACCACAAAACAGGCATACATGCATCATCACAGTAAAAAGTGAACTTTAAATATGAGTGTGAGAATTAGGGGGAAAAAAAAGGGTAGAAGTCCACAGTTACCACTATCTCAAAGTAAAAAGCAGCCCCTTCTTTCTCAAGGCTCAAGGTGACATGTCCCCAGATTAGGGCTTCTGATTTTGTTTAGAGGGACCAGGTCTTTACCCCTGTTAGCATGATATGGTCAGTGCGGTGCAGAATGAACTGGTATCCAAACTGGCTCACGTATTGCCAATAAAGCTGTTTCCCATGTGCTGACTGCAGGATATTACTGGAGGCGACAGTCATGAGGCAGAAGCACTGTTTGATTTCCAGAACCCAGCTGAGCTTATACTGTTGGCACTAGGAAAAAAAAAAACAACAACCCACTGTTGACTTGAAAATCAAGCAAACCCAGTCTAGAAGTCATTGAGGGGGAATAAACATGGAGTCCCAAGATGCCTTTTATAGAAGCACTTTACCATGGATAAACACACTTTGGAATGAGGCATTTTTCCAACTCCATCTTCTTTGTGCCGATGTTACGTTTCTACCAGGAATAGGGAGCTTCTTACAGCTTTTTTTTTTTTTTCAGTTAGAGAAGAAACATCTTGTGCTAAGTGCCCTCATCCCTACCTCACCAGGGACATTTCTGAAGTCCTTACTGCTTGAAAGCCAACTAAGAGTAAATGACTCCATATCATAACCCAGTCCCAACCCAACCCATCAGAGAGACGAGCTGTCAGGCTCGTTCAGGTTGGCTGAGTCACAACATCATTGCTTTCGTCTTTGTGATGAATGTCAGGGATAAAAGAAAAAGCACTACAGTTACATTATTTCTGCTCACAGGATATTGGAAAATGTATTAGATGATTTCAAATTGGCTGAAGCACAACACTGGGCTCCCTGAAGCTTTTTGTTATGAAGTTCCTACTTCAACAGCCCAGGGTGTGTTCTGGGGGACCCCTCATCTGCCCAGCAGGTCCCACTTGCCAGTTGCCTTTCCAAGGGTCCCTGTGGCTGCATACACAGCTTTGAAAATACCAGTTTTCTTTGGCTCTTTTCAGTGTTGCGTGGCTTAAAAGTGGCCAAAAAGATTACTCTCTGGGGCTGCCCAGCAGTAACAACTCTTCCAGAGCATGGGAAGCAGTCACTCTCCTGCCTAAAACACATACCTGAAGCGAATTTGTGAGGACAGTCCTGTCCCCATCACTTGAGCCGAATGAGACATTCACTCTTCCCTCTTCTGCTTGCTTAGATTTTAGCAAGAGATGCAGATCTCAGGGTGAATTACTGACATTCCCACTGTATTTGCAGGGACATATTAAGGAGCCCCACGCACGTCAAGAACAGAACTGATTGCACCGGGATTGTGCTTAAATTCAGAGCTGTAGAGACTGCTTCCACTGGGAGACATACGGGACACTCAGCTGGATTCCCTTGCAGCAATGAGGGCAGGTACTGAACATACAGTAATTTTCCTGGTTTTTTTATTAGAAGTGCCAATCCAGCCCTTGCCCCCTGCTTGGGAATACACCACTTTTGGCATATGGCATTTCTTAGGAGCAGGATGAAATTCAGGCTGAAAAGCACTGTCTTTAGAGTAAGGGACACAGCTCCACTCATGAACAACTTGAATGTGGGCATCTCACTATCAAGCTTCCAATAACACTATTTCCTTCCCTCTCTCAGCCTTACTCTATGCACCTTACTTAGCACAGAGATAACATGAATCTTGATCAAGTCCATCCATCTCTTGAATACTTGCCCTCTCTGAAGCACTGACAAGCACAAAGAAGGACCATCTCAGAAAAAGAGACCAATCTGAAAACCAGGGGAAACCCACTCAAACACCACCACAGCTGCTCAGGAGGGACTCTTCATTAAGGACTGTAGTGACAAGGGGTAACGGGTTAAAACTTAAACAGGGGAAGTTTAGATTGGATATAAGGAGGAAATTCTTTCCTGTTAAGGTGGTGAGGCACTAGAATGGGTTGTCCAGGGAGGTTGTGAATGCTCCATCCCTGGCAGCGTTCAAGGCCAGGTTGGACCAAGCCTTGGGTGAGATGGTTTAGTGTGAGGTGTCCCTGCCCATGGCAGGGGGGTTGGAACTGGATGATCTTAAGGTCCTTTCCAACCCTAACTATTCTATGGTTCTATGATTCTATGATAACTGTGGTGTTACCCAGGCATCCACATTCTGCCACAGCACTATAGCCTCACTGCCATGGTCTTCATTACTCGTGATTAAAAAGTCAGGGAGCAGGAAAAAAACATTATCCTGTACTAGGATTAAATACTCTCAGTTGAAAATTCCATGAACTAGACATAACATGGGCTAAGGATCAAAAACAGAGTAAAAGGGTGGGAATTGGGGTATGGCTTGAGATAAAGTAAAAAATAAATAGAAAGCGTAATGCAAAGTGAGTGAATCTACCAGTGAATGTGAGAGCAAGGAAAAACAAGTAGGGAACGATTTGGCAGCCTAGAAATCTGCAGAGCATAAGACTACCTTTTATCCAAGATTGGCTCAGTCTAATTTCTTTCCTACTCTACAAACTACAGGTTCTTTCCTTTCCCATTTGTCCAATAGGATGCTTTTTATGCTGTTCTATTCCTGACCCAACACCCAGCACTAAGATTAACTGATTATAGGCTATCTTTTGGGGTATTCTGCAATATGAGTTGGAGATAGTGTTAAATAAAAGACATTTACAGTCAGTTTGTGGCCACATCAGGCAGTGGTCATTTCTCTGTCACGGGAGAGCTTCCACCATGCAGAAGACCACTGTTACCACATAGCACACAATGGGGCATTTCTGATTCTACCTGATACCAATCATCTCTGCTATTAAAAACCTCACAGCTCAAAGCACTTTGTAGTATAAGCAGTAACACAGTACAGCAATAACTTGAGATGATAATTCAGGTTGCTGCCCTTTCTCAAGTGTCTGGAATTTACAGGCTGTCTACCTTAATTCCCTCTGCCCATTAAAACCTCTCTGGGGAGAATAAGCATGAATTTGTTAAAGAAAAAAAAATGAATCCAGAAATTTGGAGAACAATAACAGGTGCATACAGAAATTGAAATAACACATTCATTCATGGGATTTGAGGTCTCTTTTAAAACCCGAGCCAAGAATCTATATAACATGAACTGCCCAAATGGAGTAAGAAACAAGGCAAGGATTCTTTCTCAGTGTAGACCGTACATGCAGGGGAAGAGGGAGACACTGTTATACCTATTTCAATTACGGGAAACTGAGATACAGTCAAGTTAAGGGTAGATGCAGTAAGGTCCCTGGGCACCCAGAAGTATAGCGATGCATATGCTTTACGCGTCAAGTTCACAGAGTAAAATTCAAACCCTTGTCTCAGGGGCTTGGGAGATGTGGCTGTCATGACTGCTGAAGTATTTTATTCAAATAAAGAATATAGTATCAATGCAAGGAACAAAAAAACACCAACAACGTCAAACACTTTCTCATCATCTGATCACCAAGTTACAGCATCACACTTTCCTTCCTTTCTACTCTCTCCTGCTGGATCCTTTTCTATAGAATGGATCATTTTTAACACAGGTGGAAAGTGCTCATTCCTCACCTCCTCTTCCTTCTTGTAACCTCTACTAGGGGATGCCTAAATGCATGTTAGGTGTCCAGGTGATAAAAGGGGTGGCTCTGTACACATGCAAAACTGCAACTGTTTAACTGGAAGAGCTCAAAAATTCAAGGAAAATAATAAAAAGAACAGCAGAGGCACCCAGTTAGATCACTTGAGCACCAAAGAGAGATAGCCTGAGACATGGAGACACATTACCTACATCTAGAACCACTATTAACTACAGGATGGTGTTGATTTGGCTGTATGGCCATGTATGCATGTATGGAGATGGGAAAGGGAACTTGCTGGGACATCCTCATGTTTTTGGGGTCGTATTCCCCAATCTGAACACAGGCTCCTAGAGAGCTGTGTCACCTTTTCCTGACTATCCAATCCCCCAGGCTTGAATGAATATTCAATCTGATTGTGCTGTTCCATTCACAGCATCTCTGAGCTGTGGAGATGAGTGAGCACCGTGCCCATGTCCTTCATTACATTCCCTAAAGAATCTCTCTTTTCCTCTCCCCTTTGCATTTCTATTGCAGCTTGCCACTTGCCGTAACAGGGAAAAGCAGCACAGGCAGCACACCAAAAAATCCCAGAGCCTGTGACAAAGCAGTGCAGAACTTAACACTGCCCTGAGATGCCAGTCAGCTCCACCATCCCCAAACAAAAGCAACGAGGAAGCAAATCACTGAGATATTTCCATTCCACTTCTAAATTTGCTCTGGGTACTACTGACTTCTCAGAGGCTCCCACAGATTGCTCTCTCCCTTATCAGCACCAGGGTTCATCTTTCTGAGCTAGACTGGTGCCTTTTTCCGACAATACCACCACTAAAGCAATTAACATTTCCTTTAAAGTTTTTGAGTCAAGGTAAAAGCACTCAGCCTGAAGAGTGCTGCTTTCATCAGAAAGGACTGTTGTGCTTTTCAAGGGGCACAAGAGGATCGTTAAACCAGCTAAATACACTCAGGCATAGCAACAGCTTCCTGAGAAATAACTGCACAGTGAGGTTTGGAAAGCAGCACATAAACAAGACCAGATTGAGGGCCCTGGCAATGGGCATCCTAAGAATAGATGAAGGAGGGCAGCAGCAAGCCATGGATTTTCCGCCTCGGAGCTGAGGAGGAAATTGTAACCTCCAGGCAGCATGAAATAACCTATATCTGAGCAGCTAAATTTGTTCCAAGTCCTGAAGCTTTTTGCCTGTAACTAAACAGAGCCATGGTATAGAAAATGTGAAGAAATGCTGTCTTACCACATCCCAGACAACATCCATGTTCCTGATACATTTGGTGCACTGGACCCAAGAGGGGTGTGTGTCAGCATGTCCACCTTATGACATGGGACATGCCACAGTCCTAACACAACACAGCACGGTGCTTTTCAGTTGGCCTCTTTCCAGCATGCTGAAAAGATGCTGCCACATGCCAGGCAAAACCAGTCATTGGATGGCTACAAGTGTCTAACACATGGGGATCACGGGGATCAAGGGGCAAAGGATCAATTGCACTGGAAGAGAGAGCAAGAAGACAGCCAAGCCCCCACGTGCAGGGCTGACAGGCCAGCAGCACATCCCAGTCAGCCCAGAAGGACCACAATCGAACATGAGGAACTCTCCGTCTCTGCAGAAGGTGCTAAGGCAGGTGGGATCATACGAGGAAGAGATGAAGAGCTTGGCACGAGCCCTGGAGGGGGTGGCTTTGAGCGATGTGAAAACCTGCCTGCCAGAAGTTGGACTGAGATCCACCAACTCATTCCACACAGCTCCCCAAACAGACACACTTCCTTTTCTTAGAAGCACAGATGCCTATATATATTTAAACCACTGCTCTAGTCAGGGGTTGTACCAACTTCAAATTCTGAAACTGAGGGGAAGGGGAAAGGCACTGAAGATTCCAGTATGTAATTTTCTCCTTTTTGGCTTATTAGATTATACCCTTGTTTAAGAACTAACTGTTCTTTTGCTCGGTGTCCTTTTGGCAACCATCTCTACCTAGCAATACGTGGGTGTGTGCACACCCCCAAGTTCGCTTGTACTTGCATAGCAAGTTCAAATGAAATACAGCTCAGAAATTGCACTCCCGCAGTCCAGGAGCAGTATTTAGAGCAATTAATCACAAAAATGAAGAAAAGGCAATGACTGGCAGTGTAGAGGAAGGGGAAAAAAAATATGTTAACTCAGAGCACTACTGAAACGTGCTCAAAATACACAATCCAGGGAGGAAGCAGCACGTCTGCCTCAGCATTACAATGACAGCAGCTGAACATCAAGACAGCTTGGAGCTGGGCTGCTCACAATCCAAATTCTTCTTCAGGGCGATGAGGCCAGGAGAGTGGATTTGGCCGGTTCCTTCTTCCCTGAGGTAATTTTGCTCTCTTCAGTCACACAAGCAGTAATGACAATATTTAGTACTCCCTGAGCCTGGTTTAACCTAGAGAAGAGCTCCAGGAAGGAGCTTACATGCCCTGCCCCAGGCTGAAAACAGAAGCATCAGTGTATCTGCCACACATCTGCGATAGCGGCTTCCCTCCTTAGAAGTCTTCTTTCAAGACACCCAAAGCTGGAAGGCATCCACAAATTCAGCTGAAGTCATTAAGAAGTACCTGGGCTTGGACAATTAGGATTGCAGGTTATTGATCAACGACCTGGCTTCAATGCCATAGGTATTTCTATTTGGACATTGTCTAATCCTGCTGAGGTAAAACTCTTTCCACAGCCAAATACCTCTGTATGCCAGAACAGTGGAAAGATTACAACTCTCCCACCAGAGTTTTAACCCCAAAGTTTGCTGAAAAGTCTTGGTGACCATTAAAAAGAGCTGTGCTACTAGTGAGACTGGTGCTAGGATGCTAAACCTAGTGCAGGAAGCACATAAAAGCTGTAAGTTCAGGCTGTGCTGGGATGCTTCAACCCTGCATATGTTGCAGCTTTCTGAGCTGTGTCAACCTCTGATGTTGTATTAGACAATATTACAGACAGCTGTGCAGTGCACATAGCCTGGGAATATGTGCTTTTCAAGGAGGCTTGAAAAAGAAAATATGTAGCTTCAGATGCTTTCAGAAAGGACAGTGCATCCCACATCCAGATCCTCATAACCATGCAAGGCACAAAGATAACTCTCAGCCAAGTCGAATTACCACTGGTATCCCACAGTAAGGCAATCAGGTCATAACTGTTCTGAACAACACTTGCATAAGCTGTGATGTTCTGTACCTGTAGGATACCCCATTCAGGTGGGATATCCTCGGGCACTTTGAGAAAAACGATCAGAGGGCATCAAGATCACCATTTCCAGTCTGAAAAGCATGTTACCTTAAGAACTTCACCTTTCCCTCTCTATTGACTTCTCTTTTTCCCACATCTGCCAAGCTTTTCATGACCACACAGCCCCGCTCCATCTTTCCCAGCTCTCATTCCTCATCTCCCACTTCCCCATCTGCAATGCCATTTGTGCCAGCAGTGACTAGCATTTTTTGGCTTCTTCAAAACGTATCTCCAGGCATTGTTCCTCACAATGTCTTGGACACAAAAGATGTCCCTGAACTAACCCACAAAACTTTATCTTGGGATACATTCTTCAGCCAGTCAGTGATGGTGGCAATTGAAAGCAATTAGCAGAACATAATTGCTATTATTTTCATTATTTCTCCTCCTTCTATGCTATTACTTGTTGCATTCATTTGTGTCTTATTTACATCAACAGGAATTTCTCCAAGGCAATGACTTACTCCTGTGTTTTGTATTCATAAAGCTCCTGTGAGTATCACCAGGGGTTGGTACCTCATGAGTCAGCATGCACAAAGAGCAGACCAGCACCTACTGCAGCTTTCATTAATGCTTCACATGGTGACTTACATCCTCAGGAGTAAAAGGGAAGGAAAAACTTTCAAGTGCAGTTTATGTGACAGGTAGCTGGAAAGTGGATTACCAGAAGACTCAGAGTTACCTGTTTTTTTCACACTGCCCTGAAAGGCAGATTTTTCACATGTTCTTCAATAACTTCACACCCCAACCAACCTGTTTTCTAAACCTGTATTTGGCAGGTACAAGCTTACTTGGCTTGGAAAGTAGCCTCCTAAGTGCAAAAGCTACTTTTGAGAGTGGAACTTCAGTTCCATCGTCTTCTAGACACTTTTTGATATTACCCTGAGTTTCATGCTGGTGCAGAGCCCGGTGCAGCAGGGCTTCCATCCAAGGACAGGACCAATCAACATGACTGGCTCTAAGTTTCAGTGAGTGGCAAATCAAAAGAAAACCAACATCAAATCCAATTGCAGATATAGCTGTGCTATTGTCACTGCCAAGTGGTGAGGTACACATAGCAATTCACCTTCTTCCCAGGTGGGTCTTACAATCTGTGCTGAGCACCGCACCAGCAGCAACCCACTTAGGAATCTTACAGAGGCAGAGATGCAGTAGGTTGTGATTCTGGAACAGATGATCACTGGCATCTTGAAGGCTTCAGAAGATAGCACACAGGCACACAAGATAGGGTTGCATGTAAGGCAGGCACCTCCATTTGGTTCCCTATATCAATAACCACAATCTTTTTAGAGGAAGCCTCAGTGATGTCAGATATTGTGTCTCTGCCTCACCTCTCCCATCCCATGCCAAACACTAGTCCACTGCAACACTGCCTCCGTATCCTTTCCTGAGTCTACTGCCTCCTTGTTACTGTGATGGACCAAAGTAAGGCCATTGCTGCCTGCCACTGCAATAGCCCTGGTGTTGAAGGGGTCTCACAGCTCAAGCTCAGCTGAAAGAGATGGACCAGAAGAGGTGGGACTATGTGAGCAGCAGGGTAGGGGCTTCTATCTACTCAGCCCTGACACAACCCTGCTACTGTTGTTGTCATGGATGTGGCCACCAGCCAAATTGCAATAGCTGGCCGTAATTCCTATTCCTGTTGCACTCAGACTGAAGGAGAACTGGCAGCCAATGTTGCACCTCCTCCTGAGTGCTGCCAACTCTCCATGAGACCCTGGTGCACAGCATAGCCTCCAAAGAGCTGGAAGGGACAAGCCCCAGCCTTGTGACTATGCTCACCTCCCCTCATTCCAAACATGTGCTTCGTCCCTCTTACACTGACCATTACTACGTCCTCTTCCCCAAACTTAGGGAATGTTCTCAACAAAGTTTCCCAAATTGATGCCTTGCAATCTCAATGAATTGGTATCTTTTAACAAAACTATTTCTTCCCCAGACCTCCAACATGGTCTAAGAAAGGAGCTTTACTGATTTCAAAACACATGTATTGCTTTCCAGCTGGATATATAGAGCAGGTAGATCTTGGCACATGTGCCCCACCATTTTGACCCTTGCTAAGACACATATTAGGGATTAATAACTGGATCCAGTCATGAATTCTCCCTGGCCCTCACCTCACTTCTTCTATTTCTTTTAATCCCCTGCTCTACTCCAGCAAAGGAAAAAAGTGGGAATTTTCCACTACCACAGCATCTGGCCCTGAGCTTGCTGGTCACTTCCTAGGGTCCTCTGCAGTAAATAAGGTTTGTATAGTGACATGAAGATTGGAGAATGCTTTGCAGCTGAATAGAGATCTCCGTTAAAGCAAAGTTTGGTCCTTCATTAGATCAGCCCACGGGTGAAATGAAAGTGTGGTGACATTAGTGAACACCCTACTAGAAGCAAAGAAAGACTGCAGACCCACAGATGAGTCACGAAATCTGTCTGTTCCAGTGCTCTAATTACATTGCTCATCCAAGAAAAGCCTCTTCTGGAGCCATTAGGTCAGAATCTGTTCTCCCCTAGCTGCAAATCCCTCATAACCCAGTGAAGTCAATCGATTCATATTGGTGTAAGCAAAATCAAACGCAGTGCACTTGCACAGCCTTTGATCTTTCTGTCTCTCTCTGAACACAAGCTCACAGAATGCCATTAAAGAGACAAGAAACCCAGGCCCCCAGGTCTCACACACGCTGCAGGCACTTGGAGCAGCAAGACCAACATCAAGCACTGCAGTTGGGAGGGGAAGGAGAAGGCAGAGAAGAAACAAAAGCCTTCTGCCTTGCCTTCAAGATGAAAGGCTGTGGACCTCCCAGAGGGCCTTGGACACTTGTAAAAGGGTTGGCACATGTGATGTTACAAGTTTACACTCAAAAGAAAATAAATTATCATCTATCAATCTACATTTTGGGTACTAGTATCTTTCTATTAGAAAAGCAAACACAGTGAAGCACAGGTCCTGTGGCTCTCCAGCACTCAGCGAGCATGCACGCTCCTTCTGATTCTCAGAACTGTAACACTAGAAGACTGAAGACCACCAAAACCAGACACTTCTGTCTGAGGAAACCACCCAAATGAAGGATTCCAAGCAATGGTCCATTTTGTCCCAATAGATGTTTCAGGCTTCTTCCTCTTCTCCAATGTGTTGTGCAGGAAAACTTGCCAGCCTCCCCTTGGCAAAAAGCACTACACTGTGAATGGAAGCAAAAGTCACCATCCAAAAGACATAAGATGTTCCCCCAATATTATGTGTATTAGGCAAGCAACCAAAGAATGTCTTTGGGTCACAGAAGCATTTTCTCCCTTTAAATCTAACACAACTTCAACTGAGATAGAGATGACACAGTCTTCTGGTTGAGAAGATCACCAGCCATTGCTTAGTCTGCAGTCCTGACTCTTGCTTCCTGGATCAATAGGGACACCAAGTTCTCAAAGGAAGAGGTGAAGACAGAACGTCTTCAACAGCCAAGAGCAGCTTGGCTTGAACAAATTCAACAGAGAAGCCCACAAGAATAGCTTGATTATTACTGATTGTGTTGGAAGGTGCAAAGAGTAAAGGAAGAAGGCCATGAGGGAGGCATAGACTGGAAAGCATAAAGACATTCGTCCATCTAGGATTGCCTCCAAGCAGAAGAGCAGCTGAGGAATACAAAGCTCTTACAAAGCAGAAAGGTGAAAGCTCTTGATGTCCTGATTCTAACATTTGTTCCTGTGAAGTAATTTTTTAAGTCAGAGGAGATGACTCAGGAAAAAAGAGCTTTTGAGGAGTTGTTTCTAATAACATTGTCACATCTATGAATATATACCCATTTTGGATATATATTTAAATTTGTTTGGTTCAGTTAATGCTCCTTTGGGGGGTGGAAGGAGAAAACTACTTCTGTTATTCAACAGGAATGTCTGTCAGGTGTTCTATCCCAGACCCTGCATTTGATAAACCATCCCCGAGTTCTGAAATGAGGTCCTCTGGGTTATACATTTTCCACAGCACTGAAATGTGCACAGTATGATGGAGAAAAAGCCAGAGATATCTGTAATGGCTAATATGGAGCTGTACTGATTTTGTTGGTTATATGATGCTTATTTACTTTGTTAAGCCCTGTTTGAGAACATTTTCTGTTCCTCTTGGGCTACTGGCGGGTTTTCTGTTTGCTACAGGAGCTAATACTGATGCGACACCGTGCGTGTGTGAATTTGTTGGGTGAGTAGGAGGGGATGCTTCATTCAAAATACAGGCTCTCCAGACCAGATTCTGCATGCATTCATCTCAGTCTAAAACCAGTGAATACACCAAAACACCCAAGTTCCACAGGATTTACAGAGAGCAACTGTGAACAGAATCTGTTCCAGTCTGTCAGGATCCACCACTATTGTCTGTTGAGAAAGCTGTAGGTGGTCTCTCCCACTCCCTGTTGATGGAAGGGGGTGGGAACACAATACCCCATGGGAATAAAAAGGCAGCTTTAAGGTGAACTGATATATGAACAGGAATTAACAGGGTGGTGGGAAGGGAATGAATCAGCTACTCCCAGTGAAGACAAAGAAATTTTTCAGACACTACCCTGGATCTCACCCACTCAGACACAGCATCTTTTCTTGGCCCCTGTGACACATTATCTCTTTCTCTCATAAAAACCTAATACTGCAGTGTCAAGAAAATCCTATAAAAATGACCCTGCCAGATCAACAACCCACACTCAACCAGTGATGTTCAGTCAGTCCATGCGTGCCAAGTCAGCCCCAGGCATCCCGAACTGTTTGTAAATGAAGCCAGGACCAGCACTAAAGTCAAGAAATTATGGAACCAACCAAAGTTTGGGCATCTGCACTTGCAGAATCAGGGATGAATTCATGCAAGCAATGGAACATGAAGAAATATACGGTCATGGTCTCTGAGGTTTCTTCCAAGAACCACATGTATCTACCTCAGCGTTATAGTAAAAGACCCAGACTTGAAGCCCATGGAAGAAGCAGGTTTCAAAGTAGAAAAATGGAAGTTGTACAAAGGCTTAGAGGGCTCTTCTGGAAAAAAGTGCATTTGGGCTTAAAATCTGTGCAGTAAATAATCTGTTCTCCCCTTGATGCAGGCAAGTAATTCCTCTCACTTTAATGGACAATTTTAGGGCTGCTAATAACATTTGTTGCTAAAATAATGACAAGGATAATCAAATCCCATGCTTGAGGACATAAACTAATTGCTGCAGGGGTTAGCAACAAAGCCACCATCGCCATATATTGCACAGGTGTATTATGGGATAGATTTCCTTTCTCCAAAGTAGAAAGGCTTTAGTGTCTGCCAAGACAACAGATTGGATGATTGTCTGTGTTATGGAAATTGCTGGTTTGTATGCATGGGATTTAGGGAAAGAGGAGAAACCTCTTTGTTTCAGCATGACAGAATTCCTAACCCAAAACGCAGGATGATCAGTGGTTGCAAGATGTGTATTGATGCAATTCTAACAGGAATGTTCTCTTAAAGGCAAATTGAGCCTTGGCCACGATGAAGTCCACTGCCAGATAGCAAATGTTGCTGTGCACTTAGCATGGTACTCAGAAGACCCAGAGTGTATACTACCAGAAGCTGAGGGCTGAGAGAAGCCCCAATGAACTATTTGACTTGTTTCAGGATGCTTAGATGTTCAGTCATCATTCAGTTTACTCAACTCATCGGTCAGCTCCTGTATAGCAGCTATCAGCCACCCACCCCTAGGAACACACAGCTTGGAGGGACCTCAACAGGTAAACTTGTCCACTCAGGTCTGAGGCAGGATGACGGATATACCAAGCCCATGTGTGTCAGACAACTTGTTTATTCAGATAAATATCTTACTACTGGCCCTTTGAAGGTTCCTCAGAGATCATGTTCCTGCTGCTTTCACTGCTGACAATGAACCTACATCTGCCATGCTGACAAGTAAACCTTTTATATATATGTAGAAAATACTCATCACTGCTCTCTTTACAACAGCATTTCACATACTCAAAGACTGTTATTAGGCCTCCCTTCAAATATTCCTTTTCAAGACTAAACATATCTGTCCACTTCACACTGACTGCAGGTCTCTTCTTAGCATTTTGATTTTTCTCTTCTTTTCTCAAAACAGTGTGTGCCCAAAACTGGACAGGTTTCAAGCTGAAGCTTTACCAATACCAACAAAACAGAACAGCTACCTTCTGTGGCTTACATCCAACATTTGCCTGCTTTGAACATCTCACACCATGGACTCATATTTAGACTATAATCCACTTTACCAGCATGATGTTGCTGTACTTGCATAGAGTCAGTTCATATCATTTCTCTATGTGTGCATCTGATGTTTCCTTCTGCAGTATAATACTTTGCACTTGTCTTTATTGAATTTCATCACATTGATTTAAGACTATTTCTCCAATTTATCAAAATCACTTTGTATTCTGCTCCTGCCCTCTGAAGCGCTAGCCACCCCTCTCACAATTAATATGTCCATTCTCTGTTCTATCAGACAAGCCATTAATGGTCTGTATGTGTTATGTCCATCCAATTTGACAAGAAACTAATCATAAATATTGTTTTTTCTCCTGTTATATGAAATTATCCAGTGGCTGATTTAGCAGGGGGCAACTGAGTCTGCATTTTCTGCCCCATTTACAACCACCTGCACAGTGTGTGTGCTTTTCATACACGCGATAAGCCCAGCCACAGTGCAACCTCTAATCCACAGCGTGTGTGCATCCAGACCTTGCATCCTCATATGGCAATTCAATCCAGGCTGTATTTTTCTACTGCAACTCAATGCTATTACAATGCCACACATGTAATAAATGATATGATCTCTTGCTCCCCCACTATCAGCTATCTATTGAAAAAAACAATCCAAAGAAGTGCAATGTGAGTTAGTCAAGAAAAATTCATGTTTGTTCCAGCTTGTCCCTTGTTATCCCCGAGGAACTTTCATGCTGATTGTTTAACAGCTTGGTCAAATATCTTTCCGAGTATCAAATTTAGGTTGACTGAGCATTAACTCCCCATGTTCTCTCCTGTCCCTTTTTTAAAGATAGGCAGCATGTTTATTTTTCCCTGCAACAGCCACTGGTAGAGCTGTTCAAACAGCAGCCATAAAAAACTGGTGACACTGCTGACAGTGAACAGTTGCTGCTTAGAGAAGGGGTTTGATTCTTATCCAGATATTCAGCTGGAGACAAAACTGTAGGACGCACAGATAATCCCTCAGGGAAGCAGGAGCCTTCAGCAAAAAAGGACAAAATAAACTTACTTAGATACCAAGCAAGATCCAAGAAACTTCAAACAGCCTGTGTGTGTGTGTGCAGAACCATTAAAAGTAAGGGAGGAGGAGGCTAGTCCATACCTTGCCGCGAGGCAGGACATTACACACAGGCCATCTTTGGCAGATGCTTGTCTATCCTGTTTTTCAAGACCTAGCAAAGAGGACCCCACCCCCTCGCAGGCGAATGTATTTCACAGTTTTACTGTTATCATTGCTAGGAAGATCTTTTTTCTCTGTGGCCACTCTTAATGCTTCCTTGCTGAGGTTTAACTGCACCTCACTCAAGGTCGTCAGAAGCAGACTATGGTTTTGATCAGATTTGAGAAGTTCCACAGGCTGGATTCTTTTCAGAGTGCTCATCACCCAATCTGCAGTCAGGTTTCAGCTAGTCATCCAAATCAAACCATATATGCTTAAGAGCCAGTAACTTCTATTGTTTTAGCTATTGCTAGGGACTCACAACCAGCTTACATCCCATGCATCTACCTCTTCAGTATCACGAGCCTTTACCATGGCTCATCTTGAGAAAAGAAAAAAGCCCTGAAATCCTTAAAAAGAAATATATGTCATACCAAAATGCCAGCAGCTGACCTACCTGCACCGTAGGGACACGGACGTCAAACATCACACAACACCAGTGGAGTAAGAATGAAGCTCTAGGAAAAATGATCTCTGGTTCCCGTCCAACAAGTCAAACCAGAGCTGAATGCAACCCATACACATTAAGCTATCACAAGCACTGGAGTGATATGAAGGCTTCTAAATGAAAATATAATTAGGGGTGGATATTAGGGAACAAAACAAAAATGAAGCCATTCTGAATCGTACCTAGTGCTTCTCAGGCATTAAAAGAAACCTCTTGGATATGCAGTACATTCACTAACTGACTTGTAACACTGCTAATTTGCCTCTGTTGGCCTACACCAGTAGGTATCAGCTTCTGCCGTTTCCTCTGACTGGCAGAGTGCACTCATTAAGGCAAACACATTGCTACTACAGCCCTAATTGTTTTGAAAATTGCCCTTTAAATAGCTGGCCTTTTACTACAAAGCAGGATGTGTTTTAAGAGCAAATCACGAGTTTAAGCCTTTGCTGCCAAAAGAGTGGCTGATCAATTATTTGTTTGTCAGACAAAAAATACCAGAAAAGAATGCAAAAGAAATAGAGCACTAGTACAGACTGAACAGCTTCCATCTCCTTCCTCTTCTTGGGATGTTCATCCCCACATGAAATAGGAAAGCGGGAGAGAAACTGAAGGAGAGAGTTTGAGATGATCGCTGAATTCTTAATTTATCAGTTGAAAGGTCAACTGAAGAATTCAGGTCAAATCACTGGGATTTAAAGGTGCTTCTGATGGTACAGACACAGTGTCTCTGGTTTAACTATCAGTTGCCTAAAATGAGCTTTATCTAATTTCTAACACACTTAAGTAATACTGAAAAAAAAGACTGCAACAATAACTCATATTTGATATCCAGGAGAATATTAGTAGATCAGGGATTATTATGGAGAATGTGTCAGAGTGACGGTGGGTAGATCCCTTCAGATGTTGGGAGAGACTCTCATTCCCCAAATATCAGTCCCCAGACTTCCACATCCCAAAATACGCTTTTCTTTTCCCTCTTTGGCAGCCTAGGGCTGCCAGTTTTTTTGACAGACTAGTATATATGTAACGATTCTCAATAATGCAGAAAGGGCATCCTTTTGCTGTTTCTAGTCCTTAGCAGAAAATCCTATATGCTTTATCCTGTAAGGAACTCTTCCAAAACTTCCGGTCTACCTCTGGAAGCCCAAGAAGTTCCCAAAGGCCAGAAAAAATTGTGGGATAGCACTGAGACTTCAAGTCACCTCTGCAAGTACGAGGTGTTTCTCTGATGCAAGGTTGTGATAGCAAGTCCAGTCGTCTTTGTTTCATAAGACTTTTAAGACGTTTCAGATGCAGTATCTTATGAGACACAGCCTGCATGCAGAGCTTTGTGGTCAGGACTCCACATCCCTCCTGCTGCTTTTTTTTTATTGCAAGTTCCCTAGTTGCCACAGCAAAGTTAACCTAAGCACCAGACTGCAGGTATTTAGACGTCATTACTCCCAATAACACTGTTTTCACTGAGTGAAGTCAGACCTGTTTCAACAAACAGTGTAAACTATTAACAGTTAATAGCAACTGTTCATTCGTTCAAGTAATAGAGGCCTATACCTTTTAAACAGGAGTATCTGACACCTTTTCTTACTATGTCTGGTCCTGAAAAGTTCCAGATGGATGTGAAATGCAGCAAAGTGACAACCCAAAACTCCAGGTGGGCACAGGTTTGGTGCAACTGTTAATTTCTGATACAGTTCCCACAGCAATGGTGTGATGGTTTAAACATAGGAGGAGGACATCCTCTCTAGAGGACATCAAAAGAAAAGAGGGTGGAAGAAGTAAAACATTCCATCTGCACCCAAAACATCTCAGTAATGAGTTAATGGTAGCATGAATCGGAAACTGCTGACAGTGCCAACTGCCTTGGGAGTAGATCGCTTTTATTTCTACCTTCCCTTCAATATGTCAAGAATATCCCTAAATTGGGAGTCTACAAGCATTTCCTCGCAGCTAATCTCCTGCACTCTACAATTAGAGAGAGCTGCTGCGGGTTTCATTCATCAATCTGTGCCCTAAAGCTCTCTGTGAAATGTTCCTGGCTGGGAAAGCTCACGCAGCTAGCAAAGGGAGCGATCCTCTTCTGTGACAGGAGAGCAAGGAGACAATCAGATCTTTTAACCCCACTACTTGTCTGCTTTGCTCTGAAGCTCTTTCTTGCTGGCGCAGGGAATTGAAAGGACATCCTAAGAAGTAACAAATACACGAGTCCTTAATAGAGATATGTCTTTCACTGACATGCCCTAATCATCTCCTTAATGAAAGCAGTTAAAAAGGATACTGAACCCTTTAGCCAGCTAATGACTACAGAAGCCTCTTGTGGCAACTGGCCAGATAGAGAAAAAAAAGTGCTAAGAAATTTAGGAGATTCTTCCCCCAAATTCGAAAAGATGTAAGTGTGCATTACAAGTTAAAAACATAAAAGGCATCTCAGTGGATCAGAAGAGGCTGTTAACTGTCTGGCAGCAATGAAAGAAAGCAGAAGAAAATAAAATAAACCAACAACCACCACTAAAACAAATAAATGGAATAAAAAGCATCAGCATCATTCCTCAGAATTACTCTTTTATCAAAGTTTAAGGTATGCAGAAGCCAAGTAGTTTAGCCTCTCACTTTCAATTAAAACCAATCAAAATCAGTATAAATGCCCAAGTCAGCACATACTGTAACTCTACAAATTCTGTTTCCTTCATTATTTAAAAAAAAAAAATCTGAAAACTGCTCTTACAGGTATTTTCCAGGAGTTGGTTTGCTGCAGAATGCAGCAACTTGCATTGTAGAATACATGTCAAATAATGACCTGATCCAAAATCACTGTGACTCAAAATACCCTCTTCGTTATTTACAACAGGCTTTGGATCAGGCTTTAATTTCTGGGAGATTTTTTCCTCATCCACAGACCCTCTCACTTTAATCAAAGAAACTGTTGCACTACAACACCAACAATATAAATGTCACTCATCAAATCAGAGACACATGGTAGGGAATAGGTAACTTGGGGGAAGGATTCTTATCTATACATTTTAAAGTCAGTAGATTCCATGGACTATAATCCACAGAAGGAAATAAATTCAAATTAATTTGCATCATAGCAATCTACGTGCAATAAATGTTGGTAGTCCATAGCTTCACTTAGAAATATCCACAAGCCAAAAAGAAGTGAATAGGCCTGTTACACGCAGCAAGTAGCTAATGCAAGTCCATAGTAACCTCTTAGTTCAACTCAGAAGCAGCAAGGATTCTTACTGATTAGTTCTGCATCACCAGCAAGTGTCCTTGCTAGCATCTGTTACAGGGGAAGGGGATATTCCATGTGGCCTTCATCCAGATTCAGTCAAGGATCTTCAGTAAAATCCATAGAAACTGGGTACCTAAAAACCTAAAGGGCCTTTGACACATAGTAGTAACAGAGGAGTAACCCAGCAATGTATACGCTCCTTCATGTAATAAAGCTCCTGATTCTGATACTATTGTATGTCAAAAGACCTAAACTGCAGGAGCTCACTAACATCAACTTGTATTCATTACGGACCTCTGCCTTTGGTTCATCTTCACTGTTTAATCTGGCTGTAAACTAGTGCCCTGTGGTCTGAAAGAGAGAGAAGTGAGCTGTTTGGCAATTAGAAATAGTTCCCAACCTGAATCTTCAGAAAGTCATTTTATCTTCTTCTCTCTAAATTGAGGGTAATTTTTACACAGAGGTGTTGTGAAGATGAATCACCTAATATCAGTACAGTATTCTGAATATAAAATGCTGTGTTACTCCAGCTCAAAGCCGTGAGCATGGCTTTCAGCATTTATGAAGGAATATACTCCAGCATTGAAGGAACTAAGCATCTTAGCTCAAATTGCCTTCAAGGGAAGAAAACAGCATTCTGGCCCTTGCTTTGTGCCAGACCAGCAGCCCCTGTGCCAAAACACACGCTGTCCAAAAGGCAAGCTCTGCATTAATCAGTTTTTCTTCAGATCAAGCCTCTTCGTTCTGATGCTGTTCCCAGAGAAAGCCAAGGTGGCTTTATTCTTAGTTGAAGCAGGCATAAGCCCCTAGCTAACAGCTAAACTCTTCCCTTATTCTTAGTCTAGAAATCCTCCTCTCCCTTCCAATTCTGCTCTTTAAGTTTCTGCTTGCCATCCTTATATCGGCAGGATCATTTTCTTCTTCAGTTTACTTTTTTCCCAGGAGACACACCGACACCTCTAACTTGTAGCCTTAACAGTGGGTAAACACAGATACTTCCATGCTGACACTTGCAAAGGTACATAAATGGTTCTACTGCATAAAAAAAAATAATAAGCAAAGACTATACCATGAAGAAAACAGAATTTCAAAGATCTTTGGCTTGCTTTCTCAAGAAAACAAGCCCAGGAACTATTATAGCTCAAGAAGTGGAAAAAGAAAGATTCAGAAAATCACAGAACATACGGCTGATAAAGACTTCAAGAGGTCAGCCAGTCCATCTTCCTCCCCAAAGGCAAATAAAGCAGCACTAGCTCAACCATTCCAGACAGATTTTTGTCTAAGCTCTGTTTAAAATGCTCCAATGATGGAGATTCCACAATCTCCTCAGGCTATCTCTCCCAGCATGCAACCACCCTGACAGCTGGAAAGAGTTTCCTCTTTAGCCTAATCTAAATCTCACTTGCTTCAGTTAAAGTTATGAATTAGTTAGGAAGAAATGAAAAAGCACCAAGTCCTAAAAAACTACAAGACACTTATTTCTCAAGCCTGGTTACACTACAGAAAGCTGCTGACACCATCACCCAGATGAGTGGCTAGAGATTTCTTGGTGCTTCCCCAAAACTGCCTTCAGACCCTTACTGGATATTGCATTTGCAGTGCCAGTAAGCCATGCAGTGTGAAGCTGCAGTTCAGCATCAGTCTGAGCTGTATTTTTGCATTGCTTATCAGTGATTTTTACAAAGCTCTTGCTAATGTGCCTCTGGCAGGAATGTTACGTATCACTGCAAAACCAGTTTTCAAGAACTCCAGAACTGTTTCTATAGAGGTGTGACTAAAGTAGCCACAAAGTGCCTTCTGTGTTAGTCCCTTCTGTGTTAGTCCCTTCTGTGTTATCAGAACACTCTTTTGTGTATTTATTACTTTGATCTCTATGAGACAAAGAATACAGTGTGAAAAGATCTTGCTGAATATTTCAGTTATGCAGGTGAGCAAAATCCTATTCACACTTTATCTTGATGCAGCTCACTGAAGCTCACTGCCTCCTTGCTTGGGAGATACCACCAACAGATACTCAAGACCTGTTCATCCAGTATTCTCCAGTGAAGCTCCAGATGGTGTGAATGAATAGATTTGTTACTCCAGTGCATCTACAAGCATTGGAATCACCAGAAAATCTTGCTCTTGACTTTCACCTGAATTTATTAATAAGAGTGGCTTTAATCTACTCTGTAGTTATTTGGGGATTTTTATAAGAGATATGACCTTCATGGTCGTGGCAAGTCATGAATGTAGTAGTTAACTAACCAAAGTATTGGTATCTTCATTCTTATCTTTCCCTTTTCATGTCTTGTTGTCTTCCTTACTTTTCTTTCTATTGCCAATTGTCCATCTGCCATGATTCTCTATTCAAAGCTTTTCACTTGACTGCCTTTAAGCATAAACATCCATCAAAAACCAAGAGCAGACTCAAAAACAACAGAGCCTGGTCTCCAAGGAGGAGCAACGCTGACAACATAATTCATACATGAAAACACTTTTTCAACGCAAAATTAGAGACATTGCAACACTACCAGCTTGGTATTTTTATACCCATTTTACAGAAAGCTAAAGAAAGGATAGAGAGACTTAATCCTGAAATGGATTTGAGCAAGTGTTTGTTTAGTTCATTAATGCAGGTTCAAACTCCCTTTCAGGCCACCGTCTACCAGACGTATGCAATCTCCTCATCTGGATGTAGACAGATCCTGAGTGTTTAGCTATTCAGTAGCCAAACAGCTGTCAATAAGTGGATATTCCATTCACCATTACAGGTATTGCACTGTATTCTTATAAAATATTAAGTCTGTGTTCACCAGGGTAGTTGAATCACTGCTTGTAGTGGGTTTGAAACTGAAAAAAAGGACTAAAGTCTAGAAAAAGGGACTAGGCATTCACAGCACACACCGTATTTAATTATGCGCCCCTTATAGTCACTTCTCAGGAAATAAATAAATAAATAAATATCCTCAATCTGTTTGTTGTTTCAGTTCATTTTAGGGTGACATAAACAGCTTTCAGTTCTTTACATTCTGCACAAGCCTCCAGAAATATTCAGTGTTTACTAGAGCTTGGTAGTGTTAAATCAAGTATGACTATCACCCTTTAAGGCCTAAATGATGGAGCGATATCCATACCAATAACACATTTTGACAGTGTTGACACCTGCTTACATCAAAGCAGTTTACTCACTCTTATAAACCTGTGGGAAAGGGCATTAAAACTTAATAGGAATAGAAGGAATTAACTTTGATTTTCAAAAGTTGGTGTTTTCATTCATCATGTCCAGCCTCTTGATGAATTCTGTAGCATATTCTACAGCATAGCTCATGAAAGATAAACAGCTGGATGGGGAACTCGATTAAACTACTCTCTGTCATCATATTGGCTGTGTAACTGGAAATGGTTGTGCAACTGGAAACGGACAGGAAATTATACTACCTAACTCTGAAGGGAGAACAATCCCAAAATAAACTCAGCAATTGGTGAGAACCAAATACATCTTATTAACTTATTTTGATCACCTACAAACTTTCACGGAATTCAAACATGACCAAAACTTTGCAGAAACTGGGTATTTTTCTTCTGTTAACGGATTTTAAGATCAGACACATTGAATGCTGTAGCAGCTGTGATTGTTAATAGTTTTTATTGGGTCAGTTAAAATAACAGCATTGCACCTGGGGAGTAGATAAAAAATGTTGTGTCCCAGATGATAAGACCCCTGTTTCCATGTAGGTCATCAGCCCTCGCTTCTTTGTGTAGTAGGCAGCTTGTCAAAACAGCAGCAATGTCCTACCACCCTCTAATAAAAGCCAGAATAGTAGAATGGTTTGGGTTGGAAGGGACCTTAAAAAGCTCATCCAGTTCCAAACCCCTGCCATGGACAGGGACACCTTCCACTAGACCAGGTTGCTCAAAGCTCTGTCCAACCTGGCCTTGAACACTGACAGGGATGGGGCAGCCACAACTTCCATGGCCAGCCCTTGCCAGCGCCTCACCATCCTCATAGTGAAGAACTTTTTCCTAATATCTAATTTAAATCTCCCCTCTGTCAGTTTAAAGCCATTCCTCCTTGTCCTATCACTACATGCCCTTGTAAAAAGTCCCTATCCAGCTTTTTTGTGCCGGAGAGCCATGTGTTAGAGGAGATGTGAGAGCTGACCAAATCTCAGCGCTTCGCCTCTCACGGGATGCTTTCACTTTGCCACCCTCCCTTCCAAACGGGTCTTCAGTGATGAGTTTTCACAAGCCCCACTCGGCCGCGGGGCGTGCAAGAGCAGGCGCAGCCCGAGCCGAGAGCGGGAGCTGTCCCTTCAGCACCACGGGCCACCCTAGCCGCGAACACCCGGACTCGAACAGGTACCCGTGGCCACGGCCAGCCACAATCGCCTTCGGTGCAATGAAAGCCACAGCGGTCTGAATCGATCCGATGAAGGGGTAATCGCTTCAGACATGTTGCTAGCACGGCAGTATCAAGGAGAACAATTAAGTTAGACATAAATTAGTCTGCTGTCATACGCGCATTGCTAGACCTTGTGTTCCACTGATTCTTATCACACTTCTCTGAGGAGAAGCTTTGTGGAGATAGGTGTACCACTCTAAATTAGGCAACGAAGGGTTTCATTCACTCTGTTTTAAAAATCAGCCTGCAATGCTTAGTTAGATGCACTTTTGCAGGAGCACTGGTTGACTACAGCACGCTCACAAGTGCACACAACACTGCATGTGCTCCTCCAAGTATGGAAGGATGCAGAGGGAGAAGGAAATCTGTGTGAGAGCATACACACAGATTAAAATTCAGACTCGCAGAAGATTAACATGAACATTTAAGATCACTGCCCTATGAATCACAGAAAAGAAATCTCTTATTTTCCAGAGAACTTAAATACAGGAAGTAATTTTTTCCCCTCTATGAACCAGATTATTTTAGGATAAAGTAGAAATTAAAGAACAACCTTCCATGCTCACTTTTACAGACTACCAGTCAATGAGACACCATCACAAAGCTCCTTTAGTACTGAAGAGATGATACACAGAATAGAAGACGCAAATAGTAACTATTAATAAACTTTCAAAAGATGGATCCTCCCGGAGCAGAGTTTCCCAAATGAACAGTTGTTAAGGAACGTCTGTTTTTCCGCACCATTCTTTATTACCACTCTTCCTCCCAGTGGTTCCCTGTTGCTATACACATCTTAAATTTAAACAATTCTAACATCCCAAAGCGCCTCCGCCTACAGAAACACATGCCATGCTCTGCACGCTGAGGTGCTCCGAGCTTCCTAAACAAATCCCAGCTCTTTGCAGGAGAAAATGCTTCAGCTTCCCAAGCAAGTTGGGCTTGTTTCCAAGTAAAATATAACCAAAACAGCAAACTACCCTTTCTACCTGTCACCAACTGAGCTTAAGAACATAGAAAGTGTAGAAGCCACCTCTTGGGTGGGAGTAGCAGGCACCGTGAGTACATAGGCGTGTGCGTGGAAGCCTCGTAAATCCAGAGGGGCATGACTGGACGGTACACACTCAGCACAAATACATGACAAGAGACTGATGGAGGAAGAGATAATCAGTGACTAAAGGAGGAAGGGCAGTTCTGACATCGTAATGAACAGTAGGTAATCTAAGTCAGTAGCCAAAGTCACATTCTACTCCAATTCCACAGCCTGTTAGTACGTGTATTTTATATAATATAGCTAATAACAGAAAATAAGAGGAAATTTTCCCTTTAAAATCTTCTTTTTATATGGGCAAATAGGCTTTATACTATCAGATTGTCCTTCAAAGAATATTTTTTACCATCCAGGTATAATATAATCAAGTACACATGTAAGTAGACCCTGCTCAAAGGGTATTCCATATCATGTTCTGCTGAAAGCTACCTGTCTTCAGGTGGCAATGCTCAAATTTCTTGTAACAAACCCAAAATGGTAAAACAATTGAGTCCTGTACTAATAAGAGAGCTGGTGTTTCTTGTCCTGCTCCATACAATGCACTATCAAACAGCCGCTGAGTTGGAGAGGTCTTTCCAGATCTCCCCAGATTCAAGGGGGTGAACACTGAGAAGCGCTGGGAGAAGAACATTACCAAATGCTTCCATCCTTGATGGATACAAAAACACTGAGGAAGGAACCAAGCCAGAGCTGGAGTCGTGGCACAGTTCTGCGTGCACACCACAGCCTCTCGTTATCCTGGTATTTATTGTATGGCAGGGAAGCAAACTTGGTGTGAAATGCTCTGCTGTAACTGTGGGAAGCAGAGCAGTACAAAATGACAGCCTGTGGCTGTGTCCACTGACTGTACCCTGACTGTCTTGGGAAATGGCATGTCTGGGAAGCTGGGCAGCACGAATGTGACAGCAGACATCATTCTACCTGTCAGACCATGTGCCCACAAAGAGCAGACGCAGACTGTGACCTGTTGGCACAGCCAACTCTCCAGCTGCAGTAAAAACTTCAGGAACACTCTGGGAATGCCCAGGAGAGGCCCAGCGATGGGACCACATCTGTGGGAATCCCCTCCGTAGCCCTGCCCAAGACCAAAACTAAGTTTATGAAAGCAGGGCTATGTGTGGCTACACACAGGGCTTTCCCAGCTGATCCAGAACCCATGCTCTCATCATTTCCATTGTCATCCAAATGCCATTTGTCTGAGTTTTCCCTATATCTCTTTAAGCAAAGGTGCAAGGAGAAGCATGGCAACAGGGCCTCCGTCTTCCTAAAGGGAACACCAGGAGTGTCACCCTGCCTTTTCCCCCCTCCTCCCTGACACCCAAGCCACAGTTCAATGGTAGCCAACTGGCCAGCACCAATGCCCCCAGCCAGGCCTGCCTCACTCCTCTCTATTACCACTCTATGGGGGGACACAGGTTCTGTCTCTAAGAGTTAGAGGTGTAGGACACTGCCAAATCCAACAAGTGCCCATGAAGAGCAATGAATTGCATAACACAGGAGGGAAGCCAAAAAAACTCATCCAAGCACAGAACTCTTCCCCTGCCCTGCTGCCCCCTGCCCTTTCTCCCAACCAGGGGGGGTTTCACCCCAGCCCTCACCCTTGCCCCAGAGAACCTCCCGGAGGGCAGACACTCACCGATGGTGGTGATGACCGTGATGGCAAAGTAGAAAGAGCCGGCGAATTTCCACTGTACACCGGCCCGATGTGGTTCGGACTGCATGATCACCAACTCCAGCTGCCGGTAGTCCTCGCTGGTGATGTTGTACTTTCCTTTGAGCCGGATCTCCTCGGCTTTGAGTTTCTCCTCCTCCCGCATCTCGTTGTCGGACTCCAGGGCATCAAAGACGGCAGCCCCGACCAGCAGGTAGGTGAACGTGCAGATGATGAGGGACAGGGTCCGCACGTTCTGCCTCTTCATGGCCGCCAGCAAGGGGCGAGTGAGGGGACCATGTCCCCCCCTGGCCGCCCGGGGATCCGACAGGCCGCAGCAGCCGCAGCAGCGGGGCAGCTGCCGGCGGGGCTGCCGGCGCCCGCCGCTGCCGCTGCTCCGGGGCAGCTTGTGCTGCTGCGGCGGCCGCTCTCCGCCCGCCTGCTCGGGTTCCTGGGAGGAGGAGAGGCACAGGAGGCTGCTGGAGCGCCGGGACCAAGTGCCCTGGAGCCGGGAAACTCTGCGCAGGACCTGCCCAAACCAAGCCGTCCCAGCGCGCAGGGCCATCCAGGGCACCCCCGCTCCTCCCCAGCACCGCGGCCAGGGGCAGGGGGTCCCCGCCGCGGGGAGGAGGCGCTGGGCTGCGCCCCGCCGGGGAAGGACCGGCAGCCCCGAGCCGGAGTCCTGCGGCCGGCGGGTCCCCCCGCGAAGTTGGCGCGTCGACGCGGGAAGGGTCCCCCGCAGCCCGGGCGGGGCGCGGCGGGGACGCGGAGGCCGCCGCCGTCCCAAGTTTCTTCAGGCGGCGCAGAGGGGCCGGGGGGGGCCGGGCGGCGGCAGCCCGCCCATCCGCGGGGGGCCGCGCAGAGGGATGAGGGGCGGTGGGAGCCCGGGCTCCGTCCGTCGGGGGAGGCCCGCAGGGGCCCCGACCCGCCCCGGTCCCGGCTGCCTCGGGGGAGCGCCGGCCGGGCGGGTCGGGACGGGCTGAGCGCTTTATTCCTTCCGCCGCGGGGCGAGGCGTGCGGCGGGGAGCCGGGCTGCTGCAGGTGGCCGCGGTGCGGGCAGCGGAGCGGTGTCCGGTGCGGTGAGGGCGGCGGCGGCGGTGTCAGGCGGCGGGCGGGGAGTTGGGGACAGCATCCCCGGGCGCGATCGGCCGCGCCGCCGCTCCGGCGGGAGGCGGGAGAGCCGGGCCGCCGGCGTGGCCCTGGCGGCGGGGAGCCAGCGCCCCGCGGGAGGAGCGGCGCGGAGCCGCCCCGGCCGGCGGGCGGGTGATGGGGATGCGAGAGGGCAGCGAGGAGCCGGCGGCCGCCGAGGCACCTGCCCGGGGCAGCGGTGGGGCGGGCGCTGCCTCCGGCTTCGGGCTGCGGGGAAGGAAAGGAGAAAAAAAGCCGGCGGCTTCCCCGGGGAGAGAGCGAGGAAGGGGCTCGGCCCCAGGCGGACACAAAGGCAGGGATGAGGAGGAAAAAATAGGGGGAAAAAGGAAAAAAAAAAACGAAGGCAAAAAAAAAGGTACTTTCGCGGCTGCTCCCCCGGCGCGCGGGGCTGGGGCTGCTTTATTTCGGATGGTTTTAGAACAAAGCCGTTAAGAAAAAGAGCGGCCGTCCTCCTCCTCCTCCTCCTCCCGAGCTCTTGACATCATCTCGGGGAGAACCGAGCCCGCGCCCCTCGGTCATCGCCTGCCCGTGTCTGTGTGTGTGTGTGTGCGTGCGTGTGTGTGTGTGTGTGCGTGTGCGCTCCGGTGCGGGAGGCGGGAGCTGCCCCGGCCGCCGCGGGGACCGCGTTAACCCCGTCGGCGCCGCCCTGCCTGGGAGAAGCCGCGGAGCGGCCCCGGCGCGGCGCTTTCCCGCCTCCCCCCTGCTTGGCCACGCCCCGGCCGAGGAGCGGGGCCGGGCGGCGGCGGCGGCGGGGCGGGATCGTGGCGGCTCCGCAGGGACGGAGCGGAGCGGGGGAACGGGACAGGTGCGGGAGCGGCGGGGACGGGGCGGGGATGCACCTCAGGGAGCGCCCGCGGGAAGAGGCACCGCGGCACCGTGCGGGGATCGACCGAAGGCAGCGCAGAGCACGGCCACACACACAGCAGTGACACACCATGGACCATGGCACACACATGGGACCATGGCACACACACTGCAGTGACACACACCATGGACCATGGCACACACACTGCAGTGACACACACCATGGACCATGGCACACACACTGCAGTGACACACACGCACAAGCACTGCAGTTGCTCCACCACCAGTTTCCAGGTATGCAGCTATTCCAACTCTAGGAGGGAGCACTGCCGCTACTCTTAAGGCCTGCAACGTTTGCAGTGGCTAGATCAACCCCAGGCACAAACACTGTGGCTACTGCAAATCCTACCAGAAGCACTACAGCTACTCCAGTGCCAGGCACGACCACTGCAGCCTCTCCAACACCAGTGACCCATCAACAAGCAGTGAGGCTTCTCCAGTGTGAGCCACAAGCACTGCGGCTTCTCACTGCCATCCACAAGCCCTGCGGCTACTGCAACCCCCGTGACTGGGACAGATGCTACTACATAGCAACAATAGGCATAAACACTGCAGCTATTCCAGCCACTGCAACAAGCACAGCAGCTGCTGCAGTTAATCCAGCCACAGCAACGGGGCTACTCCAATGCCTGAGACAGACACTGCCGCCAGTGAGGCTTCTCCAACCCAAGCCCTAAGAACTGTGCCTACTGCAACCATGGCAGCAGGCACATGGGCTACTCCAATGCCAAGGACAGGTGCTGTGGCTGCTACAACTCCAGTGATGGGCACTGCAGGTATTCCAACCACATCAACAAGCAGTGAGGCTTCTCCAGTGCGAGCCACAAGCACTGCGGCTTCTCACTGCCATCCACAAGCCCTGCGGCTACTGCAACCCCAGTGACTGGGACAGTGGCTACTACATGGCAACAATAGGCATAAACACTGCAGCTATTCCAGCCACTGCAACAAGCACAGCAGCTGCTGCAGTGCCAGCCACAGCAATGGGGCTACTCCAATGCCTGAGACAGACACTGCCGCTACTGCAACCTCATTGACGAGCAGTGAGGCTTCTCCAAACCAAGCCACATGCACTGCGGGTACTCAAAGTACCGTGACAGACACATCAGCCACTCGAATGCAAAGGACAGGCACTGTGGCTACTCCAGCCCCATCAAGAAGCACTTTGGACAATCCAACCCCAGGCACAAGCACTGCAGAACGTTTGCAGTGGCTAGATCAACCCCAGGCACAAACACTGTGGCTACTGCAAATCCTACCAGAAGCACTACAGCTACTCCAGTGCCAGCCACAACCACTGCAGCCTCTCCAACACCAGTGACCCATCAACAAGCAGTGAGGCTTCTCCAACCCAAGCCCTAAGAACTGTGCCTACTGCAACCATGGCAGCAGGCACATGGGTTACTCCAATGCCAAGGACAGGTGCTGTGGCTGCTACAACTCCAAAGACAGGCACTGCAGGTATTCCAGCCACATCAACAGTGAGGCTTCTCCAGTGCGAGCCACAAGCACTGCAGCTTCTCATTGCCAGCCAGAAGCCCTGCGGCTGCTGCAACCCCAGTGACTGGGACAGTGGCTACTACATGGCAACGATAGGCATAAACACTGCAGCTATTCCAGCCACTGCAACAAGCACAGCAGCTACTGCAGTGCCAGCCAGAACAATGGGGCTACTCCAATGCCTGAGACAGACACTGCCGCTACTGCAACCTCATTGATGAGCAGTGAGGATTCTCCAAACCAAGCCTCATGCTCTGCGGGTACTCAAAGTACTGTGACAGACACATCAGCCACTCGAATGCAAAGGACAGGCACTGTGGCTACTCCAGCCCCATCAACAAGCACTGTGACTAATCCAACCCCAGGCACAAGCACTGCAGACACTGCAGTGACACACACCATGGACCATGGCACACACACAGCAGTGACACACCATGGACCATGGCACAAGCACTGCAGTGACACACATCGTGGACCATGGCACACACACTGCAGTGACACACACCGTGGACCATGGCTGCACGCACTGCACTGACACACATCGTGGACCGTGGGCACACACACTGCAGTGACACACACCGTGGACCACGGCACACACACAGCAGTGGCACACACCGTGGACCATGGGCACACACACTGCACTGACACACACTGTGGACCATGGCACACACACTGCAGTGACACACACCGTGGACCATGGCACACACACTGCAGTGACACACATCGTGGACCATGGGCACACACCATGGACCATGGCCGCACACACTGCAGTGACACACATCACAGACCATGGGCACACCATGGACCATGGCCACACACACCACAGTGATACACATCATAGAGCATGGCCACACACCAGAGACCATGGTTACACACACCACAGTTACACACAGCACAGACCATGGCTACACGCCAGAGACCATGGCTACACACACCGCAGCTACACACACCACAGTTACATACACCAGTTACACACACCACAGTTACATACACCAGTTACACACACCACGGTTACATACACCAGTTACACACACCACAGTTACATACACCAGTTACACACACCACAGTTACACACACCACAGACCACAGCCACACACACCACGGTCGTACATACCACAGTCCCGCAGCTACACATACCATGGCCGTATGCACGATAGACCATGGCCACACACACCACTGCTAAACAAACTACAGCCCCACACACCAGAGCTACACACACCACAGACCAGGGCTACACAGATCACGGCCACACACACCACAGCTCCATGCATGTACATACATCCCTTTTATGTATGCGTGGCCTCAGGCTGTGCCAGGGGATGTTTAGATTGGACATTAGGAAACATCTATTCACGAGGAGGGTGCTCAGGCATTGGAACAGGCTGCCCAGGGCAGTGGTGGAATCACTGTCCTGGAAGTGTTCAAAGACCATTTTGATGAGGCTGTTAGTGGTGTGGTTTAGTGGTGGATTTGGCAGTGCCTGGGTAACGGTTGGACTTGATGATCTAAAAGATCTTTTCCAACCTAGTTGATTCTATGATCCATACCACTATGGCCATACCTACCACAGCCCCACACATCACAGCTCCCCAAACCCAGCCCTACTCACCACATCCCACCACAGTTCTTGTCCAAATGCCGGACAGCGTCACACCCATCAAAGCCCACCACATAACACACAGCCATACATGTACCACCCAACCAGCCACAGCCCTTTGCATACCACCCCCATCCCACACAACCACACAGCCCCTTCCCCAACTGCACCATAACCTCCCCTAGCACAGGTACACACAGCACCATGTTCACGCACACAGTGCCACATTCCCAGTGGCTCAGAGGCACCAGCACCATTGTCTTCTGAGCCACCACCCTGCTGCAGGGGCTGCAGTCCCCATGGCTTCTCTTTGCCCATGGTGAACCCCATGCCATCCCTTGCATCCTGCCCTGCTCCTCTTGGCTCTCCTCTCGCCCACTTCACTGCTGGATTTCCAGCCACAGGTGCTGCCACAGAAGCCTGAGGCTGCTTTCATGTATGCCCCGAGACAGGGCTGTCCCTTCTGGTGTCAACATGGTAGCTGTAGGCCTCCTCCTGTGTAGGAGCTGGGATTTTCAACCTTACTCAACTTCTGTGAGCCTCAGGTGATGTTCCCTCATTTTAGCTCTTTCTCTAATTCTAGGACCCTGGGGCTCATTACTGTCATCCTCCATCCTTAAAATCAGCTCCATCTGTGTCATTCCTGACTACACTTGTCCAAGGCCTTTGGATACCCTTCCTGAGATGGAAACAGATTTGCAGAGCATTGCACATGGACCAAATCCGTGGGCTGAGAAGGCAGTCTCCGAGATTGAAGCCCTCTGAAAAGTGTGCCTCAGGCTGAGCAGACAAAACAGGTCACAAAGCCCTTTGTGAAACTGTTGGACACAGGGAGGAGGAGGAATTAATTTCATTAATTCAGCAAACAAGATTTCACCCAGGGCAAATTCCGCATCACATCACCTAAACATTACCAGAATCATTGCAGCACCACATGGAGCAGGAAGGTCTTGCCTGCCAAGGGAAGCCTGTACATAACAGCAACAGGGGAAAGGAGGGGAAAAGAAGAAGAAAAGAGGAAATATCTGGTTTTGATCGCCTCCTTAAAAATAGAAGTCTGGTTCCCGTTGCCCATTTCTGATTCCCCAAGGGAGAGCAGGAGAAGAAGAAGAATCTATAAATAGTTTGCAACACAGAGAATCCTATAGCAAAGTTGCTGGGAAGGATCAATATCATCATTCAAGGAGGCCTCCAAATTACATCTCAGGGGAGGGAGGTGCTGAACAGAATTGATAAATGAGTTGCAAATGCTGTGTGTGTTGTGTCTATCTAATTAACAGAGGGTGACTGGGATCAATAGCAACGAAGGAGCTGGGCTAAAAATAGCACTCAAGCAGGGATTGCAACCTGCGGGCAGCAGCTTGGATGGAAATATCCCCTGGAGTAATTAACCTTTAGCTGGAAAATGGTGGTTAGTGTGGGGTAAAAGTGGGGCAGCTGAGAAAGGACGGGGTCTCAGTGGGACTTAAGAGCAAAGTGTAGTGTGATTGTCATGGATGGTACAGGGGCTGCTGCCTTCCTCTGATCAGGCTGCAGTGTCAGGCTGCAGATTGATGTAGTGCTTGCTGGAGAAAAATCTGAGTATTTGCATTTTGCTGGGGTTGTAGAACAGGAAATATTTGTAGTTCTGTGTACTTGCAAAGGTTTCAACATTGCTCAGAGAAAAATCACACTCAGTTTTTAAACATCTATTTGCATCTACATCCTGCCTTTTTGCTGACCTTGCTGCTGAGAAAATACTCACCTGAGGACCAGTCTTTATGCATCCAGGCTCACCGGCACAAGCCTCTGTTTGAACTACAGAGCAAATAATGCCTAAAGAGAAGTCATTCAGTCCTTCCATCAACAACAGTCAGGCAAACTTCAGGGAGAAGGATTGACATTGGACAGGATGATCAATGGCTCTGCTGCAGTGCCAGGCTGTGCTGGCATCACTCAAGAGAGAGACAGAGACACATGCACTGAGCAGCAGAAAGTTCATTGTGAGCCTGAGTGGAGGATAGGGACCCAGGGTGTATAGCATGACTGAAAGAAAAGGAAATTGTAAGGATGAAGAATCTAGAAAATACCTCATTGTAAAGCTGGTGTGGAAAGGATTGGAGGGGTAAAGGATGAGTGAAAAGCTTTTCTCTCTTTAAAATAGATGGAAATGGCTAAAAAGATCTTTTCTGCCCAAAGGATTTCTCCATGAGGTAAAAAAAGAAAGTAAATTGTTTTATTCTGTTGTAGATGGGGCTACTGAAGGAGTGCAACTTGTTTAGTCACCAAAAGGAGGGTTAACTCGAAGTGTCAGCATATGTCTTGGCTCCTCTTGGTTTAGTCTAGCTTGAGGAAGAGTAAGCAGGTTGTAAGATAGCCCTGAGCTGTGTAGTGGTTGCCCTGGCAGCTGTGCTAACCCAATGTTTCGCCTACTCTCTCCACAAAAAGCCAACAGGAGTTAGAAGTCTCCCACGTTCAAGGTAAGAGCGTGTGGGTGCTGTTGTATTATAGAAGCTCTCACATTTTACCTTGAATTCACTCTGCAGCGAAGGCAAGAGCTAGTTTCAACTGGTTCCTGAGTCTCTTCTGTGGACCTGTCCAGTCACTCCTGTTGACGTGCCAGAGGTGCTCCTTGAGAGAGATCTAATGCCTCTCTCTGTGCAAGAAGGGGTTGGACTCATGAGCCATCTTCCAGCTGAACCATGGCATTCACAACAAAGCAGATAAGGGAAAAAAGCCTCCAAATCAGAAAAATAACCAAAACCTGTGAACAAAACTAGAAAGAAGAAGGGCTTGATAATACATGCATAAATATATATATATATAATATGAGAAAAATGAATAAACCTATTTGTTTTTCTACAGAGGTTATCAGGAAACTATTTTATTTCCCTTGAAACAGTGGCATGATGATGGTCAGAAAGGCAGTTCTTGTCCAGGGCCAAGGTTCATTTAGCCCAAAAGGCTCTCTCCCACAGAGGCTGTAGCAGACTTGAGGGAGAAATACAAACAGAACACGTATGTGTGATTCTTTTTCCAGCACCTTAGATACTCTCCCAACCTCAGACTATTTTGATTCAGGGTTTTTTCTCAGCCTCAGTTAGTTGTTCTGTTTAGTGACCCATGATGGATCCTCCTCCCAAGCACTTGTCCTCTCTCTTCCCAAATACAGCTAAAATGTTTGCATACTCAGCAAAAATTCTCATCCTCCCCGAAGGAGGAGTTCAACAGAGCTGTTACTCAGAGCAGGAAAAGCACTCCCATTTAATTCCCTTCAATGTTCCCCATCCCCTGTGCTGCAAGAGGGAGCAAACTGCAGTTTCTCTATGCCATTCATGGAGACTTTGAATTTCAAGAAGGTGGCCCCATTTCTTAGCCACTGTCCCCCATGCAGGGGTGTAACAAGACAGCTCTGTGTGGCTTCCCCATATGTCTGCCATGGCAATAAGAGGAAGAGGCTCCTCTTACTGCATACAGAGCAAAGCAGAGGTGTAACCCCGGCTCACTTTGCCCTGTAAAGTGTCTCTATCCCTTTGGGGGATTTTTTTGAATTACTACAATGAAGGTACCATGTGAGGGACTGTCCTGTCCAGGGCCACATGCCCAAGGAAAGCAACAGATACGTATCAGTACCTGATGGGTGTTGAAATTTTCTGTGGATATTCTTTTAAGTGACGATAGGCAATTATTTGTGGAAGGTGGTCACATAGAAGGAGTGGTTGTAGCTATGCTGTTTACATGAGAGGAGTGCCTCAGATCTGTAGCAGTTCTCCATCCCTGGAAGTGTTCAAGGACAAATTGGACGGGGCTTTGAGCAACCTTGTCCTAGTGGAGGGTGTCCCTGCCCATGGCAGGGTGTTGGAACTTGATGTCTTTAAGGTCCCTTCCGGTCCAAACCAGTCTGGGATTCTATAATTTGAACAGCCAGCAAGATTGGCAGAGCATAAGAAAAACACTGCAATTTCAGGGATTAAGAATAGCTCTCCAGAGGTCGCTCAAAAAATTCTTCCCTGTAAGTCTACAAAACTCATTCATGAAATGGTCTGACCATGAATGAAGACCGTCCTTCATAATGCAGCTGCAGCACGGAGGTAAACATTGCCATTTTAAGAACCGGTTTAGTTTAAAAATGCCTGGCTCAAGGCCTACCATAGCTGTATCTGTCAGCTCTGAGGACCTTTGGATCGGTGTGTTACCAAGATGAAAAGATAATCACAAGTACTAGAGACTTTATTGTAAGGAGCCAAACTTCCTTTAGTTTCACAGGCTCCCTTCATGTCTTTTCCTTCTGCCAGCCATGTGCATTTCTATAGTCGTGGACTATGGACTTATCTGGCTGACCATGAGAGGAAGCTGAGCCTGGGTTACTAGATGAATATACCAGTGTCCTTAGAGCAGTAGCACAGGAAAATGATGGAGGAGGGAACCTTCTCCTTGCAGCTCTCATTTTATTCTTTATATCTTTTCCCCATTGATGTTCCAAGGAGAGCAACCTCTATTGGATACACTCAGGAGGGTCTCAAATGAGTCAACAGCATTCCCTTCCTCAAGCAGTGTTTAAGCAGAAGAAGGCAGAACAGGGGGACTGGTGCTTTAAGTCTTGCCTCCATCTGCCTTGTTCCTGCAACATGACAGTCCTCTTGAAAGTAATCAGCAGTGACAGAAAACATGCACGAAAAGTCTCATTGACTTAGGGAGAGGGTGCTTGTGTGAAGCAAGCTCACATGTGGGAGAAAGAATAACAGGATCAGACCTACGCTTCGTATTTTTCCCCACACTCATTTCTTTTTACAGGGAATTCACAAATCTTAAATCCACCTAAGTGGCAGGAATGTGAGCATCTGGTCCAACCGAAATAGTCTCTTCTGTTCTATTTTTATATCCATGTATCATTTTTATTCTGCAGAGCTTGTGCATGGCAGAAGGGGTGAATTCACTTCTCAGTGTGCAAGCCAAAGGTCTCTTCCAGAACTGCTGCGAAGGATTTGGAAGATGTTTCACTCAAACACAGAATTTATATATAGGCACAGCGCTTTCATTAAACATGACCAGCTAAGGGGACAGCATCACTCGCTGACAGTAATGTATGCACGTCTTGAAGGCACATTATAGAGGAACAGGCTGCCTTGGAGAAATTAATACAGCAAAGGTGTTGATTATTGATGCGTTTGTTACTGAGCCGACTCCGCCTTAGTCTCCTGAGCCAGTGTGACTTCCAGATCTATTTCTAGATCACCAAATGCTCACAGTGTGACTGGCACTTTTGCATTTACTGCAGCTGATGCCTCAATGTAATATTTGATGCATACTTTAGATCATTACCTTGCATACCAAAACTGCCACTGAATGAGTCTTCAAAGAGAATCCTGGCAAAGTAGAAACGAAGATCCTTGTACTGGTACATCCTCCTCCATCATCACCAAAGGTAACTGAGCTGCAAAGATACAGAGCACTAGGAGAGACATCTTCCTATAGCAATGGGTACAGTGTTTTGATGCAACAACTTCTGAATGAACCTGTGGAAGCGTGTGTTTTGTTAAAAGCACCACCAAAGAAGGAAATTAATTGCTTAGGGGGCTTTCTTGCTAGTGAAGTAAGCTGCAACTGTTACTAATGGAATGCCACTGTAAAGGGAAGATAGGAGCTATCATGAATATTTGACATTGTCCTGTCCAGAAGAAAAGACTCCATATTGTCTGTGATATTTAAAATAAGGCTGAATAAAATGTGCTGATTTACCTTACTTCTCTGTGTTGACTGCTTCAGCAGCAGGACCTAGCTTTTATCTCCTTTGACTAAATGGTTGATGTATACATATCCTTTTTATTTGGAAGAGATTGAGTGGGCTCTTCCACACATCCTTCTATTTTTTTTTTCCCTGTTTAAGGACTCATGAATACACTCACCCTTCAGATACTTCCGTAATTTTCAGAGTGCATTTTGTTCTAGCATATATTTTTTTCTGGCCTCTATTCTCATCATTTATGACCCAACCGCCTCTCAGTAATGGAAAAACTTTTCCAACCAGCATTTTCCTCCTGCATATACCATTTTTTGGGTAGGGAATAGAGAGATTTACCAAAACCATAAAGAAGCCTGTGGCAAATAGGTTATCCAGCTGGATATCAGTCTGGATTGTTCACAAATGACAACAGACATCACCTGGTGTATCCTCACTTGCATCTCTTGCAAACCTGCCCCAGTGGTCCAAGGCCTGAACACTCCAGTGTAACTCCTGAATGCTCCAGCTATGGGTGCAGCTTTGGAGTTTGCCTAGGACACACAAGGGCCAAGCAACTCAATCTGTTGTACAGCAAGTGGAAGAGCATCTTCCCTCTTCCCCACAGACATGCTGAAAGTGTCAGCTTTATCTCACCAAAACCAGGCAGTGGTCAGGCTAACTAGTAATTAAGAAATTGATGCTAAATATTGTTATTACTGTGTCTGACTGTGTTGAAATAGAAATAAGACCATAGCAGTAGCTTAAGCCCCAGCTAATCCAATTACATTTAGCCATGCCAGAGTCTCTTACAGCTATTTTCCAAAATAAATTCCAACCTGCATAGACACACAAGGCTAAACTGTTTCTTTGAAAGGAAGATTATAGTTTTACTTGTAGAGATCAAGCAGGATATATACTCTAGTGAAAACCTTTGCTGAGAAACTCAAGAGTCAGGGCAAAGGCAGAACCATCTCATGGAGAGAATTTCTCACCACCTCATATTATCACTTAGTTTGAAACTGGAGGAGGGAGGGAAAATGAACCTTTAATAACCGCCCAGCTCTAAAATCAATTTCAGTGCTCCAGACAGCTTGTAAACACACAATATGCTTTAAAAAGGATTGATGCTGAGGAAAGTGAGGTGCATATTTTCCTGCTGTTGAAGTCAAATAAAGCTTTGAAAAAGCTTCCATTTTAGAGGGTTCATAAATGGCTATAGTGTTAAGAGCCTTCCTCTGGCTGAAGATGAAGGATTTGATTCTCAGCTCTGTTGTACACATTTAAATCAGGAGTAACCCACTGAGAGTTGACCCAGGGTACATTTGTTAGGAGAAAAGAATAGGATGAAGACTTGTATAAAAAAATTCTAGCAATTACATAAATTATGATGATTTACACTTTTGGGCCAGGAGTTGAGAATCCTTTTAAAACCACAATTGATTGATGAAGCCTCACAACATGCCTGTGATTCAGTAAGGACTACACTCCGTTTGCAGATGGTTGCTCTGAAGCACAGCATTGTTATATGGTTACAAGCCCAGCAAATGAATTAGTGGCAGAGCATGAACCAAATTCAGGTTGCTATATCCTAAATATCATACAGCAGTGCTCTGGGACAGCATTTTTTCCTGGGGGTTGCTCAGTGCAGGCCAGTCTGACTGACTGAATAAGGTTATAATAGTACCTAGGGTGAGAATTTCTGTAGTTCTGTTGCTCTTGGCTATCAAAAATGACAACTTAGCATTGTCATGATGCTGCTGCCTTTATACCTGCATGGTGTCACCTCTCATCACTCTGAGACCTGTTGCTTCGCGTAACAATCCACATCCCACTGAAGTTGCTGAGGTAGGAGTTGAAAATTTATGCTTACTAGTAAGTTTAGAGAGTAATGCCAGGTTCAGTAATACCATCCTGAAGGACCAGCCACGACTAGGGAAAGTTGCCGCTGATGTCTCATAATATACATGTGCAAGAGAGAAATGATCAATGGTAGGGGCAGAATGCACAAAGAGAGTAAAGATTATGACAGTGATGGTTGTCATGCAGGCAAACTAACCTAGATGGGAGGAAAAAGCAGACTGGAAAGGTGTGGGAGACTGAAGAAGGAAGTGGGTGGAGGAACGAAGAGCTGAGGATGTGGGGCTAGGAGGGAAACGGTTGGTGCAATCAACCATTTGGCACTGGGTGAAGAAAATATGCAGTCAAAATTGCAGAAAATGTTTATCAATGTCTACTTCAGCTTTGTCTGCAGCTTCTTCAGCTGTCTGGAGATTCTGGCTCAATCCTCTTTTCATTTTTTGTTGAAGACAACAGAGAAGGGTACAGGTAGCACCTGTGTTTTACTTTCCCCATGGGACATAACAGTCTGTCATGCAATGTTCAAATTCTAGGGGATCATTGGGAAAGGCTCACTGTGTTCACTGAAGTTGCACTGTACTGGCAGACTAAAGTGGGCTCTCAGACCCTAACCGAATTTCCAGCAGGCGTCATGCCATGAAGACATTACTGTTACTAAGGCTTTTTTCCTGCATGGAATGAAACACTGCAGAGACTTTTGCCTCTGTGTCAATGGTGTGAGGGGCAAAAAGAGCCAGAGCTCCACCAGCTCCTTGGTTTTCTGGTCCCAACCTCCCCAAGTGCAACTGGAGAATCCCTGTGTGTGCTGATAGCTGAGGGGCATTAACCTTAACCTCCCAAACAACCTTTCCCACCATTCTCCTGAAAAGGCTGCTCATGACACACTGTTCAGGAGGGAAAATTGCTGTTTAAAAATACTTTTTCCAGGGATTAATTTTATGTTTACAGTAGATCTATTTCCCTACTGCTAAACTGTAGTGGCAAAGCATCTTTGCAAGTATCTGCAGACTCCTGCCTGCAAAGCAGAGCTTTGCATAAGCTTAGTAGATTTTCCCCATCAGCACAGCAAGCTGTCTGATTGCAGCACACAGATTTCACTGTATAACCGCACTGCTTTTAGGACATGGTGCCAGCATAGCTAGACAGTCACGGTTCACACCTCCTCACACCCCCGGGCAATGTCGCTCAGCCAGCAAAGAAGCTGGTGGTTAACGTTGGCCAAGTAGCGTGACTGGAGCTGGCCCTGGTTCTCCAGTGTGTGTGCTCAGGGCGCTGCCGAGCTTCTCCTCACTGAACCTGCTCTGAAGTCACATTAAATAACAGGCAAGAGTTACAGGTCAAAACTCTACGGGAAAATGGCAAGCGGTATTTTTGGCCTGCTGAGTCAGGCACAGGAGATGGGGAAGAAGGGGGTTGGGACTTTTCCCTGAAGATCATGTCTTGGCAGGGGTAATAATTTCTGGCAGATTGAAAAATCCTGTTGGGCAGATTGGAAAGTCCTCAAAAGGCCTGTTTTGGGCAGATTGAAAAGGCAGAAATCTGAGCTCTGAATATGAAGCTGCTTGATAGCTTCATAAGACCACTTACTATCAATCTCATCCTCTTAGCAACTGTATGAACAGCAGGGCATATGATTGAATGCTTTTCATATAAACGTGAAATAAACCGCACTCCATTTCCTGCTGCAGGCTTCTTTCAACAGTAAATGTCAGGTGTGCAAGATAAAACAGGAGCTGAGATCCACTCCAGATCTTGGCATCTTCTGCATTTCAAATGTACATAGAGCTGCCTTTCCACAAGCTATACAAGACTGAATTCATCACACTTTCCAGCACAGTGCTAAGTAAAACAGAAGACTGATACACTACTAATAGTTGAGGCTTCTTAAAGCAGCCTCATCTGTTATCACATCCTCTGCCATCGTCCACCTTCTGTTCCTACATCACAGTTACTCTGGCCCTCATGCTCTATTTATCTTCCTCTTTCTGTCCTGAGTCCATGGCTATTTCCATGCTTCTCACTTTCCTGAATTCAGTTGTCCTGCTGACCCCCAATGCCACCAGCTCATGCAAGTCTGCAGTAAAAATCACTTCTACAATGGCACAAGCCAAAAGCTCCAGGCGGTCTTCATGAGATGCCACCATAGGTCAGTGTTCCTGGCTGTGCACAGGGTGACCATGCAGTATGATGCAACTCTCTGCACTCCTCTGGGTCTCAGCTTCTTCACACATGGGAAGAAGAACCTATTACCTGATGCCCAACCCAAACCTCATTTCAGGCTGATGCTTGATTCTCTGTGTGTCTTTAGGTCTAATAAATCAAAGTCTAGGTTTGGTGGAACAGGCTGGTTTCACTGGGGGCTTGCATGAGCAGAGATTGAGAATGAATGAAAAGACATTTAGGATTTAGCCCAAAGCATCTATTATGAATATGTCATTAAATCCATTCTAGCACAACTCGTGTGGTTAAGGAATGGGACAGGAGCCCCAAGCTTGACCTGGAGCTGTATCTGAGGGCCATGAGGACAGAGGAAGAATTTATTTCTGTGTAAGAACACTATTAACTGACATGCTGTCATGATGCTTTAGAGGAAAAGAGAGGGTATGATTACAGAGGGAGAGCAGGAACCACAAAACAGCACTTTTATTTTTCAGAACCTTCCCATAGCTTGGCAAAGCAAATGACAACAGAAGTTAAAACAGCACTTTCCAATTTTCCATTTCTTATTTCCACACAATTCTTCTCTGGAACCGTAATTAGGATATTTATTTTCCTGTGTTGTGCTTTTTCAACACAGAACGTCAAATGGTTTGGTAGCAGATAGAAAAACATAGCTCTTATCTCCATATAAATATAAAAGTGCATCCCTCTGCAGGACTAGACACAGGTATTTGTGATGCTCAGAGCCACCATTACTCTATTACCTAAAAGCCTCGCATCAATGGATTTCTCCTTGCATCACTTGAGTGAGGAGAAATTCAGTCCTCAATTACTATCCTCATCACACAGACAGGGAACTGCATCTTAGAGAAATCACAGCATGGACCGCGAGCACACAGGAAATCTGTGCAGATCATAAATGTCAATCAAAAGCAATGTGGACGCAAAGGCTATGAACAGGCGGCAATCTGCCTCACCATGTACCTTTGTCTAGTATGAAGGAGGGCCAGGTTTCTTTGTCTGCTCCCTGGCTAGACCCACACAAACAAGATTTCAAACCACTACATGGTAATGTCAAAGTGATACTGAAATATTTAGCTGACAGAAACTGAAGATAATGCACAGCTTCAAAGCTGCCAGTGATGTCAATTTACACATGCTGAGAATTCAGCCCAATCCATTTACTGCAGCTAATTACACAGACAATAAACCACTAAAATTGTCAGATACTATATATCTTCAATATAAGATCAAAGCAGTCTTCTAGACTGTAAGATCTTGGGGAATTTATCTCTACTGCATTAGTGAGAACAAATTTTGTTAATGTGAGGCAAGAACTCTCTTTTTACAGTATTGCTACTAAATTTACTAGAAACAGGGAATTTCCTTTGTGAGGAAATGTGTTCTCATGATGAATTACTTCTGAAGAAACTTTCCTCCAGCTCTGTATTTCCCTGAGATGCCATTCAGGATCTCCTGGTGAGGATACTGATTAACAGCATCTTTCCCAGACCCATATAAAGCCTGGCTAGGGAACAACAGCACACAGTGCCAGCTCTTAAAGGTGATTTTGACCTCTCAGCTTTTGGGCAAAGGCATTGACACAGCTAACTGCAATTATTCAGGTCATAGATTTTGTTTTCTTGATAAAGACAGAAACGATTTGCCCAAAAAAGCTTGGAAAACCTGGCTCTAGCACAAGGTATATAAAGCAGGAGTTGATCAACCTTCAAATGCAGTCAGCCTTGCCATTGCACCATGTCCGTCCAAGTGCTAAAGGAACACTCAATGGGTGACTAACATCCCTGCAAAGTCAGTAAACACTCTTACACCCTCTTATCAAAACTAGCAGCAGCATTTTGGCCCCCAATGATACCAATGGAAAAATTGCAGTGCCATGAGTTTGCTTAAGGAATTTAGATGATTAATGTGAAGTCCACACACCTAATCAATGGCTAAAGCAAAAGAAGAACTCAACCTGTGTAGGAGGAGGTACTCTGATGCTGGAATAGTTTGTAATTGCAGTGCTTTGGTAATTCTACTCTGCTTCTGTTATCAGAAAGGTTGTGTAATCCTGTTTTTCTTCCTCTCTTAGAAACCTCCTTTTTGTTAACGTTGTTTGCCCATTGGAGTTGTTAGCCTCTCACAGTGCAAGTATAGATTTATTTGAAAGAAAAAAAAAAGACAATCTGCATGCCTGCTTCTCTTCCTGTGGGAATTTGATCAAATTTAGCTTTACCAATGAAGAAATAATTCCATTCAGAAGAGAATCCAGAGATATTGTCGTGTATGTGATATCCAATGCTTCGTTTCAGAACTGCAGGAAATAGATGCTCCTTTTTCCAGCACTGAGACTCTTCCTAACTAAAGAAGTACATGAAACCTTTTCACAAAACTTCTCATCTTCTCTCTGCTTGAAGGCTTTTCCAGCCATCTCTGCCTCCAGGTCATGTCCTTCTCATGTCTTGTCAGCTTTCAGATTTTCTCACCTTTTCATTCTTATTTTCTTTTGCATTTGCTCATTATCTCTCTCCTTCATTCTCAACAATCTAGTCCTTGTTTTAGGTAAATGTCAACTTTTCTCTCTACTGGTTTGAAATGATATTTTAACATTTATGCTCTTGCTTTGCCTCAACTCATAATTAAAATGATCAAATTAGCTATTTCATTAAAGTCAGTGTCCAGACTGCCAGCAGAACTTCGCTTTTAGCATAGTTTAACATCAGCATATAGTGCAATGTAGGCGCCCAGCACTTAACATGTGCCAGAGTAGATGCTAGTTACCTCTGAACCTAACTGATGTCATTTGACACCATGGAGCTGGAAAAGAGAGTCTTACATCAGCTGCTGTATTTCTAAGTATCCGGTACCGAGTGTTCTGGTGCCACCGCTCAACAATATCACACAAGTTGTCTTAATTTGTGTTCCAGGAGCCTGAATTCAGCACAACAGCCATTTGGTATGAATCAAGGTTGTTTTAACCTACCTTCATACCCTCCTGGTCTTAGTGGTGGCCCTTTGTGTGCTCATGGTACTGGTTAAAACAGCCTCAAGATTGTCTTGACATAATCCCACTGTCTATGAATAGCCATCAAGCAGCACTGCTCTGCCTGTGACCTCCTTTTCTCCCATGAGACCTATCACAAGAGCCCTAATACGAGAGCTGAATAGAGCAGTTCATTTAAAGATGCTGTATTGACTCAGAGAGATCCACGAGGGTTATAGAAAGGCACTAAAACAGCTGTACTGTAATGAGAATGGGTCTGACTAGTGACACCCATATGCTGAAAATTTCCTTGAAGGGCTAGGTTAGCACACACAGGAGAATAAGGGCTTTGGTATTTAACAGTTGTTTTATTCTGTGCCTTGGCAAAAATGAACCACTTGATACCGGTGTACTCTTTGCCTTTTCAGAAATGAACAACTCAATACTGATAACAATAACTGAGCCAAACATGCCTTCTGAGGGACTTGGTATCCTTTTCTGAGTGTTCCCCATAAAGAGCAAAGCTAATTCTACACAGACAAATCTCAGTATTAATGACTGTACTGGGGTCTCACTGTTCCCACTGTGGGAAAGGGGAGCTAAGACAGCGAGCAGAGAAGCCCCTTGGGCAGCTAAACTTGGTGTTCATACTACCTTCAGGGGGATGGAAAACCACCATCCACATGCCCTAAACCCAGTTTAGCAAACCTTGTGCCTCAGGACTCCATCATCAGCAAGTAGAGAGTGCGCAATAGTCAGTAAAGGAACCAGGAAAGGCCATAAGACTGTAACTGTATATCCCCGATGCCTATGCTAATCTCATCTGAAAAATTCTCCTTGGCAATTGCAATCATTGCAGTGGCTAGTGTAAATCGCTCTGAATTTCTTCTGCTATTACATTGCATATGGCACGGCTTATGGAGTGGATTTATTTCCTACAGAACAAATGCACTGCAGTTTCAGTGGGACAAGGTGTGTTTTTTTCTTCCTTTCCTGTAGTGTTCTATATCTGTTAATGCCATGAAATTAATGGAAAATTGTAGAAAGTCATGCATATTTGAGTCAGGTTATGTGAGCACCGTATGCACACACAAAAGTGGCAGTTTGGAGTGAAAGCTGGTTGTTTTGGATGGGAGGAGAACTTTTGCTGTAATGAAGAACATTACAGACATAGAAACTATCCTATTCATTAAATACATCTCTTTTTATTTCCTTTGCTTTTATGTTTTCATGTGCCCTACCTCAGTGACATCTGTGCTGATGAATTTTGCCATTAGAAGCTGGGATAATATCCCAATTATTAATTTTCTAAGTAGCTCACCTCTGGACATAACCTTATGCAAACAAGTATTGCTCCCAGTGTTTCATATTTGCCATTATTAAAGCTGAACACTTTATTAACTCCCAGTGGGTGCTTACAGAAGCAATGGAATAAGATTCTTCTCAGGGTGGTGCAAAGACAAAAAACAATGGATACAGATAGCAGTGAAGGGGAAATTACAGCTATTTGCAAGGAAACATTTTTCACAGCGAGGATCCGTAAGCACTGGAGCAGGCTATGCAGAGAGGCTGTGGTATCTCCATTCTTTGATATGTCAAACTCAGGAAGAGAAGACCTCAAGCAAGCTGACCTAACTTTGAAATGAGCCTTGCTTTGAGCAGGAGGTTGAATTAGACACCTCCAGAGGTGCTTTCCAATATATGGTACCCTCTGATTCTAAAATACATTTGTAAGAAAATTTTATTGTCCAGGGTACTTAGGCAAATGCAATACTATTTATTCTAAATGGTGTGAAAGGTGGATCTGAACGCTTCTGTACTGGAGCTCATGGGTTTCTTCAGCTTTTGAGATGAAGAGCTACCAGGGATTTTTCTGAATGACATATTTTGGAAGGGAACATGTCATGCACTTTGAAAAGCTTTAAAAAGCAGCAAAATATAACTGAATCAATCAGCAGGCAGACTCGGGATTTGTTTTTACAGCTGTTTTTCCAGAAGGCTTTACTTTGAGATTTCCTGCCATCCAATGATGAAAAAGAAACAATCCATGTAACATATGTGTCTGGTCAAAGCGGCTTGACCTTTGTCAATCACACATTCACAGAAAAAATTTCATGATAGGGGGAGACACAGTGGCAGAAATTGTTCAGCACAAAATCCCATTCACAGCCTATTCATGGACAGTTTGTGGGCAGAAGGAGAAAAGCAAGAAAAAGAAGAAAAGTAACACTCATTAGAGAAATTATTGACGGCAAATTACTCCTCCAACTCTGCCTGTTCCCTATATTCCGTTAGTGTTACCTTACCTCACAGCTTGGAGGAAAGCAGGCTAATATATTAGCCAAGCTACTATATTAACTGTCACTCAGCAAATGAGCAAATCATTATATTTGCAAACTCTGCAAGCAAATGACTGTAAGCAATCTTTAGGAACATGCACATTGACTTCACTCTCATGTAACTCTCGGCATGCCTACAAATAGAACTGGCAGTGTTTAATTTAAAGTTTGATTTATCATCTCTTTTATGGGGAACATGCATGTTCTTTTTTTTTTTTTTTTTTTCAAAGTATAAAACACTAAGTTATTTTAATTTAGCTCAAATCTGCACAGATATCTATAATGACATCATTAAGCCATTAATGCCTAAGTAATAAATAAGTTTAGAACAAAACTATAAACAAGTTTGGTTTTGTATTTTAAATGTACCTGTTCTATGTCAGCCATGATTACATAGAATCACAGAATGGTTTGGGTTGGAAGGGACCCTAAAGCTCATCTAGTTCAAATACTTTCCATTAGAACAAGTTGCTTCAGGCCCCGTCCAACCTGGCCTTGAACACTGCCAGGGATGGGTCAACCACAACTGCTCTGGGAAACTTGTGCCAGTGCCTCAGCACCCTCATAGTAAAGAGTTTCTTGTTAGTATTTTTCTTCATTGAATATATGGATCAGGCAACATCTACATGTGAACTCCTTTCAGCTGAACCAAGATCCTCGTTATTCGTGACATTATTGAACAGGCATGGGACTTCCCATCATTTGAACATCAACATTTGAATGTGCCTTTAGCCAAGCCCCAAAAATTGCAGCAAAATTTTAATCTACAGGACTGCATATTCACAGTGTAGCAAAGAATTCTGAAGGTCGCATCTAGGGTTATGATTTTGAACTCAAACAGAAGTAAAGAGTTCTTTGAGACCCTACCTAGTACTCCTGAACTGCACATCTCATCAGTGGATTGTCACTGTCCTGTGTTAGTTTCTTCTGCTCCACATTCCACATTCAGCTTCTCATTCTCACATCTAGATTCCTGTACAGGTGCACTTCTTTTCACAAGGCAACAGCTTTTCCAGGGGGACCAAATTTCCTCCATCTCATTATGCCATCCCTGACATTGGCCAGAAGTGGATTCCTGAGAAAGAACTGAGTCACTCTGTATTCATATTTGCCCAGCTTCTGTAAATTGTCATCCAGGAATTCCCAACCTAGACATTACGTCTATGTATTTAATAGTCTGTAGCAGATATTTTCTTCTATAAATCTGCCTGATCATTTCTTGAACCCTTGTAAACTTTTAGCATCTACAGAATCCCATGGGAAGAAATTTCACAGCCTAATTATATGTTACACAAGGGACTGTATCCTCTTGCTTGCTCTGAACCTGCAGTCTGCAGCCTGATAGTTTCATTATTAACCCCTAGTCCTTGTATTGAAAGAGGACATGAAGAAAACTCTCTTTCATTTTCTCCATACCACTTAGGGTTTAAAAGCCCTCTTTAAAATTCCTCCTTTGCTGTTCCCTTTTGAGGGCAAAGAATCTTAGTATTTTAATCATCCCTCACAGTTATCCCTTGCTGTATCTCTTTCAGTTCTACTGTACCTTTTTGAGATAGAGGGGGCACAAGTCCATACAGTTACCAGGATGCGAGCATACCACGACAATAGGTATGATTAAGTTCACCCTTATGTTGTCAAATCCTTTTCTTCCAACATCTGATTTGTATTTTTGGTCCTTGTGGAGCAGCAGGGTTATGTTGGTATGCAAAGTGTGAAAACCTGAGACCCCTTTCAGTTGTATGACAGCTATTAATATGGCATTATTCCAAAAGCCTTCTCTAAATGAATGCCACCACCTTCCTTGTAGCCTCTCTGAACCCTTCAGTCTATGCAAAACAATCTTTTTATCACACTGTAAAGACAAAATCCTTGAAAGGTTACAGCTTAAGCAGACATTTCTATGTTTTGCAAGACGTGTTATGTGTAAGTCTCACCCAACCTTAGTCTTATATAGAGCACAGATTGAAGCCTGACCAAAGGTTTGTCTAAAATGGCCAGAGTAAAAGTGGAGCAAGAAACCTTCCCCATCTCCCTGAGTACCTTTGTGTGCTCTTCTTCAAACCCAATTTATGCTGGAGCATGCAGGGGTTATGATATAGCAACCTTTCTGGATACAAATTTGCCTAAAATTTGGCCTGTGGGAAGTGTGGCTGTTCTAGAGATGGCTCCAGCCTAGTGCTGTCACTGGTAATTCAGAAAATGGGCAAATTCTCCAAGTGCACATTTACTAGGTTAAGGGATGCTTTTTCTCCTAATACTTTTGCCATACTTCATTTAGAGCACGATTATGGATAGCAACAGGGGGGAGGGCTTGAACACAGAGATCGCAGACCAGCTTTCTAGGTCATCCAACAGAAAGGCTTCTCTTCTTTCAGAACACTTCAGATCTATTTCAAAATGGTAGGCTTTTCTGTCCACATCTGCTGAATGGGGAAATGAATTTGGTGAGCTCAGAGAATACTACTGGGGGAAAGCCTGTGTCTGCCAAGTCACTGGCAAAGGTTTTGCTGAGGACTTGCAGCTGGCCAAAGGCCTGTTACTTACCTAATTTTCTGACAACAGTGTTATGTTATTTTCCTTCCTCAGGCAACAAGCTGGAGGGTATAATGTACTCGGGCTGTAGCCCCATGAAAGAGAGGAAAGATTTGATTTGCTTATCCTGTGTCTTCCCGCAAAAAAAAAACTTGTCAACAGTTTTCCACTTGCTCTAAAAGCAAAGGGGTCTAGTAGACACAAATACTAGGTTAGCTGGTTTATTGTGTGCCTATCGTTTCCTTCACAGGTCATACAGGACATTGTATTCTTGGGACTTTCCACTGTGATCTGACAAGTGAGTGTACTGCAGAAATTCTGAATTCTGTGAACTGAGCATAGCTGGATATTAGCCAATCGGAAGAAATTGAAGCCCTGGAAAACACAGACAAGTATCTCATCCAACTATTTAGAGTGCTTACTGAAGGCTTCAAGCCTTGTGTTCGTTTCTCTTTTCTGCCTGAGGAGGACACTGGAGCTCATATCTGTTCTCCATAAAAGCACCCTATCTCCTGCTGTCCATAAAAGCAACCTCATGACTTGTACCCTTTGGGTAAGGCGAGGGAGCAGCTCCATCCATCACCTCTGTTGAAGTTGTTCAACATTGCAATAAAACAGAAGAGAAAAATCCAAACCAGATTCACTCAGCACAGAGACAAGAATGAAAATGAATCTCCAGTTGAGTGATGAGCATATTCTGCTGGGAGGGAAAGAGTTTGAGGCTCCAGCTTCTCTTCAGAAGACTATGTGGTTTATATATGTGTGTGATGGACACTTCATCTCGCATCCGAAGGCTTCCACACTCCAACACTGCACCAATTACCTGCCAATCAGACTATCAGATTAGTACACACACTTTTTTTGGATGTCACCTCTGGTTTCCATAGAAACTGTTTTAAGCCTTATCCTCTCTCAATTAGAACTTCTTATAATTTCTCCACCCTTATGAAATCATTTGTGGTTCCCATGGTAATCACTGAAAATTTGTTATCTCTCAAGTGCTGCTTCTTAATCAGAGGCTTCACCAATAGCAATGTCCTGCTAGAGCAAGTAAAAGGCACGAAAAGCTTCTAATCCTCTTTTTGAATGAGGAGTGTGTCCTTTACTCATCCATAAGGCCAGCTACCACAAACCCATTCTTAGCCTCCTAGCTCTGGCATCAAGGTTTTGGTCACTGTAGATTTATTATATGCGGAACACACCACAATGTCCCCATTTCATTGATTGCAAAGATGACACACACAGATTTACACAGATTTTGCCCAAGATGTTCCACAGCTCAAGTTGTCTCCACAAAGCTTGTAGGAAAATTCATGTCTCCTTTGCTGAATTTAAGTCCTGTCCAGTTCCCTTCTCACTGGATCACAGTGACATCCACTCATCCGAAACAGGTAAAGGTCCAAATGCCCCATGTACATGCATTTCATGCCCAGGTATATATATATATATATATATATATATATATATATACACGCACACTACATTTACAACACTTTATATACACTTCCCTTCAAGCCTAGATAGTAATTTCCATCACTATAAATATGCCAATGCATGCTAATATGTCCTACTACAGTCCCAGACTTCGAAGGCTTGCTTTGACACTAGATGCATCAGTGTAGCTGATCTCAGACTACTTTTGTCAGAAATCAGCCCACATCGCTCCTCCTCTATGACAGCACTGCTTCATGTCCTGCTCTGTTCCTTTTATTAAGGCTTGTAGATAGTATCCTCCAGTCTTTCTAACTCCAGCACTTCAGCATTTTCTATCCTTATCCGCCTGTGATGCCACTGGACACCTTTCAGTCAAAACACTGGTTGTACTTGCTGGTTCTGGAGTTCTTCCTGTACTGAGTGATAAAAAACAAATCAAACAGATTTCAAATTCTGAGTTAATATAAATTGCGGACATGTGCATGTATCTTCTGGATGTACAAAGCATCACTTGATGCGGTAAAATCCCATCCTGTCCTGTTCTGGTGAGTTTTGCCCAGGAGTTTCAAGCTGAAGGGGACTGCTGTAACCAGCTATTATGATTCCATGATTACAACCAACAACTGCTGTATTGAGTTCCTCCTTCCTCTTTGAAATAAGCAATATCTTTTGGAAAGATATTTGCTCTCGACTGAAAAAAATGAAGTGAAAGAACACCATTTTTCCTCTGTAGAACTGTCCCTAGTAGTTAGTTACTAGAAACATACCTTATGTTTGCAATACATCAGACTTTTCTTTAGGAAGAATCTTACTGTGTCTTTCAAAAATGGAATTTCTTTCTCCAAGTGACATTAATCCAGAGTCTGGGCTGGTGGGACATGATCTCAAAAACAGCTATGTGAATATCAATATGCACTGGAGATTACATATGTGTTGGAACCTCTCCTCTAAAGAAGGAGAATGCCATCTGCAGCACTGCAGAAAGGGTTCATTGATGGAGAAAATGATAGATGGTTAACAAGAACCTCATGCAGAATTGCTCCATCTTGTTCATCAGATCAGGTCATCTCCCATGCCCACAGAAACCCAAGGTTCATAGTCTGTTCATACCCTGTGTCAGGAGACGCTCTTTATGCTTCACAAGAAGATAAATTGTCAGGCTGGGATGATAACAGCCTACCTGAAAGCTTTATCATCTGTTCTGTCTGTGGTTGGCTACAGTGAGAGATTTCCCATTTAGAGGCAACTGTCATTGTCTTAGTCTATATAGCTAAAGGTCGATAGAAGCTGCTTGTTAGTACTAAGCAGGGTATCATTTTTTTTAAAGCTCTATATAGCATTTAAATTAACAGAATGTTAAGACACATCAGAATTTAAGAGAAAGTTCTATATCCTTGTACTCAAAAGGGGAAGGCATCTTGAAGTGTTTGACATTCTGGTGTGTCAAAAAGGTTAAATGAATGCCTGATTGTCGTATAACTGAACACTGTCATCCATTTGATAACTAAGTAAAGGTATTCGAAACCTCTAGCAAATCAAAGAGCAGCAAACCCACTTCATTTATATGTTGAAAAGCCAATGTGATTTCACACTCTTCAAGGGCCTTGTGAATGAGGCCTCAGAAGGAAACAAATTGCTGCAAAGGCTTGTTAGCAGCTTTTATAACACACAGACAGTAACCCCAGCTTGGAAAGAAAATAGGAAGAATAAATAAAATAGAATTATTTTTGCACTGCTTCAGAAAGTCAGTAATATCACGAATCAAAATTCTTTTGGCACAAACCATCAAAGCTGCAAATGGGTTTCAGTGTCTTGTGACAAACAACGCACCTTATGGAAAGAGCAGCTCTCTTAGGAAAAGGAATTGGGTGTCAAAAAAAAGTCTCCCAAGCATTTTAAAAGCTCCCAAGGGCAGATTATCAGAAATAGGGAGTTTTAACACATTTACTGGTATCCTGCCCCTGGGAGATGGGGAAGGGCTCTATAGGCATACTGTATGTTTGTGTGTGTATGTGTTTTAGACAGTGGTATGAAGCCAGAAGTACCTTTGCAATTGTGGTATAGAAAGCTTGTGATGGATCAAGGGTTTCCCTCCACTTTCCACATTCTGGGTACAACTCTTGGAAAATCCCTGTTAAAACAGACCTGTTTATACAAAGGGAAAAGTTTGGTGCCCCTTGCTCCCATCAGTCCTGTGTTATGTATTTCCACATTACCCAACCTCAGCTATACTCCCTTAGAGCTAGTGCTCACTCAACCTGATGCAAACAGAAATCAACAAAGGAACTAGAGATTAGGAAATCAAACTTTTAATTAATATCTCATATTCTCAATTCCAATAAATTGCCTATGCTTAACGGTGTAAGCATTTTCTGCTTCCCCAACAACATTTGGAAGTAACTGCCAGAGGTGAATGCTGCAGTACAATATACACCTCATTGACATGACAAACAGGTATTGCAGCTATTGTTTACCTAGAGGTAAGTTTCTCCAAGGCTGAATTAACAAATTGACACTGCTCTGATTAGATTACCCTGTTAGTTCTGCACTAAACTCATTGTAGATCTCAGGCTTTTTCCATGAAAAGATGTAGGCATAATATCTGCCTGCTATGCAGGATCCTAGGCATTTAAGATCCAAGACCCAGCAGCCAGTGCTGATTCCCTGCACTACTGCATAGGGAGACTGGATTCTTCTGCATCCTTTCCTTTTCACCCAGCACAGGGTACTGGGAAAGAACCTCCATCTTCACAGGACTGAAAGTATTGAAGACCCTCAACCTTCCCTGAAAAAGTGACATAAGTCCATCCTCTGAAGGACATGAGCAGGGGGTTCTTTCAATTTTAGAGCGATGCTGTACCCTCATAGTTGTTATTTCTATGCTATTTAACAGAGATGCTGGTATCAGTGCCCCACTCATAGGAAGAGATATCTTGCCTATGTCTGTAACGCCAAGCTTCAGAAGTCTCCACTCCTTGTGTCAACAGAAGAAAGGAACACAACCTTCATTGACCCATTAGGCAAAAGCACAAGAGGGCTATCGTCTGCTCTGACTTCCTAAGGAAAAGGGAGGTCTGGGTTCCTCTCACTGCTATTGTGCCTGTTAAATGTAAAGTGTATGGTCAGCCCTCAGAGGAAGAACAGAAGCTAGGTCTTCTGATTCCCAGATAAGTCAAGGAATTTAGACTTTTTTCTGGACCTTGTATGGCCTTTGCTGCAGATTCCAGCAGTAGAGAACGAGAGCAGAACTTTGAGAATCTGGAAGACATTGGTCTTGCTTGAAAGAGTCCAGCACAGAGCTACAAAGATGATTAAGGGAATGGAACATCTCTCTTATGAGGAGAGGCTGAGGGAGCTGGGACTCTTTAGCTTGGAGAAGAGGAGACTGAGGGGTGACCTCATCAATGTTTACAAATATGTAAAGGGTGAGTGTCAGGATGATGGAGCTAGGTTTTTTTCAGTGATGTCCAGTGGTAGGACAAGGGGCAATGGGTGTAAACTGGAGCATAGGAGGTTCCATGTGAACATCAGGAAAAATTTCTTTACTGTGAGAGTGACAGAGCACTGGAACAGGTTGCCCAGGGGGTTGTGGAGTCTCCTACGTTGGAGATATTCAAGGCCCGCCTGGACAAGTTCCTGTGTGATGTACTCTAGGTTACCCTGCTCTTGCAGGAGGGTTGGACTAGATGATCTTTTGAGGTCCCTTCCAACCCGTAGGATTCTGTGTGATTCTGTGTGAAATACTCTCTGATGGAAGATGTGTCTGTTTCTAGTGGGAGTTGAACACAGGATTTTAGTCTTACAGTTCTGTGCTTTGATTCTTGCTTTTCTTGTTTGTATTCTTACTGCATGAGCCAGCTACTACTCTTTTCACTCTCAGTCAGTACCTTCTGAAGTTAGTGGGTCTGCTGAGAAAGCAGATAACCTTTTATCCAGCTCAACAACTGAACTGGATCACCATGGAACAGCCATGCAAGAGAGGGAGCAGGATTCCAATCACCACTCTTAAGTCAGCTTGGGCTTCACAGGTCCTATGAATTTCCCCGACAGAAAACCCATCTTCACCAGATTCTGCATTGTCTCAGCTGAAGCTGAAGCTACAATCCCAGTATTGGAAAGCCAATGGTAAGATTCCAGTTCTGAGAATATAGAAGTGCATGTATACTTCTGAATAGCATGAGAGATTCTACTCAAAACTGCACAGGTGACTTTATTTACATCTGTGTCAGTGAGGTGAGAATCTCATCCATAACATTCAGGTTTTTGTGTTGGCTAGCAAAAATGTTCACACTCCAACTAAATCTGTCTTATAAATCACCTTGACAGTCCTCATAATTCAACATAATAGGGTTCTTTGCAGAAAGAATTGTCTCCCAGCTGATGCAAGGGGATGGACAAGATAACTGAAGAGCTTTATATCTATGAAAAACACAATTCTTGACCCTTTTCTTATTCTTCTCTGCCTCCACCCATTAAGGAACAGTTATATCCTGAGCTTTAAGGAGATTTCTCTCCATTAGCCAGGCAGATCTCTTTGCTAGTCGGTATGCTGCGGCATTCTCCTAGTTAACATATTCTGTCTTTATATTCTGTTCTCCAAGACTCATTATTCTACATTTATCTGCACCGAACTGAATTTGTCATCTTTTTGCCCAATTATTTAAATGATCTAAGACCTTTTGTGTCTAACTGCATTGTTCTTCATTATTTACCTCTCCTCACCAACTGCTGTCACCCAGAAATCTGGCTTTCGATACTATCCAAGTCATGTCTATAAATAATGAAGCATTTAAAAAGCCATGGTATAACACCCATAGTGAAATGCCTTCTCACTTGAGACACGGAAAATAAACACAGTTTCTGTATGTTTTACACATCTTAGTCTGATGCCTCCCTGTCACTCTGCTACCTGCAGCCTTCAGATGTAAAAGGCACATATTGAAGCTGCCAACACAAATGTTAATTTATGAGCTGACTGTCTCAGGGCAATAAATCAAAGGAATATTTTCCACCTAACTGGACTCCCTAAGTTTGGAAAATTACCTTGTGAGTACATTGTTGTTGTGAGACTTAGGAATTATGCAGATCCTTTCTGCCAATCCTATTGGCAGGAAACAAAGGAGATGTGGTGACAATTTCCCACCTCACTGGAGAGGACCCCTTTCTCCTCACAAGTATGGTATCTTTGGGCATAAAGTCGTGCTGGTCAGGTCAAGCTCTTCCTTATTCTCAGTATGATAACTCTGTGCAAGGCTTCTGAGGGATGTTCTTAACTACACTAAGTGCCAGAAATAAATGTTCAGAAGTTTGTCCTAAAAATTAATCAATATCACTGGTTTGGGCTACCTTAACTGGACTATACTTAGCCAGCCACTAATACCATACCAGCGCAGAATCACTGCACTGCTTTTTAAGGGTATAAACAGGTAAACACAAACTTCAGAGAAACAACAGTAAGCCCCTAAGAAAAGCTAATCAAATTAAAAGTAAACCAGTTGTCATTACAGCATCTTTGCTTCTTAGTTTGTTCCTCCTCCCCTGTCCTATAGATATTCCATTCAGAAAATCCTCTAACATGTTCATTCCTAATTTTCTGCTCCGAAAAATCCCTTTCACATGGGTAAGTGGGTAGATGAGTCAGTCAGTACAGCTACATCAGAAGATAACTTAGCACTTCTGGATCCTTGTCCCTAGGTTGTTCACAAGCCATAAATAGTTCACTCCAAGCCAGGCACCATGAAGATGGGAGGCAGAAGAGGACCATTAGATCTTGTCTTCCCACCAGAGTCATGGTAGGAAGCTTCAGGGACATAATATTTCCTTAGTAGCTCTGTTTGGCTGCTTCTGCCCTTCAAATCAAGCAAGTGGGGTGAGAAACCCATCACTGGAAGCTTATCTGGCTCAAGGTTATAGTTCATGAGAATGTGGCGCTTCTCTTTGAATTGAAGACCAGCATCAAGTCTCATAAAAACCTGATCAATCTCAAGAAGCTCATCTAAGTGGGAAACACTATTTTGTGGATGGAAAGAAAATCCATCAGGCCACAAGGCACCAGAATGTGAAAACAGAAGAGATAGCTTCCTAATGTCTTTTCAAAAGAACTTGTTGAGGAAGACAGTAGCAAGAGCTATGGGAAGGATCGAAAGGCAGATAGGGCAGCAAGTCCTCTCTTGGCAGCCAGAGAAGAGGATACGTTTTAGGATCATTTTTGTTCTTTGTGAATGGACAACAAGACTTATTTTTACTTTCAAATGCACTGTGTTGTTCTGGGAGTGGACAGCACAGCCTTTGAATTTCAAAAGCCAAGAAGAGTATAGCCTGTGTTTCTTAGCCAAACTCATTAGTTTTGGATACCTGTTTCATCTATGGAAAAGACCAAGCAACACACACATAGACATACACACAAACACCAGACTAACTCAACACAAATTCCGATCACTTCAACACTCCTAATTTTAGCTTTGCTCACACTGAGCATCACATTTAGATCAGCTGGCAAGGTCTTCCAGTGGAGCAGCAATGCCATAACTAGTAATTTGTTTTCCCTGGAACTCCTCAGCACATTTCTTTGCAGGTTTACAGATAACAAATAAATAATCTTCACCTATACCTGTGGAGCCTGAGAGCAGGCAGCAACGGAAGTAGAGTAGATGTTGGAAACACATCCTTCTCTTGAGGTGATCAGGAAGTGGTATCTTTCACCATCTGCAGCAATCCATTTCAGTCTTGTTTCCTCCTCAAGCTTCCAAGTACACAATGCCACCAGTGAAGATCATCTCCAAATAGAATGCATCAGTAGATATTTTCCATTCTTTCACTGACACCCTACAAAAACTCATCAAAGCAGTAATGATCATTTACATCGTTATCGGTAGCAATATTAGAATGACAAACATGAAGTTACCAATGAATCTCTTGAGGCTGCTGGAAGTGCCATGCCTAGAACTGGCCAGTGCTACTGAATCATCAAGCATTTCTATATATGTTTTTTAAGGCAAAGCATGCAGATACTGGAGGGTCTGGCAGACCCCAGTATCCACATGCAGCATCTATTCCCAACTGCTTCCCTCCCAGTGCTCCTAATGGAAAAAGGAAGCAAAGCCCTACCCCTTTCTTCCCCTCCTCCCTTTTGCAGTTAGGGCTGGTAGAACACGCAGCAGAGACATGCTGTGTCCCATTAAGGGTTGTAGCAGTAAACAGACTCTTCAGCAACACCAGGGATTGTCATGTTCTCAAGTGCAGTAGCTAACAAACAGCTGAGAAGTTTCTGGATGAGCAGTTCACAGAGGCTGCAACAGAGGTTACCAATTTAGTCAGGTTTCCCACTGTCTGTAGCCAGAAATTGCTTCTCCAAGGCTCTCACTACATTGCAGATGCTACTCATTGAGAGTCCAGCTCTTACAGCTAAAATGCAGACAGATGACAGCTATGAGACCAGGAGAGCACAAGGCATGTATCAGAAGAGCAGGGAATTTTCTGGTTGTGTAGCTGCATCCTCAGTCTCTCACAAAATTACCAAACTGCCCATTTTTTACTGTCATCTGCTCTTTAGGAAGTATCTCTGTGGATTGACTGTCATTTCCTCTTTCATCGGCTCTTGGAGGAGAATCTCCAAGAACAGCTAATTCTTGTGCTGAGGGAGCAGATGCATGTCTACCTCTAAAGGAACAGCATTTCTTTGCAAGAATTTACTGGTCTAGCTTTTGCACTGAAAGCAATTTCTTCTGGCATCTCTGCAGCTCTTGCCTTTCCTGCCTGTTGGAGAAGAGAGGATCATCCCCCTGTTCAGAACTCATACAGGCGTTAGAAACAGGGGAAGGTATTGAAATAAATTTAGCAGGCTTGGGAGAAAGGAAAATGTAGAGTCTTGAGGCTTCACCCATTTCTTCTAGGGCACCATTTTAGCTTCTTAAGCACTAGGTAATGGCCATCATGAAGGCAAATGTGGAAGGGAAGCTCAGTTCATTTACAAAGACTGACGACTTGCAGGCTTTCCTGCTGTTAATAAGGCATATCCAAGCTAATTTAACAAGCCTATTAGATGACAGCATCAGCAGAATTTGAGTCTTTGAAATCCGCAATATAAACTGAGGCTTGAATTTGGTTGTTGCATTCCACCATCCATTAGACATGTACTTTAGTAGTAGGCAATTCCACTTGAGTTTATGATGTGAGTCATAGAATCATATAATCATAGAATAGTTGGGGTTGGAAAGGACCTTCAGATCATCTAGTTCCAACTAATACGGGTCTTCTATTTCAACCTAAAATCCATTTCCGTAATTATTCTCCAAATATTTTAAATCTTTCCCTTTTTAAAAAATTACAGGTTTTTGTTGGAGATACTTTTTTCTATGACAGAAATATGAGTCTTTGCTTTAAAATCTTGGTTTATGTAGCATTGTTCCTTTTTCTCTTAACTCTTGCGCAAGAAAAAAATTCCAGTGGCACCTCACTGCATCTGGCTAGAGTAATACCTTCGTAGGTTTGCAGTTTCTTTCTTCTTTTCCTCATCCCATTAGAGATGTTGGAATGGTCCTGAAATCCATAGTAGCTTGAGTTAATTTGGGAAGAAAGTGTCAGAAATTCCACCCAGAAATGATGCTAAACTGATGTCCAGGCAAGTAATTTCTCCCTCTAAATATTTCATTATGATGGATTCCCAGGGTATGTAACTGATTAATCCCTACAGTACTGGACAAATCAGTTACTTTAGGCAAAATCAACTTCAAATAATTTTATCTGTCCACAATGTACATGCCTCCACCTGAGCTTTTAACCTCCAATGGAAAGCTAGTGGTGTTCCCATGGAGGGCTTGGAGTTCAGGATAAATCTGATCAAAGAATGATCAGATTTTAAAAATTTCAAAAAATGAAATGTTTCATATCTTGAGTTCCACTGACCACTGGGATCAGTTCTGCGCTATCTATAAAGGAAGTGCGGCTTTCTCAGATGGAGATTGTAGATTAATACCATTAATTTACACATTAATGTATTTTAGATAGTTGCACACCCAGTCCTGCCAAAAAGGAGGTCTAGTGAGGGAGCAGAGCATACTCAGGGTGGGTGTCCACTTAGTAAAATGTAGCATGCAGACTCCAATATATCCATTCTATGTGCACCGATATTTCAGCAGCTCATAACTAAAATTAATGAGGATGAATTTTAATAGGAGCAGGAGAAGGCACATCCATGGCACAAGGGGGACATCATGTCTGCTGTGGAACATCCAAGTGCTCAGCTTCCCAACAGATCTCAGCATCTGGGCAGAACAAGCAGCTTTTTTATTTCCTTGGTACATCTTGCAGCCAAACCATTTTTGCTGAAATTAAAGCATACGTCTTTGGGGAAAAAATAATATTGAGAAAAATCTCAACAACCAACCAACCAGTTAAAAACCAAACCAGGAAGTAGCTCAGAAATAGGCATATTTCAGCCCAATGTTATTCTATGATTGTATGAAAGTCTGGCAAAACTTTCAAAAAGAGGGGTCATATAGATGTGAAAGTGTTAGGTAGCTTTATAGGCTGCACTGTCAGCTCTGTGCTTGTTTCTGAATGAAGACCCAGCTAAGATTTAAAGCCTAACATTAAAACTACTTTCATTTGCTCCTTCATTTTGAGAGTAGTTTTTCCATAGACAAGAGGTGAAAACAAGATGATGAAAAGGGTACAGAAGGTGATTGTATAGCATAGAGCAGACTAAGATTCGCTGGTACACAATCATTTGCTGCTGTAATTGCATTCAAGAATATCTATATTTGATTGCCCAGCACCTTTAAGATGTTGTTCCACTACATATGGTGAAGGTACCTATGAAATGAATGGGACTTGACAGTTTAAAGTATGGCATACTGGGCAAAGCACTAACAAGAGAGTTCTGGTAGTATGTCACTGCGTGTTTAATGGGAGAAAGATCATAGGTTATCATAGTTGAGGACCTTTCTTAGCCTGAAAGAACATGGTTTAAAAAATAAATATACATAGATTTTACTGTGGTAAAACCAGATACTTGAAAGTTTGTGGGAGACTTTACTTACAACTGAACCCACCCAGGGAACCACTGTCTTTAGTTTTATATAGCCCTGAAACCACTTTACATTTCAGGATGGGTAGATGGCTGCTGTTCTCCAGCCACAGGCATCTGACCACTGCTGACTGCTGTGGCATTTGCTTTTTCAGTGCCTCCTTAAACTTCCTCCAAGCCTTAATTGTTCCCTGATATTTCTACATTCAGGAATTCCTGAGTTTTTGCTTCTAACTGGATCAGGGGTTATACCCATATATATTACATACACATCAGCTGGTGTCAGTAAGATCGACCTTGTACATAGGCTTTTGGTGCTTATGTAGAGGAGCTGTTGGGGAGAACGTATAGAAAAGGTATCCAAAGATGTGGGTGAACAGCATAGCAAACTTTCCCCACCAGAGAGGAAGAAGAAATCACCTCCATTTCTTTGAATCAATGCTTCATTAACTATGGATCTCATCATCTCTATGTATTCAGTTTAACCCTCATTCACCATCTCACTGACACTGATTATGAAAAGGCTGGCAAGCTCTCCTGTGTCCCAAGACAAGCAATTCTACCTAGTGTCCTATATGTATTTGTTTGCTACAGGCCATGCTGGTATCAAAGCATATAAAGCTGCAGGGATCCTGAGCTCTCCATTCTGCTCTGTGTGCACTTAGTTGCACAGATTCTCCCCTCTGCATTGCACAGAACCCATGAACACAGATATGTCTGATTTACTTGTTTTTCTTCCAAGGGTGAATGTCTTTGTATGGGATATTGTTCTATTATTGTCATCAGTCAGGAGGTTTGTGTCAGAAACGGTCAAAAACCTCGAGACAATCTACATTGCTAACAGAGCTAGGGAAGTTGTTACCCGCCTCACAATACTGCACCTAGCGATGTTTTCCACAGTAATTAGAGAATATAACTTCTTGGGTTTTATTTTAAAGAAAAATATTTTCACAACTGAGAGACCCAAAGCTTGATATCTATTTATCAACATTCAGTCTGTATCTGAGGGCAAGCAGACGAAGGTATAAAGGACATGAAGGTATAAAGGACATACACCATTACATTGACCACTACCAGGCTGAGTTGATCCACAAGTTCAGCATAACATGGATGAATGCCTAAAGAATCTGCAGTATGCAACATAATGGTTTATTTTCAGTTTGGAAAAGAAAAAAAATAGTAATTATGGAGCTCTGCAAGATTAAGGTGAGGTCTTGCCTTTTTGAAAAGGTCTGTAATCTGGAAAGCTATGGAGGGAGCAAAGGGTTAAATGAATGGGCAACAGCAAGAAAAATGCAGCCGCATAGATAAAATGTAGCACATAGAATCATGGAATCATAGAATAATTAGGGTTGGAAAGCACCTTAAGATCATCCAGTTCCAACCCCCCTGCCATGGGCAGGGACACCTCATGCTAAACCATGCCACCCAAGGCTCTGTCCAACCTGGCCTTGAACACTGCCAGGGATGGAGCATTCACAGCTTCTTTGGGCAACCCATTCCAGTGCCTCACCACCCTCACAGTAACAAATTTCTTCCTTATATCTAACCTGAACTTCCCCTCTTTCAGTTTGAACCCATCACCCCCTGTCCTATTGCTACAGTCCCTGATGAAGAGTCTCTCCCCAGCATCCTTGTAGCCTCCTTCAGATACTGGAAGGCTGCTCTGAGGTCTCCACGCAGCCTTCTCTTCTCCAGGCTGAACAGCCCCAACTTCCTCAGCCTATCTTCATAGGGGAGGTGCTCCAGCCCCTGATCATCCTCGTGGCCTCCTCTGGACTTGTTCCAACAGCTCCATGTCCTTTTTATGTTGAGGACACCAGAACTGCACACAGTGCTGCAACTGGGGGCTCATGAGAGCAGAGTAGAGGGGCAGGATCACCTGATGGAAGTGAATCTTCACTTTAAAAAGTTTAGCCCAAAATAATTCTTTGACACAACAAGGAACTTCACAGAGCCAAGAGATATTTTTTTCCCTTTAACATCGTTCTTTTGCTAAAATTACACCCCTACTGTATTATTATTTTATCACAATTGTGCTTTTTCTCTTTCCCTCTCTCTCCTCTCTCTCTCACATATACACAAAATCAATAAAATGAAATATTGAAAATGCCCTGTTTTCCCTCTTTTATTATAAAAAGACTTTTGCAGCAGCCCGAGGTTGTGGGGTTTGCAATTAAGTAGCATTGGTAACAGGACCCAGACAGATAGGATCACAAACCACAACAAAAGGTTGAAAATTATAACTAAATTTAGGGCTGTCTGAGCCTTGATTTTCAATTCCGAGCCCTTTTTCGAGTCTCTGACCAGAGAAACAAGTTAATGGGACTAGAAAATGAAAAGCCCTTTTTTCTGTTTTGTCTTTTAATAATTTAAGGGCACCTCCAGCAACCAAAACAAATATATTTATCATTGCACACAAAGCCTTTAGGCGTGAACTCTAAAGAGGCACATTAGTGTCAATGCATTTGGTACACTGTCACTTTCCAGTTTAGCTTAACTCTTGCTTCTCCTTTTTTAATTAACATTTGAATCTGAAGTGATGCTGTCTGTTGCTGGGTCTTTTTTTTTCAGGGAGAAAAAGAAATAATTATAGATGTAAAAAATATACACTGATGCAGAAATCTCTTGGTAAAATTCCATAGTCTGGCTACGAGGAAGATCAGGTTTAACAGTTACAATGGATGCACTTGATCCAAGAAGTATGAAGTAACAGTACCCTTTCACTCCTCTGTTTGCACATAGGCAGGACGGTTTCTTTCACTATGAACAAAAAATGGTACAAATGCACAACACAGTATCCCCTTGAAGCCATTGTCACAGATTAAGTGAAAGTACTATGTGAAGGATTAGAGAAGCAGCTGTGTTGTAGACAACAGGACTGCAAGCTTAAAGCTGAAAGGAGTGAAAAGTTACAGCAACGCGTAAGTATCTTTGTGTTTGGTATCTCCTCAGAAGTCATATTTCATGGTGGAATTATATTATGGGGATCAGCTTGGGGCAATGTTTCCTTTGCATCATTACATCCTGCAGCCCACTCCAGTTCATGAAGCAAGTCAAGTGAGCAATAAACAGGAAAAATTACTACTCTGCATGTTAGTAAACACTCTTGGAAAGGTGGGTTGCTGAGAATCCATAAACCCATTTTTACAGAGGGGAAAATAAAGCCAGAGCATCTGGGACAAGGTCATGTGGTAAGTCACTGCTCAAGGCAGACTGAGATGTCAGCGCTTTTGGCTCCCAGAGCCGTGCTTTGACTAGTGAACCAAACCCTCCCATTCAGCAAGATGTAAAATGTTAATGTCTGAAGAACAGGGTGAGTTTGCCTTGGCCCATCAGCTACACAGCAGGTTAATCAGGGTAAAATCAGAGCAAGTTGCACCTCTGGAAGCCACGAGATGCTGGACTGCAACTACAGTCTTATGACAATCTCCAAGGGTCAGACAGCCTGGCTGGCTTGGAGCATCAGGAGAACCATAGCAAGTGGGTAGCCCACAGGGGAAGAGCAGATGAGCATCCACAGGGCTTCCCTCTCCAAAACACAGACTGAGAGCAAAAAGACAATATATGTAATACATATAAGATAATATCTGCAGAGCAGAAGGTAATCACACCAAGCACATGCTTGTTTTCATCCAAGAGACATTTGCAAGCAAACTCAGCACGGTGCAGTCCTGGAGCCAGGACATGCCTGGGAGGACTGATTTTGCTGCCTTTAGCCCTAATTTTGGTAGTCGGTTCCCTTGGCTTCACTGGCATCAGCCATTATTTACCTTATTGTGAGAGAAGCAGCAACATAGAGGAGGTTTTCAGTTTCCCAGTGGAGCTCTTTCTTGGACACAGTCTCGCATTCAGGCAGAATTATCAATCTCTTCTCCCAAAAGCTCTCTTCTCAGGGCTGGAAATCCTGAGATGCTGAAGGTCAGGAGATTTAAGGTACATTGGCAGAACTCTGTATCTCCAGCTTGCATTATTCTGGGTGCTGGCCAATGCTATCAGTCTCTTGCCAAAAAGGAATAGCTATTATGGCATTGATTTTCTGCCATGAAATAAGCAGGGAGAGTGACTTCTAGTTAAATGCAACAGTAGAAAGTGCTCCAGTCTCTCACTGCAAAACAGGGCTGTGTCTTGGTCTGTGATGGCTGAGACTGGCACTAAAGCGTTTTCAGCACCGGTTCTGCACACAGGAGTTAGAAAGAGCCAGAAGAAACAACTAGTAGGCAAAGAGCAGATTTTAGAAATTGCTATGGCTCGATCTTGAATATCAGGGTCTCACAGTGACAGCAAAAACGGTTTAGAAATCTAATAATTCGTGTTGGAATGCTAACATTCAGCAGTGACTTCAGATCTGTAGACTGTATCCATCATAGATGGATAGGGCTGCAGCACAGCAGTGATTTTTTTCAGTGTCTCTCTGTTGAAAACAACTGTATCTGCTTATTAACAAATGTAAGTCCAGTCCAGGCTGCCCCAAACACTTCACTTCTAAACAAACAAACAAAAGCAATAGTGACAGCAAATATCGAGCAGTCAGTAACTCATTCCTAAGCTTTGTTGACTATTCAGGTCATTTAGCCTCGGAGAATATATTTTCTTACTGGATTCCTAGTATTTCCACTCTGTTTTGGTGAAGAATGTACATAAACCAAGACTGGTTTTGGTACATCTGCTTTTTCCAGGGTTTGGCCAGAGGGCAGAGGAAGGAAAAGTAAGAAAGAGGTGGAGAGAGATTTGTCTGTACAGCAGAGGGGAGATAGCAAACCTGTTCTGAACCTTAAATAATCATCTATTTCAATTCAGTTTGAGCCACTGAGGACATAAAGGGTCATGCTTTATTCTTATTTCCACAGATTCAAAGAAGTCAGGGATAGCTTAAGCTCACATTCTCCAAGCTGAAAATGAACCCGAATTCATTGTATCCAAAAGCAGCCTAATCCATTAAAAAGGGAGATAATTCATTTCAGAATTCACAGTGATTTCTGCTGCTTACAGGTTGGGAACAGTGTTGGACATGTGCCATGGAATGGAGGAAACATGGACACAAACAGCACTTTAACTGCCATCAGCCCCAGTTTAGGAGGGTGCTTCTGGGTGACAGTGGAGGGCAGTTTAGCTTCTGTGGCCTGGCCAGTCCATGTCAGCAGCTGTTGAGGCACCATCTGCAGTGATTTTAGCTTTAGTGGTATGCATATTTTCCCTCAAAGACTGAAACTAACTGAGTACTTGTTTACCATCCTGCTGCTGCTGCTGCAGAGGGTTTCCAGCATCATTGACCTCAGACAGCTGGGGACCAGTGACCAGGTCTCCATGCATTAAATCCTGTCTACATGGACCAAGGTGCAGGTGCTGAGTCTCTCCTAAAAGAGCAATTTGAGCATGCTGGCAAATGTCAGCATCACCCCAGCCTTTCGCACAACATCCATTTCAGTCTAATACACCATTTTTGTAGGGTGGCTTTGTCCCAGTGTTGTGGCTTAAGACAAAACCAAACCAAAGTAACCCTCTCTTAATTGCTATCGAATCATAGAATAGTTAAGGTTGGAAAGGACCTTAAGATCACCCAGTTCCAACCCACCTGCCATGGGCAGGGACACCTCACACTAAACCATCTCACCCAAGGCTATGTCCAACCTGGCTTTGAACACTGGCAGGGATGGAGCATTCACAACTTCCCTGGGCAACCCATTCCAGTGCCTCAGCACCCTCACAGGGAAGAACTTCTTCCTTATATCCAATCTAAACTTCCCCTGTTTAAGTTTTAACCTGTTACCCCTTGTCCTATCACTACAGTCCCTAATGAATAGTCCATCTTCAGCATCCTTATAGGCCCCCTTCAGACACTGGAAGCTGCTATGAGGTCTCCACACAGCTTCTCTTCTCCAGGCTGAACAGCCCCAGCTTTCTCAGCCTATTTTCATACAGGAGGTGGTCCCATCCCCTGCTCATCTTCGTGGCCTTCTCTGGACTTGTTCCAACAGCTCTATGTCCTTTTTATGTTGAGGACACCAGAACTTCACACAATACTCCAAGTGAGGTATCACGAGAGAAGAGTAGAGAGGCAGGATCACCTATTATTGTACTTAGGCTGACCTACCCAGACACTCAAGACAATCTGTGGTTTTCCAACATCTTTTCTCTTCAAAATGAAATCCAGTTTTAACTCCACCTGCTGCAGTGCATGGTATCGTCACACAGATGTGGTTCTCAGTCTCCTTGGTGGTACCAGCAGCACTTGCACTGGAAGATGAATTCAGGTGGAGGCTAACACTTGGGAACAACTATCTGCAGTGAAGGATATACCTTCAAACATCGTTATGGATCTAATCTCAAAGGTATTTATCCTTTACAGCAAGCCTGTTGATGATGGGAGGAGTCAGTACCCCCAGCATCCCCACACACATGGGCTCTTAGTCTGATGAATGTGCCAGTATTGGCGGGTGAGATGCAGAGGCAGTAACTCCCCTTTGCAAGACAGAAAAGGGATGAGGCTAATACTACCACCCAGCTCTGTGCAGAGGTTTCACATATCCTTCATTCACAAGAAAAGTGTTTCTCAGCCCCAGCTACAATGGTTGACTCCTGATCTCAGCCTGTACATATGACTCATGCTTTCAGCTCTAGAGGCTTTTAATTCAATCTCAGATATGCTTACCACCAGCCATCATCACCAATATATGTGAAATGGCTATATTAATCTAGTTACAACATACAGAGGTAGAACAGAGTCATTTCTCAGTAATGAATCATAGTCATGGACATTTGAACATGGGGATTGGAAAGGAAATTTAAGTCGGGTTTCCTGTATGGCTCATTTTCCAGCCCAGTGTAGACTCAGACAGGAGAGAGATTGCTTTTTGTTCATTAATAACAGGGGCAGATCAAGCACTCTTTTACATCGACCATAACCTGACTTGGGCCACACAAGGCCACTCAGGATTGGTCTTGGAAGTTCCCCAACTGCTGCTCTGCAGTGCCTACGTCATTGGTGTGTCTTTTGTCACACACATAAAGCATGTGCTACTGACTTCAGAAGTCTTTAGGGACAAATCTAAGGACTTTGGTGAACTAAAGGCTTGTTATAAAATAGGCAACTCTGAGAAGGAAGTTCGTATCCTAAATTAAATATCATGGGGCCAACTTGACCATCACAGAGATGGCTCTTCAGGAGCCCTGGTGCAGGAGGAATATGGACATACCTAAGGAGCTAGTTACCTTCATAAAAAAATAACAATTTATTGCTTTTTCGAGACCTCTGAATAATGAGCAACACAGTAATCTTATTAAAAACGACTTGAAGGGCATGACCAGCTGCCTTCAGTGTCAAGCATGACAGCCTTTGGAAGTGCTTAGTCACACTTTAAGTCCCATTATTATTTTCCAAGCCTGTATTTAAGTCAGACAGAAATGTGGCTTTTCATCACCCAGTTGTATACGCCAGCATGTTTAACCATAACCATCCCACAGCAGCAGAAGGGCAGGTATTGCATCTTCTTTCTTTAATGCAAAAGACACAGGCTGGCAAAACTGCCTCAAGATTTAACAATATTGTTGCTTTCACAACTATTCCCAGTGCCAGCTTTTGCACTGATAACCCTCTGATAGATTAGGTGGGGAACTATCCTAAAAAGATTGCCTTCACTAACTACCACAGGACTCTGGAGCTGTAGGGACTAATAAAGCAGAGAGATCTCTGGGGAGTAAACACAAGGTGAAGTGAATAGAAAGGGGAGAGAAAAACTCTTGAACATGCCACTGCAGGATGACAATTCCTTTTGTAGATAGTGTCACTCAGCGCTAGCCAGGGGCTATTCTTTTGATATTACAAAGCTTGAAGCCAACAGATGAGGGAAATTACAGTCCAAGAAAGGGAGAGGCAGATATTAGAGGGTAATGGAGGGGTAGGTATGAGAAGTGCTCATATTATATTCATAGCAGAATTTGGTGTCATCTTATGTTTAGAGTCTGTATTGGGTAAATCCCCTCTGCTCTGAAGGCTTTTGTTGCTTTAGCAATGGGGGGGGGAGGGGAGAGGGATAAAAAAAAAAGGAACAGAGGGAAAGGGAGGAAAGAGATAACTTAATTGATATGAAAGTGCAGAAGGGGAAAAGTATACCAAAAGAACTACAGAGCTACAGGAGTTTGGGGATATATATATATATATATAATATCTTTCAAATTAGTGTTTTCACAGCTGCAGACTACAGAGTTCATTGCTTGCAGGATGAAACCTAGTGATGTGATAAAAAAATAAGTAAATCTGAAATCCCTTCCACACAGCCCTAGACAGACTGACAACCCTTGAAATCAATGTCCATTATTAACTTGCTGACTTCATGCGCAGCAAGGCAGAACATGAACTTCTCTGGCTCTCTTCAAATTTGGCTTAATTGGATCACCTACAGCATGAGAGGATAATTTAACATGCAGGTCCAGTCACATCTTCATTGCACCCCTGAGCCTAGAACAAAGGCTCTGGTTAGGAGCATGTGGACATCTAAACAGTGAGATGCTGTAAGACTATCTGTCCATGTCTTGAAACCCTCTGATCACACAGGAGAGGGCAACCAACCCAGTCACTATTGATTGGAACTGTCTATAAGATTGTGGCTTAAAAGTGAAATGCCTGTGTTAGATCCTTGTCAAAGGAATCCTAACGAGACATCAGAGGGAAAGAACCACGTGGGCCACACTTCTGCCTCCAAACCATTATTCTTAGAGATTTAATCTAACCCTACTGAAAGCAATGGGAGTTTTTCCATAATTTCAGTTGGCACAGCATCAAATTGATGTGGTGGGATCAGAGACCACAGGCGATGCATTTCTCGCCATGGTCATCATTCAGACATCTTGCCTTTACACAGGCACATTCTTGCAGCAAAATCTCTTAATGAAGTTTCCCTCTAGAAAATTAACAATAGGCTTGGTTTTCTTAACAAACTGGGCTTTAAGAAGATTTTAAGCCATTGTATGAAATTCCACAGAATTCAGTTCACTAAAGGAACTAGAAGAGCTATGAAGAGTTTAAACCACAATTTGGAGGGGATAACACTATTCATGGTTTAGAAACTCGTTCCTCAAAGGAAGAAAGCAGCAGCTCATTCACCCCAGTAATGAGAAGGCCAAGGTTATTTATACCCCTTAACTGCAACACCACTCACCCCAGTCACGGTTTTAGTCTCTGGCTCCCAAACAGAACTGCTAGCAGAAGCCTCCAGCCTGAGACCCCCAGCTTTGTCTAAGTGGCCTCAGAGCATCACTCAGTCCCTGCAGACCCTTTGGTCCCATCTCCAGCAGCTCCCTGTTGGAATCTATTGAGCACAGTGTTAGAGTAATGAGGCAGGAGTTGTCTGTGTTACTGACGACTTCGTTATCTCACACAATACCAGGAGTGAAAAAATGGCTGCTGGGTTTTTTAATGGCCTGGCAGAAGCCTTGTCGATAGCGATTCTTCACTTGGGTGTGATGGAAATTACAGCCATCTCCTCTGTTCGACTCCATTTCTCAGCCTCTTGCAATTCTGCGGGAAATAGTTTTGAAACAGCTTCTCTGGCTTTAGGAAAAAAGGAATAATGAAAAAAGCACAAATTTTTCAGTGTTGAACATGCCTTTCTCTCTCTTCAGCAGCAATAAATGAGACTCTCAGGTTTCTTATCTCTCACTCCCCTCCGTTAATATTGAGGAGTCGGCACTAGCAAGACCATCTCTGGCTCTCAGTTACAGCTTTGGATTTATTCAACTGATCCCAGCACACTTCTGGATCCCTGACATCTACTCACTTATACACATCTCATCACCACCCTGTGACATGGGGTAACCTCAAAGAGATGTGAAGCTGAAATCCTGCTTCTATCATGTTTCCACTAAGCCAAAGTCAGTCCGGCAGCAGCATGTCCTGTTCCCTGCAGTGCTTTCCCCAGGTCCCACACTGGGCCACGCAATGCTTCAGAAGCCTTTTGATCTCACCTAAGAGGCAATAATTGCTTAAAATCCCCTGCTGTAGCTGAGCCTGTGCTGGGCTCCTTCCCTGCTGTAAGAGCTTTTTGTGCCACAGTTGGCAGCTTTTTCCCCTGTTATTATTTGGAAGGAGGAGGAGAAAAAAAAACAACCAAAAAAAAAATCCAACCCAAAAAATTAGAGACCACGGCTATGAAGTGCTGGCTTCTCTAGTACAAAACCGGTCTCAGCTGAAGCCTGTATGAAGTCTGTCAGGGACCAGAGATTCAAGCTCTTCCTTTGACTTAAGTGGACTCATGCCACATTACACCAAATGCAGCTCTGCTTCTGGGTATTTAAGTCACTTCTCAGTTAAATGTTCTGCTGCTGTTTCCTGAGAAGAGGCTTTTCTTGCGAGATATCCTTTACTTTGTGCTCCAGGGAGAAATAACCTCTGCTCTCTATTATTTTAATGTCATCTAAAGCTGCTGTAGGACCTCCTACCATAAATGGAAAGAGCAGGACTCTCTCACACACCTTAAGAGCTTCAAGCAGGTAGGTAAAGCACTGCAAGCAGTGCATTGGTGTGATGGCCGGGTCATTTGACACGGGCAAGAAGGGCCATCTGAGCAGAAGGGATCGACAAACTCAAATGTGGCACCTGTGTTGTAGGTTTAACTGCTATGAAGAACAGAGCTGCTTTAGACCTGGCAGAGAGAAGATAAGAAGCCCTGCATCGCCCATCTCAGTCAATGGTGAAGCATGAGATAGGCTATTTGAGAAGATGTGAATCAGGAGGAGCAGTCTGAGAATGGAGTGCCTATGAAATGCCTACCTAGATATGTAAGTGCTATCCAAAGGATCCACTATTGCACATAGTGTGAGAAGAGGACGGATTTCAGTGCAGCTCCAGTGAAAACATGGAAAAGGATGAAATGCATGGTGGTGGCATGGCCCGGAAAGGCAGGGGACAGGGGAGAGCAGTATTTTGAGGATTTCCTGGAGGCGAGGAGTATGGGGCACATAAAGCTACTTGGAGCAAGACACTGCATTGCAAAGATCTTAGCTGATGCTGTGTGTCTGCCATAGCAGGGATAATCATCTGAAAGGTGTCAAGCAGTGGAAGGTAGGAATGGGACCCTAGGTGAGGGCAAGGAAGCAGTGGTGAGAAGAGATTCGGCATGGAAAGCACAGACAGCAAGAAAATCTCAGCCAGTGCTGAGGAAGCAGAGGAACCACTTCCAGGAGAAACACACTCCAGGAAACAACAAAATAACTGCCTCCAAATCAAACAGCTTTCAGAGAGACTGTGAATGATGGGACTCAACAAAAGGTTGATTTTTGTATGAGTAAGTTCACCTCATTTCAAGTTCTCAAGGCTTAACCACCAGCTACTTTCATGGCCTATCAAACCCTAGTTACTGTCCTCCAGCTATCAGGCTGAACACAACGTGTTTGAATGTCACCTCAGCTCATGCAAAGCCAAAAAGTGCCAAAGGCCATTTAATGTCTGTGGACCTCTGAATATGAGCCATTGTTTTAGCTCAATGCAGTCTCTCTAACTTTTAAAACTAGTTGCCACACAGCAGATGGAAGTTGAGAACTTTTTGTGTATCTTTATTGTTCCTTCCTGAGTTGCTTCCTCAGATAGGGACAGACACCTCGTGAGTGAAGTGTCCCAATAACTTCAGACATCATGTCCTGCATCCCAGCTCTGCTCTTAACAGGGTTAAACTCAAGCCGCTATTAGGCAAACTGAATCCAACCCGCACATGCTGCCAGTCAAACTGAATTTGCTTTCACTCAGTTAATTAGGATAAGCTTCCATTCTCACATCAGCTATTTTGCATTCATATGCAGGCACGATCTCCTTTACTGCTTCCTGCAATTGCCAGCATAAGGCTTTTCTGTGGCCGATTTAGACCCAGTTCCCTGTTCTGACAAGACTCCTTTTGGACTTTAATGTCTAACACCTGCTGGAGAGGGTATTTCAGTTGTCATTGTCATATCTCAACTCTTCAAAAGAAAAGGAAAAGCCACCTCCAAAACAAACAAACAAAACACACAGATAGCTGTGGAAGAAGGAAACATCTTCCTCTTCTCACCAGATCCCAAACAGATAGCTTTGACCCTCTTGTAGGCCAGCACAGATTAGCTCAGGAAATTGGAAACAAGCAGTGGGCTAGAGAGTATCATACCCATCCCACAACTTGGTGCTGTGCTTGCTGGCTAATCAAAAGAGGATGATTTGTCTGTGCACTTGTACCCCAATCTCAGTAGCAGGGATAGTCACACATACCTGTCTTTCAATATGCTTCGTTATATGCTAATGCAAAGATCCGCATAACTATTGTTTTACTATTATTACCCAGAGGTTCCTGTTTGCTGGATCCGAAAGGCAAGCCTGAAGAGTGGCTGTTCGAAGAGGGAAGGTCAGCTCAGAATGAACACCCTTCTCTTTCAAGTTTTAAACATCATGTCAGATCTTCACCTTTTCTCCCCTATATGTTCTTTAGAGCTGAAGTGCAATGACACTCCTTTTAGCTGCACAAAGGTATGCAGAATTAGGCCACATTCCCTCATCTGCCATCATCAACTTAGCCCACTTCTTTTAAGATAGATGCAAACATGCAGAATCCTAAAGCACTGTAAAAGCTGAACTTCAGTCAGAGATACTTGGTTATAACAAGGTCCTGAGAACAGCCTTACCTAGCGGCAACCTTTGTCTTTCAACTCCTCTTCCACATGTTTTCCTTTGAATCTGCTAAATCTGTGCAGCTTCTTAATCAAATCACCAAAAATGTGTTGAGCAAAATAATCAGCTTGTGATTACATTTTAAGGGATAAATAGCACATGACCAGCATTAATCACTCAGTACACCCTGGGTGGGTGGCTGATTCTCAAGGACTCTCAATAAAACCTAGACAGTGCTATATTTTTCCTTGCACATAGTAGCCTTCAACCAAATCAAATGGATTTTTTTTCCTTACACCTAATTTGTTGACACTGCAGATCTCTCAATAGAATTGACAGTGCTACTAATAACAACATTTTAAAGTTATTACCCTCGCTGCAGTTCTATAGGATTTTATTAGAGCTACTGCAATTCCCCCAGACTCTAATGATAAAAGCGCACTTTTCAAATCATCTTAAAGGCGTATTATTGCCATTGCTGTACTTACTGGTTTGCTTAAGTACCAAAATATATTGAGAAGGAGAAAGAGATTGTTTAGCAGTTCCATTTCCCATGGAACATTGTATTAACCGTGCTCTAGCATACCTGTAAGACTGATGGATTTAAATCTGGGGAAACAAAAGCAGGAAAGATTGGGGGGTGGGTTATTGCAAACTAGTTGGCCATCAATCCTGACTGAAGACATGACTTTTCAGTTCACATACTACAGAAAATCCCAGCCCCCAGCTGTGTTATGCTCACTGCTTGTCCCATTATGCAATGTAGTTTAAAGAGGTGCACCCTACAGATTGTGACTGCTTTACTAATACTCTCATCAAGCCAAAGTGTTCAGTTATTGCAGCACAGTGGGTGGAGGAGGGGGGTTAATCTTTAAAAATAGATCTTCAAGTCTTTTCTTAGATTGCAAAAAATTTCATGGAAAAAAAAAAAAAAAGAAAAGAAATCCAAGCTACCACACACTCCCCCGTTTGTCTGAAAGTGATTTGTTGGCAAGAATAGAAGTTTGGTTTCCAAGGTACAGTGAAGGAGCATAGAAACGGCCTGAGGTATGGGATAAATATTCCCTATTTCTCAGTTACACAAGGTGCTGTAGCGATGGGGAGATGCAGAGGGGGGTACCAGGATGAAGCTGCTTGCCAAAAACACCCGAGAGCATGTGTATGTAGTGCCTTGTGTTTGAAAGTGGAGTAGAGGTGTGACTCACCCTGCCGAGACACACGTGCCAGCCTCTCTGCAGCGTATGGGCAGCACGCTGCAAGGCTCAGAAACCCTTTACAGCTTGCTCAGACAAAAATCTATGTGCCAGCTGACCCTTGCACGGGAATAGGTTTCCTCCAGGTTTCACAGGGGCATCCAGTGGCACTTGGGTTGCTTGTGAACCTTCAGTGGACCCAAAGCCTGAAGGAATGCCTTGTAGCGTTGGTTCTTCTGCTGCAAATCTCAGCATGCAGAGAGCTGCACCCTGCAGGGCTCCCTTATATGATGTTGTTTCTTATTCCATGCAGAAATGCATCCAGAGCTGCCCAATGCACCAAGGAACAGCCCTCAGCAGCGAAGGGTGCTACATGCACTGGGACTAGGGGAGGGATGGCGAAAAGTTGGGTAAAAGAAACTCAGAGCATTGGGGTGGCTGTGCCCTATAGAGCCCCTTACAAGAGAAGGTGAATTTAATTCTGCTTAACAGAGATCAAACCTGGTGTCACTGAGGCTCCTGCTGAGCCTGGGGCAAAACATTAGAGGTTAAGAGAGAAGGGTTTGGATGAGCAGCCATTTCCCATACTGAGATGCTTTGCAGGGGTCACAGCCCATAATGGGTTGAGTTTCACAAAGACAAGAGCCTTCTCAGAGCTGTTTTCCATTGAGGTCCCCATTTTCCTGCTGAACCTGCAGACTAGAGGCTCATGGATGACAGTCCACCTCAGGGGTCTCAGTGACGGCCTAACCAGAGAGGGTCCAAGCCAGACACTTCCCTGTTGGACTGGGACATCCATCCCAGCTGCAGAGAACATCTTCATTGACTAATGGGAGCTTAGCTGCCAGCATCCTAGGGTGACACCTACTCATTCAGATGTCTCAGTCTGGAACTGAATCCACCCAAATGTCTGTGGAGTGGATGTCCACATCTGAGTCAGCCGTTCAACACAAGGATTCATCTGATCAAATGCAGAATGAGGTAATCCCAGAGTTATATAACGGTTGGGTTTGAAGGGACCTTAAAGCTCGTCATGGTCAGGGACACCTTCCACTAGAGCAGCTTGCTCCAAGCCCCTGTGTCCAACCTGGCCTTGAACACTGCCAGGGATGGGGCAGCCACAGCTTCTCTGAGCACCCTGTGCCAGCACCTCTGCACCCTCACAGGGAAGAGCTTCTTCCTAACACATAAATTAGATCTACCCTTTGAGCATGGACACTTCTCAAGGTTACTCCTTGATGTTGAGACACCCCTTACCCAGTGCTTAATATCTAGAATGAGGTAAGTGATGTTTTAGGTTGGGCCTAAAATTATATTGTACACTAGCAGCATTTATCTATATCCAGCTATAGCCTAATTATTAGAAGTGTGGTAAGTAGTACAGTGTGTGGCCATTGTTTGAATCAGTCTAAATCACTGTCTAATCACTGTCTAAATTATCATTTAAGGCATTGTTAAATCATTGTCAGATCATTGTTAAATCACTGTTTAACTAGCATTCAATTATTGCTTAATCACCATTTGATTTTCATTTAATCATCTATTAATTACCTTCCGATCACCATTCAATCATTAATAAAACCCTTTTAGTTATCCCAATTAGAATGACTTCTCGTCATAATTCAGCTGTGACAGAAATCTCAGCTGCAAGGTGAGGGGACACGTTAAGCAAAGCATCTATGACACATTTAGCCCTAAACCCCCCCAGACTGTCCCCAGAGGTCACCATGCTGCTACACTACACTCCCAACGGAGCAGAATCCTCCACTGAATCTGAGCTGGGAATGTATGTGATTCACAACACAGATAGCATCTAATGGTTGAGTTATTTTCCTTTAATAAACCTTTCCTGAACCTAACTATTTTTCCTTTCTGTGTCCCCACCCCTCATCCTGCTTCCGCAAATAAAGGCATTTCCTATTGCAGCCACGGGAATACTCCATCACTGCACCAAAACAGCCTTCCAGCATTCGTCCTCTAAATGCCCCAGTCTGCATGAAGGTTTTCATACAGCCCAATTGCTCACAGTAAAACTAGGAGCAGAGCTCAGCAAGATGTTGAAAAGTCAACCAACAGTTGGGTCAGCTTTTCTCCTTGTTCAGTGTAACCTCTGCAGGGTGGAGGGGGGGAATGGATGAGAAAACAGGGGTAATATTGTGTTGAAGCAATGGTCTCCCCCCACCCCGCACTGCCCCCCACCTCAGAAATGACAAGTTTCAAAAACTATGAGCTTTTGTTTGAAATCTCTTATTTCTGTAACTTGGTTATTGATTTGTGCAGATCATGTATTGGGTAGGTCAAAGAGCTTATTAGCATTCGTGAGAGTTGTACCACATCCTGATTATATAATTTAGGGTTTTGTCAGAGAACTATACTAGGTTTATGTATTAAACCATCTATTTTCTTCTTTCTTTCCCTAGTAGGTATGAACATGGGTTCTTCTTGCTGCAAACCTGGACTGTGTTCCCTATCTCACCTGGAGCATGGAGTAAAGCTGCACCTCTGGTGATGGATAGGGGCTATCACTTGTGTTTTGCTCACTGCAAACAGAACCACAGAATCATTAGGGTTGGAAGAGACCACTGGAGACCATCTAGTCCAACCCCCCTGCCAAGGCACGGCCATCCAGAGCAGGTTACACAGAACATGGTGGGGTCTGAATGTCCCCAGAGAGGGAGACTCACAACCCCCCTGGGCAGCCTGCTCCAGTGTTCTGCCAGCCTCAACATAAAGAAGTTTTTCCTTATGTTGAGGTGAAACTTGTGCTTTAGCTTATGGCCATTGCTCCTTGTCCTGTCACTGAGCACCACTGAAAAGAGTCTGGCATCATCCTCCTGGCACCTGTCTTTGAGATACTGATCTGCATTGATGAGAACCTCTCTCAACTCTGTTCTTTTCTAGACTCAAAAGGCCCAGCTCCCGCAATCTCTCCTCATAAGAGAGATGCCCAAGACCCTCTGAGCATCCTTGTGGTCTCCATTGGACCCTCTCCAGTAGCTCCTTGTCTTTCTTGTACTGAGGTCCTACCCAAGCTCCATTTGTATGCTGTCAGCATTGGTCCCTGCTGAAAACAGATAAGGGGGGGGTAATAGGGTGACACCGGCTGTGCCTGCCTGACCCATCAAAGAGCAAGACCTGGATGGGTGGATTATTCAGACGGATTTCAGACTGTGCTGTACAGCTCTTGCACTTCAGCAGGACCTTTTTTATATTGGATCAGACTTTTTCTTGCCTGTAAAAGATTGCTACAAACACTGAGCTTTTAAATTAAAGGGAGTTAATGAAAGTGTACCTGTGATGACTATTACCGGATCCCTTGTACATTCAACAGTCACATTAAGATGATTTCTTATTATCTCTAAATCCATTTCAGAGGCATGTTCTTGCTGTTACAACCCTCCTGTGTACCATTGCAGGTGCAGGTTTGCTGCCCAGCAGATAAAGAAAAGGCCAACTATGGTGTTACAGCCCTGACTTGGTCTTTTACACTTTTTGCTCCAAGACAGATGAGCTGGGGCTTACCAGGAGCCCTGCTCAACAATTCCCTCAGATAAAGTGTTTTTGTATATCCACATCCCCTGGGCATTCTTAATGCAAATGGAGACTTCACCTAAAGTGAGAGGAGATCTTTCTTTTGTTATAAGAATAGCAGTGCAGCTTTCAGCTGAGAGCGTGCCGCCTTGTACGAAATGGTATCAAACGAGACAAAAATGGAATAGTGTGTTGGTGTAGCCAAGGCTGCTGCAACCACTTCAGTCCCTGGAGTCGATTAGGCAGAGTTTACTAGCAAGGCAAACTACCCAAAAATACATTTGGTGCATTGTCAGTCACAGGTAGCCCATGAAATATGCATTTTCATACAGCAGTCACTTCATCTCGATTGAACCAGGCATTCATCCCTGAGGTCTTCTGTCGGATACAGCTGGGGGATTTTCTCGCTGTTCTGGTCTTGGTTTATTTATCTCACACATCCAGTTACCAGCTAAAACACGGGTCACAACCCAAAGGTCAGACCTGCTTCTCCCAGCTTCGCTTTGTCAGAGTGACAAATGAGCAGCTGCTAATTGTTCCTACCAGAGAGGAGACATTGAGGAGGCACAGAAAATCCTCTTCACTTCTCACTGCCACCATCTGCTACGGAGAGGGTGGCTCGATCCTGGTACATTGATAGCTGCCAATTTACATTGCTTGGGTTAGTAGGGGGATATTTCTTTACTTAGAGGGTGGTCAAACACTGCAGTGAGCTTCCTAGAGAGGTGGTCAATGCCCCAATCCTGTTTCAGAGGCATTTGGATAATGGCCTTAATAGCATGCTCTAACTTCTGGTCAGCCATAAAGGGGTCAGGCAGTTGGACTAGGTGATCACTGTGGTCCCTTCCAATGGAAATAGTCTATTCTGTTGTGTTCCATTCTATTAAATAAAAATTATTCTATTCTATTACAGTATATTCGATTCCATTCTCATATATTCTGTTCTATTTGAAATATATTCAAAATATATTCTGTTCTAAATCTATTCTCCTCTGTTCTGTCTGTTCTGTTCTATATTGCTTTTGTTGGACCCACAAGCACAAGGTGCACAAGGTTCACAAGGCAAGGGAAAGCATATGGCTGGGCAATGTGTTCCCTTGCTCGAGTGTTTGAGGTTGGCACACACCATGGCTGCTACTGCAGGATTGGACTGCCTGTAGCTCCTGTTCCTCATTTATAATGTGAATTATAGTATCATCAAGACAGAGGCTTGAAAACAGTTACGAGTTGTCTTTATATCTTTAGGTGGAAGTGAGAAATAGAGCTGCTGAAGTGTTTTCTCCTGGAAAGACTGGAGTAAAAATAAGCTTTGGGTCAAGCTAAGCAAGGCTGTATCTACACAAGTGATCTACACATGCTCTTCTCCTAGGAGGACAGTGTTACTCAGATCTGGCACTCTTGGGCTCTGCAGGGTGATCCGAAGAACACTGTCCTCCTAGGCAGTCTAAATCTGCCCCCAGATCCCACCCACTTGTACCCCAGCAATATCTGGGACGTCCCAAATAACATCAGAGAGACCAAAATCACCGCCACTGCTTTGGCTGAGCACCATTCTGCCATGGAGCTGGGGAGGGGGCACAGGGGCCCTGTGCCAATCTGCAGTGCTGGGAGCTGATGTACCTTAAGTGTTTGGCAGAGGAGCCATGAACTGCATCACCAGTGACAAGTAGGGAGACATGGGTTTTAGTGAAGCTTAACTTCTTGCTGCACATCAGAGCTTCACAGTCAATATTTTGCATGTAGCCCTGGGACTGCATGTAAAGATGTTGTCACTAAGCAACAAAACAAGGATTTTGCAGGCGATAGGAAGTTGACACTAAATCTCCTTTCCTCCTCCCTCCTCTCCAATACACCAAGGTGACCAGAACCGCAGTCTTACCTGTATGATGGTTTGGAGTCAGTAGGAGGACAGAGAGGACCACAGTATCATGGGCTAGTTCAAACCAGATATGCCAGGTCTGAAGGGAGAGCCCAGACAAGCTGGGGCTTTATTCTTCTCCCAGTGCCTCACCTTGAAATAAGGCAGGCAGCAGAGCAGGCCAGAAGGTGGACAAGCCTTGAGTAATGAAGGATGCACTTGAAAACTGAGAGGAGAACTTAATCTGTGGCACAGACACCAAGAGCCTCTCTGACCCAGAGGGTTATGTCAGACAAAATGGTCCGGTCTAAGTTGCATAGAAGTGACACAAAGAAGACCGAGGGATTACAAGTTAAATACATCTGACGTCAGAAAAAAATCCCTGAAATTGAAAATCTGAAGAGGCAGAAGGGAAAAGAGGTTTAGAGCTGAGTCTCAGAGCAGAGCAGAAAGGAAAGCTGATGCAGGAGCTTTTCAGTTGTCAGTGCAGACATCTGCCTGGTCTGTGATGTGCCCAGCATCGATGCTGTTTGCGTTGCCACCAAAAGAACCAGCCAATGTCTCCAGTGCGATGAGCAAACTAAACCCCAGTAATGGTGATGGGTGGCACATTTCCATTAGCATCCTGATATGTGCAAGCAGACGTATCATCACCTCCCAGCTGCCAAAACACTGCCACCTTATCTACAGTGCAGCAAAGGGGTGCGGGGAAAAGAGAGAGGGAAAATATGACCATGCTCATTTGGGAACAGCACAAAGCACCTCTCAGCTGAGGGTCTCATCAGAGCAGGTTTGCACAAAGCTCAGATAAAGCTGCGGCAGGTTTCCCTCTTCCCCCGGACATTTAACATCGGTGGTCCCCAGGAGACCTCTATTTCCCCATCATGTGGCTCCTTGCTGACACATTGCGTGATGCCCTGCTCGCCCAGAAGGTCACTGTGCAGCTGGCTGATGGTGTGCAGAGCAAAGAGGAAAAGTACTGGGAATGAGCCACAGTTCAGGTAGTTGTAGCACAGCAGCACTGAAGAGCCCATGTACAAACCTGGCCCCCATGCAACTGCATTCTGTATGGGTTTAGCCCACCTTCAAAGAAATGATGCTCCTGTGCTCATGCTGTTTGTGTGCAGAGGTGTCCCCCTGCATCCTTTGAAACTGTTAAACTCATCAGCTAACTTCATCCGTGTTTGACAGGACAGGGTAGGGGGATTTGTCTCACCCAAATGCACTGGTTTGGTAAGTGCCTGTCTCCATCTCAACTAGTCACCTTGGCCTCTCTTTATAGGCAACAAAAAAAGGCATTTCAGGTTGGAAACATGACTTTTCTGATGCAGGGTGGATGTTTCTTCACAGAGCCCCTTTCTCCTTGGGAAGTACAGATGACTGCCCTGTATATCACATCATATGGCTCCTGTGTGATACGTAGTGGTTTTAAATAAAGAGGCTTGTGTTAATAACATCACAGATACCTCCTGTTGTTTCTCCCAGCAGAAGTTGTGTTACCCTAATATGGACTGACCACAAGATTTAGAGGACATTATTTTATATTGAAATCAACAGCAGCAACATTTGGAAAGCTATACAGAAGGGCAGTCTGGTGAATTTACCCAATATTTGTACAGAAAATATTATCCCAAAGCATTAGCACATACTTTCTTTTGTGCTAAATTTAAATACATATTATCCAAGGGCTTCGTTCTGACACCACATGGAAGTGGCTAATATCAATATACAAGTCAAATACGACAGACCTGGGCCAGATCCCTGCAATGCTCTCCTCAAGGGACTTGTAAAGACGCAGCCCTGGCCAGGATGTCAGCCAAGTGTGGAAAGACAAGAGCATCTTGTATCTCTTTCACTAGTAAATCTTGTGATGCTCAGCTCTCCAAGGGAGTGGGAACTGGGATGGGATGAGCTTTATATCTTTACACCTTCTTCCAGGTTTCTGTTTACATTGCAGATGCCATGGTAGGGAAGGGGAAACCACTTACCTGGTCTGCTTTGTGCTGAGGTGGCATCTTCTCTTCCATGTAAGCAAATACCCACAGCTGGCTGTAGGGTTTATATTAGTAAGTTAAATTATCCTGTTCATTTCATGGTTCTCCTGCTCTGCTCTTTACTCACTTTATACTCACGTTACCTTTGCTCTTGTGCTTCCTCCAGGGATCTGGAGACAGCCGGCCTGGCAAGGTGACATCCTCCTGGGGTGACATCCTTCTGCATCCCTGGAGCCCATACCCACAACAGATATGAAATAGATTTGCAGGCAGAGGGGAGCACATCCAAACCTTTTTAATTCTCAGGAGCCTGTAGCCTCTCTCAAGCCAGAGGTGAGGGAAAGTACAATCATTATCAAACTGTATTGAGAGAGCTATTTTAATTCTTCTCTTTTTAGGAATAAAAGAGAAGATGAAAGGGGAAAAGTTCCCTGTTCCACACTTCTTAAGGACATGGTTCATATTTAAGGTTCCATTTATAAAGAACATATAAATGCTTAATACATGTTTAAGTGATTGATGAATCAATTATTGTATATTGCTATTGAACTGTTGGTCTCTATGGCTTTGACCTAACCATCTATAATACCTGCAGCTACCGCATGTAGAGCCATCGATAATGTTGGAACACAAAGTATTCATGTGCATAACGCGCTTACTATATCTAACATTCATGACTGCTTTATAAATAGTTTATAAATGAAATCTTAATATGCAGCGTAACCTATTTTTAATGCCATGGCAGTTACATAACCCATCATTTGGCCTTGATTCATCTCAGTTCACTTCAGGCACCTTGCAGAGGTGTCTCTTCTCATAGCCCCGTATCATTTCTCTCTGCATTTTAACCCTCCCTTTTTCCCACTGCTTAATTACCCCTGTGCTGTGTAAATGTGTCCATGAGGGCTTCAAGAATCTGTGCAATGACTGAGCTGCACATCAATAACCCCCTCACGCACATGTACACACACTACAGGAAAACACTCCCCTGCCTTTTCTTTCCCCTTTTCAATCCAAACCCATCGCATGAGTTCAGTCTGGTGTGGCCACACAAAGAGGCAAATCAGACAAAGAGATAGTGAGGGAATGGGATCTGGGCTCTGGATGTGAGCTGTTGGGAAAGGAGGTGGTAGAGAAATGCCTAAACTGGACCACGAGCAGACTTTGGAGAGCAGAAGGGCCCTGTTTCTGACACAGATTAGTGTTGACATCCTCATAGTCATTAACAAGATGCTCATGGTTAAACTATTTCAATAGTTGGCCTGATTTCTTTCTGGCAGCATCTGCACTTGTTTTCTTCAGTCCGAATATATGCTGAAAAGGGGCTGAAATCGCCCTTCTTCAGTCATGGTATCGGAGTACATTGGGCCAAAATGAATTCTTCTCTTCAGAGAACCCAGTGCTCCTTCGTCACCAAAGTGGTGCTGTGTTTCCTCATTGTTAACATATGCCTTCCCTTATGCCAAAGTAACTCCTGAGCAGTTCCTGGATATGTGAAGATGGGGAGGCTAAGAGGATGCTGGGGCAGTCTGTGCTGTGCCAGCCCTTGGAAAAGAAGCACTTGGAAAAGCAACTGCAGGCAAGAGGTAGTTGAGCACTGCCTCGCTTTTGAGTATAGCGTGATTTCCCAAGCAAGACTATGCATGTGATTTATGCCTTCAAGTTTCATTGCTGTAGTTTGTAAAGATATACACTGAGCCTGGAAGGATCTTCTGCACTCCAAAACTTGTGTATATTTATCCCTCACATACTAAAACGACAGTGCTGGATTTTGGTGAGATGTCTTCTCCTTGTACCAGAGGTCCTGGGAGTCAGTGGTGAGGGCCCATACAACGTAATGGGGGAGGGGCCTCAATCTCAGATTTGTGGGTTCAGATGCAGATTGTGCATCTGGACACATGTTTACAAGTTCCTCAAGCACATGCATGACTGAATTAGCAGTAATCAGTGGATCTAGTGATGTGCTTAACATTAAGCGCATGCTTAGATTATCTTGCCAGATCAGGAACACAGGGAGAATAAGTAATCAATACATGTTAAATGATGCCATCTACCTACACAAATCCCATTGGTGTTACAGAATTGGTACATCATGAGTGTAGTAGCCCAAGAGTCACTGTCCTGGGTTCAGCAGTAGCAGTCATTTTTTCTCCTTCTTAGTAGCTGCTGCAGTGCTGTGTTTTTGACTTTTGGCCTGGGAATAGCGCTGATAACACCGACGTTTTTAGTTGCTGCTCAGTCATGTTTAATCTGACCAAGGACTTTCTGAGTCTCATGCTCTGCCAGGGAGGAGAGGAAGCTGGGAGGAAGCAAAGACAGGACACCTGACCCAAACTGACCAAAGAGGTATTCCATACCACAGCACGTCATGCCCACTGTATAAACTGGGGACAGTTACCCAGAAGGGCTAGATCACTGCTCAGGTTGGGCTGGGTATTGGTCAGCCGGTGCTGAGTGGTTGTAGCCTCTTCCCTTGTTATTTCTCTTATCATTATGACTACTAGTGGTAGCAGTAGTGATTTGTGTTATACCTTAGTTACTGGACTGCTCTTATATCAACCCATGGGAGTTACATGCTTTCAGTTCTCCTCCCCATCCCTCCGGGAGCAGGGGCAGGAAGGGGGTTAGTGAGCGAGTGGCTGCATGGTTCTGGGTTGCCGGCTGGGCTTAAACCACGACGGTCACTAAAACAAGCAACACCAGATAGTAATAAAATCAACAAGGTCCCGTTTGACTGAAATAAAAGAGGAATGAGAAACAAGTTTAACAATTTCAGGTTTGAAGCTTTTTTTTTCCCCAGTAAATGACCAAAGTGTTTTGTTAGGAGGGCTCAGATGCAAAGATGCAGAGGAAGGAGGGAGAAGAAGAAAGGCATAAGTTGATGCTTTCTATTAGAACCAACCAAAGAAAAGCAGAAATGTAGTGAGTGGAAGTGCTGATGGGAAGGATGAAGTAAGAAAGAGATGAAAAAGCAAGAGCTAAAAAGATGCTGGAAAACCCAAGGATGCTGATGTAAGCCCCAGCATGATCTGCAAAAGCAAACAAACATGTAGCATTGAACACTGGGCATGAAATCCGTGTGTGTTCTGTATTAAGAAAAGAGCATTTGTGTTTAAAACCTCTGTAAAGCATGTACCTGCAGGAAAGCTTTCACATGCAACCTGTGCCCAAACAGCTCAGCTGCAAGCCCAGAGCTCTAAAAGGCATGCTTAACATTCCATGTTGCTGGCAGACACTTCTAGTGTGCACACTGAAAGTGGGATGGATGGATGGATAGTCCCATTTCAGTGAGAGACAACTGCCCACGCCCAGGAAGCAAGACAGCAGATCCAAGGAAGGAGGAGTGCAGCTGGCTTTTCACTAAGGAAAGCTTCAGATCTTCTAGACTGGGAAACCAAATAGAGGAGCATCAGGACTCTTTGACAGAAGGAGCTCAAACAAGTCAGGACATCAGATGGTGCACAGGAAACAAGTGCTTTCTGTCAGTCTTCCCAGATATACCACCTCCCTAAGTGGTCCTTCTTTCAGCCTTTGAGCTGTTTTTGTAGAGGATGGAGGGATCATAAATTTACATAATCAAAGAATACCTTGGGTTGGAAAGAACCATTAAAGGTTATCTAGTCCACCCCCCCTGCAATAGGCAGGGACATCTTCAACTAGATCAGGGTGCTCAGAGTCCCATCCAGCCTGGCCTTGAATGTTTCCAGGGATGGGGCATCCACCACCTCTCTGAGCAACCTGTGCCAGTGTTTCACCGCCCTCCTTATCAATATTAGGCTACTGAGGCATAAGTAACCTTTCACGTGAGTGCATCTCTCTCCTCTCAGATGACAGTTAATGGACACCAACACAGGAGTCACAAATCCTTCGTCTGCTCTGACTTCATCTAGGAAGAGAAAGTGTGAGTAAGGCTGAAATTTCAGTTCCAGTGTCAAATACATCCTTTTGAAGACAGAATGAAGCATCAAGAGATATGTTATTATTCTACAGAAGAACACTATCAAGTATTACAGACAGAAGAGACAGGCAGAGGTGTAAATAACACAGAACAGTATTTATTCAGACATTTCAATTTACACAACTTACACTTCTCCAATGCATATACTGGACCAACATCTGCTCTCAGCAATAGTGATTTAAATTAGGAACGATTTAATTCAACCAAGTGAGATGGTATCAGATTCACACCTGTGTAACAATGCACGGTTTGGCTCATCTTGTTCAAAATAATAGCTGGGTAGTTTGGAGAGATAAAAGCAAGTTTTCAGTTCCAAGAAAGGAGAGCAGATCAAAAGAAGTATCACCACTTTTTCAAGCACTGCAAGGTCCAACCCTGACAGCAACCCCAGTGACAAAGTGTTCTCATTTCAAGTATCTTCCCCTCACTCTTCTCCAAATTATGCTGACACTTAAATATTCCCCTTCTGGACAAGTCACAAATGACCCCCAGAAGGAAGAATTTCTTGTGTTTTATCTCTCTCACCAAGACAAGCGGAAGTGTGAGAAAATTGGGAAAGATATCATAAATGCCAAAAGCAACTAAGCATCCAAGTTGACAAGGGACAGAGTGGTCTACTAGATAATGAACAGATAAACCATTAAGGGTCAGCTCACATAAAAAATCTTGTATTTATGAGCACATATGGCAGATTTATAATGGCATATTGGATACGTAGGAAACAGGCAGCTTGCTTTTGTTATAATGAAACCTGATCCCATTCCAACAGCTTCAGCAGACTGTAGATCAGGATGCCTTATAAGTAAACAGCAAAGGAGTGTTGCATCTCAGTATAAGCTTCACAGAACAGTATCTCCTCAGAGAAACTAACATAAGGAAATGATCCCTTAGATGGGTAAGCAGAAGCATCCTGACTTCAACAGCATCTGCTTTGCAATGTGTTTGTTTCAAATGCAAGTGGTCCTTACAAAGCCTTAGCTGCATTCCTAGCATCTGCAGATTACCTCCTGGGAATACTGAATAAAACCCAATCTGGATTTTGCTGTAACAGTGTTGTGTAACACAGTACAGACACACATGTCAAAAGCAAGCTTTTACAGAGATTAACTGGTTTAATTCCTGCTCTCCTGTGATCTTATCTGTCAGTGTGTACCACCTATCTAATGACAGAGAATTTAGTCTTATGGCATAACCTGCTCAACCAAGCTCCACCAACACCAAAATCATGCCTAACTTGACTGGTTGGACCTTCTTTCCCTGGCTGTCTCTATCCCAGAGCCACTGCTCAAGTCTAAGGAACAGTTTTCTTACTGGACATTGCATGATGGCACCTGACAGAGCAGTACATCATTGCAAGTAAATCTTCAGTCGGTCTCAGTTTTCCATCAGTTTAAGATATAAGACTTCCACTCTGGCATTTGAAGCTGCGTACAAAGCCATGGCTCAAGAGCAAACACTGGTAACACTGCCAAAATACAGGTCTTTAGAGATAATACCCTGCATACAGTGGAAATACAGCTATCATGCTGTAGCTATAGTTCCCTCAGATCAGAAATACATTTCTGATTAATACATTACAGTCATTTGCAAACATGCAATGAATTGTGTTCTGAGCACTGTCATTCCTACAGAAAACACAGGACACATCTGGGGATGGTGCAGAGAGCCAGAATGCGCTACCTGGGCTAATGCATCACATGAGCAGGATGGACCAGGTCAGGCATGAAGTGGCATGCCTACATGTGGATGAAGCCTAAGCAAACAGAAAGTCTGCAAAGAGGTTGTGCATGTAGATTCAGCACCTATTGAGTGAGCTACCTGGAGCGCCCCTGCCACATCTACCACCAATTTTAAGAGCTGCAGGCTGTTAATTTAAGAAAAGATTGAGACAGTTTAGAAACATATGGTCCAACAAATAATATATTAATCATACAGCTAAGACATCTCCATGCTTTACATGGGGTAAATGCAGGTCTCTTTATATAAAAACACAACCACATAACCAACCAGTCTCGAGCCCAGTCTATTAGCACAGAAAATCTGATCAGGAAAGTTATGAAAACTCACACAAAGTGACATTAATGACCAGCTGATTAATTCTCTTTGTCTTCAATCATTTCAAGTGGCTGTATGAAACAACTGTGAAAGCCCAAATTCACAGGCAAGCCCTGGGCAACCCCAAAACTTGGCTCATTTCCTTTCTGAAGGACAAAACTCTTTAACTCTTTAGCTGTTCATTGCTTTCCTCCCTTGTTCACAGATCTACCAGACTAAACGGAGTGATTTTACCCGAAGCAAGTGGCACTGAGCTCAGTGGAGGAATTGAATAGCTGGAGGCACATTTGCTATTCTTATTTTCAGTAACACAGGAAGAAGCATCACCACTACTATTTCCGACCAAAGATACCAAATACTCAGCAAACAAGTGAACAAGAACAAGCCTGTGAACAAACCTAAGAGAGACCTACACCTCAAGGGTACATGTCACAGGTCCAGTGTAAGCCAGGAGTAATTTCATACAGATACACAACTCCTGTTGAAAAATGCTAAACTGGGATTACTCAATTTGGAATTGAGACATTCAAACACATGGTTAAACTCAGCCCTCTTAAATTCAGCCCTTGAGACCCTTTCAAACCCACCGATATCAATAGAGTTTGTGGAAGTATAATGCATATATTAGCAGTTTCAAAGGCTTTTTTGAAGCAGAGGAAAACTCTAGCATAGCTATAATCTGTCTCTCTGTCTCTCTCTGAAATTAGCTAAAGCAGCTGCCCAAATGACTATCAGCCAATTCAGAAAGTGTTCAGCTGTTCCTCCAAAGGAGGGACTGTGGCCTGGGGTTGGACAGAAACAAGCTGGGGTCAAGCAGAGGATGTGCCAAGCATTTCTGTGAGCTGTGGTTAATCAAACAGCACACATCATATTTACAGCTTAGTTTGGACCACAGGCTCCGTAGCACGGATGTGGACGCTAGGAAGGCAGAACCAGGAGAGAGGCAGCTCTCTGCTGCAGTTGTCTTCATGGAATTTGATATTCAGGTAGAAATCGCCCGTGTAGAGAAAGAGAAGTGCTCCAAAGCACACAGAGTCTTTGGTCGGCTTCACCTGGAAAAGAGAACATGAAACTCAGTATAATTAAACCAATAATAATGTCATTTTGCAATTCAGTAGCTCCTTCAGATGATCTCAAAGCATTGTAGATTCACATCTCAATACTGCCTTCACACATAGAGGAATAAAGATCTTGTCCCTTTTCTTGTAATGCTAAAACTGGAGCACTGAAAATTAAATCCTGCCTTATTCTCTTGTGCAGCAAAACTGCAGCACAGCTCAAATCAGGCCTAAATCATATCTCTGAACTCATGTCAAACATATGGTTAAACACCATTTAACAACTTAGTAATAACTAAATTCATGCCACTTACTATTCAGACACAATCTGACTGCAGACTCTGAACAGGAATCTTTAGTATATACCATCACTGAAATAATTATCAAGAAAAATCCCACAGAAAGTAGCCACCCTGATTTAACTTGTCCAAATTAAATAGAGAGTTCACACTGTTCCTACATTTATGTATCTCCCTTCATCACAAAACCACTTACGATCCATATCTTTACAACAAATAATGTATCTCAGTCCATCGTTTCAGCAAGACACTTAAGTAATTCCCAACTTTCACACTCCCACGACTGTTCAGCATGTGATAATGTTTGAATTAATATCTGCTTCCACAAGATGTTGAAGCCAGTTTCTGGGTGCCTAGAATTGGGTTAAAGTTATTGCAGATACAAAACATGGAATCGGCACAAAGTCATTCAACTGAATGGAATTTATTCACATAAATTGGGAAAGGTAACTTCATCCCAGCAGAAAAGAACCAATAAAGGGCACCTGATGCTCCTCAGTACTGGTATTCCCTCAGCCAAGCCATCTTACCAGTTTCTTTCTGCTCTACGGATCCTGAAACCATCAACTCAAGATATACTCATGGGGTCATCCCTACTTCCATGGGTAAGCTGGTGTCCATATATACAATTTTTTACTCATTGGTAATGAGTCTTTCTTTGGTCCTCTGCAAAAGCTTCAGTGCTCATCATGTTACAGAGTCCAGTGTTGTTTCCAAATGACAGCATGACCTACCATTGCTCAGCTAAACCAAGACCCAAACCCAATCACAACAGAAACTCTGGTGTTGGATGCTGAAGAAGAGAGCTCTCTACGTGTGCTGGACTTGAGTGGATTCGGGAAGAAAAGAAAGGGACATCACTGGGAATTGATGGGACATCACCACCTGGAACAGTGAAGGGATAAGGCTAAGGTTCTGAGAGAGGTTATAAGGATTCCTGCCCACTACAAAAAAATTGGTCATATGGTAAACTGGGATATCAACAATGGGGCATTAACTGGGAAAGGGTCTATGGAGTGTCTATGCTGAAGGACATCTTGCCATTGCATAGGAAGATCAGAACAAGGATGACGACTAGACCATCATCCTTCTTCTATGGATGAACCACTAGAGAGGGGGGAGATAGAATCATAGAATCATAGAATAGTTACGGTTGGAAAGGACCTTACGATCATCCAGTTCCAACCCCCTGCCATGGGCAGGGACACCTCGCACTAAACCATGCCACCCAAGGCTCTCTCCAGCCTGGCCTTGAACACCACCAAATGAACCACTAGGAGAAATTTCCAGGGATATTGGGCACCTCAGAAATATGCCTGAGAGCTGAAAGTTGCCTTCCACCACTTCCAGGGAGGAAGGTTATCTGTAGCTTTCAGTTATGAGGGGAATGAGCTGTTTCTGTTTTCTCCTCTTCTAGAGGCTTTTTTGACCTTTACTGCTGGGTCCTTTGGGCAGCAGACATGCACCATGTATAGACCCCTGGGGTATCAGGCTTGTTTGCTGAACCCCCCTAAATTGCTGCTCCTGCACAGGGGCCTGGCTGATCACAAGCAACACAACATCATCAGAGCTGGCAGAGCCCATGCTCCCTTTGGCTATGATGCTGAGCACTTTTGCTGACCTACAGCAAACTCACATGGGCATCCTATCATCCATGTGAATGATCAAAGGAGCCACAGCTGTTCTCCTGACCCTGTCCTTGGCATCTCCCCTCCTCTCTGGGTATAAGTTCTTGCCCTCTGGCATTGCGTCTGGACATGCAGAACAACATCAAGCTGTCTCCCCTCTTGTTTCCTTTCCCTCCTGCCTTATTTCCACCTCACTGGAACTGATGCGGACTTGCATCAGGGGCAGACACTAATGCCAGCAATGGGTGGAGGCAAACAACAAACGGAGCCTCCTCAGGACCCATACCTTTTTCAAGCTCCCAGTCTATTTTTCCTAATCTATCTGCACCATGAGGAAGTATCTGTAACAGCATTGATCAGAGCCCTTGACAAGCAGGAAGGTGGCTTCAGGCATCGATGCGACCTTTTCACTCATTTGAAGTTCCACCTATGTGGTTGCTCATTCCTCCTGCCTTTACAGCACAAGTCTCTGCACCAGTCATAGAATTATAGAATCACAGAATCATAGAATGGTTTAGGTTGGAAAGGAACTTAAGATCATCCAGTTCAAACCCCCTGCAATGGGCAGGGACACCTCACACTAGCCCATGTTGCCCAAGGCTGTGTCCAACCTGGCCTTGAACACTGCCAGGGAGGGAGCATTTACCTCTTCTTTGGGCATCCTGTTCCAGTGCCTCACCACCCTCACAGTAAAGAACTTCTTCCTTATATCTAACCTGAATTTTCCTTGTTTAAGTTTAAACTCATTACTCTTTGTCAAGGAGAAGAGTCAATGAGGCAGATAGTGGTATGTGTCCTGTTCTGCCTGCACCCCATTTCTCTGTGTGCAGTACGCACAGACCAGACAACAGTGTTCATTGTTTGGGGACTATCCGGTCTGTATGGCCATTTATACACCACTACTCTAACCAACACCTGTGGCTTGGGAAGAAATAGAGAAGCAAAAGTAGCCTGAAACCTCTGCACTGCTGGGATGTAAGTGGCTCTGCAGAATTTATAAGAACTTTCTTCCAAAATAGTAACTATGAAAAGTAAGGCTGCTTCTCTAATGGGGCTGCCTAGAAACATTTCAGAACACCATAGGTACATGAGCAGCAGGCAGGTCAGGAGAGGGACAGATCCAGCCCAGCTGGTGTACCAGGTACAACACTGATTTTGAAGTTAATCCACCTACATTTAGGTGTCTCTCTGCTCACCAGATATCCAAGCTCCTATTACAATAAGAAGACATCTAGTCAATGCAGCCACTGGAGCAAACACACAATAGTCTACCAAGCCAGACTAGAGTCAAGGTACAGTTGCCTAAACACAGGCATCTCATCACATTTTGGATGATCTAAGACATTGAGACATGTGCCCAGCACTGGCAAGATTTAAAGGATGATTTACAGGATTTCTGGCAGGAGGTGGAGGCCAGATGGGATACCCACAGCACCTAAAGGATGGTAGAGACCTACTTTTAGGCAACTGAATCTCACCCATGGTGTCTATGTTAGTGTAAGCCAGGTTCTACTAGCTGCAGACTACATCCTCATTGACTAATGGGAGCTTAGCTGGCCAGCATCCCATGGTGACACCTACTCACTCAGATGTCTCAGTCTGGAACTGAATCCACCCAAATGTCTGTGGAGTGGATGTCCACATCTGAGTCAGCTGTTCAACACAAGGATTCATCTCATCAAATGTTGAATGAGGTAATCCCAGAGTTATATATTGGTTTGGGTTTGAAGGGACCTTAAAGCTCATCCAGTTGCAACCCCCTGCCATGGGCTGGGACACCTTCCACTAGAGCAGCTTGCTCCAAGCCCCTGTGTCCAACCTGGCCTTGAACACTGCCAGGGATGGGGCAGCCACAGCTTCTCTGGGCACCCTGTGCCAGCACCTCTGCACCCTCACAGGGAAGAACTTCTTCCTAAGGGCTCATATCAATCTCCCCTCTGGCAGGTCAAAACCATTCCCCTTGGCCTGTCCTTACAGGCCCTTGTAAAAAGCTCCTCTCCAGCTTTCCTGTAGTCTCCCTTCAGGTTCTGGGAGCTGCTCGAAGGTCTCCCCTTAAGGAGCCTTCTCTTCTCCAGGCTGAACCAGTCCAACCCTCTCAGCCTGGCTCCAGAGCAGAGCTGCTCCAGCCCCCCAGCATCTCTTTGGCCTCCTCTGGACTCGCTCCAACCCCCAAAATACCCCTTTAAGCTCCATCAATCCTGATGAGTTGCTCTCCACTACCTGCAAAGGGAGCTCAGGGTGACTTGTTTAGATGTGTACACAAGTTACATGTTTCTACCGCTGACTGCAATGCATGATCCATCTACCAAACAAGAAACATGAAGATCACATACTTGTGCCTGATTCAGACCAAATTTGTATTGTCAATCAATCTAGAAGCACACAGCTCTCACAGTGTCACTGCCTAGATATGTACCTATATGTTGTGCTGATCTGGGATGCTGTTGAATACCTGCTTGCTGAGTTGAACCAGAGCTGAAACAGCTTTACTAAAATTCTACCAAACCACGGAAAGCAAAGATGGGAAACTTCTACCCCAGAAAAAAATGACTGAAGAATCAAGAAAGAGATGCCCACATCACCCCTCTGCTCCACTGAGATAGAAGAAAAATTAAGTTTCTACCTCTAATCTTTCCCGGTTACCATGTGGGACAGCGACTGCATAGAACTAATTATTCCTTATTTTTCCTGCTGTAGTATTTAGGGAGCTCAGCTGGAGATTAGGACTAGTGCCAGCTACTGTTCGCTGCCCCAAAGAGTTTACAGTGTGAGGAAGACACTGCCAAGAAAACTAACTTGTTCCAGATAGGCCACAGAGGACTTGCCAGAAGTGAGCAAATGTTCATCATAGCTCCTGAGATGATGCAAAATGACCATCTACTAATGATTTTCTCCTCATCTCCCACTGCCAATCACTTGAGCTAGTGTGTGATAACACATGAAGTTAAGAAAGCTGCTTGAGAATAGTAATGGCAAAAGCAGGGGCAACAAGGAAGGATGAAGGAAGGTAGATACAGTAAGCTCTACAGAAGATACAGTTTTTGGTTTTAATTTGGAAAGAATAAACTCTGATCAACTAATTAGCAAAAAAACCCAATCCACTACTAGTAATAACTAAGAATTTTTTATAATATGGCTAAAGCCAAACTTCAGGCTGTGAGTATAAAGATATAAAAAATGCAATGTATTTTAATGGATGGGGGAGCACCATGCTATCTTATTTTCCAAAACCCCACAAAGAACAAAGATGTCTGCTATCTAAATGATAACTGATGAAGCTTCTTTTTCTGTTAAATACAGGCACAGAAAGGTAAGGTTAACCAAATTAGAAGTTGTGCTTCAAAATAAAGATTCTACTTAATTTAAAATGCATGGAAATATCTCAATATCCTTTAAACCTTTCAGTAAAAGGAATTTGCTTTTTGAAGTAGTATATCCCAGCAGAGACTTTGTGACACAAACCCCGGCTGCTGCATTGAATTGAAGTAAGGGCACAAAAAGGTGAATAACCACTCACTACGTTACTTCCAAGATAAATCATCTAACCTGGACTTCAAGCCGCAAGAAAGAGAAATATGAAATCGTACGGCTTTTACCCTTTAAACAATTTATATTCATGCTGTGAAGCAGCATGTGCATACTGAAAATGCCTGCGTATATCCCCTGCCTCCCAGGTAGCAGCAGAAACTGATCTGAAACTTTTTAGTCTGGAAACAAAAATAACTGTGATTTGCTGAGCATGAGGCTTAAGATGAAACGAACATTAGGAAAGCAGAGCATGTTTGGGTTCTGTTTTTTTCCCCAGAGAAATCACATTCAGCTCAGCACCAATAATGGAGTTTCTGCAGCAGAATGACTACAGACCAAATTTGTAAGATGTGAGAAGTATCACTGTCCTGCTGTAATACCTGATGTTCCTGGTTGGTTCTTGACCACCCACTACTGGCACGCCAAACCATATGCTAGCTCTCCATCCTTCCTCGCCCCCAGCTCAGCAGCGCAATAAATCATGTCACCACCTCCTTGCCGGTGTCAGTGTAAAGTCAGCCCAATTAGCTTAAACTGCTGACAAACATAGTTTGTGCTAAACTGACCAACTTTGCAAGAAAACAAATGCTCAGACGGTCTCTCATGATGGGTACTGGGAGGAAGGGAGCATCTTTCCTGCAGAGGGGCAGAAACAAGCAGCTGGGAAAAAGCAGCATCCCAATTCACCTCCATTTAACAAGTGAAATGATTGTGGCTCCATGAGCTCAGTTTATAAGAATAATGGACACAGGTTTAATAGCAGCGAGTTACACCAGCAGGGAATCTGGCTCAAGTGTCTCAGCTTTCACTTATATAAAAAGAGGAACTCTGACTGTCTTTCATGTCACCCAAACACGAGATTCTTCGGTTTCTTAACCAGTGTCTGTTTGAGTTTCTGCCAAACTCAGACCACAAACACAACTTTCGGTATGTTCATTCTTCCCTGAAGCATCAAATGCACAAACCAGCACTTTCGTCTTGCCCCCAAACCAGGTGTGGCTTTCTGAAATCTTTTTTCCATTACTGAATTAGTTATTACAGGGAATGAAGGGCCCTCTGACAGCATTAGATACACTGTTCTAAGAATTTTCTTCCATGAGCAGGGCTCTATGCCTTAAAGAAATATCACTAAACATTTTCTCCACAATCCTGTATAGCACAAGTATCAATACTACATACTCCAAAATGTAACATTTCTCATCTAAGAGCTGACATTTTCTTCATTTCACCTTTTTGGATAAAAAGGAGAACAAACAGCAGAAAACAGCTCTATTTTTAACTTATTTGGGACTCTGTTTACAGGAGAAATACTCAACAATGGAGCAAAAGCAGGGTCTGGAAAGTATGAGAAGGCTGCCTGGGCAGGCACAAGAGATGTGACCTCCTGACTTCTTGCCCAGTAGGAGACTCAATCAGAAGATAAGAATAGATGAGGCTGACACCTCCTTCTCCCCTCATTAGCCTGGAGGGTCAGGCCCTTCAGCATCCAAACACTGTGATTGAAAAGCCCAGGTTGTCAGAGTCAAAGAAAGCCATTTCCTGATGATTTCTGTTGACATATTTAAAGTATTCAGCTAAGAATACAGTTGGCCCCCATTAAAACTCAAGTTGATAGTAAATTCCATGATCATTAGCTTTTGAAATGTTTTCTTCCCATGATGAGTAACTGAAGAATATGCATGGTGACTATCACTGCGGTTAACCTTTAATTTCTTCTTTACTAAGGTTCACTTATATATTCAGTTTTGACAGGCACATTTTATTAGCGATCTGAGGAATTGACCTAAGCAAAGGTCCTAAGCACTACCCGAAACACCCTCTTCTTCATGTTTATTTTATAAGTTACCAGAAATACTGTTTATTCCTCTCTGCAGTACTGTCTGTATGTTCTTCATTCCTTTTTTTATCTTTTGTAGCAGTTTTTTTGGGAAGGATGTGGGAGAAAGTAGTTTGGTAACTTCAGTTTCTTGCCTTAGGAGCAAAAAGCTGCCAGACTTGAATTGTCCAAAGAAGAAATTGAGAGAAAAAAATCAAAGTCTCAATTGTTCTAAAAAGAAGACTTATTTTTTCCTCATTTTAAGCATGTTTTCTATTTTTCTTTATAGTTTTATAACATAATTCTAAGCAACAAGGAAATGAACCAGCTCCTCATATTGTTCATTAATGTTTAGCATTTTCTTTTTGCAGTCTGTTACAGTTCCTAAGGATCTGACTAAAACTGATTTGCTGAGTTGCTTGCCTCAGCCTGAGAAGTATTTCTTAGGGACTAGAGAGGAAAAGTTACTTAAAATCTATTACTGCAGCTGCACTGAGTGGCTCAAGGGACTGGCAATATGGTACTAAACATTTTAACTAGGTTACCCGCTCTTATTCAGCTCTAGAGTGACCAAAGGTTACTGGCTCTGATAGTTTACATGATAGGAAATTAGTCATAAACCATTTCAGGGAGATTAATCTACATCCCCAAACTTAGCAGCACCTTTAGCAACAGTTGGCATAATCATGGTGCTTTCCAAGACTTAATCTGCTTTAAAACACTCAGTTGAATAATGAAGCCCTTTACAAATGCACGTTACCCGGAATCATGATACACATGATAGACTTACAGAATCAATGTAGAAGGTGTTGGATCCAACAAAGGTGATAGCATCTTGCAGCTCATAGTTGTGCACCCCATTCTGGTAATCCTGGTAGGGCATCACGGTGAGAGCGAAGGGCCCCACACTGTGTTTGCTCCAGTTGGTCAGCTTCACCTGCAGCGGGACAGGGTCTCCTACTTTGCAGTTCACCACGATATCACAGTCACAAAGCTGGCCATCAACAAGGATATCTGCAAATCAAGAAAAGAATCCCTCAAAATGTTGGCCTCTTGGTTTAGAAAAGGAATTAATCTTGATAGGAAACTGAGCAAGACAAAGTAATCTCAATGAAACCAAGAGTGAATGACATTAGATTAACCTAATAACCATTAAATAATGGTTAACATTAGGAAAGGAAACCCAACGCTGCAGTGCTGTGTAGGGCCGTGTTGCAGGGCAACTGCTTCCTAAAACCAGTTCAGATAAGTCTGATACATGTTCTCAGCTGTTAAAATTGCTATTGAAAAGCCCAATCCCAACCTATATACAGGCACCAGAAGATACTTTTTTAGCCTCCTCCCTTGAAGGCCAAAACCATAGACAACTTCTCATGCTCCTCCTGCAGATCAACAGCATCAGATGAAGGGAAATGCAAACAGGAACCATCAATACAAATGGTAGTTAGATAGATCCATGTTCACATGTTACAGCCAGAGTAAATCCTCCTGTATGGAGATGACCTTTTGGAGCAGGACAGACAGTGCCAGAATTTGCAATTTAATACATATATTAAAGCCCAGCTTATAACAAAGAAAAGGGATTAAAAAATTACACAGCAGTACCATGAGCTTGTTCACTCCTTGCACACTAATTCATTGTGGGATTTCTATTTTTAACTTTCTACTTTTCCTTCCCTTACTGGGATAGCAGAAAATATAAAGCCTCTAAATTGGCTACTGCTGGGACAATGACAGCCAGAGTAATGCGTCCACTAACCTTTCCCATTTGCTTATACAGAACCAAAATGTTTCATTACCACCACACTATGAAATAGCCAATCCAATACCCCAGTCTGAAAGGGCTCCCAGTTGTGCAGTATTGCTGCATATTTCACATGAGGTTATCTACGATGCACTATTAATACAAGAACATTTCTATTTCACTATGGGTTCATGTTCAGAGATAAGAGAAAGCCCTTGGTACATGTAAGAAAGCATCCTCTGTGTGAATACCTATCCCCACAATCTCATATGCCCATGAGGCATTTCGATCACTCCAGCTCCTCCTCAGTTGCTTGCCTTATGACATACAGAATATTATCCTCTGCCAACAGCATCAGATTTACATTAGTAATATCTCCTCTTCAAGAACAGACACTATTTTTATGCTTCAGGAGCTTTCGCAGAAAAAAATACAAAAAAACCAAAGCACAAAGCAACATTTTACACCAAAGTGGTTTTTTTTTTTTTTACTTATTTTTCTTTTTTGCCTTAGACAAAAAACCTACAAAATTAGGCATGTTCTTGTGATGCCCTTTAGCCTGGAAAACTGAACAAGCCTTAGTGCAGCAACTGGAAAAAAACCCTGTAAAGTTAGTGCCAAAGACAAAACAAGCTCAGAAAGGGACATGTATTCCTGAGGTCAGGTCGGCAAAGCTCAGCTACCCAGATGAAAATCCCTCCTTGACCAAACGTGTCCAAGTGCAGCCCCATGACCCAGACACAAGAGGCAGAGCAAGCACAAAGCAACTCTGCACTGCTCAAGCTGCAGCTATCCAAAAGCTGTGCCAGTGTCCAAGTTGGAACAGCGTTTGTGCCACAGCCTTTTCTTTCCAAAGCAGATGCCCAGTTTTTGACAAGAGTCCTGGTGAGGCCACATCTGGAGCACTGTGTCCAGTTCTGGGCTCTTTGGTACAAGACAGATATGGACATAACGGAGAGTCTGGTGAAGGGCCATGAAGATGATGAAGGGCCTGAAGCACCTCTCCTCTGAGGAAAGGCTGAGAGAGGTGGGACTCTTCAGACTAGAGAAGAGAAGGCTCAATGGGGGATGTCATCAATGCATACAAACACCGGAAGGCAGGGTGCAAGGAGGACAGAGCCAGGCTCTTTTTCGTGGTGTACATTGACAGGACCAGAGGCAATGGACACAAACTGAAACACAAGAGCTTCCTTTTGAACATCAGGAAATATATTTTTGACTGTGAGGGTGACTGAGCACTAGCACAGGTTGCCCAGGGAGGTTGTGGAGTCTCCATCCTTGGAGATCTTCAAAAGCCATCTGGACACAGTCCTTGGCAAACGGCTGTAGGTGGCCCAGTTTGGGCAGGGGGTTGGACCAGATGACCTCCAGAGGTCCCTGCCAACCTCAACCATTTTGTGATTCTGTGAAAGGAAGTTAGATTCACTATCGAATTTTAGGAAAGAGCTAGAAAAACTGTTTGGCATTGCACATATTGCACTAGAACACTCTAATCTGTTATGGGCTCTCCTGCCTAAGATGATCCAATTGCTTCTTGCAGGACTGCCTTAAGACCATGGAGGTAAAATAGTGGTTATAATGGTATTGCACTATCTGAGAAAACACAACAATGTGTGTGTGTATAATCATATACTCATAGAACAGTTAGGGTTGGAAAGGACCTCAAGATCATCTAGTTCCAACCTCCCACCACAGAAGTGAAGTCCAGTTGCTTGTATTAATTCATTACTTTATATGAGTTTATGTTTTTATCCTTCTCCCTGCAAGGTAACTGCTTTCATTAAAAAAACCTCAAGCATATTCCCAGATCAGCAGGAACCTTCAGAAATACTCAGTAAGCCAAATGGACAAATCTTCATTTTCAAGCTGCTCATCAACTTGCCTTTTAGCTCTAAATTCAACTCTCTGCTGTAGGTATTGTACATGAACCCTCTGCCCTCTGTCTCCACCTTTTTATCTAACAATAGTTCAGAGCATTGCTGCCTAATATCTTCATGTGAAAGAGAAAATCCAAACAAAAGGGAAGCAATTAAGTCTGGCTCAACCAGATTCATTTTCTTTCTTATACCATCCCCCCCCAAATCAATTCATTTAAGATAGATTTAAGAGCGTGTGTGTGCGCACGTGCTCGCGTACATATTGAGAGATTATTTCCTTCCCTTCCAGCACACCCTTCCCTCCTGCAGTACTGAAGCCAAGGATATCAATGAGATGTCAGATGAGAAAACACACATGGCTGGCGTGCAAAATACTATGGAAAGGAGTGTTTAAAAACAGTCCCCTTTCATCAGAGAGAACAGCTTGGTTTGACAGGCAGCTTTACTCCCTTCCTGACACAGAAAACATCTCATGGACCATACGGATTTGCTTTAATATTTTCATCTATGAACAGAGGAAAAGCCATGTGTACGGGGTCCCATTTCTGCAGATTCAGCTCACTCACACAGATGGCGTATAAAAACTGAGACTGCTCACACCACTGCTGTGAGAGTGAATCATTATTGGCTTCGGTATACAGGAGCTCTGAATCAGAAGATACAGTCTCTAGCACAGAAGACAGTGGTGGCCGTACCTCCATCCTCCAAAGATTCAGATACAAGAGAAAGAGAAGGACCAAGTATAACGCAAGCAGCATACATAAATTACATTTAAAAAGGTGGAAGTGTAAACTCTGGCTGTCATGGCAAAAAAAAAAAAGAACAAAGACCTGTCAATCTCCTTCTAATTAAAAGTTAAATCCTTATAAGTACTTTAATAATCCAACAGAAGGCTGCTTTTTTATACCCCGCTCCTTTCCTGCTTATTTACATACACATCCACTATGTTGGCATCCTTGGTGCCAACATTACCCTGCAATGCTTGATAGCCATGAAAAAAGAGACACAGTTTCTGCCATGAACAGGCATCAGATCTCTCTATGATGTTCTCTAACTGTTTATTGTACCAAGGCAGAAAATGTTGTCTAACACATTTGGAAGGCAGAGGATGAAGATGATACAAGCCACTAAGAAAGGTGATTGGAAAGCTTTGCTTTTTCACTGATGGCCTTAGCCAAGCCTTTTAGGATCTCTGTGAATTAATCTTTCGGTTGGAAAAACTAGTTCATGGCCCAGCTGGTAAGTGATGCTTACTGACATCACAGGAAGTCTGGGAGACCACGAAAATAATACTTTAGAATTCTTTTAGCATCTTTCTTTTGGGATCTTAAAACTCTCAAGAAAAGGGAATGAATGTTACTAACAAGAAGACAACTACCGGTCCACAAGAAAATCATCATTTACCATCACCTGTCAGGTGCACTTCTGTCTACATCACCCAAAGGAGCACCTTGGAAATGAATACCAAACATTATCAGCATTTTGTGTTATTTACTCTGCTCATATTAACACATAGTAAATTGCTCTTGTGACTTTGTCAAGTTTCCCTGTGAGTGCTCCCAATTCATGGGCCCACTTGTACGTCAAAGAGTCCTGAGCCATGGCTAATTCCATTTCCACACCCAACTCCCTGTTTCCCACCATGAAAGTTTAATTTTGGAAAGCCGCATACAAATACGTGTTTAATCTCAATGGAAATGCATATTCCAGCAATGTTTACTCTTCTCACTTAAGTTTGGGTTGATTTTCAAAAACAGGCTGCAGAGGAAGGCAGGCAGGGTATTGGTGTTTGTGCTCATCTCTGCAGTGTGGGATGGGGAAATTTCCATTGGATATTTGCTTTTAAATGGGATGTTGAATTCCTAGCTGATGCAGATGCACTGGCCCCTGCCATTCAGTGCAGCTGGGAACCCGGCTCAAGACTTCAAGCAAACAGCTCACAGAGGCATGGCTTTGCACAAACAAGTAGGTCAATAAAACTCAAGGCAAGAGATGCCCAAATGACTAAACACTTCTCACATGAAAGGCAAAAGAGATCTTCGAGCCCAGAAACGCAAGCCTTGCCCAGCTGTACTGTGTACTGTGATGAATTTTAGTCAATCAACCATTTTTTATGCTGTTAGAACTGTTCCTAAATACAAGTTTTACCCATCTGTGAAACTGGGGTAGCTGTGATTTGAGCAGGGGAGAGGAGCAGCAACAATGCTGATGTCTCTAGATAATGTTCATCAGGTACTTCGATGGAGGAAAGCCAAGACCAAGAGCCCAAGGCAGAGATGCTGCAGTGAAAATCTCAACAGAATGATTCACTTTTCCTGTGTTCACCAAATCTAAAGTGCTGATTAAAGTGTCTGCCCAGGCCAGCTTTACTTCTAATTGTCCTAAAAGAGCAAGGAAAAGGCCATGCTGTCTGTAACAAGGTTGGTTTTTACTTTTTTTTATTCCTGGCCTCTTCTGCAAGAATGTTTGTTCAGGATTTTGTAAGGGACTTAAAAAGCAAAGAGGATTTTATGTATTTATTTTCTGAATGATTCATTTAGAAATAGGCTGAACAATTCTGCCCATTTCTGATCTTACATATTTTGCAGATGGGACAGAGATCAGAATGGAGAAAAAACCCTGTACTACAGGGAAATGCTCTATGTACAGAGCAAGCTGATCCTGTCTGTCTCCAAATCAGAGTTCCCCATCCCTCTGATCATGCTGCCTGTCAGGTCAGCAAGAGTTTTAGGATCCTGTTATTTAGGGTTCGGTTGGCTGCTTAGAGGAGCTAATGTGGCATTCTATTGAGACAAAAGGCGCCTTGAATTTTCCTATGTGTCTGTCTCTATTGTTTTATGAACTTAAACATTGCTTCTGCTTCCCCTCTTCCCACTTGTTCTCCCTCACACAGACCAGCTCCCTTTCATTTTCCAAACTGTTCATGCACTATTTACACACAGAGATACAGCTTTGGTTACATTTGTCCATGACAAGTTCTTGCAATATTTTCAGAGCTGAATACATCCATACAAAAGATATTTCTATGAATATAAAAACTGGGTTCCCTGTCACTCTCATCATGAAAACGCTGCACGGTTATTTTATAACACAAGAGCCTCAAAGCAATTTGCATAAAACATTCTGTATGTGGTTTCGATACGCTCCTCACACCAGACCTGAGCATCTTAACTTGTAAAAACATCTTTGTGTTCATTCATTGTTCTACTGACACAACACAGCCAAATCCATCCCCTGCATAATTTCACTGCAGTCAATAGTAACAGAGCACAGAGGTATACAGATGTTTGTACTATAACAGGCTCAACTTACATGAATATCTCACCTTGTCAACCACTGCTAGTCCTGTCCTCGAAAGTGCCCTTATACTCAGAGCCTGCTCATCCAAAACCCCTACAGACCTGAAAAGTTCAGCTCCTCTCTGGGTCAAGGCCCTTAGACAGGGATGAATAAAAAATACAGGAAAAGATATGAAAAAACTAGTGCAGCTTCCTGCAAGTACCAGTAACCCAGAGACCTTCAGCTAACATAGGGGCACGAACCTGAAAACAGGAAAGTTGGCAGAGGATGGTATAGCTGAACATGAATATATGCTAGTGAAAGAGGCAATTGCTTTCACAGGACCTCTGAGCTACCCGATTCCTGGCAGAATTCCCATCCCCAAACATTTTACAATTGAAAAGCAATTAAAAAGAAAAAAAAAAACACATTTAAAATATAGTTCTAGCAACAATAAGCAATTAGTCTTTGATAATTGTTTGTGTCTTCCTGTTTAATCACTCTTCTGCAGTGGCCAGTATGCTGATGATAGATCCTGACTGGTCCGATTGTCATTTTTGCCAAATGGCTTTGAGTTTGTTTCTGTTCTTAACTCTGTGATGACAACAGACTGAGGATGCTGCAGCATCCCTGTAAGACTCGCTTGCAAAAGGACTTTTCAACCTTGCTCATTTGCACCGAGGAAGCTTTCTTCTTCCAAATCAGTACAATGTTTATATCCAATTTTAAACTCCAAATCTATCCTTGGCAGACAAGTGATGAGCGTTCAATTTCAGTGCTACTTGATCTCGGCTGCAAACATTTAGATGTAGTACAATCTTCTTCAATCAACTCTAAATACCTGGGTCACGCTACCTCAAAAGACAAGCATGAACATGACTAGTGCTTTGGGGTTTGACTGCCTCCAACTTCTAATTGGGATCTTAAAACAACAAACCTGAATCCACGTTAACCACAGGTTTAATTAAGAGATGAGTAGTTCAGTTTAACCTCTCTGATTTTGATGGGCGCTATTTTCTTTTGCATGTATCTTTTACAACAGACATCTCTTCTTCCCTGTGAAATTGCTGGCACATGGATGGCACCTGCCTCTCTCCTTTATCCTCTGGCAGTCAAGATAACCTGTCATTTGGTGATGTGCCCAATTTGCTATCAAAGTGAAAATCACTTCAGAGTTCGTACTGCTTGTGTCCAGCCCTTATCAAAATGCTCAAAGGCAGACCTCTAAAACTTTAAAATTCCCAAAGCTCTGTGTTTCCTTTTGACTTATCTTTATCTTAAAATACTCAATGACATAGCCCCAGCTTGCTTAAACAGCCTCATTTCCAAATGTGGGCCAACCCCTTTTTATCTATTCATCCCAAGCAGGTTTGCAGAAGACTTCTTTTTGTTATCTGCTACACAGGCAGGCTGGCACACAATGGATGCCTGAGTTTTGAAATTTCACAGGATTTGCATGTTATTTTAGGTTATTGAAAACTTTCTGTCTATAGCTTCTCTGTGGCACAGCTACTTTCAAGAGCATTCTTACCCTGCCTTGCTAAAAAAAGGAAAGGAAAAAAAAGGGGGAAAAAAGCCCCTATATAACATTTAAACAAAACTACGCTTTAGTGGTGGTCGTGGCAGCGTTGTGTTAACAGCTGGACTTGATGATCTTAAATCACCTTCTCCAATCTAATTGATTCTATGATTCTAATCCATACTAGGATATATCATAGAGTACTATTTTTTTTCTATTCTGGCAGGTTTGTGCAAAACCACTGCAGGTCATGAATAACGTGGCTTAACCTAAAGCTTACTGAAAGAAAAATCACCTTATTCCTCATTGGTTCCTTGACACTTAAGATTTTCTCCTTCTTTCTGCCATTCTGCAGTGATGGATGTGAGACAAGCCTGTCCCTCTGCAGAGGAGATTTTTAAAGCTCTCATTCAAACTTTGTGAGAGTTTCTGACTTGCGAAAGTTAATGGTAAAAAAAGGAGTCTGTAGCCCTTATGTGCTGGTTTGGGAGTCTGATCACAAAGCAGGTTTAGTCTAGACACTAAATAGATTGCAGACCTCCAGGGAGTGTTACTTGCTCTCGAAATCAGTGATAAGGATGGTGATTGTGGTACATTCCCTATGGAAATACTAGTGAGCTAGCACAGGGTCACAAAAGAAGTAATGCCTACTTACCAGCAGAGACACCAAACCAGGCTCCTGTACTCAATTCTGTGCATGCAAAGTCAAATATGTGTATTTCACCACTCGACCTATCTAAAATCTCACTGAATATGGGAATATGGAAGTGGAAACTGTCCTTCTGGATTTTGTACTGTATCAAGTGGAAACAGTATGCTCTGCATTATCCATTCAACAGACACAGTGCAACTTTGGACTCTTATATAGATAAGGAATCATATCTAACAGGTAGCTGTTTTTTAAGTTGCTAATTATAAACTAATTCTACGTGTAGTGTAACTGTCATATTTGAGACCTGCATGATGAAATACGCAATGTCAGAAGCAGAAGAAACTCAAACACAGGTGAGAAGAGAGATGAGACAGCAGGTATCTCCATGTTCAGATGTATAGAGACACAGGATGCTTTAAGAAAGCAAAAAAAAAAAAAAGATACTAATTATTTAAAGAAAAATGATGGGTACATGACCCATTTTCCATGCTTGTCTTGAAAAAGAACAGTGAAATATGGCATGAGATGTCCAGGCTATAAGAATTTTTGTGTCCTTGTAGAGCAGCCAAAGCCTGGTGTAAGATAATATATAACCCCCTATTAACAGGCAGGTAGATTATTTACCACATCTCAGTAACTGTGTAAATATGAGCACTAGGACACTGAGCTTCACAGGCCTCCTTTAGGCCAACCATGATTGAAACGCAATGAGCTGAGCTAAATGAGAGATATTAAACAACTCCAGGTACAAATGCTGTACTGCAGCACTTTATGTACGGGGAAGGTGTGACGTGTGGTTACTAGACTACATGTGCCTAATGTCTACAGACTAGAGCTGCTCAAAAGCTGAGATGCACATTAAAATGGACATATTCTTAACAAAGTTTCTTTGAATTTCAGTCACAGCCTATTTCAGTTGAATTTGTTTAACTTAGCAGTGGATTGATTTTTTTACTAGAAAAAATTATAAGTAAATAGGAAAAATGTTTTACTGTTTTTCCTATGTATGGTTAGTCCATTCTGACACTTTTGCATGAAGACATGAGACAGTAATCCAGACAGATGTGACTTGGAAACCGTGAAACCCTACTATGGTGTTATGACTTCTTTATTCTGATTGCATCCTTCTTCTACATCATGATGTGTCTCAAAATCCAATTTGAATCCACAAAAGAACTGCACTACTAGATACATGTAGATGAGGTTTTTGGTCATCCTCTGTGACACAAATCCATACTCTTCCTGGTTAGACAGGACATGAACAAACAAATAACAATCAAACTTACTGAAAACAAAAAATCTTGAAGCCTGGAGTCATCAAACCAAACAACTTTTGGCCTGCCTCTGAGTTCTTTCTGTTAATAATTTACTACTTACTAAAACTGAACATGCTCAAAACCCAGCTCCTGAATTTTTCATGAAGTCCTTTCCATATGTATCTTAATTTCAGAAATAAAATCAGACTTTTCCTGCCAATCTTGACTTTCTTTTTGACTTGATCTCCTCTCATGACTCACACCTCCCATCTGTGATTAAATCCTGATGCCACTTTCTACAAAACTTCTCCAGATTTGACCTTTTCACTTTGCCTACATTGCCAAGCCCTTGTCTAAGACCTAATTGGATTACAAACTTTAACAGTTAAAATCTCTTCACCCCTGCTTTTGAAACCTCCAAACTAGTTCCATTCTATTTTACTGAAGACCTTGCTGCAAAGATTGTCCTGAAGGTCTATAACCTGGTTATATACACATGGCACCTCACATAGGCATCATTCCCAGCTTGTCTACTTTCTAACTATAGCAGTAGAGCTCAGCCCGGGCTAAATCCACACATAATGACCCAACTTTTCCTGTGCAAGCTGAAACCTGTTACTGAGGTCACACAGTAAAACTCAGAGAAACCAGCTCTCTGATTGCTCCAGAGGTGGCAAGTTGTGCTCACTGCTACCTAGGGTCTACAAATTGAGTGCAAAACTACTTCTCTCCTATTACCCTGTTATACTATTTTCCCTATTCCTCTTCCCTGCTAACCTTTTTCTTTATTCCATATAACAAACATATATACTTTTATAGCATATATATATATGATATATATATGCATATGTGTATATATATAACAGACTCAACACTTTTAGGGACAACAGTACTGATGATCCTAAAAGCTTAGCAGAACAATTTGTATGGCACTTAGAACTATGCAGACCTATTTTCCTGTGATGCCCAGCAAACACTGCTAAAGAATTAGAAACAATAAAATAACCTTAAATAAATTAAAAATACCTAAATCTGTGTATCTCAAGTCTCAGGCTATCTGGTGAGGCGAGAATTGAGCATATTACCATTTTTCCACATCATAGAATCATAGAATCGTAGAACAGTTAGGGTTGGAAAGGACCTAAAGATTATCTAGTTCCAACCCCCCTGCCATGGGGACATTTTAGGATGGAGTTAACCTGTCCTGTGAAGAGCAGTCAGGAGGTTTCACTGAGCAGAAATGAATGCATAAGATACCCAATAGAATTGAGAGGGGATGGTGACTTTCAGAAGATAGAGAAAGAAGAGAGTTATAGAAGCACAGGATAGTTTGAAGACGACCTTAAAAATCATCCAGTTCCAGCACCCTGCCATGGGCAGGGACACCTTCACTAGACCAGCTGCTCATCTTGATTATAAGCTTTCAAAATCTCTATGCTGGCTCACCAAGGTTCCAAATCCTTACAGGAATAAGTCTTACACTAAACTCACTGCATTCTGAGGAAACAGAGACATCAGATACCCTCACAGTGAAGTGCAGGATTTATAGGACATGAAGGGAGAGAGTGGATAAAAGGAAAGCCAACAGTTAGCAAAAGTAAATTGAAATAAAATTGCTATTTAATTATTTGATAAAAGAAATAAAGTAAGAGCACAGAAACCCCTTCTTCCCCATCACTGCATTCTGAGGAAACAGAGACATCAGATACCCTCACAGTGAAGTGCAGAGGATGAAAACTTCGTGTTTAATTAAAACTACACATTAAATACTTAGCAAAAGGGGGGGGGGGGGGGGGGGAAGAAAAAAAAAGAAACACTAAGTTCAGCAAGAGAGAATAAAACATTCAGTCCTTTCCATACCCAAGGCTGTGAACCATGCCTTAGGCTTCACCTGTCAAGTGCTGCAAAGCATTCCTGCAAACCCTCTCCTTTAATTGGCCATCCGGGTGGCAAAACCTTTCCTGGCTCATACCCCGCAGCCCTGCTCCAGCCCGTGGAGCTGCTGGAAAAATGAGCAATGAGCAGGTGTCAAATTCTGTCCTTTTATCTCTGGCTTTGAGAAGACAGATACTATTATGTGCAAATCAGCGTAGTGCAGCGGCTGATTAGGTCTCTCTTCTAAGAACTGTTTTCGCAAGGCTCTGTGTGCAGACTGGAGCCAGAGCTATCAGCACAGCTACAGGAACAGTATTGTGACTGCTCTACCTCTAGACACCCACAGACACATAAGCAGAGAAATTATTAACTGCACACCTCCATAGCAGGCAGACCAACACCGTGCAGTCTGACCAGCTTTCAGTGGTGAAACCTTTCAATGGCTTATGTATTTTGAGGTTATGTGTGTATTAGGCCAGGTTGGACAGAGCCTTGGGTGACATGGACTAGTGTGATGCATCTTAAGGTCCTTTCCAACCCTAACTATTCCATGATTCTATGTTTGATACGCATCAGCGGAATGCCTAACAAATGAAGAGAGGTTGTAAAGCATAGGAAGCTGACAATGTTAACAAAATTGAAGTGAAAAGTCTTCATAACTCAATGTACAGGGAACGACTTGATGGGCTCCTCAGCAATACCTCTGAAGTCATGTACCATTTTGTGGATTTACATGTGATGTGATACTGACTGCAGCTTGTTTCCTCCTACAAAACATCCTGTCAAACCCCATCACCTCTGTACCTGCAGGGACCTGGTTTTTAACTTTATAAAAATCCATGGATTTACATTACCTAGCGATCTGGCAGAAGGTATTTCATGGAGTTTTTATTTGGTGGTGCAGGAAGATAGAGTTGTTTTCATTTTTAAAATAGCAAACAAAGGGGGGAAAGGAGAAAAACAATTTTGCTATTTTGAATTGGTCCAAGAAATGAAGCTTCCCATTTTACATGAAAAGGCAACTTTTTTTGCAGTCTTACTACAAAACTAAGGGTGCATGTCAAGAGGTCTTGGTTACCACCCCGGTCCCAGAGGCAGTTCTGCCAAAGCAACAGTGCTGGGAGGGCAGTATTAAAACTTTAAACGTAGATGCCATTTACACCAATATTGCTGTTTGGATGAGTATAATCTCCAAACTCTGGATATGGGATATGCCCCTTCATGCTCACTTATCACCTTTGCATCCAAACCAACAGAGGTTTTATATGTATCCTCATTATGTAAAACAGGAGAGGATAATTTTGGCCGGATAATTTCTAAACTCTTAAAAGAAGTAAAAGTTTTCAGTGCAAGGAGATTACTTCTCCCCTGAATTTTTCAGGTCTCTGTCAAGCATTTGGGCTATGCTTTTCCATAAGCATTTTTGATGTAAGAGACTGAATAAAAGCTTATGAGTTCGTTGGAAAGTACATAAAGCAAACAGTAACATATAATGGAAACTGTTCCCAAGAGCATTTGCGATTTCAGCCAGTACAGGGCATAGGGGGTTAACCACTGTATTATGTGGTTTGTATTTTACAGCATTAATTTGTGAAAAGGTCTTTTACGCACTTGCAATCCAAACAAAAGAACAAGCTAAAAGAACTAAGCACACAAACCATACTGGGCAATACAGCATCACAGCCAAAGGCTGCCAGTAATCTACATTCACATTGTATTACATGAACTGACCCAGAATTAACTATGGCTGCCCTCTCCTGGAAAACTTTCTGAAACAAATGAAGTTCTCTCTCATCCATTTACATTAATGGAATTAGCATGCTTAGTGGCAAGAGCACAGCAGAATATGACAACTGGATAAACAGCTATGAGGAAGCAGTAACAGGCAACAATATAACTGAATTATTTTTCCACAAAGGTCCTGAATAGATCACGGAATCATAGAGTGGTTTGGGTTAGAAAGGACCTTAAGCTCATCCAGTTCCAACCCCTGCCATGGGCAAGGACACCTCACCCTAGACCATGTCACCCAAGGCTGTCCAGCCTGGCCTTGAACACCGCCAGGGAAGGAGCATTTACCACTTATTTGGGCACCCTGTTCCAGTGCCTCAGCACCCTCCCAGTAAAGAACTTCTTTCTTATATCTAATCTGAACTTTCCTGTTTCAGTTTGAGCCTATCACCCCTTGTCCTATCACTCCAGTCCCTAATGAAGAGTCCCTCTCCAGCACCCTTGTAGCCACCTTCACACACTGGAAGCCACTCTGTCTCCACGCAGCCTTCTCTTCTCCAGTCTGAACAGCCTCAACTTTCTCAGCCTGTTTTATACCCTTGTAAACCAGGGTATAAACAGAGCTCAGTCAGAGGATACAGCTTGTGCCATTACTGGCTTAACATTTCAGAATGGAAGTAAAACATCAGGATGGGAGCAGGAAATAAAAAGCCTGCAGTTACTTCCTAGAAAATAGTCACATTCAGAGACCTCACTCGAGCTTTAGGAAACTTCAGCTGGGACTCTTAGTTCCCTTGTGGTTCACTGATTGAACACCTGCAGCATGAGCCCATGTGCTCCAAAGAGGGGCCTCAGTACTTGCACCATGCTCAGCAGACCATAATGCAAGATCCTGCTGGTATGGGTGCACATCCAGAGAACTCCTACTTCACTCTTCAGATGAAGATGGTATTCCCAGTGGATCTGAGAACATAGGAGGATTGGGCAAGGAGGTACCCTCTTTCATTACATGTATCAGGAGAAGCAGGTGGACCCTGACCTGACATAGGTGATTGGAAGAAGATATGCTTTCAAGGAAGGGAAAAACTACATCCAATCTTCATACATGTTACTATGAGTCAACAAAATGTCCTCACCCATAGTCTCAGATGTTATTGCTCAAACACATGATCAGTACAGGTGGCTTCAGCCTCCTTTCATAGCTATATAATCACCTATTAGTACACCATTCATGGATGCTTCCTTTGAACACATTTTTTGCTTGAGTCAAATCAATAAGAATCTCTTGAATTTTTTTCATGAGAAATGAGAGCATAAAATGGTAATTTGGGAAGATCACTGGCCAAATCCAAGCTATTTCTTCTTCCATAAAGGTATCACTGAGTCATATCTAGCCATAAGAGCACAGTTACATGCTAATATTGTAGAAACATGATGAGATTTCCTGAGATTTAGATACCAAATCGATCAAAAGAGTATGATCAAAGCAAATGGAACAAAAATCAGAGGTGAAAAATTACTCACCTGCATGAGAGGTTTGACTTTGAGAGGGTTCTAAAAATACCATCAATATTAAACAGCTATCACGGTAGGATAACATTTTAAGTGAAGCACCACATCCAAAACTACAAAAAGCATTCAAAATCTGTAAAGCTATGTTTGAGCATTTTAGAAGTTCAGTAGTAAACAACTACAGATGTACAACTTCGTTATCTTTTCTTTACTGTTTTCCTCTATCACCACATTGCTCCTGACCATTTCTTAACATGTCTTGCATTTGCCTCTGACAGCAACTAGTGTACCAGGCACCGTATGAAAACATGCAAAGTCTGTGTCCTTAAGTAATCACTTTGTCACGTAATGGCCAGTGAAATCTCCATGTATGCCAAGAGCCCTTTCAGATGCCACATTCAATCTGCCTCAGAGAAAAGTAGCTGTAATAGAAAGCAGATGTTCCAGAACATCTGTTGAAGCTGTTGAAGTGAAATGCAGATGTTGCGCACACTGAACTCTAAACAATCGACCTTTCAGTATAAAGGGAACAAACACACTCCTCATCTTAAAAACACTGAGACAAGATCTTTGTTACCATAAAGTCCAATAAGGTAACACTACTTTTAGGTTTCTTACGCAAGTACAGAAGCAACAAACCCATAGAACACTGAAAAACCTATAAAAATACTGGAGAATTGCCTTTGACACAAAAGATTAATTCCAGTAGTCTTTAATGATCTGAATCATTCAAAACCCAACCATAGCATCCATCCTCTCTTTTTACCCATTTAATTTGTGTCTCAGCTCCATTTTTACATTCTGAAGCATGGCAGCCTCAAATAAAAGATGCTTTGTAAGAGCAAAGGTCCATTTCCTCTGACAGTCTTGAGATCTAATGTAGATGAATATCACTCTCTTCTCTCTAAAAAGCAGGATACAAAAACCTAACAAAGTTCTTAATTAATTGAAAATCAGGCAAGCTTGACCTTCTCTTACTTGTCTAAGAGAAGAAACCAGAAACATCACAGTGTGCCAACACTTGTTATTAACAACAATCTGAAAATCACCTTCTTGAAGGGGAACGCTAGCCAGAACGGAGTATTCTCTCACATCAAAGAACAACTACCAGTAAAGACCAATAGGAGATCTATTGACGCTTATAAAGCTTTGTTTTTTAACATCTCAATGTCATTCAGCAGAATGGACTGCTGTCTTTACCATCCCCAAACACCTCATTAAATGAGTTAATCAAGTATATCCTGCTAATGAGAAAACATGATTTAAAAAGTTCAGAGAAGTGGGAATAAGGAAAAAAATTAAGAGCAACCAATCTAGGAACATCCTGTGGTTCATAAAATATAAGCTGTAGTTCACTTAACAAAATATGAACTATAGTTATGTCTTCTGTGAGTAAACAGCAATGAACCTGGTCAAAAATTCACGGGGATACTTTCAGATAGGGATCCACAGGGATAATTTCTGTCCTGCCTACAGTTTGATGGTCTAGAAAGGAAGGGTCTTGCAGTTTTATAGAATGGTAAGGGTTGGAAAAGACCTCAAGATCATTTAGTTCTAACTCCCCTGCTACAGGCAGGGACACCTTCTACTCGACTATGACACATAAAATACTGCAACTAATATACATGCCTGTAGAAACCATATGGCTTTGGCATTTGGACATCCTGCATTTATTTGAATTTGGTATTAGGATCTTGCTGAACTTATATGTAAAATTATCCATGCATATATCCACAAGGTTCATACAGAAATACATAGAATGCATGTAATCACTCCAGTTACCAGGTTCATCATTAACATAGCTAATTGATTATTATTTCCTAGTAGCTATCTATACATACAGCTACATCATACACTTTTTACCATGTCAGCTTCTTTTGTCCATTGACCCATACATTTGAGAGTCACTGTAGCATTTTAAATCTTAGGTGTTTTCATATATCCCTTGTTCATCCCTATCTAACGGCTCACTAAGCATAAAATTTTTTTCCAAATTATGCCTGTCCAGAAGGACTCAATCCTGTACCAGTAACAGAATTTCTATGCCTAAGAGTATGAGGTCTAGATATATCTGGAATATTTCTGCTTGACACTGAGATGGAAGAAAGGCTATGTTTGATCAGTCAGTCTTTCCTCTACAAATGAAGAAGTATTTCATGCACATATTTTCTCACGCATTGTGAATCCATGAGATCACAATAACCTCAACAAGAAATTTAAATATGTGAAAGAAATTATGGCAAAATCACTTTGGAAAATCCAGCTGAGATCAGCATGACTTAATTTTCTGGCAGTCTGTTGAAGTATTTACACCAATCTTTGTTCTGTGATCTGGTTTGCCTGTTAATAACACTGAGCAACAATTTACCTTACCTAAACTTAGCAGCCTATCAAAGCAGTCCTAAATACTTGAACCCTGTATGAGAATTTGCATTGTGTGGGACAGGGAATTGTAATGTTCTTTGAATCATTTGCAAGCATGGCTCTTTACGGTTTGGCCATAGTGTAAATTGCCATCAAAGGCAGCAAACACCATTTCCCTGACTGCCCACTTGCCGAGCCCTGGGTAGAATGGAAATATGACATAGACTGTATCGAGGGCCCTGGAAAACCACCTGCCAATCTTTGGCTCTGAGAGCTAAGTCATTTCTGCTAGGTACTCATAAGAATGACCTTTGTCTTCAGATTTCCAAGGGAGAATACGGCTGTTAATTAACAAATTATCACAAGTTTTCCTCTGCAGGTTGTTTATACTAATAAGCAGAGCCAATATTATGATTATTGCTTTTCAAGTTACCACACTGCCTTCTGAAAGAAACCAGTAACAATGGAGATAGCAATGATTAAATGAGTCCTAATGCTTCCGAAATGGTTACTATTCAAAAAGTTAGGGGGACAACAATTCCTTTCTTCTCCAAAGACTAAAAATTTGTTTGCTTGTCTGGTTGGTTTCTCTTCTATTTTCACATCACTGTAACAGGTCTGTTAAATTGGCAGGACCCAAACACATGCCTCAGAAATGGCTCTCTACTTAGAGCTGGTATCACATAACTAACACACAAAAAATAGTGATCACTACACATCAGACAGTTAACGCGCTCAAAGAAAGCCTCAAAAGACTTTAATCAAAGTGGCAAAGTAGCCTAGTTTTATTTCATGGGCTATCACTCTGGTCATATTACACTTTCTTTGGATCAGGTCCCCAAAGGCCTATACTCCACTGCACCACTGCAAAAAAAACTGTGGCTGCTTTCTGATGGTTCTTAGAGCTGTGCCCTCATCTCCATCCATGACCAAAGCCTTGCCACTGAGGTTGGTCTCAAATGCTCTTTCCCCTCCAGCTTTCTCATCAAATGACAATTAGAAATGTGACGGCCTCTCCACATGAGACCATTAGGTAGCCAAGTGACCTTGCTTCCCAGAGCGCACCACTTCTGGGGACACTACTAAAAGATAAATAGTTTGGGAGGTGACCAGAAGAAATGACCACTATTTCTTTTTCTGGCTATTGCATACACTTTCATAGCAAAATCTTCCCAGACCTTGTCTCCCTAGGCTTGTAGATTGAGCATATTTCTCACCTCTTTCAGCACCTCAGCTTCACTGGGGCAGTAGAGATCTCTGCCGTATGCGAATGGTTTAGTAGTGGACTTGGCAGTCCTAGGGTAAAGGTTGGACTTGATGATCTTAAAGGTCTTTTCCTAGTTGATTCTGTGATTCTACGTACTGTTGACAGTCACGGGTGCTCAGATCCCACCACATCTAGGTGCTATCACACCTCACTTTCATCATTATAATACCAGTTCTCACAGAGAATCAAACTCGGCACTACAGAAAGGCACATTTCTCAAATTAGCTATTAAAATTGACTTTTATCACATTATTGATGCCATCGTAGCCATTCAAGGAAGAGATTTCTTACTCTGCATTTTTTGTCTCAAAAAATTCTATTAGCAATGAAAACACATAGTTTTATTAATTCATTGAATAGCAAGGCAGAGAACAGTCACGCCATTCCTCTCCCCAGCAGTTAGCAATGGAGAAAAATCAGAGCTCTGGTGGTTTCTTGGCTCCATTGGGAAATGGTACAGATACCTCTTGCAGTACAGCTTACTCAGGTAACCCTATATATAAATACAGCGTACTTTTTTTCTCCATAAATTCTGTCCAGTCCCGCTGAAGAGGCTGGATAGAGTAAAAGAGGAGAAATAGCCAAAATTTAGACCAAAAAGAGAGGTAATCTCCAATTATACGTAAGTCTGATTGCTCCACGTATAGCAATTCTTCTAATATGTGTCATTGCAACTTCAGATTTATGGGACTTTCACCATATTCTGTAGGAAATACCTTCATGGTTCAAAGGATCTTACTGACAAGGCTCCTTAGGTGTCAGTCTAAATGCTCGCATCCTCATCTTATCCCATTACACTTAGTTATAGCCTATATTCTAGCCTCAAAATAATTCTGTTCCCACATGGTGTTGATATCCTTCTAACATTTCAAGCCTGCACTAGCCTCTGGCACAGGAACACATTAGAAAAATATACTAGACTAAATTAAAATTGTCAGAAAAACCAATGAATGCCAGATAATGTAAAAATATCCCTGTAATTTGCAGGTCAGCCTTGTGGTTTCTTTTATTGCCAATAATTAAGCAATTCAAGGTAGATTATTTCACTCACAAAAAGCAAATAAGCTTCGGGAAAGCTGTGCTGCAAATCATTCCCACTCTTTGTCTTCACATAAACTTCAAGCACATCACCAGAAATCAGGGACCTTGTTCCTCACAGATGTAAAGCAAAAGGACGACTGTGGCTTCCCACAGAGCTGCAGAATCACTGATGCTGGTAGGTACCTCTAAGGATCACCTAGTTCAAATTCAGCTCAAAGCTGGGTCAGCTAGAGCATGTTGCCCAGGGCCATGCCCAGCAAGGTTTGAATAGCTGCAAGGATGGAAAGGCCACAACCTCTCTGGGCAGCCAGTGCCAGTTTTCACACACCCTATCCTGGGTTCAGAAGTAGCAGTCATTTTTTCTTCTTTTTGTTAGCTGGTGCAACACTGTGTTTTTGACTTTTGGCCTGGGACCGGTGCTGATAGCATGGATGTTTTTAGTTACTGCTCAAATGGTTGGTGTGGCCAAGGACTTTCTGAGCCTCATGCTCTGCCAGGGAGGAGGGGAAGTTGGAAGGAAGTAGAGATAGGACACCTGACCCAAACTAGCCAAAGAGGTATTCCATACCACACCATGTCATGCCCAGGATGTAACTGGGAGTTACCAGGAAGGGCTGGGGACTGCAGGGTTGGAATAGGTTTTGTTTGGTACTCGGTCGGGCGGGGGGGGGTGACTTATTGGTCGGTGGGTGGTGAGGTGTTGTATTTGCTTCCCTTGTTATTTCCTTCATCATTATTATTATTATTAGTGTTAGCAGTAGTGATTTGTGTTATACCTTAGCTACTAAACTGTTCTTATCTCAACCCATGGGAGTTGCATTCTTTTGATTCTCCTTCCCATCCCTCTGGGAGCAGGGGAAGGCAAAAAAGGGGGGGAGCGAGAGAGCGACTGTGTGATTTATGGCTGACTTTGTTTAAACCGTAACACACCCACATTGTGAAAAGCTGTGCATTTTGGGGTTTTTATTAATGCCATTTCCTAAATTTCAACTTGTGCCCATATCCTCTTGCCCTTTGACTGGATACCACAAAGAAGTCTGGCTCTGTCTCTATATCCTCCCATCAGATATTTTATACACACGGATAAAATCCCCTGAGCCTTGTCTCCTCTGGGATGGCTTCTTCCCATTGTCTGAAGAAGGGGTCATCTCCTTCTTTCTGATCTGGTGGTCTGTGGTGAACACCCACCACAGCATCACCTCCATTGGTCTGCTCTCTGAGTATGACCTAGCAGCTCCCAGTCAGCTCATTGTTTGGTCCCAAGGCAAAGTTCCCTCACATAATACACAAACCCGCTGTGGTTCCTCATTGCCCTCCCCTGTCATTCCTGTGATGGTTTTGCCCCACTTGATCAGGAAGATCACATTTCTTTGTAGGCACCTCTGATCCCCAAAGAAGATCCCACAGTCATAAAAGACAAGTCCTTGCTGTTGACACCAAATATGCAAATAGTTGCAGACCTACAGGGTCTGTCCACTCCTTCTCTAGCTCTACCCCATAAACGAGAAAACCACCTGGGCCACATGTCCTCAAGCATGACCTGTGAAAACTTACAGACATAACTCATATGCTCCAGGTGCCATTGACGGTAGCACTGATGCTCACCTGAAGTGAGTAATAGGCCAGGGGCTGCACAAGCCCAACCAGTGTGTCTACAACGTCCCAGATCTGAGCCCTTGGGAAGCAGAAAACATCCCCTAGAACACAAGCTGGGTTCACAGATGAGGACTCCATCCCTCATAGTCACTCATTGCCACCAGCCTTCTTTCTCAGGATCAGATGCTTTATTGGACAGAGCTCCAGCCCCGCCTGTGCATCCACGGAACTGAAGCTATTCTGTGGTTGCGTATCTGCAGGTGGAGCAGAAGCCTCCTGTACTTATCCCTTCCCAGCTGCAGCCAGCACCCTGAAAACCCTTGAGGAGTTCCCAGTTCTCCAGCACCCCTAGAAGTTCCCAGGAGATCTCAAAGGAAAGCAGAGAAACTACTCATCTGTTGGCTGCCTCTTTTAGCTGCACTCACTGCATGAGTTTAAGGGAGTCCTGATCACTGCCACAACCAACAGCGGCTTCTCTACTTTTATGGATAAACAATACACCGGCCACTAAGTGGACCTTTGAAGGTCCATCCAACCCAAACTGTTCCATCATTCCTTTTCTTCTACTCTGCTTGTGCTCCAGACACGGTCTGGTGTTTGCCCTGGTGTCGCAGGGGAATTATTCAGGGAAGTCATCCTTGGTGGGTTAATTAAAAGGGCTTTCTTCATGATGAAGTGATGATCAAGTGGTAAGGAATCGACGACTGAAGGAAAATCATAGCACAAGCAAATGGTGATAAAGTAATAGTGGAATGGTAATGAGAGTCACAGGAATCATTTAGGTTGGAGAGGGCCATAAAGGTCATCGAGCCGTTAAGCTAAGACTGTCAAGTTCACCTGTTCCTGTTCCTCTGGCACAGGAAGACATCAGAAAAATATGCTAGACTAAATGAAAATTGTCAGAAAAATGGCAGATAATGTAAAATTAAATGCAATTTGAGCAGTTAAAAATGGAGAAGGCCTATTAGATTACTGACTGCGCCCCTGAATACAGGATGTCTTAATCTGATATTAAATGTGATCTAAGCCAAAATGGTCAAGAAGAACCTTGCGCATCTTATTTAATCTAGAATTTCTTGGCCTTTATACACTATATCTCAAAATGCTAATACAGCAGCACCTGAAGGTGTGTTAATTTATTTTTCAAAAATTAAAATAATTTTCCTTTTTTTTTTTTTTAATAGAATGATGTACTTTGTCTCACATCAAATGTGAAGATTTTGGACAGGACTCAACTAAAGTTACCTGTCAAGCCTATGCCTTCTTCAAACTGAGTGCAAAGAGAAATATTGCGGTGCCTGTCTGCAGTCAGGTAGAACTGCTGCATCCAACCTCATTTAAGCTGCAATTTCAATAAATACACATGGGAATGAAGTACTGGGAGAATATTTGATTGTGTTTGTTTACCAACAGTGTTGATGCCAAGCAGCTTTGCCTGGCAAAAGAAGGATGAAATTTGATTTTTAATAATACCATGGCTCTGATAGGAACTGTGTTACAAGAAATACCATTTCAGGGTATCAGAAGAAAGATGATACAAATGAAGCAGCAATACATCAAAATCTCAGTTTTGTGAAAGTTATTTTGAAGGGAACATAAACTTAAATACATAATCCCAAAGTCAGACCACGTAGCATGACTGTGACCACCAGCAGCCCCCCTTCAGTTAGGGGCATTTTTAAGTATTCTTTGTGGTTATACCTGAATTAACTCAAAATACAAGTAATTTCCTTTTATCAACAGAGGACCCTCAAGGAAGAAGAGTAGAATTTTTCCTAAAATTTTAAAACCACAGTTGACCTCCAAAATATTTAATAGGCTTCATTTAATATTTAATAGCCTTGGGTGACATAGTTTAGTGTGAGGTGTCCCTGCCCATGCCAGGGTGGTTGGAACGAGTTGATCTTAAGGTCCTTTCCAACCCTAACTCTTCTATGATTCTATGATTCAGTTTGTAAAAGTCTGTATTTACTTCTAAACATGCATCTTAAGGACTGAAGAGTTGCTCTAAAAATATGAGACGCCTCAGTCTAGAATGAACTCTGTTTCTTTGAATGAACACAAACCTAGACTCAAGAAAGCATTTGCTTGTACTGAAACTCTTAATTGGTGGGTCAATTAAAAATGGATTCAAGAGCAAATAATGTTCCTTAGCAACTTAAACAGAGCAGGAAAAACCACACTCGTTGCTAACCACTAGGGGAAAACCAAAGTGACTTGTCTCTTTGCTAAGTTACCTTGCTTTATTTTATTACCAGCCTCTCCAGGTCTTTTATACAAGAGACACTTGCTGACATATGTAAACGACTTCAGTGAGGATGCTCGCATTATGCTCACAAAGCACAGAGGAAGCAAGGCTGAGTTCAGGTCTTCCCATTTGCCTTGTTCCTGGAAAATTTAAGGTATGATGAGCTTCTAGTGTGAAGTTGGACCTTCTATCTTCCCTTTTGTATAAGCAGCACAAGAGAAGATATTTCAGTTTCATTGCTAAATATTCAAGATGTGTAATGCAATGACTTAGCCTGTCTGGAAAGATTAGAGGACATCACACATCTAACCCATAATACTGTCTCAACAATCTACTGAAAGTAACATTATGTTTTGCTTTGTGCTTCTTCAGCACCTGGTTTAAGATGGTCATTGCTTTGGAATTTTGGTGTTAAGATAGGACAAACAGCAAGCACTTAAACAACAATACTCTGCTTTTTTAAAGAAAAACTAATGTCTACTTCAACAATTATGACAGCTTTTACTTGGAGACTGCAATGAAAGACATCTGATGGATTCTGAATAAAGAAAAATCCCTTTATTCATGATGATAAAAGCCTGAAGTGTTCAGAATATCTTTTAAAGAAAGAAAAGTTCTTTTTCTCAAGATACGCCTGACAGGCTGTAGCTGGAAGCATATGCCCTGAACACGAGTTCAGATGCTCACCAATCTTTGCAGAGTCAAAGGGATCAATTCAGATTTTCTGTATTTTAATGCAGGGCCAATTATTTTTGCAACCAACCCTTAAAACAGGCCTGACTGGCTCAATTCTGATATCAATTTCAAGTCTTTAGATTCTGATTTTGCAAACAGCATCGCTACAGAATTGATCACTAAGTCATTGTTATCTTCATGTCAAGCTGAGACCTTAAAAGTCTCAAATATGTGTATGATCTTACAAACTTTGTGGAGAATCTAACTTGACAAAACCAGATGGGAATGGCAAAGAGACCACAAAACACTGGGAAGAATCCAGCCACAAATCTCTTTTATGACAATGTATTTTAGAATCTTGCAAATATTTATCTTCCTTTCTGCTGCACAGCCAGGTTGAATCAGGTTTTGTATTTTTTCAAATTATTTATGTGATTTCTACCTGGAAAAAAGGAAAAAGATTAAGCCCTGCTTATACGCAGCAGCTCTGCCAACCTATATATCACAGTGGTTTCTGTCTGTGAGAAGTAGTGTGTTTCTTGAATTTGTTCCTAATCTTTCTTAAGAGAGAAAGATGACTGAATCCCATTGCCAACAGACCAAAGCAGAACTGTGCTGCTGATACGTGTCTCATATTCGTGCAGTGTGCAACAGCTTTCCTCCATTATTATCCTGTATACATAGCATCAGCAGGCTGAAATGTTGGTGAACAGAATGAATTCACTAAGCCCTGGAAATGACAGCAATGCTTTCCATTTCCTGCTGGATATAGACAAGGTTACTTTGCTTTGGTGTCCTTCAGTAGCATTTCCTATCATTAAATGTTAGACCACAAAGACTGATAGGAGAGAAGCTGGCAGTTCATGTCTTTCTCCTATCTTTTTGCCTGTTTTCCAGGGGATGGTTGCTTTTTCATCCTTCTCCTTAACAAAATAACTAGTTGTGTTCTGCCTGTCTGTGGCTCAGGCTTTAGAATCATTTTTAGATATTACACGAAGGCGCTTACACTAAGTAGCTCATCAAATGAAGGGTTTAAAAGCAAGTACGAACAGGGTATCTATCACTCTAGACTTAGAAAGCCAGCCTTTGATTTTTTTAATCATCATTACAGAAAAGTATAATCTGGTGTAATTAATATTATTATTATTAAACATGGCTATTGACATAAAACTATATTATCTTCTTTTCCTGACTAACCCATGGCTTCCTTTTCTTCAGCATTTTACCTCCCAACACATATATATCACCACACACTTCATGATCCTGTTTTAAGTGATGCCTTTAGTTTTTAACCATTTCTTTTAGGGATGAAATTGATTTTTAGCCCTGTAGAGTTGAAAGCTCAAGAAGTGTCACAAGTCAAGCTGCACAGGGTCTGACCATCATATAATGGGGAGAGCTCAAGGAGACATTGTGCAGCCAAAAGGTGCCCTTTTTCCTAAAAATGCATCAGCACAGTGTTGCTGCCTGTTTTACATGGAAGTCATGAATACAAAAAGCTGATCAGCTGCAATTGTTCTCAAGAATCTACAATGAAAATAACAATTTTAAAGGGAAACATGGAATTGAGGGGTGGTAGACAATCTTTGGCCTACCTCAGCTTTCAGCTCAGAGCTGGGTAAAAGCTTCACTTTCCCTCCTAATCTGCTGAACCCAGGACAGTAATGATGCTTGCACAGTGCAGAGAACTATTTAATCCTGCTCCAGCAGACAGTGTACTGAAATGGCATAGGAAACCCACAGCAGCAGCCGCCAAAGGGAGGACCAGATCCCCATCACCCCCAGGTGCTCTGTGGGTTTATCTGTGGATAAGCATCCCGTTTCTATCCATGAAGCAAAAAAGGTGGAAGGGAGGTGTTCTTAACACAAATAGCAGGGCAAAAATAATATTCCCCCACCGCCATGATGTTAGATAAATGGAAATTTTCCCATTTCTCCCATCACTTTTGACATCTGCCATGAACATTAATCCTATCAGTGGAACACCCCGTCAGTGCTCTCAAATGCTGACCACCCTGCTGTCCATTTTGACTAATAAAAATGAAATCAAGCTGCACACCGAATGTACCCATCAATTCTATGTTGCTCACAAATTCCTCCAAATTAACATCTCATCTACAGCACAATGATCTATAATTTCACAGCCCTCTTGCAGCAAAATAAGGCACTATTTAGAACATTTTGTAAGGTTATTTCACATCAAACTAACAGTACGTTCACAAATGGGTTTTAAATCCCTGGATAAGTTTTATCCATCTGCCCCAGAAATTCACCTAAGTCTTTCATTTCTTTTAGCTGATCCACACCTATAGAGAATACAATAAGCTCCAATTTGCTCTTTGTAAAAGAAGACCACAATGAGAGACAACCTAGCAGATTTGTAGCCATGGCATATTTAAAGAAGAGGGGCGGGGGGAAATCCCATTACTTCACTTCCCCAGTTAAGCTTTTTTTCCCCTTTCTCTTTAAATACTATAATTCCCAAGCTCCTGGTGTGCTTCAAGAGTTGCAGAGAGAAACCTGGGTTGCACAAGCACAAGCTGTACAACTCAATTACCAAGATCTGAAGGAAACTCGTGTCCTCGGACAGCATCTCTTGAGGTTTCGCCATGAACACTGCCTGATCTAATTAGGAAACACTCGGCATCTTCATGGCAATTACTAAGGAAAACAATTATGACATGACCACTGTCTTCTTTCAGATGGAAAAACAGCAGAAAATGACAGGAAATGGAAGTTGGCCGGGAGTTAATAAAACAGCCTTTGGCAAGAGAGAAGAGAAATGCCGCTTCCATGAGAAGGTACAATTTTCTCAACTGGAAAATGAGGAAAAAGTAACACATTGCCAGCTAAGGACCAATAGGGAAAAAAGAGTCCATTCAGTCATAAATGAGCCACAGACACAATAATGTGCAGTTTATGCTTGCAGACGGCTGCCTATCACAGTTTATTATAGGAAAAGAGCCTTTAACAGGGCCATGGTATGGTTCATAGCTGCCCTACTCCCACACATTTGCCCTCAAGAGTGAGGTGACAACGCATTAATAATCCTACACCTATGCATGTTATGAATTACATTTCTTTCAGCACCAAAACCAATCCGAATCATTGAAAACACACTGAAGTCCCCAGAGGAGTTTGTCCGGTGGCTACAATAGGGAATGGGAAAGAGAAACTCTTAATTGCAGCCCCAACCTTAATCACTGATTCGCTGCAGGAATTTAATCATGCAACTTAACTGCTCTGCCTCACTTTACTGATGTGTGTCATATTAACAAGTAGCTCTGGAGTAATCAAAATGTGGCAGACACTTCATAAAACAATAAATGTAATCAGTATAGAATCATAGAATAGTTAGGGTTGGAAAGGACCTTAAGATCATTCAGTTCCAACCCCCTGCCACGGGCGAGGACACCTCACACTAAACCATGTCACCAAGACTCCGTCCAACCTGGCCTTGAACACCGCCAGGGATGGAGCATTCACAGCTTCTTTGGGCAACCCATTCCAGTGCCTCACCACCCTCACAGTAAAGAACTTCTTCCTTACATCCAACATGAACTTCCCCTGATGTGTTCAAACTTAACTTTGAACCTTAGGATCCCTTGTCCTATCACTACAGTCCCTGACGAAGAGTCCCTCTCCAGCATTCTTGTAGGCCTCCTATGGCACCGATGCAACACAGAGATGTGAGTCTTAATGTTTATAAAGTGCCTGAAGAACTTGGGAGAGCTTGTGCTGACGGAATACAAAAGTATCATCACATTTATTTTGCAAAGAGGTATGAATGTGTGATTATAATTTTATTACCCACGCAGATTTATATGGAGGGTTTCAACACAAAGGAAATTAAAATTTCTGACACTTTCTCTGCAGTGCGAGTTCATTATCAGAGCGGTGTATCAAATGTAAGGGATTTAATAACCTGCGCTTAAGATCAACTATGAAATCACACCCAAATCCTGGCTATCTTCAAGCAATGTATAAGCAAAATACTGTCTGTGAAATTGTGTTTTAAATGTTATTTTTCTAACGTGGATGCTATAACAGCACACAATCTGAGTACTTTCAGAGCATTTATTTACTGTCGCAGCTGTAATTTCCCCTCTATTTTGATTATCTTGACATTTTTTAATCATAAGAGTTATAAATTTTAAAATTATATGGCAGGCTTGATAGGCTGCAGGTTAACCCCCCAAGTGAAGTTACTTTCTTTATTAGATGTTAAATTGCTTTTCTACAAAAGGAGAATTGTATTTTGGTTAATTTTTTGCTTTTTTAATTCTTCCACGGGTTTCATCTGATAATACAGTGGTCTGAGTGACAGCAAAGATTTTTGTTTTCAATATTCCTGGATAAATATTGACTAAAGATGCCAGTTCTGTCTTTCACCATTGAGATGAATTAGTTCGGGCACAATTACAGCAGGGTTTTTTTTTAGTATAGTGTCTAGTATGACTTAAAAGTATCTAAGCTGAGTTTAGAATTTGCACAGATCTTCTTCCTGAGCAGCTCTAGAATTTTCAGACATCATAACTACGGTCTGGAATTTGGCTGGGGAGCTACAGTTGCCTGAATGTTAAACATGATACTCTTCCAGCTCAACACACATTCCTGTAAATCATAAATAACTTATAAATAATATAAATTATAAATAATATATTCTGTATTCACAGTCAAGACTTTTTATCCAGATACCCTCCATGTCCCCTTTATTGAGTAATGCCATTTCCAGCACCACAAAATATGGAAGGTTTCCCTCCTAAGTTCCATGTGAAGCCTATTATAGCTATGAGTGTCCAAGGTCCGAACAGCCTGGTTCCTCAGGACTCCCACAGCTACACCTAAAACCACATGAGAAACTTCAAATTACGTGAGTTAAACACTCAGGAATGGTATGGTTATGGAAAACCATGGACATCTTTTCATGTCACTTAATTTGTGGGGGATAAAAGCCAAGAGAGGTTTTCAATAACTTTGTTAGAGACATTTCCTGTCTCAGACCTTTGGTCAGACCAGTGTATGTATGATCAAACCCTTCTCTCCTAGGAGATACTCCTAGAGTCCATAAACAAGATAAGGGATACGTTTTTCAGGGCAGCTTTCCCTAATTTGGAAACTTCAACATACAAGTTCTGATGGACTTCTGACTATTGTGTCCTTTCTAAGCTGCTGGAATAACTCAAGGAATGAACTTAGCAGATCTGTCCAACCCAAGACAAGAAGAAGAACTGACACTATCACTTCCAAGTTTTTACACTGACATGTGGACAAACTCTTTCCAGCTATTATATCTCATCTAATATCTGTGAACAAACTTAAGAGGCAACTTTACAGCTTCTTTGCTTTATGACATATTTATGGCATAAATGAAAGCAATTAATTAGCATGACCAGCCTACATTACGTCCTAACCTTCATTCTCTTTCAGAAACTATTTGACTAATAATATTGGTTTATTACATGGTTTCATTATGAATTTTAAATTTTGAAGATAGAATAGATAGATTTGGAGAGCATCAATCCTCACTTTTTTACAGGTACCATTCAAAATAATTTATCTATTTTTCTCCTAATTATTTCATTGTTTAATACATAGACATAAAGGAGAAAAGAAAACAGAACTGCATGTCCTGGCAAAGAAACATCTCAATGTGGAATTGCAGTTCTCTGTTCTGGATCCATAATTCATGCACTGGACAAGTGTGCATAGGACTTCTCTGTTTTGACAGATATAATATAAAGATGAAAACATATTCCAAAGCAGAAGGATTTGTAGCTTTTCAAATTATAAATGAGTTTTGGCTTTGAATCCCCTAACATCATAGGGAGGAATGTGACCACTATTAGCCCTGGTAGCATGACATGATTTCGGATTTGAAGCTCATTTTCTCTCACAAGGGTGTATTTGTGCACACTGAAGTCTTAGTCTCTCTGTTAAAATGGCAAATAATAGAATGTGCAGATGCTAGGACGATAACCAGGACTGAGATCTTCAACCATTATTCAGAAGTCAATGCTTAGCAAATCTGTACCGAATACCAGCTGATAAGCAAAGTTTAACACACTGATTTCAATGCTGAGAGTCACGCAGGACCTTTCAGCAAAAAGATGTGAAATATTCTTCCTTAGCCATCTTTCTCAACAGGTCTCAGGTTTAGTCAGGCCTACCAGTAACCCCTACAAAAAGTAAACACACTGAGAAGCGTATTACTTCTACACATCCATGTATCTCCCCAGGGATCTTCTCAATAAAAGAGGTCACATTGCAAAGTCTTCGTTGTTTGTAGAACTCACTCTTCCTGATTATATTTACAGTGACCAAGCACTTTGTTTAGACACACACAGTTTCTCTCAAAATACACCTATCTCAGAAAGCAAACAGCAAGGAAGAAGAGGAAAACAGACTGTCAATGCTGTCTCTGCAGCAGAGCTGTTCTGAATGCCCTAAATATTTAACCCATGGATAAAAGCTCTAATGGCAACATCATTATCCAAGACCTTCAGAGAGACTAACGTGTGATGACCACATAGTTATACACACAAGGAGCTCAAAGTTAGACTGCGTTTGAAGTAATCAGATCACAACACTCTGGATTGTAACACAAATACAGTGCCTTGGAGAAATAAAAGAAGAAAAGGACTATTTTGCATTATTTTTTTGGCAGACGCTATAGCGTCCTAGTAACAAAACCATACCCTTAAACTAACTGCAAAGCTCATGGTGCTGAAGCCTCTCAAAGCCACTGCAACTCCACACGCTTTATGGCATAGCAGAAATAACCTCCTCATTTTAAATTCTGAAAGAAGGGGAAGGTGGCTTAGAAATACATCCATTTATGTAGTCAGTTCTATTCTTGGCAATTTAAAAAGCTCTATACAGTGAAAAGAGGATGGTGGGTAATACACGAAATATCCTCTTATACATGTGAACAAACAGCAACATAAAGCATAAAAATGTGCACTGGGCACCAACTCTAGTTTATTTTGATTCCTAGGTCTTAATATTACAGCCATTATGCTTCACACTGAGTCTGGATATACGTGGATGTGTCCTCTCCTAAATTTTTAAAGAAGCCTTCAAGATATTTTGCTGTGTAATAACAGCAAGGATACACACTTTCATAGCCTGGTTCTCCAGCTAGACTGAAAAAGCTTTGCGAAAGAAGGAAGTATCGTTAGCCCTTCTTACTAATAACAGGCACAGAGAGGTGAAACAATTTGCTTACAATTATACCATACACCAGATATATAGGTGGAAATAGGATCTCCAAACTCTTCAGCCCTGTCCACTGTGATGCAGTCTCTAGTAACAAATTCATTTCCAACACATATAAGACATACTTGTTTCCAAATTTCACAAGAACAAAACAACAACTTTACCTGCAGCTGAGAAAATCTAATTCAGTTTTCTGCAGAACAATGTCACCTTTTGAGGTTTGCTTTCATTTCATTCATAGTTTATTCTCTTTCAGCAGAACAACCAACAGACTCATCATTTCCTCGAAATCTCCTTCTTTTTCCCACACTGGCATTAGTTACATAGGCAATTCTTCTTTCCCCTTCAATAGGGAAGAAGAACACCTGTTTGGCATAGGTTTAGGGTATTATTTGCTATGTCTCTCTAAATAACTGCAGTTCCATAGTTCATCTATTTTTATAGCCAACTTTCAAAGCAACAAAATAATAAATACTAGTGGATTTTCTAGGAATCAACAAAGTGGAGACAAAGCAGACTTCAGAAGTGAGGCTGACAAGAAGAAAAAGAGATGGAATCTTCACATCAAGGAGAAGAGAAGGAACAGAGAGGGTGCAAGAGTGGAGACCCTGAAATTATCTTGCAAATGAAGGCCAAAGAGGCAGGTACTAGAGGGAAAGAGGAAGTGTAAGTCTCTGCCAGTGACAAAGTAGTGGAAGAACGAAAAATAAGCAAGCAAAAAAGGAGACCTTGCTGGTCTTTGCATCAACACTGGCTAGACCTTGCAACTGGAGAAACAAGAGGAGGAAGGCTGTAAGGATGAGTCACTATTTACACATCAGCACCTTGCACTGTGTGCAAGAAGAGGGAACAGACCAGACACGTCGTTCAGTGAACGGCTACAGTTCTGCTGTAAACTGGCAGGATGTAAATGGCACCTGCCAGAACTGCAATACACAATGTCACATCACGTCATCACTAGCGATCCCCTGCCCCAGAGGCAGAACAGGTGAATGAACCTCCTCCTTTGGCACAGCACAAAATAACTTATCCTATTTATCTGTAAGGCAGCTCTGACACAATTTGCAACTACTTTTTTGCATTAGAGCTGTTCTGGTCAAGTCTTTGGCCACCTAATCTACTACTCAACATGATTATGACTACAGGTAAGTTTGGTTAATTTCTTGATCTAAAGGTCCAGATAGGTCTTCGGTCCAAAACATGCATTTCTGAACCAAGTTTAGCATATGACACTGACTTTCCCTTTGTTATCATTTCTGATTTAACCAAACATCTTTTCCTATGTTCCTTGAATGGACTCTGAACCATTCCTCTATGTGCTTAACTACCTGTCCCAAGCTATGCTGAATCACATTCAATGTATGAATTACTGGAATGGAGCACTCAGCAACTTACCTATATCAAATATCATTTGCTATTGAAATACATTAATTTGTTATTCATTTTATGCTGCTCTTTTCAGAAGAGATGTTCAAGATTTCTGCAAAGTATCATTTTAAGAGTAACACCAGCTATTATCTGACTGTAAGACAGTGAAATCTTTTCTTTTGTCCAGTCTGAGCTGAAATCAAGACATTTGCAATTCAGCATCTTCCTGGTCATTCGCTTTTTGTTTTCCTTCCTCCACCCACAACTGTATTAAAACCTGTGGCCTTGTTTCTGGAAGATTTCCAATTCTTCCAAGAGGAAGACTGCAGTGTACGACTAATTGCAGTTAGAAAGAGTAGATAGCTCAAGTAGCTGTTATTTATTCATCTGACATGCTTAAACATACACCTGGAATATGTACAGAGTTTCAACAAAGCTTTAGTGAAGCTTAAACCTGTACTTAGATCTTTATCCCTGTAATTTGCAGGTCAGCCTTGTGGTTTCTTTAATTGCCAATAATTAAGCAATTCAAGGTAGATTAATTCACTCACAAAAAGCAAATATGCTTCAGGAAAGCTGTGCTGCAAATCATTCCCACTCTTTGTCTTCACATAAACTTCAAGCACATCACCAGAAATCAGGGACCTTGTTCCCCACTGATGTAAAGGAAAAGAAGGACTGTGGCTTCCCACAGAGCTGCAGAATCACTGATGCTGGTAGGTACCTCTAAGGATCACCTAGTTCAAATTCAGCTCAAAGCTGGGTCAGCTAGAGCATGTTGCCCAGGGCCATGCCCAGCAAGGTTTGAATAGCTGCAAGGATGGAAAGCCCACAAACTCTCTGGGCAGCCAGTGCCAGTTTTCACACACCCACATTGTGAAAAGCTGTGCATTTTGGGGTTTTTATTAATGCCATTTCCTAAATTTCAACTTGTGCCCATATCCTCTTGCCCTTTGACTGGATACCACAAAGAAGTCTGGCTCTGTCTCTATATTCTCCCATCAGATATTTATACACATGGATAAAATCCCCTGAGCCTTGTCTCCTCTGGGATGGCTTCTTCCCATTGTCTGAAGAAGGGGTCATCTCCTTCTTTCTGATCTGGTGGTCTGTGGTGAACACCCACCACAGCATCACCTCCATTGGTCTGCTCTCTGTGGTGTATGACCTAGCAGCTCCCAGTCAGCTCATTGTTTGGTCCCAAGGCAAAGTTCCCTCACATAATACGCAAAACCTGCTGTGGTTCCTCACTGCCCTCCCCTGTCATTCCTGTGATGGTTTTGCCCCACTTGATCAGGAAGATCACATTTCTTTGTAGGCACCTCTGATCCCCAAAGAAGATCCCACAGTCATAAAAGACAAGTCCTTGCTGTTGACACCAAATATGCAAATAGTTGCAGACCTACAGGGTCTGTCCACTCCTTCTCTAGCCCTACCCCACAAACGAGAAAACCACCTGGGCCACATGTCCTCAAGCATGACCTGTGAAAACTTACAGACATAACTCATATGCTCCAGGTGCCATTGACTGTGGCACTGATGCTCACCTGAAGTGAGTAATAGGCCAGGGGCTGGACAAGCCCAACCAGTGTGTCTACAACGTCCCAGATCTGAGCCCTTGGGAAGCAGAAAACATCCCCTAGAACACAGGCTGGGTTCACAGATGAGGACTCCATCCCTCATAGTCACTCATTGCCACCAGCCTTCTTTCTCAGGCTCAGATGCTTTATTGGACAGAGCTCCACCCCTGCTTCCATCACATTCTTCAGTACAGCTAGGGGCTCAGGCTTTTGTATCTTCAGGGTCCTGGGTAAGAACTAATCTCTTCCTGGATTACTGCATCAACTGCTACATCTGGGAGCTGCGTTTTAAGGCCAGCAGCTATATAGGCTTCTCCACAGCACCTGCTGAAAGGGTGCATGATCTTCCCAAACTAGGAGTCAGCTGGAGAAGGAAAAAAGCTCAAAGCACCTTCTGATCAGGCATAGCTGGCAGAGCTCATTAGAAGTTGCTAGAGCCTGCTGGAACACAGGCCTCCTGTACTTATCCCTTCCCAGCTGCAGCCAGCACCCTGAAAACCCTTGAGGAGTTCCCAGTTCTCCAGCACCCCTAGAAGTTCCCAGGAGATCTCAAAGGAAAGCAGAGAAACTACTCATCTGTTGGCTGCCTCTTTTAGCTGCACTCACTGCATGAGTTTAAGGGAGTCCTGATCACTGCCACAACCAACAGCAGCTTCTCTACTTTTATGGATAAACAATACAACAGCCACTAATTGGATCTTTGAAGGTCCATCCAACCCAAACTGTTCCATCATTCCTTTTCTTCTACTCTGCTTGTGCTCCAGACACAGTCTGGTGTTTGCCCTGGTGTTGCAGGGGAATTATTCAGGGAAGTCATCCTTGGCGGGTTAATTAAAAGGGCTTTCTTCATGATGAAGTGATGATCAAGTGGTAAGGAATCGACGACTGAAGGAAAATCATAGCGCAAGCAAATGGTGATAAAGTAATAGTGGAATGGTAATGAGAGTCACAGGAATCATTTAGGTTGGAGAAGGCCATAAAGGTCATCGAGTCCAACCGTTAAGCTAACACTGCCAAGTTCAGCAAGAAACCATGTCTCTAAGCTGGCGCTTGACTCTGCACTTGCAGGTGGAGCAGCCGCCCCAGCGATCTGAACAGAATCCCAGCCTTTCCACCCAGCTCTGGGACAGAAGTCTTGCTCCCAGCAGCTCCATAGAGGCTCCAGCACAGGAGCCTGCTCTGCTAGGTGGATTTGTGGCCTGTCATCCAGCTGGGGCCACATCCTGCGCCTTGCCCAAGGTGTGGGTCTGGCTGTGGAGATCCTGAGGCTGCCACTGATGGGGGCTGCTCTGCTCTTTCCAGGTCTGCTTTGTGTGTGGCGAGACGGGTGCCTCCATCACCTGCCAGGAGATGGGCTGTGACCGCAGGTTCCATCTCCCCTGTGCCGCGGAGGGCGGATGTGTCACCCATTACCTCGTGCCGTACAGGTATCCCCTCTACCCTTCTCCCCATCGCCAGGGAAGGACCCAGCGCTTCTCGTCTCACCCATCCCTCCCCTCTTTCCCTAGTTCCTTCTGCTGGGAGCACCGTCCACAGCAGCAAGAGCTGGTGGCTCCAGAGGATACCGAGTGCCTCATCTGCATGGACCCTGTTGAAGGCAGAACGACCTATGGGACCATGGTGTGCCCAGCATGCAAACATGCCTGGTTCCACAGGGCCTGCATCCAGGTAGGAGCCATTCTCTTGCCCTGAGCACGGCAGGCTCTCAGCAGCACCAGAGCCTCACTCACGCTCTTTCTGTTTCTCCTGCAGGGACTGGCTATGCGTGCTGGTGCTTTTTCCTTGCAGTGCCCTCTGTGTCAAAATACAAGACTGTTTCTAACAGAAATGTTCTTCATGGGGATCTGAATCCCAGTGAGGTTGGTGTCCTCCTGGCCAGCACTGCGCCACGCCTGGACCTGCCCCCGCAGTTACGGCCCTCCGCTGACCCCCAAGTCTAGGCTTTAGCTCCATGCAGGAGTTTGAACCGGGGTGTGGGTGGAAGAGCGGGGAGGCCCTGCATATGCCTTATGCTGTGGCAGCAGGGGCTCATCAAGTTTCCTTTCTCCATCAGACAAGCGTCAAGGAGAGACAACAATGCATACGCAGAACTGTACCAGAGGCACAGGAGCTGCGATGCCAGGGAGTGCCTTTGTCCAGGAGAGAGAGGGGTGGCAGAGCCAGATGGGTACGTTGCCAAAGATGCACCCCGGGGCTCGGCATGGGATCTCTGTCTCAGCAAGGGCTCAAAGCAGAAGGGCTGATAACAAGAGCTCTGCTGGACAGTCCCGTTCTGTGGGCACTTTATCCTTAGAGACATGAACCCATTTCTTTCCCCAGGCCCTGGCAGCTCTTTCTGTGCAGCTCCTGCGCTGCTGTGGGCACTCACAGATGCTGCTCCAACCTGGGGAACAGCCATGAGGCCAGATGGGAGTGTGACAGCTGTGCTGGCCTGGGCACCTGTAAGCGTCAAAGCACCCGGGTGCTCCTGGGCTGGGGCCAGGGGCCAGGCAAGGCCGGGCAGTGGGTGCCTGGTGTGGGCTTGGCACAGCCTGTCTGCTCCAGGAGGGCTGGGGCACCGCTCTGGCCTACACTGTGCCAGGCCTGGGAGCCAAGCCCTTATTGTTCCTGCTTTCCCTTGTAGCCTCCAGTGCCAGGTCAGAGCTTGCTGGTCCCAGCACTGCCAGCCCAGCAGCACTGGCGAAGTCTCCTGGATCTCTGGAACTGGAGTTCAGCAGCCCCAGCACCAGCAACCAGGCAGCATCAGAGCAGACCCGCAGGTGCAGCACCACCAGGCAGCAGCCATCGGCGGCATCCTGTGGCTCTGCACCACTGCAAAGAAGCAGGAGCAACGGACCCGGTGAGCCCATGCGAGTGTGAGACCGCTCCCGTGTGCAGCATCGGGCCCAAGCTCCCTATGCACGGCCCAGAAGACGCTCCCAGGGCAGCCACACACCAGCAGCACAAGCCGGGAGGAGCCCCCGCAGACAGGCTGCATCCAGGCTGTCCCAGCGCTCACCAGCATGTGCGAGCCACAGCCGCAGCACCACAAGACAGCGGCCGTCAGCGCATCCCATGGCTCCAGAGCACGACAAAGAGGCAGCGCCTCAAGATCCACTGGGTCCGTGTGGGTGCGAGACCGCTCCCGCTCACAATGCCGGGCCCAAACTCCCAACACACGGCGCAGAAGACGCCATTAGAGCAGCCACACGCCAGCACCACGTGCAAAGAGGAGCACACTCAGACAGGCTGTGTCGCGGCTATCCCAGCGCTCCCCAGTAGAGATCAGTGCATTGCAGTGCTGTGCTTATACATTTTTGTAGGAAGTGCAGAAATATCTAATTCTCATCTATCTTCCCATTTATAAAAAAAAAAAAAGTAATTCTGAGGATGCTGGTTGCCTACAGCTTCTTTTTCTTGTTGACTGACTCAACATCAGCTTGTTTTGTGAAAAGGAGGCTGAGGGGCCTCAAATTCTGGGCTAACACTACCCCAATGGGAGCTGTAAAAATGATGGTAAAGTTGTAAAGACAAATGCTTCTCAATCATGGGCAAACGGCCCCAGGATGGAGGTCCAGCTCGGATGTCAGGAAAAGATTCTTCATTTGCAGCAGAGTGCTCGTCTGTGGCAGCTGTCAAATCTCCAGCCTTAACAGTAATTGAGACTCAGCCCAGGCAAAGCTGAGTCTAATATAGTTTGGTGCTTTGAGTAGAGACAGGACTAGAGACTTCCAGTAGCACCTTCCAAAGGACATCTTTACCTTGATGTGGGCTTGGTGGTGCCTGCAAAGGATTTTGCCCAGACTGCAGTCTGCTTGTTAGTGCCTATAAAGTCTTTCTCCTCTCCCTAAATTTCATGGATTTGCAGGAATTTCATTGTCACTGAGCTCTCTACCTCTTTACCAAATTGCATGCAAAATTAGTGAACAAATTCAAAAGACCTTGGGGGAGACAGAGGGAAGAAAGGGACGGAAAGACAAAAATGCAAGCATATTTACTCTCTTTCTTTCCAGAGAGGAAAGAAAGGTAATACACTTTCATTTTTGTTTTGCTCCCACAAAGTTATGCTACAGGGAAGATTGCCACAGGCTAGTCCATGTGTGAATTTTTGTCCTTTTCAGTATGTCCTTAACACAGCGATATGAAGGCACAAAATCACCATTCATCTTGCTCTCCAGTACACTCCTTTTCCTGAGGCCCATGGTGCCAACTCTGCCAGACATAATCCTAGATGAAGCAGACAACTGTTCTGACCTGGTACTGTAATTCCTTCGTTCTGGCCCCCATGTAACATTTATGTCCGTGACCTGATTTGCAAATCCAGCTGATGATATAGGGCAGGACAGAGAAGACGGAACAGCATGTTATGACCTCTGAGTGGTATTTCTGTTCACGTATTGACTGAGTTGAGAAAGTGAGTTACAGCGTCATGCTTTCCATGATACTAAAGCAGAAATCAAAGCCAGCATAGGAAAATGCCGAGTGAAAGATGTGTTTGTGCATTGCAAATAGCAGCATCGTCAGCCAGTGAGTTCAGTGGGAAACATCTAGCTGTCCATGTTGGGAAGTTGTTGAGGACAGAATCTGGAAGTCTCATTTAATGCTGCACATATTCAATTGGTCTTTTCTACACTTAAGGATGAACACAATGTGCACCCACACAGTGCACGAACTGATGTCTGAAATACCAATCATTACATCCACTGGGTTGACAAAAGATATTTTGGCATTTGCATGGAAGACATTAGCTGTCTGTTTTACACTTCCAGGCAGGGATGTTGGCCCAGATGGGAAGGAAAAGAAGACATACAGCTCCAGTGAGACTTTTGAGCTCTGACCCCATGTATCATTAAATGTATTTTACTTGCAACCATCGTTCACCAAACTCCCCAAACCTTCCATGTAAAATCAATACCGAAAGTCCTTAGGGTTTCTTGACAGTAACCTCTGTCTTGGTAACAACCCCAAATGAGAAAGAGCTTGTTTGATCTTTCTTTGTTTCACTGCCTGACAAGGTTGGCTTTCTTTCTGCCTGGAGAGCAGCACTGTAAATGCCATTCATTCATTTCTCCTTTTGAAAGAAGTTCAGCACTATTTCTTAACAATGGTCAAGGCTTGGATACACACCATTTGCCTGCAGGCTCATTCCAGAACCATCTCTGTGGTCACAATTCCTTGCTTGCAGCTGAATGGAACTTTCTGATCTGCTTTATTCCTTCCATTTACAGTGGTGGGAATCAGAAGTATCATAGAATAGTTAGGGTTAGAAAGAACCTTAAAATCATCCAGTTCCAACCCCCTGGCACGGGCAGGGACACCTTCTACTAGACCATGTCATCCAGGGCTCTGTCCAACCTGGCCTTGAACACTGCCAGGGATGGAGCATTTACCACTTATTTGGGCAACCCCTGACAGTGCCTCACCACCCTCACAGTAAAGAACTTCTTCCTTATATCTAACCTGAACTTCCCCTGTTGAAGTTTGACCCCATTACCCCTTGTCCTATCACTACAATAGAATCATAGAGTAGTTAGGGTTGGAAGAAGTCTCATTATGTTACACTGTTTAAGACCAGGCACATATTTTGTGCCTATCTGAAGCAATCTGAGACTGAGAGATTGACAGCATTCACTTTCATGACCTCAGGGACCTCACTCCAGAGGGGAAAAAAAAAACCTGATGAGGTTTCTCACAGGTTTTGCATAAGCTCAGATATAGCCACCCAACACCCAGCCAAGTGAATTCCACCCTAAACACTACTTAATTCTTGGGCAAAGCAATCATGTCGTCCCTGACAGATAACAACAGTACTTTGCTCATACTCAGAGTATTAGTCAGCCAAAACCCACTGAGCCATTAGAAAAGCCACCCACTAACTTCCAATCTTTTTTTTTTTTTCCTGAATCAAGAGGCTAAAATCATCTTTGTCAGAGATATGCAGAGAATTGTGTAATACAGGTTTTCTTCTATAATTTTCTTAGCTTTTCCTACACTTTTGAGCTGAGGAATCCTCATTTTCTCCCTTTTCTTCATTCTTTGCCTCCTCTCTTATTTGCACATCTTCACCCATGAAATTCATTAGGCATTATTGTACGTAATTCTAAGAACAACATACCAGACACAGAAGGGGAAAAAAGCCCAAACAAGGAACAGCAAGCATAACAGATCCACATGGGACAACTAAAATCTGTCTGTAATTATTATTAGCACTAAAATTTTATAGCATGACAGTGAGTTAAAACCAAAATACAGCTACAAAAAGGCAAAACAATGCAAAAGAACCTTGAGAACAAGCAAACATATTAAAAAGAGCAACAGTGAACATGTGATTCCTGATAAACAGGTTTGCTGACATTACCACATCAGCTAAACACAATCCTGCTTGCAGTTACATGGACTTTTTTGCTGCAGTGCTGCCCAGCTCTGCACTTCTGTTTTAAGGTTCCTCACTGAATTCCTAGAATTTTCCCACTGTGCATGACTTCATACCCTTGCCCAAAAATATGTAGGGGCACTGGAGAAATCACCATTACTTTCTGTATTCTCCTTTTATTTTTTTCCTTTAAATTTTACCTTAAATTAAACCAGATTTTCACATTCCTCCACAGTTATTAAATTGGGAAACGAGAGCCAAGCAGTATGCACACTTCCATGCTTTTGGGTCCCCAGTTGTTTCACCACCTTTCTTGAGTTAAACAGTGCAAGAACTTGCTTCCATTCCTAAATTCAGAGCTGTATACAGATTAATCTGCTCCCAGTAGCTAATTCAGGTATCATGACTGCTCTTCTCCACTGACAGTGCAGACAGCCTGGTCTGGCAGCGCTGGATTGTAGGTGGCCTGAATGACTGATCACTTTCTCAAATTCAGATGCTAAAGATAGGCTTCTGGAGAAAAACAGTCTGAATATGGCCCCGTGTCTCTGCCAATTCTTCTCTTGTGATTTGTGTTTGCCCAGCTCTGAACCTCTCAAAATCTCATCAAGGATGTTGCAAGAAACACACAGCACTTCAATGTCTCTTTCCTGGAGCGTGTACCATAACCATGTGACTGCTTCCCTCCTTAGTAGTATCCCCCTTACTTTGCATTATGTAATCCCTATTTGGAACTCATTTGAAGATCCTGTTTATATTCTGTTTAATACCACAGAATGCTTTAGTTTGGAAGGGACCTTAAAGATCATCTAGTTCCAATCCCCATGCCATGGGCAATGCAATGTAATACTTCTTAGGATAGGGCTGGTATTGCACTAAGTATTACTGACCACGTAACCCAAGTGCCCTGCAACATGGCAAATGCACTCTCTCATTCAGGCCTAAAACCTTTTTTTTTTGCCTTTCAGCATCACTTTAAACTTTCCTGTTTGAGCTGAGCTCACTAATAATTCATCTGCTTTCTATTTACCAGGCTTCACTGCAGTCAAATGTAGTCAGCTGACTACGTATTTGGTCTGAAATACGAATGGCTGTGAGAATTTTAGCCCTTGATACTGCCATCCTCTATTCTAAGAAGTAATCCTCATTTATAAAAAGTCACCTTTGAATGAGCAGTCACAACACTGATAAGAATCTGCAGGACTGAACCTTATAAATGTATTTTTGTGCAGGTTATTTAGAGAGAACAAAACAAGCAGATGATCAGATTTAGACATCTGTTTTAAAGGCAACTCTGCAAATTGTCTCGAGACCAAAATAGATTATTAGCAGGAAATGGAGTTTTCTTAATATTGAATCTGATCCTGCCCTACTGAAAATCAATGTGATTTTGTCCCAGAATTTCATGGGAGAGGGACTTAACACATTTACACTGCCCAAAACCTGGCAGCATATACAAAAGCAGAGCTACAGCAACTGTCAAGAAAAAAGCTCAATTTGGATAAATCTTAAATTTCAGTGTAAAAGCATTCACACTGGAGGAAGAAATAGAAACATGGGAAGATGACAAGATGTCAGATACGAGTGGCACTGCTGTATGCACCAATGGAAACATTCAGCTTTCTGCATGATCCATGAAGTATAAAAACTAAGGGATAGAAAAGAAAAGGCAAAATATTTAGGTCCACAAGAGCGTGGTTCCATAAAGAAATGTTCACACAGAAAGAGCTGGTGCTTCCCCTAGTGTTGCTATTTTCATTTTAGTGTCTTCAAACAAAAATACCAATACTTTTGCCGATGTCAATTAAAGCTCAGAACGCTTCTGGGACACACATCCTTACTACACTCATTCTTACAGACTACAGTGACACAGAGTTTGACTCATTAAAGGCCAGAAAATGAGTCACCAAAGAAAAAGAACCCAAAAGCCCCAATCATCCCCCGTCTGTGATAACCACTGAATAACCTCTCTCTCCTCCGTCATTAGTCAGCCTTGGGAATAAAGTCACTTATCTGAAACATAAAACTATTCCATACTTGATGTTTGCCTTTTTTTGTATGTTTGTTTTTCACTGTGATTGCCTCCTAACATTTCCCAGCCTCGCACACAGACTGATGCACTTAATTTTGACAGACACAAAATCCCTCTTAAATCTGCTACAGTGTTTATACTGGGACGTATAAAAATGACTTTGCGAAACAGTCTCAAAATAGAAAACGAGATTAAAAATATTTTGCACATGAAGACTTCTCTAGGCAATGAGAGAAAGAAAAGAGTATCACAAACCTTACTCTCTTTCTCCTGGTCGCCTAAAGGGGCCCCTACAGCAGAACTACTATCTTTAATCCTACGTTCCCTTTTCAGCATGTATTTTATTTTCTTCTCTCTGCTAACAATACCATAATAGCTCCCGAGATCACCCCTAAAAAGATAGTCTAAGGTAAGACTTGTCTGTATTAGATTTGCAAAGGTTTAGAAACAGCTTGGGCTCTTTCTGTGCTAACAAACACTTAGTGGTAAATGCCTTCTCAAAGAGAGTACTGCAGCAGTGATTTGGTCAGTGTATGCGCCAGTTTGCTTAACAAGCATGAACCTTCCTGGCCTGAGAGTATTACCACAAAATAGAATCATTTTCCTAAATGGTTTCATTAAAGGGACATTGTGAGGCTGAATAGATGTTGAATGCAAATGGACAGAGTGAATTTTTAGTCATGCCAAACCAGTCTGTGGCATCAGTCACAAAGGTTTCACTGGAAAAAAAATGCCTCTATCACTTTACTGGGAGATGAACATATTTGCAATGATTCTGAAAGATTTGCTGCCACAGCTACTGTGGCTATACAGCGTTCCTCAGCCACGATCAAGCCAATTTATCAGAAGAACCCAGGACAAGTTATTCTCTGACAATGCCAAGACTTACAATCACTGTGGAAAATCATAATCATCCATTGCTTCAAGCAATTCCAGTTGAATTGCTTCCCCATCTTCTTCATCCCATACAAAGCCATAATAGGCATATCAAGAAGGAAGAGCAAGCTGCAAAGAGCAACCACAGCCTCTCCTCAAAGGGGCTTCACATCAAGCAGCTTGGAAGGCAACAGCAAGTTCTGCATTTTAACACAAACCAGGAAGAAAAGGGCCAGGAAAGCATCATTTGAGACAGCTATCACTATTTTTAATGCACAACGATGCTGCAGCACAGACTGAGCCTCCCATCCTTTGGGATTTTTTAACTTTCTCTGGAAGATGAGAGAATAGGGTCTTCTGAGGGAACTACATAGCAATTTGACATGGGCCATGTGTACTAGGATTTTTCTTCCCCTCCTTTTCCACCTGAAGCCCCCATTTGAATTTCTGAAAGACTGAAACATATATCCCTTATGTCTTCAAATTGGTAATAGTGTAGTTGAGTGACAGTGGCCTGTGACAAAAAGAGTTGATGATCTGTCCTTCATTTCTAATGCATCTACATGTACATTTTGACATAGGAGAGTTCTTCAGTCAGGTACAATATGCTTCTTTCTGAGACCTGCCCCATTAAATAAGTGCTATTACAACGTTTTCTACATATAAGGCATGATGCAGTACTAATATAATCATTCACATCAATACGATTCATCTCCTCAAACTGCAGCCACGTAAGAAGAAGATTCTCTCTAACTTCATGGAGATAAATAACCTTCTAAATGTGTCTCTGTTCCACCTAACTTGGACAGTTCTTGTAGGATGGGAAGAATTACTCTGGGACTACTAATCTCACTCCACTGACAGTAAACAGAGCCTGGACTTTCAGGCAATTTTAATTAAGGGAGATAAATATCACCTATAGTACAGAAGAGATAATTATGCACAAACACCTACAGGCACAACTTTACCGTAATTCAGTGGGATGCCTTTTTATTGTTATCAGTATTTGAAGGCACATTTCTAATGCCAAATCCATTTTCAGATAACATGGGCATAAAACCAGTTGAGAAGCATGTAGGTGTTAGAAGCGTAGGTGGGGCTTCTGCAGTTTATCTTGTTTCCACTGTAAAGATAAATATCAATGCACGGCAATACTATTGGAAGTTGTTTATCTTGCTGCTGACTTATGGCTTATTGGTCATTAAGATAAAATGATGACACAGTAAGACTTCCATACACACAGTAACCAAAGCAAAAATATACTGAGGACAAGCACATAAAAACTTTCAATGGCCTAAGGAAAAATAGTTCAGCAAATAGAATCATAGAATCATAGAATAGTTAGGGTTGGAAAGGACCTTATGATCATACAGTTCCAACCCCTCTGCCATGGGCAGGGACATCTCACACTAAACCATGTCACCCAAGGCTCTGTCCAACCTCGCCTTGAACACCGCCAGAGATGAAGCACTCACAACTTCCTCGGGCAACCCATTCCAGTGCTTCACCACCCTTACAGTAAAGAACTTACTCCTTATATCCAATCTAAGCTTCCCCTGTTTAAGTTTTAACCCATTACCCCTTGTCCTTTCACTACAGTCTCTAATGAAGAGTCCCTCCCCAGCATCCCTATAGGCCCCCTTCAGATACTGGAAGGCTGCTCTGAGGTCTCCACGCAGCGTTCTCTTCTCCAGGCTGAACAGCCCCAACTTTCTCAGTTTATCTTCATAGATGTTGTGAACAAACTCTGTTACAGAAAAAGGATAAAAGAAAGAAAAGATAGAAAGAAAGGAAGAGAAAAAAAAAAAGGCTCCCATATTTCCCTGAACTCTTCAACACCTTTCCTTCCAGCTTTCTCTACATTACAGATCCAACATGCATCTCTGCCAAGCCAGACTACGTGGTTGTACTGTAAGCTACTGTCCTCCAAGCTGGAGCCTGAAACAAAACTGAGAGACCAATAAATCATGCTACAAAAGGGAATCTCAAAAACCACAGAGAGGGCTTTTTTTTTTCCCTTCCTCTTTTGATTTCTTAGTGTCTGTTTGATTTCCTTGGCCTTATGTGATGCTTCTTGCAACGCCATTTGCCAGATCAAAAAGCCTCATCCACAAAGACAATTAATCCTCATCTTCCTTAGTGCAACTTGTACTAACTAATTGAATTTTAAATAATTTTCTTCATGAAACAGGATTGAGATTAGAAAGTGACTGAACTTTCAAGAAGTTCACCCACAATGAACTTTCCCGCTATTAAAGAGTTTCAGGATATGACCTCAAGTATCTATTGATGGACTCTGATCATTCCATACATGGATTGAACCTTCCAATTACTGTGGTAGGGTTTGCTTTTCTGTAGGCTTGACTCTGGTGTTACTTGCAATAGTAGTATATTTGTGTGATTTCTTTTCATCTGTGTAGTTAATGAATTAACAGAGCTGAACCAGGCCAGTTACTCACTGTGTCTGCCTATTTAAAGACCAAATTTGACAACAGATTGTGCTCTTAGCAATGGGATGAGAGTTTTGAGGTGGCTATACTATGGAGGAAAAAACCCAAATGAGCTGACAAATGACTACAGCATAGTCAGGGGTGGAAGAGGGACCAACTGTTGGAAAGAATTTGAACTGAGCTAGGCAGGAAGCTTTAGGTACACACAGCATATTAAGAAGATACAGGAAAAAATAATACCTTGATGAAAATAGAAACAAATTGGCATATACTACACAACATTTCACTGCTGTTCTTAACACATAGTGATCAATGCTAAAAATACATCAGAAAAAGGGGCACTCTTGGTACCCAAAAGTTTCTTACTTTCTCACTTCCATAGAAAACTTCTCAGTGGACTCACTTTGCTTTGATGATGATCACATCTATAGAGGACTTAAATCTCCAGGGTTTTCAAGACAACAATCTTAACCAAGACTCAGTTTCTTTCTGCCATGCAAATCATTGCCACTATGGCAAACCCCCAGATTTGCCTCTGGGCAAATATTCAAAACTTTCTGCTGTGACTTTTTTTTTCTGTATCTCAAATGAGTTGTTGAGAAGCTGCTCATCAGAGTAGACAGTACCATAAAATCATAGAATCACAGAATAGTTAGACTTGGAAAGGACATGAAGATCATCCAGTTCCAGCCCCCTGCCATGGGCAGGGATGCCTCACACTAGACCATGTTGCCCAAGGCTCCGTCCAACCTGGCCTTACTCCCAGACCTGTGCTCCCAGATTTTAGATGCAATTACTCCAGTCTGCACTCTGGAAGTGAGAAGAAGTTGGACAGAAAATCTCAGTAAAAATAAACTCAAAAGGAGTCTGAGACAATTTTTCACATTAATTTCCAGGATCCAAGGGGTCTCTGTACCATGTTATATACAACTGCAGTATGAACTGCCCTTTATAATTCAAATGAGTTAGTTTGCCTCCTATACCAATACCTGTCAATGTTTTAGCATAAAAAAAAAATGAAGATATTAGGGCTTCTGGTGACCTCAACATAAGAAGGACATGGAGCTGCTGGAGCAAGTCCAGAGGAGGCTACGAGGATGATCAGGGGCTGGAGCACCTCCCATATGAAGATAGGCTGAGAAAGTTGGGGCTGTTCAGCCTGGAGAAGAGAAGGGTGCATGGAGACCTCAAAGCAGCTTTCCTCAGGACGCTGGGACTCTTCACTAGGGACTGTAGCAATAGGACAAGGGGTGATGGGTTCAAACTGAAACAAGGGAAACTCAGGTTAGATATAAGGAAGAAGTTCTGTACTGTGAGGGTGGTGAGGCACTGGAACAGGTTGCCCAAAGAAGTGGTGAATGCTCCATCCCTGGCAGTGTTCAAGGCGAGGTTGGACAAAGTCTTGGGCAAAATAGTTTAGTGTGATGCGTCTCTGCCCATGCCAGGGGGTTGGAACTGGATGATCTCAAGGTCCTTTCTGACCCAAACCATTCTGTGACTCTATGCTTCTATAATTCTTTTTCAGATGGCATCTGGTTGGTTAGTGTGAAAATGCTATAGCAGTTGTTCACACTCATTTTACATTTAGTCAAAATTAGCCTTTTAGATTTCAAAATACCCTACATTTCTCCCATCTATCATTTTCTTCTTTGATACTATTTCCAAGGTGATGGAAATTTCAAGCAGAATACTGTTAACCTCAAAAAAATCAAGTATTGGGAGAGTGTATTAAGCAGAACACAGAAACCAAATAGATTTTTGAAGAGTTGTAAAAGGCAATAAGCAAACTGGATTAAAAGATAGTTGGAAGAAAAAAAATAAGATTGAGTTGTAAAAATGAAATATGATTTAGGTCCAGCACTTGTTGAAAAAGAGTGCAGGATCTAGACCTTGCAGTGTGACAAAAAGTAAAGATAATGCTTAACATTAAAATAATAGTTTCCATTTCAATTTGTGTGGGTACAAGTAAATTTAAAACATGTTATGCCTTCACAGTGCACTTTGCCCACACAAATCTCTTTTAAACGAAGACAAAAGTGATCCAGAACACAATTCGCCTTCTGCAACACCGAGTCACTGAGCCAGGTATAAAGCTTGAGGGCTCTGGATTCTCAGGTCTGCGTTTAGGCCCCAGAATTAAATGACATCATCTCTTTTTTCATGTTCTTAAATCTAACTTTAAAAATATCTGCTACCTCAGGGTGCCCTGTTTTATATTGTCACAGACAGAAAAATTTTGTAGGTTATCTGCTTTTAACTCCTTGCTCTGAACTCAAAGGCTGGCTGAGGCAGGGCTGCAAAATAGCACAGAACCAGAAAATAATTACTGATAATCAGAAAGCTTCCTGCTTCCAGCTGGGATAGAAGAAGAGCAATGACAGCCTTTTCCATGGCACTTCACTATCTAACTTTCCATTTGTGGTCTGGATCCGTATGTGACACACGTGATTTAAAGATAATTGAAAATCTGTATTCAAAGAGAGAGTACTGAAAATCTGGTATCTTTTGTCAAAAATATTTCAGAATATTTCAAAGAGGTGAAACCCAGGAGGTGTAGCCAATATTTTCATTGACAATTTAAATTTAGGGAGGGCAGGAAGTATAAATAATAAAGGAAAACTGATTTAAACTGGATGGTGCTAGTGTTAGTTTGGAGCACATGAAATAAAATTCAAGGGGATTTTGATAACTCATCCCCAAAATCAGTAAAATGCAGTTTACTGAAGGAGATGATAGAATACTAATCTTCAGCAAGAGAGAGCAAATGTAAATATCCAGTGACTAAAAAAATCCAAACGAACCCAAAACCCTGCCTTAGGGACCAGTAGCTCTCTGTTAGCACATTGGCTAACCAGGCATAAGAGGCTTGTATATCAAATACCCACACATCCCTCTCAGCTGTACTAACATAGGCAGGGCAGTTCGCAAGGGCATCGCTCTGTTGCATGCAGCATTGCTGGCATTATAGCATGATAGCATGAACACTAGGTTTGGGTTTGGCCCACGCATTGAGATTCAGCACTGGTCAGAGGATGGTAACAAGACAGGTGAAAGGCTTTCACCTTGCCAAGGGAAAATATGGAGGGAGTGTGCTTACTTACGCTAGAAAACAGAAAAAGGTTGTGAGTGGGAAGGGTAACCAGCAAAAAGGTAACACAGAAAGGTTTTGAAACAAGATGGGATTGGAGACCTCAGGGGGGCTCAAACATTCAATGTGAATCTTGTGTTTATTACATCTTGAATGTCTGTTTCAGGTAGACTGTATTTAAATCAAAGTTCCCAGAGAGATGTAAATTCCCATTTCTCATATCAATTTTTAATGCCCTTCCATTATTAAACCAAATTTTATTCCACGGAGCTTTGCCTCTAAAATTAATCAAAAGATTTTTGTCGTATTCCAGATGAAGCAAACACAGAATTCCAGGAGCCTAACACAGAAACCAGACTTCTAAAAATAGACTGTGCAGAGCCTGATTTGCTGCAGTTGCTGAGTGGGTAGGTCACATATCACATCTCTCTTGGCTGATCAGCATCGGTCAGGTGTTGCTTGAAAGGCAGCCCAAGAGGGAAAGCAAATAGGTTGATTCAGCAGAGAGCTCAGAAACATGCACGGGTATGATGAGAAATACCAGAAACTCCACAAAACAGTGATATCTCTATACATTTGAAAACAGTTGGAGGTTGCTTTTATTTCCCTGCCTGTTTACCACTCTGAATCCAAATGCTAAAAATAAAACTTGCTAGTTATGAACAGGTGGGAGTCAGATCTCCATCCAAAACAAAAATATACCCTATACCATCTCTTTTGGTCTTCTCAATTTGGGCAAATTAATTCCTGTCAACAGCACAGATATTTTGCATGAGCAAAAATAACAGGAGCTACAGCTGGGAACATAGAAACTAATGGCCCATGCCCAAGGTCTCCGCTCTGTGCTGGAGGCAAAGCTCAGCAGAAGACCATGAAAGGGGCTTTCTGGTTTTGGAGAACCAGCATCGAGGCATAAATGATCAGCACAGCAGCACACAGATGCTTTGGCACGAGTCAGCGAAGGGATAATGATGTAGGGGACACAAGAGTGGGGTACAAAAGGTGTTTGCAGATACAGAGCAGTTGTTTGCCTGTGCCTCCTAGATTGTTTGTGGGCTTACACAGAGCTGCTGCTCACATCCGAGAGATTCACGCTATGGATTTTGTTGAAAACAGGTTACATATGCCATCCCAATCCCCTTTTGCAATGCCTGTTTCGGTATGTGACAAAAAGCACATATGAAGAGCAAGATACCTTTAGTGAGATCATCTCCCTGAGAGATGAATTGGGTCCAAAAATCAATCTTCTCATTAATTATTTGTATTAACAGAAATGGTGACACATCAAAGAATTTACTTTGGCTTCTTATGTGCCATCCTCAGGGGACAGCCTTCAGCACAGTACCCAGCAGAACACTGTGAAGCTTTAAAAGAGGAAGTCAGAGGCTGCTTTTGGGGGCCTTCCTCCAAGGCTACAGGGAGGCAGCAGCTCCAAGCACCTGACATGCAATCACTGAGCTTCACTTGCTGCTCCCACATCCTTTTCCATCAACCATGCACTCAAAAAGGACAGTCATCCTTCAATGCGCTGCTTTAGAAATAGAGAGGGGGAAAAAAGAACATTCATAACCTTCACACTGCAAGTTTGTTCCAGAAATGTTCTTTTGTGAGACTATGAATAAAAAGGAGAGGAAAAATGTCCATGGATGTTACTTTCATCTTACATAAGGAACACATAACACCCTCTGTCTGACTCCATCTTGGCTAGACGAGACTATCTTTCCTCAATGTATGAGACAGTATAGGAGTTAGATCACATGCCTGGATCAGCTCCAGCTTCAATCCAAAGTTGTTCTTGACACAAAACCAGACAAAACTTGGCAGTGCTATCTCCCAAACTTGGGTTCAGTCCCAAGCAAAATTCTAAATGAAACACAAGGTCCCAAATCTGCATGGAGCAAACCAAAGAAAACGCTGGCACTGATGCCAGTGAAACAAGCGGCCAAGTTTTGCTGATATCCACATAGCACTTCTCTTTCAGCTACCCACAAAGAATTAATACTGCCTTGTGCGGGCTTTCTGCCCTCTAATTGTACCTAAAACCAGTGACAGAGATGTCAAGGAAAGGAAAACTGATGTTAATTTTCATGGCACATGTGTCCACCAGCCACTGCACACAGAAGAAGTTAGAGCAAACCCACACTGGGCAGTGGTGAAAATCACAGAATGAGAAGCAAAAGGAAGATTTGAAGCATAACTAAATAGTTGATCACATCAAAGGAAACAGCCGAATTTTAGCTTGTGAGGATGGGAGTGATCACTTCTTGCATTGTCTCTACTTAGGACATACGACTGGGGCTTAATCTTTACTGAACATTTCCTGCGTGATTAGGCTAAAATCACTTAAATCATGACACCTTTGCTCACATCAAGTAGGACTGTTTATGCACAGTGCAGCTATGCAGAGGTTGAAACAATGCTCTGAATGAATAATTGCCTCTTGATTCTCTCCATGATTCAGTCTTCACTCCTCCCTGAAACATAAGGCACGACTGGTACCCACCAAAGACAAGACAGCATCTTGCATGTGTAAGTGCTGTGAAATCATTGCATGGATGATGCTGTATGGACACTAAATAATCCTATGACAAGCTTTTTCCTCAAATACACATGCATTTTCATTAGTCTAAACTAAATGGTGACCAGAGGACGAAGTCAGACCTCTGTGGACAAGCAGTCAGGCAGATGATGCTGTCAGCACACTGGTTTACAGACTGGGAGGAAATTTTTCATTCCCTGGAAGTGGGCAGAGAACCAGTAACTCATTTTCCATGTTGTGGTTATTATGCCCAGTGCTCAATGGGTATTGTGTTACATGAAGCCTCTATAGCAACGGCTTAGATGCCTCGTTCCTGTTTGCTCTGTCAGCGGCAATAATTGCAAAGACCCCCAGGGCTTGGGAGTGTTTAGATCTGAATGGGAAATACAATAGTGGACTCAGTAAAAGTAAAATAATAGCCAAAGAGAGCACCAAATAAATATGAAAACAACAGTATCATGACACCCTTCCAGTTCCATAACAGCAATTACCCCAGTGGCAACCCAGCTCCTCAAAAAAGCATTATTTGGTTCTTATTAAAAGTACCTTCCACCATCCACGGGAATTGCTCCTGAGCATTGTAGCAACATCACAACACTGCACACACCACTGAGGCTCTGCTTGTAGGGAGCCCCCTTGTTCCTTGAGCAGCAGGTTTGGAAAAGCTGATGAGGACTTGGAGCATGACTCTCCCCTTCCAGGGGCAGGAAAACCTCATCTCTATATCACGGTTTTCAACTGCTGTAAATCCGTGAGGTCTAAACAGACACACAATGAGTATAGAGCTGAGGGGAGAAAATAGGCTGGGATAATTTGACGACACACTCTAACTTAAACACATTTCTGTCTACCGTAAGTAAAGCAGAGGACTTGCACTTCACTCAGAGTCCACCTGACAAATACAGCATCAGCATAAACATTCAAAATAATAGTAATACTAATGGGGAATACAGAGTTATAGTGAAAAGCATATCTGAAGGATGGTGTCTACAAGAACAAATACTGTCTGGTGATATACAGCAACCCAGCAACCTATGGATCCTTCAGACCACAGTATGTAATAGAAAATTCATTCTTTTGGTTTGCAGAAAGCCAGAGCCTCAGAACTGATAGCTAAGAGAAGCAAACAACAACTGCAGAGCTGAAAGCAGGCAGACAAATATGCCCTGCAATGGGTTTGTATTTCAGATAAGTGAAACAGCATGTTGAATGAAAAATGGCTCTTTGGGGGCAAATTCTTCAAGCCAGGTTGTGAATCATAGCATCATAGAATAGTTTGGGTGGGAAGGGACCTTTAAAGGTCATCTAGTCCAACCCTCCTGCAATAAGCAGGGACATCTCCAACTAGACCAGATGGTTCAATGTAACCTTGAATGCTTCCAGGGGTGGAGCACCTACCACCTCTTTGAGCAACCTGTAAAAGAATTCATTACAAAAGCTCGTGTCAAGGGCTGATTCCCAATAGGTCACAGCAAGGAAGCTGCTCTGCTACATACAAAACCTTGACTCAGAATAAGGTCATCTATGAATGATTTAGGACCAAGTGGCTCATGATTAGGTGCTATGCTACAAGTGGAGATGTGGTGATGCATCTCCCCACCCCTTCGGTCCGAACCGTCAGTGGTGCTCTGCATAGGGCTTGCCTCCTGCAGGGCATGTAGCAGGCTATCACAACCCCACTGAGGCGCAGGCAGCACTGTGGTACTGCTACATCCAGATGGGATTCTGACTTAGAGTTTTAGCCAAAAGCCCATAGATGGTAGCCTCATGCCAGGGGCTCCTCAATCAAGCACACACACTGGGGGGTCTGAACCTGCAGCTCCTCTTGCACTGAGCAGCATTGCTATTGCAAAACACATCATCAGAAGGGTAAAACCTGTCTCATGACAGTTTAATCCCATCTCACATTCCCTATTAGCAGGTGGACAACCCTGTGCTTGGTGAACTCTGCTTCACGGTGATGGGAAGAGACAACACTGAAGGATCAAAAAACAACATTGTTGTGAACACGTGGATGCCACAAGCCAGTTATCCTCACAGTAACTTTTTGGACACCTCCCGCTTAAAACCCCAAAAGCCAGAAGTGAAGCCCTACTTTTATAGTCCGAATACAGACCTATTTACCTTCCATTTCTAATGTCTATAAAAGCTCCTTCGAGAGCTTGTGCACTAAATATAAGTTATTTGCTACACCTTAAATTAGCAACTCTAAAATCCCCAAATCTCTTATCTCTACAAAACATACATATTCATATATCCTGTCATATATATCCACAGGTGTAAAGAAAACAAGACCTGACAAACCTTTGCATCCTAAACGAAATTTGCCTGGTTGTGTTTGCAGGAACACAGACAACTGTTTCACCCAATACCTTATGGAGGAGGAATCAAAAAACATGGATGATTGAACAGCAGTCAAAGAACGAGAAAACTGGTTGAACTCTCATGTTCATTTTCTCCTGTCTATGCAGTTGAAAGATCTACCAATAAAACTAAAAGATAAAAATTGATACGATAAAGCAGCACACACAGACTCTAATTCAATTAACCTGCAGAACTCCCTGCCATCAGTTTCAAATCAGGGCAGATTTTCATGTGAATTAGTATAGTATTCACCATATCACTCATTAAATTTGAAATGTTTGAGTAGCTTATAGCACCAGAGAGTAAACTGATGGTTGTCTTTGGTCAAAAAAACTGCAGCAATGTTCTACCAATATTAAACAGTAATTCCCTTAGACACGTTTTTCCTCTGCTACAAATATTTAGCTTTGGTCATTGCTGGAGCAACACCAATTTGATCCTGAAAAGATGGGCTGCTTTATACACAGTGACTTAAAAAGGGGTATGTATATAAGTAGAAGAATCTAAGAGGAAAGTTTTGCAGGCTCAGGAGTGGCGATCTACCCCCAGCCTGTGCTGAAGTCGTAACGTATGCTCGACCAGGTTGTGTTGCTGCACTGTACATGGCAGGCAGTGAAGGGGGCTGAAATGCCAAATTTCATTGAGATTCTCCAGCAGCTGCTGTAAAAGGAATTAGCATGAGAAGCAGAGCACAAAGCTATCAGGAGAATGCTCCACAAGTGAATAGAAATTGAAGAAAAATGAGCTCCTTGTGAAATATTGCAATCACTTCTTTAAGCAATAAAGAGACGGTTAGTTAAATAATAGACTAGAACAACTCCAATAAAATAAAAACTGTCAAAGTACCCTTTTTAAAGTTGCTACATAATCTTCCAATTTTGCTTTCATTAGTAAACAGTAACAGATGATCAGATTTTATCATCATCTTGTCTGGACAATGTCTTACCAGCATTTGAATACATTAGAAAATGAAAGAATACTGGAAGAAGAAAATTTAATATAATTACCACTTTCTGAAAATAGCTTGTGCACAACATTCACTTTATATAGCTCAGATAAAGTGAGAAAGAAATCAAGGATGGAGAGACTGTTTCCTATTTAAGACCAGATCCAAACAGCTTGTCCTAACCATCCCTTTGGCACCCACTTCCCTTCCCTGTGTGTTGAATCAAATGAGCAAAAATAAACGTGCCAAAAAACTGGCACGTTATTGCCTGACCAGGAGCCTTAATTAGCCCAAGGATGATCTGCCTTCACCAGCTACAAACCTTGAGCTAAGATGATTCCTTTCCCACAAGTGCCTTTTCCTGCACAGAGAGAATGAAAGGACAGAAAGAGATTTGCACTAAATTGTGTCCGCTGCCATATAGGCTTAAATCTGTCTCCCCCCCTCTCCCCACCCAAAAGGTTGGTCCCTGTGTCTTCGAAAGCACAGCTCATGGTCAATTCACCCTTCTCACCCCTTCCAAAGTGGCCCCAGTGCAATATACAGCAGAAGCCATTCCCTTGCATGATGCTCTCCCATACATACACAGAGAATACCTTTACCTGCAAGCAGTAAGATTAAGAATTGCCCAGTTTCCTGAAAAAGCTATGCTCACTGTCCCATGTCCTGCACCATCGCTCCTTCAATCATTTTGGCTCCCACCCAGCCTCTTGTGAACCTCTCAGTGACACAAAACTCCATCTCTGGCCCATAGAGATCTTCACCTGTGCCAGCTTGTAGGAACATAATTATTTTTTGAGAGTTCTGTCTTATTTCAAATACTGGTGAAATCAACCACTATGTTGAAAAATTACTGGGGACAGGCACACAGACAGCACTGCAGATACTAATTTCCTTAGGAAATAAAGCTAAACCCCAGCTTCCTGCCTATATTGCTAGGCAAAAGTCCCGCTTCCTTAAACTCATGTGCCTCTAGCTCTATCTACAGCAATACTAACATGTGGCTGCCCCATCCCTGGCAGTGTTCAAGGCCAGGTTGGATGGGGCTTGGAGAAAGCTGCTCCAGTGGAAGGTGTCCCTGCCTGTGGCAGGGGGCTGGGACTGGATGAGCTTTAAGGTCCCTTTCTCTGGGTCACCATCTCTGCACAGGGAACTTTCATTTATTCAGTACTGGAAAGGTTCCCCACTCTAGCGAAGGCGCAATGAAATCCAGTAGCAGAGGTTAAGCCCTGAGAAATTAGAATAGGAAATGAAAAACAAATCATAGGGGTGGTTGATTTTTGAAGGGTGTGGAAAATTTGAAGCAAAATCTGGTATCCTTCTGAAAATCCTGCAGTCCATCAATCAGAATTTACTGGCCACAGCAGCTCTCCCTCAGACCTTTCAATCATCAGATGTGTGCGAAGAAAGAGTGAGGAGAAGCAGGATGCCTTAAAGGAGAATGTTGCTCTGGTGAATGAATCTGCAAAAGTATTTCACATGCAGTATTTTCTTGATGTTCCTTGAAAATAGGATATGGCCAATGGCAGACCCTCCTGTGCCTCAGCACATGATGCCAGTGATGCTATTGAGCACATAGTGCCACAGCAGAACCCTGAAAACCTGCATTAGATTTAGAACCATGCCACTGGTATGCAGGGCAAAGTGGTGGCTCACTCCATGCTTTGGTTTCACCACTCATCAAGTGGTGAAGGATGACCTTGATGTCTTATGTTCAGTACTTCAAGATCAGTCTTGCTGAAAAAAGTTCTTCTAAAGTGATGTTACTGTTAACCCAGGAAACGTTTTCATCGGTTAATTGTAAATCTTCAGTACTAAAGGTAATTTTCTGTCACCTCTAAAATAATAGGCTCGCACTGTGACAGGTATCTGCTTTAGAAATGAAACACCTTACTCAAGTGAAGGCAAACCCCTTTGAAATGAGAACAAAAAGCTCACTTTTTTCTTTTTTTTTTTGACTGCCAAATTCTTTAAATGCTTTTTTTTTCTCTGCTGAAATCGAGAATTTAAAAAAATTGAAATTATGTATCTCCAGTTTTATCAATGGGCGCTTTAGATTTCTTTTTTGAAAGGTTGCTTACTTGCCACCCCCTGCTCCAAAGAGGATATAAAAGACTCCTGCTGCATTGATAATCTACATGTCAATTGTTAGGAATAAATTTCAGGGAAGATTAGATGGCACATAACTTACTGGGAACCACTCTGCAGGATTGCAGGCAAGGTTAAAGTAATGTCCTTTCAACAGGACAAATAACATATCCATTCACTACGAGTCAATCCTGTCATGTTACCTCATTTTAATCAGCCCTTTGATGATATAATATTCATGTGGAAATTGGGCAAAAAATACCCCCTGCCAAGGTGACTGGAGACATAAAATTGAAAACTTTATTTTGCATATTTTAAGATCAGGTTTTGTCCTGAAATAATAGAGCATATTAATTGAATTTCATGTGGGGAAAAGAGAGAATGAAAACAAGCAGAGGGAGGAAGGAGATGGGCTAGGAGCTATCGCCTCTCCATCAGTGATTAACCAGGCCAGGCTAAAGCTAATATGATCTTCCTGCACTCCTCAGAAGCAGAGCACTGTTATTTAGCACCTTCTGCTGCATTAAAACAATAAAAATGAAACATTAAAATGTTGGATATTGGAACAACAACAAAAAAATACAGGCAGCCAAGTCAGTTCTTGAACTGGGTCTCAGGTGGGGAGGTGGACAAATGTGTCACACACACGTTTGCCCAAGAGAAGACAATATTGCCTGTGGGGATGGGTAAGGGGAGGAGGATTTCCTCTACCTGTAATCCCATCCACACAGCAAAAGTCAGATGTCTAGGGAGATGCCATTAGGAAGGAGAAAAAGCATCTTGGTCTCTTTGAAAAAGATCTTCATTGACTTTGTGTCCTGAAGCCACGCACAGCCATGGCATTACGTAGTCTCATACTATTCCCCAACAGGTCTCGTTCTCAGCTTCCTCTGTTTACAAATCAAAACAGGGTATTCTATGTTGTTCAGCCTACAACCAGAGAAATATCAGCTGCCAACCTTCCCCCACCAGCAGTCCATCCTCATCCCTGCACTGAGTTGCTAAGAGATACAACCGAGCTGGCAACTGTGCTGCTGATACGGGAAGTGGAGCAGGCACACAGCTTGATCTTTTGCTCCCATATTGGCTGTGCTGTGCTGCCAGTAATAAACATTTGTATCTGTCAGGTTATTAAATTGATCTAAGTGAAAAGAATCAGAGGGGACTGAGGCTGTGATAAGGACAGAGCAGTTCTCCAAACTGCAAGTGCATGCTAAGGACATCCCCCTTCTTCCCCAAATCCTTCAACCAAATGCACATAACCTTTTGACAATCAAACTCATCTAAGGCTCAGCATGCTCATCTTCCACAAGCATATGGATACATCAATATTATGCAGACCAGGGCCAGTATTGGCAGTTCCATACCAGTGGTTATGTGAAGTTTTAAGCCGCTTTTCGAAAGGGCATTTTGTCTAGAATAACTGCAGCAGTACTTTGGACTTTTTGCAGCTGAACTGAAATAGATGAGGGGCAATAGCCAGCCTATTAGAACAAAACTGAACATCACATTGCGTATGAAAAAAAATTACAAGAATGATCTTTTTCTGCTTTTCTATGCAATAATTCTAGTCTAAGTCACCATAAAAGCCAGCAAAGAACATTCTCATTCAGAAAAAACAATCTTGAAGGAACTGAACTTTCTCATTTCCAGGGAAAAAGAGCCCCTACTTGCTCTAGCCATCTTCATTTTACATGGGTAAAAAGAAACTATCTGACCATAGCCAGAATGCTGCTAATGAGCCTGAACTTTTCACAAATGATTACAAGGGATGCTTCAAGGGGTCTGTACAGGAGCTGATATTTCCCATCCTTATCTGGCTGATCAGACACAATGCCCATGGCAGGGGGGTTGGAACTAGATGATCTTAAGGCCCTTTCCAACCCTAACTCTTCTATGACTCTATGATTCTATGTGAAATTTTCAAGTTTGAAAACTGGGGAGGGTGATCGGTCAGGATGATGGAGGATTTTGCCATTCAGAGGGACATCCAGAAGCTGGAAGAACGGGCTGCCAGAAACTGCACAAGCAAAGTCCTGCATTTGGGAAGGAACAACCTCAGACAGGTACCCAGGGAGCAACAGCAGCTAAGTGCATGCTGGACTGCCTTCCTGAGAGCGCAGTCTGCAAGTCAACTGGAAGTGAGTATTCTCCTCTATTCACCTGCCTCACCCAGGATATGAAGTCCACTTTTGGGACTCCCCCAGTACAAAATGGCATGAATCCACACGGTTGGGGGCTGGAGCACACAATGTACACTGAAAGACTTAAAAAACTGGAAGAGGAGGCTATCCTCAATATCCCTACATAAGCAGAGCTTACAGAGAAGACCAGGCCAGATTTCCTCAGAGGTGCACAGCAGGGCAAGAGGCAATGGTTACAAGTTGTAGTGAAGGAAATCTCTATCAAAGACATGGAAGAATATACCAACACTAAGGAAAAAGTGTGGACTCTTCATCCTTGGAGATTCACATAACTTGCTGAAGTTTGGTCTGACCTATCTTGGAGATTAGGCTTCCTCTGAGCAGGCAGTACGACTACATGGCTTCCAGAAGCCCCTTCCAACCAAACATTTTCTCTTATGCTCAACATCTAGGTTTGTACTCATGCACAAGGCAGGCAAATGGGTCAGGTTTCCATCATGACTTTTCAATGAGAAAGAGATAGGCGTATAACTTATAATTGGCATGACTTATCCACATCTTTCAGAACTCCAGAAGTGGGGGGATAGGAGGAAACAAAAAACCATTAAAGAAGAGCTTTAAAGAAGTTCATTAAAGAAGAGATGAGGTGGCCTCCTTGTTTCTTCTGGTTTTAAGAGAAAGAGCATCATCAGCTCCCCTGAAGGAGACCTCAGTATGACTAAAAGCAGCTGATTCGTTGTGACTCAGTTCCCAGTTTTCCCTCTGGGGGAACTGAGAAATAAAATATAGAGGTCAATAGCAAGCACATAGAGAATTACAGACCCACTCTTCATAACAGCAGCTGCATTTCTATTTCACTGTCATGCTTAGATCACTTTGAAAACTAGCACCCCTACTATGCATCCTGCTGCATACCATAAGCTCACTGTGCAGCAGTACCACTTTAGTAGCCAAGTGATGTTAGAATAGCACTCCTACTTTTCAAGTTGAAAAAACAGAGATCGAAAAACTGAGGGGTTTCAAGGTAAGGGTGACGGATTCCAGATCTCATGGTTAGCAATGGAAGGCTTTATGAAGAACAGCACATAGGAACAAACCTGAGAAGAATTACAAAGCAGTATGGTAGTTTTATTTAGTTAGCTCAGGTAATCATTTCACTACAGGCTAGGCTGGGGAGCAACGCCTCTAACTGTGCTGCAAGTGAGACATCTTCTATTGTACTTTTAAATGTAAGTAATTAGGCATCTCCATGCTTTGCTAAGCCAACAACCTTCTGACAAAAAGAAATATTTACTCTAAAGCATGAAAAAGTTTTCGTGATAGTATCTTATTTCCAGTATTTTGCTTCAATAATACTCATGTCATAATGACCTCAACAAAGGCTTAACAGAGAATTCACACACAGCAAACAATAAAGCTTCCCTGAACTTAGACTATCTAGAGTCAGATTAACTCCTTTAAAATACTCAAAAGAAAAGCAAAATAATTGTAGAAACAGTCACTGATAAAGTACGGAGAAGGACTGCAATATGGCAACCAGAAAAGGAAAGTTAACTCTTCAAGTATTTGTGCCCCTTCTCCTAAGACTACTAATTGAGACAGTAATTTGGGTGGCAAAAGTAAAACTGCTTCTCTTTTTTTTAATCATAGAGACACATACCTGAAGAACAGTAATTGGGGGTAGGCTTTTAAGAAGTTCCTGAGGCATTAAGGAGATCAATGAAATACAAATTCACAAAGGGGAAAGCCAAGCAAAACAACCAACAAATCGAAATCCCAACAGTTTCAGTACCTTGCAGCAGCCATCCTCCAAACTTGAAGTAAGAAGCAGCTGAATTAAGAGTTGGTCATTTCTTTGCAATACTTTTCTCACTTGGATGACAACCTTGTCTCTACACTGCAGAGACAAGGATTTGATGGATGGACCACTCAGTGGATAAAGAATTGGCTGGATGGTCACACTCAAAGAGTTGTGGTCAAGGGCTCAGTGTCTAAGTAGAGTTCAATGGTGGGTGGCAACATGGTCTAGTGTGAGGCATCCCTGCCCATGGCAGGGGGGTTGGAACTAGATGATATTAAGGTCCTTCCCAACCCTAACTATCCTGTGATTCTATATGTGGCATTCCTCAGGGGCTGGAATCAGGATCAGCACTGTTTAACATCTTCGTTGGCAACATGGATGCTAGGATTGAGTGCGCTCTCAGCAAGTATGCTGATGACACTAAGTTGCATGGTGTAAGGAAGAGATAACATTCAGAGGGACCTTGCCAGGCTTGAGAGATAGGCTAGTGCACACCTCATGAAATTTAGCAAGGCCAATTGCAAGGTCCTGCACCTGGCTCAGAGCAATCCCAACCACAAATATGGGCTAGGTAGAGATTGGACTGAGAGCAGCCCTGAGGAGAAGGGCTTGGGGGTGGGTGGCTGACAAGAAGCTGAACATGAGCTGGCAGTGTATGCTCGCAGCCCAGAAAGCCAGCTCTATCCTGGCTGCCTCAAAAGGAGCGTGACAGCAGGTTGAAGGAGGCAACTCTCTGCTCTCATGAGAGACCCCACCTGGAGTACTGTGTTCAGCTCTGGAGTCCTCAACATAAAAAGAAGGACATGAACCTTTGGAGTGACTCCACAGGAGGCCTTGAAGATGCTGTGAGAGCTGAAGTAGCTCTGCTCTGGAGCCAGCCTGAGAGAGCTGGGCTGGAGAAGATAAGGCTCCTTAAGGGGAGACCTTAGAGCAGCCTTCCAATACCTACAACAAATCTGAAGAGGGAATTTCAGAAGGACATGTGGTGACAGGACAAGGGGTAATGGGTTTAATCTGGGAGAGGGCAGATTTAGATTAGGTGTTAGAAAGTTCTTTACTGTGAGGGTGCTGAGGCGCTGGCACAGGGTGCCCACAGAGGAGCTGTGGCTGCCCACCCATGGCAGTGCTCAAGGCCAGGTTGGACACAGGGGCTTGGAGCAAGCTGCTCTAGTGGAAGGTGTCCCTGCCCGTGGCAGGGGGTTGGAACTGGATGAGCTTTAAGGTGTCTTCAAACCCAAACCATTCTCCAATAGTATAATCATGGAACATGTATCATTTTAATGAAAGATGTCTCATAAAGAGACATAACTAAATGTCTTTCTTTTGATCCAAACTTGAATTTTCACAGACTATATGATGCTATAAAACACCACATATACAGGTCTTCCATACAGGGATCTCTAGTCAAAAGCTCCTAAAAAGGCAGTCTGAAAACAGTAAAAAGGAAACAAACACAACTTCTTTGTAATAAAAGAGCACTTGAAGAGCACCCAAAGGAATGTTATTTCTATATTGGCAGAAGAAAACTGAAAGAAAAATCAAAGTATAAAAACAAAATGAAAGTTTTTCATTTTTTTATTGCATGTACGCAATCCATCATAACTCTTCTACTAATTTTAACTGGTGAGTCAGAGAAGTGTCACTGCTCTATTGACTAATCCATCTGGACCATCAAAACAGCTTTAGTTCCGTTATTCACTTATTTTGTTAAGTAAGTGATTAATTAGTTGGGTTATTGCATTTCTCTCCCCTTCTCACCCTTATGTTCTTAAAGGTGTCCAGGGACTCAAAACTTTCATTCAAACCAGAGAAATCCTTTGGTTTTTCATCTGTGGACAGACATTTCCTTTAACTCATCTCCCCGACAGTAATATCAAAGTGAGCTGGAAATTTAGGAAGAAAAGTAACATGAACATTTTCAATGACCTGCTCTAAAACTTTGAGACTAAAATTAGACATACAGTTCTGAACAACTGATGCTTCAGCACCAATAATATCTTTAAATTGCTTGTGTGACCTGAAACAATTAAAACAGGGCAAAGCCATGAATGCAATTCCTCCTCCTGTGCACTACTTCCTTTACTGTACTCATACACAAAGAAGCATGATGACTTCAATTTGAATTAAAGGATTAACAACACCATGGAACAAGAACTGGGTACTAAGGAGGAAGGATTTGTGAAGGCAAACCAGCCACCATCCATCTTAAAACTCTAGCCAACCCCAGTTACTCATGCAGTCCTTGTTGTCACTCCTTTATTAGAAGGACTCATCCTCTTGCTAACATGATCAGACAGGAAAGTTTATATCAAAGCTATAAAAAGTAATGACATTTTAAGAAAACTGAGGCCTATTAATTTTTCCACGAGCTAAAATAGGCCTTTGAAGCACAACCCAAAATTAGATGCACTCGGCACAACTTTCATCTGTACCACTCTGGGTCCCTACAATTTATACAGAATATTAAGAAAAAGTATCCTAAAATCTTGAAAGTAGGGCAGTTGTTATCCATGCAGGGGGAAAAGTAGCAATGCTGGGTTCAAAAAAGGAGGGGAAAAGAAGAAAACCTTCTTAGTCCTGAAATGAAATTTTAGACAGCAAATTCTTCTCTATTTCCTGCAGAATTAGCTCTTCAAAGGCCATCTTCTTGCTCTTCGGGTGACCTTTCTGATGTTACATTTCAGTGCCTGCCCTGAAGGATATCTTTTTAATATCTTGTTAAACAGGAAGGGAAACGTGCAATGAGCAAAACACTCCAAAATGGAGGCACTTCTGCTTCAGTAAATATTTTGAGGATATAAAAAGTGCAAAAAAGGGTCTCTTTCTTCCAAAGGCCAAAGACATTTATAGAGTGCTTTTTACCCGTGCGCCAGGAAACTGCTTTTTATACAGCAAAACAAGTGATGTTTCACTGATTGCTGCACATATTTTCAAAGAGAACATCTTTATTAATACAACTAATACCACTATTTTAAACTAAACAAATAGTGGCCAATCCCTTAAAGTCTTTGAACACAGTCTGACATTTAATTAGGGATTCCAGAATGCGGTAGGAAAGACTCCCCAGTCAAGTATTAAATTCCATGACCAGTATTGCTATGAAATAATATGCTGATCCCATCCACCTGTAACGAACAGAAAACCAACTTTTTCAATAACATATAGAAGATGTTCTTTCTTATCCTCATTTTTCCTGCAGTGAGAATTTGGATATGCTTCTTCTCATCTAATAACGGTTTCTGTGGTTCTTCCCCTTCCGTGGGACACAGCAAACTTGAAAGTCTCTTTTGTCTAAAAATTTTGTGCTGTATTTCCTGCAGGAGGCATCAAATTAATTGCATTCAGTTAGGCTGCATTTCTTGGGTATCTTTTCATTTGAAGAAGACGAGGGCTAAGATTAACAGGCAAGCAGAACACTGCTTACTATTTTAAAGGCTTTTTAATGAGAAAAAAGTCAGATTTTGACACTGGAACAGTGCTCTAGTGAGAAAGTTTATTTTAAAACTATATAATCAGGAAAAACAACAATGCAAGGTCTTTAGCACACAAGATTTCTAACTCCCCACTTTCATCTTTTCTGATCTGTTCAGTAGCAGCAAGTGCCTAGTGTGGTCGCTTCTGCTCAAGTGTGCTTGACAGGAAGACTGTCAGGTTAAAAATGGTTTTTAAAGATAACTTTAAAAATAATTCATTCCCATAAATCACTGGGACAGCCAGGGAAGAGAAGCAGAAAAGGGAAGGGGAAGAATTTACCACCCTGCATGCTCATATAGCAGCTACTTAGAAATAGCAGGATGGTAAATTTCTCCAGTTTCTCCGCTCATGTTGCTCTGTAGAGTGACAACATCACAAGATTCTTGTGAAGCAAACCAGTGTTATGAACCCCTAGACCGCTGCAGCACAGCTTACCTGGGAACATGGCTCCTCTAATTCAAGACATTCAGCAGTGTGCTGCACCAGGCATATTATGCTGATCCAAACCCCTATTCCTTTTGAAATTGTCAAAGAGATGGCTGAGGTGAGGCAATACTGATAGAAAAAGCTCATCTTCCTCATTGTCATGCTGCTGCACACTCGATGAACATTCACTGAAGAACTTTGACTTGCTAGAAATTTTACCAGCAATCCTTTTGGCTTCAAATGACATTTCCTGCCCTCCTTTTAGATATGTCTATAAAGTATAGATATGTCTATATAAAGCTTTATATTCCACGCAATGCCTTCATTCACTTGGACATTATCAGTTTAAGCTTTAGCTCTCAACCTTTTGACCAGACTGTAAAACAAACTTGTAAAAGATTATTTCAGTATCTTCTAAATCAGTGCTGGAATAAGAGTTGTGCAAACCTGACTTCTGACAAGAACTGCCCATGACAGCTTGTCAAATAACTGAGCATAGATACAGTGGTAATCCCTGAAAAAGTTACTTACCAACTTAATTAATATTATTGTATTTATTAGGTTTTGCTCTAGTATTTGTGAATGTAGCTGAGAACAGTTTACTGAAAGACATTAAAATCCATGATAAATGATTCCATTGAGCAACATGCCCATCCTACATAACATCATTATGTTAACTTTGTCACTGAACTTATATATCCTTTTCAAAATAAAACAATCACACACTTCTAAGTTATAGCTGCCTTCACCTGTATGATTTAATGCACGTTTTTCAATAGTTTGAACTTAGGCTGCAGAGTTTAGGGTTTTCAGATGTATAGCCACTGAGGTACTGGCAAGCAAAAGCAAGGTTTTTAGTACTTGGGAGAATATACTACTGGCAGAAAGAGACATTTGCTTGCGTTAAGAAATTGAAGTAAATTAAATGGCTTATAAAGAGTTGCACAGTTTAGATTTCTAACAAAACATAAGGCACAGGTTTGCTCTCTGTGACAGAATTGCTGTCCCACCAGATTTTGCTGCTGTGTTATATTTTGATGGGAATGTCACCCTGCAACCACAATAGGAATTGTGTAACCTACAGGCCTGCATCTTGCTTATGTCCTGGCTGATGGTCATAGGTGCTCTGCTCCAGAGTCCTGGTCCTCCCAAAACCTAAACCACTCCTGTTGGAGTGCCATAGTGCATACCAACTCCCTCTCTTTCTGTTCCCTCTCTCTGCAAACTGACTACTGAGAAACACAGAATACAAATATTTGACAAGCATGAAATTCTACTTATTAGTCAGGAAGCATTTTAAAAGGTGACATCTTAAGCTTCTATTTAAAGCTTAAATACAGATATTGTCAGAGCAGAGATGGGCATTTGGAGGGTTAGTAATGACAATATGCAGACTTCAGTCCTTCAATGACCAACTTAAAATCACTGCTAAGCAATTCTAAGACCCAGTATGAAAAGGCTGAGATGTTTCCATGCAGCTCTGTGTGAATCATCACAGAAACTATCTTACATACTAAGATGTGAAGATGAAGCAACCCAAGAGAGGGATTATAGTGATTTCTTGGCTATCTGGATTGAATGTCCTGTGTATGCCCTGTGCTGACGGTGTCCTTTACCTGCACCCTTTTCGTAGTCCTGGATTTGTTTAAAATGAAAACAATGATGATGATGGTAAAAAAGGGATTTCTGTTGTACTTGGCTTCCAAGGTAGAAAAGAACCACAAAGAAAGTACACTTCACTTGTAACACTGCAGGACTATCAGAAACCATTCACAGCGTGTGTAGCTTGTACATCTCCCCAGTCCGTATCTTTAAAGCCCAATCTGGACAGTTTATTTTATCTCCATTTTTAGTGCAATCTAAAACCCTGTAAAAAGCAATCCCTCGAATGGGGGCCCTGAGGAAGCAATACAACCACCTGTGGATAGAAAAACTTATTGTTTAGACTACAGAGAAAGGACAGAAATGGAAAACCATAAAAGTGATCTATGAGATTAAATCTCTAAAAACAATGTATTCCTACAGGAAATCAAGCTTTCTTCACACACAGAGTACTTCAGTACGTGCAATACCATCCTGAAAAATGAAACTGGCTAGGCTATTGAGCGACCACAAGTGATTTTTTGGGGGGTCCAGCTGCACATCATTCCTGTTCATCATACAGATGCTGGAAGCACAAGCAGAGCCTACCGAATTTTTCAAAGCACCAGCTTTACCCTGGTAATCCTTCCCATTAAATAAACATGACTGCCACACAAATACACCTCACAAGGGCATGAGCCCTGAATAGTGAATACTGAGTTTCTACAAAACTCTCACCAACATGAGCAACCTGATCTAGTTAGAGATGTCCTTGCTCATTGTGGGATTGGACTAGATGATCTCTGAAGGTCCACTTCCAACCCAAACTATTCTATGATTCTACGATGTTAATGACCATTCCTCTCCCCAAAGGATCAGTCCTCTACCACAGACAAGAGACCTGACAATTAGGACATAGCCAAAGAAACAAAGATTCTTACTTGTTCTTATTATTTGCGACCTTCAGCTTAACTTTTACTATATTATGGGAAATGCAACACACTGGAGGCACTAACTGTACATGCAAAATAAACTGCCATGATGCCCTGTAAAAATTTTGCCTTCCTTACACCAAAATGGTACCCACTATTAAGAAAATAATTATAATTTTATGAAGGAGTATGTCATTTTACCTGGGAATTTAAATTAATGGAATTACGTGCAGAAAGCCAGAATGCACAGGAGTTTGCAGAGACTAGTTCAGAGAAGAATGAGGACAATTGCTTCAGTCTTCATCAATACGCTATATTTTAGTTAATGTCTTTCTCTTCAGGTAGGCACAGCCATGGCATTTTCTTTCTTCTGACCTGATTAAATTTTGCTGCTATCATTTTTCCATTACTTTCCTCTCAGACATACTCTTAAAACCAACCAATACGGTCACATTCTAGTAAAACCAGACCAACATCAAAGAAATCCATATGTATGCTGTATAGTCCATACAATCCAAACTTATCCTTCCAGTGACAGTATCAAAACATCACACAGAAACAGGAGTTTGTTGAGAGGACAGGATGTCACAGGAGGATTTTAATTAGCCTACTGGAAAATCCATTCTCAAGAGGTTACAGAAAAGTTGAAAGATGACAGATATGAGACACTGGAGACAGAATAGATCAACTTTTTATGATACTCATTCATATTTCAGTTCCTCCTCGCATCAAAAATAAACAGTCTTACAAACCTTTACTATGACAGCTGTCCCCATTCACAGCAGTAGTTTCAGAGATGTTTCACCCAAATACTCATGCCAGGCCATGAACACACAGAAATACAGGCTGATTATGCTCATCTTCGTCATTTCCCCTCTTCTCTATTGTCAAGAACTGAAGTCTCTTTTGTGGTGTTTAGATGATAGGTTGACTACATCTTCTCTGTTAGGTATGTATGTTGTGTCTACTGCAATGAGACAGAGCTGTACAGTAACAGTACACCAGAAAAATGTGTTCAAACGGGGCATCCTGATTAAGACTTACAGCATTGCACTATAACCCATTAATTATTGCTAGCTTAGGTCTTTTGATTATGCAAAGCCAACTTTATACAATGAGGCACAAGGTTACCAAAATCATCTACAAGTGGTAGATGTTTGTTAGGTACATACTCTTCCACTGTGTATTTTGACAAAGTCAGGATAGGGACACGAGAGCATTCAAAGCGAGAAACAAGTATTTACATAACTGATTCCATTTAGGAAGGAAAGATATTCACAGAGCACTGCACAGAAGTTAGCTCATCCCCTGGCTGAATGGATAGACGACTTCAGTTTCCTGACCTGTGTATATAATTGCCTTTATTTGCCACTATAAAAAGTTTTATTAAGATTCAATTTAAACTTCTATTAAAATTCAAGCAATCATGACATCAAACACCACTGTCTGAATTTATACAGATGCCTAAAGGAACAGATAAAGGCAAAAAAGCCTTATCTCATCCAGTGTTAGAGAGCAACGGTCTGTCAGAGTCAGTTCACAAGTTTATCTCATAAAAAGTTCATCCCCTTGAAAAGGGCAGTTTAGTATGTGAAAGGAGCAGAGGGAGAGAAAGAACTCAATGTAGGAGGACACAGTAATTGACTAGGAACTTCTAATGAGGGAAACAAGCAGGATTCTTCTTGTTCCCTCCAAAAAGTGACAGCTTACAGAAATACCACCAGAAATTACTGGTGCAACAGGGATTTACAGCAAGAGGAATCCTTCCAGGTCAGAGAAAATCCCTGCAGAAGTGTAGAATAGACAGCAAAGTCTATCGGGGTTCCACACATACACACACACATTACCATATCTCCTCCTTCAAAACTTCTTACCTCTTATAGGACCATGTGTCCTGGGTTCAGCAGTAGCAGTCATGTTTCTCCTCCTTGGCAGCTGATGCAGTGCAGTGTTTTGACTTTCGGCTCGGGAACAGAGCTGATAGCGATGTTTTGGTTTGGCCAAGGACTTTGTGAGCCTCATGCTCTGCCAGGGAGGAGGGGAAGCCAGGAGGAAGCAGAGACAGGACACCTGACCCAAACTGACCAAAGAGCTATTCCATACCACAGCACGTCATGCCCAGGATGTAACTGGGAGTTAGCCGGAAGGGCTGGGAGACTGCAGGGTTGGAGGAGGTATCGGTCGGTGCTTGGTCGGGCTGAGGGGGGCAAGTTATCGGTCGGCTGGTGCTGAGGTGTTGTATTCTGTTCCCTTGTTATTTCCTTTATCATTATTATCATTGGTGGTAGCAGTAGTGATTTGTGTTATACCTTAGTTACTAAACTGTTCTTATCTCAACCCGTGGGAGTTGCATTCTTTTGATTCTCCTCTCCGTCCCTCCGAGAGCAGGGGGAGGGCAAGAAAGGGGGGGAAGTGAGCGAACGAATTACCTGACTGGGTTTAAACCACGACACCATGAAAAAAAGAAAACCGTAGGCTTTCTGGAAAGACAAGAATTTATTTTCTCCTCCAAGGAGAATTTATGTAGTTTCCCTATTATATATTATATATTATATATTATATATTATATATTATATATTATATATTATATATTATATATTATATATTATATTAGATATTCCATCACACAGTTCTCCCTGCCCCTCCACAAGCCACCATTCCAAATCTATCTGCCCTTTACGGCTACTGTTTCTTGAAGAAGGTCATGATGAAGACAGAAGTTTAACATAAGGCGTTGCAGAGGAAATAGAGTGGTATCAGGGAAAAAAGGCTGTCTCTTTTCTCAGCCTCTCAGAACACTGTTATACTAGATTTAAAGACAGCAAGGTCAATGGCTTCAGCTGTACAGAGAAATTACTATGTATTTGCAAATTGAAATAGACTTCTGATTAGTAAGGAAAGGAAGACAAGGCTAAAAATGCTGCCCTACTGCCAGCTTCTGAGGGATGGTAAAGAAGAGCCGGTCTCTGAGCATGCTGAGGCACACATCACCTTGCACAAAGTCCCTCATTTGGAAACATGCACCCATCAAACCTCCAGCACTGTGGAGCAGATCGTACTGCTTCTCTCAAAGCTGCCTTTGACATGCAGCTTCCCATAAGCAGAAAAGAGCAGATACATCATCAGCTCTCTACAACTTAAAGACTTCCAGTACAAAAACAATTCTTCTGGGACTTTTAACTATTGTCACAGCATTTTCCATTATAGAAGCTTGTGGCCAATTGCCCAAGTAATGTCCACAGAGAACAATCAGTAGCTCCAGTGATGGAGAGATTAGAGGATTTAAGAAGCTAAAGAGAGTAAGCCATGGCCATATGTCTGGAACTTGGACCCAAACATGGAATGAAAGACCTAGGAGGAGCCTGCTCCTGGAAGGATCAACCACGGCATACGAGTATCATATTATTAACTTGTGGCTAAACTAGGAGTATAGGAAAATGGGAAGGAACAGAGCGCTGAAGCTCCCTAAGAAACATGTCAACTATATACATGAATGGCGTCTTACTCTGCTGGAGGTATGAAAGCCTGAGACACAGTACAGCTCTCCAAGTGCTCTTTTATCATTCCTGTAAGTCTTTCAAAGTACAGACTACCTGGATGGTGATGGAAGGAGAGAGGCAGCATAAGGAATGCCAAATGAGCTCCTGGATGGATAGAATTGCTATGCAAACCCAAATCCTGCTGCTCCTTTGCTGTCAGGAGGCCCAGAGTGAGAGGACAAGAACTCCTTTGGCTTGGATATCTTCTAGTCAGCCAGAAGATATTACGGAGCCAGATCTATGTACCTACACAACCCAGATGTATCACCATGCAGCCAGATCTGGGGCTTTTTCTCCATTTCAGTTGACTGTGATGTGAGAACCCCAGAGCTGAAAGCAAACAACAGACTGGATAAAACTCGGAGGCCAGCTTGCCCATGGAGAGAGAAAGCATCCTGGCAGAAAGAAAACCTGGAGAACCAATGGCTTGCCCTGCTGCCCTGGAAGCGACAGCATGTGAAAGCGGAGACCATAAAAGCAAATAAGAACTGAAAGGTCATTGCCTACCTCTTGTTTCCTCAGCTGTACACCTTTCCACAGAGTATCTGCAGCTTATTTTGTCTTACTGCTGAAAGCTTCTACCTCTTCAACAGCCTGTTCACACACTGGCAGCAGACAGCGACCAAGCTGCAGGTGCAGACTCCTCCCGTTACAGATTATTAGGTTTCCTCCTGTTTGTTTTCCATCTCAGCACTTTGTAATGGTACCAATTATGGGCTAAATTTACAACGGGCAAATTTCTGTAAAAGGAATTTTACTGGAAACTTCTTACTTCTGATGTGATTATTTTTGTTTTTCCTTACAGTGTCCTAAAGTGTTTCACAGAATTCAAAATTACAGCCAGCTCCAAGACAGGAATGAAATATTGAAACCTATTCTAAGCAGCATAGCATCAACCACCAATTACTGTAAAGAACCATTGAATATGTCAAGGCTAATTGTGGTAGGCCATCCAACACCTCCAAATAAATAATTAAAAGCTGAATTTAGGAGCATGAGGTAATCAAATTATCCGCTCCTTATGAAATGTTAAAAAAAAATATTAGTTTCATTTCAAAGAGGGGAGCCTTTGCATAAAGAGCATGCTATTTCTGAGTATGAATGTATGTGCATGTGACAGGAGAGGGAAGAGCTGGAGAAAAGAGTAATTCATCTATTTTCAGACCTAATTTATAGGGATTTAGACAGAGAGTTTATACAAGTTTTCAACTTTCCCCATCCCCTTGGTAAAACAGAAATTAGGGACCTAAGAAAAAAGTGGAAGAGCAAGTCTGAATTCATGTTACTATTCCAATATGCATTTAGTTGTACCAAGGAAATTTTAAACCAGTCCCTCCGTGGTCCTATGTAGCAAGCATTTTATTCTGTGAATAGTTAACCGTGAATTTAATTCTCACAGCACCTGTTTACTCCGTGGAGCAACACCCAAGGTCTACTCTCACTCCCGAACTGGCTTATGATTTTGGAACAACAGGCCAATTGGTGAGTCCAACAACTCAGATCTTTTTTATTCATAAGATACTACTGACGTAGCTCATGAGAAGATGCTTTATAAAGTACAGAAAATACAGCTCTGCAGATCCTCTGAGGTGTGCAAGTAAGGAATGAAAGCTGTGAGAATGGCTGTTGAAATACTGAACTTCGTGGTTTCTCTCACAACAGCTCTACAAGTCAAGCTTCCATTTTACCACCTTTGCTAGTACTGGTAAACCTCTGTTGTCCCCAGACATCAGCTACAGGTGTCAGAAAGACTCATCCGCTCTCTTCACTCTGGCAGTGAGTTACAGTCAGGCTCTAGACACGTTTTTCAGTGTACTGGAGGGATTGTTCCAAGTTTCTATGTAAGTTATTCCAATTGTCATTACAGGCACATACTCTGATTTGTATCAGGATTATAACAAGAGGCAAACATAACACAGAGCCTGCATCATTCTTTGATGACATCCTCATTCTCATACTTCCTTGTATTGGAGTCAAAAGCCTGTTTAAGTGCATCTTCAGTGCTTCTGGATACTGCAAATACTGAAGGTGTCCCATGAAGCACTGAGTTAACGAGTTGCTTTCTCAATCCAATCTGATTGAGAAGAGATAGAATTCTTCCCAACTGCACTATTTTGAAACACAAAATCCTCATAAACATAATTTACATCATAATTTGATAAATAAATTCCATTAGAAGCAGCTGGGAAAAGAAGTTAATTATGAGCAACTTTTATGATTAACTGAAAAGATACCTGAACTATTTTTAACATTCATTCCTTTCATTCCTTCCTTTCCTTTCTTCTCGCCCCCTCCCTGCCCCTGAATTGCCACTACCAGATTAGGAAAAAAAGCAAAAACCTGCTTTTCTCCAAATCTTTTCTCTAATTTCCTTATGTCATTTCTTGGGAAAGTGCATTCAGAATTACACTCTGAACACTTCTAAGAGACCAGCACCCAGCAATTACCCATTATTGCCTAAAGATCACATTTTAATCAGAATGTTTTTTTTTGTTGTAGTATAATAACAGAACTGAAATAATCTGATTTTCACCGTAAGACTCTTTTTAGAGCTATAAAATACTCTGTGGGTTGGTTTCTTTCCAATTATCATCATCATCATGTTAAAAAGCACATCCCTACCCAAACCCTTTTATGAAACACTGTTGGCTTAACAGACCACTCATTCAGGAGGTGTTTTTGTGCCAGAGCATGACGCAGGTAAGAAGAGACAAGATTTGCTTTTATTTGTTTTCCAACCAGAAGTTTGTACCTGATCTTCTCCACACAAGTCAGTATTTGCAGAGCTGCTCTTACCAGGTTAAAGTGAACCCCTGATATTTTATATGGATAGGAATGTATTTTAAGTATGCAAAATAAAATCTACAGCAATAAATATATCAGGGGGTTAAGTTCACCTGGAGTTATGGATTTACACTGAAGACTTCCTAATCTGCCCTCCTAAAAGAGGAGAATCAAAAGAACTTTTTATAAATATTAGTTACAGCAATCCTTTACATTAAAAGATCTGTAAGAAAGGTCATGTCAAAAAGATCATAAATGAATCAGTGTTATTTGGCTAAGGCTGTTTAAGTATCTAAGATTGCAAGCTGGACTTAATTGTGACATTACTGTTACTGAGCTGTGGTGACTGTCAACCTGTCTGGGAGAAGAAGTACAAAAAAGACCAAATGTCAAAGTTTTAAAGAAAGAAAATACTGCACAGAAATAATATTAGAGCCCTTTTGTTTCTTGGCAAGCCCAGAGATGATAATAAACGAGGACAGAGGAAGTGCTAAGGAAAACGCAGACCACTCAGGGAGCTGGGCTCATTCAAAAAGCATTATTGTTATACAAACACATACAAATGAATACATCCATACTTCTTCAAGTTACAAAGGTTATTCTTAGAGAGTGGAAGACATGCCATGAAAATCAGTAGTTTTTAAACTGATGTAGGAGGGTTATGATACAGATCCATAAACATGAGGGACATGGAGTAGGTGAGAAGGGAATGACAGTTCACAGTCTCCTATCAGAAGCAGCAAAGGAAGTCAAACAGAAGCAGCAGATGGCACATTGAAAACAATGAAAGGACATGCCTTGCCACACAAACCACAGTTAAGCTGTAGAGTCTCTTGCTAACGTAAGTTATCAACATAAAAGGTTTCCTTGGGTTCAAAAAAAGTGGGTAGACAAAAGAATTGGAGGAGTAACTTCTGCTTCTAATGCCATCCTCCCTTAAAAAACATGGTGAAATGCATCAACAGGCAACAAGCAGAAAGAAATAATTTACTTTTGCATCTGCCATTGGTAAGATTAACCCTATGACCACAATGCTGTGCCAGTGTCCCATTTGGAGTGGGAATGCAGAACAACAGGGAAGCAGAAAAGAGAAAAAAACAACCAAAACTAACTGAAGGCTGGAGAAAATATTTTTTCAGTGACAGAATTAAAAAGCTTAATCTGTTTATCTTAACCGAAAGATTGAAATAATTACTTACTAGCATGTAAGTATTCCTAAAGAGAGCAATGAAGAGCGATAAAGGACTCTTTAACTTAGTGGAGAAACACATTACTAGAAGTACCGGCTAGAAGCTGAAGCAGGAGAGTTCAGATTGGGCAGGAAAGAAGGGCATTAATCCTATCCTGTCCTCTTCATACAAAGACCAGTGGCTTTCTGCAATTAAACTGAAGTTGTTGAGCACGATGTATTATCAAGGAGTGGCAGATATGCTCACAGAACACGGGGGGGAGAGCAGATTGAACAGTATCTTTTCACTGAAGATGCTTATAAATCCGATGGAGTCAAGGATATCATTTTGCAGTGGTTAGTGGGAGAGAAGACAGCAGTGAGCTGGGGCTTACTATGGAACAAAAGAGAGAAAGTCTGTTGTTAAAATTGGGAAAATCATCTGACAAAAAGGAGCACCCAGCAGATATGAAGGGTGATGCTGGACAGCCTGGGTGGGAGGATAAAGAGTGATGGATGTACAGGGTAAATGCAAATAACTCCAACTAAAGCAACCACTGACATGACCCAAGCAGTGAATGACAGCAGCTTTAGCTGGGGTGGCTTGTGTAAGTCAGGGAATGTGGCAAACTAGCCCCTTGCCTGGGATAGACATTCAGTCCCTTGTGTTTTTCAGTATGTTCCTACTTCTCAGTCACCTTCTGAAGATAAACAGCAGGGGAGGAGTGGGGCAACACATCCTCACACTGATGTCCATGAAAGCAGAGAAGACAAAGAATTAAGCCTAAAATAAGAGCAGAAATAACAGCTTTTCTAGATACCATAGATATAAAATAGTTGGTTTGGAAAAGCAGGAAACCTTTGGCAGGGATTTAATTTTATTGGGTCAAAATAGCCATTAACAAAAGAGTTGTCTACAGAAAAGGAGATTATTTCCCAAAGATTTTCCATAAATGTAACACTTGATAAAGAGACATCAGATCTATATGGGCTGGTTTTGAAAGTAAAAGGGAGGCGGAATCCAACCAGAGGTCTGCAAGAACCAGGAGTTTTTCCATCTTCTCGGACTTGGAGCTTTTCATAAATCTGATTCACTGCTCACTCCCTCATATATTTAATCATTTGGCAGACTAGTTTCCCCAGAAGGCGATTTCAATTCAACAATGGCTGTACAGCAGAGACAAAAGCTGGTAAACAGGGAATGATGGATGTTCGCTAATGTAAGCCAGTGTGAGAACGGAATGGCAAACACCTCATCAACAAATAGAAGAGCACAAAAATACTCATTACCAGGAACAAAGATGGTATTGAAAAACAAATGGGAGTTAAAGAAAGCCAGGGAGAGCAGTCTGAAGACAGAGGTGATGTACAGCAGGGATAGGTATGTCTGAGCTTGTGCTACCACACAGATGCTGTCCTTCAGAAGCCAAAAGAGGCATGTTCATCTCTGTAGCATGCAAGAGGCAGAAATCGAAAACAGTTTGTAGCCCTTGTGAGCACAGCATGGGCCTGAAGGCATTGCTGCTGCCCCTGCTAAATGAAACTTAAATTACATCCTCTTATTCCGCTACTGTGTTGTGTTTCCTATATTGGTTTATGTCACTTTAAATACACCCAATAGGTCTCCCAGCAGACTGGTCTTTGGATCAAGAGATTTCCTTCATTTTCCTTTTCCAAATATAATCATACTGCATGGAGTTATAGTTCCATATGTAACTTTGAAGAGTTTTGAACTGGATAAGATACAAGGCTTTTTTTTTCACACCAGGAGAGAGAACCATGAGGCTTTCTGAAGCTTTTTAAGTGAACTGGAGACTGTCAGATCCACATCCCAGTCTATCTCACTACTCATTTCTCTCCATACTTCATCACTTTGCCCATGAGAATGATACAGTGTCTAAAGCTGGTCTCTGCCAGAGCGAGCCCAAAAGAGGGCCATGACAATTATCAGAGCGCTGGAGCACCTCTCCTATGAAGAAGGGCGGAGAAAGCTGGGCTTGCTTGGAAGAGAAGGCTCCTGGGAGACCTTAGAGCAGCTTCCAGTGCCTAAGGTAGGGCTAAAGAAAGCTGGAGAGGGACTTTTTACAAGGGCACACGGAGACATGTCAAGGGGTATTGGCTTTAAACTAGAAAGGCGTTAAACTAACTCCACAATCCCACAGTCACTGAAGCCAAGGCTGCCCTGACTTCCATATCCCTGACCAGTTCTTGTTTAAAGCATCAGGTGCAGGCAGATCACGTCCACCCACTGACTCCATTAACTTGTATCTGGAAGCTCACCAACGTACTCCATAAGTCTCTTGAATTGCTTGTGCCCTGCTCTATTGCCCCTTCACCAGCTTTTAGGGTGATTAAGGTCCCCCATGAGGACCAATGCCTGTCCACATGAGGCTTCTTCCACTCATCTGAAGAAAGCCTCACCTCCTTCTCCCTGCACACTCTGTCTGTAGGGGGACGTTCAGCACAGCATCGCCTGCATTGCTCTGCCCTCTGAACCTGACCCATCAGCTCCCAGCCGGCTTGTCGCCAGTTGATGTTGACGTCCTTCTGTCTAAACAATTTGCACAAACACAAGTGCACAACACTTGCACTTAGGGGTTTGTTTAATGTTTGGTATTAAAACAAGAGAATGACAAAGTGCTCTGGTTTATGTCCCCTATTTAGCTACACTCTACTGCTCCCTAACCATGCTTGCAGGGACCACACTCAACCTATGTCAGCTTCCAATGGAAAATACAAACGAAAACAGAAGAGAATTAAGAAAAAATGCATTAAGAAAATACTAAGAAAATCCTTAGCAAGGAGGCACAGCTGGAAATGTTTGTTTTCCATTGGTATTTTGGAGTTTCTCTGATGCTACTGAAGTTCCTTTCTTTCTCTCAGGGCCATTCACTGTGAAATCAGCACATTTTAGATATGCATTTCTGTAGCCAAAAGCCTGCTCATGAGCTTCTTTATTTTCCATTGCTTTAGGAAATTGTGCAAATAAAGTGTTGATTTAACAGTTTGCATGAAAACACTGCAGTGACTAAGATCCATTACACTCCATTTCAAGTCCAGACACCTAGAGAATTAGCTAGATGTGCACAATTTACCTCCTACATAAATGAAGATTATAGCTAACTCCACTGAAGTCAGTGGTGTTAAGTCAGTGCTAGCTAAGATAAACTGGAGTAAAGTCTAAAGCATTCATTGTAAAAAGTAGGAAATACATAGAATAGAAGTGAACAGACCACAGGCTTTCTGCTACTGAGCGCTAACAACCACCTACATGAAGAAAACTGGAGTAGGTGTGTGTTGGTTATTATTGATATAATTAGGACCTCGTTTAAAAAATACATTTAGAAATACATGAAAAGGTACAAAGTAAAAATATATATCAGCGAGATATGTTCTTTTAATTATATAATTAAAAGTTAAGGTTATACAGCTGACATTTTCCCTATAGATAACTCTTACAGGACACAGAAGTTGAATGTTACACAACTTAAGGCCTCCTTTAAAGCTATAATTTCAGTATTTAATATCCCAAAAGTTGCAAAAGATCAGAGGTTCATCGGAAACAAGAGGCTGCTGGACCTTACTTAGCTTTTCTAAGGTTTTTTGACCTAAACAAGGCAAACTAAACAAAACAAGCCATTTCTTCCTCAGATATCAGCACACATGAAAAAGGCTAAGATGAAAGCTGAAAGTCTTCTACTGACAAGACAGCAGAGATGGTAGGATGTAATGGAAAGGTCTGAAGGAGGGAAAGGTGGGGATCAGTGGAAGTTAAGGGATGAGCTCAGGGAGCAGCAGACAGCCAGCACTGAAGTGGAGGTGGTAAAATATGACAAGAGTGGCCTGTGACCAGTGCCAATTAAAAGAGATGAAAAACTGCTGGAAAAAGAATCAGGCATCTATTTAGGAAGCTTGACCGTGAAGCGAACATATTCCAAGCCTAGGAATGGAACTATGTGGATAATAGAAAACACTGTAAATCTTATTAAGGAGGAAATCTAAAGAGACTTTTCTCTCGTTTTGTACCTAAGAGTCTGAAAATCATTGCATTATTAGATTAGCTTTTAGAAAGGTAGTGATTCAATATCCCAGTCTTATCCATGGGGAAAAAAAATGTTGGAAAAGAAGATTAATAAAAACCACCACTGCCAAGGCCTACAGCTGGAGAAAAAGAATGGTTTAGGCCTGAGTTGGGCTAACAAATGCTAGCCCAGGGAGCTCGGGCATTGAGTTCAATGGGGATTATGGAGCTTAAGAAAAAGCAGTACTAGCCAGCCACAGCTCAGGTTTTTCCATCACTGAGACAAGTAGTTGCAAGTGCTAGATGCAATTGTTCATACTCACCGTACGCTTTCTGTCTGCCCTTAATCAGAGTCAAGGAGTAAATGTTCATACCCAAAATCAGTTCTCAGTCCTTAGTCCAAGTGGGACTGAGCAGCTGCATGAAAAGAAACGAATCAAGAAGGCAGTTCACACGTTCAGGATTTAGTGACATAGCTGTAATGAAAGACTTTTGAGACCCAGGCTTCACTCCCTGCTCTGCCACAGTACTCTTGCACACCTTGAGGCATGTCATGAATTCTCTCCCCTTGCTTCTCAGCTGCACAGCAGAGATAAAAGCTCCTCCCTAATTTAGGAGAGAGCTGTCAGCCAAAAAATTGGGGGTGCTCAGACATAACCACATCCTCTAAAGTCAAATCTTAAAATTCAAGATTCAGGAAAGGACTTGTTTTCAAAACAATGCTTAAACACAAGCTGAACTTACAGGTTTATTTAAACCACTATGGAATAATCAAAATTTAAGGGCACTTCAATAACAGCACACTCTCATACACCGTCCTAATCACAGACAGAATCATACAATCACAGAAAGGCTTGGGTTAGAAAGGACCTTAGATCATCTAGTTCCAACACCCTGCCATGGGCAGGGTTGCCTCACACTAGACTATGTCGCCCAAAGCTCTGTCCAGCCTGGTCTTGAACACTTCCAGGGATGGAGCATTCACATCTTGAAGCACATTCATTAATGCCTGAAGATGCTGTCAAAAGAAATATTAGCTGAAAGGGGTCCAGGAACTGAACTTCCAAGCTAGTCTGATTTCGTTAGCACAGCAGAAACAAGGACCTACCAGAGGGTGAAAATAACTTCTGATTTCATACAATTTTGGTACCAAATTTCACATTGTTCTCTAAACTATAAATCAATTTACCACCTAAGTGTAATGCAAGCTAGCTAAGTATTTCATACTTACAGCAAACCAAGCATAGTCCCAACTAATGTGTGACTCACTCAGATGTGACAGAAAAAAAAAGACCTTAAAGTTAGATTAAGTTTTCTAAACCATCAACATATCGTAACGAAGTGGGGGGGGGTGTCAGTTGTTGAAGGATACCCTCAGCAATCAGACACCAAAATGGAAGGATGCTTGAATGTTTTTCTTTCTGCTCTTCACTGCTGAAATTTAATCTCATATGCTACATGCCAGCTGTGAAGGTATTAGAGAGCTTTGTGTCCATCACTTTTTAATCATATTCCTGTTGGACTTCTAACCTCTTGTAGTAAGATAAAAATCAATTGAATTTATCTTTGCAGTATTTTGGAGGTATTTTTAGCTATTTCTTGTATCTATCTGCAAACATCCACTGCCAGGTTGCTTGTCTGATAGCCTCGATACCTTCACAGTTGTTATTTTCAATGTTATGCTTTACTTTTGGTTAGCAGTGCTGTTTTCTGAAGCTCTCTATAGTACACCAACAAAATGGGGAAAAACACACGGACTTACAACAATAAGCTAGCAATGAAGCCTTAGCCAAATTGTTAGGCTGCTTGAATCTGAAGGGTTCACAGCTTATCACACCATAAGCTCTGCTCAATAGGCTACTCGCAGGTAGTACCTACTTGCAGAGACATAAAATTTTACACTGCATGTATAATACAGTATTCTTAAGTGACTGCAAAAGATGCCAGTTTCAAGTGCAGGATGCCTGCAACAGTCTCCATGGGGTTTTCTCTTGAGGACATCAGTACAAGCCACCAATAAAAGTTAAACAGCACCTTTGTACTCCCATTTATGCTGTTACATCATTAGCGCTTGCCAAACAATCTCCTGTAGTATTAAAATATGGAACAATGTTGTATTTCTAGTATTTATATTCAAAACATCCTTCTTTATCTACATACAAAATAGGAAAGAAAGGCAAAAATGTAGTATAAACACCCTTTCTAAGCAAAAATAATATATTCTTAGTTGAGAAGTAGGAACTAGTTTTTGTTGTCTACAATTCTTCAAGTTCCTCTTATTTCTCATGACCTAGTATTTGATGATATACTTACTATGATTGATACAACTTAATAGGTTTTCTGACAGCTCTGGCGAATTACCAACACACATGCAGTTGCTCTATACCATTAATGTCACAGATACTCCATTACAATTATTATTATACTTTAAGGAAGGCATGATAAGCTGTTGGACAAAGTATCCATATACTGCCTAACTTCATGTTGTAGAAAACATTGAGGGGTTTTTCTCAAGTACTTTCTATATCCTGTAATAGGCTGATTTTCCTCTGCTGTCATTCTGTTTAAGGCAACAGGTTCTTCCATGGCTAATAAAAGGTCTGAATCACCTGAACAGTCTTCAACCATCAGCATCCCCACAAAAGAGAGTCTGGAGATCCATCCCAGTTCTGTTGCTAAACCACAGGATTTCGAAGAATTTTTTCCAGAGACACTAATGCCAGTTATGAAACGGGTTTCAATGTGCTATCTTAGGATAAGTGGGAAAGCTTCTGGTACCCCCTAAAAAATATATCTGTGAATTAAGAATGGTAATGTTCTGGTAACAGCAGCTCGAGAACATTTTCCCACACAAATCTCCAAAATTACTAGTCTCCCTTCTGCTATCATTTCTGTCTTTGTAGTGCCTATGTTGCATTATTTATTATGTTTATCTTCCTTGTAGACATATACAGAGACCATAACTATTTAAGGAATGAAGGGAGGAGTTATTTTCCTTGAAGATCAATCATAAGGTGGAGGAGAACTTGGAGGAAGAAAGAAAAAAGTGCCATGTTTGTACATTCATTGAGAAAAACAAAAATAAAACAACAGCAAAAATCCATGACTTCTTCATTCATAATATATGTATTTTTTTTTCTCTAACACTGTTACAGCACCTCTTACCATGGTAGCTAAGCACAAAGAGAAACTGAGCATGTTGTCTGCATAAGAGCAGGTGTACCCCATGAACAGCAAGAAATGATTTTGGTTCAATGCCCAATTTCACACATTTGCCTGATCACACTGAACTATTGGTTTTCCTATCAACTTCTGCAGCTTAAGAAGTTCATACATAAAAATGCTGCCTTGTACAGAGGCAATGGCTGTTAACAATGTTGGGTCCCTTTCTGGCCCCAGTGGTTCTTGGTTTTGTACTTTTTTGCTTCAAAAGCATACCCTAACACCTAACCCTAAACTCATCAGAAATGTGAATCAACATATTCTCCTGAAATTCACCGAAAGCCACAAAATTCTTCATTCAAAGTTGGAGAAAAATATCCTAGCACTGATTGCAAGTAACTCCATAGAGTGGTCAATTGGCCCATTAGTGCATCCCAAGGCAGAACCGCATCATACCAAGAAGATATTTCTTCCATAACTTTATTTCCATGACTACCAAGCCTGCTCCAAGCTGCTCCAAGTGATTAGCTAGCACTCATTTTCACTTTCTTAATAATAAGTTGACAGCATGCTGCAGATAAATTGATTCACACAACTACACAATTGATTAATTCCAACTGGAAGGAGATCGCTGTTGCCATGCAAGTCAGCAGGAATCTTGATTTTGCTTGAGTTCCTCCTCCTCTCTTTTTCACAAGCTCAGGCAGAAGGGAAGTATGATGGTTTTGTCAAGATAGCTTTGGAAGGCATGAAAACAATTAGCAGATGCACAAAGTGCTTTCACAGAACAAATAAATAGAACAACCTCATGTGGATACACAGGGAAGTGAAGAGATTTAACATCTAAGCCTCAAGATTTCAAGGACCATATCTGTAGCATGGCCGTTCCAGAAGGGAAAAGGACACTTGTCACAAGGTGTCAGCAACGTCAGGAGAGTGGAAAGAAAGCAGGATGACTAACAAGCATGTCCAAACCTCCCTTCTGCCTTTCCCCGTGCATGTATGCACACAATTAGTCACAGGTAAGGAAGCCCAAGAGGCTTTGTCAGCTTTACAGCAATGTGGGTTTCAACACAAATTCTATGTCTGAGGAAGTGAAAGAAAAGTAAAGAAGCCTTAAGCAAAATGTTGGGGCCTATGAAAAGCTTGAATGTCCATCAAGAGTCAAAGTCACAGAAGCCTTAATTTTTACATTTCCTAACCCCTTGAAGATTTGACTTTGCAATTCAGTCTTTACATTCCTGACTTAACATTCCTCCAGTGTCACTTTCAGATATGATAGAGCGGCACGTTGACTCCAACAACAAACTGGCTTTTGGGTGTCTCATCACCAAACCATTTTAACAACACGTCAAAGGAAAGCTAACCAAGAACCTCACTGATGTGATTTACAGCGACACAAATCACGGCCTCATCTTGAAAGTGTCTTGAACGTAAGAAACCGAAATTTTCCTTCCATCTGCAGAAACTGCTGTAGTCACATTATAGGTGAGGATCCTGTGCCCACTTTGGAGAATAAAGGCTTCTTAGCTGTGCTTAAGTAAAATGCAGCATTCGACTGCTGTGGCATTTTTAATGACTAAGAAAAGCTACCAGAGGGAGTTCCCAAGTAGTAATGCAATTTAGTAGACTAATATTCGCTTGTACTTCTGAAAGAAAGCCATTAAATTATGTCAGAATAAAATATGCTGAAGAAATATTTGTAATGTACGTACACAAAGTGACACAAACACGTTTAAGCAAGACTGCCACCAGAATTTAGATTTTAATTTCAGACAAAATCTATTGTAGGTGCTTGATGTGTCTGTACAAAGGCTTTTGGTGGTGGGAACAGAATCCAAAGATATGTATTGGCCACAGGGCCAAAACATTCATCAGTATTTTGAGACAGCCACTCTCAAAGCTGTGATGTTTCTAAGGCAGGACTCCTTATTTCCTAATAGTTCATTCACCTCTCAGATTTACAGCGATGTAAACCTTTCTTAACTGCTTTCTAATTAAACCAGGATGTTATTTTTTCTACATTTGCTCTGATTTAAATATTTGGTTAAATACTTTTTAATTAAACACCAGCATGTTATTCATATGAGAAGTCTGATATTTCATTACTGATGCAAAGCAGAAAGCTCTTTTGCTTTCCTAAAGAACAGTCTCAGATCACAAGATTTTCAAAATTACAACCTAAAATCTGAAAGTCTGAGATTTACTCCCTCCCTGTTGACCTTAATGAATAAAAAAGTAAGAATTAACTTTAAAATTTGGTGTCTGGGGTGAAGAAACCTCCATTCTTCCAAATGCTGTCTCTGAAGACTACTTTTTCATGGCAAAGCTGTAAGATTTCTGAAACTGTGATGTATAAATTTTCCAGCAATCAAGCTGCACTGAAAATAGCAATGAAAATTGACATTTGACAACGATATCAACATTACATTATTTAGTGCTGACATTAAACAAGTAATATATTTTGCAGTCACTGCAAAGCCTTATATTGCATCTATCCAACACTTTTCAGGTTCCCTATGCAGTCAAAATGCTAATCAAGTTAAATAGTTACTGGGCACATCCTGATTTAATGTTTGATTTGATTTCAGGACCTGCGAACTCCACATTCGGTATTAGAACTGAAGTTCAAAGTACTACATGGTGTCAAAGGAGATCAGAGCAGAGGCCAGGAGAACCCAACTGTCATAAAGATCAAGGTGTGCCGTTCTGGTATCCTCAACACAAGAAGGACATGGAGCTGTTGGAGCAAGTCCAGAGGAGGCCATGAGGATGATCAAGGGCTGGAGCACCTCCTGTATGAAGACAGGCTGAGAAAGTTGGGGATGTTCAGCCTGGAGAAGAGAAGCTGTGTAGAAACCTCAGAGCAGCTTCCAGTACCTGAAGGGGGCTACAAGGGTGCTGGAGAGGGACTCTTCATAAGGGGCTGCAGTGATAGCACAAGGGGTGATGGGTTCTAACTGAAACAGGGAAAGTTCAGGTTAGATATAAGGAAGAAGTTCTTTCCTGTGAGGGTGGTGAAGCACTGGAATGGGTTCTCAAAGAAATGGTGAATGCTCCATCACTGGCAGTGTTCAAGGCTGGGTTAGACAGAGCTGGGGCTACATGGTCTAGTGCGAGGCATTCCTGGGGTTAGAATGCCTAAAGGCAGTGGGGTTAGAACTGGATGATCCTTTCCAACCCAAACTATTCTATGATTCTGTGATTCTACGATTTGGACCCAAGTTAAACAAAAATCCCAGGGGGCCAGGAGATGAACGTTAGGCCGCAGAGATTTCACATCTGCACGATTAAATAAAGATAATGAAATAGCTTTGCCTTTTTTTTCTTTAACTTCTGCACGAACTATGTCAGCCTCTAATCTCTGCATATGACTATTATTATGCTACATTAACATGCAATGCAATACTTTTACGCTATTTTGAAGACTCTGCAGGAATCTGGTGGTAAATATTTCAATTTACAGAAGGCAACACTGAGAAAGGGAATGCAAGTAACATGCTCTTGTCTAGACCACACAATAAGACAGAAGCATCTATTAAGGTAATTGCTTCATCCTCAGGATATCACAGCATGTTAATGTTTCCCAATGAAAATGCAAAGTCTCAGCCCAAATGCAGCAGGAAAACAGAGCACACAGCCCTAGCTCCTGGACAAACACTGCAAGTAGTATTTTGCTTCGATACTGGCAGAAACTGCAGAAAATCCAGTGGCCAGTGATGACTTTCTAGCTGAACCATCACACTTCCACAGGCTCTCCAGATATATCAGCAAGAATCTCCACCACCTCTTTGCTGTATAATGAGCTATTAGCACCTTCACTATAGTAATTCACTGATAAAACATGGCACTGCACAGTTCTTCAGGGCTGTAAATGAAACTCCTGCAGCTGGAAGACATTGCCATGATGGGTCTGTCTGTTCCCCCAGGCAAGTATTCTTTTACCTTGACTGTTAAACACTATAAACCCCACTGAGGAAAGTCATGGCCATCTAAGCAACTCCTATAAGGATCTCCACCTAGTTTACAGCTAACTCCTGTGCTCCTTATTGAGAAGTAACACCATGCTTTTCACTGCAAGTATTTGATTGTTGATCTCAAAGCACTCTCAAAGTGTAGCTGTAAGAGGAATCCTGCAGTGAGCCAGAGCAAAACTCATCCCATATCAGAGGGCTTGCTGGGGAGGATAATACTGCACTTGCTCTAAGCACCTTCTTTTTCCCTTTCATCAGTATTCAGATAAAGTTAATAGTCAAATATTGAAGACAAGTGTCTAAATATTTGAGGTAATCTGACATATATAGTATTACCAGTGTTTCTACAGTAGGCTTCAAGTAAGAAAAGGCAGCCTGGAGCCACAGACATAATAATTAAGGTATTTAATGAAGACTGAAGAGGGGAGAATGCTACAATGACCTGCCTCTCACTGCCACATAGTAATCCACTGTCCTGCCAGAAGAAAGAAGGATATAAAATCTCAGTATTGCCCCGAAGATGAAGCTAGGACTCTTGCTGAGAGGGATAAAGAACAAGTAATATTTTGGGGAAATTGGATAAGGCAGACAAAATCCATCTTGAACCAGGAAAAGTGAGAAAGAACAAGTCATATTTTGGGAAAAGACGGATAAGGCAGACAAAATCCATCCTGAACCAGGAAGAGGCGATGCCACCTTGAAACCGAAGAGATATAGGGAAAACCAGTACGATGCAGAAAATTTCTCTCACGCTGGCAGGGAAGGATTGCTCCCTGGGACATCTTATAATAGTAGATAAACACAAATATGCCTACATTGGTGAAAGTACAAAACTCTCAAGTTCAAATGATTAAACTGATTTTAAAAGTTAAAAAGTTCCACATCTGGATGTCCATCCAGAGTCCTCCACCAAAAGCCAAACTCTGTATGGGAGACTCCTCTTTAGAGTGTCACACTTGGTCTGGAAGATCAACGAAGCAACAACTTTATTTTCTGATTCTCATCCAGATCATCACATATCCAATAGGACAACTTTCCCTATGAAAGGACTGATATCTTGGTTTGTATTTCTTCCAGTTGATCTGCACTGATCATCCTACTTTCTCTTCACTAGTAAAAAGGCAGCAATGAAAGGAAAATGCAAGGAACTTATAAGATTGGTTCCATCAATTTTTCTATTCCTTTCACTTAGATGAAGACTTTATCCAGGACCCAATTCCTAAATATTACAGTCTAGATAACCTTGAAATTGACTGGACTATGCAGGGTCATACTGTCATACAGGGACATACTGTCCTCTTAATAATTATGGAAAAAAATGTAGCATATGCAAGAACAAATACAAAAAAAAAAAAACCTCTTTTTTTTACCACATCCACTCTCATCTGTCACAGATATAAATAAAGCGGAGATGGGCATTTTCTCCAACAGAAGTAAAGAATATAGGATCTATCTTTTTCTATTTTATCCATTTCATCTGACAAATCAGCGGCTTTTTTTTTTTTTTTTAATGGTACATTCATGGCATCCTTTATTTTCCTGGTATTTTCAGAATGCATTAGCTCAGCAGTATCTGTAGTTTACAGTAGCAATTAGCATCCTGGGGAGTCAGCCACAAATAACAAATTCATAAACAAAGTAGAATTAATCAAGTGTAAAATTAAAAGAAGGAGGAGCTTGCATAATCTTCAAATGACAGAGCAGCAAAGAGAAGCCCTTGCTTCAGGCAAGGATTAGGCTGTCAAAACTATGGTCAAATATTTAACCACACTTCTTTTTCCTTAATGGTTTATGAAATGAATGGACGTTAATTATATAATTAAATAATAACGGTATTATGGCCTGCCTAACAATTCAATTGGAACTATAATCACCTCATGAAACTTCAAGATGTCCCTGCAGGTTTTGCATTGCAGTAAGTGAAGGTATATGAGAGACGCTCTTAACCATAAATGCACAGGCAGACAAAACAGCAGACAACAGTGTACGGTTTCTGGGAATGAAATCCCAAAGAACAACTGTTCCTAAATGTAAAGATATGGTAGGAAGGTCTTCTGTCATTACACCACTAGATTATTAAATCAACAGCAGGAAAAAGATTGGCCCGTCTATTATTTTATACACACGAAATAGAGGAGGGAGATGTGTGAGAACACAGCAGGGCTACGGTCTTATCCCCTGCTTACTGAGACCTGCACTTAATTAAATGAAACACCAGGATAACTTTAGTTTAACCAGGCTTTCTCAGATTGTGCTCCAGTGTCACACCTCATTATCACGTGCTGGGTATCAGGCTAGAGCAACTGAACCTAGTCCCACATGGAATTTCTGAAGCGCAGTGGGGGAAGAGGACAAAGAGGAGAAGACAAGGAGGTCACTTGCCTCATTTACCTTTTCCTACAGCTCACAGCAGAAATTAGAACCATATTTCTGAAATGCCAATCATGCTGTTGTGTTAAGTGACAACACACTTCATAGTCTACTATGATTATATGGTAAACCAGGCCAAAACCATTGGCTAGCCCTCTACCTGGCTCCACACCACGATCTCAGACTGGAAGGCAATTACAGCACATTTCCACTGATTCTTCTATTCCAACTATTCATATTATCAGGACTATAATTTCATTGGCTATAGCTTTATTTATTGTTCAGTCTATGACAATCAGGAAAGAGACATCCTTGGGGAAGCTATTTTTAACAGAGCTCAGCATGAAACACAGCAGAGCCGGGCCTACAATACCTCTGACCAATGGATTGGCTTCCCCAAGAACACCAAGCTGAGAAATGTTTTATTATCAGAAGGACAACTTGTAGGATTTGGGGATTTTTTTGTGAAGCATACTTTATTTAACAGTACTTTAATGAGCAAGATCTGTAAGGAGAAAGCCACTTGGAAGAAGAGCCCATGAAGCGTGCTGGGAGGTTTGCTGCGGTAAGTGTAATTTACCTAGGAAGTGCTGAAGTACTGACATAGAGAGAAACCTTAAAAAAAAAAAAAGACCAAAAAAGAACAAAGACAGATCAGAGACAGAATCATCTAAGCTTGTCAAAAAGGCAGGTAACACTGTCTGTCTTGGAAACACTTCTACTCAAGTAGACCTTGCAAACTTACAGGGAGACTCACAAGTGAAAAGTTACTTACCTCCTTACACAGTGGCAAGATGAGGCTTTTATTGAAGTGCTACGATTTGCTTTGCATTCCTATTTAAAAGTTTCCCTTTAGAAAACCCTATTGGAAGGAAGAGAAGGGCTCTGAAGCATTATTTTCTTTACATTTGTGAGAAAAAAACCTTTGCACTTAAGGCTGGTCAAGACCCACAATATTTCAGGATGGCAAAGCCCTCTTAGATGACCAATCTTATACATGAAAGCACTGTGAACAAGACCACAATAGCAGATTTAATAGATTCCATCTTAAAAGAGAAAAATCAAAGCATTTGTACATCGTTATTTTTTTTCACCCATGAACACTAAAATGTTCACTAATTGGACTTCATAACACTTCTACTGGCTAGGTAACAATTATCACTACCATTTTGCAGGTTGCTAACTGAGGAGATCTGCCCAATTAGAAGGGAAAGGATCAATATTAGGTCACACCATGACTCAAAAGGACAGTGCCTCAATCCACTGGGTGACAAGACAAGGTGCAACTAGTTATGCATCTACTCTGATCAAAGAGAGACATTTCTAATGGACTGCCCTGCTATGGCTCAGTGTGCCACCATCTTTCCTCTCCGCAACAGCAAAATTGCAGTGAAAAGAAACAATTTTCTACAAAGCAAGTCCTAAACACAACAGGGCCTAAGCTATTTTTTGCAGCTAATGCTCAATGTTTCGTCCTGCCTCTTTATTTTTAAGGCAAAGGGTCCATATTTCATCAACTGCATCAACTGAGAAGTGAATCTACATATAAAATGAAGAGATCTCATGCCTTAACATATAGAAAAGCAGATGAGTCACTTCAAATTATAATCAGTGGTAACAATAAACCTGCAGCTAAGCCTTGAAAAATAAATAGATATCTGCAAAGCACTTCCATAAATTTCCATAAGGGGCATGTCTACCACTTAAACTAATATAAAGCCAAAGGATCAATATTACAAGAGTTTCTGCTTTTGACAGGGGAGATTTGAAAACTTTCCACTTGCTTCTGCATTCCAGCTCAACCTATTTAAATTCTCTCTGTTCCCACTGTCCTTCAGCCACCTACAGTAATTAAATGAAGAAGCTTTAATTTATCTACATATTTGCATTATTTTATCAGCTGTGCAATTTTATGCAAGGTATGTATCTTAATAAGGGTATTTAAAGGATATTTATGACCTAAAACAGAACTGATGGAGAGTTATAAATCTGTGTCAGTCATAAGGAGGTATTTTAATTTCACAGAGCCTTGTACTGACCAGGCCTGGCTTGCCAGAAAGCTCAGTACTGGGCAGATGCTTCAGTTCTTGGCTACAAAACCACCTCATCTTCCTTTTCCTGCCATTTCTCTCAGTCTCCAGCCTTCATCTAAAATCTCTGCAAAGTTTTCAGAACTGGGCTGATGGTCAAGCCAAAAGCCTGCAAGACTCTGAAGTCTCCAGTCATTGGCAACAGCATAAAATATCCCATACGTTGTTAAAACAACAATCTTTCACCACAGACTGCTCCACTAAGAGAATGTGCTTTGCATGCCATTTGGGACATGACCCAAGAAGGCAGCTGGACCATCCTGGTTGTGGCAGGGAGCTCACCAGTACAAAGCATGGATTTATGCTTTCAGCTCAAGCATTTGTGCTTCAGTCCATCATTTGGCAAAGACTGTGACAGTCTTACAAACAAGGAGACAGATTATTAGTTAACTTGATATACTGTAGTGATGAAAATGACATACATGGAAACACATTTTTTTTCTCTTTTGGCTACGTCTTCTGATTTCTTGTCCTTCCCCCTCTCATGTGTGTTTTTCTATTTATTTTATTCCATATGTTTCTATACAATAGAGAAAGCACAAATAAACTAAGAAGTACAAAAATGAGAAGAGACATCTCTCTATAATTATAAATCTTGCTGTGCAGTGCTTTCTTTCTGGTAAGCATTTGGGGAAGCAGATTTTATGAACAGGTTCCATTAACAATAATGGGACAAGTTTCAAAAGTAATACAAGCTGGTGTACTTCAGAAGTGCAAAGGCTTCAATTACAGGCTTCAGGCAGTTTTTTCTTTGCTCTGCAATAACTAAATCCACTAATCTAAAGAGTGAAATCTGCAGCCTCCTTCCACTTGCTTCTCGGTGTAATATAGTGGTCTTTGCCTACTTCCGCAGTGACAAGTGCCTACACTGTAAATCTATGACCAGGCACACTGATGACATAGTGTTGCAGGGACAGAATATGCTGCACCACTTCTGAAGCAGTGTCAATTTTTTGGTTCCCCGCACTGCTGGCTCATTACCTCTGAGTATGGTGTTCACTAAAGTGTTCCAAGTAGACAAAACTACTCAAGAGAAGTTAACCGATGTCAAAAAGCACATTTCATTTGGCATAAGAAACACAACAGGGGAGCATGCAAGCTATCAGCACATCCAGCTTAGTCATTTCCACAGTATGAAACAAGGGACTGACATTAAATGGTTTAGCTTGCTTCTTTTAGGCAATTATTTTGGACACCACGAATGCCTCACAAAGGTATAGGTAGGCACCTACATGCATGAGATTTCCTCAAGCCAATGGAAAAGATACCCCAGAGGTGTTCACAACCCTTGGATCCCCCAAGAATGCTGCAAGCAGCTCCTCAGTGTATCGCTTACAAAAAGTGTATGTTAGCAACCCCAAATTATAATGTCATGGGTTTTATTTAAAACATGAGGTCTGTAGAACTTGTCTCCAAAACACCATTCAAGAGGAGAAAGGAATTAACAGTTTTTAGCTAACAGGATTAAAGAAACCATTCTAATCCTGATTTGCAGTACAAGGAGATTAGCAAGATGTGCTTTGATCTGTAATCGAGCATCTGATTTCCACCGGATTTGCCCCATTAAGAGAGCTAAGCAAGAGGAGCTAAAGGCTGCTCCCAGATGACTCCCTGATGAGCCCTCATCAACCCTGGGGCTTGCTAACATCCCTATGTATGAATTTCACATCAAACTGCCATCAATAGTGTAGATTTTCCTATAATGTGGAGAGGGGGACAAGGTCCTTGTTATTTAACATCTACCTACATGAAGGAATGGGAGAGAGAACAAGAAGCCAGTTTGTGCTGGGTGAAAACAAGCCAACCTACTGCAAATAAAGCACATCAAAGCTGCCTCCCCGTCAGACAGCCGTGACAACTACAGCATGTTACTCCTGCCTCAGACTTGCTCAAAGATCTGCGACTGGATTTCTCTTTCCATGCCTGCTTTAGACTTGACAATACAGAAAAGTAAGCATTGATTAAAGGCATCTTTATTGCACTCAGCCATGCACTTTAGAGGCTCCCTCTGTGCCCGGTCTACTCTTATCAAGAGTTACTGATGGACTTCTAAGAAAACTTCCCATTTTCTTGACACACCAAAGTGCAGAGGTATGGGAGCTCTTCCCTAACTCTGCAGGGTGTCAATGTTTGCTGTCTGTGACCTCCTCAGTGTCACAACCACTTCCCAACCCTGCCCTTGAAATCCATTGTACCAAGCTCCCTTCTCCCTTGAAGGTGTCCAAAATGGGAACTCTGGTCTAAACCCCTTTATTCCATATCATCCCACCTCTTTTATACAGTGTGCAGTGATTTTGTGCAAAACATTCACCTCTATCCATTCAGACTCATCCTGTCCGGTATTTTTTTCCCCCTCTGTTCAATTAGCCAGATGATCATTTTCATGTGAGAATTTGCAACCAGCCCCAACAAAACACTTAGTTGTGTTAACTTAGCTAGACAGATTTCTAGATATATGCATGCAAATCTACTGAATTTTGTAGCAGCTGGGATATGATACCTCTGCTTTACCCACATACATCTCCAATGCTCTTTTTTTTACCTAATTCTGTAAAGAATTTAACATATGAAATTGGAAAGTGCTGATTAGTTTTTCACTCTTAGAACTTTTACAAGAACCTCAAACATACTCTGATGATAGTGAACAATAGAGGTAAAAGCGTGCCAGCAACAAGCACCACTGTAGAGCTCTCTTAGTAGGCACAGAGAAGTCTGCAACTAAGAAGTGAAGATGAAGTAGATGCTGCTTTTGAAAAGAAAAGGCTTTGCTTTAAGTCTGCCTGGCAAATTTCAGATATGATTAAAAATTAAAATCAGCTTTCAGTTGCTTGGGCTCTATACTCTGTTTCAAGTGTTTTTAAATGCAGTGGTCTGGTTTACATAAAAACTCCAAATATTCGCTTAAGGATGTTTCTGTATGATTGCCAAGTCTTCCTTTAAACTAATGTCTCCTCCTTTCCCTTTCACTGTTGGATTTATCATTACTGCATTGATTAATTTTTAAAGGTTGCACTTCTTCAGAAGAGCTAAAGAGAAAGAAACAGAAAGGTGGAACCATGACAGGTAATACGGGTTTGACAAACAATTTCATTCTCCATCCGTACCTGCCAAAACTCAAAATACACCCCCTCTTTATGACTTCATGTGCTGCTGGTGATTTACAAATGAAGTAATAATTCATTCACTTGCATTTTATCAAGAATGAGGAATGGCACATTGGCGTGGATGCTTCTTTTTAGTAGCAATCACCAGGCATCTTGGCTGTCCAAATATGCTTTTTCTTCCTCCTGTAAAGACAGAGAAACCTCCTTGCTGGCCTCTTTTCTACAGAGCAAAGCAATATAAATCAAGATGAATCCTGTAACTTTCAAGCATTTTCTCAATTTTGAGCATCCTGCCAGCGACCAAAACGAAATGTTTTCCTACAAGAAGTATCAGCTGTTGCACTGAGCTAAGTACCTGCCCCAGTTCTTTTCCACAAAAATACTGTTGCATTTATTGCTATGACATTTAACAAACCAAATTCCTGTACCAAGCCTTTCTCTGTGGTCCCCTATGGTGCTACTTTAATACAGCTAAGACAGTCTCAACAGAAATAACAGGTTGGGTTGCTTTCTACAAACTATTGTCTTCCAGATCATGTTGTGGGCTATGGAACTCATGGTGCCATCGTTCAACAGAAAGCGATCACTAAACTGCTACAGTTTTACTCTAAAGCCTTTTTTTTCTTTCAAATGCAGTCACATTATAAATAATAGAGTTAAAAAAAACTATATGCTTTCTTTTTAGACATCAGCAAACTTTCTTTAGAGGAACTGCCAAAGATAAATCAACAAGAAACTACTGTAGTACGATAAACAAATTCTGCTTAACCCTTTTAAGAGTTGAATTATCCCTTAAAGACTAAAAAAATATTCAAGCTATGAATGATGGTGCACTATATAATCATGGATCTAACCTGAGCTGCAAGACCTATTTGCTTGTGCTTATTTAATAATAAGAAAAATAATATTTCTGCCTAGCATTCTGTTCGCAACCAGATTAACAACTTTTATTCCAGGTTGAAAAACCATGTATTAGTCTTCAGGCAGAAATCGGGATGGAAAAACAACTCCTCAGGAGGAAAATGCAGACAGGTTTAATGCTGAAGTCAAGGAATTAGAATGGAAACATTCATGCAACCCTAAATGTGAAGATTTTTGCAGAGCTTTCTGAAATCAGTGGATGTATTTAGGTAAAATCTAATTTTCCAAGGAAATCATAAATGCCTCATTTTCACAAGAAGCCTGAGGGAGACTATACATACTAGAGATAATACAGAGATTATATCAGGGACAGAACGCAATATCTTTGGATATAAATAACATGATGAAGTACAGATGCAATTTCATCAAGTATCACCTCCCTGGACTACAGACAAGACCTCACCTCCTTCTTAATACACGTCGAGCATCTTTCTGGTATATTCACAGGGCCCCCATTACAGCAGGATTCAAAACCGTCCTGTCTGCCGTCTTTTATAACATGTTTCTCACCTGCAAGGTGGTAATGCATTTTCTCTAGCCAGGCTTGAATAGTGCTATAAATTGCTTTGCAAAATAGTACATTGTGCTGGTAGGTTATAAAGTGCTTTACAGCACAGCTTTGCATCCACATTTTATAGCTCAGTTCACCTCTGTGGCTATGAGGCTGAATGCTTTAGCACTTGGCTAGGAAGAACCATGACTACCCACAGATTCTCTTAATGTGGTTTATTTTTCCCAGGAGAGGACCAGAAAAAAACCTTTGCAGCAACTGGAGCACCATTGTCAAATGCTGTTTGGCCCAAAGTTTGCACAAATCACAGGAGACATCTAAATATTTCCGTGTTTTACAAATATTAAAATGCACAATCATTAACTGAGTGCAAATATGTATATTTTATCCACCATTAATAGGGACACTTTCCATTATTTCATGCAAAATATTGATGTTTCCTCACTCTCCCCTTTCAGACAAAGGTAACAGCCCAGTAAAAACACTCTGTCTTTTTGCTTTTTCAGAACCTCTGTGATTACCTTTGAAATTGTACCTATAACCTGAATTAAGGATGTGGAAGAACAGGAAAGGTGTGAGTAGTGTTTCAGGTCCTGGCAAACACATCTTGGAAATAATAGATCAGCCTCCAAACCACTAGCTGAGGGGGTGACAGAAATCCCATTGCTAGATGTCAAGAGTGCATTAAAAATAAACCCTAAGAAAGAAGTCAGCTTTCCATGGAGGGACTGGAATAGGCCAGGTTTTGTTTCAGAGGCTCACAATTTCAGACTTGAAATACATGTCTCCCAGGCCCCCCTTTACAGCAGCACATTACACAGAGCACTCTGTACATGCAGGTACATGACCAGTAGAATCACTAGGGCATTCATCCAAGAAAGGAAATCCATATTTAATCCCATGTGCCACTAAGTATTTCTTTAACACACAGGAAAGTCTTGCTTTCACCTCCACAGCATTTTTACAAGCCAAACTTTCTTTTTATTGTTCTTTTGAAGAACATGCAAATTGGACCAACAATTTTTGTCTTCTTCGGAATTTTTCTTCTTGAAAAATCAATTTTTCTCATGAGATCGCCCCAACCTTAGGGTTTGGCATGCCTCCTCCTCCACTACATTTAGAAAGGAAGATGAGATAGAATACTGAGACCAATATTGAAGAGAGATCAATTTTGACATCACAGAGCGATCAGCCAACACAGCATCCAGAAGACATAAAAATATTAGAACTGGTTTATCTTTTCATTTTGGCCCTTTCGAGTATTTAACTGGAGATAAAGACGCTTAGTCATGCTGGTTTGCAGCAGTGATTCCTACCTGTTTCCAACCACAAATTCACTTCTCGGTGCAATAAAACCACTTTTCATTTACACTGCCAGGCTTTTTCCCCAGTTCTGAGAACAACTGGTTTAACAAGGATAAAACAGCAATCCCATCACACTCACAACTCATCTCTATGGCATTGAGATACCCTGGAGGTTCATAGTGGGCATGGGAAGATTCCTTTAGGTTTGACCTCCTCTCTTCTCTGGAGGAGAAAATTCCTTAAACTGATGGAAAAGGCAGAAAAGATACATGCGTGAGGCAGGGCTGCACAAATAGTCACTGGTACCTGGTTTCTCCTTTTGTACAGCTTTTTAATGAATTCTTCCTTCCCCTCAACTTCTCACTTGCCTTTAAATATACCGAGACTGTATTCCCTGCCTAAAAATTAAGGCCTGAATTATTTGCAGGGCAATGTTAATCAGACCGAGTGCAGTGTACACTGGCCTCTGCCTTTCCTGCAGCCTTTTCACAGTTGTCTGATTTCAAAAGAAATTTTAAACTTCCCAAAGCAAATTTTGCACACACGAAAACACCCCATGTTGATACCAATTGGCTCATTAGTATTTTAGATGTAGTAAAATCAAAAGACAACTTCATGTATGAATTTTAAACTCATTTCTCAAGGTATGAGGAAAACCAGTGGCTTACTTAGACTGTATAAACTTTCATTTCTCCACCAAATGAATGGATTTTTACTGAAATTACTAAAAAAGACATGGAAGAGGTACACATTTTCATCTTCAGGGCAACAGACGAGACTCGGGGAAGGTTATGAAGCCACTTTGACTCTTGGCAAGCATTTCCAGAAATGTGTGCTCTCAGCTATGTTCCTCTTTGCTCAGAAGACCTGGGAGGGCCTGGCCCTGGAAAAGGGACAGTGGGTGGCAAGGACCACCAGAGATCGTTGAGACAGATTTTATGTTCCTATTTTGTTTTCCATCTACTGTCAAACAGGTCTGCTACTGAGAAGACAGAACAAACCAGAGGAGACAACCACCAAATTTATGCCTAAATATTACTTTTGATTTTTGTACTAACAAACAATACAATAATGGGGTGTCTTTATTTATGGAGGGGAGACTGTGCTCAGTTCAGCACTACGATAAACTGAGAGATGCTGAAGTGATAAATCAGGAAGTCTTGGTAGAAACTAAAATTAAAAGTAAGCCTCCTAAATCTTAAAAATGGGATGGCTACATAAACAACTTGATATATAGTTTCTATTGTTGTTTATGGCTAATAGAGTTATCTATTCTCTCTAGCTATGAAGTGCTTTCTGTATTAGAGCACGACTGCCATCATAAAACACTTGTGAAAATTAAAAGCCAAATTCTCTTCTACACTGAATATTAATTACTATATGAACATGTCTTGCCACACAGCTTTCAAAACATCCTCTCTCCCAGGATATTTAATTTCATGCAGAAAGCAATTTTTTATCAACCTACACAAATTAGTGAATGTAGAGGACATGGTGCATTTAACTGCCTGTCTGAACTTCATGAAAACAATCCCCACTGCGAGTTACTAGACTTGAAATGAAAAATTAAGTTTTATATTTATAAACAAAAATTGGTTAAAGGATAGATAAGAAGTGGTAATAGTAGATGGCAGTGTGCTGCTTAAGAAAAGCTAGAGCTATGACACAAAAGCTGGACTTGGATTTGGCTAAAATGAAAAGGTTTCATAAAGTTATTTGATTAAGTATTGCCAATACTGCCAGGATGGAAAAGGTTAAAATGCAAGAATATAGAGTGATCAGAATTAAGAGTTAGAGCAAGAATTACATGTGAGGGAGGAAAAAGATATTTGAGAGAAAAGCCTTGAAAACAGCAACACCAGAGTCCCCAGAGAAAAGACAGTAACTCAGTCTTAAAACTGGCCAAGACAGCAAGGTCAACAGATTACTTAGAGAATACATATATTAGACCAGTCCAGACACACGTTAGTTATTCATGTTGGGCACAGTGGACTTCACATCAAAATTAGTTCTTACTCTCCAACACGACTCAGGGCTGGAAAGGTTCAACATGAGTTTTGAGCACAGTCAACATTAATTATTCAAAAGCTGGAGTGCCTGAATTAGTATGAAAGATACTGCAGTGACTGCAGCTTGGCCAAATAATAATTAAATGACTGCTGGGGAAAAAAAAAAGAAAAGAAAAAAGAACACAAAAAGACTGCACTGAGCAACTGCTTCATTTGAGGAAGGGAGGCAGGATCCAGCAGAAGTGCCTCTAGCTACTGGATCTTCTGTTGAACATTGCTATATTGGTAACAGAGAGAACTAAAAACTCTGATACTTATTTTCTTCTTCTAAGCCATAGCCCCAGAATCACTTATAAACAGCACTACATCTTTGCTTCTACACATCCAAGTTAAGGTTTCTGCAAAAATGCTTCCAGGATCTTAACTGTGACTTCTCCATCTCTGCTGAAACTATACAAAGGTTATACAAAGCTACCCATGAAAAACAACGTGAAAGCTCATACCTTATTTTCCCAGCAAAAACAACTGGCATGGTGCTTCATGCTATAAATTAGCCTGGTTGCTGGTTCCTTTCACTTGAGTCAAATACTCAAACCTCTGTTACATTATTCTCATTGCCTTCCCACTTTGGACTGACATCAGACAGTCCACATAAAACATTTTGAACAAAATCATACTGGTCAAAACCTGTAAGCAAGTAAAAGGAAAAAGCTAGCAGCTTTCTAATGTTTTTATCTGTAAAACCCCTGTCTTATTCTTGATAGTATGCTTATAAGTAATTAAAATATATGAACAGCAATAATAGCAAAATACTTTCCTTATTAGGCTCGAACTCAACTTTCTATGTATATTATCACTATGATGACCCTCTATTTATTTTGCCTGTGGTAGTACTTTAATAATAATTACATGAAGAAGTCTATTTTAGGAAGCTTATATCTTTGATCTCTTTTTATATACATGGAAATCATTTGCAACTGACAGATCCATTACACTTGCACATGATATCCTTCATCTGCAAATAAATTATATAAACAACTTAAAGAATCATTTTGTTTCCTTTAGAAAAGGGCATTCCTGCTTCTCTCAGCACATATAAATTGAATCCATACTGTGAAAATCAAAGAGGGTACTGATTCCTTATGCAAGCATGTAGAATTCATCACACAGTAAGGTTTTTATTTGGATTATTTGTTTTTTAATCAACTTCCACATAAACACATCTATTTATGTCCTGCCTGCAAACACTGAGGCATTTCTAAGACAGGTAGAGTTTGTGTGAATTCCCCAGAAAGCTGAGAACGTAAACAAGATGAAGGAGGCTTTTCTTCTGCTGACCTCATGGAGCAAGCACACAGTCAAGCACTTTGAAGAGGAAGACTTAGTTCACAGCACCACTGTGAATAAATTTCCACATGCTCTTTCCTAAATGTTTGCAGTAAATGTCATAAATAGCTTGTGTTCATTATATGCTTCACCTGACTGTAGTTACAGTGGTAGTTACCAGACCAGAAGGAAAATCTATGGGATCAAATCTAAGATGCTGTCTTCTATGCAAATTGACCAGTACCTCCAAAGGAAGAAAGAGGACAAGTGCAATGGGGAAAAGAGTGCTTAAAAGTCCTGCCAGAATGAATGTAACAAAGAGGCAGTGTCTCATCAGCAAACTTCTATCAGTTTCTGTTTGCCAAAGGATGCTGGGGAGGGACTCTTCATTAGGGACTGTAGTGATAGGACAAGGGGTAACGGGTTAAAACTTAAACAGGAGAAGTTTAGATTGGATATAAGGAAGAAGTTCTTTACTGTAAGGGTGGTGAGGCACTGGAATGGGTTGCCCAAGGAGGTTGTGAATGCTCCATCCCTGGTGGTGTTCAAGACCAGGTGGGACGAGGCCTTGGGTGATATGATTTAGTGTAAGGTGTCCCTGCCCATGGCAGGAGGTTTGAAACTAGATGATCTAAAGGTCCTTTCCATCCCTAACCATTCTATGATTCTATGATCTTAAGGACCTTTCCAACCGTAACTATTCTATGATTCTATGAAATTGGAAAAATAGGGTGAATAAAAATGAGAAGGGGAAGGAAAAGTTATTCCAAAGTGAGAAAAAGGAATATAGTTCTCAAAGGGAACTTCAGCCAGCTTTACATTCTTTCGATTCTTCTCCCCATCCCACCTTGGATGGAGGAAGAAGGGAGTGAGTGAGAATCTGCATGGCACTTTGCTACCAGCTGGGTTTAAACCATAACAAGAGACTATATATTCCTTTGGGTTTGGATTGCCATGAGCTTTGATTCCTGAATGAGACAACTCTTACCAGTTTCTCAGTGTCTCAAAGGGAAATCTTGGGAGTGCTTTCCTGTTTTATTTTTATTCATGCCACACAAAAGACATCCCCTGATTTAAGTCAGAACATGTGACTTTGTCCAATGCAAGCTCTAAACTAGAGAGATGGGGAAAATATAGTTCTGCTCCCCACTGGGGTACACTGTCTCTGCTGTAGAGTGACTAAATCGACTCTACTGGCAGACTGGATTTAATAATATTCTTCTCTTTCCCAAGAATGTTATAAAGCTGCATTAACATCCTCAGGCAAAAGTCTCCACACAAATGAAAAGGAATATTGTTTCTATTTTAGAGATGTGACAAAACCTCTAGCCAGCCACCTACGTAGTGTTTCTACTCATCCTGGTTGCTGAAGAAAACAACATTCAGATCACCTCTAAGTTTGCAATAAAGTGGTATGAAAAGTTAAACACTTAAGCAAATTCAGGATTGCAATTACCTTAGTTAAAAGTACAATTGTGATTTATCACCTGATTCTTACCAGAAAACGGTCATCTTTCCAGAATGGGTACACATGACCACACAGATGGTTCAAGGTGTATAGCAAATATTATGGATTATATAGATTTTGGAGAAGAGATCCTTTCATGTACCAAGCCCTCACCACCTCACTGAGAGAAAATGCATAGCCAGTAGCATGGAAAACAACCACCAGAAAAAGAAATGTAGAAAATCACAGCAGCGCTCACTGCACAAGCACCAGGAGCTGAATGAGCAGACCCAAACAGCACTTCCCCAAATCCTTTACCTTCATCTTCCTATTTGCATCTCTTTGTTCAACAGCCAAAAAACCACATCCCTGAGCTCATTCAAAAACTTCAGGCAAAGCTCTGGTTTTATTGTTAATGTGGAACATGAAAAAGTAGCTCATTGCTGATGCCTAAATACCATGAACATGAGCAAATTTACAATAGGCTAAGCACTGGTATCTACAACAGTAGTAGTTGAGCATGTTACCAGCCCTTGCTGTACAAGTTTCTGACTTACAGTTTTACTAATAGGCTTAATTCTTACCTATTTCACTTCTCTTTCCAAAACACAAGATTAAAACAATACCAAATGCAGTGTAAGAACACAGTAATTCTCAGTTGCCTTACTGGATCATTGGCAAGGTTGTGGTAAAATATGCTGGAAAGGCAGCTCTGCAATATTACATATTACCATGTGGTGGAAGGCCACCTTATCTAGAAAGGGAAGATTCACTGAGGTGGTATCCTCATACCTCTTGTTATTGATTACCTGCTCAAAAAAGAAACAGATTTGTATTTTAAATAAACATAGAAATTGTAGATTCCTTCATTATTTCTTCATCTCCACCAAGAAAAGCTTTTCTGTAAAAGGACATAATACTGGGCAGAGATTCACCAAGATCTTTCCAAATGCTATAATGTCATAGTTGCAGCACAAGCTACCAATAAAACTACTCAAGCTACCAGTACCCAAAACAGCATATAAAATCCAGGAAACTTATGGGAATTACACTAGTACTTACATAAAGTCTTAGTACATACTCAAATTACTAACATCAGAAAGTTTCATTACTGTCAGCAAGTAGGAAACATCATATGATAAAGGTGACACTTTACAAGCAAGAATAATTCACTTGAGTGACACCTTAATAAATGGCTTTTAAATTGCTGAGGAACGGATGCATTTCTAAGATTCTTCTGAATGGCTAAATAATGTGGTGAATCCATTAAAATGACCTGTCTGAAGTTCCTGGAAGCCTGTGTTTGCACAGTTCCTGTAAGTCTTTCTATCTCCTACTATCATAGATGCTCCACTGTACATTACATGTTTGGCACATACATGCTTGGCAAATACATCCTGGTCTCCTGCATCCCCCTTCCAGATCCAAACCTGATGCCTGAGCAGTATCTCTGGACCCAATCCTGACTTGCTGTGCTGCATCCTGGCTCAGCACTCCTGTGTGCCTCACTGTCAGGGTGGCTCCCATACCCAGTGAAGCCATCTCCATCACTGCATCCTTTGGCCTTTGGAGCGTATCTGCTCTCACTGCTCCTCAAGAGGCACCTGGAATTCTTACAGATCTTCCTGAAATATTGCTCCTGAAAACAAGGCAAACCCAGGGAAGGCCTATCAGGATTACGATGCAACACGGTGCTTATTGCCTTGTTACACAACTAAGGGCTGACAGATGTAGTCTGTTCCTTCAAAGAGAGATTGAAAACCTCAGGAGCTAACATGAACTCCTACCTGTTCTTGGAACAAAGAGTTATCATCTTGAATTTCTGCCCTTACTAAGTACAGCATGACTGCTAACATGAAAAGACTGGTAGGAATGAAAAGGTCCACAATGCTAGTGATCCTCCGATTTGAGAAAGAGGTAAATAACACCATTTCTCAAAACAAAGACATTTACAGCGACAGAACTCTGAGATCATACAAATTAAGAAGGCTTTTATCATAGCAGACTATCATCTTGCTGCTTTAATACTTCAGACAAATTTAGAAGCCAAGTAAGTTCTGCTGTTAAGACCTGTAAAATTGTTTTTTCTTCTGGCATTATGATCTGCCCTAGCCCAACCAGCTTTCTAGGAAAAAAAGCAACATACAATGGGGACATCATTCCCATAAGAACCAAATGGGCAGAAACATTAAACCTTGAAGCTTTTCGAGAAGGTGCACCAACATGAGCACATATTATCAACCTATCAGTACGCCAACAAGATAAATCCACTGAGTAGATCTCTTTAATTTTTTACACATGGTACTTGGTAACAAATATGGAGACACTGCTGTAAACTTAAATTCCAAAATGAATTTTGAGTTGCAAAGTGTATCTGGACAGTGGGACAACTTGGTGACAACCATGATTCCATATCCTCCAGTCTATTTCTGCTTCTAGCACAAGTGTTTAGCCTTTTACTTTGACCCTAAGTGGCAGGAGGTATCTCTTGCCTAGACAAACACTAGTCTAGTTACAGAACATGGAAAATTCAGACATTAGGAACTTGAGATAACATTAAATCTTTAAACTTCTTTTAAAACTAAATTCTTTATTCAAAGAATAATTCATAAATGCCTTGAAGAATAATGATTCAATGCCACACACACGGAATTAACTGTACAACTCCGTTCTTGCTTACTTGCGGCAGTTTCATGGTGAACAGAGATTAATGTCTTTCTACACTAAAGAGAGGATTTTTCCAAGATTTAAAGTAATAGATAGCTTTAAGTGGGTTAATATTTATGTTAGACCAAAGTAGCAAATCTAAATACACAGAGAAATGTAACCCAAGCTTTGGAGAAAACTGCAATTAAAAAATGAATTAAAATCAAATTAATCTTTGCCCTGTCTCAGCGTAATGCTAAAATTGCTATTATGAAATCTGTAACAAGAAAAAAATAAAGAATAAATTACACATGCAGCTGAACAAAAGCAGTGAAAGCTAAAGAAGAAATGCGGCAACCCAACAATAAAAGTTCTCTGCTTGAGGTCAAAGCTTATTATTTGCACTAGAGTTATTTGGACTCATCTGCATATCTGAAGATGACTGCTCTACAGCAAACTTGTGAAGTTTTGAATGAAGCAGACTGACATTTGGGAAAGGATATTTCCATAAACAAATGTTGACACATGACAGATGGATACAAGGGCTATTTGAGGACTACTGTATGTATTCATGTTATTCATACAACATTTCTCTTTACAAGCTTCCTAGCAACAGAATTTCTAAGTAAATCCATAAGGAGCCACATGGTCTCTGAAGGACTCAGTGCCCTCCCTCCAGAAAAGCATTTGTGGGTGGAATTCAAGAAGATCATTCAGGAAAAGCATTAAACAAATGCTCCTCCTGACTAGCAGAGAAAGCACACGAGTGATCTAAAGTAGTTCAGCTGAAATTTGTTTTAATCTGTTTTCCAGACAGGATTGTTTCAATTGTGTAGCATTTTATTTTACTAAAGCTGAACCTTGAAAACATTGTGAGAAGACAAAACCACACCTGCTGAAAGTGTGATTCTTGAGAGGTTTCACAGGGAGAATTCAGGATCTTTGGGCATGAACCAAGTAACCAACCTTGACTGGCCACAGGCAGTGATGCTGAAGGCTACAAGCCTTCATTAGTAGGTGTACTAGTGGGTTTAAACTTAAAGAGGACATTCAGGATAGATACGAGGAAGAAATTCTTTACTGTGAGGGTGGTGAGACACTGGAATAGGTTGCCCAAAGAAGTGGTGAATGCTCCATCCCTGGCAGTGTTCAAGTCCAGGTTGGACAGAGCCTTGGGTGACGTGGTCTAGTGTTAGGCATCCCTGCCTGTGTCAGGAGGTTGGAACTGGATGATCTCAAGGTCCTTTCTAACCCAAACCATTCTGTGGTTCTATGAATACTCTTTGCTGGCCTCTGTTTCAGCTTTTTAATTTCCTGTGCCCGCCAGTGATGCTGGAGATGTTATCTGTAACCAGTGGCTTAGACATCATGAGGTTCAAGACCCAAGACCTACATGGAGCCACGCTGGAGGACAGGATGAGGGGGAATACCCAGAGAGTTGACTTTGGAATAGTGACCCGAACTGAAAATAATCAAATCACACAAGGTCTTCAATGCTTTAGATGATGCATTCTCCCAGATGACCAATACATACGTTCTTCCGCAACTTAAAAAGGAAGATGCTGTAGAAAAATCACTGGGGGATGACAGTAACTTCCTATATTTGCCAAAGTAACAGTGAAAAATAAGAAGCCAAAACATTCTGCTACAATCTGGTATTTCTGGGACCTCCTTCTAGATATTGGAATTGCACCGCAGATGGTCCTACTAAGTTTTCACCCCAATTCCTTCTCACATCTTTAACACCCAGCAGCAGACACACCACTTGAAGCCATGAATTCAACACAGTAAAAAGATTTGAGGGTATCCAGGACATTGAAAACATGTTAGGGAAAAAGAGAGAACTATTGCTAAATGTATTTATATTTGTAGCAATGAATAACCTTGGTTGTTGCCTTGGTTTTTGTGTCTGTTTTCCTCTTTTTTTCTTGAAGCCAACTAGGTTTTTATGGCTTTTCAACATATACAGCTCAAGTAAGTAAATTCTGGGTATGAAACACACCTAAGTTAAAACCATGGTCTCCCACTGAATCACTAACAGAGTGACAGGCTATTTCTGAAAGAGCAAAGCATGCATTTTTAAGCCATAGAGTGTGAATTTACTTATTCTTCATTCACAGACATTTCATGAGGATCACTTCATGGCTTAACCATCCATCGCATATGTGAAACTACTTAAGAGACACATACTACTATTACAATGGTGTATACTTCCTTAAAAATCTTGAAGACACAGGGATGTTCCTCATCTCCCCACATGTGTTTCAGTCACCAGACCTTCTAAGACACATGCATTCACAGTCCTCTAGCAACAGTCTTCAATTCCTAACTGGCCCCATTTGATCCTCCATTTTAGCAAAGGCATTATTTTATAATGCTCAAATGCATTAATTTTGACTGTCCAGTCTGGACTGAAAATTTGCTATTTGCCAAACAGCAATCTGCCTGGAGACCAAGACCTTCAAATAGCTAATTCATGCTGTACTTGTTCGCATTTCCACCCTGGACATCCTTTCTACAGAGCTGCGACAATACTTCATTCCAACGCCAGTTCCAAAGGCCTCCGCATGTTCCTGTTACATTAATACATATAGCAGGAACCCACAGGCTCTTAGTCTATCTCACAAGATCCAGGGATCAAAAAGCTTTACTTTTTCTTCTAATCAAAACTAACACATAGAAAATATTATGCTAAGATCTATAATGCACTCATAAAATCTAGGAAAAAACAGTTTTCTGCTAGGTAGACTGTAGTCTTTTCAAGCACTGTCAGCAAAAAGTTGAAATACGTATCACTGGAGGCAGAGTGGATGCAGATGGATGTGGCAGAGCAGCACAGCTTTACCTTGGATCAACCATTTATCTAAGTTCTTGCTATTTCCTCAAATACCTAATTAATTTACTTAGAGCCAGCTCAGGTTTTATGCTCTAGTTTTGATAATTCATGTACTCTTTTGGATATATTACTGAGCATATTTTCATGATTTTTTTTTGACATGGATTTGGCTGCCTTCCTTTATTGCCATGGGGGGGGGGTGTCATATATTTATTATGATATGGATCATAATTTTTAAGGAGAGAATCTATTACTCTGTAGTTTGATGAGATATTTCTTAACCCCTGACACAAGTTTTCATATTTAAAAGACGCAAAAAGCCTCACAAAATTCTGGAATAAATTATTGGATTTATGCCACTTTATGCTTTTTAATCACAATGCCAGTGACGGATGCATTCATCTCCTGAGTGCTGACTGAGCTCATGACACCACGCTGTTTCATCTTAGATTTCTAACATCATAACATTTATAAAGTTAAAGACATCTATCCATCTCTGGTCAGTCACAGTAGCAGACACCCCAAGCTATGCCAAGTTAAGTCTCCCTGCAGTAATGTTTAGCTTTTACTTGATTCTTATTTTATAAAAACAACTTTTAGTGAAGACGTATTCGGCTACTTCACCACTGGGAAAGGAAAGCAATAAGGAACGATGCATTCTTGACTGCTGCATACCATCAGGGATCAGGTTAATAAGAACAATGAATTAAATGGAATAAAGAAATGAAAATTCACCTGCTGTTGGGAAGACCAAGCTTCATGGTCCTGAATTGCCCAAAAAAACCTGTACAAATTTGTCTTCAGAATTAACATCAAAGGTTGTGGGAAAAAGACAGATATTAAAATCAAAGTCTGTACCTATCACTGACTTTACCATGGTGTTTACCTTGTAAAGTTTCTGGGGAAAAAAGCTGTGATTTCTTTTGCAGAAGAGCAAGGAATATAGCAGGCTCAAATGCCCAAAATGTCCCCAAGGAGAACTTCAAAGACATTAAATCAAACTGTACATTGTTTAAGTTTTGAGTGCTTAAAGGAGAATGCTGTCCATTTATTGTACTACTAATATCAGCTGCAATTTTCTGGATGGCTAAATTCAGCTTACTGGCAAATAAGTCTGAAGAACTATTCAAATGTACTCACCTATGTTAATCAAAATACTCTGAAGCAAAACGCCAATCCCTGATTTAATTTTCATGATGAAGAAATCAAGGTCCAGTTCAATGGCCTGGAAAGATATTACTGACAATCTCCTATCAGTGGGTAACTTGTCTACTTAGTACAGAGCTCAGTAAAGTGCTTCTATCTCACATTTTTTACATCTCTTTCTCACTGGAAATACCAGAAATGGAAACTTGACTTTTTTTTGTGCTCCAGACCAAGACCAGGACTTTTATTTTTTCCTCCCTCTGAGAGAAAAATCCCAATTATACCTGACATCAAACATAAAATTGCATCTTCTTACTGCACTCCTTTAGTAGCTTCCTTCAAGCTGAACTTACAGTTTACAGCTTGGCTGTGAAAAACGTAACTGGAATAATTTCTTCCTAAGGTGACAATTAGAAAAGAAAAAAAAACAAATTACAGAAGACCATGCAGACTTCTAATTTACTATCATGACAATTATATTATCCCAGAGATATTCACTTGAAGAAAGGGTCCTTGCAGTGAGACATTAAAATAAGTATATTTTCTATGTCCTGGGTATCTTTTATCAGTTCTTAGCACCAACAGTCATTCATCAATTGTATTTAAGAACCCCCAGTGTCATCAAGCAATTACTCCTTATCTCCCCCCAGTAAATCCCAAATCAGGGACAGGGACAGATAATTTTTAGAAAGATTTTAAATCTGTCCTTCCCAACCAACATTAATTTTATAAACAGATTAGGTTTCCTAGGTGGGTATTTGAGATACTTACGAGTTCTGTGTGAAACAGATGGAGATGTGAAGCATGAGCTGGTGCACACAAATGATGTGAATGCTACTCAGAGCCAAAGTCAGTGCAAAAAAGTAAATCTAAGAAGTCCCGAGGTAAATTCTAATCCTCCCTACCTCATAAAATGCACAACAGTGCCGTGTTCCAGATTTCCTTCACAAGGAAAGTTGCAGTAATGGTTAAAACTTGTAATTCCATCCATTTACACAACAGGTTACATTTTTATTTGCATTTTTTGGCTGGCATGAGTAATGCTTTCCTTAAGAAGCTGTTCACAGTTATCAACCGTTTTGGCCTGGGATGCAAACCTGTCATAGCATCTTCCAGTAGCTTTCATGTCCATCTCTAGTAGTATCAGAATGGACTCATGACAACAATGATACAAATCCCTGCCTCCTTCAAACAAGCCAAGGGCATGAATTCTCCTTCTGCCTGTTACCATTCCACCTTGCAAAGTATTTTAGATGCAGTTTGTATGCTGGACTCTATAAAAAATAAGCACTGTTATTAGAACTAAAGATGTAAAATTTCTTACTCATTTTGCTTTAAATATTCAGGAATTCTGAAGCCCGCATAAAAGTCCTATGGTTTAAATAAGAACATACTTATTTCAGTTTAACTTCAGTCAACTACTTCAGTTGACCTGTGCCACAAATCAGAAGAGACAGAAGAGGCTGCTGCCTTGTCCAAAGAAGGCATTTTAAACTTCTCCTGAATGAGCAGAAATATTCCTTTGGGCCAGATAAGTACTATGAATGCATTATAGAGAAGTTCTAGAATACAACGGGTTGTACAGAATGTAATAGCCTTTTCAATTCAAGAAGTTGAGATTCGTATCTACATAGGACAGAAGCAAAATTAATTTGATGGCCTCAGCATAGACCTGTTGGACCTAATTAACATTCCAAACTTCTTTTAGAAACAGTACTTGAGTAATTTCTTAAATGAGAACCAAATCGCAGTAACACTATAAAGCCTGAGGTGACAAAGCTCAAAGCGAACAGTCATTTTGGTACATGATTATGTTTTCTATAGTCGAGAGAACAGGAATGCATGTTAATGAGAATGAAGGGTTTGTAGAGAAAAGTAATAGAAGAGATGACCTCTTCTTGCAAACTTTACCTCATTTATACCCTTACAGACTACCATGGCTACAACAAGGTTACTGTGAACAGTTCTTTTTCATGTGAGTAAATGCAGTCAAATAATGGAGATTTTTAATCAAACCTGGGTATAGAATTTAGGAGTGAAGAACTCATCATAGTTGTTATCTTTGAAAGCCTGTAAAATATTACTGAATTTGGCATGACTGAAGTCCTCTTTTGCAAACAACCTTGTTCAGCTGGTAGTTCTTACAGCTGCCTATGAACAGAAACTCATCAAAAGGTGAAAAGACTCAGGCCACCCGTTAGGTACTGCTGTGGTACTGTTTGCTCCAACTTTTCACCTCCTACTTCCAGAAAATGATGAAGCTTTTGTTTCATCTTAGGTGTTTTGAAAGATACTGTGGACAAAGATGTTTTACCAGCATTAGGCAATGCATGACCAAAAACCAAGTGCTTTAAAGTATCATCCAACAGCAAGCTCCAGAGCAGATCTAAAACTATTGGTACAACTACGATACCTTCCACTGCTATGAGGAAACCAGTAGTAAAGTGGCTACAGAAAACGCCAGTGCTGTCAGGAGCAGTGCTGTCAGAGATCCCTGTCCCTCAGGTGTCACTTCTTTGCCTCTTTCTCAGAATGTCACCTTTTCATCTCAAGATTTGGTTGCCTAATGTCCTCATCTTCAATGCACAAGCACTGAAGCTGAACTTTGGGACATTTTAGCAGCTCAACTCTCCCATCTGCTACCTTTCAATATGAATTTTTCTAGAAAGATGTGGTTCTCTGTTACAATCACAGGTGAAAAAAAAGAGCTCAAAATTAAGTACTTGTGTTTTTCTGTTATCGGCATTAGGACCACTAACATGTCACAGCACACACTGTCTGCAAAGCAAGACTAGGTCAGCATACAGCTAAATCACCTAAGACAGAGTGAAATAATCTGATTCACCAACATTCAGTTGAGTTATTTACAGATAAACAGAGGGCATGAGATTGGTCAACTGAGTGAAATCTTGAGAAAGGCATTTCCTTTTCTCTGTTTCAATTTGTTATCTACAAATTGGTGTTAATGCCACCTGGCTCTTTATGGAGCCCTCTGAATGGTAAGGATAAAGAAAAAACTATAAACCATGTTACTACTCTCAGCATGAGCTAGAAAAATTTAATCAAAGTAAAATATTAAATTGTGGAGGTAATTTCCCTTGTTTTAGGCTAAGGGGAAATCATGGTCAGTGTGTGAGAAACGCATAGTGAAAACGAACTTTCTGAGGGAAAAAAAGATAAATCTAAACAAATCCCATGTTAATTATCATTCTCCCCACAGTTTTAAAAGAGGACATCTGGGAAATTTCACTTGCGTAACTTTGATGCCATGCAATCCATCAGCTCTGCAATAAACAGTTCAAAAGTGATAACTTAGCAGAGCCTGAGTGAATCAGCATGGTCATCCTGACTTACAGTTAAGCCTTAAGTAGCCACTTTGCACATGCATAGGCTGAGGCCTCTAGTTGTACTTGTATATATATATATATATATGTATATATATATAGTAATTCTACAATAGAATTGCCTTGTATCAGCAGAAATGGAGATTTCTCCATCCTTCATGCCTCTCTATTCTGTACAAGGATAGTATGAACTCCAACAGAAAGATAACAACAATCTTTGCTGTTGCAAAATAAACAGCAGGGAGCTTTCTAGTTTTTCACATTCAACAGCAACAAATTTATTTTAGTCCAGCAGACCAAAGACACACTTCTGTTAAAGTGACACTCGCCCAGTGAAATACCAAAACCATTTTCAACACTATTGGCTCCTATTTTAAGTTCCATTGCACTGAACTGCATTATTTGGGGAAACAGTCTACAAAAAGCATAACAAGCTGGTCTCTAGGGCATCAACAAGTGCCTTTTCATGGACCTCTCTACTGAACAGTGTGGGAACGTATGTGAAGGCAGCATAAGAATTCATTGTGTTAACAGAGGCTTGCTGTGATAAAGACATCTGAGCTACTTGAAAGTCCCAACAAGTCTTTGAGAAAACAAGTAAATAGCTCTTTTTATTGGAATAATTGATGTTGCTATAGAGAACACAGCTATAAATTCGATCACCATTCTCTCAGAAAAAAACAAAATAATCTCTCTAAGGAACAGTGTGAAAACAAGTACAATAATTTACCAGACAGATTTAATACAGTCGTAAGTGCAGAGCAAATTTACCTTGTAAATTAAGAACCACCATATCTAAATCTATACATTTAAAGGGAAACACAATGTTACCTTTGCTCAAAGGCAGTTCCAAATATCAGGCAAAACCAGTTTTCAGATGTCAACGCTTCAAACACTGACTTTCGGCAGTTTGTATTTACGCAGAAGAAAATCATCCTAGAGAACTGAGGTTCCAATTAGATCTCCAACTGAGAATCTGGAGGTCAAAACAACTCACTCAGCTATGGGCAGAGAAACAGAAGGGATTCAGGGTGTATTTTTTCTACCCAAAATAACTTCCAGCAGATTTTCATAAAACTGCCTTGTTATCTATCCTTTTGAGCACATACGGTAGTGACTCCATGGATAGGAGTTGGGTAAGCACCCTGATACACACTTCTTGCCCTTGTCTGCTTGAGTTCTGGCTTGGGAATTGCTTGCTGCTCTCTCCGTGGTGGACTGAGTTCACAACTTAGCCAAAGGCAGGTTCTCAAGGCAATCTCACACTCCTTTTTCCTCCTGATAGCACTTCAGTTCAAAACAATTAAAAGGGTCTCTAAGCTGCAAGGTAGATTTGAACCTGTCATTATCCAGACAAAATCGCATCAACTGGCGCTTTCAGCTGGTTCTTTAAAATCTTTTCTGTCAAAATGGGAAAATGTAGCAATCTCCCTACCTCCCTAAAATGTCTTAGAAACCTGAAATTTCACTTGTCTTTACATCCTCTTTCAAAAGTAAACTACTGTTTCAATATATGGATAGAGAGTGCTATTGTCAATGCTCTCTATTACCACCAAAATGGCATGTACTTTAATCATGGGAGGAATCCAGAAGGCTCAAAACACTGGACAGGTGTGGTAAGCAATACTGATATATATCTTCATCCTTTCATGGATTCCTTATTAAGGCCCGTAACCTTCAGTTGCTGACCCAGATCCACTACATTCTAGTGTCTTAGAGTGGAAGGAATTCTGCTTGCTCCTTCCTCCCACTCACTGTAATAGAAGTAGCCAACAGTTCTGGGTTTAAACAACACATGTTAAGGATATTATGCTTTTTTAAAGCATCATAAGGCTAGGATGCTTTCACAGAAGCTATTCATAAAGATCAGTAATGCAATTTCATGCTGAACTGCACACAAGACTCATGGAGTCCAACACTATCTATGCACCAGATACTTCAGAAATAAAGAAAAGATCTTCATCTTCTGGTAATGGGAGGGAACAAAATGGAGCAACACACCTTTTTAATTCTTTTGTCTTGATGTCAAGAAATCTGGCATTTAAGAAAACCTGAATTTTCCAACAGAGGGAGGGAAAATGGTACTAAGTCTTTTGACAGCTTTTTCACAAAACATCTCTGAAACATAAGGCCAATGAAAATTTGCCACATCTTTACCCATTTACAAAAAGTTTCTTGGTTTTCTGAAATGCCACTCAGGCTCGTATCAAGTGTTTTAATGACTGTCCCTCTTTACCAAACCATTCTTTCTCAACCATCAGAAAGAAGTTGGCAGTCACCCCCTCATCTTACCAGTGGTACAAAGCAGGATTTTTAAGGGTCTGCAGACATTACTTTTATAAGATCAGATGAGAAAGAACAAATACTCTGTGGATGAGCCAGTGGGAATTGTGTGCCAGCACTTTATGAGGCATAAAATTCTCTTTGTTTACTACAAATCACATTATATACAAAGGACTCCTACATGAAAGAGTCATTCCTCAGGCAAGATCTCCATTTACCCTTGCCTGAGGTAGACTGAGACACATCTTCAGAGTCAGGCTCCTGGGTGCTTAGTGACACACAGGCAGAATGAAAAGCTTCTCCCAACCACAGTGTCACATGCTGATGAAGGACAGATCTCGCTAACTTCAACAGGAACATGAATTGGGCCCATGACTTCTGACCTTTAGAACCAAAATATGTCAGTATTAAGAGGGAGATTTTTAATTGGTAGCTTTCTTTGAAGAGAAGTCCAATCTGTTAGTACAGTATTGGTAAAATCTCTCTTATCTATTTACCCTTATAGGGTATAAAATCAGTTTGTAGCTCTAGTCTGGCCTGCTTCCAAAACTGCAACATCTGCAAGCTTTAAATCCCTTTTTACTACAAACTCAAAACAGGCTTTCCCAGGAAAGAGTTTGTATTTATTCTGGAAGCCACACAGTACTAAAAAAATCAAAATGCTAAAGTAATAATACTACTTTTCCCTGAGAATAGAGTGTTTTGTGAAACCAAGCAAAAATAAGAGTAATATCTAAGAAATTACAATTCTGCTACACATACGGAATCTTGATTTGTCAACAAGAACCTGGGACTTGAACAGATGATTCAAAACCCAAAGTAACTGTATTTCCTGAGAAACTCCCTCAAAGCTAAGACATTTATAACTTCTGCACACTAATGAAGCAAACAACACAGCTCTTAGATCTGTTTTTAAAGACATTAGAAAGAAAAATCCAAAACTCATCTGCATTTAGCTTTCTCTCTCTATCCAATAAGCATGTTGCATACCTTCTCACTTCACAATTAACCTTTGAAAGAGAACACTACACATATTCACATGTCTCAAAGCATCTTCGAACAGGACAATCTGGCTACCTTAACACCTCAATTAACAGTTCCATTTCTTGGCCTCTGCTGCAGAACTTCAACAGGCCAGAAGCCCATAAATACCAGAAATAGCTTCCCTTCTTTTTTCTGCCATTGTACTTAATGCTGAAATAGACATTTTGCCTCAAAACTTATTCTGGTAGGAGCAACATTGTCCTCAATTTTAATCAGCTGATGTGCAACTTGACACTATGTTGAAGGGCATTTAACACACACTAATTATGAACATTCCTACTTAAAACTGTTCAGTAATTTTAAGTCATTGAGAAATACATCAAGCACAGCAGTGCAGGATCCTCTCCCCTATAGACCTTTATGTTTACAGACAAGGAACAAGTAACATACCATTAAGTGGCTGTTCCAACTCAAAACAGAATCATAGAATCAACTGAAATATGAATGAAATGAATAAATAAATGAATGCCAGAGGTCAAACTCAACCTAAAATTATATTTAAGAGACTACCTTAGGTGCACTCTGTCCAAAGTAAAATAATAAAAAGAAGGCCTAAAATCTATCTTTTTTTTCCATTGCTAGACTCAAAGTACCTCAAAGGGGAAGATGTCCCCCCTCTCTTACAGATACAGAAAATAGTGTTCATTCAGTAGGGTAGAGAAAAACTTGGAAAACAAGGTCTTTTGACTCTCGGTCTAGTACCCTATCCACTGGACTGTTCCAATACTAAGGTTTGTAACCACAATAAACCACTGGTAGTCAAAAGTGAAATATATGCTGAGGACCATCACTTAGCCTGGATCATTGAAGACTGTAGATGCAAAGGACATACAACAATTTCTTTGAGGTAAGGAGCTTTACCATGTTCTGATACTTATATCCTTTAAAAGCAAGACTGAAGAGTGAGCGAGGATGAAGGCTCTGTAGAAAAATAGGCATCTATTTTTAATTCACACATGTGTTAATGGTCAAAATGTTTGGGACTGTGCACATGAAGTATATGTGAAGAATGCCCAAAGGCTGAGAAAAAGGGTTGTCTGGCACAAAAACACACTTCTGATATTAGATACTGTGAGTTTATTTTCAAATTTGACTAGAAAAAAAACTCAAAAGAGCCTTAAATATCATGTGATGGAAGATATTCATAATTCCTGAGGAATTATTTCCCAGTGGCATCCACCGTAGAAAGGAAAGCATGATAACTGGCAACAAAGCATGCATACCTGCCCGTGGTGTAGTCCTGCAGCATAAAGAGAGCCATTATACTCAAACTCAGTTTCAGTTATTTTCTGTAACTTATAATTACCACCAGTGCTTTAATTACTGCATTTGCAGATGACCTGTACAATAACCACTGAAAAAAGTCATTAAAGCTAATGAAAAATTCAATTCCAACGACTCCACTGGATTGGCTTCTAAATTCAGCTTTTCGAGTCCTGGAATAAAACACTTTTGACAGTTTACATCATTAAATAATTGAATGTCATATAAATGTCCTCTTTTAGTCACTATTCAATTATCCCTACTGTTGAAATAATGCAATAAAGCCATGCTGATCAGTATGACTTAGCACACAGAATCCCAGATCTAAGAATACAAAAACCACAGTATTTTTCCTCCAGCAAGCTCAATTACACTTCTGTGTATATCTTCTAATATACATAAGTATTAGGTCTTACTGTTGGGTTCACCATTCTACCTGGACTATAAGGCAAATAAATATATTACGGAGAAAAACTAGATTTCCAAGAGGGTAAAAACTGCTGAAATTAATTAGGGATTGAGAAAGGGAAGCAGTTCAAAACTACATGGAATTTTTATCTCTTTTCTCTGCATCTTCACACAGTGATTATTTTCCCTTCTTCAGTAAGTCTGGAAGCCAGTCATCACTTGCCAACTTTTGGTCTCTGGAGTGTAGTTGGGTTTCTTGTTTAACACTCCATGGTAGCAAGTTGATCACAGTTAGCCTAGATGTGGGATTTGAAGGTAGAAATACTGCTATGACTTCTCTTTTTTCAGTGTAAATTTAATAAAAGTCAATATTGGAGTTTGTAACATAGCAGTATACAAGATATTTTTAGAATGGACGACATGATATACAGGAAACACAGTATTTCATGTACCACTGATTAGTAAAAAATAATATATATATATTTTATTATCACTCAATGGTCAGTAATGATTTTCATATTTAATATAATTTTAAGTAGCAGCATTAAATCCATATACCAAAACATTTTAAACTACATTTCGTAATGTAGTTTAACTTGCAAATATAGATATGTGTGTGGCACTGATACAGGTTTCTGTTTGCAAAATAGAGGTCCCACATGTGAAACACAAATCCTGTTTCTCAAGGCTGTAAAGTCACTTTTATTCACATTGAAAACAACCATGTACACCAATATCTATCGAGAAGAATATCAAGCTTTTTATATCCAAATGGGATATTTCTGCTTCTGATTGTTTGTCCTCTTGTAACACCAGAAAACCGTGACTTAGTGTCCCACTATTTAATTTTAAATATTTAATATTCCAACTGTATTAATTCCAATATCTGGATTGTTTTCAGCAACTTATGCAAATTAAATGCAGAGTAGCAACAAAGTTTTAAAGAACGTAGGTTCATTGTAGCTGGGAACAAATAACTGAGAGTCTGAAATCTTACAATGTTCTTCCAATACTGTACTAAATCCAATGAGATGTGAAAAAAAAAAAATGGAAAGAAATGGGAAAAAAATGAAGGAATCCTACATCCTTTCTCTGATCACTGCAGATTTGGATAAGAGAAGATCTCAATTGAGAAAGAAAATAAAACAGAATTAATAAATCAAAGGTCTTGACATACAATAGGAACAGTTCTTGACATCAGTAAACACTATGCTTATTTTCAATTGAAGTCATGCAATGGGATGAATCATGTACCTGATAATGGAGCAGAAAAGCTTGCCACTCTGAAAGATGATTACCCATGTGTGTTGCCTACAATCGTTTCATACCAATAGTACTACTTAGCAATGAAAAGGAGAACAGGAACACACATTTCATTGTCTCTAAATTGGAGAGATATCAGTTTGATAGATAGACCACTCAGTGGATAAAGAACTGGCTGGATGGCCGCACACAAAGAGTTGTGGTCAATGGCTCAATGTCCAGCTGGAGACCAGTAATGAGTGGTGTCCCTCAGGGATCGGTGTTGGGACCGGTCTTGTTCAACATCTTTGTCGCTGACATGGACAATGGGATTGAGTGCGCCCTCAGCAAGTTTGCCGATGACACCAAGCTGTGTGGTTCAGTTGATACGCTGGAGGGAAGGAATGCCATCCGGAGGGACCTCGACACGCTTGTGAGGTGGGCTGATGCCAACCTCATGAAGTTTAACCATGCCAAGTGCAAGGTCCTACAGCTGGGTCAGAGCAGTCCCAGGCACAGCTACAGGTTGGGCAGAGAAGAGATTCAGAGCAGCCCTGTGGAGAAGGACTTGGGGGTGTTGATCGATGAGAAAATGAACATGAGCTGGCTTCAGTGTGCGCTCACAGCCCAGAAAGCCAACCGTATCCTGGGCTGCATCAAGAGGAGCGTGACCAGCAGGTCAAAGGAGGTGATCCTGCCCCTCTACTCTGCTCTTGTGAGACCTCACCTGGAGTATTGTGTGCAGTTCTGGTGTCCTCAACATAAAAAGGACATGGAACTGTTGGAACAAGTCCAGAGAAGGGCCACGAGGATGATCAGGGGACTGGAGCACCTCTCCTATGAAGACAGGCTGAGGAAGTTGGGACTGTTCATCCTGGAGAAGAGAAGGCTGCGTGGAGACCTCACAGCAGCCTTCCAGTATCTGAAGGGGGCCTGGAAGGATGCTGGGGAGGGGCTCTTCATTAGGGACAGTAGTGATAGAACAAAGGGTAATGGGTTCAAACTTAAACAGGGGAAGTTTAGGTTGGATATAAGGAAGAAGTTCTTTCCTGTAAGGGTGGTGAGGCACTGGAATGGGTTGCCCAAGGAGGCTGTGAATGCTTCATCCTTGGCGGTGTTCAAGGCCAGGTTAGACAAAGCCTTGGGTAACATGGTTTAGCGTGAGGTGTCCCTGCCCATGGCAGGGGGGTTGGAAGTAGATGTTCTTAAGGTCCTTTCCAACCTTAACTATTGTATGATTCTATGATTTCATACCTCTAACTGAACTTCATCTTCTTATGATGTAGGCAGTGCCTGTTCCTCTCAATCTGCCTATTACATATAAAAGAATTAGGGCATTTGGAATATTAGCAAACCATTTAAGTTCAGAGAGCATCACACCAACGAGGAGACCTGACACCAGATTATCCACAGGTCACACTGTTATTTCGATTGGTTGCACCATCTGTAACATGTCCACCCACATTAGCCATAACTTAAGAGAAAACAGCTTTTCTTAGAACTTTCAGAGTGACCTCTACAACACACACCACCAGACTCTCCAACTCATCTGTGTTCACACTGGAATGACTTCTGGGAAAACATCAATCAGGTGCTGAGCGATGGTAAATCCAACACCCTTCACGTGAGTGCTCCTGTGATCAGTGAGTTGATCTTCCTCTTCAGAAAAGCTACCAGATTCAAGTCTGAACATACCTAGCCTCAGTCTCCAGCTGCTGGATCTTTCTTTACCATCACCACTTTTTCCTTCCATCACCAGTTTCCTGTTCCTCAAATCAAATGCATAGGTGGTAATCAACATGGGATAACCTTGTATTCTTAAATACACTGAGCTCCCTCCCAATCCCTGTAATACATTTTTCTAGTCATCTGAGCATTCCTGAATTTCATTCAGTTTTTCAGAACTACAGCTCCTTATAACAACAGGATTGGTGTAGCCAAGACGCTCTAAAGATGCAAGTATGTCAAAGCCTATCCATATGTTGGGAACCTGTATAGCTTTAACGTAACATCTTAAAATCTTTAGTATAAAAGTATCACTTTACAAAAAAAGAAAACATAAAAATAACTTACAACTGAAAATGTGCAAAGGGAATATATAAAATACATCTCTATATTTGGATTACCATATTCAGATTTCATCAAGATTTCCATATTGCTGTTACATAAATTAACAGGAAAATGACTGAATTCCATGTGCGCATCAAGTGTGCTGCCTTTGAACAAGGAAATTTTGCTGGTCAGTATTTTCCTACAGGCTTATTTGTAAGGAACATAGGCCAGCTCAGAGAAGAGGAATCACAGAATCACAGACTGGCTGAGGTCAGAAGGGATCACCTGAGGTCAGCTAGTCCAACCTCCCTGCTCAAGCAGGGTCACCCAGAGCACATTACTCAGGATTGTGTCCAGATGGCTCCTGAATATCTCCAGGAAAGGAGACTCTACAACCTCTCTGGGCAACCTATTCCAATGCTCAGTCACCTTCACAGTGAAGTTCTTCTTCAAGTGGAACTGGCTGTGTTTCAGTTTATGACCACTGCCTCTTGTCCTATCAGCTGGCACCACTAAGAAGATTTTGGCCCCATAGTCTTGAGGTGAGACCTCAGCAGGGCTGAGTAGAGGATTAACTCACCTGACCTGCTGCCAGTGCTCTTCCTAATACAGCCCAGGTTACCATTGGCATTCTTGGCAACAATGGCATATTGCTGGCTTATGGACAACTTGCCCACCAGCATCCTCAGGTCCTTCAGGATTCACCTTCCATCAGGTCATCGCCCAGCTTGTACTGGTGCATGGGGTTCCTCTGCAGGTGCTGCACTTGCAATTGTTGAATTTCAAAAGGTCCATATCTCTCCAGCCTGTCTAGATTTCCTAAATAACAGCACAGCACCCTGGGGTATCAGCCACTGCTCTGGGTTCAGCAGTAGCAGTCATTTTTCTCCTTCTTAGTAGCTGGTGCAGTGCTGTGGGTTTGACTTTCAGCCTGGGAACAGCGCTGGTAACACCGATGTTTTTAGTTGCTGCTCAGTAATGTTTAATCTGACCAAAGACTTTCTGAGTCTCATGCTCTGCCAGGGAGGAGAGGAAGCCAGGAGGAAGCAGAGACAGGACACCTGACCCAAACTGACCAAAGAGGTATTCCATGCCACAACACGTCATGACCAGGATGTAGAACTGGGGGCAGTTACCCAGACGGGCTGTATCACTGCTCGGGTTGGGCTGGGTATCGGTCAGCTGGTGGTGAGCGGTTGTATTCTCTTCCCTTGTTATTTCCCTTATCATCATTATTATTGGTGGTAGCAGCAGTGGTTTGTGTTACACGTTAGTTACTGGACTGCTCTTATCTCAACCCGTGGGAGTTACATTCTTTCGATTCTCCTCCCCGTCCCTCTGGGAGCGTGGGGGAAAGAAGAGGGGAGTGAGAGACTGCGTGACTGAGTTTAAACCACAACAGCCACCCATCCTAGTTTTGTATCATCAGCAGACTTGCTGAGGAGGCACTCTGTCCTCATCTTCATCTTCATCACTGATGGTCAAAAGAAATATTGGACCTAGTACTGGCTCTTGGGGGACACAGCTAGTTACAGGTCTCCAGCTAGATCATAACCCTCTGTAATCTGCCAGTCAGTTTTCCATCCACCTCGCTGTCCACTCATCCAGCCCACACTTCCTGAGCAGGCCTATGAAGGTGTCATGGGAGACAGTTTCCAAAGCCCTTCTGAAACCCAAGTAGACAACATTCACTGCTCTTCCCTCACCTACTCAGCCACTTGTCCCTTCATAGAAGGCAAACAGGTTGGTGAAGCATGATTTCCCTTTGGCAAATCCATGCTGCCTACTCCTGATCACCTTCTTGTCTTCCACATGCTTAGAGATGGCCTCCAGGATGATCCATTCCATTGCATTTCCAGGGATTGAAGTGAGGCTGACTGGTCTGTAGTTCCCAGGGTTCTCCTTGTGCTTTTTGAAGACTGGGCTGTTATTTGCTTTCTTCCAGTCTTCAGGCACCTCTCCAGACTGCCATGGAATGATCTTAAGGTCATTTTGAATCCGAAACATTCTATGATTTCATAATTCTACGACCTTTCAAAGATTATTGAGAGTGGCCTAGCAGCAATGCTCACCACCTCCTACAGCACTCATGGCTGCTGCATCCCAACAGGGCCCATGGACTTGTGGATGCCAAGTTTTTCTAAATGACCTCTAACCCAATCCTCCTCAACAAAGGTAAAGACTTCCTTTCTCGGGACCTTCTTCACTGGGTCTCTTAGGTAACAGATACTTGGAGGCTAGCCTTTTCCACTGAAGACTGAAGTAGAGAAGGTATTCAATATCTCTGACTTCTTTGTGTCTTCTGTCCTGTGGATCCCTGCTCCGTTCAGCAGCGGCCTCAAATTTTCTCAAGTTTTCCTCTTAATATTGATGTATTTGAAGAAGCCCTTCTTGTGTCCTTGACAGCCTTAGCCAGATACAATTCCAAATGGGCCTTGGCTCTCATTTCATTTCTGCATATTTCGACAACATCCCTATATTCATCCCAAGTGGCCTGTCTCTGCTTCCACCTCCTGTATATCTCCTGATTGTGTTTGTGTTTTGACAGCAGTTCCTTTTTCATCCATGCAGGTCTCCTGCCAGCTTTGCTCAACCTCCCGTCCATGGTGATGCACCATTCTTGAGTCTGGAGAAAGTGATCCTTGAATACAAATGAGCTCTCTTGGACCCCTCTTTCCTCTGGACCTCATTCCCACAGGATTCTGGCAAGAAGATCCCTGAAGAGGCCAAAGTTAGCTCTCCTGAAATCCAGCGTTGTGATCTTACTGCCCTGTTTTGTCCTCGCATGACACTGAACTCCATAACTTTACGGTCACTGAAGTCCAGGCTGTCCCAGATTCCAACAAGGCCGTCCTTTGTTAGCATGAGGTTCAGCAACATACCTTTAAGTATTTGTTTGTACGATTTCATTTTAGATTTGCTGCTACCATCTAAACAATTAGACAGAAGAACTAGAATAAAATGTAGCTAATTGTAAAACATAATTATCTTTGAGAGGCATAAAGCAGCATTAATTCTTCTAAGTGCTCAAATAAACATAAATGTGTTTCTCAGATATTCCCTAAGTAGGCAAGTAAAAGAGAAAACTGGAATATTAAAATGAAAGAGGAGAGCATCACAAATCAGGCAAACAAAATGTAAAAGTTTCATCAGGGAAACATTAACAATCTTCAACTCATAAAGTGTATTAGTGCTGTTCTTATTTTTGTGATTAATACCACCTTGGATGTTACTAGTGCTCAATACTGCTTCTACATTAAATATATCAGGTTTAACTGATGTATTTTATCTTCCCTGATGATACTGAAAATAGAGACAGTAACTTGCTGGTTCAAGTATGAATTCTTGAAGTTTATACACAGAGGAAAGGTGCAATGACACGGAGCATGGCATGAAGGATGGGCATCGACAACCTCAGACATGCAAACTAGAAACAGTGGGGTAAATCTCTATTCCAGATGAAAATGTCTTCCTCAACATGTAAACATTTAAGAAAGAAAGAAAGAAAAACATCCACAGTTTAGCATAACTAATCTATTAATTCTTATTCTGGGCTGACAAGGGATAGCTAATTAAAAGGTACACATCAAACACTTGCATCTGACATACATGTGAGCCTTGCCATATGGGTGTAGACAGCCAACAAAACCTGCATCTCTCCTTGATGTGAAATTCTTTTGAATCTTAGAACATTTCTGACATCAAGGTATTTGTCCTGTCTTTATGGAAGTTTCAAGTGATGAACTTATTTTCTGACATGACTACAACAGTAAAGTAGGAACCAACAGGAGCCTTTTAAGTTTACATTTTGCAGGAGTAATGCAAATCAAGTAACTCTAATTATCAGTGTTATAAAAACACCTCTAAGTTCACTGATACCACAAAAATGCTTCAGATAATCAACAACCCAAGCAAAAATTATTCTGTTGTATAGAGTTAGTAATGCAGTTGCTTCCAGATTTGAAAATGAGCATTCAGCTGCAGTGAAATGACAGGCAACTGGAAATCAATTAGCTGAACTGAAAAAGGACACGGTTTCAGCCCCAGATCTGCAATCTGCACCAAGATTTGCATCAGTGTTCTTATTTTATCTTATGCTTTGAAATGGGCTTCAGATGATGAAGAACTGCAAACACTGCCTGGCTTGGGGGAATTAGAGTATTTTGATATTTGTCAACAACGACAATGGCAGCAACAAAACCACCACTGATGTCTTGATTATTTCAATTCCTAAGTTTATAGCTGTTTAGGCAGATTTTTTTGTCTGTTTAGAGATATTAAATTCAGGCCAGGAGTCTTTCCCCAACACTGCTCCTCCACACTGTTAAGTTCTGTTCAGACTGAAGAGGTTAATTCACCAACAAGATGTACCACATCTAACGGAGCCAGTGTAAAGACAATCTACAAAGCCTTCCTTTCCTTCTTGACTCCCTGGAATGCCTATTAGGAAAGGGGATGTTTTGAGATGAGGATGGAAGTGGTTATTTCCCACACATCATGCCTTACATGCTGTGTTAAGGAGCAGCATGTGAAATACATGTGTTTTTTGAAGTTGCAGAGGTCTGTTAATAAGAAAGCAGCAATGTGTCCTGCTTGCTCTCACTTAGCAAACAATCTTTATTGAAGGAGCTTGCTATCACATACTGAAAAAGTATCTAGGACAATCAGAAAGAAAATCCATTTGGTAGCTTAGAAGTATGCTGCTCAGTAGCGTTTTCTCCAATTAGAGTAATTAGAAGCTCTCATATTCATACCTCTATAGATAAAGTACATGTGAGGGGATTCTGACCATGTCTTCTTGTGAAATTCTCCATGTTCCCATAGGTAAAGGTGGGGGTAGAAAATCCTGTATTTTGTGCCATTCTTATTTAGCAACATAGCAGCAATGTCCTATTACGGAATACGTGGATATAATTGGGACCTTTTACATATCCCCCTGTATCAGATGTTTATGCCCCAGCACAGGACCCAGCTGAGCCCCTCAGCCAAGCGGGGGACACCGGGTTCCAGGCAAGGCCAAAGGCGGTGCAGGCAGAGGAGGAGGAAGCTGAGGAGGGAGCAGCAGCAGCAGCGGGACCCCAAGGGAGGGAGGAGGAGGAGGAGGAAGCAGGAGGTGCTGCAGGCCCGGAGCAGGGATCCCCTCAGCCCTGCTGAGACCCCACGGGAGCAGAGACCCCCCTGCAGCCCGGGGAGGGCCCCACGCTGCAGCAGGGGGGATTTACTGTGGCCATGCAGAGCCCCAGAGGGAGCGGGGTGTCCCTGAAGGATGCAGGGGGATGCACTAGATATTAGTTGGCTACTAGAGAAGTTTAGGTCTGTGTGTATATCCACACACGCATATAGATTTTCAGTCTCAGTCTACTGAATGCGCATGACGTTCTTCAAAGACTATCGTGTGGCCACGGCCAGACAGAAGTATTCCATATGGTGTTGCTACTGTACCTATAAAAAGGCTTTAATGAATTCTGACTTCATGCCGTCACATTAGCAGTATAGAAATGTAATGCGTGCCACATTTCTTTGCTCTCACCCTCTCCCACAGTCTGTCCTCCGTGTCTGTTCCTCTCTTTCTGCACTGGATGGCTGTGCTCACCTCTAGCAGGCATGTGAGAACATCCATCGCCCATCTGTTTGATTTGAAATCAAGATTTTCTCCAAGCTGTTGCTTACACTGCCCATTGGCTCTTGGAAGAGTTATGTTACTTTATGCTCTTTAAAGCACTTCCCCAGCGTGATGCCCACAAAAGTTTCACAAGGGTAATGCTGCTGACATGAGATCACTGCCTATCGTGGTGAACCACAGCATCTCTTGTTTTCTTGAATCCTCCCCAGCTCATTCAGTTATTTTCTTTCATCTTTTACACAGATGGTTATTTCTGGACACAGTTGCCTGTTTTCTCCCATTGCTTGCAATGAATGCACCAGTTAGTCAGCAGGATTAAAGAGATTTATATGTTCTATGCTAGCAAAAATAGTAATAATAAACCATTACAAGTTTGAGAAAATAAATAAGCAAATTTGCCATTTTCCATGCATATTTTCTAATTTCCTTTCCCACATTAGTACTCTTTCAAAAATCTGATACTGTACTTCAGTCTTCTCCTTATTCTTCTTCTTTTAAAGTAAAAAATATCAATTTTCTAATACTAAAGCTATAATTATTTCAATGTGGTAGAGACAGACACATGGAAATACAGTCTATCTTCAAGCTATACAGCTTGAGATACCAATGGGATTTTCACTGTCAAATTTAGGTCTATGCCTAGTGGCTGAGTTTTCAAAATCCTCACCAGGATTCAGGACAGAAAAAGCAGTGCTATTTTAGGATGCTGGAAGGAGGCCGCTAGTCACCATGAATGCTTTAGAGCTGGTATACATTGCAGGGGCTGTTGACCGTATGAACTTTTAAGGGAGAGCAATTTTAAGCCCAGTAAAACTCAAGACACATGCCATCTCCTGAGGGGGGAAAAAAACATCGTAGGACTTCATGAAAAAAACACTATTAAAACCCACATCTCCTTGCAAGTGTAAAGTTAGATTAGATAAAAGTTCTTTTCTATGAGGGTGGTAATACACTGGAACAGGATGCCCAAAGAAACTGTGGCTGCCCCATCCCTGGCAGTGTTCAAGGGCTGCTTGGATGGGGCTTGGAGCAACCTGCTTTAGTGGAAGGTGTCCCTGCCCATGGCAGGGGGCTGGAACTGGATGAGCTTTAAGGTCTTTCCAACCCAAACCAGTCTATGATGATGATGATGGTGATAAGCACCACCACCATTGCAAGAAGACCTATAGCACAGCAAGTCTTAACCAAAGAGTTTTCCCAATAGGAAACATTTCCAATTTCCTTTTGCTCTTAATTGCATTCCTTTGCATCGCATAAAAATGCATGACATGCAGTGAAGGAAAGCAAAGTTGTAACAATGGAAAGTAGGTATTACAGAGGAACCAAAAGCAAAGGTGTTATTGAATTCATAGAAATTTTATATCATGTATTACAGCTTCCTTTTGTAGCGCTCTAGAAAAAGCCCTACAGACCTGTCTACTCAGGAGACCTCATTTGTTTTGTAAATTACCTCTCTTTCTCTGAGTGGCATCTAATTTCTGGGGCACAGTTTACTCAACTAACACCGACATCTCCAAAGATCAAACTTCATGGGAACAAACAAAAGCAAACAAACACCAACAGTTTACTTTCACATTTTTAGCAAACAACTAACTCTTTTAATATTCCCTGGGCAAACTACAGTAGCTGTGCTGCCACATTTCAAGACACACTTGTAATCTTTTCCTCCACTCCATTTTGTGTATTCAACAACCCACCTGCGTTGGGTTTGATCGTATCATATAAAACTAACCTGCACCCTTCAAATATCCGTCAGGTGCAACATGGTGCAGTTTTAACAGTAACTTTATGAAAGCAATGTGTATTCTGCTACCCCTACTCACAAAATTGTGGCTCAAGGGCTTGTTCACATTTAAGTATTTAGTAATCTAACTGCACGTACCTTAAATCCTGCCTACAGATACATTAGGTAATATTACAGTGTTGAATGGTTTGGGTTGGAAGGGATCTTTAGATCATCCAGTTCCAACCGTCTGCCACAGGCAGGGACACCCTCAACTAGACCAGGTTGCTCCAAGGCCCATCCAACCTGGCTTTGAACACTGCCAGGAATGGAACAATCCTTGGGCAGACTCTTCCAGTGCCTCACCACTCTCACAGTAAAGAAACATCCATTGTGAAATTTTATCAGTGACAATAAACCTTCTCCAAATTAGTTTAATTGACAAAGCAACTATTTAAATAAATTTCTCCAAACAATATTGCCTTTTTTGCATTACCAATCTCATTTATAGCTTACATCACAGTGCTTCCATATTTCCTTCAACATTTAAATACTTATATATTAGTATTGCTCTGGTCTGGCATATGTGCCAGTGACTGTTAATGGGATGTAAAGCAACATTTGGATTGGTAGTTAGCACAAACCCTGCTTGACTTCTTAGTAACTATAAAGATTTTATCATTATGTCATACTATAGCATGCTGTGTGTTTGGAGCTGTTCCAAGGTTCTATTCCGTAACTCAAACTGCTAGAAAAAAACTTAGTTTCTTAATACAGGAAATAATTAAGGCAGAAGTCAGCTGAGCAAATGTAGCTCTTTTTCACCAGTTTTACACATCCCTGTGCTCCCTTTAAGATCAGTGGCAGACACAAGTATCCTTTGATCCTGACCCAGACTATATAAGCCAAGCAACTCAAACCCCGCAACTGCTTCTTACTATCCTTTCAGTAAAAAGGTAGCCTAATACAACAGGATTAGATACAGACATCTACATCAAGTAACATGAATCTTGTCCTGGCTGTTAGGATGCAACCTCCTTCCCACATATTAGCCCAGATAATTAAAAAAAATATCATTTTTCTTTGCTGCTTATACAAATAAATGAGAAGTCTCTCATATGAATGCAAGGCTATTCTTTACTTTCTTCTTAACTACTCAAATCAAAACCCTGTTCTGAATGCAACAAATTTGTTGATTTGTTTCTTTATTTCTACAGTCTATAGCAGTGATATGCTTTTCATCCCATCACCCTTCTTTGAGCCTCTTTGATGCCAAATGCTGGGTTGGTTTTGAGGGGCTTTAAGGTTTTTGTTATGAAGTAGAAAGGGACAGGGAAAAAGCAGCCTGCCGTAATAACAGGACAATATGATGTTAACCTGCCTTGCAAGCTTCAGAGAGGTCAGGAAGCAAGGAATTATATGCATAGACTTTATTCTTTCATGTCTTTCCTGTAGCCATGCAGAACAGTGGAAAAATACGCAGCAGAAACATACATAATTTCTGCTAAGATGATGTAAGATTTCAGGTCCCTATATATCAAGTGAAGAGAAGGGCCTTTGCTGCTATTCATGATGCAAAGACACCAACCACCAACCCATAAGTTTGGCTAAAACAAACTGAGCAGGGCAACTAGTTCAGATTTATGAATGTTTCCTTTGAGAGTTTGTCCCTGATCCATAGGCATTACAAGCAACAGGTAACATTATATCTTCTTCTTCTCTGACCTCTTCTACTTCTCAGGATATATAATTGCATTCATTTCTCCTACTGAAACTCTAGTCATTTGTGTCTGGCCATGAATCTCCCCACCAGGGAGTCTGGAAATTAAGTTTATGGTCTTTCCTTTCCAAGAGGTCACAAATTAATCTCTCCTGGAAGATGCTGGAGATTCAACTTCCTAAAGGAGCTCTGACAGCCTCAAGCACTAAATCAGTATAAAAAATTGAGCAGGCAGGTATGTGCCATGTCAAGTCTCACCTACATGTGGTTGAACTCTTTTCCTTCCAGATCAGTATAGCCTCATCCATAGAGTCATTGCAAGCAGTTCCTAGTTACTCCACTCTCTAGACTGACAATGTGTATGGCAAGTTACTGACCGCCAGCCATGCGTAGGAGAACTGCTGGTGAAATTTTCACATATATAGATACTATCTTTCACATTGTCCTTCTCATTTTCTTTTGAAAGAAATGGAAGGGAAGGACAGAAGAGGTGATTCCTCAGCAGGAGCCAGGAATTATTTGCGTCTTTTATCAGCCAAAAAGCTAAAATAACCTATTGTAACACAGGACTAATGGGCTCATAATGGACACAGAGACTGATGCCTTTGATTTTCTGGCTTTCCTGCCTGAAATGTCTACTGGTAAAAACAATTTCCTGAGAGAGCTCAGCAAAAGGACTGTCCTCTCCCCAAGTAAGTGCAATTGCAGATGTAATTCAAAAGTGGAAAAACACATTATGGGGCCAAATCATTATCCAGAAATAATTATTTTACAGTTACAAACATTTAGAGGAATGTCCCTCTAAATTCGAAAAACTAGTAGCCAGGAGTACTATAAGAACTAATGGAAGCTCAATAAACCCAACATCAAACTGTAAAAGCAAAATAACTTCCTCCAATACAGTCCGTAAAGAAGCTGATTTACCTTTCCAGGGACCTATGAACCTGAGCGTGATGTAGAAAGCTATGACTAAAGTTATTTGCTGCAGTTAACAGCATTAATAATAGATAATAGAACATAATAAATACTTTAGTATACCATAATAAATAAAGGACAATTCCAAGAGGGTGGGAAACCCTTTGACAGACTGCGTATCACCCCTGCTTGGTTCAGAGCAATGTGAGGAAGGATCACATTGTGGTCACTTCCACAGGGAAATTTCCTGCATGGCAAAATACAATGCAGTCTCTGCAATGGGAATGCCAATTCTGGGATCCTGTGGGAGCAGGAGAAAAGAAGCTAGAATCTTTACCTCTATATTAAATATTTCTTATTTTTCTTCCCCCTCCATCCTAATGCTGTTTTTTACGCAGCTATTTGAATTTATTAAACTATAATTGATTTCAGATAGCTCCAAAGGAAAATAAACATCTGAATGCGTTGTACTAATGAAAGTGAAAACCAATACGACAACAAAATTGCTACCATGATAAAAAAAATATATCCAACAAAGGCAGAATATCAATCCTGCTGTTTCTGGCTCACAATCAATCTTACGAATAGACAGAATGAAGTTTTTTTATATATTTATACTTATAAATAATGCACTAGCACAATCCAATTAGAAGAAAAGTTTCTTTTCCCAGGAACAAGAAAATATCACCAGGGACTCACACAAGGAAGAGTCTCAGTGCTCTCAGATATTCACTCCTTTTGGGAATAAAGCGGAAGAATCTCCCCATTGCACAAGGTCCTTTAATAACAGATAAAGCAGTGGGCATGAGCTGTGTTGGGAAAGCATTTCTGCCACGGTGGGTGCTGCCCAAATCTGCTCTACAAATGCCTTCCTATGTGCTCCCAATCGCCAGCTCTGCTAAAAAAAAGAGGAAGTCAGGGCAAAGGAGGCCAAGTAAAAACTCACTCTGAAAAATCTGTATACAGGAAGGACAAGTGGAGCAAATGTTAACTTTTCCCCCATCTGTTTCCACAAATAAAAAATATTAATGGACAAAGAGGAGTCAAGAATAAAAAGTGCTTGGGCATCCATGACTCCATGATACATTTACCGCATTTGCAGCCAGCGACACTTAGGTGTCTTAACTTGGTCTCATGGTGACCTGCAAATGCTCACAACCAGCTGACAACAAAAACAGAGAGAAAACCAGGAAAAATCTCTTGCCTCCCCAGATAAAAGTGCTTTCAGAATCACTTCCATCACTGATTTTACTTGCTGATGTTCACAGCTCATCTACGAGCACAGTAGCACAGTTGCAGGCAAGAAACAAGCACTGTTCTTCATTCTCAGAGGCAGCTATGCAGTATGTACAGTACTTCCAGGGCAATTAAGTTACATGATGCTCTAAAATAAATTCAGTTATTAAACAACACCATATGTCATTCCCTCCAGCTGAAAACACAGCATACGGCTACTCTGCTGAAAAATCAAAACCTACCGAAGTAAACAGGATTAGATGTCACTAGAAAGCTTCTTTCTTTGCTGCAGTACAGGGTGATAGCGTAATTTTAAGTTGTTAAAGTAAGTTGTTAAGGGGTTAAAGTTAACCTCCCTTTTGAGCACTTGTCAAGCATCTTTCTCTTTTCAGTCTCCCACCAGCAAAGTGTGTGTGTGCATTAAGTTCTCACCTCCACATTTCTTCTCTTCCCTACAAGAGCACTTATTCATGAGCTAGTAGCAACTGCGTTACAGCTAAAGTGCAGATTCAACACTACTGTTGCTGCATGGTCTCCAGTGCACCACCCAGACCTCACAGCCAGGAGGGCAAATCACACACTAGGAACGAGTGGGTTCTTTTCCCTCCAACATCCCTCTCCTTTTCCCACATCTGCGAACACCATTCCCAACCCTGTGCTCAAGCAGCCTTGCAATACCGCCATCCACTCTGCTGCTCATTTTGCCCTCAGCGCAGCATCTGGTTGCTCAGCAGGGCACATCACTTTCCTGCTTTGCAATTTACTGAGTATCAAACACTCTTCCTACCAGCCCAGCTAAATCATTCATCCTTGCCCTGATCATCATCTCCTGCCTCAATTACCGTGACTCTTTCCTACCTGGCATCCAATTCCCACATGTTTTCTTCCTTGCCAGCCTGTTCAAATCACAGCTGCTAGAATTATCTTCCTAGTCTGATACTCTAGAAGCATCTTTCCTTTCCTCTCAAGATACATAAGCTTTTACCTATGGAGTATTCCCCTTCTCCCCAAAATGTCACATCTAACAACAGCACGTGCATGTTCTCAGCTCTTGACCCTTGTATTATATCTTGGATTTCATTTCCTATTGTGGCCCTTTGCTCTTCTTTCAGCCATCAAACCCACAGCCTTTATTTTTTCATCATTTTTGTTCTTATTCCTCCTCTGTTATCCCTCCTTCATCTTCCACAGATGAAACTGCAGAGTGTCTCTTACTGCTAGGTTTTCCATTATAAGACTTTTCATTTAGGAAAAGCTCAAGAATTTCCAGACAAATTGCTTTTTATCAAAAAAGTGGAAACAACATCTTGCAATCTTAAACCCAGTGCTTGGTAACAAGAACAAAATTGTTTTTATTTTAAAAAAACTCTTCCTATTTTTCTCCTTTGAAGAAATCATTACCTGGATAACTTTCACTACTTCCTTTGTGGTTTATAAGGATACATATTTTGATATTGAAGAACACCAGCAAAATGGCTTGGAAATTGAAAAGCAAGTTTTAAAGGTAGTTTTAAATCTATAAGACACCCTCTCTGGTAGTGCTCTTTTACAACCGTCTGTTATTAGCATCCAAACATTTCTTAATTTCTGAATTCAGCTTTATGCTAAACTTGCAAATATTATAAGAAGAAAAATAAAATCTAAGAGACCAGGAACCTGCAGTATCACTGCTTGGTGCTGGAGTTTCAAGGGCAAGATGTCCGAATCTCCCAAAACCACCAATCTCTCTTCACCCAGTACCTTTACTCCTCTGGTTATGAAACAGATACTCTATGGGAAGGAGCAATTACAAGTGCTGTTTTCCAAAAGAAATTCCCAGGGAGGATTACAGCTCTGGATACCACATGGAATTTGCCAAATAAAATATGGCTTTTCAAGTAGGAAACAGAATCTGCGGTAGACGAGAGACATGAAACAGCCTCTGTGAGGAGAGAGGACCCCGATGAGCTGTGATCAGAAATGGGACCTCCAAAACTGAATCAAAGAGTCAGGAAGAATTGGAAGTACAGTCTCTAAGCTAGAGATAAATACATTTTTAAAACTAAGACTAAGACAAGAACAGTAAAATAAAGATCACTGGTGTAAAATTAAAAAGAAAAAAAAATTAAGTAAGGAAGTGCCCTACAGAGAACATGAAGGATAAGAAAAGCATGAAATAATAACATACAGTTGTAAGGCTTCCAGAGGAGAGATCCTATTAAATATTAAAGCAAGCCCATTATTCCCTTCTGGCTAGTAAGAAAAACACTGTAGATACAAGATCACCCACCAATTTAGGGTAAAAAAGGCTAGAAATAAAAACCAAGTGATATTCATAAAGATTCAGCACAGCTTTATTTGGTGCCCCTTAAAAATCATGAATGGGTTTTTCAGAACTAAGAGAAAAAGATAAAGAAGAAACACATAAAACCCAGAAATGGATACCAGTGGCTGTAATGAAACGCATCCTTAACTGATAAACCTTCCCATCCTAAAACCCAAGGACTGAATGTTATCTAACAAAAATCTCATTAGCCCTGGAATAAAACCACAGTCAGATCTAAAACTTTTTAAAGAAAAGTGAGAAGTGTGAGAGAAACCACATTTCTTTAACAGCAGAAGACAATGTAGAAAAAATGATAGGATGCTAAGCTTAAGAAAGGGACAATGAGGCCAGTCAATTCAATTAGAACAGCAAGAAATATCTGATATCTAGTTCAGAATAAACAGGAAAAGTTTTTGGACATGCTCTGTAAAGAATTATGTGGAACAGATCCATTTCCTTTACACAGAAGACAACCAAACATCCTAGGGTTTGACACCAGCTTCAGTAAGAAAAAGAAGATGAGAGAATGAGGCTGGATAATCTAATTATATATCAGTTTATATCTGAATTCTAAATGCTTTAAAAGAGCTTTAAATCCTTATCAGTAGATTTGTTTTATGAAGTTTGGCAAAGTAAAAGTATTTCCTTCTCCCACAACTAAAAAAGGACAGTTGTACTTAGAAACTGGAATACTGGCTTGTTATATAAACCTGTTGATAAAAATGTTGATGCAGAGATGTTTACCAAAACATCAACAGATAGAATAAAAGCTCTATTAATTGGATTTATGCACTTAGAAATGGATTTATGGTAGACACACACACACAAAAAAGTAGGTGATTGTAGGAGGCCCTTTAAGCTGCTATAAATCATGTATAAAAATTTACTCACTGTAATATAAACACTGAAAAGTACAAGTGTTTTCAAAGACTAATTAGATAAATCCATCAAAGAAAGTTCAGCTTGACCTAAGAAGCACAGAGCTGTGGCTACAATCTCTGGCTCAAAAAGCGCCTGAGATACCATCTTCCAAAACTAGAGGAGCACGCATTTGGGAAAGTGCTATTTTACACTTTACATTTTATTCCCTAAAAAATACTCGTGCTACTGGCCACAATCAGAAATAAAAGATACTGGATTAGGGTAGGAGACCTGGTTTCACCTAAATCAAATCTTGGTATGGTTACTCTTTCTAGACTCCAAAAAGCTGAAGAGCAAAGACATACTTTAGTGGTCTATGAGAACATTTGTTTATTAACTCATTAACTTATTGTTGTGGTTTAAGCCCAGCCGGCAACCCAGAACTACTCAACCAATCGCTCACTCCCCACCCTCTTCTTCCCCTGCTCCCAGAGAGATGGGAGGCAGAACAGAAAGAATGTAACTCCCACATGCTGAGATAAGAACAGCCCAGTAACTAAGGTATAACACAAACCACTGCTGCCGCCACCAATAATAATAATAATGATAAGGGAAATAACAAGGGAAGAGAATACAAATGCTTACCACCCACCAACCGATACCCAACCGGACCCGAGCAGTGATCTAGCCCTTTCGAGTAACTGCCCCCGGTTTATACAGTGGGCATGACGTGCTGTGGCATGGAATACCTCTTTGGTCAGTTTGGGTCAGGTGTCCTGTCTCTGCTTCCTCCTGGCTTCCTCTCCTCCCTGGCAGAGCATGAGACTCAGAAAGTCTTTGGTCAGATTAAACATTACTGAGCAGCAACTAAAAACATCGGTGTTACCAGCGCTGTTCCCAGGCTGAAAGTCAAAACCACAGCACTGCACCGGCTACTAAGAAGGAGAAAAATGACTGCTACTGCTGAACCCAGGACAACCTATGGGAACCTATTTCTGATTTGTATAAAGGCCTTAGACCTGCTGGATGGAAATAAAGGAGGCTAAGGGTGAGACTTTCTTAGATGTGACATCCCACTGGCTCAGACATAGGGAATATACTGAGAAGGTCAGCAGGAAAATGTAGCAAATGGCATGATATCCATAGGGACCAGACAGAGAACAAAAGTGGCAGAAGGGCATCTCAGCTCTGAATATTTCAGGTCACCCTGATAATAAAGGAAAACCCACTTTCTTTTCAACAGGCCTTCATATCCTTGCCTAAATATGAGAAGTTGCCATCTTCTCCTATCCCCTACTAACTGGAGGTATGACCTGATTCCTTGTGGGCCAAACCTTCTTGAGAAAGTACATGAAATCTTAGTAAGAAAAATATACAGTAAACCAAATTGGATAAAACCTTTTCTTTTGCAGTGTCTCCCACAGACAAATGAGAAATTAGTATGGAAGAGATATCTATGGACCCCCTTTTGAGGGACTGAAGTGTGCACACCAACAGTTATTTTTGTTTGCTCTAGACTAGGCACTTTTCAGAAGTAAAAGGGATGAGCTATTTCCTTCCCTGAAAACTTTCTGTGTGCTACACTCTAAGAAATCCTCAGAGCTAAAATCATATCTCAATGCCAACTGTCAGAGTTTCTGGACTATCTGTTGCAAAGACTGAAATGCAGCCCAGCTCTGTGTTTAAAGGCACTTTGGGAAAGTTCCAAACGTGCTCGGAGTTCAAATGTGTCTGCTAACAACACAAAAAGTATCAACAGTAAAACAATGCATAAAAGCTATCATTTGTCATCCCACACAAATGTTTGTCTCTAACCATGCACCTTGCAATCTCCCCTCTTCAGCCTATAATTGTCTACACAGGAAAACATGCAAGTTTTCTATTTCTCCCCCAAAACACTGTAAATTACATTGAACATTATCTGCAGATGAAGAACTCCATATTTTGCCTTATTTTTTTCACCCACTGAATCTCTAGCATCAGGTGATGGCTTCTAACAAGAGCTGGGCCACTCAACAGTAAGAGTAAATAATTTCTTTGATGTAGGCAAGTTTCCTAGAAGAGGTAATTGCCTTGGTTAGACCAACTACTGTAAGCTAAGACAGGCATCTAAAGCTCTTCCTCAGACCCTTACATGAAACAGAAGAATAGCAATAATGGCCCCAAGTTTGGCCTCGTATTGAAAGACAGTGAGAAGGCAGCTTCTACCAAGGTTCCAGAAGGTGATATATCTTCTGTAAGAATGTCTTCACCATCTGGATTGGGAAGGGCCCCATGAAGCTAATGAGGTGTTCCTGTATAGGTTGGAAGTCAGCATTTTCTTAAACTGGGGTCTTGCCATGATGCAAGGCTATGACCTATGTTTTCCAAGAAAACAACTGAAAGGGGTCTTTGGCATAATATGAGAGAAAACCCATCAGATTTACCATATTGGCTGAAGGATCCCAAAGCAGAGTCACTATCACTGAGCAAATTTCCAAATCAGTGCTGACAAAAAAAGCTGGGAAACCATTTGAGATGGCCTGAACAGATACAGGATGCTGAGGGACTATTAGTCCCTGACATAAATGCTGAGCATCAGAAAGAAGCGAGGACAATGACACACAAGATACCTAAACAATCTGCAGCACAGCTGTGCCCAACAAAGGGATTTCCATTTCAGTTTTATTTGTGCTGCAGATCATCTTTATTCTATTCAAATCTACCACATGCCACCAGGCTTACCCAAGAAATATGTTGTAGTCACTGCTTAATATCACAGGACGTTTTTATGAGACGCAAATACATTTGCATGTGTGGGATGACTGATACACTCCATTCCAAAGATTTTCCTGGGCTCTTCCATTCTGATCTCCCAGCCATGTGTTGAAAAGTAATGAGAATTTACCCTCAACTGGTACCTCTGCTGTGACAGTCAAGATCTTGAAGTTTATTGCACAGCCTATGGCAAAGCACAGCTCTCCACTAATGCATCCAGGCAGTAATCTTGCCCACATAAAAACCCCATGTCCCCTCAAAAGAAACATTTTGACAAGCACCATTTTCACAGCACAAATATGGATGATTTAAGGGTTACCTCTAGGCATTAGATGAGTAAGCTAACAAAGGAATTTTCTCTGGGAACTTAATTATGTTCTACGGCCTCTATATCACATATCACAGCCAATCTTCATGACCACGCACTTTAGACTGTGGACGCAGCAAGTGTTTCTACATTTACATATAAAAATTTGCCTAAAGAGCTAATGATGATGAGGAAATAAACTGGCTGTTAATCAAGAAAATGAAAAGAAGACTCATTTTGTATATAAATTTATGATTGGAAAGAGAATAAGGGAGAGGGATTTTCTAAGTTTTCTAAATTTTCTAGTTATTACTGTTTATTTGGAATGACACAAAAAACTTGATTTCTACACCTGGATATCCATGACAGCAATTCAAGGAGCCACCAGCAGGGACTTCCTAACTGAAATGAGAATTTCTCAACCTGTAGAATAAAAAAGTCTGTATCACATCTGTCCCTTGCCTTCTCCCAGTCTTACAGCTCCACTAATAATTCCACATTGCCAGACATAAACTTACTGTCACAGATGAATCAAGGTCTAGATGAACCCCGTAATCTGGGTTTCCCCAGGAATTCATATGCAAACTGGTAAGCTTTAAGGTCCCTTCCAACCTAACCCATTCTGTGATTCTGTGATTCCATGATGGTGATAAACTGGCACTGGCTGGCTGTCTTTGATGACCTGGCTTCCAGGAATAAGAAACTGGGATACACAAACTGGAAAACTGATATAAAAGGAACAGCAATGATGAGACATCATTAAACAAGCTGTGACCTTCAAGACATGACACTGACAAAAATGTCACTCCTAAAAATTGATGGTCATTTATGAGCAAAATACAGTACTCCATTTTTGGAAAAGGCACCTCTCAGTAGTATTTTGCATTTACAATAGTTTGCCTGCAGCACATTCTAGAAGGACACACCAACCACCCAAGAAGTGAGGGCAGTTTTGGAAAGCTCAACTTGCTTGCCAGGTTTGACAGCCAGGAGTTGAATCCCGGCATAAACACTTTCCTCTCATCAGATGAGTTTCAAGAGTTTCTCTGTCTGACAGGTACAGCAATGCCTTGTTTTCACATCAAATCCATAAAATTGTGCGAGTGTTGCAGTGCTCATAGCTTATTTTGAGCTAATTCAAAGGATCCAACAGAAAAGACTGAAGAGATTAAATGATACTAGTCATTTCAGACCATGTGTGAGAGCTGGCAACTGATTAAGAATCTAAGCTAAATACCGATGACTGACACAAGAAATACAAGGAGATCTCTTTCAAAGACTGGAATTTCAGAATGTATTAAAACCAAAACCCTTTTTCTCCTACTTGTAAGTTGAAGACCTGGAGGTGACCCTTCAGAACAACATGCTGTACTTACAAAGAAATAACACTTTGTATTTTTATACGAGGCTAAAACATATCTAAGGTTGTGAATCTATTCAGTTGAAAGAAAACATATGGCAGTTTTAAACTGTCATTAGCCTAATTCGACTTCATCATTAGCTCAACTCAGAGGTTAACACATTTCATATTTCAAATTACTCAGTCATGTCTGCTACAGGCATGCTGAACAAATAACATACAAATCATAGAGCCTGACAAGATTTAATAGAAAAAGCTGCTAAATTGACCTATAAATATAACATATTACAATGAATCAGCTGGTGTTGCCACTTTCTTGGAAACAGTGGAAGAAATTAGGATAGTTGTTGAACACCCTCTTTCTAGTTTTTTACATGACCATGGGATGAATATGCAAAACTTTAACACAGGGAACCAATCCCACATTCAGTGTTTTACATTTGAGCTATACTTCAATAACATGCTGAAATGCAGAGCAAAATTCCAACACCTTCCCATCTTCTAATCATCCCTGATTGGTTTGAAGCAACGGTTCACCTCTTTGACAAGTGTACTTATGATTATTTTAAAATCACTTTTTTGAAACCCAGCAGTTCTGCAAACCCAATTTACTTTGAATCTCATTCCCTCTTTGCTGGGGGAGGTAGAATTTAATATTTATGATCTCTACTCCTGGAAGGGAGTATTTGCAATTCTTCTGATACGTGTTACTGGGTTAATCATCTTTTCTTTCTCCAAATGCAAGTTATCTTTTGTTCCTACAAGGTAATGAAGGAGAGTTACTCATCTTCATAATTAATCTTGAATTTTAATTAAACCTATTAACTGAACATGTCAAATGTTTGTCACTTTCACAGCAGCATAACAATTACACTTAATAATAAATGTTACTTATTCACATATTGCCCTGGGTTACACTGCAGCCACACTATCTATAACAAGATACTTACGCTATTTTATTCTATATTAGTATGACTTATTATGTTATAACAAATGTATTTTATTCACTCCTCTGTACCACCAGCAGCACAAGGATAAATTTTGTTGTAGAACATGCTGGTGTGCTCTGTGCAGTACACTATGAAATAAATGAGCCTGCAATGACATATGCATACTTTTCTTTCTCTTCCTTAACTTTGCATAATAAACTCAGAATGCATCTCTTTTTCTGCAACGAGACTAGTCAAATGAACTACTCACATGAATAAACATAAGGATATAAGAAAATGTTTGAAAGATCGGAGACCAAATTAGCAGCGTAGGGATATCCTTCCCCATGCTATTTGAATATCTAATAAAAGTACATGATATGAAGGACACTGGTGATGAGAAATAGACTCTGCTCCGAGATATATTCCTAGAAAAAAAACAGCCTTATGGCTTTTCATGTGAGGAATCCATAATGCCATACTTAATGCACTGGTTCTGCTTTCTCCTAAAAGCTAGGACTTCCTGACCAACCCAGGATCTAAAAGTCAACCTACATTATCATCATCTCACACAGAATCTCCAATAGTAAAGATTTCACAAACCCAATTCTACACCAGTTACACCACACAGCCTTACAGTTCTTAATGCTTCCAAGTGATTTGCAGAAAAGACATGCAAAGTATCACCAAATACCACCACTTTGAAGGTAAAAAATCCATTATCCAGATACAACAATGCAGGGAGGAAACTGCACGAGTCAGAGGACTGATCCAAGACTGAAGAAAATGCCAGATGTCACTAGCCATGCCCTCACATCCAAATACCGATGAACTTCTGCAGCTTTGCCTTTGCTAAAAAAAAACCCTATAGTATGTTAATGAATTTTCACTTAAATAAATGCTCTATTCCCTTACACCAATATTTTCTTGGAAACACAGCAAGAATACCAGTAGTGTTCATAACACAAGATGTTATGATGGATGCAATACAGGTAACTGCATCAAAAAGGACAAAAGAACACATTTTTCGACAATCCCAGCACATTCCTTTCAGTCAGGTTATAAACCCCTCAAGATTATAAACACTTTAAAGGGAATAAGAACAGATTTAGATAAGATATAAGGAGTAAGTTCTTTACCATGAGGGTGATGAGGTGCTGGCACAAGTTGCCCAGAGAAGCTGTGGCTGCCCCATCTCTGGCAGTGTTCAAGGCTGGGCTGGACAGGGCTTGGAGCAACCTGATCTAGTGGAAGATGTCCCTGCCTGTGACAGGGGTTGGAACTGGATGAGCTTTAAGGTCCCTTCTGACCTAACCCATTCTGTGATTCTATGATTCCATGATGGTGATAAACAGGCATTAGCTGGCTCTCTTTGACGACCTGGCATCCAGGGTCCCGAGCAATAAGAAAAAACACTTTGCCACACAAGTCATCAGATGTAACTATGTGAAAAGAAGAGCTACGAGCAAGCTTTGAGGAGTGGCATAAAGGTCATTTCTAGGTGATTGGATGAAATTAGGTATTTATTTTTTCTTCTTACATCTGATAAGGTAACTCCAGCTAACTGAAATAGCAGCTCTATCTCTACACTACTATGTAGGCGTCTCAATGTCACTTTAGTTTTCATTATCATTATTGTGTAGGGAAGGAGAACAAAAACATGTTAACATTGTGATATTTGGCTATTAGAAATTTGTGTTTTCACTTGTGTTTTGATGAGTTTTTGTAGAATGTAAACATGGAAGCTCTTTAATCAATAGGAGAGAGCCAGGTCTGAGATAAATAAAAAATAAAGTGCTTGTACAGTGGGCTTTAGACGTGTTAGTATAAAGCACTCTGGTTTACCCTGTGAAAAAGTGACATGAACAGCAAACAGGTCTCTTTACTTAGGAATCCAGGTAAAGAAAAATTACATGAACCAGCTCTCTTACGTCTTTTATATTTTTATCAGTCAGCATCCTCCTAGCCTTATGAAATGCTAGAATCCAGAAACACCAACCAACCTCAGACATCCCACCATAATTCACAGTCTTAATGCATATATTCTTATTCCATTATACAGATATTGATTTCCTCTGTATTATAATAAATATTATGGAAGCGCTTTGACACTGATCAGCTTGCAAGTTAGTAATCAAAGAGAAGCAAGTATAACAACCAAATCTATAAAGAAGCATTTTTTACAACCAGATAAGTGCCAGAGCAAAGCATGATGATGACAAAGTCATGGAGATGAAGTCAATCATACAACAGTATATGGGAACAGTTCATATAGGAAGAAAAGTAATACAAAATCATCTAGACCCCTTCCTCTATCGATTACCAAATTGCTAAAGCTGAGTGGCCATATGGAAGCTCTTCAATTTGCATGCTTCAGAATTTCTGTGATTTGCAGAATCACAATCATATGCATAACTAGCCCCTGGAAAGCTCCTGAAATAGAAGAATTCAGGGAAAAAAAAGCAAAAAATATGCATTATATCTAAATGAGACAAAAGAAGAACAGAAGGACTGGTAAGTGTAACACTAAAACCAGATTAACATGCCTGCGGAGAGAAATAGCAAGCTTAGGGCAAAAGGGGAATTAACCCTAGGCTGGCATAAGCAAGATTTTCTCTACATTTTCCAATGCACTGTGAACTGTCTGATTCAGGCTCCAAGTAGTGTAAACGACAGAGCACAGGCCTGCACTAGCTCTGGCAAGACACAGTGAAGGAACCCCAATGGGAGACACTGCTGGAGACCAAGGGAGGTGTGAAGGAGATGAGGAAACAAGACATTTCCCAGATGCTTTGGCTATACTTTCTCACTTACTCCAAGTGATAGTTACACATCCTTAGTTGACTGCAGACACGCATTACACATCTATTTTCATGGGACACAAAGTATACAACTCAAACTTACATCCTTACACAAATACTTTGCCTCTTTTTTTCTTCTACTTTGCTTCTTTTTTTTCCAACATTTCCCAAACTTCCCTTTGAAGGTTGTGTGAGCTTGTCAGGAGACTCCTCAAATCCCTTTTGCTCAGTTAGTTATTCCAGCTGATTGTGGTATCCTATGACCACACAAGCACATGCGTTATTTCACAGAATCATAGAATCACAGAACGGTTTGGGTTGGAAGGGACCTTACTGATCATCCAGTTCCAACCCCTGCCACGGGCAGGGACACCTTCCACTAGAGCAGCTTGCTTCAAGCCCCTGTGTCTAACCTGGCCTTCAACACTGCCAGGGATGGGGCAGCCACAGCTTCTCTGGGCACCCTGTGCCAGCGCCTCAGCACCCTCACAGGGAAGAGCTTCTTCCTAATGTCTAATCTAAATCTCCCCTCTTCCAGTTTAAAGCCATTCCCCCTTGTCCTATCCCTATCTGCCCTTGCAAAAAGCCTCTCTACAGCTTTCTTGTAGCCCCTTTAGGCACTGGGAGTTGCTCTAAGGTCTCCCCGGAGCCTTCTCTTCTCCACGCTGAAAATCCCCAACTCTCTCAGCCTGTCTCCATAGGATAGATGTTCCAGCCCTCTGATCACCTTCATGGCCTCCTCTGGACTTGCTCCAAAAGGCCCACATCCTTCTTTTTTGGGGGGACCCAGAGCTGAATTCAGTACTCCACATGGGCTTTACTGACATACCCTGACTAGATACAAAACCTCTCTCGAGTCTTAATGACATACAAAAGCCTGCTCTTCATAATCACTTAGGCGGAAAAGTTTCTACTATTGATGTCTTATGTACAATCTTAACACTTTTATAGCATGAAAAAAACAGGAGATTGTTTGGGACACTCCATTTGGCTGTCAGTCAACCCTGTCAGGCATAAGAATTGGACTAGGTACAGCAGAAGCAGCTGGGCAAAGTTCCCCTTTCCCACCCCTTGTGCTACAACCTGGCAAATACAACCTTAGGGCACAAATTCATGCTGAACAAAATCAAGCACCCTCAAAAAAAGGCTAAAAAACAGTTTCCATTTTTGTTGCAGCTATCAAAACACCAACATGACTTTTATAAAGTGTTAACTGTTGTAACTTCTTGCAGTTTATAGTTGTAATTGGGCATTTAGTAACACAGAACAAGGACTATTTTCGCAATTTGTCTTCAGTAATTATGTAAGAAATAAAAACAGGAAAAAACACAGTACAAATAGCATTTAATCTCAAAGAACTGTAGATCAGTGAATGTAAAACCCTTTGCCTCAATGATTTTTATATAAGTGGAGGACAACAGTTTAAACTTGGAAATAGTTCAGAGCAACTTCCCAGGACTTGTTCTATGTGTCCAAATCTAGACTGACTGGAAATTTGTCATGACATTTTGTGGCTACAGAATTGATTAAGGAAATTCAGACCATTTTGACCACATGTTTGGAGAGAAAGCAGATAAAACGATAAAATCTACACATACATCGAAAAAGGAAGGAATGATTTTCTGATCACTGTGCACAAAAAGCTATTAACTGAAATACACACCATTACATTAAATTGATGCATATTTTCCCTAGAAAAATAAAGTATATGAAATAGAAAGCTTAGATGACTGGAGCCAATCACACAAGGTATAAATTAAGAGCTACTTCAAGTAATTAAGTCTACTTCAAGGGGCAGACATTTCTCCGTATGCCCAGGCAAGCCGGAGTATGGAGAAACACATTTGTTTCTGATACACTGATCCAAAGGACATAGAGATAATGCTACACATCATCTAGCCTTATAAAAATACTTTCCTGTATCACTTCTTTTTCTCCATCTTTTCGGTATTCAGCTGGGATAAAGCAAACACTTTAAGGCTAAAAGAAGTTTGTTTCATTTTCCTCCTACTGAAGATATTGAGTAAGAATGCTGGAACGATGATTCACTTCAAGAGAAGCAGATGGATGTTTTTGGTCTGATTATCTGATGTTGCACCACATACCAGTGCTGATTAACTATTACTACTTAGCATATGAAAAGACAAAGTCCAGAAGCACAGTTCATTCATTACTTTGCTGGTTCACATGTACTCAAATAAATATCTTAAGAATGCTGCATCCGAGCACTGATGGATATCAGAGTAATCATCAATTTACAGGCCTAATTATGCTTACCTTCTGTAAATGAGATGAGGGGTAGAATTAAGGAAACATTTTCCTTTCGTGTACAAAGACATGCAGAAGGAATACAACACCCAATTGAAGATGCCCCAGACAGATCTACCATGGAGAAACAACAGGTAATATATACATACCGACACACACATATATCCATTCCTATTTATCAAGGATGGTAGTGACAGGAGAAGGGGTAATGGGTTCAAACTTAAACATGGGAGATTTAGATTTGGTATAAGGAAGAAATTCTTCCCTGTGAGGGTGGAACAGGTTGCCCAGAGAAGCTGTGGCTGCCCCATCCCTGGCAGTGTTCAATGCCAGGTTGGACACAGGGGCTTGGAGCAAGCTGCTCTAGTGGAAGGGGGTTGGAACTGGATGAGCTTTAAGGTGTCTTCAAACCCAAACCATTCTATGATTATGTACATGACTCTACATGTACAAAAATTACCCTAAAATCTTTTTCTCCTCTCCCTTTCTTTATCTGCCACAATGGAATTATTCTGTTCTATCAGAACATCTAACTGGCGTGATAATATGTCCCCAAAATCCACAGAATAACACATGTAATTTACGCTGCTGATCATATACAGTGCACAAGAAAGATATGCAAACATGTGGGGCTGGTTCACTGGCCATGTCAGTCTGAATTTATGCAGCGTGCATATGCATTCCACTGGTTGATATGAGACAGTATAAACATGGTGTGTGTACCTGCACACTCATGGGCATCTCCTTCTGGTAAGAAAGGCAGAGATGAGAGAGATGTGTGAAGTTATTATAAAGCAATAATTAAAAAAAAGCCTTTAGGTGAGAATATTATCAGGTGAGCTATATTCCTCAAGAAGGTCTTAACCCTGAAGGATTAAAATGTGCAACATATGCATTTATTTGGGAGGCAGAAAGGAGAAAAAAAAGTAGTAGAGGAATCAATATGCATTTTGCCATAGCTGTAAATTGATGTACTGTCTCACTTTCAATTCAACCCATTCCACCCAGAGAAGCCTATGTTTATTTTGAGCTTCTGCTGGCACAAGGAACAGAAACAGCCATATAGAGTTATCATGATCTTTAAAAGAACACAAAGGAAAAGCCACATTGAGGAAATGCTACCTCTGTAAACAGAGCATTGTGATTAGTCCTGCCTCCAAAGGCACTTTGTTCTGGAGATTTTTATGGCATTTGTCTCATTAGCCAACTAACACCATGAATCTGTGCCTTGTGGGTCAAAAGCCTGAAATCACAGCTTCCACACAGCTCCTCAAAAATACAGGATCAGCCCTGAGTGACCATCTGCTCCCCACTTCTTTTGTGGCACTTACATCAATGGCATTTTGAATACTTAATTTCTTGTATAGCAAGAGATGGGGAAGACGAGCACCTTCTGAAGATGACTCAGCACTGACTTTCCAGGGAAAAGTGTTCTGATATTCTAGTAATGACAGGTATATAACGTGTAGGCACAGAGGTATTCACATCATATACAAGGAAATAAAGAGAACCATCTAGAACAAGATTAAAAGAATAGATAAGACAGACAGCAGAGTCTATTTTTAAAGTTCCAATAATAACCACCTATGAGAAAACAAAACAATAGCACTTTGGGAGATCTGTTCAGCATGCTCCTGAGCCTTAGGGACACCAACAACATGGAACAAGGATTTAAAAGCCATTTTGGTCTTAGTTTCACATACTTGAAATTCTTGCTTTCTTGACACAATATAAACTGTCCATTGACAGCATAATTGTTGTCATACACTGCCATACTTTCCTTACCATAAATTAGCATTTGCTTTATACTATTTAATTGATAACCCTGAGAAAGTTCCAGGACTACATGTGCCTTATTCAGGCTGGGTTTGCAATGCACAGAGATACAGCAGTTCGATCAGGAGACCGTATCAAAATAAGAGATGTAATCACTAAGCACACGGCAGTTACTCCTTCACATGGAACATCATTACAGATGTTACCCCACTGAGAGTACAATTTGACACATATATTTTACTACTTGTAGAGCCTGCAGAGTCTAAAGAAGGGGCAAAATAAATGAGAAAAAAAAATGAAAAAGATATCTTTCCACCCTAACTGCCAAATTCTGAACTTCTCTTTCTGTTCCTTGGAGACAAGCAGTAGTATTTCTGGTTGTGCAGAAGCCGCTCAGAAATGTGTGAAATATAAGGCATGACTGGACAACATCCATGCAGCTCCATGCTGTATTTTAGTCTGCTGCTTTTCCCGCACAGAACAGAAGGGCTTTTGCAGAGCTTAAGGGCAGGTGATCAATGCCAGGCAAAGTGCAAACCTCTCCCATCCCGTGACACAAGCTGAACAAACAATTAGCAGAACTGCTGCCCCAGCGCCTCGCACCTCGTGCAGCTTTCTCCTTCTCTTCCAGATGGATTAAATTTTAAAGATAACTCGCTTTTCTTTTCCAGCAGGGAAAGAGTGGGGACAGACTTCCAAAAATAGGCTAGCCTGTCACAACTGCTAACTGTCACACAGTGCTGAGATTGGAGCTGATCTCTTGGGGAGGCGGCTGAGAACAGAGGGGAGCAAGGAAGTAAAGAGAAAAGAGTCATTTATCGTTCCATAGCCCAGCCAGAAAGAAAAGGAACAGGCAACCTGCAATCAATCACAAATAATACATAAGCCCAAAATCAGTCATTCCGAGTAAAAATACATGAACATATCAGTTTACCAGCAGTTATTATCACAAGTGCTATATTCTACAGCATCAAGAATGAAGCCCAAATGTACTCCCTGTCCAAGGTCTCACCAGGACAAATACAAGATTACTGCCTATTTAAACAATTTGAGCCAGCAAATTAAAGCAAAATGCTCTCTTTAAATTCAATTTTCATACGCTGTCCTAAAAAGGCTCCTCTCTCTGTAGCCTCTGCAGTAAGAAGACACACTGAAGTCACAAGATGACTGGAAAATATGTTTAGCCTGTTGTGAGATGAGATATTCAGATTACATAAATTTAAAGCTTATTTAGAGAAAAAAATATTACCCGTTTAAACACAAGCAAAATTTGCCCAACACTAAATATTTAAAGTTACAAGAAAAGGTAGGGAAAAAACCTACAACTGCATCAATATTAAATGGATGAGAGTGTAATCTCATTCAACAGTGATCTTAGCTCTGCGCATTCATTTTACTAAGAGGTCTGAAGCGGAATATTTGAAAACAGAAATCTTATTAAGAAAGTCTTCATCATCCTCGCTGGCGTTTTTCCTTCCCGCTGCATGAAGGAAATGTATTTTGTCTGCATAATCTCTGCCAACAATGGACTGATTCTTTTTTCCATTGCCTGCCTTAGTCACATGTTGTTGTGGAACATTAAATATTCACTTTGTTAAGCTGCAGCACCAGGTGCTTTCTGATGCATCTGTGTAAGATGTTCATAACACAATCTCAGCATCAGGGCAAAGAAAAGGAGAAAGAACAGCATAAAAGTGGATATCATCACTAATTCATGAATTTAATTTCCCTTCTTAGGTCCAAAATGCAGCCCACTTGTCCATAGACAACAATAGGTTTTTGTTGTGTAGTCATGAATCACTGATTTAATAACACTGAGATACTGACCAGCAAAGGTTATTTGATTTGTTTTTTGAAGGGTGACTGTACCTAGAAACCCCACTAAGGACACAGATGTAATTTTAGGTGCTGGGCACAAACAGTACCAGTGCAGGCTCTGCCTCACAGCCATTGCCTCCCCTTTCTTCGGTGTGCTTACTTCTTTATTTATACTTCTGCATAGCACTATGATGAAATATAACAAACATGGTAGCTAAATTTTATTATTATAATATTTCTTGAAGCCAATATAAAGCGTTGCTCTGCTCAAGACCCAAATGTGCAGTACAAACACTATTTATTATCACTAACCATGGGTAAATACACCAGCGCTGCTCCAGCACTGCACAGCAAGCAGAGGCAGCTCTCCAATCCAGATTCCAGGAAGGGCCAAGAGAGCAACAGCTTCGGTTCCTTTTTCTCAAGAATGGAGTCAAAGCACATTCTTCTGCTGAAAATCTATGTTAAGCCATTAAAATGGGGCTGGTTTTACAGGGAACAGTGATGAATAAGGACTGTGCCAGTGTACACCAGCATTATCATTATCATAGGGACTGTAGTGGTAGAACATTGTAGTGGTAGAACAAGAGGTAATGGGTTCAAACTTAAATGGGAAATTCAGGTTGGATATAAGGAGGAAGTTCTTTACTGTAAGGGTGGTGAGGCACTGGAATGGGTTGCCCAAGGAAGCTGGGAATGCTCCATCCCTGGCAGTGTTCAAGGCCAGGCTGGAGAGAGCCTTGGGTGGCATGGTTTAGTGTGAGGTGTCCGTGTGCCCATGGCAGGGGGTTGGAACTGGATGATCTTAAGGCCCTTTCCAACCCTAACAATTCTATGATTTTATAGGTAACTGAGGGCTCTAACACAGCTTTTTCCTCCCTTCTGACCTTAAATTATTGAAATCACAGAATGGTTTGGGTTGGAAGGGACCTTAAAGCTCATCCAGCTCCAACTCCCTGCCGCGGGCAGAGACATCTTCCACTAGAGCAGGTTGCTCCAAGCCCTTTCCAACCTGGCCTTGAACACTGCCAGGGATGGGGCAGCCACAGCTTCTCTGGGCACCCTGTGCCAGCACCTCAGCACCCTCACAGGGAAGAATTTCTTCCTAATATCTAATATAAATCTACTCTCTACCAGTTTAAAGCCATTCCCCCTTGTCCTGTCCCTACAAGCCCTTGTAAAAGTCCCTCTCCAAGGGACTTTTAAAGCAGATTCACCAATGGCAATTTTTTGTTAATGACAAATATAAAATAAACTTAATTCCAGTAAACCACTCCTGAACTGAGAGTCTGAAAAGCAGCACATGAGAAATATAGCACCCCTTTTAAACAAGCTCTTGCCTGGAGCCCTTTACACTCACATAGTAAGTGTTTACGAGAGCTTTTATGAGAGCTATTGTAGGGCTCATCCATATCATAACAGATACAGAGATTACTGTCGCTGAGAGTTCACTAATAACACAGAGGGCAAGTTGCTATAAGGGAAAAGCCCGCGGAAAAAGAAGTCACACAGATCACAAAACAGCTGAGTTATGAACAATATAAAAGTTTCCTCTGCGAATAGCAAAAGAAATTCAGCTCTGAAGGGAAGATGACTGGAGTCCTAAGGCAATTATTTTGTTATCTAAAAGTGGCTTTGAAAGTCAGACATTTTCCCTCAAAGCCCAGGCAAAAGCAGTGTCTAGATGGCTGCGTGTAGGTATGTTGTAACAATATTCATATACTAACTATTGTCTAATACTAGTAGCCTGGGGAGAATCAACACATTTTGTGTATATCACTAGCTCTCTGATGGTCTCCTAATGAAAAATTAAACCTAACTTTAAATAATGCTGGTTTAATGTTATAGAATACCTATTAAATATGGGCGTGGTAATAAAAAGGGGGGGGGGGGCAAACATAATTTGTAAAAGACCATATCTTTAAAGCAACTGATTCATCACAAAATGGCCATTTGGAAAGAATTACTGCAATTCCTTCCCTGATGTGAATCAACTTAAAGGTACTTTTTTCAGGCAGATGGCAAAGAAAAAACACTGAATGCACAACACGGCCACTTCTTAACTTCTCCTGAAACATCTTGGCAGCCTCAAAAACTGGCATATCCTGTAGCTTCAGCTCAAAGACTGATCCTCATGGAGAATGTCCACTTTATATAGTCATCCTAATGAAAGAGACAGAGCCAACAAACTTACTTCTTGGCACTGGTGGGGAATAAGCTCTCAATTCCACATTTCTGGGTGGAAGGGCAGGATGGAAAAGATGACTCTAGGATACAGAAGTTGGGAACACATAAAAAAATCCTCTTCTAGTTATTTTCTTGGGTCAAATCTAAAGGTTTGCCAAATTGCTTGGATACCAACATGCATTTACCAAAGCAAAATATCGATTCAGTACCCTCACTGGAACATACTACTGGTTAATACTATTTGCCAGCTATCTGTTCCTGTTACTGAGATATCAATGCATGCATCACAAAGGCTTTTGAGTGTGTGACAAAGAGTTTTGGCTACTGAAAAATCAGTGCTGCACAATTTACAAAACCAGGAGGTTATTTCAAGACAAAACTGCCATGAAACACTGTCACTTAAATAATGAATGGCTATGCTTTCTTGCTTGATTTCTTTCTCCTAAAATAATTTTTCTTGCTTTCTGTCAGTTGGCAACAAATACATCTTAGCGTTTGCATTTCAAGCAAGAAGTCAAATCCAGTCAGTTGCTGAGAAAGGACTGGAAAATGTACTGTAAACTCTGCAAACCTACCAAAGCCATCCAAACGCAGACATACATTAGCAGTTTGTCAGAAGTTGAGGAGGAACCCTAATTTGCTTAGACGATTTGGAAATTGCTCTTCTCTTCCATTTCAAAACACTATTTATAGAATCATAGAATGGTTTGGGTTGGAAAGGACCTTAAGATCACCCTGTTCCATCCCTTGCCATGGGCAGGGACACCACACACTAAACCAGCTGCACCCCAGCCTGCACCATCCATTCAAACAGATCACATTGGAGCACCTGATTCTGCTCACTCCCCATAAACCACAGCAAGAAACACAAAATGGCCTTTGAACAATTCATGACAAAAATGGCCCAAATAAGGCCTGATTTTCTTGTTCGTTTGAGCTCTTTTCAGGTGTAGTGGTGGTGGGTTTACCACCAGCAGTCACTGTGGAAATCACAGTCAAGGACTCAAGCCAAAAATGATCATCCAGGCATCATCAAGTTAAGTCTAACTCCCATTATTATTCAGTGTTAATATGAAAACTAAAAACTGACCCAACTACTGCTAGAGTTTATGTTTGCAACCACTTAATACCTACCTGTGACTTAAGCAAAACAGAGACATGGCAAGAAATCCTATTTCAGTTGCTTATACCATTATAGGGAGCAGTAAATTCTCAGCAACAGATATGAGCCCTGTTAGCAATACCAAACTGGTGCCTATGTTTGTGCAAAAGGAAAAAAAAATATAATTAAAAAAAGACAGGTTTCATACAAATATTCAGTACGAGATGCCTATGAGCCAACTGGTCAAGCATTTTGTCTGATAATTTGTCTGACTGCTGCCTTGTGGACTCAAAGCATGTAATTTAGAAAATGTATCACTCAGTTTCTTTGTGTACTGTGGGCATTTGTCAGGGCGGTCCCAGGTTGAAAGGCTGCAGCTGTGGCATGCACTGCTTCCTTCCCAAAGGGAAGGGAGCACAAAGCAAGTCTCTCCAATGATAAAATCTACCCCAAAGGCAGCTTCACCACCTCAGTGTCTTACCAAGCTAACAACAAAACACAATGGACAGCACTGCTCAGGAATACTCTTGGAGTTTTACAATCTAAGACAACAGATGATGCTAAATGTAGCTTCTCCACTGATTTGCTACCACAACATCAGAGATCACCATATATAACTTACAGTGTATGCTGGCATTTAAATAATGGTGTGTGATAAATAATAAATGTAAGGCACAGGATAAGAAATCAGATTGGGAAAGTGGACACATGAATTATACAACTACAGATACACACACACGTATATATGTATATACAAAGAGACAATATAGATCTTCACACACGTTTCTACTGTTGAGTCTCAGTTTAGATACGGTCGTGTTTGGGTGGGATGCTTTTAATACTGTATTATTTTACCTTTGCTTCTAAGACAATATCCTTGTGCCAAGAGAGGAAATATGCAAAGGCTTTAATTACCTTTTTCTCTTTTTCTCAGCATTCAGCAATCCCTCAGTGAATTATTTTCACTGTATTCAAACGGGCAAAATAAATCCACTACAGACTAACCCCTAAGATCCTCCTAGCCACAAATAAATCCTAACTGATGCCCATTTCCAAGCACAAAAGAATATTAAAACAGCAAAACCACAGACTTTAAGGTTATGACGAAATGAACAGAGAAGTCTCCTTCAAAACTATTTTAACACATAGGGAATATTAGAACCATAGAATGCCACAAGATGCAGAGACACTCACTGAAAGATACTTCATTAAGAACTTACAGGGAAAACAAAATTGAAATTGAGAAATTACAGATGTAAGAAAACAAAGGTTTATATATCTATACTTATACATATATTTTAGCTGGCACAATACTTTTTATTGTGTTTCAATATATATATAAAGATTGGTGAATTTATACAGCAAAGGGGGGATGAGAGGACCTCCAGAGGTCCTCCTCTTTCTAACTGATATTATTCCATGGAAAGGAAGCAAGTACATTACAGAATGAAGTGAGGGTGGTAAATCCCTGTGGTGAAAACATCTTCCTAGGTCCTTGAATAACTTTCAGCAGTTGATGCAGTGGTTACCACTGCACAGAAAAAGTCTGCCATACTTAAAGATTCTATGAATTCAGAAGCTTTAATCAGTTACACATTAAGTTCATTTTTCTGCATTAAGGCAACATTTCAGAATTAAAAAAAAACACATTTTAGAGTATCACATCAAACGGATTACTTTAATGGTCTTTCAAACATGGTGCCAGGCAGAGACTCAACATGCACAGCTTTGAGAGAAGAAAGTGAACTTAGGAGCTATATATGTCTCTCTTATATTCCACTTTATTCTAGAATATGGCATTAAATCTAAGGGATTATAAATACAAAACTAATGCCTATTTCGGGGTCTGTAATAGATGTGTCAGAAAAAGGTGATGATACTAAACCACACACCTTCTGCAGCCTCATACAATTGTTCTTTGCATTCACGTCTGTGACGACACGTTAATTCAGAATGGCTTTGGGTACATTTTTTCTCAAAACCTAAAATAAATACCAAGCCAAGCTGGTAAGATTCAAAACAATCGTCCCTGAGCTGTGATCCTACATCAAGGCACAAAAATAACATCACCAAACAACAGTTATTAAAGAAAATAGGCAGAAAGCAGTCCTGTTGTTAAAACTTGGGAGGACCAAAGCTATCACCACAGATAGCTTCAGTGCCCAGCAGATAATAAAGGTGTACATAACAGCTCATACAACTCTGAGTGCATCTAACACCTCAGATTTCCCCAAACCAAGCAGTACACAAACCAAACCTAGGTAATAAACCCTGCCTTAAGGTACAAAATGTGGTGTATCTTTGTGTATGTTCATATTTATACATGCACTTACGATAAATTCTAGGCTAAAAATCCTACTTGGCAGTGAGATTTCACTGCTCATGTTGCTGTGTTAAAATACTCATCTCTGCTATATTATAATATTTACAAGGATACTATTAAGGTTGACTACTTGGTAAAGCAAACCTGATACATTCAGCAAAGAGTTTATAAAGATCTTTAACCAAGTGACAGAAATGTATTCCTTGGTTTATTCTCTCTCATACACTGCATACCTAAGTATATGGATGGCTCCAAATTCAGCAACAGAAAGACCCAAATCATGCACTACACTCCCCCGAAAAGCCACAGCATCTTTTTCTTTTCAGGTTCATAAAAACTCTGGTCCCACTGGCTTCAGAAGGGCAACTCAGGCACAAACATTAAACATGCCCTTCAGTACTTTGCAAGAATAGAGGCAGTGACCAGGACATTGCAGTGTCGTAGCCCTTCCAGAGGCATTTTATTTTTCCCTATTTTGTTACCTTGAGAGCCAATCAGTGAATGCAGTGATTTTCCTCTCAGGATCTGGACTTATTTTTAAAGCATGTTTAATGGGACATAATGTAGTATCAGCTCTTACATTTGACAGAAAATAAAACTTCAACTGAACATGCTCTACTTTAAAAAACACGCAAGGGTAACTAGAGCAAAAACAAAGCAGTTCTGTTCTACAATGTCATCTCAGGTCTGCTCTGAGAAAACATTAGCAAACCAAGATATATTTAGTAAAAATTAAGGTGCCACTATATGTCTGATTTATTCAGAACCTCATACGAACCTAAAAAGAAAAGACTTTTACGTTCATCACTGCTTTTGTGCTTCCTGAAATGTTAGCAACCATGGCTACCAGACGTCAGTAGGCTCTCATTTTCATCACCAAGACATACGGAAATGTAATATACTCCCATTAAACTTGCTCTTAGTAATTCTTCCTTCACCCAAAGGAAGCTCCACATACTTCGGTATCAGCTGTAACAACAGAAAGGTGCTGCTGCATATCCTACCCATCTTACCTCAGAACTAGTGAAATCACCTCTTCTTAACACACAGGGTACAGTAAAATTAGGAGTTTCAGTGGTAAAAATTGGGCAGCATCAGTCTTACCTTAAGTCACTTATCTTAAGTAAGATTTGGGCTAACACAATCTATGAAAAGAAAGATGAAGCCCCTTTTCCTCAGTGCCCAATTTGCTTGGAGACTAATGAACAAATGTAACCCCAGTGAGATTTAAAGGGTGGTTGGAAATGCTGGGAGGTGAACTCTGATCACCCTCAAACACATCCTGGTTTTCCCACATCAGGCCAGAGCAGTGTCTGTGGGATAACAGGCCGTCTCTCTCCTCTCCTCCCTTCTCCCAGAATAAGTGTCTGCAGCAGCTTAATTATCAAGTTACAAACAAACATATTCAGCTTGGTGCATACATTCAATTACAGATAATGAGCTCTAGACAAAAGCTATTGAACTATAACTGATACTCTGCGAGCCGGTACACAACAAGCAATGATTAAATGATACAGACTAGGGAGAAAACAAGACATTTTTATTCTTCCTTTGAAAAGCATGCAAAACAAGGAGATTTTCTGCGGAAAATCTCTCAAGGAGGTAATTGTCAATACCTATTTTTTTCTTTAGTCTCATCCATTTTTCATAATATTATAGAATCATAGAAGAGTTTGGGTTGGAAAGGGCCTTAAGATCATCCAGTTCCAACCCCCCTGCCACGAGCAGGGACACCTCACACTAAACCATCTCACCCAATGCTTTGCCCAACCTGCCCTTGAACACTGCCAGGGATGGAGCATTCACAGCTTCCTTGGGCAACCCATTCCAGTGCCTCACCACCCTAACAGGAAAGAATTTCCTCCTTATATCCAATCTAAACTTCCTCTGTTTCAGTTTTAACCCATTACCCCTTGTCCTGTCACTACAGTCCCTAATGAAGAGTCCCTCCCCAGCATCCCTATAGGCCCCCTTCAGATACTGGAAGGCTGCTATGAGGTCTCCACCCAGCCTTCTCTTCTCCAGCCTGAGCAGACCCAACTTCCTCAGCCTGGCTCCATACAGGAAGTGCTCCAGCCCCCGATCATCCTTGTGGCCTCCTCTGGACTTGTTCCAACAGTTCCATGTCCTTTTCTATGTTGAGAACACCAGAACTGCACACAATACTCCACTGCGTGCAAGTTCAAGCAGTACTCTAATTCTTCACTCTCAGTGTTGAGTAACATGTTTGCAATTAAAAGCTTACAGTTTTTGCTGAAAGTTGAAGCTTATATACCATAAGGTTGTACCATAATACACTACAAGCTTGCAAACAAAAGCTAAGTCAAAGCGAAGCCTAAAGGCACAGTTTGGTAACCGGTAATTTGAAAAGTGATAAAACAAATGACTTCCAACTATTAGAAAGTCATGAAATTCAGACTTACGGTTTACATTAAAGGAAATGAAAACATCAAAAGTACAGACAAGGGAGAAATGAAGTCAGTGGAAAACTCTGACGTCTGTCCAATACGTTGGGCACAGTCAGACGTTGCACAGATTAATCTTCTCCAGCTTCAAGACAATTTACAAATTGCACATGTAGTGCTTTGAGCACATCATGGCTATGAAAATGTTTTGCTCTCTAAAATTTGTGACATAAAGACGTGGTTTTTACATTACCTTTTTTCCTTATAAACTGAGCTTTCATTTGCAATGACGTAAGGATTCATGCATTTTTTTGTGCAAACCTTATCAGAAATACAGTTTCTTTATCTCCTCAAAAACCACTGTCACAATGTTCTATCCGAAAGGTTTCCTGTAATCCTTCATCCTGGATTTAGTTTATTCAGATTCTAAATATAAAACAATCTGGAAATGTTAACAATTGCTTCTTTTTGGTACCTGCCCAGTGGTTGCAAGTTTATAATAATTTTTCATTTTGGTCACATCGGTTCAGACTGTGCTCTCCTGATAGCACAAAATTAAAATCTCAAGTGCTGCCTCCCACTTCCAGCACAGCAAAACCAGGAGCTCAGACAAGCAGAATGATTACAGATCACAGAGGGCTTTTGCAAGAGGCATTTCACTTTGTTACCTATTGCTAGAGGAAAATTGATTTCTCTAACCACAACCTGTGGCTAGCTTTCAAAAGACCACCGCAACAACCTACAAGCATCTCAGTCAGCCCGTGGTTGGCCAGGGGGGAGCAGGCAGCACTGAACAATGGACAGAATTCAGCCTTCAAAGTATATGCCTTCCAAATCAACAGGATGCTGATGACTTGCTAGAGTTAAAAGTGTGAAGTTTTCCTCCCTTTTAGGGTAAGTGGGAAAATGTGCAATCCACCAACAGCCAAGGAAAGTTGAACTAATATAAACAGAATTTGCTAGTAATCCTGGTGTATGTTACCCTGACAAAAACCAGCTGCTTTCTCATAAGCACAACCCAAATGTCAGATAGCCCCAGAATCTCTGAAAATACTGCTACTTGAAAATAACTGCTTCAACAACCAATCCTCAGTACATCCATATACAACTGTGCTGCATCTCCTCTTGGAGCCATCACACTCTGCTTTCAAGGGGGTCAAGGCCAGACTTGACTTTTGTCCCCATCATGACTGCTACAAGTGATTACTAAAGTTGTACCTGGGAGTGGTCACAGCACCAAGCCTGTCAAGAGTTCAAGAAGCATCTGGAAGATGCTCTAAGCTATACGGTTTAGTTTTAGGTAGTCCTGCTAGGAGCAGAGAGTTGAGCTTGAAGATCCTTATGGGTCCCTTCCAACCTGAAGTATTCTATGACATGACTTGAGATATTCTATGACTATTCTTGAGAGATTTTCTGACATGGTTTAGTGGGGGACTTGGCAGTCCTGGGGTAAAAGTTGGATTTGATGATGTTAAAGGTCTTTTCCAACCTTTTCCTGATTCTATGATTCCATATAGTCCTTCTTCTGTTATGGAAGACTCTAGAACTGGCAACTGACTGCCACTATCCAGGTCTTACTATACAGATGAGCAAATATTTCTCAGAAGATGCAGTCTGGATGGTTACTTACAGTGAGAAAAACAGGGCTAGAGAGCAAAATCAGGTCAAGAGAAAGTAGTTTTGTGTGAAAAAAAGTTGACTTTGCTTTATGCTAATGTACTAGCCATTCGTTACTGCATGGTGGGAAAAAAAAAAACCTGGAGAGAACATATTAAGAAGAAAATAAATCTCATATTTTAAATTCTTTTTGGAAATGAGTGATAGACTACTCAAACTCCTTTTCCAATTTCAGAGAATGGGCAGGGACACCTTCCACTAGAGCAGCTTCCTCCAAGCCCCTGTGTCCAATCTGGCCTTGAACACTGCCAGGGATGGGGGAGCCACAGCTTCTCTGGGCACCCTGTGCCAGTGTCTTACCACCCTCATAGTGAAGAATTTCTTCCTTATATCTCATCTAAATCTTCCCTCTGGCAGGTTAAAGCCGTTCCCCTTGGCCTGTCCCTATAGCCCTTGTCCAAAGCCCTCTCCAGGTTTCCTGCAGCCCCTTCAGGCACTGGAGTTGCTCTCAGGTCTCCCCTTAAGGAGCCTTCTCTTCTCCAGGCTGACCCAGCCCAGCTCTCTCAGCCTGGCTCCAGAGCAGAGCTGTTCCAGCCCTCGCAGCATCTCCATGGCCTCTTCTGGGCTCGCTCCAACAGCTCCACATCCCTCTTGTGTTGCTGCTCCAGAGCTGCAGTGGGGGTCTTATGGGATCAGAGTAGAGGGGGGGGAGAATCCCCTCCCTCAACCTGCTGCTCACATTTCCTTTGATGTAGCCCAGGACACAAGTGGTTTCTGGGCTGTGAGTGCACGCTGAAGCTGGGTCATGTACAACTTCTCATCGCCCAACACCCCCAGGTCCTTCCCACAGCTGCTCCATCCAGTGTCTGTCCAGCCTCTTATTTGTGCTTGGGATTGCTGTGACCCAGGTGCAGGACCTTGCACTTGGCTTTGTTAAACTTCAAGAGGTTCTCATGGGCCTGCCTCTCAAGCCTTTCAAGGTCTCTCTGGATGGCCTTTGATAGGACTATCTTTTGCAAGGATGAGCTTTGAATTTATTTTCTCAGTTCTTTTGTAAAATAGGACCTGACTTGTTTCTTCAAATGATCGTGTTCTCTCTCTGCTATATCAATTCCTTGCTAGTGCTCCAGTCTTGGCAGTAGAGACATTTAATGTTTATTACTTTGTGCCTGGTAGATACTGTATGGCCTTCCAAGAGCTGAAATGCTCAAATTCAAATAACACAGCTGGCCTCATACAGGCTGTCATTAAACTCAGCAATCAGTGGTTAGCAGTTGGAGAACAAATAATCCAACAACTCTTTAAAAGGATCAGAGTTTGGTATTTGGAAGGATGGAGATCAACTTCCGGGGAGGCTTTAAAACTGTGCTACACAAGTGACATCTCACCTGACCTACTGCTGGCAACAACCTCTCTCTGAATAGAAGAATGGTGCAGGTGACACCATGGGTCTACCAAAATGTCTACAGCTCTATGGAAGCTTAAATTATATGAACATACAAACATAAACCCCACCTAATATCCACAGTAAATATGTCTTCAAACAAAAGGCTGCTCTAAACAGACAAACAGGCAACATGGAAGGTCAGGAAGACAACGCAGCTGATAAATCTGCAGAGGAGATAAACCAGACGGTCTACTTTGTCTTTGTTACCTATACCAAAATTAGTTTTTCTCCTACATTCATGCTTAAATCTTGTCTGAAAGTTTGATTTAAACTCATCCCTGTGGTCAGCCACATTTAAACCTGTTTTACACACAGAGTTATTTGTGATGCCTCCATCTCCCTATAGTATATTTCTGAAAATGATTTTCTACTTATGCCTCTCCTGTTGGGACACTCTAAAGGAAAAAAGAAAGAAACAAACAAATAAGCAAAAACCAACCACAAAGACGCTACTCTTGTTAATGTGCAAGCACACAAACCAAAACTCACTATCTAACAGTGCCACTGTTCCATTATAATTGGCATGTTCTTTTAAGCAAACTATTATGATGACATGATTCTAAGGACATTTGTGCCTTTAACAATCTCTGTTCCCAACAAGGTTGCAGAGCTTTTTCTTTCCTCAATTCTTTCATGTAACCTAAATAAGACAGAAAAGCAATATATCTGCTCAATGAAATTACAGGGTAAATTCCATTAACTCCCCCAAAAGCAAGACACAGATGAGCACAGGAAAGCTCTGAAGTATTAATGCATTTCCTGGGGCAGGCAGGGATGGGCAGAGATTGCAAAGATACTTGTTAAAATTATTTTTCTTGAGCTAAAATCTACTCATCACCAATGAATCAAATCACAGGAATGCTGAAATCTCTTCCCCTAGTCCCACTGTCTCCAATTCATCCTATTTATAAACTGCATTTATTTGTGCATTGCTTTTGATGTATGGAAGAGGAAGAAGTGGAAATTGAAGAAGCCAGAGATGTTAGAAACTATGGCAAGCCCAGGTGGCATTTATTCCGCTATGAAGAATATGTGATGACAAACAGAGAAAATGAGCATCAAAGAACCCTATCTCTGTCAAGAACTGTATTTCTAGCTCCTAGTAATTGTTATATTTTCAGAATGCAATTTTTGAAAGAATTTGGGATCATTATTGTAAAGAGTGGGAGAAAAATCACATGCAGTGTATTTTAGACTTAATTCCTAGCAATGAGAGTACCATTTAACTAAAAAACAACCTATTAAATTACATAATCTGCTACTGGAACAAGACAATGTCTGATGCAAACACTATGAGGATGAAGCAAATTTATAAATGAGCTGTAAAACCTCTGGAGCTCTATGGAACCAAAAGCAAAACAGAAATACAAAGCTGAGGGACAACGCACCCAAAATGAAGTGAGGTGCAAGCAAATAAGGTTTGGTATAGGGTTTGCACGGAGTCACAGTCTGACTGACTAAGGTTTAGGAACGGAAAGAATCTTTTTACCCTCAATTTAAGCAGAATAGTTCTGATGAGGAACCTATGTGAACTTAAATGTGAGCCAAACAGTGCCACAACATGCCTCTAACATATATATGTTAGAGGCCATGTAAAAGAAAGAAAAGCTGAAAAAAACGGGGCAGGATGGCAGCAAAGCAGAGGATGTAAAGCTTGACTTTAGAGATGAGAGCCACACAGACCTTTGAAAGTGAAGCCAAAGCTTTTGTTACCTGCTTGGGTGATAAACTAGAATCCATGTGATGTGTTTGATATGGTGAAATACATGAGTGAGGAAATTCATTGCAGTGATTTCAATTCATATGTTAACAGAAGAGTACAAAGAGCGTCAACGGGGTCAATTAATAGCATTTATGAGCAGCTGAAGGATTCTACCATGTATCTCTCCAACAATCGGAATTCTCTCATGTGTTTTGCATCCTGCATCCAGTGCCTGGGCAATACACTGAAATCAGCTCATTGCAATGACCCAACATGGAATAAATATAACTGAGATACATTTCTGTATCTGGTATCTGAGAAGGGTCAAGATCTTTGGCACTTCACTGTAGTATAGTCACAGCCCTTTGGGATGAGGAATGAAAGCTCTGTAACAGCCCCTGGGTGAAGTAGCACAATGGCAACTTTAAACAAAAACAAAGGCCAGAAGCAAAACGCATATGTGAAACAAGCTAACGTTACTATCCTTGAACTGGATTTGGGGGACATCAGCACTGCTGCATGGAAGAAGTGTGCCCTGTACCACTCATGCTCATGAAGAGGGGAATTCAGTCTGCCCAACTACTGCATCCACAGCTCCTGTCAATAATAATAAATAATGTCAAATTCTCAAATAAGGAAACTTAAATACATTTTCTGTCTTTTCTGTAAGAGTTACATGAATCAAAAAGAGGTAGAAGTAAATAAAACATAATAATACCATACCTTCAGCATATTAAAATGACTGATTTCAAGTGATTATTTGAGTGTCCACATTTAATTCTAAAAGAAGTCCAAACACTTGAAAAAACAAGACACAGGGCCTGTTGTCTGATGTAGCACTAGAAGGCAACTATAGCTGGGTCCACAAAGAGAAACTGATGTTACAGTATTCTCTCTTATCATCTAATTTCAGTCTAGCTGAAGTCACACACCTGAACTGGGAAGTGTGAAGGACACCTGGGCAGATGAGTTGCTGCCACATGGCCTCTGCAGCTTCACAGGAGACATCAAGCTCAGCTGGTAGATAACATGGAGGTGACAGGCGCATCTTTACATGTTGCCCCTCACTGAGAACGAAATCTTTCTGAACAGCAGGGAAGCAGCTTTATTTCCCTGAAAGCCACAATCCTGATTTGTCTCCGAGTGAAATCCAAGTGCCAGCCTTCCTAAAGAGACAGTCACTGTGTGAAGAACTGGTGCTATGCTGCTTCATCGAATAGCTTGAATACTCCCAAAATGTGGGAGTCTGCCTCCCTTTCCCACTTCCCCCAGCATGAAAACTCTGCATCAGGAGCCCTCCAAGTCTCCTGTTGCATCTGGTTTGGGATCAATTACTCAAGAGAAAAGGGGAAGATAGTGAAGAAGGCTGTGATGCACTATATTACCTTCCGGATGAGTTCCTCTGAGCCAGGTAGGCTGAAGAACCCTACATTGTAGGTCATGGTAACAATTTTCCTTGCAGACGCATATGGCCTGTCTTCCAAAAATCATGCAGCTAGGGTGGTTAACCACCTCCTATGACAAATCACTCCAAATCATTCAACAACTTTGTCCAATCTTCCCTTTATCGTTTCTGCAATAATAAGAAATTTGCTGCATATTTCACAAGTAGTTCGGCCACAAAAATATCCACCTAAATAATCAGCAGTGAGATCTCTCCATTGGTGTATATGCATTATTCATTACTACATAATCTCAACAGCTTGCTTAACATGCCAGGGGCTTCTCTAACTTCCCACAAAAAGGCTGACAGAGAACTTTTTTCCCATTTTTAAGCACACACAAATTAGGTTTAGTCCATATGCTAAAGCTTTCCTGCTTCCTCTTCCCCTAGCCCTTAAGCATATCAAATCACAGGAAAATCCATCAGATAAAAGTTCGACTAAGTGATTTCTCAGTTTATCACTGGACCACAGTTTCAGACCATTGTTAGAAATGGATAAATGTGATGTGTTTGAACTCACCCCTTTCTATGTGAATAAAAGACAAACCCAACTACAATGCAATTTTGACCTGCTCTCTGGACAGGAATTAAAAATCTATCATAAACCACAGTAAACTCCCTCATTTTGTTTCAAGAGGTAGAAACAGAAAATAGACAAAATCCTTGTACAAGTATTTAGAACATGAGTACCATGACAGAGGAAGGGGAAGGAGAGAGAAACAGATGCGAAGTTTCAGGCTGTTATTTGGGGCAATCAACTAGGCACAAGTATCTTTTTCAAGGACATGTCTTTGGGTGAAAAAACATCAGTATTAGCCACACTAGATCCCACTCACCAGATGCCTTTTCTTTGCTGAACTTCGGAGCTCTCCAATGTAGCTTCAACAACAGTAATGAGAGCTGGCGATCCCACAGCAGCTGATTTCTACTTCCTGCCCATTACTGCAACTTTTTCTTCTGCAGGTGAACCCATCATATCAGCTACCCCAAACCAACCAACCAGCCAACCAGAGTATCTTCCCTGAAGCTCTGTAGTAACTCATTTCTGGTACTGCAAGTGAAACCAGACTGGGAAAACAAGGCTCTTTCTGAGAATGAAAGGCAGCCATTTTTTTCCTCCTTTTCTTATTTTCATAGAAACATAGACTCAACTGGGTTAGAAAAGACTTTTAAGATCAAGTCCAACCTCCAGATCATCAAATCCAGCCTTTAATATATCTTTGTCTTCCCCAGCTAGAAGCATGGGAGTGACTGTCTTCAGCTCAATGCCCTTGCAATGCCGTGTTATTTTCCCTGGAATAATACGCTTTCTCCTTAGCTACTAAGGGATAAAGGACTCTGGGTTGCCCAAGAAAAGAAATCTTTTCTTTCCCATCCCTTTTCACCACTGCTCTGTAGCTCAAAGGCCAAAACAGTATTTCCAAATAACTTTGCACATGTTGACAATTTGTCATATCCCAGTGTGGCTGAGCCGTACACAAAGCATGTGAAGAATGACACTGCACCTCCAGACTGCATTTAATGATCTATTACACCAGTCAATAAGCAAATCACAATCACATATTAAAATTGTATCAAAACAACACATGGAATTGATTCAACAGCATCTGAACAGCTGATCATCAAGGTACCAGTTGTGTGCATCCCATGAGAAGCATGAAGCATCTTCTCAAAGGTGTAGGTCTGCATTCTACAGGCAGGTGGCTTTACAGGTGTTTTTCTTACCAATTTGTTTTACAGTTCAAAACAGCTGTTTGTGATTAGCCATCAATAAGGCAGGATGCTTCGGAAATAACAGTTGTTCTTTCCATTCCACTATAAAAAGTGACAAGAACAATTCTTTACAATTTTATGCTAAACTGAGTTATGGAAAAATTCTACTAACCTAAAGCACATTGCACTGCGGCTAACTAAATCACTGACTCCAGCAAAGAAGCCCTTCAATGACAGCTCAAAGTCGTATGGCCACACAGGCAAGGAAAATTAAACACCTCTAAAAACCAAAGCCTGGATTTAAGGTCCGTCAATTAACAGCTGACCACATTCTTAAACAGGTGCGAAGAACAGATTCTGATTTGCTGTTAAAACTAGTTCTATTTTTAAAAGATTTCTTGCTGATTATATTAATGTCCTCCAGTATTAGACATTCAGGTTGGAATACCTTTTTACCACAAATGACAGTACAGGTCAGACCCCAAAGAAACATGTTGTGAAGATCCCATCAGTAGCAAAAATAACTGAGTCTGTAACACACCTTGAGAACTGCCAAAAAACTGTATGATTTTTATGGTGAAATTCAATCTTTCTAAGCCTGACTTTTGATGTGGTACAGCACTGCCCCATATGTCCAACCAAATGCCATTTTTAAACCCTGAGGATATATTTAGCACAACATACATCATCCTACTGTCGTCATTTCATTGAACAAAGCAAAAACACAGGATCATGTTAAATGATGCATCCTCAGCTTGTGTCAAAAGCATAGCAGGGAAAGGACTGCAATACCAATGAATTTTAAATGTAGTGAAATAAGCTAAAGAAATAAGCAAAAGAGATCAATGAATTTGAATTCTGAAGTCAAGAATAAAGAATAGAAACATAAAATATGCTGACATATGAACTGTATCTGTTCCTGACTAATCTCTGCTCCCCTGCCATTCACATAAGGCACCATCTGATCTTTCAAGTTTCTGCATGCATGATGAGCACTTGGCTACAGCCTGGGCTGGTGCAGCCAAATCTTTGCAATTCCACCTGGGCAGGACAGAATGCAAGTTATCACTTCCAACTGGCACGATTTCCTATGCCCAGAGTGACCCTGCATGACAACTATATGCCTCATTACACCAGCCAAGAAATTAATGTACATCACCAGCCCAGTACAGCTTATTGCCATCTCAGTAGAAGCTTGAATTCAGTTACCGAAATTCAAAACAACTCAAGAGGGTTTTGGAGTTTGTTTTTTTTTTTTAAAGGCAACATTTAGCAAAGAATAAAATTTAACTGTTTTGGCTAAAACTGCAGGTATCTGTTGTTATTCTGTACTCGATGTCCATCACAACCAGCCATTTGTTCATCTAACCTTCCTGCTAACGAACTATATTTCTGAGGCTGTGCTCTTTGACGCATGGTCAATCATCTCATACAGGTTTGTAAAGGATGAAGTCCCCTTTTCCCAGTGATCTTGAGTACGCAACCCTTCTTCCAGCACAAAGGAGCACCAGAAAGCAAAGCCAACTAACTCATCCTGCCCTGAAGGATAGTATCAAATAGAACAGCTCTTGGCATGTACCCACATTATCACTGAAACTACACTGTTGTGGGTTTTAGCCAATTGTTAAAGTACGCTGTAGAATATGAGGTTTACTAAGTTTTTAAGTAGGGTATAGAAGGCACTCAAAGACACACTGGTCTTTATGTTGAACACTATAAGAAAAAAATATCACCTAGTAGAACAACAACAGCACAGTGAACTGGTTTTTAAAGTGAGAGCTCAAGTAGAAAGCACATTATAGCCAGAGGCTTGCTTACTCTGCTTGTGGGCAGGGTGAGGTGGTCCTCGATGTACTCCAGTTGTCCACACTGGTTTGTTAAGAGCTTGCTATGAGACATTAAATAACTTGCCAAAGCAATGCCAATAATACCAGAGCAAATAGAACTGCTGAAGCCTGGTTCTCCATGGACATGTGTGCCCTGCTTCTGCACTCCTCTCCATTGTAAAGTCACTATGCAAAACTGATTAAGTGCTGGGGTTCATTTTGACCTGTAAATTAGCTGCTGCCAAACACCACATAAACCAGGCAAATCCTCCAGCCTCTTCCCAAGGCTGATAGCATTTGTGGTCTCTTCAGGGTTTCTTTTAAACTCCATTTGAGGAGTACTCTACTCTCTTAAACTTGGTTTAGGTTGCCCAAGAGGTTAGAAAGGTAGTAGGGGGGTGAGAGAGATAAGCACAGGCACAGAAAGCCTCATTGTGCAGGAATCAGTCTAAAAATACAATTAAATGCAGCAAATCGCAACTGAGTTCACAGCAAAGATGTGCAAAAATGGGATTTTGCTCTCAGCTAACTGCCTAAGGACTTAACAGTAAATGAAATCCCTTCTCCCATAAATCATCTTAGTCAGAAAATACACGTTCCCATCAAAATATACCTGGAAAAAAACAGTTAATTCTGGTTTATTCCTTGAGTATCCCAATTAATACATTTCTACTAAATAAGCAAGGCTCTTGTGTATTGATTTTGAGGATTACTGTTACCATTAGCTTGATGCACAGTTCAAGTTCTTCCAACCTAACTTTATCAGGGATATATTAAAAAAAAAAAAATCCATATGTAAACTTTTTTGAATTTTTACTGTATTAACTAAGGGAAAATGGTTCTCTCATTTCTCTCCATGACAGGCATTTTATTTCCCTTGTGCGTTTTCAGAATACATATGCTGTGGCCTTTGTTTTCTTCTGGAGCTAATTAAAGCTTTAGTTTCATCTACAAAAAAAAAAAAGGCAAAGAAGAAGAGGCTATTTTCATAGAATTATCTATTTAAAACTTATCATATCCAAATCAGGCACTTTCCAACACAGTAAGGAGCATATCGTGCATGTAAGCTCATTTTTGGGGTATGAATTCACTTCCAACAGCTTCACAAAAGCTTTCCTTATATTTTGCTATTATTACTACACCAGGTAGCAAAGGTTACTCTACGCAGACTGTGCTGTGTCAATCTGGGACATCACTTAAGCTTTTAGTTAGGGGGTTTTAAGTGTATCAAGGTGCTTCAGACAATTCAAGGACCTTAGAAATTTCATGGGACAAAAACATTTCTGCAGTGAAATCCCCCCCGTTGGCTTTCCAAGCTCGTGGTTTCTCTACAAATGCTAGGCCTGCACTGATTTTTATAAAGATTTGGTAACTTCTCCAACTCTGCCATAGTTTGCTCAAAGTTCATGTATTTGGAAACTTTTGACACATACGGGAAACCACTGCTAAGGGGCAGGTTACCCATTTCCAGTCTATTGTGCTCCCTCCTGCTGTACTTGAACAAAACCTCAATTCCTTCTTAGCAGAGCTTGTTCTGCAGCGTTTGCTGGGCATGCTGGGCAGCAGTGCTGCTGCAGTCTCCAGAGCTCCCACGCCTGCTTATTTTCTGCCTCTTTGAAACACCGCTGATACACCCACGGGGACTTTGAACTCTGCTCTTCTTGTAAGCAAGAGAAGTGAAACCCAAACTACCAAAACAACTTAACACGCATACAGGAAAAAAGCCAGAGCGTGCGGATATAGTCCAGGCTCTCACCCATGGAGGGAGAAGGCTGAGCATTGCTACAGGTGCCCACGTACTAGCGCACCTGAGGTTCAGATGAAAGACTCTCATCTCAATTCACCATCTCTCAACATCTTGACAATCTCTTTCCCAAGGTATCAAGGGAAGAAGAAGAAATGAAGACTTCAGGGTGAAACCTCTGAATTTCAATTGGAAGAAGATCCACTGATTAAACAGGAGATGGCATCAAGGTCAAGAGTAGAAAATCCCTAACAGAAGGCAAGTGGGAATGGGAGCATTGTCTACTTAGAGACAGGCAATACTGTGTAGCAGGTGTACCACCAGAAAAACAGCCACTGATAGCAGCACTTGCTGCATATACTAATTATTTCTGCTACCAAACAACGTAAGACTGAAAAGTGAACTACCCAGTCTAGACACAGGAATTGTTACCTGGTTTTGACTTCCTTCAGATAACAAGAACTGAAAATTTCATGACACAAGAACAGTATCCAGGGAGTCAGACTGATGCCCATGGCTTCAGATACAGTATATAATCATAGCAGGAAGGGCCGAAGGGCAGAGCTTGCTTGACAGCCTAAGGCATATGATTTTTTTCCTGTAGCACAACTGCTCAGATTTGCTACCCAGAATGCCCAGATCTGCTACTCAGAAAAGCTTTTTTATAGTGTGGCTTGACTCACTCTGAATCTAATATGTTTTCTGTTGGTACATTATAAAACTGAACTCTAAGAATACAACAGCACCACAAGATAGGAGTGCAAGCACTGTATGTACTGTTTATCTGGCCTATATGCATTGACTATGTGTGTCACATGGCATCGACATACAGGTTTCCACCTTGTTCTGGGAAGTGTTAAAAACCATGGTCAACCCTTCTGTCCCAATCAAAGCAAAGTGAGCTTTCCCATTTAATGGACTGTCTCCTCCTCTTATTAGTTCTTTGTGATGCTTTCACTTGAAGAAAACTCCAAGTCATTGATGTTATCCTTTACCATTTATCGCCTGTTTGGAGAAACACCAGGATGCATATAGCATTCTACAGATGACACCGCTGCTTTGAGAGTCATGTGCTGAGGTAAAACACCTCACCTCTGTTTAGATAATACTCCCCTTATCTAATCACAGTAATTCAGAGCTATGCATGCCACAGTAGCATGAAACATATCAGACCATTAATCCCTTTTTTTAACTATGACAATCCATTCAGTTTTTTTTGTTGTCTGTGCATAACCACCTTGATTCCATTAACAATTAGCATAGAGGTAGATTTTCTCAGGTTAGCTTCTCCACAGTGCAAACAAATCACTCAGATGAGCAGCCAGGCTTGGCAAGAACATAACGCTGTACCTACACATACCATTCTTCTTGCTTCATTCTACATGTATCTACTAATTCTATCTAAAATAAGATTTTGCTGACTTCCAGGTCTTGTTTCCAATAGATAATATTCAGTTTGTCCTCATGGCCCTGAAGATAAGTACTCTTCTTTACCATCATCTCAGGCTATTGACAAAGCCATTAATGCCAAAATTCTCACATTTTATGAGGGCTTTTACTGGAAAAGGTTCTGAAACACTTTATAAACACTTCAAACTGACTGCAGAAACTATAAACCAAATTCTGCCTTTCCCTTCATACTTACAAAGTTCTGACTCTAAAAGAACCAGCTCATAAGCTGTGGTGACATGCTTGATCTCAAGGCTTGCATGCAACATGCAGAGGACAGCTAGATGTCCATGCAGAAAAGATACCATCATTTTCTCTTGGGAGTCCCCTTGGGAGCACAGAGGATTTAAAGCAAAGCCTGTTCACTTCGTCAGTCATTGCTATAGAATGGTGATTGTGGAACACAGGAAGAGGTTATTGGATGAATTTTTAAGAGAAAGTCCCATTCCTCTGGACATTGAAGGAACTTTTAACTGACTTGGTTGGAGTTCCTGGCTCTAATGTTCATAAAATCCCAAGTTTTCCAACAAAAATCAAAGGAAAATAAAAAGGCTTTAGTGTTATGTTTAAGCATTCAGACAAACTGCCTGCTATTCTAATGTCTTGAGCATCCAACAAGTTCAAAATACTGTTTGGCACTGTATCAGTCATAATTTCTACATGAATCTAGGAAAAGAACTCCTGCCTGATCAAGGGTCTGTGATGAAGTCCTGCTGTGCAAGTCTCATCTTCCCTCAGCTTCCACAAGGTATCATGCTCATTGGTAGAAATGCATAGTAGGGGATACACATTTACCAGACTCATTTCATGGTTCTGCAGACTGCACTCTCTGATGATCGTTGTTAAGAAGTACCAGCAAGCTGTAGTCTGTCCTTAATTTTTGGCACTGACATGAAGTTTCCATTTGGTAATGCATCTGCCAGTGCCAGAAGGTGTTTGAGAGGTGGGAGAGAGGGTAATTTCCCTCTTCCAGCATATGCTGCAATTATTTAGTGATTTCAATATAGATTCCAATGTAGGGCTGTGTGCAGTCTCCAGCTATGGCCAACAGAGCCTTCTGCTTTATGGTGGGCTATATTTCTGTGTATACTGCAGTGGTTCCTTCAAAATACAGCCAAGTTCCCTGGAGGAACATTGTTGGTAGGTACAAGTTGTGTTCAGGTATGTAGAATTATGCAAAGCATGTATTTTATGTCATCCACTGCACCTATGAATTTGTTAGCTTTACAACATACTATAGGCACTTCTTTCTACCATTTAAGTATTGTATAAGCTAACTACTAGGGAATGCATAACATTTATAGAGCAGAAAAAAATAGCTTCAGTTCTAAAAATCTTTAGTCCAAGTCTGCCTTTAGATGTTTTTGCTTCACTTTACTTCTAAACAGACAAAAATAAAACTTCCTTTTTTTCCCTGGAAATACTGGTAGAAACTTTATCCTCCTCCCTTTTGAACTGAAAACTGTAGATAAATAGCCTAAGAACAAATGAAAAAACAAGAAAAGAAATAATTCATCCTGTGATCCTGGCTTCTGCTGACACCAAACTTCTAAGAATATACATTTCCTATTCACAGTCCTGTTAATTCCAGCAGCACATTTACATTCATTAACTTCCTTTTAACACTAGTGTAGCTTATGTCCATGCAGCCAGAAAAAAAAAGGGGGTAAATGGAGCACAAAACAGAGGAGGGACTATGGAAGTTTGTTAGTTTAACAATGAAGCTCCAGGAGCAATAGCAAACAAACGCAACACAAAATCCTCCTGCACTGCAGTGTAACAATCAATTTGGTTGCCTAGAAAACATCTAAAGCTCTTGGACGGGAAGAAAAAAGCAAGACAGAAACTCAACCATATCAGGAGATAGAAATTCTAAGCAAAAACTCCCTACAGCAAATTACTAGGGAAAAAAAAAAAAAGTAAGTTCCCAATGAAAAGACCACACATTCAATTAAAGACAATAATCAGCATTCCTGTCCTTACTGCAGCAACACTGACTCCTTTTGCATGAGTTTTCATGCAGGAAATTATCAAAGGAAATACCAAAGTTACGAGTTTTTTCAAGAACTGTATTAACGAGAAGACTTTCTGATAAAATCTGGACAGCCACGGGAACTTAGAATACTCCAGTGGTACCTTACTTCAGAAGCAATCAACTTAATCTCATCTCCAATGTATTAACGGCATGGTAAAACTACAAATAAGACATTAACAAATGAGAACATATACACATCTGAGAGAAAGAGAGAGCAGTTGACAGGCATACAGAGATCAGTCATGAAGAGCGAACACATCACCTCTGATAGGAAAATCTACGTCCTTGTTTCCCTAAAATAGGGTTCACTGCAAAGATATATTTCACTCTAAATGTTAGAGGTTTAAAATAAATAGCTTTCCCAAAAAAGAAATCTTTATTAAAGACAGATGCTCTGCAGATGCATCACTGCCTGTTCATTTTTCTCCCTTCTAATTAAAAGACCATTCTAGCTTCTGGTTTAATTTTTTCACGTCCAAGTGCAGTATATTCCAGAGGGTTGCAATGACATGACTTTGCACACGCATTCAAACAGGATATCGCATCTGCGTAACGGTAACTTTGCATCGGATTCCAATTTACCCTGTAATGTTTTACACGGCAGAGATTCTTTCAGCTGATTTCCATAATGAAAACAGTAGCTGAAAAAAAGTACTCGTCTTCCAAATTGAAATGTGACATCAGTATCAAGGTAAACATTCGAGTCCTCTGAATACTTTATTGGCAGCCACACTATTTTAGCTTCAAAATAAATTTCCCCCAATAGCAGCTTTTATTTCATTTCAAATCCATCAGCTCTTCCAGCTTCTAATTCCCAGAGCTGCCTCTCCGAGTTTTTAATCTTATCTTCCCCGTGTGAAAGTGCTGCAGACCAGCACTTTTAAACACAATAATGCAACAGTTTTTGAAAGCTATATAAATCGTGTGAAAGACTGTCCTATTAATTCCCTTTCTCATTACCAATTTTTCTCTTCTATTTACAGAGCTTGGGGACGTTAAAATTCAGTTACTATGGGGGAAGGAAGAACTCCAATTTCTCTGGGACCTCCCCTCTGGCTCTTGACATTTTCAGAAACCTGTTGAACAATAACATTCGGGTCAGCCCAGACACGGAAATTATGCTAAGCCTAAACCAGATCAATTCGAGTTTGTAGCTCTCAGATAATGACTTTGTGCTCAGGGCACTTTATAGATACACTAGCAAAAAAAGATCTCTATCTTCAGAGTATCAGACTGGTAGTACTAAGAAAACCCTGGCTGGAAAACAGGATGGTAAACAGATTAAGGAGCACCAGAGGGTAAAAACGCAACTGGTTGCTTTATTCTGCTTACAAAGAGCAATATCTCTTTGGCAGGTAGGAAAGAAATTCTTCTGTGAGCTGTAAATAGACAGATTTCCTGGTTTAGATGCAAACTTCTACAAGAAAGAGAGAGGAACTGAATGCCAGTATTTATTAAGATGCCATTGTTAAATTCAACTAATTAACTGAGTGCAAACCTAATGTTTCATGGGACTTGTGATTTTTAAAAATGAATTCTCAGAGGAGGAAAAGGATTAAGATGAAGCCACATGCCATTACTGAGCCACTGCTGAACTGCTTTATTTATCTTCCTCTCTGAGTTAGAAGGACTGACCTAAGCTATTTGGAAGTTATGAGCATTAAAGATAACTAAGAAACTTGTCTCTAAGGCAGCAAGTTCTTCTGCACCACTCTGATCTGGGCCACGGAACTCCTCCAACCATCTGGATAAGCATTTCCCTAGACCAGCCTCCTGTTCCCTCTAGTGGCGCAGTGGCAGCTGGAAACCCTCTTGCATGTCTCCAAGCCCCCTAAAAAGATACGTCACACCTAAAAGCCCCGTGCTTGCCTACTCAGCATACAAATGCAATTTTGCTATATTATATGATCTTACAAACACTAACATGTGCAAGGGTGGTCAACTTACAACACCAGCACGAAGCAGGATGCCTGCCCAATCTCCTGGATTGCTACTTGTGTCCCCATGTCAAGCAACTCCCTGATTTCAGACACCTTTGGCATTCAGTGTGTTTGTGACTACCTAGACACTTATGAAATTTCACGGGCTCAAAAGTTTCCTGCTTGCATCCCATCCAAAAATAAACCTTCAAAGATATGAGTACCCTTGGGCTGTGCTCAATTCCTCCTTTGTCACACATTCTGGTTTGCTGAAAGAATTAATTGACTTTGCAGAGCATGAAGAAACCAAAATGGCAATATGTACCTCAATTAGACTCTATTTTAAAAATCATTTTTAAACTTCATAAATTATGAGACTTTCAGGACTTTAACAAGTTTGCTTCATTCACTTCCATCAAACAAGGTTAGGGACTCATTATATTGTACATGCTGCAGTTTAACAATATTAAAATATAACATCAGATATAAGCAGATCTAAAAAGCCTGTAATTTGCAACTGGCAGTCATCACTCTGGTAACACTGTAAGAGGCTTTCTTAATTCCACTAGTGTTCAAATCCATGAGCAAAACACATCATAAATTGTCTTTTATTGCTGTCAAGAATAACGATACAGAGTCTGTGATTTAGCCTTTTGAAACATACTGGGATCCTCTGAGTATCTGACAAGAAATATTCGCTTTCACTGAACAGTTGATTGAGACTCTCCCATTTTTATGTCAGAAAGACACAGCACATGTAGTAACAACCTTAAAGCCACTAGCTCTTTATAACCAAACTTCCATCAGTTCTTGGTAATTAGACATTTTTAGCACAGCAATGATAGAGGGTTAATGCTCCAACTCAAAAAGAAAACGCCACTTTTCTGCCAGAAAACTGGCCACGCTGTGCCAGTGCCTAAAGGGAATATAAATGGACTGAGGAGGAAACACATGTTGCATCACTGATAAAATAATCTGGCATCACAAAAGGACCTGTACCTATGGCTCCACCAAAAGATCAATAGAAGTGCAAATAGCGGCCTCTTTAGAAATCACTGCTTTCCCTCCAATATGTGGTGACAAACTCTGTGACAGCATTTATTTCATACCACCAGCTTCATTAAATAAATCAGACTATCCTCATCCACCCACAAAGCCAACTCCAGAAGTCTATGGAAAATATTGATTTTTCTTGACCATGTTGAGGTCAAAGATGCAATGCAATAAAATAGCTTAAGAAAACTGTTCCCTTTCCAGCTTGTAATTAGAGACTTGAAACTGTGTTCATAGGTCCTGGTTTGGGATCTGTTGTCAATTCACTTTGACCTTAGGCAAGCAAATTTCAACACTAAGAAACTTGCTTCTTGCTGTAAAACAAGCACAGTTAATTTATCTCATAAGGCTGGTTGTTCAGCTTTGAGACTTTTTGCTCTTTTAATTTTTAATGACTGAATAAAATCCATTTCAGTTTTGAGTTTGTTAGATAAAAGCATCCACAAGTAAAATCATAATATGTGAAAGATTATGCATCTGAGGATCCACACTAGGAGCTGAGTCTCCCTATATGTCATAGATCCAGAGAATCATGGAATGGTTTGGGTTGGAAGGCACCTCAAACCTCATCCAGTTCCAACCCCTGCCACGGGCAGAGACACCTTCCGCTAGACCAGGTTGCTTCAAGGTCCTGCTTAAGTTTGTTCCCAACCCTGTACACAAGGCTCACCTGTACAGGCACCAATCCAGAAGAACTGGGTGCAGGGAGCTGTAGACTCCTGTTCATGGCTGTTCACTTTGGTACTGGTAGCCTCCTCTCAGCCCCATATTATCTCTTTATCACTTTATCATTTTATAGTTTACATATTAGCAGTTATCTTTAAGTAAAAATATAAACAAGCTTTAACATGTAAACACATCTAAGACCATTAAATGCTTAGCAACCTCTTGTATTGTCATCTGTTACTCAAAATGCAACCTTCCAGAGAGATGGGGTTATGTTCTCAGCAAGTCTTAAGCCATTATTTGAAGTAACTTTTAAAACTCCTTCAGCCTTCAGAAAATCTCTCGGGTTGCCAACATGACCAGGCTTAGGAGTGCTTTATTTTCTTGTTCTCTCATTTATCCCCAGATATTTTTGTAACCTCAGTGTGTGTTTTCTGAAGAAAGGGTAGAAATAAAAACTTTCTACTGCTCCTTCTCCAGTCTTCTGCACATCCTGAAACATAACTTCACCACTTTCAAATTAGATGTTAAATCTGTACGGTTTACTACACATCCTGCTTCCACTCTTAATTAACAGCTCAAAATGAAGACATTCATGTTCTGCAACTCTGCTGGAACACAATTATAAAACACAAAAGCTGTAGAAAAGCCAAAGGTACTGAGCTACTTTCTATTACACACTGCCAGACGGGGTGTTACTAAAACACAATACCAGAATAAGAAGGAAAGCAACCAGCAGTTCCTGTTACTGATGTCAGCACGTCTATGAATAACTTATCTACTGAGTAACTGAACCTTAGGAGAAGCTTTGGTGACCAATCTGAGGACATCTATTCAAATGAAATTAAAAAAAAAGAAAGGAAATTGACAGTAAAATGAGTGAAAGCAAAGGAACAGCTCTTAAACCCTTGTACTTTATTCCTATCGTACACAGCAGCTACAAAAGGCCGGCTGAATATTTATTACTGAACTGGAATAACAGCTGCTTTTCTGTGTCTCTTGCATTTAAAACCATGGCTCAAGGATGGAAGAAGTCGTATGAGACAACCTACTATCTTGAGAAGAAATGAATCAATTTGATCATTCTAATGGACAATGTCAAAACCAACAACTTTTTGGCTGGTATTTCTGCCAAATATTTTTTCTCTGCATTAACACAAAAGCCACATCCCTTTCTGCATGCAGCAGACGTGTTGCTAACATCTGCATCAAATCACATGAAGAAGCTGGAAAAGACAGTTATTTCCTAATAAGATGGTATTCTCTCAGGAATGCTGTAATGAGAATTTTCATAATCATGTGACAATATTCAAAAGTAATAATTCTTTTTCATTCTGTAAAAAAGGTACCTTGAGTACTCTGATTTGCATCTTCATATTTCACTAATTCAACCAGATACATGTCTCGTTTTTTCTTGAATAAAGAATAAATAAAAGTATGGGAAGTTAAAAAAAATCCCATTTTGATTTCATCATCCAGAAAGTTATTAAATAAATTTATCATTGCAGACTCCATTTAGCAGTGATTATTTCTAATCCCAAAAGAGCAGGAACTGACTTTCACATCACAAGGGGAACTGAAAGCCAAACAGCAGCTGAGCTTTCTTGAGCTGCAGCTCACCAAGATGCAGACATAAAATTCTGCACAATTTGATGACTCCATAATGCACAATATGCCCATTTAAGGAAAAGCCTAAATAAGGTATCATTCAGAAAGGATATTTGTGTTGAAATCAATGGAAAGAACTTTTTCATAATGGTTTATATGCAAGGAAGGAATCCAAGGGAAGCCCTGTCTGTGGTACTACTAATTGGTCGGTTTTGACTGCATAATAATTTCCCCAAAAATATGTTCTCCCTGTATTTTTGGGGCTTGAATTTTCAGTTTCCTGCTATAGTAAGCTACAGCATTACCTCATGTACTGCTTTTAGACATTTCTGCATCTTTGCTCTCCAGGGTTACAAGAAATAAATCTCAACTTTCCCACTAGTGTCTATGAAGAAGCTGTCCTTCAGGCAAAGGCACTGAACACACTGATGTTCAGCCTCCCACCGGATGCCTTCCTCCTCCACTCCCAGTTGTGCTTTTCTACCAGAAGAAATAAGGAATTTGTGGCACAAAACATTTCTCTAAACAAGAGCTATTTGGGAAACCTTTCTCTACAGATTCTTAGCAGTGAATTGAACGGTACTCAATCCTTTATTAGAAGCAAACTTTGTAACATAAAATACTTTACAAGGCACAGTTCAGACTGGCCATACACTAACCATCACTTCCTGCATTTTCATTTATAAACTTTATAGTATCAGAACCTGGGTGCTGTAGACATGCAGAAGAAGAATGAAAATCTGAGGGGGGTGAGACACGGGCACAGGCTGCCCAGAGAAGCTGCGGCGGACCCAACCCTGGCAGTGTTCAAGGCCAGGTTGGACAGGGGTTGGAGCAACCTGCTCTAGTGGAAGGTGTCCCTGTCCATTGCAGGGGTCCTTTCCAAGAAAAGCCATTCTATGATTCTACGAAGAGCAAGGAAAAGACTTCTAAAAAGTCAAGATGTGGCAGTCATATACTTACTTCGAAAATTTTCCATTATTTATTATATCCAGGCCTTTTATAAATCCTGTTACAGTAATCACACATGTCAAAGAGAGATGAGCTTTTCAGGGCATTTATGACTAGAAAACATTGTCTATTTGTTATATATTAATGTATAAAAGAATTCAGGATTTTGTCTGTTGAGATTTGTCTGCTACTTGCTTCCTTATTGTGAATCACAGAACAAATGCAAACAGAAAGTTATTTCATAGTCCTCTTTCAGTAGAATGCACAAATAGGCAGGAAGACACAACTGCCCTGATGCTCTCACCATGCCCTGCTCCCACAGATCCTCCTGATGTCAACTGTACCTTCCCAGAACCCCTCACTTCCTCGACTTAAACACTAAGAGACTGCTTAAGGCAACAGACCGAAAGTTATTCAGTGGGAGGCTGAGGAACAGAACCTCAAACTGGATTTTACATCACCGCACTGGAGCACCAGCTCTATATTTAACAATGAACGTTTCTCAGTCAAAGATTCAATAGCTGAAATGCTTTTACCCATGTGTTTGCCCAGATAATCTTGGTATCTGCTTGCCACATATAAATGAGGCCAGACTAAAGGTCCACATTTGGATTAATTCAAGCAAGGTGCTCCCAGAATTGTTTTGAGGTAAAATATCAGAATTAATTAGCCCAAATGGTTTTAAAACATGAGGAGGACAAGATTATGTTTCTGATCCTCCCAAATTCATTTCAGACCCTTCACATGTGGCTCAACTTGTTACTTGGCACTCACGGGCTTTGGGACACGGTATTGCATTCAAGGATTTGCTAAGGACTAAGTCAACGATTCGAATCAAAGACAACATCTGGGAGCCCATGACATTGCTGAAGCGAGAAGGCTGCCTCAGACAGTAGAAAAAGCTGTTGCTACCAAACCGCAGCTGCATCCATGCACAGATTCTGATTTGTCAGTTAACAGGACAATAATCAGACTGCTAGATGTTACCACCAAGGGGAAATTAAACTTTAGCAACATGCTTTGAATAGTAGAAGTATTTAAGAGGCAAATCTATTGCTGAATTTATCTTTTCCCTTTCCCCATTAAAAGCCTCCTTACTCAGCCCTTCTGTCCTACATCATTTCCCAACTTTTTCCCCAATTCCTTGACGGGCATATTTCTTGGCAAAATCTGTTATTTATAGGAAAGAGCCATGAGGATAGATGTCTGGGATGCATCAGTGAGATATAGCACAGGGAGAGATAGACCCTGCTGTGCTGCCAGCACTCTCTGTAGCTTAGACAGTCACTGCCAAAAAGCAGAAGGAGCAAAACCCGACTGCTGCTCATTGTGGCATTCAGTTTTACTACGTGCTTTATTTCATCTTTTTCAGCAACACAAGCAGAGTTCTCAGAAACACTACTTAGGCATAACTACGGTTATCCGGCATCACTCCGTGTCTTTCTGGAGCCCCTCAGTTATAAATAAGCCTGTGAAAACTGGGGAGCTCAGAGTGAGGATTGATGCTGCCTCAAAGGACCAATTTTGCTATGGTTTCTGCAGCTCCCACTTGACAATGCAAAAGACAAAGGGAAGCAGATTTCACCATTTCGTGAAGCTCAAGTCAGGACCAAGTGTAACCTTAGAACCTTTTTAATCAAATACAATATTATATCTCAAATCCTGTGTTCAGTTCTGGGCCCCTCACTACAAGAGAGACACTGAGGTGCTGGAGTGGGTTGAGAGAAGGGCAATGGAGCTGGTGAAGGGTCTGGAGCACAAGTGTATCACACAGTATCACAGTATCACAGTATGTTAGAGATTGGAAGGGACCTCGAAAGATCATCTAGTCCAATCCCCCTGCCGGAGCAGGAACACCTAGATAATGTTACACAGGAATGTGTCCAGGCGGGTTTTGAATGTCTCCAGGGAAGGAGACTCCACAACCTCCCTGGGCAGCCTGTTCCAGTGCTCCGTCACCCTCACTGAGAAGAAGTTTCTTCTCAAGTTTAAGTGGAACCTCTTGTGTTCCAGTTTGTACCCATTACCCCTTGTCCTATCATTGTTTGCCACTGAGTAGAGCCTGTCTCCATCCTCGTGACACTCCCCCTTTATATATTTATAGACACTGATAAGGTCACCCCTCAGTCTCCTCTTCTCCAAACTATAGAGACCCAGCTCCCTCAGTCTTTCCTCATAAGGGAGATGCTCCACTCCCTTAATCATCTTTGTTGCCCTGCGCTGGACTCTCTCCAGCAGCTCCCTGTCCTTCTTGAACTGAGGGGCCCAGAACTGGACACAATATTCCAGATGCGGTCTCACCAGGGCAGAGTAGAGGGGAAGGAGGACCTCTCTCGACCTACTAACCACCCCCCTTCTAATACACCCCAGGATGCCATTGGCCTTCTTGGCCACCAGGGCACAGTGTGATGGGGAACAGCTGATGGACCTGGGAGGGGGTTTAGTCTGGAGAAGAGAAGGATCAGGGGGCACCTCATCACTCCTGATAATTACATGAAAGGAAGATGGAGCCAGGATGTGGCTGGTGACTTCTTCCATATAACGAGTGATAGGACAAAAGGAAACGGCCTCAAGCTGCACCAGGGGAGGTTTAGACTGGATATTAAGAACAATTTCTCCACTGAAAGGGAAGTGGTGGAATCACTGCGCCTAGAAGTGTTCAAAAACCCTCAGAGGCACAGTTTAGTGGTGGATTTGGCAGTGCTGAGCTAAAGGTTGGACTTGATGATCTTAAAGTTCTTTTCCAACCTAGTTGATTCTATGTTTCTATGACCTCATACGGAAACGTCCTGGAAGACACCTACTCTGAGTTCTCATATTATACAGATGAACATGCTTTCCTGCAGACTGCCCAAACTGCAAGTCTACCAAAATATTATAATTAGGAGGTAGCTTCGGTATATTTGGTTTATTCCACAGGCTTGAAACCCAACCATTTCCTCTACCATACAAATGAGTAGCTAAGCTTTAACTGCAATGAACAGGCAAGTGTTTATTTTGGTAATTAATGCTTTATGCAAGATCCGTGAAAAAGAACCCCTCTAAGACCAAGCCTAATGTTTCAATGTATGTGGTTTGGGAGGGGGTTAATTTTAGCTGATGTGAAAGCTCAAGTGCAGAAGGGTAATGGTGATGCTATTAGGTACAGACATCTCCCTAATGTCTGGAAAGCTTTAAGACACCACTGGGCTACTTTAAGTCAAACTCAAAGACAGAGTTGAGTCATTTTGCTGAAAGTATTGAGGCACATACACAGAAAAATAATTTGCTGTTCAGCTTTGTACATAAATTAAATGATAACAGCTGAATAATTTCTGCTTGATACATTAAAACACTCCATTGTCTTCCAAGGGAGTACTGTAAAATGACTGAGAGTTATTAAATGTCTCATCACCTGCTTTTTTCCTTTTCAAAAGCAAGCTGCTGGTAATGCTTTGTTCCTATGTCAGAAAGTTCTATGTGTTGTTTTATAATTAAGCCAAATTTAATACTGGGTACTTAAAATATTAAGTTGTTGAACACCGAGCTTCTCCCAAAATCTTACTTTCACATAAATTGAAAATCTAAATAAATTCTATATTGAAGACAAAGCAGCAAAGGAAGCCAATTTTCATAACTTGCAGTTATGTTTCCAAAGTTTTGCTAAAACAATGCCAAGCTAATGCTGTTCCAGTATAAATACTGCATCCCCCCTTACAACTTTCAAACTTTAGCAAATACATATAATCACTAAAACCCAGACTACCGAAGCTGAGGTACAACACAAGCCCATGACAAATCAATGGTTGCTGGTATTCTGCCTCCGTCCTTTTTGCCAACCACGACTACTCCATCACACACAGAGTAATGTGCATAATCCTGCCAAAAGAGGGATGTTTCTTTTACATATTTCCTCTGTTTATAACCCTTTGCTACTAGTAGAAAGGTAAACACCTGAAAAAAAAAGAGTTCATTGAGGATTCAACACCTTTGTGTACATGTGAAACCAGTGTTTCAGATGTTCTTATTTGACATACTGTCTCCCAACTCTGTTCATGAAACCAACAGCAACATGCTATGATTATGACAGATTTTTAAACAACTGAGGACATTTTTATATGGGAATCTTCTATATTTAAGAAAGAAAACTAAAGAAAATGAATACTAAAATTCAATTTGAATACATTATTATGAAAGCTAATTTAAATTTGAGAGTGAGCTACTAACATACAAAAAACTCGGGAAGAAGCTTTAGTTTAAAAATATTATAAGAAATAACCATGTTATCCTCTGAACAACATTGGAATAATGTTCTCTCAGCAGTAAATAAAACAGGAACTCTGAAATGTACGGGCTTCTGCTTGCACAGCTTGAGTTAGACACAGAAATCAAGGTGTGGGCTGAATTTCACTGAATCAGTGGATTTATATACTGACATAAAAATGCAATGAGACAGAGCTGAATGGGAACTATATTCCTGCGGGCTCAGCTATTTCACCTTCTCTAATAATTCCTATAGACCACTGAGTTGTTGCTGTATTTTTTCTCACTATTAAGAAATACTGTCAATAAGTACATATGTATATATTTCTGGATGATAAAAAATTTAATTTCTCCAACCTGTATCACTTACATTTTTCATTCAGATTGTAGCTCTTTTCAAACTAAATTTTTGTAATGGTATATCTCCAATGTGAATACTGTTAGGGTTTGGGTCCGCTGAGTTATCTAACTTTAATGCTTAATTTTAATTGTATTAATAGCCTTCCTGAAATGCAATACTTACATATACTTAATGCTGATCATAGTTATTAACAGTTTTTGTATAAGGCACTGTCTGGAAATATTAAGAGTAAAGCTTCTTTCTTCAGAGATACATATAGGACTAAGAGGTGATCCATATTTTGCAGCACACTCATTAAATCCCAGCCTAATTAAAGTAGCATCAGAGGAATAGCAACAGCTTCATGTTTTGTTTTTCATTAATATTCACTACATGTTCAGGGAATCCAATTGTTTCAGACTCTTTATGAATTAGATTCAATATATTGTAAAACAGCCCAGAAAAAGCCTCTACCCAATCTGCCTAAGGTAAACAAAGACAAGCAAACTACTTTAAATTCTTCACCTCTACACTTGCAGTAGGTTGTGCATATTGCCTTGTGTCTTTTCATGGCAACTTTTCATGCTAATCAGTTTCAAAGAAATTGGAGATAAAAAGATTAGCAGACTTCTGCATCCACTCCCTGAAAATATTAACAACTTCTGCACGTACTCCAATGTTTTCCATCAGAGGAGCAAATCCCATACTTTCAGGCATGGAGACCGCTGTTAAAGGTGATTCTTCACGTATTAGCTGGTCTTGGTAAGCCTTCTTACCAACGTGCTAAAGCCAAAATACTTGGGGGTAGGATTCAGCTCAAGATTAAGGCATCTAAATTTAGTCTCCTTCATGTTGCTATGTCCGTGTGCAGTTTATGTATGCAGTCAATGCTAGTGAATGGTCATTGCACTGCTATAATCAATGGTATACAGGAGGAGGAAAAGCTGGGCAGCCAGAACAGTGATCGCTTCTAAGATCCAAGGAATTGCTCTACCAGCTCCAGCCTTTTACTGTTGAATGAGGTTTAGCAGACACATGATTGCACTAAACAGTCCTCTTAAGACATACATATCATGCCTACTGTTAACTTTCAAACACATAACAGAATATATAACCATAATCATACCATGTATTTGAAAATTTTGATTGATAACACAGTTTTTATACATTTTCATCTACTCCAAAAGTACTACATTTCTGGCAACCACTCACTATTAATCTGTAGATTGATGAACATAGAATCATAGAATAGTTAGGGCTGGAAAGGACCTTAAGATCATCTAGTTCCAACCCCCAACATCAGAAAATAAATTAGGTTAGCATTCATCACATGTATGAGCAAGTCCAACCTGTTCAAATTCTGGCCTGGTTATTCTCTTGCTGTTAGATGTAATACTCCACTTAGCAACCTCTTTTAAAGACATAAATGTACCCTCCCATGTTTCACATTGCTTGATTGATAAAGCCATTTCGTTACTCACACTTCCACCTGTATAAGAAGCCACAATTAAATACCTTCAAAGAGCAGGTAACACCTTGTGGAAAACTTAAAAAACAAACCATCCCATTTTGAAGGAGTTTTCATAATATTGAGTATGTTTTCTGATGGCTTATTCGTGATATATAACACCAAATACTTTTTAAGGCAACACCTCTTTCAAAGGCCTTGTCCCCAAAGAAAACAGCAGTTTCTACAGCAACCAGTTGTGAAATCTTAGGTCCAGGATTAGCACATAAATACAGCAAAGTGCGAAGAGAAAGGTTCTTTTCTACTAAAATTCTTCTGTAGTGTAAAGCCAAAGAAAAACAGCCTCAACAACTAAGTCTAGTGGAAGAGCTTTACATAAATACAAAGTTTTGGGAACTTTATCAACTTACCACAAAAGTCTTCAGTAGTTACACTGCATCTGAAACATCCTCACCCTGTATGCCATAAAAATGCATAATTCACAAAGTCTGTTCTTGTATCACCCTTACCTTATGGATTACCATTCCTCAGTATTTTAATTCTTTTCTTCCTGATTCTCCCCTTTTCATTTTGGCATAGTCAGAGAAGAGCTGAATCTCTCTTGAGGTTCAAGTGTATGAGCAGTGTGTCACATGGAAGAAATGACATTTGGAGGAGGAGATATAAGGAGCACCACTGGGGTTATAGAGATGCCTTCACTGAAGGGATGGATACATGTAAGCCCAAAAATTCCATGTGTGCCTGGACAGAAAATTGAGCATCCAGATACAGATAGCATTGAATAAGAAGGGTGCTAGAACATTTGCAAGGCAGTCATAGGGTTATACTTTCAAGCAGAGATTAAGCAGCTAATTAATTGATTAATCAAAACAATTAACTAGATGTCAAATCACCACAGCAGCAATTTAAACAGTCAATTAATTCATATATTCAAAAGAACAGTAAATAATTAATAAGGAATTAAAGAGTTTGTTAATTATGTGGCAGTAGATTAGTGATGTAGAAAACTAAGTGAGAAGCAATTATATAATTATGCAGAGAACCAAATGAGCCACAAAATATTTATGCAAAGAATCCATACAAACGGGCAGTTTAAGAGCAGATGGGTGGCAAAAAAATGCTGAGATATGTAAAAAAGAAATGTTTAATAAGGATCAATTATACTGGCAGCTGTAGTTAGCTAAGCTATTAAGAAAGCCATTTGAATCAAGAATGAAAGTCAGGTCAGAAATCAATCGAGTGAAGAGAATTAGGTTATCAAATAGATTCTAAAATAAAGACTCATCCAGACACTGGCAGTTATTGACAGTTCCAAGGGGCAGGTCTGATTTAGAAACACAGGTCAGTGAAATTGAAAATGAAAATACACCTTTGCTGCAGCATTTGACTATCCTAACCTTGCCATGCGCTTTGCCACCTATCTTTGCTTACAGCCTGCATTGTATTTAGCTTAGATTATAAATCAAATAAGATTCAATTTGTCTACAAGTTGCCATACATACAATTGTAACGATGTTAATCGCCAGCCAAAATCACCTGGGAAAACTTTTCTAGAGATGGTTCAGATTTCCACATCCAATGGAAATACTTTCCATTCTTCAGGCTCTGCTGAGTTCATTGCCCATCACTACGCTGCAGTGCAGGAAGGACAGCCTCACCTTGTAATAACTAGTATTGAAACTAATATTCTTTAAATAAACTGTTAAGATTTCAGTCATACCAGCAGTAAATCCTTCCTTTCATAAGTAAGGGCTGTTTTATTTTTGTCCCCAGGGAAGATTCATATTGTACCATTCCCTTGGAAATTCATACATTCTCCTCACTACTGCTTCAAATTATGGAGAACTGGATTCAAGGTCAGGATCCAGTCAGGATCTAAGGTCAGGATCCAGTCAGGATCTAAGTTCAGGATCATCAGTCTCCATGGAGAAAAAATCAAGATAAAAATGTGAGTGCTCATGCCCCCCATGGAGGGGTTTCCAAGCATTCTCCTGCTTTCCTAAGCGGAAAGGAAATTCATTAGAAGTAGATGAATTGCTTCTCTTTTTACCCCTTTCACTCAGCAAGATAAACGCTCTCCTAATGGAAAAAAGAACTGTTGCATTTTTACATAATTATGGAATTTCTCTGAAAATTTTTGTTCATAACTTTTAAATAAAGAAATCTTTTCCAGTAAAAACAGTTAACCTTTTCCCCGGCACACATACACACGGAGCTTCAGATGCTGTAACAGCCTGACCTGAGGTCTGAACCATTCCTCTGAAATGAAACACTTCAACAGTTGAGCGAAATTTGGGATAGAAGCATTATTTATTAAAGAAAGATTTCATTGTCGGAAACAACTCAGAGCTTTGAGAATCTCTACAGACCAAAAATGAAACAAATAAATGGTGACAGTAAACCACCATATTAACCTCTTTTCATTTAAAAACTAACCTCCCAGTATTATTTCAAGAAAAGTCTCAACAGAAACAAACAATTACCATAGCTGAAAAGGCCACTGTGCTCCCTTAACAGCTGTAATAAAAACCACTGTTAGAAACCACAGCTTTATCACTCAGCTGTTGTCTGTACCTTGAACTCCTCAGCATGGCTCGCTGCTTAGAACAGGTTTCCAACTCAGGATAAAACCACAAGAACAAGGCTCTTAAGATGCAGGAACAACTTCTGTAGCATTAGAAGGGACCTGAACTTCAGAGCAAATCTTTATTTCCCCATGGTGAAGGGCAGCCTTCTTTTCCATAATACCTTCATAGGCCACTACTACAACTATTGAGAAAGTCCTTTTTAGTAGATGGACCCACACTTTATCTTGAAGTGTATTTATTGTGAAAGATATCAGAAATGGATAGGTGCTCTTGTGCCATCTTGTTGGCACTTGGAGGTCCACGAAGGATGTTTTGTGGAAGTTAATTTGTCAAGACACCCACCCGATAGGTTACTTATATTACAGTGAAAAGCAAAGTAAGTTTTATTTCTCTGAGACAAATATGAACACCTGCTGTTTAATGATATCATAAGAATACAGCGTGCAGGCTCATCTAGCTGCTATCTAAAGGCAGTTAGTAGCGGAAAGTACACTCTTATGAGCATCCTCTCTCTCAGGACTTCTCTCCAGGCACTGAGATGGCCCCTTTGTCTTCATGATGCCAAGTCGTAAATAAGAAAGAAAATAAAACCAGCAAATGATACTTAAAATAGTATCAGAGACAGAGTAGAATAAAATGCTTGCCAAGTGAGAAAAAAGAAATCAATATTATTTAACACATTTCTAGATTGCCAACCACCACAGCACACAGGAGCTTACAGCAATAAAAAATACAACTGCAATACAATACCAACAGTGAGCAGCAACAAAATCGATCAAAAGCTAAGTGAAATGCATGAAGCTATGTTTTTAGTTAAGAATGCTCTCCTGTCCTCCAAGAGCAGACTGCAAAAACCAAGAGTGGGCTGCTTTTGCTACAAGTCTCTACGGTCACAGCAAAAACAAAGGAAAGCAAGCTTAGAGCCAAGGTTTCATATCAATTGCTAATACTGAGGAGAAGAAATGTTATTAAGTGGAAGAAAAACAGAATTAAAGGTACAGTATTTCAAAGTGATTCAAAGGTAACAAGAAATCTGTTATATACAAATACTCCATACTATTATTTTTCAAAGGCCTCTCTAAATTCTTCATTAAGAGCTAGAAATATACACAAGAGTCAGGGGCAGTCATGGGAAGGTAAATCTAAAGCAAACTTAATGAAAAGGCCTATTGCCATCAAAGATCTTAGATATCACCTTGCTCTGCATAAGGACTTACTTGGAGCAATGAGCATTTCCCGTATTTATAACTGAAAGAAGTTTGCTACATGAATTTCAAGTGAAGAATTATTTTGTTTGCAAGTCTTTATTCATTAGTAAATGGGAAATAAGGCAAAAAGTCCCTTGATGCCTTTCCATACAGTATGCTTTTTCTCACGATACATCATTTTGTTTTCAGAATAAATATAGCTTTTCACACATATGCTTAGTATCCCCAACAAAAAATGTATGTCTACATTGGTGTGACTCTTAGCAGCTCTGAGCATGTGAGAAAAAGGGGCAGGCAATCTTAACCTTCTGATTTAGATGAAGGCTGACCAGGTTTCCCCAGATACCTGTGTCAGGAAATTATGTTCACACAAATTCTAAGGACTTCTGGTATTTTTCCAGCTGGTTCAGAGGCAAGTCTGAGCTACTGACTCGATGTGGCTGTCCAGGCATTCAGTGTGTGTGCACACCAATTACATGGGCAGCAATTCCAAAGGACCTGTCAAGCACATACAAATAGCATCCAAATGTGTGTCGATATTCCGATGAGTCCAGAGCACGTGTGAGTCAACAAGCAAATGTTTCATAATATGAAATGACACTCCTCTCCAAAAAATCCTGGATAGGAATATGTAGACATGTGCTATACATGATATATATATTCCAGCTGTTTCCTCTCTTCTATGTTGCCAGAGACTCTGCTGCTCTCCTGCCTCTGGCAGTTACAGTAGTGAGAGAAAATGCAGACTAACGGATCTACCAAAGGGCATAGATCCATATGGTACAGAGAAATACAGGAGTGCATCAGCACCACCACAAAACAACAAAAGCAAAGCACTGCAGAAGACCAATATCTCCAGAGAGAGTAAGGAGACACAGGAGGAAGGCTTGCAGCCAGGCGAATCTACAAGTGAAGGTTCACACACCAGAAAACTGAAACCAGGCAGAAGGGTCACTAATCCTGTTTCACCTAGTCACAGCATTGTTTTAATCAAATTTAAGCTGCTCGGCTCAGTACCTGTTTCACTGCATGAAATGTAATGCTTTCAGCCCTTAAGCTAAATGAATCTGTGAAAAATAATGAATTTTAATATTGGACCTGGCAGTGCGACACCACTCATGGCAATGTCGTCTTCTCGAAACCAAAACTTGACTTTGCAATGTACAGAAGCAGAACACCCAACACCCCAGAACTCCAACTGGCCACAAGACTTTCCCAGTTTGGCAGTCTTTATTAATCCAAAGGAACATAGAATCACAGAATGGTTTGGGTTTGAAAGGACCTTCAGGTCATCCAGTTCCAACCCCCTGCCATGGGCAGGGACACCTCACACTAAACCATGTCACTCATGGCTCTGTCCAACCTGGCCTTGAACACTGCCAGGGATGGAGCATTCACAACCTCCCTGGGCAACCCATTCCAGTGCCTCAGCACCCTCACAGGAAAGAATTTCTTCCTTATATTCAACCTGACCTTCCCCTCTTTAAGTTTGAACCCATTACCCCTTGTCCTATCGCTACAGTCCATGGCGAAGAGTCCCTCCCCAGCGTATGAGCCAAATGTTTCTGTTGCTTTACTAATCCCCTTTATTGATATTTGCATGAAACCTGACTATTATCCGAGTCCATCTGTTCCTGCTGCTCATTTATAATGTGAACTCTTAATTCCGCCTTGTTAGAACTGGCTCATATAGAGGTAATTATGTCAGCAAAAACAAAGGATCATGATTTCTAATGGAGAATGGGAAGCAGAAACTACCAGATTTGCTATTAGTGTCATTTCTAATAACTCTTAAATAGAATTGCTTGTACATACAGACCTTTTCAGGATGTATCGACTGCATTATAAAGCCAAGTAAATGTTATGTTAAACTAAAAAGCAGATCTTTTAAAGAAAGAGTAAAAATACTACCTGTTCTAGCCTTTCTTGAATGTAACCAGAGCAGTAAGTAATGATTTAAGGTGTTTAGAAGACTCCATTCTAGTTTCACTACTTATGTATGCACTTCACAAGAGCCACAGAGACATCAGGCAATTCCTCAGCCACGTACCTGAGACACAAAGAGAGCAACCAGAGCTCTTCACGAATATTGTCTCTGCAGATCTACAATAGAGTCCTTCACTGATGTTATTTATAAACTGACAAACAGGCACAAACGAAAGGTCCCATTCCTCTGGTGGGGATCAGAGTACACATCCACAAGGTAACATAAATGGAGCACAAGATTTGGATTTCCCCAAAGTTTAATGATGAATGGCATTCGAGAAAGAAAACCTGAAGGCTTTGAAGACCTAAACCCAGACTATGTCACTTTAAGATGGTTAAAATAGCACTGCCTGGAGAAACCACAGCATCAGCTGTTCAGGTTTCATGCACTCCTATTTATCCAGATTCTGTCTCAACAAAATTTGCTCTCTCTGGAAGCTGAATCGATCATATAACTTGGTTAAATAAATTATCTATTACATAAACTGCAGTTTGTTTTTCACTGGAAAAATAAAATGGTATTTGTGAGACATTCACTACTTCATGGGTAACTTTCACATATGTCTAATGTGAAACTCACTACAGTTTGCAAAGATTAATGCTTTGATTTTTCCTTTTTGCTTAGTAACAGCACACAGGGCAATACAAGCTGGGGAAGTCGGCATCTTTTTCTTTGAGCAAATTCTACTCAGAAGGATCCAAATCCTTAACTGGAGAAAATCAGCATAATTTCCTGAACATTAAATGCTCAAGAAACACAGAGAGTCCCTCCTTCCCGAGAAGTTCTGAAATGAAAAAAAAAAAAAAAAAAGACTCTTTTTATTATTTAGCCTGTAGAAAGTTAAATTTGATTAGGGAAATCAATATTGCTTGGAAATCATGACACATAATACCAAAGTAGCTCTTTCCTAGAAAACTGAGAATGGAATGAATGAACGAGGCATAACCGCAATGCAGTGCTTCTTCCAACAGCAAGACCTGCAAACTTCTCTACCAGTTCTCTAAATAGCAGCTGTGATTTCTTTTTCTAATTACAGTTCACTCTCTTGCCCCTCCTCCAACCCCATACTAATTTTAACATAGCTTCTTGTTAATTAACTATGTTAACTGGTAATGCTTCTTGGCAAATTTAGCAGGTTTCTGGCTCTAATATCTATGTCTAAATGCAGAGTCATCCTGATAAAATTCATGAAAAAATCCCTCCTTCCACACTTTACATCTCCTAGTTCAAAAATCTATCTTCTTCTCCTACCTACAGTCTGGCTGTGAAGTCTCAGAGAATTCTGAGAAAACCACTACTGAATACACTGTAAACCAGAAATTAAAATAAGCACATCCTATGCTATAAAGCTCTATTTCTCAGGATACTTTCTCCTGAGGGTCTTTGGATATGTCATAGTTACTAATTTCTGAATTTATCAGAAAAGCAAAAATAACATGCAAGTGCAAACTAATTTCATCCAGCCCTGCAAAATATATTAAGTGCTGAATCTTCTCTGAGGTTTGGAATTTAATACATTAAGGAGTACAAGTCATCAGTAATGGCACGGAGCTCTGCTACATGTAGCTGCATTTAGCCACAACCATTACTGAGTCAATGAAAGCCACTGGGATTTAGCTTAATTGAAAACTGTTGCTTATTTATTTAGGAACTCAAATATCAGTTTATAAAGGCACTAAGCTAACTGTCAATTTCAAAAGTCTGGTTTTAGTTATTTTAATTATTTTTAAACACTTAGAATGATAGAATGGTTTTGGTTGGAAAGAACCTTAAGCTCATCTAGTTCAAAAATCTTTCCAATGCCTTCCACTAGAGCAGGTTGGTCCAAGCCCCATCCGACCTGGCCTTGAACAATGCTGGAGATGGAGCATTCACCACTTCTTTCGGCAACCTGTTCCATTGCCTCATCATCCTCACAGTAAAGAACTTCTTCCTTATGTCTAACCTAAATCTCCCCTGTTTAAGCTTGAACCCATCATTCATTGTCCTAATATAACAGTCCCTCATGAAGAGTCCCAACTATGTAATGACCGTTATGTTTTTACCAGAACTTTAGAGAAAGGAATCTTGCATCACCACCCCCTTGATTAGCCAGCATCTCATATCCCAAGAGCCCAACATCTTGCACTGAGAAAGCACTGTGGACCAAACAAATGCGTAATTCCACTGCCTCATTGTTGCTGTTCTTGGTACAAGACTACTTCCAGTGTGTTCTGCAATGAGATGTGTTGACTGTACCTCTGCAACAAGACTGGTGAGAAAAAAAAGGGACTTGAAAGCATTTCAGAGTCATTCTACAATAAATTCAGCAGCCACATAATATTGCACTGGGTCCTGGGAAGCAACAGCTGCCAACTTAGCTAACGGTAACTGAGTAAACAGCAGAGGGAAACTGCAGGCAAATAACTGCTAATAGGACCAGGAAGAAAAGTGCCAACTGCATCTGTAACAGGAATCACATCCACAGCAACACATCTGCCTGACCTGCAGCATACTAAGTAGTTCACAAGTGTTGGTCTATAGACTCTAAAAGCTATAAATTTTTCAATCATTCATTACAAAGTGACAACCTTTACCATGCCAGAAAGGTGTCATGTCTAATTTGTCTCTGCACCTAATAAGATGCTTATGTCTTGATTTTAATGCATGTCTGGAAAATATACCATGTTTTCACTCTCTTCCAATTAGAGATTTTCTAATTTTGTGTACCTTCAAAATTTTTCTTAGTGGAGTTCAAAAGTACCACTGAAGCATTTTCTCCTCAAAACCAGCATGGACTTTTCTTTCAAAACATCTTCAGAGCTGAGAGATCACAACTTCCAGAAGCGAAAGGACTAAACTAGCATCAATACAAGAAGAAACTGGGAAATACAACCCACCCTGACTCAAGATTGCGTTCTACAAAATGTTCTCAGTTCATCGGTCCAAAAACCCTGCCAAGCTTATTCAACCTGTGAAGATCCTAACCTAAAGCACTGGGAAGAGTAGCCAAATACATCAGCAAACCCAACTTAAGTGTTAGTGAAAGTAACAAGTATACAGAAGAAGCTAACAGAATGCATCCTCAATGCAAACACAGTTTGTGATTGCACTGCAGTTGTGATTGGCCAGAACTGTGTCATGATGGCACCTGACTCCTACCAGACTTCCCAAACAATTTCAGTGTATAGCCATTAAATATTCCATGCCATTTCACATTACATAAAAAGCTCTCCAACTTTAGGTGTGACATTATATAAACTTAATAAGCTTCAGAATTTCCACACTGGAGTTCCTCTGTGCAAAAATGCAAAGAAATGCACCAGTCTTCAAAATTAAGGTGGGTTTCTCTAAGGAGCAGTTACACAAACCAACTTTTTCCATAAACAGTATTTCACACCTTCAGTTTCTGATATTTTTGCTTTTAGCTACTTCTAAGAAGACATAAATTCAACCCTTAACACTAATAAGCAAGGCCTCCAGGGATTCCGCTTAAATCCTCATAGCAGGAAAAGCAGGCAATGAAAGAAAAGCCAGAGTGCACATCAAAACTGCACCTATTCAGTGAGATTCCTTAAATTTAACTACACACAGTTAAGTATGTGGCATATAATACTATATCTTAGTTTGCAAATAACATGCTGAGTTAATACTACCCTGCCCCTGATCTACTTGCAGGAATACCACAACAACTTGTATTCAGTGATTTTGTACTGCGGCTAGGAAGGGTAACAGCAGCAGCAAAGGCACAACTGTTTTTAAAGGGTAGTTATAGGAATGATGGAGAATCCTTTTTCACATGAAGTAACATGGAAAAGACATGGGGTGATGGGCACAAGTTACTTCTGGGGAGATTCCAGCTGGATACAAGAGGAAAAATATCACAATGAGAGCAATCAGCCATGGGAATAATCCCCCCAGGGAAGAAGGGGATTCCCCAGTGTTGGACACTTCAAAGATGTGGCTGGATAAGGTGCTGGGACATGCAGTCTAGGTCATGCATTTGCTAAGAAATGTTGGACCAGATGATCCTTGAGGTCCCTTCCAACCTGGTGTTCTATGATTCCATGATCAGCAAAACCTCTGACTCCAGCTCTGCAGTACCCTTGGGTACTAATTCATTGGACAGCCTATATGGAAACTGTCGTTATCCAGCAAGGCTTGATAGAAATAAATGCAATTAAAGCTATAACACTACAAACACCTCTGTGTGATCAGGTCTACCTGGTAACAGAGAAATGTTCTTCTCAATTAGTTTTTAATTTCTGCAGAAATACTAGGAGGTGTTTAATTTAAAATGTATGTGGGCAGCTTAACTACTACAATGACACAGCAGTCACACTTACAAAGCAGCAGTGCTCAAGGCAGGGCACGCTGCCTCCCTGCCTGCAATGGTTTCTGTAGGAACTTTCCTCAGATTGACAGAATCCTGCTTTCTCTTCACCAATAAAACCCCCAAAAGCCAACATCAGCAATCTAAATATGTTGATGCATCTGGCAAACAGTTCACAAGATGATCATTAAAACCCACTGCTGGAATACTACCAAAAATAGTTCAATATAAACATTATGTTTTCTAGAGTTTCATTCTGCCACAGAAGAATACGCTACCACACAACTTAAGGAAATACAGCAAAGAATATTAAATACAGCAACACTAATCAGACAAACTTTTGGCCTGCAAAAAAGGATCATAAAACTGAAATATGTCAACCTTACTTCATTCTGACGGCCAAACTACAGCCATAGAGCAAACCCACAAAGGGAAATTGCACTTATGTGCATCTAAATATGGGTAATATCAGGTGATTAATAGTTATTTGCTTGCTAGTTTTCTGTCTAATGATTGATAACACCGTAATGGCTGCAGCAAAAAATCACTGCACAGCTTCATAAACTTCCCTAAAAAAATATGGCATTTTGCATTTATAGAACCATAGAATAGTTAGGGTTGGAAAGGACCTTACGACCATCCAGTTCCAACCCCCCTGCCATGGGTATTTATCAACAATACCTCAAGGCTGATGGTGACTCATCCTTAAATCCCCATTTAATCCATGAAAAGGGGGCTGTACAAGCCATGGCCATGCAAACCTCTCACAGCCTGAGGATGCAATGAGCCTCTGTCCTAACCAAGACAAACTTCAGAGCAAGCAAAAGGAGGTTCAACAACATCTTCCTTCCAACATCTACTACGTCCCTGCTCAATCTTGTTTGTAACATGACAGTGCTGAGAGCAATGTGCAGAAGATCAAAGAGAAGACCACCAAATTCTTTACATACAGATCACTGAAAAGCTTCTAAAAGAGAAAGATGTTTAGATATCACAGGAAAAACAAAATCTGTAAGTATGCTAAAAATATAGCTCACTTACCAGGTTTCCACAGCAGGGAAACACACAGGGGAACTGTGCAGTTGAAAAGATTTACACATGATCTAGAAAATTATCAACTAGCATGGGGATGAATTTTACTGCTAAAATGGTTCAGAATAATCAAAATGAAAAGCTTGCTGTGAAAAATTGTAGCATTGGATAAACCACCTAAGTGTTGGGGTGATAAAATGGCAGCTGAATTGCAAAGGGAGGCAGATAGGTATTCTGTATTGGGTTTGCATGGCAAGGTTTTGGTAGCAGACAGAGGCTACAGGGTTGGTTTGTGTAAGAAGCTACTAGAAGCTTTCCTAATGTCCAATGGAGCCAATGCCAATCAGACCCACCGCTGGTCAACCCCAAGCCCATCAGCAGCAGTGGGAGCACATCCAGGATAAAGTATTTAAGAAGGGGGAAAAAATGCTGTGCAACAGCAGGCAGGAGAGAGAAGTGAGAGCCTGTGAAAGAAAAAGTCCTGCAGACCCCGAAGTCAGTGAGGAAGGAGGGCAGGAGGTACTCCAGGCACTAGAGCAGAGATTCCCCTGCAGCCTGTGATGCAAATCATGGTGAGGCAGGCTGTGCCCCTGAAGCCCAGTTAACACTGAGGTTGATGTTGGAGCAGGTATCCACCAGCTTATTTGCAGAAGCTGGGAATGTAAATCCCGGACGTGGGACAGGAAGGATCACCTTGTATTGTCCCTGCTCCTTACACTCCCTTCTGAGCCATCAGCCACTGGCTGGGATTAGAAGGCAACGGGGCCATTAGAAGACAATTCATGGGGCCGAAAAATCTCTGTCCTCCTCCTGAATGGATGCTCCCATCAATTATATGCTCCCATCAATTATCTGGGCAGGTGAACAAATGCCTCCTGAAGGGCCCAAGCACTCAGAAGGTGAACTAGAGCTTCCCAAAGAGAATGCAATTTAACTGGAAAATTTAAAGGACACATTACACAGCCCCACATCCTCCTCCTCCCTCCTTTTGTCTTTAAAGGAGAATGTGACTCTTGATTTACTAAACGGTTACCGCACAATTCCCCCTAGTTTAAGTACTCAAGTGCTGTGTGATCCTTTTACTTTCCTATTCAATTTACTGAACTTCAGATAGCACAGATATATCTTCCTGCTCCTGGAGAACTTCAGATTGTCCCTGCTTCTTTCCCAACAGAATATTTAAGGGCAGAAATATAGTTTATGATACCAAATTGCCCAGTGCTTACAATCTTTTTCTGTGTGAAGGGGATCATTTTTCTATGGAATATTAGAGGAGAAATATAACAAATAGCAAGTGCTGGATAAATAGTCTCCTCTCCCAATTTAAAATCTACCACATTTTACACTGAAGTAATTTTAACTGAAAGGAAAATCTAAGTGGTCATTCATCACTGGGAAGAAATGCTGTTACTCCTCTCCAAGTCTAATAGTTGAAGTCTGTAAGAGACCATCACTATTTCCAACAAGTCAAAAATACTTTTTTAAGGTACTGATAGAAAATTCGGGTGTTTTGTACTTCCATTGTGACAACTTCCAAGAACATTTTAAACTTGTGAGACACATTTAATAACACAGCATCATTAGGCTCCATTAACTTCTGTTGACACTTTATCTTTTCCCCTCTTTTCCTTTAATAATATTTTAATTACAGAGGCTGATTTCTGAAGTATCATTCTTCAAATCTCAGAGTACTGTTAATGCCTAATAGGTCTGCAAACACTTTTCTACGGATGATTTTGGGTTTTATTTCTAGTAGTGCTGTTGAGCTTAGGCGCTTCAAGGATTTGTAGGTAATTTGTAGGCATCTACTTCAGAAAGATGACAATTAAAAGACAGTTACATGGAGACTCCTTAAATCCCCGTTTTTTTTCCTTTTCTTTTTTGTAAAATAAATAAAACAGGCAGTGTGGGTATGTCTCTAACAGATGCCTTTAAGATTAATAAATGTCTTTAACTTGCACCATTATAACTTGTCTGTAGTTTTGTCGGCATTGTAATAGAAATATAACTTCTGAGAGGATCTGAATGTCCCAAGGAAAGCAGGCATTGCCCTGGCTAGAGGACAAATAAGGACAAAAGCAGACTGAAAAAGGCAAGAAGCTGGATACAACAATGGTGACTAACACTGCCTAAAAAGCTGGAAATAAAGGGACTATGAAGATATCAAAGTACAGGTACGGTAGTCTGTTTCAAACTATAAGACAAACTTTTTAAAGCCAAATCATAAGCTGGTAAAATGAAGAGCAGGAACCTCAGAGGCACACCCAAAGCCTCTCATCTGCTGATTCAAGTCGACATCATCTTTGAAAGTCTAAGTTCGCTATGAAAGAATTCCAGCAAGTGTTTGAAAGAGTGAAATCTGAAATATTTCTATCGAGCAACATAGAAAACTTGGTTTTAGTCATAAAAATCATGCTATCATTGAACACATCCAATACCAGTTTATTTATATATGGTAAGATAAGGTCAAGCAATTTATAATGTGGATAAGGTCCCTTTGGAAGTAAATGTTATCCATTAATACAACAATTCTGAGTATAGTCTCCAACATGAACAGATACTCATTTCAACACTGCTCATCATACAATTACAGATTTCATTTTATCAGTAGTCTGTCTCTAATAAAAGAATAACAACCAAGATGGAAACTTCTCTACAACCACTAATATGGACTAGAGGAAGAGGCACTCAGGCATATCAGACAAAGTCTCTCAGACTTAAAAGTACCTAAAAGTCTATAATAAAATTAATGACTTCAAAAGAGTTTGTATTACTAGAAGATTTTAAACCACACCCCTTGAAGTCTTATGCATTCATTTGATAGCAGAAGGGTAAATGTAGTTCCAAATTCTGGTGGTTTTATACTCTCCCAAACGCAAAACAGCCAGCTACGGAGAGACTGCACTGAAGGATCAATATCCAACATCTATGTCCTAACAAAAAAGGAGAAGGACTCGTATATGTGATGAGCTAAAAATAAAAAAAATAAAAAATAAAAATAAAAAAAAGGCTGTCAAATTACCTGTAACTGTAGTCTATCAAACTGCTTATCTGAGCTAGCATAAGGACCAAGTCAGTCAGTGAGGAGGTTGAAGTAAAGCCCTGTTGGAGCAAGTTCAGAGGAGGCCATGAAGATACTGAGAGACCTGGAGCACCTCTGCTATGAAGGCAGGCTGGGGGATATGGGCTTGTTCAGCCTGGAGAAGAGAAGGCTTCAGGGAGACCTTACAGCAACTTCTAGTGCCCAAAGGTGGAAAGCTAGAGATGGACCTTTTACACAGGCATGTAGGCATAGGACTACATGGCTTTAACCTGACAGAAAGGAGATTATATTAGACATTAAGAAGAAGCTCTTCCCTGTGAGGGTGCTGAGGCGCTGGCACAGGGTGCCCAGAGAAGCTGTGGCTGCCCCATCCCTGCCAGTGTTCAAGGCCAGGTTGGACACAGGGACTTGGAGCAAGCTGCTCTAGTGGAGGGTGTCCCTACCTGTGGCAGGGGGTTGGAACCCCCTTTAATGTCCCTTCCAACCTAAACCATTCTGTGATTCTGTCATTTTATGAAAAGATTGATTGATTCATTGATTCATTGGCTGACTGGAGTTTATGTTGTTCAAATAAGAAATGTCCACAAGTAATGTCCATGCCACTTGGAAAATGATGAAGTTCAAATTATCCATTTCAAAGCAGCTGTAAAGAGGCACATTTCAGAAGTCAAATCTTATCTCCAGAGAGACTGTACACAGAGACGTTTTAAACATTCATGCAGAGAGCAGAGCTTTCCACAGCAACCAAATTCTCCCTATTAATGAAGAAATCCTCAAAATCCCACATATTTATCTGAAAAGCAACTATAGTTTTCAGAAGAATCAGGCTACAGCCTGTAGTCATGTTAGTCGATATTTATGTATGACTTCTGACTTTCATAAACCACAATGTCAGAGAAAAATGTTGAATCATATATAGTTCAGTGATAGTATAGTTGAACTATACTGTCAGTAGAGTTCAGAGCAATTCCAACATTATAAGAATAAACAAGTTTTACATGTTTTCTGTATAGTACTTTTCAACAGTGTAACACTAATTATTTCAGTGTCAGTTAAGAAAATATACTTGATGATATCTTATTCACTAGATCCAGGAACCATCACTGACCACATGAACTGATGGCTAAGCTATCTTAACGTATGACATTAAAGGTGAAATCCTTCTTGTCACTAACCCCATAACCAAATTCTTACCAACTGAAGTAAAGCCAGGATTTCATCTCTGAGAAGATCACACTGTACAATGGATGACATGCTCCAGCACATGGAAACATCCAACACTTGAGAAAGCACTTAGAAATATACTGTCGAACATTCAAAAAGATATTTAAATGATTTCAGGAATATAATTCTTGGGGTTTGTTCACATGAGGGATGGTGAGCTGAAAGCTCAGCAGTGTCAGTTGCTGCATTTTTGCAAAGATAATTAAAAATGGAGGGGCAGGGTGAAGGTCCCCTTCGCCACAGCTACAGTCGAGCGTCTCCCCGGAGTACAAACATACAGTAATTAAAAGGGCCTAATCAGCTCCCAGGGCCCATCTCACCATTTCATTTTCTTAAGATTGCCAATAAAGATGCCAATTACAGCTAAATATAACAGAACAAGATATGCTCTTCTGAAGTACAAAGAAAGATCACAGTTGATTTCAAATTGGTCATCAAATAGCTAATAAACTGTAAAGGGCTTTCACTGCTTTGATTTTTAATACAAAAGAGTAAACTGCATAAAAAAGCTTGCAGAGCAATTCTCCCACCACTCAGCCAACTCTGCTAAGTTTGGAAATGTGATAAGTATATTATTTATTCAAAGAAGTGAAAGATATCTTAAAAGTTACGTGTACTGATTTTCTTAATTCTCCCTAGAATATCAACAGTGCAATTGCTAACCAGTACCGTCCTAAATGAAATTGTGAAAATTGAAATGAGATGACAACCACAGCATTTCACTTTGCCTTCTCCAATCAGCCTGCTCTGTTCTGAAAAATAAACCCTATGTCTTACCTGCTCTACTTATTGCCAAAAGTAATCTGTCTTTACATACTGGGCAATTAAATATTGAAAATAAAAGGTATTGACACTATTAGAGCTTCATCCCCCTGGCGAAGTAGCTGTACAAGTAATGTGCAGAGCCTGCAATTTTGCTTTTACAGAAGGAAGCTGTATACCCCTTAAGGCTGCCACAGCACAGCTGCTAATTTTGAACACCTCTCTTACAACTGGATCAGTCAACTCCAAGTGGGGATGAATAAATAAGGTAGGTGGTGGATTTTATATGGCAAGTGGAACAAAAATAGAAGGATCTTTTTATAGTAAGAAAAGCCTGGGGGAGATCTCACCGCCTCTTTTCGCTGCTGAAAAAAATGCTATTTGCTTTTTAATTAAAGCCTTTTCGGTTTCTTTTTGCAGACCAATTTTCTCTGAGCACCAGCATGTCTGTGGAGATGAAAAATGCACAGAGTAATGAATTTTAGATTTGGAAGAAGTCAGCTCTAGAAATAAAAAAGGCTTCCACACATAGCCAAGATTTGAAGGTGAAGTGATTTAATGGCTGGCTCGACTCATTATAATTATCATTATTCATGTTTTGGTGCCACCCAGAGGCTCTGTGTTAGGCACCGTACTAATAATATACTATCAACAATAAATCTGTTTGCAAAACTATGCAAGGATTTAAGACACCAGGCAGGCCTTAAGCAAGAGGAAGAACAGATGCATGGCAAGAAGATGGGAAATGAAGATTCAGTAGACAGCTGCCAACACGTTGACCAACACGACTTTGCTTGTTTAAACAAGAAAGTAAACTCTTTAAGGGAAAATAATCTGGCATAGGTCACTGTCCCAGGGAGCAAGGGAGAGAAAACACCAAGAGTGGCACACTCAAATACTGCAGCAAGGCACCCAAAATAGTATGGGATGAACTGACCTCTTACTCTCGTGTTTGGTACTTTAACATTTAAGTAGGTATGGTAGAAAAAGCACAACAAGAAGGAAATAGAGTATATAGCAGTAAGTTGAGGAGAGGTGGGAAGTTCAAGGATGACTAGTTAGGAGCAAGTATCAAAGAACACCCACAGAGGGCACGATGAAAGGTACTTGGAGAAAGTAACCCTTCTTATCCAAGAAAATCCACTCTTTACATAACTCTCTAAATTAATGATAAAAATTCTTCATTTTCCAATTAGACATACCCAAACAAGATACCAGCATGACAGTAGTAGCATGGGGCATAGCTGAAAAATGTGTATAGAGGAGGAGGAGGAGGTGCCAAGTTACTGTCAGCATGAAGTGGGTTTTGCGATGTCTCAGATTTTCTAGGTCATATCCTTCACTATGCCAATCAGAGAGCACATGTAATCTTCTCACCAAAATTTAGCTGCAATACAACCAATGTGCAACTCAATTTTGTTAAACCGACAGAAATCTGACCCTAATTGCAACAGAAAAAGCCAGCAACTTGCTCTGATGCTGGGGCTATGCCCTTGGGAGCTCCACAAGGCTTACTTATGTTTAGTAGTTATGCTTGGACTCTCTTCAAAGGATATTCACATCTGTGATGTAAATAACAAGAATTAAGAGTTATAACTTTTGTGGTAATCAGATCCAACTGAAGGAAGCAACAGTTACATGAAAATGATTCTAATTATTACACCAAAAAGCATGCTGCTTCACAAGCACCTTGGGACTCAGCTGTAGGACAGTAAAGCACGATAGTCTGTACTTGCCATGAGAACCTAAACTCAGCAGTAGTTCTACTAATCTGCCTCTTCTGCTTCATTTCCTTTGAATTTATTGCTGCTCATCATTCACAAGGTGTTTTCAGTCTGTATTTGTGCAATCAGAAGCTACCAAGTATCAAAAATCTTTAAGAGAACATTTAACAGGACCATCCTCTACGCTTATTACAGACACACCACGATTTATTCTCAGTGGCATAGGTTAAATAAAACATAACTGCAGTCAGTAATTCCTCATCAGCCCTGTAAGGATACAAGGTCAATTACTTCATCCTTGTAAATTAAAGGCTGGAAACAGCATACCAAATAACTAAAAGCCTAACAACAGACAGGCTGTTTTCATTACGCTTCATATCAATAACAGTTGTCAAAATGAAAAGAACTGAATTCAAGCTTCATTTGCTTCCTACAACCCATTAGTAAACGTGTAAGTTTCTGTTTTGATAGCAAGGGAAGCCTTTATAGTCTCATAAATGTAAAAATAAAAGATCTAATTTATTCACTCATCAACAATGGAGGATACAGCTTGACAAATCTATATGCGTGAGCAGACACCCACCAATTAAAATGGTGAGGATGGATGATCACATAAATTCCTGGTGTACCATGCATGGAAACCTTGCGAGATTGTCATGAAAATTAGAAGATCTTGATCCTGAAGAAGACATCTGCTCCATCTCCTTTTCCCACAAGAGGATCTTGTTCCACCTAATCACTCGTGAGATGTTTCTGTCTAGTTGGATCTCAAAGGTTTCCACAGTAAAGCCACCATGCCCCCCCAAGAAAATCTTTTCCAGAACTTTGCAATAACTTCTAAATCTCTTTTCCTGCAACTTTATTTCAACAGTTGTTTTAACCAGAAACAAAATAATCTGTTATTTTGCCTTTCTCTTCATTTTTGCAGCACAGATGTTGTGTTTAATCCCAGTGGGCAGCTAAACCCCATACAACCACTCATTCACTCCTCTCTCAGTTGGATGGGAGAAGAATTGGAAGGGTGAAAGTGAGAAAACTCGCTGGTTGAGATAAAGACAGTATAATAGGTAAAGCAAAAGCCATGTGTAACCAAAGCAAAATTAAGAATTCATTCATTACTTCCCATCAGCAGGCAGGTACTCAGCCCTCTCAGTTGGGGTCAACTGTTCTGGCTGTGTCCCCTCCCAACTCCTTGTTCACCCCCAGCCTGCTTCCTGTCACCAGCAGAGATAAAGATGTCATTCTCCCACTCAGAGCTTGTCAGGCCATACCTGGAATACTGTCTTCAAATCTGGTTCCTGCTATACAGAAAAGATGTGGACAGGCTGGAGAGAGGCCAGAGAAGGGCCACAAAGATGATCCAAAGGACTAAGCAGCTGTGTCAGGAAAGGGTGAGAGAGCTGAGTTTGTTCAAGCTTGAGAAAACAAGGGTCATGTCATCCCTATGTTCCAGTATTCAAAGTTGGACACTTTTAGGATTTGGCTGGACATGGTGCTGGGTCATTTAGTCTAGGTCATACTTTGCCATGTTTGGACCACATGATCCTTGAGATCCCTTCCAACCTGGCATTCTATGATTGAATGATTTAGTGTGAGAGCCAGATAAGGTCTTGACTCTGTCTAAGCACTGCTCAGTGTTAACTAAAACATCTGTTTATAGCACAAATCTAAAACACAGCTCCATGGTAGTTATTACGAAGAAAATTAACTTTACCCCAGCCAAAATCAGTACAAAAGGTAACATATTAGATGGCTGTTATGTACCTCCTGCTCTTCTGCCAAGTTAAATAACCCAAATTCTCTCATTCCTCCCTCAGATCATGCTGTGTAGATGTCTAATTGTAACCATGACTATACTCTGAATTTGCTGTAATTAGCTTGTACCTTACTGGAAAGGCACACCTGAGAATCCACAAAGTGCTCCCACCTAAACTTAGCAGCTTGTCCTTGATCCCACATGAGTTCTTCCATTTTCCTGTCCAGTTCTTCAAGTACTTTTGAACTTTAATTCTGTATTCTGACACACCTACGATCTCTCCCAGGTTCCCTGCATCTGCAAACTTAACAAAAATGCCTTCTAGTGCACAACCTAGGCTGCTAATGACAATATTAATCAGAAAAAGTCTTTGCTGAGCTCCATTCAGCATAACCATCCAGTCTCAGAACAAGCCTCTCATACTACTGTGTTCTGTAGGTACTTTTCCAACAAGTTTTGCATTCGCTATATACCAGAGTAATCTAAGCCATGTTTCTTCAGCTTAAAGAACAAATGCCAAAACCTTACTAACCTCCAAAATACATCATTCTTCTGTCTCTATTAGGCTTACCACTTCCCCTGAAAAATCAGATTTCATTCTGATTCTTGCTTATTGATCTTTATCCCCTCATTTGAGGGCATTAATGCCTTTGATTATTCTTTTTTTATAATTCAAAAGGGTAACAATGGTTTTACTCTGTATAATAGTTCTGACTGATGAAGGTGGATATGCTAACGTATCAGAACCTGCATTACTACCAGGTTGATGAGTAGCACATGTACAAAATTAACTAGAAGTGCCAAACAACAATTCCACCCTGAAAATGCAGCTGTTTGAAAGAGCAGAAAAATGGTCCATGTCGTAGTCTTACAACCCAATCATGGGAAACAGATCGTGGACCACGTCAAAGTACAAGTGCAGTGCTCATTCTTAGTGGCCTTTTGGTTTATGTCTCCTTTTGTGCAGTACATTTTGGCCCAGCCAGACAAGACTATTTTAAAAAGACAGGAAAAAATGGCTTTGTAGGAACATTGATATTTTTGTGAGTCACTGTTTCTTGTCTGCCAATGTCTGTAGATCAAACCTGCTGAGTGTACAATTAACAGCCTACTTTTCCAATTATGAACCCTCGCAAAATCTCAAGTTGATATAGCTGTCATAAAGAATGAACATACACCACACCTAAACACCAAACTATAGAAAAAGATACAGATTTATAACTTCTAAACAAACTACAATAAAATACAGCTACCTTCTCTGAAAGAAAACACGTACCAGGGCAGCTACTAAGTATTCATGAAATATTATTTCTTTTTAATGCCATATCTTAACCAGATCCTTAGTAAAAAGTACCAAATGTCTTTTATCTGCTCAGTATGAAACAGAAAATCAAAGAGAGAATGAGAAGCAGGAGTATAGCAAACAAGTAGTCATATCCTACTTCAAAAACTGGGATTGCCCAGGTGAGTCCAGCTCTACATTCCCTGTAGAGAAAAACTGGCATGAGAATATTAAGGAGAAATGAGGAATGTTATTGCAGAATTAGCCAAGAACTCCAAACTTCCTTCTTCCTGCCTGTACATGCATCATCCCTATAAGCAGAGCTTTATGAAAGTGCAGAGATTTTAGAAAACGCAGAGTCCCTCCTGAGGCAGAAATTCAGAAGAAAGTGAAGAAAAAGAAAACCATTTTTCCTGGTTTTGTAAAACACAATTTCACACATTTAAGAACAGAGCAAACAGGAATTCCTACAGTTTCACGCCAAAGGAAAGGAAATTAGCTTTTTGTTAGTGAACTCTAAGCAAGATGCTAAGAAAGAGTATTATCAAGGCAAGAGGTTTTGATGGAAGGCTGTTCAGCATCATGCTTCCCACTGCACAGGCAGGTCAGAGGAAGTCTATGAAGAGCAGTGAACATTGGTCCCCAGCTGTATTTTTCTACACTTATTCCAGAATGCTCAAGAACATAGCAGAAGTTCTTAACATCTTCACCTTTCAACAGTGAAAAATAACAAATATTGAAGTAAAATGTCAAGAAGATCGGTATATTTCCCTGTAGTCGTAAGAAAATGCCAAATACTGTAGTTGGAATTTCAGAGGTTAAAACTTCAGCAGAAGACACTTCTGAAAGAAAAAAATTCAGAAGTCAGCCAGAACGGCCCATCTTAAGACATCTTTCTTTCTGCTCCTAATTCTCTCCTTTGCCCAAAGCAAAACTTGCAGCAAAACAGAAGCAATGGCAGTGTAACATACTGCAAGACCATGAAAACCCTAACAACAATCCTTCCTTGGATTAGCAAGAAATATAAAGAATGTTATCACTTGATACTTGCTCAAGATGACCCCTGATTTGCTTCTCTTACATGGTGGCGGTATCTCATCACGATGGGTGGGAAGAAAGATGCTACTGATAACCAGTTGTATTATTCATTAAATGTTTTGTGATGAAAGAAAGCAGGCCCAAAGAAAATAAATGATATCCCATCTGTTTAAAAGCATACGGTTATTATCCTACTGTAACAAATCTTGTTCACATCCAAAAAATTGCACCCTTCAGTACTTCTCCCTGTGCTATAAAAATTAGTTCTAGAGGAAAAACAACTGACACAAAGTAATTTTATAGCAGTGTGACATTTATAAAAAATTAATGCTTCTGCTAATTGATTGGCTGGGGGAAAACATGGAGAGAATCCAGCTAAGTTTGAGTTTGACAATGTACGCAGAGAAGGCAAAAATCCCTGTGTATCTGGCTCAGATTTGCTCCTGTGTATCAAGTTTCATAATAAAACAAAATTTATTCAATAACACATTCTCCAAATTAAATTTTCCCTTTCTAGCAATTTTTTTAAATAGTTTTTTATTATTTCAACCTCATGTGACACGATGAGTAGAAGTCTTAAAAAGTACAATGTTCTGAACAGCTTCTTGAAAAAGGAATGCTACAGAGCAAAGGAACTCCACTAGTTCTCACACAAAGTTAAAGTCAAGAAAAAAGCAACATAAAAAGGACATGGAACTGTTGGAACAAGTCCAGAGGAGGCCACGAGGATGATCAGGGGACTGGAGCACCTCCCATATGAAGACAGGCTGAGAAAGTTGGGGCTGTTCAGCCTGGAGAAGAGAAGGCTGCATGGAGACCTCAGAGCAGCCTTCCAGTATCTGAAGGGGGCCTATAGGGATGCTGGGGAGGGACTCTTCATTAGGGACTGTAGCAATAGGACAAGGGGTAACGGGTTAAAACTTAAACAGGGGAAGTTTAGGTTGGATATAAGGAGGAAGTTCTTTCCTGTTAGGGTGGTGAGGCACTGGAAGGGGTTGCCCAAGGAGGTTGTGAATGCTCCATTCCTGGCAGGGCTCAAGCCCAGGTTGGATGAAGCCTTGGGTGATACGGTTTAGTGTGAGGTGTCCCTGCCCACGGCAGGGGGGTTGGAACTTGATGATCTAAAGGTCCTTTCCAACCCTAACTATTCTATGATTCTACAATTCTATGAAAGCAGCCATCTTCCAGCTACTAAATCCAACTCTTAGCTGTTAGAAAGACAAGATGTGATTTAATTAAAGTACCTCCTTCCATGCCTGCCTACCATTTAAAAATATCAATCAGTATCTCTACATCTCCAAAATGTTACCTCCTATACTTGGGCAAATCTGGTTGACATGTTTCCCTCCCAGACAAAAAGGAGCCATCTTAATAGAAAAAGTTAAAACTATCTCTTAGCTCAATCTTCCTTTTTCTTTTGTTCTCCTTGCCTTTTCTTCATGCCTCATTAAGAAGAAAGCATGAAGCAATCTCCCTACCAGAATCGTTGATCTGAGTGAGTAATAAGTCATGAACTTGGGAGGGAAAAAGTGGCCAAAGAAGCTGGCTTATGTGTGTGTCTACAGAATTCCAATAAAATATATACTGTAGTTTGGGCATGTTAAATGTACTTTAATAATAAAATACTTTCAATTCCATACTTTAAATAAAACTTTTAACTTGGTTCACACATCCATGTCTAACGATAAGAGGTTTGCTTCTCACAGTACCCAAAATACCCAAAAGCTACCCAGTATCCTCTTAGTGCTGAGATCAACAGGCTTACTACAGCTACAGCTTCACCTACCTACACAATTTGGCTCCCCCATGATGCTACATTATAGACAACGGGACACATCTCAGCATCATTTGTGCAGAGCACCCTGGCATACTTAGATAAAGCAAAGGCAACACTACATGAATGCAAATAAAAGTTCTAAATGGGCTTTTTGTTCTGTTTTCTAAAGTGCCTGAAACCAAAATGGGAGATATTGGAGTTGGTTCAGATCCGAAACTGCCTGAAAGTCCAGCTTATGGGTCTTTTTTAAAAAATCAATATATCATCATCATAAATAATAATTCTCTGAAGCTATGTTGAAGCTTCCACTTTATAACCAACAGGAAAACTAGAGACAAGATGTGGGACTTTCAGCCAGCCGTCTGCTCCTGTGATGAAATTAGTACTAACTAGATACCTTCTGTTAGTTATCAATGATACATCTTGTATATTCATTTGAGGATTCTTTTTAAAGTATTTATTATCAATGCATTTTACTGCAATCATATCCCTCTCTGCTGTAATTATTTTAAAGATCTAATTCACATTCCACTTGTCTTTTCATCATGACAAAATCCCATTTATCTAGACCCATTCTGCCATAAACTATGATAAATAGTTCAAAATAAATTCACTTAGCTAAGGTATTTTACTAAATTAATGCAATTTGGACATTTTTTAGAGCAATCTTTAAGAAGATGTTACAACTGTGCATTACAGCATCTACAATAAGCAGGCAAATTTCCCTGAAAGCAGAGCTTCAGTGTGAGGTTGTGTTTGCCAGTATTCTGCTTGAAGCTGGGAAAGAAACTTTACAGAACTTTCTAATGATAATTCCTCTTCCACGATGATTGATGGTGACCTTTCTGCCAATACCATTTGCAGATCAGAGATCTCTTCCCTCAACATCCTTAACAGTAGGTTAGCAATATTTTCGTGGGCACTAAACTCAAAGTATCCATCTGCAGCATCCAGTTATAGTTCATATTTTTAGCTACAAACTGTTATTCCACCTTATGACATATTCTCAATTCAACATTTTCTGTTTTCCCTTTTCCTTTTCCCCCAAGGAGAATTCATGATGCTAATGAACACTAGCAAAATAAAAGACACAGATTAAGTGTTCTCTCATCCTACCAATGAATGACAGCTTCAAGTCACTGGTTCAGCATCCTACAAATCGCCAAGGGATTACTCCAACTGAGACTACGTGGGTATGTTACAAACTATAAGACTTTGTACAATACAAATAATAGACCATCAGATTTGAACATAAGAGAACATCATCTTTAATCTTTGTTGTGTCTACACAAGCCAGTTGACCCAGAATAACTAATGATTGCAAACCTGTAGAGCAGACAAGCATACTCCTTATTTCAAGAGCAGAGATTACCAAATGACTTAAAAACATTCCAGAACTATATGTTTCCCCTGAAAAAAATGTATTGCCAGGGGTGGCACCCACCAGCATTGTTAGACTGTAAAAGACTGACATCTGAAACTCATCATAATTAAAAATACCCTTACAGGTTGACATTACGCTCTCTTCTTCCAGGTCTCATTAAAATTGATTTTTAAATACAAAAGTAAATATAGTTTTCTCTAAGCCATCTCACCCTTTCCCACAAATGACACCATTTACAACAGGTCTCCGTGGCTGGAGCACTGCAATAAAACTCCTCTGAGCCTTTACTGGGTATTTGGGGTTTATTAGAAGTGTTAAGAACTGGACTGCTTCATAATGTAAGTATGATTTCTTTATCTTGTCCCTTCCTGATAATTTAGGATACAAAGAACATAATTTATCCTGATAAATAAATGATAATTTATCCTGATAAATAAACCTGGTAAATAATTTATCCTGATAATTTAGGATACAAAGAACTTACAGTATTCTGCAATAATCCCCTTTTCTGTGCTATGCAAACTCGCCAAGACATATGCAGATTCAGTGCTTTCCCTTTGACATCCCATACTGATAAATAGATATGGTATTTTTTTTCCTGCAATTACTATTTTTACAACTTTGATTGTATTTGACATACACTTCAAAGACAGGGGCACTCACAGCCACCCTCTTCCATCTTACCTCATCACATAGCCCTGAACTGAAGGAGCTGACACGTAGCCCAGGAAAGACTGAATTAATGCATGCAAGAACCACCTGCTTTGTGTCTCCAGATCTTTCTAGTTAATCAGAGCCCCCGGCAACATTGCTCAACTTCAAATCTATTCCCTTTGCTACCAAACTCCTCAGTAAAATACACTGGTGGTCTGAAGCCAGTGAATAAAAACTATTTTCATTATTAATGTGTATCTCATCCATTTCGTTTGCCATCAACATTAGAAAACTTTTTCTTTCTTTTTCATACCTTTTTCCCCTTGCAAGAACATGTGTTTTCCAGGAGTGCAAACACTGACAAATGTAAGGTACAAATAATAAAAAATAGATGAATGCATAATATAATGAAACATTCACAGGAACGAGTAGAAAAATATATTTATAAATTATTTATATTTTACGTGCAAGAATATTTCATTATTTGCTTTGGGAACCAGGACTAGCACTTTACTTGATGCCTCTTAAAACCAGCACGCATTAAACAGAAAGAGGCTGAACCAGCCCCTGCACTCGTACTCCATTCCTTGACTTCTAGGACAATTGTTTTTACTTGCTTTTAGTCCAGGTAACATAATTTTAAGTTTTTAAACCATAATTCTGAAAACTAAGATTTCCCTTAATTTCTTGGAATTCAGATGCACAGAGGCCTCAGTTTAGGTTTCTTATATGGCAATCCTGCAGGAAAAGCTTGCTCAGTCATCTCCCCAACTGATAATGACATTCTCTGACAGTTGTGCTATTTTAAACCTGGAAAGAATCATAGATACTTTTTTAAATGGCAGGGGGCTGGAACTGACTGGATGACCTTAAGGTCCTTTCCAACCCAAACCATTCTATGATTCTATGTTTGAAGCCCCCTATTTTTCACACTGCCTATCAGAGAAGGGCCAGACTTTGTGCCAAGCTTCCTGAGCAAGGTATAAGAGTAAAATGCAGGTGTATAGGAATAATCACCACTCAAGTGATCAATCTCACAGCTGAGAAACACTCTGATGAGAAACAATTGGTTGAAGATGAACCCATTAAAGATACCACTGGATAGACCAAATTTCAAAGCACACATTCATGCCACAGCTGCACACAGTAGCTATTAACCTTCAATTTTGAAGAAAATCTCTGCTGAGATAACCATCCTGTTTGTCCACGTTGTCAAGCAGCCACACAGAATACACATATGGTGTTTAAAATACTGTCAGGCTTTCAGTATGTTAAGATCTTTTTCTTAGTAGAGAATCACTAATAATAAGCCAGAAAAGGATGGTTACTTCACACCAAAATAAGACTGTCTCTGTGGACCTTTGCATGTTGCACTGCACAGCATTGCAAGCAGCAACACCTAATGACTTAGAAAAACTAAGCATTATGCACCATTTTGATAAAAAAAAATTGACTTCAGCCACTACCAAATACATCTTTGAAAGAAATTAAAAAGTAACTCAAAAATAATTGATGGAAGGTTGTGTAGAAAAACTTACCATGATACTTAAACCAGTATAGCTCTCACTTGATTTTTTTTCTCTTAAGTAAGCTTTGTACATGGGAATGGACTGAACACTGACCCTAAGGCTATAATAGAGAGAAGAATCTCCCACCACCCCCCCACCCCCCCCCCAAAAGCATCTTCAGTGTAAATTCCTTGTCTTGGATGAAATATTATGGTAGCAAATAGTAAACCTGCAAAAATATGTCATTTTTATAAAAGCCCAATTTGGTGAAAGAGCTGGTAGGGAAAGCAAGAATGAATACAATTGCAAATAGAGACATAAAGTGAGACAGAACAGAGCCCTCGATTTCTGGTGGAATTGCCACCAATACTACATTTTCCTACAATATGACCTAGAAATTAAATTGAGTTCACTCAGAACAACCAGATGAGAAAGTAAGAAAATCAAAAGGTCTCCCTTTTGTATCACCTTTCTGAGTGGCAGCAGACTCAGTCCACTCCCATCCAAGCTACACGGGCCAGCTGAGTTAATCCTCCCTCTTTCAGCAGTCTCTGCCTCAAAAAGGTGCCCATCTGCCTGTCCCCCTCTGCAGGATGAAAGTCTCCAACTTTTTCTGTGCCTTAAAGGACTCCCGATTTCTGCTCAGTGCCCAGATAAATTTCTTTAACCAACACTGAACATCTTATTAGAGCTGCTTTAAGTTCTCCTGAACCCATAGCAAAACCGGCTAACCTCAGCCAGCCCTCTGCTACTGGCTAATTCACTGCAGAATTGGCCTCTGCTAACAGCCCTCCTGCAGTTTGGTTTGGAATCTGCAAACTACATTTTGAAATCTTAAATTTGGGCAACTCCAGTTTCTACCTGTGGACCGCACAAACAAGCTTGTGATACGAATGTAGTAAAATACTGCATTTTATTGCAATGCAGTTTTTGTATTTAGAAATATGTTATAAAGACTCAATGCATTCTTCACATTTCCTTAATCTATGTTAAAATCTGCAACTAATACACTTACTTTATCTCTCACACTTCATTCCCAAGCACCATGAGCACATGGCATTGCAGTGTTTCATGTGAATGTCACACGAGTGTCTGAGCACTGGACTTGGCTGTAGATACAGGTGACCTAAGGAGGAAGCACTGATCATGCGGTCACTCAATAAGGTTCTGAATGAGAATAAGGTGTTTCCAAACCATTCTATTTGAGACCAAGATGCGGTAGGCAGCTGGTTTAATATCAGAATGTTCTGACTGTGAAACAGCTGCATTTGTCTTAACTTAAAAATTGCAGGGGAAAAAAGGAATGTTAAATTGATGTAACCTATTGCAGTGAACAATTTCTATAACAGATGATTTTGTTGTCCCCAGTTTCCTATAGTTAGGCAGGTGCTTAGATTTCAGCTCTGGTCTAAAGCTCTAGCTTGAATTTCATTTGGTAAATTCATCAAATTTGGTGAGCTTGACGGCAAAAGTTAAAGCTGAAAGAATGCCGAAGGAGGTGAGGGGGAGCTAAAAGCTAACTAAGGTCTGGACATAGTTACCTGCTGTTTTGCTCCCATAGGCAGTACAAAGTATTGTACAGCATTACCACTTCATGCCCTTTTCACCCATATATCCCCTATAACCAAGAAGTCATGTATGGTTTCTAACCTAGAATTGTTTCTTGAAATTGTGCATATTCCTACTCTCGGCTTCTGTCAACTCACTTCCTATGAGAGGGAGAACAGGCAAAAAATGTACACACAGAAATTGTTTTTACTGTGGACACAGAAAGCAACAGTGCACAGCAGATAAGCTCTCCTCATATGTCATGAAAGAATTCGGTACAGACAGAAACAGTAAAACAAACAGCTTAAAGCAAAGCTTTTGTGACAGTTTTGCTGCAGACTTACAGACTGCATACAGCCACCAGAAAAGCCCAAGACAACTCAAGTCATAGTGCAGCTCAGTGTGCACCAGGATAAGATGTCTGAATGAGCATCCCTGGGAAAGAAGAATGAGCTCAAGCATGAGACTGTCTCTGGTTTGAATTCTGATTTTATTACAGGTCTCCTTCCGAATCTGTCCCTACAGATCTATGTTTCATTTACACACAGGGTAGAAAGAACAACGCTGTCAAATAGTGATTTATAAATTGGGGAAGCCGTGAGAGACTTCCTAAAGGTCAATTTTTCTGCAAGAAATATAAGGGCAAAAGCAATTTTTTCCCAATAAAACAAGAGAGGGCTGGTTTTGCAGGATAAGGCACACAATGAGTTGCTGGCAGCTGGCAGGTAATAAGGATGCCATTGCTCAGCTGCTGATATCTTGGAGCAGAATTTGAGGAGTTTCTGACACACAGTGTCAGAATTTTCACTTACAAATACCTGTAGAACTCATAAAGGACTCAAGGTCTGGATTTCAATTAAATTAACTGGATTTAAATTAAATCCTTATTTTATTTAGGCCTATCAAATCACTGTGCAACCTAACAATATTCTAACAGACTGATGGTATGCTACTATTAAATAGTTCTTACCACAAATACTGCTGCATAATTAAGACTTCTATGTCCAAGTGCATTCACTTTTGCTGAGAAGACTTCCACTGCATTTCTCCCAGAGACAAAAGTCAGGTTTATTTCTTAACAGGCAGTCAGAAGTCAAAAGAGCTACACAAGGTCTAGCGTCAAAAAAACACAACCTGGGAATTTATGGAGGCAAAAACGAAGTTACAAGAATTTGGCAACTTACTCAAAGCAGGGTGGTAGCAGAGCTACTTACAGCCTGGAGCACTTATATTAGCTTATAAACATAATTACTTACTAATGTAGGTGCTCCAGGTCTCTGAAAGGTACATATGGGAGTAATGTGAACAATCTATGGAGTTCAGTATGAACACTTCTAGGTGTAAGATTACTCAACGCCCAAGTATTTAGAGAATTAAAGCTCAAACTAACAAATAAGACAGTCCATTAAGAAGCATTCTGTAATTACACCTTTAATATACTTTCCACAGTATGATTTTCACTAGTGTCTACCATATAAAGCTTGAGCGTGTAAGGAACTGAAATGTGGTAAAATACAGCTAACCTATCTTGGGGTATGTTTTAAAGGGAAATGGCCTTATTTCTCTTGCTTTCTTAGGCAGAACAGGAACTACAGAGAATTAGAGGGCAAAGGCTGTACCTTCACCTTTACTTTACCTTGTTGTAAAAGGTAAAAGGTTTTACAACCTTTATCTTGTTATAAAAACAAGAAGGGAACTTTGACTCAGTACGTGTATCACACTCTGTTACCCCTGTTTTACAAAAATTGTTTTCCTTGAGAATCACTTTGCTGAATTTAGTTCTACATGTCTTACTTCCCTGTACCCACACAACAAACCACAACAAATACCATTGCCCACTCACTCAGCCAGAAATAGTGGAAAGTACATACTGAGCAGTTAATCTTTCCTAAAACAAGGCTCAGTGATACTAAATTGGAATGGATAAGCAAAGGCAGTAAAATAAAAAAAATGCGTAGAAAATAATCAAAATAGTAAGTCATAACTGTAACTGCATTAGGTCTTCAAAGAGAAGGTCTGCCTTAAAAAAAGTCTGGACAGAAAACATTAGGAAAGAAGTAAATCTCGTCATTTAAAACATTTTTGGAAATGGCTGATACACTACTTAAACTCCTTTTCCAATTCTATAGAATTATCAAATGGTTTGGGTTGGAAGGGACCTTAAAGCTCATCCAGTTCCAACCCCCTGCCACAGGCAGGGACACCTTCCACTAGAGCAGCTTGCTCCAAGCCCCTGGGTCCAACCTGGCCTTGAACACTGCCAGGGATGGGGCAGCCACAGCTTCTCTGGGCACCCTGTGCCAGCACCTCAGCACCCTCACAGAAAAGAGCTTCTGCCTAAGAGCTCATCTCAGTCTCCCCTCTGGCAGGTTAAAGCCGTTCCCCTTGTCCTGTCCCTACATCCCTTGTCCCAAGCCCCTCTCCAGGTTTCCTGCAGCCCCTTCAGGCACTGGAGCTGCTCTCAGGTCTCCCCTTCAGGAGCCTTCTCTTCTCCAGGCTGCCCCAGCCCAGCTCTCTCAGCCTGGCTCCAGAGCAGAGCTGCTCCAGCCCTCGCAGCATCTCCATGGCCTCCTCTGCACTCATTTCAGCAGTTCCATGTTCTTGTGCTGGGGAACCCAGAGCTGAACGGAGTACTCCAGGTAGGGTCTCATGAGATCAGAGTAGAGGGGCAGGATCACCTCCTTCGACCTGCTGGTGACACTTTCTTTGGTGCACCCCAGGATACAGATGGATTTCTGAGCTGCAAGTGCCAAAATTTCATACTCCAGTGGATATTTTTAGTTTGGTTTTTTTACATGCAACACCAGGTATTTTAATTCTATGTAAGAAAAAAAAATCAAATTATTTTCTTATTATTTTATCTGAACAAAACCATGCATATTTCTTTTAAAGAAAACAGTTGCAAAAATACTGAAAGCTATTTCTAGTGGGAAAAAAGGTCTTCGAGAAAAAGATCTCCCTTGAATTGAATGCTTGTTAATCTATTTGGTTTGTATTTTCAAAAACACTTGTGCTAGCTATCACACACAGATGAATTGCCAAATTGGAATAAAAGGTCAGTTAAATCCAAATGGATTTCTGCAATTAACAGCAAAGAAAATTAATCATTCCGATACGTATCATCTTCAACACTGTTCCAAAATGTGGAGACAGTCCTATTAAATCTCCACATTCTTCTCTTACTGAAGTTTTTTAACTCGGGAAACTGCAATGCACAACTCAACGTGGCCCATAAGGGAAAAAGTGCTGACACATGAATACAAGTTTTCCATAATCACATCAGCGGCAAATGCCATGGCATCTAAAATCAAGAATAACCTGACATTTCTGAACTGAAATCAGATCGCTGTTTTCCAGATGATTGGACTCTCCATACTGCTTTCCCTATCTGCTGTATGCTGAGCTCATGAAGTGCATCACTAAATTCCTGAGCAGGTGAGATGCGCTATGCAGGGTATTCTGCAAGCATTGCATTAAGTTAAAATCAATTTAAAAGGTTACAGTCAGGAAAGCATGCATGTCTCAACAGGCTCAAACTTCTTTTTAAGGTTCTGTGCATCACAGAATAAAACTGAAAGCAAAGTTTGTAGCTAAAGCCTCACTCTGAATATCTGAACATAAAACTTATGATTTGAAATTGGTAGGTGTTCTGACGGCAGGGTTTTAGTTAGGTTGGTAAGTATAGTTAAAACACCTTCTTGTAAGCCTAAAAGGTCTTGAACATTCCACTGCCAAGTGATCAATGTCTGGACAACCATTATTAGCTTCTGAAGATTTTTACATTTCTCTTGCAATAAGGAACTACTGTGTCCTCTTTGGGTTAAAAGAAATCTCTTAGAAACCTGCATCATAACTCTTGTATTTGCAAGTTCTCATAGATCTGTGGTGGGTCATACTTTAGCTCAAAAGGAGTACCACATATTAAATTCTATTGAGAAGGCAAAGTTTGGGGCTTCCGAACTTGCTCTGAATCACCAAAGTGAAAACCAGAAGCAGCTGCTCTAAGTGCTGCGTTGAGCAGTACACAAGTAGAGCCATGATTCATTTTCACCAGGGATTCTTGCTGACCAGCCTTTTTTCTTTCTTTCCCTTTTTATACCACTTTGGAACAGTTTCCAGGCCGCAGACATAACAGCATTTGGGAATCCAAAACTCTTTGTTGCATTTCTATCACACTTTATTTTTTTCATAGATGACTTATTTATTATAGGAAAAGTATAAAATGAAATTGCTAAATTACCAGATTTAACTACAAACATCTAAAAGTTTGATTTCTTTCAAGTTCATGTCATTTACTATTTACTTTTTTAATTTAATCTGAAATGCAAGCAGACTGATGCTTATTTGTCACTTTGTCAGGGATCCTAAGCCTATATGAATTGACCTTTCTTCCTATGATTTACCCTCTTCTTAAAGAGGAATTACAATTTATGATTTTTTTCTGCACCACATAAGATTTCAGATATCATGACACATTAAAACATCCGATTGATTTTTCTTTCCCTCCAACTGAAACATCACACATTGTTTTTCATGAGACCTTCCCTTTTTTTTCTGTTCAGTATGTCTTCTTGTTGAAGCTTTTGGAACTGAATTTGGAGATTAAGGCTATACCAAGACTAGCTGGTGTTTCTAAGAGCCTTTGTCATTGAAGAGAATGGCCGAAATTTCCACCTCAGGGTAATCTGGAAACTGGAATTAAAGACCTACAAAATAATTTTCAGGAACACAGGTCAGCATAAATGTCAGTATTATGAATGGCCAAGTAAATAGGTTGGAGAGAGAGAGATGAGGAAAGAGTGGGTATTTAATTATGGATTGTAATGAAACATTAAAATTCTTTCTGACGTGAAGAGTGATGCTGTTTGCTCGCTGTGACTGATGAATGCCACTGATTTTGGTTCTGTTTCACTTTGCTCAAGGGCTTTGAGAAAATTCAGCAACAAAACTCACAGCAATAATGTCATTATGGCCCTCTTCTATTTCTGAATTGGAAAATCAGTACGGTGTATAATAAAATTCAGCAGAAAGAGGTAAGAACGGTACTACAGGTGAACTAGAGACGATCATTCAAGAAACAGGGTCTCAAAAAACATTGTATTAACAAGCATTTGCACCACATGTGTTATTCAGATAAACTCATTTTATTTAAGGCTTGATTATAACCTCTAATTATTATGCAATTCATGTATTCAGCGGGAGAATTTATAAGCTAATTTGATGACTATTTGTGTTTCTACTGAGAGAATCACATTAGTTTGTTCACTCATAGCTTCACAATTAGCGAAGAAAGCCTTTATTTCACAGCGAACCAGTTCAAGGTTTTCAAGAAAAGAAAGTAAAATTATCCTAACTCTTCTATTTTTAAAATATTAAAATAAATCAAATAGAAATACCTTTAACAATCTGTTGCCAGTTTAGAACTCAACTTCCATATTTCTGCCCTCTTTTCTGCACTGCTTTCCCATTCATCCTTTGTCAGATATTTCCAGGATGCTTAAGAATATGTGAAATATCACACATAGAAGGTAATTCTAAGCAAGTCCTGGCACTGGCCAAGGTCTCAGTAATACAAGGACCATTTTCTTTGTGGTATTTCTAACTTCCTATTGGGTTTTGAGCAATTTTTTCATTCTCAACACTGCATACATAAGATTTTGACAGAGGATAGGATTTATGAACTACTCTTTATGAACTGTTTGTAGAATTCAATATAGAGCTTAAGTAAGCAATACAGAAGTTTTAATCAAACACATTATGAATTTCATACATTTGCAAAGCAGCTACTTAGAGCATATTTTCATCCCTTAAGGATTTGCTTATTGCAGAGTAACCAAAATATTCATGATACTTAATCACTTTCTTAAAAAGTAAAAATAAAATCTTTCTTTGACATTTTCATTCATTTCAGTATTTCTTTAGGGCTTTCTTACATCTTTCTGATCCTCCAGATCGTTCCATTTAGTGAAAAGCCATCACCACCATGCTGTAGGTTGTAGGAAAGAGGGAAACCAGTTGTAAGCTACATCCATTTAAGTATTACTAGGCTATATTATCTATATTCCTTCTGTACTCTCACATTGACTTTATGTTGGAGCATCTACACTTAAACACACAAGATCTGAGCTAAGAGAGTTAGTGCCTCCTCAAAGACAACTCAGAATCTTTAGCGTCCAGCCAAATCTCCAAAGGTACTGAGAACTTGATGTTCTGGGCCCCACCAGAGAGCTGAGGGTGCTTTATGAGCTCAAAACCAGCAAGTTGTAACTACAGTGAATCTCTTTTTTTCTTTTTTTAATATATGGCTTTAATATAACTAAATTAGAACTTTAATTTTGTATGCATGGAATGGTAAATAACAATGCATCAATTGTTATTACGAAGAATGAGTTGCACCTAATCTGTGTAATAGAACCACTCCTGCTAATCCATCAAGCACTTTGCCAAGGACACCACAGGGACACTAAAGGCACAGGCTTCACTGTGGTAGTATTTCCACTCAGCATGTATGCACTTGTTGGTATAAGAATATAGTAAGTTGTGATGAAAAGCCTTCATCTTCAGAAATAAATTGTGACTACACAGGAAAGTTCTCTTCTATTGATCAATTTTCACACCACCCTTAGTGTATGAAAGCTCTAAGGTTTGCAGCGATCCAGAGCTGCTCTCTAAACTTCAGTTCTTGACAGGCACATCAAGAATGGAGAATTTGATTGCAACACGACACAGGTCAGAGCAGAAGCATCAGAATGATATGGTCCATTGAAACCACATGCTGTTGATCAGGTTGTCAGATAATTTTTTATATCTATCTTTTTTATTAGCCAACATTAAATTCTTTCAGAAATTCACTGAGATCATGTTTTTTCTCTTTGAACTCTGGGAATCATCTTCAAGCAATAAAATCACATCAGCTGCCAGAAAGGAATAAAAACAGTACAGTTTCACACTGCTCATGGCATTGCAACATTTATGAACCAGCAGGTTTTAGTTTGAAAGCTGCAGCATTCAGCTTTTTCATGGAGCATGATGAGGTTTCCATAAATTGCAGCCACGTCTCTCCTAGAGGGATATGAATAAAGTCTATTTATGGAATATTTAGCAAGTGGATGCAGGGCGAAAATATCACTTGTGTCTTCAAAGGCTAAATTAGCAAGTTTCTGTATTCTGGATTCCAGAATCTTGTTGATAAGCTTTTTTTTTTCTCCTCAAAATTTTGCATTTTTCACACAATCACACACTAATCGTGTAAAGGAAACTGACCTGCATGCAGCCTCGGTGAATTTTTTGTACATGCACATAAACACACATGCAATTGGAACACTATAAATAGAAACACATAAAAGTGTGTCTAGAAATAGAAACAGCAATAAAAAACATTTCAGAGAAAAATGTGACAGCTGAGACAAAAAGTATGAGCGTCCTCGAGTGAGTACCAAGATGATTTTGGGTAAAGGAACAAAAAGCACTAAATCTTGGAAATACTCAATTCAATTCTTTTTCCCTTGGTCACTTTGATTTATCTGGCTGGAACAGAAATCTGTGAAGCTATGTGACAACCACAGGTAGTACTAATAGCAGTAATAATTGTTCACCCAGAATTCATTATGTGGTAAAACCCTATTATTCCAGTGAGATCAAATATCTATCCATCTCATGCTTTGCTTTTACTTGACATACACTAAAGAAGTATGATCCTGGACAAAATCATTTTTGCAGAAAAACATAGAAGAACATACAAGATTGGGAGCCAAACGTCCTTTTCCTTCAAGTTCATGCACTTGAACCTAGCTAACAGCTAAGAGGTCGAGTGTACGTTGGTTCAGCATATAGTCAGCAGTGTGTTTAAGGCAGTGATCCAAACACTGTTAATGCTGAAACAAATGAACTACTGCCTTCAACAGAAAACTGCAATTTTAGAAGTCGCCTGTTTTGACAGGTCTGAGGCTGTCAAAACTCCACGTACATTTCTCTCTTGAAATGATACATGAAATCTTCAGTTGATAGAATGTTCTAGCATAGGTTCTATTATTAAGCCATGCGAAGAGAAACTGGTAATTGTTACCAGTTTTATTTTGGGCATCAGTACAGAAAAGTAGCTGAAAGAAGTTCTCTCAGTCTTTCCAGACTCAGGTCGTACAGATAAAATATAAACCTCTTCCCAAAGAAAATGTGTGGGTTTTCAATACCACGGAAGGTCAACCACTCTCACAAAATTAACTTCTTGGAAGTTCTGATGTTCTTTGGTGAAAAAAAAAAACAACCCACTAAATAATAATAGCATAATGAAGTTAGCTTGGCAACAAGCTTCCAGAAAAGAACTGACTCTCTAAAGAAAATGTTAGAGAAAGAACACTGAAATCTCTGAGATGGAGATGCTGATAGGAAACATTCTCAGGGTGCTCAGGAAAAAGGTGAATTCAAATACATAAAAAGCTATTATATTTTGGCATATTTCAGATAAAAAAAATTAGGAATCCTAGGACTTAGTACTGGAAAGATTGAGCATAGCATAATAGCTATGGAATTTTATTTAATAACTGCAAATAATTCAACCCCACAGGAACAGATTTATGGTTGAAGTAAGAACTGAATGGAAAACAGCTTTCTTGCAACATCTTTAAGGCAAACTGTTCTGGTTTTAGCATTTCCACAAGAGAAACAGCTAAGACATATTGGCCTTTGTGTCCAGTAAAGCCAGACACAAGCCCCATCAAAGAAATGCAAAACATGCTCCAAACCTGATTCCACAAAGGCCATGCACGCACAGAGTGGGAGGCAGGCAAACAGCATCACATTTCTGTGGTTGCCTGCACATCCTTACATGCCTGTTGCAATTCTGTACACCATCAGTCCAAGACAAGATCTTATGATGAGAGAGAGCAGGGCTAGGCAGCCTACCGCTAGCTCCCTTCCGTTGCATTGCATGATTTATTTATATATATTAATAAACTCTATTTGGAGCAGAACACATCCCAAAATTCAGAGACAAGAAGCAAAATACAAACACATAACTAAATACAACTTCTTTTACTGTGCTCAAGTAAATCTGGATTATTTTCACATAAATATGCTGATCAGCAGGATAAGCACTGAATTCAGATGCATGCTGATTTGGATTTGGGTTTGTTGAGGTTTTTTACAAGAAAAGCTCCTGCTACCACATTTCAAACAAAGACAATGCCACAGACTTTAAACCTGATTAAATGAAATGCTGAGAAGCTAAACCGCTAGTCAAAATGTTTAATACATATACTTTTATGAGAAAAGATGACACGAGCAGAAGACATTCTCTATCAATGAGGTCTTCTGCATTACTCTTGCACCTTGTTAACATCTTGACTGAGGGCTCCCATTCTAATAAAGCTATTTAACTTTTACAGCTTGTTTTCCCTTTCTTCTTCATAACCCTATATAATTTATATCACCTTAAATTCTAAATACAAACAGTGTAATTACTGAAGAAAAATCACAGTGCATGTAAGAGGCCTTTGAAGGTATTTATTAGCAAGTTAACTAGAAGACAGTGCTGGGATGGATACAAGCAGTCAAACCTGCCTCTGAACTCATGGGTTCACCTTGGGAAGTCACAAAAGTGATGACGCCCCTCACACCAGGCCTGACTTGGCATTTCTTTTTATATTAAGATTGGCCCTGCTCTGAGTGGGGTCCAGACCAGATGATGGCACAGGTCCAGTCCAGCTACGCTGTATTGATTCCATACTGCACTGGCTACTTCTTTTCAACTTCTTTAAAACTTTCATGCCTCGCAACCATCCTTTCAACCAAAGCAAACAAAACCAACTTATCCAGAGTATCACAATAAATTTACAACAGAGGTGGAGGACAAAATCAGGTGTTCTGGGAGCTTTTTCCAGAAATACATTTCTTCCTTCAAACTACACCTTACTTCAGCACCTCCACCTTTAATCTAAATGTTGTATCCTGAAACTCCGGGTTTGTGGTACTTAAGTGCATTTGCAAAGCACTTCAAAACTGAAACGTAATTACTAGACATGGTTTCACAATTTAAAAATATCTAGTAAAATGTTAATGCATAGCATTTTTCATTTGTATTTTTTCCTGTAAATATTCATTCTAAAATATGCAGCAAGAGTCCTAAATGAAAGATGTTACAGTGCAGTCTCTATACAACATAGGAAAGAAACTAGAAACAGTACAAATAATGAAAAAAGTGATTCCATCTGTTCACTGAAAACAAACTTCCTACACAAATACCAACTATACAGACCTTCACACCCTCCAGATCATTAAGTGGATATCAAATTTGACTCAAATCCTGTATTTCCAGCCCTGTGGGACAAAGAAGAAACATCTGCCTTTATTTCAGCTGCCATCCTAACAGTAAATTTTAAGATAAATCACTCTCTATGAATAATTAAAACCACTTTCTCAGATAGATTTGTGATTCTTAAGTCATGATTTGTTTATTTTCTCTGATGAGTACTCTGTTTTGCCTACTCGTGTTTAGTCATACAACTCCGGAGGAAAATGAAACTTCATCAGATAATTTGCAATTATCTGGGTACAATTGAGCAGTCAATTCCTAAGAGTTTTGCATTTTAAAACACCTAGCTGAATAGGTATAAAGATCTAATGATATCCTGTGATGCGGTTTAATACACTCAGACCCAGCTTTGGATTACAAAGTACTCCAGCAGTACTCTTGAAAATGGGGGTTATATTTCCCTTTTTCCAGTCATCGGGAACTTCACCTGACTGCCAGGATTTCTCAAATATGATGGCCAGCGGCTTCGCAACTTCATTCACCAGCTCCTTCAGGACCCGTGGATGGATCTCATCAGGACCCATGGACTTGTGCACGTTAAACCTGCAGTTCTCAAAGCAACCAAGGCTGTTTTCCAGCCAGTCATTCAAATCACTACCGCTATAGAAAACTATCTGCCTTTCTCACTGGGTTTGTCAACTGTTGGACTGGTGTTTTAAATCAGTGCAGGAATGTCTCACAAAAGGCAAAGCTGGAACAAGCTAGGTAGTAAAAGTGTGCAAAGTAATTGAGGAAATATTCTGGAGGAAGACTCAGCAGTGAGGGGAGAAAACTGTTTTCAGAGAGATCAACTCCTTAAGCTGACTTTTCTGGCAACTATACAACTAGAGCCAAAACCCAGTACACAACCAGGAAGGGGAATACACAAATACTTCCTCATAGCAGCCCTCATCTTAGGTCAATTAAAAGTCTTCCTTAAACTACACTTGAGGAAGGAGAAGGAAAACAGTGAGTTACAGGATCTGGAGGACACTAGGAATTTAGCATCCCACCTAAAGTTCCTTTGAGTCTTGATACTGAATTGGACTTGGAATAAATTTAGCACAGGTTTGTCGATGGTCTGTCTATCCGTAATAAAAAAATTACACCTCTTCCCAGAGGTGATTTCTTGCAATTCCAGGATCAGGAAGGTGTTTGGACAGAAATATTGCTGTCATGCCAAGGTGGATATTTCAAAGTCTTCATGTTCAGAAGGACATAAGCCTAATGCCACCTCACTGCCAAACCAGAGGCAGCTAAAGGGAGTAACAAAAACAGATTTGCTAAACAGCCAAATTACAAGTGAAAGGACTACTCTGACACACTGATGTGTAAATAAAGACACTGGAAGCAATTCCATGTAGAAAAATATTTGCTTTGCTTATTAATCAGGAATATTGCCAGAAGCAAAATATAGTTCCATAGTTTTAGTTTAATTTCAATACTGGTGTGAAAGTCACACGTTATTAAACCCTGAATAGGCTACATTGTTCTGACCAATCATTTTCTAAGCTTTATTTACCATTATTCATTCCTACTGCATTTTAAGCCACTTTCATGAGTCATTCACTAGTTAAACCAGGAGACTGCGAGACTGAGCTTCCCACTATATTACTGTCTTATTCCGTAGCCTGAGGCAAAGTAATGATCTTTTCTCAGTCTGTCTATATGTAATATGCACATTATGCTTCTCACAGGGATATGATTCTCTCACTGATGAGAAAAAACATTTCAGTGCTCTCAGGAAAATAGCATCATAAATTCACAAGAGGTAAGCACCAGCGTGAAAACAACTGTCTTCACATACCAGTGCAGTTGGATGCTTTCAAAGTTACAACAAACTTTTTACCTGGAATACACCATTCTCCAGTATCCAGCTCTCCAAAGCTTTATGGCTGAAAAATAAATACATAAAATCAGCTTCTCAAGTCAGCTTCCAGCATCATTAACATAATGTTGGCTAAGAAAGAAAAGCCAGAAGTTCACCCTGCCCTCAGAGAAAGATACCCATTTGACTGTTTAAGGACTTCCCGAGCTAGAAGGGATGAGATCTTCATTCCATGAACCCTGAGAGAGAACGGGAACTGCAAGACTTGGGTTCTGACAGCTCAGGAGGACAACACAAGCCAAGAAAAATGAAGGAGATGCTGGAGGTCATGTTAGCGTAAGCTGAGTTGGAAAGCTGACATGGGAAAAAAGAGTTCAGAGAAGGAACCAGATGAAATGCTGAAGATAGGATTTGTTTCTGCAGTAATACAGACTTGCTCATTTAAAATGCCACTGGAGACTTGGTCAGCAATGCATTTGCAGAAACCAATAATGTTGTTTCTTCAGATATATACAGTATGAAGGAGGAGCTCTAGCAGTTCTGCAAGAGAATTTTGCAACACTTCCTTCAGGGAACGAGTTAGAAACTTAAGCTATCAAAGGGGCTATTTGATTATGTACTCACGTTTCTAGCTCCTATGTCACTATGTTCTTAGATGCAATGCATGATGTCCCACATTAGACATCTTCATAGGCTTTGGCTCCTTCACATCATACCATGAATTTAAAAATCAGTTTGCATTATTCACTGCACATTTCCTAGACTCAAAGTTATTGAGTGAAAAGGCAAAATTATTTTGTCATCTTCAACTTTTACCCCACAGGCATAGATTGGTTGTTTTAGAAGTCACATGCACTGATTGAGGTGGTCCCTTCAGAAGTGGCTAGGAACCTTTCAGAAGAAACTTTTTTTGGCCTACTGTAACATAAATTGGCAGAAACACAGTTTTCCCTGATGAAGTCTTGGCTTATTTATCTATGTTTATGTTGAACATAAAACAGAAAAACTGTGTGAATTAACACAGCAAATACATGTTTCCATGTAGTTACTTAGGCCTCTGTATGGAACAAGCCTGTAGGTGTATTTATGCAGCAAACAAATTATATACGTGGGCAGACAATAGCAACAGTGCCTTTTATCACACCTTATCTGTATTTCTGGCTTGTCAACCACACACAAGTCAGAATCTTGAACAAAGAAGATTTTACACTGAGACCTACTCATTTAATTGACAGCAAGAACAACAAAGTTTTTTTCCAGAAATGTTTTACCCTTAAGGGTATCCCAATTTAGCTTTTGTTAACATAAATTGCACTGGATTCCAAATGCTGAAATGCTACATAGAAAGAGACACAGTCAGACAAGGCTACTTGTAGCTCTTAGTTCACAGATTCATAGAATAGTTTAGGTTGGAAAAGACCTTTAAGATCAGCGAGTCCAACCTTTAATTCCTTACAAATCTTGAATGGCACCCAATCACAAGTAGGAAACTGCAGCAAAAATGTGTCTTAAGATTCTTGCAGAGGTTCACCAGAGCTTTAAACAGACAATGAAACAAGTCAGTAGTTACACTTACCGTCTACTAGCAGCAAGTTACTAGGTACACATAAAATACTTCCACTTAACAAACAGGACTGGAATCACAAGTCATCACAGGCATTACGGAGACAGTAATAGCATTGACAAGACTCCCAAAATGAGCTAAACTTAGTACTTCATTTTCATTTGAACTGGATCTACAGCGTAGGATCTGTTTATACAATAAAGTCACAGATTAGCTCAAGTAAATAAACTGAAATGTCCAGATACTGCTCCGTACCAGACAAAAAAGTGCAGCTGAAATGAACAGATAGACTCTCCTATGTACATACAGTTTTACACACATCTCTCAAAGCGACTCAATACTCTCTAATAACAACCCTTGATAGTTCAGTTGTTGTGAGGAGATTTAAACCGAGCTTCCAAAACAAAACCTTCAGCTGTGTCAGGAATCATTAATCTTTTTATACAGTAACCAGGAGCCAAATACATTTTGGGATGACCGACTGCAAATAAAAGGACTTGCAGGGCCATCACATATGCTTGGGGCATTGCTACAAAATGCACTATAGGTATATAAGGGCAGAACCAGGTCACAATTCCAGATTTCATAAAATTGATCAGGTTTCAAATCAGAGGCAATCGCATAATAAACCTCCAACCCTGACAAGTAAAAAGATAAAAATTCCTCTTGGTTAACAACAAATCTAGAGAAGAATTAAACTTATCTAGAGGTATTAAAGACAACAGGAAGGGATTCTACAGGTACATAGCAAATAAAAAACAGACTAGGGAGAATGTAGGCCCCCTCAGGAAGCTCTCAGGAGAACTGGCTACACAGGATTTGGAGAAGGCTGAGGTTCTGAATGACTTCTTTGCCTCGGTCTTCACTGGAAAAGGCTCTGACCAAACCACCCAAGTCTTGGAAGGCAGATGCGGGGACTGTGAGAATGAAGACCTTGGACCCACTGTAGGAGAGGAACTGGTTCGAGACCATCTTAAAAATCTGAACGTGCACAAGTCCATGGGTCCTGATGAGATCCATCCGCGGGTCCTGAAGGAGCTGGCAAATGAAGTTGCGAAGCCCGTGGCCATCATATTTGAGAAATCATGGCAGTCAGGTGAAGTTCCCAATGATGGGAAAAAGGGAAATATAACCCCCATTTTCAAGAAGGGGAAAATGGATGAGCCAGGGAATTACAGAGCAGTCAGTCTCACCTCTGTGCCTGGCAAAATCTTGGAGCAGATTCTCCTGGAAGCCATGCTGAGGCGCATGAGAAACAACAAGGTGCTTGGTGACAGCCAGCATGGCTTCACTAAGGGGAAATCCTGCCTGACCAATCTGGGGGCCTTCTATGATGGGGCTACAGAACTGATGGACAGGAGTAGAGCAGTTGATGTCATCTACCTGGACTTGTGCAAAGCGTTCGACACTGTCGCACACAACATCCTTGTCTCTAAATTGGAGCGACATCAATTTGATGGATGGACCACTCGGTGGATAAAGAACTGGCTGGATGGCCGCACACAAAGAGTTGTGGTCAATGGCTCAATGTCCAGCTGGAGACCAGTAACGAGTGGTGTCCCTCAGGGATCGGTGTTGGGACCGGTCTTGTTCAACATCTTTGTCGCTGCCATGGACAGTGGGATTGAGTGCACCCTCAGCAAGTTTGCCGATGACACCAAGCTGTGTGGTTCGGTTGATACCCTGGAGGGAAGGAATGCCATCCGGAGGGACCTCGACACGCTTGTGAGGTGGGCTGATGCCAACCTCATGAAATTTAACCATGCCAAATGCAAGGTCCTACACCTGGGTTGGAGCAATCCCAGGCACAGCTACAGGTTGGGCAGAGAAGAGATTCAGAGCAGCCCTGTGGAGAAGGACTTGGGGGTGCTGCTCAATGAGAAAATGAACATGAGCCAGCTTCAGTGTGCGCTTGCAGCCCAGAAAACCAACCGTATCCTGGGCTGCATCAAAAGGAGCGTGACCAGCAGGTCCAAGGAGGTGATCCTGCCCCTCTACTCTGCTCTTGTGAGAACTCACCTGGAGTATTGTGTGCAGTTCTGGTGTCCTCAACATAAAAAGGACATGGAACTGTTGGAACAAGTCCAGAGGAGGCCACGAGGATGATCAGGGGACTGGAGCACCTCCTGTATGAAGACAGGCTGAGGAAGTTGGGGGTGTTCAGCCTGGAGAAGAGAAGGCTGCGTGGAGACCTCCTAGCAGCCTTCCAGTATCTGAAGGGGGGCCTATAAGGATGCTGGGGAGGGAATTTTTGTTAGAGACTGTAGTGACAGGACAAGGGGTAAGGGGTTAAAACTTAAACAGGGGAAGTTTAGGTTGGATATAAGGAAGAAGTTCTTTCCTGTTAGGGTGGTGAGGCACTGGAATATGTTGTGAATGCTCCATCCCTGGCAGTGCTCAAGACCAGGTTGGACAAGGCCTTGGGTGATATGATTTAGCGTAAGGTGTCCCTGCCCACAGCAGGGGGGCTGGAACTAGATGATCTTAAGGTCCTTTCCAACCCTAACTATTCTATGAATCTAAGAATATACGAGTCTCAGATACAGCAGAAAGGAGAACATATAAAACCTCTCTCACAAAAAAAAACCCTTTTCAGAGATCAGCAATTACAGGCAAGTTTTTTGTCTTCACTACAGATACAGCTTTGACATTTCCACTCTCTCACAGAAACTATGTGTTTAAAGTATGAAACCAGTACAAGGCTGCTGCACGTTCATGGAATCCATGTCAATAAAGGGTGTCATGTCTACTATGTAATTATTTTTAACCTATTTCTGTCCATGGAAGAGATCCAGGGGACAATTTCATGAAAACAAAGTGTTTCAGTAACTGACTTGCACTGAATTTTAGAAGTTGAATGTCAGTAGGTACCAAAATTTACCAGCCTTCAACTTCATGCCCAGGCACAACCAAGCAGGACCATTAGCCTAAAAGACTCCAAATGAGCTGCCTCTGGTTTTAGTAACCAAAGCCACCAACGGTAAAAAAAACTTTGTTTTTCCCAAGAATGTCTGGTTAATAAAGCAAATTAGGTAGCACATGAACAGCTCACTGTGAAAAACGCAACTGCATAGTGTCATAGTGACTGCAAAATTGCAACCACCATTAAAGTAACAAAAGCTGGTCTAAGCCCAAATAAGAATTAGTCTAAGAAAGTAAGAGAGAACGCAGCACAGACAGACAACCTACATGGGATGTCACAGGACTAGAGAGTATTAGAAGCATCAAGATTAACTAGGGAAGTTGAGAAAAATCCAAATTTACATCCAGATTTCCACAACACTCTAGTAGCTACAACAGCAAAATCTACGTGTTTTCATACACAATCAGCAACAATCGATTTAAAAACTATTTATCCATCTGGAACCTAGAACTTCCTTTTTTTCTCCCACAAACACCATGACCACTTCTACAGTCCATGAAAAAATAACTTATTAATTTGAAGTGAAAGTCATGGATCATTAATTTATGTATTTTTATCATATTCGCTGCTGATTCCTTCTGTTCTAGCAGTTATAGAAAGAAAAACACATCCTGAATTCTTTGAGAGAAATCTATGTGCTACCATCAAAATCACAGGAATTTCCAGTTCTCCCAACATCTTAAATCCATCACTTACGTTTATAAAGTATCTCTTTCATTAAGAAAGCGTGTATACATACACATCATGAAGCCAAGCACTCAGAATACATTTCTCCACTCCATATGCTATGTGCATATCTCACATATAAGCAACAACCTCCCAAGACAGTGATAAGGCCCAGGTACTGTTCTATTTCCAGTCATGCATATTTGATGATAACAAAGTAATAAAACAAAAAAAATTATCCTGGCATCACAGGACCTGAAGCTCTGAGGAGCTGATACCAATGTAGGCTTAAAGAGTTAAAGCAAGGATGGACCAAGCCCATTGAATGGCATCAGGAGAGCTTTTGACAGCCCCTTCTTAGGTCATTCTCTTCCACGTGACAACTGCCTATTCATGCAGGCTTCCTCCTACATAACTGAGTATCTCTCCACATACCATCCCTGTTCCTCATTGCCTTCCTCAGACTTGTTTTGGGTTTCATACGATGGGAAGCTAAAGGAAGAGCTCATCACCTCAGCTGTAAGGAGGAGAAGCTCCTATTCCCCCAATTCTGCCCACCCATGGCTCCTCACAGCATAAGCCAGCTGCTCCTCTGCCTCAGCACTCAGCACCCTGTTACAGGCATTAAGAAAGTGTGCATATATACATACAGGCATGCTGATCAACCTCCTAACCTGACCACCCCCCACAGTAAAAACAAACACAAGAGAAACTACTCTTGTAGTAGAAGTGACAGAGCCAGAAATACACAGACTTCTTCCATGTAAGACTGAGAGATGAGAGATAATGGGACTAAGCAACATGCGTTGGGCTTTATAGGAACAAGCCATTAATGTCTTTTCTTAAAGCCACAACCTCCCTTTCTCTGTCATGCCCCTCGGCCAATGCCCATTTACCTAAATCTCACTCAATTACTAAATAAAATAATTGCAGAATCTCTTCAGTGTCTCCAATTCTTTTCTGACAATCCTTCAGTTTTACGTTTATTTATGTATGAGATCCTAAGGACAGGAGCTCCCTATTAATGTGTGCTAACTGCATTTTGCTGCCTGGCTGCACTCTAGGAGACAGAGCAACTAAGTTATATTCACAGTCAAATACTGCCTATACAAAAAACTTGGAAAAGACAGCGTTAAAAACTGGTTTGGGTATGCAGAAAGAGTAAAATTAGAATAATTTCCTGATGTGAAGGAACCTGTTTCAACAGGTATTGTGATAATGTACTCCATGTGTCAAAAAAGATGAACAACCTCCAGCAGCAAGACCTTGAAGAAATTCTTAGAGGCGAAGTACAGTTAATCTCACTATAACCTGAGAAGAAAGTGTAGCTAACAGTGTATTATTTTACTCATACTTTTCCTACGCTACATAATGTTTGGTGAGTAAAAAGGGTGACATAGCAGCTTATTATTATTAAAATATGATGAGAGCGCCTCTGTCTCCCCAAGCAGCACAAAACTCCAGACTCATATCCTCTGAAAAATCTTTTCATTTTTATAAGCCACCTGTCAACAGGCCATTTCTTCCCTGCCTTTCCTTTGATCACAGAGCTCTAATTTTCTCAATGTGGCAATTAAGCTTTTTTCCCCCGATTTTTATATGAAGATATTAGAAAATCCTCTGAAGCTTTCACATTGCACACTCAACTAATATATGCAGCCTTGTACTCCTGTAATTATCTCTTTTTTCCCCCTCCTTTCTCCCTTCTCCCTTTCACATATCATCTATCATACCCTGTTTTAAAAGGACCACATGATCTTTTTTGTGCTTGCTAAGTACCTATCCAATGTGCTACAAGCTGTCCTGTAGCAGATATAATCACCACCACCCACAATTCTGTTCCTCAAATTACCAATAGAAATCTCCATGCTCTTTTTTCTTCCTTGGCAAACTACACGTTGATATTATGTCTCCCGTTCATGAAGTACGCTGCTAAGAAAATGAATGGTGTAGATGTCAAGCAGAACAGCATGTACTTAAAATTCTTTGCTATTTCAGCAGATTGCCTTTTGCTTGCATTGGGTCTTATCTTCTTTAATAGTAAAAAAAAAAAACTTTCCTAGAATGACTCTTTTGACGAATAGGTATTGAGATAGTCTTTGGGAAAATAAAATCATTCACTTAAGAAGTAGAACATTTAATGTGATTGGATACATCATCCTACCCCAAGTATTCATTTCATGCACAAAATCCTTTTGATGCTTTATACCTTTAGTGTCACAATAAAGAAATCTTCTTATTACTGAAGAATGATAAGAGAGTAAACAGCAGCTGTGTGATAGCACTGATGTAGCAGAACATATCCCCGCGAGGATTCTTGACCTTTCAGCCTCGGTTTTCAATGCTGCAGCTAAAAATATCTTTTCTCCACTGACAAACATTACAGCTACATGCTGCAGAATAGCAATGAGGAGCTTTATGCTCTAATGGCTTTACTATAAATAGAATCCTTTCAATGCTAAAAGCTCTTCATTAAAAGGATTAGCGACTACAGCAGACAACAAGAAGAACCGATACCAAACCTCAGGCTTTGTAGCACAAGCTGATTTTAAATTTACTAGATTTAAGATTTCCAAAGTAACTGTGTAATTTGGAGAGTAAAACAGAATGAAAAAGAACTCCCTCCTCCCCCATGCAACATTTTGGAGAGCTGTCTTTGATATAAAATTAATAGTTTGAGGAATCAGCTTCCTCGTATTCTCATTTTCTCCAGTTCAATGCCAAATTGACTATATAATGCAATGTCAAGATGAAGTACAAAGTCACAACAAAACTGATGTCAGTACTTGAGCATAATAAATGATCAGTTATCTGCAAGAGCAGAAAAATCTTCTTTCCTGCCCAGTTTAAGATAGGGAAGCAAATTCTCACAAGGCTGGGCTAGGGCTCTGCCATGCCCAGCTCTACTGCAGGAAGTCACTCTCAATGCCTCAAGTAGGAGGGTGACAAAGTCAGGGATGACAAGCAGACAAGAAGAATGGGAATCCTACTTAACCGTTTCAGGATAAACACTTAATAAAGCCAGTGTCAAGAGGTTACTTTGGCAAATACAACATTAGACTGATGTCTCACAAATACCGTGCCATGGGAAAAAGACCGGAGAGAAGATGTAAATTAAAGCAGAAATAAGGAGCATTTTAAAAGTGATGAGTAATCCTGATAGTGAAAGACGGACTAGGAAGTCAGAAACTTTGAGGAAGAAGACAAATATTACCTGCCACACATGAGATAAATTGACCATCTACAAATATTAGGAATAATAAGCTTGTCGAGTGCCCTGTTAACAAAAAGCATTCAAAGCTTTTTGAACTTCACCGATAAAAATTGCAGTGGATGTGCAGTGAATAAATGAAATGCAACACCCTCCAAGACTAATTGTATTTGGAGACATACAGTAACCCTGCACAGCCACCGTGAAAACAAACTATTTCATTCTCAGATGCAGCTTAGTTGCTTCCATCCTAGCCTGGACTATCAAATCATCATCCAATGAATGCCTACAACTAGCAGTGCTTACAATTAGCCTTATAAATAGCCTACTACATATTCTAAGTACTAGTCAGCCCTGGGCACATACAAGGAAGATTTCAGTCTCTAACAGAAGGGTATTTCTTGCAGCATCTTGGCATACATGTGGAAATATTACTTCAAAATGCCCCAAAACACGCTACTAAAACAAAAATGCGATCAGAGAATATGAACTGAAAGACTGGAGGGTATAGAACCACTGAATCCAGAACCTAGTGGTGAGGCACTGGAATGGGTTGCCCAAGGAGGTTGTGAATGCTCCATCCCTGGCAGCGTTCAAGGCCAGGTTGGATGAAGCCTTGGGTGGCATGGTTTAGTGTGAGGTGTCCCTGCCCATGGCAGGGGGGTTGGAACTGGATGATCTTAAGGTCCTTTCCAACCCTAACTGTTCTATGATTCTAACACCAGGTTGGAAGGGACATCAAAGGATCATATGCTCCAACCCTTCTTTGCTAAAACACAGTCTAGACAAGATAGCCCAGCACCCTGTCCAGTATATGAAGCCTTTAAACCATTGAGGTTATTAAAGAAAGAAACATCTGTCTATGGATCCATTCTGTGTTTTTAATTGACAAAACAGTGCACTCTCTGACTGCCCACCAAAGAATTACACTCATGGTCCTCTGACTTTTTTTCTCTGTGGTTCTGCTATTGTGTTTTTGCTTTGGCATTTTAAACTTGCAGAAGGCATGGTTTTGATTAGTTGGAGCTAATGGCTCATTTAACTATAGTATGGGTTTTCCTCTTTTATATTTGTTTATTGTTAAGAGAACAGAAATTTTATCAAACCAACCCAATTCAGATTACCAAAATAACCAAGGATGGCTTTTTCCCCTCTGACATTTTAATAAATGGCAAATTTTGATTCCCTGCAAAATTTGCTAATATGCAGAACTACGTATTTTTTTCATTTAAATTAGAGGATTTGCTACTAACATGCCATATGCTGTGTGATATGTTTAACAGAATGTTACACTTCTAATTGCATACCAATCAAGGGCTCATATTTTCCAACAATTAGCAGGGTAAAGTATAAATTTTCTAGTGTTGTCGGTGCTTTCAGGCATCCAACAGAGCCTACAATATTTTAATCCACACATCTTTAAAATCACAAACATGATTTGGCTTCAGGAAGAGACACACAGGAGACTGAAAAGGAGAGGATGGAAAGAGAGGAGAATGAAAGATGCACTTCTACTGATGGCACCATCCTCTCAACTTCCCAGGTTTTCCCATAAAACCTGTAAGATACTGAACCCCAGAAATGGGATAGAGATCTCAGGTGGGGTTTTATGGGAGTTGGGTTTTGTGGGGTCAAGGTGGTAATCAATGTATATCTATTTCTAATGCCTTGACCTTCTATAGTGAGGTTTCTCTGCTAATAGGAGCTGAAAGGAAGAAGTATGAATCTATTTCTGACATCTTTAGGATCTTACAGAAGGAGCTCATATGAACATCTGAAAATCACCCAGTTTCATGGGCAAGCCTATGAAAATGAATATTCTATATTCTTGCCAATTATAGCTAGTTTGAATGACAGATGGAAATGGAAAAATCAAGGAACAGCTCTATAAGTAAATCTTGATAACTTCCACTTTGTTAGGCAGTAGAAGGTATCCAATCCTGATCTTCTCCATACAACTTTGGAAAGTTTCAAAGACATTTTATGCTGACATTAGCTTACTTTTTATTTGTATCTATTAACTTACTTGCTGATATTCAAATTTCACTAACAAGTGATGAGTCTTCCTATCATACCATTTATTATTTATGATTGAGCAGGAGTGAGCTACTTAATAAACAGCAAGATGACTCGGATTCATTTTAATCCCTGTTTCAAAATAGGAAGAATCCCAAATGACTTTTCACCCAGACATTATTGCACAGGAATAAAATTTTACTGAACAAAATATTTCCTTGTGTTTACTTCACTGTTTGCAAACTTTAATAAATTCACTTTGCCATCAGAATATGAATTAATGACAATTAAAGGCTGTCTAATCACTGCTTATAAAGACAGTTTTAATTTGCTATTAATTGCCAGATACTGTGCACTCAAATTTAATTTATAGTGAAATGCTCAAGGCAATTCCACTTTAGCTCTGAAAATAGTTGAACCTGCACTTCCATCTCCTGCTTCTTCCGTGTTATCTCAGAGCTCAGAAAAGCCCTTTATATAGAAGCCTCTCTAGATTTTAGCACGTCAGGAAAAGCACAGGAGTCAACACTACAGTATTTCAGTTTAAAGTTTCTTCCCAAAGGTACTTCAAAGACTTTATTACTTCAAGTTTCTGTATAAATAGTACTATTCAGCAGTACTACCCAATGGTATCCAAAGGACTGGCATACTGGGATTATGCATATTATTAGGTTGAACTTTAATGATAACCAAAAATAACTGATCAAGGGTCACATTTGGAATCTGTGTAACTGAGAAACATTCACTATCCCATACGGAATACAGTGAGTTTCTAATTAGAAGAGTAAACTATAATGTGAGTTAAGGTGAAGTCACAGACAACCTGCTTCAAAAATCCAGTGAAGCAACACTTTAGTCCGTACCTGCAGACAGCAAAAACTGAATAAAATGTAGTTCCTGCTCTGAATCAAATCTCTGGATTTCTGTAATGCTTTGGTCCCTTCCTCATTAAATTTAGACCTGTAGCAATATTCTGCTGAGTTCATACCATTGAACTCAACTTAATTTGACTGAAGGGTTGCTGATTATTATGGCACACTCTATGGCAAAAGAACAGCTCCACAGACAGAAACTCCAGATGAAAGATGGAGGTAAATGCCATCTGTGGGGTTTTACGTAAATTAGGTATTAGGACTGGATTACTACCAAGTTGTCAGCACTGATGCAATACAAACAATACTTTAAAAGGGAACAAGAAGGATTAAGAATGATGCCATACAGTATGTCAGAGCTGTTCGTAATCTCACACAATACATTGCCTAAGAAACAATTTATTACAAGAACAGAAAGAAACCCATGAAGGTTGGCTCTGCATGATGATCAAGTAGTTGGATTTTTCCACTTTCTCAAAATAACAGACGAATTTCATTGTCTGCCACTGCATCTTTTGAAGAACATCTTCCAGATTATCATCCCCAACCTCTATTACAAGCTGCCTCTCCTATCAGGCATGTATCACTACATGTCACAGTCCTTGTTTCCTCTGCTCATTTTCACTTGACTGAATTATGCACAGCTTTCTGAACAGACCTCCTGTACCAAAACTATGTACTCTGACAGCCAGAAAGCCAAAACGATTTCTCACACGCAAACAATCTTTTATTGTCTCACTTTCATTCCTTTTTTCCTGTGATTCTAGACTATTTTTTACCTTTGCATAGTATCTACTGCTTTTGCAGAGATTTCTGAGTATTACTAGCTCCAAGGAACTGTGTGAACTGCACTAAGACCTCCCAAAAAGACAGTAAGTGAAAGAGAATATTCACATACTGAAGAAGCATTTTCTGATGGGTCCACTGTGCTCAGTAGCCACGAACCATGCAGCTGCTCACCTTACTTATCCTCCACAACAGGAGAGGGGAAGAAGATGGGGTGAGAAAGCTCACAGGCAGAGGTAAAGGTAGGGAGATCACTTACCAGGTACTGTCACAATCAAAACGGACTCAACTGGAAGAAAACTAAACTTACTGTCAATTAAAATAGATTTAGATGTTAAAAAAGCTAAACCAGAAGTTAAAACACCTTCCTGTCCCCTTCCCAAGCCCACAGTCCCCACTTCTCTCCCAACCCCTCTCCCCGAGGTGCAGGGGTGCGGATGGGGTCGCGCTCATCCCAGCACATCCCCTCTCGCCCACAGCTCCCTCCTCACCCCTGCTCCAACGCGAGTCCTTCCCCACCTGCACCCTTCAGGGACCCCCGTTCCAGCCAGGGCTCTGCAGGGCTGCAGCCCCTGCAGGAAATCCCCCCCTGCTGCGGCGTGGGGCCCTCCCCGGGCTGCAGGGGAGGTCTCTGCTCAACATCTTGACATGGACGCCCCATATGCTTTGATCCCCGAGCTTTTGTGCTTGCATGTGGTGAAAACTGTAATTATTGTGCAATGAAAACTAACCTAAACTGGGAATTTCAGGGTTTCCTAAAAACTGTTGAATTTCCAGTTAGCAGCATCAAAGGATGCTACGAGAAACACACTGACTCCACCACATTCATAAGGACAACACAAGTCACCTGGATGGACAAATGTCACTCTGTCAGTCAGAATACAAGCCTAGATAATAGGAAAAAAAGCTGTTATATGTCTGACCATTTAGTGACTGAGCTGCAGGCAGGCATCAATCCAATTCTTACTAGACAGCTACCCAGGTGCAGGGTTTACAGCCACAAATGGATGCTTTTCTCAGCATCAGGGCAAATGACAGCAGGAAGCAATCCTTTTCTTCAGAAAATATCTTCTATAGCAACATCAGCACAGCCAGGGGAATGTCACAGGCCTGACAAATATGACAACATTCCAGCTGCTCAGAGAAATGACTTCCAAAGTCATGTGGAAGATCCTTCTTACTCTTTGCTAAGAAGGACTTCAAGCAATGAAAGAAACCTAAAAACACAGGAATTTCACATCACTAAACTGTACTCTATTAGAAGTATTACAGATGCTTCCTCATGACATTAATCCCTGTCAAAAATAAGGCCTGATTAGTAGTAAAATAATGACTTTACTATCAGTCATGGCATTGAGTACCTGAAGTTTGAAATTTAATCAAAATTTACTTATAGTTTTTATGGTTTAATTATTTTGTATTTTCTCATACTGATTCCTTTATTATCAACCCTAAACATTCAAGATATTGCTAGAGATACATGAGAGATACAGCAGCAACTTGCTAAACAGTATGTGGTAGCCAGACACCAACAAAATTCACATTAGTCATAATACATTAACATTGATATGAGCCAGAAAGTTTAATAAGCTGGATTTAGTCCATCATTGCCTGTTTCAAACTAGTGTTTGTGAGAAAGACAATGTTGGTTTCAAATCAACAAAATTATAGTGAATATTTAGCATTTCACTGAATAGTTGATTCATAAAGGAGTATAAATGAACTTGAAAATGAAAGCACAGATTTATTTTATTCAGGTAAAGACCATTAAGGATCCTCGTCAGAAGTAAAGCTATGGAAGATCTAAGCATGTCATGCTGATCAAAGAAAACAGAAAACACTTTACAACAGACACAGACAAAAGCTACTGAGATAATTGTGGGGTGGACAATAAAATAGCTCTATGCTATCAAGAAGACTTCAAGGGGTAGTCCTGACTGTGGTACACAAAAGAAAGAGCAAGAGTAAAAAAAAGGCAAACATCAGAGACTGAGAGAAGCTATTTAAACTAAAGAACAATATTGACATGAGAACAAAAGGGCTGGAAATGAGTCACAAATAAATTTAATCTTGAAATTCCTATCCACAGCAAGCTTCTCGGATGGAGCTCAGGAAGTTTACAAAAGGCTTTCCAAACAAAATTACACTGAGACACCTCCTGCAGTCTACTTCTGAATTAAATAACATAAAGATGTGCATCCCATGGTATGAGATTAATTTAAACCAATACATAGACAATACAAACCACTAACTATTAAGTACCCATAAACAGAAATAACTTCCTTCAAATATGGCCTTTTAACACAAAAAGTTCATAAGTAGCAAAAAGTGAGCACATTGCTGATTAATACCTTCATCAGGAACAGATGTTCAAAACTCACTGGTTGCTCCAGCAAGTTATACAAAATTATAGTCACTAGGAAACCAGAAGTCATATTACCTCTTTAACAGCAAAGTTCAGGATGTTCACTCTGACCGAGAGCTGTTCACTGAGCTTATTTTCACCCAAATCTCAAACCTTAGATCGTTTCTCATTCATTTTTAACTTTCTTTGCCTCATTATCACAATTTGGCTATTTTGTTAGTGAGAGAAACCTGCAAGTTTTCTTTCTGGAAGTGAAGCATATATGGGGAAAAGTTTGATGGTAAATCAAGAGGTGATGCAGTTATGGGGATTTAAAGGCCATGAAGAAGCCCACTAGGCAAGACAGTGTGGACACCCATTCCCACGGAGTCAACTCCTATTTTGGGGGTGTATACACAGGCCCAATTTCCTGAGCAGAATGAAGGAAATACAATTACATCTCATTTCAAACAAGGGCTCTGACTCCAAGCAGCCTGCCTTACAGGTGCAAAGTCATGTTTTACCCACCCAGTCTACTGGTACGAGCTATGAGTAAGGCAAAGCCCAAGCCAGATCTGAGCTGCTGATCCCCCCACTCCGCAGTGCTGTAGCTGGAGTCTGGAACTTGTGTGCAGCATAAAACCAACTCTGAGACTTCATGTTCCACTAAAACCAATTTACTAAATGCTCCTACTGCTGGGAGCCCGGTTGGAAGACTCCCAGACAGAATCGTTCAGGGCTGGAGGCACCCATTTCTGCTCTGAAATCTCTGATTTATGATCTCCAAAAATTTTAGCAGCTGGGTTTTTTCTTCAGCTCGAACAACCCAACACCATCGTTCACTCAGATAACGGACACTTGACCATTCATCAAAGTACAGAAATGCAATTATCCCTTAACACTTCTTTTAGTTATTGAGGATTGCTGCTGCTGCTCTTTTTTGCTTTCCTGAAGTTTTCACATGAGGCAACCAATTATTTCTCTCTGTGTAATTCCAGACTGCTGGGGCATTTTACACATTCTATATACCACTAACATTTCCAATTAAAATTCTTCCTTATTTCATCTCTTGTGTCTGACCTCAGTATGAGAGTTCTGTAACAGCTCTGTACATGTCTGTAACTTTTTCTAGTGTATCCATAGGTAATCAGAAGTGATAGTAAAGTAAGCCCAAATTTCTGCTTAACAAGGAAAATGATGCTAAAATAAAAAGTCTAAGCTCACTACTGAGTGTACAGGATCAATAAGCACACGCAATCGCAGCTTAGGAACGATTTTCTGTGTGACTGGCTTCCTTTGTAATCAAATCATGCTTCAAATCAGTCAAATGAAATTAACTTCCTGCTGGTCTAAAACCGTACAACCTTTCTTTTATAAAAGATAGTTTCTGATTGCTTAATACAGAGGTCTGAGGTACAAAATAAAAACACAAGTAAAATCAAGTTCTGATGTTGTTTTACCAAACGGACAATGGGGAGAAGAAAAAGCCTATGAAAAATCACTGAATGGAGACAAAAAATCAGGCTAAAAATTAGATTATTAGCTGACAATATTGAGAGAGGGAGACTAAAAAGGAAAAAAAGAGATAACGTGAAAGACAGTACTTCAGTCCAAGCTTACGTTTCTTCACACAAACCTTTCTGTTCTGGTCTGTGCTTGTACTGTTGAGGTTTTGACCATTGGAAGCTATTAATTTTAGTATTATGTGGCTTATTGAGGTGGATTTATGTTATTAATTCACTTTTGCTTCCTGGATGAAATAAAGGATTACTTCAGAATGAACACTGAAAATTAAACCATCTTCCCTTCCCTCAAAATGTCTTTCCTAGAGAACTTCTACTGATGATAGGTCACACTGACCTTAACTGACGAGTCAAAACACAGGGTGTGCGGGGAGAACACATGTAAATGCTTGGAAGACCTTGCTTCTAGTAAAATACACAATTGAATGGAAAACTTTCCATTTAACTTGATTAACTACCACCTTTAAACTACAACAGAGTACATTTGCACTCTTACAGAAAAGACGTAATGGCACAGCCAAATGACACCCTTTATTAGTGAAAAACAGTCTGATCCAAAGTACAACATAGTCAGTGAAAAGACTGCTTTCATTTACAACATTCATGGCATTCAGTTCCAAGCAAATGCATGATTTTTCCAAGTGAAACAAAACAAAAGCTGAAAAATGTCAGAAGCCAGATAAGAAAGGCTCAGCGCATACGTTCTGGAATAATGCCTCTCTTCTCGCTTACTGCCCGCAACCAATTACACACTGAACCTGTCCTACATTGGCTATTCAGAATATTCCTCCACTACAATTAGCATATTTTCCATTTCTCATTCTCTACGCACTTAAGTATACAATTCGTTTAATTGCTGGGCAATTAAAATCCTGCCTGATCAAAGCATCTTTCTTTCCTCTCTTGTTAATACACACATTTCCTCATCTTTTTTCCTCCTTTCTTTTTTTTCAATTGTCCACAAGCTGAATCATATTTTTCTAAAATTTTATTCAAATGCCATCTTCAGTGTCCATCAAAGGAATAGAAATCTATTTCTCTGCAGATTCAGTGATACTTTTCACCAACTGCCTTACAAGACAGCCTTTTTGTCTTTTCAATCTTCTTCCTTACAATTATCTCCACAGCTCTTTTTGAACATGTAACCCATTTTCATAATAATTTGGATGTTCAGTTAATCTATTACTCAATTTACTCCCAACAATACCTACAAAATTAAGTACCTTGCACAACTATGCAACAATTTATCATCATTAGGGTGTTCTTCAATCCCCTGCTAAGGCCCAACTGAAATGTCACAAGCAGCATCCCTATAAAGGAGAAAAACTGCACAGCTTTTTTCCTTTTTTTTAATCATTATTAAAAAAAAAAAAAACACAATGGGTTTGTAAATGAGATATTAAAAACAAGGTCACTTACTCAATGTAACAAAATGTATTAGGCACATGTTCCTGAATCAAGGTTGAATGAGTTAATTTTTCTCCTACCGCAATGTCCTGTTTTTCTCCTTTCTGTATCAGATTATACACCATTATTTAGTACCTTCCTCTCCATCGGTATTTTTGCTGTAATTTTGTGTTGAAAACTTTAATAGTCTTTAAAAAAAAAAATCTAGACTATCTATTAACAGACAGTTTCTATTCAGTATGTTCTTATGCCAAAAGTTGCCCTACTTCAGGAAATTTTTCCCCCTTTTTGAGACCCAGTCCTCTGATGGATTCCTGGAGATCATTCAACCCTTGAGTTTGCTAGATAAAGGAAACGTACTTCAGAGATACTGCGACTTAACACAAGTAAGGCTGTAGATGTTTAAGTATTGCACACAGAAATTACAGATTTACTCAGCTTTTGAGAACTGATCTAATTTTATTCAGTGTAATAACTCTCTAGCATAAACCCAACACTAAGTCTTCATTTCTTGACCAAAAGTTTTCCAATTACTTAAGACACCTGAACTTCCAGCAGATTTCTGTGTTACCAGTCTCAGAGCAGATAACCTGCTTTTCTGGACTAAATTTTTCCATTTAATTTATGGTACTATGGTAAATTTATGGGATTTGAGACTATTGAAAGATTATAAGAAAAACAAGGAGAGACTTTCCTGTCTCTACGACAGATGTCTACAGATGTCTCTACTATCATCACTACAGAGGATTCTCCTGTCATCTGTAGTGACAGGAAAAAAGGCAGAGGTTTTAAACTGAAAGATGGTAGGTTTAGATTGGACATCAGAAAGAATTCTTTTACAATGAGGGTAGGGATACAATGGGATAGGCTGTTCAGAAAAACTGGATGTACTGTCACTGGAAGTGTTCAAAGTCAGGTTAGGTGGGGCTTTGTGCAACCTAACCTAGTGTCCTAGATGTCCTTGCCCATGGCAGGGGTGTGCATTAGGTGATTCCTGAAAGTCCCTTCCACCCCAAATCATTCTGTGACTTTATGTAGTATACTGCTTGATCTCTTTTTGGAGAGATGGTGGTGCTCATCTTTGAGCCATCAGCATGTTTCATCAGTTTATTCTTCCCCCTCATATTTGCTTTTCTTTTTTCTTTTTAAGCAAAAATCAGTAACTATTTCCATTGATGAAACTGGTCCTAGACCCATGGACAACTCCATTATTATTTATCACTCTATTTTCACTGCTTTATTAGATATGCAGGATCTGCAGCTTCAACTACCAATTCTTTCAGAAACCTGCTAAGAAGTAACCACTGGCACACTACCCAACCTGTCTCAAGCTCCCTGAGTTTTCAGAAGAGGTTTTGGCAATTTATTTTCACTTTAGCATGCTTTCTATATTCTTAGCATCTTTTCTTTGAAATCACAACTGATCTGGTTATATCTAAAACCTTTTCTCCACAAGATTTTTTTCCTTTCAGTTTACAGTAACCAAGGCTTTGGTAGGAATTAGAAACAACAGCTGATTCAAAATATACCACACAATAGCATGTTTTGACATGCAAGAACATTATTCATGTGCCAGATGCCCTAGTTTTATCAAGTTAGTCCATTTTTTCAATGTACTACCCTAGTCGCTTAACACTTCCCAGTAAGTAAAGCATTTTGCTTGTTTGACATTGCCAAAATATCCTCCAAAACAGCCTGCACACAAGCTGTTGAGATATGAAAGTGTTCCCACCTCTCTTGCATCTTAAAAATCAAAATGAAAAACCTGAAGATTTTACTAAAAGTGGATAGTAAAGGTTGGTTACCTAGTAAAATCCATTTACCACCACATTGCTCCTTGATTTCAGTCTTCCCATGAATCAGACTGGTTCTCTACCTTATGAACAGCTTACTCTTCAGATTTTCTGGCTAATACTTTTGGTTTCATCTTTCTAATGATGATAATAGCCAGACTACTGTAATTCTAAAATAGAAATTAAAGAATATTTCAGTTTCATGAATGAACAGATAACATTCAACATTTTTCTGCAGGGCAGACCTTCATATACCCTGCTGATGTCTCCACATTTCCAAGCTTCGCTCTATATAATCTACGTGGTCATTGGATGGCCTATGAGGGGTTTCTTTATGAAAAGAGAATGTAAAACTACCTCCTTACAGTTCCCTATTAAAACTAGTCTTTGACCAAACAGCCAAGACAGCCTTGGAATTTAAAACATTGGGCAAGAGCAATACTCTAGGACTGCCTGGACTAAAGCAAAACTGTTACCAGTGATCATGTCTGCAGATGTCTGGCTTTTTTTAACTAGGTCCTTGGGGAGAAACAAGCTGTCAGGGTGTCAAGGCAGCATCCAAAACACAGGTTTAGAGATGCATCATTTCCTCATCTGCTTACCGACAGGTACTTTAAAATATTTTCCTCTGTGTTCAGGACGCAGTGATTTGACACTGCCCCAATCCCTAACAGTTAATCACGGAAATTGTGGAGAGCAAGATTTAATTATGGTCTAAGGTCAGATTGGAAAATGCAAAATAAAATGGGTGAGTAGTTTCAGTAATTTTAAGATCCATGAAAGATACAAGCTGTGAAAATTGATTCTGATTTGACGCTAAAACCCACGATGGATTATTAAGAGAATTCATTTTAAAAGTAATGCTTCCATAAGATCCATGGTGAACCTTATCCAGACAGATGTCCAAAACAAGCTGTCGTGAGCCACATGCTCATAAAACACTTCAAAATACCTCTTCTATTGTTTCAAATTACCTGTGAGGGACAATTTAAAACCACCTTTCATATATGAGGTTTGAGTTTTCTCTAAGTACAATATGTCTACATGATGCAGGTAGACACACAATACAGTCTGAACCCTTATAATCCAGACAGAATGCAGCAGCAGTTTTCCCTTTACTTGCATACTAGAAAATTAAATGCACTGCATTGTGAAAAGGGATCCGTAATTAATTTAAACATTACAACCTGTCTTGAAATCCATCTTTATTATAAAGGAAGAAGAGAAGAATGAAAGAAATGAGTGAATGAAATAAAATAATGAAGCCTAAAACCTTTTTTGGGACTTTTCCCATGGTGAAGCTTGACAAATAAATGTTTCTTAGAATATTACAGCAAATACCCTTAGAGTTTATGTATAATCAGTGATTTTCAGTTATTCAATTAGTTTCTATAAAGAAAGAAAAGTATTTTCCTGTTATACTAAAACATTTAGCACTTTTAGGTGGTTACAGTTCTGAATTTGTGTGTCAAATTTCTCTAATATATCATCACTCATATATATATGACAATCATCAAGAAAAGCTGTTTGTACTTTGTGGCTGCAGGCAGTGAAAGAAGTTAAACATGCAAAGTGTTGAGAACCTCTTGCTCAAGAGGTGCTTCTCATTTGAATGTAAGAACATCCTGAGTCCAGCCTACTCCAGGTTAAATCAACAGTTCATTTCAAACTCAGTGTATTTCAAGTTCAATAGCCCCATTTTGTGTGCAGAATTTATACCTATGATAGCTTTGCTATGAAATGCAGAAGAGTACCATCAAACTGTTAAGTGTTCAGCCTCAGAATTCTGCTTGCTTGCAAAACCTAGCAACATAAATCAAATAACGACTGAGAAAATACTGCACAGCCAGCATCTACAAATACCTCCATCTGATCGTTTTTGAATCTAACCACGGAACTTGCACGACAGATGCCTTTGAAGAGTCTTGGTTCTCCTCATTAAACTTTGCAGGCAATGTTTTCTTGATTTGATGATATTAATATATTCACCTTAAAACCACATTTATTCCTACACTTGGTTTGTTGCCCAGCAGTAAAAAGAAAATATGTCATAACTTGTAAAGAACATTGAACTTGGTGATGTTGAGCAAGATTATGTTTTTCAATTACATGTGATTTACTAATGGACATTACAGACAACTTCATTTTACAGAGATGCCCTAAATCTTAAAATCATTTTTAACAACGTATTAAGAACTCTCACTCTAGCCTTTGACATATTTTCTTTTTTATGATTCCTCATGTTTTAAGTACTTCTCTCTTCCCCAGTCATTTAATTATATGAAATCACAACCAACAGTGTTCACTAAGAGTCAGTTTTTTTCCCTCTGACAACCTTCAGAGCTGACTTCTTACCCTCAGACCAAAACTTCAGTGCCACTTTTAATTCTACTCTTTGCCTTGCATTTCACGAATAAAAACCAGGATTGTCAAATTTACATGAAAAACTATTTCAATAAGCTTTTATAATTTTAGAAATGTAATATTAAATATAATATGAATTAAATATGTCATATTTAAAGGGAATTTTGAAGTCCAGCTTTTATAAATTTGAAGAAGAGGCAGTAATTTTTTTTAATCAAAACCCTGTTAAATATTCATCTGCGTTTCACTGTGAGCACTTATAATAGAGTAAACCTTTCAATGGAACCATCAGTATAGCAAAAATCCTGAATAATCATAGAATCAATTCTATTGCATAAAACTAAGGCAAAATTTTCACCCAATATATGCAAAGATTATATTACTATGATGGCTGGTAGTAAAGGGTTCATATTAAGATGCAATCTACTCTTAGCATACAAAAAACAAAACTCAAAGCAAAGCAAGGTTGTGACTACAAACAGTGTGATGACTAAGAGAAAAAAAAAACTAGCTGACACTACAATATTATGGCATTTTTTAAGTACCTTCTTATCAATGACATCAAAATACTGGATGAGGCTGGATGAGAAATTAAAATCTGTAAACTACTGTCTTATCAATTATAATATATATGTTTACAGTTCTCTCTTAGTAGAAATATTAACAGTCAAAGAACTTTTAAGATAGCTTGCAAATGTTTATGTCATTATTGGCACTTGGGATAGATCACTACCACTGAAAGAGCTTATTCTTACACGACAGTTCAGGTCAATCACATCAAAATATCAAGAAAAAAGCCAGAGAAAAAAACAGGACTCACATCTTAGATGATTAGAAACACATAACACTTTTCCATGCCTATAAGAACTGAATAGGAAATATATTCTAGCACCAAAAGACAATTTAAACTCTGAAAGGTAGTATGTCACATTGTCTAAATACATGCGTACACAAACACACACTCTTGATTAGCCAGACGTTCCAACAACTCCTTATTACTACTCCCACATACTGAACTGAAAAAAACAACCTTTTAATTCCTCCTCCATCCCACACATTAATAAAACCAAATTAGCCTGTATTGCCATGGTACCACTTTCTGGAAGGACTGCAGTAGCTCTTCTCATGATGAGTGCAGGTGGGGCTACCAGGCTACAACACTGTGAAATCAACTTGCAAAGATTTAAGTGCTGAATATTTGAAATTATGGTTCATTAAAAGAAATTAAAATTTCTCCAATTTTTTTTTTTTTCTGTTTTCAAGTTGAATAAGGCATTTCATCAAAATGTCCTCTTCAATAATCTCTGCAGTGCTACATCTTCTACGTTGACATATTTTTTGTGTTATACAAAGCACTCTATTAATAGCATTTTCAGAGAGAGAAAATATTAGAATAAAAAAATACAGCAGATTTCATCAAAAACAGCATTTTCTGCCACCAGAACATTCCGAAAAGAAAATATACATAAGTTGTTGAAAACCGAGTATTTGGTATCCCATAGGATCCCACTTTCTCTTTATTTAATGCAGAAAATTAACATTTAAGGCACAACCAGCCAAGAGATTGTGCTTCAAAAGATTCTGAATTTATGAGGCAGAGAATATCACAGTGTTGGTGGCATTCATACATTCTGAACACTAAAGTAACCAGAATTCTTTAACCAAATTAAGCAACAGCCTGAGAAATTACCAACTCCATGGATAATCAGATTTTATTGTGAATCAGAGCTACGTACATGTTTTTCAACTAGTGCATCAGAGTACCTATGAATATTGTCATTTAGACAAGAATACTGGATACAATCTTACGATTCTAAAAGCCTCTTTTACTAAGAAAATAGTGGAATTTGGCATTAGAAAGAAAATTAAAAAAAGAAGAAACCCAAGGAAACTGAAGGAGAAAGAAAGTACGGTTTTCATCCTTAATGCTATCTACCATGCAGAAGTGCCAAGGGAAGGTTCTCAAACACAGAGCCCAGGTTACAAACCTGCTGAAGGTCAACACTGCTCTGCAGAACTCAACTCTCAAGTGACCTCTCTGAGCTCAACAACACACATCTGACACAAACCGCTTGTCTCACAGATGAAGACCGGGGCAATCTTAGCCAAGGCCAGTCATACAAGCAAGTGCTACCAAATCCTTGAATCCTCTGAGGAACAGAGGCCAAATAAGCATGAGTTCAGAGACAGTTTCAAATGTTTACAACAAGCAACTTCAAACCATCAGTTTTATCTTCTCACCTATAAACAATGTGCTTATAAATTTTAACATATGAGTTGACAGTGGTCCACTGGGGTTGAAAAAACCTCAAGCATTTAAGAGTAAACAAATACTAGAGTTAGGGGTGATTTTAGTTTTACCAGTTAATGAAGACAACAGTGATTGTTCCTTAAAATTGGCCTTCCCCTCGGACATCAAATTAATTAAAATATGAGTATAAACTGATGAACTGGGGACTTTTTCTGAAACTTGTAACTGACACAGAAGTGTTAGGGATAAAACATCCCGTGTTCTAAAGGCTCTGAATATCCTTGATAAGAACGTCAACAGAAGTCACATTATTGCGACTCTTCGAAATCAAATTTATTCAATATTTCATCATTGGAACATCATTCTAAATGTGAAACTGTTCTTCTCCACTACACAGCTTATCAACCTTTTCTGTACCTAAAATTTTGCAAATGCAAATGGATCATTGTAAGAAATACACCAAAACATATATTACAATTCCGTATGAAAATGCTTTAAGAAATTACTTTAAAAACACACACTGTCAGGGAAAGGGAAGATGTAAGTAGTGGCCATTTCTCATACAATACAAGGACTGCAAATTACACAAAGAAGTGCGTACTCAGGTTTCAGATTTACTCTCACTGAACAGTGATACTTAAAATAAAATAGACACCAATTTTGGGTTTATCTTCAGCTAAGTAACATATCCCAGTGAAAATACAATTCCCAGCAAATTCTCATGTATCATAGATTGTCAGTAAATGAAAACATTATTATTCTCATTGTGCAAAAATTACAAGCCAGCATCTCCTCTAAAAAGATCATCAACAGATTTTGACACTACTCACCCCACTGGAGGGGAGCCAACTGTAGATTCTCCAGGACCAGTTGATTAAGGACGCCTTCCACACTTGCTTCCCCTTCACGTTTCAAGGAAGGGTAAATTGGAGTTAAGGAAAATTTTGTTTCAGAGAGAAAAAGAGCATGTGATACCTACAACTTTTATTATTGCATATTAAAACTGCAAGCTAGCAATTCCGTAAAGGCTAATGTTACAGATTTGGTTTATTAACCCATGAACTGACTAACAATAATAATTAGAGAAACTGATATCTTCAGAATATAAAATTTAATTCCACTGAGAACCATTAAATATGAAAATGCAAAAGTAAAATGTACTTGAACCACAGTAAAACACAAGGGGAGAAAAGTCTGGAAGCTGTAAAAATGAAGAACCTGTCACAACGTGGTGCAAGATCACAGTTCAAAATGACATAGTAAGAGCAATCTCAAAATAAAAGGATAAAATTTAATAGGGCAATAGGAAAAAAAGCACAAATGGGGCAAGGATAACTTCTTATACTGGCTCAGTGCCACTTCTGTGTAGGTACAAGGGACAATAGACAATGCAGCAACAATGTCGATATCGAGGGCAAATGTCACACCAGAATCACACACGCACACAACCTGCAAGCTTCCCTTTCTACTCGCTCCTGTATGAGCTCAGAAACCAGATCAGACTGAAACGAGAGAAAAATTAGGAATTTGTTCTTACTCTAAGGACAGTGAAGCGCTGAAATAAGCAGTTGGGAAAAGGAGACTCTCTTGTTTCTGAAGGGCTGCAAAACCATTTACACAAGTGTTAAAATAAAAGCATAAGCAATATCCAATGGAACACAAAATTAGTATTATCCATTTAAACAAATTAACAATAATTTCATGTGATGCACCAATGAAGATAGCATGCATTTCTAACAGGATTCCTGATTCCCTTACTTAAGAGAGGCACTAAATGCAAAGGGCTTTGAAGCACATGCAAATGACAGCAGCATCTTCTATTTGGCCAAAGCTGCATTCAGGGGCTTGGCACGATTTTGTACCACAAGAAGCCCCTCTCTCAGCCAGGCTGAGACGAAGGAGGGGAGGTGGAGCAAGCACAGATCCTCCATTGACACACATACAGCACATGAGCTTTGGTGTGCTTACACTAGAGTATCGCTGGCAATCTTTATTGTCTTTACAGCTCAGGTCATGCTTTTCCAGAATGGGAGCATCACACAGGAACAAAGCTCAAGGGAGAGGCAGGATCTTCTTTGTGATGTTGGGAAGAGACTGCTTTCAAGTCTCAGTCTTCAAATGAAACAACTGAAGTGAAGTGGTGACCCAAGGTAACTATGACCTAAGCTCCTAACAAGCTTGATCAAGGTTTCAGCCAACAACTCCAAAAGTACTGGAACTGTGTTCCTCAAAAATACATTTAAAAAACCAGACTCCTAAATGTGATCAGTCTTTTTTCTGCACAACTCTGGAAAGAGAGGCACATCATCTGACTGACAAAGTATGTTCCCGTCGGTGTCATTTAAAAGTTATTAGTTATCACTGCAGATAACTAATTCCTACCACAGGACATAATTTTACAGGCTCTCCATGAGATGTAAAAGAAAAACCCTGAGATCTAACAATTAGTGAGACTCAAGAGCTCAAGAAGAAGATAGAAGAGGAAAATCGATATACTGCAGAGCATTCTCACAATGTTTTTAGTATTCTCATTATGCCCTGAAAAATGTCTTAAATAGCTTTTTTTTTTCCTTTTTTTCCCCTTAAAAGGACTACAAATGAAGAATTCACAAACCCTATAGAGTCTGAAAGCTGTAAACACCATTAAATAAATGCACTGGAAAACTGAAGGCAGCAGAATACCACTTCCAAAACACGCTGCTGCTGTATGACCCAGGACACCAGCACAACAGAATAATTTCCATAAACCAAACTATAGGACAGAGAATACATAATTTGGATTACTTCATAGAAAGAAAAGATAAATAATCCTGTTATCACATCCTTAATGTAAGGAATATAAGTGAGAGAAAACACTAATAAAAAGGCAGTATTTAAAAGACATTTTAAAACAGAGTGGCTGCCATTAACTGTAACATTAAACTAACTTAACTTGCTCACATTGGTGCCTGGAATATTGCAAATTTTTACTGCTTAAAGCTCCATGGAAAACTTAATGTCTCAGATGCCACTATAAAATGACTATAAAATAGGCGATTCTCCATCCTTTATGGTTGGTAAATGCTATCAAAGTAGATCCACGTATTCGCATGGATCTACAGAGGGATCTGGACAGGCTGGATTGATGGGCTGAGACCAACTGGATGAGGTTCAACAAGGCTCAGTGCTGAGACCTGCTTTAGGGCCACAACAACCCCATGCAATGCTACAGGATTGAGGAAGAGTGGCTGGAAAGCTTCTCAGAAGAAAAGGACCTGTGGTTGTTGATCAACAGCCACTTGAACATAAGCCAGCTTGTACCTGGGTGACCAATAAGGCCAAGAGCACCCTGGCCTGTATCAGCAATAAGTGTGGTGGGCAGGAGTAGAGAAGTGATTGTCCCCCTGCATGGATGAGGCTGCACCTCAAATCCTGTGTTTGGTTTTGGGCCCCTTACTCCAGGAAAACATTGAGATGCTGGAGCATGTCCAAAGAAAGGCAACGAAGCCGGTAAAGGGTAAAGCACAAGTCAGGAGTAGCTGAGAGAACTGGGATGGTTTCGCCTGGAGAATAGGATGTGGCTCAGGGGGTACCTTCTTGCTCTCTACAACTACTCAAAAGGAGGTCGTAGTGAGGTGAGGGTTGGTGTCTTCTCCCAAATAACAAGCAATAGGACAAGTGGAAATGGCCTCAAACTGCACCAGGGGAGGTTTAGATTGGATATTAGGAACAATTTCTTCCCCAGAAGGGTTGTCAAGTATTGGAACAGGCTGCCCAAGGAATTGGTGGTGTCACCAGCCCTGGAGGTATTTAAAAGATTTGTAGTGTGGTGGTTTAGTGGAGGATTTGGCAGTGCTAGGTTAACATCTGGACTTGATTAGTTGAAAGGTCTTTTCCAACATAAATGATTCTATAATTCTATAATCCACAAGGAAAACACATTTTTAAATTTCAAATTCAATACAGCTACTGATGAGTTCTGAAACCAACTGCTTCTTGGAATAAGTGCAAAAAGTATCCAAAGCTATACCTCAACTAATAAAAATTACATACCTACACTTCTTACATTCTGTGTCCAGTCTGACTTCCCCAGTTCAGGACACTGAAATATGGGATAAAATTCCCTGGAGGGTTACCAAGATGATTAGAGAGCTGGAGCATGTAACGTATTAAACCCTGAGAGAACAGGGCTTGTTTGGTCTTGAGAAGGAAGGCTATGGAGAAATATGGAGAGGGTATAGAAAAGATGGAGCCAGATTTCCCTTGGAGGAGCACAGTAATTCAAAGAGGGGCAACAAACACAAGTTGCAGGACAGAGTGTTATAACAGACCTGAGGAGGTTCCTTCCAACCTAAATTGTTCTGTGATCAGTGCAACCTTGCTGTCTTCAGATTACTCACCAGGAAGATCTGGCAGTTCTAGCAGCATTCAGTGTAGTATTCAGGCTGCCCCACAGATAGGGCAAAAGAGGCTCAGACATAATGTAAATGCCCAACTTGCACCAAGTGATTCAGAAAAGGTGCTTTAAAAATATCTCCCCAAAACACAGGTTTTTAATGAGCGTCCAAAGTTTTGCCCACAGAGTTCACTAAGCATCTAATTCAGCTTACACTCTGCTGCCAAAGAGACTCAAAGCAAAAAAAAAATCAATTAAGTTAATAGAGAAACTAGTGTTGTTGGTATGGCCTAACCATTCCTAATAGACAGAAATAGCGTGGAATTTTGTATCATTGATCTTTGTCTCCTAACTATGTATCAGGCAATTATATAAAATTGCTCATTATAGCACAAACACAAACTGAATATTGTAGCAAACTCATCACCTTGGAGATGAAAAGCAACCAAAATGTGGAGTAATACAACTTCAGAGGAAAAAGAGAAAAGCTGAACTCAAGAGTTTGCCTATTTCCTAAGACAAGCCTTTAGAAGCTAATGAAAGAGAAGCAGCTGCAACAGGGATTGTCAATATATCCTTTCATTCTTAGCTCAAAGTCGAATCTGATAAAAGACAAAAGCGTAAGATCCAGAATTTAAGATTCATTAAAAAAATGCACAGACAAATGGAAGTTCAGACTGACAAACTTCAGTGTGACCTTGTAGAATCTATCTACTTAAGGAAACCTCCAAATATTTTGCTATCATCTCACTGGGATTATAAACCCTCTCTTCCATCAGTCAGATTGTTAAATTGTTAACCCAAGCCTCATTTCCAACAGTCAAATCTTTGCTATCAACAACACATGAATCAGCCAAGACTGAAACAGTTCACTTCCAGTCTCCAGTTCACGTTTGGCAGTTCAAGACATTTTCATCTGCACAATGAAATAAGTTTCAATGGGGGCCTCAGACCACCAAATGTTGTTTAAAAAAAACTTAAAATCAAACCCTAATTTTTCATTGTAGGCATCTTTATTTAACATTTCCTTAGCAACAGATTGCATATGATATAAAATGTTTCAGAGTGAAAACCTGAATGACAGTTGAATGAACTTGTTATGCTCCCAAGGAAAAGTTTACTCTTTTATACTAATTCTGATTGTCTAGCGTGTAGCTGGGTACCCACAATAATAACACAGCATGTTGTCTAAAACCTACTGCTTCAAAAGACAATCCATTTTTAAAAATGCTTTGTATCTTAAAGGTAATCATGTTTTTTCTCTCTGCAGCATTCTGCATCTTGCATCGCTCTAAACAGATTTATTTGCAAGAACATATTTCTCAGTTCCTTTGCAAATAAATACAGGTGGAAGCGTATACACACCATAAGCAAATTATTAACTGTTCATAAAGAGAAATTATACTAATGAAAAAGAAATTTAAATGATTAATGATCACAATTTACTTTAGAGCAGTAGCCTTAGTCATATTTTAAGCTTTCTGCTTGATTATTACTGTGGTGCTTTACTGCTTAAACTAATTACATGCAGTTACTGCGGTTCTTAAATAATAGTTACTTTTGCAAACGATTGTTGATGCTAAGCTCAAACTCAGCATGTAAATGTAAAGCTCCATCCAACTAAAGTATTTCTAAGGAAACCTTTACAGATGTACAAAAGTTTCACAACATGCAATATTTTCATTACTTATGATTCATAATTATGATAAAGATGAAGTCATGAAAAGCTGAACAGACAAACAGAAAAGTAAATTTTCATAAGTTGTCACTGGTTTGCTGGCAAGCCTAGATAGCATGGAATCACAGAATAGTTAGGGTTGGAAAGGACCTTAAGATCATCCAGTTCCAACCCCCCTGCCATGGGCAGGGACACCTCACACTAAACCATGTCACCCAAGGCTCTGTCCAACCTGGCCTTGAACACCGCCAGGGATGGAGCATTCACAACTCCCTTGGGCAACCCATTTCAGTGCCTCACCACCCTCACAGCAAAGAACTTCACAAATGAAATGTCTCAAGCTTCTGTCCGATACATATTAATTTCAACATTCCCACGGGCTACGTAAATGGTGAAATAGAAAAACATTCATAAAATGTATGTATTTGGAAAAGATGTCAGCATTCACTGACCTAATAAATGAATGGAATGTATGAAGATCACTTGGATGAAACTCAATGAAGAAAAGTTCCAAGTATCACCCTGGAAAGAGTCAACGAGTCTATAAATGGAAGTTGGGAATAATTATTCAGTCAGTTATACTGGACCACATAAAAAATAAATCACTCAGACATGGGAAACTTGCCAAAGAACTCAAGAACAGTACTCAGAGTAACCATCGTACCTGAAACATGGAAGGTAAAGCTTTTGTTCTATGAGAAATCTCACCTGAAGTATTGCTTACAACTGTGGAAGCCACACAGTGAGGAAAATATAGCTATACTGCAGAACAACATCAGCAATATGGCTGAAAGCAAATGGGCTTTGAAAAAATGTTGGCAATTAGGTTTAAATATAGAAAAGAGAAAACAGGAGAAAGGCACACAATACAATTTCAGAACTGTAAGAAAACTTTGCAAATAGGCCAGGCATCAGCTAAATCATAGAAATTAATGTTGAAGTAAGAAAAAATTGCCTAACTATTAGAAAAGTTAAGACTGGAACATGATTTTTAAGGTGGTGCTGGAAGTCTCATATTTTCAAGGTTGTTAGGGCCAGGTTTAGAATATTTTCAAGAAAATGACTCCAAAATGTTATACTCTCATTTCACTGAAACAGCAATTCTTTCACAGTACATTAGAAAAGTTCTCTGGCTGCAATCAAACCTGGGGACAGCAGGAGACAGGAGGAGGAAAAGGAGTCTGGTTTTCAACAGTCATTTTCTGCCCCAGCCCTCTGCATGGCTGCACAAATCACAGAATAATTGATAATGAAATTCCAGAGTCACTGTCCAAACCTGTGCTCAAAGCACAGAAATACTGGAATTGCACCAAGTTGTTCAAGGCCTTGTCCAGAATTTTTCAAGAAGGACTTCGATTTTACAGAACTTTTGGGTAACTTGATCCACTGTGCCCTGGGTTCAGCAGTAGCAGTCATTTTTCTCCTTCTTGGTAGCTGGTGCAGTGCTGTGTTTTGACTTTCGGCCTGGGAACAGAGCTGATAACACCGATGTTTTGGTCTGCCCAAGGACTTTGTGAGCCTCATGCTCTGCCAGGGAGGAGGGAAAGCCAGGAGGAAGCAGAGACAGGACACCTGACCCAAACTGACCAAAGAGGCATTCCATACCACAGCACGTCATGCCCAGGATGTAACTGGGAGTTAGCCGGAAGGACTGGGGGACTGCAGGGTTGGAGGAGGTATAGGTCAGTGCTTGGTCAGGCTGGGGGGGTGAGTTATCGGTTGGCTGGTGGTGAGATGTATTCTCTTCCCTTGTTATTTCCCTTATCATTATTATTATTAGTGGCAGCAGTAGTGATTTGTGTTATACCTTAGTTACTAAACTGTTCTTATCTCAACCTGTGGGAGTTGCATTCTTTTTGATTCTCCTCTCCATCCCTCCAGGAGTAGGGGGAGTGCAAGAAGGGGGGGAAGTGAGTGAACGAGCTGTCTGGCTGGGTTTAAACCACTGCACACTGTTTCAGCATCCTCATTGTAAAAAGGATTTCTCCTACTGCTTAACCAGAATTTACCTAGCTGCAATTTATTACAGCTGTGTTGTGATATGCCTTCCTTGAAGAGCCAGATGTACTTTGTTGACTGCTACAACTCTTAGGTTTTGAGAAGGTTGCCCTGGAAGCCCTAAGCCCAAGAGCTTATACAATCCTGCCTACCAGTTCCCCAAAGCCTCCTCTCCTACAGTCTAGAGTCATTATCCTGCTACTTGCCTTCCTAACTTATCTCAGGATATTGAACTCCACCATCTCAGGGCAACTGTAATCAAGGCTGCTGTCAAACCTCACCCCTCCAACTTGATCTTCATTATTTTCAAATAGCAGATCCTGTACAGCACATGCCAATCAAGCCATCCAGCAGCTGCACACAGAAAGTGTCCTTTAAGTACTCCAGAAATCTAATCCACAATTGGAAGACTTCCTCCAGTTGTTGAAGGAATAGCTCATCCTTCAAGTACTCTAGAAATCTAACCTGCAACTGGAAGACTTCTTCCAGGAATACTTCATCCTTCAAGCTTCAATTCTTGATTGGGTAGTCTGTTACAAATGCACACTGTATCTATCTGCTGGACTCCTCTGTCCTTGATTCAAAAGCTTTTTCTCTCATTTCCTAGAAGTTCCCTGTGCGCCTCAGCCATCCTTTACGCAGAACACAACAATCCCTCCTCATCAGCTCTGCACAACCTTCCTAAATAAACCATACCCACTTGTCAGTGCACCATATTCACGCAAACTACTACTTTCTGAAACCCTCATAACACCAGAGCTGTGAAACTGCACACTGACCTCTAATTCTTCCTCCATATGCTTTTGCAAGCCCTTTTGTAAGCATCTGACATGGGCTTGCTCAAAACTCAGGGCAGATTCAGTGAACTTAATGCATCACTTTCTCCTGCCCATGCTTCCCCTTTCTTGCACTGTTCTACAGGCTTTGGGGTGCATCCTGCAAGGCACCAAGTTTAAAGCTAGACTCACCAGACTCAGCAAGTCTTCTGGCAAAGATATTCTTACCTCACTTCATCAGGAGGGTGACAAGAGGCACCCAGAGCTAGAACACAGGGAAAGACTGCCCATTAGGCAGCAGCAAGATTTATGACAAACTAAAATAGATAGGAAACTGAAACATAAATAATGTCTTGATGCTGCTCCTATCCAAACCTCCCTGTGTTTCCTGTGAAGAAGTCCTTCCACCATCCGAACATCGATAAACCTTTGCTTATGCTTCTAAAACTGAGGACCACCTGCACTGTAACCAAATTCTCTGAAATAATCCTGAACATATTTGAATTTCTGAAGTCTAAATGTAGATGGCACAAATCGATGGAATACTTTGAAGAGTAACAATCTAACACAGAGCTTGTAAAGACCACAAAGAGAAGTTTAACCTGCCCTTCATCTTCCACATGGGGAACATGACATTTCTTAACTCAAGATTTTGAAGAATTCAGGTACAGGAGTAAAATCTTAGCGTACTCAGCAAGAGACACAGCACTCCAGAAACTTCAAAGAACACTTTGTACAGACGCCTCAATCTGTGAGTCAGAATGATTAGAAAGTCCCTGAAGAAAATATAAATGTTGTTTAAAAATATTTAGAAAATACGAAAAGCATAATTTGAAAATATTAGCCACCTGAATACTACATGTGCTCCGTCTGTCTAAATCCTGTGTTAAAACAAACTCCAGTTGTTTCACTGATACCAGATGCCACTTCACAGATGCTAAAAAGCAAGACAGCATGGTCTTAATTTTAATGATCTCAATACAAGTATAATATCAAAGATACACTAAATTATATTACTCCACAATGTTTCTTAATTGGAATGGCATGGCTGTAAGCTTTTTCATAAGAAGGCCTTTTATCCTAATTATTTTAATTCTATCAAAAATGTATAAAAATTGAATTAATATGCTACGTTGTCTTTACCTTCTGCCTTCAGCCCTCCAGAAGTATATGAAAATCGATCAAGTTTTACCATACTTCTACAAATGAAGCACTGAAAATCTCATCACTTGAAACTCTCAATATTTCAATGGATAAAACACAGAAAAATGGACAATTTCCATACTGGAAAATACTTCTGGTGCTCCTTAAGACATAAAAACACAGCCTGAAATCCTCATCCTTGTGCGCTATTCTTGGCCCTCACAGGAGTTCCATATAACTGATTTTTTATTGCAGTCAATGTAATCCACGTACATAAAATTTGAAGCCTTCTTTATGCAATGGTTTCATACGGTATTAATAAATACAGTTAAGTGTTTAAGTAATTACAAGATAAATAGTACATTCTCCTCCCATGTAAACAATATAAGATTATTTACAACAACATTATCTCAGCTGTGTTCTCTGAAATATACCTTCCTCTTCTCATGCATGCACTTAGCAGAGAAAGTATTTCAAAGATGATAGACACCAAAGAGATCTCATTGGCTTACCATTCAAAAGGCTTTTTGCAAAAATGCCTTCTCTAGGAAGAAATACAAGTCACTATATCCCTTTGTATTTCTGCAAATACTTCTTATCTCCTGGCTGCATTTAGGCTGGCTTCTGAAGGAAAACAAGGCTTATACAGTTAAGTTATCTATCCCTTTCTCCATGTTGTCTGTCGGTATGTCGGAAATAAACCCTCTTGGTCAGTGTCAAATTATTCTGATTAGAGGACAGATGTGTCAGAAATGAAGTTTCTCAAACTCAGCAGACCTGAGAATTCTTGGGTTTACTAGTTCTCATCTAAATGTTGCTGTAATAAATAAAGTAATGAGAAAAACTGATTCTAATCAGGACATGTAATCTGGAAAACAGCGTACCTCTTTCTTGAAGAGTTTTTAAGCACGTGTGCAACTCATTTCCTTGCATTAGAACAGTTTTAGTTCTAAGAACAGAGAGAACATTCATGACAAATCTTAAAAACACAGAAACTAATTCTTGTACTGAATTTAACACAAAGAACTCATGCCTTGTCCTATTGTCTTGCTGAGGTACTGACTTAAATGTCAGCCACGATAGTTTCGGTATCAAAACTGGGTTTAAATACAGAACACGGAATGGATGTAAACAGTGTTGCTCAGCAACAGAAATGAATGTATTTTTACACCCTGAAAAAAATATTACAATAATGCATTCAATTCCAAGTGTAGGAATTCAAGTGTGGTATCAAAGAATACCCTTCCATAATACAGGAATTTTCTGAGTGATTTCTGGTTAAATATTGACATATGCTGGATAAACAGAACTCTCTCTGAGATGTTGCTTAGGGAGCCTGGACAGAACAAGGCACTGGGAATCTCATTTATGTCTTGCGTCTTGCCTTTGACAACCCCTGAGCAATTAACTTAATAATTAGCAATGAAAAATCATATCAGATCACGAGATAAAAAGTACAATTAAAAGAACAAAAAGATGAAGCATGATTTGATTGCCACTCTTCTCTCATTTCCTGCCACCCCCTATCACATGAATTTGAGTATGATCTGAGTGAAAATAAAAATCTCCTGGAACATACTGAGTATCAACACATGGCTTGGGGGGCTGTTGGCTGAACGGAACATTTTGCTGATGAAAACCATGAAAAAGTGAATTTTTGACAAGCCAAGCAGAAGATTTTTTTATGGAAATCTTTAAATTTACTGCAACATCATTGGTTTATTTTAACTCAAAACCAAATGTAATTTCTCATTAATAATACTAAGGCAATATTTTACTGCATTTAGAATTATTATAGGGATTTTATGTTTAGAATGACTAAGTCATCATGCAAGTCCTTTCTAAACCTTAAAACTAGATCTGTAAAGAGGATTCAGAAATAAATTATTTTAATATATTCTGATTTTCTCAAATTTAGTTAAATATATGAAAACTGTCTAAATCCAGCTTCATGTATTTCTTTAAGATTCAGTTACTCATTGTGGGGGAGAATAGAAAAAATTGACCCTATAAAATTACTACTTATCAATCCTAACTGTTGCCTAAAAGTTGGGAAAAACACACAGGGTTTATGGCAGGCTCAATGACTCAGGAAAAGCCATTATAGTAAGATCCAAGCATCGTCCAAATAATATACAGCACAATTAACCTTAAAGAGTCTATAATTATGACAAGCTTCATAGTTCTAATTACATTTCTTTTCAGTAACACTGCTATAAAGTGAGTTGAATTGCAAAATATCATGTGTCATAGGGCACTATTTATGTATTTTTAAAGCACGTATTTATGAAAGGATATAATTTTCCAGCAAATATCCAGCTTGCTGTTAATCTCCAATCCTTTTGCTTGTTGCCTTTCTTCTTCCAGCTGCTTTGCATTCGCAAACTGTGTCCCATCAGTAGGGGATTCTGGGAAGCTCTCAAAATTGAACTTATCAACTTGGACAGCCATACTGTAGCAAAGGAAAAAGAAAGAGGGATAAAAATGGGATTGTTACTACAACAATTTTACAGATAATACTCCTGCAGAAAATGCAGAGCACTGTGAAACCAAGCACTAGAATAGATTAGTCTCAGTGGCATCTAGTCTATGTACTAATGATACATAACCCAGATGATTTATGCTACTGAAAATAAAAGTCTAACCCTACTGAAGACAGTTTGAATTTTCATAAATCATCAATCAACATCTTAATGCTTTTGTGAGTGGTACACAAGTCATCTGTTCTGCAGTTGCAACCAGTTGATGTTTCTTGTTGTTCTGCCGAGGTTCACTTGCCATCACTCTTGGTATGTAAAAGTTCCTCGTGTGCTTAAGACTTCAGACAAAAGTGCGTCTTGAAGTGGACAGTAACACACTTGGAAAACCACGTACACTTCATTAGTTTTATAAGCCAACTTCTTAAATTTGCCTCTAAAAATTTCAATATAAAACCCAGGAAGGAAAGACAAAATAACCACAGTACTAGCACCTAAATATGGCTCTCATCTTCTTCTGTGAGAAGATACTTCCATCTTGCTTAATATTTCTTCATGAATTACAGACAATACTAATTTCAATTTCATACTATAATTCATTGGTAAAAAATGGTTAAATAATTGCTTTATTAAATGTATGGTAAGGCATAAAAGCAAATTAAATTAAATATATTAGGCTGCAATGCATACTAAATATTTCTATGTTAAATTAGAATCACTAATCTAATATAAAAGGGAATTTAGACCAGCTCACATCACATGAAATCTGGTTATAGCAGATCTAATACACTGTGCTGCCAAACCAGCTTTAATTTCCTGAATCGTTTGAAATAGAAAAATAATTAGGGAAGAATTAAAATATATTGCTCTTGAGATGACTTTGCACTTCAGGAAAACAGAAGATCAAGCAACAGCTTTGGAAACCATTCACAATGAAATGCAACTACAATCTACCAAGGGGCCTGGGAAGGGCATTTCATGAAAACACAGGATTACTCTTGTTCCATATAAAGAGAGAAACATACTCTATAAATGCTGCAAAAGGAAAACACTAGGAACAAAATTCAACAAGAAAAAACTTTGAAATCCCCCCAGACCAGAAGAGATCGTCTATAATTAGTATTCATTTCAGAGAATCTTGACCCTAAAAAAAACTGGGAGAAAATGCAAGGCAATTACAGTAACAAGGAATAACCTAGAACTTACGAAGTTCAAATAGCCCCATCATGTTTCACCCTGAGCAAAAACTGACATCTAAAGAGAAGCTGTTAATGTTCCAAGACTACCTTCATCATTAAAAAGTACAAATACAGCACTGAGACAATGGTGGCACAATTACTATTCCTACAAACTCCTTCTCCTGCAGTCCCCATCTTTGCTGATCTTCACATTTAAAAGATCAAGAAAGGCAGAGGAATGAATCTGTTCCTCTCTAAATGGGTGTTTCTGGTTTGGCTATTTTTCTTCAGTGAGAGATCATTAAGAGTTCCTCACTTGCATGCGAAGACCATCAAGCACTGGGCATATAAAAAAGCTAACACTGAGCTAACAAAAGTGTATCACAGAAATGGCCAGAAAGAATGCAATGAAAAACACCCAGATAAAATCTGTAGAGTGGGTTTTTAAAACTCAGGCCTGAAACCATGACTAACAACATCAAGTCTTACTGGCACTGAAGTATGATTTGATTCTGCAAGTGCAGGTTGAGTTTCCTGGATTTTGCATGGGCAATGCATGTGGAAGACAGAGACAACTGGACCGTTCCAAAATCGTTTTTGCTTTTGTTTCCAAACTTCCTCCATCACTCTTTGGTACACGAGCAGATGCAAACACAGTACTTGATTTTAACTGCCTACACAGTACTGCTTAAATTCTCACGTAAGTACTCACAGCCAGTACTCACTACATATTCTGACAACAAATTATCTTGGTTTCTGAACAGTCAAAAATATCTAGAATCCACCTCCCAATGGACCTGGAAAATAGCTCTCACCTCATTATGGAGCCACTCTTTTCTAAGTGAATGATATATTAGAAAAGCATTCCTGCCTAACAATATTTAATATGCAACTGAGGGCATTCTGAACACATTCCTCTGTTAATGGATCATTACTGGCAATATGGTGATATTTTTTCTGGAAATTAAGAATGCATGTAAGCACTTTTTTCAACAACAGCCTATAATAAATCCACATCAGCTTCAGGAATACAGCCTAGATTACTCTTTACATTGCTTCACTGTACAGCTCTGTTTGAAGTAATTTTTATTAAGCTCTAAGGAATGGAAAACTTTAGTAAATAGGGCTCCTACTACTCAGAACCTCTACTATTTTTCCAGTTCTTTTAACCATGTTTTTAGTTGTACTGTGTATACCGTATTTAGCACAGTGACACCATGTATCACATGAGAAGATACAAAACTACCCCCAGCAACACACTTGGCAGCTAGAAAGTGAAGAGGCCTGAGTAAAAGAGAACTGCGGAGAGAAAAATATCACACAAAACAGTTATTATGAATACAGATGTAAGAAAGCAACAAAGAGAGATAAAGCGAAGCTTTTTGAGACTATAGTTACACTCAAAGTAAAGCATGACAAAATTAAATCCTAGCTCTTTTTCTTAGATGTATGTGCCTTCTATCATCAGTATTCTTCTTCCACTTGTGCTAAAAATATCCGTATTGAGTTTTGTCTCTGCATTTTTTATCAATAACATTGCTTCAGTGTTTATTCCACAGCCTATGGAATGTGTAGTAAATTGGAAAGCTTTACACAAAAATCAAACAAAAAAATAAATACCATAACCTAAATCAGTCACTCACACTTAGAAATGTACCCCTACACAAACACAGCTTCTTCGCTGCAGTTTTCATGTGATGATTTCTCCCAAAAGATGCATTTCACCACAGAGGTATTAACAAATGAACAAACAATTCCTAAAGCCAGTTGACTGAAGCAGAAAACAGATAAGCTGGACCTTGGGTTACAATCACCAACTAGAAAACCACATATTTCAATCACACCGGCTTTATCCTAAAAGAAGCAGAAAGCACTGAAGACCTCTTGAACATTTCCCAACTTTCTCACTGTGCTATGCCTCAAAATCATGAAATTGAAATGCATTTTAGCTGTAAAAGTCTTCCTCCACTTCTGTCTACAGTTTACAACCTGTTTCTTGTCAAGAGTTCTCTGCACTTCTTTTCTCTCCAAATTTGTCCTTGTTTGTTGTGATATACAAGAATCTATAGGATCTAAACAGAAAGAGGAAAAAAAGACAAATCTGTCTGAAACACGCATTCACTTTATTACACAGCTGGGATAAGGAATGGCTCACGTTGAGCAAGGGTACCTGTATGAATAGAATCTTGCTCTTCAAAGCAATTACATATCAGGGCAAGCATAAAGGATTTTAAAACTCGTAAGTCCAAACATATACTGCTCTAGGAAAAGGGACTAGAATTTCAGTTTAACCTTCTTTGCCTCAGAGGTAGCTATCCAAATTTCCTACAGGAACAGTTTTCAATAAATCATGAGGTATTTGTATAAGAACTCTGCATCATGTAAAAACATTAAATAGCCAATCCTGCAAATGCAAATCACGTTTTGCTTCTCTCGTGCTAACCTTGCTTGTGCAGGGGAAGGGATAAAGGAACAACAGCTTTCATGAATAACGAAACAACCGCATTTTGAAACTACTGGGTTTTGTCATGAAACGAGCCCAAGCCGTTGTGACAGCTACTCAGACAGCAAGCATCATTACAGGGATGCAAATTATTCAAATACAAATTAACTGAATGAAGAGGAGAAGGTCAGCTCATTGCCAATGCTGATGATATGCCTGTGTGGCATCATCTCACGTCTCCTGTCAGGATGACTTAGAGGCAAAAAAGAAGACAAACCTTCTGATGGTACAGCAGACACTTCAATGACAGTTATCTGAAGTTCTATTAAAGTAACAGTACAGAATTGTTAAAGACACTGGACAGTTATTTCACCACTTCTCATAAAACGAGTTTCAACTTTACTGGAAATCTTATTCCATCCTGACAATTAAATGCACAACAGAAAAGGCTTTGTATCGAGAAAAATCACTTCCTGTAACCGGCATCATGACAATTCCTAAGCCAGTGCCTTGCACATCCCTCTTTGCCAAAGCAGAGCCATTAAAACTAAGCAACACAAACAGCTTCACGGAAGTGGCAAGTAGCACATATAACTAATAGGGGGAAAATTCAGTAAAAGAGTACTGCTTGTAGTGCTATAAACCCCTGCCCTTGCTCCCAGCAAGACAGCAGGCAGGTCCCAGGCATACACTATTCCCCAGTGATGCATTTTAGCTCTGTAGATGTCCTCATCTCTTGTAATCGGATGAATCTATAAAGCGAAATGAAATACGTGACACTTTCCAAATAAAACAGAGTTAAAAGCGGGCATGGTGTTAAAAGAAAAGCAGCAATCTTGTTAACATAGTTAAATTTCATCTTTCATTAAGTAAATAAAATAAGGCTGCTTAGGTTGGAAGAATAAAATCTAGAGATAGTCCTTATTCAATTATCTTTAGGAAGAAACAATGTAACAGGAACCCAAAACCTCTTCCTCATAGTTAACTACCTATTTAAATACTATCATCCAGAGATGAGTTTGCAAGCTGTTTTCATAATGAAGCTGAAAGGAGGCAGTGGAAGACTTCATTCAATACGATGCTTACTGCTCATCCTCCTTTCCTATATGAAGCAGACAGTAGAGACACAGAGCCAGACCACATTACTGCTTATACAAAACGCTCATGTATACAAATAGTCCCTGTAGATTCAATGACTTGAAATTTCAGGACAAGCTGGAAGTGAGGATGACACTATTGTTCTCACTATCACAAGGAAAAATAAAATGCATAAAGACAAGTCTACTTTAAGAAAATTCCACTGTGCAATCTTGTCCGTAACGGGTTTATAACATGATATTTCAGGTACTTAAAACTGTATCCTAAATACAAGTTCAAGGGCTGGTGTAAAAAATGGGAGTGACAAACCAGTATATAATGATTTACAGCCAAAGAGGGACCTCAAGAATCAAATCTCCTGTGAGAGGAACACATATGAATCCCTAGATGAAAATTGGAATCTCAAGAAATTATAACTAACATACACCTTAGTTTTACTTCTAATTATTTCACTGCTTTAGAACCACAATCTGTATTTCATTCACTACTAGAAAATATAACTGTAAAAATAAGTAGCTCGAGTGACCTGCAAGTAATGATCTCTCCTCCTGGCCTAAAACTGACTTCATAAAGAAAAACGATTGCTTCAATATCAGAACTATGCAGAGCAAAAGATAATTTTTTCCATTAATCTTGGAACGGTCAATTAAATTAAAAAAAATTTGCATTTAGAACTTAATTATTTATTTAAAATAATTGAAGAGGAGATAAAAGTCAAACTATAGTGCTGAAGCCTGCAAAATTCAACAGCTTACACTTATCCGATCCACAGTGTTTCAGATGATTAAAAATTAACTAGGAAAGAATAGTTCTACTCTATATAATGTAATATTTGAAAATGGAACAGTGTTCAGAGATAGTTAGCTACATAAATCTTCTGTTTAAATGAGGTTATACTATGCATGCTGAGAATCTAGCTTTTTAATTCCTAACTCCAAACCTGAAACCCATAAACTAGAAGTGAAGAGGCAGGACAATTATCTTCAACTTCCACCTTTTTTTACTTGCCCATTTCAAGAATTTTGAATTCTATGGCAATCACTATGCAGCAAAACTGAAATAAGAAATGTAAAGTAACAGAGATAATAGGCTGCTCTATAGATGCAGCAATTTCTATAGGGGCACAAGAGACTATTAATCAATAGTCATTAACATCTTTAGGGAATCTAGAAAAGAGTAAGCACAGTAATACTTGAAGATTGAGTTGAATATCCTCCCTTTATCACAGCTAAACTACGCAAGGATTGCAATCCTCTCATTATCCAAAATAATACCATACTGAACCTCCTACCTCTCAGTAGAATATTAATAATTGCAGATATGAATTTTAAAAGATATATATTCATAGTCAGTTGCTCATTTGTATAATTCAATATTGCCTTCATGTGGCAGAAAGTTCAAAAGATAAAATAAAAAAATTAAAAATATTTTGTGTCAGGTACAACAAATAAGACCAAAACAACCTGTTTTACAGTCATACCTAGTTAACATTCCAGCTTTCTCCACTTTCTCAGGAAAAGATTAAGAAGATTGCCCTTTGATCATCTTCATGGCCTCCTCTGGACTCTCCCCAACAGGTCCACATTGTTCTCTTGCTGGGGCCTCTAGAGCTGGACGCAGCTCTCAAGGTGGGGTCTCACCAGAGCAGAGGGGAAGAATCCCCTCCCTCAACCTGCAGCCTTTCTGGCTGCAAGCACACATTGCTGGGTCATGCCAAGCTTCCCATCAACTACCTCTTTAGAGAAAAGGCTTAAAAATGCCCAGTCAATCATGCAATCGAAGACAATGCTCCTCTTTTCAAGGAGGATGACTACAACACAGGGCACGCACCTGAACGCTTACCTTCAGAGAAGATAACTGAGATCCTAGTCAAAATCAAAACATGCTCAGAACACCAGAACAGCCTACACAGGTGAAAAATCATGACATGAAGCAGTCCATCTCACTGATTATATAAGAGGAAATTAAGTGATGCAGAGCTTTACATTGAACTTCTTTGTAAAAGAAGTTTTTCATAAAGAAAGTGATTCAAACATGTTTTGGTAAAATTATACTATACACATCTTAGCGTGCAAGTGTAGATGTTTCACCATGGACTGTCACTTTTGAGCTAGACTTTACATTCATACTGAATTATTAATTCACAATCTACTTGTTTGTCTTCTATTTTTATACACAAAGATAACATCTGCCCTTTCCCCAGAGCACGGCAGTAGAAGTTCGCCTTGAGATAATTCAATGTGATAACCAAATTCTTTCCCAAGTCATTGTTTTCCCAAACAATTTTCCTTCCTAGACCCATAACCCATACACTTCTATCACACATCAACTTCACAGTTTCCAGATTTCTTAAAATAAACAACAGTTGTTCAGAGCAATCCTTGGTTAGTTCCTTAAAGAGTCTTGCACTCCAGTTAGACCAAGGACTTGACAATGTTTATTTTGCCACAGACTCATTGATTCTTTCAGTGTATACAGTTATACAGGCTTTATTAAAGATTCTTGGGTCCCAGAAGCAAGTTCTGGGAGCAATGCCATACTTAAAACTAGCCTGCCAAGGACTAAAGTTGGGGGACAGTCAGGATGCAGTATCATAGAATAGCTCGGATTGGAAAGGGCCTTAAGATCATCCAGTTCCAACCCCCCTGCTGTGGGCAGGGACACCTCACACTAAACCATGTTGCCCAAGGCTCTGTCCAACCTGGCCTTGAACACTGCCAGGGATGGAGCATTCACAGCTTCCTTGGGCAACCCATTCTAGTGTCTTACCACCCTCACAGTAAAGAACTTCTTCCTTATGTCCAACCTAAACTTCCCTGTTTCAGTTTGAACCCATCACCCCTTGTCCTATCACTACAGTCTCTAATGAAGAGTCCCTCCCCAGCATCCCTATGGGCCCCCTTCAGATACTGGAAGGCTGCTCTGAGGTCTCCACACAGCCTTCTCTTCTCCAAGCTGAACAGCCCCAACTTCCTCAGCCTGTCTTCATACGGGAGGTGCTCCAGTTCCCTGATCAGTTTAAGAACGCAAAGCAGCAGTACAGCAATGAATACCTCCCACTATAGCAACATGGCCTGAGTTTTGACCTGCAGAGCTTATTTTGTGACTGGCATTAGGAGTAATATTCACAAACATGAGCGGGGGCACAAGAAGCTTTAATCATGCTCCCAAAACCTTAAGTCCTGATGAGTAAGCTTCACCCGAGGAGGCGTATAGGTCCCATTGCAGTCAACTGCTCAACACTATTAATAAAAATTATACACACCTTACCACACACAAACAAAATCATCACCTAAGCAGTATTTTTCCCTAAAAATTCTGTATGTATAAGTTTACTTAATGCTTCCTCTATAAATAACACATAAACGTGTATTTAGAAGCATACTCAGAAACAACCTATTTTCCAAAACCAAACTCTCCCACTGTGGAGTGCAGCAGCCTGAAAGACCACACTGGTCTTAGCAATTCTCAACAGCAGTTAGATCCTTCATAAATGTCAATGTGACAGCCTCAAAGCACTTTCCCTCTGCAACTTCGCACAGGAAAGATTGGTTAATAAACCAAGGCATCGCTTTTATTGCTAATTACACTCAGCCTTTGGCAGCCCTGGATCCAACTTCAGCAATACGCAGAGCTAGGATTGTCTTCATTTTTATCTCATCATGTTTACATTGATTTACCTGTGCCCACTTTGCCCCACATACCGCTGTGCTGCATCTGATTTGCCTTATTAGTACATTAGAAAATAATCACAGTTTTAAAATACTTTGTTATTTAAGCCAATACATCCCATTTGGAAGTCACCATTTCTCATCAAATAACTCCCCTGCCAGATTGGGCAAGTCATGAACTTGTGCTCCCATGGGAAAGGACAGCGAAACTGAATGGCCACCGGCCTTAGAGCTGAACGCTAGAACTAGAAATGCAGTATTTATTTAATTATTCACATGGAAAAATACTCATTTTGGAGCACTTCCCTGCCATATTAACCCACCTCAGTTAACTAGGGTGGTATGGAACACACATTACATACCAACAATCAATTGCACAGCCCTGTTTGCATGCCTGCCTAAAGTCTGGGCAGCATCTTCACAGAACTAAGCAAATTAAAACCCCCTCTTAAAATCAAACTAGATCATAAGGCTCTTGAGTCCTATGATTCAAAAAGAGTTTGAACACAGCAGCTGGAATTTTTTAAAGGAAAATTTCACCTGCAAGCAAAGTCGTGCTTGGGAAGCTTTCACAGAATATGCATCTAGCATGAAAGAACTCGGAGGTAAAACCAGGATCTTTGATGCCACTAATAAAGCAACATTTCTCATCATGTCGGGTCCCCAAAAAGGACATGCAGAGAGCAGCACCCCAAAGCTCCCAGCAGAGATGGAACAGTTTGTATTCAGAGTGGTCTAGAAAGTTATGTTAAGAATGGGTGAAAACTGGTGAGCTGCCAGCTGAGGTCCCTTGTCCACCTCCAGAGTCTTAGAAAAGGGGTCTGCTCGGGGATACAAGGAATAGGTATCAGGAGGCTCATCATCTTTCCCATAAAAATGACTGCAACGGCTGAGCAACCTGGTCTAGTGGAAGGTGTGCCTGCCCGTGGCAGAGGGGTTGGAACTGGATGAGCAGTTCCTTCCAACCCAAAGCATTCTGTGTGATTCTGTGATTTTTACATACACAGATTTCTTCTATGACAACACATTTATGAACTACATCTGGAGGAAGTGGAGGGAAGGGGGATTATAAATACTATAGTTTATGAGCAGCCAACTAATGGCGTCTGAGATGACACTTTGATAGACTTCTAGAGCTCCCTTTCTTCTCACAGTCAGCACAACATTTCCAGATGAGGAACAATTTAAATCAAAACCCACAAAATCTGAACTTCCAATTAAAAGTTCACACTGAAGGTATCATGTTAAGTCTGCTACTAAAGCTTTGCAAAATTATCATTAGAGAAGTAGTATTCTTAAAATAAGGAGTACCCAAACAGGATTAAGGAATGCTGCCATTTTTCATTTAAGTATTTCACTCCAGGCTAGTTTAAGTAATGCTTTAAAAATACCTGGCTGTCCTGGGTTCAGCAGTAGCAGTCATTTTACTCAGTCTTAGCAGACTAAAAATATAAAAAATGTATTTATTTTAAATACATACTTATTTTATATATATTTATAATTTTATATAATGAATTTTATATATCTATTTTAAATAAATAATTTATTTCATTTATAAATTTTATTTATTTATTTATTTGCTAGTAGGCTATAAATATCTAAAATATATTTTAAAATACTTTTTTTTAGATTAATCTGCTCAGTGCTCCTGAAACTGAGAAACAACTATTTCAAGTAAAAAAAAAAAAAGCCTGATATTATTTGAAGATTTGGCAATGTTTTAAAACATGTAAATGCTGAAGGTGGGGTTTTTTTCAGCATTTCTCTTTAACCTAAGAACTTACTAATTCTTTTCATTCATCTATTCACTGTAGCAATAGGACAAGGGGTAAAGGGTTAAAGCTTAAACAGGGGAAGTTTAGATTGGATATAAGGAAGAAGTTCTTTACTGTAAAGGTGCTGAGGCACTGGAATGGGTTGCCCAGGGAAGCTGGGAATGCTCCATCCCTGGCGGTGTTCAAGGCCAGGATGGACAGAGCCTTGGGAGACATGGTTTAGCGTGAGGTGTCCCTGCCCATGGCAGAGGTTGGAACTGGATGATCATAAGGTCCTTTCCAACCCAAACCATTCTATGATTCTATCTAAACCTTAATTTTATGTACTAAGAAAGAATTTTAATGAAAATTCAGGGAATCTCTGCTTCTTTGTAGTATTTCTTTGTAGATAAAAGCTCCGCAGATGATGCTATCTAATTTTCTGCAAGACAATTTTTCCTTTTAAAAAATGCAAACTGCAAGTAAAAATCCATAGGTACTAAAACAGAGAACCATGATCTGAGATCTCTTTCATGAAATTACGTATGCTTTTCACTCATTGACTAGATTTTTCTGACTATAATAAAAACATGTTATTTTATTATAGGCATATCTAGATTTAGGCATCCACTTCAAACTGAATCCAGTTTAGGAATCAATCTTATTGCCTACTTTTACAAGGGGGGGAAATCAATATATTTTCACTTCCAGCTTTTGAGACAGTTGAAATTCACTTGTACTGAGATCACCAATATTTTCTTCTTTAAAACCATCCGTCCCACTTGGTTTCCAGTTCCTGCAAAGAAGCTGAAGTCTACAAATACAAAGAGGGGCCACATATTCAGACACAAACAGTGCTACGCTAATTTGACAGTTGACAATAAAAAAACAAACCTTTCCCATCTAAAGAACAAATTCATGTAGCAAGTCCCAGTCAGATTATCCCAAAATGACAGGCTACTACCACCAGACAAATTGTACCACGGAACTGTGTAGTAGCTTTATAAACTTCCCCATCCACAACTAAGAAACCTCCATGCTCCTGATGTGCTGATTTGTCGAGTTATTCAACTAGACAGGTATAAATAGATTATGGGGTTGATATTAAAACTAGAAGCAGAGATTATTAAAATTGGGTTTATAGATCCTAAATTAAGCAAATAATACTGTAAATATACTAAGCAAAGATTACACAATCTGCTTTGTTCTGAAACTAAGGGTTTTATACAAAAGATTTCCTTTTATATTGCTTACTATTCTCCATTTCTCTTCATCCACACAACTGAAAAAGAAACACTACCAAGCAGTAAATCGAGGAATAAAGCTGCAGAGATTTTTTTTACTCCCATTTATTCCCATTGAGCCTCCCTCAGGGATACACAGATTGGAAATTGCCAAATTATCATCTAATAGGCAGAAACATCGTAGGCGAGACCAATTAAGTAAAAGGCAGAAAGTTGTATTACACATGTAATTAAATGGAATTCTTTGACTAGACTACATTAGAATCATTTCCCAAAAAGGACAAACCTTGACTTTAATCAGCACACGACACACTGTATGACATGTCACTAAAATAGCACGTTAAAGAGTTCATATTACTAGAAAGAGCAGTTTTCTTAATTGTAAATCAAGTTACTTCCAGGTGGTAGCGCTAAATAGCAGCACTCTTCCAAAAATATACAAGACCCTAATGATGCAAAATTGAGGACAAAGTAATAAAATAGTAGTTTTCTCTTTTTTTTTACCTGTAATATCCGTCAAATAGGTTCCTACATACGTTTTTGTCAGTTGGACTGTTCTCTTAAGCAAATCCAGAGGCTAACACAGAATGCAGGAAACCACTAAACCAAATCACTACATTAACTGCCAACTGTAATGTGAGTGACAATAGGTAGGGATAATTTTGGGTTATAATCATGAATATAATCAAAAATAATAACGCAATGGGGAAAAAACCTGCAGTGAAACAATTCTAATTGACAAGCTTTGGGGCTCTTCATCTCTAGCCATTGTTAGCATTGAGGCTAACTATTGCTTGCTGCAAGCATCAGCTCAGCAGCACACAGAGCCCTGTCCTCAAGCCACTGCACGGGTGCTTTGGTCCAGCCCTTGGCAGCTACTTCAGGAGCTGGAAAGCAAGGGTGAAAGCATACTCCAAACTCAGATACAAGGGACCCTCCTAGGCTGCAGAAACCAGGGGAAGAGGAGAAGCAGCACTTAGCTCTCCACAGGTGCTTTTCTACACTTTTTCTTTCTGAATGTTGTCAAAACCAGTAAAAAATGAAGTCATCTTCACCCCATTTTGAGAAAAACACAATATGATTTACTTAAACCAATAATTTTTCATTCATATCAGATATGGATAAACAGCTCTATGCACAAATTGCCTTTGGAACTAAATTAATTCTGCACTTGTTCAGCTAACATGGAGACAAACCTGGGACAACCTGTATATTCTAAGCCAAATTGATATTTTCCTTCAAATAATTCCCAGTAACTTAATTTCTATCCCTTTTTATTGTTGTATTTCTTTAGATAACATCAAATCAATAGCAAATCTATGACCTTCTGTTTTGAGAAAGTTCCTATCCTATTGCAATACATGCTAAGCAGGTTTAGAAACCCTGCTTACATCATTATCATCATTTCAATATTGGAAGTCATAGTTTATTGTTTATTTCACAATCAGTTCCTGTGCACAAGGGATCAAAAATAAGTTGAGCCTGTGCAGTTGACAGAAGCACAGAGAATAGCAAGAGGCCATATGAAAGACAAAAACCAGGGCTTGTTTTGGTGAGCGTGTTTTCAGGACAAATAGTGCAGACAAAACCAACTACCTAATGTCACTGTGTGCTTGAACATACCATTGTACAGGAGCCCAGCCTGCAGAGCTTCTCAGATAAAGCCAGATAAACGACAAGGAACTCTCCTTCAAAATTACAAATGGCTGGCTCTTTCCAGAAAAGGAAACCTAACATCAAAATACAGGAGAAAGTATGAGAAAGAAGCTGACTTGAACCCACACAGAACAGCCTAGGAAGCAAACAATGACTGCTGACAGAATGTTCCTCATCTAGATTTAAATACCATGATTAAAGCCTGGGTATATGTACTTACTGCTTGTTGTCACCATTTTATCAGCGCTCACTAATCACTCCATAGCTTACTTTCATTAAATTCTCTTCATATTAAAGGTCATGATTGAATATTGTTAATTAAGTCCCATCCCAGTCAAGTCCTTGTCTATTCAGAAAGAAAGTGAGAGCTGAAATAAGCTGCTGAAATAAGCAGAATAAACTGAAATACTTATTTCAATAAACTGAAATATTTCAATAAACTGAAATAAGTGATGTCCATCTTAAATATGCTTTCCACCAATATATCAAGTGAAAAAAAAAGGAAATATTGGTATGATGCCTCTGCTGTGCCTGATGCTGTTGGGTATGGCAGTGTTACTGTAGGATGAGATGGGATAAAGGCTGTTCATGAGTAATGTAAAATATGTTAAGAACCAGTTTAGAGCACTATTTACAGAACACAGCACTGAATATTATTTAAGATTATGGACATTTTAAAAAACACCTCATTGACTTAACACAAATTCACTTTCTATGTTTACTTTAGTACTTAACAAGTCTAAATTGAAATGAAAAACAAGACCTCAGCTCACGACTTCAAGCACGATGCACACACTTTCCTATCTTTAAATGCATGTTCCTGAATTTCTTAACTTTCACCTTTCATTTTGCATACGTATTTTGCTTTTCCATCCAGTGAACAATGAATAATATAGAATATAGAGAGTGCAATGACTATGAACAAACCAAAACTGAATTTAGAGGGGGAAAAGCAACTAAATTATTATATTCGTGTCAGGATTCAAAACAGTAAGATCTGATCAAGTAGAGAAAAAGATAACACTTATAACAATAATGGTTTTCAAATACATAAGCAAGTGCATGGAATTAATAATGATTCTTTTACTTCCATTACCTCCAAAGTTCAGGAGATTTAATTATGGAGTTTTTTTTCTAAGGGTGGAAATTTTTGATTCCTTTGTGATTCTTATTGTCATGAGCCTTTCCAGGAAAATAAATTACAATTTCTTCTGAGAGAGTTAGCAGATGTAGCTTTACTGATCTCAAGGTACAAAAATACTTTGTTTTGATGTACCCTGCTCATTTCAGTGAAGACATCATCTACTCTCAGTTCTATTAATAATTAAAATGATTCCTCAGAGCACAAGTCTTCTCAAAAGTATAGACAAATCCGTAGACAAAACTTCAGCCTTACTCATAAATCGCTTAAACTAAGTTAAGTTACTATCTGATGGTTTAATGGGTCAGTGACTCCAAATCAAATTTCTTTTGGTTATCATTTTAATTCCTCCCTTCCAGTCATCTGATCCCCACACTCAAGATTATTAATGTTTACGATCTTCTTTCCATTCATCACTATCAATACCCAACTTTTCCAAAGTCTCTGCTATGCCCAGAAGAGAAGACAGTGCAAAGGCAGGTCAGAATTTGGCCAAGCAACTAGAATTCAGCTAACATTTCTGTAGCTTAGACATGGGCCAGGCTATAATGAAACCCTTCATAATGTTTTTCCACTCCTGTAGCTAGAAAGACTTTGGTATTTATAAACATGGAAAAGGAAGGTCGTTCACCAAACAATGGAAGTTCTTTTAAGATGTCCTGGTCCATTTGGGTGTTTATGTTTTGGTTACATTCACATAAGGTACTTTCCCCTTAGCCCTATCACCTCATGTAACACCTCATTCAAGCCTTGACCCATCCACGTGCTGTTGGAAAATGACCCAAAAAAAGTTAGTGTGCTTCCCTCATAGCCTTCAGCTTCTCTCAATGTCCAAACCAAATTCAACATAAAAAATGAGACTGATAAAAGGAAAAAGTCAACTGACTTTTTCAACTACAGGTCTTAAAGGGTTTGCAATCAACTTCATTAAGCTCAGTGTTAAAGTACTTTCTGGCCTTTCCACCACAATTAAGAGACAAGTCACACTATTTCCTGATGCCAACAGAAGTCTGTCTAGGTGATCTGACGTGGGTTTGTTGTAGCTCTGTGAGCAGCTCAGTTAAGTGCAGAGATGCTCCCCACACTGTGCACTTCTGATCTGAGCTTTGGGGTAACTTTATAACTCAAAAGACCAAGCAGCTGTTGGAAACTTACTCATTAAAATACAAAGATAATTACTATAGCACCTCCTTCCTAAGGTACTTTCAACAAGGGCTGGAACTGAGGAAAAGCATCCATCATTAGTTACCGCCAGGAAATCAGGAACACAAATCAGGGAATTAGAAACACATCTGATCTGGGCCAGTATAGAACTCACAGCAGAGTCAAATCTTTAGTTGGTATCGAACACAAATGAAATTACAGGCACATTTCAGTGCTTAACATTAAGTCAAGGATATTATCTTGGAAGCGAGAAATTACTCAAGACAAATAAAAAAGGTTTTGTGCTTCATTTTACACTAGTTTCTTGACTACATACCATACAGTCCTATTAACACCTACCAGGACCTGCAACACGATCACTGCTGATATAAAAGGAGCTCAAAGCTCCAGTGCTCTTAAATGCATCAGAGATTTTGTGTCCTAACCAGGGAAAAAAACACAACAGGGTAAAAGCCAAAGATGAAAGGCTCCTCTTTGCAGATGCTGGCCATGTCTCATCATCAGAGGAAAAGCATGGCTCAAATTAGCTTGAGTAAGTGAGACAGCTGCACAGTCATCTCTAGGAATCTTTGTACCTGGTTGAAGTAATGATAAAAAAATAACTCCACTTAACTTGCCATGTACATAGCTATTGATGCAGAGACCTCCATGAACAGCCTCAGAGCTACAGAGAATTCAAACTACATGTCCTTGTACCAACAGTGGTCTTGACCTATGAAAAATTGATTCTATTTACAGTAAAACATGCTAAGTCTGAAAAGCACACATCCCAGAAGATGGATAGAAACAAGCTTGTTTTCCTCATGAAGTGATAGAAGTGTATTTCAACCACAGTTACCATACTTAACTTGAACCACAAAAACTGTTCACCATTTTCTGAAATTCAGAATAAGTCTCTGTCTTTTTTTTCTCTTTTTTAAAGGAAAACAGCTGCTGCAGAGCTCCGTTCTTATCAAATGAGAGGAAACCTGGCAGGGAAGACATTTAGCAGTGTTTCTAAGCAGGATTTCATGAGGAATGTTCCTGAAACGGACAGAGAAAAGCCCATGGACAAAGTAGTTATTCTTAAGAGGGACCTAACAGCTGGATTTACTTCAAGAACCACAGTCTACAAAGGTGTTCAAACACCCATTAAACTCAAGGGAGGAAACAAAGAGGATGGTCTCTTGGAGGTCTGGGATGCCATGAGGATGACCATCACTGGTGAATCAACAACTGCGGCCAAAGCAGGTAAGGGAGATTGACAATGCCTGTGTAAAGCTACAGATCATTGCTGGAGCCCGATTAGGGGACAGAGAACAAATGGCATCTTTTGTAAAGTTACTTCAAGCTCCAGAGGCACACATTGTGCACAAGGAACTAACCGCCTCTCTTTCTCCAGCTCTCCCACAATATGATTTGCCTCTTATGATACTGAGAAAATCGTATATAAGCTGCAGGATGTGCCTATTGCATCAACCTGAGACACTGTAACAACACAGGTTTGCCTTAGTTCAGCACATCAGCAGTAACAACAGGTATGTTGTAAATAACATGTTATGGATGGGAATAATTCCAGGTATCTCAAGGACACAGACAGATGATATATTTTTATTAAGGTAATTGCATTACCAAGGAAAAGTTTCCAAAATGTTCTTGGGAAGTCCTGGAAGTTTGAATGCTGTGGAAGCTTCAGGGAAAGACTGAGATTTCCCCTGAACTGGGGGGCTCACTGAAGAGCACTGTGACCTGACAGGGGGCTGTAGCAAGGTGTTGAAGACAGAAACTCACAATCATAAGCACCCATCAGAGCAGATGAAGAGTATTTTTCTCCTTCGGTTGCACCTGATAGAGGCTGCTTGACTGAGGTCTACTCCACCCCACACTGTAAATACCCGTAGGGCCATAAGGCAATAGAGAAGGTAATCCTGCAATTCACAACAGAGCACACTAACCAGTGACCTCCCTGAAGACTGACTGTTCTGAAACTTTGTGCCTTTTTTCACTTGAAAAGAGGAAATCAGGAACAGAAAATCTATGTGCTTTGGGATCAAACATCAAAAATTAAGATAGAGAGGTAGAAACAGATTGAAACAAGTGAGATCCTCAAAGCCCAACAGCTTTGAAGTAGACATCCAAAAGTGCAAACTATCTACATATATTATTGTCTAAGCATTCAGAACACAAGCAAGACAATATTCTAAAGGGGACAGCAAGGAAACTGAAAGAACACAGCTGCAATGCCATGCCAAGAATGACACAGGTAGATGAAGCCTTCTTTGGGAGATACCCACATAGTACAGGAGAAGGTAAAGTATTTGATGGCAAGCAGTTGGATTTGCACACATCCATGTTAGAAAGTGTGCATGGGGCAACCACTCAAAGGAAAATAAAACATCCCACAACTATTTATTCTAATAACAGAAAAAGTGCATCAAAAGCAAACTTCACAAAGAGAACAGATGTGATTGCTATAAAGCATTATTTCCACAGCCAGTTTTCATTAACAGAAAAATACCTGGAGATCCTAGACTTTGATCAAATAATGTATGCAGAAGCAGCAAGCTATTTTATGAGATTCCAAGCCAAGCTCCTCTCAATTCCATCAGGGGAAAAAGAAAAATCAGAAAGACAAAATGCAAGTCACTGCATGGTGAAACTGCCCCTTTTCCAGTATCTCACACATCAGTCTTTCTCTGGGCTAAGTTACACTCATGAATGTATTGAATATGCAGTGATTAATGTGAGAATAGTTATGATATCTCTGAGTTTTCCCCCTAGTTTAAATTGCTGATTGATACATTCAAACCTTATTCTATTTTAGGTATAACTGAGGTATAACTGAGGCTTTGGTTTTATCCCCAAATTGCATTATTTTTCAAAAATATCCACAATATCAGAAATGAATAACCATTAAAACATGAAAAGATAGCAAAAAGGTGGTACACGCTGCAAACTATACCTTGTCTTTTTAAGGGAAAAATGCACACAAACAGAGCAAAGCAGCCAGAAATCATTTCCCAGCAAACACACAGTTGTATTGAACCATTAAGCCAGTGCAGGGCTTAAACGGATAAATCTCAGCTTTTAAGTGTAAAACAGAATTCAATTTTAACTACTGAGCCATGACCACTGCCTCTTTAACAATGTTATAAAAAGCTTCTTGGCTTTTCAAATTTAAAAGAGTCAGTGTCACATAAATACACTCACAAACGGTCTAAAAATAACTTTAAGCTGCCTACCCACAAGGTCAGAAGCAGCAGACACAAAGAGCTGAAGCTCTATGAAGAGCTTCCAATGAGGAAAATACCGTTGACAAAAGTGAAGGTGTTGCCACTGGTCCACAGCTATTTCTATACGGTTCTTTAGTGTCAATTATGCTGAGTTATACTCAAGTTAAAATGGCTTGAGATGTAGGAGTAATCTTGAATATGCAGCTCTCATCAGTGAAACATTTTCCTGGTGTTCACAGCATACTTATTTGAACTTATTAACTGAAATTAAACTTTGGTGCATGTCCTTTCCGCTACTTACTAATGATGTACTAAAGGAGAATAAACGTATTTGAGATGCATTAAGGCAGTAACCACTAATTTTCAACAACCCAGTATAGTGCACCATGCCTCGTTACTATGAATGCAGAGAACATGCACAGTGTTGATCACACTACATGAGAAACCTCGCCTATGTGGATCTTCTAATACATTCTTCTCCATCTCCTGATGGAAACTAAAGCAGCCATTATTTTAACATACTTAATGCTTCTTGAAGTTGAAAAATATAGAGAAAATGGCGATTAAAATGGAAATTCAGACTTCATTGAGAACTTTCTTTTTTTGGCTGTGGCAGGACTATGCCTGGTAGAATATCATGATAGGGAGCTCATCTCTATAGATCTTGAAAAGCAAGCTAACAAGACCATTTACAAGTGTGCTCTGAACACCACTGAAGCAGGGACTTCAATGATTCTGCATCAAGTTGAGTTTATCTAGCTTGCAAAAGATGGACTACGTCAATCCTCCTGGGATTAAACCTCTGGTTTAAAGTGTTTAAATATTTCAAAGGTGATGTTTCAAGCGTTCTCCCATCCCTTCCAGCTATACTTTTCTTCTTACTAAGCTTTTTTAAAACTTTAATGTTTTCTCCAGAGGTAGGCACAGAGAGCATTTGATTACCAAAGTAAGAAGTCATGGGCTGAAACAAAGCCATAAGAAATAGTGCAGCCTGTCAAACGTGATAAGTGCCTCTGATTATCCTTGACTGCATTCCCTGGGCTCAGCATTTCATTAAATAGCAATGCTCTCTTTTAAAAATAGATTTACCACCATCGTGTCCTGAGGTTCTTTCATGTTTCCAGCTAAAGCTATGTACAGAAATGCTCCTTTCCTCAGTAATTATATTTGATTCTCAGTTTCAAAGCTACTGATAAGATTTGTCAATTTTGAGTAATATGACCTCAAACAAGTCATGAACACTAAAACAGCTTTTTCTGCCCAAGAATCTCTTTTCAACTGGATGAATGAGTAACTTCCTGGGAGAAATCACAAAACGCCTTAAGAATTATGTATTAAATTAAATGAGGTGAATTTGGCTGTTACATCCTTGAAGAAGGACAGTACAGTCAAACACTGGTGCATGCCAAAATAAATTAGGGGGTTTGCTGTATATTAACAAAGTTCTTCTAGTTCTTTCTATCTATTTCAGGATAGAAAGTGTCTGCAGCACTGCTTAATAACGCTTGATCAAAACCTGTATTGATTATGATAGTGTGTCAAGTAAAATTACTGAACATGTATTAAAACCAAGAAATGTATGTATTTACGTGGGTGGAAATCTTAACAAAATGTTGAAAAAAAAAACCAATATATTTTCAAATAAATCTTTTTTCTTGCTCTAATAGTTACAAATGGCTTTGCTCTGTAGAATACTTATCTAATTGGGGATGACATTACAGAAAAGATGAAATGATTTTACTGTTAAGTGAAGCTCAAGAAAACAACCCTTTCCACGAGATGTCAAATTTCCATTTCCTTTCATTGGTAGAGGACTCATCAGACATCAGATGAGGTTAATTCACCACTACCAGAAGTCAGGACCGAAAGAAAAATTAAAACACAATAATGTCTCTGAGAAGAAAATATAAGCTACAGCATCCCACAGATAAGCTTTAGAGTACTACCCAACTAGAGGTTAATTACTTATGGGGAAATCATACTCAGTGCTCAGAATTATCTAGTGCTTCCTGCAAGAGAACATGTGCTAAATTGGAAACTCTAACTCAAATATTGATAACTTTTGAAACGGTTTAGTATCGTATTCATGGTAAGGAGACACACAGTCATGTTCTAATGAAAGCCTTTTAAAAATGACATACTGTATCTTTACCCTGGTAGATCAAAATTATAAGGTATATATTGAAGTCTAAGAACTACAACTGAAGAAGAAAGGAATGAGGTGTGAGCTGAAATCCCAAATCAACAACTGACTTGACTTTCCATTGAAGATAAGGCTAAGACAAAAAAAAAAGGAAACTACACTGCAAAAATATTCAGTGTTTTGTATTCCCTTTTTGAAGTAAATAGAGCAGCATTTTGAAATAAAGACCACTGCATCCTGTACCAATGGAAAAAAAATACTTAAGCTACAGGCTGAATTTAAACCCTCAGAGAAAAAATAAAAACAGAGAAGGTCTGCTCATTATTCTTCTCCTTAGTCTCATTAAAACCTATTGCTGGATACATTCTCCAGGGTCACAAAGTGCAGCTTCCAGCTGCAACAAGCAATGTATCATGTAATGCAAAGTCTTATCCCAGGAGAGGGATAACCTCAGCACCAGTAGAGGCTGGGGTTGACTGGCTGGAAAACAGCTTTGCTGAAAAGGCCCTGGGGGTCCTGCTAGACAAGATGCACATGTACCAGTGATATGTTCTTGTAGCAAAGGTGGCCAATGGCATCCTGAGCTGCATTAAGTAGAGCACTGCAGCAGCTTGAGAGAGGGAATCGTTCCTCCCTGCTCAGCACTGGTGAGACACATCAGGTGTCCAACACTGGGCTCCACAATACAAGTGAGACATGGACGTACTGAAGCAAGTCCAGCACAGGGTGATGAAGATGATTAAGGGATGAGGATATCTGCCATATGAGGAAAGGCTGAGAGAGCTGTTCAGCCCAGAGAGGAGAATGCTCAGGAGGATCTTCTCCATGTGAATAAATACTTGATGGGGGCAAGGAGCAAAGAGGACGGATCCAAGCTCTTCTCAGTGGTGCCCAATGACAGGATGAGAGGCAATGGGCACAAATCAAAATAGTGGCAATTCCATCTAGACATAGTAGACCATGGTCAAACGCTGGAACAGGTTGTTCAGAGAGTCTGTGCAATCCTTATGTGGTCTATGATTGTGTGTAACCTTACTCACTGACAATTCTGTCTTCAAACAATTCAGGAAGACTGGAAGGGCAAGAACCCAGTCTGAAGGTTATTCCAGATGTCTATCCTCAAACAGTTCCTCATTTCAGTTTATGTTTAATAATTAGAAAGCAATGGAGAAAAGATCTTCCATTGATAATAAATAAAACATTCCCAAACATTAAAGGATCTGAAAAACACAGAACAAAACATTTAGGGGATTGGTCTAGAGCAATAAATATTCATATCATTTGCAACCGGAGAGCATTTCTGTTTACCAGGTGAAGCTGTGCAGAGTTGGGTTTGCATTCAAGCACTTGAAAGATTGCTTGAATAAGGCATAGTTAGCTCAGGAAACATGTTAACAAAGCAGAAGAGAATCGTACACAGAAACCTGTGGGATCATCTCCTGCTCATTATCTCTGCCCTCACAAAACCCGAAAGTTTTCTACATTCATTTCATACTGTTGTTTCAACCAATTTCACAAAAATGAATTCTCTGTAAGGAAATCCCCAACCTTGGCTTAATCCCAACATCTACACAGAATATTACTGGAAGGGGGGGGGGGGGGGAAGGAAAGCCTTTTGCTTCAGAAATATGTTGAGATGGGGAGCAGCTTAAGGTGAAGGGGTAAGAGGTTAAACTGGGGAATAAGTGAGAGAAGGGGAGCAAGATGTAAAAGGGAAGCCCTAAGGAATTTCATAATGCTGATTTTTATACAGAATTGATACAAGACAGATGTAACGCTCAGATCTGCATCTGAGAACAACATGGTTGGTACATCATCTGAAGAACACAGCCTGAAGAATTTAGCACTTCAGCACCCAGGTAACATGAAATAAATAGGTGACATGAAGACAAGGAAACTCCTACATACATACTGCTCAGAACCGCCAAGCAGCTTTCAAAGTGAGCTCTGAACTTAAATCTAGTGGGAGTTTTATCAGTAAAGCCCCATCAACACAACAACTGTGAAACTGCATTTTACTATGGCTTTTAATTTCTACAGTTTTTAAGGTTACTCAGCAACATCCTCTATCAGTAAAGCACGTTACTTGTGGAAAATTAATGAATAGGGAACTGGGTTCTTATGGGAATCTCCTGAAGTGTGAAGTTCTATCACACGAGGAGGAGTATGCTGGTTCAAAGAGTCGTAAGTAAAACTAACCATAATACACCAAGATAGCTCAAACGAAACATGCATCATTAAACTTCAGAGAGATGAAGAATTTGCTGTAACAGTAAAAGTTCTATTCTCTTTTAATTTGACAAGGTCATAGAAGTTGGTGCATCTAAGCTGAGGACCATTCTGGCAGCGTCCTGGATCACTGACTTAGGATGCAGCATAGTCCTTCCTAAACTGGAGTTCAGGAGTGACTTTCTGCTGGATTCAGAAAAAAAGGAAAATCCTCTTTGATTTTTCTCTCAGACTGCTGAATATCATGCAATGGATCAACATGCAGTGCTTACAAAACAGTTACATGACCTCGAAATAGGATGTTTCGAGGTTCTCCTCCACCAGAATGGTAAAGCTTCTTATTCTCATGTTCTCTTTCTGAGCACGTACCTGATTCTAGTATCACAAACACATTGACAACAACACTTCAGTACCAGGCGCTACTTAAAGCACATCAAGTCTGTTTTTTCCCTCTACTATGGTTTCATAGGGATTTTTGGTGAAATTTAAGATTTCAAGCTTTATTCCTCAAAATGCTGTATGTTATAGCAGCAACTATGTGTAACATTTTTATTTTGTAACTGAAGTGAATTTCAGGATGATGTTACATAGTCATCCATACTTCTCTTTAAGAACTAAAGCATTTCTCAGTTTCAACACTTGTTTCCATTAAATTCATTTTCCTTCACATAACTCTCCACAATTTGAAACATTTCAAAGACCAGACATAAAAGCAGATTTTTCTTTAGTGCTCCCTTTTCTTTATTGCTCGTCTCAGCCCTTAAGCCAGATTTTGAAACATGCGTGTTAATCGATTCTCCTTCTTCCTCTCCTACATTCAAGCATTTCAATGCCCTACTGCTCCTTCAACAGCAGCAGCTCTTGTTGGATTAAGAGGCCAAAACGCCGGCTGCCTTCATTAATGCTCTCCTGACCAACCAGGAGGATACTTAAGAGACTTCATAACAAGAAACTCAAAAGAGCTTATATTGGTTTGAAAAGGCTTGAAGAGTACAAATAACGTTATAGTAGTTAATGGGTGCACTCTGTACGATCGCTACCAAGTCCTTGACCAGTCTCATTATTACTTTTATCTAGAAATCACTGCATCATGTAATAGCAAGTGTTCTCCCATGTAAAAGGCTAAAATAACAAAAAAAGGAGCAAATTAACAAGACAACTAAAACAATTTTCTGAAGTTATGCCAGTATGTTCTAAACGAGTTATTTTAAATCAACTACCTCTGATGAGTGCAAGTGGAAAAGAGAACCAATGGCAAGCTCTGTACCTCAAACATTAAATCACAGTAATTCAGCTAATTTGGGTATTTCTTTTTATTTACTTTCTGTAACTTTTCTGCACTTTCACTAGCTAGCAAAAAGGTAGAAAACTGTAATACAACTCTCCACCATTGACAGGCCTTATCTGACTCCTGACCATTTAATTTCCTATGGATTCTTTCTTTTTTTAATCATACCCAAAATGAAACTGATTCTTTGCCCACTGAAGACAAATACGCAAATTTGCTGAGCAGCATAATAAAGACTGTGTCTTATAGACAGTGCTCTCTGTAGAACCAAACCTTTCCTCTACCTTGACAGATGCAATTCAAAATGGGGCACAGTGTGAAATCAAAACATTGAAACTGTCAAACATAATCGCTCTTCTGGCACACCATGCAAAATTGAACCTTAATTTTATAGACAAGAAAGTTGGTTTATTGCTTTAGCAGACCAACGTCTCAAAGATGACTCAGAATTACCCTGAGGAACAGAAGAGTCTAAGGCAGCAGATAAACACAAACCACATAGAGAAAGCCCAGTCTTCTGGCATATGTCAGAAGAGAGTCTGCAGCTGAGAGAGGGTAAATGTTGGTTGAGAACTGGAGAGTTTATAAGCCTAACTCTCCTCTTGTTTTCCTCCTTATTAACAAGCACTAAGAAGCAAGGGTGTTGTGTTTTTAAGCACACAGTAAGAATAACTCTTCATTCCTGAATCCTTCTCTCTGATGTTTCTTTGCTATTATAGCAACACTATCCTCCCTGTTGCACAGGAAGGTAGGTTCCTACATTCTCATTTCTTTCACTTATTTTTCTTTCTACATTTCCATTTTATTAGATTGCTTCCTTATAATGCAAGTTTCCAATCTAAGAAATCCAAGCTCTTCATCTTTGCCTCTCCAAATGCACTCTCTTATGCCTGAATCTGAAATGACTGTGTTATCCAAACTTTCAAATTCATTTCTTTGTATCTGTTTTTGATGCTCTTCTACTTAATCCCTGCTCCTTCCCTTTCACAGTCTTGACAAGGATTACAAACATCTCACCAAGACCAAATCTGAACATCTGCATCATTATCATATATAACATTTGTGCTGTTTGACACAGCTGACTCTTGCTGCTCTTTATTTACATTGTAATGAACAGAACAACATTTTATTTCTACTAAAAATTGTGTAATTTGCCACACTTTACTTTTTTCTGCTGTGCTTTTATGTCTTGCTTGAATGGTCTCCAACTTCAGTTTCCACTCCTGGCCCAAACACCCAGCCTAGCCAAAGCTCTGCCCTTGCTGCTGTCACACCACAACAGTTTTTGACATTAATTTCCTGGCCTCCTGCCTTCAGCCTCACTTCTGGCCACAGACACACCTCCTGCCTAAGCTTGTAGACCACTTAGTTTTCTGACTTTCTAAGCTTCAGGCAAAGTCAGTCCCAAACGCAATTTTTTGCTCAAGCACTTGCTTAATTACAACCTTTTCCTATGAGAAAAATTGCGTTTACACCAACCTTAATCCATAGGCCAGACACAACACCCCAAAGATCACATCGTCTGTTCTAAATATAGGACATGATTCATTTGCTGGCCAAAGGAGTTCTGTACCCTGTTTGCTTATCTGGATGGTATAAAACCAGTTTAGCAACAACAGAAGCCCCAGTGTTGCTTGTCAGAGAACTTTGGCTGAGCATATTACTGCTTTTTGATCTTGTGAGTGTTGTTACTCTTATTGTTTCCCCTAGGTTATAAAATTTATTTTTTATCAGCATATTCTGCACATTATTCAAGACATTTGACAAGAACTGGGTTTGCTTTAAACACTAAGAGAACACGATTGGGTTCAGAAACTACTCAGACATCTCTGACCTGAAACAAGGAAAAACATTTTAAAAACTAATAAAATGTGTGTGTAACAGTAAACCATGGAATCATACAATAGTTTGGTTTGGAAAGAACCTTAAGATCATCCAGTTCCAACCCCCTGCCATGGGCAGGGAGGCCTCACACTAGGCCATGTTACCCAAGGCTCTGTCTAACTTGGCCTTGAACACTGCCATGGATAGAGAGGATTCACCACTTCTTTGGGTAACCGGTGCCAGTGCCTCACCACCCTCACAGTAAACAAATTCTTCCCTATATCTAACCTGAACTTCCCCTGTTTCAGTTTAAATCCATTACCACTTCATCATGTGTATTTTATGCATTTATTATACACAGCATATAACCAGAATCTGCATTCTGCTGTAGACAAAGCATGTGTCCCACCTCCACTGCTGTAACCTGACACTAATGACCTTAAGTAAATTCAATAATGTAATATAATATATAATAATATATATAATAATATATAATAATAAGCAGTTTTAATAACACACTAGTAACACTGACATAATTACTCAGTATTAATAACAATCAGTTGCAAAACCATTGCATACTAGTTTAATGAACTGAACTGTATAAATGTGTGACTGATTCTGTGATTCACCTACTCAGAGACCCTCAAACAAGGAGACAGGTCATGCATGACTGAAATGTGCTGAGGTTGTCAGGAAGCCACATCTGGAAAACAGTAATTATCAGGATACTGTGTCTTGGCAGATGATGAAAAGCAGGGATGCTTCCTTCTGGAAAAGCAGCTAACCAACCATTACATATTGATTGTGTGAAACTGGGAAAAACCTGTTGCAGCTGCCCATTGCCTCAGAGAACAGACATGGAGTCATTTTTAGACTGTACGTACAATGGCAATAAAGCATATTAGCCACATGGATGCCTCTGCTTCAGTAACAGTCAATGCAGAATTGATCACTCCAGTACTCTGTAATGCTGTACCTGTAGATATTATCTCGCTCATGCTATCGGAAAATACCTCTCTAATGCTTGTGCTTCCTCTAGAATCCTCCCTGTAAGGCTTAGCTGTAATTTGGATGCAACAAAAATATCTTCTAGCAAATACAGTAATTTTGGAAACCTGTTAACTTCTTTCAGATCCACGTATTTTATTCTTGATCTGCATCTATTCAGTTCTGATGCACAGACAGACATAATCTATTTGTAATTAATTTTCCTTCAGTAAGACAAATATTTTACCTGAAAAGAGGGTACAAACCAAACCAAACCCAAGTTTTATTTTAACAATACTGAGGCAACAAAGATAGATCTTAGAATATAAAAAGAGTTAAAACCCTAATAATCTTTGGTCTTAAGAGATCAGACATCAACCACAAGCACAGCCATCATTTGAAAATTACAAACCTATTCACATTTAATAAATTAGCCTTTTAGTTATGAACCTCTCTTTAGCTTCTAATTACCATATACCACTAACAGAAAACTGTGAATTAAATAATTAACTTCTGATTTTCTAATATACTTCCAACATTCTGCAAATAAAGACTAGGAAAGGTAAGGGATACACAAGATGGAAAAATTCAAAAGTCTCCAATGTGAAAAATACAACCATGGGGAAAAAAAAGCCAAAATATATATATATGTATATATCATCTACAAAACAGCGAGGCACCAATCTCTGACACAGGTCAGATCTGAACAGAATGGATTAAAGGCAATTGCAGAAAACACACTGACAAAAATGGAGATGCCAACACAGATTTTGAGATCCGATCGCGGTGAAAATTTCCCATTAGATACTTAAAACCAGTAATTTGCTAATGCAAATAAAACCCATGAAAGAGATACAGAAAATGACACCATGAAAGCAAGTGAAGAAATCTTCAGCTTTTCTGGATCGTGGCAAAAAAGACTGGGTAGATTTCCACATGTCCAATGAGCATCATCAATAAAGCCATCTTTAAAAACAATAACGAAAAGTTGAAAGAAACTGAATATAACACTGGTACTCTTTCTAATCTTTGAAAGGAAGGGAAAAAATAAGAAATCCATCAAACAAAACAAATTCTTAACAAAAAAAGAAATAAATTAAGAAAGAGATTTGAAAAATAAAGGGCAAAACGTCATCAGGATGGACCCCAGAAGGACAAATTTTTATTGGGCACCACAGTTCCTGGATCACTCTCAGTTAAGGGAGGACTTTCAGCATCCTACACAACTCACTCATTGGCTGCTCTGTGGGGAATCTTCCTACTCCTTTCATTGTTCAGGACTGAGTCCTAGCAGAAGTACAGATAAGTGCTTGGACTTCCAGAACTGCTTTTCAAAGGCATGGGAGCAGAAGGCACACAGCAGCCTAAAAGAATCATGTCTTAGAAAACTCAGTCAGTCCTTAACAGAAAGAGTACACTTGATACTAGGATTCTGTTCTTTGTCCAGTGACTATGTTCCTTGAAGACAATATAACAAGTTATCTCAGGTGGAGATAAAAACTCAGATTCTTTTGTAACAAAAGTAAAACACAAGCACAGAAAGTATTTGGTGAAAATCCTTCCCTCTGAGAACACTACTTTTAGTCAAAGAAGTTATCTCATAAGCAGAAAGAATAACAAAGCCTGTTTCATAAGAATTTGTGTTATTTGACTCTTCTTTATCCTCTAACCTCAGATTTGATTTCTCCATGTTCTCTGCCAAACAACCAAAAAGCTCCAGGTGTCAAATCAAATATACATTCACTAACTTCTGTCTTTCTCAGAATAGCAGCAGTGATTTTTCTCTTTCCTCTCTACCCATCAATGATTTGCCAAAACTTTTAGCAATTAAATCTATCTTTGAGACCTCCAGTCTTCAATTTTCTGGTGAATTCAAAACATAGCAGCGAGAGAACAGAAAAAGCAATTACATCAGATTTGTTAGATTAGATTCAGAAAGGAAGCTTGGCAAGGCTGGGCAGAGCTCTAATCCTCACCATAACCACTAGCTTCCAGGTTGTGATAATGAAGGCAAAATCACAATATTTAAATCATATGCATGTGGCTTCACAGCACATTCAGTTACTTACCTTTTAAAGGATTTAATCACATTTTTCACAAAATAATCAGATTTAACCAGACCTAAGCCTTGAGCCTCAGCTTCTATCAGTTTGTAAAACACAGAATACTTGGGAGGTACTCAGAATCAAGAATGGTCTTCCCATCACTTTGGTCCCTTGGAGAGCTGTACTCCACTCTCCATTGAGGGAGCTCCTTACCTGGTGGTCTGGTACTTTTACCAGGTCTGGCACCCAGTAGTAACAGCTCCCAGATCAATACTTGTAGATCAAAGATGCACTCATGAATCTTAAAGTATCTACAGTACATCTTAGTATCATACAGCAATAATGTTTTTACAAAGACAAAATGCATGGCACACAGTGTATTATAAAGACCTAGTTACATTTTTGACTAAAGGTCAGTCAGCTTCACTTCAATCCTGGGAAAGTGATGGAAAAAAAAAACCATCAAGGATTCCATCAAATAAATCCATCAAAGAAACCATTTCCAAAAACATCTAGGATGAGAAGATGATCAGGAGCAGTTAGCATGGATTTATGATGGGGAAACCATGCTTTAACAACCTCACAATGAGGTGAGTAGCTCAGTTGGTGGGGTCAGAAACATACATTGTTCCTACCTCAAATTTAGTAAAGTCTTTGCCACTGTTTCCCATAACATCATTATAGACAAACTGACAAAGAACAAGATAGATAAGCAGACAGTGAGGTGGATAGAAACTAGCTGAATTACTGAGCCAACAGGGTTGTGATCAGTGGCGCAAGGTTCAGCTGGAAGTCAGTCACCAGCAGTATATCCCCTTGGTTAGTACTGTGTCCAATGCTGCTTAGCATCTTCACTGACGACCTGGTTATGGGGCACAGAGTATCCTTAGCAAGTTCATAGATAATGTGAAACTGGAGGGAGTTTCTGATCCACCTGAGGGTCATGCTGCCATTCAGAGTGACCTTGACAGCCTGGAGAAATGGACCAAGTAGAATCTCACAGAATCATAGAATAGTTAGGGTTGGAAAGGACCTTAAGATCATCGGGTTCCAACTCCCCTGCAAAAGAGGAAATGTAAAGTCCTGCACCTGTTAAGGAAAAACCACAGGCATCACTATATAGTGGAGACCAAACAGCTGAGAAGGAGAGAAGGACTTTGTTTCCCTAGGGGACTACAAGCTGACCACAAGGCAGTAATGTGTCCATACTGCAAAAAAAGCCAACAGCATCCTGGACTGAATTAGGCAGTGCTGCCCACAGACCAATGGAGGTGATTCTTCCCATCCTCTCAACTACTGAGAGATGTCTGGAGTGATGGGTCTAGTGCTGGGCTACCCACTGAAAGATATGAACTGAGTGGAATGAGTCCAGCATGGAGCCATTGAGATTAAGGAACTGGAGCATCTTCTATATGAGTAAAGGCTGAGAGAGCTGGGACCCATTCAGCCTGCAGAAAGGAAGGTTCAGGATGGATCTCATCAATGTGTGTAAATAGATGAAACAAAATGAAGATGAGGGAGCCAGACTCTTCTCAGTAGGGCCCAGTGACAAGCCAAGAGATCCTGGACACAATAAAACACACAGAATTCTATCTGAATGTGAGACCAAAAGGAAATTGCTGTGAGGATGGTTGAACACTGAAAGAGGCTATCCAAAGAAGCCACAGAATCTTCATCCATGAAGACTTTCAAAAGCTGACTAAGCATGATCCTGAGCACCTGAGGTAGGTGACCCTGCATGAGTACAGGGTGAGACTACCCAACCTCAGGAGGTCCCTTCCAACCTAAATGATTCTATGACAGATTCAGTGAAAACATATTTCATTCATATATTTGATGGAGCATTCACATCCAAACCAAAATGGTCTTAAATTCCATTTAAACCGTAGCTGTTGTTGGTAACAACACAAAGAAAAAACTCTGAATGGCTCAAGCTGTCAGGAGCTTATGATTTATATTTTAATGCATGAATCTGAAATTTTATGTCATTTTAACCAAATTAAATTTTGTTGCAGATTTTATTAGACCATTACCCTCCATGAGCTTTGACAAACCTCTTACAGTGAGTCGTTCATAAACTGGATTCACGTGGCAAGAAATCACAGAAATGTGTTAACTGTGTGAGTACTCCATTCAGTTTGTAAGTCTGCTTAGTCATCTGGAATTATCTAGAAGTAGGGTTTAATACAGACTGCAAAGCAGATTCTGAAAGAACACACTAAATGATTATTATATACCAACTTAAATCCTTTCAAAACCAGGTATATGACTAGCTTCAACTGAAACTCATTGCTACCTTAGACTTTTCTGAACAGGCTGTATCGATGGCCTGAGTCCAATTGCACTACGTTCAACACGGCTCAGTGCCAGGTCCTGCACTTGGGTCACAACAACCTCATGCAATGCTACAGGCATGGGGAAGAGTGGCTGGAAAGCTGCTCAGTGGAAAAGGATCTGGGAGTGCTGGTCTACAGCTGCCTGCATATGAATCAGCTTGTACTCAGGCAGCCAAGAGGACAACAGCATCCTGGCCTGTATCAGCAGTGATGTATCCAGCAGGACCAGGGCAGTGGTTGTGTCCCTGTACTGGGCACTGGTGAGGCTGCACCTCAAATCCTGCGTTCAGTGGACCCCTCACTACAAGAGAGACATTGAGGTGCTGGAGCGGGGCCAGAGAAGAGCAATGGAGCTGGTGAAGGGTCTGGAGAATAACTCTCATGAGGAGCAGCTGAAGGAACTGTTTAGCCTGAAAGAAAGGAGGCTCAGGGAGGACCTTATCACTCTCTACAACTGCCTGAAAGGAGACTGAGGCAAGATGGGCACCAGGGGAGGTTTAGACTGGATATTAGGAAAAAACTTTTCCCTGGAAGGGAAATCCCTGGAGGGATTTAAAAGATGTGCAGACATGGCAGCTAGGGACATGGCTTAGTGGTGGACTTTGCAGCACAAGGTTAACGGTTGGACTCAGCCTTAAAGGTCTTTTCCAACCTGAAGAATTCTATGACTCTATGAATGTCATGCTCTTGGATAGAACAGTGTTTCATGAAGAATAAAACATGGAGCTCGTAATTCAGTAAAATGTATTATATTCTATCATAGTATAAAATATAATTTTGATAGTAATTTTATTGTTGTTGGAGAGACTATCTCTGATGTATTAAGATACATTTGATTCGCTTAAGTGAAAGATCTGTGAACACATTTGCTGCTGCAACTAAATTGATGTTTTCTTCTCTTACCATAACTTTCTATTATTCCTTAATCTTTGTAATTTCTTCAGCAGCAAGTATAAAAAACCTAAGTACTGATCAGAACCACTTTGTGTCAGGGAGAACACACACAGAGGAAAAGGACACCCCATTGTCAGTGGATTTATAAACAAAAAGACATAAAACTGCTGAAAACAAAAATTATAGTTAATGGTCAACACAAGAAAAACTCTTCAGTAGGTGTTCAGCCAGAACATCTTTTATGCAGCAAATGAGTATGCATTGCTATGTAAAACTGAAGTGCCTTAAAAGCTTGAAAAATTACAATGGCATGTGAATGCTGTCTTCTTCAATCATAGAATCATAGAATAGTTAGGGTTGGAAAGGACCTAAAGATATGTAGTTCCAACCCCCTGCCATGAGCAGGGACACCCCACACTAGACCATGGCACCCAAGGCTTTGTCCAACCTGGCCTTGAACACCCCTAGGGATGGAGCATTCACAGCCTCCCTGGGCAACCCATTCCAGTGCCTCACCACCCTAACAGGAAAGAATTTCCTCCTCATGTCCAATCTAAACTCCCCTTGTTTAAGGTTTAACCCGTTACTTCTTGTCCATATTGAGTTTTAGATTTCCAACAGAGCTCTTGTATTTCCAGGACTGACCACAGGAAGAAACAATTTGTCTGGACCAATGCACTGAATTCTCTACGTGACTGTAAATCATCACTTCCATTTCAGACCACTATTGCCAGTGTATTTAAAGTTAAAACTTCTGGCAATTTTCAAGCTGCTCTTTACACATCCCAGCTCTTAGGATCATGGCACATGTATCCTATAGCCGCATACAGGTACGTGGTACAAGCTCAGCTGCTGCCAGAGCAGTGAATTCAGTACTCAATAGCAATGGCTATACCAAACCCAAAAGGGCAGATTGTGTTTCTGCTCTTGGCACTTTCCTGCTGCGTGACAGCCAGAAAATCACTCACCATTTTGTCCCTGAGGCCTCAAATCACAACATACACCTCTGCTATAAAGTACTTAAGCATACAGATGAAAAAAACATGTGATGGACTTAGTTATGCCAATTCACTACCGGTTACATGAAATGAGTGAAGTTCCCAAAAAATGAGCATGCATCAGTTCTGAATTCTGTTCCTGATCAGAACACCGAATGAAGAATATAGGAAAATCTAGAAAGCTCGACTGTGTTAGGAATTGTAGCATCAAATACAGAAGGAAAGAGAATGAGGTTTCTACAGAACGTTGAACTGGCTTCACAGTGACAAAATACCAATTTTGCATCCCATAAAGCTCTGTTATTTTAAATGATATGAAAGGCAGACTTACTGTAAACAAGATATAAGTCCTGTCCACCTACTTAGGATAAAGCTGTCCCCCATCTTACCCTTCAAGCTGAAGGAGGAGAATTAAAAAGAAGAAACAATGCTGAATGAAACATACACCTGCATAGACCTTAAGGAGATGTACACTTCCCTAATCTCCTCCACCTTGCCCAAAGAAAATTTCCACAGGGATCTTTCTATCTTAGTACCAAACTTCCATGCCCAGACATGTATCACAGTCCCTGTAAATTCCTTCTTACAAGGAGTGAAAATGAAATTGTTCTAAGTTCTAGTGGATGTGTTCTTGGGCTTCAAAGCAACTGAATGCCTCGGCCTCAATGTTTCAGAAGAAGCCAACTGTGAAAAAAACACTTCTTACACCTTTAAGTTTGCTGTTCCCTAAACTTAACTGCTCATCTACATCAGGACTGAAGATATTAAACTGCGAAAGTTCAGTGTTTAAAGGCTGTGAAGTGTTAGAAGGTTCTTCTCATGTATCTCAATAGAAAGGTCAAATGAATGCTGGCTGTGCCACGAGTTGAACTCTGCCATGCAGAAATTGGCTGAGTGTAAAACACTGGGTTGAATGTGCATCAGTATCTTTCACCTTACTAAAAGTTGAGAATCCTCTGCCCCTTCTGTTCCTCTAATAGCATGGTTTGACTTACTCCTACTGTGTTGTGCTCTTCATCACTGCATTTTGTACCAATCACACTTCTTGCTATTCATCAGAACTGAACTGTTCCCTCCACACTATGAGAAGTCACAGTGCTTGACAGCCCCCCATTCTACCTGCAACTTTCTCTGCTGCTCTGTACCCGTGAAATGAATAACCTGGGAGTGCTCATCAAGTCACTGCTTTGCTGTCTCAGTCCCGAGCCTAAAAAACGTGACTGAAGTCAATCAAGCAACTGAATTTGAGACTTCTTGGGCACTAGAACTGTTGTAGCTGTGCTCCCCTAAAGCACCCACAGAAATTAAACACTCATATCATCAGCCTATGAATAACTTTTTAATTTAACCTGCTGGACCAGCAGAAGCCACATGAGTGAATTTGTACCAATACAGCACCTGTCCCAAGTGCTAACACAGCACCAGGCTAACTCTCTTTATTGTGCAGTCTTCTGTTTATTAGAGACTTGCTTTAAATTAGCTTTTCAGGTCTTCAGGATATGGCTTATTTCCTTGTATCTCTGCTGGTAGTAATACCTGGTAATAAACACAAGACTAATGTTTGGTAATAAACAATAGTAGAAGCCTGCATGGACCAAAACCGTGTTTCAAGAGCATTTATACTACTTCATATTAAAATATTAGAAGGACAAATCAGGTAATTTAGTTACCACTGAAAGTTGGTTTAGACTTTTCTGACCAAGCACTGAAGAGCAAAACACAGAGTTTAGCTGCCAATTTGTCCTGCTCTGTAAAGCATTTTCACCCACTACCATTCTGCCAATTCATTCCATTAGGATCTGTAACTTACATAGAGGAGAAATGCAATAAAAATAGCAGCAGCAAAAAAAAAAAAAAAAAAAAGCCAATTAGTAGGAATTGCCACAATAACCTTTGTCAGGATAAATTTAAGGTATAAAACTCAGAGATAGTTCCTATGGCAACCACAGGCGCTTGCAAGGTACCATTAATGAGAAATGCAGTATCTGTCACCTAAGAAAGTTGATGCAGCAGCAGTCTGACAGTCTATTTAAAGACCCTGTTTTCTTCCTTGCCCCCTTTTTCAAAGAGCAGCGGGTAAGTGAACTGCTACACAGGTAGCTTTAATACATGTATTTTTCTAATTCTATATTCTCTTTCCACTTCTTCAGTCACTGAACTGTTAAGACCTCAGTGTAAGCTTTATTTAAATGGAGCAGGTTAGATTTACAGATGTTACCCGTGGTTTGCCTACTCTTTGCAAAACAAATATAGCTCACAACTCAAGCCAAAACTCCAAGTAGTAAACGGTGAAGTGTTTCATCGAGGGGCACAAAAATATACAGCCACAGGACCTGGAGTAAAATAACAGTTTTACTGTATTGTGAAACAAGACATTCTGAAACTAAAACAGGTATTTGTAAAAAAATAAAGCGTAGAAATTCTCTTATTTGCCAATACTATGTGCAGCTCTTTAAAACATATATTTATCAGCTGGAAATTATATCAGATAATGACTACTTTTTCCAAAGACCACAAGCAAGTATTCAGTGTGAATAGCTTTAAGAAACAAGGTTTCTCCTTTTTCTACACAAAGTCCATTTCAATTTCCATTTCTAGTGCTTACAAAAAAAGAAAAAGCCAATTTCAAACCTGCCCCATGACTGGATAGTGACAGGGCTTTGAGCAGCCTGGTCTAGTGGAAGGGGTCCCTGCCCATGGAAGGGGGATTGGAACTGGATGAGCTTTAAAGATCCCTCCCAACCCAAACCATTCTATGGTTGAGGGATATCAAAGTACACATGTGGATCCATGTGGACGTCCGTCCATGTGGATGGACTTTCCCATATTCTAAAAAACTAGTCTAGGTGAAAGTGTTAAGTCAACTAGGCCAGAACCACAGGGATACACTTGGTTTATACACAGTGTCAGGCACTGTTCCTACCCTCACTATTAATGCAGATACTGTTCACTAAAACTTTCTCTGCGTACCGCTTGAAGTTCCTTTCTCATCAAGTCTGGTTTTGTTCATACAGAACTGAATCTTCATGTAGTAGAAGGACCCTACTAGAAGGATCTTCTTTATGAGCTTAGAAATTATTATCAATAAATTATTACTAAACTCTATTTTTTTACCTTTATTAGTCCCAAAGAGGCAGCTTCTCCCCTTTTAAACACTGCAAATAAAATACTAAAATACTTGTCTAAATAATTCATCACCTAAAACCAAATCACTTGAGAACACGCTGCAAAAACCAGATCAATGGTAGCTCGTGATTTTCAACCCATGAAATGTGGTCTTGACAGCTCAGGAGCCAAGCTTCTGCACTGGCGTTAGCAGGTGTTAGATCTCCTTGAAGCTGAGCAAGCTCTGCCAACTCCCTGGGAGTTCAACTCATTAGCACCCTTTGGATATAAAAGATAGGGCTGAGAATAAAGATTCCTTGATGAGGTAAACCTGGAAGGAAACTCTGGTGATCAGTGTGTATAATTGACATTTTAGGCCCTCATTTGTCAAAGGGGAAGGTTTAGCTGAGATACATCCATGGCTGGGATGTTACCACACGTGTTTCACAGCAACTATTAACAGAATTAATGTTCTGCCATGGGTTCTGTGGAGCTGACATATCTTTCAGTTTGAACTGACAAAAAAAATAAAGGCAACAAATAAACCCTTCAAGAAAAATACAGATGACCTAGTAAAGTGTTATAGCAGGTGTAATTTAGAGAGAAAAAATTCCTCATGCAAGCAATGACTCAGCAGGTCCTTTCCAAAACAAGCTTAGTTTCTGGAGGCTTATATGGCAAAGAAGAAACAGTATTTTTAACTCTATTTAAGGCATGCAGCCACACTAAACCACTGGCCAAACTTTCTTCTGTTATACTGAGTTTATCCAGTTTCAATACACACCTGAATTTATCCAGATTATAACTTTTAATTTTTGTCACGGAATTTATAATGCTTTCAGTTGACTTTAAAAATAGTAAAGCAAAGATTGCTGTTGATACTTGTCCACTGCTTTCCCCTCTCACCTGAAGGTCAGGCCTACAATTCCCTGACTGACATCAACACAAGCCATGGGAAAGCAGACTATGAAAGAGGAGAATATAAACAACTGAGGAATAGAGAAACAAGAGTACTAAAAGAATGTGGAACAGCGCCTGCCATTGTGAGGAAACCACTATTCCAACCCCAAATTATCTAGTACAAACAGGCTCCAACCCATTACCAGCTCGTCTCCTTAAAGCTATGCTTCAGCAATGGAAATCCTGCATCAGCTGCACATGTGGAAATACCCCAGAAACCTTCAGGTCAGGAGTCAGGAAGAGATCTGCAGACAGTAGCAAAACCTTCACCAAGAAGTAAATAATTTAGTTTGTGAAGATAAGAATCAATAAACCAGTTTCCATTTAACCACCTTACCAATACTTAATCAGACAGCAAAACTTTAATCCCATAATTGAAAGCAGGGGAAAAAAGATACTACCAAACATCTTGGGCTATCAAACATGAAGTAGTTTTATAATTCATTCTTCCATTCATATATGCTTGCTTTTATTTTCTCCCACCCCCCCCATGTGTAACAGTATCTCCATTCACCTCTCCTATTAGGTTTGTTCCCTTTTGCAAATGTTTTCTTCCTAGCACTTCCTTTCAACTTAAATATTTTTCAAGTATCACCTTCTCGTTTGGTGAGGTTGTACCAAAGTGAAAACATCCTACCCCATGCTGATTGCATCTGCTCAAAAAGATGGTGCTTTTCTAGTCAACTACTATTGAGCCATATGCAGCATTTCACAGATGTATTAAAACCTGCATCCAGTTCCTAAGAGTTAAAACACAGCTCTGAGCTCATTCACTATTTAAAGTACAGATTCTTCTTCCACCCTGTTCATCACCGTGCCTTTATTAAGGCTGAAGTTCACCTGCCAATTCATCATCTTGCCCTTCTGCAGTCACTCACAGTCAGATCCCTCTTTATGGTCCAGAGTTCACTATCAGTTTACTGGGACCTTCCCAGCCCTCTGCTCACTCCTTTTCCCACCCAGTTTCCAAGGAGGCTGAGCAGCTCCTGGCTTAGCCCAAACCCCAGAAGGGCTCCAGTGATGATGTGATCTCTACAAGTGATCATTCACTCTTCCATCACCTTCCTCTTACCCAATTAACAACTTCCCCTTTGTATCCCACAGCAGCTTGGATTCTCGATCAGCCTTTGGTGGGAAGCTCTGTCACATGTCAATAATTATATTACCCTGAAGCTTGTTAGCTCCTTAACAGAACTTCACTGGATTTATAAGCTACACCTTCCCTGCATAAAACCATGTTTAATCTTTTCCAATTCAGCCCATTTAAACAACTCAGCTGTACACAAAACATACTGAAATAAACCTGTAATTAACCTTCTCTATTACAAGTCACTCTCTTTCCTGAGGGTTCCCACTTATGATTCAACATAATAAATCTGGAATGTTTCCATAATCTCAGGATCTTTCGTAGCCCGAAAGCACTATATAAGACAAGGAGTAACTTTAAAAGTGTATACGGAAGTATATATGGAACTTCTATATATTAAAAGTATATACTAAAAGTATATATTGAAGTTTTAAACACTACACAGAAATCAAAGTACTACAGGATTCAGATTTACAGTTCCTCTCCCTAAAGCAACAATACTTCAGAAAGGCAGAAAATGAAACAACTCCACAGATCCTGGTTGAGAACTGTCTATTATTCTTTAAAAATCCAGAACTAGAGCAGAATTCTTCATTTTAATTACAGATGTCAACAGTAAGAAAACAAAACAGAAGCAGTATGCATTTTCAGTAACTGAATAAACTTGCTTCAAATGCTGCATTGTGAACTACAAGCATACCGAGATAACATGGGTAAAGCTCTCCCTTGGGAAGATCCAGCCTTCAAGAAAGTGAGCTGGAGTGGAGAGACAAAGTGAATGAAGAGGGAAGATTATGGACTTAACATGACCCCACTCCCTGACCAGATTATGCACTTCTATAGGGCTAATCATACCTTGTATTCAAACTTAGCAGAACTTAGCAGTTTGGGGGTTTTTAATGTAGAATATATAAATCCTTGCATTACTCCAAAGAAGGAATCAATGTTTTGCCTATGATCCCAGTTAGTACAGTAGCATCAGGAGAACAAAGAGAAAACAAAGACTCCAGCTTCTAGAGACACCTTTGTCACTGCAAAATGAAAATGTCATAAAAAGCCAGGTTTCTATACTAGAGCCTTTCCACAACATCTTTCAGTGATCTTTTCAGATCACTGTTGGTTTAGCTTTTGTTTCCAGTTAATGAAGGAAGAAGTAAATGGATGTCAATACTGAAGAATAAATTCAAGCTGCTGAAGTGCTGATTTCAAATGACTGTTCCCCTTGAAGGAAAGACTCATAAACCAGCTATTTTAATTACACTTTTGATCATCTAAGATAAATTAATAGGAATTTGGTATTTTCATTTCCAACTTCAGAAAATCTATGCTGTGCCATCATGATATTTTACAGAACATCAGAGAGCAGGCAGGAAGCCAAATCAGTGCAACATCAGAGTGCAACTTTAATAAATTCTTTGGCTATTAAAGCAGACGTAACTGGCAGCCACTCAAGACAATCTTCTTTCATCCCATTAATGCAGTCACCATGTCACCACAGCCACAAAACACAGCAAGTGCTCCTAAATACAGACAGGGCTGTAGGCTAAATGAATCTATTTATCTAAGGATATCGATCAAACCGGGTGTGACCCGGAGCTATACCTACACCCAAATGCTCACTCTTACTGGCAGCATGAACAAAAATGTCCTGAAATGTGTTAGGTGTCTTTTTCCCCGAAAAAATAGATGATGGTTAATTAGGAAATGGACTAAAACTATTCAGTTATCTTCACCATTTGAACCTACAACCTCTAAAGGTTCTGCTCATCCAGATATCCTTCACTTCTTATTTCCAGTCTCCAAGTACAATATTAGATTAATTCATTAGGAAAATAAATTCCACAGCATTTTTTTGTCTGTTAGGTGAATGTACAAGGCACCAGGTTTTAGGTGTGAGTAAAAAGAAAGAGTAATGTGTCTAACCGGGCCTATGACAGAGAATCATGCAAACACGCTCTTCTCCCAGTAACTCACTACTTAAAGTAACTTATGAGTCTGGAGGCCATGAGCCATACCATAAACTGGAACTATGCCACCTGTAACAGCAGAAAAATAAAGGAAGAAAGGCTAAGGTAAGGAATTTGTCCTCTGGAAAAAGAGACAGAATAGGATAAATGCCGCAAAGACAGAAAGTCATAGAGGACAAAAGAAAGTGATGGATGAACCAATTCATATGGGCATGTGCCCATAACACTGTTGGCTTTGGGAAGAATGAGCCATGCCAACTGTATTAATAGAGCTGCAGATAAGAGCTGGCACCTCTTTTTACCTTGTGGTTGTCTATCATTTGACTTTGTGTTCCTAGGTTTCCAACTTGGAAACTTTCTAACTTTACTAAAAGAGGAGAGACAGCAACAGCCTATCTCAGGGGTGCTGACCACAGAGGTCAGGACAGAACAGACATTTTGACCGAGTTTCATCTCACACAAATACTGACAAACACCAGTAGAAAAAAACAATGTTGGTTAACACTATTTACCTGTCTCCTTGAACATTCAGAAAATCCACTAAAAAGAACAGACGAACCCCAAATTTCCACTGAATCATTTCTTCCAGTGAATACTGGTATTTCTTATTTAATGAGGAGAATAATGCCCAGTGAAAAGCTGGTAACATTCAGCTTCTTTCTCCACTATTGATCCATCCTCCATCTATGTTGAAACACGGATTTTCCATAAACCACAATATGAATCTACTGGATTGAGTAGGTGTGAATTGAGGGCAAGCACAAGCCACGCAACTATGACTTCCTTCAGGAAGCATTATTTTTAACTCTTTAGCTTGTGATTCCATTGTTCTCTAACAAAAGAAAATAATACAAATTTTCTTACATTCTTACTTTTTCTTCCACAAATATTGTACAAAAATGAACCCCCAATAAAAAAAGCATTGTATTCAGCCAATTTTTATTGGGTCTGCACTTTGTCAAATGCTCACACCAATGTGCCGAGCACCCAAAATCTTAAATTGTCTCCAAAGTATTGAAAAAAATGAAGAAAAAAGTTTTTGTTTCTTCTGTTAAAAAAGGAAGGAAAAACAAAACCCCCAAACCTTATTTTGTCAATAATTTCTAAATCTGAATTCTGAAACCAATTATTCTTTTTCAGAGACAGATTTTGAACCTTCCACTTTCTACAACCTGTGATCTACTTCCGATTGAAGGGGAAAACAAAGATGATTATTTTGGAATTTGAGTGATTTATAGATCATATAAAACCAGGATAGCAAAATTATGTTAAACCTGTGTGATATTTTGTATACGGGCCAACCTATTTAGCCATGTTTATGACTACCCCATTAAACTTAATAAATTCTGTCAGAGACAAACTTGACCTGCATTCACAAACCTCCCGTCTTCCTAACTGCATACACAAAACACTTGAAATAGCACAAATTGGGACTCCTGAGGTTAAGACCATGTTCAAAGAGGTCAGAAAAATTGCCATGCAGGCTAGATGCGGCGAGTTAGTCACCCCTGATTCAGGAAAACAGTCAATTCACTCAGACCTCATTCTGAAGAAGTGGGAAGAGAAAAATCATCTTATGAGAAGTCATATACTACCAAAACAAGTGCCTTCCCAATGTAGCATCCTCCAACTGATATAATCAATACATTGAGCTGGGGAAAGAGAGTGGAGAAACACCTATGAGACAAACCTGAGAAGCCTACCCAAGGGGAAGGCTCCATATCATCAACTAGAGAAGGGATGTTTATCTGTGTTTCAAATACGTGCGGTTTTGACAAAACCAGAAATGCTAAATTCAAATGCAAATCATAGGAAAGAGATTCTCTTGCACATTCAATCTCCCCAGGGAAGTGGTAGATTCTCCAACACCGGACACTTTTAAGATTTGGCTGCACAGTGTGCTAGGCCACCTAGTCTAAGTCATGCTTTCCCAAAATAGGTTGGACCAGATGATCCTTGAGGCCCCTTCCAACCTGGGATTCCGTGATTTGATGATCGCCTATGGAAATATGCCATATCTATTGAGAAAAAAGGATGATCTTGTCCAGGGTAATGGTTGGACTTGATGATCTTAAGGGTCTCTTCCAACCTAGTTGATTCTATTATTCTACAACTCCATTGCACTGGGGAGGATCTCTTCCAACCTAGTTGATTCTATTATTCTACAACTCCATTGCACTGGGGGGGAAACGGAAGGAGGAACAGGCATCTATTCATGTATTTACTGCTGTAAAAGCTACAAGGGTATTTGTTTTCCCATCATCAATTACAGCAACAGAACACTGGAAAACGTCTTACTGTTGGAAAGTGCAGCAATTGCAGGCAGGTCTTTGCCAAATTTCACTGAGGACACTTTAGAAGCAGTCGGCTTCTTTGCCATGCCTTCTCTGTAAGGGAGACTGCTGAACACTGACAGCGCCTGAGGCCTAGAAATCTCTTAGACATTTCTAGCTGTATTCACAGAAAGCTCAAAGCTCAATTTTTCTTGGTGTCCTCACCTCCCTTAGCCTTTAAAAAGAGTCCTTGTATCCACGCAAATTTACAGAATACATTAATAATCCCTTTTAAATTTTGCTGTGCTTATCAAACTGAAGTCGACATCTATGATATTTTCATAAATTATGTGTGCCTTTTACCACTTGATCTCCTTTTTCTTATAGCAGTGTGTGCAGAGTGGACTTTCATAATTCTCACTTCTTATTCTCTTCGCCTATCCTGTGTTGGGTTTCTGCAGTACACTCACACTGAAGACTTCCAACCACAAGCGATCACCTTCCTTTACACTTCACCAAAGGATCAGAATCAAAGAAGAGCTAAGGTTGGAAGTGACCTCAAAAGAGCATCCGGACTAACTTCTCACCACAAGAATGACCCTTTTGCAAAGAAATTCCTTGAGTGCTGTAACTATAAAGCAGTCCCAAACTGACATTTCTCCTTATTATTCCTTCTATTGCCCTTTACCTTTATTTTACATTGTTTATTACTTTGCCAGTGTAGATTTTTTGCATATTCCTCCTGTAACTTTTCCAATATTTTCACAGTGCTTTGTAATGTATATGAACGTTAGAACTGGACCATACCGTGGATCTGACCAGTGCTAGATAAATCACCCTCCCCTACCCAAACATTTCTCCCCTACCCTCTCCAATTTCTTTGCTAAAAATAGCTAGTTATTCAGTCAAAATGATGTAGTATATATTTAAAAATTGATTTGGCTATTAGTAAAAAATGGCAAGCCTTAAAAAACTTAGATGTGAATTTAAAAAAATATCAAATTAGGACAAAAGAAAGACAATTACCCTGAAAACAGCACATGATTTTCATGTTTTAGTTAATAAAAACTTTAGTACTATTTATTTGACTTGAAGGTTATCTCAGAAGGATGGATTTAATATGAAGACCCAGAGAAATTGCTGTGAAATTTTATTTTCTCTTGATGACAGCACATAAAGCCTTAGTCAGAGCAGCTTTGTCTTCAAAGCATAAACTGTAACAGCAGTGTAAGGAAAAAATCATTAATCTCTCATATAGACAACATGCCTTGTCATAAACAAACACACAAATTAGGCACTGACTCGGCAGCTATGAGAAATCACAATTGTGATTTACTTACACAGCGACAATAAATTTATTAAGGAAACTTCGGTTTAAAAAGGGGCAGAACTTTTAATTCTCATACCCTTTGGAAGAGGACTTCTTGCAAAATGTTTCCAATATGTATAGGCAGTGTTAACTAATACTGCACATACTGCAGTACCCCAGGCCTGTACCAGTGATGGTATCCAGAACTTCAGGGCTACTTATTATTCTCAAGGAAACACAGCTCTCAAAATATTTTAGATGGTATTCCAGCATCTAGTGGAGAAGATCTCTTTGTGGTGGAGAAGATGCCTGAATCATTAAGAAATACTTCACAGCTCCTCATGACTGACACCTGTTCTTACCCAGGTCCTGTTTGCTCTTGATTTCTTAACTCCTCACTCCAGTCCCAAGCTTTAATTCCTCTGGTCCTCACATCAACGTCAAAAGAGTCTGAAAACTTTAAACTGTAACAGTTTCACATCTACAGCTACCAACTTTGGAGTCTCATCCACATGGAAGACCTTAATAACTCAGTTGTGTTGTACTACAAGGATAGATGAGAGGATTGATCTACTCAGACCATCACCATGATAAATCTTCCAGTGATGATGATGTTTGCCACTCCCAAATGCCAGACACACCGTGCACAGAATGGAAATGTAAAGGCAGTGCAGGGTACACTGTACAAAATAAGATACCCTGGGGCACATAATGAGATAACATCTATTACCATAAATTATGAAGTGATTTACGCATAAATGAGGGTTGTCATGAAAATTAATTTTAATGGTTTGATAATCAAGTAAGAAACGCAATAATTACCATACCTAAGTTTTTCAATATATCAAAATCACTGCTAGAGGCAACACTTTTTTGTTAACATACCTAATACAGCTCCCCCCCAGGAGCTGTCTGCCGTATCCTTCCCTTTCAGAACAGTATGTTGAATGCCACATCACCATGCTAAACAAGTTTAGTTTCTCTGCTGATTACATTCAAAACATTCCTATGGTTATAGCAAAGCCACTTCAACAGCGTGTAATATGACTGCTTCAAGAAACAGCTTTGCAGACAGGTGACCTCACTAATCTAGAAAAATGTCTGAAGGCTGAACTTTCTAATAATATATATCACAGAACCTTACCATCACAGAATCTTGGAATGGTTTGGGTTGGAAAGGACCTTAATACTCATCCAGTTCCAAACCCCTGTGATTGGACACCTTCCATTAGACCAGGTTGCTCCAATCCCCACCCAGTGTGGCCTTGAACACTGCCAGGGATGGGGTAGCTACAGCTTCTATGGGCACCCTGTGGCAGAGCCTCACCACCCTCACAGTACTTGTTCCCCTCATCATCACGTGAATTATATTCACCTGCATAGATCAACAATGCATGTTGACATCACAGTGTGGTATATCAAACATATTTGCAACTAACTGAAGATGTTACCAACATCTTAGCATCACTTCCATCAGACGCAATTCAGCAGAGTACCTTCTCTGGCAACTTTTTGTCAGGACAAAAGTTGTCCAATGTATTTTACTGCGTTTATTAAAGCTTAAAAAAAAGAACTATTGCAGATGTAAAGCAGCAAAAACTAACTTGATTTTAAACCTAGCTTTGTAATGAACCTTCTTGCACCTCTCTTTTTATTCAACATTCAACAGGAGAGGGAGAGCAAATTGCATTTCTTCTCTTTTCCAAATGAGCCTTAGTTCTCTCTTCTCCCCACAATCTTCTGAAAGGAGCTCAAAGCAAAACATATCACTACTTCTCCCACAATGGGACACAAAGGAACATTTCAAAGCATACAGAAAACAAAAAGGGCGGTGGGAAGATCACTTCATAATTAATTAACATCTTGGGATACAGGGAAAAAATGAAAGGCTGATCCTTTCCATTTGTATGTCTGCAGAACATAGAACGATAAAAGACAGAAAAATGAATGAACAAAATTATCTCTAAACCCAAATTATCATTTCTTACCCTAAAACAACAGGGAGCCAAGCATGTGTTTCTCTATTCTAAAATAGAGGGAAAATAGCATTGCTTCTGAGAACAGTTACAATGCACACACGAAACATTCCCAATCAATAGCTTTAAAATTACAGGAAATTGTAAGCTAAAGGTTTTCTGAGAGCTAAAATTATAATCTTCACTAGTCAGTGGAATAATCTGACAGTACAAAAAGAGGCATATATTTTCCAGTTAGTATTTTAACAGCCTAGAGAATGTCACTTTTCCTTAATTGTATAATACCATTTTTCATACTGCATGCAGTTTTACCGTAGCAGCTATTATTACCCTATCTTTCAATTAATTGAAGTAAACTGAAGTCTTTCAAGTAAAAAAAGTGTGCAGTGTTCTACACATTCGATCCCTTTTACATAAATACAGATAAACTGGAGAAAAAGAGGGAGCTGGAACACACCAAGTAATAAGGCTGATACCAGGGACTGCCCTGCACAGACCCAGCAAGATTTGAGAGTGCCAGTACTGATCTGTTGATGATCCCAGACTTTTCATGGCATTTCTCATTCCATGTCCTCCTCATTTCCAGCACCATGGCCAATTATATACCTTCATTATAAATCAAGTATGCTACGGAGAGTGCTTTAATAAGTGTAGCATCCAGAACCTTCCATCACTATGCTTCATCTTACATAAAAGCAACGTAAGAATCCCCTGCAAATTCCCTTTCACCAGGCACAAGGGAGCAAAACCTGTATTCTACAGTGACGGCTCCATAATACAGAAAAGAGAAGCAACACATCAGAGGCTTCCAAGTTGGTTCACCTTCTAAATATACAAAGTGGGAAGCAAAGAGGCAAGCGTAAGCAGGATGCAGCATTATCCTTCTTTGTAGGTCTGTAGGCAGAGAATATGAAAACACATCTAGTCTGCAGCAATAAACACAGAAATGAAGAAAACAATTTCCTGCTATCTACACTTTGTCAGGACAGGAGATTTCAAAATGATGGTGATGAATGGAAGGAGTGTAAATTACAAAGGAAGCCAGCACGACCAAAGCTGGCAAAAAAAAGTGGAATGAGGAAAACATTAAGAATGAGGATGGAATCCAGAAGGTACAGGGAAGGGGAAAAAAAGCCTGAACTTCAGAGTCTTTCTTTAAATATTAATCAGATATTAAGAAAAATCAATCTCCAAAGGAAAAAATATGATAAAAGGAGTATCTAAGAGCAGGCCTTGCGGACAAGCATTGTGTATTTGGACTGAAGAGAAAAGCAAGCTGCTGAGAATGTCCGTCCTATGTTAAAAAGGAAAGGTCTGGAACCGTTGATCAAAAAAAGGGGAAGATTTCTGAATTTTAATTTCTTTTTTCTTTTGGTAAAATAATCCAAAGCCCTTTGCTAGAAGAGGAAAGCTCATTTTAAGGCCCAGTGTATGTTCCAGCTACGTTTCTGTAGCAGATCCATCAGAACCAAAACTCAATTTCTGATCAAAATCAGAATTAAAACTCTAATATACACAGGAGCTATATATACATCACTACAGTTAAAACCAGTCATCATTTAAGAGGTAGGTAACAAAAGAGTTTAGAGCTGATAAGAAATCCCATGCAATTTCTAACCAAGGGTCAAACAAAACAATTTGCACTAAGAATAAAAATCACTAATGTTAAAAGGTTTAAATACTTGCAACAAATACACAATCAGCCTTGATAAATGACTGTATCAAAAAACTTATTGCAAGGGTTTACATCCATTGCAATATAATGATTTAAAGATATTAAAACTGAAATTCTTAAAACCACAGGAAAATAAAAGTAATTCAATCCAGGAGATGTAAAGTAATCTTACAAGCTTATTGCAGCATTACTTCTATTCGTTACACATTGTCCAAAAAACTCAGAGTGAAAACTTTCAGTTTATCAAGTACAAAAATGATGTGAAATAGCAACAGGCATAAAACCAAAATTACAAACCGATTTTAACTGCAAAACAGGTAAGAACATGAATGTTCTGGTGAGTATTTAGACTGCTTTATAAAAAAAAAAAAAGAGAGAGAGAAAAAGGCAATTCTTTCTACCTAAAAGGAACAAGCACTGTATGTTACTCATATTTTTGTCCATTCCTTGATAAAGTAAAATTGAGACTATTCAGCTTTGCTTTGAGTCGATGTACTTGTCGTGGTTGTGCTTTTCGAGTCACTAATGCAAAAAGCTTTCTAAATGTGCTGCTAACATTGCCTATTCTGTATTTCTTTTTGACAATTGCATTCCTTCAATTGATGGGGGTTTACTTTGAACTTATTATTTAGACTAAGATTTAAAGACTTAAAAGTATTGCCCTTTAAATAAGCTCATCAATTTCATCATTTAACTGCAGCAGAACTCTCCCAAAGAAGAGAACTGTGCAGAGATAGCCTATGAGCAAATGGAAATGTTTCCTCTTTCACATTTTCACCTTTTTAAGATGAAAATGCTGTTATCAAGATGCAATGATCATTAAAGGAGATAAGCCAAGTAACCTAGGGTACAGCCAGCACTAGGAGACCTAGGTAGATATATCATGGCAAATAGTGGTTATACTTAGCTACAAAATGACCTTTACCATCACCATAGCAGGGCTGTAAGAACCAATACAGAAACCAGCCTACTTAATGTAAAATACTTTTTCCACTGAAATTGTGATTGCTTTTTCAATTCTGTTTTTCTTTCCTGCAGTTTCCTTTCTACAAAAACTAATGAAACAGCTGGGGAACCACATACAGACTATTTAATACTGGGAAAGGATAATAAACTAGTGAGAGCAGGTTTTAACTACATCCAGAGCACACTAAAAATATATTAAAACATTCTATAAAGACAAGTTGAGCAGTACACCTCAGAACCAACTGTATTTTCTTATTCTCAGTTCTACTGGATTCATAGTCAGAATAAATTCACTTGAGATACTGCCAGAATTCATTGATGCACCTCCGAGAAAGTAAAACTCATATTCTTTGACATTTGTACAATGTTTAAAAAAGAAAAATAGGTCCTAAACATCATCAATTATGTATAAATAAATAACCAGGTTAAACCAAGGGCTGTTTTAATACTGAAAGCACTTACCGCTGACACTCCCCAGAATGCAGAATTAAATCTTCGTTATTCCTAGCACTGATAGTCAACTCATGCTCTGTAGAATTGAAGACATCTAGAAGTAGATGGCACTGCCGAGTGCTGTTCAGATGGGGGGAAAGAAGAATGGCACAATTTCAGTAACACAACACAAAATTATTATACATATATCAGAATTAGTATTTATACATAAATAAAAATATGTATCACACAATCACAGAATGGCTGGGGTTGGAAGGGACCTTAAAGTTCATCTAGTACCAACCCGCTGCCATGGGCATGAACATCTTCCACTAGACCATGTATACAGCATCACAGAATCATAGAATAGTTGGAGTTGGAAAGGACCTTAAGATCATCCAGTTCCAACCCCCCTGCTGTGGGCAGGGACACCTCACACTAAATCATCTCACCCAAGGCTTCGTCCAACCTGGCCTTGAACACTGACAGGGATGGAGCATTCACAACTTCCCTGGGCAACCCATTCCAGTGCCTCAGCACCCTCACAGGAAAGAACTTCTTCCTTATATCCAATCTAAACTTCCCCTGTTTAAGTTTTAACCCATTACCCCTTGTCCTATCACTACAGTCCCTAATGAAGAGTCCCTCCCCAGCATCCCTATAGGCCCCCTTCAGATACTGGAAGCTGCTCTGAGGTCTCCACGCAGCCTTCTCTTCTCCAGGCTGAACAGCCCCAACTTCCTCAGCCTGTCTTCATACAGGAGGTGTTCCAGCCCCTGATCATCCTCGTGGCCTCCTCTGGACTTGTTCCAACAGTTCCATGTCCTTTTTATGTTGAGGACACCAGAACTGCACACAATACTCCAGGCGAGGCCTCATGAGAGCAGAGCAGAGCAGAGGGGCAGGATCACCTCCCTTGAGGTATGCAGAAACATTATGAGGTATGCATTCACATATATGTTGATACACTTCTCCAATTAAAATATTATCTTAGTCTTTCACTGAAATAATAGTATTTTTAGTGAATAACTGAATAATATTTTTAGCGAATAATAATTCTAGTGAATAACTTTTCTAATAACTGAGTATTATTTTTACTAAAACTAGACAGAAGTGTATAGCCTAAAAGAGAAGTTCTATGACAGTTACAACCTGCCCAATATTAAGCCCCATAGCATCTGAATTCTCATTCATTTCTATCAAAAAGCCACAGATTTTTTCAGTTCTCTGAGCTTTCACATGAAAGAGATTTATTATTTCAAATTACCTTGACAATATCTTGTTAAGAATAAATTTACAAGAAAAAATTTAAACCCTTGCCCATTGTCAGGGAGAAATTCCATTTACAATAGCTGGTTTCTCTACAGACCAAAACAAGCTGCCAACTCGAGTACTTTTCCATTAGAGCAACTACTCTGAGAAAACGCTGTCCCTTCTGTAAGAAAAAGGCAAACACAGGCACCTCTCACAGTGTTTATTTTTCAGTTACTACTCTTCAAATACAAATTTCCTTAGAAACATTCAGGATTAATAAAACAACCGCATTTTTGGTCACCTTAGGAAATAACAAACTGATAAAGCCACAGAGAAGAAACTTCATGGTAAATTTTTATTCTTATTTCTAAACTTTTCTTTATGAAAATATGCACAAATAACAACAGAACCAGAAAGTGAAATGTCACAGACAATCACAGAGCTGCAATAGAACCATAGAATAGTTTGGGTTGGAAGGGACCTTTCAAAGGTCACCTAGTCCAAATCCCCTGCAATGAAGAGGGATATACTCAACCAGATCAGGTTGACCAGAACTACATCCAGACTGGACTCGAATGTCTCCAGACTGCTTAATCAGTCTACTCTGAAATTCAAAACTCCCTAAGAAGCTACTTAAGTATTCAAGGTTGGATGAGGCTTTGACTGAGGAACCTGGTCTAGTGGAAGGTGTCCCTGTGAATGGCAGAATGGTTGGAACTAGATGATCTTTAAGGTCCCTTTCAACACAAACCAGTCTATGATTCTATGACTAACAACAAATATTCCAGCCTTAAGCATCACTACAAATTAGCTTTAGCTATCAACGTCTTTGACGTTTAAATGCACATATAACAAAATTAGGTGACATTGTGAATTATAGTATAAAATAATACAGCCATTGCACAAAGACTATGGATCATCTCATCCCATATAACTGCTATCAGAATCAGTAAGTAGAGAAAAGTATCTTGTAGTTGGTGAAGCAGAACTCACAAGCAGCATTAATCTGAGAGAGTTCATTTGGAACCAGAAGTTTCCATAAAGGGAAGAAAGAGGAGTATGCTGCTGGTAAGCTGAGTCATCAGAGCCATCCTTCCAAAAATATGCATATTCAAACTAAGTAAGCTACAGTTTTGTGCCTGAGGCAACCAAGTATATTTATCCTCTTGCATAATAATTTACAATCAAACACCAGCCATTCCAAAGGCAATTACACTGAAGAGGAGCAAGAGTTTAAGAACCGATCTCCTACTTTGGAAACAGGTTCTCTGGTTCATAATACAACTCTCTTCCAAAAAAAGAAATGAAGAGACATCCTTTTCAGAGCATATACAAGAAGACCTGTGCTGCTAGCTTGCAAACCCTTGAGACTGGAACACTCATAGGACAAGTACAGGAGTTTAAGGTTCAGGTCACAAAAGTGATAGCAATGTCACACACAGTCAGGCACTAAATAACAAGCAAGCACTCCTTGGAGGCAGTGGTCCATCTCTTGGCAAAAGTAGAAAGCAGAAGTGGGGGTGGAAGCTTTTTTATACACATTTTCAGGGGTTTCACTCTCTTTGGGTAAAACCCCAGTGAATACTGAATAGAGAGAAGGCGGCATGAGGGTAGCTGGGTGACTAAAGCCTGTGTCAAAACTCAAGAATTTAGAAAATACAGGGAGTCATAGCTCATATTAGAAACTCCCTTCCTCAACAGTTCACATGAAAGAAGTAACTGGAAGAGCAGTATCTGAGTCTGTAGCTACCCTGTTACCAGTAAGGAATGAAAGAGAGAGGGAGAAAAAAACTCTGGCTTCTATCTCATCACTGGGGCAGTGGGATAAAACCTGTAAAACAACTTCTGCCCCTGCAGCAGACATGAAGTTATGAGAGAATCACAGAATGGATTGGGTTGGATCTTAAAGCTCATCCAGTTCCAACCCCTGCCACGGGCAAGGACACCTTCCACTAGAGCAGCTTGCTCCAAGCCCCTGTGTCCATCCTGGCCTTGAACACTGCCAGGGATGGGGCAGCCACAGCTTCTCTGGGCACCCTGTGCCAGCGCCTCAGCACCCTCACAGGGAAGAATTTCTTCCACGTATCTAATCTAAATCTACCCTCTCCCAGTTTATGATCTGCAAAAGCAGCTTCTGCTAAGACTATGTTTACAAAATTCCTTATGGAAGGAATTTTATCCCATAGGAAAATCCAAAAATTGCCTGAAATAACACTCGAGCCTTCTGCAGTATCTTTTGGCAGCAGAAAGAAAGTTTTGGAAATAAAACAATTCATGCCATAAATACAAAGCACCTATATAAGCAGCAGCTCTTCAGGACTAAACAGCATCCCTAATACTAAAATGTCCCAAATATGAACTCCTGGACTATGCAGTGAGAATTATTCATCAGCATGACATTTATTTGATCCTCTTCAATCACTACACAAAATAGACATATAGGGGAAATCATTCTTTCCTTTTCAAATTTTAGTTCATTCTCCAGGAAAATCTTTAAGTAAAAAAAATAAAAATAAAAATAAAAAGTTTGAGAATTATTACGGGACTTTGAAAACTTAGAAGAATAAGATGTAGAATGGTTGAAGGTAACATAAAGAGTGCAGAAAAAGATAGTACTGGCCATTCAGAGTAAGTACAAGATAGTATCAAAGAGACAATTAGAGCAAGGAAAACCACAGACAATTAAAGGTTACGAAAATCTTTGAATTAAAATTGCAATTAAATTGAATTAAAATTCCCAATACTGGAAGCTGCAGCCACGTAAGCAAACCAAGACAAAGCAGAAGCTCTGGAAAATTAGAGGTAACGCTATAATAAAGTTAAAAAGGAAGCAAGAAACCCTCAAGTTCTAGAAGAGGAATTTGCTGAAAGGCAGCATGATTTGTTTGGTGGGGTTTTTTTAACATAGAATCATAGAATCATTAAATGGTTGGGGTTGGAAGGGACCTTAGAAATGCTAAAATCAATTGGACTGTGTAGAACACATGATCCTGAGTTACAAGCTCTGTGAAAGTGACTGTTCAAGGAAAAGAAAGAATGAGCAAGAAAGCCAAATTAACGATTTATGTAAATTTTCACTACAGCTGAACTTACAGGAGGTGAGATAGGAATTAAAGAACCTATCTCAAAATGGCAGGAAATGGGATTTGAGAGGCAAATTTATATTCATGCACATGTGATAAAGGAACTCCAGCATGACTTTGCTGGACTTCAACATGTAAGTCCAGTCAGCAATGTGTTACTTACTTAAACTAAGCTTTTTACCACAGACAAACATTACCTTTCTGTTAAGGACTTTAAGGTAATTAAGGACATTTCAGACCATTAACCCTGCCCTCCGTAATACATAATTAATTAAAACAAAAAAGTGTGTAAGCTTATAAAAAACTTAACATACTCAAAATAATAAATGTATCTAAAAGATGATTAATTTATAGCCCATAATGGCTTACCAACATTTTTGGCTGAGAAATACAGTGGGACAGTGGGATTGAGTGCTCCCTCAGCAACTCTGCTGATGACACCAAGATGTGTGGCTCAGGATAGGCTGAGAAAGCTGGGGCTGTTCAGCCTGGAGAATAGAAGCTGCCTGGAGACCTCACAGCAGCTTCCAGCATCTGAAGGGGGCTTATAAGGATGCTGGGGAGGGACTCTTCATTAGGGACTGTAGTGATAGGACAAGGGGTAACGGGTTAAAACTTAAACAGGGGAAGTTTAGATTGGATATAAGGAGGAAGTTCTTTACTTAAGGATGGTGAGGCACTGGAATGGGTTGCCCAAGGAAGTTGTGAATGCTCCATTCCTGGCAGTGTTCAAGGCCAGGTGGGACAGAGCCTTGGGTGAGATGATTTAGTGTGAGGTGTTCCTGCCCATGGCAGAGTGTTGGAACTGGATGATCTTACGGTCCTTTCCAACCCTAACTATTCTATGATTCTAAATACCAGTCACAAGCCACGGATTCCTGGAACTGGGAAAGACTTTCCCACTTTTATAAAATTTCTTCCTTTTCCAGCCTTTCTACAACCATGTAATAGTTTATACTAAATATTTAGTGGGCTAGGGAGAGAGGTAAAGGCTGAATTACTGGGAAAAAATCCACTTTGAGAGCATTTTGAGTCCTCTAAGTCTCCTTAAGTAGATGTTACCATTCAACTCGGAGAAGGTGGAGAACTCAATGTTTCACACACTGTGCAGGGTAATCAGTGTATTCCCAGTCTTTTTAGAGGTTGTGGGTCATTTTGCTACTACTAAGCAGCTGTTTAAAGTAAGTTTGGGTCAAATGCATCTAAAAGAAGTCAGTTTGTATTTGGTGTTTTGTTTTTGTGGCTGTTATTTTTTCTCCAAAGCATCTATTGAGATAGCAGGGTATCATCACACATTTACACACACAAAATTAAACCATCATCTAGTTTAATTCCATATACTTAGGACTTAAAAGCACTTAAGAGAACAGTATCAATTAGTACGAGGTTTCCCATTTCTGCAAAACCCAAATAACCCACTCTATCAATTCTTCTGGACTATACAGGACAGAAAAACACTATTGCACCACAAAAGACTCAATTCCCATATATCCACATTCCTGCTCCTCATCATACACCCACCCATACGTTCCCACCTATCCAGCAACCACAGTGGACAGCACAATGCTTTTGACTGGCCCTGAGCTCAAACCTGCCAACTGGCACAGGGAATAGAGCAGGTAATTGCTGAGCTCCTGCTTCTGCCTTTCCTCACTGGGACATAAATTAGGGTATCTCTTCACTGCCCAGTTACCAGTCTGCAGAACAGATTTAACTTCTCCCTAAAGCTGGCTGAAATTAGTCAAAATGTACCATAGGGCGAGGGAGAAACAGTGACCATATAAATTTCATTTCCCTAGGAGATACAATATAAAATGAACCAGAAAAATACAGCAGACACAACAAACACAACATCTGTCTTGTCTGAATGGCATGGTATACAACTGATTGCATTACATTAAAGTCCAAATTAAATGAAGATGTACTGGTCTGTGTATAGACACTAGGATAAAGAATAAAAGTTCTTGAAAGGCTTTTACGCTTCTTTACATCTGTCATTTTGACTGCTAATGGAAAGGAAACAAGCCTGGGTCAAACAGAGTTTCAGAGCCTAAATGGGAGAACATAAAAAAAACACAGTGTGCAAACATTTTCCATTTCAGTGATTTTCCTTATTTGTCCATGAAGTTTCCTTTCAAAAAATCTAGCATAAATTCCATATTTAAGATGTTTTTTTACAAGTAACACAAAAGTCTCTGCATCAGGTAAAAACTAAAATGACAAGGAAACTTTCTCAGTTGATTGATTTACAATGTGAAGGTCTCAATGACATGCAAATTTAAGTCAATGCTCATTTCAAACAAGAATAAGAATCCTTATCTTTTTTTAATTGAAAATTGAGTTAATTCAACAGCATCTTGAAGATTTTTTGTATAAATTAATGTCTGTTCTCCTCCATTGCAGAATTCTGGATATAGAACAACCAAGTTAGTGACAGGATGAATCATGCTGTAGTTTGAAAATCTTACAATGTCAGAATTCCAGAAATAGTCAAAAATTCGGGCTAAGGGAACTTAAGGCAAAAGACAATTACACTGTGATACAGAAATTTCCTTCAGAGATACAGCAACTACTGTTCCTATCCACTCTGAAATGGCAGCAGGTAGTCTTCAGTAACATTTAACACAGTATTAAAAACAAGATACAGCTGCGACACTGTAATGAGGGCTCACTTCAGTGAATAATCTTACTGCAGTTCTGTTTCTAGCTTAGTTTTAAACTCAGTTTAAATAAGAAACACTCAGGGGGGTCTCGCAAGTTACCTGCATCCTGATTCAGCTCAGTTTCCCCATCCACTGAAATCATGGAGTGTTTTCACATCCATGTTTTTCCTTTGCTTCTTTTCTGTTCTCCTTTAACAGGTATCCCTACTCCCAGTGAGACATCAGAAAGTGAAGATGCACTGGCCATGGTGTTCTAGGTGATAACCCTGTTCTCCAAAATTCACTGACAAACACAAAGAGCAACATAGCAAAATGACAAACTAAAGCATCTTTGTTGGTGCTATTGTAATTTTCAATAGGTTTTCTTTAATTTCATTTATTGTTTATTAAATCTTCAGAAAATGAAGTTTTGAGAGTAACTTCAGCTGATTAAATCAGATTATCCACCTTACTGTTAAAAGGTCTATTCACATATTCCAAGAACTGTCCTCGTTTGACTTCTCCCAGTTGTAAACCTTTTCAATTATGCTAAATGTTCCCAGCACATCTATAAATATTTGCAGATTTATGTTCTCACATCTTATGTGCCAAACTGTACATATTTAACATTTTGATCTCAAAAATCAATTTTCTTAATCTTTAAAGCTGCTTTTTGCTGCTCTTCCATGAACCCTCTTCAACCTTATACCATAAGCTGAGTTTAAGGTTAGCAAGATGATTTAACTATTGGATGTAACCTCCCAATGTGTCATGGGTTCCAACTTGGTAGAGTCTATATTGAGCTCAATGGTGTGTGTATCAATAAAGAATATATTCTAGAAAGAGAACATTAAAAAATGGTTATTAAATCCATTGCTTAACAGATTTCTCTAATAGTTTATCAGTCTCATAGATCAAAATGAGAGCTTTATTTGCAGTTGAATTTGCCTGGTTTCCATTCTGACTGGCTTTTATTATTACCATTTTTCATTAACAAAACAGTGATTTTAATACTAATTATTTTCTCCATCCATTCATTTTACACAGATCTTATCTCTGCCTTCCTCCAAACTAAACAGATTGCTCTTCAAGCACCCAAACAAGAGTTTCTCTCCACCGTTCAAAGCTCTATGACATCTGAACACTGAAATACTGAGAGCCAGCCAGCTGCCTGTCAACAGGTTGATTCTCACTCTGCATGCAGCAAATGTGACAATTTAATTTATGAATTCAGCTACATAAAAACAAGAAACTGCTTCAGAAAATGCTACAGAACTTTTTTATTGCATAGCAAAAAATGCCTGTTCGAGCACAGCCGAAGAAACACGCTGTTCGCTCTTTCCCTTCTATGATTTATAATGATCAGGTTTTCTTCCCTGAACCTGACTGCCGAAAAAGCTTTGCTGCACTTTATTGTAGTGAAAACGGGGGCAACCCTGGAAACTGGAATGGAATTTCTGACAATTATGCCTGATTTAAATAAGACCCAAAGTGCTCTGCACCAATATTAGGATCGCCTGAGAACCTTCAACATAGTCAAACTGCTCTTTTGCAGCCTCCATGCACTCTTGTGAAACCAAGTTGGAAAAACTGGTTTAAATACTTCAACTTTAAATACAAAACAATGAAAGTCTTACACTAAGGAAGCACCTTGCAGGCTTTATTATGAACTGACACATTCAAAGCCAGACAGTTAAATGATTTACGTAAATGGTAGAAAGGAATATTAACCTGAAGCTCCAGAACTGACGTTCTGAATTTCACAGTGGCAGACCTGCTGCAGTTCATTTTGTCTGTTTTCTGACACAATTACAAGAACAGAGTCTAAGCCTCTGCACTTGCCAAAAGAGATGCACAGCTGATGCCTCGTCAGCTGTGCGGTGGTTTTAAGATAGGAAGAAAAGTTTGTTGCCTCATAAAATTTACCTTGCTCACCACCTTGAATTGGTAGAATTGATAGTTAAGATTCCTTTTACACATCTGGCTTCTGAACTTTGTCCAAGTGAAGGCAGCTTCTCTGTGTTATTGTGGATTGACTCCATCTACAAATTCAGACCCTCTCACCATCTTTGTAATAAGGAAGACCTTGATTTTCTGACCTTTGTAGAACACTTAAACTCATATTTAAGACACTTTTGAATTGATGGCTTAATAGCAAGGGACACAAGGAGACCAACTGGCACTTCACAGCATGCAGAGCACGCCCTCACTTGAATGCTTAAAAACATGGGGAGAGAAGCAGTATTTTTTCTGGCTTTTTTTCACGCTTTCTGCTCTTTGATAAAGGCAATAATGAAGGATGTTCAGTGCCCACAAAACTGGCAGATAATGCCTTAGAAATTCTTTAACGTGGGAGTGGTGAGACACTGGAACAGGCTGCCCAAGGAAGTGGTGAATGCCCCAACCCTGCCAGCGCTCAAGATCAGTCTGGACAGGGCCTTGAGCAGCCTGGACTAGTGGAAGGTGTCCCTGCTCATGGCAGGGGGTTGGAACTGGATAACCTTAAGATCCTTTCCAACCCAAACCATGTTGTGATTCTATGATTCACCTGATTACAGAAGACAAGGAATATAATTTTACTACTTAGATATATCTGCATCTTATGGTAAATAAATGGTTAAGCAAGTAGATCCCTGAAGCCCTTTAAGACTTCAGTGAGTTGTGGGGCAAATTGGGAAAACTTTACAACATTAACTCATTATCTCTTACACCCTATTTCAGGACTGCTTCAAACACCTGCATTCTTGATTATGCATCATGGGACAATCCTCTCCCTGGAAGCATAAATAAGCAGAACTCAAGGATTACAGGGAACATGGTGAGAGGCAAACAACTCCCCAGTACAAAGCTGTTCTGCCACTCTTTTCAGATGTAGTGAGCTGAGTGAACATAGGTCGATATATCCTTGGAGGAAATTACGGCTGTTTACTGACAGAACACCATCTCTTTCAATAGAAGAGCTGATAACTGAATCAGAATTAGGCAGCGGATTAGGTCCTGCAGCATGTTTAAGGTCTGTATCAAGCTAACTATGGATGCCTCTACAGACTAGCCCAGTTAAACAGGATAAACACATCCTAAGATATATAGGAGATGCACTTAATGAAAACTCTCCCTATAAAGCAGAAATCTGTGCATAGAGGGAAGACATAATTTTGGCTGGATATTTAGAAACACAGAAACCAAACCAAAATTCCCAGTTGTTTCCCATGCATATCTGCTCAAGTGGTTAAATAACAGAAATACCAGTTAAGTTGGGAAGACTTTTACATAAACCATAAACTTTACATTACAATTGGGTGGGAAAAAGTTATTTCAGTAACATTTTTCCTGGATTTCACAGTGAAGGCCTAAGGGAAAAATCAGTGTTCAAAGTTTTTTATTTTGCTTTGACTTTTTAAGCCCAGCAGCTTTTTTGTTTCTTACTTCTGCTGAGGCACAATGTAAAATAAAAACAGCAAAACAATAAAAGAAAGCGTAAAAAACTGAATCCAGAGAAAGAAAGCAAACAGAACTTTCATTGTGAAATGACAGCTGAGAAAGGTGAATTATAAAATACAGTTTCTTATCATGACTAAACCAATACAGCTCCGACAGAATTTAAACAATGAAATCTCATCTGCAAATCAAAAGAAAATCAGATTCAAGATTTTAACAGGCCAAGTAAAAGTACAAAATCTGACTTAAAATTTGTTGTCATTGTGTCTCAGGTATGGGCAGAAAAGCAAACTTTGTTTCATTTAATGATAAGTAGTTACCCTTAGCAGATTGGAAGACAAGATATTCCTGCTATTTTCCATTCTAAAACATAATATTGAATGACACATGAATTATTCTAATGGAGAATCAACACAGGGAAGCGCAAGAGTAAAGGAATGGTGCTCCTGATCCCTAAAGCTCAAAATATGGAACAAAACAGCAACAGATAATAAGCACTTAAAATCTAAATGCATTCATGACCTAGCAGACAATATATACCCAAAGTAACAAAAAAAACCCCAAACCTGCCTTTTGACAGGGGTTCAATGAAGGATTTCTGAAAGAAATTTAAATATCACACTATTTTCCCCCAACTCAGCAAAGCTTAGGCACCCTAATTAAAAGCAGTCACATCTCTAACTACATCTCCAATCAGCAAATCACTTAAAATAAAAGTTTCCACTGACTTAAATGCTGATCAGTATGATGAACAGGCAAAGAATGAAGCGAATGCATACGATATGAGCTGAAGCACTTGGCTCAATTGGAGCCACTATATATAGCTTCTGCTGCTACCAGACTTGTGAAAGTGTACACAGCTGAACAACACAGAAACTCTACCTTTGAATTATAGCACCTCAATCTATTTTTAAACATTGCAGGATTAAAGAGTTTCCTCACCTAGTGAATTCCTGGGAATAGATTGACAAGGCAGGGGTAGGATAACGCTGTCTTACACAAAACACAGCTGGGTAAAACTAGCACACAAAAACAAACCCAAGCTTCACACCCAATCTACTCTGTGACTACAGAAAGGAATTGCAGTGAACCAAGAAGTCCATTTAAAAGCAGACAGAACACAAAGAACTTTTTTGATGCTGAAAGGAAAGGACTATGCATGCAGATAACAAATGCATCTGAGTTTAACTTGCACAATGAACCTTCTTGAAAGCTATTTAAAGGCAATGCTGTGGTGCTTCCAGGTCAATAAAGGGAGATCGCTTATTAAACCTTGAAAGGCCTGAAAATGTGCCATCGAAGGGATGAAACTCTGAATGTCATTAATAAGGTTCCTGGAGTTTTGCATACAGCTGTTCCGGATACTATGCACTGACTTCGCAAGTAGCATTAGATTTACTTTACTAGAGCAGTTACTAAAATAATAAAATGATGCCTATAACGCTGTACTTTCAAGCAGCAAAATGCTTGACAAACTTGCTTACCAATAAAGCCACACAGTTTTAGGTCTCTTTTGTAAGAGCCGGACACAATCTGCTCCTAAAAGCAAAATATTATTTGTCTCATTTTTAATCATTTTGTACAAAAACTGTTTTGGTGTTTCATTATCTTTGCCAAAACTAAAATTCCATTGCTATATGCAAAGCTCATTATTTACTGTATTAGCTGCTGCGAAAAACAGATACATAGCCTCTTGGCAATACCTTCTATGTAATTACAAATTAAAGTCCCCTGTCAGTCTTCTCTGCTTCAGCAAGACCAAGAGTTTCTTTAAACTTGCGCATTAGTGTAAGGTACATGTCATCACTCCTCTTGCTCTAGACTTTAGCCAACTTGTCCACTTTTCTTCATGTTTCTCAAAGATCAAGCCCCAAAATTTTCTTGAGGCTTTACTACTTTGTTCACAGGAAGAAAAGAAACACTTCATGTTTTACAAGCTGTGCTGCTGTCCATCCACCCTTTGACATTTCTGCAGGGGTATGCGACTCATGACTTGTTTCTTTCCTTCGTAAATGAAGTATGTTCCCAATATCTCCTAGGCATGTATTTCCTTCCTGCCTAGTCTGTCATGAAAAAGATCCTAGGATCAGAAGAAATGCTTTGGACCAATTCAGTTCACTCTTATTTTTAGTAGTAGTACCACCTAATTGCACTGAAATTATTCCAGAATTTAAACCAAAAGATGCTTGCTCCCACTATACACACTGGCTTTCTTTTCAATAGTCCTGCTACTTGACAGCTGGGGTGGCACATCCCTGTCCAATTCATAACAACTTCTTCTTGCATTAATTTCATTCTTCATCTAAAAGAGTATTTCCTCTTCCTCAGTATTTATAAAACTCAGAACTTTTGCACTGTAACAAAGCCCATTCTCAATCGTCTTTCTTCCCAACAAACCCAAGCCAATCTATTCATGCTTTGAACGACAGCTATTGAAAGGCTACCTCTGGAACTGCCGGAGTTTGAATACATCCCAAATATTTAAAGATTGTGGAGCATTTAACTACTAACGTAACTGAACTTACATTAGCAAAAACTACTAACGTAACTAGCGAACTAGCACTACCAAACTAATGTAAGTGAACTTATGTTAGCAAAAAATTAAAGATCAGTAAAATCACTAACTTACAGAATTCATTTCTGCAAAAGCTGCTTTGCTTAAGCAGTACGTAAGTAATATAAAATTAATAAAAACATACAAAATAGAAACCGTGCATTTAGCAGCAAATAAAGACAACTTTATGAGAAAAAAAACATATTAGAATTGATTGCACTCAGTGGCTGATGAATTTCAGGCAACTAGATTTTCATGATTATGGCATTTGACCATCGTCGCACGTTACCGTGATTTTTGAAACTCACTAGGATATGTGAAACCACCCTGTGGCTAACCAAAGAAGGCAAGCACCACAGGAGAGAATGCTTACAATTTATTCCTCACATCCAAAGATGATCATTTACCCATGAACTTTGGGTAAGATTGTTAGACAAACACAAGCCAATGTAATGTGCAACATACGTTAACAGCCAAAAGATATGGCAAGAAATCATGAAATTTGACAATAAACAGGAGCTATCCTGTCCCTGGTAAAATAAACCATCATGAAAACATGTCTGAACTTCAGAACCTGTTCAATGCACATGGATTGCTTTAATCAGACTCTGTAGTTAAAGGAGGCCAAAATCCTAAAGGAGGAGTTTTGAAAGTTTGTTCACATAATTCTTTACCTCTATGCTGCTGTTGTCACTGAAAGTTTCCAACATGACCTTGAAGTTACAGCCAATATAACAGAGACAATGAGTCAAATATACAACAGGCAAAACAAGGCTTACCTTGTTGCTGGAAGGGTGCTAACACGTGTAAAGTAAACAGAGGGTTCCACTTCCACATGAAGGCCTAGCGCAAGGCTCCGGTAATATCCTTCAACATGTCCTGGTCCACCAGAGTACTTAAAATTCAAAATAGCTTCCAGTGTCTAGAGAAATAAAAGTAAATTACTTATTAGCCATGTTTCATTACTGTGCATTTTACAAGTTCAATTCAATTAGACCATAGAAGTGATTTACCAACAAAGTTTCCATGCCCTAAGAATTTGCTTTCCTAATCCATCCATTCTATTATCTCCAGAAAAAAAAGGCAATCTAACAAATTAGGTAAGCATCTTAGGTAAACAGTTGCTTTTTTTCCCTAATCCTTTCAAAAACTAAAGAGTACAGAACAAAGCCAGCTGGATGTCCCTTTACATAATTCCTCTCCATACCACATTTAACACAGAAAAAATGAAGAGCTTATTTTTGCTTAACAGAGATTAGGGTTTATTAAATGAGATACTCTTTCATATTCTTGAAAAATAACCACCAATCCATTACCTTCATAATCAAATGGAAAACCTTTAAAGTTTTTGAGTGTGGACACATAAAGATTATGCAAAACTAACAGCATCTGGTCTCTCAACAACTCACTGTAAACATATGCTCATCTTTGATGCTCGTTTCATAGAACATGATTTGTTAGCAAATATTAAAAATGAGGATGATTAGTCTTGCAGTAATACCAAGCCTTTACTTCTGTGATGAAATCTGGGGCTTTGTTTCTTCTTCCTTAACAAACAGCATGTGGAAAGTGTCCCAGAATACCAGTCCCCAGGTTACCATCAGTGTTCAAACTCAGAACAAACCTTTGATACAACCAGACTATTTACTATCTCTTCTTTCATTATGTTCCCAGAATAGAATCTGCTAGAAGCAAGGCAAGAATTCGTGAAGTGTCACTGAATTTTATTTATTCAGCCTTCGTTCTGCTACCCAAGCAACTGCTATTGCCACATCTCAGAGCATGGGCAGAAGGCAGCACTGGCACAGGGTGCCCAGAGAAGCTGTGGAGGTCCCATCCCTGGCAGTGTTCAAGGCCGGGCTGGATGGGGTGGAAGGTGTCCCTGCCCATGGCAGGGGGTTGGAATTAGGTGGTCTCTAAGTTCCCTCCCAACCCAAACCGTTCTACGATTCTATGACTCTATGGATTACTGACAGCCCTCTACCCTACACAGACTTTGCTATACTATGCTGAAGTCTAAAAGGAGACCCGTTTCTAAAAGAGATTTTGAAACAATGCCAAACTTCTTTTTAAGGAACTACCTAAGGATTTTCTACCTTACAATAAACCCCATTTCTGTTTCATACCATTCTGTTTCTTAGTCCTGCTGAAGGAAGAGGAACAGGGATACAATCATTTTCTTAAAACAACCACAATCCATTGATTCAAAGCATACCAAGATCAAGAGCTGAACGTTTTGCTGCACGTGCACACTTAAATGTTTTGCCTATTTCCCACTTGCTTTTAAGTAAAGTGGGCTAACTCAAATTCCTAATTTACTTTCATTAAAATTCATGAGAACCACCTTACAATAGAAATAAAACCTTACCTGGGCAGTCAGGACATACCGTCTACGCAGTTAATGTCAATTCCTAATTCATAGTTAATGAACTCAAATTTATGTCATGTTGGGAGAACTACTCAATATTAAATACAATAATAAAATAAATGCAAACCCATTCAAAACACACTTCATTCTAATGAACCAGCTGGACCATTTAATAAAAATCAGAGCCAGACTCTGTAAGTGCAGGGATCTAGCACTGCTCACATCATATTGTGAGAATGGACCTCAATATCAATTAGGAAATTGTGAAAATTCCAGCTATAGAATCATAGAACGGTTTGGGTTGGAAGGACCTTAACATCACCCAGTTCCAAAATCCCACCATGGGCAGGGACACCTCATACTAAACCATGTCACCCAAGGCTCTATTAAGTCTGGGCTTGAACACTGCCAGGGATGGAGCATTCAAAACTTCCTTGGGCAACCTGTTTGTTCTGTATTATTGCTGTAATAGACAGAGTATCCTGCTTGGGAAAGCTACTGTGGTGTGGATCCATGGTTTGTTCTTCACAAGACCATGGCACAAAGCTGTTTTATTAAGCCCTGTCCCATATAAATACAGGTAAACATGTAATAAAGTTAGTTTAAGAGGTCACAGAGCATTAGCATTCCAGATGCAAAAGCCTTCATAACGTCCTATACCAAATGAAAAGCCTCCAGAAAGACAGACTGAAAAATACAACCATTACGTGCCATTGATGAGCAGGACAGTTTAACAACATCACCATAATTTTGCTCCCTGTCAAAGTGAGGAATCAGTCAAAGAAAATCTGCTGATGACCCTACACGTGTCCCAGAGAAAAAGGAACAAGTGAAATAAAACCTAATGACCTTCTAGTAATCTAGACAACAGGAGGACATTTCTTCTCACCCGAAATACAAGATCTAACTGGGAATATTTCATACAGAGGACGTGAGAGTTTGAATATCTCTGAGAACCACAGAACATCCCAACCTATATTGTTTCTCTGGCCATGTTAATTTGCAAGGTTCGTAGAAACATACCCACAGGCACAAAGAAACAAACATCAGGCAGGCTTCTCGTGGTTTAAGCTCAGCTGTAAATCACGCAGTTGCTCCCCCCCTTTCCTTCCCCCCCACTCCTGGAGGTATGGGGAGGAGAATCTAAAGACTGTAACTCCCACAGGTTGAGCTAAGAACAGCCCAGTAACTAAGGTATCACACAAACCACTGCTGCTACCACCAATAATAATAATGATAAGGGAAATAACAAGGGAAGAGGCTACAACCGCTCACCACCTGCTGACCAATACCCAGCCTGACCCAGCAGTGATCTAGCCCTTCTGGGTAACTGCCCCCAGTTTATATAGTGGCCATGACGTGCTGTGGTATGGAATACCTCTTTGGTCAGTTTGGGTCAGGTGTCCTGTCTCTGCTTCCTCCCAGCCTCCCCTCCTCCCTGGCAGAGCATGAGGCTCACAAAGTCCTTGGTCAGATTAAACATGACTTAGCAACAATTAAAAACATCGGTGTTATCAGTGCTGCTCCTGGGCTGAAAGTCAGGACCACAGCACTGCACCAGCTACTAAGAAGGAGAAAAATGACTGCTACTGCTGAACCCAGGACAAGGCTTTGTATCAGGACTATAAACGTACGTGGATGGGGAGCAAGAGACGTCAGGAGATCAGAGAAAGTTCTATTGTTTTGAATTAGTATCATATGAACAAAATGTTAACACATAATTACCAATCTCCTTTAAATCCCTCTCTCCACATGTACCTTGGATTTCACAATATGAAAGCTTCATTTTCTATCTCTAGGATAGAAACAGAATCCTACAATTTCATAAACTTACAAAGCTCCAATTTAAAACAATTTACCACTCTCTTCTGCAGCACCTGTACAGAAGAATGGTCCAAATGCTACAGTCCCCAATATAACTAATGTTGTACACTTACTCCAATGGCCTTGTCAAACCTACTCTCATAACAGACTGAGCTGCAGATTCTACTCATCTTTACAAATACCAATAGACTTTACTAGATTTCCCCAAACTGTGTTAACAAAAAGAAACAGCAGGGTGTCACCATGAACAGAATTTTGCCTGTGGATGATCCATACAAAAGATAAGGAAGGAAGGATGAAGTATACTGGCGTCTTGGGGCAGGCAGCCAGGAAAAGAAGCTGAACACATCTAGAATTCACAATAGCTATGGACAAGGCGGGTGGGAGTCTTGTTTTTAAGCAGAATTGCATTCTGGAAACTCAGTAGTAAAAACAAGGATAAATTGTTTAACCTTGTCTGATTGTTCAACATTGTACGATGTCTGGCTTAATACATTCTTTACTACTTCATTGGTCCCTCTGCTAGTGAAGAAAGAGTTTCTGGCTTAAGTTCCAGATGACAAGACACTCGACCAATGGCACCATATGTCAGTATTACTATATTGACTACCTTCCAGTACCTAAAGGGGCCTACAAGTAATCTAGAGAGGGGCTTTTTATGAGGGCCTGTAGGGACAGGCCAAGGGGAATGGCTTTAACCTGCCAGAGGGGAGACTGAGACGAGCTCTTAGGCAGAAGCTCTTCCCTGTGAGGGTGCTGAGGCACTGGCACAGGGTACCCAGAGAAGCTGTGGCTGCCCCATCCCTGGCAGTGCTCAAGGCCAGGCTGGACACAGGGGCTTGGAGCAAGCTGCTCTAGTGGAAGGTGTCCCTGCCTGTGGCAAGGGCTGGAACTGGATGAGCTTTTGAGCTCCCTTCCAACACAAACCAGTCTGGGATTCTATGACAAGAAATATTTTACAGATAAACTATTAAAAATCTACCATTTTGGTTTCTCTCATGCATTTTGTCCTCAGTCATACTTTCAATATAGAGCAGGTACCAGTTTAAAAAACAAACAATTATTCTCTCCAGTCTGTCCATGGAAATCCTTCCCATATACACTTTCACACTAGAATTCAAAGCAAAATTAGAAAATAACTGCTATTTAAATAACACTAACATATCTAAATTTTTCATTTTGTAAATACCAAGTTAGAGCCAGTCCAGGTCAGAAGCTCCTGGGTTTAACTGCTCCATCATCTATTCTGCTTAGTAGATGTATTTGTTTATTCTTTGTTTCTTTCTTCCTGAGCAATTTTACTAGCAGTATCTCTGATTTTATCCCTGTGCCTATCTTCTACCAGAAGAACCAGAAGATTCTGGTTTATAAGATTTCTACTCATGGTACCACACCACTGCATATCCTGCATTTTGTGTTTCAGAGAGCAAAGCAAGATTTTATCCTCAAATATTTTTCCAAACTGGAATATTAATTTTTGAGATAATTATTATCAGTATTGTCTATAACTAAATTAACAAACCATACTTTGTAAGAAAGGCTCACAAGCTGCATTTTCAGGTCTTTTCTAAATTCCTTTAGTATAGTAAAAATGACACTGAGTGGATCTCAACATTTAGTACACGATGAAATGCCAGTACTTAGCTACAGGCAGTTTGCTCCTGAGACTCTGCAGATCCTGACTGCAGTAACTGTAAAGAAATACCAGGATGTACCACTGCAAGCTCCCCATTAAGATACAACCTTAAAAGAAAAAAAATAAAGGACCATGAAGACCAAACTAAAATATATATATAAATTCAGAATATGAACTTCCCATTTTACTTCCTGAACTGCTTATAGAAAACAATTCTTACTAATGAATATCATTTCTCATGGAAATAGGGCTTGAAATTTGAAAGAAGAATTTATTCTCGGTGTGCAATCATCAAATATGCTCTCCTTTATAAAAAATAGAAATAAAAATTATTTGCCTGTGAGCAAACACATTTTCTTCCCAAATCCCATTATGCTCCTGATCTGCTTCTCATGAAAATTAGCATGAGCAGGACATGCTCCATCCATTCATGAGTGTTTAGCCATTCTTTCTTACTTTTAGGCCCTTTTCCCATTGGATGCCTTGTGTTTTCTGGTTTCTTTAGGTGTATTTTTTCTCCTTAAACAGACTATAAACCCCAATTTTTATAAACTGTCTCTGCCTCTCTCTTTCGCTGACCATTCCACTCCCATATTCAACTCTGATGGGCAATCATGGATATTCATTAGTAATAAAGAGAAATAAAAATGTATTGTTTCATCAGTTCCATCTTGCAAAAGGCACGAGAGGATCTCTACAAACTTAATTTCTGTTTCTTCTACTGGGTGCCATGCTTAAATTCTTTTAAGAGCTATGAGGATTGAGAGAATAAATCACAGATCAGGAATTTCAGCTGCCTGGCTGTAACTAATAAATTATCTGGCAGTAACAAGAAGAAAGTGAGTTTCTCACATTAACCACACTCTTTTCAAAAGCAGCAGGTAACCCTGGCAATAAATATTAGTAGAAATAGCAAAGAGATAGCCAGCCAAAAGCGTGCTTGGAGTGTCAGTGTTGCTGGCACAGACGGTGTCCCACAGCTGCAGTGATGCAGAGCTGGTGCCATTGCCAAGCCTCTGCCTTTCCATAGCTCCCTTGCTGCTGCCGGGACATGAGGCTGGAAAGGGTCCAGAGAAGGGCCACAAAGATGATCTATGGACTGGGAAGCCATATGAGGAAAGGCTGAGAGAGCTGGGCTTGTTCAGCCTAGCGAAAAGAAGGCTCAGGGGAGACCCTCTCACCGTGCTCCAGTATTTAAAGTGTGGCTATAAAGCGGATGGAGATTCCCCTTTTACAAGGAGTTACACAGAAAAGACTTGGGGTAATGGACATAAATTACTCCGTGGAGATTCTGACTGGACACAAGAGGAAAAATTTTCCCAATGGGAACAATAAACCATTGGAACAATCTCCCCAGGGAAGTGGTGGACTCCCCAGTGTTGGAAACTTAAGATTAGGCAGGACAGGGTGCTGGGACATCTAGTCTAGGTCATGTTCTGCCTAGAAAGGTTGGACCAGATGATCCTTGAAGCCCCTTCCAACCTGGAATCCTGTGATTCCTCAGGGCTGTTGCACATGCACAGCCCCACGTGGCCTTTGTGATGCTTCAGGCTGCAGACCATGGTTCCAAACCATGCATGCATTCAAGCCCTCTTCTGCTCCTCGCTGCCTCAGGCCAGTCCTACATGCTCACCTCCATTCACACTGAGAAGCTGCAGAAGAAAATATCATGCAAATTTCCAGAAAGAGATCTATTCCTTGTTCTCTCTCTCTCAGTGAAGAACATCAGTCTTTTCACTTACTGCTAATCTGTCTGATTTTCTGATACACAAAACATACTTTAGGTTTTCTGTATTTTTAGAAGTGACACAACTCTTTTCTTTCTTATTTAGCTCAAAAATAGATCCTGTATTTTTAAGCAGACATTAAAGAGCCAAGAAAGGACAGGAAGTACCCACTGATTTCTCTGAATGCAAATCATGAAGCAGATCAAAACCAACTGGAATACTTAATCAATCAAGGCAAAATTCTTATTTTTCCCCAAATAGTAAAAGAGGACTCTCCCAGTAGATATTGTTCCTTAAAGCACCAAATAGTATAGTAAGTGATGGCAAGAGCCCTGATACATGCATTATAAAATGGATATGCATATGCAATCAGGTTGTAGCGCATATGTAATCATCCTCTAGGACCAAACTGCAGCAAGCATTCTCCATACTAATTTTTCTCCTCTGTATTCTATTAAAAGGATATGTGGCGACCACAAAAGCTATCACAAAATTCTTCATAACTGATTAAGCGATGAAATAAATTGTGCCACTGCAGTGAGTCAGACCTTTCTATGTACAAATACAAACAAAGCCTATATTGCTATTCCTGTTAAACTGCTCTGTTAGTCTAAAACAAAATTACACCTAATTTCTAGCATGTATGTTAATCTGATGAATTTAGTCTATCAAACAAGGTGCCTGCTGTGCTCTAACAGTTTTGCTCAAGCACACCTTCTGCATACACAGTGACTTTCAGTAGCAATTCTTGCAGCACACCAATGTTGATCTAGCTCATCCATCCACATTAGTGTCTCGTTAAGCCCCTGAACAATGAAACTGCTGCATCCCTTTGTAAAAATAGCACAATGGCAATGACAAGTAGCTGAAGCTAAATATAGCTCCTGCAGGCATATGCCGGGGATTAAATAGTACATTTTACCCCTCCCCAATCCTAAATCAGTAAGCTTCAACTAGGAATCTCTAGTGAATACACACAGGAGCTCAATAAATCCCCCTTAAGCTTGCCAGGCATATTCTGAATCTGTGCTAGCTAAAAATAGCCATGTTTATAATGAGAACGGGGATGTGAGCAGAATAATGTGAAGTTTACAGGCAAGCTGCTATAGTTGTTCTGCATTAACAAATAGGGTGAACCAAAGGTCATTCTAGCACGCACACACACAGACTGACAGATAAAATACAATATGCAGTAACTTTTTACTGAAGAGTATTCATCTCACATTAAACTGCATTTTCTAACTGGCTACTGCAGCCACACATTCATAAGTTACTCTGGGTGTTTAGCTAGACCACAAGCTGTTACTTCCAAAAGGTAGGGGAAGGATAGGAACATACAGCATTACTCCTCTGGGCAGAATTCCCTTCTAGAGTTCAATTCCCCTCTGAAAATATTCAGGAAATATAATACAATATTAATCACAGAATTCTACTTTCATTACTTAAAGGCAAATTGCATCCAGGTCTCCAGGGCAGTACTACTGCATCAGAACATGCATGTTCTTAAGTGCCTCAAAGGTTTTACCTCCATCAACCTAGCACTGCTGACCACAGCTACCACAGAATCCCACTCTTGGCTGAGCTACAGATGAGAGATTTAAAACAGTTTAAACATAAGTCACTTTTATGTGGATGAATCCCATCGAGAGTTTATTGCACAAACTAAACGGCAGAACCTCTTTGAGAAACATGTGCTAGGAAATTAGGGAGCCCTGCTTGCTGTTCTTGGAGGACTTGAAGGAATGGGAGAGCAAGTCATCATGTGTGTTCCTTAGTAACCTCTCTTATTCGGAAATCATGCCCTGATTCTGAAGCACAAAAGGAGAGTAAATGCAAGGATAGATATTGATGAACAAATCGCACACACACATAAACACCCTTAACGGGAAATTTCTCTATGTGGAGACCAACAAGTCAGCCTGGTTCTCCCAGCAATGGCAATGTAAGATGGTGGTTGCTGTAAAGAAGCATCACTGAATGTATTTCTTCAATGCAAGCTGCTCCTTGCACCTTGCAGGCAGAGTTCTCAAAAGTAACGGCACAAGATGCTGGCAGCTACGTTCTTAAAGAACACACCTGTAAGAAGTGGAGAAAACCAACTCTAGGCCATAACAGTGCAAAGAACATTCTATGTGTCAAGCATAAATGCCCTACATGTCATGAAATTATAAAGGAAGTAACAACACAGTACAGAATCAGTCACAATCCTAAGAAAAGGGTTGTGAAAGCAGACTCAGCAAGCCAGTGTATATTTTGAGTTAAGCAAAGGAGTATTTTAGAAAGCTGTATGACAATGTTTGCAAGTGTGAGTGACAGTTTTCTTCTCCAACCCTCCCACCCGGGAGGGGAATCAAAGCAACACCACCAAGCCTTAACAGGTTCATATGCAGCACCCTGAAGTCTCTGGGTAACACAATGAAGTTCTTCAGTTTTACTTTATTCACGCCAAACACTTCCACACTGTTTCACACTTCCTCAACCGTAACCCATCCCTCCCCTGTTTCTTCTACCATGTCCTTTGTGAGAAACAGGGATGAGACTGCACACAAAGTGGGGTAAACACAGAAGAAACTTTTTGGTTGGCTCCTTATTCCTGTACCTTCTTTTATTCCTAATATTCTATTTACCTTTTGCATTGCTACTACAAAGTAATTTCATAGACTTCTAAAATGAATCTTAGAATGTCATATACCTCCAGGATCTCTATCCTGAATGACAACAGTTAATTAGGAGCCCATCACTGTATTTGGAATTAAGAATGCCTTTTGATCATTGCATTACTTAACAACATGTATGTGGATCAATGCTGATCTTCATCTCCCATTTTAATAACAACTCACCTCTACCACATTACAAGCCCGCAGTCCTTCAACATGCTTTTCATGTATGCTACCATTGATAAACTTTGACACAATCCTATTCACCCTAATAATCAGATCCTTTATGAACAAGCACAAACACAACACAGATCCATATGAATTAGGCTGCAGACCACCTTTCACTGAGCAAATGGGCCATTTATCCACCTTAAACCAGCTCTTGACTCATGACAGGACTTCCACTTTCATCTCACAGCATACTTGTATCTCTCAAAAAGCCTTTTATGACAGTCTTTTTGGAAGTGTTTTAGGAATCAGGTAAGCAGTGTCAATGATTTTCCCTTTGTTCATGAGCTCAGCACATGCTTCAAAGCATTCTGACAGATTTGCTTACCACAAGTGCCCTTCCTAAAAAACCCTTTCAACAGTATAGCCCAACTTACAAACCTGACTAGTATTAACTCTGCTGTTACACTTCTGGTTTTACTGTATTTACTACTAACTGTATTAGTTACTCTGCTGTCCCAATAGCAATATAAAACATTATTCAAAATTCCAAAGTTTTAAACCACAAGATAATAGGAAAATTATATTCCAGACACAGAGTGAAGAGTCCAATACACCTTCTATGGATGTATGGTCTGACACTGGTCCGAGACCATCACCATTAACACACATAAGTAAAATAAGTCTTCTATTTTACAAGACAAATCTACCCCATGCAAAGGGCACATAGAAAGTACAAATGCTTTCCTGAAGATCTCAAATCCATTCACTGTTCTTCTGAAGAACCTGGCTCCATTCACTATTTGTATACTTTTTATTCATAATATTGCTCTACTCTAAATGAAAATGATAGTCGCACCCTCAAAAGGTAAAGCAAATCATCCTCTGCAGTAACTAAAATACCTTAAAAAAAAGTCAGGAGAGAGCTTTCCTGTATTCTTGTGTTAAACAATCCTCACATTTTTCAGGAATTCCTGTGATTAGGGGGGACAAGCCCAACTAAGTAATTGTACAAAAGTAGGAGTAAGTGAAGAATGAGGTTTTAAAACAGGAATGCTTGAACAACTTCATCAATGGATCTGTGTATTCAGCACAGCCATTAACACATAAATATGAAAGACTGAGTACTTCAGGTTTATCAGCTGCTACTTGGGCTGGAAATAGAGGCCCTAGTAGCACAATCGTTTTCACAATCAGTAAAGTTATTGAGCTAAATTTACCACTGATTTAATGAGGTTTATATGGAATGAATGTTGTAAATTCCTACTCCTTCTTATGATGATAAAAAGTAACAGAAGAAAAAATACTGAAATTAGTTTCAGGGACTAACACTTCAGAAATTCAATCTGTCCTCTAGTTTAGCTAGAAATCAGGTCCTACCTAGAGCTACAGAACAGCAACTTTCTAAGGTATCTTCTTTCTTTCACTGGGTATGCTATCCAAAAGCTAATATGCCAAGCAACCAAGCATCCACTCATATTATTAAAACATACATGTCTCATAATAAGCCCTGTGTATGTTATTTCCTCAAATGTTTTTCTTCTATATAGGGAATTTGGATGTATCTCCTCAGTAAACACAAGAAGATAATTACAGATACAAATCACAAGTAGAGATGACACTAAAACTCATTTCCTTACTTCACTGATCCCATTGTGCCTTAATTTAGCCAGGTAAACACAATCCGTGCCAGCAGGCTCCAGCACCATTGCCTGTTCCATGTCCCACCTGCACTAAAGACTCCTGAAGGCTGAGAATACGCTTTGAATTCTGTGATGTTCCAACAAAACCAGACAAATTTTTCAATGGCAAAGGCCTTAAAACAGGTGAAAGGCATCACAAACTGTGTTCTCAGAAATACAGGTTTATAAAGAGCCAGTCAGTGACAATTTGAACAGCACATGTCGCGCTAGTCTGCAGTATGCATTTATCATTGATTCCTGAGCATGATCTTGCAATTCGGGAAAAGCTTGGACTACTATTGGTTTTGAGCTGCCACTACTCACACGTCTGTATTCTTCACATAGATCAATGATGGTTTAAAAGTAACAGGAGATCCTTAAAAATAACCTTAAAAAGAAGCCTTAACGTATGTATGTTGTAATTTTTGTTTTTTCCTGCCTCAAACAAAATAGATGCTCAGAAATCAACTGGAGGTCATTACCATGAGGTCCAGTAACTCACCATTAACAAGAAAACTAATCAGCAGGTTCAGAGATCTTTTCCTGAAGGAAACATAACAAATTCCAGTTGTAAAACCACCTAAAACCACCATATGCTAACAAATCAGAATTCTCCACTTTCAAAAAGAAGAGAAAATCTTCTGTGTGAGCAGGAAAACAGTCCCTGATTCTTTCCTTTTCTTTCCGAGATACTCAAGAACATTAAACATATTCCCCCATTTCCAACAACTGCTTATACACACACACAAAATACAGCAAAAACACTTTCTCATGTGATTAATTTACTCTCTAGAGATCCCCAGTGGTGAACTGACCTAAGCAAACTCTTAAATTTAAAAGTATTTTGCAAAATATGCACATGCACATTTTATATACAAATATCTACATATTCAAGAACCATCTGGACAATGCTCTGAGCAATATGATTTAATTTTAGGTAATCCTGCAAGGAGCAGGGAGTTGGACTCAGTGATTCTTATGGGTCCCTTCCAACTTGAGATACTCTGTGGTGAGGCACTGGAATAGGCTGCCCAAAGAAGTTGTGAATGCTCCATCTCTGGCAGTGTTCAAGGCCAGGTTGGATGGAGTCTAGGGTGACATGGTTTAGTGTGAGGTGTCCCTGCCCAAGGCAGGGGGGTTGGAACTGGATGGTCCTTTCCAACCCTAACTTTTCTATGGTTCTATTTAATACTATAGATGGATGAATGGACGGATAGGTAGGTAGACAGATAGATGATAGATAGATGATAGATAGATGATAGATAGATGATAGATAGATGATAGATAGATAGATAGATAGATAGATAGATAGATAGATAGATAGATAGATAGATAGAAAGAAAGAAAGAAAGAAAGTAAGTAGTGGCACCTGGTGTTTAAATCACTATTTCTATTTTATTAGGGATGTTAACTTGATTTCCTATCTAAGCAGTTAACACGCATTTAAAAGGATTACAAATGCTTATTTTAAAAACACACTGAGTCAGCTCACTCAACTTCATAAATATGCATCAGGAAACTCCCAAACAGTGACTCATAACTTCAGAGGTTTAAAACAGACACATAATCATGCATTTTCCAACTGTTACTCATAGTCGATTAAATCCTAAGCCAAAACCATCCTGCTTCTGTGAGTTCTACTTGGCCATCCGTTAAGTTCCACAGAAATAAGGGCATTAGGGAAAAAACAACCAAAAAGAGATAACTGGGAAGAGTGCTAATCCCTAACAGCTTACATGAAAAAAAAAAAAACCAAACTATTTCACATAAACATACACTGAACAATAATTCTTTCCATTACAACTGATGTGTAGGTGGATTTTGTCTTCACCTTATTTACGAATGAATGATTCAGGAAAATAAAGAAACAAAACCTAACATTAAGAACATTTTTCACCTAAAGAAAAATGAGAACATGCAACAATCTCAAATTCTATTTGTGTGTATCTACTGAAAGTTGCAACGATCCTGGCACATTCTTGATTAGACAATGTACTGATACCCTGTTCTTATGGAATTTATGATACTTACAATACGTTTAATGGGTTACTGCTAAATATCATCATCATGCTCCTATTTCGTCTTGCAATTAAGAATACATGTTTAGTGAGTTACTGCTAAACATCATCATGCTCCATTCTGTCTTGAAATAAATGATCTTTTTAAATTTCAACAGTATTAAAAATGTATGTCATTACTTTAAATGTAGTGATTTCTATACAGCCAACAGGAAGAATGCCTCATTTTTGCAAATCTTAGTAAAATACTGCAGGGGTTTGTAGACATTTTAGTAATCATTTCGCCAAAAGGCAAATTAATATATGCACAATAGAAAAACCATACACAAGCAAACTAATCCAATCAGAGAAAAACAAGAATCAAAACATCTATCCATCCCATTTCTCACCCCAATGACAAATCTACTGCATGAGATGCAATGATACCCATAGGAATTAATTTTAAGCAAAAGGGTTAGTCAACTACCTATGGGTCTGAAAATGTATAAACTATAACCAACAGCCTATCATGAATTATTTTGCCTAAAGAACGATATTCTAGCAATCACTAAGGACTATTTTGAGCAGTTCAGTGAAAGCAAATTAACTCTACAGGGCTCAAAGAATGTGATACATGTAGAATCATAGCACCAACCAGACTGGAAAAGGTCTTTTAGATCATCAAGTCCAACCTTTACCCCAGCACTGCCAAGTCTGTCTCTAAACCCTGTCACTAAGGGCCTCATTTACACAGTAGAAACTGTGTATTCCACCACTGCCCTGGGAAGCCTGTTCCTGAATACAGCCCTGAACTGCTACATACCCACTTCCGACAGCAGGTCAGGACATTGCACTTGCATGCAACAGGCCAAATATTTCCCAGTTACTGCAGCAATAACTGGGATAATTCCTCGCTAAAAGTCAGGAATAATTTCTGGTACGATCCCATTCAGTTACACAATGGCCTTGACAACAGTCAAGAGTCAGAAGAAATTCATATCCCATTGGAAAAAATGCATGGGACACAAAGGTTTGAGATAAAATAGGGATGCCAAAAAAAAAAAAAAGGAAATTAATAATGATTGATTGGTTATTTTGATTTTACTTTTTTAATTCAAAGTGATTCAATTTGAATGTTGGTGCTTTGTGTCAATGAAAACCAAATCAAATTTATTCTCTTTAGTTTATTGAGGGGTTTTGATTTTTGTTTGGTTTTGTTTGTTTGAAGATAGAAGTAATTACATGACAATTAGAACTGGTTATTTCAAGTATCACAATACATGATTTTAACCATTCAGAAGTCCTCCTTTGCCTGCTCCTCTTTTTAAAGCTAAATGATTAAATTCAGGTAAGGACTTGTTGATACCTTATGCTCTAAAAAATGTGTTCCCTGCCTATTCACACATTCATTCCTTTTAGTTGCTTACCAGGAAGAATTATGAACACTATTACATAGCTGTGTTCTGCCACACGGGCTTTTACTTAATATAGTCAGGACCTGTAACATTTAAAAGTCAAGAACTGTTTACCAGTAAATTTGTACTATCATCTCTTTAAAAGAAGTAAATAGTAGACAAAGCTTGCCTTCAAAGTCAGGCAACAATGAATAGTTCACTATATTTATTGCATCTAGATGACAAGTGTCACACCCTGCTTTAAAAAAATAATAAGAATATAAAGAATCAAGTTGTTCTTGTCCATCTCTACCATTTTAATTTTATCACACCAAATGGTAAACAATCTGTTTGGCAAATTATGATCTATTTTTACCAGATAACATGAGGGGAACTTTTTCCTATTGAGATAAAGACATGTAAGAACTCAGATTAAATACGTAAGCCTTGAATCTTTAATATATGGAATGCGCAAATTACTCCTAAAGATGCTGCTTTGCTCCTAAAGATTTGCAATTATTTGCCTAAGGCAACCTATCTGGATTCAACCTGTATCAGAGGAAAAAATGGAGCTCTATGGATTTAAAAAAGCAAATTAACTCTTCCAAAGCAGACAAGAAATCCAAGTGAGCTCTGAAAAATGTGACTTATTAGGCTTATATGTAACTACTTCAAATATTGGTTCTAAAATTGTGCAAAGGTAACTGCAGTAGGCATCAAACATTAAAAAGAAAACAGCCAGGTTTAAAATACCACAGAATAAAATTAACCACAAAATCATGATGAGACCTCAGGTCAGTCCAAACTTCTCTCTCCCAAAAGCCTCTTTCCCCTGCCTTAGGAGTTACAATCTTCAGAGAAGAGATGACATTTAAAGAAGAAAACCAAAATGAGAGAGAAGGTAATTTTAAAAGCTTTCTAAATAAGTCCTCCCTGCCTATGTGCACAGTTTCTATCAGTGCACCTTGGTGACTTAGTGTGAACTCTGACAATCTACTCTTGGGCTTTACTGAGCGTGTTTTCAGGATTTGGTTTGTCCGGATGAGGAAGATACTTTTGTGGTCAATCTCCTACTTGTTCTAACTTACTAAGGTTTTGTTCATGTTGTGGAGTGGTCTTAAAGCATGCAAACTTGGTTATTTCAGAGTGACTCTGAAGGACTGCATTAGAATGTACTGCCAGGAGGTCAAGGGAGGTGATCCTTCCCCTCTACTGCTCAGATCCATCAGGAGAGCTTGGCTCCCCAGTAAAGATACAGGTGTACCGGAGTTAAGTCCAGCCCAGATTCATGAAGATAACTGACAAATTGGAGCATCCATCATACAAAGAAAGAGAGAGAGCTTGGAGTGCTCTTCCTGGGGAATGGAAGGCTCAGAGAGATGTTGTCTATGAATACCCAGTGAGAGGGACCAAAGAAGATGGAGCCAGGCTCTTCTGGCTGGAAGATGATGAAGGATGAGAGGCAATCACTAGATGAGTGGTAGGATGTGAAGCAGTAAGTACAAATGAAATACAGAAAATTCCCTTTATTCACAAGGAAGGGCTTTATTATTATTAGCATAATCAAGTGCTGTAACAGGTTGCCCAAAGAGCTTGTGAAGTGTCCACCCATTTTGAAATACTCAAAATCTGATTGGACATAGCCTTGAATAACTTGCTCTAGCTGACCATGGTTTGATCAGGTATGTTGGACTAGATTTGAGATTCATTCTCTCCAGAGAAGGACTCCAGAGATTCCTTCCAACAGAAATGATTCTGAGATAGTAAACTGGAAGAGGTACTCCGTCCACTATTAGGCATCCATGTCCATAGCATCAGATTAGAGACAGTCTAAACTAATATTCCCCTCTATTAGCATAGACATTCTATCCTTAGAAGCAACTGTTACTTTTTAAAAAAACACATTTTTTGGCCACATTACTTACTAATGACAATTTGCTTTCACCAGAGAGAGCTGACGATCCAATTCTTGCTAGTCCCATGAGTCTCCCTGGCTGCTGAGGTCTCAGCTTCCTGATGACAGAGCTCCCATCCTTTCAGCCATCCCATTTTCCCCCTTTCTTACCTCTCACTTGCAAAATTCTTTCCCTCTCAAGCCTTTCAGCCTTCTTCTCCAGGAGGAAAAACATTCAGATGGTTGAGAACAACTCAAGACACAGTGGTCGGGACACAGCAAGCAGGGACCTTCTACCCTCCTTCTCCACTACCCAGCTAAACCCTTGCAAAGCAATGCATTTGTCCTTGAAATACATTTGTAATGGGCTGTATAACACCACTGAATGACTATGCATTTTTAAGTATTAAAATCAACATGTGCTAATGTTTTCTCACTTTAAGAAAGTGCTGTGGACAACAGTTTGCAGGGTTCTAAATATACCCTCAATTAATAAAAAGAAAACCTCATGTCCTCAGGCAATGAAATGTAGCATTTGTGATTTATGGTCTCCATGTCCATCACACCCTTTGCCTCTCTGCTCTGTTTCAGCCTGCTTCATTAGAGCACCTGTTCAAGTAGAAGAACTCACAAGCCTTTGTCAGCATACAGCAGTCTGCAGGTCAGGCCTCAGCCATCTGTTTCAATGACCACAAGCTTCTAATGATTTGAGGGAAAAATACAAGGAAAATATTATTTTCAAGTTTATTTCATAATTAACTTTCTTTGCTCCACTTTCATTCTTTCCAATTAAATAAGGTAAAGGAAGAAATCCAAAGAGAAGAGAAGAAAGTGCTCATGCAGGATCCATCCCTGGCCGTGTTCAAGGCCAGGTTGGACAGATTATTGGGTGACATGGCTTAGTGTGAGGTGTCCCTCTCCATGGTAGGGGGGTTGGAACTGGATGATCTTAAGGCCCTTTCAAACCCTACCTACTCTACGATTCTAAGATTATAAAAGAGCATGGTAGAGCCAGACAGCATTTCAGTGTGTTTTTTTCATTTTAGTGTTTCAAATCCTAAAGATAGAAAAACAAGAAGGAAAAATAAGGCAGCTCTCAGAAATATAAATAAAAATGAGGCTGCTTTTGATAGATATAAATGCCACCTTTTCCATTTAAGGTCTGCCACTTGTCTCAGACTTTGTCAAAGGACACTTCCAATTTTGACAGGGTACACAATTCCTGTTGTGCTCTATCAAACAAGCTTGCAAGATACTGAAAAATTTGTACAGAGAAGTATCTTTCTATTGTAGCGTGGGTACAACTTTAGGAATGACGTCAAGGAAAACGGTTGTTCTACAGAGCAAATACATGGCAAGTTATGCGGTACTCGCCCTCTGCCCACAATGTTTTATGCCTTGGTCGTCCTTCCTCCTGCTTCGTATAAATTCAGTTATTTTACTTTTAACTACACTAGTTTAAAAAGATAAAGAATCATAGAATCAAATAGGTTGGAAAAGACCTTTAAGATCATCAAGTCCAACCATTACCCCAGGACTGCCAAGTCCACAAGTAAACCATATCACTAAGGACCTCATCTAAACAGTTGTTGAACGATTCCAAGAACAGTGATTCTACCTCCCACTGCCCTGGGCTGCCTGTTCCGATGCCTTACCACCCTCTCTGTGAATAAACTTTTCCTAATACCCAATCTAAACCTCTCCTGGCATAGCTTGAGGCCATTTCCTCTTCTCCTATAGCTTGCTAATAGGGAAAAGAAACCGACTCCACCTCACTACAACCTCCTTTCAGGTTGCGAAAGAGGCCAACACAATATACAGCTTAAGCTTGGTAATTGGAGAAAGAATAATTAGGGGGCTTAGCCATTTTCCATATAATGGAGATTATAATACAAACTTACACAACCAAGTGTGCTAGAAGTGCCCGTAGGTTTGCATTGATTTTCTCAAAACCATCACACCATGTTATACGCACTGTCACATTTTGAAGTGCTGCTTTGAAATGTTTGATGCAAGAATCAATACATGAGCATAGAAATATAAACCAAAAATAAATCCTGGTTTGCACTAAGAGTTCTAATACAAAACCATGCCTTAAAAAAATCAACAGTCAGTTCAATAATGTAAAAAACCCAAATGTTTCCTACTTCAGATTTTTTGCATTAGAAGATCCAGCTCCCAGCTGTCTTTCAGTACTTGCTAGGATGCATCTTAGAATCCTTGAATGGTTTGGGCTGGAAGCAATAATCTAGATCACCTTAAAGCTCATCCAGTTCCAATCACCTGCCACAGGCAGGGACACCTTCCACTAGAGCAGCTTGCTCCAAGCCCCTGTGTCCAACCTGGCCTTGAACACTGCCAGGGATGGGACATTCTCTTCAATACTAATTCAGACAGTGTGTTTTTAATGCTCATTTACTGTTCTTTCTCCCAGTAAAACTAGACCACTATGCACCACATTCAATCCTTTCCATAGGTGGATACCTGCTCACCTAAATCTAGTGAGATTCACTACATAATCTAAAAGCAGTCTTCTATCGTAACTAAGATAAAATTTGACTGATGGCACAGTCTGCAGAAAAACAGTTATTCTATATTATTATGATGCAGTTATTGTAAATTCCATTACATAAGAGTTATAATCTTTTACAGTTCATATTGGCCATAAGAGTGGCCAAATAGAGTACTCAAAACAGAATGCCTAGAGACCAAAGAAAGAACACAAAATACTTCCCAACCCACTCTCCCAGTCACAAATAGAATCATAGAACGGTTTGGGTTGGAAAGGAACTTAAGATCATCCAGTACCAACCCCCCTCCCATGAGCAACAAGCATTACTCTAGACCACGTCACCCAAGGCTCTGTCCAAACTGGCCTTGAACACTACCAGCGATGGAGCATTCACCACTTCTCTGGGCAACCTGTTCCAGTGTCTCACCACCCTCACAGTAAAGAACTTCCTTATATCTAACCTGAACTTCCTGTTTCAGTTTTAATCCATTACCCCTTGTCCTACCACTACATTATGAGATCACTTGAAACAAAAGCGACTTCTAAGTATTTAGTAATCCCCACCCAACATCTCAGATCCTTTTCAGTGTTTCTCTGAACCCAGAAAACCTTTCACCATGTCCTTCTTTCAAGTCTTTCTTCACATGCTCAAAGAACATATGGACTGTGAAGCACTGACTTCAAACAAAGTAAACCAAAATAGCCTTGTCCCCACTATAATGGACACACTCATGTGTCCACTCATTCCATATTACAAATTCTATCTAAGTGTCCAATAGAGACATCAGGCTTAGCAGCCTGCAGTGTCCCAGATCTGGAATTCTCAGAAAGTACTGGCATCATGTTTGATATCTGTCAATCAATCAATCCTCAAGCACAAAGATGGCTGAAAGCAGGAGGTGCCAAACTACAGTTGACAACTTAACCGTTACAATACTTCACAGTTCAGAGGTGCTCTTGCTGATAAGAATATTAGTTTTCTTCAGTCATACCATATTATTTTCCACATAAATTTGGGTCCTAAGAAAAATGTTTTCAGGGCACTTTTGAAAGATCCTGCTTTTAATGTGTTCTTTGGCCTTACTCTTTGAACATGCCAATTTCTCTTACCCTCTTCTCAAATCATTCTTCATAGGCAAAAGGCTTTTCCTATGGAAATACTTCTGTTCTGTGCTTCTGACAGGGTGCTACCTACCAAGATTTAGCTCTCACCTACTGCTTCCTTTCTTTTAAGCAACTCTTCTTGGGCTTATGGACATTTGCTTTACGTAGCTTTAAGAAACTGCGCACTACCTGCTGCTGCTGTATCCAAGCATACCAAAATCACTATTACAAGGTGAAAGTTCAGCCTCTCAACCTTGAACCAGGTCCTACATGCTCCCTGGGGAAATCACAGAATCATAGAGTCACAGAATAGATAGGGTTGGAAAGGACCTCAAGACAATCTAGTTCCAACCCCTAATATCAGAGACTGATTTTCTCTCATTGGCATAAAACAGACACGTCTACAAATTTAGTCTGATTCATGTCCCAGTGCAGCCCTGATCCGTATTACAAGAGAACAGTTGGAGTAATCTCCTACCACTGTATCCAAAACTCACAACCTCTCTAATTTCTCTTAAGGTCCTACAATCAGGACCATCATGCTGTCTAGGCCATAGACAGCACTTGGAATTCTGTGGTTTATTAGCAAAAAAAAAAAAAAAATCAGTGTTATTCAATGATGTGGTTAGTTTTTCATCTGATTCACTTAAAATTTTCCCTAAATCAGAGCACTGTGCTACCCTAAAAACCTATCAGGCATTCGCCGAAATGCTCACCATTGTAATGCAGAGCAAATCACACAGTCATGGAATGGTTTTGTTTGGAAGAGACCTTAAAGCTCATCCAGTTCCAAACCCCTGCCACAGGCAGGGACACCTTCCACTAGAGCAGCTTGCTCCAAGCCCCTGTGTCCAACCTGGCCTTGAACACTGCCAGGGATGGGGCAGCCACAGCTTCTCTGGGCACCCTGTGCCAGCGCCTCAGCACCCTCATAAGGAAGAATTTCATGCTAATATCTAATGTAAATCTGTATATAGAAACTTTACTTTTCTTAGCAAAATCTGTAAAGGGATGATCTGTGATTTATAGTTATGCTAAAGAGAATGGTCTGGTACAGTACAGAACAAGACCTCAAAGCTCAAATACCTGCAGACCTGTCCGCAAGACTTCCTTCTCCCACCACACAGTGCAAGTACCTCACTTCTGGAATACCCATCCTGCACTCAACCTGTACACGTGGAATTACCTATGTGATTTATTACCTATGTGAGAGATAATAAATTCAGATTTAATCTACTACATTTTAAGTCCTTATTAAGGGAACCCACCAATCTGCCTGAGTTTTTAAGTGCTATTATATCAGTCAAAACATCAGAGATGTGACAGACAATCCATGCATGCAAAGTTCCGGGTTGCTGATTTATCTATAGATGTGTAATGTTTTCTTCTACTTCAATCATACTAAGAAGCTGATGTCACATGTCTTAATGTATAGGAAAACCACTCACCAAAATTCAGCTTTGTACTGCTGTAGATACACAGCACCACACGGAGGAGAGCTCAAGGAACAGGAGAAAGGACTGTAGTTTGATTTTACATGTGATTCCTAACAATCATATCCTTGAAAGATAAAACCCCTTTCTTGTAAAAGGCCCAATATTGAAAGCATGACCTGCAAATGTTCACCCTTTATATCTTCCAAATATATTAACAGCAAATTGCTCATTAAATTCACTGACACCCAAAGTAAAAACTGGTTCTGCTATTAAAATAGCAGTTCCTTTGAATGATCATGATGGATGGTGTGATAACTGTTTTACATAGCATTATTTTCATGTTTTAATTGCACACATATTCATTACAGATACTGGATGTTTTCTTTACTGCATCACCTCATAAAGAATCTTTTTTTTTCACCATTACTGTATGTTTAACCTGAGAGCATAAGGAATTTTATCAGGAAGATCTGACAAGAAAATAGCCAAGAATGAGGGGAAAAGAAGCACCTCATTTTGGGGTGGAAGTTACTTCCACTGAAGGTTTTTTACATTATTTTCCCGTATGAACAGGGTGTCAGTGAGCAGATGCTGGCTGTGGGGCTGCAGGACAGCCTCTGTTCCTTCACTGCTTTACAACAACAAGGATGATACCACTCTCTGGCATTGCCCAGTCTGAGTTTTGGCTGTTGCCTCTCCCAGTTACCATCTCTTTTGACACTCATGAGCTTTTACATTTAATTCTCTCCCCACCTTACTATGGAGGGGAAGAAGCTGGGGGGGGGGGGGGGGGGGCACCCAAGAAGCCAGCCAATGTCATTCCACAACACTGGAATTGTCTATAAAAACATAATTAGCTTAAACTTTCCTTCTTACTAGGCCCCAAACAGATAATTTGCTTTTATCTTACAATGACCATACAAAGAGCTGAATTCAGTCAATAGCACCCTAATGTGAACTCCCTCCTCCCCTAAGTTGTTCATTTTTATGAATTCATTCACTGGCATGATTTTCATTCTCAAGTCTAGCTGTAGTTGTCAATAATGAAGTGTATACTGGAAATAACCAGAAAAACAAGCACAGAAGACCTGGCTGATGATCATTAATAGGAACTCAAAAAGGTTAATAAATGAAATATAGCATGTAGAATCCTAACTTTTCACTAAAACTATATAATCTTGTACTTGTAAAGACCACAACAAACTCTTTCTGGTTCTTTGATGCTACTGCTCATTCCAGCTATTACACACACGTGTAATAGAAAAAGTGAAGCGTTCAGCACTTCACAGATGTCAAAATGACTGATTAAAATTAACAATAATATTCCCTTCAATATTTACTTTATATCGTCTTTCCTAACATCTCACCATTGAATCCTCTATTTTCTGTCCTTTTCAGATGATTTGTTCTCCTGTCCCAGCCCATGTGTCATGATTGAGAACTGCTGACTTGTCTAAATGCAAGCAGCTTGTCAGAAATATCATCAAATGTGAGTTAAATATAGGTGGTGGAACCATAATAAAGGTGCCACTTACATTGTCCTCGCCCTTACCAGCTCCAAGAACTAAAGGAACCATTCCCAGTCTCTGTTTTTAAGAATTAAGGCTTTGCACACTGCAAGTAGTGGAAGTCTGTGGGAAGTAGAAAACAAACTGTAAAGGGGGCCACATTACAGAAAGACTTTAGGCTTGGATTGGAGTTGTGGAAAAAATGAATACATGGTTTAAAATCTTATAATGCAGTCTGAAAAACGGAAATCCTTCATCTTTCAGAATGTGCACTCTTCCTTTAGGATGATGCGCTGACTTTATTAACTAATATAGTATTTACAGCCCAGAAAGCCAACTGTGCCATGGGCTGCATCCAGTAGGTCAAGGCAGGGGATTCTCCCCCTCTACTCTGCTCTGGTGGGACCCCACCTGAACCACTGCATTCAGCTGTGGGGCCTTCAGCATAAGGAAGTGGATATATTGAAGCAAGTACAGAGAAGGACACAAAGACCCTTGCTAAATGCTGGAGCACCTCTGTTACGGAGACAGGCTAAGACAGTTGGGGTTGGTCAGCCTGGAAAAGGCTCCAGGGAGACCTCAGAACAGCTTCCAGTGCCTAAAGGGGCAACAAAAAAACTGGAGAGGGGCTTTCCACAAGGTCATGGAGGGACAGGACAAGGGGGAATGGCTTTAAAGTGTGTCCTGGGTTCAGCAGCAGCAGCCAATTTTTCTCTTTCTTGGTAGCTGGTGCAGTGCTGTGTTTTGACTTACAGCCTGGGAATAGCGCTGATAACACCGATGTTTTCAGTTGTTGCTCAGTAATGTTTAACCTGACCAAGGACTTTGTGAGGCTCAAGCTCTGCCAGGGAGGAGGGGAAGCCGGGAGGAAGCAGAGACAGGACACCTGACCCAAACTGACCAAAGAGGTATTCCATACCACAGCATGTCATGCCCGAGGAGGTAACTGGGAGTTAGCCGGAAGGACACTGGGGTCTTCCCAGGGGGGGAGCGAGTGAACGAGCTGTCTGGCTGGGTTTAAACCACAACAGTTCTTTTTGGCACCCAGCGTGGGGCCCAAACGCACGACCCTGAGATTAAGAATGTCATGCTCTACTGACTGAGCTAGCCAGGTAGATTTAGATCACATGTAAGTAAAATGTTCTTCCCTGTGAGGGCGCTGGCACAGGGTGCCCAGAGAAGCTGTGGCTGCCCCATCCCTGGCAGTGTTCAAAGCCAGGTTGGACACAGGGGCTTGGAGCAAGCTGCTCTAGTGGAAGGTGTCCCTGCCCGTGGCAGGGGTTGGAGCTGAATGAGCTTTAAGGTCTCTTACAACCCAAACCATTCCATGATTAAATACATTGCTGAAAGCATTATCCTCCTGATAAGACCTAAGACTGCAACTCTGGCCTCCATTCTATAAACCTGGTTTTGTAAACAGAGAAGTATTAACCTTCATGTTCTGGCTAATTTTAATTTGGATAATTATATTCCAACTAACTACTCCTGTAATTTCAAATGTCTAAGGGTCATCAAAACAAGTTACACTATCACGTAGTTCTCAGACCAGAATATAAGGAACTAGTTCACTTAGATAAGGAGCAGCAGATTGGTAGACAATTTTAAATGTCAACTAAGCAGTTTTGTGTGGGATATAAAATGTAGTGGAGAGATAAGGCAACATTTGTGAAAATCATACTGATATATATGGGATGTTTGGTAACATTTCTACGGACAGTATGTGGACTGCATTCATTAATCCATGAAACCTGAGTTTTAGTTTAGACAGTGACTCCTTTTACAGCCTTTATCTACTAACAAATGCTATCCTCCTGTTAAGCGCATTTGCTCTCTGCATGTTGGCCAAAGAAAGCCTTCGTATACGTGCAAAATATTTGTTTTCACGGAGTAGAATAAGGATAATTCTTTAATATTCCTTACAATACGAGGAATACCACAAGCACAGGAGAAATACTACATCAGAGGGAAACAAGTAAACAGGGTAAGTAGTAAAAAAATGAATACTAAACAAGCTTTAATGGCTAATCAGGAGTAAGAATGAAAAAACAACCTAAAGCATCCTTGAAAATGGGTGAAGTCAAAGCAACATATTGCTTAGTACTTATAAGGTAATATCAAATAATACAACAGATTTGTTCAACTTGTTAGAAGAGTTAAGACTATAATATCGAAGGTATAATGCCACATATTAGAAAAGCTTGAGAAGGGACAAAACAGCGATATTTTCATATCACCGACTTTCATGTGAAGGAAACGCTAAGTTCAAATCAACTGGAAACGCTAAAGACATTGAAACAGAACAAGGATGTTTTCATTGTTTCAAAAATAGGACAAACCAAGGATTTTGGAGTAAGGAAAGAAAACGACAAGACAAAAAGCAAAGCGACAAAAATGTCTTTTTGAAATAGAAAAATTTAGCCCTTACACTACAGTTCTGAAGATATCAGCCATTTGATTTACTACATCTGAAAAAGAAATCTAGGAAGTAACCAGAAAAATAAGAAGATATTTTCTTAGTAAAGTTGTTCACTTGAGATCACTTTTGCACTGCCACTGGCAATAAAAATATCCTACTAAAATAGCCTACCACTCATCTGAAAAATACATGTAACCAGTGAAACAGTGCTATACTACTTGACATCCAACTACACCCATTATTCAAACCATAATCATTTTGCTGAAAAAGCTTCTAAAGCCCTCTCAGAGAAGTGTTTATCCTTAGCTCAGAGTATATATATAGATGTATTGCACATTCTGAAACACTACAAGTGTATCACATTAATGTAATAATCCAAAAGGTTTGTTTCCTTTAGTAGGGAACAGATCATCACTGTTTTTTTTGACTAATATTCTATTCTTGATGGACCTCAGACTTACACTCTAACACTTCCATTTGATATCACATACATAAAAGACATCCTTTCAAGGACTCATGAAAATTGCTCTACTCTTTAACTCTGGTAAGGTCACTCTTCATCAAACATGACATTTACCTTTCCCCTTACCTATATTTTCCATATGTAACACCTTACCCTGTTGAACATTTCAATACTATGTAAATAAAGGAACAAACAACAGATTTTAATCCTAGCATACAAAACTGATTTGCAAAAGGAGCTAATGAGAAAGCCTAAAAACAAATTCTGAATATATTTGTTAGCTCCTTAACACTTCTAGCAAGTTATATTAAACATCTGCAGCAAGACAGTGGAACAGATTGCTCTGCAGTGTGGTATCTCCTCATCTAGGCATTTTACCCTTTTATTGTAGCCATTTTAAAGAGGCATGTTAATGCCTTATTTGTTGTGAATGCAATTCATTCATCTGAGACCCATAAAACACACCTATGCACCACTTAGGAAAGATAGTCCTTTCTTCAAGTCTTCGCAGGAGTTTCTTCCCCAGTACAGCATGTTTACAACAAAGCACAATGATTGTGTTGGAGGTGCTCACCTTGATACCAAAAGGTATGACCTCAAAATCAAATACTCAAGACTCCCAGAACTGCACTGTGAAACAGCTTTGTGTTTGTCAGAGAGCTTTGATAATGGCACAAGAAAATTCAAGAACCACGTTTTCTTCTGCCCATATGCACTTTCATGAGACCTGACTGATTCCCTTAGTCCCACATGGCCAGGAAATTCAAAATTCATGCAATTAAAATTATACCTGGACTATTATTAATGTAATAATCAGTTAATAAGGGCTAATAAATGAACAGGCTATTAGAAAAAACATCTCATTACATCGCTCATCTCATGCAATCCTCTCATACTGTCATGCTATTTAAGAACTACTTGTCTTCCAAGCAACAGCGCGGTTAGCTTTTCCACAGCCAATCTGCACTTTAGACCTGGTGCTTGCTTAACCTTTCACATCTACAGAAAACCTACAGTCTTGGAGTAAATGGAGTGCCAAACCTAATTAGGTTTGCTGAATTGTGACATGGTACATTACACTGCAGAAATCACAGCCAAAAGCAACACTGGCCAGGCCAAACCCAAGCAATACTGTGCAACCTTGCACTGGAAGCAGTAAGTTAACGTGCGGCCTCAAAAAAACAAAACAACCCAGCAGAAAAGAAAGAGGGCTCAATGAATTGGCCAGAATATTAGTTTTGATGCATTATACCTGTCTCCTGTTCTCTGGAGAGATATTGTACTACTATGGATGTCAAAGTCAATGTGCGTCTTAAAAGATTAAGAAACATAATGCAATATTGAGTCAAAACCAGGATCTGGAAACAGGGGTTTTATGCTTTTGTTAAGCAAGCTCATAGCCAGTAAAAATTGTTTCCAAAAACTGTAGTGACTTTAATATAATTTAGCATCTGTTAAACTTCCAGTTAGTCCTCTCCAAATAAAACCCACTAACACAAACTGTCAAAGGGACAACCGAAGTGAACAAAAAATCAAGTAAAAGGCCATAAGATGATCCACAAGAAGGAAATTTCTTGACGTTATGGCCCAGAGACAAAGACCGCATTAAAGAAATGGAGAGCAGTGAGCTAAGCTCAAAAGAAAGAACAATAAATAAAGAACTCAAGCTCCAGTGAAAAATCATATTCAGATAGCCAAAGCAAACAAGCTTTTTGCAGAGGTTCAACTGAATGCTCCTTCCCAAGCCAATGGAATCTCAAGAGAGCCTCAATCTGTTACATGTGCAAGTAATTTAAACACTTTTTGCTTCTTTATGGCAATAATTATATACCCCATTATTTCAGCAGTCAGGAGAAAAGAAAAAATCTCATTAGTTATGTCATTTGTGAGCACATTATTACAGCTAAGTCCACTAAACCCAACTAAATTATGTTCTTAGAAACCAAGAAGCCACCACCATTTTACAACTGAAAACCTAATGAAGGTTACATTAATATAACTGCATACATAATGCAAATGTAGATATACAGGAAAAAGTTATCTGTTTTTCTAGGTTGTTTTGTGTAATTACGTACAAGAACATCAGGAACTGACAAACAAACCAGATGACCACTGAAGTCTGGACAAGAACCTCAAACAACCCTAAAGACTTTACAGGACACCATACGCCTTCATAGAAACCCAGAATACATCAGAACAACATGCAAAAGGGCTAACACCTACACTAAAACATATATCTTAGCCTCAAAACTCTGCAGAAACACTAATCTCATTCGCTACACCTGGAGAAGTTTGATATTGCTGAAAGATGTAGTAAATGAAAAACAAATTAATCTTTCCTTACTACAAAAAAACATTGAAAAGGCAAAACCATGAAAAAATGCAAGACTTCGCTTCACATGTTATCAAATGCGTCAAGAGATTTCAAGCTTAAGAATGTTTTATTCTACATTGAATCCTCAATAAAAGAAAAATCTGCTGCTGATATAAAACGTTTGCAATTTAATAATTATTTACTTACAAAGGCACTTTCTGGTGCAGTGTGTTTGGTTATAATGTCTTCTAAAATGCTTATAACTTTAATAGCAATTATGAAACAATGTTTTCATTTGTTGTAAATCATTTAATGTATTCTATCCAAGGTGATAGATTAATAAGATAACTGATGAGGCAAACTGAATAACCAGCTCTATGTACAGCACTCTGCTACTTCAAATTTGAAAAGAATCTGTCATCTTTAAATTAAAATGTCTCCATCAATAGGCCAACTTGCATCAGATTTAACAGAACTAGAGCTCAGTGTGTATTAAGTCTCTCACACGCAGTAAAAACAAATTTCATAAGCACATACACCATGTATACATAAAATAAACCCTGCATCTTCACACACTTTCAGTGTACCCTGCTAACTTGCCTTGCTCAGAGTATCAGTAGTTGATACATGCAGGCAACCAATATATTCATGTTAGCCACCTTTATCTCTGCATGGAACTGTATGTAATAATCAAAGCACTCAACATTTCATTTAAACATTATCTAGGACCTTCAGAAAGAAATGAAGGAAAACACAAGTGGTAGAACGCATTGTCCAATTCCATATCCCTGTTTTGTTGCGAAGCTTTACAAACTGTAATTGATCAACACAATTGAAACTGATCACGGAATTTTATTAAACAACACTGAGTGAAATGGAATTTATGAATAACTAATCCATATAGTAAAAGCCAAACTATTTATTTAAAGAACTCTGTGTTGAATTGACCTTCCAAATACAGTTACTGGCCTTCTCAGTTCAAGCATACATACTGCGTTTCTTGTCAAGCACTGCGTATGCCAGCATTACATGCTACCCTGGCAGGTGATGAACAAAGTCTATCGTATTTTTTTATGCAGAGTATTCCATCTGTTTCCTACCTCTTGGAATTCGGTGAAGCAACTTTAAAAAGTGTAAGGGGAGAAGAAAACAGGATATATTTTTTTTCCTAAGCTCCAATCAGTATCACTTTTTTTTTTCTCAATTCTTTCATTTCTTTGTGACTCTGGTGCCATAAGGTACTTCAGTCTATAAAAGCCTACAAAAACACATGCCCTTCTGAATAAAGCCTTAAAATAAATTACAACTACCTGGTATTCAAGTAAGTAAAGGTGTTGTAAACTCTGTATCAGAGCTAATCAAAGAGTTTGCCCACACTATCTCAAACTGTATGCTAATAGTGCTCACTGATCTTTTTTCTTCCTCTGACTACTGCTCAGAAGCCTTGTTAAAAGAAGTATCATAATTGTAGACATTTTAAGGAGAATTCTACTGTTAAAATCAGTTTCTCACAGTTTCACAAATTAGTTGATTACACCTGACAGTTGAGAGCAAAAAAGCACACAATTCTATGGTGTTATTCAATTTATAACAGAAGTCATTCTGACATTAAAAACTTGCCAAATCAACCATGCACAGCCAAGAACACCGGAAGAGAATTGAAGGTTTCTTAATCTATTGAAGTAGTCTGGGTCTGCTTCTTACATGGACCACATCTTTTAGTTACGGCACTGTTTTGCAGAATTCAGTTTTGTCTTCCATCTGAAACAGCTTGGTGACTGTAAGTGAAACACTCCGGGAAGTTAATCTAGCTCTGCTCAAGCAGATGTAGCAGATCTTCATCTTGAATTGAATTTTCCCTGAAATGGCTGTGTTAGACGTCTCTCCCAAAGTCAACAAATGAACAAGTGATTCAGTTTTGAATTAAAGCTATATTTCCTATTTAGAGTCCTTTCTCCTAATCTGCAAGACTAAAGAAAAGATCAAACAACAGCTTTTTAAGTAATTGAAAGTCTGATGTGGAAGGTGTCCTTGCCCATGCCAGGGGGTTGGAACTAGATGACCTTCAGGGTCCCTTCAACCCAAACCATTCTATGATTGTGGGATGAGCAGAGGATGGTTTTCCACTGAAGTCAGGAAAACCATGAAAAGGAAGAACTAGCACACAAAAAGAAAAGCTTTCTATAGCTTTCTGCAATAGCAAAGACTAAAGATAATTAAATATAGATTTTGGAATTTTCCATGCTTCTTCCAGAATGGCTAAGAAACATCGCTTCTTGGTAACTGGACCTTAGAGGCAGCAAGATAGAGACTGGGTATTCCCTTAAAGTCCTTCCCAGCTCTACTTCCTGTGATTTATTCAGCATCCCTTGCACAAACACAGACAGGAAAATTTATTAACTGCAGCTGGAATATCTGTTTAAGAAGTCAGTAATGAAAGTGAGTACAAGCCCAATGAAATCCTACTCTCTCTCTTCAGGCAGAATATGAAGGTTTTTTAAAAGGTTCTGATAAAAAACCTTATCATACAGCAGTATTATTAACCGAAGCTATTTTATTTTAATGGCACACACATAAAAGAACATCACATTTCACTTCTTCTTAAGCAGGAATTTTAAAATAATTTAGGTTTTACCGACCTTCAGATATCAGCTGCAAAAAGAACGTCAATGTGTTCAGGAGCTACAGAACAGATAACCTTGCCTCTTAACAAGGAAGAAGACAGTCAAAGGAAAGTATAATAAGAAACATTTGTAGGAATGAGTAATCTCCAGTTTGTGAGGAAATCTGCAAGTTTTTCAAATTCTAACCTTTGAAAATATTACTATGCTGAACATTTGTAAGATCAAGGCAACATCAAGTAGTGGGAAGCATCTCATGTATCTAAAACTTAAATAGAAAAATCCCATGTTACTCGTAATGTTAACTATCAATTCTACAACTTTCAGTCAGTGAATGACTGATGCAACCACTATAGCAAGCATGCACATTCTTCTCATCAAATATAATAAAATTACTACTATTTTAACCTTTAGGGAGTAATGAATTATCACTCCGAGTAGTCTGAAAATACAAATGCTCATCTAGAGCTGGGACACTGCCTTTTCTTACCTATTATTCTTTTATTACCAAAATCTACACACTGGAAAAACGATGACCGAATTTTCAAGATGCTTTCAGAGATGTAACTGGTATTTGTCTCATCATTCCTACACAGAAAGTTCCCAAATACGGACAAAAGATGTTACTCTGCAAAAGATACCAAAGCTTTTCAAACACAGCTCTGTTCTCCTACTCATTTTTAGCCTAGAAAACTGCTTTTCACTATTTCTTGCACCAGTTAAGGTCAGCTCTGATCCTGCTTTGAAGTCAGTCTCCATGGTGCATTCATCTGTGCTTTCAGCTATTTTGTGAATCACAAAGTAATTAACCTTTATTCGATGCATTCATCATTCACTGACAAGCGTGGCATTTCTCCCTCAAGCCCTTCTTGAAGAAAAAAAAGTTCTACTATTATAACAGTTACCAACATCATATGCAAACAAATACTGCTAAAAGGTAGAGCAATACACACAGATGTAAGAAGAGTTGAGCAGAAAGTAATTTTACTAACTCCCTGTGATTCCCTTATTTGTAATTAGGTCCTAAAAAAAACTTTCTGTACAGATAACTGAGCATAAAATCACTGTAGGGTTTTTCTGGACTCTTCATTAGGGACTGTAGCAACAGGACAAGGGGGAATGGCTTTAAACTTAAACAGGGGAAGTTTAGATTGGATATAAGGAAGAAGTTCTTTACTGTGAGGGTGGTGAGGCACTGGAATGGGTTGCCCAGGGAAGTTGTGAATGCTCCATCCCTGGCAGTGTTCAAGGCCAGGTTGGACAGAGCCTTGGGTGACATGGTTTAGTGTGAGGTGTCCCTGCCATGGCAGGGGGTTGGAACTGGATGATTTTAGGGCCCTTTCCAAACCAAACCATTCTGTGATTCTAAGGTTTAAGTTTTAAGAACATTCTTCTCTTCACTTTTTTCACTGCCTAAGCAGAGGAGCATCACATTTCCAACTTCTAAACTCAAGTTTAGAGCCAGCTTCCAATCAAAAAGGGTTTGAGCATTTCTAGCACATACCATTCTAAATGTTACTCAATGACATTTCTTTAGTTATTCATATTCATAGACATAAATAGGAAGAAAGACTGTAAATACAAATGTATTATAATTCTCCAGCAAACCTCTCAGTGCCTATCTACCACTCAGTATTTTTTTCTTTTTCTATGTATTAGACTACATTAAACTTCCTTTATATACAATGAGTCTTTAGAATTATCTTCAACATGGAAGGCCAGTAAATTTTAGAAGTAATAAGGAAAGAATACCAAATGAGAGCCATAGAAATGATGCAAGAGCCAGAACACCTCTCCTGTGAGGAAAGGCTGAGAGAGTTGGGTTTGTTCAGAGTGAAGAAGGTTCCAGGGAGACCTTAGAGTAGCTTCCAGAGCCTAAGGGGGGCCTACAATAAAACTGGAGAGAGACTTTCTACAAGGGCATGTAGTGATTGGACAAGAGACAGTAGTTTTAAACTGAAATAGAATCATTTAGGTTGGAAAAGACCCTTAAAATCATCAAGTCCCACTGTTAACCCAGCAGTGCCAAGTCCACCTCTAAACCATGTCCCTCAGCCCCACATCTACATGCCTTTTAAATACCTCCAGGGGTGGTGTCTCAACCACTTCCCCGGACAGCCCGTTCCAATGCTTGACAACCCTTTCAGGAGGAAATGTTTATGAAATGATCTTTCAAGGTCTCTTCCAACCCAAACCATTCTCTGATTCCAAATTGCCACAGTGGTATTCACATTAGAGACCTTCATGAACACACATACCAAACTGGTGAACTCTTTGTATAAACTATCTGCAAAACAGGAGTAAAGTGTAAAACAAAACAATGTCCAAAGTGCTTTTCTTCCTTTATAAAGGAAGGAGATTCTCAACAAATGATAAAGGAAATTACGGATCTGTAAATTACAGGGTAATGGGCAGGAACCATAACAGAAAACAGCATTAGCGGACAAATGGATGGGACTGATACATCCAAAGTGCTCGAATGTTTTTTAAGGTCAGAAACAACATCTGCCAAATCCATTTTCCAAGGAAGTCACTGTCAACATGAGTAAGGATCTCTGAGTAAATTTTCCAAAAGCTCCCTAAAAAGCATTTAAGGAACACCAAGGTACATGGGGTAAGAGAAAAGGTTTTCGTCACAGAAAACTGGCTCAATTGACAGTAAACGACACAGAGCTGCACACAGTTCTGAAACAGTGCAGGGAAATACTATCACCGGGGTCAAGATGGAGCTGGCTCATTGGATGCTGCGGAATGCAATAACACAATCAGAAAACAAAGCTGATGGTAAGTGGCGAAATTTACTAATAATATGTTAACATAATGATATACTAAGTTTTTTAATACAATCACTGGTTATAAATTACAGCTTGATCATTGTGGATAGCTAGTAGTTAGCAAGTCCCAAAAAGAGAGGCTTAATAGACTGAGGCTCTTCAGATAGACAGAGACTACTGCAAAGCAATATAAATGCAATCTATCAAATAATAAACTCTCTGCAGAGAATTAATACAGAATGATTAAGCTACCACAGGGCGGAGGTGGGGGGGAAAGAGAGGCTAATTTTTTAAAATCATAGAATGGTTTGGGTTGGAAAGGACCTTAAGATCATCCAGCTCCAACCCCCTGTCATGGGCAGGGACTCCTCACACTAAACCATGTCACCCAAGGCTCTGTCCAACCTGGCCTTGAACACTGCCTGGGATGGAGCATTCACCGCTTCTCTGGGCATCCTGTGCCAGGGCCTCACCACCCTCACAATAAAGAACTTCTTCCTTATATATACCCTGATATCCTTATATCTTCCTTATATCTAACCTGAATGTCTGCCTTATTTGGCAGACAACAAATTCTACATACAAAATAAAACAGAAAGAGAATGTTACGGTGGACGTATTAATACAGTCTGACTGACTAAGAAGAGGATGAAGCCTTATTTAAAGCAAACAAAAGCATTTCCCAATTGCAGCCCTCCTTTTAATGAAGGACAACATTCAGCATCCACTAGGAAGGAACAACATGGCAGGACACAAGAAATCCAAGGGATTCTTGAGTGTGAAATGGGCTATTTTTGTCCCAGATGACAGACATGCTTACTTTCTCTAACTTTTTGAAAACTTTTGTCTGCTTGAAAAAGTACTGTTGCTGTATGGAAAGTAAATTACTTTTACCTTGGTAAAACAAGTACTTTTTGCACTGATGTGCTTACACAGCGCTTTTGAATAGATAGAGTATTCTTGGCTGCTCTTTTATCAAGAAAAAAGATAGATGTCCTTACGTTAAGGCTATAAAAATTAGTTCTTTGTGCTTATGGCTCAGAGCTTTCTGAAGAAGCTTAGTCCTTTTTCTCATAATGGAGCATTCAGCTTTCATCAGCAGTGCTACCACTAATGATCCTAAAACTGAAAGTCTAAGAAACACGATGAGTCATTACAAGGAGTCTAGTAGCAATTATCTTCTCTTAAATATCAATAGAGCAGATAGATGCTGAGCTGGCCACAAATTTTCAGACAAACGAGAACTTGCTAATGATGGATTCTTGAAACTGTGGGAATGGGACAGTGGGATAACCAATCATTTGCAGGATCTCTCTTGCAATATAACAGTGCCAAGTTCTGCTAGAATAAAAAGTAGCAGGGAATTCAAGGCTTCTGGAAGAGAGAATGTCAAAATCGAAATGTCACTGTCAGAGGATGGACAGAAAAAGGTTTTGAGAAAGCCATTAGGTTAACTTGGAACCTCAGAGAAATGTGATCTAATAGTCCATCAACCTTCTTTAGCAGACCTGGACAAAGAGAAAGGCCTTTACGATATTAGGCATGGCCCATATCTGCAAGGTGAGAATCACGTTCCTCCTTACTCTACTCCAAAGTCTGGGTATTAGAGGTCTTAACTTGCCCCACAGCACTCAGGAATGATGGGGCTTGATCCCCTGGAAGAACAATGATGTTGGAGATTTACAGCCAGGGCCACGATAAATACAATTACTAGCCAATGAGTCTTCAGATTATAGAATAACAGCACATTCTTTAAAAATTTCTTTAAAGATACCTTCAAAAAGAGACAAAAAGAAAGGAATTAAAAACAGGTGGTGAATAAGACTATCAGAACTATACTTTTCACAAAGGGAAGTTTTCCAAATTCATGTATGTTATTCATATTTGCCACTAGATATCAACACCAGTTATAGTTAGAATTAAAACCAAATCCAACTGCTGTTACTCTTATGTCAAACTACCCAGTACCACAAGCCCCTCCTACTATAACCAAAAAGAACAGAGAAAAGAACAGTCAAGGCCACTTCAGCCCATCACAGGATACATCTTTCTCTCATCCAAAGGACACCTACTCTCTTTCTTTCACACTTGATGGAAGCATGAAATAGAAGCTGAGCAGGCAAACTACAACTGCTTAGCACCTCATGGCTGTCCATGTCACATAACATAAATGCTCCATCCCTGGCAGTGTTCAAGGCCACGCTGGACAGAGACCTGGGTGATGAGGTCTAGTGTGAGGCATCCTTGCCCATGGCAGGGGGCTGGAACTAGATGATCTTAAGGGCCTTTCCAACCCAAACCATTCTATGATTCTCTTCAACCCCTCTGCCCATCTGTATTGCTCCCTTTCAGCTTCCCAAAGCACTCTCCAATTTCCATTCAATGCTAAAATACAGTGACCACTTCTCAGTGTTGCATTTTTTTGAGGGTATGGGACATGAGCAGGAAACCATCAACTTTGAACCAGAAAGAGTTTTCTTCAAAGTTGGAATTGTCTCCAGCATTCTACGTGTCATACACCAGTTTTTAAACAGATCACAAAAGCATCACCACAGAAAGAAATATTTTGCAAATTAAACTCCTATTTTCTCTACGTCCATATAAAGCAAATTTCATCAAGAGCTGCATAGAAATGCACGGTTTCTGTGCACACATGGGTGGAATTCTTGATGCGCAGCTCCAGTAAATGGAATTGGATACTGCTTTATGAATGTAATGTTTTCAAAGACTAAACAATATTTTAGGCTTACAGATATTTTTAGATAACTTCATCTCTCTTTTCAATTTGCATTCAAATGCAGGGGCTGTCCCAGGTATTTGCTTGAGACTAGTAGGCATTTAATTCTGTAAGTAAGTGCTATGAAAAACTACATCTAACATACCATCTCAGTACAATGTGGGTATGAACACTGTTGTCTGCCACACATATTTGTTGTTAAGTGGGCTATGGAAAGTATTATTTCTTAAAAGGAAAGAAACTAATATGCCAAGCAGAAGACGAATGACAGCAACTCAATCTACGAAGACGTCTATCTATTCTCAGTCAAGAGAACAGGAAACCGAGATACATGGACGCAAAGAAAGTTGAGTTTAGGACTCCAAATAGAAATAAAAACCATTCTGGAAGGCAGTGCTCATTCCAAAAGGCAGAATGCTGAACAGAAGAAAGTAGATTTTGTATCATAGATACACTCTTGGTAACTGGAATTCAATACATCTGAAGACAAAGCCACAAAAATGACATTTGACATCATCAGCTAAAGCCAGCATCTCATCAGTAAAGTAGAAAATGGCATTTTAAATGAACATTAGGAAATATAATTGGATGCCTCTTCTTGCTTTGTATCAAAAAAGCAAAAGCAATGACCTAAGCCAAGTACCATGTGTCCTGACAACTAAATGCAGCTACACCTTCTTGAAGAAACAAATCCCTACCTTCCCATCTTTTCCCCTTTGTCAACCAGTGTCATCTGCTGCAGTAAGGAGGACTTTGAGCCAACAAGCTCTTAGCCAAAACCCAATTTCAGTCACACACTAATCATCTAAAAAACCTGACCATCTGTGTTTCATGAAAGGGAGATGTAAAAATGAATATTAGCAGCATATTGATGAAACTGCAAACCAATCTGTCACAATCTCCTTTGCAGCCTCACATAAAAGGCAAGGCTGGCAGGAATCTAAAAAAAATTCCATGGGAAAACTTCTGGAAGAGAAGAAACAACCGGTTAAACGACTCCGTTGTTTGGGAAAGAATAGAAAGGGAGTGATTAAAGCATGGTTCTGCCAAGCACTAAGATAACATGGAGACCTGGCAACCATCTCTTATGGCCAGTGAAACTGCGTACCGCTCTCATGCTTGAGACAATACCAGCTGAATGCATGCATCACGTGTAGTCACTATTGGTCACATCCCAATTCCAAAGATAAATTAGAAAGACAAATTGCAGAACGATTCACGTTTCTGGAGGAAATTTAAGCAAACCTATGAAAAGAGTTTGCATTTGGATTTATTCATTCCTCATCACATTCACAATTAGAAGACACGGACTACTTGCCTGCACTGATTACAAGTTACGGTCAAGACTGCTAAGTGAAAGTTGTAACTGCTCTACCATCTACATGAAAACATGAGCCAGTACATTATCTCTTTTTTACCTGTTCAAGAAATTCCTTAGATTTGACAAAACCCCCTTAATAGACCAGTAAAAAGGATGAAAAACTTTGAAAATACAAACTTTCCTCTGAGCAGCCAAAGCAACAAACTTGGCTTTTGCATTTTAGTTACACCAATAAAATGCTTTCCGGTATTACTGGTTGACTTGTGGACATTTCTTTCTTTTTTAACAAAATCCTTTGGCTACATGGAGCCCTGTTGCTCCTTGTCTTAGTACAGGACTTGTCTCACTAGAACAAACCAGGTATCCCTGTAGCTCTCCACACTACAATGGACAGCAGTATCTGTTTAAGGAGGAATATGACAAACAAGGCAACAAAATGTTCATCACTCTCCTTTATTTGCAGTATCCAGCAACGTAAGTTTTTAGCACAGATCTAACCTAAAAAACAGCACTTTTCTGATCTGTACCTAATGAATGTAAAGGCAAAGAAAATTAACTGCTGCTGTCCATGACTCACAGAAGCCCTTTCCCCAACTCCATAGAAGCAACAGGGTAAAACTAGATTAGGTCATCTCTTTCCTCGCATGGTGGATGATAGCACATCATCCCAAGACCTGCATCATCATTATTCAGAGCCTTCTACTGCTGCTTATGGCTCTACAGTCCAATTCCCTGCAAACCTAACAGACAAAACAGATCAAAAATAGACATAAAAACTCCAAAGACCTGACCCGTCCCCTGCTATGCAGGTTTGCACTCTCTTTTCTAGTCTCTGCTGCAGTGTTGTGCAGCCACTAGAAATACAGCTTATTCAAACATGGGACCTAATGTCCTCACTCCAGTCACACTTATTTAAAGCCTCCTCAGTGCTTCGACAAAGGAAATAAAGCAGCTGAGTGCCAGACTCTGCCTTGTCACTTAGTAAATATTTAGCCAAGATTCAGAGACTAAAAAAAGCTTCAGGACTTTGGATCGCTTGGGTTTCAGGTCCAAACGAAGGAGTATCTGAGGCTTTCACATGAAACCCAGCCTCATGATAGACTCGGGTGCTTGCTGTGATGCCAGGCACTCAACTAAAGCCACTGCTGGGGGCTTCCAGAGGAAAAGCACCTCATGAACCCATGCTTAGAGCACAACACAAGAATGTAAACCCATCTGAAATGTTTTGTATTAAATTTCACCTTTGAAGAGAATCTCCAATTTAGTAAAATTTTGAATTTCTTAGAAGGCACAATACCCATCTTATCAGCATAATGACTTCTTACAGTACCGACAGCATGTCTACACACACTTATACTGTCTACATCTATACAATGGCAATCTCACATGAAAGGAACGACAGTAAAGCTGAACTGCCTACATTAAAAATAAATGCCAGTAAAATGCAGTTAACCCCCCCCATGCAGCTTCCTTCGCACCCAGACTTCAGAACATGCAATACTAAAGAAATTCTATTTTCTTAAACAAGTAAATACACCAACTTTAATTATTTCATGTGCTTTTCTGCATGCGTTATTTCTTTTAATATCACGTCTAGCTTCGTTCTCCCTTGCAGTGTACAAACGTGTTGGTATATTAAAACGTTACTAAGTGTGTACAGATGTATAGCTTCTATTTGAGCAGCTCGGGGAATGGTAACCATGGCACTGCTTCCAAGAATAGAATTATCATCTGTAACAGCACTCACGCTGGGGCAGTTGACAGAATGGTTATAAATATATCTATTAGCAGCCTGAGCTGAATCTTTAAACAGCACTATAGGGACAGCAGCTGGCTAAAAATAGCTCGACAATATTGCATTTGAACACTTGTCCTCACAAACACTTTGTCACATACACAGAGCGAATTTCAATTTCTTTCTGCACGAGGCTGGGAATGAACATCTGTGGCACACAGGAGACAGACAGCGTGACATTTTTTGACCTCCCTCCTCCCTGTAACGCTACAAATAAAAGCACAACAGTAAAAAAAACCTTGCAAAGGCTGCTATAAAACACAAAGTAATGCCTAGAATTTGAAGTACGTGAAGCAAGGGCAGCATCAAAAATCATTTTATGAAGGGAGGGGGAAGAACACGTGGCAATCAACAGCACAAAAATCATCTGAGCTGCTGGAGCTCAGCTTCTTTCTAACATCCATCCACAGAACTGAAACAAGGACATAACGGTTACACTGTTTTTACTAACTAGTGTATGAGCTACTATTTGATATGAATAAAGGAAAACAGCCTGAAAACAGATTTCTAAATTCAGTAGTCATGAATTCAGTCACTCTCAATAAAAGTTATAAATACCATTTGCTGCTTTTAGTATTTTCATCATCTTAAGTCAAAATCTTTGTGATCACAGTTGATAACAGGGCAGCAATACCACCGTGGCCAGTTAGGTCCATTGATGAAAAGCAAACAAGCTTCCTTTTTTATTCATGGAAATGTTTCCATTTTGTTAATAAATAAAAATACAGCCTGCTGATTTTCTACTGAGCAACTGTTCACTGGAAACTGTGGCCATTCAAAAAGTGAGGATACGAATAACGAAGATCTTTACAAAGAAAGATGTGCTTGCAGAGTAAATAATGTCACGTCATCGAATATTTTAGTTGAGAAGAACTCGGCTCTGAAGGTTATCTACTGCAGCCCTCTGCTCAAAGCAGGGCTAAGTTACAGTGGGTGGTTTTAGGGTTTCATTGAGTCAAATTCTGAACACATCTGTTAGGATAGAGATTCTGCAACATCTCTGAGCAACCATCTGGTGTTTGAGTATCCTCCCTGTGAACAAGAATTTGCCCAGTATTTGACTTCAATGTCTTATGCTCCAGCTTGTGCTTACTGTTTATTATTTGTGTCGTACCCAGTGACAGGAGCAGTGGTGATGAGCACAAACTTAATGGACAGGACCAGAGGCAATAAGCACAGACTGAAACAGAAGCTTCCCTCTGAACTTCTGGAACTCTTTTTTACTGTGAGGGTGACTGAGCACTGATACAGGTTGCACAGAGAGGCTATAGAGTCTCCTTCCCTAAAAATGTTCAAAAACCATCTAGACATGAAACTGGGCAACTGACTTTAGGTGGCCTTGCTTGAGCAGGGGCTTGAACAAGATGACCTCCTGGTGTGCTTTCCAATCTCAGCCATACTGTGCTTATTAATTTTTCACTGTGCATTCCTAATATGAGCCTGGCTCCATCCTCTCTACACTCTCCCATCATGCAACCCTCTTAGACATCACCACCTAAGACTGCAGAAACCCAACTCTCTCAACTCTCTGCATACATCATGGAATCCAATGCCCTAACCAGCATGGCAGTCCTCCACAGGACTCACTCCAGCATGTCCATATATGTTTCATAGAGAGGAACCCAAAACTGTGCACAGAACTCCAGATGTGGTTTCACAAGAATCTCTTCCCTAAGCCTATTGACTGATAGCCTATCAGCTGTTTGCTGACACATTCAAGTATATCAGTCTTTTGCTGACTATCAGCCTTTTGCTGATACATCCAAGTATGGAGTTGGCCTTCACGGGAAAAGGCCAACACATAGAATCACAGCATAGTTAGGTTGGAAAGGACCTTAAGATCCCCCAGTTCTATCCTCCTGCCATGGGTAGGGACACCTCACACTACACCACTGCTGACTCCTGTTGTATCTATCCTCTATCCAGCCCTTTTCTGCAAAGCTACTTTCTAGCCAGTCAGCATCCAGCCTATACTGCTGCCATGAGTAATAGAAGTGCGTATGTGTGTAGCAAGTTTCAGTAGTAGGGTTTTTAAAGGTATTGCCTGCATTAAAAATAAGACATTAGACAAAGTTTAAAGTGCACTGAATTTGTGCTCTTCCAGCAGTGAAGGGAAGATCTTTGATGTATACTTCCAAATGCAAGTGAAAATCAGCGACTAGGAAAGAAAAAGTACTACCCATTTAAGCTCTTTGGATATTAAGCTCTTGGGATAATTAGAATTGCTGTTTTCATAAAGCAAATGGATCAACTCGATCATGGCAGTGAATTTAGGCTGCAAGGCAAAACAAATTAACACTTCTGCTCAGATTTGTCCATTATAAACTACACATCGGCTCTTTCTTCAAAGTTTAAACACTTGCAATCTTTTTTCTAGATCTATCACAGATGAATTTGAACACAGAGGGTCCATTACAGCTCTGAACTCCTGAAAATTCAGATAGTGACAGTACTACTCCATTTCTCTCTAGGATTTTTGCATCTCTGCCAAGTGGTATTACTGCCACTAAGATCTTTACTCAACCGGTCAAAGTGTGATGCTGAGGACTAAAGGAAAGTTATGTCAGATCTAATTATGTATTTTTTCAAAACTTAAAATTCATGACAAAATAAGCCTTTAGAGTGAGCAGTAGCCTGACTGGAAGATTTCTTTTAAAACATCATTTAAGTAACTGATTCTTACAAATAAAACAGAAATTAGACAAACCCTCTGTGCAAAATGTCTACTACACAACTGCTTTTACTCCAAGGGCAGTAAACAGTTCAATACAGAGTTCCAGTTAAAGTCGTGCCACAGATTTAAACCAAATACTCTATTACTTTATGACTCAGTTTCGATATAAATCTTTGGTCAAGTAGCATTTGACTCTGATCAGACTGTGCTCCTCAAATAATTTGTTGCATGTATTCCCTTAGAAGTAGAATATCAAAAGTTTCCCGAGTTCATTATAATTTAATCAGATGGTCTAAAATTAATTGCTAGCAAGTTTCAGTTGGAAGGCTCAATTTACATATATTTTTTTTGCTTGGATAAATGAGCAATTCCTGAGCACTAGCTACTGAAGCTAAGAAAAGGTACAGTTAAAGTTCAACACAGGGAAAAAAGGGGGGAAAAAAACCCAGAACGCTGTTTGATATAACAACTTCAGAGAAGACTACCATTTATTCCAAGATCTATCTGCCTCTATTTATGGTTGCCTTGTTGAAATTTCAGTCACAGTGCCATCTGGTGACTATTTATACTCTTACACATTTTAAACGGATGCTATGTTTTAGGCTCATCCAACCGCCTCAGGTCATCCATTCCCCTACCTTAAACTCCTCTCCTTGTCTTCAGTTTTATCTGAAGGCGAGGACAGAAACAATTCTCTATGAACCAGAATGGTTCAAGATTTCCCATTTGCACTTTCTTCCTGCAAACTCCAAAGTGCACAAGGAACAGGTGGACTTTAACCACTATGCCACCTGAATATTGCTATAAAATAATAAAGTTCCTATTGATGGAAATGAACTGCATGATCTCAAGAATGAGAGAAATGGAAGGGTATGCTTTTTGTTTGCTTGTGCCTGGATTTTGACCTCTAAAAGTCAGCTATGCAAGGGCAAACATTGCTGAACTTTGGTTTTCGAGTTCTGTTGCTAAAATTACCATAGCTTTCATGTAAAAAGTGGTGGCAGAGAAATAAACTCAGTGCAGATAAATCAGAATATCAAGAATAAAATTTATCAACCAGCTTACTCTGTTCACATCTGAAAAATTCAAACAGTCTTCCCAGGCTCACTGTATATTTTCTTTCTTTTAACAATTCATAGAAGCGAAGAGCCAAGTTCTGACACTTTGATGAAGACAGTAGCATGGGAGAAAGATTTCTCATATCGATGTTGACCTTTATTTTCTCCCTTTCCCCAAACTCACAGCAAATATTCCCATCATTACTCACCCTTCACCCCGTCCAACAACAAAATAAGTGACAAGACTATAATATATTGCATATCTATAAAAAAGGACCATCAGGGGAAATATTGTATTATATTTGGCAGTGTTCATCCTTAATACAGACACACCGTAGGAATAATATCTGACTGGAAGTTAAGACAGAGCAAACAATTAAGCCAGAAAGTGTTACATTAAAAAGGACAGCTACTGAACAAAAATTACAAGTAGACTTCTGTCTCTTCTTCCTTCTTGACTAAATAAGTAATACTACACTGAAGTTTTCCAATAGGAGTAATCACATCTCTACTTCATATGAAACAAACTGTGCAAACCTGATGACCTGGAAGATTAATTGATATCATTGCTGCCTATGGTCATTAACACCACCTCAATTTCCAGTCCAGTATCTCTTCTGTTATTAAATGTATTATCAAGGAACCACATGCGTAAAACATCAAGTATTACTTGATATACATGATACCATTTTCCTTCAAAGTAGTAACAAAATGCTTCAACTACTCCTTAAGAAAAACAACTGAGATGCTCAAAGAGAACAACTATTGCCTGTTTTCCTGTGGAAGACATTTTTACATTGCTTTTCAGGTAAGGTATTTCAGCAGGGATGCTGTTCACAGTAGAAAATGGGAAAGGCTATTGCCAAAACCCAAAATTCACTGCTTCTAATAGTTTCACTGGAAGAAACTGCTCTGATTCCACACTCAGGAAATAGAATTATTCATAGAATCACAGAATGGTTTGGGTTGGAACTCTGTTTTACAGAAAGCGGCTAATACTCAAAGATACCAGTTTTGTTTTTCAATGTTAATATAAACTACTCCTGACAACAATGACCATACACAATTATGTGATAAATTGGGTGGAAGAAAAACCCCAATCTTTCTCAAGGAACAGTAATTCAACTCACCTATTTTTTCAAAACTTAGCATTCTATAGTGCCATCAAATCACTGTCTACTCACCTGAATGAACATTCATTACAGAAGTGACTGGAACCCATGTCCACCTCCCTTGTGTACTGATCATCTAAACCAAACTTTGTCTCACCTAACTGGGCTGTCCTGTAACACCGTATTGCCCTGTCTGGTAACGGGCCACTTTGAGACATGGTTCCAGCACAGAGGAATATAGGCATGGCATGACATAAGACAGGATACACGCTTCACACTTGAAATCCCAAAGGCTGTAAGTAACTCACCAACAGTCAGATGAAGAAATGTAGATACAGAGCTAGACAAAAACACAAAGAGAACAAATAATAGCTAACTGATGTAAACGGCACCATATATAGTGATTTTGGACGTAACATGGAGCTGCAGACCAATGGAGAAAAAGCAAGGTGTAAAAACACATTAGTAAACATAGCGAAAGTACCCCAAGTGTATCCTAGAGAAGAAACCATCTATGTCATATTCCTCCCAGTGAAGGACACCAGTAGCTGACAATTCACCAGCACTCAGGTCAACCTTGCACCCAGAGGAGCAGTGGGATGGTCAGCATAGTTTCTACCCTTTTCCTAGGGTGAAGTCAGTGTACAACAACCCAAACTGCATTATTATTCTTTCTATAATGATATGTGGACCAAAAATGATTATTAGGTTATAAAGAGGACAGAACCAGACTCTTTCCAATCATGTCCACCACCAAATCGTGCCCACCACCAGACCAGAGGCAATGGGCACAAAATGAAACACAGGAGGTTCAAACTGAATATCAGGAAACACCTTCTTACTGTGAGGGTGACCAAGCACTGGCTCAGGTAGCCCAGAGAGGCTGCAGAGTCTTTATCCTTGGAAATACTCAGAAGTCACCTGGACATGGCCCTGAGCAACTGGCTTGAGGTCGCCCTGCTTGAGCAAGGAGCTGGACCAGATGAACTCCAGAGGTCCCTGCCAACCTCAATCATTCTGTGAGTCTGATTCTCTGAATGATGCCTTATAAATATCTACATAAATAAACAGATGTCATTGGTATGTTCTCTTGTACTCCCTGAATTGTCTGTTCTGTTCTGCCTTGTCTGAGACGGCACTGTATTTTAGGCAGATACCCTTCTTGCTTGACCTGTGCAGCTCCTAGCCAGTGAACATGACTCAGTAATGCAAATATTGACGTTCCCTAATTGAATTGGAACCTGAAAATTAAAATAATTTCATATTTTTATTTATGTTTTCCACTCTGACAGTGATTATTCTGATGTAGAATACAGCCAGCATCATACAGCCTCAAGACTTTTTCATGTACTGGTGAAAAACGCTGCAGGAATGCTGCAGATCTCTCCAGAGAAATGCAGAAAAATGATAACACAACTACAACATACTGTTTGACTCTGAAAAATGTCTTTCCATTTTTTTCCTCTTCAGCACTTTGACCTTGAAGTTCTTCGATGAAAAATGGCATGGAGCAACCCACACTAAAACGAAAAAGTGGTCTCCTAAGAGACTATACTGCTCTGAATTGGGCTGAGTCCTTTCAATCCCAAACAACTGTGTTAAGCCAATGGATCTTCTAGTGCCCCCAGAAATATGTATGCAAAGAAGGAACAGTTGACAGCAGATACCAGCCAAGCCAACCCTTAAAGTGCACTCCTATAATAACAGAAAAATCTATTCAAAATCCCTCGACTGCTTGATTCGAGCTGAACCACTCCAAGCAATTGCCCTTATTATCAACCTATTTGTGTGCCAAAGCACACAAAGAAATTCTCTCCTGAAAAGAGAAATTTACCACAAAGCTTCATTCAAGGGGCCACATCCTAACCACTACGTATTCACTAAGCTTTCAGAATTAAACCATTCAGCATAAAATTGCAGGGTAAAAAGTCAGTGTTTAACAGTGTAAGGATTTCTACAGCTTCTCAGGACTTCTCGGCACAAAGTAAGAAGAAATTTTCTACAACTATATATAACTATATGCATAGAACTTCATGTAATAGATTCCTCAGCAGAAACAAACTAGTTCCCAAATTCATCCTAAACAAATAATGGTGGTTGGTTTTTCATTCCACCTTCAAGTTAAATAAGAATATAGGAACATGGGCGAGCTAGCTGGGCAGACAATCAAAACAGACTTCCGAAAGTAAACACATTCCAATGCTTGACTTCAGCTTTCACCTAAATAAGCATCTTCAAAAGTAGCACATTTTCAAGCATGTGTTAAACAGAAACAGCAGCAGCCAACTTTCAATTTTAAATGAACAAATTTGTAAACTTGTTTAGAAAGAAGTAAATTATGAACTGACAAAAATGACAGCTGAAAGTAGAACAGACACTGTGGGTTTTTTACTAAATATAAATCAAGTGAGACTGAAATATCTCCAGTTTCATTTATAAAAGCAAGTTATTTTTCTCTTCTTTTATACCTACCTACTCGTATGCAATCTTAAGGGCAATAATCAGTTTAAACTGTTTTTCATAATGCTGAATTGATTTTATTTTGCAATTTCCAAGCTTGCGTGGCTCAGAACCTTGGCTATTGATTAAGAACGCTAAAAGCATTGGTGCATATACTTAATGCAAGTACAACAAATTTCCAGGGAACATACCATATAATTATATGACAAAAAGGAAAGGACACAGCAAGAGAATTTGAAGCAACAATCTCTGATCGCTAACCAGGCAGCCTTCATTAATATCCATCAAAAAATCAGCAGATCCAAATACCTCTGCTCCATACCTTAACATTGCACTTACTCAAATATATCTGCTACTTGCTTGTAAAGCCTTAATTACGCTGTTTTCTTCCCCTGCAAACTGTGTTGCTGCATTTTTAGACGGTCAATATTACAAACATCTGAATCACTAAGGGAAAGTATAAGCAAATGTAGACTATTTAGGCTTACAGGTGTTCCCTGGGGACTAAATAAAATTGAGGTATTTCTCTTCTGTAATTGGAATCGAAGAAAAATAATCTTTCTGAACACTTTTCCCTGTTATATAGTCTGACTATTACTAAACTGGTTTGGTACATTATTTTCTTGAGGGGCTTTTTGTATGCTCTGTTGAAGTCCTAAGAAACGTAGGAACTCATAGGAATCTCAGTCCTTTCTCTTGTAATTATTTAACACCTGATAGATCAATTACTTCCAATAGAAGTGTAAATTTCTCTGCTAGAGAAGATGTATCTTCTGTATTATTCCTGAGTTTTCCCCACTATTTCATCTCCTATACATATGCATATGCAATTTGACTTAAATTAAGTATTCTTGTATAGAATATATGAAAAATAAACTTTCATCAGCTCATCATCCAGAGGAAACATTTGTATGCATTTAGGACAGAAGCTTGTCACTCACAATTCAATCCAGCTTGTGATATTAAATTAATATTGGGGACTCATGTTTAGATCACATCTAAATTCCTTCCTTGCAATATTAAATTAATATAATGACTTCCTGCTTAAATTTTACATACATTTCTTAAATAAAAACTTGAGTTACAATTCCATTTTTTCCATTCCCAGCGGCCATTTTTCTAGAGTCACGTCTTCAAAATCTATCACAAGCTAGTGGTAGGACAAGTAACCCCCACGTTTCAAAGTGTAGTGAATTGTGGCATTCTTTAAAGTATCTTTTCTTTCAAATAGCATGAACTTTCCATTGTGGCTACTGTGAAGCCCAACAGATGAGTTACTTTATGCATGCCTTCTCTAGCTATCATTAGGTTTTTTAGTAACTTGGCCTCAGCTTTATCTTAAACCATTTACTGCTGGAAAATAGAAAGCTATTAAAAATCAATCTATTATCTTTATGGGGAAGTTTCATTTTGGTGACATATTAAGAGGCTTGACTTTCAACCAGATTTCTATAAAGCAAGATTCAGATTCCACCTAAAAAAAAAAAGGAGAGGAAAAAAAAAAGGCAGCAGAAGTAGCTGGGATGCTGTGAGAATTTAAGCTGAATTTTATCCAAATAGTATGCACGTTTTGGTAGGACATAAGGATTAAAGCATTTAACACTTGCCAAGCCTGCCACAACACTGAAATAGCATCTTGAATTCATTTTAGAACAGGTGCATCACTACATTTTCAAGAATAAGCACTGACACACACATCAGTTCTAAGAAGATTGCTTTCAAAAGGCCAGTGACATAAATAGACGCACTTATCTATGGGTGTATTGACACTGCTGACATTTTTAACATGACACTGTTATCACAGCACTGCTACAGAACTAGGTAAGTTTCCAAGGCATAACTTCTTCCAAGTTCCTAAGTGAAAAAAAGGAAAAGTGAAAACCTGCCCAGGAGCAAGCAAACAAAACTGTGCAATTATGGGGGTGAAATGTTGACAATTCCCTTCTGGTTATTTGCAGTTAAATCATTTTGTTTATAGCACAGATTAAAACCTCTGGCTGCAGAAGAAAAATCTTAGTTCCTTCCATGAGGTCACACATTACTTTTCACTCTGTGCCCTGAATATTTATAAAAGATGCAGGGTAGCAATTTGCCATAGATTATATCACCATAAAGCCATAGAAAGAGCTCAAGAAGTGGCAGTGGCAGGCAATCAGGGGAATTCCTGAAAGAAAAAAAAACAACAGTAGCAACCACGGTTATTTTCAGGATCTTGGACATTAGCATGAGATTCAGAGGAAAAAAGCAACTAATGCCCAAATTTCAGTGTTTTTCCTGTTCATTTTCTTTGTAGCTGCAGTAATTCACACCATAATTAATTGTTACTGAGTTAATGTAGCTAAAGCAAGGAGAAGCACACAGTAAAAAAAGTACCTAAATTGGGTACAGTGAGCAGATGACAGTATCCTCCTAACCCTGTTGCTTCAATGAGAAAGGAGGATCCTTGCCTCATCATATAAAAAGCATTATTCAGATTATGAACTATGTATGCAGTGATGTCAAATATGGAGCAAACCTTAAGCTATAACCCAATTTATATGACAATGATCCAAAAACCCTTTCTTATTCGTGCTTTGTCAATTTTGATCCCTGGTTCTCTTGCTAAAAAAAAAAAAAAAAAAAAGGAGAAAGTGTTATAGAAATGTTTCAACTGAAAGAGGGGAGATTTATCAATTTAATAGATTTATATTAAAAATAATTTAATATAGAGATTTTATAGATTTACAGAAAAAATATAGAAATGTTTTAAGATGAAGGAGGGGAGATTTAGATTAACTATTAGAAATAAACTCCACTGTGAGGGTGCTGAGGCAACTGGCACAGGGTGCCCAGAGAAGCTGTGGCTGCCCCATCCCTGGCAGTGTTCAAGGCCAGGTTGGACACAGGGGCTTGGAGCAAGCTGCTCTAGTGGAAGGTGTCCCTGCCCATGGCAGGGGGTTGGAACTGGATGAGCTTTAAGGTTACTTCCAACACAAACCAGGCTGGGATTCTATGAAACATATATTATAGAAAAATGGTATTCCTTAAGGATGTACAGATACCCCTCACCTCTTCAACTTAAAATTCCTTTAACAGTAGACTTCACTCAATCCATATTCCTTTCACCTCAGAATTCCCGTTAAGTCTCATCTCCCAGGACCCCAGTGCTCCTCATGCTCTATACTAATAATCCACATTTGATACTCCCCACAACTGCTGTCAGCCACTCCAGATCTGATCCTATTCCCCAAGTATAAATCCTACAGAGAAATTTGCAGAGTAACTCTGTAGTGTCTATATTCCATTTAATTGCTTTCAATTCAAACAGAGCCCTGAACAAAACCCACAGACAAAACTGCAAGGAACTGCATTTCCAGTTATATAGAGGAAAATATGGAAATCTCTTTTGAAGTGTTTCTATTCTGCAAGATTTTCCCAATTCATAAACAACAATAAAATGCAAACCAGTCACACAGACAGAGCAGTGTAAACTAACTCTCTTTATGCTGTACAATGAGCTAAAATTCAAGGCTTATTTAACGGCTGGAAAAATAATAGGCCCACCATAACTCCAAAGAGGTAGCCACACAAATGTGATGAATGATTTCAAAAGTGCAGGAACTAAATGACTGAGATAATGTGTACCTTCCTTCAAAGGAGGAATACAGCACGGAGAAAAAAGAGCAAAGACATAAGAGAAGCTGTAAAATTGTGTTGCTATGTAGCACTGCAAGATGCCCTGTGCCAATCCATCACATTTGTTTAGGTTAGTCCGAGGCCAACGCTTCAGTGTGGCTGGCAAAATTTTAATGAAGCATTTCGCTGTCGTGGAGGCTTTCACCAGTTCCTCATTTTGCAGCATTCTGAATTTTTCTTTGCAACGACTTCAAAAAAGCTTTTTTTGTCTCGGAGAACAAGCTCACAAAGGGCATTTTCCATTGTTTTCCAAATCCTCTGACCCGAAGTCTTGGATTTCAAAAAGCAAGTTCCACCTTTATAAATTCCAGATTGTCTTCAGGGAGGGAAAGCATACTGAACATTAACAGAGATACACAGACTTTCTGACTCTTCTGAACACCATTAAATCTTGATTCACTAAGAAGACTGCAGTAAGTTTTTATTTTGGGTTGGTTTTTGCAGGGGCATAAGCCTGGTAACACAACGTTCACCAAATCTTACACTTTATAACAGTGTTAAACCAACTTGCGGGGGGAAAAGTCTTCTGATAAAGTTTTGAAGAGGGACTTTGATAAGCGCATGTAGTGACAGAACAAGGGGGAATGGCTTTAAGCAGAAAGAGGGGAGATTGGATATTAGGAACAAATTATTTACTGCGAGGGTAGTGAGACACTGGCACAGGTTGCCCAAAGAAGTTGTGGATGCCTTATCCCTGGCAGTGTTCAAGACCAGGTTGCACAGGGCTTGGAGCAACCTGGTCTACTGGAAAGTGTCCCTGGCCATGGCAGGGGGGTTGGAACTTGATGATCTTAAGGTCCATTCCAACCCTAACTATTCTGTGATTCTATACGTCTGTTTGAAGACTTTAAACTAGTTAACTCACCTAATTTTTATTATTTCTTTTTAATAGGGATGTTGGAAACTTCTAACAGTAAATTTAAGTGTGCCTACCACCATGGTGGTTCTCAACTGACTCCTCACATTTGAGTATGCTCAAATACATGAGAAAAATTGAATTGTGAGCCCCAAACCATACGGCCTCATGATGCTGTCATCTAGAACATACACACCATAACAGAGATTTTGTTGAACTCAGAAAGCAAAGTAAAAAATAAGATGCCAAATGAAAATGCACTATAGCCCCAGCTATAGACTGACTTTTATTCCCCTTTGCTATTCTTCTACATATCCTTAAAAAGCCTACTGTTCATACAGTTTGAATTTCTCTCTGAGTAAGATGGCAAGCCTGTAAGCTGAACAAATGAGGAAAAGAGAACATGAGCTAAGTCTTACTAACTTTCACACATTAGGCTAGTACAAGGTACTCAACAGATGGCAAGATTCCTGAAAAAGAAAGCCAGGGTTTTGTACATGGCAAAGCACTTCAGTGAGTACAAAATACTATGAGAGAAGAGAAGCGACAACAAAAGGCAGAACAACTTCAAACAGCTTATTATAAAAATAATAACCTACCCAGCAAAGACCTTTCTAGAAATAGGTAGACACATACAAGTGTTACAAAGGAGGAAAATACTAAGTGAAGGGATAAGGCAGCAGTGTACATGTCTGAAATTACAACAGAAACATGTAGATATAGACGTGGAAGAAGACGCTTCTGCATCAGTGACATGGCCCTTGCACTTCCATATGCTCCCTGTACATGGGAGACACTCTCCAGATACTCAGAACTGATCTGGGCCTTTCTTCTGTCACTGGACAGTAGCAATTATGAGCCCTCTTCCCTGTTATGACAGGCAAACAGAGCTATTTCGGGTTATTGCTCTCAAGTTTTCCTTCTGGCTTCATATCCCATACATTCCTTGCTGGAATGAGCTGGATATCATAGTAACAGAGATTAGAGAAGCATCTGTAAAATTTGTCCAGAATACAGAAGGCGGTTTTCTCACTAAACAAAATTATTAAGTTGATGCCTGGATTCCTCCTCACTTTCTCTTTCAGCCAGTATTCCCTAGAAGTTTGATTCTGGATTACTCACTTGGAGTAAAGCGTGCAGTTCTGACATCCTCAACATAAAAAGGACATGGAACTGTTGGAGTCCAGAGGAGGACACAAGCACCTCCCATATGAAGATAGGCTGAGAAAGTTGGGGCTGTTCAGCCTGGAGAAGAGAAGCTGCGTGGAGACCTCACAGCAGCCTTCCAGTATCTGAAGGGGCCCTATAAGGATGATGGGGAGGGACTCTTCATTAGGGATTGTAGTGACAGGACAAGGGGTAACGGGTTAAAACCCAAACAGAGGAAGTTTAGATTGGATATAAGGAAGAAGTTCTTTACTGTAAGAGTGGTGAGGCACTGGAATGGGTTGCTCAGGGAAGCTGTGAATGCTCCATCCCTGGTGATGTTCAAAGCCAGGTTGGACAGAGCCTTGGGTGACATGGTTTAGTGTGAGGTGTCCCTGCCCATGGGAGGGGGTTGGAACTGGATGATCTGATCTTAAGGTCCTTTCCAACCCAAACTATGCTTTGATTCTGTGATTCTATGATTACAAATGCACTATCTTATTCCTTACTGCTACAGGGCAGATTGAACATTCACATTTAGGCAAGCCAGCGTGATGTACCTGGAACCCAATAGGACTTGGCAGTACACCGTGCAGAGATGCCATGTCTTGTTTCACACATAGTTATGTCATCATCTCTAGTTTTCCAGAGGAAACAAGGCCCTTTGGATACAATATATAAAGAGGCAATATTCTCCTATAGTCATTGTCATGATTTTGATTTCACATGCCAACTGCCTCAAGAAAATACGCACTGGAAAAGTGCTGCTAGGTTGGAAATGGTCCCCACTGGTTCTGCCACTTCCAGTCTTCTCTGTGACTCACATATCCACAGCAGTTTCACTGGGGACATCTCAAAGCAAGTGACTTCCCCAAAAGAAGTAAGGTAAGCAGAGCTGCCACTAAACTAATATCTGAGGGTTACGTGTTCTGGTTTGTGTAGGTTTGGGTATTTTCCTCCACAGAAACCTTAGTCAAAGTTATTATGCCATTAAATACAGTAACTTAGCAAATTTGGGGACAGCTTTTTTCTGAATAACATTCCAACTTTTTGCATTTCAACTCCTTTGCTCTCCATTTTTAGCTATTCTACACTGGAGCAGGAGCTAACAATACAGTCTACAGGTGGCTACCAAGCTGTCATATAAACTCAGAGAGAGGGTCTGGATGGATGACATCAATGTCTGACCAAACAAGAGGCAGAAGAAAACATTAAGGTGCAACAGAAATTAACATGGAAGAATTAAAACACGCAGACATCAACAACTGCCTACAGAAACAAGCATGGAGCAAGGGGCAAATTCCAGAAATGGCTTCTGGAAAAAGGATCAAGATGATGAGCAGAGAAAAGCTCATACTGAAGTTCTCCAGCAGTGAAAACTGTGGCATTTTAGACCTTCCTTTTTTTTTTATGCTCTTAAGGAATAGGTTTATACCACTTGTTTCTCAAACTAGTCCCAGTAAGAACCGCATTTAGTGGCTGTATCAAAAATATTCCTAACTGTATATCCTGTGCGATCTTCAGCAAGTCATTTACCCCTTGTTCTGGACTGTCAGACACTATATTAAGTTAAAACTTAAACAGGGGAAGATTAGATCAGATTAAATATAAGGAAGAAGTTCTTTACTGTGAGGGTAAGGCACTGGAATGGGTTGCCCAAGGAAGCTGTGAATGCTCCATCCCTGGTGGTGTTCAAGGCCAGGTTGGACAGAGCCTTGGGTGACATGATCTAGTAGCAGTAGTAATAAAATTGTCTATTACTTGCATTTGCATCATGTCTAACAAAAAAAAAATGAATGGAGTTTTATGGAATGACTTAATTCTAACGAAGTTACTTGTACCATACTTGAAATGCACTGCTCAGTTAGCTAGTCAGTTTATACAAAGATAGAGGAGAACTGAAAGTAAACTTAATAAAATCTATATAAACTAGCTACCACCACAAAGTAATCTAGAAGCCTCCTTGCTCCTGAGGATCACTTTATTAGAAACCATGGATTTTAACTGCTTTATATCATCTGTCTTTTCCTTCTGCCCAGACCTACTTCAGCTAAATCAATGCGTTTTAATAGTCTCGGGTTAAAATCACCTAGTCATTATGAGTTCTACGCTTTTACAAATACAACCGCATAGGATGGTATGTTTACTGTATTTAATGGCTACAGACACTTGATGCACATCCAAGTCACTTAGTAATATTTATATTAATATACCATCAAACTACAGATCTCTAAGGCAAGGAGCATAGCAAATATTCAAGGCATAAACAACATGCTCCAGTGCAAAGGATTAATTTTTCCACAGTAGCAGTCATAGTACTTTTCTCTACATCTTCTACCACCTGAGAACAAGATTTTTATTCCATTTAAACACAGTAACATTAGAAATTTAATTTACTATAAGTTTACACCTACAAAAAATCCGGTCTAAAGCAATCCATGGAGAAAAATCTAATAAATTACACTCTATTTGATCAGCATCTCCAAATTCTTTCACTTTGTCTTCTTTATATAAGAATTCTTTTCATCAACTGTTTTTCCTTTCTCACATCATCAGTCACTGCCATACACAGCAAGAACAGCAGGCTAATGACAATGCATAGAAACCAGTTTCCTGAAACAGCCAACAAATTATGAGCTATAACTTGGATCTATTCCATGCAACACAATAGTAAAACCTGCATTTCTTTATGCAAGAATCACTTTTTCCCCCCAGGTACTACAACTACCCTCTCCCTTACTTTTGACAATTTTAGATCATTTAAGGCTTTTAAGGTCAAACTTCTCCTACTCAGCCCAAGAAAGAGTCAGCCTTTACCACCGATCAATGATAAAGTCTGCACAACATTATTCTTAATACTACAGTTACACATAAATCTGCATAAAAATTTGGGATTTCATTCCTGTTTTCACTGATAGCAGCTGAAAGCCCTAAAATTGAAGCTCTCTTAAACAATCCCTCAATGAGAACATGAGTCCAAACAACCTTACTAAAAACCTGCAAACTATGACATTTAAAAGCTGTTTTACCCCATAAACATTAAATGTGGAGCTTGCTGTGATGATTACCCAGTCGTTTCCCCAGATGAAATCAAGTTAGTAAAGCAGATTTTGATGTGCCCTTTCAAAAATGGCTTGGCACCAATTACAGCTATCACACTCTGCATTTCCAATTTCTTCTGAGGAAATCTACCACACTTGACCTACTCTTTAGAAGTCCCCATAGTGATAAATGACTAAACTTCATTCTCCTTCTTACTCCTGGGTAAGGCACCTATTAAGAATGCCACATTTAGCTAAAATGCAGACCTGCAGTCTAAAGATTCTACTTTATCAAGATGCTCTTTATCTCCTTTGGGTAGTTGCAAAAACACTAGAACAAACCTCTAAGAGTAACTATGAACTGTGCCAGTGATAGAGAAATCAAGAGTAAGGCAAGAAAGTTATCTGAAAGTTATTAAGAAACCAAACTTGAAGATTTATTTGTTCTCAAGTTGAAAAAGAACTTATCTATGTACTTTAAAAAACAACAGACTAAAACCTGAGCCATTTTAAACTAATCAAGCACATGCTGCTAAGAAAGTCCTGTCTATGGCACAGTGTTTGTCTCAGCCTTCAGAAAAGCTATTCTTCATTATTCACCAGTGCAATAGGTCCTGGTGGTTAGAAGACCACAGAAAAAAGATTAAATGGATAAAAATCTATGGAATTTCACAAAAGCTCCACCAAGCATTTGTCAAGAACAGATTATCATATGAAGCATGAGCAATATTTAAGCAAAAATGTAACATGAGGTTGAAATCAACTTCAGCAGCAAACTTTTAGATCATTACTTTTTGAACCTGACTATTTTATAATGCAAGAACTAAATGTTCAGAATGCTCCAAAGAGAGGAAAAATAACCTTAATCACCCTTTCTTATCCATGTCTTTTCCATATATTCAGAGAAGTTATTGGTAATAGGCTCTAGACAAGAAGTATAAATAAAAAGTGCAGGAGCTACATAAATGAATACAATAAGGATGGAGACATTGTGTGTTACCACTACCTAGCAATGAAATTAAAGCCTGAACAGGCAGTTTGGGATGTGAAGGAAGATGACCAGGATGCAATTCCTGCACAGGATCCAAAGTGGTATCACATTTATGGAATAAGCATTCCAGTTACCATAATTTGGAGATCATGCCTCCTTTCTCACAAACTGATCTTCTGGAGAACACTTTGTTTTTATCCTAAATGACTGTTTATAAGCTCATGTGGTTAAGTCTGTCACATCAGAATGATTTTGTGAGGCAGGTCATTTGTTATTGTTTCAGGGGAAGATTTATAACAGTAATACAGCATCATTATTAGGGTCTAAGTCAAAGGAAATATAATGTACACTCACAATGCTGCATGTAAACTTACTTTTCTTACTAAATCACTTAGAAAAGTTATTTTCTCCAGGTAGCAGTTTTCCAGAGCTATAACAAAGCAGTCTCCCTTATTTTTAGGGTCAAAACAAGAAGCAAAGATACTAAAAAGTGCCTTGTTAGGCATGAGCAGGACTTATTTGCGATGTGTTTTGCTATGTGATTCACCTTATCTGAATCCATATGTTATCTATAGGCTCTGAAGTTATAAACTAACAGCTATGAGGATGAAGGTGAAGAGATCTTAGCATGGAGTTTCAAGTTAAAACCTACAAGGTGAAAAGAGAAAGTGGAGAAACAAAAGGCTGAATTAACCAGATGAAAGGCAAGCTGAAGAAGTGCAGATGGAAGGCCCTTAGCATTGCTAAGGCACCAACAGAACTGCACAAGTTCAATTATGGACGACAAAAATTGTTCAAGCAAGTTTTTAGAATATTGATTGTATTAGAGCACAGTTAAAAGGATTAAGGTCTAAATATCTAGCTAAAAATGAAAGTGCAGCCAAGAATTTTAGGAAACTTACATGGAAAACTGGAAAATGAAAAGCTACTAAATGGAATGTACAGATGCTCAACTGAGGACAACTGCGTGTCATACTACGTAGTACCAGGATATTGAAATAGATGAAATAACGGCAATTTCAGAATGAAATGCAAAGCCTGATTCCATCTATTCCTTATATTCAGAATTCTGCTTTACAGAAAAGAATAATCCAAATCCATAAGATTACTTTTAATAAACCTCCAACTTTTCTCCAACTGTTTAATACAAGATATGCTTTATAATCTAAACTCTAATCTGATACAGTGCAAAATTTTTTTCTATGCCCAGATCTAAAGATTTGAGTAAAATTCTCTCTGATACTGATCATTAAATAGCTACTTTGTTGTGTCAGGAACAATAACTTCATGTAGGTTACAGTTAACTTATGACAGTCTCTGCATGTAATTTCACACTCACAAGGGTTGAAATATAATCTTGATTAGTTTCAGAAGCACATATAGTAACTTCACTGGATCAATTTATGTAGGCACTGGATAATCCTCCAGCTGATCAGAGCTGCCCTCTCATTTGGTCTCCACAGGTCTGCTTTCTGGTGCATTTCAGCTTCTGACAGCATGCTTTCCCATCAGAGCACCTGCCTTCTCCCAGCCAATTACACACTGATGATTAAGCTAAAACCTTAGAAATTATCATCACGAGTTCAGTCTAAGTGAGCATGGCAAAATTCCATGTTTATCAATGCACATAAATGGAGAGGCACTGGAATACACTGCCCAAGGAAGATGTGAATGCCCCATCCCTGGAAATGTTCAGCGTCAGGCTGGACAGAGCTTTGAGCAAACTCGTCTAGTGTGAGGCATCGCTGCCCACGACAGGGGGCTGGAACTGAATGATCTTAAGGTCCTTTCCAATCCAAACCATTCTATGATTCTATGAAATCTCTGTAAGGATGAAGCATGTAAATACATTTGTCTATAAAGTTAACCAGAATATCCAGAATTTCCATTATGAATGAAATCTAAATATCAGATGCTTGAAAGAGTCTCTAGTTGGAACAGAATGCAAGCCTCTCCCACATCTTCAGGTAAATCATTCTGGAAGAATTCTTGTGTTTCAGGCTAAGATTTTTTGCACTTAGGAATAAAACAGATCTTTAGATGTTACCTACAGCTTTTTTCATAAACATACTTGAGCTCACTTGGTCCAGAACCTGATATAACTGAACATGAGTCTGTTAAGAACTAGAAGACATGCAGTCAAAGTATAGCACTATGAATAAAATAAGCAGGGTTTTAAAGAAAGGGTTCATTAGCTGAAGCACAGCATGATATCCAATACGCTACAGAGCTTCTGAGTCAGACATGGATGGTAATACTCTCTTTTAGGAGTACATACAATGAATCAAAATCCACCTGCAGGAGAGACAAAAAAAATTGCTTTAAATTAGATATTCAGACCAAATCCAAAGCGTGAGCACGGAGGCTGAGTACCAACAAAAGGCAGTCCACTGCTGTGAACTAAGTCTACTAAGTGGAGTAGGTCTATCAGAGGTCTGATCAACTGTACTCTTGGTGCTGAAACAGTCTCCATTTGGAAGAAGCAATCTCAAGGACTACTGCAACGTCTCTTCATTACTAAAGGATCCACAACACAAGCAGTACACAGATTGAGCAACATGTATATAAGCCACCTGAAATAAAGAGTAGTCTTTGGTCTAAACCCCCTGCCTGACCTAGCTGATCTGTTCTTATTAAGAGAGGAAAATTAAACATGCAAGAACTCTCAAGAGCAAAACTGAGGTATACATCTACAGAGGTATTCTGCATTTGTGACATCTGACCATGTGGCACACAGCACTTTACATTCCGAAAGCTCTATCTAGGCTACAGATGATCTCTGTCCTCTGGAAGAGTTGTTGCGAGGAAATGTAACATCCAATGCAAGTAGGGCATTCAAACATCTCAATTTCTAATCATTCCTTAAATTTCTTACAGAGCTGTCTGGATTTTCAGCACCCTATTCTAAACATTTGCTCCAACCCTCTCCCCACTTCAAGTTTCCACCTTAGCAAGTCTTCACATAAGCCCATCATTACCTTTTCTCCATTACTTTAACCCAGTCACCTTCCCCTCCATTTTTCCCTTCACTTTCCACACAGCTGATGCCCTTCTATACAAGAAGGCATCATGTAGTAGACATGAAGTGTACTTTAATATTAAGCATTTCTGCTTTCTTACTGTGATGTCATTATGCAAATAACCACTTACTGCTGTTCTGGTTTTGTAGACAGCATTTCTTAGGCACTACCATGATCCCAAGTACAACAATCCAAAGTAATCTTTGACTTCACAGTGATCTCAGGGTATCCCCATCCCAAATGGGTTCTTCCACATTACCTTCCAAATTACAACAGATGCTCAGAGGGAACTCCTTTGGTCAGAAATATTTCCAGTATGACAGCACTGGAACATGCTGAGCACAGGTAACATCTATACAAATGATGTCTGCTGTTGATGCTCATTGACTATATTAATGATTCAAACGTAGGCTGGCAAGCTGATGAAAGACTAGCAGAAATTGTCCATCTCGTGTAATACTGACACATCCTAACTACAGCAATGGGATTTTACTGCCATTGAGTAAAAAGACCAATGATGTCCCCTCAGTAAAGAAGCTCTCACAACTGCAGAGTCTCTTACTGCTGACATAAACTGTTTATTGTGTTGATGTCAACTTTAATTTTTCTTAGTTCATCTTTACACAAGGCAGAAAGATAGATGAAGTGTGGTTGATAGAGTAGATTGTACCTGCTGTAACTAGCCTTGATGAGACATTTGTTTGGGTATAAGCAGACTATCAACTCTTGTTTATTATTGAGTGACAATGAGAAAAGTCCAGAGGAAACAGTGCTTTTGACAAGCAGACAGTGAATCTATACACATTTTTCTACCAGTACTACACAAAGTTTTTAATACTTCTTTCATGTCAAATAAAATGGTAAAAATAAGTACTTCAAATTGTAAAATGTGTTGGATTGAAATTGCAGGTACTACAGTGGTAAGACTTAAAGTAAAATACCAGATGAGATAAATGAATTGAATTTACTCAATTCCAGGGGGGAGCAGCAAATATTTTTTCCCATCGCTCTAGAGAATAGCTTTAATTCAATCTTAGTGTTCTGAAAAACAGTCCTCTCTAGGGCACAGCAGAGTGTTCATTTCTTTGTGGAACAATTCACAGAAGAGGAACAGGGCTGGTGAGCAGAAATAGTGCTGAATACTCAACTAACTACTTCTAGAACCCAAAAGCACTTAAAGGAATACCAGCAATGTCAAACTGCACAAGGAAGGAAAGTTAGGAGCATTGGACACAGACTACTCAAAAACTTCAGGCTTTCATCCAAACCCAGATGACACTCATGTTTTGCCAGACAGGTACCAACCACCAAGAATTCAGCCCACTCTCCTTTTCACAGAACAACTCTACTTTTATTATTCACTTTACCTCAAAGGAAACAGTAATTCTTGGCCACGAAGGCAACAAAAAACACCTTCCATACCTGGCAAAGACTGATTTTGCTCAAGGGTCCAATCTAAGCAGACTTCAGGAAATACGAATGTCTTTCCAGCACATATCTCTCAAACATCAATAAATCATTAAAAAAATATATATTATTTTACTAAAAAAATCCACTTGGGAAATGAAAGAACTTTGGGGGTTTTATCTTCTTCTTCAAAGGCTTGAAAGTTATTAGGGAAACACAGAGACTTGTGTCTTCCCTTTATTTTTTCTTCATAAGACTTGACATGTTTAATCCTGAAGGAAAACTCAGGGCCGCAGAATTTCCAAGCATAGTACTGAATTCCAAAACAAGACAATGTGGAAGCAGAACATCTAAACCTGGTTTGTACATATGTGCCTAAGATCACAGAGAACCAGAAAGAAGGAATCTCAACTTCAATTCTGCAGATTCAACATCCCCACTAACTTCATCAGGATTGAGAATTATTTAAAAGTTAAAAAAAAATCCAACTTGTTTTGTGTAAGGGCTTAAACTTAGATTTAAGGATTATGGGTTAAAGGAGTTTGAGCTAAAAACATTAACAATACAAAATTTAGCTCAGTCAACAGCTTACTTCCATGCCAGAAGAGCAGAGCCTGAAAACTACATGGAAAAAAAAAAAAAAAATCAAATTAAGGCCTGTAACTCATTTTTATACACTTCTAAGACAGAAAAGATACACTAAAGAGAGTGTATTAAATTATATTAACTCTACCTACCATATTTTAACACCTCCTACCATTTATTGAGAGTGCCGGAACAGAGTAGGTCCATGAGATAACTCAAACCTCTCCCGTTTCTACAGCTGAATCTCTGGAACTACAACTCATGTTCAGAATGCAGAGACAAATTCTCCTGAACATATAAATTTCAAAACAAATGTCATGTAGCACTTCTTAATCCCAGAAGATTTATTCCAAAGAAACCATGGACACTACATCGATCCTTGATGAATAATTCTCCTTTTCACCTTGTGACAAAACCAGAAAACCAATGAATTATCATTATATGACGGAAATCCCTGGGATTTTAAGGAACAAATTTCCATGGATCAGACTGATCTCTAAGCCTCTTGGCCATAATACATGGCATGGAATAATAACATCTTTCTTCCATCACTGAGAACTAGACTAAGCCAAATAATTTCAGCTTTCAAGCATGAAAACCAGTACAGACTTCCCTAGGTTAAAAATAACATTGTTTGCTGAGAGATTATGAGATTTGTTTGAATTTCTCTCTGCAGCTTTTGCATTAAGACACAGAACAGCTGTATATCTAAACACACTGCAGTGGTACTCAAAAAGTAAGACTCAGCCTCAAAACAGACTGTTTCACGTACCAGTATAACCACAGCAATGCAGAGCTAAGCAGGGACTAAATCACTCTGCTTTACAGATGCGAGGTTTTTAGACAATGCTGACCACAACTACTCTGTAGCAAACAGCAGGAAAGAGTACATCTGAACTCTTAGTATTACCCCATGGTATGAACATCATGGTATTACACCACAATATTCTATTCAGCTTGAGGGTATAAGCAAGCTTTATGATGAAGTCATAAAGCAATTTTTATACCGAATTTATGAGATCATTACAACAGTCATTTCCAGAAGCCAGCGACTGGCTTATTAGAAGTCAGCCTGTAGCAAAACTGAAACTGTAGATTGCAGAGATGTTCAACTGCAATGCTGGCAATATCCAAGACTGAAGCACCAAAATTGTAAGGCAAACTAGTAGGGATGGAAGGTTTAAGCATTTAGACTTATAAAGACCCAAACAATGACGTTTCAGAGCCAGCAACAAGAGAAGCACTGATGTACGTTAAGTTTCATTTGCAAAAAATTAACTTTATATGAAGACTACTTCTGCACAGTATGCAGGACTGAAAAATAACTACTACTCCTGAATATTCACAACAGACACAAAGTGCTAAATCATGAATAAATGACAGCAGAGCATTTTCACTACATAAACAAATTGTTTAAGATCAATCTCGTTTCTTAACTTAAGAACTCCCACTTGCTTCTCACATTAGTCCTTGTCAAATGACTGTAATTGGCTTGACTATTACAAGATAAACCTTAAAACATAATCAAGCAATCAATCACAAGTCGCACCGAGCAGGACACAGGCAGTAGGCCACAAGCACTGAATTGTTCTGCACCAACAGAGAAACTGAAATATCTTTTAAGAAGGGTCTAGGGAACTCTGAAAGATTCATAAATATCAAATTGTGACTGAAACTCAAAGGAAATTATGGATCACCTCTTCTGTATATATCCCAACCTGCTACATTTTGGACAACAACATTCTGATTGAACAAAAGTGTTTGCATTAGATGACAAACATGTATCTGCGTGCTCTGAAAGATACCCAGTCTAAAACCAAGAAAGTTAAACCCCAAAATAAAGCAAATTCCTCAAAACCCAGCCAAAAGAACTGGACCAGAACACATTCCAATACTATCTTTGAATAGAAGACTCAATTATTTACAATAACTGCCTGATAGTTTATTTGGAATTTGACAGGTTTTTAAACTACTGGTGGTACTTCTGTTTCTTCCCATTAGGGAGGACTGTCAAAGTAGAGAGAAGGCATTAACAGAAATAGCCAGCATTAAACAGAAGAAGTAGACTGCAGAAATAAAAACCTGGATGTAATGAAGCCATCTCAGTAGACAACTGTAATCTCTTCAGTTATGAAAGGTAATTTCTTCTCCTCATTTGCCCAGTACCAGCTATGTATGTCCATGTATACAGAGACCTAATTATGTGAATAGCCTGGTGAAAAACTACTTCTTTCTAAATAGTTCTAAACTTCATAAGCATTTTAAATCTAGGTATAGCAAGTAACTGGTTTATAAGAGTTTAGTTGGGAAAACCTGAGATAAGATTATTACTTCTATTAATGTTGCAAACAGAAATGGAAATTACAGAAATGGACATTGGTTAGAATGCAGTAAGCCATAACAGTAAATCACCCTACAGATGGTGCCACCTTACTGTGGTTTTCTCTCATCTACAACAGACAAATCGTACAAATATTGGAAAACTAAGTCCTATTTTTCCTACCATGGATGCTTTCTGTAAATACAGGATCAGAATGATAATACTTAAGTAATTAGAGATATAACTTTATAAACATCCCCCAGAGCTTTTCCTGCTGACTTCTTTATTGTCCTGATTTTTATTCCCACCTGCTCTAAAAATCACCTCTTCTAAACATTACAAAAAGAGCAAGGTTAGTGATTAAGCCTGGTTTAGAGTAGATGTTAACATGGTAAATCGTTAGTTTGGGGCAGGCTATGGGAGCTGTACAGCAGTCCTAATAGTTAGGCTCAAAACACAGGTAACTTTACAGAGCAAGGAACCCCTTAATACTATTGGAATGTATATTCTCTACTGAACACAGATTTGATGACCTGCAAGATCCTTCCATCATAAAATGCCAACTGAGTAACTGAGAATTCATTCCAGATACCCAAAAACTGAATCAAGCACATGTATTCCATCCAGACTGTTTCACTGTACACCATTAAAAACTAAGTTACTGCTTTACAGCTCTTCAACACTCTTGTAACACAATCACATAGATCACTGTGAACCAGCAACTTCTTGGTTGCCAGGACAACTGGCTGACAAGGAAAAAGGGCACCAAAATGGGGTGGTTTTTTCCATGTATTTAGTGCAAAGAAGTTTTCCATTTCTGGAGTTTTAGTCCTATTTCCACATAACATTCCCCTTGCTTCCCTAAGTCAGACGTGTCTATAGATCAGACATACTACACAAACCTCTAAGCTTAAAAGTTAATACTGGACATTTTACCCACTGAAGTATTAAATTGTTTCCTCAGTCATGCCGATTTATACTTACGAGCAATTGGGAAATACCTTGCTATGTCATAAAATACAAAGAAAGGCTTTCCTAATTTTTTATCATCCGTCACATGCTGTCACCATTCTTCCGGTACTGCAGCATCAAGTGATGATGAATTAGCAGTGCTAATGGTCTAAAAGAAATATACTTAAAAATTAACAGCTTCACCTGTTTATTGATCAAATAGAATTGTAAAAAATATCTCACCAAAAAGAATGCAAATTCACACGCAAAGCAAATTACTGAGAAAAGCAAGGCTGATGTTTGCTTCTCAGCCAAAGGCACACTAGGTCATGTACTGCATTGTACAAAACTCAATCTAAATTCTGTCTGAATGGACAGAGAATACAGACCCATGCAGGAAACGTATCAAGTACTGCAAGGCATGCAAAACATCCGCCAAAGCCATGGAAGAGACCAGTGAAGTTCTACAGTATTATTTTTGACATTCTTTGTTATCATCACTTTAAATTATATCTTCTGCAACTCTGGCCAGTATGAAGCTGTTCTTATTGCACTGCTGAGAATAGGAAGTTCACATGTCCAACAGGCAAGATCAAAAACAAACAGCAGCTTACCCCAGGGAAAAGTCTCTCTCACTAAGCACAGGGCAGCTTCTACCTACACGATTGTTCTTTCATCCTGCTACTTCTATTTACTTTCCTTTTGGCTCTCTCAACTATTCTATTACTTATAAGAACACCTCTAAAAGGCTTCCTTCCAGAAGTATGAAGGCAAGACTTTGATCCCAAACAGCTTAGAAGGTACAACAATCTTCCATACATTTCAAAACAACAAAACCAAGAATTCATTCAGAAGCACCTTCCTTCAGAGTACGCAGCATAAGAAAGCAACATAAGGCGAAGAACTGATAATTCCTTGAGTATACCATACTGATAACCAACTCCACAACTCCTCCTGTTAGAGCTTTTTGTCTGTTTGCTCTAATGGAGCAGCCCAAACACAAAACATCAAGCTGTTCTTAAAAAAAAAACAAAGGAAATATTTATGAAGCAAAGAAACCTTTATTTTTAATCACAGAACAAACCATAACACAGCCCTATAAACACCACGTTTATTACTTATTCTGATGTCACTCACTTACCTTCACATGACTGAAGTCACCAGCTTTGCTGCTTTCTTGGGGATTAATAGGTTTAGTCTCTACTCTCGGTTTGACAACCTGCCGAAAAGGACTGGAGAGTGGAAGTCCACTAACACTGATTCCATCTGGGAACAGAATAAATGAAATTACTTTTGGTTGTCTAATGTTCTGTTTTATTGGAACAAATTTATCATCAAAGGGAGAGAAAATACACCAAATTCAGGCTTTATACAAAAAGGCAAAACAAAAAGATTATTCTGACACATTTTTCTCTAGAAGCCAAATATACTCAAAGAGTAATAGAACAAAAACTCACTGAAGGTCACTGCAATTGGAATATTGCAACAGAGATGTCTTAATAATATCAAATTAGGTTTAATGTTTATCATATTAAAAGATAACAAGAATAAATGTTTGTTTTCCATGAGAGTGGCCCTATCAGTTGCTTAGTATCTTTTAAACTAAATTCCAACATGAGCCCTTAGGATACCTTTTTCAAGTACATACTGTGGAAAATAATAGAAAATAGAGGAGTCACATTCTGCACCATCTACTGATGTAATACATAAACTATTTCTCATGTATAAGAAAAGCAGAATAGAAACTGAGCTTTGCATTTTAATAACCAAGAAAAAGCTTAACAGAAATTATATTCTTAGAGCAATGCCCTCAGTTTGGCATTTACTACCAGTCTGTGTACTGGCATAAGGCAGAGCAATAAAAGACAATATGACAACTTAGTAGCAACTTTTATTGCTGCCAAGCTTGTATAACTTGAAGTTAAATTAATACACTGCGGCGTATTTACGTTTCTCATCCTACCAAAGCTATATTCTAAGCACAAACTATTAAATTGTGTGAAAATTGAATCAAAAACAGTAAGAACAAAAAAAGAAAAAATAAAATACTTAAGTTGTAACATACACTAAAACTAGACTCACAATTTTTATTATTTAGATTTACACGTAGTCCAAAGAGCAGGATTTTGTTCCTTTATGCTGTGCACAGAAACAGCAATCCACAAACACCACTGAAATACAAGCAAAACCTCACATACTGGAGCTATCTAAACATGTGGGAAACACCAAATTACTACACAAAACCCAAAGGGATTTCATGGTTTGAAACTGCTCCGATCAAATTGTATTTGCTGGTATCACATTCCATTCCCATTGCTACACCTCATGTTTTGGTGGTATGGTTTTGAAGCAAATATCATCGTCACCCCCATGTACTTGGGTTTGCAGAGCAGTTTCAGTGTGTACAAAATAGATTCTTCTTGGAGTAAAGAAAACAAAACCAAAGACTTCAATCCCAGGGTACATACAGGTCACATACTCCAATTCCTAATGGGGCATAATAGTCTGCACCAACAAGCAGCCCTCCAGACAAATTTGGGTCACAGGCAGAGGAGATCCCTTATACAGAGAGCCAGAGTAAGTATGGACACAGGTAAATTATCTGAATTACCCCAGTGAAATGCAAGAGCTTTAGCACCAAGTGCTTCTACATATCAATCCATTCCTACTGCCTCATCTTAATGTAGACAGAGCCTTTAGTCACTAAATGCAGCAATTCTAAATCAGGAATTATAGTGAGATCACCAGGCAGTATAAGAACAGAAAAAAAGCTCTGTATGAGCAGACATTATGTACTATACATTAAGACCAGGCATTTAGAGTTTTGTTAGATGTAAGATGCAAATACAACAAAGCCCCTCACGAATTTACAGGACCACAAAACTTGCAGTCTTCCTAAATTAATCTGGGTGGCCAACCATCTGATGGAAGCACGCAGATTAATTCCAGCCAGATTAATTAATCTTTTAATGAATTGAATTTTTAATTAAATAAATTTTTGCCTGTCAGATTAATTTCCAGCCACCTTCAGGCAGCCAGCACAGATCAAGTTCTCCTCAGTGGACAGCCTGATAGGATTTCAAAGTGGAAGACTAATACCCTATATTCCAGGGTTGTATCTTTGGTCACACATATCCCCAATGTCTTGAATACCCTGTTGTATCTCAGCTACTGGAAGAAAGCAGGACAGGCAAGGGAGAACATCCTGCTCGTGCAATGCAGATTTACTAAGAATTAATCAAAACTTCCCATGCATGAATTTGATTATGCATCTGCAAACACTGCTTTAAACAGTTCAGCAGCAAATTTATTAACAGGTTACTGTTACGGGGCAGACGTTGAAGTGACTCGCACAGATTTATCAAAGTAAGAGAAATAGATGATGTAATACCTGTTCCATGTTCTCGATAGCCTCATAGATTAAGAACAAGATAAGGTATCATAATGTCTCAGATTCAAGCAACAGTGGTTCCAGTTACACATCCCAAAGGTTTATATTTCAATTACCAGCTTGTGTGATAACCCATGCATTTCATAGAATGGTTTTGGTTAGAAGGAAGCTTTGGAGATCATGTAGGCCAAACCCCAGCTCACCTTCTTGTTCCATCATCACTGCTTCTTTTCCACTTTAAGTGGTTACTAACTTACACTTTAGAGCAGAACCAAACAAACACAAACCCAAACCAACCCAAACAAAAGAGAGCAACCAGAGCATGAGAGGAACATGTCCACACTGTACTACTTTGAAACATTCGTAGCATTAGCCTAGTTTTCCTTATTGTTTGAATTCTTCTTTTAAATTCTATGAACACTGAAACTAAGAGTATTCCTTAATATTAAATATTGAAACATATTTGTTCCATGTGGGTCCACTGCAGAAAAATCCATCAGCAGCATCTAACTGATACAAAAATCAGAAGGGGTAGTGGTGTTTGAACACAGTAGCTACACATGGGAAGACAATCGTCTCTCTTGGAAAACTGGACAGCACATCAGCTAAACCTAGTTTTTATGAATATTCAACTAAAATTAGGAAAGTCTTTTCTCTTATATCTATATAAAATCATACACTGATCTAACCTATAAAGAGCAGAGAAAACAAAGTGAAATGAGAGCATGAAAGAATTCTCCACAGGCTAGGAAGTATTTTATTTCTGACTTACACAAGAAATAACGAGTATCAAGCCACTCCTAGACCAGCTCTTAGAATCTCTTAAAAGCCAACTGATACTGACGCGAATGTATTTATTAGCCTAAGTTTTGAGGCAATAATATGCTAATAAATTCAAGACAGCCTGCCAACACAACTCAGCATAAATCTATTTGAGACACTATTTTTAATGAGAATAAAAAGGGTTTACTTGAGGAAAAATATTCTTTTCAAATTGATGAATGATTTTGGCCAGTTCTGTATCCAGAGCAAAAGTTGTCACTGATTTGTGTGCAAAACTGCAAAGCAAAACATGAAAACCAAGCATGAAGAACTGCATGGCATTAGATTTTTCATTTTATATAAAAGGCACAAGTTTTCCTTTATTTGAGAAAGGAATAGATAATACCTGAAACAACATCATGGACATACAACTAATGTCTTTTTAAACTGTTTTATCTTTTAAAAACCCATTCTATTTTCATTCTCTCGGGGAAAAGGTTAGCTTAAACATTTAATCTGCGGAAGAAGGAAGAAGGAATTTTCTAATCCTGCACTGTACCTGCAAAAGGAGGCGCTACAGTAAAGGAAGCATCTATTCTGCTCCAGGCTAAAAGCAATGTCTAAGGTAATCACTGTAGTGATCGACCTTTCTGTTTGAAGTTTGTGGAGCTCCAATATGGCATACAACACAGAGCCTACTGCAAGGCATTGCGCTATACTTCAAATGACTCACCCTTCGCATCTTTGACTGTTCAAGGGGACTTCTCCACAGAGAACAAAAAACAATGTTCTGCTGCCAGCAATGTTTTTGTTTAATTATTTAACGTTTTCTGGTTTTTAAGCAGGCAGCAAAGGTGGTTAAACCTTGTCCAGCTCCTCTGCAAGACAGTAAGTAGCCGCCGCAGAATGGGGTAACGCATTCTGTTAAAAGGCCTGGTAGGTTGCAAACTCTGGTGTAAGAGAAGAGGTGACTGAGAGCATCAATTAGAGCATCAATGAAGCAGTTCACCGCAAGTTTCAAATCACTTGATATTTATATTTTTTGAGATTTTACATGTTTTATTTTTTCTCACAAAGTTCAGAGGTATGAAGATGCTAAATCCTCCGCAGTTTCCTTTCATCAGTTCATACTGTCAAGCAGTTTGAGCAGCCTTTTACTATAAAAAGAACAATTGTCTTTCTACTCTGTCCAGAAATCTTCCTAATTTCTAGAATCTACATTGAATATTTCCATGGTAACAGCACATGACCAACACTTTTTCCATGGTAACTGCAAAAATACAACGCGCCTTTCCAACTTCGCAATCACTGCTGTCACAACAGAGCAAAATCTCTTACCAGCATTTCCTATCCCCTCTCAAATGTTAAGTAAATTGTCAATTTAACTTCATTAGCCACTTTCACAGCACGCCACACGAGAATAGAGGTTTTGTATCTGAATGAGGGAGAGTTTACGAAGGGAGCTAAACCTGGACATCTACAACCTGATGACTGAACACTGAAGAAACTGCCGACATGGGACAGCTTTTCTCCCATTCTAATCACAGAACCATAGAATAGTTAGGGTTAGAAAGGACCTTAAGATCATCAACTTCCAACTAAACCATGTCACCCAAGGTTCTGTCCAACCTGGACTTGCACACCGCCAGGGATGGAGCACTGTGCGGGTGGTGAGGCACTGGAATGGGTTGCCCAGGGAAGTTGTGAATACTCCATCCCTGGTGGTGTTCAAGCCCAGGTTGGACAGAGCCTTGGGTGACATGGTTTAGTGTGAGGTGTCCCTGCCCATGGCAGGGGGGTGGAACTGGATGATCTTAAGGTCCTTTGCAACCCTAACTATTCTATGATTCTATGATTCCAAGATGGGGCATGAACAAGCAGCTGGGAGGTCCCTCAGTCAAGGCTAATCACCACGTATTAAAAAACATAAAACCACTGTAGTTACTGAATCTTTACATGAATGTTTTAACAGTCTGAAATAATAACCCAAGAGATACGATAGGTTTGGGAAAGTACATAACTTGAGCATAAAATATGAAAACTAAATGGTCCCTCAACCCATTTGTTTTTTTGTCAATCCACTGCCTGATAGAAATTTCAAAACAAAAAGCCTCCTGGTAGGCAAATTCTCTTAAGAATACTGGAACAGTTTTAATGCACATTCAGCATGCACAAATAAAGAACTTCAGACAGGAGAATGAGTATTCTTGCCAAATGCAAACCAGAACAGGCCTTTTTCTTTCCTAGGAAAAAAAAAAAAAGATCCATCATGTATTCTGCTGGAATTATACAGAATTTTAGCAACATGCTGTCTGCAACAAAGAGGGGAATAACACAGAAGGGGATAGAATTCCAAGGTAATACAATCCACTTCACCCTTCCCAGTACAGGGAGACATTAAGATGCAGTTCCTTCCCTCTCTTGAAAACACACCAAAGACTGTCACACCAGAGACCACAGGCAGCAGCACTCCAGGCAGAGCTACTGGGAATGCATCAACCCTCTGGCTCCAAGGAGCAGGGCAGAGACAACAGATAGCAGACTAAGCACTTCTTCAAGACTGCATTACATTTGAAGATGGTAATAATCATTAACAATAGCAAATGCAGTGTAAGTAATGATTCCTTCCTGAGGTTTGAACTAACTAGAGTTGGAAGCTAAATTTAGAATAAGGGTGAATGCAACAAAAGAAACAAACGAAGTGTAAAGAAATTCACATTCACAGACTAGAGATTATTCATGCATACTGCATTAGATGCTAAAATAAAGTGCCTCAGCAAGGAAACAGCATAACAGGATGGCAGGTCAATTAGCCTGTATGTGCCAGGAGCAAAATTTATTGTTATTTGCATCGTGTCTGCCTTAGCTATTTACATCGTAAAGATTTGGGGCCTGAAACATCTCTTATAACATATTTGTATAGTGGCTGGTACTACTGATTATAGAATCAGTCATAAAATCCCAGAATGGCTTGTGTTGGAAGGGGCCTTAAAGCTCATCCAGTTCCAACCCCTGCCACGGGCAGGGACACCTTCCACTAGAGCATGGTGCTCCAAGCCCCTGTGTCCAACCTGGCCTTGAACACTGCCAGGGATGGGGCAGCCACAGCTTCTCTGGGCACCCTGTGCCAGCGCCTCAGCATCCTCACAGGGAAGAACTTCTTCCTCAACCTACCCTTTTTCAGTTTAAAGTCATTAACCCTTGTCCTGTCCCTACATGCCCTTGTAAAAATTCCCCTTCTAGCTTTCTTTTTGGCCCCCCTAGGTACTGGATGGGTGCTATACAGGCTGAGGTCCCATAGCACTTGCATACTGTTATTAAAAAAAACACTTTCTAACAGTCAGATTATTAGACAAGATGATTCATCTTCAAACCACAGAGATAAAAACTTCTTTGAGATTAACATCACTTTGAAAGAATATTCTGAACGATCAAATGTAATACATAAACCAAGCACAGTAACATGTAAATGATGTAAAAGATCTCTGAGGACCTCCATCGTCATCATCATCAGTTATACCATTATTCTCAGAGTCCTCTAGGCTACTTAGTTCTTCAGAAGACTTGTCAAGACTTCATTTAAATTCAAAACCAGGTATCTTTCTTCCAAAGAAACCTGTTGTCTACATGCTATATAAGGGTAGCTATACTTTTAAGTAGATAAACTCTAGTCTTTTAAACAGAACAGCAACAAAGTGGGTATGAAACATAGAATGGTCTTGCATACCGATATTAAAATAAATATCCAAGATGACTGCTTTTAGACATATGCTATTATCTCTCTGCTACCTTTTCTCCCCCAGGGAAGGGAAGGAGTGACTTAAGGCATAGATCTGCTTCTCTCTTAGTGTGTAATTCATTAGTTCCTTTAATGAGTTTATGAACGTAAATATTCTCACACCTGCCTCTGTTCCCTATACACAGAATGAATGAACACTAACATTTTACATAACGAAGTGTTCATTGTAGATTAATTCATTTACTTGGAAAACACTAGTCCTATATAACAGAAGCATTTTTTAAGACTGCTTCCTACTAATAAGATACCATGTATAATGCAATCAAGACAGAGCAGCTACTGCTCTTTTCCCATGTAGCATCAGGAAAATACTGGATTTCAGAAATTAAAGTATAAGGACTGGGAAGGAGAATTCATTAAGCTGATAATGTGAGCATCCCATTGACCTCTTTAGGTCTCCTTAGCAGGTGATTGAGTCCTTATTGCTTAAGCTCCTTAAGCCTGTCTGTACCAAGCAGATCACAGAATCACAGAGCACAAGGTTGGAAGGTACCTCAAGGATCATCTGGTCCAACCTTTATTGGCAAAGCATGGCCTAGACTAGATGTCCCAACACCTTCTGCAGATGAATCTCATACTGCTTCCTCCTGCCTTACCTAGTGTAGCAACCCTAGAATCAAATTAAATGTTTATCTATCTGGTGGGTTATTAGGCTGTATTTGCATTAATCCATTCCCAGCATGAAAGCCTGTACAACACAACAGAATGGCATGCTCCTGACATCACAGCTAGGACCTTACAAAACCTAACAACTGGGCAATAAAATGTCCAATGAAATTCAGTATAAATAAATAGGAAAAAACAATCCTAAACTGACATGTGAAATACAAGGCTCTCAGCATATTGCTATTTTCAGGAGCAAGATCCTGGAGCTATGGTTCACAGATTCATGAATCTATCAACTCAACATTCAGCAACAGTCAAAAAAGCAAATGACAAATAGTGCATTACTGCATTATTCTAAGGAAAATAATACAAAACAAAATGCAGAGCATCATTACATCACTACAGAAATACATAGATCACCTCTCAAATAGTGTGTGCAGCCTACCTCAGACATACAGAACTGGAAGAGTTCAAAAGGCACAAGGTTGATCAAAGTATGGAACTGTTCACATGCCAGGAACAACTAAGCCAGTTAGAAACCTTCAGTCTGCAAAAGAGACCACTGTGCCAATGACATGAGGAAATGCATAAAATCATGACTGTAGGTCTGATATTTAGAAGATGCACTGTTACCCATTTCTTGCAATACAAGAACCAGGTTATGTAAGGATACCACTAAGTGCCAAGCTGCTAAAAGTAATTTAGCTGTGATTCTTCTTGCGACAGCATGTTGTACAGTGCTGATGGGGGGACCAGAGAACTTTATGAAAGAGAAACCCACTAACTATGCCTAAAACCAGAAGAAAACACACCAGGCTTTGGTAGTTCCTAAGTTAACATTAGTTGGGGCCCAAGAGCCTAAAGGAAAGTAGTAGCATGTATGTTCATGATTTTCTCTATATTCTCCCACAGACATCTGTTCTTAGCCACTATCACAGCCAGGATATTGGAGCAGATGGTCACTGATCTGATCCTGTACAGCCACTCATGTGTTTTTGCTTCTTTTAATCTACAAGAACATCTAACATTTTTCTTTACAAGATGGTATACCATCAACACACAAGAATTAGATCAGCAATTCTGATTGATAACTTAGTTTATTTTCCAATTGGATAAGTGTCTCATCAGAAACAACAGTAATTTATCCTTTCTGTACTATGTCCTGATTACAAACAGCATAAAAGGAAACAATTTCAGCAGCAAATGAAAACAGATCAAAGTAACAGATGCCCTGCTAAGGGCATTACTTTTAAAAGACAAAAGTATTTTGATCATTATTATAAATCTGGTCTTCAAAAGAAAAAGGTACCGCAGCTACCATAGGATTAGAAGTCACGTCACATTTGCCATCAATTTTTCTACCTCTTAACTGTTCTTCACATCAGGCTCTTGCCTGCCTCTAATAATACTTTCAGATTCCACACAGTAAATAGCACTCAAATATAACTAAGTTCTAAAGAAACATTAACGGATTCTACTCCTTTATCATCACTGAATGAGAAAAGGTTGAATTGCTCCCAGGCTTCAGTTCCACAACCAGTCAAAGAAGACGTGGGCAGACATAATAAGGTAAAAATGATTTTCAAAGAACTTATTCGCATGTTGTCCCATAGAAGTTAGATACAGGTAAGAAAGAGAGGCCTAAATCCAAATCCCACAACTGTCTGATGTCAAAACTGACAAGCGTGTTATCTTCTCCTTCTAGAAAACACTCAGTTTGTATGTGATTTCACCTGAAAAACCGCTGGGCAAATGCAGCTTCAGAGCGCTTGAAAGGTTTTGGAGACAGAGCAAGTGAAGGAAATTCTACAGCTAGATAAATATTTGGAAGTAGCAAAAATGAAATCAAGAGAACTGGCACTAGAGACAGTAATGTCTAGATTTTAAAATACTGACTTTGATACATGTTACATTGATTACGTCGATCAGCTTCCTTCTCATTTAGAATCACAGAATCATTGAGGTTAGAAAAGACCTTTAGGATCATTGAGTCCAACTGTAAACCAATGCTTGTCTTGAAACTAAAGGACTGTGCCAGATATCTTACTACTAGGAGCGAGAAAGGAAAACAAGAAGGAGAAAAAAAGCCTGGAATCCTATGGCTGTGAGCTGAATTACTCTGATTTCTTTCCTATTAATGTTAACCTGTCAACATATAGAAGCTAAACTTCCTAAGTTCTCTTTAAATTCTGAATCAACTGACTTGTACCCTTTTCCACACAATGTAATAAAAAATGAATTTAATTCTGAGCTAAGAAAAGCTCTTGTAAAGTAAGGAAGCAATACGCCATTAGAATTTCCATGGAAAAGAGAGGTCATCTACAGGGTATGTGAGGACCAAAAGTTCAGTGATCTGTAAGTAATGTGGCATCATCTGCTCCTGAAAGAGTAAAATCATCCTAGAATCAGCATCAGATCTGCTCCCTCAACCCCTGGGTCTCAATTTGTAGCAGAAATTGTGCTGCATGGAATTACATTTTGTACCAAGGGCATTTCTCAAAGCCTCAATTCCTTGGCAGCTGTGTTTGCACACTGATATCCCAGTATGGACTTCTTCATCATCAGCTTTTCCAGTAAGTTCTAAAGTATATCTTAGTGCAGCCACACTGGGTTTTGTGCCATTAAATCCACAAATACTTTATCTAGTTTCTGTATTTTACACCAGGGAGATTTAAAATATTTACTAACAATTAATACAATTTCTGTCTAAATGCATTCACAGAAATCACTCCTATTCCACTTCAGTAAGCTATGCAAAGAATTTTGCTGTATTTTTTTTTACAGCGGAAACATTTATTTTTAAGGATTAATGATAGTGATAAGCATACCTGCAACTGGATCCTGGGAAACAGGCCAAATAATAATGATACTTTAATACAGGAATATCTTGTTTTGTCAAGTTAATCCAATCAGTGTAAATATATCATGCAATTGAAAAAATACAGAGTATAGCAATTACTCCAGTGAGACTGTGTGTTTTTTATAAAAAGGAAATCTTCATTACAAGTACCTGGTACTTGTAATTCCAGATAATTCTAATACAAGCAAACATTGTGGGGTTTTTTTATCAAAAGAAACAATGATTTTAAGCAGATGAAACTTTCTTTCAGTACAGATATTACGACATTTTGCTCTACAAATGTAGTCTCCTAGAATGGCTTGAGTTGGAAGTAACCTTAAAGCTCATCCAGTTCCAAGACCCTGCCACAGGCAGGGACACCTTCCACTAGAGCAGTTTGCTCCAAGCCCCTGTGTCCAACCTGGCCTTGAACACTGCCAGGAATGGGGCAGCCACAGCTTCTCTGGGCACCCTGTGCCAGTGCCTCAGCACCCTCACAGGAAAGAGCTTCTGCCTAATGTCTAATCTAAATCTCCCCTCTGGCAGGTTAAACCCGTTCCCCTTGTCCCATCCTTATCTGCCCTTGTAAAAAGCCCCTCTCCAGCTTTCTCACTGGCCCCTTTAGGCACTGGGAGCTGCTCTAAGGTCTCCCTGGAGCCTCCTCTTCTCCAGGCTGAACAAGCCCAGCTGTTTCAGCCTGTCTCCATAGAAGAGAGGTTCCAGCCATGAGAACATGTTCATGGCCTCCTCTGGACTTGCTCAAGCAAGGTCCTCTTGTGCTGGGACATTTCAGTATGTCACTTCTTGCAAAACTGCAGTCAACCACAATTACTAATTCTATAATCTTAAATAACTAAATAATCAACTTCATATTATTTCTCTTTAAAGCTCACTGGTGTTTGCAAACTATTTTTATCTTCATAAGATAAGGATACCATGGGGGTCCCTGCCCATGACAGGGGGGTTGGAACTAGGTGATCTTAAGGTCCTTTCCAACCCTAACTATTCTATGCTAAACACCAAAAACACTGTCCATCAAGAAAGATTTAAGAAGATACCAGGGCAAGGTCTCATCATGGTCTGTTTGGTCAAACTGTCATGCACAGAGCTGTCACAACGATTCAGTCTTTAATCCCTACAGCTCACTGAGGAATTGTCTTTGGGTTACAAGACAAAAATATGAAAACACACAGCCACATCAATACTGTATTTTAAACCAAACAGCACTATTGGGTAAGGCTTTCTTATGAGTACATACAGCTCTTGCAGCAAGAAAAAATTACAAACTTACCATCACTGAGATCTTGCAGAAGGTTTTCTTGGCCTGAAAAGTCCAGCTTCACTTTAATGGTCACAGTGAGTGTTGCAATCTTTCCAGGTTTTAGAGGAAACTGGGAGAGCATATCTTCTAGCTTCCAAGTCAAGAAGTCTCCATACAGCTTCTCTGTATTGAAAGAAGTAATTATGTCAGAAGCATAACCTGTGTTAAGGCAGTTTAAGTTTATAACTCTTGTAGAGTATTAACTTGTGTGGCATTTACTGTTTAACTGTAAAATGTTTAAAATTAGGGCATTAAAAATGAATGCAACACTAGAAAGATATCAGAGAAGCTCCTGACACTGACCTGGAAGTATACAGATCACTAAGCTTAAAATACAAATTTAAGTGAAGACTACCACTACCAGAAAAAAGAAATATTGCACAATAGGCAACATTAAATATACACTTTAAAGACAATCAGCAAGGGACGTAAAAGTTCATATAGCTCTGAATCATACAGACTTCAACACAGGAAATGTCACTTGAATGCGAACAAAATTTCATCAAAATACTACACCAAAGTGAATCAGTTTAAATTCTGAAGCACCTCTAATACCATTAGTTACTTCTTGAGCAAGGAGAAGGCTGGAAAGACCACTGTCTCTTTCAGTTTCTTAATAACATAAACTCCTTTCTCAAAGAGTTGGGGTCAGTGGCTCAATGCCCAGCTGGAGACCAGTAAGGAGTGGTGACCCTCAGAGATCGGTGTTGGGACCGGTCTTGTTCAACATCTTTGTCGCTGACATGGACAGTGGGATTGAGTGCGCCCTCAGCAAGTTTGCCGATGACACCAAGCTGTGTGGTTCGGTTGATTTGCTGGAGGGAAGGAATGCCATCCAGAGGGACCTCGACACACTTGTGAGGTGGGCAGATGCCAGCCTCATGAAGTTTAACCATGACAAGTGCAAGGTCCTACAGCTGGGTCAGGGCAACCCTGGCCTGCATCAAAAGGAGCGTGACCAGCAGGCCAAAGGAGGTGATCCTGCCCCTCTACTCTGCTCTCGTGAGACCTCTCCTGGAGTATTGTGTGCAGTTCTGGTGTCCTCAACATAAAAAGGACATGGAACTGTTGGAACAAGCCCAGAGGAGGCCACGAGGATGATCAGGGGCTGGAGCACCTCCCGTATGGAGATGGGCTGAGAAAGTTGGGGCTGTTCAGCCTGGAGAAGAGAAGGCTGCGTGGAGACCTCACAGCAGCCTTCCAGTATCTGAGGGGGGCCTATAGGGATGCTGGGGAGGGACTCTTCATTAGGGACTGTAGTGATAGGACAAGGGGTGATGGGTTCAAACTTAAACAGGGGAAATTCAGGTTGGATATAAGGAAGAAGTTCTTTCTTGTAAGGGTGGTGAGGCACTGGAATGGGTTGCTCAGGGAACTTGTTAATGCTCCATCCCTGGCACTGTTCAAGGCGGGCTGGACAGAGCCTTGGGTGAGATGGTTTAGTGTGAGGTGTCCCTGGCCATGGCAGGGGTCTTGGAACTGGATGATCTTAAGGTCCTTTCCAACACTAACTATTCTATGATTCTGTGATTCTATGAAAACTGAGAAGCATGAAGTATACAAGACCAAATAGAATTAGTTTGTGTTAAAAGATATTTGTTTGATAAACGATTTATCATTGGTCCATATGAGATAAGGCATCTGTAATAATTAACCTCTCTCCTAAGCCTAACATGCCAGAAGATAACTTGAGGGAAATAACCCTAATATTTACTGTTCATCAATGCATTGAGATAATTTATCCAGTTATTCAGTCTCCTTAGTGCTCCAGTAACACTGAAAGATCCATCTTGAAATAAAGAGGAGCAAAAGGTTATGTCTGCTTCAGGAAGAAGGGCAAATTAGTTATGTCTTATATCAAATTATGAAGCATGCAAAAAGCTAGAGGGACAGAAATTTTAGTATCCTTCAGCAAAAGCAATCAAACAGTGATATTCTGTGAACTTTATGCAAGAGAAATCTTTTCTTTTTAGATAACAGAAATAGTTGTTATGGATTAGAATGATACAATCACACTGTGACTTCTTCCTGGATTCACCTTACTTCTGATACTAAATAGGCACAAGAAGTATCTGCTAATGTCTTATTTCTTTTCTACACTTTGTGAATAATCCTGAGGTAGGAAATCCACTGTAGAGTGTCTGGATGAGATGGAGTTAATTTTCTTCACTGCAGCCTGCCCAGTGATGTGTTTTGGATTTGTGACTAGAACACGGTTGATAATTCACCAGCTTTTTTGGCTATTCCTGTAGCAACTGCATGCCATTAAGGCCTCCTCTGTTCCCACTCACCTTGCACTGTGAGTCGGCTCAGGCTGCCCAGAGAAGCTGTGGCTGCCCCATCCCTGGCAGTGTTCAAGGCCAGATTGGACACAGGGGCTTGGAGCAACCTGCTCTAGTGGAAGGTGTCCCTGCCCATGGAACTGGATGAGCTTTAAGGTCCCTTCCAACACAAACCATCCTGCGATGCTACGATTCCATGCCAAAAATGTCATTTTGTTTTGGTTTTTATTTCCTCTTTGCTTATTAAACAACCTTTATCTCTAGCTGTGAGTTTTGGCACTTTTGTCCTTCTGATTCACTTCCCTCCCCCTGCTGGGGGAAGCATGAATGAGCAACTGGTTTATGGGCTTTGTTTCCCAACTACTTCCATAAATTCATTAACATCTGTAGCACCATACAATGCTAAACACTGAAGAAAAGTCTGTAATACACAAAATAAACATGATGGTTTGACTGGGAGAATCCTAATATTATATTTATTCATTCACGTGAATAGCAATGCATACCACTCCAAAGTACACTGAAGAATTCTTCTAGAGGCTCAATGAAACACCATTTGAGCTCTGTTTTTTGTAACACAGCGACCACTGAAAGTCACGCAGCTCATCTCCACTTCACACCAGGCTACTGTATGTAAGAGCGAGTTAGTGTATCGGCATTTCAGAGGCTTTCCAAGGCCTCATCTATGATCCTTACATGTGAAAACAGGGAGGGAATATTGCCTCAACAACCACAGTCTAGAATTAAGGGTCTTTAAAACAGAATTCCAGTTCAAACTTGGTTGCTTGGCACAGAAACAACCGCATCTAAAGAAGGGGAAAACAGTGAATATTTTTCCATTGACTTCTACCTAAGAAAGAATAAGTCCTTTGTGTCTAAAACAACTTTTTCTCACAGACCGTCAATTGCTGCCTTGTGCTTTTTCACATCAAATCAATATTATAGACATCTTTATAACAAAGATGAGGCAAGAATAAAAATATCACCCTAGCAATTGTATTCTTAAAGTCACCTTGCCCTCTTCTAATAAGTTAGTTGTAACCCTATCAGTGTTCTGATTTTCTTCTGTTTTCAAGAAAAGAAGCAGTTTAGCAAGAATGCCAATCTCTATCCCCTTTTCCTGATACATAAGAACATAATATGCCAAAGGATGTTTTTCCTCAGTGTAAGCAAAGAAGAATGACATCTCCCAAGCACTGAAGTGTATCTTCAGTTTAATAAACAAATTGTTTCTGAAATGTACTTTCATTAAGTAGGGGATTTTTTTGAAGGTATTGTAACTGAAAACACTTTCCATGTGAGAACAGCCCTTGCGGATCATCTCAAATTTAACACCTACAATTACAAGACAAGATCTGAATATCTGAGCTATCAGTTAAGCTGTAGAGAAAAATCTAATTTATATTTATCAGACATTGGTTTGTAGTTTAATAACGTTTATTTCAGCTTGTTCAGTAACCATCATCAGAGTAAATTTTAGAGTCATGGAATCAGAACAGTCTGGGTTCAAAGGGATCTTACAGCTCATCCAGTTCCAATCCTCTCCCACAGGCAGGGACACCCTCTACTAGAGCAGCTTGCTCCAAGCCCTGTCCAACCTGACCTTGAACACTGCCAGGGATGGGGCAGCCACAGCTTCTCTGGGCAACCTGTGTCAGTGTCTATCACCCTCATAGGAAACAGCTTCTATACTATGGCATGGGGCTTCAAACCTTTCAGTTCAGTGGGAAACAGTCTTACTTGAGGCATGTTTGCATTCAGTGGTTTCTACAGTCCAAAACTGGTGTTTAGCAAACAAGTTACAAGGGCCTGTTAGTGTAGAGTTTAAATTATTAACCTCTTTTATTATTTTACTTGATATCGAATCACTGTAATTGTAACAAATAGAAGAGCTTACCCAGAATCTAACTCTGGGTAATCCTTAACCCTAACTTTGAGTTAACAGATTTTAAGGTCTGCCAAAAAAAGAAAATGTATCAGCATTAAATTGTTCTATAAATTGCATCAGCCACTTGATCAGATTAATTTCCAGAGAGATCATCTTGAATAGATTTCAACCTCATTTAGAGAAGCAGTAGTGTCATAAACAGGAAACTCAAACGGACCTCATGAAATCGAGCGCGTTGGAAAAATATAGGACTTCAACATACATAAAGGTAAAATAATACAACCTGGGAGGAGGGGGAAGAGCAAGCTGTGCCCAGTATGTTGAACTTGGATCTGGCAACTGCAGCTCCACGAAGAAACTGGAGTCATCATTGACTCATGGAATCACCACGAACCATCAGCTTAGTGAGCAGCATCAGAACACACCAAACCAAGCCAAGCAAGAAAAAAACCCAGGTCATCTTCAGGAAGAATAACTGGACCAAGTCAAAGGGGGAAGCAGTTCCCCACTGTATAAAAACTTTGTGCACTCACATCCTAAACGCTTGCAGATTTGATCTCTGTACTGCATGGAGGATATACTAGAACTAGAGACAGTCCAAAGAACGGTAACTGAAATGATGGAGGTGTGGAGCAGCTGCCATGTGAGCACAGACCCTTCAGTTTGAAAGGCTGAGCAGAAGATGGCTGCAGATTATAAACATTACAAAGATGGCATATAAAGTGAACGCAGAACTGCTGTTCACTAAATTCCCTGGTATGAGAACTGGGAACACTTGATAAAACTAGGAGGAAATCAGATTAAAACAGATACAGCACTTTCCTACCCATCTGGTAGTGGACTTCCAGAATCTGTTGCTACAGGAGACTGCAGAGGTGAGCAGTACCAGCAGCTTCAGAATGGGATAGACAAATTCATGGCCAAGTCCTCAGAGGATAATTAAAAGAGTATGTATGCATATATCTACATGCTGAGCAAGCACAACAGAAACAACAGTGGCAAGACTTGCATGCTCTCCCTAAGCAGCATCCCCTAGTGAGTATTGAGCTAGATGGACCATTAGCACTGGAATCACAGTTAAATTCTTATGTCTTTGTCTTTCTGTGGGTGAAGATGAAGGACGGGACCGATTCCTCCGTTAACCACAGCATTATGATCTGCAGATAGCCTCAAACTGCAAACTGAACTTAAAGCATCCAAGAAACCGCATATATGTAGAATAGTGTTATGAGCATATTTGCAGATTCCTGACAAATGCAAACCTGCAGAGAAGACCACAGGAGGATAAAAAGATGCAGTTGAGCCTGGAGGTTTACTCGGAAAACTGGGGGGGAGGATTTTAAAAGTAAGGACAAAAAAGAAACTGTGTGGAAAGAAGAACCTAGTGACTACCGCTGAAAGGTGAAGTTTGGGTGGAACAACCAGAACAATGCTGCTTCTCAAGCCAAGCAGCTAAAAAAGGAATATAAATGCAAGAGCAGCTTCCATCTAGTAGCACGGAAGGATGAGACCAGAGTACTCCACATCTCGGAATTCAATATGCACAAAGTACACTAAATGCAATTATGATCAGACACCTGAAGACAGAAATCTGACGTGCTTCATGGTAATAAAGCTCTTCAGACTTCTATGGTCATCCGTGCATCTGATTCTTGATGCCTCACCAACTGAAATCAATATTCCTAGCACAGAACACAGGACGTCAAAATAACTACAAGTTCTGAATGCAAAGGCACTGGCATTCATACCTCTTAACTTCCCTTAGCATATGAAATCCTAGTAAAAATTAACACTGTGTATTTAGCACTGCAGAGTAACTGCTACCTTTTGTTTCTGATCAGAAACTGGGGGGTGTGCACACTAGAATTACAAGGTTAAAAGCACTAAGTAGTTCATTGGCTCATAGGCAGCATACAAATATTGTTATTAATTTTACTTTTATACTGGGGACAAACAACATCTTTTGAATTAAGGAGACAATCCAGAGTATTGCGAATTCAGACCTGATAGATAGAAATGAACTTGTTGGATTTGTTATGTTCTTTCCAAAGTAAGCATATCTAGCAGAGCTCCCTCTAGGCAATTAGCAAGTATTCCTAAAAAGAGGGGAAAACCAGATCTAAAATAATGAACCATTTGATATTTACGAGTGGAAAAAATAGTAAGAATCATACAAAAAACATGATCCCAATCAGCCAGTGTGGGCAGGGAAGACTTGAGCTGAGAAACCGAGATAGTAAATCCACGGCAGCTAGACTGGGGCTGAAATACTAACAGTTCTTGTGGTCCTGCCTTCACAAGGACATCTGGACTAACTGGAGAAAAGCCTGCCTGCATTCACAACTCTCTATGGAACGTTCCCAATTTGAAAGACTATAGACGGTTTTGTTTGGCAAAAAAGAAGATAAACAGATCTATTCCAGGGTAGCCACAGTTCCTAAAAATGGGCTACCTGGACCCAGAGTAGGTTTTTACTTGTGGTCTGGCACAGTTAAACAGCTGAGGCCACAAGCAGATGTGTTCCAAGACCATGGGAAGAATACAGCGAGACAGGTGAATTTATTTCTCTATGTTGAAAATCCAGATGTCAACCACTTCTAAGAAAGATCACCAAGGTTTTTCTTCATCGTCTGAGTTCATTCAGCCTGTGCAGCTGGTGCTCAGTACTAGAGCCTAACAACCTGTGCAGCTGTAAGAATGCCTGGCACGCATCTTAGGGCTTCAAGTTTGAAAATACCCACATTCTATTTGCCTGAGTAGATCAAACGCTTGGGTTATCAAAGCTTTTAGAGTGCACCCCACAACTGAGACCTAGACTGGAAACAAAGGATGAGACTTTTTACAAGGGCACGTAGTGACAGGACAAAGAGGAACGGCTTTAAACTGACAGAAGATTTAGACTAGATACAAGGAAGTTCTTCCCTGTGAGGGTGCTGAGGTGCTGGCACAGGGTGCCCAGAGAAGCTGTGGCTGCCCTGTCCCTGGAAGTGTTCAAGGCCAGGTTGATGGGGCTTGGAGCAACCTGCTCTGGTGGAAGGGGGCTGGAACGGGATGAGCTTTAAGGTCCCATCCAACCCAAACCATTCTATGAGTCTATGAAAAGCATTCAGCCTTGCACGTCATCATTCTAAATAAAGCATTAGACTATGTGATCTAGTGAAGGACAATGCAAGGTGACAGAGTTGACCTTGACAGTATACATGTGACGTCCAACCTACAGACACCACAGCCTGGTAGACAGGGTCGTGCAACGAGACATTAAAAGACATGACAGATGTGTTTATTGTGCCAGCATGACAAGTCCTTTTTACTGATTTGCCTCGGGATCTGTTCCGTGACACATGGCTGCTGAAGGACTCAAAAACCCTGTGATGTCCTTTATGAGCCGCACAGGGTGAGCTGCAATTTCTGGTCATTTATCTGAGGGCCTGAGTGGAAAAAGCACTAAAGAGGTGCACCTGAAAGAGAGAGGAAGTAAGGAAGGGCAAGTTTCAAAGCCTGATCTCCGGAGGTTCTCATTCACAAGACACCATTGAAAACAGTGCCAGAGAAGTGGGCTTCCTCAAGAGAAGTGACTGGCTATAGCTAACATAACAAAGGTCACCGCACTGCAACAGCTAATCCCATCCAGAGAATGTTTGCCTTTTACAGCATCCATCTTTGTGCTCAAAGATGGCCCCAGAAACAGAAGGAAAGGAAATGGAAGTCAGATAGGCAGCCGTGCAGCAGGTACAAAAGTTTTATAAGCAACTGCCAAGGCTGAAAAACCCAAAGCAAATCAGGTGACATAAAGGATGACTGAAAACTCTGCATTTGGCTGAAACTAGACAAATTCTCACAGGCTCCCAGGTTGACAGGCAAGCTGTGGTCATGGCAGACAAAGATGCCTAACAGCTTTCAAGGAGGCCCTCAGCAGCTTAAATCACAGGCACATTGCAGCTGAGAAGTAGTAAAGAACATCCAATAGAACTTTTTAACACACTACAGACAAGTTCGTAAGTGTCTGCATATGCTTTCAACTTGATATATAATATCAAGAGTTTGTATTACTATTAATTACTATTTAATGTCATAAGCACATTATTTCCATGCACATAGTACTGACTAAACTGAGCTGCTGACATGACAAATCTTTAGCTCCCCTCCCCATTCATCACCAGAATCTCATGTCACACATCACATACATCATGAGTCCATCCTTAGGCATTTGTATCAATTTACAATAATAATTAAAATGGAAGAGAGCCCATTTGCCAAGAAGGCAAAGGTCCACCCTTTGCAAGGCCTACAGGCAATCCCATTTGAAATAACATGCTTAATGTAGCTCTTTTGCCACAGTATTCCAGTGCTTTACATCATGCCCACAGCACAGAGAGATGTAAACAGTCATACTTAAGTATGCATTTTCCTCTGATGACAAGGGGCATCTCAATCATACACTTCCAAATATAGGGGTACATTTGTTTTTGTGAAACAATACGAGAAGCTGAAGATTCTACCGGACAGGACTCTGGATAACCTGATGTAAACTTCTGCCTTCACAAGGACACGATTTAAAACTATTTCCAGAGGTCCTTGCCCATGTAGACATCCATTATTCTATGGATTTGATGGCAAGGTTCTCCAAAATGGTGATTTAAGAAATATGCATGACCAGAAAAACTCAGTCATCATTAGTTTTCCTTTTTCTGATAAAGGGAATTATCACACTTAACATCTAAGAGTCTGTCAAATACTCAAACAGGCTTCACTGTAAACATTTTCTACAGCAAAAGAAAATGAAGGATTAAGTAAAATTAAGGTTTTACTGAACTCATAGCTGCATATATTGACTCTTCTCTTTCCCTATTGTTTTTAACAAAAGTTGTAACTGAGCGATGATGGGTTTCAAGTTGACAAGTCACTTTCTCAAAACCCTGACCCAATTAATTGTGTAATGTTACGTACTAAGAATCTGATGAGCATCTGATCCAGAGGCCCATGTACACCACCACTCAATACATTTTATTTCATCAAATTCACCATTCAATGTTTGTGCTGTACTTGGTCTGTTAGATACATACAGCACCAAGCACAGTAGGAACATGTTGATTTACTGAAATAAGAACAGTAAGTCATCATACATTTCAGCTTCTCAAATCATTCCTGGTAACAAGTCTCAGGCAGAAAATCTATTCTTAAATGATTGGCAACCGATTCTCTCAGGTTAAAGAGAAGAAGATACTCTGCTAAAAAAAAGTCATGAGCTCAAACACTGAAATGAACAAAAATCACCAGGTATCGCACTGCATTTTAATACTCTGTCACTGAGAGAACAAAATCTGCAATAAAATAAGGTATTTCTATTGTCAATAAAGATTATCTTGCTTGTCATCTGCAGTGCTTCTGTTCATAATCATTTTTGGAACAATGCCCCAGAGGATGCCCCCCAAAACCGATAAAACAGATCACAAAACAAAAGCAAGGTTCACCCATCAGACTACTTTTTAATACTAATATATACAGAGCATTTCAGCACTATATTTCTTCCATACCTTCAATTAAGCATTTAACTCACAATAGCTTATTTCATTCATTGCCCTGTTTTTTTAAAGTCTTTTACCCAATTCTTTTCTTCTTGTTCACTGAGTGACAGAGAAGTAGGCTTATTTACTTCAGCTTCCTCAAATAAGACATTACTGCTAATGGTAGTTTATTTAATTAACTAATCAGTATATTTAGACATAAGGAGTATATTTATGTATATTAAGTATATTCAGACCCAAGATTGCTGCCTTTGGCTAGTTAATGCCTCAGGATTTTATTTTCCTAAGTAACATTAAAATGAATTCTAGATTTTCAAAAGCAGGTGATAGCCTTTGACACACAAATGGTTCTACAGCTTCTTTCATTTTCATTCTATTTTCTTCCATTCTCTTTCATTTCTATATTCCTGCAATAAAATCAAACTAAATGATTCCAGTTCCATAACACGAATTACAGTATGTATTCTAAACTGACCTAAAAAGTACAACTCAACTAGCCCCTCTTTCACCAGAGAAAAAGTGATCATTATTATATAGAAGCATAATCAGCATACACACCCTTGGTGTTGATTGTTTTTGCTGTGACCTCTAGTTTCTCCAGTGGTTCTGTTCCAATATTTTCTAACTTAATGATAAGCTGCTGGGCCTCTCCATTATACAGCTGGACAGACACAGTAGTAGAGATTTCATCCCCTGAAGGAGGCTGAAGTGTATGAGCAGACCTATAAAATATGACACATGAACAAAATATTATGATTAGAAAGTTAAAAGCCTGTCCAAGTTAGTATTTACTACAAATATTACTATATATTTAAAATACATATATTCCATATTACTGTATGTATTCTATTAACTACTCCTTGAAGACTCAGAAACTACTGCACTCCAATCTTGAAGATATTAGATACAATTTCCCATTCTCATTTTAGCCAGGATCATTTTTATACCCATTGAGAGCAAATGTTAATAATGTATGTGTAAGACAAGTCAAATTTCAAACAATATAAAATATGTATTCCTGGCTGTGAAAGCTAGTTTAAAATTGCTGAAAACAGAAGAAAAGTAAGAAAGGGAAAAGAGAAGAAAAGAAAACCAGATCATTGGAATAAGCAAACGTGACAAGTGGTATCTGATCTACCTAGTGACTGAACACTATAGAGTAACAATGAGTATCCATGAGGAGAATATGAAGTTGAGCACTACATTGAAAAAACCATAGAATCACAGAATAGCTAGGCTTGGAAAGGACCTTAAGATCATCCAGTTCCAACCCCCCTGCCATGGGCAGGGACACCTCACACTAGACCATGTCACCCAAGGCTTCATCCAACCTGGCCTTGAACACTGCCAGGGATGGAGCATTTCCAACCTCCCTGGGCAACCCACTCCAGTGCCTCACCACCCTTACAGTAAAGAACTTCTTCCTTATAACCAACCTAAACTTCCCCTGTTTAAGTTTTAACCCGTCTTTAAGTTTTAACCCATGGAAAGTTTTAAGTTTTAAGACAGGTGGAAAGTCCTCTGCAAGACCCTGAAAGTCCATACTGTGCTCTGATCAGCCCATTAAAACTACAAAAGTAAGAATGCAGTCAGCTGCCAGAAGAACTCTCAGAAGATGAAACCTTTGTACTCACTCACAAATGAGGATACATATTCTTACATTGTTAGGCACTCCCAAACTCCACCAACATATGATGGTTTAGGGACTTTTTAATAAGAGAATGTAGGGACAGGACAAGGGGGAATGGCTTTAACCTGCCAGAGAGGAGACTGAGATGAGCTCTTAGGCAGAAGCTCTTCCCTGTGAGGGTGCTGAGGCGCTGGCACAGGGTGCCCAGAGAAGCTGTGGCTGCCCCATCCCTGGCAGTGTTCAAGGCCAGGTTGGACACAGGGGCTTGGAGCAAGCTGCTCTAGTGGAAGGTGTCCCTGCCTATGGCAGGTGAGTTGGAACTGGATGAGCTTAAAGGTTCTTTCCAACCCAAACTAGTCTGGGACTCTCTAATGACAGATCCACAACACTGTCTCGTGCAGCTGTTCACGCAAACTTTTCTTAAGGAATGATAACAGTACCAAACACATGAGGTAAGACATACTTAGTAGAGAAATATACTGTAAAGAAAAAAATTATTCTATGAGTTGCACATGCTAGAGAAAACGCATGGGTATCTAAAGCTTCAGAACCACGAGAATCTATTTAAATGATTATGAAGGATTTAATTTGAATGTAACAAATGTGTCAAACCAATCAATTATTGAAAGAGCAGATATCCACAGCACTATGACAACGCATCATGGATAAAGGAGAATTGACCTTTGCTAGGAGAATTAATGTGGGAGTTGGGAGAATGCAGTTTAGTGGAGAGTAGAGGGCAGAAACCTTATGGGAACGGATCATGGAAGAAATTCACAGTGTGAAAGGTGAAAGAGTGAATATAAATGAACTCAACAGAACACGAATGAGGGAAAGAAGGGTTGCAAAACAAGACAGATGGGCAGGGGTTCAGTTTCGGACTGTATTTTTCATGCTTATGCAATGTGGTCAGAAGGCATCAAGGATACAAGGGCAAAAGCTACTGAGATTAATGACCAATAAATCTGTTAGTAATCCCAGGTTCAGTTACTTCTTTCAGCAGGTATTTCTGCTACCCTTCCTTTCGATCCTATCCTTCCTCAGCACAATGTAAGCAGCATCCACAAACAAGAGCAGATTTGTCTTTTAGAATGAACCTGTAACAAGTACATAAACCAAGCATTTTTTGATCATTGAAAATTTACTGTCATGTACCATTATCACTGCAGCACTCTGAAGCTTGGGCATTTGGAATTTCTTTTCTCCCTTTAGATTTAGACAAAAGCATCGAGGAATTTCAAACTAACAAACCAAACAAATGGTACCTTCAGTTACTTTATACATGTACATGTGAAATGTGAGCCCAAGCAAATTCAGCTTCTGCATTCTTTTCTGTAATGAACCTTCTTAAAATTAAAAAGACATCCTAATTCTTATATACCTTGTTTCAGCTTTGCTCTGGACTTGCAAGATCTCAGGACTGAGGCTTGTCACTGGTATAATGGTAGATGAAGAATTAGGTATTAGCCAGCGATGTGCACTTGCAGCCTGGAAAGCCAACCATGTCCCGGGCTGCATCCAGAAGAAGTGTGACCAGGAGGCTGAGGGAGATGATTCTCCCCCTCCATTTCACTCTCATGAGACCCCAGCTGGAGTACTGTGTACAGCAACAGTGTCCCTAACAGAAGAAGGATGTGGAGCTGTTGTTGCAAGTCCAGAGGAGGCCATGAACATGCTGCAAGGGCTGGAGCAGCTCTGTTCTAGAGCCAGGCTGAGAGCTGGGCTGGCTCAGCCTGGAGAAGAAAAGGCTCTGGCGAGACCTTATTGAATCCTTTCAATATTTAAAGGGGGTTTATAAGAATCACAGAAACCTTTTAATTGAGGCTTGCAGTGGCAGGACAAGGGGGAATGGCTTTAAACAGACAGAGGGGAGATTAAGATTGGATGTTAGGAGGACGTTCTTCCCTGTGTGTGCGGCAAGACACTGCCCAGAGAAGCTGTGGCTGCCCCATCCCTGGCAATGTTCGAGGTCACGTTAGAAGGGGCCTGGAGTAACCTGCTCTAGTGAAAAACAGTCCCTGCTGTGCAAATGATCTTTAGATGATCCTTAAATATCCTTTCCAATCCAAACTAGCCTGATTCTATGACTGTTCAGAACTTGTCCTGACCCACCTGCAACTTCGCTTTGACTTTACAACTGCTGTAGCAGCAGTTTTTTCTTTTGACCTGGTGGCTACACCTATCGCTTTATTTCTGTTACCTCTGTTTGGCACAACCATACTTTTATACAGATAGTAGTAACAAGCACATGTACTAAAAGAAACACAGGACTGGTGTGATAGCTGAGGCATTATGAAGGGGAGACAGAGGATCCAGTGGAGAGGACTACTGGTATGCAATGGTAAGAGATGGGGCACACTTTATTGCACCATTATTTCAGTATATTAGAAAGGACTCATCAAGAAAGCAACCTATAATACCTGGCACACTGGCTGAAAACCTTCTGGTTCTTGTGAAAATGACTGATATTTGTCTAAGCTCATCCATATTAGAACTACTTCTTTAATTTATAGTTTTGCATTTTCTTCCCTCAATTTTCTTACTTTATAGGCTTTTCCATCAAAACTGTTTTACTAAGTAGCGTCATATTTTTATGTACTATATGTATATGATACATACAAATTTATGTATAAGTAGAATGATGAAAATATATACTAACAGTCTCAACCCACAGCAAGCTTCATTACAGTTTCTGCTAAATTAAGCATATTAAATTGACCTTCCATAGCACAGATCAATAAAAAAAGATTTTCCAGTTCTAACAAGACATTATGGTATGCTTAGAAAGGCCTGGAATTATTCTTACCAATACAACTATACCCAAAAATTACCATCAGATCAATCAACTGTTGAAGAAATTACAAACAGATATCTATCTTTGGCCTTTCAAACAAACTTTTTCCTACTTACGAGCAGTTTTATCTACAAAGAAACAAGGCAATAAATACATGATCAAGGTTATCTGAAATACTTCAAAAATACATAAACTTGGTGAAAAATTAAGAAAAGGCAGCTCAGCTTCAGATGAAGGTTCCAAAGACCATCAGCTCTAAAAACTAATGTGCTGGGTCAGGAAATGACCCTCTCAAGAACAGAGGTCAACATCAAATGTTGGCAAGATGGGTGTCAATGCAAATGTAGATGTAAAGCAAACCAGCAAGATCATAGGATCACAGGATAGTTTGGGTTGGAAGAGACCTTCAAAGTTCATCTAGTCCTACCCCCTGCAATGAGCAGGGACATCTTCAACTACATCAGGTTGCTCAGAACCACATCCAGCCTGGCATTGGATGTCTCCAGGTCTGGTGCATCTACCATCTCTCTGGGCAAAGACGCAAGAAATCGGATTCAGATTTTATCCTGCTGTCTGCAAATGAAGAATATTCTTTGTTTCATTTCTTTACCATGTCTTTTAGAAGTGCAACTTTAACTATCCAGTATTAATTCTGATTACAGCTAAACCACACAGACTCCATGTCTAGCAGAATTTTTCTAGGGAATTTACCAACATGTAACTTAACTGCAGTGTTTTATTATTTTGCTGTCTTCATCAGGGTATTCCTTTTATATCTCTGTAATACAACCAACACAGGCCATTCCCCAGCAGCAAAGTAGAATTCAGTATGGAAAAATGAGAACCAAACTGGTTCCTTTGCTTTACTGACTAAACCATACATAAAAGGAAAATTAAAAATAAATGAAAAAATAAAAAACCCAAACAAACAAACCTGAAAGTCTGTATTTTTAAAACACTTTCTAAAATGGTAGCTGGATGGCAAGACTCAGATACAATCATCAGTGTGCAGCCTAACACACGAATGCTCTGGAAACTTGAACAGTTCCAAAACATGAACTGAATCAGTGTCTTACCAGCCCTCTCTAAAATCCTGGAATTAGTCAGCCACATTCTTCAAAATAACCTGCATGAAACCCCACTCTACTTCTGTGTCCTTTTTGATGAGTGTACCTCTTAAACATATTGTTTCTGTAGTATGGTATCAAGTCTGGGCCCCTTCTGAACAATGGAAACATTGATATATTGGAGCAAGTCAAGAAGAGGGTTATCAATATGATGAGGAGGCAAGAGCACATGACACACAAGGACAGGTTCAAAGTGCTGGGTTGGTTCAGTTTGGAGAAGAGGGGGTGATTTTTACTCTTCTGAATGTGGTCAGACATTGGAACTGATTTCACACAGAGGTGAGGGAAACCCCATCCATGGAAACAATAAAAACTTAACTAGATTGTGAACTGGGTAACCTGATCTAACATTTAAGTTATAGCACTTCTGAATGCCATGCCTGCTGCGAGCCAGATCCCGGACCAGATGACCTCCAGAGGCACCCTTTCCAACCTACACAACTCCATGGATTACCTCTTCAAGATTTTCTGATTGTTTCCCCTTTAAAAGATTCATTCCTTTAGAAGTATGATTTTAACAATGAATGACCATTACACAGTTTTACAATATGGTTTAATCATCCCTCAGTTGATTAAATCTCAAAATATTTTCTCTGAAATCACAAGGTTTTAGCCAGTAAAACAAAAAACTCAGATTTATATCCTAAAGTAAATAGCAGGGATACAGTCTGTGTCTTATTTTACTAAAGCACTGATTATATACTCAGACAAAAGAGGTTTTAATCAGTATGTGACTAATGCTTAAACAGGACCAGATAAAATCAACCTTGAATTCAGTTTCTCACCTTGGAAGGGAGGTACTGATCTGCAGCCTTGGCAAAGATGGAACGACTTCAACAGTACAACCATTGGTCTTGACTCCTGGCAGATTGTCCAGAAGGCAGTCACTGAAGACACCAAAAACTGAAGTGTGGTAACCTGATTTTTAGAAGAAAACAGTATGCTGTGAGTATTTCTGTATTCTGAAAGGTCTAAAAGTACTGAGCTTACCAGTCAGATCTTGCCAATATTTCTGCTGCTCAAATCATCACCTTCTCTACAAGAAAACCTTCTCAGGACACAAAAGTACACAAAAGGTTTTCAAACCTCCTAAACAACATTTATAATTACATGACAACATACAAACAACAGTCATGTATGGCTTCATATCTGTGAGATGTAAGATAAAAAACAAACAAAACCTTAAAACTCCCATGACAACACAAGGTATAGAGATGAAGATTTTATATAAACAACACCACCTAATCCATGTGTGTACTTAAAACTTGTTAGCCTTCAGTGATGTAGTTCCCTACATCCTCCAAAAACTGTTTATAGGAAAGAGTCTCAACTGTATCCAGAATCTAAAAGAATGCTAAAGGAAATCATTTAGTTAAAAAAAGAAGTATACATGCATACATATATGCACACCCACACAGAGATATCAGCCCAGAAAGCCTGGGCTGCATCAAAAGGAGCTGGACCAGCAGGTCCAAGGAGGTAATTCGCACTCTCTATTCTGCTCTCAGACCGCCTTGCATCTCTGCATACAGCTCTGGGGCCCCCCCAACATAAAAAGGACGTGGAGCTGTTGGAGCAAGTCCAGAGGAGGCCACAGAGATGCTGCGAGGGCTGGAGCTGCCCTGCTCTGGAGCCAGGCTGAAAGAGCTCGGCTGATTCAGCCTGGAGAAGGTTCTGAGGAAACCTCAGAGCAGCTTCCAGTAACTTGAGAGGTCAAAAGAAAGCTGGAGAGGAACTTTTTACTATGGCACATGAGCATAGGACAGAGGGGAATGGCTTTAAACTGAAAGAGAGATTTAGATTAGATAACAGAAAGAAGTTCTTTATAGTGAGGGTGCTGAGGCACTAGCACAGGGTGCCCAGAGAAGCTGTGGCTGCCGCATCTCTGGCAGTGTTCAAGGCCAGACTGAATGGGGCAACCTGGTGTAGCAGAACCCAAACCATTCTATAAATCTACACACCTGCCATAGAAGACCACAGCTGACCCTCTAAAACATTAACTGTAGAAGGAAAGCACCTGCACTCCAATTCCTTACCAGACAATATATATATGCTCTATCTGTAGGAAACTTTGATACACTGCCATACAAACAGCCACCAAGTACAGAAATCAACTCCTCTACTTGCAATATATTTTAAGTACGTGGAACTAAAAGCAGACAACTACAGCACAAATGTTCTGAATGCTTTGATTCTATTCTGTATTCACCGAAACAGTTTCTGGAAAAAGAAAAGAAATAATATGAAGAATCGTTTTATGAGTAGACAGAAAAGCACTTAAGTAAAAATCTGTTAGCACAGTGTTTCTTCAAGTTCAAAGCCTTCTTCTTCTGGTGTTTAGCTTTATCAAAATGCTTTTTTCCCTGTAACTCTTTATTCCAGGAATCTAAAATTTCATGTTGTTAAGATGATTCAGTCCTAGTACATGTTGACTCTATCATCTTCACATATATCTCCTTTTCAAGGAGACTGATCGGCTCATCTTCTACAAAAGCTCTTTAATTCTCTTTACTTACTACAAACACCATGTTATTTAGGCTTATTAATGACACGATATCTCAACTGCAGCACACTGCACGCATCGGCTAAATTGTTCCTACAGAAACAATCTGCAAAAACTTGTCATCTTACATGAACATGGTTAATTAAGAAAAACCAACTGCAAGATTATCTTCTGCTTTCTTATGAAAAGGTTCAAGTAATCCTCCTCAGAAGCTTTCCAAATGAAAGTGTTAATAAAGGGGAGTTTGTGTTCATTACCCTTTTCTTCTCATACACGAGATATTGTAAGTATGTGTTCATTACTGCTGTTGCAAGCAAGCATCTTATCAGGCCATGTTTTTAATGAAGTCTCGTATAGAAAACATGTCTTTTTTTGGTTTTGCTTTAACTTAGTGAGGAGAACTTAGTGATAAATATATATGTGGTGTACTAATTTATGTAATCCACAGAGATGTAAAACACGCAGTTGTTTTGATAGAAAAAGAATGACTGAAGACACCCCTTACCATTGACAGTGATCTGCCCAGTAGTTTGAGGAACACCAACAAGAGTAACCGGGTAGAGACCAGATTCTGCAGGTAGAGAAAGAGCCGCAGGAAGAGATTCAAATTCTACTCCTGTTGTCAGGAGACCCTGGAAGAGGTCATATTACACAGATTAATCCATGTATGCTGTACACTTATCTTTTTATGATATGTACTTCTATTTTAATGCCTTGCACTACATCACCCAAACTTTTACGATTTATTCCCATTTGCTCATAGCAGTTACTTTGGCTTTTAAGTTCCAGTGACTGAAGCATACATCTAGAATCAGGGCAAGATTTGTATTCAACTGTGGAATGTGTTTCAGGATCTGAGGTGGGAATGAGGTAAGAAAAACTAATAACTATTTATATCCAAGCGCAGTAAAAAGAACGAGTGATACAGTCTGTATGGTGACAGTTTGTACCTGTGCTTAACTGTACCTATGACCTTACTTACATATTTGCTTTTGGATAGTGGGAATCAAACATCAATACTGGCTGGAACGATTCAGAATAAGGAGGTTAAAATAATTATTGTAATAACTAGCCAATACAAATTAATACTGGATATGATGAAACAAAACTGATAGTATGTGACTGAACATGAATCCTTCCATGAGATTCACCCCACAGAAATCGGGGGAACATTCACATTAATACTGACTTAGCCACAGTCTTCTTCATAATCATTCTGCTTTTGCTGCAGCTGAAGCAAATCTCAGAACATAAACAAAGGTAACCCTATACGCTCTCCACAACTCACTGTGAAAACAGGTACAGAAGGCTTTGTCAGAATATTTCAGTCCCAAAAGCACTGAGCTATCACTTGGCCAAATATCCAAATATATTTGAATTATTCAGGATTCACCTCAACCAAACACTTCCATGCAACTACTTAAAAGTCCTACAAAGAAATCAATGACAAAAACAAACCCCTCCAATGTCTTATTCAGTATCAGCTATAGCAAATGTAAATATGATAAATTGATAGGGACCTCTGAATATTATCTAATCCACCTACCTACTCTGAAATAGAGCCAACTCCACATTAAACATTCCCAGTATGTTTATCTAGGGAGTTTTAGAATGTCCCTCAGTGGTAGTGTCTAAGAGAGGATCAGGTAATTTAATGCAGTGGTTAAACTGGAAAGCCCTTCCAGTTCAAACTTTCTCCTAATACTGCATTGGACTTATCTTGAAACAAGCAATACACATCATTATTTTTCCGTTACTAGCCAATTCCCCAAATTAGCCAGTCTATCAAGCGCCTACAAACATATACAAAACACTACTTACAATGCCATTGTGAAACCACAGTCAGGTCACTTTTCTCAAATATGGGAAGCTCCTCATTAAGACATGGCCCTAATTAGCCCAGTTTTCCTTCAGGAAGGGGGACAGGGAAGCAGTGAGGTAGATTTCTCCTATGTCCTTACTCCTCTGCTTCACATCTTAATCAAGCTGGATGTCAGGACACATATTTATATACAACCATTTCACTTCTTGCAGTATAATCAGTCTTGTGCTCTTACTTAGTAAGAATTGGTCCCCCATCCTCCATTATCAAACTGAACTGAGGGGGTGCATGGGAAGACATTGCCCTGAAAGCCCTTTAGGGTCCTGTAAAGGAAAAAATAATTTGAAGGGTGGCTATAAACCAGCACAGCCTCAGGAAGTGCATCTAAAGTAGCCATATGTGCACATATACAGGCTGCCATCTGACCCCAAAGGTGCCAGTCAAAACCTTACTGCCCAGCTAAAAGGTTTGAGCTATGACAGCTATGAGCTCCCTTACTTACTGCAGGGAACTGAGGCTTGGAATGGATCAGAGAAACTGGAGAAACTAAAGATCACAACCATGAAAGGAAATAAAACAGGGAAATGACCTGAGAAAAATTAAATCAATGGTAATATTTTAAAGGCTAATGGTCAAGGCTCAGGAGAATCAGTGACTGCAACCCACGTGTCACAGAAAGCACCTTCATTGCCAAAGCGTTTAAGAGGAGCGTACTAACAGCAGACAAAAATCAAGATAAAGAGAGATTGTAATAGACAAAAAGGCATGTGAATGCATCTGGAGTACTATCACCCAAAACATGAATCTGCTTATGGACAAGAAGGAAGAGTTACTATTTAGAGTATTAAAATTGATGGTATTAAAATGCTTTAGTAACAGTCAAGGAAAAAGAAAATGCTATCTTCAGTGTATATAGTTCCCTAACCCCTGAAATGATATCAAAATGACACCCTTGGATCATGGTGATCACAATAACAGCATATTGATCACAGGTAACTGCTAAAGCAAAGTAAGTCCTCAGCACAGGGTATTTTTCTCACAATGCATTAAGAATGCATTCTCAGTCTATTCTTCAACAACAAAACCCATGAAAACGAAGAGATTTTCTATAGAACAAATGCAATGCAAATGCCAAAACACCTACACTAAGCACAAACTATGCCTGGACTAGAAATAAAACAGCTTCAAACTTATTATCCCATAAAAGAGAATAGAACATTCACTTCTTTCATCGTAAGACTTTTAGTATTCAGAAGAACTTTAAGTTTTTAAAGTAAAGGTATTACGAAAAAATAAAAACTCACTGAAATGGACAAAATCCAATATAAACCTCAATTAGGCTTCTGAGTTCCAGATATAAACTGAAATCAAGATACTTACCCTTAAAACTTAACCCACACAAATAAGTTTAAAAAGACAATGACAGATCTACAATGACGGAAAGACATTTTCAATATCGCCGTTTGCTGAATAGCAGGAATCAGCAATATTTGCCCAACATTGCCCTCTGGTGCCTAAAAATTGTTTAGATTAAGAGTGAAAATCAAGGCTGAAGTACTGTCATATCCTTTAGCCAAACATATCAGACACACAGAAGAAAGGAAATAAGTGTTAGATTTCTCTCCCCTAGAGTCTTATTCATTATTTCAAGTAATAATATTTATTAATTGCTTAGTAATCATTGCTCTTTCTGATCTTGTAGTAAAAGTTACCCAGATACAAGACTTTCTTCAGGGAATATATGAATCATACACACATGAAAAAAACCAATCTTATATTCCCTTGCATAGGGAAAAGCAGTTTAAAACTTACAAAGCAGTTTAAACTGTCTTAGTGAATATATGCATGCTATTATCACAGCATGTCTTTCAATCACTTCAAACCTCGATTTAGTTTTAGAGTCACAAAACAACTTGGATGTAAATGGTAGCATTTGGGGATGCTGTTAAAGCAATACGAGTACGTAACTGCTTTTTTTAGGCTTTACTTACCAATCCTGAAATACAACCATTCTTTTTTTAACGTAACACTGCCTTCAAAGTTAGTTTTTATGCTGAATGTACCTTATACAATGTCCTCAAATACTTTACACAAAATGGGTCAGAGGTTTATTTAAAGGAAAGATTTCCCTACTATTTCTAGTAAGGTTATTTTAGGCAGACCTAGAAAACACCAAATATGATCCTTTTTATCCTTCTCCCCCTCACCTTTCTTGTGCACATTTCTGCCCAATATAGCTTGAATTAAATGTAGTGTATCAGTAAGTAAATATACTCTCAAGATGGCAGAAGCAGTACAAAGATGTGTATTCACTAAAGAGTGGTTCATGGAAACAATTCAAATGATCACAAACTAAGTTATGGGACTGATTATAAAGACTTATCAAAATTTTAGATGGCATTTTTAAACCTTAACGTAGAATTCTTTGCTAGATTGGAGTTTTGGAAGTTTACAAAAATGAAGTATCTAAAATTGAGTCTTACAGCATCCTTAATTAAAATGCCACACTTAAGATGTCTTCAAATAAATACAGGCCCCAAACAGAAGAACTACAGAACAAAGACTTTCTGTATGAATAATGATTTCATACTATAAATTACATTATCCCTATGGTGGAGCAAGTGGAGAGGAGGCCACAAGGATGACAAGGGGCTGGAACACCTCCTGTACAGAGATAGGCTGAGAAAGCTGAGGCTGTTCAGCCTGGAGAAGAGAAGGCTGCGTGGAGACCTCAGAGCAGCCTTACGTTTTTCGGCGGGTGGTATCGTATTCTCTACCTTTGTTATTTTCTCTTGTCATTGTTGTCGTTGGTGGCAGTGGTGGTGATTTGTGTTGTACATTGTTTGCTGGACTGTTCTCGTCTCAACCTGTGGGAGTTACATTCATTCAATTCTCCTCCCCATGCCTCCAGGATTGGGAAGGGGGGGGGGGGGGATGAAACAAAAGAGGGAGGACAAAAAGGGGGGGAGTGAGTGAAGGAGCTGTCTGCCTAGGGTTAAACCACAACAATATAACAAAGAAGTTCTTTACTGTGAGGGTGATGAGGCACTAGAAATGTTGTAGATGCCCCATCCCTCAAAGCCAGGCCGGACAGGGCTAGCACTACATGGACCTTGCAACGAGATGATCTTAATGTCCTTTCCAACGCTAACTATTTGATGATTCTATGTTTTGGGGTGGTATTTTTAGTTCTATAATAATTTATTAAATACCAATAATATTTATGAAACTCACTGCTCTGCATATATTGTAGCCTTTACAGAAACAAGGCTCTATCTGCTACAATAAGTGCAGAAAAAAATCCTTTCACTCAAAAAATAACAATACCTCAAACTTTCTAAGCTTTTTTCTTTTATCCTCTTTTATATGAAACTTGAGAAACAAACAGGAAAAAGTAAAAACCTGAGACGACTTAACGCACCTTGCAATGCACCTTTACATTCATTTTCTATTAACAGTAGATCCCACTAGACCATACTTTCTTTAACTTCAAACGTTTGTCCTAGGATACAAAAACATCCATCAGAGATTTCCCAGATTTATTTTTAAGGCCTGAAATCTGAAGATCATTTTTTCCTGGATAGAAAAAAGTCTTAGTAACTGCAAAAGAGATAGAGGCTCTCATTCACATACCTGAACGAGTTTATGCAGAAACCAATATTCCTGGGAAAAAAAGTGGTATATACACTTAGAGGTGAACATCACAGCTCCAGTGGGAGCCTTGTGTGGCATGGTTTAGTGGGAGGTGTCCCTGCCCATGGCAGGGCAGTTGGAACTGGATGATCTTAAGGTCCTTTCCAACCCAAACTATTCTATGATTATATTCCATGCTAACTTGGGTTCCACCACCAGGACAGCAAAAATAATCTGCTTAATCCACTGAACTCCAAGCTAGTTAGCCTCAGTTTTGTCACACACTATTATTTCAGATACCTGCCCATTTTTATTAAAGCACTTCCTCTGATCATCCCAATGGCCTCCCCAGCTTCGCTTTATCAACTAAAATACAGTCATTGGACTGAATCCCTTCCATATTTAAACATATTTGTTTGTCATTCTACAAACACTATTGCGCCTTTCAATGGATCAGTCTTCTAACTATACAGACAAAAAAAAACAAACATGAAATAGAAAACTAACACAGAAACTGGAAACACATGAAAAATGGCTACTTAAAGAGAGACCAAAATCATGAATATGCATGACAGGGAATAAACAGTAGGAACAAGAAAGGCAAAGAGCTTTGAGAACAATAAAACAAAAATTCCATCAACTCTGCATATAGTACAGGGCTCATCATCTAAGCAACACTGATCAAAGTCTTGTGTCCAGAGTCTCATGTCAAGTCTAAAAATTCAATTTCTTTTATTTCGGCATACCTCAATTAAACTACATGTACCTGGCATTAATAGTTCAAATCATTCAAAAACCTAGAGAAGTCTTTCAATGGGGAATCGTCCTCCTTAATGACTCGGGCTCAATACTAAGTTGTTTACCATCACAACTTTCAGCCATAAACCCCAAGAAGACACACTGGGAAGTATCACGGTAAAAGGTTGGATCAATGCTTCCAGCATTCATTTAACATTAAACAAGTAAGCAAACAGAACAAGAAATCAGAAATTGTAAGATAAGGAGGAAAATCAGAATAAAGGTATAAGACTTTCGATTTCAGAACAGTTACATGATGATTAACAGTGGACAACAAAAAGGGTAAAGAACAAAGGCAATCAAGCAATGGAGAACTTTTAATACTGCCCATCATTGGAAACAAGCCTGAATGAGTTGTCATACTGCAAAGGTAAGGTGCCGAGTCAGAAGGAAAAAGGTTGTTTCAGACAAGCTGAAACTCCCACTAACTGACAGAAAAAGATACATTTGCTATGAATGATTCTGTGAGACTAATATAACAGAGTGTGATACACGATGAGAAATCAGACAACAAGGCGACATGAGGACCGCAGGCATGAGTACGTTAATAATAAAACAAAACATCTTAAAATATTAAACAATGCTTTGAATTATTAAAATAAAACCAGAACAGTTTATTCTTGTGATAAAGTAATAACTATTCCCACATTCTAGAAAGCTCACAGATGATACTGGAAAACAAGAACAATCTAGGCTGGAAGGAAATGCTAAAGGTCCTCTGCCCAGCTCACTGCTCAAAACAATGCCAGCTTTGATAGTAGGTTAGGTTTTTTACTGCTCAAGTTTTGAAGATTTCTACAGGTGGAGATCCCATGCTCTCTCTGTGCAACCAGTTCTAGTGTATGATCACCCTCATGACTGGAAAAAAGGGAATTTTTTATTAGGAAAGTTTTCCATTGCTGCACCAACTCTGACTCTTACACTTGGCACCTCTAGTAAGAGTCTGATTCCATTTTCACTACACTTTCCCATTTGGGGATCAAGGAAAGCAATAGGAATTACCCCAGTATTCTTCTCCTCTACAAACTCAGCAGATGTAGCTCTCAAACCTGACCTCATGTGTCATACATTCCAGCCTGCCAATCATAGAATCATAGAATAGTTAGGGTTGGAAAGGACCTTCAGATCATCAAGTTCCAACACCCCTGCCATGGGCAGGGACACCTCACACTAGACCATGTCACCCAAGGCTCTGTCCAAGCTGGCCTTGAGCACTGACAGGGATGGAGCATTCACAACTTCCCTGAGCAACCCATTCCAGTGCCTCACCACCCTCACAGTAAAGAACTTCCTCCTTATATCCAATCTAAACTTCCCCTGTTTAAGTTTTAACCCGTTACCCCTTGTCCTGTCACTGCAGTCCCAATGAAGAGTCCCTCCCCAACATCCCTATAGACCCCCTTCAGATACTGGAAGGCTGCTCTGAGGTCTCCACGCAGCCTTCTCTTCTCCAGGCTGAACAGCCCCAACTTTCTCAGCCTGTCTTCATACAGGAGGTGCTCCAGCCCCTGATCATCCTTGTGGCCTCCTCTGGACTTGTTCCAACAGTTCCATGTCCTTTTTATGTTGAGGACACCAGAACTGCACACAATACTCCAAGTGAGGTCTCACAAGAGCAGAGTAGAGGGGCAGGATCACCTCCTTCAACCTGCTGGTCACGCTCCTTTTGATGCAGCCGAGTATATGGGGTAACATCTTGGTAACATTGCTGGACTGACACAAGTATGTCAGTATTTCTATTGTACAGGGAGCTCAAAACTGGCATTGGTTCTAAAGACGCTGTCTCTCACATGCCAAATTGAGAGGAATAATTACTTTCCTCAACATGCTGGCTACAGTCTTGCTACCACAGACAAATCAAGCAAAATCAACTCATCTCTACCAATGAGCTGACATGAGCGCACAGCAGAATTTCTCAAAGCACTCTATTTATGGAGCACTGACTAAAGAGTTACGTTAATCACTTCAATTATTTGTATCCAGTTTGCGTGCCTGCTTCATCCTCTGCTTACCAATTAAATTAGAATATTAATTCAAAGACAGAACTTGATCACGCTAACAGTAAGAAGTATTGACGCTACTACAATTAATTTGCTCAGGGAATGGATGGAATGCACATCTATGCAAATAACTATTCTGAGTTCTTAAGTGTGTGTAAGCACTCATAAGAAATTTCCTCATTAAGAAATTACCCAAACACAAAGTTTTTTAAATATATAATTACATCATTACTTACACAATAGAAATTAGACCAGAAATCAAAATGTTCTTAAATAAATTCAGTCTTATATAGAGTCCTTTCTGACACAGAGCTTTAAAACTACTTTTTCTACTCACTCCTAACAATTTGGATTGCCTCTGTGAGGGTTAGAGAAAAAGCTGCTGAAGAAATCAGCATGTCAGTTTCCAAGAATGAACTGTATTATGCTGTAAGTACAACCCTTGTGCATGTTCATTACCCATGGAAAAACACTTTATTATATGTGCCATATTACCAGTAATTTAAGTCAAATTTTTTGACTAGCCACTGCAGTAGACCTATCAATAAAGCAAACAAACAAAAATGCTGAGCAAATAAGCACATGCTGATTTCACTTAGAGAAACATACAATCAACTAAGCTGGAAAAGACCTTTAAGATCATCAAATCCAGCATTTACTTCAGCACTGCCAAGGCCACCACTAACCCATGGCACTGAGGGACTCGTCTACAAGGTTTGTGAACAGTTCCAAGGACAGTGATTCCACCACTGCCCTGGGCAGCCTGTTCCAGTGCCTGAGCACCCTCTCGCTGAAGATATTTTTCCTAATATCCAATCTAAAGCTCCCCTGCCATAGCTTGAGGACATTTCCTCTTGCCCTGTCACTTGTAACTTGGGAGAAGAGACCGACCCTACCTCACTCCATCCTCTTGTCAGGCAGTTGTAGAGAGCGATAAGGTCCCCCCTGAGCCTTCTCTTCTCTGACCTAACAATAGGCTCTAAGAGACAGGGTTTATTTTTTAAAGTAATATTAAAGGTAAATATTTAACATGAAGGACAACACTGGATTAGGACTGAGCGAAAATGAAGTTGCTTTGGTAGTTGTAGGACTTTTTACCTTTAAATTAGTTGGCATAAAGAGGATTTTCAAACTACAGTGGCAAATATATACTAATTATTAGGTTTGGGAATATATTTATTACTTGAAAACCAGTATATATAAATTATGTAGCATGAGTTCTAGTCAGTGCAGAAAGGTACAGAATTGATTTATGGGTCAGTAACAGTAAAGCATTTAAACACTGAGTGGCAGAGATTTTCACTTCAATACCTCATCACCAACAAATATGAGAAAATTGACAGTACTGCACTGTTGAACTGAGGTTATACTGAGGTAAATAGTTCTTTTAAACTAATTTAGAAAAGTCCATTTGAGAATTATTTTCCAGAAAAATAACAAAAAGTGGAGATTTGGAAAGATACTTACCATGTTTTCTACTCGAAGCTCAAAAGGCATAGGGTTGTACACCATCAACTGAACTTCACATACATCTCCCTGGACCCACTGGAACTCTACATGAAATGATTATAAAATTAACTTAATTATTAGCAATTAACCTAATCACAGTGTCATAAAAAGCCATCATCAGCTGAGCTGCCGGACTGCTGTATTACCCTATGTTTTAAATTAACATCTCCACATAATCTTCACAATCCAAATCCTGTTCACAGGATTTGCATATCCTGCACTGCAGGATATAAGATATAAATCACAGGCAAAGCAATGGGGTAAATAATAGTAATAGTGGTTCAAAAACCCAACATTACATTGGCAAAATTAACTCGGGCATCCATTCAAAGCAGTACTTACACATAGCCTTAATGTTAAACACTTAAAGTCTTATGTACTTGGAGTTAGGTACAGAGTACACATTAGAGCAACTACATGAGGAATGAACACAACAGGAAGAAGGAAACTGAAAATAATTGGAACAAATCTTCATATAGGCACAGCTGATGATATGGAGTAAATAAAAGATCCTTCTACATTAAGAAGGAAACAACTACTCACCAGCAAGATGCTACCTTAGTTTTCTCCTATTAATTTTCTTTGGGAAATACTAAATAGATGCTGTGGGAGAAGAAGATGACACTAGGATCTACAGATACAGATTTTCTGAGGTTGACAAAATGGGAGACTTAAGCATTAAGAAATCAGGGAACTTGTGAAAATATTTAAGTAAGATAATGAACAAAAATAGAGCAAGTAGTAAGATCAACTGAAAGTACACATTTCACAACAAGAGACAGAGGTTCTACTTTAAACACACTTCACCCTGCCAACCTCCAAATTTGTGTGGTTTTTTTGATTTAAAGAGGCAAGAAGTTTATGGAAGTGTTGGCAGCAGCAGGGATGCAAGTTCTAAGGAACTGCTCAATGCAGACAGATTATTTTACATCAGCACTTCATAACCTTTTCAGCCCACAAGGTTTTGTCTGCCTTCCATATTTCTTACAGTTAACCACATGCATCTGACATTCAGACTTAAACCTGAACGTGATGAGATCCTCCATACAAGCTGAGGACCTGCAGTCCAAATAAACAAAGGTGGTTTAACTGGTTTGGTTAAATAAATCATGACTATAAGCTAATCTATAACATTTGTGGATTAACCTTTACTAGTTTACTCAGTTTTAACATATGTTACTAACTCTTTTTTACTAGGATATTTGAAAGTGTCCAGTAAAAAATACATATATATTATTAAGACTGTAATTCACAGTTGAAACCATCTGTACTCTAATTGTGCATTCACAACCATTTACTACCTGACTACATTTTGCAAGCAGTATTAGAGAGCTCAGGGGAGATGTACTTAATGCAAATGTTTAACTGCAATTAATGCTAGTGGAAATTAAAAACATACATTCTGAGCTGTTAACAGGTTCTATTACTATGAAAGCTGAAAAGCAAAACTGGTGATTAAAACAAAACGTCCAAAAGCACAGTTCTAAGGGATGTTCTGTAAATTTCTTTTTATTTAACTGCTTGTTAGTGTCCACAATGTCCTATGCATTCTGCAGTCCCCAAAAGATTCATTTACTCCTCAAAAGAGGTATAGTACAGAGCTTCAAAGAGATCTAAGCACCGAAGCCCCATTATGCTTGACTGAATCAACATAAGCACTTGTAGCAGCCAAAGTAGGCACTTCAGTCCTCCTAAATCAATTTCTACACTGTAAGAACTACCACAAGATTGGAATGTTTTTCCTGACAACGCTTTCATGAATATAACTGCGTAAAAAGTGATTCTGGAAAATGAGAAGAACATGTTGGAAACTATTGATTTCATCGAAGTATTAAACACAAACCACTGATTTGTCTGGTACCTTAATCTGCCTTTCCTCCCAAAAAGAAAGGATTCTAGGATTATTTAATTTTACAGATATGATCCCTGGAATATACTCCCTGGCAGCACAAGTGATTTTCTTCTCTGCCTTGCCAATCAGGGGTGCAGGCAGAAGTCAATCCATTATGCAGATGAATACCTGGCTTCAGGGCTCGTACAGTCACTGGAGCCTTGGTTTCTATGATCATGGTGAGTCCCTCAACAAATACAGCCTAATGGGGAGAGACAGGATTCACTACCAAGAAGTGCAGGAGAACCTTTGCTAGGGGCTTGGCTGACTTGCCAGTCTTGCTTTAAACTAATGAACTTGGGGGGGTAGTGTCCAATGACGTGACAAGTGCAGTGCCCTGCACCTGCAATGACATAACCAAAGAGCCCAGTACAGGCCAGGATCTTTAGATGGTTGAGGAGCAACTCTGTTGAAAGGACCTGGGGGTCCTGGTAGACAAGCTGAACAGGAGCCATCAGCACGCTGCTGCAGCAACAAAGGTGAATTGGATCCTGGGCTGCATTTGCAGGGGCATTGCTAGCAGAGATGTGATCTTCCTACTCTACTCAGCCATTGTCAGGCCACACATGAAGTACTACGTCCAGTTCTGGTCCCCACAGTTCAAGACAGATGTGGACAGAATGCGATGGAGTGCCACAAAAATGATCAAGAGGATGCTGAAACACCCCCCATAAGGAAAGACTGAAGGAGTTAAGTCTCTACTCCGTAGAGAAGAGAACGCTCAGGGGGAACGTGTCAATACCCCAAGCTTCCTATAAAGAGGATAGAGGCTCTTTTCACAAGGAAACAGATAGAGAAGGCAAGGGGCAATGAGTACAAGCTGCACCAAGAGAGGTTTCATCTAATAATGAGAGAAATTTCTTACAGTGAAAATGATCATTCACTGGAACAACCTCCCCAGAGATGTGCTAAGAGTCCACGTTATTAGAGCTTTTCAAGATGCAACTAGACAGAGTGCTAGATTATCTTGTCTGGGCTTCCTTTCCCATGAAATGTTGAGATCTCACTAGCTACCTCTGGTCTCCTTTCCAGAAGATGTAGCTACCCCATGCAAAAGACACCAGGGCAATGTTACAGAATTGCTTCCCTGGGGGAAAAGCTTACAAAAGGTAAAACTATGTGGTCCTAGTTAAACAGCTACATTTATAGCATCTAATATAGGTATGACATTAGTTGCCAAATTTACTACATTGTGCATTCTTTCTGCTTTAGACTATCAGCACTTTAAAACAACAAAGAAAAATTTATATCAAAATCAGCAGGTTTATTTCTTATGACAAGCATGCAATTAAAGCAATTTAACCAGAAAATAATTATCCCATTTACTGTTTCCAAACAGAAAAGCTTTTCAAGCTGAAAGCACTTCCTCAAGACTTCTAAAGAATTTTGTTTTGCTTTGGTTTGTCAGCAGTACTTGATTTCCTTTGCTCTAACAATAATTTAACCAAAATATGGCTTACATACTTCCATGTAAGAAAAACACTGTTCATTTGTTAACGGCATTGCTTTTCATTAAATACATGTAATTAAAATATTCTCATTAGTTTCAAAGTCCATTAAATTTCCCATCTCCTTTCAAAGGAAGTATCTGATTCTATTTTGTACATTCCTTTGCTTGCAAAACTTTGAACGAAACATTAAAGGCTTTTAAAAGTGAACACACTGTGTATGTACTTAAGAAGACAAATGCTTTACAGGAACACACACAGTTCAGACATCTCCTTAGGCTAAATAAAAACATAAAAGGAGCTACTGCCCTGTAGAATATAAAACTCCTATGGTACACAGTGCACATACACAAATCCTAACTTGAACCATTTCACAAAATGCAGGTTAAATCATAGTAAGATATCAGATAGATGCATTTTTTCTCCTGAAAGAGAGAAATTGAAAACCAATTTTAAAATCCAAGCAGTCTAACACTGGGATTCCATAGGTGGTGAACGACCTCAGTCCAGTTCCCTATGGATTTGCATCTTTCATCCAAGAAACTGCAGGTCCTTCACCCTTATTTCTTCATGTTCATCATGATACCCTTATCAGAAAAGGAGAAACCCCAGCAATGCATCTACCTCAGGGCACCACACATGATAACTGGCTAAGCTGGCTACCGCTGAACAGAATGCGTCAGAACTAAGTTTTCCCTGATTTCTCTTTTGCGTGAGATGGAAATAAAGGAAGTTTATCGCCTCTGAAGATCAAATTTGATCATCTCTGAAACTTTATTCCTCTTTTGAATGTGAAACTGTCTCACAGAAAACAAAGCTTTGCTTCTTCAGAACTGTAGGCTAAGAAGCTGATTATTTCCAACACAAGAAAGCAATGTACATACTTGCTTGCCTTGACCAAGAAAGATTTTCTAATTTAACAAAACAATGGAAAATGATGAAAAATATTCTTACCTATTTTCTTACTTCTTTCTTCCCCACGACTGTGCGCAATAATTGGAGAATATATGAAGGGGCTTTTGGTTGACACATTCTGACCAAGTAGACTTTTCACTTTGTGAGGTCGGAGACTGGTTGGGAGGTTCAAGAGCTTCACCGATCTGTTCAGTAAAAATCACTTTGTAAAGTTCTATTTTATAATAGCTGGTTGTGTTAAAAATGAACTGATAAATACTAAATGCCACTCTGAGCACTGATTAATACACATGAAATAGAAAACGTGAAGTAAACACCTGCAGTACAAAAGAAAGTAATAGCAACCCAAGGAAACTGAAGACAAAGTTTCCGAAAGCTCTCGGAAAAGAAATCCCAAAGGAAAAGCACCTGCTGTAGAAACCAACAAAACCAAACCTCACCAGAGAGGTGATTCAGGAGACACGTGAGTTAGGTCTAGCTAAAACCCAAGGAGACTTCTAAAACCAATTAAGAAGCCAAGTGCTAGAATGCCATAAAAGCCCAACTTCTTCAACGATTAATTCCCTTCCTCCCCCCTTTCCTACATCCACCTCCCACTGAAAAACTTAGCTCCCTAGCATTCTTTCATAATGCCATAATAAACCAGAGAGATTATAAATGTTACAGTACATGATTAAATTCTCATGTTTTATGAAGTGCTTCAAATACTGTGACAAGAGCACTGGAGCACTAAGAAAGAAACCTGCCTTTTTCCACTGTAAAGGTCACAGAAACAACTTAAAACTGATTTAGAAAATTATAATACAAAATCAAATCATCTAGAAACAGGTTGCCCAGAGAAGCTGCCCCATCCCTGTAACTGTTCTAGGCCAGGCTGGATGGGGGTTGGAGCAGCCTGCTCTAGTGGAAGGTGTCTCTGCCTGTGGTAGAGGGTGGAAACCAGATGAGTTTTAAGGTCCCTTTGAACCCAAACCATTCCATGATTCTACGATTCTGTAAGTAGCTTCACTTTGAAAAGCAGATAAGTATTCTTTATTAAAACAATTTTGTGTCATTTACAGGATAGCGCTGAAGTCATTCACCTGCCAACGCTACAGAATCATAGCTTACTTCAAAACAATGAGCTGTTATTGAGAGCATGAAAAGTCCTCAGGACAGTTATAAAACGTACATGAATACAAAAAAAAACAAGACAATGAGCTACTGCTGAAAAATAACAAAGCTGCAAGAGTAGCACTACACAGACATGTTATCTCTCCAATATTAAACACCTGAGAAGAAGTTACTAGATAACACTAAAAGTAACTTGGAACAAGAAAGAAATTACATTTATATATTATTGGCTGGTGATAGTGTCTGCATCATAATCAAATGCAAAATAACAGATGTGAGCCTGAAGAATAAAGAGTAACTGTGACAGATCCCTGAATATTTTGTATTTTAAAACCTCTTCCGATAGAATTCTGCTAGAAATTAGAGTGCAACTTAAAGCCAAACAAAAAAAATGATACTTATTTGAGGAAGCAAACATTAAATTTGATAAAGCGCTAATAAAAAGCAATCTTAATTTATAGAGAGAGAAATGCTTCAGCTCATCCATCTTTATTATATAAACACTGATTGCATAAAACAGTATTTATGTAAGTTTTAATAAGCTTCATCTTAATGCATGACAGTGGAAGGAATATTCTTGAACCACATCGGCTGTACCCTCACAGGTCATACATGGAACATGGCAAATCATTTAACTTCTTTGTGTGAAGAGCTTCAATAATGCACATTTCCTAGTCCCTGGCCCAGCCTGACTGAATCCAAATGAGTGACAATTAGGAATTACAACATAATTTCAGTAGCTACCCCAAAAGATCAAAATCTTGTATTTGGAAAAAGTTGTGTTAATTAAAAATAACTTTGCTTAGAGGTGAAATGGAGATAGATAAATAAAAAATGCCAGCCTATGAAGTAGACAAAAGGAAGATAAAAAATGGCCCCAAGTAAATTTAAAGTAGTAACAAAAGTGTATAGGGACAACTAAAAGACATCATTGGTGAAAAGGAATAAATTTTTTTCTTAAGTATATTAGTAAGAAAATGAGTTTTAGTAACAGGTAAGTTATGAAAATGGGAATAGTGAAATCTTATCTATTAGAATAGAAAAGCAATAAATTATTCTGGATTTTGAGAAAATACCAGATGATGATTTCATACTATGCTATAATGGAATACTTCCCAATCCAACATGCTTTTAATTTATGAAGCTTCATTGAAAGAAATAAAAATTCATCACGGAGCTTTCCAGATTGCTCTAAGGATGCTGGAAAGGGTCTCTTCATCAGGGACTGTAGCGATAGGACATGGAGTGATGGATTTAAACTGAAACAGGGGAAGTTCAGGTTAGATATAAGGAAGAAGTTCTTTACTGGGAGGGTGGTGAGGCACTGGGATGGGTTGCCCAAGGAAATGATAAATACTCCATCTCTGGCCAGGCTGGACAGAGCCTTTGGCAACACAGTCTACTGTGAGGCATCCCTGCCCCCCCAGCAAGGGGCTGGAGCTGGATGATCTTAAGGTCCTTTCCAACTCAGACCATTCTATGATATGACCAATCATCTAATTAAAAGACATGATGCACATCAAAAAATGAAAGACTATAAAGAAGGCTATACTTAAATAAAGCACAGGTAGACATTACATACTAGGTTGACATGAGTAATGGAATATAAAGGTTTTGCCAAGCCGTATCTCTTATTGCTTTATAGGCAAGGGGGAGAAAAAGGTAACAGTGTGACTATGTTCCAACTTCACTGTTGCATTTCAGTGTTTGACAGTATTTTGATTAAAAAATCTGCATACAAATTAAGAACCCCCTATTAAATGGATTAAAAACTGGTAGACCATGAAATGTCAACATTAAACAGAAGTCATCATTGTCAGTAAAAATGTGGATGTTTCTAGAAGGCTCTAGCATGGAATCATAAACTTAGATTGTTCAACATTAATCAAAATCACATTTCCACACACTTATAATTTATGTCTCAAATATTAGCATGATTTAGCTGAAAGAGCTCTGCACTCCTGCACCATGGCTATTTTCCAACTAGCTGGACAACTCTACAGCATGCTACATCTGCTGTGTAGATGTAAAAATGGAGGCTTTATATATAGATACAACTAGTATTTTGTTGGATTACCAATTTTTATCACTATGACTTTTCTAGAACTTTCAAAAACAAGAAAAGGGAGAGGAGAAGAAGAGCACAAACAGGAACTCTTCGCTGTTAAATACTGCTGATGTTGGGTTCCTCATCCCATGGCAAAACAGTAGCAACTATGTTCAGTACTCTGAGTGCAGCCAGGTCAGCACAAGCTGATGGTGTAAATGAAGCACCTGGACGGTGAGCAATTTCTTAAAGCTAGGACTAGGAATAACAACTAAAGATAATGTGCTTGTCCCTTTCTCTCAGCATACAAATGTAAATGCCTCTATGCAAACGTACGCAGCATGGGGAATAACCAAGAAGTTAGAGACATGTGCATGCCCTGCAGAGCTACGATCTTATTGGCATGTTTGGATGGCTCCTATGACTGGAGTGTTGGAAGGAAGGATATGGGTTGTACAGGAAGGACAGGCAGGGGAGATGAGGAGTGTGTGCTGCCCTCTATGTCAGTGACCACCTAGAGTGCATGGAGCTATGCTTTGGGATGGAAAAGGCACCAACCAAAAGCTTATGGGTCAGGGTTAAAAGGAGGGCAAGGACAGACGATGTTATATGGGGGGTCTGCTACAGGCCACCCAACCAAGAAGCCAATGGAAAATGAAACAATACAATCCACACAGGCCAGTAATTCAATTCATCCTAAACAAGACACCTAAATTATGTTAGAAAAACCTGGAAACAGCTACTTACGTGCCTTGACTGCAAATATGATCTAGGGTGGTCAAATATGACTAGTTTATCTCTATACATAGACTTTTTTGTGAAACTAAATCAACTCCAAGGTTAGCTGATAATAAGTTAGTCAACTAACATTCCCACTGTAATACACAGCTTTAGTTCTAACAGTTATGATTTTGGGATCATACGTTCACATCACAACCAAGAAGCCAAAACCAGCTGCAACTCCAAAGTACACACTGCACTACTGAAACACAGTGGAGGCAATGCAAAGCAGGTATCTGTAAAGTCATCCCAGATGCCTTGCCAGCACTAAGTGAGGCAACAAGGCTGGAAGACATCAAGGAAGACTTACTCTGTGAGTACATATTAAAAGAGGGGTGACCTAGATGGTCAGTCAGTACATAGCTCTGCACTTGCTCCAACCAGGAGATAAAACACTCTTTCCAGGACACTAGAAGTGGTGTGACCATTCCGATTTCAGATACAATTCCATCTGCCCACGGCCAGCCATATGTTCTGGTCAAACCTGCACCTTAAGCAAGCACCTCAAGCAAGCACCTCCCACACAACATTGTTACTGTGAACAGACCTATCACATTAAGCGCATTACAGATAGTTAGACAAGATCTCTTTCTTCAGTAAAAAGAAATTAGTAAGTTAGAACATGGTAACAGAAAGTGGCCATAGGGTAAAACATGCATTTTCATTTCAAGAACTAAGATCTGAAAATCAATATAATTTTCATTATTAGGTTATGCACCTTATTATCCCCTATGTTCTTTGATACTAGAACTTTTGCTTCATGGAATGTTTGATGACATCCCTCTGTGAACTCCAAACTCTGTAAGAACTCTTTTCAGTAACTTCTACTATATCTTTTATGAACAGAAAGAATCTCTTCTTCAAAAAAGCCACTTCTTGACAAAGATTTTTTTATCATTGATGCCCAGTAGCTGTTTTCTTTCTCTAATTCTAATACTTCATACTAGACTTTAACCTAAACACAGTATTATTCATAGGACTGATTGCATGATGTGCTTTGGCACCGAGGCACTAAAGGGAACACAGATGCAGAACTGACCAGTGAAGGTGCCAGCTTCAAAATGCAGCATCCGGAAAGGAACAGCCACAAAAAGCATCAGTTCCAGCTGACTTCCAAGCTCCACAGACAGAGACAGCATTCAACTTGTGGACTTTCAGTATGATCGGTACCTAACTTAAATCTCAGTTGCAGATCTCATCTGTATCAGAAACTCTTGAATGACAGTTTAAAACAAAAAAAGCTACTCTCCTCCTGAAACTAAAGGCCACAGAAAGTATTTTCTGCTCAAAGGCTCTATTTTTGCCTAGTAACTTCTCAAAACAAGCTGACATTTTGACATTTTGCCATGTTACTGTGAGCAACTGTTATAGAAGTCTATGTCCTTCCAGGATCTTTTAAAGTGTGACAGGTACTGTGCAAAAGTTAGAGATTGTTATTTTGGAGTCTTACCTCACAATAGGCAATTTGGTGAACGGAACAGGAGGTAACTTCAAACCATCTGGAAGAGTGATGTATTCCATCGTACCAGGGCATTTTGCTGTGTAGCTTTCCAAGCTCTGTGTTACATCTTTCTTTTCTAGAAAACAAATTTGTTGAAAATAAAGTTAAAAAACAATTTCTAACATACATGCAACAAAAGTTTAAGATGAAGTTATGACCAAAAGTTCTATTTGTTTTTTTTTTTTTTTTGTATTTATACAAAATAAGTCTAATGGAATGCCAACTAATGTTTACACATAATGCTTAGAGATATGCTTCAGAAGTTTTAATGAATGGATCAAATACAATTAAACAACCTTAAGCAAGAAAGTTTTCTGGCCTTGTCAGGCTTTTAAAAGTCTGTTTATATCTACTTTTTGTTAGTTTTCATTGTCAAAATAAAGATTCCTTCATTTTATCCAGTAAATCTAAATACCCGACACAACTGGCCTCAAGCATATTATGGCTAAAAATAATGGCATTGTTATGTCAACAAGCCCTGCTCTGAAACATTAGAATAAACAATACCAAAGCAGAGAAACAAATTACTTGATGTTAGCTTCTGTTAGAATCATAGAATAGTTAGGGCTGGAAAGGACCTCAAGATCATCCAGTTCCAACTCTCCTGCCATGGGCAGGGACACCTTCCACTAGAACAGGTTGCTCCAAGCCCTGTCCAAGCTGGCCTTGAGCACTGCCAAGGATGGAGCAGCCACAGCTTCTCTGGGCACCCTGTGCCAGTGCCTCAGCACTCTAAGAACAGGTAAAAAGTCGTGCACAGAGGCTGTGAGGGGAAGGACCGAGAAAAATGTGAGAGAAAAGTATCCAGTAAACCATGTCACTGCCCCAAACACCTTGAAAGGCACAAACATCCATCAATGTTAGTGCTGCCCACATCAATCCAGATTAGTCTGTAAGCTTCTAAGGCCATGAGCACTCTTTCAAAGCAAATAAACATTGATTGTAATTGCCTTCACTATGAAATTAATGCCACGTATCTGACAAATTTCTTTGCTTCTGTCTATGCTTCACTGAACTGTCTCTTGAGCTACTCACTACATTCTATTTGTGTGTAGGAAATGTTCCCAGAAAACACATTACCAGACATAGACATACATTCAAATCAGTGTAGCACAGCCAGGTTCAAGATTGAGTGTTTTAACAAGATTTTTAGGCTACAGCATTTAGGTTGTTATTTTCCATGTTAGGTGAGCAAGGGCATATAGTACAAGTAGAATCCATTGAAATGGAAAGCTCACAGCTACCAAGAATGATGAACACTACAGTATGAGCTTAATTCTGCATCAAACTAGAGGTCTGTCATTCTGAAGAACTGGCTTTCATTTCCTAGTGTGAAACACTGTCAATTATTGTGTTCAAAGAAAGAATGCTGCCACCTGCAAAACTAATTTGTTTATAGATTTGAGTCACATTTTTATTTCACAGAGGCTCATCACGCTTTCTGCAAGGACAAGGCTAAAACAAGACATTTTCCTATGCTGATACTTTATGAAATGCCATTTAACACATGCTGCTACCAAGCCAGCAGCTCCATTACTTTTTATTTAGCACCTCATGTCAGCTGAGATGCTAAAGGAATCTACATCAATAGGACGTACCAAGAAGCATTCATGATACAGAAGAGCAAGAGTTGCATGATCTTGTTCGAGAGCCACTTCTAAAAGTGGATCTTTATAGAGTCATAGAACAGGTTAGGTATAAAGGGACCTTAAAGCTCCTCCAGTTCCAACATCCTACCATGGGCAGGGACACCTTCCACTGGAGCAGGTTGCTCTAAGCCCCATCCAACCCGGCCTTGAACACTGCCAGGGATGGGGCAGCCACAGTTGCTCTGGATAACCTGTTCCATTGTCTCACCACCCTCACAGTGGAGAGTTTCTTCCTTAGATCTAATCTAAATCTCTCCTCTTTCAGGTTAAAGCCATTATCCCTTGTCCTATCACTACATGCCCCTTGTAGAAAGTCCCCCTCCAGCCTTTCTCCATTCACCACCTCTGCTACCCGACCTCTGTGGTACGAATGTATGTTTCAAGCTTCCCTACTAAGTCAAATTTGAAAAGCCTAATAGCTGCCAGAAACCTGCTACAGACTGCTACCTTCCAACAGCTCCGAATTCTCCTCGCATCTGCCTGCCTGTCATCGCATTTGACACAATCAGAAACCTCCCGGGAGAATCTATTCTACTACCAAGTCTTCCTGACTTCTAATTTAGATGACTATCTATGACTGCAACAGTTATCACCAGTACTTATCCTTCTCCTTGCAAAGGAGAAACAGAAAACAGCTGCTCCTGGAGGTTTTCACCCACCTAGTATCTTCATGGTTGTACACGTCAGCAGTAGAGCAATTACCACTTGATCCCTTAACCTGTGAATTCACAGCTTTAAAAGCCTGCTCAGCAGCTGGGATCACTACTGGATACTCACCTGTAGGTATTACTGAGTGACAAACGATGGGTTATTTTCTCATCAGAAATAACTACGTTCAGCATTTTATTTCCTCCAGTTTCTCTCCAGACTCAATCAAAGATCCAACCAAGTCACGTCATAGCCAGTGCTGCCACTCGAGCACATACTTCTGTTTGTTCAGTATAACCTAGCACAATTTCCCCATTTCATACCAAATCGGTTTCATTACCTTTTTTTTTTTTTGGCTGCTTCTGACAACTTAATATTCCAACAGTATTCTTGATGATTTTTTGCTTAACCACTTTCATGGCAACACAATGAACACTGGTTTTGTCCCAGAGCTTTTCTGGACCTTCTTCTAATGTGAGAATACAAAAATCTGAACGCAGAGTTAGCACACATTTGTGACTGGAAGCTTCTAAATGTGAAAAAGAAGAGATTTTCTGCTGGTTTCACAATAATGCGAAGCAGTATTTCACAATAATGGAGACATGGAAAAAACACACAAGGAAGGAAGGTCAGTTACAGACTAGTATTTTTAGGCACTTCAGTAACTGTGATTTAACAGTATCACACAAAGAGGATTTCATGACTTGGCAGGTAACTGCTAAAATCAGATGAACACAATTGCTTGAACTGTACATTTTAGCTCTTTAATATTTGAACAGATTTTAAATACTCAGACTGAGTCTCAGTCATTACCCATTAAAAACTAAGTCAAATATTAAGAATGTGTTTGTTTTCTGGCAAATAACTGGTTGACCTTGTTTTGATCAAGTTACTGTGTGCCTTACAGAACAACCTACAGCAAGGTAGAATGAAGGAAGGGAACATTTTAGGTCTGACCTGCCAATTACTCTGGAAGACAAATGACTTTGTTTCCTCATGGAACCCATTAAAACACTGAAAATGAAACTCAGGAAACTAAGAGCTCAAAGCCACCTGAATTCCATTTTTCCCCTGGTGATAAGCCCAGAATCAATGTTTTAACAAATAAACCTAGTACCCGGGGCTCTTGGTGCTGGCTGATCTTTTCCTTCCCCCCTGAAAACAGCAAATAACATTCACAAAGGAGAAGTCCAAGAACACCTGGAGCAGTCAGTACCCAACTCTCTCCAGAAGAAAGACACCAACATCTCCTTGACAGATTACTAGTAACATGTCACAAGACAGAAAAGTCGAGTCTGACAGCATAAAAAGCAATAGAAACAGTAGCTTCTGCACCCATATATATTTTTCTTTACAAAAGAAAGAAGAAAATGGCTTGGTGCCCCTCAGACAGGGAGAGAAGAAACACAAGGTCAGTGCTTGTCTGCTGCCAGCAGTATCTTCGGCATCACCCTGCCTTCTTCAGCATCACCCTGCCTTCTTCAGCATCACCCTGACATCAAGATGCAGTATATTCTTTACAGCAAAAACTAATATCAAAAGGCCACAAAATACAGTAAGACCCTCACAAAAGCTGAAGTAGAAATTGAGTATTCATAGACAGTAGCCACTACAAACTTTTTAGCTTGACTGGATTATAGTACATATGCAAGCCTTCATGAGCTTCCAGGCAGTCCCTCAACACCACTTTCAGATAGATACAGATGGACGGAAAGCATCCAAGTTGTACACTCAGCACATTTCCTGCCACAAGCAAGGTAATGTGGAGAGTGAACTGCCTTAGCAAGACTTGCATGAGCAAGCCACTAATTCGGTATTATGGTGGTTTAATTCAGCAGAAAAGGAACAGGTCTCCTCTAATCTGCAGGCAAGCATCACCTGGTTTTCCATGACATAACTCTGAGGGGCATTAGATGATGGCATTTTCTACATTTTTAGCAAACAAACAGCATCTCTGATGTTTTCCTAAAAATACATGGAGCAAGTAAGCGGAACTTCAAACTACTGAGAGACGTGATACTTGAACAAGTTGTTTTGAAAGCAACACAAGGAATGCTCAGTTCTCATTCCAATATTCCCTCCTGCAATAAATCTCATCATAGAATCATAGAATCGTTAGGGTTGGAAAGGACCTTAAGATCATCCAGTTCCAACCCCCCTGTCATGGGCAGGGACACCTTCCGCTACATCATATCACCCAAGGCCTCGTCCAACCTGGTCTTGAACACTGCCAGGGATGGAGCATTCACAACCTCCCTGGGCAACCTATTCCAGTGCCTCAGCACCCTAACAGGAAAGAACTTCCTCCTTATATCCAACCTAAACTTCCCCTGTTTAAGTTTTAACCCGTTACCCCTTGTCCTGTCACTACAATCTCTAATGAAGAGTCCCTCTCCAGCATCTCTATAGGCCCCATTCAGATACTGGAAGGCTGCTGTGAGGTCTCCACGCAGCCTTCTCTTCTCCAGGCTGAACAGCCCCAACTTCCTCAGCCTGTCTTCATACAGGAGGTGCTCCAGTCCCCTGATCATCCTCGTGGCCCTTCTCTGGACTTGTTTCAACAGTTCCATGTCCTTTTTATGTTGAGGACACCAGAACTGCACACAATACTCCAGGTGAGGTCTCACAAGAGCAGAGTAGAGGGGCAGGATCACCTCCTTCCACTTGCTGGTCACGCTCCTTTTGATGCAGCCCAGGATACGGTTGGCTTGCTGGGCTGCAAGCGCACACTGAAGCCGGCTCATGTTCATTTTCCCATCGACCAACACCCCCAAGTCCTTCTCCACAGGGCTGCTCTGAATCTCTTCTCTGCCCAACCTGTAGCTGTGCCTGGGATTGCTCCAACCCACGTGTAGGACCTTGCACTTGGCATGGTTAAATTTCATGAGTTTGGCATCAGCCCACCTCACAAGCGTGTCAAGGTCCCTCTGGATGGCATTCCTTCCCTCCAGCAAATCAACTGAACCTCACAGCTTGGTGTCATCGGCAAACTTGCTGAGGGCGCACTCAATCCCACTGTCCATGTCAGCGACAAAGATGTTAAACTAGACCGGTCCCAACACCGATCCCTGAGGGACACCACTCGTTACTGGTCTCCAGCTGGACATTGAGCCATTGACCACAACTCTTTGTGTGCGGCCATCCAGCCAGTTCTTTATCCACCGAGTGGTCCATCCATCAAATTGATGTCGCTCCAATTTAGAGACAAGGATGTCGTGTGCGACAGTGTCGAACGCTTTGCACAAGTCCAGGTAGATGACATCAACTGCTCTACCCCTGTCCATCAGTTCTGTAGCCCCATCATAGAAGGCCACCAAGTTGGTCAGGCAGGATTTCCCCTTAGTGAAGCCATGCTGGCTGTCACCAAGCACCTTGTTGATTTTCATGTGCCTTAGCATGCCTTCCAGGAGAATCTGCTCCAAGATTTTGCCAGGCACAGAGGTGAGACTGACTGCTCTGTGATTCCCTGGGTCATCCATTTTCCCCTTCTTGAAAATGGGGGTTATATTTCCCTTTTTCCAGTCATCGGGAACTTCACCTGACTGCCAGGATTTCTCAAATATGATGGCCAGTGGCTTAGCAACTTCATTCACCAGCTCCTTCAGGACCCGCGGATGGATCTCATCAGGACCCATGGACTTGTGCACGTTCAGATTTTTAAGATGGTCTCGAACCAGTTCCTCTCCTACAGTGGGTCCAAGGTCTTCATTCTCACAGTCCCCGCATCTGCCTTCCAAGACTTGGGTGGTTTGGTCAGAGCCTTTGCCAGTGAAGACCGAGGCAAAGAAGTCATTCAGAACCTCAGCCTTCTCCAAATCCTGTGTAGCCAGTTCTCCCAAGAGCTTCCTGAGGGAGCCTACATTCTCCCTAGTCTGTTTTTTATTTGCTATGTACCTGTAGAATCCCTTCTGGTTATCCTTAATACCTCTAGCTAAGTTTAATTCTAACTGAGCCTTATCTTTCCTAACCTGGTCCCTAGCTTCTCGGACAACATCCCTGTACTCTTCCCAGGCCACCTGTCCTTCCTTCCACTTATTATAAGCCTCTTTTTTCAACTGAATTTTCCTCAGGAGCTCCTTATCCATCCAAGGAGGTCTCCTGGCCCTCCTGCTGCACTTCCTTCTAGTTGAGATGCAACACTACTAGCTTGTAGCAGGTGATCCTTGAATATCAACCAACAATCTTGGGCCCTTCTGCCCTCTAGGACTGTATCCCTTGGAATCTTACTAAGCAGGTTCCTGACGAGGCCAAAGTCTGCTCTTTTGAAGTCCAGGGCAGTGAGCTTGCTGCACGCTCTTCTCACTGTCCTGAGGATCTCAAATTCGAGCATCTCATGACCGCTGCATCCAAGGCTGCCCTGGAGCATCACATTTCCAACGAGCCCTTCCCTGTTGGTGAGCACGAGGACAAGCATGGCACCTCTCCTTGTCGGCTCCTCTATTACTTGCAGAAGGAAGTTGCCTTCCACACAATCAAGTAACCTCCTGGATTGCTTGTGCCGGGCCATACCATCCTTCCAACAGCTGCCAGGGTGGTTGAAGTCCCCCATGAGAACAAGGGCCTGCGAGCGTGAGGCTTTTCCTATCTGTCTGTGGAGTGCTTCATCCGCAGGTCCTCCTTGATCAGGCGGTCTGTAACAGACCCCACAGTAATGTCTCCCATAGCTATATTCCCTTTAACCCTGACCCACAAACTCTCTGTGGGCTGCTCACCTGTCCCCAGAGTTCCATACTCTCCAGCCTATCCCTAACATAAAGGGCAACTCCCCCTCCCCGCCTGCCAGGCCTGTCTTTCCTAAAGAGCCTGTAACCTTCCATTCCAACACTCCAGTCGTAGGAGCCATCCCACCATGTTTCTGTGATGCTTATTATACCATATCCCCGTAGATGTGCACAGCTCTCTAATTCCTCTTGTCTGTTCCCCATGCTACGGGCATTTGTATAGAGGCATCTGAGCCGAGCTCCAACTGAAGCTGGCTCATTGGCTGGAGTGGCTGGGATATCTCTACATTGCTCCGAGCATTTATTATAGGTTCTGGCAACTGACTGGGTGTTTTGGAATGGAATGATGCCCCCCTCCCCCAACACAACTAGTTTAAAGCCTCCTTGACCAGTCTGGCAAGCCTCCTGCCAAAACTGCTCTTTCCCTTAGACCAGCTCCACCAGCCTCCACTAGACCTGGCCTACAAACTTGGGTGCCGTGTTCAAGACACCCAAACCCCTGACTATGACACCACCCTTCTAACCAGTTTTTAACCTGGCCAATCCTCCTAACTTTTTTTAGGTCCTCCCCTGTACCCTGGAGAAGTGATGAAAAGACCACCTGAGCTCCAGAGCCCCTAACCACCTCCCCCAGGGCTCTGTAGTCCTTATGTTCCCCAGGCTACTACTATCTATGTCCCTAGCACCCACATGTACCACCAGGAGTGGGTAATAGTCCGTGGGACTTACTAGAGCAGGCAGCCTCTCTGCCACATCCCTGATCCGTGCCCCCGGTAGGCAACACACCTCCCTTGAGACGGGGTCTGGCCGGCAGACGAGTGCTTCTGTCCCTTTCAGTGTAGAGTCCCCTACTACTATGATCCGCTGCTTTTTCCTGGCAGCACCAGTAGAGATCTTCTTTAGCAGTGCATCAGCCGGCTGTTCTGGCTCGAGTGCGCTTCCTCATTAGCCCCCTGCAGGACAGCAAAGCGGTTCTGCGTGGGGACAGGGGATTTAGCGGAAAGCCCCTTGCTTTTGGTTGCCCTTTTCCTTCTTGTTTTTTTTTTGTCACTAATTCCAAGCTTCCCAGGTTAACGGCCTCCTTCTTCCCTTCATGAGGCAGAGGTGAAGCTCGAGGCCCCTGCACAGTTTGGGCCGGGAGCAAGCATTCCTGCTTCCTCTCAGCTTCCCTGACATCTCGCAGTCTTTTAACAGCATCCCGCAGCTCAGCCCCTGCTGCAGGAGCACCTCCACCAGGGAGCACCGAGTGCAGCCCTGCCCATTGTGCACCCTCCCCTCACCAGACCAGTGCAGGCACTCTCTGCACCCCGAGCTCTGCACTGCAGCCTCCCCTCTCATCGGCTCTGTCTGGGTGCCTACGCTGCCACCGCCGGGGCAGCCAGAGCAGAGCTCCCGGACCGGGCCCTGCTCATACGCCGAGCGCTCACCATCACACGCCGAGCGCTCACCATCACCGCTCTCCTGCCCACACAAACCTCCCTGACCCGCTCTGCTCTCCGCGCTCCCTGGGGCAGGTTTTTACCCAATCAGCGCTGGTGCCGCTGCTCCTGGCTCCGCCCCCTGTGAGTCAGCTGCTGACGTCAGCTGAGCTGCCGGCTCCTGGGCAGGTCCCGTCGAGGACTCGAGGCTCCCTCGGTGGCTCTTGTCGCTCGGAGTTGAGGCTCCTGGACGCTGATCTCCCCCCGCTCCGGTGTTGAAGGCGTCCTCTCTCGAGCTGCTCACCTCATCACTTACCTATGATTTTATACTGCCCCGAATAGCCACATTTCAGACCCCTACCTATAGACATTAGGTAACCAGTTAGACAGGAACCACATGCAAGCTGACAGGACAGCTGGATCTAAAAATGACCAGAGTGAGTGAGAACTCATGGAATCACAGAATGGTTTGGGTCAGAAAATACCTTAAAGCTCATCCAGTTCCAACGCCCTGCCACGGGCAGGGACACCTTCCACTAGAGCAGGGTGCTCCAAGCCCCTGTGTCCAACCTGGCCTTGAACACTGCCAGGAATGGGGCAGCCACAGCTTCTCTGGGCACCCTGTGCCAGTGCCTCAGCACCCTCACAGGAAAGAATTTCTTCCTTATATCTAATCTCAATCTCCCCTCTGTCAGTTTAAAGCCACTCCCCTTGTCCTGTCACCACACGCCCTTGCCCAAAGCTCCTCTCCAGCTTTCTTGTAGCCCCTTTAGGCATTGGGAGCTGCTCTAAGTTCTCCCTGGAGCCTTCCCTTCTCCAGGCTGAACCAGCCCAGCTCTCTCAGCCTGGCTCCATTGCAGAGGTGCACCAGCCCCCTGATCATCTTCATGACCACTTCTGGACTTTCTCCAACAGGTCCATGTCCTGTGCCCCCAAACCACAGACTACAGGTGAGTAGAGGGGGAAAATTACCTCCCTGAACCTGCTGGCCACGCTGCTTTTGAGGATACAGCTGTACTTCCTTCAGTACCAAAATAGTATCTCCGAAAAACACAGCACAAATTCTTCATGTCTTCCTACTACCAATTAAAGTTTGTCTTTCCCAGAGTAATCTTTTCTTCTGCAACAAAAACTTTGCCACTTGTCTTCATTTCAACACCCGTATCTTTTCCCTCAATTAATCAAATCAGGCTTTTTTAAGAGTCAGAGTTGTCTACATGAAGATAGGAATTTTGAGCTACACCTCAGGAACTTCATTTTGTTTTTCATTAATGATTTTAACCAACTTAACAAGGAACTTTAGTCATAAAGAAAAGCACTATTTCATTGTAATGATGGATATTCTGTTTCACCTATGAATTGGGATATGGTATTGACTGGACTTTTTGTCTGAATCTCTTCAAAACACGAGTATAAACAAAGGTAAATCATGTGCAAAAGACTTTGGGCTTTATAATGCTGGACCAGTTGGATGAGTCTTCATTTTATCTACAGTGATTTATTTTTCTTTCATGTAACATGACTTAAACTTCTGGTCTTCATAATTTGTGCTCTGCAAATGAATTTAGATGTTAGCACTGTTGGTAGTTTAGTGTGCCTCATTTATTTATTCCACTTCAAGAAAAATAAATCCACTGAATTGAGATCTGAACCAGAGTTTCTCAAGGAACCCTGAGATAAGCAGATCATTATTTGAAACACAAACATGTATACATATTGTGGGCTTTTACTTTCTACATAGTCTAAAAGACATGCATTCCAGGAAAATGAAGTACACCTTCTTAATATAAAAGGTTGAGTGAAGTTATTTAATAAGCCAGTTTGTCTCTAGATAACACCGATTCCAGAGAGAGATACAGAAGAATAAAGCAAGCCCAGAGAGTTTTACTCTGCTCCTACTGCCTTGAATTTAAACAGGAAATAAAGGAGGGATTAAAAAAGGCAGGAAAAAGTGCTGCAGATGAACAACTCTCGGGAACAAGAGTACAAAACAGTCCTTTCATAGTATACAACTGAAGAAAACACAGAACTAGATGAAAAGAAGCTGAAGTCATAGTACCATGATAAATAAGAGTTAAGTGGCTTCTAAGAGGCTTCCTCCTACTTCATGTACTATCTCCAAGCCTTTTATCATAATATGTCAGAAAGCATTTCCATTCAAGCTTTAATATGTTCATTCTTACTCCATATTGTGCCACTGCTATACATCAAACACACAGGAGGTGACACCTCTCTTCAATTACACTTTATATATATATACACAAATATATAGTTTTTCATAGATATGCACAGAGATAATATATAGCACTATGCTGAAGCTGTGTAAAAGATTTCCAATTAACGGCTAAGAACCTACCATGCTGCTATAAATATTCCCTGGTAATTACATTGAACATTTCAGTCTCCATCCTGAAATCAGTTCATTTTAATAACGTAAGACCAACCAAACTAGCTCCCTTTTGAAAGATGTATTGGTGAGGCAAAACCAACTTGCAGGTACTTTGTCAACTAAAATACAACACAATGCATCAAAACCAGTTCATTAGTGTCAGTTAAGGAAGCCTCACTTCAGCTCAGAAGTTTACATCAACTTTTAATTTGCATTATATTCTCTCTTCAGTCTGATTAAAACTTCATTCTTTTTAGCCCCTTTTTACCTTTCTAAACATGAATTTATACACTATAAAGGATCATAGGGGAAATGCTGTCCTAAATTAAATGCAATATTTGGGAATAATGTTCCTTATGATTAAACATTATGAAGTACTGACAGGCTGTGTCTGTATTTCCAAGTATTGCAGCACAAAAGGAAAGCAACTGTAGAGCAAAGCAGTTGGTGCCCACATTACACACACTTCAGGGGATTACTTACAATGGTCAGCATAAGCAGAGCTTAAAAGAAAAGGTTTCCACACAATCTCTTACTTCCCACTCTCAAGAAGAAACAAAATCCCAACCAAGTCTACTCTGGAAACTCTTCTAAATAACCCTGGTCTCTTTCCTCAACACCATAATCTCCTTCACTTACTGATTCTTTATCTCTCTTCTAATCATTAATTAATGTACCAAAAGGTTTTTTGGTTTCCTGGTTGGGTTTGTTTAATTTAGGAACATTGTATTAACTAAATCACACTTATTTATTCCTTGGGAAGATGCCATGCTTCAAAGATGTTGTAATTCCTTCCCACAGATCACAATTATCCATGTGCCTACTGTTATTTACTGTAATTTCTGACACAAGAGGGAATTTTTTCACGATTAGAACAATCACCCATTGGAATAACATCTCCAGAGAAGAGATTCCACAACACTGGACTCTTTCAAGATTTGGCTGGACAGGGTGCTGGGACATCTAACTTAGGTCATGTTTTGCCTGGACCAAATGATCCTTGAGATGATCCTTCCAACCTGGGATTCTAAGGAGAGAAGTGGTGACGACTAGGGTCAGGTGCAGACACCCAGTCAGTACTGAGATAGCTGTGCATGTGTAAAGGGAATGATAAATCCTGTCAAAAGAGTCACTGGGATGGCCAGGATCATTAGGATGATGGGGATGCCAACAACTACACTGCAGCCATATCAACCTCAGAAGAGCTTCTATCCACCTCTGAGCTCTTAAAAGAAATGCAAAGATGCATTTGCCATTTGTCATTTTAAAATGAGAATGAAGAGAATTTAAGAAATCCATTCAGTGCAAATGTTAGCAGTTCAGTTGTTTAATTTCACCATTGTTTTAACATCTTTAAACCTCATCTGGTACCTGGATTTGTTACTAATCATTTTACAGTTCAGAGCACACTGTACCATAAACCATTTCTAATTACACTTTGGAAGGATTCCACAAATTTATTCTCTGAAGAAGGACCAAACCTCAGAATCTTTCTTCCTAAACAGCAAATCTTGATCAAAATTTCCTGATAATCTCAATCTTCCCTGAGCATCTTTTTTTATACCTCGATTATGTTTCAGTTCTGGCAGGTTTCCTACTTCTAATATGTTTGAAGAAGTTATTAGCGTTCATAAGTTCAGCAAGTTATGCCTCAAAATCTTTTCTAGGCTTATGTTCCTCCCCCACCTCATTTATCAGGATTGACATTCCCTTCTCCTTTCTATGTTTGGACACAACATTCGCTTTAATAAACTTTTTTCTCCCTTAACTGCTTTTATTTTGCTGTTTAACTACCCTTGCATTTTCATTCTCATTTATTCTGATGGAGAAGGAGAATACGCTTACTGAGAATCTACTGTGACATCTTTAAGCAGTCTCCGTGCTACCAGCAAACATACCCTCTTCTTTTAATTTCCTCCGATTACCTTCTTTACTTTTATGTACCTCCTCTTTTATACTACTGTCAAGGTTTTATTCCAAAATCAGGAATTCATATTCGTTTATTCTACATTTTATTTCTAATACTTGAAATCTTGTTTCCTGGGACCTAAACATGAACAATAGGAAAAATGAAAGGAGAAGTAAGGTGGAAGGAACAGCAAACACAGGACAGGAATGGCAAGCCACCAGCTCAACAAACCCTTGCTATGGCATTCCAAACACGGAGAAAAGGAGAAAGTCACAGCAAGACATAGACAGGGGAATAGGGTACAGGTAGGTAAATATACAGCAACAAGCTGCTCCAGCTGTCCCTCAAATGAAGAGGTAGCTTTAGATTCTTCCATGTTTTACAGCTGCAGCAGTTTATAGGTTATCCTTACCCCTTCCTCTAGTGAAACACTATTTAGTACAGCTCACCAAGTGCCCATGCAGCTTGATTTCATTTTCCAAGGTGTTTGGGTGGAAATTCAAGACAATGTTTGAAGTAAAGATCCTCAGAAACTGAGTCTGGTTTTTACCGCTGCCGATATGTTTGGCAGAAGGGTTACACTTAAAGACATTTCCACATTTGCTTTTGATCTAGCTGTCAATCTTTATGAGCCCAGTTTAATATTCTTCCTTATTTCCCATATTGCTACAGGGGAATTTGAAATTTAAATCTCACCAAGTGAATGCATATCCTATCTGTTCTATAAATAAAAATGCCTGTAAAATACTGCATAGTTTCCTCTTTCAAGCTGTGAGATAGAAAGGCATATTTTAAGAGTTGTCAGACACTGTCTGACATCATCAAATTATGATCACTCCAGGCTTAACCATAATTTCTGAAGATAAAGAAGGTTTATGATTTTTTTCCTTAGATGAAGCTCATCACTTCTCTGCACAAGGCACAGACCTCACAGGTGACGTATCAGCCATCACCTGAGCACTGCAATCTTGAAAGGAGGATGGAAAGGTTCTAAAAGAGATCTCAGATTATTGGTGTGCAGTCCCTGGTCTTCCAGCTACCAACAACTCCGAGCTGTCAAGGCATCAGAGTGGTCTGCCTGGCCAACACTGACAAGTCTATCACAACTGATGTACAGGATGAGGCGAACTGAAATAGCATTCAGCAGAAATTTTGGCAGAAATACTTCATCGGGGAGGATGATCTCAGCACAGGCTGAGAATAAGCATCTTCTACATGGTGAGAGGTTGTTTTCATGAGAAAAAAGCTTGCAGCCAAACTTACAAACTTCTACAGTTTGCATGGTGTGGATCAACATGTCAGATGAAGTTCCAGTAATAGCCAGTACTGCAGTAAGGGATGGAATCCTGCCATCATGGAGTTCAGAATCACATCAGTGAAATTCAGGCAACTAGTTTTATGTCTGAAAATTCAACTCTGGACCTTTGAAAGCAACAAAAACCTTTTCCTTAGGTACAGATATGTTTTTGTCACCCCACTGACCAAGCATAGCATGGCATGCAGTCGCTATCTGAGACAAACTCTAAAAACAACTCTTGACCAAGTAATGAGCTCAGCCACTCTCTAGTGTCTCCTGTGCAACGTCAGTATGGAGATACAATAGAGTAGGCATACTGAAAATCAGAATCCACACAGAAAAAATCCTTCCCTATGGAGTCTGATGAACTTTGCTGATATGGGTTTGCTTCTGAAGATAAAATATCCAGTTGCAACTGAGAAACCCCTAAGTCCTTCATCACGTGAAGGACCTCATCTGCCCTCTGGCTGAAGTGTTGTGTAACAAGTCTTTTACTGAAGATTTCATGTCTTCCAGCAGAATCAGTGAGTGTGGCCAAGATGATGAGCACCCACTGTGGGGAGGGCATGCTTCTATCTTAGAATCATAAGGCTTGGAAAGGACCTTAAGACCATACCAAAGGTATATTTGCTCCGTGTTGCGAATCATAGCTGAGCTACCTCAGAATAGTCTACACAATAAACATCACAGTCCTTTTAAGTCATATGGATTTTATCAATAAAGGCCCACAATAAAATATCAGATTTTTCCGAAGTATCTGACCTTACCCAAACTGAATGCAGTGTGAGCTCTACACAGTGTTATGGTTCAAAAAGCATTATACAAAAGAGAGAGATTTAATTCCAAGCAACTTTGCAATTGCACATTTTAATTCTTATTTAAAGAAAGAGTGATTCTCAAGGACTTGTTAACATTAAAACATAATGGCTGGAGATTAGAGCTTTTATGCAATATTTGGTACCTCTTTTTGGCTAAGCAGAAGACTGCATTTTACATATTTATGTAACTAAATAGCTTAATTTTAAATCGGATTCTTAGCTTCCATGTTGTTAAAATAGCGACTGACATCTCCCATTTCCTTGATGGTATTTTTATTCAGATTTGCCAGGCTGGATGGCTGGAAATTGTAATTCAAGTAAACGTACACAAAAGTTGTATTTTAAACTAATTCTCAAGTATCATTCAATTAAAACATAATAAAGTTCTGTTTTAAAGACAAACCAGTTTTGAGCATGCATTTGTGTTCTGGGAATAGAAGCAAGAGCTTCTAACTAATAGATCTTTCACATAACTACTACATTTCACCTTCTAAACTCCTGCTTGAAGAAGAAATCAATTTTTTCTCTTTTCTGAAGTCTCATTATCTCAGCATCAACTGAACTAGTAAATAAAGAGAATTAGATTCACAAACCAGAATGAATGCTCTTTTTCCTGTGTCCAGAGGCAGCTAATCCTGAAGACAAACAGGGCTAGAAGATTAAGTTCCAATGCCAAATGTTTTAAGCTGAAAGTTACCAGGTAGAGTTTTCACTTCTATTCGCTCTGGTTTTAATGACAATCTCCAAACTACCCGATCCTTAAATACAAGTGTAGGATTTGACATATATTATCAATTACAGGCTTTAAAATACGCTTATTTGATTCAAGAAAAAACACATTCAGGTGAAAACTTAAGTTTTAAAAGACTGAGTTTTCCTCTCCCTAGGAACTAGTAACTTGGCAAACTTTCTGTGCAGCACAGAAAATTAATGAGATCTTAGCATTCCTGAACACCAATGCTACTGTATTACTTCAGTTTCCTAATTCAACCTTTAATTGGTTAAGAAAACCTGAAGGTTTCAGTCATGTTATTATCAGAGACGAATACTAATTACAACACTTTCTAAACGTTCATATTATAAGGGAAACTGTCCACAAACTTAAAACAGTCAGTAGCATAAACCTTAGCATTCAAATCATCTTGCTTTTGTCCTTTTATCACAAGCCAAGGTTGAAGGAGTTTTGTTGGTTCGTTTTTCCCTAATATTCTGACATCTTAGAAAGACCTATAAATTTTAAGTCATTTTCTATGCTAAACAGACCCTTGCATAACATCACACAATACCAATCTCATAAATACATTTCTGGCACTGTCATCCACACTCCAACTAGTTTGGAACACCACTAACCGTGTCTGAGCAACATGCCATCAATAAAAGGCTTCAAACACAACAGTGAGTTCTATTTTGGATGTCTTCAGGGGAGAAAGATAAAAAGATTCAGCTACTTTCCAAACACGCTTGAGAACATCTAGTTTGATTTTTCAAAGACACTAAATACCCCTGTTACCATAGATTACTCAGGCGTATAATGTCTGAAGACAAGAAACACAAAAAATGCCTCACTTTAGGATTTCAAACTTTATTAGGATTAGGATCGCCAGATGTAAACGAGCACAGCAGAGGAGCTTAAAACCTTGTCTTCAGCAAGCTTTCCATATATCCATCAACTAAGCTTCATTAAAAGCCCTGGTATATCCAAGGACCTTTTGACTGCAAGTAAGATCTACAGACAGAAAGATAATTTATAACAGTTTCAGTTCCTCTCAGCTCCTCTCCTTCCTCCACCACTGATTTGTGCCACTAAACAGAGGGAATTAATCGGCAGCCAAAAGCTCAGAAGCAAACTTCTTTGCTGCAGGAGTCAATTTGGCCATAACTAAGGAGAAAAGGGAAAAGAAACTACAACGTTTTTCTCCCATCCTCTTTATCATAAAACAAGGGAATACTGAAAAATTTAAACTTTTTACATTGCTTACTGTGAATCAAAAGCAACTTTTAAAACCCCTTTCATCACTAGTTCAACCACTTTATCCTGGGTGATGAACAAACCTGCTTGACTTAGCTTTTATTACATTTCTTAGGCAGAATATTTCACCTTTTGCTTTTCCAGCTGACTCTGTAAATGCTGCATGGTTCTCCCCCACAAAGGGGTCCTCAAACACACCATTACCACTTCTAAAAAAATCATCCAGACACATTTATTCCATTGCATCCACTGACAAATCTAACAAATTCCACTGAAATTTATTGCTGGATTAAAAAATACCTTTTGAAAGAAACCATCAAAATTTAAGCCTATTGCCCATGTTAAACATAGTTTAATTCAATTCCATCACGTACAGATTTTACAAGGTCATTGTCTCAAACACAGAGACAAGGACTGTGCCTACTCACTTAGATGAATTCTGATTCCACACAATCAATGTTTCCTCAGAAAACATATTTCGTCAGAAAACTCATGGTAGATTTAGTCTGAGCTCCCATACTCTTCTCTTCTTCATTTACTTTTCAACCTCAGCTCCACTCAATCTCTTCATTAAAAGCACTTATGAAAGCTGGTAGCATTTTTAAATAATACTTCTTTTTTTAACCCATGCATAAATTAAGCCCTGTGATCATAGTCTTAATTCTTACAGAGGAAACAGAGCATTAGGCTTGAGGGAGTCAATCTACAGATGGAAAATATTACAGGAATTTTTATTTTAGATACTACACATCAAGGTCAGAACAGTCATATTTAAAGGAATTGAATACCATCAATAAGCTACCTCCAGCACATACAGAATTCCATCACTTCTGTGCTCTCCATTTCTTCTCAAATTAAGTATGTTTCAAATCAAAGGCAAATTGTTTGACTGTAAGCAGAAGAAAGTACCAACATCTTACTTTTAAAAAACATACCTTGATCAGAAAGAAAATCCAGCATGGTCTGGAGAAGGAAAGACAGATGCCTGACACACAGAGCAGGGTTGCCCATTCTTCTGGAAGCATATACTAGTTCATGAAGCAAACGCATCTGCACTGCAGCCCATCCTCTGTGAGTTCCTATAAAGAAAGCAGCCATTGAATACTTTAAAAAGAAATCATCATAGATGAAAATCATCATAAAGTTATGTTTCCTTTATATATCAAGCAATAATTTAATGGTACTTTTAAGAATCACCCAGTGGAATCAATAATTACAAAATCCAATTTTTGTACTTAAGATTAGGATCTTTGCATTTGCTTGAGTATTTAAATGTGAAAGCAATTTTTGTTGTATATGCTTGTCTATACTAAATATATGCCTGTCTATACTAAATTTATCCTTAGAAACCAGAAAATGAAGTTACATTTTCCATGAAGTAAAAACAAAATGATACACAAAACCTTTAATCTGCCTTATTTTTTAAATTCTCTGAACAAGAAATTCACATGAGATTTACACTCATCAAATCATTTGCGTTGGAAGGGAACTTAAAGCTCATCCAGTTCCAACCCCTGCCACGGGCAGGGACACCTTCCACTAGAGCAGCTTGCTCCAAGCCCCTGTGTCCAACCTGGCCTTGAACACTGCCAGGGATGGGGCAGCCACAGCTTCTCTGGGCAACCTGTGCCAGTGCCTCACTACACATAGTTTCATACAAAAACTTACTTTTTATCCAAATCAAGTATTTCTTAAGTCTCTTTAAATATCAAGCAAAAGGTATTTTCTCTAAGTTCTCTCCTGGCCATTAAAAGTCAATTAGAAACAATAAAACTGCAGGACATGAAGCACATTTGTTCATTTTCAGTCTTTAAAAACTAAGTTTCAGACTATAAATTATCTCATATTTGCAAAGTATCTACAGTAACAATAAAAAGATAATAATGTAAGTTTTCTTTCAAAACAGTAATACACAGTACTCTTCATCAAACTTAACATGCTTTTAGTAGTAAGCAAGAGCAGTAATTTCTAAGTAACAGCTATTCCAAGATGTGCAATACTTCATAAACTTCTACAGAGCCTTCTTTCTAGTATCACCCTTCAGCATTCAGCAAACTTTTCAGCCATATTTACTGCAACCAAACCTTTAGAGTTAAGATTCTGCACATAAGTCTTGTTACTTTGCATGTGTGAAATGTCGTTCTTATCAAGTAGTTCTTAGACTTTACAGTGACCTTTCTTTATATCACTGAAACAGCCATTTTAGGGGTAAAAATCAGATAAAGCACTTCAGTGCAACATAAAAGCAAGTTAAATATGGAAGATAAACACCAATCATGTCGTCACTTATTGCAGAACTTCTACAACCTGTTCTGCCAACACAGTCTCACCCCAGTCTTCTCCTTTTCCCTCATAGGCCACAGCATAACTGGGTTGGAAGGGACCTTAAAGATCATCTAGTTCCAACCCCTGTTTGTGACTGGGGCCCATGTTATTTGTTCCTCTAAGGTGTACAGATGTCCTGTCCCAGAGGGTGTGCTTACTCTGGACTGGGGAAGCAGGAGGTGGTTCAGGGTAAGCTGTATCCAGGCACAATTCCAGCACATCCCCTCTTCCTAGATCCTTTGTATCTTTTTGTCTAGTCCAGTTGGCATTTTCTGCCTCCTCTCACAAATCATTTCTTTCAGTGACTGCTAAAATCACATCACTTTTAAAAATAACTAACTATCCACACACACAGTGGGCTGTCCACATGCATGTTTTGTCAGTGGAGCTAAGAGAGCTTGGAAGGTATCACCTAGTGGCTAGTCAGATGGGTTTTTCCATGTCCTTCCTTAACTGAATTGACTGGATAGCTCCATTATTTCAATGGCTAAGTGACCTAGCACACACAGAAACAACTGCACTGACAACTGAACTTCCAACATTAAACTGGAATCTCAGAAACAGTCAATGCACTCTCACAAAAGGGAGAGGAATATCCCAGCTGCTGTTCATTCATATTTAAACCAGTTCAGAGGTTTTATGCTGGTGAACTCCACCTCTTTTCCACCAGTACATGCACAGTCCATTGCTTGCTGCTCCTTTCCTGCAGCAGTAACATTTAGTGAATGGTCCACAACAATTCCACTATGTAAAAGAATGCAAGTTTTGGGGCAACAAAGGTTTACTCAAAAGGAGCTCCCAAGCAGCATTGTATATTACAACCAAGAAAACTTTTTGAATTATTACTTTATATACAGCTTTGGATAAAATTGATAAGATTGTTGAAATATACCTTATCTAAATGGGGAAGGAAACAGCACTTAAATTGCAGAAAGTGAACACAGCATTTAACAGCTACAGGAATTGGCATGTGTTCTTATGGACTATTTTTTCCATTGGTTTTTTAATAGATGCAACAAAATAGTAATTCAAAGGGTATCTAGCCTCTAAAAACTGTTGAAGTGGCTTAACCAAATGCTAGGCTTACAGATAACATCACTCTGATCTAATCTGTGGGAAAATGTGATGTATTTGACCCTACAGATAGGGTCAAATATATATAGATGTATAATTACATTATACATATGTGTGTCTATATATATATACATTAAAAAAAATGTGTAAAAGACTCTTTCTTTCTTTCATTATAAGATCAAACAGCATCAAATACCAGAAGAAATACAATTGTGGATGCAGAAGTTGAAGGAGCTTCATGGAAAAAAAATAGTTGAAAATAAAGTCTGGCCTTTTTTGTACTGTATAGTCAAAAACAAAGACATTTTGAAAAAGAGTAGAAATGAAGCTCTCATAAATAACACAATTATTTGCTGCAAACAGAGGAATACAGCAATATATTCATTTAAATCATTAAAACTTTAAGTCTTTGAAAGCAACACTATGAAAAAGTGATGGTACAGTGTTAAAGAACTGCTATTTGCTGCAGCCAGTTTTGGGTAGGTAAATGACATTAGCTTCATTTGATATCTCTCAAGGAAATCAGTTCCAGAAAGCCAGTTGGGTGAAGTCCTCTGCTAGTACTTTCTCAGAGACACTTACCTTTGCTGAAATCTTTAGGATCCAATGATAAGCTATAGCCAGGGAGGGTTTCCAAAAGCAGTTTGTAGCAGGCCCTCCAGCCAGGCTCTGGGATGCTGGGGGCTGCACACTGCATCGCTGCTATGCGCTTGAAGAAAGCAGACTTGCGGTGGAAGCCGATCCGCTCGTACAGCTCAGACAAAATGCTGTAGCGCTGGATTTTTTCTTCTTCTGAAAGCTGAAATGTAAAGGGAAAAAGAGAAAAGGACTGGCTTCAAGCAATATTTTAAAGCATATATCTGAATTTAAACAAAAAATAGCAGCAGGGGGAAAAAATGTAGTAGAGACTTCTCCAACACTAAGAAGGCCAGGGAATTTGCATATAGTCAGTCACAACAGCTTTTACTGACAGGAGAACTTAAGCTTGGTTCAAGTTCAGCAGCTAACAAAAGCAGCAAAGACTGAGCTCTTTACCAAATTTATTTCTCAGTAGTACTAAGGAGTAAATAGAACAGTCACTAACAGCTCCATATTTCATGGAAGATGTTTAACATGATCACAGAATCACAGAGTGGTTTGGGTTAAAGGGACCTTAAAGCTCATCCAGTTCCAACTCACCTGCCATAGACAGGGACACCTTCCACTAGAGCAGGGTGCTCCAAGCCCCTGTGTCCAACCTGGCCTTGAACAGTGCCAGGAATGGGGCAGCCACAGCTTCTCTGGGCACCCTGTGCCAGCGCCTCAACACCCTCACAGGGAAGAATTTCGCCTAAGAGCTCATCTCAATCTCCTCTCTGGAAGGTTAAAGCCATTCCCCCTCGTCCTGTCCCTACAGCCCTTGTAAAAAGTTCCTCTCCAGCTCTCTTGTAGAATAAAAAAAAAAAAAAAAAATCATTTCCAAACTCTACTGATTTACGAAGTTAAATATTTTCATCCCTGTAAGACTGAATCTAATTATTACTCTTGAAATCTCAGGCTATGAAAGTAAGAAAAATACTAACTCAAGTAGTAGATAGATACTACTATCTATCTTACCTGTCTCTGATCTTGTAAGCCACAAAATTTTCATTCCATGATATGCAGACTGCCAACCAGTGAGGAAGAATTTACTGAAAGCCCCATTAGGCTTAAAGTTGAAACAAACTTGGCAAGGAACTACCACCATGTGCTTCTTTAGCTTAACAATATATTGCCACACGTCTCAAGTAACCACTGTTTTCCCCTCTGGTTTGAATTACTATCTTGCTTTGAAACTAGACGGCCAAGAAGAAACTGCTGCAAAACTCTGGAAGCTACCAACTACTTCAAGCCTACTTTCCACTAACAATATCAAGTTCTGGTGATGAACCGATGCTGACACCTAGCGCACAATACCCGGCATGCACAACCAAAAGCAATATAAGATACTTTAAATGACTCTAACACGTTTTGCAAAGGCGTTTAAAATGACAAACTTCATGCAAAAATAGCACTAAAGGACAGAAACAGCATTTCTGCAACTCATTCTTCAAACCTGAAGATATCAATCAGTGGATTCTGTGCATTTTACTTCAGATACTTAAAACACTCAAAAGCAAAAGATGATGCCACATTGGTTTAATTTTACAGAAATAATTAGGTCTTATAAATGAAGCTTGAAAACATCTTTTAGTCACTTAAATCCTAATATAATTACCAAAAAATAGTCTGTTTTCAAAAGTCACTTCTAGACATAAGGATAGGAGAGACCTCAAAGCAGCCTTACTTTCCACAGAAGGCATAATGATCTTATCTAGTAGTTCAGATCTTAGTACTTCAGCATATAAAGAGACATAGGCAGATAAGACTTGTAAATCATTATAGAAAGTTCCAGACAATCTTTGAAGCTGAAGTTCCTGTTTCCCTCAGAACTGAAACCTCAGGATGAGGTCCAGTGCAAAAATACCGCCCATCCATACAAAAGACCAATCCCTATAACAAAAGTTGTAAAAAGGCAATTACACCAAGCTGAAAACTGCCATGAATCAATGCAGCTGGAAAGAACACAAGGCACAAAAGTAAACTACAGAACAACTTTGTAACAGTTTATTAGAATCCCCAAAAGCTGTTATTCAGAAAGAACATGAAGTACCAGATCAACATTACCTGCTCCAGCAGGAAGAAAGCTGCTCCAGTCTCCATTCCTCCACCTGATGCACCAACCTCACCACTCAGTTTGGTATCATCATCAATCCTATCATGCAGATATTCTGAAGGTGTTGAACAGCATGGGGCCCTCTATCAAACCCTCAAGGACCCCACCTGTGACAAGCTACCAGCCCAAGTAAAAACCTTTCATCAGGACCCTCTGAGAGGGGCTGGTTAGCCAACTTCCTATCCATTTGCAGACCACTCATCCACTCTGTATTTTGCCAGTTTGTTCAGGAGAAAGCTATAGAAAACTGTCAAACACTCTGCTGCACTAGCTCCCTAAATTCCAACTGAACTACAACAAAATACAGAGAATCACAGAATCAGAGACCGGTCTGTGTTGGAAGGGACCTTAAAGCTCTTCCAGTTCCAGCCCCCTGCCACAGGCAGGGTCACCTTCCACGAGAGCAGGTTGCTCCAAGTGCCATCCAACCTGGCCTTGAACACTGACAGGGATGGGGCAGCCACAGCTTCTCTGGGCAACCTGTGACAAGATTATTCATTCTCATCATTCCTAAAATCACTTTGCAACAGTGATCATTTCTGATTTGCTCACAGTTTCACTGAAGAAGATGCCAAAAAAAAAAAAAAAATCCATTGCAGATCTGTCCCAAGCAGCTATTTTTCTGTAGTAAAACATCACAGCAGAACAACAATTGGATTTTTTTTCTTCACAATGGAGAAAAACCAATAGTCTTTAATCTGAAACTAAGTCCTCATGTTTTTAGATGAACTCTGAATACCTTTTAAACCAGACTCGCATATGTGAAAATCCTTAGAAGTCCTAGTGACAACGAAGGTAGCGATACAGAAAATGAAGTTTCCTGAATCTAAGTAACTTTCACACCTCAGCATAATCTCTCAGACAAGAAAAGAATAAATGGATTTTCCACACTGACCTGACGAAGGTTGATATAAACTGCATTCTGAAGAAACTCAGAGGCTTCCATGCTCCTTTTCTGTATTGCAAGGACTCTCACTGCCTTCACACAGGCTTCCAGTTCAATCACCCCAGCATTCTTGTACTTGAAGAGGGGGAAAATTAAAATTATATTGAAGTATTTCACCTGCTAGATTTGATAAGTATTTCTGCTCAACACATAAATCAGCTGTCACATCTTCCAAACCCAGCTATTCCTTAATGCCAGTGACTATGCTGTTAAATTATCACCATATATCCAACTGAAAATTAAGGTGTCATCTAAAATGTTATTATGCAAAACAGTGGCTTTCAGTCATTTCATTCACTTTCCTTATTTTGAGGCACAACTTCAGACTGAGAGTTCAGATGAGGAGAAAATTTGGGAATATCAGGATCATTTTGGGTAATATCATATATATGTGGGTGTGGGTGAGGTGTCTGCAACTTACCTTCCAGTGTAAGAGTAAGCAAAAGGGTCAGTTTGACAATAATTCATCATCACCTGAAACTGTTCTATCATGCTAAATGAGGAATTAATCTTACCTTTTCTACTTACTATGAAATACTTTATACAGGACAGGATGCTGTAGCCCACAACTTTAATTTTACTGCATCCATTTTCTCTTTAGCTAAAACATTCTCATCGCTGACAAGTGAATTACAAACCATTCTAAGTTTTCTAGTATCTATTTACAAACTATTTTGTGTAAATGACTGTTTCAGTTATCCAGCTTGCTTAAGAAAGGCAGAAGACAAAGTAGATGTGCATTGATCTGTCCGAGCTTGGCAACAAACAGAGGCAGTTTTCTAGACAATATGATCAAGTTATTTCCTCAAACAATGCCAATATTGGATATTTCGGTCAGCCCATCTCCTGCTGAAGTTAAACACTGTTTGAGTACTTATCATGTCTGAAATCTAATGGAGGAAATAAAGCTCACAACAAAATGCAAGAGTTACTTCACCAAAGTACTTATGTATTCCTCTCATAGAATCAGCTAGGTTGGAAAAGGCCTTTAAGATCATCAAGCCCAACCTCTACCCCAGGACTGCCAAGACCACCACTAAACAGTGTCACTGAGGGCTTCGTCCACATGGGTTTTGAACACTCCCAAGGACTTCTACCACTGCCCTGGGCAGCCTGTTCCAATGCCTGACCACTGTCTCACTGAAGATATTTTCACTAATATCCAATCTAAACCTCCCCTGGTGCAGCTTGAAGCTATTTCCTCTTGTCCTATCACTTCTTACTTGGGAAAAGAGACTGACCCCACCTCACTACAACCTCCTGTCAGGTTGTTATAGAGAGTGATATGGTCCCCCTGAGCCTTCTCCAGCCTAACCCCCCCCAGGTCCCTCAGCCCTTCCCCATCACACTTGTGCTCCAGGCCTTGCACCAGCTCTGCTGCCCTTCTCTGACCCCGCTCCAGCACCTCAATGTCCCTCTTGTAGTGAGGGGCTCAGAACTGAAAACAGGATTCGAGGTGCGGCCACACCAGTGGGACGTATCAGGGGGATGACCACTGCCCTGGTTCTGCTGCCACACTGGTCCTGACAAAAGAGCCAGGATGCTGTTGGCCTTCTTGGCTGCCTGGGCACAAGCTGCTCATGCTCAGCAGCCCCCATGTCCTTTTTCACAAGCAGCTTTCCACACTCTTCCCCATGCCTCTCATGTATTTACATCAGCAAAAACCAAACCATTGGAGATTGAATCCATTTTAGAAAATGCTACTAAAGTTTCTTAAAGTGGTAACAAAAAATACATAGAAGGTGCTGATTCCTCAGCATTAGAACTAGGAGTTATTCTACCTGTAAGTCTTGAATAGACAACAGCTAACTACGATTGTCCTGAACAGTTACAGATCAGTCCCAAGACAAAGATCTTTGTTACCTGCAAGTGAAGCTGTTAAGAAACGCAGTTATTACTTGCTGAGAGCAGAATGTATGTTATTACAGTAAAAATATAAATATCCTGCCCCAATTTTATATGTCTAAAGCAATCTCATTCTTTCTAGGTGAGCAACTTACCCTTAAGGTAACAAAAACCTGAATGCATACTTGAGAATTACTGTTATATGGATGGACTCAATTATGTGAAACCATCCCCAAAGCTATCACCTTTCATTGCTCCTGATCATAAATTAACTCACACATATAATTTATTCCTTTGGATAGTCTTCCTTCAACACAGACATGGATACATCAGGTCGTATTTACATAGCCTAGTCTAAAAGTACTTTCAATATCACACAGAGAGATACCTGAAATTAAACAGTGATTAAAGCATAAATAACTACACTTCAATACAATTAAACTTATCTTTACTGTTGATTAGGATACTGAGCTACTATTGTCACAGTATAATTTCTTCCTCTTGTTATGAATGCAAACATTAAGCTACCTTATCACCTTTTATATTATGTGCTGAGCATTTGCACAAAGATCTAAAGAAATGCTCCAGTAGAGCTGAGAACTGTTTAATTTTTCTAAATCCTGTTTTAAAACTGTTTGTCCTTCACCTTTCCTCCATGACCCCTTAACTTCTCCATATGCTCTATATCCAAGCCTCCCTGAACAAGCCCCTAAAATCATATCCATCACCAGCAACGTCTTCATAAACTCCTGAATTCCCCAGAGAACCCTCCAGCAGGGACAGTAAATAAGCATTGTTTACACAATACATAAAAGCATCACTGGAGTTGATGATGTATGTATTAAGAACCATAAACATGTTATCAAACCTCCAAGTATCCAATACTTATGATCAGAGTGCTTTAAAAATACAGAACAATTAATTCAAAACCTCCAAGTACTAGAAGACACAGTAAACAGCAGCACATTGCTGTTGGTTTTGACCTAAGATCTGGCATTCCCAGACTCTAAACCAAACACTTAATTCAACAGTATAAATTATTCTTGTTTCTTCCATTATCATAAGGTTTACAAACTTTACTGCATGTGCTTCAGAAGAAGCTCTGAAAACCACAGCAATTCATTATTTACAAGAATTCCACTGAACTTTCTCAAAATGAAGTAGGATTACCTTGCCATAGTAAGAGATGGCTTCTTTATATTTATCTATGATGTCTTCAGGACTAAGGCAATTCTTGGCACGTCCTATCTCAGCACTGGTATCTGCATTAATACCATTTGAAGTCAGTGCACCTGGAACAGAACAGGGTAAGAAATGAGCAGAAGGACTTTAAGGAAACACGACATAGCTAAGAAGAAAACAAGGATATGCTGTAGGTTTGACCAAAGCAAACACAAATACTTGTCCTACATAGAAAGAAATCATGCCCCACCTAGAAAACACTAGTTCTGTTTTACTGTGCTACAGAGTACACATGAAAAATCGATTCAATCATAAAGCAGCAAACAGGAAATAACCTTTCACTTAGTAAAAACAAAACATATTCATCATCTTTTGCACTTATCTGAACATTTGGACTCTGCATAAAATATCAGATTGCTAAAGCTAGATTACTGCATGAACATGTGATTTTAATCTTTAATTATTCCTTGTTCTATTTAAAAACTGTATTTTTAAAGCACACCTAAAAAACAAAAAGTGTATTTTTTAATGAACTGGTTATTAGAACAGTGACCTCCTCCAATCATTTAAAACATACTTTTCTTCCTTATGGCCTATCACAGAAAACCTAGTGTTGTGTTGTAACAAAGGCCCCCAAAACTGAGCCTTCCATGTTTAAAAGGAAGCTCAGCAAGAAATTGCTTTTCTTATATGAGAAAGAAGGTGAGAGACAGAAAGAGTCTTTACATACATAAGGGGTAAGAATCTGAAGTAGAAGCCAAGGAAATCTGGGGTATTACAAAGACCATGAACGTTTTATGTCTAGAATTTAATTTTACTGCAGAGTTAACATTATAACGTTGAAAATGTAAACCCAAGGTTTAGCAAGGACCTGTAGCTTTTTAAATGCTCATCTGTGGGATTATATGGTAATTTATTTTTCCAAAAGGTTCCCCTATTGAGATGGAATCTTTGTGTTTCAGAACTGTTCTCACTCTCAGTGGACAGAGAGTTAAAGTATCTGTTAAACACACTTTCTACTCCGTGTATATATTCAGAAACACATTATGCTCAAATGCTGAAACAACTATTTTATATCTTCATCAACCTACAAAGAATCCCACCAAGCACATCTGTAGATTAAACCTTAGGGTTTTCATGGAAGTTAAAAGTAAACTCTTCATTATTGATGACTGAGAGCCTCATAGCACTACTGGACTACATGGGACCATTTAGGTTTGTTGGTTTAAAAAGTGTATATCCTCCCTACTCATGAGAAGAAACAATCTTGGTTAAAATTTACAGGGACGCAATCATGGAACTACATCATTTATTTTGTGCCAGTTACCCTTCAGGCTCTTTGCTTCCTCAAAATTTATAGCCAAAACCTGAAACATCAGGAATCAGTCCTAGTTTTGGCCAATGGCAGTAACTGTCTATACAAATGCAAAACATATGCAAATAATGAAAGAAAATACTTTGGAAACATGCATGAAAATAATGTACCTGGATCAATGAGAACTTCTTGTGCCCCTAAAAGGAGGAACAAAAATGATTTTGTTTTCAGCCTTAAATATAGCCAACACAACAAGCTTGAACAAAATGATAAGATTTATCAGGATCATCATTGCTCTTTTGCAGGACTACCATTTATATTTCAAGAAGTCATCACATGTTAAGTCTCATTTTGTTAAAAAATGAATGTAAAAATCCCATAAACTTGCAATGAATTCTAAAACACATCAAGAGCTGAAGAATTTTCAGTGCGTAAGTTAAAGCCATATCCTTTTTCTTTCTTCTTGGTTTAGGTGGCAAGTTTCCATCACAATCCACTTACTGTAGTCTAACATCAGCTCCTATAGCACTTAAATCTCCTTGTGGGAGCTCATTTAATCTACACAATACACATGAATAACATTTCCAAGCAACTGTATCCCTTTCAATTGCCATTAATTTCACTCCACCAAATTTTATGAATAATTGAGTCATGCCAACCCAAAGAGCCAGGATATTCACATAAAATAGTTGCCAGGAGTATTGCAAGTAGGGTTATCAGCTATATAACACCTTGTTGCCCTAAACTTTGATTAAACGTGGGAGTAAAATGTTAAAAGCATTTAAAAGCCATTGCTTTCTGAGTGAGGCAGGATCCCCCCTCAGTTGATTTGCTCAGACCTCAGGCTGGTGAAGTAGAGATTTAGAGCTAGATCAGTAAGATATTCCAACACTTCACTCAGGTGTACTACTTCTGCCTGGAGAAAGAGGAAGGTCAGGTGACAAAATTAAAAGCTTAGCACTTCAAGCAAATAAAACACAACAGAGAAACTCAAAACTGCTAGTAAGGGACACACAAAGCAATCTAAACTCAGGTTATTCAACGCAAAAATCACACAGCCAACTGAATACGGCCAGGTTCTGGGCCAACAGGAACTAAGCAACTCAAAATCATCTTTCACACAGAAAGCTACAGACAGGAATCCATCCCTTCAAGGGGACACAGCCTAAAGCTCTCCCCCTAACAAACAGAAGGGTTTAGGAATATGACAAGTCCTTGATTAAAGATCTGAAAAATCAAAGTTCCCTTTTCATGGAATCACAGAATGGTTTATGTTGGAAGGGACCTTAAAGCTCATCCAGTTCCAACCCCATTGCCATGGGCAGGGACACCTTCCACTAGAGCAGCTTGCTCCAAGCCCCATCCAACCTGGCCTTGGCACCCTGTGCCAGCGACACAGCACCCTCACAGGGAAGAACTTCTACCTAAGGTCCCATCTCAATCTCCCCTCTGGTAGGTTAAAGCCATTCCCCTTGTCCTGTCCCTACAGGTCTTTGTCCAAAGTCCCTCTCTCCAGGTTTCTTGTAGCCCCTTTAGGCACTGGAGCTGCTCTAAGGTCTCCCCAGAGTCTTCTCTTCTCCAGACTGAACAAGCCTGGATCTCTCAGACTCTCTCATAGGAGAGGTTCTCCAGCCCTTGGGGCATCTTCACTGTGTCCTCTGGACTCCTCCAACAGGTCCATGTCATGTCTTTTCATAATCAATCAGCTAAACACTGCAGCTTGCTCATGGCAATGACCACGGAAGAAACTTGCCCTTGGAGCAGGCAAGATTCCATGCCTCATTCCGTCAGACAAGTACTTTAAACACTAGGTTATCAACCAACTCTCTTCTGAATGAACTAGTCCTATCCAAAATGTTTCAGAAAAAGCTGAAGGATACACTAATAAACCCTTTAATGCTGTCCTCTTAAGTTTGTGCTCTGTATCATACAAACAGAGATGATATTAATGCTTCTCTTTCCCAAGATGTTTCTATATAAAGCAGACACCACCACGCTTTTTCAGCAGCCAGGTCCTGCGCAATAGCCTCAACATGCCAAATGGCGGAAATCACAGGAGATTCAAGAGAAAGATGTTTCTCTTGACTGGGTCTGGGAACAAAAACAGTACCAAGAAACCCCGTCCTGTCAAGGCTGAAGTACAGGCACAAGAAGAGGTGCAGTTCCAGGCACATCAGGAAGCAATAAAGGTAACTCTCACATCTATAATGCCTCAAAAGTGGGCACGAATTGAATGTCAGTTCCAAGTGCAGTTTTTCTTGATTTGCAAAGAATTTGGAAACCCCTTGTGTTTCTGGCCTTATCCTACAGAAAGGATACATTGGAATTTGTTCCCCAGATTAAATCCTGTCCCCAAATATTAATTATAATAACGTGGATTATAAACAAAGGTGCAGTTTGAAAAGATTTTAAATGAAAGGCACTGCAGAGTCAAAAAAAAGGTATTGAAAAGAAACTTTCAGAAATCCTTGTAGGAAAAAAGAAACCACACCAATAGCTGTTTGGCTAGATAGAGCTCAGCAGTTCAGGTCCGAAAACATCAAGAGATCGTAAGCAGAGGTAGGGAACAATATCTACTAAAGTAACATTTTCATCTGGAAGCGATGACAAAACCCTGTAACCCGCTTTTCTTCACACAAAAATCCTCTGAAAATCTTGTCATGTGAAACTAAGTATGACAAAACTAACAAGTTTGCAAACAGGACTTGGAATTACAAGATAATTTATATAGAGGAGCAGCAATAATATACCCAGAACATATTTTGCTCAATTATTTTAATAGCTATGACTTAGTTATTACCTTCTTTAGAAACAAGGAATACCTATTACAAACAGATCGCAACATCTACTGTTAAATACTCATTGAAAAGTGGATGAAGTTCAGTAACTGTGAAAATTATACTGTAACAGACAACATAAAATGCCCTCATAGGTAATGGGACCATAAGTACAGATTTTAATGTAACTTATTATATGAAAAACTAGTATTCTCCCCTGAAATAAGGTAATTTTATTATATCAACTACCTGGTGTCAACATACACAGTTTGCAATAAAGGTAATACAAAGCAAGTGTTTACTAGGTTAACTAGATTATGATTTAGACATGAATAAAGATGAGTGGTTGTTTTCCTTTGATGGAAGGATTCATTCTGATCACATTACACACAAAAAGGACTTAATGCCAGCACTTAAATCCAGCTTCTGGTTGTTTCAGTACTGCACAAGAACCTGAGTATATACATAGCAGCAGCTGTGTTAGAACACAGGCCCATAATAAATAAAACCTTTTTCATTCACTACCCTACACAGCCTCTCCTGGAACCCCAGAAACTTCCAGGAGCATTAACACTGTGTGGCAAGTGTTACATTATGTGATTAAAGGCTCTTTGCCACAAACACAAAGGAGCAGAGGAACAGTGACAAGCAGCTGAATGCCAAGAACCTAGAGACCCAACAGAGCTGCCCAGGGTGAAACCCATCAAGATCAGTTAACATGACCATTCTCTGAATCACTTTACAGACTCGGGAGGGGGGTTGGTTACTACCTACAGGGATATGGGGCTTACTATAGGGAAAGAACATCTTGGATGGTACAAGATTTCTTATGGGAAATGGCATACAATATTCCAGGTGCAGGTGAACAGCAGAGTTAATGGTATTTTTTCTCTGTGTTACTCTCCTAGTGATTTCTAAAATACTTTAAGCAGACCATTTCTCAAAGAATGTCTATCACATCAATGTTAATCCTTGTATTAGTTATTCAATCTGAGAGCTTAGAAAAAGCATGCTAAACCTTAAAAATTATGTTAGTTTATCGGTACTTACTTAACTAAATCTATTTATTAAATATTGACTTTAGAATAGCGAAACACCTCTGAATAAATGTACCTAACTTCTTGTGATGTGGCAGAGCTGCACATATTCCCTACTTTATGAAAGCTGTTGGCATCTCCTCCAAAATTCCAACTAATGCAGCCACTACTAACAATCAGATGAAGAGATCAAAACCTTTGCAACTCTATGCAAAGTACAAGTTGACATTAAGACCAAAACAGTAAAGTCATTGATGTAATAATCTTTAAAAGAAATACATACTTCCCTTCCCACCCCCTTCCTCCATCCTGCCATTGGTGTAGTTTACACAGTTAGGACTCACTCAGGGAGGAAACTTCCAGATGTTCAGTGGTGGCAAACAGAGTAAAACCAAAATCCCATCCTTACCTGGCCTGTGCCTGTTGCCTGCCTCAGCAGAAAGAGAACCTCCTTGTGCCCTGCGAGATCCAACTTTACCTCCAGTACCACCCGGATAATGGTAAATGACTGATGCTGAGCATAACCCCTCAAGAGCAGCTGTAAAGAAAAAGACAACAGATTAGAAGAGAAGCAGCAAAGTATTATGTAGTAAAGTCTGTTTACACAAACATGAAGTACACTTCAAATTGGAGACCTCTGGGGACAAACATCATGGAAAAGCCTGAGATACTCAATGTCCTTTTTGTCTCTGTTTTCACTGGCAAGGTCTACCATCAGACCTCCCCAAACAGAATCTGTACTAGCCACAATAGAGGAAGACAAACATACAAAACGCTTAATCCAAATGGACACAAACCCACAAAACCACAGAAGAGGTGCAGTGATTGGACTAGGGCTAACACAAGTTGACACAAAAAATTCTGCTTTAATGCAGTAAAATTTGTGTTTTGTTGTTGGGTTTTTTCAAACTAAGAGCAGCAAAAAGTTAGAACAGGCTGCTCAGAGACTGCAGAACTTCCACCCTTAAATACACCTCAATCTCAACTGGACAGGTCCCTGAGCACCCTGATTTAAATGGATGTGATATGAGCAGGAGACGAGACTTGGGGACCACCAGAAGCCACTTCCAACCCAAATTATTCTATGAGTCTCTAAGTATAATTTGGTTGTCCAACAGATGGGCCTTAAGATATTTTCAAGCTCTGCACAAGGTGTCCTTTCCTGACTGAAGAATCCCGAGCCATTAACTTTTTGGAAAAGTAAAAGGAAGTAAGTGGAAGGTCAGAAGGTGTTACAGTTTTCATAATATGTAACCTATGGAGCTAAATGTAACATTATAATGTAATAAATAATTTAAATTTATAAATATTAATATTATGATTGATAGTAATCACTATTATTACTTATTCATAATTAGATAATTATAATCAAATGTAAGATAAATATGCAACCTTAGGAAGCTAAATGGATTTTCAAGTAGAATGAGAGAGCTAAAAGCAGAACTGGAGACAGCAATTGTCCTAAAAGGGTATGAATTTGAGAAGCAGAAATTGTGCTCAAAGATCACTTGTACATCCAATAAACAGAAAAAAGCAGGAATGAGAAAAGGAAAGGATAAAGGAAAAGGCAGGAAAAAAGTGAAGGCTAGGACCTAGTGTGAATGGAAGGAACATATGCCAGTGGAAGTCAAATACTTGTGACCTTGGTAGATGTAAAGCAGAAATCGTTTCCCAACAGTCCATAATATATATCCACAGGAAAGATTTTTAAGACATCTGTACAATCCACTGAAAAAAAAACATACTTTCCAAAGAATCATTTTTCTTTTTCAAAGTACACACTTCACTACAGTGACACATTTTATGTTACAGGTTCTCTCAAACACATTCCTTTTTGACTTCTTACTCGCTTTTATTTCAACTTCATTCTTAATCACACCTGATATTCAGATGTTGGTCACTAAAATCGTCCCTACTTTATACAACAGAGAAGGAAAGTTAGAGAAGACAGTTTGATATAGTCAGGTTTAGCAACTCTTTGAATCACCATCATCACTTGATCCTACCTCCAAGCCACAGAAAGTCATTCACAGAGCGTAGAAGTTCCACCGCCATGTGATAATGGACCAAGGAATCTTGTAACATTCCAGCTTGTAAACACAGGTCACCAACGTGTTTCCGCATCCTGCCCTGGCAGCGCTTCTTATAGTGCCTGCAAAATAAAAGACATCATTTACAGTTAGTTACAGGAAATGCTCATTTCAGGCATTAAACACTTAAAGTCAATTTTCTTTCCTCCTTAATAGTAGATCAACATTTATTTACTGTCTCTGAGCAAATTCTAACCAGCATAATATGCAAAACACCCAATAATTTGGGGATATATTGAAAAAAAAAAATCATGTATCATGTATTTTGGCTACACAGCATTTACACAGATAGTCAAAAGTAAAAGCCTGCATTTCAGAGCACTTTAATGACTTTGTCACAAATGAAATAAAACAATCATAGAATATCCCATTTGGAAGGGACCTCAGAAGTTCCTCTGGTCCAACTTTTCATGGGAAGGGGAGCCTAGATCAGATTGTTTAGCACCCTGTCCAGTTATATCTTGAAAACCTCCAAACCAAGGTTCTCCTAGTCCTCAATGGGTATTTTTGGCTGCCTTTCCATAGTTGGCATGCTTCTTTTTTGCTTTTAAACATACCCAAAAGCTCATTGCTAAGCCAGGGCAATCTCTTGTCCTGCCTTTCCCCTAGTAGGGAATGGACAGTTTTGGTGCATCCAAGAGGCTGCTCTTGAATAACTCAGCACTCACAAGCTCCTTTGCCCTCCATAGATGCTTCCCATGGAATCCCTCGCATCTGGGCTCTAGGCATATACTTGTTGGCTCTTCTAAAATCCAGGGTCTTTGTGCTGCTACTGGTCTTCAGTGTGCTCAGTAGGATTTTAAACCACACAACGCTGCTGTCACTGTATCCAAGGCTACCATTGGAACCTATGCTGCCAAGCAAATCTTCTTGGTTTGTGAGCAGTAACCTAGCACTGCTCCTAGGCGGCAGGTCCAGCACCTACAGCAGGAAGCATCCCAGGAAACTGATGGACAACTTGTACACCACTGTGTTGCTTCCCAAGAAATGTCAGTGTAATTGAAGTCACCCATGAGAAGCAGGTTCCACTGGCCCACGTCTTCCTTAAGCAGCTGAAGGTTTCATCAGCCCTGTCTTCCAGTCATGAGTATTCCCACAACATTTCTGTAGTTCCTGACATCATAACTCTCAGGCTGTGCATAGAGCACCAGTTCCTCCTTTTTGTTGTCCGTATTACTTGGCTGAACCAAGGAATCTTGCCTTTGAAGAGGGTTGGAGAGCATTCCTAACTACTCTCACAGCTGCACTCATCCACCCTGTTCCTTATGAATATGCAGGTGTCCCACAATTTTGGATACTACCTTCCTAAGTTCATTAATTAAAGCAGTATTGGCGAAGTCAGCCTATCTGCTAGAGAAGATTTTCCTGCATGGATAGGTGGATCCTGTCTATCCCAGATAGGTTGTATTTGTTGAAGGACTCGCCATGATCACAGAAACCAAAGCCCTAATGACACCACCAGCCATGAAGCCAGGTATTGATCTTCAAGATGGATTGACTTCCATCTGGCTGTCTGACAAGACAAAGCAGAAAATCACTTGCATCCATGACTCTTTCACTTGTGCCCCCGACTCTTTCACTTGTGCCCTGCTTATCTCCACTGGTGGGACCTGCCCAGAAACCCCCTCAGACACTCACTGGGGACTTCACAGGCCTCTCACTCCTCTCACCATGCAGCAACTGCTACTGCTGCTAGCACCAGCTTCTCACTGTTTGTAGAGTTGCTTATTTTTGTAGAGAAATACTGTGGTTTTAGAAACGTCATGGTCCTGAAACAATCGTAGAAGACCACGTTGGAAGGGACCTCAAGGATCATCTGGTCCAACCTTTCTAGGCAAAGCAAAACCTAGACTAGACGTCCCAGCACCATGTCCAGCCTAATCTTAAAAGTTTCCAACACTGGGGAGTTCGCCATTTCCCTGGAGAGAGTATTCCAATGGCTGATTGTTCTCCTTGTGAAACAATGAGAAACGTGAAACAAGTATGTTTTTCTTCTGAAAGGATGACCAGTGAAAGACCACTATCACTTCAGGGAAGAACTGGCAGGGTTTCTCTTGCTCCTCCTTTTCTTACATATTAAAATAAATGGTGAAGTTCTTCCCTTTCCCAAACAAAACTAATAGCCAAGGCCAATGAAGTCCTACTGAATATATTAGACACTTTGGTACAACTGAAAATGTGACTTGGGCACAAATCCATGTGATAAATGCACTAACCTATTTACTTTTTGGGGTTTAGTAAGCTGCATTTAAAAAAACATTAACAGATGTGAAGTACACCATGCTAGACATTCAAAGCACCTCATGGCTTAAGTCCCAGTTCAGAACAATGCTACTTTCCATCAGCAATTCTCCTGTTCACCCTCTTGCAAAAGCATTCCCTAGCAAGAATATCCTTGCTTTGTGTTATAGACTTGTTTTCTTAGTGAAAAATTAAGCACCAACTTAGATATTTTATTCATCTATACACATTACTCCAATAGTATATCCTTTTCCTGAACAATGTCTTCTAAGTATATATACAGGCTTACAGTTTTATTGCCCAAACTTCGTACCAAGGGATTTTTGTTCTTTTGCTGGTTTAAACTAAACTAGAAGTTACCTGAGAGTTAAATTTTAATTAAAAGAATTGCTGAAGATGCCATTTTTTATTATACACCTGAAGCATCTCCAAAGAATCTGGTTAAAAGGGGTTACAAAAAATACAAAGAACCATCTTGGACTGACTGTCACAGTTCCACATTTTTAGCTTTTAGAGCACTACATCTACTAAATTTTAGTAGATATAGTGATATTGTTTCAATTCAACTAAGTTCAAGAGAATATCTTTTACAAAATTACCTAGCATATTTGAACCTAACAACTTCAAAACAGTGTAACATCCATTCTCCAGACGCTGAACCCTACAGCCCTAGAGCAAGGCTTGACTACAAGATGAAATACCATAATTACGGAATGAAATGGGGTTTGGGGTGGTGGGTTTTTTTCCCCACAAAGAACCTCCCAGAGGACCCCAGAGATGAATTAAAGTGAAGCTAAAATAACCTCTTCTAACACATGTGAACAGACTGCCTTCATGAAGTTCGTAATGGGAGGGGAATAAAAAGAAGACAGAACCACAGAAAGTGTATGGGTAGGAATAAGCATATTAAATTATTTCCTTTAAATTTTAAGGCAGAAAGCCTGGGAGAAATGGTAATAATAAAAGCAATTACATGTTACTGGTTTGTTTGCTTTTGAGATTCTTGGGTTGGGTTTTTTACACTAGAGGGAAGCAGCAATTCCAAAGGATAACCACTGCATTCAGCCACCAAATGCGTCATTCCTTGCAGTTGGTTTGAAAAAGAACAGCTCAAGATGAAGAGAAAGTAAATGATCTATATGGACGGAGGACCTTTAAAAAGAGAAGATACAGGGAAGCACATACAATGCCCTTGTAAAACTTAAATAGAAAAGCAACCAGAACCAGTGTCACTGATTACAAGAAATGATAAAAGGAGGCAAGAAGCATGTCTCCTATTGCTCCTCTCTGCCTAAAAGGTTATAAATCACTCCTATATAAATGTTCCCACTTTTCTGATCTATCACATCATATTCACAACTGATGCGAAGATGACATTAAATGAAGCTAAATATGACCCTTGTCCTTTATGTTTCAGATATGTCAAAAAATTGCACTCTTTTATTTTTCAGCAAGCATCTACTTTACAGATATTCTTAAGGAATAAAAGGCAAGGAAATTCAAAGTGCAAACTGAAGCTGCTCTACACAAACCATGGAAAGGCACCAAAGCTCAACAGGATTTCAGTCTTAGAAATAAATTAGAAATATTATTATGCATTAGAAATAAATACCTTCATCAAAAAGATACTCTGTACTGTCAAATGAGTATTGTACAGGAGAGTGCAAGCTGTTTACAAGTCAGGTTTTACTATCTCTGCATTTCAGAGTGAAATTAAAAGTGCTGTATAATAAACAGGGGAATTGGAGAATCATTGTTTCCTTACACAGGTCTAATTCCTTTCAAAAACGGTAACACGTCAAATCTCCTCTCTCTACACTTTCAAGTGAGCTCTCTGTTTATGGACGAATTACACTTCTTATTCTCTCAAAACTGTGGGTTTCTAGAATGCATATGATTAAGCTGATAAATATGAGTCATACAGCCAAAGGAAAAGAGATGGTGGCAGACTCCTAAATCAGAACCCAAAACCAATCATACAGCCTCACCAACAGCTCTTCCTAACCAATACCTGATTTTGCTGCAGATTCATGCATATGTCAATATATGCAAAGTTTGGATGCATTATTCACTTAGACATCAATAAACATTGTTCATATAAAACACATCTCTCTTAGAAACTCTCCTTATTTATAAACAAACAGATAATTTATCCCTGGTGCTGAAGAAATTTGCTATGAATTATTCAAAGACTGAATTCATTCCACCTACTTTAAGGCTTTTCAGTGTGGTGCCAAGATAGGACCTATCTCCTACAGTCCCTGCAAGCCTTCACCATCCTCCTGGAAAACATTTTCTCACTAATCATAGAGTAAGTTTGCACCATATGTATAAACTGTGTCTTAATTTAACGCTCACAATTAAGTACAATGAATTCAGGCTTCTTTCCACTGCCCCAATTACTGCAAGTATGCCCAAAAAGGCAAAAGGCAAAGATTCCAACCCTAACTATTCTATGATTCTATTGAAGCAAAACCCCCTCTCCACAGACAGCAAAACTTCATTTACTTTGTATTTGGGAAGCCTGTTGTGAAGAAAATCTAATATTAATTTATAAGATCAGGTCATTACAAGTATGTCTAAGTGACTGATGGCTTCTTCAGAGCATACTGAGGTGCAAATTTAATGGAAAAGTCATGCATGTGCATATATATCACCATAAAGTTATGACTATTCATTTTAATACCCTGCTAGTTTTGCTTCACAGCTTTACCTGAAGAATCTTGCCACGAAGCTGAAAGTGAGAAGCTTACAGATAACTTCTGATTTAGTTGTTTTATTAAAGCACTGTTTAATTATTTTGGCTCCCTATTGTTTAATTCTAATCTATTTGATGGCAGAAAGTCCATGTAAATTAACTGCTACCTCTTCTAGGATAAGATGACAACCTTTCTAGGCCAGCTCCTTGTAGGACCATACCGCTAAGACCCATTTATTATCTTTATTTTTCCTCTAGAAGATCATTTAAGACATTAAGTTTCAAAGATATACCCAAGTCTCACCCAAAGATACCGCAAGCCCCTTCAGAAGTGTGATGCACTTGGAAACACCCTCAAGGAAAGCAATGACACAATGCAGGGTCACATGTGGAATACTCCAGAGCGTTAGTCATACAAAACTCCTTCAGAAGACCCTCTCCACAATGCATTTACACATATAGTTGACTACAAAACTTGCTTAGAATCTTATTCTCAAAGGATAATTTGGTACCTAACACACTTTTCATGTTCTCTTCAGAATAATAACCATGATCATGACTATCAGTGACCACTACTACTGCTTCAAACTGGAGAACAAACCTGTTCCAGGAACCAAAAAGCACCGCTCAACACCATTTCCACTTCTACCTCATAAAGGACACATGTTTTTTATCCCCAACTCTTTTCTAGGATCCCAGCACAATTTTATGGAAAATTCAGAGCAACAATGTTATATTTCAAGACAGGATTTATTTTCACTACAAACCATCCAGCAATAGGTTTGAAGCCCCAATATTTTTTTTTTTCAAAGTGGCCAAATTTAAAAACAAGAAACATGCAAAATGAATTTGCAAAAGTATTCATGCAAAATGCTTCAACAAAAAACGTCCATCAAATCCTGCTAATTCCAGTTAGCATGCACAACTAGAGAGGTATCACCAATCATTACATTATCCCGACTGAAAAGACACAGCTACAGCATTTGATCAACTGCCAGAACTTTTGAATTTGGAAACCAAACGCAGGCAGCAACAGCTTCATGGCTTTGGAGTTTCAAAAATAAAGCAAATTCCAGAGGCCAGCAGCCGCCTAAGCAAATTATGTGTGTCCTACAACAGAACTCAGCCTTGCTACCAAATATAATTGCCAAACACGCCAAAAAGGGGTCAACCACAGTTGTAAGGCTCCAGGCAGCAATTATTTTTGTGTGTACTGAAAAAGAAAGAGAAAAAGCCACACTAAAATATGCAATGAAGGCGGAGTGGAAAGGCAGTAGATGGAAGAAAGCTAACTACTTTTAAATAGACGCAATCACAGCCTACCTTTTTAGACCCAACAACAAACTCACAGGGCAGTATGAGAGAAGAAGGGAGGAAAAAAAAAACAAGGAACAAACCAAAAATTAGAAAGACAGAGAACAGAAAGAAAATTAACAGCCACATACACATACTGAGGTATCATCAATAAATCAGCAAACAAATCCCATCTACGATATCGTGTACAGAAAGACACATCTATAAATACAACCCTACTTTCTCATCACTAATATTAAATGGATGCCTTACCAGTATTAAAAAAGAAGTTAAGACACGAACTGATGTAAACAACATTAAAATGAGCTTATCCAAGTAGATTTATAATCATACATGGGCATGTTTCTTTTTTTAAGCTGAAAACATAAATAAAATAGACAAATTAAACAAATGGGATTGCTGGTATTTCTGGCAAGTATGTTTCCAAGTTTCAGGTTTGTAGGACCTTTGTATCATCATGAGAAGATGCATTTTCATTCTTTTCAATCAGCCTCCTGGCCTCTACAAATAACTAACAAGTACAACTGATTCCAGAAACTTTTTCTATTATTCTCAGCAGCCCTATGATCACATCAATATTTCACCTAATTTACAGCTGAAGAAACAAAACTGAACATGTTTACCAAGATCACCTATTGGCTCCTTGCTCTAGGAATTAAACCAAGGTCAGATTCCCAGTCCTACAACTTCTATTTAACAGAATAATCTTTTCTAAAAACTTCTTAGGCCTTAAGCCCACTATTTTTCATACATTAATTTTTCTATCAATCAAAAAATCTACACAAATAATACAGTGGGTTTGTGCACACCATCATCACTGTACGAGTTCTCTGAATGTTGTCTCTTCTGCTCATTACCCAAGTAACTTTCAAAAGACAAAGATCAGCTCCACTTTCTCCAAGAATTATCTTATTTGAAATGGAGCATAATCTACCTTCCTAAGGTGTTTTCCAACCTAATTGATACTATGATTCTATGAACTCTGCATCTTACAAGAAGCCCATCATGTTGCAATTATTATGCAGCCAAATTCATGCTCATCTTGCTAACTGGGTGAGAGAGAAGCTCAGTTCTGTGTATCTAGTCCTGCTCACAACGCAAGTACTAACCTTAATATTTTATGATAAATTGCTTAGAGAAAAGTCTCTTTTAAGATACAAAACCAAAGTTCAGTACTTTTCATTTGTCTTTAAATCACACAGAATCATAGGATAGTTAGGGTCATAATTACTACGTCCCATGTAACTTCTTAACATTTTTTAACCCAATCTATCAACCCTGTTCATTAGCTCAAGGTTACAGCTGCATTCTATAGCTAATGAGACCTTTGCTACACACTGTGAAATTTAGTTTCACTCTGGGAAGTTACAGGAAGAGATATTCTTATTTAGCCTAAGCAGATACCTTCAACTACAGCAGCAAAGACATATACTCTCTGTGACAAGCATTCTTTTTCATCTCTTCTCACTGTCTTCTCTTCCATCTATTTAATATAGATTATTTGTGGTTTTTAGCCAGTTAGTTGCACACTGACTTAGAGGTCAGGATACATTATATTAATAAATTTAAAGGAACATAGGATACATATAAAAGAGTATGAGGATATTCTTTGCCTTTAAGCCTTTAGAAATTTCCACCTAATCCAGAATAAGCTGTCTCATTTGCCTCACTATCTCAGTAATATCCCTTCTTTTTAATTCATTCTTCAGACTCATTATCCTGACAGGCTCAAAACCAACAAAGCAGATAAAGTTACTCTACTAGATGTTCTTATATGTGCATTCAAGCAACCTTTACCCCTCCCTAAACAGCATTATACAACACCACATCCTGCAAAAACAGACACTGGACTCTGTTGAAGAAGGTTCTTTCAAGGCCTGTATCTCCCTGTTACGACTTAACGTGATGGTTTCCCCTTAGTTAGGTAACCTGTCACTGCAAAAGAGAACACACCAAAATAAAAACTTCTTATTGCAATCCAAATAATGATGCAATATACTACTATTTCACATCTCAAGACTTCGGCTTGAAAGTGTAGGTTAGTTTAATAAACTCATCTTATTTCAATTATATTTCATGGTCCTGAATTTCTGTGAACTAGAACACACAAGCAGAGATGCAACATGCTCCATCAAAGGTGCCCAGGTCCCTGTGCAGTGAGTCTCAAGTACACGGTGCACAGGGAGAGGACAACTCCTTTTCTGATGCTTACCTGGGATTACATAAACTTCTCCTTTCTGTTACAAAATTCAAAGAGATTAAAAATCTCCAGGCATTCAGAATATTTGCTTCCTCATCCATGCAAAGTACTAAACTGAATATAAAGATCTTATATATTCATATATAAATCCTAAGTTTTAAACCAGTCAAAAGTCCCAACTCCGCAGCAAAATAAAGCTGAAAAGCTTTCCTACTCCTGAACTGAAAGAGGGAGGATGAGAGTATTTATACCTTTTCTTTGGGCAGTTAAGTGCAGCAACACGGTATATCCACTGATCTAGACTCAATGGAAAAACTGTGGTATTCAAACTACCCAGCAATGCTGTATGTCTGTCTGAACCAGGGGTTAATTCTGTATAAACCCACATATTTACAAAATCAGTGTTTTTTTGCAAAGAATTGAAGCATCACACTAAATCTGATTCAATTCTTCAGGGCAACAGCATAAAATAATCTTCTTGGATACATGTGGAGAAACACACTGCCTGTCATTTTAGGTCCCCACCAGTTCAGAACTTCACAGGAACTATTTAGCCACTAGCTACAACACAGCCACCGCTTATAAATAAGTCGTTTATGTAAGCAACTGACTTCCAAAGTACAGTTTGGAAGCATGCTAATTAGAAGGCACAATTGAACAGCATAATTAATTCTGATTCGGAGATTTTTGGCCAAAACTCAGTTTTCTTAGCCAGTTGTAAAAGGAAATCTCTGTGATTACGTTTAAGGTAATCACCCAAACTGAGTAATTAAAGCCAATATTTTAAAAGGGCTTGTCTAGTCTACACAACTTTACCACCCATGCAGAGTACAAAAACTAATAACCTAGTAATTTATACAGCTAATTAGAGTTGAATAGTGCAGGGACCAACCAGAACACTGAAAGAGTAGCTCAAGTAGGGAACAACACTGGGTAAAGCAAATCAGAGCAAGTTCAACTGCCCACCAGCAAAGAGGAGCAGGAGCAGGGCAGAAAGGTACTGCTGGTCCTTCAAGCAATCAGAGACAATTTAATGGAGGGCTTCAAACTAATTAGAAACTAATTAGTATATCACATTCTTACATACAGATTCTAAGGCTAGGACTAACTATGCAGGCAGAGCTGATTAACAGGATCAGAAGCTCCACAAGCCTGCCTGGAGAGCTCTGGACAACGCTGTCCAGATGCCTCCGAGTTCTTCCAGACAATAACCCTGCTACATCCCTAGCAGTACAAGACAGACATGAAACATACTATGGATTTTGATAGGGCTTCCATACCTCTGTTTTTTTCCCAGAAAAAAAGGAAGACAGTTGCTTCCATCCTTTGGATTTGACTGTGAAGAATGAACTCAAACAGATCCTGCACCAGCCCATAGCTAGCAAGCCAGAATTACTAATCCCTTACAAGAACTATGTAACACTCAAATCTGAAAGCTGAGCATGCAGATGATTAGGAAGTGATGAGGAAAAATAAGATCTATAACATACACAAAACCAAAGAGAACACTTGTGAGAACAGCAAAACAAGATGGGTCAAGATCAAACAAATAAAAACAAGGGACAGGGGAAGATGCGGGACTTAGTCACCAAAACAAATGGTCACTGATAAAAAAGTAGACAGAGGCTTATGGAGAAAAAAAAACATGGTAAGTAGGATTAGTCAGATACTACTCAACATAATAAACAATTATTTTTCATCAATGTTAATTGAATTTCTTTGTTAATACTGTATTATCTATAAACCATTTGAAGCTTTCCAGCAAAAAGTCTTTTTATAGCAGAATCTGACAAACATTTCCTGTGACTTCATCCTCCTATCTGATTAGCCTCATAAATTAAATATATCTAAACTCAAAACATCAAATACAGCCAGACTACAAATTAGATTCTCTAAAATTGCAGCAGACATACACAATAAGAACGGGGCATGACCTTTCTTGCAACAAAGTGTGCTTTGTCCTCTCTAATAGGCTTATTTAAAGGCTAACAAGTACCACACATTTTCTCAAGACCTGCAAGCTGACAAAAATAGCTGCTTACCTACTATCGGTGTCCAGACCTACAAAATCCTTCTTCTCAAAGGGAACACAGAGGAGTGGGATCTTGTCTCCAGACTTATCAGTGGCTCTGTCAAGTCGCTTAGACTCCAACACTATGAAGAGGGATTCGATAAAATCTTCTATTCTTTTCTCCACTGTTTCACATTCATCATAACTGGGATAAAATGCCACATCTGTGCGGGGCTGCTCTGCAATCTCTCCTTGAAGCCCAAAGACAAACAAGCGGGAATCATAAAGAGTAGCACTGTACAGCTCCTTGTGCAGATGGAACTTCTCAAACGTCTGAGGCCAGTCCTTTGCAGAAGAACAGTCTGTAATAGTTATCAGCCCCACAACCTTCCGGTGTGTCTGAAAATCCCCCCACTCGTTGTTCTCTGGGGGGTAATGGTGCCTGTAACGGATGTACAGCACCCGCTGAGAGTCGCGCACGTTAACTTGACTCACTGCTGAGATGCGCTTGTAGATCCTGAAAAAGCTCTCTTCAGGAACAATGCCAATCGGCTGAACCACAACCAGGAGAGTCTGATGGTCCTCAGCACACTGCATGTAGTCAGGAACGCTCATTTTGCACCAACTGCACGCTAGTAAGAGAAAAATGCACATTATTTTTTAACATTCACATATATACATGGCTTCTGAATCAAACCAGGACTTCCATGCTAAACACTTCTGCATCCAGTATACATCATAGCATGTGAATGCTCCATCTCTGGCGGTGTCCAAGGCCAGGTTGGACAGAGCCTTGGGTGACATGGTTTAGTGTGAGGTATCCCTGCCCACGGCAGGGGGGGTGGAACTGGATGATGTTAAGGTCCTTTCCAACCCAAATCACCATTCTATGGTTTGGGTTGGAAGGGACTTTAAAGCTCACCCAGTTCAAACCTCCTGCCACGGGCAAGGACACCTTCCACTAGAGCAGCTTGCTCCAAGCCCCTGTGTCCAACCTGGCCTTGAACACTGCCAGGGATGGGGCAGCCACAGCTTCTCTGGGCACCCTGTGCCAGCGCCTCAGCACCCTCACAGGGAAGAATTTCTTCTTATGCATGTATTACAATACTAATTCTTTCAGCATTTTACTAAATCTTCAGTTACGCAGCCTGCTGACAAAGCTATACTGTGCTCAAGGAGTGTTCTGTCATGTGTGAGTATGGCCACAAACAAAAATCCACACATTAATTTCTTCCAACCAAATCACTTTCCTATTCACTGCACAGCCACACAAGCCAACCTAACACATGGGGAAACAGAGACTCTACCAGAGCCACAAAGTGCTTGCCACTGAGGAAAGCGACTCCTCTGGGGCTCAGGCTCTTCAATCTATCCCCACAACATACCATGGTTTAGTGTTGGAAGGGACCTTAAATATTCATCCAATTCCAACCCCCTGCATGGGCAGGGACACCTCCTACCAGACCAGGCTGCTCCGAGCCCCGTCCATATCTTGGGGAAATACGGGAAACTGTGAGGTGGGATGTGAACCAACACCAAATCGAAATGGCCAAACTTCACACAGCTGTCAATGCTCCCACATGGCCAGGCAGAGGGAAATCGAGACCAAAACACTTATTTTTCAGGTAAAGTGAAATCATTCTCGTTTCAAAACACATGCAGGTTCACCAGCGGGAGCAGGCAACGTTTTCTGCTTTTATATTTAAACATTTACAGTTCCTTCTCCCCTGAGTTCTCTAAAACCGATTTCTGTGCTGCAGCTGTGTCTTAAACGAACCGGCACATAGCAAAGCCCTCACGTTCCTGCTGAGACCTCCAAACCACATAGACCCCTTGGTAAATTTCAGCTCCAAAGCACCCTCTGACACGTACAGACACCCAAAGAGAAACAAACAAGCAACCAACAACAACAAACCCGCAGCACAGCTTCACACTGACACTACCGGTTTGACCAAACACGAACCAAAGAGTTCTAAACCCATGAGCAGAGGCGGTGGAAAAGCAGCGCTCTGAAGGGCTCTCATCACGACCGACAGTGCAAGACCGGGTCCTATAAAGCCCCTTCCCCAGCGCCGAAGGCAGCGGAGCTGCACCCGGCCCCGACCGCGTTCCGCCGCGGCGGCCGGGAAGGGAGGAAAAGACGGGATGGGGGTTTCACCCCGCTCCGATGGGGCACCGCCACCGCTCCGCTTCCCCACAGCCCTCCAGACCCCTGCGTTGGGCGCGACGAAGTTTAGGAGGGGAAAGGAAACGCACGTTAAGACAAGCGGCAAGCCCAGCGGCAGGCACACACCCCCCGCGCCCCGCAAGGAAAGGGTCTGACAGGGAGCGGGAGAAGAACGAGTCCTGAGGAGCCGCTGTGGGGCCGGGTCTCTCGCGTACAGGGGGAGCGGTGGCCCCGGGTGGACTAACGGGGGAAGGAGGTCTGAGAGGGGGCACTCACAGCCGGGACAGGAACCGGCCCCGCCTGCTCCTGCTGCCGGACGAGCGGGGCGGGCAGGGGCGCGGTGCGGCGGAACTGACGGCAATGGGGGACCGCGGGCATGCGCACTAGGGCGCGCGGGAGGCGGGAGCTGTGAGGGGAGCGGTACCGTGAGGAAGCGGTGCCCGTGGGTCCGCGTGTGGGGAGCGGTTCGGTGTGGGGAGCGGTGCCGTGAGGAAGCGGTGCCCGTGGGTCCGCGTGTGGGGAGCGGTGCCGTGAGGAAGCGGTGCCCGTGGGTCCGCGTGTGGGGAGCGGTGCCGTGAGGAAGCGGTGCCCGTGGGTCCGCGTGTGGGGAGCGGTGCCGTGAGGAAGCGGTGCCCGTGAGTCCGCGTGTGGGGAGCCGGGAGGTCCGGTCGCTCTCAGTCCGCTGCCCGTGGTGCCTGTCCCATCGCTACTTCACCTTCTGTCTGCAAACACGAGCTACTCCTCGAAGAATAAGAGGAGTTCATTGAAGGCAATGAGCATGAGTGGCAGGTGAATCCCAGACGCCACTGTCCCCATTGTGTAACTGAAAACTTCAGTAGCGGCCATCAGTGAGCCTTCCCAGCACTTCCACATCCTGAAATCAGCCTTTGGTGTCTTGTAGCTTAAAGGGCAAAAAATCTGAAGACTGGGAAGCATGAGCTTTGTGTCAGAGTTAGGGAGCTTTTCTAGTGGAGGATGTGGGAATGGCGTGAAGTTTGATGAGGCCAAGTGCCAGGTCCTGCACATGGGTGAGGGCAATCTCCAGTTTCCCCAAATCAGAATGGTTTGGGTTGAGGGGACCTTAAAGCTCATCTAGGTCCAACCCTCTGCCAGGGGCAGGGGCATCTTCCACTAGAGCAGGTTGCTGGCCTTGAGAACCTCTAGGTGTGGATCATACTGGCACCCGACTTGATTGCCTCAGTGATGCATAGACTCACAGAATCACAAAATGGTTTGGGTTGGAAAGGACCTTCAGATCATCAAGTTCCATCCCCCTGCCATGGGCAGGGACACCTCACACTAAACCATGTCACCCAAGGCTCTGTCCAACCTGGCCTTGAACACTGACAGGGATGGAGCATTCACAACTTCCCTGGGCAACCCCTTCCAGTGCCTCACCATCCTCACAGGAGAGAATTTCCTCCTTATATCCAGTCTAAACTTCCCCTGTTTAAGTTTTAACCCATTACCCCTTGTCCTGTCACGACAGTCCCTAATGAAGAGTCCCTCCCCAGCATCCCTATAGGCCCCCTTCAGATACTGGAAGGCTGCTAGGAGGTCTCCACGCAGCCTTCTCTTCTCCAGGCTGAACAGCCACAACTTTCTCAGCCTGTCTTCATACAGGAGGTGTTCCAGCCCCTTATCATCCTCGTGGCCTCCTCTGGACTTGTTCTAACAGTTCCATGTCCTTTTTATGTTGAGGACACCAGAACTGCACACAGTACTCCAGGTGAGGTCTCCCAAGAGCAGAGTAGAGGGGCAGGATCACCTCCTTCCACCTGCTGGTCATGCTCCTTTTGATGCGGCCCAGGATACGGTCGGCTTTTTGGGCTGCGAGCGCACACTGAAGCCGGCTCATGTTCATTTTCTCATTGACCAACACCCCCAAGTCCTTCTCCGCAGGGCTGCTCTGAATCTCTTCTCTGCCCAAACTGTGGCTCTGCAAATGCTGTGTTTAAGAGCTCACTTATTGCCATTAAGCTACTCAGTCTCCTAAGATCTCTGGGATGGAAGTATTTAATGTTCTGAATAGTTCCACATGGTAGAACAACTCCAAAGAGAAGTTGCCTAAATGTGTATCATCTATCAAAAACAGAAATGGAAGATTACACGTGGTATTGTCTGCCTAAAAGCTTGATTAATTTACTTTTGCTTTTGATAATCTTCATTGCTCCAGCTATGGTTATGGAGGAACTGCTACACTGTGATCCTTACCCGAGACCTCCAGATGTTTAGATACATTGAAGTGACTGTTGTCAGTTCAGTCATTTTCTATTTGCATTTGTGCAGTAACATATAGTTTACCAACTGCTCAGATCCTTTTGGTATCTTCCAACCTCTTACTCTATGACTGATTATCTTATATTTTGAATATGATGCAACCTTCTTATCACCACCAAGTAACACTTTACCAGATCCCCACAGAACAGCTTTTCTTTGCACTGCACAAGAAACACTTCTTCTTCATCATGAACTTGTCTGGTTTATAAATGCTGCTTTTATATGGCTCTACTGCAAATCTGAATTCTAAAGAATGCTGCTGCAGCAGTGAATTTCTTTTGTTGCAGTATACATCTTGTGCTAGACACCTCTTTCTTTAAATATAACCTTACATTTATTATTGTCTGTGCCAACAACTTATGCACATACTGCATTTATACTTTGCCAGACCAACTTCAGCTCTTTCCCTTGTCTGCTGACATTAGCAGATTTTTCCCTAGTCCAGCACTTATCCACTGTTCTTCATATAATAATTCTGAATTTTTTTTTTTGTGATTACAGATCATTAATTACTCTCTAATTAGTCTTATTAAATGTGTATGAATTTGTTTTAAAACATCACTCAGCATCATAGTGGCTAATCTTTTTAGCTATGCTCTGGTTTTATGTAAAGAAAATTCTTCAGGATTTTTTTTGCCTCATATTCTGGTAATATTTTCTCTATAATAAATGCAAGATCTTCAGTGGAACTACAATTGCCTTATGCATTTTCTGTAATAGAATGTCAGCAACAAGAAACAATTCTTCACTAAAGAACAAGAATAGCATCTCTGGCCACTCTTTTATTAAATATAATTTATTTAGAGAGCTCAAAAATAACCTGCACTTATTCAGGTCTACAAAGCACAGCAAAAAGAGCTCAAGCGCAGTCTGGTGAGTCAAGTAAGAGGAGAAAAGGAAAGACTGAGATATGATGCTGCTGTGCAGTTTGTAATTAGTACAAACAGTCCATACTGAATAGGGTGTATTAGTTTTTAGGCAAACAGTTATTCTGAACTCTCCGGAGCAGAGATTAATTTTACCTGTTTCCAGTCAGGCTTAACAAAGAATTCTTAATAACAAACCCAGTTAGGTTCTGATTCAAGAGAAATAATTTACTATGAACTGCTCTATGGGTTTGTTTGTTTTAATTAGGAACAAGTTCCATTCCATTACTGATACAACATTAATTGTGCTGTTTCAAAATATACTAAAAAAGTTAAATGATTAAACATCAGTGACATTGCAATATCATGGTATTCTCAGCGTGTGAGCACACCCGCCTTATGCTCCACAGCTACATCGTGATTCTGTCTCCCACAGACTAAAGCTGTGTTAGCAGCATGGAAAGATGCCTTTAAGTTTGCTGTGCTTGTGTTCCTGTTATCTGTCAGGTGGAAGGCATCATCCACCCATCACAGTGCTGAAGAACACAGACTTGTCCCAGTGTGGCCTTTCAGGGAGCACTGCACAGGAAAAGAGGAAATACCTGATGATGAGATAGGACCTAGAAGAGGAGAGAGTCCTGGTTTGTCCAGACCACCTTAAACTGCATTGTCCGCAGATGAGTAAAATGCCTGCAGGCAGGTCCCTTGATCCCATAGGATCTATAGGGATCCTAAGTTGGCATCCAAATAGCTCGACAACCTCAGAAATCTTGATAGTTTGATGGGTTTATATGTACGTTGAAATCATGGAAGCAAGAACTTCACTGTCATAGTAATGTCAACTGTGTCCACAAGATGTCGCAAGATGATAAGGATCAGAGAAGGAAGCGAAGGACCTAAGGTATCTATACAGTATCATAGGATACAGTGCTTCACTTCAGCTATAACTTACACAGAACGGCCTCACAAAAGTTGTAACCTCAAGGGAATTATGCAGTCTAAGAGATGCAGGTTACCTGTAATAGCTAAGTGTAAGAGAGGTCTCCAAATACAGTAATGTTAGAACTGATGCAAGTGAACACATCATTGTACTATCCTTGCACTAAGGTGCTTACAACTGCTTAAGGGTCTTTTATTAATAAATCAGTATCATCTGTAGGAAAGCCTTGTCCTTATCTACTGGACAAATTCTATATAAGCTAGTAATAGTTAACAAAGTCCCTGTATTTTCTATTTAATATGATCTTTATGGGTACATCCCTTTCCTCCCTAAATTCTATGTGAACTAGCATTGTGTACTATGGAAAAGCCTTTGTTCTGAAGAACCTTCCCTGTGAGGGGAGGGTTCTGAGGCGCTGGCACAGGGTGCCCAGAGAAGCTGTGGCTGCAACATCCCTGGCAGTGTTCAAGGCCAGGTTGGACACAGGGGCTTGGAGCAAGCTGCTCTAGTGGAAGGTGCCCCTGCCAGTGACAGGGGCTGGAGCTGGATGAGCTTTAAGTTCCCTTCCAGCCCAAACCAGTCTGTGGCTCTCTGATTCTTCTCTCTCATGTTAATTACTTACCTTAGCAGACTTCTTACCAACACTAATCATCAGGCATATTGTTTGTAAAGCATATTAGAAACTATTTATTCAAGCCATTAATTAAATGCAAACTATGCCTCATCATTTCTGGAACAGCTGACTCCCTCTCAGTAGAAGTACAGTAGCACCTATCCAAATGGGCACAGATGAACTTCTGGACCCAACACTATCAGTAGCAAAACACCCATTGCCTTCAGTGGGCTGAGGCTGACATGTACCCATGTAACCAGGTACCTGCACAGTAGACACACAGGAATGTGTTAATAATAAAGACAAAACCCCATAATCACTTAATAGTTTCCATGTGCCCTCCACACCTCAGCATACCACAGACAAGTGTCAGGAGTACCAGGCAGCATTCCCTTTTAGCGTACTACAGCAGCAAAAGAGGTATTTAGCAGCCTGTAATTACAGTTTGAGTTGACGATTTCGTAGCCACTGGCCTGTAATTGGAATATGTACATAGAGGATGTGCCCATTTGCCATTAAAAATGAGTTTCCAAAACTCGGGCTCTAGCTGGGGGCTAAGGCACATGTCGAGGGGCTGAGGAAGGGACGCCCCGCGGCCCGTTCCGCCTCTCCCCTCTGGACACCCGCCTTCCCCCGGGGGGGAGCGGGTACCGACCGCCGGAACACCTGGACCGCGGGCCCCGCCGCCGGGGGAAGGCGGCAGCGGGCGGGGATGGGACTTGTAGTTCTCGCTCCGCTCGGCGCTCGGGCGGCGGCCGCGCGGCCCGGCGGGAGTTGTAGTCCCGCCGCCGGCATCGCGGGCCCCCCATGGCGGCCGGAGACTACAGCTCCCAGCGCGCCGCGGCGGCCGCACTGCGCTCGCCGGGCGGCGGGGGGAAGGAGCCGGTCGGGGGGGAAAGATGGCGGCGAGGTTGAGCGGCGGCGAGAACCGGCTGGTGTCGCTGCCCCTGTCGCGTATCCGTGTGATCATGAAGAGCTCGCCGGAGGTGTCCAGCATCAACCAGGACGCGCTGTTCCTCACCGCCAAAGCCACGGTACCGGTTCCCTCTTCCCTTCTTTCTGCTCCGACCCTGCTCCTTCCCCGCCGTGCTGGGCCTGTGCCTCCCTGAGGTGCCGCTGCCTCCGGGCGGTGCGGCCGCGCTGTGTCAGCGCCCGCCTCGTCCCCAAGGAGCGCCTCTTCCCTCCTGCCTGTGTCTGTCACTCGGCCATGGAGCATCACGCTTCGGGCTCCCGCCGTGCGAAAGCGGCTTTCGCCATCCAGCTGAGCTCCGAGTCTGGAGCGATCGGGACGTTCTTATTTCCACCGCTGGCGATCAATATAAATTAGCCCGTGTGGAAATGATGCTGCTGCTCTCTGATCCCGAGTGGCATTTGCAGCACTGTGGAAGGTGTTTGTTTGAGCTTGTGTCTGAGAAGCCAAGCCTACTGTCTGTGCTCCAAAGAGGTGCAACCATAACCTCACCTTAAGCTTCTCTGAAATGAGTCTGCACAGCGTCCAGTATATGTACAGTTAAATATGGTGCTTGTGCTTTTAAATAAGGATTGAGGAAAACTGCTGCCAACTATATATGTGCATTCCTAGTTTGACAATTTGCTTTTGTTTTAATTTTCTAGGAGCTTTTTGTTCAGTATTTGGCTGCATACTCCTACAAACATGGCAAAGGCAAGGAGAAGAATGCTTTAACTTACAGTGACCTGTCTCATACTGCAGAAGAGTGCGAGACCTTTCAGTTCCTTGCAGGTATCTACAGCATGATGGTAAAGCCAGTATGTAATACTCAAAATGAAATCTTGCTGGTTTTGCATTATTCTCCTACTGGTCATTAATCTTTGTACCACTGAACTGGAACCCAAAAACTACATCGCTGAACACATTTCATAGAACCACAGAATGGTTTGGGTTGAAGGGACCTTAAGGCTCATCCAGCTCCCACCCCCTGCCATGGGCAGGGACACCTTCCACGGGCAGGGACACCTTCCACTAGAGCAGGTTGCTCCAAGCCCCTGTGTCCAACCTAGCCTTGAACACTGCCAGGGATGGGGCAGCCACAGCTTCTCTGGGCAGTATCTCACCACTCGCACAGGGAAGAATTTCTTCCTGATACCTGATTTAAATCTCTTTGTGAATGGGAATTTTCCTGGCGCTTCAAAATTACGCAAGGCTAAGGAGATCGTAGCATATTGCCTTGAGCATTTCTTGAATTATAGCACCTCCATCTGAAAGCTTTCAGCCTACAAAACAAGATCACAGCACATCTTTATGTGAGAAATTATGTGGCCCCAAAATCCCACATTTAAATCTGTAAATCTTGTTTTTCAAACTGAGTCATCGTATGGTTCCTCTTTCTTTATATATATATATAAGTGTGTGTGTGTGTACCCAAATGTGTGTGTACACACTTTTTACTGATACTGGATTTTTGTTGTAATACTTGAGACCTCAAGGATATAGGTGGAGAATAAGATAGTTCTAGCCCAGTCTTTCTCTGGGTTCCCCATGGACGTACTTCCAGAGCACACAGTCCTGCTTTGTTCTCAGGTCTGTTGTTATTGCCCTGAACAAGTATTTTACCTTAACACAGAAAACTGCTTCTGCAGGACAGAAATGGGGTAGCTGGCTTGTTGAATCTAAAGCAGTTGAGTAGCTGAGCACTCTGTTTTACATGAAATAAATAACATGCATGAGCAGATAGCAAAGACAGTTGTCAGTAATCCGTCGTAAAATATGTTTCGTCCTCTTGGTTACTTGTACTGCAAGTGGGTGATTCCCTCTTATTCTTACAGCTGTATAGGTCAGACTAACTCGTAGTTATTCACTTAAATAATAATGGGTTTAACAAAGCCTAGTTTTGACTTCATTTCTTTGGTAGTAAGGATGCAAGAGTATTAATGAGGCGATATAAGTATTCAAACTGACTATAAAAGAAACAATTCTACCTTCCAGATATCCTGCCAAAGAAGATCCTAGCTAGCAAATATTTAAAAATGCTTGAAAAAGAGAAGCAAGATGGAGATGTGGGTGAAGAGGATGAAGAGGATGAGGAGGAAGAGGATGAAGATGAAGCTGTTGAAGATGTTGGATCTTAAGTCCGTGGAGAATTGCTTCATAGTTGATCCATTTTCTGTTTTGTAAAAGATGTTATTTTTGTGACTGAGAATCCAGATGCTGGATATATTTATACACTGAGCCATCTGCTTTTGCTTTAAGAAGTTGAGAAATTGAACTTTACACTTGTTGAAGAATGGAATTCTTTCTTCAGAAACACGGTGGGGTAAGAAGAGCTAATGTAGATCATAAAAGCCATAGAATGGATTGGGTTGGAAGGGATCTTGAAGATCATCCAGTTCCAACTCACCTGCCATAGGCAGGGACACCTTCCACTAAAGCAGGTTGCTCCAGGCCCTGTCCAGCATGGCCTTGAACAGTGCCAGGGATGGGGCAGCCACAGCTTCTCTAGGCAACCTATGCCAGCACCTCAGCACCCTCACAGTGAAGAATATTTTCCTAATACCTAATGTCAGTCTCCCCTCTGTCAGTTTAAAGCCATTCCCCCTTGTCTTGTCACCACATGCCCTTGTCCAAAGCCCCTCTCCAGGTTCCTTGTGGCTACTTTAGGCACTGGAAGGTGCTCTAAGGTCTCCCCAGGGCCTCCTCCAGGCTGACCCAGGCCAGCTCTCTCAGCCTGGCTCCAGAGCAGAGCTGCTCCAGCCCTTGCAGCATCTCCATGGCTTCCTCTGGGCTCACTCCAGCAGCTCCACATCCCTCTTGTGCTGTTGCCCTAGAACTGGATCAGGACTGCAGGAGGGGTCTCGCCAGAGTGCTGCAGAGGGGCAGAGTCCCCTCCCTCAACCTGTTGTTCACGTTCCTTTTGATGCAGCCCAACACACAGGTGGTTTCTGGGCTCAAGCGCACACTGCCAGCTCATGTTGAGCTTTTCATTAACCAACACCCCCAAGTCCTTCTGCTCTCAATCCAGGCTCTGCCCAGCCTGTGTTTGTGCTTGCTGTTTGTGCTGTGACCCAGGTGCAGGACCTTGCATTGGCCTTGTCTAATCTGACAGCAGAACTTGCTCAGGTCATTTAAAATTACTTCTTCAGACAATCATTATCCAAATGTAAAATTTCCAAAGGGCAGCTTTCAGTCCAAAAGCTCTTTCACCCTCTGACTAGAACAGGTTCCTTACCCGTCCTTAGAGCGGACGATGAGGTAAGGGGAAGTGTTTTATACAGTATTTACTATCCTCAGCTTTCTCCTCCTCAGGGAGCAAATAACCAATCGAACTCTCACTTTTCTGAGACTGTGCTGGGGCATTACTATAGACCAAACCAATTAAAAGAGTCTTCTGTAAAAACTGCTCCTTCTGTAATGCAGCCCAAATAGCCATGTCAGCACAGGAACTGAGTAGAGGATGAGATGTGTTCCAAGACCTAATGTGTTTCTGCAGCTGTGGTGGTATACAGTACATGTGTGTGTTAGATAATGATGTAAATATGTACATCTAGAACCTTTAACTGTACATGTAGAAACTTCAGTGAACTTTACTTCTTGAATTTGTCTCAAGTGTTCTTACCAAAATGCACACTGAAGTCTGTTAGATGTGGATTGGTGAGGATGAGCAACCCTTTTCCCTATTGAATGACAGAGTTGGATTTATCATTTAGGTTTGTTTTGTTGGGTTTTTTTTACTAGAGAAATGGTAACCGTCCTGTGTAGACCTTTATATGCAACTTATTAAAAATAAATGTTTTGTATGAAAAGTGAGAGTTGATGCAGAGATTTTTCACAGTTCTGTCCAGCTTCAGTCACAACATGGTCAGTGTACAAGCCCAGCACTCTCACTATTCATCCTTCCAGGAAGGAAGCAGGGACAGAAGGGTTTGTACTGCTTTGAGTAGGCCCTGTCAGCAATACTAACTAGATCCACTCAGCCTCTGCTGGCACACAACTAACGCTTGCACAGTGTTGTCATCAGAATGAGAGAAGTGACCAGAGCCTCTCCCTGTCTGTGAAGAATGCCTCAAGTAAGCATGGGAACATACCTAAGGAACAAAACCTCTCACTCCAGAAAGCTGGGCAGCAAAATGCCCTAAATCAGTTATGAAGGGAGATGTCACAAGCAAAACCCTAATTTGGATGGTTTGGTAAAGACTTACTTTGTCCTTCCAGTCAAGGAAATCACAGAATGGTTTGGGTTGGAAGGGACCTTAAGGATCATCCAGTTCCAACCCCTTGCCATGGGCAGGGATACCTTCCGCTAGAGCAGGCTGTTCAAAGTCCCATCCAATCTGGCCTAAATCATAGAATCATAGAATAGTTAGGGTTGGAAAGGACCTTAAGATCATCAAGTTCCAACCCCCCTGCCATGGGCAGGGACACCTCACACTAAACCATGTCACCCAAGGCCTCGCCCAACCTGGGCTTGAACACTGCCAGGGATGGAGCATTCATAATTTCCCTGGGCAACCCATTCCAGTGCCTCACCACCCTAACAGGAAAGAATTTCCTCCTTATATCCAATCTAAACTTCCCCTGTTTAAGTTTTAACCCATTACCCCTTGTCCTATCACTACAGTGCCTAATGAAGAGTCCCTCCCCAGCATCCCTATAGGCCCCCTTCAGATACTGGAAGGCTGCTATGAGGTCTCCATGCAGCCTTCTCTTCTCCAGGCTGAACAGCCCCAACTTCCTCAGCCTGTCTTCATACAGGAGGTGCTCCAGTCCCCTGATCATCCTCGTGGCCTCCTCTGGACTTGTTCCAACAGTTCCATGTCCTTTTTACGTTGAGGACACCAGAACTGCACACAATACTCCAGGTGAGGTCTCACAAGAGCAGAGTAAAGGGGCAGGATCACCTCCCTGGACCTGCTGGTCACGCTCCTTTTGATGCAGCCCAGGATACGGTTGGCTTTCTGGGCTGCAAGCGCACACTGAAGCCGGCTCATGTTCATTTTCTCATTGACCAACACCCCCAAGTCCTTCTCCGCAGGGCTGCTCTGAATCTCTTCTCTGCCCAACCTGTAGCTGTGCCTGGGATTGCTCCGACCCAGATGTAGGACCTTGCACTTGTCAGGGTTAAACTTCATGAGGTTGGCATCAGCCCACCTCACAAGTGTGTCGAGGTCCCTCTGGATGGCATTCCTTCCCTCCAGCCTATCAACCGAACCACACAGCTCGGTGTCATCGGCAAACTTGCTGAGGGCGCACTCAATCCCACTGTCCATGTCAGCAACGAAGATGTTGAACAAGACTGGTCCCAACACCGATCCCTGAGGGACACCACTCGTTACTGGTCTGCAGCTGGACATTGAGCCATTGACCACAACTGTTCTAAATAGTAACACTTTTCTTAGGCAGAAGACACAAATACACTCAACTGCTCCTAAAACACGACACAGAAGGAATTGGCAACTCCATAATCCATCACACCCCAAGTTTGTTCTAAAAAAGCAAGAAATAGGCTTTAGGCAGGTAAGATCAGACACTAGCAGAGGAGTAAAGCTACTGAGCCACACAAGTGCTCTTATTACTTGAAAAGAACAAAAGTATGTTGTACTATAAAAAATATTCCCAGAGTTACCATAAATTGAAATGGTATTGTGTCAGGAGAGCTGCAGTGAGTGCTAAGGGATCCTTTCTCCCCAACGCAATTCCCAAGTGGGCATGCAGAGCTGAACTATTGAAAGGGTTGGTTTGCCTGGGTTTCAGGTTTTCTTTTTTAATAATATTATTAAAAATGCATGGAAATCTGTGGGAAAACTGAGGGCTGAATGCTGCCTGTCAGGAGGGACGGGGTTGTCTGCAGTAGGGTATGTAAATTGTGTGGCATCACCAAACATTTTATGGGTCCAGTGCTTGCCAGCTTTTCTGGGGAAAAAGAAAAGCTACTTGTACCCCAGCACAAACTTCTATCACGATTCTGAAGTTTAAATAGGGTAGGGATAAATCAGATAAATAAAAACATGGGGGCATAAACCACTGGCTGGCACCCCAGTTGTGTTGAAGAGTCACAGAGGACCAGCCTGATCACAGAGCTGGCATCAGTGTTGTTCAGCTCACTGGTACTAATGACGAAGGCCAAACACTACCTGCCCCACAGTTATCTTAGCTGGTCACAATCGAAGACTGCAGCAACCTCAAACAGCCCTGGCAAAGCAGTCTTTATGCTGGGCACAGGTATTTTGAGGTAAAGGCCTTAGGGCTGGTAAGTTCCCTGGTGCATTTACGGAAATTCCAGTTCTGATTAGTTTCAGAGTCAGTATTTTCTGTTTTCAATCTGTCTGAGCAGCTGATCCAATTGTCCATTATGCAGCGTCCTCTGAAATGTGGTGAGTTATTTAAAGCCAATCTTGATGTCAGGTATAGCTTATGAAGAATGATATTGGTGACTCAGTGAAAGGTGCTAAAATAGCTGCCAGCCCCAAGTATCGCCCACCCTTCATCATCTGCAGGGGCTGATCATGCCTGGTAGCTCTGCAGATGGTTACCACTGACAGGCTGAGAAAGTTGGGGCTGTTCAGCCTGGAGAAGGCTGCGTGGAGACCTCAGAGCAGCCTTCCAGTATCTGAAGGGGGGCTATAGGGATGCTGGGGTGGGGGGAGAAGGGGGACTCTTCATTAGGGACTGTAGTGACAAGACAAGAGGTAATGGGTTAAAGCTTAAACAGGGGAAGTTTAGATTGGATATTAGGAAATTCTTTCCTGTTAGGGTGGTGAGGGACTGGAATAGGTTGCCCAAGGAAGTTGTGAATGCTCCATCCCTGGCGGTGTTCAAGGCCAGGCTGGACAGGTCCTTGGGTGACATGGCTTAGTGTGAGGTGTCCCTGCCCATGGCAGGGGGGTTGGAACTGGATGATCTTAAGGCCCTTTCCAACACAAACCATTCTATGAATCTATGATACGTGGTAGGTAACACCAGTACTCTGCTTTTAGACACCCCCCAAAAAAGGAGAAAACCAAAATCCCCAACACATTCCTCAGTCACTGCATACTCACGAGCCTGGGCAGGAGCATGTCTCTGCATGCTCAGCTGACGTGTCCAGGACACAGTGTGACACCATGACACAACTGGGAGCACTGGGACTGCAGACAAAATGCTTTCTTGGGACAGAACAGATCATGGCCAGACCTCTGAGGGTCAACTGAAGGAGGAAATTCTGCTGCTGTGGCAAAAGGCCACTGCCTGACCATATCATCACATACCTGGGCTCTGTTGGCAGCTGGTACCTGGTCACAGGTAGCACACACCAGCAGTCAGCCGTGCCTCGCTGTCCTGCATCCCAGGTTGGTCACAGCAGAGGGAAATGTGTCCTTTCCTTCTCAGACCCATAGCTCAAGCAGTGGCTCCACAGCCTGAGCAGAGCCAAACTGCTTGGGAAGAGACCTGGCACGCACCATGTCCTCACACTGGCCCTGGCAGTCACCTTCTCCTTGTGGCCAGGCTGCAAAACGCCATGGTGTGTGCCTGGGAGAAGGAGCAAGCACAATGAGTTCCGAGGCCCCTGCTCTGCACAACTGGTTATCTTCCAGTATGAGACCAAAGATGTGATGAGGAGGGGAAAGTGTGAGGAGGAACAATCAGCTGGAGGTGGTTGGGTGGAGGAGCCGCACGCCCTAAGGAGGGACACACGCTGAAAACCAGGAACATGAATCACTCCACAAGTGGTTCTCCTTGTGGCACCTCGGTTACCCCTGTTCACGCAGTGCCTACCCTGGTTTCCCTCCACACACACCCCATTGTGCTTTATTTCCTCACAGCTTCCCCTTCCTGCCACGCTATAGTTTATGTACAGCAACACGGACGCAGGGACACCGGTGTGCGGGGTGTCCGTGCCCAGCCACCGGCCACGGGGCTGCTCCCCTCCGTGAGGTGAAGCCGGGGCTGCACCGTGCTGGACCCAGCTGAACCCCTCAGCCAAGCGGGGGGCAAGGGGGAAAACAGGTTCCAGGCAGGGCCAAAGGCAGCGCAGGCAGAGGAGGAGGAAGCCAAGGAGGGAGCAGCAGCAGCGGGACCCCGAGGGAGGGAGGAGGAGGAGGAAGCAGGAGGTGCTGCAGGCCCGGAGCAGGGATCCCCTCAGCCCTGCAGAGACCCCGCGGGAGCAGAGACCCCCCTGCAGCCCGGGGAGGGCCCCACGCCGCCGCAGGGGGGGATTTCCTGCAGGAGCTGCGGCCCTGCAGAGCCCCGGCGGGAGCGGGGGGGGCCCTGAAGGGTGCGGGCGGGGAAGGGCCCGCGCTGGAGCAGGGGTGAGGAGGGAGCTGCGGGCGAGAGGGGGTGTGCTGGGCTGAGCGCGACCCCATCCGCACCCCTGCGCCTCGGGGAGAGGGGTCGGGCTGGGAAGGAAGGGGCGAGGGGAAGGCGAGGTCTGATTTACCTGTGGCAGTCCCTGGTACGTGATCTCCCCATCTTTACCTCAGCCCTTGAGCCTTCTCATCCTGGTTTCTCCCTCTGTCCTGGTCAGGAGGAGGAGTGAGCAGCTGTAGGGGCTTCTGGCCCCATCAGTCCTTCAAGAGGAGAAATACCAAACCAGCCCGTTAACACTGGGTTACGCGCTGAAGGAAATACATTTCAGGTGAGATCAGATGTGCAAATACACAAACCAGAGCAGTGGGACACAAAAGGCAGGATTTCAAGTGACACATCCCAGTGCCCTCACAGCACACCTTTATCCCTTGCGGTAAATCAAAAGACACATTCACCATCTATTACAAAGCTCCAGCTACAGACCACCATCATTTAACATGGACTTCCTCAGACTGGTACAAAAGCGACTGAGGAGCACTGGAACAAAGAAATCACACAGCCTATGTCTAACTGGAGCTGAAACAACAGGGAAGGTAAGAAAAGGGCTTGGCTCTGACTTCTACCATTACAGCTCAGGGGTTTCTTCCACCCCACCACCAAGTCCTCCGTTGCTGTTGAAGGGCCCAAGCAGATGGCACAAAGCCTCTGATACCTCTGCTTGGCCACAGCTGCCCCTGCTGACTCTGAAGGACTTTACCTCCTGCCAGCTTTTCCGATGAGGAGCTTACTGTTCATGGGTCAAAACTATGAGTGCTTCAGCCACCATGGCCTGGGCAGATCTTCCTACACCCAAAGGAGGAACAGGAAAATCCATGATGCCCACGACAACCTTTCAGGTACTGCAGTCAGGTCTCTGTCCATATCTCGTAAGGGAAACATTGCAATAAACAGCTAAATCTCAACAAGATGGCAGACGTTCTGAGCAGGGTTATAATGGGAAGGCGCCAGCTTTGCTTATGAGGAACATGGCTTTTTCTTTTACGAGTGTTCAGAGCTTGCAGTTGCTGAACATTCCTGCACTGCACGGGGGCCAGCTGCGAGGTGGGAAGCTGCTGCTGGTGTTTCCTTGGGGTATCCTGGCCTGTTTAAGGTGTTCAGGGACTTTAGACAGAGGAACACAGACCAGGAGACACTTTCCAGGATGACTCTATCATTATATACATATTGCTGTATATTCCCCTACAGTGCTAACTGGTGAGATCTTCCCCCCAGCCAAAGCTGTTCAAAGGAGATGAAACTTCTTAAGCTTGCAAACCATGACAAAGGAACAGTGTTACTAAGTACAGATCACCATATTTCACTCCCTTTCGAAGTTTCCTGTGGGATGATGAACATATTCTGTTAATTAGTGAGACCACAACATCTTGAACTCCCTTCTGTATTCATTCAGCCAGAATCCTCAATGGGGACTTCAGAGCTGCCAGCGTTTGCCACAGCCATCTCCAAGGCCTTGCATCCGCCAAGGCTCATTGCCATCAAACCCAGTAAGTGGTATTTGTTTTCCCCTAGAGCTTGACACAGAGCAAACCCTCGTCCAATCCAAAGCAGCATTTCAAAAACAAGGGGAAAGTTAAAGCTCTGTCTGAAATGGAAGACTGCTGTGACATTATTTCATGTTACTGAGTAAAACTAATCTGTGCTAGCAGGGCTGGGCTCCCAACAGGAGCTCCTCAGCATACCTGAAGTTCTTTTTGATATCCCCTTCCCCTTGATGTCTTACAGTAAACACCAAGTGGCTACTTCTGTGTATTTAATCGCTCAGAAAGCAACAAAAGGTAAGACTGCAAGCAAGTATTTCCAAAAGGCTGACCTTCCGTAAGTCACTGGAGATTTATAACTTATAAGACAGTTAAAAGCAGCACATACTGCCTCTGAAGTCTGGAGTGGCCATGGAACCACCTGAAATACATCCAAGAAGTATAATGCAAGGGCTGGCAGTGGGACTAGAAGAACTTTTTGGCTCTCTCTTGTCACAAGAAGCCTCCAGACCAGCAAACACTAGGACTCTTTAACAAGTTTCTGAGCTACCAAGCAATCAATGATTTTAGATTTGATTCTGGCCTCTGGCAGCAAGAAAGAAACAGCACCAATGCTGCAATGTAACTGCTATTTGGATAGTACAGAGGGACTTCTTACCCATGTCCTTGGTTTCTCCATTTAGCGGCATTCAGCAGCTTCCCATTCATGAGATGTCCTCCTCCTGCTCTTCTACAGACATGGAGGTGCTGAAGCAGGTCCAGAGAAGGGCAACAGAGCTGGTGCAGGGCCTGGAGCACAAGTGTGATGGGGAACGGCTGAGGGACCTGGGGGGGTTTAGGCTGGAGAAGAGGAGGCTCAGGGGGGACCTTATTGCTCCCTACAACTGCCTGAGAGGAGGATGTAGTGAAGTGGGGTCAGTCTCTTCTCCCCAGTAACAACCAATGAAAGGAAATGGCCTCAAGTTGTGCCATGGGAGGTTTAAATTGGATATTAGGAACAATTCCTTCCCCAGAAGGGTTGTCAAGCATTGGAACAGGCTGCCCAGGGCAGTGGTGGAGTCACCATCCCCAGAGATACTTAAAAGACATGTAGATGTGGTGCTTAGGGACATGGTTTAGTGGTGGACTTGGCAGTAACAGGTTAATGGTTGCTCTCAATCTTAAAGGTCTTTTCTAACCTATGTGATTCTGCAATTCTATGATCCTCTACTCACTATGGAAAATTTCTTAGGCCATGGATACATCCCACTGCGTGCTCACAAAGTCTCCCAGTCCACAAGTAACTGCAGAAAATGGCCAAATTAAAGACATCAAACAACAACTTGTAAAGATGAGGAATTTTATTGACATACTATGAGGCAAAACAAAATTGACACCATACAAAATAACTTTATAAAATATCATTCACATCATTATTTTGTCAGGAATTACAGCATTCTGAGCTTGTTACAAGTCTTATGTTTTGAGGTGAAAAACACTATGCTAAATCTTTAGTATTAGTTGTATATATACAGTAAGAAACCAAAACAGAAACTGTTAGGTTTTTCATGAGTTTATTGCAAAAGTAGTGCAAACTATTTTACCTTGCAAGCTGTAAAACAAACTTGGAAAAGGACCCACCTAAGCTTAAAAACATGACAATAAATGCTCAATTTCACAGCCTTTGAAGCTTCCTTCAACAGTTCTCAACAAAGAAACTCCCCATCTCTGCACATTTGTAGGTTTTTACTGACTCAGAAATGAAGTAGGCAACGCACCCACACCAGCAAGCAGCCAGAGAGCAGAATGGGTCCTGCTCAGAGATGGGGCACAACTCTTATTAAACAGCATTTGGCACACAGCGTGGCCAAGCCCATGTCCTGCTGCTTCGCCATCGCCCCCAAAACATGGACCAAGAAGGGTGAGTTTGGTCAGTTTGGGTTTCCTCCGTTCCAAGCTGCCCCTCTCCACACTCGTATTTGAGAAAAGAATCAAGAAAGCAGTACGAGCAAACCCAAAACTAATAATTAAGAAGTAGGAACATGTATTGTCTGTTTTAGGAATATAGTATCCTTTTCCTGATGTCTACATAAAGCGTATTTCCTCATGGTCCTCCTCCCCTTGTGTACATAAACCAGGGCAAATCCCATCCCAAACTACTGCATGAAACCAAGGAAGGATACTACATTCTACGAGATTAACAGAAAACCACGGTCTAAAATGCTATCAGGGTCCCCCAAAGCAAAACAGGTAGCTAGTCACCTAATAAAATAAAATCAAAGCGAACAACTGCTACATGAAAAATGTTAAAGGAACAAAATGCAGCATTTTCAGGCTCTTTTTATTTTTTCTTGAGGTACCTATATAAATATTACCTTCTGCCCAAAGTACTATTGGTTTTGTTAAAAAACTAAAGTCCTTATCCATGAGCCAATTGCAGGGCGTACATTATTCTTGAGAAAGTGCAACCATGCTGATCATTTATTTGCAGCATATTAAAAGGATGATTAGGCTTTAGAAAATATAGCTTCAGTACAGACCTGATGGAGCAGTTTTACAAAACACATTGAACAGAGGCATCTTCCTTTTGTTCATGTCTTCTCTGCAGCAAAAAGCCTGTAGGAAACAGCTTTGAAGTCCTGCCACGATGGAATGTCAGCACTTTTATAGTTCCATAGATAGACTTTTCTTTACGAATTAAACTAAATACGATTTTACAGAAGAGAATCCCCCCTCTGCATTAGGTACTGGTAAAAAGTAATATTTTTTTTATCTCTTTTTAAGCTTCAAAAAATGATAGTTTATCACAACTGAAAATTTTCCAAAAAAGAACTCTTTTTTTTTTTTTGAAGTAAAAAAGGTTTCACATAGTAGAAAAACTTACACATAGTTGTAAACTGTTACATACAAAACTGTGGAAAAGTAAATGACGTTTTATACCCTCACCCTCACACATGTATCTATTTTACATATACATGCACACACACACCGACACAACAAACTGTGCTCTCTATGTGTATATGCATATATGCACAGAGATGTATATAGCCAGGGTTGGGATTACATGCTTCCAAAACTTATTTATTGGGTACTTCTCATTGCTTAGGTCTGCCGTGACACTACATTTCATGACTTCTTGAGACATAAATACTTTAAACCTTGCTAAAAGAGCATTTTGTGGCTTTTATTCTTTTCCTAAACTTTGTGGTTAGAATTCAGTTACTGTTTCTCATTAAGATGATGACTTTGGATTGTTATGCACCGGGAAAAGAAAAGAACAACAAAACAGAAAGGCACAAAGAATCAAACTCAAACACAATATTGTTGTCTCTGAACAATGAACGCAGAGGTTTTGGTTCGCACATGCCGCCTCTGGAGAGGTCGGTCAGCACACGCAGTTTGGTCGCTTTTGCCAATCTCCTCAACAATTTGAGTCAATAGCACCCAACTGTTTCAATGAGGTAGATCCAAATCAGACAAAAAAAATAAAGGAAGCTGGGTCCCCAACGCTTTCTTTGCCTCTATTTCAAATGTTTGAAGGATTCTATGTCAGTCATTAAGAAGTGGAAATGATGGCACTATCTGAAAGCAAGCACAAAACTCAAGAAACAGCTTTTCCGTGCTGTATGTTTAAGTGTTAAATCACAATCCTCCTTCAAGCAGAGATTTCCTAGCAGGGGAGGGAGGAGAATACGTTCAACAACAACCACCAAGAAAGAAGCTGAGGTTTGAGCAAGCCTGGTTTTGGAAGGCTGCGGAGAGATGCCCGCGAGCCTGGTTTCTGCAGAGCAACGGTGACAGCCAGTGCCTCAAGAGGTCAGTCACAGTATATACAGATCGACAAGTTTCCCTTTCTTCCTCAGGTGAGATTTCTACTGGTTGAGCTTTATAGGAACATCCTGCTCTGTTAAACAGTATTTTTGCATACTCTGAGGAAAAAAAGATCTGACAGATTTCTCACTTTGTTAAGGCTTAATTTAAAGTGGCATCGCCACACAGCATCATGCAAATGTTCAACTACACTAGCAAGATACACAGCGGGTATTTAAACTACACACACCTACGTGAAGCCTCAGCTGAGTAACATAAAGCGACGCTTACAACCTACGTGGTAAATTCTACAATGCTGCTGATGCATTTCAAAGTCAACTGAGGGTATTTCTCTGGCTGCTTCTTGTATTACAAGTGCTACTCTTGGCCAGACAGAACTATTATCATCTCTATGCTGCAAGCGCAAGACATCTGACTACAGATGCAACACACAAACTACTCAACATACATTTAGTACCACTTGAAATGAGGCCTTTAACATTGCATTTATTTATACTCTTCTTTCAAAAAAATAGCAAACTTTAACATTTGGATCCAAGGGAAAACATTTACAATATTAAATTTCTGAATGGATTTTTGGTTCTTTTTCAGTTATTTTATAAAAAATAATTTAAAAAACATTTTGACAACTACTAAACAGAAGATGAAAACCTTCACAGATGTCAGTGAAACCTGCAATGTACCAAAACTAAAGAACAGAAATACAGATTTAATCAATACATTCTGGGTTCCATCTTGCCCTCCCGAGATCAAGTTAACCACTTTGCTGCACAGAAATCTGGGCCTGGATCTTTACTGCTGAACTGCCCTGAACTGAGGGATTTTTGTAATGCAAAAACCAGGGAAATTGTGCTTATTATCTTTCCAGCAAGATACCATCTTTGACGCTTTTCTCAACAGTCTATAAACAGCCCTGCTCTCCTTTCACCAACACGTGTGATCACCACACATGTGGATACTCACATCCATCCATCCATATATAAAATCTGCTCAGCTTTGTCAACACGTTACAGAAAACAAGTGGTAACCCTCTTCAGGATAGCACAGAACTTTGCCAGACTGCACCTAATTCATAACTGGATTTTCCAAAATATGTAATACTAACACTTAATATTTGTTGTTTCTTGGGTTTTTCTTTTCCTTTTCTTTCCTTCCCCTCCGCGAACAAATGCCTTGCTTTCCCAAGCAGTCTACTGGGAATTATTCCTTAAGTAAACTTCATTTAGGAAAGAAAGCACATAATATCTAACCCCATCCCTCCCCAAATTATTTCTACTGCTCAAAACGAGGTAATAAGTGGAAAAATGCAACAATCTTTCGGTGGGAGACATTCATGGGACTCAGCACTGACGGACAACTGAGCGTCAGTTAAAGATTCAAGTTTAGAACCAAGAGGTCAGGCAAATAGATATGTTATTTAAAATACAATTACAAAGTTGTTGCCTGGAAATGAGATGAGCAATTTAAGGGCTCAGCCTTGTGAAGTTCTATGAGAAAACGTATCAGGAACAACAGAATTCATGGCAGTATACCTTATGTTTTTATAGCACAGAAACCGTGGGATCTGAACATCTCACAGCTGATAGAGAATTAACTTTGGTGAAATCTAGAAACAAACTTGTATGTTCTGTTGATACACAACAGGTTTGATCCTACCCACAGCACACAGGCAAGCAGCAGAGATTCTGGGGTGCCCAGAAAGCACAGACCAGATCTGCTGCGAGTTAGGTATGTGGCAAGCAATGATGTGCAATTTTACATAAAGTGGCATGAGTGAAGCCTCCTCTCTTCATGGATTGTACGACAAGAAAAGCTGAGAAATACAAAACAGAGTCAACATTAAAGGTATTTTTGTTTTCTGACAGGAAATCTAACCTAACAAAGCAAATAAAAGAGCACAAGCCAAGGGATTAGTAACTCCCAAGCCTGCTTGCTGACCTCTGCACAATTCATGCTTGTCAAGCACACTCAGAAAACCATAAAATGGCCAGAAAACTTTGTATTTCAGGGACAATTCCAAGGCTTGCTTCCAGGTTAGTCAATATCTGTAATCCCTGCTGATGATTTCCAGCACGTATTTCAGTTGTGCTTAAAGAAAGGGGGTGGGGAGTAACAAAACTAAAGCAACCTGGTAAAACAGCACATCCAAAAGGTTGGGATTAAAAAAAAACAAGAGGCTAAAATCTGTGCACTCATCAGAGCCACATAAAAATGAATGTGCCCTTTAAAACAGACTTGCAATGCAAATAGCAGGCTTTTCAAAAGAACATAGGTAGGCTGGTGGTTGAGGAGTAGCCACAGGTAGTTTTAAAATGCATCTGTTGACGCAGTGCATGGACAAATTCAAAGCAATTCCTCTTCTGAGGATATTTAGATGGGAGGAAGGGAGTAGCCAGCCTTCACCTTGTGCTGTGGATCCACTTCCTTAGTGCTGCCACGTGCAAAGCTCCCAAGACTGGCTTGTGCCATCCTCTCACACCTCCAAATCCAGCAAACACCCCTGTCCTTGTGCCACCCAAGTCCAAAGCCCTTCAATACAGCCGGCTGAAATCAAAAGCAACTCCAGGGGACTGCCTGCTTCCCATCTGCAAGGGGCTGTCCCTCAGCTGTGCCTGCACTCAGGGGCCCCCTCACAGGGAAGCCATAAGGAAAACCAAGAGGGTGTAATGTAACTGTCACCTTCACAAATGCTTCATCAGCGGCTCTGCAATAAAACGGTTCCCCTCACCTCCTTACCTCATTTCCACAAGGGATGGGGTAGCTGGCATAGCACAGATGGCATTTCTCTTCTAAAAAGGCATGACAAGCCCCTGGCACAGGGCTCATCCCTTCCCGATACTGCTTTGGATTGGCAGACCTGGTCTAGAAAGCACAACACATCACTCTGTTTCCCCGGAATATGCTCATAGGGAAGTGATATAGCACACCTGTACCATGAAACCCCTTCCAGGCCACAGCAACATCAATAGTGTCTATGGATCTGTGATACAAGATGTAGTGACATACTGTCTGAAAAGCATCCACTTACCCTACAGCAAACCCCTGTATTCGTGCTTTTGGGAGGAGCTTTGTTAAATTATAACTGAGAACTGAACAAAACTTCCAGGATTTTACCCCATTCAGCTATTACTGAGCTGATTTATTCAGTCCCTCACCACTGCTCAATAGGAACTGGCCTGCAGAAAGTCAGAACATCAATCCTCCCTGCCATCAAGAAGCTTCGTTAGTGTCTACACCCAAGGATGAAGATGATGCAACTGCAGGTAGCATATAAACCCAGCAAACTCACTTCTGAGATGCCAATGTCTGGAGCATAAAGCCCAGTTACTTTTAAATAAGAAATAAGAATAAACTCTAACACTGCTATTAGACTACACCAGTGCGTTGTGCTTCAACAGGTAGTATTTCTGTCAGCAGAGTGGTTAATTGTGACATGAGGAAGCTTGTCTGGATTCACTGTAAACAGAATGTGATGTGTTAACACAGTTTTGTACAGTTTCATTTCAGGTCAGGTAAAGCACCTTTATTTTGAGGTTGAGTTACAGCCAAGGCTTTGCATATAACTGACACTCAATAGTCACCACATGAACATACTCGAGTTTGGGGTGGGTTTTTTTGGTGGTTTGGTTTGGTTTCCCCATTTTAAAGGTTATCATGGCCTGAGCAGGGAATGATGCAGTATTTTCACTGTTACAGTCTTGTGTCAACTTAGCTAAATAATACCTTACAAAAATATTTCAGTACATAATTTTTGCCTCAGATTCAAAATAGATTTCAAGCACCTTCATGTCATCTTCAGTGGAAACGTGACATTTTTGGGCCAATAGCTACAATACAAAAGCATTTCTCATTTAGAAACAACAGAAACTCAGCGGGTGAGGGGAGAGGTCAAAGAGGGAGCTGTTGCTATCGAGTAACCCTGACCAAAAGCGACCGTGCCACATGTCTGATTTACCACTTCTGATACCTTCTCAACACCCAACAAGCCACATCTACACCTTAGGAAGACGGAAGGAGCAACGAGCAGCCATCCAAGATCACAGTACGGCACTGCTAATTCACTAGCAAGAAACAGAACAGTACAAATAGTTGGTTTGGGAATATTTTGGCTGCTTAGCAGTAGGTTCACTTTAAAAATGAATTTATCTGTGGAAGAATACAGGAGGTAGCCTTTAACTGCATCTGCTTGATACTAGAGAGTATCACAAAACCACCTTTTGTAGTGATTTGGCCAAGCCATTACATTCATATTAACACTTCAGGCAAAGAAACAACACAGAAAAAGCAACTAAAACACACTAAATGAGATAAAACTGATTAGGTGCCACACCGAGCACACATAACACTCCTCTCCCCAACCTTGAGATTAAAACCATCTCAGTTGAATGCATCTTTCCAGTCATTAACCCTCAGAAACAGAAGGCAAAACTTGCTGTTCTGCATCCTAATGCTAAACAATGGGGCTGGAGTTTGGGTCTCTCCTGTTTCCAAGGGTTACAGAAGCAAAAGGCAACTACTGATGGAGAGGAGATCAATGGCTTTCTCATGCGGGCAATCAGAGACACAACACTATTTCTTAGTTCAGAGCACTGAAACATCCACTGCACTCAACAGTATCACACCCATGGAGGGACAGAGAGCAAGACATTGCAACTTGGATCCCAAATCCCTAATATTCCACTGATTTTGCCACACAGACCAGTTCTTCATATGACACAAGAATCAGATGCTGGAAGAAGCACGGAACACGTGTGACAGCTACAGTTGATAGTATGGACATTACATTAATGCTATAAGTTATCTAACAGTGATATCAAAGATTGGCATTTAAACATTGCACAGATAACAAGCACATTGATGGCTTAAAACCTGTCCTTGTATCTTTACAGTGTGGGAGAAATGTGCATAAAGAAAGAAGAAATACTTTATAAACTCAGATGAACCCTAAATACTTCCACTGTAATATAGCAACTGTGCCCTTGGATTCATTCTATGATGCAAACAGAAAGTATAACAACATTTAAAACCCAAAGCTCATATCTCAATACTGGAAAATATGGCAGCATTCCAAGAAGCAAGAACAACAAGGAATGGTATCCACAGCATTTCAGTATTTGCTATACATAGCATTATTTACAGTATGTCAAACAGCTACAGCAGATGCAAAAAAGAAGTCTTACAGTAAAAAGGGAGTTTAAAAACAAAATAATCAGTGCAATTACCTTTTACTTGAAGTTTTCCTTAGAAAAGACTGCATGTATGCATCAAGAAGCATGTTATCAAATGTAATAGAAAAGTAATGAAACAATGTACTGCCCTGCATTAGAAACTGAGAAAGCCACATTGGCAGGATCAATACATAAGAAGAGATGCTACTGTAGGAGAAAAGTATTAAACAACTAGGAAAAGAATGCGATTTTCTTACATTGGTATCAAGTGTGAAAAATACTAATGAGAACTTTCCTTACATTCCTTTAGTTAATGTGTAAAAGAGCTCTTCAAAAAGAAAGAAGTCCCTTTGGGCCATGTATGCCACCAGATGCTCAACTTAGTTACATCCAGAGGCAAGTGTGTCCATCTCAATCTCTAAAGGTCCCAGTGCTGCATTTCTAGTACTTGTGGTCTTGAATAAGCATGAAACAACCTGTTCTCACTTCAAATACCAACATTCTTCCTCAAAAAGAAACAGGTACAGTAAGAAAACCCTACAACAATCCATTCTATTTGGCTGGGGGATGTTAACACAGACCTTCCTCCTGCCCTTGCTCTCAGTTAAATTCCAGCGATTCACTGGCATAAGAAATGTTGGGGGTTCTACAGGGGAGATGCAGATGACCACTGTATTTGAGGAACCTACTGCTGCAGTAAGGACAGCAGCACTGGCAACAAGGTGCAAAGGCCTCCTGATCTTCTGCTGAACAAAAGCCTTTGTGCATGTACATCTGACTTGAGGTAAAAGCTTCAGAAGCCTCTTAACTCAATTAGAAACTTCAGTCTTTTCAGAAGGCAAGTGGGCACACAAGAACCTACCCTTCAGGAGCTGAAATGGAAAAATCCTTTTGGAAATAGGATCTCTTTGTCTTACTTGTAAAAGTGATCCACTAAGATGTGAACAAGTTAAAAACGGACAAGGGCCATGGGAGTTACTGACAGAGTCAGAACTGAAGTTAAACCTTCACAACCTTTTTGCTTTTACAATCAGGACACATTGCCTGGGGGCCTGGATGAAGTATTTATTAGGATTTCTTGTTTTAAGCATAAACTGCCTGTAAATTCTCCACACTGGCTCCAGCAGGTTAAGACCTTTCCCTAACAACTGCAGCAAACAACAAACTCACCCAAAACCCAACAGATCTAGAAAGGAGGAAGTTCATGTGCCAGAGCTTTGGAAAGATGGAATATCATTGATTGTGATTCAGCAAGCCAAATATGACTGCTGAAACAGTCTAAACCACACCAAGCCAGGAGGAGCTCAAACAAAAACAGGTGGTCTCACGCCATACATCAGTGCATAGACACACACTAGAAGTGTTAAGATTGCATAGGGCTATCTTGAATGCCAAACTCATACAAACACAAAGGCAAATCCACCTACTTTCAGCATTTCACAACAGGACGTTTCCTCCTAAGGATCAACTCAGCTGTTCCCCAGTGCTAGAAGAGATGAAGTGGATACCTTATTCTTCTATTCAGCCACAGGAGCAGAAAGTTCCAAACCCAAGCAAACAATTATTGTGTAATGTTTTGTACATAAGATAAAAATAATAATAAAAAGGGACATTTTTAAAGTATATTTTGTTTGTTGATACTATTTTTCACCTCCCAAAAAGGAGCTGCTGTTGCCACACAACCCCATGCTTCAGAAAGACTCTTTGGAGATGGCCCCGTGCCCAAAGCAGGTCTAGTGAACTGAGACTGTGCCAGGACCCATCCAGGCAAGTCTGAGCATCTCTGAAGACAGAAATTCCACAGCCAACTTGGAATCTTGGAATATTTTTTGTTTCAACAGTGTTACCATTTCCATAAAAACCAAGATCAGAGAAAACTAAACCCATAGCAGGCACTCAGTTCATCCCTCAAGCACACTCCTTTAAAACAAAAGAAATGGCATGGTGCTGGCAGTGATCACTTTATCCATCACACTGCTCACGCCTGCATGGGAAATAAGGTGGTTTTGTCACTTCTAAGCACCAGGACAACCTGCACCAATGGCTGAATTCAAGGACAAGGTCATTGCCCGGAACATAAAGAGCAGGAGGAAGGCAAGGAATGAGGTCCTGCTCAGCACTCTCTTACAATGGAAGTCATGCAAGGGATGATTAAAACCCCAACTGCCAGAGGGTAACGCACATTTGGTTATTGCTGACCTGAGCTGCATAGTGACTTAGTGGTTATAATTACCTCAGCTGCGACTTCAACAGCAGGAATGTGTGTGAGATAGAGACATCTTGAGCTTTGTGTTTACCTGAGATACTGCTGTTCTTACAAGACACATGGGAGGTAAGAAAGAAAAAGACCCTAAGAATATGGGTTTAGGTGTTCTGGTAGGGTTTTTGGCAGGAGACACTTTTGAATATGTAATTTATACTAAAAGCATTCCCAAAAAGGTAGCTGCTGGACTTAGAGCACACTGTATTTTTCAAAGCATAAACTTTATCAGTATGTTTTTAGAAAGGCTTTAAATTATCCACTAATTCACCACTTGCAGGGGAAGGAGGAGAGGGGAAAGAAGGGAGAAATCAAGCCATAAAGAATTAGCAGTATTAAGAGGATTAAAACAATTGTAAAAGTCAAAAATGTGCTTAGCCTGAAATGCATAGAACCATCCCAAGTTCTTCATGCTCGGGGAAGGAAAGCTACATAAAACTCCTTGTTTCCAAGAGCATACACAGACAATGGCTACTCTCAGATTAAGTGTCTGCCTAATACTTCTTTTCTCACAACAAGGAGCTGCAACAAGTATTCCAGCCCAAAGACTGCATCCTGAACAGGATGCAGTGAACTCCACAGTCTGCTTGAGAGATAAGATTTGAGGTCAAGACAGATTCTGCCCTCCTCACCCCGTCTGACCACCTGCGTAAGTCATTTACTACTCCAGATCTGCACAGAGAGGGCAGAGGAGAAGGAATTTCACATCCAAGAGGTCTCTGCATAACAAACATCAAATAAACTAAATGGAGTCTTAAAAGGGTTGAATTTTTTCCTATTTGTTAAGAATAATTCATATAAAAAAATAATTCTTATATAAAACTCTGCCAAATTAAAATCTTCACTGAAGTATGAAACCTCTCAAGCAAGCGCACAGAGAAGTACAACACATCCACCATGGAAAGGCTGGAACACAGAAAGACAGACAATGTGACCTGGAATTTGCTTTCTGTTATACCAGCATTTAAACTCTGGATTTACATTTAAAACCTGGATTTACATAACTATGACCAAGAAGAAAATCTGAACCAGCAGCCTAATCACCAAGTTAGAATAATACAATGAACCTATTAATAGGTTTTACAGTGTTATTTCACCTAAACAACACTGACAACCAACACAGAAGGTGAAGATCTGACCTTGCACAAAGTTATGTACCTAAAACTCTTTATGCAGCAAAGGTCGGGCATTTTCTAGCTTATTCAACAGCAACTGGTTAGAGTTTATCTGCTGTATGGCACAGACCTCTGTACTGGTTAAAGCTACTCGCCCGTTTGAGTGGCTAGAGGTAAATGTATTCAAAACAGTGACTGAGCATCTGCTGAGAGAGAAGGGAAAAGGTGAAGCAAAATGGATCAGTGGAAGAGAATGACGTGTAAAACCTGCCTCATAGCACGTTACTTCAGTTATCTAAGAAAATAAACAAAATCAAGTCAGCATAAACAAGTTCCTTGGGCTTCTTCTGTTTTCTGCTTGTGGCATCATCATTAGTGCAATGGTTTACATATGTATTATGGTTTGTTATGAATCCAGTGTGCAAACTAACAGAAGCGTTTGTCTAACAATGATCAGTTTTAACTAATGCTTCTCCTAAGAGAATGCCAAAACTCTCACATTTACTATTGACCTTATGCATAACAAAGAGAGTTTCACCTCCCTTCATAAGTAAACTTCAGTTTCCTAAGATTTCTCTTTACTGCATAGATACTGACTTCTGTCTCAATCACAGTGAGCCACTCTCCTCTACCAGAGCTCCTGCTTCACCAATACTCAACATATAAATAACATACAATTGGTTTGTGCTTGAATGAATGTAGAATGTTGGTCTCGTGTGCGTCTCTGAACTGCACAGGTACAACCTGCTGTGTCGCGTGCACGCTTAAAAAGCCTTTCTACAAGTTACAAGCTACACAATATACACTGCCTGGATCTCTGAACCCTCCCAAAGTCGATTGCATATTTTTGCACTTGAAGAGTAATGTCCCCACGATAACATTTTCATTTCCAAATCCAAAGCATTCTTGATATGTTAACAGAAGTATAATGAGCACTCCTTAGTAAATAAAAATAAATAATAGCATCTAGTCTATCACATTAATACTGTGAAACATATATAAAATTTACATTAACTCAAACAACAGTGAAAAAGGATTGTACTGTATTTCTCACCACAGACCCGTATTCTTTAGAGACTTTGGAAAGGTAAGTGTCACAGTCCTGGATGACAAACCCTAACGTTAGCTGTCAGTGTGATTCTAAAAAACTCCTTACAAATCAGGTTTTCAATGGCACATTGTCTTTTGCCAATCCAAGTGGACCTATGAAAAGCTTAGGTACGAGTTCAGTCTTTGCTTTAAAATTCTTCTTTAAGTCTATGAAAAACATTTTCAAATGCAGCACAATAAAAAACATTCAAGAACAAGCTTCAGAAAATACATTTGCCCTTAGACACACAGAGCAGGATCTTTGTAAGACAGTGAAAACCAGGATTTTGTCACTCTTTTCTTTTGAAAAATAACAATTTTGGAAATGCATCCAGAATAATCAAGGCTTCATCAAGAGTCCAAAAAAAAAAAAAAAAAATAATAATGCTTTGCTTTCCTTTGTATTAAAACCTAATTCCTGGTATTTTAGCCCAAACTCAAGTATGAATGAGATCTTTCCAAATTAGTTAAAGCGATTCAATGAATAGCAAACTGAATGAGGAGGTTTGGGGGTTGGTTTTTTGTTTTTTCCCTAAGCCCTGAGATCACAGCTCTTGATTCAATTATAAAATAAGGGTCTGTTTTATAGCAAGCAGCTTAGAGACTTTTGGCAAACCACATTTCTAACAATAGTGGGGTTTGGTACAAGAACGCAGTTCATAATCGAGTCTGAAATTCTGGACGGAAGGCTTGCTTGTAAATGGGAAAGGAAAAGAATTCAGATGCATCACTCATTGCTGGCTGTCACTGTAGCTTGGGCAACTGTTGGTCTAAGTGCAGCTGGTCTCATGTGAATCCAACTCTGTACTGTACTGAGTTGCTAAACATTAAAACATGTCAAGCAAAGTACATAGTGCGCAACGTGTCCTGATGGACTTGAACTGCTTTAGCAAGTGCTTGATGATCTCTGCCATTACTCTGACCGGAGGTGTGGCTTCCTTCAGCACTGCAAGAGAACGGGGGGGGGGGACAAAAAGGTTGGAGGGAAAAGAAACCCTATTTAATTTGCCTGTCCTTGCATGTGGTGGTGGTTCATTCATTTGTTCTGAATAGAATGGTCAGAAGTTAATGACCCTTAAAACACCACTGAGGTTCTGAGAGCAAAAGAAGCACAGAAGCAAATGGAACATTTGCCTTTTTCCACAGTTAGCATTCAGTGGTAAGACCAAATCTACGCTCGAACTGCTAACTGAGGATACTACTGACCCCAGAATGAACAAGCCCACCTCCTTCCTGCTTCCTTTCCAATTCTGTTATATTTCAAAACTATGTAACTTACCTATCGTGTTCTTTATCCACCAGATGATACCGGGCTCTGAAGGCAACCAGATGAGCATAATATGCTGGTGCAGGGATGGAAACAGAACGGGTACAACGTACATACGTGTGACACAGCTGATAGGTGAGAATCTGCAGTTCATCTGAAGAGAAACGATTGTCATCCCAGAGGACATGGTAATGAGAAGGTCTGCTTGTTCCCTGAAGGCAGATCACACACAGGATGTCAGCATTTCAAACACAGCTCTTTGTGTTCCCACCTCTGCAGGACAACTGCAGCAAAACCAGACCCGTCCTCAAAAATCATGTGTGATCAATTCCACATCCTTCAGCAAAGTTTTGCTTTAAAAAGTGCCCCCCACAGAACTTATCCCTTTGCATTTCTAGATAGGATTGCGTTTCCAGGGATTTTATCCCTGTTACTGAAATTAAGTGATATTATGGAACTGAGCTTTCGTCTTGTAAACTCAACTTTGACAAAAAGCCATCATATAAAGTATCTTTAGGCAAAATATTAACAGCTCACAGCAATCTAACTTGTGACCCTGTTGACAGTTAAATTTCAATACTCTGGATAAAAGCATATTCAGTACTGTTGCTGTTTACTAGCTTCTGTTCCTGACTGGGAGGAGGAAATCACAAGAATACGTGAAATTACAATGGTGCTGTCTAAATGTAGTTGTTTCCTAGGAACTGGATGCACATTTCAAGTGATTTTAATGCAAGAGGCAGCTATGCAAGATAGTCCAACTACCTCCGACCATTCAAAGCAGTACATAGACAGGAGAGAAGCACAATAAACTAAATGCACAGGGGATGCTTCATAACTGCTTAGTTTCATTGTTTCTGTTAGAGTTTAATCATGACAGAAGAGCGCTGTGGATGGCACAGAAGCTGAAACACACACATGAAAGTTGTACCCTTAGTCTCCTGTGCAAAGAACACAGAAAATACTACCAACCAGTGTTTGAAAGTTACCATCCCACACAAAGTGCTGTACCTGAATACCAGCGTGACTACACAGGTAAAAGTCAAACTCGGATGGATGGGTGATTTTTGTGTCCACTGTGGTACCAGCCGGAATGTTTCCACTTTTTCCAACCTGTGTGAACAGAAAATGCCAAGACAATAAGGCACACACAGAGTTTGTCCTTTGCAGCTGCAGAGTAAGGAAAGACCACAAAAAAACAAAAACGGTGAAAAGCAAAATGAGACAATGAGCAAAACTGAAATAACTCAAGTTTTGCTCAACTGAAAACCTGGAGTCTCTACTATGGAGGGGAAAAAAGAGCTGCAAAACCTTTTTAGAAGTTACCCACGGATTAGCTTTTCTGATTAATGTGAAAAGAATTTCCTGCAACTCATTTGTCAATTTCTTTTCATCTTCCTACCCCAGGACAGGTTATTCCCCTCTAACTTTTCTTGTTTATACCTGAAAGAGGACAGCTGTAAGACAGGCCTCCTCTTCCCTCAAAACCACTTTACTTAAAAGCAGAACTTTAAAATACTCTTTAAATCAATTTAACAACTGTTATCATAGTATGTTATCAATATAAAAACCACCTTCATGGCAGCATTTAAAGTTACTATTGCCTTGAAACCTACTGGGCTTCAAATGCTCACAGAGAAGCCTGACACAAGGAAGAACAACATGAAAAAACTCATCTGTGAAAAGAGGTTTGCCATTGGAAACTCTTCACTTACAGCAATGACTCCATCCCAGACTTGAGGAATCTCCTCGCATCAAGTAATTCTACATGTACTTCACACAGATACAGTAACAGCTGAGAAACACTCATGAAACCATTTGAGATTTTCAGTACTACAAATAATGTACTGGTACCAAAGGTGATACCAAAACAAACTCCACATGTCTGACATAGACACGCAGGATACCTTAAAGGTAGCAATAATGGAAAAGAAAGTGTCCTCAAAGTGTAGGGTTCACCTTACCTAACAATTTGTCTACTGTGCAGGTGTCTACACCTGCTGGTAACCCAAGAGTACCTCTCTAGTCAACAACAACCAAACCAGTGAACTTACTAGCGCTGGAATCACAAGAAATGTGCCTTAAAGTGCAGTTGGAAATAATACACAGATCTCCATTTGCAACCAAGAGTGCCTACAACTCCAGATGCAGACATCTGCATTATAAACCCTTCACCACTCAGATTAATCTCAAGCCTTGAGGATCTTCAGACAGTAGAACAAAGGAAAAGCAGCCTGAAAAATCTGATAAACTTAAAGGCTGGACAGACTTGTTGAAAAGCAAATCCTGCTGATGGTTCATAAAAGCTTCTTACCAGTTTATTATATGGGACACAAAACAAAGGTTTTCCTTTCCAGATAGAAAGATCTCACCCACTGTATTATGTAGTTTTTCAAACAAGTCTCTTACTACCTAAACAAGGAGTGAGTAACAGGGAACTTGGCTGCCTGCTAGGTACTTGCTGGTCCCAATTAGAACATACCCGTTCATTTTTATCTGTACAGAAGAGTCTGGTGTGATGCCTTTTCTGCACAACTATGAAAGTAATTCCAGGCTGGTAATCCTTTTCTAGTTTAATGCATGCTTCTCTGATAGCCAGCAACTCATGATGGAGGACCTGAATCATAAACACAAAGATGCATGATAAATACGAAAGATAGTTATCTCTTACTCCTATTTATCTGCAGATGACTCTTATTTATCATGTTCCTTCCTCATTGTCACTCAGTAATGAGATGTCAAAGCATGCAGCATCAAACCTTCATCTCTTCACTTAATGAGAACAAATTAAATCACCAGTTTCCTGAGCCAGGCAAAGAGCTGGCTCCATATTTGTTCAGCTCCAAGCACAAGGCTTGGACTAATAAGCTGCATGTCAAAATCTTCTTAACTGCCAAATACAAATGAACATTTAATTAGGCTGGTGAATATACAACAGCCTCATTATTTTTCAGGCTAGCACAAGGGATACAATCCAGAATTGCTCAACTATGTGCTCTTTCCCAGCTTTGTGAAGTCTCCGGCAGGACTGCAGGCATCAGTAAGAATGGAGAAGGGGAAGGCAATAGAACAAAAAGCAGTTGTTTGGGATTTGGGTTAATTATAAAGTAATCACTGAAAAAAAGGGGGAAAAAAAAAAAAAAAAATCAAAAGTTCATACTAAGATTATTTTATTAATTCAAGTTTACCAAGTGATCTTTACTTCCTTCCCCTTGGATTTTGAGAAATTCACTAAATTCTCTAAATTTACACATAAAAATACAGGAAAGTGTATGTGAATATCTTTAAAATTTACAGAATCACAGAATGGTTTGGGTTGGAAAGGACCTTAAGATCATCCAGCTCCAACCCCTTGCCACGGGCAGCGATGCCTCACACTAAACCATGTCACCCAAGGCTCTGTCCAACCTGGCCTTGAACACTGCCAGGGATGGAGCATTCACAACTTCCTTGGGCAACCCATTCCAGTGCCTCAGCACCCTCACAGTAAAGAACTTCTTCCTTGTAACCAACCTGAACTTGCCCTGTTTCAGTCTGAACCCATATAGGAAATATCTCATAAAATATGGTACTTGTAAGCAAACAAAAGAATTACAAGAATTTGTCGAGTTTCATCAGGAATGAATTAAAAGTGACAATGTGAAAATACAGCATTTACTAATCCTGGTTTAAAAAATAGGAAAAGTAGCTTATACTTTTCATTTAAAAATAGTCCAAGTTCAATGGGATACAGTTGGACTAATGTATCTTGGACAGGTCACAGATACTGAACATAACTTGAATGCTAGAAGTAGACTTGATCATTTGTAATTTTGCAAAGGGAAGAATTTCAAAGGCAAAATATTCCAAAGGGAAATAATGCAAACTGAGGTATCATTTTATTATGCCATGACTTTAAAGGAGGAAAGCATTAAACACAAAGCTCGTGAAAGATGTGAAAGCAGTTTCCCTGCTCTGCTTGGTTAGAATGCAAGGAATTTGTAGAGGGTATACTTCTTTTCAGAACTCCGATTACATAAAGCTACATTACTACCAGAAACCTACATAATCAAAACCTCAGCAAGAAAAACCTAACCTGCTGAAACTGCCCCTCGGAAACACCATCTCTGTAGAAGATGATACGAGTTGGTTTAAATCGAGTTGATTTGTAGAACTGAATAAGCAGCTCCCTGACCATGGCAGCCAAATCCTGGATGATTTCTTGGCGGTGCTGCTGGACCCGAACAGTGGCACAGTATCGGTTAGGATGAGCATCCATGCTTCCTACAACCTGTTGGAGAACATGCTTAGTATCAAACCATTCAAAGCACTTTGTTAAAGGTATTTCATGAAGGTAAGTGCACTCGCTTACTAACAGTATCGTGTAAACTAAGTGGTTGACCTAGCAAAGATGGAGTCAAATTCACACTCTGCAAGTCAGTTAAAACAGACACTGCCTGCCAAGGGAAGGCTTTTCAGTTCTTTGTGTATTTAGCACCACAGATAAGACACTGCACATACCGTCACCAAACATCTTCATTATTCAATAAGCCAGAGCAGGCACTACAGGTGTTTTAACATCATGCAGTCAAAGGCCATTCCCCAGAGATTTTCATTCCCAGCCTTTCCAAGAGATTACTGCACATTTTGTGTTATGAGGAAGCTTGAATCACCTAAAACTACAACTAAGCCAACCCAGCTCCCCAGCAGTAATGGATAAAGTCTTAACATTTTTAACTGCTGAATAAGCAGATTTAAACAGGCACCAACTCATTACTGTTGCTGATAAATAGCAGCTAATAGAAAAGCTCCTCTGTGTAGCAGCAGCCCAGGCATTTTACAAGCTACTATACACATGTAAGGAATTAGTATTGGAGCAAGTTCTCTGAAGTTCATTAGATCCCTGCAGAAAAGTCATTTATAACACTATAACTGGAGAGAAGAAATGGACCACAAAAGAATTGAAACCAATAAAATGCATTGGAGATGAACAGCAGGACAGAGCGGGGGTTAAAGATCATTACACAATTTACTCACTGCAGCAATGGAAGGCTTTTTTCCATCTCCAGCTGGAGGATGAGTTACATCTGCACCAAGGAATATGACGGGCTGTTGAAACACTGGTGGTCTGATCAAAGAGAAAGGAGACTTGTAAAAGCAGCAAAGCTTATGCTTAATAAAGCACATTATAAACAGGTAAATTACACTTTATACCCTTGCAGTGAATTAGTCAAGAATTTGCACATCCAAACTGGCCTTGACATTGTAGCAATTACTTTAAAAGTAGATTATTCTGAAGAAAACTATGCTTTTCCCAGAGAAGCTGTGGCTGCCCCATCCCTGGCAGTGTTCAAGGCCAGGCTGGACGGGGCTGGGAGCAACCTGCTCTAGTGGAAGGTGTCACTGCCTGTGGCAGGGGGCTGGAACTGGATGATCTTAAGGTCCCTTCCAACCCAATCCTATGATTCTATGACGGTTTTAAGCAAACCTTTAAGACATCAATCACTGCATCAGGGGTAGAACACCAAAAGACTAGACTGGGAGTTTTAAACTTCAACTCTATTCCTTAATACAACAATTTTAAACAAGAAATCTTAGGCCAGCAGAATCTGTGTATGTGGGTGTGCGGGAAACAGTGATGTACATTCAGCTGTTTTCAGACCTTCTCTAAAAAGGCATTTGAAGGTAATTATAGCACTGGAACTCACAATGCAATTATACAAATAAAAAGCTGTTCTGCTCCCATCCCCTCAACCAACAAAAAATAACAGAGCTCTGGTTTAAATACCCCAATCCTGCAGTTTTCCAGAATGCCCAGGTATGGTGTGTAGTGGTGCCATTTTTCCCCCCTTAACTCCATTTTCACAAATGCAGTTTCTTGGTATAATGAACATAAATCACCTTTCTGGCCACATTATTACCGTCAACACACGACACTTAACAGAGGCCTTATGTTTATGAAAAAGGAGCATAGAACTACTTCTATGATGTGTGTTTCTATTTTGTTTCCACAGCAGTATCTTTAGCTCCTTTCGGAGAAACAAAACTAAAACCAAAGACCCAAACACCCCACTGTGCCTTGCTCTAATTCATGCTCTGTAATATGAGGATTTTATTTAGCAGGAGCACACAACCCAGGCTGAGTATATTTAGCTCAAGAAACGGGATTTAACAAACAATATATATATCCCTCCTGATACCATGTTCTTCTTTTTCCTCCCTAACTTCTTAATTTCACCTTCTGGCAAGCCTAAGTATACTGAAGTGAAACTTTGCTTATCTGGGCCAAGCAGAACACTGACTTCTTTAAAACAGGCTCCCAAGAACGATGCCGCAGATCCTACCCCAAGCTCCCTCTACTTACTGAAACGCAGCGATTGTAAAATGCCATCTTTTTACTGATGTAAAACCTAGTTGTTTGCTTTGATTCAAGTGTCTATCTCTTTATGCACGGCTCGTCTGTCCTGCATAGGCAAAAGCTGTTACTTTGTTCATTCTTCCATTAGGATTTCTTGTCACTGATTTTTCAGTAAAGCTTTTAATTAGTTTCAGTTTAAGAACATTTGATTTCAGACAAAGACTAAATCTGGTTTGTGTATCAACAGCAAGGTCCCTTCTGTTAATATTTCACTCCCACCTATATGCAGGACTTCAGTGACATGTCAGATATGCAATTCAGTAGTATCAAAGCAACTTCATGGAATGTAGTAACAGTATAACTAAGACTTATCAATGCAATACTAAGAAATTGCAAGGCAAACTGAACCTGGAAACCAGTTAAAGAGTTTTCTGCTCCCAGCTTGTTTTTTAAATGTCTATGTAAGTGAAGACATACAATAAAACAAAGAATCTTGACCACAAGCTATAAAGTAAAAGGCACTTCTCCGTTTGCTTCTGGAAACTCAAGGCAAGTAAAGCATCACAAGCGTTTCATTCAAGTGGAAGCCGTACACTCCAATGGTCAGACTGAAATAACAAATGTCAACTGGAACACGTATTCCTCTCCAGTCTCTGTAACCCAAGAGTCACGTAAACCACAGCGCTATGGCTACACATGAAACACGCAGTTATCCTAGTACGACCTGTGTTCTCTTTATGCTGCAACTCCCCCTTCCTCTCTGACAGCCAGCTTACCTTCCCTGTGGCAGTAGAATGTTATTCACGCCTCCTAGCTTGACATTGATTTTCAAGCAAAGGTTGGACAGAGTCTGTGGCGTTGTTCTTTGCACGTTTTTCATCTGGACGCACTGCGTAGCCATCCCCAGCACCGTGTCACCAACACGCTTCACCTCCGCTGCAGAACAAATTACGACCAATAAATACTTGCATATGGCAAGACAAACAACACAAGAGACCTTCAGTGACAATGAACTACCCACAGAGATTTAGCAAAGGGGTCTTTAAGCTTAAAGAAACAAGGAGAAACATAACCCCCAAACACAGCCTTCAATGAACCTCCCTCCTGCTCCACCTGCCAACAGCACAGTCACTGGGTCCTAAATATAATTAAAAGGCACCAGTGGCTTATTTTAGCTATGATTTTTCTTTAAATGACACTAATTGTAATTTTAGAGTAACAGTGTTTTATTATGGCATGGAAAAGCCTTTGCCAATGGAGCTGGTAATGTGAAAAGTATGATGATGATAAGCACTTGTTTCATTCTGAAACACCAGACCAGTAACACAAACTCCATATTAATGTGCTAAGTAACATTCAGCCAACAAGTTTATCAGTTCACCCCTTGCAGAAGAAGTGGCCACTTCACCAAAGGATGGCCCATAAAAACTCCAACAGGAACTTATTAAGAACTTTACTGTTCAAAAAGTCAAAAGAAATCCTATTGTTAACAACAAAATTAAGGCTTAAAGGCTTTAAAAGAGCCATACTCAGAAGACATTTAGGCTCCAAGACAGGCTTAGAAAAGATACAGCCCCTCCTCTGGCAACAGGAGATGGAAAGAGGCTTTCTGAGGAACAGGGTGAGGAGAGGAGAAAATACAAGACTGTGGCTATAGGAAGAGCACACAGGGAGAAACACAGGGAGAACACAGGGAGAAAACAAAGAGAGATGATTAGAGGGGGCAGAAAGAACTGTAATTAAAGATAATGACAAGGAAAGCAGATGCGAGTGGTACCACATCCTCTTAGCGGTTAAGTAAAGAGTCCCCTTTTAATGCCAAGCAGGAAAAGTGAAAATGTCATTTTGCACTGAATTTCTATTGAACAAATTAGAGAGGAGCCACCTGCTTTGCAAGGAAGCTTCCTTCTTAAACCTCTCTTTTCATCTTAGGTGAGGTAATCTTGGGAAAAGAAAGTTAGGAAATTATTTTCTATTGTATTAAATTGGTGAGGGATGGGATAAACCAAATCTGCAGCTGCTTGTTAGATCTGAGCCATCAGAGAAGCTGTCCATGAAGCTACAGGAGAAAATAGTGGACGGTGCTGCAATTGAGCAAGCTAAGTGGAAGGAGGAGGAAGGCAGGATAGGAAACCAACCAATCATGCTATAGTAAAAGCTAGCTGAATACCAAAATGCATGGTTTATCTAAAACATATTAAAACCTATGTGTATGTGCTATGTAAAGTGCCGGTTTGCCTCCACAAAGACCAGCTGAAGTTGCTGAGTTTTTACCACCTGATCCTTATAACCCAAGAGTTAAAAAACCTGAAAGAATAGGAAAAGGAAGTGATTGACACAAATCTTCTCTTTCACTCAACTTCTTCTGACAAAGGGTGATGGCATGAGTAGGCAAAGAAGTTCTAAAGGCTACATAATTCTTGAGGTCATTACTTCTTCAATCACTTGGAATTTTGAGCACACAAGTTACAGAAAGTATATTTTAATCCAGGACGTATCAATTGAATCCATTTCACAAAAGCCCTGCTTTAGCTTTCTCCCTCACTGCATCTCAAATGCAGCCAACAGGAAGAATGTGGAAGAGCAAATTAAAAGCATAGACAAAACTAATGAAAAGAATTAAGAACTTCATATAAAACATCACACAGCACAAGGAGAATAAAAATCATTTATAGCCCATTCCCTAAATGGAATTGATGTAGTTAAAATAAACTTCTCTCATTCAAATACTTCCCAAAAGAGACACAAAGTTGTGTCTGAAACACACACACAGGATTTGCACTTACTGACCATAGACTGGTGTTTTTCCTGGCAAAATTACTACCACGAGCTGCAACCCAGTGTAAGTGTTCTTGAGGTGTCTGAACATGGGCTCCACACTGTCAGCTCCCTGGGCATATTTACAGAAGCACGGCTGCCCCTGGATTGGCATTCCTGCATCTCTGGAAATCTTCCTCAGTTGCTCTGTAAAGGACCTAAGGGATGGAAATGAACACATTTGATCCTCAGGTAGCAAAATTCACCTTGATTTTTGTTCTTATTTTTAATGGAACAGCCCTGTTAAACTTGCAGAGATGAGCTGTCCAAAAAGATGGGAATTTCCCCCAGTGCATCTTTAATTGACTATCCCTATGCAGTCCCCGAAGGAAAGACAGGGGAAGATGAGGAAATACAGACTATAAATGACACCATTACTAAAAACTTCATTTCCAAAGCAAATTCCACCTTATTTGATCTTTCTGTAGGAGGTAAGCTACTTTGTGCCAAAACACTGCAACAATGACCCTTTGGATGGCCTGCTCTACCATACTTCCACATGGTATCACCACTACCAAGATGTCTGGAGTTCCTCCTTTATTTTGTTGAGGAAACAACCGGCAGAAGTTACCAGCAATTGTGTCTCAGTGAACTGATCTAACATCAGTAATAATGCACAAGAAAACCTTGCTGGTTATCACACAAAAGGTGTGCTCTGGACATTTAGATGAACCTTCTCCAAGGATAGTGCAAATATAACTCACCCTCTGATGGAACTGGTCAGAAACAGAGACAACCTGGTTTTCATAGACTCATGGATTGGTTTCAGTTGGAGGGGATATAGAGACCATTCAGTTCCAACCCCCTGCCATGGACAGGGACACCTCCCACTAGACCAGGCTGCTCCAGGATGTCATTTTTAACATTCATGTATTTCATGGATGTTACATGGAATGCGTTTTAATGAAAGAAAGAGCTTGTTTTTCATGTTCCATCCAAAACAGATGAAACCAAATCTGGAAGTTTCATTCAACTATTCAAAGTCAACCAAACAACTAGTCCTACTCACCTTGCAAATGCAGCAACCTGCACATTACAGATACTCTAACAGCTAGAAAGTCGTAGACAATAGTTGGATTGCTTTTTAAAGCTTTCCTTTTAAGTAAGTTCTGCATGAATAAATCTATGCCATATAACCAGGAAAAGAATCTAAGACAACACATGTGTTACCTTTCACACTTGACAAATGCTTGGTGATAAACACCTATCATTACATCCTTTCTCTAATCTTAAGGTCTGCCCTAAGGCCTCACTGTCAGAAAACCTGCCACATAGTGTAAATTGCTTTTGGTAAGTCTGATATGGAGGATTTCATGGTGCTAGCATTGAAATCATAGTGGCATCATTCAAGGCAATGAAACAGAATCACAGAATATTTAGGGTTGGAAAGGACCTTAAGGTCATCAAGTTCCAACTCCCCCTGCCATGGGCAGGGACACCTCACACTAAACCAGGTCACCCAAGGCTCTGTCCAGCCTGGCCTTGAACACTGCCAGGGATGGAGCATTCACAACTTCCCTGGGCAACCCATTCCAGTGCCTCACCACCCTAACAGGAAAGAACTTCCTCCTTGTATCCAATCTAAACTTCCCCTGTTTAAGTTTTAACCCATCACCCCTTGTCCTATCACTACAGTCTCTAATGAAGAGTCCCTCCCCAACATCCCTATAGGCCCCCTTCAGATACTGGAAGGCTGCTATGAGGTCTCCACGCAGCCTTCTCCTCTCCAGGCTGAACAGCCTCAACTTCAAATAGAACTTCAAATAGAACTTCAGAAGCACTGTTAAAGATTGACTGCCATCCATCAAACAATTTAACAACTCACATGTTCTAAATAAGTGAGATTATGGTATGTCCATACATAATAAATAAGAAAATCACCATCTTATGAAAAACACTTACTTAAGATGAACTTCAGTGCACTGGCGCTGGGGAGCAAAGCACGCGATTGCCCAAACCTTTATCTCAATTCCAGTGTGAAACTGTTTATTCCTCATGTCCCAGACTCCTTGAACTGGTGTAGCAATTGCTTTATTCTGGAAGTGCAAGGAAAAAGAAAACTAAACACTAAGGCAAAAATTGATTCAAGCCAACATAAACCAGTCCTCCTTCTACTTCCCTCCCCCTAGTAGGCAACTTCCATTCTGAAGTCTTTGTCTCCACTACTCAAACATTCATCCTATCTTACAAAGTTCATTTTATCACTGTAGCAATCATTTTGCTGAAAAATAAAGCTCACATTATTCATTTTTATTGCTGATGGTTTTATTTGGTTATATAAATCAGCAGCAGGTAGAAATTACACACAGATAGCAATCGGATTCACAGTTGGTATGCAATGCTATTTCCACAGCGACTTTACAACCACTCAGTGAAATTTCCAGAGAGACTTTATCAGTCCTTTAAACATGACTAAGTAGAGGCAAACAGTGGTTTCATGCCATTCACACAACTCTATAGGAAAAATGTGAACAAGCTGACAAAGACAATCAGTTATTCAGCTTTGACCTGCACAACACTTTTCCTCTCTCCCATGAAGCAGACATTAGTTTGATGGGTTATCTCGAGGACAAGGGATATAATGAGACAACTGAAGTAACTCTGGTGATGTTAACTGCCTTACAAGGTAGCAGTATCCTGCAGATGTTTTAGACGAGTTCCCATGACGTCTGACTTCTCATTTGGCAGCAACAGCTAAAAGTTAGGGGTATTTTTCAGGACACCCACACAAATTTCATAATTCATTTTGCAAAAGGGTTGTGTCTCTTGAAGACGTTACCACCCCCATCATTCGTTTCCATCATTCATCTGACATTAAGCTCTTGTTCCCCTGGTGCCAGAACAGTTCATGAGATCACTCTATAATGCGAATCGTGCAAAGACTGCTGGGTTATCTTCACGTGTCAGTGAAGTAAGGTTTGAGCTAACATGCCCAATTTTGTCTGAAGAACTTTAGGTAGAAGACCACAAGATCCTCTCCCACTGGCAGTTTATGGAGGTAACAGTCTGATTTGTGCATCATAGAATGGTTTGGGTTTAAAAGGACCTTAAGATCATCCAGTTCCAACCCCCCAGCCATGGGCAGGGACACCTCACACTAAACCATGTCACCCAAGGCTCTGTCCAGCCTGGCCTTGAACACTGCCAGGGATGGAGCGTTCACAACTTCATTGGGCAACCTGTGCCAGTGCCTCACCATCCTCATAGTAAAGAACTTCTTCCTTATATCTAACCTGAACTTCCTCTGTTAAAGTTTAAACCCATTGCCCCTTGCCCTATTGCTACAGTCCCTTATAGGTCCTCCTTTAGGGGACCTATAGGGATGCTGGGGAGGGACTCTTCATTAGGGACTGTAGTGCCAGGACACAAGGGGTAACGGGTTAAAACTAAAGCAGGTGAAGTTTAGACTGGATATAAGGAAGAAGTTCTTTACTGTGAGGGTGGTGAGGCACTGGAATGGGTTGCCCATGGAAGTTGTGAATGCTCGGGGGGGGGGGAACGGACACCTATAAGGGACTGTAGCAATAGGGCAAGGGGCAATGGGTTTAAACTTTAACAGAGGAAGTTCACGTTAGATATAAGGAAGAAGTTCTTTACTATGAGGGTGGTGAGGCACTGGCACAGGTTGCCCAATGAAGTTGTGAATGCTCCATCCCTGGCAGTGTTCAAGGCCAGGTTGGACAAAGCCTTGGGTGACATGGTTTAGTGTGAGGTGTCCCTGCCCACGGCAGGGGGTTGGAACTGGATGATCCTAAGGTTATTTCCAACCCTAACTATTCCACGATTGTATAATGAAGAGTCCCTCTCTGGCATCCTTGTAGGCCCCCTTCAGATATGATCTAGAAGAGGTTCATCAGAAGCCTCCACAAATGATGTTATCCCAGCTATCAACCTTTCATCTTGCATAAAACCAAGACATGTTATAGAACTGACAGAAAATTCTGTTTCCTGAAGTTTTTTTGAAGGATACCACAATAGGAAGATCATGTTGGAAAGGCCACCTAAAAAGCCATTGTAAAAACAAAACCTGTGAGTAAATACTCCAATAGGAAGAGATGGCTCTAGAGAAAAACATGCTGACAGAGAAGATACCTGAAGCTAGTTCTCCTAAACACAGCTGCCACCCAGAACACACAAAACCAATGAGAAGTTCTGTAAGATTTCAGATTTGGGAGGAAAATAGGAACAGTAGTAATTGAAGCTGTCTCTGTTCTTCTCATACACACTGACTTGAACCATTATTCATAGATTTCTTTTTGCAACACACAACAGAACAGTGTGTGAAGGAAAAATACACACCTTTTCCTCCTAACTTTACCTTAAGGATTTTTAACCTTTCAGAAATTAAGAAGCAATTGAGGGAGATGCAAAATGGCCATTACATTTAAGGCCTTTCAAAGCTTACACTTAAATTCTAAACATTACGATGACTTCATATTCATTATCTCATCATATTCAACATAATTAATTTGAAACCACCATATTACAGAAGTTATCGCAGATTGCACACTATGTGTTCCACGTACCCTGCCTCCATAGAGGATGGAAGGAGGCTGCAGGACTCGACCAGTCACATCTGTCATTTCATCTTTGACCATGATTCCAAACTCACGAACATAAGGGTCAGTATTGAAACTCGCGCTCCGCATCTGAAATTACAACGGGATTAGACACCTCTTGCACAAAAAAAAAGTTCTTTTTATGATCTAAATCTGAGATAACCTGTGTTTGGGCACACACCCCTTATATATGGGTGATGCCACGCATCCAGAACCTCTGTTAACTCCACTTGGATACACGGATGCCTCAAAATTTTAAATAAAGCACCCAAAAAACCCCACTTAAAAACATTTTGTGAGAATGTATTTCTCTCACATTAATGGGCAAAGGCTTATAAAAACAAGCTCACAAGCTGTGCATAGTGCACAAACCATTCAGTATCTGCTAATGGCAATAAAATGAAGGCCGTTACTGTGTTTCACTCATTTTCATCAGACCACTCACCAATTTGCTAATCTCTTCTTGACGGTCAGGTGCTGATCTGGCAGTTGCTCGAATCATAGTGGAAGTTTGATTGTCAGTGAGTTTCTTTATGCATCTTTGTCCTGCCACTATGTTGCACACCTGAAACGTCCCCCCCCACAAAGGAAGTTAAAAAGCACAGTGTAACGGGGGGTTGATTTGTTGCATTCTTTTCATTGCTGCACTAGAGAATTTGGAAAGTTGGCTACTCAAAAATCAGCTTGTCAATAGTTGAGCCCTTTTCCCTCGGACCCCCCATTCTCCCAATACCAGTATTAACCAGAATAGTTCATGAGATCACTCTGTAATGCGGATCATGCAAAGACTGCTGGGTTATCTTCACGTGTCAGTGAAGGAAGGTTTGAGCTAATATGCCTCTGACCCCCATTCTCCCAACACCAGTATTAACCAGAAGTTTACTTGCCTCAAGAGGGAGGTATGTGTGTTTCTGCTCCTGTCCAACTTGTAAACATGGAAGGTGAGGATAGCGTAAAACTAATTTGTGCCTGTCCTTAAAATACTGAGCTACAGTGCATTCAACTGTTTGTCCATTCTCCTGCTGAAGTGGGAATCTGTTGGAAATCAAGTATTAAAATAAGACATTACTTCATGTAATTTCCCACACTTGTGCTGATAAATGTATTAAGCAAGTGAAGCTTACTGGAGATTAAACCTAATTTGTTGAAATCATAGAATGGTTTTGGTTGGAAGGGACCTTAAGATCATCCAGTTCCAACCCCCTGCTATGGGCAGGGACGCCTCACACTAAACCACGTCACCCAAGGCTCTGTCCAACCTGGCCTTGAACACAACTTCCCTGGGCAACCCATTCCAGTGCCTCACCACCCTCACAGTAAACAACTTCTTCCTTATATCTTAACCTGAATCTCCCCTGTTTCAACTTGAAACCATTCCCCCTTGTCCTGTCACTACAGTGTACTTCTAGAATTCAGATTCCATCACTGCCACTACTGTGTCTTCTAACAGTACAACAGCAGGCTATTTCTCTAACATTCTTGATACCTAAAGCTATGAATTAAGTTTCCTTAGAGCATGTGCCCTAGAGACAAAGATTAATGTTTCCTGCTTATCTGGGATATGTGTAGTACTACATTTTATGATACAGCATGCACAGGAAACAGCGAATCTACTGTGAGAGTTGCAAAAACCAATTCCTGCTTCAGAAATGCACTACTCTCTTTCTGTGCATCACAAATACTTCTGTATGTGCACACACATTTGCATATACATGCGAAGGGGCACACAAACACTGTTTCTTCACTGATAGCACAAAACAAAGCCCAGACAATTAAATACCAGGTCTAGATACTGATCAGTTATTTTCTTGTTATCCAGCTGTTATCCAACCCTAACCACACCATGAGTCTATGATTAGCTTGGCTCCTTACACCACTGGCTTGAAAATAGGAATAAATACCTCCATATACAAGTTATCTGTAAATCTCTGGTTAGTGACTGAAAACAAACATTACTTCCACAGGAAAAACCGATGGGTAATATCAAGATTAGAAAGCTTATGCCAGCTGGCACTGCTTTTCTACTCAATAGATCTGGGAAGCATCAGGTTACCAATAGTGCAACCCTGTTCTTCCAACGCTGGGGAAATCCATAAAGAAATAAGAGTAATCAAAAAACCCCAAACACCAAAAAACCAACCCCAAAGCAGCAGAGATTAAAACAAAGAGATTGGCTCAAACACCAAAGCATTTGTTCTAGAGTAAAACTAGAACAAAACCAGCAGCAACACGGAGTAAATACTTTGAGGTGTATTGTAAATATATTGACCAAAGAAAGCAACATTTCTCAACACAGCTTTTCCTATGTCAGTAAGGAACAGATACTTCTCTATTTTTCCAGATACCATTCTAATTTTCCCCAGGCCAGATACTTTTCTGGCCTGAGACTGACCATATGCTTACAAAGCAGCAAAATACTTTACGTTTGGTGACTTGCTGGACGTCTGGTGACATTGCACACTCTGTACTTTCTTTTCATCTGTCCACAGTGCGTTATCTCCACCTTCAGACCTACACATTGGAAAACAAGTATCACCATTTCTTCAAAATCAAGGTGTTAGTCCCCCTAAACTGCGACACCAGACCACGTAACTCTGCAGTAAAGCTCTTCACTATTTAGTACATCGTCTGAACACCAAAGAGTATCCCAAACAGAACTTAAAAGCCTAATGTATAGCTTTAACATTCAAAGCCCCTGAGCTTCAGCTAAAGTTCAACAAAGAGCTTTAGAGACAAACAAGACAAAACCCCACAGCTCCAAGAGCTCACAGACGAAGCAAAGTGCATTCTGTTAATTCCAACTCTGTACCTCTTAGGAAGCCCAGGATGGTGAAAGGACAAAAAGGGCACACAACCTCCTTGAAGCACACAGCTTGTTTATACTTTATGTCTAAACACGCGGTGCCTGCAAGACCTCCAACTACTGCAACCGACCCTGAACTAATGAGTCAGAGGGGGTGGAAATACCTATTCAGCCTCTAGGAGCCCAAGGGAATGAGGCCATGGGGCTTTACTCTTCATGAAGACAAACATCTGCTGCACATCCCACTGGCATAAAAGCCAAGCTCACCTGAAGGCGAATAACTTCTAGAGGAATAAATTATGCAGCCCAAACCAGCACAACACAGCTCCCCATGAAGAAGTGTTTCCAATTTACCACTACCCACAAGTATAAGCTTGAATGCAATGCTTTCATTTCTATTACTTTCATGCTCAGGCAGAAACAGATGTACGTGGACGGGATTAGAGATAGGAAGTTGCCATGTGTGGGAATATGAAAGAGGGGACTGTAGATTGGAATTCTTTACACATCTGCACGTGTATATAAACTCAGGCTGCTGCTGAATTTACCCTATCTGCCACAGGCACTGATAACTTCCCAAACAACGTATTAATCTTAGTGTAATTTGTTAGGGCTATGTCCTGGGTTCAGCAGTCATTTTTCTCCTTAGTAGCTGGTGCAGTGCTGTGGTTTTGACTTTCAGCCTGGGAACAGTGCTGATAACACCGATGTTTTTAGTTGCTGCTCAGTAATGTTTAGTTTGACCAAGGACTTTGTGAGCCTCATGCTCTGCCAGGGAGGAGGGGAAGCTGGGAGGAAGCAGAGACAGGACACCTGACCCAAACTGACCAAAGAGGTATTCCATACCACAGCACGTCATGCCCAGGATGTAAACTGGGGGCAGTTACCCGGAAGGGAGTGATCGCTGCTCTGGTCAGGGTGGGTATCAGTCGGCAGGTGGTGAGCAGTTGTATTCTCTTCCCTTGTTATTCCCCTTATCATTATTATTATTGGTGGTAGCAGCAGTGGTTTGTGTTATACCTTAGTTACTGGACTGCTCTTATCTTAACCCATGGGAGTTACATTCTTTAGATTCTCCTCCCCATCCCTTTGGGAGCAGGGGAGGAAAAAGGGGGAATGTGAGTAAGCAGCTGCGTGGCCTGAAACCTTCAATAATTTCATGTTTTTATTAATATCTCTAAATTCTGTAGCCCAGCATTTCATTAAAAGATAAACTGTGACCTCAGCTCACACCGAGCTCTGCTGCACACTGGAAATGGTTATTTCCACCTGAAGAATGGAAATCCTCGTGGAAAAAACACCACCACCACCTGGCAATTCAGTGCCTGATTACTTTGGAAAACAGTTACAACCTGTACAAACACAGGATCTATTTATAGTTTTCTTGCTAACTTCTAATTGGGTAAACACGGTTTTGAGGACATTTTATGGCCACAAGGAAGCTGCAGGATAGAGTTAGAGCTTGGTTTTCTCTTTTAACGTCCTTTCTATCAAGCACATCATGAAGGAAAGACTGATTTTTCAGAAGAAACCTTTAGTGAACAAAACCAGAAAGATCCTTTTCTCCTACTCTTTGATTCAGTCATTACGTATTAGAATAACTTACTTTTAGAATTAAAGTTACGATTAGCATAATTTGCTTCCAGGAGAGCATATGTATGAAATACCTCAGTGTGCAAAACCACATCACTAAATTACAGTTTAATTTAGAATGTGAAAATCTTGGCATCAGTAATTGGAAAAATCTAAGATCAGGTAATCTAAAAAAACAAACAAACCAAAGGCCACATAAAACCCAGGTCTTTATAAACGTTTTGGTACCATCAGATCAGGAACTGGAATGTCTTTATCATGGAACTGGGACTGGCACTTCCAAACGATTTCAGAAGTGAAAAAAAACGGATTTTTTTGTTGGCCTGTTTACTGTAGAGATGGAGGTACTTTATGAAGAGTAAAGCACTACAGTAAATACAGGATCATAGAATAGTTAGGTTTGGAAAGGACCTTAAGATCATCCAGTTCCAATCCCCTTGCCATGGGCAGGGACATCTCACACTAAACCATGTCACCCAAGGCTCTGTCCAACCTGCCCTTACAATATTAACTTGGGAAGATCAAATGTTTTTAAGGAGACTGACATAATACAGGATGCTGTTCTCCATAGTGGAAAGATCTCAGTATTATCTCTGGACTGATATGTTCTCCGATGCTAACACACGCCATTAACTTCGACATGACACTTCATCAAGTGGTGCTGAGCCACAAAAAATGTAATAAATGAAGGTATGTCAAGAGAACCTACACTTGAATGAGGAAAAGCTTGCACACATCACGAGCCAGTAACTAATGTCATTAAAATAATCATCTGTCTGCTAGAAAATTTAGTTCAGCCCATCATTTAGAGTAAAACATCATCTTAATGGTTGCACTAAAACACAGATTCTTGAATATGTGATAATTTACTTATGTGCATACCTGAGCCCTAAATATGGATGGTTCAGTAAATAAATAAATATGCTTACTTTTTGCACTAGTGATGCATCAAACCTGAAGCCACATCCTTATCTGAACTGACTCAACTTACCTTATATCCACAAAGTGGCAAACTACAGAGATTAACTAATGTAGCAGGAAAAAAGGACAAGTAGACTGAAACGTAACATTGATTGGTTGACTTCTGAAAGTCCCAAAACACATGTAAGTGATAGAACAATTCCTGCCTCTTAGCTTTGCTCAGAAAGTGCATGTGTTATGATAATCTGTCTCCCAGTAAGACGACCTCTATAGAATGCATTTTGAGCTTGTAGTGGTAACATCATCAGACAGAACAAAGCAGCTTTATGTACTTTAATTATTACCTTTTATTTCTTTGGTAAACTTTACCCTTTGGGAATCTGTCAGAGGTTTTTGTTGCTCTTCAATACTTTTGAAGTCCAAAACTTCACACACGAACTCAATAACTGGCTGTGCTTTGTAAAATGCAGTTGCAGACACTGTAGACAAAAACATTAACATTGAATTACAGCAGTACTGAGGAAACTTTGAAGGAATCAAACAAATGAACTCAATTTTTGCCTTTCCATTGAAAGGGAAAGAAGGAAGAAGAAAAGGTTTCTGTAGGACCTACCATCAATATTTAACATCATTTTCCATAATGAAGGTCTGACTGATTGATGGAAGCCAAACCAAACTTCTCTGCCACCACCCAATGGATTGGAGCACCCTTCTGATGCTGTAAAAAAAGATCGCCCCACAGGAGTATATCTGCAACAGAGGGAAGAAATTCAGATCATAAAACTAAAGCAAGAAAAAGGTAATAAATCCATAACTAATGCAAATTCCTATTCACAAAAGCAGAGAAATGTCACTGTTTCAGATTACCAACAATCTGAGATTCCCGTCAGGATACCTCTTAAAATCCAGGTAAGTTACAGTAAGAAACTGACCACTACTCATAATTGTTTAAATCTATTTTCAGTATACTCCTTATTATGCCTACTAGTTCAAACAAAAAGCGCTAAAACCATCTTTTGTACTCTTACTAAAAATTCAGCTATGCTTTTATTTGGTACTCTATTAGAAAAATCAGTTATGCTTTAGTGAGAAAATAATTAAACATCCCTGCTATTGAAGCAACACTAAAATAAACTCTCCCCTTACTTATGCACTGCTTCCCCTGAAATCTACGGAAAACAACTGATTTAACAGATATTTTTGAGGCATCTTTCTCCATGGAAATTCAGCACTGCACACCTAACATTAAACTAATCAAACCCAGAGCCAGTATGGTTCTCTGAACAAAGATGTGTGACTAACAAATCTCGGCTGTTTTCTGTGTTACAAAACTTGACTAAAGTGATTTTGTTTAATCCCTAATAAGCAGATAAAGTCAATGTACTGTAAGGCTATTTAAAGATCTTTACATAAATTTAACTCATTTTCCCTATTTAGCCCTTCAAAATGGGAAAGTTCAGCCCTATTTTGTTCTTTACTTTCCAACTGAATGCAGTTCGATCAGTGGTCTTCAGCAACTTGTTTCACGGCAGCTGAATTAAACCCAGTATCTCCTGGGTTTGGCTGCAAACGCTGTAGATTCCACTTGCTTGGAAAGAAAAAAACCCAATTATTTTCCTTTCTATAAAAAGAGCTATAGTGAGTGACATTAATGTTCCCCTACAGCACAGTGTCCTTCATACAAAACCAGCAGTAACATCTGTCCAAGGACACACAGAATAGGGTAACAAGTTTTAAAGCCACCCTCACACATCCATCAATCTCCAACTACTTTCCACTCGGGGAGAGCTTCCTTCTCTGAGGTGTACAGAGAAGTGGGTATGAGAGATGGCAGGGCACCCCTCACCTGAGAGCACACAGACTGAACACCAGTGCGGAAAGTGTCTTGCGTCCAAGGCTGGAGGTTACTAATTCCACTGAATGAGCAGAAAATCACTGCACTGCCTCTTGCCTGAGCATGCCATCTGCTAGATAGCTATTGCTTTAGTTGAGCTATGAAAGCACATCCTACCCAAAAAGCCACTAAAACAATTCAAATAACAAAACCACCAACTAAACGAAGTCAAGGTCTTCCCCTCACCTCATGGAAGGCAAGTGCCTCATCACTACATCCAGTGCCTGGATGGTTTCAAATGGGACACCCGGCAGCCGACCAGAAAGAGCATCATGTAATGCCTGCAAACTCACACAGGACATCCACTTTATAGCCACCTTAAATATTCTGTCCTTTCCTTCTCCTGGCAGCGTGACCTCCAGCTCCACCTGCAACAATGCCAAACAACAAACCAAGATGATTCTTTCCATTTAAAGGGGAAAAGGGAAGAGACGATGGATTCCTCTACACAGAGCTATAAGGCATGGGAATAGACAAAAAGCAATGATGAAGAAACAATACACATCAGGTACAGCCTCTTTTTACAGGTAGATCTTTCCAAAGGTGCATTTCAGAGAGCAGGCGTGCTTCCCAGCTGGCACCTACCTCCTCCTTTGAGTCAACATTATAATTTGGGAGTGCTTGCATATCAACTGGGAGGTCTCTGTGAAGATCAGATAACCTGATTTCAGATACCTAACACACTGCAGTGCATCACAGCTCAAGTCAGCTCCTGCACATCTGAAGTAAAACCTGGTCTGTCACTACCTGCCAAGATTCATGTATTTCTGGTACTCACTCTCTAGAGCACCAGAGGGCTTTAAATACTATTACTGTAGACACAGTTCAAACAGGAGAAAATACAATTCAACAGGACCTTTCAAAGAAGAAAAGGTCAAATAACACACCCCAAACAAAACAAAACCCCCACAAAACCCATCAACCCCAAACCCTCTCATTTTGAAGTACCAAAGAAAGAATAAATGACGGCCCCAAAGTAGTAGCAATGCAGTGATGCTATCAGGCAGCAAACAGGGGCACTCCTTTGACATGTCAAGCCCTACTTAGAATTTTGTGTCTAAAAAACCACTGGCAAACTACATCTTGGTAAAATACTTCAGCTAATGACTTGTAATTAGTTGTAATGCTCATTTCTCCTCTTTATTAAAACAAAGAAAGCCTGAGCACCACAAAGTTCTTAAACTGACTAAAATGAAGGCTTGTCTGAAGCGATGAGCAGTACTGGGAGTGACTACAAGGAATAACAAGATCACAGTATCCTTTGTATTGCATATAAACAAAACCAGTGTACTTTCCTGTCCTAGGGAGCTCACAATTTACATATAGAAGGCATCCACTTAACAGACAAACTGTAATTAGTGGGCTAGCAAATATAATACATGGATAACAGCAAGCTAATATATGCAATCAGCTGGTGTTCGGCGACAGTTAGCTTCCCCAGTCAAACAATAGGAAGGAAAGATGAAACACAAATAACAAGCGTTCCTGTATGCAAAAAGACGAGTTCACAGTTTAGAGTGTGCACACCAAATCAGTATTACAGTCACATCCCTCCTCCCATACAAACACCATTCACCAGGAGACTTGAGCAGAGGAAGGAGCTGTATGGCTGTGGGAAGGCAATGGGAACTGCAGGCTCTAATTGTGGGGTCACTGGTCTGAATCTGGCCCAGAAGGTTACTCTGCTGGAAAGCTGTGCAAATAAAGGTACAGGTTTTCAGCTGGCAAAGGCTGGAAGCCTTCTGTGAAGCATTCATTTCCCACCACACCATCAAAAGGTCTTCAACTTGCATCTTATTTAGAGCAGATGGAAAACATCTGTCACACCTGAACTGTATTTTCCTCTAAACATCTCCTCCAAATCAAGTTTCATATTTTCTGTTACTCCTGATACTGTTAATGCAAAACTGCTCTGATTATTAACAGCTTTGCTACCCTTAATCTAAAAAAAAAAAAATATTTACTTTTATTTCCCCCCTCCTGGTTTCAATTTACAGAACTCCTTCATTGCAGTGGCATGAAAAAAGACGTAGAGCAGGACTACCTGTGTTGCAGTATCCAGGACCCTGGAGGAAATAAAAGGCCCAAGACTGGAGAATTTCTATTCCAGCTCCTAGACTGAAAATACTCCTTAAAAACTAAGAAAATATTCTGTTACTATTTACATATTCCATATTTATCTCCAAAGGTCTAAAGAAATGAAGGAATTAAAGACTGAAAATAAGGTACGCTACGGAAGGAATGAAAACAGAGATGATAACCATGAAGGCCAGGCAGAGAATATGTAATAGCAGCAGTTGTAAAAGAAGAGGGTTGTCAGCAAGGACAAAAGAACCAAACTAACCCCAGAACAGCCACTACTGACAAGAGATAAGGACAAAGTCCATTAATTAAGTTAAAGAGCAACAGGAGGGAAACATGTTGGCAATCTGGTGTCAGCATTCTGTTTAGCATCAGTTCTTCCACTAGCGATGTACACTGCAAGTAAATCAAGGTCTTCTACTACTGAGATTAAGGATCACCTATTAATCACTGTAGGTTCATGGATCTTTTCAATAGGAACCTAAATATAATCAGATGTGCAGCAAACTTGCTACATTTGTTATGTACAGAACAGCCAGAAAACCCCATCAACAAAATCTAATTGTGCCAGAGGAAAGTCCTAAAGCCTACAAGATTTATACTGGTTTAAATCATGCTTAAACCAATTTAGCACCATTTAAAATATTCCCCCATTAAGCTACATTTCCCCACATCCTATTTAAACCAGCTGAAGATTTACCTTCATTAGCTCTTTGCTCCAGGGTAGTAACATCAACATATGCATCCTGGACTGCATCAAAAGGAGCGTGACCAGCAGGTGGAAGGAGGTGATCCTGCCCCTCTACTCTGCTCTTGTGAGACCTCACCTGGAGTATTGTGTGCAGTTCTGGTGTCCTCAACATAAAAAGGACATGGAACTGTTGGAACAAGTCCAGAGGAGGCCACAAGGATGATCAGGGGCTGGAGCACCTCCCATATGAAGATAGGGTGAGGAAGTTGGGGCTGTTCAGCCTGGAGAAGAGAAGGCTGCGTGGAGACCTCAATAGCAGCCTTCTAGTATCTGAAGGGGGCCTATAAGGATGCTGGGGAGGGACTCCATTAAGGACTGTAGCGGCAGGACAAGGGGTAACAGGTTAAAACTTAAACAGGGGAAGTTTAGATTGGATATAAAGAAGTTCTTTCCTGTTAGGGTGGTGAGGCACTGGAATGGGTTGCCCAGGGAGGTTGTGAATGCTCCATCCCTGGCGGTGTTCAAGACCAGGTTGGACAGAACCTTGGGTGACATGGTTTAGTGTGAGGTGTCCCTGCCCATGGCAGGGGGGTTGGAACTTGATGATCTTAAGGTCCTTTCCAATCCTAACTATTCTATGATTCTATGTATGGCTGAACAACCAAAGTCCTACATCCCATGAGCAACAGGGAAAAACAGGAGTTTATTAAAAGTAAGCCTAGAAATGAGCTACAGATGAAACTCTCTGAACCATCTTGTGCTAACCTCCACTATAAAGACTCCTCAGTGACCATCTGTTGCAAATGATCATCTCTTTGGCTGGATAATCCTGTCCCACCGAAAATGGTGAACACAATCATTCAAGCCAGCCTCTTCCCAGGTACAAGCTACCTCGCACCACTCACTTGCAAGGACACAAAGGTATTGGGGCATCAAAAGGATTTCCTGCTGATACTGCAATTCAACTTCATTTTTACCATGTATGATTTAGTAGATCTGGGCTTTAAAATCCAAAACATCAAGAATCAAGTCCTGTTTGATGAGCAACATTCAGGCACAGAAGGAACAGGAGAGGGAGGAAGGCATCTTATGCAGTTCCTAATCAGAGTAGGGTCACACTTTCATCAGATCCAAGGATTATTTTGATCTCTGTTTATCCTCCATAAACTGTTTTTCTATTTGCCTTTACTGATTTAATGCAGAACTTCCAACTTGTTGTAAAATATATGGGCAGATCTGTAGGAACTGGAATACAGTATGTGGAATTGGGGGGGGGGGGAATAATCTCTAATACTTTTAATGATTCCTTTAGAGTTTTCCCAGATGCCACCTTATCGGTTAATGAAAAATAACAGACTAGAATAGAGACTGACCTTTACTGCATGACACGCACTTAAATATATTTGGGGGAAATTAAATTTACACATATGTGATCAAGAGCTTGATACAGGTAGAACTATGTCAAGCACTGCACAGGGATACAACATGAGACAGCAAAAGATAGCAAGAGCTACTCTATAGCACACTGCTACTGGATTTTGGGTGACCTAAACTCTTTTCACAGTTTTAATCACATAAGCAATTTTCCACATTGCTATTTACCTTTCTCTCTTTTTGCTGCCTACGTGGCAGTCAAATTCTATGGAACCATATGGATCCATTCCCAAAAATGGGAATTACTGTGCTACAAACATGTAACAAGAAGGACTGTCTTCAAGTGTTCATGCAAATAAACAAGGCCACAGAAAATCCAATCTGATACTAGACCACAGATGTGTAGGCTTAATTACTCTATAGAGTTTGTGTTCCAACACAGCCCCTTCTACTTCACCAGTCAATGGGCACAGATAGGGGTACTCTTTGCTGCTACAACCAGAGTGACCAGAGAGGCCACTGCCCCACATACAGAGCTGGGAAACAGAACACACGAGTCCTCTTCAACTGCCCCAGGGCTAAGGTAGCAGGTCTCAACCTGTGTAGTTTAAATTAATGCGGCTTTCACATCGTAAAGGATTAGGGAAGAGGTTCCACAGAGGCAATGAAGGGATGGAGGAGTTTCTCCCAGCTAGTGGAGAGCAAGAATCAGCTTACAGTGGGCTTTGATGAGATTAAGGAGCTGACACAACAGCTTCTGCTCCCCTCTCCCAACCCAACTGTGCTTTCACTTTCTCTGCAGTGCCAGCACAGAGCCTGTCCGCTGCCTTGGGCAGTTGATCCAGCTCACTAAACCAGAAGAAACCACGCAAGTGGGGAGAAAGAGAGGCAGGAAAGAAGGATATGGGAAGGGGAATGACCGCCTTTGACTGCAACAAGCTCACTTTTCCTGTCCTGGCAAACCACACTCTGAGCAAAGCAGCAGCAGAAGGATAGGTCTATTCCAGAAACAGAAAATCAGTTTTGATCAGTTGTTAGAAAGGCTCTGCAAATATTACCTTAAAATCTCCGATTGGAAACTTTTCTATTTAAAACTTACTTTATCTCTCCCAATGGGAAGCGGCATAGCAGTATAAAGGTTTTTTCTTCCATCAAACACTGGTTTGCGATCCCCAAAAATCTGGGTTTTAAAGTGCTGAACCATATGTTCCACTATTTCCCTGAAAATATAAAAAGAAAATGTTAATTCAGCTTTTGACTTCTAACGTGAAGCAGCAGATGAACACTAACACTAATATTTATGAATAGAGGCATTAGGTAAATGAAAGGGTTGTCCACTGCGGGGTATTAAAGGCAAGATTTGTTTGACTGATCTGAATCAAAGCAACCTTTTCACAGACTAAACTGTTTTCTTAAAGCAACTATTTTTAGCTGTTTCAGATTGAAACTTTCCTTCCTCTTTTTTGTGATCTACTGAAAGTGGTAAAGCGAAAGCTTGTGCTCTCTCAAACTCAAAATGAGAGGTGCTTGGTATTCTCCTGGGGCTTCTGCTCCCCACCTTACAGTCCTTTCTGCAGAGGATCACGGACCAAAAGCTCAGCAGCTGGAGAAGCTTTCAAATCCAAGCTTACAGCCTTAAGTGTAAGGACGATAATTCTGTGATGAGTGATATGCAAACTTTCTGCATTGCGCTAAAAAAGCTCACTTTTAAATGCAGTATTTTCCTGTACGCAGCAGAACCGGGCTCCCTCCAACAAAACTGGTTATGTGCAGTCACTGGGACCTGTGCATATTAAAAATACACATTCATTTAAGCGTAGTGGAATTAGGTTGTGTGTTTGTATGAGGTAACCACTCACAAAGTCATTGTGAAACCACAGTGTTTACACACTGGTCATGCAAAGCAGTTCACCGGCTGATGAGGGGGCTGTTGGTAAAACAGCACCCTTTGATGCCAAAGGTCCTTGGTCAAAATGTCCCAGAGAGACACCCTTCAGGCTGTAAAAATCTGAAAGCCATCAGCAGTCTGCAAAATGCTGCCTCCAAAATCCTTAACGCACAGCTTGGGGCAAAAGGGCATGAAGTGGTTAAAGTGACACAGAAAGGAAACCACAGTGCTGCTGTCAAACAGCAGCTCAGATATGCTGCAGGTGACTATTTCATACGCCTTGAGTTGGAAAGGTCATTAACCCAGCACCCAGCTAGGTATTACAGCAAAACTTTGAGATGAAACGCTGAATTCAGTCAAGAAAAGAAGGAAGACTTTTTCAATTGCCAATTTCTTTGCTGTGTCCCAAGGCTTTAAGACAAGATGTGACCGCTGAAAGAAACTTGCCTGACCTCCAGAGAAGTACGAGTAAAACCTGACCCAGTAATACCTGCCTCAGGTCTGCAGTGTCTGAACAAGTACCTAAACTGGAGGGTGGGAGGAAGGAGGTATTTTTCAAGCTTGAGTTAAGGACTGAGCAATGGAAAACCCATTCTCTCACTGAGCAAGTTCTTCCGATTGTGAACTACTTCATATAAAAACGAACACTTCTGCTTAAGCTTTTCAAGCTGTAAACCACATTCAGCAACGGTGGTTCTCAGCTGTGGGTGGAGAAAGCGTACTAAAAACTAAGTTATTTTCTCTCTGTGAAGTTAAAGGAAGATGGATTTACCAATTCACTAACTTCAGCCCTTTGGGACTTACTATTCTACTGAGATCATGCAAACACAGCAAGAACCTGGGGCCAGCGACTGCAGAGTTCATCTTGAACCTTGGATGAGTCCTCACTGTCCTGAATTAAACCAAAGGCATCCACGGAGCAGAACCAAACTGACACTGCCCACTCTATCTAACTATGCAAATAGATCTGGCCTTTCTGCAAGACACAAACTGTCGCCAGACTGTATTAGTCTGGCACAACACCACGTTGTCTCAGCTGTGTGTTTCCCAGTCCTGTTCCAGCTCCCGTCTCAGTAAGAAATTTCCATGTACACATCCCTGCAGCGGGTCTGCAGGGCCATAGTCCAAGCTGTAGTAAGTTATAGCATAAAACTGAAGGACAAAGCTGGGACAGATGAGGGAGCAGTGTAAATGAACATAAAATCTCCCTCCATCCTTTCTAGAGGCTACAATATATAAAGTAATGACAAGAACTATTTACTATAAATATATATCTGAATTATATAACCAAAAATACTAGAAAAACATAAGCCAGATGAATAAATAGAATTTAGAATTGCACTGCATAATCCTATATACATATGTATAAGTACACATAAAAATACAGGTATTCATGTAGGACTGAAAGATCAGAGCTCACAAGCACAGGCACAGGTGTGTACACGTACATCTACAGGACACAGAGGCATAAGCACTTAAAAGAAATAAAACATACACTTCATTAAGTGAATCCAATTTGTATTCTTCCGACACTGCGCCGAGAAATATGCACCATACCACTGACAAATGCATTTATGACATCTCTGTCTACTGCAAAAGGCATTTAATATATGTAGATTTATACTTGCTCCTGTTACCACAACAGAGGGAGTGATTAACCTGACAAAGCAGAGCAGGTCAGAAGCTGTCAGCTGAGAGAGAACTTGCTACTGAATATAATCTGCCTCTTCAGTGAGAAAAAATGCTTTATGATTTAATAATTAAGCTCTCTGCCATTGGTGAGCAAGTACCCACACGCTGGACCATCATGGGGGTGACCACACTGAGCCACAACACCCAGGAGCAGTGCAGCACTTAGCTCCCAGAGAAGCTATGTAACATTGGCAATCTGCACCAGACAGCAGCAATTGCCAGGGCTGGAGCTGGTGGCAGGGGTATCAGTTAATGAAAGCAAACCTCTCATGGCTCCCACTATGAAAAAACTGAGTGCTGCAAACACTTTTCAGTGCCCCAGTGTGGTAAGAGGAGCTCAGTATAATTAGCAGGGTTGCCCCTGGGCAAAGAGAGAGTTTGGCTTAATACACTTACAAGTGTTTGCTTTTAAAATTGAATTCACTTCTCAACTAGCTTAAAAATTAAACTGGTAATAGATCAAAAAAGGACAGCAAAGAGCAGTGGTGCTGCTTTATGAAAATGAAGCATTACTGATTCTTTAGTATCGCAGCTGATAATGTACTCCAGTTTCTTAATTCACATTAAGAAAACGTTGGCATTCAAGTGGCTCCACACTTCGCTCATGTTCCCGACTGCATATCCCACCCATGTGCTCTTTTTCTAATAAGGAAAGGTTTTGCTCTTGAATACAGAAACACACCATTCCGATCCTCCACAGTCAAGATGTAGGTAGCTACGATGATGACACTTGTGGTTTCTAGTTATTGCCAAGTCTTGTTTTCAAGTTTCACTTCTGGCAACACCACTCTTTCAAGTCAATGAGGTTACCACACTGACTAATAGGGCACATATGCAAAACGCAACACCTAATTGCTTGTTTCCTTCACCAACTGATCCATGTTTTCACCTTGCTATCTGTTTTCAGAAGCATATCTTTTTCTTATATAGAATCCACTAATGAAGGATAATTTCTTAGTCCCTCCACGATGTTATTGCAGCAGCACAAACAAGTGGGTTTTGCCTCCCCCTGTCAGCAGGGGAAGTTAGAAAAACAAGCTGGTAACACCAGCTCCCTGCTGAAGGACTTGTCAGCCAACTGCACTCAATATTTAACCAAGCAATACGAAGAATCGTATTTATCAACTTGGCTTATACTGACCTCACTCCACTAGAGTTAGTACACTTTATCCATCTGTCACAGTGGCTTTGATCAGCAGCATCTTAAGATGCTGACAAGTTCAATCAAAATAAGGGACGATTAACACTCAAATCTTGAATTGGTACAGAAAGACTTGAAGCCTGTTGATGGATATGCCAAGTTGGAAGCTATCAGCACAAACAACGACTTGAAGACAGACACATCCTGCAAGCCATCAGTGAAGACAACACACTCTCCAGCATTTCAAAGGAAAACTGAGGAAAAGCAAAGCAGAGTTATTACCTGTTAACTCTTCTAGGGCATTTTTCTGGCTTTATATCCAATTCATAATGGTAGATATCTATTTTAGGAATGTCCATTTCAAAGAAGTTGGCCTGCAGTTTGATTGTTCTCCCAGAAGTGCCAAAATCTGGTCGAGGAGGGGGTTTAAAGGCATATCCCTGTACTGGTGGTGGCAACGGTGGAGGAGGTGCAAGCACTGAAAATAAAGCAAGTACAAATTAGCTATCAGTTATACCAAACTGGCAGTTAAACACATTTACAGGCTATTTGAACAATGAGAAGCACAGCACATTTAAACCAGTAACTTTTGTTAAACAATGTAAAAACTGGGGGAAAAACATGACTCAAAAGAACCCACTGCTCCTAGGAGTCCCTGAATTCTGTCTTCTCCCTGTGGTAGTTCACCAAGCCCCGATTACTGAACAAAACCTTAAAATCAGTTGCGTTTTCCTATACTACAAGTATAGGAAGAGGTGGGAATTTTAGAGACCAAGTGGGCATTGGCAAAGTGAGAACCAGATCTCCTTTGCAGGGAAGAACCTCAGTTTCAAACCACACACCAAAGCCATTCACCTAACCACATTTATCTGAGAAAACACCTATAAGAATGGAGTTCCTGCCACTTAAACCACCTCTGCAATCACATCTGGATGAGCTGCATGCATCTAAAGCAACCACAATGCATGCATTTCAGCCATATGTATTTTGCTCTAATGACCATACTGCACAGCCTGTCAAAGAGGTGAATACAGCACAGGAGCTATTCCTACATGTTACAGCTCTCTGGAAAATGATATGCATTAAACTGTAACCTACTGCTTCCTATAAACAGGAAGGAAATAGAGCAAATAGTCTGCTGTACTGTGTTCTTGAGCTCCGACATCAGCCATAGATTAGACAATGTGAAGCAGAAGCAAAATAGCTGCTTGTGATTATTGCAATCTAGGAAATTCCACTAAAAATTCACAGAGAAGCACATAAGGTACCAACTTGAGTACCCAAAACTCCTGCAGCATCAGTACTCAGTGTTTCCACCCTCTAGAACACTAACAACTAGCAGCAAAATCTTTGTGTGTGAAATAACACAGGAGGCTTCTCATTCGCTATGTAAAACTCGAGGTGTGGTTTCCTGGGTTTATCCCATTCAGTCCTCTGCTAGCACCAGAAATAATACACATCCCTTCATTAGCACATCAGTCACCACTTTTCCACCCTTGCTTTCCCTACTGGAAAGCTGTTCCAGGAATGTGGTGCTCTCATGCTCAGAAACATCCTTCCATGCTTATTTATTCACTGTCAGGTTACACTCACTGACCTTAAGATTAAATATTCCTTATTGCATTTTAAGATCTTAAACAAATTCTCATTTAATTCTTCATTCTAGTCTATACTACTTCTACCAGTGTCTTCCCACAAACAAGGCTTCGTTCTCATCCTTCCAGTTCCTTTTAAAGTGCATCCTTCCTGAACAAGAGCAACTGTTACACTACATGAGGTCCCATCAAGGTCCAGCACAGCCACACTGATACTTTCATCTCTGAATTGGAAAGAAGGTTAGTAAGCCCTAAACTGGATTTACCTGTTGTACCACTGCCTTGTTCACGGCAGCTTCTCCCCATCAGTGACCAGTCAGACACGTGCCCATCTCTCAGCTCACTACTAACTCCCAGCTACATGAGCTTTAATAGATAATTTTTTAACCCACCACCTATTATCCTGCTTTATTCTGCATGATGCTCAGGTCCTCCTTGTGTGGACAAGGCCTCATATGCCCCATGATGAAATTTCAGGTACTTATTCCTAACATTTATGTAAAGATCATTAATGAAATAATGAACAAGACTCTTCCCAACCTCAGTAGCATCACTTCCCATTTTATCCTTCAACACTCCCCATGGCCAGTTTCCCACTCATGACAGAATCATGGAATGGTTTAGGTTGAGGGGACCTCAAAAGCTCATCCAGTTCCACCCCCTGCCACGGGCAGGGACACCTTCCACTAGAGCAGCTTGCTCCAAGCCCCTGTGTCCAGCCTGGCCTCGAACACTGCCAGGGATGGGGCAGCCACAGCTTCTCTGGGCACCCTGTGCCAGCGCCTCAGCACCCTCACAGGGAAGAGCTTCTGCCTAAGAGCTCATCTCAGTCTCCCCTCTGGCAGGTTCAAGCCATTCCCCTTGGCCTGTCCCTCCAGGCCCTTGTCGAAAGCCCCTCTCCAGGTTTCCTGCAGCCCCTTCAGGCACTGGAGCTGCTCTCAGGTCTCCCCTTCAGGAGCCTTCTCTTCTCCAGGCTGACCCAGCCCAGCTCTCTCAGCCTGGCTCCAGAGCAGAGCTGCTCCAGCCCTCGCAGCATCTCTGTGGACTCCTCTGGACTTGTTCCAACAGCTCCACATCCCTCTTGCGTTGGGGGCCTCAACCTCCTCATTTATTTTTACCATTCTACTAATCTGACTTTCAGCACCAATTTCCTCACATACAGGTATTTCATCAGAATCCAGACAGTTTGGTTTGACACTGGGGATATGAAGGGGGGGGGGGGGGGGGGTTAGTTATTCTATTTAAAAGATTTTTAGGTTTTCTCATTTATTTTACTTCGGGAAGCTTGTTTCAGAACTTCCAAATGCATTCTGAGCCATACACCCTTCTGATGTCACATTACAAAGGTTCAATTTGGGGATTTTTCCCCTCCCTTTCTTTAGCATTACCATTAAAGTCTGTGATCCTCCAACACTATCTCAATTGATATGTATAAGATGCTTGTTCCTAAATACTTGTAATTTCTATGACCCAAAACATCACGTTTCTGTGATAAAGGCTTTTTCTGCCTCCCCAATTTAAGTCCATCAACTCGTTCAGTTTTGCTTTCAATGCAAACACCAAAATTCTCATTTTAGTATCATTCTTACAAGTCATCCACCTTGCCTTTGCAGTGTCAACACCTGTACTGGAAAATGAGGCAAAACATCTTAGTTTTCAAACAAAAGCTCCTACCGAAAACTCAGTGCTCACCGCAAGCAGCCCATCTGCATCTGACCTTTGCCATTCACATCCCGAAAGGCAAGCTGAAATACCTCGCTGACTCTAATCATAGAATAGGGCTGGAAAGGACCTTGAGATCATCCAGTTCCAACCCCCCGCCATGAGCAGGGACACCTCACACTAAACCATGTCACCCAAGGTTCTGTCCAACCTGGCCTTGAACACCGCCAGGGATGGAACTTTCACAACCTCCCTGGGCAACCCATTCCAGTGTCTCAGCACCCTCACTGTAAAGAACTTCTTTATATCCAATCTAAACTTCCCCTGTTTCAGTTTTAACCCGTTACCCCTTGTCCTGTCACTACAGTCCCTGACGAAGAGTCCCTCCCCAGCATCCTTCCAGGCCCCCTTCAGATACTGGAAGCTGCTCTGAGGTCTCCACGCAGCCTTCTCTTCTCCAGGCTGAACAGCCCCAACTGTCTCAGCCTATCTTCGTATCTTCATAACTCAGCTCAACCTTTAGGAGTTTTCATTTTTCTGAATTCCTGCACATCCTGACTTCCAAGACACGGATTTCTCATCATTTCCCAACACTTAGAGGACCTCTGCTTACTTCACATATTATTCTGAAGGTGACTGACTCCCTCAGGTGGCCCCCACAGTCACCACATCCCTCTGTTTGGCATGACAAATTCACAGTTTCTGTGTCATTAAGTGGAAAGAACCTTCTGCTGTGGATCTGACATGTAACCGAGTTATTTACAGCTTTATCAGCTGGAGAGCAATATAAAAATACTCCCACAAATACTGATACTTGCAATATCACAAAGGTTTCTGTTACCCACCTCCAAATCGGATCTAGGGGATGTACAAGCACTCACTTCTACTCTGCCAGATTCTGGTTTACCATCATTTTTTACCATGATTTACCATCAAAAGGGGCTCCCCACCAATGATTTTGGCCATTCTCCTGCTTCACCTTTGCAGTTCGTCACTACACTTACACTTCCATCTTTACTTTCTTCTTTCCATAACAGCCACTTCCTAGTCATTAACATTATTCTGTGTTTTTTGGTAATCCACAGGTTTGATGATTCCATGATCCCGTATTTCAGTTTTCTGCCCAAGCTCCAGGTATCTGTATATTAACATTTCATTTTCTGCACACACTGCATCCTAGCTGCATTACCACCATTACCTGGTCAACTATCATCAACAGTAAGCATTTCCCTTCTCCTTGCTGCCTACTTCTATGCCTTCTAATGCTCCCGTATCTACTGCCACATCCCAATTCCACTTCCTTTTTCTGTGCCAAATTTGGTACATCATGACTAGTTTTCAGAAATGCAGAGAAGCTTACAAGATTTGGAAGTATAAAGAAGAGCATCATTGAAGAGGGGACCCCCCACACACATTTTTATGCTGTAAAATTAAGTAGTTTTGTAATTAAGCAACAAGTCCTCCTCTCTATATATTAAAATGGGATTGATTAGTACTTCTCACAGGGGTGCAATGAAGCTCCTCTATCTGTAAATATCTGCATCTATCTGCAATATCTGTATCTATCTGCATTCAGGGATCAACACAAACACATGTTGCTCAACAGCATGATTACATTCCTCCACTGGAGTTTAGTGACAAACTAAATACAAATGAGGGCATATATTCACTTTTGAGAGTAACAAGAAATGCTGGGAACAGCAGACTCCTGGGGAAAGATGTGATCACACAGTCTTCCAACCTGTACATGTGAGGGAGAGAAAACCCCAAGATCCAAGCTGCTCCAAATGCATGACAACCACCACCGACTAGTTTCATGTTAAGTATCTTCTTTTCCAATGATTTCTTTTTTACCATCCAATAAAAACCAAGAAGCTATTTCTGGCTCAACTCCCCAGACAAACTTATTTAGGGCAGGGTGTTGTTTCAAAGAGATAAGTGCTGTTTATTAAGAAGCAGCACTGACCCGATAAGCAGTCAACCTATATTTCTGCCGCATAAAACAGACACGTATGTGTTAGCTACAGAACCGAGGGATGTGAATTGAACTTCAAGAGGAAAACCTAAGTATTACTACTGTTGATCTGAATTCACTTTTTGGACTACTGCATCAAATTAAGAATGTAAAATCAAACTATCTTGTATAAGAAGTATTATAGCACCCAACCATGAAGTGTAGGGTCACAAAATACTGAATTTGGTGTGGAGAGGATAGAGCGTTATTAGTCTTTCCTATCAAAGAAAAAAGCATGAGTCTCAATCATAAAACACAACTGCTGTGTTCAAAGTGATTGAGCTGCCCCAACTTCTTGTTCAAGCACTGCATAACACCCATCACTCACTTTTAAATGTGACAGAAGACATACAGATGTAAGAACGCTTCTCTTAGCACCAAGGTTCCTACTATGAAGGTTTTACAGCATGGTGAGGAGTGCTACAGAGGATACTGCGGCACACTGGAGCTTGGGGTGATGCCCTGCCCAAGGAAACCTGCCAAACTTCATACCCCAACACATGTTATTTGCTCCATTCCCATTTTTCAAAGGCTCCCTTCACGAACACAGATGATGCTTTCACAGAGACAGTGTTTCAAAGCATTGGAAAATGCGTACCTGGATTTTAAAGCTCTGTCAAGGGAAGAATGAATTAAAGCATGAAGACTCATATACCAGAACACCCAAATGGTAGATATCAGAAGCTTCTCACCCATTTGCTAGATGGTAACCTGAATTATGAAAATGTTTCAGCCTTGATATGTTGACTGGGATCATCAGGAGCTCCATTTTAAAGGTGTGCATTAAGGTAAGCTGGGTATTGAGCAAGGAGGTGCCAGTATACTGTCTTAAGGCTTACTTTTATCATTAAAAAAACAGACTTTCTATTATATCCATCCATATATATGTAAATCCATCAGATTTACATAAACTAAACATTCAGAGTTATCAATCTTAAAACCCTGTGATTCAAGGATGGTGGAGAGGGACTCTTCATTAGGGACCATAGCAATAGGACAAGGGGTGATGGGTTCAAACTGAAACAGGGGAAGTTCTTTATTGTGAGGGTGGCGAGGCACTGGAACAGGCTGCCCAAAGAAGTGGAAATGCTCCATCCCTGGCGGTGTTCAAGGCCAGGTTGGACAGAGCCTTGGGTGACATTGTTTAGTGTGAGGTGTCCCTGCCCATGGCAGGGGGTTGGAACTGGATGATCCTAAGGTTATTTCCAACCCTAACTATTCTATGAGTCTACGATTTCTTTCGTCCTTCGTTCCCCATCATTTCTTATAGCTTACCTGCTGCTCTGCTCGGCACCCAGCAGCATTGCCAGTCAGCACTAAACTTGCACATGGACATTTTCCTTTAGCAAAGAATTATGCAATTTTCATGTGCAGTCAGAGGCCCAATGAGTTACTAAATAAGGGGCCAAACTAGTTGCATCTAAGGGCTTGTTGATACAGGAAATCATCTGAGCATAATTATACCAGCGTAATTATATCACTAAGTTTCCCTGTGCGGCAAGTCCTAACGCATATTTAATAATCAGGTGATGCTTTCACAACTGAAGGTATATTTTAGCACTGGGCTAATGCAACCTATGTTGGTCAATAGGATGCGTCTCTAAAACTATTCTTCTAAAACTATAGTCTTTAAATGAAACTAAGGTGAAGGAAGGAAAGAAGGAAGGAAACCTTACTTGGAAGCTCCACTTTCAGGTAAGGTTTCTGGTATCAGACAACAGGGCAGCTCTTCTGGAACATCACTACAAGTGTTTTCAGATATTGCTGTGCAGTAACAGATGTGCATTTCAAAGTATTCTAGGTACTCTGATGACTTGATACCCAAGTACTGAAGAAAAGGCCAAATTTCATGTTTGCATCCAGAATGTCAATGCAATTCAATATGTAACTCAGTTCTGCAGCACTTGATGTGATCTACCTTGCTTTGCCAACCCCAGCCTTGCAGACAGCACCAACTATGCAACCATTGTGCATACTCATTGGCAGCTACAGCACACAGACACAGAAAGGAGGCATTGCCCCATAGGAAAAATGGGGTTTAGTAACTTGCCCTCAACCAGCGATCAGCTATTTTGCCTCCAGAACTGCAGGAAGCAAAGAAAATGACAAACACACTCATCATGATCAAGTTAAGAGCAATCAAGACTGGCAAATGAACAGACACGTCTGTTGGAAAGGGCTTTCCAGGAGCTGCTGTAGAGGTGCTCAGTACCATCAGCATAGAATATCATAGGCAGGGACCTGGTTGGCTTCTCCAGTCAAGTTTGGAGTATCTTCAAGGACACAATTTCCACGACATTTCTTAACCTGTTCCAGTGTTTGATCATCCCTGTAGCAAAGTAAGTTTGCCTTTTACTCAACTGGGAAGTTCCAGCTTCTGCCCGTTGCCCTGCTCTGGTGCACCTGCCACATGTCTGGCTCTGTCTTCTCCATAGCTTCCCCTTTGGTAGCTGCAGACAACCAGAAGACCAGTGTTCTCTTCAAAACAAACCTGACTCTTTTAGCCCCTCCTGGCATGCCATGGTCTCCTTCCCCATAGCCACCTCAGTGGCCTGTCACTGGGCTTGTAAGTGGGTAATGGCCCCTTTTGGGACTGCAAGTTGAAGTGGGAGGATGGGAGACTTGGAGAAGGGATACCCCATGCTGCAGGAAACAGGATCTGCACAAAGAGCTATTCAAATACAAATAATAGAAGGAATTAAAAAAGAATGTGGGAAACATCCAATAAGAATCATTGACAGGATCTTCACAGAATTTAAGTATTTTATTTACATATATATGTTATCACAGCAAGAAAAGGAGTACAGGGAGTTGAGCCTTTTCTTTTTAGGACCTAACCAGACAAACCCCCCCAAAAACCCAACACAAAACCAAAAGAAACCCACATCTCTGGGCTGTCTTCAGGCTGGGTTTCATAAAGAAGTTCAACTTTCACACTGGCTTTCTGTTAAGAACCGTTAGAGCAAGATAGGAGAAAGGCTGGTAGTGTTCTCTAGGAGATAAGGAAGACTTAAAGCTGCAGCTCCTAGGCTCTTGATATTATGGGGGTAGAGGAGACTCTCTCTCTCTCTCTCCCTCTCTCTCTCTATATATACATATGGAACCTCTACATCTGTCTCAGCTGCTCATTAAGCATGTTTTAGAGTACGGAAGCTGAAAGCTCTTCAGTCAAGCTACACACTGCTGAATTAGATGATGCACAACAAATAAAGGTAGCAGACTTGCTGGTTATCCCCAAAAACTCAGCAAACCATGAGGAAAGCACCGGAGGGAAGCAGAACTGATGTAAGCAGAACTTCGGTTACATCTAATGCCTGTTCCAGCATTATCTTAGACATCAACTGCTGAAGGTTCTTAACTGTGTCGGATTTAATGATGTGTTCTGCTAACAATGCAGCCTCTAGGAAAACAATACTTGGTAGAGCCCAGTAAATAACCTGAGAAGCAATTGGAAGGAATAGAAACAGGTGACAAGCAAATGGGAAAAACAATTCTTACCTTTTTTATGCAAAGGAAGTATATATATCTAAGACTATTCAGGACAACTCACTAACCACATGCTGGACTCCCTGCACTACAGTGAAGTTGTACAGCAAAATGGTCACTGGACACATCAAAAATCAATTTTAGGGTTGCTTCCCTTTTAACTTGGTAGCAAAGTAAACAGGTAGCACTGTTAATGATGCTTTATTTGTCCAGAGCCTCATTTCTGCTTTGAAACAGGTTGCACCTCCAGCTGTACACACCTATGCATGCTCCAGCATGTGCATTTACATTGTCACTCATATCCATCCACCGGGATCACTGGACCTGCAGACTACCATTTCCTTTTCTTAAAGCTCAAGCTCACTTATTCCTTGCTTACCTCTATGCCTGCAAGCTGGATTTGTACCAACTTCATGCATGAGACCGCATGTATCACCCCACAGGTAAATTGTTATTTTCCTAGAATGGCCCCTAAAATGCTACCCACAGTTAGATCACTTGGGGATGGGGGGAGTCTCTGCTCCCCATCACATTCAGTTTGCTCCTGCACTCTCTCAAGCACCTGCTCATCCCAGGTCTCTAAACTTGGAAGCCAACCCTTAAAGACAATTATAGAATCCCAGACTGGTTTGGGTTGGAAAGGACCTTAAAGCTCATCCAGTTCTAAACCCCTGCCACGGGCAGAGACACCTTCCACTAGAGCAGGTTGCTCCAAGCCCCGGTGTCCAACCTGGCCTTGAACACTGCCAAGGATGGGGCAGCCACAGCTTCTCTGGGCACCCTGTGCCAGTGCCTCACCACCATCACAGGAACTATTTTCTTGCATTCCCAATTTTTTCTGTGTATGTTCCATTTCTGTTATTTTCTCTCACTCTGACCATATATAAACTGTGCCCACGTATTGTCAAGGATTCAAATATGATGCCTTTCACATAATTTTGGATGCAGCCCCCCTCTGAAGGGTCTCCTGGTCTCTCAGGGAGCAGCCTCCACACATTCTACCCACAGCACACTGCATATACCAAGGTGGGCTATCAGAGCTAGGGCTGCTTCAACACTGATGATCAAAAATAAGGGAGCAGTCCTCATATTTGGTCATATTTGAAGTCCCATATATGATGACTCAGATGTTTTAGGGATCCCACTGTACCAGATTGCTTCTTAGTGCTGAAGCATGAAACCAAATACTTTACCAAGGAGTCAGTGTTAGATAAACCGCCCTGCTTCAAACTGTAATCTCATTACATTCAGCAGACCTAATCTAGACATGGTTTTTATTGACTAATTGTCACTTACTGCAAAAGAATTCAAGCAATGTTAATTCTCAAGTCAACCCGTTTATCTAGTGGAAGATGTCCCTGCCTGTTGGGGGTTAGACCTAGGTGAGCTTTAAGGGTCCCTTCCAACCCAAACCAGTGTATGATTATTTTGCCTGGAACAAACGATCAGTTACAGATCTACAGCACTCTTGGTTATCTTGGTTACTTTTTGATGTCTTTCATAGTGCCAGAGGTGATATGATCCACAGAGACCAGAATGACTCCCAGACACCAATGGTGTGAGCAGGTGTTGCAGTCAAGAGATGAAAAGGAGAAAGAAGACATAAATGTATCTTGCTTTGTACATTATGACCCTGTTTCAAGTAAGAATATGTGAAAGACTAAGAACAAAATACCAGAAAACCAAAGAGGAAGAGATCAATGCTCCAGCAGAAAGCAGCAGGGAATAAATAAAGAATTGTTCTTTCTAGCCCACAGGCTTCTTCTGGACAACATCAACTAGCAAAAGGCACCAAGTGTCAGTACATTCTCCCTGTGGCCTACATCTTCAGAGTGATCCTCCAAGGTTTTGAATACTAACACAGTTTCTCCCCATTCCACCGGCCACCTGCAAGCAGAATGAGGGGTGGAAGAGCACATCTATGCCCACTCGTAGCAAGCCAGGTGGCTTAACTGATCCCTACACTCAGAACTGCAAAGTACAACTGAAATCTTTCTTAAGGGATGCAGACAAAAGCTTTTAATTACAAACTGCAGTGGTGAATTAAGTCATCCAAATAGTAAGCCTCATGCAAACAATGGAGGGGATGCTTCTGGTACCCACAAGTCAGCAACCCAGTTGAATTAGAACTACAAAGAAACTCCCATCTTCAGGCAAACCTCTACTCGATGAAGGGGGAAATGGAGAACGTTCTTAGTGCTATTTATCACACTTAACCAGAATGATTCATGATGTTGAACTAATTCCAGATGCCTTCTCTGGCAATTTGAAATAAAGAATACAATAGTAATGTCTTCATTCGCAAGGAGTAATGCCTCCATTCTATACAGTCTGTTCCCTGCCACTCCAAAAGGCCTATGGAGTGCATATACACATCTTCTAAGCAAAGAAAACCCCCACCCTTCAGCACTTATTCCTCCCTACATTGGTGCTTCTCCCCTAAGAAGGTAAGACCAGAAATTCTGTATTCATCATCCCACATTACCCTTCCCTTACCCCTTGTTTGCTGAAATGTTACATTTTGGTTAGGAAAGAAACTTGGCTCCCCCTCCTTCTGATTAGCTGACACTTGGAACTGCGTAAGTATATAGGAAACAGTATAACCCACCTCCACTGTCTTTTGGTTTTAATTATTTCCTGTTTAAGACATTACAAGGCTGGTAAAGCACGAGTTCTTTATACGTCAGCATTGACTCTGCCAGTAATATTTACTTTTTATACACAGACTGGGATTTCCAAACTGCTTGGTGTGAGTATCAGTCGAACACGTGCTTGCATTCAGTCCTAAGGAGAGCACTCATTCCAGTCTATGCCAGCTGCAGAACTGAGCTCAGTGAGGGGTACTTATGCCCAAATCTCCTGCATTAATTAAGTATTTCAACGCTTTCTGAAAGCACAAACCGACATCAAACTACACCATCGTACTGTACACCTGTGACACCTCTATACCTTGAGGTCTCCATGCTTCACAGATTTTCCTCTTCCCCCATTAGGAATAGTGAGAAGCGGTCTCTGTAACAGCTCACAAGCAGACACACTGGATAAATTAGATAGATGGTGTCCTCAACATAAGGACATGGAACTGTTGGAGCAAGTCCAGAGGAGGCCACGAGGATAATCAGGGGACTGGAGCAACTCCTGTATGGTGACAGGCTGAGAAAGTTGGGGCTGTTCAGCCTGGAGAAGAGAAGGCTGCGTGGAGACCTCAGAGCAGCCTTCCAGTATCTGAAGGGGGCCTATAGGGATGCTGGGGAGGGACTCTTCATTAGGGACTGTAGTTGCAGGACAAGAGGTGATGGGTTCAAACTGAAACAGGGGAAGTTCAGGCTGGAGATAAGGAAGAAGTTCTTTACTGTGAGGATGGTGAGGCACTGGGAAAGGCTGTCCAAAGAAGTGGAAATGCTCCATCCCTGGCAGTGCTCAAGGCCAGGCTGGACAGAGCCTTGGGTGACATGGTTTAGTGTGAGGTGTCCCTGCCCATGGCAGGGGGTTGGAACTGAATGATCTTAAGGTCCTTTCCAACCCAAACTACTCTGTGATTCTATGATTAAATCACCTGAACCAGAGCTGTTGATCAGCACAACCGCCCTGCCAACACTTTTTCCTTCCCCTCCTTCTCCTTCCAGATCCCTTGCCACTCCATCCCATGCCTCTCCTCTGGCCTTCTCTATGATTAGAGACATCCTTGCCCACATGCACACAAGCTCCAAGCTTAACAAGGTCTAATGGCTTGGTCTTTACTCCGTGCCATTGGTATGTCTTTCTAGTGTGCTAGAAGCTGGTACCACAGAGGCCTCAAATCCATGTTTCCTGTGGTAGGCACATTATATATAATGCAACGAAACACAGAAATTATTTGGCCTCAGCTTAGTAAAGCAAGAAGCTAGGATGGCTGTATTTTGTGCTGTACCTTTGTAAGCACATTCCTACCCCACAGGCTTTGGCTTGGAGTACTTTTATGGAAAAATCTAAAAATAAAATTGTTGTTTTCATACCTAAAATGTTTTCTTATTTCCAAAACTCGAGGGCTGAGCTGTAACTCAAGTCATGCTCTCCTTGAAAAAGAAATCTTTTCCCATACCCACACTGGATTAATCTACAAAAACATGACCGTTCCATGGCTTAGATTCAAAACAGTCACAGTTAAGAGCTGAGGTTATGCTTTATTTTATCATTTTAGATAGCGAGAGCAGCTGGAGGAGCATCTCCAACATGCAGAAGATCCAATAGCATCTAATGCCCTTTCAAGAGATAGGGCTGTGGTTTGCAGCATCACTGAAAAGAGGGGTAAAATGCAGGTTCATAATCATGGAATAACTGGGATACGATGGGAGTGAAGGCTTTCAGCACAACTCCCCTGGGAGAACTGGGGTTTTCCTATTACAGCTGGGTTTTTTTTTCCTCCACCTGCTTCTTGTAGGGAACTAAAGTCCTCTTATTAGTTGATACAAACCAAAACTCAGCCTTTGCACTGTGCCCCCACAGAAGTGAGAGCAACAGCATGGGAGGAGACTGCAAATAATGGCATCTTACTACAGAGGTCAAAATCCCCACTGATTTTTTTCTCTGGGTAGTTGTCTCCTATCAGAAACTTACTCCATGTCACACCTTGTCCTGGAAATTCCCTTCTTTGGGCTGTGCATTACTTTAATGATCCTGTGAAAGGTAAGTTTGAAGAGAAAAGGCACAGATAAGTTTCCTACAGAGAGGCCTAAACCTCCACTGTAATTTTACATTAAAGGGGATTTGCAAGTCAGAAACAATTAGGAAAGCACCACCACTGCTGTATTCTCATCACATAGAGAGACCCAAACAATAAAGCTTCACTTCCTTGCCCTGGTGGGAAGCTTCCTCCTTCTGAATGAAGCTTTCACTTTTAAACAACACACCCTTATGCAAACATTCTGAACCCATGTGAATTATTCCTAAGCATTCCTTCATTAAATGCTCTTCCCAAACAGAATTGTTCTGATTCACCAAGACCTTCGTTCTCCTGCACTGTCATTCCTACCTGACCTCGGGTTTCACTCTTCATTTTATTTGCTTGTGGTTTGAAAGGTTGGTGGTTTTGGGGGTTTTCTTTTTAAACCTATCTCTGTCATTAGGTTTCTCAACAGAAATTATCAAGTCAGAAAGAGCTGAAGGTAACACACATTCTTGCTTGAGAAACCTTCCCTTTCACCAACAGCTAAAAACCTCCTGGCCTCCCAAAGTCTCATCCTCCGCATGATGACGATTACAGAAACGATGGAGTGTGATGGGCAAGAGAACACAACCAAGAGAGAGTGATAAAAACCAGCAGAAAGGGAGCATTCACTGCAAACCACAAGTCGTATGAAAGGACAATGGAGTAAGTTCAGTATCAAAGGAGAAGCGAAGCCAAGAACCCAGCAACATTTAGATAGGAATTTACCCTCTGCATGAATAGATATATGTCCTTTAATAGTAAACACTGGCTAAACAAGTTTCAGAAGGTATATAATAAGGCCCCAGTAATAATTATCTTTTAAAGCCTTATTCATCTACATGACAAGTTTAACTTCAAACAATTTTTAGATTGATCTAGCTAAGCCAGTGAAACCTCCCCTCTTGGGAATTCTTCTAAAATTGGCTTATTTAAAATAAATCTACATTAGCACATCCACACACACTTCCTACTACTAAATTACCATTTAAATTTCATTATTTTCTCACATTAATACGCTCTACCATAGGTTTCATGACTGAACTAAGAACACACAAAAAAGCACCACAAAGACAAAAAGCTCTAAAGCTCCAATCTGTGACATTAGCAGCTCGAACAGAGCCACCCACAGTATTTAACACAGCCTGCCAAGGGCGCCCAGAAAAGCATTACAACTTTCTTTTTCTCTAGACTACATAAGAAATCATCAACTTGACCACCTGGATGCAGATCTGCGCTGTAAAACCAGGAGAGTCTCGAAGATGCATTTCCAAGCTCCCCAGGACAACAACAAAATGTAGAATGGTTTGGGCCAGAAAGGATCTTAAAGCTCATCCAGTTTCAACTCCCTGCCGCTGGCAGGGACACCTTCCACTACAGCAGCTTGCTCCAAACCTTGTCCAGCCTGGCCTTGAACACTGCCAGGGATGGGGCAGCCACAGCTTCTTTGGGCAACCTGGGCCAGCAACTCACCACCCTCACAGTAAAGAGCTTCTGCCATATATATATATACACACACACACATATATATATAAACTTCCCCTGTTTCACTTTGAACTCATCACCCCTTGTCCTGTCACCACAGCCCTGATGAAGTGCTCCTCTCCAGTATCCCTGTAGGCTCCCTTCAGACACTGAAAGCTGCTCTGAGGTCTCCACGCAGCTTCTCTTCTCCAGCCCCAATGTTCTCAGCCTGTCTTTACACCTGCTGAAATTAGCTGATTCCACAAACGACTAAAGACTTCATTTTTGCTCTGCAGTCCCTTTGCTTCAGTCACACCCTGACACAGGTTGGAATGAGACACAGTGATACATAAAATTCACGTATTGTTTAAATACGTGTTTCGATTTATACGTGTTTGGTGGAACTATGTGCTATGTGATTTAATGCTTCCCGCAGGTGAAACAGTTAACATTAAGCATATTCTCCACCTTCTGATTATAAAGCTACTTGTACAAGGGAATGCAATCAGGTTGTTGCCAGAAAAGCTGTTTGGAAAGCCATGTGGAGCTCAAAACAGTGCAGATGTATGTAGTGATTCTGTATTAACTGAGAAGTTAAATATTTTAACACTTCTCTCAAAGATAGAGGCTTTCACGACTCCAGAGCTATCATGGCATATATTAACAGTGGGACCCAGGCCATAACAACTTCACTTCAAGCAGTAATAAGCCCACATACAACTTAAGATGGTGTAAGACAGAACTAGCACAGAAAGAGAAGTCCTGCCTTCACGCAGCTGTTCAGTCTGCCCTATGATCCCCAAACCTGTGTTACCATGAGCATTCCTGCAGAGAAGCAAAGCAGCTAAAACTAAATAGGAGGGGGTATGAACCACAGAATGGTTTGGGGCGGAAGGGACCTTAAAGCTCATCCAGTTTCAACCCCCTGCCACAGGCAGGGGCACCTTCCACTGGACCAGGTTGCTCCAAGCCAAATCCAACCTGGCCTTGAGCACTGCCAGGGATGGGGCAGCCACAGCTTCTCTGGGCACCCTGTTCCAGTGCCTCAGCACCCTCACAGGGAAGGATTTCTTCCTAATACCTAATCTAAATCTCCCCTTTTTCAGTTTAAAGCCATTCCCCCTTGTCCTACCACTACCTGCTCTTAGGAAAAGCCCCTCTCCATTCAACCTTCATTAAGTAGGTAACTGAAAAATAAAACTCTCCTTTGCTGAAAGCAGATTTCAAAGCTGTCCATGTGTCAGCCTGTAGTTTCACGTTCATCTTGAAGCAGCCTAATGCAGCCTGGCTGCAGAGAGACATGGTCATGCAGGCGTTAGCGTGGGAGGCTGCCTTGTGCAGTGTTGGGCAGACGAGTCCCTTTCATTCTTTGCCTTCAGAGGGACTTATTACAAGAGCATGTAGTGATAGAACAAGGGGGAATGGCTTTAAACTGACAGAGGAGAGAGTGAGATGAGATCTTAGGCAGAAGTTCTTCCCTGTGAGAGTGGTGAGGTTGGAACTGGATGAGCTTTAAGGTCCCTTCCAACACAAATCATTCCAGGATTAAAACCTACAACAAAGACAAGACACAACTGAGCAGCACTGGCAAAAAACAGAAGAGGACACATTACAACAGGAGAGAAAGAACTACTCTTAATGTATCTGTGACTAAAAAATAAAACCTGTTTCACAACCCAAATACGAACAGAATTTGGCAGCACTGTGGAGAGCTCAATGAGAACCTAATTCAAAACACATCACTGATGGCAGCAAGAGGGAAAAACATCAAAGCAAGCTTTGGACTGATTTGGTTATTTCATTATCAACAGTACTTCCCCATCTAAATCACTGCTTTGCTTCTACCTTGGCTGTGTCCAGGTTTTTGAGGTCACACAGTTTAAAAGCTACCCTTTGTAGAAAGCCTGTCACCAGGTACCACACAGCTCCATAACTGAGGCAATGCTGTAAAAAAGGGTATTTAGGAAAAGAGTTTTTTCCTAATAGAAAATGCAAAGAGAAACCAGAGAAAGAGATGAAATAATGCTCACACTGAAACCTTTTCTTTAACAGCATTAAGTTTACTCTGGAACAAAAGGAATAGTAAAAGCAAAATAAATTAAAATGGAAAAGTTAAAAAGAGTTGCACTAACCTATGGTGCTCACTAAACACAGTTAAAGACCTATTAAAGCAGTCATGAGCATACAAAACTACGGGCATTATCTCAGTCTGAGGATTTAAAAACCCACTTCCTGGACAGTACTAAAGTCTCTTTGAAGCACTATTTCCTAGAAATGGCTACCAAAGAGAACTGTGTACTAACAAATTACTACTCTGGGGTAAGACAGGAGGGAAGACTGGCCTTGCCTAGTGTATCTGGGGATGATGTCTTTTGCTTTTGCCAAGTTTGACAGTATAAAGCATATAAAGAAATGTTTAAGTTCAACTCCAGGTATTACAATAAGTGTGGAAAGAAATCAAAAAGCCCCTGCACTGAGCTGGGAAGCTCTGCACTTTCCTAGTCAATAGGACAGGAGATACTTCACATTCTAGAGGGCTGCTTTTGTGTGTACATAAGAAAGGATGCACGACACTAAAGCAAAGTAATTGGACAATGCATGGAACAGATCCCTACCCACAGTCACTACAGTTAAAGCTACGTAATACTTTCCACCAGCTATTTTTTTCCTACTTCGTAACTTACCAAAAATAAGATACTGGAGGTGGACTTTTCTTCATTTTCAAATGTAGCGATATTTTCTGGTAGGCTGAGTATTAGAAATTCCAGCACTAAAAATACGCACAAGTATTCTGCTAAAACATGAAATGAGGCAATATACAATAAAACTGTGACAAGTCTTACAAGTTTCATACAGCTGTTGTCAGCACATGCTCAGCCAACACAAAACACACTTTCATTAGGCATGTAAAGTTCCTAATTAGTTCGAACTATGTATGTTCGTAAAGCCAATTCAGCAGTTAGAAGTTCACTGCGTTCATCAACCTGATGCCTGCAGTTTCTGGAAGGCCAGAAGTATTTAGAAGGGCTGTTTCTTTGAACAGAAAACTCTTTCCCTCCCATACTGTTCTAAGTGGGTAGAAGAAAGTTGGGGCTGTTCAGCCTGGATGAGAAAAGCTGAGACCTCAGAGCAGTCTTCCGGTATCTGAAGGGGGCTACAAGGATCCTGGAGAGGGGCTCTTCATAAGGGACCATAGCAACAGGACAAGGAGTGATGGGTTCAAACTGAAACAAGGGGAGTTCAGGTTAGAGATAAGGAAGAAGTTCTTTACTGTGAGGGTGGTGAGGCGCTGGCACAGGTTGCTCAAAGAAGGGGTGAATGCTCCATCCCTGGCAGTGCTCAAGGCCAGGATGGACAGAGCCTTGGGTGACATGTTTTAGTGTGAGGCATCCCTGCTCATGGCAGGAGGATTAGATCTGGATGAGCTTAAGGTCCTTTCCAACCCAAACCAGTCTGTGATTCTAAGAGCAGACCATGTTAATCTAAGACATCTTCTCTTACAGAGTTAAAGCACTGAACTCCCTTTCCCTCTGTGAAACACAGGAAGAGTGGGGTGACAGCAGTGCAGAAGAGGGTGTACAAGCTGTCAAAGTTGTACTTCCCTGGAAGTCAGGGAGGTTTGGCTGTTCCTCTGTACTCTTTCTATATCCATTACAACACACCACTGAGTATGTACGAGTACATGACGATCCTGCCAAAGTGAGTAACTTCAAGACAAGGGAAAACTAAGTGTACAAAATCCCATGTAAATGCAGCCAGTGAGAGAATCGCTGCTGAAAAACAAAGTTTGACTTTTCAGATAGCAAATACTACACTTCAGGAAGCAAAGGAGAAAGTTTGGCTCACACATATGACAACATCAATTATCTTTTCATCAAATGACTATCTCATCTTTAAGCTACTTTAAGCCTACACAGCTAACTGAAACAATATACAATCTTTCTCTTCCTTAGGAAGATACACTGGCCACAACAGCAACACACAGGAAAAAGTTAACACTGTTTTTTGTAGGTTGTAATGTTGCCAAATCCAATTCAAATCTAAGGAAAAATTCTCAGGCCAAACCAAAGAGAGCTGAAGCTGTACATTAAGTTCTCATTTCCACTTCTATGTGTGGCAGCTTACAATGAATTTCAACACAATCTGCTGTCTAAAATTAAGGCAAAGAAACTGGGCAGCTCTGTGATACCTGCAGAGCTGGCACAGTAAGAGCAGGTCTGGAACCATTCCTGAAAGAATACAAGAAACCTTTCTAACAGAAGAAAGATAGACCCTTGACAGGCACACAGGAGTTCTTGCTGCTACCGGTGTGTAAGCTAAGAGGATGCTGGTGAAGTTAAATTCCATAAGGCCACAGGATGCCATTTCTACTACCCCAAGTAAGGCATGAGCACACCCTTCATGGCACCACGTTTTAGGACTAGGGAGTCCTAAAGAGAATCAGCATCCACCCATCACATACCTTCAATATATGGGAGTTAAAAACAAGTACACATGCTGAAAAACGAGAGACTAAAAAGTTACAACAGCCTATTAACAATTCTAAAGAAGTAATTTCCAACTAAATGACAAGTGAGAAAATAACCTCAATTTCACTAGTTTGATAGAGGGCTCAAAATCATTTCTTGCGCTACAAAAAGGTTCTATTTTACATGCAAAGCTGTAACGCCCTTCACAAAGACACTCTTCTTCAGACAACTGCTGCTTCTACAATAAACCAAGACCTTGAGCAGCAGACAAAAATCAAATATCCTTTCATAGAATGAAAAGAGAATCTATAGCAGCCAAATTCAGAATCTGTAACTACATGAACACCAAGCAGCGCAAGTTATAGAAGTTTAGACAAGTGTTAATCAATGCTTTAAAGTGACAGGATTTTTATTACATTCCTTTGACATTTTTCTGCCTTTCTACAAAAATGTGTAACAAAACGTAGCAGTATCTAACTTCTTAATTAAAGAATATCATTTTCAGATTACTTTTCAGCGTCTTGAAGGCAAAACTAAAGCACATGTATGTAATGTTTCAGCTAATTCAACGCCAAGTCAAGAACTCAAAGAGTGTTTGGGAAAAGGGAGCAAGGAACATAGGTTTTCTAACCGCAAACCCAGTGATTCCAGGATGTCCCCGTTTGTATGAAATAAGCTCTTACTCCCAGTGTAACAACAGCATGTTAGAACAAAGTTTCCACGCTCAGCAGCAATCTTCTGAACTTAGTCAGATACAGCCTCCTAACTTGCTTTCTACTGTGTCCAGAAAAAAGAATGAAGATGAAAATAGCAAACCCTGCGGCAAATTGAGCGATTACACTGGCAGGAGGCCACCACCACAGGCACCCTCACAGCGGGGCTGGCTGCTGTGTCCAGTTTGGCAACAGGAGCTGGAAGAGCAAAGTAGCTTCTATGCAGCAGCAACGTGCAGAGAAGCAAGCGGCGGCAAGATCGAAGTTGGAGGAGATATGAATGGAGCATTTACACGGTGTTGAGGATGTGCTGACAGACATGTAGAGGCTGAGAACTTGTGCATTCATGGCAGCTGGAGCTCAGTGAATGGCTGTAAATCACACTTCTTGCTCTCTCCTCTGAGCAGGATTCCAGCACGCTTTGATTTTATAGGTATCAGATTCACATATGGAAGGGAACTTGCACTGGCAGCTCACAGGCACACGTAGCCTTACACAAGGGCACTAAGCATACTGCTGACAGTCCCTGTTTCCAGACTGGTTCACAATACAGGCCAGCTCTCTTAAAATACACTACTCAAATTTGGTGGAACAGGAAGCTGTCTGGACTGCTAGAAGCCACTGAGCTAAGGCTGTCTATGGATGATTTCACAGGAAGGAAACAGAAAGCCTCATGATGTAGAGAACAACTTGCAGCTCGAACCCCAGAACAGACACCGTCACTGCCCAGCTCTGCGCAGGGGGAAAGGGCTGAGCCACAGAGATAAACTAGGAAGTAAACAAGACGGAAGATGAGCTTGGCTGGAGGGAAGAGAATAATACCAGGAGGCTGAGACACACACCACTAACATGCAGTAATATAGGATTCCGTGTAAGTATAGTGGTTGTTCTATCAAGAGCCCGAGGTTAAGAGAGTTGTTCCAGTAAGAGGAAAATACCCTTACACATTGAACACGGGCCCCCGATGGTAAACAGCAGCAACCAACGCTGGTGGGTGTGTAAGATCATTCCAAGTGAAAGGGACAGTGGCAGGGTCAGGTACAGAGCAAATAAAAGCAGATAAAGAGACTCCCACACATCAACCCACTCTCAGCACATGCACTGGTGATATTTTCTGTTATTTGCCTCCTTATGAACAGTTTCAACACAGATGTACCGACAGGAGGGGAACATCACAGCCTCAGCAACAACGGCATAATCTGAGCACTGTGAGTACCTGCAAACTCAACGTATACCTGTACCTGAGCAAGAGAGCCTGGCTCTAAAAGCCACCAAATGATTACACCGATAGTGATACCCACTTATTAGTGCTGAAATGTGCACATGATGTTACACACGAGAGGAAAGTCTTGAACATTGTTCTGGATACACAGAGCTGCACAGACCTATCTTCCTGGTGTGTCTAAAGTCTTTGGGCACTGTAGAAAGAAAAGGAGGAAAGGAAAAACCAGAGGAGCTGCACTCTAAGAAGAAAGCAATAATCCTGATTGTCTGTCTTGATTCTTCAATCAGAGAAGAAGCCAACACCTAAGGTCTTAAGACAGGAATGCCCTTACAGTAGGAACATTTGTAACAAGCAGTAAAAGACATCTCAGTTACAGGTCCTGCATTTCACTACACTATTCTTTGATAGATTACCCCGCTAAGGTGAAAGATTTCATGCAAAACTGTTGAGAACAGTAATATAAAACAAAGTTCCACTTCGTTTGAAACTTTTCGAGAAGAAAACTAGGTATCAGTCACCCAAACATCATAGATCCTCCACAGGAATTCTCACCACAGTAACAGCCTAACACCGAATGGAACAAACACCTCACAAACTCTACAGTCTCCCTAAATAACGTTAGATGTCCCTGAATGAGCTGGTAACCTTTCTTCTTGTCCTCTGCTCACAGATTTTAGTACCCGACAGAGCCTGAAGACATCTAAGGAAGCTCATAACCTCTTCCAACCCTACCCGCCATCTGGATTACGGCTTTACCTCCACCTAAACGCGGTTTACCTACACCTAACCGCCACACACGGGCACAGCGCACTCGCTGGCGAACACAGCCACAGCGGCCTGAACTTGTGCGCGCCCTGAGACGCCTATCGCAGGCTGTCCCCGGAGGATGCCGCCGCTACGAGGATGTGCGAGGGAGGAAATGGAGACCCCGGTCCGCTCCGCGCTGCCAGCAGGAGGCTGAGCTGGCAGAACAGCGAGCGCTGGCCTGGGGCAGGCAGCACGTAGCGCACAGCCGAGGGGACACCCCGGGGACGGACCATGCGGGGCGGGGGGGGGAGCTCCGCCGTCTCCTCCCGGCCCAGCAGCGGCTCCCAGAGCCCCGTGAGGGAACCCCCCGGCGGGCAAAGGGCGCAGCCCCCCCCGCCTCGGCCCCCTCACAGCCCCGCTCGCCCTCAGGCCGGGGCCAGCCTCCCGCCGCGGCAGAGGGAGGGGAGAGGAGGGCAGGGGAAGGCGACCCTCCCCTAAAAGGGGCCTCCGGACACGCAGGCTCCGCTCACCGCCCTCCCGAGGTGGCGGCGGTGGCCTGACCCCTCCTTCCCCGGCGAGCGCGGCCGGCCGCGGCCTCAGCCAGGCCCGAGCACGGGGAGGGGACAAGGGGGGGATCTCTAAGGGTCCTTCTCCCCCCACACCGCCGGCCCTCGGCGCCTCGCTCGCTGGAGGGAAGGGGACAGAGGGGCAGAGGTGGCCGCTGAGGGGGCTCACGCCCGCGCTGACAGACGCCTCGTGCGCCAAGGGTCCCCGCTCCTCACACCACACACAAACGGCCGCCGAGCGCAAACCCCGCCGCCTCTCGAAAGGGAAGGAGCAAAGCGCTCGGGGAGAAGGGGGGGAAGCCCCGAGGAGGGAAGGGAAAGCGGCCGAAGCCTCACCGGGTCCGGCGGAGGTGGCTCCCGGGTACATGTCTCCGTGTGCGGCGGCGGAGGCGGCGCCTCTCTCCAGGTCCCTACCGCGGCGGCAGCTCGAGGGGAGGGAAAAGGGGGGCGAAGGAGGCGAGCCCGAGCCCCGGCTGCGCTGTCGGGGGAAGGGGGAGGAGAAGAAGGAAGGGGAGGGAAAGGGGAGGAAAAGAAAAGGGGAAAGGAGGGAAAAACAAAAAGAGCGAGCAGCGGGAGCAGGGCCGGCCCGGCGCCGCAGAACCAGGTTACTCGGCGGCACTGAGGAGCGGGCGGTGGGTGGGTGGGGACAAGGGAGGAGCCGCGGGGTCACGGGGCAGGGGGGCTCCGCCCGCCGCCGGCTTCACCGCCCTCCTGCCCGCGGGCCCCGCGCCGGCGGGAAGCGGAGCGGGCGGCCCGGGGAAGGGGCCCTGGCCTGCGGTCCGCCTGCTCCTGCCGCCCGGCAGCGGTTCCACGGACTGGATACGGCCCCAGCACTCGGGCACGTTGGGGTTTGCTCCTGCACCGCGCCAGTGTGGCTGACCAGACACCGGCCATGTGTAGCAGGAGCCTTTGTAGGCCCTGGAGTCACCCACCAGAGGGAACCATGGCTTCTTTTAACCAAGCCTCTGCCTTGGGCAGGTGCAACATCAAACTAAAAGTGTATGTTGCAGCCAGGACTGCCAGAGAAACCTTGCGAAACCACCGTGTGCCTCTAGCTCTCGCTACCTCTCCTTTAAGGCAGTTTGCCTAGCTATGCCTGCTTAAAAAGGATGCTGGAATGGGATCGGTTTTCCATGTACTGCTTGATCTTCAATGCCCTGTTTACTTGAGAATTAGATTTGGTTGTTTCATTTTGGATAGGGCCCTGGCTGACACGGTCTAGTGGGAGGTGTCCCTGCCCATGGCAGGGGGTTGGAACTGGGTGAGCTTTAAGGTACCATCCAACCCAAAGCATTCTATGTGTTCTCGTATTTCACCCTATGAGACAAAAGCAACGCTGCTGTGAAAACCTCGGATCAGTCACCGTGAGGATCTCACACCTCTACACCACATCCACTTTTCATTGTATCTATGAAACCCAGCTGTGGTGTGGTACCTTGCTGTTGTACAACCAGATAATCTCTGTCTGTATGTATATACAGGGTATACCAACTAGCCATAATGCTAAAGAGGTATTGATCAGTATGATGCACTGAGACACGGGAGATGTCAGAGGATGATTCCTGTGGGAACTGTCATCCTTTTATAATCTCCTCATTGGCACCTCTTCCTTTCAGGAGGAGAAATAGGAAAACAAAATCAAACCTGCTAAGGAGGCAAAGAGCAAGTTAATGATGGTCACTTCCACCAGAAGGTATTACCTACACAATTACAGGACAGCAGCTATGATCCAAACTTCCATTCACCTGCTCCATTTGGATGTGGAAGCCTTTAGAAACAAGTAACAAAGTTTTCTTATCCCAGAACAGTCAAACCCCTTCAAAGTCAACTAAATTCCTTCAGTAAATGTTATCTGCCAAAGGCTGAGGCAAACATGGCTTGTATAGTTCATTGATCAATTAATATCCTCCATCAGTACATATTTAGAATCACAGAATCATAGAATAGTTAGGGTTGGAAAGGACCTTAAGATCATTCAGTTCCAGCCCCCCTGCCATGGCCAGGGACACCTCACACTAAATCATATTACCCAAGGCTCTGTCCAGCCTGGCCTTGAACACCACCAGGGATGGAGCATTCACAACTTCCCTGGGCAACCCATTCCAGTGCCTCACCATCCTCACAGGAAGGAATTTCTTCCTTATATCCAATCTAAACTTCCCCTGCTTCAGTTTTAACCTGTTACCCCTTGTCCTATCACTACAGTCCCTAATGAGGAGTCCCTCCCCAGCATCCCTATAGGCCCCTTTCAGATACTGGAAGGCTGCTCTGAGGTCTCCACGCAGCCTTCTCTTCTCCAGGCTGAACAGCCCCAACTTTCTCAGCCTATCTTCATACGGGGGGTGCTCCAGTCCCCTGCTCATCCTCGTGGCCTCCTCTGGACTTGTTCCAACAGTTCCATGTCCTTTTTATGTTGAGGACACCAGAACTGCACACAATACTCCAGGTGAGGTCTCACAAGAGCAGAGTAGAGGGGCAGGATCACCTCCCTGGACCTGCTGGTCACGATCCTTTTGATGCAGCCCAGGATACGGTTGGCTTTCTGAGCTGCGAGCGCACACTGAAGCCGGCTCATGTTCATTTTCTCATTGACCAACACCCCCAAGTCCTTCTCCGCAGGGCTGCTCTGAATCTCTTCTCTGCCCAACCTGTAGCTGTGCCTGGGATTGCTCCGACCCAGGTGTAGGAGGGATTTGAAGGGATATAGAGGCATCTCCCTGTTTCAGTTACATCAGTTTATGTTTACTCTTCCCTTTGGCTCACACTTGTAGATGTTCAAGGGTTGCTATTAACAGCTCAGCTTTCACTTCAAGTGAGTTGTTCCTGAAACCATTGTCACCACTAGAGTTTCCACTGGAGTGATTTTGGATTTGTCTGCATTCCAAGCTCCTCAAGTTGCTGGAAAGTAAAGACTTACCAGTAACTATAAACAAATAAAGGACCAAATCATGGGTCAGCTTCAGTTCTAGAGTAAAGCCAAGCAGCTCTAGCAAAATTAGAAGCAAGGGAGCTGGCAATGGGATTGCTGTTTCCCTCGCTGTGAGGAGTTGGGCAACATTTTTGCTCAACCACCAACAGTTTCTGGTCTGTGCTCTGTAACTTACTGGAGGCTGAAAATGGGGGTGGAGAAATCCCCCCAAAAAAGCCAGAAGAGAGTTATCTGAGGGAAATTTGGCCTTTCTGCTATATTAGATATTAGTAAATGCTGAGGTGACAGGAAACCACGCAGTCCCTGAGTCAAAATCTGTTTTTTTTATATTACATTTAAATCAATCTTCTGATCTGATTAGGAAGATAACTCCCTCTAACATTCTGCATACTGTCCTGCCTGTTAGAGCCTGTACAAGAGAGAATGAATACACACTGTAGGGTTCTAGACAAATCCACTTGACACTTTGGTTACTGACTGGCAGCACTGAGCTAACCTCCATCAGATTGTGTTTGGAGGCGTGTGGAATGAGCTTAACACAGCCTTCCAGGGAAATGCCCATCTCTGACAAACCCCAAACTGTCCCACTGTGGGACATATAAACACAAATAATTCTGTCTCACCTTAGAATCACAGAATGGTTTGAGTTGGAAAGGACCTTGAGATCATCCAGTTCCAACCCCCCTGCCATGGGCAGGGACACCTCACACTAAACCATGTCACCCAAGGCTCTGTCCAACCTGGCCTTGAACACCGCCAGGGATGGAGCATTCACAACTTCCCTGGGCAACCCATTCCAGTGCCTCACCACCCTCACAGTAAAGAACTTCTTCCTTATATCCAATCTAAACTTCCCCTGTTTCAGTTTGAACCCATCACCCCTTGTCCTGTCACTACAGTCCCTGATGAAGAGTCTCTCCCCAGCACCCCTACAGGCCCCCTTCAGATACTGGAAGCTGCTCTGAGGTCTCCACTCAACCTTCTCTTCTCCAGGCTGAGCAGCCCCAACTTTCTCAGCCTGTCTTCATACAGGAGGTGCTCCAGTCCCCTGATCATCCTCATGGCCTCCTCTGGACTTGTTCCAACAGTTCCATGTCCTTTTTATGTTGAGGACACCAGAACTGCACACAATGCTCCAGGTGAGGTCTCACGAGAGCAGAGTAGAGGGGCAGGATTGACCTTTTTTATATCATTCTTGTGAAATCCTGTCCTGAAAGCAGGAATCAGTGAAGCTCACGTGCTGAAGGGATGCACCCACATGGAACTTCATCTGACACCTGACTTAGTTGCAGCAGAAAAGAACAAGAAGTGAATGATGGTACTCTGCTAGCAGTTTGACAATAACAAGCTAACAAGCAACAGAAGATAGGTGAAATATCGGGAGAGGTTTCCCAAAACCCTGAATGCATATCCCACATTTCATTCAGGCTCCACAGGATACTCTGCAATTGATTACAGAAACACTCTGCAAAACCAGAGATCCCAAACCCAGCAATTAATACCTGGAACATCCTAGAGTGCAATGCACTTGCATTGATTTAAATCTGATTTTTGTGGATTTAGAACTTCATAAGGGAAAGGGCTTATGATGGTTTATACGGGACTGCAGACATGTACAATCAGTTAAATACTGGGTTATTTAAGCCAGTTTTCTCCTGTAGAAGTCCTGCTGTGCCTCCAGGCTGTTTTCATGCTACCATACACTTCTAGCAGCATTTCTGTGTTACTGGGGAGAGTTCCAGCTCCTCCACCTCCCATCACACACTCACTTTGGGCCATGTCACTTGCTTTATTTCTAATGCTTTCTGTCACCGACAGTAGTAGTTTTGGAGCACAGTGAAACCTGATTATGTCTTAGTGGGCAATTCCACCCAAAAATGACCTCAGTTCTTGAAAAGGTTTGGGTTGTAAGAGCGGTTTGAAAGCTCTGTAGGAGCATTCTTTTATACATGCTATTTATATGTGATACTAACAATTATAGAGTGGGATAAGAACAACTGCTTAAACATTTAAATCAGGTTTCTTTAAAGGAAAAAAGAAAGAAGTGACTGTTGGACACAATACCCATCAGAAGTGCTGGATTTCAAGCCGATATTTCCCAGAACTGATATCTCTCAAAGAATGAATTACCAGTTTTGGAAAAACAGAGCATTTTCTAACCATTTTGGAAGCAAAGTTTAGTATTTAGGACCAGCTTTTAAAATAAGGTATACCAGCAATGGCAATCTGGGGTAAATATTTTATCTACAAATAGGCTAGTGACAAATGATACGTCTTTTCATGAGAAGAGATGCATTGATCTAAGGATCCTTCCCTTTGTAAACTAAATCAATCCCCCTAGTTTATAAATGGCTTTTAGTCATTGATAACAATGGTACAGTGGCAAAAAAATTGTACTCAGAGCAGAGCGAGCTATATTTTATTCTTAACTCAGAGGGGATTTAAGCTCACACTTCCCAGCTCTCAACTGGCCTGGCTTTTATGATGTTATCCCAGAGTGCCTGCATTAGACTTCTCACATATTCCGTGTTCTGCTTTGCATATAAAATCAGACCAGAAGTGAAGCAGACCGCGACTCTGTAATCTGATGTGTTCACATGGTTACAAAGACGTTGAGGGTTCTGGTGCCCTCCTCATGGACCGTTCATTATTTTACAATTACTGATTAAATCCAAATTAATGCCTGGCAGAGGGACCAAAACCTGATTTTTTTTGTCCTTTTAGTGCTGTGATTACTAAGTTACAAAGCTACATTTGATTCCTTTTGCCAAATTAATTGCAATATTTATTTATAACACCCCCCCCCCCCCCCCCAAAGTATTTCTTTTATTACATTGTTAACTTCACTTCAGAAAGAAGTTTTCTTGAGTGATCAGGACCAACGATCCAAACACTATGAAAAAGATACAGCACCACCTATTGGGGATATGTTATGTACGCTGATTATTACAGCTTTAAGTAGTAACAGAGTTTTGTTCTTTGTTGTAATAATAAAATCACAGACTCCACGAAGTTGGAGAAGACCTTTAAGATCATCAGGGCCAAACTTTACCCCAGCACTCCCAAGGCCACCACTAAACCATGACACTGAGGGTCTTATATACATGGTTTTTGAACACCTCCATGGATGGTGATTCCACCACTGCCCTGGGCAGCCTGTTCCAATGCCTGAGCACCCTCTCAGTGAAGAAATTGTTCCTAATCTCCAATCTAAACCTCCCCTGGTGCAGCTTGAGGCCGTTTCCTCTTGTCCTATTGCTTGTCACCTGGGAGAAGAGACTGACCCCACCTCTCTCCATCCTCCTCTCAGGCAGTTGTAGGGAGCGATCAGGTCCCCCCTGAGCCTTCTCTTCTCCAGACTGAACTCCCCAGGTCCCTCAGCCGTTCCCCATCACACTTGTGCTCCAGGCCCTGCACCAGCTCCATTGTCCTCTAGCCCCACTCCAGCACCTCAATGTCTCTCTTGTAGTGAGGGGCCCAGAACTGAATACAAGATTCAAGGTGTAGCCTCACCAGTGCCCAGTGCAGGAGGATGATCACTGCCCTGGACCTGCTGGACACACCACTGCTGATACAGGCCAGGATACCATTAGCCTTCTTGGCTGCCTGGGCACAAGCTGCTCGTGTTCAGGCAGCAACACCCCCAGGTCATTTTCCACCAAGCAGCTTTCCAGCCCCTCTTCCCCAGGCCTGGAGCATTGCACGTGCTTGTTGCACCCCAAGTGCAGGACCCTTCACTTCGTGTTGTTGAACCTCATTCAATTTGCCACAGCCCATTGATCCAGCCTGTCCAGAACCTTCCTACCCCCTACCCTGTTGATGATGACCAACGACCTGAAGTTCCTTAGAATGTGGCTGCTAAAAGCAGGAGATACGGGCTTGTATAGAAATTTGGATCCCAGTGCCAATGAAATATAGACCATTTGAACAGTTTAAACAAGAAAAGAAAGTGCAACCTTGAGAGCTAAGAAAGGAAGAATCACCTTAGGAAGGTTAAAAAGCACTAACAAAACAGTTAATCAAAGGCAGGGAAAGAGAATGAAAGTATCACCTGGTGAACACCTCTTGAGTTTGACCATTGTGATGACTACCAATGATCTCAGCAATGTTGTAACTCTAAGACATCAGCTCTGTAGTATGATTTACTCACAGCTCATTTAGGATGAAGTGTTAAGGGCTGATTGCTTTGCATATGTAGCGCTAATGACTGATAATGTGCAAGAGTGTGACAATGACTGAGAGAACTGATTATTAGTATGGAGTGCTTTCCTAATGAATATTAATGATAGTAAAATTTTGCTTTACATTTTGAAACTGGCACTCCCACCACAGCAAGCTCCAATTCTTTAAATGGAGCATATACACACACACATAATTCCTCCCCACTTACATACATACCACTGTAACAGTGCTTTGAAACAAGTTCATCTGCACATTGTTGATGTTTTCCTCTCTTGGCTGTTAAGTAAGGCACAGGCACATACAGCAAATCTCTGCCACAACCCCTGACCATCCTCTAAATGTAAAATACTCACTTTAGGGATGTTTCATACCCAAGTTACTTGTTTTGTTTATCACAAACACTCCTGTGCTATTGTATAACACCTTGGTAGCAACAGAATTGTGTTGTCATCCTAAACCAGATCTGTGATTTTCCCGGATCCAGTGCCCGGAACTCATCACCCTGGAAATAACTCACTACTCTGGAACTGTAGAATACATAGAAGCATTTTTAGGGTTCTTTTTAAGCCCCCATCTATTTGCTATAGATTCCCCAAATAGAGACTGTTCTGCTGCAAAAGGATAGCGACATGTTCAATACAAAGTACAGTTACAGGATCAGAGGTGAAAAGCATGCACCACTGCAAACATCTAGACCTTAAGCCTTGGTCTGCCTTGGAATTGAGCTTTGTCGGTCAGCAATCCTGACTGGATACGGGACAGTAGGATTCAAAAAGCTTTGGGAAGCAGCAAAATTGGTTTAATTTTTAGTTTTCTTACTACATAGTGATTTGATTTCATCATAATTTATTGTGAGCCCCTAGAGAGCAGACTTATCAGTGTCACTCAATAGATGCGGCAAGACAGCCATGAAACAAGGATGTAGGCAAATCTCATTTAATGAATGTCTTTACTAACCAAAGCCTAAGCTTATATGAATGTCACATTTAAATTGTAGGGCTTCATACTTCATATTCTAACAGTGCATCAGTATTTTAAACCATTTTTAGCTTAAGGACTGTTCTATCAGAACTGTTACCAGTGTTCTTCCTCACTCTGTTAGAGCCTATGCAAGTTTCCATTCCTACTTTCACCACTAAAGCAGAGTATGAAAAGCTGGCCCCCAGCATTCACCTTTCTTCAGAGCCACAAGCAAAACGACTGCTTGTGTACTGTCCCCAAATGTGTTCATTTCACTACAACAGAAGCTCTGGTTTCTGCTTCCTGATAGCTGCAATGTAGTTATATACTATATATGACCTTCTTTCACAAGCAAATTATGGCTGGTCTCTATTAAGCCTCCAGTTTTGTTGTTTGCTTGCACACCACCACTGCTGACCTCCCAGGCTACCTTTATTGGGAAGTTCATTCGATTGAAAAGGCATCTTCTCTTTCCATGTTGCTAGCTTTCAGCCAGGTCACCCCATGGACCTATTGGCACAGCTCTGAGTTCTTTAGCAAGAGAGGCTGTGGCAACACTGGAGTGAGGGACAGACAAGACAGGCTCCTGCATGTCACTTGTGAAATCCCATCCTCAAGCACCTAACAATGACAGAGGCTCCAGGATATTACATCCTAACGGAATGATGCATTTATTTGCTACTTTAAGTAACTAAAAATGTAGACATTTGCCCTGTGCCTTGTATAAAACATTTAAGTAAATGCTTAAATTCAGAGCTGGTGACCCCACTAATAGGGTTAAGCACCCACAAGTTAAGTGCTGCAGCACTCTGCATTTATTGTCTACAGTAGTAAGCAGAGTCATAGAATCACAGAATCATACAATAGTTAGGGTTGGAAAGGACCTTAAGATCATTCAGTTCCAGCCCCCCTGCCATGGGCAGGAACACCTCACACTAAACCATGTCACCCAAGGCCTCGTCCAACCTGGGCTTGAACACTGCCAGGGATGGAGCATTCACAGCCTCCGTGGGCAACCCATTCCAGTGCCTCACCACCCTCACAGTAAAGAACTTCTTCCTTATATCCAGTCTAAACTTCCCCTGTTTAAGTTTGAACCCATCACCCCTTGTCCTATCACTACAGTCCCTAATGAAGAGTCCCTCTCCAGCATCCCTATAGGCCCCCGTTAGATACTGGAAGGCTGCTATGAGTTCTCCACGCAGCCTTCTCTTCTCCAGGCTGAACAGCCCCAACTTTCTCAGCCTGTCTTCATACAGGAGGTGCTCCAGTCCCCTGATCATCCTCGTGGCCTCCTCTGGACTTGTTCCAACAGTTCCATGTCCTTTTTATGTTGAGGACACCAGAACTGCACACAATACTCCAGGCGAGGTCTCACAAGAGCACAGTAGAGGGGCAGGATCACCTCCTTCGACCTGGTCGCGCTCCTTTTGATGCAGCCCAGGATACGGTTGGCTTGCTGGGCTGCAAGCACACACTGAAGCTCATGTTCATTTTCTCATCAACCAACATCTTCATTCAGTGAAACTTCAAGTTGTTTCTGATTGCAAGGAAGGGATGGATACAAGAGGTCAAGTCCCTTTTGCCTACCTCAGTTTTTACTTGTAATGGTCTAATAAATCCTCAGATTTTACTGAAGGAGCAGAACAGGAGTAAGCTGTTGTACAAACTGTGCTGGTAATGGCAATTTGGCATTTGAGAATTCTGAGCTTTCAGGCTTTTTGCAAATTCTTCACTAATTTTACTCCAGCTTATTCTTCAAAGTTTGAATTATTTATCATAAATAATGGTTTGGGTTGGAGGTCATCCAGTCCAGTCCCCCCTGCAATGAGCAGGGACATCTTCAACTAGATCCCATTGCCTAGAGCCCCATCTAACCTGACCTTGGATGTTTCCAGGGACCATCTCTCTGGGTAACCTGTTCCAGTGTTTCACCGCACTCATCATAAAATCTGTTTTCCTTGTACCTAGTGTGAATCTCCCCCCTTTTAGTTTAAAACCATCACCCCTTGTCCTATCACAACCAGCCCTGCTAAAAAGTCTGTGCCCATCTTTCTTAAAACTCCTTTAAATATTGAAAGGCCAAAATAAGGCCTCCTGACCCTATTCCCACACAGCCACGCAGCATCCCCATACTCATCCCAGGATAGCTGTCCCTGCTTCCATTGCCTGTGCATTTCCTTCTTGCCCTTTGGTTTAACTAGCAGGTCTTGACTCAACCGTGCTGGTCTCTTGCCTTCCTTCCTTGATTACTTATACATGGGGATCAAGAGCTCTTATGCTCTATGGAAAATGTCCTTAAGGATCTGCCAGCTCTGTTCTGCTCCCTTGTCCATGCTGGCAGCTTCCCAGGGGATCCTACTGACTAACTCCTTGAACAGTGGGAAGTTTACATTCCTAAAATTCAGGGTCCTGACATTATTCTTCAGCTGACCCACATCCCTCAGGACTGTGAGCTCCACCACTGCATGATCACTGCAGCCCAGGCTGCCTCCAATCCTGATGTTTCTGATGGGCTCACTTGCATTGGTGGCCAACAGGTCCAGTAACACATCCCTCCTGGTAGGGCTATTACCTGCCTTAAGAAGTTATCCTCAATGCACTCCAGGATTGCCTACAGCTCACCATGGTACTTCTCCAGCAGACACTGGGGTGGCTGAAGTCCCCCAGCAGGATGAGAGCTGGAATAAGGCTACATCAATAGGCTGTCCTCGATCTGGCAGCCTGTAGTAAAGACCAGCTACAAGGTTCCATTGTCTCAGTATCTGTTCTTACCCCTAACTTTGCAACCTGCTCGTGTCTATTCTTGAAACAGCTTTCACAATCTATCCATTTCTTGACATTTCCCCCCCCCTCCTTCCCGGCCTGTCCCTTCTGAACAGCCTGCAGCCAGCAGCAGTCACACTCCAGTCATGGGATTTGTTCCTCTGAGCTCCAGTTATGGCAACTGGGTTGTAAGCTTTCTAGCAGCACGATGGCTTCCAGTTCCTCCTTTTAGGTGCCCATGCTGGCTGCATTGGTGTAGAGGGACTTCAGCTGGGCTGTCAGCTTGTCACCTTTTTGGTGGAACAACCATCATTCCTTTGAGGTGTTTCACCAGTTTCTCTCTTAGCTCCTATTACCTCAAGAGCCCCAAAACCGTGGCTGTGACATCAGCCACAGAGCCATGTATTAATAGACTGGGTCTGTCTGTGTCTTCCAGTGTCATTGCCTGCAACTGGAAGGATAGAGGAAAAATTACCTGTGCTCCAGATTCCCTTACTAACCTTCCCAAGGCCCCGAAGTCTCTTTTGATTGCCCTCGGTCTGTGCATTGCAACTTCATCGCCACCCCCACGGAAGAGCAGTAATGGGCAGCAGTCTGAGGGCCATACCAGGCTAGGAGGTTTCTTAGTGATGGCCTTAACCCAGGCCCCAGGAAAGCAGCACTTCCCTCACAGGAGGGTCTGTGGCATTTCAGACCCTCTGTTCCTCTCAGAAGAGAATCACCTACAGCTATAATCCATCCTGATGTATCTGTCACAATACAGGAGTAAGCCTTTCTGATCTTGACAACGCCTCTGGTGTAGAGGGACCCTCATCCACATTAACAATTGACTTCCCTTCCACATCTAGAGCCTCTTACCTGTTGTACAGAGGCACCTGGGAAAGGGAAGTGGGCAAGGACAAGTTTTGCCTGCAACCCTGAGCATGGACTTGCCTCTATTCCCTCATTTCCTTTAAGCTACTGCCTTCTGCCTGGTAGGGAGAGGACACAGGACCCCCTTGATCTTGCTTGGCTTTTCCTGGTGACTGTGCCCACCTCAGGGAGGGCAGAGCATGGTTCCACAGCCAGTCTCTTTCTCAGACTCCCTGATGCTTTTTAACCGGTTTCCTCCCATAGCTCTGCCAACAGGCATAGCAGTGTCTTGGTGACACCTCACACAGCTGTTCTCACTAACGCCATCAGTTACTAATGAAGGACCTGGATGGGTCCATGTTTCTGTGAGAGCTCTGGCTTGGTTGCCACTGGTGAGTGGAAACGGCTTTCTGCTGGTGGATACCCCTACAGCCGGGGCCAGCTCCGTTGCAGCATCACCAACACTGAACAAATGCTCTTTGAGTAACTTGCCTGGAAGTGGGTTGACTGCACATGAATAGCAAATACAGCTGTTCTGCTGGGGAAGATGTTCTGATTGAGGGAAGTGCCCACTTCTCACTCAAAACGACCATTTTCTCCTGCTCCTTTTGACAAAATGGTTTCAAAGCAAGCACCCATCTTTCTAAAGGAATGACAAACACACTAATCCTGCCATTCACCGTCTGAGTTACAACTGCACAGTCCTGACTCATTCAGCTGCATTAGACTCAGCTGATTCTGCTGTAACCTGGACACAGCTGGAAGGAGACTTCGTTTACTGGGAGAGCAACAGACAGACCACAGCTGATTCAGCCCTGCTTAGAGGTGCCTTCTCAAAGGTCTAAACTCACTGTGTCCCAGGACTCTAGGCAAGCCCTGCAGCACATGAACTGTGCTCTGAATGGCATCCATCAAATGCACTTCTGTCAAGAACACGAGATCAGAAAGCATTTATTTGACACCCTAAATAACAGCACTTGTTAAATGCTGTAAGTGGTACATAGGAATGGCTTGTTTTGGAGACTATTAACAAATATTGGCCATTCTGCACTCCGAGGTAAATGGAATTCCTTTGTATCTAGTGGCAGCTCTGAGGACACTGCCCAACATACAACATGCAGGTCTCAGCCTCTCCTGTTCACTGCATTAACATCCTGCTCCATCATCAGGCTTGTGCTGTTTGCTCTGATGAGTCTTCCCTACTGCATTTTTTTTTTGTTTTCATGAAATCCCAGAATGGTTTGGGTTGGAAGGGACCTTAAAGCTCACCCAGCTCCAACCCCTGCCACGGGCAGGGACACCTTCCACTAGAGCAGCTTGCTCCAAGGCCCTGTGTCCAACCTGGCCTTGAACACTGCCAGGGATGGGGCAGCCACAGCTTCTCTGGGCACCCTGTGCCAGCGCCTCAGCACCCTCACAGGGAAGAACTTCTGCCTAAGAGCTCACCTCAGTCTCCCCTCTGGCAGGTTCAAGCCATTCCCCTTGGCCTGTCCCTACAGGCCCTTGTCCCAAGCCCCTCTCCAGGTTTCCTGCAGCCCCTTCAGGCACTGGAGCTGCTCTCAGGTCTCCCCTTCAGGAGCCTTCTCTTCTCCAGGCTGACCCAGCCCAGCTCTCTCAGCCTGGCTCCAGAGCAGAGCTGCTCCAGCCCTCGCAGCATCTCCATGGCCTCCTCTGCACTCCCTCCAACAGCTCCATGTCCCTCTTGTGCTGCTGCCCCAGAGCTGGATCAGGACTGCAGGGGGGTCTCCCCAGAGCACAGCAGAGGGGCAGGATCCCCTTCCTCAGCTGCTGCTCACGCTCTGGGGGTGCAGCCCAGCACATGGGGGGGTTCTGGGCTCAAGCGCGCACTGAAGCCGGGTCATGGGGAGCTTCTCATCACCCAACACCCCCAGGTCCTTCTCCTGAGGGCTGCTCTCAATCCAGTCTCTGCCCAGCCTGGGCCTGTGCTGGGGATCGCTCCTACCCGGCACAAGCAGTTCACAGCCCTTGCTCCCTCAATAACGATGACACACCTCGAGGCTGTTTCCACTCTGAGGCGCTGAGGTAAAAGCAGACCCCCGTGAGCACACCGGTGTTTAAGGGGCGCCCTGCCTGCCTGCGCGGCAAAGGACGGGCCTGTCCCATGGGCCGGGCGGGGCAGCAGGGCCGGGACACGGCCGGGACCGGGCGGAGCGGGCAGAGACAGAGCGGGAGCCCCATGGCCGGCCAGTGCATCCCCGCCATGACCGCTGCGGCGCCCCTTAACCCACACCGCCCTTCCCGCCATGCCCTCGGCCCCTTCTACGCCGCGATTGGCGGAGCTCTCCCGGGCAGCGCCCAGATTGGGCAGCGCCGCTGACGCCTGTGTTGCGTGTTAGTCCTCCGGGGTTGCGATTGGCTGAGGGCGCCATTATAAAGCTGCCTCACGGAGGCGCGGCCCCTTTCCTCCGCGGCGGCCCAAGGTGCTGTGTCCTTCAGCTGAAGCTAAGGCCGTCCCCGGCGACTGGCACCCAGCCCCGCCATGGCCTCCGTCTCCGAGCTCGCCTGCATCTACTCCGCCCTCATCCTCCACGATGACGAAGTCACCGTCACGGTGAGTGCGGGCCCGGCCGCGCCGGCACAAGATGGCGGCAGGCGCGGCCGGGCCGGGTGCTGAGCGCCGGTCTCGTTGCAGGAGGACAAGATCAACGCGCTCATCAAGGCGGCCGGGGTGAACGTGGAGCCCTTCTGGCCGGGACTCTTCGCCAAGGTGGGTGGCTGTGGGGGCTGCCGGGGGCCACAGACCCGACACGGGTACCTTGGAAATGCGGCGTTCACCGGTGTGAACAGCACCGGGTTGGGCCGGGCCGGGCCGTGCTGCTGCTTCGTCGCGGTCGCCGCTGTGATGCCGTGACCCGGCAGAGCCGCCCTCCGTGTTGGGCCCGTGTTAACGGGGCTTTCTTGATGCCGCTTGTCCCCAGGCTCTCGCCAACATCGACATCGGGAGCCTGATCTGTAACGTAGGAGCCGGTGGCGGCGGCGGTGCTCCAGCCGCGGCTGCTCCCGCGGGCGGCGCTGCGCCGGCGGGCGGTGCTGCCCCTGGTAAGTGGCACCCGGAAGTGCTCGGTTAAAAAGCGCTTTGCTGCCAGCCCGAGTCTGCTCGGCTCCTCCTCTTGGAGCTTCGGTGTGGTTTGTGCTCTGCAGCGTGCACGTGGGTGTTAACAACGGCCTCACCTTTAGAGGGGCTCGAATTAGGATCTCAGAATGGCTTAGGTTGGAAAGGACCTTAAGATCATTCAGTTCCAACGCTCTGCCATGGCAGGGACACCTCACACTAAACCATGTCACCCAAGGCTCTGTCCAACCTGGGCTTGAACACCACCAGGGATGGAGCATTCACAACCTCCCTGGGCAACCCATTCCAGTGCCTCAGCACCCTCACAGTAAAGAACTTCTTCCTTATATCTAACCTGAACTTATCGTTTCAGTTTTAACCCTTTACCCCTTGTCCTGTCACTACAATCCTGAATGAAGAGTCCATCCCCAGCATCCCTATAGGCCCCCTTCAGATACTGGAAGGCTGCTATGAGGTCTCCACGTAGCCTTTTCCAAGCTGAACAGCCCCAACTTTCTCAGCCTGTCTTCATACAGGAGGTGCTCCAGTCCCCTGATCATCCTCATGGCCTCCTCTGGACTTGTTCCAACAGTTCCATGTCCTTTTTATGTTGAGGACACCAGAACTGCACACAATACTCCAAGTGAGGTCTCACAAAAGGAGAGCAGAGGGACAGGATCCCCTCCTTGGACCTGCTGGTCACGCTCCTTTTAATGCAGCCCAGGATACAGTTGGCTTTCTGGGTTGTGAGCGCACCCTGCTTTGCACTCAGTGTAGAGGATAACCTCAGAATTAAGGCTCATCATCCTGTTTATTGTCCTGAGCTTCTCTAAAGCTTTTCAGTTATGATAGACATTAATATTGAAGGCACAAACCCATTTTCCTACTAGGGGGAATGCTTCCTTAGTTATTAGCTTACTTTGTCTGGGCTGCCCAGGCTTTGCTTCTTGATGCTAGTTGTCTTATGTGAAGTCTTTATGTATGTGACCTGTGTGAGCTGATAACATTGAAAATGCTGATTCTGTTCTCTTTTTCTAGCTGAGGAAAAGAAAGAAGAGGAAAAGAAAGAAGAATCAGAGGAATCTGATGATGACATGGGCTTTGGTCTTTTCGACTAATTAGTTTTGTACCTGTCCATAATAAAGAACATTGAATTGTACTTCTGTCTCTTAAAGTGGATGCATGTGGAGTGGATGAAGGAGCCAGGTTACCTGCAGGTACCAAAACTGCCATCGGCACGTGTTGATCAGGGGGTTTACAGCTTTCCTTGTCTTTGTACCTAGTGCAGGCATGGCACAGTGAGGAGTAAGGCAGTGTGGAATGTCACAGGGAGCATGGGAGCTTGGCAGCTACAGGATGAGATCATGTTTAGTGCTGTGACTTCGGTGCTGCAGCCTCTCATGAAGCTCTGACATATCCAGTTAATGCTTCAGCAGCAGTGCAGCTTCCACCTCGTACTGGGTAATGTAACCTAGAGAGGGGCAGTAAGGACTGCGGACAGCAGGGATTATGTGAGTTTCACAGCACAGGGCAGTGGCTGAACTGAACAAGTAGGGATAGCTGTGCTCTTCAGGTAAAGATCCTTGTTGGCAGCTAGAGCTAGGAGGCTGTTCATGAGCAGGTACAGTTAAAGCAGATGGAGCCTTGCAGTGCCAGGCACCGAGTCTATGCTGTTGTGTGTAGTTTTCTGTGTTGCCAGAAGAAAAGGAGCATTTCTGCTTTGAAGGGTGGGTGTGGAAGATCGTATACATAGAAGTACCTAAGTCTCTAACTAAGTCTCTAACTTCTGAACAGGACTTTCCAGAGTGACTTTACAAGGTAAGGGCTGACTTCCATAGGTGTATTGAAATGAAAACTGCATTAGGAGCATGTCCCTGCTGTGTACCAAGGTCTCCAGAGTCATATATGTAGGAAGATAGTTCCGCATCTGGCCCAACCGTGATGTGCTCTGCAGTGTCCCAGCTTCCTGCAAAGCTGCAGCTCATTTCTGTTCTGAAAGATGCAGGCACCCATCGGAAGAATTTAGTTCCCTGTTGCTGCTGGAACCCCACTGAGCTTCCAAACATTCCCCAGCCCTTCTAAAGAAACCTCCCCATAGTACAATTGATCGTAGAAGTCTAAAGGAGTGCCACCAAGTCATTACAAGTCACTTACGTTGACGGTGACACTGACTTGTGGCTGTACTCCACAGCTGGAAGTAAAGCTGCTTTCAGGAAAACAAGTCTGGATTTCCTCCTCAAAAGCTCATTGTTGTTCTTTGGGTCCTGCACAAGTGAATTCTGAAATGCTGGTGGTTTAGGGTGGGGAATGAACTGCAAGGGGAGGAAACTCAGGAGTGTTTTCTTGCAATGCACACGCACACAGTCACACGATGTCACTGGTAACACCTTTTTAATAGGTCAAAGTAACTGTACAGTTCATTATATTCTTCCTGAGAATAATTTATATCCCTCAACAGCAAGAAGGGAGTGTGGGTTTTATTTTAACAGAACAGATGGCATAACTGGAAAAAAACAAGGAAAATCTAATTACACTGCTCTACTGTAACTCCTCCCAGGCAAGATAGACAAAAGGATGGGTTAGTTTAACTACAGTGGGTTTAAAAGAGTCAACATGGCTTTAATCTGTCTTTTATAAATTATATCAAAATGGGGGGCATGGATGGTTACAGAACTCCTCTAAATGCAGCTCTGAATTGCTCTGGTACAAAGCAGCATTTCCACTTCCAAGGAAAACACCATTGCTACAAAAGAACTGGCACGTTATTCCGGTGAAAAAAAAGTTCTCAGTCGTGTTCTACAGCTAATTCCAACCGAAGGCTTCACACGTTCACATCAAAGTAAAAGGCAGGAAGATGAAGAGAGGGCTTTTAGTTTCGTCTTGAAATGACTGAAGTCTTGAAAATATAGCTTTTAACTCTTTTCTCTGTAAATTGTGATTAGCATATTGCGACGTAAGTGTTCTAATACAAAAATTCCAGTCTGGATAGTTCATATACTGTGGGCAAGAATTCTCAGCCCTGAGGTTTCCCCGAATTCTTCACAATATCTCTCCCATCTGCTGCTCCGAGGCCACAACAGCCCTGTGGCAGCTTTGGGCTAAGCGTGGCCCATGCGATGGGTGCAGAGCTGCTTTGTGCTCCGCAGCTCTCGAGGACTTCTCTGTACAAACTTCATCTCTGATAATGCCACTTCCCGAATCCCAGCTTGGCTTGGTGAGGAAAACATGGTTAAACTTGTCATGAGAGAGAGAACCAGCAGCGGGCAGTCAGGGCTGCTTGAAGCGAGAGGCGCTGGAAAGCCAGGACGACGCTGGGTTAATCCTCACTGCTGGTGGAAGGCCAACGCCATCCTTTTGCAAGCGGGATTCCTGGATGGAGCTCTCCCCTCGGTGCCTTAGTGCGGTCTGGACTGACTGATCATCTTCAGTCTGGCTTGATCAATAACATCCAGCAGGTTTTTGGCATCCACAGCCAGAGCGTGAGCTGCCGTCAGCATCTGCTTCTTGTACTCCTGCTGCAGGCTGGTCATGACGTACTGCTGCGCCAGCTTCATCTTGTTGATGAGCTCGGCCAAGTCCGAGTTGAGCAGCTTCTGCGCCATCTCGATCTGGAATGAGAACAGGCAGTCGAGTGCAAGTTGTCATCAGCATCTCACATGCAGCAGCGACCCTCCCACCACAGCCCCTGACGCTGCAGCTGGGGCTGCTTCTGTGGGCACCATGTGGAGCAGCAGATGGAATACCAGCACTCGCTGCTCTAAAGCAGGAGCACTGAGTGCTCACAGCCCAGAAAGTCAACCGTATCCTGGGCTGCATCCAAAGCAGCGTGACCAGCAGGTCAAAGGAGGTGATCCTGCCCCTGTACTCTGCTCTTGTGAGACCTCAGAGTATGGTGTGCAGTTCTGGTGTCCTCAACATAAAAAGGACATGGAACTGTCGGAACAAGTCCAGAGGAGGCCATGAGGATGAGCAGGGGACTGGAGCACCTCCTCTATGAAGACAGGCTGAGAAAGTTGTGGCTGTTCAGCCTGGAGAAGAGAAGGATGCATGGAGACCTCAGAGCAGCTTCCAGTATCTGAAGGGGGCCTATAGGGATGCTGGGGAGGGACTCTTCATTAGGGACTGTAGTGACAGGACAAGGGGTAACGGGTTCAAACTGAAACAGGGAAGTTTAGATTGGATCTAAGGAAGAAGTTCTTCCCTGTAAGGGTGCTGAGGCACTGGCACAGAGTGCCCAGAGAAGCTGTGGCTGCCCCATTCCCAGCAGTGTTCAAAGCCAGGTTGGATGGGGCTTGGAGCAACCTGCTCTAGTGTGGGTTGTCCCCGAGAAAGTTCAGTGATCCCCAATGTGTGTGCAGGCATGAAGAGAGAGCCAGACCATGCCCAGGTAACTCCTGGCTGATGCTCCCTTGCAATGTACTGACTGAGCAGCAGGAGCCCCACGTACCTCTCTGTGGGTGCTTGCGGGGAGCACTGGGAGGGTCTCATCCACTGTTGCCAGTAAAGTCCTTAGTGCCAAACCCACCTCCTGTGGAAAGAAAACCAAGGAAATAAACTTTAAAAACTGGGAAGGAAGGGATGAGAGAACCGTAGGAGTGCAGGAAGCGACTGAATTCCCCATCTGGGTAAGAAGGGAGTTAGAACCTGGAGGAGAGACCTTCAAATCCTACTCTCAAATCTGAGCTTTCCCATTAACCAGACACCAAAGGGCCAATTAGAAAGAAACGCACAGAAGATAAGGCCAGGTTGGACAGAGCCTTGGGTGACATGGTTTAGCGTGAGGTGTCCCTGCCCATGGCAGGGGGGTTGGAACTGTCTGATCTTAAGGTCCTTTCCAACCCAAACTCTTCTATGATTCTACGATTCTAAGATGATGCACAACTCACAGCCCCTGGATAAGCACAGGCAAGGTGGAGAATGAAAGCACCACTGCCCACAGTACCGTTAACACTAAAAGCTCCAGCCCCATAAGCACACAGAGGTCTTTTACTTCCAGCTGTCAGGAAGTTTCTCCTAAGCCACTGGAGGACCTCATCCAGGGGAGAAACAAACCACGGATTTCAGGGATTGCCTCCGTACCTTCACCATGGGCACGTACTCCTCCGGCGGCGCGGGCTGGATCTTACTGGACATCTCTATGACGGCCTTCACCAGCCCGGTCACGTTCTCGTACACTTTGTCATTGGAGCGGTCCAGGTTGGCGGTGGGAGGAGGGCTGATCTCCTGCGGCTGGATCTGGAAGCAGAGGGGATGTTCAACCGCCTGTGCCCAGCAGATGGGGCTCAGCAACTTCCCAACCGGGAAAGCCTCACATTCCCAACAGCCCCCACCCGATCCCGCTGCGTTCCTGCACTGGATGAGTGCGCTCGAACCCGGGGGTCGGAAGGAAGATTCCTTTAGTTCTGACTGAACGTGATCTTTGGAATGACGCTGGGGGACTTCTACCAGGACTTCCCTGAACAGTCAAGTCATGTGAGGAACCATGAGCGCAAAACACTTGACCTGTTTAAGGGGTAACCAGGCTGCCCAGAGAAGCTGTGGCTGCCCCATCCCTGGCAGTGTTCAAGGCCAGGTTGGACACAGGGGCTTGGAGCAAGCTGCTCTAGTGGAAGGTTGGAACTGGATGAGCTTTGGGGTCCCTTCCAACCCAAACCATGCTATGATGCTATGATTCACTACTGATGGACAGTTCCACTGCTAAGGCAACAGGTATGAGGCTCCTTGCTCCAGGATGTTTTGTGCTCCAGAACAACATCAGGGCACAGTTAACATAATGATACAGTACAGAGAGAGTATCGCAGTGCGTACGATTGTTCTCTCAGTGAAAATTCCCAGCAGGTTAACAAAGCTGGTGTCACCAGCACAGCTGGGAAACACCAAATGGTTTCTTACAGTTTGCTTCCAATAGATCAGAAAAACACCTCGACAGGTTAAAAATGCTGTAGTTCTTATGCAGAGCTCCCACTGAGTCAGATCTGTCTGGAGTTAAATCCAACACAGACCAAAATAATCCTGGGCCAGAAAAGAGACAGAAAACTTCCCTTAGAAAACCATGAGCACCCCAGTTCCCTTCAGCTCTTCACCACTTGGAGCTGCCCAAGCAAGTGCTTGGTGGGAGCAGAACGTTAAAGAATTGCTTCTTTTACTGGTCCCACAGTGCCCATCCACCCTGGTGGTGTGAGATCCACCCCAAGTGGCCCTAACTACAGAGCTGTTTCACTGGAAGCACCTGAGATGCTACCCTGATGAAACTATAACATACATGGATGAAACCTTGCCTAAGGCAGGAGCGCAGGACTCAGTGCATGGTGGTTCCATGTCGTGGCATTTACAAAGTGGGTACTGACAATTATTACAGAGGTTCAATCTTAGTGTATTACTGATCCCAATATACCTTAGGAAGGAGAGCCCTGTAATGGCCCCAATCACCAGTGAAAGGCTGTGATTGTCATTGGTTTCAGCAATCGAGGAGTTAAAACAGTCACTGGCAAAGTCACATGCAGAGACACTTTGGGATAGGGCACGTACACACCCGCTCGCGCGCTGCTTACCCTCCATGGCTATGGTTGAGCAGAATGTGGGGGGAGGTTAAAGAAATTTACCAAAAGAAGGGAAAAAAGAAAAACAATATTAATAAAATTCAGCAGGAAAAAAACCAAACCAAAACCAACCAAACCAAACCCAAACCATGTGTAGCAATCAGAGACCAGTTAAAAAGCCTGCAGCAGAAACGCATCCTCAACGCTATCGCTCATGTTAGCTCTTGGTCCATTTGTTACGGAAGCACCGTGTGCTCGTGACCTGCTGTGCACCCGCGTTGGAAGTGGAAGGAGTTGCCATGCACCCATGCTGGCTTTGCACTGAACACGTGGGGATGAGATCATGCAAAGCTTGGCAGGAGCAAGCCAGTCTGGTGAGCAGCAAAGTGGTGAATGGAGTAGAGGGCCTTGGCAGTGGGGGGAAACAACATGTCTTGTGCAACCCTAGTGCCTTTACACAAGCGACCCAGTCCTCAACAGGTATCAGAGAATGTTGTATTCATCTTCTTTAGTCCTTTACTATGAGAAATTCTTTACTATGAGGGTGCTGAGGCGCTGGCACAGGGTGCCCAGAGAAGCTGTGGCTGCCCCATCCCTGGCAGTGTTCAAGGCCAGGTTGGACACAGGGGCTTGGAGCAAGCTGCTCTAGTGGAAGGTGTCCCTGCCTGTGGCAGGGGTTGGAACTGGATGAGCTTTGGGGTCCCTTCCAACCCAAACCATTTGATGGCTATAGGATCTTCCCAAACCTTTTTCCTTCAGAAAAGCCATGATAGGAGCCACGTGGGCATCTCACTGTGCAGCTCTTGTTCACGATGACTGACCACAGTTATGGTTAAAAACTACCAAGAACCCATTCTAGATGGATTTACACCCAACTCAATTCCTACAGCCAGGCCCCAACATTCCAAGACTATGGACATTTGTGTTCCTTAACACTCCCACTCCATTTTCTTCCTTGTTCATACCCAACACACCACCATTGCTCTGCAGACTGTGAAGTCAGGAGTTCCCTTGTGTGGACATGGGTGACTTAATAACACAAACCCAGGTATTCCCTGTACATGCCCTAAAGGCTCCTGAAGACAAGAGGTTCCAGTCCTCTCATTTGTACTCTGCAGAAAAGGGGGGCTGGAGTGGGAATCAGCAATGGCTGTAACAGAACAGGGAGTCTGAAACGAGCCCCTGAAGCACGTTTAGGACTGCAGGTGTTAACAAAGCTATAACGCCACCAAAAACGATGGGCTGTCTGATTCAAGAGGCAATAAAGCAACCCCATTTCAGGAATCTCTCAACAGGAAAACCAGAATCGGCCCTTTTTCCCTACCACAGCAGCTATGCAGCACACACATCTCATCACTTGTTACTGCTGATGGCTTTGGCTGCTCAGGTTTGTTTGCTGTCAAAGTGATGCCTTTCAGAGAACATTTTTCATGCTCCAGTATCAGCATTTAGGAAGGCAATTTGAGAGACACCAACCTCAGTGACACCTCTCTTACTGACTGCTGACATTTTCTGAGGCTTGGCTCCTTGAAAAGCACTGGCACCAAGTGGTAATAAATAATCCTGCTCAAATCCACCACCGCTGATCCCTAAATATATTCCTGCTCTTTACTACAGGCTTGGCAGGGTTTAGATTAGGTTCTCCTTCCATGGGGAGCTGTACTATTACAGCAGGGATTGCCCCGATCTACCTGCAGAAGCCTGGGCTCTAATGCAGACCCCATCTTTTTGCTCTTGGGCAATAGCTGGGACACAAACACATCACCTCCCCAGGTGCTGCTGATGGTCCAGCTGCATTGTATTGATCAGCTGCATTTCTGTTACGCTGACAATTCCCAACCACCATTATAACTGGCTGCTGGGAACTGCCAGCATCAGAAACAGCTCCACTGGATCCTCTCGGGAGGTCCTGAGATCACTCATGTTTGTTTCCTCTGGATTAGGAAGGTAACAGAGTCCTAAAGGATGTAACAGCACCTAGAGGTACGACTTTAAAAGTGATGGACACGCTAAGGAGCAGTTCCATTGACACCAACTGCAACAAGGGGGGTGACGGGACACTGGCACAGGGTGCCCAGAGAAGCTGGGGCTGCCCCATCCCTGGCAGTGTTCAAGGCCAGGTTGGACACAGGGGCTTGGAGCAACCTGCTCTGGTGGAAGGTGTCCTTGCCCATGGCAGGGGTTGGAACTGGATGAGCTTTAAGGTCCCTTCACACCCAAACCAGGGTGGGATTCTATGATTCTATGAACAGAGGGGCAGCATCTCTCTGCTAGAAAACTGTAAAGTTTCATTTCTGGCTTTACTGCCTATTCAGTGGAGATGAAATGACACATTAGTAAGTATCTCCATCACAGGTCAGACAACCCATTTCCCCTCTACCCCTGTTCTCCAGAGCTGACAGGGTTTTAGGAGCCCTGGTGCTGCAGCAGGGGGTTTTTGAGCACCGGCGCTCAGACACGTCTCACTTCTCTGTGACCAAGGACAGAAGGCTCTGGTACAACCAAGTAACTGGGAACCCTTGGCTGTGCTCCTTCCTGCGTAACAAAGCTGCTGAGCAGGGAAGCCGAGTCCCTGTGGGAAGTCTCATCGGCTCATAAGCTCACCTGGGAAAAGTTCTAGTGAGGACGATGCTGAATCACAGCACGGGAGGACAGGACCCTACCAGTACCTCCCCACCTCCCTGGAGAGCGGCCAGTGCATGTTTGCCCCATGACAACATGTACAGGGTGGGTTTAGTCACTTCAGTCCCAGTCTCTACTTCAGGAGCACTGAGCTGCCTCACAGGGCAATGTTTGCTCTCCTGAAGTGCGTTTCACGTGGCACCGAGGGACGTACCTTCACCCCTTCGTTGTAGCTGTCCACGGGGCTGTTGAGGCTGGCGAGGCTGCCCAAGTGCCCGGGGGCTCCAGGGCGAGGAGGTTTCTTTGGCGGAGCTGCGTGATCTGGTTAAAGCAACAAGAGGCATTTTAGAGGAGCAACACATCAGATGTACCTGCAGAGCTCTGGTCTGTCAGCACTACAAAGGCGGTTACTCTTGCCTTACTGCACTAGCAGAGGAGGTGCACATCTGTATGTGTCTTACAGGTATCAAAAGACACTTCAGAACTCCCTTTGTGGGGTGAGTGCTGCTCATCTCAGTACACCTACCCCAGAGATGACTGGTACTCACCCCTTCGTACCACACACGTCTATGTCTGGGGAAATCAGACCTCTTCATGGCAGGAATCCTGGCTGTGATTCATTCTGACACTCAGAACCCCAAATGTAGGTGTCTACTTTTGTCTGACATGTCTGAACTCCCCACATGGTGGAGTCCTACACAGTGATTCAGCTTCCTCCAGACACTCCCCGCCTGTTGATCTGAACACTTCTTGGCTTTGGTGACTGCATCTCTGGAGACCAAACACTTTGTGCATCAAAACACCTACGTGCAGTTACCTGGAAATGAATCCACCCCTAGTATGAAGATACTGGCATGAACCTTTGCTCACTGATGCTGCTACAAGACTTGTGATCAAGGATTCAAGATGACAGTGTAGGAACTTACTGCTTACCTGGTTTACCCACGGGCTGATATATGTGCTGGTTACCAGCCTGTAAAGTAAAAATACACATTTAGATCAGTTATTGCGGTGCTCATAACTTCCATCAGCACAATCTCAAACACTGCAAGCAGCCCATTTCCTAACAGTGAAATATAAAACCCTATCTGGAGAAGGCTCTGGAGAGACCTTACAGCAGCTTCCAGTACCTAAAGAGGGCTTTAATAACAAGACTTAGCGGAGGGGCTGAGTTCACTTGGTGTGCTCAGCTTGGAGAAGAGAAGGTTGAGGGGCAGATCATGTCCTGTCAACTTAAAGCTTTAGAGCAGAAATGTGATGACCAGAAATAAAGCAGCATCTTCCCCCTGCCTAGTGCAGGTCTGTAACTGCAGACTTCAAATCAGATTTCACTTTCAGAAACCAGGGGCAGAAACCAAAGATCCAAAGTCCTGGAACTCTTCTGCTGTCACCAGGAACCTCTGAAACCCACATCCACGCTGTCCTACACCTGCCCTCTATAGCTGGAAAATCCATCTGCTTCCTGCCAGCACCATCAGTCGTGTCATTAACTGACTTGTGTTGTTAACCTGAGTATTTCCAACCTGATAACGCTGGGGAAAAGAACGGGGAGGAGAGAGGAAGGAGAGTAAAATTCCTCTGAAACAATTCCTGAATCTTTGCTTTCAGAAAGTGGCACATTTGAAGTGAATGTCGATGTGCACAGTTACATATACAGCCACATGCACAGCAGTTAGGGACTAATAAAATGTGTGTGGCAACTTAGCATTTGTATCATCACATCCAAGAACAGGCTCATGTGTTATTGCATCTCCCACCCAGTGCCCCTGAACTGCAGGCACTTGCTCCAGAGCAGGAATCAGAGCTGCTGTGCTTCCTGCTCTACACTCCTCCAAGTACCACAACTACTCAACCATGAAGTCACTTTGTGGGAAGATGTAAACGACCTCCGTGCACCAGATTCTGTCCTGGTCACAGAAATCTATGTGCAACACTGGGCAATTATTTAATCCCAGTTCTCCTAGAAATAACCACTATTTCTCACCCTCTCAATGAGCAATCCAAACTTCTGTGAGTCAGAAGCACAAGACATTTCCCACTGCAAATGAAATCAGTCAGAATGAGGTTCTGCGTGTATTAAGAGCTATAAAAATGCAAAGTCAAATTCTGGAACTAGAAATGCAGGTACCACAGATTAGAAGTGTCTTTTATAACTCATTTTGTCAATGATCAGTAAGTGTTTTCTTCACACTCTTTCAAATGGGGGTTGATATTGAACTACCTCCTCCGGGAAGACAGGACTTCCCCTACAAGCAGTTTGGCATCTGGGTGTTGGAACCTTAATTCTAACCCTAGGCAGTCGTGCTGAAATCCAGCAGCAGCCAGAGAAAGCAGCTGGCTGCAAGCAGTACTTTAAACCCAGTGCCACTGACCTGCACCCTACCAAACCCCTGACATGACTTCAAAACCTCACGTTACCTCAAAGCATCCTCATGAGCAGCACTAAATCCAGTGATACTTTCCTGGCTCTTGTATAAAGATGCAACAATAGCAAAGACAGAACAATAACTAACATGGTTCTGCCTCCAACAAAGCCTCTTCCAGGCATGGATGTGTCTGGAGACCACGCTGCAGTGTGTCATTAACACACTCATTCATGACTGTGCTTTGGCTGCAAGTGCAGGAAGAGTCCCTAAATTCTTCGGCAGTGAAGTACTGAAGCCAGACCAGGAGCTTACAATCACACCCCAGCTGAAGCAGGGAACTGATTTTAACTATTACACTATTTAAAGGTGACCCCTGAAGACAAACAGTGGATGAAGCATCAGGTTTCTATCAATAACAGCCCCATGCCTAACTCCCCCCCCCTTCCTCTTTTCTATCTGTGTGATGCAGAGATTCCAATGGCAGTTTAACAACTGCAGAGATGGTTTTAGTTAGACAGGAGGGAAGCCAGTCAGAAAGAATTCCACAGCTGTTGTCTGCCAATAAATGAATGGCTACGGGGGTTATTCCATTTGTTTCATAGCGGATCATCTACCCCAAACAGACTGCTGGGTAATACAACAGCAACATTTACATTCCCTGTAAGAAAACCCTTTGGATATTTAAACAACTGCAGAAGTTATTTTATTCCTGCTGACAAAACTTCCAGAAAATTATCCCCATTTTTAAGGAAAAGGCCCAGGTCTGCAGCATGTGAACACTGAAAAATCCATTTAATATTTGTTTCAACAGCAGCTTTGAGGGGAAAAAGCCCCAACAAACCCCAAATTCCCCAAACTGCTGCATGTACAAGTTTGCCACGGCTGCTGCTCCCACCGAAACTGGGACTCTTGGAATACTGCAGAACCATGCAATGATAGCGGAAACACTGAGCACGAGCTTTAAATCATCCGCCACCATCAAGACAGGGTACACGTTCCACCAGGAAACTGGAGAAGGAGGTGGGAGATGAGAGGATCCCACACATACTTACTGGGCCCTGGAGACCTCCGTCCTCTCGGTCGATGCTGCTTCTGGAGAGCCGCACGTCGGGTTTCTAAAACAAAGGGTCAAGGTTTCACTCCATGCTTTGCTGAACTGATTCATGTAATTGAGACTCCAAAGCATTGTAAGGACAGGGAAATGCTGTTAAAAACTGACACTGACAAACACAGATGTTATTTCATCCCAGTCTATGCACCCCCGCTGCTGCAACTGCTCCTGGCAGCCTCCTCAGCTGCTCCTCAGCCACTCATCCCCAGGAAATGCTGGTTGGAAACAGTGACAGTACCATTTCCCTACCACAACACTGGAAATCCTGCATTTGGGTTCTCTCAAAGGCAGCCAAAAGTGGGTTTAGAAATGAAGTTATCTGCTTCCCAACAGCAGAACTGCAACCACGGGATGAGAAACACCGCGCATTACTTCCCGCTTCCTGACTGAGGATGGCTTATATGGACTTGGCTCCCTCGCCAAGCTGCAAATGGGGCCAATTACTGGAGCTCTTTAAACACTGCATTTGGATACAGAAAGCTAATGAAGACATCCAAATGCAGTGTCCTCCTGATACAAGGAGCAAGTGAATTTTTCTTTGATCTGTTATAAGTGAGACACACAGAACCTGGTCATTTTCCTCCTCTTCCCAGCATATCATAGACTCATAGAAGAGTTAGGGTTGGAAAGGACCTTAAGATCATCCAGTTCCAACCCCCTGCCATGGGCAGGGACACCTCCCACTAAACCAAGTCACCCAAGGCTCTGTCCAGCCTGGCCTTGAATCCAGGTATATTTATTCTTTGAGGACAACACTGATTACATGGAAGGACAAAGGAAGAGTGGATGTGAAACACAGGTTAGCGATGATCTGAAGACCCAGGTTTTCTAAGCGCACCAATTCTGGCACATAAATGCAAAGAGGATTTATCTGAGTCTTTAAGTCGCTATTCTATGAGACTGGATGAGGAGTTAATGAGAATGGGTTCATTCCAGATCTCCATCAGTGTAAATACAACTTCCTTCATATGTCTGTATGTGTAATAAATGGACACACACAGCATGAGAACGAACATCTTCTATGTAGGGAAATGTCGATGTGTAAATACTGTGACTAAACTCACCCCATGTTCTCTCGGGGTCAGTTTTGGGACAAATATATCTGCTTCTTCTTTACAACTACTCTAGATCCTTCTCCCTCTTTCCTTCTAGAAGCACTAAAGGCACAACCTGCTAAATGAATCTAAATAGCCAGCAGGGCAGATGGCACTCGCAAAGATGAACTAATATTGCTCTTTTATCATTAAAACCAGTCCAGTTGTGCTGTGGCCTGTCAGAAGGGTTTATACTTTGGATTTTCATTCAGCCCTCCACTGACTGAGGCACAGCCAGAGACAGTCACTGCCTGACAGAACCTGCAGCTGAAAACCAGACAAATCATAGGAGATAGGGAAATACTGAGCCCCACCTTAAACAGGGAGAACTGAAGCAGACACAAGCAGGAGCTTTCCCAGTGTTTTGCCAGGAATTTGTGACAAATCTTATGATGAAACCTACCACTGATTAATTTCCATTGGATTTCCTTTATTATGATGGATTTTTTACACTTAAAGTCTCATTTGATATGGGTTTGTGAGATACTTCATTAGATATCCAAAGTAAGTCATGATTCTTATGTTTTTAAGCTGAAACAAACAGCTACCCTTGTTCATCTAAGCATACAACTTACTCAATTTCTGTTACACTGGTGTTCACAATTTGCCTTTGTTTCATGTACGCTTCTGGTCAGGGAAGTGCCCAAAGTCTCTGGAAATAACCAAAGACAATCACATGGGGTTTGGATCCTCTCTGCACTTTCAATAACTCATTACTCCAGAAATGCACCTAAAGCAGACTCCAAAGATAACAAAATACTGAGCATTGTAAAGATTCAGAAGCACAAGACCATGCACTAGTTCAAACCACAGTTTTCCTGTATTATAAGGCAGAAGTTAAATTAACAGGCACAATATCCATCTCCTGCCCTCCCTGTCTTACTAACAAGGCCCTCCCTTTCAGCATCTAAACTCTCCAAACACCCAATTCTACAACCTCACATCACAACTACTCAACTCACCCGCAGCAGCAGCTGTGCAGCACAGGAGTAGACTTCAGGACATCCCATACAGGATACAAGCACCCAGCTACAGTCTAAGCATTGTTTCACGGAAAGGTTGTAAATACACATAAAATATGACTAAAATGAGCATTATTAACTTTACACACACTTGCTGCACACACTACAAACCAACATAAGGAGCCCTGCTGATCACCACCCCCAGGCAAACGAAGCCATGGACAGTGATGGTGTTGCCCAGGCTCTCCAAGACCCTGATCTGAAAACAAAGACACCAAGTGCCAATGGGTAATGGCAAACCAGAGGGTCCACGAGCAGCCTGCACAGCTGCACAACCCACCTGCATCTTGGTGACCTTCATATTGGCATCTTAAAAGTAAGGAGAGATCTATGATCAAACTCCCAGTGTATTTTAAAGCCTTATGTAGCAGCAATTCTTATGCTTCTAAGGTGGAGAGCTTTAACTCCAGCCCCTCATGCTGCCATTAAACAGCAACAGAGTGTTGAACTTTTAATAGTGAGGTCCTTCAGATGTGCATAATGCAACACTGTCTAGATCAATCCATAAAAGACTGTTCTGACCTGTTCCGTACTTTACACACTATTTTACAGCATCTTCCCAGAGCTCTCTCTTGTCCAGGCTGAAGCTAAACAGTGGCCAACTGACGACAAACCATCTCCCAGTGAGTTTCATGCTCCTACTACAGTGGGTCTTCTCAAGCATAAAACTAAAGCATGTTTATTGTGGAAGTGCCAAGTGTACTAAACTAAAATCAAAGTTTAAACAAAGTCTTTTCTGCTTCATAGAATCACAGAATGGTTCGGGTTGGAAAGGACCTTAAGATCATCCAGTTCCAACCCACTGCCATGGGCAGGGACACCTCGCACTAGACCGTGCAGCCCAAGACTCTGTCCAACCTGGCTTGCTATATTCATTACAGATACATACTTAAGGGAGGCACTATATTTTGTTATAATCTTGCAGAAAATCAAAATCCTTCAAAAGTCAATGGATTTTCCTTAATTTCTACCTGAAATCTCTGGGACCGTGTAGAGGACTTTTCAGACAGGATGCCTGTGCTGACAAACGGGAACATCATCTACTTTAGTTCCAGTATTACTGGTTACTCACTAATAAAAGAACATGTAAGTAAGTCTCAGCATTCCCAGGCCACGCCAGATTATAATGTCTTGGTGGGATTTTCTCAGGCTAAAAACCGAATCCTTATTTTAGCAGCAGTTCACATCCATTCCATTTGAATTGCAGTTCTCAGTGTCAGACAAGGGCAAAACCACAACTATGTGGGAATTTCAGCAAAAAACCCAGCCCCAAACCCGATAAGGAAACTATGTGAGTTATTTCTTCTTAACGTATCACAGGAAAGGACTATACATTTCTCAGGACAACACTGTTTGGTCTGCTAAGGAGTTACTATATATATCACATATATCTATTCTATGTGATTAAAAATCATGCCACATAACAGCAATAAGGCCACAAAAAAAGGTTCAAACTGGAAACTAAATATGAATGAGGAAGCAGGTAATTAAAGAGAAGAGTTCTGCAGTGTTCAGAGCTAGTTAGTGACAGTGACAAAAGTCACAGCATAAAATCACTCACTTCACTCTAGAGCTGAACTTCAAAGGTCCCCCTGAAAAGATACAGGATGATAGCTTCTTTCCCTACAACGTCTGCAAAGCAAACTAACTCACTACTGGTTCAGGAGGCTCTTGTGGCATCATCACCACTGGTTTCCTGCCTGGGGTTACAGGTGATTCTGTCCAAACCCACAACTGAAAGCATTCACAGGGAGGCATCTGAAATTGTTTTAACTCAATGAATTAAGGTATTTGGTTTTAAATTAATTCTGTACACAAAAAGTCAGGGCTGGAAGACTGAGATACACACGCTGTGGCTCTAACGGAGTTATTTGATTATTATGGTCTGATTTTGTGTGTGAACAAAGACCATGGAGGAAAGCTAGTGCTGGACATAAGTGCAAGTATCACAGCATGCACGCCAGACTGCAGGGTAATGGGCTGAATCATAGAACGGTTTGGGTTGGAAGGGACCTTAAAGCTCATGCCACTCCAGTCCCCTGCCATAGGCAGGGACACCTTCCACTAGAGCAGCTTGCTCCAAGCCCCTGTGTCCAACCTGCCCTTGAACACTGCCAGGGATGGGGCAGCCACAGCTTCTCTGGGCACCCTGTGCCAGCGCCTCAGCACCCTCACAGGGAACAACTTCTGCCTAAGAGCTCATCTCAGTCTCCCCTCTGTCAGTTTAAAGTCATTCTCCAACTTGTCCTATCCCTGCATGTCCTTGTAAAAAAACCCTCTCAGTTTTCTTGTAATCCTGTTTAGGTTCAGGAAGGCGCCTGTAAGGGCTCCCTGAAACCTTCTCTTCTCCAGGCTGAACAACTCCATCTCTCTCAGCCTGTCTTTTAGGTGCAGTGAGCTGCAAATGCCAGCAGTAGAAACCATTCATGACTGTGGAGCTCTGCTTCTGGTGATGGAGGTTGTTCATTCTGCTTCTATATGCCATTATGCACAAGTAAAATCTTGATTAATCTTCATCAATTTCATTTTTTTGGGGTATGATCAAAAAATAACTCATGAGAAAGTGCAGAATGAGACTTCATGAATTTCTTGTGCTATTGCCTGTATGTAACAGTGCAAGAAGGTATTCAAATGTCTCGGGATATAAATGAGTGAAAACCTCAGCTCAGGAGACTGAAGCACATGACACTCCAGACAGCAAGACTCCTTACACAGAAGGCCAATCAGACTTCCACTTGTTTGATGTGACATGTTTGTACTGGAACCGTCGCACCCCTCCACCTTCATAAGCCTGAACAGACACCATATTCATCAGTGATCTGCATCAAGCTTTAAGCTCAGTGTCTACTGCTTTTAGCTTTAGCTTCCTCAAAAATAATTCAGCTATTTCTGCCCTCCTCCTTGGAGATGCTGATACCCAAAGCACTTTTATCACAGGACCATGAAAGCCCCAGGGTCCATTAAGGCTACCAGACTAGTGTGAAACATCCCCTGTCCTGGGGAAAAAGTGCCCGCCCCCCATTTCTCCTGATGGATTTAGTGGTACAATTTAAAATTGAGCACTTCTTTACACTTCAGTTTTTCCACAAGAGATTTATTTTCATTCAGGAGTTTCCCATGAAGAGGATTCTATTTGTTTTCTCTTTTTTACAGCAGAATTCCAGCATTCAGGATTCTCTAAAGGCTGCAGTTTGCAAACCAAATTCCTCTTTTCAAGTATCGAGCTATGTGTTCTCAAAGGACCAGATTCAGGCAAACTGCTTACACAGATAACAACCTCCCCAAAGACTGGCCCATTTCCATTTCAATGCCACTGCAATTTAATTCTTCATCTGGGGTGTCTCTTCTAGCACACAGCATCAGTTGCTGTTTATACGCGTACTAACAGGCTTTGAGTTGTGTTTCTTCCCTGTAGAAGCAGCAACCAAGCCATGAGCAAGCTGGTGTTACTCTGGGAAAACAAGAACTGTACTAACAGAAACCCCACTGAGGATTTTTCTTCTTGTTGCAGTGTCTGACATTACACGATTTGTAGTTGCTCCCCTGTGAGTCCAATTCTTACATGGCAGGAGTGAGATGTACTGCAGGAGTACCGCGTCAATAGAGCTGGTTTTGCAAGCAGCCAGTTCGAGCTGAGAACCCTCCACTGTATGGTCACAGAAGTTAGAAATTAAAGCCTGGCTCTTCCCTCTCCATTGTTCTTTATGCTCAAAAGGAAAAATATTCTGAAACCTGCCTATAGCAGGCAAGGGAGAGCCAGACTTGGGCAAACCATTTAATCACAAGCTAAGGGGTTAGAGCAGGAAGCTGTCTCAAAGCAAGAGACATGACATCGATGCTTCTCTTCCCTACATCACCTGCAGTGAAATTAGGGAAGACCCTTCTCCCAAGAGAAGAAATGTCACTTGTCACTCCTTAGAGGACAGGGTAAGGAGCGTGTGCGTGTCATGTATGGATTATTTCTATACCGGACCTGTGTCTGCACTCTCAGGTATAGACTGTGGACATCCTTCAGGAGATCTGCAAGTCCTCCAACAAAGACTTTCTCACCATCTCGATTTCTTCAGGGCTAAACCTAGAAAACCACATTTCTTACCCAAGAAACACCCATCTATAAACCAAAGATTCCTCTGACACACATCCTGCTGTGGGCTCAAATAGACCCTGTGGCTCTCATTAGCTTGTTTAGCTTTTGACACAGTATAATCCGTAACAGGCATCAAAGTATAAACCCCAAAGTCAAAACATTAGCACAGAAAGAAAAAGAACTGAAGTCTCTTATGGATTCCTCCAATTCTACATTTTGGCCATTGAAGTTCATGCTTATTTCCACTCAAACTTACCCCGTTTCTTGCCTTTCTAACCCTTTAAGGGTTTACATCAACCAAATCCAGCTCTGTCAAAGCTGTACAGCTGCTCACAAGTTCATCAGTGCTACTTCTCCTTTGAACAGGGGGTGGCAATAGGGATGGTGCCTCCTCACAATACAAACTTAGACATAATGAAAACACAGTAATTCTTTCCCAAAAATATGCTCGGACTGAATCAAAGGGAAAATGATCAAGTCCCTCCTCGAAGAGCCATCTGGGGGATGGTAAACATCCTAATGGTCCAGAGACTGAACCAAACTACAATAACAAACACTCCAAACAATCACTATCTGTTCTGCAGGAGAAAGCCAGAAAGCTTTCTTCAGCAAGTTCCCACACAATCTCCTGCCACCTGCAATCACAATGCCTTGTTCTCAGTAAGAGATGCAATCCTCAAAGAGCTCCTGACCATCTCCACTGACAGTGGGATCAATTTGACCTTCTGGGCTTATGAGAATCGCAAGCAAGTGGTGGCACTCGAGACTGGAAAAGTTACTGCCTAAATTAGGGAAGAAATTCTCATCTCTCCTCCCCCTTGTCATAAACTGGACAAAGCAATCTGGGTACTGTGGTTTCTTCACTAGAATCCAATGGTAAACCACAAATTCCCAAGTGCACTCACAAGGAAACCAGCCAAAAGCAACCTTCAACATCCTTTAATCAAAAGTAACACCTTAACTCCACAATGTAGACCCTGGCTTGAACATGTACTGGACATGGGGGCATCTATTAGTACCTCTCAAGAGCTAGTAGAGCTTTATCCTACCTTGGCTGTCTTCACAGCCATTGGCTGTTCTGAGCAGTTCTGAATACCACACATAACTAAACCCCTGAGAGACTAAGACAATTCAATTGGCAAGGAATAAGGTCCTGGTAACAGCATCTACATAAAAGATCTGCTCTCCATTCCCACCCACTGGCTTCCTGCAGAGTAAAGCATGAATTCTTATTCTCAAGGAACTCAACATCCTAGCTTCAAGATCCCTTAAAAACTGTTTCAATTGATGAGAGACAATCAGAACCAGCAGCTTTGGTGTCTAAAATAATTCATCTGTACAACTAAGACTGTCCCTAAGAGCAGCTCCAGATGGTGCAGAGAACTCTTACAGAAACCACAGATCATTATCATCACCTGGTACAGTGGAAGATGTCCCTACCCATGGCAGCAGAATTGGAGCTAGATGAGCTTTAAGGTCCCTTTCAACCCAAACTGCTCTATGATCTGCTTTAAACAGAGAGCACATTTATGCTTCCAAGCCGAAGCAATCCTAAAATACTTAGAATTCCTTGAAAGCTTGTACCAAACATGTGCCTGATGTTTGTCACAGCCCGTAGCACATCACTGGATATTATCGACCTGTGAGATGAAGATCACAAGCCCACAGGCTCCTCAGCATGAGCCTATAGAGAACAACGTGCTACCACCATCTTCTGCATCTGCAGCCAGCAGTCTCAAGTAAGAGAACTTTAACACAGAACTTGAATTCTGACAACTGGAAGCCAGAGTTGAACTAAAACCATACACTAGTGGCAGTGATACCAAGAAAACATGGAATTACAGAGAAACAGCAACAGGAGATCCCATTTTCCAATGCATTTCTTCTTCCTCCTCTTGGTGAGGGCTTCCCCTCACCTTACAGAGCTCTCAAGTTTCTTCCCACTAACATTACCCCTCTAGTGCAAGTCTGCTTGCAACTCTTCCTATAGTCTTAGATGGCTGATAGCTGTTCCTTTTTTAGGGGGGGAGTATGCACAGATCTATCTCCTTAAGAACAAAGAGGCAATCTCCAGATTGACACAAAATTGTACTCACGATTTCCCACACATAAATAAATACTCAGCTGGGTAAAATGAGATTCATTAAACCCCTGAGCTCTTCCAGGTATTTGAAATACAGGACTCACTGTTCAACGCTTGGTGTAAACACAGTTTCCAAACCTACATTTTGGTAGGCACCCCTGTGTTCTCAGTACACATTCTTATTTCACAGAAGTGAGCAGTGTTAGCAAGCTGCAATACAAAAGGAAACATCAGAATGAATTTGGAAGCACTATGGAATGATGTGTTACCAGGAATCGTTCCTCTTTTTCGAGCCAGCGCTGATCTTCTTCCATCTCTTGTTGCTGTCGTATCAACCTCTCCTCCATAAGATGTGTGGGTAGAACCTGGCTCATTCCTCTTATGTCCAAAGTGCCTGAATCCTACAAACCAGAGTAAGTTTATTCAGTCTCACAAATTAGAAAGCAGCTGCAAGAATTTAAGAGATTATAAAAGAACACATTTTAAAAGGGCAAATGCACAACAGCCGTCGAGCAGAGCTCCTTCAACCCCTTATAAACTGAAGCAGAGCATCAGAGGAAACCCTTTCCCACCAGGAACATTTTATCTTGCTCCTTATCAGTGGAACCGAAAAGATTTGGAGAATTCTGTTCTGTGTTTCAGTAACGTTGTCACTTCATACACTGCACTTCATTTAAGCTGGACAACAAATCCAGATCTATCAATTTTGGTTTCTTGGTCTTGAGCAATAATAGAATCATAGAATCACAGAATAGTTAGGGTTGGAAAGGACCTTAAGATCACCCAGTTCCAACCCCCCTGCCATGGGCAGGGACACCTCACACTAAACCATGTCACCCAAGGCTCTGTCCAACCTGGCCTTGAACACTGCCAGGGATGGAGCATTCACAATCTCCCTGGGCAACCCATTCCAGTGCCTCACCACTGAAAAGCATCTAACAGGATCCAACACCAGAACAGTTTCGAGACCAGATCACTGTCTGTTCTGGAAACAGTTACAAAGAAGCCCCCCATCCTTCAGCTTTGCTGGGTATCTCCCACGAGAGGTATTTTTAGACAGTAATGATATTGCATATTTTTACATGACTGTTCCCATCTCTATTAACAGCAATAAATTCCAGTAAAGCCTTCTTTTAACAAACATGAAATACTTGCTATCACTCAGTTAAGATATAAGTAATATCTCCATCAAGATTTTGTATAAAGAGCACACTTATAAGAAATCCTATTTACTGTACAGAGTGCAACAAGAGATGTGTCACTTCATGATACCTCCAGGTTTGGTTGCCACACTGATATTTCCTGAGGCCGATGGTTCCAGGCATCTGTCTGATCCAAGAGAGAAGCCTGCCCTGGATAAATGCTGCCTGCCATGGCTGGTATTCCATGAGAACCAGGGTAGCCAGACACCTTTGGAGGGGGGTGAAAAACCCAAAGATAAAGTTACATTAATAAGACCTATCCTTTCCCATAATTAATAGCTTCCACCACCCAAGGAAGCAATATGAGAGTGCAGAAATGACTCAATTCAAGCAGTCACTGAGAGGGAGGAGGGGAAGCAACAGCAGAAGGAAGCTGAGCCAAAATATGAGACAAAACCCCCTTTTTTGTCTTTAAGGATGCCTATTGTAACTTAATAGCAACTATTTGAGAATAACTATAAGGGTATATATGTATACCTATATATAACTTCTGAGGATAACTAGAACTATTTGAGGATGCCTATCAAAACAGCAGCATTAGAAAGCGCGTTTTAACCTCTGTCAAGCAGATCAAAGTCTTCTGATGACCAAAGATAAATCTACTGATACATTTCAAAGAGCTACACATGCAAAGCTCATACTCAAGTTACCAGGAGCCCGCAAACATCACCCTACAGAGCCATATAAAAACACACCCTCTGCTGCAGGTTACAAGCTTAAGTCTCAAGTGTATGTAATTAGTGTGCTCAGCTGTGTGGCCTGAGAACGTCTCCACAGGAGAATCAAAGTAGGTTTAATAGTCTGAAGTCGTCATTAAAACAATGAAAGCCTTCCCCTCCCCATGGAATAAAGGAAGTCTCAACTGAGCCTGCTCTATGTGACTAGCTTTGAACAAACCTGAGAATGCTTAAAGTACTTTCGTGACAACCTTTTGGTTTAAATGTCTTCAGCAGGCTTAAGAAGAAAAGCAAAACCTCTGAGTGTGTGATGTGGTAGATCTAAAGGCAGCTATCAGCCAACAGAAAACAGAAATGGGTCAGAGAAACATCAGGGAGCAGAGGATCAATAAGCCAAAGAAAAGCCCAGTCAAAGCCGGTTTGTGGCGTAGCACAAATGTTAACACGAACACCACATTCCTTTGATAAATAGGGAAATGTCTGATGTGTTTCACTGCAGCCTCAGGAATCTGAGATGAAAATATTTGCCATCTGGAGGAAACCTGCCAGGCTCACTTTGGGATTTGGTCTGGTGTAAAACAAAACCCATCGAACACAACGGAATGACTATAAACTGCGCAAGGAGCGAACCAATGCCACCAACTGCAACTGAGTTATAAACCCCACACAGCAAAAGACACATGCATGGCATTACAAATATAATACCTGGTAATGATTTGGCTGTACCATGTGCTGTGGACTTGGATAAAACCCTTCACTGGATCTCGGACTGGGGTAACCAGGCCTACTGGGCTGTAAATGTAATGGAATTGTTAGTCTTTAGAAACAGGAAACTGGAACCAGAACATTTACAGGTGGTGCATCACAGCAGCAAGCTCAAAAGAAACCCTCAATAAACACTCTAAAAAGACTAATATTTCTTTTAAACAACTAAAATAAAGTTTTCCTCCATCTTTACTTGGAAATGGCTGGATTATTTGCAGGTATGTCAATAAACAACACTTGCTCTGTCAGTTCTTTGTGTATATTTAATTGCTTGCACTAAATGACCCGCTCTGCGCTGTTCAACTCTAGAGACAGCATCAGCTAAGAACATAACTCTTCGATCACATTTCCAGGTGCAAACAGAGCAGTGTTTCTAAGCTTACAATGTGCAGCACATAAAGGTTTGCCATTAATTTGTTGCTTTTGTGCCTGTTCCCAAAAGTAAATTCTTTTGCTTCGGTCTGAACACAAATCAAACTGGTTTAGCAGTTTGCATAGCACGAGTATTTCCATGTGCTAAGTCTGAGGGTTAAAGTTAGTTCTGAGCATTCACTTCTGTGTAACCAACTGGCTCGACATGGAAGGTGCTTTTGATCATACTCTGGACTCCATGGGCACTTCAGTATCCACGCTTTGGTTCTGCAACCCGTTCCTAGCCAAGAAAAAACAGGACAGAACTAGCTCCTATTAGAAACAACAGCTAAAGAACACCTATCAGGAGCCTTTAACTGATTGTCTTGCTTTACCCCTTCAGGAGAAAGGCAACACTTTACACACGATAAAACAAGATGTATAATCACAGGAAAGCAGGAGGAAAGACACCAGGAATTCTGACAGCACTATTACAGGAGCCTGGTTTTCCGTGCATGTTGAACAGATCATCCTTTTGCTAGGGCAGGTACAGGAATTTCACACTACTGACAGAAGTAACGTTGGGAAATGTTGCTCTGAACAACAGACTTTCATCTTCCAAGCAGAACTGCTCTGTTATTTTGGTTGATATTCACCTCTAACGGTGTACATATGTTTATATATGTATTTTTTGTCTGAGTAAGAGTGCTGCTGTGTGTTTCAGGAGGAGTAAAAGCAACCAAAGAGGGAAAAACCGCCTCCAATCCTCATCGTTCTGCAAACGGGCTCCTTCAGTCCTTCTGGTGACCAAAACATTGCTTTCAGATTGTAGTTTTATCATCACTTCATGAAAAATGTCAGCATTCTGTACTAGGATATTTCCTGTCTTAGGTTTCTAATGGAAATCACTGTGAATACAGGCAACATCATTGTACAAATTGTGATACCTGTGAATCATTTGAAAATGTGTAGTTTAAGCCTATAAATAAACTGGGGTTTAAAACCTGTAACAACCTGAAAAATTTATAATGAATTGTTGGATTTAAAAATCAGTTGTCACCAATAGAAAATTAGACAATAACTTAAGAGATACTCAAAATCTCCTATCCGTGAAACTCAGCTTGTTCAAATGACATTTGTATGTGCATCCAGGTTGGACGGGGCTTGGAGCAACCTGCTCTAGTGGAAGGTGTCCTTACCTATGGCAGGGGGCTTGGAAGTGGATGAGCTTTAAGGTCCCTTCCAACCCAAACCATGCTCTGATCTATATTTTACACAAAAAATACTGTATAAAAAACCTAACCAACAACTGCATTGCTCAGACAGTGAGGATGTATTGACCCACTCAGAAAGATACGAGTGGTAGAATTAATGTCAATCTTAACACATCTTAACACACAGTCAAATGTTTAAGTTTATACATCACACCTAAAGCTCTAAAGATAATGTCTAATATGGCATAGCTCATATATTACATTAGTATAAGGTACTTATTCATATACTACATTAGTAAAAGGTACTTATTCTGTTTGGATTAGCCCCAAAGCTTCAAGAGTAAATAAATTCTTCAAATAAGGCTGTAATAATGAAATAGCACATTGTTATAGTTTATGCAGTTTATCTGCTTCTGTAACTGGGAACATTATCCATTTACATATACAGCAGATCCTGCTGGTTGATCTCAAATGAATAAAGAGGTTGATGGATTGTTTGCTGCTTTTAACTCTGAAATGAAAGCAGCAATTCCACTGCCCGTATTTCCTGATTGCCATAAAGCTATCAAAACACAGAACCAAGCCTAGAAATCTATCAGGCAACAACGTGGGGATGGGGAAACAGGACAAAAGAGGTTGCCTTCCTAGAACGGCTGGGGATGTGTGCGACAGAAGATGCCACACAAGTACCACTGACACCATTACTGGTGATCAGGATGCAGATAATATTCCACATTGCAGTGGTGACTGCATAAAATGAAACGCTTCAAAATACAGGCTCAATCCTTTAAAGTGCTAAATAATTCAGATGAGGAGACAAGTTCCTGAGAGATGAGAGCGCTCAGTAACTGGTGAGGTTAAGACTACCACAGCTGCAGAACACATCAGCGACATACAAACAGGACAGACATGTAATGAAACAAAATTAAGTGGAAACTAAGCCACAGAAGGTCTTTGGAAGCAACCCCCTAATTTTCTGTCCAGAGTAAGGAAAATGAAGTTAGTTCATTTCTATCCTCTCACAGATGTGTTATGAATAAACACACTGGTCTGGAACTCGCTGCTAATGTTTTGTGAGTGCTACAAGAATGAAGACGAAAAAGCCAGGAAACAATTTTGTGGCAACTATGGTAGGCTTTTACAAGTTAAACAACAAGAGACAGAAACTATATGGTAATATAATATTATCACATAATGTGATATCATAGCATGGATCAGTTCTAGTAACAGTTCCACGTAGAGCTGGGTCATTTCAGGCAAGTATTAGCAGATGATGACAAAATTTGCCGTTGTTTGAATGAACCCATCAAAGGAAGCTTTGAAGCAACACACACACATAACTTGCAGGCTTAGCTACCTTGGGAGGAGCTTCGTCTGATCCTCCTGAGTCCCAGGATACTGTGACTTGCCGCCTGGATTCCATTCTCATTCGTTCTTCTTGCTGCAGCTTCTCTTCCTCCAGTATTGTACTAAGAAAAACGTATTACAGTTAAGTAAAACTCCAGTTCCACGCCTAAGAAACCTCTCCCCAGAGCTCTCACATTTTCAGACTGACGAACACCATCCACCAAAGCGACTGAGCACTGAAACACAAACTTCACTTGTTAACAGCTCTTTTGATGTGTAACTACAGAGAGAAACCCTCAAAGACAGTAAACCGAGCGCTTACTTGCATGAAAAGTTATTTTACACAGAAAAATAATTCTACTGAATTGCTGCAAAGGTTCAAACCTCAAAATGTCCTTTCCTGACACTCAAACAGAGCTTCAGATCACTGGGATTTTGTTCTCTTTTAAGCAAAGCAGTCACACACACACACACACACACACAGTTTTAAATACGATGTTCTCAGCTCTTACATTTTAGCCCAGCCAGGAACACATTCAGCACACTCATTTAGCAAAACAGAAATAGCTGACGGTATTCACGCCGCTTCTCAAACATTCAGGTCAAAAGGCTCCGTTTTCAACAAAGCAGAAGACAGCAGTAAAACTCGTTTGCTACTTACCACTGTTCTGACTATTAAAAAGCCTGTTTGAAGTCCAACGTGATACGGCTGCCCCCACAGCCAGCCTCCTCCCAGCTCTGCTATGTGGATTATTAACGTTGGATATTTGCCATTTGAAAACTACTCAGAATGAAGCTTTGGAAAGAGGGAGCTGCAAGTCCGCTGGAGCTGCACGCTACAGGGGTAGTCTGGAGATGGGAGGATTATTTACACATTGCTATCCCCCAGGGCAAAGATAATCCCGGGAAGGAGCTATTCCAGCTTCTTTATCGCTCCAGAGTTTCCAGAAACAAAGCTAGGTCCTGAGTTTATAATCTCCTGCTCAGTCTGCTAAATAACCACCCAGAATTACTCATGCAGGGGGATGAGATCAACTACAGCAATCTATTCTAATCTTGGAACTTTGCTGCTTACTTCAAGAATAAATTCCTGCTTGGCTGGAGACAGGAACTTTGCTTTCCCCTACTCAGCCAAAACACCAAACTATCTATGCCACTTCTGAAAAGCAGAGAAGTCATCTCGTCTCACTGCAGCTAAAGCAAGTTTACAAGTATTGCTGCAATTTCAATCCATCATTGCTAAAGGAACACAAGAATGTGAAAGAAAAACAAAATCAGACGAGTTATTTGCAAAAGACATCTTGATAAAGCTACCAAAGAAACAAAGCTACAGGGAACTAAAGAGAGAAAATCCTTCTATTTTACCTCTTTCTTCCTCCAGAATAAGGAAAATGCAGCGTTCCCTACTTGAACCCATAAAGAACTAGCAAAAAAACACTGTTTCAAAGCTACGTCACACTTCAGCCATTCAGCATGCATTTTTATGTAGCACAAGAAATCAGTCAACGCGCATCCATAGCCACGAACCATGATTATGATCTTTCAAGGAATACCACGAGATTTAAAGAAACCCACAATAAAAGACCTCCATCCAGACACTGCAGGAATAAACCCCAGCTTCCTAACAAAGCTGTTGATACAGCAGTTGCTCTCATCCGAGCAAAGGAGTGGAACAACATTCAGCTAAAAGCAGCCAACTATATTTAAAGATGGCTTACTGACAATCTGGGGCCATGGGTCTAACTTGCCACACCACAGTCCTGCTTTTCCATTAAAAGGAATATAATCCCCCAATAGCCTTGCTATTGAAGCCATTTTATCTACAGTGTCAAGGTATTCAATATAATACCATTAACTTAAATCACATCATTGGAAATGACATATTTCTACTGCAATAACTTCCTTTTCATACTACAGGCTCAGCTTTCTGCCTTACAACCCTAATTCATCCCATCCTGCCCGTGTCACCGGGAGATCCTTTCCCCAGCAAGGAGCCTGGTCAAAGGCTCATCAGCTGCAGCCAAATTTGTACTCGGATGCCCTTGAGTACTGCTGACAAGGATATAAAATAGAAATGCCTCAGAGCAGCATTACTTGAAAAAACACAAGGAATATAAATGACTCACAGAAACAGCTTTGTTTTTCCAAAGGGAAGACCAATCCATAGAGGCAGGAAAAGCGTGCCAAGAGATATTTCTGACCTTTTCTCAGTGCAGCTGCTCCAAGTACTCTGAACAGTTTATTAGGATTTGCAGAAGGTCAGGGAAGTCAAATCTAGGCATATTTTCCCAAACTGAATGTATTTTTAGCAGCAAAAAGGAGCAAGCAGAGATTCTATTCATGTAATGGCTCTAGTAAATCCTGTGGTAGATCGAACTTAACTCATCCTCTTGGCTAGGTTATGTCTGATGCAAAATCTCAGCTATTAGAAGTTTGTGTAACTGATAAACTGCTTTAACTTACAAAGAATCTCTGCATTGAAACTGTCATCGAGAAGGAAAATTCTACTGGGAGATTCAGGAATAGCTGAAGTACCAAAATGTACCCTTACATTTCAAAAGGCACAGCAAGACCACTGTTTGCTGCTGGGGTGGTGCAGGAGCCCACAGGAAGCACTGACCCCAAACAAGCAGCTCATTCTTTTCTCTCTGTAGTCTTCAGCCATCAGAAATGCAAAGCTGGATGCAGAGGAAGAGATTTTTGAGGACTGCTCCAATTTAAAAGAACTTTCATATGGATTAGGGATTATTCCTAAAGGTCACTATCAAGGAGCAAGAGGCTAATGAAGCATTTTACAGCCTCCAACACGCAGTTCAAGTATGTGTTAAAGTATCTTCTGACAGGATACCACGAAAGGAGAGGACTCAAACTGCCCCCACTCTAATCAGTTTTGTTTCTTTAATTTATAAGAACATTTCAGGACCTCCATCAAATGCAGTCACACAAAGGCTCAAGTCCAGTTCTCAATTATCTGTTGTCACAGAAACAGACTTGAAAAATATGAATTGGTCTTTTTCCCCCCTTTTTATTCTTTTTAGAGCTGCATTTAATGTGATCCACAGCACTGGGATGCTCCTGTTAAAACCTGCGCTTCTTCATCGGTGACCAAGAGAGCACAGTCTCAGCACAGCAGTGATACCACTGCTGCTCATCCTGCTATTTTTAGGAAGAAGGGTTAGTGATAGGTACCTTGAGCAAAATCCATTCAATGATGCTGTGAAAGTGTCATGTAATTCCATTAATTTGAAAGCTCAAATTAACCTTCAATGCAAAATAACCACCCCAGTTTTAACAGAATCACCATCCAAAGGCACATTCAGGGCACCACAAAACAAGCACAAATCTGGGAGCTGACTGTTAAGGAAGCCTGAGAGTACCTTGCTGCTACCTTAGCACACTTGCAACACATTGAAGGTAGCAAAGAATATATTACATTTAATAATACAATGATGTATGGGAAGTGTATGGTTACAGTGAGTGCATGATTATAGTATAGTGAGTGTATGATTATAGTATAGTAAGTGTATGGTCACAGTAAGAGCCCACGAGTTACTCTGAAGGATAATGCTGTAAAAGTGATACTGCATGACCTGGGTACACTCAACACTATGCAAAGGGCCTTTCATATTATTTACCATGCAGTGCAAGACTAAAAATCTCTTCCACACCACATCAAGGCAACACATGCTTCCTGATGAAAATACCCCAGATGCTAACCCTGGCCTAGTCAGTGATGGAATCACAGGAGTAGCAGGGTAACACCTCATTTAACTTCACCCCCACAAAAAAGAAGGGTCCTAGGATCACAAGAGGAATCAATTTTGGAAGCCCACAGTTCACCCATTTGCTTCGGTGTTTGCTGTGAAGATTCACCCCTATCCACTCTGGACAGATGAAATGCTGTAAGATATGAGGGCTTATTACTACTCTGATAACACTACATAAATTCAACAGAAATCAGCATCTTTGCATTGCACAATCAGCTGCAAACAAACTTTGTGCAAAGCAAATGTTACTATGGAATGGGAAAAGCAACAAATAACAGAGAGGACACGAAATGCTTATGCTCACATCAGTGCTATTGCAGATGCAGAAAAGAAGTTGTTTCCCAAAGCCATGGGCTTTTCCTCATTAAGACAGAGGTGCTGTATCACTGGCTTCAAGCAAACAACTCAGTCTGCTCTAAGCTTGGAAAGAGTGCCCTGGATGGGATCCAGAATGAGCAGCAGCAGCAACATCACACAGACAAGGCCACCAGGGAAATGACTTGTTTTTGCAAGTTCATGGGAATTGGGAGTTTTGAAACACAATCTTTCCTGGCTGCCTCAGATTGCCTCATCATAAGGGAATTGGCAACCTTTCCAAGCAGAGCCTGGCTGTCTGTGAGCAGAGCAAAGAAGCCCTAAGGACAAGCCTGCTGCCTAGCTTCCAGGATAGAAATGTCACCAGCTTGAAGTGGCACAAAATGCTCTGCTATTCTGGTGAGAAGAGAGCAAAACCTGGATTTTAGGGTTGCTGTGGCCCCAGGAGAGAGGCTCTCCTCCAAATAATGCTTCAAATCTCCTATGACTAGAAGGGCAAAATCCCCATCGCCGTGGTCCTTTTTTCATCTGGAACCAGAGCATAGTTTAGGTTGGAAGGGATTCCTGGAGGTCTCCAGTCTCCAATCTCCTGGTCCGGTTGCTCAGAGTGTTTTCCACTGAAGACTGGAAAGCCTGCTAGCATGGAAATTCCAGTCTTTCTGGGCAACCTGTATCAGGGCTTATCCACACACTGGGAAACGTTTGGGTTTGTAACCAGTGACAGTCTGCCTTGCTCCATGTCTTGAGTGTTGGTTCTCGCCCCTGGGCTGTGCATTCTGAGGAGAGGCACGCTCTTGGGCACTGATCTGCATCAGTTTATCACTGATCAGTGATCAGTTTATCTGGAGACACCTTTCCAACATAATTCACCTTTTTCTTTCCTTCCCTCTCCAAGTGTTGCTGCCTTTGCTCTAAGTACAGCCTACATTTATTTCACCCCCCAAACACAGCTACTTTTACTCTGGATTCACTCATCGCCTTCCCTTGCTGGTGAGATGCTCTCCCTGGATAAGTTTACACAGCATCTTCCTAATCACACTTTTAGGGCTTCATTCTTCTCCATGCCATCCAGCTGTAAATTATCAGGTACAATCCAACTGCAAATAAAGACTCTTATTCTTCCAGAGCCAAAGAAAACCCCAAATGAATTGCCAATTTCCACCTATGACCCAAATCACACAACTGTGTCATACCTTTTCCTTGCACTCCTACCCAGCCCTACCATTCCTTCCTTTGTGGTTAGCTCCACACAGTCAACAGGATGATATGTTATTTACGAGAAGAGCTAAGTCCTCCTCCAGCTATGTAATTTATTAGTCTACACAGGAGCTATCATAGGAACAGATGGTGGAACCATATGAAACTTTAAGAAAGAGGAACAAAACGAAAGGTAGCCAAGGTATCCATCCAGCAACTCTGAAACAGCATCACAATTATATTACAACTGTCCCTTATTTTAACCACTTATGGATCATCTTGTACCATGAACATCCAGTGACAGCACAAAATGACACTACAACAATGCCACAAAGCACAACTTTGAAACAAGATGTAAGACAGGCCCGAAGAATTCAGCAATGAATTGCAGCAAATCCAAGGATTTACAGTTTACAACACCTGCATATTGTTTGAAGCTTATATTGACTTAGGCAAAATAGATACTGAGCACTCATAAGATACCCAAAATGGTTACAAATATCAAATGTGTCTGCACAATATCTCAGTCATGTTTCAAAGTTCAAATATCACTCCCATTCTGTGGCTGGTGAAGTACAGATATGGAGACTGGAATAAATCATTGCAGAATAAAGTAGGGTGTGAATTTAGACTGGCCTCAATATGTGTGCTCACAGTTATTCCAAGATAAACATAAGATAGGCTATATCCTGGTTTACTAAGGACAAAAGAATTCCTAGTTAATGATGCTGCCTTTATTGCAGGCTCCACAATTAGGCAGAAACAGTTGCCACAGGGCAACCAGCGTGCTACATATGTGATTAAAGTAACTTTCAACAGCACTCACTTAATGGTTCATTTAGTTAAGAAACAATGTTTCTATCCCAAAATTGTCCACTGCATGTTTGACAAGGTAGGGAATGCCTCTGAATCCTTTCTATCCCCTTCCCCAAGGACTGCAGCACATGTAGCTAACCTTATAACTGCTAGCAGAATCTGGAGTTCTTCTTGGGATAGAAAGGTGATTCCTATTTCCAGTTATCTGAATTTATTGCCTAACATAATCTCCAACAGATAAGGTCTAGATTTCCAAGAGAGTAGCAACAACCTGGCCTTCTGAAGAGAAAACTCAGTGTATTATGCCTTGCATTTTCCACAGGAAGAAAGTAACAGAAGATAGAAAAGAAATATTTCTGAACAAGGAAACGACCTTTCCGAAGTATAACCCTACCTGAGTTGTGCTTTAAGTTCAGTAAACCTGGGTCGTCTACTAGGGTCGTATGCCCAGCACTTGGTCATAAGGCTGTAGAGGGTAGGAGGGCAGTTTGGAGGCATTGGGAGCCGCTCACCGTTCTCAATTCGCCCAATCACATCATTGTTCTTCACTCCCTGGAAGGGCTTTACCCCATGCATTAGGATCTCCCACATACACACACCTGAGAAACACAACAAAAAACATTTTCCCCACTGTGAGCAAACAACAAAACCTGTTACAAAGACACAAACCCCACTTTTGTACAGCCTGACAGTGGGGTTGCTACTGAAACACCTAACTGGGCAATCAATTTTGACTTACCAGTTGGCAGCAGAGAGGAGCAATGTGCAGTGAGATTACACCCGCAGCATCAACCTCAACTATTTATGAGGAAGCATGACCCACAGCTGGCTCACAGCAGCCTGGCTTCACATTTAACTACCTTCTGCCTAGAGTAAATCAGAAGGGTTGCTCATATTCAAATCTACTTTTTTTATGAGGCAGTAGGAGCTGTGTTTGCTTTTCCCTTTGACTAGTTCCAACCGGCTTGTTTCGACACGTAGAGCCTATTTTCCCTTTGAGGGTGTTTTAACACTGGCACTGATCCCATTTTTTTTTTTGTACTGAAACTATGTAATAAAGCAGTTTCTGCTGAAACTATGCTAAAAGCACAAAGGGAAAAACGGTCTGCCAGCTCAGGACTGGCCAGAACGTTCCACAGGCTTCATTCTTCCAGCTGTGACTGTACGAGAGTTTTCTTCAAACTAAAATAAACCTGAAAAGTTCATTTACTGAGTTAAAATTTCACTTTGTAAGAGGGTGAACTCTTACTTGACTGCCCTGCTCTTAATTCAAGCCTCCTCATCTCTGTCCCTTTACATAGCCTATCCCTGTTCTGTCTGCCCAGAAACATCAGTCTCAACCGGTTTGAGCACAGGTGATCAGATCCATTAAAAAACTTGCACAGTTAGGAAAAAAGATCAAAGCTTCAGGATATTCCCATTTACCCTGATTTTTACTCAGCTTCTGGTCCTACTTTGTAAGCTAATAGGAGCTATTAAGTAGGAATCTAGCATTAAAGATCTGGGAACAGGCAGGCTGATCTATGCTTTAAGCAAGGAAGAAGGGATAATCACCATGGAAGTGAAAATATAAAATAGAAACAGCGCAGAACAATGGGGTAACAGAAAGAAATCAGAGGGAAAAACAACAGTGAAACACTCATGTCCATTATGACTATGATCTAATTTCCTTGTACCTTCATCTCTGTCAGCTTCTTACAAGAGGCAAAAAGGCACATGAAACTTTACGCTTACTGAGTAGAAAAAGGAAAGAAAACCACAGAAGAGCTGGAAAATGTGCTGGAAGAAACTGGATTTTCGGAACACATGGTAAAAGCAGTGCCAAGTATCTGGAAATGATTCATTTACAGCAGTTAAAATGAAACACCAAACTTCAACAGGACCCTTAGGAAGCCCCACTGGCGTTCACTTACCAAACATCCACACATCGCTAGCTGAGGTAAACCGTCGGAAGTTGATTGACTCTGGAGCCATCCATTTGATAGGTAATTTTCCTTTGGAAGCTGCAGGGAAGGCAAGACAAGGCAGGCTGTTATTCCTAGCAGATTTTGTTCTCAGTGCAATAATTCACAGGCAAACCCCATCTCCAGTGAAGCACCTCAGCTACCAAATTTTGGACAAGAGATTTCTGCACTCTCTGACCCGCTGGTAGTCCTTGGTCTAGAGAGAAGAGCAGCCTAAATATTCAGACTGAGTTCCTTCAAGTTTTAACTTAATTCTTATTTCCACATGTAGCTACTGCAATTAAGAAGGTGCTGGCACCAAATCTGAGGCCATCACAATATCTCCTTGAGGGAACAGGTGTTTTAAAATGACTCATAAAGGGCAGGTTGTTTGGCCTACATCAAATGATGAAGAAGCAACAAAACCTAAAATACCCCCCAAACCTCCCAGTGAAGCCCCCAACAATAAACCGCAAAAGCACAGCAAGTAATGATCATGTCAAAAGCATTCCCCCCTCTTAGCAATTAAACCAATACAGAGCTCACAGTGATACAAGAGAAATGAAATGCATGGAACTGTAAGAGGACAGACACAGGATATTTTATGACCGAAATTAGAAATGAATTCAAGATTAGATTTATGAATGCATGGTTTCATAATATATACCATATATACATCTCAAACAGGCTTCAGATGAGGATAATCTTCTAAAACTCATGAAGAAAGCACTGAAAGCTTAACCTTGAAAGCAGACTCTTACCTACATATGAATTTCCTACTTTTGCAACTTAATCAGACCTTGCGATTCTTCTTTTTAAGCACGTATTCAGGACTTTACCCTCATCTAGTAAACTGTTAACTAGCTTCCCTTTCTATACAAATACAGCAGCTACACCAAGAAAATCTAGTTAATTCCTTTTGACAACAGCCTCGGTATTGTGAGAAACAATTGTGTTCCAACTGCCTGGAATAGAAGGGTCCAGAGCATCAACTTACCTTTATAGTAAGTACTATCTTCCATGTATCTGGATAAGCCAAAGTCACCTAATTTCACACAGTCAGTGGCAGATACCAGCACATTTCTAGCAGCAATATCCCTGCCAAACAGAGGAGACATTATTTCTAGTAATTTAAAAACACAAAGGGGTGAAATATCATTTCAAATACTAAAACCCAGAAGCATCAAACTCCTTTGAGAGGAGCTTATGATTTTTCTATTTGTGGTTTGGGTACATATCTAAAGGAAAAGACTAAGACATCCTTGCCTACTGATCCTGAGAAGACTTGAGAAGACTGCAGAATGCTGCAGTATGTTTGATCCATATAAGCAGTAACTGTAACCATCAGTGTCAATGTCAGAAGAAGTGTTAGTCATCTATTTAAATACCAAAAGAGAACAACTGTTGACAATTAGAACTGATGGACAGCACAAAATTTGCCTCCTGACCCTGCAAAGTTTAAGATCTCAAGAGGCTTTCTAATATGAGGCTCAGTTTTTAGTGATGCCACAGGGATTATGAAGACAGGCACATTCCCAGGTGAGACAACCTGCCTTGCATGTGTCTGTTGAGCCTGGATTTCAGCAGGCTTGACTAAATCTTGACAGCCTTTGCTGTGAGCAGTGAAGGCAGTACAGCCAGCTGAGCAGTGGAACTTCCATTTCAGTGTGCTATGAACAAGTTGCATTTTGGAAATTTATTGCTGGAATTAAAATAAACAGCTTAGGTTGGAAAAGATCTTTAAGAGCATCGAGTCCTACCATTAACCCAGCACTGCCAGGTCCACCATGAAACCATGTCCCTAAGCACCACATCCACAGGTCCTTCTAATACCTCCAGGGAGGATGTCTTCACCACTGCCCTAGTCAGCCTGTTCCAACACCCCTGCCCAACTTGGTGCATCTGCAAACTGACTGAGGGTGCACTCGTTCCCCTCATCCATATCACTCATAATGACATTAAACAGAACTGGCCCCGATTCTGAGCCCTGGGGAACACCACTTGGGACTGGCCACCAACTGGATTTAAAACTCCATTCACCACCACTTTTTGGGCTCAACCATTCAGCCAGTTTTTTACCCAGAGAAGGGTATACCCATGAGCAGCCAGCTGAAACCCAAATATCAATAACAACCTAAGGGTCTGTTATTTGCAGTGTTTTAATATATATATCTACCTATATATACATACCTAATACATATGTGTTTGTATGTACAATACATACAACACATCTACAGACTTTGAATGTAAGTATTTAAACACAAAGCAAACACTTAAGTTCAAAATTAAACAGTTCATGATAACTGGACGCCTGCGAACTTTCAATTGCACACAGCAAGAGGCTAAAGCCAGCCTCTTCTCCCTAGAAAGCTCACGCTCAAATTCAAGGGAATAAAATTCCTAGAAGGAAATTGAGGTTCAATTTTTAGTTAAGCGAGTTCTTGTATTTAACAAGTGTTTTGTTTTCCCTGTCCTTTACTCAGGGAACCAGATGCCCCTTTTTTGCTTTGCTATATTGGGAAGGTTACAGCTGACTCACAAAGCAACAAGGCAGCTCAAATCTGTTCTAATACCCAACCTCATCTCCAAGTCACTCCAGGAGTGGGCCAGCAGGTGTCACTCTTGAAAAGAGTGTGATTTTGGTGGCAGCATCCGAAAGAACGGCATTCTAACACGGAGACTGCCATAAACCAGCTTCAATGGATTTTAGGAGTTTCCAAGTAATGCTGTTGCACATTCATCAGATGTCAAGGAAAAGAAACATAAAAGGAAGGCTTCAAAGAATCTTAACTATGTGTTGTGTTTGTCTTCACTTGGACAAGTGTATCTGATAGCCAGAATGATGCCAGCCAAAATCCAGTATCTTGGACACCATGTATTCATAGAAACATAGAGTCACAGAATAGTTAGGGAAAGGACCTTGAGATCATCCAGTTCCAACCCCCTGCCATGGGCAGGGACACCTCACACTAAACCATGTCACCCAAGGCTCTGTCCAACCTGGCCTTGAACACTGCCAGGGATGAAGCATTCACAACCTCCCTGGGCAACCCATTCCAGTGCCTCACCACCCTCAAAGTAAAAAAATTCTTCCTTATATCTAACCTGAGCTTCCCCTGTTTCAGTTTTAACCCGTTATCCCTTGTCTTGTCACTACAGTTCCTAATGAAGAGTCCCTCCCCAGAATCCTTGTAAATCCCCTTCAGATACTGGAAGGCTGCACTGAGGTCTCCATGCAACCTTCTCTTCTTCAGGCTGAACAGCCCCAGCTGTATTCCCTAAAATCCTGATCAGTTCCATACAAAAATACACACATACCCATATATATATATATATATATGTATGAAATCTTACCTATGTACAAATCTTTTGCTCTCTAAGTAGGCAAGTGCTGTGCTAAGCTGGTAAGCGTAGAGTATCAGTGAGGCCAGATCCAAGCTGTATTTTCTTACTTGCAAAAACGATCTCAACTTTTTGCATAAAGAAGGAAGAAACAGAAAGAAGTTAGGACAAAAAACCCCACAAATTTGAACAAGGCATATCTCAAACTGTAACGTTTCCACGAGCATCAGTGGCAATGCCTTCCCTTAAAACGGGATGAGAAAACAAAATCCCTTGGCATGAAGGAATTTGACTCTGGGTGAAACTCAAGCAGATTCTTCTACATGAAAACTGTTAGCCAAACCAAACAAGAACATCATCGGGCACTGCTTTCAGGCTCCTTTTGAAGAGCAAAATGCTGATGCTGCTTTTCCAGAGAGTAAAGCACTGCTGGACCTTTTATGCACTCTTTCCTTGGGAACTGTGCATGTTTCTGGCTGAACTGATTTCAGACCAGACCAGTACATGGCGAATCTGAGCACTGATTCATAGAACCATAGAATAGTTAGGGTTGGAAAGGACCTTAAGATCATCCAGTTCCAACCCCCCCTGCCATGGACAGGGACATCTCACACTAAACCATGTCACCCAGGGCTGTCCAACCTGGCCTTGAACACTGCCAGGGATGGAGCATTCACAGCTTCCTTGGGCAACCCAGTGATTAGATCAATATTCTTTTGGAAGCATTAATTTTAATGTACATTTGCTAAAACATCTGTATTTAGCTCAGAGATAGCCAATGTCAATGAAGAATACTTATAAGCTGTGTTCCCAGTATAAAGCAGTTAGGACCTAACAGAAGGTGGCATTAGAGTCTATAAACTAAAACAAGGCTTTGAAAAGTGATTGGGGCACTGGAAAGGAAATCAGTGATTTCTTGAAAGGAAATGACTTCACAACAGGTTTTTCTGCCCAGGTTGGGTTTTTTTTGGACAATGCGCTGCAGTTTGGTAACTGCAGTGACCAATGTACAATGCAGTAAGAAATGTCACTTCAGCTCATGTTTACAGAAACACGTGGCTCAAAGAAAACAAAACAGGTATCAAAACTGAGATCCAGCTTTGTTTAAGCCATTCATCCAAAAGACATAATAATTATAGAATCATAGAATGGTTTGGGTTGGAAAGGACCTTGAAATCATCCAGTTTCAATCCCCTGCCATGGGCAGAGACACCTCACACTAAACCATGTCACCCAAGGCTCTGTCCAACCTGGCCTTGAACACTGCCAGGGATGGAGCATTCACCACTTCTGTGGGCAGCCCATTCCAATGCCTCACCACCCTCACAGTAAAAAACTTCCTCCTTAGATTTAACCTGAACTTCCCCTGTTTCAGTTTAAACCCATTGCCCCTTGTCCTATCACTATCTTGTCTCAGGCCTCTGCTGCAGAAATTGTACAGAAAAAAAACAGCAAGAAATTCAGTGTTCCAAGGGAAAAAAAACAGTGTTACTCAGGAAGAATAAAGGATGTAGCATAATTGCACTTCTAGACGGTATGTTTGAAAATGCTGTTTAAACGATACTGCATTATCATCATCTCGACACAGGTCATGCTCTCACTCTGGAACAGTAACTGAATTCTCTGAAAAGCATGACTACAAGACTTCGGTATGAGCTGATGCAGTTCCCTCAGTGGAGGAGTTGGGTCAAATGCTGCCACTCCTGTTTCTGAGTCTGTAACTCTACCAACAAGTACAATATCATGTTTGAGGAGAGTGCCTTTGTGTTAGTGCCGTGAAGTGTTCCTCTCAGTCTTTGGTAAAAGTATCTGTGAGCTAAAAGAAGACTAAAGTTGCACGAGGACTTTTCATACCTCTCCAAGTGTACAGAGCTCCATGATTATCCACACTGGGTTTTCTGTAATAACTCCAATGAGCTTCACAATGTGAGGATGATCAAACTGACGCATTGTTACTAAAGGGAAAAGAAATAAGTTGGTGTGTTACAGAAAACCTTTTTTTTTCCCTTAAATAATCAGTTAAGAAGCATTTAGTCTATCACCAGAAAATACAACCACAGTTCTACAAAACTGCTGCAAGGGATAATATCTGGTCTGTGGGCAGTAGGAAACACTGCTTTAGCAGTACTGTTCTCCTGCTGTGGAAGGTGCAAGTCAAGTTAGGCTCTAGTTCTCTTGCCCTGCTATTAATCCAGTGTACAATCAATTAACCTGTGCCTTTCTACTGAATCATACAACAGAATGTAGAATAGTTTGGGTTGGAAGGGTCACAGAACCATAGAACAGTTGGGGTTGGAAAGGAACTTAAAATCATCCAGTTCCAACCCCCCTGCCATGGGCAGGGACACCTCACACTAAACCATGTCACCCAAGGCTCTGTCCAACCTGGCCTTCAACACTGACAGGGATGGAGCGTTCACAACTTCCTTGGGCAGCCCATTCCAGTGCCTCACCACCCTCACAGTAAAAAACTTCTTCCTTATGTCCAATCTAAACTTCCCCTATTTAAGTCTGAACCCATTACCCCTTGTCCTATCACTACAGCCCCTAAAGAAGAGTCCCTCCCCAGCATCCTTAAAGGTCCTTCAAAGCTCATCTAGTCCAACCCACTACCATGAGCAGGGATATCATCAGCTAGATCAGGTGGCCCAGATCCACATCCAGCCTGGCCCTGAATGTCTCCAGGGATGGTGCATCCACCACATGTCTGAGAAACCCGTGCCAGTATTTTACCACCCTCATTGTAAAGAATTTTTCCTCGTGCCCTTGATGTTTATAATGTTGATAATATGTTTATTATTAATTTAACCTTGAATTAGGAGCTCTGTTACATTTACAGCTCGTAGTATCAACAGAAATACATAACTGGAAAGTCTGCTTCAGTTCACCTAAAATCAGGCAAGAATAGAAAATCTTTTGGCTTTCAATTAACCACAAGCTAAAACCAGCAGATGCTTCTGGATTCTTATTCAATGAGCTCTGAATTCTACTTCTGTACACTGGTACACAGCAGCTGCATAACCAACACACCTTGTGACACCACAAATCCCAAGAAAAATCCTTTGACAATGCTGTTTGTAAGACCTAATGCTGTAAAAATTTATAACATTTTCCTGCAAAGAAACTTACATGGATAAACTTGACATATTCTTTAAAATATTAATGGCTTATGAATAATGCAGAAAAAAACACAGTAAAACAAACATCCCTATCAATGGCATAGCTTCATGCATTAATAAAAAGGAATAAATGATGTGCAACGTCAAACAGGCAGTAACAACTTGTCCTGGGTTCAGCAGTAGCAGTCATTTTTCTCCTTCTTGGTAGCTGGTGCAGTGCTGTGTTTTGACTTTCGGCTCGGGAACAGAGCTGATAACAACGATGTTTTGGTTTGGCCAAGGACTTTGTGAGCCTCATGCTCTGCCAGGGAGGAGGGAAAGCCAGGAGGAAGCAGAGACAGGACACCTGACCCAAACTGACCAAAGAGGTATTCCATACCACAGCACGTCATGCCCAGGACGTAACTGGGAGTTACTTAGAAGGGCTGGGACTGCAGGGTTGGAGGAGGTATCGGTCTGAGCTTGGTCGGGCGAGTTATCGGTCGGCTGGTGCTGAGGTGTTGTATTCTCTTCCCTTGTTATTTCCTTTATCATTGTTACCACTGGTGGTGGCAGTAGTGATTTGTGTTATACCTTAGTTACTAAACTGTTCTGATCTCAACCCGTGGGAGTTGCATTCTTTTTGATTCTCCTCTCCATCCCTCCAGGAGTAGGGGGAGGGAAAGAAAGGGGGGACTGAGTGAACAAGTTGCCTGACTAACAAGTTGCCTGACTGGGTTTAAACCACGACACAACTGCTGAAAATACTACACAGAAAGGAAGCTAGATTCCTAAATCGTTCAATTCCCCTCCTCCCCTTGGAAGTAAATGGATTTTGAGGGAAGGACGCTATTTCTGACACCTCACAAAGTACGCATTGCTAAACTAGTTCATACGAACCAAATGTTAGTTTAAAATCTCAGTAAATAAAGTATATATTCCAAACATTCTAATTATTTAGGACTCTCTTGTGCTAAATTCAATCTGCTTTATAATGCTATATAACATGGAAGTGTTGCTTTATTGATGTAAAAATGAAGCACAGAGTTTTAACTATCAAAGCAATGGAAAGGCAAAAAACACAAATAGTTTTATATCATGTTGTTTTGCAAGTTCTAAACATGAAATACTCCATTGTTGCAAAGTACTTCCTAGAAACGAGTTCAATCAATGTCAGCTAACAAGCTCACACATTCAGAAAGGCAGTCATTCTATCATTGTGCCACCTAGCTTCTAGAGGAAAGAAGAATGAGCTACTTGTAGAAAGGAGCAGTTTACCAAAAAGCCAGTGGAAGATCAATGAAGATGTCCCCAAACTAGGTGGATTGTATTTTAGCATGTACAAATGCATTAATAGTCACACACTGCTACACAAAAGCAGAGAGGAATGAAAAGACAGGTAATGCATGTAAAAACATCTTTCATCTACTGTTCACTCTGAGGTATTCCTCCTTGCAAGAATCAATACTACATCTTTTCAGCATTGCAAACTTCACCACAGGCAAACAATGAAAACCCCCAAATATTTTAAAATTAAAATATTAGGAAATAAATTTCTTAATTCAGTGAAATAACAAAATCTGCCTCTCCAGATAATGGGATTTGGGCGTTTTGAGGCGTACTCTTAAGAACGAGGAGGCAGCATTCTTTTGAGAGGCTGCGGTATGAACACAAACAAAAGGAAGGTAACAGAGGGGAATTAGAATTAAAAACAGGAAAGAAGAAGTGGCAAAACTATTTAATCAGAACTGAAAAGCCCCATTTATCTGTCTACTACGTTGCCATTTCCTAATCTGTCAAGCTCAAAGCATAATAAGGAGCGTTCAATGAGCAATTATTTTCTACATTGTGAAGAGACAGCAGCCTACCTTCGGCTGCTGAGTTATTACTACAAGCAATGGTATTTACTTTTCCAACAGCTAGAAACATAATGGGAAAAATTATAGTAATTTAAAGAGAAGTCTGACATCCAAAAATAAGAAGCCGTTAGGCAGGAACACAGATTTTCTGAACAATTAGGAAAACATCCTGGAACAAAGAACAGCGAATAGAAGTATATTGTAATATCTGGCCTTAATGAAATAATTTATGGGTATAATACAATCATAGAATAGTTAGGGTTGGAAAGGACCTTAAGATCATCCAGTTCCAATCCCCTGCCATGGGCAGGGACACCTCACACTAAACCATGTCACCCAAGGCTCTGTCCAGCCTGGCCTTGAACACTGCCAGGGATGGAGCATTCACAACCTCCCTGGGCAACCCATTCCAGTTCCTCCCCACCCTTACAGTAAAGAACTTCTTCCTTATATCCAATCTAAAATAGTTTTATTACATTTATAGAAACACAACAGCAGAGGATAATAGGGAAGAATTAAGATCTGTATTCATACCTCAATTTGCTTACAAGACCAAACAGTAGAGAAAGCAGTAACTACAGCACTTGGAGAAGTTTTCTGTTAGTACTCATCGCCACAAAAAGCCTCCCTCCATGTATGACAAGTATCACTGGGGGAATGCAGTATTTGTTGGCAATGATTTGGAAAATGGGTTTATTCAATCATAATTTTTAATTCTCAATTTTCACAACTCTTTCAAACTCATAACAATTTTAGCAACTTTGTTAGTGAAGACAACCACCTGACCTGCGGAAGTCATACACTGGAAAAGGTGCTATGTGAATTCATTAAGGTGAAAGAAGAAAATGGAAGATCAGAGCTCTAATAGTCTCAAACTGGTTCTAAAGCCTTACAGGAGTCAGACATCACTGTTCAAGTCAGAAAATCAAAGAAGCCCGTATTAACTGTATACATGGGCAAAGCAAGGCTGTACTGCACATACTGCAGGAGAGGAAAAGGTCATGCTATGTAGTAATGAAAGACTTATGTCAGAATCAGAAGTGTCTGGCAGAGATACTGTGGTCTTTGCAATGGCCAGTTCCAGAAGCTACCCCAGCAGCAGTATTTTAATACTCACAGGCTTCTTGTAAGAACTTTTCTCTAACGCTGTCTGAGGTGCAGTTTTTACATGTTTTGATTGCAACGGCCATGGCTGGATTCTCCTGAAAGACATGATTGAGAAACATGTGAAATAGAACCCAGAACATACAGCCCTCCAAAAGCCAAGCCCTTTAAAATCCTAAACTGTTTAGAGAAAGGTACTATTAATGAGAACATCTTTAGTTAAGAAATTACACTTTCAAGGCTTCAATGTTAAACTGTTATTATAAACTAGACACCCACTGCGTAACATTTAAATCTAATGTGCCTAGAATCAATGAATGGTTTGGGTTGGAAGGGACCTTAAAGCTCATCCAGTCCCAACCCCTGCCACGGGCAGGGACACCTTTCACTAGAGCAGCTTGCTCCAAGCCCCTTTGTCCAACCTGGCCTTGAACACTGCCAGGGATGGGGCAGCCACAGCTTCTCTGGGCACCCTGTGCCACGGCCTCAGCACACTCACAGGGAAGATCTTCTGCCTTAATAAAGAACTTCCTTAGTAAAGGCTTTCTTCTTTTAATCAGTTTTAAACTATGTTAAATCATCCAAAACTTATGACAAAAGAAGGGAATTTAGCTGAATAGTATTACTGAGGATGGTAAACTCTTGATGATATTTAGCAAAAGCGGAGACAGAAATAGATATATGCCTAAACCCCACACTTTGCTTATGCCATCAAGCAACCTGAAAAGCTAAATAAAGGACTTTTAGTGGCTCTTGCAGAGCAAAGAGTGGCTCTAATTTTGAAGTCAAACTACAAAGGAAAGTAAACCAAAGATCTTACATATTAGCTTCGAAATCAGTCACATCAAAGGCTTAAATAAAGTTAATCAGAGCACACGTATTCACAATCAGGAACAGATTTTGCCATCTGACTGTTTACCCTCTGAACACTGAAAAATGAATGCACTAAGGCAGCCCAAAGGAGGACTCTCAGAGCTCAGGCAGCATCTTTCATCTTCTCTTGCTTTGGTGTGTAGATACCCTTTTCCGTAAGTTACACACAGCCCAGAGAAGCTGCAAGAGGTTTTCTTCTGTAAAGATCCTTTAGGTGTCTAAGTCATGCTTTGCATAGAGAGGTTGGACCAGATGATCCTCGATGTCCCTTCCAACCTGGGATTCTGTGATTCGGCATCAAATGCCAAAGCTAAACCCAGGTCAGGCTCAGCACTGAATGTTCAATATGGGATTATGGCTAAAGGGACACATGCTTAGACTCACTCAAAATGAAGATGGGAGTGTAAGCTTAAGGTTAAAATGAATGACTTCCAATTCTGATTGAGTCAGTGACTTAGTACTAAAGTCCTGAATAACTTACTTGACTCTTGTGATTTCTTTCCCGATCTACAAAAAAAGGGAATATAGGAATAGAGAAACTACTCTGGAGCTAGTTTTCTACTTATCTGAAGCATGGGAAATACTCTCTACATGCTGATTATTCTGAAAAACAAATGACAAAATCAGTTTTTATTTGTTCTGGAAAACTCAGACCGAGGCATCTGAGGAAGACATTTAGTTTTTATGCTATTTTTTAACTAGAAAGGTTTTACAGAGGTTTCTCTTTATTTCAGAAGGGAGGCTTACCGGGCTCATGTAAACTCCTTGGTGGACATCTCCAAACTGTCCTTCGCCAATGCAGCGCCCCAGCTCAATTCTCTCCCTTTGAATTTCATAATCTCTGGCTATAAGAATATAATGCACTTCAAATATTAAATTTCTGAGGAAGGGCAAAGAAATAACCCACACGACACAAAACTCAAACTCAGGCACTCCAAAGTCTCACATAAGAATTACTAAGATTAACAGCTGCTGCACACCAACCTATACAAATGCCGTATACACAGTGGAAACCTCTTAAACAAACGTTTGAACCAAAGTAATGAGGCAGGAATTGTGAAATCTGATTTGCTAAATGAACTACTATGCATTATTTATTTCAATGCAATAGAGGTAACTGAACCCTTCTTAATTATAGCCAGTAAAAGACAAAGAGGACAGCCTAGGGCAACAGCAATGATATTAAATACGGCCTTAGCACACATGGCTTGAGATGTTTAAGAGAACTCCACTATGTGGTATTTTTAGATCTTGGAACCATCAAATGAGCCCAGAGAATTTTTAAAGAGGTAACTGCAAGAAGAAATAGAGAAACAAGAGCGTGGCAAATAAAGATCAAATGAAAGAGCAGAATTTTGAGCGCATGACACCGCTAGCAGTGTGTAACTGAAGTAAAATTGATGCGTTTGGCAGATTTAGGCAATTTTGTTAACTGTGGTTTAACAGACTGAGAACATTAATGATAAAAATGGCTCAGTGCTTCAGCAAAACACTGAATCAATTGCAACTGAATTACTTCAGTTGCAATTTCATTTCTAGCAGACATGGGAAACTAGTTCAGGACTGGCAGAAAAGCACATATAGGATATGTTTTCACCTCTCCGTGTAGTAGTCAGAGACAAAAACCACAACCAACCAGCTTAGGACTTTGTGACTGCTAATTTGGCTTCATTAACACCAAAGAAATAACGTCATCTAGAGCTGGATAACAAATAAATGCCCTTTTCACTTCTTTTTAAGTACTGCATTTTCCTCTTTAAAATCCCAAAGCTAACTGGTTTAACTACAGATCATGTTTATTAAATGAAAGTGAAGAGTAAACTTAAAAATCCACATCATTCCAAACTGCAAGCATACAGGGATGGTAAAGGGGCTCCTGTTACCTTCATCTATTCCATAGCTTTCTGCAGTGCAATTAAGAGAAAAATCAAACGCTTACTTAAATATAGCTTCTTACAATCAAGACAAGGATAGACACTTTTTAACAGTTATTAGTTTTAAATGAAGAAATATACTGATGCAATTTTAAGTTTACATTAGCAGAAGTCACAGGTCTTGTGATCGTCACTGACTCAGGCCTTTGAGAGCTGAACACTTGAGTCCGCTTCAATCCAGCAAAGCACTTAATGAATTTCACTTCAACAGCCCATCTCGTGGGGTTTGAACTGTAGGCACACTTAAGTGTTCAGCATCATCAAGGGCTGGGCCCACAAGTAATTACTTCCATGAGGATTCAAATGAAAAGAGCAGGAAAAACCCACCCAAGCCCACACAGAGTTAAAATGTTAACAAAACCCAAAGGATATAATTTAACACAATACTTTTTGATCTTGCAACTACTTTAGTAGAACCATGTAGTGACTTACTGCAAGACATTCAAAATACATTGCTTACTTCTGGAAAACATATATCCTTGCTTTTCAAATCTTTATGTTCAAATATATATATATATGTTTTTCAAAACATATATCCTTGCTTTTCCAGTATTTTCCACAGTAGTGGAAATGATGCTGCAAACACTGACGTGATCATGAAACATCCCTGCCACATGGTGAACTCCATGGCTCTTCAGCTGAACATGGTACCAGCTTAGCACCATCCTTCCCTCTTAACTAAGGAAACCCAGCGTTTCTGAGGGCCTGGGTATCAAGGGATTGTCTGCTCCTAGAGCAATCCTTGGCTGCCCAAACGCAGCTGCATTTTCACATATACAACTCTGAAACCAGACTACTACATTGAATGAGTTAGCCGTGACAGTTTGAGTTGATACAATTCAAATATGCCACAAGACAAAGTCCTTGTGGCAGCTAAAGCCTCATTTTTGTGGCTTCAAAGATGAAGACAGAAGAACTTTGAATTGTTATTTTTCTTCCTGAAGTCTTTCATCTTTAACACGTGGTACAGTTGGCTTTCCTCTACCACGGAGCAGCAAGTCTGTCACAGAGCAAGGGTGAAAGATGCTTAGACAGCAACACACAGAAGCTCTCCAAACCGTTTGCTCTTACCCCAGAAACCTCATCCATTCTTTTAAGTGTTTTGTTTGCCATCACAATCATAAAATCTACATTTTGAGACACAAAAGTCACCAACAGCAGCAAACCAGAAGTTGGTTTTCTTTGCTTCAAAACCTGAACTTGAAAACCACCAAATCTATGAGCTTACAAAACACCATGAGCAATATTTTCTTTACGCACATATTTACTTAAGGCTGAAATATAAGATTCAGTCCCTGCTAAAGCAAAGAAGCTTTTGGATAGAGAAGTTCCCAAGAGAAGCACCATACTTACTTGACGGCATTGTATAAGTATCTTCTTCATCTATAATCTCTGCATAGTCATCTGTCTCTGTAAAGGGAGGAAGAGTTTCGGGAAAAGCAGATGAAAACACCTCCAGAACAATATTTCCCATTTATCAATAGGTCACAACCCCCAATTACACATTGCTGGGACGCATTTACAATAGCATGAATAAAACTGGCTCATGCATAATTTATGGTATGATAATGACCTTGGTGCCAATTATACAACATCACATAGATGCATTCAGCAAGGAATAAAAGGAAGAGGCATTTGTACTTAAAAAACTTCAAGTCTGCAACTGAAAATCATCTAAACTTTGACTTCAAATCTTTATAAAAGCAAATTCCATTGCAGGAAGGACAAAACATTATTAATGGATTAAATTGCTTTACCTTTGTTCAGTAAAGTGTGACTCATAGTTTGCTAGGATTATTATGTCAAACAGGCAGAACAGAGACTAAAGATGTTCCAGGGCAGCATCTACCTCCTGGCAGTGTGGCAAGGTGAGTTATTTTCCACAGAGACTTTTAGAACCTAAAGATCTTTCAAATCACACTCTCGCCTTACACCCATTTCTCCTGCATTAGCCTCAATTGTTGCTGTTTAGTGGAAATTCATCGCCGGTTCTGTCATCAAGAATCAACATCTCCTGGACGCTGTCTGAAAACAACCAGTCCCCAAAACTGGCAGAAAAGTAAGAGTCTATTTCTTCTTCTGTTTAAAACTTAACCTGGTCTCAAAATGGTTTCAAATGGTGTCAAGTCACTTCAGAAGGTCTTTCTCCTGCTCTAAAGAACCTGCAGTGTGTACAGGTTGTTTCCTAATGGTCAGATAAATCCCTCTGTAGGTTAGAAAACCGCAAAAGTGAGATAATTTTTCACGTCAAGGCTGATAAATTCTACTCACAAACTTCAAACGCATAAAGAGGCTCTCCAAACTGATTATTTCCAATCCAACATGCGGTTTCTGTGCCTGGTTTCAGGTGATCAGATACTGGGCCACCTCTCAAAGACATTATTTACTCCCCTTTCTTCCCCATCTGCCCTGGAGCATACGTATATCCCTACCTCTCCCTAGTGTCATTTCTAGAGGTATGGCTTCCGAATGGTGAATGGGACGAAGCCACAGTGAGAGTGGAAAGAAGGATGGGATGATCGCTTTTGCAGCAGCCCTCAGGTCAAGCAACTTAAGCCAGCTCTGAAACCAGAGCAAGGCTCATCAATATTACACACGTACATGAAGAAGAGGCTTCATTTCCTGACAAACTGAATATTTCACTATTAGGAAACTACAGGTTGCCTCTAACCTCTGACATTCAACACTTCAGTCAGTAAACGTAGTTCTATGACCCCTACTTCTTACTACTAAAATGAAATGAAAGCTATTTTTCTTTCCGACTCCTGCAGGAATTTACCATGTCTTGTACAAACAGAACCAGGAAATTCTATGGAAACTCTATGCCATTTAAATTGTTGATAGGAAATTTCTATTTAGGACACAGCAAAGCAGTCACCTAAGGAAAACCCAATTAAGTATGAAGACAGTGCACAATTCTAAACAGGCAGCAAACTCCACTAATCTCTTCCTTGGTTTTTCCCTCCCTACATTATAAAGTGATGGTTTTGTAGAAAACAAACTCCAGTTTGATCTAAACCCCATGCATCTGCTTGAAAGAAACCATCAGTGTGACACCAACGTGATGGGGATAAATCACTCAGCTTCCTTGCCTATTATGGTAAGATGCTTTTAACTTCTAAGTGTGGTACATCTCAATGATTGTTACAAGCTGGTATTTAAGGCTACAGAAAGTTCTTAATCTGTGCAAAAAAACTAGACTGAATGATATCAGAAACGTATTTGAGAAGAATTTAAAGTCTGGAAACTAGAACTGGTGCCACATTGGTCTTTAAAAAACCCAGAGCATTTGTCACTGTAGGTTATGGACCAGTGCTTACAAAACGTGATAAACGGCTTGGTTTGCTCACCTCTCTATCTTAAATTAATTGAGCCATAATAAATCCATTATCAGAACACCACACACGGCTTTGATACACTGCCCCAAACCACCCTGAAACTAAAAAGGTCTTCAGTAGCCTTAATTAAATGTATGTAATTCACTAAACAAATATTTCTTGTTATGTGTTTAAGAGAGGAATCTATAGGAAGAATTCAGAAAATAATTCCTATACATGCCTGGCATTGTTTCTGGGAATTAGAGGAAAATTCATCAAGGTATTAACAGTGACGTGCTCCAAGTGTTCTGCACCACAGATAACTGACCTCCTTCACTTGTGGACTTCACCCCACTATTAGTCATATACTACTGAGGCTATTACCAAGTCTGCTAAGATATTCCAGAACCTAAGTGAAGCCTAAAGCAAAACTCAGCTAGGCAAAGCTCTCCAGGCTGCTTTAACAAGAAGAAGGTGTTAAAGTAGTCTCAAGCGCTAAACACAACGAAGCAGTGATTTCACTTGATAACCTATCCTCAAGATCCTTAATCAGTCTAGAAAAACTAGCTCATAGATGCTGCTTTCTTGCACATTGTACAACCAGCACTGAGCCTTTTCACCTGTTGGTCAAGCCCAGATTCTTCCAGATGGAAAACCAAATAGGTGGCTTTTGGACAGAGTTGATGGTAGAGGTAAATGAGCCAACTTGAGCTTTACTAAATCTGAGTGTATTTATTAAACAGTACAAAACCATCCTTGGATAGTAAAGCCGTAACAGCTAATCCATGACCTTTACCACCTGCTTGGAATTTCCCTTTCCATGAATTATTCCAATTTATCAGAGCCTGTAATTTATAGAAGAGAAGCACCAATAAAAAGCTATGTAGGGGTAGTATCTGCAATACAATTTCTGTATTTATGACAGAAAAAATGTCCTTTGAGGTTTCAATGCTTAAGAAAACTGGGGTACTATTAACTTTGATTTAAACATGAAGGAAAGGAGATGAACAGTTATACACCCCTTTTACATTTTACTGAAAGGCCACAAGATGTTATCTCTATTTTTTTAGCACCTTTCTTTGCATACTGCTTTTTATGACCTTTTAGTACCTCCTACTTCTAATACTAAGGATACGTACACTACCAGGACTAGCAGTTTGATTTTTTTCCAACATCAGATGGAATCCTTGGGAAAAATAGCTAAAAATCTCCTTAAAAACCCCCATAAACAAAACTCAGCTTGTTCCCAGAGGACAGCAAGTGGGTATTTTCTAGAAATAAAGACTTAGAGAGTCTGGAAAAGTCAAATCTTTTGTAATAATGTTCAAAGTTTTGAAGAAAAACATTAAAATGTCTTTAAAATTAGCAGTTTGAGCAGCTGAAACTTGATTAACTGCATTCCATCTACATTAATCTGTCTTGTACATCTTCTTTGTATGCAAGGAGTAGTAGCAGAGTACACAGCACTCGGATGCTGCCATGTCTTTAAAGTATCACTTAGTAGGTTCATTTCTCTTGTGTTGCACCCATTAATCTCAACCACTGACCAAAACCTATCTGTGATGAAATCAAACTGAATGGACACTCTTGCAAACCTCTAAACCTCCTCTGCAACATGCCAGAAGTCTCACTGCAAACCCATGCAATACCCCAGCCTTGGGTGTCTGAAATAAGCTTTTCCTTTTCCCATTCCAGTTGAGCAGCAAGTGTTAGTTGCACAGCCTGTACAGCACAATATTTATTGGCTAATGTCCAAAGCAGACCGCTTTTTAATATGAAAAGCTGTATAAAAGTCATTACTGAAATGTGCATTAAGTGGTTTATGGATATAAGAGTTGCATATTGCATGTTAGTAACACACAGACTAGAAAACATATTACCGTCCCCACTAATTTCATCTGCAGATCCAGGTGGCATGCAAGGAGAGAGAAAAACAGAGGGGGAGAGAGAGGGGACAGAGAAGGGGGAGGGGAAAATATACTATTAAATTCATGAGTAATCCAAAAGTATTCAGACTGTAGTTATCTTATATACCTGACTCAAGAGAAACCAGAAAAGTAGCAGAATTTAAGACTTCTCACCTAAAAACCCAAGGGACAAAGATACGTTCTAAGAAGCTTGTATGATGCAACAGAGTTAATGACTTTCAAACATAAATTTACACACAAATTTAGGAGTGGAACTAGTTATTTTAAAGCATTGTTAAGAAACACCGAGTTCTGGGTTTATTCAATACTTCACTACAAAACAGATCTACAGCCAGATGAGTCAGATCAATTTGACTTTGCATGTACACTTATGGCTTTGCGCAAGTAAGAGTTGGTGTTGACCCTTTCAAAGGAAACGCACTCCTGTGCTATCACGAAGACGTGAGTAAGAAATTGAGCCAACTAAGTATTAATAATACAGAGCATATTGCAATCATATAAAGCTGAAATTTAAACCAGTGGCAAATGGAGCAACTCTACTGGGAAGATGTTCAAACAAGCACCGCATCCCGCATGTACTGTAGCAGCCCATCAATCACCACAGCACAAGCTGATGCACTTCAGACATTACTTATAAATGACAGGAAAATGCACATTAATGTTGTAAAAGTAATGCACTTGTTACTCCAATTCTTCTTCCCCCTAACAAAGCCAAACTGGTCCAGAGCAAGTGGTGAACCAGTATGCAGCCAAAAGCCATATTCAGTATTTAACTCAAAATGATCTCAGCTGATGCTTATTGTTGCTATTCTATTTCATTCATAAGCATGCTGTATCAGGGGTCCAAGAATGAAGTCAAATTCTATTAACAGAAAATCCATGGTAGATGGTGCTGCATAGCTATACAAGTGAAATTATTGATATGTTTGTTGTTGTAGCATATGATGCTTAAAAACAAGCCCCCCCATAGAAATGGGGACCAGCAAACTTGCCACGCTGCATGAAAATCCAATTCAATAGGAGGTAAGGGAACAGAAAGGTAATGAAATTATTCTTGGAACTCTGTTTACCTGAGGCTAAAGTAGTTTAAAAACAGTAACTGAGTTAGTATATTCAGCTTTTGGGTTAATAAGGCAGCCTATACAAAGAGCAGTGCAGTACCCTTAGGCGGCGACTCATGGGAACAGAAGACGAAAGGGAGAAAGCGTCTAGCTTTCTTTACTTTATGTTGACAGTGATTGACTCCTTTACACAGAGGCAAGAAAAGGAAAGAGAAAAACAGAAACAAATTATTTGGAAATAAAAGAAAAGAGACTGGAGAGAACATCTACAATGAACGAACATAAAGGTAAAGGTTTACACTGCAATTCCGCATACGCAAATGGATATCCGAATGCTTTTGAAACTCTAAAGCATGTCTGGTGTTTTCCTTCAAATTTCTTTCTACAGCAAAGTTATTCTTAAATGTAAGTTCTTATCTATTAAAAGGTCAGCTTTTGCCAGCTATATCCACCACCATGCAAAGAATACTGTCTATCCCAGAAGTGTAATCTGCTACTGCAAGATCCCCATCTCAGTTCTGCCAGGCTGTGCTATAGCTAAATTCTGATTTAGTGGCAGTCACCAGACTTCAGCATGGATGTATTGACTCTCTGGACCCTTAATCTAACACAAAACAAGCATTTCACATAGCAGGGTTACATAGAACAAGGAAAACCACAGTTGCTCTGTCCCACTGAAATACAACACCGACACATTTTATGGTCAAGACTGGAGATCTATCCCCAGTGCAGACCTGTCATGCCTATTGCTATTGCAGCTCTCCAAGGACCTCTGAGTGACAACCCCTAGATACTGGCCTCACTGCCCCCTTTCCTAGTCACCTCACTGCATTTAATTAGCAAAGTACTTATCAGAAAGAGAGATTTTTGAGTGGGAGAAAATATAAGGAAGCCCCAGCTGATTGCACAAGGTGAGAAAGGAGGACACAGATCGACACCAAGGACCTAAAGATAGCTGCTCCTTTTATTTCCCTTGTTATCTGTTTGCTCCTCTCTCCTTTCCTCCTTTTCTCTCTCTCCTCTATCTCAGGAAATGTGAGAGGCGCTTTAAAAAGGCAATCAACTAAAAACCTGCATCTTGTGCCTGGGAGTCCTCCACAGTCACAACTCGGGTCCAGTCACCCTGAGTGAATACAGCCCGGAGGTCCAGGCGCTAGTAGAGAAGCCCACAGGCACAGCACACTCATTGGTGGTGGGGGGACTGAAGGAAGGGTGGAAAAAGAGAATTAACTTTGGATAACTTCACATTTTTCATAGATGCTGGAAACCTAAGAACCATCAAAGCAGCCCATACTGACACAAAGCACCATCTTCTACACAGCTCTGCAGGTTGGTATGTATATTGTGTTCAATCACTGTCCAGTCTGGAAGCTGTATGTTGAATGTCACGCATGCAAATCTAACAAGCAATAGACTTCTATGTACGACCCATTCTTTGCTAACATGGTGACCTAAATCCCAAGTTGAAACAGGTGGGTGAGATTGATCACTGTATCCTAAGCAACAAAAATTACCATTGCAAAAGCTGCTGGGGCGATTAAAGAGACAAATCACTTGCTATCTGGGGAAATGTCACGGAAAATGACTGAACATTAATCAGATTCAAAGCTAAAGCTAAAAGAGGTGCAAGTTGAGGGCAAAATTATGGAGTAGTTGGAATATCAATATTTCCATGTAAACTACATTAATACAATCCTAGGGACTTACCTTTCTAACATCACACAGCAATTTTCAGTGCTGTTTCATTCTAACACAAACCTGAGGTAACTTTCATCAGAAGTTTCAGAGGATGAAAGAAAAGGCAAGAATACCACAGCTATTTTAAGAGACTGCTGAAAAGGTACTGAAAGGAGAATAAAGGAATCCAGTACTCTGCTGAAACAGAAGAACAGGTATAGAGTCACTGGAAGCAATGCAAGCTGTCTGAAACGGAAGAGATGTTTCAACTCTTGACCTGTCTGCTCAAGCTCAATTTAAGCTTGAAATCCTCCTCCCTCTTCCACTGACACACGGGTAGCAGAAGCTGACTGAAACCTGACTAACCTGTTTCATATGAAGGGCACATGGCGATGACAAAGGTGGTTTTAATTCACCACGTAGATGCCCTGTGACACTCAGTCCAACCCATCTTCTGCATTCAAACTTTGCCTTTACGATCTATTGGCTAAAGTTTGTTCAACTCTTCTGCCACATTAAGACTGCTTTGCCTTAAATGTCCAAATCTTTCAGTAGAGATACAAAGATTGATTTAGGTGAAGAGCTAACTTTAAGTTAAAAAAACAGAGAAATTACAAAACTTCTTCAGGAGCTCAGAGACCACCTGCTTGAAATGAATACTACTTAAAGGATTTCCACCACCGCACACCAGTTTCCAGCCAAGATGTCACTGGCGTCTACCTAAATGCCTATAAATCTCAGAAATGCTGCTGAAAACTGCACTGGGCTGTATTTATTTATTTCCTTTTCTTAACACAAAGTATACACTGAAATCATTGTGGAAGATAGAAGCAAAATCACTGTTATGCAACAGACTGTGTAGGAAAGGATGCAGCCAGGCCAGAGGGCAGTTACTACTGTAGCAACTGGTTGGGATTGTGTGAGTAGATAACCAATACTGAAAGGCTGAGACTGATAATGTCCCATTCTATTTTAATCACACAGTCCTGAACTGCTCTTAGGAAAACCCTGGAAAAATCTGTACAACAGGGGAAGTTTGGACTGGATATAAGGGAGAAGTTCTTTACTGTGAGGGTGGTGAGGCACTGGAATGGGTTGCCCAGGGAAGCTGTGAATGCTCCATCCCTGGCAGTGTTCAAGGCCAGGTTGGACAGAGCCTTGGGTGACATGGTTTAGTGTGAGGTGTCCCTGCCTATGGCAGGGGAGGTTGGAACTGGATGATCTTAAGGTCCTTTCCAACCCCAACTATTCTATGATTCTAAGAAATGAATCTATTTGTTTTCAAGCTTTTGAAATTAAATGAGCACCAAGTGTCATATGTGTAGACATAAAACAACAAACCCCTGTCCTATTACTGCATGGAACATTTCTTTAGTCATACCACAGTGTTATTGCTGGCAGAGCAAAGTGGCTGCTCAAGTCAAGTGAATGGACCACAAAGGAAGAGTGTAGGAGGACAGAACTCTCTAATGACCAACACAGATGGATGAAATCAAAGCAGTAACTTCCTGAGCACTCTATGGACAAGATATGTTTAGATTGTCACCACAGCTCATTCTGGCGGTCTTCTGCATTTTAGTCAGTCTAATACACAGAAAGATAACACCACCAGACTATTCAACTGTGAGGGAGTCTGAATTACTGTGATTTATTAGCATTAAGGGTATTTTAGCTATATTATTAATCAGTGGAACATGTGGATGAGTTAAGAAGCAAGGAACTCCCTTGGAAGCTAATGACTTCATCAAGGTTTGTATAATCACTCTGTAGTAAAACTTAGGCTTGAACATCTCCCAGTCCTGAGTTCAAGTACACAGTCATAAGCCCTCGAGGTACAATTCTTTCTCTTAAACTTTACTACACTTTGCAGCATTGCCTTTTTGGAGTGAGTGGATAAAATGAACATGAAAGAAAACTCCAGCTTTATAACCTCAAGCAAAGAACACCTTTTCCCCTACCAACTAATTCAAATGGAACCAGGAATACAAGTCCTACACAAGGAACTCTTTCAGAGCTGAACACAGGAAAGGCCTTCATCTTGAGCTCAGGAATCACGGAACAGAGCGTGCACTGTGCTTTTCAAGGAGAAATGGTATTTGTCTTTCCATCCTTGCTCATAGCTTTGCTTGTTCTTAGCCCACATCACTCACCCATGAACTCAGGTCCTTTCACAGGCCAACATCTCCTTCATTAAGAACATCTTAAAGAGTTGTAATACCGAAATTAGTACAGATTGCCCAGAGAAGCTGTGCCTGCCCCATCCCTGGCAGTATTCAAGGCCAGGTTGGACAGGGCTTGGAGCAAGCTGCTCTAGTGGAAGGTGTCCCTGCCCGTGGCAGGGGCTGGAACTGGATGAGCTTTAAGGTCCCTTGCAACCCAAACCATTCTGGGATTCTATGAAATCAGGTGAATAGATTTACTGTTTCTCCTCTCCTCTTTGCTGCATTTTGACTTCTGGCTCCTGCTACATTTCAGTCTGTTCTAGGTAACCTGCTGGAAGTCTCTCTCACAGAAGAACTATACCATAGGATCTTTTTCTGCAGGCTAAAATCTCACTTAAATCAGGCTTCTCTTGTTCAACAGAGGGTTTTTTCATTCAGATTGAATTTTCAGCTACTCGGTACAACTCAATTGGCAACTACTTCAACTAGAATCTGATCAGCACCTTAGAGAAGAACTCTCATGACACTTCACTGCCATGACCAGGAGTTAACCACAATATGTGATTTAAGTGCAATGATGTTATACTATAAATCCATGATTCTGAGGCAGAACCTGGAAGCTCACTGAGAAGCCCCTCTTTCAGGATGCTAAAATCCTTCAGTTCCTACAAGGAATCTCTCTCCAAGAGATCCGATTTCTTCTTCACAGGGCACGTTACTGGATATATCTAAACCCTGGATGCAGTTACAGTTTTTTAGAGTCCCTATAAGCAAACACATTTTTTCCCTCTTTAGAGAGGCAATGGCATTATTATGCATTCTAATACTGCACCAGCATTAGCAGAAACTTCTGCCACCATACCACAAGGCACTTGAGCTACACCCCTCCTGATGTTAAAATGCTATTCGTGTTAGTAACAGGGAACAAACAAACTTCTCTTTAAGAGACCTATTTCCCTATTAAAGGTGTGTGTCCTGGGGTTTATTACTTACATGACTTAAACTGTCTGCTTTAACATCTCAAACAGTGACCATCTTTTTAATCACCTTTTAATTTCCTTCATTAAATATGCACATGCAGAAGCTGCTTTGAACTAGAACAGCTCAATCTTCTTCCTTACTGTCATGCCCACTCCACTTGGCTCTTGTTCCCACTCTGCTCAGCACTTGTCAGGCCACAGGTGGAATACTGTGTTCAGTTTTGGTCCCTGCTATACAAAAAAAATGTGGACAGGGTCCAGAGAAGGGCCACAAAAATGATCCAAGGACTGGGAAGCTGTGTGAGGAAAGGCTGAGAGAGCTGGGCTTGTTCAGCCTGGAGAAGAGAAGGCTCACTCAAGACCTTATCACCCCTTCCAGTACTCAAAGGGTGGCTATAAATAAGATTGAGCCTTCCTTTTTACAAGGAGTCACATGGAAAAGACCAGGGGTGATGGGCACAAGTTATTCCTGGGGAGATTCCAACTGGACACAAGAGGGAAATCTTTCCCAATGAGGACAATCAGTCATTGGAATCATCTCCCCAGGGAAGTGCTGGACTCCCCAACACTGGACACTTTTAAGTCACCTGGACAGGGTACTGGGCCATGCAATCTAGGTCATGCTTTGCCTAGACAGGTTGGCCCAGATGATCCTTGAGGTCCCTTCCAACCCGGGATTCTATGACTGATTCTTTCCAGTTACAGCTCTCTCCCCACAAACACCTAATTCTATTGAGCAGTACCTGAATAACCAAATGCCACAAGTGGCTGCTTAGAACCACAGAATCATTTCGGTTGGAAAAGACCATTAAGATCCTTGAGTCCAACCGTGAACCTAACACTGCCAAGAACCCTGCAGTGCCAAGACTTGTTCAATCCTCTTCTTGTTCAATACTGTCTGAAACAAATGGGCCTGAAATGTCATATTCTCTAGCACTGAATGCAAAGTAACATTGAGCTACAAGTAAAGAAACTTATTTCCATGGACTTCTCTAGTGCAAAGGAGGCAAATCCTATTTACTCCTCCTAGCTGTATTTATATAAGCAAGCATAGGGCAGAAGAAACCAAAGATCTCCGTGTCAGAGTTTATGTTAAAAGGGAGCAAGCAAACTACAGCTTTACTGGTTTTACTTCATTAAGAGCTTCTTACAATCTATAATTCACTGGGTAAAATACTAGTTTTGGAAGCACATCTATCAGTAAATAAATGCATCCCTTTATTAATTTAGGCTAAGGTTTGCTATTTCAAAACAAACTGCTGGCCAAAACAAGCTCCTGTAGACTAGAGAAGAACGTTTTAATATGGGGAGTTCAAGCAAAACAGCAGGAAATCTACTCCATAAAATCATAGTAAAACTGGCATGCTGCTCCTTACACATTTGATGTACTATTTGCACAGAGCAAATAGTCTGAACTTGCTGTTTCCTGACTGTATGCTCTTGGCTAAGTACAAAGAATTCCTTCTTAATGTAAAGACAGAAGTTGAGGGAGAAGAAGGTAAAAGCTGGAATTATCTCTTTGAGGGATAAAATTATCACTATTCTTTAAAAATGAGGAAAATGTGGTAGGCACCTTACTTGCACAGAGTGAAAGACAATGTCCACTGCAAGGAACATGGAACTTGAAGAAGCAATGCAGACAAGTATCACCAGAAGAAACAGAAGCAGAAGCATGTAATAAGAGGCGTGTGGTGAAACCTGGTTCAGTTGACACACAGCTTGGGTCCCAGGCCCAGCACACTGCTGCTCTGGACTCCTGAAACCAACTTCACACCATTCACTAAGTTTGAAAAGGCCTTTGTTGAGAGGGAAAAAACAAGTAAGAAAATGAAACCCCTTCTATCTTTGTATGCTTTGGAATATTGAAACACTTGGAAAGAACAAGTTTTCGTTTCACTAGACCAGAAATATTTCAAGGTAGGTTAAAAACCATTTCAAAAAGACACACAAGGAGTCTTTCAGTATCAGGATCATTTGCAACCCTACACAACTTCAAATACTTTCAGACCACGAAATCATGGTCCACACTGGGTTTTCGCTACTGGTCATTCCCCCACCTTCTGGTGGGGAATTCACTTCCCCTGCAACTAAGGCTGTAAGTACTATAAATACATCTGACTGCTTAATTTTCCTGCTGAATGCCTGTCTCAGCTTTTGCTCTTTAGCTTTAGCATCAGGAGAGGTCTAAACAAAGGGGAGCAATCTCAGGCAAAGCAACAGGCAGAATTAATTCATGATTACAACTATCACAGGCATGAAGGACGTTACAGCTGTCACTAAGTTATAAAAGCTCATTTTATTTGAAGCCCTTCGCTCTAAGTCATTTAAATGTCACCAGAGAAAAGCTCTTATTCTGCAAACCAAGATAGCATCACCCACAGCTGGCTCTGCACTGGATGCTGTCACTCTGCTGACCTGCAGCTCTTGGGTTAAGCGAACATAATGTACATCTGTTGCCTCCGTTGTTCCATACTGATGGATCCAGTTACACGTGACAACAGGAGTGACACTTCTTCCTGTCTACATCAAGTAATACTTCAGTTATAGCAAGCTGATTCCTTTGGGGACTGAAGAGATTCTTGTGATGAGTCAAAAACCTCATCATGCAACTCCATCTCCACAATCATGTCACACTTACTGCATTTCAAATCACGTTGGGGGCAAAACCCCTCAACAACAGAACAAGTATGTCTGTGTTTTATGTACCCTTATTATAATAAAAGAACAAACCCTCAAGATTGAATAATAGATGCAATGGCTTAAATCATTCCAGTACTATGTCAAGTGTTCCCAGTGTAACATAGTATAAGAAATAAGCACAATGATTTCAGTGTGGAAGGATATATAACCTTACTACAAGAAGAATACCTAATTGGTTTTGATTTTGGTATTACGAAGAAAGAGAAGGGCATTTTCTGGTTTAATTTTCTTGCTTTGTTTATGGCATTAGGAGCCAGCTTTGTGCCTTAAAGCTTCCTTGCCATTCACTTGGGTAACCAGCTCATCTCCAGCACTGCTACTGTTGTGGTGCTACAGCAAAGCTCTCGTTTGCCCATCATCCACCTTTATGTGATGCCCTAACCGCCAGTTAAGTGGTATTACAACTAACTTCCCTATGTTCATGCCAAATCACTACTTTCAGAGTAGAGAAGTGAGTTTGTGCTCTGAGACACTAGAGTACTTCAGATGTACCACATTAAGCAAAAGATACCTGCATTTGCAAAGTCAAAGTGACAGCAGTAAAGGCTCGTGAAGTAAGCAGTTCTCACTGCTTTTAACAGTAAAAGCATATCAGCATTCCTAGAAAAATCCAGAGATTAGAAAATCCTGAGGTGGCAGAGGAGTAGGAGGTTTAAGATCAGCAATGAACAAGCACAGCACTCATCACTTAAGAAACTTCAACTTCCAGCAGCCAAAACGAGCCACACAGGTATGAATCAAGAGAGAACATGCTGACCATGCTTCATGCTCATCTACCTTATCTACCATGCTTGCTTGATAGGGACTGAAGGAACAAGAGCTGCTATTGGAGAGGTAACAGTAACTGAGGAAACTCTATCATACCTCTGCAACTTGATACACGTTCTAATCCCAGATCCTGCCACCTATTTTCTTGCACAAAGGTCTGTTTACTTGGGCTTCCTATGCCGAGGGTTGAATCTCAAACATCTTTAAAAGGAGGTTAAGGGTGGGGAAAGGAATCTGAAAAGTAGGAAACTGGGTAAACATCTACAGATCTTTCCCCCTTCTTTTGTACGGAACACGTTGGCATTTTGAATATATGCCACTAAGTGCTCACACTACTGTTAAAGTGGGGCTGTAGTAAGTCAAGGGTGGACACTGGACCGAGTCCCAGTGTTGGTTCCTGAGGTTCACAGACAAATACTAGAAATCTATAGGAAAACATAATATTAATACAGGTTTGCACTGAATATCTCTTTAATATTATGCATAAGGATTTCAAAATGTATTTTCTACTCCAGCACTGAATAAATCCCTCAAAAGTATTTAAGATCCTGTAAAAGAAACTGTCTTCTCTCAAGTATAAATACTTAAAAACCTCACAGTAACTGAGAGAAACCTTAGCAGTCTCTGAGCTATAGGAACAACCTGGATCACCTCCCATGCTCATCCTTCAATTAACTCAGGATTTTCAATAGTGAAAATTAAGCGCTTTGATCTGAACAGCAGTAACAAAGAAATACTTGCTATTAAGTTTCTTCTTTCCCAAAAGCAACCATTAATATTTAATTGCCTATTTTCACTTTTCAAAGCTTCATAATTAACACACACTCAGGTAATTTAAGTTCTAACCCACAATATTCTACTTCATCACAAAGTGCAGTGAAGATACTGACATACAGCTTTGCTTTGAAGCATCCTGGCCCTGCGCTCCCGCTCGGAAATGAGTGTTTTCACAAGTGAGACTACGTAGGAGAGCTCAAATAAGTTTCTCTTTAGAAACTGCACTACAAAGGCAGCAGAGCTACGAGTCCTGGCAAAGTCAACCACCACACAGGAAGAAGTGAAACAAATCAGTGACAAGGCTGCCTGAACGCCTGCTAGCTTTATAAATAAGGTTGCATTTGATTTTATGAGCCTTACCTGACACAGAGACTGTGTGTGACCTTACTCCTTGCTTCTCGTTGTTGGCCAGCCTGTAAAAGAGAGGTTGGAAGCGCTGAATGCTGTACATTCTTCCCGGTCCCATACACTGGGAATTCCTCCTAACAGGGCACCTACTGTAATTAGCAGGGCCAATCCATTCCCCACAGTGACAGCTTTGGAGGGGGAGAAAAGTCAGAAAGGAATCTACCATTTCAAACCCATCGGGGGGAGGGAGAGCAGAGGGAACGCGCTCCTGTTTCCATCAGCACGTCGATGCACAGCGAGAGGGCAAATAGAAAGGTGAAACCAAAACCCAGGTTTAACAAGCTTTCAAGATTAAACTGTGCGCTTCTAAACACGGTCAATATGCGTAATCTGATGGTGCTTCTACTTTCTGTATCATCTATTGGGAGTACGAACAGCTTTTGTCTCCAAGATGACTTATCCTGCACAATTTAAAATCAATTTAGATGTCAAGCAAATAAATCCAAAAACCATTTAAATGTAATTAGGGATAATTGTTCATTAGCACCAGAAATTCCAAAGAATTCTTCTATTTCTTTTCCACAGAAACACAATTTTAACTGTATGAGAGCACTGCACTTCATGCCTTCAGAAATCTGGAATTTCAGCTGGCAAAGGCACATCTTTCCAGATGCAAGATGCTGTTGACTACCAGCTTTATGTATCTGAAAAGAGCCCAGTCCTCTGCTGCCAGATGAAGAGCATAGGCAATGCCCTTGTTTAAACAGACTCAATCACACAAATTCGGTTTTGATAAACTGCCCCCAAAACAGGAAGAAGCTTTTCTTTTACTCCTACTTTATCGCAGAAAGCCCTATAAATAGAAAGGATAAACTTTATGTAGTTAGTGAGTTATTGTGTTCCTCAGTTGTATTTTTTTCTCTTCCATTTGAGTGCATACAAAGTTTATCCATTTTACTGCTTCCAGCCTCAACTTTATTTCCTTTTCCTGCCTTCATTTTCACCCCTCTCTTTCTGCACTATGAGAAAGCAACCTGGCTAGCAAAGGACTGCAGCAGGACCTGTGTAGGAAGAACAAGCACTGGTATCCGAAGTGGCTGGTTTCTTGCAGATTGAGGAACAAATTGTGTCCCATACTCTATCCAAATGGTAAAATAATAACGCTGGACTCCTTCCAGGAATCAAGGAAGAAACAGAATGAGGTGGCTGGGGCAAAGGAGGGACCATGTGCCCATGTGTCCCAAAAGGAAGAGAGAAGACACTATAAACTGCTAAATTTCATTTGGTCTTTCAGCAGTTATCTTCTGCTGCTGGATCCTGGTGATGCTGCTTGCTAAGGGTCAAGGAGACAATGTGATGATACGTGACTTTAAACCAGGTCTGAGCATGGCTATTGAGAAAGCAGCCAGATTAAAAAAAGCAGAAAAAAACCAAGTGGCTTGGTTAAAGGACTGAAGTTTAGGAGGCCACAATAACGAACTGCCTGTGGAAAGGGGAGACACCCATCCCAACTTACTAGATAGGATGGAAACCTATCCACTGGTACCAGGAGTGTGAAGAATCAGGAGGAATTAATGGGCTTGCCTACCACTGTGTTATGGACTACCAACTCCAACTACATAAGAAGTATTCTTCGTTCAAACAGAGCTTAAATTAGAAATCTTTTCTTATTCACCTTAAAGCCTGGGAAGGAGAAGAATGCAGAAGTATCTTAGCATACTATAGATACATCTAATATATAGCATATATAGATCTAATAACAAGAATTATTAGATGCAGATAGCATCTCCAGCATACCTTGGGTATAGTATCACCGTAAAACTAGCCAGAGGAAAAAATGCAAGATCAGCATTTTCTACAAATCCACAGTTACTGTTGGAGAAGAATGTTCTACATTACTATATTTACAACAATAGATTAAGCAGTGTTTGCTGTGTGAATGGTATTCTTTCTTACACTGAACCCTGAGATCCAAACTTCAACTGGCCCCAGTACGGAAGCTTTATTAACAAACGGTGACATGGCAGAATCATGATAGACAGAAAAATGCTTTCTGTGTTTCACATAAGAAGAAAAGGGGACAAATAGGAAAAACAAGAGCATGGACTCACTGAGATTGAAACCGCAATTCAAAGCTGTTCAGCATCACTCCTATAATTAAATATACCCATGGACACAAGCTAAATTGCCTGAATCCCAGTCAAGTGTTTTCAACTTGCTCCTTTGGTTACTGTCAAACATGATGGATGCATTATGCACTTCTCCCCCCAGACTGCATTTCTGGTATCCTTAAAAGTTTAATACTTCTGTCAGTCATTTATGCCCCCATGGTCCCAAATCATCACCTGCTATTTATGCTAGAACCCCAAAGCAACAATCAAAATGAAGCACGTATAAAAAAAGTCCCAAAGCGCCATTTAAGCAAAACTATGTTTAAAAATGTTTTGTTCTTAAATATGTAAGAAAAGGAAGCACGACACTTACTTTGGTATTGATGGTAAAGCTCTTTCACCTTCTGTGTAAACGAGAAGAAAACAGAATTAAGACATTTTCAGGTTTCCAAATAAGCTCTCTCAATGCGCAATGTAACATATACATGCCTGAAACAACCATCTTTCAGAGCAACCTCTGGTGATTCAAGACTCTTCTATACATGTATTAAAAGCAGTGCCTCAACACAACTCCTGAGCAGTGATGCAGACCTTTTGGCAAACTCTTATCTGAGAGAACAAACTAGAATATGTAAGTCCTTATTCATTCTGAACAAATACCTCCAATAAATCACTTGCAGAAGGTATGACAGTATCTCATCTCTAGAAATGCTTCTATCTCCAAGATGTGCTAAGTCCTAGCATATAAATAAAACAATAAAACTTCCAAGTAGGACAACTGAAATAGATCATTAAAACACATAATTTATCGTATGGGTTGAGATTAGATGATAGTAATGCTGAGTAGCCAGAGATGAAGTTAGCTTTTTGTAATCTATTTTCAAATCTTTGCCAGTCTTTCTATGATAACAGTACTGCTACAGGTTGGGCAGAGAAGAGATTCAGAGCAGCCCTGCGGAGAAGGACTTGGGGGTGCTGCTCAATGAGAAAATGAACATGAGCCGGCTTCAGTGTGCGCTTGCAGCCCAGAAAGCCAACCGTATCCTGGGCTGCATCAAGAGGAGCGTAACCAGCAGGTCCAAGGAGGTGATCCTACCCCTCTACTCTGCTCTTGTGAGACCTCACCTGGAGTATTGTGTGCAGTTCTGGTGTTCTCAACATAAAAAGGACATGGAACTGTTGGAACAAGTCCAGAGGAGGCCACGAGGATGATCAGGGGCTGGAGCACCTCCTGTATGAAGATAGGCTGAGAAAGTTGGGGCTGTTCAGCCTGGAGAAGAGAAGGCTGCGTGGAGACCTCAGTGCAGCCTTCCAGTATCTGAAGGGGGCTTATAAGGATGCTGAGGAGGGACTCTTCATTAGGGACTGTAGTGATGGGACAAGGGGTGATGGGTTCAAACTTAAACAGGGGAAGTTCAAGTTAGAAATAAGGAAGAAGTTCTTTACTGTGAGGGTGGGTTACCCAGGGAGGTTGTGAATGCTCCATCCCTGGTGGTGTTCAAGGCCAGGTTGGTCAGAGCCTTGGGTGACATGGTTCAGTGTGAGGTGTCCCTGCCCATGGCAGGGGGGTTGGAACTGGATGATCTTAAGGTCCTTCCCAACCCAAACTATTCTATGATTCTATGATTCTAAATCCATCCTCATGGAAATGCTGCTGAAATGGCAGATCAAAGCTGGTCTTATAGACGCCTACATGGTTTCTGGGTACAAACTGCTCACTTTGGGCAGTGTTTCCAAGTTGATGCTCATCTTATATCTATTTGGGATATAAGTTTACAGCTTATATCCCAAACAGACTATGAGACGTTCATTAGTACCCTTGTAGGTCTGAAGTCAAAATTTGTTACTAACAGCATCAGAATAAAAGCATATGTTGTTTTTCACAGGTTGAAACCCACAACATTTTGCCCAATTCTATTTTCAGTTAAAAACATGGGATATGCCTGATGGTGCTGGGATGCCTGTGCCCAAATGCTGGCTGTGGGGCTGCAGGGCAGACCCAGCGCAGGACCCAGCTGAGACCCTCAGCCAAGCAGGGGGCGCCGGGGTGGAAAACAGGTTCCAGGCAGGGTCAAAGGCGGTGCAGGCAGAGGAGGAAGAAGCCAAGGAGGGAGCAGCAGCAGCGAGACCCCAAGGGAGGGAGGAGGAGGAGGAAGCAGGAGGTGCTGCAGGCCCGGAGCAGGGATCCCCTCAGCCCTGCAGAGACCCCGCGGGAGCAGAGACCCCCCTGAAGCCTGGGGAGGGCCCCACGCCGCAGCAGGGTGGGGGGATTCAGGCCATGCAGAGCCCCAGAGGGAGCTGGGGCACGGGTGAGGGGGGAGCAGTGGGCGACAGGGGCTGTGCTGGGCTGAGCGCGACCCCATTAGCACCCCTGAGCCTCGGGGAGAGGGACTGGGAGCGGAGCAGTGAAGGTGGGGATGGGAGGGGAGAGCAACAGGGGAGGAGCTGCTCAAACTTTGCTTCTCACAACCCAAATCTATTTCAATGGGTAATAAAAGTCATTTATCTCCAGCCACGTCTGTTTTGCCCCTGACATAACAGGTAAATGATCTCTCTGCCTTCATCTCAACCCATGAAGTTTCTCAACCTGCTTTCTCCCCACTGCCCTGCTGAGGAGGGGCATAAGAAGTGGCTGAGGTTGTTGCTGGCCCTAATCCACCATTCTACTGCCCAACGTGGAGCTTCAGGCATTCAAGGCAGCAACAAAAAGAGGTATTGGCCAAAAAGGCTGACAAGAGTATCAGCAGTGCAGCGATGGGGGGAGCTTGCATGCTGGTGCTGGGAATGCGCTGTTCTAAGTGATGATGGGACAAGGAGAGTTTTACTGTGTATAAACTGTTCTGTTTCTCTTTAGGGTTTTGTGATGATGATAGGGCTGTCAAGCACTGGAACAGGCTGCCCAGAGAGGTGGTGGAGTCACCATCCCTAGAGGTATTTAAAAGAGGTGTAGATGCGGCACTTCGAGACATGGTTTAGTGGTGGACCTGGCAGTGTTTGATTAACAGCTGGACTCTACGATCTTAAGGGTCTTTTCCAGGCCAAATGATTCTATGATGTTACTTTATAGATTTTGACATTGGGAATTTTTGCTGATATAAGTGGAAGCCATAAAGAATGCACGATGAATGTGTGTTTTAATGACAGTTATCAAATGTATGTGTCTCAGAGGCAAGGGCGGAATGGTGTGGAGGCAGCTGAGACAGGCACAGGGCAGCCCCACCTCTGTTCCCACAGCAGCCAACCCTGCAGCTACCAAAGCCTTGGCACAGACATCCAGTACCTTCCACCACTCCTGTAATCCCAGCTCCAGATCCCGGATTCAAAGGGAATGTTTCAATGTAAGGGTGAGTTCTCCATAAAGGAATTACAATCAAGCAACTATTTCAGTTGCTCAGGTGTTTGTTTTCCCCAGTTTTTTTAAGCCTTTTATAAGCATTTTGACGACTTTGCGTTACCTGTGAAACTTCTTTCAAGAGATTAATGGATACAAAATTCAGCCACTGGAATTAAGACCACAGCAAAGCTGCTGAGTGCACAGCTCCATCAGTAAAGAGCCATTTAATATCAGTTTCAACTTTAATCCGTTGCTTCAGTTGTGCTCTTTGCCTGTAAAGGGTTAAGTGTGATCATGGATACAGGCATTATGTTTAAAATGTCCATGTTGGTTTAAGCAGACCTGTATACCAAAACATTTATGGAAAATACAACAAATTGATTGGACATATGACCAATACAGCCCAGGTCTTAAACTTTGCCAAGAGCTCTCACCAAAGTAAGAGAAACTGGATTATTAATGGATAAAAAGACAGATAATATCAAAAACCAAAGGCTCTTTTAGTAATCAAGAGGGATAATTTATGAGGAGACTTGCAATAAACAGGTACATTTACAACAAAGAGTGGATGGGAAAGCTCAAAGAGAGGTGAAAACACATCTCTCGGATGAAGCCTTGCTACATGATTTGTTTCTGATGTGCTTTATACAATCAAAGCTCCCTGTGGGAGGGATCTGGGAATGCAGCTCATGGTGGGGACAGCTCTCCTAGGAGATGTTTAATTAACGTGTTGAGTATTGCTATGAGACTTCACACAAAGGAACCTCAGACAAAAGAGCCCCGCGACTGGTTTTAACTGGAGGGAGTCCCTTCATGTTTGCATAAAGAGGTGGGTTCCCAAAGTGCTATGTGATGTCCCTTGAACTCAATCACTGCTCTTTCGCTTGATGTTAAAGTACACCAATAAGAGCATCACACAAATGAACACACTCCATTAAATACACTGATGTATTTTGCATTCATGCCTACCACAACCCACAGTGCAAGGCATAGTTGTGCAACAAAATAAAATCAGAGATCTAGCCCTTCACAGGGTTTAGTGGGTGTAGATGATGTAACAGCAAAATCATCCGTTACATCTGATGATATAACAGCGAAGCGGTAAGTCATGTCAGAGAAGGACAAGAACTGGAAAGAAAAAGTACAAATAGAGTGGGTGCATTTTCTGTCACCTACAGCAGTAAGTCAGGACCCATGCAGCCCTGCTAACCTTAGGTGGCAGCTGCTTGTAAGCATCGTGAAAAGTAAGTATTGAAGAGGACACAGTAAATCCTGTAGAGATTTTGCCAGGGAGGTGCTCTTACGGTGGGTAACAACAGCATAGGACAGGGACACCTTCCACTAGAGCAGGTTGCTCCAAGCCCCTGTATCCAACCTGGCCTTGAACACTGCCAGGGATGGGGCAGCCACAGCTTCTCTGGGCACCCTGTGCCAGCGCCTCAGCACCCTCACAGGGGAGAGCTTCTGCCTAAGAGCTCATCTCAGTCTCCCCTCTGGCAGGTTAAAGCCATTTCCCTTGTCCTGTCCCCACAGGCCCTTGTCCAAAGCCCCTCTCCAGGTTTCCTGGAGCTCCTTTAGGCACTGGAGCTTCTGTAAGGTCTCCCCTTAAGGAGCCTTCTCTTCTCCAGGCTGACCCAGCTCAACTCTCTCAGCCTGTCCTAATGATGTCACAGAATCACAGAATGGTTTGGGTTGGAAAGGACCTTAAGATCATTCAGTTCCAACCCCCTGCCATGGGCAGGGATGCCTCTCACAAGACCATGTCCTTTATGAACGTCTTGACTGCCCCTGATTGCTACTGTGGCAGTTTTGGCTGCTAGAGCTCCGGCTGAAAACCACCAACCCAGTGAGTATGAGAAGGAAAGTTTGGGGAGTGAACAAGGATAGTGATAAACACCAAACCATGATCTTTCAGAAACAAAGAGGCACAAAAGACAATTGCTCACAGGTACAGAGCAGTCTGGTGGAATGAAAATCTGGTTTCTGGTGCCTAGTGTAGTTTAAAACAATAAACTTGCATTATCACTGATGCTAGCTTGTCTATTTGGTGTTGAATTTTGGTGCCAGTGGGTCATCAGCATGGAGCTGTGCACCACAAGAGCTGAGTGTGTGTTGAGGGAGGATGAATTTCCTTTGTGCAGAGAGAAGGCTGCATGACTACCAGAAATTGTAACAAAGGTGCTTGTGCTGGAGCCTAAGGTCAGTCACTCTGGCAAAGGATCAGAAAAAAGGCAGAAAAACGTGGCTAAAAGGGGAGTGAACTCTGGACTGAAGTGCTTCTGGGACAGTTCATGCACTTTCTTGTATTACAAATAGGGAAGAAGGAAGTAGTTTATTCACTGTTTAGAAACCAAAGAAGTTGGATGAATTTCTACAAGTAAAGATCAGCACAGGAAGATGGAAATTTCTGCCTTAAGCAGCTTTGCTTGGATGTTATTCACTAATTCTAATGAATTTTAATTCAAATTCTCTCTTCAAAGCCAAGTGCACCTGCACCTTGTGGCACCTGCCTCCAGCTTGTGGGTTGCTACAAAAACAATCAATCGATAGTACAAAAAGCATCTCTGCTTTAGTTCTATTTCATGAGAAAACCTCATGACACTTCTCATGCCTAGTCAAATGAGTCAAAACCATATCCAGATGCATTCTAACCAACCTCCGAATTTCCACTTGTGTATTAGGAAATCACACTTCAAGATAACATATACTTGTTAGGAGTGCCTTTAATTATAATTTACTTCTACTAGCTCAGTTTAGAGTAAAGCAGTGATTACTGAAAACCAGTCCAAATTAAGTCATTTTGGACGGAGTAATATATCAGCGTTTCTCATAACAGAAGTACCTCATGGTTCATCTCTCTGAAAGAGCCTCCGAGTGAGGGGTTTGCTGCTACCTTGTGTCTTCTTTTCAAGCGCAAAGTAATCTCTTAGTAGATACAACTATAGCAACTAACAGAACGAAACACCTCCTTACCTTTCTGTGGCCTGATGATAAAAGATTGCGTAGCTCCATTCACCAGCCGGCAGTATCCGTCTATCAAGTCAGCCATATTCTCTGCAATGGTTAAGGATGGCGCTGTCACTGTCAGAGGCTGAAGAAGGAAAAAAACAAGGCACCAACAAAGAGGTATTATTGCAGTTGCAAACACTGAGTAGGACAGCTGTGTCATTGCATCAGAAGTCCGCTCACCCACATTTTGCTGTTTACAGTTTGCAAGCGTGTGTAAAGAACCACGAGATTCTTGTTTCACCTTTCATGTACCAAATGTAAAACACAAGGTTCAGAAAGCACAACCAATAAAGCCCTAAACCCAAATGCAATATTAATCTGGGCTTATTAAGTGCCTTGCTAGCTACATTTCCAGTCAAGCACCGTTCATTCACCACATCTGCTGTGGCTTTACAGCTGGAATTATGATAGTTCTGAAGACACTTATTCCTTAAAGCTCTTACAGGTGGTATCAATCTTCCACCCTTCGGCAGCAGATTATTCTTTGCCCTAAAAAATAACCTTCACAATTGCAAAAAATACATAAAAAGACAGACAGTGGAAAAAGAGACGAGAGACATAGAGACATGCTATTGATTTTAATACCACCATCATCCATCATCCTCTGCATAGATTTGCCCACTTGTCCTAAATCCTTCCCTACCACAGTGATTGTTTTCCAGTGCACTGGACCAAGGAAGAGATTCGATTTCACTTCCAGCTCTGCCTCCATGTAACACGAGGGAACAAATTTTCCCTCTTTCATACTTCCCCTTTTTCACAAAAGTGAAATTGCTCAGTTTCCTCTTTAGGAAGTAGCATCATACACATAAGTAGGTATTAAGTTGGATTTACGAGTTCATATTTTTACATTAGGCTTCTTTTACACATATCAAAGTCTACAAGCCACATATGCAAAACCTAGTGATATGGTTTAGTGTGAGGTGTCCCTCTCCATGGCAGGAGGGTTGGAACTTGATGATCTTAAGGTCCTTTCCAACCCTAACTATTCTATGATTCTATGTAACGAGCTCTATTTAAACACCAAAAATATCTGACTAGAATAATGACAACTGCTCACACTCAACTTCCCTTTCCCCTTTAAGGACATAAAAAACTAGACAACCACAGAATGCCCAGAATGCAAAATGTTAAAACCTAAAGCACTGCCTGTAACTGCAGGAGGAGCAGTTTAACAACAACTGAAGTCTCTGAACACATACACAGATGAGCAGCCCCCAGCTTAAACCTGCACATGCGAAAGTGAAGTGTACATTTAGTAAACCATCATTATGCTGACAGTATGGACCAGAACAAAAGTACAATATACAGAATATCTTCATTAAGAATATACTCATCTTCCCCCCTTCCCAGGCAAACCAAAACTAGGAAGTTTATCACAAAGGTCACTATCATACCTCAGGGGCACCTGCTATCTTGAGTTGCAACATCCCTTTTCTGTCTTTGTCTTCACTGTTTGAATACTGAATAGTTTGCACTTGATTGAAGTCTGCTAGATGAGTTGGCTGCAGAAAGGCAATGGAGAAAGTGAGAAAAAGGGCAAAACTACAGCAAGATACTCTGCCTTTATTCCTGATGCTGCAAAAGCAGAGGTAGACTTTGACCTCCAAATGACACCTGTAGAAGTCTGTCCCTCTGTTTCCTTCCACAGTTTCATTAGGCTCTGACCAATGACACATACAAATACTGCAGAATGAAACCAAGCACCAAGCTTGCCTACAGAGGTCACTGTTAAGTAATTCCAGACACATGTTAAAGCACATGAAGTACACAGTAGGAAAAAAACTCTTGGAGGTCAAGACTGGAATCTCAACAGGTTACCACATGGAACCTGCGCTCACAGCATACCTAACGTGCCTCTCCATAGCGCTGTAAGGTACGTTCTTGGCTAGGCAAGGACTCCTGATCTCCAAACCTTTTCACTACCTTAATTACAACAGAAATTGGACATGGGCTCAACTTAAATCATGACTGTAAAGGTCCCAAATGTTTTGCTAGAAGAACCTCTTTGAACTAACTTCCTTGCACCATGGAGGGGTACAGGAAACACTGTAATACAGTCAAGATCAGGTAATGAAAAGGCTATTAGGGGTAAAAAGTAAAGCAAATGAGCCAGCAATACCAGACACTGATTCAACACGCTCTTCTTTACACGTTCTTAAGAAAAAGAGTAATTTAGAATAAGCTGCATGTTTTATTAACAGAAAGTCACTACTAATGCTTTACATTCTGCAAGCAAGCACCTCACTGGGTACAACAGCCACCAAATTCAGTGCTAAGGCTGACACAGTTTCTCTACTTAACCCAACTGCATTTTCTCGGATCCCAACTCAAGAGTTAGTATCTGAGTAACGACTGTAGATGCTCTTCTGTGTTTAACTCAGACATAAGACTTGCCATTTCCCTCTTTAAGTTCAGTTCACAACAGGTCATGGTTGTTAAAGAGAGTAACTGAGAAAAGAAACCAGAAGCAGACTTACATTTGCCCCCTTGTCTGTAAGGTAACTGATTCCTTCTTCCGGACCGATTGCCAGTTCCACTGAAATAATCCAGCTTGACTTGAGAATCAAAGGAGAAAGACAGGGCAGAATTTCAATAGTAAGACAAGACCCTGCTATGGAGCTATCCTCCAGTTTCAGAACAGCACTTTTTAGTCATTCATCATTAGAAGCTTTTAAACTCTTCAAATGATTTAAGATGTATCAAAATCAAGTAGGTTTGTAAGTGGCAAACTCCTCCTGACTCGCTTCCTGGGGATCCCTGCTACTCAAAGTGCATTTCCATGTGCTTTACCTTAGGTCTACACGAGCACTATGTACTTCCTGTATTTGCTATTCTCATGGACACTGATGTTCGTGTTCTAATTTCTACTCGAGGATCTATTTTCACAAAGCTTGCAGAGTTAAGGCTGTTTCTCAAAATTGGTATGAAATTGGTAGAGATTAAAAGGCATCAGGGGAGAAATGACAAGCAGCAGCAGCTGAGAGGTCTCATTTCCTCACAAAACCACCTTCAAATCTGCTTGATTTTCACACCGGAAGCACCAATAACAGTATTTAATAACATCCAATTCTCACCCTACTAACGAATGGTGAGTTTTTAGCAGTCAATTGAGAAAGTTTTAAGTAAAATCAATAAATACACTTTGTTGTTAATGAAATCCAACCACCGTCATCAAACCAGGAACTAAGCAAGCAGTGAGCTGCAGGACTAAGCACACCTATTAGTCATAATGTATTCTGGTGACTGGCCCCTTGCTTACTTACACCAAGAGCACACTTGAAGCATTCCTTGTCAAATCGGTACACTGGAGAGAGGATCTCAAAGAACTTCAGAATACTTTCTTCTCTGTTGAGGTTGGCAAACTGTCGAAACGTTTGTTGGATTAATTTTCGTAGTGTTTTGGCCTGGGTATTAAAATGTTCAAAGATCAGTTATTTCAAATCTAATCACGGCTCAGAGTACCCCTGACAGGTTCTTTATCAATCAGAGGCAGACTATTCCCAAGAAGAGAAGCTTCAGAATGTAAGAATCAGTTCTGCCTTCTAACTTCTGCTTGGAAGAACATTATCTCTGCTATACATTAGAAACATAGAACAGTTAGGGTTGGAGAGATTATAGAGGGATTATCTAACTAATCATCTTTTGAATAAATGATAATAAAAGACAACATGTAACCTTTACAGGAACTATTTTTCCAAGACTCCTCATTTCTCCCAACTTAACTGTGCACTAATAAAAACCCACAGCAACGTACACCTTTCTACTAACGCAAATCAACTTCCTTTTACCTGGTAGTAATGACACAGCCGTAGCTGTAAAGCCTGGACAAGGGGGAATGGCTTTAAACTGACAGGGAGGAGATTTACATTAGGTATTGGGAAGAAGCTCTTCCCTGTGAGGGTGCTGAGGCGCTGGCACAGGGTGCCCAGAGAAGCTGTGGCTGCCCCATCCCTGGCAGTATTCAAGGCCAGGTTGGATACAGGGGCTTGGAGCAAGCTGCTCTAGTGGAAGGTGTTCCTGCCCATGGCAGGGGGTTGGAACTTGATGAGCTTTAAGGTCCCTTCCAACCGAAACTGTTCTATGAGTCTATGATACACAAAGAGCACGGCCAAGCAGCAGTGCTGTCTTTAAGGCACTGTTTATTAAGCTAAACACAGGAAGGTTTCTTCTCTACTGAAGTAATGAAAATGGAACGCCTGTTGACTCAAGAACATTTCCTCTGTAGTTGAATTAGACTGACCCACTCTTTCTTGAACACAGATAAAAAGAATTATTTGCAGCATGCATAAGCTATAGTGCACTGTCCAATGATTTTAATGTTTCCTCCTGGAGAAACCTCCCTAGACACTTGCTAGGACAGCACTTACTTTGTTTTACATTATGTCCTACAGACATTCTATGATCAGCTAAAACACAGATGTGTTTAAACTCCCAACTTCCTTAGTTATTTAATGAGCAACCTAAACAAAGCTGAATTTTCTATTTTTGAACCCTTGTCAATCACCTCATACTTTGCAGGGTGAAATTATTTTGATTTCCATTTTTTCCAGCCTTCTGGTCTTCCTATACATAAAATGATATCCTCTGTTTAGCTGGCATCTCCTAATGTGTAACATTAATCAATCCGATTACCGGTGCACTACACTTCTAAGCTTTACCTAATAGGGACAAACTGAACATGAGCTGGCTTCAGTGTGTGTTCACAGCCCAGAAAGCCAACTGTACCCTGGGCTGCATCAAAAGGAGCGTGACCAGCAGGTCCAAGGAGGTGATCCTACCCCTCTACTCTGCTCTCAGGAGACCTCACCTGGAGTATTGTGTGCAGTTCTGGTGTCCTCAACATAAAAAGGACATGGAACTGTTGGAACAAGTCCAGAGGAGGCTGCAAGGATGATCAGGGGCTGGAGCACCTCCTGTATGAGGATAGGCTGAGAAAGTTGTGGCTGTTCAGCCTGGAGAAGGCTGCATGGAGACCTCAGAGCAGCCTTCCAGTATCTGAAGGGGGCCTATAGGGATGTTGGGGAGGGACTCTTCATTAGGGACTGTAGTGACAGGACGAAGGGTGATGGGTTCAAACTTAAACAGGGGAAGTTCAAGTTAGAAATAAGGAAGAAGTTCTTTACTGTGAGGGTGGTGAGGCACTGGAATGGGTTACCCAGGGTGGTTGTGAATGCTCCATCCCTGGTGGTGTTCAAGGCCAGGTTGGACAGAGCCTTGGGTGACATGGTTTAGTGTGAGGTGCCCCTGCCCATGGCAGGGGGTTGGAACTGGATGATCTTAAGGCCCTTTCCAACCCAAACCATTCTATGATTCTATTAGTTTTCTATTTCATGGGCACGAGGAGCCCTCCTTTGCCTGCTACTTCAAAATCACTGGTCTTCACAAAGCAAGTCAGTTAATAAATTGAACCAATCCCAGATTATTTTTCACAGGGATTTCATTTTCATTAAAAAGCAGACCTGCTCTTCCTTCCCTTGTTTTTCCTCTTGAAATGGCCAACATTTTTTTCATGGCTTTGCAAGGTCCTGCTCAGCTTCCCCTTCTGATAATTCCTGCTACTTCTTTCTGCTCTTCTCACATGATTTCTAAAGAGCAATTTCCTTTGTTGGTCAGTTTTCTGGCTCCGTAATATCATTTTTGAGACAGTCATTCATTCTTTTATGTCTGGAGCCTTTCACCACCATTTCTCCCGTTAGCAGAGAGTACAGTTGCAGATAATTGCTTGAATTAAAATGCAGAGGGATTACTTAAATCCACTTGACTTCATTAGCTGCTGATTTCAGGAGTCTCTGGAAACAAAAGCCCTTCACAACAGACCTTCTCTGTTTATTCATTTAAATGACAACTTAGAAACTTCCTAAACCGTAAGTTGAACTCTGTTATCCCTGCTTACCAAAATCAGCACTAAAATGTCAGTTTATGATTTATACCTTTCACACAGGAATGGTGAAGAGAGATTTTTACCAAGACAATCGCATCAGACAGCTATAGCTGTAGAAGTACTTGGTGACCATCCTTAATCCCCCTTTTCAAAGCATGCTGAGAAAAATCTGCATTCTTTATTCCGGGAACATATGGACTTCAATGGAAGCGGCACTCAACTAACATTTATAGTCTTAGCTAGGATTAACCTAAGTAGAAATTACTGGCAATCTTCCTTGAATGAGTTAGATACTGGAGCAATGGAGGCAGAATATGGTTTACTGAGTTACTGCTAAAAAGATGCTGTTTTCCTTCATGTCCCCTTTCTCTTTCTCCAGAAGTCTCATTTCACTTTTAAGAGGAAAACAAAACATGTATTTGATACTAAAGGACTTGAGGTCTTGTTCTGAACTTCTGTGCATAAGGTTTGAGAGGCTGAGGTGTACCTGTGCTCAGTAAGGCACATATATCGCTACTCTCTTAGCTCTGCCAACTGCACATCTCTGCTACTGGGATTTATAACCTGCCTACCAATCTGACAGCTTTGCTATTTTATACCATGACAGCACAACTCCACAGCAATTCCATTCTGACTGTATGGTGAAAACAACTGTGCAATTTTCAGGTTTCTTATGTAAGTGGTCCACAATTGGCTGGAATTGTAATTACCTTTACTGAATCTAGCAAACTCTTCGGGAAAAACCTTCTTAAACCAACATCTTTCCTGAAACAGAAACACACAGAGCATTAACGTAACAACCACTGGACAGTATTACAGTGCCCATTCTCAGGGGGGTGGTTTGGGTCTGGGTTTGGTTTGTGTTAGTTTTTAACTAGCAGATCCAATATAGTCACTGATGTTCATAGTAAGGACCTTAACCATCTCAGAGTAACAAACGCCATACTCCTAAAATGGTAACCAGAGCCACTCCATAGCAAACGCAGGACAGTGGTATCTTCTATTTTAAATTCAAAAGGATATTATGTGAAATGTTGACTTGGGCACACAAAAGTCTTAAAATTAAATCTGGCACATGTTTTAATAAGTTAAAGAATACTGGAAAAATATTCTTACAGTCAGGTGAGAAGGGAACAACATGAAAACTTCTATTAGAATAGACCAGAAGATACAATAGAAAGGAAAGGACTTCCGTGGTATCACCTCAGTAACCACATTGACTGCAGTTCCACTACTGCTTGACCCTTTGCAGCAGTGTAATTAGAGGGTTTTTTTAATCCCTACTCTCACTTTTTCCTCATTTTGAGTATTTAAGAAACCTCCCTTTTTGCCTCTGTAAATCAGGATCTTCACTCTGTCCATAAGCCTGGATTCTGCAAACTGCATTACATCAAGCTCACTTTCACACTTCGAGATAGGGCTGCAGCCCTGGTTTGAAAGCCAGAGCTGGAAGGATTAAATACTTGTGTGTCTCAGATGTGCTGCACCCAGCTTATGTCTGATGTGTGGATCACTACAACTAAAGACTGGCCCCAAGGAAGACGCCTGAGAGAAGTTAGTGCAGAAGATCATTGTACAACCAGCTGTAACGAATGCTGCGTGACTGTGGTACTGCTTGTACAGTATCAGCAGAAAATCTGCAGGAGAAAAAGGAAAAACTAGCAGAAAAATGCAAATAAGGAAAGGACTCGGAGCTTCCTGCCCCTCAAAGGTGTTCCTGACCTTTTCCTTTTACATATAAGATGTTACAATCTCTTTTAAACATGTTTATCTGCTTCTGAAACAAGTATGAGAGCAAGCTTTCCATGACTGCATGCTTTGAGCAGACACACAGATACACGTGGAATTTCTACATTTGGCAAAGGGAAGAAAAGCCACAGTATGTATTTACTGCTACCTAATGGCACGAGAAGAAAGCCAACATTAAAGTTAATATAAAAAGCCTACTCAATATAATAACCCAGGGTATTTTTAAAGACAAGTAATATCCCACTTCACAAAACATACTAAAACCATCCTCATTAAAAGGAGAATGTTCATACGCAGCAGCACATGCTGGCATCTGTGCAATGACAGTGAGCTGAAAGATTATAGAACTTTCATAAATGCTAATTCCTTTGATGCATTTCTTCTCAAATGCAAATGCTCTGAGGTTTATCATCCCACACGGTTAAATAAATCTAACACACTATTACCATCTCAATAACATGCAAAGACATTTTGACAAGGGATGTATTAGTTTAACATTAAGCATTTGAGAGAGAAATGGTGTGTTCGAAGACGAAGCACCCTGCATCGCTCCAGTATCACTCATGTTAACTACCAAAGCACAAGGCTGCAACAAGCTGATCTGTTACTAAGGAGAGTTGTAGAGCAGCCCTTGGTACAGATAACAAATTCAGCAGAAATACTTATGCAGAGCACAACAAAGCAACTCTTAATAAAACAATTAAGAATAAATACTAATAATGTTAATAAAGCTCATCCTCTGTTTAACTGTGAAAACAGATTTCTTTACTGGAGGAGAATTTAACACAAGAAGCATACAGATTTCATGCCATGGGCAACAACAAGCTCTGGGTACCTATAAATAAGAGAATTAACCGTTGGAAATTGGAACATACAAAGAGTTTTAAACACAAAACCCTTCAAACCTGATGTTTTCCCACTTTTCAGCTGCACTGCGTGGGGTGGCATGGCCAACTCGGGACACACACCAACTCAGTCCTCCACATTAAGAACTCAGACATCTGTTTTCTGATTGCCAGCAAGAGATAATTAGCAGCAAGATCCTGGTTCATGCAGTTCTATGACAGCTTTGTTTTTAACCTCATCTACTCCATCCCACTCGTGGGCTTACATGCAAATGCATTTTTTAATGTATAAACTTCAAGAGGATTAATAGAACACCAGCTACACACAGATACCGCTTGTCATAGAATGATAAGCAGCTTTAGGGAACATATATCTTTATTTCTGTTTTTCATCTCAATTGAAGTTACAACAAAAAAGTAATGTTAGATTAACATAATAGACTTTAACATGCTTTTGACAAAATTGTGGCTGCAGCTGTTCCTTCATATAGCTCCCATTTTTGTACTTGTAATTACCCCTGTTCTGTGCTAACAGGCTTCACATTTATCATGAAGAAATTCTTCTTTCATTACATGAAGGCCCAACTATTAAAGGCTACTTAACAGTTTGATTCTATCTAGCATTTCCCACCCAGATTGGGGCTTGTATGAAAATGCGATCAAAGACAAATATCCATCAAATAGCTGTGTGACAAAGCCAGGCTAGGAGCAATCACAGCAGATGCAAAAAGTGCCATTTAAAAATCACACTCAGCTGGTGAAGTGCCTCAAGATGGACTAAAACAAGTGAAAAACCTCAAACAAACCAAAAGCCTCACTTGAGAAATAAATATGACCTATGTAGATAACCCCTTTATAAGCTCTTAAGGTGGTAAGATTGAATAAGAACATTTTGGGCATCGCTGGCACTTTCACAGACTCTTACTGGCTTGTAATTATCTACAGCCACTTGAAAGTGCTTTTATCCTTTGTCTCTTCCAGCTAAATCCCATAAACTCACATCTTGCCTCTCAAGAACATATAAACTATAACGTCTTGAAGTGCACAACTGTACTTTTCCAATTCTACATGGCATCTTATGCTATTAGATTCTGCATATCAGGAGTTTGTTTCACTTCAGTCTTTCATAGCAGCAATTATGTTGTTTCCTACCAAATCAGTTACTGCTTGGAAAATACAGTGGAAAACAGATGGAAAGAAACACGTCACTGTTCAATTGGAAGCAGCCCCATGCTGAGTCCTCCAGGAACTCTCACCTACTGTAATTATTAATTACTACTTGGTGGCATCTGTTACAGAATCCCAGACTGGTTTGGGTCGGAAAGGACCTTATAGATCATCCAGTTCCAACCACTGCCATGGGCAGGGATTCCTCCATCTCAGTTTTTCCAAAGCTGTTAACCTAAGTGCTCCTGTTTGTAGCTTCTGAGTTGCCAAATACCTAACACAAGAACATCTTTCTCAAGTTGTTACTGGAACAGAAGCAAACGGCAACCACTGTAACTCACAGGACATTCAGATCTCCTTTACATCACCTCTCAGCTGTGGCTATCTGCTCTTCCCATTCATCTTTGTAGGTCCATTCTCATTTTGTTTCCTGCATTTCCTCAACCAGGGCATTTTCACTACTGACAGAAAACAGAAGGGGGTGCACAAGGAGTTGCGAGGGGACACAGCTGGGCCAGCTGAACCCAACTGATCCAAAGGATATTCCAGACCACAGGATGTCATAGTAGGATTTAAAGGTGGGGGAGGAAGAAAGAGGGGACATTCGGAGTGATGGCACTTGTCTTCCCAAGTCACTGTTATGCGTGATGGAGCCTTTCCTGGGGTTGGCTGAGCACCTGCCTGACCACAGGAAGTGGTGAATGAACTCCCTGCTTTGCTTGTGTGTTGTGGCTTCTGCTTTACCCATTAACCTGTCTTTATCTCAACCCACAAGTTTTCTCACTTCTACTGTTCTGCTTCTCTCCTCCAGCCCAACTGGGAGAGTGTGCGAGAGTATGGGGGCTTAAATGCCAGCTGGCGTTAACCCACAGCAGTAACCAAAACACTTTCAGTGTAAGGATGCTTCTTGCTCTTCTTCAAATTTGGCATACATAAACAGTAAACTTGCTAACTGCAAGGTCACACTTCAGGAAATCCACATCCTGAGCAAACAGAAGTAAAACCAATTAAAACTCATGCCACAAACGTATTCAAGGGACTCAAACATTACCATAGGTGAGTCGCAAGTGAAGAATGCACAGAAAAACATTTAGAAGCAAAATCGCCTCAGAATTAGACTTGATGAACCCATAAACATCAGCAAAATAGCAACAAATCATAATAGGCTTGACCCAGTTTGAACAACTCCACCCCTGCTTCCCTAGACTAGAATTAAAGGTGTTCTTCTTACTTCTATACCTTGAACAGCTTCATCATCCTCTTCTTATAATAAAGCACTGGAAGATCTCAACAAACTTCATGGAACTCAAAGTTACAATGGGAATTTTTGTAATCAACTGAATTTAATGGTCATCATGAAGAAACAGTTCAGACCCCAAGCTAGAACATCATACTTACTCTAACACTTCGTAGTTGGACTTCTTTTCTAAAGCATTGCCTCTCATCTCTCCGTAGGATCTCCTGAAGCCAGGAAAAATATTTGAAAGCAACCATTATTGGATGATCCAGCTTAAAACTACAACATCAACACAGTCAAATCTTTAAGAGACCATTAGAAACCATTGGCAGAATTAATTCAAATATAAATATACCCTATTTTCCTACCTCAACAGATCAGATCTTTATTGTACAAAACATGACTACAGCAGTTCTGCATTTACAGAAGCACTTTAAGCCAGCTTAACTATGCTGCTACCAAAGTCATCTAACCTGCCCTTCAGCAGCTCCTTTGAACCTCCAACAGTGTCTCCTTCCTTTGTATCAGCACTCCTGCCTGTGCATGTAACAGGGAGAAGCAGAGGCAGCAGGGAATAGTGAAACCAGTGTCAATCCAGATATGTTCACATTAAAAAACTAACACGTATCAAGATTGAGTAGCTGCTGAGAGAGGGATGGGATCATTGGTTTCACTGAGAAGGTGGACCAGTACTTATAGAATGGTTTGGGTTGGAAGGGACCTTAAAGCTCACCCAGTTCCAAGTCCCTCCCATCAGCAGGGACACCTTTCGCTAGAGCAGGTTGCTCCAAGCCCCTGTGTCCAACCTGGCCTTGAACACTGCCAGGGATGGGGCAGCCACAGCTTCTCTGGGCACCCTGTGCCAGTGCCTCATCATACTCAAAGCAAATAACTTCTTCCTTCTAACTACTTTACATCAGAGAAAATTTCTTACTTATCCATAATGCAAATCAACCGATATTAGCAGTCATCTACAAGAAATATCTCATGACAACACTCTGAAGATTCCCAGCATGAGACCCTGGCTGACAAAATAACCATGCATTATTATCCTCCTGTTCTGAAGTAAGGCACCCACAACAATGTAAGTGCATAAAGAGTTTGCAGTTACATTAAAAGAAGCTTTGTTTTCTCTGGGGCTACCAGCAGACAGCAGGCTCTCCTGTGATACCTGGGAAGTTTCATAAGCCTAAATTGTGTTTTAGTTTAGGAAGAACTGTTCAAAGGACACTTTTACTCTCTGGTAACAAGTTTACATCAATTTCTTATCAATTTTACTTCTTCCATCCCTAACCTCCCTGTGTGAGACAACAGTAGAACCAAAGCAAACATTTCAGGCTGGAAATTCTCCATAAATTAGCAAAACCCCCAAACATGCATTTCAGAAGCTGCGCTGGGAACCAGCTCAAGGATCTCTTCATCTGATAAATACATCTTTATTTTATTTTCCAGCTGTCTACACACAGTTGACAGCAGTACCAAAACCACCACAAAGCATCCTTCAAGATGTAATCATTTGAAAACAGCAGAGTAACACTTGAGGAAATGCACAGAGGAAAGGTAGCAGCATTTCTCTTTAATTACATCCTTTAGCAGGCACAACGACAAGACTATTTGCTAAATAACACCACAGATTTCTTATTCTTTTAAATATACTTCACTGTAGAGGTCTTTGAATTATTCGGATGAAGAATTCACCCAAAAGGCAGTATCAAAATGTAATAAATTAACATGTCAGAATTAACGTTAATTTTATCATCAGGAATCAGTTACAACACAGTCAATTCTGCTTTTCTTCAACCTACTTTGCTGCAAAAGGAGTGCTTTATTCAACTGTATTGGTCAGACATTGATCAACTCTAAGCAGTTCCAAAATTAATGTGTATATTCAGTCAGAAACATGTTAAATAATAAATGAAACGATGAGCTTACCGGATTTCAAGGCAGCCTAGTTTCAAAGCAATTTCCTGGTCCACTTGATCTGCTATTTCTAACATATAGTCATTTTTCACCTACAGCAAAAGAAGCAGGTATGTGTCACAGGGAGATCAATGCCAATACAGACTGAAACGCTGCCCAAACAACTTCAGAATACACACGTCTTCTGGTTAGCTCTTTGGATTCACTCTTCACAGTGCATGAAGAGACAACACAAGTTATGTTCATATTCTCCACAAATGACCTGAGCTTCTCCAAGAAATCCATTTTGACTGCAATGAACTTGGTTAAAAAAACTTCCTTATCTACATCAATATTATCTGTGTTTTATTAAGTACAATCAAAACCATCACAGGAGGCTGAGCAGATGGTTGCATCTGCAGTCAAGATACAGGAACGTATGCTTGTGTTTTTGAACCACCTTGGTCAGGAGCTTTTTATTCTGTAGGCACATCTAAAATCATGCAGATAGAATGGACAATTGTCCATGCACGTCCATCCATACTGTGAAAACAGAAACTGCAGGAAGTAAAAAGTTGCATGTGAAAATCATAATATATACTGATTTAAAATAGTGTCTGAACGAGCACAAAGAAGAAAGGAGTGAAACTAGATGGTGACCCTCTACAGTAGGAAATAAAACAGGCCAAGGAGTGTGCTCTGACCAAGAGGAAGCCAAATGGTCATCCCTCCTGCAGAGGATGGTAGGGTCAAACCGGCATACTTGGACCACAGCTGGCATGCATTGTCCCCCAGCTGTGCCACAGAGCATGCCAAGCATTCCACAAGACGGATTATGGTGGGTCAAAGCTTCATCCTGAACATGTTTCATTTAGTAACATTGATATAGGCAGAAATCCTACTTTTTTACTAACACTTTGACCACTGAAAGTAAACTGAAGTAATTTATACAGTTACTAACCCAAAGAGACAATAAATGAGAACAGAATGAGTGCTGAAGAACTTAACCCTGCAAATCCTGTCTTCCGAGCAACACATGTTTACCAGGGACATATCTCTATAGAAGTACAACTTTTCTTTTAATGCCTCATGTTATCCTCTATCTTATGGAATCATAAACTTGCTATTGAGATCCTAAGATCCTGAAGCTGCAGAAAATCCTGAAGCATCACAAAACCCCACATGACTGACTTGGAGATCAAAGAGGAGATTATATGGCATGAAAGCAATACACCTCACAAAACAGGGTTTTGGAGGGATGACAAGTTGTAAGGAAAACTGTTTCAAACTGCTACTGCTATGAAATCCATAACTGAAAAGATAAGGAGGTGCAGCAGCAGATTCAGCAGCTGGAGGTCCTCTCCAGTCAGCATCCTCCCAGGAACACATGAGCGTGCACCACAGGATTCCCTCATCAGTGTGCCAGCTGGATCCAGCAACAAATACAGAGTCCCTCCTAGATATGAAGTGGATGTAAAAAATGAATGTGCTATTGACAGATATGAAAGAAAGATGTGATAAACTGTGCAAGAGTGAAAATATTAATTATTACATAGCTGCAATGTCAGGACAAAGCTTCTGGATTTGAACTCATACAACACGCTTTTAACACTTCTCAATTCAACTCCTACCAATACTAATGAGAGAGACAGGAGAAGGAATAATTGCCCTTCACCATCATGTGGTTTGCTATCTGTATACACTATGGAAATAGTAATTTAGCGTTCCCATGGTAGTAATACACAAAATACAGAGAATTAGTACTTTTCTTCATTATGCTCACAACAGAAGACACAAAAACCCCAACCAAAACCAGCTTCTCATGTTAAACCCCCATTTTGGTTGAGTTTTTCTGGTAACGTGTATGAGGTTTGAGCTAATTAAAGGTTAATAAAAAAGCTCCCCAGCCCCAGACTCTTTATCTGGTAAATACAAAGGGTGCAAATGATATAAACTGAGATGCATCTTCCAGCAAGACGTTTTGACTCTGTATTTTCATTCAAAACCATGAAAGCCCCTAAGTGCAGAGTCCTGCGTGTGTTAGCCAGGTAAAGTCACTGCTCTAATGGACGAGGCATCTTATGTATGAAATAATTTATGAACAACCATGCATAGATCACACAGAACTGTCAGCTGTATGACCACACATACTGTGTATCCACAGTACCTACCATGGATATGGATCCATGGGCCGAGACCAATTGCATAAGCTACAGCAATGCTCAGTGCCGGGTCCTGCACTCGGGTCACAACAACCCCATGCAATGCTCCAGGCCTGGGGCAGAGTGGCTGGAAAGCTGCAAGTGGAAAAGGACCTGAGGGCTGCTGAACACGAGCAGCTTGTGCCCAGGCAGCCAAGAAGCCCCCAGCATCCTGGCCTGTATCAGCACCAGTGAGGCAGCAGGACCAGGGCAGTGATTGTGCCCCTGCACTGGGCACTGGTGAGGCTGCTCCTTGAATCCTGTTTTCAGTTCTGGACCCCTCACTACAAGCAAGACATTGAGGTGCTGGAGAAGGGCAACGGAGCTGGTGCAGGGCCTGGAGCACAAGTGTGATGGGGAACTGCTGAGGGAGGGACCTGGGGGGGTTTAGTCTGGAGAAAAGAAGGCTCAGGGGGGACCTTATCACTACCTACAACTGCCTGACAGGAGGCTGTAGCATTAGCTAGCCTGCCTCGTGTTATCGACCTATTCCTTCAGGTATTTAGACATGAAAAAGAACTGAGTGTATCAAAGTGTTTTTCCAATCTTCACACATAAAATTCCCCCTTGCAGAAGCAACACTCATTTGAGGCCAGTAGACTATCATGAACAAATCCAGCATCACAGAATACAATATTTGTATGTATTAATTTCTCTTCACAGCTCATTGCCTTGTAGATCCCAGTACTGAATTACTTCATTTATTAAAATAAACAGCTGAAGAGCATCTTCAGTTTCATGCAAACATGTTTCAAAATGCTGCTAGCCTCAAGTAACTACTTACCCATAAATAAATAAGCAACATTACTCAAACATTTACAGGCTGGGGGTGCTTTCCTCTTGCCCTCTGGCTTGTGAGCGTTCACAGATTGCAGTCACATTTGCCCAGTTTGACTCTGCAACCACAGGCACCAGAACTCGACTGTGAGAGTTTTAAACATTCCCCACTCCAACGATTTGGGAGAAGAAATAAGTGTTGTGAAAAATCTCAGCTTCTTTGCAAGACAACAGTGAGGTGTTTTTACCACAACGCTGCAAGCAGACGGCTGCTGACTTGAGCGCACAACTTGGGTAGTGTGACAAGCACCAGAAAGGGTGGTTTTGCCCATCCCAGTCCAAAAGAGACGGACAAACACAGATACATCATAAAGGTGGAGTAAAGTAAATACACATGACACATTTCAATCAACAGAGACTCCCTTGTGTGTGTATCTGAAGTTCCTTGGTACTGGGATGGGGAGTTTTAGGTCTTTCTCATTCACTGTTACTCAACCTGAGGAGGGGGATAAAAATGATTTTATCCACCTATGAAATAGGATTAGAAATAAGAAAACATGGGAAAAAATATCCCGTATCCAGTGTCCACAAGTAACTAACAGCAGTGTTCACAAAATCAGTCCTGATATCCTCTCATCAAAACCAGCTGCACTGGATTTTCATAAAGCACTGCAGGTACATTATATACACCTATTTATTGCTGTATTTAAATACTGGAAGCTATACAAAGAGATTATAAGCTTGAGGAAGCCTCTGGCCATAATCTTGTGGTCTAGCTAGGTTGAGCAGTATCCTATTACGGATGGCAAAGGTAACGAATGGATGGAATTAATGCATTTTATCTTCCTTCTCTCAGAAACCTGTCTGCACACATTCTTCTTTACATTTCATTTAAGTCTACAGAGGGGGGGGAAAGCAGATTCAATATCTGCTCCCAGAATACTAATGCAAACTTCTCTTATCACCTCTAATTTTTCTTGACTATTCTCTTTGAGATGGCATTAGATCAATGCATGAACTGAGGCTCGTGCGAAGATGAGATAAGAGTTTTGCAAGAGGTTCAGCACAAGCTGTAAAACCTCCTTAGGAAAAAGCCCGAGCAGATCTGAAATGGAAGAGACACAAGAGATAATTTCATGGTAATTAAATGCATTGCCACAAGCTATTGAATAGTTTTCCCCAAAGTCTTTTGTGTTTGCTCAATTATTACTTTCATTATTATTATTGTTAATACTTAAATGAGAGAAATGAGACTAATTTTTGTCTAAGAGACAGAAGGCCCTCTCTTTAAGAGTCTAAAGCCTATATACATACAAAGACAGGGAAATGAAACTCTGACAAACCTAAAGAATTTTACCAGGTATTTCCATACACTGTGGATTTAGAAGAAGATTCTTTATTATGAGGGTGCTGAGGTGCTGGCACAGGGTGCCCAGAGAAGCTGTGGCTGCCCCATCCCTGGCAGTGTTCAAGGCCAGGTTGGACACAGGGGCTTGGAGCAAGCTGCTCTAGTGGAAGGTGTCCTTCCCCGTGGCAGGGAGTTAGAACTGGATGAGCTTTAAGGTCCCTTCCAACCCAAACCAGTCTGGGATTCTGTGTCAAAAGGAAGGATGAATCCTGTTCTATGCATTTTGGAGACACTGTTATCTGTAAGCTCATGTTATAGTGCAGAACTGCCCTCCTTGGTGGAACATAGCAGCCTTCCAGAATCTGAAGGGGGCCTATAGGGATGCTGGGGAGGGACTCTTCATTAGGGACTGTAGTGACAGGACAAGGGGCAACAGGTTAAAACTTAAACAGGGGAAGTTTAGATTGGATATAAGGAGGAAATTCTTTCCTGTTAGGGTGGTGAGGCACTGGAAGGGGTTGCCCAGGGAGGCTGCAAATGCTCCATCCCTGGCAGTGTTCAAGGCCAGGGTGGACAGAGCCTTGGGTGACATGGTTTAGTGTGAGGTGTCCCTGCCCATGGCAGGGGGGTTGGAACTGGATGATCTTAAGGTCCTTTCCAACCCTAACTATTCTGTGATTCAGTTAACAGTCTGCAATGTCTCAAAGAAGGTTGAAGAGTACAGCACCAAGATATATATATAATCAAAATATATATATTTATATACTCTTCACACAGATCAAGTGCCTCTGCTTTTAGTCTGCTCCCCATTTTAATTGTTCAGAATGCGATCGCTCCAAAAGCTAAACCAGACAATTGCAGGATGCTATTTAATATACCTTAATGTTACCTAGTTCGCAAGAGCACGCTGCATCAACTCGCCACACAAACCTACCTTTAAAAAGCCACCCCAAAAAACCCAACCAGCCAAAGAAGGAACCTGATTTCCACCAACCCAACAAAGGCTTCCAGGCATTCCTTCTAGACCTGTGTGGCCTTACTTCACTTACACTACATACTAGAGACCAGATGCTCTTCAATGATGAAGACTCCATGAAGCCTTCAGTCATCTTGTACTTCATGGTTACAATGCTTTAGCAACAAAAATGATTAAAGATTAACATGGCAACACTCAAGATTTACACCAGGATTATGAGTTCAAGTGTTTTACTGCTGAAAGCCTACATACTTTTTATTTGGTAGCAATCAAAACCCCTGACTATTGCATCTGAAGTGAATCACTTTGGTTTATGTTGCTTGCAACACTCTAGCTTCCACTTACTTATCCAATTTGGCACTTTAGCATAATGTGCTTATCTGCACTTGAAGAAAAAAAATACACTGGAAAACAGCATAAGGGAAGACAGAGGCAAAAATCATTTCTCCTGCAAATTGTGGTGGTGATTTCAGGTTTTCCCTAGGATTTCTCTGGTAAATGTAACGAGTTGAAATCAGATTTACAGTTGTGGCAGGGACACAACCCCTGACCAAAGCCTGAGGAAGCCTCCCCCCGCAGACCAGATCCTGGGAGAGCTTCCACGTGCTCCAAGCCCCTGTGTCCAACCTGGCCTTGAACACTGCCAGGGATGGGGCAGCCACAGCTTCTCTGGGCACCCTGTGCCAGCACCTCAGCACCCTCACAGAGAAGAGCTTCTGCCTAAGAGCTCATCTCAGTCTCCCCTCTGGCAGGTTAAAGCTGTTCCCCTTGGCCTGTCCCTACAGGCCCTTGTCCCAAGCCCCTCTCCAGGTTTCCTGCAGCCCCTTCAGGCACTGGAGCTGCTCTCAGGTCTCCCCTTCAGGAGCCTTCTCTTCTCCAGGCTGACCCAGCCCAGCTCTCTCAGCCTGGCTCCAGAGCAGAGCTGCTCCAGCCCTCGCAGCATCTCCATGGCCTCCTCTGGGCTCGCTCCAACAGCTCCATGTCCCTCTTGTGCTGCTGCCCCAGAGCTGGATCAGGACTGCAGGGGGTTCTCCCCAGAGCACAGCAGAGGGGCAGGATCCCCTCCCTGAGCTGCTGGTGATGCAGCCCAGCACACAGTTGTCTTTCTGTGCTGCAAGTGCACGTTTCTTGGTCACGGGGAGCTTCCCATCACCCAACACCCCTAAGTCCTTCTCCTCAGGGCTGCTCTCAATCCATTCTCTGCCCAGCCTGTGTTTGTGCTTGGGACTGCCCCGACCCAGGACTGGCACTTGCATTTGCTTGTTCACAGGCTGGCAAGGAAGAATTCAAGTAGGCTTCACATTTGCAGTTAACTTCTTGGTCACAACAACTTCATACAGTCTACAAGGAAGGGATGCACTGTGTGGAAAACATGAATGCCAACTATAACAGCACCTCTAAGAGGTAGGAAAAAGGAGTCTTCTCCATGCTCTGGTAAAATAAAAAGTGAAAGAAAATTGTCAGTCCCCCCCAACAGATACTGCCTGTGTGCACTGAATCCATGTTTAGAAAGGGCAGCAGAGTACTTAAAGCCAACAAGAATTTAGGCATGCAGCATAACAGATTCCCTGGCATATAAACGCCCTGATACTCAGTGAGAATTCACTTGGTTATTTACTTTGTATTCTCACCTATTGCTTCCATTGATTTTTTGACCACTATTCACCAGTTAGAACAAAAATCCCTGCCATGTCTCTGGCCTTTTGAGCATCAAAAGTTCCAAGATGCTCTTAAATCACAACAAAAGAAAGGAGGAACACTGAACCTTGAACCAAGCTTTTTCCACCAGGAAGACAGGCACCGAAACAAAAGCCCACTTTCCTTTCTGAGGTCAGACTTTTAACGTATTTGGTTTTCTACTTGAACAGGCAAATGACTGATGGTGAAACATCAAACTTCCTCAAATTCACTGGGAAATAATGGGCGCTTTCCTCTATAAATGGCCAGCAAATTCCAGCTGGTATAATTTCAAACAAGAACTGGAGACAGAGGCCAGCCCGTGTTTGTGAGGCCGGAGAAAGCAGAGACAAGCCCTGCACTAGCACACATGATTTAAGCAGAAATCTATCACAGGCTTTGGATTTCATGTACCAGCTGCTGCTTTCAGGAGCCATCTGCTGCAGTTTCCTGCACACGAGCTTCCCCTGCAGCTGCAGTACTCCAGGAAAAGGCTCTCTCAGGCTGACAAGTGCCTTGAAGTGCATAAAGCCACCAAGCTACAGGGGGATTTCTTTACTAAGAACAAGAGTAAAACAATCCTGAGCTTCGTACTGAGCGTCTTCCCAGAGTTTGGTGCTTTAAGAGCTAAACCCACTCTTATGTGTCTTAAAATACGTATTTTAGGTTTAATTTTGAGTATATCCTTAGAAATTATGACATAAAATCACCAAACTTTCCACTGAGTTTTGGTTTAAAGTGTTAACTACGGTGTAAATTCTTGAGCGATGGCAGTATGAAATGATGCCTCAAACAGGGTGAGTACCAATAACCAGCCACTGCACTGGCTTTCCTGGCTCATTTCATGTTACCCTGCCATTTCCCATAGGATAATCCCCAATTTTCAGGAGGACATGTAAAAATAAGTCATCAATTTCTCTTGCTTCACTTTCAATGTCTATGACCTACTTACACAACTGAGTCCTCCTTGATTTTAGTTCCCAAGTGGCATTGCTTTGAAAGCTGCATTTAAACAGCACTTGGGTGATGAAGTACCCCCTAAAGAGTTAAGTGCAGAACCAAAAGAAATCACAAGATATTTAGATAGGCAGACAAAGAAACAAAATGCCTTCTCCATTGAGTAAGTAGGATAAGAATTGCAATTATAACAGTTTAACAAAGCATGGACAACAAAAAGTCCCATTACATCGTTCTCTCCTTATCCGTTTCTTCTACCCAGATATTTTAGGTGTTTTTTATATTCAGAAATGTTGTATTGCTGCTCATTTAGTGGCATTTATAGTAACAAACACAACCTTCTTCTTAACCTTCCTGTGCCTGCAATAATAATTCACTTACTGTCCATAGAAGTCCAGAAATCCTCAATGTATCTATTGGAAAAACTTATCTTCAACAACTACTTACGTGATTGAGACCATGACTGAAGCACAGACCGCATCTGTTTTCCCCACAATTCCACATTAAAAATGAACGTTGTTGCTCTGTGTTCAGGGTACTCTGCAGTTCAGACTGCATGTGGTTCATGGAAGGGACCTCAAGGTTGGAAGGGATCTCAAGGATCATCTGGGCCAACCTTTCTAGGCAAAGCATGACCCGGATTAGATGTCCCAGCACCCTATGCAGCTCAATCTTAACTGCCCAGCGCTGGGAATCACCACTTCCCTGCAGTGATTATTCCAGTGGCTAATTCTCACTGTGAAAACTCTCCTCTTTTGTTCCACACCTGGAGCAGGTACCACATGAAGTTCACCACAATCCATGGCACAGCTCTTGTGTGGTACCCTACAGACATCATCATCTAAAACATTCTGTGGTTTCTGCTGTAATTGTTCTTGTAGCATTAAATGCACCACAGAAACACTGTAGTGCACCCTGGGACAGACACATCATCCAGTCAATGAGGAACAGTCATGGAATGGTTTGGAAAGGACCATAAAGATCATCTAGTTCCAGCCCCCCTGCTATGAGCAGACACCTTTCATAGGTCACCCAATATAACTGCTTATATCTGCATCACCAAACTCCAAAAGGAGATAGCTCCTCCATCTCTTCAAAGCAGAGCCCACCCTCGTTTACCAACAGCAAGTTCCCACAGGACACTGAGTTTTCTCCATTACAGAATCAGAATAATTAGCCTGAAAGAACAGGGTTCCAACCCACACCATGCAGCACAAATCCTATACAAAATTAACCCTCAGATCTGTGCCTCATCTGCTTTGAACGAAGTACCATATGCACAAAAGCCCAAAGCATGCCTCTAATGTCATCAATATTTTTAGGAGCCACCTTAATGATCATAATGGTGGCTTTTTTAAACATACACAGAAGGGAAACAGGTTTGTGTTCCCTCCCCTATTTACCCATCTGATAATACTACTTATTGTAGAAGTCTACATTAGGGAAAATTAAGGCTTGGGCCTCTTGTAGCTGAGTTAAAAGCACAGATTCAGTATCAGGATAACATTCATTTGCCATCTGCCCTCAGCTGCTCCTCCCCTTCATCATCCAAGGTCACAGACTCTCTATTATCTAGAGGTGATCTTTGACATCTCTACCTAATTTTGGAAGCTCCTCTGTTAATAATAAGGGCATTAGGGATGGGGTGGGGGGAAATCAACTTGTGACGAGGCATTGTTAGGGACAGAATGACTAAAAATGATCCCTTCTGTCCGAGTGGGCTGATCTCCAGATGCCACTGCAATAGGCACTGCTGCCTCTCAGATCTTCCCTAAAGTAGGACTATACTCTTGGGAGCCATAGAATACTCAACCTACTAAGCGTGCCTTACTAACTGCTAATTTTATACTTACCCTCTCCGACAGAGTTTTGCTTTTCCAGGACAAATGAGGCCAAGCACCAACGTAAGCCTACCTTATTTTAGGCCTGATGCATGTGATTTACAACCTAATATAGTGATTAGAATGACATTTTGTTCAAGATTACTAACAAAGCCATATCCATGCATCCGTGCATGGAAACGTGTCCTGAGCATTTTACATTTCACATGTTGAATGAAGATTGATTCATAGATGACTGCAAGAAAGCTCACATCCACTATTCTCACTACCCCAACTGACAGGTGGAAGCTCTAAATCAAAGCAGCCAGCTTTTGCTTTGGCCTGAGCTTGGCTGACTGTTTCAGGGGTATTTAGGAAGAGGAGTAGGCTTTACATTCCTATCATACAGCACTGCTAGCAGAAAGCAGGCATTTGACACAGAACACTTGGAAGATATCAAAGGAGCTGCACAATTACAGAAGAAGCAACCTCAATAACAACAATGCCAGCATGGTTTTGAGAGCGTAAAACCTTTAGTTGAATAATGAGTACTTTATGAGGTGGTGCGATTTCAGCCAGAAACCAAACTCCATAAAGGATATCTCACTTCTATTAACTTCTGCAAGCTGTGAGGAGCAGATGACCTTCACTTTGATTTATAAATTGATCATGTTTTAAATACATACGTAGATATCTATATAAGCAGCTGCAATTCCTACATGTGTTACCGCTTCCCTGCAGGACACAGTTTATGAGTCAATCATGAACTCTTCCTTGGTTCGCTTTCTGTGTGCAACAGGCTGCCGCCATCAGGAAGGATGCCAACTGTTCTCCCTGTGTCCTCGATTCCCTTCAAAGCTCTTCCTGTCAAAGTCATTCGCTTTAGGTCTCCTAGTTTTATTAGGGTAGAAGAGGTGCTGTTATTTAATTAGGCTGAAGAGCATAATTCCCAGCCTGACTTCAAATTATATCTCATACACCGAAGCCTTAGAAAACTTTACTCATTAAGTTACTACAGTAATTGCCTGCACTTAAAATCTCCTATGTGTTGGGGACAGTGTTATAAAAATAAATGCATTTATCTGCCACAATATAAAAGAGAATTTTCATATCAGAAAATGCTTTTAAAGTGCTGACATTATCTTTACAGAAAACATCAAGACAGAGCAGAAAAGTGCCATTTGCCCACAGACACAAGGTCTCTTTCCTTAGAGCATTTTCCTGTTATTTTTCCTATTTTAAATGAAAACCGGTATCACTTTTTTCCTCTTTTCCTTCTAAAAACAGTGTTCTTATGAAAATGAACCTGTCTGGTGAAACACAGAATCCCTGTGGCACAGAATTCAGCTCATTTTGTGTGGAGCATCATTGATCTGCCCTAACTTTGAGACCATCCTCTCTGTTTGCAATTCTTTCTGTTGTGCATTACACAAACTTTGACTTGTTTTAAATAGCAAATACAAAACATGGCCCAGTCCTATGTTCTCCTTTATTATATATGTATGTGTGTGTATATATATATACATACATGCTTATACACATATACATATACATATATGTGTGTGTATATATATATATGTGCACATCCAGGGCAGCTCCACATTGCAGGCTAAATAAGGCAGCGTAAAGAAGAATTTTACACTGATAAAAACACCCTTTTCTTGCTCTTTGGTATCCAATAAACACCCCCCCAAATTACTTTAAGAGTCCCTGTTTGAAGCACAAGGACAGTGACAATGGAACAGCTGATGCCAAGAGCCGGGTTCCCCCTCTCCACCCCCCTATACAGATGCTTACTCCCTTTTCATCAAGGGATAAACCATCTCCAATTACTGGAGGCTAACATGTTATTGAAGGATAAATGTGTGCGGGCTCTTGTCCCACGATAAAAGGAAGGCAATTCAAGTAGCTTACGTCTGATTCTCATTATATGAGTGTTTTTCAAAGCTCTATCTTGATGTGAGATATGGCTTTCCTTCCTCACTCAGCCACTAAGGCAAAAGAGAGAAGCCTGTCGCCCTTATTTCCACCTCCCAACAGCCATATCAATGGAACACAGGGAAGGGAAGACACCCTCAATGAATGTCACCAACGCTTATTGAAAGCAACTGGAAATCGTCCCCCAAAGTACAAGAGAAACATGAAGTCTGATTTTCATTACTTGAAAACTCTGATTCTTTAATTCTCCTTTGGACCTCTATGCTTGTTTCCTCTTCAGAAATGGACAAAATTCATGGAGAAGACACAGATCTGCATTCTTCTGAGATGTACAAAACAACCCACAAGGACAAATGCAAAAGGTTACTGACAAACATGAACTGACAGTGTTTTTAACTCAGGAATCCTGTGTACTTCACGGTTAAGGTTTTGAGGAGGGGATTAGAGTTCACTTTGGTTCAGATGTGGCCATACAATACATCAGGACACAGCTGAAGGCTGGGACATAAAACCCACGCCATGAGCATCTGCCAACTGTGCAGGCAGCCATAAATCTGGGGTTTCCTGATTTGTGAACACTTGAACCTCCCAGCACTGGGTGGGATCCAATCTGCCTGATTTGGCTGAAACTGTAAGCACGTGGGGCCAGGGGAATAATAAAGACAGCGCTGCATCACCACCTAAATGCTCCATTGAATGGAAGACACCTCAGACTCACCTACTGCCTTTGACACCTTCCAAACAGCAGTAAAAGGTAAGACACAGTTCTAGCATTAGGCTGTTGATCAGAGCTCTCAATGGGAATGTAAAATGACATGTCCTGAACACCCATCTCCTCCAGTCAAAAGGGATGGACTAAGTGTCAGCCTCTCTACCCCATCTCAAAGCTGCAGCACAGCCTGAAACACAAGATGCATATAAGGAAAGGCTGAGAGAGCTGGGCTTTTTCAGCCCTCAGAAAACTCAGGCAAGACCTCATCACCATGTTCCAGTATTTAAAGGGTGGCTTCAAAGAATGCGGAGCCTCCCTTTTTACAAGGAGTCACATGGAAAAGACCAGGGGTGATGGGCACAAGTTATTCCTGGGGAGATTCCAACTGGACACAAGAGGGAAATTCTCCCCAAGGAAGTGCTGGACTCCCCAGCACTGGACGCTTTCAACACTCAGCTGGACAGGGTACTGGGCCATGCAATCTAGGTCATGCTTTGCCTAGACAGGTTGGCCCAGATGATCCTTGAGGTCCCTTCCAACCTGGATTCTGTGATTCTCTGCTTTGATGAACCACACGGTACCAGTATTAGTACAACTAACCCTGATGTTACACACAAGTTGTGTGGTTCCCCCCTCACACACACTAATGTTAATCCTTTGCTGTGCAGATTGCAATCCAGGGGCACTCTTACGAAAAGCCTCATTAAGTGCCCTGCTTTTACACTTCCAATTAGACCAGCTTACGCCCACTGCAGATGGCAGAACGACGGCCACCGATGACAAATGGCTGCACCCGCAGTCCTGCTCACAGATTCTTCACTTGTTCAGCAGTCTTGGAAATCAAGACTATCTAAACAAAAACCAGCTCACAGCATCTCTAAAACAGTGAAAATCAAGGGGAAAATGAAATACAACATTTCACATATTAAGCCCAAGCCGAGAAGACTGAGATGCTTGCACCAGTTTATCCAGGGCGATGCGCTCGGTGGAGTGAATGGGAGTAGTCATGCATGCGAAGTGAGAAACCTGCCAGTTTTCAGTTTAACAGCCTGGTAACTGTGGTTTGGGTTAACTGTATGAGTAAACCACGTCTGCTGACAGTGATTGAGGTAATGCTTTGTTATCTTTACAAACGTTCTGTGCTCTTCTGGAAGATGAAGATCACTTGAGGATTTAGTCTCTTACTCTAACTTGGCTTCTTTTCCGACAATACCACTGCTCTGCAGCGCACATTCAATAGAAAATCTCATTTTCTAAACCCCACAGACCATTCAGGGTGACACAGGTCACCAGATTTCTTTTCCTCCTCATGAACTCTTAATCTGATGCTATACATTTTTAATAAGCCAGACAACATGTGTTTAGATGTTATCAAGTTAGAAATAGGTTCTCGGCCTCATCTCGAAAGACTTAGCCATGGGCAGCATCTGGTCCTCTAAATCTCCTATTTTCTCTCTTATAATACGTGACACAGCAATGTATTCGACTTCTACTTACACCCACAATTTGATTACAGAATGTTATTCTGTCAGAGTTCTATAACTAAGTCCTATGTTCATTATCTAATGTGGTTATTTCTGTGCAGAAAGCTTGTGATACCCATGTGTGCACGTATGATCATAGAAGCATAGAATAGTTAGGGTTGGAAAGAACCTTAAGATCATCTAGTTCCACCCCCCCATACATTCTGCTGTTCTTGCCTCTGTACAACACGATGTTTCTGAGAGCTGTGGGCAGCAAAGAGGATGTTAAAATGCTGCCGGAATGACAATGAGACGGAATGGGAAAAATCATCTTTCCCTGGTTTTCCACATCCCCCCCCCCGTTGTCACTCTGTTTTATAATGCAGTGTTACCGCTCAAATCCATTTCCTGCTGCCTTCTCTTGAGTCAGTGGTGTTGCCTTAACGCTGCATCAGAGAAAAGTCATTTTTTTCCTAATATATTCAAGAGGCCAAGTGAGACTTCTGGAGCAAAACAGTCATGGACAAAGAATGACAGCTCTGGAAATGTGTGTGCCTCATTTCCATGACAATGGAGACCCAAATACTTCCTAGCAAAAAGAACAGTGACTTTTGAAGAACTGCATTTAGAAATACTTAAGGGTAAGGCGGAGGAGAAAGGGGAAGTGAAACAAAAATGTGTGCAAGGAGACAAGAACCTCTGATTTTCCTTATGGAACAGAAGCAGGATTCAGGGCATCATCACATACTTGCAGCTCTCGCCTTTGCATGTCAGTTCCTGATGACCTTCTAAGCCTTTCTGCTATTCTGAGCCATTTGGGTCTATTTCTCATCATTTCCCCCAATTTAGTAAAAATGTGCTTCTCACAAAACGTTAAAAAACATCCCTCTGGCAATTTAAATTCTTTGCTTAAAAAAGTAGTTCTCTGAGGCACAAATGAGAGGATGCTGCAGGAAGCTTCCCAGCTATTGAGTAATGATAGAGTGCAGCAAATCGTTCTGTAAGTCATCACTCACTTTTGTATCATGGGAAACACAAATCATAGAACCCCACACTGGTCTGGGTTGGAAGGGACCTTAAAGCTCATCCAGTTCCAACCCCTGCCACGGGCAGGGACACCTTCCACTAGAGCAGCTTGCTCCAAGCCCCTGTGTCCAACCTGGCCTTGAACACTGCCAGGGATGGGGCAGCCACAGCTTCTCTGGGCACCCTGTGCCAGCGCCTCAGCACCCTCACAGGGAAGAGCTTCTTCCTAATACCTAACTTAAATCTCCCCTCCTTCAGCACAAAGCCATTCCCCCTTGTTCTATCACTATAAAATCTATGTTTAAAGCCAGTATGAAGAAAGTCACTTGCTGCTAAAGTGAAAGGGAACAGGATTTTGTGGTTTCTGCAAGAACCCCTGGCAGTACTAGAAAGTTGCCAAAATCCAGATATTTTTAGGTTGAAACAGTGTATCACCCAGATCTAAGATGCTACATCCAGAGAATCACTGCACTGCAATTGTCTCCTCAGAGGTCAACTCTGTCATACATCAATACAAAACCTTCATCACACATTCAAGAAATCAAGTCATCTACCTAAAGCAGGTGTGTTTGTGCACAGTAAGGGCTGGAAGACATTAAAGAAACGAGTATGAGCACGTTAGTGGATATATTCTGCTTTCAGATGAAGTAATGTGAAATTCATCAGAAATATTGGTTCCTCATCTGCAAGCGTGTCTGCTCACAAGGGCGGAAGGGTGCCACACTTTGGACCAGCTCCAGTTACAGCCTAATTTTAGTGGGTGTTGCTCAAGAATCATGGTTTATTCACGGTTTATTCATCCCAAACAAGCAATCCAGGATCAGGGTATTTTTGAGTGACGCAGAGACACAACAAAAAGGAGTCACAGGAACAGTTTTCTTTGGTGGAGGAAGCCTTTGGTACCTGAGTAGCATTATCGCCATGTCATTTGTTGTTCCTTGACACAACAAAATGCATCAGGTATTATAAAAATAGAAACTAAATCCTATTTCAAACCTAAACTCCAGAGCTTTCCTGGTGTAGTTCATGAGCTCTGCCATTTAAGCTGACAACACTGCCCTGCTTCTCATTCCTACCTTATTCCACCTCTACCACGACAATACTCTAGAAAATGACTCCTTTAAATAATCCAGATTACAACTAATCCTCCATATAGTTTTGCTTAAAACTGTGACAAAAAAACCTCTATCTGGTTCAATTTGTCTCCATTAGTAACACAAACTGTTTCTTAACAACACTGCAGCATAAGAACATCAACACCATACCACACAGAGCAGGAAAGACCCACCTAACAAGTAGGAAATAAGTAATAGGTTGGAATTTTCACAGATGCATGGATTCTTAAAAGTCTATTCTTATGGAGTACTACAACCATCCTAGTCCAGACTCCTCTAAAAGATACCTGCATGAAGCTGTACTTGGAGCTTCCCAGTCTAAAAGCAGATTTGAAGTATTTAAGTGAACAAAAGTATGATTTAGGTCCTTAATATACAGAGACTTTTACTATTCTGTAGTTTTACTAATCAGTAACCAATACTCAAAGCATGAAAGTAACCTCAAGAGTGAAAAAAAACATGTTTTCATTGTAATTCCAATGAATTCTAGTGAAACTGCCCACTTCTTCACGCTGGCAATAATAAAGGGTGAAATAACAATAAGAAGTCAGCTGAACAAGAGTAACTTTGATCTGAGTAAAGAAGGCAACTGCAGAATTAGCTTGGCTTTGGGGAACATTCCTCATCACTTCTGAAGAAGGATGCCATGGGCTTCCTGCCCTTTCTGCTTCATATATGCAACCCTGAATCTACTCTGTCTCTGCAGTTATGTTCTCTGCATAAACAAATCCAGAACTTGTCAAATCCAGCAAAGTCATCCCAAACCCCACCAAATTCAGGAATAGCAGAACTGAACATACCTGCTGATAGAAAAAATTTAGAGTTGGTTTGTCCTCAGTGAACTGGTTTAGAAAACCTTTTGGCAAGTATCGAATTCTCAATTCATATCTGGAAAGCAAGAAAAAGAGAATTAAGCAGGGCAGACAGAAAGAGTAACTGAGATTACCTCTCACATAAAGCACTTCTTCAAACACTTAAAAATAAGGATCAAATCAAAATAAAGCCAGAAAACTAAAAGGAAAATCCCTCTGACTACTCGGAGAACTCAACTGGAATGTAGTATCCGACATTTCATAAAGATGCCTGCAAAGGACCTCTGTCATCACCTTCTCAAAGGTCCAGGGAGGACTGAAGAATCAAATCTTGAAGCAGATAACAACCAGGTTCAGATCCATGGGAAGAGAGACCTCAATTAGGCAGTGATAGCAGATAAGTTGCCATAACCACTGATATGACCCCATACAAATGCTTTTCTCCTTGGTTATGACAAGCATGGTACTTAACACCACAAATCCTGCAGTTGCAAGTAAGAGTAGCAATCAGTGTTATTCACCAGGAGCCACATCCTACAGACAAAACCAGGGCTTACTCAAAGAACACAGAATCCCAGACTGGTTTGTGTTGGAAGGGACCTTAAAGCTCATCCAGTTCCAACCCCTGCCACGGGCAGGGACACCTTCCACTAGAGCAGCTTGCTCCAAGCCCCTTTGTCCAACCTGGCCTTGAACACTGCCAGGGATGGGGCAGCCACAGCTTCTCTGGGCACCCTGTGCCAGCACCTCAGCACCCTCACAGGAAGAGCTTCTGCCTAAGAGCTCATCTCAGTCTCCCCTCTGGCAGGTTAAAGCCATTCCCCTTGGCCTGTCCCTACAGGCCCTTGTCCAAAGCCCCTCTCCAGGTTTCCTGCAGCCCCTTTAGGCACTGGAACTGCTCTAAGGTCTCCCCTTCAGGAGCCTTCTCTTCTCCAGGCTGACCCAGCCCAGCTCTCTCAGCCTGGCTCCAGAGCAGAGCTCCAGCCCTCACAGCATCTCCGTAGCCCTCTTATGTTTGGGACAACATGACCCTACTCCTTCTCTGATCAAGTGCTGTAATATTCACCTCTGAACTGTTCCAGAAGGAATTTCTCTGTACGAAGGTTTCCTACTTCCTTATTCATCATCAAGATGTATGCAAAGGCTGAGCAAACCAGTTTTTGATGTGACAGTCCTATTTTTCAAGTTAACAGTACACCACAGAGTGAAGGAGATTCAGAACTGGCCTTGATCCATGACCTGTTCCAAACTTCTACTGCTTCTCAAACCCTAAACTTCTGCTTCCAACCCTCAAATTTATTACTATTGCTTATCCTGTGGTAACAGCCCACAATGTTTGACACACACTGCACGCTTCCTCCTCTAACACATTCCTGCCATGAAGCACCGATAACAAATGTCCTCATCCCTTTGGGTGTGCCAGTACAGTATCGGAAGCATGAAACTCTTTACAGCCCTACCCAAAAATAAGTCTATTTAACAAGCTCCTCAGGATGGTAAGAACAAATACTGCAACATTTCAATCTGTTGGTTTTAGCAGGCCTTCAGCAAGTGGTTTGGCTGCCTGCAATCAAAGACTTATATGGGGATTTGATAGGAAGTTACTAGGAGTTGCTGCTGCTGAAGATTCCACTGCAACAGGAGCTGCGGTATCCTCTGCTTTGAAGCCACTGGAAATATACTGGCTCAATAGAAATCACTGGAAAAAGGGAATTCAGAAACTGCAAACAGACACACACACTGTGTACAAACCAGGGAACATTATTCCATGCATGGCAGGATTATTTCATCAAGAAAACTGCACGTTCAGTCTTCTTGTGCACAGAAAACATGCTCTTGAACTAAAGCCTTTGGACTGTAGGAGGTACGAGAGAGGTGGAGAACACCCGAGAGACTGAGATTGAACATAAGAAAGAAATTTGTTACTGTGAGGGTGCTGAGGTGCTGGCACAGGGTGCCCAGAGAAGCTGTGGCTGCCCCATCCCTGGCAGTGTTCAAGGCCAGGTTGGACACAGGGGCTTGGAGCAAGCTGCTCTAGTGGAAGGTGTCCCTGCCCGTAGCAGGGGTTGGAACTGGATGATCTTACATAGAGCACACAAACTGTCTCAGTCACCCTGATCTAGTCCATGATACTTGAATCCTGTGTTCAGTTCTAGGCCCCTCACTACAAAAGAGACACTGAGGTGCTGGAGCAGGGCCAGAGAAGGGCAACGGAGCTGGTGCAGGGCCTGGAGCACAAGTGTGATGGGGAACGGCTGAGGGACCCGGGGGGGGGGGGGGGGGGGTTCAGTCCGAAGAAGAGAAGGCTCAGGGGGAACCTTATTGCTCTCTACAACTGCCTGAGAGGATGGAGAGAGGGCGGTTGGTCTCTTCTCCCAAGTAACAAGCAATAGGACAAGAGGAAAGGGCCTCAAGCTGCACCAGGGGAGGTTTAGATTGGATGTTAGGAAAATCTTCTTCCCCAGAAGGGCTGTCCAGCATTGGAACAGGCTGCCCAGGCCAGTGGTGGAGTCACCCTCCCTGGAGATATTTAAGAGGTGCAGATGTGATGCTGAGGGACAGACATGGTTTAGTGGTGGACTTGGCAGTGCTGGGTTAACAGTGGGACTTGCTCTTAAGGATCTTTTCCAACCTAAATGATTCTATGATCCTAGGATGTCAACTGCCTTTTCTCTTGGGAATAAAGAAAACATGGGAAAAGCACTCTTCCTCCTTTACAGGGACTTGTCTTCTTAACTGAGGAGCCATAATAAGAAGCACTGCTTTCTGCAACAGGATCTCCTGAGAAACAAGGTAGGGCCAAGCAGTTTGGCTGTTGGCTGAGAGTCACTGAGAGTGACCTTCATTACCCATTAATAACCTGAGCTTTGCCTATGCCTATGGGAATGAAGAAGCTGACTTCCAAAGGTCAACTCAAGGATGGGCTTGATTTTAATTTCCTCTAAATCCCGTCTTTGAAATGCAGGCAAGTGATGAGGATCGACGAGTCCCTTTCTCACAGACCAGGTCTGCCTTCTGAGCAAGTATCCCAGCTGATGATCCCCTACGGTTGAGAGAACTATGACTGGAAGACTACTATTCTACTTACTGCTCTGCGTCTGCACCAGACCACATAAGCAGTCAGACACACACTTAGTTGTTAAAGCCAGAAGGATTATCCAACTATTGAGAGATGCTGCCTACAGGATTCCCACTGAAAGTCCTCTGGAGACCTGGGATCTGTACTCTGCTGCAGTTACACCATGACACAGTCCCTTTTCATTCCCTCTGGAGCTGGCACCCCACTATTTCTTGGTCACTACAGCCCAGGCTCACACTGCAAGAACTGGATTCAGGAGAGCATCACTTTGTAGACCATCCTTGCACCTATGCAAAGAACTGTTCCAAGAGACCCAGGAACATGCTGGAGCATGCATCCTCTTGTGCTTCCTTTCCAGTGTCAGGGTCATTAAAGCCCAGTAAGACCTGGAATCACTGATCTGGAGACTTCCTTGGATTGCTTAAAGAACACTTGGTCCACTTGCTTACCCTGGTTACAGGTTCTTCATCTCCCACCTATACCAAGTAGCCTCTCCTCTGACCATCACCCACAAAGGCTCACTCAACCTGCTGCACATCCCCCAGAGGAGCTCCATCCACACAACAACCTTCTGAAAGGCACTGAAAGAAATTATCTCACCAGTCCCAAGCACACAGGTCGCTTCCAGCAGGTTCCGATTCAGTTCACATCAACAGTTAAGTAATGAGAAAGGAGAAAATGGGAACAAAAAGGGCAGACAAAGGAAGAGCCTTGTGTGAGTGTAATGAACTGAATCAGCTTGCTGAAGGATTAGATGAGCATTAAGGCTCAAAGAAGAAAAGGACTGCATAACTGGAAGCAAAAGAGGGGAGAAGTCACACTGTGGAGGAAAAGAGGTACAGAGCTGTAAGATCAGCTTAACTCACTGAATCATTCTGCAGGTGGTCTGGGCTTTGTGCCAGTGCCAAGGCATTTGTATTGCAGCTATTGAAACTTATAGTAGGGGACTGCTAAGGACTGGGACGGGACACCTGCTACCTGTTAGAGCCAAAGCATGAATGTCACCTGGTTACAAGGACCTGCACTGTCTACAAAGCTAACAGACAGTGTCTACCCCTTGGGGAACACAGAGAGCTCTAACACATACAACGTGTTACTTGAACATCTTGGGATTTCCATGGGACAAAGACGACCAGCAAACAGAATGGTGCTGGGGCACACATCATCTTTAGAGACACCTGTGACTGCTGTTTAAGGCTCTGTACTATAAAAAATGATGAGAGTTGATGCTATTTCAGATTTAAGAGTCCCACATCCTGCTACCCCTGGTTCACCTAACAGTACAGAGGTGAAGATGAAGGGATGAAGGCTCTTTCCCGTTCCCCCCCCCCCAATGCCCTTGAAAGCATCCAATCATTAAAACTATTAATACTACTATAAGAGGAAGCTTTTCATCAGGAAGTGAGTTTAACACTTGCCTTGCAAGCATAAACACAAAGAGGAAACCTGAAGCAAACAAATCCACTCCGTTTATTGCCTTAAATGAAATTTAAAATGAAATTAAGAAAGCCCTGGGATTTTGTTTGCATTTCACTTGTCATCTGGGATCACCTCACATGCACAGGTATCACTACAGGCAAATGCTTAAGGAACATTTACAAGTTTATTCTATCACAAGAGAACCCAACAGCAGCACTGTTGCTGGACTTCAGTGATGAGTGACACCCTCAGATGGCATTGGGAAGACTATGGTTATTCTAAAGCAATTGCATGGAATTACACTCGAATTCTTCTGGAGTGCTAAATCCTGCTTAACTCAAAGAAGTGAGACAGCATTACCCAACATGACACAAACCACAGCAGACTCCAGAACACTTATTTCCTGGTCAAACCAAGAGGTTCCAATAACCGTAACTCTGAGCATTTTTCCACCACGATTTAGATGCATTTGGAATGTTCTGATGTTGGATGGAATTATCTTCATTGCCAGAGAACAAAATAAAATGGAAGAAGGATATTGGGTTTAATCCAGTTAAGAAGCACAAACATCCCTGAAGTAAATGTACAGTGAAGGCAGGCACAGTCAATGAAAGGTTTCTGTCTGACCTTTAGTGCCAATCTTTCTTCTTGGTAGGAAAAGGTAATATTAGTAGTACAGATTGTGATTTAAAACAAACAAAAAAGCACCAGAAGATAGTTCAGCCCTTTGCTATCTCCTGCAAAATACAGGTCTTTTTACAGCAAGAAGGTCAGAGTGCTATGTAAAAGCAAATGTGAGGATGGGGGAAAAAAGACTTCCCATAAGCAGTGATTTCCTGTTCATCTTTTGCAATGTAACTGAGGTTACCACTGGCAAAGCTGAATCCCAAGTGCTCCTCAAACTGAACTGTTTGCCATAGGAAGTGAAGTGACAGAATTTGGGGTGACCTTGCCCTCAAGTCATAGAACCCCAGACTGGTTTGGGTTGGAAGGGACCATAAAGCTCATCCAGTTCTAATCCCCTGCCACGGGCAGGGACACTTTCCACTAGAGCAGCTTGCTCCAAGCCCCTGTGTCCAGCCTGGCCTTGAACACTGCCAGGGATGGGGCAGCCACAGCTTCTCTGGGTGACCTGTTCACTGTTATTTAACCTTCCTAAACTCTAACTACAGCCATGTGATCTGAAGCAGAGTCATATCCCTGTATCTCCCCTTTGCTAGCTCATCCTTGGCAGTTTATAAACTGTACAGCATCAAACAAAAGCTGCCTATGAAGAGGAGATTGATTTTACTCTGGTAGCTTTTTACGTACAACCTACTGACAATCAGTGTAACTTCCAGTACCTGGATGAGTGCAGGAGAAGGGCTGAGATCTGAGTTCTGAACACTGTGAATACACAGCCCTTTGAATTTAGATGACTAAAAAACCCCCAAACAAATCACATAAGAGGCAGTTACTGCTTTATTAAAACTATAGGAAGCTTTTAATGTAAGAACCATTCCAAGACTTCGCCCCCTTTACTAATCTAAATATTTTTACAAGGACTGTCATATGATCTTAAACACTCTGTGTTATGGTATTACAAATATGACAGCGGTGTTTTGATTACGCACAGCAAATCTCTATGGGTTTAAAAGGTATGTCAGGCTGCGTACATGTGATAAAACATTAAATGACACCCTGGAAAGGTACTGAATAATTTACAGCTTATCATAGCTCTTTCCTGAGTATTTATACAATTCCTTTGCACAAACTTCAAAACAATAGCAAACTCTGCTTGTAAAACTGATTTAACTTGGTTCTGTAATGTGTATAATGCAAGTTGCAATGGCACATATAAATGGAACTGACACTTGTACACTATGGAACAAATGTCCACAGCATAAATTATTTATACCTTACATGCAGCACTACTATCATGGAAAGGATTCCTGGATTCTCTAATTTACTGGATTATTGATGAAAAATTTCTTGTGAGATACAGAAGGGAAAATACTGATGCACATCCCACAACCAATAAAATGTAGCATGGACAGAAGAGAATGTGCAACATGAAGATGACTCAGAAGGCTGCTTGGGGACCTCAGAGCAGCTTCCAGTGTCTGAAGGGGGCTACAAGGATGCTGGGAAGAGACTTTTCATCAGGGACTGCAGTGATAGGACAAGGGGTGATGGGTTCAAACTGAAACAATTCAGTTAGATACAAGGAAGAAGTTCCTTATTGTGAGGGCAGTGAGGCGCTGGCACAGAGAAGCTGTGGCTGCCCCATCCCTGGCAGTGTTCAAGGCCAGGTGAGACAGAGCCTTGGGTGACATGGTTTAGTGTGAGGTGTCCCTGCCCATGGCAGGCAGTTGGAACTGGATGATCTTAAGCTCCTTTCCAACCCAAACCATTCTATGATTTCTGTTCCTACATTATGCCTCCTCTAAATCCCAAGTTACCCTTATCTGTTCTCTTCAGTTTGCAGGAAGCTCCTTTCAACAACAAAAACCCTTTAAAAGAATCCCATCACCACTTACACCTTTGTGATAAGTTTGGTGGTTTTCTTGGTTTTCTCCCCCCCCCCCTTCCACCACAAGTAGATTTTTCTTTGTGAAGCAATTAGAGTTTTATTACAAGGAAAAAGACTTCAATGACTCCGTTTTGACACTGAACAGATTTGTAGCCTTACTTCCATTCCTCTGAAGGGTGGGCTAGTTCAAACTTCTCTCTCACATTGGATACCCCCATGTCCAAGTGTAGCCAGTGAACCTCCTCAGACTGCAGGTGACTGAGCCGTAGCCCATAGCAGCCCACATTTTTCACTTTTTGACTGTCCACGATCTTCTGAATTATGCCCTAAAACAGAGAAACACACACTTTTACCATGTGAAATATTACCATGGAATAACTCCTACAAAACACTAAGCAATAAATCAGGTAGCAGCCTGAGTAAGAACACCAAACATGTGCCACTGTAAGCTGCTATTTCAGACAAGCATTTACAAGCTCCGACGTTTTCCCAGCATGGCTCCACAAAGCAGCAGTAAACACATTTCCATTCATCTTCAGAGAATTAAGCTGCTTTTTCCTCTATGTAAAATAGAATAATATAAAAGCCAATATATAAAAGTACATTTGAGGAAGAAAGCAAGATGTATTTGTTCAAAAAACCCCACATCCAGCCCTTTTAGGAATTCCCTATCTACAAATGGAAAATCATCTCAGACTTTCATCCTATTTAATGCCCCAGCAGCAGGATTTGGTCAGTCACATCACAGCCCCTTGGTTTCCTTCCTCCTCATCCCCCATCTCATTTTCTCCCGAGACTCAGCACAGATCCCTTATAAAAGGAGGCAAGCAACAATTATTTGGGCAGATTCTCAAACAAAACCAATGTCCCACTTGTTTGCTCTGTGATAAATCTCAGTGTTTGAGGCTCTCTGCTCAAGAAAGGAACCTTTAGAACGAATGACAACACTTTGCTGTTTCCCATCCGTGTCAGAAAGCTCCAACACGCAGTAACTAAAATTGAGATGAGTTACTGGATCGTGGATTAGCAAGGTGCAGCCTGCCAGGCTGTCCTCCTCTTAGCCACATTAGAAAGCCAGCAGGCGATCAGAGCGGCTGCCTACAACCCCAAGGAGACAAGGCTTGTCTCTGCAAGGCAGCACATCCCCATCACTGCACAGTTCAGAGCTCAGCAGGAGCATGGGCTATCACTGCTCCCAGACACTGCTTCCTTCAGGAGTTCAGAGTCCTTTGCTTCCGACCCTGTAATGGCCTGAAAGAGCTCATGTGGGAGTGTGTAAGGTTGGACTTGATGACCTTAGGGGTCTTTTCCAACTGAGTTGATTCTGTGTATAAGCATACATATAATACACAAGCACACATATACACACAGATGCACGAGCTGATGATTCTTGCACTGAATTTCAGGCCACATCAACATCGTGCCAGTGTAAGTACTAAAGGAGCCAGATTCGGGCTCCCGGAGTGAGCGAGGCAAAAGGTTTTTTTACAGCATGAAACTGTTTCCCCAAGTTCATGATTTCATATCCCAAAGGAATTGTTACAGACCCCAATTCTGCAAAGAAAGCAAGCAGAAAACCGCAAAAGAGACGAAGGAAGCACTAAATCTGACTAGAGGGGGAAGATGACACATGTAGGAGGGGAATCGTGCTTCTGGTGAGGCGAGAGCGAGCTGTTAGATCAGCTCACACGTCTTCTCCAACTGCAATCTTTAAATAATCTTGCAGTAGCAACACAGTGAAATGTACAGAAACAATAAAGATTCTCCAGAAGGGAGCACAACCTGTGTTCAGTAAGTTCACAGAGTCTGAATCCAAAGAGGTTCCATCAAGCCCAGCACCCTGCCTCCAACAGCAGTGGCCTGAGCATCCTCAGAAGCATCATTTTTGTGGGTACCACTGTGTCTCCCAGCACCCTTTGTCTTCATTCGTGTCCAGAAGCTGGACATCCACTGCCAAGCGACGGCGAGCCCAAACTTGGAAGATGGACACAAACAGCAAAGCACACAGGATGCATGTGGAAGACTATGTCTGGCATGTGGCAGGGAGACTTAGGATAGCATGGATTAGGTTGGAAGGGACCTTAAAGCTCATCCAGTTCCAACCCCCTGCCACGGGCAGGGACACCTTCCACTAGAGCAGCTTGCTCCAAGCCCCTGTGTCCAACCTGGCCTTGAACACTGCCAGGGATGGGGCAGCCACAGCTTCTCTGGGCACCCTGTGCCAGCGCCTCAGCACCCTCACAGGGAAGAGCTTCTGCCTAAGAGCTCATCTCAGTCTCCCCTCTGGCAGGTTAAAGCCATTCCTCTTGTCCTGTCCCTACAGGCCCTTGTCCAAAGCCCCTCTCCTGGTTTCTTGTAGCCCCTTGAGGCACTGGAGCTTCTGTAAGGTCTCCCCAGAGCCCTTCTGCGGAACAAACACCCTAAGGGGCTTCTCTTCATTTTCATTTAAGAGCTGATTCCAGATAGCAACAAACCACAGCCAGAACCTAAACCTGATGGAATAAGCCAGTGTGGAGATTAACACACTCAGAACAGCTGCTCTGCAGGGGAAGCCTCTCAAGTGAAACATCTATCCACTTATTTCCTTTTAATTAACAAACCAGAGAATTTGGGTGTTAGAAGATTTGAAGCCACACCTTCTATCAGCATCAACCAGCACCACACCAGTGGGTTCCTTCAGCAACAGGAACTCACAGCAGAGGAAGTGCAGCTTATAAACAGTTCCCATGCAGCGGGACAGGGTTTATCTGGCGGCTATTCCCAAACAGCACAGGATTAATGTCCAAGACCTGCACTGGCACCACAGCCACAATCAGGTCAGTAACTCCAATGGGGTGGTAAACAACACATTGAGTCTCCTCGTGTTTTGGACAGGCTCCACAGAGCAAGCAGAGCATCAAACAAAACCACTGCCATCCCTCCAGGATGGCTGACAGCTTCTCTTGTCTTTCATGGCCACAACATGAGGAGCCCTGCCAGAAGCATGCCTGATGTTCCTTGGGGTAGTGATCAGAATGCTTAATCAGCCGTCTGCAGCCAGCTGAACTGCTTAACCACTGCACAACAGTGACTAAGATCCTGCCGGGACGTGCCATGATGATCCTTTAACTGGAAGCACAGCTAAAGAAACCTGCAGTCTCTGCAGACCCCACTACAACCAGCCCTGTAGCTCAGGAAGCTCCTCAGATGCACTCTTGAGCAGGGGAAAAGCAGGTAAGGAACACCAAAGTTTCAACCTGGATTACAAACTTGACTCCAGCAGAAGCCTCCTCCAGATTTCACTTTGGACATATGCAAGATACCCACACGAATATCAGTTTCCATGAGGAGTTTTCATGTCTCTGTTGTCATAAACACCCTCCAACTGTAAGGAAGTCGCACCACGATCTGCCCATTGAGGGCTGTTGCCTGTAATCACATTAACTTTCATTAGGTTTCCAGAGCTAACATGTACATCCTGACCATAAAATAGGCTGTACAGCTGAGCAGAAGAGAATGGGAAGTCCTCAGAGGAAGTTCTATCACTAATAGGGAAGTGATGGGTCCCCTTTCCCTCCCTTTAATCCCCATAAAGCTTTTCAATAGCTAGAAACCTGGTTAGCGCTCATTCCTCCCCATTTGTCTGAAGAACCCACATATATTCAACACAGCTCATTTTAAAACCAGATTAATATTTGTCCTCAATTAGCAGAATGTGCCCCAAAATAGAATTTCCAGCACAGTTTGTTCAGGAGGCTGCTGACAAATCAAGACAAGAGAAAGGCCGAAAGGCACCAGATCCCCTGTGCTCTTCCTGCATGTATCAGCAATACCTTGTGCTTCTGTAACTGAGGGGAAATGAACTGCTTGCTTGTAAATTAACAAAGCTGATGTGCTACAGTGAGTGAACTGAAGTTGGAATATATAATCCCAGTGTGACTGTAAACCTCATTTCCCTATTTAGTAGGAAGGAGAAAGTGTCTTGCACTAGGAAAAGTCTCTAAGTAGCACTTCTGACACAAGACGCTGTGTTGAAGTTTGTCAAGCACTTCAAATATGGCAAATGCTATTTATATATCAAGTATATAATCCTGGGTGTTATTATATGGGGAGCTTAAATGAAAAGCTGGACACAAGTAAACTATAAAGCTCTGATGCAAATGGATTTACAATTTCCATGAAGGAAAGCTCTAGCATCCCCTCACAGCACTAAAGGGCAGGTTGTCATCTGATGAGCCCATGTCTGACATTCAAAGAGAAAGGCCCACATCCCTCCTCTTCTCATTCTTGTGCTACTTCCTCTCTCCTGCACTGATCCAGCGAACACATTTGTGCACGTTGATCTAGCCCTTCCGAGTAACTGCCCCCAGTTTATACAGTGGGCATGACGTGCTGTGGTATGGAATACCTCTTTGGTCAGTTTGGGTCAGGTGTCCTGTCTTTGCTTCCTCCCGGCTTCTCCTCCTCCCTGGCAGAGCATGAGGCTTACAAAGTCCTTGGTCAAGGTAAACATTACTGAGCAGCAACTAAAAACATCGGTGTTATCAGCGCTGTTCCCAGCCTGAAAGTCAAAACCACAGCACTGCACCAGCTACCAAGAAGGAGAAAAATGACTGCTACTGCTGAACCCAGGACACTCATACAATAAACAAGACTGGGGAACGGATCCAGCTGAACAAGAACTCTGCCACTGAAGCCCCACAACAAGTATGTATTGAAACTATAGCCTGAAAACACCTTATTCTGGTGCCTGGGATTTTGTCACCATGCAACACCATCAACTCAAGCAACACATCCACAGAAGTGCCTCAGTGTCTCTGTCGCTTAAGCCATACACAGATCTGTCACCCAAAGCACCTCTCCACACTCACTCGTAATTCCACAGGGAACCTCCAAGCACACACTGAGAGCACTGGTGGAGCAGAGCTGGAGCAGCATTCCAGCCTTCTCAGGTGAATCAGCACTTTTGTGATCCTACTGCACACTTCCCAAATAACAGTACTTTAAATGCTGACAATTTCAGAAGCTTTACATCAAGAACCCACTAGAAATTGATAGAATCCCAGAATGGTTTGAGCTGGAAGGGACCTTAAAGCTCATCCAGTTCCAACCCCTGCCACAGGCAGGGACACCTTCCACTAGAGCAGCTTGCTCCAAGCCCCTGTGTCCAACCTGGCCTTGAGCACTGCCAGGGATGGGGCAGCCACAGCTTCTCTGGGCACCCTGTGCCAGCACCTCAGCACCCTCACAGGTCAGAGCTTCTGCCAAAGATCTAATCTAAATCTGCCCCCTTTCAGCTTAATGCCATTTCCCCTTGCCCTGTCACTACATTCCCTTGTAAAAAGTCCCCTATCCTTGCAAAGTCTGAGAGCTCCCCTGGATCCAGCACTTGCATGGTTAAACGCTAATGGAGGATGTGCTGTTGACTTGAAGCCATCCACAGATCCAGGTGCTACGTTATTTCAGATGTGTGTCTCATCCGAGGATATCAAGAGTATTTTGCACAAGCATTCTAAAGACCAAAGGTGGTTTTTGTCAGTTAGAATTAGATTATCACAAGACCATATACCTTCTGGCTTGATACTGATTACAGTTGCAGGTCCATAGGTTTGAGTTCTTGGTACTCAGAAGTTCTCAGAAGGGAGGCACGTATTTAATAACAACACAGTCAGTGCTCTCAGTGACTGAGGTCAGGCTGACAAACCTCTTGCCCTTTGTCAAGACAGGCAATGTCCTTCTCGAGCAATGTTTGGAAAGCAGGAATGCTGCAGTGGATGCTGAGGGATGCTCACAAATCAGGCTTTAATACCTTATTCCCTCAGCAGCACTGCAGTGCCAGCAGGAACAGGTTATTTCCTTTCTTCCTGCAGTGTTCTCAACTGTGTCAGTCTGCAAGAGGATGCAGGTAACAAGAATGCAGAACTGATCTGGATTAAGAGCAACGCTAAGACAATCATTCATTTTACGTTGGACTGAGGTTGCCAAACAGTCACACCACCTATGCCAGTACAGCTAAGGTCACAGCATGAGCAAACAAACAGCAAGAAGGAAGCTGGCATGGGTGCCAGAAGACAGCTTGTCTAATAGGGCATCATTTGAACTGTGGAGTCTGTTTCCATTCCTCCACTGCAAACTGGATCTCCAAATACTGAGGTCTCCTGTATTGCTGGATAAAAGTACAGCAACATGATGGGGCTTGAAGAGAGGCAAACAGGAAAGAACAACAAATCCTAACACAGTAATGCAGCTCAATAAACTGCTTTAGTGACGTCTTGGCTGAATATGATTCAGGCCTTCGCACAGAATCAGTTGGAATTCCATGAGAAGGGCTGAAGCGCATTCAGGATTCAAGGTGCTCCAAGCCCCTGTGTCCAACCTGGCCTTGAACACTGCCAGGGATGGGGCAGCCACAGCTTCTCTGGGCACCCTGTGCCAGCGCCTCAGTACCCTCACAGGGAAGAGTTCTCTCCCTCATAATTCCTTCTCCTCCCACGAAGTTCCAGTTTGGAATGCACAGTCTTCCAATCCCACATCCATGCCTTCTACCTATGAAAAATAAGACTCTGCAGATGAGTAGGGAAACTGATGAAACTGCTCTGGTCTTTGCCCATGATGCCGAGATGGGACACAGGCAAGTCATGCCCCTTGACTTCAAATTTAAATGAGATATATCCTTAGCTAAGGATGTTCTTTTTTTCCTTCTGCTTTTTGAGCTTATTCTGTCAGCATTCAAGAAGCCACCATGTCAGGGTGCTACTGCAGAGAAAGGGGGGAAAAGACATCTGAATGATGAACAGGTTAAGAGGGCACTGGACACTGCATTTTATGTGTGAAAGGGTTCTGACCATGCTTCTCTCCAACTCCAGAGGTAAGGACAAAGCTGGCAGCTGAAGTTTTAATGCCATCTCTATCTGTTCATGTTTTAGACAGAACTGGAAGAAAATCAACCTGTGTGTGATTCAAGGTATGACACACGTCTGGTAATAGCCTACTTTGAGAAGTCTGGTTGTTATTTCCACATAAATAATGTCATCTTTACTTCTCCCAACTACTACTCAAGAATAAGCTCTAAGGACTAGATGTTTAAAAGAAGGTGTAATGGATGCAAGCTGGGCACCTCTGGGGTGGGAATGCAGCTTCCACTTAAAGCCACCTATAAGGGCTCACGTTTCCAGGGCCTCCTTTCTAAGCCCTCAATCTAAATGCACTGCATTCATTTATCAAATACAGAATATATTTGATATGGAATATCCAACTCTGCTTCAACCCCATCTCCTGAAAGCACAGAGGTGATTTACTCCTAACTGCTGATCCAGATGTGGTGGCAGTGTTTGCTTTCAGGGTGCACTGGAGACCAAAGACATTCCATCTCAGCAACACCCACCCTCCTGCATGCCACACCTGAGGCTGCGAACAGGGCAGAGCATGCCCTGCATCCTCTCCAGCCCCAAAGCTGCGAATCCCTCTCTGTGAATATGCACGTAGACAACACATCCAAACAAGCCATGCCAAGATAAATAGGGAAGATAAACAGCCTTTCTTCCTCCAGCAAATGCATGGCTATCTATATACACATTTGTGGTAGGAGACCACTGTTTGCACATTCATAAAAGCCTTATTTTCCCTTTTTCTCTTGGAAATGAAGCATGTCTTCAGTATAATGCCAAGGAGAAAAAAAGGGTACGGAAAGCATGCCAGCTCTTTGAAATCCAAGAAAGCATTTCCAAGAATTGAAAAGCTGCCCTTGAATCCACTGCAGAAAACACTCATCCCTCTGAGGAAACAGCTGTCTCTGAGGGACTAAATCCATCCCGGATAAGCAGAGGGCCACAGCCAGAAGTTCTCAAAGCAAGGCCCATGTACAGCCACACTGTTGTCTCGGTTAAAGGTATTTCAAGTCAAACAGCAATGAAATCAGACCTTCAGTCTACCTGCTTAAAGAAAGCTAAGCCCTGCTCATCTGAGCTTAACACGAGTTTTGTAATGAAAAGGGTTTCCCTGCATGATCAAAGCTTAAGGTATAGAAGGTATGCACTCTAAGGAAGCCATAAAAGACATAGAAAACAGCCTTTCCTCTCATCTTTCACTCTCAGAAACATCCTTTCCATTGACAAACTCGACTTCGTTGGAAACAGAAGATGTCAGAAATCACAGCTCAGTGGAGAAAGTCCCACCCTTATTTCCCCATGGTATCAGTACATTCCCCAAAGTCCTCTGCTTCACCTTGACTTGGCTCCCCTGGAGATTCCAGACCAAGTGTCTGACTTCCTTTGGACACTGGAAGGGTTCCTGGGCTGCCATCCCAGAGGAGCTGTGCTAACCAGGGAGTAGCCCTGAAAACCCTTCTTGCATTTCCTTTGCACTGCAGAGCTGTCTCAAAGACATTCACCTCTGAATATCCTTACACAGCTCCTTGGGAACAAGCCAAAGGCCCAACCCAGCACCAGCCTCCTCCTTGGTCTGTAATTCTATGTAGTTCTACTGCAGACCAGCTCCTCCACAAAAGGAAGGGGGGATGATAAAACTAAGGCATAAAACCCCTTAAAGGTTATTTTAACCTTAAATTATTCAGCTTGCTGGAACAGCAGTCATTCCAATGGAATGTAGGCTTCTCCTCCAACACGGGTTTACTGTTGCTAGAATAAATGTCAGGACATGGTAATACTTCAGTGCTGGATCTTTACTATGGAGTACCTGCACGTTCAACAGTCACTATCCCGGTTTAATAAAGTAAAGAACCACACTGACTGAAATAACAAAGTTTAAAAGCAACCCATTACATTCTCTATCAGGAAAGAACAATACAAAAACCCCATTACTTTTAGAAACAACAATCTCATTTAATGTGCACATAAGAAAGCTAAAAAGTAAGCTAAGTCCCCAGTAACTGCTCCTTGCCTGTTCTTTTGATCCTGCTTTTATACAAAGCTATGGCACGTTTTTGCTTAGAACAAGGATTTGTAACTCTGCAGCTTGAACTCAGCACTGAATTTCTTACAGGGAGTGTAAGTTTTGGATCCCTAAAGCCCATAACCACAGGTATTTCTGAGCTGGAGGAACCACAGATGTAATCTCGGCTTTTGTTTTTCAAGTTTCTATGCACTTCTTTGGAAAGACAACCTGGATTTCAAGTCCCATGTGAGGATCCATAGACATCCGTTCACAGTAGAGGCTTGCAAGGTTAAAAACATACTGAGACACACTTTTTCTTCCCTTGTACAAAGGACTACACTTCATGAAATGAATCAACCACATTAGGTGTCTCAAACCATCATACTTCAGTCAGAGAGCGAAGATGTTTCAAGTGGTACCCAACCTATTCTATATAAAAATAAGCGTGTGCTATTGATGACAATGTTTCTTGTTGTTTTAGCTTTGCTCGCCAAGTTCCTACACACAGATCTGAGTTCACTGAACTGACAAGAGAGAGCTTTTCTTATCATCACCAGTGAAAATCCTTGAATTTCAGAGGTCTATGATCAGGGCCACAAGATCTACTTGTGAGGAATGCTTCTTTGGTGTCTTCATATGCAGCCATGCTAGGAAATAAACAGGACGAAGAGAAAACGTTCAAAACCTCAGTCTTTTTTACTTGGTTTTCTCTTGCACAAAGGAAATGATGGGCAGGAGACAACAGAGCTCCTTAACCCCCAACAGCTCCCTTCAGCAGATTGGAACCAGGGTTTTGTTGTGGAATTCAATGTACATGCAGAGAATACAAACGTTGGCAGCAGTGAACAGATGGGAACCTGCTCCTACAGTAAGAACCTCAGAGAAGGAAACAACCCTCCATACCACCTACCACCATGCAAGAGTCTGCTCTTGGAGAATCATTAAAAGCCAACCAAACCATGAAGCTTTAAAAGCATCTGACATGAAGTGAGCTTCATTTCAGCTTAAATACCTCAACACCTCAAAAATTCAAGGAGTAAGAGTAGCAAATGGTAAGCAAAGGCCTCAGCATTAGAAAGAACTCATGCTTCAGAATAACCACTGGGTTTCATGCACACATAACAGCTCCACACACCTCTCAGATTACAGATACTTAAAGTTATTCTTAAAACTCCCCCAGCTTTGAGTTCTGTCCAACTAACTGAAGGACAAGCATGGTAAAAACACAAGCAGCTGGTGACTGGGGGGGGAGAGAGGGGAACAAAGGGACTTACTGAGGGTAAAATGGACTCCTCAGCTTCATTTCCCCACACCATGGGGGAATGAGTGCTCAAGCAAGGCTATTTTGTAATGTACACATTACATTTAAGCATTTTAAACATGCAAATACATACAACCTACATTTAAATATGCTAAATTATTTAGTTCATACGAAAAGTGTCACCTTCATTCCAGCTCTCACTCCTGCCATAAGGGGTCACACAAGCTTTTGGGAAGCACGAAGTGCTAAAAGTCAACTGACACATATCAGCAGTGCTATCCAGACTGACAACCAGTGGTGTAACTGCCAAGTTTCTATTGTGCAGAAATGGGAAGAGTATTCATTTAAGATAATACACAATCATATATCAGGTTTTATTTGTTCTCAAGGAAAGCTGGTACCACATGAAGCTTTCCCTGAACTTACTCACCCCTTACAACAGGTAAAGACTCTTTTAAAATGAACTGCAAACCTCCTGTTTGCTTTAACCTGCCATTTCTTGGGTGTTAACACTTAAGCTAAAGATGGCTTGCGAATGCTCGAAGCAGACTTACTCGGACATCAGTAGCGTCTCCGTGCCGGATGATGCTGGCCCACGTTGTCGGTTCACTGTTGTTTTCAAAGTAGTGGAAAACCTTTAAGACTCGTTCCATGGACCCTGGGGAACGCTCCATCCCAGTACTGAGATGAGTCTTTGCACTTGAACTTGGTGTATGATTCAAGTTGGGATCAAGGTAAGCCGCTGCCATGGTTTTGCTAGATGCTAGGTATCTGTCATATTCTGGGAAAGGGAAACAAGAAAGAGATTCATTGTAGTTATACCTGGATCTTACACTGATTCATACAAAGCACCTACCAGAAATCCATACAGACTCGTTTTTAAAGGAGATTTTTGGAGTGCACTCCTAAAATAAGTTATACATCTACAAACATAAAAACTACCCAGATAATACGAGAGCAAGAGAACTGAATTTGAACACCACAATCATTAACAGAAGTGGTATCTTTAGCAAGACTTCTTCCTTTAGTTTCTCAATGATTTAACCAGGCCCCTGCCAAAGCCTTCAAGACCAAACAGCACCCCCAGTTTTAACAGGAGTTCCCATCCTTAAAATCTACCAAGTCTGGTCTTGGAACAAGCCTCTAAAGATCAGTATAAGGAAACCCTGACAGCCCAAACTGGAGGCTGAGCACTAAGAAGCTGCACAGCAACACCAGGCTCTCCTGTCTAAGGTTAAGACACTGCCACATCAACTTGTTTTGTGCTATTTTGGGAACTCAAAACCACCCAGAGATAGATTCATTATTCACTGAGGAACCATTAACACCACCAGTGTCCATCCTCTCATCAATTAGTGAGTAAGTGGCTAAGCTCTACCACCAACTGGCCCAGTTTCCAAATGATTTCCAGTCTGGTAGCAAAGGCACGGACCATGGTATGAGTTTGCATCTCTAACAAAAAAAGGAGAAAACTGCCTCTTGGCTACTGCTGCAGCTTAGTCAGCCACAAGCAGATGGTGTCTGAGAAATGAATGCAATACAAGAGAAAAAGAGCAAACAAAACCTCCTCCCTTGCCTGCCAGAGTCAGCATCATTCCAGTCTGCTGGCTGGAAACAGCAAAGAACTGCAGGGCTTTGCTCCAGGCCTTGGACAAGTGCATGGAGCATTCTGTACCCTCCTCCTCCTCCTCACAGGGAGCAGACAGTGGGGAGGCAGTGTTGGAGATGCTGGAGATGTTAAAAATAAACTAAACTTGCTCTTTTTGGCACACACGGTGCTCCGAACGCCTTGCTGGTTATAAAGCTGGCCTGTGAAAGGGGCTGGAGGAGAGGGAGACTGCTTCAGGACTGCTGCTGGGAGCCTCAGCCTTCATTTACTTTCCTTTGAGGCAGAAGAGAGGCTGATGCTTCCAGATGAGCTCCTGTAATGGCCGGCTTCAACAGAGCTGCAGCTACCAACATGCCATCCTCCATGAAAATGGGGTTCAGGAAGCTATCAGGAACAAAGTGAAGGTGATTTGGGTTCTAGGACTGGCTTAGTTTTATACCACAGCTGCCTGAAGCTGCTATAGATGTTAAGAGAAGCACAGAGGAGGAGCAGCAGAAGGAGCCTGTGGTCAGGGGCAGGAGGGGAGACGTCTCCCCAACCAGTCATGTCAAACCACACCATGAGCTCAGCTAACAGGAATCTAGCACCAGCAATATCAAGGCTTGAAATCTTCAGGCTGCAGAAAACAACATTTGCTAGAGGCTAAACCAGGACCTGTAGTCTAAAACAAAGAGTTTACCTAACTCAGACCTTCAGGACAAAGAGGCAACAAAGAGCCCATCTGAGCAGGGTGTCCTGAAGAAATGGTTGAACGGCATTCATCCAGCAGAACCAAAAGAACTTAAAATGGGCAGTAACTGGGTCAGACAAAAGGCCTCTGATGTCCTGCCCTGAGGGAAGATGGTGAGAACAGGCCAAGCAGACCTTTATCCCCAATATTCTCTCAGTGTCTGACCCCTGAGGGACTTCCCCACTTCCCAAGCCCCGGCTTAGCTCCATATCCCTGTTGCCTCTATTGGAAAACAAGAAACCATCAGAGCTTTTGCACTTTGCTTTCCTGTTCTCTTTCCCATGTCTTAAGCCAACCTTAGGCCCGCCTTAAAACCCTTCCTCCCATCCACCCTACACCACCAGATACAGATCCCTCAGCAACATCACTCTCGACTTATCCTCACCAAAAGGCCTTGCAAGCTGTTTTCATACAAACCCTGACTTGAAAGCTGAAGCAGGTATAAGAATCCCCCCTGCAGCAAAGTAATACTGAGGAGACATGACCGTACATGCTCCTCACTGCAGGCTCCACTCCTGTGTGGTTAAAATAGCCACAGGGCAGAGAGATTCATCAGGACAAATTCACGTCAATGGAGCCCTTCCATAGTGCAACTGCTGGGATGAAACGGCATTTTCAGGCTTAGACATGGGCCACTTCCGCCTTATGTTCTTCCTCCTTCAGAACAAGCTACCTACGCTCAAAGTCATGAGTAAAAGCATTAAGCTCTTCTCGTGAGACTTCACCTGGAACATTGTGTGCAGTTCTGGTGTGCTCAACATAAAAAGGACATGGAACTCTTGGAACAAGTCCAGAGGAGGCCACGAGGATGAGCAGGGGACTGGAGCACCTCCTGTATGAAGACAGGCTGAGAAGTTGGGGCTGTTCAGCCTGGAGAAGAGAAGGCTGCGTGGAGACCTCAGAGCAGCTTCCAGTATCTGAAGGGGGTCTACAGGGATGCTGGGGAGGGACTCTTCATTAGGGACTGTAGTGATAGGACAAGGGATAACGGGTTAAAACTTAAACAGGGGAAGTTTAGATTGGATCTAAGGAAGAAGTTCTTTACTGTGAGGGTGGTGAGGCACTGGAATGGGTTGCCCAGGGAAGTTGTGAATGCTCCGTCCCTGGCGGTGTTCAAGGCCAGGCTAGACAAAGCCTTGAGTGACATGGTCTAGTGAGGTGTCCCTGCCCATGGCAGGGGGGTTGGAACTGGATGATCTCAAGGTCCTTTCCAACCCTAACTATTCTACGATTCTAAGCTTTAGTTCAAGCTTAAGCAAGGAAGATTTGCTACAAACCAAACCAAGCATCTGTTTTAGTAAAGGAGAACTAAAAGGAAGCCTGCATTCAGGCTGTATTCCATCCACTTAACATACACATTCATCAGGTTTTACTTGGCAGAAGAAGAATAGGGAGAAAAGCCACAGGAAAATACCGAAACGAGCATTTAGATGTTTGACCACAGACTTAAATATGGACAATCTGTATCCCTTGGGAGCAGCAAACAGGAAAAGTGGTGGAAGACACCAGTTTCTACATGCAAAAGAGCTCTTAGGTGGTGGAATGTCAATGGACAAACAAAACACGATTAAAATCATTTAGCTATTCATCGCATTGAGGGGAACATGTTGAATCAAACATCATACTGCCCGTACTGGGTACAGGGCACTGTCAGTTTTCACCAGGTTTTATGGGACGTAGTCTCTAAAGGTGAAACCACCCCTATGCAAAATCAGAAGAGCAGTTTTCCTGCAGGATTTGTCATCATTGGGCTCCTTACAACTTCTTTTAAAAACCCCAATGCTTGCTTTATGAGGTACCAAAAGAGCAATAAATCGCATTGCTCAAGGTACAGAAACACATGCTCTACCCTCTGGTTACGGACCTATTAACATTCCCATTAAAACCAGCCCCTGAGTTTGAGTTTATAATGTGACTGTAAAACTCTGCCTGAGGCCAAAGCTTTGTAAAGCAGAGCTGCTCTCCAGCCAGGAGAGTTAAACACCAGTTTACAACATGTAGGTTGCTTTACAATGCAAAGAAAGTTAAGATTCCACGGCTAAGATGCTTATTTGGGCTCTTCTAAATTCAAACCAGCCTGATTTGTAATCCTGCCCTTACAGATCTCAGTTTAAAAGAGCACCTTCCCTGTGAGGGTGCTGAGGCGCTGGCACAGGGTGCCCAGAGAAGCTGTGGCTGCCCCATCCCTGGCAGTGTTCAAGGCCAGGCTGGACATAGGGGCTTGGAGCACCATGCTCTAGTGGAAGGTGTCCCTGCCTGTGGCAGGGGGCTGGAACTGAATAATTTTAAGGTCCTTTCCAATCCAAACCATTCCATGACTCTATCAGCAGCTGGATAATGCATTAAAACCTAAACAGAACTGTTCCTCATAGTAGCATGGGCAGACGGCCAACACCACAGCCTTCCCCAGCTCATGCCACATGGAACCAGGCTGTAATCGCTCACACTATGACTTCACCTTGTCCTTTATAGATACAACATTTTTATGATATTGCTCAACTTCTCATCTCAGGCTTGAAGGCATCAACATCTGTGAGCTAAAGGGCACATTTCTGCAAAATAACTTAGTAAATCTCAATTCAAACCTATAAAAACCTGTAAGAATCTATAAAATCTCTTAAAAATGTAAGAATTTATAAAAAAGACAATAAAAACTCAGAGCTCATTTCTTCTCCGGTCCTGGTGTAATAATTCTACAAGACTTAAAATAGTAATGCTATTAAATAGAAATAAAAGCCTTTAAGTTACACATGCATCCATGAACAAAGCTGCTTTAGTAGACTGACCACAAAGTCATAGAATGCTTTGGGTTGGAAGGGACCTTAAAGATCATTCAGTTCCAACCTGGAAAACCACCTTCACAGAGAAACATCTGGATGTCCTGAGGGACAACAAGCCAACCAAGAGTCCTCGCAGCAAAGGCAGCCACCAGCTCTTTCACCAATGCAGGCAGAGTATTGACAGCATGTTGAGAGAGGTGATCCTTCCTTTATTCAGTACTGGTGAGGGTACTGGGAGCGCTGTTCCCAGTGTTGCGCTCACCAGTACAAGACATGGACATAATGGAGATGGTCCAGTGAAGGACCACAAGGATAATTTGGGGATCTGAGCATCTGTTATACAAGAAGATAAGAGAGAATGGTTTGGCCTTGAGAAGGCTCAGGGGAATCTTACCAATGTGTGTAAATACCAGTTAAGATAGAGCCAGATTGTTCCCAGTGATGCCCAGTGAGGCCCAGTGAGGACACAAGGCAAGTGGCAAAAACATGACAGGAATTCCCATTTAAATAGAAGAGAAAGGTTTGCACTACACATGCGTCAATGGTGGACTTGGCAGTCCTGGGGCAAAGGTTGGGTTTGATGATCTTAAAGGTCTTTTCCAACCCAGCCAATCCTATGATTCTACACAGGGTAGGTGAACACTGCAACAGGTTGTCCAAGGAGACTGTGGAGTCTCCACTCATGGAGATACTCAAACCATCCCTGGACACAGCCCTGACCAAGCTCTGGGCAGGGCAACTGGACCAAACAATCTCCACAGGTCCCCTCCAACCTCAGCAATTTGGCAATTAAGAAGAAATTCTTATTTCACACTCTAAATTCCTTGGAATTCTCCACAATCCATCTCGCATCACACAGTAAACGTGTCATGAATTTCAAGCTCAATCCATTTTCACAGCTAGTATTAAATCCTGCAGAAGCTCACCTTGCAAATATTAACTTGACTATCTCAACCTCACAGAAAGGAAGGATGCTGAGTACAAGTTTAACTGTGCTCCTCATGACAAAGTTTATATTTTCAGGAGCCTCTGTCAGAAGTCAGCACACTGCTGACTTTCAATATGCCATCTCAGATGGTATTCATCTCATATGGCATTCATTTCATACAGCTTTAAACAGAAGGAGGCTAGACTGAGATGAGATGTAAGGAAGAGATTGTCCTCCTTACACTGAGAACACTGGCACAGGATGCCCAGAGAAGCTGTGCCTGCCCCATCCCTGGCAGTGTGCAAGGCCAGGTTGGACACGGGCTTGGAGCAACCTGCTCTAGTGGAAGGTGTCCTTGCCCGTGGCAGGGGGTTTGAGCCGGATGAGCTTTAAGGTCGCTTCCAACCCTCTGTGATTCTATAATCTCCTTATATATATATATATATTTATGGTAAGATCTGGTCCCAGCACTTGCTGTTGGACATGCTGTCACTCGCTAAAATCCTTCTTGGCAGCACTTAAAAGACATGTTTCTTCTAAGAAAACAGCCACAGCATATGCAATCAGATGCTTCTGTGGCATGGGTGCACGCTTGGAGTGCCTGGTTATGGCAACAGTCCCATTCCCAGAAGATCAGGCAAATGGGACAGTGGAAAAAGCTCAAAGCAGCACCCCCAGAACATGTACATGCCACAGGCCAGAAGCAGTAAACGTGCTTGGTGTGCACAAGGGGTTTTGCATTTACCTGATGTTAACATCTTACACATTTAAAGATATTGATTTAAGGTGAAACTTAGAAGTTCTTTACTGTGACGGTGGTGAGGCACTGGAATGGGTTGCCCAGGGAAGCGGTGAATGCTCCATCCCTGGCAGTGTTCAAGACCAGGTTGGACAGAGCCTTGGGTGACATGGTTTAGTGTGAGGTGTCCCTGCCCATGGCAGGGGGGTTGGAACTGGATGATCTTAAGGGCCTTTCCAACCGAAACCATTCCATGAGTGTATGAAAACCATTAGATGTGATTTCAAATTAGGCACTAACACAAAAGGAGAGGAGAAAGGGTAATTTTTTCCTATTATCATCACTTTTGTCTCCAGAAACAGTGAATAATTTCAGCTATTTCCATAAATCACATTAGGAAGTCCCTGTTTGTTCCTACTGAGTTTATTTTTCTTGTTCTCTGTCTTTCAGCTAATGCTGATGTTCAAAAGTAGAAGAGAAAAGCAGTGATCCTTTTTTCCACCTTAGACAACTTTCAGCTGTATTCACTCTTCTTGGTAATATTTGCTATGGCATCCAAAAATGCATTTATTTCTCCTGCTGCCTCTCCTCTGATCCCCTCCTGGCCACTGCTCTTGCCCTGCTCCTCCAGATATCTATTTTTAAGTACATTCTTTGCAGTCAAAAGCACTGATCAAGGCCCTCAGGTCAAAGTATAGAACAGCCTGCGCAGCCACATTAAAACCATTCCAAAATTGAGGTTTTAGTACCTATTTTAGTCCAAACTGACACACCAAATGTTTCACTACATCCATGTTCCTCTGAACACCTTTTCTCCCTGGGAACAGTTCCTAAACAGTAACTCTACATCTCAATATGGTTTTTCTTTCTTTGCAGAGTTAAACATTTTAGAAATACACTAGAAAACAGGAAAAGATAATAGAGACCAAAGTCAAAACACGTTTAACAATGCAGGCTGCCAACATGGGTAACCCATGTTTTAGGAGATAAAACATTCAGGGGTGCATGAAGGAGGAATTCAGCAGAAGCAAGGACTAAAAAAGATCCATATAAAGCAAAGCAAACTGACAACACTCAGCCTGTTACAAGTGTATCACAGCAACAATCAATTAATAAATTATATGTATCATCTAAACTAATTGAAACAAGGGCATACTCCATGTACAGGCTGTCTTAAGGACCTGTACACTGCTATTGCTCAGTGCTACAGAAGCCTGGGCCTTGGGCAGCACTGAGCCTTTGGGATGAAGAGACAGGAAAGGTTCAGGGTACTGATAATCAGCTGAACCCTCGGTGCTGCAAAGCAGCAGCTCACATTTACCAAGGTGTGACCCCAAGGATGCTGGGTTATATCAAAAGGCATCACCAGCAGAGATAAAGTCAATGTCCCACTCAGCACTTGCCAGGCCACATCTGGAATACTGTGTTCGGTTTTGGTCCCCACTATACAGAAAAGACGTGGACAGGCTGGAGAAGAGCCACTAAGATGATTCAAGGATTGGGAAGCCACTGAGGAAGAGCAGAGAGAGCTGGGTCTGTTCAGCCTAGAGAAAAGAAGGCTCAGGGGTGACCTTACCACCATGTTCCAGTATTTAAAGGGTGGCTACAGAGAAGACAGAGACTCCCTTTTGTTACAAGGAGTCAAATGGAAAAGACCAGGGGTGATGGGCACAAGTTATTCCTGGGGAGATTCCAACTGGACACAAGAGGGAAATCTTTCCCAATGAGGACAATCAGCCATTGGAATCATCTCCCCAGGGAAGTGCTGGACTTCCCAAGCTTGGACACTTTTAAGTCACCTGGACAGGGTACTGGGCCATGCAATCTAGGTCATGCTTTGCCTAGACAGGTTGACACAGATGATCCTTGAGGTCCCTTCCAACCTGGGATTCTGATTCTATGAAGATGCCTTGGCCCTCTTGTCATCCTACAACATTCAAAACGGTACCAATCTGTCTCAGCACTGATCCCACAGGATTAAGTCCTAACACACCTCACACAGTTTAACCCAATTTTAATTGTAACATTGCATAAGCTGTGCTATCAACAACTCCCTCTGGAGTTGGCACCGATTCCTATTTTTAATATTTAAAAATTTAATAGTGAGGAAACATCAGTTGTGTTGGGAATACAAAGACAATCAGTGCCTGTATATGCTTTAATTAGACTAAAGTATCCAGCTGGATACTATGCTAAGTTCTCAACAGTGCTCTGAACCTGCTCTGTGGTCCCTTGGCACCACTGAAAGCCAAGCAAACACTCATCTACCCTTATATAGACTCACAGAATCATATAATAGTTAGGGTTGGAAATGACCTTGAGATCATCCAGTTCCAACCCCCTGCCATGGGCAGGGACACCTCACACTAAACCATGTCACCCAAGGCTCTGTCCAACCTGGCCTTCAACACTGACAGGGATGGAGCATTCACAACTTCCCTGGACAGCCCATTCCAGTGCCTCACCACCCTTACAGTGAAGGACTTCCTCATTAGACCCAATCTAAACTTCTCCTGTTCCAGTTTTAACCCGTTACCCCTTGTCCTATCACTACAGTCCCTAAGGAAGAGTCCCTCCCCAGCATCCCTATAGGCCCCCTTCAGATACTGGAAGGCTGCTATGAGGTCTCCACACAGCCTTCTCTTCTCCAGGCTGAACAGCCCTAACTTGCTCAGCCTGCCTTCATATGGGAGGTGCTCCAGCCCCTGATCATCCTCATGGCCTCCTCTGGACTTGTTCCAACAGTTCCATGTCCTTTTTACGTTGAAGACACCAGAATTGCACACAGTGCTGCAAGTGGGGTCTCAAGAGAGCAGAGAGGCAGGTTCACCTCCTTTGACCTGCTGGTCACGCTCCTTCTATCTTCTCTTGCTATTCTGTCTTCTATTGCTGATCTTCTGAATTCCTCTAGCAACTTGTAGAGAAGAGTGGTGCGAATTTTAGAGAGCTGAGCAAGTAAAGAAGCTCTTTACTGTGAGGGTGCTGAGGCGCTGGCACAGGGTGCCCAAGGAAGTGGTGAATGCTCCATCCCTGGCAGTGTTCAAGGCCAGGTTGGACAGAGCCTTGGGTGACATGGTCTGGTGTGAGGTGTCCCTGCCCATGGCAAGGGGTTGGAACTTGGATGATCTCAAGGTCATTTCCAACCATAACCATTCTGTGATTGCATGGAACAAACAATTCAGTTAAATGTCTCTATTTTGAAGCTGCAGTTCTGGTTGGCAGCAGCCTTCCTGTGAACATCAAAACATGAGAGTGAAGCCATAAGAATTCAAGTAATCTTTTCTAATACTGAAATATTGCCTTATGGAGGCCCTACAGAACACAAGCTCTTCCTCTCAGCCTCTTTGTAACTAAATAAAAGCAGTGGGAATTTACTGTCTTTCCAGAATAGTATAAACTAATAAGAATTAGTGATAATGCAAGTGTAGGGCCCAGATATTAAAAACCAGAAATGCTGAAACCAGAGACAGCTAAAGAAAGTGATGAGGTATCCTGGCTATGCACTAGCACAGCTTCATACATCTGGGTTTGGCTATGGTTTCCCTGGTCATGGCAGGGAATGTTGGAACTAGATGATCTCAAGGTCCTTTCCAACCCAAACCATTCTATGATTCCACAGGTCTGACTTTAAACTTGCCTTTCCTAGTTTTACTGACTAAATAGCATCCCAGTCCTACACTTTACAACATTCCACTGTCTAGGCCTTTCCATTTTAACCTCCCTTAATGCAGTTGTAACCAGGAGCACACATCAGATAAAGGCACTTGAGTGCTGGAGAGGAACAGAGCAGGACAACAGCCATGTTGTTGTGTTGCATGATAATGGCCTTGACAAAACTCCATCATCTGTAAAGCTCAAGTGTTCCCCCCCAGTCAGTAACTACAGGTTCTGATTTACAGGCAGAAATGAAGAGCAACCTGATTCTTATTCAGGTGCTTGAATGGAAGCTCAAAGTACACCGACCGTAATAATTCTCCACATTACAAGCTTTTTGGTATCACACTTCAGTGCATCTCTACATACACACAGCAAAAAAGTGACTTTCGCAGTTGGGGTTGCTGGAACTGGTCATGTACTAAGTGCCTCCTCATGAATGATCTTGAACAATGTGATATTCCTTTGGATCCCCTTTAAGAATCAAAGCTCTTGGCTCCTCAAGACTCTATGCTGTGTTTGAGGACCCAAATAGCAGCCGCATCATTCTTCAGCTAAGCATTTGTTTCTCTAAGTCTCCATCTACTGCACCCAAAGGAGAGAAAGCAGAAGCAGCCTTCTCGAAGGTGGCATCTGACTTAATGGTTGAGTTAAAGGTGTAATGCCTGGTAAGAAATCAGCTGGTGGCTTCCAGGATTCATGCACTGACACAATCATGAAACAGCCACAAGGCCAAACCTCAGCTAAGTCTCAATACTCCGGTTAAGTAAAGCTAGAACAGATACATACTCCATGGACCATTGCAAGAGTTTAACTTAAACCACAAAATAAAACATGACACAGACTTAAAAAGGCAACTTAAAACACTTAAACCACTCAAAACTCTCTGTCAAGGCCCTCTCTAGACTTCTGGAATTAACAGCAATGATTCCATATTGCCCCGGGGCACACTAAGATTTATTGGTTCTTTACCAGTGCTTTCATTTTGGGTGGATCTTCTGGACATGCTGTGCAGGGCTGAACCCAAACCCAGGACCTCCACTCTTTCACTCATAGAATGATTTGGTTTGGAAGGGGCTCCCCTGCCACGGGCAGGGACACCTTCCACTAGAGCAGCTTGCTCCAAGCCCCTGTGTCCAACCTGGCCTTGAACACTGCCAGGGATGGGGCAGCCACAGCTTCTCTGGGCACCCTGTGCCAGCACCTCAGCACCCTCACAGGGAAGAGCTTCTGCCTAAGAGCTCATCTCAGCTTCCCCTCTGTCAGGTTAAAGCCATTCCCCCTGGTCCTATATTATGTGCCCTTGTTCTCCAGAAGGTAAGATATCTGGGTTCAATCCCCTACAGCAAAAGAAGTTCTGTTACAATTAAGCTTCACTGGTTTAAGTCATTTCAAATTGTCGAAGAAATCAGGCAGGAAAACACCTCACGAAAACTCCACAACAGTGTGTGTGGCACTGCTTTCCTCTCTCCTCTGGGCATATCAAGCATCCCGGGTTAGAACTACACCATGCTTCACACTGCACGGGCAACCAATACAACACAACCTTTGCCACCACAAGCTCCAGGCTGTTCCTTTAAAGCAGCTGTGTGTGGGTGCTCATGTCATCCATCTCAGCCCACCTGAACAAATCCAGATATGAGAATCATTTCACTGCAAACAACTTGGAGTGGGGCCGGAAGCATCAAGTATTCAATTGCTGCATGTTTTGAGGAAAGATCAGTAGTAGAATTCACTTCCCACATTCTCTGGCAGCCCCCACTGAGCACAACCACCATGACAGATCTACCAGCAACCTGCTGCAGTACAGAACCACCAGTGTGTGCTGTCCCCATCAGGTGAGGACAGAGGACACAAGGGATGATGGCGCAACACCTTCATGGTCAAGAAAAGAGGGCAGACCTGAAGAAATCCAGTAAGGAGGTTTTAATACTTCCACAAGAACTTATTGCATCTTCCTATATCTGACCACAGAGAGGCATTAAAAACACTCCTAAAGATGAAACTGCTACTTCATACAGCATTTTTATTCCATTATTTCCCTGGAAACGATACATCAATTCCCCACCACATCCTAATGATGAAACATGCAATTTGTGCCCCACGATCCAACCATTTGCAGAACCAGTAGGTGGTGAGAAATGAAGTTAGTGTTCCACAAACCAGGGCTTTCCATCCCATCTTCCTGCAGCTCCCATCAGAACACAAAGAAATAGTCATCTGGGGGGGTTAAACATGTGCAGGTTTCCAAATGTTGAGTTATCCCTGGCCCCAAAATCTCTCTAAAGGATCCACCTCTCCTTCAGGAGGCAAAAAGGGTTCGTATATTTGCAATCTGTGCTCTTAATAAGTTTAAAATCAATTTAAAAGAACTATTTCACAGTAGCTAGAGAGAAAAGAGGAAACCAACCTTGCGGCATGGAGAAAGTGTGCTTTAATATGTATGAAACACATCCATTTCTGCACCAAACCAGAATGTTGGTATGACAATACACCCTCCCCACTACAAATAGCACATTTTTTATCCAAGCAGCAATATTTCACAGGTCAGAGGTGCCTCCTGTCACTCAAATCTCCATCAAACTGGTCCAGCAGGTAGCTTTAGGGGAAATGACACAGACATCATTAACTATTCCAACTGAAGGATACACTATTTCATTGCATTATTCATTTTAGCCTGAAATTAGGGTCTTTATAACTCAGAATAAGTTTTGCCAGTGCTTATTAAAGCAAGGGATAGATGTCTTGTATCTTCAGCATCATACAACCCTTTGCCAACAAAGAACTATGAATTAACTTCATTCTATTTTAACCCCGAGATACAACCAGAGTAGAAGAGTCACTGGGATTTCCACTGCATTTTGAGCACTGTCCAGAGAAGGGCACTAAAAGGACGAAGGGGCAGAGCACAGAACCTGAAAAAGCTGGAGTGACTTGATCCATGATGACGGATAAACTGAACCCTAAACAGGAGGTACTGGACAACAGATCGAGGGAGATGGCAGCAGCAAATTCAGAAAGGTTTGGGCAACAGGCACCTCAGTGGGTATTAAAAGGTTCTCTAACAGTCTTTAATGCAGTGGATGCTGAAGAAACCCAGCTGTATGAATCATTTGCCATTCAAATGTGACAGCTCTAAGCCTACAACACTGAACTATTGAATAGCACCTACTGATTTTTAATACCTGGTCAAAAAAGGGGTGAAGAGAAGGAGGGAGGGCAGAGCACCAATAGAAGAGGAAGAGGATCGCCTCCATTGTAGTTATGTTCAGCCTGGAGAAGAGAAGCTGCATGGAGACCCCAGAGCAGCTTCCAGTATCTGAAGGGGTCCACAAGGGACCATAGCAATAGGACAAGGGGTGATGGGTTCAAAGTGAAACAGGGGAAGTTCAGGTTAGATCTAAGGAAGAAGTTCTTTACTGTGATGGTGGTGAGGCACTGGCACAGGGTGCCCAAAGAAGTGGTGAATGTTTCATGCCTGGCAGTGCTCAAGGCCAGGTTGGACAGAGCCTTGGGTGACATGGTTTACTGTGAGGTGTGTCTGCCCATGGCAGGGGCTTGGAAATGGATGACTTTAAGGTCCCTTCCAACCCAAACCATTCTGTGATGTATCTGAAAAAAATAGTACAATTACCTAATTTACTCAAAAGAATTACTATTTCCCTTTGTTTAGTAGCAGAGTGTTCACTAACACATTACAGCAGCTCTGGTATGAGAGCAGTTTATCATTTCATACTTTCTTATCAATCAAATTCTTAAATCCAATAATTTGGACATGGGCAGAAGTTGATGATGTTCCTCGGGAACAGGATAGAGCAGTAGAGCTTGTTTGCTTCTGATACAGGCAGACAGTGATGAGCACCTGTAATCTATACAGAAATCAACAAAGCATCTCACAGATGACTATCACGGCACCATCTTCAGCCAGGGATCTGAAGAGGTGGCAGAAGCACCACATTACCTTTTACAAGGACTTCTTTGGCCAGAGACCATCTGAACACACAACAAGTAACTAGAATGAAGTTTAAAGGGAAAAGGTTAATTTGAACATGCCTGCCACAGTCTGTGGCACCACAAGCATCCCAACCTCTCATTATTTCCCAAGACTTTGCAAATGTCAAAGGATGGGTTTTAAAGATACTCAGCATCTGTCTGAGACATTATATAGGGGAAGTTCAGATTGGATATAAGGAAGAAGTTCTTTACTGTGAGAGTGGTGAGGCACTGGAATGGGTTGCCCAAGGAAGTTGTGAATGCTCCATTCCCTGGCAGTGTTCAAAGCCGGGTTGGACAGAGCCTTGGGTGACATGGTTTAGTATGAGGTGTCCCTGCCCATGGCAGGGGATTGGAACTTGATAATCTTAAGGGCCTTTACAACCCTAACTATTCTATGATTCTGTAACTATTCTATGATTCCATTCCATTTTAACCAGGTGCAGAGCGTTTCACTCTCACTCACTGAGCAGTGAGTTGCACAGATGACAGGCGTTCAAAGAGAAAAGCTCCCTTACAGTGCAGCTCTATTCCTCTGTCAAAGCCAAAGCTACTCACAAAATAATGGCCAGCAAAAAGAGGTGAGGTGAGGAGAGAAGCAAAGATCAAAAAGCAGAGATGCTCACACTTCAAGAGCAGCTTTGTTCCACTTGAACAAGGAACTGCCCCTGTGGGGGCACCATGCACCTACTGCTCTGCTGCTGGTGTTTGTAGAGCCAATGTTCCTTCTACATCAGTGTAAGATTTGAGACATGAAGAGTTAATAAGATTTACTCCAAAGAAATAAGCTGCAAATTGTTTTCGCACTCCAGAAGGAAATGAGTTTTCCCACTTTCAGGAGTGAACAGAAGACTAAAGAGGAATACAGAGCAGCATACTTGATGAGACTTCATGGTAAACTCTATGCTTCAGGTAAAAACCAACACCAAACCCCAACCCCCTAAACAAAGACACCCCCCCACAATGCCACCATCTTCCATTTACTCCAAGGCAGTGTTAGAAAGGTTTAATAAAGAGCAAATTGCAATTAATGTGCAAGACTAATTCCTCATTTAAGATGCCAGTTGATGAAGGGACTGGGAACATCCCTGCTCCACTCTTCTGGTGAAAAAAGGCTTTTCCTCAGCAAGAACTTGAGCTGCACAGGCTGTTTCACTGCTGTACCTGGTAGCAGAAGGGAGACACACAAAAGGGTGCTGCTGTAAGAAAAATAAGCCTTTGGGAACAGATAGGGGCAGGTCTCTTCCCTGCCAAAGTGGCAGCACAGCCTATCCCCATTTCCTTGTTTTAACTATCCCCTACCACCCTTTTGCTGAAGGTCAGAGAGCAGCATCTTCATCAGGGACTGTAGTGACAGGACAAGGGGTAATGGGTTCAAACTGAAACAGGGGAAGTTTAGACTGGATATAAGGAAGAAGTTCTTTTCTGTGAGGGTGGTGAGGCACTGGAATGGGTTGCCCAGGGAGGCTGTGAATGCTCCATCCCTGGTGGTGTTCAAGGCCAGGCTGGACAGAGCCTTGGGCGACATGGTCTAGTGTGAGGTGTCCCTGCCCATGGCAGGGGGTTGGAACTGGATGATCTTAAGGTCCTTTCTAACCCAAACCACTCTATGATTCTACTACTTGCGGGATCTCCAGAGTTGAGGTCTCTCTGGGCAACTTGAGCTGTTGAAGACCCTCCTCACCCCAATGTCTGCTCAGTGTTATTTAAAGCAAACAAGTGGAAAGTCTTCACTTCCTTCATTAATCAAAAGAAACAGCTCAAAGATTTGAGTCAAAGACAACCAATACTGAACCTAAACACAGAACTTGTTTCACTTTCTGTTACTTTATACTTGCGTTGTACTAAGTTATCCATTAAAAACATCTCCCATTTCCCCTTGCACACAGCAGTTGTGTCATTCTAAGCGTATTTAGAATCACAGAATGGTTTGGGTCGGAAACAATCTTAAGATCATCCAGTTCCAACCCCCTGCCATTGGCAGGGACACCTCACACTAGACCATGTCACCCAATGCTCTGTCCAAGAGAACTGTGTTGCTGCACAGCACAGATTTCAACTTACAGATTTACCTTGATGTTTTCTTTTGTTCTATAAGGCATTTAACAAAGGCGTCTACCAATGTATATACCTTTTGGATAGGGTTTGTCAATTCTTCCAGGACTTCCTGCAGGAGAGGCTTCAACTCCTTGTTTGTTTGTTAAGATTGAAGAGAGACAGAACAAATCACCTTGGGAATATTCCTAAGAACATGTTGTTTTGACAGAAAGCTCTGAACTTCTACATCAAGTTGCTGGAACATTTATGTAATCTACTCTTACAGGTTCAACAAAACAGTTCCCAGGGGTAAAACAAACAGCAGCTCTGTGGCTTGCAAGGAGCGAGAGGAAAGGGAAATGAACACAGAGGAGCGGCGATCAAAGCCATGAATAACAGTCCATCAAAATCCAGTGCCAAATTCCACCGCAGCACCAATGAATTGACAAACCAACAACCAGAGTGCTCAGGATCCACCTTCTCCTGTATGGCCTCGATTTTACAAAGCAATGAGCACACTTATGGATCTCCTGGAAAACAGCACATGTCACCATACAAGTGAATTTGTGCCCAGCTGATAAGCACTAAAACACATATGAGCACATGGATACGGAAGGAGGAAGCATTCAACACCTGAAAGGACTAGGCCCTACAAACCTGTAATACCTGCAGTCAGTCACAAAGGACACATTTTATGAGGAGCTTTATGGCATTACAGCAGGCTGACTGTCCCTGCACGCACAGAAGGGCAATAGCCTACATCCTATCTACAGCCTCAGCTGAGAAGTGGAGGAAAGGAACAAGGCAGCATTTTCATTTCCAAGAGAACTGCTGCAGTTCTGTTGGAACCAAGCACAGACTGGATATAAAGAGCAAAGAAAGTCTAATAAAAGGAAGGAAAACTATTCCATGCCAGAATTTTATGGTAATAAGTTAGAAGGTTATAGATGAATTCCTGCTTTGTATGAATTTTCTAGGGCTGAGGCATCACATATACCTCAGATGAAAGCAAAACTCTCCTACAAGAGTACATATATATATGTATATAACATAATCATAGAGTCACCCTCACGGGGAAGAACTTCTGCCTAAAATCTCATCTCCATCTCCCCTCTGGCAGGCTAAAGCCATTCTCCCTCGTCCTGTCCCTACAGGCCCTTGGAAAAAGCTCCTCATCATCCTTCTTGTTGGTCCCTTCAGCTACTGGAAGGCTGCTAAATATAAACTACTGTCACTTTGTTTGTGAACCATCAAAACAAAATCACCGAAATCTCATCTCTATATAAAATACTGCATATTTTACATTATAGAATCTATATAGTGTATATATTAAAAACAGAATTAAAAGCAGTGGGGCTGAAGGCATTCAGTTACAAAAGCACTAAGGTGCAAATTCTTCACTTCAAGGGCAGAACAGCAGCAGTGCAATAACATTTTCCTACCTCTGTGTAAGAAAACCCCAGGCATTAAATCCTCCCATTACAACTAGAGCAAAAAAACCCTTAGTATTCAAAAGCACAAATTTAAAGACATAGAGCAGAGCCTCCCCGCTGCTAATACCTACAGTGAGTTGATCACATATTAACTGGTGAACTGACAGGCACCACCTCTATCTGCTCACACCACCTCTGTGCCAGAGCTCACCCTGCTCAGAACAGCTCGGGGTGCACATCATGGATTCCTTTGCCACTCCCATGATAAAAGCAGCACTGCACTGCAACACCACTGCGTGAAGGGCAGGCATACAACTCCTGTGGAGCCATCTGGGCTGTACATTTACCCTCTGGTAAAGGGTTGGGATGGATATGGACAGGACATGAATGCGTCCTTGTGGAGAGGCACAGCTACTGACAACCATAAATCAGAGACCTTTAAATCGGGCCTTTTGATTTCTACCAGTATGAGGCAAGAGACCACTGCAATCAAACACCTGAATGGACAAAAAGCTACTGCTGAAGTCGCCTGGCAATGCAAGCTGCTGTGTGGGAATCAGCCCTTATGATCACATTGAAAAGGCTGCACTACTCTAAACTGTCTTTGTTGCAATTCTGCAGTTTATCTGGAGTGACCATCATGTCACAGACCAGACAAAACCCCCTTTGAGCTGCACACACTAGGATTTCAGGAATATGATTCCCACTGGAATCTCCCCACAACAGCAAGGACAATGGGTCATTGCTGAGTTGCAAATGTAATAGCAGAAGGCCTCCAAGAAGAGCTTCAATCTTATTGCCCCTTACCTTCAGAAGCCAGCTGAGAGGCTGCAGGAATACATCAGGTTCCTTGCCATTCCTCCTCCCTAGAAATAGAGATTTAATAGGACTGCAGATCATTCCTCACCCTGCAACTACTTCTGACCATAAAGTTCTCTGCTACAGTAACTTTATACGCTTATAAAAGGAGAAAACTCCAGCAGCATGGGAATCCGTGCCTGGCAATAAAGATACCAGTCTGGCTTCATGGGGAAGTACTGCGATCCAGATGGACCTGGACAGGCTGAGCGGTGGGCCCCGGAGAACATCCTGAAGTTCAACAAGGCCAAGTACAAAGTCCTGCACCTGGGTCAGGGCAATCCCTAGCACAAGCCCAGGCTGGGCAGAGACTGGACTGAGAGCAGCCCTGAAGAGAAGGACTTGGGGGTGCTGGGTGAGGTGAAGCTCCCCATGACCCGGCTTCAGTGTGTGCTTGAGCTCAGAACCCCCCCTTGACCCTTCAGTGTGTGCTGGGCTGCACCCCCAGAGCGTGAGCAGCAGCTCAGGGAGGGGATCCTGCCCCTCTGCTGTGCTCTGGGGAGACCCCCCTGCAGTCCTGATCCAGCTCTGGGGCAGCAGCACAAGAGGGACGTGGAGCTGTTGGAGCGAGCCCAGAGGAGGCCATGGAGATGCTGCGAGGGCTGGAGCAGCTCTGCTCTGGAGCCAGGCTGAGAGAGCTGGGCTGGGGCAGCCTGGAGAAGAGAAGGCTCCTGAAGGGGAGACCTTAGAGCAGCTCCAGTGCCTCAAGGGGCTGCAGGAAACCTGGAGAGGGGCTTGGGACAAGGGCCTGTAGGGACAGGCCAAGGGGAATGGCTTTAACCTGACAGAGGGGAGACTGAGATGAGCTCTTAGGCAGAAGCTCTTCCCTGTCAGGGTGCTGAGGTGCTGGCACAGGGTGCCCAGAGAAGCTGTGGCTGCCCCATCCCTGGCAGTGTTCAAGGCCAGGTTGGACACAGGGGCTTGGAGCAAGCTGCTCTAGTGGAAGGTGTCCCTGCCCGTGGCAGGGGTTGGAACTGGATGAGCTTTGAGGTCCCTTCCAACCCAACCAGTCTGGGATGCAAGTGAAGAGAAGTCTGGTTTTACTGACAATTTTAAGTAGAATTGGCTTTGTCAGACTCTCACAGTAACTCGCACAAAGCCTGCAGTGACTGGAAGGCACCACCATTCTTTAATCATTAGTCAGAGAGCCACAGGTTATCCCATACTGTAAGGAACAGGACACTGAAGATGATCTGCATCATCTACAAGGTTGAGAAGCAAAAAAGCTTTCCATCAGTGTTCTGGACATGTATCCCTAACCTCTTCCAATCTGAAACGGAACTGGCACATCACTCAGGGCCTGTTGAACTCATGTATGATGAGCCATCAAACGCTGCATGTAGAGGGGAAGACTATTGAATTCCCTCTGACAAAATGGGTGTTTCAGTTCTACAGCACATCAAATTGAAGTTAAAGATTAGCTTTCAGTCTCAAAATGCCACACTTGTTTATTATGCTCTTCATGTGTTGATTTGACACTCTCTGCAGCTCTTCATTCAAGTGCTTTGTTGCTGTGAGCAGTTGTACCAAATGATGGCCACTGAAGGTCACACACTGAGTTTCTTCCTGTACTTGAGATGAGGAGACTCAGGCTATGCAAAAAGCTTGTTTTCCTTCCGAATTTCCTCAGTAAAGCAAAGTGAGTCCAACTTAAATCCAAAAAATAAGACAAACCAAACCCTTAGTTCTTAGTTTTGTGGATGTGAAATCACTGGCAGGAGAAACACTGCTTTGGGAAGCAGTGACAGTGCTTGGGAAAAGCAGTAAGCAACATCTCCTCTGGCAAAGGAACAAACCTTGGTTATCATACATAAGAATGGAGTTTGTTTACAGGTTACTGTCAATGAAATGACTCAGCAGGATTGAATTCCACCCAGAAATACTTCTCATTCAATATCAGAAGAGGAAAATCCAAGCCTCTTCCTGTGTGTCAGTAAACGAAGCATCACATCAGTGCTGGACAACCACAAGTCACCTCCCTGACCCCAGCAATCCCCATCCCTTACAACCTGTCATAAAGAAGTGGCACCACTCATTCTCAACACGGATTCAACAGTAGCTATTGCAGTGATCTCATTTATTCTGCAAGATGATGACATCTCCCTAAACGCCACCGTATTTTTGTAGGTGCTTTAATCAAATACATTTATGAGGTGCTGTACTTGAGCTTGTTTTAATTTCATATTCACAAACACATTTCCTTATGCCTGTCTTGTGTTTCCTGTGCTAGTTTATAGAAGCCAGTAGCATGTATGGGCTTGCCTAGTGCAATGTGAGACTGTGTATTAATTTAAGATGTCTCCGAGGTTTTAGTAGATTACCATGAACAAATCTCCATCAGGTCATGAATTTAAGGATACCAGTGAGGTGCTTTTTCCATATTCACAGTAAGTGAAAATACAAACTCTTTGCTGTTAAACTGAAACTTCACCAAGACATGAATTTGCAACTGCTTCATTTAAGCCACACTTCAGCAAGTGGAAGGACTTAGACAAGCTGATATACTACTTACAAACACCAGCTACTACTATTATATAGAATAACATACATAATACTATTCATTACATGTACTTCATTACAACAGTCCTTGCAATAAAAGCTGTGCATGAAGACCAGAAGCCCAATGAGCTGCATTCACTAAAACAGCAAAGCCAGGTAAGAAATCACCTTCAGTAGGCTAAGGATGCTGATTCTGAACTACCTCTGCTGTTCCCAGAGTATGGAAAATGATGCTGGGTCCATGCATGTGCACACACACACCTGTGTATATATGCGCCATGTAGGAAATAAATATATATACATAGACACAGTGCAACTTATGATCAAAGCTGTCAAATATAAACTGAACAAAAAAGCTGTTCAGGCCACAAGCTCCTGTTTAACTTCCCAGCAAAAATGCAAAGGTCCCATCAATGCATCCTCTTAAATGCTGACTTCCAGACTTTGCTCTTCAGCCTTTTCCTACTGCATCTTCCAAAGGGTATTTAAAACATTCTTTCCTGCCTTCAGTTTTAAGCTTTTCCCAGGCAGCTCAGAATTCCATGTGACACTGGTTTGGCGGTTCATTACCAGGTGCCACAGCTGATAAGATCATACATCTCCATTACACAGGGAACACCCCAGCACTAAAACACTGCTTTCCTTTATTGTAAGGATATCAGAAGCTCCATCTTCTATTCCAGTAGTCTTTGAATAAGAAACAAATCACCCTGATGGGAATCCATCAGTACTCTCATAGCTGCATCCTTCCTATACATATTGAAGGATATCAATGCTGTAACACTGCAGGGAAGAACCCCCTTGGCTTTTCCAGACTATTTTAAATAGGCACGGGTATCTCAGGAATGGTTTGAAACTGCCTTTGAAAAGCAGTGGTTGGATGAGATTAACACTGGCTTTCTTTTTTCTACACACAAATCAAGAGATGCTTCGACACTTTAAAACTCTCACACCTTAAGAAGCCATTGAGTGAATAAAGTTTAACACAAGTTCAGGCAGATTTATGCTTTGGAAGGGAAAGGCTGTTGTGCCATAGCAGCTGATGGAGACAAAGTAGTGATTCTTAACAACAGACTGTCAAATAACAGACTGAACTCGTTTCCCAGTCCTCAGGCCCTTGGAAGCCAAGGAAAAGCACTTCATGACATTCCCAAACTACACTACAGATCCACAAGAAGAGCAGGAATGGGTGCTTCCCTCCACTCACCTCAGCTGGAGCTCACTGTGAAGACGCAGCAGAACACTCATGCTAACAGGAGGGATTTTCTTCTTTCTTAATACACAATAACTGTTACATTTCTACAGTTTATATATAATCTGTTTTAAAAAGTTAAGAAATCCTGATTTAGAGAGTATTTTCCTGTCCACCTTCACAGTAACAGCAATTCTCTTTACTCGTTTTTATCACTGTGTCCCTTTTAGTGTTACCTATCACGTAAAATCTAAGGGACTCAGTTATCACCCAAGTATTCTCTTAGCAAAAAAACAGAGACTGAGCTGAAGGAGAAACAGCACTGAACTTTTCTGTATCCAACCATCTTGCTTATACTCAGCAGATCAGGTTCCATCTGAGCACAGCTCCTGGAACAACAGGGTTCACCAGGAAAAAAATCCAAAGACACTGAACTTGGAATTGCTTATCACTTTAAAACACATTGCAACATCAAGAGATTGCAATGAACAGGGTAAAACTCCTTCCCACATGATTAAATATATTTCACAACACGACTAGATTAAATTTCCAGTTATTTCTCTTAATCAAGGGTTTCGACTGAACTGGGTTTGATCCTCTTCAGACAGCACAGAGCTTTTCATGTCAGGCTGAAGGGTTGAATTCAAGGTCTGTGATCACCCTTCACCAACGACTCGCTGGACATTAACAACATCACGGCCATTTACTGTTCATGAATTATTAAACAGAGCTCTTCGCATGGAAGTTATTCATGAAACTTCCTCCTTCTTTGGGGGATAATTCCGATCATTTCCACCTATTCAGCAGAGCCATCCCCAGCTATCCTTGACTGTTACATTTACATTTCTTTCACCCAGTTACTTTGTAAGCTTAAAGTGGTACTGCCACAGGCAACACAGGAATAAAGGTCAGTGGCAAAAGTATCTAAACCAAAGTGCAACACATTGTGCCGTTAATGAAATCACCAAAGATTAGAGGTGTTCGATGGTTCAGGACTACTTTTCCAGTCTACTGTTGCAGTCAGAAATAAAGCAGCCCTGATACTGGCATGAATTATCAGCACTGAGATGGAAAACAAGAACTGCCTCCTCAGGGACTAAGACACCCACTTCAGCATCCCCTTGTTTACTCCACAAGACCAGAGATTTTAAACCTCAGATTACTTGGGAAAGGGGGAGAGAAGCAGCCAAACATGTTTAACTCCTATCACTACTGAACTGAAGCAATATAGACTCACTTGCTGAGAACAAATGTGCCAGTAACCAAAATCCACACTTTTCTCTTGGTTCAATCAAACTGTTCTTAAATCTGGAGTAGACAGATGCAGACTTCATCACTGAATTCAACACTGCTGAGACTGGACTTCAGCATAAAAAGGAGGCAAAAGCTGCAACACAGATTACAGGAATACTTTCTAAAGCAAGTTATATTCTTCTGTGCAGTCCTACAGACACAGAATCAGCTGCAATTAGGTCATCACACAGTATCACTGTGAAGATTGAAGATATTAGATTTAAAAACACTTAAAACCAAAGCAGAAGGACACTCTGTATGAACACACTCACTGAAACATTTCCAAGGCGAACACTGGCTACAAGATCACACCTAATATACCAAAAGCTTAAACTGTTGCATTTAAAAGGAGAACAGACCATTCAGACAGAAGTTATGCATAAGAAAACACATTCTATACATCACGATCACATTTTAAGACATTATAAAATACTTGTAAAAGTTTTATCCATTTTTTTACTGCAGGTAACCTGAAGCTTTTAACAGAAAAGCCAAAGAGCCAGAATAAAGCTATCCACACTAAATTACATTACCTTTCTTTGACTGTAGATATCTCACAACCCTTATCAAAGTAGGCCAGATCCGTTTCATTTCCCTAAGGTTAAGCTGGTGAGCAGTACACAGAGTATTCATCAACTAAGGAATGGTCACCATTCAATGACAAATATAGCACGAGCTAGTTCTCATCTGTCCTATTTCTTTTGGGAGGCTGAGATGGGGCTTTTTCTAGAAACCATCACCAGAACTGGCAGCTGGGAGATGCCGGTGCCTTTGTCCTCTTATGCAACTCCTGGTGCCCCCTTTCTGCCCCCCCCCCCCAGCAGGAATAATAGGACTGGCCTCCATTTCGGGGCAGAGCAGGCTGGAGATGCAATCTGCCCTCAAGTTGTGTGTTCTGACAACACTTTGCTGGTGACCAGGGCAAGAGGGAGGGATTGGTTTTCATTCATTTTAGCTGCTGGAGGGGGGTTGGGAATCAATACCTTTTATCAATGCCCAGTACAGCCATCTTCTGTGAGAAGCAGAATCCCTGCTGCAGTCATCCTCTGGTGCTGGAGCAGGAGGGAGAAACTGATACCCCTACTTCTAACCAGCCTTAACAGATGGTGGCAACTTGTTTTTTCATTGGAAAGATTTTTCCTCCCTACTTTTGGAAGTTACGCTCTGGTCAGTACCTTATTTATGACTCTCACAAGGAGAAAATCCCAAATTCATCTAAACCTCTTTCTTACAACACACAGGAGTAAGCATGGCTATTACCCCTTCATGGTAAACAAGTTCTGTTAAAAGCAAAGCACAACCGGTTTTAGCTTTGTTTCCAGCTACTGTTACTCACTGTTTTATTAACTACTACTGACAGATTCTGTACTTTAGGGGACATTACCAGGATGCGGTGGTCAAGTTTTGTAACTTCTTCTCTTTAAGTTATTTCTACTACGTGTGCTACTATAATATGCCAGAGTGTGGCAAATGCCAGTTGAGTCTGAACAGTTCAGCAAGGTGCAGAAAGCATCCAAGACAAAGGCAGTGTTATACGCTCCTTTTGTGCCTCCTCCACGTAACAACGCAGTAAAAACTCCCAGTAAACGTATTGCTGTTTCTTTCCAAGACAACTCATACGGAGCTACGCCAACCAAAGCCTGGGTTCAGATCGGTTTCCCCTGAACTTGTGCAGTAACTGCCTCTGTCTGTGACCCAAGGTTACAGTGACGCAATACTTCACTGCCAGCTCCTCTTCCAAAAAAGAAAGCACACTGAAATGAACGTGAACACGAGGGAAGCTGTGCTTACAACCAGCAGCACACAACCTTTTAGTTGCTTGCCACCTAAGGAAGACTGGACTCCTTGGCTACTAATAGAATTGCGAGCTTAATCCCTGTACGCTCCCACCCACAACACAAACATACAAATACCGTTCAGATTATAACGGTAAATATTCATGTCCTGGGATGCAACTTAAGATAATCATGGGAATGAGTTTCATGTGTCCATCTAATTAAGCTTCGGTTTCAACCTAAACGATTCTATGATTCCAGGGTTCAAGTCAAACCCCTCTCATCGTAATAAACACATGCTTTGTGGCTGGGTATTGTCTGTTTTGGGGAGGTGAAGAGGGGTCACAGTTTCTAAGGCAGCGAGTAAAAAGACGCCAGTCTTCCCCTGCAAATGCTACCTGCGATCAGGCGCTTCCCAACTACTCCATCCATCAGGTAAGTGAAAGCAGAATCCCGCTCGCAGGGGTTTCAAACATACAAAGATCAAACACAAAGCAAATCCGTCAGATCCTCACAAACCAAACACAGCTCAAGCGCTCCTCAATTTCATACGTTCTGAAAAGCAAAGGCAGAAAAACCCAGCGCATTACGGCTGTCAGGTGAAGAGGATCCTGCAGGCTGCTTCGGCTACGAGCACATGACCAGCATGGAAATAGCTTATTTTATAGCTTTATAGGAAAAATCCCTCTAGACCCACAGGTGGTAGAACACTACATTAACAGGGGAGAAGGGTTAAATACGTAAAACATATATATATAAAGGTCCGTGTACCTTTAGCCCAGCACATCGGGAATGGGCTGCAGCCGCTCTTCTCCATACAGATGGCACCTGCTCGCTCCGGGGCCTGCGGGCCGGCGACTTCCAGCCACCACATACACACAGCGGGCGGGGACCGCGCCGGGCTCCGGGCTACAGCGTCCGGGCTCCGGGCTACAGCGTCCCGGCTCGGGGCTGCTGCGGCGGGGACCCGAGCTCGGTCCCTAAACGAGGAGCAGCACCGCGGCCCCTCAGCGCGGCCGGGCGCGGGGCGGGGGGAGGCCGCGCCGCTGCTTCATCTCCTCACGCCTCGGCGAGGGGAAGCGCGGAACATCCTTTCCCGGCGGCGAGGTGCCGAGGAGGGGGGAAAGCGGGCAGCGGAGCGAGCGTGCTCCTGCCTCCATTCAGCGAGGGAGGCGGGGAGGAAGGAGGGGAGGCGATTAGCGAGCGCCACATTAATATGCTAATCTGCCCCTTCTGCTCGCTGCGCCCGCAGCCGCGGAGCTGCGGCTCAGAGCCGGCCCGCTCCGCAGAGCCGCCTGCGCCCCGGCCATTTTCTGCGGGCTCGGGGCCCACCGCATCGCATCGCTTCCCCCCAAGGACCAACGCTCGGGCAGGGCATCGCTATCAGGCGGTCTGTACCTGTACGTGCTGCTGGGAAAAGCACCCGGCACCCTAAAGACGCGGAACTGCCACAAGCTCAGCTCCCCAGGGCAGTGGGGTGGGAGCCCGCCGCACCGCGTGCTTCACCTCGCAGCCACAACGTTATTGAAATGACTGATTATCGTTGGTTAAATGATTAAAATTATGACTGAAGTTACCGAAATCATTGATTCATATTGATGAAAGAACCCTGGCAGCATTCATTTGCCTTAACTAAAGGCCAAATATCACAGCCCATGCCAGTAAGTACACAGCACCACATCCACCAGCCCTCCTCTAAAACCAGGGCTTCTTTATACACTTCTATACATATAACACACTTCCTTAGACTTTATATACCCAGAAGGCAAAGGTCACCCCAAGCACACATTGCACGCTCCGTGGCATTGGTTCCTTCTCAACTTGCAGCACCTCGCATCAAAACTGCTCACAGCAATCTATTTTCCCTTTTAACACGCAAGTAGAAGCATTGCAAAAGCCCATGTTTATAAACAGGCATTCACACAGCATATGGATAGGGGAAAAAATACCCATTTTACTCCTAGCAAAAGATGTCACGACAATCAGAAACTACTGAATCAGCTAAAATACGTATTTATAAACTCAACGGGACTCACACTGATCATTAAAGCTCTTTATATATTCCATGGTAATCTTTCCTCACTCAGCAGTAAGGCATAAGGCTTATCCAAGACTGTAACCAAATGGGAATTAATCTAAAGCCAGCAGCCTTCAACTTAACCTATCTGCCTACTTGGAGCAGCACACACCTAACAGCATGTGTTTAATTACCACTCTTCACCTAAAACACTACCATCGTGCTCACTCGATACACTGGCTATGTAGAACTGCAGTGGTGTGTGTCAGAACTCTTGATAAATACAGATGCTGCTTTTAATACTGCCTTCTCTTCTTTTTAAAGGAGAAAAAAAGAGGAGGGGGGGGGAAAGAGGGGAGGAAAGGGGGAGAAAGAGAGAGATTAGGCCACAACCAGGCCCATCAGATGTTCTGCATCACTGCGCAGGCACAAAGCTCTTTCTGGGGCTGAAGAAAGCCAAAGGGAACTGAAGACATGCCTGGATGCCTTCCTCCCCCTGCCATAAAGTTTGCAAAGCCCCTAAGTGCTGCGCAGCCAGACGAACAGTTGCAGCAACAAGGTCGACTGTGTTTACCTTCAATAATAAAGCAAAACGTGGAAATGGCTGCAGTTGTGTGCCTGCAGAAGATGCACAGAAACAGGACTGGTGCCTTCCTGGTTCAAGCTGCAGCTCACGGCGCAGGAAAGCTGCTTTTACACACCCAGCTCTGCCACAGGCTTCTCTGATGACCTTGAGCACAAGTCGCTCATGTTTCATCACAAAACAGAAGGCTGTAGTTTTCTTTAGTTGGTTTGCTCTGTGCTTTAGGGTGTAATGTATAAACGCCTGCGTTCCTTCCTTTAAGTGTTCTGCAGAATCTAGCTAAAAAAAAATTAGGAGGTAAAAATGGTACGGCCTAAGTTCAGTTTTATTCCTGAAAACAAACCCCTTTAAACAGCAACTGGTAAGTGCATTACCAAGGAGATTTTTAATAAACAGAATGTAAGGACTTGTATTTTCTTTATACTTTTAACAGATGAGACTACTACACATTATCAATCCAAGTGTCAGGAGATGCTGTCAGCTGGTTACAGCTACCCTTTCTATGACATGAGTATTATAATCATTCTCCTCAAGGACATCCTTCCCTGTTGTAATATAAGGCTACAAAACGAAGGTGAAGACAACGTACTGCATAGCATGAGATTGTTTTAATTCCATTGTAGAAGTTACCCCGTATTTTACACTCTGAGTACGTACGTTTCAAAATAAACCAAGTGTTTCCTTGATGCTTTTTAGTGCTTATGCATTACTTCAGTTCTATTTGTTACTGTAAGTAGTAACCAGTAGAGACATACGCTCACTCTCCTCTTTCAAACAACAGAATCAGTTTTGTCTGCACAAAAGAAAAACACCCAAAAGCATAAATTTGTGTTCTAAAGAAAATAAGAAACCCCCAAATTTCAGCTGGAGGGGGAAGAAGGGCAGGAATAGAACAGAAAACAAGGCACAAAGGAAAAACAAAACCCAAAAAAGCCTAGAAAAGTTAAATAGGTCTTGATACTTGATACTTGCAACATTTTAGACTCATTAAGTAGGTATCTGAGTACCACTTATGTAAAATAATTTGTTTTAAGTAATGCCAATCAGATTATAGCATTCACTGAGGTAGGGAACATCTGTCAGAAATCAGGAGTGTGGAACAGGAATGTTCCTTCTTCTTGTGGAAAATGCACATGCTGACACAGAGCGATAGCATCTGCACAGTACTGACACAGAGCGATAGTATCTGCACAGTACTTACCGTGTAAGCAGTGATGCTAACAGCTATCACAGACCATACAAACCAACACTGATTTTTAAGAAGAAAGGATCAGTTTCTATTAAGAACATGTAGAAGCACAGCCCATCTCCCTAAAATACACATTCTAACCAGGAAAAACCCAGACTTCCCCAACAGCAACAGGCAAGCCAAGGCCCTCAGCTAAGAAATGGCATTTTGCCTCCTAGGAAATTCAAATCCCTTCTACTGTATGACTTTGGCTGCTCAATTTCAGCCTGGTTTGAACGACTACTAAATATCAGCATCGGCTTTGTGAAAGCAAGAGAAGGAAGAAAGGTCAGGAGCTTTTGGATTGTATCAAGGCATTCAGTTCTTGCTTTCATTTTGCCTGCAGGGCTGAGCCTGTCTCCTAGTGAAGTCGACTGCAAGAATCACAAAGCCTGGTGGAATAAAGAGTTAAACAACAGCTCTGTACAACGGGGAGGCACATAAAAGCCTGGGTAATTTTTTCTACTCAAGCTTATCCAAACAAAAATAAAGACGTAAACTGCCTACAAGATGAACTGGCAAAGCTTGACTTTCTCTAGGGTTATGTCTAGAGACTGAGCTCCTGTGGGTGTCTCGGGTGTCTGCTCAGCAGAGAGCAGCTGACTACAGTTTCTCCCATGGTGAATGGCAGCATTAGGAGCTCTCAGCTATTCAACCAATTATTTTCACATCAGTTAATATCTCTATTCATCAAATGTTCATCAGACTGGCTGGCAAGCTCAAGCACTGTTGGAATGGGAGCAGAACAGAACCAAATAGAGAACACTTGCCTGAGGTTCATTGCTCTGACAAACCAAACTCAACTCAGTATTCAAAAACTGAAGAAAGCTGATCTGTATCAAGGCAGTGTTTGACTGCAGAATTATAGAATAGTTTGAGTTGGAAAGGACCTGAAGAACATTAAAGTTCCAACCTCCCTGCCATGGGCAGGGACACCTCACACTAAACCATGTCACCCAAGGCTCTGTCCAACCTGACCTTGAACACTGACAGGGATGGAGCATTCACAACTTCCCTGGGCAACCCATTCCAGTGCCTCACCACCCTTACAGGAAAGAACTTCTTCCTTATATCTAATCTGAACTTCCCCTGTTTCAGTCTGAACCCATCACCCCTTGCCCAATCACTACATTCCCTAATGATGAGTCCCTCCCCAGCATCCTTACAGGCCCCCTTCAGATACTGAAATCATAGAATAGTCAGGGTTAGAAAGGACCTTAACATCATCCAGTTCCATCCCCCCTGCCATGGGCAGGGACACTTCAAACTAAACCATATCACCCAAGGCTCTGTCCAACCTGGCCTTGAACACTGCCAGGGATGGAGCATTCACAACTTCCTTGGGCAACCCATTCCAGTGCCTCACCACCCTCACAGTAAAGAGCTTCTTCCTTATATCCAATCTAAACTTCCCCTGTTTCAGTTTTAATCCATTACCCATTGTCCTGTCACTACAGTCCCCAATGAAGAGTCCCTCCCCAGCATCCCTATAGCCCCCCTTCAGATACTGGAAGGCTGCTATGAGGTCTCCACACAGCTTCTCTTCTCCAGGCTGAACAGCCCCAACTTTCTCAGCCTGTCTTCATACAGGAGGTGCTCCAGTCCCTGATCATCCTCGTGGCCCTTCTCTGGACTTGTTCCAACAGTTCCATGTCCTTTTTATGTTGAGGACACCAGAACTGCACACAATACTCCAGGTGAGGTCTCACAAGAGCAGAGTAGAGGGGCAGGATCACCTCCTTCGACCTGCTGGTCACGATCCTTTTGATGCAGCCCAGAATACGGTTGGCTTTCTGGGCTGTGAGCGCACACTGAAGCCAGCTCATGTTCAGTTCCTCATCAACCAATACTAAAGGTTGTTTTTTTTTTCAATTCCTCTTCTGCAACCTCTCAGCTACCAGATGAACACCCCAGCACCAGACGTCTCCTTCCAGCAGAGAGAAGAGAGCAGCCCATTCGCTTTTTAAGACAAAAGAATGAAGAGCCACAGCCTGAAGTGTAGCAATCACATCACAACCACCACTGTGATTCTGGACTTGCTCAGTTGGAGTTTTAGCCACTTCACAGCTACTGTTTATTCCTCTGGTAGTTACTGAAGCTGAAGAACTGTCCTGGGTTCAGCAGTAGCAGTCATTTTTCTCCTTCTTGGTAGCTGGTGCAGTGCTGTGTTTTGACTTTTGGCTCGGGAACAGAGCTGATAACAACGATGTTTTGGTTTGGCCAAGGACTTTGTGAGCCTCATGCTCTGCCAGGAAGGAGGGGAAGCCAGGAGGAAGCAGAGACAGGACACCTGACCCGAACTGACCAAAGAGGTATTCCATACCACAGCACGTCATGCCCAGGATGTAATGGGGAGTTAGCCGGAAGGGCTGGGGGACTGCGGGGTTGGAGGAGGTATGGGTCAGAGCTTGGTTGGGCTGGGGGGGGGGGGGGGGGGGGGGGGGGGGGGCGAGTTATCAGTTGGCTGGTGGTGAGGTGATGTATTCTCTTCCCTTGTTATTTCCTTTATCATTGTTAATATTGGTAGTACCAGTAGTGATTTGTGTTATACCTTAGTTACTAAACTGTTCTTATCTCAACCCGTGGAAGTTGCATTCTTTTTGACTCTCCTCTCCGTCCCTCTGGGAGCAGGGGGAGGGCAAGAAGGGGGGGAGTGAGTGAACGAGTTACTTGACTGGGTTTAAACCATGACAAGAACACACACATTTAGTTTTAGAAGATCTCCATAGTGATGTAAGAGACTGAAGAACATTTCTTCACTGCGTTATTTTTGCCAATACAATAATGAGAGCTCCCAAACCAAGTCTGCCCTCAGGAAAAGTAGAGGATTTTTTCTCTATAAAGCCATAAATGCTTTTTATTGAGACAACTGCAGACCAGCCTGTAAAGCTGAAGTGTGCCCAGTGACTGTTCTTAAGCTGAAAATATGTTTATTGCTCATGTGACAGACTTCTGCATCCTCATCCCTTTGGCTTTCCCATGGTTGTATCAAGCAAACATGCTCTCCAAACACTGGCATTGTACTGTAATCTTCATCCATCTTCATCCTCTCAAGCTTGCTCCTTATGTGGCTGGGGTATTTTTAATTACTATAATTATTTTGTGTGTGTAATATTGCAGAGTAGAAAAGCTTATTTGCCCAAAGTCTCCTCTTTAGTCAAACATCTCTTTTATCCACAGGAACTGCTGAACAAGGGTGCATCACCTTTACATCACATCCGGAATTATGGCTCCTGAAGTCTACCTTACACTAAGCTCAAGTTTGCTAAAGCTGTCTTGGAAATCTACCTGGTCTCTAAATCTTTGCAATATGGACGAACTCCAATTCCGTGCTCTAAGATTAAATCAGACCACTTTTCTCCTGAAGGAAAAAGGCAAAGAGTAGACTTAGTAAAGTCTAGGGAAGCGACAGAATCAAACAATGATTTGGGTTGGAAGGGACCTTAAAGATCACCTAGTTCCAACCCCCCTGCAAAGCAAACCAGTAACATGCATAGCCTGTAAAGCCAAGAGCTCTTTTGTGAGGTTGCCACCAATGAAATTACAAACTGGGATCTGTGATTTTAGTCTTCATGTTGAACTTGTAGTGGTACCTGCTTGAAGATTTGTTGCTCAGAGAATTCTTGAGATAGGAACGAGTACAACAGAGTGAAGCTCAAACTTCTTACCTTCAACTTGGGATAGTCGATAGCCCAGAAGAAAACACACTGCACGATTCACACTGCAGTGCTTCAATTGACCAGAAGATTCCACTACCCCAACAAAATCATTCTAGTATATGAACTGCTGGATGTCTGCTTAAGACCTTCTTTTGCCATAAATTTAATCCAATACTAAATTCATTGCTATCTTCCTCAATTGGTGAGCTTTATCGTACAATATATATAGGGTGTTTCTGAAAAGTCCAGAGTACTAAAGCAACAATTCATCACCTTCTGGCCCATGCTCACCAAATTCGCCTTACTATCCTCTGAACTACATCTTAAAAGAGTAGTTGACAGAATTCCCTGCTTTCATTTTCAAATCCCAACTGATAGTAGAGAGGTAGGGAAAGGAAACAGAGCAGGATGCTGGGAAAAGGCCGGAGGAACGTAGCATTACTGAGGCTGCCCATACATCCCCTTCCCAAAGGAACCTCCCTAGCCCATGCTGTTAAGACAACAGATGTTAGAAGGATCACTAGGTTTATTATTTCCTAAATAAAGACTGGCCACTTTTAAATCCATATGGGTTGGGTTCATTTCCAGGCATCAGAGCTGTAGCAGATTTCCTTGTGGGTGGACATTACAACCCGCTTGTGTTCTCCCATTTCCTTCCATTTACTTTGTGAAGGTTCACTGCAGAGAAGTATAAAGTCAGCACCATGAAAGCTCAGAATGGTTTAAAATTACTCCTTCTTTAGGCCACTGATTCCAATTTTCCTCCTCTACATGTTCTAGGCTATTCACCAAAAAAAACAACCAACAAAACCATTGCTATCCTCAAGACATCTTGCACAGAATCATAGAATGGTTTGCGTTAGAAAGGAGCTTAGGATCATCCAGTTCCAACTTCACGGAGTTCGTTCACAATTCAATGCTTTAACCCCAAAATCTGCTTCATGGAGACCTGGAAAACTAAGGAGAAAAAGTGAACCCTACACATCCTGCTCCTTGTTTTACTGCAAAATCAGGTCTGATAACTTTGCTCACTGTACTCATCAGTTCACACTCCTTTTCAGCCTTCTCAGATAGGGAGAAAGAAGAGGGGTGACAGGTAAAGTGAGACAAAGCAACCCAGAATGGGCACCAAAGCCTTTCTGACCTTATAAAGCTTTCTCTATCTATGGAGAAAACCTTTATTGATGAGGCAAACACAGCAGAAGGTACCTCAAGGGGAGGATTCCAACCCTTGGATGCTGTTTAAAGGAAGCGCATTCTGTGAGGATTACTTCTGTTCTGTGGAAAGGACCAATGAGCAGATGCGTTGACCTTCCATATGCATCTTAAACCCCCTCTTCGTTAATTCAAGGGTAACCTAGAAACAATTAGTCACATCTAAGGGGGGGAATTTAGGAGAATAAAGTTGCTTATGGGTCAGCAAGTCTCTTCAGGGTCTGCTCGTATCAGGGCTTTCTCTCTCATCTGTCTAATAACACAAAAGAATGGTGCAGCCAAGAGGGTTCAATTAGTTTACATGAAATGGCCTTGTCTGGACATGTGTCCCCTGTCCTGCTTCTCCTCCACATGCTAACCACAAAGTTAGAACAAGAGCTTACAAAAAGACTTAGCTGTAAACGTATTTTTAGCACAGAATTGCACCTGATTGCTGTATCACTGCATCTCAGAATAAGTCTGATTTTCAAAGGCTCCCACTGTTACATAAAACACAAACACAAAGGGAGCAATTCCTCACACTTCCAAACCATTACATGCAATGGAAGATGAGCTCACATTAATGCAATATTCTCCCATCTGTATTTAAAAATACACTCAAGGAACAGTTACTACTGTATTCCTTAGTGAAGGATAACCAGAGCATAAAGCCCTGACGTATAAACAAACATTTGCAGGCGTAAGACAAATAGCTCTGGAACTTTAAAGTTCCAGTGTTACAGACTGAATCAACCACCAGTGCTGACTCCCTTTAAGCAGACAGAAAACTGGTAATTCATTTTTACATAGCATCTTTTTAAAGTTTCATAACACCAGCACTAAGCCAACTGTATCCTGGGTTGCATCAAAAGGAGCGTGACCAGCAGGTCCAGGGAGGTGATCCTGCCCCTCTACTCTGCTCTTGTGAGACCTCACCTGGAGTATTGTGTGCAGTTCTGGTGTCCTCAACATAAAAAGGACATGGAACTCTTGGAACAAGTCCAGAGGAGGCCACGAGGATGATCAGGGGACTGGAGCACCTCCTGTATGAAGACAGGCTGAGAAAGTTGGGGCTGCTCAGCCTGGAGAAGAGAAGGCTGCATGGAGACCTCAGAGCAGCCTTCCAGTATCTGAAGGGGGCCTATAGGGATGCTGGGGAGGGACTCTTCATCAGGGACTGTAGCGATAGCACAAGGGGTAACGGGTTAAAACTTAAACAGAGGAAGTTTAGATTGGGTATAAGGAGGAAGTTCTTTACTGTGAGGGTGGTGAGGCACTGGAATGGGTTGCCCAGGGAGGTTGTGAATGCTCCATCCCTGGCGGTGTTCAAGGCCAGGTTGGACAGAGCCTTGGGTGACATGCTCTAGGGTAAGGCATCCCTACCCATGGCAGGGAGGTGGAACTTGAATGATCTTAAAGGTCCTTTCCAGCCCTAACTATGCTATAATTCTATGATTCTAAGGCTGCTCTATTGCTTCAGCAAAGTCTGTGCCCAACCTAGGAAGCAAAGACTAATGTCTTCAAAAAACAGGAAGGCTCTGGGGAGACCTTAGAGCCGCTTCCACTGCCTGTAGGGACCAACAACAAAGCTGAAAAGGGACAATTACAAGGCGATGTGGTGATAGAACAAGGGGGAACAGCTTTAAACTGACAGAGGGGAGACTGAGATGAGCTCTTAGGCAGAAGCTCTTCCCTGTGAGGGTGCTGAGGCGCTGGCACAGGGTGCCCAGAGAAGCTGTGGCTGCCCCATCCCTGGCAGTGTTCAAGGCCAGGTTGGACACAGGGGCTTGGAGCAAGCTGCTCTAGTGGAAGGTGTCCCTGCCCATGGCAGGGGTTGGAACTGGATGAGCTTTAAGGTCCCTTCCAACCCAGACCAGTCTAAGAGTCTATGAAAATATTGTTAAATAGACCCAAACCCGCCCCCCCTCCAGTGAGCACAACTAGGATTCAAAACTGTTGTATGAGAAACTCCAATAGTGTTTGAGGACTTGTTTAGGAGAACCTCTAGGAAAGCCCAGTGTAGCTCAGCCTTAACCACAGAAAGTCCAATCCCTATTCACTTTCATCAACCTCTCTCCCAATTTTATACTAAGGAGACACATTCACTTCACAAGAACATTCACCTCCATCACTGCTTCATGGAACAGCAATGAACTTTCTAAGAGCAGCTCCTCAGGCAGTCATTTTATGCTGTGTTATGGGGAATCAAAGGTCATCTTCAACTAAAACAAAACCTTTTAATGGATGCAGCAATCCACCACCTCAAATAGCCTTATTGTTCCTCCAGTTACACAAAACAGGCTGTCGTCAGCACAGCTCTCTTGAGCCAGTTCTGTTTGCCTACAGAAATGCCTGCAGACAGGTATCAGAGTGGTCAAAACACAAGAACATGTTGCTTGCATTTAAGAAGGCTTCCAGGAGCTCACCACCAAATAAAGCTCGAGTTAGCCTAGCAAACCAGCTGTGAAACCAGATGAAACTGCACTCAGGATTCCAAAGACAGCAAATAGTCCCAGTCTGCATCTTTATAATACACAAATGCATGAGCAGACCAATACGACCTCTTCTCCATAGCTCCAAATTCCACTGATCTTTTAAGTGCACTAAACTCTGTTGACTTGAGGACAACTTCAGGAGGAAATGCAGCGTTTTGATATAGCTGAAAGCATGTTCAAGAAAGCCATTCTAAAAATTAAACTAGGCAAGAGCAACATCTACCAACTGATACAGCTGGAAAAGAGCTAAATTTTGGGGACAGCCCTTCTAGAGGAAGAGGTGTTAACTATCTGATGGCTTCAAATGGTAGAGAAGATAGAATCATAAAATCACAGAATGGTTTGGGTTGGAAAGGACCTTAACATCATCCAGTTCCAACCCCCTGCCATGGACAGGGACACCTCACACTAAACCATATCACCCAAGGCTCTGTCCAGCCTGGCCTTGAACACTGCCAGGGATGGAGCATTCACAACTTCCCTGGGCAACCCATTCCAGTGCCTCACCACCCTCACAGTAAAGAACTTCTTCCTTAGATCCAATCTAAACTTCCCCTGTTTAAGTTTTAACCCATTACCCCTTGTCCTGTCACTACAGTCCCTAATGAAGAGTCCCTCCCCAGCATCCCTATAGGCCCCCTTCAGATACTGGAAGGCTGCTATGAGGTCTCCATGCAGCCTTCTCTTCTCCAAGCTGAACAGCCCCAACTTTCTCAGCCTATCTTCACACAGGAGGTGCTCCAGTCCCCTGATCATCCTCGTGGCCTCCTCTGGACTTGTTCCAATAGTTCCATGTCCTTTTTATGTTGAGGACACCAGAACTGCACACAATACTCCAGGTGAGGTCCCACAAGAGCAGAGTAGAGGGGCAGGATCACCTCCTTCGACCTGCTGGTCATGCCCCAGATGTGAAAACAAAGCCTTTTCTGATGGCAGCCAGAATGACCTGCATTACAAACATCACAGAACAAGGTAACAGCACCTGAGACAGGCCAAAAGCTGATCTCTTGTGTAGTACTGAGCTGCTGAACACCACTTCCAAAAGCCCTGTGCTGTTGCTCTCCACAATCCTATTTAATACATTTCAAGCAAGACACTAAAGCTGTCAACCAAGAACTAAAGCCATTAAGAAAACAAGAGACGGGGACAAAAATTAGTGCATGCAGAAACAGAGGAACACTATAAGCCTTGTCTTGCTGCCAGGACATAGAGAACACAGCACAGCCAACTTAAACTGGTAGCAGAGGTGCTCAAGCAGCCCTAAATGAAAGCACAGGAAGAATCTTTAAACTGCTATGTTAATAGGTTAAGTATTTTTAAGGAATGAATTAAGGCTACTCAATTCTGCTCTGGGTAGGATAGGCTTCCTTTTCCCCCATAAGTTTTGAGGGATGCAGGTCATTAAACAAAGCCTCATTAGTGTCCGTCAAGTTTATATAGAAGTTCTACATAAAAATCTCAGTAATTCAGTTCCTGATGTTAACAGAACCTAAATGATCATGACTACCTCTAACATCTCACTCTATCATTTGGCTCCTCCACCTTTATCACAAGGCCTCAAGTTTCAACAACTCCTCTTGGAGGACACGTAGTAGACCAGTCAGCATAACTTCAATGCTAATCAATGATGTTTTAGTGGGACTAAAAGCCTTGGTTGCAGTTTGTTATCATTAGCAGCTCAGCTGCTCTTTGAGCCCATGGATGTTTGCTCCACTAAGACACTGAACCATTTTGCTGGAGGTGCCTGTAAAGTGCCTGCAGGATAAGCAGAAAACCATCCCCAGCCATGTGTGCTTACACCCTGGCCCACCCTTCATAGATTGAGGTAAAAAGCAGGTAAATCAGAAGCACAATGTCAATTCCACTACTCCTGGAAATAGAGTTCCAACCTTTCTCTACGTTAAACCCCTCAGAGAAAGAGCTGCTGTGAAAAAACTAAAGCTAAAGCCTAAACATTCAAACCATGTGAAACCATTCCAGCAGGTAACCTGAATGGAGACTAACAGAGTTTACTTTCAAACACCTTTTTAAAGGGACAGAATAACAGAATCACAGAACGGTTTGTGTTGGAAAGGACCTTAAGACCATTCAGTTCCAGCCCCCAACAAGTGAATGAAGACAGAATCTGGAAAACATTTTTGTGGCAGCGTTGAACAGCTCCTCACGAGTTTCTTAAGAAGTTTCACATCATCTCCAGTGCAATCCCAACCCACCAACACAGGCACAGGCATTTAACAACCCACTCCTCTTACTTTGACCCCTCATCAGAATAAACACCTGAGGAAACATGTGCTTGCTACAAGAACAGATTTGGGATGGTGGTTTTTCTGTTTGACCCTTCCACATGGAAACCTGAGGAGCCTCAGCTCTATATCTGATAAAACACCTTCTGCAGTGCTTCACAGTAAAACCAAAAAACATCACAGTATGAGAAGCAGTTTGGATATTATCTTAAATATGTTCTTAACCTTCTGAAAAGCACAAGCCCAGGCTGGGCAGAGAAAGGACTGAGAGCAGCCCTCAGGAGAAGGATCTGGGGGTGTTGGTCAATGAGAAGCTCCCCATGACCCGGCTTCAGTGTGCGCTTGAGCCCAGAACCTCCCCGTGTGCTGGGCTGCACCCCCAGAGCGTGAGCAGTAGCTCAGGGAGGGGATCCTGCCCCTCTGCTGTGCTCTGGGGAGACCCCCCTGCAGTCCTGATCCAGCTCTGGGGCAGCAGCACAAGAGGGACGTGGAGCTGTTGGAGGGAGTGCAGAGGAAGCCATGGAGATGCTGTGAGGGCTGGAGCTCTGCTCTGGAGCCAGGCTGAGAGAGCTGGGCTGGGTCAGCCTGGAGAAGAGAAGGCTCCTGAAGGGGAGACCTTAGAGCAGCTCCAGCGCCTGAAGGGGCTGCAGGAAACCTGGAGAGGGGCTTAGGACAAGGGCCTGTAGGGACAGGCCAAGGGGAATGGCTTTAACCTGCCAGAGGGGAGACTGAGATGAGCTCTTAGGCAGAAGCTCTTCCCTGTGAGGGTGCTGAGGCGCTGGCACAGGGTGCCCAGAGAAGCTGTGGCTGCCCCATCCCTGGCAGTGTTCAAGGCCAGGTTGGACACAGGGGCTTGGAGCAACCTGCTCTAGTGGAAGGTGTCCCCGCTCATGGCAGGGGGTTGGAACTGAATGAGCTTTAAGGTCCTTTCCAACCCAATCCATTCTGCAAGTTATGAAATCAGAAAAGGAAAGAGGGGAGAAGTCACAGCTACAATATCTACAATTTTCCCAATTTTCTGCTGAGCAAAGAAACCTTGAGATAAAAAAGTTATTCACCAGCTACACGAGCAGAGCACTGGAACATTAAGAGCTGTCAAGGATGCAAAAACAAACCAGAGGGAAGCTCACAGAGTCCTTTATTCACGGTCATTTTATCTACAACAAAGTCGTTGATAAAAGTCCAGCCAGGCAATGTTTTTCCTCTTGCTTCACTGCAGCCCGTGCTGTTCTGCTTCAAACAAGCTCCTGTGTATTTTGGGAGCAGATCCCGCGCCACTCCCAATCCAGGTCTCACACAACAAAAACAACTTATATTTTACATAAACCAACTCTGCAAGATCCAGCTTGATCTGCAGAACCTTGCTTTCAGTAACACTGTCATCCCCACCCTTCCTTTACTTCACACTTGCTGCTCTGAAACCCTTAGGTCCTAACACACTGATGCAACAGGAAGCATCTCCAATGCACTCACCCAAGAAAGCTTCAGGTCTCGTGCACATGTACCATTATTATTCATTTCTTCAGTTTTTACGAATTTCATGTTTTCCTTCAGTAATTCTCCACCAGAACAAGACACTCTGAGTGTCTGCCACTGAGGGCCACGTGTGTTCTAAAGAAGCAACAGAATCACACATTCATAATATCCTGGTGCCTTTATTACAGCTCCCTGTCTTCCACCTTCAACATCGGCAAACAGTTCTAAACTATCAAACCCTACACTACAGCAAAAATCATTCTGTTAAGTTCCTAATCTTTTACCAAATACCCTTTAAAAGTGCTTCTAAAATTTGCAGCCACACAGCGTCCATGGTAAATGACCAGGAGCACACTTGAGTACAGCCAGCCTTAGAATGGTTCGGGTTGGAAGGGACCTTAAAGCTCATCCAGTTCCAACCCCTGCCATGGGCAGGGACACCTTCCACTAGAGCAGCTTGTTCCAAGCCCCTGTGTCCAACCTGGCCTTGAACACTGCCAGGGATGGGGCAGCCACAGCTTCTCTGGGCACCCTGTGCCAGGGCCTCAGCACCCTCACAGGGAAGGACTTCTGCTTTAGATCCAACCTAAATCTCTCCTGTTTAAGTTTGAACCCATCACCCCTTGTCTTGCAACATAAAAGCAACTCTCTCCAGCTGATGCTTAACTACAGCACTGGAAATGAGTTCACTGCACACACCAAGTACAAAGCAGAACACAATCTATCTGCTCTGCTACTACCAGGATGTCTTGGTCCAGCAGGATTTGTTCCATACTGAGCTGGACAGGAACACTCAGTAAGGTCTTCACAAAGGTACCCATTGAAACGAGTGCACCAGCTCCACCTCTCCACTGCAAGCCACCAGCAACCTCCAGTTGTGACATGAGCATTCCTTATGCTGCTGCTCCCCAGGGCCAAAGATTTAAGTGTTCAAGGCCAGGCTGGACAGGGCCTGGAGCAACCTGCCCTCGTGGAAGGTGTCCCTGCAAGTGGCAGGGGGTTGGAACTGGGTGAGCTTTAAGGTCCCTTCCAACCCAAACTATTCTATGGTTCTATGAAGTAGAATGTCTTCTGCAGAAATCTGCTAAATGTCACATTTCTTGGTAGAGTCCAGACAAGATTTGACTCCAGCTCTACATCAAGCACATTGCTTGAATAACCTCTGTCAATGGCCCTTCAGCTTGCTCTGCACTACCATCACCAGCCAGTTTGTCATTAAGAACACAGGTTTGGGTGAACAGCATGGAATGAACTCTGTTCACGTCACTTACAGACTGCTTCAGTTGCATCTGAGCTGCCAGTGCAGTCCTAGACACCCGTTTTGTTTCAAACAGAATGAAACGGAATATTCAATGGCACACAACCCACAAATGAGCATTTTCAGTCTGTATTCCTTTGACTCCAGAACAGCTGAACGTCTTGTCATAGCAAATAAGCATCCTCTTCTAAGTAAAACATTACAAGTTATTTACCTTTAGATAGCATGTAGTACAGAGTTCCAAATCCTCCTGCAAATCCTCTGCTATTACTACTGACAAAACCCCATAAAATTCAATAGCTTCTATCGCAGGTGTTTCCCTCCCCAAAAAGGGAACACCTTTTTCTGTCACTTGCACGAAAAAGTTGAACCTTTTCCCCCAGAAGAGCATCCTTATCCCTCCAAACAGCAAAATTCCCATTCTAAAGACATAATCCATGGTATGCATTTCAAAGGAAGCAGATAAATTCCAATTTGTCCTACAAGAGCAGTGAAATAGAACACAGAAGGAGAAAACCTTACACAGTATATATTTAAGTGACACAATGATGCCCCCTTGACTACTGGAATACACTGAGATGACTGCATAGGAGCAAACAAGAACGATCCTCACATGAGTATGCCCCCAAAACAAACCTTGGGAGCCAGAGCTACAGCCAGGAAATGATACAGGAATGTGCTAAACTGCTATGGTTTTTGTTTGTTCTTCACCTTTACCACCTTCTTCACCTTCATAGGAACACCGGGCACAGGACTCAAAGAACCTTTCACATCACTGACTCCTGCTCCCTACACTTCCTCATGTACCATGTCACAGTCCCACTAAGCGATAAATACAGCAAGTTTCACCTTCTTTGAGCATCAAAACAGCCTAAAGCAGTCACTGGGGTGCCACAACATTCCCAATATTCCTGATTTATGTCCTGAATTTCTGCTTAAATCCTACTCTGAATACTTTACATTAAAACTTCTTTCCTTCTACCCCATCTCCTTCTTTTTCCTCAATCCCTATGCATATTCCTAGAAAACCAATGGTCTGCTTCCAGGGCAAGTTTCTCATCTATAAACCGTTTCATGGACTCATGGAAAATGGGTGAGGCTCCTGAGAGCTGGAAGAAAGCAAATGGAACTCCTGTCTTCAGGAAGGACAGGAAAGGAGGGTCTGGGTAACTACAGCCTGCTAAGGTACAGGTAACTCCATTCCTGACAGGGTGATGGAGCAAATCACCCTGGGAGCCATTTCTAAATGCATGAGGACAAGAAGATGACCAGAAGTAGTCAGCATGGATATCTGAAGGGAAAGTCATGCCTCACCAACCTAATGGAGTTCTACAATGAAAATGCTACCTGGATGGATGAGGAGATGTGCTTTCTCTTTACTTAGGAAGCCTTTCAACACTGTTTCCCATGACAACACTTTAATAGACAAACTGATGAAGTTTGGACTAAATAAATGGGCAGTGAGATGACCTGAAAGCGTCTGCACTGTCAGGCTCAAAGGGCTGTGACCAGCAGCTTGAAGTCCAGAAGAAGGCCGCCTTCTAGAAGTAATAGATTAGTAGGAACACCGATTTTCATTTTTAACTGAAACCCCAGTAGATGCTACTGTCTTCTATTGTCTTTATTCTCCTGTACCCATCTGGGGTACTTCTTCAGTAAAGCTTCTTGCTTCTTTACTATTTCTTCATTCTGAATGAATACTTATTTGCACCACAGGATCAAGAACAAAGGACCAAGTCTAAAGAAAAGTCACCTGAAGCACACAGATGCTATAGCTTAAGCTCAAGAGAGTGACAAAACCCAGGAGGTATTGGTTTTAATCCTAACAGTGCCAAAAGACAAAGTTTCACTGCGTTTACCAAAGGAAACTAGACTTTAATCCATCCAGGCATACTGGGCTCACACTTCTGTTCCGAGATAACTTCACATCGAGACACAAGTACAGTGTTCTCTGTCCATCTCCGAAATGATAATAGCTTAAGATGTTGCGCTCCAAGCCCTTGTTGGTTCATATTCCAAAACTCCTCTCCATTCATCTCCATGGCCCCAGTCACAAGGTAGTAAAAAACCAATTGATCCATAGACTGCAAAGCAGTGATGGATTAACGTGGGATAGCTCTCCTGATCAAGGAGTTAACTAATGCATCCCACAGCACATCAATCCTTCTTTACGAGAAGATCTTGCTAGGAAATCAAAGAGAAAAAAGAAGTGTTCTGGGTGACCCTGGTATACCACTGACCATAACAAATGTGCATGGAATACAAGCTCAAACAAGGCACCATAAACAAGACCACTTTGAGTAGTCTCCTCCTTACAAAGTCTTCAAGCACTGCAAAACCCCCCGATATTATGATGCAAATCTAGAGTACTAAAACCAGGTAACAGGAGAGCATTTCTACTGACATCTATTGTCCATTGCTAAAAGTGGCACCCGGGAAAAAGAAAGTTCTTCAAAACATGAAATGAGAAAATGCCATTATTTACTGCAGATACAAGTTCTGATGATTAAAACTTCCCCTCTGGTTGCAGAACCTCATCTTTCTCCAATGCACTCTTTTATCCTAGGTATTTCTACAATTTGTCAGATTTCCTTTGAATTTTAATTCCATCATTCAATGTGCTCCTAATTCTGTACTGGTGTCACTGGCAGATGAAACGGGCACATAAAGTCCATCATACAATCATGGAATGGTTTGTGTTGGAAAGGACCTTAAAGCTCATCCAGTTCCAACCCCCTGCCACAGGCAGGGACACCTTCCACTAGAGCAGCTTGCTCCAAGCCCCTGTGTCCAACCTGGCCTTGAACACTGCCAGAGACGGAGCATTCACAACTTCCTTGGGCAACCCATTTCAGTGCCTCACCACCCTCACAGTAAAGAACTTCTGCCTTGTATCTTACCTGAACTCTTCCTGTTTCAGTTGGAACCCGTCACCCCTTGTCCTATCGCTCCAGTCCCTGATGAAAAATCCATTTCAAAATGCTGGGCAAATTTCTGCCTTCTCTCAGTTCTTCAATGACACAGGGAGAAAGTACGAAGACACTTCCACACACACCCCCAAAATGACAAGAATAATCTCCTTGTGGCTCAGAGTCACAGTACCAAACTCTACAAATCCAAATGGAAACTGGGAACAACTTGCATCACACATCCTTGTTTCAGAAGCTGCTGAAAAACCCCACAACTCTTACCTTCCTGTCGGCCTGCCCAAAACATCAGGCATTTATTTCCCCCATGTTCTCCACAAGCACTTCCCTATCTGACAACCGCTCCCAGCACTCAAAGTCATTTTAAAGATGCCTTCCTTAAAAGCAAACTTCTGCCCCACTTAGAGACCTTCTGACTGCTTCAGACATGATTTTTTTCTTGTGGGAAGACTACAACAGATCAGCTCTCAGGCTTTTAATTGCAATTGCCATTTGGTTCAAATGGGAAAGAGCAACTGCCTCTGGAGCAGATTCCTGTTGACTCAGAACCATTGTGCTTCAGACACTTGCCTGTGAAAAGCTATTTTGTGGATAGATACGAAGTACATCTCAGTGAGAAGAAATAAAAGAATGGATACATAAGCAAAAATCGCCAACACAGACCAAGGACAAGGCTTGACAATGAACATCCAACCCCTTGCTCAACCAGGAGTAAAAGTGCACTACGGTCATGCACTACAACAAAATTCACGTTACAAACAGTGAATAGACAAATCCCATCCCATAGGGAAAAGAAGACATCCTTGTTCTGAGTGCTACATCACAAGTTGAGCCCCCAACACAAGTCAATTTATAAAGCTTAATACTTGGCTAATAACCAAATTAGACCATAATCAGGTTGTTGGGGTTAGGGTTTTGGTGGGGTTGAGGTTTTTGGTGGGGTTAGTGTCATTGTTCTGAGGGTTTTTGCTTTTAAACACCACTGACAGGAGACACAGGGTCCAACAGAGCAGAGGGATCCTTTCAACTCCAACACAAGTCCCCTCTGACCAACAGTCAAGTGAACATGTCTGTCACTTTCCCTGCTACCAGCCAAGGAGACTCCTATTATCCACGTTTCCTTGCACATTGTCCCTCTGATTCACCACTAACGCTATCTGCGGCTGCTCCTAATCTGGTTTTCTGACAGCTGGATCACATGCTGTGCTGAGTCGCTGCAAGCATTAACTATACCCCACACATATTTAACAACTGCACATAAACACATCTCAGTTACCTCCTCCCCTTGTCAAAATACACTATTTAAACAGGACAAAAATCCGTACCCCAACAGCTTTTGTTTAGACCTCAGCTCCCCACATGACTAAGCATCATAACAGTGCCAGGAAGAACCAATACTCTGATGGATGCTATAAAAGCATGACTACATTGCAAGCAAGCCTTTAAAAGCTGCTTGCTGCCACATCAAGACATACATGAAAGAAGAGAACTTACCTGCTGGCAAGGGAAGTCTTGAAATATCTGTAACAATAAAGGAATACAATTAGAAACAGAAGGGAAAACAGCTCTGAAATCGCATTGGCCTCATTTTTGTTCAAGGCTGTACTTGTTTAATAAAGCACACTGTTAATCCTAAGCAATTTGCCAGCTCTCAGGCATGCCACATGCAAATCATCAGTGGTTTTCCTTGTCTCACCCTGTTCATTAACAAGATTAGGTTTTGCCCACCTAACTGAAGGGCAAAGATCCTACTGGTAGGCAACGAGTGTCATTACTGCAGCAAAATACAGGTCACTAGGCACAAATGAAGTGTTGCATACAGATTTCACCATTATCACCTACATCAGTTCGGAGATGAAAGCGTCAGGGTTAGGCTTTGCATATGAAGAGAACATTATGTGTTTTATTTATTCTTAAACCTTTAAACAGTCAAGCTTACAAATGGGTAAGTACGGAACACAAGAAACCGTATTAAAAGAGAGGGATTTTTGCCACTGAGGCATGAGACACTGTTGAATACCTTTATAGTAAACCAAGGGTCTTTAAGCTGCCATCAGCTTCACAAGAAGCACTGTCTTAAGAGTCTAAATAGCTCATACTAAAAAAGAAACATGACTATAAATGCACAGACTTTAAATTTTCCTAAATAGGCAGTTATATAAACTATAACTCATATTCCTCCTGCCTGCTTTTCATACATCTACTTGTCATCTCAGCACACAGGATTGTAACTGAGACTTGGAGGTGCTGACCAGCATTCAGAACTGGAACTAGAACCCATAGAGAACCAGAAAGCAAGAATTCTTCAAAGGCTGTGAGGATGAGGACTGGGGATACAGATCAAGGGGTTCAAAAGCTGAAATAAATAACAAATGTGGGGGGAATGAGAAAGTGGAACTAGTCAAAAACAAGAGGAACACTGAACTGAACCAAAGAAAAAGGTCTGCACCCTTTGTGGTTAAAAAGAGACAGCAATGTCAAGTGATAACAGTGGCATGCTGGGTACAAAATCCATGTGTAAACTGAACTTTAACCACAGGTGTAGAAACTGGAACAGATTCAGAGATTATCAGGGCAGATGGTCACTGCTTTGCTACCTATCAGAAGAAGTAAGAAGGCTTAATATTAGCCCTGCTATCACCAACAGATTCTTATGCTTGCTTTCATTTACAATCCATGTCTGCGCCTGCAAAACATGCTAAAATACGAGCACCAAAAAGAATTACACCTACTAAAAGTATCAAAAAGGAACTGCAGTACTTCGAGGAGACAATGAAATGACAACATGAAACTGAAACACTTAAAGCGTAACATGAAAACAGCAGTAAGACACTAAGAAAGACAAAATAGTGAATGCTGTGCTGTGGTAGAACATACAACGTTTAAAGGTAAGCAGGTACATTCAGAAGATGCTCATCCTGCTGTCTAATTATGAACAAAACCATTTTATGCAATAAGAAAAGCCTGGAGATAGGAGACACCCATATGGGAAGAAACGGCATCAACTGCAGGAAGGAAAAGCCTGGAGTCTTGTCCTGCAACAGCTCCTGCCCAGAATCCAGCTCAGCACATGGAGAGAGGAGCTTTTCCCAGCAGGAAAATACATAGCAATGACGCTTCATGTGGAAAGTGAAATGAGGAGAAATGTTGCACCTTTTGGTCTGTTCACAGATGTTTAATTCTTTCCATGCACTTTTCTTCTAGTCACAAAACCACCCCTGCTTGTCACTACAGCATAAGATTGTCACATAGGCCACAAACAGCTGTGGCCATCTGAGGAAAGCAAGTGAAAAAGCAGCGTAGAAAATGCTGTATTTCATTGTCATTTCTCTACAGGAAAGGAAACCAACCTCTAAATTCCATTTCTAATTAAAATTACATTAAAAAATATGAGTTACTACAATAAATTATAAGCAACATTACAATGTCCTTCTAATGCTTGATGTACTGGAAATGTTTGAATCAAAGCATTTAGTACTCACAAAGCAGACTATTTGGTTAAGTGTTTTCCAGAACAGATTTCAAGCAAATAACAGTAAACACCACCAGACAAATACGTTATCATATACACACAGAGAAGCAGAAAACATTCATTTACATTCCAGGAACTTAGCCATGCAATTTCAAACACCTCCAGCAACTGCTCTGCAGCTCAGGCTCACACACATTGCTAACTTAAGACTCATGTTTTATCTCATCAGATTCTCATGTTCGTCCCCAATACTTGAGCTGCTGCTGCTGCTTCTGCTGTCCCCTCCCCCTGCAGAGGCACCAGCATTCAATAGACCCTGGTACCACACAGAGACCTACCCAAATGGGGCATCCACAGGAGCAGCACTGGATACATGAGCCAGCTTCAGTGTGCGCTCGCAGCCCAGAAAGCCAACAATATCCTGGGCTGCATCCAAAGGAGCCTGACCAGCAGGTCGAAGGAGGTGATCCTGCGCCTCTGCTCTGCTCTCGTGAGACCTCACCTGGAGTATTGTGTGCAGTTCTGGTGTCCTCAACATAAAAAGGACATGGAACTGTTGGAACAAGTCCAGAGGAGGCCACGAGGATGATCAGGGGCTGGAGCACCTCCTGTATGAAGACAGGCTGAGGAAGTTGGGGCTGTTCAGCCTGGAGAAGAGAAGGCTGAGCGGAGATCTCAGAGGGGGCCTATAAGGATGCTGGAGAGGGACTCTTCATTAGGGACTGTAGTGACAGGACAAGGGGTAATGGGTTCAAACTTAAACAGGGGAAGTTTAGATTGGATATAAGGAGGAAGTTCTTTACTGTGAGGGTGCTGAGGCACTGGAATGAGTTGCCCAGGGAAGTTGTGAACGCTCCATCCCTGGTGGTGTTCAAGGTGAGTTTGGACAGAGCCTTGGGTGACATGGTTTAGTGTGAGGTGTCCCTGCCCATGGCAGGGTGGTTGGAACTGGATGAGCTTTAAGGTCCTTTCCAACCCTAACTATTCTATGATTCTATGATGATCATGTTTACAAACTTGCCACCTTTGCTGTGCAAAGCCTTCCCCTCTCTGAAGCACACTATAGCACTCAGGTCTCTGTAGAGGAGAAGGTCACTCAATACTGAGATTTGAAGAGAAAACAAGAACTGGGCTCCTAATCTGGTTTATCACTATAAGGACAGACGCAAGAGCATTTATGGGAGCTGTCCTGTTGGTTGATGAAGCTCTGGACTGACTTTCCTCCTACAACTCATTTCTTGAACGCATGAGAATGCCATCACACAAAGCACACTTCCAGCTGTACAACAGAGAGGATGGAGCAGATGGCCTCATGTGGTCCTTTCCACCCAAGGTTTCTCTACTACCACGGACAGATGACAATAACAGGACAGGAAAGAAGCCATAATGACAGCAGAGGTCCTACAAAATAAAGCTCATCAGCCAAAGAAACCTTGGCAAGTAAAGCGAACATCCATATGAGCTTACTGAGGAACAACCACCCAAAGACTATACTTTAGAGAAAGGCTGCTACCAGTTACTCTATCAGCACTGAGGTGGTTTGGGGCAGTGGAGTCCTCAAACAGGCTTTGAGGGTCCTGTCATAAAGAGGTTTTTCTATGATTGATAGATGCTTTGAGTACTGGGTCTCTCCAGCACTGTATTTGTTTCTATGAAACTATGAATTTTGCATGGCAAAGTTTCCTCAAATGTTTTCTTGGAAATGGAGCCACAACTTTCAGTCTTCTTTCCAAGAGTAACATCTAATCATCAAAACCAGGACTATTCTGTGAGCATCATGTTCCTACCTCAGTAAAATGAGATTATGGCTCCATAGACAAGCACAGAAGCTCAGACTCTCACCCTTCTGCAGCACTGGTCTCTTTCCAGGGCTGTGGTAAGCAGCAGACCACAAGAAATGTAATCCTGTTCTCCTGTAGCAGGAACTGATTCCACCCTACCAGCATTCCCTTGAGGCAAACTGAGATGTTCAGTTCATGGACCGATTTCTCACTCCAGCAAAGAGTAAAGCTCAGAGCACATGAGGAACCACAGACCACAGTCACCAGGAAGCTGAGGAGCACATGTCATTCGACAACAATCCTTCCCACTGAATGAGGAACAGCACAGACTCTACACAAGATGTAATTTTTCAGTACCAATATCAAGCAGAAATACACATGTGTATTCAGCTTTGCATGACCGATGCTGAAGGATGTTGGCTTAGAGACTGGATTCAAGAGCCTGGAGGTCTCCCTTCCTATTACTCTCTGGCAGGCTGAAAAGGCAGCTGGATGTTCCCAAGATATTTTATGGTATCTCCATTTCATTAAAATTATTCTTTATTAAAAGAGTAACCAGGAAACAAGTAATGTTTCACAAACACTGCTTTGCAAAACTACATTTCATAGAGTCACAGAACGGTTTGGGTTGGAAAGGCCCTTCAGATCATCCAGGTCCAACCCCCTGTCATGGGCATGGACACCTCACACTAAACCATGTCACCCAAGGCCCTGTCCAACCTGGCCTTGAACACTGCCAGGGATGGAGCATTCACAACTTCCTTGGGCAACCCATGCCAGCTCCTCACCACCCTCACAGTAAAGAACTTCTATCCTTATATCTAACTTGAACTTCTCCTGTTTCAGTTTGAACCCACTGCATTTGTTGAGAAACTCAAGGATTTATCCATGATCACCTGATCTCTCAGGTGAAGACCTTGCAGAAGGATGAATTCATCCTGACAGCAGCCACTAAGGAGGAGCTGTTGAGAAGTCTGACAACCTGATTAAAAGATAGCACAGACCACTCATTAGGATGCTCCAGATATGTATTTTTTTATTGCCTTCCTCATTGGAAGTGCATCCCTTATCTCTAACCTGAACCTAACCTAATTCCAATTCAGCAATCTGCAGAGCTGAATCTTAACAGCCCCTTATTATATTACTTCCTATTAAGGGAATTTTCAGGCAATTTTAAAGAGGGACTCGAAGCCTTTTCTTATATTAGCTATGCAGACAGAATGAGAGGCACGCGTAGCTCACTATAATGGCCTATTTCTCTAAACCTTTGGTCATCCTCACACGTCTTTAAATGCTCAAACTATTTCTGTTTCTAGTCATTTCCCCACGTTGCACATACCAGTACATGATGCTGCATTCATAAATCAAACATAACAGCACTAAACCTAACTATTTGCTTACTTAGGCAGAGTTTTCCCCTTATTGGAGCATTTACTCCATTTCCCTTAGGCAGAGCTGAGCATCCAGCACTAAGTGCCCACTATTGTAAGTGTGGGGAGAGCTGGAATAGGACAGTTATAACTGCCAAGCAGACATCTCCATCCACAGCACTTGCCAGCATATTTTTGGTGCTTCGGCCAGATGACAAGAAATGCAATGTACAAACCCACACATCTTTGGTTTATAACCCTGCTCCACAGGAGAGCCACGCTGCACTGTGGTCTTTATGACCTTTGTTTTAATCTTTGCTTCAGCTGTGAATATCAGCAGTGATGATTTAATGCTTTCACTCCTGTCTGTTGAAAAGGTTAAGTAGCAAGTAGCCAGGAATGAACCACTGAGAGACCCTCTTCAGGACACACACAGCCTGTGGGAGACTAGGGCAGCTCTGTTTAACCAGTTATTAGTGTTAATGCAACTGCTGCCACGGAAACACAAAAGCAACACAAAATGAAAGCTAGGAAAAATTAAAGAGGACCAACTGAAGCACTGCACAGAACAGTAAGAAGGGGGGTGGTTGTCTCAAATTATACATCTGGTTATTCCAGGCCCTCACAGCATCCTTGTTGCCCCATCTGGACTTGCTCCAACAGCTCCATGTCCCTCTTGTGCTGCTGCCCCAGAGCTGGATCAGGACTGCAGGGGGGTCTCCCCAGAGCACAGCAGAGGGGCAGGATCCCCTTCCTCAGCTGCTGCTCACACTCTGAGGGTGCAGCCCAGCACATGGGGGGGTTCTGGGCTCAAGCGCACACTGAAGCTGGGTCACTGGGAGCTTCTCCTCACCCAATACCCCCAAGTCCTTCTCCTGAGGGCTGCTTTCAATCCAGTCTATTCTCAAAATACTGAAGCTCTGATTAAGATGCTCTGAGTGATCTGCATGACTTTTCCTTCATCCCAGCTGAACTCTGCCCTTAACTGAAAGGGAGAGCACCTGGAAACTCCAAATTCATTTGTACCACATCACTGAGCATGTCCACAGTTATCTACCCAGCTACCAGTATTTTAAACCAGGCATACTGAATAGTAAAAACACTAAATCCCACACTGGTTTGGGTTGGAAGGGACCTTAAAGCTCATCCAGCTCCAATCCCTGCCACAGGCAGGGACACCTTCCAATAGAGCAGCTTGCTCCAAGCCCCTGTGTCCAACCTGGCCTTGAACACTGCCAGGGATGGGGCAGCCACAGCTTCTCTGGGCACCCCGTGCCAGCGCCTCAGCACCCTCACAGGGAAGAACTTCTGCCTTACATCTGATGAAATGAAATACATTCAAGGAGGTTAAGAAAATCAAGAGAAATTACTCAATCACTACTCGGGGTAGGTGGGATCAATCTCATTACACACTGAGTTACAGAAAATGCAGTATCTGAGCAAATCTGATAAAGAATTTATTGTCAATAGCTACACAAGTACTACACAGATTTTTTGACTATGGGGAGAGACAGGGATAGAGAAGAGACTGGAGTAAAGTCCTCAAGAGTTGGTTTTACTCAGCATCACAGAATGAATAAGTGAAATCTCCAAGTCTACAGGTGATATTTAAGCTCTTATGGGTAGGTGAAAGCCATATCAACGGGAAAAATCCAGAAAGATCTCACTAAATGAAGCAAAGTGCTAAAAGACAGCAGATACACTTCAACATACAGATGTGATGTACACACATAAGGGAAAACCATTCCAAGCAATACCTCTTGAACCACTTAACACTTGCACTTTGTCCAGTTCCAATTGCAGGAGGAAGGCTGAGTCACTGTTTCCTCTGAAGTCATCATCTCAGAGTGCAGTGGTTGACCAAAAAAAGGCAGTAAGACATTGTGTACCATTAGGAATGGTACTGAAAACATAGTACTTAAACACCTTACTGTACAAAACAATACAGCATTCACATCTCGTGTTCAGTTCAGGTCCTTGCACCAAAAGGAATATGAAGTAGAGACTGTCTAAAGCAGGACATCTGAGTTGACCAAGGCATGGAGTGGCTGCCATGTAAGGCCAGACTACAAAACCTGGGACCCCTCAGCTGGGAGGACACGGGGCTCACCGTGAACACGACCAAGACAAGAAGATAAAGCAAATCAATGCAGCACCATTCCATCAAATCCGGCCAGTATCTAATGGAGATCAGCATCAAATCAGTAGGAATGTCTCTCTTCACAGCTGGCAGGGAGCACCCAGCAGTTCCTGTGACAGAAGGGTCTAGAAGCAAATACCATCAGCAAATACAGACGTCAGATTCACAGCAGGCTGACAAGGAAAGATGAGGAGGACTAATCAGGGATGTACCTGACTCTGGCATCCCTGATGCAATGGGGATGCTGAGGAAATAGAAGCCCAGGCATGCAAACACTACCTTCCACTTCCACCAGGTAGTGATCCAAGTGGAAGATCACTGGTCTCATCCAGCATCCTGGCCTGTGTCAGCAATAGTGTGGCCAGCAGGACCAGGGCAGTGACCACTGTTTTCAAAAGGTGACAGGAAGTTATAGCTCCTGTATCCGAACCCCCATAAAGATGTATCTGCACGAGTATGCAGGTCGAAGGAGGTGATCCTGCCCCTCTACTCTGCTCTCAGGAGACCTCACCTGGAGTGTTGGGGGCAGTTCTGGTGTCCTCAACATAAAAAGGACATGGAACTGTTGGAACAAGCCCAGAGGAGGCCATGAGGATGCTCAGGGGCTGGAGCACCTCCCATATGAAGATAGGGTGAGAAAGTTGGGGCTGTTCAGCCTGGAGAAGAGAAGGCTGCGTGGAGACCTCAGAGCAGCCTTCCAGTATCTGAAGGGGGGCTATGGGGACGCTGGAGAGGGACTCTTCATTAGGCACTGTAGTGATAAGACAAGGGGTAATGGGTTCAAACTTAAACAGGGGAAGTTTAGATTGGATATAAGGAGGAAATTCTTTCCTGTTAGGGTGGTGAGGCACTGGAATGGGTTGCTCAGGGAAGCTGTGAATGCTCCATCCCTGGCAATGTTCAAGGCCAGGTTGGACAGAGCCTTGGGTGACATGGTTTAGTGTGAGGTGTCCATGCCCATGGCAGGGGGGTTGGAACTGGATGATCTTAAGGTTCTTTTCAACCCAAACCATTCAGTGATTCTACGATTCTATAGAAGTTTTTCCAGGTACAGAAATTAAAACCATGAACACAACCAGGAATAGGAGTGAATGAGGAGAAACTACTTCAGGCAAAGTACTGAAAAATAACTCAAATGGAGCTACACATCCCAGACCAAGATGTCAGAGAAAACATCCTGGGTTTGGGGTTTTCTAGAGGCGTATTTAAAAGGGTAACTTGTCAAAAATATTAACAGGCTAAGAGTGTAAGAAAACAACCAGGGATTTTCTTTTCTCAATACCAGAATCTTATTTTTCACCTTTGGTGGCATTTGGGGTTTTTTAGGAAGAGTTCTCTTTTTTTAATACAAAGCCTTAGAAAGCTGGGAAAGTCACTTCCCTTCATCTTCCAACCCTGTAAAATTATGCAGTTTCCATAGCTGTGGCCCACACACGGATCCCATTGTTACAGCAGGTTTCCAGGAGCTGCAATTCAAGTTTTCAGAGGGTTTTCCATCTGAAGCTACAGAACATTCAAGATGAGTGAAAGAAGTTTGGAGATGATCAATGCAGCCAGCACAGAGGGAGGGAGGGCAGATTTAAAGCACAGCTTTCCAGTAAAGAGCACACGAAGTGGTCTGTCCAAAGTTTAACAGCAGATGGGCATCTCTGTACTTGCACTGTATTTACCCATAACAAGGAAAAAAGGTTGGTACTGGTCAATACTTGTAGGTGTGAAACGACTTAGTGCCTAAAAAATACCACCTTTTATTGCTCTCAATGGGATTAGTGCAAGGCACCCAAAGCAGCTTGACAGCAGCTGCTCAAGTCTTGCTCTGTACAGAAATCCACCCCAATAAAGACTGAACCTATTTTTAACAGGAATACTGGCATTTCCTTAGTCTCATAAGGATACTATGGGTGGAGAAGAATTTTGCTGCAGTTAGAACTTGTTCTCAAAGTGAAGCACAGCATCCCAGGACAAACAGGCACAAGGTCTGGCAAGGACAAACCAGGACTGGTTGGATGGGACTTGGAGCAACCTGCTCTAGTAGGAGGTGTCCCTGCCCATGGCAGGTGGTTGGAACTGGATGAGCCTTAAGGCACCTTCCAACCCAAATCTATGATTTACAATTCCATCATTTACAAGCACATGGCTTAGGGCAGCTGCAGGCAGAGCTGCAGAGAATCTGAAATCAGTTCTCCAGTGAGACACGAGTTTGAGATGAGAGAAATACTGAAGCACTGAGGACAGCATGCTCAGTGTGCTTCCAATAAGTTCACTGGCACAGGGATAACTCCTTCAATGTAATCCTGTTGTTTCAGCAACTCTTACATGTCTTAACCAGGGACACAGACTACAATGCTCCCAACGACTGCACTGCTTGGAGGCACAACATGCTGCAATGCATGATTCTGGTGGGTCTGAGGTTTTTTTTTTGGAAGCCAGAAAGCTTTCCAAACCATAGGTCATAAAGGTAACTTGCCAAAATTATTTGTCAAAGAACAGAGCAGGCACAAGGCAAGGAGAATCAGTAAGGAAATAAACCCAAACATTATTATTTCTATCTTTACACAAGGGTACGTAAGCATTTTTAAGCCGAGAAGACACAGAGCCTAACTCAGGGTCTTAAACAGGAATTTAGGGACAGCAAATACAGACAAATCAGGAAAGGGCAAAAAAAAAAAAGGGAGGTTTAAACTGGGTACGAGGAAAAATCTTTTCCCTGAAGGCTGATCAGGCATTGGAAGTGGTGGAATCGCCATCCCTGGAAGTGTTCAAAACCGTGCAGATGCCCTTAATGACATGTTAGTGGTGGCCTTGGCAGTGCTGGGATAAATGTTGGACTTGATGATCTTAAAGGGTTTTTCCAACCTGGTTGATGCTGTTTCTATGAAGAGAGTTGTTACAGAGCTGTATATTATACATTTGTGTAAACAGACGTAATTTTTCTTCCTATGTTTCATGATAGCATCACTTGTGTTAGGTCAGTTCCCTCCTCCCCACCCCAAGGCAGATGCACCAGTAGAAACAGAGAAAAATCTTTTCCCCAGCTTCTCCTCTGCTTCTCTGTCCCCTTTAATGCAGGTTTCCAGATGGGAAAGAGACAGAGGATGAGTTAAGACAGCAAAAAAGATGACAAGTGAGGTGGGGGAAGAACCACAGGCAGAAAAACCAGCAGCAGAAAACCCCACGTATCCACCAGGACACAGAAACCAGAAGATGACTGACAAAAACTCGATTACAAAGGGGAACAAGGGGGCAGTGGGGGAACAAGAGTGCAGACGGGAGAGTTCCAATACACAACACGAGGCTTTCTGCTCCTAATTGCTTCTGTCATGTAGCCGTCAGAGCCCGACGCTCAACAGTGAAGTTGTGTAAAAGGAAAACCCCCAACATGTCTGTTCTCTGCAAGAACATGATCAAACAGGAGACCCAGTTAGCTTGACAGAGCACAACACACGTGCAGCCTCCACGTTCTATCTGCTGTGACTTCCAAGCACCACCATTACTCGCATGAGCAAAGTGAGCAAGTCAAATAGTGTGTTTCTAATGCAGTAGCATTGGGATATATGATTAATAGAGTCTTAGATCACTGAAAAACCTCAGCGTGGCATCATTAAGATCCTATCAGCCCTGAATTGCAATTTAAGACCGTATTTTTGCCTTAATCTGCTGCTCTACTTAACCAATTTAATGCGTGGTAAAAAGCTAATTTGATGAAACTGAAAGCATTATTTCTCTCTGCCTCTTGGCATGAAAGAGATTAAGACCACCAGAAACACTTACAGAAAGATTTAAGATTCACAACATGCGAGGTGGCAGATAAACATTAGATGTGCTTTATAAACTCCACACTCCGTAGACTCAATACTGTGTCGAAGAGCTGTGGGTTTTAGTTAACACTGCAATTGCCTCCTCAGCAGCTAACCCAAGTTCTGCCTCCTACACAAGCCATGACTGCGGCATTTAAAGTCAAATCTCATCAAATATGGAGTATTGTGTGCAGTTCTGGTGTCCTCAACATAAAAAGGACATGGAACTGTTGGAACAAGCCCAGAGAAGGGCCACAAGGATGATCAGGGGCTGGAGCACCTCCCGTATGAAGACAGGCTGAGAAAGTTGGGGCTGTTCAGCCTGGAGAAGAGAAGGCTGCGTGGAGACCTCAGAGCAGCCTTCCAGTATCTGAAGGGGGCCTATAGGGATGCTGGGGAGGGACTCTTCATTAGGGACTGTAGTGATAGGACAACGGGTAATGGGTTCAAACTGAAACAGGGGAAGTTTAGATTGGATATAAGGAAGAAGTTCTTTACTGTGGGGGTGGCGAGGCACTGGAATGGGTTGCCCAGGGAAGTTGTGAATGCTCCATCCCTGGCAGTGTTCAAGGCCAGGTTGGACAGAGCCTTGGGCGACATGGTTTGGTATGAGGTGTCCCTGCCCACAGCAGGTGGTTGGAACTGGATGAATCTTAAGGTCCTTTCCAACCCTAACCATTCTATGGTTCTATGAAATATCCTTTCATACAATGCTGACACACTCCACAGACACCAGGGAGATAGAACAAAAAAAGCAAAGACAACTCTCAGTTTGATTCTGGCTAAAACCAGGTGGGATAAGCACTGGTTGGATCCAAATGCATTTCAGGTTCAGGTCCCTGCTGTCTAAGACAAGGTAAGAAGCAGCTTACAACCCTACGCAAAATGAATCATGGTTTGATTTAAACTAGATTATCCACACAGTACCCAAGGCACTGGTGGGATGGTGCTGTGTAAGAATGTTTAGAGGTCCATACAGAGTGGTTTGAAGTCAGAAGCTAACACACGTTACAGGAGACATGTCTACTAGTCAGTCCAAACAGTCCTGGGGTGAGACTGGAGCTGGTGCTCGAAGAAGCATCTCCTGTCAGTCCAAGGCTGAGGCTGTGGCATGACAGCACTATTTGCATGTGCAATGAACGCTTCTGTCTTCAAGGCTGTCAAACCCATTTTCCTCACAAATAATGAACCAGCCAATTTAAAGGGCAGCAGCAGGAAAGGAATCCTGAGGGAGTGCTGCTCACAAACATGCTCAGGTCTTTCTTTGCTAAAAAGCACTAAGTTCCTTACTAACTCAGGCTTATGTTCTATTGATAACTGTTCAGGTACTACAGAGTGTTAAAGCCCTAATAAAAGCTGCTTAGCAGAAAAGGACCTGGGGGTGCTGAACAACGGCTGCTGAACATGAGCTTGAGCCCAGATGGCCAAGAAGGCCAACAGCATCCCAGCCTGGATCAGCACCAGTGCAGCAGCAGGACAGGGCAGTGATTGTGCCCCTGTACTGGGCACTGCTGAGGCCGCACCTGAAATCCCGTGTTCAGTTCTGGGCCCCTTGCTACAAGAGAGACATTGAGGTGCTGGAGCGGGCCTGGGGAAGGGCAATGGAGCTGGTGAAGGGCCAGGATGGACAAAGCCTTGGGTGACATGGTTTAGTGTGAGGTGTGCTCATGGGAGGGGGTTGGAACTGGATGATCTTCAGGTCCCTTCCAACCCAAACCATTCTGTGATTCCATGATCAGCTACAGCTGAACTGACAGCTCAGTCTCAACATCAGTAACATGAAGACAGTGTTTAATTACACTGCGATGTAGTTTTCAGTGTATTAAGTGTCAGGCACCCCCAGCACACCACATTACAAAGAATATGATGTAATAATATCTTCTCTCTCCCATGCAGAATACATATACAATGCTTATTGAAAATTCAAATTCATCAATACATTGAAACAGAGTTCATCAAGATCCCTTTCTTCCCTCTCCAAATTGCTGGCAAATGTATCCCAAAACTCACCCTCAAAACAATCATTAGAGTTCAAGCATGAATAAGTAAATGGCCTAAGGCCCAAAGGAAAAACCTTATTCACTTTTCCAACATTAAATGTTAAAGGAATTCTGGCACAAAATTCTCCAGCTACTGCACAAGGGCGCTGGTATCTCAGGGACTTCTGACCACAGAGATCCTTGCTGTTCTGCAGCGAGAGATCGCATTAAAGCACTGGAGTGTGTGCTTGTTCCAGTGGCAGCTCTGGTACAGCTCAGATTTGTCATTCTGCAACCTAAGCATTTGTGACAGTACAAAGGAATTTCAGACAGCTTATGCTAACAATGTGTCAGGGAACTGCAGTACAAGTAATTCCTACTTTGTACTTGACTACTGCAGCCCCACAGAACGAGACATGCCCAAGTCCTTAACAACAGGATGCTGAGAGCACAGAGCAAACCAGAGGAAGAATTCTTTTCGGCCTAAATGACAGGATGTTAATGCTGCTACCACATGAACACCATTTAAGTTGATTTATCTCCTTTTTCCCAGTTCCTGACTCACAGAGCAGTGACAAAGTCACAAGGCCAGAAGGAAACCTTTGGAGCGTGGCTCCATTTCTGTAGTTAAGAAAATCCACAGGAATCCTCTAGAAGAATGTGGGGTAAATGGGGCAGCTCTGACCTCCAGAAAGCAGAGCACTGACTTTTCATATCTGGATTAGGTCTGTTAGTGACTTAAAGCATTCCCCAGTAACCCAGCAAGGCTGGAATCAGTGAGTCTGGGAATGGTTTGGGTTGGAAGGGACCTTAAAGCTCACCCAGTTCCAAGTCCCTGTTATGGGCAGGGACACCTCACACTAGAGCACATTGCTCCAAGCCCCATCCAACCTGGCCTTGAACACTGCCAGGGATGAAGCAGCCACAGCTTCTCTGGGCACCCTGTGCCAGCGCCTCAGCACCTGCACAGGGAATGTGATCCAATTTCTTCCTCAGACCTAATCTAAATCTACCGTCCAAGCCTAAAACCACCACCTCCGTTCCATTACTACAAGCCCTAGCAAAAAAGTCTCTTCCTGCCCTTTTTTCAGGCCTGAGCTGTAAGACTCTGAGCAGAATGAAGCCCTCATAATCCCAAGAAAAACAGTCAGCGACCTGCTACACCACCGAGACACACACAGAAGCCCACAAAGCCAGATGGGATCCACGCAAGGGTGTTGAGGGAGCTGGTGGAAGTGCTCATGGAGCTACTTCCCATCACTTACCAGCAGTCCTGGTGAACTAGGGAGGCCCCACTTGACTGGAGGTGAGCAAAGGTGAGGAAGGGGGAAGAAGGATCTGCGGAGCCTGACCTCAGCGCAGGGAAGCGGATGGAGCCGATCATCTTGAGTGCCATCACGTGGCATTTATAGGACAACCAACACCCTTCAAAGATGGGTACGTCATTCAAATGAAACACAATCAATTGTAACATGAAGAACTAAATGAACACCCACCCTAATGCTTTCAAGTAGCATGAAATATTAAAGATAACTCCCATGGCCTCATACAAGCCACAACTATTTATGTTTAGGGACAAAATCCTCTCATTCAAGAAATACGGCTAAATACTGACATTTGGGACCAAAGGCTCCAAAGAAATTGAGGTGTGCCTTTGGGGTTTTTGGGAAATAATGCCATGAGATGGACAGTGCGAATGGGGAGTGTGGAACTGCCAAGTATCTTACAGGCAAGCAAGATTACTTTCATGTTAGACAATTTGACAGTGGCAACTTATTCCTTATTATTTTCGATTCTTATTTCCCTTCATATTTACAAGCATGTCGGAGTAACCTGAACAGCAAACACAGCAAGTCTCAAGATCATGAAATGGGTTAAATATGAACCACACATATAAAACATGCACTAATTTGTAATCCAGACTTGCTTTCAGAACCCCCATGTGCTCATGATCATGCACATGATCAGTCTACCACAACTCACAAGTGCCTTGAAGCTTCGCAACTCAGCATTTCAGTTGCAGTCAGTGTAGGAGTTCAAAATGTCACTGAAGTTATGGGCAAAGTGCACAGATTATGAACCACAAAGTGAAATAAATACCAACAGCCTCAGCAATTACATACTGTGAATATTTTAATGTAGTTCTTATTAATATCTCTTGCGTTTAACAAAATTCAGGAACAACCACCCCATTTAAGCTACAAATGTCAAGTATGTCCCATGAGTCACACAATCTAAACTGAAATTTTCCCACATATTTCTTTCTAAAACAGGGAATACTGTAGGCTTAGAGAGCTTTCCTTGTCCTAGTGCTGCTCACAGCCCTCACTGCTGCTTCCCTCCTTCCAGCTTCTGCAATCTTCAGAAAGCTGAGTTTTAGGGTGGACAAATCAAGACAAATCCTTGCTTCAAAACACACTTGAGGCGATTTTAACCACACAAGGGAACAGTGAGGTCAGAAAACACAAAGGTACCAGGATTTCCTCAGCAGACCACGTATGACCTCGATCAGTCATCAGACCAGCTATAGAGAAAAAAATATTAACTGAAGTAATATTAACTGATATGTGACAATCTGCAGAAATCCTGCATTAGTGCCACTTAAGAGGACTGAGAAAAATAATAGGTCTATATCCCCAAAGGCAACAAGAGTTTTGATCAGTTTCTATAATCTTCTGTAACTGGTTATAGAATCCCAGACCAGTCTGGGCTGGAAAGGACCTTAAAGCTCATCCAGTTCCAACCCCTGCCATGGGCAGGGACACCTTCCACTAGAGCAGGGTGCTCCAAGCCCCTGTGTCCAACCTGGCCTTGAACACTGCCAGGGATGGGGCAGCCACAGCTTCTCTGGGCACCCTGTGCCAGCGCCTCAGCACCCTCACAGGGCACAGCTTCTTCCTAAGAGATCATCTCAGTCTCCCCTCTGGCAGGTTAAAGCCATTCCCTTTTATCCAGTACCTATAAAAAGTCTACCTCCAGCTTTCTCATAGGTGCCCTTTAGGGACTTGAAGGCAGCTCTAAAGTCTCCCCTTCTACTACAGCAAAACCTCTACCCAGCTCACCCAAATGGCACAGATTTTTTTCCTGACTAACACATTCTACAGTTCAGATCCAAATTTAGGGATTAAATATTTCCTTTAATGATACAGAAATTTGAAGGAAGGGATTATTTAGTCTGGTACTTAAAACAGATGAGCCTTCTGATTGAAGGCAACTCTCCCTCCCCTCCTCAGTATTCACACTTTGCCCACCAAGAATTAGGGGATGCACAACTTGCTTTCCTTAGGAAAGCATTAGATGCTAAAGGAAGAATTAACTCTGCAGTGCATTTCAGCTATTCTCAAAGCTGTGGTGCTCTGCCCACCACAGATTTTCATTGCATGAGGATACCTTCAAGTGGAAGTTCAAGTTAGAAAAGCTAAACTAGCATTTTCTGACCCACATTACTCACACTGCCTTTATAGTTAGCACAGTGCTGCATTCTGTGTAGGTTTCCTGCTGGCATCACTATGGATACAGAGATTATCAGTGTACTAAGCAATGTAACTTACTCTTTTTCCTCCTTTCCGGGGGGGGGAGCTCTATTTTTCACCAAAGCCAAGTGTTTGTTACCAAAAGCAACATCAAAAATACCGATTCCTTGTGCTAGTATCAGCATTCCGTGATTTTTATGTCACTTGATGCTCTAACTCTTGTTCTTTTCCTTTAAGAAGTAGAAAAGTAACTGGTGGAAGTTTCACACCACATACAGATGCTTATACACATACACAATCTTCCAGGTAGCTTTGGTTTAGCTTCTCTTCAAGCCTTATGAACAGGAAAGCTCTGAACTGAAGCCCACATTTCACTACCATCACCACATACCATCAACTGCTTCCATCCATCTAAAATTAAAACCCAAAATAACCCAACATCAACCTACAGCCAAATGATGCAGAGGTTCATTGTTTAACCAATACATTCATTTAGGGTCAGATCTGTTTGGGATTTAGCACAGGGCCAGAAGCACAAGGCTCAGGCTGGTTACAAATACATCCTGTGCTCGGGAATGTTTAAGGTATCAAAGAAGGACTTATTCTTCACCATCATAAATCGACCCCAACTCAAATTTAGATGTAAAGTGATTTGTAGGAGTCAGCATATATTAAGGGCAGAGGAGTACAACCTCAATTGTTCTGCTTAAAATACAATATGGATACAATATGGTTCAGACTCCCAGGAATATTACAACTGGCAAAGCAACAGGAAAAGACTTCCAGAAACAGAAGAAAATTAAAATATACTGAATATTATCCTATTAATAACCGTATCATTCCTTTTGGATATTGCTGTTGTAGAGAGCATCTAGAATCAAGGAAGAATTCCATGATTACAGCTGCCCCAATTCCTTTGGGCCTTAATACCCACCACATTTCTGCCAAGCTTTTATAGCCCTATTCTGAAAGTGAAGCTGAGTAGACTGATCCTCAAAGAGGGTAATGACAACACAACCACCTGCTTACAGTGCATACAAAAATAACCTGGAATGCCCAACTTGGAGCCCTGTTGACATCCATGACTTCGCAAGTGCCCTTTGTTCTTTCCACATTCTAAATATTATTTTACTAAAATAAGAAATGACCTTTTATTTAATGGGAATCTTAATTTAAAGACTGCACCTTCCACAATACAGCTGAGAGCTGGGTTACAATATACATTCCATGGACTTCAGTGGTACCTGGAACAGCTATTCGTAACTTCTGCTGGGCAATCAGGCTCCCTCCTGCTACAGAGCATTATATCACAGTTAATGCATTCATTTATGGGTGCAGTTAGAGGCTCTTATTGCCTTCTCATGTCCTCTTCATCCTCCTTATGAAGGAGACACTGTGCAAGCTGCATGTGTCCAGAATCTCATTCAGGGAAACCAAGTTGCCTTCTTATTGCCACAGGAAAGAAGAGTGGAATTGAGTCATAGCTACCACAAACAAGAGAAATCGCATCGCTCCTGATAGCACCTACTCCACAGCAGCATGCCTGGGAAGTACAGAATATGATAAAGGGAATAAACCACTATTTCTGCCACTTCCTGCTGCTACAAATTGATTAAATCCAATCCCCAAAGAAGTAAAACAATAAGCAAATGAAGTTCTCTACAAGCACCTACACATAATGTAGATATTAATTCCTGGTGGGCAAAGCATGAGTATTAAGGTGTAGTAGGAGAGTCAGGCTGACTTGAAAAGATTTATACTGGTTGTTCACATGTGTTGTTACACATATATATATTTATATAACACACAACACTTTACAAATGTATAATATATAAATCAAAGCTATAGAAATTATAGTTCATAAATTATCTAAGTATATTACATATGTAACAATAAACACATGAGAAGGAAAGATGTTACAACAGAGGCTTCTAATAACGTATCACATGATTTTCCACCACCTAGGTCAGGATCACCAACCCTGCAGACACAACATGAGATTCCCAGCAAGATAATACCACCACAGAAATTCCAGGTTTTAGTGAATCCAAAGTGAACAAGAACCACTGAGGGTATTGAGAGAACAGGAAAAGTAAATGAAAACCTGATTATGTGGGGATTGTGAACAGGGGATGCCAAACATAAGGAAGACGAGTCATTCGTCACTTCATACAATGCTTGTAAGGGTTAAACCAGAATATCAGGTCCTGTTTTGAGCACAGCACAGTATTTATAAGCCCTGAATTTCCTGAGAAGTGAGATTACTGCATCTCGGGCCCTGCTTATTAAAACACATTTCAGGAAGCACGCTCAAGCCTGCTTCTCCTCAGAGGAAGCTCTCCATGAATGTCTGCCAGGAAATAACCCACATCTTCCTTTTGCACACAATCCAACCTCAGCAGCCCCTGGGTGGTCACTTGTGCTCCTGCTGCCTATCAAACTGGACAATATTCTTCCACAGTATTTACTCATTGGTACATGTGTATCCATCGATATTCCTTTTCTTACAAGGACACCCATTACAACCTGGTCTACAACCACAACTCAAGATGCCACCCCAACAAACACTACCACAAAGGATAACAGGAAGCCTAACAGGTGAAAATTGACCTTTCCACGCCTTGAAAAAGGTTATGGTCTGGTTTCAGTGTTGGTCTCTTTGATGCTTTCAGAAGATTCTCTTCAAGTTCTCTTTTTACAAGCAGAAGGCAACACACCTGCCAAGGTGCAAGGCTGATGTGGAGTTGATTCAGGAAGTGTCTTAAGTCTGGACATACTATAGAGTTCACAAGTCTACCACATAGCAGTGAGGAGCACATAATCATTGACTATTGTATATAAAACTCATCTTGGTGAACGATTCAGAACATCCTGCTGCTTTTACACACTTTCCTAGGCCTGTGTTATAAAGTCCTGTGCATCTCCTGCAGCAAACAACAAGCAGTAGAGATCTTAACCCATGAACCAAAGTACAGGATCACAGGATGATTTTATATGACCAGTGAATAAGTGTTCTCACTAAAACAGAGCCACAGCAAAAGCTTCACTGCAGATACAGCCCTGCACTCCCAAAAGCTCTGGGTCTATTTTTAGAGAAGTGATAAACACACGAGTGGGATGGAACAGAACATCCACACGGAGACAGAGTTAGCTTTGCTTTTCAGACCAATGAAACGGGTTGCATCCACCTTCATTATGGCTATAAATACAAGCCTACCACCATAATAGCTAAAGAAACATGCCTAGGCATGCCTGACTTGAAAGATGAGATTTACCCTGATTTGAACATGTCAACCTGGTTGCACAAACCTGAACAGGTTTGTGTCTGCAGGGCTGTGGTGAAGGAAAGAATGAGCTGCCCCAAGACAAGAAGAATGGGTTCTCCATGTTTCCAAGCTGAAACAATGCTGCAACGTAAAAGCTGATGCCCTGACAACGGGGAAAAGCTTCATGGGTATTTAACCAAGTCAATGATTCAGAAATCTGCAAGTTAAACAGCTTGGAAAGTAGCAGCAGCATCACAAGGCTACTCCTGGCACGAGCAGCATGTGCTAGCACAGATCCATCCAAGCCATATTACAAAGGGGTACTATTCACAGAGTCAGACTTGGTTTTCTGCTTTCTATTTCCCTATTCATATTTACCAGAAGGGCTGGAAACCAAAACAAATAACTTGTTTTGGTGTACAGAAGACCTTTGGCACCTCCAGAGGGAAGATTAAAACCCTCCTTCATTCTACACCTCTGTAACAGATTCCAACACAATCCAGACAGGCTGAGGTTTCACTAAACTCCACTGAGGGATGAGCCAGCATCACAAGCACCAGAACTGACTTCCTTAGTTCACTCAGTTCTGTGTAAAAGACAGCAGTTGCTCAGGGGACGGGCTGAGAAGCAGCAGCTTTGCTGAGCAAAGGCCAGGCCAGAGTTCAGAAAGGCCTTAGCACCACATGGTACAGTTTGTGTTCATTCAGCACGTTGAAGCTCAGTGCTTTCAGAGCCTGGCAATCCTGCCAGCACAGATGGAGCACAGAGCGTTTTGCAGCAAGACCCCAGCAGAGAGAAGCAAAGCATGTTCTGCATGGAACACTGGTGAACTCACATTTGTGAGCCCAATCTGCTGGGGAGAAGTTGAACTTTACCATAACCTTGGTGCAAAAGTAAATCTTCCTCCAGTGCCCAGAAGTCCACAATAACAAACCAGATAAGCCCAGAAGAATTCCCCTTTCAGAAGCCAGGAGGAGCTGTAAGCACAGAGGTGTCAGTGGCCAGAAGCAACATTCATCATCCTGACACTTAAGAGTGGTTTTCCTGATAGTTTCAAGTGCAAAGTGAAATCTTTTGAGAGAGATTTTGTAGCAAGAAAGGAAAACGTATCAAAACAAGATTAAACACACAACATTCAAAACATACAGAAAACATGAAATGTTAATGTTTCATTAGGGAAAAGTTTCTTACTGTAAGAGATAAAAGGAACATTAATTTCTGGATTTCCCACCCTTTTAAGAGTGCCATGCTGGATACAAGCTTGCTCACCAAATACCAGCTCAATTTCAACTGAAAAAAAGCCATGAAGTTGGAAGGCAGCTGATGTCCCCTGCAATCAGAACATCTTTTGGAAGCTGCTCTGTGGGTGGAAGTGTTGGTACCACCTACTGCCAATGGCAGGTTGACACCTCTGAAACCACACCATAAACACCCACTCAATTACAAGTGCTCTTACCTACAGAAGTTCTGCACCAACCCAGTGCATAAGGACTGGCCTGAGGAGTAAGTCGGAATTATAAAGCTAAAGAGACTGCGGCTCATAATCCCCTCCCTATGGATAAACCTTCCACATTCACTAATAAAGAACCACAGAATTGCTTAGGTTGGAAAAGACCTTTAAGATCGAGTCCAACTGTTAACATGGCACTACCAAGTCCACCACTAAACCATGTTCTTAAGTGCCACACCTACACATCTTTGAAATGCCTCCAGGGATGGTGACTCCAGCCCTGCCCTGGGCAGCCTGTTCCAATGCCTGAGCACCCTTTGGCGAAGGAATTGTTCCTCAGCTCCATCTAAACCTGCCCTGATGCAGCTTGAGGCCGTTTCCTCTTGTCCCATCCCTTGTTCCTTGGGAGCAAAGCGCAGCCCCCTCCTGGCTCCATCCTCTGTCAGGTAGCTGTAGAGAGCGATCAGGTCCCCCCTGAGCCTTCACTTCTCCAGACTGAACCCCCCAGGTCCCTCAGCCGTTCCCCATCACACTTGTGCTCCAGGCCTTGCACCAGCTCCATTGCCCTTCTCTGGCCCTGCTCCAGCACCTCAATGTCTCTCTTGTAGTGAGGAGCCCAGAACTTAACACAGGATTCAAGGTGAAGCCTCGCCAGTGCCCAGTACAGGAGGATGATCACTGCCCTGGACCTGCTGCCGCAGTGGTGCCGATACACACAGATCTAGCCTGTCCAAATCCCTCTGCAGAGCCTTCCTACCCTCGAGCAGGTCAACTCTCCAACCCAATTTGGTGTCATGAGGATGCACTCAATCCCCTCATCCAGATCACTGATAAAGACATTAGAACTGGCCCAATACTGAGCGCTGTAGAACACCATTTGTGACCAGGTAATGAAAGTAAGTTGCTACCATTAGTAAGTAGACTTTATAAGCTGAAGCAGTTAAGTGTCATCTACACATCCTGTGTTTCTGGACGATGCCGGCAGAGTCATTTAGTCATGTGTGCCACAGTCACCATGTTTTCCTCTTTCACATGTATTTACCTGTGGGGTTAAATACGTAACTGCCAAGTATTTTCAGTCTATTCAAACCTCAGAGATCTGCTCTGAGTGCAAATTGTGTTACAAGAACATAAAAGGCATGTCTGTGCGCAGATCTAAAACTGAATCCTCCAAGTTCTATGACTCCATCCAATACAAACACTAAAAACAGCATAAAGTGAACAGGTAAAGCCAGAACGACAGTGGCAAACTGAACAGGAAATATCCATTCTGCAAGAGAAGGCGCAGTGAACAGAAAGTGTATTTTTGGTACCAAACAAGGTGGTGGTTCTGTGGAACAAAGTAAGTGATCAAGCAATGAAAAGACTATCAAAGAACCATAGAATAGTTAGGGCTGGAAAGGACCTTAAGATCATCCAGTTCCAACCCCCCTGCCATGGGCACGGACACCTCACACTAAATCAATGTCACCCAAGGCTCTCTACAACCTGGCCTTGAACACTGCCAGGGATGGAGCATTCACAACCTCCCTGGGCAACCCATTCCAGTGCCTCACCACCCTCACAGAAAAGGACTTCCTTATGTCCAAACTAAACTTCCCCTGTTTCAGTTTTAACCCGTTACCCCTTGTCCTGTCACTACAGTCCCTAATGAAGAGTCCCTCCCCAGCATCACTTCAGATACTGGAAGGCTGCTCTGAGGTCTCCATGCAGCTTCTCTTCTCCAGGCTGAACAGCCCCAACTTTCTCAGCCTGTCTTCATAGGGGAGGTGCTCCAGCCCCTGATCATCCTCGTGGCCTCCTCTGGACTTGTTCCAACAGTTCCATGTCCTTTTTATGTTGAGGACACCAGAACTGCACACAATACTCCAGGTGAGGTCTCACAAGAGCATGAGCTTATGTATTTGCAATATGAACACAAGACTTCCATTAACAGCTTAGAAACAAGGTGGTAAGCAAGAGATTCAGCACATTGTTCTGTCATTTCCACTGGAACCATCATTCCAGTATTTGCATGTGTAACAGCAAACTTGAAGAGTAAATGGCACTAATCTCCTCCTTCCACCAAATCCCCAGGGAAAAAACACACACACTTCAATGAAAACCTGACAAGTCAGAAGTATTCACAATTCACATGTACCAGCTTTTGCTGTTTCTTACTTGCCACTATTATTACCCAGCCTGGATGTTCACAAGGCTAGGTTTCCAGTAAGTCTTATCTAGGAAGGTACTGCCAGATATTTACCTAACAAACTAATACATACTTCGTTGTCATGGTTTTACCAGGATATGACTCACTTCTGCCTGTTCCAAACCATGTATCCCAAAGAACAAACTGCTTCAGGTCACACCACATACAACATGTGCTTTTTACACATGACATCACGACAGTCAGAGCTATTCCTTTGGAAAGGTCAAGCAAAATGAAAGGATGTGTTAAAACCACCCTGAAATCAGAAGTCTGATTTGTAGACCTTTGCATACGATAAACTAAATAGAGATCCCACTTGGAGCACTGTGTGCAGTTCTAGTGTCCTCAAGGTAAGGACATGGAGCTGTTGGAACAAGCCCAGAGGAGGCCACAAGGATGCTCAGGGGCTGGAGCACCTCCTGTATGGAGACAGGCTGAGAACACTGGGGCTGCTCAGCCTGGAGAAGCTCCATGGAGACCTTAGAGCAGCTTCCAGTGTCTGAAGGTGGCTACAAGGATGCTGAAGAGGGACTCTTCATTAGGGACTGCAGTGAGAGGGACAATGGGTAACGGGTTAAAACTTAAACAGGGGAAGTTTAGATTGGATATAAGGAAGAAGTTCTTTACTGTGAGGGTGGTGAGGCACTGGAATGGGTTGCCCAGGGAGGTTGTGAATGCTCCATCCCTGGCAGTGTTCAAGGCCAGGCTGGACAGAGCCCTGGGTGACATGGTTTAGTGTGAGGTGTCCCTGCCCATGGCAGGGGGGTTGGAACTGGATGATCTTAAGGTCCTTTGTAACCCAAACCAGTCTACAATTCTATAAATAAGGGGAGCCCTGGTTTGTGTCCCCCTCCTGTTTTCTGTTTCCCACGCTACCAGTCTTCCATGTTCAGAAAATACCCTTTAAATTACTGTGTTTCTATGACTCAACTCAGAATTTACCAGATACTAAAGTCAGCGTATTTATTCTTGATAAAAATTGGTGCTTTTTTATTCACTTTGAGGTACTTTGGTTATTTCCCTTTTGAAGTGACAACACTGAAATCTACTCTTTTTTAAGCTACTCCACCGATTCCTCAGGGTGGTGAAAGTAGACAGAATATCTTGGGAAAAGAGAAATACAAACATCATCCAATACCAGAAAAGGAGAAATGAGAAAGGAGAAGCAATTAGTCACTATAAACATGAAATGTGAAGTTGATGAAAGGCTGACTAAGATTCAGAGCACTCCTAAAGTAAGAAGTTAAGCAAAAAAGCTACTGAAGAATAAAGACATCCACTCCTGCAAATAGAGATAGTCAGGAGACACCAAGTGACCCTCTGCTATTTCCTTTAGGTGAAAACATGGAGAGATCCTGGAGTGGCAATACTCTGAAGCTGAGATGCAAGGTAACAGCCTGAAGTCTCACTAGTGGCCTTGTTCATATGAAATGCAGAGCAGCCATATCTCCTCTGTTCTCAAGTGCATTCCTGAAGTAAGTGATATGGTTCTAGATCTAGACGCAAAAGAACTCTTAAAGTAGCAGGAAATAACTATTACTACCTGCCAAAGCTTAAGGAACAATAATACAATACAGGCTCCCAAACCACCAACTACAAGGAAGGTTGTAGGGAAACTCACACCAGAAAAGGGAGGTGGGGGGAAATATCCAACAAGGTATTTTAGCCACACTGAAATGAAAGAATATTCCAAACATCCATGTATGTCAGCCGCAATAAAAGCGGAAGTCAGAAATACCAAGTATAGTGAAGTAGAAAACTGAAGTTTGCAAACATAACCATTCACCCTGAGGAAGGGGGGTCACAAGGAATCAAAACCAGAATAGAAACAGATTCCTGTAATACTGTGGTTACCCAACTTCTCTACTCCTGCTAATAGCTGAACTACTTAAGACAAGGCAAAGCATCCCTACAGCAAAGATATTGCTTAAGACAAATCTTTATGTACTGCAGAAAACAGAACGTGAGGATAGAAAAATCACTGACATATCACTCCAAAGCCAGCACATCAGTCTGGAGACAATTTCCAGCCAGTTTAATAGGTGAGAAAACACCTTACAAATTCCCCCCATACACAGCAAGTTCCGTCCTGCACAGGTCTACCCATGTCTGTACCCTTCAGGCTGAACAGAAGGGTCATGAACCACAGAATGGTTTGGGTTGGAAGGGACCTTAAAGCTCATCCAGTTCCAACCCCCTGCATGGGCAGGGGCACCTTCCACTAGAGCAGGTTGCTCCAAGCCCTGTCCAGCCTGGCCTTGAAAACTATCAGGGATGGGGCAGCCACAGCTTCTCTGGGCACCCTGTGCCAGCACCTCAGCACCCTCAAAGAGAAGAACTTCTTCCCTATATCTAATCTCAGTCTCCCCTCTTTCAGTTTAAAGCCATTCCCCTTTATCCTATCCCTACCTGCTCTTATGAAAAGTCCCCATCAGTAAATGGGCAGTCAGAGCCAGACCAGCTCTAGGAAACTCAAGGAAGACGACAAAAGAAATTCTGGTTCAACACCCACTGTTTAAAAATGAGGTTTCTCAACAATAATTAGAAGGGAAGAACAAGCAAAATGCATCAACTAGAACCATTCTACCCAGAATAAAACCCTGTGTGAAAGCGAGATCTTAGCTCTTCCACATACCTTAAGTTGCCTTTCCAGCTCTCAGCAGCAGGTGCTCAACACAGGGTGAAACATGAAATCTGAAATGAAACATTTAGACTTGATTAGGGCATTTTCCTGACCAAAGCAGTCAAATATGCATCAGATTTACAAGCAAATAACTGATATTCTTAGTATGAAGACACATAACCTCACAAAGCAACGAGCTGCACCACATCACCTTCTTTACAAGGGAAGTTGATTTAGCTGGAAGTCCTTAGGGCTAAACCCAACAAAACCAGATAAACAGAATTAAAACCCATGAATGAAGCCAGAAGCCTACTCTGAACTCAAGCAGATACCCCACAAACCCTGCACATCCCATCACAGTAAACCAACAATTCCACAGGCTGTAGTATGGGTTTGGGATTTTGAAGAAGGGGGAGGGTTAAAGGAGGATTCTGAAGTGGACCTTCAATATAGTTCACACACATTTAATGGCAAGAACAATTCAGCAAGCGCTGAAAACCCTGATGCATGATTCAAAACATGAGCGGCATCCAGAGCTAGAATTAGAAAGTGCTTCCCTGGAGGAAAACAAAAGGCATGCGGGAGGAACGAGTGAAAAGCATTTATTTCCTCCGGGTACGTGCATCAGAGGACAGCCAAGCCAGTTCTTAGCTGAAGTAACAAATATAGACAGATGTAGCTCAGCACACACACAGAGCACACTGTCCAGAAAGAGTTGTGGGGTTGTTCTTAAAGGAACTGATGAACCTGAAAGAACTCCAGTGCCGAGTTACCTACAGAGGCAGCTTGGCTACTTCACAGGCTACATTTGCTTTTGCCTCTCTAACAAATACACACCACAGGGACAAAGGCAATACCAGCAGAAAGCTCAAGCTTATGTGTTAAGCACTCAGAAATCAACGTTTAAGTACTGTTTCTCAAGCTTAATTCACTTCAGCTACTTCAGGTTTTCCCACAAAGGCCATCTATAGATTTCCACACAGGAATGTGATGAGATAAAGTACACAGAAAAGTTTAAATAAAACATGGAGACCTTTTTAAAGGCTGTAACAAACTGACAAACATTTGTAGATGAAAGGCACAGAAAGGAGCCAGACACTCACCTGAAACACCCATCCACACCACAGGGAAAACTACCACTGAGAACTTGAAGTGCTTTTTGGTGGCACACAAGAGGCCTGGCACTGCCTCAGAATACTGATGCTGAAGTTAACATGGTATCTGTTGATCAGGCAACTGTCCCATCACATCTACCAGAGTGAGGGGCCAACAACAGCCCTCCCCAGAAACACATCTGCTCCGAATATTTTTATGGAATCATCAGTCATGATTTGGAACAATTTGTTCATCACTGGTGCTCTTACTCAACAGGAATGACACCAGGGAGAGCTCTTTATGAAAAGTCCTCAGCAAGTGTGCTGATGACACCAAGCTGTGCGGTGTGCTTGACACACTGGAGGGAAGAGATGCCATTCAGAGGGTCCTGGACAGGCTTGAGAGGTGGCCAATGCCAGCCTCATGAAGTTCAACAGTGCCAAGTGCAAGGTCCTGAACATGGGTCAAGGCAATGCTAAGCACAAGCCCAGGCTGGGCAGAGACTGGATTGAGAGCAGCCCTGAAGAGAAGGACCTGAGTGTTGGCCAATGAGAAGCTCCCCATGACCCAGCTTCAGTGCGCGCTTGAGCCCAGAACCTCCCCCTGTGCTGGGCTGCACTCCCAGAGTGTGAGCAGCAGCTCAGGGAGGGGATCCTGCCCCTCTGCTGTGCTCTGGGGGGAGACCCCCCTGCAGTCCTGATCCAGCTCTGGGGCAGCAGCACAAGAGGGACATGGAGCTGTTGGAGTGAGTGCAGAAGAGACCATGGAGATGCTGCGAGGGCTGGAGCAGCTCTGCTCTGGAGCCAGGCTGAGAGAGCTGGGCTGGGTCAGCCTGGAGAAGAGAAGGCTCCTGAAGGGGAGACCTGAGAGCAGCTCCAGTGCCTGAAGGGGCTGCAGGAAACCTGGAGAGGGGCTTTGGACAAGGGCCTGGAGGGACAGGACAAGGGGAATGGCTTTAACCTGAAAGAGGGGAGATTTAGATTAGATACAGGAAAGAAGTTATTCCCTGTGAGGGTGCTGAGGCGCTGGCACAGGGTGCCCAGAGAAGCTGTGGTTGCCACATCCCTGGCAGTGTTCAAGGGCAGGTTGGACACAGGGGCTTGGAGCAACCTGCTCTGTTGGAAGGTGCCCCTGCCCATGGCGGGGGTTTGGAACTGGATGAGCTTTAAGGTCCCTTCCAACCCAAATCACTCCTGAGACCACTTCTCAGATTTAGAAACATGAGCAGTTATTGATTCAATTAAAGATGTTTTCTGATACAGCAAAAGTTGTCTTTAATTCCCAAGGCCGATAGTAATGACCGTTCCCTCCTATGGGAAGTTACATCAATAGCATCCTTAAAGCATTTGTTAAAGTAATTGTGTGATACCATGGGACTTACATCCAACATCCAAAATGAGCCATATACTAGAAAAATATTATCCAAATGCTTAAGCATCAATAATATTACATTTTCCACACAAGTTACTCTACTGCTTTTCAACAGAACTACCCATGTGTGTAAACTCAGTGTACAAACACGCAGCACTGTGACGTGATGCTGGATGGCAACCCTGAAGTACTGATAAAGGGCCTCTCTTCTGGTCATTAGCTACTACAAGAGTAATGCAGTCAGAGATGATCCGAGAACAGCATCCTCCCATCTCCCCTACACTGACAGCCATTTCTAGGCCTGTCTTCCCAAGATTCACTTTCACAGGTTATTCACTGATCCATTTCATTCATTAGCTACTGAGGAAGCAGTGACAAGGACTCTCCTACACTTCAGTCTGACCAGTTGTAACACTTCTTAAAGCATCAATTACTCTCATTCTAATAGGGACAAATGCTGAAAGCTCCCAAAGTGGTTAAAAGGAGCCTGAACACAAGAAGTGGTTTGGGTTAGGTAAAATATTGTGCTTTTATTTCCATTTTCTGCAGGAAAAAACATGATCCCTTGTAAATTAATTTCTCCACAATAAATACATATACTCCACAATAAATAAATATATATGTGCACCCTGGGAAAAAACACCCAACAACTTTCCATAGGTTTGAAATCTCTCTACCTTTCTCCACGAGAAAAGGTTTTCAGTAAATTGAAAATATTTAATGTTAAACTTAACACATTTCTGGTAGTGGAAAACTATTTTTTTTCAACTTTTCCCAACTGGCTGCAAGTCACCCATCTGGTCCAGTTTTATTTGTTTCCTTTGCTTTTGTTACTCACTTTTATGACTTTCCTATTTTCCTCTTAAAAAGCACGCATAATCCTACCTGGGTTTCAATTAGATGATAGAGCATCTTTCTTGTACATCTAAACCTCCACAGAAGGTGTCTGAAATTTGAAGTCTCCCAGTATAACCCCACTTCCTCTCCAGTCTGACTTCTTCACCTTTTAACCACACTGTTATAGCCCAAGTGTGGAAAAAAGGGGCAAACCTCAATAAGATCTCAAATCCACATAGTATTAGGAACACAAACTAAAGGAGTCCACACACACTATCACCTCTTATTCGTGAAAGTCACTGCACAAAATCAGCTATAAAGGATATAAAGGAAGATTTAACAACACAAGTTCAACACAAAACTGCTGTAACCCAGACTCAGTCCTAAACACTATTACATTTCAAGTGACAGCTGTGCATTAAGTACTCACTTTATATGCACATGGGCACCTGGTTTCCTCCCCCTCCCCATTTCATTTTGACTGTGTTTCAAATCCTTTTCAAGACTCACTACTTTCATCTTGCCTTTCTAACACCAACCTTGACTAAGTACCCACAAGGTCTTGCTTTATTTTACTCCTTCTATCAACTTCAGGAGTCAGGTATTAAAGCAAATGTGGCTTACATACATTTATTTTCACAACTCACTGCAGTTCAGTTCCATAGTTCCAGTCTGATCTGCTGCTTGGTATAATATGACCAATGTTCCCACTCCCCCTGGGAATACTGCAGTTCAGGATGTATTTCAACAGAACAAAAGAAAAAACTTTAATGCAAATCCCATTTATCTCCAAAAGGCCATACAAATAAATACATTAAACTCCAGAACCTGTTTCCTAGCAAGGGAAACTCCTGTGTTTCTGATTATGAAACAGTTTAAAGGTTCTGTTTGCCTTTAAGAGACAAAAAAGCTGACTCAGTTGTAAAATGAAGCCAGTGATACACACTGCCTTGAAGAATTCCCTCTCCTCTTTTGCTGAAAGGAGAACAAGGCACAGAAGTAGCTGTTGAAAGAACTGAACCAGCATGAGAGGAGCAGAACTGCCGTCACACAAAGGAACTCGCACCCTTCTACAGAGGCTGAAGAACCAGGCAGGGGCTTGTAGCATATAACACAACTAAACTTTCACTTTATTTAAAGCCCCATTCTGGGAATTCAACATCTATGTATGCTGCACACCACCTTCTAAAGGAAGCCACGTGGTGGCTTAGTGATTTCATAGAGGTAACATATCTTCATAAATAAGGGAATGAAATCCCAAGTACTAAAGCTAGATTTAGTGCTAAAGGGGGTTCAGAACTAAATGATCTTAAGTTCTTTTCAACCCAAACCATTCTATGATTTCTTGTAATGATTAAATATTGACATGAACTCTAGGCAGAAGGTGGAACACAAATGCACTCGGTGTTATACCCTGCTCCTTCTTTAACTCCATCCTTCAACTAGGTTTCACAGGAGCTTTTTGTTCTTTGTATTTCCATCCACAGCCTGAGAAATACCAGTCATAAACTCAATCTAATTCAGAATATTCCCACAGGAGAAGCACATGCCATATACTTTCTGTTCCCCCCATTTCTCTTCTAAAATTGAATCTTTAAACAGTGCCATCAAATACATGGGCAAAATGAAAGGACTATTACCCACTTCTGGAAATGGATTGATTTTTCCTGACAACCACAGATATTCAATATGTCCTAAACAATTTATACACACTAAGGTGTATGACAACAGTGCCATACTCTCCTTGGAGGAGATCCCCTCACTACTGGATGAAGTCCCACAGTTTACAAAGTCAATGCAAAAGAAGAAATCCACATAAAGCTGAAATTATCACATTATCTTGATAATGAAGATCTCCTGCCCAGTCTGACCAGGTGCTTTCATAACTGATTCAGCAGAGTTTAATACAAATGACACGAGGCTTCCCCTTGCCTCCATAGGGTTGGGGGGGATTAAATGACTTTTAGTTTCCCAGACCACAGCAAGCAGCTTACAAAAGTTGCATAGATGAACAATTAGCCTCACCTTTTAGCTTGAAGGCTCCCTGGAAACTCAGATGTAGCACTGATTCCAGCAGGTTGTGCCTCTCAATTTCGACAGTGCTTAAAAAGCTCTCAGATCTAGGGGTTTATCCACTTTCAACACCTCCAACGCAGGGGTGCGTCATTACACCCGCTTCCAGCAGAGGCTGTATTGAGCACAGCCATGCACACCATTCCATACCCACTGTCACTGAAGATTACTTAATTCTCTTTCCCAATCTCAGGAGTGACTTACTCCTTCCATGACAAAACAGCCTGACTTGCTTTAAAACAGATTCACTGGATTTACAACTACAAGGAAGCTACTGGTGCAACACCAAAACACAAACTATTGCATCAAAGAGTGAAAGAGAGACATAAAAATATAGCTTCACCAGAAGTTCCTATTACTCTGAAAGCAAAGCTCAGTTTATTAATAGATAAAATATACCACTAATTAAAGTGTGATACCAAAAGGAATAAGAAAAGCCATCATCTAAGGCTACTTTCTTGCACAGGAAGTTAATGCACATACATCTTGCATGTTTTCTTCCATTAAATCTGTAGGTGTCTATATTGCTCTTTATGGTAACCTGGTTTTCAAGCCACATCCAGATAACATCTGATTCCAAACACGAGCATGACCCTTTCATTTACCGAAAATAATCATCTCTCCATGACCTTTACAGCCAGCCATAAGTGAGAACAGCATTCCAAAGAAAATACAAGCTGCTTTGCCTGCAACAGATCACATCAAAGCTGCACAGACCCAGGCAACCGCTAGGAAGAGAACAGAGAGGAATCACTTACAAGAGCTCAGAGAAAACAGTTGCTGGAGTTGCTGTTGACTACTTTTTGCTATCAGTGTTCACCTGAAAATAACAATCCCATGTTCTCTTACCTGTTCACATCACTAAAGTCACTGCTGCAGAGGTCTCGAGAGGCCATACTGTCAGTGTGCCACCCCCGAGGCAGGGATCAACAGCATTTCTTTTCTGACATGCCTGATTTGTTCTTAAAGACCATCAGTGACAAAGTCCCCCTCTGTAATGTATTCCAATGGTTTGTTGTTCTCAGCATTAGAAGTCTTCCTCCCAAATCAATAATCCAAGTCTTCAGTCCTATTGAGTCAACTATTTCTTGGTTTAGCCCCCATAAGCCTTTTTCTTCATTCTTGTAGTAGCCTGATGTATTTGTGTAACTGAAAACTACGCGGAGATGAAAAGTTAACATCTTCATGCTTTCAGTTCTTGTGCATCACATTCTTAGGTATCTTCTGTTACCAAAAGTATCCAAGAGAGGAAAACCCCTTCTCCATGTACAGTGCCCAAAACTGAAATCCCAACTAAATCCCAACAGAACAGGTACTCCAAGTACTCACCCTGTTGCTACAGCACAGCTCTGCAGCAGCAGAACAAGGTTAATCACAAACTGAGCACCAATGAATCAATAACCTGCACATCACAGTTTCACTCTTGTAGGGCTTGAGAAGTTTGTTTTGAGCACGTATTTGAACACCACAATTCAAAATGCACTAAACAATAGGAAGAGAAGCTGTAGAGTTGAGAGACACCAGAACTAGCACAGAAAACGGCCAGCTTTGTGACTTATACAAACTCTAGTGAAAATTAAAAGAATTAATAAACCAACTGGAATATGGAAGCATCTACTTTAGTTATTTAAGCCTCAAATAGAAAATGAGCCCTGATAAGAGTTCGGAATTCCTTCTTTAACAATTAATTAACAGGATTCCCATGATGGTGCTGTTACCACCAGTCAGAACAGAAACTGCCATTTGTAACACTTGTTAAGAGCTTCACTGCAGGCAAAAGCCCCTTCCATATCTGCAGCATGTAAAGGTCTCCTGAGTGAAGGCTGGCGATGGAAAACAAGTTTAAAACATTACAAAATTCAAGTCTTCAATGCAATTAAAACTGGAATTTAAGAGATTAAAACTCTCCAACTTGTGGATTGGGAGGTGCATCTTTATATGTTTATTCTCAACCAGCTTTTCCCCCCCCCCCCCATGAAACTGAGTGCATTTATTTAGTAAGTGCAAATGCAGTTCTGAATCAGGCATCACGAAAGGTTAATGAATACACTGACAAAGGTGAATTAATTGCAACAGCCATGCCAAGGCTCATCCCAAGCAGAAAGACGGCACCTTAAATGAAGAACTTTGATCCCACATCATGGTTCCTCCTTCTCCTCGTGAGGGGTACTTCAGATCTCTCTACAGAAAAGCACTTCAGGATGAACCCTGAGCAAAGCACTGTCCATATTTTATGGAGGAATAAACAACAGCACAGCAGTTGAATTACTTTAGTCATCAAAAGGAAAAGAAGGAGGCAGAAATACAATTCTTGCCTCTTGACCTCCTATACTGCAGTTGTATCAGTGTTTCCCATCTCTTCCCACCACTGGTTAACAAAAGCAGCGGTATCAGGCACAAGAGTCTGAGGCACTGGCAAAAATACAAGAACACCACCATCAAGTTCTTGCACTTGCTGGGGAAAACAGTGAAGAAAGAGACATAAGGACTAATGAATTCAAGTATGAAGTTTAACTCTTTACAGGTAGTTCAAACAACTGAGCTACGAAGGTAGCTGTTATATGCTCCTTTGGTGTGCTACTGCCTGGAGTGTAAAATCAATTATGAAGAAGCATCTCTGCCTTTAAACAGCTTCTACTGCAGAAGAGCAGCAGTGAAGAAGCAAAGGGGATGAAGGAGCAATCTCCTAAAACCTGAGGTATAAGCAGGCTTAAGAACCACAAGAGCATTCAGCCACTAGCAAAAGGAATTTCTGCTTGAAGAGTATTAGGAATAGCAAAGGAAAAAACATGGTAAACAGCTTGGGGAATTAACCAAAAATGAAAAGGAACGGTGCTCTTTGAAACAGTGACTTCATTTTTCTCCTTTCTGGATTAACCTTTACTTAGAATAGGCGGCCAATAAAAAATTCAGTCTCCTAAACCAGAATACAATTCTTCCCCCCTCAAAGGAAAGATTACAACTGCCTAGTCCAAAAAAGGAAATCAGGAACAGATACCTACATGAAAACAAGAAAATACCACCACATCTTATGCTTTCACGGTATGTTTCATAGAAAAAAAAAACAACACATTTAAAGATTGCCTAAAAATCAGTAAGAATAAATTCTCTTTCCAAGATCACAGAATTTCTGGATCTCAATGCTACAGAGTATTACTGAGGACAAACTTGCCCCAGTGTTCACAACTAACATACAACCTACAGCAGACAGGATGCAACGGGCATTGACTGATATAAATCACCACTGGGTCTTACTCAGACACTGAGATTTAAAAGTCTCACTAGTACCTTCAGTAGCAGGAATGCTGAAGGCAATGCTAGGAAATGCAGTATCAAATGTTGATGGACTGGAGACTTCCTGGCTATTGTACATCCCATGGACTGTATCAGTAAATACTCCTGGCAGCGTTAAGAAAGGTCTGGGGAGAAGAGCCGAGTACCTGGTTAAAAAGGCTCCTTCAGACCTGTCAAACGTCATCATTTAGCTCATCCTGAGCTTCTGCTGAACTAGACTTCTCTTATTCCCTGCAAGCAAATTATTTGCTATCCCAGCAGCAAGGAAACAGGAAAGAGCACAGCTCCCTCTTCCCATATGAGAATAAGTAAATAAGAAAATCAGCTGCTGCTTCAAATCCTTCCCAGGAACTTCAATGGGACTAAAGGAAAAATCGTCTCTGCTTTCCAAAGACACTTCCCAGCCCCAGATGGTCCTTTCCCTCTCCCCTCCCCCAACCCCAAATCAAACAAAAGCAGGAATTGCACATTTTCATGTGGGTAAACAATGAGAACCCCATGCCTGGCAGCAGGAAGCAGGAACAGTTCACAGGCACTGGAGCCCTCTGACCTCTTTCTTACTGTCCCCAACAGTGCAAACGGCTCCAGCTCTATCCCTACATCTGCAAAGGCAACAGAAATGCCTCATTTAAGGGCTCTTGACATATACACTGTCTAAATGCTTCTAAATTTATTGTTCATCAACGTATCTACAACAATAGCAGCAAGAAAGATGTAATCTCCTACTACGGTATCCAGGACAACTGATGCACGTGTTTGGTTATACACATTTGCTCAAAAGAAAGGCAATTAGTTCAGGGTCTTAAAATGAGTTAAATTACAGCTCCACGGGTGCGGAAAGGGTCAAGATTAATTTTATGGATTAAGCTCTAAACTGACCTATATTAAACTCAATGAAGTTGTAAGCCTGCAGGAAAAAGGAAACCAAGTTGAGTGCTTCTCAGCTCCCCTTCCCAGTGGGAAAGAAAGCACTCTGGTGCACTGGGAAGCCAACAAAAACTACCAAACCTTTTCTACATGTCCTTTCTGCACTGAGCATGATAAAAAAGGGCAGAGGACCAGTGTGGAGAGTGGAAAAAAACAGTCTTGAAGTCACAGGGAACAAAGGAAATCCAGTACAGGAGAGTGTTACCAGTTCAACCATGGACTGCTGCAGATCTGAAGACAATTTAGCTCTACCCATAGCCAACACTGATGTAAAGGAATCATCAGCTGTTCTCTACAAAAGCCTGGTGCCATCAGCTTTTGTTATTTACCTCTTCCATGCTGATTTCTACTTGACACAAGTTGTATTCAAATGTTGTAAACCAGATTTCAGAAGCTATTTTCCAATCCCTTCTTCATCTACTGACATCACCAGTGATGTGCTCCTCCAGATTTCAAGTACTGTTAGAGCCAGAGAGCATTTGGTTTATATGGTTCTGCCATCCCTGAGACTATTTCTTTCCTATACACAATTCCCTGTGCCAACTCCCTCCAACAGCCACCGATTTAGCTTTCAGAACATCCCTTTGCAAGTTTTCATAGTTTACACCTTCCAGCACAAGACATCACAACTGTCTCATGTCTGCTTTAACAGAGGAAATCAGATCAAGCCACATCTGAAGCATTTTGTGGTTTTGGTTCTTTGATGATTTTTATTTGTGAGGTTGGGGTTGGGTTTTCTTAAATCATTTTCTGTTCATGAACACCTAACACTCAAAAGTTCCCCCAACTGCAAGACTCACATCCAACTGTCAGGAACACTAACTGCTGAGCAAGCATCAAACTCCCACCTTCAGAAACTTATACAGTAGAAAGAACATGAAGTTGCAAAGGAACAGGACAGGGAAAATAAACATTTAAGTCTAAAGCATAAAACCTGAAGGTTTTTAAACAGTTCAGTTCCTAAACAGCCACTTTCTTCAACAGCTCATCTGAATATGGAGAGCAGGACATGAAAAATGAGAGCTTTTACATTACTAGATCATCTCCACAGAAGTTCTTGTTCTCCCACCCCAAGGAGACTACTTAAAACCAGATTATCTATCCGAATATCACGTTCTCCATTTAATTTCCCATTCCTTCAACTTCCTGCCCTTCTAACAGACACAATAAAACACATTCATTGAATGCTGTGGTAAAACACACTGGGCTTTGGAGGTCCGTAAGTGGCAGTCACATAAAAACCAAGAGACTCACTTGAACTTGCTACCAATTCACAAACTCCGAACTTGCAGTTCATCTGCATTAAGCTCTAGGGGTTCTTCAAACACTTCAAAACAAAACAGACAGCTTTTAAGTACACAGTAACTATCATGTAGCAGTTACCATTCAGAGAGACAATCACTGTTGTTCAGGTGCTAAATAATTACATCAAAATTAAGAGGTTTAGAGTGTTCCTAAATCATTTCTGTTGTTTCGTACAAGAGCTGAAAGTAAGAATTTGCTTATTGCAGTTTTTAACATCCTGACCTTTAATTCAAACCTTTCCAACAAATTCAGTCAATATGTTCATGTCTTCATGTTACTCAGCAATGGCACTTAAAACTTTAGATTTACAATAACAGGAGATGAGAGGAAACCCAGATTCAGCCTGGAAACCACATCCAATGGAGCTAAATCAGTGTCACATTTGAAGTTTCAGTGACAGCTGTCTGAAATGAAGACTCAAATGTACATAAACCCCATGTTTTCACTGCTTGTATCCCAGAGTGGCAGCTGTTACACAAGGAAAAAAAAAGAGCTAGAGCACAAATACTACCATAAGAGTGTCCTTTTTACATACTTTCTACCAACGTATTGAAATTCATCCAGAACATGAGTACAGAGGCACCTTCTGCAATAATCTACAGCAAATGTAAAGCTACAAATGTTCAATTTAAGATAAAAAGACTAAAAACATTTGAGCTTTGAATAAACAAATTTTACAGCAAATTACAACCTACTTATAGGTACCAATACTCAAAACATGACTATTGTTTAAACACCAGTGCAGGCAGCTGCTAAAAACCTGTAAGTGAACAGACACGTAATATTTCAGCGACACAACCTGAAAACTGCACTTTAAGAAGACTTTTCCACAAACCCTGAGAGATAAAACAGGGATGGGAATAACAGAATAGCCTGTACTGTTACTGTGAGTGTTACATCACATGAAAGTGCTATGTGTGGACATGCCTACTACCAGGGGAAGAAAACACACACACATTTTGTTCTTCAAACGGCAAGAAGCAACCTCTTGTTTCTCGAGTTTCTCTTACTGAGAACAACCACATTTACAGATGCATTAAAAATCAGAAGACAATCTCCTAAACCATCAAAACCACCTCATTTACTACTTCATCTCCAAAAAGCACTCCTGCTTTCCTCCCCTTCAAGCACCCCTCAAGAATCTATTAGCTTGGGGAAGGAACTTACAAAACCAAGATTCCCCCATTCAACTATTAGTCATCCTGTGGTAAACCTTTATAACCCAAAAAAGCCCATTTAACAGCATGTAACATACTTTGAAGCAAAGTTATATCACTGGATATGTAGAAGTTAAAACCATTTTAAAGCTATTTCAACAAATTATGTGTTCAAGACACACTGAGTAGTCCAAGAATACTCCCTTCTGGATGATGAAGTACCAGACAAACTACTAGTTATTACTACACATACTGAGTACTTTTACTAATACCTAAGGCTGAGGACAAATAAAGCTTAGAGATTCTGACAAGTATGGACTATGCTATTTGCCTTTCATGTGGCCATTTCAACTTCCCCACCAAATAAAAAGCCAACCAACACAAACATTAAGCCACATTCTACAGAAAAATGAATTTGAGACATAATAGCACAAAAGACAAATTAATTCCACAACTATTTCTCTTGTTGAACAGGACTGAATGACAGCCCTGTCAGAGAAGGGTTGTGCCCCAGCAACTCCTGTCTCTTCCCTCTTTTGGGTGTTTTGTTAATAGTACCTCAGAGTTTAGGTCCATTAAATGTATTTTGTGGGCTCCAATCTCTGCATTCCTTACAGAATCTCAGCCATAAAGAAAGCCAAAGGCTGTGGCACCCATCCACAAACCACACCAACACAGGCAAAGGTGTTCCAACAAAGATAGGAGGTAGGATAACAGCCGGATTCCAGAGGTAACAAAAAAGGAGCCGGGTGGAGAAAGGAAGTGGTGGAATTTTGGACATGGGCACCCTCAGTAAGATAACAAACTGTTCCAAATAACTACGTAACAGTTAATATTTTCTGGCCCAAATCCAGTTACGCTCTTGACCTTACCCAGGTTTAACAGAAGCAGAAACGATAAAGGCACATTAGCTCTGAGGAATGTGGGGCTTTTCCAGTTAACACGGGAAAGGGAAAGAAAGCAAATTAAAGAACCAAATGAGTCTGACTGTTTTAAGGGACACTGCAATACCACGCCACTTCTAAGATACCATTTCCATTAAATACTTCAACATGGATCCCCAAGTGTTCCTCCTTTCGAGTGAACTTTTTGTTCACCCCATTTACTACAGCACTGCTACTATCCTACTCAAAGCGCCAAAATCTGAGCTGCTGGCTGATGCTACAGAGTGCCAGGGCCTACGGGATACACTTGAATGAGAGTGACTGCGAGTCAGCTAACACAGAAACAATACAGAGAACTGTCTTCCAGCCAGGAAAAATAAAGGGAAATCACAGAGAAAGATTACCCCTGTTCCAGAAGAGCATCCTCCGAGTAAAGTAAATTTGGGAAGAGAATGGATGTGAAAACTGGCGATATGCAGCACATGGTTCAAAATTAGTCCCAGGGATTAAGGGGAAAGATACTCTGCTCCAGCTGCAGAGGTACGATCCTCACTACGCTCCAAAATCGGGTTTACAACCGGAAAGGAAAATATATCGGATTTCTTCAAGAAGTGCAAAGGCTCCTCTGTGTAACCCAACCTCTGTGGGCCCATCAGCAGCCACGCTGGGAACACTTGCTCCGCGTTAAACCGTCTTCTGTGAGCACAGAGCTGCTATGGGCCACACGATCCCACTTCTCCAGCGAGCCCAGTAACAGAACAAACCCCGCTAAACAGAAACCTAAACCCACACACACAAACCCCTAAATGCCAAAACCACCCAACACACAGGGAAAGAATAAACCTCAGCACTTCCCCCGCGCCTCTATGAGGCCACCACGGATTCAACAGCGCCTGGGGACAGGCAGAGGCAACGGCAGGCAGCCCGGCTCCGGAGCGAGCGGACACCCCCCTCCGTCTCCGTCTCCTCCTCCCTTCCCGTTCCCTTTGTTTACCCTACGGACCGTCCCGCTCCGCCTCACCGAGCCGCCTCAAGGCGCATCCGGCGGGACCGACCGGCGCGGCCGAGCCTCCGGGGCGGGCGGGGAGCGAGGGAGCGGCGGGGCTCGCCTCCGGGCCCGGCGGTGCAGCGCTGCTCTGCCCGCAGCCTCCTCTTCTCCCGTTCCCTTCCCACCCTGCCCGTCCCCGCAGCACCGCCCAGCGAGGCGCCGCTGGGGAGAGGGAGGGAAGCAAGGACGGGGGGAAGCGGCTCTGCCAGGACCTCAGCCCACACCCCCGGAGCCCTCCGCTCGCACCTCAGCCGCGGGCACCGTCCGTGTGCGGACACACGGGTGAGGGGCCCCGCTGCCCACCGCAGCCCCTCCCGAGGGATACAGCCGTAACGGGCGGCTCGTCCCCTGAGGAGACGAGAGACAGGGAAGGAGAACCCGCTCCCCGCCGACCCCTGGCCCCCTCCCCGTTATGTAAGTTGGTGCCGCCGCACACCCCGCGCCCCTCCCGCCTCTCCTCAGCACTCACCGCGCCGCGGGCAGCCGCCTCCGGCCGGCGGAGGGGCTGTGGCGAAGGGGCGGGGAAGCGGCGGACCCGTCCCGCCGGCGGAGGGGGCACTGAGGCGGCCGCGCTGCCGCTGGGTGCGCTCGGGCAGTCCCTGTGCGTGCGCCCTGTGCCCGCCCGCCCGGCCCGGCCACCCCAGGCCGCTCCCCGCCCTCCCGGCGCGCTGCACCATGGGATGCGCGGCTGCCCTCTCCCTCTCCGCTCGCTCCCCACACTAACATGGCTGCGGGCGGGGGGGGGGGGGGGGGGGGGGGGTCACGCTGCCGCCCCTCGCACCGGGGGGCGCCGCCCCGCCCCGCGCAGGCGCGGAGAGCTCGCCTCAGGTGCTGCGGGCGCGGGTGGTGTCGGTGGTAGCGATGGCGGCGGGGAGGGCCCCGTGTCTGAGCGTCCTCAAGGGCTTCTGCCATGGCTCCCGCACTCCCTGAGGCAATGCAGAGCCTGAAGGGCCGGTGGAAGTGGGGGTAGCTCGGGAGGAGGCGAGGGTGAACCCCTGGTCCTCTGGTTTTCAGAGCGGCTCTGCAGCCCCGTCCTCGGTGTCTCCATTGGAGGCGTGAAAACGCCTCAGGCAAACTCGCTGTGAGGCCTTTTCTGGGAGCTCTGACCTTGCTTCGTTTCCAGTAGCACAGTTCATAGAATCACAAAATGGGTTGGGTTGGAAGGGACCTTAAAGCTCATCCAGTTCCAACCCCTGCCACGGGCAGGGACACCTTCCATTAGCGCAGCTTGCTGCAAGCCCCGTCTAACCTTGCCTTGGTGTTGATGTTGTTAATATCTGCCTGCTACCTAATCTCAATCCCCCCTCTGGCAGGTTAAAGCCATTCCCCTTGGCCTGTCCCTACAGGCCTTTGTCCCAAGCCCCTCTCCAGGTTTCCTGCAGCCCCTTCAGGCACTGGAGCTGCTCTCAGGTCTCCCCTTCAGGAGCCTTCTCTTCTCCAGGCTGCCCCAGCCCAGCTCTCTCAGCCTGGCTCCAGAGCAGAGCTGCTCCAGCCCTCGCAGCATCTCCTCTGGCCTCGCTCCAACAGCTCCACGTCCCTCATGTGTTGGGCTTTAAACTCAAAGAGGGGAGACTGAGATGAGCTCTTAGGCAGAAGCTCTTCCCTGTGAGGGTGCTGAGGCGCTGGCACAGGGTGCCCAGAGAAGCTGTGGCTGCCCCATCCCTGGCAGTGTTCAAGGCCAGGTTGGACACAGGGGCTTGGAGCAACCTGCTCTACTGGAAGTTGTCCCTGCTATGGTGCTGTGATTCATCTGAGCAAACATGGGTAGTTCACTTTCAGGTAAGACAACTCACGCTCGTTTATCACTTTTCCAGGCACTACAGGGAAACTCAAGGGAGACAAACCTAGACTGTACATGCAATTTTTCAGGTGAATCCCACCTGAAATGCCCCAAGCCCCTATAGAAGCCAGTCCATCAGGTGAGCTCTGAACATGAAACAAATGCGTTGAGCACCATATAATAAGTTCAAAGGAAGGAAAGAAAGAAGGAAGGAAGGAGGGAAGGAAGATCAGTAAAGAGGGTGTTCACAGTAACACACATGAAAAATTGGATGCTCCTGAGGGCTGGGATAGTAAAACTGGAAGGAAATGCATGAGTAAAACAGGAGTATATTTTCTGATTAATATACAGGGAAGGAGCAGTATAAATACTGGAAAGAGCAAATGAAAGAGAAAATGGAGCTTCATAAATGTTTATGATACGGTTGTTAGCAATAGCAGGGAATTGCTCTAAATGACCCTTCCCAGCATTTGATCCCCAGTATTAATCATTTCTCCTTTGTCTCAGCCTCCATCCAAAGATGTCAAAGTGCTCTACCCTCCTAGCAAACTAGTGGAGAAGATCCCTGGGTTTCACACTGGAAAGATGAGACAGTGTTGGAGTTGCCAAATTCACACATTATTCACTGTATGAACAGACCAAGAAGGCAAATTGCTCCTCTCCACAGCTATATCCTACACATACAGGATAGCAGCGATACCTGCTTTATCCTATCCCTCTGCAGCTCAGGCTCACACAGACTGCTAACTTAAGACTCATGTTCTATCTGATCATATTCTCATGTTCGTCCCTAATACTTGAGCTGCTGCTTCTGCTGTCCCCTCCCCCTGCAGAGGCACCAGCATTCAAGTAGACCCCGGTACCACACAGAGACCTACCCAAATGGGGCACCCACAGGAGCAGCACTGGATACATGAGCCAGCTTCAGTGTGTGCTCGCAGCCCAAAAAGCCAACAATATCCTGGGCTGCATCCAAAGGAGCCTGACCAGCAGGTCAAAGGAGGTGATCCTGCCCCTCTACTCTGCTCTCAGGAGACCTCACCTGGAGTATTGTGTGCAGTTCTGGTGTCCTCAACATAAAAAGGACATGGAACTGTTGGAACAAGTCCAGAGGAGGCCATGAGGATGATCAGGGACTGGAGCACCTCCTGTATGAAGACAGGCTGAGAAAGTTGGGGCTGTTCAGCCTGGAGAAGAGAAGGCTGCGTGGAGACCTCAATAGCAGCCTTCTAGTATCTGAAGGGGGCCTATAAGGATGCTGGGGAGGGACTCTTCATTAGAGACTGTAGTGATAGGACAAGGGGTAACGGGTTAAAACTTAAACAGGGGAAGCTCAGGTTAGATATAAGGAGGAAGTTCTTTACTGTGAGGGTGGTGAGGCACTGGAATGGGTTGCCCAGGGAGGTTGTGAATGCTCCATCCCCGGCAGTGTTCAAGGCCAGGTTGGACAGAACCTTGGGTGACATGGTTTAGTGTGAGGTGTCCTTGCCCATGGCAGGGTGTTGGAACTGGGTGCTCTTAAGGTCCTTTCCAACCCTAACTATTCTATGATTCTATTGATTTTATGTACAGCTTTAATAAACGTTCTTCCTTTAGGTATCTTTCCAAATGTCTTTGCTTTACTAAATAAGTACTATCCCTCCGTTTTTATAACTGTATCCTCTGTAGGTTCTCTGGGCAACATCATTCTACCCATTTTCTTCATTTTACAGGTGGAAAAAAATGAAGAGGTGCGTGGGTGATTTATGGAGGAGACAGAGTAAAGCTGGAGCAGTGGTAAAACTGTGAATCTGAACCTTCTATTTCTGCTCAATCTTTTAATAGTTACCCTTTTTCATATGGAAAAGGAGTTCTTTGGAGCTTTCCCATTGGTTTTAATGGGATGAAGGCAAGCCCAAAATAAAAGATCAAGTTGATTGTTTGTGGCAATTTCAGTTTCTGTGATGATTTTTATCTGGTTTCTTGTTGCTTTCTTTCATCAGCAAAATGCTTGTAAAAACACACTGATTTTGGTGAAACACTTGCTAGGAAATCTTCCTTATGTTACAGAATGTAATTTTTAGTCAAATGCAGAGGAAGTTCCATCAAACCTGAGGATCCAGGCTCTCAGCTGGCAGAGGAGCTGTGCTCACATCCAGTGACTGAGAATTTACGTGATAGTTTCAGCAGAAGCTCATGGGACATGAGCAGGATGATAGTCATGGCTCCTGCATGGGCTACAAGGAAACCAAATTCAAATCTCCGCCATTTTCCCCCTCCATCTTCAGGCCCTCATCCAAATTATTTGCCTGTGAGAGATGTGCTTCCAGAAGCTTCCTTCCTATTGAGGGGACAATGAATTCCTCTCTGATTACCCCTATTTTCTCAGTTGACAACAGGAGATCCCAGGTAATTCACCTAAATCTTTACATAGCTAACCCTTTATAAGCTGAGACTTACACCTTTGCTTTTGAAGATGCTTCTTTTCTTCTGATTCTTGAGATCTTACAGAAAAGTAAAATGATTTTCTTGCCCTGTCTGCACAGAGGTTGTTGGTAGGTAGGAAAAAGTCCCCTTATAATTTATTATCAGATGATTAACATTGAGGCAAGACATTCAGTTCAATGCTAATGGTGTTATTTGTCCAGTCCATGCCATTATCTCATTTAATTTACAGTGATTATTAAACCTGTGCTGCATTGGAATAAACAAAAAGGTAGGAAACTTCATTACAGAGCAGCATGTATTGTCTTTCCTTTTATTAAGCAATGGAGCTGGGGATAATGGCTCTTAAGAGAACTAGTTCTTTCCAGTGGTTTTGCAGTGAGGCATTCCAGCTTTTCTGCAGGATGGTAAATATTCATTAAAGCAACCAGAGAGAGCAGGCTTGTGAGAGGCAGGTAGCTCTGAACTGCAGGGCTGCTTCAAGCTGTGATGATGAAATGCAGGGGGATTTGGAGAAAAAAGGAGAAAATGGCAAGATGTTAAATATTTCACAAAATACACAGTAACGTTCATCAGAAAAAGAACGTTACTCCTTTTAAATCCTCTAAATCAACCTCAGATGAAGAAGTCTTCAACTGCATACATGAGTCTACATAGAGCTGGCACTGGTGAAGGGAAAGTATATAGTGAATACCTAATTTATAAGTAGATAGAAATAAAACAACAATGCCTGTATCATCAGTTACAATCTGCTGCTGTCCTGATGCTGCAGATTGTTCCTATGGGAGAGTTCTCATGTTTAAGCAGTAGAGCCAGTGGCATGAGTAACCCTGAGGGATCAGGTCCCACATTAGCAGTGCATAATGCCACCCAGATGGAGCATTACAGCAGTCAGGGGCACAGTGGGATGTGCAGCCTCATGGTTAGAGGGTACAGACTTGACCAAATAAAGACACAAAAATGTTAATAATGTGAATGTGCACATCATAGAATTATAGAATGGTTTGGGTTGGAAGGAACCTTAAAGCTCATCCACTTCCAACCCCTGCCACGGGCAGGGACACCTTCCACTAGAGCAGCTTGCTCCAAGCCCCTGTGTCCAACCTGGCTTTGAACACTGCCAGGGATGGGGCAGCCACAGCTTCTCTGATCACCCTGTGCCAGTGCCTCAGCACCCTCACAAGGACAACTTCTGCCTAAATTCTAATCTAAATCTCCCACAGTCACCAACCCACAATCCTTTAGTTAACCTGGTATTGAAAAAACTATTTTTTTTTTCCTACTTTGTCCATACACTGTTCTGGTTCTTTGTCATCCATCAGATCGAGTCAGCTTTTTGCAGGAGGTGTGACATTAGCATCATCACGCTGTTCCCTGTCAAATCCCTCCCCAGATCCCTTCAGCTGCTTTGGTGAGCTCACACTTGCGCTGTAGAGCCCCTTGATGTGTAAAATGTATGAGGTGTTTTGATCAAAGGAGTTCTTGTACTTCATGCAAATTTCAACACATTCATAGCAGGCAGATGTGAATGTATAGATCTAATCCTCCTCATCTCCACTGGGCCCCTGGGACATCGGTCCAGCCAGCAAGGGCAGGGGGGATTGGTGAAGAATAACTTCTTTATTTCATTTTAAGACTGTATTAAGCTTTATCCATGTGCAGTAACGTTAATGTGCTGAACACCTACCTTTAGACAGATTACAATGACCATATTTGGGGAAAATGGTCTTTTTCCTTTCACCTTTTTTCAACATCTGAGTAAATGGCAGGAAATCTTCCTGCAGTCCTTCCAGCCACTTCAAATGGCATTTTAGATGTCAGAGAATAAGGTTCTGTAGATTTCTTTTCAAACACAGAACCGAATACATTAAGTAAGGAGACTGGTTTTTGTGGGTAGTAGTGGCCATTGCTGACTAATCCTATTTGCAATGAATGATTTTGAACGTCTGTGAATATTGTATCTTCCAGTGTTTTCTTTTCCAGTCTCTGTTTATTCAACTCTAGTATCTATGAATTTGTTATCAACCTAAGTTTTATTTCTAGGTAGAAGGAGTTCTGATGAGACAGGGTGACCAGTCATCTTGGAATCTGTCCCGGAATCATGAAGACTTTGATACTACTATGATTCAGATTTTAGAAGTAGGATACAGGACTAGTACTTGTTCCATGTGCCTTTCCTCTGAGTTATAGGGTTCTCCTCACCTTCCTTAAAATTGTGGCCTTGGAAATGTACTCTTTCTCTCCTAACAACAGAGTGGGAGATAGGGGCTCTAACTGTCAGGTCGCTGGGTTTGAGAGCTGTGTTGAGCTGTGGGTACATAGTGAAGAGGACATGTTCTAGCACTTATTTCAGGGGTGGAGTGGATCTTCCCCTCCTGCATCCTGTCTCAGAGGCAATCCTCTTGCATTACATTTTCCCCATGTTATTAAAGAGTTACTCTAAATTACAGGCAAGATACTGCTGACTTGTATGAATTCATTGTACGATGGCTGCATTGAGAGTCCCTGCTCCCTACATGAAGTCATTACTGGGAACCACTGGATGAGTGACCTCATAAATTTAAGTCAGCCAGGAGGGAGAAGGCTTCTGTCATTCCTCTCATTTGTTCATCCTGTGCTGCTTTGGAAGCTGGAATAAAGCTCAAGTAAAAGAGGATTATGATTTTCTTGAGTTCAGGTCCTTGCTCTTCAGTTGCCTAATGAACAGTTGTATTCTCATTTAGGACTCTGCAGAGAAAGGGTTCCACTCTTGTACACAGTGTTTGAAGAGAGCCTCTGCAATGGGTGAAATATGGAGCTCATTCTCATAGCAGATACGTTTAAAAGACAATGATGCACTGGAAAATACTTTCTTTGTGGAACTGTTGAACTCATGAATATCCTATTCTTTATCCCTTGGCTGACATGCATTGGTGCATATACATTTGCAGTATAGAAAATGAGAGATTTTCTGTATTGTCTTCTTTACCATGTTACACACACAGTTCTGCTCACTACTTTTCTTAGTACAGGCACAACTTTGTGTCCTTTGGAGGTGTTCTGTGAAGTGCCTTTGTTTCTGACTACCTCAAAATCACATTTGAGTTTATGAACTTTGTAGGAAGCACACAAAAAAAGGTAAGAGGAAGACCTGGGATTTGACTTAAATCAGTGTGTTTTGCTTTGCAGGACTGAGCTGAATATGGCACAAGTTCATACTTTGCAATAACCTCTGCGGAATAGACCACATTCCTTAACAATTGTATTCTTATATATCCTCGTGTTGTCTGCCATTCCACTTTGATGTAGGAAGCACTGAAAACAAATATTTCTCTTGGGTTCCTTTATTCTAAAAACAATTGCTATAACAGAAAGGTGCAGCCAGATGCATTTCAGTTTGCACAGAGATTATTGTTTGGTGTGGCCATCTAATATCCTTGCCTCCAAGTCACCATTAGCTATAGAAAAGTGACTTGACAGCAGCTGAATCATCTAGAACACAGCTTTTAATCAGAATTTGTTCTTGGAAATGTTGCTCTCTTCCACAAAAGAAAACTGCAATAGTTCTAATTTTCATTGAATCAGTTTTAAATGTATGACTGTTCTGCTTTATAACAGAATTATTGCATTGAAGAAAGGCTGCTTCAGGAACAGCAAAAAGGAGTATACCAAATTACAGATTCTCCTTCTAAAAGAGTCAAACATTCCTTTCTTATGGATGTCTGCCTCTAGAAAGCTATCTGGCTGCTTTGCTATGCAGGAAGGGGAAAGCCTTATAAATCAGAGGGGGATTATTTCTTCTTATTTAGTTAGAAACACATATTTTTGTACATTGCAATATCAGCTTTGTAAGAATATTACTTTTCAGCATAATACGTATACAGGATATTTAACTGTCAGATAGCTTCAAATTTAGCAGAAGCAGTGCAGCATTAGTCTGTTGTTCCCTGCTATGAACTTGTGCTGGGTTCAGCAGTAGCAGTTATTTTTGTCCTTCTTAGTACCTGGTGCAGCGCTGTGGTTTTGACTTTCAGCCTGGGAACAGTGCTGATAGCACCGATGTTTTTAGTTGCTGCTCAGTAATGTTTACTCTGACCAAGGACTTTCTGAGCCTCATGCTCTGCCAGGGAGGAGGGGAAGCCGGGAGGAAGCAGAGACAGGACACCTGACCCAAACTAACCAGAGGGGTATTCCATACCGCAACACATCATGGCCAGGATGTAGAACTGGGGGCAGTTACCCAGAAGGGCTCGGGTTGGGCTGGGTATTGGTCGGCAGGTGGTGAGCGGTTGTATTCTCTTCCCTTGTTATTTTCTTTAACATTATTATTATTGGTGGTAGCAGCAGTGGTTTGTGTTACACGTTAGTTACTGGACTGTTCTTATCTCAACCCATGGGAGTTACATTCTTTTGATTCTCTTCCCCATCCCTCCAGGAGTGGGGGGGAGAAAAGGGGGGATTATAGATTATAAAGCAATGGGAAGATATGGGGAGGTACAGCTAGAACAGGTTCAGAAGAGGTTGAAGCTGCCTGAACAGTGAAGGCAAAGTGTGTGAGCCTGGCTTTTTTCTCCTTCTTCATACAGTTCTTGTTTTCCCAACACATATCTGTATCTTAGGAAAAACTCCTCCACTTTCAGTGAAGGACTGGGGTTGTGTGGAACAGAGAAGCAAAGATTTCCTTAATGTTGCTTGATCAGTTCCTGCTTTAGACTTCTGCCTTTTAACCTATTTATGTTAAGCTGGATACATTCTGAGCTGCTTTGCTTCTTTACCAGGCAGGTGCAACAAGGGTAGAGATTTTTCAAGCTGCTGTTAGTTACCCCAATGCTTCTTTCACTATGATTTAAATTAGATTAATGCAGCCAAAATGTACTAAAAATAGCTAATAAATATGTAATAAGTATGTAATAAAAAGCACTGTAAAGATATTCAACACTTCAAAAGCAAATTCTTGTCTGGAGAGGTACATTTTGTTTGCCCTTTAAGTAAGGAGGGAGCCCTGCAGTTTGTCCAAAACCCAAAACTCACAGATGTTGATATCAGGAATAGAAATAATGTCCTTTACTTCAAACCTGGTGCCAAGGAAAATATTCTTATCTGCAGCTAATATTGTTATCCTGAAGTTCACATTGAAATCATATGTAAATATTCTGGGAAACACATGATATTTAGGGAATATTTGTGTATTTTGCCATTATTATGATTTAGTAAGGGAAAAAAGGCTTCTTGAGCATATCCAGCTATTCCAGTGACTTGGAAGCAGCTGCAGAGCCACCAGCTTAAGTGCCTGGGTAGGCAAACAAAGAGCTGTGTGCTGCTTGCAGCACTTCCTCCAGATATTAGAATCTGGGCAGCTTGGCCCATGTACCTCCTACCCTCCCTACAGCACGAGACCACTTGTAGGCTTCAGTTTTATTTTATAGGGTTATCTGTATACTTGGAAGAGTGTCAGTCTCAGGTGATCTTCATCATGTATCAGAAGTGAGAGCTGAAGAATAATGAGAAGCTTTCTGGTATGCTGAAAAGCAATTGGTTTTGTTAAGGACCAGGCTATACCAAATGCCACAATATTATATGCTTTGTGCACACATACGTGTTCAACTCTGGACCCCCAATATAAGAGGGACGTGGAGCTGTTGGAGCGAGTGCAGAGGAGGCCACGGAGATGCTGCAAGGGCTGGAGCAGCTCTGCTCTGGAGCCAGGCTGAGAGAGCTGGGCTGGGTTAGCCTGGAGAAGAGAAGGCTCCTGAAGGGGAGACCTGAGAGCAGCTCCAGTGCCTCAAGGGGCTGCAGGAAACCTGGAGAGGGGCTTGGGACAAGGGCCTGTAGGGACAGGCCAAGGGGAATGGCTTTAACCTGACAGAGGGGAGATTGAGATGAGCTCTTAGGCAGAAGCTCTTCCCTGTGAGGGTGCTGAGGCACTGGCACAGGGTGCCCAGAGAAGCTGTGGCTGCCCCATCCCTGGCAGTGTTCAAGGCCAGGTTGGACACAGGGGCTTGGAGCAAGCTGCTCTAGTGGAAGGTGTCCCTGCCTGTGGCAGGGGTTGGAACTGGAGGAGCTTTAAGGTCCCTTCCAACCCAAAACATTTTGTGATTCTATAGTTTGCAGCTGTAGTTTTAATATGGATAGATCCAGTCCCTGCCCCACTTTTAGTCACTCTGCCTGGGTAGTGCTCCACAGGAAACTTGAAAAAAGAACTGAAAAGAACAAATTCAATAGCAATAGTTGTGTTATTTTTAAGCTACTGCCTTGAACAATGTCCCTTCAGTAAATATAATACAAATGCTAAACTATTGATCACAAGAACTGAGGTTTAGAGCCCATCAAGCTTCTGTTGTCTTTCTTACTCTGCAGCTGCAGTGTCAAGTATTGAAAATCCCGGAAAGTCACCTGTGGAATATTTGATGTCCCTAAATACAGGCCCGGTGGTGTGTATTTTTAGGTACATACATCAACAATCCTTCATTATTTTGTCTTTTCACTCAAAATTAAAGTATTTGTCTTGAATTTCAAGAGGCACTCTCGATATATTCATTCATGAGCTAAAATAAACGGAAGGGAGCCCACAGAGGAAGAGATTACTATAGGAGAATGGTTTTTTACTGCTGTTAAACTGGCCAAATATTTGCAGCTTTGCAATGATTCATCCTTTTTCCTCTCTTGTTCAGCAGGATTTTGGAAGAACAGACTGAGGAAGGAGCTAATGATACTCCAAAAGAGGATCAAGTCCTTCTTTGGTGATTAATTTTATCTGAACCAAATCCTTTGTTGCCATAATGTGGCCACAGAAGTGAACAGAACCTCCCATGCTCACCCCAAGGGAGGAGAAAGCTCTTTATTTCACATATTTTATCCATATTTATTATTTCTTTTAAAATAAATGCTACTATTTAACATTCATTATTATCTTTATGAAAGGAAATGCTTAAGCCTGGGGATCTATCCTGAGACAAGATAGTTTGGGACCATCCTGTCAAGAGAGAGGTTGGGACCAAGAGGAAGCTCTTGAGTCATCACTGTGGTGCTCTGCTATCACCAGCTATCTTGTGGCATAAACCTTATCCTGAACTGGTCAAATTTAATAACAAACCAGGTAACTTCTCTATCCTACTCAAGGGTGTGTAGTCAGCGTGTGTAGTAAACCAGTCATGAGTGAGAAACCATCTCTCAGTCTCCACCCCACGTTTTCCTGTGCTGTGATTTGTGTTTGCCTTTTCCCCTAGGTTGTACCTCAGGCTAAACAGTTCTTTCCCTTCCCATCTCCTCTTCTGTATCTGTAAGCAGCAGCCAGTTCTCTTCTTTCCCTTTAAGATGCCTCTGCCCTATTAAATAACTTCCCACTCACTTTGGGCTCTTCTCCCTTAAGCACCACAATGCAAAAACATCAGTTCAGTCCCAGCTGTGTCTCTGGGAGTCGTTCAGGTAGTGCCCTCTGAAATAAGAACTAGCTGCAGTGCTTGGGTTTGTTCACTTCAAAGACCCCTCCAGGGGATTACACAAGCAATTCTACAGGTTTATCTCCCTTTGTCCTATACATCCTCCAACACCATCAAAAAATCGATTCAGTTAGGCCTGAACATATGAAAGAGTCTAGCAGATAGCTTTACATAGGACGAAAGCTTTATGGAAACAGGCATCAAGGATGGAGATGGAAAGCATCACCACTTCAGTGCTTACTAATTGCTGCCTGCATTACAGTTGCAACAGGCTGGCATTTTAAAGCTCCCTTCTCTGAAGAGCTGACGGATGGTGGGATGGATGTGTCATTTTTTGGTGATTAATTTATCTGAACCAAATCCTTTGTTGCCATAATGTGGCCACAAAAGTGAGCAGAACTTCCTGTGCTCACCCCAAGTGACCTTGAGTGAGGTGTTTTATGTGTTTTATGCCTGGTGTGCCTGCAGATGGGAATTCTTCTTACCTTTCCAAGACCACTATCAGTTTAGCTAAACCTGAACCTATCGAGTGCTTTGAGCTCTTTAGAGGAAACATCACACAAGCGCAGGTATTATTTAAACACACAGGTAGAAGCCATGGATAAAAGTCTTTCTGGAAGGGACTCTCATGGTCTCATGTGAGCAGTGTTTGTCCTCAGCAGATTCTGGACACAAAGGTCTGAATGTGTTTTTCTGTTAGATCTAAAGAGGTGTCTCAGCAGTGAGAATACTGCTTTATTTTATTCGAAACCAGTGCTTCTATTGAACTCTGAGTCAGAGTCGCTCTGCTATAGGGGTATCTCTACTATAGTTGGCAGTGTACCCATTCCAGCAGTCATTTCTGTGCACATATTCTGATCACGGAGTAGTTCAGCCTGTAAAACCTTGTTTTAGCTTCAGTGTTCCAGGAGCTTCCCATTTTGGCATGCAAGTCATGTTCCTGGAAGCAGAAGCACCAGCTTATACCTCAGTCCCTAGAGGCAGAAAAGAGGAATGTATAGCTTCAACACCTGCAGTCAAATTGCTGTGCCATTAGAGGCAAGGTTCACACTTGGCCTATAGGTAAAGTAAACACCAGAGAGTTAAAAAACTTTGCATAATGTCTTTAACATATATATATATATTTATGTCTCCTGTGAAGACAGGCTGAGAGAGCTGGGCTGGGTCAGCCTGGAGAAGAGAAGGCTCCTTAAGGGGAGACCTTAGAGCAGCTCCAGTGCCTGAAGGGGCTACAAGAAACATGGAGAGGGGCTTTGGACAAGGGCCTGTAGGGACAGGCCAAGGGGAATGGCTTTAACCTGACAGAGGGGAGATTGAGATGAGCTCTTAGGCAGAAGCTCTTCCCTGTGAGGGTGCTGAGGTGCTGGCACAGGGTGCCCAGAGAAGCTGTGGCTGCCCCATCCCTGGCAATGTTCAAGTCCAGGTTGGACACAGGGGCTTGGAGCAAGCTGCTCTAGTGGAAGGTGTCCCTGCCCGTGGCAGGGGTTGGAACTGGAGGAGCTTTAAGGTCCCTTCCAACACAAACCAGTTTGTGATTCTAATATATGTTTTATGTTTTGGACAGCCCTGGGGTAGTCAGGCAGTTGGACTAGATGATCATTGTAGGTTCCTTTCAACTGAAACACTCCTATCCTATCCTATCCTATCCTGTCCTGTCCTGTCCTGTCCTGTCCTGTCCTGTCCTGTCCTATCCTATCCTATCCAAAAAAGAAATCCAAAAGCCCAAGGTATGGAGAGAAAAGTATAAATCCATACCCCTTGCTACCGTCCATCTCTTCCCATTTGTTATATTCCCTTTACTGTTTATATTAACAATAAAGGGAGAATAAAAACTTCTGCAGGGTGCCTTGGACATCTTTGCTTCCCCAGCGATACATTACCTGTCTGCTGGAGGCACTCAAAAGAGATAACAGGAGAAAATCATAACTTCCATCTCAGACGGGTGATTATAGAAATGATCACAGCAATGGGTACACAGTATTTCATCTGTCCACTGCCAGCTGTAGTGGAGATAACCCCTTCTTCTCTAACTACAGGTGATGGAAGACCCTTCTTGGCAGACTCAGCAAAACCCATCCTGCCTTGAGGTCCTATAGAGTAATGGATCATAATGAGTAGATAATTAAGTCTGATAAAAAACTTAAGAAGGTGAAAACATATTTCCCTGTGGCTGATCCTTGATTTTATGTGATCTTGAAAAGCCTTTTTCCTTCATCCCTTCTTACAGAAGATCACAAATAGCTTTGTCTCCCCTGCAGGGACCTGAACATACTAAAAGGTCAGTGCTAGATCAAAACAAATATGCTTTAAAAAAGAAGTATTTCCCTCAGTTCCCCATCATGCCATCTTATATCTGCAATGGAACCAATGCACAGTTTACCTGCATGGTTTATCATTTATCTCAGCAGACTGAAAGCAGTCATTCTGCTCCCATCGAGTCACTTGTTCTTGCTAGTTGAATGCTCACTGAAGCAGTCACAGTGCCAAAGCTTGCAAGGAAATATTCAGACACTAATTAACTTCTTCATTCTGTGTGTGGGCATGGGCTGTGTTTCCTCTGGAGCACAATTTGTGTTCAAGATACTTGTTTGAGGTTTCAGGGTGTTTGCACACAGTGTATGGCTCCCTGTGTCTCTGTTGGTATGTGTGTGGGACGCTGCTGGCTCTATTTGCCCGCAGCTGATCCTGTATGACATTCCCCTTGGAACACACAAGTTTTCCAATATGGAAGTTTAAAAACCAGCCCCTTCTCCCATTTTATTTCAGTTGCTAGATAAAAGGCAGCAAATCTCATGGCTACTCCATCAAGCCATCCCAATAAATGCTTGTGTGGCTGTAGGGTGGGAGGGGAGATTGATTTCAGCGTCTGTCCAACACACGTTCAGCCTGGGGCATTACCCTCTCCAGAGGTTTTCCTTTTTGATTTTCCTGATAAACAGATCTGCCTGGTGTTACTGCTGATGCTGATAGGATCTTCTCTGGGAGGTAGTTTAGCATGTGGATAGAATTGGCATTAGAGGTTACTAAAGTGGTTTGTGTTTCCATGCTCAGCTTCTCCTTTACGAGTCACCTCTGCTGCGGCACATAAGGAATGGCTGGAAGAACAATATTGAGACTCCACACTGGAACTCCATATAAAATGTGTCCAGGCTGTGTGTTTCTGCACGTGGCATGAGAAGCCTTCATAGGAAGAAGGTTCTTGATGAAAAATTCAGCCCTCAAAGCATTAAGAAACACCGGCATTATGAAGAGGTTTTAAAATGGCTTGGTTTGAATGACTGTGGAAATGGCTTTAATAATAATCCAGTTTGTAAGGTAGCCTTTTGTTGTGGTTTAAACCTGGTTGAAACCACGACACCCTTTCTGCTCTGAAGCTGCCTGGATGGAGCAGGGGTGAGACAAGCCTTGTGCACACCCATTTGTAGCTGTTTCTTCTCATCATTAGAGGCCAGGGCTCTTCCAAGGGAAGAAACAGGCCACTGCTTTGTAGCTAGAAATCACAGAGAAGCCGCTCATGCACAGTCCAGGTGGGAACTGCTGTCACCAGCCTTCAGGTGTGCTACTCTTATTCCTTAGTAAAAAAGATGTAGGTTCTTTAAGGATAAGAAGACTGTGGGAGGCACTTAATGCTGCAGACAGAGCTGGAAGGGATGAGTCCCACCCTGTGGGACTAAACCTTGTTTCCAGCCCCAGGAAATGCCGAGGCACCATTGAAGGACTTGTTGATTCCCGCCTGCCCGACCCGGAGGCTGGAGGCCTGTAAGAATAGATGAAATCAGCCCAGCTGGTGTTATCTGCTTCGTGTATTCCCCTCAGAGCAAGAGCAAGGTGCTGCATGGACCCTCCCATTCTGCTGCTGCAACAACACACAGGCTCCTACAGAGATTTCTGCTCACCCAGATGTTTCAAAGTACAGATGTGCCCTTTTACAGGGGAAAACCCCCATCCAACACTTTTAAATCAGTTCTCCCTTGGATTTGCTTATCTCTGTGTGATTTGGCATAACACTTCCAAAAGAACCACCTATGTAACAGATTTGAGCAATGATAAGGGTAAAGCTGAGCATTAACCTTTAATGTTTTTTCCCCTTGTTATGTTGCACTTATTAGCGCAGTTATACTCCCTGTGTGTTGAGAGAGCAGGAAATTACACAGTAAATGTCAGCAGAAGCTGACGTTTAGGCTTTTATTATCACTTGACAAAGCCATGTAAATCCCATTAGTGCTAAGAGGAGTTGTATGTGTCTGCTGGGGGTGGGGTGGGGGGAACGAGACCATTTGCTCTCAAGTGCATGTAACTAATTAAAAATTTAAGAGCATATAGTACATAATTGTATGGGGCTGTAGGTTAATGCTGCTGAATGAACACTGCCAGAGCTGAAATGCTTACACAGAACAAGGGAAGCTCTGGCTGGCTCTGCGCAGAGAATAGTCTCTGTCTGTGAATAGTCCTGGTGTTCACTCTCTCTGTTGCTGGGGAAATGGCTATATCGCTGGCTGTGACCTTGGTCAGGAGCTGCAGGCCACAAAACAATGCAGGGAAAGGCAAAAGGACAAGATCTGGCACCTCCAGGCTGGTTTCACATCCTCTGCTGTACTGATTTCTGGCAGTGCTTTACTTGCCAATGCAAGCAGCAGGCAATGTCTTTATCCCCACCTTGCTCACTGTAGGATACCCTGTCACAAGCATCAGAGAAGCTCAGGTTTAGGGCAGGCAGCTCTCCTGGGAGCAGGGCAGTGCCAGCATCCTCTCATTGCCTGTTGATGCCTAGCCTCCAGAGTGGTTTAAGAAGTGTGTGCCTGCAGGAAGGGTGTCACCTTCCTATAAGAAAGAAGCCACCAGCCACTGCTATGATCCTGGGCTTGCTAATCTGGAGTAGAAACCACAAATCCGTACCTTCTGCTTCCTATATAATTGTGTTTTATTTCACAGGACTGTCTTAAAGTCATATATATAATTGTAAGTAACCAGTAATCTTCATTACAGGCACCGATAATTGACATAACAGCAGCAGTTACACAAAACATTTGTCTGTTGCTGCCCAAACAAAAGCATGTGCAGGACACATGCATGGAGAAGAGCTTCCATGCAGCTGAAAAAGAAGCCCCAGCCCCTGGCACAAAGGTGAGAAGCATGGTCCTAAGGAAAAGGACCATGAAAGACATTTGTCATTATTTGATTCTTCTTGAGGTTGAGGAAAACAAACTTCATAGAATAATAGAAAGGTTTGGGTTGGAAAGGACCTTAAGATCATCCAGTTCCAAACCCCTGCCATGGGAAGGGATGCCTCACACTAAACCATGTCACCAAAGGCTCTGTCCAGCCTGGCCTTGAACACTGCCAGGGAAGGAGCATTCACAACTTTCTTGGGCAACCCATTCCGGTGCCTCATTACCCTCACAATAAAGAACTTCTTCCTTAGATCTAACCTGAACTTCCTCTGTTTCAGTTGGAACCTGTCACCCCTTGTCCTATCACTACCATCCCTGATGAAGAGAAACTTCCAAGAAACAAACTTCCAAGTTCTTTGTAAATAAAGAGCATGGGACCAAAGAAACCCCCAGCTCTGCTAGAGGATTCACACCCATCTAGAAAACCCTCTAGGTGATAAACATGATGAGAAAGCCTCTATATAAATACGATGGCATTAAAACATTGTATTTAAGTTAATAAATGTTCTTGACGATCATTACTTTTTATGGCAAGATGGAATTGCTCAGACTAAGCCCATGGGCAGGTGCAACTCTCAGCTTATTCCCATTTCCTTATAATGCTTCTATGGTTTCAGAAGGCCCCATCACACAAAACCCAACCTTTAAAGTTTCTTGCATGTGCTTTACACTTTCAGAGCCGCTGCTGGTTTGAGTTTCACATCCAGGGAAAGCTGAGCTGATCTCTTTATTCGATGATAAAAGAGCAGCCACTGGATCAAAGGCAGGTCAGGATCGCATGTATTACAGCGTGGTTTGGCATTTATGTTGAGAATCTCCTGTCATCTTCACCACCACCCACAAATGCCATAGCAACCACATTGCAGAGGGGCTAAAATGCAGCCACAGTTTAACGTGCTGCGAAATGAATGCACTTCTTGTTTTACCACTGTGCTGCTGAATTCATGTCAGCTGCAGGCAGTGATCAGTAGAAAGCTCAGTTCCCACTGAAGAGAAGATAAATAAACAGCCCTGGCTTTGGCTTTGTGGAATGTGGCACTTATGGGGAATTCAGCTGTGTGGGCAACTAACTCCAAGGACCTCAAATTATATGTTGCACTTGCACATCAGCTTTGAGAAGGGCCATAAGAAAGTCTTTGCAGTGTACACAAGGTCCAACCAGAAGAAGCAACCGTTTGTTGAGGACTTCCTACAGAACAATACTTATTTAGTCCCCGTGTTTGACTTTCAGCAGTTACTGCAATTATTCTCCAGTACAATGGCCTGGGTTCCAGCAATGGTTTGTAAAGCTTGTGCAAGTCAGTAATTTGCTGCAATTAAAACTATGCAGCTAGCATTGTGTTTGCTGGCAAAGCACAGGAACATTCTTCTTCTTACAGTGTGTTAAAGACACTTTAAAAGTGTGCTAAAGCATCCAGCATGTTCATCATCGTGTGATCTTTCTTCACAGCTTGCTTACCTCCAGTGGGGTGGGCTTTTCTCAAATACCATCATGATCTTGTTCTGTTACACCCACTTCCAACTTCCCCATATCCCTGTATATCACTTCCAGGCATTAACTATTCCATACTCCTTGTAGGGATCATTAGTCAAATACTTCACTCAAAACACTGTGTACATACTGTCCATAGACCGCTCTGAATCCAAGAACAAGTTGTTCCTGTTACGCATTCACCGGTTATTTTTCCCTCTTTGTGCTTCCAGCCATCTCCCAGCAGAGCTGGAGCAGAAATCCCGCACACATGAGAAGGGAGGGACCGCACTCGAGGCAGTTTCTGCAGCCAGATGGAGTCAGGCTGATGTTACCCACCCCTTTGTGACCTTTGCTTAACTGTCATGTTTGGCTACCGGCCTTTGAAGCGATGGGATACGAGGTCTCCAAAAGGGGCAGGTAGGACGATGGAAATAAATGCTGCTCAGATATGGGTGCAGTAAATAACTGATGCTTTAAATGTCTTTCCTATGAACAGCATTCCAAAGTGGTGTTGCTCCCCAGCCTTTCTGTTTTAATCTTGCTCAGACTGGTCAATGCATAATCCTTCCTTCATTTGGGGAGACAGCAGTTTCCTTGCTTGACCCTGCTCTCTTTGTCTGTTGGGTTAGTGGAGAGCTTTCAAAGTGCTTTTTCTGAGACAGGCAACGCCACCCGATTCACATCTCTCAAACAGTGCAGCACTCCTTTGGCACCGGGATCAGAACAGAGACAGAACCCATGGAATGAAAACAGAGCTGGAGGATCCCACTCCTGAATTGTTTGGTCACATTGGCACCCAGAATCAACCGGCTCCCAGTCCCTGGCTTGTCTAGATAGAAGGACAGGTCAGAGCACGCTGTAGCTCTTGGCTGGACCAGGCACCTGGATCTTTCTTTGAGAGAAGAGTTGATGTGTTTCCATCTATAGTGGCAGGACATGGCCAAGGCATGCAGCTGGTATGGGAACTTGGACCAAGCCTTGGGACGTTTCTGTTGGCTGCACTGAAGACAACTTCTGATATTGGATTTCTCCCTGGATGTTCTCTGATCCCGGTCCAGTCACCCTCAGCTCTCTTCTGACAAGCTCCTTAAATCTCTCCCTGTAAGCCATTGTTCTCAGGCTCGTGTACATTCCTGTGTCTCTTGAATTGTCTCCAGCTTTTCAACCTCCTGCTTGCTTTGTGGACAAGAGCAGGGTACAATGTGCCAGCAGTTCTGGGAGAGGGGGAATACTCAGACAACATCCTCTTCTCCCTGGATTTCCTCTGCTTAGAGATACACAGATTGGATCATTTCATGGATTGCTGATAACTCCTATTTCAGTCATGGCTTTCCAGTGTAGAACCACTGCAGCCCCACCAGGCAAATATCTTCTTTCTCCATTCTTGCTTGCCTTCACCATTGGAATCAGTGACCTGTGTTCCTTCTTTTTACCATTTTCCCAACCTTTTTCATCTGAAAAACTTGTTGATAATGACTTAAAGGGTTTTTTTTTTCCTAGGTTGTTGATAAAATCCAATAGTGCAGAGCCAAGACTCGGTCCCATGGGATCTCTCCAAACACACACCCACTCAAAGAAAATTTCTCTGGTTATAATTACATTTGAGACCTGAAGTTGGCCAATTCTTAATCCATTTAATGTGTTTTACAGTGGGTTTGGACTGGTTTAGTTACTTCATCAGCTCTTACAAGGCACATTTCTTACAGAAGCCCAACATCAATTCCCTCATCAGCCAAACTTGTAACTAGCACAAACCTCCCCGAGCTGCCTCAACAAAGGGGATAATGGGAGGTATTGGTTCCACTGCACGCCAGTGTGGTGTAGGGAGACCCATAACAGCATTAAGGTGCCTCATTTGAGTCCCAGCAGTAGGCACAGCAGTACAGTGCTGCAGAAATGCTCTTTGCTCCCTGCTTCCCCCTGCAGCCTTGCTCTTGGCAAGGTGAAAAGCTGCTGCGGACAGTTCAGGCTGTCTCTTTGGAAGCCGGTTACATGATCCATTGAGCAATGTCCTGGAGGAGAGTCAGCTTTCCTAGGACTGACACCACCCCTTTGTAACCAGATTCCCTTGTTTGTAATTCCATAAAGGATTTGTAGGATGAAGGTGTTTAAAACCCTTTCTGGCATGTTGGAGGTAACCTCAGCCTTCCGGTGGGCTGCCAGCTAAGCACAGCATCTCTCTGCTGTCTGAAGCATTGCAGGGCAACATGGAGAGAATGAAACTGGAGGCAGGATGTTTATCCTCTTCTCCCAGAGTGTTTGACGTGATTTTTATCAGGGAATGAGGCTGATCAGACTGTCTGCCTTTTTTCCAGCTGTAGCAGCATCTTCCATGATATGCTCCTAACGTATATGCTGTGCTGGAGATGAATGGAATAAGGTTTAGGCCATGGTACATATCTTTAGTTACCTTTAAGTGGTGTGATCAGGACAAATTTAGTCATTTCCTTGGATGCAAAGAGTTGTCCTGTTCAAAGACACCTTCTGGACTCAGAGGAGGGACCTGTGGAATATGCTAGTCTCCTGTGGGAATGGAAATTCACTTATCTGAGGTAGCCTTGGGTCTCTTGACTTCTCCAAAGGATAGACAAGCCACGAATTATATACACACACAAATCTAAACAGTTATTATCTGGGTTTAGAGTTGGGAATGAACAGGATGTTAATGAGATAATGTCTAGGCATGATATGGTCTCACTTGGCATGAGAAGGCATAATAACGTCTTCTACATTGTCTGTTTAAAAGGACAGATTCTAGTGATGCCTTTTCAGTAATTACATACCTATTTATATCTATGTATTAGGATTAGACTATTGATAATATCAATGTTTTTCAGTGCACATAAATTCTGATTTAATGCTTGTAAGTAACTTAAATATAGAGCTTAAAGGACAATGAGAAAACAGGAAACACTGGAGCAGGGGGAGGTTAACCCATCAAGGGCAACGCTGTTCCACTCTCTCTGCTGCTTACCATGGCCTTGTTTGCTGTGAAGCCCAAGAACTCTTTCAGGTTCAGTTTGATTGCTAAAGCCAGAACAAAACCCATTATAGGAACAGAATAGGAATCAAGATCTCTGCAACCAGCCTTTAACTCATGCTAATGTGCGTGAGGATGTAACTGGGGGAGGCTCTGAATGGCAGGAACACATGGACACGACGTGCAAATCCCATCTCACCAGGGGCAGCCTCCCAGCACGAGGTGGTTAATGGGTTATCCCAGTTCTTATCATGCAGCAGACCCTCCGGAGTTCATGAGTATAAATAAAGGAAAAGGAGCAATCAGCTCTGGAAGGATGAGAGGGTGGGTCAGTTCTGACATGGATCAAATCATCTCCTGGTATTGAGTCCTTGCTGCACTCACCTGTAGCTGCCATTGCTGTTGGGAGAATCTAGCCATGCCAGGAGCAGGGAGCACAGGGAAGGAATTCTGCTTGAGCTGCAGGTTTTGCCTCCCATGGTCTGCAGAAGGGGTTGAGACAAATGCTGCTGCTGCTGAACATTAATCACTGAAAGCAAACCGGGCCTGGCAGAGCTAACTGTGCACTGGGGAAGTTGGGGAGAGGAAGAAAAGACTCACATGGGTTCTGGATGCTCTGATGTCTCTAATTTGGGGTTTCCTATATTTGATGTGTGTGATTATTTTGTAGTCTCATAACAGACACCATTGAGAAGCTTTTCTTTTTGCAGGATCTGCATTTTCCTTTGGGCAATTACATCAAAATACTTCAATTGAGTATTTCCTGCTCACTTCTGATTGTAACGGTGTCCTTCTGTTGCCCCCATCTATCTGCTGATTCAGTCTGCTCCAGCCAAGAATGAATGAACCTGCATTGCACTACATAACACAGGAGAGGAATCCTGGTTGTAAAGCCTCTGTGCTCAACACCAGCACTGAAGCCTCTTAGTCTTCACTGGGACAGGCAGGGAGCACTGTTAAAAACAGGAAGTCCCAATATAAACTGGTGAATGAAAATTAAAGGATGCCAGATACACATTCAGGTTCCCCTTTGCACCATCACCTTCTTATACACTTTGTGTCCTATGATTCCTCTGTAAAAGTGTCATGTAATTGGACCATGAAGCTTGAAGATCCCCATTTATGGATGGATGGGAAAACACTCAGGTGGTCATTGATGCTGGGATATGTCCATGATGCAGCTTGCCTATGGCATGGTCCTGTTCTGGTTTCTCCTTTGGGTCTTTGCACTGGTGATGTGCTGCAGGACTGCTGGTCGTGAGGAAGGGGTGGCTGACACAAGCACATGTGAAGGAAATGGAGAGGAATACTTGTTCAGAGAGAAAATCAAGATGAACAATCACGGTTTGCGGACCTTGCAAACACCTTGAAACACAATAAACCAGAGATGGTTTCACCTCTTGGTTGTTTAAGCAGAGACACTCAAAGACCATCCAGACAACCTCCAGAGAGGAGAACGCTGATCCTGTGGTCTGCTTTGCAGCTTGGACATGCTTTGAGCCTAGCAGCAACCCCTCCTTTGTGTGCAGGACTGCCTCACCTTTGGTATCTCTCAGATGAATCGCTCCCTGCAGCGGGATGTGTATGGGATTTTCCCAGCTGGAACTCCGAAGTTGGCTGCTTTGCCCATCCTGTGATGTGGTGATGTATGGTTATGGTTTGGGAAGCACCTCGGGGTGAAAGGCCTTCTGTAAATGCTGTTCTTCCCCATGAAATAACCTTTAAATGCGAGCTGGCACCATTCCCAACCCCCCACCACCACAGTCCGTGTCTATTGTCTTTACTACAGCATCACCCAAGGATGAAATCAGAGGGGGGGTCCCTGGTGCTCAGTGCTGTGACAATGTAAATGTCATCTCCTCAGTGAGAGGAGAGGAAAAGGCTGTGGGAAGGGAAGTGTGTTTAATAGGCTGTGCCTGGGATTCTTTCCTTCCCAGCTCAGCAAGGAGGGCTGGAGGGCTGACGGTCTCCCCATTTGAACTCAGACCTAACCTAAAAGCTGGCTCCTTTGAGAACAGCCCTATCTGAGTGTCTGGACTTCCCTCTGTGCTGATGAGGGCAGAGTCATCCTAGGGGCTGGTTCAGAAACCTGATTTGAGATGGGCTGCATCCTTCATGAACCTGCTTCTCCCCACTGATTAAAAGAGCAAGTCATAAACCAAATCCAGATGTAGACACTTAGAGGTGAGGTGAATTTGGTTGGGATAAGAGGAGCATCCAGGGAGAGAAACTGGGTGGGCAGACCCCATGATGTAAGTGTGTAGAAATGGAAAGATCCCTTGAGATACATTGCCTTGACCTTGGGGCTGAGCCATGCGCTGGTATCCCCATCCCTTTTCCCTTTGCTTTACAGGGCATAAAGCAATCAAAGAGGATGTGAACCCCCTCAGCTAAAAGTAGTAGCATCATGGTGGGAGTATGTAAGTGCAACCAGAGTGGGACAAGTAGAAATCCTTTAGTGAATTAGATGTTGTGTGTCTCACAAGAGACCAGTCAAAGCTGCAACAAGCCTCCGTTTATCCCCACAGGAATGTAGATGTCTTATAGGATGCCAAGGGCAGTATTCATGTTAAAACAAGCAAAACAAGGTCTTCTGTGTGAAGTTCCTACTGGTAGTGCCTTGCATGGGGATTTGGGCTCTCTCAGTGTTATTTCCAGGGCAGTTACTACCCTTGGTAAACATGCACCTGCTCCCAATCCAGGACAGACCATTATGGGCTTAATTCAGAGGATCAGTGAAAATCCAGCTTCCAGAGCCAGCAGTCTGGGGCTGGAACCTGTGCATGAACCCAAATGCCTGTGGCTTTCCTGCTCCTGGTTCCTACTGCATCAGAAAGGCTCTGGAGGAGCCTCTTCTCCTTGTGGCACTTTAACATCCCGTTTGGGCAAGACTCCACCATGTCAGCAGAGTATAGAGACGTGGAATAAACCAAACATAACACAAGGAAGTCGTTTTGGACTGAACACAAGTCCCTGCTGAGGAAAACACTGGGACAACCTGTTTAAAGCTCACCTCCCATCCTCTGACCTGTATCTGCTGCCCCTTTGTTTGGGTTTCGCACGTGTAAACCTCTTCTGTTAAGTTGAGATCAGTTTCCTTTGAGCTGGGCTCAGGCTTTTAGCAGCTGGTTGGGAAAAAGTGAGGGATTCTTCCTGCTTGCATTGGGGTTCACTATGGGGGGTTAGGCAGTCTCCACAGTCCAAAAGGTCCTGGATCCACCTACTCTAGAGTAAAAGCCGTTGTGATGGTTGGAGGGTGTTCTGTGTCCCTGTCAGCATCTGATGGTGCTGAGTTTCATGGCCTGATATCAAAGAATTTATTGTCTTTAGATCTGGGCTAAATACTCCTATAAAGACAGGCTGAGAGAGCTGGAGATGTCTCCTGGAGAAGGCTCCAGGAGACATTAGAGCAGCTCCAGTGCCTAAAGGGGCCAACAAGAAAGGTGGGAGTAGACTTTTTATCAGTGCCTGTAGTGATAGGACAAGGGGTGATGGTTGTGAACCAAAAGAGGGTTGATTCAGGTTAGATATAAAGAAGAAGTTCTTCCCTGTGAGGGTGGTGAAACACTGGCACAGGATGCCCAAAGAGGTAGTGGATGCCCCACTGCTGGAGGCATTCAAGGCCATGTGGATGTGGTTCTGAGCAACCTGATCTCATTGAGGATGCCCTTGCTCATGCAGGAAGGGTGGACTAAACCTTTAGAGGTCCTTTCCAACCCAAACTCTTCTATGATTCTATGAATTGCAGTGAGATTTTAACTCTCCCTAGACTGGTTGAGTGTCTCTGAGATGTTTTACTCTGCCAAGAGGGAACTGGTCCCCAACAGGGAGAGAAATCCCAGTGCATGGTGCTTTGCTGGTTTAACTTGGTCCCATTTTCCTCTTGGTCTGGTTATGAAGAGTGTTTTAGGAGACTTTGAGGGAGATTTGACTATTTCAGGAATGGTTCCCTCCTACTCCTGGAGCAATTACTGCTACACCTCCTCGCTCCCTGGTTCCATATGCTTGGACCAAGAAGCTGCCATCAGAGCAGTGGTGGTTTGTACCACCGTGTGTGCCTTTCTGTCTCAAAATGCCCTGGACCTGCCAGTGCTCAGCTTTGTGGTCAAACAGCACTGCAGATGCACTGCACCAGGTATATCCATGAGGCAGACTTGCCCTCCTACCCTTTGGCTTTGCAGCACTACAGTTTGTTGCAGCAGTGGAAGTGACATTACCTGATTTTCCTGCTGTAGTGATTTATGTGTGGAGACCTCATAGCAGCCTTCCAGTATCTGAAGGGGGGCTATAGGGATGCTGGGGAGGGACTCTTCATTAGGGACTGTAGTGACAGGACAAGGGGTAATGGGTTAAAACAAACATGGGAAGTTTAGTTTGGGTATAAGGAAGAAGTTCTTTACTGTGAGGGTGGTGAGGCACTGGAATGGGTTGCCCAAGGAAGTGGTGAATGCTCCATCCCTGGCGGTGTTCAAGGCCTGGTTGGATGAAGCCTTGAGTGGCATGGTCTTATGTGAGGTGTCCCTGCCCATGGCAGGGGGATTGGAACTGGATGATCCTAAGGTCCTTTCCAACCCAAACTATTCTATGATTCTGTGTTATTTGGTCTTCGTGCTGATATTGAAAAACACCCAAACCCCAAATGTAAACACAGCCTCTGACCCAGGCAGGGTGTACTTTAAAAGACACAACCTATAAACATCCTTTCCTGCCCAGGTCCAAACAAAGGCAAAGTGCCTTCCTCTGAGGCAGGTTGACATTGAACGTCTTCTGCAGATGCTGCAGAGTCCCCTGCAACTCTCTCCCGTTATCCTGTTTCTCCTATGGATGTTATTTATCATTCCCCAGCTGACTGACAATGTTTAATAGCATTCTTCAATCTTGCTACCTGGCACAGTACAAGAGGGGCAGTTATTTGCCTAAAAGCACCTACCAAAATGCGTCTGGCAGATTTGTTTCATCCATCAAGGCAGATCCTGTGCCCAAGCAAACGGTCCGATTTCCAATATCGAGGCTTGGAATTTGAGGGCTGTGTGAACACCTTCCTGTTCATTCTTCTTCATGTTTCTGAGGCATATGGGCAATGACAGGAATTGAAATGCTTGTAATTTAAAGAACCTGATACAGTTGCCCAAATGGAGTGAGAATGCTGAGTTATGGCTGCAGCATTAAAAGTACTGACTACAACCTGGTGGTGTGTGCCCAAGTGAAAAGGCTGAGTGGGAAGGAGACCACGACCCATTCAGCTGTTAAATACAGAGATATTCAAGCTCCAACTAAAGAAGTTAGGGGGTGTAGTGAGGGGTGAGCGTGCTTGTGCCTGTAAAGGGGATTACAGACCATGAGCTCCCATTAAGAGGTGAGTTGCTCCTGGAGCTTTACTCTGTAATAAATGGAAAGAAATAGCAGGTAATGGGAGATTTCAATCACAAAGATGTATGCTGGAAGTCTCATATAACCAGAAATAAATCTCCTTGAAGTTTCTCAAATGATGTGTGATCATTTCCTAGCCCAGAAGATATTGCACCCAACACGAGATAACAGTATTTCAGCTTTCATTCTGACAGATTGGTCTGTGCACTGGAAGCTGATGGTATCTTAGGAACACATGGCTCGCTTGCAATAGAGGCGGAGGATGGACCAGGGCAGTAATGAATATACTGGAGAGTTCAAAAGGGATAATTCCCCAGTACTGAAGCAGAATATGAAAGAATGGGGCTTTCTGTAAGAGGATTTTACCAGCTGACCAACCACCTTGATTAAAACCCCATCTGCTATAAAGGGAGAATGTCACACAGTAGGCACAAATAACTTAGGAAACCACTGGGACAAATAAAATCCACCTTAAAGTGAACAGATACATATGCCCATGCTGCCAGGGCAGTGCAGGGCTGAGCTTTTGCCTTTGGTGGCTGAAATGCTGCATCCAGTTTGCATGTTCTGATTTAGAAGATGCTGAAGGCTGGGCTGAGCTGGTGTTGGTGGGAGGGAGAAGCTGGAGACAGCCTGAGGCTCACCAAAAGTGCTTCATAGCCAGATTTAGGAGTTCCATCTGTTTAGTTGATGCAAAAGAGGACCAGAAGATGACTTGGTGTCTGTGCTTATGTACTGTGTGGGGGAAGCACCATGTAACTGCAGGCTCTTTGGGCAGGAAGGCATCACAGCAGCCAGTGCCGGGGGGTTAAACTGGTCAAATTGAACCAAGAAAGAAGAGTTTCATTAAACACAGGGACACGATGGCTGCTCAGTGGTGGGCTTTCCATCTCTTGACAGCTTTGGATGAACATCCACCACCATTCTGCACAGTGGTGAATGAAAGAACTCCTGGGCTGAAAACAGGACTGGATGAGCATCCTGTGCCGTGTGCTCTTGGCATGTGAGCCGGTTCTTCCTGTCTTTAGGAACAGTGAATCTGTGAGGAGCTGGTCAGGATGCTGATATTCTGTTATACAAAGTCTATTGAATGTCCCATGCAGCTTTCTGGAATGATCAGCATTGTCTTTCCCAGGCAGCAGACTCCATGGGGTGCTGAGAGACTGGTTCCAGCAAGATTGTCTTGGAGAACACGGTTCAGAGGCTGTCTGCACCTCTATTGAGCCTCAGGATCTATCAAACCCCAGGATGGAGCCAGAGGATGGGAATGTTGGGTCCTGGAGTCCTGTCATGCTACTAGGGAGAGAGACATGATGTAGTGAGGATGTTGGGTGGGGAAAGCATTGCTTTGGTTCTTCTTGTTTCCTGATTGCTGCTTTCTAGATAGAGGGGGACCACGTGTTGACTGCCCCTGGCATCTCCTGCTCTGCATTCCTGCTCTGCCAGGAGAGCACAAAGTGTCCTCACAGGGGGTAATACAATGTCCAGAAGTCCCCCAGACACCTGAGGACAAAGAGGAGCACGTTCGGATCTACCCCAACACATGGCATGAAATGGGTGTAAATGTCTTGCTCTTTGTGGGGATAGTGAAGAAACTACTTGCCAAATGAGTGACAGGGGAGGAAGACAGGAGGAGAAGGTCAGGAGAATGGGAAAAAGTAAGCTCAAAATCAGGAATACAGTGAAAGGGCAAAAATAGCGTGGAAAAGGCTGGAGGAGGTTTGATGTGAAGTTGACTTCAGCTGTGCCACTACATCCCCCCCAGCTCAGCTCTGTTGAATGGCAACAGGCAAGTTGCCACCCATATCTTCTATTAATGCTCTGTATCCACCCTCCCATGTCTCCACTGCCTGTGAAGCATAGAGGACATTGGCATCTCTTCTGTTGAGTGGCTTTTTAAGTGCTTACTGTTATGATGATATTATTATTCCAAAGTATAGGAGTTTCTTTCCCTTTCCACCAACTTATCTAAGAATGACACATTGATGGGCTCTGGAGAGGTCTAAACTGGCCTGAAATTCAGTTAATAGCTTGTAGCATCTCTGGGAAGCTTCTGAGTACTTATTACTCCGTGTTCTGTCTATGAAGTGGTGTAGGAAATCAAAGAGAGAAGCTGTGAAGCTTTTGCAAATGGCCTGATGAGTTTATTTCTTAGGAGTTCTCAGGTAACCAAAGTCTTCTTATCTGTTTTTCCCTAAATTGCAGCCCTTTCCTTGTTCTCACACATAATACTGCATAGTCTGCCTCTTATTACAGCGCTCTCCTGGGGAAAGAAGGGATAAAAAGATATTTAGGATCTATCTAGACTTTCAGAAGGCCCCTTTCCAAGTGGGTCAATAGGTTTATTCCAGCAGAAAATGGAAGGAAGAGCCTTGATCTTACTGAAAACCCACATGTGCACAGCTCTTTGCTGTGGGTGTAGAAATCAGACCTGGAGCGAGCCCTTGCGTGCTCACAGATCCCTCACGGCCCTTGTGCAGAAGAGCCGCTGTGCTGAGGGGTAGTGAAGTATTTGTTACAAGCTACTCTGCAGCTGCCCTGGGTTTGAGGGAGAAAAGAGCCCCAGAAGACTGAGACCACCACAAAGTGAAGCGCGGAGAGAGCTTGCATGGAAAGCTGCATGAATTAGTCCATTTGAACTGCCAGGCGTGCCCCAAGGCACTTCCTCTGGGTTATGTTCCTAACACGGGAAGGGCACCGGTGCTCTTTGTGTGCAGTAGTACCAAAGTAAAAGAAAAAGGGAAAGAAAACCCCCCTTCATCTCCCCATAACTAATCAGGTATTCACCTTAAGCGAGCACTGCTGAAACCAGCACCACATCAAAGCAGAAACTGGCTCCAAGTGAGAAGGGTATTAAAGTTTAACAGTACCAGATGCCCCCAACCATCGAAAGTGGCTGCATTTCACATTGTTTTGTACAAAGAAATGAAGCTTTGTGCTTGTCTGCTCAGCTGCCACCTGCTTTGGAGTATCGCCATCAGAAAGAAGAGCATCCTTGCAGCAAGGATGAGGTTTTGTATTCACTGACTCAGTATTTCCCTTCCTCTCTTCACACAGTCAAGTTACCAGCATGTACTATGCCAAAATCACCAGGTGCTGACTTACTTTTGGATGTGCTGGCAATAGCTACCTCCTTTCTGTCATCAGAGTGAAAAGATGTGAGGGAAGATCCCAAACATCCTGCTTACGAGCATAGGGGAAGGAAAATAAACATGGGTTTGTGGTAGCAGTTCACTGGGAATGGGATACGCAGTTTGGGTTCCAGCTGAATGCAGGTGAAAAGGAGAGGAGGGAGTCCCAAGCTGGGATGGAGCCACTCCTGTGCTTGGGGATGGCTTCTGCTGCCACAACATGGGTACTTCCGTAGTGCTGTAGGTGAGGACAGTGGCATCCCCATCTCCCTCCCAGCCTGAACTGCAGGATGATGCTGCAGAGATGCTCTTTGTAATGACAAGTGCACTGAGGTTTCTTGGTGCATCAGCGTGGAGTCTTTGTTACTGCCATCACCGGGGGATTTTCCACTAGACAGCATCAAAGCATACCTGGTGGTGACTGAGGAGATAATTCTTCTCATACTAAAGTCTTAAAATCCTTAATTTCCTACCATTTCAGATTTCTGTTGTCTGTCGTGAATCCCCTTGACTGCAAGCTGAAAGTATTGAGGGTTTATCCACAAATAGCGGCACAGATACCCAAACCAAAGTGATGCCTGATTGTAGGCCATTCCTTTAGCCAAAACCTCCTCTGCAGGCCATCAACATCCAGATTTCAGTGTAAGCTGATCCCAAATGAATCCATAAGAATCTGTTCCATTCACACCCGAATCACTGCATCTTACAATATGACAGAGGTAAAATAGCCAAACCTCTCTCAGCTCCTAAACAAACCCTCTTACACTGCTGGTTTAGAGGTGCACATTGATTGTGAAGGAATATGCACAGGGGATTGGAAACGGTGTGTATTTTATCTCAAGAAACCCAGAAACTCCAAAGCAAGAAGCCCCATTCTTTAGGAAGCTGCCGTTGGGGAATACATGTGTGGCCATACGAGTTCAGAATGGCAATTTTACTGATAACAGGTCTTAGATGGGGAAATGTCCTTGACAAACCTTCACGCAAGGCTGCACCATGGATAAGCTGCTAATAGGGTTTGGTGTCAACAGCCAGATGCTGCGTGGTGCAAGGGTGAGGGCTGTGTTACTTGTGAGGGCTGGAGATGTGCAAAAAGGGGGGTAAAAAGACCATGGCAAGAAAAAGAAAGTGGGAGCAAATACGGGGACAAAGAGAGATGCCTTTTGCAATGCCCTTTGCAAAGAGAAATGCATTTGGCTCTTGAATTCCCACACCTAAGATTCCAGAGACTGATACAATAGACCTGAGAGTGTAATTAGTAAATTCACACCTTTTTTGCTATATCCTGTTTCTGCCATTAGTGCCTTAAAGTGCTGGGGTAGACAGACCAGTGGCCACGTGAAAGGGCATCTTCCTGCTTGGTGCGTCTGCCCTTGGGCTGGTTCTGATCAAAAGGGTGTTTCACCCTTCACCAGGATCCTGCTGGGGGCTGGACCATGAGTCTGGCTGTTTGCAGTAGAATACAGGGGTTTTGCTGCTGGTGATGATGTGAGGGGCACGAGCAACAGCTGGATCCCTTAGTTTTGAGGCTGAGCTTCCATCTCTCACAGGGAAGAGAAATACCTTTTGATTTGGAAGTGTCACAACAAAGTGCTCAAGGCCAGGTTGGACAAAGGGGCTTGGAGCAAGCTGCTCTAGTGGAAGGTGTCCCTGCCTGTGCAGAGGCTTGGAACTGGATGAGCTTTAAGGTCCCTTCCAACCCAAACCATTCTGTGCTTTAATACTCAGATCTGCAAGTCAGAGTCCCACCATGTCAGTGGCTCAGTGTGGCCTGTAATGGCATTAAAAGACCCTCTATAGTGAATTCAAACTCACACCCAAGAGAAGGTGTCTCTCATGGCTTCACGAATGCACATTGCTGCTGAAAGTGAAGGCAAAGCACACAGGATAGGAAGCTGTGGTCAGAGTGAATCAGCCTTGGTGGCAAGGTTTGCAGAAGGGAGACTCCACGCTTAACACATTACATGGCAGAAGGAGATGGCTCTGCTTGTGATGGCTGGTCTGGGGGGTTTGCTCACTTCTATGTTATGAAAGTGCCTGTGCCTGTGAAATGGAGGTAGAAAGGCACCAGAGCAGCAGGAAGAAGCAGCAGATGGGATGCACAAGGCAAGATTTCCAACAACAAAAGGCATTTTGGCATTGAGTGGAAGGGAGGAAATAAAAGCAGAGAGCAAATATTGTCTCTGCCACTTGTGTCTTGCTTACCAGGGGAAAAGGATGGACTTGATGATCTTAAAGGTCCTTTCCAACCTTGCTGATTCTATGAAAACAGGAGTTGAACCACACAAACACCCTGACTGTGCCAATTTCACCTGGTTCTGACATCAGTTTCTTTTCCATCCTGAGCTCTGGATAGCCACGTGCTTTGTATGCACTGAGCATTAGCTCAGCTCAGCCTCCCCAGGGTGCTGTGGTTTACACGGTTCACCAGGTTTCCATCTACCTGTGGTGCAGAGCTCTTGATGTCCTGACTAGGATAAAAGCAGGCCAGCGTGCTTCAAAGTATGGAATGCATTTATCCACTCAGCATCCAGCGAGGCAGACAAATGGGTTTTCCATGTTACAGAGGGGAATGGAGTCCAAAGGGAGGGTGGAAAACCCCAGTGGTATTAAGTGGCACAGAGCTGCACCCAAAATACATGTTTGTGTGTTCTCTCTCTGTGTGTTTTCCTAAATGGATGGAATGGGCTTAGGAAACGTTTTAAGAGCCCCACAGCCAGGAAGTCTCAAATTGTGGCTTAAAAATGACTGCAGCTGACAAAAATCACCCTTTTAAATAGAGGAGTCAGAGCAGAGCCATGGAGGGAGCCCTCCAGCCTAAGATTAGCAGGGACCTTGGTGGAGACAACCTCTGTGCAGCATGAAGGGCCGAAGCCCAAAGGTCTATGAGCATTGTGAACCCCGTCTTGCAGGAGACCTTGTGTTTCCTTCAGCTCCTGGGCTTAGGGAAGCAGCTGTGGTGAGGCAAGCGGGACCAGCACAACCCATCTTAGTGCCCTTCGTGAGGTTAAGGAAGGAGCCCTGACCTCAAGCAGCCTTTCTCCAGCTGTGTGACCCTCCTTTGTTTGAGACCTTTATTGTTCAAGTCCTGGAGAAGAATAGGCTGTCGCTGGGAGCAGAGCTCAAGAAGAACATCATTGCCACACAGGCGAAAACTGTCCTCGTGTCCTGTTTCCAATAGAACTGCATGGTTTCGACTGCCTGGTTTCAATAAAGAGCCCAGAAAGACAGAACTGAAAGGGCTTTGCTTTTCATGCAGTGCCAGCAAATAACTGCGAAGAGATGCTTGTTTATAAAGAATTGCATGACTGGGGACAGCACAGGGTGCTCAGGGCTGCACAGACGTGCCAGGTTCTGCACCAGGTCCGGATGGAATTCTGCTTCTTACTCTTCTACTTGCAAATGGCTGGTCTGGGCATTTATCTTCATCTTAGAGTCATAGAATAGAATCAGCTGAGTTGGAAAAGACCTTTAACATCACCAAGCCCAGCCTTTACGCCAGCACTGCCAAGGCCACCACTAACCTGTGGCACTGAGGCCTCATCTCCACAGTGTGTGAACACTTCCAGGGATGGTGCCTGCAGCCCTGCCCTGGGCAGCCTGTTCCAATGCCTGAGCACCCTCTGGGGAAGGAATTGTTCCTCAGCTCCATCTAAACCTGCCCTGGTGCAGCTTGAGGCCGTTTCCTCTTGTCCCATCCCTTGTTCCTTGGGAGCAGAGCCCAGCCCCTCCTGGCTCCATCCTCCTCTCAGGCAGTTGTAGGGAGCGATCAGGTCCCCCCTGAGCCTTCTCCACACTGAACCCCCCAGGTCCCTCAGCCATTCCCCATCACACTTGTGCTCCAGGCCCCGCACCAGCTCCATTGCCCTTCTCTGGCCCTGCTCCAGCACCTCAATGTCTCTCTTGTAGTGAGGGGCCCAGAACTGAACACAGGTTTCAAGATGAAGTCTCCTGATGCTATAGCAAGGACACAGCGAGTGGAAGGATTTACTACAGCTCAGCTGCTCGACCAGAGTGCTCAGTCACAATGGTATTCATGAGGATATTGATCCTGGCACTTGCCAGACCACACGCAGGCACTGGGGCTGGTGCTGTTTCCCTTTGGCTGTCGCAAGGTGATGGTGTGGTCAGGCTGGAATTGCACCAGCAACTCTGCACCTTCTGCTTCAAATGCCACTGAAGCTGGGCATACTCCGTCTGCTCTGACAGCCTCAAAATAACCCCAGGACAAGACAATGCCAGAACAGTATAGAAAGTCTTGCAGGATTGATGACTGGGAAAACACTGAGCATACAGAACTATGCTATATATAAATCCCATTGCTTTATTTTTCCTCATAGAATAGAATCATAGCATCACAGAATGGTTTGGGTTGGAAAGGACCTTAAGATCATCCAGATCTAATCCTCCTGCCATGGGCAGGGACACCTCACACTAGACCATGTCACCCAAGGCTCTGTCCAACCTGGCCTTGAACACTGACAGGGATGAAGCATTCACAACTTCCCTGGGCAACCTATTCCAGTGCCTCAGCACCCTCACAGTAAAGAATTTCCTCCTTATATCCAATCTAAACTTCCCCTGTTTAAGTTTTAACCCGTTACCCCTTGTCCTGTCACTACAGTCCCTAATGAAGAGTCCATCCTCAGCACCCCTATAGACCCCCTTCAGACACTGTAAGGCTGCTCTGAGGTCTCCATGCAGCTTCTCTTCTCCATCATGTAGGAGTTCTGTGCATTTCAAATGCCACTCTTTTTGGAACTTCTAGCCCAGACTTTAAGAGCTGTTGACAATGGACTGACACCACAAGCGTCGGTGGGGAGATATTTTGCTTCCACTGAGGAGCCAGGAGGCTCTTGTGGTAGATGCATTATCCCTGCTGGCTCCCTTGGAGGCTAAGACAGTGCTGGGACAAGCCCCATATCCTGTAACACATCCTGCAGGATGCTCTTCCTCCATGTATGCATATAGCAGCTCTTTTTATAGAATCATAGAATGGTTTGGGTTGGAAGGGACCTTCAAAGCTCATCCACTGCAATGAGCAGGGACATCTTCAACTAGATCAGGATGCTCAGAGCCACATGCAGCCTGGCCTTGAATGTCTCCAGGAATGGGGCATCCATCACCTCTCTGGGCAACCTGTGCCAGTGTTTCACCACCCTCATTGTAAGGAATTCATCCAGCCTGAATCCTCCTCTTTTAGTGTAAAAACATCACTCCTCCTCCTTTCCTTGTGCTCTTCTGCCAGTTTTCCATAGAGGCATGGCTGTGGAGTGACTGTCAGAGCAGTCTTCTGTGTTATAAGCACGGGACAATGCAGTTTGTCATCTGTGGGATCAGTTGGGAGCCTCCTGAGGGCAATGACAGGGAAGGCTCTAAATATTACAGGCATTCGCCCCAGTTTGGAGCCAGATGGGGTAATGCAACCCCGTGGTGCCAGTGGTGGCTCTTGTCCCTCTGAGTTCAAAAAGCCTTGCAAAAGCCCCTGGAACTCCTGTGCAGAAGCAGGACAGAGTAGAGGGATTGCTGCTGGGGGCTGCAAAACCACTGTTTCAGTATGGGGAATTGCAGCAAAACATCCCAAAGCCAGTTGTTTTGAGCTGTAGGTGCCACTCGGTCTTTTCAATCCCTTGGCTCATGGTTTTTCATCCTCCTCCAGCCCATCTTGAACCACTGTATGAAATATGCTTTCCCTTTACTGTGTTGAACAGCATGGAGGGAGTGGGAGGAAGACTCCCACTGCATACCCTGCACCACAGATAAACAGAGATGATAACAACAGTGATAAATAGTGATCAGCAGAGTGATAAACAGCAAAGAAACAGGGCCATGGGTAGCTGGTAACAGGCAGTAGAAGCTAACTCTGTGCTTGGCCTTTCTCAGAGCGATGTGGAGAGCCCCAAAGGCAGCATTGCTTCATACACCATTAACAATGAGCAGCCTCGGGATGCTTTTAACCTCTCTGGTCAGGGAGAGGAGGCAGTGTGGGAGCTTGGATGAACTATTCAGGATGGCAACTTGCTGAACTTGGAAGCCTTAGGGATGGGGAGGCTCTTAGAGGAAGAGAAGATGCACAAGGGAGGTCGGGATTGGCTGGACATCATCTTGCTGAGCTCCCATAAAGTCTGGCTGTAGGGAATGGCGTGGGAAGGTGTCCTGCCAATAAAGGGAGAAATAAGACAGCTCTGCCTTGGGCAAAGATTAAATACTGCTTGCTGGTAAAACCCAAACACTGCTGTGATATTGTGCCAACAGCCCACAGAGCTGTTCATGTTAGGATTAACTCTTTGCTCTGTAAGTGGCACGGGGCCCTGAGCCAGGCAATGAGGAAGCTTGGGGAATGCCTCTCCCTTCCTGCAGCAGTGCAGGCTCTTGCTGTGCCCCTGCCTGGCCTGGAGCATGGTCTTCTCTTGGAGAGGCTGAGAACTCATCGCTTCAGGTTTCTTCCTTGCCCTGATTCTCTCAGTTCAAAGGGAGCAGTGCTTGTTTTAATTAATGAATATGTTTCTCTTCTCTTGCTTCTTGGCTTCCTGCCTGGTGCTGCGTTTTCATGCCTCCAAAAGAAAACGTTTCATTCCAAACAGAATCCTCTTTGTCCCTGTGTGGCCGCTGCCTGGGAGAGGTGAAGGAGCTGGGGAGGAGGCAGTGGGTTCCATTTGGGACTGGAGGAGGAAGGAGGGAGGGGGGAAAAGTCTGGGATTACAGAGAACTGCAAAGAAAAGGCCCTTCCTTAGCACTCACACACTCAACTCTTCCAGTTTTCCATGGTAAATCCTATTTATGCAAATCCTCACTTAGCAGTTCTCTAATATTCTTAGAGGCACTGGTGTGAAGAGAAGTGGAGATTGGCAGGTACATAATCCCAGCAAGATGCTTGTAGAGCTTGCTGAAGAGTTTATGAGTAATGATGTGGCACATTTACCTCGTCTGTGCTGACCACTAACCCTCAGCATCTGCTGGTTTCACAGTTCTGCCTTAGCTTATCAGCCCTCCTTGGTATTGGGCTACATTCCAAATCAAGCAGGGGAATCAGCTGGCAATTCATTTGATGCGTTACATTTTTCCCCTCCACACTTAATTGAGCATTACACTCGGAATAATCCTCAGCATTAGATTAAATCTCGACTGATCTCACTTTAATGAGCTCACCACTGTGACCAACAGCCCTTTCTCCCACAGCAGATGGAGATGTGGCCATCTGAACATGCGGCACAAATACTTGGGTTTAAGAGGACTGACACCTTCTCCTCTGTACAACCACCCTTGGCACCCCATTACCCCTGAGCCTGCACACACAAAGCCAGCAGATATGTCCTGGGTTTTGCACCATACCTTTATAAGATTGCCATTGTAGTGGGTTTCTGTTTAAATCACAGCCTCACAGAATGGTTTGGGTTGGAAAGGACCTTGAGGCCATCCAATTCTACCCCCCTGCCATGGCCAGGGACATCTTCCACTAGACCATGTCACCAAAGGCTCCTCCACCCTGGCCTTGAACACTGCCAGGGATGGAGCATTCACGATTTCTCTGGGCAGCCTGTGTGAGCACCTCAGCACCCTCACAGTAAAGAACTTCTTCCTTAGATCTAACCTGAACTTCCCCTGTTTCAGTTGGAACCCATCACCCCTTGTCCTATCACTGCAGTCCCTCATGAAGAGTCCTTCTCTGGAATCCTATAGGTCCCCTTCAGACACTGGAAGCTGCTCTGAGGTCTCCACACAGCTTCTCTTCTCCAGGCTGAACAGCCCCAATGTTCTCAGCCTGGCTCCATACGGGAGGTGCTGCAGGCCCTGATCAACCTCCTGCTTGGATATTTCATTTCTGAGCAGGCAATGTCCACATTCCCCAGTATGAAGGCAGGAAGCTGAAGGCTGTGTGTGAGCCCTCTCCTGTGGCACAGGGAATCCAGGCTCCCAGCTGCCTGCTTAAGGGGAAAGACTACAAATTCGTGTCTGGGGCAAATCAATTTAGAGAGCTACAGAATTGATTCATTCTTGCATTTCACTTTCAGACACCAGCATTTCCATTTCCACTTGAGTTTAAAATGCTAACCAAAGGAAATCTTGTTTTCTTTCCTTATGAGTTAAAAACGGTGATTAATGAGTGTTTAAGCCTAATGACAACCAAATCCTAATAACCCAGCGCTTCCGATGTCAAGTTATTTGCTGCACCGTAGCATTGTGTAGACTTCATGGATCTTTAGGGTCAGCTAATGGCACCTTCTGCCTAACAATGGTCATGGGCATTTTCTTGATGAAGCTTGTATTTGGACTGAACTGGTGAACTCCTTTTGAAAGACCTTAACATAAAGAGAGTAGCATGGGGGTGTTTTGGGGGAAAGCAGTGTAGGGCTATGGAAAAGACAATTAGTTTAACTGAAATCTCATTCATAGAATCACAGACTGGTTTGGGTTGGAAAGGCCCTTCAGATCATCCAGTTCCAACCCCCCTGCCATGGCCAGGGACACCTCACACTAAACCATGTCACCCAAGGCTCTGTCCAACCTGGCCTTGAACACCACCAGGGATGGAGCATTCACAACCTCCCTGGGCAACCCATTCCAGTGCCTCAGCACCCTCACAGTAAAGAACTTCCTCCTTATATCTAACCTGAACTTCCCCTGTTTCAGTTTAAATCCTTTACCCCTTCCCACACAGTAGAGAGCTTGTATCATCAAAAGATGTTATATCCTACATAGTATTTGAAAGCTGTATGGCCAGTTTGGTGGTGTGTGGCTTTGTGACAAGTAATGGCTAGAACATAACTGAGGTGCAGCCACTGAGGCAGGGACATTCCTTTTAGCATGAAGTCTGTGATGTGAATTTGCAGACGTTGCCCACTGTCATTTTCAAGTGTGGATATTGCTTCCTTGCTTTTTTCCTCTTTCTTATCTACCAGAGACAATATGTCTTGCATCAGCAGATTATGATTAATAGTCATGATATGTAATGACATTAATTAGCAATAGCTTATGATTAATAACAGCAAGTGAATCCTTGGCTGCAGTGATTTATTTCAGTACCTTTATTGAGCTGTGCATCTGGCAATACTGTGATGCTCTAATGTATGCAGGGAGGAATGTCTGTGTGAGGAAGCAAGGAGCTGAGGAGTGCTTTGAGGGAAGCAGGTCTGTGGACTTGTCCCTTATTGCCACACACAGGAATACACTAGGAAATCTGGTTGTGTCAGTGGGAGGGAAGATGGGAGCTCAGCATGGAATAGACCATGTGGCTGCAGCATTGACCATGAGCTCCACAACAATTTGGAGAGAAAGCTGTAATTACTCATGTTGGAATGAGACAAGGGATCATAGAATCACAGAATGATTTGGGTTGGAAAGGACCTTAAGATCATCCAGTTCCAACCCCCTGCCACAGGCAGGGACACCTCACACTAAACCATGTCACCCAAGGCTCTGTCCAACCTGGCCTTGAACACTGCCAGGGATGGAGCATTCACAGCTTCCTTGGACAATCCATTCCAGTGCCTCAGCACCCTTACAGTAAAGAACTTCTTCCTCATATCTAACCTGAACTTCCCCTGTTTCAGTTTGAACCCATCACCCCTTGTTCTATTTTATATCTTCTTACATTGAGGACACCAGAACTGCACACAATACTCCAGGTGAGGTCTCACGAGTGCAGAGTAGAGGGGCAGGATCACCTCCTTCGACCTGCTGGTCACGCTCCTTTTGATGCAGCCCAGGATACGGTTGGCTTTCTGGGCTGCAAGCGCACACTGAAGCCAGCTCATGTTCATTTTCTCATCAACCAACACCCCCAAGTCCTTCTCCGCAGGGCTGCTCTGAATCTCTTCTCTGCCCAACCTGTAGCTGTGCCTGGGATTGCTCCGACCCAAGTGTAGGACCTTGCACTTGGCATGGTTAAACCTCATGAGGTTGGCATCAGCCCACCTCACAAGTGTGTCGAGGTCCCTCTGGATGGCATTCCTTCCCTCCAGGGTATCAACTGAACCACACAGCTTGGTGCCAGAAAGCCCCTCTTGTGAGGTGTCGCAGGGTTCGTAACACACAGAGACCCTTCCTGCAGTGTAGGAGCTGTTGTCCGGGTGCTCCATCTCTGTGTCAGGCCTCATTTTAGAGCTGGTGAACTGAAGCTGTGTTGGTTACCAATGAAGTCCTGCCTCAGAGGACAACGTTTAAGTTGTGCTGCACAGGTTTTATTTAGCTCCTTCAAAAGGGAATGCTGTTTGAACCCCTGTAATGTGTTTTGACATTGGATGGGAGACAAGCCAAAAGCAGAAGGCAATAACCTCCAACGTTGCTAGGACGGACCTGAAACAAATTCTGGCTCTGAACGTCCCCATCCTTTGGTAAAACTCATCTCAAACTGGAAATAAGAAATTGCAATATGGGCATAGAATTGTTGTTCATTATCACCCAGCTGAAAGAAGCAGAAAGGGCCCTTCTTTAGCATGGCCTTAGTGCTGGTTCCACCTTCTGGGAGAACTGAACTTGCATTTAAAGTACAATTGTTCCTTTTTCCTCCGGCTTCCTATTAATTCTCTGCAATTTACTCTGAAAAGATCTGTTCCTGTGCTAATCTTAGCCACCACCATACCGCAGCAAAAGCACTGCCCAACACTCTGCATCTGTAAATGCTTCCAGAGACGAAATTCCATATTAAAAAGCAGCAACAAAAATATCCTGCACTGCTTTTACAATTTCCCTGCATGGAACAAAGGTTTCTAAGAGAAACATTTTCCTTTCCTTATTTATAGTCACTTCTCCTACCACTGCAGTTGGTCTTGCGGTCTGTTCTGTCTAATTTAAGTTGCAGGCAGCATGAGGTAGTACCCAGCTCTGTGATTTGTCTTGAATGAGCCAAGCAAACGAATGATGCAGGGTGCAGTAACAGTCAGTGTGTGTTGAACGAGGACTTACAGTCTGGTTTATACAGAAACGGCCCAGGAGCTTGAAGGAAGTGTTGGTCAACAGAAAGCTGAGTGGCTGGAAACCTTTCCTGTGGTTGAAGTGCAACTCCAGGTAGTTGTGATGGAAAACACTGGGACAGCCTGTAGGCTTTGACATGGTACCGAGGCAACAATGAGTACGTGAAGAGATGTAAAGAGGTGAAAAGCACAGACAGCACCACTGACATGAGTTAGAAGTCACTGTTGAACCACCGGCTGTGTTTCTCTGCAGGCTTTGTTGAAGCTCACAGACAAGGTTGTGAGAAGGAGCCTTGGCCTCCTGTGCCTCACATCATAGGTTTTGGGGGAACTGGGCTGGCAGCAGTCAGGTAACAGCCACCAACAGTCATAAAGAGCCAGGATGACCCTCTCCACTGACATCCAAGGAGTAAAGGCCTCAGAGTGTCCTACGCTGGGCCCAGTAACATGCAAACCAGTTCAGTCAACTACTTTAGCCCAAGGCACTGTCTTTTTGGTGATGGTTGTCAAGATGAATCATATCCCAATTGTCATTGTCTGACCTGAAAAGCCTCCCTCAGAATTCCTCTGCATGTCCATTACTGAAGACCGGAGGGCATCTAGGCTGACACACCACCTAAGGATGGGTTTAGTGGATGCCACACTCCTGCCCACAGTGCTGAGCCCCAGAAGACTTTGAAAGCCATTGAGGGGCCCATTTTACATCCCATGGGCTGCACAGGAGGGAAATGTTCCACTTTTGATGCAGTCTAGTGTGCAGTATTTGGCCAGGTTATTATTACTGCAGATTGATCCCTACCGGATTTATTGGGCAGCCCATGGAAAGCTGCACTGGCACAACTGAGTGGGCAACATGAGGACATGTTGGGATTGCTCAGACCAGCACAGTAGGTAGAAAAAGTGTTTGTCACCTATGGCACAAAGGGAAAGTACTCCTTTAAAGTGACACCCAGTGGAGTAACCTATCTCCTCACTGATGTATCTACTCCCTGAGTTATCTACTCATTGACTGATGTATCCTACCGATTGATCCCATTTACTGCATTCCCAGTGCAGTAAAAAAAGAGAAGATATAGTAGAAGGCCAGGTCTTTTTTAGGTTTTGTTGAAAAGAGGTTGATACACACAGAAGATGTTCATGGAAATGTGTTCAAGACTTTCTGGTAGATGTATGGCCAACTGTTAGGAAACTACTCAGCATAATTCTTGTGCACGGAGCCAGAAAATGACAGCTAGAAAAGAAAGTGAGGCAAAGCAAGAGAAACCTAAATACTTTAATGGTTACCAAAGGAAGAGTGTTGTAGCCTTAAAGATAGTGACTGACAAAGTAACAACTTTAATCTGAATGTCCAGGAAATGCATTTTCTGTACATTCCATATGTGTGGTTTGCTAGATTCTCACCTTAAGATCGCTCTGTGAGCCTGACTTTCAGAGAGCATAATAAGACTTAACTTGTCAGATCTGAGCCCTTTTACACCATGTGAAATAGGTGATTCCCCACCACTGGGGACTTCTGGAAACCTTGGAGTTCATGGCTGTGGCTCTCAAATGAACTATGATAGCTTGGCATCTCCTTTGCCACTGAGCAAAGTGCTGAATCCTGCTGGCTGCCCTTAAAACCTCTGCCTGTGTTTCTTGTTACCTCTATATATGGAGCCTAGCCCCAGTTTAAGTGTAATACATGGAGCTTATTATCCTCATTTTGCAGCACAGCAGAACCGAATGCAATTATAAGCCTCTTAGAGGTGATTTGCCTATGCAGACACTCCACAGCCTGCTGATTTTTCAGCCACATTTAGCGCCTGTTGAACAACAGAAATCCTTCTAGGCTGATATTGGAGCCATCTGGAGATGTCTTTTTAAGTCCAGTAAACACTTCTGTGTTCAGTTTAGAGGATGTCAGTATAGAGCAGCTTACTTAAGAGCCAAGATGGATGAACATAGGGTGGGTGGCTATGGAAAACACATATACACCTTGGGAATGGTGTATAAGCGGAGAGATGCAAGTGTGAAACAAGGATTATTCCCAGCACTAATCCCTAATGGTAGACAGGAGAAACCTGGATAGTTTCTCTTTGAGCATGGGTTGTGGGGTTTAATAGAGTGTCAATGTCATATCTAGGAATGACAGCAAGCCTCCTGTTTTGTGGGATGATGTGACTGTAAAAGTGTTTCTACATCGAGTGGTCTCCTGCTGCACCGCTTGGAGCAGAATAACACCATTGATCCAGCAGGCAGCTGAGGGAGATGCAGCATTTAAAGGATGCACAGTGTCTGTTATATATACGATCAGGCTGTGTTGCAGCCCCAGAGATGTCCTTTACCACCACACAGAGCCCCTGGCTCAGCACTGTGTCACCAAAGCAGCTGCATCCCTCACCCTGGCTTCTCTTCTCCTATCCATGCTGGGGACCACCTAACCCTGTGAGACTGGCAGCCTCTGCTGAGCTCATACCTGTGGCTGGCTTCGCTGTTGGCTGCTCCTGAACTCTCTGTCTCAGGCCAAGCTAATTGATGGGAACAATATGACTCAGTGTGGGCAGTGATTTAGAAACAACCCTTTCCTCCCAGTGATTCTAAACAACAGAAAAGGGTTTTTTTTTTTGCTGTTGGCTTTTCTCTTAACTGAAGTGCCTCTCCATAACTTGTATTGACACCGTGTGTAACTCTAACAGCTCCAGGAGACAGTTCACTAATCAATAGGCTACGTGCTCACATCTCCAGCTGCCCACATCCCTCCAGGTCAGTTTTGCAGGCAGCAGATGTGTTCCTGTCACCCTCTGCACACTAATTTGGCCTGCTTGCTTTCTGCATCAAAGGCTGCAGCACTGCAAGGCCATGCTGAGAGCCAGGAGTGTGCTGCAGCCCCTTTGCCTTCAGATTCCTCCCTAACAACTGCCCTTTCCCCGCAGATCTCCGTGGAGTGAAGCAACAGGAAACGACTCCAGAAGACTTTAAACCAGCATCATCCAGAAAATCCCCTGCTCCCTTCACTGCCAGGCTGTGGAGGCTCTTAACTCCTCCCTGTCTAGCAAAGCACTACATTGTACCTGTGACTAAGCCACACGCTGGTACTTGTTGCAGTCAGGAGCTTCACCTTGTGTCCTTCCATTTCTTCTGGTGGTGGTGGCCCTCGTGTTGTCAAATGTCCATTAGATTGCAGGTTCCCCTGGTCTGCAGCCCTGCCCCTTGACCCATGCTGTGAGGCATTTGTGTGCTTTCAGGTGCTGTTAAGCCATAACTAATACTACTAAAATGAGCTCCTACAGGGCCAGGTTTTGAGGTGCTTCTCAGGCATTTCCTACCATGAGCAATATTTTAGGGCAGACATGAATTCTCACAGTCATTCCTGACTGCATGTTTCTTCCACTTACAGCCCTTTGATCCTTCCCTGGCATCCACTGTTGCTCTCTGCATGCCACAGTGGTATTAGGAAGCTCAGAATGAGATTTGATCATGGTTTTGATCCTAATTAAAGGGGAGCTGTTGGAAAGGATGGTCAGGCTCACCAGGCTGCTCGTTTCCACCCCATCTCTTGTGCTGACCCTGCTGTGTGCTGGTGCTGGGAAATACACGTCAAAAAAACCTTCTGTGGCATGAAAACTGGAGAGCTCTGTGCTGGTTTAGCTCCCGGGACTGGTCCAGTGTGGGTCAGGGATGTAGTGGTGGGGTGAAATGGGAGTTGCAGGATGCGTGCTGGGCTCAGGGTCAGCATCGGGGAGCCGGATGTCCTTCTTGGCAGTGGTTAAAGGTAGGTTGGCTCCAGTGTGTAATCAAATCAGTTACCCAGACCCCTGTGGAGCCGTGTATCCTGTAATGGCTGCACTTCAGTACCAGTGTGAGAAGTGATGTACCGAGGTTTGTTCAACAAATGCAGTCTCTTTTCTTCTTGAGAAGCTCATGTCAATCAGATGGGATTCGGATACCTCTGCGGCAAAGTGGGCCCTGAGGTTCATCTTCCCCACAGAGGGTGGACTCAGGAGCATTCTGAGCCAAACCAGAGGCTTCTTGATTTGGTAGCCTGAGAGCATCCCAAGGACGCTGGGAGAGAGCAGGGGGCATGGCAGGCAGCATGCCACACTGCCCTTAGTGCAGGCAACTGGAAGCTCATCTGCATTACAGAGGACAGTGTGGTTCACACTCAAGGGACTGTGAGGGTGGTGAGACACTGGAACAAGCTGCCCAAGGAAGTGATAAATGCTCCATCCCTGGCAGTGTTCAAGGCTGGTTTGGACAGAGCCTTGGGTGACACGGTCTGGTGTGAGGCAGCCCTGCCCGTGGGGGATGCCTCATGGTTCCAGGGGGTGGAACTGGATGATCTTAAGGTCCTTTCCAACACAAACCATTCTATGATTCTGTGATTCTATGACTAGGAAGCCATAATATAGACCCCTCAGGTCAACTGTTAAGGACAGACTGTATTACACAACCTTATGCATCACCCCCACTGTGTACGTGCCTTCAGGTGTCACGCTTGTGCTCACCTGAATTACTCAGCCTGACGGAGCTTTGCTTCCTGCACATCTGTGTTCCTGTCCTGTATCATGAGTCACTGCAGTGTGACAACTGGTTCCTATGGGTATCTGTGGAAGCCTTTACACCTCTTCCAGGTTCCCAGAGAGGTCAGCTTTGTGCTGTGAGCCCAGTGCAATACATGGGAATGGGTGTTGTGACAGGAGTCAAAGCAGTACATTCATCAGGAACTGTAGTGATAAGACAAAGGGTGATGGGTTCAAACTGAAACAGGGGAAGTTCAGGTTGGATATAAGGAAGAAGTTCTTTACTGTGAGGGTGCTGAGGCGCTGGCACAGGGTGCTCAGAGAAGCTGTGGCTGCCCCATCCCTGGCAGTGTTCAAGGCCAGGTTGGATGGGGCTTGGAGCAACCTGCTCTAGTGGAAGGTGTCCCTGCCTGCAGTTGGAACTGGATGAGATTTAAGGTCCTTTCCAACCCAAACCATTCTGTGATTCTATGATTCCTTGGGGTAGCTCAGGGCTCCAGAAAGAGCTCTGCAGCCAATGCAAGTCTCAGAAGTGCTGGTGTTTCACTTCATTCAGAAGCTGTTAAACCTAGGAAGGGACGAAATGGACTCCTCGTGAGAGGGAAGCATGCAAAAATAAACCACCAAAAGCAAATCTTTTGGTGGTTTATTTTGGAGGAAATGACCACGAGGCCTCCCTCGAGCTCTTCAGCAGCTGCTCTTTTCCCAGCATTTATTTTGCTTTCACTCGTTTCCAGAATTTAAAGCAAAAGTCACAACCCCACCACCCAAAACACAAGAGCACGACACTGCTCCGATGCTTTAACCAGTTCTATCTTTCCCAGGCAGTCAGTGCAGGCAAACTGATTGAATCTGCACTCTCAAACCCCAAAGTCCTCATTAAGATGATCAAGGAATAATTCATGTTGGCTGATGAAGGCAGACTGTCACTTGCATGAACTTCCCTCATAAAGGGAGGGGAGGTTTGACTGTCTGGGAGCTATAAACGTGTCCCTGATTCACTGCACAGAATCATTCCAGCTAAATAACTGCTTTCCCTTAGGGACTGACTGCAACTGGCAGCACCTAAACGTGTCTGGTGCTTCCTCCCCTCATTTGGCAGCACTCCCATTCCCAGGTTTTTAGGGAATGTGGTGAGAAAGAGGCATTTCCTGCCCCTTGGAGCTGGAACTGAAGGGAGGTGAGTGCTCACCTTGCAGTGCTGACACTGCAGAGAGTATTGCCTGCAGCAGGGAATTTTGCTTGTAGCGTTCTGGAGTAGATAGAGGAATCCTGACAATGGGAATGTTGCTCTCCGAGTGTTGTGCCCTCTTTTGTATACCTGTCTGAAAACAATAAACACTAAGAGGAAATTCAGGGGAAAATATCCCAACTGCTCTTCCTGCACCTGAAAGCTGCAGTCTGGATAGTACACATCCAGTGGGAATGCCTTTGTCCCAGCCTTTCAGGTGAATGTGAGCTCCCAACTCTTCCAGCAGTGGAAGTGAAGTGCAGGTTGGTTTTGTACTGCTGCTTCGGAGAAACTAGTGTTAAAGAATGAATGAGTGGGCACATGGTAAATGTGATGTGCCTTGGGAGGGTCAGCATGGCCTTTAGAAAGGGAAGTCCTGCCATACGGTCCCACTGGAGTTCTCTGAAGGTGTCAACAAGCCTTTGGATAAAGGATATCCTGTTGATATAACCAGCTTTTATTTCCTGAGAGCTGCAGACAGAATCTCTCACCAGAGGCTCTTAAGGAAAGTCAAGGCATGAATGGGAAGGTCCCTGGGTGAATAAAAAGGGAATGAGTGAAAATAGGAAACAGAGAGGGGAAACTCATGGTCAGGTCTTGTGGTAGAGGTTGATGAGCAGTGGTGTCCCCCGGAGATCCGTGCTGTTTGCTCAGCAAACCCATCCGTGAGCTGGCAAGGGGTAAACAGTGAAGTGAGAAGGTTTAGTCATGATACAAAACTATTCTGGGTGTTAAAGGTGAGGATAGATTGTAAAGAGTTGCCAAGTCTCAGTGAGTGGTGGTGCACAAGGGGAAAAGCAGCCCTCAGCTCACATGTGGCCATTATTGGCCAGGACTCACAACTTGGGGCTAGAATAGATAGCTCCATGACAATATTAGGCAAGCATTTAGTAACAGATAATAAAGTAAATCAAATGTTAGGAATCACCAGGAAAGGGACAGAGAACAAAGCAGGGAATGTTGTTACACAGCTGTATAAAATCTATGGCTCTTCCAGCTTGAATCCTGTGTGCAGGTCTGGTCCTCTCACTTCAAAAGGAAACGGGTTCAGATGAGAATAGCAAGGATGGCAGGAGTACAGAACTACTCAATCTCAGGAAGAACTAAATAAGTCACTTCTTCAGGCTAAGAGATGAGCAGGGTAAATCTATATCATGATGGAGAAGGTGAAGAGATTGATTTTTCATTGCATTTTCCAATAAAAGAATAAGGAAGCAGCAATTTTAAGTGGGAGAGGGCAAGCTCAAAGCAAACGGAAGGAAGTGACTCTCTATGCCTATAGTTAAACTTTGGAACTTCCTGCCACAATGTGTTGTGGGAACTAAAAGCTGCTGTGGCTTCAAAAGCATCCCTTCAAGCAGGCTCTTCAAGGAAGAGAAATAGAAGGTTATTAATACACCAAGCCTACCTTCTCAGGAAGTCCTGAACTGCAAATGATTGCACACTGGCAGTCAGCTTTGTCCAATTCTTGCCCTCTTCCTGGCTGATGTCAGAGGAGGATTCTTAGAGACAACAGAGATTGCTCTTTGTGCTGCTCTAAATCAGGGAATAAGCTCATGTACAGACCCTCAGCACCTTCACAGTGGTTATAGTATTGCACATGTAAGACCTTGTGGTTTAACCCCAGCCAGCAACTAAGCCCCACGCAGCTGCTCACTCCCTCCCTCCTGGTGGGATTAGGGAGAGAATCAGAAGGGTGAAAGGGAGAAAACCTGTGGGGTGAGATAAAGACAGTTTAATGGGTAAAACAAAAGCTGTGCACACAAGTAAAGCAAAGCAAGGAATTCATTCAGCCCTTGCCATGGTCAGGCAGGTGCTCAGCCCCTGCCAGGACAGCCGGGCTGTCCATGTAATGGTGACTTGGGAACAAACACCATCATTCCGAATGTCCCCCCTCTTCCTTCTTGTTCCCCCAGCTTTCTATACTGACCATTATATCATAAAGTATGGAATACCCCTTGGGTCAGTTGGGGTCAGCTGCCCTGGCTGTGTCTCCTCCCAGCTCCTTGTGCATCCCCAACCTGCTCGCTGGTGAAGTGAGGAGCAGAAAATGCCTTACACAGAGTGTGTAAGCCCTGCTCAGCAGTGATGGAAACATCCATGTGTAATCAACACTGGGTTTGTCATATATCCCAAACATAGCCCCTACTAGGAAGAACATTAACTCTACCCCAGCCAAAACCAGCACAGTGCTCAAGAACCTGGCCTAAGATGCAGACAAATCCATGATCTTAAACATTTGGGTGCTTCTTTCCTAGAGCCTGTGCTCACCTCGCTGCCCTTCAGCCTGGTATCTCCAAATTTCCTTCTTTTAGAGGAACACCATTTGCAGGCATTAGATTGGAGGATTTTGCTGCTACCCACTGCATTAAAAAAGGTAGAATGACCACAAAAGATGTGACTTCTTAGTATATTATTTCAAGTGCTATATTTAACTGAATTAGCCCCTTTTGGAATTGTTTGTTATTCCTTGGGTGATAGAACAGCATCCTGTTTGCCTGCACACATTGCAGCTGCAGTGAAATCCTCATGGGTTTCTTGAAATAGCTTTATAATTGGAACCTCCCAAGCACTGCACTGCACTTTGAATTCATTTAACCAGATGCTAGTACGAACCAAGACTGTTCCTATCACACTGGTGTTCATCAGAACGCATGACCATAGTGTTCAGCAAATAAAAATACCCCTGAGTTATGCTGCTTTACCAAACTGTGTGACTCAAATTGGGTGAATTCCAGAAGGTGTTTGCTTCCATAACCTTAACTCAATTATCCTCCACATCCTATGTGAATAATCCATTGTCAACCACAGGAAACGTGGATCTTGTTGAACTCCCACAACCTGATTACAATGATCCATAAAGTGCTAGTGCAGGAAAATTAATCATTTTCCTGAGCATTTCACTTTAGATACACCACTAATAAATGTGGAGACTTTGGAAGTGCGAAGTTGTGCTGCTTTTCTGGCAAACAGCTACGTGTTCTGGTGTTATTCCTTGCTTTCTATATTCTACAAGTATTTCTCTACCTCAGAGGGAGAGACAGGGCGCTAGGATTGCTTCTTGCTTTCCAAAGAGGTGATCTTCACATTGAGGTTTTAATCTGTTAACACAGAACAAGACTGGGTCCAACCTAAAGAGGGCTCCTGGATTAAGGATGCTGGTGTTAATTATACCCAAGAACAATTAAAGCTTTAGAAAATACTCAGAATGTGAATACATGGAGCATAAAGGAAAGTTGAAAAACTGGCTGGTAAAAAGTCCAGAGGACATAGCACCCAACTGATTCCTGGAAGGTGAGGAATGGAATGGACAAACTGCCAGTGCTGGGGGTTTCAGTCTTCCTAAGCATCTATCCACTGTCCTCTCCTCTATAAAATAGGTTTCTGTCATCTCTTACTGAACTCCTCTGTTTCAGTTTAAATTCATTACACTTGGGACATGGCGAGCAGTTTATACTCTCCTTTCCCACATCTACTTGCCCACTGTCATATAAGGTTCTCTGAGAAACTCTGGGCATGAGAACCTGACTTCCTTATAAAAAGAGAAATGAGGATGAAGATGATGTCTGCAATGGATTGATTTTGCAGCATGTTACATGCAGTGACAGCTTGTTGCTCTTTGGTTAATGGCGTAAGCCTAAAATTAAAAGCACCGGTGTAGCATATCTGCAATCCTGACTGTTCTCCTCACCTGAGATGATGTTTCTCAAAGGCATCTGTACACTGGGATCATCTTCACGCTGAGGCTCAAAAATGAAATAGCAACATCATCTGTCTGCAGTCCAAAATAATGAAGAGGGGCACTGTAATTCTGAAGGGTACCAAAGGAGAGCTCGCTCCATACTTACACCATCATGGCAAGCCAACATGCTGGGATAAGTGACAGTGTATTGCATCCAGGAGAGCAGAAGGACTTCTTAGAGCTAATGATGATACCTTCTGCATGACAGACAAGCTCACATATGGAACCCATTTGGCCACAGGCAGAACCACCCATGGAGCTGATCACAAGGATCCTCAGCTCCATGGCTTTGCGCAGCCCCAGCCACGCTGCCAGGACAGATGGGTTTACGCCTCGTAGTAAAATATTCATTACTTCCATCCAGCCCATTAAAGAAGTAAGAAGAGCAAATTGTGGTGATACAAGACTCTAAAGCATGCAGCAGCTGGTAATATAGGAGAGCAGCTTCCAGTATCTGAAGGGAGACTACAAGGATACCAGAGAGGGACTCTGCATGAGGGACTGTAGCAATAGGACAATGGGAGATGGGTTCAAACTGAAACAGAGGAAGTTCAGGTTAGATATGAGGAGGAAGTTCTTTACTGTTAGGGTGCTGAGGCACTGAAATGGGTTGCCCAAGGAACCTGTGAATGCTCCGTCCCTGGCAGTGTTCAAGGCCAGGTTGGACAGAGCCTTGGGTGACATGGTTTAGTGTGAGGTGTCCCTGCCCATGGCAGGGGGTTGGAACTGGATGATCTTAAGGTCCTTTCCAACCCTAACTATTCTATGTTTTAATGATTCTATGATTAATATTTAAAATACTTAAATATATTGCTCATCCCTTTCCACTTTTCCTTCCCAGCCCAGCTGCAGGATTGGGTGTGAAATCCGTGCTGTAGGGGAGAGGGGCAGTCCTGGGTCTTCAGGCCTCCTGGCACTGAACAGTTTGCAGGTCAGAGAGAAGTGAAGCACCAAAAATCATCACCTTCTTGAGCAGCATCTCGATGAGTGTGAAACAAGAGAGTGGGGACTCAGTCTGGCAGCCTGCAACCCAGTGGCAACTGTTGTGCATCCTCAGTGCTCACTTGTCTTGTCCCTGCCTCATCTTATCCTGCCCCTTGTGTTGTGTTTTACTTTATGCTTTTTGCACAGCTCATACTTGGCTTTTCCTCTCCCCTCATTTTGATGGTTATCACCACCGACACAGGAGCTGCACAGCAAGAAGCCCCATTGAGTGCTGCCTGATGAGGATTAGGTGGCACCTGTAAGTGGCTGGCAGAGATAAGGCTCAGCCCAAACACATTTGCTCAACAATTCACCCTGCACACAAGTGCTGCACTTGCCTCTGACTGCACTCCTAATGAACTGCAAATTGCAAACAAGGTTACCAGCAGCTTATCACTTGCTTGAAGTGCTGAGGAGAAAGAAAGGTTGTGAGGAGTTGCTAAAAAATACAGGAAGAGGCAGGAAAAGCATTCCATTAAAACAAATTAAGGGCAAGGAGAGACTGGTGGTTCCCAGGGCTATACTAAAAGGCTTTGATGAACGGCAGCTCCCAAAGAGTGATACCAATTATCTACTTCCAGCCTGGGCAAACTGGTTGCTGTGTCAGCATCAATTCACAGGCAGTTTTTCTGATGTCATCCTAATCCACATTAGAACAGTCATCTTCTCCTCTTTCTCCTCCCCTCCTCTCACCAGCATAAGGCTTTATTCACACTCTGGTTTTCTTCCTCACCTTTGACATTTCTCTCTTTTCTAACCCTTCCGTCCCATAACCTCTTGTACTCTCCTTGCAACCATCTTTCTCTTGTCTTCTTTTGGTTGTGCTGTCCCTGGAACGCTTCCTCTACCATGGACAAGATCACAGCTATCCTGTATCTCTCTGCTGGTACTCCCATCTTGTATCAGAAACAAAAACGTTGAACTTTTCTCTACCTCTACCTTCAACCCCATCCCATTTCCTCTTTCTCCTCCTTCCTCTTTTGAGCAGTTCCTTCATCTGATACTCTTCTCCCCTCACCTACCCCTGCTACTGCTTAACTGCCACCTCCCCTCCACCACCCTTGTTTGATTTCAATTTCTTGCCTTTGTTTCTTTCTCTGCATCCTTCCTACTTGGCTCCCAGTGACTCCGTTAATCTAGGTGGGAACTGGGCACCCACCTCACTTTTAGGCCAGACTTTCCAGGGATACCAAAACGAGGACAGCCACAATCTCCTTTAACTTCTCCTGACTGTAGAATAGATGATCAGTTCCCTATTTCCTCCTATTGATTCCCTTGGCAGCCATTCACAAGGTTTATTCTGTGAATGGATTCAACATTAGGGCTGTGTGATTTCAACCTAGATGAAGAAGTAATGTGGTGCTGTTTCCATTCCCTGTAAATTCAAGGGCATGAAAGATCAGGCCTGAATGTTTGTCTGCAAATGAAACTGGGTTTAGCCATTCATTCTGAATGTGAAATGTGCTCCCTACCAATGCTTTTACCTGAAAATGACTTCATCATTTGCAGTTATGAACTTAGATATTACATATAAAGCTAACTTTTCCACTGTTATAGTCAATGTTGATTCAAATCAGAAAGGAATATTCAGAAGCAGTTCCTCTTCACACCATTCCCTTAACTGCAATTGCTTCTTTCTCTACCCAGACAATAAATCCATAGCAGAGCTGAGAGTTTCATGATTTCTAGTTCACAGACACAGAAGGCCTAATATGCCAACTGGACCCACTTCTTCAGGAAGTCTGCTGCCTCCCTGAGCCCTGGGTTAAAGATCTGATGAGAAAACAGCCTACTGTGGTAGAACCCTCAAATTATTATTCATTACTTTCTTGCAATAAGACATCCAAGGGCAATCAAGAGACAGTTCAGAACCTTGGGATGACTCGTAAAAGGAGTCAAGAAGAGCAGTGGAAATGTGGTAACAGAGCCAGGAATAGTCAGTCTGGCTCCACCTCACAATGCAACTGGAGAACTGCTGTGTGTTTGGTAGCAAACCACAATACAGCGGCCCGAATCTGCTCACTGTTCACTTTCAGTTCTAGGATGTGTTTGAACAGCCTGAGCTCCCTCTGCCGCTTTGTCAGGGCAAAAAGGAAACACGGTGTCTGCACCCACCTGGGGAAATGAGTAACTCGGCCAGGAGCAGCTGCCATAGGGCACAGATGTGCATTTGAACTAAGAAAACTCAGCTCAAAAGGCCTGGATGTGGACCAATATTAATTCCAGGAAGGAGCAATCTGACCTGCTCTGCAGTTGCTGAATGAAACTGATGCTCTTGTAGGTGTCTTGGGATGGGCTGCAGCAGCCAAGGCTCCTGGTACAGAGCAAACCCCTCAGACAGAGCTGCCCCACAATGAGGTGTCTTCATCACCCCAGTGTTCCCAGGGCAACCAGAGCTGGAATTCAGATCTGACGAAAGTTCACCAAATCGGAGCTCTTTCACACATAATATTTTTTGCTGGCTGAACTGGCATCTTTGGAGGTTGTTTCTGAACAGTGGCTCTAGTGTGAGCATCCGTGCTCAGCATCAGCATGGGCACAATAGGCAGACGTTCCACATTTCTGGAAATGAGAGGCAGCTCCTTTGCCTTCAAAGCTGTTATTGTTCCTTAGGAACACAGGCATCACTGTCCTGTTGGATGCATGGCTGTTTGGAAGGATAGCTTGTTTCTGAGAAGGTTTAGTGATGGAGATATCAGTAGAGGGTGGAAACCAGCCCTGATGGCATCATATCAGTCCCCTATATATAACAGATACCAAAGCATTTAGCACCCTTCTGGGGGTTTTAGCTTTCAGTGTTGCAACTGTATATGTTCCACATGAAGATTTCTCATGGTTTGGGGTTTAAGTACATTCCTAAGCTCTGTGCTTTGTACTTATTTGGAGCAAGTGCTTCTGCTGGAAAATTGTAATTTCCTATTTCTCATCTCTTTGAATGACACTTTGCTCTTTCATTCTATGGAAAGGAAAACAGACATTCTTAATCCACAGGTCTGAGGCTGTTCATTATTTGATTTATCACATCTTATTCTTCCCTGATAAATGGCTCCAATCTTCCTTCTAGTTCTTTTGTTCATTGCTGTAAGAACACTGCTTGTCCCTGAACCCCCCAGTCCTGTTATTTATTTCTGAAGCAGAGTAAAAGCACTGAAGACGGTGTTCTGATGACAGCAATCACATACATTGTGTAACTGCATTATACAATTCATCCCATCCTTTATATAGCCTCCTATATGTTTGCTTTTTGGATGCAGCCACACAGTGAATGCAGTTCTTAAGTGACCTTTCTCCAGTAATAGCCAAGGACTTCTGAGTTAGTGCTTGTAGTAATTTATTGTGGCACAAAGGCAGAATAAACTATGACAGCTCAGGGGTATAACTCCTGTACCTACATATGCTGCAGTCTTTCCACAGAGAGGAGTTATCCCAAAATCTCTGGAAAAGTCCCTTATGTTGATAAGTCCTAATTTAGGACCACATTCCAGCCTCAAGAATTAGTCTGGAAATGTGTGAAAGGAAAAAGAAATGTACGAGCCATGAAGATTGCCATGGATAGTGGAACAGGGAGTACACAGGGTTGGTGTGACAAGCTGGTTCAATAAAGTGGAAGTGACACAGTCAAAGACCTTGAAACAAAGAGCCCCAGATAAAATATTTCCCCAAAAGACAGATCACTCAATTAGATAAAAAGAAAGAAGCCCCATTTCTAGACAGGATGAGCTGTAAATCTCTGTCAGAACTGAGACAGCAACGTTACGCTGAAGGGGAATAAATCTGCAGGTAATTCTCAGAGCAACCATTCAGCACGATGATGGACAAAGGTCTTCAGGGCTCTGCAGCATTGCTTCTCCTGTTTGTAGCATGGAGATGTAGCTTGGAGAGGTACACACCATGTGAGGCTACTGGGCTTGCTTTTGGCTACTGCATGCTAAAGGTTGTTGCCTTGGAGGTGGGACCTGGGACCCAAAGATAGAGGTAATGACAAGTGTATGAGGCCTGCCAGTCCTTATGAGACAATGGAAGAACTGAAGGTTTCAGCTGAAGCAGCTCTGGTGAAACTCAACAGAGCTATGACAAGCTCTGGCTGCTTTCATAGGGAAGAAGTTCTTTACTGTGATGGTGTGTGCTGGCACAAGCTGCCCAGAGAAGTGGTGAATGCTCCATCCCTGCCAGTGGTTCAAGGCCAGGTTGGACAGAGCCTTGGGTGACATGGTTTAGTGTGAGGTGTCCCTGCCCATGGCAGCGGGTTAGAACTGGATGATCCTAAGGTCCTTTCCAACCCAAACCATTCTGTGATTCTATAATACATTTCATTATCTGACATCATTTAAATGGCCGGGGAGCTGCTGCTGGAAGAGGGAGTCAGTGAACCTCAGGCAGACAAGAGGGTGTTACAATACTTGGGAGCTGCTCAGGACTGATTTTCTTTTAGCAGTGTTGCTAAACATGCCCAGGACTGCTGGATTTTTGTCTGTGACCACGCTCCTTTGTGCTGCCCTCAGACTGACGGCAGGACAAGCCTTTCTTTCTGCTGCAATCAGGAACCTGCAGTGTGGAAACTTATTCCTCTAGGGTGATGTGAATGATGGGGCTGCTCCCTTACACTGCTGTAAACCAGTGGTTGGGGAAACTCCTGCCTACTGCTTCTGAGTCCAGAGGCCATGCCAAAGAGGGAGGAGAGGAACTGATGAGACTGGAGGGTTTCTTTATGTGATCTCTATCACATTGCTCTTTGGGAAGCTTTGGATAAAGCAGCACTTCCTTTAGCAGCTGCAGTAATCCCATCCCAGCCCATATCTTCAACACAATCTGATCCTAAAATAGCCTGTTCCTCTGCACAGAAGTAGGAGATCTCATTTTCAAAGCATTTCCTCTGCTGGTAGCCTCCCAGCTTTTACTCACGGTGCTGGTATCCAGCACTGCTGCAGTGAATGGGCAGCGAAGTCCATGCACAGGGAGGGAGGAAGGGACCTGAGAGGGAAAAATCCCCCCTCACCATAGTGCAGAGAGAAGCCATGTGCCAAAGGGCCAACACACAAAGGGGAAGAGATCCAGTGCTGCCTGAGGAAAGATGGGAGGTGAGGCAGGAGGTCTGCTCAGCACAGCCCATACAAGGTGCTTCTGTACATCATGTGTCAGCTCACAACCGGAACATCAAGGGCTGCATCTCCCAGGGCTGGCTAAAAGCCATGTGAGAGGTGATGCAGGGTGTTACCAGCAGGGAATTGGTCATGCTGGGTGGAAAGAGGCGTATTTGCAAACCAGGAATTACAGCAACAGCTCAGGTAGGAGATGGCCATCTCAGCTGCAATAGGAAGGATAGTCATGCTCTGGAGGAAGGACATCTCCCAGCTCTGGTCCTGTTCCACTGTGTTTTCAGGATCTCTAGGCCAATTCTTACTTTCGGTCATCTTACTCAGATGCTCTGGTCCAGAGTCATTCATCCTTGTCCTGCCCATTTCCCTCACCTCCTATTTTCAGTCTACTTCACTATAAAGTTTAAGAAATATAAAGCTATTACAGCCATTGCCACTTCTCCAAAGGATGTTAAGAAGGATATGGAGCTGTTGGAGCGAGTCCAGAGGAGGCCATGGGGATGTTGCAAGGGCTGGAGCAGCTCTGCTCTGGAGCCAGGCTGAGAGAGCTGGGCTGGGTCAGCCTGGAGAAGAGAAGGCTCCTGAAGGGGAGACCCTAGAGCAGCTCCAGTGCCTGAAGGGGCTCCAGGAAACCTGGAGAGGGGCTTTGGACAAGGGCCTGTAGGGCCAGGCCAAGGGGAATGGCTTTAACCTGCCAGAGGGGAGATTTAGACTAGATGTAAGGAAGAAGTTCTTCACTATGAGGGTGGTGGGACACTGAAACAGGGTGCCCAGAGAAGCTGTGGCTGCCCCATCCCTGGCAATGTTCAAGGCCAGGTTGGACACAGGGGCTTGGAGCAAGCTGCTCTAGTGGAAGGTGTCCCTGCCCGTGGCAGGGGGTTGGAGCTGGATGAGCTTTAAGGTCCCTTCCAACCCAAACCATTCTGTGATTTTATACTGCTGGATAAGTATTGCCTCTGTACACCATAACTCCAAAGAACGTGCCACCTTCCTTCCAAGTCTGAACTCCCGTGTCCTGTGTCTCTTACCTCTTCCTTTCCTATCCACCTGCACAGTGTGTGATAGACAGCGATGGATTATTCTCCTTGGGGAACACAAAGTGACCCTCTGAGCTTACATTGTTTCTCACTTTTTCTGCTAGAATGATGATGTGAAATATTTGTATAAAATCCAGTCTATTTCCCTGGTGGGTTTGCTTGGCTTTGTAGCACAAATCACTTTGTAGCAAAATGTGTCTTTAAAACTGATGTAAGGTTTGCCAGGATGTTTAAATGCAGTCCAGCTGCCAGGAAACAAACTTCTACCTTAACAAACCAAATCCACCAGTTACATCAGAGCCCCTCTCTGGGCAACTTGTGGAAACGGCCCAGTTTCTGGTCTTGACCATAACCTGTTGAAATCCTTCTTTAGCAGGATCATAAACTAAAGGTCCTCTGATGTCCTTGTTGCAGGCAGATCCTTCCTCACCCCATGGATGCTGCTGCCTGGGCAAGGCTGATAGAGATACCCAGCACCCTTTGCTGTGACTTGCTCCCTGTAGAACCTGGGAGCAGCTGCTGATGGTATAGGAGAGGGCTGAGGAATTGCTTAGGAAGTGGTGGGACTTTCACACCATATCAGAGCCAGACAAAGGGAAATCCCACCGGGGATGAGGATGGGACTTCCTTCCTGGCAAAATATCCTGCTCCAGGGCAGCACCAGTGGTGAGAGGTGGACACTCTTGTGCATCCTTTTGACCTCCTCTGCATTTTGGCTGTGCCTTGGCTTACAACCTGAAAAAGGGACATTTCGGGTTTCCTTCTCTATTGTACCTCAGAGGGTGAGAGTTTCATAGCAAGGACTTTACTGCAGACTTACACAGCAGGAAAACATTTGTGGTGATACACAAATCAACTGATTATAACAGAATATACCTCAGATTCTTGAAACTCCCCTATGTTAGAGGTAGACATGGGCATAGAAGAGAAGTGATTAGTACAGAAATCACCAAAACAACTGAGGTGGGCAGCACTCAAGAGCCCCTGATGGAATGGAATATCCAGCAACTTTGGCTCTCCAAATGGAAATAGGAAACAGGCACAAAATCTTATCTGTATTTTGCAGCTAATGAAAACATTAGTCTCTCCTGGGAGCAAGTCTTTGCTCTAATTTTAATGCCTTTTCTTAGGTTTTCCTTAGCTGTGACTAAATTGCACTGTCAGATGTGCCTTTTTTGAAGTTAAAAAGCATACCTGAAGTGCTACAACCTCTAGCCAGAATATTGCAATTAGAGTACACACTGAAACCCCATCTCAAAGCCTGGCAGGTGAGGGAACAGCACTCAGACCCCCTGGTGCTCTGCTGAGCGACGGGTACAAGCTACCTCTGCTCCCATGGGAGCCTGGAGGCAATTCTTCCTGGGTGAGGTGCTCTTCACTGGGCTGGCCCGGCCCGGCCCCTTGCACTACGTGGGCTGTGTAATAACAACGCTTTGATTAACAAGCACAACATATTTCAAAGCCAGTCTTCCCTTCCCTGAACCCCAGAGTGCTCGTAATTGTATGGACAGCTTGGAAAACATACTGAATCATATCGACATTGATCGATATATATAATTACATGGAGCAAGTAGTGACAGGACAAGGGGGAATGGCTTTAAACTGACAGAGGGGAGACTGAGATGGGAGATTAGGAAGAATTTGCTCCTGTGAGGGTGCTGAGGCGCTGGCACAGGGTGCCCAGAGAAGCTGTGGCTGCCCCATCCCTGGCAGTGTTCAAGGCCAGGCTGGACAGGGCTTGGAGCAAGCTGCTCTAGTGGAAGGTGTCCCTGCCTGTGGCAGGGGTTGGAGCTGGATGAGCTTTAAGGTCCCTTCCAAACCATTCTATGATTCTGTGATATTTAATTATAATTTTATGACACTATATAACTTTAAAGGCTTCACCCACCTACTTACAGTGGCTGTGTTCACATCATGTATTAAACCTGGGCCTGCTCACCCCACTGTAAAACCTCTATCCCCACAGTGCCTTCTAGACAAGGGTCAAAGTCAACTGATCCCTGAGCTCAGCTCCACTCAGTGATCAGGAGACAGAGAAATGAGAGGGCTGGAGGAGCCCACAAGCAGGCACCAGCCTCAGCTGGGCTGCTAAGCCTGTATGGCAGGTTTGATATACAGGGTGGACATACCTTATGGTGCTTGTGACAGATGGAAGAACATGGCATACTGAGTTCATGAGAGCAATTCAGGCCACATGCCATGGGGACCAGGGTCTGCCAGCCCGGTAGGAGGTTTCTGAACTGTTGTTAGAAGTCATATAAGATGCTGTAGTAATGTAGTAAGATTCTTAAGTGTCTATGTTCTGCATGTAATCTGGGACCAAGATGACTGTTCCTACCTGTGTGCTGTACCTGGGTGCTGGCAAAGACCAAAAGGAGCTGCAGTCTGTAACTTCAATCAAACTAAGGAGAGGTTTGATTTAGGTATTCAGTGCCATCTAATGTTATATATTCGCACATAGAAGGGTGTTATATATTCACACAGGGATTTGGACAAGGGCCAGAGATGAGTTTGCACACAACTTACACTTAATGTTAGGCATGTGACTCGCTGCCTACAAGGGAAGGTGTTGTTTGCACATAACTGGGTCTGTATTGTCCATGCAGCTGAGCAGAAACAAATGATTGTGTATTTGTTTGCAAACATTAACCCTGCAGAGCAGGGAGGCTCCTTCCCCTAGAGCTAGATCTGTGGCAGCAACTACGGACTCCCTGAAAACCACAAGAAGGTTCAGATGTGTGTGACATAATTAGCATCATGATAATGAATGTTTTCCCACTGGGAATACAGCCAAAGGATGTTTCTTGGTGTCTCCAGAGAGTTGTCTGCCCCTCTCTCTGTGCCTCCTCCACAGATTTTGTTTTCTTTAAGCAGGGAAATAAAACACATCTTATCCTTGCTTTTCTTCATAGGCATCAGATAAAGACCTAGGTGCCTCCTGAGTAGCGCAACAACATAGAATCATAGAATGGTTTGGGTTAGAAAGGACCTTAAGATCATCCTTCCAACCCCCTCTATGAGTCTATGACTCTATGAAAAATCTGGATTTTTTTTTCTTTGCATTAAGCTCCTCATATTTGGAAGCCTGTTTGAGAAAGCAGGCAGTGGATAGGGAGATTCCAGTCTTCCTGCATGCTTTCCTAAAGGTATTTATGATAATATGAGCTTTGAAATGGTGAATATCAGAGGAGTGCAAGAAAAGACACTTCAAGCTTTGCAAGAATGAGTATCTTAAATAATCCAATGTCCTCAGGTTTTCAGGGAAACTGAAGACAGAAAAGCGTATTAACCCATAGGAATAAACAACCCTAGATTCTGTTTTCCCCCTTTCCAGACCATTGTGGAAGGTCTTGTTGTGAGTAGAAGGCAAGTCACTAATGAGTATGGGCCCTTTGACTGAAGTGACTTCCCAAGGAAGCAGGAGTTACAGCTACAAACCCCTCTGGAATCAGAGAGAGCTACAACCCTCTCTTTGCATGTTTTGCCTAAAGTTCTTGTGTAAGATTTAGTAGAACCACTTCCTTCCAGCTTTGTCTAGCTGTGCTGGGTGTGATGGGATCACTATGGAATGGTGAGGAAATCTACACTAGAAGTAGGTACCTCTTTTTTAAGTTAGTGTTATCATGGAGCTTGTCTCAGGTCAGGTTGGGACATGTCGAGCATTCCTGGCACCCTGGGAGCTTGGCAATCCTAAACGCAAGGATGGATGAGGTGAGGTGACTGCTGCATCTGGTAGCTTTGGATGATAGATCAGAACTATTCCAGACCTGAATGCTAGAATTAGCCAGGTCCGTTATAGGCAGGAGATGGTCTCAATACGGCTCCTAGTGGTTAAAAGCACCCATGACATGTTCTAAACGAGGTTTGCTGGCGTTCGTGGAGCACTGGATGAGTAACTCTTCCCTGTCCCTGGAACTACCCACTGTAATCTTCCTTCCTTTTTTAGATTTGATTTTTCATCCTTGTTTGGAATTCTTCTGTAATGAGAAGGATGACCACCTTGAGGAAAAGGACACAAACACAGAAAGGATGGATAGTGCCCTCACTCCTATCCACCACAGGGTATTTGGGCAAACCATTTTGCCTTTTCCTACCTGTCTCCCCATTTGTTCACTACTGTGCATGTTGCATGTTGGGGTTTCAGTCACAGAGCATGATTCCATTGTGAGTGAAGCAATTAAAATAGGAAATGAAAAGGTAACCCTGCCCCACACTGCTTTGGAGATGTAGGACATGAAACAACAGATGGATGCAGTCACAGAGGGGAATTTCAGGCAGCAGTGAAGTGATACAGCTCAATGTGATAGGCAGGCAGGCAGTGCGAGGCATAAGCTGTTGCCAAGGCTTCTGTATTATGGCAAGAAATATTAATGACAGATTTGAGAAAAGCTAATGAGAGAGTTGTGTAAATATTGTTGTAAGCCCAAAGCATGAAATTGGGTGTTTGAACATCTAACAGTAGCTAATGTAAGCATGACACCCATGAATTTGTAATGGAGGTTATGAAGGTTAATTCATGAGCATGCCTAAGTGTGTTTAAACACCACTGAAGAGTACTGATAAACTAATGATTTCAGGGAAAAGTCTTGGAATCATTTTAAATAAAGGCAGCATGATTTAAAAGTTAGGGACTCTTCATCAGGGACTGTAGTGGCAATGGGTTCAAACTGAAACAGGGGAAGTTCAGGTTAGATACAAGGCAGAAGTTCGTTACTGTGAGGGTGGTGAGGCACTGGAACGGGGTGCCCAGAGAAGCTGTGGCTGCCCCATTCCTGGGTCAAGGCCAGGCTGGACAGAGCCTTGGGTGACATTGTTTAGTGTGAGGTGTTCCTGCCTGTGGCAGGGGGTTGGAAGTGGATGATCTTAAGGTCCTTTCCAACCCAAACCATTCTATGAGTCTATGATTTTAGACAGCAATGTGTGAAGGAATTGCAAGCCACGAGGCCATGACCTTCTCATATGAGCAGGGAGGTCATGCATATGAAAATTGCCAATGGGATTTTTTAGCAGTTGCAGACTCTGTCACATCAGATTGGGGTTATTTTCATATGCAGTGGCTACAATACTTCACTACATGTGTGTGTGTTAATTTCAAGAAGTTAAAGATATTTTCCTGTGCACCCACAGTGAAATGGCACAAAAAGAAGTGTGTGTTGGCACAAAAGAACTAAAATACACAGCAAGACTTAGAGCCAGCACGTTACTGTCAAAGCAGTTCACCTATCTCAGCACCAGTGAGGTAACTATCATAGAATCCTAGACTGGTTTGGGTTGGAAGCGACCTTAAATCTCATCCAGTTCTAACCCCCTGCCACAGGCAGGGACACCTTCCACTAGAGCAGGTTGCTCCAAGCCCCATCCAACCTGGCCTTGAACACTGCCAGGGATGGGGCAGCCACAGCTTCTCTGGGCACCCTGTTTCAGTGTCCCACCACCCTCATAGTGAAGAACTTCTTCCTTAGATCTAATATAATCTCCCCTCTCTTATTTGAAAGCCATTGCCCCTTGTCCTGTCACCACATGCTCCTGTAAGAAACCCCTCCCCAGATTTTTTGTAGGCCCCCTTTAGGTATTGGATGACTGCTAAAAAGTCTCCTCTGAGCTATAATGAAGGAAGTGTCATATCTAAAATCTAACATTTTGCTTAAGCATGTCTCGGCGCCACCTAAAATTTGATTTTGTAACCATTATTGGAACAGAAAATAACATCTAAGGGACTCCAACTTCTAATCTCACAAAGTTCCTCAGGGTCAGTTCCTGGTACAGACCACTGTCTGTCTGCACTGCCGGCAGTGAAGACAACTTGCAGGACCACTGTGAAAAAGACTTTGTATAAACTTACAGTTATCTGTGACATGCAGTAGCAGCTAAAGCACATTTCCTGACAAACAGACCCTCTGTGTTTGTATCCTTTTGAATTACTGCAAAGATTTAATGTTCTGTTTCAAACCTGGGAGATTTTCTCTGTCCTGGTTTCAAGAGTTGAGCTGGAGGTTGTCAAATCTGATCTTTTTCAAGAAGCCTTTAGAAACATCTTCCTAATGTGATTTGTGCAAGATGATCCAGGCCTGAGCAAATGGGACCCCTCTGTGCCCTATTTCTGTCCAGACAAAAGGGGTCGCCTGCAGCTGTGTCCATCCTGCCCTCAAAGGATTCTTAAGATGCCACTTGACATGCTGAATGTATTTGAATGTGTATTCTCTGTCATTACCAACTGAAATAACTCCTGTCTTCTCCTCATGACCTTCCGAGCTGGAGCCCTGCAGAACAGCATTCTTCCTCTTTCAGACAAGTAGAAGTCTGATCACCCCGTATTGAAAAGGAAGTTGATGACATGGGAAGTATTTTGTTGTTCTTGAAGAGAGGTGGTGAGTTAGATGATCTTTAGATCATAGGGAACTAATTTAACAAGGCAGAAGCCCTAGTCTCAGACCAGCTCACACATGAGCTCACTCTGTGGCTGTGGACACGTTTTGGGGTACTTCAATGAGTCCAAATTCTTTGCGTCTCTGTGAAACCTAAACCAGGATTGTTGAGTCTCAGGGAAAATCAGGTTTTCCAGAGGATCTGCTAATCACCCTACCAACAGTTAAGTGGTGGTGGACAAAAAGAGCTGGGGCTTTCTCAGCTGGAAGGTACTGCACAAAAAAAGGAAGATAAAAGGTGGACTTTGTGGTGGGGAAAACCCTGATCTCAGTTATAGGAAACAGTTTGCTCCAGTTAGGCCCTTCAAAGAAGACAGGACTTTGATTCAGTCTGTATAGATGCTGGCAATGATCATAGCTTTCTCTCCTCTGTTATCAGCAGTACTGGGGAAGTCCACAGTTCACCAGTATTTTATCTGACTTCTAGTTTCAGAGAAAGGGTCAGTAATTTCCCTCAAGCTTCCTTAAAGATGTCTTTAGCTGCCAAGAAGCCGTGATGGATGTACACCTCCAGTTTATATTGCATACAACTGCAGGCAGAGAAACAGCACTTCTGAAAATTACTCTTAAGCTACTTCAAACTCAACATATAAAAACATAGTCAAGATCAGTAGCTACTTCTGAAATTCCTTGCCTCCATTTAGGATGTGCTTCCATTTCAAAGGAAGAATGAAAGAAGTAAACTCTGCATTTGTGCTAAAGTAAAGCTAAGTCAGCTGGGTTTTAATAGAGGGAAGGGGATTGGTTTTATCCTCAGGTTTCCCTTTTCAGTATTCATTTACTACTAACTCGGATTAAAACCTCAGTTGCCATACTCATGGCAGTTTAAGCTCAAATTGTCCAGCCCAAGTTAAAAATACACCTCTGGCCTTCCAACTGAACTATTTTTTGAGTTGTCTTTTTTATGAAATGGCTGCTTCTTACCTGTTCCTTCATGGGTATATTTATGAATTATGAATTAATGTTTGCACAGAGCTTGAAATAAGTCTTTATTTATTAGATTTGAAGATCAGGAGTTGCATAAAAGAGAACCATATATCTAGCCCAGCCTTTTACCTGTCCTGTCCACAATGTTTGCTTTGAACAGATGGAGCAAGATAAATAAGCTGGTTAAAGATAAATCCTGTAGAGCTCCTGTACTTGCTTTTTCTGCACAGAACATGAAACAAAGCAGCAGATAGCTCAGGTCCTGAATGTCAAGGCGTGATGGCAGCTAACACTGTTTGCCTGATAGAGAAGACATAACAGTGCTCTGATCTCTGCCATGTGATCCTACAGAGATGAATCATGGCAAACAAAGGTGCAGATACAAGTGCATCACAGGGACAGTGCTGCTGGTCCTATTCAATGGGCTGGACAGGAAGGGAAATCCAGCTTGTTACATATGTTGTTCATCTGAACTATGAACTTTGGACTAATCTTTCAGGCACAGTAATTTGCCCATATTATTACTCGATGTTTGAAGTCAACACCAGGTGAAAAATGCCCCTTTATAATGTAGCATCTGCTTAATCATGCCAATGTGAGTCTGAACAGAGACTGTGCAGATCAAGAGTGGGATATTTTATCTCCTCAGTTGTAACTGGAAAGATGCAGATGTCCAAATGCTCCTATTAACTTATTAGTTAACTCCTGTCTTCGTGCTTACTAGAACAATTAGGATCAGGTTAATCCCACTGGTCTTTTGAACCAGCTGAAGTCCCTAAACTGAAATCTGCTCTAAGCTCCTTCTGTTCTCAGTGGTGCCTTCATCTCACCATCTGAATCCTGGTTTAAGTTGCTCCACAGTTGTTATAAGCAAGAAGTACACTTTCAAAACCAGATGTCATATTTAGATGTTGCTGTGTATAAGCAGTATCTACAAGCTTGAAACACGACAGGCTGGAGGGAAAAGACTTGCTCTGGTCTGCTAATACATAAAATTAGTAGCAGTGATGCTGAGGAATTCAAATGCTTGCAGAACTCTTTAACTGTCATCAGCTTCTGCAGAGCTGGTTCCTTGTGAGTAGTCTTGGAACTTCTGGTTACAAAGCTACAATTATTTTCTCATACTACATTTGACCTTCTTAACTATGCTTTCCCAAAGGTGCCACGAGTGTAGCCGATTGTCTCAGCTGTGTCCTGTGGTGGGTCTACATCTCTCTGATGGAGAGGGAGTCTTCTCACAGAGACTACCCCTGCAGCCCCTCTGCTGTCACCATCTGGACACGGATACCCAATAGACCTGCTTTTATAAACTACAGAATCCAAAAGAATCCAAATTGGAAGGGATCTTTTAAGGTCTCTCGTGTAATCCCCTGCTGAAAGCAGGGCTAACATGGAAATTTGGTTAGGTTGCCCAGGAACAGGAATTTCACTACACCTCTTTGTCAATTTAAAGGAATAAAAAGTGGATGGGTAGATGATTGCAAGAGTGGAGACTAGAGCCTACTATGTAATTCAGACTCAGTCATTACTGAGGGTGGCTGAATGCCATGAAAACAGTACTGTGTTTAAAGAGAAATCAGTACTGGCATCCACAGTTTGCAGTGGAAAGTGTTTATGTAACAGCAGTCATCATTACAGGCCACCATGAACTGCTTCCATTCTGCCTTGGGGCAGAATATGCAATGAACGTGTGGAAAGATGGACCGTGAATGTTCCTTAGGGCAAAGACAATGAGTTTATACCCCATTTAGCAGAGTCTGGATCCTGATGGCTTTAGGTACTACTGGAGTACAAGTACGAATGACTTCTATAGGAACCATTTTGAGCTCCAATGCCAAAGGTAAGGACAGTCTGTAGAGAAAATTATGTATATCTGCAAAACTTGATGGCCTCAGCCTCCTTCCTTTCACAGAACCTTTTCACAGACCCTTTACTTTCACAGAAACCTTGCAGTGCTCCCCTGCTGCAAATCAGAAAACATCTGGTGACATAAGGAAAATGATTCACTGGGTATTTCCATGATCTGTTTGAGTGGCACTATAGATACAGGGTGAAAGCAACACTAACACATATTAAGCTCTGAAACCAGAGGATACCTGTAACCCTCATCTTTTCCAGGTACAGATAGTTCAGGGTTATCATCACTTCAAGCAGTCTGAGTACTGTCATCCTAAGGAGTGAGGACAGATGCCTGGCTGAGACTAAGTGCTTCCTGGCATGGGAAATAGGATTAATAGTTAAAAATTTAGGCTGGAAACAATTCTGGGAAAGCTGTGAAGAGCTGGGCATGATCCTTCTGCTTTGAACAGAATGGAAAAGTAGAAGTCAGTAGCTGTTACTTACGCACTGGCAACCTCTGGATCTTCATCTCACATACCTTCTCCCTTTTCCCTGCTGGCTGCTGGAGGGGTAAGCACAGCTTTTCAGAGCTCTGTCATAGATTCCAGAGGTAGCAATGGATGTTTTGTTATCATAGAGCTGGCATGTGTTGGGAGCTGGCTGGAATGAGACTGGTAGTGAAAGATAATAAAGGGAAAACACTGCTGATGATGTGAGTGAGATGCAGTTAGAAGGAATATGAAAGCAAGGCTGCAAATTCTGCATATTCATGCAATCACTGTCTGGAGGATGTAGCTGTTAGATTTAAGTCCTGATATTTATTTTAACTTAGCAGAACTGAACACCATCTGTACTCAAAGAACAAAGACAAAACAAGCCTATGCTGCTTGGCTGTTGGCCCTGTCAGCTCTTCAGAGTAAAGACTATGCCATGGGTCCACCAACAGTGTTTCAAGCTCTATCAAGGTGTTAGTAAAAAATAATCGGGATACAAAGATATTGCATGGGAATTCAACAGCCAGCTTAGTGCTGAATTACAGCACTGCTTTTGTGCTGTTTATGTTTAAGGTTTGCTTTTTGCTGAGCTGAAAACCAGAAGACTTGGCTGTTATTTCACAGGATTTAGATAGATCCGGATCACTCGGAAACTCAAGTTGAGGGTTGCTTCGTCCCAGACAAAATGTGCTGCTTTTTAGAGGTGTTACATTTGACATAAAGGCAGCCTTTATAACATATTGCAAATATATTACAGCACTGCACCCTGTAGCACTTCTCTCAGCACTGTTTTATTAACAGCCTCTTGGATTCCTTCCTGGTTAACTCAGATTGGTCTTGTTGCAGTAACTCTATAAAGGTTTCCATATCGAGGTTCAGGTTTTGCTCCACATCAAGAGACTGAATTAGTCTCTTGAATTAGACTGAATTAGGGTGGTGAGGTACTGGAACAGGCTGCCATCCCTGGCAGTGTTCAAGGCCAGTCTGGACAGAGCCTTGGATGACACAGTCTAGGGTGAGGTGTCCCTGCCCACGGCAGGGAGGTTGGAACTGGATGATCTTAAGGACCTTTCTAACCCAAACCATTCTATGATTCTATGAATGTTCCTGGCCAGTACATAAATAAGTCACCTTCATTCCATGGAAATCTTTATTATAATTCCGTGATTTGCAGAGGTAATCATGCAGGTCATTATCAAAAGGTGATTGCATCCTGTTCATCAGCTCTCTACTGGCAGCAAATCACAGTAAAAAATCTCACATGAAAAATCTTACTAAATCCAGGAGAAAATACATGGAAAATAATAGAACTGGCAGGAAAAACTGCTCATGGATTCATTTAGGAACTCCACCAATGTGCTTTTTTAATTAAACAACGCTGCTTTCTTGTAACTGTAGCCAGGGAAAGACAAAACAGATTTTTGTTGAAGCAGCTTTTGCTAGAAGCATGTATTGTGGTCATTAAAGACACATGGATCCCATCAGTGCATTAGCAACTTTATGACCTATGAGCAACTTGCAGTGCCTGAAGAAAGGCCTGAGAGGGAATGCCTCACATGGTTGTGCTGCATTACACATTCCAGGCATGCTTGAAAAATTACCTCTCTTTTGATGCAAGATGGGACAGTGCAGAATGACATATTTCACAATTCATATTAATGTAACTTCCAGCCATGTTTGAAGAGGCCAAAATGCAATCTGCTGAAAGATGTAAACCATTTTCCTTTAAAACACTGGCAGAACAAAAATGCCAGGACACAGTTCTTGTTCTGCTGTTATCCACATCCTTGGATCAGTGCCCTGCTCTGCAGGATAAGTGTACTCCACTCAGAGAAACACCTGTTGCCCTGAGGCCTTCACAGTCTGAGGCTGCAGTGCAATAGTGAGCTGTGTGGGCTTGATCCTGAAGGATACAATGAGGGCTGAAGAAAAGATGCAGCAAGTGGACTTGACAGTACAATAAAGTGTAGATAAGAACAGAACTAATAAGAAAACATTGTTTAAAGCCTTCAGTCTGTACAATATGAGAACTCACAAGAAGTCTGCCTCTTTGCCAGTCTGCCTCTTTGCCAAATAAATCCTGTCTTCTGTGGAAGTACTACTAAATGTTTCCAGCTCTAGCTTGGGATGTATCTATTTTGAGTTTTTCATACAAATGTATTTAGTACATTTGTATATATAATATGACAAGGGGTGATGGGTTTAAACTGAAACAGGGGAAGTTCAGGTTAGAGCTAGGAAGAAGTTCTTTCCTGTGAGGGTGGTGAGGTGCTGGCACAGGCTGCCCAAAGAAGTGGTAAATGCTCCATCCCTGTCAGTGTTCAAGGCCAGGTTGGACAGAGCCTTGTGTGACATGGTTTAGTGTGAGGTGTCCCTGCCCATGGGAGGGAGTTGGAACTGGATGATCTTAAGGTCCTTTCCAACCCAAACCGTTCTATGATTCTGTGGTTCTATGATAATACAAGCTCTGAAAATCTGATATATTTTTACATGACACAATTTACCCTCAGTAAGTGACAGCTTTGCTGAGGATATTACAGTAGCTATGAGCAGTGTCTTCTGAGTCACTGCTTCTCTCAGAGGAAGCTTTCCCAAAACACACAACAAACTCCTTTTCCACTCTGGAATTCAATAATTGCCTTTTACCACAGCAACTCTTAATAAAATAAAAACCTCTTTCTTTTCACAGTCACAGTAAGCCCTCCTGGAACATATTATATATAACAGCGCCTGGCACTGACCAAACTGGCTCCTGATATATGTGTGCTGTAGAACACAAAAACCTCACAGCCACCCCTCAGAGGGTTATTTTACCTTAGGAAGGTCAGAGTTGCTCTTTCTGACACTTCAGAACTTGATACAAGGTTAATCTTTGTGGAATATGAACCTACTGTTGTAGAATTGTCTGTCATTTCCATTTATGTCAGCTTGTATTACTTCGCCAATGAAATGTATTTTGGTGGTTTTCTCCTACTAGAAGATCAACTACAAGAAGATTGAGGTAAATCAACTCTGAACAATTCTCCAAACACCAGAGAAAGATAAACTGAGATAGGGGAAGACAGCATCAGATTCAGCTGTGCCAGAAAAGAAAATCTAAATTGTTCTAAAACTGATTTCTTAAAATACATTTGATGAACAATTCACCTTTGTAGATGAGAGATTCTCTCTGCATTTCAACTAAGCCAATACCCCCCTCAAAACTGAACTAGCCATTATGAGGAATAAACAAGAACCATACAAAACAAGACAGTGGGGACACAGCATGAGTTAAGTTTTCCAACCTCAAATTTGGCAAATCTGTTTCTTTACATGGAAAACAAGCGCAGGCTGCTGGGTGGTGTTTGAAAGACACTGAGATGCTGGAGGGGGGCCAGAGAAGGGCAATGGAGCTGGTGAAGGGTCTAAGGCACAAATGTGATGAGGAATGGCTGAGGGACCTGGGGGGTTTAGACTGGAAAAGAGAAGGCTCAGGGAGGACCTTATCGCTCTCCACAACTGCCTGAAAGGAGGTTGTAGTGAGGTGGGGTCGGTCCCTTCTCCCAAGTAACTACTGACAGGACAGGAGGAAATGGCCTCAAATTGTGCCAGGTAAGGTTTAGATTGAATATTAGAAACAATTCCTTCCCTAGAGAGTGCTCAGGCATTGGAACAGGCTGCTCAGGGAAGTGGTGGAATCACCATTCCTGGAAGTGTTCACAAACCATGTAGATGAGGCCCTCAGTGCCATAGGTTAGTGGTGGCCTTGGCAGTGCTGGGGTAAAGGCTGGACTTGATGATGTTAAAGGTCTTTTCCAACCCAGCTGATTCTATGATTCCATGATACTTGCTGTACGCAGTCTTATTGCAGTTCTTGATGCAGTTTTTATCTAGGGATAAACTGAGGTCACTTGGAAGCTACTTATTTTACATGGAAAATAAAACTGTTTACTATTCTGGTTGGATCCAAGCCTGGATTAATCTTCTTCACCAACCTTGTAATGTAAACATTTAAAAATGAACAATCTTGTCATGTTTAAACAGTTCCCAAGCTTAGAGAGGTTTGGGGTTTATATAACAAAGTAAGTTAATTTTATTTATATATGCTCCTTTTTATATTGGTTAAAGAGAAGCAAAGACAAATCTTTCTGAAGAGAGATATGATGTAGGGACAGCTACAAAAACATCAAGAGGGAAAGTGTTTGACTTTTCTATGTGTTTCACTAAGCTAAAGTTAATTATCAGTGATGTTTACAACATTGGGCTTTTGCTGAACTACAAACTGCTGATAGATCTTTCCTGAACCCAGTGGAGCATCCCAAGAGATTCTTCCAATTCCAGTGACCGAACCAAGTTTACTTTGTCTTTAAAAATCATAAATAAATTCATAGTTATGAATTATCATATCTGTGCCTATTTATTTTACGGTTTCTTACAGTGATGTCTACAAGAAGCTGTTACACAAAAACTGTTCTTGGCTTTCTGTATCTATCTTTATGCACTGACCTCTCTTCTCTCTTGTCCCACCACTTCAGTAATCCTGAATCTGCACTTCCTTTACAGCACTGCGCTGAAAGGACAAATGTTATGAAAACTTAATGCCACTAAAAAAGCAGCTTCAAAATCTCTTTGGCTGCCTGAGATTGTGCCAGATGGTGAAGAACTAGAAGTATAATAAATATCATGTTAAGCAGATTTGAGGAACATGTTCTGCATCCCACATAAATAAAACACTCTTAAAACGAACCCTGGAGCGATGAGATTCAGGAATAAGCTCTTCTGTAGCTTCAGGAATATCTCACATTATCTACAATGCAAAGTGTTTCTAATATTCAGAGCACTCCCATTAGTCTGGTTCTTTGCCAAGACCTGACAGCTTGGAGTTGCTGCATTTCTCTAGATGCAGGGGCTGTGATAAAGCTCAGGGGAGTTTTTTCCCCCTCCCAAGACTTTCAAGATTTCATTTTTCACAGAAAAATAAAGCTACAGCTAGCCTCCCTATCATTGAAACACAGAAGATACCTGTATCACAGAAACACAGAGATAATGAGCAGTAAGAGCTGCATTGATACCCAAAGCTGTTTCCTTGGGCCTCAGTTATCCCATCACACACACACAAAATGGTGTTAAATTTAAAGATCATTTACTGTACAACTTTGTTTCCTTCATATGAAAATGTTTAACCCTCTTGCTGTATTTGTACACAGCATCCCTGAGAATGACAGAATGATGCAGGTGAGGAAGGACCTCAGGAGATCTCTAGTCAAACCTCCTGCTCAAAGTAGGATCAGCTCTCAGGTCAAACCCGTTCACTCATGGCTGTGCTCTCTACTGAAAGTTTGCTCCTCAAAATTCAGGGTCCCGAGTCTCCTCTTCACCTGGCCCATATTCCTCAAGATTGGGGTGTTCACAGTATAGATGTCTACAACTCAACACCTCCCTCAGAGCTTCCGTCAGGGTTTATGGAAAACAACTCAACCACTTCCATGCAGTCTCCAGCATGATTGCCAAACAAATCCCATCCACACTTCCTAATTTGGAAGAGGTGAGGGTAGAAGTTTGGAGATGATGTGGAAGGCATTCCAAATGTAAGGCTGAACACAGAAGGCTGTATCGTATCACCTAAGAGTATGGGATTTTGAGGGTGGCCTTGTTAAAGCCAGACCAGCTCAAGGTTTCTCATCTGATAGGTATGCAAGATCACATCAAAGAAACACACGACTTGTAAAATTATTTTCTCCTCTGTCTAGCTAAACCAAAGACACTGTCTTTGGAAGCTGAATTAAGCTTTCTATGTGAAGGGAATTTTTAATTATTCAGCTATGGCCCTCAGGTCTAATAAAGCCTTACCCATGGTGAGGATATATCAAGATCAGGTTTTTCTGCATATGGCTCTAAGCAGCCAAGTCTCACATCAGAGAGTTAACAAACAAACATTCCCTGTGTTTGTGAACTTACAGAAAGAAAACACATCACAAAAGCTGGCAATTCTTCCTCAGCTGACAATTTTTCTTAGGAAAAACTGATTTAACTACAGGAATCTATTTGTAGCACTGAGGGATTCTTCTCTATGTGAGTTATTTCATCTCTTCCCAGTGGCCTCTTACAGCAGGTTTCCTACTTCCAGAGTTCTTGAGATTTTATCAGTACCTTTCATCTTGTAGTTCTGTTCTGATAAGAACTTCACCGTCTCCTTGCTTTGAGGGCTACATTAATTATGAACAACAACCATGCAGTATCTATCAGGGTAGAGAGCAGAGAAATCAGAACCTAATCATGATAGAGATTAATCAGCTACAGTGTGACCTGGGTTTCTTAGTGCCCTCAGTTCATTTGCCATTTTCTTTTAATGTGGTCAAATATTAGGTCATGGTCATAGGTCAATGAATGGAAGATGTAGGACTGTCGTAGGACAATGGTCTTAGGTTCATTACTAAGAGAATGGTCTTAGGTGGTACTGGGTTAAAGTGGCTGACCAGTTAAAAATTACACCTGTACTGAATGATTCATCTATGTCTTTCTCTGGTTTAATTAGGTGGGGATATCAGTTACAGATAGGAATGTGACTATATTCAGCAATAGTAAAGCTTAGTTTTAAAGTTCATAATTCTAAAAGAATCTTGGAAAAAGGGAAAAGGTTGAGAAAAGATGCACATGAGTGATGAGGAAACAAACTTGAAAAGGATGAGTTGTATAATCTCTTAAAAATAAACTGATCATCTTGAGCTGTGCAAGGAGAAATCTTATTGTAGTAAAGAATCTGTTTAAGCAGCAGGCAAACTGTAATATGCTCCAGTGGCAAAAAGCTAAGCTAAACAGCGAAAACACAAATGAGGTGCCTAACTTTGAACAGGGACTTTTAGTAATCCCTATTGCAGCAGCTCATCATAAATTGAATATAGGAATCACTCAGATTGTGTGGCCTGAACAAGATGATTTTAACAAGGCCTTCTAACCTTCAAGTTAACTGACATAAATTGAGCCTATGATCTTCTTCTAGCACTTTGAAGTGAGCCCTGAACTTTCAGGTTTTCAAGAATTTCCTTCTTCTCATGCTGTATAAACCGAGTTCCCCTATTCTGCACGTGTGACTTCCCCTAACTTTGAAAGCACCGGAGGCCAAATACTCCTGAGCTTTAACCCCACACAGACTCAGAGGGTGAAATCCCCACGAAGACCACAGCTCGTGTTTGTGATGTTCTCTGTGCTTTTTGGAGAAGTCTGTTCTGAACCCCGGACTCGTGACCACAAACCCAGGAAAGCCTGAAGCCATTCACACTGGGATTTCTTTTTGAGTTTAAAAGATATGAACACTTTAAAAACCGTGATGTGATGAAACTACACCTCTTACCTTCTGTTTCAGAGAAACTGCTCGCTGGTTTCAGGCACTTTACACACCAGTCCCAGAGGAAACACGTTTTCTCTCAGTGAAGATGTCCACTGAGCCAATATATACAAAGCGAGTCATTGTCTATTGAAATTAAACAGCTCAAAAGAGAATCCCAGAGTCATGGATGCTGTTTCTCTGCTGTGCACCTCCAGAGAACCCTCCCAAGGTGAGACACCACACAGCCTGCCATCAGCTCCATGTTTACAGTTCATCCACCCGTAATCTATATAGTGGCAACTACACACCGCTGCTGAGTCACTTGCAACAAACATGAGGTAATGGCACCACTTATCAAAAGCGCCAGGCCATGACTTCATCCACCTCCCTGACACACCGCAGCCCTGAGGCACGACAAGCTCTATGGGACAACAGCCCCAGTGGGAGATCAGCTGGCCGGGAGAAAAATGAACTCCCCTTTGGGTCAGGAAGCTTCTTCCCCTTCCTCGGGGGCGTCTCCCTGTAGACGAGGAAAGAAGAACAGGAGCGAAAGCGACCATGAAGGACCAAAGGTTCCAGGGGCGACAAGACCACCGCCTGCAGCCGAGAGGGCATTACCTCAGCCCTCAGCTCAACACACCCTCCGCCCCGCCCCCCAGGCGCTTTCTGCCCTTTGATTGGCCACAGTCCTCAGAACGACGGGACATACAGCCAATCAAAGTGCGAGTTACCGTGAGGGCGGGATGAGTTGTTGTGTAGGCGGATGTCTGCCTGTGAGAGGGAGCTGGCGCGGCGCGGGGCCGGGCCGGGTGTCGCCGGGAAGGAGCCGCTGCAGCTGCAGCTGCCACCCGGTGTCCGGCCCGCTCCGGCCCTGTTGTGCCATGGAGGACGTGCTGCCCTCGGGCCTGCTGGAGATCTGCCTGCTGGTCGGCGTGCCCAGGGAGCGGGTGCGGGCGCTCCTCCAGGTGAGAGGGGTGCGGCGCTGTGAGGGAGCGCGGGGCGAGCCGGGGCCGGGGCCGCGGCTGGGCTGTGGGGCGGTTTCAGTCAAGGAGCCGGGTCAGCTCCTCCCTGTCCTGGCCTCCGTGACTACAACAACCCAGCAGTAAGGCTAGTAAAACTGCTGGGTTTTCTTGGTGGTGTTATCCGTGGATAGAGCTGAAATACTTTAGAGAAAGATTGTTTCGACAGGCGATCGCCAGCAAAGTAGCGGTAGTTTGGCAGTGGTGTTGAGGAATTAAAGCTTTTTCAAAGGTCAGAGCTGAGTGAAGAATGCAGTGTAGCTTTATCTAAGCAGGAACAGCAAAATGCTGGAACAATGCTGGATGATCTCCCATTTCCCGTCTTCCGTTGGAGATAAGAGCTGAAGGCAGGGGAATAAAGCCTGGAAACTTGTATCCTTAGGACAGTCCCGGTGAGCTTAGTGCTCTTGGCACAACGAGCAATTCAGGTATGTTAAGAGAAGTTAATGGGTTGGCTTCTGCTTTGCATATGTGGTTTATAATTCGTTTATAGGCACTTCACGTGTGAGTTTACAAAGTCCTCTTCCTGATTCTGCTGTGTTAATGTGTACCGAGGGTTTTATTAGAGAGCCACGAGCAGCCCCAGCTGCGGTGCCGGCACGCGCTGGAAAGCCGAGTTGCTCCCAGGGATGTCCGTTGCCTTGCTTGAACTTGGGTTTGATGGTGTGTTCTAATAGCATTAGATAAAGAAGTCTTTGTTGAACTTACTGCTGCTTACTCACTCAGGAGAGGGCTTTTGCTGATGTCAGCTCCTCAGGTGGTATCGGCTAAGTAGAGGCTCGAATTCCAGGATCTCATTCATGTGTATGTTCACGATGGGGAAATAAATGCCACAAATGTCACCACCAGGCTTTTGAAATCAGTGTTGTTTTGGCATCTGTGCGAGAAGTAAACCCAAAGGAAGGGGAAATTATTTTTCAGTCCAGTCTGCTCATTTTGATCTCACTGCTTCCAAATAACCTGTGGAACAACAAGTAAGGAATTGGCTACATAAGATAGAAGCCATTCCGATATTCTGATCCCACTACAGGTTTGGGATTGTTTCTTTGCTCAAGGTATAAAATGGAGTGTCAGAAAGGAAAGCAGCCCCTATGCTTGTCAGTACTAACTGTAGTAGCGTCCCTGCAAGCTGTTATGCCACAGGGGTATCAATCACTGTCTTAGGGGAAGTTATAGATTTACTCCACTTTCTTTTCCTTCTGCAGCACTATCTACAGGAGGAAATGGTGGAATATTTCTTGTGTCTAATTTTAGTGAATGTAGAAAGAAGAGACATTATTGACAGAAAATAAGAACATTTCAAAGGGCAGCAATGGACCTCTGATGCTATTTACAGATGAAACAGCAGGGTAAAAATTTTCATAATGCTTCAGATATTGGTCTTGAAAGTGTGTTTGTGCATTCTTAATTGCAGTACAGAGCAATAAAGTCAATGAAGTCAGAGGGAACATGATATTAACCCACTCCCAAAGTAAGAAAAATCTTCTGTGACTGACCTGTTGTCAGGAAAAAAGATACAGTTCTGCACTGAGGCTCATGAAAGTGAAGCTTCTGGGCTGTCATGCATCAATTGCCCTTACTGACACTAAGTTGTCACTCTAAGATTTCAATTTGAAGTAATCACAGGCCACTGTTTTCAGCTAGAGATTAGTAGTGGTTTAAAACCTGCCCTAGTGTGGGCTCCTCTTCATGGTGCCACAGGTCAAAGAATCATAGAATAGTTAGGGTTGGAAAGAACCTGAAGATCATCCAGTTCCAACCCCCCTGCCATGGACGGGGCACTTCACACTAAACCATGTCACCCAAGGCTCTGTCCAACCTGGCCTTGAACACTGCCAGGGATGGAGCATTCACAACTTCCTTGGGCAACCCCTTCCAGTGCCTCAGCACCCTCACAGTAAAGAACTTCTTCCTTATATCCAATCTAAACTTCCCCTGTTCAAGTTTTAACCCATTACCCCTTGTCCTATCACTACAGTCCCTAATGAAGAGTGCCTCCCCAGCATCCCTATAGCCCCCTTCAGATACTGGAAGGCTGCTATGAGGTCTCCACGCAGCCTTCTCTTCTCCAGGCTGAACAGCCCAAACTTTCTCAGCCTGTCTTCATACAGGAGATGCTGCAGTCCCCCGATCATCCTCGTGGCCTCCTCCGGACTTGTTCCAACAGTTCCATGTCCTTCTTATGTTGAGGACACCAGAACTGCACACAAGATTCCAAGTGGGGTTTCACGAGAGCAGAGTAGAGGGGCAGGATCACCTCCTTCAATCTGCTGGTCACGCTCCTTTTGATGCAGCCCAGGACACGGTTGGTTTCTGGGCTGCGAGCGCACACTGAAGCTGGCTCATGTTCATTTTCTCATGGACCAACACCCCCAAGTCCTTCTCCGCAGGGCTGCTCTGAATCTCTTCTCTGCCCAACCTGTAGCTGTGCCTGGGATTGCTCCAACCCAGGTGTCCTGCCAGGAGTCTGCTCCAGTGCAGGCTTCCCATGGAGTCACCAGCCACCTTTGGACATCCTCCTGTTCTGGCATGGGGTCCACCATGGACCTCTGTGGGCTGTAGGTGGATATCTGTTCTGCTGTGGTCCTCCACGGCTGCAGGGCACAGCCTGTCTCACCATGGTCTGTACCACAGGCTGCAGGGGAATCTGCTCCAGTGCCTGTAGCACTTCCTAACCTCCTTCTGCACTGACCTTGGTGTCTGCAGGGCAGACAGAGAAAGCTCTTGCATCCTCTCACTCCTGCCTCTGACTGCTTTTGATCCTGCACAGTAACTTTTTCCCCTTCTTAAATACATTATCTCAGAGGTGCTACCACCAATACTGATGGGATTGGCCTTGGCCAGTGGTAGGTGCATCTTGGAGCTGTCTGGCATTGGCTCCAATGGACATGGAGGAAGTTTCTAGCAGCTCCTTACAGAAAATAACCACACCTCATGTGCCACCAAACCAATTTTTACCGTCTTCTCTAATACCCCCCTGGGTGTCAAGTTGTGTGGAAGAATTGAAGTGTGATCAAATTGAGCATTAGTAACAGTGTGTATGACTATGTAATGGCCTGCTTCAGCAGGACCATCATTGTTGGAACTAGATGATCTTAAAGGTCCCTTCCAACCCAAACTATTCTATGCCTGTAGCTTACAGGAGAAGGGAAGGGGTTATTACTGTTATCCCTCAACACTCTTGAGGTTACATCTGGAATACTGTCCCTTGTTTTGGTACCTTCATACTAGAGAACTGCTGACAAACAGGAGCAAGACCAGAAGAAGCTAAGCTATATGAAGGCTTAGGTTCTGCAACTTGACTGGATGAGAGCAACCTGATCTAACCTCAGCCATCATTGCTTTGTCCAAGGGATTGCACTAGAACCTCCAGAGATCCCTTCCAACATCATTTTTCTAAGGCTTCATCCTTTTCCCTCCCCAGTTATTTCCTAAAGAAGCCAGTTCTTTCATGCCATTCAAAATGAAATTCACTTTTTCAGTGATGGAAAGAGGAGAATGAAATCAAGGAAACACTGAATAGCTGAGCTCACACTCAGAGCTGTGGTTTCAACACGCTATTTCTTGTTTGTGTCTGAAATAGTGTGATCATTGTAAAAACCCTGTCTCTTATCAGTGTTTTGTACAGCATCATTGTTACAGGAACATAACCAGTAAGTGGGGACAGAATAAAATTCCTGACTTCTGGAATCTTGCAGGGTTACAGGAAAGAAAAGGCATTAGCATTTCTAAGAAGCAATGTGTGATGCAGGGACATTTGATAGTGAAAAGCAACAGAGGAGAAACATTTCAAAACAAAGAAGTAACAGTAGAAGCAGAGAGTAGAAAATGGTCAAAGAATAGTAGAAACAAGTGAATATTGTTCTGTTGCTGCTTATTCACTACCCCTAAACTGAAAGAGTAAGAAAATATGACTTTGGCTGTAGACATTGATATGAGCTGACTTGAAAGCTGACGAGGGAGTCTCTGGGTCAGTGGCAGCACTGGCAGTGCTGTTATGGGAAGAAAAGCATTGGTGTTTAGTGCCTCTGTTGTAGTTTCAGACATCAAGGACATGCCATTTCAGAAGCTGTTACCCTTTGAGGCTGTTAAATTGCTGCTGTCATACAGGACTTGGGGTCACAGAGGTGCCTTCAGTGGAACTTGGGGATTGCCCTGTCAAAGCAACTCTGTATGAAAACCTCTGCAGGGCCAAGCTGCCAAGTTAAGATCACTGCTGTTTGAGTAGGGCTCTGTTTTTCCTGCATAACCGCCTCAGGGCTGAGTCATAATTCTTCATTTCCTTCTGAAATGTATAGCTGCATGTTATTATGAGAGTGATCAGGTTTGGATTTAGCTGTGTTTCCAGTTACTTCACTGGAAATGGACATCAGCTGCCAGGTAAGGAAAATGACACTGGAAATTTTTTAGCATGGCAGGATATGGCACTCAATGCCCCAGTTTGTAACCTGTTTTTTAAATTCATATGAATCTTTTTAAAGTCTTTTGAATCATGGAATGGTTTGGGTTGGAAAGGACTTTGAGATCGTCCAGTTCCAACCTCCCTCCTATGGACAGGGATGCCTCACACTAGACCATGTCGCCCAAGGTTGTGTCTAGCCTGACCTTGAACACTGCCAGGGATGAAGCATTCGCCACTTCTCTGGGCAGCCTGTTCCAGTACCTCAGCACCCTCACAGTAAAGAACTTCTTCCTTATATCTAACCTGAACTTCCCCTGTTTAAGTTTAAACCCATCACCCCTTGTGCCTGTCACTACAGTCCCTGATGAAGAGTCCCTCTCCAGGATCCTTTTGGGCCCCTTTCAGACACTGGAAGCTGATCCAAGGTCTCCGCGCAGCTTCTCTTCTCCAGGCTGAAATTTCAATGTCATGAAGATAGATATTCCTTCTCATTTGGTTGCTGAGCTGTGAAGAAGATTCCTCTACTAGGACAAATAAACTGAGAATCTCTGTTCCAAAACTCTGATGGTGCAACATTGGCCTCAGTGAAGCAACAGATTTTTATACGTTGTAGCTTTAAAAAGTAGGGAAATGGTAAGCATTGGTTCTCAGGGAATATCTTAAATAAAAGCAGTACTGATGCATTATGCCTGAAGGAAAAAGCAGCATGTGTGCTTCATCTCTCTTTGAATCAGTTAGCAAGAAGTTAAAAATGAAACAGCTTTTCAGCCACAGTGAGACTCGCCTTTCCTGTTTCCAAATATCCGTTGACTAAACAAAACTTTGAGTGCTGCTGTTTTGACCATGCAGGAAGAGTTAAAATTGCAGTGAGGTAATTGAAAATGCAGCTACTTCTCTGCACTGTGTGGTCAAGAATACAAAAAGTGCTCTCAAGTACAAGGAAATCTTCTCTTCTGATCACTTCCTCCACTGGTGGTTCATAGCAATGCCTTGCTATGAAGGGGCTTTCAGTGCAGTAGTGCTTTACACAGCTGCCTACTGAAAACTGTGGTCAGTTTTACATGCTCTTAGGCTGTCTGTTCCACTCAGTCATCAGTGGATGGAGGAATTATCATGGCTTCACGTTGCACAGTGTTTTAGCAGTGTTTATTGTAACAGTGGCTGTAATTTTTAATTGTACTTTCTGAATTGCCTTCTAAAGTTAAAACCTGGTTTGTGAAAGCTTGGGTGGTGGGGCTTGATTCTTTTTCTTTCCGTAGAGCTTATTCTAAGTTAAAAGCTTTTCCTAAAGAACAAAGATTTATCTAGGGAGTGCAGCTTTTTTTCCCCTTTGTTTTCATTTATTTTTTGCCTGGTTTCTCTTACTACCAGTGTTGATTTTAAGTAGAGCTTAAGTATATATCCTAAGTCTTCAAAGGAGGAAATACCGCATTTCATGTTTGTTAGTTTCCTTAACTCCAAAGGCATAATTCCCAATTTAAGAAGAACATGGAGCTGTTGGAGCAAGTCCAGAGGTGCCCACGAGGATGATCAGGGTCTGGAGCACCTCCTGTGTGAAGACAGGCTGAGAACACTGGGGCTGTTCAGCCTGGAGAAAGAGAACCTGTGTGGAGACCTCAGATCAGCTTCCAGTATCTGAAGGGGCCTGCAAGGATGTTGGAGAGGGACTCTTCATCAGGGACTGTAGCGACAGGACAAGGGGTGATGGGTTTAAACTTAAACAGGGGAAGTTCAGGTTAGATCTAAGGGAGAAGTTCTTTGCTGTGAGGGTGCTGAGGTGCTGGCACAGGCTGCCCAGAGAAGTGGTGAATAGTCCATCCCTGGCAGTGTTCAAGGCCAGGTTGGACTGAGCCTTGTGTGATATGGTTTAGTGTGAGGCGTCCATGCCCATGGCAAGGTGTTGGAACTGGATGATCTTAAGGTTCTTTCCAACCCAAACTATTCTATGATTCTATAGCTAAAGCAAGAAATTACAAGGAAAAAAATAATTAGGAAGAAGAAAAAACATCTTCTAAACCCCAGAATTTTAGAGGTTGAGAGAAAACAGGGTAAAAGCAGTTTAAAAAAAGCCTATCAGGATGAGTGTCAACTTAGTGATTGTTTCTAATTTGTGTTTTGTTTTTTTCTTCAATAGGGTACTCAGAGGAAACCCAAAAGTCTTCCTCCCCTTGATCCTGAAGTGCTTTCTGTATTTGTGCCTCCATTTATCAGCAGAGATGACACCCCGGTGATGAATGCTGGTAATAACTTGAATAAAAGTAAACGTCGGTCTTTCCGAAAGAAGAAAGAAAGACCGAAGGTTGAAAATGTCAAGAGCCTCAATGTGGAGCAGAAAGCACCTGACACTGAGGATATTACAGTTCCAAAGGACATTGATCTTCTTGGTTTGCCTCAGCTGTGCTTCCCAGGTAGGGCAGGGTTCATGCTTCTTAACAAGAACTGGTTCAAGATGTAGTTGTTGCCCCACAGTGCAACCAATTTTATTGCTTTTAATGATCTCTCTCTTTGTATTTCACCATATAAAAACTGTGTCTGTGAGCAGGTCAGTGGTGAAAGCAGCTGTCAGCTGACTAGAGGCCCCTTTACTCTGCCTATGCCATGTGAAACAGAGCCATTAGCAATAGTAGCTGCAACACCTGCAAGAGAGGGAAGGTGAAAGTCACTTTGGCCCTTATTGCTCAATCTTGGTTTAAGTGAAGTGTGCACATGCACATGCTTTTAAAATCCATTTTACCACCAAAAATGACTGAGTGCTCCTTCACTTTTCATTTGGTATTAAGAGATACCTGAAGTAGTGACTGTTTCCTTCAGGTTTAATGCAGAAACTTTGTTACACATGTCACTACTGCAGACCTTGTCCATACCTTGAAAGAAAACTAAAATGAGCACAACCTATCTGTTGTATTTTGCCACTTAAAATGCAGGATAATTGTATCATACTTTTGCTTCTTCAGTAATGTACAGCTTACAGCCTTTGTAACAACCCTTAGATCAAATGGAGTGTATGTGTGCATTTTAACCCCTCAAAATGAGACTTTTCTCTTGAAGTGCAAATGTGCTGTATTTGTCATGAATCACTTTTCAAGCAGCTGAAGTTAAATATGTAGTTAAAAAGTTTCTGCCTTCATTGCAGGAGGACTTTATATAACTTCTGAATCAAAAGAGGACCACATTCATTTCCTGGTGTTCACAGATGTCTGTGGTAACAGAACATATGGTGTTGTTGCACAGTACTACCAGCCTCTGCAAGTATGTTATTTCACTCATGCTTTTATTAAGACGTATTAAAAGATATAAAATAAAACAAACCCCTTTGAGAATGATGTCAGGTTTCATTTAGGAAATTAGTTAACAGAGATGGTTTTATGTTAGTAGGAACACGGAACAAGTCATACTTTATATTGCCATTGTGCAATTGGAAGAGCATTGCATTAGGAAAAACTATTATGGATTTCAATGTGGAGTTTTGAATATTCGGGAGCAGGCTTTGTCCCTTGGACTTCTTTTTTGGGTGAAGATTGTACCCTGTGTTCTTCCTGAATATCTTTTGTGATGAAATTCCTTTGAATAAATATGTCTAAGTCTTTTTGGCTGACATTCTTCTAAAGAGCTTAAGAGAGATGGACATCCAAATCCCCTTGAGATTTAGAGGAAATTGGGTATCATATCTCTAGAATTCTCAAGAAAATATCAGCCATAAATTCATGCTCAGCATAACCACATTAATCTGTAGTTTCCTTGCAGGATGGCTGCATCTCCTCAAATGGACAGGCCCATTGGGAATCTGCACAGCCTGGGAAGATGCCTGTCTGTTTTGTACCATTTGCTGTTTGTGTTATATCCAGATACCCATATTTTAATGCCCTCAAGGATTGTCTCTCTTGGTAAGATTTGCTACGCTGTGTGTTTCTCCTAGAAACAGGTTTTAATGCATGAATTTGCATGACGTGGCCAGGATAGCTGCCTAATGCTAAAACAGGCCTTAGTTTTAACTTATGATAGCGGGAGATGTGTGGGAGAGGAAAAGAAGAAATGGAATGTGAATGTTGCCCAGACGGCAAGCACAAGGTCTAAATATCAAGTAAATTAGGTAAGATGTCTTCATTTTCTTTGAGGTTTTTGGCAAGTCTAGAAAATACTGACTTTCAGGGCACAGATTTCTGAAGATTTTGGGTGTGTTTTTGGGAGAGGGTTAACTCTGAGTTTGTTGTTCTGGGCATCCTGTTCCAATGCCTGACAGCCCTTTTGGGGAAGAAGTGTTCCCTAATATCCAGTCTAAACCTCCCCTGGTGCAGCTTGAGGCTTTTTCCTCTTGTTCTGTCACTTGTTACTTGGGAGAGGAGACCGACCCCACCTCACTACGACCTCCTATCAGGCAGTTGTAGAGAGTGATAAGATCCATCCTGAGCCTTCTCTTCTCCACACTGAACCCCCCCAGGTCCCTCAGCCATTCCCCATCACACTTGTGCTCCAGGCCTGCACCAGCTCCATTGCCCTTCTGTGGGCCTGCTCCTGTCCCTCTTGTAGTGAGGGGCCTAGAACTGAACACAGGATTCAAGGTGTGGCCTCACCAGTGCCTGGTACAGGGGGCAATCACTGCCACACTGGTGCTGATACAGGTCAAGATGCTGTTGGCCTTCTTGGCTGCCTGGGTACAGGCTGCACATGTTCAGTTGTTGTTGACCAGCACCCACAGGTCCTTTTCTGCTCAGCAGCTTTCCAGCCAGTCCTCCTCAAGAGTATCGTAGTAATGAAGATCTTTATAGTCCATGTGATTCATTGTATAACTAATTCGCATATTACTGGCATACAGTGCTTCCAAAACCTGGAACAGTTTGGGTGGAGTGTGTTTGCCTCTCTTCAAAACAAGCAGTTTTACCACACTGTGACTATTGGCTTTTTCTGTGTTATGTGAGAAGGTTCAGTTTTAAATTGAGAGGTTTTGGCATGTTCCCCAGGTAGTTTTACCTCAATCTGTTGACACTACATGAAAAGTGAAATACTCCTGGCAGTAATCTCCTCCTGGATGAACTCCTGTCTTGAATGGATGAATAGGCTCCATTCAAACAGTAAATTTTCCAACCTGTGCATTAGTCCTTTCAGCTGCCTTGAGAAAAGGAGGAAGTGTGCAAATAGCTCCCAGCACTGAGGCTCTACAAAGGACCTATTCTTAGATGTTTTTGCCTTCTGAAACATCTGTGTGTGGACAGTTAATAGAGATAATGGAAGGATCACAAACTCCTTAGCTCTCCACTTTAATGTTTCAGAGATAACTTCATTCATTTCAGTAGACATTTGCTGCCAGCTGCTATTACCTTGCATTAATGGACACAGTGTTTGATTAGGGAGCTCTTATCATCCTTTCTGTACATCTGCTGCTTTTGCAGCACTGAGGTTAGCTTGTTCTTGTTATAACATTTACTTGATGTGTTAGTTTGTGCTCTTTGTCTCAAAAAAGAGGCAGAAAAAGCAGATCTGCCTGTGTTCTTAGGCCACATCTAAGGCATTACCAAGTATGACAGCATTTGTTGAAACTGATGGCTCTACTGTCTGGTTTTCATTGATAATGCTTAAATTCCCCTCCCTCTGCCTCTTTTGCACCCTGAATAAATGATGGGCTTTTAGGGGATATGTCCAACAGCCCAGGGCAGTTCCCAGATGTGAGTTTAGTGAACTTTAAATGTCTCATTAACCCAAATAAAAGCTTAGTAGTATGTGTCAGAATACTTTTATTATGGAATCGAAACACCATACACAAGATATGTTCTGGATTCTAACAGATCTCTTGACCAATTCAGTTGCTTTCTAGGCCACTTTCTTCCTGAAGAGCAAGTGTTGTTCTGCAGGAAACCTGTAAAACTGCAAACTGAAATAAAACCACTGATATCTGTGATGCAGCAATATTCTATGCATGGAAGTAAAAATCCATACCCAAGCTGCTTCTGACTCAGCAGCATCATTAAAATGAAATGGGGCTGCTGAAGTAGCTAATAAATTAGAAATTAATGAGGTGGAATAATAGCTTCATTGCTCCTAAGAATTCTTATTTTTAGCTCCAGGTTATCAGCAAAAAGGCTTTTTTCTGTTTGCATGTTGCTATTTGTAAGTCATTTTCTGTCATTTAATTTCAGCTTGCTCGTGCAGCTGCGACCTCTCAAGGATTTAGATGTTGAGGAGCACATGAAAGAATTTGCAGCAAAGTTGTTTTTAATCCCCAGCCCACCACCAGGACCGCTCCACTTGGTAACTACTGATGCTGAATTTCATGATTACTTTAACATTATGCCTTACAAAGCTCTAAGATGTTGTTTTCTGTAAATCAATGGACATTCTTCACTCTCATGTCAGGGAGTGTACTTGCTGATATAAAGCTGATGGCATTACCTGGGCTTAGAAAGGAAGTCTATGCATTATTAGTACATAAAATACCAGTATGATCACGGTGCAGGCTGTAGCACCTCTGATCTGGAGACTGGATAAGAGAGCTGGGTTTGTTTGGCCTGGAGAAGAGAAGGCTCCTGGGAGACCTTAAAGCAAATTCCAGTGCCTAAAGGGGCCCACAAGAAAGCTGGAGAGGGACTTTGGTCCATGTTTGGTTCGTATACCAGTTGGTCATGCTGTTTAATTTTTAATACTCTTTTGGGAAGGATTTGGCTCATGCTACTATTAACTGCCTGAGATGATGCCTGGGTAGGTCTGGGGACAGCATAATCCTTCATTTGGCTCCTAGAGGAGCAGCCCACCTAATCTCTACAAGTGGTTGCAAGCTCCAGCCTGTAGCTAAAGAATCACAGAATTGTTTAGGTTGGAAAAGACCTTTAAGATCATCAAGTCCAGCTGTTAACCTGGCACTACCAAGTCCACCACTAAACCATGTCCTTAAGTGCCACATCTACACATCTTTGAAATGCCTCCAGGGCTGGTGATTCCATCACTGCCCTGGGCAGCCTGTTCCAATGCCTGAGCACCCTTCTAGTGAAGAAATTGTTCTCAATATCCAATCTAAACCTCCCCTGGTGCAGCTTGAGGCAGTTTCCTCTTGTCCTGTCACTTGTTACTTGGGAGAGGGGACTGACCCCACCTCAGTCCATCCTATGAGAATGGAAGCTGCCTTTTACCTGAACACTATGGCATAGCCATCTCAATGAATACACATTCATAAACCTCAGTAAATCATGTAACTGTCCCTCAACCAAGATGTGTTAGTTCCCTACCTTGTGTCTGATATTAAGATGACAAGTGTATGCACATGACTGTCATCCTGCCTGTGTAATGGGTGGACATGCTGCTGTGTGACTGAGCAGTAGTGCAGTCCCTGTGTGAGAAAAAAGGCCATGGAAGTCGGTTGCTGGAACAACATGTACAGCTCTGAATTTGTCCTTTTCTTGTGTCTGAATGACTCTGGGGAAGCAGAACACTGTGTGAGAGGATTAAATGTTCTGAATTGGCTGCTGCCTGATGAAGACCTTGCTGAGAGGAGAAGCTCCCATATTCATTTCTATTCAGTGCAGAAACTGAGATGTGTGAGCTGCATTTTCTTCCTTATAACCCTTCCCAGGTTGAGCTGGATGGTGGCTGAGTTAATGATTTCAGAGCACTCTCTCCCTTGGCTAGTGAGATGGCTTCTAGGGCAGAGTGCTCCAGCCATGGACTTCTCCTTAGCTGCTTTTCCTAACCCTGGGATGTGGGGCTAGAAGCAGAGGAAATAATAGCATAGCTGGAAGATTGAATGACTGGTTAAACCATCTGCTACATGCTGAAAACACATGCAGGATGTGGCCTCCAGAGGTGTGAGCTGGAGTATTTGAAACACTGGAAGAGTTCATTTGTTTTGACTTGTTCTATCTTCATCTTATCATCAACACTCAGTTATTTGGTTCATATTCCTAAAATTTCCTGTCTGAATTTTATCAATACCTTGGATTTCCCAGTTGGATCTACAAATAAAAATTCCATTCTTCTATTATGCTTATACCGCTCAAAGCAAGTTTCTGTTCAAAGAATGTGTGTATGTATTTGTAAAGTTTTATTGTAAAGGAAAATGAAAGTAGACAAACTCCTTGTAAATCTTTCAAGCTAGTTACTATGTCCTTTACTGTTTCCCTCTTTTCCTATTTCAGTTTTCTGCAGTATGCAAATATCTGTCTTCTTGCTCTCAATTCATGTTAATAGTTTGTAGTTGGAACTAAAACCCTGAATTAAATGTGTTGTGGGAAGGTTTTCATTCAGAAGTTAACGGAAAACATCTCTTATTACAGGTATTTAATATGAAGCCGCTTCAGATAATAATTCCTTCACGAGAGGATCCAGACAGTCCAATTATTGACTTGGATCTTCATCTTCCATTGCTGTGTTTCAGGCCAGAGCAGGTGCTGCAGGTAAAACTGATACTCTAAATGTGTGAGAGATTGACAGCACTGATAATTTGTGGTTTAGAAGAAATCAAGATGTTTAGTTACCCTGCAAAAGGATAAACCCAGGTTCTGCAGATTAGAGATATGTTACAATAAAACATACTTTTTCTTAAGATATTTTCCTATTAGATTAAGGCATATTGGATTTCTTTCTCCTGTGGTTTAGCAATAGGTCCTATATTTCTTAAGAAGACTGTGTTTTACAGTGTAGGTTTCCTGATGCAACTCCCTGCTCAAAAGCCTCCTGTGAAGTGAAATGAGATTGCTTAAAGTCATCAGTATTATTTGTGCCACTTCCTCTAAAAAGAGCAGGTTGGAAGCCTCTTTCTAGGGATGATTTTAAACCTCCTCAGGCCTGAGTGCAGGCAGTGCTGCCTTATTTTGTTGGATTCTGCCCACATGTGCATGTTCTGAACAAAACCGTCTCAAATCCTAAACAGTTCTCTGCAACTGGTGCATTTTGAACATGGAATTTTATGACTTAGCACCTCTATGAGATGTCCCATACTTGCCATTAGTCTTTTTGGCTTGAATTCATCCCAGCTAACTTGAGGCATCTTTGATGCTTAGATGCCATTGAGTTCCTTTCTCCCAGTGGAAAGGGGTGGACACCTCCAGAGAGCTTCCTGAATTCCTCAGTGAAAGCCCTGCTTACCAGTCCCCCTGTAAGGAGTCTGATGAGCTACCATCTGGAATCAAGGGTTGGCTTTGTCTAAAACCTGGATGGTCTTTGTGTTCACCATCATAGAATCATAGAATGGTTTGGGTTGGAAAGGACCTTATGATCATCCAGTTCCAACCCCCTGCCATGGGCAGGGACACCTCACACTAGACCATGTTGCCCAAGGCTCTGTCCAACCTGGCCTTGAACACTGCCAGGGATGGAGCATTTACCACTTCTTTGGGCAACCCATTCCAGTGCCTCACCACCCCCACAGTAAAGAACTTCTTCCTTAGATATAACCTGAACTTCCCCTGTTTCAGTTTGAACCCATCACCCCTTGTCCCTCTCCAGCATCGTTGTAGGCCCCCTTCAAACACAAGTTAGCTCATACCCTTCATCTTGGTACTTTTTCCAAGCATTTTATGGTGTACCACAACAGGTCTCAGGAATTCCAGCTAAATCCTTGATTCGTTGACATTGGTGGCAAAACTGTCATTGATTTCTACTGTCACTTAAATTTTCTCTCTTTTTCTGGTCTTCTTAGTTTTGTAAGAATCCTTATGTGGATGTTACTTCAATTCATAAATATGTATATTTTATATATGTATATAACTATTAGGAAAACAGAACTCATAAGGCAAGCAGATAAACTATTTGTGTATTTCTAGATACAACTCTTTGTAAACATGTAGCATTTTGGTTTTCTTCCAGATTATGACCTGTATTTTGACTGAACAGAGGATAGTTTTCTTCTCCTCTGACTGGGCTCTGCTGACACTCGTTGCTGAATGCTTCATGTTGTACCTTCACCCTCTTCAGTGGCAACACACTTTTGTGCCTCTTCTGTCTCGACAAATGCTGGATTTTGTCATGGCCCCAACATCTTTTCTGATGGGTTGTCATATTGACCATTTTGAAGAAGTTAGCATGGTATGTTTTAGACTACTACCACTCTTGCTCTTCACTTGGAGTCCATTTGTCCCTTTCAGATGCATCTCGAAACTTGGTTTTGTTATTTAGGTGTTTGAGAAGTGAACAAATTAAAAGTAGTGGAACCACACTGATGTGACTGTCGACTTACTGGAAGAAGCTTATTGTTGTATCCCTTCCTTTTCTTTTCTTTGCAGGATAACATGATTTTTGTGAGTTCAGGTTTCAGTTGGGGAAAAATCCTTATTACAAGTAGTTTGTACAGTATAAATAGATTCATATAAGATTGGAGAGGTTCTTTTTGGCTCTGAATTGCATGGGATGAATTAGGTGCCTTTTCCAGGCATTTGGTTTAAGAATTGAGCATGCACTTGAAAATACTCTGATGCTGCTGCTGTTCCCTACAGTGGCATTAAATATGTAATAAAATAAGATTAATATAAGATAAATGTAATAAAATATAGTTTTTCTGGGGGGTTTTTGGTCTTCCCTTATCAGAATCTTGCTTAAGCCTCTTTCAGTGGGTAACATAAATCTTGGTTACCCCAACAGACTTAAGAAAAACTCAGCTTCATAGTGGAGGGCTGATAGGAATCTGCTTTTTTGCGGGTGTCCCATAGGGTTCCTGCGTGTGTTCCAAATTGAAGGCAGAAAATCTGTGCACATTTATAGTAGATGAAGCCATCTGATTCTAAGCCAAAGGGAAACTGGTCCAAGATCAACAAAGAATTAAGTTAAAATGAAGCAGATAGCTATTTATTTTAATTAGCAGTAAGATATCACTGTAAGAAATGAATATATGAAATTAGAGAACATACTTTGGCATTATTTTGAAGATTTTGTTTGCTTCTATCACAGCATCACAGAATGGTTTGAGTTAGAAGGGACCTTAAAGGTCATCTAGTTCCAACCCTCCTGCATCTTCTTTAGTGATGTGGTTTAGTAGTGGTCTTGGCAGTCCTGGAGTAACAGTTGGACTTGACCTTAAAGGTCTTTTTCAAGGCAGCTGATTCAATGATTGTGTGATTCTTCACACTGAACAACACCATATATAGCCTTCTGCAGTCTGATTCTTCAGCTTATTAAAGCTGCAGCCTGAGAGATCTGTGTGAGCTTTACCTCTGTGTAACTTTCTGTGGTTGAGGCTACTACGTAAACCATCCCTCTCCTTGTCATCGCATGGGGCATGTACAGGAGGAAATGCTGAATGGAACAAGCTTTCCAGGAGCTTCTTTGTGTACGTGTATTTGGTCTTATACATATCCTTACAAGGTAGAGCTTTTTAAGGATGGGCTTAGAGAGCCAGTATTAATTTAATACTACATGAAGAGCATGTAAGATTCCTAAATGGTTATGTACTTAGATTAAAATCCATTAATTTGATGACATATCTTTTCTTAAATGCAGTTGTTATTTATCTGTAGAATCTTCTAGCTGAGGGAAAATCCTTTTGTGATTTACCTGCTAGCTAAAATAATAAATTAATAATTAATAGAAGAGTACATAAAGGAGAACTAAGTGTTGTTAAAATATATTTACAGTCATTCTATTTTCTTTTGTTGAAAGGAAATTGAAGATTTAGTTCTAATTAATATAGATAATGGAGATATTACACATTCCAAAATGGCTGAAGAGGAACCTGAAATTCCAGATGTTCCAGCACAAGCAGCGGAAACTTTCATAAAGAGGTGAAAAGATGTTGAAGTTGTGTTTGTCTTAGTGTATAAATCATGCTTGACACCCTGTTTGTTTTTTATTGTTTATTAGTATGTTATTTCATACATAAAAAACTCACTGCATTTGATAAGGGCTAATTAAAAGAATCAGTTAATATACCGGTAACTTTAAGCAGTCGTAATCAGAACCTCATTATTTTGCAATGCCTGGAATACTTGTTTCTTTTTTAGTACTGTTACAGATTGTCTGAATCATAGAATCAGTCAGATGCAGATAGATTGGAATCTCTCTAACCCCTGCCTGCTTTACCAAGCAGGCTTCAAAATGAGGAGCTTAATGCAAAAAATCCATATCTTTTCATAGAATCATAGAATGTTTTGGGTTGGAAAGGACCTTAAGATCATCCAGTTCCAACCCCCCTGCCATGGGCAGGGACACCTCACACTAAACCAAGGCTCTGTCACCCAAGGCTCTGTCCAACCTGGCCTTGAATGCTGACAGGGGTGGAGCATTCGCCACTTCTCCAGGCAGCCTGTGCCAGTGCCTCACCACCCTCAAAGGAAAGAACTTCTTCCTTGTATCTTACCTGAACTTCCCCTGTTAAAGATTAAACCCATTACCCCTTGTCCTGTCACTACAGTCCCTGATGAGGAGTCCCTCTCCAGCATCCTTGTAGTCCCCTTAAGACACTGGAAGCTGCTCTGAGGTCTCTACGCAGCTTCTCTTCTGCAGGCTGAACAGCCCCAACTTTCTCAGCCTGTCTTCATGTGGGAGGTGCTCCAGTCCTCTGATCATCCTCGTGGCCTCTTCTGGACTTGCTGAAGGAGCTCCATGTCCTTATGTCCTTATACTGAGGAACTTTACTGTTCTTTGCAAGGAGACTGAGTGCACTGTGATTTACATGTGCCTGTGGGACTTCCAGGAATCTTACTAGCTTGTCAACACTTGCAAATCAATCTGGCACTATCTTTAGCTGCAGTATGTGTGAGGCCTAAATGACCTTTTTTTCTTTAAAAGGTATGATAAATGATGTTAGGATGTAACTTAATAGCTTTTCTCTCTGTGCAGAGTGGGGAGTCTCCAGCTGCATTATGATCTAGAGCTCTGCCACCTCCGAGCCAGCACAGATCTTGGTGAGCTCCAAATGCGTAGAAGGGCTTGGCAACAGAAACTGAACGCAGAGGTTCAGCAAACAGCTTTACAATTAATTGTTAACATCTTCAGGTGAGTGGATGTAGTATTTTTAATTATAAGAGCATATGGTACTTAGAATCATGGAATGGTTTTGGTTGGAAAGGTCCCTTTCCAGCATCTTTGTAGGCCCCCTTCAGATACTGGAAGCTGCTACTCTTATTTTGTCTTACTTTAGAGATATTTCTTGAATCTCTTAAGTTTTGTGAGGGAATTTGTGAAGGAGGTCTTGTAGCCTACTTTAATATCACTAATTCGTTATCTGGGTACATATATATTGCTAGGATATCTTAGTTAAAACTGCTCTGATTGAACTTGTATGTCTTTTGTATGACGATTCCAGGAAAAGAAGTGAAGTCCTTGTATTTTGTAATTAGGAAAAGCTTAAGGCCCAGCAGGGATATCAGTTTGCAACTGGACATAATCTTGGTCACTGTTGTTAGGTGAAGATGAATTCAAACCAGGACAGGGTGGAAGAGCTGAAAGCAGGATGGGAGGTTCAGAACCCCTGGGTGTGTTTTGGCTAACTGAATAAAGGATAAGATATCGGGAGAGTGCAACCACATGAGAATTAGAGGAGCTGTTTCAGATCAAGAACAGTGTTGGTACAAGAAATGCTAGGCATTGGGTTTGATTGGGACTGACATTCTAACAATGATGTAAAGTTGGTTTTGGTTTTTGCTCTAGAAAAAGATCCAGTCATGCTAATTTTCCTTGTTCTTAGTCTAAAGTAATGTGTTGATCTCTCCAGCTGGTTTATCTTATCAGTCTGTTGTAATTCCTGCTATTATTTGCTTGTATTCGGAGAGAAAATATAAATGTGTTCAGTGATTTGTAGAAAACAAGTGCAGAAAATGAATGGCTGATTTGCAGGTTCTTCTTTTTTTCACATAGATACTGACACAACCATGAAAATTAAACTGCCTATGGGGCACTTAAAGAATGTGGTTATATGGACAGAGGTCTGCCCAGCTATTTCTTGCTGCCTCTTGCTGGAAATGCTGTTCTCCTTTAGATCAGCTACTAAAGATGCTGTGAGGGCTGGAGCAGCTCTGCTCTGTATCTAAGCTGAGAGAGCTGGGCTGATTCAGCCTGGACAAGAGAAGGCTCCTTAAGGGGAGACCTTAGAGCAGCTCCAGTGCCTAAAGGGGCTACAAGAGACCTGGAGAGGGGCTTTAGACAAGGGCCTGCAGGGACAGGCCAAGGGGAATGGCTTTAACCTGCCAGAGGGGAGACTGAGATGAGGTCTTAGGCAGAAGCTCTTCCCTGTGAGGGTGCTGAGGTGCTGGCACAGGGTGCCCAGAGAGGCTGTGGCTGCCCCATCCCTGGCAGTGTTCAAGGCCAGGCTGGACAGGGCCTGGAGCAACCTGCTCTAGTAGAAGGTGTTCCTGCCCGTGGCAGAGGGTTGAAACTGAATGAGCTTTAACGTCTCTTCCAACTCATTCTATGAATGCTCCCTGATGCTTTCTGTCAGTAGGTGCTGGGTTAATTCATATAGTCCAAATACCAGATCTCTGTTCACCTGCTTGGATTTGTTGGATCAGCTTAGGGAATGTTCATAGAAGTGGCTGGACTCTCCAGTAGGACCATAGCTGCTGGGTGTGGGGGACAGAACAGACCTTACAGCTGGTACAGTATGGAAATGGAAATGCATTTATAACCTGGTGTGCTACCACTGTGGGTTTGGTGGATTTGAGTGTCTGGCAGCAGTATGTTTCAGATAAAGATGAGGATAAATGCATTTTGCTGCTAACAGCTTGAACTCTAATGCACTAAACTCTTAACTACAAAAAATGAACAGATGCTTTGCTCTCTGAGAGACAGCATGTTTTGCAAAGGGATTGATTCTTCTCGTGCTTTCTCCTTTCCTTCAAACTGTCTTTCTTTGTTCTTCTTTTCAGCCTTGTTCTTCTGTCTTCTAATGCTCAATCTACCAACGTCCAGGAGTGAAGGAAAGTAAAGCTTTCATGCAGTTGTGCTGCCAGTTGTTACTGTCTTCAGTGAACACTGTAGTATTTGTGTGTGCATGGAGGTTCCATATTTAAAGCAAACACTGCTAAATTATGTAGAATTATACAGAACTATGTATTTTACTATATTTTTTTCTGACCCCATACAGCTTGATAAACTGTTAATGCTCTTTTATCACTAATTATGAAAGTCAAGCAATGTATAGAGCTGTCAGTTGTCTGCATGGGCATGGGATTCCCCTTTTATGTTTACATCCAAACTTTAGCTCACCAACTTACATTGTTCATTCATGTATCTTCATAGTAATGTCTATAATACATGGTACAAGCTGTAATACTAAAAGAGCTCTGATTTTAGCCACTTGCACATATCCAGCTTAAGTAACTTCTCATTTCTTACTCACAGACTTCAGAGAAGAGGTTTTTTTCTGAAGAAATCCCACTTTCTGCCCCTGAAACAACGTTTTCCAGCTCACTTTTAAGGCACAGAAGTTACTATTGGTGGCTGATATCACAGGGCCTCTGCTGCCTGCTGTGACCATGCAGATACTAAAATATGCATCATTTCTTTATCTCATGTTCTCTTTTATTTCAATAGTTCTGTCTCTTCAGTTTAACACAATTCCCAGTTCTTGCTGGTTTATGAGCAGAGTGTGGGAGAACAGCAAAAAATGATGTAATCTATAATATTTCACATGCATTTTACAGATGCAACACAACGGGACAGTGTGAGGTCAGGTCACATCTTTGAAATTGCCTATGTGGGTAGATACACTTGTCTTTTTAGTGCTCCAGATGGCTTGTACGTGATTCAGGAATGCATGTAAATGTAATTCTAGGATTGGAGCTTAAATCATGACTTGAATATATGAATTCTCCTCCATGGTTTGCTAAAATTGATCCCACAGCCTCTAAGTGAATATGCTGGTTTGAAATGGCAGTGCCAGCAGAGAGCCTTCTTAGAAGGGTTTGCATTCTTCTATAATTCAAGAGCTCACTCTTGTTCATTACAACTGAGTTTGTGTTCTGATACTGCAGCATGTTTCTGTTTTGCCTTGTGACGCTGCAGAGTATTTCTAGTAGTACCAGTGGGCTGCTGCCACAGCGAAAGTGTGACTTGCTTACAAATCTCCAAGCATATTTATCATCTATTCATCATTTTTTGTCTCCAGGGAGGTCAAAGACCATCTAAATTATGAACACAGAGTGTTCAACAGTGAAGAATTCCTGAAAACAAGGGCAATTGGAGACCAGCCATTTTACAGAAAGGTAAATGTAATGTTAAATATATTGTGTATCTCCGTGGTTAAGCTGTATTTTAGAATTAATGCCAAATAACAATAGAATGGTCACAGTTTGGCATGTGTGGTGGTGTTGAACCACCAACTTTCACAGAATGCTTTCCAAAACTTCTTTTATTTACTATAAACAGATAAAATAGTAGCCAGCATTTTAGAGAGCAAGGTACTCTGTAATTGCAGAGCAAATTACATGTAGTTCCTCAGGGGTGAGATTAACCTATGGTAGATGGTCAGTTAAGCTACATCTAAATTGAAGCACAGGCACTTGTTCTAATTGTTTGGACCAAAGCCCATACATAGACATGAGTTTTCTCAAGCCTGTGAGCACAGTAGAAGGGAACTCAAATTGAAGGGGTCTGGTACAGGCCACCTGACAAGAAAGATCTATGTTCACAAGCCCTGGTCTTCATGGGGGTACTTTACCACCCTGATCTGTTGGAGGGGCAACACAGCAGGGTATAAGTAATGCATGAGGTACTTGCCACGTGTTGATGGTAACTTCCTTTTCCAAGTGATAGAGGAGCCAGTGAGGGGAGGTGCTGGACCTTGATATCACCAACAGGGAGGGACTGGTGGGGAATGTGAAGCTCAAGGGCAGCATTGGCTGCAGTGACCATGAAATGGTGGAGTTTGAGATACTCAGATCAGTGAGGAAGTGGCACAGCAAGCTCATTGCCCTGGACTTTGGGAAAGCAGTCTTTGGCCTCTTCAGGGATCTGCTTGGTTGAGTACCATGGGATAAAGCCCTGGAGGGAAGAGGAGCCCAAGAAAGCTGGTTAAGATTCAGGGATCGCCTCCTCCAAGCTCAGGACTGATGCATCCTGGCAAAGATGAAATCAGGCAAGAACACCAGGAGGCCTGTGTGGATGAACAAGGAGCTCCTGGACAAACCCAGCACAGAAGGGAAGCATACAGAGAGTGGCAGCAAGGACAGGCAGCCTGGGAGGAATACAGAGAAATTGTCTTGAACAGCCAGGGATCAGGTTAGGACTGGAACTTGTTCTTTAAGGATTCTTCCAACCCAAACCATTCTGGATTCTGTGAAGTACCTGCTTTATCTGCAGCCTGAGCAACAGCACATGGAGTTCTCAATGTCTGCTTTCAGCATGTGATTTTTTTTTTTAAGTGTCATTATTATTAGCCAAATAAAAAGCTCACTTAAATGAAGAAAAATGATTGTTTGGAAGACTGTAACCCTGAACTGAGGGTGTCTGGTCAATACCTGGTTTCTGAAGGGGTTCAGGACATCTTTCTCAGCTTCTTGCACCCTTTGATGTAATTTACATAATAGTTTTTAACAGATAGTTCATTAAGTAGCTTCTTAGTCTAACCAACTGTAAGCCATATGCTGTTATTTAAGCTTCTCAAAAGTAAAGTGTTATTGAGTGTGTCTTCACTTCTTTTTTGGAGACACTATGGCTTGTTTGACAAACCTGTGGGGCAAAGCAAAGGTTTAACAAAGAATGTGAGTACTGCATCTTCCATTTCACATTTGCTTTTAATTACATTCCATGGCTGCATCTGAAAGATGCAGAGGTTTCATCTGCCACTAGAGTTTGGCAGCTGGCTCTCAGGAGTAACTGTTTTACACCTGCCAAGCAGAGCTGTTCATTAACACCAACAGGCTGTGGTTGATAACACCTTTGTTGTTTCCTGGTTTATTCCCAACCTCAAACATATGATAAGAAACATTTCTGAACATCTGTTCAAAGGAGATGTCAGCGTGTGAAGGAAACAGAGAAGCATCTCATGTTACTGAAGCAGTAGCTGCCAAAATTGACAGAATATCTGGCAAGTCAAAGATAAGCTGGTGAATCTTATAGGAAACAGCGTTTGTTGGATAAAGCTTCCAACACAAGCAAACATTCTGGAAAGCAAACAGGAAGAACTAAGAAGAACCTATTAATATGTCATCAGGGAAGAAATTAATGGGAAACGTTCTGATTTCAAATGGCTGGAAATAATGAAACTCTTTTTGGTAGTAGTTTCTAATGCTGTAAATGAAATAGGCAATTTTATGAATTGAAATTTGAAGTTCATTTAAAATTGAGATGTGAACATTTAAGAAGCACTTTGAGCAGTTGATTCGCTGAAATACTAAGTAACATAGTGGCAGGTTTGCTTTCGAGGAAATCTTTAAAGAGAACACAGTATGGGATAGTTACTAGTGGTATCTAGAACTATGTTAGGAGAACTCCAAAGACCATTGGGAAAAACTCAGCTCCTGCAGGTTGTCAGCTCCTGCGCATAGAATTGCCACCGGAATATGCCATCTGCTGGAGAAATCGTTAAAAGCACAAACTTGAATGCTCTTTTACAGGGTATGTTGCAAATGGATTGGTAAGAGGCATCTTGAGTAAGAATGACCTATTTACTTGTGAAATACTTCCATTCATTTCAGAGGACCTCCAGTACTTATGAATCTTTCTCATTTGCTGTTTAAACACATGACAGCAGTACACTGATGTCTGGTCAGTGGGTTTTGGGGGTGGTTTTGTGTTTTTTCAAGGTAACTAAGGTACTTTAAGAAAACTTCTGGGATACATCATTAATCAAAGTAAGTTTTGCATGGTAGCATTCAAAGGTACAACTCTCTTGTCAGTGAGTTTGTAGACGTTGGAGGTTGTATAAGCACAAAGACAGGATTACTGATTAGAATAACACTGTCTCGTGATGAAGTTTCCATTTGTTTTGCTGAACAGATCAGTTTTCTGAATAGTTTATTACAAATGAAACTAAAAAACCCTGTGCTAGAACTGACATTTATGTAGTATCCATGTTGTATTGCCTCAGATCCTAGCTTTCGTCTTGTTTCATTTGCAGTAGTGGATGGTGGCTTTCAACTTTCTCTTTACACTTGGCAATTTGACCTTTTAGGAATGATTTCTGGATGACACCACAACAAATTACCTCAGCAGGGAACAACTTTGGGGTTTACCAGAAGAAAAGATGAGTCACTTCTCTTTTCAGTTTGATGGCATTGTGTGGGTTTAGAGTGCCACAAACTTCTTACTCCAAACCACAGGCAATATTAGCAGTTACTTAGTTAAATACACTGTTAAACCTTTCTGTTTTGCTCAGTAGTCCTCATTTTTTTTAGTTTCATCTTTTGGAGGGCAGTCTGAGAATCCTGTTTGCCATTAAGCATATATCCTGAGAGTACAGAAGGTGAACAGAAGCCGAGTTAGTGTTCTGTTGTTGAAGCTATCAAATACTTTTGGGTTTGTGCTTGCTACATTGGAAGTTCTCAGCTTTGCTTGTGTAAAGGTAATAAAAATGAGCAGAAGATGGTAATAAAACTGTGTTGTGTAATAAAAGATGTCATTAATGATCAACAGTTAACCAGTTTGTGTCTCACAGGTCTTAGAGACCTACATGTTTCACTCTTTTCTTAAAGCTCGTTTGAATAGAAAGATGGATGCTTTTGCTCGAATGGACTTGAGTACCCAGACTGAAGACGACAGGTAAAGTTTTCCCATTCCTTATTCTTGTTTTGAATCTTCTGTTGATATTAGTGATAAAAGTCCTTTTTCTATTGGTATGAGATCAGGTCATCTGTGAATGGGATCGTGACTACTTGGTAGGCTGGTGTCCTCAATATAAAAAGGACGTGGAACTGTAACAAGTCCTGAGGAGGCCATGAGGATGATCAGGGGACTGGAGCACCTCCTGTATGAAGACAGCCTGAGAACATTGGGGCTGTTCAGCCTGGAGAAGAGAAGGCTGCGTGGAGACCTCATAACAGCTTCCAGTGTCTTAAGGGGACTACAAGGATGCTGGAGAGGGACTCTTCATTAGGGACTGTAGTGACAGGACAAGGGGTGATGGGTTCAAACTGAAACAGGGGAAATTCAGGTTAGATATAAGGAAGAATTTTTTTACTTTGAGGGTGGTGAGGCACTGGTACAGGGTGCCCAGGGAAGTTGTGAATACTCCATCCCTGTCAGTGTTCAAGGCCAGGTTGGACAGAGCCTTGGGTGACATGGTTTAGTGTGAGGTGTCCCTGCCTGTGGCAGGGGGTTGGAACTGGGTGATCTTAAGGTCCTTTCCAACCCAAATCATTCTGTGATTCTATGATCCCATGTCTCATTCCAACCATTCTATGATTCTGTGATAATTAAGATGTGAAGGGGTGATATGAACATGTCCAGACACGGCTGCTGAAACTGTAAATTGGTGCTAGATTTATAAATGAATACTATTATACAAAAAAGAAAAACTATGTGAGTATACCGAGTTTTAAACCTGCTTATATGTTATTTTTATTTCTCTCAGATTTAACTTGATGTTTCATACCCCAAGAAGGCTGACTATGGAGAAAATGGCTTCGAAACGATTCAGCCCCCAGTACGTGGTGAGCAGGAGGATGGTGATCAGTATGCCTGATCTGCAGGAGATCACGCTGCCAGAGGTCCCTACCAGAAAATCCTCCCTTCGAAAACTAGAAACAGGAGTTGGTAAGGGAAGAATGAACAAATACAGGGTCTTTCCTGTTGTCTCTTTGGGTGACATTTTCACAGGAGCAGTGTCAGATGATGGGAGGAACTGGTGAGCTGAGGCATTTTGAGCTGGGACCCCTCTGTGTTTCTCCATGCCTGTGGAATCAGTCTGTAGCCTGCTGGAAGTTTTACTGTAGGACAAAAGACTGATTTGTCACAGTAGGATTGATACTGGAGAATTGCTTCCTGAGGCCATAACCATGTTCAGTCCTCACCCACCTTATGTCCAGGTCTCCACTACCTTTAAATATAAGCCTAGCACTTTTAAACAAAGCAAGGCCTACAGGAACTGCATGGTGGGTTTTTTTCCCTTTTTTTATCATGGAATCATAGAATGGTAGAAACATAGAATATGAGGTTGGAGGGGACTTCAAGGATCATCTGGTTCAACCTATATAGTCAAAGCATGACCTAGACTAGATATCTCAGTACCGTGTCCAGCCCAATCTTGAAAGTGTCTAACACTGGGGAATCACCACTTCCCTGGGGAGATGATTCCAATGGCTGATTGTTCTCCTTGTGAAAAATTTCCCTCTTGTGTCCAGTTGGAATCTCCCTAGGGGTAACTTGTGTCCATCACCCCTGGTCTTTTCCATGTGACTCCTTGTAAAGAGGGGAGCCTGTCTTCTTTGTAGCCACCCTTTAAATACTGGAACATGGTGATAAGGTCTCACCTGAGCCTTCTTTTCTCTAGGCTGAACAGACCCAGCTCTCTCAGCCTTTCCTCACACAGCTTCCCAGTCCTTGGATCGTCTTTGTGGTCCTTCTCTGGACCCTCTCCACACCTTTTATTTTAAAGCAGGGAGCAAAACTGAACACAGTATTCCAGGTGTGGCCTGACAAGCTGAGTAGAGTGGGATAATGGCATCTTCATCTCTGCTGGTGGTGCCCTTGTTGGTGGAGCCCAGCATCTTTTCTTACTATTTTTTCCTTTTTGAACTTCTCCAAAGTTGCTATTGCCAGATCAGGGAATACTCTGATGGATATATTTGTGTCCCTACCACAACTGTGATTGAATTTCATGTGATGTGATTGGTTGTTACTGTGATGAGGATTGGTTTTGTTGTTGATGGTATCACTGGTTGTGAAGATATTTGCACTTTAACTCACTGCTTACGCTGACCAGTGTACCTTTTGTTTGCTTTCAGCTGTGAGAATGCCCTCCAAATCAATCAGTACATTCAAAATCCCAGAAATCCACTTTCCTCTGATCTTCCAGTGTGTTCACTCCTACTACACAGACTTCTATAACCACCTCAGCAAAGCTATAAACACCTTAGCACCTGATAACTCTGCACTGCTAGCACGGTACTTCTACCTCCGGGGACTTATTAGCTTGATGCAAGGGAAACTACTCAATGCACTTTCTGACTTTCAGAACTTAGATAAAACAGACTTGAGAATTTTCCCTACGGATCTTGTAAGGAAAATAGTGGAAACCATGGCTCCTGCTGAGCGCTTGCAAGCGGACCGCAAGCCTGAGCTGAAGAAGCTGATAAGTCGAGTGATGGAAAACCAAAGAGAAGTTATGAAAATAGATGACCATGTAAAAAACTTTGAGCTGCCAAAAACTCACATGCAACTGGATGACTTTGTGAAGCGGATCCAGGAATCTGGGATTGTCAAAGACATAGACACTATCCATCGGTTATTTGATGCCCTAACCGTAGGTGAGCGTAAGATCCATTTTTAGTGACCATTTATCTTGGTGCAATGGCAATTTCAAACCTTTCTTTTTATGAACCAAAATAACTTTTTTTTTGTCTCCATTTGTTTTTAATGTTTACTCAGATTTTATGGAACTCTAAAAATTCACAATTTGTGAGAGTTATGGACAGTTTTATTTAAATAGGAAAATTATGGAGGGTAGATATAATGTATACAGGAATATATTGTGTCTTGAATCCACAATAAAGACAAGGAATCAAGGGCACACAATTTACCATTTTTCATGTTGTGTAGGTGAAGTACTTTTGTTATCTGATGGTATGTAGTTCTGCTTTGGCCTAGATTAAAAGTAAAGTGAATACTGGACTGTTGTGATTGCTAATGAAAAATACCTCTGTGTTTGAATCGTAGAATGGTGTGGGTTGGAGTGGACCTTCAGAAGTCATCTACTCCAACCCCCCTGCAATGAGCAGGGACATCATCAACTAGAGCAGGTTGCCCAGAACCACCCATTGTAAATGCAGGAGGTAACATGGCAAGGTTGCAGCCTGTTAAAAATAAACTGGCAAAAGATGGTGCCCAGAGAAGCTGGGGCTGCCCCATCCCTGGCAGTGTTCAAGGCCAGGTTGGACACAGGGGCTTGGAGCAAGCTGCTCTAGTGGAAGGTGTCCCTGCCAGTGGCAGGAGGTTGGAACTGGATGAGCTTTAAGGTCCCTTCCAACCTAAACCATTCTGTCATTCTGTTGAAATCTGGAACTCCAGTAGCTACTGTTAAATTCCTCTTCGATGGTCATCATAGCAAAAGGGAAGTTACGTTTATATCTGATAGAGCTTTCTTCTCTCCTGAATGAGATCCGAATCTTGTGATTAATTTTGAAGAACATAATCTGAGAGTGCTTTTATGAAATACTATTCAGTTCTTTCTGTGCCTGGTTCCTCTGGCACCTCTTGCATTTTGTGGCCACGAAGGGTTAAACATTGGTTGAAACAGGAAGACTTTCTGAAGCCAGAGGTAGCACGTAGCTCACAAGAATTTATGTGTGTTTGAGATTCTGCTGTCCAAACACCTGAATTCTTAGAACAATTAATGACTTTGAATTACTGTTACTGAAGTCTCTAACTGTTACAGCTTTATGTTTTATCCCAGGTTGGTAGGTATGGGATATAGTAGCATTCGACAAAGAGCTGGAAAGTCATAATGAAAAGTAGTCAGTTCACTAGGGAAGCACAAATCCTTTCCCTTTAGCTGACTGAATTTTGGGCATGATTTAATATAGCAAGATTGGCACAACACTTGCTCTCTCCCCCCACAGAGTAGGGTGCATCTGGCATCCTCCCACCGTACTCTGGCGTACCTATGGCATACACTAACTGCAGAGGAATCTTGCTTTGTCTCCTTTAACTGTTTTCCAGGCCTATTTCTTGATAGTTTTTGTGCCTTGCTTACTCATTTTGCTTTTAGAGGCACGTTTTGGAAGTTGTTTTCTTTTTAAAGCTATATTCCTGTGCAAATCTGTATAATAGTTTCTTACAGCAAATGGGTTTTAATATTTCCTTTAGGTCATCAGAAACAAATCGACCCTGAAACATTCCGAGATTTCTACAACTACTGGAAAGAAACTGAAGCAGAAGCTCAAGAGGTGAATCTGCCACCAACAGTAATAGAGCATCTAGATAAAAATGAATGCGTCTACAAGTTATCCTCCTCAGTTAAAACTAACTATGGTGTAGGGAAAATAGCTCTGACCCAGAAGCGCTTGTTCCTTCTGACTGAGGGAGGACGTCCTGGCTATGTCCAGATTGCTGCTTTCAGGGATATTGAGGTGAGTATCAAGTAATTTCTTGTTCTTTTTCATGCCTAGGGCTGTAAACCATGTTCTGTCCGACAATATAACCCATCTCTCAACTTAAAGTTTCAGTAAGGAGTGTAGGAAACACCTCTGGGGTCAGTAACATAAAGTGGTAAGACAAAATCCTGGGTCTGTGGACCAAAAACTTCTGTATTATTGTTTGTTGCATGATGTTTAGTACTTAGATTTTCACAAAACCATCTCTGCTTAACAGTGGTTATGGACAATTGAAATAGAGAAAGTTGCCCTGTAGTGTTGCACCTTACCTTTGATTGCATGGTACATCCTCCTAGTTTTCTGTTTTCCATACCTTTCCAGGATGTTAAAAGCACAACTGTGGCTTTCCTTCTTTTGAGAATACCCACTCTGAGGATTAAAACATTATCTAAAAAAGAAGTCTTTGAAGCTAACCTGAAAACTGAGTGTGATCTCTGGTACCTGATAGTGAAAGAGATGTGGGCTGGAAAGAAAATGGCAGATGATCACAAGGTATAGATATGGGACTTTCTAACTAAACATGTGCTTTCTGTCTGTGTTCCAAATAATTCAAGCATCAATCAGAACTTTGAGATTTCAGCCAACAATAGCTAAGTAATGAACTTACAGAATCATAGAATGGTTTGGGTTGGAAGAGACCTTAAAGCTCATCCAGTTCCAACCCCCTGCCATAGGCAGGGACACCTTCCACTAGAGCAGCTTGCTCCAAGCCCCTGTGTCCAACCTGGCCTTGAACACTGCCAGGGATGGGGCAGCCACAGCTTCTCTGGGCATAATACTTCTGGAATAATTAAAAAGAAATAAAAAAGATACCACATTTAACAATATAGCATTGTTTTTCTCATCTGTTGGCATGGAACTTTTAATTTACTCACTAGTTCTGTGACTGTGTTTCTGAAGTTCACAGTGTGGGAGTAGTGGTCTCACCTTGCTTCAAAATATAATGTATCAAAAGAGTTTTGTCATGCTGGTGCTGTGATGACTGTAGATCCTTTCAACAAATAGAGCAAAAATGCATGCTTCTGCCACAGAAACCTGCAGAAAATGGACCATACAAGCAGGGTTTCCATTTAAACCACATAATTCTTCATGACTGCTGAATTTACTAGTGAAAATGTAGTAATTCAGAGTAATGTATTAACACTGGCTCCTAGCACCCTGCTCCATGACCTTGCTTGGGGATGGAACATGTGATGTTTGACTGAAGTAGCGTGAATTATGCTGCATCTAGTGCTTGTGCTGAGCATGACGTGGGTGTGACATGGAGACTTGTGAGATTGATGAGCAGCAGATTAACTACAGTAAGACTTTTGTCTTTAGGATCCTCAGTATATTCAGCAAGCACTGACAAACGTCCTCCTGATGGATGCAGTGGTTGGCGCCCTGCAGTCCTCCAAAACCATATATGCAGCCTCTAAACTGTCTTACTTTGACAGGATGAAGAATGAAGGTCAGTCACATGGCAGGGCTACAAAGCCTGCTGGGTTTGCATAATCTGTCTCAGCTCTTTCTGTTTATGTTCTGGTTTTCACACTGCAGCAATATAAAAAGATGTTTGACTGCACTTTCACAGATGTAGTTTAGTAAATAGCATTAATAGAAAGCTTAGGGATTTGTTTTTATTCTTCCTGCTGTGCATCTGAACCTTCTGTCTCCATGTTGGATGCTGTGGTTTTGTTTTGGCTGTTTGGACTGCTCGTGTCTTGCATACTTCTGCTACCAGAATGCATACAAATGCTGTTTGGGCTCTCCTGGTCAGCTAATAGAGGGAAAGAAAAGTGAGAGATGTGAATAAATGGTGCAGAATTATTACTTCCTAAGAATTATAGATCGATTTCAAGCTCAAGTGTGCACTTTGTGACCTTTTAAACATCTATTTTAGTGCCTATGATGGTCCCCAAAACAACTTCGGAGACATTAAAGCACAAGATCAATCCCTCAGCTGGTGAGACATTTCCACAGGCAATTGATGTCTTGCTTTATACACCAGGTACAGTGATGTATTACTTGCTTTATGTCAGCCAGCTTTAATTAGCCTCTAAAGCACGTTATCTCCTAACACCTGCTATTGTGACTGCCTCATTTTGTTACATCCTGACATTCTTTTGTTGTGTGTTGCATACTAAACCAGAAAATCATTAAGAAAGAACAGTAATGTTCCGTATTAAGATACTCCAAGGCTTAGCTTCTGCAGTCTTAATTTGTCTTCCAGTGTGTATATGCCTTACAATAGATTGCAGTTATGTTTTATTGTGCCAGTTTCCCATTAAGACTTCAGCCACATTTACTGAGCAGGATGGATGAATGATGCTCACTTTTGATCAGTATTCAGTGTTATTTCTGACCTTTTTGATGGGGGTATTTGATTGAAACACCAAATCAAACACTTGAAATCCCACCCAGACCTACATGCCTGTACTGCTCATTGTACATAGTGTGTGATCTGATGTACTGGTCATGGCATGTAACTTAAGTCCACCCCTTAGAAAACATTGATTTCCTTGTGAACTTTTCTATGATACTTGGCACATTTATATCTGACTAATTCAAAAAGCATTGGAAGAAGAAATAGAAGAAGAGTTAGGGACTGTTTATTGGGTGTGAATTTAGGTAGCAGCCATGATAGTTCTGGAAGGTCCTAACTTGACCTCATAACCTAACTTGTCCTCTGATGTAAGTTTGTATGGAATTCTTAATATTTGGGCAACTTAAGACAAAAGGAGGAAGGTTAGTGGGATTCCAGAGTTAAAGGGGGCAGGAGCAACACTGTGTGAGTGGTGGGGGTTCAGTGGTGCTTGTCCTCCTTTGTGGTATGGAGGCTTCTAAATGGAATGGAGTAGATAAAATGAGTGGATTTATTAGTTGCATTTCGGGGCTTAAAAGCTTTCTTGCATTCCCAGTTAGCCAAGTACTTGGTCAGCAGTGAAAGAGAGTATCTATGCTCTGAAAAATTTGGAAATGTGAGATTAAATGATGAGGTGAGGTCAAGAAATAGTTGAGAACATGCACGAATTCATTGTGAAAACTGGGTCATTCGTGAACTGGTGATGCAAGTTCCACAGCACAGATGGTTTTCATCCCACATTGTCTCCAAAAGTGGTTTCTTTTCTTTTACCTCATCTCCTCGGCTTCATTTCTAGGGCATCTTGACCCTTCAGAAAGACCTGGCAATGCTCATCCAAAACTGTGGTGTGCTTTAAGTGAGGGGAAGGCAGTGGTCTTTGATGCATCTACCTGGTCTATTCAACAGCACTGCTTCAAAATGGGACGCTCGAAACTGGTAAGACTGGTCCACATATTGCACTTGCTGCTTTAGCTTGGTGCTTTTGTGCTTAAGCCTGTATGACCCTGAAACACAGACATTCCTTCAAAGCTATGGAAAGATACTTGAGTTATTTGGGCGTCAGTTAAGATAAAGAAATGGCCATTTTTGAGAAGAAGGGAAGGGAGAGAAAATGAAGCATCACTGGTGAGAAGTGATAGATTGGATATTGGGAGGGCCTGCTGGCCTAATGGTAGGAATGGGTTTCTGGGGCAGGAAGGCAGATTTGAAACAGTTGAGGACAAATCATAGAATGGTTTAGGTTGAAGGGACCGTAAAGCTCATCCAGTTCCAACCCTCTGCCATGGGCAGGAGCACCTTCCACTAGAGCAGGTTGCTCCAAGCCCCTGTGTCCAACCTGGCCTTGAACACTGCCAGGGATGGGGCAGCCACAGCTTCTCTGGGCACCCTGTGCCAGTGCCTCAGCACCCTCGCAGAGAAGAATTTATTCCTTACATCTTACCTAAATCACTAAGAGTAAGAAATTAATATAAAGAGAAGATGAGCATCTATTCCTGAGAATAGATGAAAAATCATCTTTGCTGAAGACCTGGGTACTGGGACAAGGTGTAAGGAAACCAGGTGGGTGATATTGCATGAGAGACTGTGCTCTAAAAGAAGATGACTCAACCAGCAGGTTAAAAAGTGTTGCTTATGAAAGACAACTGAAAAGAATAATTCTTGATGAAAGGGGAACTAGAACTGCAGATGAGTGAAAAACGTGCAAGAAAAGGGACTGGATAGGTCACCAGTGTGAAAGCTGAGGAATGATGCTGTGGATGAGTGTGGACTAGATTCAAAAAGGGAGAGGTAAAGCTGATAATGAAGAGCTGGATGGAGGAAAGGTGGAAGTTCAGGAGAAGAGTCCGGTACTGACCTATTCTAAAGAAGAGAAAGAAGAGAGAAGGAAAGTTTGGAACTGATGGGACTCGGAAGGGAAAGAAAGGACATTCCAGAGACAATAAAGGAGAAGACAGTATTTTCTTAGACACTGTTTCTAACTGAAGTAGGGGCTGTGTTTGTATCAGTTAGGGTGGCTTCTAATCCAGAGGGCAGAAACACAATGACTTCTGTGGTATAGAATCATAGAATAGTTAGGGTTGGAAAGGACCTTAAGATCATCCAGTTCCAACCCCCCTGCCATGGGCAGGGACACCTCACACTAAATCAGTGTCACCCAAGGCTCTGTCCAACCTGGCCTTGAACACTGCCAGGGATGGAGCATTCACAACCTCCCTGGGCAACCCATTCCAGTGCCTCACCACCCTCACAGGAAGGAATTTCTTCCTTATATCCAATCTAAACTTCCCCTGTTTAAGTTTTAACCCGTTACCCCCTGTCCTATCACTACAGTCCCTAATGAAGAGTCCCTCCCCAGCATCCCTGTAGGCCCCAATCCCTATAGGCCCCTGATGCTCTTTGTAACTTCTACTTTGTTTGGGCCAGGAAACCCAGCTTTGAGTCAGTTACCAGGATAAGGCATTAATCCTGTTTACTGGAGGATAAAGTCAGCAGAGATCAGTCCTTTCTCCTTACTTATAGAGCAGAGCAAGGGATGGAATGCTGGAGCTCTGAGCCTTGATCTCTTACTGTAATCACCAGAAAACTGTAACATCTTAATGTAGCCCTTTTCCATGTTACATTAAAGGGTGATTTATCTGCCAGATTTTATTGAATGCTGCTTTTTCTCCCCAGACTTGTATGATCATGGTGGAACAGAGTCAAGTGTGGATTGGTTCTCAAGACTCCAATATTTACATCATCAACACCCACAGTATGTCCTGTAATAAGCAACTAAATGATCATCGTTCCGATGTTACAGACATCGTTGTGGACAAGAAGAATGGAATACCCAGGTATGCTTAGTTACAGTGTTTTCTCCTTAAATATATATATACAGGCAAATATGAAAGATGCCTCTACCACCAGAGGAGTCATGGACATGTGGAGGATCTTCCTGTGTTAAGTAGAAGCCATTTTATGAAGCTAGAACAGCCAGCCTAGAGAATTTGGGTGTCAGTGAGCAGAGGACTAGTTGAAGATCCAAATGATACAGTCAATCCATTCAATTCAATTGTGCTCTCACTGACTGAAACAAAGGCAAAAAGTTAACTCGTGCTTGAAGAAGAGGAAATCAGTGAGTGTTTTTCCTAGATGTTAGAAGGAATGTGTTGTTTGGAACAGAGATGCTTATGCTGCTAACATCAGCCTTCATTTAGCCTGGTTTTGTAGCTCCCATATTGTAGTTGGTAAACTAAGAATTTCCTTTTGGAAGAGAGAGCATTATGTACTTTGGAACAAAGAGGATAAAGGAACGCTTTTCTGGCCAAGGATGAGAATAGCCAGGAATTGGCAGCATCCAGTGCTGAATCAATACAGATGCAGTTTAAAGACACTTCACTTCTGCTTTGAGCACATCATCAACTGGATGTTTGCAGCATGCTTCTGCATTTATCCTGCCTCTTCATAACAAATAATACATTTGTTGTTTTGTCCAGGCAAAATGCTTTTGGTAGCACTGGAAAGAGTGTTGGCTGGAGGCCTTAACCTGTGGTCTACCCATGGGAGCAGCAACTCCAGGCCAGACCAGACCAGACCAGACAGCAGCCATAGCTCTGCCAGTGGGGCAGTGGGTGGAACTGGGTTTAGGGGGAGGTTTGCTTAGGGTTTGGAACCTTCTGAAATAGAAGGACATGGAGCTGCTGGAGTAAGTTCAGAGGAGGCCACGAGGATGATCAAGGGCTGGAGCACCTCCTGTATGAAGACAGGCTGAGAACATGGGGGCTGTTGAGCCTGGGGAAGAGAAGCTGCGTGGAGACCTCGGAGCAGCTTCAAGTGTCTGAAGGGGGCTACAAGGATGCTGGAGAGGGACGCTTCATTAGGGACTGTAGTGACAGGACAAGGGGTGATGGGCTCAAACTGAAACAGGGGAAGTTCAAGTTAGACATAAGGCAGAAGTTCTTCACTGTGAGGATGCTGAGGCACTGGGCCAGGGTGCCCAAAGAAATTGTGAATGCTCCATCCCTGGCAGTGTTCAAGGCCAGGCTGGACAAAGCCTTGGGCTATGTGGTTTAGTGGGAGGTGTCCCTGCACATGTCAGGGGGTTGGAACTGAATGATCTTAAGGCCCTTTCCAAACCATTCTGTGATTCTGTGAGCCAGAGCTGTTGGTTGCTTAAATGAACATTCAGCTGTCTAGAGCCAGCTACTTAGAATAAAGTGAGGGAAGAAGAGAAATTTAGACCCTTCCTAGGCACTTTGGTGGCAGAGGTTGGACATGCTCCTTCCACTCAAGACTCTGGTCACCTTATTTGAAAGACTTGAACCGATCTAATAGTTTACTGTTGAAATAATGCCAGCATCTGGCCTTGAAGCCTTCTGGACTTCAGTCCAGTTTCTGTTAGAAATCATTCCTGTGCTTTACTCTTCCGGTGTCTGAAATGAAGAACATTCATTTGGCTTACTATACGATTGGTTATTTTGCAAGTAACTCTTCTGTGCATGCCCTCTGTTCTGAACCCAAATGGGCACTGGACTATTGTTGTTACTCTTTAATCTGTGCCAACAGTGATGCATACTCAAGCAGTTTAGATGGAACAGTGATTGCTTGGAACATCAGCACTCTGAAAGTTAACCGTGTCTTCCAGCTGCCCTGCCAAAATCTCACTTCTATCAAGCTTCATAATGACCAGCTGTGGTGCTGTAAGTTCATTCCTCAAATAGTAAAAGCCATAAAGTACATCTTCTCATAACACACTGTTTTATTGGACAGAACAATGCATTGATCTCAAAGTCATGTGTACATGATGTTCTTCCCCCATTCTCTGCATCATCTGTTTAAGCAGCATTTTGTAGATAAGGTTTCCAAAACTCACAGATGGCAACTCCAGGTTGCCCAGAGAAGCTGTGGCTTCCCCATCCCTGGCAGTGTTCAAGGCCAGGTTGGACACAAGGGCTTGGAGCAAGCTGCTCTAGTGGGAGTGTCCCTGCCTGTGACAGGGGTTGGAACTGGATGAGCTTTAAGGTCCCTTCCAACCCAAACCATTCCATGATTTTCAGTACTGCCATACACAGGAACCTGGATCCAAACATAACAGAGCAGCAGCTAAAGCCTTGGGAAGTGCCTGGTCCTGCTATGGGCAGCAGTGGTGTTGCTGTGCTGGGTTTAACTTCAGCCCTGTTAACTTCATAGCACAGACACTTGGTCTCTGTTCTACAGATGAAGACAATTGTGTACTTGAGAACCCAAGTATGAGATCCTAATTTTAAGGAGTTTATTTCTTCTCCTCTCATCATTTCTGGGCTCTTAAGCTGACAGAACCACAGAACAACAACCAGCATTTGGAGAAAGAGCAGACCTAAAAACTAGGTGCTGGTGAAAACCAGGCAGAAGGACCTCAAAGATTTCACTGCTGATTAAGAAACAAGACAGTTGTTAGATGCATTCATTCTAGTTTGTCTTTTTTCTCCACAGTTTCTAAAGTTGGAGGAAATAGTTACTTCTGTTACTAACTCTTTGTCTTTAATCTTGAAGGTACTGGAAGTTGCATACTCGTAGTGTCAACACATGAATTTCAACTACAGCTGAAAATTGAGCATCACCTGAAGGATGTGTGCTCCTATTTCCTTTGCTTCCAGCTCTTTCTCGAGGTATTCTATTTAAACTGCTAATAGAGTTTGAAGGAAGCATTACAAGCCATAGTTACTTGCTACAATATACTTCCTGTCAGCTGCGCTCATGTTAAATGTCTCTTTCCTTGCTTTAGAGAGATGAAGTGTGGGCGTCTTACTCAGGGAGTAGTGACCTGTATATTTGGAACACCAAAGACTTCTCAAGTCCACCTCAAAAGATTCATCTTCAGGACTGCTCTGAGATCACTTGTATGATAAGAGTTAAAAATCAGGTGAGAGACATTTGGACTGGTTTAAATGTTGTGGGATTCTTTACTAAAGACCAGGTTGGATGGGGCTTGGAGCAACCTGCTCTAGTGGAAGGTGTCCCTTCTAGTGGAACCAGATGAGCTTTAAGTTCCCTTCCAACCCAAACCACTCTGGGATTCTATGATACTTAAGAACTTTGTTCCTTTCCTCTTCCACTTATTCCTCACTCCGCTCCACTTAACTGACACTGAAGTCCACCTCGTAGATACAAAAGGAACAAGTGGACAGTCTCCCTGTGTGATCCATCTTCTGAGCCTGAGGGTTCATCTTTCAGTTCAGCAGCCTCAGTTGTCCAAGGGGGAGCCTGAAGTCTGTGGTCCTGGGAGCACCCGTGCTCCTCTTCTACACAGCACTGCACTTACTGGGAATGAGCTTGCAGCCTGGTAAAGAGTAAAAGCATTGGTGGGTTTGCCTGCTACAGGCTTGAAGTGCACCTCTGCCTCAGGTTTCTTATCTATTTTTGGCCCCATTCTCTGTGGCTCTGATTTCATTCTGAACTTGCTGGTGCCACAGTTTCCTGTATTAGCAGGTTCCAGAAGTTCACTGCCAGCCATGTTACAGAGAAGTACTTTAACTGAAGCTGGACTCTTGCTGGTTTCCCTCACTTCTCTCTTGTGGGATGTGTTAAACAGTGGTTCTACATTTACTTCTCTGCCCTTCTGTGATCTTGTAGACCTCGCTGTGATTCTCCTTAGCTGCCTTCCCTCCAGCCTATGGAATCCTGGTGTTTCCATCTCTGCTCATATGGTAACTGTTCCTTTCTTTAGGGTTTTAGTTACTCTTCCCTGGGTTTCCTCTGCTCTTGCAACACCCAGCACTCGAGGTATAGGCACATTGTGGTTAGTACAGTGGGAAAGTGACGCCTTCTGCCTTATTCTCTGCACTGGATGTGTAGAAGCAGAGGCAAAAGGAGTCACCAAGGCAAAATTGGGCAGGAATCTGACAGATGTAGACATCACCATGTACACAGGAACTTCCCAGTATTCCCTTTTCCAGCCCTCACTATATCAATGTAGAACACAGAACTCCTCCACTGTGTCCTAGACTGAAAAGTAAAGCAGTACAAGTGATTGTGGCCTGGTTTCTGTTTCTCCTCCAGATGTGGGTTGGCAGCAGTGCAAGGCTGCAGGGCAAAAGCAAAGGGAAGATCTATGTGGTCAGTGCTGAGAAGAAGACTGTGGAGAAGGAGCTGGTTGGGCACGCGGACACGGTGAGGGCCCTGTGCTCAGCAGAGGACAGATACGTCCTCAGTGGCTCTGGAAGGGAAGAAGGGAAGATTGCCATTTGGAAAGCTGAGTAGTTAAGCTATCCCAACTCCATCTGCCTGTCTGGAAGAAGGGAAGTCCTCAGGCTGTGTTGACTCCAGCATTTTGCATGTATTTCAACCCGTTGGCAGTGTTATTCTGTATTTATTGAGTTAGTTTAGTCCCTACATTGCTGTAGGAAATGGCAATAGAATCTCTCCTCACACCTTGTGCTGCTCCTGCACATTGGATAAAGAAAGGGAAATGTGAAAAGAGGGATGTTTGGCTTTAAACTTGGCTTGTGGTGCTGGGAAGGGTTGGGGTTAGAGGCCAGACTGAAGCCAGCTCAGTAATTCCACTGGAGCTCTTCCTGGGCAGTGCATGGAATGCCTAAAAACTGGGATTCAATACTCCCTCTACAGCCTGGGATAGCTGGAAATGGTCACTGAAAAGAGTATGTATGTATGTGTATGGTGATGTATTTGAGATGTAGACACTGACAGGCTCTCCCTGACAGCACTGCAAGCTCCCTGCTGCTGAAACAAGACCCTGGGATGCTCCTAATGCTGTTTTACCTTTTAAACTTGGTTTTCCTTCCAGAACAGCACACAGCACTTGGCATTTGCAAGTTTGTGCAGCTGAGCTTTAGGGATGTTTCATCTGTACCACTTATTTATTTCATTGCCATGTATATTATATATTATACGTGCTTTTGGAAGCAACCAAGAAACCTCTGCCACTCCTCCCTTCAGTTCCTGGCATCAGAGGAACTGCTGCTACTTTATGTAGAACCCATGGAGTCCTCAGATTACTCCTTAGTTACTGAAACAAGCATCATCCCATTGCAGCCTTGAGGATTCCGAGCAGCATTCCCGAAATCACTTCCTGCTGTACATTGTTTTCTCCATTCATGACCATTACCTACAAGTGAACCAATGCAGAAGAGCTGTATGTGTGTTATCAGTGCTGAGTAAAGTGAGATACAATATTTAAGATACTGTAAATAGAAGGAACAAATGGGCTGCTCCTGTCGGTGGAGATGGACCAGTGCAGGCCCAATACAAGTGTAAACTACTGGAACTACTGTGTGAAGTCTTAACTCTTCCAATGTACTGATGAAAGGTTTTATCATAGGATGATAACTGAAGTTTTATATCTCTAGTTGTTTTATTGTCAATGTAAGGACATTAAACACTACATTGACCTGTCTTCTCTGTCCTCTGTTCCTTTGTCACTCAAGGAATGTCGATCCTGTTGATCCAGGAATGATGATTTTTAGCCCTAATCCCACCCTCTCTGTGTGCTGTGGAGAGCAGTTGCCCGTTTCCTTTCTCTCTACACATTCTCCTTTCTAAAACCAGCTTCTGCTGGTGATTTATCCTCCTGGCTGTGGCTTCCAGGTTCCTCATTTCCTCCCTGGTGACATGGAATCATTCACACACACACAAGCGCTGTGCAGGAGTGTCACTTGCTGCAGGTGACCCCAGTGCCACCAACCTGCCACTGCCTGGTGTGTCCTTCATTCCTGACAGCCTTTAGACCTGGGTTTGCTTCTCCATGGGTTTGTACCCAGCTGGTGGAAACGGGAGGTGACAGAGCTGAAAATGGCCATGTTTATGGCCATTAACAGACTCAAAAGGAATGTGTTGAATAGGAATGTGATCTTGGGCACAAGCCTTTGCCTGTGAGGGTGCTGAGGCGCTGGCACAGGGTGCCCAAAGAAGCTGTGGCTGCCCCATCCCTGGCAGTGTTCAAGGCCAGGTTGGACACAGGGGCTTGGAGCAAGCTGCTCTAGTGGAAGGTGTCCCTGCCTGTGGCAGGGGTTGGAACTGGATGAGCTTTAAGGTCCCTTCCCTATTCTATGAGTCCATCATTCATCGAGTGTTGCCTCCTTTATAAAACGCTGCTTTCTTTAGCACCAGCTGTTGAACACCAGGGGATAGGGGAAGTCTTTCACCACATCAGACCAGACCATGAGATACAAACATCCCTCAACACTAACCCATCCCTGGGGCAGGAGGACCAGCAATTCCAACCCAGCTGGTGTGAGGAGCAGTGGTTTGTCCCTCCTGGAGCCTCAGGTACGTGCTCACACATTGCAGCTTTGCTTCAGGTTAGAGCTATGGAGACGAACCTGCAGGAACAGCGCAGTGGGGTTTGGGTCAGGTTCCAGTTCCACCTTGATGATGGGAAGGTGCAGGGGAAGGGATGCACAGATTCCCTGTGGTCCTCATTGCTCCTCTGCTCCAAGTCCTCTGGGGGCTGATCCTGATGATACTTGTGACTTCCATGTTCTCATCTCTCTGTTGTTTCACCCTGGGGTGAGCTCTTTGAGGCCATTGTGGTTGTGCCCATGCAATGCTTTGCATGGGGCTGTGCTGGCCCATGGGAAGGTCTCCTGCAGCTCAGGATGCTGGAAACTGGCACTTGGATGGGGTAAAACTATTGAGGCCTTTTGTTACAAAGCAGCTTTGTTGGGGCTCAAACAAGGCTGCAGTGGGGAGGGTTTAAGCTCTGAAGGTTTTCACTCGCAGCCCAGAAAGCCAGCCGTATCCTGGGCTGCATCCAAAGGAACATGACCAGCAGGTCAAAGGAGGTGATCCTGCCCCTCTGCTCTGCTCTTGTGAGACCTCACCTGGAGTATTGTGTGCAGTTCTGGTGTCCTCAGCATATAAAGGACATGGAACTGTTGGAACAAGTCCAGAGGAGGCCACGAGGATGATCAGGGGACTGGAGCACCTCCTGTATGAAGACAGGCTGAGAAAGTTGGGGCTGTTCAGCCTGGAGAAGAGAAGGCTGCGTGGAGACCTCAGAGCAGCTTCCAGTATCTGAAGGGGGCCTATAGGGATGCTGGGGAGGGACTCTTCATTAGGGACTGTAGTGATAGCACAAGGGGTAACGGGTTAAAACTTAAACAGGGGAAGTTTAGATTGGATATAAGGAAGAACTTTACAGTAAAGAGGCACTGGAATGGGTTGCCCAAGGAAGCTGTGAATGCTCCATCCCTGGCAGTGTTCAAGGCCAGGCTGGCCAGAGCCTTGGGTGACATGGTTTAGTGTGAGGTGTCCCTGCCCATGGCAGGGGGTTGGAACCGGATGATCTCAAGGTCCTTTCCAACCCAAACCATTCTGTGATTCTATGATTCTGTCTGAGGTTGTCTCTCTCAGACCATGGTTGCAGGCTGCATGTGAACAGGACCCGAGGTTTACACGAGGCCCAACCAGAGCCCCTGCAGCCAGCAGGGAGCTGCTCTGGGTGTAAGGCAGGGGTTGTGTTGTGTGACGCTCCCATTGGTGATGAGAAGGTCGAGAGCCTCTGCGTAAGGATGAAGGGGAAGGCGAATAAAGCCGATGCTGTTGTGGGAGTTCACTGAGCCAGGGGAGCCCCACGTGGAGCCCTGTGTGTGCAGCTGTCACCTCAATAGCAGGAGGACATCAGACCATAAAGGGGTGTCCCGAGAAAGGCCTCGAGGGCAAAGACTTGTGAGGGGCAGCTGAGGGTGACCCCATCACTGCCTACACCTTCCTCAAGGGGGGCACTGGAGGGAGGCGCTGATCTCTCTGGTGACCAGCGATGGGACGCAGGAAATGGGATGGAGCTGGAACAGGGGAAGTGCAGATGGGACATCAGGAAAAGCTTCTTCATGGAGGGGGTCGGTCGCTGGAACAGGCTCCCCGGGGACGTGGTCACAGCACCGAGTCAGAAGTGAAGGAGCATGTGGTTGATTCTCTGTGCTGCACGGTTCAGTTTTAGGTAGCCCTGTGAGGGGCAGGGGATTTGGGCTCCATGGTCCTTATGGGTCCCTTCCCACTGGAGCTGTTCTGTGCCTCAGACCAAGGGATGGCAGCGTTTGTTTGATGCCAGGAATAACCCAGCTGCAGCCAGGAGCTGCTCGGGAAGCGAGGCTGTGTATGGAGGTAGGAAACAGCCCCTTCCCCTGCCTCCACCCGGCCCCCATGGGCTGCTGTGGGTGTATGCACAGGCCAAGGCCCCTTCTCCTCCAGCACAGATTGAATCTGCCTGTTGCTGCCAGCTCTTCAGAGGGGATGAAGCAAACCCCATCCTCACCCCTCCAGGAATCACTTCCCTCAGTTGCTGTTTCTGCCTCGGTTTCCAGCTGTGTCGCGCTGATGTGGGTCCCAGCTGCTGCTTGGGGGCAGAGGACAGAGCAGGACGTGACCTATGGATTGCCCCCCATGTCTGCCTCTTCCCCAAAGGTGCCTTACCCCAGTGCCTCAGCACACGTCCCCTTTGTGCCACCCTGGGTGCCAGAACAAATCAATGCTGCTTGGCACCACTGCAGCTCCCAGGGCCACAAAAGGAGCCAAACGCTGCCCTTGGCTGCAGTATTGGGGCCCTGTCCTGGTGCACCATGGCTGTGTCCCTCCAGGGCTGGTTCCCTGCTGTGTGCTTGCTCCCTGCCCCTTTTTGGGGTGTGAAGAGCGGCCCCGTGCGTGGGACCCCAGCTCGATAGTGTTTGTGCTCTCACCATCGTTCAGGTGGTGGACAAGGGATGAACATGGAGATGAGCCGGGGATGGACATGGATGAAAGCCCCCGCAGGCACATCCCATGTCCCTGGTGAGCTCTGGGCTCATGCGTGCGCTGTGCAGCCAGGCTGGAGCTGATGGGGAGCGGGTCTGGGAGTGCTGCCTGCATGGGCACAGCCATGCAGGGTGTGCAGGGGGTCTGATCCTGTGGGACACAGCGCATTGGGGTGCTCAGCAGAGCAGCAGCAGCCATGCAGAGGTGGGACGAGCAGCCATTGGGTTTCCTCTGTAAACACCTCACAGCAGCCCTTGGCAACAGGCGCTCTTACAGCCCCTTCCAGTGCTGAGGGCTCATGGTGTCCATGGGGACCAGATGCCAGCCATGCCCTCAGGATGGGAGCAATGCCCCTGTGGCTGCTGCAGACCCTGAGGGATGCAGGGACTGCCCTATCCCAGTGTTCAAGGCCAGGCTGGACACGGGGGCTTGGAGCAAGCTGCTCTAGTGGAAGGTGTCCCTGCCCAACTGGATGAGCTTTACGGTCCCTTCCAACCCAAACCCTGCACTTCACTTGTGCCAGGAGAACACAGGGATGTCAGGGCCATCTCTGTCCCTTAACTCCCTCTTTACTCCCTCCTTTACTCCACTCTGGGGTGAGCTTCTGCAGGGTTTGTGAACTGTGACACCCACGTCAGTTCACACCCAGGAGGGGCACCGGCTCCCTCCTCACCTCCAGCACAGGGCCAGGAGCCACCAGCTCTTACTGAAATGTTTATTAAGATCGAACTCCAGAACAAGGGAGCGAACACAATGCGTGTGTGGAGCAGAACGGTTCTACATCGATTCCTCCTCTCTATGCAGACATGAATAAACCAAGTCGAGAGTATACAAAAAACCCAAAGAACAGAAAGTGCAGAACACAATAACCCAGTTCTCATGCAACAAATCGCCTTCCTCTCTTCACTTCCAAACAGAAAATAAGCTCAACAGTGTCAAAAGCAACATCACCCATACATTGATGCCCTCAACGCACTCAAACATTCATCTGTGACATTACTTTGCTTTATCCCTTTTTCCTCGGAAAACAACAGTATGTGTTTAACACATGCTTATAAACATTGCTAAACTCAGCAAGAGCTAGTATAGTGCCCCAACTTAATAAGTTGATAAAACAGTAGTTGTCATATGGCCAGTTCTCAAAGGAACTAAATATTCTCTTCTTTTTTTTAATCTTTTTTTTTTTTAAGCCTTTTTTAGTTCATTTCCCCGCTATGAGATGCCTAAAATGCAGCTTGCTATGAACAGGAGGCATTTCAAAGGAGCTGGTCACTGGGCTACCCGAAGGGTTTGGTGTCTGTGTAACAGCAGAAGTGATGATCAATCAGATTTGGAGCTGCCAATTGGTTGAGTAAGAAGTCTTGTTTTTTTGGAGGTATTTATGGCAATTTGGGTACCACTGAGGACTGAGCAGGTGCAAATAAGGTGATGCCTCGTTGGGCTGAACCATCCCAGTGGATGTTGAAGTCCAGATTTCAGCTTAATTTAAGTAACAAATGCATCAGAGCATGGCAAATGGAGCCATGTCCTGGGGTTTGCTCAAGTTTTAGCAGTCTAGAGGGCATCAGAAGCCTCTTCATTGTAGCAGATGCTCTTGTCCCTCTAGGTACCACTCGAGGTCCATTGTGCTCCCTGGGCTTAGGGAATGTGATGTTGAACCTGTGAGAGCCACAGGGGTGAGGAACCAAACAGAACTGGTTCTGCAGGACACGGTCTCAATTTAACTTACAGGGAAACCTGGAAGAGCCCATGAGCAGATCACATCATGAAAAGGCAACTGACCCTTTTTGTTCCCATCTAACACCATCTCCTAAGTGTCCAAGCTCCAGCTGAGGTTCTGCAGCTCATCCCCATGGCTCCTTCTGGCTGCAACACGAGAAACAGAGACCTTTGTGTAGCACCACAAAATGACCAGTTTGGACTTTACAAACGTTCAGCTTCGTCGTTTAAGGAAGAACAAAAGAGGCAGAGGAGGCTCTGGCCCCATAAAGACTCTGCAAAGAAAAACACAATTTGGTTATTTCTCCTACACAGTCGTCACTAACGTTTTCCTGTGCAACATTTGGTGTTTGTTACATTTATTTGGCCTTTTACAAAGGAAACAAGGACAAACCAGCTGCAAAGAAACTCTTCCACAAATAGACAGTCCAGGTGCTGAAGCTGCTACATGTGCTTGGATACCATGCAGGAGTTGAGTTGCTTAGATAGGATACGTATTTAGAGCTGAGCTCGTCTCGCATCAGAATGGGATGAGGAAAACCTGAAGGAACTCAGTTCAGAACATGGTGAGGACAGTGATGAGCACACGAGCACTGAAGGTATTTTGGCCAGAGCAGTGTGTATGTAAAGGTACCTACACCCAGATACACACACACCTTAAAACCCCAACCAACCCTCAGTGGTTGAACTGCAACTCATTGCAAGGACGGAGCAGTGGAGTGGCAGCAACCTGGTTACATCATTGAGACCATGACTGACTACCAGAAATGAATGAATCCTGAGCCCTGAATTCCCCTCCTGCCCAGGAACACTCTGTGCTCCTCCCCACCTTACTCATAAACGGAACCTCAACCCACATGGCCACAACATCCCACTGCTGTAGTGATGGATGCTGGAGGAGGACCCAGCTCATCATGAGCTGATGATGGATGGATGCATCTAATGATGGAACTGAGGTTTTAATGAGGTACCTGGCACCAATCACTGTTTCTGCTGCTGTCGTTCCACGTGCTGAGGGGTTCAGATCAGATGGGAGAGGAATGAGGAAGCCTCAGCCCTCACTTCCATGCTTCTGTGGAAAACCTCACACATCATCATCACAGGGTTCGGGTTCCAGCATCAGCACTGGTTACAAACCCCAGAGGCTGAACTTGCAGCTACCTCCTTCCCAGCCCACCACACTGGGAATATCTTAGTCCATAAAGGCTCAAGTGAAAGAGGAAAGGACAGGGTGTGTTTCAAGAAGCACGAACCTCCATTGGATTTACTGCCTTCCTCCTTTCTGATGACGAACAACCCACATCCTTCCATAAATGCTCATTTCAGCACTAGCAAACCACCAGATCCATGTCATTAAAAGGCTATTCAGGTAATAAATCTCTTTGAAAGCCACCTAACCAGCAGGAAGAGAAACATTCCTAAGAAATTATTGCTCTGGAGCCTGAAATTGCCATCCACAACCAGCACAGATCCCACTGGACTCCTGCAATAACCCACCAGTGCAAATCCATGCTATGCTTTGCTGAGGGGTTGAAGTCTGAGCTTCTCTGCTCTCATGTGAAGTATCTACCTCTGATGTGCAGCTTAGTGCTCCCAGCACTTGAGAATCCGAGCACTGATGGTGTCTCATGTTGTGCATCACCAGCACTGCAGCAGAATGTGTTAAAGCTGTTGACAGCACAGAGCAACACAGAATGAAGCCACCAAACCTTGAGAGCCTACTGCAGTAAAGGGATGGAGCACGTGGGATCAATGTGATTCTACAGTAATACAAACTAAAAGTGATGCTTATTGTCCCCAGGAATAAATAAAAGCCACTTCAAATCTCTCTTCCCACAACTTCTGCAACAAACAGATAAAATCCTACTTTATACCTTTTGATCATGACCAAAAAATGAATGATTTTGGTATCAAAAGACAAGGTAAGGGACACAGGAAGAACTAAATCATGGCCCACTCTACCTGAGAAGTGCTGGGGATAGGAAGAGAACTCAAATTCAAGCAGAACATTGTTGGGGAGGCTCTCTGGAGGCCTCCCTGGCAGACACAGTGCAGGCAGTGTGGTGGTTCCATGGCCATGGGACAGGAGGAGACACTTTGGCTCCTTCTTCTGGCAATACAAATGCTTCAGCATGTTTACAATGAATAATGATTTCCTTCAGCCTTACAGGGGGGTGAAGCAGAGCTTCCTGCTCCACAGCAGCGTGCATCCATGTATTCTGTTACAAACAGCAATTAAACTGCCCCACAAACAAGGATTAACATCCACTTCTTAGCCATGAGGCAATGCCAAATGCTGGCTGGGACAAAGCTGGCCCTACCTCTGATTGAGAACCTCTGGGTTGGAAACATCCTTCCCCTGGCTGAGACAGCTGAATAAACGTGTGTGAGCTCACCCCCAAACGGTTTCACTGTCCCTCTGCTGGGTGTGGAAAGAGAGGGAGCTTCAGCTTCCCCTCTGCAGCAAGACCTTGGTCAGCTCAATGGTGCTGGGAAGGAAATCCTGGCTGAGGAAGGTGCCATGTGGAGTAAATGGTGATTGGAAACCACGCTGCTCCATGAAACTCGCTGGGGAAAAGGGTAAGGCTGGCACTGGTCAGAAGATGCAGAGGTTTAAACTGTAGAAGAACCAGAAACAGAGGTTAAAACAGGGAGGATTTGACAGTGCTCACTGCAACAAAAGCAGAATCTTCAAGGAGCTTCAAATATAAAGTATTAAAGCCACTTAAAGATGTCTAACTCAGTGTGTGTTTTACACTAATGCCAGTTATAGGGTGAATCGCAACCTGTTCTATATGAACATCACCAGGATATATATTAAATGCAACTGAGATGATCAAGTTCACGGCAGAAGTTCAGTTGAAGTGTTTCTCACAACTGATTTCTTCCAGGTCTCATGTTCTTCAGTAGTATCACTCCCCTGTCTGAACACAGGTCACAGTATGTGTTCTACATAGAAAACAGTCACCTTAAAGACAAAAAAGACTTCCTCAAGATACTTGGAAAACCAAACAACCCCTAAATCCTGGAGGATTATGTGTACTTCAGTGCTGGGTGACTGCACCAGCCTAAAACCAACATTGTCCTCTGTGACAGAACAGGACATCAGCACCGAAAGCCTTCAGCTAAGAAAGCCATGGATGCTACCAGGCATCCATGTCAATGATGTTGGCCAAGACTGAGCTCTAACTTCAACCACACGGCTCTTCAATCCACTGACAATTCAAGTAATCTGTTAAAAACTGCTTTTCTGTGTGAAAGGGATGACTCTACTGCAGCATCACCTACACAAGCCTGTTGAAGCAGTGCAGTATGAGAAGTCTGAGGCAGCAGAAGGCTTACAACGAGCTGTGATTTGTCTGTTTAGCACATGGATTAAGTGCAGCCCATGGGACCGTGTGGGAATGAGTAAAAACAGCATCACAAACACTGCTCAGAAGACAACAAATGGAAGTTTGGTTTCTGAAGTTGCTTTAGATGGCTGCTGGATCACTAAGCTGTGGCTGCCCATGGACTGGGGCACCCTGCTGGGGATCCAAGAGCTATTTTGAACCAGATTTGCACAACTTTTTCAAGCTCTTCACAGAACAAAGGTCTTTGCACTGCAGCTATGTCCTGAATCAAGGAAGGGGACGCGAAGGTTGCGCTGATGACATTGGGACAGCAGCTCTGAAGAGCCTAAGACTCCTCCAACACAAGGATGTGAACAGCAACACATGGACTGAATTTTAAGGCCTAAAAGCTGTTTCTCATACAGATTTTGATACACCCAGACTATGCCATAACGTGACGGAGGTAGGCCTTGGGTTTACCTTGTACTGACACCGTGCCTTTACCTTGGCTGCTGCGCTCCCAGCCAGGAGGTTAAAGGATCAAAGTGCAATTAAGCAGTGACTTCCTTTCCCTATGAAAGAGAATCCACATGCCCTCTCCCATGAAACTGACCCCAGAGATGCCCTTTCTCCGTGGCAGCTTCCTCCAGAGATGATCAGGTTTAAATGCCAAGTTCACCAGCGCACAAACCCCCCAGCTAAACATTGTCACAGCATATTCCAATGACATTCATAATATGCAGCACTTGTGATAAGAACCTGTGAGTGCTGATCACCTCTCCCCGCTGCTGCTCCTTCAGTCTACAGCTGACATCAAGCACTCAGCATCACCCTCTCTTGACAAGCAGCAGACCTGGGAGCTGTTGTTAACAGTGTGACTAAAGAATTCACAGCAGTTTCTTAGAAACTGCAGTAATTGCTTTTGTTTTGCTTGAAAATAACAGCAAAGAAACCCATTCTTTGTCATTGCACTAATAAACCCCATGAAGTCTAAAATGAATATTAAACAACTGTCGCTGTCAGACCGATACTATCATGCTCATGGAAAGAAATGGATCGAGATGTCAAAGCATTTTGATTGAGCTGTTACACGAGTGAAACCTGAAATGGTCAGACAAGAAAAGGTAGCAAGAGACTAAGTTGAGAGAGCTTCCATTTTCAGTTAAAAACAGCTGAAAACTTCATTTTTTCTAACAGCTAACTGTATACACTGTGAGTCTCATGCAGGTTAATAAAACTTACTCGAAATCTAAATGTATCCTTAATAAAAAAGTGTTCAGAGATGACGTTTCTAAGCTGGAGAGAAAGCAATCGGCGCCACAGCTACAGCTTCAAACCTAGATGAAGGACTACAGGATTTCATTTACATGTTTGCACAAAACTGCCTTTTCGTTTTCAGCTACAAGTAGTGAAGATCCAAATTTGCTCTCCTGGAAAAGAAAAACCCAACCTCAAGTCCTCGATCCTGCACCTGCAACTCCTTGGAATGTGGTGAAGGAGCAGCGGTGGCCTCACACGGCTGACTCGCCCTCCAGCCCTGCCGCAGACTCTCCTTTGCGTGTGAGCTTCAGCACGGGCGGCTTCTCGGTGCTCGTGCCGTTGGCCTCGGTTGGCTTTGGAGGATCAAGTCCCTTCTGCTCTTCCTTTGGCTCCTCGTTGACTTCAGGGTAAATCACCAAGAAGGTGGCTGTCAAAAACCCCAGGAAGGATCCCACCGAAGCCACCACAGGAATGACCCTGACGGTGCCGACCGCGTCCACCACGCCACCGAGCGCGGAGGCCACGAGGATCTGGGAGATGTAAACCTGACAGGACAGAATGGCGCAGTCTATGCCGAAGCCGCGCTTGGAGTTCCCGGGGCTGTGGTGGATGTACTGGAAGGAGACAAGAAACATGTTTAGGAGGGAAAACAATGGATGAGGTTAAACCAAGTACCTACACAGTACAATCGTCCTCAAGTGGTCATCTTTGTGCCACCCTTGTGCAACATCCAGAGCAACAGCCTCCTTATCTACTTAGCATTGACCTCCTCATCTCGCACCAAGAGGCAGATATTTACTGGGGCACAACTAGCATGAATTGGCTTCAAGATTAGGTTTTGTAAAAGGAATTTACATTAAAGAGTTGGTAGAAATTGTTTTTATGATTCTAAAAAGGAATCCCCATCCAAATGCAGGAACGTGTTAAAACAAATGCTCCTCCTGGAATCTGTAATCCAAATGGAACAGTGCTAAAGAGGTGAAAAAAACCATGTTCTTGTTTCCAGCAGAATCAGTTTGTCTTCCATCTCCCCAAACTTATAGCTGCACTTCCAGATTCACCTCAGTATCTAAGACTGTGAAAAAACTGAGTGATGCTAACATAACACATCAGAAACAGTAGTAACATCTAGGTATATAATACATACTCCAGTAGCTATTTAATCTCTCTTCATCTATCATATGCACCCCAAATCTTGTTATACCTCAGCACAGGGTTCAGCAATCATGACCCCACTGAGCCAACTTGATGCTAACAGCACCTGATTTAAGCAGCAGCTCTCGTTTGGTTGAAGATGATTCTACCCCCTCTACTCTGCTCTTCAGAGACCCTTCTGAAGCACGTAAGAAGGACATGGAGCTGTTGGAGCAAGTCCAGAGGAGGTCACGAGGATGATCAGGGGCTGGAGTAGCTCCCATATGGAGACAGGCTGAGAAAGTTGGGGCTGTTCAGCCTGGAGAAGAGAAGCTGTGTGGAGACCTCAGAGCAGCTTCCAGTGTCTGAAGGGGGGCTATAGGGATGCTGGGGAGGGACTCTTCATTAGGGACTGTAGTGATAATGACAAGGGGTGATGGGTTCAAACTGAAACAGGGAAGTTCAGGTTAGATATAAGGCAGAAGTTCTTTACTGTGAGGGTGCTGAGGCACTGGAGCAGGGTGCCCAAAGAAATTGTGAATGCTTCATCCCTGGCAGTGTTCAAGGCCAGGTTGGACAGAGCCTTGAAAACATTCCACGTACCTGTTTAATATCATGGTATTGTCCCAGAAGTGCATAGGGGCAGTAGGAGATGCTCATGGAGACTATTCCCATAGTGCTGATCATTATCATGGTGACGTACACATTGGGGAATATAGCCATCACTGCAGTGCCAACACAGAAACCCAGCGTGCCCAGGATGTAGATCACTTTTATACTAAGGTCGTAGTTGTCCAAGTATTTCTGCAACAAGGCTGTGGAGATGAAAAATGAAACATAAAAATCAGTTTACTCAGAGAAGTTCTATGGTATTGATTGTGTATTGACAGGTAGATATGCTGTTTAGGACTAGGGAATAAATGAGCTCAGAGACTTGCCTTCAAGTCTGAGGCAGAACAAAATGCTTTGAAATTCAAACATACCATGGTTCACTCAGTCCACCTTGCCTGTTTATGAACTTTATCAGTGCAAATACACTCTGAGCACAGGTTCTGTTTCTAATGCAAACACTTCTCCTAAGCAAAGCAATCGGGTAGTTGATGTTTATAGCCACACATTTCAGTTTGTGCTCAGAAACAAGCTGCCCACATGAACTTGGACATGTCTCAACACAGAGGCAGTCCCAACCATGCTGATCTGTGGTGGGGACGTGACTGCATATGTGCTGCAAAAGGCAGAATGTGCCAAAGCTCTCAGGTTCAGAGCCTGTATTACAAGCCCAAACTGTCTGTAGCCGGTTTATGTTACTAGAGAGCATGAAAGACTTGCCAAAATAGGTATTTATAACTTGGATTTTAAAACCAGGTTTTGAAAAACCCCTCTCACATATGCTTGAATCTTTTCACAGGCATCGTTTTAGTTTCCTGATGACTAGCTAAATGCCATCCAACATCCTTTGATAGCATTTTGTGCTTTATGCCACTTAACCCATCTGTTCATATTTCCACCTCTACATTTGGGCGAGGATTTTAAAGATTCTTAAAGAAGCCCCCCCCATATGACCATGTATTTTCCAAACTATCCTTCATCCCAAAGGAGGCTGATGGTAACTGAAGCAAAACTCTTTTTCCCTTGTGAATGGATATTTCCACTGTCTGATTGTGCAGCCTCTTACCTGAACATACAGCAGCAGTAGCAGCATAAATGACCAGTCCCCAGCATCCCATCTGAACTCCAGCATTGTAGGCGTGTAACTCAGTTGAGTTAGAAGGGGCCTGCAGCAAACACAAGCACAAACCCATTGTGATGAGAACATCTCAGAAATGAATAACCAAAAGCAGTTTTGCCAGTGGTAAGTGTTCCCTTACCTTTGGATCCCCCTGAAAGATGACCTGTCCCATGAAATCCGTATAGAACACAGCTTCAGCAATGATAGAAAACCAAGTTAAGAGGTGACAGACGCACAGTCTCAGCAGCTCCTTTGGCATCTTTAGCATGGACAGCCACAAGAGCCTGACAGTGGTTTCGGTCTCCCCCTCCTCACTCTCTGTGTCTCCACTTGAATTCGTCGTGCCACTCTGATTCCTGTGTCTGCACCTCTGTCGCTGCCACTTCTGCATGTCGTAGATATCGTTCATGCTGCGTGAGGACTTGATCAGCACGATGGCGTTGGCGCGACGGAAGCGATAGCGGTGGGAGCCTATCTTGCCATAGTAGGAGAAGGTGTACGATGGCTGACGGTAGAACATGTGCCGCCGCCGCCGCATGGAGTTCGAAGTGCTGGATTGCTTCATGCCTATCCTAGCGTGTCCGTTGAGGAACTCTTTTGGTAGGGAGCCATTGATGTTTGGGACTTTATCTTCATTTAGGCGATTATCAAGCAACATGTCCTCCTCTTTCTCATTGTCCCTGAGGAAAGCAGAGAAGTGGTTGAGTTTGGACTTCATGGTCTCTTGGCTTGTGTTGTGGGGAGTGTTTGGATAGGAACCATCCTGAAAAATGGAGGGTTCGATGTCATGCAGAAAAAGCAGCTCTGATTCAATTTCCAATGTAGCATCGGGCATGTGTAGAACCGAGTCACTCTTGCTTCTCACAATGTTCACCTCGAGGAACTCCATACTGAGATCATGCTCTGACTGAACCTCATCGTGGAACATGGAGGTTCCATACGGCTCTTCCTCACTAATGACATTCAGTCGGTTCACGGGGGCAAGACTACCGCTGAGTTTGACACTGGAAAGGGTGTCTCCTTCTTCATCAATCCTGTCCTGCTGAGGGTTATATTGCTCTTCTTCAATGCTAAAAAGGTGGAGAGCAACGGAGACAGAGAAAATAATGGCTGCGAAGAAGAAAAGGACTTGCTCTTGAGACTTAAAAATATCACCCAAGAAGGTCTGTGTCCAGTCCAGCCCTCCTAACATGTAACCAATTGCTCCTCCAAGACCTGCAGAAGAGAAAACAATCAATTCAGTCACACTGGATCATCAGGAAGACTTGACAGCTGCAAAAACCATATCGACTAACTCCATACCAGCTGAAAACGCATGGATGTTAAGGGCCATGTCTTGTTCTTCACTGTCCACCACATCCAACAAGTACGCCCGAATTGGCCCTTCTGTTGCATCGGCACAGAAGTCCAACACCACAACACCAAGCACTGTGAGAACTATTCCAATGGGCTGTTTATTCGGGACATCACCGATAGCCAGACCTAAGGAGAAACAGAAGAGGGATCTGAGCATGTTGTCCCAAAAGGGAAAAGTACTAAGAGCAAGTTTAACTCCTTAAGAGAAAGGTGGCCAACATGCTCACTGGACACAGTCCTTTACAGAGTAAAAGGGCAATTTCAACTCTTTGGCACAGCTTCATGGAAGGTGTGGAACAAAGATCATATTCTTACATTTGTAATACGTAAGAAATATGTTTTGCAGTATGTTGTTTTAAAAGCATCTCTTAAACCTTTCAGAGCATTGGCTATTGACAGCCTTGTTGCCATGGTGCCCAATAAGCAGTGGTCACAGTACACCAGGATAAATGTATTTCAACCCCTTCATCCCTCTCCTTGCTTATTCATATTTTCCAGATCACTTTTATAAGCTGAAACAATATGAAGGGATTTTGCACTGCACAAAGCATCAGCTGGCTTCTGTTGATAGCAGGGGATGAAATGCTTTTTGTCTGCTGAGTAGAAAGGCAGCATTATTGTACAGCTGGGGAATTTGTCATAAAATAAACCACTGACAAGCGCGTGAATTACTTGGATCAGGGAGATTTAGAAGTTACACATGCAACACTGATAAAACCATTAGGGTAACTGATGAAAATGACTGTGGAAAGAGATGAAGTGGCTGAGCTAAAAGAGCTGATTCCTTCATATCCAATCCTCATTTATACCAAGGCCTCTGAATGCTGAAGAAGTTCAAACGTGTTACACACGCAGTTGAATATTACAAAGGAAACAGCAATGGTGTCCGTACTTTATATTTTCTGGAAACCTGAACAATGCATACTGTGGAGAGAACAAGGGCTGAATAAGATCTATCCACTGGTGTTCTCCTGGGACACGATTGTAATACTATTAGGATTAGCAAACCTCTTTTATTGCTTTATCGTATTGTACCTCTGCTCTAAATAGTAGCTCAGGTGCTGTCTTACACTGACATCAAGTGCTGTCTTATGCTGATGTAAATGCTGGTCTAAAGGAAGTGTCCCTGCCCATGGCAGGGGGTTGGAACTGCATGATCTTTAAGGTCCCTTCCAACCCAAACCATTCTGTGATTCTATGATGCTGAATGTTAGTGGCAAACCTTGATCTTCTAGGATGGAAGAGATCTAAAGAAGAACACAGAACAGCTATCACTTCAGTTCAGTTCACTCCAGGCTCCCTTGGGAGAGGCACAGCAGTGTTTAAAGTGCTTTTCAGAACAGGGTTTTCCTTCAGAATCTACCACAACCAGATCCAGGAATGGATGCACAAAGCCCTCAGCTCACTTTTGCAGTGCATTGCAACACCCCCTGTGTTTAAAAGAAGTTTCATGGCACAGGAGTACCACTGGAGTACCTGGAAAGCACAGGGTTTCTGGAAAGCCGTGCACAGACTGGATTACTGTGCAACCAAAAAGTAGAGAGAAATCACAGACAGTATTTTTGTAACCTTATTACAAGGTGAGATACTTCAAAATAAGCCCATAAACTGTGTGTAAGGTTTGCTTGCCATCATCAATGGCTCAGACCTAAACTACTGTGTGGAAGAGCTTCCGATCAATTAAAATCTCATAACGCAATCTAACATCCTGCATACATCTGGAGGAGGAGGAGTAAGTCCTGGAGACATCACAATACAACTGATACCATATGAGAGCAATTCAAATAATTAACATCTATTACTTGGGGAAATTAAACCAGAATAAGTTAAATGTCATTCATCTGAACAGTTTGTCCATTGCAGAGAACTAAACCCCGTTATATGGCATCCAAGCTCCGGCTTTAAAAAGCAAACATGCTGAGCCAAGGTAATGTTGCACTCATTTCCCTCCGTCAGTAAAACTTTTTGACAATGGAGCTGCATCCAGCTCCCCAAAAGAGAGAGCCAAGAGGATATTATTAGGTGCTAAGTTCCTTTCATTTGCATCAGTCCAACCATGATGTAAACAGTTCCCCAAATGTACTTGCTGTCATCCCTCCTACTCCAAATTTACAAAGACATTGGAGATTAAGGTCTGTAGTAAACTACGTCCAAGGGAAACTATTTTTACCAGCTTTGATGGGGGCTCAGGAAAAATGATTTTCCCACATGGTTTTTTGATAAACAAATATTAACTGTGCTCTGGACTCTTTCAATACCAGCCCTAAGAAAAGCACCACAAAAAGTGAAAAGATAATTTCTGAAATAATGCTGGAAACAGGATGTGTTGCCAGATATGCATTAAAGGGAAAACGGATCACAACAGGAAACATTTCCCTGTGAACAGGTTGCTACAATTTTCCCATGTCAAAGATCGACCAAATTCATCTCAGCCACTGCAAACATTGTGCTGGCAACCATTGTATTAACTACGCTGTATTACTAGTTACAGCCACGACTGCACGACCCTCAGCACAGCACCCTAACGTTAGAGTAAGGATAAAACCACGCAAGGTGCATAGCTCAGATGCAGTGATTTCTAATGATTTTAACACTAAACACAAGTTAAATTGACTGCGTATCGTTATCTTAACTTCCTACATCAAAATCTGACAGCAGGGGTGTCAGCAGGAGATACATGCAGGTGATTTCCTCATTATTTACCTATAACAGAACCATTAAGGAAAAGTGCAACTCCAAAGAGGACACCAATGCAGAGAGCAAGAATGAAAGGCCGCCGGCGGCCCCAGCTCAGCGTGCAGCGGTCACTGGCCGAACCTATAAGCGGAGTGAAGATCAAGCCCAGGATGGGGCTAAGGAACCACGTGAGGCTGTAGTATTGTTCAGGAAGACCTAAAACAAAGACAAAAAGGGATTTTAAGGTTATGTGCTAGACATCAAACGTTATACCTTTGAAACTGTAAACTGATCAGTCATTTACCTGCAGTAAGTTCTCTCCCAAATGAACCACTCCCTAAAAATTTCTTATTAATAGGTACAAAATAACAGCTAACAAAAGCACAGATCATTTAGTTCTCAAATACCTGGGCAATAAGAAGAGCGCAATAGGTATATTTAAGCTACTGAAATACAATAGTCAGTGATATATACAACAGTGGAACCATGAGTCTACATTAGCTACTACTGACCAAAATCTGCTGAATTGTACTGAGTGCGTTGCATTTCTTTTGATTGGGGCAGGTAGGGATGGCCTCTGTGAAGCACCAGCAGCCATGGTTGGCTGTATTAGAAGCCAAACAGCTTTGTTGCATCCTCTATCCACTTGTGGACTATAAACCCCACAATCTTTGGGATGCTCAGGAAGCCTTCAGCACTTGGTAGTCATATACCCATATCCCATTGTCTACACAACTTCTAACATTCAACAGGAGCTGAATATTACAGTTCATCTAAGACCGTCACCATAAAGAATAACGGACTGAGAATGATGGACACGACTCAGCTGTCAGATGAAATATCCCCTTTCTAAAGGGGACAAACATATTTACTTACAGATTTGAACAACGGATGACAAAAGAAAAGCACACTGTTAACCTCTAGAGAAATCTAAAACAGCTTATATATCTCTGATATCCTTGGGTTTTTTTTCCAGATCTGAGGTGACTGTTCATAGGGTCAGATGGAGACAAACTGGATTTATTATGTGATATTTACCCAGAAAAAGCACTTTGTAACAAGTTGCTTTTAATATCTATTTTAACAACAACAATTTAACGTTTTTATCATCATATTTTAATAAGAACTTCTGGAGAAGGAAAAGCCCCAAAGCCTGCTCCACACCGCTCCAGCATGGAGAGCAGTGGCCTGCAGATGGCAGCCTGGCCCAAAAGAGCAGCTCCACTTGCGTCCTTTGAGATCTCTTGCTTTATCAGCGCAGGTCAGGTAACCACTCTTGAGTTGTTTCGTTGCAAAGCATTAAAAACAAAGCAATCCATTTCTTGCAGTCCAACTGATGCCAAGACTGAAAATCTCAGTGTCTTCACCCCAGGAAGGAAAACCATTTATTATTCAAACCCATATTTGATTGAGTGTGAGTAGGATTCGACCTTTGCTGGCAAGATCAACCTGTACCTTGTGCTCCCTGTTCAGCACATGGAAGCATCTATTACCAAGCAGGATTATATCAATCCCTGCCCAAAATAGCCTCTGCTGCAAATTTGGAAGTCTAATCTCCTGCTGTTTAAAGTATCATCAAATCTTGACTAACAACACTGATAAAAAAGATTTTCCCGAGACTGTTGTGCGCTCTGCGGTGATGCAGAGATCATGTTATAGGAAAATAACCTGGTTTTGTGCCATGAATAACAAATTTCATCATCAGGATTCAAAATCCAGGTATAAAGCCAAGGTCTCTGTGATCTGACTCAATGGAACTAGATTATCATTAAGGTCCTTCCCAACCCAAATCATTCTATGAACAAGCTAATGACAACAACTGCCTTGATGAGTACAGAGTTAGTGAAGAGATTTGCCTCTTCTGAACCTGCCCAACCCATGGTTTTGGACTAAATTTGCCCATGAACACCCTGCCCATGGAGGAAGAGGATGGTATCACGTTTAGGCCACCTTTGCTTGTTAGAGGCAGCCGAAGGCCTGTGCCAGAGGCCAACACAATACATTGGCACTTACCACGTAACTACTGACTCACTCCCTTTGTGGTAGGTTGTAGATTCCTAGGAAAGGGCTGTTCCCATCACGGTTCAAACCACTACCTCCTGCTTAGTTTTTCCAACTGTTAGGTGATGTCTTGGCTGACATGGAAGGTACAGTGAACATTAATAGCAGGGGTTATTAGGTTTAAAGCCTTGTTGAAGTAGCCATGGTTGTTAACAGCATTCCTCCAGACCCCAACACCCAGCTTCTTTAACAAGCACTATCCTAATCATAGGTACAATCAGAAAGCCAGTAATCCAAATAACAGTGCAGGAAAACTTCCATCTCTCTGTGTTTTAACACAAACTTCACCAAGCTCAACAGCCCTCCCAAGCCCACAAGCAGGGTTGGGCACTGCATTTAACTGGCACCTCACCTGCTCCAAGATGCTAATACTGAGCAATGCCTGAGCTGGCATACGGATAGCGGGAGCTTCTTAAAACAAATCGATGGGAAAGAAGAAATATTTAGTTCAAGAGAAGCAAAACCAAATGGTTGGCAGGTTCTGATGCATTTAGAAGGAATGATTTTTCTGCAGGACACATAAGAAATAGCAACATGTAAATATTCATCCCATTTTGCCTCCACAAAGATGTCCTCTTGAGCAGCAGCTACACGCTGGAGGTTGCTATTGTGTGATGCCAAATCACTGCAGTCAATCTGTTCTAAACAAAGGTGGAAGCTAGAGCTTAACCAACATCACTGATCTTTACTTATCGTAGTGATCATCAACATCTGAAATAACTTGGTGTCACATCACTGCAAGAGGGCTGTACACTGAGAAAAGACATTTCTTTGCTGAATTATGTTGTGACTTGTGAATTACGAGCTGGGACATCTGAGTCGAGCTCATCCATCAGCAAACACTTGTGAGGCATTGAGAAGGCTCTGCAATAAATCACAGTCCTTTTCTGTTACTAGCATTACAAGCACCCTACTCTCTTAGATAAATAAACAACCTTAGACAGATACATGTAAGTAAAATGGGCCCAGTTAAGAGACTCTCTTTTAATACTGTAACTTTCATTGAGACAAACAAATTGTTTTAATGGAGACTATGAGCAGAAACAATGAGAAAGCATTTATACAAAAGGAACACCCGGTGTCTATCCAGGGACATGGGGCTTGTACAACTCACTGTCCCTCTGTCCTTCAGAAGGACGTCTACAACAGCATTTCTTGGTGGTGTCCACGGATTTTAACCAAAAAAGTTCTGGAAACACTTAATCCATTTAAAATGATGATTCAAAATGAGTTCTGCAGAGAATGAAACCCTGTTTACAAATGTTTTTCCTTCAACTGTAAAACCTGCCTATTCTAAATCGGAAAGATGGGGATTTTTTATGCTTTAGAGCCTCAGTTCATAAACTCTCATTAAAAATGTTCTAAGATAATTAAAAGATTGACTGACCTTTACTGCCAGCATTATTCTGACTTCAATACTTGGAGGATCAACTTTGCAATTCAAAATCAGACGCCAGCCTTCATTCTAGTTCCAATTTTACAGGCCAGTAAAAGAAAGGAAACCTTTCTTTTTACCCAACCTCTGTTCCATGCCTACAGTCAGGGAGTCTTAAATCTTTATCTTTCCATGTATGAGTCAGAGGAGAGAGATGGAGATGCTTTCTTGAGAAGGCTTTATTTTTCCTGATTGCAAAGGGTGATCTTCCTATCATCTAAATACTATAAATAAAAGCCTAAATCCAAATATTTACCCTGAAAATGGCTTATTTTACAGAAGAAACAAATCTCAGCGATTTCAGAATGGAGCTTTTGGGATGGAGCTTTTATGGAAGGGCAGAAAGGACACTTATAAACCCAAGAACATTCTGTTTGGAGATCCTTCTTTAGACAAACCACTTTGGTATCTTTTATTGAACTGCTCTTCAGCAACCCAAGTGTCTATCTTTAGAAAAAGAGGCCATGATAAAAATCTATAAAGATATTAATAGCCCAATGCCAAAAGAAATGGAAGAATCTCTAAAAAGCTTTCAGTGCTCCTCCAAGTAAACAGGAAAGGGATAACTTTCAAGTGAAACACAAGCAATTCCCACAGAATTGCTTGTGGTTGGTAGGAGCCATTGACCTGAGGACAACCTGCTCCTTCTCCTGCTGTAGAAGTCATGCTATAGACTACTTCCACAACCTAAGTGACAGGGCTCTTACAAATTGCATTCCAAGTGTAAGCTAGCAGTTTATAAGATCATCATCTGTGTTTTATATACAGCTATGCAGAATTCAAACTAGCTATCATTTATTAAAGGAAGTGTATGGCTTTTCTGTAAACTGTGGTACCGTCACATTAGTTGGTTACTCAAGTGGAAAACTGAGTGGGGTTAAGAGGAGATTCCTGGTGGGAACCAGGTACACATACAAGCTAAAGTAAAAGAGCACAGGAAAAGTTGATGTGCCAGCAAAATTCCCTCCTGATCCTGACAGCAGACTCTTCACCTGAACAGTATGGGCAGGCAAACACAGCAATTGTTATAGCAATGGGTAGTCAAGTTAGTTACCCAAAGCTTCCTTTTGCATTTGCTTTCTATATCTTATTTCTTATCTACTGATAAGCCATAATCTATTCAGTCAAACAAAACTCTGTGAGATAACAATTCTGGTCCCTAGAAGAGCCTCCTCTCGCTGTATAGATTCAGTTGTCACCTCTCACGTTATCATAGAACAGTGAGGGTTGGAAAGGACCCCAAGATCATCCAGTTCCAGCCCTCTTGCCATGGGCAGGGACACCTCACACTAAACCATGTCACCCAATGTTGCTGGAAGCCAGACGTTTGGAAAGCTCACAGCCACATTCTACAATGGGTCTTCCAAGAGAGAGCTTCCAAGGCACTGGGCACCACCTCCATGGCCCACGAAGCAAGACTTCAAAACATCCTTGCAGATGTTCTTCATAAAATTCATGCTTCATGAAGGTGCTCAGAAGGCTGGAAAAGCTCCACTCTGGAGCCAGGCTGAGAGAGCTGGGCTGGCTCAGCCTGGAGAAGAGAAGGCTCCTGAAGGGGAGACCTTAGAGCAGCTCCAGTGCCTGAAGTGGCTACAAGAAACCAGGAGAGGGGCTTTGGACAACGGTCTGTAGGGACAGGCCAAGGGGAATGGCTTTAACCTGCCAGAGGGGAGACTGAGATGAGCTCTTAGGCAGAAGCTCTTCCCTGTGAGGGTGCTGAGGCACTGGCACAGGGTGCCCAGAGAAGCTGTGGCTGCCCCATCCCTGGCAGTGTTCAAGGCCAAGGTTGGACACAGGGGCTTGGAGCAAGCTGCTCTAGTGGAAGGTGTCCCTGCCCGTGGCAGGGGTTGGAACTGGATGAGCTTTTGAGGTCCCTTCCAACCCAGACCAGTCTACTATTCTGTGATTCATACTGGCAGTGTCTACAGGACCTTCATCACTGCAACAGCAGGTTTGCTTTAGCACTAGACATTTCACATAAATGGGAAAGTTCCAGGCAGACAGAGGAGAACTCCAACCTCAAAATACTTTTTTCCCTTAAAAGAGGCTGTTCTGGTTTTAGTATCTTGAATGTCTGCATATGTGATATGCATATTTGGGCTGGCTTGCAGGATTTGGCAGTAGAAGCAAAATAAATAAGCAGACTGAAAACTGAAATACTTAAACAGATTGTGTGTATATATGTGTGTGTGCAGGTGTATATATATATATATATATATATATATATACACACACATATATAAAAACAACACAAACCCCCTAAGTCTTTGCTGCCTCACAAGACTGAGCTCCAGTAATGAAACTTTATGGAAATGATTCTGCACTCAGCAGTTGAGGAGAGTAATTACATATCCTAACTGTTCCTTTCTCTCTATAGATATATGCTGCTATACCTACAGAGCTTCACCACTTCATACAATATATTAAAATGGAAAGACAGTTAAGAAGGTATCCAAGCCATGACAATGAGTAGAAATGAAGAGATAAACAGAGTATCTGGACACCAAGAAGCTCCTTTTGATGCTCCCATCTAGCAGCAAGGAGTCAAGAGGCAGTGTGCGTTGGCTACAGTGATGTGCCCAGCCCACAGCCCTGCAGCATCCAGTCTCTGACGTGCACAACAGATGCAGGGACGCTGGTTGTGACTGGATTTCAAGGCAGTACTGCACAGCAAGCTTGCCTCATCCATATAACTGCCTCACCACAACCTCTTACAGCCAAATTTGAAACGTCCCAACCACTGAGAGCTGCTATACCTACCTGGAACAGGCTATAACTAGGCAGGGGCTGATTTGGGATGGCCAAGGGAAATAACACAGCATACGCCTTTCCTAAAGGCTGCTGAGCCTCACTCACAGACTCTAAGGCCAATGCAGCTGCATCCCATTACCAGTTTAATGCTGCTCTTTGATTTTGCCTGTAGTTTTCCACCCTCACTGGGTAGCAGCAGCTCGAACAGTGATCCCCATCTGCCAACTTGGACAAGTAACCTGGTGGCCTCCTGGGGGAAGAATAATAACTGGAGGATTATTATTTAGCCTTTCACTGACAGCTAATCTGAGGAAACACAGAGGAGGGGGTAAAAAAAAGCCCCATACTGGATAAACAAGGTTAGTATTTGTGCTGTGAACTGAACACGGAGCAGGTCACAAGGCAGGCTCCGAAGTCTCATACAAATCAGTGAGAAAAAGAGCAAAACACAACAACAGCTTCTGTGAGCAGCGGCGACTTGCCACTGAGACCCTTGTAATATGGCATTTCCCAGCCAGCTACAAACAAACAGGACACTGGCTTCTAGTAAATAAGGGTTTGTTTTTTCCCAGACAAAAAAAAAAGGGCCCAACAATAGTGGGACCAGCAGCGCTCACGGTTCACAGGAAATGCTCACTGTGTCACCATCAGTCTAAGGGCTGTGTGAGGTCACGAGTTACATGGAAGAAAGATTAAGTCACATGCGGCAGTTTCTATTCAAAACCTCTTTTTGATAAGTTCTATTGGGGGAAAAATAGTTCTTTATAAGCTTAACAATAAGATCTGATATGGGAATAGGATGCTAAGCTCCTATTTTCATTCGGCAGAAATCATCACCTAGAGACTTGTTTATGCACTTGAAAGCAAACACCATACACATTTCGGAACCAACACAAGAAGCTGTCGTGCCTTGCAAACAGTTTCTGTTCCACAGTTTCATCCCCGCGTGTTGTTAAAAATATCCCCCATTGATCTGTTTAAAAATGCATTGCTTATACAAGCTGCTTTGTTTAGACTATGATCTGAAAGAGCATGGCAAGCTAAAGCGATGCTTGTCAAAAAGCTGTGAACAGTCAGAACCCCACTATCTGCTCTACCACAAGGAACCAGAACAAAATCAAGCTTTTTAGCTATAGAGGAATGGGGATTTCAGATTGCAGCTGCAATCATTTCATAAATACACCTCGATATCCACTCCCTTATATTTAAAGCAGAAATAGAGTAGCCAAACGTTCGGGCCTCCCAGCTGCATGCCAGTATCAACACAAAACTTCAACCACAAATCCTTTTGCTTCTTGCTATCTCCCTTCAGGTTTTAGGACTTCCAAAGACTAAGAGCTCGTGTGGGACTCTGAGCTGCCAAAAAACCCATAACTGAGCCAACATAAGTTGAAGCAATGCACTGGAACTGGCGTGACTGGTGGTCCAAGCACTACTGCAGCGCAGTGAGCAACTGTATGTTGAGTTTATTGCACCTGTGAGAAACCAGTTTCTAACCTCTGGATTGAAATAAGAAGCCTGACTAACAAAGAAGGGATATGAAAAAGTTCAGTAATTTCTCCTGGTGCCCACCACCATGATTTGAGCAGCTTCCAAATGTGGGAGTATGAGCTTTTAAGAAGGCAATGATTTTGAGTATTGCTTGAAAATTACAGAAGTCTGATATCATATGAGATGAGAGAGCCTCTAATTTACAACCCTAATGCTACAGTCTCTTACAGTTGCTGGTGTGAGAAGACATTGAGGTGCTGGAGCAGGGCCAGAGAAGGGCAACGGAGCTGGTGCAGGGCCTGGAGCACAAGTGTGATGGGGAACAGCTGAGGGACCTGGGGGGTTCAGTCTGAAGAAGAGAAGGCTCAGAGGGGACCTGATCGCTCCCTACAACTGCCTGACAGGAAGCTGGAGTGAGGGGGGGTTGGTCTCTGCTCCCAAGGAACAAGGGATGGGACAAGAGGAAACAGCCTCAAGCTGCACCAGGGCAGGTTTAGATGGAGCTGAGGAACAATTCCTTCCCCAAAGGGTGCTCAGGTATTGGAACACTCTGCCCAGGGCAGGGCTGGAGTCACCGGCCCTGCAAGTGTTCACAAACCTTGCAGACGAGGCCACAGTGCCATGGGTTAGTGGTGGCCTTGGCAGTGCTGGGGAACAGATGGACTTGATGATGTTAAAGGTCTTTTCCAACCTCATTGATTCTATGATTCTAAGACATGAAGCCCTACAACTGGGCTCCATTTTATGTGAGTTTTACCTTCATTACATTACTCCTGCCCAGCCTGTATGATAAGGTAACACTTGCTCAAGCCATGTGCTTCTTCAGAAGTGACTCTGAGCAAGCCACAAGGCTCAGAGTAGTTGCAAAAGCACAGGTGGAAGAACTCAAAACCGAATCAATACTATGAGGGCTTTAACTGCTGCTAACTTTCCATGTACAGATGACAGCCTGTCAAGTTGTCAGGCATCTTTACTCACTCAGTGTCTCAGAAATGACCTATTGCAATAAACACCACAAAAAATGGGAGCAGTATCCAAAAATTATGTTCTCACTGCTAAAATTCACATCCTGACATTCTTCTTGTGGCTGTCAAAGAAGAGCTCTTCTGCTTAGCCAGCAACACTCACAAGCTGTCAGAACACAGATACATCTGACAGTTCAGACTCTGCAGTCTGAACATACTTTTCTGGAGCACAAACTATCACCCACTTGCAAGTAGTTTGTTCTCTCCTCTGCCCCCCGTTTAGCTCTTGGCAGCAGGGTTGTGTGCACAATGCAGTACTGCTCCAGAGGATGAGAAGTGAGGATGCGGCTGCCTCCTCGGTGCAAAAGAGGAATTAAGTTGTGGGATATGAGAGTGGAGGGATAAAGGATTCCTCCATGTGGATGGGGTTATTAGCACTGAGGGGAGCAATAATCAAGAGAAAAAATAATTAACAGGAATATTACAAGGACATAGAAAGCAGCACTGTGTGCATTTCTGGTGTACCCAGAACACGGAGCTGTTGTCCCAGGACATGGAGCTGTTGGAGCAAGTCCAGAGGAGGCCACGAGGATGCTCAGGGGCTGGAGCACCTCCTGTATGGAGACAGGCTGAGAACACTGGGGCTGTTCAGCCTGGAGAAGAGAAGCTGCATGGAGACCTCAGAGCAGCTTCCAGTGTCTGAAGGGGGCCTACAGGGATGCTGGGAAGGGACTTTTCATCAGGAAATGCAGTGACAGGGCAAGGGGTGATGGGTTCAAACTGAAACAGGGGAAGTTCAGGTTGGATATAAGGAAGAAGTTCTTCCCTGTGATGGTGGTGAGGCACTGGAATGGGTTGCCCAAAGATGTGGCGAATACTCCATCCCTGGCAGTGTCCAAGGCCAGCTTGGACACGGTCTAGCATGAGATGTCCCTGCCCATGGGGGGCTGGAACTGGATGCTCTTAAGGTCCTTTCTAGCCCAAACTATTCTGTGATTCTCTGGCACTTTGAAAGGACTCACATCCAGGAGCAAAAGGCAAAAACTCCTTTCCAAAGCTACAAGCAGAATTCAGCTGCAGCCCAGCCTGTACGCATCAGGAAAAAAACACTAGACTAAAGAGGCACTTTGCAAGCAAGAGGGCTGGAGCACTCTCTGTTTTCCTGTTCCAGGATGGGGATCCACTACCTCTGCATTGCTGCAACACCCAAATCTTCTACAGCAGCTTCATGCCTTCATAATGCACCTACATCTTTGCACCTACATGACTGCTGACAGTCACTCCCTGTCAGACAGACAAGATTTTAAATGAAAACTGGATCTAGATTTGAGATACACGAACAAAACATTAATAAATATTAAAAGGATGAATTCAGGTTAGAGATGCTGCAAAAACTGCCCAGCATTTCCCTCAAACTTGTGTTCCTCATTTTAAATTTCCTGAGTAGTTGGATGCCAATTCTTACAGCAGAAACAACTTCCAGAAATTTGGAAACTATTCCAGCTGGTAGTACATGCCTTGCCTACAAACCAGACTAGAGCCACCCGTTTTGAAAGAACAACTAAACCAGTACTAAAACAGTGCTTCTGCTCTTCAACAGCATCAGCACAGAAATATTAATGTGGCGTTTCACCTACAGAGTCCTGGAGGTGTTTTTAAACTGTAGGAGAGTAACATCCCCTTTCTGGCAAAGCCATTCTGCCTTAGAGTAGCTTTCGAAATGACCCATGTGATAGCAGGCCAGCAGCCACCACATTGGGTTAAATGACACTTGTGAAAAGTGGAATTAAGGAAGGAAGTGACAGGCCTCTTGAAGGATTTCATCATCCAGTTTCCCCATTTGCTGTCTCTGCTCAATTACTTCTCAACCTCCTACAACTGTCCTCCCCTTCTCATAGTTGGCAACTGTGGGAGTCATCAGGGTTTCATTAAGCGCTGCTGCTCTACTGCCATTCTGCCAAAGTTGTAGAAAGGTTTATGTGGCTTCCTTGACAATTCCTGCTTTATAACCCGGTTTTATGGCGCTGTGTCAGGAAAGAGAAGCATATGTGAAGAGAGGCGAGCCAGAGGTATGTGTGGAAGGGAGAGAGGGGAAGCAAAAGCCTGAGAACAGCTGAGTTTGAGGCGTCGAAGAAAGAACACACACATCCATCTGCAGGCAGGCAAAGATGGGCTTTCTTTTAGCAGGAGTATAAATGCTGTCAAGTAAGGCTTGTAAAGCTTTAATTATTTAAAGTTTCTTTCCCTCCTACTAACCTACTTCCACAGGAGTAACCTGTTGTAATTCAGGTAGATTATTTTTAGCCATTGTAACAATCCAGTTTTGTACTGCTTTATCAAGCAACCGTATATAGACATATATGCAATATTCACTATTCCTGCTGCTGAAGAGGAATCAAAGGCAACACATATGACACAGAATCCTAGAATGGTTTGGGTTGGAAGGGACCTTAAAGATCATCCAGTTCCAACCTCCCTCCTATGCCTTGCTCAAGGAAAGACCAAAGAATCAACTGCTATTGTAGATTCTTTACCATTTAGCAATTTCTACAGGTTGCACAGGATTCTATCCTTACCAATACTATACCAGGGCACATACAAACCAGTACCAAGTGCCAGGTTTAATAAGCCAGCAGCTGAACCATTCATACTCAGACACTGAGAGTGCCAAACAAGGTTTCTCCAGGCTGCAGCAGATAATAAAGCTCTAGAGAGGGCAAGAAAACACAGTTTGCCAAGAGCTCCTATGGAATGCTGAAACCCATTCACTGCCATTCTCCAGATTACCTGTGCTGTGCTTGTTGGCTCTTGGGAAATTTGGTTCTAACTTTTCTTCTTCTCTTGCACATTAACCAATGTTTAGAAACAGATCACTTTGACACGAAAAAGAAATTTGCATCACAGTGCTTAATGAGAGAAATTTGAATATAGATTAAATCTGATGCAACTTCCACTGTGCTGAACCAGCACTAATAACAAAATGTCCTTTTAACCTCCACTGAGGGGCAATTTTAGGGATATAACAAAGATATTTACAGCAAATCAAAAGCTGAGAACTTTCCTTATGATCCCAGAAAAACACAGGTTGTAGTCACCTATACACACATATCAGCATAACCACGCGAGGCTGACTTAAGAGCTCCACGTCCCTCTTGTGCTGCTGCCCCAGAGCTGGATCAGGACTGCAGGGGGGTCTCCCCAGAGCACAGCAGAGGGGCAGGATCCCCTCCCTGAGCTGCTGCTCACGCTCTGGGGGTGCAGCCCAGCACATGGGGAGGTTCTGGGCTCAAGCGCACACTGAAGCTGGGTCATGGGGAGCTTCTCCTCACCCAACACCCCCAAGTCCTTCTCCTGAGGGCTGCTCTCAATCCATTCTCTGCCCAGCCTGGGTTTGTGCTGGGGATTGCCCCGACCCAGGGTCACAATCACAATGTCAGTGTATTTACTGCCAGATTGCAAATGCTGTCTCCTGTTGCTGGCCTGTAAAGCAAGCTGCAGACACAGAAGGACTTGGAGATCACACACAACACCAGCATCCATTTGCCGTCACTCCCAAGGGCCTAAATGTACACAGATATATACATGAATGCAGCAATCAATACATTGCCTTGCTACACTAATCCTGCCCTTGCCTTTACGGGATGTAATTAAAAGCATCATATGGCCGTGATGCCCCACTTCGCCTCGGTGCTCATTACACAACACTGCAGCACTTCACCGTTCTGTCTCGCTGGAAGATTACACATCAATTCCAGTGACATGTGTTGCCTGGAGATATGCAGCATCCCACTTTATCCAAAGCTCCATAGGGTTTTTCGTCACTGCTTCCAGAGTACTGGCGAGTGTAGAAAGAAAGGCACTTGGGCTCAAGCACGCTTTAAAATTCCCAAACTGAAGAGGCTTACATACACAATAGCAAATTTTTCAGCACCAACTTACAAGCCTCTTGTGTTAATCAACAGTGGAGCTTTTGTTGCAGTAATTAACACATTAATAACTCAGAATATGACCATCTATTCACACAGCAGAATCAAATCCTAACCAAAACCTGCTGTTAGTACCTATTTGTGCCCGTAAGCACCACCAAACCCGAACTGGTAACTCTGGGTGTTCAACCCCAACTGAGCTGACCTTCTGCCACCCCCTAAAAATCTTATGTAAATAATATACAAATGTAACTGAACAACTTTTCTGTTTAAGTTTTCAATTAAAATCATACTTGCTTCATGGGGACATACTCAACATGGATGATAAGGGGGCTCTCATGAGACCTCACTTGGAGTATTGCATCCAGCTCTGGAGTCCCCAACATAAGAAGGACAAGGAGATGCTGGAGCAAGTCCAGAGGTGCCCACGAGGATGATCAGGGACTGGAGCACCTCCTGTATGGAGACAGGCTGAGAACATTGGGGCTGTTCAGCCTGGAGAAGAGAAGGCTGCGTGGAGACCTCAGAGCAGCTTCCAGTGTCTGAAGGGGGCCTACAGGGATGCTGGGGAAGGACTCTTCATCAGGAAATGCAGTGACAGGGCAAGGGGTGTTGGGTTCAAACTGAAACAGAGGAAGTTCAGGTTGGATATAAGGAAGAAGTTCTTCCCTGTGATGGTAGTGAGGCACTGGAATGGGTTGCCCAAAGATGTGGCGAATACTCCATCCCTGGCAGTGTTCAAGGTCAGGCTGGAGAGAGCCTTGGGTGACACGGTTTAGTGTGAGGTGTCCCTGCCCACGGCTCAATGGGTCATCCCAAAGTTTATGAGACTTGCTCAAGGTTAAGACTTTTAAAATACCATTCTAGCAAATGCTGGGCTAGAAGGCATCACCCACATATTAAACTTCCATTCACTTAAACAGAAGTTTGCTCCTGTCATATCTTTCTACCCCACCAAGCCACAGGAAAATTATGATGGCTCTGGTTCAAGCTGCCAAACAAATGACTGGCATATACATAGCCCAGCATGGCATCTGGGCAGGGTATCCAGGAACAGAACTTGGAAAAGGAAGGCAGACAGACTTGAAGGGAGCCAAAGAAGTATTCTTTTGTTGAGCAGGTTGTAGTCAGCACAACATTTGCGCCCCTGAATTGCAAACAGCAAAAAATCAGTTCATTTCCAGCCTCAAGTTGTATGTATTAGAAAATACAGTCAGGGTACAGCAAAGTAAAAGACAAGGAGCTTGGTTTTGCACATGGACATATATCATCCTCTTCCTCACCCATTTTTAGGCTTGGCTACACACTTGGAAGCCATGTGAAAACAGTGACTCAAGAAGGTGTTTTTGGCCTATGCAGCCCTGCAGATGCCATCTGAGAACCTTCATCTTCCCAGGGATTACTGACCAGACAGCTGATCTTTAGCTTTCAGCCAGGATCACATTTGCATAGTCCTTTTAAGGGTCAGGAAATGGTGCAGGCAGCTCCTTCTATAATTACCCTGGCTGACCTAATGCAAAGAAATAATAGCTAATAAACATTATAGGTACCTTATATAAACTTCATATACTAAAAGTCATTTTGTTTCCAGCTATTAATGCCCAAACTAGTCAGAGGAGGGGGAAAGAAAAGCTGAATTGATCCTACCTACACTCCTTGGGTCATTCATGTCATGCTTTACTGCCCTTTTCAATACTCAAAGCCTTCCCATAATCAGCTTACAGAAAGTGTATTGTTAATTGTTACTGCACTGCAGAATGAACCTTTTGGCCTTTCTAAAGGCTTTAGCACTATAGATTTGTTTATGATAGGAATAAACACTGCCTGGGATCAGTTCTGTCACAGCACGCTGCTGGGAAGCCCTACCAGCTAGAAGTCAGCAATGAATAGTAACAATGCATTCACTATGGAATTATTTGCTGGTTTAAAAGTGTTGCTGAATTATAGAGAAATGCACTGATTCTTCTACCCCATCATTCATTGTATACTCCAAAACCAGAGAGAAATTTTGAACATAACCCATACTAACCTCCTAAAGAGAAACTGCATTCCTCTAAGTAGTTGCCTTTATGAGGTTAATTCCTCATGTGGCTGTATTAAGTGAAACAGAAATCCTATTAGTGCTTTCCCTGTTTGCTTCAACAAATGAACTGCAGGTTGCAGTTTGTAGGTATGGTTTTCCTTGCCTACAAGGAAAGGATCATTGGATCACTGGTCCAGGAAAAAAACTGCAGTTCACCAGTTATTCTAACAAGCTCTAGACATACGAATGCTGGTAACAGGTCTGTAAAACACTAGAATCAACTGGGCTGGAAAAGAACTTTAAGATCATCAAGTCCATACCTCCAGGACTGCCAAATCCATCACTAACCCATGTCACTAAGGGCCTCTTCTAGCATACAGGGGGCTTTAATCAGCTGAAGGTTCCCACCCCCAGCAAAAAAGGGGTGCTCCTCTGTAACTATTCATGCCACCAACTGCCTGCCTTGTGGGTAAAGCATTACAGAAAACCATCCTCTCAGATGAAATCATGGGGACCGATCAAAAAGATGGGTGTCAGAGCCTGCCTCAAGCTTCCAAACTTTCCTACATGCCTTCTTCTACCACAGAATCCCAGACTGGTTTGGGTTGGAAGGGACCTTAAAGCTCATCCAGTTCCAACACCCTGCCACAGGCAGGGACACCTTCCACTAGAGCAGCTTGCTCCAAGCCCCTGTGACCAACCTGGCCTTGAACACTGCCAGAGATGAGGCAGCGACAGCTTCTCTGGGCACCCTGTGCCAACGCCTCAGCACCCTCACAGGGAAGCACTTCTTCCTTACAGTTAATCTAAATCTACCTAAATCTACCTAATTGTATAAACTTGTGTGTTTTGGCTTGAACATTAATTTACATGAAACACATTCTACACATGTACTGGAGAGATTTAAAAGCAGAGCTGCTTTCACATTGAGGTCTTTTAAACCCTTAGCTACATCAAAATCATGGTCTTAGTATTTTGAGCTTGATAACTAGAGCAGAACTTAACCCCCAGTATCAGGCAGCATTCCAAATAGCAAACTTAGCGCATCCTGGAGGAAAGGAAGGATAAAGTCATCAATACAATCTCAAGTTAAACAAGTAGAGCACACCTGCAAGTAAAGACAGCAAGCATTTCCTTTCCAAATGTAGAAAACTAGGCCCTAAAGGGGACAAAGCAGAACAGAACCCTTTCCCAAACCACCAGAAAGTGTTTTTATCACATTGTGAAAAGCAGTTTTACTTTACAACATTCTGCTTATAACCTTTTCCTTGTCATTTGAACTTACAAAGAATGGCATGAGTTATATATATGAGTTACAGGTGGAGTCTGTAGCACAGCATTATCCAATCATCCAAAAAAGAAAACCTAAATAACATCTAGGATTGATCTTGGCAATCATTTCCCAGCTGACAGAAAGTTGTACCAAACCCTTCTCCTGAAGCTTAACAGCCTCAAAACATTGGATAACTTACTTTAAACACATTTGCTATATATCAACAGGTTAGGAATCCACAGGGCAGAAAAATGACCTTCCCCTTCATTTATCTTAACCTCTCACATGTCCTGACTGCTGTTCACACTGATGGGGTCCCTGGCACCAGATTTATGACCCATGGCCATGAGTACCTCAGAGATGGGGGGGGGGGGGGCATTTGTTAAACTACTTCTTCATTAAATCAGAGAAAAAGCCACCTTCAGTTTTTTCATGGGTTACATCATCTTATTTTCTCATTCCATCCCTGCACTTCAGCTTCTCCACTGTTACTCAGTGTCTGTATCCGAGGGGATGCAGCAAATCACAAGAGAAGGGATGTCAGTTCTCCCCACGGATCACTAGCGATGACCTCTGAGATGCTGCCCATTCAGGTTTGAAATGTGTATTTCTTGCAACCTGCTGTTTGTTGAGCCAAAAGAGCAAACCTGAAATTCAATTTTCACTTTTGACAGATGACAGCATTTCCTTCTGCTCTTATTTAAAGTCACTGTAAAGCAAGCACAGCTCAATTTATGCTGCAATGGTGTTAACAGGAGGAATATAGCCCTCAGTGAGAAATCTCAAACCCTTTCAATAAGCAGTTCTTCTGCAGATCCAGTGCAGAACCACTACAAAGGTGTTGAACTGACATTGGTCTAGCAACCAGAAACCTATTTTTGTGAAGTCTGATGGAAAAAGACTTAAGGGGACAAAGAAGGAGCAGAGCACAACGTGTCGGTTCTTCATTTATGTTGTAGCTTGGAGCAAAACACCAGCTCAGATGGTTCTGAGGCTGCAGCAGCATCCCACTGCTACACAAGTTGTTTAATAGCATCCAAGTATGATAAACAGTCGTTTTAAAGCCACCTGATGTAGTCCATGTAAGACAGCAGGTATGCTTGTAATGACTCTTCCTTGCCAGGAAACGCCTGGCTTGGTCAGACACTGCCTGACTTCCCAAATCAGGCAAGGAAAACACAGGGAATGCTGACACTGAATCCACTGCAACTAATTAAATCTGGCAAAGAAGCATTTATCTGGACATCTGAGGCATGTTTTGGGGTTTAGATTTGAGAAGATTTCTCCTATAGTATCAAAGTTTAATACTCATTTTAGAACATGTAATTTAATAGTAATTTTCCTGCCACCTACATGAACTCTGAAGTGTGTAAATTGATCTCCACTCTCTAAAGAAGTACTTGAACATGCAGAAGTATCCAGACAGAAGAGGTATTAACCCACCTCCAAGTGAAGGACTCAATCAAAGCCAGCAGGATATTGTTGGAATGTGCAATTATCCGGGGGGGGGGGGGCTTCAATTCTGATAGAGTGAATTATTGAAAGACCATTGTTTACGGAACAGCACAACTGATAAAAGGAGGAAATTCATGTTTTGAAACAGTCTGTACATGAGAACACATAGAAAATGATCCGGCTCAGTTTATCACTTGAGCCAGAAAGGCCATAAATCAGGATCCTGAGGGGGATAGAAAGTCAAGGTTAAGATGATCTGAGCAGAAGCTATGCAAAATGTATTGGCATATTGAAACAGACTGGGATACGTGCCAAAGACAAAAGTGAGGCCGAGGACAGAACCAGGCCACTGTAGGGACTGAACTTTTCATTCTCTGTATCAGCACTTCCATGGGGAAAAGGAGTCTTGATCTGGTAGTGTTAAAGCTTCTCGAACAGAGTGTGTACTGTTTCTGAAGAATGCCCATCCCAGTAACTTTTGTTTTGACATTAATTTATGGCACAGTTCTGGCTTCCAGGTCATCCAGTACCTAAAGGGGCTACAAGAAACCTGGAGAGGGGCTTTGGACAAGGACCTCTAGGGACAGGACAAAGGGAATAGCTTTAACGTGACAGAGGGGAGACTGAGATGAGCTCTTAGGCAGAAGCTCTTCCCTGTGAGGGTGCTGAGGTGCTGGCACAGGGTGCCCAGAGAAGCTGTGGCTGCCCCATCCCTGGCAGTGTTCAAGGCCAGGTTGGACAAAGGGGCTTGGAGCACCATGCTCTAGTGGAAGGTGGTCCCTGCCTGTGGCAGGGGGTTGGAGCTGGATGAGCTTTAAGGTCCCTTCCAATCCAAACCATTCTGGGATTCTATCATTTAGAAGAGCTGCTTTCATGAACTTGTATGCTATTTTACACAAAGTGGATGAGTTTCCAGTAACAGTAACTGGAAGGGAAACCCTGTTTGGTAGAACATCCTCCCCTGCAGTAGCAACATGATGAGGAGTGACCCTCCCCAGATGAGGAGTGACAATAAACAAAGGACTTCAATCTCTTCTCAGTTTCAAAACACGAGTGGAGTCACCTACCAGGTCTAGCAGTACTTGCTACATACTTCAGTGCTCTCGCCAGCCACTATCGGCCCAACACTCCCAGCACCTAAAAGTCTTCCCCTCCCCTACACCACTTGCTCATCTTATTCCCTGCAGAGTTCAGGCTTTCAAGTCATTCTGATGAAGCTCTTTTCAATCAGATTTATTTCTGCAGAAAACCAAGACACATTCAATTTACAGGGTCTGCACCTACTACTGCAAGAAATCCAGTGTGAGTGTGCAACTGAAGAACACCAAATGTTAATGCAGAGTATCCCTGGGTAGTTATGGAAAAAAAAAATCTGTGCCCACTGTTACTCAAGACTTCAGAGGGAAGGCTGGGTTTACGCAGCAATATGGCCTATTGAGGATTTACCCATAGCAAAGCAAATAAAATCTATGACCTGCTTTTTTTCCCCAGTTTAAACAGACTTTAAATGGATTTTATCATTAAGCTGAATGAGCAGCTCCAAACTTTTCCCATCACTTCCTGCAGAACAGCCTGCAGGAAGCACATCTGAAACCTTCTTGAGTGCTGCTTGGTTAAAAGAGGATGATTAAACTGGAGTCCAAGAGGGTGCATCACAACAGAAATACTGTTGCAACAAGCAACTCAGGAGACTCAGAGGAGAATAGAGCTTAAGGGGCTGCAGCTTTGACAGTCCTCTTGAAACAAGCTTTATTAAAACATTACATGCTTTGGCAAGAGCCTGTTGACATTCTTTTCATTTCAAAAGTGGCCTTAATTTTATTTCCTTCAGCAGTAAGACTCCTGTTCACCGAGTTCTCAGCCATTCCCTTTCCATAACCTGTTTTACAATCATGTTCAATAGGAAACCACTGATTTGAGTCTTGGCCTTCAAGCTGGGCACCCAAATCTTGATTCTGCATCTGCAAGTCTCCACCAGCAGAATCCCATCCAAAGAACTGACAGGTTTCTTTTTACAGTAAAGAACAGGTAATCTAGCACTGAAAAATGGTCCTGATGGCAATTACTTCATCATGAAGAGCATGGAAGCACTATTGTGTTTCATCAGCTGTAGCAAAGGTACCTCTTGGGTGCTGTGCATGCACATACATTCAAAGGTTCACCTGATACTCTGCTCTCTCTAGAGGGTGTTTAGGCAAAAGATGTGGGCTTTGTAAATTTGGCTGAGAGTGAATGTGGGTGGAAAGCAGACGAAGAGGAAGGGCTCAGGCTAGGAAAGAGGTTGTTTAAAGGTGCATGGTTTAAAGCACTCAATTTAAGCACATTTTCAGGAGGCCAAAGGCTGCCCCTATCTCTCCTATCCTTCCCCCACTACTCACAGGGAATCTTAGGAAGGGAACACTAAAAATACAGGGATGCTGCAGTTCCTTGAGTCCTACATGTGCCTCTCTTTCTGCTTCAGAGCTGCCTATGGAAGAAGAAGAAAACCTAGAGGCTTGCCTTGGCTATAGCAACAAGGTGGGTCTAGTATGTGTAAGAGGGAAGAACTGCAAGACAATTCAGTGACCCAGTGTTAAAAAAAGTAAAAAGCACACTTACAATAGATTGGAAGAAAATTTAAAAGCTAATACGCAAATTAACCCCCCCCCAATCTGCTTATTATTTAATACAGTCCAATAAGCAGTTCACCATTATTGGGCTGTAGCACTGTTATTACCTGGTCCTTAGTTCTGCTGCTTTACTACATCTCCTTGGGGCAGGAGAGAACATGAGATTTTGGAAGAACAGGATTTGGAAGAACAGATGTCAAAGTACTCCTAAGTCATTCCAAATAGTTTAGTCTCTCTTAAGCCCTGGCTGCTCAAGATAGAATGGCAGCATGCTGGACAGGAAAGATTTACTGGTAGAAAGAAACATCAACATAAGGACAGAGATGTCCATTTCTTTCTTAGGGAGTGATTATTTTTGGAGGCCTCAAGCTCATCCCACAAATCACAGACTGAGATGTCTGTTGCTGCAGAACAAAAATGGGTTTGAGGAGCAGAGATGACTTAATCAAAACCTGCTTTTAAATCTTTTAAATAGGAGCTGACAGTGCATTTGTGCAGTTGGCTGTATCTTGCAGGGTGCTGCTGCTTCTGTTGCACAGTTCTCATACCTGTTAAGGGTTTCTTGTGTCATAGCTGGGTACTCACACTAACCTCAGATCACACAAGCTCTCTAAAGGAAAACCGAGGATTCAAAGAAGTATCCTCATGCACTTTTTACTGCAAACACTCTTTGCGCTGAGGAGGGAAGTATTAACATTCCCGCAGGACACAATTAAAAGATCAAGGACTTAAAGACTTGGAATGGAAGAAAACAGCACCAGAGCAACTCTGACGCTTGTTTTAGAAGTAGCTACTTTTGCAGACCTTATTTAGCTGAAAAAAAGAGGAAGAAAAAGTTACCTACTGCTAAGTAATAGGAAACACATTTCATGCTGTGGGACAAGCTCTTCGCACTCGGCTTCCCTCTCCTAGTAAGGCCGTTCACCCAAAGTCACACAGTCTTTACAACCCTAAAGCCAGAATCCTCATGTCACCCCAGCTGAAAACCTGCCATGTGTTATCAGTTGTGCCCCTGAAGGCCAGATTCAGTGTTAAAGAAAAACAGAACATTACTATAAAAAAAAAAAAAGCTCTGTAAGCAACAATTATTGCTCAACTTCCAGCTTGCGTGCTGTTTGCCTTCATATCAAAACAAAGCATGTGCTCCTATTACCCTCAGGATTAAAAAGCTTTATGGCTGCATAGCACCTTCTTTTAAAGGTGCCTTAAACAGACCCTGAACCAGACCTTCCACTAAGGACATGTTCAAAACCTGGGCTGCTACTGATCTGAGGTCAACACATACTTTATGTAAGAGAACAGTGATATATGATATGAAAGCATCACTGACTTGCCTGCTGGTTAAAAAGTAAGTACAGTAAAATTAGTGTTACACAACTCCTTAGTGGGCATAAAATTAGCCAATGAGTAAAAAATGATGGGTGGGGAGGTTTTATAGGGCAATTAACATGTGCCTCAGGCACAATATTTGCAGTTTCATACATTCCACCACTTCAGATCTGAATACAAAATTGATGTGGTCTCAAAGATTAACTTCAAAGCTAACAAGGCTGAAAAATTTATCTAATGAACTGTTTATTACTCTAGGTTTTGTGTATCTGCTGTGCAATCAATCCTTGTCCTTAGTTCAGCCATGCTACAGTCCCCTCTTGGGACAAGCCAGCTCTCAAGCCATTAATTCTTCCAAGGAGGAACTCAGATCCTGCAGTTCAATCTCAGCATCAAACAAGGTACACATGAGAGCCCAGATGCAGCTGGATCATACAGGAGTTTAACTCAGAGCAGGTTACAGCAACTCCGTTTTTTCCTGGTAAAACAAAGTAAGGTAAGGCAAGGCACAGCTCCAATGGTAAGATACAGCTTGTAGAAAACCAGTTCTAAATACATATAACCTTACCATAAATGTAACCTCTGGCAGAGATGAGGAATAAACTCTACTACTTGAGCTGAAATAGTCAGTGCTGCTTTATCCTGAAAAACTTCCTCCATCTGCAAGGGTTTTTCCAGGCAGTCAGCCTTTTTTCACTTGAATTATAGGCAGCCTCCAAAAGCTTATCCCATCCCTTTGTTCCCTTCTCCCTCACTAGGTCTTTAAGGCTTTTAGACTTCCTTTGATCCCAAGCTTAGCCTTAGGAAGACCCCTTCCACACTGAATTGAGTCAGCAATTGATACCTTAATTCCTTTGAAGAAACATACCTAGAAGCTAATTTCTCTGTAACATTTCATGCTTGGTTGCTAAATACATCTCCATAATCTCCCCTTTACCTCCATGCGTTCTTCTCAGACCCTAAATTTCAATGCAAAGATTCACTACTTCCTACTCAAAGTTCACGTTGGAATATTAAATCTCTTCAGCATAATGACTTGTCAGCTTCCACTCGGAGATTTCTCAGCATCAGCAGTTTTAATTCTTGCTTAACATGCTTTTCGCACACTGGCAGTTGCACGTGACCTAGATTTAGTAGGCTATGCTTAAAGGGTCTTGAATGTTAGATAATAGCTTTTTTTCCCTGATTTATGTCTAAATGACAGCCCAAACCCCTAAACAGCTTTACCACATATGAGACAGGTTTCCTACAAGACATAAGGGACTACAGTATTTTGCTGATGCAAAAGCATGTAATGAGAGAAACAACTTCTCCAAACAAAAATAACCTGTGGTATTCTGCTTTGCTTAGCTCAGCCTTTCTCTTTATTAAAATCTAATCAGAACTGAAACACAGAGTTTCTAACAGTGCTATTCCTTGGTGTTATTGCCTAAAAAGAACACCATGCTCAGGGTTAAAAGGCCCAACTTCCGTATTTAATGCTGCACTGGCTAATGTTTAATACAAGAGCGCATTAACACTCACAGCAAACCAAAGCAACGCCATCACACATCAGCACTCAAGATACCCAATGCCTAAAAATCAAGGCTATTCATGTACCATATCAGAGAAACATCCCTAAATTTAAGTGACAATAGAAAGACAAGCAGCACATGTAAACTGCTCATGGTTTTCCTTATGTAAATGTCCATGGTTTCTTTTTAAAAGCACTAGTGTGATATAATTAATTTATGCTGTGGAACAAGGAACAGTTCTGGTGCTGACAGTTGCTTCTGTGCCTATTAGCTATTCATAAAACATTCAATAGCATTGGAAAGAGACTTTGAAGCAATAGGAAAAGCTTGGCAAAGCTTTTATCCTATTAAATATAAGTAGTGAAACTTCATGTTTACAGCTCCTACCACTCACTCAGACAGCAAGTTTTTCATGCTGGAAGCAGCAGCCACCCCAAGTCACACAACGCAGTTTTCTTCCATAGCCCTAATGAAAGAGGCACTTTTTGGATCCATTTTAGTTCTGAAAGGTGGGATTTACTGGTTGCAGTACAACCCAAATTGTGCTTGAGTTACACCTGAAATAACCTGAAATTACCAAATTGTTATTTAATAATGGTTTAAAGTGTTGTTATCTGAAGATGTGATTTCATTGAACCAGCTGCTTCAAAAAAGTTTATACCAGTTTCTCCTTTTATTCCCTCAAAACCCTTTGCAAAATCCTTTTTAAAATGCATCCAAATTTTCCACAAACTGGGAGTTGTTTTACAGATTTCAACCTTTGAAGCCAAGTTTAATGAGGGAAGAAAAGACATTGTCATCTATAAACAATAGCAGGGATTCTAATTCACTCTCACAGATAAGCAGCGTGAAGTACCAGATGTTTAAAAAGACAAAGGCCACCTCCTGCTCCTATGGAGTTTATAAGGCATGGCTGAAATGTGACAAAGCAAATATTAGTGTTAATGCACAGAACATATTCAAGAGTAAGATGCAATCACTCAGTTTCTCCACAACCTCAGAGTGAGGAACAAATAAACCCAGAGTGCTGAAGGCACTGACAGTTTTGTTTCTAGTAACGTTTTAATGCTGAGTGAATGGGTCTCTAAAAAAGGTTAATGAAGATTTCTAGAGATCCAAACTTGTGAAAGTGCCAACTAACACTATTTCACCTCGAGTCAGGCAGCAACTTCTCATATTTAGCATATTTTTATATCCTCTCAATCCTTCTGAACAATTTAGCTGCTTCAGTTTGAATTCTTAAGCTGCAGACAGTGAGACATCAAAGCAAGTTAGAATAAAACCCCATGTAATATATATTTGGCTTGTTCTTGTTGCTAAGCTACTAAAGCCCAGTTATGACTACAAGGCTGTTAAAGATTTGTAGCTGCATTTCTGACAAGGCAATGAGACATCAATCTAAGCATAGCAATAAAGACAATGATGAAAATCACAAACCATGCTATTTTGGTGGGGGCACAGCAACTCAGGCACCTCCAGACCTTTCCAATTCACAGTATCCATTGACCCAAGCAGCTGTTGCTGCTGCCTTTAGGTTTTCTTGTTAGGAATTCAAAACTTCGGGACATTTAAACACAGAAATTGTACTGGAAAGGGACTATCCAAAGGACTATCTCCAGTTGCTGAAATCTCATGGCTTACTGAACAAGTAGGACAGGTTGTTCATCTGCCAGATCATACCACCACCTCTGATACAGGCTACACAAACAGTTAGGAAAGTCAAATACCTGCAAGCAGACAGTGTGTAACATCTTAATTAATATACTAATGTGCCTAAGGTTTTAATGGTGGTAGCTGATAGGAATCTCAGATGAGTTCAGTGAACAAAATTCTCTGAGATACAGAACACAAGCACACACTGTAAAGCTTAATTGTTAAGACTCAACATAAGCCTGTAAAGAAGCCTTTTCTGTACACCCAAAAGGCTTCTGGTTCTTCAGTTTGTTATAAGCAAAGTCAGTTGGTTTAGTGTCCACACTTCCCCTGGTGCCACTTCTTGAAGAGGGTTTGAGCCCATTAAATCTCATGTAAAAGAAACTGAATGTGGCTTTTCTCAAATGAAGCAGCAAAGGGAATATTCCAGCAATTCCACAGCTTCATGCAACCCCCTTCAGTGAGGAATAAATATAGCTCATGTTGAGGCAAACAGATGTTGAGGCTGATAAAGGTAAATAGAACCATGTAAGAGGCAATTACCAAACAGGTTAGATAAGTCACCTGTGAATAACTTAACCCTTCAGTGAATCCAGCATTGTGTAGCCCCCTGCTGAAGGAACATGAACCACAGCATGAAAGATTCCAATTAGTTCCCAAAGCCCTGAACACATTTCTAACCAGCTCCCTCCATTTCTTATCTCTATGGCATGGAACACCATCATTGCATCCTCTTTGCATTGCTTCACTGATCTGCCAGCTTTTCTCCAAGTGAAAATGCTTTTCCTCCCTTCCCCCAAATCCCACTGTTATTCTGATCACTGGGGTAGGAAAGGAAGGGAAGAGATATTTCTCAATTATCTGGAGGAAACAGATCTGCTAGAAGAGCTCACAAAAGAAACAGAAATGACTGGTCCGTCATTAAGAGCATGGTTTATTTATGCTGTCTGACCTTACTTTATGGTCAGGTGAAGTCAGCTTAGGCAGCTACACATGTGAAACAGACAAGTGCCAGCACAAACAAGAAAGCAAACAGAAGTACAGGTCACTTACAGGACTGGGGGTCTTCTCCATGCAAAGCAGGATGCAAGGGTTTGCATTCATGGTAGTAATTGAACCAACACCACTAGTACAAATCACTTACATCTCTAAATCTCAACTTGCCCAAAAGATAAAACCTCAAAACAAGTTATGAGCACGATAAATGGTCCTAGATGAAGTTGCAACTGTTTTATTCAGGAAGTCAGGTTCGACAAGAAAGCTGCTCTTTGGAGAACATCTATAAAATTTTACCTATGCCACCAACAGATCCAAAAATGACATTTGATGAGCTCTGAAAATGAACATGTTTGGGAAAACCTGGAGGTAGAAGTCACCAGCGTCTCTCATGGCACTGACTGCACTGATTATTGACCCCTCTATGGATTCAAGTATTGACTAGTAACTTCATACGTAAACACATTTTTAACTGCAGGAAGACTGCACAAAAGAATTTATGCATTTCATGCACACAGCTTCAATCTCTGATGCCCTTTTATCATACAGATATAAAAATACAGACTTTGCATTTGAGATGCTAACCTGGAAATCCTTAAACAATGCTTTAAAGAGCCTTTAATGAACATTATTTTAGAGAATTGGTTGAGTGGTTCTGTTTCACCACAACTGAGCATGCTATGAAGCACAACTGCATGCATAAGCCAAAGCAAACATTAGCAAAGATAGAATATGCATGCATTATATATACACTTATACCATACACACACATTGTTGATTTATTCCCTCATTGAAGCATGCTCAGTCTGGTACCTCCATTCAGCTTCATGTAATGTTTTCTGGTATCTGACAGAGCACATGATTTTCTGGAGTTGATAAAGATAATACTAGGTAACACCACGGGCAGTTTATTGTAAACCTAATCACAGCACTCACCATGAATTCAACACTGTCTACTCCTATTCTAAACCCCATTACCACCCCATTATTAGCTAAAGCTATTGGTATCATGGTTTATTCATGTGGTATAAACTAGGCAGATGACATAAGACTCGCTAGTGGTTTGAAATAAATGCAGTAATTTAATAGGAAAATCCAATTTATCTAACTTTAAAGTACTGTAACCTGAAGCATTTCTCCATATATAAGAAAAAGCTTCACTGCAATCCTTTATCATCTAACATTGTTTCTAGGACACTTACCTTTTAGTAAAGAATTTAAGACTTAAATCAGATCAACATTTTCACAGAGAAAAGCAATATTAGACAGAAGATGAATGCACATAAAAATCCTTAAACACGGTCACACAACTGAATCTATGCCACAGCCAGTAACAAAAAGCCAAATCCTTTTTTACCTGATGTACTTTTAGTTGGCAAACCCTTCTTCCTCTGCCTTCAAGCAATGCAAAAAGATTCAGTTTCAGCTAACAGAAATGAGGATTACTTACCAATTTCTAACAATACAGGTGTTACCAAAGCTGTCTCCATGGCATAACAGAATTCCCTGCCAAACATTACTGCACCGTGCATCACCCACAGGCGTATCGGTATCCGGTCTATGGAGCCTTCACTAATGGTCTCCTCCCTACTTTCATTCTCCTTGTTTTCTGGTTTCTGAAGCTGTGCCACAGGTAGATCTTGAACTTGCATAGATTCCGAGTCAGCATTCTGGGGAGCCATATTCATTACCATAAAAATATATATATATTTGTTATATCTATATAAATAATACTACCATAACTCCACGAACAAATTAGGGTGTCTTCTCTTTCAGCCTCTGTTCCTCAGGCAAGTAACGCTTGTATTCCTCTTGTACAAACAGGTATCTTGCAACTTCTTGTATAGATACGAGACCTCAAGAACGAAAAGCTATTTGGTAGGAATTTCAACATATGGCTTTGCTGGTTTACTGAGAGTTAGAGTTAAAAATCCATAATTGCCATTCAGTTAATACCAGTTTCATAATTATTATTGAAGAAGTGCTGAAGGTGTTAGTCTTGCTACACAGAGGTGGAAAGGCGACACAAAGAGGTGCTCCACTGTTAATCCCCATCGAGTGGCTGATTAATCTGCAACAAAAAGCAAGCATTTCAAAATTTCAATAGCATTTCTCAGGATATTGTGCCCCCCCACCCCCCTTAACCATATACCCTATTTCCTGCTTAATGCTTTCCATTGTCCTTGCCTACCGTAGGGTCTCTTATTCCACATTCCCTCCTACCTCTGGACTTTCCATTGAAATGCAGTTACTCCTCAGATTTAAACACTGCTTGATTGTACTTGTGAGTTCCTCCAGACCGTGGTGCTGCACAAAGCCAGAGATCAGTGCATTTGCCTGAGATCCTCAGAGCACTGAGCACAAGACTAACAGATTCTGGGAAATTTACTGCAGGTTCCATTTCAGACACAGCATAGGATATTCCAGTACTATGCCAGGAAGATGATTCATCCATTACCATTTACTCACTGGCCACACAGACATCAACGTCTGTCAACTTTTGGAAGTTGCCAGTTTCTTTGCAGCATCCTTCACACCATCTTATGAAGCTATCCCTCAAGCATGAGCAAAAATAAGCCATTAGAAAGATAACTTTAAAGATTGATATTTAAATTTCTAATGAAGATACAGTTAGCACAGGCATCAATCTTCACTTACTCCCACATCCTATGAGGTTTCTTAAGCCCATGAAAATAGAATGATGACTATCTTCTACCATACATTTAATTATTAAAATGTATTCCAATCAAGATAAGCTTCTACATTCCCCCCTCCTTTGTGCATAGACAAAGTCTAAACTGACAGACATATTGTACCATGTCAGTCAAAATGTGTTTAAGCACTTGAGAAGAAAGCACTTTATTAAAAGTCAGATTACATCATGTTTGTACTAATGTTTGTACTAGAAGGATGCATATTAACATCTCTGCACACAGTATGACTGCACATTCAGGGGAATGGTTCCACAAGGCGCTGGCTTTGGCAACAGAGCTGGCCTAAGAAGTCCCCACACTGCAGCTCCTGCCCCTTCAGCAGTGGCTACAAAAAACTGTGTGTGGGTCAGAGCATAAACCAGATCATAAAGTGGTGAACCTAAAAATGAACATTAAGAAGAGCATGATGTGTTTGGGCTTTAAAGCACATCCCAACAGCAACTGCTTCAACACGACCTGACACACTGCTCTACTAGAAGAGCAGCATAGGAACATCATCTTCTGCGCTCCCTCCCACTGATACCCTCCTTCCAGCTGTACCCCCCAGGCAGTTTACTGAGTGCATTTGGTTCTTCCTTTCACAGAATCCCAGACTGGTTTGAGTTGGAAGCGACCTTAAAGCTCATCCAGTTCCAACCCCCTGCCACAGGCAGGGACACCTTCCACTAGAGCAGCTTGCTCCAAGCCCCTGTGTCCAACCTGGCCTTGAACACTGCCAGGGATGGGGCAGCTGCAGCTTCTCTGGGCACCCTGTGCCAGGGCCTCAGCACCCTCACAGGGAAGAAGTTCCCCCTAACAGTTCATTCCAATCTCCCCTCTGTCAGGTTAAAGCCATTCCCCCTTGTCCTATCCCTATATGCCCATGTAAAGAGTCCTTCAGATTTCTTGTAGGCCCTCTTTAGAATCTTCTTCTGTTTGGGTTTTTTCTCCTCCCATGCTCCCCAAGATTACTGGAGTGCTCCAATTTGATCCCCTCAATAACAACTTAATACAATAATTTGCTTTGGAGCTACTCAAACCTTGAAATCACATGAGAGAAGTTAGAATAACTTACTGAACTCAAGTGCTATAAGCACAGTTTTAAGCTCCAACTTTTAATCTGTAAGCATTAAATAGCTCAGAACAAAAAAGACTCAGGAAAGTATTTCTCCATCAACTCAGAATTAACAGCAGGAGTTGAGATGCGCAGCCTGGGGTTACTGCGTTATGGCACAAACAGGCACCTATTCAAGTTCTGCATAAACACCTTGTTTTTATAAAGGTTTTTGTTTCCATCAGTCAGGGTTTGGATTTGCTGAGCTCCTGCATGCAGCAGAGTCCATCTGCCTCCTTCCAGTAGCGAGTACAGTGTTGAACTTGCATCAGGAGGGGAAGGGATGTGATTCTCTTACTTTGCTTTAGTGCCCAAGGTTCCACTTTAAGCCTTGAAGGGCTATTAAAGTTACCATAAATAGGAAGTTAAGTAGAGTGTGTATTAAAAGAAACACACTTCCACTTCTCATAACACAAGTTCTGGGTGAGGAAAACTTAGGAAATCTAGGTTCCAGAGAAGGAGCAATTATTTTAATTACAGACTAGTCATAAAACATTTAATTGCTGGCAGAGTCAGGCAAGGTTACATGCAGTAGAATGTAAAAGTTTAAATATCAGCTCTTATTATTCAGAAATCACTCAGAACACATGTGTTATATTCCAGACTATGGCTCACGGATAACACTCCTGCACAAGATGTTTTTAAAGTCTCTAATGCCTTCTTACACTTATTTTCCCCTCCTGTCACTCTGTATGAAGGATTTAACTCCATTTCCCTCCACACCTCATTTAATGCACAGTTCCAGGGTAGCAGAACAGAGAGGAAGGCAGTTAATCACAGCAGAATGTTTTATGATGCCTACAGACGCAAGCAGGATGACACCAGGCTGGGAGCATTTGTCACTGGGAAGGGTAAAGAGACAGGAAAAAAAGAGGGTATCTGAGATTAAGCTCATTTGAGCCTGACTCTTAAGGGATGACTGAAAATGTTTTTCTGGAAGTGGAAGATGATGGGGAGAGATGAGATAATATAAGACACAGGAATAATGGATGATAGATGGAGGTAGACTTTGAAACTGTAATTGACACAGATAAGAACAACAAGAGATTTTAAACATGCCAGAAACAGCAGTTAAAGCATTCAAGTGCAACAGCAAGAGGCTCAATGGACAGGTTTTATCTAAAGGAACAGAGAATTACTGTTCCATTATGTCAATTCTGTGGGAATTGTTCTTCCTGCAGCACTTTCATCTGCCTCCAAGTGCACATCTAATACAAGAGCCAGAGAATAACAAGAGCTTCTCAGAAAGGTCTTCCAGCTCTTCCACAAGCTCTGCTAGGTTGTGCTCATACTCATTTTAGACTGATTCAGATTGTGCTGCTGCTCCTTCCAAGTTCACTTAGAATTTGGCAACTACAAATAGTGGCATTCTTCCTTATCAGAATGGGAGATAGTCATTAACCTGCTGGAACCATCACAGAAACTTCTCTGCAGCACAGAACTCCAAAGTAAATGGCATCTAAAGAGGAGCTGGATTGAAGGAAGGTATTTTTTCATGTTTGTTGGCTACTAAAACCAAACCTGAATTGACAGTATATTCTTTTGAACTGAGGTATTGAATATCCATGATAATTTCCAATAGTCCCTTTACTCCTGTGATTCAAATGCTTCATTGTGTGGAGTCCACCTCAGAAATAAGCCAGCATTAATATCATGAAAATGATGAATTAGGCTTACATTTTACCTGTCATTCAAGCAGACTGGGTACTAAGAGAGCACAGGAGAGAGAGGCATAGTAATAAAAAGTGTAGAAACCTTTCAACCATCCCTTTCCAACCACGTAGCACCTAAAGATAATCATTTTAAAAGGTAAACTGGCCCATAAAACAGCAGTTATCCCAAGAAGCTGAGACCACATCCCCATTCTGCCATGCACTCTCACCATACTTTCCATAAAGCTTTAAAAGGCATCTTACTGTGAGGGTGCTGAGGCACTGGCACAGGGTGCCCAGAGAAGCTGCGGCTGCCCCATCCCTGGCAGTGTTCAAGGCCAGGTTGGACACAGGGGCTTGGAGCAAGCTGCTCTAGTGGAAGGTGTCCCTGCCTGTGGCAGGGGTTGGAACTGGATGAGCTTTAAGATCCCTTCACACCCAAACCACTCTGGGATTTTATGGTTTTCATGACTAACAAGGAAGTAGAATGAAGAATTTCAGCTGTGGGAACAGGTTCGTGTTGGGCATTGTACTGCAGCTGGGTATGAAGGGAAGTGCAGCCACAGAAATATTGCTGATCATGCAAAATGTTAACAGCAGGAGGGCACTGATGACACCAGCTCTTCAACCTAATTGCACATGTTTTACTTTGACCTTTGGTCACATTGCAACAATGACAAAACCTATAAAGGGGTAGTTAATATTTCAACAAAATATGCAAGTAATATATCCTGAGAACTGATCTGTAAGCAAAATGTCACAAAAACTGCTCAAATTGCTTGTAATCTGTTATACTTTTATACTGGACACCAGATTCAACTGCACAGAGTGCTGGGCCATCTTGGCTATACCATGTTTTACCAAGAAAGGTTGGACTAAATGATCCATGAGGTCCCTTCCAACCTGGGATTCTATGATTCCACCTAGACACAAGTCATGACATGACTATAAAGCATAGAAACAAGTTATATCATAGTAATCCTGTGCCTCAAATAGGCAGCATTTACAGATAAAGAACATGACCCATCAGAGAACCAAAGGAAAATTGCTGCTTTTCTTTAGGGTTTTCCAAAAAGAGGAAGAATAAGGTCATATTTGTGGCCCATAAAGTTCAGTGGTTTTGTTTTCCCTAGCGAGCACTGAGATGCTAGAGATGCACAAAAAGCCCACACTAGATCATTATGCAACACAAAGCCTTGGGCAAGTGACTCCTATCACACTTCTCAGTGTGTTTTGTTAGGTCAGGACTGAAGAGGTTGACAAGCAGTGTTTTTCCATTTGTGATCCAGTCTTCTGACCTCCAGATGATGCTGACTGCACCCAGCAATACCCAAATAAACAGGGTTAACAGTGATCCTGCCCAAATCTTTGAAGACTGAACTATATTTAATGCATGTTGCCAGACATCTTTTGCTAACAAGGAATAGGAATGTTCTGTTTGACAAGCAGCTCAGTTTTCTGAACCAGTGCCAAAGCATGTGACTCTAATCACACATGAGCTTTATTAAGCAGTAACAAACCTTGGCAAGTGGATAAAGAGTTAAATGGACCCAACATGGATACCATAAGAAAACTTCCAGTCTTTTAGAGGGCTTTCTTCCTCTGAAGCTATTAGGCAATCCTGAAGGCATTTACTGGTGTAAGAAACAACTCATTTCAGCAGGGTAGGTGTGCACTAGATACTGAATCCCAAGTCCTGAAGGGAAAACAAAAAGCATAGACAAACTGGAATGAACAAAGTGAAATGGATGGAAACAGTTCTGTCCAAACGCCATGGAATTCCTAAGGGAACAAGGAGGGGACCGAGCTGAAACAAACTACCCCCTTCTCTTATCCTGGACTTAAAGTTTACTGCATTAACTTCAAACCCTTACTTAGCCATCTCTTGTTTTCAAGATGTGCCTACAACATGATTATTACATTCTTTTACATGCAGGTCAGCTTGATCAAAGTCTCCTCAAATCATGGTGAAGAGCTGCATTCAGGTTTGCTCCACAGTGATGCAGGAAATATTCCTGCTCAAACAAATACTCTACAATTGAAAAGAACTTATTCTTCTTGACTTTGAAAGGTTGAAGAGACACCTTGAGCCATCACTGCACATAAAGGTCACTGTTTACCACTAATTGCATAAGCGAAAATAATCCTATGAGTCTATGAAAAGAGCTATGAACTGATTCTTACAGGATTTAACCAGGCATTAATTATTCCAGTCACAGCTGCCATTGGATCACTAACATATCCTGATGCCACATTCTGCACCACCATTAAGAAAGCCATAAACTACAAGAAAACAAGGTTAGTGTACACCTACTTCATGAAATATTCTAATGTTTGACTGGAAAACACAAGTTTTAGAGTTCAGAAGCTAAAGTCTAATATGACAAGTTTCCCTTTCCTCTCAGTCTCTTACACCTCACCTTCCTTCAGTTCCCCAATGAGTACAGACATGCACACTAGTAACCAAGCTGTAGGTTGCCCAGAGAAGCTGTGGCTGCCCATTCCTGGCAGTGTTCAAGGCCAGGTTGGACAGGGCTTGAAGCAACCTGCTCTAGTGGAAAGTGTCCCTGTCTGTGGCAGGGGGCTGGAACTGTAAGATCCCTTCCAACCCAAGCCATTCTATGATTCTATTTCACCTGTGAATCACGTGAGGGTGACAAGCCTATGATTTCCCAGTCATGTCATTTATTTGTCAAGATACTTTTTCTGCCAAGTTGGTTTCTGCTAAGGTTTGCAAGTAATCTGGCCATCTCTTGGAAAGCCATCTAGACTGATTGAAGAATAGCATTAATATTAGCATTGGAAAGAAAGACATTCTGAGTTTATCTGGCTTTTACTCAGACTAAATAAAATGTTTGGCTGAACGCTTGTACCCCTATGCTGCAGACAAGCATCACTTCTTATTCCTTCCACGATTAAACACAAAATGGACATTGGGTTCTGCTTCAGCATCTGACTGGCTTGCAAAATGATACTTGGACTTGTGCCTTTTCAAGAGGAAAATGGCATTTATCCAAGGATAATTACTAATGTTTTGAGTTCAAGTCCTCTGGTGCTCCACAATGCCAAGAGACAAATAGCATGCTGCTGTGAAAGAACAGCTCTTAAAGGCAAGGATGACCTTCATCCTCTTGCAAGCCACCTCAAAAGCCTCACAGGGATTTGCCTATTCTCTAAATACATTAAAAATTATTCCACAAGATGCAAATGCAACTCATTTTGTACAGATGACTGCTCTAATATTTTGTTCTATAGATCTGCAATAGGGACAGTAGTTTCTACTATTTGGGTCCAGAGAAGGGCAACATCACTGGTGCAGGGCCTGGAGCGCAAGTGTGATGGGGAACAGCTGAGGGACCTGGGGGGGGGGGTGTCAGTCTGGAGAAGAGAAGGTTCAGGGGGGACCTGATCACTCCCTACAACTGCCTGATAGGAGGATGGGGGGGGGGGGTGGTGTCGGTCTCTGCTCCCAGGGAACAAGTGACAGGACAAGAGGAAACGGCCTCAAGCTGCACCAGAGCAGGTTTAGATGGAGCTGAGGAACAATTCCTTCCCCAAAGGGTGCTCAGGCATTGGAACAGGCTGTCCAGGGCAGTGCTGGAGTCACTGGCCCTGCAAGTGTTCACACACCATGTAGATGAGGCCCCCAGTGCCATGGGTTAGTGGTGGCCTTGGCAGTGCTGGGGAAGAGATGGACTTGATGATGTTAAAGGTCTTTTCCAACCTCATTGATCCTATGATTCTACTATAAAGACAGTAGCAGCTGAAACCAAATAGATCCTGCTTGCAGTACAAACCTGATCAGAGCTTCAAATCGTAACAGTAAACTATACTTTGCTAGGACAGGCTGTTTTGCTAGCAAGGGTAGTTTTGTTTTACAGTCAGCTGCTTGCATAGGAATAGCACATAAAATACATTACCTGCTTACACTACAGGTTGCTCAATCGAAACTGGAGTAAACAAGTACTTCCTCTTCTTTGCCCCAGGTTCCTTACTCCCACCCCGTTCTGCACAGCCACACAAGCCTGTGGTAGTGAACCAGTGTAACCAATACAGGTTGGAAACGAAGCTGACAACAACACGTCCAAGAAGCTAAATAAATCCTTGATAGAGTCACATTGGTTTTATCTGATTGCATGGCTGCATGGATCCACACGGTATGGGAGTAGTAAGGAATGGGAGCAGCTACAAGTAGCAGTAACACCAAAGCCTGTGTGAAATTGCAGGTCACAAGGATAAACCAAGTTGTAGGCGGATTGCTGCAGCTACAAGGTCAAAAAGCAGATCCACCTGCCTAGTTCAAGATGCCTCATTTCCACAAGGCAGCCAGAGGATCTCCTGTCATGCTGGGAGGGCTATCATGTACTCTGCCTCCTATACGTGCCAGATGCAAGGCAGAACTTCACTTGCTTAGCCAACAGGCAGCTATTTGCACCCGGTTGTTTGCGGCTCTGTTGCTAATTATTAGTGGCTGTTTATAGTAACAGAACTGGCCACAGGGAAGTTTCTTTGGCCCATGTCAAGACTCAAGTGTTCAGTCACCACAGGAGGAAGAAAAGCATGTAGAAAACATACCTGGAGGGTTTAAGCCCAGCTGGACAAATAATGCTCAACTTACCAAGTTCAGCAAAGGGGCTGTATCCTTCTGTGGGTTAAGGTGTTCCTTAAGTTTAGACTCAAAAAATCCTGTGACTTTCTAGAAGCACCAACATATAGATGAGTCATGAGGCCTCTGGTTCAAAAGGGCAGCAATTACAGGCAGGTATTTGTTTAAATTGCTATTCAGACTTCTCACACAGTTAAATGCAAACATGATTTTTAGACAGGCTGAGAAAGTTGGGGTTGCTCAGCCTGGAGAAGGCTGCGTGGAGACCTCAGAGCAGCTTCCAGTGTCTGAAGGGGGCTATAAGGATGCTGGGGAGGGACCCTTCATCAGGGACTGTAGTGATAGGACAAGGGGTAACGGGTTCAAACTGAAACAGGGGAAGTTCAGGTTGGAGATAAGGCAGAAGCTCTTCCCTGTGAGGGTGCTGAGGCGCTGGCACAGGGTGCCCAGAGAAGCTGTGGCTGCCCCATCCCTGGCAGTGTTCAAGGCCAGGTTGGACACAGGGGCTTGGAGCAAGCTGCTCTAGTGGAAGGTGTCCCTGTCCGTGGCAGGAGGTTGAAGCTGGATGAGCTTTAAGATGCCTTCCAACCCAAACCATTCTATGATACTGGTTTCTAAACCCAGGACTGTATTAACCCTATCAGAGGGAGAAGGCTATACTTATTCATGAGTAACTTTTACAAACTGCAACTATACTACACATTACTTAACACCAGACCCAGCTATGAGCAACATTACTGCAGATCCCAAGAGGAAAGTCAACCTCCGATTTTAAAATAGTCTTACATTAAACTGGACTAACCTGTTTTGAATCACTAAAAGCCTGCCAAAGAAGAAAGGTTAAGGCTAACTGGGTGCAATAAGGAACCACATTTGACATTTAGTTCATCATTCAGGTAATCAAAGGCACTGAAACACAACAGCATAAACCAGCTTGTTCTACAAGGATACCATGCCTAAAGAATGACTGACACTGAATGGAGGCTTAGATGAGATTCTGAGCAAGTTCATCTTGAAAACTGATATTTAAAACACAAAAGCCAAAGGCAGCCACTGGAACCAGCACGGTGCTTTTGCATCATGACCTACTTTTGAGGCTGTCACACAATATAGGCCATGGAAACCAGATTTGGGAGGAGGGAAATCAATCTGCAGGACATTGCACATTAAGTCAATATGGAGCAATCCACTTCACCGGGAAAAGCAGCATTTATTCCACTTCTTGCAATGCAAACTTTTGCCTCTTCACACACAGGAATCCAGCTGAAGCCTTTTCCTACCTCTGCCTTGCTGTTGTTTAATTCAGGGCATGGCTTTTGGAAACTGTATTAATCTAAGAGAGGGAAATGCTTCTGGCAGCTCTTTACTCTTAAAGCTGAGCATCTGACATCCTCAACTCCCATCACCCCAAAATACAGCAGCAAGGGCATATGCTGCTTCATTTTGAAAGGGTTAATGAAGACTTGCTGCACCTTTCCCAGGTATGTATGCAAAATTCCAGAAAGTATTAAAACCTGACATAAACAACTCCCAACTCCAGCCCTACTAATATTAAATCTTCCATAGGATTTTCTGCTTACTTCTGCATGGCCTTGACTAGAAGCCCTCTTGGTTTTTAGGACCCTCTTTCCACTCCCTTCCAGCTGAGTCAGAAAAAGACCAAGAGCAAGACTTTGGCTCATGCTGGAAGATGTGCTGACATAGTCACAGGCAGCAAACTCCCCTGATGGGGTTTTTCTTGCTCAGATATGCTGAAAGGAACAGAGAGCTTAAGACATAAGGTGGAAAGATGAAGGTCCTCATGACATCAGGGGGAACATCTCTGCAAAACAGAGCTATTTTCTCTGGGCATAAATAGCAAGAGAAACTTTACCAGCTAGCAAAAGATATAACACCTAGGACCAGTGATGCTGGTAGAGCGGGCATGAGGAAGCAGCTTCACACTACAAAGAGGCATGCCTTACTCATCTCCAAGCAGCAGGTTCTACCTCCAAAATTAGATAAAGTTTAAAGGCAAGATAGTAAGTACTAACAGCTAAGTACTTTCAAAACCAAACATAACAACCTAGTCACCACATAAGCACAAAGAACTCAAAGAATCATGGAGATGCTCAGGCCAGAATGCAAATATGCTGTGATGGTCTGACACTGCCACAAACTGTAGAATGGTTTGGGTTGGAAGGGACCTTAAAGCTCCTCCAGTTCCAATCCCCTGCCATGGGCAGGGGCATCTCACACTAGAGCAGACTGCTTCAAGTCCCATCCAACCTGGTCTTGAAATAACTTGCACTAAGAAAATCCACTGATTTGGTCAAATAGGCACTTTATTTTTGCAAGTTCTTTCACCAAGGCTGTCCTCCTGATTGCACAGTGTCAGAAACTAAGTATAACACCAGCACAAGCGCTGGCAAATTGCTCTCTAGAATGAGCAATACTTTCTATAACAGGCTGAGACTCGTGTTTTGCATGAATATTCATCTGTAAAAAACAGTCAAGCTGCTTATTTAGTCTGTATATGCAAAGTTAGACGTCTCTTGCAGATCTCACTGCACCTAAGATGAAGAGTGCAATGCTTCATTTCCATGTACTGGCATTTGAATTATATTCACTGAAGATTTGCAGGCTGCTTAAGAAACCCAAATACTGCCAGAATATGTATTAGACAATTACAGAAGCTATTCAATAGATCAAGACAAGAAAGAGCAGTGTAGATCTTCCTAAGCTGCCTCCCTCTAGCATATCATTAACATCTACAAAGTAATTTATTGGAATTAGCTCCAATTACCAGTCCCTAAACACATTTCCATCAATCCGTCTCAGAAAACTTTGTTAAAGTTGGCTTTTGAAAGCATCTATGAGATTTTGTTCACCCCCCAACAAAGACAGAGTTAACCACAACAACATAGGAGAGGGTTTCTCACATTTCAGATTGTCTGAAGGGTTTGTAAACAACTATATGTAATGGGTTAGATCATCATCTTTAGTTCCCAGAACCACAGAATGGTTTGAGTTGGAAGAAACCTTAGAAATCACCCAGTTCCAACCCCCCACAATTGGTGGTGGGTAATACCTTCACTGCAATACAGGCTAAAAATGATGCTTTAGCTCTGCCCTTTGCCTTTCAGAAAAGGTAGTTTCAATCCATGCTGCTCAAGTTCATTAGAAAACACAGCCCCTCAAAAAAAAGTTTAAGACAATCCCCTTAATTGTATAATGTCAGCTCACCTTCAGCAACCACCTCATCACAATCATCTTGTACTAGATACTCTCATTTTGCCTTCTTGGAGTGTGCTCACAGACCAAACTGGCACAGCATCACTATGCTACCTTGGTAATAAGCAACTCTTTACAGCCTAACCTGCATTTTGAACCTGAACTGATTCAGGAGGATTGCTGGAAACTGCCTCTTGTCAGTGTAAAGGAGAGATCCCTTCCTCACCTCTGCATAGCTTCCCTCTGCCTGGGCCAAGGAAAATACTCTCCCATCCCCTGATGGAGTGTTAGATGGAGCCGAGTGTTGAAAGGAAGGAAAAAAAGCATTTAGAGATAAGTATTTCATTCTTACTGACTTCCTCCCTGGCATCCAAGGAGGGCCAACTCCTCCTGACACAACCACAAGTCAAGGGGTGCAGTGAAATAGCAGCTCTCCAGCTACACGACCTCAGGCCTGAGATGTATTAAGTGGTATTAATAAAAGGAAACAGGTTAGAGCAGCAGTTCCATGGTGCAGCACCTTTGGAAAGCATCTTTAGTGCCTCCTTTTAGAAGTACATGTGACTACAATCAAGCATTGGAAAAGTACACTCCATAAAGAGTAGAGCTGGAGCACTTGAGCAGATCTCTTCTTGAGTGTTTCACATCATCCCAAATACCAGTATGACAGACACTTATGTTCATTGCCATGAAGCATAGCTGTTTGATTTGATTTCTCAGTTATTTAAACAAACATCTGAACTGACCGAGCAGTGATGCATTACCCATGTATTTTAACTAAAGAAACAGAATTGAGAACCTCCTCTTAACGCCCATCATTAATCAAAGTAATAAATCATAAGAATACCAGAGAAACACTGTTTGGCCAATAATATGGATAAATTGGTGCTTAGAAGTGTTGCAACACCACTGATTTCAGACTGTATCTACAGTATTTGAGAACAATACAGGAAGAACTTCTGCAAACAATACTTTCAGTAAAGTAGGTGAGACACTCCATTGAGGAGCTAACACCCTGTAGGAGAATAAAATACAGGTAATGAACAAATAGCACCTCCTATATGAAAGGCTGAGAACACTGGGGCTGTTCAGCCTGGAAAAGAGAAGCTGCGTGGAGACCTCAGAGCAGCTTCCAGGATCTGAAGGGGGCTACAAGGATGCTTGGGGAAGGACTCTTCATTAGGGACTGTAGTGATAGGACAAGGGGTGATGGGCTGAAACTTGAACAGGGGAGATTTCAGTTGGATATAAGGAAGGAATTCTTTACTATGAGGGTACTGAGGCAGTGGAACAGGTTGCCCAAAGAAGTTGTGAACGCTCCATCCCTGGCAGTGTTCAAGGCCAGGTTGGACAGAGCCTTTGGCAACATGGTCTAGTGTGAGGCATCCATGCCCATGGCAGGGGCTTGGAACTGGATGACCTTAAGGTCCTTTCAAACCCAAACCATTCTATGATTCTAACCCTCTGGCCAACAGAACATATTTACAAAGCATCCAACACAGTCTGTTTACAAAACCATCTGATTTAGACATCTGGGTTATGAGCTGTAGAAGCTGGTGAGCACGCTCAAGAGCGGTTCCATCAGGACATACTTTGATTTTGGACTGTGAACAAATGCTGTTTCAGTCCTGTGTTTTGCCAAGCTGTAGCCCTGTCAGAACTGGCAGGAGAAGATATTTACTGACACACACACTAAAATAACAAGAGGATACAAGTGCTTGCTTGGCAGTTGAACTTGAAACATAAAAGCCTGCTAGCAGGGGAATATTTAAGAGGACACAGACCTCTCCCATTTGTGACTTTGTAGAGCTATGAAACCCTTGTCAAAGGCTTCTCAGAATTTACCCAAATTTACTTCATTTGGGAACTGCTTTCATCCACTCTGTTCTTATAGGATGCACAAGCTCCAGCCTCTTTAGATGCCGCTTTAACATATGCATCTGGACCTCTATGGGATGAGACCTGCAGCAGCTCTGTACCAAAGCTGAAGCACTTTAATAGTGTGCTGTCACAACAATCACAACCAGTGCAATCACAACAGCAGTTATCATGACAGTCACCTTCAGCAGGTGAAAAGTTAACACATCTCAGTCTAGCTTTAGTCCTGTCACATTCAATCAATTCCATCATGCTCTGTCAGTCCATCAACTTTTCCTGTAGGCTTGCTGAAAAATATATAGCTGCCGTCCTTCAAGGGAAGCTTTACATGACCTAAGGAATCCTTTAGTGACACAGCTAAAGCAGAGATGGAGGCAGATCTCATCCACACAACTGTAAGCATTATTGTATGATCTAGAGCATAGATCTTGTCCCCCTTTAAATCCCACAGAGACATTGTCCAGGAGCAGAGTGGTTAAGAGAAATCTGCATAATAGTTTTGTGAGCTGCACCGTAAGTACTTGTTAAAAGCCATAAGCAGGCCATGCAGGCCTCAGTACAGTGTACACACATCTACAACTAAGCACAGGTGTAGATGCTAACCTACACTTGAGTACTGGTTGCTCTTAAATACTATTATTTCCCCCCCCAAAAAAGGAAAAATCACACCCAGCAAATGCTGTTTCAAAAACATCTAATCTCTCACATGCATTTTCTGTTTGAAGTTATCATCAGATAGGAAACCTTGAATTACTCAAAACATCCTCAGTGAGCCAACACTACACAAGCTAAAGGACCTTTTATCGCCCATCCATTAAGGACAAACTGTTGTTGCAATAGTTTCTACTGGACTATACCGCTTTTTCTAGTAGGAGAGTTTCTTCACATGAAGAGGGTATTTAAAGTCAATAAATCATAATCAACATTTAGTTTTAAGATTTTAAGTGATTGTACTTGAGTCATTTTCTAGATGCTTGGTGTGAAGAACATGGCAGTGAAGTTCAATCTCTACAAGCATGACTAGGAAATAACACTAATGCAGTGGTTGTTTCTTTATGCACAGCTAATTGCATACCAGCTGGAGAACCTTTCCAGATCATTCTCAGAGGCAGAATGAATTTGTGGTCAGATAGTATCACAGGTATGCCTATTGGTAGGTAGAGCAGCTTTAATACTTGCAGGCACTGAAAGCAGTACAATGAGGGAAATACTAGGATTTCAGTACACAGAACAGCATGAGGCTGAGGTGCAACAGCTGAGTTGGCAGGGTATCCTATAGACATCTAGTATCTTCAGAAATGCATCAAATCTTCTACTCAGAAGTGCATTCACTAGAGTCAGAGAACAAGCAGCAAGTTTCCTCATCCTGCGACCCTGGATAGACACTGAAGACTCAAACCAAGTGGGAAATTCAGCAGAAGCTGTTGAGAACAGGCATAGCACAAGCTAGGGCATTTCTCTCTTTGCTTTAAGCTTTCATTGCTTTCTGTTCTCTGATCCTAGAAATGTAAAGGCCACAGAGTCTTTTCACTGCTCTTTTGGCAAGCTGAGCTTGCTCTTGCAGTATTCTAGATGTTACATTGCCAGCTCCCTGATCCATCACTCCTGATCAACTCTTGGTGTCTTCTGCTTGCTACCAAGAGTTGATCTCTCCATTAATTTCTCCATTGTCAAAACTGACTTGATGTTCATCTTCCAGAAGGAGATGACAAGTGCCCACAGCAGCATCCCAAGCAAGGAGCATCACTAATGACAAGCAGAGATCAGATTAAGTATGATGTGAACACACATACACCTGGTTGAAGCTGTGAAGTGGCTTTGACTAGACACATTTCAGAAAGGGATGCTTTATTTCTGTGGTGCAGAAGCAATCAAGTCAAGTACTTGAATGAATACTGCCTAATATTACCTCACCTTTTCAAAAGAGTTTTAGGTCTTCAGACTATTTCTTTAAATAACTGCTCTACTTTTAACTGAATTCTTTCTCTTATCAGTTTATTTTGGTACAAGATAGTGGCTTGGCTTGCAACCCAATTCCCATGAAGATCCTTAACACTGAAGAGATTCCTTTCTCTAACATTAGAACTAACTAAATCCATTTATCACACATGGAGTTGATAAGGGATAGACATTTGCCCCTGAAGTATTTCATTGCTCTGGGGTGGTTCCCTCACTGTTTGCAGGGTGTCTATAGGCAAGTTTGTTGGAATTAATAGAGTTGTCATTCAGGTTAAGGAACAACTTTACCACGTAGTTGGCCAAGTCCTTGAAGAGTAGGCAAACAGTTAATACCTTGATATAGTGATGCACATATTAATCTTAAGTACTTGAATGGTTACACCTGCTTTAAGTGTAGGCAGGCAAGAGCAGGCAAACAAAAACTATCCAGTGAATGAGGCTTTGAGCAGAGTTACCCAGGTCAAACTGTGGGGACAGTAATTTTCCCTAGCATTTCTAATAAGCCTGTTGGAATGACTTTGGCATGTTGGATGGCTTGTTATACGCCTTATCTGGTTCCAGTTAGAGACAGAATTGATTGCAGACCAGTGGAATTGCCTCAGTTTGGTCACTCTGTCTTCCAGGAAAAGTCTAACTCAAACACCTGAAAGTGTCTATAAATTACCAGTTATTTTGGATATCACAGGTTTTATAAGAATTAGCTTGTGCCATGCATCCCATTGGCAATCTTAGACAAACCCACCACAGAAGCAGGCAGGACACTCAGGGGAACTTAAGAGAACATTACAGCATCTTCCAGGACTTTTTTTATGAGAGGAGAAACTCCAAAACATTATTTCTAATTAGGGCTCCAGGAGCTTTCTAGTGTTGGTCCAGAATATGATCAGTTCATGCACTGCTTCTAAACAGAGATCTGTAAGGACTGCAAAGGACAGGCTGAAGTAAGACCACAAGCAAATCTTTATTCAAACACTGCTCCTGCTTCTACAGCAGTAACTCAGTACTTCTACTTACTGCTCTAGAAGTAAGTTGAGTTACTCCTCTCGTAACTCTGCAGGTTACCAGAGAAGGGATTACCCATTTTTCAGGAAGCCCTTTGGATCACGGCAGGGAAGCAGAACCCAAGTCAAATCCTGCTGAAGGCAGATATTCTCACTTTTACCCTAGTGTGATACTACAGATGAGGATCACCCCATATGACTAATGATTCCTCATCACTCACAACAACATTCAACCCTAACAACTCAGTGAGCAAAGCACGCCGTGTGTAAACAGGCCGAGTCAACTAGAAAGGGCTGGAGGAGGAGATCATAGAGAAGACAAGAGCCAGAGACATAAGTCTGAAGGGATTAGCCTACTTAAACAAAGGCTTGGCAGAAGGTTTCAAATGTAAAAGCTACTGAAAGGATAACACAAACTGATCTCTCCATCAGAGAAGTAAGGATTGGCCTAAGGATTGAACCAACTTGTAAGCAGAATTATAGCATATCGAACCATAAAATGGTCTGGGCTGCAAATGACCTTAAGATGATCCAGTTTCAAACGCCTGCCATAGGCAGAGACACCTCACACTAGACCAGGTTGCTTATCCAACTGCTGGAGCAAGTCCAGAGGAAGCCAAGCAGATGATCAGGGGCTGGAGCACATCCCATATGGAGACAGGCTGAGAACACTGGGGCTGTTCAACCTGGAGAAGAGAAACTGTGTGGAGACCTCAGAACAGCTTCCAGTGTCTGAAGGGGCCTACAAGGACGGTGGAGAGGGACTCTTCATCAGGGACTGTAGAGATAGGACAAGGGGTGATGGGTTCAAACTGAAACAGGGGAAGTTCAGGTTAGATATAAGAAAGGAGTTCTTTACTATGAGGGCAGTGAGGCACTCAAACAGCTTGCCCAAAGAAGTGGTAAATGCTCCATCCCTGGCAGTGCTCAGCACCAGGCTGGACAGAGCATTGGGCAACATCATACAGGGTGAGACATCTCTGCCCATGGCAGGGGGTTGGAACTGGATTATTTTAAGGGCCTTTCCAACCCAAACCATTCTGTGATTCTATGACTACAGATAACCAAATAGTTTTGGCTAGGAAAACTCTGGCAGCTCACCTTCCTTGAAAGACTTAGTATGCCCTTACCCACCACTCATCATGCATGAGGTCTGGAGGAATGGGATAAATATAAGATATGCAACTATATCCTGTCTTTTCCCTGATGAAACAATACTTGTCCTGTAACAATAAGCTTTTACCAGGCTTAAACCTTCAGTGGCATGGAGCACAGAACTCTGCAAATAAAGTGTTACCAGCTTCAAAACATGGAACTGAAATTAGCACACACACAAGTTTCCCCATGTTAATTCCTGCCGAAGGAAATAACATAAACCAGACTTGAGTTTACTTTAGGACACACATGGGGGAACACACCCAACCCTCTGGATAGGATCTTCAGTGGCCTGATCCCAGATTTCTTTGCTGGACAGAAAATAAACTGAACACATGTCCATGCCTTCTCACATGCTTTCTATTAAACACTTCCTACCACAAGGAGCAGACGGGACTACTACTAGATCAAGCCGATTCCAGAAGTTCTTGCAATTACACACTAAAGCCACAGATCGTGAATAGTGACACTTGTCTGTCACTTTGAAAACATCCTCCCCACATGTGAAAGTGGGCACATGAATGATGAGAAAAGCTACAGAGACTTCGAGGCTTTCCCTGCACCATCTGCAGGTTAAGCCTGTGCCTAACCTTCTATTTACAAGTCTGGGGAATGCAGATCCAACATTAAACTACAAGCCCAGATATAAACTAATTGGTATGTACTCATCAGTTATGTAAGCCTTTATATTTCCATTCTTCCCTGCAAGGTTGGAAAGGTTACAGCATTATTACAAGCCTAAACCCTTTCAGGTGCAAGATGACTTGCGTAGCTTCAGTTTTAGCTGCTCGCAACAACCAACCAAGAGCTACAGTTTGTCCTGTGAGGTTAACAAATTCATGAAGGAAAATTCTGGGCTCTTGCTTGCTTTATCAGATACAATGGAGAAAAGAATTTTCCAGCCCTGGCTTCCTGGTTTGCTCTCTTTCTACTCCAGTATTTTAAGAAATTCTTCAGGGAAAGCCAGGAATTGGCCAGAATTCTGTGGTATCTGAAAAAATATCTCTATTTAATTGCCTGGGCAGTAGGAAGTTATTTAATCCCCACATCCCCAGTAAGCAAGAAAATGAAGCATTAGAATGCCACTAGCACAAGCACACCAGGTAGAATGAGGAAGGATGCTGGACAGTCATTGAAGCAAAAGGAACTCAGTTTTATTTCATATTTGGCACTGGCAGGCTGCCACTCAGTTTCCAAGTTAGTCAGATGTAATATTAATGAACTGAAGACTGCTACTGGTGCTAAACAAAGTGTTGTTTTCATTTGCACAGAATTTCCACCCTCAGCATGCTAATTTAGAAGCAAGATTGATAGCATATTGCATGGTAGAGAGGTTGTAACTACAGAGTTGGAGTATTTAATAACAATAACATTAGAATCTGCCATTATTAGACAATATATCCTTAGTAGTAAAGCTTAGGGAACCATGACAACACCTCTAGTTTGGCCTATTTTTTGCAAGTACAAAGAAATTTTAATGAGAATGCTTGAAGCACAGATCTGCAGCAGCTCTCTTACCCCACTTCTTAGAGGCAAGATCTCAAAATCATCTGGACTGTAGCAATTACTGCATGCAATACTGAAATCCTAATTCCCTAAAGGATTTGGCTTTTATAAGTTATGGTGGATATATTCAGTCTCAATACAGGAATTGCTATGTAGGAACTTAAAGCTTTCTCTAGCAGGGATGTTGACCCCTGGGCCACTTCCCAGCATGTGGCTTTGTCAGTGGGAAAAGACCCTAAAATGATCAGTGAAGGCCGTCAGGGACACATCAGTTACCAGATTCCAAGTAGGCAGAATGAAGTCGTGATCCACAATCCAGGCAACTTGTTGACAAGTTCGCTGAAGGATCCTGCAAGTCAGATACTTAATGATACCTACACAGAGTCCTCAAAGAGCCACCCAGACAGCAAGTCTGTTGACCAAAAGTTTCTGAAAGAGGCTGAAGTTAAGGGAACAGTGTAGCTATTCTTGCAGCAGTGATAAATTTAGGCATTAATTACAAGCAGTTATTCAGTAACCAGCCTTAACACAGAGCTGGAACTGAGCTCTTGGAAAGAGTGTTAATTTAGGAGCATGGTTAATGAAAAAGAGAAAGCTACTAAGGGCAGCTCAGGGAAATGCTGCTGGAATGAGCTGGAAGTCTGTAGTCTGATGAACATGTGTTTAATAGTTTGGAGTTACTGAGTCCTAGGTGTTTGGGTGGCTTTTTCCAAGTGTAGTTTTCCATGAAGTGACTTGTGAAGAGGTAGGAAGAGGCAAAAAAAGAAAAAAACCTATTCAAGGAGAAGAGTCAAGCATATACTGAACATCCCTGAGACATTAGGTTTTACATGGACAATGTGCTGTTGCTTAGGTCTAGCCATGGACAGGCTAATAATACCCTGAGACACAGTAGTAAGGCTCTACTTTAAGTCATCACACCAAAGACTTACCCACAACTACATCCTACTGTGCCTAACTACTTAAAGAATTACAAACAGTTTAAAAGCAAGGCCACTGGATGAGTAAGCATCTATGGAAGATGCCAGCACAAGATTCACCTGACGGAAACTCAAACCCTTTTATATACAGCTTAACTGGGAACTACTACACAGCTGAAAGGCCTCAGATACACTTTTATCTAGTAGTTCAGTCCAGCTCATACGCATACAAAGAAGAGAAGAGATCTCAGCTAGTACTATAATGTCAAAAGGCTTATTTTCAAGTGGCACCCTGAGTTGCCACACAAACTATCCCAGAGTGACCACGTGGAAGAGGACACATCTTATTGGGTTCAATGCCATTCCACCGGTACAATGAAAAAACCCACTACTATGCAGCTGCATACTGAGTTTTGAACATCCCATATGTGGAAGACGACAAATTGAAAATGTGATTTTAAAGCAAAGCAGCAGAAAGTTCCAACTGTAAGGCCAGCAGTAACAGGTACAGACAACTGTCAAGTCACTCTCCTTTTCACTCCATTGAAAGCCCTAAATGTTTTGACTTTTCAGCTGTAACAACCAATGTGAATGGCAGCCAGAGCCACAGAAGTGCTATGACATTGGAAACAATGAGGATAATTCCTGCACTGAGAACTGTAAACCAGGAAGAGGTTTACCCTAAAGTTAGATGCAGAACAAGAGCCAAGAACAAACCTCCATGACGAGCCGATTCCCCCAGATAAATTTCAGACAGCAAACAGGGCATGTGCACTGGATTTGTTAGTGTTAAAACAAGCTGTACATTTGGTTTGGGTTATGTTTTGAACTCTTGGGAGTTTGCTGGCCAGCCACACTACTCGAAGGAGCAATAGTTCAGCCTGTCAGATCACTCCTCTGGGAGTACCCAGAGCCAGACTGCACAGGCCAGTGTACTTGCTCACATATTCCCCTTGTAAAATGGGGGGAGGATTTGTATCCTGCACATGTGCTTTCTCCCTCCCCACAGAAAATCCCAAACTGAAACTTTTATTACCTGGAAGCAAAGACCCAGCATCGAGACTACTTTAAATAGTTGATACCTGCTCTTTCTACTTGTACTCCCGTAAGATTGATAAGCAAGTCATCGGTTAAACAGCACTCAGATTAAGTGTATTCTGCAAGACAATTTGCTACACATAAGTTACGATAGGAAATTAAGTGGCATAGAAACCTGACTGCTCTGTATTCATCACTTGCTGGGTTAAGCCACTGCTTTCTGGATGTGGTCCAGTTAGACTGATCATATATTCAAGGACAGACTAAAGATAAGCATGACATGCAGTTATGCTCTTGTGAAAGAGTGCTTTGGGTTCAGCCCCCAGTTAGATCATTTATTTATCTGGCACCAAAGGGTGATAACGGCTTGTTTTCAAGTCTCCAAAATAAATGAACTCTACTGCATGCACAAGTAGTCCAGGCCAGCCAGCAGAGGATAGAAAATACGCAGGGTCAGCATAACACTGGTTTCAATTTCAGTTACAAAAACATTGGAGCTCTCATTTAAAATGAGGAAACTAGGTTCTCTCTCTGCTCTGTTAAGAGCGCTGGTCTTGCTCTCCCCCCAGAACAGTGACAAAATCTACCTCACATAGAGCTTTGCAAACAGAACAGGGGTAAATGCTTCCCTGCTGCTGTTTACACCCTAAGATTTATTTAAAAGCATCTTTAGTCTATTCCTTAGGTTAAGTTTTGTTTTCCTCTTACCCTTTCATGCCTTGCTACATGAGGAGCAGCTACTGACTGACAGCTTCGGTCACACAAAGAAATTTGGTTTCAGTCCACGCACAGAGTGCCTCAAGGCCCCAGATTAGTCTCCATATGCAGACATATGTATAACACTGCAGAACAGACTGCTGGTCAAGCCTAAGGCATCAAGCTAGCCACATGTCCTAAAGCTATTAAAGCTAAAGCTTTAATAGCCCATATCCTTCATAGCTGGTAGTCCTGGAAAGCAACTTATCTCCAGCTCTGTGTTCCACAAGTTGTCTGTGTTGTGGAGACCAACTTCCCATCACTTATATATGTGCATATGTCTGCACATGTTTGAGCAGACTCCATGCCAGTAAGAGCCAAACCAAGGTCAGGGGCAGCTCCTAAGCCAAACCAAATCATTACCAAGCAAAAGCCTGTGTCCTGATTCTTGCCAGAGTCACTGGCCGAGAGTAAGTCTGATGAGAAACCCTGGCTGCTGCTCCTCAGTTGTTATAATGCCAGTTACAGTCTAAATGACTTTACAGCACTTGTTTGGAAATACCAGCAGTAAGGGGCTTTAGCTAAGCTTCTGTGTGCCAGTTTCCCTAAGATGACAGTTCACAGCACACAAAACCAAAGTGGCTCAGACATTACAGTGCTCTGAATCCATTGCTGAGGTGCCTGAAGTCCAGCTTTTAACTTGAGGCAAATTCAGTCTCCAGCAACTCTATCAGAGGTCTAGATTTAATAGCATTAACTCAGCTCTTCTTCATGCAGAGTATCTTATTGCACTTTGGAGGAGGGAACTGTGATACAGAAGCATAACAGAATAACCAGTTTATTCAGCATAGCAATAATTACTCAGTGCTTGGATTCCAGAGACCCTCAGAACCAACTGGGGAATAAATAATCTTTACCAGTGGAAGTTTTGGGTGGTTACTCCAAGTAGGGGTGTGACCAAAATGCAAGATGTGTGGGTTACTGATAAGCTGTTGGCTGTGAAACAGTCACCTGACCAGCAGCAGCTCACCCAAAGCATGTAAAGCCTTTACTTCACAGCACACAGCTCCACAGCTTAACAGTGTCCGCTTCCAGGCTTGCTTTCTGGACTGTCCAGGATCTAATTCTGGAAGGCAACTCAAACTGAGACACCAGTTATCTCTCAAGCAACACACATGGTGTCACTCATCCTGACAGCAGGCATTCCACTTCAGCTTTCTGGCAACTGGATTTGCCAGAATCATTAGTATTTTCTGCTTCTGTATGGCAAATTAAACACAGAACTCTGCTGGAAAGTTTACTGGACTTGTTAAAGCAGTTACTAGGCAGGAGTAATGCTCTGCTTAGGAAAAGTGCCATTTCAACACTCATATCTGTTTAGTGCTGGTATGTTCAGCCAAGTGACAGCCATTGCACTCTGTATTCCCCCAGTTAACCACACAGTTGAATGAAAGCTGTTTAGTAAAGCTGACAATGTGCTGCAAGTTGAAGAACCAGCAGCTCTAACAATAGTTATCTAATTTGTTAAGCCTTCTCTAATGGAAACAACTGCACACAAGGTTATCCCACTGTTAGCATGGCTTTGATGAATCTTACACCTACAGCCCAGGATGTTGCAAGTATTACAGGTAAAGGTAACGGAAGTGACCCTCACATAAAGGGCAGCACAAGTATTTCTTCATGTTGCCAGTTACTCTGCAAGCTGCTAAAGCTTCCCCCTCCATCACAACAGCCTCTTCACTTCCACAGCAGCCCTCCCAGCAGGCCAACTGGAAAGCCCCATTAAACTCTGGTAGCTTTGCCTACATCAGCATGTTTTTACACTCGCCATCACATTAAAGTCAGTCTGAAGTGCAAGTGAAGCTTGTTCTTCTCTCAAGCATGTCATCACTGCAAATGCACTGTTGCTCAACCCACACTGCTTGATCATTTGATGCAAGTGTTTTAGGGCAGCTTCTGCTGTTAGGAGTAACCACAGAGGTACAGACTGCTAAACTCAAAAAGAACTACCAGCTGCAGCTTCTTGTGATGGGCCATGTGAAAGGATTTCACTGGTTTCACCTAACATGCAAGTTAGCAGTGCCCATATGCTGTGGGTGGAACTGGCTACCTACTCTAGGAATTGAAGCTTGAAGTAACAAGAAGCTTGACAAACAACAACAGTACATCACAGGCAGAGTTTACACATTAAGCTAGACAAGATCAAATGCTACTGTGTAAATGAATTGTTTATTGCCTAAATCGGTGTCTGCTGGAAATAGTGAAGTGCTACACACAACTGTGTTCACAAATGCAGGCATTATCTAGCAGCTAGTGGGTCATTTTAGCCAGCAGCTTCCCACCTAGGTATTTACAAGATTCCTCTCAAAGATTAAGCATCTTTTCTGAGCTATTCAGTTAGTAATAAATTTTGACCTTCAAGGTTTTTTGAACTTTAGATGCAGTTTCACTAGTGAAATACTCTGCAGGCAACATCCAATATCAGTGTTTTCATAGCTTTTAGAAATGATCCATTTAAAACAAGTTTATAGAGGGATAGAGGAAGAGACCACACATTCCAGCCTCAGCACACAAGCAGAGCAATATTACATTACCAAGACCTAACTTCCTAGCTGTCAGTGAATCCAGGGCTGGAGGGAGTTTAAAGGTAATTAACCTCTGAGGTCACAGCCTTGAGATGTGTCCAAATTCAGCCTGCTTTCTCTAAGCTCCTCAAAGCCTGCATTTCCACATGGCAGAGTAAAGGCAGTTGCTTCAGAAGGCTCCTGAAATAAGCTATACATTTGCTTCAGCATGAAAAATTCAGGTCACATGTACTTAGACATACAAGCATGTGTATTGTTTCATACAGTAGCTCCATGCTTCACTGTAAGTCACATATATATTCCACTTGTGTTGCCTCACTGAGAAAGCCCATGAACAGAGTTGTACTTCATGAATTTTGCTGTACCACAACACGGAAGGAGCCCCAAGTTCACCAGCTACATCAGTCTAACCACCTTCCCATCACTAATGAAGGACACCTCTAGCAAACATTCTCCCTCGTCAGCCTGAGGTAGCACAATACAAGTGTATTTAACACAGACTGAATTGCTAAGACACTTCAGCTCTGGAGGAAAGGATTGCTTTTGATTGTAAGCAGTCCCCATAGCATCCAAACAAGATCACATCAGCTCATTCCCATCTCAAACTCCCAAAGAGCAACAGGTTTCCTCAGGAGTTAACATGCAAGAGGGTTATCTATAGAAGCATACGTTTTCAATTTTACTGGAGATCCCTCAGTCATACATAATGAAGTGCAAGAGCTGCTATCATTTACTTCCTCAGAGAGGCAGGAGCCAACCCCATGTAAACTGGCCTCTGATATTACAAATAGCAAACTAAAATAGAAGTTGTTCCACTGATCCCATCCATTACATCATGGAAATTGTTATTTTGTCACGAAAACTCCCTTAAATACCCAATTTAATCTCATTAATACAGGAATGAGGCTCTCACTTCAAAGACAGCAGCTGCCACTACCTTTGACAGACACAGGAACTCTGCTGGATGCAGTTTTTGGAGCTTAAGGTGCTGTCAGCTTTTCTCTCTTACTCTAAGTAGTACTCCTGGAAGCATTTATAGCCAGTGTCAACTAAATGTCTTAATCTCTTGTTCAAAACCCTTTTCCTTATTCAGGAAGGGAAAAATTAGGCCTGAACGTTACATCAATCCAGTATAATCACTAAATAAACCAAGTGAGGAAGACCTTATCTTCTGCAGTACTGGTGTGGGTGAAGAAGGCATACACAAGCTGTGTCAGTGCCATCACATCAGCAACAACTTCAGCCAGCTAAGAGGAAATCAAAGCATTCACCAGCTCACTTTTTTGGAGCTCAAGCACCGTCTCAAGCCATATTTCACTAAATATTTTAGTAGCTCTGTCTGATCAAGGCAGTGGAACATGACACACATCACACTGGAGCAGTTTCTGCGGAGCAGTAAGGGTACATCTTGTAACAGTGCAGTCTCTTCTCATGAATCCTCATAATGCTGCAGTTCTGCCCATGCTCTGCACTCTGGGCTGTCTGTCCCTCTAGTTGCACCTCTGGTAACATCTTTCCTGAAGGAGAAATCGCCTCCCCCATCTAACATTCAGCATCCCACAATATCTTTCCAATCCTTTCCCATTTGTAATTCACTGCATTAGCCCAGCTCTAGCAACACTGATTCACTCGCTGCACCCAGTGCCAAGTCAGGGCTCTGGCTAGATCTTTTCCTCCCTTCCTTTCTTCCTCTATACATAGAGAACACTGGAGGCCAATCACTACAACAGAGCACTGCCCCACAGGAAGAGCATTTTTCAAGGTCAAATAGCTCCTGCACTTGCTAAAGATGCTAAACTGGGGCATCTTGGAGTTGCAGATCACCAATAACATGATCCTAAAGAAAACTGCAGCTTTCAAGGGAGATTTAAGAGTTAAGTGCTAAATAACTTCTCCCACCATCACATCAGAGTGGGTGAAGTGAGACTCCACTGTATTGTGATAAAGATTGAGATCAGGTTACAGATTAAGTGTCAAATCATTCAAATGGCAGACCAGCGAGGTTTAACAGCCTGAAAAGTCACACTAATGTCCTTCATTGGTCCCTTTGCCAAGCACTTTTCCAGCTTATTTACCACCCAGCATGATCCGGAAGGGGTACTGGGCCACCTCTTTATCATCCCATCTTCATCTCATTAGGACTCATTTATCCCAGACACCCCAACCAAGCCTCTCCACCTCCACCTTATACTTGTACACTTTATACTTATACCCAACATTAATTCCTTATCCCTTCCCAGCCTCTGCAAGCCACATTGCCTCTGGCTCAATCCTTTACCACAGAGCTCAACCCCTTCCAGCTCCACCTCATTCTCCCCTCTCATTTGTCATCACTTGTCCCCCTCCACAGCTCCACATACTCCTCACCCCAAAGCTCCTCATCCCTTTCTCACCTCTCCAGCCCTATAACTCCTTTACCCAAAAGCTTCTCTCAGCCCTTCTTTACTTTCAGTCCCACCTACATCTCTCCTACAGAACTCAAGCTCTCCCTCACCTTCACCAGCTCATCTGCTTCAGTCAAACCCCTCCTCACCCTCATCCTCCTCACCTCAAACCTTCCCTCCCTCACTGGCTCCTCATCCTAAACCTTTCCTTATCTTCACTGGCCCCTCATCACTCCAAACCCTCCCTCCCCTTCATGAGCCCCTCACCTCAAACCCCTCATCACCTCAAAACCTTCCTTCCCTTCACCAGCTCATCTCCTTCAGCCAAACCCTTCCTCACCCTCACCTTCATCAGCCCTTCATATCCCTCACCACCTCAAGACCTTCACCCGCTTCGCCTCCCTCCCTTTCACTGGCCCCTCATCATCTCAAACCCTCCCTCACCTTGATGAGCCCCTCATCACCTCAAAACCTTCCTCACCTTCACCAGCTCACGTCCTTCACCCCAACCTTCCCTCACCGCCTTCACCTCAAACCGTCCCTTCCCCAGTTCATCTCCTCGGCCAAGCCCTCACCCTCATGTCCCTCACCGCAAACCTTCCCTCACCCTCACCCGCTCCCCATCTTCACCCCGAACCTTCCCTCACCCTCACCAACCCCTCACCTCACCTCACGCCTCCCAACGGCTCCTCACCCCCCACCCCCCGCTCGCCCCGTACCTGCCCCCGGGTCTCCCCCTGCACCCGGGACCTGCTCCGTGCGGCGGGGGGGAGGGGAGGAGGCGGCGGTGCCGGGAGGTGCCCGCGGCGGCCGGCGGGGAGGGTGGGGGGGAAGGAGGAGAAGGAAGGGGTGAGGTGACCGGCGGCGGCACGAGCGGGGCGGGCGACACCGGGCACGAGCGGCCGCTTTATACCGGGCTCCTCGGAAACCGCGTCCCGCTTCCGCTTCCGCCCCTCCCCGCGCCGGGGGTCATGAATATTCAATGAGGTGGGCGTGGCTTGGACCAGGAGGGGCGGGGGGCGTTGCTAGGGTGATGGGTACGGCCGGCTACGGGGTCCGCCGGGCACCTCGCCAGGGGTAGGGTGCGCTTCCACCTTGAGCCGGGGCCGGGTCAGGTGCAGCGGCCTCGGGGAAGGGCGAGGGGAGCGGGGCCGCTGCCGGAGCTGGACGGGGGTTTCTGGGCGGAAAGGGAGCCCCTGGAGCCGCCGAGCGGTGATGTAAGGGCGGTTGGAGGCTGGCACCTGAGCTGCCCGCGCTGAGATAGCGTGTGTTTACCTCAGGAACTCGGCGGCGACATGGCGCGGAGCCCATCTGTCCTGACTGAAAAAGTTGTGCCAGACGGCACCAAAGTAGAGTTAGATTGGGTATAAGGGATAAATTCTTTACTGATGAGGGTGCTGAGGCACTGGCTGCCCAAAGAAATGGTGAATGTGGGAGTGTTCAAGGCCAGGTTGGACACAGGGACTTGGTGCAAGCTGCTCTAATGGAAGGTGTCCCTGCCTGTGGCAGGGGTTGGAGCTTGATGAGCTTTAAGGTCCCTTCCAGTCCAAACCATTCCGTGGTTCTATGAAGTTGATAACTTGGGAAGTGCTGGAGAAGTCGCTGTTCCCAACCTGAGGTACTGCAAATGCATCAACCCCCAACTGTTGATGTTTTCCTTCATCATAAGGGAAAATAGCACCTTTTTTTCAGTTTTGGCCACACAGGAGGTCCCATCCTGCCGCCTCACCTCGGCTTTGCTGCTCTTCACCATCCAGAGGCCGTGAGCCTCCATACATCCAGCCCCATGTTTTGGTGGGGAGGGCTGGGTGACCATCCCCTGCTCCGAGCAGTGGTGCAATTCATCATTCACATCTTATAGACAGTATACAATGTGCAGTTCATCATTCACATCTCTTATAGACAGTATACAATGTGCAATTTATCATTCACATCTCTTATAGACAGTATACATTGTGCACTGACCCCAAGGGAATTAAAACTCTTTGGTCCCAATTACAGCCTCATTGTGAGCACCCCCTGTGCATTTGCCATAAAACACCCCATGTTTTTAACACGGGAGTGTGCTTTTTAGTCCCAGTTACTTACATCTCCCAGCCTTAATTGTGCTGACTGCACTGAGCAGGGCAGTGTAATAAATACTCATTACTTCCATAAACTGGGGCCGCATAGAGGAGCGTGAGTGGCATGTCAGAATGCGTGTTACGTTGCATAAGTGTGATTGTTCTCTGCTTCTTGACATGCCGTTAAGTACGTTTTCCAAAGCAAGTCTGATTTATGGTGGACTTCTTTCTCTTGCAGCTCATGAATAAATAAACCGTGGAGTGTGCCAGATTTGGGAGAAAGGGAAGCCACAGAAGGCAAAATGGAAGAACTGGGAACATCTTACTATTAGAAAGCAGTGTGAATCTTGAGGCTAGCAAAAATACTGCAAGCCCTTAAGGAAAGAAAAGACATTAATCTTTTATTCTAGAACGCTGGTCTTGACGTATAATTATTTGGAGGCTAATTCAGACCAAGGACTGAAAAGCATGTGTGACCACAGTCTTGCACAACTCACTAAATTAACCGTACTCTGAGGATTCCCAAAGAATGATGGTGGTTTTTACATACTACTGAGTTGTATAAATATTGCAAGGATAGTGCTAGCGCTTTTTGGGGGAAAATAGAATCATAGAATCACAGAACCGTTTGGGTTGGAAAGGACCTTAAGATCATCCAGTTCCAACCCCCTGCCATGGGCAGGGACACCTCACACTAAACCGTGTCAGCTAGGGCTCTGTCCAACCTGGCCTTGAACACCGCCAGGGATGGAGCATTCACAACTTCCCTGGGCAACCCATTCCAGTGCCTCAGCACCCTCACAGTAAAGAATTTCTTCCTTATATCCAATCTAAACTTCCCCTGTTTAAGTTTTAACTCGTTACCCCTTGTCCTGTCACTACAGTCCCTAATGAAAAAAAATTGCTAAATAATTCTCTTAATTATACAAGTAGTCTAATAAAGTCTACTTACTTCACTGCTTAATTAGACAAGTAGTAAAGATAAAGCCCAGTGTAATGCCTACTCTTGGCAATAAAACAACCTCCATTGTATTATAACTGAATGTGTGTAGCACAGCTTAAGTTCATTCCCCAGAAGAAACAAACTGTATTTATAGCAGTAGAAATGTCTAATGACTCATAAGAGAGAAGATTTCAGTGACTTTAGTGGAAATTATATGCAACCCTGAAACAAAACACCAAGAAGGGATCTGAAGATGTGGGTGTAGTTACAACTTCTAAGACGTGCTTCTCCTTACCCGTAGATCAGTGGCAGCCTGGGCTACCTGATGTTTTGAAACCTCACTTTAATAGGAAAAAATGACTTTTTTGTTGACCTCTTGTTGCTTGCTGTTGTGGTGGAGCGTGATCCTTACCTCACCCTGACGTTCCAGACCTGTTCTGGCAGTGGCCAGACATGTCCAGACGTGTCCAGATATTTCTCCATTCTATTTCTTCATGTTAATTTCACATGAGAGTTGTTGTCTGTCAGCCCCTAGCTAGAGTCAGAAAGGGTAATTTTCCATAAAACATTTAAATTTAAAAATCCAATCTTTTATAGCAAAGAGTGGAGGGGGAAACAGGCCCACCTTTTTCTTCTGAGGTTCTTACTCAACTCCAGATATTTAACCCATCATAAACCCTTCATCCTCAAGTCTTGGCAGGGGAGAAATGAATGTCAGTCAAGAGGCTGCTGTGCTGTCCAGACGTGTGCTACATTTGGGATTGATGTTTGTGGGGCTAGGAGGAAACCCCCTAAACTGTGGTTGAGAGCAAGGTTGGAGATGTGCGCTGCTCCCTGGTCTTTGTGATGTCTGCATTTAGCAGGTCCCTCCTCAGCAGGGTGGTAGGTGTGGGTCCTTTTCCTCTCTGCATCCTTAGGCAGTGTTTTGAGGCACTTGGGTGAGAGCTTTCCCTAAAGAAAGCACCCAGAAGTCACTTCTTGATGACTTTTATTGTGCATGTTTCCATGTTGTGAGTCACGTAGCTGGAGAAAACCTCAAGGGACTGATCCCTTGCTTATCCTTTCTTCCACTGGTTTGTTTGTTGTGTAATACCCAAGGACTTTAAACAAAATAAATCTACCTCTGAATGCTGGAGACCAACATCCTGCTCTAAAATCCCTGCCTTGTCTTGCCATAGCAATCAGAGGAAGGGGTCTTCCCTATTTAATGCGATACCTTAATTAACCAGACCTCAAGAGCATCAACAAGCTACCGTGAGTTCTCTTTACTCTGTAGCTACTCAGCTCCGCAGGTACTTGGCTTACAAAATTGTTATGAAAAGTTCATACGCAGCCAAGCCAAACAAACAACACCCCCACCATCATTTTGCACGCGTGTCAAAGAGAAATAATGTGCCGCAGGCAAAGCGGGTGAAGGAATTTTACGAGGCTGCGTCTGATCCTCCCTCTCCCCTCCCTCGGACAGTTAAAGCAATGCTTGTGTGATGAAAGGGGTAAGGGAGCAGAGGACAGCTGATTAGGATGAAATGTGTGAGCATTATCATGCAATAATGGATTTAGCTGACTGTTTGCCAATGGTCAGATCTAGTGTGAATTGCTTTATATGAAACTCAGGGATTCCTGCATTATTCTGCTCCTAAATCCTTTGAAAGCTGGGACTTTAAAAAGGAAAAGGTAATTCTTCATCTGGATGGACAAAAGCCCAGGGGATTGTTTTGACTTGCTTTCAGACTTAATGATGTTTGACACATTAATTGGGAGTGGCCATGGGTTTGGGCAGCCTGAGGCTAGACTTGAAGCAAATCTCAGCACTGTGAAGCCCAGGTGAGGTCTCCCCAGCCAGGACACTTGTAAACAGGACATGAAAAATGAGTCTCAACTTTTACACAATTGGCCTGTAACTTACCCTGAGGGTATCTCTCACAAAGGGTGAGATATCTGATGGGAAACCGGTGCTCTGGGCTTGAAACTGCTGTTTATCCTTCTTCCCACCCTCCCTCAACATATGCTGTCCTTAAACTGGAACTTTAATGGTTGTGTAAAATGGTCCCTTGATGCTTTTTCTGTTTTTCAGCCTAGAAACGTTGGGATGCTTCTGGTTTCTGCCTGTCAGATGAGGGCTGTAGACATGCAGCAAACCAACAACAGATATTTTGTCTGGACACAGACAAGTCTTACGAAGGTCTTACAGACAAGAGGATTCTGTGTGTGAGTCCGTGACTGGGACCCAGACACGCAGATTTGCCAGTCAATTGAGGTTTGCTTGTGGTAGCCAAAACTGACTTTCAGTTCTGAGAACCAAATGGCTTTAGACAGGACCTGTGGGCTTAAGAGAGTGACCTGGCCCTTTGCCCTGTCTCCTGCTCCAAGTGTACCCATCTGAAGCCAGTTGGTTCATATTAACAATCCTGAGCAAACAGGGTAGGGTGACCCTGTGTAGGGTCTCTTTGCCTTTCTCCTGTGCTGAAACCTCGAGTAAAAGCAGTAGCTATACCTCCTCACACAATTCCTATATGGCAAATAAACGGCTCGTGGTGGAGACTCAAGTTTATAGCAGTTATATCAGCAAAGTGCTGATAGAGGCTGTAAGATGAGTTTGCTGCAGCCACTTGTGAGGTCTCATTGTGAGTTCGTGCCTTGAAGAATGAGAACTCCCTATCATTATTCTCCTGCTTTGCACAGCTAAAAAGGGATATTAATGGCTGCAAAAAATTACCCTGCCTCTTGAATTGATGTGGTCTATAATTATCTTCACAATAAAACTGTGAGGAATTAGGCTCCAGTGCAGTTTATAGCTGACAAGGGATGAGTTGACAGGCCTTCAAATGCTGTGGCTTTCAGTCCTTACCTATGTGCCAAGAGCAGTTAAAATGCTGCTAGACAGCATTTGGGGATTGCAGGGCTTGATGAGTTCAGTCACTTCTTCCCTTGCAGAGCAGAGACCAGAACTTCTGGCTCTTATGCTGTTTCTGTTTCTTTCAGTTTGGGCAGTGAGCTGCTATTAGTCAGTTTTCCTTCCGAGCTGCCTCCTATTAAACCATGACTATGATGTTTATGAGGTTTCCATTGCTGCACTGGGATATTTGTACCTCAGTCTCTATGTTTACTCAAAGCCAAATTGAAAAATGGATATATTTTCATCAAATTGGGTTTGCAAAGAAACCAAGGCCTGAACCAAAGCCTGACGTCCAGGAGGCTGTTTGAGTCTGAAGTGATTTTCAAGTGACTCCATTCACATTAACCTTACCCTGATGAAAGCTGGCTGGTATTATCACCAGTGTATACTGGTGAATACAGAAAAAAGACCAATTGGTTTTCAGGCTCCTGCAGCCTGGCTTTCCATGTGGAGAGGCACTCTTCATCAGGGACTGAGTGATAGGACAAGGGGTGATGGGTTCAAACTGAAACAGAAGTTGTTCAGATGAGCTCTTAGGCAGAAGCTCTTCCCTGTGAGGGTTCTGAGGCGCTGGCACAGGGTGCCCAGAGAAGCTGTGGCTGCCCCATCCCTGGCAGTGTTCAAGGCCAGGTTGGATGGAGCTTGGAGCAACCTGCTCTAGTGGAAGGTGTCCCTGCCTGTGGCAGGGGATGAAACTTGATGAGCTTAAGGTCCTTTCCAATTCAGACCATTCTATTGAAGATTCTAAAGCCAACTTCACTGAAGTTTCACCTGAGAGATGTTGGTTCCTTAATAATCTCTTATACCAACACAACCCTCATGGATTAATTTGTAGATGACAGCCAGCTGGGCTAGTCCAGTGCAGACTAAAGTATCATATTTATGTGGTCACAACACAAATGCTTGCCCTATACCTCTGGACACTAAAACATGACCTATAGTTAACCGAGCATTTGTCCCTCTCCATACCCCTTTGTTTTCCAGCCCTTAGCTACAGCTGGATTAATCTATCAACCTATTATTCAAACCACGTGTTGCTGGGCACGTCTGTTTTGATCACCCAGGTGTGACCTGAAGCCTCTATAACCTTCCTGGAGGACTCACTTTACTCTTGGCTCTGCTAAGGCCTGTTACAACAGCATGTTGTTATTTATCTCATCTCTCTCCTTGCCTAATCGGTCACGTACCTACTCGGTGTTTGCAATATAGTGAGTCCCAGCAGAGACAGGATTTAAAATTGTTTAGCCCTGTGTCATCAAAACTGCATGTGGAAAACCAGCAGTGTTCCCTGTATTTTTGGAAAATCCTAGGAAACAACCTAGAAGGAGCAACACCTGAGCTAGTGGCTTCTGCAGCTATGACTCAGTGTGAGCACAAGTCCGTGAGTAGTCACAAAAATAGACACTGTTGTGCTGACTGTATTCAAGAGAGGGGGTTATGTACACTTCAAAACATGAGTAACGCTCACCTGGGTGATGGCAAAGCGAGTTGGATTGGCACTGGTTGGCAGTGGGATGGAAAATTAGTATGTAAAGAACCTAGTGATTAAGATAATGAAAACAATGTTAAGAGTCTGAGGTGAAGCCAAGTTTTATAGCCCTCGAGCTTTTCATTGTGAAATTGTTGGCTCTCACTTTGTTTCTGAAATAGAAATCTATTTAAATGACTTAAGCAACACAAGTCAGGGTGGCAAGGTACTGGAACAGGTTGCCCAGGGAAGTTATGCATGCTCTGCATCTGTGGCAGTGTTCAAGGCCAGGTTGGATGGGACTTGGAGCAGCCTGGTCTAGTGTGAGGTGTCCCTGCCCATGGCAGGGGGTTGGAACTGGATGAACTTAAGGTCTTTTCCAACCCAAACCATTCTGTGATTGTATGAATGTGTGATTCTGTGATTCTATGATTCTGAGTTTCGAGAATAACCCTGAGCAGACTCTTGTTGTAGTTGTGACCAAGAAACTGAAATGAATCGGGTGAATACTTTTTATTCTAATGGCTTGAATTCCCAAACACAACCAAACAACTGCAAAGCCCACGGTGTTTCATGTGAAAGTAATTTTAAACTTTGAGGAAAAACCAAGTGCATTTCCAAACCCCCAAATTAAAATCCCCTCAAAATACAGAGGTTTTCTTAGGGCTTTTTTAATTGCTCCCACCCTAAACATTGGGTGAAAATTGGCAAATTCCCAGTTTGTGAATTAAAACAGTGTGTTCAAGATTTTTTCCCACTTTCCTGGAGCTGAATATCACCCCAGCCACCAACTTCCATCCTGTGTTTGATTTGGGGAAGTCTCTCTGCTTGACAGACAGTGTGGATACTGCATACTGCTGTTGGGGTCCAGCTTCACTTTACAGCTAAAATGATTTAGAAGTTAGATGCTCCCAAAAGGAGCAACTTTCCTTTCCTTTTCCTTGATCACATATGCTCAGGGCGAGTTGGTTCATCTGGCTGATCCGGTGGGAAACCCTTCGTGAAAGAGTGAATAGTTTTCTGTTGAATAAACCACGCACGTTGACTCACGTGAGAGTCCTAAACCTTGTTTCAGCTTGCAGAGGCTGGCAGGGAATGGTCAGGCCCTTTCACACAATATTGGCTCATCCTCCAGTTGTCCCCTGTGACCCCTATAAAATTATAGAATCCCAGACTGGTTTGGGTTGGAAAGGACATTAAAGATCATTCAGTTCCAACCCCTGCCACGGGCAGGGACACCTTCCACTAGAGCAGCTTGCTCCAAGCCCCTGTGTCCAACCTGGCCTCGAGCACTGCCAGGGATGGGGCAGCCACAGCTTCTCTGGGCACCCTGTGCCAGCACCTCAGCACCCTCACAGGGAAGAGCTTCTGCCTAAGAGCTCATCTCAGTCTCCCCTCTGGCAGGTTAAAGCCATTCCCCTTGGCCTGTCCCTACAGGCCCTTGTCCAAAGCCCCTCTCCAGGTTTCCTGCAGCCCCTTTATGCACTGGAGCTGCTCTAAGGTCTCCCCTTCAGGAGCCTTCTCTTCTCCAGGCTGACTCAGCCCAGCTTTCCCAGCCTGGCTCCAGAGCAGAGCTGCTGAGCCCTGTGATCATCTTCACAGCCCACTTTCCAGTTCCTTCTCAAGCAATTTCATTTTCCTCAAACTCTTCCCTGATGTTCCCAAAGAATACAACACAATCTGCTGGAGGGGGACCTGGAGGTGGCACTGCTTTTCTGTACAGCTGTGTGTGTGAATACCGTGCCAACAGCAGATAGAGCAGGGGCATAAGAGAGATGTGCTTTCCTGCTGCTCTTCTTTGGGAATCCTATCAGTTCTGCAGCTTCTTTCCTTATTTATAAAGGGAGCCTGAAGACTAAGCTCCTGACTTAAGTACCTCAAACACCCAGGGCTGCTTTGCAAGGACCAAAAGTTTTGTATTAGTATTTTGTTTCCTTTTCTATTATCAATGAAGAAGAGGCAGGAAGGAATATTTTCTTCAATATGCCAAAAAAAGGAATAAAGATACTTCCTCCTTGACTGGGTTTCAGCCCATTTTTTTGACCTGGCAATGCATTTATGCTGGTTGCAGGTGGATGCTCTCCATAGGGATGTGTTGCCACTCACCTGGGCTGGAGCACAGGAAGATAATAAGCTCAGAAGCAGATTGAATGGAGATTACCTGCAACCTCAAAAGCACACTGAGAGAGGTTGTGGCTTAAGATAAAGAAGTTAATAAAACTGAGAGGAGAGAAAGTTCCTTGCAATGAGGTGATTTGGGACATTTAACAAGCTCCCTAGGGAAGCACTGTTGCTGGGGATAATTGAGGAGAGACCAGAAGAAATGGTTAGGGGGACATGGATTTTTCCTGTCAAGCAATCAGTCACATTTCTGCCCAGAAAAGGCCCTCCTCACTCCCAATTAAACAAGAACTGGCCTGAATGGGTTGCTCCAATTTGAACATAATATGTGGGGGTTTTTTTTCCAGCTGGCAACAGTCTCCTGCATTTTCCTCGCTCTTGTTTTCCCCCATGGTAGTGGTTGTGCTCAGACCAGAAGCATATGTTGCAAAATCTGCCAGAAAAGAATCGTTTTCACAACTGATGTTTTCTGAAATGCCTTTCACAAATTGCCCATCGGTGCCCTTGGAGACAGAAATCCTCTCTGTAATGATACAGCAGGTACAGAACAGAACAGGGTTTCCTTATCATCTATCAGACTCCAACTGGAGACTTGCTGGCACTGGTGCCATAGCTCATTTGGTCTTTCACCTCCTTTCTGAGATGCTCAACAAGCCCATGAGGTTTCCTTTAGGGTTTATTTTTCAGTCCCTCATGAGCAACAACCTCTTGGTGTGCTCTGGTGGGGCTGTGATTGGAGCTGGAGAAGCTCAGAGGAGTATTCAGGGACTATGGAGCATGAACTGAGCTGAGATTTAGGTTTCCTGGTAGATGGTCCTGAAAATGACCTGTCAGACGGCCACGTCCTTTCATATTGATTTTCAGTCACACTGCTGCACAAACTCTTCTGAGAGAGGTGAGTGTGTTTTGTAGGGGGATATCTGCTTTACATCATCCCTTCTGGCTTGTTTTGAAGTTCACTTCCCACAGACAAGAACTGCTGTGGTGCCATTCCCCTTTTACTGCCTCCCCCCACTGCTAACCAAGCATTCCCCCAAAACATTCCTTCTCTGGCTTGCTGTTAACTGCAAACTTCAACCTGTTTCCCTGTGCTTTAAGCAGATACAAGGTCTCTCTACCACATGGATTTACTTCTATCAAATACCACAAAATCCATGCTCCAGATAAGCCACATGCAAATCTCCTCCTTTAACCGCTTCTTTTAACAAAGTTGCAGCATTTCATCCACTCTGTGATTCTGATCTCCCTCTGAAATGCAACTTGAAGCTCAGATGTTTCAAACTTGTCAGGAAAGGGGACATCCTATTGGACCAGCCTCCGAACCTTGGAAAACCGGTGTGTAATTCAGAAGCAGGGGCAAATTGGAGTTCCCAGTATTGGACTTGGAGTCCCTCTGGCGCCCAGTCCTTGCAGGGTTTGGAGGCAGAGGCTGCATTTGCACCCCTGATGCTGTGTTTAGCCCCAGCCCTCTGAGCTCCATCTGAATCCTGCCCTTGAAGCCAACCCCAGGAAAACACAGAGCTCTCCAGGCCTTCATTTTCCACCCATATGTGACATAAAATACAGAGCTGGTTGGAGGAGACCTCTGGCAACCGCACTGTCAATGACAGGAAGAAAGTGAAGCTGATCCATGACCATTCCAGCTCAGCCCACAGTGTATTATTTGAACCACAAAAAACGCCATGCACTGCAGGGATGGATATTGCACCACTCATCTCACTGGTGCTTTGCAGGATTTACCTTTTCAGAGCTCAGAAAGAGAGCACAGGAGCAGAAATCCCCATGATTTCCAGTGTGTGTGTGTGTGTGTGTGTGTGTGTGTGTGTATTCATTGACTTTACTTTCTCTCTCTAATGACCTACGAGTATCTCTTGTCTCATGGAATTGAGTGTTGTTTGCTTGTTCACAGTTTCCTTTCCTTCCGTTATCCAGCGATGAAAGTTTGCTTAAGTGGCTTTTGTGAACTCTTTCAAGATCCCCAGAAGGATGATACAGGAAACAGAGAGTTTCCTTTCTATACAAACTCATAGGGTGTTCCCATAATAGCCTCAAATTTATCTGCCCTCAACAGCCTGCAATTGGACAAGAAATTAATGAACTGTCAAAACACAATCAACGTGTCAGGGAGAGGAGCTTGGAGTAAAAATGAACCCTCCACATACGCAGCACTTTTTATCCCACGTGGCCAAACACTTTTCTTTCCATGGTTCCAACTTTACAAGTTGGCTGTGCTTTAACCATTCAGCCTGAAATTTTCCATCGTCGCTCCCTGCCTCAAGTGGAATACATTTTCCTGAGAGGAGTGAAGGGGGAAAAGTCACACACACAAAAACCCCCTCTTAAACAGGCACAGTCATATTTCATTGAGATTAAAGCTAAAGCATTTCCTCAATGTTTAAGCTTTCTCCCTCTTTCTTTTGAAGAGCACTTTTACACCGCAGGAGGCTGGAATGGGAACAAGACACTTGGGGCAGTAGCAGCGCTGGGGAGCGGAGTCTGTCGTTGTCTCTGTGAAAACACATCTGGATTTGTCCAAATGACAAACCACAGACAAACCTCTATTTGAATGCACTCAAGGCAGGTTTGCACCTCGGTTTTTATGCCCTCTGACTGCTGTGCCTGTCGTTTCTGCAGCCCCTCGTAAGCAGAACATCTGGATAGGCAAAATGAGTTCCTGTGTTTCGCTATTTCACCCTGGGTGACCTGGCACAGTGGGTGAGATTGTAGTACTGGGAGGATTGTAGTACTGGGAGGGAGGGCAGGGCCGGTGCTGAAAGCTGACAAGGTAGAGATGTGAGTCATGAAAAGGCAAAGAGCAAACTGTGAAAGAAACAATTACTTACGTATTTATAAAGAAAATAAAGCAAATCAGATCTGGAAGGCACGTTCGCCTCATGGCTGACACTCCCTGCAAAAGCGCTGCCTTATTCCAAAAAGGCTCCCATGAGATGAGCGAACCTTGCCAGGAATAATCACAGATGTGGAATTGTCTAATTGCTCAACTAAACGTGGGGAACCTGGGCTTTGCTTTTCCTGCCTGCTTCCTCGATTCCAGGGCTCGGGAGCGCTGTGGCTTGTGTTGGCCGGAGCATTCAGGACACCAGGCGAAAAAACCAGAGCTTCTTAGCAACAGCTTCACAGCGTCTGTTGTTTTAAACTCCATTCATAAAAGCAGTTAGTTGTGCTGGAGCGAGGCAGGCTGGTACGTTCAGCTGATGGCTATGAGAAGCAGAAAGCTCTTGACTTGCTCAGACATTTCAGACCCTCTCAACACTAATCCAGCAATACAGAAAATGGCTTTAAGCCACTTCAGGCTCTAGGGCTCCTGTTAGTATTCTCTTTTACTGAGATCAAAGGGCTACAAAGGGCACAGTGAAGGGAATGAGGGGATGCAGGCAACAGCTTCACCTCCCCTCTTAGAGGGGTTTGATCCATTTTCTCAGGCAGCACAGACCAAGTTTGGGGAGCAGATGCTGCAGCAGCATGGCTTGGATGGCTCTGCAGCACACCAGCATTCCCCCATCTAGGAGTTGCGTCAGGAAGAGTTAACAGCAGGGCTGCGGTGAATTTACTTTAGTGATAATTCATGGCTGACCAAAAACCAGACACTTCATCTGCTACAGCCTGGGGTGGCAGGTCCACGTGCAGAACAGCCCATCTCTGCATGGCCACAGGCAGGAGCTGATGTGAAAGTTGCAATAGCCATTAGCACAGCAATGGGTTTTATTGATTGTCTAAAAGGCCTTGGGGAAATCAGTCTTTTTCAAGTGAAGAAATTTGACACTTTCCTAACCAAAAAGCTTCATTTTTACTGTGAAAGGGGCTGTTGTTAGTGACAAGAGTTATTTTGAAGCCAAAAACTTCCTGTATTATATAATAAACTCTAAGTAAAATAAAGAAGTTCTGCTATAAAACCTCACAATACAGAGAAAGGAACCGAGGAAGGCCGTTGGTCTGGGACTTCACGTGCTGGGAAGGTTTGCAAACAGGGAGCTGTGATATGTTTGCCTTGCAAGAGAGAAGGTTAAGAGGGATTTGATCAGTCCCCAGAAATACTTGCAGCTTAGGAAGGTGCCAGGTTTGAGCAGGCTGCCTGCTCTATTAGGCAAAGAGCTATTTGCTGGAGATAGAAACAAGAGATGTTCCCACTGGAAATAAGGATCAGGGGTTAATTAAGTATAGGAACATCCTACCCAGGAGGCCATCCTGTGAATTCCTACATGACAGCTCGAGGGCAGTGCCATCGGATGCTTTAGGTGCCCGACTAAGACAACCTGCTTTCCTGCTGATTACAGAGGGATGCCAGGGCTCTGCCTCAGCTCCCCAAACCTCAGGGCTGTGAATACCTCCTGGAGATGCCTGCTGGAGTCTGTGCCCTACTTTTATGTTTCTCAGTGAAAGAACCACCTCAAATCTTTGGCTAAAAAGCAAAACAAGGACAAATGTGTGCCCTTCCACTACTCTGCTTTAATTTATGGCCAAGTTCTGCCAAACCCTGAGGTTTTATTTCCTCCTCACTGGCTATTTCTGTGCTGGGGTGCATGTTCCCTTTTTCTCTTTCTTTTAGCAGCAGTTTTGTGGTTGTTTCACAGGCCATCTGACCATGTACTCATCACTCCAGACACAACAGGACTGAGCTGAACGCGGTCTTTGTGCAGCCACTTCTACATGGAGCTTGCCTCATATCCAGGGAGAAGGCAGAAGACTGTGACATGTCTTGGCTGTGATCGTATGGCTGGAGGCTATGGAAAATTAATGGATGTGCTCTGTTCCCAAGGGATCACCAGCAAGGTCACAGTTCTGAGGCTGTAAGGACACAACCTTTCCCTGCTTGCAATGACTGCACACACCAGCTTTGCTTGTCCCTGCTTTCGATGTCACCAGATCGCTGTCACACGAGCACACTGTGGATGGGGGATGCCCTGGCTGCTCCCAGCATGGTGCTATTGGCTGTCTAGCCTGTGTTCTTGCACAGTAAATCTGTGAATACAGCCTGATGATTGCTGGAGGTGTAACTGAAACCCACAGCTCCTGACTGAACTCTCCCTGCCCCTTGCAAGGCTGAGCACAGGACATTGTGTAAACCAGCCTTGAAGACTGCGTTGCCTGGTATGGCAGTGTGCAGAGGTGTATGATGCTGTGTCTCTGCTGAGGGTACCAGCAGCCCTTTTGCATCTTCCTGGTGGTCAGCCCAAGTGAATAGAGACAATTTGGGTGCAAAAGCATGACATTTTCCCAGGCACAGAAGCAAGATCTGATTCCTTTTGGACATGGATGGTCTGGGTGTATGTTGAAGCCCTGTTCCTGGACAGTGTAATCTCCCCAGCCAGAAGCCTGTATGGATTTACACTTCCATATGCAACTGTTTGATAGTCACGTTGCCATGGATACACTTGAATCTTGCAATAAATGTGTAATTTCACACATTTACATCAAAAGGAACTGCAGGACATACAAGTGCGTAACAAAGCAGGCTCATCTCTCTGCCCATTTTTAACACCATGTTATTGTACTCACTGGTGGGGTTTTTGGTGGGGTGAGGGCTATAGGGCAGGTTGGATGGCCTGGAGGTCAAGTTCTTGAGGTCTTGTCTAAACTAAGGCTTCCCAGTGTTGCCATCGGGACAGTTATCCAGGTTTGGTCTAAGCCATTACCAGGGTAGTGCTGGTTCGGTAGCAGTTCCTGCTGCCATCTGCCTGGGAGCAGCAGGGTGCTGAGATCTTTAGCAAATAAAAATAGAAGACAAGGTTGAACACGAGGTCCTGGTGTGCCTGAAATGCAGGGAGAAGGACTGAGAAAAGAGTGAATTATGGGGCCCTGCTCAGGGATCTGATGCCCACCTTTTCTTCCGTGTTTGGCCCTTCCATCCCCCTTTCAGCCCAGTCGTCTCGTATTTTAGCATCATAGAATAATGTGGGTTGGAAGGGACCTTAAAGCTCATCCAGCTCCAACCCCTGCCACGGGAAGGGACACCTTCCACTAGAGCAGCTTGCTCCAAGCCCCTGTGTCCAACCTGGCCTCGAACACTGCCAGGGATGGGGCAGCCACAGCTTCTCTGGGCACCCTGTGCCAGCGCCTCAGCACCCTCACAGGGAAGAGCTTCTGCCTAAGAGCTCATCTCAGTCTCCCCTCTGGCAGGTTAAAGCCAATCCCCTTGGCCTGTCCCTCCAGGCCCTTGTCCAAAGCCTCTCTCCTGGTTTCTTGTAGCCTCTTTAGGCATTGGAGCTGCTCTAAGGTCTCTTTGCCACACTGCCCCCAGGCTATCTGCCCATTTGTCCCTCAGGTGCCTTCTCCCAAGTGCTATTCTACTTCTGTTCGCTGCTTGTCCCACAAACACTCTCTCTTAATCCCATGGGCAGCTCCTGTCTTGGTCCACACCATCTTCTCTGCCTCTGAGAAGAGGCAATGGGCACATAAGGGTTATTTAGAGAGAAGAGGCTGTACCCAGTGTACAGCTTCAACCAGCAGCTGGTGAGTGCAGTGCTGGCTGGCAGAGACAAACCCACTGAGCATCAGATCTGGAGGGAGATGTGCATCCAGGCTCTGATTTAAACAGATCTTTCAGGAACTCAAAACTTGGACAGTTCTGCCTTTGTTTTTTCCCCTGTAGCGACAGCAGCTGGAACAGTGTCAGCCCCAGCGCAGCACTGGAGCTGGGCTCCTCCTTGCTCGGGAGTAAAGGGGTGTTGGAGAGTCCTTAGCGCTAACAGAACATGGGTAAAGGAAATGTTTCACCTTATCCTATGAGTTTAATGTTGTGCAGAGGGGAAATTTGACTGACACAAGTGCCCAATACTGGCAGTTTCTGTGTGAGAAACAGGAAAAGTAAAAACTACTGGAAAAACTTAAGATCCTTTTGTTTTTAGTTGTTGATCCAGTTGGAAAAGTTAAGCAATCCTAATTATCGAGGGTATTGGTTTTAATGAGTCACCACCTTGCTGTTTTTATTCCTTGTTCCTGTTGCCATAGGACGAGAAGCTGCAGCTGGGCTAAGCTGTGCTACACAGCAAACCTCACGGCTGCTATTCCAAGATTGAGGGGAACGGGTGCGCTCAGGCAAATGGGAATATGGGGAAGGAAAGTGAGGTTTGCCTGTGAGTTGTGTGGCAGCCTCACCATTGTGGAGATACTGCGGGCGAGGATGGGTTTCTGCCAGGTAATGGGAAGGCTGCTGCGGGTTTGGATGTTTCCCTTCCAAAAACATGTGGTACAAGGGATAAGGAGGTTGGCCACAAGGGGCTGGATCGTGGGAATGGCCATGGTTGGAGAAGTCACAGGGCTTTGGGAGTGAAGACCTGGATTGGTTGTTATGGGAAGGAAGGAGCCAGTGGAGAGACACAGACTGGGAAGCAAGACAAAAGGGAGAGGTTAGGAGAAAAGTCTCTCTGTATCCGGAATGAATAAGAGTGAATCATGATTAAGGCCCCTAGAAGGTGCTTTAGTAACAGAGGAAGGAAGAGGTATGCAAGAGATTTACCTGCAGGGCTGGAGAAGCTGGGCTTGGAAAAATCCATAAGGTTTAACTGCAGCCTAAACACATGGACCTTGAAAGGGAGGTATGAGGTGGTGTTCAGGAGCCATGTCTGCAGATAACACATCGTGTTGCCTACTGTGGTCTTGGAAGGTTTAGGGAGAAGGTTTGGGAGGAAAAGGATGTCAAAACCTCTGTTTTATCCAGGATGAGCTTTGGATAATTATTAGACATCCATGAGATGTCTGGGGTAATTGCTTTGAACTGGCCTTTCCTTACTGAGAGCCACAACAAGCCTGCCGGAGGACTTGGGATCCCGCTGGAGGAGAGTTAGCAGCTCAGATCTGAATGGTAACTCCGATCCACTGTTCAGCTCAGGCAGCACCCCCAGCCAGCAGGGTGGAGGCAGGAACATGTTAACCCACAGTGTTTGATCGATTGGTTTCCATTGATCAGTTGTGCAGGAATAAAGCAAACACAGTTCCCTGTCTCTTGGATGTTCAGAGGGTGCTGGGTTTGCTTACAACAAGATCGTCTTTTTCAGCTGATCCTGCACCTTCATCTCAGAATGGTTTAGGTTGGAAGGGACCTTCAAAACTCATCTAGTCCAATACCCCTTCAATGAACAGGGTCATCTTCGACTAGAGCAGCTTGCCCAGAACCACATCCACCTTTCTCTCTGTGGCATGGGTACAGGCCTCTCCTTTTCACAGCTCCCAGTATCTGGCCTTTCCTGCTTAATTATCCCTTTCCCAAAGCATGAATGCTGGACTCCACCAGGGTTCCAGAGATAAACATCATTTGCCTTGGCCATGGGTGACTCATTTGTATTTATCCCTCCTAGAGGATCAAGGAGGAGAAGAAGGAAGGGGATGGTGACCTACAGCTAAGTCATGCTCTTGTCTCTCCATTCAGCCAGCACAGAATTAGCTCTGATGTGCCTAAATGAACCCAAAAGGCACCATGGTGTGAGGTGCATCACATCCAAGCAGGACGTGGTGGCCTCTTCCCAAGTCCCTGAGCTGCTGCACGCTCCGGCCATGCTCCAGCAGGCAGCACATCCCAGGGACCCTGGGGACACAGCAGGGCTGCTGCCAAGGCACCGAGCTCCCCTCTGATCAATGGGAGATGGCAGTAACACAAGGAGGTGAATGCTGTCTGGAGCGAGTGATCTGGATGTGTCTGCCCAAGCCTCATACAAAGAGCCACCATGGTCCCAGCTCCGCTGCTCCAGGGCTGTGTGCCATAGGCCGGAGCGGATGCTGCCCAACGTGTGGAGAGCCACAGCTCTTGCCCAGGCGCAGAAGAGGCCACTGTTCTCCGTGGTACCCAGCACGGCTCTGTGAACCCATCTGCACAATAGACTTGTCAAAGTGCATGCCAAGAGCATCCAGCCTCTCCGTCCTCACTGCCAATGCTTCCTGATAGCAGGCTGCTCTGCAGCCTAATGCAGCTCACTGGGGGAGGAATTCAGATGCTCAGGGTGTTCAGAAGAGAACTGCATGATATAGCAGCAGTTGTCAGTGTTTTCTCACTCTTGGAGCTTGAATTGTGGATGTAAGCATGCCATCCTTGTGCAGCATCACTGCTGTGGTTTTCATAGGCCACTAAAGCAAAGCTAAGGTGTTTTTTCCTATGTCTTTATCATTGTTTTCTCTGCTGGTTTGTGCATGTGAGAATTGTTATCCAAAACTCCCCCTCCTCCTTTCCAAAGCACAGTGAATCCTTTGGCAGTGGATGGACCACAAACTGAGCAGAACCTGGCTCAATCCGTCTCCTAACAGGTATTTGCTTGGTGTTCCTGAACCCAGGAATCATACAGGAGCCCCCAGCTAATGACACAGTTGTGATCCCAGCCAGAAGCTGCTCCCGTGCCTGACAATTAGCTAAGGATGATCTCAAATACCCTGAAGTAGGTCTGACAGGACAGGTACAGGGAAGACAGAAGGTTACTCAGTCTGCCTCCAGCACTGCACAGGGACAGGGCTCCGTCCACCCTCACATGACTGTAGGGTTTGCTGCTTTCTCCCTTGTGTGATGAAACAGTTTTCCCTGGGCATTTGCCACTTTGAGCATTATTTAATGCATCGTGGTACAAATAAAGGAAAATCAACAATTTCTGCTGGATATTTTTGCTTGTTTGGGGCTCAGGTTTTATCTCCCCCAGTCCTTTTTTTGACAGGTTAAAATTAGTGGACTTCTCAGTGGGATCAAGATGAAGTGAGAACTGGAATCCCAATCTTCTACTGAATGAGATAACACAGGGGAGATTTTTGTTAGATCCTCATGGATAAATGCCTTCCCCCTCCCTGCTCTTCAAATCAGGTCAGTGTGTGGGTACCAAGGAGCAGACTAGTGGCAGAGGCAGCGCTGCTTTTGTTTCCCATTCTCTCCTGGATACATAAGGCCAGGTTGGACATGGTCCGACATGGTCTAGTGTGAGGTGTCCCTGCCCATGGCAGGGGGTTGGAACTGGATGATCTTAAGGTCCTTTCCAGCCCAAACCATTCTATGATTCTATGATCAATGTGACAGGTTGAAGGCCTCAGATTTCTGCACAGAAAGGCTGGATCTTGTCTGACTTCAGCAGAACTGGCCCCATGAAAGGGTTTAGTGCTGGCTCTTTCCTCTATCCATGAGGACACACTGCTCAGACCAGCATGGAAACAATGAGTGATACGTGAGAGCCCTCCTGCTCCTTACAATTAGGAAAGACAAAAGCTGGCATGAGGTGGTGACTGCTGCTGTGCCGTGCTCAAGGAAAACCTGTTTGCGTGGGAAGTGCTGGAAAAATTGCTCAAGAACGGTGCTTTCCCATAAAAAAGGCTCTGGCTGCTGTTCAGGTCTGTGCTGGAGCTGCGGGCTAGGTGGTTGCTTCAACATATGCCTACAGCCATGTGCTCTGTGTGTGATCTAATCCCCTTTGCTCTGGGGTGTTTGCCCTCACCTAGTTTTGGGTCTGGATCCGTCTTACAGCACTGACACAGGACTGCATGGCAGAGAGAAGCACCCTGGGGATGTCAGGCCAGGAGAGCAGCTCAGCCATGATCATAGACTCATAGGAACATAGGATGGTTTGGGTTGGAAAGGACCTTAACATCATCTATGAGGTCTCCGTCAGCTTCTCTTCTCCAGGCTGAACAGCCCCAATGTTCTCAGCCTGTCTCCATACAGGAGGTGCTCCAGCACCTGATCATCCTCATGGCCTCATCTGGACTTGCTCCATGTCCTTCTTATGTTGAGGATGCCAGAACTCAAGTCAGTTTGCTGGGAAGGTGGAAGGGTTAAAATGCTGCACCCATTTCAATAGCAGGTTCTAACCAGGTTTCTGATCCCTGCCAGGCAAAGCAGTGACCATGCTTCAGATGGTGGATGAAGGCATTCCTGGGGATCCAGATCATGAATCAGCATTAGGTGCTGAAGGAAATAAGCGACAGGAATGGCCATGCGTTACCTGGAGCATCCTTCCAACCCCTGCTTGACAAACTATGAACAAGGGACATCCCTCACTGTCTCCTTTTCCACCTCAGGTGAAGGCTGAAGGTAGAAAACAGCTGGAAGCTCTCCTGCAAGCCATAGAGCTGTAAGTCTTGCCTCATGCACTGTTCTTGCTCTTCTACCACCAGACCTTTGTGACAATAGCAGTGTTGCTCTATGCTCAGTTCTATAACCCTCAAGATTAGAGACATCAGCATGACTGCCACCAGCACCTGCAGCAGTCAGTCCCTGTGCTTTCACAGGGTGAGGGCTCATAGGCATGGTTTCATTTGCTTGGTACAGTGGGCCCTTTGTCCTCGACAGCATTCAACAGAGTAATACAGACCATAAATCTAGTGCAAAAACTGGAGTGAAAGGGAATGAAGCAGCAATCCATGTGCAGGGGAAGTGCCCTTACGCTGCTGAGTAGTTCGGTTACAACCAGTCCTGAAGCAGGGAATTAGAACAGAGTAGTTTTGCAGGAGGAAGGTTGTGCTTTAGGTTCCTTGTGCTGCTGCTGTTAAAGAACCAGCCTCCTTTGGGATTGCTCTTTTCCCTCTGGGAGGAGATGTGAAGCAGAGCTGCAATGTGAAGTTTAATAGAGAAGTGGGGAAGGAGCAAGGTCCCTTCTCTTGTAAGTTACTCTATTTGTGGCTTTGTGCACTCACTGGTGAGCACAGGCAGCGGGGAGTCAGTGTAGGGATCAGTCCCTGCATCACGTACATACTTATACCCTTGCCCCCTCAATAACCCACTAACCATCACAGCACCCACAAATGCCATCTCTCCCTGCTGATCCCTGGTCGCCTCCTCTCCAGGAGGATTTGCTGCTCTTTGCCCTCCTTCCCAATCTCCATCCTGCCCACATCAGCACCGCCGAGTCTCTCTGTGGCACTTTCACTACGTCACCCCAGTTAGAGTTACACATCAGCGCAGATCTCGTGTCCTTGCTGCGGGCACGCAGGAGTTCCCCTGGTAGCACTGGGCATTTGACACCAGCTTTTGAGAAACAAGCTCCCCTTTTAGCAATGAGATGCCCAAGACTGTGAGCACCGCCAGCACCAGGAGCTGTCATCACGTTAAACCCATCCAGGGCTCTCCTGTTAAATCACAGCCCTGCGTAAAACCCACCACCACAGCTACAGTAACACCAGGGCTGCAGAGTCAGATTCGGGGTACAACAAGCAGCTCAAACCTCCTCCTCCCGAACCCACACACATGAACCCACACACAAAGCCAGAGCATTAAAACTCCCCTGCAATGAGCCGTTTTCCTTGCACAAACAGTGTTTTTGGGAAGGCCTGGCATTCCTATGGCAGGCAAGGCAGCCTGTTTCAGCGGTGCCCATCACCGTGGTGTCTGGGCTTTGCACAACAGGCGCAACCATTAAAAATACGGGTTTCTTTTCAGTAAGAGGAGCCCTCTAAGCTGAGGTCTTTCCCCTCCTCACTCTCTCAGCAGGTAAACAATGCCAAACCACATTCTCCTGCTTTGAGATGGTTAAACCGTTACCAAACATCAGCCAGGTCTGGTAGTTCTGCATTTTCACCCCCTCCTTTAGCTGCCAGCAAACATCCTCTTCCCAAATTAACCCGACCAAAACGAGCTGCAGCACGGATCCGCATCATCGCTCTCCTTGCTCCAGACAGCCTGATACGCAAAAGGGACATTTCCTGCAGCAGCCAGACTTGTGATATTCATTATCCTTAAGCTAAAGGTTGCAGAGGTATCTTTATAAAGACACCACCTTTAATCTCACATCCTGCCTTTAGCATCACCCACCGGCTGCAGCAACCCTGCAGCATTCCCTCTTCCCCAGGCAAGCAAGGCAAGGTTGCTCCAGAGGGAGCCGGCAGAGCAGGGGTGCATTCCAGCTGCATTCCCCCCTCGGATACAGACATGCACCTTCCACCGGCGCCGAGCACTCACGTTGGTGGTAGCGTGGATCCCTTTGGACAGCTTAGCTGCGATTCATGGTTAACCCCGGCCCGTGGACCGGAGCTGGAGTCCCCAGGGCTGGAACGCAGGCGCCTGAGGGACCCCGGGGCACCCAGGCTGACATATCAGAGCAGCATCGCAGTTAGTAAATACATCAACAACCCAAGCGACTGACAGAGCATCCCCTGTGTCGTGTGGGAGCCCTGTGCTACGGGATCGTGGCTCTGTGGCTGCTCTGGGCTTGGTGCAGCCCTGTCGATTCAGTGTTGCTAGCTCGCGTTTTCTGCCAGGGTCTAAAATAGCATCAGGAGCGTTTCATGTTCCCTGTTGGTTTCCCCGGCAGTGCTTGCTGAGCCGTGCCGGGTACCACAGCTCCTCCATGCAGCACATTTGCTTCCTTTCTCCCTTTGCAATTAAGGGAGCGGCGGGGGCTGATGAAAACCCTGCAGAGATTGTACCAGCAAATCCCAACCTGAGCGGATTCTGCCATGGCTGAAAGCAGGGGATGGAGGATGCTTGCGGTGCATGGAGCTGATGTGCTCACTTACCCTTCATCTCTCTCAGGAATGCCAGGTGAAGAGGACGGCCTCTGGCTCAGGAGACAAACCCCGAGGAGCCCGGCAGCAGCTACCGCAGAGGCTGCTTGGAAGTTCGCTGCCTCTGTCACAGTGTGTGCAGCTTGCCAGGTAGAGCCTGGATGAGAACACCCCGTGCTTTTCCCCAGATGAATGAGATCAGCACATATCCAGGCAAGGAAAAAAAACAGAAGGGAGAAAATTCCATCCTCATCTCTCTGATGGTTTCTGACCCAAAGTGTCGGTCCGCCAGTTCCTCTGCTCAGGGTTTGCTGGGGTGAATTTCAGCAGGAAAGGGAGTTCCTATTCTGTGTTTGGTGTTAGGGGCACGTTAACAAGAGAGCAAATGGTGTATACACGGGGTAGCAGGAGCCCCGTCCTCAGCAGCGTGGGATGGAGGGCACGTGAAGGGTACCATTGCAAGCAGCAGGGATGCCTTTACAATGTGCACACTGATGCTTTTTGACTCAGTCTGGTACCTTGCTGGTACAGACTCCACATGGTGTGAGCAGATCCTCACTCCCCTGGTCCTGGCTGTGCTGAGCAAGGTTGTTCACATTAAGCTCTCTTCTGCCTGGTTGCTTCTGGTTGACAAAGTGCCTTTCTGCTGCCAGGTCCTTCACATCAAGCATGGCTCAAACCTCATTACCTGCCTGTCAGAGAAGTGGAATTGTCACTGTGGGTGACAGGGAGGCAGGGAAAGGGCTTGAGATGCTTGGAGGGTTCAGATGGGCCGAAACCTTTTGATGGCAGGGAGACAAACAGCATCATGGACCTCTGGGGTTTCTGTCCTTGTACTGGGGGATGCTGTACTCTTGTGATGCAAGAGGACCATGGCATGGCCTTGGCTTTTGTGTGGCACAAGGATGAGGTGTTTCCTTTAGTCTTGACTAGGTGAAAAATGACTGTGTTGGAGGGAAAAGTTAGATGATTTGCTCAGGATCAGCCCCAGGGCTCGTGGCTGGGAACCCAGTCTCTACCCATAGCTTTAGTTACAGCAAACATCCCTTTCCTTCTCCTGAAGGCCAGGGCTGGGCTGGGACTGAACAGAGGTACTGACTTCTGCATAAGCTTGGGTGCATTCCTGCATCTCCCTATCCTTCTCATCTGCACAAAACTCCTGTGTGGAATGGGTTCTCTGCCTCCTGTACCTGGACTCACTCCCAACTGACAGCAAGACTGGGACATGGGTTTTGATGGGGCTGAGGCAGCCTGTATGAACAGACTTAATAGAATGATAGAATCCCAGACTGGTTTGTGTTGGAAGGGACCTTAAAGCTCCTCCAGTTCCAACCCCTGCCACAGGCAGGGACACCTTCCACTAGAGCAGCTTGCTCCAAGCCCCTGTGTCCAACCTGGCCTTGAACACTGCCAGGGATGGGGCAGCCACAGCTTCTCTGGGCACCCTGTGCCAGCGCCTCAGCACCCTGACAGGGAAGAGCTTCTGCCTAAGAGCTCATCTCAGTCTCCCCTCTGGCAGGTTAAAGCCATTCCCCTTGGCCTGTCCCTACAGGCCCTTGTCCAAAGCCCCTCTCCAGGTTTCCTGCAGCCCCTTCAGGCACTGGAGCTGCTCTAAGGTCTCCCCTTCAGGAGCCTTCTCTTCTCCAGGCTGAGCCAGCCCAGCTCTCTCAGCCTGGCTGCAGAGCAGGAGCACCTTTGTGGCCTCCTCTGGGCTCGCTCCAGCAGCTCCATGGGTCTTTCCTATGTTGTTGGCCCCAGATCTGAACACAGTTTTCCAGATGGGGTCTCACAATAGCAGAGAAGAAGGGAAGAATCCCTTCCCTGACCTGCTGCTCACACTGCCTTAGGGCAGCTTTGCTGTGCTCTCCTGTCACCTGAGGGCCAGGTTGGTTCTCCTGCATTCACGGTGCTCATAGGTGTCTACCAGCAGTACCCCAGGGAAGGTTTTGAGCCTGGCAGAGCCTCAGGCAGCTCACTGCTTGCTACAGCGAGTTGGCTTCAGCTGCTGGATGTGCCGCGCTGGTGGTGGTGGAGCCAGGGAATGAAGCCACCATGCAGGGCTTGAGAGATGCAGGAGCAAAGCCCATCAGGGACAAGCTTTAAAGGAGTCTTGGGTTGAGGATACGAGTCCTTGGGCCCAGTGACCAAGTGGCAGTGGGTCCTACAACACGGAGGGGCAGTGCTGCATGGTCCCTTAATGGTGGAGCTCCTGTTGCCTCTGCCTTTGACCCGTGAGGCAGCCATGGGCAAGACTGAACCAACCTACCTCAGCTTGGTGCTTGGATTAATTAGTCAATACATGTTAAGTGCTGCAGAGATTTAAGGCTTTGCTTAATTGCTCAGTAACTCAATCATCGGTGGCTGCGTGGGTTGCCCGAGGCACACTGTGGATGAATCAGCCTGGCAAGTGCAAGGTAAGGAAGAAGAGAACTTTCCAAGGCTGGGTGACAGGATGATGGGTTGGTTACGAGACAGCAGCAATTAAACTGGGAGCAGGGAGAAATACCTGGAAAAGAGGTCAGATCCTGTGCAGAGCAGCTCTGAGGGGGTTGTGAAGGGGAAGGCAATGAATTTATAGCTAAAAAGACCATGAGGAACTTCTTTGAGCTCTTCAGGCTTGGTATGGCCAAGTGACTCCACAAGAGGTGGGTTTGGGGCTGGGCTGAAATGCTTTAGGGATGGATTTGGATAAAATGGGGAGCACTTACATGGACTCACTTGTCCTCCCTGCAGGGATTGGCCCCATGGTACAGGCTTGGATTGGCCATGAAGCTGCTGAGGATGGAGCAAATGTGTTCTGCAGGTCAGTTCTCCATGCAGCAATACAAGCCAACTGGAACATTGGTGCAGTACAGTCCATCCATCAGCACAAGGCATCACTTCCACCACCACATATTGTGTCCCATCGCTCAGGAGTGGGTTTCGGATGCAAACTCATGCCCTTGTTGCTGTGCTAGCAAATTCCAGCTTTCCAGGCCTTTCATTTGTCCCTATTCCTCCTGCTGAGCTTTGTCCTCTGCTTTTCTCTGTGTAGGAGCTACCCACCTATGCCGTTTGGTGAGGCACTGGAATAGGTTGCCCAAGGAGGTTGTGAATGCTCCATCCCTGGCAGTGTTCAAAGCCAGGTTGGACAGAGCCTTGGGTGACATGGTTTAGTGTGAGGTGTCCCTGGCCATGGCAGGGGGGTTGGAACTGGATGATCTTAAGGTCCTTTCCAACCCAAACCCTTCTGTGATTCTATGATTGACTCTGCTCTGGAGACCTCTGCACAGGGGAGGAACAGCCTCAGTGTCAGCTGGGGTTTAACCACATTCATGTAGAATCCCAGACTCATTTGAGTTGGAAGGAACCTTAATGTTCCAACCCCTGCCATGGGCAGGGACACCCTCCACTAGAGCAGCTTGCTCCAAGCCCCTGTGTCCAACCTGGCCTCGAACACTGAGAATTCACAAAGAGTGAATTATGGGGCCCTGCTCAGGGATCTGATGCCCACCTTTTCTTCCATGTTTGGCCCTTCCATCCCCCTTTCAGCCCAGTCGTCTCGTATTTTAGCATCATAGAATAATGTGGGTTGGAAGGGACCTTAAAGCTCATCCAGCTCCAACCCCTGCCACGGGAAGGGACACCTTCCACTAGAGCAGCTTGCTCCAAGCCCCTGTGTCCAACCTGGCCTCGAACACTGCCAGGGATGGGGCAGCCACAGCTTCTCTGGGCACCCTGTGCCAGCGCCTCAGCACCCTCACAGGGAAGAGCTTCTTCCTAAGAGCTCATCTCAGTCTCCCCTCTGTCAGGTTAAAGCCATTCTTGTGAATAAGCATCCCGCTGAAGGTGAATCCCGCTGATCCTGAGGCTTTAATCCCAGGGATAGCCCTGTGTGATGACTTCCATCCACCTATGACCATGGCTCCTCCAGCCAGGTAAATGGGGGACTCCTTGTCACTGTGCCTCATCCACATCCCCAGGGCTTTCTGTGAGGCTGGATCTGGGAAGGACCTGCCTGCTTGGCATCTGTCTGGCTGGAGAAAGCCTCTAGGCTCTACCTTGGTGAAACATTCCTATTTTGGGAACCACGGAGAGGACTGGAATGGTCTGTACTGCTGTGACAGAGCTGCTTGAATGAGCTGAATCTCAGTACCAGGGCTGAGACAGTTGCACATGGCTCATGTGGGATAAAGCTGTGAGCTCTGGAAGGAGGCAGAGCCAAACACAAGCCCTGGGAAGGGCCGTCAGGAATACCATAACCATTGCTTGTCTTACCAGCAGCATCAGCGTTTCCCTGCAGGCTCCTATACCCTGATCCCATCTTTCCCCTGCAGCTCTCCCTATGGAGCAGCACTGCAGGACACAAGCAGCCCGGATGCATTGCCTGGCTCTCGGATTAGACCTGCCTTAGTGCTGGGAGACGTTGGCATCACCAGCAGAGATCCCACTGTCCCAGCAGCAGCCGCGGGGCTTGGCATAGGCTTGCAAGGCCCCCCCTGACCTCAGCCGTCGCCCACATCCTTCTTTAATCCTCTTTTAATTAAGCACGGAGGGGTGTGATGGTATCAGGAGGGTAGGAGGGGGTGGCCTGGGGTGCCTTGGGCTTGGGGTGCATGCCAGCAGCTGGTTTGTTGTGAGCCCGTCAACTCTCACGTGCTGTCTTCCCTTCAGGTATCACATGGAGCATCCCTGCGGCTCCTCCATTGCTCAGGATCCTGCAGTGTCCCGCTTGGCAGGAGCTGGGATATCAAAGGCAGCTCAAAGGCTGAGTGGCTCCTGTGGCAGCGCTGAGCACTGTGGAGGAGGCTCGGCTTCAATCAGAGAGCAGCACTGGTGAGAGAACCACGGCAGAGATGAAATGGGGATGGAGATGCGTGAGGTGGAACCTGGGTAAGGTCCTGCTGGTGGGTCACTGAGGTCGTGCAAAAGGCTCTTAATGGGGCTTGGGTTTATCAGTGCTTGTGGGGGGGTTATCAAAGGGATTCAATAGTCTGCTTGCCTGGGGTTTGGGCTTAAGGACAGGGCAGACCCAAGCTTAATCCCCACATGCACCTCCCGCATGGGGAGCTGCAGATGCCCACAGTGTCCCCAGGGATGTGATGCTCCTAGTGAGAACAAGCTGCATGCTGGACCTGAATGCAAGGAAAATGTCTGTCTCCAGGCTGAAGGGTCTCCCTCTGGAAGGATGGGATGCTCTGGGGCAGATTACCTGCCTCTGCCCATGGGCCAGCAAGAAGGCAGGATGACTGGAACTGAGATCCCAGGCTGCTGGCACTCTCTGTGTCACAACGTGTGTGTTTGGGTCGCTGAGACTGACAGCTCATGATGTTGAGTCGTAATAAAAACACACCCAGATGTTAGCACCCACAGGACCCGTGTGTCCATCCTGCACCCCCACTATGGTTTCTCTAGAGAAACCTGCCTGGCAGAGGCATGATGCTGATTTGGCCTTTCCCAGTCCTTTCTGAACATCTGAGAAGATCTTGTGTAATATCAGGGGCTGTAGTGACAGGACAAGGGGTGATGGGTTCGAACTGAAACAGGGGAAGTTCATGTTGGATATAACGAAGAAGTGCTTTACTGTGAGGATGGTGAGGCACTGGAATGGGTTGGCCAGGGAGGTTTTGAGTGCTCCATCCCTGGCAGTGTTCAAGGCCAGGTTGGACAGAGCCTTGGGTGTCATGGTTTAGTGTGAGGTGTCCCTGCCTGTGGCAGGGGGGTTGGAACTGGATGATCTTCAGGTCCTTTCCAACCCAAACCATTCTGTGATTCTATGAATATGTGGCCTTGATGGAAATCAAGGGGATCAGAGCAGGGAACAGGCTTTTCTTAGTCACTGGGCATGATCAGACAGTGCTGTGCCCAAAGCAGTGAAATGCAGAAGTGAAGGAGATGGCCTGGATGAGGTTGATGCAAAGAGGTGTTCACCAGCACTTCAGGCAGGCTGAGAAAACCAAACCTCATCCAGGGACCTGAGGCAGAGGCTGGATACATTCAGACTCAGTGAGACGCCCTCCTGCCTTTAACGGGTGACCATGCACATGGAGCAGCTGGTGCACATTTCCATTGCTGGACATTGCCAAATCAACACAGCAGAATTATTGCTCAAAAGGAAACTGTGGACTTGGTAAAGGCAAGTGCTGGGTTTTGCAAGAGGGCAGGTTGCATAGTGCTTTACACCCCTGTGCCTTCAACCCCTGACTGTGAAACAACACATGGCCACTGGTCCCTCTTAGCCAGAGTCATTCAAGGAGCTTTGTGGGCCCATCAGATGAGGAGCAAGGTGCTCTGCAGCATTGCTTACACAATCTCTGCTTCTTCTGTGAGCAAACATGGGGAGGATCTCATGTGGACATAATTATGTGGATATGGACCATCCTTAAGCCTGGACTTCGAGTTGGCCACAAACCCACCAGCAAAAGAGATGCTTGAAAGGAGGGACACCTGTAGATGTGCAGTGTCTCAGCAACACACAACAAAAGCTTTCAGGCAAATTGTGCTCAGCTCACCCCTGTGATCCTGAGCTGCTCCTGTGTCACTTGGATGTGCGCTCCTACAGCAGAGAATGCCAGAGAGGTGCTTGGTGCGAGGAGAGAGGGGTCCATGGAAGCTGATGCTTAATCCTCGTCAGCCCAGATATCTTCCTACCTCTCAGTGCCATGGCAACCACTCCCATGCTAACTGGCAAGTGATGGCCGGCACCTTGGTGTGTTGCAGAAACTTTTCCTCTTAAAAGACCTTAAGATCATCCAGTTCCAACCCCCCTGCCATGGGCAGGGACACCTCACACTAAACCATGTCACCCAAGGCTCTGTCCAGCCTGGTCTTGAACACCGCCAGGGATGGAGCATTCACAACTGATCATCCTCGTGGCCTTCTCTGGACTTGTTCCAACAGCAAAAGCAGGAGCCTGATTTGTTGCTTGTCTCAGTGGTGTGACCATGGTGTGGTTTGGGCCATGATACCGGGAAGGCCGCTCTGTGGGTACATTCTGCATTCATTCTCCTTGATGTGATGCTGTGCTCTGTCAAAGATGGAAAGTTTGGCAACAGCAGGAGCTTTGCCTGAGCTCTGGAATGAAAAGAGCCTCTGGGCTGGGTGATCCCAAGAGCTTGGCTGAGTGAATGTCCCTCAGCTGCTGAGATTCCCATCTCCTGTCTGCCCTCTTTTTGGCTGTGTTAAAGGAGAAGGTTTAGAAGAATCCTGTGGGTCAAAGCCTCATGAAACTTCCCCCTGAGACCACGGGAAAGCTTCACATGGAGCTTTTGTTGTTGAGTTGCTTTTTCCCCTCAACATCTGCCTGTTCTGGGGTTGGCATCAAGTCAAACACTGTTCACTGAAGTCAGCCTTTAGCTGGAATCCAGTGCATTTATGCGTCCCCTCTGCCCTCCTCCAGCCAGATGTGCTTCTCCTGAAGTGATGCTGCTGGTTTCATATCCCTGCTCCCCCTCTGCTCGTAGGGCACCCCTGCCCCACAGCAACCCAGAAAGCCTCAGAGAGGGGCTCAACTCTCAGAATCACTGCTTTAACTTAATAGTGTGGGGTTTGCAGGCACTGGGCTGTGTGGGATTGCAGAGCTAATGCAGAGCTAACCTGCCTCTTGCTCCTGGGGACAGATCCATCACAGCAGCTCTGCTCCAGGCAGTGAAAAGGGATGGAGCAGGGCAAAGACTGGGTCATATCAAATGGGATCTCTTCACTCCTCAGACAGTAATTCAGACCCGTGATGCTGCTTTGCTGCATTCACAGTGGCTCTTGCCCACGGGGCTCATTAAAACCACAATGTTTGCCACTGTGGTGGTGTTGGCTTGGAGGAATGGCCACAGCTCTCTGGAGAGGCAGTGAGGAGCAGAGCAGCTTGTGCTCTGTATAGCCTGTGGCTAGAGAAAGGGTGAGAGCAAAGAGAAACATGAAGCTTGGGAGATCAGGATGTGGTGTGAAGAAGTGAAGGGCTGCCTAGCATAGGACATGGCCGCAAAACCAGAGTTCCTGATGTACCCAGCCTCATGGGGCTGCAGGAGAGAGCAGCTTGACCACACTTTGTCTGTCTGTTGCCTCCTACAAGCTGTTATACCCTGATATATGCCCAGGCAGCAGAAGGGACCTGCAGGACACAGCATCTTCCTGATGCACTTTGAGGAATCAGGAGATGCTCGATGGATGCAGGCAATCCTCAGCATGGAGGTAGAAAACCCCAGCGGGACCATAGCTGAGATGAATGGGATGTCCCTGCCAGAGGCAGGTCCTGGCTTGGCTTTGTGCTTTTGAATTAGCTCTTGGCTGGCCACCTGCAGGAGAAAGGCTGCTGCATTGCAGAGGGTGCACAGAGCCAGTGGCAGGGGATGAACTGCACCCTGTTGCGGTGTCACTGTGGTGTGTGGGGGTACATCACCACTTCCAACATCCCCAAGTGTCTCAGGCAAAGAGGCATTGTGCTGCTTGCACAAGTGCGCTCTAAGGAAGGCATCAAGAACTGGTTTTCACTCCCTGGGGCTGATGGCCAGTTCAGTCTGGGGAGCAAGGATGCTTCTCATCTTGTCCATAGAGGAGCTCAGGGACACAGAAGCGAGATGTGACAAAGAAGTGTTTCAAGAGCCCTGTTTTATCCCATGAGAAGGTTGCTGCTGTGCTGGGTGGAGAGGCTGTGCCCTGGGACTTTGTGTGCAAGGGAGGAAGCAAAGGCAAGCACAGGGACCTGAACAAACATCAGGAGGGAATCACATCTGCACAGTGAGGAGGAAGAACGGGCAGGAAACCTTTTGCCTCTGCTCACATCCATGCAGCACTAAGCAAACACCGACTGAACTTCCTCACACTTCCATAAGACAAGGGAGCATTTTGGTGCCGTAATGGTAAGTGCGGTGGAAACCACAGCAGCAGTGATGCGTGCTGCATGAAAACCCTGCTCAGAGCCTCCACAACTGCAAACGTGGCCCATCAAGAGCAGGGCTGAGCTGTGCTTCCCACAGCAGGACAGGGATAGGCTTCAGAAGTGAACCCAGACCTCCTCTCTTGCAGCCTCCTGCTTGTGGACCACAATGGGTTCAGTTCAGCCAGGGCAATAACTTGCCAATGGAGGCTGTAGGGGTGAGAAATAAGTAAAAGCTGATCTGGGCTCCTGCTTTGGAATGAGAAAAATACCCCAGAACATGTTTTCTTCATGATTTAAAAGCCCTCTTTTATCTCCAAACCTGCAGGGACCATCTATTGTTTGTTTCACTTAGGTTTGCTCCTGATCAGTTTTTGCTCAGCAACACGAAGATGTAGGAGCCCATTTATCAGGCAGGGCAGAGCAAACACACAAAGTGGAGCAGGGAATGGTAGTTCATACCAGTAAATACTTAAGGATTTGCTGCCAAAGGTGCAAGAGCTGCTTGTGATATGTGGCAAGTAACAAGAGGTATCTGCTGGCTCCCTCTCAGATGAGGTGTCTGAAGACACCGTGCAGGGACGGAGAGCAGCACTATAAGGCTCTGCTGAGAAGAATTTGATTCACCCACTACTGTATTTAGTGGGAGGTGGTGTCATCCTGTATGTGCCTTGTAGGTTGCTTGTGTAGGCAGCAGGTTGAGGTATGTGATGGTTCCCCTCTGTGTTCAATTTTAGGTGCCCCCAGTGCAAGGAAGAGACCAACAAAGTGGATCAGGTCCAGTGGAGAGCACAAGACACGTAAGAAAAGGCTGAGGGAGCTGGGTTTGACCGGCCTGGGAAAGAAGATGCTCAGGGGAATGCAACTGTTGAGTTCTGCTGCTTAAGGGGAGGTTATAGAGAAGCCAGGTCAGTCTCTTCTCCAAAGGGCCTTGTGAAAGGATGAGGCAACAAGGCCAGGTTGTGGCTGTAGGAAATGATGTTGGGACAATGAAGTAATGCATGAAGTGAGGCTTTGTAGGGGGACGTTGATTAAATGTTAAACCAAAACCAAAAGAAACCCTGTTGTCACTCGCTGCATTCAGACCTTCATGCCCACGAGCAGCAATAAACGTGGACCCATCACGTCAGCACCAAAACCCTTGCGTCAAAGTTGTCTGGCTGGGCTTCCCTTCAAAGCCATGGAGGACAATGGATGCTGAATCCCTCCATCCTGTCACATGTCTGTGAGTCACTGGGATTTACTCACTGACCTTTGCCTCCTATCTGGGCTGCGCTGAGCTGGTGCATGGCGATGTGCTGGGATCTTGCTGACTTGCTCTGCTAGGTGCCATCAGCCGGCATCATTTATGTAGCCCTTGCCCTGCCATTTGTTCCTTCTGCTACCTCCACACAAAACATCCCCATTCACACCAGCCAGAATGCTTCATTTATGTGTCCTGCACAGCAAAGGAGAACGGGCAAACACTGGGACAGGTACACAGGGAGACTGCTGTCTGCAAACCTGGAGACACGCAGACGTCAGCAGCGTAAGATCCTGATCCAGTGTTGAAGGTAACCCTTCTTAGAGCAGGAAACTGGACTGGAGCTGCCCAGGGGTCCTTTCTGACCTAAATTATTCTGTGTTTGTCAGATAGCAAAGGAAGAGAAGATCTTTGTTTTGACAAGGAGAGGAAAGGAAAGAAAAGGGGAAGCGATGACTTCAGTGTTCTCCATTAACCACGCTGAAATACTTTGAATCGCCAGCAGCTGATTTATGGGGCAGCACTCACTGTAGGCCGTAGGAGAAACCGTGTGCTTTCCCTTTCCAAGGGTCACAGGTGTAGGCTTGTGATGGCAACACACCCCCCCTGCCTCCTGCAGAGGACCGCAGAGCTGTATCTTAGTTTTTAGAACTGGAGGCATAGGAGCTTGTACTTCTGCACTGGCAGAGCCAGATCCTGTCTCCCAGCCCTCTTGGTCTGCAGCCATGCTGTCTTATAGACTGGTTTGGATTGGAAGGGACTTTAAGCTCTTCCAGTTCCAACCCCTGCCACGGGCAGGGACACCTTCCACTAGAGCAGCTTGCTCCAAGCCTGTGTCCAACCTGGCCTTGAAGACTGCCAGGGATGGGGCAGCCACAGTGACATCGCAATTTGGTGTCATCGGCAAACATTGAGAGAGTGCACTTAATCCCACTGTCCCTGTCACCAGCAAAGATGTCTCATATGCCAGTCCTGGGCCAGACCACGTGTGGTGCCCTCCAAATCCCTCCTCTGTACATAGCCCCACTGTGTTCACCAGGGTCTCAGAGCAGGGCCATCCTTGCTGCTGGTGGCAGAGGTGGTCCCCACCAGATGGGAATGCTCCGCACCTCCTGTTCATCTCCACAATCTGATGGGTGTTTGAGGATGTGTGTGGCATCCCTGCCCATGGCAGGGGTTGGAACTGGATGATCTTAAGGTCCTTTCCAACCCAAACCATCGCATGATTCTATGGGCATCCTCCAGCTTTTACACTGAGACTGGTCCTCTCCCTTGTATTATGGAGGGGACAGGGGGAGTATGACCCCATAACACTGGTCAAACCCTTTGGTCTCAAACACCTCACTCTCCTCACCCACAGGTTTTCACAGCATGTGTAGGAAAAACCTTTCTTTGGACCTGTGAAAACCCTGCCTCAGTGGGGTGAGAATTGTTGGGCAGGGGGAGAGTTGCAGACATGCAGTGATTGCATAAGGGGATTTGCATAGGAACCTGGCTGAAAGACAAACCCAAACCCAAACAACCCCTTCTTGAAACGAGCTTCCCCAAATAGCCCAGCCTTGGTGACGGCCCTGCCCCTGCCCCAGCTCAGCCACCTGGGTTCCCTCAGCCCCAGCTGAGTCTTGTGTTTGAGCAGTGATTTATCCCCTCTTGCCTCAGTGTTTTAGTCATCACCCAGCTGCTGAATCACCCCCTTGTCTGAATTCCCCTGAAGGCCCACAGAGCCTCTCTGCTTATCTAACGCTCATCTGAACGGATAATTTGAAGGCAGTTTGCAAGCCCTCTGGAAGTGACCTGCTTTCAGTCACTTCAGCTTTTCAATCCTCTTGCTGCAGCGTCAGCAGTTTTCCTTCTATTCTTCCTCCCACCTGGTGCAGGCTCTGGCATTTTCACTGTCCCAGCATCACGTTTGCCCTGCTGAGACTCAGAGGTTGGAGGCATACCCCTTGTTCCCACCATAACCTGTGTGTTACCTACCAGGTCTCATGGAAACTCCATCACAGGGGATCATTTGCAAAGCGTAATTGATCTTCAGGTCTTTTTTCACCTCATCCTAGAGTATTTGAAAGTGATTTCTAGAGCAGGCCTGTTCTTTGAGTACAGAATCAACAGCTTATACCCGAACTTTCTCTTCTTTAAGTGCCATTCATAGCCTCATAGAATCATAGAATGGTTTGGGTTAGAAAGGTTAGAAAGATCATCCAGTTCCAATCCCCCTGCCATGGGCAGGGACACCTCACACAAGACCATGCCACCCAAGGCTCTGTCCAACCTGGCCTTGAACACTGACAGGGATGGAGCATTCACAGCTTCCTTGGGCAACCCATTCCAGTGCCTCAGCACCCTCACAGTAAAGAACTTCTTCCTTATATCCAATCTAAACTTCCCCTGTTTAAGTTTTAACCCATTACCCCTTGTCCTATCACTACAGTCCCTAATGAAGAGTCCCTCCCCAGCATCCCTAGAGGCCCCCTTCAGATACTGGAAGCTGCTATGAGGTCTCCATGCAGCCTTCTCTTCTCCAGGCTGAACAGCCCCAACTTTCTCAGCCTGTCTTCATACAGGAGGTGCTCCAGCCCCTGATCATCCTCGTGGCCTCCTCTGGACTTGTTCCAAGAGTTCCATGTCCTTTTTATGTTGAGGACACCAGAACTGCACACAATACTCCAGGTGAGGTCTCACAAGAGCAGAGTAGAGGGGCAGGATCACCTCCTTGGACCTGCTGGTCACGCTTCTTTGGATGCAGCCCAGGATACGGTTGGCTTTCTGGGTTGTGAAAACATTCCTACCACTTTTGGTTGCTGGATAGACTAAAAGTCTCTTTCAGTGCCTCTGCTAATGGAAATGCAATGCTATGAGTACACTATGTATGACCCAGCAGCAGAAATCTCTAAATCTCACTCCAGTTTCTAAACCCCACAGGTTTCATTGTTCCACTTCTCAAAGGACAGCTTGTCCACCGCAGTGAATGATTTGCAAGGGTTTGCTACATCCTCTCCCATATCTTCTTGGGCTTGTAGTTCCCTTCTCTGGGAGTCCTGGACGAGCTGATACAGCACCAAACCTGCCATTGCAGGAGGATGTCTTTGAGCCTGGGTCGTACTGGTGGAGGGAGGGAGGACCACAGCAGTGTCCTCCAGCCTTGGTACGTGTCTGCGTTGGTTATATCAACTCCTTTTGCCATTCATGGCATTCAGCTGCAGATGCACGGACAGGAGTGTATTTGCTGGTGGGAAGTATTGCAGTTGGATAGGTCATGGCGGTGGGGACATTGCATTTCTTCAGCCTTGGAACCTAAGGGAGTTAAATTGAAGATAGGGAAATGGCAGTGAAGGAGAACATGGGACTTGCAGATCACAAATGGATCAGCCTGAATGTAAGGGGGGATCTTTTCAGGGAGAAAGATTTGAACAAAATCCATCTGGTTTCAGCCTTTTGCTGTGTCCCTTTAGGAGGCCCAGACACAAGCAGGTCCTCTCTGGGGATACCCACCTCCTGCCCCTCCTTCCCTGTCCCATTTCTCCCTTGTTCCATCATTCCTCCTGGTGCTTTCTTCCCTTCCCTTTCCAGCTCTCTGTCCCAAGCTCTCTTGCAGACTCTGAGCTCCTCCCCAGCGACCTTGCTGTGTGGCCTCCTTCTCTTTGCTTCCCATTTGCCTTCGTCCAATTACCATGTTACCTTCTGCTCTCCTAAGGAGCTCTGCCAAAAACCCCCTCCCCTTGTGCTGTCTGCTTGCCAGGGCTGAGCAGGAAAATGCTGTTTCCTGCTGTTTCATTAGCAGTGGTAGGAAGGTGTCTGCTGCTGAGGGAAGGCACTCCAGAGAATTACATCCCTCCCTCAGCTGCTTTAGAGGACATTGTGTGTGTTAAATGCTTTCTGTCCCTTATTTTCCTCTTGCAGATGCACCCTCAGAGGCGATAAAAGGAGCAGAGATGTGAGGCCTGTCCCAGACCCAGATGGGCCCCTGCACAATTTGGCCTTATCTCCCTTGAGGGCAATGTATGTGTCCGAACCTGAGCCATCAACTCCACGGAAAGCCACGGTGAGGGCAAGAGATCCCATGGCTTTCCTGTGAGGCAGCAAAATGTGTCAGAGGCCAGGGTCCCCCAGGGGCTCTTGTTAGAGAGCAGAGATCTTGTTGGAGCGAGGCCAGAGCAGGTCACAAAGGTGCTGGGAGGGCTGGAGCAGCTCTGCTTTGGAGCCACGCTGAGAGAGCTGGGCTGGGTCAGCCTGGAGAAGAGAAGGCTCCTGATGGGGAGACCTTAGAGCAGCTCCAGTGCCTGACAGGGCTGCAGGAAACCTGGAGAAGTAGAATATGTAGCTATAGGACAAGGGGCAATGGTTTTAAATTGAAAGAGGGGAGACTGAGATGAGCTCTTAGGCAGAAGCTCTTCCCTGTGAGGGTGCTGAGGTGCTGGCACAGGGTGCCCAGAGAAGCTGTGGCTGCCCCATCCCTGGCAGTGTTCAAGGCCAGGTTGGACACAGGGGCTTGGAGCAAGCTGCTCTAGTGGAAGGTGTCCCTGCCTGTGGCAGGGGCCTGGAACTGGATGAGCTTTAAGGTCCCTTCCAACCCAAACCATTCTGTGACTCTATGATTCTATGATCTTTTTTAACAGGTTGATTTGCACATTTGATGGTTTTATAGCAGGACATGGTCCTTCAGGATGTGTATGTGGCTCTTGGTGTGATTTTTCCTGAGACAGCTGCTGTCTGTAGCTCTGTGCTGATCAGGAGGTGATGCCAATGGTGCCCATTCCTCTATCTATTCACCAAACTGATGCAGAGATGTAGCTGGGGTGCTGCAGATTGTGACAGATTCACCCTTCGTAGGCAGTTGATGGAAACAGACATGACTAGGACAGTGGCTTCCCATAGATGCTACAGAATCAAGATGACAAGCTCATGTGCAGGCACTCACTCCTGCCTGCACTGACTTGAAGACTCAGGCAGTAATTGCCCTGATTTGCAGATCTGTCACAGCTTAGGATAACCTGGGAACTAAGGGACTCTATGGCAGAGGGAACAGCAGAACTGCTGCTCCCTTGTCCCTAAGGGAGCCTGCCTGAGCAGGATGGTATCTTAGTTCTTCTAAGCATCAGGTGAGGTTTTCTTTGGCAGCTCTGCCGCCCCAGGTCTTTCAGCCTCAGTCTTGCTCTGACCCCTTCTCCTTTGCAGGTGCAGTCCTTGTCCTTTATAAAGAGGGATGGGGCATGTGTGACTGTGTAAGCACAGTGCCTTGCATGCTGGGGACCATGATTCATGAGTCAAAGAGTCTTGGTGCCCACCTTCAAACAGGAGCTAGAAGTTAACAAAGAAAAATAGGGAGCAGGGATGAGTCATTGAGTGTTTAAAATCCTCTTTCCAGGCCACTCAGGGGACGGAATCCTGTTATCTTCCCTACCTTCCCATTGGATGTGTGCTTGTGCACTTACTCCAGAGCATCACTTCATTAAAAGGATTGCTTTTGATAGATGAAGGCTTCCATTATGTAATTGCCCTTGCAAAGAAGCACAGAGGAGAATTCTAACAATATTGCTGGCTCTTATGCAAGTCTCTTGCCAGTGTTTGCTCTGCAGAGATGTGAATCTCCTCTGTCATTTGGGCAGAGAGCGATGCCTTAATCTTCTAAGACGTTTATGAAACATTGGATTACGCCAGGATCAGTGTGCCATCATCCGAAAGAAATTCACTGGCTGATTGGATTGCACAGAACTTCTCAAGGCAGGTTTGAGAGCTAAACTTTGTGTTTCCGTGCCAGAAGAGCAGCAGGTAGCGAGCTCTTAAAAGCCTTGGATAAATCATGAGGTCCTAGCTTCCAGCAATTGCTACCAATGGGAAGCTGGGCTTGTGCATCTGGCAAGAACAGAAGCTGTATGGCTGATCACTGGTCTCCGAGAGACATTTGCATCGTAGTTCTCAGCTAACAGGAATGAAACAGAGCTAAAATGCACAGTGATGCTCAGAGGCTATCCTGAGCCTTGACTATTCCATCAAGGGCTGTGAGATGGTTGAAACAGAGCTAAAATGGACAGTGATGCTCAGAGGCTATCCTGAGACTTGACTGTTCCATCAAGGGCTGTGAGATGGTTGAAACAGAGCTAAAATGCACAGTGATGCTCAGAGGCTATCCTGAGACTTGCCTATTCCATCAAGGGCTGTGAGATGGTTGGAACTAGGTGATCTTAAGGTCCTTTCCAACCCTAACTGTTCTATGATTGAGTGTCACAGGTTTCGTGTTCTAAGTAGTGACTTAAGAGCTAAATTAGGTACATAATAAGGTATAGGATAGAAACCAACTTCATCTGGGTTTGCTCTGATCTTCTGGCAAGTGCCAAAACTATTGTCCAAATATGAGTAACAATCATAGAATCATGGAATCATGGAATGGTTTGGGTTGGAAAGGACCTTAAGATCATCCAGTTCCTACTTGTCTCCTCTTTTTTTTCCTCACTCCTTTGCAAATTGGAGTCACTTCTGGTTTCTGGGATCTGTGTTTGAATGCTGGTTACCATGCAGGAGAGCATCTGGGTTTAAGGGCCTGGTTTTCAGCCTTTCTTTGTGGCTCCCCATGTTTCCCAGTGGAGGTGCAGTGCATCAGATGGGGATTTCAGCCAGCCAGAATAGATTTGTGCCTCTAAATGAGCCCTAGGACCTGAAAGGCTCCATGAACCACAGCCCACTTTGTCACCTTCACCACCTCCTGTCTCCAGACAGGCTCTCTTCTTGCTTTGAGTTACATCTAACATAGTCATTGAGGCACTGGCTCAAGCTGACAGGTCCTACTGGAGAGATGGTGCCCGTATCCCCATCTCTCATGTGGCTGGAAAATGCTTGCTTCCACAGGGATAAGCCACAATGTTTAATTTGGGGCACTGGAGAATCTCCAAGAGCCTGTAGATCATGGGCAATGTCTTTCTGCAGTGGTCAGGAGGGGCTGACAGAGATCTGTGAGGGTCTCTGAGATGGATGCTGCACACAGAGCATGCCTGAGGCCTGCACTGATGCAATATGAACATTCAAGCCCAAACTGATGGCATGATTTTGCACAGGATTGAGAACTGTTGATTCAGGCAAAGTACTGATTTGACCTTAACCAGGCACCTAGACTCACCTGGACCAGCTTTGGGGCTCAGGATGTCTTCCAAAGCAGCAGAGTTCAAAGCTTGAGGGTATCACAGTTAGTGCCATAAAAATGCTGCCCTGTTTAGAACACCCTTATGAGTGTACTCACAGTCATGTGCTCACTCGAGTGTCAGCAATACCTTCTTACCACTCCACATACTGCAGTAGGATGCTGCCCCATCTACCTTGTCTAGGAAGTTTCTTGCTGTGATCCCCACACTTTTCCATACCCAGTAGAATGAAAGAGCAAACTTGCTATAAACTGCAGTTAAAAGGAGCTTGGAAATCTGGTCCCAGTCTTTGCCCTGGGAACTCCTTTGCAAGGCCAGTGCCCATGTTATGCTCGGAGGAGCACAAGAAGAACCAAACATGCTCACATATACACACCTGGGTCATCTTGCGTAAGACACTAACAGCACTATCTGAGCTACTATAGAATCATAGAATCATAGAATAGTTAGGGTTGGAAAGGACCTTAAGATCATCCAGAGTGTGAGGTGTCCCCTCCTGGGACACCTCACACTAAAGCATGTCACCCAAGGCTCTGTCCAACCTGGCCTTGAACACTGACAGGGATGGAGCATTCACAACCTCCCTGGGCAACCCATTCCAGTGCCTCACCACCCTCACAGTAAAGAACTTCTTCCTTGTATCCAGTCTAAACTTCCCCCCCTGTTTAAGTTTTAACCCATCACCCCTTGTCCTGTCACTACAGTCCCTAATGAAGAGTCCCTCCCCAGCATCCCTATAGCCCCCCTTCAGATACTGGAAGCTGCTCTGAGGTCTCCACGCAGCCTTCTTTTCTCCAGGCTGAACAGCCCCAACTTTCTCAGCCTGTCTTCATACGGGAGGTGCTCCAGCCCCTGATCATCCTCGTGGCCTCCTCTGGACTTGTTCCAACAGTTTCATGTCCTTTTTATGTTGAGGACACCAGAACTGCACACAATACTCCAGGTGAGGTCTCAGCAGCTGTGAACACCCATACCCACACAATACTCCATGGTTCTTGCTTTTCACCAGATGCTTGCAGATCGTCAACCATCAGCCAAAGGTTCCTCTCCACATTCCTTTCTTTCCAATATCCCAGCAATGGATCCACTTGTTCTGGTTGTTCCTCCTTTTACAGGTGGGGAAACTGAGTTAGGGACTCGGCACAACTGGGAACAACAAATTACAGAATCACAGAGTAGTTGGGTTGGAAGGGGCCTTCAGAATATTATGAGCCTGGATGCTCCAAGAGCAAGTTAAATTGAGAGCTATAGGACTGGTTCAGGCATGCTTGATCTTGCTTTGGGGCAGAGGGAAGTGGTCACCACTTAATGACCATCCCAGTCCTGCTATCAGTGGCTTGAAGATCCGCTTTGGAAACACCGGTGACACGCAGAGTTCTTTTAGTCTTCCTGGTTATATCTTACCAATGCTCTTGTTCCCACAGTGTGAATGCCATGCAGAGAGCTCCTGAAACATTGTCAATGGCACATGTTGCAATGAGATTCTAGATCAAGCCACGCTGATGGTTCTTGCTACTGCACAAAACCCTGATGGGTTGATGCTGTATGAGGTCTGCCACATCAGGTGTTTGCACTCGGTGCTAACTCATAGCAGGTACTATCTACTGCAAAGCTCTCCCAAAAGCACAAGGCCAGGGGCTTACCCAACAGAAATGTGAATAACCCCAATGCACAGCACTGGGGATGGGGAGTGCAGAGGTGCTCCTGACCCCAGGGGAGAGATCAGGATGCCCATTGATGCCTTTTAGGCCTTAGGGAGACTGTCAGTATTGTGGCAATGGGATTGTGTTTGTTAATAGGTAGTGGCCAGGGCTCCCTTAGTGTAATAGGGAGTCTTGCTATGGGTGGGAAGGAGTTAATTTCTCCTTGGATGGGGAGGTAAGGAACTGGGTGTGGGTCAGGCAGGCACGTGGTGTGAAGCACAGGAAGGGTATTGGGAGATCAGGGGCTGGATGTGGATTTAACAGTGATTTGAAGCCCTCCAAATAACCCAGATTTCCAGGAGGACTCTGCTGCAGCAGGGGTTGAGTCCTGGCTCAGACTGGTGTGGGGTGGCAGAAGCAAGATGGGGGTCCTGGCTGTGTGTCCCCTTCCCTCCCCAAGCTCTTAGGTCCTGTGAGCACCATGTCTGTCCCATCTTGACTTTGCCCTGGTGATTAAACAGGGTGCTGAGCAATGAAATGTCCTTCCCATGGCCATGGGCCAAGAGGAGGGAATCACAAGCTCAATCTAACAGGAATCACCAGTGTTAAGAGGGAGGAGATTTGGGTTTTTTACCTTTCACACAGCGCTCATGGTCTTGTGCTATGGGCAGACCAGCTGAGAAGAGGGAGGTTGTCTTACGAAGTGCAATCAATAGAGACATGGATGCAGAAAAATTAGAAGCATCCTGGGATGGGGTGCCAGCCTGGTTGTGTAGCCATAGCCCAGGGCTCCAAGTCATCATCCTCATGGAGCACATAAGGAAAGGTGTCTGTAATAGCATTGGGTTAACTCCTATTACCTGCCTGGCTTGCAGATAAACACTGGCCATGTTCTGCTGTCCAAAGCCCTACTCAGAAGCTGGAGAGTCAGTCCACTGCTGGTGAGGGGTCAAAGACAGCACTGATCCTCTGTGCTGTTGGGCTGAGGTTGAGATATGCCCCAGCAGCCCTGCCTTGGCTGGCTTTCCATGGCCAGGTCTGCACAGGACAACCTGGGCTCTGCTGCCCAGGCCTCCAGGCACAGAGGAGATGTGAGCAAAGGACAAATGAGACAAATGCTTTTATTCTGGAGTCAACAAAAACCTGCCCCTAAAAGTACCCTTAATGGGTATCCACACTGGTGGGCACAGAGTTCACATCCAGGCTTCATTGCAGGAGCCTATGATGGCAGGATAATTCAGGTTGAAGTCTCTAGTACAACCTGCTGCATTCCTAGGGGAAGGACAAGGAGTCCCTTTTCTTATGTGTCACCGCTGTTGAGCAGAGGACCAGTAGTGCTTTCTGCAATGTTCCTGAGTGGCTGGTGGTGAATTCCTGTTAGAGATGTGGTCAGCACATGGAACTGGACTGTGTTCTCATCCACAGGTGTCATAGGCTTCTAGGATGGGTTGAAGTGTGCAAATATGCAGCTCAGTTTTGGGCCCCTCACTACAAGAGAGACATTGGAGTGATGGAGCGTGTCCAAAGACGGGGACATGGGCTAGTTGAGCTTTTGAGGAGTGGAAGAAGTAGCACCAGGGGGGGTTGGAACTGGATGATCTTAAGGTCCTTTCCAGCCCTAACTAGTCTATGATTCTGTGATTCCATGCCCAGACTGACCGGAGGAGACAGCATGTTGCAGACCTCACCAGGTCTGTAACCAGAGAGAGCTTGTGCTCTGCTGGATGGTGCTGGAGGGGAGGGAGGGTTAGTGTTGCCTTAGCCCTCCCTGAGATAAATTCACACCAGTGCCCTACCAGCAAAGGGAAATAGTCCCCTAGAGACAGCTCGATGTGAACACATAGCCCTGGCTCAGGGTGTGTTTTTTTGGCTGATTACACCACAGCAGCTAAAGATTTACAGCTGTTTCTAGTGCAGGGAATTGAAGAGCAATAGCTTGAATTTGCTGATCCTGCAATATGTCCCATAGGAGCTTGGGAATGTGCTGGAAATGTCTCAGATGTGCTTTGCTGCTGAGCATTGATGGACATGCCTTTCTAAGCTACCATCAAGCACTCAGCACATCTTCACCCGCCTGGACAGGTGAATAGCACGGCTTCAAGGCAATGACAGTCTCTCATTATCCCATATTTTAGTTAGTTGCTGGGATGCATAAATGTGTATATTGGTCCCAGATGTGCTCTTTGTGGGCCTGAAAGGACAAGGGATAAGGTTCAGACCAGGATGGTTCAGCTGAGGTCTGTGTTTGCAGATGCGGCAACATCTTGCCCCATTGTGAAGGTGTTATGCTGTCAGTGGGAGAAGGGATTCTACGTGTATTGGGGAGTTATAATGGGAATGTTTAGGCTGTCAGGAATGGGGATTGGATGAAGATTGGTGTAGAAGCACCAGAAGAGACAAACAGCAGAAGGGCTTCAAAAATTACAGGTGTAAATGGCCCCTTTATGAGCCAACCAGCCAGACTGCAACACATCTACATGCACTGGCTCAGGATACTCAGGCTGGGAGACAAAAGGCAGTGAGTAAATCCCAGTGACTCACAAAGGTAGGACAGGATGGAGAGACCCATCACTGGCAGCTCCTCCAGGGGATAAATGGGAACATCCAACCCCAGCACACTGCCACCAACCTAGGAGAAACCCAAGAAGCATACTGAGGACTTGATAGTCATGGTCCCTTGTGCCCAGAGCAGAGAAAAGCTGAAGGGCGATGGGCTGCCCATGGCTTAGATGGGACATTCAACGTGGTCCCAAGTGGGTGCTGCAGTGGGAATAAACCTCATCTGTTCGTATTTCTGTAAGTGAAAAGCTGTCCTTGGATGTAAAATCGGATGTGAAATTGCCTTTGCCTCTGAGTCATTCCTGAAATCTCTCCCATTGCTATTTGTCAGATGCAATCACTCCGCAAATAGCAAGTAGTGGCAGAAGCAGCAGCTGCGGCCCAGGGAATACACTGTAGACTTGAGGAGAATGGTGTCTGTAATGTGCCCAAGTGATGCAGAATTAATCAGGTTTGAAAAAAGAACACGGCTCTTGCACCCTGCGGGACTGTACCTAAGAATTCCTGCCTATGCGGATCTTCCCATCGTGCTCCTTGACATAACTTCGAAGAGGAATAAATGAGTTTATCTCCCACATTGCCTGCAGACCTTTCACATGGAAATAGAGGGATTAAGGAGATTAAGGTTTAGCTTCAACTTGGATAAAGAACAACAAAGAAGGACGATTAACACTTGAAATGGTTCCCAGTCATTAGATCTGAAGTCCAGTCTCTGTATATTGCCTCTAGTGAGAGCTTTTCTGTTGTGTTCATTGCTGTCACATCTGATCCTGTAAGGGAACAGGAGTAAACCAAATGGTTCTTTGCACTGGGGTGTAAAAACACCCATGGTTTGGGCCATGGAAGATGTAGAAGGCGTGGAAAAGGAAAAGGAAGCTGATGAGGTTTAAGGGTTGAATGTAGGGAAGGGTCCTTTTGAGGAGGACAGGGAATGGGGGAGAACAGGGTCAAGGAGATGCAGAATGGTGGCTAAGGGTTGGGGTCTTGGTCTGAGGTGAGCAGGAAGGAGAAGAAGGTAGGAGGCTATAGTCTTGGAGGGAATCTGGCTTGGATGGAGAACAAGACCACAGGAGGAGTTGTTTGGTGTGAAATCAACTTCATCTTGGTGGGCAGCCCATGGGGGTGAGAAGTGGCCATAGACCATATGGGTCTGGTCCAGGCAGCTCCAGATGGGGTTAGTCTTAAGGAGGCAAAGGGTGTAAGTCTGTAGTGGTGCAGGTGAGAAACTGTGTGTTGGGACAGGCAGTGGTGTGAGGTCCAAGACTGTCTTAGGCTTTGAGCAGTGGTCATGTGGCTGGCTGGGGAGGAGGGAAGGAGGGAAAGAGATTTCTCCATGTCCCTGAGTTTTGTTGAATCTCTTTTATGATGGCTTTAATGCCAGGGCAGCATTTGAACCCCCAAGTTTGATTTAGATGACAGAGTAACTCTTCTGAACTGCTCTCCTCGATGGATCTGAAACTGAACGAGGGATTTTGCAGTGGTATCTGAGAGGTTTGGGTCATTTTCCCACTTCAAGAATGCACTTTCAGTACATGTGGCCAGGTGCTTGGACATCCCAGGCTGAAGACTCCATGAAGAATTCTATTTCTACCGGTGTATTCAAAGTAGAAGACATTCTTCTGCCCCAATTAAGGTGTGCAGAGTTTTGTGGAGTCCTTGCAGGCTTGGTACAGTGATGGGAGTTTTACCTTCCAGAGGAGATCTTACTCCTGCCCTACAGGATTCAATCCTCCCTACTGAATCCCGGCTTGCTCTTGAAGCAGCTGGCTGCTCCCAAGTTGTGGTGCTCAGTAGCTCCAACTGGATGCAGCATATGAGGTCAGGAAAGGGCACATTATCCCCATTCCAGGCTTTGCATATCCTTTTACATTTTAACAGTCCTCTAGAGACTGCAGAGCAGTGCAAACCAGCTTCAATCCTTCCTCTTCTTGGCCCGATCAGCAGGTCATTGTTGGTTTCTTTACAGAACAACTCGGTCCCTTTTTGTGCTGCACCATATGTTAGATGAGACACAGATGTGTGCTCCGACAATGAGTCATTACCACAGATGTAGCTGTCAGGAAAGCTGGTGATTTTTGCAGCTGGATCAGGGAAAGGCAAAGCCTTTCAAAGCACTGAAGTTCATGTGCTTCATTTGGGAGTCTGGGGTCAGCCAGAGTGATTAGTCCCAGCAAAGGAATCCCTCTCTGTGGCCAGTGCAGTAATAAATCTAAATGAAATGGCTTTGAATCCCTTCTTCCCCTCCCCAACACTTGGCCTGTCCCTTCTCTGCCCTCTCTGCCCTGCCTGTTTGTTCTGTTTGGGGTCAGGGTCTTCCCATGTGTCTCCATATAGCAGCACAATGGGGCCTTGGTGGCTTCTGACATCTCCAGGTATCACTGCAGTAGCAGTCCTAGGTTCACCCCGTGTGCATGTGAGTTGTATTTTCAGATACACAGGGGAAAAGGGACTGGGATTCTGACTAGAAAAGCCATTTGTGCTAATGGATTTTGTGCTAGAATGGCTTATCTGCAGGCCTTGACCTTCACAAAGACCCCTGGATACACTTCTTGCACTCTCTCAACCCAGCTGGATTCTCATATTCCATTCCAATCTCCTCTGACACTCATTGTGGTTCTGGAGTTTACAGCTGTATGTGAGAAACAAATAGCATTTGCAGACCATCAGAGAGAATTCATGAGCTTTTGACACATGAATCAGTGCAGAGAGACAGTCTCTGCATTCACCAGTCTGAGCCAGGCAAAGGCAGTGACAAACAGCACGGGAAGAAATGGCAAAAGTGAGAGGAAGAAGGAAAAACCATCTACATCACTTGAGCAGGAGTAATTTTCCTGCTCCATGGCTGTCATGCTGTCTAGCACTTGCAGATGTGGTTGCTCTTATGGAAGAAAGAGAGCTTCTGGAGCACTTTCTCTGCTTGCCCTAAAAACAAGGAGGAAAAAAGCCTCAGGCACCTTCAGGGGTTGCATGTGTTTCATCTAGAGGAACAACGGCAGGCAGAAGCAATGTCACTGTTCTGTGCTATGAGTATTCACTGAGAGCTCACACCCTCATACAAGTATTAGGAGCCCTATAGTAAAAGAATAAGGCTGAAAAGAAAGAAAGGGAGAAATGTGAAGTTAAAGCTGTGTATGCATCGACAGGAGGCAGAGAAGTGAGGGATGGTGATTTTCTGCCCTTGTAAAGAGGGCATAGAGATCTCCAGGGGGAGAGCACTTGTGCATACTTAGCACAAAGGAAAACGGCACAAGCCCCCAAGGGGTATCTGTGCTCAGCTCCCCTGGGGAAATAGCCACCACAAACCTAAAGAAGGGAAGTTATCCATAACCTAGAAAATACAGGGAAATATTTTCCACGCCGCTCTGGGAGACCAGGAAGTTATTTTTGGTTTCTGTAGCACAGTGAGTGTCGTTGGGAGCATGTGCAACAACAGAGTTTTCAGCAGCTCCCATTGTATTTGCTGCCATTGACCTTATCACTAATAAGTGCAGGATGTGAATTATAACGGCAAAGATGTAATCGGAGAGGGCTGGAGACAGCTCGTCTGCATCGGGACGAGTGGTTGCTATGACAGAGGCTCTCGCGTTGCTCCTTCTCAAGTGGAACATCAGGTGGAACAAGGACTCTGGTGCTCCTGTTGACTTCAGTATAAATGAAGGGACGAGTGACCTCACTGTTTCCCTGGATGTGGGAGGTGAGGACACTTTTATGGCTGTGAAGGACAAAGTCATGTTATTGTACTCCTGGTGCGATATGTTAATATTCTGTGCGGCACTGGGGCTAAATGTTATTCTTAGCTATTGCTCACTGAGTCACAAAACGTGCAGGGATGCACCAAAGGATCCTTCCTGATTTACAGCAGCTTGAATAGCTTTCGTGGTGCTACACCCATTGATATCATCTCAGAGTCTGGCTCAAAGTTTGCATGAGGGGTTTAAACCCCATAGGTGTTATTAAAACTGATATGATCAGGATGGTTTTGCAGGGGAAAAACAAGGAATCTATATGACTAATGGCACAAAACCCACATCTTCCCGATGCTGAGTAGCCTGGCCATGTAAGCAGGGACCGCCTGACAGTGTAAACAGGCCAAGAGAGCGCTATCTGGTGCTCAGCAACATCTGCCTTATGTCTGTTAGAGAACCAGTACATCAGTGCAGTCTCCCATGGCCCACGGTGCACTGGTAGAGCTTGGCCAGGCAGAGATGTTGCAGAGGGCTTCTGAAGAGATACAGATGTCTTCCAGATGCCTCTGCTTGGCTGTTATGCTGGCTTTAAGAGCTGTGGTTTAGGAAGGTGTTAGAGAAAGGAGCCTCTGGAAGTTTCTGTGTGTCCTTTTCTTCCATCCTCCTGTTTTGTCTCTGCTGTGAAATCATCTTTGAGATATCACAGAATCATAGAATGGTTTGCAAGCGTCTGTGTGTCCAGGACAGTGGGGAAGGGGACAGACTGAAGGGGGATGGGACCAGCAGGCAGTAATATTGTTATTGTCAAATGTATTGATACCAATGGTTTGTTTTAAAAGCAAGGGACCTGTTGCCATTTCATAGGACAGCACCTTATTCACATCACAGCTCCTGCATCCAAGAGCCAAGACTTTCAGGTGCAAGTGAGAACAAGCAGAGAGGAGGAGTTTTCCGAGGTGGTAAAGGAACAGAAATGATGAAGAGACCAGCGGATTTCAGGCACTTGACAAAAAACCTGTAGCCTCTCCTTTTGACCTGAGAAATCAGTTCAACCTCCAACCAGGTAAGCAAGTCCCGGGCATCTCGCTGTGTCTTCTGCCAAGACCCTCAATGTTTCACAAGCAGCACAGGATCTTGAGGTGATCTGATTGCTGTTTTGTAAGGGGAGAGATAAAGGGGATTTTGCCTGGCTGGTGTCTAAGCAGACATCTGCTAATGCTCAGCCTGTGCTCTCCTGTGAGCCTGAGAAGAGCCACCTTCTCCAGCCATCACTCTGTTTGGATGACTTTTATAGAATCATAGAATGGTTTAGGTTTAAAAGGACCTTAAGATCATCCAGTTCCAACCCCCTGCCATGGGCAGGGACACCTCACACTAAACCATGTCACCCAAGGCTCTGTTCTGGCCTTGAACACTACCAGGGATGGAGCATTCACAACTTCCTTGGGCAACCCATTCCAGTGCCTCACCACCCTCACAGTAAAGAACTTCTTTATATCCAATCTAAACTTCCCCTGTTTAAGTTTTAACCCATTTTATGAACTACTCAGATTTGCACAGTGGGTGTCATCCCCAGAAGAGGAGAGTGAAGGCTAATATCTCTCACCAGAACTTGTTCTCTATGTAACCAACCTGACACTTTTGGCCTGTGTCTGAGATTCTCTAGCCAGATCCCAAGAAATTGGATTGCTTTGTCAAGTTTCCTGACACATCACTGGTGATAGCAAGGCTGTTCTTCTGCACAGCTTCGTAAGGTGAAGCACAGTGTGCTGTCTGGCGATATGGGAAGTCACAGGGCACATGTCTGTCTCTGGCTGCATTAAGGCTTTGTGATTCTGTGTGTTTTCTTACGCATGCACAAATGTATGTATCTCAGCAAGGTATTGCTGCCAGATTTAGGGCACTGTGGAAGAGATGTGGACATGATACACCCATAGCTATATTTTGCAAGAGTAGTTGTTGCCATTGCTATTTATACACCCCCCCCCCCCGAATGTTAACCATTAATTCATGTCTTTTCATGGTCTGCCCTCCCCAGTGCATCCAGTGTCAGAAACAGTGTCAGGCCAGTGTCTGTGTTGCTGGACCAAGCTGCAGGAACAAGTTTAAGTCCTGTGGAACATAAAGGGCACCATCATAGTCAAGTAATGAGTATAAGAATGGATGACATGCTGGATGGGTTCTCAATCTATTCCTCATCTCCCGTGAGAATGGATGCTCCTTCAGAGCCACAATGCCAACAGTATCAAAGATTTAATTCATGGCCTTTAGCACTGGAAACAGGCACTTAGAGGAGACCTCTTTTTGCTTTAATGAGGGCATTATCCACAGAGCAAACTCTAGTGACCTTTAGAGGACCTCCATTCTTTGCAGCAGAGAGCAAGAGTCATTCTGTGCTTTGGCTGGTGTTGACTATCCCTGTGGCCCTGCTGCTGGGCCCAGGGCCTTGAGCAACCTGGTTTAGTGGAAGGTATCCCTACCTATGGCAAGGGGCTGGAACTTGATGATCTTAAGGTCCTTTCCAACCCAAACCATTCTGTAATGGTATAAGTCTAACTTAGAGTAGGGTTTGCCCTTGCTAACATAGCGGCAATACTCTTCATAGAGCCTAACTCACTCTCTAGCACCAAAAATTCTTTCAAGTGGCTTGGTGTTGATCTGCATAGAACTTAAGGTCTTTGAAAACTTCACTGTTTGAGATGTGATATAGCAGTCCACAGTGGTCATCACAATGGCTCTCCTCAACATCATGGTGCAACTGGGACAATCTCAGAAGCAAAGTCTGTATGAACAATCTGCATCACCAGCTCCTGCTCTGGTCGAAATGAGCCAAACCCCCAGGTTCTCCAGAGCACCACTGATTTTTCCAGCTGCCATTTCTCCTAGAGGGATTTAACTGGAGCTAGATCCAGGAATGCAGTCCCAGTGCCTCAAAATGCTGGGAATGGTGAGTGGACAACTTGCAAGTATTGTAAGTCTTTACCTATGGTGGCCACGTATCATGTGTGAATGCTACCTCTATGCACAGATAAGGTCTTGTGCTGTGCATGGAGGGGCTTGGAAACAGCATGATTTAATGTAGACTGGATCTGAGCTTTGCAGCACAGTAGCAGACTCTCATTTTTACTCCTGTAAATTTAGTAATCCATAAATACCAAACCTATGCATTTTGAGCATTTACATTTTAAAAGGCTGTCAGAAACACTCCTCACTAATTTGCTGTGGAAACAGGGAGAAGGAAGTGAAAGCTGACTGTAAATGCTCATCTATGCCCGATGTCTGGAAAAACTTTATGTGAAATATGAGCTAAAACTCAAATGCAAATTTATGGTGCTTGATCCAGGGCCAAGGCAAAGCTTGAGCTCAATTGCTTCAAGGCACGTCTGTGTAGACAATTTGAGGTTAACTGAGATGAAGCCACTGCTAATTTCACTTATTGGTTATAACCTTGGGCAGATTTGAACCTTCTCCCAGAACCAGGATGTCAGCTGAAACACAGTGGCTGCCTGTGCTGCAGCAGAAGGGTGAACTTTGCAAGCAAACTGCCCCAGAGGGGGATTTTTGAGAAATTAGTGTCTTGAGTGCTCAAAGGCTTCCTTTAAATGATGAAGTACTTGCTTGGTTTAATGAAGACGATCTTTTGTGGTGATATGGATCAGTCTGGACATTCCTCAGAATGCAAAGTCTCCAGTCCATGGGGAATCTGATCTATATGTGAAGCAGAGGCATAATTTACACTTCGAAGATACAGTAGCTCCTTTAATCTTCCTGTGAGCTTCCTTTCCCATGCTTGGTAGTCCTCCTGAACACACCCATCATATACTCTGTTTTGGTGGTGATCTAACATGGTTTTCTGGCTCCAGTACTGTCAGCAAGCAAGATTATTTGGGATTAGAGAATCATACAAAGGTTTGAGTTAGAAGAGACCTTAAAACTCATGCAGTTCCAACCCCCTGCCATAGGCAGGGACAACTTGCAATAGAGCAGCTTGCTCCAAGCCCCGTCCAGCCTGGCCTTGAGCACTGCCAGAGGTGGGTCAGCCACAGGTTCTCTGGGATGCAGCTGGGCCTCCTTATAAAAGCCCCTAGCACCTTTCCCTCTTCCTTGTCTTTGGCTGGGGTCATCTTCTCCTGATAAGGTCGACTTGGCTCTTTCCTCCTTTCGGAGAGAAGGAGGATGCCCTCCCACCCCACTTCTGCATGTACAAATGAGGGGCTAAGAGTTCCAAATGAAGTCTGAACGGGGATGTCCTCTGCTACTGCCATCTGAGCTGCTAGCACTCCTCTTTTCAACCACCTTGGCAACAAGCCCAAGGACACACTGCCTACCTAGCACCCCTGCCCCATTCATTCTGCCCCTGCCAGCTTGTTCCAGCTCCTCTCCCCGGGTGGGTGTAGCTGTATTTACCCTCTTCTGCATGTCTCTCTTCCCTCCCATGCTATGGCTTTGGTATCAACTTTACTCTAAAAGGTTAGGCTCAGATCACAAGATAAGGATGGCTGGGAAGAGGATTAGGTAGATCCTGTGTTGGCAAATGCAGACGAGAATAGGTACAGTCAATGCTTACGTTGAATTCATTTCCAGCTAGGATGTAGGTAGCACCCTACAAATACTAGTCAGGCTAATCCTTCCTGCTGAGGTTTTCAGATCTTCCACTTCCAAAACTAGACCTAAGTGCAGAGAAACCTGCAATATGTAACAGTGAAGTAACATGGAATAGTTATGGGAGAGTTTATCCCTGCAGAGACATGTTTGCAAGTTAAACTGGACTCCCCGGAGGGATGAGTTTGGAGTGTGTTCATTAAACCAGGTCAAAGCAAATGAAGCTCTGTAGAAATAGAGTTACTTTAGTTTCTGTAGTGTCAACATGAATGCTTAATGTTGTCTAAGCAAGAAGGTGTCAGTATGCTGAGAAAATCATAAGGCCTATAAGGGTAGGGAAGTGTTTCAAGGTAGGAGATGTAAGGTGTCCCAGGACACTGACGGACAGCAGTGCAAAGGTGATATCATTTTTCCATATGGATATTTAGCCAGATGTGGCCTTCATTGCACTTCCTTCATGGAGTCTGCATTTTATCTGCAAGGCTGGGCACAGCAGCAATAACCCCATGGATACAACACTGCTTTGCTAACAGGGAAAAGGGGGAAAAGGGAAGCTGCTGGAGCTGCTTGGCTGCTGTGCACAACTGATCCTGAGTGATGCATCACCACTGTACTCTGCATTGACTTGTCACTCAGAAACAGATCACATCACCAGCCAGGCGAGCTCCTTGCCTCCCCTGGGCTGTAAAAGAGGCTGCTTATGTCAGAGCCCTGCTCTGTTTTTGGGTTTGTGTGAACTGCTGTGTCACTGTTTCATTGTGGTCCTGTGCTTTCAAACAGGCTCTGCAGCTGCTGCTCCTTCTCCTGTTTTATTTGGAGCGAAGCAACGGAGAGTCATCATGGGCCCATTTTGAATGCTCTTCCTCTGTGGCAGTTTGCCTGAGGATGAGATGAATCACGGGCAGGTTACGTGCCCCGTCCTCGTGAGTGAGAATTAGAGGGAAGGCTCCGGGATTACTGGTGATTGTCTCTTGAATTGTGCGTTTCACAGGGCTGGAGGCTGTGATGGTCTCCTGGTCCTTTGGGTCCTGCTTAAAGGGAGATGAGCTATTCTGATCTCCTCTGCCAGCTGGTAGCAAAACCTGTTAGGTCTGCCTGACCTGTCAAATTGTTAGGGTTCAAATGGATTAGGAAAGGAACGTCAAAAAATGTTCCCAGCATATGGATGCCTCATAGCCTTGCAGCAGACTATGTGTCATGGAGAGAGGTGTGTGCAATCAGGGATGGAAGGGAGATAATAGGAACATTGGCTCCCTTGCAGCATTTTGAACCATTAAAGTTACTGTGCCTAAGTAAAATCAAGGAGTAATTAAGCGCTGGGGGTTACAAGCCAGACCCCAGAGTGCTGCACACAGTCTCAGGGAGTTTCATTTGGATGATCAGGGAAATGGGGGATGTATTTTGTGGGAAGAGCATATGGATCGCTTAGTGAGGCTGAAAGATACTCTTATAGGCAAAACTAAAGACATTTGAGGGCAAAAGGAGAATCGATGTTCAATATGTTGGGGCAAAAGAAGTATTGGGTGACATGGTTTAGTGGGAGGTGTCCCTGCCCATGGCAGGGGGGTTGGAACTGGATGATCTTAAGGCCCTTTCCAACCCAAACAATTCCATGAGTCTATGATTTATGTTAAATACAGCAATAACGGGAGATCAAATGGGAATAAATTGGACATGGACTTCTTTAGCTTGGGAAGGATAATATTTCTAAGCCTCAGAGTCATTTCAGGAAACCTTTCCAAAGAAAGGCATCTAACCTGTTTCAGTGTGCAGCAGGTAAAGCTGAGGAAGGGACTGTGCAGGAGAGGTGCCTTCCTGCAGGAAGAGGTGCAAAGTGCCTGGGGGAAGGTGTGGGGTGTGTTGGCATCCTCAGAAGGGCATTAGAAGGAGATGGCCCTTGAGATGGCCCTTGCTGTTCTCCGTTTGTTGACTGTTGAATTATTCCTGTGTTTCAGGGTTTCTGCCAAGAGGAAGGAAACCTTTCCTCCTTCACACAGAACTTGGCTTTGGGTTTGATGTGCTCTTGGGGCTTTCTAGTTTCCTTTCCCAGTTAGTGCAGGACTGGCCCAAGGGAAAATCAGCTTGGGGTAGGAGCAGAGAAGCTCCACTTGTGTTTTTAGGGGAAAGAAATGTTTCAAGTGCCCATGGCATCCACACACCCCACATTTATCCTGGAGTCAGCCCCAACATCAGAGAGGAATTGGGCTGGGTCCTTCCTCCTCTGTAATGCAGAGGGTGGGTGACATCATTTGACATGGACCCATGTCAATGGGCTTGGCAGCACACTTGCTGTCTCCTGCCTTTCTGCAGAGGCACGTGGTCCTTTTAAGTCCTTTGTATTTAAGGTCTCTCCTTGGCTGTGAACTGCTTGGGATGCACATGGTTGAGCAAGACCCTGATCAGGGCTTCTTGGGGACTCTTTCAGACATGCAGCTAATGCCTTGGAAACTGCATGAGGTGACCATGGTGACCTGCTCCGGAGCTGTGCACTCCACAGTGAGTGGTTCACAGGATTGATGCGGGGTGACTTATTTCCATCAGGATCTTTCCTTTCTGTAGTGCCTTGGTAACCCAAAGGAAATTCCTCATGCAAGCATTGCCTAACCAGGAGCACTTTATGTCTGAGAATGGAAGGGATAAGTCATAGCTTTTCTTTTCCCCCTCTGATCTATCAGTAATCTGAGATGTCCTGGTTTTGGCTGGGATGCAGTTCATTTCCCTCCGTGGTTAAACCTTGACAATGACAAATAAAACACAGTTTCAGACAGGAAACTGTTAGTGCGGTATGTAACTGCAGGTTTGTGCTGGAGCTGGAGCGTTCCCATACATCCCATCTGTGATATGACTGACCCGGAGCATTCCAAGCCCTGGATCCAGCAGTGCCAGATACAAACCACAGTTCCTTTGGAGGCCTGGGCTTGGACCACTTGTCCCTGGGGTGGATAAGCTGCACACTGGTACAGCGGCTCTAGCCAGGTGTATGCAGGACACTGAATACAGCCTGGCCAACAAGTCAAGACACAGGTGTGTCTGCAGGATGAAAGGGGTCATTTAGACCTAATGAGGTCTACAGCCAGTACAGAGGAGGGAGTTGTAGTGGGAAAGGTTGTCCCAGGGCTATCCCAGGGTCATTTATGCAACAGTTTTCCAAGGCAAGAAGAGGGGAACCCTTCCTGTGAAGATGCCAGCACTATCTAGATACGAGCAGGGTCTGTAGCAGGCTGACATTATAGAATCATAGAACCATAGAATGAATGGTTTGGGTTGGAAAGGACCTTAAGATCATCCAGTTCCAACCCCCTGCCATGCGCAGGGACACCTCACACTAAACCATGTCACCCAAGGCCTCGTCCAACCTGGCCTTGAACACTGCCAGGGATGGAGCACTCAAAACTTCCCTGGGCAACCCATTCCAGTGCCTCAGCACCCTCACAGGAAAGAACTTCTTCCTTATATCCAATCTAAACTTCTCCTGTTTAAGTTTGAACCCGTTACCCCTTGTCCTACCACTACAGTCCCTAATGAAGTGTTCCTCCCCAGCATCCTTATAGGCTCCCTACATCCCTTCCATGTGCTTAGCTAGAGGAGTTGCCCTGCACAGCAGCATGTAAAGACCATTTCCAGCCATGGAAAACATGGCATTGCCATGCCTGGGCATCTGGAGTGGCTGAGTGGATGGGGCTGAACCTCAGCTATGTGATGTGCTGGGGTGGGCAGAAGGGAGGAGCAAGTCCCCTTTCCTTGTCTCACAGAGAGAAGGAAGCAGGGGCTGCCTGGAGCAATCTTTGGGCTCCCTCCATTGTTGAGCCTGGGTCCTTTACTACTGTCATGGTCACAGTGGGCTTCTCCTTGCCCATGGCAGTCAAAACCTTGCCTGGACCACAGGCAGCTGGAGCAGTGTCCATAAAGCTCCAACGTGCTGGTCCCTGTCATGGAGGGTATGGAGTGAGGGTCCTGCCTCTGAGGGGACATCGAGCCCAGCACAGAGCAGGGTCCCATCACTGAGGGGACATCGAGCCCAGCACAGAGCAGGGTCCTGTCACTGAGGGACATCGAGCCCAGCACAGAGCAGGGTCCTGCCTCTGAGGGGACATCGAGCCCAGCACACAGCAGGGTCCCATCACTGAGGGACATCGAGCCCAGCACAGAGCAGGGTCCTGTCACTGAGGGACATCGAGCCCAGCACAGAGCAGGGCCCCATCACTGAGGGGACATCGAGCCCAGCACAGAGCAGGGTCCTGTCACTGAGGGACATCGAGCCCAGCACAGAGCAGGGTCCTGTCACTGAGGGGACATCGAGCCCAGCACAGAGCAGGGTCCCATCACTGAGGGGACATCGAGCCCAGCACAGAGCAGGGTCCTGTCACTGAGGGACATCGAGCCCAGCACAGAGCAGGGTCCTGCCTCTGAGGGGACATCGAGCCCAGCACACAGCAGGGTCCCATCACTGAGGGACATCGAGCCCAGCACAGAGCAGGGTCCTGTCACTGAGGGACATCGAGCCCAGCACAGAGCAGGGTCCTGCCTCTGAGGGGACATCGAGCCCAGCACAGAGCAGGGTCCTGCCTCTGAGGGGACATCGAGCCCAGCACAGAGCAGGGTCCCATCACTGAGGGACATCGAGCCCAGCACAGAGCAGGGTCCCATCACTGAGGGGACATCGAGCCCAGCACAGAGCAGGGTCCCATCACTGAGGGGACATCGAGCCCAGCACAGAGCAGGGTCCCATCACTGAGGGGACATCGAGCCCAGCACAGAGCAGGGTCCCATCACTGAGGGGACATCGAGCCCAGCACAGAGCAGGGCCCCATCACTGAGGGACATCGAGCCCAGCACAGAGCAGGGTCCTGCCTCTGAGGGGACATCGAGCCCAGCACAGAGCAGGGTCCCATCACTGAGGGGACATCGAGCCCAGCACAGAGCAGGGTCCTGTCACTGAGGGACATCGAGCCCAGCACAGAGCAGGGTCCCATCACTGAGGGACATCGAGCCCAGCACAGAGCAGGGTCCTGTCACTGAGGGACATCGAGCCCAGCACAGAGCAGGGCCCCATCACTGAGGGGACATCGAGCCCAGCACAGAGCAGGGTCCTGTCACTGAGGGACATCGACATCGAGCCCAGCACAGAGCAGGGCCCCATCACTGAGGGGACATCGAGCCCAGCACAGAGCAGGGTCCTGTCACTGAGGGACATCGAGCCCAGCACAGAGCAGGGTCCTGTCACTGAGGGGACATCGAGCCCAGCACACAGCAGGGTCCCATCACTGAGGGGACATCGAGCCCAGCACAGAGCAGGGTCCTGTCACTGAGGGACATCGAGCCCAGCACAGAGCAGGGTCCTGCCTCTGAGGGGACATCGAACCCAGCACAGAGCAGGGTCCCATCACTGAGGGACATCGAGCCCAGCACAGAGCAGGGTCCTGTCACTGAGGGACATCGAGCCCAGCACAGAGCAGGGTCCCATCACTGAGGGACATCGAGCCCAGCACAGAGCAGGGTCCCATCACTGAGGGACATCGAGCCCAGCACAGAGCAGGGTCCTGCCTCTGAGGGGACATCGAGCCCAGCACAGAGCAGGGTCCCATCACTGAGGGACATCGAGCCCAGCACAGAGCAGGGTCCCATCACTGAGGGGACATCGAGCCCAGCACAGAGCAGGGCCCCATCACTGAGGGGACATCGAGCCCAGCACAGAGCAGGGTCCTGTCACTGAGGGACATCGAGCCCAGCACAGAGCAGGGCCCCATCACTGAGGGGACATCGAGCCCAGCACAGAGCAGGGCCCCATCACTGAGGGACATCGAGCCCAGCACAGAGCAGGGTCCCATCACTGAGAGACATCGAGCCCAGCACAGAGCAGGGCCCCATCACTGAGGGACATCGAGCTCCCCCTCACCGCCGCCCCCGGCCCCACCACCCCGAGGCCTTTCCCGCAGCGCCATCTTGCGGCGGCCCTCGGGGCTCGGGGCGGACGTGGCTCTGGCTCCTCTCCGCTCTTCCTTTTAGTCTTTCCCTTCTCCCTTCTTCCATTTCCCTTCTCCCCTCAGCCTGTTCATCCCGCCGGGCACAGGGCCCCCATCCACGTTACCCCTCACTGGCGATGGAGCCAGAAACCAGCTCTGGACAAGCCGACTGGGCAGGTGCTGAGGGGAGTGAGGAGGGAGAAGGGTGCAGCCCGTGTGTGGGCTCCTGGCAGGGAGGCCATGCAGCCTCTGACACAGAGCAAGAGCCAGCACCATTTCCCTCCGCAAGTGCTGCCTGAAAGATGCTTTCTGCTGAGCTCTGACACCGTTTTCTGCTCGTTTTGAGGTAAAAGCACCACCGGAGGCCATCTCCAGCCATCTCGTGGTGGGGAAGCTGCAGGGGACTGAAGCAAGGGCTGCCCTGGGGGTGATGGAGCATCATGGATTTGGGGGTCGAGGTACAGCGAGCTCTGAGGAGGACATTCAGTCCTCCCTGTCCTGGGCTGTGCACAAGCTGTGTTGTTTGTTGGCCGCAGTGGGATGGAGCTGGGCAAGGAGAACCCAGCAGGGATTTCTGTGGGCTCCAGCACACCCAGGTGTGCGTGAGGGGACCCTCAGGGCTCCTTGGGCTCTCACAATGGGGGAAACTGAGTCCAAACTGTGTTAATTGAGGATAATCATAGAATTACAGAATCAGAATGGTTTGGGTTGGAAGGGACCTTAAAGCTCATCCAGTTCCAACCCCCTGCCACATGCAGGGACACCTTCCACTTGAGCAGCTTGCTCCAAGCCCCTGTGTCCAACCTGGCCTTGAACACTGCCAGAGATGGGGAATTACCTAATCTGGCCTTCACCCATACAGGCCAGAGAGTTCACCTCCTGCCCCTTGTGTTGGTGTGCCTTTGAGAAGGGCACCCGAGCTTGTTCTCTTGGGATGGAGACTCCATATGGTTCCTTAGAAATCAGTGTCTGTGGGTGATTCCCTTCAAATGTAACACATCTCCCATGTCTTCCCCCACTTTGGATGTGCTCCTGGGGTAATTCTCATCAGAAACTGTTCCTTCTTTTTCATACATCTGCCCAAATCCTTAACCAGGACGGGTGATGGAGCAGGCAGGTATAAACACAGAATGTGCTCAATGCTTAGCACAACAGTATAGAATCATCGAATCATAGAATAGTTAGGGTTGGAAAGGACCTTAAGATCATCCAGTTCCAATCCCCTGCCATGGGCAGGGACACCTCACACTAAACCATGTCACCCAAGGCTCTGTCCAACCTGGCCTTAAACACAAACAGGGATGGAGCATTCACAACTTCCCTGGCCAACCCATTCCGGTGCCTCACCACCCTCACAGTAAAGAACTTCTTCCTTATATCCAATCTAAACTTCTCCTGTTCAAGTTTTAACCCGTTACCCCTTGTCCTATCACTACAGTCCCTAATGAAGAGTCCCTCCCCAGCATCCCTATAGGCCCCCTTCAGATACTGGAAGGCTGCTCTGAGGTCTCCGCGCAGCCTTCTCTTCTCCAGGCTAAACAGCCCCAACTTTCTCAGCCTGTCTTCATACAGGAGGTGCTCCAGTCCCCTGATCATCCCCGTGGCCTCCTCTGGACTTGTTCAACAATTCCATGTCCTATGGGCATAGCAGCTGTGTGTTAGAAATGCATACTTAAATGTACTTAAATGTAGAGATGTAAAGGTGTAGAGATGTAATGATGTAGTAGAGTCAACATGGAACCTACAAAATATAGGACTTTGGCAGCTAATCTGAAGGAAAGAGTCACAATAGGGATAGGGAGGAGTTTGAGTTTTCCCATCCTCCCATCATCTTCCTGACCCTTGGGAGCTCCATGGGGATTTCGGGCTGTGTTCAGCAGAGGGCAGTGGTTGGTTTGGTCACTACTTGGCTGGCAGCTTCAGACCTCTTAAACCACCGCTGCAGACTGATATTAGCTAAAATCATAGTGCTGCAGAGCACCAAAAGAGATGGTGCAGGGAGGGTCTGCAGGGAAACTCATCAAGCCTCCCTCTTCCCATTCTGTGCCAGCTGGAAAAACTATAAGAGTGTCCAAGGAAAAAAGGATGATTCCTTTGCGTGGTTTAAATCTGGGTTTCAAGAATGGCGTTTTTTTATCTGCAAGTGTTTAACTGAAATACATAAACCACTCCCAAATCGTAAGCCTGATGTATGTGTTCATAAAATGTCCCTAAACCATACATGCAACCAGTACTGCTCATGTGAGTGAAGAATATCACTCAGCCTCTCATCATCCAGGCGTCCTGTTCCCGTGGGAAGGGAAGAGATGCGGGATAATGGAAAAATTCCTGCATCACAAGGATACCAGCCACCTGCACCGGGCAGTGTGTCTTAGGTGGCCTTGGGAAAGTTACTTCAGCATAGCAGAATTGGCATGGAGCTGCTCCAGAAAGCCTGGGAAGGGAACGCCAGGGGACAGTGCCTGTGACAGTCCCCCTGCGGCTGCTGGCACACCAGATGCTGCTGTGGGAAAGAAGCCAAGGCTGGGAATTCCTGTCCAATTGCTCTGGATGGGGCTGATGACAGCTGAAATGACATCAAACTTGTCAGTGCAGAGCAGCCTTGGGGGTGCTGCAGGAGCTCACCTCTGTGCAGGAAGAATTGGATTCCAGTTCACTGACACTGGGTGGATGAGAGGAGGGGGATGAATGACTGTGGAGCGAGTCCGGAGGAAGCCATGAGGGTGATCATGATCTGGAGCAGCTCCCGTATGGAGACAGGCTGAGAAAGCTGGGGCTGTTCAGCCTGGAGAAGAGAAGCTGTGTGGAGACCTCAGAGCAGCTTCCAGTGTCTGAAGGGGACCTATAAGGATGCTGGGGAGAGACTCTTCATTGGGGACTGTAGTGATAGGACAAGGGGTGATGGGTTCAAACTGAAACAGAGGGAGTTCAGGTTGGATATAAGGAAGAAGTTCTTTACTGTGAGGGTGGTGAGGCACTGGCACAGGGTGCCCAAAGAAGTGGTAAATGCCCCATCTTTGGCAGTGTTCAAGGCCAGGTTGAACAGAGACTTGGGTGACGTGGTCTAGGGTGATGTGGCCCTGCTCATGGCAGGGGGTTGGAACTTTATGATCTTAAGGTCCTTTTAAACCCAAACCATTCTGTGAGTCTATGATTCTAAGTATAAAGGCAGAGCAAAGCTTGTGAGGAATTGGACAGGCTGGAAGTAATCATGCACTTAGTCATGACCTGCCTGCCCAGCTTGGACTCTTCATCTCACCGTTTGCCTGCCATGGCCCTGTGCCCTTCCCCACACAGATATATGGAATCTTGAATGTGAAACCTAGGTCAAAATCCAACTCCACATTCAGTGCTGACTGCTCTGGGACAAGGCACAGACCCAGCTCTTAGGGCACAGAGGGGATGTGTCCTGATGGCACAAGTTTACAGCCTCACTGGGATGAGCCAGGAAACAGCAATTGTTTGAGCAGTTCTGTGCTCCTGCACTTCTGTTGGCAGGATCAATCTCTGGAGAGAGAGATCGGGGCTGATTAATTGTTCAGGAAAAGATAACTGTATGTGTTAATTATAATGAATATGATATATATCATGTATATTCTAGATGGGAAGAGCTGTGAAAACCTGGAAAGATGGAGGGGCGCAGGGCAAATAGGAGGCCTGTTCTGGTGTTAAGCCAAGAGCAGGTGAAACACTAATCCTGCCTGGTGCTGAGCATCCTCTGCTGCTACTGCTGGCAAAAGGAAGACTTGCTAGGATTATGCCCAAGTCTAAAAAGAGCTGATAGGATATTTATGCCTGTGTTCCAGCAGCTGTATCTTTTCTCCAGTGCTTGGAAAGACCTCAGGCAGGCTGTTTCCTGTGATTTTATGCACTGCTCGCTGGGCAGAGAGACCCCCTGGAGAGCCATGAAAACTTATCCAATCTGCTGATAGCGAGGAGAAAAAATGTATATTGCCATGTACAGGAAAGAAGTGTTGTCCTTGAGGGGACTGGAGAGAGAATGAAGGGATCTCATTCCCTTTTGAGCTTACAGTAAAAAGGCTAATCCCCCAAAAGTTGTCCTGTGGTTTTGATCCGCCAGGTTGTCTGTCTGTGCTCACGCTGCTGGCTGTTCTCCCACCAGAAACATGGCTCATGGGAAGGGGAAACTCCACAGGCCCCTTAAGGTAACCTTGGATATGGTGTAGGTAAGCTCTCAACATCTTTCAGTAGAGGCTGTAGGCACAGATTGTGCCTCAGTTTCCCTCTCGCTTTCACCCCACATCTCCCTGCTGTACCCGTGGCCTCTCTTTCCTTGTCTCTGCAGGGTTTGTACCCTCAAGGTTGGGGTCTGCAATGACCATGGCGAAGCATTTCTTTCTCCATGCACATGCACATGAACACATCGTTGCACAGGCTTTGAATTTATGGTTTCACTGGTTCTTAGGGTGTTTGTGTTCTTGGGTATTCAGCTGGGTGCCCAGCTCTCTCAGACCCCAGGGCAGGAGATCAGGGGTGCTTTTTCTTGCAGTCACCAACTGCAGCCCACCACTGGAGCCTCAAGTGAGAAGAATTTCCAGGAATAGCCCAGAATAGATCCCCCTTCCACTGAAATCCCTGTCTGCTCCTGGGTGCCGAACCAGGACTCGCGTGATCTCTGATTTACATCACATAGCAGGAATTTGCTGGTGTATTAAACAGCCCACAGGCTCCTGCTGCTTGCTACAGATGAGGGAACTTCCCTGCCTGCAGCTGTATCTGCTCCTTGCCCTGTTTTTCCATCACATAACTGCTAACACACACTCTGCATTGCCACCCATACATGCTCCCTGCACACCTATGCTTCTATGCAGTTGTCCTACCATGCTGTGTGCAGCTCTCCCTTTGGATTCTCCTGCTCCCTCATTCAGCATTGCTGACAAATGACCCTCTGGGATTCTCTTGGCAGAACCAATTGATTTTTCTTGCCTCGCAGCACAAACAGCTGCTCTATTGATTGGGGAAGTGAAGTTGCAAATAGCACATCCGCATTCCCTGTGCTGGCAGCTGCTGCTATTAAACCTGGCAGATGTGGAGACAACGTGCAGAGAACACCTCTCTGTCTTCCAGTCCTTGTGGGCTTGGAGGAGCTACACACACAGATGCTAAACGCAGAGTACCTGGGCTCTGCTAAGCAGGTCTGGCCAGATAGTGAAAGGAAACTGAAAATGTTAAGGATACACACTGGCAAACCTGGAGCCTTGGGTGATGAGTGGGTTAAGCACCATTCTTCCATGGTCCTAGAACATCAGCTGTGTCCCTCAGTCCCTTTGTATCACCCCCCAACTGCCCCAGTGTAAAGATGAGCTTAAACCTCCATTAAATCAGTTAAATCCTTTGCCCCCCATCTCTTACCTTTCATTCATGTTCCCACATGGAAGAGGCAGCTGCAACATCATAAGCAGCTCAGCAAATAACCACCAGAAAGCCTGACCCTGCAAACACGCCTCATAGGAAGAGACCAAATAATTTAATTTTTCTGGAGTGCGGGAATGCTGTGTTGTTTGCAAATACCTTTGCTGGGAGAAAAAAGTCTGGCATTTAGGGGTGTAGTAAGCTCTTGGACAAAGAGCAAATATCCGTTCCTTGGAGTGTAACTCTGCAAAGACAAAGAAGATGCTTTATCTTCTTTAAACCTCTAAGATACATCAGGGGAAAACTGCAGGCTTTTCTAGAAAAGGGGCTCCAATTTAAATGAGTTGATGCTGGGATGAATGGATGAGGCTTTCTCATCTTTGTTAGGCATGCAGTAACCTTAGGAAGAACTCCTGCTGTCTTCCAAGTCCTTCCAGTCTTGGGAAGCAGCAAAGCCATGCCTGGTTTGATACTGCACGGGTTAATATACCCTACAACAGCTTGCTGAAACCTCTGGAGGCCAGGTAACATGTTAGCAGTGGTAGAACTGTTAGGATTGTATAGATAAAGCATCCACTAGTTTGCTTTAATGATGACAATCCAAAGCTGTTTGCTCTGTGCAGTGTTTGTCATAAGATGAAGCATGGTTACCAAAATTATCATGTAGACTAGTCTGTATATAAGAGCAGGCCAAGAGGTTACAAGAGGAAGGGTTTCCGGGTTGGGTAGGAGGCACAAAGTAAAGCTACCAGATAAACAAGCCATAACTTGTGTCAAGAACCTATCAACAGATTCCCACCACGCACTCTGCGAATGGGCAGCTGTGCAGAGAACTGGCGTCGTGAGCACCGCCGTGTTTCCCAAGCAATGCTGGCATTTCCAGCTCTAAATAATATCAATCAAGGGAGGCCTGCCCTGGGAAGCCAGGAGTTGGGCAGTCTCCAAGCTATCCGCAACCTCCAGGGGCTGGAGACTGATTGGGCTTTGGTTTAGGCTTCTGTGTTGTGAACCTCACACATGAATTTATAGGGGTCCTTCTCTGGCTGGAGAGATGCTCCCTGTGAGATTAAAGGAAGGGTGAGCCAGTGGCTGGGCTCATGCCATGCCTTATTCCAACATGGGCTTCCCCTGAGCAAGTCTCTCAGTGGAATCTGTTTAACTGACCTGCAGTGATCTCCCTCTGTAGAGACAAACAAGAACTTCTAGGCCTGTGTTTGAGGCCTCTTTTGGAGGAGATGGAAGTAAAGGTGCTCTGTGTAAAACCTTCACTGTTACTTTGCTTCTGGGTTCTTGAACCACATAGAGGGAATTTTGTTTGGTTGATTTAAGGCAATGTCAGGAAAGTTCTGTTAGCATCCGCTAAGGAACAAAAGAGAAGCCAAGGGTTCTTCTGCAAGGGAGAGAGGCAAAGCCTTCAGGGTATCCCCAAGAATATGCCTTTTGGGGCTGGAGCTCAGACTAGTGCTTGCTCTTTGGCTGTTCCTACTGAGAAGAGCACAAGTGACATGGTTGGAAGACTCATGATTGGATTAGAGTTCTTAACCAAGATTTTGACAAAATAAACTCTATTCTGGCACATCTACACAATCTTGGAGCATTGTACATGTCTACATGGCTGGCTGAGAGTCAGCTGGTGCTTGAATATAATTCCCTCCGTGACCCATATGAAAACCAAACTCTGGATCACGTTTGCTCACTGAGGCATGGCACTGCAGCACATCCTGATCTCTACCCACATTTGTCTTTCAATGAGCAGCTTCAAGTCAGATCTTCAGAAAGCTCTCCTTTTCCCTCCTTACAAGAGGCTTACATATTGTACCATACCTACGCAATAATGTCTTGTAGTCAAGAGCAGAGCACTCAAGGAAAATCAACTCTTCACATCCCATTCAGCCCTTTCACAGGGGCTGCAAGTCAGCTGTGTTACCTGAGAACTGGACTGTGTGGGTGATAGGACTAGAAGGAGGTAAGTAAAGAGATTTCTTGGTCCAGCTCCAACTGACATAACATCATGTGTGATGGGGGACATGATTGTCCACTCTGTTCCTTTGTTTCTTCTCTCCTTGTGGTCCTAAGCATGTTTCACTTCTTTGGCGGGTTGTTGCCAAGTTGGCCTTGTGTTGCCAAGTCAATGGAGAAAGCAGACCAGCAAGGGCTGCCAGTTGTTTAATTTCCTGCTATTAATGGAGCTTAAGCTGAACATCTATGGTAAATATTTAGCTCTGCTTTTCTGTGGCCCAGAGTTGACAGGTGATGGACAGCAGTCTGCCCTCCCCATTATGAATACTTGGCTTTATTAAAGCAAATACAAGAAGGGGAATGGAGCTGGGAGAGGGCTGCTTACCTTCTTATTAGGATGACAAAAGTTCCTGTCTGTGAGCTTTCACTGAGATTGCCATCAAGGACTTTCTCTTACATGTAAACTCAGTTTAATTTCATCTGACAGGCTCTCCCTTGTTGTATGGGCAGCTGGAAAGGAAAACCTCAGTCCTGAGCTGGGCTGTTAGCTCTACGTACAGCCATGAAGGAAACACAAAATCACTTGTGTTAAAACTCAAAGCCATTCCTAAATCAGTCTGATCTCTGATGCTGTAGTCAGGCATCCTGAAGAAGGATTGTTTCATGAACCTTGATACACTCTCAGCATTAGGAGCTTATAAAAACACTTAGCTTATAAAAACACACCTGTGCCAGGGAAGTTTTGGTGCTTTTTGTACCATCTGCTGGATATGCAGGAAACAATGGAGCCAGGTCTAAGCAAAGCCAGTTCTTTGCCCAGAGTAATGGACTCTGTTGGTCCAATGTCCTCAAGCTTGGAATGGGATTATTGCATAGATGATTTTAGTGACAGACAGCAGTCAGCAGAAGTCTTGCAGCAAATGGAGCAGGGATGGAGCAGACAGAGGACATGAGGAAAAGGAATTGCACTTCAGAAAGAAGGGATCAGAGAGCTAGAAAGTAGGTGGGTATTGCAGTGGGTATTCCCCTCTCCATCCCTATTAGGTCCCAAAACTGAGCAGTATCCACCACGAAGCACTGATACACTGCAGTCAAGTAGTCAGTCATTTCTTGTGCTTGGGGACATGCTGCCATCTCGCAGTCTGCCTCTGGCTGGGATGCCCTGCTGAACATGGGATGTGTGCTGTGACATTTCAGGTGGCACCATCCAGCATAAGAATCACTCAGCACTTTCCATGACAGTTCTCATCACGTAGCCAACATACACAATGGATGCAGCTGAATAGCCCATGAGCATGTACACTGCAACAGATCCCCTCCTGCATGCCCTGCACCCTCCTCCCAAGGATGACAGCCATCTTCCATATTCCCAGCACACAGGAGACCCTCCTGTCTTCTACTGCAAGACCATAAAAGCTCAGATGGATGTGGAGAGTTCACTCTTGTCCCTCTCCTGGGCCTCACCATGGGAAGGGGATAAAGTGCTCTGCTTTTAGGCTTTTTCTTCCTAAAATGGGAGTCTTTCAGCTCTGATCCAAGCACTGGAATCCTCCCCAGAGCTCCTGTTTTGGGACTAATGATGCCCAGAAGGGGAAAAGCAAGCCAAGTCCTCACTTGTCTTCCTGTGTCATCCTTTGCTGGATATCAGGTCCCTGTTTTCCCTGGCTGCCTTCCCCTGTATTTAAGCTTCCTCATCCTTGTTCTCCCCTCCATGGAGCTCCACTTGTTGTTTAACCCATTGGCTCCCTCTCCTTTGCTGCTTCTATTATTACTTTGTCTTGGGCTCTGGTTCCTCCACAGCGTCTTCCTCATCTTCCCTTGTCCTGGAACAGCTGTGGGGATCAAACATGCCTTTTCCTCCCAAATCCTTACCCATGGCCTCTCCAGCCCTTACACCTTAGAAGGTGGCAGCCCACAGGTATAGGATAGATGAGGTGTTTCTCCAGTGCTAATGCAGGTGGCCTGAGCTGGCAGCCCTGACATGGGCAATTCCACTTCAGCCTTTCAAGCCTACACCTGCTAATAGCGCTTATTAGTGCTGATTGGGCTGACTAATGAGACTGCTGCACACATCTGAGAGACAGCAAAACCCAGAGGGATGAGGAAGGAAGAAATTGCCTTTGTACGTAACTGTGTTGCTTTCTCTTTGCAGTTACCAAGATGGTGGTGGAAGAAGTTGCTTAGAGCCCAGAAGGAAGCTAATCTTGGCACAATACTGCATGTGTGGAGTCATGGGCTCCTTTCCTAGTGCAGAATTGGGGAATTTCAGCTTTTCTGGGCCCATGTGTTGGCAGTGTGACTGAGAGCTGCCTTTTCTGCACCCCTGCCTTGCTACAGGTTTCTTGCCTGTAGCAGGAAATGCCTTACAAAGGCAGAAGTGCTTTGGAACATGGGCTGTGCTGAATGCAACGCAGGTGAGACACACAGCAAGGAGAGGAAGAAACTGAGCTTTATTGCTGGTACCCATACCCTGGCATGCTGAAAGACTGCAAACATCTGTGTGTTGTGAATCAGGCAGGCAAGCTCATGGTTAGCAGACATCTCTTGTCGCAGGGATGGATGGGATCCCATGAAATACATGTGAGATTTTCCATGATCTTTCTTTGCTAGCCTCTGGGCAGCTAGAGGGGGTATTTCTAATTCACTTCATAGGATTTCAGATGCACAAGAGAACCACAGCACATCAAAGAGGAATGAATGCTGTTACTCCCTGAAAGGGCAAGCTTTTTACAGAGCTCTTTATTGCTGTTAAGCTTTTTAGAGAATGCTGTATTCTGTCTACTTGGTGGTGATAGTATATGCAATGCCCATCCATCCTTATTACTATCTCAGCCTCAGGAAATGATCCACATCCTCAAAGGCTGTTAAGTGCCTGATTTTACTGAGAATCATTGGGAATTTGGTATCTAAATCATTAAGTACTCTGCATAAAAGACTGCCCTGCCAAAGCTGATCTCTATGTGCTTTACCTTAGCAGTCTCTGCATGTATTTAGTGATGCATGGAGTTACTCACATTGCCCTTGGAGGATTCCCTATTGTATCGTGTGTGGCTATTCTCATCCCAGAAAGGGCAGGTTGGGGTAGGAACAAGACTATTGCAATCCCTGCTGGGGACTAAGAGGCAACCCAAAGAGATACCCTGAGCAGAGACATGGTGCAGCTCAAACGGTAAGAGACCATGAGGAAAAGCAGGATATGGAAACAATATGCATTAAACAAAGAACACCAAAGTCAGTGAAAAAATAGGCTAGTTTGGGCATTATTAGGTCCTTTCCAGTTTTTGGAGACTGTCCTTGACAATGGACAAGGCCCTGCTTTGGAGCTGGTACAAAATGAAGGACTGGATAAGGCAATAGGCATTACCAAATAAAGAGAATTATCCAGTCTCAGGTGGCTTTTATAGGGAATGAATAATACACTGACAGTAAAGGGAATTCAGGCCACTATAGTTTAAGTTTACAGCAGAAAGAGCTTTAACTGAGACCCTGTTTAGGAACTTAAAAATCTAAGCAAATAACCTCAGAAGTTTTATCCTGACCTCAGATGAACAACTGCACTGAGAAAGATGTTGAGACATTTCTGTATATGGCAAAAAGCTGGTGATGGCAAAAGAAAGGGAGGTGTGAAGCTGTAGTTTGTTGGAACAAAGAAACTAAAATAAGCCAAGCACTGAGCTTGCACTTTGCCTTTTGTTGCTCTGAAGTAGTCTTGGCAAAAGACAGTGCTGTGTACGTGACACACATTTCCATTACTAACAGCTTGAATGGTGTGGAAAGGTCTGAGAGTGTGTTGGTGGGCATGAGTTGTTGGAGTTTGCAGGGAAGTGCAGACCTTTGAGGCATCAAATACTTTCTCCAAATGAGAGGCTGGTGGAAAACAGTGGCAGAAACAGCCTAGCTGAGAAGTCAGAGCCTAATCCATGTGTGCTGATGTGTTGTTTGATAGAGAGCTGCTAAGAAGGTGGCATTGGTTGTTAGGTACCTGTAACAGTGATTTACAGATGAATAAAGAAACAGATGGAGCAGAAGGAAAACCCGAGCACAGCTGGGCCCTGGGAAGGCTTACCATGTTCATGGCCATTTCTGGAATGCAAATGAATGAGCAGGGCAACAGTCTTACACCTCATGGGATAGTGCCACGGTGTTGGTGGCTCTCATCACAACCTCTTGGAAGGAAAATCCTCTTCAAAGGAATAGAACTCCCAGTAAAAGGCACTGAGTGCACTGTGTTGCTTAGGAAAGCCTCAGAGAGGTCACACACACCTAGCAAGTGCTGTTGCTGTGCCCCAGGATGATCAAGAGCATGAGTTAATGACTCAGTTGGAGCTGACAGTGTCATGCTGATGTTCTGGCTGAGACCTGCAGGGCCCTGCAGTAGCTGACTAAACCCTGCCCATTTTAGATTGCAGATACATAACTTTATTTCCAGTCCAGGACTCAGCTGCCCAAGCAGAAGTGAACACTATGGGATACTGGGGGTAGGGCCATTAGAACAGTGCAGGACTTAGAACCACAGCTGTGTGCAGCAGGAGCTAGAGGTATGGTGACACTCCACCATGCCTACCATGGCACTAGGCACTGGCCTATTGGCAACTGAGTCCTTCCCTTGGGCAGCTTTAGTGTGTAGTGAAGCTGCATGCATCAAAGTGTCTCCATGTGTAGGTGGTGTCTGGGCTCCTGTTACATCCCTGGAGATCTAGGCAACAAGGAGGCTAGGGAGGTCTGTGCTTCCATGAGCTGAATCACTCTCATGGGCTCCAATGTCTGGAATGGGAACTGGGACACCCAGTGCTCATAGGGACAGCTATACTCATCTCTGGCTAGATCCCTCTATTGCAGTGATTTTGACTGTTCAGTTTGTGTTGCCTTTGGATTGGCCAGAGAAACAGATCAGGGAAATCTGTTGCAAGAAGCAAGATCTTACTAACTCAGTTGCAAGAGGCAGTTTGAAGCATTGATTATGTGGTGTTCCTGTGAAATGGAGATGGTTGTTCCACAGTCAGACCTCAGGGAAACAGAGTACTTTAGGATGTCCTAGCTTGGACCAGCCATTCTGAATGGTAGCACCAATGAGTGCCAGGAAAAGCAGCTCACTAGACTTGAATTCAGAGTAGCCTCCCAGCTGGAGAAGCAATAGGCATGTGGGTGAGGAAACATGGAGCAGTAACAACAGTTATTGCTGCTCATGCTGCAGGTTTTGCTGTTTTTCCTAGGATAATTTTTTGTATTCACTTTGTTTAACAGGTACAATATAACCTAAAACATATACCCACCCTTGTGGGCAGAATTTTGTGTCAGACTCACACACCTTTTAAACATGGCTCTTAAATCATACTAGTGACTCACTTTGTGAATTAAAATCATGCTACTGACTCACTCTGTGAATTAAAGTCATTCTAGTGACTGGGATGAATTTCAGCCTAGATGCCTGAGATGGCTTCTTTTTCTGTTCTTGGAAGCATCAGCATCATTGAAGTGACTGAATGGATGGACTGATAGTGGGAATTAGGACAGCAAGCCCTGATTTTACACCATGCCAGGAAGAAATATCAAAGGAGAGTAGTATATAGCATCCTAGTCTGGTTCTGCTTTTCATCCTGGCTGTTCTTCAGGGGGAGACGGCAGAACAGCAGAGTTTGCTGGAAAGCATGCTCATTTTCACAGCTTTTTTTTGTATGCTCTGTTTTATGCTTTTTTTTTGCATGCAGTTTAGGAGATTTAGTAATCCAAATAAAGGTGGAACAAATCTTTAATCTCTCCCCAAGCCCAGACGGTGTGTGTCAAAACATAGGCACCCACATGTACTTTCTCCTTGTAGCTGGAATAGTGAGAGAAGATGTTACTGCTTGATTTCATCTCCTCTTCCCTGAGAAGATTCAGACTTTACCAGAAACAAATGAGTAGTTACTAGTGACAAGTGGGTTAGAATACTTTCTTTCCCACCCCACTGGCATCTAAGCTCTTTGTGGTGGATAGCTCTGGAAACATCCCTTGTATCCTTTACTCTTAAGCACATGGCCAAGGCCTAAGAGCTTTCATAGAAAACAGAGCTTTGCTGCTTTCTAAGTTATCCCAGGAGTGTTGCATTACAATCTCAAACACAAAAAGAAAACCACAGTGAAGAATTTGTTGCTAGCAAAATGTCTGTATTAAAATACAAAGAAAACTAGCCCATTTGGAACAGTAATTAATGGATTCTCTTTTGTATTGGTAGAAACATCACTGCAAGTTCCATTTTCCAAACAGACCACGATGTTCTTGAGAAATTAATCCCACCACTGTCATTCTGAACCTCAGCCTAAAAAACAAAGAGGTCAAAGACAATAGTGTTGTGCATCTTAGCAATATTCCAGCATCACTACACTGGCTTACTGTGTCCCATCAGCTGTGGGTTATATCTGGACACTGCTTGGTGATGGCAAGCTCACAGGGCTTCCTATTGTGTTTGAGAAGGCGATGATTGCACTGGGGCCCTTGGAGTTCTTGTTCATGCCCAGGATGTCCACACTGGTTCGCTCTGGTTCGGTTTTCCTAAAGATGTTTTTCATGGTCGACTGGAAGTTATTGGTGACAAAGCAGTAGACAATGGGGTCCATGCAGCTATTGAGGCTACTCAGAGTCACTGTCACATGGTAGACAAGGAGGCTGACACCATGGGGCATGTCCGGGTTGATGGAGATTGCTACCTGTCGCACGTGAAAAGGAGTGAAGCAGATCATGAAGATGATGAGCACAGTGATAAGGAGTTGCACAGCCCTCATTCTCCTCTCCCGACTCTGGTGCATGAGGCTGGGCTTGGACAGAGCACACATAATCCTGGTGGTGAAGAAGATGATGATGATGAGGGGGAAGAAGTACTCGCACACCATCAGGACCAGAATCTTGGAGAGGCAGCACTCAGCAAACTGTATTGCCATGGTCAGGATGGAGAAAGTCACTGCAGTGGCAAAGATCCAGATGAAGACACAGATCCCCTTGGCACACGTAGGGTTCCTCCATTTACGTGAGGCCTCCACTTGCACGATTGCCAGGTAGCGGTCAACGCAGATGCATGTCAAGAAGAGGATGCTGCAGTACATGTTGACAAAGTAGCCAAAGATATGAACCAAGGAACACTTGAGGCAGTCCCCTGCACTGTAGAACATGATGATCCGGACAGGCAAGGAAAAGCCCACCAAGAGATCAGTAACAATCAAGTTGATGGTGTAAATAACAGAGGTGGTTTTTGTCTTGGTACGGAAGCAGAAGACGTACAGCGCCAAGCTGTTCAGCACAACACCCACGAGGAAAATGATGGCATTGACCACCATCAGGGCAATCCACAGGCTGTAGAATTCTGTGTACAGTTCTGTGTCGGGGTGGATGAACTTGGAGAACAAGTAGATGCTGGAATTGGGTTGCTGGGTGGTGTTGATAGAGTCAAGGGCTGGCAGTTGGGTGGAGGAGGTCGGCATGGTCACTGCCTTCCCAGTGATCTGGAAGAGAAAAAACAGAGTAAATTGATGGGGATGTCAGCATTCCCGAAGACTCAAAATATTGACACCTAAGGACATTGTAACCAATGTATTTGTACATCCTCTTTAGTTCTATATATTGCTGCACTCTGAGCTTTCATCTGCCAATATGAGATACCAGTAATCAGTAGGAAAATACCTGGGTTTATAATTGCTGTCTTCCATTGACTCCAGATGCATGTATTGGAGAAGACACACAATTCCCACTTCAAATTTCTCTTCCTCTTCCCTGTGCAAAAGTGGTTTTAAGGCCTGAGCAAGAACAGAGAGGTGGACTATGCCAAGGGAGCAAAGGAGAAGGGAAAGTTGGAGACCTACATGTGGTCATGTTTAATGGCCCAGAGAAACAGATGGGGTTGTTGAGTCCAGGCAGGGTGCATGGATGCTCATGGAGGCACAGGCCATTTTCTGCTGTGACAGGGAGGGTCAGGCCAATATGAAGCTCCTACCAACTCTTGTTTCCTGGACATGGTGCTTATTCTTTTGATCCTTCCTCTACTTAAGCAGCTTCTTCCCACCTGGAGGTTCTTCCTGCACCACAATGGGAGCATGGTAGTGCTGGCAGCCAGGAGACATTTACCCAGCCTATTGGTACAACCATAGCCCTGCCATTTGACTCCTAAAACATATTCCTTCCCTTGATTAGGTGACCCCAGTTACATGCAGCAGCATTTTGGGACAGACTTCCTCCTGGAGAAGAGAAGGCTGCGTGGAGACCACATAGCAGCCTTCCAGTATCTGAAGCGGGTCTACAAGGATGATGGGGAGGGACTCTTCATCAGGGACTGTAGTGATAGGACAAGGGGTGATGGGTTCAAGCTGAAACGGGGGAAGTTCAGGTTAGATACAAAGAAGAAGTTCTTTACTGTGAGGGTGGTGAGGCGCTGGAATGGGTTGCCCAAGGAAGTTGAGAAGGCTCCGTTGCTGGCAGTGTTCATGATCAGGTTGGAGAGAGCCTTGGGTGACATGGTTTAGTGTGAGGTGTCCCTGCCCATGGCAGGAGGCTCGGAACTGAATGATCTTAAGGTCCTTTCCAACCCAAACCATTCTGTGATTCTATTAAATCAAAGGATGGCTGCATTTTCTAAGCAGGTTGTGTGGCATCTTCTAGAGATCTGCGCTCACAGCACTAGCAGCCAGGAGATTTCAAACCAAGGGCATCAGCCGCTACTCCTGCCAGGCTTTGACAGTTTAATTTGCAAATCAGTCCTGACTTACACACTATTTTAAACTGATTTGTATATTAAAAAGATAAAAAAAAAAGCCCAATATATACAGAAACTTGGCTGCTTTCAATAAAAATAAATGGTTGAAAAATGTCTGGAATATCTCAAAGCAGCTGAGCAGGATTTTGAGGTTAAAAAAAAATCAGCTTGAATCAGCAAAGAATGGTGCTGAAAGATGTGAGTTATGAGAGTTTGAAATCCCTGCTACCAGAGAGCCAAGTGAGGAAGGACTAGGAGACCTGGAGCTGCAAACACGTCTCCCAGTACTACAGGAATCACAGTGTGTCTCAATGAGGAAGGCCTGCATTGCTAAGGGAGTCTGGATATCCAGCTCCCCAAAGCGTGCCCCATCCTCTGGCAGCAGTCTTTCTGCCTGCGCTAATCCCTTCTGCTGCTTGTAGGGATCAGGAGGATGGACTGAAGGCGGCCCATTGCCTGTGAGATGCTTCAAGCTGTTGGTGGCCATGCACAAACCTGAGGAAGAAGCTGTATAGGTCAGAAGTTTTCCAGTGAAAAGTGGCTCCTCAGGAGAGTTCCTGCTCGCCAAAAGCAAGTGTTTTGCAGGGCAGTCCTAACTGAATCCAGAGAGCATCACAGCAGCTCTGAGCCTGCCTGACAAGTGACAAAGCCTTTTCCTGTTCAGCCATCAAAAGCTTGCTTGTTGGGCTAACAAACGACAAATCCATGATAGGTGTAAATCTCAAGCTTTTGAACATCTCCACACCTCCTGCCAAACGTAGAGGGCTTCCAGCTTTCTGGATGAAGAGCTGGGGAACTGAGGTTTAGTTGAAGAGATTCCCAAGTCTCTGTGCATTTGCTGAACACAGCGTTCCTGATGTGTCTCACAAGTGCTGAGCAGAAGGGAAGGATCTCTTCCTTTGGCTGCTGGCAGTGCTCCTCCCAAGGCAACCCAGGAGGCTGTTAGCCTTCTTTCTCACAAGGGTGCATTGCTGGCCCATGTGCAACTTGGCATCCACCAGGACCCCCAAGTCATGTTTTCCAGCTGGCTAGCTTCAGGCTGTACTGGTGCATTCATCCATCCTTATAAAGTCTCTCCTTGGACCCTCTCCTGTCATTCAGTGTTCCCCTGAGCAGCATGGTCCCAAACTAGACACCTCACCAGTGATGAAGGGACGGAGTAATAACGCCCCTCTGTCTGCTGACCATGAACCCTAATGTAGCGCAGTGTGTACTTTGCCTTGTCTGCAGTAAGTGCACACCGTTTGCTGGCTCGTTTTCAGTTTAAGGTCCACCATAATACCCATGTCCTTTTCATTAGAGCAGTTCCCAGCCTGTACTGCTGAATGGGGTCACAGGATATGGCCAGGCAGGCTTCTATGGAGGACTGAGTTATCAATGTATGTATGCTTTCCTAGTCTTTCTCGTTTTGGAGAGGGCTGGGAATGAAGTGTGTTTGGTAAATGACCAGCACTCAAGATCAAGAGTCCTCATGGCATGCTACAGCCTAGTCATGGTTATTCTGTATGGTTCATTCAAGCCAGGTGAGCATGAAGCAGAACATTTTTGGGGTAGAAGCAGGGATTAAGACTGAGAATTCAGAAGACCAGGTGTGAAGCTGCCTATGGAAATCCCTGGAGAAGTGACTTTGCCACCATGATAGGGTTTAGGTTTGTTGGCCTGGAGGCTAATAATTGCTCTAGTGTCTTCTTGCCTCTCATCTTATCTACAGAAGTGGTTTGAAAGGAAAAGCTGTTAACTTGCAAGGATATTTCTAATCAAATGGCAATTTGTTCTGTTTAGGTAGCCACTCAAGCCCAAGGAGTTGAATTGTCCATTAGAATGGCTGATGCTCAACCCTAAAGCCCTTCTGAGAGCAAACCCCGGGACACATTATGCTGCAGAACGTAATCCTGAAGCCTGTGGTCAGACCACCTGTAATAGCTGAAAGAACTGCTGGGCAAAGAGGATCAGTCCTAATTTCTGTCCACTTCTGCATATCTCCAGCAGCAACTGGACATTGGGATATCTTGTATTTCAGGAATGACCGGATTACCTCACCCTGCACTGAACTTGGTGGCAGCTGGAGTAGCACACATGTTCACATTATTTTGTCTGTGTCTGTGAGCCTGCAGACTCCTGGGGGAGAGTCTTGTCTCCTTACACTTTGTGCCAAGCACGCTCATGGGGAATAACAGGAAAAAACAGACCTAAGACTGGCTGGAGATGGAGGAGTTGCAAAGTCTGGCACCTGAGGAAGATGCACGGGGAGGATGCAGGATGCTGGCCTGTTTTCTAATGTTTTTCTGACATTCTCACCATCTGATCTTCTCTGTTTGTTTCACTCTTGAATTACAAAAACAAACGAGCAGATGCCTGGATCTGCTCCCGGATTCCTCTGTGCAGATGCTGTCAAGAGGAACACTGCGGAAGTCACTGCACCAGTAGAAACTAAGGAATAAAGACTTTGTTGTCCCTCGAGTGCAGCGTGAGCTTGTGATATGAATGGACCAGATGACCTTTGAAGGTTCCTTCTGACCCAAACTGTTTTCTGATTCTATAGTTGAGCAAGTGGAGAAGACAAAATCACCCATCCCATCCTTTAGCATGCCCTAGAGAGTATTGAGTTGTGTATTTGTCTTCTTATTGTAATTCTAAGGCACTGGCCATTTGCTCTGATTTGGTATCTTTTTATTAGCTTGCTTCCTATGGGAAATTTATCTTCAGCTTCAGATCCATTGTCACAAACAACTGATATTCATCTTACATTTTTCCCTTTGGGTGAAGTCAGTAACTCAAAATGCATTCAAGTGTTCATCCTCACAATGCTATTGAGGTATGTAGGGCACTTTACAGACTAATAGAAAAGAATCCATGAGTACTCTCCATGCACAGGAATTAAAATCATCATCATACACAGTGTTCCTCCGAGCCCCATGTGCAGTGAAGTGAATTCCAGATATTGTAAACTGCTAAAAACCAACAGGTAACATCTTGTTTGCTAAATGGAATACGCAGAGGAGCTGAATTAGAGTTTGTGTCTTTTCCCAGTCCATCACTTCCCAGTCTGAACACAAAATCCATGGAACTACATGAAAGAAATCCCAAGAAATTGAACTAATTCTGAAGATTTCCTCACTGACAGGCTGCATCTTGGGCTGCAGTGGGACAAGTCTTCCTCTAATCAAATTGGTACTGACGGATGCTTGGGTGGACGGCCTTTTCCTTTCTTTTATGGGACTGCTGTCATCTCATGGCTCACAAGCAGAAGGGATGCAGAACAGGACTAACAAAGCAGCAGCATTCCTCTTAGTGCTTTTAATGAGGCAGAGCTGGACCAAATCCCTGGTTAACAGTTACTAAGTATTTTTCCATTGTGGGACTTGAGAAAGCTGCTTTGCCCCGTTTTGTGGCAGGGTGAACAAGGCACAAAAAGGCAGCATGACCTCGTGCCTGAGGAAAAGCAAGCATTCCCCAAGATTCCCAAGTCTGCCAAGTCCAAAAATGACCTTGAGCAGGTCTCTCTGCCATCAGAAATACTCATGCAGGTTTCAAAGTGAGTCACTTCAGGTCCCCATCACTGCAGAGGGGTGACACACAGCAGCCAGTGATGCACATGCCTAAATATTGGGCTTTTATATCCTATTACTTACATTGCAGATCCAGAAGTCCCCTGCGTGAAGGAAATGAACCCTGGTAACTTCAGTAAGTGGAGAAGACAAAATCACCCATCCCATCCCTTAGCATGCACTAGAGAGTATTGAGCTGTGTATGCATTTATCTAATTCTAAAGCACTTGCTATGTTTTGCACTGCTTATTACTTGCAGCTATGGCATGAGCTGGGAAAACCACCGTCATCTTTGCTTACAGAGTAAATATCCTTTATGCTAACCCTCTTCCTATAATCTTCAATCAGTTTGGAGCTCAGCTTTCTTCATGTCTAATGCAGCTCTCAGCCCCAAAGATTTCCATGGAGCTGTCAGTCTGCAAAGCTCGTGATGGGTAAACATGCATCCTTCTGAGTGCTGCCTGCCCGTGCCAGTTGGCTTATGCTGTTATGTTATACCTCTCAGGCTGGAGTTTGTCTGTCTGGCTGTGAGACCATGGGTTGCATTTCCTTAAAAGTACACCAGGCATCTGGGTAGAAATGGGATAAGGGCAGGGATGGAGGCTGGAGGTTGACCTGGTTTCCCTCCTTCTGATAAAGGTCCCTGCTCAGCACTGGGAGAGGGGGACTTGCTCTGAAATACTTTCTCATTGTTGGATGACATAACCAATTCCATCGTTCTTGGGCCAAATAGGAAACAGATGGTCTCTGTGCTGAAACAGGTCCTGCAGCCTCTTCCCTTGCTCTCTTGCTGCTTGGCATCACACTTGTTCATTTGGCATGGACATCTGCCCCAGGAGGACATCCTTGACCATCCTGTGTTTCATTCCACCCAGCATTTTGCTTGCTGTCAGCCTTAAGCCTCACCCTTGCTGAAGTTACCAGGGTTCACTTCCTTGACCCAGGGGACTTTTGGCTCTGGCTCAGCAGTTTAAGTAATGGGATACAAAAGAAAAGGCAAACTGAGATTTGTCCTATCTGCTCGCCAAAAGGGTTATTTATTGGTGTGTGCAGATAGGATCTCTGTGTGCAGACCCAGAGACAGAGAACAAGAGCCATGCACTGGGACTGGGAAGATGAAAAGGACATTAGCAAGATGAAAAGGACATGAGCAAGTGTTATATAGTATGAACGACTTCAGCTTTTCTCATCTCCCTGAATCAGAACATCTCATACAGCAACCTGCCTCCCCTATCATCCCCCGTCCCCCTCACTCTGCTAGTGTTAACTCTGCAGCCTGGGATGGCAGCAGAACGTGTTTAGTTTTGCAGCCTTTCCATGTTTAAAGTTCCCTGGGTGATTTATCATTGTATTTATATATGAAGGGTTAAAGTCCCTCTCTTTCAGTTTAAATTGTATGATTCTCCTGGCAAGCTCTCACTCAACTCTGGCTCAAACTGGCCAAATATGGTGTTTTTGTGCATGTTGAAGACCTTGCCCTATACGTGGTAAAGCTTGTTCTGTGGGCCTCATGATCAGCCAGGGGAGGGTGGGCTTGCTGACAGTAAGAAAGGGAGATAAAGGGAATGAATCCAGCTGCTGAAAGGGAAAAGCTGGTGCCTATCTAGCCCTCAGGCTGTGAGAAAGGAGGTGAGGTCCAGGGGAGAAAGATTACGTCCTGAAGCAGAAATGGGGCTGTTCCCAGCGAAGATCCCATATTTGCACACATCAGATCTTTGCTCTCACTTGATTCCTGGGCACTGATGTCTCCTAGAATCCCCTAGGTCTAAGGGTGGCCAGATGGAGTGTATTAAACACCCAGCTGCTTGGGAAATGCAGTTGGAAATAGTCAAACCCTATCCAGACCTGGATTATTCCTTCTCCTTCAATGCCATGGAAATGGAAGGTGCTTTAGGGACACAAACCACATAATTCTGTGAGTGTCACATTCAGTGACACCTGCTTTCTTACGGTCTCATGCCTTGCAGTGGCTTGCAGGGCTGGATGAATGCTTTGCCCTGCTTGAGTTGCTTATTATAACTGTTTCCCCTGTGGACACTTGGCTGCCTGGATGAGCACTCACGTTCCAGCTCTTGGCTCTGACACTTGTTTGACTTTCTCCTTACTTTGCTGCCTAATTTCCTGCAAATGGAGGTGATCTTTCCCTTCTGCCAAAGCTTGGCTGAAATTAGCCAACACGAAAAACATTAGGAGGATGGAGGAAATCAGAACTGACAAACACACTAATAGGAACTGAGAGTGATCCTCATTTCCTCTAATATGAACCTGCAAGGAGATGCTAGCGTTCTCCACCACACAGCCTTTCATTTAGGTTTTATTCACTGCAAATTCACAGTTTCTTTGGCATTTAAACACAGCAAACAGGGCTGGATTTGCAAAGAGAGAGTGTTGCTTCTTGTGTTATCCTGAAATGAAGTAATTTCAGGTTTACACTGAGTCATATCTTCCCTATGGCAGAACCAGCCTGACTGGGGACAGATGATAGTTTATTACTTAGTGTCTGCACTGACCAGCCGTGGCATGCTTGCCCATGTCTAATGAAGAGCGTGATGGTCAGCAGCTCCTGCTCTCTCGTGGCCTTTGTCTGAAAGGAGAAAGTGTGAACTTTGCCCGCAACAAAAGGGATTAACTCCCTTATTGGCTCTAATGTCACCCGTGAGAATCATTATTTATCATCTGGCCAGAGTTAAAACTTGGATGTTCAGTCCTAGGCATAGCAATGTGTTGTACTTCAAGTCATGTAACCAGCCTCAGACTAAGGATGTGTGAAAGTTAATGTAATGTTGGTTCTTGGGCTGATGTTGTTGATGTGCTATTGAGCTGTTTGCCTCCTGCCTGATATGCCCAGTTAACCTACATGTGTTCCTTCATCTCCGAGGACCCGCTGTGGATGGGTGATGGATATTGCAGTGAGTTGTGATTTGAATTCCACCCATCATGCTGTGTTCTGTGTTCAATGGTGCATGTGCACGTGGATGAACCCCACGCTCCCCTGCAATCCTCAGGCCGAAATCAGGTCCTCTGATTCACTTTGGACAAGCAATAACCTGTGGGTGCCCAGGCAGTGATTTAGTCCAGCAGGTCATGCTAAGCCATGAGGGATCACTGCCAGTTAGAAGAGGGAGAGCGCTAAGTCTCCAAACTGCATTCCTCATTTTCACAGAACAAAGTGACCCAGATGGGAAGGAGGCCACTCAGCTTGGCCCAGATGCTCATTCTCCTCATCCAGGCTTGAACCTGCTGCTTAAAACCAGGAGACAGATCAGTGCTGGACACCCCAGGGACAACCTATTTAAAACTTGGAAAGATCTGCATGGTCCTCCCCCAGCCCTGTCCTGAGCATGCATGCAAAATATGGAATGAAGCTCCCAAAGATACACCGAACAGGAAACTCATGTGCTGGCAGATTTCTTATGGATTTATACCTCCTCTATGCCCATTTACAGCAATAATGTGTCATCCCTTGAGAAAAGGAGTTCAGATTTACATGTATGAGCAAAGAAGTGGGATTGTACATACATTGCCCTTCCAGACCTGCAAATGTGCGCCCAGTGGTGGCACCCAGAGGTCCTTCTGCACATCTGTAATGAGGCTCACTAGCACTTGTCACCTTCAAGTGCTAATAAAGGGTTTACACCTCCTTTTGCTAGTTTATGCCACACTGTGTAGAAAAGTCCCTCCTGAAACTTTTAGATGTCTACAGCTGATACCTTTGCATTTTTCATGTCCTCTTTTCTGCAACACCAGATCTTGGCCTTGGAGTGACAGAAATACTGTCTTAGTGAATGCTCTGTAAATCAAGCTGTTAGCATTAAAATGACCAATATCTCATAGCCTGGACCAAGTGCCATCAGTCACAAGAGAGCATGGAGTGACATCTCTGTGGTGGTAGATGCTGTATATTTCTATCTCTGATGCTTCAAGAGAATTGAGGGCATCACTTCCTGCATGTATCCCTCTCTATCACTGGGGACCAGTATAATGTGAGGAGAAGGAATATCTTCTTTTTGGAGGGGGTATTTTCTTCCAAGAGGATTTAATATGTCTTTAAAACTAGATCTGGAAAGAAATGTGAGTTTGGAGTTCTATAGCTCCAGCCAGTAGAGATGGATTTGTGCCTGTCTGCTTGGGAGGCTGTAACAGTATGAGAGAAATGCGTTTGATTTTATTGGGATTACAGTAATCCATCTAGCATTTCAAGGGTGCCAGGGACAACGCGCTACAAGTGTTGGTTTAGAAGAACAGCTATCATGGCTGCAGTGAAAATTACCATATAGGCACATACAGGAACTTCACAGTGTAAAGACATCACAGGAGATTAAACTGGGCAATATCCAGCCCGTGCATTGCTGCTAGCTTTTGAAAAGGAGAATTTAATTGCAAATTTAGCCGTCTTTGAGCACTTTTCCCTCTTTCTGCCTTCAGCTGCCTGCTTTTGCTCTCTTGTTGTCAAGAAATCCGAGAAGGACAATGGGGAAGGAGCAGCAACAAAGGTTTGCTGTTGAGGAATACCTGCATGACGCAGGGATGCAGGAAAGCAGAAGCAATGCTCATACCCCAGGAAGCACAGTGACACAGATGCAGGTAGGGATGAAGGGATGATGCAGCAGGGAGAAGGGTCACATCATACATCATAAGCACAAACCAGCCCCCCATGGGTGCAGCTCGGCAGCCCAGCACTCATTTCAAGCTGTGCTGCTCTCCCATCTGCAGGGAGAAACTGAGGCACGGCGGGAGCCATGTGTGGGCTTGGCCCAGGGAATGCAGCACGATGGGAGACCTGGGCAGGGAACAGGCATTTTTTGAGGTATCCCAGGATGGATGAGCAGATCTTAACCCTTTGGGAGGCTGGTTTCTGTGGTTTCCTTTTCTCTTCACCTATGACACTGTGCTGTGCAGACAGAGCCCACAGTGCCTGCAGGGTTTTGCAGATCCTGGATTAGCCAGGTTAACCTGGAAACACTTGGAGCTGTTGGTAAGTGCATTGCTGTGAAAGCAGGGAGCATTCCTGAACCGACCTGGGTAAGGACCTTGGAAAGGATCTGCTTCTCCTTAGGCTGACCCAGCTAGCAGGTTCAGAGAAAGAAAACAGCATCTTTCCTACTGCTGAGCTCACACCCTGCTGCACGTCTGAAGAGAGGTAAAACATCCCCAGGTACAGATGACTCCAGTGCACCATCTCCTCTCCTGGCTCCCAAAACCTTCATGAACGCATTTCCCTCAAATTGAATTATGTCTTGGAATACACAGATAGAAACAAGACATCATCCCTCTCCTCACAAGAGCTGACAGAGTACTTCAGTGAGGGAAAGCCAGTTCTTTAACACACTTTTTATCACACCCCATCTCCAAATATCACAGCACTGCCCAAAACCCAAGAGCAGGGAAGCTCACAGAAGGAGAAGCCCCTTGCAACCCCTCACAGTCACCGACACAGCCTGGCTCTCCAGGTTGGATACCTCCTGATGGTATACCAGCCACATGGGCAGAGCCAGGAGCTTCCCAAAGTGCACATCCACATGTTCAGGACCGTATCCCCTGCCACCCCTTCCAATTCTCCCTGCTGCAGTAGCCATGCTTTCCACTATGGATTTAGGGTCCAGTCTCCAGCAATTCCCTCCTGGTCCCCTGCTGACACATTTCCAATCCCCCCTTTTCTCTCTGACCACTATCCCAGAGCATTCACTGCAATGGTCCCTGCAGTGTATTCTTCCACAGTGGACGGACTTACCTCTGGCTCGATCTCCTTTCTATGTTAGAGGAGCTGCAGGGAAGAAAATCTCCTTGTGGACCTGAATGCTATCACCCCAGGACAGAGACATCTGCTCCTACAAGCAGAACAACTGGAGTGACTACAAGAATATGAAGAAATGCCTAATCCCTCTCTCGTGCTCTCTCTCTTCCCCCCTCTCTTCTAAATATAGCCGTGCAACTAATGGGAAAAAATACACACTACTAAAAAAAAAAAAAAAAGAGAAAGAAATATTTCCACTTGTCTTCAGTGCTCAGAATTTCTCCCCAAACATCTGGCTTCTTGCCCTGAATCTCTCTGAAATTTATGAAGTGCTGGAAACGCTAAAGAGGGCTCCAGCCTTCCTCACGGTGCCTGTGCCTGAGCATCTCTAGTAACCTAAACCTGATGTTGCTGTCCTCTTCTTGTCCCCTCCATGGGCTGATTTTCCTGTGTCTATGTGGGAATAAGGTCTCCTTGCTGAGGACTTTCCAACTGTATCCTGGGTGCATCAGAAGTGTGACTAACAGGTCGAAGGAGGTGATCCTGCCTCTCTGCTCTGCTCTCATGAGACCTCACTTGGAGTATTGTGTGAAGTTCTGGTGTCCTCAACATAAAAAGGACATGGAACTGTTGGAACAAGTGCAGAAGAGGCCACGAGGATGATCAGGGGGCTGGAGCACCTCCTGTATGAAGACAGGCTGAGGAAGTTGGGGCTGTTCTGCCTGGAGAAGAGAAGGCTGCGTGGAGACCTCAGAGCAGCTTCCAGTGTCCGAAGGGGGCTACAAGGATGCTGGAGAGGGACTCTTCGTTAGGGACTGTAGTGATAGGACAAGGAGTAACAGGTTCAAACTTAAACAGGGGAAATTTAGACTGGATATAAGGAGGAAGTTCTTTACTGTGAGGGTGGTGAGGCACTGGAATGGGTTGCCCAAGGAATCTGTGAATGCTCCATCCCTGGCAGTGTTCAAGGCCAGGTTGGAGAGAGCCTTGGGTGACATGGTCTAGTGTGAGATGTCCCTGCCCATGGCAGGGGGTTGGAACTTGATATCTTAAGGTTCTTTCCAACCCAAACCATCCTGCGATTCTATGATTCTATGACTCACTGGCTTAAGGCCACTACAATGCCACTGAGCCATCACCAGTGGACACAAGAGGAAAATGCCTCTGTTTTTTCATCTTCCTGATGTGAACTGGGATTAGATAGAAGCATCCCTGGCAGTCACCGGAAGGTGCTGGATCAAACGGCACAAAGCCTGTGTTATGCTTTTAACCAAATCAGCTGTCCAGCACAGGGAGACAAAGGGTGATCCTGCACACTTTGGTGATGCTCTGACTGCAGTAATTTGGGAGAGGGGTTAATAGGGTCTACCCAAGGACTGGGCCAAAGTAAGTGAATACAATGAGTAAGAGGTGGAAACTGAGAATCTGGGGTTCCACTGAGGAGCCCCCAACATGTTCCTCCATCCTCACACAGCCGTTCCCTACTGGTGGGAGAGTCATTGTGTGTCTCATGTCCCTCTCGGAGCAGGGATTTAAGTATCCCTTCATCCTTGGCTGAATGAGAGGAGGCAAAGCATAATGAATTATCCAGTTGTTGAGGTGGGTTCAAAGTACATGGCTTTCAAGATCTCTCTTTTCACATCAGCTTTCAAGATCTCTCTGCTGACCAGTGCTCTACAGGCTCAAATCTCCCGAATCCCCCTAAGTCCCACCTCATGATGGAATACTTCCTGCTCTAAATTGGGTACCAAAAAAACCCTATCTCTTGTTGGGCTCACACAGATGTTCTCTCCAGGAGGGTTTAGAGGTCCTTTCTGGGCAAAAAGGCAGAAAACACCCAAAGTGAGAAGTTGCATCAAATTTAGTTGATTGGAAAGATAGGGAGGATGAATGCTGGGTTTTAGTATCAGCCCTGGACTGCTCTTTTCCCTTACCCGTTAGATAAAGGCAACATTGGAGCCAATGCAATAAACATGCCGGATACGGCCCGTCACAACACGACAGGATCAACTGAGAGGCATTAAATTCCAGGTCAAGAGGCCAAACCCATAAATAGAGGGGAGGTAAACTCCACACATGCATGTCTCAGTGGAGCACAAACAGTAGCTATGGTTATTAGAGAAGGTTGACCTCATTCTCTGGAATTGGTTTTTCACCCTTGGATCTTTCCCAGGAAGATTGAGCCCATCTTTTGTGTCTGGTTATTCTATTGATCTTCTATTTTCAGTTTCTTAACATTGAGGGGCAGATTCTTCCCCCAGTTTCAGGAACATCCTCCTTGACTTGTTGTGCCTTCTGATCCAGGTATCCAGCCTTTCACAACTACACATGCCTGGGCTGCCATCTACTTTTCACTTCCTTATGGCTTGGAAAGCAAGTGTGATTGGAAGGTCTTCATGAGCCCTGCCTGGATAATCAGCTTGCACTGACTTCCTTCCATTCCAGGAGCTGAATGATGGGAAAACACAAGAGAAGAAACTAAGCCATGATGCAGCATTGAGCAAGGTGGATGAACTTGGGCTCTATGGTTGAAAAGACAACAAAGACAAGTGCGAGATCCTGAATCAGTGTTGGGGGGATCCCAAACACAAGCCCAGGCTGGGCAGAGACTGGATTGAGAGCAGCCCTGAAGAGAAGGACTTGGGGGTGTTGGGTGAGGAGAAGCTCCCAGTGACCCGGCTTCAGTGCGCGCTTGAGCCCAGAACCCCCCCGTGTGCTGGGCTGCACCCCCAGAGCGTGAGCAGCAGCTCAGGAAGGGGATCCTGCCCCTCTGCTGTGCTCTGGGGAGACCCCCCTGCAGTCCTGATCCAGCTCTGGGGCAGCAGCACAAGAGGGACATGGAGCTGTTGGAGGGAGTGCAGAGGAGGCCATGGAGATGCTGTGAGGGCTGGAGCAGCTCTGCTCTGGAGCCAGGCTGAGAGAGCTGGGCTGGGTCAGCCTGGAGAAGAGAAGGCTCCTGAAGGGGAGACCTTAGAGCAGCTCCAGTGCCTGAAGGGGCTGCAGGAAACCTGGAGAGGGGCTTGGGACAAGGGCCTGTAGGGACAGGCCAAGGGGAATGGCTTTAACCTGCCAGAGGGGAGACTGAGATGAGCTCTTAGGCAGAAGCTCTTCCCTGTGAGGGTGCTGAGGCGCTGGCACAGGGTGCCCAGAGAAGCTGTGGCTGCCCCATCCCTGGCAGTGTTCAAGGCCAGGTTGGACACAGGGCCTTGGAGCAAGCTGCTCTAGTGGGAGGGTTGGAACTGGATGAGCTTTAAGGTCCCTTCTAACCTAAACTATTTTATGATTCCATGATTCTATGATTTTCATTCTATCATTCTTATTGCCCATGGTAGCAAATGATTACATTTCCTCCAACAAAACTTTTCTACTTAGGGAATAGCTTTCTGGAGCAAGACTGTAAGAAAGAGGTGACTATGAGCTATTGGTACCTATGGCCTATTCACCTGCTCTGCGACTACCTGGCCCTTCCTATGTGAGGATCTGGTTTTGTGCTTTGATGCATTTGAGCTTTGTTCCCATCCCTGCACACCGGATGAGTGCCCTGCACTCCCCCACTATCCCAGCCTCTCCTCCTAGCTGGATTTAGAGCTAGGCTAAGAGTGGCAACAGCTGCAAAGCTTCAAGTTGTGCCTGAGATAGTGCAGAACATGCCATATTGGGAAGCAGATGCTGCTGTTAAGGTGGAGAAGGCACATCCGGGCTCAGGGCCATGCTTTGTCCTAGACTCGGTTCCCACACTCGGCTTCAGGAGGAGTTGCAACCGTAGCTGATGAATGAAGAGCTCCCATCATCTCCTGATTTTATCACCATCTCAGAGGGAGGGGGAAAGGCAGGAAAAATGTTAAGCTTTCTAAGTGGAAAATTTTCAAGCCTGTTCGTTGAATGTGCAGCTATTAAATGTTGGAGTGGATGTCTTGAGATTGTAGGTGGAAGAAGGTACTTAGTCAAAATCAGCACATAGGAGAAGGAATAATACTTACACTAGGCAAGAGTGCTACTAGCTTCTGATAAGTCCTAGCAATCCCTCAACGTTGCCATGTAAAACAGGGCTGTGTTTAAAAGCCTCCTGTGGCACAGAGCAGCAAAGCAGAAGACCAGACATCTCTGAAGGAGATGGGAAGGAAGCTGATAGCGCCCATCACCTTGGGGAGATGTCTCCTCTCTTTCTGTCAGGAGAAGGGATATACTTTTCCAGTCCTATTCAAGAAGAGGAGCTGAGTGTCCTTTCATCCCTGAAGAAGAGACTGAGATTGGACATGGCGCAATGAACTGTCACACAGTCGAGATGGGCTCAAGGCACATGGTCAGATCAGCTTTCAAGTTATCTTTGTTGAACAACTCTGTAAGGACCCAGACAAGAATCTGGTGTCTGAACATGCCTGGTTTTTCTTTGAGAAGCTGAATGTAGGCTATTTTATATATACTGGATATACATATATATATTATATTTATATATATATTTATATATATAGGACAGATCCTCACAAATTAATTATCTTCTTCAGCGGCGAAGGAGAATTTCTACCCAAGAAGGTCTTGGACCCAGACATGACAGAATCAGCTCAGAGAATTGAGGAGCCTTTACCATGGTCATGACTGTGTGGAGGACACCGAAGAGTGGGATCCTCACTGCCCAGAGGACACTGAAGGGTGGCGTCTTCACTGAGCTGTTTGGGAAACCTCTTTCTATCAGCTGCTTCAGAGGAATTGAACTCACACACCCACAGGCCACCTCCATTCAATGTTCTCCTGTTTTCCTTGCAACACACATGTTCCTGGGGTATTTTAACCACTGTCTTACTCCTGCACCAGGAAGCAGGAGAATCAGAAAGATTGATGGGGGACCAAGGGTGGAGAAGCTGCTTCACTGGACTATCCTTTTACAGAGGATAACTGCGGGAAAGCACCACATGGAATCTGATTTAGGGAGAAATCTGTGGCTACAAGGACTCTTCCCAAATGTGTAAGAATTTCCTTCCTTACAAAGGGGCTGGATCAAGTGTGCTTCAACCTCATCACACTGCCTTGTTGTGGAGAAGTGAGTCTACGTTGCCTTGCCCCTGAAGGAAATCCTTGGATAGGAGTTTGGGAGCACTCTCCCCCTTGGTGACTCCCAGGCTGGTGCTTGGTGGAAGCAATAGCATGGCAAATGGGTGGATCCTGAAAGCAGATCCAGGTTTTGTCTGGTACCTTTGTTAGAGTCCATGGGAAGTCCTGTTTAAGGAAGTACCTTGACTATTGGGGCTGACATCTGTCTCCAGCCTGGCTTTGGGCTTGTAGCACTTGCTCATTTGGAGACAGGGCTGGGCTATTTGAGAGTTTGTTCCCTGCTGTTCTCATGGTGATCCAGGGATGTGGGATATCAGAGATCCCTTTGGGATCTGAACCCTGAAACATTCATAGTGGCTATGCCTAATGTGGTAGCTGGAGAGGATGTATAAGGAAGGATCAGAACCCTCTGTACTGATCCCTAGACATCATTTGTGGGTAAGGGACAACCTTTGCCCTTTTCCTATAGTTTTGGGGCAGAAACACCAAAAAGGCAAAGAAACACCAAAGAGGCTGCTTCTGCCTGGAGATGGAGAGCTTGGACCCCTTCTCCTGCTCACGTTCATATGCCTGACTCTCAGCATGGGCAACAGAGGCTATGGTGAGCCATAAACATGGTCCAGCTGCCTCTGTAACAGCATCTCAGCAGGGCCCAGAGGCAGCTGCACCTACTTGACATAAGAAGCTCAGCAGAGAGCAGGCAGCATCCTCTGCCAGCAGCTAACAGAGCTTCCCTGTGGCTGTCACTCACTGTCCTCAGAGGACTGCAAAGGCCAGAGGCCACCATTAGCATGTGGCCCTGCTTCTGAACAGGCTCCATCTGCCTGTTTATGCAAAGAGGGAGATCAGACAGTCGCCATATGGGAGCCTCTGCTGACTGCACCCAGCCGTGATTTGTCTGTTTGATGAGGAACAGCAAAGACAAGTGGTTCCCAAATGATGGTCATAGCTCCTGTTGGGTGAGTCATGGGGGAGGGAGCGTGTAGGAGTCGGTTTCCTGCCTGCTGCATATTTGGGAGTTGATTTTCATGACCATTGCCTCCCTTTCCATTTTTCTCCATGGCATTTTTGCTGATGGACCTGCTGAGCCTAAAGGAAAATGAAGACGTCTGCAGGGAACAAAGAGAAAGCTGCTCCTCTGGGTGACCATGAGGTGAATGGTTTGGACTACATCAGTCCTGCCTTTCTCCAGTTCTTGCGTGACAAGGGGTGTGAAGCTGCATGTGCTCTGTCCTGGTATAAATGTACCCTATGATGAGTCAGGATCCCTCTCCCTCTCCCTGTCCCAGTCTGCCCAGTCCGCCACAGCTCTCACAACAGTGAGGTTTCTGACAAGGTTCCTCAGTCAAGGCACCAGCAAAACGAGTCACAAGATACCCTTTGGCCACCCAACAAAGCATGTCATGTCAACCCTTGGGGTCCAAGTCACATTGGGATCCCTTGGAGGGTCCTGCTCTGTCCTCTCTGTCCCCCAACCCAGCTCTGGCCAGCAGCCACCTCTTGTTCCTTTCTTGATATTTGTTCAAAGTTTCAGGAGCTAAATGCCAAGAACACAATGTCCAGTGTCACAACCTCACTGCAGAGCTCTCCCCATTCCCAGCAAGGCATTTCCTGCTGGATTTGTTTGTTGCTGGGCACACAGGGACACTGGTGCTTGGAGGGGAAAGCTACATAGGCAGCCAGGGCATTGGCATCGCTTGGGCACACATACCCCGGGGAGGTCAGAGCAGGGTGAAGCAGCTCTTGCCCAGCTCTGGATCAAGGGCTTCAAAGCAGAAATTGACAGGATGCTCGGATGGCAGCAGTGGGATGTGGCTTGAGAGTGGGTGAGAAGAAGGTCTCAGCACTCTGCTCTTGCTTTCGGGGAGGTGGGAAGCACAGCGTGGCAGAACTGAGCTGGAAAACCTTGAACACGAGGTGCACTGTGCCCTGTGAGGCTGCAGAGCACAGAAGGGATATTCATAAACACATGGCAAGGAAGTGGTGGGACCTTAGGGGACCAGCCTGGTACCTCCACGTGCTCTGATTTAGCAGCAAACACAAACCTGGCAAGAGACAGTGGGGTGCTCCCAGGGCTGTCTGTTCAATGGCCCTTTGCTGTATGAGGGAGGAAGGACACTCGCAACCCAGAAAATCAGTTCTTTGGACCCACTCTCCTCAAATAGCTCGAGAGAGAGACATTCTCTCCCTGCTCTCCTCCACAACCATGCTAATCCTCCTCTCCACTCCCCTTTGTTTGCCTGCTCTGCACAGGCTTTGAGTGGCTCAGGGCAGGGCTGTCTTTTGTTAGACATGCACAGAGCTCAGCACTGCTCTGATCTGCAGCAGGGCAGCATAAATCTGATGGATTATCGTAGGAAATGCCACAGGGCTGAAAACCCATAGGGTTCATAGGAACAGGAAGAAAAGAAAGGGCCTCATCTGGGGACATCCCCCCTCCTCAGCCCCCCTGCTGCTGCCTGGTTACAAGTGATTCCTAAAACTGCTGGCTCTGGTGCATTTACTGGTTGTTTTTTTTTTTGCCTGTTATTTTGGAGAGGGTGTTTTCCTATGTGTTTTCAGCTGTTTGAGATTACAGCTTCTGTCCCTGCAGCCAGTTTCTGCTGCAGCACCAAGTTTTGTGTGAGGGGCCTCACTGGGGATAAAGAACCACTTTTGGGGAAGATGCCTCAGTTTCCCTATTGCTGAAATGGCCCCTCTAAGCACAAGGGGCAGAAGTTTTCAGGAAGGGAAGGAGGGAATCCTATGTGTGATTTATAGGGGTTTCTTACTAGAAATTGCAATGTCAGGGTATAAGCAGTTGTCTCTTGAAGACAAATGGATGGGCAGCAAGATGCTGCAGACACTGTTTATGGTGGTATGGGTTTTGCTGTAGAATCATGGACCAGATGGTTCAGAACTCCTAGGGGATATTTTCTCTGCCTGGGATGAGGTTATAGACAGGAACAGATTGTCACTGCTGGCTATTACGGAGGCCTTGAACTCCTTGAGGTGTGAACAATGGATGGCATGATGGAGAGAAGACCAAGGCCCCACTCCAATTGATGTTCATGGCCTCAAAACAGATCAGGAGCAAAAGGTCAACCTGCCGCTCTTGAATCATTCCTTTCCATAACTTCATCTTGTTACTGATAGCTTTAGTCTTTGTTATGTTAGGAGATGCTGCGCAGTGCTATTTGACATGCTTTTCATGTCATTTGGAGGGATTTTTTCCTATGAAAGCACTATTAGATATAATAAATAGTTTTAAATGGGCTAATGAAAGGGGAATGTGTCTCTGCCTTGGAAAAGGTGCAAAGCAGTGGGAACGACCTGAAATCCAGCAAACATGACCCACCAGGGCAGAGCAGCAGAACTGGACTTTAATCTATGGAAGGGATGACTAAAGGCAGACCTGATAGCTGGTGCAGAGATGTCTGTGGTAGCTTCCCTGGGCATGGTGCAAGATGGGTTAATCTGACATGGCTTAGTTCATTAATACAAGCCTGTACTAAATGAACAGCTCAATTTGTGGTGGTCCCACTGTAGAGACCTCCTTTGAGTAACAGGAATCCTATTGCTTGTATCTTCTAGGCTAGGGATATGCGATCAGCATCCCTGTAGTACAGAGTAGGAGCCGCAACAAGGGCAGCTTGAGGATCACTCCATGGTGCTAGACCCACAGATCAACCCCATGGCTGTAACACAACCTAAGTGGCACCTTCTTTTGGTCAAATTCTGCTGGCTTCTTTAAAGCAACCATCCAGGCTCTGTGGTTGCTAAATCGGGCTCTGCTTCTTTGGGTGTCTTTCCATTTTCCAAGAAAAATAAACCACAGGCTGTGTATTTTTAGACATGCCATCTGATCGTAGCCAGTCGTATATCAGTCCCAATACTGTGAGTCAAGATGCTGAGCTCCGCTGCTGGGCTCCCTTGTTCAAGAATGAGTGGCTGCAGCTCTCCTGAGTGTATTAATAAATCAGTGTGTTTAAAATAATCATGCACTTGTCCTAGGTAAGCTGCTCACTAGGAATAACACCATTGGGGTTTATTATTGCTAGTGCCTTAGAGACTCTGATTCCCTGGGTGAACTTAATACTGTCGTGAGTGGAAGATGAACAGCACTGGTATGAGACAAACCTAATCTTAGCAGGGGCCAGAGGCAGCATGACTCCCCTTCCTTTCCCTGTCCTACCAGTGCCTCTGACTCCTGACGTCTGTCCCTTACTGTTTCAGTCCTGGGTATCCTCCAAGGTAGCTGCTGGTTGGAGTGAGCTTTATGGTGGCTTCATGCAGCAGTGGGATGTGAAAACCACCTCTCTGTGTAACTTTGTGTAAGCTCCATAACTCAGCCCTGGACCCCTTCAGAAAGTATCAGTGCATCAATGTGGGAATTGAGGTATTATAAATCTCTGCTCCACACTGGTGTGCTCAAACCTTCACAAGTGTTTCTCTAACACCAGAGCATCCTGGAGACCATTGTGTGTTTGATCAAAGCAGCTGGAAGCCTTGATGCTGGCGTGTGAAAAATGGGCTGCCTTGTTCCTGACAGTTTATTTTTTGAGTTCCTTCATCACTCTGATGACGATCAATTTATCCACATGACTGGTAGCTGGAGACAGCATAACACAGCTTGGCAGCCTGAGTTTCTCTCAGAGATGTATTACTTGGCATATTCAACCGAGGCAAAAGGAGCCAGCCTGGCTCTGCTGCGGAGCTGCAGCTCTGTGGGTGTCAAGCAGGTGAAACCCAGCACGACCACCCAGCCTTTCCTCTCCATCCTGCCAGGAAAGGACCTTTGGGATGAGGAGGAAGTTATACCTGGCTAAATATTCTGAGAGCCATGCACTGGCCTCTCCACTGAGATGGGTAATGGCAAGTCAGGCCATACTGGTTGTAGGGGAAGCTACGCTCTGTGTGTTTGGTTTGCACTGACCACTGGCTGGCCCCTGGGGAGTGGGCAGACCAGCAAGGTGGTGCTTATGCACCCCACTGAGAGGAGAGGATGCTTGCTCAATTTGGGTTTGTGTGGTGGAGGTCTGTGCCCGCCACTCTGCCACATAAGTAACCCACCAGCAATCTCCTGTCCTCTGCACTCAAATGCTAGAAACCCTCTTCCTGTCATACAAGAAGCTGGCTGAGCTTCCTCAGTGTCCTCTCCTGCTGTGCTCAGGTACCCGCTTTACTACATCCTTCTGTGTTGTCACTCTGAGAGGACCCTGGTGGGTTATGAACATCTGCCATGGTCTCTATGTGCATGCTCAGAGCCCAGTGCCATTTCACCTTGCCAATGCCTGCCTGTGGTGAATGAGCAGCTCTAAGGTAGGTACTTGCAGCTTTCTATAGCTCTGGATGAAGGAGTATTTCATCAAACCTTCACAGCATCCCCAACCTCATCCATGAGGCCAAAGCTTACTTGTAATAGCTTCGTTAAGGGGCAAATCTCTCCAGGTTTCCCATAGAAAGGGCTGAGAGCCTCTGTGCAGGCAAGAATGGGGAGCTATCTGGTGGACCACCACATCAGGAGCCCTACCCACGTTTGTTAGCCTTTCCCAGAGCCCCATCTTCTGGGCAGGTATTTGTAAAGAAGGAGGCTGGAGCCGTGAAGAGGAGAGTAAATCAATGAAGTGGAGAGTAGATTGTGACAGCAAATCTTCTTGCACCAAGGTGGAAGAAGTCATTCTTACTGTTGGGTGGAAGTGGTGCTTTTCAGGGCTGATAGGTGAGATTCACATATTTTATGGATTATGCATAAGAAGTAATAAAGAACTCAGTTCCTCTGTGTCTATACACTAATGGCATATTGATCCCAGTAAATAACCACACTGAGACTGAACAGCAGCATCCCTGGTTAATGTCATCCTGAAGGGTGACATCATTTTTTGGGTGTCACAGCCAGTTCAGCCTTGTCCCATCTTACCCCACTGCTTCACTGTTCCCCTTCGCTCTGGGCTTCACTTTTCTATTCCCCTCATTCATCCTTCACCTCAGCATGACCACTTCTGTCTCTGGGCTTTGTCATGCTTAGCTGGACTCTGCTGTGCCTCCCTAGGACTTACTGGATAGGAACTGTTTCTGTGCTAAGCCATCGATAGGATTTGCTCAGCTTTCTGTACTCAGTTGTATTGAGTGGGAGCAAAATTCACAGCTAAAAGCCACAAATTCAAAGACAAGTATGAAAACTGGAGAGGAGGTAAAAGAAAGAGCATGAAAGGATGGTAACATGCTTATAATATTTATAATGAGCTTGCTAAGAAGCAGGAGATATTCCTCAGAAGAGGCTGTAGACTTTACCTTAGATATCACAGGAGATTCATTTAGGTAATATATTGTCTCACCTCCCTAAACCTAGCAACAGGGCATTTATAGAAACCTGCTCTAACAGTCCATGGTGTAAAGGAAAGCCCAAACACTGTGTTTGTTAGAGCATTATTCCCATGGGGGATTTTTGGCTCCCACTTTAGAAAGGGCTCAGGAATTTGGATGTCTCCATTTTTAGATAGCATCTCCTTAAAGGGCGAGGTGTTCCCAATCGTGCTGAGCACCTATGTAGTAAACATCCCTGGTTTTGTGTCTCCAGCCTGCTAAAATGCAGAGAGCCAAAATCCCACAGCCCTTTGGACAAGTTGGATTGCAAGGTTTTTAGTCTTTCCCCTCTTAAAGGGGATGTAGGGCCCGGACAGCCCATGTCCCTATGGGAACCACGTCATCCCCAGGGCATGATGCATGTAAAGGGGAGCAGGGCTGCAGCGGTGTTGTACGTGCACATAGTGGGATTTATTGCTTTGTTCAACAGCCTCCCCTGTTCTGCTTGCTCTGCCTCCAGGAGAACGTGCTGTGAGAGATGTTCCATGTACAATTCCTTCCTTGGCCTTTTCCTCCTTCTTCAAAACAGGGGAAGGAAGGCTTGTAGGGTGCCTTTGGCACATTTGCACTCTGTGGGGAGGGAAGAAGTGGCTCCTTGTCTGTGTTTTATCTCAAAGCACTGGGAGATGGGGAAGAAGGTTCAAGCAGAATGAAGCAAAATGCACTGAAATCAATGGGTAAATAAAGTAGCTCAATTGCATTGCTAAATTACTATGTCTCCTGGTAAGAAAGGAGGGGGAAGAAGGGAGTTTTCTTTCTAATTGTGGGTTGAGAGAGATTTCTGTTCACAAAGGAGATGGTAGAAAAGTTTCTTAGTAAAGACATTCCCACCAAAGGCAGTTTTCTGCCCTCATTTGTGCCAGCAGATGCTACAACAAGGAGGTTTTGGGTATTTCTGCCCCTTTTTTTTATGGTTACCCAGCTTTCCCTTGCTCAGGGAGGGATTTACAGAGATCACTGAGATGCAGCATTGCATCTAATCATGGCTGATGGAGGCATTTGCCCTGGTGGTTTTCAATTGGGACTGTCATGCACATGTAATAGGGATTAAACTTGTATATCTGCTGTCTTATTTCTGAATGGGGGTGTTTAAGCTCTGCTGAAGGAGCTTCCATTTCAGGACTGGGGCTGGCTTTTTGCTGAAGAAGAGAAATCGGCCCTGGCATGTGAGAAATGTTAGAAGAAGAGGCGCCTCGTGTTACCAAAACACAGCTGAAATGAGTCTGAAGAGCTGCATTGCCAATTCATCACACTGCCACTGAGTATAGCTTGTGTAAACCATGGGAGATGCTCTCTATAATGATGTACTGCAGCTGGACACATCTCAGTTGGCAGCGACTTGCTAATGGAGCTAGTGGGACCATTCATCCCTCTCACCCACTCTAGTTCTGACCCAGCCACTTCCCCCATCCACACAGCACCCAAAGTAAGGACATTTTCATGCTGTTTCCCAGGGGAAAAGTTTTCTGCTTCATAACCCTGTATTACAGAGTACATTCTGAGCCCTCTCAGACCACTTTTTCATGGCCTAGTGTCTACCTCTGCATCTCTATACAGGGATGCAGGATGCAGGATGCATATGCAGCTGGCCTTGGCAGAAGTAGTCAGTATATGGAGGTAACAAGAAATACTCAAGCTTTCATGCAGAATCCTCCACATGGCTCTGCCAAACCTGCTTTTTACACACAGACATTTCTGTGTTCTCACATACACATCACTGAAATAGTGTACTTTGGTACCCAAATGGATCAGCTCAGTATCTAGAAAAATGCATATTTCTCTTTATGAGATGTTCTCTTCCTTTGCACCAGCCCAAACCTCTCTGACCCTCCTTTACCCCTGCAGCATCCAGCATAGAAGACTGTCCTCTCCAGCACTGTTCCCACCCACATGGAGCCAAATCGCATCCAAACCCATGTGCTTCGCTCCCTACCTGAGGATCCCATCCGCATCCCAGCGCAGCCAGGACTGGAGCACTCTGCCTTCCCGACCTGCAGCTGACGGCTCTCCCTCCCTCTCCCCCCTCACTCCCAGCCCGAAGCATGCCGCAGCCTGTACTCACACAGCCTGGATGAGAAAGCTCAGCTGCTGATCCCTGAGCCTGCTCCCAGATTCCTCGACCGAGTGACCGCGCTCCTCAGCGCTCAGCCCGGAGCAGGGATGAAACAGGAACCAGACCTCTTTGGTTTACTTTTACATTGACGTCAGTGTCTTTTCTAGCCTCCACGGCTCATTTTGGTCAAAGGATGTCTTCAGGGGGGAGGGAAAGGGTTGGAAAGGGAGAGGAGTCAGGATGAGTTGGAGATGAGTTCTTGTGACGTGGGAGGTTTTAGGTGGTAATGATGGAAAAAGGAGCCCTGGGTGTGGATCATCACCTGGACATGAGTATGTTGGAGACCTGACCCATCAGGCTGAGAACACTGAGGCTGTTCAGCCTGGAGGAGAGCAGCTGCATGAAGACCTGAGAGCAGCTTCCAGTGTCTGAAGGGGGCTACAAGGATGCTGGAGAGGAGCTCTTCATCAGGGACTGGAGCGATAGGACAAGGGGTAACGGGTTCAAACTGAAACAGGGGAAGTTTAGATTGGATATAAGGAAGAAGTTCTTTTCTGTGAGGGTGGTGAGGCACTGGAATGGGTTGCCCAAGGAAGTTGTGAATGCTCCATCCCTGGTAGTGTTCAAGGCCAGGTTGGACAGAGCCTTGGGTAGCATGGTTTAGTGTGAGGTGTCCCTGCCCATGGCAGGGGGCTGGAACTGGATGATCTTAAGGTCTTTTCCAACCCAAACTATTCTGTGAGTTTTTGATTCTATCTGCACAGACATCTGCTTTCCACCTGTACCAGCACCCTGACTATGAGCACAAGCCCTTCCCTGACCTTTTGTGAATGAGCTACATGGGCCATGCAGTTGTAGATAAGTGCACACAAATATGCCTGTCTATGCATACAGATCAGCCTTTTACAGGCTTAAAGGTCACAGCATTTAGTATTTAGATCCAAGGGCCTCAATAACTCACCTCTCCCTAGACACCTGTAAGGTTGAAGGAACTCCTGTTGAGATCTTGCTCTCTCAGGTTAAAGCTTTGATTTTATCCTGTTTTTTTTTTGCTGCATGGTGTGCACATCCATCCTCCATCCCTGTGCATCCACAGTGCATGGACATGTTTTTGGAGTGTGTAAAGGGCTGATGCTTGTGAAGGATTTGGAAAACACTGTCAGAAAGTGGAACCTGTGAGTCCCATGGCTAACGTCAAATCATTCAGAGCAGATTAATCACACCGGTGTTTAGGGCTTCTTTCTTGGTTGGGAGCAAAGCCAGCTTTCTTTGCATGGCCAAACAACTTCCAGGAATTCAAACGTAAGGCTTTCGTGTCCTAAATGCTGATAGTTTTGTGCTGTGTTTATTCCCTTGGGTAGTGTGATGTAAATGCTTGACCACTCTGATCTTAGATCGCCAGGTAAGGGCAAATACAGAGCTTGCCCCAGTGCTGTTGCACAACCACAATGAAATCTGTGCTCTCTCTGAGCCATGGATCACCCTCCTATGATGCATTTGTCCAGCTCTTAACACAACTGCTCTGTCATCCCTTATTAGACCATCTGTATGATACCTTGAAGCAAAGCGTTCGTTGTAACCTCTTAGCTGACAGTGATTTACTCTCAAGCACTGAGGTTATTATGTATGAATCCTGGCACCGGCACTCATAAACAGCCCCTACCACCTGGTGACATTGATGCAATTGGGCTGGTTGACCCTTGGAAGCTGGTACTAAAACCTTACAGGGAGCAGGGATTAGTCACAAGGAAGCATTATCTGGTACCACCGCAATGATTGGGCTCTACTGAAAACCAGTAGTAAGAAAATAGCTTTTTGACCTGAGTGTAGCATCACTGCAGAGAAAAAGAGACTCAGGAAGGGAAAGCTTTTAGTTTGTTCAGCACATTCATGGCAGAGCCAAGTAATAAGTCCTGCTTCTTGGCCATTGGATCCCACTCTCTCCATCATAAATAATGCTGAAGTCTCAAAGATTCCCAATGTTCTTGTCAGAACCAATACATTGTTCATGGCTGAAGAAAGACAGAGTCTTATAAAAACCAGAAAAAGAGGTCCTCGTAAATCACCGTGTCTATACTTAGAAATGTGTTAAAGCTGAGCTCCTTTTCAGAGCACATAAAGTATATTTTTTTTTTCCTTTTTTCCGAGTTGAAAAATCCATCCAAAGGTCAGTCAGAAACAGGAATAAAACTGTCTTTGAAATCTCAAGCTGCTGTAATAGCATTGTTGGCAGTGAATGATAAACTCGAGCAGTTGAGGTTTACATGGCACATGAAGAGAACACGTATTTGTCTATACGTTAAATGACCCAGCACTGGCCCTTTTGCATGTCTCCTCCTGACCTATCACACTATTTATAGATTTTCACTACAAAAGGACCTCCTGAACACGAGAAGGAAAACCAAGTAGTTGTGAAGAAACCATCACAGTGGAGCAGTGCTCATAAGCCATCATTCCTGGGCAGGAGGCCAGTTTTAGCGATAACCTCCCAGGTAGCAAGGATGTCAACTCTTCATTTATCTGGCAGGGACTTTTCCAGTCTTTTGGAGGGTGTGAAGGGTTGTTCAAAGGGGTCTTGTGGTAATGAAGGTGTTGGATTGAAAGGGAATTGTGGCATGTCCTGAGTAGGGCTCTAGAGATGTCTGGGGAATGAGGTCTTCTAACCGCTACACAGACTATACCTGACTGAAGGGACTTAAAAGCCATGTATATAGACCTCTCAATTTGAGTTAAAAGCCAAAGCAGTCTTTGATGGTGGCAACACCCAAGGATGGATGAGATTTGGGGTCTCTTTGTCACGCCTCATAGATAGAAAGCTCTTAGCGGAGACCTGTATTGCACTCCTTGCTCTGTTAACTCTGGAGAAGTATATTCTTCTTATATTCATGGAGACAGCCACGGAATATCTTCCATTACCCTGGCTATGTAGCTGCACAATAATGTGCCCTGTCTGTACAGGGAGTCCTAGTGGAAACTGAAAGATCTTCTATAGACGTGAATATGAAGGCCTCATCCCTGGATATTTTAACTTGGAAACTGAGTCAGGTGATGGATTTGAACACCCTGGTGCGCAAGAAGGACTTTAAATGGAGATCTGCAAGGGGGGAAACGGGTTACCATCTCCCTCCTGCAGGGTAGACTTGGCTGCTCCTTTCCTTTAGGATGTCCTGGTGTGTGTTCAGCAGCTCTTGGCCCTGAATGAGAGGTACCTTTTCCCAGCTTCCCCATTCTTCCAGTGCAGGAATGCAGGCAGCGTCACACTTGTAAGGCTTCAAGCTGCTGGGGAGCCTTTTGAGGTACTTCGATGAGCTGATGAGCGCTGGCTTTCCAAGTCCACACTGTGTAGAGGAGCACAAAGCATCTGGGACAGTGTAGATTTTAACTTGGCACATATCTGAGGAGCTTTCTAGGGTGGAATGAAGTATGCCTTGCAGTTCTGAGTGCTGGGAGCAAAGGTGGCACGTGTAGGCTGCAGGAGAATGGCTCTGTGCTTTGAAGATACGAACATCCAAGGCATCCTGGGGAGAGTGAGAGCAGACAGCACTCCACAAACAGCAGAGGAGTCTCCAAAAGTGGACATGCAGAGGTAGAGCCCAACAAGGGCTCAGCACTTCATGTTGCCAACAGAATCCCTCTCACCCACCACGGGAGGACACACCACTCCAGAACCCTTATGAGCATTGTATCACAGGTTGGAAGGGACCTCAAGGATCATCTGCTCCAACCCTTCTTTGCAAAACCAGTCTAGATAAGACAGCCCAGCACCCTGTCCTGTACATGAAGCCTTTAAACCACTGAGGTTGTTAAAGAAAGGAACATCTGTCTATGGCTCCATTCTGTGGGTTTTAATTGACAAAACAGTGCACCCTCTGACTGCCCATCAATGAATCCCACTCATGGTCCTCTGACTTTGTTTTCTGTGGTTCTGCAATTAGGTTCTGCTAACTTGGCCTCTGCTTGCTATTTAGTTGCCTGGACTCCCACGTGCCTTAACTGGGTGCTGAAGGACAACTCTGATGTCTCACAGGCAACTCCAGTGTTTGTGTGCCACCAACCACACTGAACCCAAGCACCCTCTCCCAAGCTGAGTGGCCATTGGCTTTGTCACTTGGCCAATTGATCAGTTGAGGGATGAAACGGGTCAGATTTCAGACTCTTTCACCTTCATTTAAATCCTTGAGCAATGCCTTATCTGTGTGATGTGGGGTGTGTGTTGGTGGGACTAAGGCAAGAGAAACTGGTGGAGATCCTTTAGCTGCAATGCTGCCCCAAACATTAACCTCGTAGGGAGAACTCCACAGCAGAGTTTGCAGGAATGAGGGAGTGAAGCAGTGAGTGGATTTGTCCATGAAGACATTTCTATGCTGGCAATGCAGGGTAAATAACATCTGGGAACACACAAAGCTCCCATAATGCCCTAACCACCTCCTGTGCTTTCAAATGTGTTTTTTCCTCTTGCCTCACAAAAGCAGCTTTTTGTGAATGAGAGCTTATCCATCAATGAGGGAAACAATGGCCCATAAAGACATAATGGTTCATTTGGAGCTCTGCCAGGGGTTATTACTGGTGCACATTCACCTCAGCTGAAGGTTGCATTCAGAGGCTGTGCTTTCCTTGCTGTGCTGCTCATAGACCTCTGTGAAAGGGGGTTCAGGGTGAGGATGTGGGAATTCAGGTTGAGCTGACTTTGCTGAGAGCTTTTCCTTTCCTTCCTTTCCCATTTTGCAGAAGTTTAGGTGTCAGACTAATATATACAAGGAATTATTTATATATAAGGAATATATACAAGGAATATATTAACAAAATGAACACATGGCAGCAGTTACCTGCATATTTTTTTCCCTTTCTTACTGAAGAAGGAAGCTGCAACCAATCTGCATCTTTTCTATGATCTGGGCATAGCTCCAGTACTCTTTAATCTGTATCTACAACAGCATTTTGCTATATGAACATACAGGACTGCAGTGCCACTACATAAGCAGCGTATATGGTGGAGTAGGCTGGTCTCATGTGCTGTGTAACGGCGTGTCTCCAGCTTTCTGTTGTGTAGGAATATGCATTCCCTCCCTTCTAGGCTTGCCACAGTAAATAGAGCCCTGAGAAATCACCCTTCTAACACCAATAAAATCTGTTATTTTAAAGCTTTTAAAGCAGTCTGTTTTGGAGCTATTTCTGGGCGCTCTGTCCTGTGTAAAATTCCATGCCCATTTCAAATGCCCTCCCTACATTTCTTCCATCGTCTTGAGCTTCCATTAGGGCTAAAATTAAGACTGAAAATAAAACCTCAACAACAATGTCCTGTACTGCCCAAAGTGTCTCAGACAAACTGGCAGAGCGCAGTGATTTCAAGGCTCAGTGGCCCAACCTTCAGAGCCCTTAAGGTCTAACTTTCCATTAGTCAACAGGACAACTCATGTAGGTCCTAGTTCAGTTGACCAGAGAAGGACAGAAATGTCTGATTTGCACATGGCAGATCGTCTGATACTTGGGAATTTCTATGGTTTAACCTTTGATGGAGTTGGCAGTGTTCAAGGCCAGGTTGGACAGAGCCTTGTGTGACCTGGTCTAGTGTGAGGTGTCCCTGCCCATGGCTGGGGGTTGGAACTGGATGATCTTAAGGTTCTTTCCAACCCAAATGATTCTATGATCCTATGACTCCATGGTTGGGATCTTGAGGGAACTACCTGCTCCTGTCCTTGCAGTGCAATAGGATGGGTGCCCTGCAGCACAGCAGCAATGCCAGCACTGTCTGGGCTGGTGTGCAGAGCTGTTCCCAACCTTGACAAGAGTTACCATAAGCTGTGCGCCATGGGAACACCAGTTTGATGCAAAGTTGGCCATCTACGTGATGCACCTTGGCTACTTGAAGTGAGTTAGACAAGTAGACAGCATTTCATATGTGGGTATGAAACCAGCACTGACCATGGTAATATGTGAAATTTGACATTAGAGGGATTTATCTATCCCAGAGCAGAAAAAGGTGGGGGGAAAAAAATAGTGATTCCCTTTAATTTCCAGCTTCACTAATTCAAGCACTGCCTGTCCTGTTCTGTTAAGTGTGTCCTCGCTGTCTCTTGGCCAGTTTGCTCTAAGGGTGTACTGAACTCTAAGATTTGTGGCTGGAATGAGCTGAGATATTTGGAAAGAAAATAACAGGCTTGTTTTATGTAAAGTAATACAGCCAATGGAGGCATAGCCAGGGCGTTATTAGGCTTAAGCCAGACTGCTGGTGTTAGGTAGACTCCTATCGAATCTTACTTTGTTGATGAGCAACAATTTGGACATTAATGATGGAATCGAAGGATTTAATCTTTTGCTCAGGGGGACCTTATCACTCCCGACAACTGCCTGAAAGCAGGTTGTAGTGAGGTGGTGTCCGTCTCTTCTCCCAAGTATCAAACAATAGGACAAGAGGAAATGGCCTCAAGCTGCAGCAGGGGAGGTTTAGTTGGAGATGAACAATTCCTTCCCCAAAGGGTGCTCAGGCATTGGAACAGGCTGCCCAGGGCAGTGCTGCAGTCACCATCCCTGCAAGCGTTCACGGTGTAGATGAGGCCCCCATTGACATGGGTTAGTGGTGGCCTTGGCAGTGCTGGGGAACAGACGAGCTTAAAGGTCTTTTCCAACCCAGTTGAATCTATTATTCTATGATTCTGTCTGCACCAGGCAAATGCTGGAGTCGCTTCCTGGGAACTGACTCAGAGAAGTGATGTGAAAGGGTCTTGGAAAAATGAAACATTCCTTAATCCCAGTCTGGACCAGTTCCCCAAAGAGCCTTTTTGCACAAAAGGAGCGTGGGAGCTCATGTGTGCTAGGAAGGTCATGGTGGGTGAAGCTGGACTGGTCCTTGCTGGACTTAGCATTGGTTGGAGATGACCTCAATGCTACGCTGAGTCCATTGTTGGTAAGGACTCACTCGCATGAGTCACCACCCTTCTGAGCTCTTTTTGGGTGTGCACTTGGTCTCTAACATCACCATCTGTACCAGCCTGTTGGAGGGGCTGCATTGTGTAAGCTTGGCTGATACAGCCTAAAGAGAAAGCGCCAAGCTCCCTTCTTGGGACCTACTTACATAGCGAGTGTTATCCATCAAATTGCCTTCAGCCTCAAGCCCATCAAGAAGATGTATTAACACAAAAAGAAGCAGTGAAACATTTAAGGAATAGGTTGTTCCTTGGTATATTTTATAGCTTGTTAATTTGCACTCTACGAAGCCATTCTGTGTGCTTCAGCAATGAGGCCAAGGTCTTATCCTTTAGGAGGTTACTAGAAGCAGGTACTCATTTCATTCCTGGAAGTGATTACAGGCCTGTTATTGATTTGTTCCTTTTCTTATTGATTTGTGATTACAGGCCTGTTATTGATTTGTTCCTTTGTTCCTCCTGATTTGGCTTTGGGAGTGGTTGGCAAAGGATAGTGGATGTAGAAATGGGGGGAAGAAATAGATCTCAGCAACTCCTTGAATCATAGAATACAGGTTGGAAGGAACCTCAGTTTTAATTGTGTGGACCACAAATCAACAGGGAACTGATGTTGCTTGTCTTTGGCTGCCAGCGCAAACCTGAGTCAAAGCCATGTCAAGCACTGACAAACAAATGCGTGTTGTCCTGCCATTATGTGCTGTTATGGGAAATAGCCTCTGGTTCTGAGGCCTTCCAAGGTTACTTCTGACCACTTTGGGTGGGACACGATGATATAAGCATGCCCTCCCGTTTAGATTATATATTGCTTTTTATGTCTTTGATGTAATTAGGACTATTCTGACACAATATTTGGAAAGAGTCTGTATTTGCAAGTGATGTTCTGATCTGCTTTGTTCTTACTTTCAGTTCATTACTTCTTAGTCAAAAGGACTCCTAAATCTCCTTTGGTCTTAAAAGTGCTGTAACTGCATCTGTGACCCCTTCCTGTGATAGTTTAGTAAATGCATCTGGCAAGCAAACGGGCAGGTCCCCTTCACAGCAGCTCCTTGAGACATGACGATGTGAAGAGATGCATCTCTCATCTATGAGATGGGCATTGTGTGTGGGGATGTGGATAGACTAGCATAAAATAGCTTGCTATTACAGAGGTAGAACCATATCCATGTGGGATCTGTCTAAACTGACCCGAAGGGCAGAGACTACAAGCAATGTCTTTTTGTTGTGCAGTTCATGTTGTTATGCTGAAGAGTCTCCTAGTTTGCAGTGGACAGGATACATGGGAATTGTCAGGCATCTTCTGCCAGTGCTGGGCAGGATGAAGTGCATGCAACAGAGCAAGGTGGAAGCTTTTCAGAGAAAGGAAAATATCTGGAGACCTTCACTTGCAACCAGGCTAGAAAGACCAAGTGCTGGATAGACAGAATCTGACCAGCTGCTGGATCATCTATTGAACAGGGACAAAAGACAGGAGGGATTGAGGTACAACCTTCCCTGGGGTACCTGCAAGGGCAGATGTGGACTCAGTCAAAGAGTCAGAGGGATAACCAAGCATGGAGCCCAGTGGTACTGGATGTGTTTGCAGCAGAACCAGCTCACCCTGCTCCTTTACAGGTATCCCTGTTGCTCTTCCCTCTCCCTCCTATGGATCCCTATAGTTATTTACCAGCCCTAACATTAGCAGAGCACACACTGGCATGGCTGCATGACCACTGAAGGAGATCCTACTCACCTGAGTGTGCAGATGAGGACCTGCTTACTCCAAAGGGAGAATGGAAGGAGGCAGTTACTACCTGTGGCTTGATGCTTATCATCTCCTTGCTTGCCTTTGGTGGTTCAGCAGAGATGAGGTGTTCTCACAAAGAGTCTAGAAAACATCATGATCCTGGGGATATGGGAATGTCTGTGGAGAGCAGAGAGTGATGTTCCCAGCTTCAGGCTGTGCTTGCATTGGACCTTATGTTTCTTTGACTGGGTTTTGTTCTCTGGCCAATGCATTTACTGCAGAACGCTGCTGCAAGGGCAGCATACCAAGTGCTTCACTCATCACTTGCTTTGCTCCTTATGGGTTCCCTGTCCAGTACAATTGGGGTGATTGACTAACATGAGGTCATCTGCTGTAGATAAAGCGGAGGAGTGCAAATCCCATCATTTCACATATGGAAAACAGATTTCTGTGGAAGGCAAGCTACTGACCAGTCCCAAATCAGTCCCAAAGCCAGTCTCTTACCTACCTTCCACGGATAAAGTCCTCATCTCTGAAGGAGGCCAAGTGTGGTGCATGTTGCCTCTCCCTCCATCCATCAATCCTGCTTTGGCCTGAAGAAAGAAAACTGATAACCTTTTCCAGAGTACTAAAGGGAACAATCTGAATGGCTGGAGGATGAGTCAGGTTTGGATGGCTTCCCCACGGGCAGGTTGGCAGCTGGCCTAGCACCCTTGCAAAATGATTAAGCAGCTCTGTCTGATCACAGCTAGCGGGGAAAGAGCTCTTCTCAGAGCATCTTGTCTTTCCAGGCTGGAGCCAACCGTGCTTTTCACGGCTGAAGGTATTTGGAGGGGGAATATCTGGTGTCAAGTGCAATGTCCCTGACAGTTTCATTTGTGGATGGGGGTTCATGTGCTTGAGGAGAAGGAAGCCTTGACAGTGGCTTTGGGGAGCTTTGGGTAAGATGTTTTCTGTGGTTTCCCTCATCACTTGTCTGTGCATTTTGTACCACTGAGAGCTGTGATTTCTGGCCCTCTACTCTGAGATCAGTGGGAGTTTTGCTATGGACACTAAGGGAAGGAAGAACTGCCCAACAACCAATTGCCATGAGCTGACCCCACAAATCAAACAGAGATGCTGGGTTTGGATGTATAGGATATGGTCAGGCATGGTCAGGCTCCACTTTCCCAAACAGGGGCATTTAGTGGTATTTGACATGCCCTTAGGAATATTACCTCATCAGTTGGTTCAAGTCACAGACCTTGTGCAGCTCCTGGGGGGGTCAGATCTTCCATCCCCAGATGGACCCCTCCTTGGCATAAGACACTTTTGGAGTTTGGAGCTTGCATAGGCTCTGGGCTGGAGGGCAGTGGCACAGGTAGAGGGAGACAGTGGTTTTGATATGGAAAGTAGATCTTGACCCCAGTTGTGAACGCTGAACTAACACACAGACTCATCCTCTGAGATTGAGTGTCCCGATACCTCAACATGACTCTCCTGGTCTCTTCCCTGTTAGGGAATCTGGAGCAGGATACTCTAATTTTCCATGGGTAGGGGTTGTATTTAGGGAATGCCAGATGTATCTTTTCAGTATGCAGTGTTATCCAGCTTAACACCCCTCCTGACTGGAAGGCAAGGACTAGGCGCTCATGTCATGGGCCAGTACTTGCCCATTGGACTCCTTTTTCCTCACTTTATATCTTCCACCTTCAAAGGGACTGATCCTTTGGGTTTAAGAACTCCCAGGAGTTGTGTGAGATAGGAACTGCAGCAAACTCAAGCTATAAAACCAGTTCTTCTCCACTTAGCCCTTCCTGTGTAACTTCCATGGTCCTAGTACCTATGGTGGAATTTATCCCACCAGCTCCAGGGTGAGACCCAGACATGTAGGAGTCTCCATGTCCATGTATGCACATGTACTAGGTGAGAGCTCCCATTATACCCTATGGAGAGCTAGTTAACAAAGACCAGCCAGAAAGGTCTTGATTCCGTTGCTCCTAGCACTGTGTGAGATGCTTTCCAGCATCCCAGTTGGCCTCCAGCTGCATGGTTTTTCCAAAGCCCTTCTGCATGTTGTCCTAAACTTTCCACCTCTCTAAAACATTCTCATCCCCAAGAAACAGGGAATAAAAAAGATTCTAAGGCTCTAAGAAGCAAAAGGACAGCACAGCCTGATCTGCTTGTCCCCTTCTTTCCCCAGCTCTTCCAAGGGAACGCCGTGGCCCGTCCTTCTGCGGTGCTTTGTGACACCAGTTTCTCCGAAGGCAGCACAACCGCAGGGCAGAGGCGAGGCACATTCCTGATAGGACCAAGATAGCTTTTTCCCATAGCTCCGAGGCAGTGGGAACGGGGCCTTTTTCAAAGGGCTGCTGTGCCTGAAGTTAAAATAACAGCAGGAACAGAGTGGGAGATCCGAGAGGGATTATGGTTCTTGGGGCTCGATTCCTTCCAGTTAAAGGAGAGAAGATGACAAAAGGATGCACTTGGGGAGCTTCCAAAATACTTCCGTGACCACTTTGATATCTCTTTGGTCCCAGAGCGCTACAGGAATAAATCTGCCCGATTCCAGCTTGTACAATCTGAGCCGCAGCTTTGTTTATACTAATGGGGATTACCCAGGCCTGTGGTTTTGTTGTTGTTTCCAAGAGATTTCTCTTGTTGTTGGGGTAGAAGAATCCCTCTTCCTACCCCCCGAATGCAAGAACAATATTGATATAAGGTCTAAAGCACTTATCAGATGGGCTGAGTGTTGTTTTACAGCTCCGAAGCCTCAAGCTGTCTTTGTCCCTCTGGTTTTTCCACAAGTTTACAAGCCATGGAAAATCTTGTCTGTTTTCAAGCTATAAATCTCCATCGGCTTCAGAATTGCATCTCATGAGAAAATAAATAGACGGGTACACTGGGGTCACGATGGTGTTGTAGGTGACAATCTTAGAAGCTTTCACAATGGAGCCCTGTAAGAGTAAGGAAAGGGAAAAGTGGCTCCTTATTATTTTAAAGCTGTATCTTGAAAAACAGGATCTGGTGCCAGGACAGTTTATTTTGGTTAGAGCCAAGTTGTGCTGCAATTCCCTGGAGGCAAGACTGAACTTGAGGGCACGGAGCAGGAGAGACACATTGAGAGGCTGAGTGTTTAATCAGGACTGCCTGATTGTCAGTGCTCAGGAGCATCAGCAACAGAGTTGGATGAGGTGGGAAACGTTCCCTTCTCTGCACATGCCCAGACAGATATAGGCAATGAGGAACACTGCGGGCGTAAATCACAGCTGAACTCATGGTGCCCAACAGCTTGATGACAGCCTTGTAGCGTTTTGGCTTCATGAGTCCCACTATGACTGGAGATAAGATGCATAGGCTATGTCTACACCAGTAAATTATACAGGAGCATCCCAGGGACCTGAATATGATCTATACACGTAACTTGGATGGACTGCACGCAGGGACTGGGGGAGCAAAGTCCCTCCCACTGTAAGAGAAGGTCACGTTTGTGACCACCTGAGGAACTTGAACATATATAAGTCCATGGGACCTGTCAAGATGCATCCTAGAGTTCTGAGGGAAAAGGCTGATGTAGTTACCAAGCCACTGTCCATGATGTTTGAAAAGCCATGGCAGTGAGGTGAAGTCCCTGGTGAATGGAAAAAGGGAAACAGTGCACCCCTTTTTAGCAAGGGTAGCAAGGAGGACACTGGGAACTACCAACCTGGAAAGATCGTGTAACAGATCCTCCTAGAAGCTATGTTAAGGCACATGGAGAACAGAGAGGTGACTCAAGACAGCCAGCATGGCTTCACTAAGGCCAAGTCCTGCCTGATCAACCTTGTGTCTTTCTATAATGGAGTGGCTACATCAGTAGACAAGGGAAGGGCTACAGATGTCATCTATCTGGGCTTCTGTAAGGCCTTTGACACAGTCCCCCACAACATCCTTCTCTCTAAATTAGTGAGATATGGATTTGACGGGTGGACTATCAGTGGATAAGGAATTTGATGGATGGTTACGTCCAAAGAGTAGTGGTCGATGGCTCAATGTCCAGATGGAGATCAGTGGTGAGTAGTGTCCCTCAGAGGTCTGACTGGGACCAAGAATGTTTCATATCTTCATCAATGTCATAGACAGTGGGATCAAGTACACTGTCAGCAAGTTTACAGACATCAAGCTGAGTGGTGCAGTCAACCTGACTAAGGGAAGGGATGCCATTCGGAGAGACCTGGACAAGCTTGAGAAGTGGGCCCATGTGGACCTCATGAGGTTCAATGAGGCCAAGTGCAAGGTCCTGCACCTGGGTCAGTATTTTATGATTCTATCCCCACTGTTCTATGATTCCATGAACTTAAACACAAGCTTACAGGGTCTGGTTGTGGTTTGGTCACATTACAACACTGTTTGGCATTGCTGTGGGTTTCACCCTGCAGGGATGGACCTATCCACTGTCAAGGAAGCAATGGAGGAGTCCAACCATGGCTGCAAATAAATACCAGAACAGATGGTAATGTAATAATTCAGGTTGGAATGGAGCTCTGCAGCCTCTGCTCCATTCTCCTGGCTCAGAGCAGCATCACGGACATCCAGGGATGCTGGGTGTTTGTTTTGTGGTGAAACACCAAGATGCCTTATCACATGCACACCTTGGGGAACTTAACATGGCAAAGTGAGGCTGTTCGTGGTATCCTGGGACATAGACAGTCACCTCCAGTCAAACTACTGCTTCCTAACAGCCCCCTCAGGGAAAGGGTCATGTCAGTGGATGGGCATTTTCCCTTTACTTGTCCTTTCATTGCTGGAGAAGGGCCTGAAGAACTGGGAATTGAGAAAGGAACAAACTGTCCCTGACCAGTGACTGGGATATTTGGTTTTAATCTCATTCAAACGACAGGAACAGGGGCATTTTCTAGTTGCTGTGTGCTACCCAGCTTAGGGTGGATGGATGTCTCCTCTGTGCTTACAAGGGAATTGAAGCTTTTTGGTCTGCATCTACACACATTGTATGAGATCAGAATAAACACATACGAATTATTGCCTCCAAGTGCTCTCCCTGCCTCCAATACTTGTGCATTAAAGGTCTTTCAAGCTGCATATCAGTTCTACATCTTTAACCTTTGTATTGTTTGTCTTTATCACCTACTGTCCTGTTGACTTAAGCAATTTTTAGTGGCAAGGGTTTGTGCAGTTTGAGCACACATTACAGGAAGAACTGCCCTGCATTTGCTTCGAAGCTTCCTTGTGATGGTTTGATAAAAGGCCTAGATTCTGTGTTAGAGTAGATAACGAAAACTCAGTCTCCCTTCCCTTCCTGTGCTTTTCATGGTTTTATAAATCTCTGTCATCCCTCCTATTGCTCATCTTTCTTTCCAGCCTGAAAAATCCTGGCGTGCAATTCATTCCTAACTTTCAGCTTGCCGAAACCCGAGATGATGTTTTCATGGTGCTTCCAAACCAAGATCCTTTTTTCAGCCCAACATTTCAAGCTGCATCTTGAAACACCGCCTAAGCCGTTTCCGATCCTTCCCATATGGAACAAGCAGCACAGCTTGATGCTTAGAGAAGCTCAATATTCCATACAGAGAGATGTGATAGTTGCATGAAGAAACACATGTCATCTGAAATAAAAGTCAATGGGAACATGTGGCTATTGAATGTGAGCAGCAGAAGCAATAATCACCCAAGCCCCATGAGATTACATGTCATCACCTCCTTGTTCACCTGCCAGGGACATGGAAAAGGAGCAGCAATGCAGGGAGGCAACATGGACTGTTGGGTTTGAAATCACAGCCAGGGCTTTGGAGCAAAATCTCTGCAACTGCAAACCCCATCTGTGCATGTGGGAGCTGCAAACAGGAGCCATCGTGGTTAAACATCCCTGTTCCTTCCAGGAATGGGGCTGTGCAACCAGGGCCCTGGGGACTTCTGCAGTGGGTTCCATCCCCTTGCAGTCCCCTGGGGATTTGACAAGCTGGTTTTGCATGGAAAGGGAGGAGAGTTCATCCTACTGGAAAGCAGGAGGGATGAACCCATCTCAAAGTCACCCTGGAAAATGTCAGAGGTGGCGAAACAGAAAGAGATGAGGGAGAAATTGCAAAAACCCTCAGCTCATTTTATGCTTTGGATCAGGAACAAGCAGGGTCCGTTTTTCCCTTGCTCCAACTGAGTTTTCTCTTTACAATGTTCGCAATGGTCCCCTGACCTAGAGGGATTGTGACTGGGTGTTGTGCCTGCCATAGGTGGGTTGGAAGGGATGTGGGACAGCTGTTCAGTGATCCCATCCTGCTGGGCTTTTGTGCCCACTTGCTGGGTGCTCTTCTCCAGTCCAATCTGTTTGGAAAGGGCTGGTTTTCCTTTCCCGGAATTCCTGACCAGCTCATTCCTACCCCACTCTTGTTTGTCCTTTCATAGAATCATAGAACCCCAGACTGGTTTGGTTGGAAGGGACCTTAAAGCTCATCCAGTTCCAACCCCTGCCACGGGCAGGGACACCTTCCACTAGAGCAGCTTGCTTCAAGCCCCATCCAACCTGGCCTTGATTCATGTTCCTTTGCTTCTCTTCTGTGTTCAGGACAATCAGTTGTTTGGAGAGACCCGCAGTGTCTGAAGTTCTGCCTCATCTCATCTTTCCTCCACAGGCTCTGCTGTCCCAGGAGGGTTTTCCTTCCCATCGCCTTCTCACAAGGCAGAAGATTTTTTCCTAGGAATTGCCTTCCTGACACGGCCATTCCCATTTATCCGCATCTGCTCTGTCGTTGTTTCCCTGCTAGCAAAGGGAGCATTTCTGAGCTGGCTGCCACAGCCAGGTCTCGCATACCCCTGTATGGAAACTGATGGATAAGAAAGGGCTGCGGAGAAGACAGGTTGTCATTACAGAGCAAACTCTGCCCATCAAGGACACAGGCAGTAAGAAGTGCATGGATTATTTGCTCAGAGAGTTGGCAACTGCACTCCTGGCTGTGATTTATTTTGTTATATTATATTATATTATATTATATTATATTATATTATATTATATTATATTATATTATATTATATTATAATTATTTTATTATTTTACTTTAAATTTATTTAAGCTTAATTCGATTTTGTTTTATTTTATTAGATTTTTTTCTCTCTAAATAAATCCTCAGCCTTTCTTCTTTTTTTTTCTTTTTCTAAACAGGGAGAGCTTCACCTCCCAACATAAACCAAAAAATTCTGCTTTTGCTGCAACTGGACAATAATGAACTTTTCAGTCAGTATTAAACATCTATGGGGCTGGCTGGTCCATAGGAGCAGAATGGGACAAAGGAAGGATGATGGGGAAAGCCAAACTTTCTGACTCAAAACAAGGAGTGAGCTGAGAGACAAGGTCTCCTTGGACACCACTGCCAGGGTAAGAGGAGGATTTGCAAAGCGCAGGGATTGTATTTCTGAGGATTTGGTCCCCTTTGAGGGGATGTGGGTTTGATACGGTGGAGGAATCACCAGGTTTGGTCCATCTTAACCTGTATATAGAATCATAGAATAGTTAGGGTTGGAAAGGACCTTAAGATCATCCACTTCCAACCCCCCTGCCATGGGCAGGGACACCTCACACTAAACCATGTCACCCAAGGCTCTGTCCACCCTGGCCTATGACTGCTGGATCTGTAGCATGTGTAACAGCACAGGGATGCTGGAGATAGCTGGTGTATCTGTGCTAAGGAAGGATGAGAGAATCAAGCAGATGGTATTCACCATGGGAAAGCATGTCCCATGGAGATAGATGGGAATGAAAATATTAGCCATAAAGTAAAGAGGCAGAAATTAACCATAAAGAAATAGGAAAAATATATAGGTTTTAATTACTTTTAAAAATACTTCTACTAAAATACTTTCACTAAAATTAATTTTTAATCACTCCGTTTTATCTTGTAAAAATGAAGGAGGAGCTCATTGCTTCAGTGGCTTGTGTGTGCTAGTGCCTGGAAACAGGAGCAGAAAGACGAGGGTGAGGACACACCATCTCCATGGTCCCTTATGGGTGCAGGTACATGGTGACAGCCTCCAGATCCATAAATGGTGGCTGCAAAGGGAAGGACCGCTGATGGGAAGAGATGGGCAGCCCTGTGGTGTGCCCCTGACATGAGGGAGCAGGGTGCTGGGGTCAAACACAAGCAGCTTGCTCAAGGAGGAGCTGGAGGGGACTATAAATAGTGTGTGTCGCAAATGCTTTCGTAGAAGTGGTCCCACCTCGGCACAAAGGGATGGACCCGGCGCCGTCTCAAGGGCTGCTCCCGCCCTATTTTTAGCCTGGCTTTGTAAGGAAATGGGCTCCTGTCCATCTCTCCCTGTGCTCTTCCCAGCTCCAGCTTTTCAGGCTCTTGGTCACCTGGAACTAAACATGATGATGGTTGGGGAGCCCAAAGAGAAAGTGTTTCTCAGCACTCAAGAGTGAATGCCCATGTTGAGAGCGGCTGCTCCACCAGAGCTCTTCACACGTGCTTTGATAGGCAGGGATGCATTGCCTGACCAACCTGCTGCATCTGCTCCATTATTTGGGGACACAGGAATGAGTAGGGGTTGCTACATGGTGAAGGGATGTGTGCTTGTGAGTGTGAATGGCATTTGTGATGACTCAGATGGAAGGGGATGGCGTGGGACAGGGGCACCCCAAGGAACTGTTGTGTGGGGAGCACCAGGAAGCATTCTCGGTCTGTGACCTTCTCCTGGAAGGGGACCAGGGGAACAAAGTGGTGGCAGAGCATATGAAAAGACACTTCTTGGTATTGACTTTCCCAGTGCAGGAAATGTGTGGAAATGCAAAGTTCCCATGTAAGGAAGGGCAGGAGAGGAGCCATGAATCACAGCAGGGCAGTGAGCTGGAGAAGCCCTGTAGGGCATCTTTGCTGGAGGGGTTGAACTGCAAGGAGCTGCAGCCATCCCAGAGCAGAACAAGGTATCTCTGACCTCCTTTGGCTTCCTTTTGCCTCCTCTGGTTTCCTTTTGCCTCCTCTCCTACTGAAGAGGCCACAAGGAGATGGGGAGTGAAGGTGTGGGAAGGGCAGAGCCCCTTGCACTCCCTTGGGTGGGACTATAAGGCCTGCCTGCTACTGGAGAGAGATGAAGGCTGCCAGGTTGTGTCCAGCATCAGTGAGCATGGTCCTGCTTCTTTGTGCATCCATCACCACAGGGTGGACATGTCCTAGGTCGCTGCCAGGCCAGGAGGAAGCTACCCTGAGAGACAGCATCAGCAATGGACACAGCCTCTCTTCAACCCTTTTACTTCCTTTACACTTGCATTGGGCTTGAGGTCCCAGCTTGGCCAGCCCTGACCTCAGTCACTGAATCCTTCAGTGGCCCCTGCTCACTGTAGGGTCCCCACAACCACCACTGTAACGTAGCAAACAACTGGTTTGCCTTTTGTGCTGGCCAGAGACTGCCTCTCTTCCCAAACCCTCTTTCCTGTTTGATCCCTCTCAGCCTGTCAATGCTAAAACCAGACTGCAAACCTTCAGAGTCATTGGCAGACCTTCTCCTGACTTCAGCAGCCTCAGGCTTTTGCATCATTGCTCAGTAAATTGCCCAAGACAGTTTTGGGAGGAACTGTTAAGGAAAAGCATCCTGTGGATGACCAGTGGCTGCCATCACATGTAAATCTCTGGATGCTCTCAATCACCACCTGTATTAACTCCAGATGTGCACAGATTGAACAACATGCTTGAGAAGCATCTACTGGCCTGGCAGAGGGAAGGAATTTCCCACAAATCCCCCCTTTTTGATTGATTTGTTCCTATCTTTCTGGACATAGCTCCTTTTTCACGAACCATGTGGGATTGCAATTGGAGGTGAAGGGACGTGGGGCAGGTTGATGGAATAGTGTATAGCAGCCTTTTATATGTTTCTGGGTACAACTGACATTGGAAAACCTCTCACCACTTGGAGAGGAGGAGCTCATGGGAAAGCAGTGACTCAAGAGGCCCCATTAAGTGCAATAGTAGATGTGCCAGAACCTTGTGACATGGGAATAGCATGGCAGGGTGGACCATGCCCCACACAGTGCCTAAATCCAGCTCTGGGTCAGGCTCTGAGAGTGAGACTGTCTCACTAAACCCAGTCCTGAGACCACACAAGGTCTATGCCACCATCAGCTCTGTGCAGAGCATCTTTGGAACCCAATGGTTTCCACTTGGGAAGAGTGTAGATGCTCTGGGTTGGGGCGCTGTATAACCAAAGAGTTGGATCCAGAAGGAACCAGCTGTTTCTGGTTCATGCTGGGGCACAGATTTGAGAGAAGGACTTGATTAGCACTGTTTTGGGAGCATGGTCCGTGTTAGGGCTTTGGGTCTTATCCATTCATGGCTGGGTTTCCTCTTAGCTGGTGTCAGGACCAGTGTGATGATGGCTGACCACTGGCTGCAAAACTACTTGGTAAGAAACCCAGATCTCACACTACATCCTCGGTTTGCAGTGAAGAGTGTTTCAGAGCATCTCACTTGCCACAAGCTGTGTTTGGCTAGGGAAGTCTATGGTTTTGATTTGAAGCCATCATGAACTGACAAATCCACCCCTTCCCGTACTGACTTGCCTTAGCGGTTTGTCATCCGTATTGTTAAAACATGCCCTTAGTTTTAATGTTGAATCTGTTTGGTTTCCTAAGTACGAGCCTGAGCCACGCTGTCATGCACTAAATCTCTCCTGCAGACACTCCAAAGGTCTATGCTGACCTTATCTCACTGTTCCTTTGCTGGTAGACAGCCAACCACTGGGGCAGAACCACTGATTTATCCTGGTGTAAATCACAGCACAAACACATCCCTAACCTAATTTTCCTTGGCCCAAATTACTGAGTACAGCTGCAACTACGTGGATGCAGTGGGTGACTTGTGAAACCTGGGCTGCTAAAAGGCCATGTGATGCTGTTATGACTACCATAATCACAGCATGACCTGTGTGGTGGGCACAAAGCCCCGTGCAAGCACTGGGGTAGGTGTCCAAATACACATGAGCATGTAGAGCTCTGGTACTCATTGACAGGTTTCTGTGTTGAATCCAGAACAGGTCTGGATGGGGAATTGCAGTCACTGCCCATGCTGCCATGTTTCTGCGTCTGCTTTTTTGGACTTACAATCATAGAATCATAGAATGGTTTGGGTTGTAAAGGACCTTAAGATCATTCAGTTCCAACCATGTGCAGGGATACCTCACACTAGACCATGTCACCCAAGGCTCTGTCCATCCTGGCCTTGAATACTGCTAGGGATTGAAGCATTCACAACTTCCTTGGGCAACCCATTCCAGTGCCTCAGCACCCTCACAGTAAAGAACTTCTTCCTTATATCTAACGTGAACTTCCCCTGTTTCAGTTTGAACCCATCACCCCTTGTCCTATTCCTACAGTCCCTGATGATGAGTCCCTTTCCTCACTGTGGTTTGCACTCTCCCCATATTCATCCAGCTGAGTCTTGCCCTCCAGCAAGCTGCACTGTATTTCTCAACCTCCTCCTTACCTGGTTGAGGAGCCAGGGCACATCCTGACTAAAAGCTGAGAACATGACACTGTGCTGCAGGTTCTGCCTCAGGTGGGTGGGTGCGAGCCAGATTTGCCCTGTTTTAAAGGCTGAACTTTCGTCACACGTTCAACACCCCCAGCTAAGCCTTTGATTTTAATTTGAATGGTATTTATTGCTGTTTTGCAAACCTGGGAATACCCATGGACCTGATGTTGTTTTCTCCTGCTGCAGATGCGGGGAGCTGGCTGCCAAGACAAATAAAAGTACTTCTTCATTAGGGACTGTAGTGATAGGACAAGGGCTGATGGGTTTAAACTGAAACAGGGGAAGTTTAGATTGGATATAAGGAAGAAGTTCTTTACTGTGAGGGTGGTGAGGCATTGGAATGGGTTGCCCAGGGATGTTGTGAATGCTCCATCCCTGGCAGTGTTCAAGGCCAGGTTGGACAGAGCCTTGGGTGACATGGTTTAGTGTGAGGTGTCCCTGCCCATGGCAGGGGGGTGGGATTGGGTTATTGTAAGTTCCTTTCCACCCCAAACCATTCTGTGACTCTATAATACTCATCCCCTACCCCACTATAACACAGGAGATGGAGTTAAGAGGCAGAAGCCTCCAGTTCGCAGCTTTCGAGTAGCTCGTTTGGAGCACTCTGGACGCTTACTTTGCACCCACTCTTATCTAAACACGCCTAAGCCCCAGCACGCTGCTTCAGCTGCACTGGCTTTACACTTCAGGCTGTTTTGAGAGTGAGTTTGTAAAGCCATTAACGTTGTTTAAACAGTTTAGCCACAGAATTACCCAGTGGTGCAATGCAGCTGCCAGAAACGAGACGCGAGGCTCCTCTGCGCCGCGCATCAAAGACACTCTGCCAAAGCACGTGGAGGCTGGAGGGTGCCAAACCCAGGGGTGATGGGGGAGTGAGAGCTGCTTTCTGCTGAGCGGGAAATGCCATCGAGTGTGGGTTGTAATTTCTTTTTATGAGCGGGTTTGGGGCCAAATCAGACCAACACAGACTTTTTTTTTTTCTCCTGATGTTTCCGGAGGACTGGAAGTCATCAGGGCCCTGGGCCACCTGACGCAGTTGGCTTCCCAGGGAGTCATAGAATCAACCAGGTAGGTAAAGACCTATAAGATCATCAAGTCTAATCCTTACCCCAGCACTGCCAAGGCCACAACTAACCCATAGAATCATAGAACAGTTTGGTTGGAAAGGACCTTAAGATTATCCAGTTAAAACCCCCCTGCCATGGGCAGGGACACCTCACACTAAACCATGTCACCCAAGGCTCTGTCCAACCTGGCCTTGAACACTGCCAGGGATGGAGCATTCACAGCCTCCCTGGGCAACCCATTCCAGTGCCTCACCACCCTCACAGTAAAGAACTTCTTCCTTATATCCAATCTAAACTTCCCCTGTTTCAGTTTGAACCCATCACCCCTTGTTCTATCACTACAGTCTCTAATGAAGAGTCCCTCCCCAGCATCCCTATAGGCCCCCTTCAGATACTGGAAGCTGCTCTGAGGTCTCTACGCAGCCTTCTCTTCTCCAGGCTGAACAGCCCCAACTTTCTCAGCCTGTCTTCATACGGGAGGTGCTCCAGTCCCCTGATCATCCCTGTGGCCTCCTCTGGACTTGTTCAACAGTTCCATGTCCTTTTTGTGTTGAAGACATGGCACTGAGGACCTCGTCTCAGTGAGAACACCTCCAGGGACAGTGACTCCAGCCCTGCCCTGGGCAGCCTGTTCCAATGCCTGAGGCCCCTCTGGGGAAGGAATTGTTCCTCAGCTCCATCTAAACCTGCCCTGGTGCAGCTTGAGACCATTTCTTCTTGTCCCATCCCTTGTTCCCTGGGAGAAAAGACTGACCCCACTTCTCTCCATCCTCCTGTCAGGCAGTTGTAGAGAGAGATAAGGTCCACCCTGAGCCTTCTCTTCTCCAGACTGAACCCCCCAGTCCCTCAGCCATTCCCCATCACACTTGTGCTCCAGGCCCTGCACCAGCTCCGTTGCCCTTCTCTGGCCCCACTTCAGCACCTCAATGTCTCTCCTGTAGTGAGGGGCCCAGCCTCTACTTCAGTTGGTATCTCCAGGGCCCAGGTTAGGGACATGTGGGGATATCAGGGGTTACAGGCAAAGCTTCCCATTCCCTGGACCTCATACAGACCTCACCAACATCATCTTCTCTTGGGCAACATCCCCCCAAGCCTCTAGTTTCCTCCACACTGAGGCAAAGTCATAGAATCATAGAATCAATGGTTTGGGTTGTAAAGGACCAAGATCATGTAGTTCCAACCCTCTGCCGTAGCCAGGGATGCCTCACACTTGACCATGTCCTTTTATAAGGCAGAAAAGGTTCAGGGGAAACATGCCCAAGAATTTGGGGAAAGACTCTGGAAACTGAGCTTTTTGCAGGTGATTAATTCCTCCAGGCTGAACCTGTGACAAAGTTCATGTATAGTGGTAAAGTCTGGGCCAGACTGGGTCACATTAGCTAGGACTTCAGTCTGAGTTACATTAGCTCTTAACCACCATGACAAGACATTCTTTTTGTCCTGATGAAACGATCATAAAGAGGACAAAACATAAAAGAATGGAGAAACAGAGGCACAGATGATGTCTCTGAGACTTCAAGGGTGTTTCTATCAAAAGTCAAGCTATGCTTCCATAGATCTGGGTGGTACATGTTGTTCAAGGCAGGATCTTTCATGCTCTGGTAACACAAGTAAGAACAACAGCCTACAAGGTGTCAACCTTGTCAAGTTGTCTGAATCAGGGCTTTTTATCCTTGCTTGTCTCATTCTCTTGGCTGATCTTTGAACAAGCCCCGAAATCTGCCCTTGTTCAGAACAAAACATTATCTTAAGTGTCATTATTCTTGCTTCTGAGTGCATTGCCTTAATAGGCTGTTTGATTGCTCTGAAACTCTCGGCCATGCAGCTGGGAGGAACAATGGACATTGTTTTATATTTAGACTGAGCCTTTAAAGCTGAAACAGGCAAAGATTCATAAGCTGCTGGAAGGGCTCAGACCATCAGCTCCCTCTGCTGACCTGCTCTGCAGAGAAGCAGTGCTGCCAAGCTTTAGGAGTCCTCAGGCTGGAAAAGTAAGGATTGAAGGGGCGTGTGACAATATCACTGCGGCAGCACGAAGGTGGAAGCTAAGGGGGATGGCTTTTCACAAGCCCTGCAATGCAAGAACTAGAGGACACCAAAAGAAGCTACCAAAGGTCAAGAAGAAGAGGTGATTGTTCACACTGTGTGACATAAAACCGTGGAGCACCTTGCTGCAGGAGACTGTGGATCTGGGATGTTTGTGTATGCTCAGAAAGAGATGGGAAAATTCCAGGAGGAAAGTTCACTGAAGACTTCAAAATGCACAGATCCCTTTTCTTACCTGGGAAATTCCCAACCCTTGTGCTGCTGAATGATGGGAAGTGTTTTAAGGAAATATTGTCATATATTTGTTGTAAGCCTATGTTATTTCTTGGGCGTCCACTGTTGGAGCAGGATGCTGACTCACGTAGCTTGTTCTCCCATTAGTCCCAAGGGATGCCTGAAGAGGTGATGTACACTCAGCTTGGTGCACTGGAGCTGGGGAATGAAAGCATTTAGATGGAGTCAAAGAAATCCTTGTTTTAGTGGGAAAATGGACGTGGAAAGATGCTGTTATTGTCTCAGCCTCTATGCTGAAGGGACTGACGTGGAGACGTCTACATCAAATGGAGATGTTGCAATAGCATCAAGGCTATACTGACCTCGGGTTCAGACGTCGCTAAGCAACCTGATGACTCATTATTTTTAATGTAATCCTTCTTTTTGAGCTAGCATGGACATAGGCTGACACAGCTGACATTCAGATGTACCCTTCTAAGACCAAGCAACCTGTATCGAACATGGTGATCGTGACCTGAATGGAGGTTCCAACACTAGTGAAGCCACTACAAGAATTAGGTGGGAAATAGAGCTTAAATAGTAGGAAGACCAAGTTGCAATGAACTCTTCTGAGCTCTGGAAATGAAGGGGTTATATTGGTATGGAATGGCATTGAGCTGGATGATGGTGATGCTTTTGAAAAGTGAGGGATGAAAAGGGAGAGCTGACCTCAAGTACAATTGTCTTGGGGTTTTCTGTCCCATTGAGGAGAATGGTAGTACTCTCGTGACAGTACAGAATCATAGAATAGTTAGGGTTGGAAAGGACCATAAGATCATCAAGTTCCAACCCGCCCTGCCATGGGCAGGGACACCTCACACTAAACCATGCTACCCAAGGCTCTGTCCAACCTGGCCTTGAACACTGCCAGGGATGGAGCATTCACAACCTCCCTGGGCAACCCATTCCAGTGCCTCACCACCCTCACAATAAAGAATTTCTTCCTGATATCCAATCTAAACTTCCCCTGTTTAAGTTTGAACCTGTTACCCCTTGTCCTATCACTACAGTCCCTAATGAAGAGTCCCTCCCCAGCAACCCTATAGGCCCCATTCAGATACTGGAAGGCTGCTATGGATCAGCAATTAGGTCTCTGTGGCCTTTTTGGGCTCTATCCCACTTCCCAAAACAACCCAAGAGCCCAAGAGCAGGCAAGATATATCTTGTTGTTCTTGTTCAGGGAAGAATCTGCCGTTTTCATTGTGGCCGGCCCCAGGATCGCTTTGTTTATCCATGGTGACATCAACCATGAGGATGACTTGAAGGAAGTTCAACTGGAATAACATTGTTTCCCTTTGAAGAACACTCAAGAAAAATGTTGATAAAGCCTTTGCTCAATGGCTTAGAACTCTGTTTATACAGGAGCTGGAGATGAACGCCTGTGAGTCCAGTGCCCTAATACGTCTGATGGACACAGCTCAGTGAGATGTGAACTCATGTAGCACCTGCCTCTCTATTTCATCATGAAAATTACCTCTTCTTGTTTCCACCAAAGGTTGTCAAGGCTTCCCTACTTAAAAAAAAATTATAAATTTGATATATGTCCAAGCCGATATTTGTATCTCCAAGTCTATCGTGCGCCAAGTACTCTGTAGGATTTTCAGGAAAGAGGTTTTGCACAAAGAGTGAGAAGTCATTTCTGCTCCCCCAGCCTAACTGCCTATGTGACGAGCCAGGAAAATGAAGAATAATTACCCTTATGGTGGGAGTATAGGCCAGACCATCCCATACCTTGAAGTATTGCATGGTGCTGACAGGCCAGCAGTCAGAGTTAGGTGGATAAAGCTCCTAGCAAAACAGACTATGGTACATGTCTACCTGCTTCCTGCCATGTTTCTCTGTTGCTTAATATGGAGGCTACTGAACAGACTGGGCTTTCTGTGGACATTCAGGATGCTTCATCATGTGAGCTGCCCAGAGGTGGAGATTCCAGCATCCTTGCCTAGCAAGCTGCCTTGGACCTGTTCCTTTTCCTGGGCAATAAAAAACCCAGAGCAAAGCTGTAGTTTGAAACAATACTCAGATACCACCCTCCCAGTTCTACCACTTTCATCTGCACAGTGTCAGCAGTATGGTGTAATCACAGAATCATAGAATGGTTTGGGTTGGAAAGGACCTTAAGATCAACCAGTTCCAACCCCCTGCCAGGGGCAGGGACACCTTCCACTAGACCAGGTTGCTCCAAGCCCCATCCAATCTGATCTTGAACACTTCCAGGGATGGAGCATTCACCACTTCTCTGGGCAGCCTGTGCCAGTGCCTCACCACCCTCACAGTAAAGAACTTCCTCCTTATATCTAACCTGAACTTCCCCTGTTTCAGTTTAAACCCATCACCCCTTGTCCTATAGATAACATATTTGGCCTCTGAAATCAATACAGAATGAGTAACCATGGAAAAACGATGCTATGTGGCAATGCTGGGAAGCTCCCAGCCCCATGCCTGACTTCCTTCCTCTGCCTCCTTGCTCTGGCATGACGGATTGGCAAGATCCATGTGTCTCTTGAGCACTACCTAACATGGGCACAAGGGACCTCCCCGCTGAGCAGAGCAGAGCCGTGGTGCTCAGCAGCTTGTTGATATATGTCCACTCTGCCCTGACCACCCACAAGCAGGCTGACGGCTTGTGGTGATGGGATGGGGTTAGCTCATGCAGAGCCTTTGCACATAGAAAGCTGACGTGGATGCACATTTATGGAAACTATGAATTTGCTGCTTTTCTTTGCCCTTTTTTTTTCCACAAGGCTTTTTTCTGCTGCCACTGAAAGCACTGGAAGTTTTGCTCTTGACAAAGTTAGGATCATGGTCTTCCTTTGAAAAGGAGTAGTCTCCATTTGTGGCTACAGTAGTATGAATCTACCAGGCACAGAGTAATTCCTTCTACTCTTGCTGCCTGTTCACTGTCCTCTGCTCTTCTCAGGGCTCAGGCAAATATCAGTTTTCCCCTTGGAAACAGTCACTTTGGGAAGGGCAAGGCACTGCATGGTCTGGACTGAAGACATGACTCACATCATTGCTGTTGTGGACAGCAGGCATCTGTCTTGGCTTGGGCAGGTTAGGTAGCACTATACGCTTCCTGTGATAGCTATCCCAGAACTATGTTGAGAAGTCTATGCTGGTGGGAGCTCTCTATAGCCAGCTCCTCTGGGGAGGTGCAGAGACCACAGCACTGTCATCTCCATCACTGGCAATAGGTCCAGACATCCCTGAGCTCAGTGCTTGCCTGGTGACCTGCTGTTCTGCTTGCCTTCCAGGAAATGATATGAGAAGGAGCACACAGCTTACATGGAGTCATTCCCGAGTGTGCCCCCAGCCTTTCCCATAAATACATTTCTCATTATCACTGATTATTGATCTGATTATATTACAGATTATCTCTATAACGGAGGAGCTACCAGTTCCCAAAGCCCACTCAGGAAGCCCAGGACATGGTCTAGCTGTGAAGTGCTGAGATCATGTGGATGTGGGAATAGAATGCCTTGCTTTTCCATCAGGAAGAACTCAGCACCCTCTTCCCAGGCCTTGGGTGGAGGGGTAGGGATGATGAATATAACCACACCAGGGCATGGAGGACATTCTCATTGTTGCCTTCAGCTGCATGATGTGGTTCTGTCCAAGCTGAACACACACAAATCCATCTGTATTGAAAAGGGTACGGAGAACCAGGAATGTCCTCAGGTCTTCACCACCTGTCTGGGCACCAGGTCTACATTTTCTTCATTCAACTTGGACAATCCTAATCTAATTGTCCTAATCCTAATCCTCCTTTTGATCAGTGGTCTTTCCAGACAGCCACACACTGGGTCCTTTTATCGCCTCTACTGTGGATGGTGGCCCTGTGGAAAGTGAAAAGGACTTCTCAAATGGGAACCAGTGATTGGACCAGAAGGAGAAAACCACCCATATGTACATTAAAAGGCTCCTTTATATCTTGTGCTGAGGTGACAAGGAGCAATTTTCTGGTCTGAAATTGGGCTGGATTGAGATGTTTGTTAATGACTCATGGAGCACTCTATAAAATGACATGAGGCAACACTCCTGCAGCAGAACCCATCCTATGGAACAGATTTAGGGAGTCCTGGCCAGGCTTCAAACCTCTCTGTGGATGGGAAAAGGCCTGGAAAAAAATCCTAGTTTTGCAGCAGGAATTATATGCTTGTGTGCAGGTGAACGTAACTTGGAAGCTTGTGTCTTGTCAGCTGCTATCTCTTTTGTTCAGCATGATCTTTCCACACTTGATACCTTGATGGAGCATGAAGGAGCAGGAATCCAGGGCACTGAGGGCTAACCCTAGTGATGGTGCATTCCTGTAGCTGCTAGTCACAGGACACAGCAGGTTTGCATCAACACTGCTGGTGATGTTGTGAGCAATGCCAGCACATAGGGAAGATACTTTGATATGCTAGAAATCCACCTTCCCCAGATGTGCATGTGAAAAAAGGCCGCTTTCCTTAAACATCCTTCAATTTCCAGCACATTTAAAGTTCCATTTTTTCCATGTTTGAAAACTGAGTGCAAATAATATTCCAATTCTTGGCAACTCACTCCGCACTTAATTGCTAACTTCCATTAGAATGACTGAAACATGTCCCAGGGAATTTTTGCTGGCTAAGATTCTTACATGAAAAGCAGAAACTCCTTGTGCAAACTCCCAGTTTAACAGAAAATAGTGGATTTCATACAAATGAGTAGTTTCCCACCGAAAACTTTGAAGGACACTAAAATGCTGTCAATCCTTTCCCCACATTGGAAGCCTGAGATGAAGGCTGAGAATGTAATCCAGTTCAACAGCACATGCGAGGAATTTAGCCTCCTTTTCTGTTTCTAATTTGTCCCAATGGGATGAAGGTTTCCTTGGTACACATGATGGAATACTACTTTTCATCTAGTTGTAGTAAATATTTCCCACTTGGTGACAGTTTCATGTCTTGTTGACTTTCTGTAGGGTACACAGATCAAACAGTGATGGTTTTGATCTTTGGTGAGATTAATGATGCTTCGGATGAGGGCTGCGCAATGAAAATGAACCCTCCTGGAATAGTTCTGAGCCTACATTTAATGTGTGCTCTTTACACCAGTTTTCCTGCCAGCAAAGTCATCTCTTGGCATACTCCCTGTAAACTCAGCAAGAGGGTGGGCACATAAGAAGCAGATTAGTTTTTCCCTTTGCACAAATATTTGCAAGATCAGGGTGTGGGGTTTTAGTTCTGCACCTCTTTGCCCATCTCTTTAGCATTGGCACCCTCGATTTAACCAAGTCAGCCCACATTTCTGAGTCAGACAGCTTGGGAAAAACATAGAAGTGAAAGCAACCCGTATATTGCTGGAAAAATCACATTGTTAAATGCCAAGAGGTTCTGACTGAAAGGATTGAGAAAAGAGGCAAATGCCAGTAATTGGCCCAGACGCAAGCTTATTTATAGCAAGCCTAAGTAGGGTGAAGTCTAGTCCGCTGGGTTCACCTCTCAGGATCAGGCCCTGGCTCTCCTGGGATTTCATTTCTCAGAGAACCACAGGGATGGCAGATGGGAAAGACTTGTTTAGGTCATCCTGTCCTGCCCCGGCAGGAGCAGAGCGGGATTGTCTCTTTGCTTCGTTCTCAAGTGCCTCATCGAGATTTAAACAACTCCAGCAACAAGGCAAGAAAATCCCACTGCCGACATGGACTTCTGCAAAGCTGGGTTTTAAAAGCTCTTGACGTCCATTTGTTAATTTTGCCTGAATTGCATCACAAAAGAGAAAAGTGAAAATACCAAATGTGAGCTCGTGCCGCTCAATCGATCTCATGGTTTAAAACGAGAATTACAGCTCTTACTATAACGTCAAGGATTTTGTGTGGATGAGCTGCAGAGCAGAGCTGAGATTTTTGACTATTCTTTGCAATTCTTTACATTAAAGTGCTTGGGCTTCTTGAAATTTAAAGTTCAAGTGAATTTCCAGGGTTTGTAATGCTTTATTTTGGCACCTACACCCTTGAACTTGCTTACCTGGGAATTGCTGACATGCTTTCAACCTTGACTCCTTCTGGGTTTAAGTTCTGTTTAATCTGCGGTTTCATCTCCAGTTTCCAGGCTGCCTCTGCCATGAACTGCTTTTATTAGCTATGTGGTTATATTATGCACGCTTGGCCCTTGCTTGGGTAGGAGAGGTTGCACAGATGTCCATGTAAAATCAAGGATAGGCGTAGGAAAGCCCTACCATAGCAACTGGAATTATTCATTTCCCTTTCTTTGCTGAAGAGTCATGGGAAAACACTAATTCAGCAAGCACAGAATTCTTTGTTCGGAAAAACTTGGGTTTAAAGTGATTTTACTGAGTGCAAGGTTAGGCTTGGTGGAACACGGCCAGGATTATGTGCCAGGAACCCTGGAACCTGCCAGTTCTGAGCCCAGATTCCCCTCAGGAGCAGGGGAGCAAGGATGCTTCCTGCAGCAAGGCGCCGCGGTTGGTACTGATTTCTCTTTCACTACTGCTGGCTGTGGAACTGATAAAATGCCAGTTCTCTTGGGTGTGCACCGTGTCTGGAAAGCTTCCAGTTTGTAGGAAGCTAAAAATTATACATCTACTGATTCAGATCTGATTTAGACAGGAAATTTTTCTTTCCTGTCAACTTGGAAACGGCCTTCCTGCCAATCAGAGTCACAATTGTGCCATTTCGTCTGTGATGCTCTCAGTCTAATTCATGCAAATGAAAAGACCTCTGTGGCTTTGGTATCTTTGTTTAGTTTGCAATGTCAATGAAAGTCATATCCCTGGAGATGAGCTGCTGCATTATCCAGGTGTGTTAATAGAATCATAAAATCATAGAATGGTTCGGGTCGGAAAGGACCTTAAGATCATCCAGTTCCAACCCCCTGCCATGGGCAGGGACACCTCAAACTAAACTGTGTCACCCAAGGCTCTGTCCAACCTGGCCTTGAACACTGCCAGGGATGGAGCATTCACAACCTCCCTGGGCAACCCATTCCAGTGCCTCAGCACCCTCACAGTGAAGAACTTCTTCCTTATATCCAATCTAAATATTTTGTTGTGTCGATGAGCTGCTGGACCACTTTCCATTCCATTCTGATGAAAAACCACTGAGAGGGGAGGTTTAGATTAGATATTAGGAAAAACTTCATAGAATCACACTGGTTTGGGTTGGAAGGGACCTCAAAGATCATCTGTTCCAACCCACTGCTGTGGGCAGGGGCACCCGCTACCTTTTCAGCATCATTTTCCATAGGAGATTGTTATCCTCTAAACTAAGTCTTTCTTTCCCTGGAAGGAACTGAATTCTATGGCAGATGGAGCCCTCACTGTAATGTGTATTATATGGCAGATGTGCATAGATTTAAAGGAGTTATGCATATCTGCCTGTGCAGATTGTCTATGCAAAATACCTTCCATCTCTCTAGGAAGGTATTTTTAACATCTGAAGTCAGCTGCATTATGCACGGGATGTTCCATTCATATACTGACAAGAAAAAAGCTTGAATAATGGGCTGAGATTTAATGCCTAACTGCTGGATGCCTGCAGGAAAGTGAAATGAATTCTGTGCTCTCTATTCTTGGAGCAGCAGTGCCTGGGTTTTATTCTACCAGAAAATGGCAATCTACTGAAAGAGAGAACTTTTGTAGAAACCATAGAATCACAGAATGGTTTGGGTTGGAAAAGACCTTAAGATCATCCAGTTCCAACCCCCTGCCATGGGCAGGGATGCCTCACACTAGACCATGTCGCCCAAACCTATGTCCCTGTGACCAGGGCAGGCACTGGGATCTCAGCATGGTTAAAGGCATGCTGCTGTCCCCTTTGCCATGCCATGGAGGCCAGTCTGGCTTTGGGACTGCTGTGGTCTGGTGGGATGTCACCTCCTGAGCATCTCTCCTTTGGTGGAGTATGCTGAGCAAGCATGGTGTAATGGGAATGAAATCTTGGGAAATGTTGCTCAGGTGAATCCCCACTAACCGTTGTGAGCTGCTGTGTAAAACACAGCCAAACCTGCCGTTTAAAGGAGAGAGAAAGAGCTAAATCAGTAATGTATGACTTTGTTCTGTGGAGAAGTGTCTGATTTTGCCCTCTTTTTGCTGTCTGAGAACCAACTAAGGAAGGTCTATTGTGGAAAGGTTTAAAGGAGCATCCTTTGGGGAATGCAAACAACAAGAGGAGTAGAAGGTGGAAGTACAGGAAAGCACAGGCTGGGAGGAGTCTTGGAGCTCCTAACACCAGTGCCATGGTGTTAGCCTTGGTTTTGGGCAGGAAGGTGGGAGAACATCTTTAAACAAGGAGGACAAGAAGGGAGACAGAGACCAGCAGAGAGCAGGTTTGCTGGTTCACTGCTGTGAGGGATGAGTTACAGTCACTTGTGAGTAAAGCTGAACAGCAGTGAAGTCCCTGTCTGTAACACTGCCTTCTGGTCCCCTTAGTGATAGTGCTACAAAACTCTACAGTCTCAGTAATGCTCAGGCCAGAAGGGCAGCAACTGCAACACCAGCACATCTGCACTTGCTGCCTATGTCTACAACAGTAAATTTGCCAGTGTCACTACCTTGAGCTCAGTGGGAACGACCGAAGCACACCTGTGCTGCTAAACACTCCTTACATCCAGAGTGAGGTGGCTGTGTGCAAGTTACCTGATGGGAAAAGCCCAGTGCTAACTCCTGATTTATCATTTAGGTGAGTGCTCACTGCCCCTTGTCATTCCAAGGGCAGTGCCAGTAGTTTACCCGTATAAGAGATGACATTCCAGTGTGATCCCAGGAGTGCTTCCCTGCACAAGTAAGGTTGCTGGTGTAGGAATAGTGAATGTTGAGCAAAGAGAGATGTGGAGACCTTGTAGCGGCCTTTGAGTATCTGAAGGGGGCCTATAGGGATGCTGGGGAGGGACTCTTCATTAGGGACTGTAGTGATAGGACAAGGGGTAATGGGTTAAAACTTAAACAGGGGAAGCTTAGATTGGATATAAGGAAGAAGTTCTTTACTGTGAGGGTGGTGAGGCACTGGAGTGGGTTGCCCAGGGAGGTTGTGAATGATCCATCCCTGGCGGTGTTCAATGCCAGGTTGGACAGAGTCTTGGGTGCCATGGTTTAGTGTGAGGTGTCCCTGCCCATGGCAGGGGGTTGGAACTTGATGATCTTAAGGTCCTTTCCAACCCTAACTCTTCCATGATTCTAAAGCAGGATCAGCTCTGTTTGGCTGAGCCCTTGTGGGTTCTATGGACAACTGCAGAAGAGAATCCCTTTGTAGTTATTCCCTGGTGGTAGAAAACCAGCCATTATTTGCTCCAAGTTTGTAATTAGGGATTATTCTGATTTCTCTGCTGCAAAGCTTACAGGGTGCAGCCAGGACTGAGCCAAGGAGAACCAGCTGCCTTTCCTGGCTCGAATTCCCATCTTAATGAAACCCTGTTGGTGCAGGGCTGAAAGGCAAGACCTTAGGTCTGTGAACTTCTCCAGGGAATGGATGAGTTTTCCTCTGTATTTAACCTCGTGGCACGATGCCTTTTGCATAAGCCGCTACGGATTGCCTGGGAGAAGGGCTGGTGGGTCCCATGGTGGGGTGGGAGCAGGAACACAGCCCTGATGGGAATAGGGCTGAGGAATTACAGCAGCATCTGCTTCCAGCTCAGGCTGTGAGAGGCTCTCTAATGAGCCTGGTTGCTCTTTGATTGGAAGAGGACCTCAAAGAAGAAGAGAACAGCGTTTCAATCAAACAGTAAGTTACAATGCACCCTGCTCTTCACCCAGCATTGTCTAGAAGCAACTGCTTCTCCTGAGGGTAGCCTGGTGGTACGGTGTAATTTTCCCCTTGTTCTCCACAGGTTCCTATGGGACCAGCTCACAAAAAACTGCCTCTCCTTGTTATTTTTATCCAGGAGCAGCAGACAGTAAAAGTGACAAAATTGATGGGAGAAAGGGGCCAGAGCGTGAAAAATCCGGTCATAAAAGCCAGAGTGTTTGCAATAAAATATCTATACATAGAGGGAGAGGAGGGAGGGGGAGCAAGGCTGGACACAAAGCAGAGCAATGAGCTGTGAAATGTGACGTCTGGACCAGACAATGGAAGTGTAAATCCAGCTCTGCAATAACAGCCCTTGGTCTTATTTCCCTTGAGGGAGGTCATACCCATACCTGTGGCTAACATGGGACAGCGGTTGGACCCAGAGGGATGATAGGATGCTGTAGAGTGAAGAGATGTGCTTGGAGCCTCCCGGGGTCATGGGCAGTGCTGGCAAACCCCTCTACTGCTGGCTATGAGTGCTACAAAGGGGCTTTTCTTTTTGATGATAAAGAACAGGGGCTGCTGCAGGGATTGGGATTTGGGAAGATGGTCTGGGCTGCAGTATGACCCACGGGACACCAATGCACTGCATCGCAGGGTCATCATCATCAATGTTTTAATCCAGTTCTGTCTGGGGACAGGGAAAGGATCGAGAGCCAGGAGCAGAAAGAGACAGAGGTGAAGTGCTTTCCTATATGCATTAAGGAGCACACTGGATGGATTAGAGAGCAGTGAGCAACCTCCTGGTGGAGTTTCCTTTGGTGCAAGGCAAGAAATTGATGTTGAAAACAAAACTGAGTGCCAGGACACCTGAGATCTCTTTCTAGACTTGACTCAGTGCCCTCCTATCTCAGGGATGGATGAGGGCTCCAAAGCATGCCTAGGAAAGCACGTGCTCTCAGGTGGCGTAGTGATGCTGTCTTGAGGTACCAAAACAGGAGCGAAACCTGCCATAATCACACAGCAGTGGACATCAGAGCTGGCACTGGGGAACAAAGGATGGTGATTCCTCATACCAGGCACTGGGTCCCTGTCCTCTGCTAGATCAGAGATGCATCCATCCAGTGGGAAGAAGGGAGAGAAGACTAATGAACACCAGCAGGACCCTGAGGTGTATCCAGCTGTAAAAAGCCTGGAGAATGTAAAGCAAGGAAGGAAATTGATGTTTTTCCTTTGGCAGCCCCTTCTGAACTTCAGGATGTTTAACTCCAACATATGTCTCTGTTACACTTGAGCTCATGTAGCACCCTTGGCTGGCTGCTGGGTGATGAGAGCATATGGGGGACAGGAGTAATCTGTGTCATTGCCATCTGCACTGGGTTCTGCAGGCTGGTGCATGTGGACAAATGGGGTATGGAGCTGAGCATGGACCATGCTACTATGCCTTATGTGGGTGCTTTAGGGCATCCTCTAGCAGGTATTACCCTATAGTATGGATAGACCATCTCTTACTCAGCCATCTTCATGTACCCACAGTGATGTCAAGCATCATCTCCAGGCATACAGGACACCCAGAAGACCTTCCTAGATGTCAGCCTCCAGGCCAAAATGAGTGTTAGGAGTGATAAGAATGCAATAGGTGTTGGTCTGCCTCTGAGCCTGGCCACCCCTGTGCAGCAGAGGCACAGCTCTGTTCCCTGCATCTGTTTCAGGGTGAGGTGTTCCATGCCTTGAACCCCACTGACTCACACTGGGAAAGCCACTGGCTTAGAGGTGGACATTGACATTTTAGCATTCACATTTATTCAATCAAATAAACAAGTGGGAATGTGATATTTTAACTCACCATTTCTCATCTTCCAGTATGCTTCCAATAAGGTGTGTCAATGTTCATTCTCCTCAGCTTTGCCCTAGCATCCCTATCTTACCCAGGTCACAGCATCCACAAAGGATGCTGCCAAAAACCTTTGGGAACCCAGAGGACTTCAGATTCACTCTGTGTTTTCCTCAGGTGTTCTGTTATTCTAATGACTAAACACATGAGCAGCTTCAAGTAAAGAGGTGTTTTTGGAGTAACTGCTCAAGTGGCCTCAAGTTGAACTCTTCTATTTTAGCTTTCCTACCACTTTGGACTGAACAGCATATAACAAAGTAGTCGATGTTTCACCATAAACCCATGTTCAAAAGTCCTTCATGTTTGTTTAAAGAATGAGTTCCATGTTGTGGCCTCAGTAAAGGACTGGGACAATCCTGAAGGCAGCATGGGCTGTCAGCTTTGGTCCAGTCCCGATCATCAAGCCTTTTCCAATGAGGGATGTTTCTTTTGCATGGGAATTGTCAGGGAAAGCAATGAGTGACAACCTTTCAAGGCACAGAGTTGAGACAGATGTTTGACATAGGAACGGACGTGGATGACATATGCAACTATTGTGATACGACAGTGGTTTAAGCCCAGTCGGCAACCCAGAACCACGCAGCCGCTCTCTCACTGCCCCCTTCCTTCCCCTGCTCCCGGAGGGATGGGGAGGAGAGTCAAAAGACTGTAACTCCCACAGGTTGAGATGAGAGCAGCCCAGTAGCTAAGGTCTAACACAAACCACTGCTGCTACCACCAATAAGAATAATGAGGAGGGAAATAACAAAGGAAGAGAATACAACTGCTCACCACCCGCTGACCGATACCCAGCCTGACCCAGCAGTGATCTCACCCTTCTGGGTAACTGCCCCCAGTTTATATACTGAGCATGACGTGCTGTGGTATGGAATACCTCTTTGGTCAGTTTGGGTCAGGTGTCCTGTCTCTGCTTCCTCCCGGCTTCCCCTCCTCCCTGGCAGAGCATGAGGCTCACAAAGTCCTTGGTCAGACTAAACATTACTGAGCAGCAACTAAAAACATCGGTGTTATCAGCACTGTTCCCAGGCTGAAAGTCAAAACCACAGCACTGCACAGCTACTAAGAAGGAGAAAAATGACTGCTGCTGCTGAACCCAGGACAAATAGGAGGTCAGGCAGAAGAAAACCTTATCTGACCAAGGCTCTGATGAGCTGCAGATCTACAAGCTGGAGAGATCAGAGGAATCATCCATGCATTTCACAATGTTTTATTTCCCAAAATCCTGCAACCTTTATTCACGATAGAGCCTGGCTTTGTCTGTATCTGAGATCATTTAGGAGAAACTGAGAAATAGAATCAAGGAATTCATGTGGAGCATTGACAGGAGAATGATGTTTTAATCACTTTAGTTTCTAAGTTTTTACCAGTAATTTATGTTTATTTTAGCCTATCTTTATCCAATGAATAAATACCACTGGGAGGAAGGAAGTCTTTAGTAAGGGTTCAACCTCCTTTCCCTGTTGAGCTGAAGAATTCAGAGATGCAATAAATAGGCTTTTGACTCCAGAAATGGTTTTTCAACAGCACTAAGGCGGGCCAACACTAACATTCTGAACCAAGTAAAGACAGACCTATTAAAATCATCAGTCCAAAACCTTTCGTGTTTCTACATCAGAAAGAAGATTTCTAGGTGTCACCTGAAAGCCCAGAGCCTTCCCTAAACATCTTGTTAGTGATATGAAAGTCTGCTCTGAGGGTCTCTTTTGGGGTAGATATTAGCAATTTGTCTACAACTGTCTGGAATTCTTTCTCATTACTTTTTCCCATCAAAAAAAGAGGCTGATTTAATTGAAACTGAAACTTCCCATGGGAACATACCAATTCCAATGAAACCTTAGTTGAGAAAAGTTTCTCAGGTCCCAACTTGAATTTGTGGTCAAAACCAGAGAGGAAGGGAGTCTGTGTGCCATTTTATTTGAGCTTGAAGATATGGAAAGGTGTCCCATAGCACAGAGGTGACACTAGTTCAGATCCCTGGATTTTACAGAGTGGAGCAACTCAGCACAATGTGGCAGCCACGTGTTCTCGCAGCGATGGAGACTAATCTTGTACTGGGTTCCATTAGATTGACTGAGTAAAGCTCTGAGCAACCTGCTGTGGCTCAGCCCAGCTCTGGGCAGGGTTGGTGGCCTTCCAGCCTGTGGGGTTCTGCAGTAACATGGCTAGATATGGCCTTGATTTTGGTGATTGGAAGTTGGGTACCTGAGTTGGATGATGGTGAAGCAGACAGGTCAAATAGGGTTATATTATCCACCCCATTGAACAGAGGGGAAGAGATGACCCTGGACTGGTTCCTACCTTCAAGCTGCCTGTGTCCTGCCCTCCATGGTCCTTCCCTTAACTCTTCCCCTGGTCAGATGATGATGGGTACCACCTGCGAAGACATCTGCCTCACTCATGGTCATTAGCTATATCACATCTAAATTCATTGAGGGTTTCCAGAAGAGAAAGGTGGATGAATTCCCAGTGTACTCTGTCACCGATTTATGTAGCTTGGATCCCTAACTGCTAAACAATGAGTGATCAGGGGTTGTTTGACAGCCTGGTCTAAACCTTTGCACATGTTAATGTTAAAACATACTTTTGTTCTGATGCAGAATTCCCCTGGGATCAGGCTGTATTTGCAGGGGGGAAAAGGGAATGGAATTTCTACACTCTCTGAACAAGGCTTTCAAACCATCACTGTGGTGTAAAACAGATATTATTACTGCAGCAGGCAATAGCAAATGCAATGTCCCAGCGAGGCCAGTCTGGTTTCCCCATCCCTGCCTCCTTCACCCCTGGGTAGGACGGATGCCAGGCTCCTATCTGACCAGGTAAAGCACATTCCCAGTCTTGTTCTCATAGAAATAATCAACCTAAAGCTCTGGATGGAGAAGGATCAGGCTGGGAAGTTGTGTATTTCAACAAACATGGTTCATTCTTTGTGTCCCCTCTTGCTGGCTGCTGCTTTTCAGGACCGAATGTCAGAGGCTTGGGCAGAAAAAGCTCAGTTTTCTCATCTAATGCCTTGAAAGGTCTGTTTTGCATCCAGCTTCACTCCTCACACTGCCTGTGTCCACGCAGGAGGTGTTTCCATACACAACTCACAACACAACTCATGCTGCATCACAATCCAAGACAGTGCACAGGCAGCACATGAGTTATAGAGCTCATGGCATGTGCTCTACCTCCCACCCATCAGTGATTACACATAAGCAGAGGTAAGCTGCTATATGCAGGATCTGGCATGTCAACCTGCCAGCGCTTCCCATCCAGGAATAAGCTTTGTAAATCCCATTGCTGTTACTGAGCAGCCCTCTGACAGGTTCTGGGACCACTGGGAACATACATCAGGGTGATGAAGATGCTCATGGCTGTGGTCTCCCAGAGCTGGGCCCCCAGGAGCTGCTGGAGGGAAGCATCAAAAGAGACAACACATCTTGTTTAACATCGCTGCAAGGTCAGTGCTGCAGCACATGGGGCAGAGATCACTGACCAGGGACATGCACGTTTATCAGGGCCCTGTACAAGCTGCTTTTAGCTCACTGAGGTGGGGAATATCTACTGGGGCAACAGACAGGGCAGTTTCTTGATGCCTTGTGCTGCTCAGCCCTGACCTTGCCCTTGGCATCTTCTATCCTCACTCTGTTCTGATCCCTTATATCCAGCCATATAAATGGTTCCTTGTCCTGAACATAGTGATGTGTGTTTGCTCTCTTATCTACTTCTCCCTTGGCAGGGGGGTTGGAACTGGATGATCATAAGGTCCTTTCCAACCCAAACCATTCTGTGATTCTATGAGATTAGCAAGATATGGCAAAGGGTGCTTAAGGATGCACACTTTACCATGGACCATTGCGCTGGAGCACCTGCATGGCTCAAGCACTCCAGCCGGTATTAGCCATTTATTTGGCAAAAAAAATAGGTAAAAAAGACCCCCAAAATCAGCCAAAAAAGACTTTAAAACAGTTCAGGGATGCTTCAGAGCTTGACTGCTCAGTTAGTTAAGAGATGAAGCTGGAGATGGGCTGGCACCGCCATCTGGTGCAAGTTTCTAGGAATTAACCGGCTCTGAGCAGCTCCAGCATTGAAAATACTGGGCTGGGATTTATAGGTGGCCAGAGTGATGCTGGTATCGCTGTTCTGAGGAACGTGAAAGGCTCAAGGAAAGATCACGTTGATCCACAGCATTTTCCAGCCTGATTCCCCCCTCAGAAATATGTGGAACATCAAACAGCAAGTTGGTGAGTGCAGGGATGGAGAGGAGAAGGAAAAGCAATTGGCAGTGAAGCTGGACCCTGTTTTTCATAGGGAGCATCCGAGTCTATGGGGTTGCTAAAATTTAGCAAATGATCTTTTAACTTCTGTATTTAAGGTGGAGAGATGAGTTTCACCATGGAAAAAACAGTTTTGCTTCCTGTTAACAGGGGCAAAAGGCGACAGAAATCCCTCTATAAGACCCAATAGCCAAACCTCTGTTTTCTTCAATCTCAGTGCTTCCAATTCCTTCTTGTCTGGTTTAAAGGGAATGGGGAGGCATCCCCAGCGGAGCTCAGCTGAAGCAAGGAGTTTGCTGGGGCTCTGTGTGTCATGGTACAGAGTTAAAAGCAAATGTCTGGCACGGAACTAACCCCAGTGAAGATATTTCATTTGAGTTTTCCGGGAAGAAAAACAAACAAATGCGCACAAAATGGAATTACTGGAGCAAAACCACAGCTTTTTCTCACAGTGAAGCTCAAGTTTGCAAAACCGGCTTGTCCCGCTGAGCAATTGTTCCTGCAGACAATTCCCACAGCCTTTCCCGAGAGGCAGGGGGTCACCAGCTGGCATCCTCTGGGCTGTATGTAGTCACTTAGTTCAAACCAAGCAGGCACTTATTGGGTGTTACTGAATCAGAGTTAATTTCAATAATGGAAAAGAGCTGAGGCATTGGGCATCAAAAAGCAAATCCAAAGGATTCCCCAAATCAGGTACTTCCCTTTCGGCCCTCCCTTTCTGAAACCTTGCCTATGACCTTGGCTGTGTGCTGAGGAAGGAACGTCCTCACCTTTCCAGGCAGTGGCACCCAGAGGCATCTGACCTCATTAGAAAATGAAGACAAAAAGCCTGTCCTGAATCCTCTCTGGGAGAAGCAAACCCAGTTGTCCAGATTGCTCCAGCAGGGATGCACAATCAGCCAAGTCACTTGGTGGGTGATCTGAGATCCCAAGGATGGGCACCCATCTGAGCATAGAACATTTCCTACCCTCCCCTCAGTTGGCATCCTTTCCAAACAAGAGCTGGAGCAATAGAAACCAGAAATCAGACTTAGGAATTGGACTATCCCTAGTTTGAAGGACACTAAACAGGACAAGTTTACCCCAAGTTTCTGGGGACATACAGAGAGCAATGCAGTTACCTAAACATCTGGTACTGTTTGAGATGCCTCAGAATACCTGAAAGATATGTAGGAAAAGCCATATAGACCCATAGGACACACACATCCCGGTGCTGTGGCAGTTGGAGGTCAGTAGGAATACCCCATATGGTATTATGGGGTATTAAGCTATTATGCATTAAACTTCAACATGTCGACACCTCTATATCTAATGTCCAACTGCAGTCCTCTTCCACTCTGTGCCACCTTGGATATGCCACATCCTACTGGACTTGGGCTGGACCCTGGCTCTGGGAACGTACAGAGTTGTGCTGGTGGGACTGGAGAAGAAAGCGCTAGAGAAGCTCTTCTATGCCCATGTTACTGCAAGGAATGATCTGAAATGCAGAGGTTGAGCTGGCAGCACCAGACTGAACTAGGTGATCATAAGGTCCTTTCCAACCCAAACCATTCTATGATTCTATGAACTCATGGCTATTTCCCAGCACTGGCTTTGCCCAGGATCTGAACATAGAATCACAGAATGGTTTGGGTTGGAAAGGACCTTATGATCATCCAGTTCCAACCTCCCGCCATGGACGGGGACACCTCACACTAGACCATGTCACCCGGTCACACTAGACCTTTGTCCAGCCTGGCCTTGGACACTGCGAGGGATGGAGCATTCACAACTTCCCTGGGCAACCCATTCCAGTGCCTCACCACCCTCACAGTAAAGAACTTCTTCCTTATATCCAATCTAAACTTCCCCTGTTTCAGTTTGAACCCGTCACCCCTTGTCCTATCACTACAGTCCCTAATGAAGAGTCCCTCCCCAGCATCCTTATAGGCCCCAAAAACTGGTTGCCAGCAAATAAGGTGTTTCTGTGTCTTAGGTGAACTAGACCCTTTATTTTCTTCCAGCTTCTCTATGAACTTTAGGCCAGCTCTTAAAGAGAAGGAGCCAGCTTTTACCCTGAGCCTTCCTCTCATCAACCTTGCTTGCCTTGATTCCCAGAGTCCTACATCCCAAAGGCCAGTGGCAACAGAGCCAACCCCTGCTGTCCCTTTCACAAATCACTCGTGTTTTATTCAGTTGGACTGCAGGGTCTTCAACTGGCCGTGTGAACAAGTCCCAAACATCCTCATCTTCCTTCTGACCAGCTCAGAAGTAATCCCTCAGATTTACTTGGAGTTCACAATGGTAGAAGTTGGTGACCTTCTGCATTGAATTGTCTCAGAATAAAACCCTGCTGGCTTGAGCAAACATGGTCTTGAAGAGATTTGTGTTGGGCAGCAAAATACCTGTTGAATGCAATAGGATTTAAGCACTTCAAACACTTCTGTAGGCTCTGAGCTGGTCAATATGTGACAGGAGACAGGACCCTGTGTCTGGTCTCAATGTATTCGTTTTCAAAGGGCAGTCACTAGGGAAAAAGCAGGGAAGGTTTGGAAGATAACAGGGCACTAAATATATTCCAGCACAAAGCTGACAACAGCTAGAGCCACATGTGATACGCCTCTGGAATCCTGGCAGGGTTGATTTATCTTGGTGTTAGGCCTAATATATTTAAAAGCCCTTTATAAATAACCCGGGACCTTTTGCACTTGCTGTTCTACAGACTTGCTTTGTTTATTTGACTGGTTGAGCTGGGCCTGTCATTTCTAATGAAAATAAACTCCTTGTCAGAGACCTTTTCCTTTGGGGACCTTCAAAAGGACACATGGAGCAATTCTCTACTTCTCCCCTGCTTCCCCATTAGTTCTTATCTATCTCTTAGGCTTATGAAAGGCAAAGCGGTTTGAGGGAAGGCTGAATGAGCCCATGTGGGTTATGTTTCTTCTGGCCTACAGAGCTTGGCTCCAAAGCTGAACAATACAATGAGGCTTCTTATTTGGGGTTTGTTGTTTTGAGAGGTAGGTACCCAGTGAAGAGCCAGTTCACCCCAAAGGACCAAGATGCATCCACAAAGGAGGGTGAGTGACGGACATGGGTTGGAACTGGATGATCTTAAGGTCCTTTCCAAACTTAATGACTCTATGATTCTATGTATTCTTTGTCTTGGTTTGGAGAGGGTGTAGGAAGGTGAATCCCTTGCTACCTCATCTTCTCCCAGGTATTTTGGGCTGCAAAGAGCCACCATTACCAGAGCTGGAGGAGGAAAAGGGAGCAGTGGACAGCTTTGTTCTGTGAAGAGATGGTGAAGTGGACAGCTGACTCTTGTCCACATCTCACCCTGTTGCACAGAGCCTTGGGTGACATGATCTACTGTGAGGCATCCCTGCCCATGGCAGGGGGTTGGAACTGTGTGACCTCGAGGTCCTTCCCAACCCAAACCATTCTGTGATTCTATGATTCTGTGATACCATGCAAAGGGTCCCTCAAGCTTCAAGCTGCAAGGGAAAGCTGCTGACACTGATATGAGTCTTCACCTCCTTTCTCTGCTTATGGTGCATCTATCAGTGGTGGGAAATGGCTCTTATGGGCCTGATTTGCTAAGGTGAGACAGTACCAGCCGTGGCCAAAACGTCTTAAAACTGCTGGAGGTCTGGTTTTCCAGTTCTGGACACCACTGGTTTGGTTTGTGAGTGCTCCAAGGAAAGGGGCTTGGCAGCTTTGCTTTATAAACCCAGGCACCTGATTGTTCCCAAAGGTTCAGCTGAGCTGCTCTTCTGCACCTAAGACTTAATTTTAGTGGTGACAAAGGCTGATGCGAAGAAGTGTCCACGCAATACAGCCTTGGCTGTGTCAGCTCAAGACTCTGGTGTCGTCTTGGACTGTGAAGATGTCAAACACTGGGATGGAATTTGTGGTCCTCATTGTTGGAGGTTTCCAGGACTGGAGGAAAGCTCTGAACAACCCGGGCTGATTGCTGAAGCTGGCTCTGCTTTGAGTGAAGTTTGGACTAGAAACGTTCTGAGGTCCCTCCTAGCCTGAATCATCCCATCAGTCCTATGACCTCCACACTGGCCACTGCTGGAGTGAAGAGGGAGCTCAGGTCTACCTCAGACAACACTCTTCTGGCCCCCTGAAGAAGCTGGTACCACTTTCGAGCTTGTCCTGAGATGGGAGCTTTAAAGGGGAGGCATTTGGGGTTTGAAGAAGGTAACGCACAGGCTGGGACTGCCTTTCGGACTTTGTTTGCCACATCTCCACTTCTCGCTATGTTTTTGGGCCTTCTAACCCCTGAACTGCAGGTAATTTCCGTCTGGGATGAGCTGGTGCATTTTTTTGCTATACAACTTTCACCCTGTATTTGTTTAGCTCTGGCAGCAGCACTTCTCTGTTCCAATAGATCGCTTGGAGCAGCAGAGGGAGCGCAAGAGCAAGGAAAAAAGAAATGCACACACAATATGAGGGGGAGTTTGATCTCCTGAGGTGCTTTATGAGATGTGAACCAGTCCTGGGGAGAAGTGACTCCCGACCACCTTCTGAGTGAGTCCCTCTGCATTTTCACTCACAAAAAGGACATTCTCACCAATCTGTCTTCGCCTGGTGGATGTGAGAAAATCTCCCAATTGCTGCAACAAAGCAAATCAGAAAGTGTGAACTCTGCAAACTCGGAATCCAGGCTGAAAGATTTTCATACAAAATCAACAATATTGGTGCACAAAACCAGCAAACACATGTGAAAAACACCTGATCAACTACTATATGGGTTCAAACTGAAACAGGGGAAGTTCAGGTTAGACATAAGGAAGAAGTTCTTTACTGTGAGGATGGTGAGGAGCTGGCACGGCTCCCAAGGAAGCTGTGAATGCTCCATCCCTGGCAGTGTTCAAGGCCAGGGTGGACAGAGCCTTGGGTGCCCTGGTTTAGTGTGAGGTGTCCTTGTCCATGGCAGGGGGTTGGAACTGGATGATCTTAAGGTCCTTTCCAACCCAAACCATCCCATGATTCTATGATTCTATTTCACCATTTAAGAGAGAAAAAAGGGACAACGATCTCTGTGCCAGCCAGCAATGTGACTCGCTGACCCTTAGTTTGGCAATGACACACGTTGTCTTTGTTATCCAACAAAATCCAAGGTCCTCAAATTTTTCAAGTTGCACAAGGCTGCATTTAAGTGCTGCTGAGGCCAAGGAGATTTAAGCACATGGCTCTGCTGAATCAGAGCCTCAGCCTGTAAATATTTGTTAACTTGGTCCAAGAACACAGGGAACGCAAATCCTATGGATCCAATGAGTGGCTGGTGCACAAGTCAAGGCACTCGACCCTTTCTGCTTTTAACCAGAAATAGGACTTCAAACAACCATTCAAATATCTGCCCTTTGTTAATCTTTTCAGGGTAATTATTAGCCCAATAAGCCAGCACCTCATATGGCTGCCTATGAACACAGTATTATCCATTCCATTTACAATGGAAGAAAGCAGAGAAAAACTCCCAAGAGCATTCAAATTGTGTACTTAAGATAAAGGCCCCAAAAATCAAAGATCTTTACTCACATCTATCTGGGACCATATTTTCAATGTCAGCTCCTCAAATAATGACACATAGAAATGAGTCCAAATGACTTACAGAAGAAACAGACCTGAGTCAAAGCTCATGAGGTAGCTCATGGGTTTCAGCTCCCATTATCCAATTTGGTTTGGGTACCACCTAAACATCCATTGCAAACTGAAAGGGTAGTTGGACATTTTGCTCGACTGCTGTTCATTTGGAGTGCACATTGCCTATGGTGTTTGATCCAAGTCTAGGAAACCACGTTCGGTACATTACTACTAATAAGTACCCATTGGGAGACAGCTCCTAACTCCCCAGCCTTTGCACTCCATGAGGAATACTTTATCTCAGATGGTGAGATGTGTGGCTTCAGTGAAAGTAATGTGTTCTCAAGGTGGTGTGGGGTTCCTCTTGGAGGATCTTTGGAAGAGCAGTCTCACTTGTGCATCCTTCTAGGACCCCTGATCTGGAGACTGATAGACTGCTCAACAGCCAGCATCCAGTATCCAGGAGTAATTGCTTGGGCTGGTCCTGACCGATTTCATCCAGGGAGGGTTTGGTCCAGCAGCTCTAAAGGCAGCAGCAAAGTTACTTCAGGAAGAAGCTCCTGTAGCTGCTTGCTCCTGGCACTCAGCATGGGGCTGAGGGACAGGGATGTAGTGAGTCTATAGTGAGTCTTTGACAGTGCTGGGCAATATTTCCTCTGGTCCTGGGGCACTCGCAGATGAGATGGGACATTCCCAGCTTGCTAAACTTGTCTTCTTTACCTCCAAGGTAACAGTGCCTCCAATACCATATGGTGAGACCTTACAGAGATATGTGCTGCCTTGGTTCTCTCAGAGCTGAGACACAACAATAATCCTGGTATGCACAGGGTCCTTCCACCATCCCTAGCAAATCTGCTCTCCTCCAGGTTCCAAGAGACCCTTGTATAGAGCAGAACACAGACATGAGGAAGCATCTATGCCTGCAGACATGAGGGAGTGAGTCAGGCTGCTCCAATAGAGGAGAACTGATTTACCAGCAGAGCAGTGGATGAGTCAAGGATGTACAACACCCCAAGTCTCCAGACTTCACCAGCTCTGCATCCATACCCTCACCTACTGCCTCCTCCTACAACTAACAGTGATGTTTGCGTCCCCAGGTTGCTAGTAGGATCTGAAATGCCTCCACAAGCTTCCAGCTCTGAGTTAGGTGTCCCTGCATGCAACCAGGCATCCCTATGAAACTGCATCTTGCAGCTCTTCCTTTCCTCCTCTCTCCAGCATGCATCCCACCTCACCTGAGCCCAAACTGAAGCTTGCATCTTCCTACATCCTCTCTCATTTTTTAGTTCCCTTGCAAGGAAACCTGATGCAATGGGAAATGCAGCACAAACCAAAAGCACAACTGCAGAAGGCTGTGAAGAAACTCCCCGGTGAGGTCCATGCTTCCCTTTCAGGGGTGCAGAGCTGACAAACAGTTGTGAGTCTGTTCTGTTCCTCAGAAGGGGATGAATTCACAACTCATCCATCCCAGCCAGCAGCAGGGCTGGGTTCAGAGCAGCCTGTGTAGGTCTGCAGAGCAGACACTGTTCTCCATCACCCCTGGGGGCTGGCGGTCCCCAAAACCAGTGATGGTTTATGGTCTCCCAATAGTGCCAGTCGCCAAGCAGGGTTGCAAGACACCAGGGAAAGCTTTGCAAACGCAGCAGGGATGCTCTTGGCAGAGCTTTTACACCACACCCCAGCTTCTTCCCCTTGTTTTCTTTAAAGAAGCAAGATTTATGTGAATCATCCCAGGCAGCTTCAACCCCAGCGATGCTGAGTAGAAGAGCCCTCAAGGACATTATGTTCCCTCCAGATTTGCAGGGCAAAAGCAGCCACTGCCCTTGGGCAGTAGCACTGAGGGGGCCCTCCCTGTGTTTGGCAGGATGCAGGGCAGAGCCTCGCTGAAATCATGGGTGAAAAATGGGATGAGCTGTGTCTGTGGGAGCTCCTTTACACTGGTGCCTGCCTCTGCCCATCCAACCCTGACATAAAAGGTCCCAAACCAGCAGCTCTCCCAGGTGGAAATGTGCAGAGGTGGCATTTTGGGTCATCAGGGCCTTACCCTGGGTGGGGACACTGGGGCAAGGGCATGGATGCACAGTGAGCAGGAGACATTGGGATGGGTTGGGATGGGTGGCAAAGCAGACCACAGCTTTGGGCATGATGTGCCACCCAGCTGATGCATCAGTCTGCAGGCATGGTCTGTCCCCTTGTACTGTGGAGAAGAAGGATGGCAGAAAGACCAGACAACCCTGTATTCTGCCATTGTCCTGCTCCAAATCTCCTTGGCTTCACCCCCCTCTTCTTGATGTTCCTAGTCCCTTTCCACTAGTGTGTTACACTAGCGCTAGGGCTTGCACTGACATACCCCAGCTCTTGGTTCTGGCGTCTCCATGCAGCCTCATGCGTGGCACACTAGCATTAAAACCCCTTCCCAGTCTCTGTGCTGGGCTGGGCTATAGAGGGATGGAAACCAGGAATCACCTCTCCTGGCTGTCCACAGCACAACATGCATTTCCACAAATCCCAGCTGCAACGGCCTGTTTTGTAGGGGACACATGAGGGGGATGGCTCTTCACCCAAGCTGTCTGCCCAAAGCAGTGGTTGGTGTAGGGTCCCAGGCCAGTTAGCCCTGCATGTTTGTGCTGGCCAATGTGTTTGAACCTCTCCATGGCCAAACAGGGAAGGCCTCATGGCACCTCCTTCCACCATCAGCAGCACAGGAAGGCCAGGATATCCTCTGCTTCCCAACAGGAGTGCACAAAGCAAATGCCCCATTCACTTAGTCCATCAGATGGGGCTGCACACACAGGCATCGTGTTCATTCCCCATCCTGGAGGGATGGCTTATTGCCACAAGAGATGATAGGACTGGCAAGGCTGGCTGTGTGTGATGGGAGGAAGAGAATTGAAAGGGCAGGATGCTTGGATTCATCCTGCAGGGTTGTCATCTCCCCTCCGGATTTATCACCCACTGCTAATTACAGGCAGCCAGCTCTGTCTGATGTGGACAGGCCCTGGCTGTGTGCTCGCAGGCAGGGAGGACACAGCTCTCCAGGTCCAGGAGAAGGGCTCTTGGATGCTGGAACTCAGCTCGTGTCCTCAGGAGCTCTCAGGCTTAGTGGGGGGAAATGCAGAGGGCAGCAAAAGAAAAGCAAGCACAGACTGAGCCAAGCTTTTCTTCTGGCAGCTGGCACCAGACATTCACAGGGGGATTATTTCCTTTTCTTTTCCTCCTGAAGTGGCACAAATGGGTCCTGGAGGAGAGAAGATGATTAAACCCCATGGTCCTTCCAATGTGCTCAACCCTGAAGGGCTGTGGATGCTTTCCAACCTTCGCTCTCTGCCCTATATGCCAGGATCCCATCCCTATATACCAGAAACTGCAGATCCCACCCTGCACCGCAGCTCACACTGGTGTCATTCCCACCCAGGGCCCCTTTCCCTGGATGAAGGCAGAGGAAGCCAGCCACACTGCCCCGAGGATCCCCCCCATTATCATCCTGGGGACACTCAATGACACAGCCGGGTTTGCGACCGCCTGAGCCGCAATCTCGGATGCGATACAGGGAGTGGGAAGGACCCGCGGCGCAGTTTGGTTTGGCAGCCCCTGACAGACAATGAAAGGTCAGGCTGCAGAGGAGCTTGTTTTGTGCTCTTTTATTTCCCTGGCTTCTGTTCAAGGCTGCGTCCTTAAGGACAGGGATTCTCTATGCTGGTGGCTGAGAGCATGGGTGGGCAGCTGGCTCTTTGTGCTGGCGGGGTTTGTAGCATGCAAATGCTTTATGCGAGCACAGGCTGCGAGAGGAAAAGACTGGGGTGGGTGTGAGCTCAGAGCAAGAAGGTGATGGAACTGAGCACCGGGATATGGCTTTGTACCAGGTCCTTTTCTCTTTTACACTGGAGTTTAAGGCATTTCCAGGGGACCCAGTGGATCAGGGATTCAAACGTGTGTTGTGGATTAAGCTGCACACATGGGATAAAATAAGGGTAGCTCCTTTTCAAACAGAGCCTAGGATGGGGCAACCTGAGGGTCCGTATGGAAGCAGTCAGGTAGGGTTTGATGGTGTGGTCTCAGCAGATCATAGAATCATAGAATAGTTAGGGTTGGAAAGGACCTTAAGATCATCAGGTTCCAAACCCCCTGCCATGGGCAGGGACACCTTATGCTAAATCATATCACCCAAGGCCTCATCCAGCCTGGTCTTGAACACTGCCAGGGATAGAGCATTCACAACCTCCCTGGGCAACCCATTCCAGTGCCTCAGCACCCTAGCAGGAAAGAATTTCCTCCTTATATCCAGTCTAAACTTCCCCTGTTTAAGTTTTAACCCGTTACCCCTTGTCCTGTCACTACAGTCTCTAATGAAGAGTCCCTCCCTAGCATCCCTATAGGCCCCCTTCAGATACTGGAAGCTGCTCTGAGGTCTCCACGCAGCCTTCTCTTCTCCAGGTTGAACAGCCCCAACTTTCTCAGCCTGGCTCCATACAGGAGGTGCTCCAGTCCCTGATCATCCTCGTGGCCTCCTCTGGACTTGTTCCAACAGTTCCATGTGCTTTTTATGTTGAGGACACCAGAACTGCACACAATACTCCAGGTGAGGTCTCACAAGAGCAGAGTAGAGGGGCAGGATCACCTCCTTCGACCTGCTGGTCACGCTCCTTTTGATGCAGCCCAGGATACGATTGGCTTTCTGGGCTGCAAGCGCACACTGCAGCTGGCTCATGTTCATTTTCTCATCAACCAGCACCCCCAAGTCCTTCTCTGCAGGGCTGCTCTGAATCTCTTCTCTGCCCAACCTGTAGCTGTGCCTGGGACTGCTCTGACCCAGATGTAGGATCTTGCACTTGGCATGGTTAAACTTCATGAGGTTGGCATCAGCCCACCTCACAAGCACGTCGAGGTCCCTCTGGATGGCATTCCTTCCCTCCAGGGTATCAACCGAACCACACAGCTTGGTGTCATCGGCAAACTTGCTGAGGGCGCACTCAATCCCACTGTCCATGTTAGCGACAAAGATGTTGAACAAGACCGGTCCCAACACCGATCCCTGAGGGACACCACTCGTTACTGGTCTCCAGCTGGACATGGAGCCATTGACCACAACTCTTTGTGTGCGGCCATCCAGCCAGTTCTTTATCCACTGAGTGGTCCATCCATCAAATTGATGTCTCTCCAATTTAGAGACAAGGATGTTGTGTGGGACAGTGTCGAACGCTTTACACAAGTCCAGGTAGATGACATCAACTGCTCTACCCCTGTCCATCAGTTCTGTAGCCCCATCATAGAAGGCCACCAAGTCGGTCAGGCAGGATTTCCCCTTAGTGAAGCTGGCTGTCTGTCACCAAGCACCTTGTTGATTTTCATGTGCCTTAGCACTCCTTCCAGGAGAATCTGCTCCTGGATTTTGCCAGGCACAGAGGTGAGACTGACTGCTCTGTAATTCCCTGGCTCATCCATTTTCCCCTTCTTGAAAATGGGGGTTATATTTCCCTTTTTCCCGTCGTCAGGAACTTCACCTGACTGCCAGGATTTCTCAAATATGATGGCCAGTGGCTTAGCAACTTCATTCACCAGCTCCTTCAGGACCCGCGGATGGATCTCATCAGGACCCATGGACTTGTGCACGTTCAGATTTTTAAGATGGTCTCGAACCAGATCCTCTCCTACAGTGGGCCCAAGGTCTTCATTCTCACAGTCCCTGCATCTGCCTTCCAAGACTTGGGTGGTTTGGTCAGAGCCTTTGCCAGTGAAGACAGAGGCAAAGAAGTCATTCAGAACCTCAGCCTTCTCCAAATCCTGTGTAGCCAGTTCTGCCAAGAGCTTCCTGAGGGAGCCTACATTCTCCCTAGTCTGTTTTTTATTTGCTATGTACTTGTAGAATCCCTTCCTGTTATCTTTAATACCTCTAGCTAAGTTTAATTCTACTTCACCCCTTGATTTTGGTATGGGTTTGATGTTCTAGAAATGGTGCCGTTGCTTCCTAAACTTCTCAGGGCAGGGACAGCCTCACACCCAGCCTGATCCCTGCTGTCCTGCAGGGACAAGGACCTCAACATGCTGCTCTCACACACAAAGAGGGTTGCAGGATCACCATCACTGTGCATCTCCAGCAGCTCAGAGAGGTGAGTTAAGCTCCTTGGGGTATCCTGCCGGGCTCCATGCAACCACTTCCTCCCCTTGGCCACAGCACAAGGCCATAGGGAGATGCAGTGAGTCCATGTGGACTTAGAAGCTGTCATTACATCTATCATCTACCTGAGCTTTAGAATGCAACAAGGAAACTGGTTGTTGGATGTACAGCAGCTATTTCAGGCTCAATCAAAGCAAGATTAGAGCTTGTTTCTTTGGAAGATGGAAAGGCTTTGATGCATGGGCCAACATCTTCTTCTGGTCACCAGTACCCATACTAATATTGTTCTAAGCCTCAGGAGCCTGTTGAGCAGCTCAACTGCCTTTGTAGGCCAGACATATCGAGGGGTGATGTCAGGCTAATAATAACAGGCTGATGGTTAATAATAACAGTCTGATCTCTAATCTGATTCATGAAAGCGTAAAGAAGAGAAATAATAAATGCCAGTCAATGTGGTTTTATGGAAAAGGGGTCTTGTACCAACTTGATTTCATTCTGTTAGATCTTAAAATTGGTTCATAAACATAACTGCATATGCAACGTGCTTGTAAAGGGTGAGATTTGTACAGTGTGGCATTCCAGTGGGGAGAAAAAAGCACCACACATCAGTCGAGCACATGTTGAATGAGCTAAGAGTTGGCTGAATGACAGATCTCAAGAAGTGGTGATCAATGGGAAATTGCTAGTGACTGGATCTGTTTCTTCAGTGGAAAATCCTAGGCCCAAAGCCATGCAGCCTTCCCCACCCGTGAGCTGGAAATGAAGGCAAAATAGCTCCTGAAGAAGCTGAGAGAGGAGAAAAAGGAGGTGGATGAGGACAGACACAGGGACTGGTCAGTCCTTCTTGGTATGAAGCTGTTTGCATTCAGACTTATTCATTCCATTCCATTTAGCCCATCAAGATGGAAAAGGACCCCACTGGTGGGCTTAGGGATGGAAGTGCAATGGGCTGGAGCTCAACCTTTTCATGGTATGACATGCATGGTGACAGCTGAGGGAGCGAGAGACATCTCTCTGCGGGGCTTTGCATTTGGCAAACGTGCATCCCATAACAGAAACATTCCCAATAGGAAACAGGCGACAGGTTGAGTGAGGGGTGCATGTAGGGAAGTGATTTAACTGCTTTAGATGCAGTCTGAAATCGGGTACAACATACAGTCCTTGTGTTCACACTGTAGAGAGAATACTGACTTGTCTGTGTGGGGAGCATGCGGTCTGGACATTATACCCTTTACAGCTATGGATATCTTAACCCTAACAGAAGGAGCTGGAGTTGGTCCATAAGGAGCTGGAGGACACAGTTGCAGTGCCAGGGGAATGAATGTGCCCCAAGGGGAGCATCTCTCTGGAGTCTTTTTCAGTGACCCAGTGTTACACCCTATGAGATACTCTTCTCTTCTCTGGGAGCATCATGAGACTACAAGATAATGCAGGCTGGAAGGGATCTCAGGGGGTCTCCTGCTCAAAGCACGGTCAGCAATGGGGGTCAGTCCTGTTGCTTATGGCTTTGTCCTGAAACCCTCTTGGGATGGAGACTGCAGGGAGAAGAAATTGAGGAGCTGCAAGCAGGACTCAGTTTCACTTCCCAAGCCTGTCATTTGGCTGGGATAGTTGCAGACATAGAATCATAGAATCATGGAATGGTTTGGGTTGGAAAGGACCTGAAGATCATCCAGTTCCAGCCCCCTGCTTTGGAGTGCTGAGCATCCATGCCTTGAACCATGCACCCAAAACGCGTCTGCCCACCCATCTCTGTCACCCACAGCCACCTGAGTGCTGCAAAAACAAGCTGGTGCTGTTTGCTTTAAAGATCAGAGCTCATTTAAATGCATTGCTTCTCCCTGTCTCTACCTGATACCCAGACGAGATGCCCCGGCTGAAGTGAGTCAGTCCCTGGCTGCAGCCGGTTATCTCTGCCAGGCGGAGGCAGCTCTCGCATCCTGCTTCTCCCATCAGGTCTGTAATCATCTCCCACCCCCAGTCCTTGGATCGAGCCCCAGCTTGGCTGTGACACGTCCCTGGAGGCTGCCTGGTTGCTGCGGGAGATGATGCTCTGCTCCGTGAGCCCGAAGGGAGATGTTGCAATAGAAACCAGCACCTGCAGCCAGGGAAGGGCATTTTCCAAGCCAGGGAGCTCCCTGCGTGCCTGCAGCACATAGAGCTCTCCAACGGGGTGCAGGAGAAGCCGACGGTTGATTTTCTTCCCTCCTTTTCCTTTTTCTCCTTAAGGATGCGCTGACACAGCTCCAGGTGGCTGCTTGGCATCTTCCCCCTCCGCTGCTGACGCCGGCAGCGAGTGACTCAGCCCATTCCAGGCTCTGTGCGAGCCTCTTCCCCTCCTGCCCCTCAAGTACTTGTTCTCTCCAACGCGTAAAGCAAATTCCTGCCCAATGAGCAGCTCCTTGCTGTGGTCACGGCACGGAGAGCCCCTGTTCTGAGCCATGGGGATGGTCATGCAAGTCTGGGTGAGGAGTTTCGCCTTCTCCCCTCCTTGCCCTGCTTGCAGGGAAAGCTCCCAGGACAAAACCCACCCCTGGCAATCGCATTGCTGCGCCTTTGCCAAGCAGAGCCTCATTCCCCGCTTGACTTTTCAGCTGCGTTTGTTGAAAACATCTTAATTTTCTTCCCAACCCAAGCTCTGCCCTACATTTTCATACCTACAAGCATGGGAGTTTCCAGATACCGCAGTGCGAGCAGGGCAGCACCTCCTCTGCCTCCTGCCCAGACCCATAGGATGCCATAGTTGCTGAGACCTTTATGCCTGCAGCCTCCCATCACTGCACATCCTATCCCTGATGGTCCATATGTCCCTGGTCACGGAGGGGAGCTGGAAGATCCCTTGAAGACTGCATCTCAGGTGGAGATGTTGCAAAAGGGCTGATCCCAAGTAGGAGCAGTGATGAGAGCTGTGCCCAACAAGAGCTGGTGCTGGCTGTGGCAGCCTGCAGCGGTCCAAAACAAGCAAGGGAAGGCTTCATCACACAGCAAATAGGGAGCAAGGTGGCCCTCACAAAGTGCTGTTATCCAGTCCCATGAGCCTGGACCATTGCTGGTCCAGACTTTACTGAAGACCATTGAAGGCCCTGCAACCTCTGCCTCTGTCTCTGCAGAGCAGAGAGGTGAGTTGTTAATATTGGCAGGGTCAGCTCTGAGCCATGGGTTTGGCTCCCAAGGCTTTGGGCGTCTGCAGCATGGATGTCTCTATGTGAGCTGAGCATCTGGGGCCCCTCTGTGGAGGTGGAGCTCTGAAAGAAGTGTCCATGCCAGGATGAGATTGGTCCCTCCTGAATCTCCAGTTAACTCTTCACTTGATCCCTGCTGACTGGAAGGGGGAGCCAGGGATGAGACCACACTGTGGACACCCACTTTGAGTGGATCTCACTGATTTTGGCATTGGCAGGACTGAAGGCACTGCAATGCGTGGCCATGATGGTAGGTACCCACCTCAAACGGGTATGGGCTAAGGCACCACAGACCGTGGCACTCATTCAGAAGACACCTGAGAGCCCAACTTAGACCTTTCCATAAATCCCAAATCATGGACTTTCACAGTGCTTCTCTTAGGGAAGGCAAGGACTTGCTCATGGAGCAGCATCAGCCTAACACAGGGATTCAGGATGCACAGGGGTGCATGTTTCTGGTGACGGAGATCCAGGAGGAATGTGGGCAGGTAGGAGGCAGCGTGTCCGGGCAGGAGAGCGCGCGGGTGTTGCTCCAGTGCTCAGAAGTCCCCCTGGCCTCCTCGCTGAGAGGTGAGGCAGCAATTAGTCTGATTGGAGCCCCGCTCGCTCATTGCACAACCATGGAGGCTGTGCCCCTCGCAGCTGTGCGGTTCAAAGCCTGTGAGGAGATAAGGATCTGCCTTGGGGAGCTCTAGGGCAATCCAAGGACAGCGCTGGCCATGCTGTCCTACTGCAGCATCACCCTTTTCCAAGCTGGTATCTCACTTAAAAGCCTTCCTGAGCCTACAGCAGCACGAGGGGAGTTTCCTCCCCACTTCCCTGCTTATCCCACCCAACCCTTTGCAGTTATTCCAGAGCTCACACAGTTAACATCAGCTTTTCCTGCTAACCAGCCTGTTCATGCAAGCTCCTGCTCCTCAGCCTCCATGGAGACTCTGTTCTTTGCCTTGGTCATAGGAGCAGAGTTAAACCCCAACTGGTTTCATGAGGGAAGCATGTTTTGTGTCCAGTGGTGAAGCACTGAGATGTCCAATAGTAGGGTGTGTGTTATGTCTCCTCCGGGTGGACTCTTGGGTACCCGTACCATAGGGTATGGATACTTGGGTAGGCCATACCACTTAGGTCTTTCCTACAGCTGCTGTTTTCCTTGGTCTTGTAGGAATATGGTGGTGGTGTGAGCTCTCATGCTCTGCGGGGTTAAATTTAACTATGTTGGTTGAGACAGAGAGCAGCCCATAGGGAAAAGGGCTTTATGTGATCACTTGGAACCCTGGGTGCACCCTTAGAACCTGCCCTGGCACTGGGCAAATCACCCTCTGGCTTGGGCTCCACTTTATGTAATCTGGCTGCAGCCCATCCATCTAATTGCAATAGGTCCAACCCTTGCCAACCACCTCCGTTGTCTGCCTGCGAGCTCCCAGAAAAGAGGACTGGGATGACAACCATTGGGATGGGATGACACATTTGGGATGTGGGCTGAGGTCTCCAGCTAAGGGGCAGCAGCAGGACCCCAACACCCCCCTCCATGCATCCCTTTACCATCCCTTGGCCAGAGTTTGGCGCTGCCTTTGCCTCCCCATGGTAACTCCCCCATTAGCAGCACGCAGGGATGTACAAAACAGTGAACGCTGTTTATTTCGCTGCTGGAGTGTAACCACCATCATTTCATTACAACAACAAAAAGTGATTACTCAAAGGCATACAGGGCTGGTTTTTTACTCCTTTTTTACACAAGATGTAAGTAAACAGACAAGTTTCTTTCTTAAAAAGGTTATAAAGTGTCAAGATCCTATACCTCATCTGCATATTCAAAGTGATGCCCCATCCGATACAAAAAGCATTGGGTATAATAACTTAGCTATGGCTCAGACCAGAAGAAACAAAATACTTCCCCCCCCCCCCCCCCAATAAGTCATCTGGGCTTAATCTACATACTACTAGGGTTGCCCATGGAGTTAGAAAGGAAAATATGCAGCTCTTTGTTGCACAGAAAGACACAGCAGGGAAGTGGAGAGTTCATTGGGAGATCGTTGTTGGAATGCCCCCCCCATTCCCAGGAATGTCTGCAGGACCACAGCCAGCCCGTGACCCCCAACACCCTGCACAAAGAAAGCAGCAGCATTTTCCTCCCAGCAGACAGCATCCCACTGAAATCCACTGGCAAACTGCACCTTCCCAGCCCGCTGGAAGCAAAGGGGATGGAAGAGGCTGGAAACTGCATGGAAGTCACGGATCTCCCTGGGAGTTTTTCCCACTGGGACTAACAGAAACCAAACGAACCCAGGGACAAAATTAAACCAACCCCAACTCTTTCTATTGTAGATAGAGCAAGACTCTGCTTCCTCGGGTGATGTGTTACTCATAAAGGCTCCTCACCCAAAGCTCTCAGCCCAAGCACCACGGTATCAACCTCATTGCAAGACTCATTCCATGAACTTACAGATGTGAAGTCTAAATGAGCATCACCAGACCTTGGTTAAATAGAGCTGGCCATTCCCATTGCCTTCCCACTGCTCCCAACACCCGCTCCATCCCACTGGCAAACAGGGAGAACAGAAGGGACGCATGAGCCTTGTATCAGAAACGCACACAGTGCCACTGGTGAGGACACAGCTATCAGTTCCTGCTCAGATTTATACCATGATTCAGCCAGGATTCCTAAATGAGCCTACGAGCTCTTGGTTTGATGGATCGGGCACCTCTGCTTCGCCACCCCTTGGGTCTCTGGATCTCCTGCCACCAGTCTGAAGCCCTGTCCCTGTGAACTATGGAAAGATGGAAGCTTTCCATGCAGAGGGTAAGGAAGGCAGATATATGTAACACCCAGTTCGTGCCTTTGCTTCTGCAGAAAAGGGCAGGATAAGGTGGCTGGTTTGTAGCCGAAGCCAGTCTCATGTAGCCAAAGCCAGCCAATGACATGTGCCAGGACCCAATGGAGACAACCGGAGCCATAACAGAATTAGCAAATAAGTTGGCAGATTTTCAAGGCTCTCCTTTCAATATCTTGGCATCTGAGGTGAAACAGGGATCAGAGTACAAGGAGACCCCAAAACCAGCCCAAACCATGAGCCATTGGCCACTTAGGCCTTGCTCTGGTGCTGCGTGTCTACTGAGCTCCAACTTTCCCTCTTCCCCAACTATGCTATGATCTTAGTGACAGAACTTGACAGAACTTGGCTCTTTGAGGTTTATAACCCCAAACCTGGGTGGGAAACCTATCGTCAATGTTTCTGTGTCCATCTCCACACCTAGGAGGTGACAGCAAGTCCCAGGACAGGGGGAAGATGCCCGTTAAAAAAAAAAGAGAAAAAAAAGGACAATTAAACCATCATTATTTTCTCTCTTTTTGCAGTGACTCCTAAGGGGATGAAGATGCTGCTCTGCCAGCCAGGGGTGGTCAGGATTTGGCCACATGGATTGCACCAGGTCCAGAACTGGAAGCTCCGTTTTTAAGGTGGTTGGGTTGATGCTACATAAAGTGAAGGAGCACTGCAAAGCCTCCTCTCCCCTCTGTGTTCCCTCCAAACAAGCCCACCAAGCTGAGATATGAGTGTACAATCAGAGCTCAGCACTGAGCACTTCCACCATCAAACCCTGCATGGAGGAGGTGAAGAGTCCCCATGGCTCAAGGAGGCTGAATTCAAGCTCCTCTGTCCCTATCCTGACCCCAACTCAAAAGCATCATGTCTGAAGCCCTGGACCATTCGCTATGGGATGGACCCATAAGCATGGGCGAGGAAAACACTTCTTCTCCTCTTACCAGGGCAGAAACATCTCCAACCCTTCAAAGCAAGTGTTCCCAAGGCTTTATCCTCACTCTTTGCAAGTCAATGGCACAGCCTGTTGTGACCAGGAAGCTTATGGGACTGTGAAGTCTCCCAGATAACAGGGACTGGGGCTCTTCCCACCTCATTGCCAAGCCACCTCCTATTGCCCCTGGGGACAAAGCAGCACCTATTGTAGCAGCAGGAGGACATACCAAGGCAGGAAGGGGTGGTGACCACCTAACAACTGCTGTAATACAGGATCAGGCTTTTATCAGCACAATCACTCACCCTTCCCAACCAATGCAGACCCTTCAACCATGGGACACAGGACTCGACAGTCTGGAATGGGGCAGGAGAAGGCCAAAGGACCAAGGGGTGTCCCACAGTATGGAGGCTTGGACAGGCCAAGGTGTGTGGAATGACAACCTTGGAGCCGTGCATTATGGTCCCACCTCACTCAGCACCATAGCCTGTCCCATCAGACAGCCATTTCTGCTGTAGAGTGGGACTCATTCCCATTTAGAGGAGTCACACTGGGAATGGCTCCAAGCTCCTCCTCTGCCTACGTGTGGTGGCACAAAGCCATCCCCTGCCCTTCTGCAGGTACTGTAGGTGTCTAACCAGCCTTCCTCACCCTTTATCCCAATAGATGAACCCTCTGAAGCCAATGTCTCTGGGTAACCTATGTTTTGGAAGGCACACAAACCTTTGGAGATACCCAACACAGGGCACTGAAGGCACCTCAAATTGGGCAGCCTAAAACCACGAGACACTGGGTATCTAGCCCTCCTTGTCCCCAAAACTGCAATGCTCTACAGCTGAGGGGTGAGCAGCAGCGAGCCCAAGGGACACCCAGAGAATCCACTGGGCCACAGTTGACAGTAGATGGTACCCAGTTGCGACCCAGTGCCATGGATCTCAGATGGGAGAAAGAAAGGCCAGAGGACGTGCGGAACACAGCTTATTTTCTTCAGGTTTTTTTACCTTTAATTAGCAAATTTCTTCTTATCCTCATCAAAAGAAAACCCACCCCTGCCCCTACGTGCCCATTGCTCCAGCCGCTGCAAGCGTTCAAAGGCAGAGAGTGGAAGAGATGTCTAATGTCTGGGCTAAGGGGCAGCTCTGAGTCCACCCCACCAGGGCACATACTGGGGGAGTCTGGGGTGCCATATGCTGTGTTAGAGCTGTGGAAAAGGCAGGAGCCAAGTTTGGTGATGTGCTCTTGCCAGGAGCACGCAAAATCCCCCAGGGAAGCTGCAGCACAGGCCCTTGGCCAGCAGACACAGCGGTGGAGGACACGGATGTGCTCCAAGAGGCACATCCCCATGGGTATTGCAGGCAGAACTGGGGCTTGCGCCATGGATCAGTGGTGGGGACACAGTGGAAGAGAACCCACCACTCTGTGCATTGAATCTCGAAGCTGTAAGAGCACCCAGACTTTGGAAGGCATCAGTGCTGAGCCTGCACCCTGGCAAAGTGGGTGCCTTACAGCCCTGCCATGGTCGCCTCATGCAGCAAGCCCCATGTGCAGCATCCCGGATGGCATCGAGGTAATGGGGAGATGGTGAAGTGGTAAAGGAGCCAGGAGAAAGGGAATGGTGCAGGGGGAGGACTTGGCTTATCCCTTCCCACGGCCACAAGGCCAGCACCAAGCTGAGCCCCCTTCACCTCTCCCTGCTACCATCTTCCCCCTGAGGCCATTGGGCCATCCCCACCTCTGTCCCTGCTGCTGCAGCCCTTATTTATAGAGAAGAGGTGGGAAAGGGTTTTGATGGGGGTGCTCCAGCCCTCCTGCTCCCCATCCCTTCTCAGCTGGCACCGTCCTGCCTGCATCACCCCAAACCAAGCACCCTTCGACCATCCCTCTAAGTGCAACGGGAAGGGAAAGGGAGGAGGAGGAGGAAGGCGATGAAGAACCATCATGAGCTCACTGCTAATGCCAAGAAACAAAGGAAAGCATTGCCTTCCCTCCTTGAGCTATAGCTGGAGAGAGCAGCCCTTTTCAGGGGTCCAAGATGATGGTGCTGTGGGTGCTGGCACATATTGGTGGTGCTCCATGTACCCCCCTACCCCAGCCCTGGCAGTGGGGCAGCGTGTGGGGATGCGCAGGGCTGGGCGAGGAGGTGAAGGGGCTGGGATGTGTGTGAGTGCCCGGATGTCTGTGTGCACGGGTTTTGGCAAGAGGTCATTGAGGTTACATGATGCAGCATTTGTTCTTGTGGTTATGAGGGTCCTTAAATCGGAGTCTCTGCTTTGGTCGGTATTTTTCCAAGTACGTCAGCTGCTTGCTGTTGATGGCTCCTCTGCGCTTCCTGCGGGGACAGAGGGGTCAGCGCAGTCAGTGGGGTGGCATTCCCATCCCAAACCCACCCTGCTGGGTGCTGAACCCCCCTGTCTGGAGCGGGAATGGATTTTGGAAGCTGTGGCTATGCGCATCCTCCAGGGACTGACCCCATCTTGCTCATCTACCCTCTGACTCTCAGGATATGGAGAACTGGGAAGGAAAACTGGGGTAGCTGCCAGAAGCAGGGTGCAAAGCCCCTCAGGGATGCTCCCAGCTGCTGCTACAGCCTCTTGATGCAAAGGTGCTTGATGGCAGCACCTCCCTTTTTCTCAGAGAAGCTGCAAAGCTGCCCGGTGGGAAAGGACCTGGGGGTGCTGACTGATGGAGCTGAACATGAGCAGCTCGTGCCCAGGCAGCCAAGAAGGCAAGGAGCATCCTGGCCTGTATCAACACCAGTGTGGCAGCAGGACCAGGGCAGTGGCTGTGCCTCTGCACTGGGCACTGGTGAGGCTCCACCTCAAATCCTAGGTTCAGTTCTGGGCCCCTCACTACAAGGGAGGCATTGAGGTTGGATCCAATGATCTTAAAGCTCTTTTCCAACCCAGCTGATTCTATGATTCTACGAAAAGCAACCCAGCACCCTGCAAAGTCCCTTGGACACGCCAAATCTCTCCATTGCCTTGGAGAGGGGCTGCTTTCTCCCCTGACACCGGAACACCACTTGACTTACTGTCGGATGAACTGGATGGCATCTTCATACTTCATCCCGCTCTCGATCAAGGCCAGTGCGACAAGGACGGGAGCACTGAAAGGCAACAGCAGTGGTGGTCACTCCCCAGCCATGGAGCTTGGAGAGTGACATCCCATCCCGGCACAAGGGGACATGCATGGGCTGTAATAGTGGTGCTATGGGCAGCGGTGGCTTTCAGTTCATCACTTCTTGCCATTTGGCTGCAAGCAATGGCCCAAGGAGCATTCTGGGATAACAGGGCAGCTGTTTGCTCCTTGCCTAGTGAGCAGGAGGATTTTGGAGGCAAATCTAAAGGAAATATGGATGCAAATACACATGCAAAACCTGACTTATGGCAGGGGGAGTAACATAATGCAGCAGCTCTCGAAGAGCATCAGTTGCCTATTGGAGCAGGAGGCATTTTGCAAGTATTTCCATGATGAGCTCTTAGCAAAAGGAAAACAGCGATGGCAAACAAGGAACAAAGGAACACAGGGCAGCACCAAGGCACCGGGGTCTACCCCAGGGCCCAGGAGCTGGCCATAGGCAGTGCAAGTTGAAGCACAGGCTTCTCCTTGCAGACCCTGCCATCAACGCCTATTCCCACTAAGGTTTTACTGCATGCAAAACCCCTTTTCTAAGTGGAACTAGGGAAGGGAAGGAGGAGTGGACACGGCTTTCCCTCTCCTCCTTTCATGGGGAGGGTGCAATATGGGGTGCTGGGCTCTGACTCACCGCCCCAGGCCGGCCACGCAGTGCACGGCCACGCAGCAGCCGGGGTCTTCGCAGAACTTGGTCTTCAACAAGTTGAGCCAATCTTCCACTATCTTGCTGGGAGGAGGCGCTCCATCATCAAATGGCCAATCCTGCAGGGAGCAGGGAAAAGTCAGGGAAGAGAGAAATGCTCTTAAGGCCATGGATGAAAACGCAGGGATTGATTTTCACTTGGGGTGATGCTGTTTGATGCCTTTCAAGTCTAGGTCTGGGGTCCTCCCATTTCCTATGGACAGGTTCAGCCTCCAGGAGTGCCTACAGGATCTGTGACATGGTCCCCATGTCCTCCTATGTAGACCAGGGTGGCCACTGGCTGCCCCCTTCCCATTCAGTGACCACACTGAGCTTTGGGAGCTGCTGAGCCACTTTGTAGGAATTTGGGTGACATGGTTTAATGGGAGGCGTCCCTGCCCATGGCAGGAGGTTGGAACTGGGTGATTTTAAGGTCCTTCCCAATCCAAACCATTCTATGAGTCTATGAATATTTGAGCAAAGGTGTTTTGGAGATGGCTGAAATCTCAGGGTCTGATGCTGTGCTGAAATTCAGCATCTGCAACAAATGGAAGGGACAGTGAACAACCAAGTCCTGAAAGGATCCTCTGGGGGATCCCCCAACACAGCCCTATAGAGAAATGAAGGGAGACCCCTCCAAACAGGGCCATTTAAACAGCATCCTTCAGGAAAGGCTCTTAAGGGACGAAAACAAAGCCCGTCTTCTTTTGAGCTTCATCCTCAAGCGGTATGGACTCAACATCTACAATAATGTGGGTAAAACGGATGTTGCATTAAGCATCCCCAGCCTTGGGCTCTGCTATGAGGGAAAAGGGTTCCCCTCCTTGTAGTGACTGCTGCAGCATTTTGGGGAAAGAATGGTCTCAGCCCATGGGCACTGGCAGCCAGTCGAGGCTGCAAGGCTCTCCCAAAATGTGGATTTCTCTCTGGAAATGGGTCTGGAAGGAGGAGCATGGCCACTGCTTATGCAGCAGTGGGAAAGAGGGACACAGGCAAGGCAGCATCACTTGGACTGTACGCAGTATGGTGAGCCCCAGTGGGAGGGAAGCACAGGCCATAATCCTTGTGTTTGAGCAGTGAGTCACTAAGCTGCAGTCATCCTGGGGGTCAGATGGCAAAAGAAGCTGCTTTACTTAAGTGTCTGAACAGGCAATGTGATTGCACTTGGGATGTGCCAGGAAAGAAGCACACTGGGCTTCAGTCCTCTGATCATTTCTGTCCTCTGGACCTCCTACAACAGGTCCATGATTTCCCTGTGCTGAGGACCCCAGAGCTGAATGCAGTACTTCAGGTGAAACAGTACATGGGGAGAATCATCTCCCTTGACCTCTGGTCATGCTCCTTTCAATGCTGCTCTGGATACAGTTGGCTTTATGGGCTGTAAGCGCACACTGCTGGCTCACATCCCATTTTTCATGCATCAGTACCCCCACATCCTTCTCTGCAGGGCTGCTCTGAATGTATTTATCACCCAGTCTCCACTGATACTGGGGACTGCCCTGGCCCAGGTATAGAACCTTGCACTTGGCCTTGTTGAATTTCATGAGGTTCACATGGAGGTTTCCATTTCCAGTGTGTCCAGGTCTCTTTGGATTGCATCCCTTCCCTCTAGATATCAACCACACCACTCAGCTTGGTTTCATCTGCCAACTTGCTGAGGGTGCACTCAATCCCACTGTCTGTGTCACTGATGAGGATATTAAGCACTACTGGTATATCCATCCTGCACCATAAACCTTCCTATAGAGAAACCCATACAATATTAGTCCTACAGACTTTCTGCCCCATCTCTGACCTGCTGGAAGTGTTGCCAAGTAGATGTTCATGGCATGGATCACCTGCATCTGGCACAACTTGGTAACTGCGATCAGCTCTAGAGATTGCTTGGGATCCCCTGTGGCACACACAGGAGCCAAAAGCAGAAGGGGTGTCCAAAACACCCATGGAGCATACCCAGGATAGGACCACTGTACGTGTGGCCACTGTGGCTGTGGATGCTGGCACCCACGCACAGTACACCGGACTCAGACCTCAACTGACTTGTGTCTGCTCCTCAAAGAAAGGGGTAGGATATGTAGATACAGTCTATTTATTTGATATAGGTATATGTAGAGATATCTATCTATCTGCATGGGTACATCTATCCATAGATATATAGGATATAGATATCTCTCTATATAACTCATATAGTTTCTATATACAGAAAGTTACAGAAATACATATAGAAGCTATATAGTTTCCATAGTGTCTTAAAGAGTTTCTGTATCTAGGATATTGATACCTCCCTATCAAAAAAGTATCCTAGATATAGATCTCTCTAGATATTTAGAGGTCTGTATTGCCTAGACAGAGAAACAGAGACTGGAGGACTCCAGGATAAAAGGCAGAATTTGGTGTGTAAGTGAACAGATACGATATCCTACATACAGATTCCATATGCAGGATACAGCTATCTTTCTCTGTAAGACATACCTACCCTACAGAGACACAGCATTTATACCTGAAGAGTTATGCATCTGAAGGAACTCTATCTAGAGAGACATAGGATCTACTATCTACATCCCAGAGGATCTAGGATATAGCTAGCTATCTCTGTAGGATATACATTACACAGAGAGAGCTATAGAGAGAGGGCCTACACACAGAGGACCACCCCAGGAGACACGAGGCACTTCCAAACCCTTCCCTAAATGAGCAAAGCCTCCCTTTCCAGCTGGAGCTGAGCTCCTTGGCAGGGCAATCACGCCTGACATCATCTCCAATTACTTATCAGCCGGGATGCAGCCCAGGCAGCTGCCTGCTCTGCCCCTTTGCCTTTCCCTGCTTGCTGCCTGCTGCCTTTCATCCCCATGAGCTGCACCGGCTGCTGGAAGAGCAAAAAGCCCACACAGCCCACCCTGGGTAAGACAACACCGCGGGTAACAGGAACCATGCGCAGCTTCCATGTGGGATCAGGCGCTCTCACCCCCAGGATGCTTTAGAGCCCGAGCGACAGGCAGGGGAGGCAGCTGCCGACTCAACCACATGAGTCACAGTTTCGGTGTGTAGGCAGCACTTGCTTTTTCTATAGCACCAGCCCCATCTCAGAACTCATCCGTGTTGCCCCGAGGATGAATTTGGGCTTCAAACCCTCCTCGTGGGTAAGAGCGATGCTGCTTTGGTCTGTGTGACATGCAGGGCGTTGGCAGACAGGAGGGATGGGGGTATTTAAAAGCAACCCACCCTGAACCTATCCTGCTGCCCACCTACCATGACGGTGATGCCATCCTTCTCCAGGGGGGTCTTGTCATAGGTCACTTCGCACACTCGCACAACCGTGGTGGCACCGTATTTCTTCAGGTCCTTGGGAGGGAAGGAGAAAGAGGGGTCTAAAAACCCTGCCAATTGCACACCACTTAAACCAAACACATCCAAAACCCTGCTATCACCACAGGACCACCACAGTCCCTAATACAACAGCACCGTGCCCCATCTCTGGACACTAAGCAACAACACCCCCGTAGCTCATCCACCCTGGGAAACACAAGGAAACATGAAATCTCAGGGCACCAAATCAATGCAGGATCTTCACTCAACACCTTCACGGCTCCTTGGAGTCATGAGTGCCAACAGGGCCATCTATTTGTAAGCTCTGACAGCCACACCACCAAGGCCTTTACACTGCATGCAAAGAAACATCCCTGATACGGGCTCATGTCCCCCAAAAGAGAAATCATTTGTGCCCAGGGAGGTGGCAACTCCTGCTGCAGAATGCATGGAGGTGGCTGGGGGGGGTCACAGTGCATCCCACAAACTACACTCAGCATCTTGTACACTGCTCAGGGGCTCCTGCTCATCCTCGCTGCCATATCCCATCATCATTCCAATGTGCTGCAGGCTGGGGTGTGGGATTTGGGCTGCTTCCAGCCTGGCTTGTCACCTGCTGCGAGGATTGCCCCTGGATTACATGCCAGCACACCGGCACATGTGAGATCATCCCCTTCAGTGGATCCATCTCCTTCATTCCCCACATGCATTTGCCAGACAAAGCCCCCCATGCTTGGCAGCTCAGCCTAAAATCCAACAGGCTGGAGGGAAGTGAATTTCTCCCCATTCCCACTGGTGGTGTCCCCACTGCCTTGTGCACAGTGTGCAGGGTATGTGGTGGCTGTTCCCAAACTGCAACCACCTTCCTGCAGCTCTTTGAGCTGGTGGTGCTCACACGTGGGGTTTTGGGTGTGCATTGAAGGGGTTTTCCTTGAACTCAGAGGATGTCACTGGTGCCAGCACACTGGACCTCAACGTGGTTTAGATCTAAGGCAAAAATCCTTCACCAGGCGCATGTGCAGCCTCAGGTCCTCCTGGGAATACACAGCATTCCAAAACGATTCCTCATGAGCAGAAGCTGCTTGTGCTGGCTTGACTGAGCCTGCAGGACATGGTGTTTCCTCCAGGCATTGATAAGATGAGCAAGTTGAAGCCTTTTACCTTGGACCATGGATATGCATCCACTATTTCCCCCCTAACTCCCTGCTGCAGCCAGTGTTTCCTGGCAGGATACCATTGCTAGCTCATGCAACATTGAGCCCTCCAGGTCCTTCTAAACTACCCAACACACTCTGGGCATTGAAAGACATTGAGATATTTGGGATGAGAAGTCCTTATTGAGGTGCCAGGAGATGCAGGGGATGTTGTGTGCATCCTTATGCATCACAGCAAAGCCCTTTGATGTGATGTGGTGGAGCTGGAAGGGATGCAACAGGAATGGGGAAACTATCTCTACCACGTCCAAACACCCCACTTGGGGTCCTCCAAAAGATCCTGTCACCAGTAGTGATTGGACCTCACCACCCTGGGTCCATGGTACCAAAGGGGATGTGCTGCTGCCTCATCCTACACAGGGTTGATCCCTGTTGCATCTCAACATCGGATTTTAGCCCCAAAATACACAGCAGGGCCCCAGTCCCCCACTTCCATCCTCTCCTTACCTCCAAGAAGGTGTTGAGCGTGGCATTGGTGGGGTTGTGTGTGATGAGGAACCTCATGTTTTTGTAGCAGACCTCCACCGGTGCAGGGCGGTTCATCCGAGCCATGCTAGGACAGGAGGAGGGTGAGGTGATGCTGATGGTGGTGGGGGCAAAAAACCCAGGAGAAAGCGTGGCGTGGGGGGGGGGAAACAAAAAAGCCCCAATGACCCCTCTGCACTTCAAAAATAACCCCAAAAGAGGATCGAGAACTCAATATACAGACGTTGTGCAAATAATCCCAGCTCTTGGGAGCGCGCCGGCTTCCTCAACAACACCGCAAGCTCCCCGGGGTGGGAAGGGGGGAAAAGCCAGACGGGCAAAAAATAATATTAATGATAATAATAATAATAATTAAAAAAAGAAACCCAAAACCAAACCAAAACCAAGAATCCCTTTGCTGTAGTGTCGGCGTCCTCGGTGCGTGTGCGACGGCGAGCGGCTGCCGCGCGCTCCCGGGCGCTCTAGAAAGGCCTCTGCATATGGGGGGTGTTGGAGGTGGCGGGAGGGTGACCCCCGTCACGTTACCCCATCGGGGTATGTGGAGTACTTGGGGGCGGCACGGGGGGCCGGGAGCCTACGGGGCGGCGTCGGCGGCGTCCGGCAGCGGCGCCTCGCTGGGGCGATCCATGCACAGGAGCCTTGAATGGTTGAGTCGGAGGGTCGGGATGCTGGGGGAGACGAGGAGAGGCGGCCGGGCGCTGCTTTATGGGGCGAGCTGGTGGGGGCTGCGGGGCTCAGAGCTGCTCCTCAGCACCTCCATAAATCCCAGCGGACAGCGAGGCTGTAAGGGAGGGAAAGGGAAACGCGATGGTGAGGGTGCTCTGCTTCCCAGGCTTGCTCCGAGAATCCCATCACTGGTACGCGGAGGGATACGGTGACCCCAAATGTACCGGCATCCGCATCCCACATGAGCATCCCTGAGCATCCTCATCTTTGCTGGAGTCTATAAAGTGAGATGGTATTCAAAGTTGAAACACCATCTGAAAGCTGAAGTGGCAGTGGAAAGCCATAGGGGACAACACACATTTCCCCTGGCAAAAGGGAAAAGCACATAGCTTACTCTCATGCCACCCAACATCAGCACCCAATGGTGTATTTAGGCACCTGAACTATGCGAGCTGACCCCCCTGGCACCCATCCTGTCCCCCCAGACCTCACCTTTGCATTCCTGAAACACACAGTGAGTATTCCTGCCCCAAATGCAGTGCTAATCGGCCACATGCTCCCAGTGCTGCTCGAGCAGCTAATGTCCACCAAATGCACCTCTAATGCTCTTAGGCAAACTAAGCTGCCTGCAAATGAGCTTTCTTGGGGAGGGGGGGAGCAGAGGAGGGGGAGGCGGGTGTGCAGTTTTGCCAGCACTGGTGATGGATGTGTCTCCCTGCTTGCTCATCCGCATCCCCATCACCGCCGGCACATTGCTCCCTATGAAGTACAGCATCCTCACACCCTGGGGCATCTTTGCCTCCAGCTCTTCCCAACGGGAAGAATTAAATAAGAAAGTCAATTCTCACTGTGGGAATGGCACAAGCCAAGAGAGGATGGGCCCAGAGGGGGGATAAGCATGCTGCAGATCTGCTCAGAGCCAAGGGAAACCCAGTGCTTCCCTGGGTCGTTACATACCAGACTCTTGTTTTGAAGCTGGTCCTTTCCCTGGGTCAGCAGCTGCTTAATGCCATGTGGACAGAGCCTCAAAATAGACCATAAGCACATAAGTAACCCGAGCCAGGCCAGCATGAACCCCTTTCGCCTCTCCTCCTGATGCCCTGGCACCCAGAAACATTCCCCTCTGGGCTGTTTTACCTTGATGCAATGAGACCAGGTGGCAGCAGGGAGGTGTGCTGAGTACCGACCGGCTCATCACACTGCCTGGGTGCTGTTGCTGGGCTGCTCCATGCCTGAGCATCATTTACAACCTGCTTGAACATCACATACAACCTGCTTAAGCATCATTTACAACTTGCTCAAGCATCATTTACAACCTGCCCGAGCATCATTTACAACCTGCCCGAGCATCATTTACAACCTGCCCGAGCATCATTTACAACCTGCTCAACACCTCCTGCTTCACAAGCAGGATGAAAACTGCAAATAGCAAAAGATGAAATAGCAAAGGGGAATAAAGCTGGGGGAGGTGGCAGGGGGAAGAGGGCTGCTCTCCTCAATGTGTCCAGTGTGGATGTTTAAATCATGGACTTTCATCCTGGCAGGGCACTAATTATCTGCTATTGGCAGCATGTGTGAGCCCTGGTGATGCTCCAGTGCACAGAGCATCTCTGTGCCCATGGTTTTACAGCTGGACTTTTGGACAGGAGCTTAGAGGGGGTTGGAGCTGGGAAAGGGCCAAAACTGAAGGGGATTTCAGCACTGAGCTCACCCCACCTCCTCTGCAGACCCTTGCATGTCCCTGCCCCCCTTAGTTGCACAGAACCCCCTTGTCAATCAAATCCCATCACTCCTGACTGGTTTAGTGGCTAACACTATACCAGAGCCCTGCAAGGATGCTCTGCGAAGTTCAGACTCTGCCTGGGCTGCAGGGGATGGATGGGACATCCCAGGGGTGGTTTTCCAGTCCCTACTGAGAAAATCAGATTTTAGCAGCTGATGGAGACTGGAAGCGTGGCTGAGGGATGGGAGCAAGGTGGGAGCTGTCTCCCACAGGATTTTAGGTCTCATTCAGAGCAATGTTGAACCCCCCGGAGCAGCTCACCCTCCCCACTTGGACCACAGAAGCCAGGATCTTTGCTCAAAGCTTGCAACGCTCCTGTAAGATGAGATGGAAAACCTGTTCTCCCAGAACTCTGTGCTTTTCCACTGACATTCCCCCCCATCACCACTTTGCTTGCAGGGTCTGCTCTCCCCTGAGATAAGCTCACCACAGCTGGGTAAAAAATGTCATGGCTTGAGGGCAATTTGGGGCTGGTTTAGGCTGTGTGGCTCCTATAGGTCCAGCCACTGAGCTGTGGGTCAGCACAGCCACAAAAGGAGCCAACACCCTGGTGAGTGAATGATTCCCAAGAAAAACCTGCTGGCAACCCCCTCAGCAAGCTGCTTCCTTCCTTATTCATTCACTTTGAGTAAAAAAGAGGTCAAAACCCTCCAAAGGGATGGGAGGGCTCAGCTCTTGGCTCTTTCAGCTTCCGCTGTCTTCAACAACATCTTGCCTTCTGCCCCTTTGGCCTCGATGCACTAGTACGAGAGGCGCTTGCAGGGCACAAGGAAAAGCAGCAAAACCCACCTTTCCCCCCTCCAACCAACCTCAAACCTACCAGCATCACACACCAGGAGCGGTGGTCGGCTCCCCATCATCATCCAGCACACGGTTCCTGCCCCATTGGCACCCTGCATCCCATATAATGTTTTACTGCTTGGATGCGCTCGCTGCCAGTAACGGAGGCTCAGTGGGAACCGCCTGCGTACGGGATCAGTGAGTGCTCCTTTCCCACATGGTCTCTTCTCCAGTGGATGTGTTTCAAGTATTTTCGTAACGCACATCCCAGCAATGGAGCCCCGAAGCCCATAAATCCCTAATGGATATTCAATCACAAATCATCCCCAGCGAAACCATATTAACCATGGCAGAACAATGGGAAAAGGCCTCTTTCTGCTAATATTGATAACCTGCCATGCTGAAGGATAGGGAGGGATGGGGACCCACTCACCACAATGCACCCATCACTGCCACCCCAACATGAGCAAGCTCAACTCAAAGCTTCACCAGCAACGCTTGCCTTTGAATCTCCCCAAGTATGAATATGACACTGAGGGCTTCTTCCTTGCAAAGCCCCCAAAAGACACACACACCATGTGAGCACAGTGATGATTTTTGCCGTGACTGTGGAAGTTTCTGGTTCCTCCACAAGAAGTTCTGCAGCCAAGAGCCCAGCAAGGATCCAGAGTGAATGCACTCTGGTGCGGCAAGAACGCTGTGAAGGGGATGGGGACCAAGCTATTACAACCCTGCCTACACCCCAAAGTGGAGGGGATCATGGGACTCTCTGAAGTATTCCTTTGCAGCGTGGCAGCATCATTACACATACCTTGGCTTTGTCAAGCGACAGAGCCTACAACAGCAGGGATGAGGCTGCTCTTCCTCCCAGCACCTTGACGGCAAAATAAATCATGGAATCGTAGAATGGTTTGGGTTGGAAGGGACCTTAAAGCTCATCCAATTCCAACCCCCTGCCACAGGCAGGGACACCTTCCACTAGAGCAGGTTGCTTAAAGGCCAGGTCTTCACTGCAGTCAATGAAAGGGGTTGGCTGGAGAGGCAGGCAGATCTGATGGCTACTGCTGCAGGTCCCTGGGCTAGCGGGATGCAGCTGGTGAAGTCAGGTTTTCCTATACACAGCAACAAAGGAAAAGGAAGCTCTGCAGAGCCAAAGCTCCACGTGGCTTCAGCAGCGGGATTTGGAACAAAGGCTCTTACTCACCCAAACAATATGTACCTGACCCCTATATAAATATAGCTATCTCCCGAGTGAGCACATCTCACATTCAAAGTTCACCTTCAGAATAGTCTAACAGAACACCCATCTGTGTTACGTGTGCTCGACCTCTCTCCTGCTTTCAGCTGACACAGCAAGACACCGACCAGCCCTTTCCCCCTTATGGCTGATCACGTTCTGCTCTGCCTGCTCTCAATCCCACCTCTGCATCACAGATTTCTATTACCCCAAACCACAGAAGCATAAAATGGCTTGGGTTGGAAAGGATCATCCAGTTCCAACCCCCTGCCATGGCAGAGCCACCTTCCACTGGACCAGGTTGCTCCAAGCCCTGTCCAACCTGGCCTTGAACACTGCCAGCGATGGGGCAGTCTCAGCTTCTCTGACAACCTCACAGTAAAGAACTTCTTATTTCTAACATGAACTTCCCCTGTTTCAGTTTGAACCCATCACCCCTTGTCCTATCACTACAGTCCCTGATGAAGAGTCCCTCTCCAGCATCCTTGTAGCCCCCTTCAGACACTGGAAGCTGCTATGAGGTCTCCATGCAGCCTTCTCTTCTCCAGGCTGAACAGCCCCAGTGTTCTCAGCCTGTCTCCATACAGGAGGTGCTCCAGCCCCTGATCATCCTCGTGGCCTCCTCTGGCCTTGCTCCAACAGCTCCATGTCCTTCTTATGTTGAGGACACCAGAACTGCACACAGTGCTGCAAGTGGGGTCTCACAAGAGCAGAGGAGAGCGGTAGAAAACAGACCAGAAGTTTCTGAGTAGTCCCATGTATCAGCTCTGCACATATCTACTACCACTGCCAATTATGACCACAATGAACAGGTCTGTGAGGCTTGGTTGCACACATAAGGGGACCCACCAGCACCACTCACTACCACTGTCACCAGCACCAGCACCAGCACCACTGCCAAGGAGGACAGGTCCCAGCACACAGAGCCATCCCCAGCCCATGACCACAGCCGGAACCCGGCCACAGACAATCCCATGTGTTGGGATTTCCTCTGGCCGCATCCGCACGGAAGGAAACGGGAGAGATCCGGGAGGAGAGTGCCAGAAACACAACACCCCACAGGAGCCGGCAGCTGGGGGCAGAGGCTTAAGCAGCCACCGGCACATCCTGCTCCAGGTGCAGAGCTGCAGAGAGCAGAATGGGATGTGCTGGAAAAGCTGTGCTGGGAACCATGGGGGAGGCAGCAGAGTGGAGCAGCACCAAGGACCATCTGCCAGGGAAGTGCTGTGGGGCTTTTCCTCAAGGGGTTATTGTCTTGTTTGTTTCTTCTGCTGCATGGGGATGTTTTCTGAGCAAGACAAGGATTACAATTGCAGAGGTGCAGAGGGAGAGCAATGGGGACCTATTGGCAGCCCAACAAAAGGCACCTGCAAGATAAACCAGGTCATGCATCCTCCTCCACATCCCTTTTGGCGCACGGTAAATGCTGGCTCACATGTGAATGTGCAGAAAAGAGCTGCACTGCCCCTGATTTTATAGCTCCAGTTAGATTTAGGGAGTTTGATGGTATTTAGGGAGCGGGGAAAGATGCTGGGATGATGTTGGTGTGGAGATTTGCAAGAAGGAAGCATTTAGAAGACTGGTAAAGAAAGAGGGAGGAATGGGTAAGTTGAGCCAGCAAGACAGATAAAGAGAAAAGCAGTCTTCCCAGCACTGTGCGAGCTGGGAAAGCACCAGAGGCCCTGGTAACATGAGTGACCCCTTTTTAGCTCTTATTTGCACCTTTTTTCTTTGAAGAAAGGCTGAGGCACAGTGTGAAAGTACCTAAAATGGCCCTTTTGGAGTTGTTTTCCCCCTCACCTGCTTCGGTTGCGGTCCATGACCATGATGGGACATCAACCCTGCACTGATGCAAGGATGCCTGTGATGGTCACTGGTGCTGGGGCTACCTCTCCTGTCCACCGCTCATGGGGCAATGTGCTAGAGGAAATGCAAGATGCTCCAGGCACACCTTGAACAGCCCTTTACCTGCGTTTTTAGGTTTTCCACACACATGCAACCTCCAAGCAGCTGGAATTTGAGGTCTAAAAAATGCAAAAAGGAGCATAATCTGTTATTTTCCTAAGGAGCATCCCTGGAGCTGCATTTCTGCCTTGGTTTTGAAGCATGAGCTTATAGAAATCATAGAATCAACCAGGTTGGAAAAGACCTTTAAGACCATCAAATCCAACTGTTCCCCAGCACTACCAAAGCCACCACCAACCCATGGCACTGAGGGCATTATCTGCATGGTATCTGAACACTTCCAGAGACAGTGACTCCAGCACTGCCCTGGGCAGCCTGTTCCAATGCCTGAGCACCCTCTGGGGAAGGAATTGTTCCTAATATCCAATATAAACCTCTTGGGGCCTTTTCCTTGCCCCATCCCTAGTCAGCCACCATAAAAAGCTCATAAAACCCACAAAAAGGTACCAGTTGTTCAGCACAGGGGAAAAAGGACCCCTTCAGCCAAAGCCAGTCCCCCACCCATCCTTCCCACCCCACCGGCAGCCCCACTCACAGTGAGATCCTGGTTATATGATCCGGGATATCCCCTCTGCTGCCTTCCCCCAGCAGCCACAGGGTGCAGACGTCAGAGGCTTTTCCTGGCTCGGATTTGAAGGGAAAGGGGAGGGTCAGGAAGAAAGAAGGAGGTGGAAGAGAGGCCAGATCCATAGGGAAAAGTAATAGGAGGCTTTGGGCTGGCTACACGCCAGATCTGCAGAGGGAGCACCCCAGAAGAGCTTCATTAGGGGGGGGGTGAAAGGCTCGGGTGTTTGGGGACAACTGGTCCCCACGCTCCGGTGCCCAATGCATAGGGATGTCAAGCACCCCAGATACTGGGGGCTGGCTCCCTGCATCCTTCAGGGATTTCTTTTTGGCCAGAGGAATCAGGGAAAAAAGCAGCAATTCTGCATCTGATGGGGTATTTCCAGGCTTCCTGCCTTGTCCAAGAGCATTCTTGGAAAGACAAAACTCCCAAAGCAGCTTTTCCTTGCCCCAAAACACACATAAGGAGGGCAAGCTGACCGCAGTGGTCTCCTCCTGATGACTACCACTGCTGTGTGACTCTTCCATCCCAAATCTCTGTTATGGCTGAACATCTCATCTTTTCCTGTGGCTTCTTGCAGCATTTAATGAATATAGTGAATTTAAATTTACTTCAATTTAATGAATTTAGTAAATGTAATACTTGGGGCAAGCGCCTGAATGGCAAAATGTGGTGTGAGGGAGCAATTCCTTTCAGGAGAAGCACCAGGAGCATGGGCAGCACAAGATCTATTTGGAAATATCCCCATTTAATGGTTGCATCCCCATGAGATGCCCCTACCCTGCCTGGTCCTACCTCCTCATCAAGCCAACAGTAGCACTGACCAAAGGGCACTGCAACCCTTTCTGTGTCATCGATGTCTTGCTCAATCCCCAACACCAGCTGGCCGCGATGGCTTTGATGGATGTTTGTTGACAAAGAAAGGGGCTCCAGGGGACTCAGTCTATCCAAGGGGTGGATTTCGACCTGCAGATAGCATTGAAATAGCGCTCCATGGCATGTTGGGGATGGCGACAGGATGGAACAGAGATGCTGCATGCAGGTAGTGCTCTCAGGGGCTACTAACAACAGAGAGACAACAGGAGAAACACAATGGGTGTCAGCCAGGATAACTAAAAAAGCCATGGAGCAAGCACAGGGAGATGGGAATCCCTTGTCCTTCATGGGATGCTGCAAGGTCTGACAGTGCCCAGCCATTCTGCAGAACCCCGGCATGTTCATCCCACTGAATCCAAGTCCTCCAGAGAAGGTTTTCCTTGCAAAGCCCTTCCATACACCTCCTTATCTCCAGCAAAGATCCATGGCACAGCTCTCTGGTTGCAGTGGGACCACTGCTCTGCAAAGCAACGCATCAGCAAGGCTTTAAGGACAAAGGTGGATACCTCCGAGCTGCCAGTTTTGGATGCAGGACTACAGGCATGGCCTGATGCTGTGTCCTCTCCTACTCCACTGCACTGGACAAACTGGTCCCCAGCAATGGGGACAAACTGGTCTGAGCTGCTGCTACCCTTGCGCAAACCCCATCACAAAGGGACACTGAGCTGGCAGTGCCGAGGTGTCCCCTGCCTGTGGGTTTACAGAGCAAATAAAGGTGGTTTTCCTTCAAATAAAGGATCAAAGGGATGAAATGCCACGTTGAGTGGTGCGGTTGATAAGCTGGAAGGGATTGCGTCTAGAGGGACTTTGATTGGCTTGGATGAGTGGGGCCATGTGAACATCACGAAGTTCAACAAGGCCAAGTGCAAGGTCCTGCAGGTGAAACAGGGCAATCCCCAGTATTATGAATGCACTGAGAGCAGCGCTGCACAGAAGGAGTTGCTGATGCTGGTAGATGATAAATGGGATACGACTTGGCAATGTGCACTCGAGCCCAGAAAACCAACTGCATCAAAAGGAGCGTGAGCAGCATCTTGAGGGAGGGGATTCCCTCCCTCTGCTCTGGTGAGACCCTACCTGCAGTCCTGGGTCCAGCTCTGGGGTTGCCATCACAAGACAGACCTATGGACCCGTTGGAGTGGGTCCAGAGAAGGCCACAAAGATGCTCTGAGGGCTGAAGCACCTCTGCTATGAAGAAAGGATGAGAGAGTTGGGGTTGTTCAGACTGGAGAAGGCTCTGGGGACATCGCATCCTTTCAACATACAAATGGAGCTTATAAGACAAAGACTTTTTGCTAGGGACAGGACAAAGGGGAATGGTTTTAAACTGAAAGAGGATAGGTTTAGTTGAACATACGGAGGGAATCTGTCACAAGGAGAGTGCTGAGGCACTGGCACAGGTTGTCCAGAGAAGCTGTGGCTGCCCCATCCCTGGAAGCATTCCAGGTCAAGTTGGACAGGGCTTGGAGCAACCTGCCCTAGTGGAAGGTGTCCCTGCCCATGGCAGGGATTTGGACTGGATGAGTTTTAAAGGTCCCTTCCAACCCAATCTATTCTATGATTCTACGACTCCCCGATGGCTAGGGTGGCACTGTGGCCCTTTCCAAGGGGTATCCACACTGGCTTACACCCAGCCTGCCTCTTCACCAAGTGGTGTTCAACCTGGATTCAAGGTTAACCAAGGGATTTAAACACCATGCTGGAAAAGGACTGAGCATTACAAAAATGGGCTGAAAATGCCTTAACACCAGACTCCTACAAAGCTGCAGCCTGGGAAGTGGTCCCAGACTGCAAAAATAGGCTCCCCCATTCCAATCAAGCCGCTCTCCTTCTGGGCTGCAAACCAGAAGCAGAAAGCAGGCTACTGGCACTCCGGATGAGCACGTTTTAAATCACAGCCTCAGCTGCCACGCAGTGATGCTCTGGATGCCAAGGCTGCTCCCGGATGCTGTTTGAGGCAGAACCAGCTAAAAAAGAATTGATGGCAAACTGCGGAGATGCCAGGGCTTCTTTTCACTTAAATGAACTGCCTTTGATACCTAGGAGGAACAGCCATCGAATCCTATTCGTGTCATTCACAAGAAGGATTTTGGGCAGCGGCTTTATAAACGCCAACAAATGCCTTGGCATCACGTTCAGCCTGGAGAAGCTGCATGGAGACCTCATAGCAGCCTTCCAGTAACTGAAAAGGGCTACAAGGATGCTGGAGAGGGACTCCTTATCATTATCAAGGATCTTTATCAAGGATGCTGGAGAGGTACTGCAGCAATAGGACAAGGGGTGATGGGTTCAAACTGAAACAGGGGAAGTTCAGGTTAGATCTAAGGCAGAAGTTCTTTACTGTGAGGTGGTGAGGTGCTGGTTGCTCAAAGAAGTGGTAAATGCTCCATCCCTGGCAGTGTTCAAGGCCAGGTTGGACAGAGCCTTGGGTGCCATGGTCTAGTGTGAGGTGACCCTGCCCATGGCAAGGGGTTGGAACTGGATGATCTTAAGGTCCTTTCCCACCCAAACCATTCTGTGATTCTATGAAACACTGAGAGGTTTGCAAGAAAGCACCTGACTGCTCCAGAAATGCCCAGGAACGCTTACTCATGAACATGCTTTGGCTTTGACTTCCTTTCATTGGGATATTTGCATAGAGCTGGTGCTACCTTTAGGGAAATGCAAATTCCCTGCAGCAAGGGAAGCGTTTGAAGGCGCTGGCTGCTCAGACACGCTGGGCTTTTATCACCTGAAAATGAAATAAAGGCTGAGATCTGAAGCCTCCCCACCCTGCTAAGCAGGAAAACTTCCTCAGCTCCTACGGCCGGATTCAGCAGGGACGGGACAGGCAGGATGCGGTGTTTCATCCGTGCTCTGCACATCCTCCCCAGCCCCAGGGGTAAGCTTTAATGGCCTGGAGACACGAAAGCTGCTCCGGCTCTGCTTGGTTTCCCTGCTCCAGGATGGTTTCAGAAGCGTTTTGACACCCTGGTGTGGGTGGCATTTCCTGGCTACCCTTGCTGTGCTGGATTAGGCTCTCATCAAGCTGAAAGCAAACAAGTTTCCCATGGCAAATTAAGCTGCAAGCCCAAATTTAACATTGCTGATGAAGCCAACAGCCAGCTACTGATGATAGTAAATGGTTCTGGGGATGCACATCTCTCAGTGGGGGAAAGGCAGAAGAGAGGAATAAAAAAGCAACCCCAATAACAAGGAAAAAGCCAAAGCTGCTGTGCAAGAAAAAGGCTCCTCACACAAAGACACAAGAGAGGCAAACCCAGAGAGTCTCATTCCAATGCAGTGGTACTCCAAGCATCTCAACTGCGATGGAGTTGCTGTCGTGGGCTTCACAAAGGTACATCATGGGGCATTGTAGCCAGTGGTCATCAGCATCCTGTCCCGGCTGCACCTGGGGAGGATTTTTCTCCTTCTTTTTCCTGCTACTTCCTAAAAAGCCAGACTACAGCAAACAGAAAACACAACACTGAGGAAGATCTATAGACACATGGCAGGAGCGCAAAATACCCAGCACTGGTGTGGGTTGTTGAGGTCGGTCTCTTGTCCCAAGTAACAAGCGAGAGGACAAGAGGAAATGGCCTCTTTCCAGGGGAGGTTCAGATTGGAGATTAGGAACAATTCATTCCCTGAGAAGGTGCTCAGGCACTGGAACAGCCTGCCCAGGGCAGTGATGGAGTCACCATGCATGGAAGTATTCAGATATCATGTAGGTGAGGCCCTCAGTGACATGGGTTAGTGGTGGCCTTGGCAGTACTGGGGCAACATTTGGACTTAATGAACTTAAAGGTCTTTCCCAACCCAGTTGATTCTATGATTTAGGGCTCTATCATTTCCCCTGTTATAAGCTCCTGTGGTATGGAGAAGCAACAAAATATGCACATTCCTGTTGATACACCTGGCTCCATGCTGAAATCTGTGCTATTTTAACTATCTTAGCAGAAAAACAAGACTACTGCTCAGCCTAGAGAAGAGAAGACTTCATGAGACTTTACTGAAGCCTTTCAGTACTTAAGAGGGGGCTGTAGGAAAGATGGGGAGAGACTTTTTAGCAGGGCCTGTTGTGATAGGATGAGGGGCAATGGTTTTAAACTAAACCAGGGGAGATTCAAGCTGGATGTGATGAAGAAATTCCTTACAATGAGGGTGGTAAAACACTGGCACAGGTTGCCCGGAGAGGTGCTGGATGCCCCATCCCTGGAGACATTCAAGGTCAGGCTGGATGTGGTTCTTGGCATCCTGATCTAATTGAAGATGTCCCTGCTCATTGCATGTGGATTGGACAAAATGAACTTTGGAGGTCCCTTCCAACCCAAACCATTCTATGAATCTATGTTTCTTCAGTGCCCTATAGGTGCTGTGCATCAAGTACTCAGCAGCCAGCACAAAGGATGCTTTGCTATTTCAGAAATAATTTGAATTTGGCACCACACATGACAACCAACAGCAAAACCTGCCCGGGGATGGGCTGTCCCACTGCTGTCCAGCCCAAGGGAGCACAGACAGGACATAGGGCTCATCCACTACAGTGCAAAGTCAAGCACAAGGCATGAGGGCATTGAGATGCCAAAAGCCACCTTGGTGAAGGCACCCAGGGGCTGGTCTCACTTTGGGAGAATTCATACCAAGAAAAGAAGCAAAAAAAGATCATTTCCAGCTTGATTCATTCCCAGTCTCTCTTCCTGCGAACAGGAGGAGTACTGGCATGGCCCTGTGGGCAGCACAGGGACTGGGACAGACAGCCAAGGCTGCTAAATGAATGCTGTAATTAAAAACCAAGAAATGGTGAGAAATTCCACTGCATGTTCCCAGGTGGGAATTTCCCTGGCATTGGCTTCTACCAGCTTAATGATAAAACACTTCCCACCCCATTTCCAGATCTACAGTAAGTGCTGTTCATCAGATGGAGTACATCCTCTCCACTGTCATTAGCTCGCCCGGGGCAGGCATTTACTAGAAGCACAATAGAAGGACTTCCCTTGAGCTCTACTCATTTGCTGCATTTGCTCCACCCAACCGTGGCACCTGAAGGACTTTGGGGACCTTCCCAAGAGGTTTCCGTGAAGGTTTGGAGACATTGACTCACCTTTCCAGTGAAGCTGGACCCACATCTTCCCTGGCTGAGCCTCTGCAAGCCTGCAGGACTGCAGTGATCTGCATTGGGATGGATGTCCAGGAGGCCATCACATCCAGGAGGATGATCAGGGGCTGGAGCACCTCCCATATGGAGACAGGCTGAGAACACTGGGGCTGCTCAGCCGGGAGAAGAGAAGCTGTGTGGAGACCTCAGGGCAGCTTCCAGTGTCTGAAGGGGGCTACAAGGATGCTGGGGAGGGACTCTTCATCAGGGACTGTAGTGATAGGACAAGGGGTGATGGGCTCAAACTGAAACGGGGGAAGTTCAGGTTGGAGATAAGGAAGAAGTTCTTTATTGTGAGGGTGCTGAGGTGCTAGAACAGGTTGCCCAGAGAAGTGGTAAATGCTCCATCCCTGGCAGTGTTCAAGGCCAGGATGGACAAAGCCTTGGATGCCACGGTCTAAATGTGAGGTGTCCCTACAAGGGGGTTTGGAACTAAATGGTCTTTAAAGTCCTTTCCAACCTATACCATAGAATCATCCTATGATTCTATGACACACCAGTGAAGCTTTCACCTAACTCAACCACAGAGGGGCACTAGCCACAGGTGTGCACCCAAGAGACTGGCATGAGTCTCGCACAGGGGTAGGAATAGGAGATTTTGGTAACTGACAAACATTAACTCTGGATTAACTTCACCAGCACAACTGCAGGCAGGAGCTGGGCAGGAGCATCATCATGGGCACTGCTGCCTCCAAAGCTGGTGACAGTACCACCAACTCGCCAGCATCCCCCCTGTCTTGCACCCACAGCCCCAAAAGGATGAGGACGATTCCTAGCAGCTGGGACCATGGATGCATCCCTCGATGCCAAGGCACTGATAAAACCCCAGTCCCTGGCCTATCCACTTCAATAAAGCAACAGCAGCTCAATGAGACCTCTGCTAACTTTAGCAGATGCCAATTTTAGCAGCTCGGGGGAGGAACTGCTGCCCCGCTGCATGTGTGACACCTCTTCTGTGTTTGTATCTCCAGCAGAGCTGCAGGCATATATATTCCGATTTGCTTAATGCCTGAAGACAGTTGTGGGGAACATAGAGCCATTTATAAAGTAATAGAGAAAATAAATCAGTGTTATAAAGGGAAACAGAGAGCAAGAAGCCTTATTTTGGAACAGCATCTGTAAAAATCCCACAGAACTAAGATGTGCCGATAAAAACTGCACCCACACATGGGAAATCCCTATTCTAACCCCACTCCAAAATGTAATAGCAAAGTCGGGCCATGGGCTGCCCCATTGCCTGCACTTGCCCATCATCACTTGCCCAGGCTTGTTATGAGGGAAAAAGAGTAAGGCTATGTGGCTTTCCTGAGCAAAAGCATTTTGCACATTTGCCATCATTTAGATGGGCTTCAAATGTGCTACTTTCTTCAACCTTCATTTTTAGAAGTGATTTATCACGCTCCTACAGTTTAGCAATGAGCAGTAAAGGGATGGAGGATGCTCAAGAGCAGCTCAGGGATCCACAGCAAGATACATTCATGTCGAATTAACCCAGCCTGTTAAAACACAAGATTCTGAGTCAAACTTTCAGTCCCCAAATCCCGCCTTTTCCAATGAGTTCATTTTCAGGAAGCTGCCCCATACGCTCGCTTCGAACACTGTTTGTCTCTGGCCTGTGTCCATTAAACCAGATAACTGGGGAGTTTGTAAGTTCATAACTTGAACTGAAGTCAGAAAGTTTCGCCTTTCAGTTTCCCGAGCTGATTCACGGCCAGCCTGGCCCGAAACATGGGCTTGCTTCGAGTTCACTGACATCTCAAACACAGTTCATCTGCAGTTTAAAGCCATGCTCTGCTCCTGCCTCAAGTCTGCATTCTCATCCCAGTCAATGCTGATGTGTACTGGCATGGTATCTGCATGGTATCTGCACTCCCTAATGCCCACATGGCCCCATTGTTGACCTTGCTTGAGAGAAATACCCCTGGATTTGCTTCTTTGCTAGAAATCCAGATGGATGTCATGGAATGATTTTGGACCTGGAGCTGGATATTGTGGGTTGCCCTGTGCCTGAGTGATCATCACAGAATGGTTTGGGTTGGAAAGGACCTTAAAATCATCTGGTTCCAACCCCCCTGCCATGGGCAGAGACACCTCATATGTCCCCCAAGGCTCTGTCCAACCTGGCCTTGAACACTGCCAGGGATGGAGCATTCACAACTTCCTTGGGCAACCCATTTGAGTGCCTCACTACCCCTGCAGTAAAGAACTTCTTCTGTATATCCAATCATCCAGTATCCTTGATCTTAAGTGCAGGTGGCAGAGCTGGAGCACACCACCTTAGACTTTTATGTCTGAAGTGGACACCTACTATGATTCTATGATGTGAGCTTTCCCAAACTGAGCTTCCTCCCTTCTCTGCTATACCAATACAAGAACTCAAGCTTCCTTTTTTCACTGAACCCGGCTGTATTTCTGGCCTGCAAAGTCAACAAGAGGAGCAGTCAGCTTCTTGGCTCCCTTGGAAACTTTGGAGTCCAAGAAAAATCAGACAAAACGGTCTAATACGCTCAAGCTTGCTCGTCAACAGTCTGATTTCTGAGGGACCTGACCCCGCACTCAGGCCGAGCGATGCTGTACCGACAGCAATATTTTTGGGTCCTGTGTGAAATACTCCTGCAATGGCCCCGCTGCCAAGTCTTGCAAAAGTTCCCAGGCTGAGGGGTTGCTGCTGGATGTGGGGATGGAGCATCCATCCATCGCAGGGTTCATGGGAGTTGCTGCAACATCTTAGGTCACCAGGGAAGGGTCAGGAATGGGGAGAGAGATGCACCATATTAAATACAACTCAATAACAGCACTAAAATACATATAGGCAAGTGCCTAATGTCTCACACCAACTGTCACAGAAGGGTTGAAGGTGGAAAGGACCACCTCAACCTCCCCAGGCAATGAACATCACCATGGGTATCCCGCCATTGATGCCTTGGCACCTTCATGGAAGCATCACCATGGACATCCTGCCATTGATGCCTTGGCATCTTCATGGAAGCATCACCATGGACATCCCACCATCAATGCCTTGGCACCTTCATGGAAGCATCACCATGGGCATCCCACCATTGATGCCCTGGCACCTGCATGGACATCCAGTAGATGAATCACCACACTCTCTCGTCCCTGACATGCCTTGATAGACAGACAAGATTCCTGGTCCTGGCTACTTGGATTGTGCTCCTCTCAGGAAACTTAGCATCTAAAGTACATGTCTAGCATTAAAGGATATAATTTCCTTTGTCTTTGCCCTGCCCAGGGTCACTGAAGGACACAGACCCATATATAGGGCATCCCAGCCCATTCTGGAGACACAGATCTGCCTTCTCAGATACCCCTTCTCAGCTCCAAGCACCACCAAACTCTTCCCTTGGGGTCCTTCATGCAACAGAAAAAGTAGCTTTTAACCCCAAGACATGGTCATTGCCCTGAATGCTTCAATAAGCCTTGTCCACAAAGCCCATCTGAGGCATGGCACACTGTCATAGCCCAGGGACAAGGCATCTGGCCGAGCCCACACAGTGGAAAGTTCAAGTGGCTGCTGTTTATTTGGCTTTGCAGGGAGCAGTCGCCCAGCTTGAACATGGGCCAAGCACCTTCCCATTGCAGGAAACACTGTGGGAGTCTTTAAATAACCCCCAGTGGTCAGGGTTTTGGTTTACAGCTTCTCCGTGTGGAAACTCATCCCTTACCCACGTCTGCTTCAGCTCCTTCCTGGTTATAAATGGCAACTGCTCACCCCCCTGCCGCCTAGGTCTTCATGTTTATACCCACCAGACCCATGTGCCTTGTGCAAGATGAATTCTGTCCTACAGTCGAAGCTTCACCTTGCTCTCATGCAAATTAGCAGCTCCCTGGGGCTCTCCTCACCCTCCCCATCCTGCCATTAAGATCATAGAATCACAGAATGGTTTGGGTTGGAAAGGACCTTAAGATCATCCAGTTCCAACCCCCTGCCATGGGCAGGGACACCTCACACTAAACCATGTCACCCAAGGCTCTGTCCAACCTGGCCTTGAACACTGCCAGGGATGGAGCGTTCACAACTTCCCAAAGCAACCCATTGCAGTGCCTCACCACCCTTACAGGAAAGAACTTCTTCCTTATACCCAATCTAAACTTCCCCTGTTTAAGTTTTAACCCATTACCCCTTGCCCTATCACTACAGTCCCTGATGAAGAGTCCCTCTCCAACATCTCATCATACTTCAACATCGACCTGCATCCTTTCAGCACCATCATAAGGTGCGCTTCACCTCCCTGCCACGGGGCTGGTGCGTTGCCAGTTCATATGCTTAAACTCAAGAATAAAGAATGAAATCCTTCCCCTGGGGCAAGCAGAAAATGCCAAGATCAGGCTTTCTCATGTATTCCCCTGGAGGACTGGAAGCCAGAATCCTTGCCAAGAACCTGGACTGAATGGGTCACCCAGCAAATCCTGCTTTACTGATGGAAAGTTCCCAAACGCTGTTTGCTGGGAAGCCTGGGTACTTCGGGATTTTGGCAATGCAGCCTTGCCAGCACTCTGGGGGATAGAAATGAGGTTGTTTTTACCTATAGCTGTCATTAACAGATTAACCTAAAATGACGGCTGCTAAGAGGAAGCTCCATAAACAAGCAAAATAAGCTTTTTACAGTCAGAAAACAAGACCTTGCCCTGACCTCCTCTTGGGCAGATTCACTGGCACACAGCAAAACAGGGGGTTATTTTAAACTCTGCTTGTGAAAAGTAAAGAAAAAGCTGCTTCCTTGACAGTTAAGTCAGGTAAGGACACAGGGCGGCTATTCTGCCTTAGGAATAAGCCTGCTCTTATATACATGTGTGTTAAAATAAGCTTGAAATGTAGTAAAAAAAAGCTCATGAAATGTATAAAAAACAAAAAAAAACCCTCAGACAAATGTATAAAAAGCAATACATGCGTGTTAAAATAAGTTTGAAATGTAGTAAAATAAGCTCATGAAATGTGTAAAAAACAAACACAGGGCTAAGCCATGCTTCCTTTGCTGCTTCAGACCTGCACAGGGGATGCTAACTTGGACCCTAACCCCCTTAGAAACCGACGTAACACTCACACAATTCCATTTTCAATGCTTGCAGACTTCTTGTCCCTTGAAGGAGCATCTAAAAACGCAAAAAGGAGCATAATCCTGTATTTTTCCCAAGAGCCATCCCTGCAGCTGCATTTCTGTCTTGGATTTGAAGCATGAGGTTATAAGAATCATGGAATCACAGAATCAACCAGGTTGGAAAAGACCTTTAAGACCATCAATTCCAACCGTTCCCCAGCACTGCCAAGGCCACCACTAACCCATGGCACTGAGGGCCTCACCTACATGGTTTGTGAACACTTCCAAGGATGGCGATTCCACCAGTTGCCTGGGAAGAAAGAGGAAGGAGAGGTTAGGGTGGGAATGGCAACCCATGTGCAGTGAGAGGACTTCCCATGCTGCCTGCCTTCTCTGCAGCATTGATATGGGTCATTTATCTACTCGTCCCTGTCCTCTGTGCCCCAGGAGAGGAGCCAAGCACAGGGGCTGTAAAAATAAATCAGTCTTGGCTATGGAAGGGCAGGTGCAAGGGGAGAAGCTATTTTTAACCCCTATTCCACAAAAGGGGAATGCCGGGACTCCTCCGAGCGGGGCTTCCCTGTGTTTAGATGTATTTGGAGGCAGTGGAGGGGTCCGGCTAGTGGTTAATCCTGGTGCTAGGAGCTCAGGGCCAGGGAAGGGACATCAAAGCATTCCTGCATCTGCTGGGGAAGCAGAGAGGCAGACAGTGGCTCTGCTCCCTGCATGGCTGCGGGGGATACAGGCGGCACAGATGTGATGCTTGCAGCTCTCCAAGACCTGGGAAAGCTGTTGAGATGTCTGAGCAAAGTCCTGGGGATGGATCTTCCCACTTACCTGTTGGGTTTCCATCCTGTGGCAAGCAAAAGCCAGGCAAAACATGAGGAGAGGAAGTGGGGATATAACATGGAATATAACACGACCCCAAGGGGACCCATTGCTGCCACCAGACAGAGAAGGTGTGCATGACTTTCTTCCATGGCAGCTAGACCCAGACAAGTACCCTGCAGGCTTTGCACTTTGTTTCCTCTCTAATCAGCAGAGAGAAAGGGCAGCTTCCACGTGTGTGGAGCAAACCAACTTCTGCAGGTATCTCCCCATCCCTTATATTCACTCTGACACAAGCATGGGGCAGTCACCTCCCTAAATTAAGAGGTACGGTAGGATAACTCCTTGGTGTGCCTACATTAGTTGCACTGGAAACAGGTCATTTCAATCTGTTTCTGCTGAGACTGTTTTCATGCTTTAGGACCCTTCCAACCACCTATGGCACCACGGTGTTAAGCAAAGTCCTTGGCAAGAAGATGGAGGGCAACCACCTTAAAGAGCTTTGGCAGCATCCTACCAGCTGAAGGAGACAAGCACAAGGAGCATACCCCAATAATGGAGGTGGCAGAGCTTCACCTAAAGCTTGACTGTTTGGTTTGGGGGGATACTGCAAGTCCAATACTCACATTTGAATAAAAGCTAGAAAATCAGTTTGCACTGAGGGCTGCTCGAAGTCTTGTGCCACTTGTTGGGGACTCTTTGTTCCCCTGTGCAGGAAGACAATGGTATATACAATGGTCTGGCCATGAGAGACCAACCACCCAAGAGTCAAAGAGCTGGTCCATCACCCCCGGGGGGATTCAGGAAGGACCAGCTTCCCTGATGGAGGAGGCAAAAGGAAACTTTAAGGCATTTGCCCACTGTAAGTGGAATATACCAAGTGTTGAGGAGTCAGGGAAGCTGCAAGATGAGCTCCCAACAACTACCACTGGCTGGTGTCTCTGTGTCGATCCTGGCATCCACAGTAGAAGCTTTCCCTGCAGACAGGGAATGGTTCAAACCTCTTGTAAGCAGGCTCTGCAGCAACCCAAGAGTTGGTTGCTGCAACATCAAGCCTCAGAGATGAGGAGCACGTGAAGGATTTAGCAGGACCTGACATCTAAAGGGTGGCTAAGGTAACTCTGTCAAAGGCTGGCTCCTCCATCCAAGGAGCCAAATGGCCCCCGGCAGGCTGCCCCAGGGGGACTTCTGGGTATACCACATAAATCTTCGACCTCATTAAAGCTCCAAAGACCACAGCATCCAGCTCCTGACCTTCTCCGGAGCAGAAAATGACAAAACACTTCCTGTTATTTATAGCAGCTGGAGAGCCTGATGGGAAAACCCCACTTGTGAAACACGGGCCGCTTGCCATGATTGCTCTGCAATGGTCAAGCTGCTCCGAACTCCTGCCCATGGACTGCTACATCCCTGAGGCCACTTCACCCCAGCTGAGAAGCTGCACAAGAGGAACACGTGTATGGATCACAGAATCATGGAATGGGTTGGGTTGGAAGGGACCTCCAAAGTTCATTTTGTCCAATCCACATGTAATGAGCAGGGACATCTTCAATTAGATCAGGATGCCAAGAACCACATCCAGCCTGACCTTGAATGTCTCCAGGGATGGGGCATCCAGCACCTCTCCAGGCAACCTGTGCCAGTTTTTCACCACTCTCATTGTAAGGAATTTCTTCATCACATCCAGGCTGAATCTCCCGTTTTAGTTTAAGACCATCACCCCTCGTCCTATCACAACAGGCCCTGCTAAAAGTCTCTCCCCATCTTTCTCATAGGCCCCTTTTAAGTACTCAAAGGCCACAATAAAGTGGCCTTCTCCAGGCTGAGCAACCCCATCTCTCTCAGCCTTCCTCATAGGAGAGGTGCTCCATCCCTCTGATCATTTCTGTGGCCTACCTCTGGACCCTCTCCAACAGGTCCATATCTTTCCTGTCCTGAGCACTCCAGAGCTGGATGCAGTACTCCATCAGGTCATGTTTGCACAGCACAACTTGAGTTAGGCAAGCTGAGCATCCCAAGAGAGGGGACTTCAGCTGTTTGGCTACAGGGACCTGGCATCCCTTGAGGTGCATCTCTCACCTCTATCAGTACCTCTCCTAAACGTGACTCCAAGGCTGACCTTACCTTGGAGGTGATTATCAGCTCTCTAGGAAAACTGAGGCACAGCCCCTTTGCCTACCTCCACTGGGTGCTATCCACCTCCTTAAAGCATGGTGGGACACGCACTGGCAGGTCTGTTTGTGGGCAGATGGATTTCCACCATCCTGGCACGCACCAAGGGTGCTTTCCAGCATACTCAGTCAGGCCAGTGAGGAAACTCTGCAGCCCAAGGGAAGTTCTTCCTGCAATGGGATGGGCTTCACTGCGGGCTTGTTGGGCAAGAGCCTCCCAGCATTGGTGATGCTCAAGATGAGTGTTTGCTGTCGTGCTGTCAAGGAGCATTCCCAAAGCTTCTGTCTTGGGTTAGAGCCAGTGAGGGCTTTCTGCTCGTGTCCAGGTCAAGGGGAGTAAGCAGCTCATCATGAGCTGCTGGTGCTTTCCAGCCGTGGTAGGAGAAGCTGGTTCTGGAGCTTACCACAACAGCAGCTCTTCTCTATAGTGATAGGTCAACGGGTGATGGGTTCCCACTGAAACAGGGGAAGTTCAGGCTGGAGATAAGGAAGAAGTTCTTTACTGTGATGGTGCTGAGGCACTGGAATGGGTTGCCCAGGGAAGCTGTGAATGCTCCATCCTTGGCAGTGTTCAAGGCCACATTGGACAGAGCCTTGGGTGACATGGTTTAGTGTGAGGTGTCCCTGCCCATGGCAGGGGGCGTTGGAACTGGATGATCTTAAGGTCCTTTCCAACCCAACCTATTCTATGATTCTGTGAAGTGCTGTGATGGAACCCATGGCCATGCACCAACCACTGCCCTGCTACAGACTACAACAAGCCACTGGGGCTTGTTGCCCACAGTAGGGCAACAGTGTCACAGAATCATTAGGGTTGCCCACACTAGGGCAACAGTGTCACAGAATCATTAGGGTTGGAAGGGACCTCTGCAGATCATCTGTTCAATGAGCCTCGTCCTCTGAAGGTCATCAGGTCCAACCCCCCCTGCCAAGGTAGGGCCACCCAGAGCAGGTTACATAGGTATGTGCTTAGGAGGGTTGTGAATGTCTGCAGAGAGGGAGACTCCACAACCCCCCTGGGCAGCCTGTTCCAGTGCTCTGCCACCCTCAGTGTAATAAGTTCTTCCTCATGTTGAGGTTAAACTTGTTGTGTTCTAGTTTATGGCCCCTGCTCCTCGTTCTGTCACTGGGCACCACAATATGCCCAACTGCTGCATTGACCTATGTCTCCAATGCCAACGCAGCCGTCAGCAGCTGCTGAGATTTAGGATCATGCTCGGAGCAACACAGTCACACTCCTGTACTTCACCTTCATCATAAAGTTGTTGCTCCTGCCCAGGCAATGATGCTTAGCCATGACACGATTCAGTCTGGGTGGGAAGGAACCTTTAAATATAATCTAGTTCCAACCCCCAGGCCATGAGCAGGGACATGCTCAACTACATCAACAGAGCCCATTTCAGCTCTTTCTCAAGGAGCTACCTGGTACCTGACTTCTTGGAGGGAGGGCTCCTCCTGTCCTTCTCTGCAACAGCTCCACTGCCAGCTTATCCCCACACTCATGTGGTCACTGTGGGGACTGAGACCCCGGCACAGCTCATCCTCAGCAACAAACCCCCAAAGCAGAGCCATGGCCAAGACCTTAGGGGCATCTCCGAAGGCCAGACAGATCTTCTCCCATGGAGATCTCAGTCCTCGTGATGGACAAGCCGCTTCTAAACAGCCCCAAGCAGTTTGCCTGCAACTCCAGTTAATAACACTGTATTTTGTCAACAAGTTAGGTCAGCAGCAATTCGCAGGCTTCACACTGGTTAACCTTTTTCCACCAGACAAGCCCAGGGATATTTTGACTCCCTGCCCTTGAGAAGTTTATTTGTGTAGGACCCATCCACTTACCAGCTTCCGGCAATGGAAAGATGCACAAGGACAGTAACTGCTTTCTAATAGCTGGGGAAAGGCTTCACGGTTGTGGCTCCTCGGCACTGGAGCTAGAAAAGCAAAGCACCTGCCAAAGCTGCCTGAGAGAGTCCAAGAGGCTTGTAATTAGCTTGGGAGAGAAATGAGGGTGAGTGCAACAGCGCAGCTATCACCCCTAAATAAAACAAGATCTTCTGCAGAGAACCTGATATTATTCTTGCTGGAGGCAAACACACAGACTGGGGTTATGGAGCTCCGAAAGAAGACTCAACAGAGAGGGCACACCACAGAAAGCCATCCCCACTTCCAGCCTTTTCCACATCCAGGGTGAAATAACCCAATACAAAACCAATCCAAGCATCCCCAGTGCCCTCCACTGCGCAGAACCACATCTCACCATCCAATGCTCCCAGTATGTTGAAGCACCAGCAGATACAAAGAGCAAGATCAATAAAATGGGCTACCTTAGCCTTTGCCTGACAAGGATTTGATGCCTTTCAGAAGAAGATCTCCCACATGTGGGATGCAACTTCCACCGCAGGACCACAGGATGCTGCATCTCACAGATGCTTCCGCTCCAGGTAGCCCAGAAACCTTCCCCGTGATTTGAAAGGTTTGGCCAAAAGGGATTTGCCTGAGGCTCCCTGGGCTCTCCTGGCAAATGATTTACAGATGCTGCCTCTGGCTGGCGCGCTCTTCACCCAGACAGAACAAGCATCTGGTAGGCCCATTATTTCAGAGGCATTAGTGCCTCGCGTGGAGGGTGTGTTCTGGAGAGCCTGGAGATTTATTGTCCAGATATAAAGCTCTGCCTGAGCTCTGTCCTAGGAGCACCGTAAGGGAAAAGCAAAGAGTTTCTTCATACGAGAGCTTGCTTATCACAACTGCAATTATTTGCACACAGGAGGGCAAAGGCACCCCAGGGTGACATAAGGAGGTGACACGGGGCTGGCTCCAGGGGGTGCTGCCAATGAGGAGGAATGGCCAACCCGGAAAGGGGCAGAGAAAGCTTGTGCCTTTTAACAGCAGTTGGGATATTTTCCCCGGTACATTCCTCTCCTTCCAGTAATCTTGTGGGAGCCTGGGAAGACGGGTTGTGAAACACCATTCCTCCTCCTTGGACAAAGCAGCCCTGGATGGGGGCAGGACCAGTGACCATCACATTGCGAATGCCAAGACACCCATAATTAAACTGGGTGGTGAGGAGAAAGCCTTTCCCACCATATACCTCCACCCTGAGCTGGCTGGTCCCTGCAGCACAGTGGACACTGGAGCAAAAGGTACAGCATGCTCAGTAGGATGCAATATTTAGCTCTTCTTGGGGTTTGGGTTGAGGTCATGCATTGCCATCACTTTGGGCTGTATTTGCTCATGGACAGAATGTTAAATCCCCCAGGCTTCAGAGTAAATCCCAGTTCAGAGCACTACAGGGTCATAGAATCATTAGGGGTGGAAGGGCCCCTCTGGTGAGGTGAAACTTGTACTTTAGTTTATGGCTGCTGCTCCTCATCCCATCACTGGGCGCCACTGAAAAGTCTGACGCCCTCCTCTTGGCACCCACCTTGGAGATATTGATCTACATTGATGAGATTCCCTCTCAGTCTGCTCTTCTCCAGACTAAACAGGCCCAGCTCCAGCAGTCCTTCCTCATCAGAGAGATGCTCCAGACCCCTGAGGATCCCTGTGCCCTCCACTGGACCCTCTCCAATAGCTCCTTGTCTTTCTTGTATTAAGGAGCCCAGAACGGTGCTCCAGACATGTCCTCACCATTAGGACCACCTCCCTCAACCTCCTGCCACACTCCTCCCAGTGCACCCCAGAACAGCCTTGTAGAGTATTATCTACCAATACTCCCAGGTCCTTCTCAACTGAAGAACTCTCTAGTAGGTCAGCCCCAGCCTGTGCTGGTACTTGGGGTTCCTCCTCCATACACTTGCCCTTGTTGAACCTCATTAGGTTTCTCTCTGCTCAATTCTCCAGTCTATCAAGGCCCAAGAAGGCCACTAGCTGGAATAAAAGCCCAGCGGGATGCATTGCTTCCTGGGTGGCTCCTCCAGGCCAAGCAGGACCTTGTCAGGAGTACCTGACATCTCCATCCATCCCACAGGGGGCAGGACATCAGCTTGCATCTCACGAGCAGCTCATGAAGACACTGGTTACAGCCATGTGCTGGGCTGCTGGTGGTGCACATCTATGCCCTCACCCACTCCTGGTTCAATTAAAGCCACCAAACATTTTGGCATGAAAACCCTGCACCAAGCACATCCTACACTGGGCTCACTAACATCGGCCAGATGTGGTGCTCCTGCAGGTGCCACAGTGGCCACAAGCATGCAGGTGGCTTTACAGGGGGGAAACTGATAAAACCCACCAAGTTATGGGTCATTTCCATCAAACCAAGTCTTTTGGGCTGAGGAAAACTGAACCAAGCTGATCCTGGAGGCTTTACTGGGCTTGGGTGAGGCCCTGGGGCTGTAATGGTTTTATTTAGGGCGTGCAATAACCTTTGGCTCCTATTGTATTTGCGTTTGCCAGAAAGACAGTTGGTCTGGCTGGATTAAAGCCGGCCGTAATTACATGCCAATGCCTCCTCTGTAGCGAGGAGGGGCAAAAGGGAGAAAGAAAACCACATGTGCATCCCCACACACAGCACTTTGTGTGGAGACAGCCCCTTGCCCTCCCAGGAATCCGGCTTTAGCACTTTGGGAAGTTACTGACAACACAGTGCAAAAAAGGAGGAGAGATGTGGAAATGGCTCCTGGTGTCAAAATGTGTTTCATAAGCAACCAGCCATATCCCCTGAAGGACTCCCTCTGCTTTGCCCAGCCACCAACCCAATGAGAGCCTTCCCCGCTTCCCCAAAGGAACGTGCACAATTCAAACCAGATGCTCCAAAACGCCTGGTTGAAGACATTCCCTTTCATCTGGTAATTGCTGCTTCCGAGGAAGGAGATCTTAAAGTCCTAAAACCCTCTTGGATGATCCAGTCACCTATTTTTGTCCCTTTGGGGCTTCCGAGTATCACTGGTTTGGGCATCTGAGCCATGCTGCTGCTCCTCATCCCCTCTGTAGAGCAGTTAATAGCTGGCCTCAGCCTCCTTGCACTCGCATCCCTGGGGCTGGTTTACCATCAGCCCCATGCAATCCCACTGCAAAGGGTGCCACGACACCACTGAGATGGGCACCGCTGCTCCACTATCGCTGGCTGGGCATGATGTAGGAAAGATAGCTTGAAGGGGTAGAAAAATAAGGTCCAAAAGGCAAAACTAAGATGTTATTTTCAGTAATAGCAGCAGTGACGCCTCCATCTGAAACCGCAGCAGAAGGAAATCCCCCTCCTCATACCCATAGCTGCTATGGGTATGCCCCCCTCAAAGGGTTCTGACTTATGCAAGGCTGAATTTAATTGAGGCCCATTTGCACTGAGGATTTCCTCCTGTCCTCTTCAGTCACTGCATTTCTAGCTTTGACAAATAAACAGCCAAGTCCTCAAACCTCAGGCTCTTTATTGCTTGTGGTTCCTTCCCCTTCATTTCTAAGAAATGAATAACAGGAGCAGAAGGTTGCAAAACACACACACTGGCCACCCCTGGCTTTAAATACAGCAGGAAATCAAATAAATGAGGCGAGAGGAATGAGGAAGATCGACTACAAGGAGAAAATGCCCAGCTGCACCCACCATAAGTGCTGGAAGCCATGGATGCTGATTTAGGCAGCGAGAAAACCCAATGCAAAGAGCAAAACCAGCAATATCACCGATGCAATGAACTCCTGTGCTGGGGCTGCAAAAGAGCCCACAGGCTGTTTGGAAAACACTAAGGATGAGAAGTGAATGCCCAATGTGATGTGTTAAACAACCAAGGCCTGGAGAAGAGGAGCTCAGGGTCAAAAATCACTTAATATGGCAAGATGTGATGGGATCTGCTGATTCCCTCCCAGTTATCTGCTGCTGATCCTCAGCACCGCATTAGCATCGCTCTCCCTGACAGCGGAGACAAGTGTTAGTGTGTTATACCAGCCAAGCAGCTTCACTGGAAACCATGACAGATGAGAATAATCCTGCTAATAACCGCAGGGCCCAGCTCCTCCTCAATGATGCCAATTTACATGTGGTTTAATAAGGGCATGGCACGACGGAAGGACACTGCAGGGGAATATCAAATCCTGCCTCAAATGGACACGCGCTGATGCAGTTGAGATTGGGCAGGGTGAAAAAAAACGTGAACAAATATAGGTTCTTAACGAAAGGAAAACTTGGAGGAAATAAGGAGCGGGTGAATGATGGCACCCAGAGTATATTTTTGGCACTATCCCTGGAGACATTCAGTGCCAGGTTGGATGTTGTTCTGGGCAACGTGATCTAGATGAAGATGTACCTACTTATTGAAAGAGTGTTGGACTAGATGAGCTTTGAAGGCCCCTTCCAACCCAAACTATTCCATGGTTCTGTGATTTCCTTCCATCAAAGGTATCAGCTGAGCTCTGCCTGTCAAGGAGAAGGTAGGGGTCCAAATTGGGATGGGCAAACCAGCACCAAGCCTCAAGCCCCCTTGGTAGGGTTTTAATCAAAAGATACTGCATCCTCGATGGTCCAACACAGCCAAAAGGGGATCAGTGGTAAAATACACATGTGTATGTTTTACTCGGATGAACTTAAGTGTTGTAAATCCAAGCAAAGGGCCTGGCACTGCCACGCACAGGAAACTCCTGCTTCAGAAGTCCAGGGCTGAGATTAGCACGAGATTAACGGGGCTGGAGTGTGAGTGGTTACACTGCTACCCAAGGGTGTCAAATGAAAGGAGAGGGAAGGGTGTTACTGAAGGCTGCATTAGGGATAAAACACCTCATCCTCTGCTATGCTAACATGGCTTTTGCATTGCAAATGCTAACAAAATTAGGTGATGGCTTCGAATCTGAGAACCTGTGTCAGCATGGAGGGTGGTCAGCACGTCCCTTCTGCAGGTTGGGACCATGCCTGGTGAGGATGTCAGAGGGAGCAGCATGGATTTTCCTCTGTCTGTGGGAGGACAAGCTGCAAACGGAGTCACTGGGGCTGTCTTCTCCACTGCAGGGATGGGGAAGCCTAGATGCCCTTACACCCATTCTCAACCAGGAGCACTGGGGTTATTTAGGTTGGCAGATCCAGGGCACTCGGTATAGCCTGCCAGAGAATAAACACCAGAGCAGGGAAAAAAGCCATCGGAGCTAAAAGCCAGTACACAAAGAACAAGGCCAAATGGGTACAAGTCATCCACAAATAAATTTAAGCTGGAAATGAGAGCAGTTTGCATCCGTGTGAGCAGCAAGGCTCTAGCAGCAGCTTTCCCGGAGGACTTGCCAGGGTCAAACGGCTCATTAGCTTTAAGAAGGAAGCTGGCAGGGGGGTTGCATTGCAGCTGCCTGTAACAGGAAGAGGGGGGGACCAGCCTTTAGACCAGCCAGAAATCAGTGGTGGCCTTGGGGTTTCATCATGATGTGAGCCTTTTGCCACAGCTTCCATCCCGCCTGTGCTGGTGGGGTACAGAGGGATGCAAACAGCATCTAGGAGAAAGGGAAACTGCACAGGGAGGGGAAATAAAGAGGCACAGCTCCATTTTTCCAGCTGACAGGAGCTTAAACACCGGCTGGGATTTGGGCTCAGGGCCCTCCATGAAATTCCACTTGGCTCATCTTAAGACAGCGGCTCTACTCCCCGAGCACCCTACGAGCATTTCAATAATAGCAGGAGGAATCAGACCTACTCGTCAAGCGTGTTGCTATTTGTGCAAGCGCTGTGTACCGGAGGGAAGCTTGAAGAACAAGTCCCCCTTTTTATAGCGCGCTGTATGCTGGCAGTGAGCCTGCAAATTAGGAGGAATTCAGGGAGAAGCAACAACAACAACAACAAAAAAGAAGCCTAAGGGGCTGGAGGGATTAATTTTGGAGGGGGAAAGAAAAATAGAGAGAGAGAACTAAGTGTGTGGTCCAGTGCGTGCGACTTGGGGCTGGGACTGCACCCATTGCTGTCCCATCCACAGCAAACCCATGCAGGTTTCCCCACCTGCCCTTTAGATGTGTTGTCTCCCACCTCAGGAAGCAGCTCTATCACGTCCATGCAAAAAAAGCAGCAGTTAAAGTAGATAGAAATAGTATTTAAAATGATAGAAAGTTAATTAAGAAGCTGCCAGAGCAAAGGAGAGCCCATGAACAAAATCAGTTTGAGCTGGGAGTGGCGACAAAGGGTGAATGGGGAGGAAATGCTCTCTGCCATGAGGTTTCTAGGTTGGTTTTACCCCAAACTGGCTCAGTTCATCCCCATCCTCTCTGAAAGTGCAAGCTCCCTGCCTGGATGCGGCCCTGCTATCAGCATCCCTATCACTGGGGCACTGAGAGGGGTAGGAGATGACCTGGATCATGAGTTTAATCACCAGCCTTCAGCCTGGCTGCGCTTGCACTGGTGGCAGGGCCCCAGAGAGGGGACTCTGGCAGGAGCCCAGCACTGTTCCTATAGGGAAAAGCTTGGCTGTCCCTGTCTCGGGGCACCCAGCCTCATGGGGATATCCCTGTGACCAGCAGGTTGCACCCCATGGGATGCATCCCCCCCATCACCCTGGGGAGCACCAGCGCAAGGACATCCAGAGCCTTTCAGGGTAGGGAATTAGGCATGCCATAAATTATCCTGCTTGTTTTCCAAACCCCGTTTTTCTGCCAGCCACACAATCAAGCAAGCTGTAATTTGCCACTGACGGGGTGTAGGAAAGGAGGGGACACAGTGGCTGGGACAAGCTTTCCCTTAAATGCCCCCTTAACGCCACCTTAAGAAATAATGAGCCGGGGGCAGCGGAGGTTACTGCTTTGGTATGAGAATTTTCATGAGCATGAGAAGGCAAAAAAAAGAGACCACACTGCTCCAAAGTGGCTTTTTTTTTCCCTTTAAAGAAAGCTTCAGGGGCTCTGGGAGAGCAAAGCTTGCTGCAGTTTGTTTTCTGTTGTGCCCACGTTACCAAGCACAGCCTGCAGAGGAATGCACAGCGAGGGGCACCCGGATGGGTAGTGCCCCTGGGTAAGCACTAATAGCCAGGTATGATGGGATGGTGAGGGGCACCAAGCCCAGTGCTCAACGAGCCAGCTTTCCAGTTTAACAGAAGGTTTGCTTCCAGTAGCGCTCCACTGCATAGAACCACAGACTGCTTTGGGTTGGAAAGGACCTTAAGATCATCCAGTTCCAATCCCCTGCCATGGGGGAACCTCACACTAAACCATGTCACCCAAGGCTCTGTCCAACCTGGCCTTGGACACCACCAGGGATGGAGCATTCACAGCTTCCCTGGGCAACCCATTCCAGTGCCTCAGCACCCTCACAGTAAAGAACTTCTGCCTTATATCCAATCTAAACTTCCCGTTTAAGTTTTAACCCGTTACCGCTTGTCCTATCACTACAGTCCCTAATGAAGAGTCCCTCCCCAGCATCCTTGTAGCCCCCTTCAGACACTGGAAGCTGCTCTGAGGTCTCCACGCAGCTTCTCTTCTCCAGGCTCAACAGCCCCAGTGTTCTCAGCCTATCTCCATACAGGAGGTGCTCCAGCCCCTGCCCACCCACTGACCACTGTGTTGCACACTGAGCTACTAAATAAAGATATTATCACATTAATATAAATCACAATCAATAATACACAAATCACATTAAAACAGCGATTCCAGAGGTTGGGATAATCAAGGCAATTCTGCCAGCGAGCAGCGCGGTACCCGGCAGCTCCCAAAGCCTTCTCCAGAGGAGTTCAAACCCTCAAATACTTGGAATTGCTCTTTGAGGGAATTTATTTTAAAGCCGCTTTAACGGCAGCTGGGAATTACCAGGGAGGCACTTTGTGATTTCCCAGCTGCTGACCCCGTTCACATGAAGGGGGCCCTGGGCGACCGCCCAGCTCTGGAATATGCGCTGGAGCCAGCGACTGCCTCGAGATGCACCCGCGTTTCCCCTTGCCCCATTTTGTGGGGGCAGCACGGAGCAGCTATGGAGAATGGCAGAAACAAGAGAAAATAGAATCATAGGATCAACGAGGTTGGAAAAGACCTTTAAGATCATCGAACCCAACCTTTACCCCAGCACTGCCAAGGCCACCACTAACCCATGGCACTGAGGCCTCATCTCCACAGTGTGTAAACACTTGCAGGGACGGTGACTCCAGCCCTGCCCTGGGCAGCCTGTTCCAATGCCTGAGCACCCTCTGGGGAAGGAATTGTTCCTCAGCTCCATCTAAACCTGCCCTGGTGCAGCTTGAGGCCGTTTCCTCTTGTCCCATCCCTTGTTCCTTGGGAGCAGAGCCCAGTCCCTCCTGGCTCCATCCTCCTCTCAGGCAGTTGTAGGGAGCCATCAGGTCCCCCCTGAGCCTTCTCTTCTCCAGACTGAACCCCCCAGGTCCCTCAGCCGTTCCCCATCACACTTGTGCTCCAGGCCCTGCATCAGCTCCATTGCCCTTCTCTGGCCCTGCTCCAGCACCTCAATGTCTCTCTTGTAGTGAGGGGCCCACAACTGACCTCCTACATCCAGCAATAAGGGCATGAGCCTGCTTAGCTGGGATGTGGTAAGGGTTATTTTTGAAGACCCTTTACCCATGAAGGCTAAAAACTGCACTCAACTGCACTGCTTCATACCTAGACCTAAAGTAGAGCTGGGAGCTCCAAAACACCAAGCCAATGTCCCAACTTGCTGGTGGCACATTGCTTTTTAAGCATTTTATTCTAAAAGGAAAGGTTATTGAGCAAAATCACTGATGACAAGCCAAGTAGCAATAGGACTGCGAGTGACAGGTCCTGCTTGAAGACTGGAAGATGTCACCAGCTCAGCTGTAGTTGTTCCTCTTGCAAAACCTTTGTGCTCCCCTGTCCATCCCATTGTCCTGAGAGGGTTATGGAGTCCTTCTCTGCTCTAAACCTACACGGGGACATCTTGTAGATTTAGAGCTGACTCAAACCCTGGAGATGGTAGACCTGGAAGAGATGGGATGGCTCTGGTGGTGGGTAGAGGCAGCCCCATGCTCAACTGCTACCAGATGCCAACCCACCTGCACCATGCAGCCAAGTCACCTGGAACACAGGGGGCCCCCAAAGCCACAGGCAAGTGTTGGGCTGATAGGCATCAACCTCCCCTCATCACCCACAGCCCTGCACTGGCTTTCTTCTCCTTGTTATGCTTGAAAGACACTTGTGGAAAAACACAGCAGAAAGGGTTTGAGTGGCAGGCTGGAGAAGGAAAACAACTTGGCAAGGAGCGGGCTGAAGGACACAGGCGTTCCCATTTCAGTGCTGAACTCCCAAGGGTGCTGCTCACAGGGTTTATTGACCAACTCAACAAGCTGGCCTTGCAAACCATGGCAGGGAGGGACACAGCTTTTGGTCAAGGTCTCAACGGTGGCACTTTATTAACTCTATAATCAACCGGTGACATAATCAACAGGGACTCAATGCACACAGTCAACAAGACCCTGCAATCACTGCATCTGCACTGTCACCCCAACATCACCCCAAAAAAGCCCTCAAGTAGTCTCTGCAGTACAAAGGGGACCAAAAAATAAAGGGAAAAACTAAAACTCAAAGTCCAGGCAGGTACAATCTGCTTAAAATAACAAAGGTGTGCGCCCTTGACTCAGTCAGTGCAGCAGACACAGAGGATTGAGTTGCTTGGCTCAGTATTAGAAGAAGAAAAAATCATTGCCATAATAAACCAAGAACAATTAGACACAGCCAGGTCAGGTTCATTAAGGGCGAAAGGCAACAGTTTGACTCCAAACCCAGCCTGAAAGGTTGCATTGATAGGATCTTCCCCAGCACAAGTCTGTGCGGGAACTTGTCATTCCCCCCCCCCCATTCCTTCTCCTTGCAACACGCCACATCGCCCCCAGCTCTCACGTTAAATATCTTATTAACTGCAGTGACGCAAGAGAGGAAATCTCCGAGAAGTATCAGAGAGGGAACACATTCAGCATCGATACGGCTGCAGAGATCTGCATGCGAAATGCATTCACCCCCTTCTTTCCCACCCCCCTTTCCTCTGACCACTTGATGCCATGGGAAACTGAAGCTGACATCCAAACAGAGAGAGACTCACAGTAAAAATATTAAGATGAAGAAAAGAGCCATAAAAACTTGCCTTCCAGGAAACCATTTGGATGCAGACCCTGCGCAGCTGCAGCCACCCTCCGTGTTGTGTTCAACCCCCTCCTGCTTTCCGGCTTGGAAATCAAGGCAGGGTGGGGAAGAAAAGGGGATAAAACCCCAGAGGATAAAGAGGAGAAGCGATATTGCAGCTGATGAGCCCGAGAGGCTGTTGGCAAAGTGGTCCAGCAATCATCAGAAATTCAGACGGTCACGTGAGGAGCCCGTCTGCAGCTCCCGCTCAGGCTCAGCACTTCCCGAACTGCACACGCAGCAGTTCTCCCGCCCCACTCCCACCCGTTTTCCAGCCCCGTGTTCCACCTAAACCCCTCCATCAGGCTTTAAGCACCGCAAGGTGACTGAGGGCTTCCTGCCAAAGATGCTCCAGCCACAAAGGTGGATTCATGCCATGCAAGCGCAGATAAAGCACTGCTTACGCTGCAAAGCCACCCTTCTCTTTTAGGCTTTCCACCTATATCCTAGCAGGCAGTGGGGTTTTCTCCATCAGGATGTGCACAGTGGCCATCACCTCACCACGGGGCTGATGGGGGTCGCACTGATGTGGAGGAGCACCCAGAGAACACGCTGTACCTGCTCCCGGGACCAGCCTGTCCCTGGGCAACCCTAGGCATGCCCAAAACTGGCCCCTGAGCTGCCCTGGTTGCATCAGAGCAGGCAGGTGAGCCCAGACACCTCCAGGGCGAGGTGGCAGCTGCCTTTTTTCTTTATTTATTTAATTTTAGGGGCTTATTTGCTTTAGTTTTCACCTGGGATGTTGCTCGCACCCAAAGGATGCTCATTCCTCTCCCATCCTTCATTGCCTTATGGCGCAGCAGCTCCCAGGGACCTACCAGGACCAAGCAAAGATCCCTCTGCAAATGCTGCTCTATACAACCTCACCATCCCGTTCCCTAAAATCTTTTGGACAATGAAAATGGATGCTTTTTCTCTGCTTGCACCCATTCTTGAGATAAATTCGCATCAGAAATTAAGACACTCAAAGGCTTCACGCTGCCTCGTCTTCACCACCCGGCCGGAGATGCATTGCATTGCAGTAAAGTCAGGCAGATACAGTGGGACTAAAAAAAGAGTGTGTTTTTCTTTTTTTAAAGCCGGATTGCCTTTCACGGCATCTATATTTATAGGTAGAGCTGTTGAAATCTTAAGGGCTCCTTGCCACAGGAATCCGGTCACGTCTCGTGTTCACAAAGTGGCGTAACTGGGCAAAAAATGAGCATTTAACGGAGCAATGGGAGCTGCATCCCTCCTTTAGTTTTGGGTACAGTCAGAGGGGGGAAAGAGAAGACATAAAATGCACAGGGGAGATGTGCGTGTCCCCACCATGTGCCATGATCTGTGGTTTCCAGGTCTGGAGCACAGCGAACATGGGATTTCACACCCACCTCTGGACTGGCACTTTCCTTCTCAGTCACTGATCAAACAAGAAAACCCAAACCCCCCTTTTTTTGGTGTTTATTTTTGCTTTCTGTTTGTCTGTCAGTGGCACACTCAAACCTTCCCCTGCATTTTGTTTAATGGTTCAAAAAACCCCAATGGGGTTCAGCTCTGGAGCGGTCAAACTTGCTCTCCCCGTCCGAAGCCGCTTTGGAACGCCATCCACCAACATGCTGCAGCACACAATGCCCAGAAACCACACAGCCTCAGCCCAAAAGCTTGCAGTTTCCTTACACAACAGCACGCTACGCTGCTAAAACCCCCTCTTTCATTGTAATTTGTGCTATAAAAACCCGTTGCGCCATGTCCAACGATGTGCTACCACCCCGCTGAGCGCATCTGGATGCTCAATTCTGTATTTCTTTATGGCAACCTATGCCTATTCCAGTCAAAAACCCAAACTGTAATTAAAGTTATTGATAGGAGCCAATGTTTACTGTTTGCTATTTTAATATCAAGTGCTGCTGGATTTCAAGCCACTGATTTCCATTGCTTGCAGGGGATGATTAAGCTGGAAACGTGCCTAAACGCCAGGGTGTTTTTTTTGACATTTCTAAAGGCACTTCTGCCGTCAAATCCAAGAGGCTGATCCCAGTGGATGCTTCTCATCAGGGACCACCTCAAATGGAAGCCAGTGAGTGATTTTTGAGCACACACAGAAATAAAACTAAACCAATCATAATGAAAGCTTTCAGCAGTGCCAATGGGACGAAGGTTGGTAGCGCTCCAGTGACATGACTATTTTCAGCCTCATGAAAGTTTAAGTATTGCCCTCCCAAAGGAATGGATTTCAGGTTGGAGCTTTTACTAGGTTAAAAGTCTCTTCCTTCACTTGCCCACGTGTCAGATTTGGCAGCCCCTACTAGCATCTGATGTCCCCCACAGAGGCTATGATGGGAACTGTGCTGCAACACAGCAACAGCCAGCGCCTGGGTGGTTAACTCTGAAGCCTAGTGACAACACACTATGAAGTTCCTGGATGTATGTAAGTATTGGTGGGTGTACAAAGCTCCCAGCTTTAAATACACCTGCAGCATTTTCAGTATACACTACTAGCAATGATATGACCAAACAATCAGCAACCATTATAACCACGGAATTCAAATCCAGCTCACAACAGGGTAGGGAGACGCGTGAGATTTAGCATGCAAACAAGTCACCAGCCCCATTTATCCACACTACTCATTTTCCACTGCTTCCAATAAATACACAACTTCATTAAGGCCTAATCCAGTTGCTGATCCTCCTTTAGCAAGGAGGATGTATGTACAGAAAAACAACTCAGCAGCCCCAGCCGCTCCGTTTACATTTCACCTCCTTTGAGCAGAAGGATGAAGCCGTAACCGAATTAACTGGAAACTGGCAGCAGCACAAACTTGCCAGATTCCAGCTAATTGCTCGGATTAGTAATTCCAGTCGCATGCAAAATCCACCTTACCTACGGCAGAGGAAGGCAGTGCATGGGGTGTCCTGCTCTGTGACCCGCCTGCTTTCACAACGGGGCCCACCAGCCTCCCGAAAACCCCTTAAATCTCATTAGCACAACGGAAACACGCTCAAATATGGCACAGGAGAGGCCGTCACTGCTGCAACTGCAGCGAGAGCAGCCCCATGCGTTTAACGCCGTTTCCCTGCAAAGAGGTGGGAAACGTCCATTGGGATGGCGCGACCGGACAGCAGGGAATATTCTGCGCTTCCCCCCCCCCCCCTACCCCGGGCCCCTTGAAACGCTGAGAGCGTGCTGAGGCCGCCCGGAGAATGGAAGTGCCCATGATGCGCACCCTGCAGCACACCCAGAGCGCATCGCAATGGGACACGGGGCTCTTCAGGGTGCTCCGGTGCTGTCCTGTAATGAGGGGGGCGAACGCAGCATCGCACGTGGTCTCCCCACCGGGGCTACCGCAGCATGGTCCCCGTCAACCCCCGCCCCGCTGCACCGCGCAGTGCCCTTCCTGAGCCTCGCACGGCTCTACCTGGTGTCCCCCCCCCTCCGACTGGTACCGGGGTAACCGCGCCCCGCGCACGGGGGGCACCGCATCGCGCACCCGAGCGCGGCCTCCCCCTGCACGCCGCGATCGCCCTGCTCCCGGCCTCCCCGGCGGAGGGAGAAAGGAAGGAAGGAAGGAAGGAAGGAAGGAAGGAAAGGAGGGCTCGCCCCGCAGCCGTGCGGCCCCACGCTTCGCTCCGCGCATGGCTCCCTCCCGCCCGCATTGTTGCGCGGGCGGCCCCACACGCCGCCGCCTCGCCGCCCGTCCCGCGCACTGACCTGCTCGCCGGCTCCGGCCGTGCCGCCCCGTTCCGCGCTGTCCCGTTCCCGTTCCGAGCCCTCCCGTCCCGTTCGGTTCCGTCCCGCTCCGCGCCCCGCACATGCAGCTGCTGCAGCCCCGCGCGCGCCCCCTGCCCGCCCCGGCCCCGCCCCCTCGATCCGGCCGCGGCGTCACGTGGTACGGCGGAGCCAATAGGGAGGGGAGGGAAGAGACGGCCGGGCCGGTGAAGGGGCGGGGCTAAAGGAGGGAGGGGCGTGGAGAGAGGGGCGGAGCTGTGCGGTGGGCGGGGCTAGAGACGGGTCTTGCCCATATTTGGGGTTGGGCGGGGCCAGGTGAGGGGGCGCAGGGAGGCGGGGGCGTGAGGTGAGCGGGAGGGAAGGGAGGAGGAGGAGGACGGAGAAGATGATGAAAAAGATGATGAAGAGGATGATGAAGACGAAGAGGAGGAAGAAGAAGGTGATGATGAAGACCAAGAAGATGATGAAGAAGGAAAGAGGGGGAAGGAGAAGAGGAAGAGAAGAGGGAGGAAGAAGAATAAGAGAAGGAGGAAATGGGAGGAGGAAGAAGAAAAGCAGGATGAAGAGGAAGAAGATGATGATGAACAAGAAGATGATGAAGGAGAAGATGATGATGCCCATGGCAGGGGGGGTTGGAACTAGATGATCTTTGAATCCTTTCCAACCCTAACTATTCTATGATTCTGTGATTCTCTGATGCAGAAGAACAAGAATATGATGAAGAAGATGATGATGACAAGGAGTAAGATGAAGAAGACAAAGAGGAAGGTGAGGAAGGAGGCCTAGAGGCTATGGCAGAGCAGGCTGGCTGCACAAACCTTGGTGCAGTGGAACCCCGTTTCCCCGTGCTGGCCAGGCTGAGTGCAGGGAGTAGCTGCTCATTCCTATGGCTCTATAAAGGATGTATTTAACATCTCACCATGAGCAGTGCTGGGCACAGCAGTGTCACCCATGGGGTCACTGTCTTGGGGTCTGTTGTGATTCAAGAGCTGCTATTGCTCAGCCTGTCTGGCCAAGCTCCTTGCCCCAGGTTATCAACCTTTGCTGCTATAAATCCCTGTGTAGAGCTGTGGCATAAAGAACGACCATAAATCCAAAGGAATAGGAGCACAGCACCTGCCTCTTTTCATTTATGTCTGATTTATTGAGGACTCTTTTAGCAGGAGTCACTGTGGAGTCAGCCAACAGCTTTGCAGCCATTAAAGCAATAGTAGGATAGGGCTTTTGGGGTGACGAAAGACACAGAGGGATGAGGTGATTCCTCAGGAGTCACACACAGATATGTAGGTATGAAAGGGCAGCAGCTGAATATCAGATGTGCATTTGAAGGATGTTTTTTGCTGTGCTCTGAAAGGCACTAAAACAGTGCCGTCTAAACCAGAACCATCTGAGAGTGCTTTGTGCTTCTGAGCACACTGTTATAAAAGGGCCAGGAGGCCTCCTCTTTGGTTAAGGGTCACCTGGCATGACCTGCAGCAAGTCCTCCATCAGAACATGAGAAAGGCTGATTTGGCACAGTGAGTGTTTCCAACAGGGGAAAAAAAAAAAAAAAAAGTGGAGGAGGGAAAAAAGGGAGGAAAAGGTTCAGAATTTCTTCATTCATCATAAAAAAACTCCAAAATCAATAAAGGAAACAAGTCAAGTTTAGGTTTCTTAACATGACGGATCTTGTGCAACTCCAGTGTATATGTGTAAATAAATACAACGGACCTTTGGCTAAAACTGCTGCATCTGCTGGCCAATTTAAAGGATATTGGAGACATTCCATTTCTGCAAGTTTGAAAGCAGGCAGCTGGATGCAAGGGATTTCCATCAGCATGCCTCCCTCTTTCCCCTTCGCCTCTTGAGGCAGAGGCATAGCACAAGCTCAAGTTAGACATCAGCAAATTCACACCTTGCAATAGACGCCTGCTGAAGACAGAAAGCAAACTGTTACTTCCCTTGCTATTGACATTTAGGTTTTGCTATTTGCCTCTCTGCTCCTTCTTTCTGAGTGAGAAAATTATCTGTTATTCACATCAATGTCTCTAATGCAATACTCAGAGCGTGACTTTCGGTGCTGCTAGAATTAGGCTGGCAAAGCTTAGTGAAAGCTCTGGAGGGCAGAAGTCCTCCTGCTATTGCTGGGGATGGTAGGACCCACTGAGAAACCCGCCTGTGAATGCTTTCTTTAAAAGCAAAACCCACTGAAAACTGAAAGAAGCAAACATCATAAAATCCAACACAAAGGAAAAACAACTTTGCAGCTGCTCTGGTTGGTTGGGTATTTTTGGTCAAACCCTTTCTTGTTAGAAGAGCGTGACCCCTTTCCTTTCCATGGGGATTCCCAGGCATGATGGGGAACTGCATTTGGGATCTGTTTGTTTGTTCTGTATCCTTTACTGTTTGCGGATATGATAGACCCGCCTTTGGGTTTCAGCAAATGCCAGTGATCTGTTTCTGCTTAGCTGAGAACCTGAGAGCGGTGCTTGGCAAGCTGTTCTTTGCTTACCATTTCAAATGTCGCATGGAGCACAATCTCAGCTTGACAGCTCTGGCACGAGAAAAAGGGGCAACAGCATGAGCCTCCACCACATCGCCTCAGAAGGGCTGTCAAACCCAGCTTGATCCCTCTTGCACGGGTGAAGATGGAAGTTTGCTGTGCCTGAGAGAGGAGCTTCTCAGCCTGGGGTGTAAATTCATACCAGTTTTGTTGCTGCTCTTTGGTAGGGGAAATTAGAATCATAGAATGGTTTGGGTTGGAAAGGACCTTAAGATCATCCAGTTCCAACCCCCTGCCATGGGCAGGGACGCCTCACACTAAACCATGTCACCCAAGGCTCTCTCCAACCTGGCCTTGAACACTGCCAGGGATGGAGCATTCACAGCTTCCCTGGGCAACCCATTCCAGTGCCTCACCACCCTCACAGTAAAGAACTTCTTCCTTATACCCAATCTAAACTTCCCCTGTTTAAGTTTTAACCCATTACCCCTTGTCCTATCACTACAATCCCTAATGAAGAGTGCCTCCCCAGCATCCTTATAGCTCTGTTGTGTCCATTGTTAGCTGGAGGAGAAAATGGAAGCATTAAAAATTGATATGAGGAACACCTTCAGGTCTCCTGGCAAGCCTGAATCCATCTTCAGTCAAGCCCTGCCTCACTTCTCAGGGGGGTTGGAACTGGATGATCTTAAGGTGCTTTCCAACCCAAACCATTCTATGCTTTTAGAGAATCAGGACAGAAATGTTTCCACAATCAGGTCACTGCTTTAAGAGGATCAAACAGGCATCACGTTAGCTGTAATTTCCTGCGTTTGAATGGATATTCAGCACACATATCGACAATCTCCTCTGCGTGTTACCATCCTTGTGCATGTTTTTGAGCATAATGCTCTTGAAAAGCAATGTGGAAGGATTGAAACCTGTGTGTGGATGCTAATCCCAGAGGGCTGAGTTTGCCTTAGTGATAGTGGAAAGCCTGGCCATGTTTTAATGTGTGTTTGTCAAAGCGCTTGTGTTACAGCTAGGATACTTTCCTGGATCAAGCCCACGCAGCCTTCGTGTTTACAGAAATGATGGAAATGCAATCCATACACCTGCTTTGTGTGAGTTTTCGTCATCGTTTTTTCCATGCTCCTCCCCTACCCCTTCTGTCATTTCCATTTCAGCCAAAAGCAGCTTTTCTTTTGAAGCCAGGACACCGTTAACACTGAATTGATGGAAAAAACTGCTCTCCTTTTTGCCACCTGCAGATATCACTTCTCACTGCTGCTGTGTTAGAGAGGGAGCAAGAGAAAAGCAGCCATTCTGGGATGGAAAGTTTAAAGGAGGAGCCATTCCTCCAGGGTAGGAAGTGAAACATGAGTTCTTGATATGTCAGTGTTAATGGTCCAGCACTGATGCCTCCTTCCCATCCACTGTTTAAGCTGGACAGACTTTGTCAGCCACTGGAGCTTGTGTCTGGTAATTCTCCTTTGGTGAAGCACTTACCTCATCATGTTCCTCTGGGATTTCAGCATCTGCATGAGGTTTCCAGTCACCAGTCCTGACACAGACATCACATTCCGTGGCAGGGGGTTGCAACTAGGTGATCTTAAAGTCCTTTCCAACCCTAACCTTCTATGATTCTAATATTCACCTGCACTACAAGTGACCTGGGTTCCTCCAGCTTGTAGAGGTCCCAGAAGCTGCTGTGAACTGACTTTTCCTTTTCATTGATACCTTTTCTTTCTGGGAGAGAGAAGAAAAACCAACCCCCCCAAACAAACCCTATGCAATAGTTAATTCAGATCTTATTTATTCTATTTCCTTAAGTTAGCTTTTTCTCCAGGAGAGGCTCAAAATGGAGCACTTCCCTCTTTAGGAAGAGTCATTGAATAGTTGGACCAGCACTTGGAATTCACTCGAAGGCACTGACTAATTCAGCATGAGTGAAACTCAAGTTCACTCATACGTGGTAACGCCTTTCTTTTTCCCACACTCATCAAAACCTTGTTTGCCTACTTCACAGATTCCCCAGGTATTAATAGCCAACAAAGGCTTCAGAACAGAAAGAGCTGGGCCCAGAGACTGAAAGGTTGCATTTGCATGTAAGAGAGATGGGGGAGGCTCTAAAGGGATCACAAGTGCTGCAGATAGCCTGGCTCCTTGCCCTCCTACACAGCTGAAGCTCAGGCCTGCTTTCTCAAGCACATGGCATAGTCCAGGGCTTTCATCTGGGCTGAGAACGTGGTTAAATCCTTGCAGGCACTGCAACATGGAATGGTGTTTTAACCACATCAGGGAAGGCAGGATAGGTCTCCTAGGGTAGGGCTTCTTCACATGCGGTCCCTGCACTACTGGTGGTCCATGGCATGCCTGAAGGTGGTCTGCAAACTGATTGCAATTAGGAAAATAAAACCATACACATTGTATTCCCACGCCTGCAAGCCAGCAATCAGAAAGGAGATGAAGTAAGAGTAACAGATAATCATGCTGGGTTTTAGGTCTTGGTGGCAGTTCTTTCGGTGATGCTATGGCCCTCAAGTTCTGTCCTTTTGTATTAAATAAGGTGAATTGCTCATTTGATTGAAGGAGGTTGGTGGGGGGACCAGGCTGGTTATCCCACTGGCACTGAAAACCTGGGCTGGTACATGCTGCAAGAGCCCTGCTTGCAGCCAGAAGTTATCTGGAGCCAATCCCACATACCTATTCAAAGAGCCTTCGTTTTCCTCATTAGAGGACATACTTGCATAATCTTCTTTGTATGATAAGGAGCACTGCCTACTTTCTATCTCACACCCAGGCCTCCAGACTTAGCCAGGCCTAAGGAAAGGACTACTCTGTGTAACCAGCTCTACCTGGGAGTGTAGACACATCCTAAGGAAGTGATACTATCAGGGTTTGGGGGTAAAGGTGTGCTCCAGGCGTCCAGCAAAGATGAGCATTGTGACTTGCAGGCTGGTGTGGAGGCAGCAATGGGAAGAGGGTGAGAAACAAGGAGCTCAGAAATGTCTCTGTACCTCAGAGGAGATTCCTCCTTGGTCCCATAAGAAAACAGCAGTGCTTTTGCTGTTTATCCTGCGAAGGATGTTTGAAAGGTGCTGCTGAAAATCAATTGAGGAAAGGAAGCTTGCCCACATCCATCCTAACCTTGGTAATGAAGTGTCTGCATTACCAGCTGAGCCTCAAATAATTTGACTTGGCACTATTAAAGCCACAGATTCCGGAAGCTGTACATGGGATAGATCTCTGGCCCCAGCTCTGATTCATTCTCCTACAAGACCTTTAGGATCTCACGTGGCTAAGAATGCATTCATCCCTGTGTGGATGCTCATAGTATAGACATAAGCATCTTGCTGGGCGTTAGCTTAGACCACTTTGGTGCAACCTAGAAAACCAAGCACCTGGAGCAGGATCTGGCCTTTCCAAGAGAGTTTGGTTGCATTCAGTGATGGATGTGAAGGAAACTCGTGATTCTTGGGATGGCAGATGCAGGGGATGAGTAAATCAGTTTGCAATTGGGAGTATGGGAGTAACAGGACATTTATTTCCTTGGAGAAGTTCTTCTGGTGCTCCACCACGTTTCTGCACTGTTCTAAGGCACAACAGCAACTGGTCTTTAATCTTAAACTGGAGACATCCTTACTTTAAGTCCTTATGGGCCCTGTTTTAACACTGTTGGTGGCAGCAGGGTGAGCAAGCCTTTATTCCATGGAAAGTGGAGGCAGGCAGAGGTTAAGTGACTTTCCAAAGGCCATGTAGGAAATTGGTAGGGCAGGAAGCTGGTCATTAGGACATCCTTTCTGCAGAATATAACAAGAGATGGACCAAGAGGTGCAGAGGAAGAACGGGGCTTGCCCAAGGTTACTGCATCACCCCATCTCCTGAATGCACTTGCCCTGGCAGCAGAGATTATCACATACTTCCCGTATCTCCACTGCAAGAGATGAATGGGAAGGGGGGTGTGGGGGAAACAAGCCGGTTGCTATTAATTCAGTTGAGCTTGACTGGACATGCACAAGCAATCTGGAGAAGGAAATAGTTCTGGTTCTGTCTGGTTCAGCAGTAAACTCCCCCACTGAAGCTTTCCGGCAGGAAATCGAGTTACAAACATTACATGATCCGAGCAGATTCCCATACACTGATCCTACCCTGGGGACAGGACACTTTGGTGAGCTGCTTATTGAGGATGTAGTTTTTAGATGCCTTAACCCTTTCTGGAGCATCACTTTGAGGGCATCACAGCTCTTTGTGCAGGGCAGGCTGCAGAGATCACAAGGAAATGGATTTACAACTGTTGGGGTCATTTGTCATAGAATCATGGAATAGAATCACAGAATAATTAGGGTTGGAAAGGACCTTAAGATCATTCAGTTCCAACCCCCCTGCTGTGGGCAGGGACACCTCACACTAAACCATGCCACCCAAGGCCTCGTCCAACCTGGTCTTGAACACTGCCAGGGATGGAGCATTCACAACCTCCCTGGGCAACCCATTCCAGTGCCTCACCACCCTAACAGGAAAGAATTTCCTTCTTATATCCAATCTAAACTTCCCCTGTTTAAGTTTTAACCCGTTACACCTTGTCCTGTCACTAGAGTCACTTCATCAATGAAGAGGTCCTGAAAGCTTGTGGGGGAAAGGAGGGGAGGGATGGGGAGTCTTTATTCTACTTGCTTTTCCTACTGAAGAGAACTGAGATCTGTCGACAATGTTTCCTGGAACACCCTAAAGATGACCAAAAAATGTGTGGTTTCTGGCACCAGCCTGACCATGCAAGTGAAACCTCTCAATGGAGAAAGGAACTGAATTGTACTTGGACTGTTTCGGACCCATTGTTTTTTCTTAACAGAAATGCCTGAAGAACAACAAGAGAGAAGCTGCCATTGTGAAAACTCAGACACCTACTGCTTCAGCTAAGGGTTAAGATAAGTTGTAATCTGCACGTTCAACTGATACAATGAACCTTAAGGAAATAAATCCTGACACTTGCTAATAGCCCTGAGATTAAAACCACAAAAGCATAGAGAGGGAAGGAGCTTTTCTTACAGAATAGAAAGCAAAAAGGACCCCAGCTCCTATTTTAGTCTTCATCCCATTACCAGCGATACAAACAAAAGTCTGACACTGAGGAAAGAGGAAAGGTGGGAGCTCCCTGCAGTGTTACCGAAGAGTTTTTCATGTGATGGCTGATTAATGGGTGCTTGCAGCCCTCAGCACAGTGCCGGAGGGTGGGAAGGTGGGGATGGCCCCTGCTAGCACTGCTTCCTGCTTGCATGCAGCCTGCCGTGTCTCAGGTTTCCTTTGTGTTCCTCTAAGAAGCAGAGCATCTCCTGATGAAGGTCACAGCTTTGATCCCCACGGCTCGCTCGGGTGTTTATGGATGGCCATTATTAGTAACACGGGCTTGCGCATGCAACTGCTCCGTGCCTGCCCTTGTCTGACTGCAAGGGAGCAGGGGCAGCGTAACAAAAGGAAGTATAAATAGAGCCTTTCTAAAAGGCTGTTAAATAGAAATAGACTTTTAGGGAGGAGAGGGAAAGAATGAGGCGTGTTGCTATAGGAACTGCCAATAGTTTATTTAAGAAGGGCAAAGAAACAAACACCACCAAAAGGTGAAGTCAGGAGGAGCTGAGGATTGCTGAAGGGATCTGTCAGGTCACAGGCATGGAGGGGCCAGGTAAGAGCAGTGAGTTTCTACTAGAGCTGTGCTGAGAAAAGTCATCCTCGTTTACCTCTTGTGAGGTGGTCTGGAGCACGTTACTGCAAGGATCAGAGGGCTGGAGCAGCTCTGCAATGGAGACAGCCTGAGATGGGCTGGTTCAACCTGGAGAAGAGAAGGCTCCTGAAGCAGCTTAGACCTTAGAGCAGCTCCAGTGCCTAAAGGGGCTGCAGGAAACCTGGAGAGGGGCTTTGGACAAGGGCCTGTAGGGACAGGCCAAGGGGAACGGCTTTAACCTGCCAGAGGGGAGACTGAGATGAGCTCTTAGGCAGAAGCTCTTCCCTGGGAGGGTGCTGAGGTGCTGGCACAGGGTGCCCAGAGAAGCTGTGGCTGCCCCATCCCTGGCAGTGTTCAAGGCCAGGTTGGACACAGGGGCTTGGAGCAAGCTGCTCTAGTGGAAGGGGTCCCTGCCTGTGGCAGTGGTTAGAACTGGATGAGGTTTGGGGTCCCCTCCAACAAAAACCCGTCTGGGATCCTATGTCACATGTGTTTCCAGTTACAGAAACTGCGTTTCCATGATTCCTGTGTGTAGAGGTTGGAGAAACGCATGAGAACAAATGTCAGATTGGTGAAACCATCAGGAGCAAAGGGTTACGTTACCTCTGTTCAACCTGAACCTGCTTACTGCAAAGCCCAACTCATGTGTTTAGTCATCTTTATCTCAGAAGGATAGTGAAGGACATTCCCTCATGCTGACATTGGAAGAATACTTTTTAATTCATAATTTCTGTAGGTCCAGAACCAAATTGAGCCCTGACATAGGTACATCTGAGAACTGGGCACTACTGTGATTTTGAACCTGCTCCTCCATCTGCATCAGTTGTTACTGAAGACTTTACTTTTCTAAGTCACTCTTGCTCTGACGCCAAAGTCAGGTTGTTGCAGCAAGCAGAAGCATTCAGGCTTCCTCCCTTCTTTTGCCAAGCTCCCACTCCTTAAAACAAAATGAAAGTAAGCTTGGATCATAGGATCATGAACATTTTGGGCTGGAAACAATCGTCTGCAGCCGAAATAAATGGCAAAGCCATGCAGTTTGCAAGGCAATTCTGCAGGGCTCCTGGAAACGACCAAGAGATCAATTGGTCAAACAGATCAGGGCTCGTGTCCTCTCTGTGTGTGTTGTGAGTCCAGCGTGAGGAGCAGGGCAGTGAAATCCAGCTCAGAGTGACCTGACCTTGAGGAGGGCCAAGAGCAGAGATGTCTGATGCGGTGGGTCGGACTGGTGGTAGTGGTTGGGCATGGTGCTGCACTGCCCTGGCCCCTGGGAGCAAGGTCTGCAGAGCACGCCCATGTCTGGTCAGCTACATCTGTGAAGCTCTGTTATTGACCTTTCCATACCATAGCGCTGTGGAATCTGAGGCCACTTCACTCCCTGTATCTGCTTTTCCCACTTGTAGAGGCAAAGACCATGTTTGCATCATTGTGCCCTGTCTCGGAGCTGTGTGTCTGTAAACCATCCGGGAGTGGGAATATCTTCCTGTGTGTTGGTACAGCACTGATCAAAGTGGGAACCTGATCAAGAGAAGGCTTTGAAGGGATCCCACAATGCCATCTATTAAAAATTGGACCTGAATATCCTTTTCTGTGTGAACCTTTATTGTTCCTTTGCCCCCAGATGAAAGGTCTCACCAGGTCTGGAGCAAATGTGGAAATGCTGGCAGCTTGGTAGACAAGGGTGCTGCCTGCCTTCCCTTACCCCACCTGGTATCTTGAATTCTCCTCAAATGTGTTTGCTCAGATTACGTATTTTGTAAGTGCAATGGCTGATCTTAATGATTTGCATTTATTCTTCCTGTGCCCAGGAGGCTGCATCCTGCCTGAAGACCACCTTGTGCTAAATATGACAAAAAGATGCTTTTTGCCCCAAAGCGCTCTTAACACAAGAACAGAAACAGCATCGAGAAAAGCAGGTGTGCTGGTACCCAGAAACACCACAGTGGGACTGTTCTATTCTTGACCTTAGAAGCTCAAAGACCAGAAGCAGCTCAAAAGTCCCTGAGGTTGGGTGTCTTTTGCTGTCTTGTTTTTAATCTTCCAGTTTCTAAATCAGTGTTAAGGATTTCCCAGTTCCTGACTCATCATTTTGAAAACCTCAGGGCTGGTACCACTGGAAGAGTTCAAAGGGCAGAGAAGCCACAAAGAGAGAGCAAGCTGCCCTGGGAGGAGAGCTAAGAATTACCAAAAGTGATAGTTTCTTCTAGAAACTGCACCAAAGACTTCATCAGGGAAGGGGAAACAACTGCAAAAGCCTCCTGCCTTGTGTGGTGGAGAACGGGTGCTGTGGGCTTTCTTATCCCATTTGGGTTTACGATACAAGGTAAAGCAATACTATGCATATACACAGCAGAGCAGGATTTCTATCCGAAGGCTCCTTCCTCTCACTGAAACAGAGGCAGTTCCTTTTAAAACTCAAGATGAAAGAAAGTTGGGGCTGTTCAGCCTGGAGAAGAGAAGCTGTGTGGAGACCTCAGAGCAGCTTCCAGTGTCTGAAGGGGGCTACAGGGATGCTGGAGAGGGGCTCTTCATCGGGGACTGTAGTGATAGGACAAGAGGTGATGGGTTCAAACTGAAACAGAGGAAGTTCAGGTTAGAGATAAGGAAGAAGTTCTTTACTGTGAGAGTGGTGAGGCACTGGGATGGGTTGCCCAAAGAAGTGGTGAATGCTCCATCCCTGGCAGTGTTCAAGGCCAGGTTGGCCAGAGCCTTGGGTGACATGGTCTAGTGTGAGGAATCCTTGCCCATAACAGAGGTTGGAACTGGATGATCTTAAGGTGTTTTCCAGCCCAAACCATTCTGTGATTCTATGAAAGCCTTATTCCTCCTTAAAACAATCCAAAATATTATCTCAGTTTCCTTCTCCAACACCTCTGTGCTCAGTGAATGCATTGCAGAAGCAGTACCACAGCTCCTCCACATTACTGATCTCCTGGACCAAATTCGACGCACAGCTTGAGAGGCTGGTTCCTCTGTGAGACCATCAGCCCAGACGTGTTTGCTGCAGGATGGAAATGATTTCATCCAGAAAGGGCCCTGGGTTGCTTCATTGAGGCCAAGTTTTGTGCAAAACTAAACCTACGGGTGGCATATTTATTTTTAGGTTTTGAGCTAAATTCTCTTCATTTTCTCCCCCCCAAGAGCAAGAGGCGACTCAGAACCCGACTGCTCCACTTTCTACATTCCCCTGACCCTATGGAGAGTTATCCCATATGCCCACCCATGCATGAGAAATTCAGGGTGAGCATTTTCGGAAGGTTTCACACAGCCTTTGATGTCTCCTAGCCTGGGAAATCGGTCCTCCTCCTGCTTCCCAGCTTGGAAGGTCTCACTGTGGTATCTGCAAGAGATAACGCTCCCTTTCGCTGCACTCCAGGCCAGTCTCGCTGCTCCCCTCTCTGCTGCAGGGCTGCAGAAGTGCTATTCCCCTCCATATACATATAAAGAAAGGCCCTTTGGAGAGGGGCTGGCCCGCCTGCAGAGCTGGCCAGTCCACACTGCATCTCTCCTCTCTTCTCACATAGACTGAGTTATGCCAGGCTTTGACCTAAGTGAAACTGCTGACAGTCACAGGGATTTGACTAATCTCCTTAGGTCGCTATGAAATTTGTGATTCCTTTTAGGGAATAGAATATTTTTTGTGATTTGATTTGATTTTTCCCCCCCCTTTCCCTTTGGGCTAACTTGCAATGTAAAAATAAACTGAAGCCCACGGTGGGAGATTGATTTCCTCCCGAACTCAGGAAGGGCAGTCAGTCAACACAAGAGCCTCCTGGCCCATCCCAGGAGGATGCTGCTCCTGGATTCATTCCTGGAGACAGCTGCTGTCCGACCTTGCTCTAAGACTTCCTTCCCCATTGCTCTCCTCCCGGCCCTGCTGTAGCCCCATGGGGTCTGAGTGCAGCCCATGGGCACAGCCCAAGACATTTCCTTCCCTCCTAACTGAGCAATACTTTGGGGGGTGGGGAGCTGAGATGATAAAGTCCTAATCTCTACTCATATTTGACCTATCTCCTATTGAAGGGAGAAACCACATCTGCCCAGCTATCCAGCTTCCAGGGGATGTTGCCCTCATCCTCATGGCTCAGAGAGCCTCTTTGCAGCCTGGTCCTGTAGCTTCTTCCCAGGGTATTTGTGTTCTTTCTGTGCAGCAAACCCCATTCCTGGGGTTCACCCCATCACTACTGCTGCCAGCATGCTCCTGCTCTTTCCAGAACATGGGAGCATTTGTACCATGGCCATGATACATTGCCTGGTTGACCAGCATTATCATAGAATGGTTTGGGTTGGAAAGGACCTTAAGATCATTCAGTTCCAACCCCCCTGCCATGGGCAGGGACACCTCACACTAAGCCATGTCACCCAAGGTCACCAACCTGACCTTGGACAACTGCCAGGGATGGAGCATTCACCACTTCTCTGGGCTTTTCCTAATCCAAATAACATCTAAGGGCAGATTCATTACTCCTTGTAAACTCCTCAAACACCCTGAAGAGTTGCTGTTTGACACTGGGCATCTCAAACACTACAGAAAACACTAGACCCACCTTCCATGTGAAGGTTCATCCATGGGTCTTTGTGGCAAAGAAACCTCTGCAAACCCCATATGTTTGCTGCACAATGCTAGCATTAGTCAAACAGTTAAGAACTGGTTGCTCACACAAATGCCAGAGCCTGGCTCATTTTTGCTATGCTCCAGGGGTTCCTGTTTCTAGACATTCCCATGAATTAAGCTGAGCAAGCTGGCAGGGGAGAAACGGCCTCTGAATGTTGGCATGAAAAGCCCCACCACAAATTCAGCTGTCATTGTCCTTCCGCTTTGAAAGTTTTAAGCCCTTCAATTAGGGAGAGATGACAATATCCAGAGTGGGATTCCTTTGCTCTTAGTTTGGCATGTACTATTGAGACGTCTGACTTCAGATGAGCAAGTCACCGTCGGCTCCCTTTATCGCCGATGCGGAGAAATAGGAAGAACCAGAGTGTGATTCAATCTACAATAGTAACTGAGAGGGGTCAAATGAATCACAGACTGCAAAAGAAGCTGAATCTGCGTGGCCAGACATAAGATGCTGTGTTTTAGATATCTAAATTTAAGTGAGATGAATGCCACTCCTATGACTCAAGCGGTCAATCGCACAATGCAGTGACAATATGATCACGCTGAGTAATGCTCCTCTGATTTCGTGACTTACCTTCACCCCTGCCTCTTCTTCCTGTCTGTGTAGAGGTGAAGCACTATGCTGTTGATTCATTTCCTCAATGGCAGGACTATGCATGGTAGCATCTAGCTGGCCACTGAACATGTGCTTGTCTTCTAGGGGAGCTATTGCATGGTGTTACCTTGTGCTTGCAGGCTGTGTTTTCTCTCCTCCAAGACAAGACATCTTTTGAGTTGATAAAAGTGCTAATGGATAAAATCACAGTCTGAAGAGCACAGGACTGCAATGCTGAGAGGTCAAGAACAGGTTAAGGGCTTATTCTGGCTATGGAAGAGAGCCTGGGATAAGGACAAGGAGGGGAATGCAGTAGGGATGACTGTGTGAACACGAGGAATTCCAAAGATGAAAATCACCTAGCACAAGATAACATGAGAAAACCCTAGAATCATGGAAAATGGGTCTGAATGGTGGCCTTGGAGGCACCATGTGATGTGCCCCAACACAAAAGGTCATATCTGGGTTTTTAATGCCAAGCAGTGAAAGCAAGAGGTGAGACTCTGCTGCTCATTTCCTGATGCCTTGGATCTCTGTCCAGTGGTTCACATGGTTTATTGTGCAATGAATAACGTTGCCTCCCTGTGAGCAGCGATGCGGGGGATTTTATTCTCACAGTGCATTGCTAGAAGTCCTTTTAAAGTTTTCCCTAGAATTCCCTGGCTAGGTTATCCCTAGAAATCACCAGCTGGGAAGCAGGATTAACAAGCAGTTGGGTCCTCCTTCTTTGAACCTCAGGGGCATGTCATTGACGCCACACTGCTCTAGGACCTTGCTTCCCCAGTGGGAATCTGTTTCTCATTCCTTGTGATATGTGGCAATCCTCTGCATCTGAGATCCAAAATAGATGTGCCAGACTGTGCCAGGGAAATGTGCCTTGGGCATGACAGATTGGAGAGAGCTGGCAAGGGACAGGATGGCTCTTGGGTGAATCTCTGCCTCCCTTGCTCCTTCTGACAGAGAGACAAGGACATGACTTCTGTGCTTCTCTCTCTGAGCTAAGGACATGGAGAAGCCGTGCACATGCCTCTGGGGATGCAGCTCCAGCTGTGCCGTTAACATCAGTGTACAGAACAGGCACACAACGGTGGTTGCTATAGAGAAGAGGACAACAGAACCTGGCTGGTTGGTGGTAGTGGTAGGTAGCACTGTCCAGGAAGGGAAGATGGCTTTACAGTGGGTACTAATCTTGACTGATGGGCCCAAATTCAGATGTAACCTGCTCAGTGAGAAGCCTCTGTGAGGATGTAGATCCCTTGGTGCTGAGCAGTATGCAGGTTTCAGAAGGAAGTCACTGAGTCCTCTCCTGGCTAATGTCAGCACTGTTTGTGGGTCCTTGAGGTGCACCTGAACTTCTTTGCCCATGGCTTGGGTCAGCTCCTGCCTAGAAGCGAGAGCAGTCATTTACCTTAAGTGTTTAGTGCTGAGAGACAGGACCTGCTGGTCTGGAGGCTGCTACATCTCCTATTCTAAGATGCTTACAAAAACACAAAAGGCTTCCTTCTTTCACAAAGCCTGAGTCCTTAAATACTTTAAATCATACCAGCTATTAGTGCAGCAATAATTAAATAATGATGGATGCTCCAGAGGGATGAGCTCAGTAGCTCCATGACCTTGCTGCTAGAAATTGCCCCCTCCTTTCTGCTCATAACCCTGGTGTTGCTCCAATTAACCTTTGAGTAGATCCTTATAATCCCAAAGAGGTTTCCATGCCAGTGTGGTGGAGGCTTATGGGAAAGAGCAGTGCGTTAAATTGCGAGCTGGTTGGAATGGGGAAAACTGCTTTTCACTTCTGCATTCTGAAATACTGAATGCTCGGTCTAAACATATGTTAGGTGGTGGGTTAGTTGACGGTGATGCATGATCGTTATCCTGAAATACATATGGCATGTGATGAGCGCTATTGATTCCTACATGCCATACCTGCTTACGTGGGTCCACTTTGCTTTGTCAGTGGGTGCTGAAGGCACATAGTAGTGAAGACATCTGGATCCTGGAGGAAAGGGTTAACCTCACCCGACATGCCAATGTTTTGTGGTAATTCATGCTATCTGTTTGACTTCAGTCACCAAAAATGTATTCTGCTCTCAGAGTATAGATGTTGAGTACATCAACAAGTCAAGCCCTTTTACCATGGTAAGCAGCAAAAGGACCAAGGCTCTCTGTAGGTTTGGGCTCTATGCCCAAGTCGTCTACTGCAGGTTAGGTAGCATGTCATTAAAAGACATCAAGATCCTGGTCCAAATGTTCTTGTCTCACCAGTAAAATTCAAGTGCTATTGCTGGGACTGCTTTGCTGTCTAAGGGAGAGCAGGATCTGGCCCATAGGGAAGGCTGAGATAGCCGTCTCCACCTGAAGGTGTCAGCCCAGGCAGGGTGAAGCTGGCAGGAGAATGGCCTTGACGGAGGCAGTGAGTCGCACGTAGAGATTTGGAGCAGTTCAAGACCGTGCTCTTGTGTGTTTGTGTCTCCCCTCAGTTCCCACGCCTCTGCACTTCCTTGTTTAGCCCGGGCCCGGAAGCAAAACTGCTGAAATGCAAGGAGGAAAGTTATTCTCATGGTGTTTCCAGCCCAAACAGAACCAGGAGGGAGAGAGGAAATCTCATGAGAAAGCTTGACAGATTTCCAGCCCGGTCCCATTCAGGGCCATGGAACTTCTGGTGTTTCATCTGAGCCTCTGGGTCCAGGGTTCTCACCACATTTCTGTGCACCTGGAAGTCCCTCAGCACCAGAGCAACAGCGGTACTGGTGTCCAGGACCTTCCTGCAGTGCCATAGATCTTGGCTTTACTCTGCTCCAGCCCAGATTCACTGAGGAGTGATGTATTTGCTGCTTGTTCCCACCATAGATGAGAAGAGTTGGTGACTTCTGCAAGGCAGAGATGTTTCTGGTAGAGATAAAGCTCCTCCTTTCTTTGCACTCAGATGGGGTACTGGGGAGATAACCAGAGACTATAAGCTGGAAAGCAAGCTCAAAATCCACTGCTCTGCACTGGAACAGCCTATGGCACCAGACTGCTGGGTACCTTCTCTCATCAGATAGCTCCACATTTCCCCCTGTGTGATGTGTGGTCCATCAGGGAAAGAGGTTAGATATGGGAAATGCCCTGGAGCAGCTCTTTTGAGTTCAGAATCCTAGAAGTTGGTACCAATGCAGCCTCTCCTGTCTTGCTGATGCTCCATCAATTGTACATCCCATATGGAGCCTCCCAACTGTGTAGGAGTGGAGGGTGTCAAGAGATAAGATGGATGCTGCACCCAGGCACTGTCAACCATGATGCTAGGACAAGGTAAGAGCAATAAGCACCTGATGGTGCCTAGTGATGACAGGATGGTCAGCTCTGGCCATTGCTATCTCACCTAATACAACCCTCATCTCTGTTTTCTCTTGGGCCCTCTGTATGCTTGGTCCCGTCTTTTCTTGATTCCCTTCCCAGCAGCAATCTGTGCTGCTTAATTGCAAACTACATTAAAACAAAAAGTGTTTCCTTGTGTATTTGGCTTTAAATTTATCACCCCTTGCTGCCATTGAATGATGGTGGCAATTAGGAGCTTGCTGCATCCCCAGTTCTTACTCTGCAGCTGATGCAGCAGTGATTAATCCCATGGCAAACACAGCAGAGGTGAACACAACAGCAATGGGGCCAGAGATAATCTTGGGATAATTTATAATTGCAAAGCCATGCTCGGAGCAGGAGAAGCCTCTGGGAGTTGCTTTGCTTTTCGTTTCAAAGGGGAGGCTGACTGACAGAGCTGGCATTGGCTGGTTTATTTGTCCTGTTGTTTGCATTGGACCACTTCCATTTTCTGCCACTGAGAGACTGTCTTTGGGATGAATTTTATCTCAGTTTAGGAGAGCTGAGCAGCCTGAACCAGGTCTCAGCTGAGCAGTGGGAGAAATGCAAGCTCTGACTCCTCCTTGTTGTAACTGTGAGCAACTTGCACCAAAGCAGTAGAGAAGAATAAAGCACATCAATGAGGCTGGGATTCAGGCTTGCTATCTTACAGATCCCTAAAGAAGCTGCAGGAGTGATGCTCTGCCTTTTCTTTGGCTGTGTAAAGACCGGAGGGAGCTGGCTTTTAAGGTAGATGCTTCAGTCAAATGTGCTTGAAATTCCCCCGAGGCCACCTTAGCACAGGTCTCAGTAGCATCACCAGGTATAATGCAGCTTGCACTCATAAACCCTGGGGGCTGCTGCTGGAGGAACGCAGTGGTGCCCTTAGCTCATCCTTTGCTGCATTTTCTCCCTGCTCCTCAGCCCAGTCTTTGTGGGGTTGTTTGCTCTCTCAGGAGGACAAGGACATGCATGGGCTTGGTCTGGAAGTGCTGAAGAAATCATGGGTTCCCATTTCTCCAACGAGATGAATACAGACTCTTTCAGATGTGGTTAGAGCACCATAACTGATTCCCACCGCTTCTTCCTTCCTTGCAAGGACCAATGGAAGTTTCTTTGGATTAGAAAGGAGCCTTCTGTCAGTCCTCATCCAACTGTCATTAACTGCTTTTCACACATCACACCTCCCTTTGGTTGCTAACTACTGGGAATGGGTGATCCTCAAAGAGCACAGTGTCAATTGTAATCCACTTAGGTCCAGCTTCATTCCTCACTCTTCTTTAATGCTTTCCTTGTTGGTGAGGATGTGTTTCCAAGAGAAACTTAGCAAGGAACAAACCAGGAGGATGCTTGCTGTCAGCAATCACAGCTTATCACAGCTGAGACCCCCAGGCCTGCCCAGGCAGTGGTACCCACACTCACTGTGGACTAACTGGCAGTCCTGAGTGTGAGAGCAGGATTGGGCTCATGTGTTTTCCCTTTGAGACTTGGAAGACCTTAATCATCTGTGAATCCATTTCACAGGTGCTCCCTGGAAGAGATAAGCATCACTGGCTATTTTTTAACCCACAGATGGAGATGTTATTATGAGCTAGAGCCAAAGCTATGCAAACCTATAGTGAAGCAGGTGATGTGTTAATTGTGTGCTTAAAGTTAAATGTTATCTTAAGGTCTAAAGGACTATGGTTAGGAATGGCAACCTAATGGTCACTGGAGGCAGTGGGAATGTTTAGCAGGTATGTTTTGGAGAGCTTTTTTTTCCCCTAGTGACCTGTAACAGAGCTTTTTCATCCTGAGGATCAGGGATGGTGAGACAGAGTCACATTAAGATAGGGTATACAGTACCCATACAGTACAATGGGGTTAACGAGGCAACAGGGAAAGTATGGTAGGAAACATCCAGAACAAGCAAAAGACAGGCAATCAAATGACCATTTTATAAACACATGATAGGTACCAAGGAGATTGGTATCAGTCACTTATGACTGCTTAAGGGACTGGTTAAGAAGAAACTTTCAGATCAATCAAAATCTCTTTGCGAGAGTCTTTCTGGAGAGGGGAGATGCAGTAGGTGCCATGCGCTTTGGCTCCAGCAAGGCTTTCATCTATGATTTGCTAAAACAGCTAAAGCACGTAACTCAGATGCTTGTTCATGTGGCTTCCAAGATGGGAAGACGTGGATCTGAAGGCTAGATGGTAGGCACGGGTCTGAAGGTTAGATGAATGAATACAGAGGGGGATTATTCCATGGACATGCAAAGTCAGGAAGGGCTGAGAATGGCATTGGAGGATGCAACCGGGATGAAAGGTGGCCTCAACTTGGTGGAAGAGCAGCCTTCCAAATACAGGGTGAGATTCGGCTGGGAGACGTGTGGGGTGGAATAAGGCAGGAACATCCAGCTGCACAGATACAGAATGGGGAACAACCGGTTTGGGCAATGGGCTCCCAGGGAATGTGAGTCAGGAAATCCACCCTGTTCTGGAGGGAGAAAAGAGCACACGGGGAGGTGTAAACAGGCATGCAGCCTAGTCTGAAACTCAAAGTTTATTACTCAGACAGGGGGCAATATGTTTCTGGATCTAAGTCTAGAACAGTGTGATAGAAAGACCTGGGAAATCTGAACTAGGAGGAAAGGTTTAAAGATTGGAGGTTTTTAGCTTAAAGAGAAGCAGCACAATGGGTCATCACAATGGTTTTCATGATGTAAAAGGTTGCTGTAAACCAAAAAGAAATGTCAATACTGTCTGCTGAATCTCTATTAAAAATGCACGTTGAATTCTCCCGAGTTTAAATATAGCTCAGTTAATAGAAAAGGACATTCTTCTGGGAACTGAAATCGTATACACTTAATTAATGATAATGAACACTGCGGGATATGGAAGACCCTGGGCAAAGATTCTGACTGCAAGGTGTTCCAGCAACACTTAACTCTGTGTGGACATCTGTGATTTGATCAAGTGGTTGCCAAACCACTTTATCTCTCCGCCAGGGGTGGAGGAAAGTACTAATTATATAGACTACAATAACTTCTATTCCTGCCTATGTTCAAGATTATATTCATTGTCAGCTGAAATCTACTGGGAACTTTGCTGTTTTACTGAATCTGGCTGTTTAATGGCTATTAAAACAGCTGTGTTATTCATTCTGGAATAGCATGTCCAGTAAATGAACTTATATTCTACTTTAGGTCTTAAATTCAGCCTTCTATGAATTAATTCGCAGCTCTGAATGGCTTGAGCAATACTGGTTGGGTTGTTTTTTCGCCTGTCTGTGCCCCTGCAGATGTGGATAGATAAATCAGGGTGTGGAGTGTCTGTCCCTGTTGAACAAGTGGAATGGGTGAGGACAGGGAGCAGTCATATTCAGTACTGGTGAGCAGTGCTTCTCTTTAGATATTTACAAGTGCATGGTCTTCACCAAGGGTGCAATCAAAGCCACCCAGGGCTGCAAGTGCAAAGCCTTGTACTATACCATAAAGGAATATTCTTGGCTGCTGTAAGGCTATTGTCCCTAATGAAATGAAGAGGAATATGCAATACTGCACTATGGACCTGCTGCCCAAATCCTGCTCAAGTGGTGTCAGCAGGGGAGACCCCCATGATGCTCAGTCTCAAGAGCTCTTTGCGATTCTAGGATGTGTCATAGGGATATCCAACACCTTCTGATCAAGGCAGAGCATCTTCAACCTGTTATCCCAAGCCTTTCATAGCCTCACTGTGCAGGTGGCATCTCAGGGCTAGGAGTGGTGGTGATGGCAGCAGATTTCTCAGGTGCTTGGGCTGCTGCTGCCAGCCCTTGAGACACTGAGAACTGCACAGGATGACAGATGAGTAAACAGGAATGCAACAAATGAAAGGTGTTTAGAAATCAGTGCAAATCACTTTTAAGACAACTAAGTATTGGCTTTATGCACTGTGAGATGTTGGGAAGTCTGTCCTCAGCTGCCAGACCCATAAGCTCTGGTGTGCTTAAAGCTAGAAGTGTGCAGAAAAGCAGTGTATTTCCTAGGTGATTTTCTCTCCCTTTGCTGCTGGAGTCTGAGATAAAACAGCAAAAGGGAGAAGGCTCCAGCCCCTCCTGCATCTCACAGGGCCCAGCAGAGCTGCATTACTGTGCTCTGGCTTTTGTTTGCCGGTGCCGTTGGAGAGGAGTTGACAGACCCTTGGCTTCATCTGCCTCCTCCTCCTCCTCCTCCTCCTCCCATTCTTCATCCCCAGGAGCTGGGACTTCCTGTGGTTTGGCAGGAGCTCTATAAACACGCTCCCCAAAGTGCCTTCCCCCGCCTGCCACTGCCGCACGCCCTTGGAAAGAGAGGAAACAGCGCAGCCTGGAATGTGGAAGGGGATTTCCATGGGATTGAATGAGGTCGGCCTCCTTCACCCATCCGTGGGGCTGGGAGGAAGGCCGGGATTCCTCCTGATGGCCCCAGGAAAGATCCTGCCCCACTTGGTGTAGGGCTGGGACAGCACCCAAACGGCACCAGGGGTGGTTGCCAACATGGGGTTGCTCAACTGGCTCCATCCCAGATTTGCAGCCTGATGGCCATCATCCAAAGGTTTTTCCTCCCCTCCTTTTCCAAGGGAGGAGGAGGGCAAAAGGAGGAGAGGTCGTGTGAAGATGGCCTTCAGCCAGGGGAGCATGGGGCGGAGGCACCTCTGTTATCCCTGGCTGCGGTCCCCACTGAGGATCCATTCCCTGCCCATGGATGCATGGCACAGGACATATAAATCCACACGGCTGTATGGTTTTCCAGCTGAATTAGAGGTGCTTCCCAGTGGAGACCTTTCTCTGAACCCTTCAGCCCCACCAAAGTGTGCCCAGGCATGAGCATGGGTCACGGACCATGCACTGAGTTAAAGTCTGCTTCTTGGACCATCTCATGAGTCCTGGCTTTGCAGGGTTATAGAGGGTATAGTAAATAGATATAGTAAAATACCTATTCCTATCCCTACACGCCATTTGGTATGGATACTGTTCTCCTATCACACTTTTTCCAGACCGAGGTATCATATCCTGGGCTGTGGGCATATTTTCTGGCACCGAGAGCATCCTCAGGTGCCTGGATGATGTGACCTGCTGAGATTCCCCCCCCACTTTAAATTATACCAGTCCTCGGGTGTGGAGGGGTATGGGCTGTACATGACTTTCCCATGTGGGGACCAGGAGAGGGAAACAGACAGCAGATGCAGTGCATGGGTGACATCTAATGTCTTATTGGGGTAACACAGGCTGGGTTTTCCAAGATTAATCCTACTAATTGTAGGGGCTTTGGAGTGAGGGGGAGGTTCAGGTCTATCTGGGTTTCAGGAGACATCTTCTTTCCTGGGAGGAAAAGAAGGATCTTTTCCTTTCAAGTAGCAAGAAATATATCACAGCATTTCACTCCCAGCTTCATGCTTCACATGAGAAGTGACTTCAGAGGCTTTATGTGAAATCTTCATCTATAAATGACTTTGCACTTGGAAAGCTTGGAAAGGGTTGTATTTTGGAAGCATTTTTAAAGTATTCTGAAGGAAATTTCAAGGTTAAAGACATTTTGCTTGATTAGATTTACTTTTCTAATACCAATATTAATGGCTGACTTGTTTGCCTTTCTTTGTGGGAGGGTATGTGTGTGAATGCACATATGTATTTGTATAATATGTGTGTATATATATATATGTATGTATTTAAGCTAAGAAACTCCTGCAAGACATGAAAGAGATGTAGAAGAGGCCTCCCTCACACTGTCTCTCCCCAGGACTGCGGGAACAGCTCCTTGTCTTTACCGCTACTGCCTTGGAAGACATCCAGGCCAAGGACTATTCCCATCTCCCTGCTTCATTAGGTCTTGACAAATAGATACTGATCAGCAAGACTAGTTCCCTAATTGGGAAATGCAATTAAATTGGAGCTGTTGTTCCCAGCCTGCACTTGGCTGTTTCTCTTTCAAACCTGAAGAAAGCCTTTTATCCACCAAGCTCTGGTGGTGTCATGCTGCTGAAGGATGCTGCCTCCAGCATATTGAACTGGTTTTACCTGGGATAGTTATTTTTCTTCCTATTAGCTGTTTTAATGCTGTGTTTTGGATTTACAAATGGCCCTGCAGAGGATGGAGCTCTGCAGACTGCAAACAACAGCATGTTCCTGGATCCCACTGTAATTCCTGCTTGAACTTGAGCCTGTTCTGATGTGAAAACTGAGGATGACAGAGAAGCTCTTATTCTCCCATGCAGATAAATGCATTGGGCACACTGTAGCTTGGATCTTGTATTTTATAACACCTCTCTGCTTGCAAAAGGCCTGTTTTCCCCCATTAGTCCCTTCTCCATGGATGGATTTGGCAATGCCTGTACCTCTGATCCTGCTCTAAACCATTCCTGTTTTTTTAGTCAGGGCCTGATTTTTGGCCAGAAGGCACATGGTACATCCCAGCACTTCTTCCTTAGGCTAGAAGAAGTGGTAAACGCTCCATCCCTGGCAGTGTTCAAGTCCAGGTTGAACAGAGGCTTGGGTGACATGGTGTGAGGTGTCCGTGCCCATGGCAGGGGATTGGAACTGTGTGATCTTAAGGTCCTTTCCAACCCAAACCATCCTATGATTCTATGATTGTAAATCCTTCCTTCTCTTTCTCTTCCTCCAAAACTAGGTGATTTCCCCAGTCCTGCCTGTACCAGCTTGGACCAGTAATGAAGCAGACCCCAATTCCCTGCTTCCAAGGCAGGTGCTGCACTAGAAGCACCTTGATGTCCCTACTCCTGCTGGCATAACCACATTAGATTTGCAGGGAAAATCAAAGGGTGGATGGAGATAACCCAGAATAATGAGAATAGCTTTATTTTTCTGCTTTTCCCACCATACCAGGCTGGAGCCTTCACTTTCCCAGAGGCTGTTGGAGAGCTACATTAATTTGTTAGCGATTCATTAAGTGCTGTAGCGTCTTGGGGAGCCACTTACAGACCCATCAGTCGCTCATTGACGCAGCGCCCCAGGAATACAAGTGCCATCGGGATCAAGCAAACCCTGACTGTTCCTCTCCTGCATAATGACAGCAATTAGTGTTTGCTGGCACTTTGCAAGCATTAGTTAATTATCCCTTAGAGCTTCCTCTGGGAGGAGACTTGCTATTTTTAGTGTGCTTTACACACAGGGAAACTGAGGCACCAGATTTAAAGGTTGTTGCACAAGGGTTGGAGATGGAGACAGAGTCCAGCGCTGTGATTGCAGTCCTGAACATACCCACTGCTTCTCCGTGTCCCCTGTGTCCACTGGAGCACGTTTGACTTGCACCATTAAATCACATATTCCCTAGTGCTAATTTGGATTGGAATAGCATTTTGTTTTTTATAACGGGGCATTTGCCTGAACCTACCAAACAAAACATTTAAGTTTTCTTTTTTTTTGCCCACAAACTGGCCATTTTTGGAAAATGAAAATCAGGGGTATTTTTGGCTTTCCTGTTGCTGCTCCCTTAGTCCGCCTTTTCAAGGCAAAACTGAAGAAACTGAGAGAAGGGTACAATTAAAAGTGACCAAATGCACACACACACAGAAAGGGGGTTAAAAATGCTTCATGTGCAGAAGGTCGTCGGGATGCAACCCCCTGTTCCCTATATATCAGCTGTAAAACTGCTGAATTCCTCCTTGATGGTTTTTGAGCAGCTTCAGTGTTTTGCAAGGTAACTTTTTTTTTTAAGCCAATCATTTATTACTCTTTATCTGGGTTTGTTCACTGGGGTTTTACTGTCCATAAAGTCCCTTATTTACTGGAGAGGACAGATATCCATTATATTTATCTAGGTAACCGAAATGCATACATACATGCCTACTTCGTAGAGATGCACAACACCAATTTTGTGAACTGTTGTGTGATTTTACTGGTAGTTTTGCTGTATATGAGGTTTTTTCCTGATACACTCAGCTCTTAGGGCACTCTAATACATTGTATTCTCAGCCTTCATGATCAAAAAGTGAATTCTATCTGAGAAACTCGAGCTGGAAATAGAGCAGAAAGCCAAGGGTAAGACACCAAGGTTGGCGCTGTTATTATTACTTATAAATACCAAATAACTCTTGTGGGTTTTCAAGCAGGACATGTGAATTTTATGGCCAGATTCAGGATTTTTCAGTGTGTGGAGCTGTGCCTCTGGGTGGTAATCACCATGGTGGGAGCAGTCAGCACAGGGTTTAGTTTCCATCAATTCATGTCTTGTTCGGCCCATAGGCTGATAAATACGACCTTGTTGAGCATTAATAAAACATATAAATCCTCAGGTTAATAGAGTCAGCTGAAAACTTGCCACTGACCTGCACTTGTTTACCAAGCAAGCTTTAAATATAAATAAAAATCCTTATTTTCAAAAGTGTAAAAGATTTTCTATAAAATCAGGTTTTCAGGTGGTTACTAGGTTATGGTATTTTGCTTAAATTATTATACATATGTTTCTCCTCCCCCCCCCCAGCAAATATACTTTGGATTCGGTGTATCTGAATCTCTGAATATCTGCATATTAATATCTGACTCTGCCTATCTGCTCTCTCCTTTCTGTGGCCTTCATACCTCCGGTGCATTAAGTATCTGCCACGATCCTTGAATCAAACATCTTCCTCCTTGAGGTGGATCAAGGCCAAGCAGGCAGCCAATTGTTCTGTTTCCTTTGAAAACGATCCATCTCTTTTCAGTGAGCTGCAGAAATCCCTCAGACCTGAACATCTTCGTGGTACATCCCCAGATTGTGATCTCAGTCCCGAATCCTCTGCTTTGGCCTCATGGGGGGTTGTGAGGGTCCTCTGAAAACATCCCATCTCTTTTGCTTCTTCCTCATTGAAGTTTCTGGCTGGAACTGGGGTTATTTTCTTCGTGCTTTGGTATCTCCCATGCAGAGCTGGGCTGGGAAGAGGTCACAGCTCATGGATGTGATGGGAGAGCTCCCATCTGCCTGCATCCTCAGCCCTCAGTCAACACCACCACCTTACCTGTCTGCAGTACCAATAGTCCTTCCTGGACACTTGTCCCTCTGTGTCTTCCCAAGTTTCCAGCACTTGCTGCAGAGCAGCAGTAAGATATCTTTGCTCTCCTTGACCCTTCTTATCCAGCCATTAGCTGAAGGTCTTATGCCAGCTCTCCTTGTCACACATTGCGTGACAGTGTTCACCTACCACCTTTCCCACATTCTAATGCCTGCCCTTTACTCATTGCTGATGCCAGCTGTGAGCAGCATGGACCTGATGGGTTCAATCACCATTTATCTGCTGAGCAGGATAAGTTCCAGGTGCATGGGCCAGGTGAGGAGGGTTGGAAGGAGCTGTTGTTGTGATGCTCTTCAATGGACAAACACATGGGAAGAACTGTCTTCTGAATCTCTTCCTCCTCTCAGGGCTGATATGGGAAAAGTACAACTTTTCTGCCTCAAACGGTTCCTGTTTTGTGGGTGAGCAGAGGTTATGAATATCCAGGCTGTCACTATCTACGTAGACAAATATGAGTTTCAATAGAGAATTTAGCCATCTGAGGGCCTGTGCAGAAGTTAAGTGGTCTCACATCGTTTGCACTGTCATGGTCTTTACCTCTGCCCACTAACACTTGGGAAGACCTCAGGCCAGACTGGTCTCCCCAGGGACAAAGATCCCACTAAAGAAGCTGTGCTGTAGGGAGTAATGAGTCAATATAATGCAGTTATCTGATTATCAGTTTTCTTTAAGCTCACTTTCTTCCAGCCTGTAAGTAGAGAGAGGCTAAATTGCTATTTGAAATGTCATTTTGCAGTGTTATCCTGCAATTCAGGATAACATTTCTTTTCTCCTTCACTGTCGTAATTACATCCCTATTCTGATTGCTTCATGTTTATAGATTATTTTAATCACATTGACTTGGTAGTTTATGGGTTTGATCTCTTCTTTGTTCTTCTTTTTGGAGAACAAGAACTACAGTAACCACTTTTCTTACTGCAACAGGAGCTCGTCTATATATCTTTTCAGATGGAATGGCCTTTAGTTATTTTTCTCACACCTATTTGGGTGCAGAGATAATCTCCAGGCACAATCTGTCCAATTCTTCCCCAATACTTCCTGAGTTTTGTCAGTAAGATTCTCACCAGCCACTGAATATAAATCAGAATCCCCGGGGCATTTTATTTATTATCTCCAAGAAATAAGAAACAGCCCCTTGCTATGGAAATCCAGCATCTTGTTATAGATAAGGACGCTTCTCAAAGGAATGATTTCCTTATTTATATTAGGTGGAAAATGAGACTAACAGAAGAAACAAAAAGAGAGCCAACAACGGTTCCTTTCTGCTGTCTTTCTATTGCAACCTGCACAGCTGAGGTCTGGCTTTTTCTGCACTTATGAATCATAAAACCATGGAATGGTGGAAAGGACCTTAAGATCATCCAGTTCCAACCATTTGCCATGGGCAGGGATACCTCACACTAGACCATGCTGCCCAAGGCTCTGTCCAGCCTGGCCTTGAACACTGCCAGGGATGGAGCATTCACCACTTCTTTGGGCAACAGGAGGTAGAATGGAGATATCAAAGTCATGGCATGCACAGTGTGGCAAGTGTGTGTAGGACAGACAGAGCTTTGGCTACAAACTGAGGATGTCAGTGCTTAACTCCCAGGCCCATTTATGGATTGCCGTAGTGAATCTGCAACCTGCTTTTTGTCTCCACATCCATTTTGGAGGAGTAGTGATGGGAGTTTTCAGGTTTTGCCTGTGTAGCAGTCAGACGTGGGCTGTATTTGCATGTAGGTGGATCGCGGTCCTGGGTTATTCCTGGAGCAGGTTCAGGGATTCAGCGTTTCCAACGGAGACGCCTTGGAAGGGGGACAAACTTCCACAGGCAGGCCCTGGATCCGTGCCCAGGAACGGGGCCGGGTGGACGTCAGCAGATTTGGTTCAGGGAGGAAGGTCGTGTGAAACTGCATCTCTGATCTGCCCACCCTTGTGCTTGCGGCTGAACCCAAAGACCCGGAGCCAAGGGCAGAGTTTCACCCGCACAGTGCCCGGGATTTATAACTTCTGCTGGGAGCCTGCCCCTGCAGGATGACCTGGTTGATGGGCTGTACGTAGGGAACATGCTTTGATGTTTAAACTGAAACAGGGGAAGTTTAGATTGGATGTAAGAAAGAAGTTCTTTACTGTGAGGGTGGTGAGGCACTGGAAGGGGTTGCCCAGGGAGTCTGTGAATGCTCCATCCCTGGCAGTGTTCAAGGCCAGGTTGCACAGAGCCTTGGGTGACATGGTTTAGCGTGAGGCATCCCTGCCCATGGCAGGGGGGTTGGAACTGGGTGATCTTAAGGTCCTTTCCAACCGAAACCATCCTGTGATTCTATGATATGTACCTTTCTGGTGCACAGGAGCTCTCAGTCTGGTCCTGCACATCCATGTCCTTCCTCTGCTGTTCTAGTTTCACCACACCATGTCTATGGATGAGTGACTGCTGCACTGACTTCTGTTTTCACCTGTATCCCAGAGCCTGTTTCCTTGGACAGCAGGTTTCACTGCTAACCCAGCAGCTCCTTTGGCTCCTTTACCAGGTGTTGCTGGTTATGGCTCAGAGCACTTAAGGGATAGAGAAAGGGGCAGCATCTGCAAGATGGATTTGGTTGGTAGCAAACAGGGGATGTTTGCTGAGGGTTGCTTTGTGGTGGCAAGGCTCATTGGACATGTTCAAGAAGAGTGACATGGGAAGTGTGCTGGCATCCACCATCTCTGGGTGAGTTTTAGATACACAGCAATGTCAAACCTTTCTCTGAGATGAAGGTGGGAAGCTGAAAAGAAGCATTTCTTTCACCATGATAGTTATTTTTCTGTTTTATTAACTCACTCCTCCCAGTTTATTGCCCAGTGAAAGGGAGTGTGCTCTTTTCCCCTTCTTTAATTTGCCAGATTAGCTTTATTTGCCAATTAAACCTTTGCAATGAAAACATAAACTATCTTTGATACAGATTTCCACCCCCTGTTGTTGACCTATGATTGAATTAAAAAATATACAAAGCTTTAATCAACATGAAAGGGAAAAATCATATGATTTTTCTTTGAATAACTTGTGGAGGAATTTCTCCTTTATGCATCTACCTACTACTCTAGTCATGTCTGTTCAGGCAATGTATAACAAAGTATGAAGGAGGCATCCACTGTTAACATTTTTGCTGTGTAAGGGAAGAAGTTTGCTGTGTTGTTTGGAGATGAAGAGGGGGAGACATCCAAATCAACCCACAAAACATAAGGTTTGTCTGACTCTATCATGTAGGCATCTCCATCTTTACCAGAGCTATTTTGCTTACCATTGCAGACAATGGAGCTTGGGCAAGCATGAGCATTGAGCTGGAAGGATGGAGGTATCGAGCTATGGAAGCTGGACCTTAGAACCTTGAGATACTGGCTGTACTGCAAGTGTGGAGTCAGCCCCAGAGGGGTTAATGGGAGACTCCTACATCACTTCTTTGCCCCACTCAGCCACAGCCCTAGGGACTGCTGGCACTATGTGTTGTTCTTCTTGCAGCAGGGGATTTGAATGGGTAAGAGCTTTTGTGCCTTTTAAAGCTTTCCAGCTCTCTCCTCAGCCTGAGCTAAATGGAAGACGCTACCCATATGCATGTTTTGTGAACCCTGTGGTTTCTGGTGTGCTACCGCATTTCTACCTAGGCTGTGTGGCTCACTAATATTGCAGGGGATGGATTGCAGTAATAGCATGGTGATAAGATGCTTTATCCAGTGCGCCTCCGTCAGTTTTAGGGTTTCTCTGCCATGCTATGTCAATGCTTTCCTGATCCCGAAATGGAGCCTCAAAGCTGGCTTTGAAACAGAAGAACAGAGCTACCTGCATACTTGCTCCAGTGTTGAAGCATGAATTGCCATCCATAAAAGTTTTCAGAGGTGATTTCCACATCATTGGCACTGGCCCACTTTAATCTGCTTAATCGTGGCATTTCCACTTGACTTTATAAGGTCCTCGTAAATTCTTCATTGGAAGATGTGGAGACCAGAGAGAGAAGAAAGAGGGATTTAGATTTGCTGGAGAGGTGCTTTCTTTGCAATTTGAAAGCTCAGATATCTGGGCTCTGTCCCCTCTTCGAGTCATTTTGATGAAAGACTTAACTGCTTTTGTTCTTTCTTTCCTTGGCAATGCAGTGTATGCCGTAAGCTTCAGGGCCATGAAACATGCACAGGCACTCAGAGAAACTGCTATCCATGAATCCTGGAGCTCCATCCCTGTCCCTTTGGGCTCTCAACATTCACTTTCCTTGCCACATCTTCCCTCTGTAGAAGATGGAGATAATTTTCTGATCATTTTTTGCCATTTTCATCATTTATCATTAAGGTGGATTTTGGCATCACTTCAGCCATGGAATCGATGGGTTGTTTTTTTTTTTTTTCAGCTATAAGACAATTATTTTTCTAGGAAGGGGTTAATTCACATGTTTGCACTTGATAAATATTTCTTGTCACCAGGAACTGCCTTGTCCTGGGACAGAGAATTTCGGCAATATTGTGGCTTTGATTTCAAGCTCTTTTTTCTCATGCCCATAAGCCAGCATTCCCTCAAGTTCACCTTAACCAGCATAACACACAGATGGGCCTGGAGATGACCTGGGTTTTAGGTCACCAATACCATTTGATGCTGACTTTGAAAGCCACATGTTCACTTTCTGGGATAAAAGGAGATCTGCGCTGACTTCTTCCCTGCTGTGCTATGAGGCCATGCTCGGTATCCTGAGCTGCCCTTTGAAGCAAGGAAATGAGAGTGATTACTTCAGCCATATGCTGGAGACTTACCTTTCTGGATCCCAGAGGTAGTTTGCAAGCCCTTCTTCATGGGGGTCTTGACTGCACATCACTGTCTTGCTCTGCAGTTATTTCTGCCATGTCAGAGCTCTGAATGCTGCCACACGATCAGAAAGGACACATGATAGTATTTTAAGCATATTTTTGTTGGTGGAAAATATAGTAGAGGATTTGTCTTAATTTTAAATGAAGAAACATTGGTTCTTTTGGTAACAATTTTGCTCAATTCTAGGGGCAAGGTTGAAGGAGGAAATGGTGTATTGACTGACAACCCAGCTTATTGCCCAAAGAAGTGGTGAATGCTCCATCCCTGGCAGTGTTCAAGGCCAGGTTGGAGAGAGCCTTGGGCAACGTGGTCTAGTGTGAGGTGTCCCTGCCCATGGCAGGGGATTGGAACTGGATGTCTTAAGGTCCTTTCCAACCCAAGCCATTCTGTGATTCGTTCTCTGGTTTCTGAAACAGCTCATTAATTTCTACTTTTTTCTCTGTAAGAATCAGATCAGCCTCATCTGTGTGATCAGTCCTTCAAAACCTTCACAGAAGTCCTTTTCCATAGTCTTTGGACAATGTGAGTAATGTTTAATGTAAGCTTTTAAATATTTTTCAGCCTACTTGACCCAAAACTCTGCATGGAATTGCAATACAGAGGTTAAGCTCCCTCCTTAGTCCTGCTCACTTCTTGTCCTGGGTTCAGCAGTAGCAGTCATTTTTCTCCTTCTTAGTAGCTGGTGCAGTGCTGTGGTTTTGACTTTCAGCCTGGGAACAGCACTGATAACACCGATGTTTTTAGCTGCTGCTCAGTCATGTTTAGTCTGACCAAGGACTCTGTAAGTCTCATGCCCTGCCAGGGAGGAGGGGAAGCTGGGAGGAAGCAGAGACAGGACACCTGACCCAAACTAACCAAAAGGGTATTCCGTACCACAGCACGTCATGCCCAGTATATAAACTGGGGGCAGTTACCCGGAAGGGCGAGATCACTGCTCGGGTTGGGCTGGGTATCAGCTGGTGGGTGGTGAGCGGCTGTACTCTCTTCCCTTGTTATGTCCCTTATCATCATTGTTATTATTGGTGGTAGCAGCAGTGGTTTGTGTTATACCTTAGTTACTGGACTGCTCTTACCTCAACCTGTGGGAGTTACATTTTTTTGATTCTTCTCCCCATCCCTCTGGGAGCAGGAAGAGGAAGGGGTGGGGAGCGAGCGAGCGGCTGCATGGTTCTGTGCTGCCGGCTGGGCTTAAACAGCGACAGTTCTTTTTGGCACTTAACATGGGGCACAAAGGGTTGAGATAACGACAGATCTGACCTAATTGTATTTGTGATAAGCATTCAGTGTTTTGGATTAATAGTCACTCATCACAATGTTAATTTATTTTGCTCTCAAAGTTGTTGCTCTTGATCTCACAGTTTCAGCGTGTGGTACCTTACTTACAGCCAGTATTTGCTCTGTTAGTGTTTATTGGCTGGGGGCTTGGGCTAAGGTTCTTGTTTCATTGTACTTTATGGTAATGACTTCTAATACAATAGACTCATTGATCATGAAACTGATCTGGCTTGCGTTCCCAGTGTGATCACCACCTCTGTACTCTGAGAGGTATATAATACAAGTGGTTAGCAATTGCACATCTTTTTTTTTTCCCCTTCCTCAGGTGGTCAGCCTATGAAGGAGACATTCCCTTACATTCTCATTTCCCCCACCAGACTATTTACAGCTTCATTTGAGAGTTCTGAAGGTTTTGAATGGCCTTTGAGTACCCTTGAGACCTGCCTGCTGATTGTGATGGGGATCACCCTGTTGGCACACATACAGAGTGTGTTTCACCTCCAGAGGACCAATTCGTGCCAATATCTGTTGCTTCTGTATGCAAGGGGAAAAGCAAACAAGAGGCACAGAAAGCAACCCGTACAGGAAAGAAAGATGAGGAACTAATGCACTTACTACACAGAGTGTACCATCATCATATACCCGCTCATTGGCATCAATAACCTGGCATGGCGTAGTACCACCAACAGTGAATGAAGTGATTTGTCAATTCCTAGAGTTTGAAGACAATCTCACCCCTTCCATCATTTCAGCTGTGCAAGAACTGTCCCAAGAGTTGAAACAATTGAGAGACGATCTATCTGATCTATCCAGCTCCCCATGTGTACCAACCCATGTCTCAGCAATTAACAGAGGGCATCCTAATGCTTGAGAGAGAAGATATAGGAGGTACACACTATGGGCCACCCTATGGTTTTACCTGTGGGATCATGGAGAAGACATGAGGAAGTGGGATGGAAAACCTACCTCAGCTCTGGAGGAACAGGTACATTAATTGAAGAGGAGAACAAAGGTCAAGGATGATCATCCCATGAAAGCTGTGGCTTCAGTCTCTGGTGAGTAGGTTCCCAGATGGAGTGGAAGAGCTGATTTTATTCCAGCTCTTGTGATAAAGAAGACTAATCCCTGTCTACCAGATGTAAGTGTCCAACGTTGTGATGACCATTAGAGGGGCCCTGCCTCCAGCCAGGTGGAGGTAGGGGACAATCGGATTTACTGGACTGTGTGGATCAGATGGCCTGGCACATCAGTCCCACAAAAGTATAAGGCTCTAGTAGATACCGGTGCACAGTGTACCCTGATGCCATCAAGCTGTCAAGGGGTGGAACCCATCTATATTTCTGGAATGACAGAAGGCTGCCAAGAGTTGACTGTACCGAAATCAGCCTGACTGGGAGGAAGTGGAAAAAGCACCCCATTGTGACTGGTCCAGAGGCTCCATGCATCCTTGGCATAGACTACCTCAGGAGAGGGTATTTCAAAGACCCAAAAGGGTACCGGTGGGCTTTTGGTATTGCTGCTTTGGAGACTGAGGAAATTGAGCAGCTGTCCACCTTGCCTGGTCTCTCAGAGGATCCTTCTGTTGTGGGATTACTGAAGGTTGAACAGCAACAAGTGCCAATTGCGACCACAACAGTGCACCGGCGGCAATATCGCACCAAGTGAGACTCCCTGATTCCCATCCATCAGCTGATCCGTAGACTGGAGAGCCAAGGAGTGATCAGTAGGACCCGCTCACCCTTCAATAGCCCCATATGGCCAGTGCGAAAGTCTAACGGAGGGTGGAGGCTAACAGTAGACTATCGTGGCTACTATAATAGTAGACTATTTTAGATTGGATATAAGGGAGAAGTTCTTTACTGTGAGGGTGGTGAGGCACTGGAATGGGTTGCCCAGGGAAGCTGTGAATGCTCCATCCCTGGTGGTGTTCAAGGCCAGGTTGGACAGAGCCTTGGGTGACATGGTTTAGTGGGAGGTGTCTCTGCACATGGCAGATGGGTTGGAACTGGATGATCTTAAGGTCCTTTCCAACCCAAACATTCTATGATTCTATGTGGCCTGAATGAAGTCACACCACCATTGAGTGCTGCCGTACCGGACATGCTAGAACTTCAGTATGAACTGGAGTCAAAGGCAGCCAAGTCATATGCCATGACTGATATTGCCAATGCATTTTTCTCAATTCCTTTGGCAGCCGAGTGCAGGCCACAGCTCGCTTTTACTTGGAGGGATGTCCAGTTCACTTAGAACTGACTGCCCCAGGGGTGGAAACACAGCCCTACCATCTGCCATGGACTGATCCAGACTGCACTGGAATAGGGGCAAGCTCCAGAACACCTGCAATACATTGATATTATTGTCACTTCTTCGTGTGCCTAAGGATTTATTTAGCTATGGAAGGTTGCTCTGATCTCAAGATCCTTTGCAGAGACTCTGCTTGCCCAAACACAGCTCTCCTGCTATAGGGCAGGGATGCCTCACACTAGAACATGTCACCCAAGGCTCTGTCCAGCCTGGCTTTCAACACTGCCAAGGATGGAGCATTCACCACTTCTTTGGGCAGCTTGTGCTAGCGCCTCAGCACCCTCACAGTAAAGAACTTCTTCCCTATATTTAACCTGAATGTCCCCTGTTTCAGTTTAAACCCATCACCCCTTGTCCTATTGCTACAGTGCTGATGAAGAGGAGGAAGTCGTGGTGGCACTATAGCCTGTGTGACCCGGACATGGGTGCAGGGCTGTATGCAGCAGTTGGGGCATGTCCAGTTGAGCACGTCCAATTTGGGAGAGACCAGCTCTTTGTGAAGGTGATGCTGGTCTCCAGAAATGCTCATCAGGGTGGATTTTCCTGGCTGAGATCTGTCTTCATGCTAATGTCACTTCCACTGGCAGAAAATGAGTGATTCAGAGCTGCCACAGAGTGCTTGACATCCAGAAACTGGCACAAAAAGCAGAAGCTGGCACAAACAGCAGCACTACTTCACTGTTTTATGCTCAAGGGACAATGAATAAGACAACCATTGTAGAAAGAGTTCCCAGTCATTATGCATGAGGTGTCAAGTGTGACACAGTTTAATCACCCTGCTCCTGGCAGGTACCATGTGGTGGTATTGTCACAGAGAAAAGATAATTGTGACTCTAGCAAGAAATTGTGCTCAGTAGTTCTTGTAACATTTGGGAGTTTTACAAATGTGACTGTAGGCAGCTGTAGCAGACACAAGGAGCTTGAGGCCAGACATGTGCTAAGTCAGGTACAAATGCAATGTTGACGATAGGAAGGAAATGACCATGAAGAGGTGAGCAATGCTGGGCAATGCTAGTTTATTTCATTTATTTATTATTTTAAATGCTAATTTAAAATGATCTAGAATCATAGAATAGTTTGGGTTGGAAAGGACCTTAAGATCATCCAGTTCCAACTCCCCTGCCATGTGCAGGGATACCTCACACTAAACCATGTCACCCAAGGCTCTGTCCAACCTGGCCTTGAACACTGCCAGGGATGGAGCATTCACAACCTCCCTGGGCAACCCATTCCATTGTCTCACCACCCTTACAGTAAAGAGCATTTTCCTTACATCCAATCTAAACTTCCCCTGTTTCAGTTTTAACCTGTTACCCCTTGTCCTGTCACTACAGTCCCTAATGAAGAGTCCTTCCCCAGCATCCCTATAGGCCCCCTTCAGATACTGGAAGGCTGTTATGAGGTCTCCACGCAGCCTTCTCTTCTCCAGGCTGAACAGCTCCAACTTTCTCAGCCTGGCTCCATACAGGAGATGCTCCAGTCCCCTGATCATCCTTGTAGCCTCCTCTGAACTTGTTCCAACAGTTCCATGTCTTTTTTTTATGTTGAGGATACAATACTCCTAGTGAGGTCTAGAGGCCTTCATCCTACACTTCTTCTCACCAAAGGGCAGGGGCTATGAAGGGTGTGAAAGATGCTTTTGAAACTTATATTTGACACTCAAATTGCTTTACGCAGTGTAAGCAACAGTGAGTCCATGAATGGGGATTCCACCTTACTTTGAAGATGTAGAAGCTGTCTGAGATGCTGCTACAGCTAAGATAGAAGCTATCTGAGGTGCTGCTACAGCTAAGAAGGATCTTTGTCTTCCAAAACTGTAATAAAATCTGATATCATAGTTTCCTGTAAATCTATTCCAGTGATGCAAGTCCATCTTTAAAACATGAAATAATATACTTATTCAATCTTATCAAGTGATCAAGATAGTTCATATTTTATGCCATATCTAAGGGTGTGGAGTCATCTGAATAGGAATATTGGTGCCTTAGTGATTCTCTGATAAGTGAGAGATAATACATCACTTTGTGGTGTCTAAAGGATACCAAGATGTATGTCCATGTGAGCTCTATTGTGTGTTTTGATATGTAACGTCAGAGAAAGAAATGTCTTTTGGTAACATGCAGCAGTTAAGCAAACTATTTATTCATTGAAGTAGTGAGGCTCATGTCTAACTGTCAGTGTTGCCAGTTTAGCATAAGTTTCTATGTTTATGAATGTCACTGTCTTTTCCAGATGTTCAGACATTCAGGATGAGGTATGATCCATGCTAACAAACATCAGTGTCATTATCCATTCCTTCAATCCTTTGCAGGTGAGCAGCTTGCCACCACAATGACCTCTTGGGATACCTTAGGGTCAGCTCCTTGTGCTTTTGCTCCAGAAGCACAGATCCTCTATCCCCTCTGTGTTTGCATGTGGCTATATGAAGTTTACAAGTCATGATTAAGGGATCCCATATCTGTCCTGTGAAGGGCAGTGGCGGTTGTCTCCATCACTCAGTTATGCAGCTACGTTATTCAGAACATGCAGCACTCTTCAATATGCAGTGTTAGAGCCCTGCTTAATCATGTCAGGAAAATTCATTCTTGGAGGGTTATACAAACTCTATTTAAATTAGAAATCACATCCACTTTTCATGCCTGAGGATTCATAATAAGAACAAGGAGAGCTCCCAGGCACAAATAAAGGCGTGAGTGAATTTCTCATCATGAAATTACCACTGAGGTTGGTTTTGACTAGCTTTTGTTTTTCTTCATCATTAATGTTGTTCTGCTTCTCTGGATGGCTTATTGGCAAGGAGCTCAGTTAGCGTCCTATGCAGCAAACCCGTGCAAGAAGCAATATAAATGTAAAATGAGTTAAGTGAGATGCTGTTGTTTAATGTGGACTTGCAAGATTAAAATGTCAGGTAAGAATTTTGCTCAGAGAAAAACTGTAACTGACCCAAAAGGATGGATTTGTTTACCAGCTACCTTATACCTCATGAGATCATTTTCTGTGACACTGGGTATGCTTCCTCTTTGAAAGCATTTTATGTTGTGTTTTTGACAGTGCAAATGACAGTGAAAAGGTAAGACTCATTTGCCAAACAGATGCCCAGATACCTGATGGCATCCAAAAATCTTTGTGGGCCAGACAGAAAGAGCACAGAACTTAGGAGTGACCGACCTCTTCCTGGATCCATAGCTCAAAAGCATCTGCATTAGATTCAAACATTCTGCAGGCAGTGTTCATGGAGAGATTTGATTTTATAGGCTTCTAGTGCCATTTGGCATAGCCTGTGGTACCCAGATTGTTTGCATGGGGTTGGTGGAGAGAACAGAGGTCATACAGGAGAAGGTTATAGTTGTTATATTATATTGTATGTTATATACAGGCTGTGTTATAGTTGAAGCCAGATAGGATTGCCTAGGGTGTCTAAAATGGCACTAAAAATTTCTGTCTAAGCAACTGAGTGCTGCCCATAGTCTCCAGTGATTTTAATGGGAGCTCAGACACTAGCACACCTGTACATACCAACACCTACATGGGGATATCCTAAACCTGAGTGCTAGCTGTGATGTCCAATGATTGGGAAGGCTCTAGGTTTTCTTTTATTCCAGACTGGTTTTAATAGAGCCTGATCTAAAACCATACACAATCATCAAGGGTCTGCTTGTGTGGCTGGTTCAGCACACATGTGGGCTCAACGCCAACCACCTTTATATAGTTTCCATGGAAGCTGATATATAAATGATCTGGCATGGACTGAGGAGTATGTGAGGTCCAAGTGCCTGTAAATGCAACATGGCCAGACGAAGCACAGGTGAAATTCAGTCTATAGGAAGGCACCTGAGCTTGGCTTTCTGTACTCATGATGTATCTACTTTGAGTTGGGGCTATAGTCTGTCTAACCACCTCCAGTGTAGACTTGGCCCGGTCATGTTCGTGATCAAGACCTGCTCTTCATCTTGCAGTTTGCATAGGCTTCTCTGGATCTTTGTACCAGGGCTGTAAACAGGATTAAACATCTCCCAGTTCCATACTGGGTAAACCTGCAACAGAACTGGAGTTTGTAAGCAAACAGGTGAAACTTCCAGGCTTTAGCTACCCATAAGCTTAATTATTAGGTGATAATGGCAGCTAAAACGTATCACCATTAAGGAAGGCCTCATCAATCATTTGTGTTGCCAATGCAAAGCACATGTGTTGTCTGTCCATACCTGGGACAGATTGGTGTTGCACAATTTGGCCACCATTCTCTGTAATCTAATAAGAAAGAGAAAAGCATATTTATTTCAGTCAGCAGCAATGAGATGTACATTGGAGGAATCTTCTTCTTTCACCCCCAAGACACTTGAGTGTTTCCCCCCAGCAACTTGCAAATAGCAACTTAATTAAGAACCAGAGCTGCTTCTTCTCCTCTCTTTAAGGCCTCTCTTAGCTCCTTCTGTGGTACCAGAGGTACATGAAGACCTTCTCCTTACAACAGCCTGCTGGGTCAGCATTGACTTCATTTTATAGAAGCAGATCTGAAGGACATGGAGAGATTAAGCACCTTTCTTAGAGCTATAGAGAGAATGGGAGATGGCACAGAGACCTGAACCTGCTCCTCAGAGGGCTGGCATTTTGTGTTGAATCGGAAGAAGGATTTTTGCTTCCTTTATAATTTGCCAAGTGATGGTAAGAAGCTTCTCTGCATGGACAATTGGGAATTCCTGGAGGTGGCAATGGAAGGAACAGAGATTTCCCCTGTTCCTTCATGATTTAAAGGAAAATCCATGTAAGTGGTACAAGCTTTATAGAGTTGTTGTGCTGAGCTTTTCCACTGCTGTCTTAGTGCTGTCCTACCCACTTAGGTACATACATCAGGAGCAGAATTTCACTGGTCATGGAGCATGCAATAGCCAGAAATGCATCCCTGCCCATGGTAGGGGGTTGGAACTAGATAATCTTAAGGTCCTTTCCAACCCAAACCATTCTATGATAGCAGTGTGCTTGTCTAGCCCTGTGCATAGCTGAAACCATCCACACAGTTGTTTCTCTGATGTACTGGTGCTTTGTCCACCCCTGAGCTACTTGTTGTGCCCTGTGGGTGAAAGAACTTCAAACCCTGGCACAGAGACCTTTGTCCTCTCCTGTTCATGGTGGGTGTCCAAGTCCCACAAGCATTCCTTCCTCCTGGAAGAGTCTCAGCTGGAAGGAGACTCCAAACCTTGGTTGCACACTGTCATTCCAGGGTAGAAACCCTCCTGCTCCTACCTGCAGCAAACCAGGCACTCCATATGGCAGTGAGTTGAAAAACGAGTATATTTCACATGTATCTGGAGAGCTGGAATTGCTCCAGGGATAGGCCAGGGATGCAACACAAGAGCCATTTCTGGACTGTGTGTGTAAGTCCAGCAGTCACAGGCTGTTCTAACGGTGCCTGTGCACAGCTATTGTCTGCAAGGGCATACACCATCAAGTCTCCTGTTCTACGAGCAGCTCCCTGGGTTCATGCCACATGTTTGAAAGTCACTTTCCCAGAGTAGGTTAACAGACATGAAAAGCAAATGCCCTTTCGCTTGCAGAACAGGAGGAAGAGTGTAACAGCTTCCTCCCTCCTATTTGAGGGCAAGAACAGATGTGGGCATAGTATATAATTCCATGGGAATGCAGCTGTAATTTTACCTCAACTTGTTCTGCCAGCTACTAGAGAGGAGAAAGGATCCTTCTGGCTTGTTTCAGCAGAAACCTGGCCTCTGTTTTCATCTGTTTTCCTGGTAGCAAGATCCCTTACCGCTTCAGTGTGTGCAATTAAAGATGAAAAGAGCATCTAGCATTTTTTGGCTGGGTGGATGGATGCAGAAGAGCTGTGGTAAAGCAGGATGTTCTTGGAGCTGGAGTTTTTCTTGGATGTTAGCCCAGGATTTGTTGGAACGGGAGCCAGTTTTACTGAAAGGTTCATGAACTCTTGAGGACTAGGGCCAGATTTTCTCTGTCAGAGCCCCACACGGCTCTGCTGGGGCAGACTGCAGCACAGCAGCACAGCTGTAATCATTCCAGGAGGAATTTTGGCCATGCAGAATTCAGCTTTGCTGTATTTGCCCATTGTTTCTGCAGGTGAGCTGGGACATCAGCACACTGGGGAAAGGGGCTGCAGGGCTGGGGTGTAACTGGGAACTGAGTGCTTTGCAGTGGGACTCTTTTGAGTGGGAATAATGCACTCAACATAGAGAACTTACAAGGTCTGGGGCTTTCATCACATCTCCTGTGTTTTCCCAATTGTTTGCTGCCATTCTTTCATCCCTTTCCTGATTCCCCTCATTGGTTATGCCCAGTGCTCATTCACAGTGATAAGGACTTGTGTCCTCTACAGTAGACCAATTGCTTTCATGCTGTGTTGGGCTCTGCACTGTGGAGGATGCAAAGTCACCTGGGGCCTTGTTTGAAGACACTGTAAGGCAGGGAGAGCTACACCTATCTCATCTACGTTGCTCACTGAGGAAGGGTTCTGGGTTAAAATCTGCCTATAGCAAACTGGGGGTTGTTTTGGAGGAGATTGACTGGTTTATTGCAAAATAGGCTGGGATTTAACTGGTGTTTATGCATCTGAGGAAGATCAGGGACTAAAGCCCTGGAGATGACTGGGAAGCCAAGTTATATGATGGTAGAGACATATCCAGTGATACCTGAGTCCAAAGGTCTCTGCGTGACACTCTTGACTGTCATAAGGCTGCTTCAGGGCTGATTTGAAAAGTCTAACCAAATCTCTTGTCTCCTCTCTGGCTGAAAGCACTTCACTTTCATTGAGGATCCTTTCCCCTGTAGTGTTCTCACCACATTTCCAGTTCAGTGTACAGCTACATTGTTTGTCACCCTTCAGAATTAACCTGAAAGCCAACGTGCATTGCACAGACATTTAAGCCACTTGCCTGGGGAAGAAGCTGGGACTATTCCAGTGGTCCTACGACAAGCTGGTGTCCCATCACCAATGTAGGATCACAGAATGTTTTGAGTTGGAAAGGACCTTAAGATCATCCAGTTCCAATTCCCTGCCACAGGCAGGGACACCTCACACTAGAGCAGGTTGCTCCAAGCCCCATCCAGCCTGGCCTTGAACACTGCCAGGGATGGGGCAGCCACAGCTTCTCTGGGCACCCTGTGCCAGCGCCTCAGCACCCTCACAAAGAAGAATTTTTCCCTTATATGTGACCTAAATCTCCTCTGTTTCAGTTTGAACCCATCACCCCTTGTCCTGTCACTACAGTCCCTAATGAAGAGCCCCTCCCCAGCATCCTTGTAGCCCCCTTCAGACACTGGAAGCCGCTCTGAGGTCTCCATGCAGCTTCTCTTCTCCAGGCTGAACAGCCTCAACTTTCTCAGTCTGTTTTCATATCGTCATGGATATGCCCCTGGTGGCCAGGGACAGAGGAATTACCAGGCAGGGCCAGCTAATTGTCTTTGAAAGTAGCCATACCACATACCTTGGCATGCGACAGGTAGCCCTGCCATCGTGGGATAATCTACCAGCAAGGAGGTGTTCCTCGTGACCTCTGTTAGTTGAACATTGCCGCATGCCCTGAAGCATGATCGTTTCTCAGCCTTGACAAGGCTCTAGAGACACTGCTTTAAATCATAAATAACAGAAGTCTGGATTTTCTTGTTTCTCATGTAGAATGGGGTTCCAGAAAGGCCTGAGGCACTCTGGTACATTGGCACACCTGTATCATGTTCAATTACAGGTAGATCAGCAATGGATATAGTTGTACAAACATTGTGAGGTTCGGACATCATAGCTGAAAGTCTATGTTACCACTTCTCTGGATATATTTATTCTTGGAATTCTAAGGTATTTTTTCCCCATGCTCAGTTAAATACCAAATGGAGGAAATTAAGTTACACCATTCTGGGGAATAACCCCCTCACTACTTGATTTCCATCATATGTAATATACTTTATATTTAGGCACATGCTGAAGTTCTTTGCCAAATTATAGCTTTTCTGAGTATAGAAAGTGCAGTTTTCTGCACTTTTGCTATAATATGCCTCCTTGTTGGTAATACTGCTTTGACAGATGTGTCTTTCTGCTCTGATTTGATTGATTTTACACTCAAGTTCTAACTGTGTTGGAAGGAATTACTCATTCTGGTCATAATTTTGATAAACTTATCAAGGAATTTTTTTCCAATAGTGTTACATTTTTAGGCAACTCCAGATGATCAATTGTCCCGAGTTCCCTGGACCTCCACCTTATTGGAGGGCAGTGGAATTTAGATAGCAATTTATGCTCTGTGTGTACGTAGTTGCTGTGGAGCTGCCAGTAAATATTAATCCTGCTGTCCCAGCCTTCTTTTCCTTCTTGGGTACAAAGAGGTTTTTCTTAAGCACATTATACCTTTCCCATGTGGACTCTGTGTTAATCATGGAAGACATTATATTCTGAACACATGACTCAATGCCTTGCTGGGCTTGTGCCTAAATGAAAGAGCCATTTATCAAAACCCACCCCGTGCCTTTGGGAGAGAGAGCTTTTTCATTTAAATTAGGATTACCCTATTATTTGACAGATCCCATTAAGACCATCTACTGAACCCAATCAGAGACCTTCATAACAATAAGAAATGGTAATAATAAGGTAAGTTTCTGTTTTCCTGACTCAGGCAAGGGAATGTAATTATGTGAACATCAAAACTTATTTTAGGAGTGTTGTCTAATAACGTGGCCTATTTTGCTTTACAGGCTCAGTTGATTCCATTCTCCTGTGGCTCAACATTTCAATGCAGATATTGGTAACTGAATTTAGAACAAAACTGGATTTTGTCAGTAGTTTTTCCCAGCTATTTATTGCACTTTCTGCCTGACGCCAGCAGTATTTCCCTGGCTGCAATCTAGCAGCAGGATCTATGATGTCCTCTCCATGACACTGACTGCTCCAGCACTGAACGTAAAAGTCACTCATCCCATGACTCTCCATCTCTGTTTTGGGTAGATCCCTCTTCCTGCAATATATTCCTACACTTGTTTTTCTGAAGAGAGTTTCCAGCCAACTCTTACCACGTGTTATTTTCATCCTGTATTGGCTGGTGTCATTCTTTCTTGCTCAATCTACTCATCTATCTGCATTAGATGACTTGTCAAGGTCATCTTCTTTCAGTTTGTTTGCCTTCACGTTGATGTCCATGTCCATCTTTGTGCAGCATCTAGGGTACCACCCTGGCTTTAGTCTCTCCTCTCTGCTTGTGTGGAACAAGCACCACTTGATGACTGTGTTAGCTAGAAATTATACTCCATGTAGGATAGCAAACTTTCCTTGCTTGATCTTTTTAATGCAAGTTGGATATACACTTTCAGTGTTACCAGTTATCAGTTTAGCTGGTCCTTTATCAGAGTGAGGAGATATTTTCATTGACTAGTCAAGTTAGCCTTTCCAAAAGCTTAAAGTAAATAAAATAAACAAAATATGGTACAGTGCTGAAGGAGAATGCTTTTTACTAAAATACTTTAATTCTATCCTTTGCTGTCAGTGGTATCTTGCTTGGCATTTTTACCATAGCTCCATAGAGAACAGAGTTATGAATCATGCAAGGAAATTGTGAATGTAAATTACATATTACAAGGTATAAATTTTTGCCTATCTGTTTTCAGGTGGGGAAAGTAGTTTAGTGTCTGAAACAAGCCATGGGTTCAGTAACGTGTAAAACAGCAGTGCTCAATCCAGAGCACTAAGGGAAGAGAAGGTGGCTCGGCTGCTTTACTATGGGTGTCCTAGCACCTGATTGCAAGGGGTTAGGTAGAGGAAACCCTTTGTCTTCCCTTCAGGGACAAAGTGAGTGAATCCACTAAAACCAGCCCCCATCTCCTCTTACCTCTCATAGTTTTTAATGGGAGGAAATGGCTCCATTCCTGATGATTGAGCAGCTCATGCCCTTGGTGCTGGTTTTCTATTTCAGCCGTAAGAAGGTTTTTGTCCTGCAGCTCAGCAAGGTCATTAATCAACAAATCACCACTATGAAATCCCTCCCGTCAGGTCTGAAATGGGGACTAAACCTCACCTTGGCAAGCAATAACTCTTCGAATCGTAGAATAGTTAGGGTTGGAAAGGACCTTAGGATCATCCAGTTCCAACCCCCTGCCATGGGAAGGGACACCTCACACTAAACCATGTCACCCAAGGCTCTCTCCAACCTGGCCTTGAACACTGCCAGGGATGGAGCATTCACAGCTTCCCTGAGCAACCCATTCCAGTGCCTCACCACCCTCACAGTAAAGAACTTCTTCCTTATATCCAATCTAAACTTCCCCTGTTTAAGTTTTAACCCATTACCCCTTGTCCTATCACTACAGTCCCTAATGAAGAGTCCTTCCCCAGCATCCGTATAGGTCCCCTTCAGATACTTCTGAAGTAGGTACATTGCAGCTAGCTGCTTCTCAGGCACAAGGACTGGGTGAAGGGGATGGCAGCACTGCCCTTTGCTACTGTAAGTGGTCGTAGTTACTAACCTTGAAGTTGTTTAGGGAGAGGAGCATATTGGGGAGTCAGTTGGGAGCTCCAAAGTGTGAGCTCGGAGGCTGCAACACAGTGGCTGTTATACTGACAGTATGTCCATACCCTGCTCCCCACCACCACGTCCTGAGCTGCTGTGAATTGAGGGAAAAAAAGCAAGATGGGCAAAAAGGGGAGAGAAACGTCTTTACTGCTCTAAGAGCAAACGTGGGCATGGGAAAATGCTCCATCAATGCTTCAGCTAGGGTCAAGCTGTGGAACTATTTCATTACTTCTTCTGCACAGTATTTGCTTCACAGTTTTGTTTTCTTTTTCCCAGAGCAGGCACTTGGGAAGTGTTAATTCTGTTCTCCACTAATACCCTGTAGCTGCTTGCTGCTTCTGCTGCTTTGCTTCCCTATCATATATAGGAGGGAACCTATCATTTGTCCCTGCTCATGTCAGGGGGGTTGGAACTAGATGATCTTAAGGTCCTTTCCAAACCTAACCATTATATGATTTCAGGGGGGCTCTGCAGTCCCTGATACAGTTTGAAAGGTTTCTTAGCTGAGCAGGAGAGGGCAGCAAAACATAAGGTACTGGTAGAATGAAGGCTATCCTCTTGCAGAGCTTGCAGTTCGTTTAACAGATTCAAGAAAGGTACACTGGTGTGGAGTGGGATTTGGGGGTGTTCAGTGATGTTAATGGGGGTGTTCACGCAGGCTGGACAAAGTGTCTGGGGTGGGAAGATTGCTACAGCTTATACTCCAAACACTGCTGCAGAGAGAGGTGATGTGTACCAGGATGAAGAGGGCATCTCCTTGCTCCTTGGAGGATGGACAGAGATGTAGGAGCCTTGATGCCCTGCAGAGAATGGTGTGTAAGAGCCAACAGCTTCAGAAAACAGCAATATTATCATTGAGAAATGGGAATACGGGGCCTTGGAGAAGGAGGTGCCTCTGTTTCTTGCTTCACGATGCGCAGCCAAATGCTTCCAACCCACTGATAAAGGGGAGATAAGGGCGAAAGTCTCAACAAGAGAAGACCAAGATCTTGGCAATAGTGGGAGCAAACACAGTCCGTATAACAGTTGTTGTGGAACAAATAAGGAGTGTTGAGGAATGCAGTTACTGTGGCAACCTGGTAATAAGATAACAGCAGTACAGAGGTGGAAATAAAAGTGAGAACAGAACAAGGAAAGCATCTAGAATTACCAGTATGTTAGTCAAAATCTGGAGGAATAAAAACCTTGTCAGAGCATTAAAACAGAAGTTATGCTGATTGTGTTTTATTTGGCAGAAGGGTGGCCAGAAACAACTGCTCCTGAATAAAACAGCAGAGTTTTCATGCAGGGTCTGTATGAAGAGTTAAGTGGGAAGAAATGGTTGTAAATGTGAAAGCACAGGAGGGACCAAAGGGGTACCAGAGCATGCTGAAATCACACCCCATAGCACCATTTGGGCTATGTAGAATAGGAAGGGGGTTTGTTGCACTGGGACAGGGGGATTCTTGGATGACATGGTCTAGTGTGAGGTGTCCCTGCCCATGGCAAGGGGTTGGAACTGGATGATCTTAAGGTCCTTTCCAACCCAAACCATTCTATGATTCCCAGGGCTGTGCTCACATGGGATACAGCTTTGGATGCAGTGTTATTCATAGACCTGGCTTTGAGCTCAGTAATTCATTAGACCTCCAGATGGAGACTCAGGCTGCCTCTTCTGACTTTCAGGAGTTTGATATCAATGGCAAACCTTCAGCAAAGGTCCTATTCCCAATATGCCGACTGTACCGATCTTCTCTAATTACTAGGATGTGTTTGGTCCAAAAGCTAAGATATTGCTCTGCGGGTAAGGCTGGTGGAGATACACTGCCACCATCCAGTAATGCCAAGAGGAAGCTGTTCAGAACCAAGCTGCTTAATTCTCTGGAGATATACTCACATTGCTTGAGCACCCTCACAAGGATTAATGTGAAAATTAACCTGGTTGCTGCCATGGTTTTGCATCACACTGAACTAGGAGTCAAAAGCTGCCTTCTGTGGACACTGTAGAGAAATAGTACCTTAGCAAGGATGCCAGATTTCAATGCAAGGGCCAGGCTGTACAATGAGGCCCTATACAACAGCAGGAAAAAGGGCAGCCATGGCCAGGCAGTGGGCAAATTAATTGTCCTGGCAGATGAATGTGATTAGACACTGTTAGTCCAGCACAGTAATTCTGATGGTAAAGAAACGTTCCTTTCTGTAGGCAAAGCTGCTGTTTTGGGGCAAAATTAAATGTTAGTGAAATAGAAAGAAAACCCATCAGTGATTGTACAAACATTACGTTGTGAAGTGATCAATACTATTCAGAGAAAATATGAGATACACTCATTTCCTTTCATCTCAGCGTATTTTCAGATGGCCAAAGGGACTGCTACCAGAATAGGCAAATACGTGAACACAGTATTGAAAGATTGTAATATGAAATTAAGGTGAAATAAAACAGAGTTAGAAAGTCAAAACAAAACCTCTCTGCTTTACTAAACCAAAACATTTCAACATGAAACTGAAATGAGAAAGTCAAAACAATCCCTGTTGCTCCGATTTTCCTGTCAGATATTTCACCAAAATCAACTTGTTTTAGCACATTCCCTAAATGTTTACAGGTGGAAAATCATTGCGTGACAAACGTTCCCAACTTGCTATAAAGACAGCACACCTGAAGAGTGGCATCTTTGTGGCCAACAGAGCTGGGCGTCTTTGGGAAGGGAGTCATAGCAGCTTTTCCAGCTCAGCTGCCCATGATGTGTGGCCTGCCATTGGGATCAAAGACCTTTGTGAACATCTTTTCCATCACTTAGCAGCAAAGATAATGAAACGCCAATAGTGTTCTCTGATTTATTAGGCTTGGTGGAGTCTTGCCTTGTCTGACCTCATAGCAGCCTTCCAGTACCTGAAGGGGGCTACAAGGATGTTGGAGAGGGACTCTTCATCAGGGACTGTAGCGATAGAACAAGTGATAATGGGTTAAAACTTACACAGAGGAGATTAGGTTGGATATAAGGAAGAAATTCTTCCCTATGAGGGTGGTGAGGCACTGGCACAGGGTGTCCAGAGAAGCTGTGTCTGGTCCATCCCTGGCAGTGTTCAAGGCCAGGTTGGACACAGGGGCTTGAAGTAATCTGCTCTAGTGGAAGGTATCCCTGACCATGGCAGGGGGTTGGTCCTTTCTAACCCAAACCATTCTAAGAAGTTTCCAACATAGGAAAGGAAAAACAAAGGTTTTTCTTTTTTTTTTTGTAAAGCAGGGGGTTTCTGCTGTGGGTGATACCGTTCTCCTGCCATACTCATTTGAAATTCACCTCACATATTCTTCTGCAGCATTTGCAAGCAGGGAGGGAAGGACTGCGATTTCAGCAGCAGTAATATGTAAGTGCTATCGTTATTAATAACAATCTATATTTCAGTACTGCTTGGAGGCCTCAAATAAGATTAGTGGCTCATTATGTTAAGCTATATGTAAATACACAGGCACAGAGTGTTTTGTAAAGCATCCCTTATTTAGATGAATAAGACGAAATGGGGGAGAGGAAGAGGAATGTTTATGATTTTGATTTTATAGAAGGGGAAAATTAGGTTTGATTCTGAGCAAAACTGGCCAAAAGAGACAACTAAATTTTGGCTTTTTCAGGCCAAGCTTATCAAGTTGTCTTAAGAGAGTTTGGTGTTTTAAAGAGGGTTTTAAGAATATTACCTTATGATAGAGTTACTCCTCCCCATAACCTTACAACTGAGGGCAAATAGAAAGAAAACTATTCATTGAGATGTGTTATCCATATGAACTTCCTACTGAAATGATTAGATGTCTCAGGAGACAGTTTCTGGGATACAATTCCCCTTGGATATCCCTAAGGTGGAATCAATGGAAGTCTGATTACTTTTATGGAATAGCAAAAGAAAATTGGTTATACAGCAAACAAAGGAACAATGTTCATTGTCTTTTTAATTTTCCCCTTGATTTTAACCCTGGCACAAAATTATCCAGAATAACTTGTGTGCTTTCTTCTCCAACCACAGCCAACATGAGTCCCAAACAGCCTGATCTGTTTGAAGCTTCTGTGAAGAGTAGTCCCACCAGCATCATTCCTGCAAGACCAGCCTGCAGCATGGTCAGAGCCTGCATGTTTTGTGTGTGCAGCACAAGATACTGCAAGAAAGCACCCAGAAACCAAAACCAAAGCAAAACTCACATTCCCACTTGTTCAACTCATGCTGTGACCCTGCATGAATTGAGAAGTTCAATTCACGCACTGATTTTCTGAAGCAAGATTTGTGTCCATGGATGCCCAGGGACCTCTATATCAAACCCTTTATTGCATTCCTGTCTCTTATCCTCTTTCTGTCTTTGCACATGGTACTTGAAGCTACCTAAAATAAAGCTCTTTGAAGGCAGGGGAATTTCACACACAGGTATGTCTCTTTAGTATGCAATTTCTACGACTTCTACAAGTAGTTGTACTATTTTGGTTCCCTTGCTCTAGGAAATGTGAATTCTTTGTTCCTATTGAAATCAGCTAATCTAAAGCTGCTGTGGCCCCAGAGGACATTGATAGTTTTCCCTGATGGGAGCTATGTCACGCAAAGAACAAAAGATGTTCTCTGTGTGACATAAGGACTTGATCTGGAAAGGTGAAGTGAGCGTTCTGAAAAGAGAAGGTAACATAAATCTTTATTAAAAGCCAGTTCACTCTGTGACAAGGATAAATCAGCCCCTGTTGCTCCAAAAAGCCTTTAGATGAACAAGTGAAATGTTCAGGGATGGAGAATAGGAGAAACTCAGTGATTGTATTTAGTGACATTCATCCCTCTGCAGCTTTCACTCCACTTTGGGAGAAATACCATTCCAACATCTCTGCAAGGAGGAAGAGGTAGGCATCAGCTACTTTATAGTTGTTTTCTGCATACATATTTAGAACATATCTTGACCAAAATACCAACATCACCATCAGCTGAGTGCCCTCTACCCTCTTGCTCCCCCAGCAGCAAAAATTGCAAACTGAAATGGCCAATTCTTAACTATTTTGCTGTTCTGCCACATAAATCTCAGGTTTAAAGCTCAAGAGAGATGATGGAGATGAGTGTGCAGAGACTGGCTTCTGGAAATGGGGTTTGCACATGTTGAGGCAGCCTTGCATAGATCCACCTTCCCTTTGGCAGGCTGCAGACCTGCATCCAGCTCAGGGAAGGCCCTTTAGCTGCAATTACTTGACTTACTGAGTCCTAGCAGGTGCCTTGACAGCCAGACCCCTTCCTTTCCAGTGTTCGCAAATGTGGCAGAGCTGATAAATACATCCCCTCTGTAGTCTTCCATAAGGTCAGTGGTTTATTAGTTTTCTCAGCGTTGTAGACTCATTTCTATGCCATTTATAGCATTAAAGACTACTCAAGGCTTCTTAGCAAGAGTCAGAACAGATCAGGGGCTGGAGCTGAGCTGTTCCTACTATGGGAAAAGAGAAGGAATAAGAGCATTGCACAATGGGATGGAGATTTGTGATGGAAAGCTCTGGAGAGCTGGGCCTGCTGTCCCACCACAACAACTGAGATCTATTCGGGGGAACTGCCCTCTCTCAGTGGTAGTAGATACCCTGTTTTCCACAGCAAAAGAGGCAGCAGAGCTGTGGCAATGTCACAGGTGGTGTGTAGGGATATGCACCTTTGTTTTCCCGTGCTGGAGAAAAGCAGTGGTTGAAAGGCAGAGGAGCACAAAGTTGCCAACCCCTATTACTGCTCCTGCCTTCTGTAAGCTCTCAAAAGCCATGATTTTAGTGTGTGCCCAGAAAATTAAACCAAATCATTCCTATTTTCCGAAATCATGGCTTAAATATCCACAACTTTCAGGCTGTCAAGGGGAGATGAATGCATATAGGAAAAGGAGCCAAACTACGGGAGGTTGCATTGCTCATCCTGGACCCCTGATGAAGGCAAATGTTATTGAACCAAAAGGCAGGGTGCAGGTAAGTCAGTTGGCTTCCTTTTATTATTGCAAAAGCAAGAAAAACTCTTTCTAAAAAGCCCAGTAAAATCCAGCTTCCAGTTCTGATGCTTTTTTTCTTATAAATGAATGCTGATATTTTATTTTCTGCTGGGCTTAGGGGATCAGTGTAGAAAGCAAAGTTAATTTAACTAACTGGGACAAAATAACAAGTTTATTCCTTAACAAACAAAACAAGATATTCAAGCTTATGGCTGGTAGCAGTGGTTCAAGAGGGCTTGAATCCTGGTATAGTCTCTGGAGAGAGAATTTTTCTGAAGAAACAAAAAATAGCAACAGGCAAGAATTTCCTCTCTACAGAGAAACAACACTCCATCAGTTTTAGCAGATAAAATGTTTTCTTAACTCCTATGGCATTTCACAATTGATGAACGTTTCCAAAATAGAGATAGTTAAAATATTATCTCTTTCCCACAAGTCTCTTTGGCTTATTTTCTGGCATTGTTACACTTGTGACCCAGGCACTTTACATTTATAATCACCACCATCTCTGCTGAGATGACTAATTAATGTGGCTGCCATGTCTAATTGCAGTCACGGATATCTCGCACCCTCACATTGTGCTTTGACGTAGTTTGCTATCATTTTGAACCAGGGATCCAAAAAAAGACAAGTATTGTTGCGTTAGTCAATGTTTTTATTCAGCTGAAAAACAGGAATAAATGATCTCAGAGTATCTTATCTCTGTTTGCTAATTAAAACCATAGGAGTGATGCAGGATGCTTTTCTGCCAGATCACTTCTTCAAAGCTATTTGTGACTATTAGAGACCAGGTGATGGTTCTACAAGGAGAGAGATGGTCAGAAAAGAGGTGATCAGAAACTTGCCCTTGTTTTCCCCTTCATTTGTCCTCAAGGAAATGGACACAAAACAATGGTTTTCCCCCAGTATTTCTCTAAAGTAATAACTCCAAAATCATTGTTCAGAGAAAAGTTACGAAGAGTGTTTTGGTGTTAAAATCCACTGATGCCTGGAGAATTAGGTTTCCTCCAAGAACCTGTTTTCAGCTATATCAGACACAGAGCTTTTCCCAAATTCATGGCAACTGCAGTCACCAAAAGCAGGACTCTTCAACAACAGACTGTGCACAAAAACCCTCTAGCACAAGGACTTCAATTCCCAGCAAGAGCCGTTGTGCCTCACCCACTTTCCTTCATATATTATACATCAGATTAGTTCAAATTCGTTTGGAAATGTTGAACATGTGGGGGAAAAAAAAGTCATAGAAATGCCAAAATGAAAAATGAATCCTCCATACCTAAATAGCAGATCCTTTTTTTTTTTTCTCAACTAGAAGAGAGGAAAGTTTGGCAGGGACCCCAGACATCAGTCTTGTGTTGAGTTGGTAATGAGAAAAAACATGTAGGCCAGTGATGTGCTACCTGGAGATCATTTGGGAGGTCAGGGGAAATATGGTTATTTATTAATAAAAAAAGAGAGAAATGGGGAAAAATAAAGCATTCAGGCAACTGGATGCCATGGAAGCATTTAATCTCACAGTCCTGGTGATGGTGCATGTATTTCAGTAGTATAGGATTCCATCACACCACTTTGCAAAGTCATCTCTATGCTTTCCAGAAGGGATCCTGGATCTTTATTGAGTGTGAGCTGTTTTTTCTCAGTGCTGAAGGAAAGTCAGCCAGGTCAAGAGGCAAAAGCATGTCTGGCTTTGTGGGAAAAGCAGACATCCAGGGGAAACAAGCTTTTGTGTTGTAAAGCTGTTACGCAGTTTATGGCGTAGCAATCTCATGTCTGCTGTCATTACTCATGGGGAAGTCCTTAATGTGTTGTCGTGGTTTAAACCCAGTCAGGTATTTGTTCACTCACTTCCCCCCCTTTTCTTGCCCTCCCCCTGCTCCCGGAGGGACGGAGAGGAGAATCGAAAAGAATGCAACTCCCACGGGTTGAGATAAGAACAGTTTAGTAACTAAGGTATAACACAAATCACTGCTGCTACCACCAATGATAATAATGATAAAGGAAATAACAAGGGAACAGAATACAACACCTCACCACCCGCTGACCGATAACTCGCCCCCCAAGCCCGACCAAGCTCCGACCGATACCTCCTCCAACCCTGCAGTCCCCCAGCCCTTCCGGCTAACTCCCAGTTACATCCTGGGCATGACGTGCTGTGGTATGGAATACCTCTTTGGTCAGTTTGGGTCAGGTGTCCTGTCTCTGATTCCTCCCAGCTTCCCCTCCTCCCTGGCAGAGCATGAGGCTCACAAAGTCCTTGGCCAAACCAAAACAGCTCTGTTCCCGAGCCGAAAGTCAAAACACTGCACTGCACCAGCTACCAAGGAGGAGAAACATGACTGCTACTGCTGAACCCAGGACATGTGTAAGCTCTGTTTCTTCACACACTTTTTAACTTATCTTACTGTCATACTGACCACCAGCAGTATTTTGCTGCTGCTTTCAGTGTCTGGTCCTCACCTGAACCCCAATGGCTACAGCAGTCTGTTACTGGAGACACTGCCTTGCTTCTTCAGTCTCCCCTTTTCCATCTTTTCCATGCTGAACACAACCTCTATAAGTTTGAGCTACCCATCAGACTCAATGATCCCTTCCAGCTTGAGATATTCTATGATTCTATGATTTAAGGTGCCTTCCCTTTTCTGGTATACAGTGTGCTTTCTTAATGTTTGCAAAGACCATCTGTTGAGCTTGCAACTATGAAGGTACCAAGAAGAAAGACTTAAAGACTGAAGCTGCATTCCCTTTCCTTTCTATCCTCTATTCCTTCCTGAGTGGCTCTTAGGCTTGTCTTCAAGCAGACTCTTAGGCTTGTGTTCAAGCAGGTGGGGTCAGGATTCTGTGGTAGCAACTCACAACTATCTAAACATGGTAATGCTGGAGAAGAATAATGATGGGAGCTTCTGACATGAGAGAACAAGCTGAGAGAGCTGGGGCTGTTCAGCCTGCAGAAGAGAAGGCTCAGAGGGACCTTATCTGTATGCATAAATACTTGATGTGAGGAGGTGAAGAAGACACAGTCAGATACTTCTCAGTGGTTAGGACAATACACAACCGGCAGAAAGGGAAATATAGGAAAATAGGGTTAGTTTGGTTTGGGCTTGTTTGTTGTTTGCTTGCTTTATTGTGGGGATGGTCATACAGTGGAACAGGTTGCCAAGAGAGGTTGTGTGTCTCCCTTCTTGGAGATACTCAAAACTCAGCTCAGCAAACTGCTCTACCTGGCCCTGTTTTGATCAGAGGGTTGGAGCAGGTGATTTCGTTGATAAGCTCAATAATTCTGTGATCTTCCCATAAAAACATCCCATTTATTTTAAGGCAGAGACCCTTTAAGATTAAAGCAGGTAAACGAAAAGAGGGAAAATGTTAAAACTAAGGTTTCATCTAATACTCTTTAATTTCTAAAAGCTTTATTTTCTCTCTTATTCTTACTTAGTCAGACATTAAATGGGTTAAGACCATAGCAATAGAACAATACACTTGATATTCCCTTGTGTACAGTGAATACAAGGTACTTCATCTTCAGAGATAAATGACCTGAGGGCTTTTCCCTCTGTAAACCCATGGCAGCTTCACTCTTTGAGCCCCAGCAGCACTCTTCTCCTGGAGTCACAGCTAAATCAGTACCACTGTGTGTAAGCACAGGCACTGCCTAACAGGCCAGACTTCATTTTGGAAGAGACCTGGAAAGATTTTGGAGTCTTTTCACAAATATCATCTTTGATTTTTGGTTAAATCCCAGTAAGACTCTGTCCAAAACCAAACAAGAAGATAAACTAAATATCCCATAGCTGGGTGGTATCATTCCTTCCTCATCTTCAAGCTGGTGTATAGAATCATAGAACAGTTTGGGTTGGAAAGGACCTTAAGATCATCCAGTTCCACCCCCCTTGCCATGGACAGGGACACCTCACACTAGACCATGTCACCCAAGGCTCTGTCCAACATGACCTTGAACACTGTCTATGCATATTCCTATATAAGTGTCCAAAAAGCAAACAATTCTCTTTATTTGGAGGTGGTTGTATTCTAGTGAGTGATTTAATTTGAGAATAGGTAAAATTTAAGACCTGGAGGCAGGTTTACTGCTTCTATAGGTGTTGTTAATCATCCTTTCATTCATCATCAGAGTATTATGGCACCAACAGATTTGTACACAGTCTGCTCCTCTTCCTTTGCCTTCTTTTGATAACCTGAATTAATTTGTCTGTGATGACAGTATTTTTCCCAGATAAATTTGGAGAGTGAGTCTCTTTCCATCACTGTTGGTAAATGTACTGCCATTGCTGGCCATGAATTGCATCATACAACTACTTTCAGGGAATTCTAGAGTCAATAACCATCCATCATCCTGGCAAAGTCTCAGCCCTTACATCTCTCTTAACCACAGGTGTTGCATCTCTCTGCAGGAGAAAAATGGGCTTGGTGAGGGGGTCTGGTATGTTTTTCTAAGGACTTTAAAGATGATGGTGAGAATCTAAAAGCAGAACCAGCATTTGTGATAGCAGGATTGAGCAGAAAACAGTGGTAGGAGTTGGTCTCATCAGATTTTTTCAGTGGGTAGGTGGTATGCTATCCATCCAAATGGGCCAGAGATCCTGCTAGGACTTTAGTATTTGTATTGAGCGCAGCTCCTGGAAGCTGCTTCATTGGGTGACGAATATGCCACTGACAATGCAATCTCACTGTCCTACAGGATCTACAGTGGGTAGACACTGAGACTGAGAGTCTAGAGTGAGACTGAGAGTCCTGTTCCCAATTGCAAGAGTTGAGGATCCACCATGGTTTCAAGCTGCTCAAGCAAGAAACCTGTGGTCTGACTTGGGATTATTTTCTGCCTTCTCATAAAGATGATCTAGTTGTCATGGGAAGTGATGAACTGGTTAAATGAAGGACTGAGGGTGTCTTTGCACAGAGCAGAGAACAATGAGGAATAAAACACCTTTCCTGTCCTTCCACTGAGATCCACTGCTTCCCACAGAACTGGTATGATAGAGGCACTCATCCAGAAAGCACATGAGTTTGTTGGATCTTCTGTTATTAAACATATGGGGCATATCAATAGTACCTTGGGTCCTATCTTCAGGCAGCAAAGTTCGTAAAATAAGCATAGTCACCAAAGCAGATGATGGGAGGGTATATCAGAGAAGAACCATTTTCTGTATGACCTTTCCTTATACTCATCTTAAACTACCCTGTGCTTGCAATACCCTAGGGTAGGATGCCAGGAGCTCTGTGTTTGGCCTGTACAGATGCTCTTGAGGTAGACAAATGGCCAAGAAGTACTGTGAAGCCAATATGTGTGGTTTGTGCTGTATTTGACAGGCATCTCAACCCCTCCTGTTTCCAGGAGGGCCTTCATCTCCAGCATTGCCTCTCCAACATGCATCTAAAAATGCCCCCAAACCACAAATTGATTTGGAAGTTCACAGTCTCTGGAGCAATGGCAATGAACAGTCAGAAAATTGAAATCTTGCTCATATCATATTCATCTAGTATCTAGTCTTTGAAGAGTTTGACATACAGCGTGGTGTGTTCAACGTTCTATTAAATGTTAACCATGCCTAACACCAACGTCAGCCAATGACAGAAACCTTTTCTTAAGAAATTATTCCCCACTTTAAATTCCAACAGAAATGGAAAGATTTGGAGCTGAGAGAGACATTTCCTTTTATGAAAATGCTGTTACTGGCAGCCCTTAAAGGTGGGATCAAGGGATTTAATAAATGTAATTTACTTTTTATTACTGCTCAGAACCAGAGCTACTTTGGAGTGAAATGGGTATGAGCTGTGGGAAAGTGCTACTATAAATCTCTCCCCATCAAACGAATCTACCCAGAGAGGTATTTTAGAGCAGTGTTTTGAAATGGGAAGGGTAAATCTAGGCTGTGGTTTGCAGGGACTGTGTATGTCTGTGCCCCTTTGCTTTTGCCATCAATCGCATGTGAGTCTATGTCTTAGAAACAGTTTTCCAGCCAAATTGTCTGGGAACCATTCTCTCTGATATCTTCCCAAAGGAATTTGATTAATTAATACATTTACGGAGTGTTGCTCCTAAGGTGCAATTACTCTTTGTTGTGCAGAGAGAAGATAGGCGCTGTTCCAAGTCATTCCTTCAAAGCAGCACCTGTAAATTTTCACCATGTTAGCTAAGGGCTGCCGTTCTTGTGCAGTAAAGATTAGATTTCTACTTGTTCCTTCTCTACTAAAAGGTAATTTTTGATATTTGTAAAGCATCAGATCATCCAGAAAATCACATAATTACTAAACCGAACACTCGAGGAAGAGATATCTCAAAGGAAATTTAGGTTAGCCAAAATGAGTGACAGGGTATTTTCCTGCAATGGGGCAGGATACAGCTTGGAACAACTCACTGTCTGACAGGCGGCAATGAGTCTCTGGGAACCAAAGAATACCACTCAGCAGAGGAAATATTGAATTTGTAAGGAGAAGTGGTGGGGGAAATTCTGAGGAAAACACACCTGCTGCTGGAATTGCTGATTCGTGTCATTTGCAGCATCCTGAGAAGGCTCTGGTGTGTTTTGGTTTGATTTTTTTTCCATTCAGCAAACTGCTCATGATCCTGTTCTGCTTAGAATCATAGAACCATACAATGGTTTAGGTTACAAGGGACCTTAAAGCACATCCAGTTCCAAACCTCTGCCATAGGTAGGGACACCTTCCACTAGACCAGGTTGCTCAAAGCCTAGTGCCCTGTGAGTAGCATGATGGATGGATAGCTCCCTGTCAGTATCTCACAGGACCTCTGGAGTCTCCCACTCCAGTGCTGATGATTGGGCAACATGGCAGCCACAAAACCAGGTTTCCATCCTCTTCTGGAGAAGAAAGAAACACTGAGGTTTCATTATGATTGCAACTAATGCACTTTTTGGGAAACTTGTGTCTCCCATGGTATTGCATTGGGCCTTCTCACCTCTTCACTTAATATAGGTCAGTAGTTGTCTACTGAAGCCATTGGGCCTGGCATTTGCTCCAGCCATGCAATAGAAAGCCAGTGCAGAAACGGGGGAAGATTATTCAGTCTACTTCCACTTCCAAACATTTTCTCAGAAATTTAATACTTTTAGTGCTAAAAACCTAGGGAATGATGACATTCTTCAGGAAGGAAGCAGGAGAAATCGAGGACATTTCAATTGCCTTAGGTCCTTGTCATAGCCTGGAGTACCTGAACTCTAAATCACTTTATGATCCTAGGAAGTAAAGAGTGATTCCATTTCCCTGTGGTATCCCAAAGATCATATCTTGGGTAAATATATCTGAGCAAGAAGAGAAAGGGAAATAATTCCTTAAACGTTAACAGCAGTTTTACACCATTTTGTAAGGATGTTTTAGAAAATCCCTTCATAGCTTTCATTGCTTGAAGTGGGACTTCTCCATTTGTCTATCCAGGAAACAGATCCTGGGTCATATCTCCCTGAGATGCTGAAATGAAGCACTGGTCTCTTGACAGTGGGATAATGCAGAATGGGAAAAGTCTGGTGGAAGGATGAACTGGAGGGATCATGTGTTTGTCCCTTTCTGTGCTGCAGCTTGCCTATATCCTCCTGATTTTTGCATCTTTCTTTAAAGGAAAAACACACACCTGCCTGTAAAAATCTTGTTAAAAGCCTCCAGATTGGCACAGATACCATATCATGGATTTTATTTTAAGCAAAAGCCTCTGACGGTTCACTCATTTGTAAAGCTCAAACTGTGTGATGTATCAGTGCTCCAAATGTCAGATCCACCAGAAGAATAAACAGATACAAAGGCTCAGGGTGTGGAGAAAGGTGTCTTAGGTGGATACTCTGCATGGTTTTATAATCTCATTCAGGTTGCTGCTTAATGATTTATCACCACTCTTCTTAGAAACTTCTATTTCTCAAGGGCCTCAAGTGGTGGATATTTTTCTTTCATCCCATCATAATAAGCTCCAGTAGTTAATTGTCCTCTGTTAAAATAAGCTTCTCATTTCTATTTCAAACTTTGAAGGCTTTCAGATTGAAATTAACATCTAGATCGTTGTATGACTAAGAAAATTCCTCTAGCAGAAAGCTTCTGGCAGGGCAAAGAGTTGGAGATCATCATAAAGTCTCTTCTTCCCAAGGAAAACTGAATCTAAGTCTTGTCACTAGCCTTGCCTCAAGTGTCTACTAATGGTGGTAGGGATTGCAAAGGTATAGCAATAGGGATTGCAAATGCATTGCAGTAGGTATTGCAGCTGCAAACTGGGAGTTAGCTGGGCTCTGATGGAAAGTGGGTCAATGATTTAACCAAGATGAGAACGTGGCCTTTGTGCTTAGGGTCATTAACACAGACAAGCAGTTTGGGGAGAAAGTTTCCCCCTTTGTTCATTTGGAAAATGAGCAGGTTTCCTGTTTTGAGAAGTTTTACTTGTATAGGCACATAATCTAACAGCTGGCTCCAGATTTGTCTCTCTTTGTTATGGCATAAAAATAGGGCATGCAGGCAAAGATGTTTAACAGTGTGCCTTAGGAAATGGGAATCCTTCCCTGTTTAAAATGAGCTGGAGAGAGAACTTTGTACTGAACAAAGCAACTAATAAGCAATGAAATCTCTCTTGCCCTAAACGCTTCTACAATTCTACAGTTGAGCAATTGGAGAGCTCATAGGTTGTCAGAAAGAATATTCAGCAGTTTTACTGTCTTTATGCCTCATCCCTAATATATTCATTGCTGCCTTTCAGATAACGTGTTCTGATTACCCTTGGAGGCAGTGTACCATGTACGAGGAGGGGATGACTGGCACCACCTCAGCGCTAAGCTGCCTGGCTGTGTAGCAATCAGCTTGTGGAAGCTGAATCCAATGAATGACTTCCTTCAGTTGGCTCAGAATTAAGCAGGAATGTAATTGAACATGAGTAATAATGTACTTATTGATCCTTTCAAGGTCTCCAATTTCCTTGAAGGTGAAGGAAGTAAATGAGCCTCGAGGAGCAATAATGCACCTACAGTATTGAAATAATTGAGCTCCCAGGTCCCAAATGTTTGATTCCTGCTAACTCTGGAAATCTGCTCCTCTCTTTGCCATGGAGTAACAGCACGAGAGAAAAGCTAACCTGCATATAATCAAAGACTAGCACTTAAAGGTATATGCATTTATGGTCTAAGCATTTGATGAAGGATGGGAGATGGGCACAGAGAATTGTGAGCAAGGAGATCATGAGGTCAGAGAGTTGCAGTTGTGTGAAAAATCAGTGGCTACAGAATCCAGGCTGCAAAAGCCATGTACAAAGTGCAGCAGCTGATGTGAAGTGATTGCACTGTCATATAAAAATGGATTCCAGGCACTTCATTTGTTTCCTGGCTGCTTCTAGTTATACAGTTTGTTAATATAGCAGTCACTGTACATTGTGACTTTTGGCTCATATTTAACACTTTTGGTGGAATGGTGCTTGGATATTTGATGAACAGTGAAGGAAGGCAGCCATCCTCCTTTCCATACAGCTATGGTCACAGGAAAAGCACCTTTGCTTCTCAGTTGTGTGCTTACGACTTCTCAAATGGTTGCTCCTAGATTTGATTTCATATCACTGATGATAAAGGGAGGATTTCCTTAAAGACCAGAGAATGAACAAAATGAGGTAGAAATGGCACTGGCTTACTGACCCTCGGCTTTTAAAAAGCCTTTGTAAAACAGGATCATCTTGCACATCACCATTGTTTGTGTGTCTAATCCCTGACACTGGAAAGTTTACTGTGTTAAGGACCATCTTTTTCTCTTGGGTTTCTTTGGTGTCTAGACCCTTGTCTGTACTTGGAGCAAGGAGTTGCTCATAAGAAAGGTAATTTCTTATGGTCTGCTTCTGTCCAAAGTGATACCTCTAAAACTGCATGAATTTCTTCTGTGTAAGCCTCAAACAGAGAGATGTTCTCCAGATATCCCAGAGATACTCTCTGGGATGAGACTTGGATAACAGCAGGGAGGCTGCAGTACTATTCTGGCTGTTTCTTCCTTGATCCTTTGATTGACCAACTCTTACATATAGGCAGGGATGTCACACAGCTATTACAAAGTGTTTGTTTCGTTACTGAGGTGAGGTTGCTGGGTCAGTGATAACCCATCATCTACATTCAGTACACCCATCAGCCAGCAAGGCTCTATGTGATGTGTAGTCATCTCTCCTATCCATATAAATCATGAGATTTATCTACTCCCACACTAGAGTCTTCTGCTTTAGGAGACTAACTTGAGGTCATAGCATTTTGAAGTGGTAAAAGTAAGCGCTTTCTTAGTGGTAAAGGTGTTTTCTTAGTTAAAACAAGAACTCTTCAGGAAACTGAAGTTTCCCCAACAGTGATTAGTTTCTAATTTTTTTTGTTTGTTGTTTTTGTTGGTTTTTTTTCCCTCTTCCCTGATATTGACATTTCAATTTATGCTAATTTATGCCACTTGAAAAGCCCAAATAAATCACTCGGGCGGAACTGAAGAGAGGGTGAGTGTAAGGAAATTAAAATGATAAAGTTAATGTCTGTGCTATGATAACACTTGAGACACAAAGCGTTTGCAATCACTGTAGCATGCATCTAGTCTGTATGATACTTAATTAGTTTTTCAACAAGTGCTATGAATTCCTTTGAAAATTTGTGGACCTTTGTTTACTGCCAACCAGCCTCCTCATGTCCACACAATAAATAATCATAGAGCTGGGGCCATCTGGAAACCTGAAAACAGGAAATTTTTCAAGTGTTGATAAAAAAGGGTTTAAAAAAAAAACCCAAACCAATGAGCAAAACCAAAACAAAAAACCCCAAGAAGGTATCAAAACTTCCTCCCTTTTTCCAAGTTATTCCAGAAGAAAGAACTGGGAAGTATCTTCCAGATAGCTGGTTTGATCCATAGACTTTTCCTTTCTGCAGCAGCAATAAAGGTTTGCATTAATGGGTAGAAAGGCTGAAAGAAGTGTTTTCCAGCTTGTTGCCCATGAGGCACCAGTAAATACTCTGACATTGGATCTGAACTAGAAATGACCATGGGTTATCAATCTGAAAGCATTCATGGTCCCCGGAGCAAAAACTCTAGAGAAGAACTAGCTTGAGATGTCAATAATGAGACACAAAGGACAGAGATACAGTGCTAGTCAAGTCCAGGCTGGCAGATGCTCATCCAATGTTCCAGAATATGGTAATCCAATGGCTAGAGAAGACTGGGCTGAATATTGCCAACATTTCCTTGCTATCAATGCTAATTCAGACACTGAAACCGGTTCACCACAAAAACTGTAGGGTTTCCATCCATGGAGATATCAAAAGCCAATTATAGGTCAAGGCCATGAGCAATCAGATCTAATCTCAAAACTCTTTTCTTTGGGGAAAAAGCACTTCTTGACACCCTTTCTGACTTTAATTTTGTTATGCTTGGAATTAGATGATCTTAAAGTCCTTTCCAACCCTAACTATTCTATGCTTCTATGCTTCTATGCTCCTATGTTTCTATGATTCTGGCAACTGCGTGCACACTTCTTAAAGTATGCACGGCAGAAGATGCAGGGAGGGACAGCAAGGACAACAAAAGATATTGCTTCATAGAAGAAAGCTTTTGTAGGTCAACCATGAGCTATTCTTGTCCCAAAGCTGTTGAGAAATCATCCCTAAACGGAAACCTCACACACCATAATGAGCAATACTTGTATACCATGTAGTTGTTTATATCTACTGTGCTTGTACAGATACCTGGGACATAAGGATATACCAAACATACGTATCATCAGGAGATACACTTCACACCAGAAGATGTACATAGCCGTGAAAGATGATGGAATTGCCCTTTCCTGAGACACCAAGTTGTTATTTAATCAGTCAAGTGCCGGAGATAAGCATGCAGAGAGTCTTTCACCTCTCCAAATGTTTGCTTTAATTAAGAGACTGTCACCTTAATAAGAAACAGATATACCAAAGCTGGAGAGGAAAGCTAAATGTGTGCAAATGGCAAGGAGAGTCTGGCTGTAAGGACAGTGGTCTACAAGGATGTACTGAGGATGGGGTACCCCAATGCCTTGGAGAAGCTGGATGTTAGACCGCTGCAGAAGAAGCCTGAGCTTTTAATCCTGAAGAGCTGGAATCAAATCATCCCACTGGCCAACCTGGAACTGTGCAGCAAGACTCCTTTCCTAATGGGTTTAAACTGAAACAGAGGAAGTTCAGGTTAGATATAAGGAAGAAATTTTATACTGTGAGGGTGATAAGGTGCTGGAACAGGGTCCCTAAAGAAGTGATAAATGCTCTGTCCCCGACAGTGTTCAAGGCCAGGTTGGACAGAGCCTTGAGTGACATGGTTTAGTGTGAGGCTTCCTTGCCCACAGCAGGGGGCAAGGGTAACTGAATGATCTTAAGGTCATTTCCAACCCAAACCATTCTATGATTCTATTTCTAGGAAAGAACATGATTATCAGCCCTAAATATATATATGGTAGGGTTCTGATAGGGAATACAGGCACAGCTGTCCCAGAGAGAAAGTAACTAGGTGGAGCTATCACTCTCCAGGACTATGCTCCTGTGATAGAGCATAAGTGCATCCTGAATCTGTCAGGCAGTTCAATTGCTTGTTCTTTCTGGACACCCAGGACAGCAAAGAAGTGTGCATCAGTGATGTTCAGCACTTTTCTCTCTCCCTGTGGTTGTGGATGGAGGAGGGTGACTGGGGCAGAGGGATAGTGAATAGTCCCCACTCATTGTGCATCTTGGAAGATAAACCTATCTATCTCCTGCAAGACAACTTGTTCCTGCTCACCAGACCCAATCCAGCTTAAGAGGTTGCTCCATAATTAAACTCAGGGCTAGGAAACCTTTGCTTTGGGCTCAGATCTTGCAGCTACTGCATCTGTCTCATGCATGTGTTTGAAATTAGCATTGCTGGGCTTACTTTTGTCCCATCTTCAAGCAGGACTAGCAAGTCCTATTCAGATAGACAGGACTGCCACTGCGTATGCTTTCCTGTTCAAGCTTCCTTTGTTGAAGAGTACACTACTGATGCTATTTGATGAACAGGGGAATGCACAATTCTTTCTGCTTAGGAAGACTGAAGCATCTGCTGGCTGAACCAGTCAGTAGAGATGGCTGCTGACACCTCCCAGGACAACACAGTCCATCAGAAATGGACTCAAGTGTCACCTTGAGGAGTCACAAGCATTGGGATGCACATTGCTCTGCAAACCCAGTTCATTTTAGAGCGTGTTCAGCTCTACAGCTTTGATATAAAGATAGGGAAAGGAGCTGGGTTGGGCTCACCCTGGTCTCCTCTTCCTGTGAGTAAAACAAGAAACGCCAGAGGATAAAGAGCAAGGGAGAAAACACAAAGCTCCATGTAACAAAACTGGATTACACACAGCTTATTGTGCTGCCTCTGTTAGATGAGCCAGCAAGACGTATCTCAACAGATCTTGCAGCTTTTATCTTTGGACCACAGCTTCATGATTTTCCCTTTTGAAGCCTTGGCATTGCTTCCCATCTGTTTGCTTACTCATGGAAGGAAAATGTATTCATCACTTGTCTCTCTGAAATCTGTTTCCTTGATTCCATGTCTTCGAAGCTCCCCTTTGTGTCCTGTAGAGCTTTAGACTCCTTTATTAATATACACTTTGCTTCTCTTTCAGAAAATTGATTAAAAGTTAAATGCTGGTCAGAAATGAGAGAATCACAGAGTCACAGAATCGTTGAGTCATAGAATCAAAGGGTGCTTTGTGTTGGAAAGGACCTTACGATCATCCAGTTCCAACCCCCTGCCATGGGCAGGGACACCTCATGCTAGACCATGTCACCCAAGGCTCTGTCCAACCTGGCCTTGAACACTGCCAGGGATGGAGCATTCACCACTTCTCTGGGCAACCCATTCCAGTGCCTCACCACCCTCACAGTAAAGAACTTCTTCCTTATATCTAACCTGAACTTCTCATTTCAGTTTAAAACTATCACCCCTCACCCCATCACTATAATCCCTGATGAATATACTATATGTAATTTATTAGGTAAACATAAATCATCTAACCTCCTGAAATTTCTACTAATGCACATCCCAATGTTGCAGAAACGAGTGTGAGTCATCCCACTGAACTGTAGTTAAACTGCTCTCTGCATAGTGCTCGGCAGATGCATGTGTCTGAATGCTGGCAAAGAAGCCAAAAAAACCCAGATCTGGCTAATGAAGGAAGTGCCACTGGCTTGTTTTACTGTAAACTGCTCCTGCTTCCTGGCTTGAAAATCACTTGGCTGGGTAGAAGACTCCTTCCTGACCCACCAGGCGTCGTGACAACTTCTCTTTTATGAGAGATAACTTCTCTATATTTTATGAGATAATTTCTCTCATAAAAATTCCAGCAGTGGTGAAAAGGCCATATTCATGCATAGGAGAAAACCAGAGCAGGACAGTATCAACCAGTGCAGGAGAAACCTCTGACTTGATAAAGAAATCAAGAGTGAGGATTTTTGTCAACAAAGTCAGTGCTTCCATTCCCTTGGTATTCTTCTTGTAGTGCCCTGAAGTCCTGCAGCAAAGGCTGGACCACTGGACTGACCTTGTCAGAGTCATAAACTCTTTTCCAAGAGGATTTCTTTTCTTTTCATAGAATCATAGAATAGTTAGGGTTGGAAAGGACCTTAAGATCATCCAGTTCCAACCTCCCTGCTGTGGGCAGGGACACCTTACGCTAAATCATGTCACCCAAGGCCTCCTCCAACCTGGTCTTGAACACTGCCAGGGATAGAGCATTCACAACCTCCCTGGGCAACCCATTCCAGTGTCTCACCACTCTAACAGGAAAGAATTTCCTCCTTATATCCAATCTAAACTTCCCCTGTTTAAGTTTTAACCCATTACCCCTTGTCCTATCACTACAGTCCCTAATGAAGAGTCCCTCCCCAGCATCCCTATAGGCCCCCTTCAGATACTGGAATGTTGCTATGAGGTCTCCACGCAGCGTTCTCTTTTTCAGGCTGAACAGCCCCAACTTCCTCAGCCTGTCTTCGCACAGGAGGTGCTCCAGCCCCTGCTCATCCTCGTGGCCCTTCTCTGGACTTATTCCAACAGTTCCATGTCCTTTTTATGTTGAGGACACCAGAACTGCACACAGTACTCCAGGTGAGGTCTCACAAGAGCAGAGTAGAGGGGCAGGATCACCTCCTTCGCCCTGCTGGTCACGCTCCTTTTGATGCAGCCCAGTTTACCGTTGGCTTTCTGGGCTGCAAGCGCACACTGAAGCTGGCTCATGTTCATTTTCTCATCGACCAACACCCCCAAGTCCTTCTCTGCAGGGCTGCTCTGAATCTCTTCTCTGCCCAACCTGTAGCTGTGCCTGGGATTGCTCCCACCCAGGTGTAGGACCTTGCACTTGTCATGGTTAAACTTCATGAGGTTGGCATCAGCCCACCTCACAAGTGTGTCAAGGTCCCTCCGGATGGCATTCCTTCCCTCCAGGGTATCAACTGAACCACACAGCTTGGTGTCATCGGCAAACTTGCTGAGGGCACACTCAATCCCACTGTCCATGTCAGTGACGAAGATGTTAAACAAGACCGGTCCCAACACCAATCCCTGAGGGACACCACTCGTTACTGGTCTCCAGCAGGACACTGAGCCATTGACCACAACTCTTTGTGTGCAGCCATCCAGCCAGTTCTTTATCCACCGAGTGGTCCATCCATGAAATTGATGTCGCTCCAGTTTAGAGACAAGGATGTCATGTGAGACAGTGTCGAACACTTTACACAAGTCCAGGTAGATGACATCAACTGCTCTACCCCTGTCTGTCAGATCTGTAGCCCCATCATAGAAGGCCACCGAGTTGGTCAGGCAGGATTTCCCTTAGTGAAGCCATGCTGGCTGTCACCAAGCACCTTGTTGATTTTCATGTGCCTTAGCACTCCTTCCAGGAGAATCTGCTCCAAGATTTTGCCAGGCACAGAGGTGACACTGACTGCTCTGTAATTCCCTGGCTCATCCATTTTCCCCTTCTTGAAAATGGGGGTTATATTTCCCTTTTTCCAGTCATCAGGAACTTCACCTGACTGCCATGATTTCTCAAATATGATGGCCAGGGGTTTCACAACTTCATTTGCCAGCTCCTTCAGGACCCACAGATGGATCTCATCAGGACCCATGGACTTGTGCACGTTCAGATTTTTAAGATGGTCTCGAACCAGTTCCTCTCTTACAGTGGGTCCAAGGTCTTCATTCTCACAGTCCCCGCATCTGCCTTCCAAGACTTGGGTGGTTTGGTCAGAGCCTTTGCCAGTGAAGACCAAGGCAAAGAAGTCATTCAGAACCTCAGCCTTCTCCAAATCCTGTGTAGCCAGTTCTCTTGAGAGCTTCCTGAGGGGGCCTACATTCTCCCTAGCCTGTTTTTTATTTGCTATGTACTTGTAGAATCCCTTCCTGTTATCTTTAATACCTCTAGCTAAGTTTAATTCTAATTTAATTCTAATTTTCATATTGGAATTCCATGTTTTAACGCTCTAATTAATTCATATAAGCAACTGTTCTTGATGAAGAAGTTATACTTTACAAATCCCAGAGCCCTCTGCATGAAGAAGTCAGTAATTTAGTTCCAACCACTACAGTGAAGCAAGGGAAGGGTACTAAAATCTATGTTGCCTCATGGGCTCAAAGCCCTGTAGAAGCCATGAGCTCAGTCTGGCTGGAGGTCATCTGGAAAATTAAAATTTCCATGAAAGTATATGCAGAAAGCCAAAAAACCCAGATTTTGTTTCTCTGTGGAAAACACTGATATCTTGCTTTAGGAACTAGCCAAATCCAAAGCCTGTAAGTCGCAAACAGCCCTTATTCTAAGCTGTTTTCACTTGCTAATACAGCTCAAAGTGTGTGGAAGACAAAAACTGGATATCTATCTGGAGGAGCTGTCAGTCAGGGCAGGGGCAGTCACACCCAGAGCTACAGCAGAAGCAAAGCTGGGGTACAGGAGCCAGGGTGAGGACATGGTGAAGTGATGGTACGCATCAGTCTGAAGGGCAAGGCAGGCACCAGCATCATGGGTCCATGGAGGATCAGGACAAGGAGTTGAAGGTGCTAAGAGCAGGAGCTAGGAATGGGATTGAGCAGCCCAGAAGAAGAAATAGCAACTGGGGCCACCAGGGAGCCAAAGTCTAGCAGGAAAGAAGGTTGAACAACTAAGAGGTAGATGCAAGGATGATGCTTGGATGTAGACAAGGAAAGGGCAAATGGCTTAAAAGTATGACTCAGGACCAAAGTGTTTTGAGTTTTAGTCTTATGCTGTCTATGATTTTTTAGGAATCATTGCCTTGATCTTCTATTGCCGATAGCACAGAGCTACACACTTTGCTTGTGTGGGTACGACTCATGGACAGAAAACTATCCCAGGATGAGAAGTGGGTAGATAGTGAGCTGGTGGGACAAGTAACTTCAGTCTGGGTGCTGTGCATGGAGAACAACATATATGCCCTAGTTACAAACATCCTGTAGCCATAGTGTCACTGTATATGTAGTGAGATTGCCACTCAGAAACGTAACCTTGCAGTATGTCCATATGCAATATGGTGGGTTGATAGGAAACCATAGAAATACCCAGGTAAACTGGCACAGTTTGGAGTCACACCATCAATAGTCACCACTGGAAGGAGCCAAAGCTTCAGTACTTAAGGCTGTCATTCCTGCTGGTTCCTCTTTGACTTCAGTGGTGCAGTCTAAGTCTATGGAGGAAGAAGAAGATATGTTTTGGGGTATTTTGGTCTTAATTTTCTCTGTGAAATATCACTGGGCTGTAATAGTCACCCTAAAACAAATTCAGCTGGGTCTAGGGTTTAGTTTTATGGGTAAATAAGGCTCAAAGTCCATGTTTTGGTCTGGAGGACACTTATGAAGTTGGCATGAGTATGATTAAACACTTACTTGAAAGTCCCTGCTCCTCAAATAACATTTAGACATTGTCCAGGAAAGAGCTACTTGAAAGGGGTCAGAATTGCTTCAAGTTAAGATGGAAGTGGTCCAGCCAGCTCCAAATCCGTGTCCAAACCTGTGTTCTTTTTACCTTTCCAGTGTAGACAACTCTGTATGACTATAGAGCTGGATGCAGAACAAGGACTGTCTGTAGTCAGAGCTTGCCCAGGAAGCTTTTAAACATGCTGTCAAACTTGTGACAACCTCTGCAACCCTTGTGGCTGCTATTTGATCTGCATGTCATGTACTGTCTTTCCTTCTCTCTTGTTCTGTTCAATACATATTCTGAATGTGTGCGATCCTACCGCAGCCAACACATACGTGTCAGGGTCTCACCTCTCACTCCCTGCTGCAGGGAAAGCAGCACCAAGCCTTGAAATGTGAGGCAGATTAAAAAGAACTATTGTTTGTGCACATAAAAGTGTGTATTTCAGAGCCTTGTGACTTGCCAGAGCTGCTCTGTTGAGGCAGCTCTTGAGTTGAGATAGAAAAGGCACAAATAATAGCTCAGATAACCACACAATTCATCATCATCCTATTAATGAGGGTGTCTGCTTGCCCTCCATTCGTTTTCAACACAAATATCCTTACTGGGCTTCAGGATCTCAAAGACCTATTAAAGAGCCATTTTTAGGGGAAAAATAGAGCCATGCCTTGGCAATACTGCATGAAAAGGAGTATTTGCTGCTGTGGTGATGTTTGCCATCAGAGCAAACAATTTCTTATGAGCCTGGAGAAACATGCCAAGATGGTAATGACAAAATTACTGTGCTCAAACGGGTAGCTGGGTGTGTGTTACCCCTCCCTTCTGGCACCAGCAATGGGTCAATGGCATTTGGTCAATCCTAACACATACATTGCCTGAAGGCATGGTTGCTTGAAGAGGACATGGGGAAGAGCCCATGGGCAAGCAAAGCCTGAATAGTTTGTAAACTGTTAAATGAGGTGCCCTAAGCCAACCTGTAAATGTTTGCACTTGTTCCCTTTATAAAAGATACCTTCGGCCAACAACTTCTAAGGTACAGGTAGTCGAAGTTATTGGAAGTCATTCTGTATCATAGACCTGTTTTGGATGGAGTTTATGCTGTTTCCTAAGAAAAGATATCTTCTTTAGATGTATTTCTGTCTTTGACAGGGGTACAAGAGATTTCTTAGGTACTCATTGCACCTTACAACAAAAATAGCATTTTACAGAGCAAGCACAGCTTTAAAAGCATCTTCTTGAGACTATGTGTTAGCACTGGCAACAGGAAAAAGGTGTAAGGTAGGATTTAAAAATCCCCAAACAACCCAGATTTTGAAGTAGCAGAAGATAAGACATCTTGTGGGATTTATAGATTTATTTTAGTGTATTCTTCGCTCCCCAAATCATGTGTCCTTGCTTTCACACTTTCCTGCCATCTCCTAGAGCCAACTTTGGGAATCTGAGGTTCTTGGGTGTGAGGCATGAGGCAGAAGGGACTAACACATTACTGGGTCTAATGTGGATCTGGTGTCACAGTCCCTGCAGCCTTTGGGATTGTACCAATGCTGGAAGATGAATACCGGATTGATATAGGAAAGAGGAGTCTGAGGGACTGGTATCACACTGATGTTAAAGGTAGGGGGTTGGGATGATATTTGCGGGAAAAAGTGGGATATACTGAAGGACCAAAAGCTATATGTTGGAATCAAAGGTTGTGTATACACTGGAGGAAGGAGGGGATACTGACTACACAAAGGATGTAACAGGTCCTGGGTTAATAGAAGGACATAAGAAAGACTGTATTGGCTGTGTAGCCAAAGTGTCCTACTTCTGACAGTGGTCCATGGTGATACAAGGTATAGGAGCAAGACAAGCATATATTTCCCTTCCTGCATGCAACCACTTGATGCTCAGAGATTTCCTGACCTGGAGGTGATTTCTGTGTATTTCATAAAATCAAGAGCACTCAGGACTGAACGTGCCCATAAATACTTGCTACTTTTCAGCACTTCAGCATCCTGTGGTGAAGATCTCCCCAGCTGCACGATGAACCTCATTGGATTGGTTTTGAATTTGTTTCATGAGCTGATTCGAAGCTCATGTCCTATTCTTACTCTCTTTCTGTGTCTTATCCACTCCTAGGCTAAGGAATGAAGTGTTCTTTTACCAAGTCACAACAGAAAGGCATGTCCAGCCAAAATTGTCACTATTGCTTTCTTCTTTAGTGACTCTGGGGAAGCCATGAGAGATGAAGGGGTAGAGGGATAGAAGAATGAAGGGATGGAAGGACAGAAAGATGAAAGCATGGAAATACTATGGAAGGAGCAAGCGCAATGCCTCCTGTGTCCTCACAGCTACCCATGTGTGCTCAAGCCATCAGTGAGGCCCACACATAACAGATCCCTCCAGAAGCTGCAGTTTAAAATGTTATATATTTCTGGTGACACATTCACTGGAAACAGGGCAGATAGAAACGCTGATGATGGTCTTTATAAAAGGGTCCACTTTGTGCTGGACACTGGCCTGATGAAAACCAGCCAACACTATTATCAGAGTGCTCAGGATTCTCTGGTTAAATAATGAAAGCATATTCATTTTAGTCCCCCCTCTCTGGCTTTTTTCCCCATCTTTTCTTATTCCTGCCACATCCCTCTCCAGCTGCACATTAGCATTCTTTCTCTCTCCAATTCCTCCTCCCTCATTTCCTGCCCACGCTGCTCCCTTTCCTCACTCTTCCAAAGAGCTGCTTATCACCACACAGTGAAACTATATGGACACAAGTGTGGAGTTGCCACTCACCATTAAAGGATAGGAACCAGCAGGACAACAGCAGCAAGGACAGATTTCTCATTGCTCTCTCTCTTTGCTGTCTAGCAAATGTACCATGTTAGTATGGTCATTTCCAAAGTGATATTGCTCTTTTTCCTTTATCAACAGCAGAAACAATGGCCAAGTTGCATTGACTTGGTAAATTGATAGCTCTGGATGCTTCAGCAGAGACGCCTTTACTAGGATGTGCAATATAAAAGGGATTTCCACCTCTTATATCTGCTGTGGTGCTTTCCTTATGGCTCTGGATTGCTTACTGCCCCCCAAATATTTACCTGATAGAACAATGGCTATAGTTTAAAATAAAGACCTCTAAAGAGTATGGTAGATCACTGGAAAAGAAAATTACAGGCTGAGAAAGTTGGGGCTGTTCAGCCTGGAGAAGAGAAGATGCATGAAGATCTCAGAGCAGCTTGCAGTGTCTGAAGGGAGCTACAAGGATGCTGGAGAGGGACTCTTCATCAGGGACTATAGTGATAGGACAAGGTGTGAGGGGCTCAAACTGAAACAGTGGAAATTCAGGTTGGATATAAGGAAGAAGTTCTTTACTGTGAGGGTGGTGAGGCACTGGAATGGGTTGCCCAAAGAAATGGTGAATGCTCCATCCCTGGAGATGTTCAAGGCCAGGTTGGACAGAGCCTTGGGCAACATGGTCTAGTGTGAGGTGTCCCTGCCCATGACAGGGGGTTGGAACTGGATGATCTTCAGGTCCTTTCCAACCCAAACCATTCTGTGATTCTATGATTCCATAAGACATAAAGCCCATAGGTCCTCAGTATGTGATGAGTCGGTCTCTAGTTGTGGAGGTGGTAGTGATAGAGCAAGAGTGTTGATGGGGGTTCTCCTGTTTTCAGCCTTCCCCAGAAGATGCAACTGTAAGATCACATTGAAAGCTCCAACCTGTTGCACATCCTGAAGGCTGCTTAAATGGAGACATAGGAAGCAGTCTGAAGTGAAATGAAAACCATTTGTTTTGCTCCCTTTGTTTGCAGCATGTTTTCTCTCTAAATTGCCTGACACGATAGTTCAGTCACTGAGAAAGCAGAATTAAATAGAGGCCTGGGAATCCATTCCGTTGTGTTTCACAGAGGGTTGAGCTTCAGCTAACAGTGCTTTCATGGGTGGCAGAAGGGAACCCGCTCTGTGAGTGAAACAGCTCTCAGGCACCTGCATGCAGTGAGCTGAAGCAGCACATCACTCTGGATACATGATGCAGGCGCACCCTTCACACATCAGTTCTGACCTCGTCTGGGAGGCAGTCAAACAAACCCCCATGCAATGAGAGAAAAGGCTTTGTTTGCTAAGATCAGATGCAAGCAGCCTTCTGGGATGTCTATCTCAGTGAAAGACTGTGGGCAAATTCTGTAACCGTCAGCCTTTCTGAAGTTAATATCTGATCTTAGGACCTTTCAATAGTGTTTTATTATTCAATAGAAGAGATACCAACAATTAGATGATGAAATTCTACCCATTTGCTGATTCAGTTAAATATGTGGATAAGGTAGATATGAGAATAACAAGGGTTTTTGGCTCCGCATTGAAATAAAATCCAATAAAATGCATGAGCACTCCCCTCCCCACTGACACTGACTTTCATTCATAGAATCATAGAATCATAGAATAGCTAGGGTTGGAAAGGACCTTAAGATCATCCAGTTCCAACCCCCCTGCCATGGGTAGGGACACCTCACAGTAAACCATATCACCCAAGGCTTTGTCCAACCTGGCCTTGAACACTGACAGGGATAGAGCATTCACAACCTCCCTGGGCAACCTATTCCAGTGCCTCACCACCCTAACAGGAAAGAATTTCCTCCTTATATCCAGTCTAAACTTCCCCTGTTCAAGTTTTAACCTGTTACCCCTTGTCCTATCACTACAGTCCCTAATGAAGAGTCCCTCTCCAGCATCCCTATAGGCCCCCTTCAGATACTGGAAGGCTGCTCTGAGGTCTCCACGCAGCCTTCTCTTCTCCAGGCTGAACAGCCCCAAATTTCTCAGCCTGTCTTCATACAGGAGGTGCTCCAGCCCCTGCTCATCCTTGTGGCCCTTCTCTGGACTTGTTCCAACAGTTCCATGTCCTTTTTATGTTGAGGACACCAGAACTGCACACAATACTCCAGGTGAGGTCTCACAAGAGCAGGGTAGAGGGGCAGGATCACCTCCTTCGACTTGCTGGTCACGCTCCTTTTGATGCAGACCAGGATACAGTTGGCTTTCTGGGTTGCAAGCACACACTGAAGCCAGCTCATGCTCATTTTCTCATCAAGCAACACCCCCAAGTCCTTCTCTGCAGGGCTGCTCTGAATCTCTTCTTTGTCCAACCTGTAGCTGTGCCTGGGTGAACACCTTTCCCTGGGTGAGTTTCCCTAGTGCTTGGATAAACAATTTGCAGAAATCAGTGGTCTTATTTTTGTGACTTCTACAAGAAACGTCAAGGCTTGATTCACCTGAGGCGATCACCAATATAAAGCATAAGGTTGACAGTTACTGCTGAAGACGCAGCAGATGGAAGGATGCTTCTGCTACCTGACCTTACTTCCCATTCACAGGATAGCTGCCACCTCCTGCAGTCACAGCTCTCTACCTACCAGCACTGAGTTTCTTGCCTCTCCTAAATGGACTCTATTTACTCTTCTGTTCATAACAGTGGTTAGCTGGAAAATGTCCAATTTTGTGAGTAAGAGCTGTTACTTTAAAAGTGACAGGCTCCATTCATCTAAAACAATCTCCAATCTGGGATGTACAGCCAGCAAAATGGACCCATCCCACAGAAGCTCTGTTGCTACAAACACGTGGTGCATTAAGACTCTGAGAAAGGGAGAAAGCATTTGCAGTTTGTTGGGAAAATGAAGCAGCTCAGGTGAGTAGGATCGAGTACTAGCAGTATCTAGGCAGGTCTTTTAGCATTCCATTTTTTATTGTTGGCTACCAGCTTTTTATAGTATCATAGAATCATAGAATGATTTGGGTTGGAAAGGACCTTAAGATCATCCAGTTCCAATTCCCTGCCGTGGGCAGGGATGCCTCACACTAGACCATGTCACCCAAGGGTCTATCCAACCTGGCCTTGAACACTGACAGGGATGGAGCGTTTATGTATTTGGCCATTTTACAGCTTCCCTACCCTTTATGGGGTTTTCTTCTGCTTGCTGTGGTGCAGCACTATTCCTCATACTCTGCTTCTCATGGGATCCATTAGTGTTTCATCCCCCTCCTGCACCACTAACTGCTAGTTACATATAGGATGTCTTCACTTTTCTACCTAGTAACTCTCAAAGAAGCTGCAGGTGGTGATGGTGGTAAAAAGACAGCACTTCTGACAGCTCTTGAAGACAAAACCAAATAAAAGCAACTCACTTAGTTGGTGACATTTACAGCAAAATTCAGGAAATTTATAGCGCACCAAAAGGCAGGCACTTTTAATCCCTTAAATTCTGTTGAAATGCTGCAAAAATGTCTGAGAATTGTAGAAGTAGTTTTGCCTTGTGGATAGCCTCTTCAGTAACTGCAATTTCCTGATACTATAATAATAAAGACTGCTCAGTCCAGCTTTCCAGATCAAATTGATTGACAGGAAGACTAATTCCATGGAAACCACAAAATCTGCCCAATTTTCTTCTTCTAAGACCCTTCTGCATGACTGAGTCTTGCTTACCTCTGCACAATTCAGCATAATTGCATCTCTCTAATTGAAGTAGAAGTTTTGTTTCTGGCAAAGATGGTTAGAAAGATGAGATTAAATGCCTTGTGGACTGCACTATAGAAAAATGCTTCACTCTGATTCCTTCAGAAAAGGGATGTAGTTCCTATATGATACTGATTTTCATTCTCTGAATTCAGTTCCTCCTCAGACACAGGCAAATCTTGACTCAATCAATGAAGCAAATCAAGAATATTTCTGCCAACTGTATCAGTTAAAGAAAGGAGAGGGAAATTTGGGGTCAGGCAAGGGGAGATTCTGATCTTCAGTAAAACACGAGATAAGGTGGTTTAATTGACAAGAGTAACTGAAGCGCATAGTGCAGCAGACTCAGCACACATTATACGTCTCTTATTTCTCCTGTCATCTTGGGAAACAACAGAGTTCTTGTGGCTGCTTTTGTTTGCAATGCAGGCATGGACAAAAATCTGTATTTTCACTAATCTGTATGCTTTGAGTGGTACATAAATAGTTAGGAAAGAGATCAATAACAGCCTCCCATCTTCGTCCCCAAGCTCTGTGTGCTAGCCACAGGAGAGCACACACCAGCACGGTGGCATTATGGTGGCAGAAGCATATCTCTTGCACGTTCATGCTCTATCCCTCCTCTCCTTGAAGTCTTGGAACTTTGGGACAACTACAGAGATTTCTTCTGTCGTCCCGGTTGCCACCAGGGTCTAAGGTGACGTTACAGCCCCGTGGGCAGAAACTTCACAGGAGTTTGCCTTGTGACAAAGTGGACCACTTCCCACTCTTGGGACTTTCTTTTCCAGTTGCATTTGTCTTTCCCTAAGGTAACTGACCATTGCCACAGAGGCTGGGCCAGTATCAGCCATTCAAAGTTTTGTAGGACACGAGGCTCTGACATCTAACCTGGGGTTTGATGATGAGTGAGCAGAGCTCCCAACTGAGATGCTCATTGCAAACACTGCTGTATAGCAAGTTGCTTTCTCCACACATGAGAGGTTTTTCTGTGCCTGCTTCTTATTCCCAAGCTTTTACATCTATACTAAATCACTCCTAGAAATTACAAACACTAACAGCACAGTGGCCAACAGCAAAGCTGCCCAGCAGGAGGTGAGCTCTCGGGCCCTATATGATGAATTTACATTGCTGCAGCACCAGTGATGCTCATGAAAGGATCACGGCTCCATTTGGTGAGGATCTATGAGAATAAATGATAGCAGAGCTCTTAGCCTCTGGGGTAAGAAACGTGCAACAGTGTCTAAAACCAGTAACAGAAAAGATGGTGTGAGAGTAAAGGAAGAAATCTGCCTACCAGGGACAAATAAATCCATTTGTTCTACTTAGCCTCAACCACATCCTTGTGCAAGTCCACCAAGGCTTCATAAGCACATAAATCACACACAAACATGCCTTCATAAAGAAGATAACATAACAATATTAACAAACTGTTGTTTAAGCTGGTTTCGTTTCTAAATAGACTATGTTAAAGGTGAGATGGGATGTGTACAGGCCACCACTGCTAAGAAAGAGGAGCTTGAAATCAGTATTAGCTTTTAATTCAAGTTTCAGTTGTAAGCCTCTTAGATCAGGTTCTAAACCAGTAAACCTGGCCAAAGGGACAATCAAGTGATCTATAAAGCCCCTTCTTATCTACATAGTAGCTTCTGAGGAAGGGAAGTGATAGCAGAAGTGATGTTGCTTGAAGAACATCAGTATGGGAGGCATAAATAAAAGTAATCTATAATATTTAACATTTTCTCTAACAGTTATCTAAGCCATTCTCTGTCACAAGAATTACTCCATGTGTAGAAAATTACACAATGAACACTATTTGTTCTGTTTAAAAAACCAAAGCAAACCTGATCTTTATACCTAGACCCTTACAGGGACAGCAGAGAAAAAAATCTCACTTTACAGCCTGCATGCAACACCTTTCCCTATATGAAAGTGGTATCTTACCCACAAGTTCAGGTTTATGAAAGACAAAGTTCAGATGACCCAAGGGCTAAGTTACATCCAATGCCCAGGCTGTGGAGCTAGCAGTTGCCTTGCTCAGAACAGCTTGTTGTATCTGAGCAATGCTTTCTACAACAAAGGAAGCACAGAAAGCATCCTCTGCTGTCTCCCACAGTTCTGACATAGAGAAACTCTTTGCTGTGCTGGAAATCAGGAGTGAAAAATTCCTCTTGTTCAGCTTTAGCTTTTATAATTGGTGTAGAGGAGCTAAAAGAGTGGGTGAGAATCTATAGAAATGCTGGGCTAGACAAGATTTCTGGTCAAGCTATTTCCTCAAGAGGGTATTGACCTGGATTGAACCATGCCAGTCTGAGCTTCCCTTAAATATGTCTGCTGATGGAAATTCAGCATCATCCCTGTTAATGTTTAAATAATATCTGTCGGCTTTTCTTTCTTTTCTTAATTGTGTTGTAAGGTTAAATTCTTTAACATTCTTGTATTTCCCTCTCAAGCAATCCATTCTATTTTTTGTCTTCTTGAGTTTCTCCATTTTGCCTTTATAGTTTCTTCAAAATGAACAGATTCTGCCCAGGTGTGAAGCATCCCTGCCCATGCAGGTGTTGGAACTGGATGATCTTAAGGTCCTTTCCAACCTAAATCATTCTGTGATTCTATGATTCTATGATTGATTCGATGTCTACAAGTGGACAACATGGTTTTGCAATGTGATCTTCTTTAAGAGTCTTGTATATTTATCTAAAGATAAAATCAGACTAAGACCTTTCTCATTTTTAAGTTAAGAATTTTGCCGGCTCAACACATATATGAAAATTCATCTTCTAATCAGAGGCTGCCATATGCCTTCAGGTTAATGGTTTAAAATAACACCTATGGGACTTTTAATCATTAGACAATTAATTGCCTTTAAACAAGTGCCTTGTGCTACTAATGAATAGTAGAAGACGTTGCACTTCTTTACTAGTGAAATCTCAGATACCTGTTTGGGAATGCCGCCAACTAGCAGAGTACTTGCATTTTACTTCTATACTCAGTGGGAATTTAAAGCACACAGTAAGAAACACTGGTATTTCTTTTTAGTTTTAAATAATCTTCCCTTTGTGCTTGATTTCTCTCCAGAGCATAACAAAAGGACAGCAAATAGCCCAGGAGCTCAGTTACAAAATTCTTTAGGGATGTTGGCGTGAAATTCTGTCTCTGGTGAATATCGCATCATGGATATTTGAAATGTAAGCATTGCTCAGATGTTTATGGCTTCATGTTTTGAAACAGCCTTATCTTGCCTTCTCTCCTAGTGTCTGTAATGACAAGGGAGTTGAATCTCAATGAGCTTTCAGGTCCCTTCCAACCCAAACCATCCTATGATCCTATGATTCCATGACCTTGTATGCGAAGTGGCTGGAACGAGAAAAGCAGCTTTCCCTTCTATGTCTTTTGGTCTCCTTGAGCCTCTTAGAAGTCACTGCAAATGTAGCAGGAGTGACAGATATCATCCATTAACATGTTAATATGCTTTGCACTTGATGCCAACCCTTGATGTCAGTGCTTTGGAGCAATCACACATCAGACCTGTGCTGATCCTCAGCGTCTCAGAAGGAAATTGCTGCCGATCAGGGAAGAGGAGTCACTGCATGCAGGAGTGGGAAAGCAGTCAGCTAGTGTAATCTCTTAAACAGCTTCATCAAGCTGTAGGACGGGAGGAAGCTGGGCTGTCTTATCTCTCTTCACACAGATGATATATTGTACAGTGCCAAAACCCACATCAGCATGGCAGAGCTCTCAAAGGACTTCTAAGAAAGGACATACAGAGTTGTTTTGCGTGGGAATTCACACCCAGCTCGGAGCTCTGGACAAGTTTAAATTAGATTTATTGCTTGACCAGAGAGCTGTTTGTGACATTGGGGTCTCTACCTCCAGCACCTGAACTGTGATCCAACTTCTGCAAATAAATAGCTTCTGAGGCGTTCACAGCTGACAAGTGCACCCTGTGATTGCTGTCCCTCTGAATGCAGATCATGTACCATGGTTAACTGAACCAAGTCCAGTTGCTAGCCTCGTCTAATTTTTATCCTAGATGTTTCTGAGTAAGCAACACTATCCTCTGACTTAAAAATACAAACTCAGCAATAGACTTGCCATAGGGTGATCATTTTCCAATCAGTGCTGTTTCTCTCGAGAGGTATGTAAGAGTTCTCTTACACTGCTGTTGTCATGGACTATAATTACCAGTGCCACTGCATCTTTATTTAACATAGCTGTAGCACATGCAGTGGCCTAGAGGATGTAGCTGCTAAGCTGCAAAATGTCTGGGAGTCATACAGTATGTTCCATGTTTTCTATCTTGAAAATAGCTCAATTCAGATAAAACCAATTTCTTCTATTAGTGGATATTCCAGTACCTTCCACTAGTGGGTAGCTGGGTGTCGTCTTCTAGCTAGCAGCTGATTTCCAGAAGAACCATCTCTGACTTGCAATGCTTCCTTATCAATGTCACAAGAAAACTTGTTTGAAGTAAAATTCAGGCATTAACACTCATGTAGAATTAGTCAGATACCTATATCACCCTTAGAATCACAGAACCAGCTGGGTTGGGAAAGACCTTTAAGATTATCAAGCCCAACCTTTACCCCAGCACTGCCAAGTACAGCACTACACCATGTTGCTAAGGGCTTCATCTATATGGTTTTCGAACACTTCCAGGGATGGTGATTCCACCACTGCTTAACCAAAATAAAAGGTTTTTTTTTCCCACCATTTGATCTTTTGGTGGGAAACCCAAGGGCACTGATAAAATCCAAATGAATTCCAGTTAATGTCAATACCAGTTTCTGAAGAATGAAATACAGTGCAATCAGGAAAACCTCTGCACTGATTTTCACAGACCCGACTCTTACCCATAAATGCAGCAGCCCACCCTCAATCACAGCTTTCACCTGCTCCTGTTGTGGTTATTTTGCTGAAGTCTGTGGGTTCTTGGATGTTTGACCCCAAACTCTTGACCTTGAATAAGTTTCCTCGTGACATTGGTAGGGTTAAGGACCCAGAGGTGGGGTTAATTTCACCTACCTTAGATGGTGCCTGAGTTTCTACCAATGTCAGAGACACCAAGCTCACTTTAGAGGCACTGCAGGGGAACACTCTCTATTCCACCTGACTGATTTCAACTTTTGAATTATACCTACAATGGACTATTTTTTCCACTGACTGTAAGAGCACCTTCATAGCTAGTTCAGATGTAGACATTTACATTATAGATGTTTTGATGAGATGAAACCAAATCATTTGAGGTTTTGCCAGAAGAATATAATTTTATGTGGAAATGCTGTAAATCAAGAATTTTTAATCTTCTCTGTGAAAAAGAATATTTTCCTGTTTTCCACTTTTGGTTTTCCTATTTTTCTTTGGCTTGTGTCTCCCCTTTTGTTATTTTTTGCTATCACTTCATTGCATCCCTCCTTTTTAAAAGTTTTCTAACTTCTTCATTTTCTATTCCAAATGTAAAAACTTCTGGAAAACTTAACATAGAATTATTTTCACATATGGATATTTCATAAGATGTCCAAGAAAGAATTAGACAAAAGTTGATTGTACATTTTCAACAAAAGGCTAGTTTTTAATGAAGTAAAAAGTGAGCAACTCTAATTATAACAATGAACCCTAATTATAACATTTCATATTTTCATCAGTACTCAGGCTGACTGCAAATGTAGGCACAATGAGGTCTCTTTTACTGACACATCCAGAAATAGCTTTATCTATACAATTTTGATGACGTGGACTAAAGGAAAAGTTGTTCAATTCTTGGAAAGGTTTTTTTACTTAAATGCTCTTTTCTTTTCTTTCACTATAGAAAGGACATATTTAAACAAACAAAATTAACAAGGAGGGACAATGTAGAGACCTGGAGAATAAGTGGTATTCAGGTTGTGGAATTAATCCAATACATATATTACGCTATGATTATCTCAATAGCAATATCTCTGATCTGTTTATGGTGATATGTATTAATATACAAGATGTGAGCAATTTAATAAACCTAAAAAATACCCCCTAGATGCTGGTTTAGGAGGTGTGGGTTAGTAATACAGGAAAGATGGAGTGGCAACACATATTCCATGCGTCCCTGCTGGGCCATCACCAGCAGAGTGTGCAGTGCTGACATCCCACTGTCAGAAAGATGCTGCTCCAGTTTAATAAGGTGAAACACAAACAGTCAAGGAAGTTGGGTTTCAGAGAGATGTAGGGGGAGCTAGTGTAGCTCATTGAGTATTCAGCCATTGACTACATGTTCATGTTTTCTTTTTGAATGCAAATTCCTTCTGGGCATAATGCCCTAGCATTAGAATTCATGGAGGGACCTGGTGTTTTCTGTCTACACTGCAGATACTTTGAACCCACAGTTGTCTTTTCCCTTCTTCTGTGCAGCACTCAGTGTAAGGGGATCACTACGGAGCAGCAATTATTACTATTAATAATACAGCATATAAAACTTATCCACTTCTCTGAGATCTGCAGAGACAGTTTAATTGAAATAGTAGACAGTGAATCTTAAGCTGCAACCTTGCAATATAAAAGTAGCTGAACTCCTGACAGTGGCTGGTGTAAGCCTAAAAAAGGATTTGATCCCAGTGAGTCATACCAGAATTTCTGCTTGGTTTGCAAATCACAAAGTGCTGCACTACTGTCTATTCATACATGATATATTAACTTAAAACTTACTGTTGGTTACTATGGGAAGAGGACTTAGCTTATGCCAGCTTTTTAATGGTGAGTTTGTACAGTTTGGGGGGGGATATTTGAAACGAGGATAGGTGATAAGATTGTGTAATCAGCCACCTTATCTTTAACTTCTCATCCAATTTCCATGTTGGAAGCCTTTAATGGAGAAGCAAGGCATGTTTAATTGATTGCCATTAAGATCTTCAAAGGAATTGGTAAGATGAAAGTTGTTTCTAATTACTCCATTATGATGTAAGTTTAATGATACACCACTTCTCCAAATTGATTTTATTAGAATTTAAGATGAGGAATTAATTGAGTTGCTGTATTGATCCATTTTCTTTTTCCACCATTTAACCTGTGTCCAGTGAAGAAAAAGCTGTTGAGCTGTGGAATAGTAATGAGGACTTGAGAAAGAAAGTCGAAGTGAAGATGGATTGGCCAATAAAAATAACTTATAAAATCCATAATGTGATAGCAGAATATAGTGGCAGAAATCAATATATCTCTAGGTTAATTAAGGTAAATTAAGGTTAATTCTTTTGTTATTTAACTTTAATTTCTTTGTCTTGCTTCATCCTACCTGTTTGTCCTCAAATAACTGCATGTCCTGGTAAAGCAATATTCTACAAATCTCTTTCCAGTTCTGTTAAATTTGCCTTTGAAGATCTATCTAGAATTACCCCCAAAACCTAAAAAAAAACCCCTTCATGCATGTGTTTAGTCTTCCCTAATATTCTTTGTAAAGATATTTAATATTTCATTCTTGGTCTAGTTCTCTTAGAACTAATTCTTCTATTTTTCCTTATATGTCAGTGCCAGACAGTTGCTTTTAGAGCATGAGACACTTGCTCCATGCTCTCTCATACATGTCCTCCTCAGAGTTGGGGACCGAATATACACTGATTGACATAATTTTAACCAATTGCTGTTTGTCAACTAAAGTATAAGTTCTGAGCATGTATGTGTATGCTTTTATGGCACAATAGCTGTACAACTGCACATGGACACATCAATTCAAAGAGTGTGGTTTAATGGAGCACATCTAGTCCTCCAGTGAAGTGGATGAGGCATACTCATCAGATCTGCTGTGGTGAAATAAGCAGCAATTTGGTCTTGCAAATATAACCCATTAAACTATTTTAAACTGATCATTGTTTTCTGTGTCGTGCTGGGGTAGCTGTTCATAACATCACAGAATGTTTAAATAGAAATGGACTTCTGAAGATTGTCTAGTAGGTCCAGTAAGAGCAGATTGCACAAGACTGTGTCAAGCTAGGTTTCAAATATCTCCATGGATGGAGACTCCACAACCTCAAAGGAAACCTGTATGATCGCCAGGGAAAGATGATGTTCGGGTCCTATGCTTGCAGAGCACAGCAAATGACAGAATGTCATTCTATGTTTAGAGCTAAGGGCATGGTTTCACTGCCTTCTTCGTCATCTGCAAACAGATCGTTTCCTCTCATTTCTTCTTTAACTAAAAACTTGTCACATTTTAGTGAAATGTATTCTGAGAGTAAAATGGTTCTCTGGAATTTCATTGCTGTAGCTGACATTTGAGGAGTGCTGTTTTGGCATTGCTGCCTATGTTGGGTAAATTAACTTGTGCATTTGAGATTTCAAAGTTCACACTGATGCTTTCTCTATCTTTCATATTGATTATGCAAACTGGGATATTCTGTGTACACAAAGAGATTGCAATGTAATTAAATACATGATTTATAATTGTATTTTAAGCTCTGATAGAATTTAGGAGAAGCTGTGTCTATTTGTATCTTGAAGCTGTAAATTCGAAGCTGAGTTCTGCTAATACTTAAAGCTGTAACACTGATCAGAAAGACATGAGAACGCAGATACTGGATATGTTAATTATAACCATGCTTGGTTTATCCTTGGCATTTATATCTCTTCATCAGTGGTGCTGTCTTTCCTTTGAAGACTGAAGTCACCAAATCAATGATGTTCTCATTGCCTATACAAGGAGAAGAAAAATTGCAATGAAATCATATTTTAATTGTCACCTCGACAAAAAGTTATCATCCTGAAGTAATATTCCTCTCTTCCATTGGAAATAGTCTTCAGCAAAGGGAAAATGATACCAGCTTTCTAGCCAAGTGGGCCTCTAGAAGATAATTTGTCTCTTTTGTCCCTAAATAATTTACACATGATGCAGAGCCAGTCTATTTTCAGCTATATAACATACGCTTATTGAAGTTCTATCTAAGTAGCGCCTTTGTTAAAACCAGTAGTAGCCTCTTATTCTAAATAACCATCTCAAGTGGTCATGACATCTCACACACTAACAAGTGACTTTAGTGTGGATTAATCAACGAAGTGATTGTAGAAGTAGAGTGCTGTTTCAGGAGGAACTTTAATGAGGTGCTAGAGGATCAAAGACCCCTTTTGGAAGTTCAGATATTGCCCATTTCTGAAGTTCGCTTGACCAAAACTATTGGCATTTGGAATATTGTACCGCAGGAGAAAGGAGTGTTTTCAACAACAATCCAACGAGGGAAATAACAATAAATATATCTCAAAATCTGGCTTTTTAAAAATTCAGTTTTCTGTTAAGGCACCAGATTTAAAGCTAAATAATCATATTGGGTTTTAAATGAAATGTTAATTACAGAAATCCTCAGTGAAGTTATAGATCTAAGATGCAGCCAGAAAACACTCATTAAATAAGGAGTGATGCCTTGGTAGGGTAACTAAGTAAAATAAAGTTATCTTGATGGTAAATATCAAATTCCTTTATGTTTATATGTTGCAAAAATATTATCTCCCATATGGGCAGATACCTGCCTCACCAAGGAGATGCTGAACAGCTGCTGAATGAACCCAATTATTACTTGATTGCTTAAAATTAAAAGCCAAATTAAGAGTTCTGAATCTTGATAAACATTAAATGTGACTGTCTCATTTACTCGCTCTCTGGCTGAGGAAGGAAATGTGATGAAGCACATGAGGGCTTGATTAACCCCATCTGATTTACACTTGCCAGTGAAAAAGGCTCCAGCAGAAAAGCTTGGGGGGGTTGGCAGAAAACTTTGAGGGTCTTGAGTTTATTTTGTCCCTAAGGTCTTTGTAGTAATGCAGCAACACCATGCAATTGCAGTATCTCTTACACTGCCATGCATGTGCACATGTGCACATGTATATTTGTATGAGTTGCTTCTAAAAAGCTCTGGAGTCCAGGAATATTTCTCTTTGGAAATGTAACTGTTTTCATGGGTTGTGTAGTCAAAAGGTGGAAATAAACCAGTATTTTATGAGTTCCAGAATAAAAAGCAGCAATTCATTTCACCAGTGAGCATTTCACCAGAGAATGGTGACAAGTTGTTGTGGTTTAAAGTGCACGGTAATGAATTCACCAGGGAACGAGAGTAAAGTAAATATATTTTGTAAAGGATCAACTAAGGGCTGCAGTCTCTTTTTGTTTGGCCATTTTCCTCTCTTTCCCACTCATCTGTGGATCTTATCTCTGCAGAGCAAATAAGGCTGCATCACTGTTCTTGAATGGTACATGCTTGGCTAATGGAGCGGAGCAATGGCATTATGCACTGGTAGTCTCTGTCTCTCTCACAAAATTTTCCCAGCTCTGGACACTCATCTCATGTCTGAACGAGTCCATGCATTAATCTATGCTCACTTCACTGAATTCTTCCCATAATTAGCTGTGATGCCCATCAAAGCGGAGGTGGGAAAGCCATTGAGTGTTTAAGTAAGTAGGGTTTGTGTGGTGCTATATACCGAACTTATCTAACTTAAGATTTTAAGCATCAATTCAAATCTGTTACTTAGTAATGAGTGGAAAAAGGCTAGGAGTGTCTTCACTGCATTCTGAAATACGGATCCAAGAACTGCCTTTTTCCTGCTACTCCTGTGCCACCACTGGTTCCTGAATAAGCCTGATCAACTGATTGTAATCGATGCCTAAGTATGGAATGGGAAGCTGAAATGAATCCCAATTCAAGTGATGGTGACTTGGATAGGGTATAGTACTGCAATTAATCACTTACAACTCAATGCAACTCATACATTCCAGCAGTAAGAGGGCAGCACGTCAAAAAGGGCTTCTTATATTAACTAACGTCTTCTCTCCTGTCTTTATCATTACAGTTCATGCTTGGTCCTTGGTATTAGTGGCATGTCCGCCGTGGAAACAAGTGCCCAAGCAATTTCTAAGTATTTTTGAAGCACTGGGAATCCAGCACAAGAATAGTGTGATATCATCTGCAGCTTTTCTTCAGGATGTTTGAAATTCCCATTATCTCATATGCATACATATTTAAATTCTACACGCTTCCTTTTAGGAGTAGACTGCCAGTGGTTTGAAGTACCCATAAAACTGCTGGAAAGTGGCAGTGCCAATTAATCTGTTGACAGATTTGCTTGTTTAAATATTAACAGAACGTTAAGAAAATATTGGCTGCTGCACTGAGATCCCTTTGGAGCTCCCTCCTTTGAAGTGCTGAGCGTTTCCAGACATTGAACATGTCCTGGACACTGCAGGGTGGGAAGGGTGTCATAAATCGTCAGTCCCTTTTTCCCCACAGCTGCCAAACACACCATAAATATCATCTGCTCCTGTGAAAAAGAAAAGATTTGTTAAAGCTAATGCAGATTGTAAACCACCTACAACAATAACCACTTGGGTTGTGAGTTTGTGGAGGGTATAGTAGGGAAGGGCTTTGCCTCTGACTGCTTCACATAGGCAGTACAGTAAGAAATGAAAGTGGGGTGCTGAATTCATCAGTCTGCTCAGTTGGTGACATGGGAAATCCTGGTAAAGCCTCTGCATAGGAAGGCAATTTTGATGCAAAATCAAGATGGGCTTGGTGCGATATGATCCATGAGGGCTGTGCTGGGGTGAATATGGCTTCCTCAGTGCTCATGGGTGCTATGAGTTAGAAACAGGAGGTTAGTGGAAGCCAGGGTAGAAGGCAGGTCTAGCTCAGTACTGTCCATAAATAAAGACATGTGGTACACAAAGCAAACTGAGACAATTTGGGTTGTTCAGCCTGGAGAAGAGAAGGCTCCTGAAGGGGAGATCTTGGAGCAGCTTCCAGTGTCTGAAGGGGCTGACAAGAAAACTGGAGAGAGGCTACGGACAAGGGCCTGTAGGGACAGGCCAAGGGGAATGGCTTTAACCTGAAAGAGGGGAGACTGAGCTGAGCTTTTAGGCAGAAGCTCTTCCCTGTGAGGGTGCTGAGGTGCTGGCACAGGGTGCCCAGAGAAGCTGTGGCTGCCCCATCCCTGGCAGTGTTCAAGGCCAGCTTGGACACAGGGCCTTGGAGCAACCTGCTCTAGTGGAAGGTGTCCCTGCCTGTGGCAGGGGTTGGGACTGGATGAGCTTTGAGGTCCCTTTCAAACCAAACCATTCTGTGATTCTATGATTCTTTGCTTTTGATTTCCTTGGCCAAATACATGTACTTCAGAGAAGACCTGGAGCATGCAGACAGTGTGAATTTGAGCATCAAATTGAGAGAGCAACAGCATGACAGTAAAGATGCCTCCTGCTCTGTGGTTTCAGTCTGCTACTTTTTCCATTTCCTTTTCCCATTCAAACATATTCCTGGTTCTAATCATTTTCTTGTCATTTCATCCTTTTACCTTCCAATTGGTTTAATATCTCAGAACCCATCCATCACACTTCAATTTGGTCTTCTACTGTTGCTGGAAGCTTCCCAATTTAATTTCTATTATTCTAACACATTACATAATAGTATGAACATAATTTATTGACTCCTATCTGCACATACTTTTTTATTTAATGAAGGTTGTGATAAAGACTTCTTCAAAGATTTTAAAGTATTCTTACAGTAACCTTACTGCCCTTCAGTTATAATAATAATGACTTCCTGACTTTTCCTTTGCTACAGGTTCACTTCTAAAAGTTGGTTATTCATTTCAGCAGTACATTGCTGATCTTTCTATCCAACTTTAACTGAATGAGGATTACTTTTTTTAATGATAATTATGAATATAACGACTCAGGAAAGACAGATTGATAGCAAGAAGTCTGCTCTGGAATTTGAATTCTTCAATTTTATAAGGGTTTAAAGGACAAGCGCTGTGAGCTCTCCTTGTCTGGAATGTTGCTTATAGGAATCAACATGGACAAAAGTTCAGTATTGCTCCACAGTTCACTTCTTGTGCCTGCTCCTCTATTCAGAATGAATTGTGAGCTGAAACAAAACTGGAACATTTTATGTCAGTAAAAAGGCACAGAATAGCCATTGTAAAAGAGGTGACTACAGCTTGACATAAAGACTGCCTTCAGTCATGGATCGCTCATGTCACAGTCAAGAAGGAGCATTCAGGTCTTTTGGGTCCTCGTTGCTTCCACTGTATAGACATTCCTCTTAATCTGAAAATTCCATTTGTTTTGTTTCCTTTAAAAATAAGTCATTGGATATGGTTTCTGATTTGAGATTAAATGAAAGGGGAGTAGATAGTGAGAGTGAAAAGGCTCACTAAACCAAGAAAATGTGTAGGTTTCTACGGAATAAAAGCCAATTTGCCTCAAAAAATTCTATAATAAGGTATTGATTACGGTTTTTCGTGGGAGATTACTATTGAGTCAGGGACAACTTCAGTAAATAATGCCAAAGATCAAAAATTCTCATTCTTGAGTTTCACAGTCAAGGGTGATAATTACAGTTTGGAGTAGTATAATGAGTTTAATAGCTCCTCTTAGAGAAATATCAGCCATGGGAGTAACTTATGTTCTTCCCTGGGCAGACAAGTTTTGAGTATTAAAAGAAAATAATACTGGGTGACATAAAACCTCATGCAATTTCCTTATTTTTTTCTTTTTCCTTATAGAATCATAGAATAGTTAGGTTCGGAAAGCACCTTAAGATCATCCAGTTCCAACCCCCCTGCCATGGGCCGGGACACCTCACACTAAACCATATCACCCAAGGCCTCGTCCAACCTGGTCTTGAACACTGCCAGGGATGGAGCATTCACAACCTCCCTGGGCAACCCATTCCAGTGCCTCACCATCCTAACATGTGTTTACCCATGTTATTATTGTATTATTTTCATTCAGTTTTGCTGTGCTCTGGTTTTCTGCTGCAAAGGGAAGTGTTATAATGGTGACTGCTTGACAAGCTGTGCTCAAACACACTGTGGGTCCTTTGATGTCAAGGTGGGGGTTCTTGATGCCTCTGGTTATTTTGGCTCATGTCCTTTCAGTTTGTAGGGAGCATGTTGTCCTGGGTTCAGCAGTAGCAGTCGTTTTTCTCCTTCTTAGTAGCTGGTGCAGTGCAGTACTTTTGGCTTTCAGCCTGGGAACAGCGCTGGTAACACCGATGTTTTTAGTTGTTGCTCAGTAATGTTTACTCTGATCAAGGACTTTGTGAGCCTCATGCTCTGCCAAGGAGGAGGGGAAGCTGGGAGGAGGCAGAGACAGGACACCTGACCCAAACTGACCAAAGAGGTATTCCATACCGCAGCAACTCATGTCTGGTATATAAACTGGGGGCATTTACCCAGAAGGATAAGATCGCTGCTCGGGTCAGGCTGGTGGGTGGTGAGCGTTTGTATTCTCTTCCCTTGTTATGTCCCTTATCATCATTGTTATTATTGGTGGCAGCAGCAGTGGTTTGTGTTACACCTTAGTTACTGGACTGTTCTTATCTCAGCCCATGGGAGTTACATTCTTTTGATTCTCCTCCCCATCCCTCCAGGAGCAGGGGGAGGGTAGTGAGCAAGCAGCTGTGTGGTTCTGGGTTGCTGGCTGGGTTTAAACCATGATACGTGTAAACCTGACAATGTGTCTGTGGGAACAAAATGCAAGGTAACTGCAAAAGGAATACTTTCTCTATTAACGCATACATATGGCTGGCAGGGTCTCATTTTTCCATTAAGACTGTGCCTGTTTGACTGTAAATTGCTATTACATCTCTATACACAGCTGTCTTATGCCATTTGAGATGATTCTGAGCATGTCTTTTGGCCTCCAGGTGCTTCTGCAGAAGGGCTTGGATCATCATTAGGTTTTCTGCCACATCTCTCAGCCCTGTGCAGTCCTTTGCACACTGAAGTGCTTCACATTTCTTATGTTTGGGCAATTGAATTGCACCCAATGGCAAAATCTTGCACAAAAGAAGAGTGAAGTTGTACAAGTTAATCACAAAGGGCTTGTGCTGCAGTGCAATGGTGAGAGTGAGGACACAGGCAGGTTTCATACCTAGCACATCCAGGATGCTTCTACTTAACTAACTTAGTGCAGAGGCAATCTGCAGGCTGTTACAGCTCCAAGTATAGCAGATAGCATGTGCTATTTGCATGGTGAATGTTGCATATCAGCAAGAGAGGAATCAACTAGGAAATGTAAAATAACAATTCATAAAGGTGGATGCTATGTTTAAAGGGAGCTGTGGTCTTTGGATACTTCGGGTGTCAACACTTGCTGTCTAAGCAGCAATACACCACATTTCTATTCACCTGAGTAATTAATACAGAAAGTCTACTACTGAGTTGGTTTTACGGCCCTGGAAAAGAGAAGCAGCAAACAGCAGGGGGAGAGAAACAACAGCATCTGCATAAGGAAAAAACTCCTATAGTCTTCACCAGTGATGTGGAGGAGGACTCAGCTTCCTTCCCTACTATCCCATCTGGGTGAAGAGAAGTCTTGTCACCAAGTCCATAGGCACATGCCTTACAAAGCACATATACGTCATATGGCTCACCTCAAGTTTCTGCCCTTATTACTAAGTGCAGTGCACAGCTAACACTGCCAAGGATATACACAGGGGTGGCTGATGAAGGTTGACGTACCCATGCACCAATTTCCATGGGCTAGATATTTTGCGTCAGACAAAAGTGCCCATGTTGCCTGGATTGCTCTATGTTATAGAGTTTATAACCACACAATTATATTGGATACACTGGGACTTCTTCTGTAAGAAAGCTCTGGAGCTCAGTTTAAGTCTGCACTGGTTTTGAGAACTGGAGTGATAGTCTTGCTGTACATGCTTTTAGCTCACAAGTTACCTCTAATCTTTGGGCCATGAGTAGTAAGTGTGGACCTTCCAATATGTGTTAACAAGCACTGGAGTTCTTGCTATGACCTTACTAAACTGGTTTTGGTATATTTAATAAAGTTGGGGGTTAATTCTCCTCTGAAATCTTTTATTATGGCACCAGTATGGAATTCTCACTATTTGAAAGGACAACTTGGCCAGCTTTTCGGTACCTTCTGTGGAAAGAGTGTTATATCACATATAACAGCCTGATTCAGAGGAGTATCTTCAAAACCAGAGGTATTAGGCCAAGCAAGGAAAAGAAAAATCAGGGTATTTATTAAATCAATAAAAATTCCAAGGTATTGCTCTTGAGCAGAACATTCCTCTTCCATCAAGCATTTCTTGCTTCCCCTTTCTTTTGCAAAGGTACTAAACCCAGTCACGCAAGAGTTACAGTGAAATACGGTTTTGAAATATAGTCTTCTCAGCATGGAAATCTCCCACTCTTTTTTTACCATATGTATTTTTGCTGTTTTTGTAGTGCCAAGAGCAGTTAACAAATATGAAACAAGGATAATGAGCCGTATCTTTTGCAAACAGGGAGTTGTGATCTGCTCTTGCCAGTGCAATGGACCTCGACATGCTTTGCCCAGTAGTGGCACCCTATGGCTGAATAGTATCATTGCTGGAAACCAATGCCACTGGAGAAAACAGGGTCTTTAGAACAGAAAGTTTTGGATTAATTAGAAGCTCTATAATAAGTCAAACAATTAAACCAGAAGAATCTTTATCCAGAGTAAACACCTGAAAAAGCAGTGTGCAATTGTAGCTCATCATCAAACAATGGCAAATACAGATGGTGATTTCCCATCAGGAAAACAGAACAAATGGTACAAATACACTTTCAGAGCCAAAGCTACAGATAAATGTCACTCAGGGAGCAGTTGGTTTAAGAACAGAATTTAGTCAATGTTAGGTCCTGAGAGCAAGAAGAAAAACCCCATGATTTTCATTCTCACTTTATTGTGCAGTTAAGACAAGAATTGTCTTAACCAGTTTCATCTGTAAGTTCTTCATTTACAGGATTTACAACATGGGTTCCTTGTGCTGGGCCACTGAAAGGAGGGTTTGCTGCCTATGTCTAATCCAGCCTGGCAGAGAGATGTGGAAGGCTGCCCATTATTTTGCATTTTAGGATCTAAGACTGGAACTGCAGACATTTTGGTGGGGTGCAACATAATTCTTAATGCTAGAACTTGAGGAAATGTAGGTGTCATGTCCTAGATATAAATTAATGATCTCATTTTTAAGCTGGAAATACATAAAATCTGCGTTAAACAGCAGTGTCTGATGAACTTGTTCTCATTCACAGAGAGTGGTCAAACACTGGAGCTTGTTACCCAGAGAGGTTTGGAAGTTTTCATCCTTATGAAATTCAAATGCAATGTCAGAATATGGTCCTGAGCACCCTCCTTTAGCTAAACGTGATTTGAGGTGGTTGGACTAGCTAATCTTCAGAGGACCCTATCAACCTTAGCAACTCTGTCACACTATGAAGTCATTTATCTTCCTCCTCCTTCATCTTTCTAATGAGGATGCTAATCCCCTGCCTTATAGAGGGATGTGATGATGGGGAAATAAGAGGGTTCTCTGAAAGCAGGATGCATGCAGGGATGCTGACAATGAAAGTAACTTCCCTATACTTCTGAGCACATCAGCAATACTCATTTGGCTTGTTTTTGTTCTCACTTTCATGGGTAGAATAACGATGGACTTGCTCTGTCAAAGCCAGCTGCTCTGTCCCACTGTTAGCTAAGGAACAGTGATGTTTATTAAATTCTTTCTACTTTCTGCTTGCTTTAGTCTGGGAATTCTCAGCTTCATCATCAGAATTATTGGAACCCACCTTAATAACAACCCCATTTAATGACTGATATAGTGTTCAAGGAGCCTTATAAGCATGGCGAAAGTTGAGTTTACTGAGCACTGAACAGCAGCATAAAGGTGGTGATCGTCTTAATACTATATAGTAGCTCATCAGGATTAATGTTATTATGACAAATACTGGACAAATTAATGGGCATCAGACTGTTGGAATTTGAAATTATTATCTTCCTGAGTGAAATCTCTTCACATTACCATGTAAAGAGATAAATATACCAGCTCTGAGTAAGCCAACTGCTGTGTTATTGAGAGTAGTCTTGTATGGGTAGGTGATGAAGTAGATGGTTCTTCCAGTTTTGGGAACATGGAGTTCTCTTCTTGCTCATGTTTACTTTCTCACATTTTGCAGTCCTAGACATGATGCTATAAATGCCATCTGGTTTTGTCAGTTTGTTTTTATTATCCCATCTCTGGAGGAAAGAAAAGCTCCCTTTGTTAAGCAATGCCCAAACCTCTTATGGCACTCTTCCTCCCTCCATTCATTGCAAGTCAAATGGAAGATGCAGCAGTACAAAGGTTACCAGACACTGACCAGTCTGCTATTTTATCAAGTTTTGTTGCTTCACTACCCTTACAATTAAAAGTCTTAACTTCATTTCCCTCTGAACTTGCCAATTGTAACCTCCTAGCTATTTGGTAGATGTTCTTCCCTATCCATGCATTACTGGAAACAACTAGAAAGAGATATAGGAAACCAAATGATCCTTTGGCTACCTGGTACAACCATTTTTAAATTCTTAGTGTTCTGCCAACAAAAACCGTTCAAACCAACTTCCTAGTCTATTGGTGAGAGTGATTTCAGATACATGCTGCTGTGAAAAACCTCGGGCTCTTCTTGAGCAGCTCCATTTCAACCCTTGTATGCCTGAAGATTGAGAGATGGAGAGGATGTCTCATACAAAATCCTTTTCTAAGTGTCCAGAAGAAGGAAAGGGGTCATTCAGAAGCTAGAAATACCTGATGTTTCAATGACAGAGAGAATAATAGTCGATTCTTGAAGATGGCCTGAGTACAACACACAATGTAGAGTACTGGGTAATGGCATGCATCCGGATGAAATGAAGACTATCTTTCAGCTCACTTCCACTGCTTACCCCATCTTCATCGGCTTACCCATATAGACTTCAGGCAATGCTGGTCTTGCATCACTTGCTGATTTAATAGCCACCCTGCTGAAATTAGCAGCACCAGACAACTTCATGGAAGGACCGGAGACTACTTTGCTAAGTGTTATATGCAAATACCATGACTGTCTCTGTTAAAATGCTCACTTTGTCCAGCTTTGATGTGTGTGTGTAGGGGTTTGCATCTGTGAACCTAAGCGTGGAATGCAAATTCTCTGTGGGATATCATCTTCACTCAGCAAAGCAGCATGTCTCCCAGATACTCTGCAGCAGCACAGGAGGATGCAGCTGAGGTTTGGATAGCTCACTTGGAGTCAAATAGTACATTCCTCCAAAAGCCTGCTATTTCACATGAACGCTTTTGGTAACTAAAAGGGTGTGAAAGCTTTCTTATAATACCAATAAGCATCAGTATTTTTCAAAAGTTCAATTTCAAAAAAAAAGCTTTTTTTAAAAATTTTAATCTCTGAAATTAAACTTGTTCTATTTTTTTTAATAGTGTATTTTTTTAAAGTTGAAAGAGTAAATGAAGACCATCGTGCCCAGTCCTGAGTGATTAAAGCTGCAGGACACCCTCCTCATAATAACTCTTCACAGCCATCTGAAAAGGTTCCATCCCTGCTACATTTTTCTGGTGCCTAACTGCAGTTTTGTTGTTCTTTCAACAATCTGCTCCTTGATTTATTAAAAGAATTCTCCCTTTTCCCTGCACATGAAACAGGGGAAGTTCAGGTTGGATATAAGGAAGAAGTTCTTTACTGTGAGGGTGCTGAGGCACTGGCACATGCTGCCCAAAGAAGTGGTGAATGCTCCGTCCCTGGCGATGTTCAAGGCCAGGGTGGACAGAGCCTTGCACAACATGGTCTAGAGTGAGGCCTCCCTGCCCATGGCAAGCGATTGGAACTGGATGATCTTTAGGTCATTTCCAACCCTAATTATTCTATGATTCTATGAAATGAGTTTTTCAGTCTCTTCAGAGTCTGTGGTTTGAGGATCCTGTTATTCGTTCTTGTGGCATCCACAATTTCTTGGTGATTATACTACAGTACCAAACATATGTCTCTATTTTCACTGGCAGTTAAAATAAAACACTTGCAGCCCACTGTGACTTAGTCTTCTTGATTCTAACAACATAAAGGTTAAAAACTTGCTTTACCAGGAGGTTTTGGAGTGAGATTGGCTAACATTTTTCAGCTCATTAATATCTTCCAGTAGCAATTGGTAAAAAGCCATAAATGTGAAGTGATGACAGGATCTGCAAACCAAAGAGCAGTGCAAACAAAAGGCACTAATAATCTTTACATGGTGGGATTGCTTTTTGCATAGGAGTATTGGCACAGCAGCAGCAACCAGAACAAAGTGCTTCACAGCCAAATCAGAGCATGTCCCAGTCCCCACCAATAACCTGAGAGTTCTCCAAGCTCATTTCTGTGCATTAAACTCACCGCTCTGTCACAAACATATGAATAATGCATTGGTTCAGCAATGAAGTTGGCAAGCTGAGACTCAACAGGACTGGATTTCTTTCTTCTTCCCTTCCAGAGATCAGAAGCATCAAACACAGCTTTGTGGGAGATACTGATAATAGAAACGGTGGGCAGAAATGATTTGCTCTTCACATGTCACTCTCAGGATACAGTATAAAAAATCCCAGGAATAACAAGCCACCCAGGGAATTGGGGTATCTGAGGAAACGTGGTTCCCTGGATGAGAGCCCTTCTAAGAAAGATCTTTACCTGATTACTTCTTGATCAAAAGGAGCTACTGCAAAAATAGCATGTTCTGAGTACTTATTCATGCTTTTGCTTTCCTGTCTTCCAGACAATAAGAGAAAACAAAGCTGGAAGGGACTGAGAAAAAGCACAGGATCAACTATTCTGTATTATTCCATGATGGATGTTTTGAGAACATGCAGAGTTTGTGAACATGCATGGAAAATGTCCCATCTGTGTGCTATCGATCCCAGACTTCCTCTATGCTCCTATTAGAAGGGTGGCTTTTGGGGGCTTGATTTTTGTTTCTTCTGTCGATCTATCTATCTATCTATCTATCTATCTATCTATCTATCTATCTATCTATCTATCTATCTATCTATCTATCTATCTATCTATCTATCTATCTACTTTTCCCAGTGCCAAGCCTAAAGTTCCAAGGCACAATGTCTTGTAGAAATACTCATTAGGAGTATCCTCTTTAGAGATGTGGTGGAGTTGCAAAGCTAATGTCCAAGAGGGATCGGGCGACTGTGGCTGGGCACTCAATGTATACTTCTTCTGTTTGTAAGTTTTGAAAGACACTGAAGAAAGAGGGAACCTCTGTTCTAGTATCTTGGCAAGTATATTGAGTGCATTGTACCCCATCCACTGCACCCCAGCTCCTGATGGGCATGACAAGGGTTTGTGCTGTCCAGCACAGTCCTTAGCACTGATTTGAAAGCAGCAGAGATGGGGGGGGCAAAAGACCAAATCCAGAGAGACTTCGCAGTCAGAAGGAGGATACTTTGGCTACACATGGTGTGTTGGATGGCAATAAACAGCTATGTTTAGGTAGCAGACTCTCATCATACACATCCATTTCAGGAAGAACTGAGTTGCTTACTTGGCTTATTTGATATTGCCATGAGGATGATCAGGGGCTGGAGCACCTCCCGCATGAAGATAGGCTGAGAAAGTTGGGGCTGCTCAGCCTGGAGAAGAGAAGGCTGCGTGGAGACCTCATAGCAGCCTTCCAGTATCTGAAGGGGGGCTATAGGGATGCTGGGGAGGGACTCTTCATTAGAGACTGTAGTGATAGGACAAGGGGTGATGGGTTAAAACTGAAACAGGGGAAGTTTAGATTGGATATGAGGAAGAAGTTCTTTACTGTGAGGGTGGTGAGGCACTGGAATGGGTTGCCCAGGGAGGTTGTGAATGCTCCATCCCTGGCAGTGCTCAAGGCTGGGTTGGGCAGAGCCTTGGGTGATATGGTCTAATGTGAAGTGTCCCTGCCCCTGGCAAGGGGGTTGGAACTGGATGATGTTATGGTCCTTTCCAACCCTAACTATTCTATGGTTCTATGATATTTGCCACTGGTATCATTTACTAGACAGCACTATGTAGATGGTATCATTTAAGTGCTGAAATATGAAACTGAATCCCACCCTTGGACAACAAAAAGCTTTAAAATTCACATATGGAATATTTTTCTAAATGCATCTTTAGGTGTAAAATGTCAAAGTTTTTTGAAAAGTGATGATGTTGACAAAATTTCATTATTAAAACATGAAAAACTGAGCATCCTAGAAATAATGCAACAGCTCAGTTTCTCATTTCAGAAAACCTTGGGCATTGCTATTCCTGACTTTAATTGTCTTAAGCAGTCCTATATGACTCCTCTTGTCAGCTGGTGGCTTCAGTAGAGTTCTGTTACATGTAATTATTTCCTGAGCAGCCTGACCCTTAAATGGAACTTGGGTTAATGAACTTAACATGATCTCCTGACTGTGTTATATGAACTGGAATTAATGATCAAGGTGGACTGAACACACAGATTTCTGATAAATAGATATTACTGATTTCTGCAATTACCAGTTAGGACGCTGGGAATGAATGGTCACTAAAAGTTCAGGTTGCCAGTGATGACCAGCCTAAATTCTAATTACCAGTACAGTTAGAAAGCCAATTGCCTATTTAGAATACCAATGTATGTTTATATGATTTTACATTTTAATTTAAAAAGCATAACCAAATCTTAATTTTAAAAAGAGTGGTTTTCCCTCTATATAGGCTGAATTTCAGTAATGAAATTAGCTAGAAATATTCCAATGCATCAAAGCAAAATGGAATGCCTTGATTGAGCTAAACCAATTAAGAAACGTTTTAGGCAATTAAATTCTGTGAGAAATGTCAAAAATCGGCTTTGTTTCATTTCAGTACAACAAATCTATTCTGAAGACATCATAATTTTCACAGAATGGAGACCTCAAGTTTCTATGAGCTTCACATTTATTGTTATTGGGTTTTAGACTCCTGTGAAAATGACTTCACATGTTTACTCCAATACAGCAACTGTGAAATAAACATATTTCTTTCAACCTGTGATTAGTTTGGCTTGGGCTTGAACGTGTCTGATGGCTATTTCCCTTTCCCCTTTTTATTTTTAATTATATTTATTATTGGGTTTTAAATTAGTCTTTGAGCTCTGAGCATCTGCTCTCCTTCGGTGTACGCAGGCAGCTCGTAGGTCCACACTCACGCCAAAAGGAGACTCAAGCAGATATAGTATTTCAGCCACAAGCACAGGAAGGTGATGTGATTCAGGCAGCCAGGTAGGGGTGTGAAAGCCTTGAAATAAGGGTACTCATCTTGACTTCTCCATCTGCCCCATCTGGGACAAGACAGTGGCCCTTTTAACCATTCCAGATCTGTGGATTGCCAGCATCTCTCTGCTCTCTGCTTGTAAATCCAAAATGAAGAGATTGTTTCTCTTGTAAAAAATATCCATCTCCAAGCACTGCTGTTTTTGTCAATCTGAATCTGATGCAGAAAATGAACTTATTTTTGCCTTTACATTAAGGCTGATGAACTTCAGTAATATGGTATATTACAGAAATCTCACAACTATATTATGTTACTGAGTTGGCATTTAATAAACAAGCAAAATGTGAATCTTCTGATTACTGTTAATCTTCTCCTCCTGTGAATAACAAGTTCTTTAAACAAGGACAAAGAAATTCTGAGTGTTAATCACTGAAGGCTGTTAAAAAAACAATCACTGCTGGATCTTCAATAAACTACTTCCTAGTCTGGAGCAAAATTGAGTTCAGGATATGCTGGAAAAGAAATTCCTCATGTCTCTTAATGTTAAAGAGGGCAATGCAGACCTGTTCAATAGAAAACATAATGCTTGGATAAACATTCCTAGCTGTTTCTGAATTAACAACAAGGAACTCCAGGTAAAAGCTGTAGACAGCTATTCTAAAGGAGCAAAGAGTAGGATGTTTTTGAGGGAATTTATTCCAAAGACAGGTGACTTTGATAAAGAAATAGCCTTTAACTGAAACTGATTCTAACATCTTCTTCTCCAGAAATGTATTCAAGCATACATTTTGCTCTAAGCATGCAAACATTGCCACTGAAGTCACTGAAAATGACCCTAAAGATAAGCCAAACCATGCTGAATTGGGTTTCTTCTCTGTTTTAAAAACATGGTTCTTAAGTAGTTAACAGTGCTATTTCTGTAGCATCTCTTTTGCTAAGATAGACTAATAAACATGACATTTTTAATGTAGAATTTGCATAATGCCTCTGTTAATTTGTTATTTTCATTATGGCAACAGAATGAAAACGACATATTACCCCCATAAAAAATATACAGCAGTTCTAATCCCTGTAGTCATTATACTGTTAAGTGAATTGCATCTTTTGCATGGTCATTATTATTATTTATAAAGCCTCTTGAAAATTGCTCAGTGCAATGCAATGGAAAAGTTTCCTGATTTATCAAGGAAAGAATAAAGTGCTAAAATGAAGGAGAAAGTCAAGAGGAAGGGGAATTGGGAGCCAAAACACAAACTAAAGAATATGCTCCGATGAGGAACAATGGAAGGGCTTGTTTAGAAATGAGATTTTCTTTAACAGCCATTTGCTCTCTGGATGTGGCATCTACTAAATTTAACCCAGTTTTGTCAGTTGCCTCACATACATATGTTAAAGGTTAAACCATTGTCTTATGACATCCCAATGCAAAAGAATTATGCAGTGTGACCATTACAGGGAGAAAGGAGTAGGTTTTATGTATGGAGAGCTGTGGAGGAAGGTGGCCTAATGCCTACAGTGCTGTCCGGCAGGGACCCCCATTCAGTTCTCTGCTGTTTCTTACCTGGCCTTAGAAAAGCCATGTTGCATTCCTACTTGCCAGCTATGTCACATAGCTTGTGTGTCTCAAAGGGAATAAAAATGCATAACAGACAACTAAGAAATAACATTCCTGGATAGAAAATCCATAGTTTCACTTGGGTTATATAATCAAGGTCAGCGGGAATTTTATTTTAGCTATATTTATGTGTCTATGTGTGGATATTTAGCACCATTAACAGTGCACTAAGTTTTAACATGGCTCTGTATGAGGATGGTAGAAACGATATAGGTTTAATGGAAGACTCATACCTTCTGAGTGGCAGCCGGAGGCTGAAACCCAGGGCATCTCAAGGCTTCTGTGTAGGCAGCTGATAGATTTCCAGGCTCTGTTGAGAGTATTGGCTAGATCTTCAGGAGCTACAATGGGTGTTTGGGTGCATATTAGTATTCTGATACCTGCAACACTGTAGGTGTTATGATCTTGAATCGGGGTACAATTCAGTAAATAGAGGAACTAAGCAGCCTTTTAGAAACCTCAGTGCATCTGAGACTTTTGTTCAAGGTCAATACACAAAGTACAGAAGCACCATGTCATTTTGGACCAGGAGCTTACATCTAGGACTGTTATGTGTATGTCATCTCAAATGGCACCAGGTGATTGTGAGTGAGAAATCAGGTTGGTCCTTATGGGTTTACTCTGCTTTTGCTCTGTTATAGTCTTGTCTCTGATTTGCTGTAAGGAAAGAGAGTGGCATGAATGAAGGATGCTTTGTGGACAATGAGTAATCATTGCCTGTGTTCTGCAGAGAGAAACTGAGGCAAAGGAATGTCTAAAATGTGTTAGTACACCGAGCTAGTAAAAGTGTCAAAGACTCCAGGGAGTGGCAGTTAGTGTAGTCCTCAGTAAGGAAAGAATGGCAATATTAAGAGGAAAACTATGGGAAGGATGGGGTCAGTTACCATAATGCTAATTGAGAGTATTCCTTGCCAATATTTCACGTGAAAAACTGATAGAAGCAGAAGAAATGTATGAAAGAAGGGTGGGAATAATCTGTTCTCCATGTTCCTAATGAGCAGGTCATGGAATAAGAAGTCTAACTACAACAAGGGAGTTCTGGGTTAGGCACTGGGAAAGAAAATTCTGACAATAAGGGTTGAGATATGCTGGACTAAATTGCCCGAGTTAAATGTGGACTCTGTCCCAGAAGGGTTAATAAAGGAGATAGGTAAACATCTGGAAAGAATGACCTTCAGATAGGGAATTAGGTGGCTGCCTGATTTCTTAATGTCCTGCCAGCCCTAATTTTTGACAGTTCAGTGCTAAATTACCACTAGTAATATCTAGACAGACAGGTAGAGAAGGCCACCAGTGACTCTCTTCTTCCCACCCTTCCTTTCCACACTCTCACAGTTCCTTGGTGCCAAACTTTCATTGGTTTAAGTTCTATTTGCTGTTCTATAATGCACATCACTCCTTTTCCCTCTCTCTTCCTTTAAAATTCATCCATCACCACTGTATCTAAATGTCTCTCATCTATAAAGATCATCGGTGATTACATATCCCTTATAGCCTCCTTTGTCTGCTCCCCTCCCTGCACAGTCACACACTGCCTACTGAATAGCGCCATCGATTACCTTAGTGATAGGACAAGGGGTAATGGGTTAAAACTTAAACAGGGGAAGTTTAGATTGGATATAAGGGAGAAGTTCTTTACTGTGAGGGTGGTGAGGCACTGGAATGGGTTGCCCAGGGATGTTGTGAATGCTCCATCCCTGGCCGTGTTCAAGGCCAGGTTGGACAGAGCCTTGGGTGACATGGTTTAGTGTGAAGTGTCCTTGCCCATGGCAGGGGGTTGGAACTGGATGATCTTAAGGTCCTTTCCAACCCTAACTATTCTATGATTCTATGATTCTATATTCACAGCAGTGTTGCTGTTAAGGTAACACTTATTTTCTTCTGCACAGCATCACTAGCTGACTTAAGCTCTTTCTCAGAAGGAGACAAAAACTGAGCCATTCTCTCATCTCATACCACAGTGAAAATAGTTAAGTACCAGAGCAAGCTATTTCTTTATTGCTTCTGTGCTTCTGTTCCTTTAGCCACCTACACAGCTGCCAGATGATTTAAGACTGCGAGAGACAAGTTGAGATAAATCTTGCTGCAGTGATGTGAGATGCAGCCATGTGCTGCCAGGAGTTATCACACTTTCAGGATGGGAGGAGGAAGAGAGATGCAGATAACTGGACTTTGGTCATTAAGCTCACAGCTTGACTTACCTTAAAGTGCCCACAAAGGTGCAGTGACACAATAAACCTGACTTGGACTGACCTGTCTGTGGCCTGATGGTGCTGCTCAGCTGAGGAGCAGCAGCATGTGGTAGTGGGAAAAAGTACAATGGGTGTTATCTATCCTTGTAACCTAACAAGGTCAGGGCACCACTGTCGATTTCACTGACAGATATAACCCTTTGGATTTGTCACATGGTGATGACCTTGATGGTAGAAATGCCATAAGTAACTTCAGAAAAAAATGTGTGAAGAGATCTCAAAACCAGGGAGATTTAAGATAATTGTTTGGGAAAACAGAGATAGCAGGAAGGACTTTTTTAGTGTATTGTGATGGAGATTGTCAGTTTTGCATGTTTGAGTTTCTTATGATCTAGTATGAGGCATCCCTGCCCATGGCAGGGGGTTGGAACTAGATGATCTTAAGGTCCTTTCCAACCCAAACCATTCTATGATTCTATGACACAGTGGGTAAATGAGTGCTGTGCAGAAATACTGTAATAGATTTTTTTTGTCTGACAAAGATATAATGCTTTTCAACAACAGTTGTGTCACTACCCAGGGTAAAATCCTATTAACATGGAGGTACCTGGGCAATGTGTGGATATGTGGAAGGAACTGATTACCTCAGCTTAAGAAGTTATTTCTCATTAGCTAAACAAACTACACCCCAATGAATGTGAATGCATGAGCTTCACCTGCAGTGAGTGCAGAGTAAAAGTCTCAACTCAAACAGCTACCAGATGTTTCCCTTGGAACTTAGAGCTGGACAGAAATATCTTTTCATTTCATGGTGTAGGCCTAGAAGACTGCTTTTGTCAAGAAAGCTTTTGGATTGGTTCACCCTTTAATAGTTCTCATGCAGCTGTAGCAGCCATGCTCGCCGGATCCCACAGTCCTGATCTGGATTGAGGGAATTGTAGAGCAGATGACAAGAACCAAAGAATTCGGTTCAGTGTAATTACCATTACACTGGGTAATGCTGATGGGAACGGTAGGGTCTGTACTCCTACTAACTCGGGACACATGACTAAATGCATCCACTCTTTTTAGACATGTCCACACTGGAAAATGCCTAAAGTAGACCTGATGAAGGAAGTTAGAGTTCTTGAACAAGTCTTTGCACGGCATTACACAGCCTAGTCTCAGTGAGCCCTGGTGAAGCATGACGATGATGGCATTTTCTCTCGCCACAAGCACTGGGGTTTGCAACCATGAGTACATGTTTTATGCACGGCAGCATGCTATATGCATGACAGCATGCGGGTAAATGCATTCAGTAAGCCACTGTGCTTCTATTGACATTCCAGTAAAGCCCTTACGCAAGGAGGAGGCACTGATATATTCACAATATAATATCTTCCTCATCCTCAGGGCTGGTTTAGTTTAATTATTTTGACAATAAAATACCATACAGTTTCCAAAATGGTTTTTCAAGAGAAGCTGAGGAAGAGGGGACAAGACAGGCTCAACACATGAATGGGAAAGTGTGGAAGACATTGAAGGTTGATTAGAAATCAGTTCCAAAGCAATTTTATGAAAGAAAAATACTACCTTAACTGTGTGATGCATCCCACAACCACCTCCCCTCTGAGTAACTCGATCTATACACTCTTCCTTAATTGCTATAAACGGCCTTTGCTCCTTTATTTCCTAAGCTGAGCTTCATGTCTTCCAAGAGCTGGTTGTGTTTCTTTTGCTCATTATATTAACTACTGAGTTGGAAGAATTAATTAGTTAATTACGATAAAGTCTAATTACTGTTTGCAGTTGGATTAATTAACCAAATTCCAAGAGATCCCTTCTACTCCCTTGTTGTTCCAGCGTAAACAAGATGTGTCTTAAGGGGTAATGACTTGGTAAACTATTTAATAAGCAGCATCTGAAATAAACACCTTTCCAAAACTCAAACATTGGAATTTTGCCTTTGGATGTACCTTGAAAGCTTGTCCTTGAATAGGACAAATAGAAGGATGGACGAGAATATTCACATAATGGAGCTGCATAACTGATGTGAAGGTCTGACATGAACAGAAAGACAGGCTCTGTAATCGCCTAGGGCAAGGTTCACCAAAAACGTGTCCATGTCATCGTAAGTCTCTATCTTGCACCTCTTTGTCAGTCCATCTTCATTGCTGGCATGTTGGACTAGGGACGTTAGTGGTTGAGATGGGAACATGTGCTATTTTCTGTTAGCCCACCCTACATGGTATTCACCTTCAGTGAAAGAATACCACTGGTGCTAGCCCAGTCTTTACCCTCTTGCTATATAACCTTACATGCCCTCCATGGCATTCCATCTATCCCACCCTGGCAGCTGATGAGTTTAGTGGAACTAGATGGGAAAGAGAAGTCATGTGCCTGTGTCCAAGCTAGACCCTAAGAGGAGTAATAGGCGAAGGAAAGAACAACAGGGAGCAGGACACTTGGGCATTTCCCTCAAACAACTTCCAGATTTAGTCATGGGCATAATCTGAAAAGTGATCATGTTCTGTATTAGCACAAAATAAGCATAAGCACAATTGTAGGGCCAGTTACTTTGGTCATGGCAGGACTAATGGCTTATATGTGTGCATACATGTCTTTGCAGTGCCTGAACAAGATATATAACAAATTGGTCAATATGTTTAAGAATCATAGAATCATAGAACAATTAGGGTTGGAAAGGACCTTGAGATCATCCAGTTCCAACCCCCCTGCCATGGACAGGGACACCTCACACTAAACCATAAGAGATACTGGACTATATAAACTGATTACACACCAGTAAATGAACCAGTGCAAGTAAATATTTTCAGACACTGACATGCTTTGGTTTGGTCTATGGACACAGTTTAGGGGTTAGCATGGCCAGTGAGCATCTGCAACAGGTTGTTGGATGTGCTCTCACTGTTTCAGAGAGTAAAACAGCTCTTTATGGGCATGGTGACAGAGAACAGTCTGTCGTATGTTTCACTTAGCACTGCAGAAGTAGCCATTCTGTCTGTAAAGGTAGCTCCGATAAAGAGCCTTTGCCTTTGAACTGCAGACATCTTCTTCCTTTCTTAATTCCTTCATTCTCAAATGTATTGCAGCTTTTTTTGGCTGTTCAAAGAATAGAAACTGAAATATCAGTTCCCGTGCTATCTTTATCTCATAACTTTAAACTGCTGAAGGTGTGAGCGGTAGAACTCAGGAAGATAAAGCAACATTTGGTCTCATATCCACAGTTGCATCTCCTGCTGCTGAGATGTTCCAGGGTGGCAAGGAGTAAACTGAACAGGAGAGGAGACTTGTCAAACCTGTTGCTCAATATTTCTGCACTGTCTGACTGTGCTTTGACACAAGAAATATTTGATACTTGCCTGGTAGAAAAGCAGCATGTGGGAAAGTGGTTTTCAGTTTGAGATTGAGGAAACTAAATCTAAATGCCTGTGCGTATGTGTCTACCTGTACACCGGGTATCTAAGATTTCATTCTAGTCAGTGAATATTTAGTAGACACCTATGGAATAATTCAACTGATTGGGCACGAGGAGCTTGACTGAATTGCCCATAGGTGGGCAACCAGTGTGGTTTGAGTTATCCTAGGGTACCTCAAGGCATTCAAGCTTATTTGGAAGGTAAGGTTGAGGATCCATGCTCCATACCCTTTCAGAGAATCAGCTGGAGGCATTGCAAACCCTTTTGGAGAATCAGCTAGGTCATTGCAAACATCACTACTCACCTACACATGGGTATCAAACCAAGCTGTTGACATCTGGCTAAAGGGAAGCTGAGCAGTGCTTCTAAGCAGTTGGAGATTAGACCCTGAGTGCACGTGGAGTTATACACCTTTAAGTGTCTTATTCTCAGCTGGAATCCAATCCAAAATGTTGATGCCTGGAATATGACTTCATTGGGAAAGAGATTTTACTCCTAACTTGAATTTACTTCTGACTGAGGTTTAGGAAGCGGTACCCTTGGTTGGGTTTTCAGTTTGTAGCATCTGGAAGAGTCGTAGGTGTATGGTCCTTCTAAATGTCTTACAGTCATTAATTGCCTCACCTTAGTGAGCTGAAAATGCTTATATGATCCTTTGCATTGTGGTTCTCAATGATGTGGTTTGCCAGTAGATGCAGTGTGAAAGTCTAACTGTGATAGCAGTAAACACACTCTGTTGGCAGGCAGTATAGCATAAAAGAAGGGAAGACCATCTCCAGAAGGGTAACTAAATGTGTTAAGTGCACCCTGGCATAATTAAGGTCAGATACCAGAATCATAGAATGGTTTGGATTGGAAGGGACCTTCAAAGCTCATCTAGTCCAGCCCCCCTTCAATGAGCAGAGACATCTTCAACTAGATCAGGTTGCCCAGAACCACATCCAGCCTGGCCTTGAATGTCTCCAGTGAAGATGCATCAACCACCACAGAAGTGTTTTGTGATGTCACCAAACCTGTTCCAGCAAAAGCACTAATTGTACATGACGAAACAAGATACAGGAAATGACAAACCCAAGTTCTGTTGGGAGTGGGATAGCTGAATGCTTTTTTCACTGTGAAGTTCTCTTTCCACTGTCAACTCCAATCACTTCTGCTCAGCAGTACAAAGATTCAAGGCTCTCCTATAGCTGCTCTTCATATGCTACTTTCTGGCATGCTGGCTTCCTTTTTGATTCATTTTCTTTATTGTCCAGTTGAAATCTGCAAGCAAACCTTCCAGCAACACTCTGTGGAGAGAAATGTTGTCAACTGGTTAATACTATAGATTATACGATATGCAGAATTATATATATGCAGGATTATAGGATAAGTTAAAGGAGACATCTGAAAGTGAATATGAAATATGTCATTGTGTTAGGTGAAGGCTGTGAGTCACCACGCAGCTGCATACAAAATGCAGTGAAGAAACAACAGTTTTGTGGGAACTTGAATGCAAACATATGAAGGAAAATAGGAGAACATGAGAGAAACAGCAGCAGAATGGTGCTTTGTGAGGTTAATCTAAATCCTGTAAAAACCCTATGTAAATGCTTACCTGGAACGGTTATTGCCTTTTACAGAGATGGGATCTGAGACTCAGAGAGGTCAGTGATCAGTCCAACATCACACAGTGAGTCAGCAGCTGAACTGAGAGTGTCTGGAAGTTTAAGTATGGTCCCTATGGAAAAAGTAGCAATTTTCCAGACTTCAGTGGAATGAAGGTTTTTCCTTGACATCTCTCCTTGTTTCCACTTCTATATTCTGTTTGTCAGACCTTCCTTAAATTGCTCCATCTGGAAAATTCCCACAGGGAGTAAGCATCAACATAATTTACCATTCAGATGAAGAAGGCTTCTTAAATGGAGGAGGTATATGAGATAATCTGAAGTAACTAGAGTTAGCAAAACACTATACAACTGAATACAAAGTCTCTCAATAACAATTTGCAGAGCGTCTGCACCACCAAATTCATAGCTGAGCCTTTTATCAAGCTTTAAACTCAACACATAACACTCCTCTGATTTGGAGAGGTGATTTGGGCAATTTCATTCATTTGCTTTTGTGTCATGTTTTGTGAGCTAAAGATGAAGTTTTCCAGAGGGAGTTCAAAGCATTGTTGATATTTATTATTAATAAATACATGATTGTTCCCCAAATTACAGTATGTTTCACAGGTATAGAAAATACATCACTTAATAAAAATCACTAGAATGAAAAATGTCATATAGTCATTTAAAAACAAAAGCTCAGATTCTAAAATGAGGTTGAAACCTACCCATTGCTTGAGATATTTATTTAGCCTGCTCTTGGTTAAATACATGGAAGCCCTTGGATGTAGCTCTTGAAGGGCTGCAGTTGGAGACAGCACAGCTAGCTTAGAGACAGAGATCTCCTCTTTGTTGAGGAACAAGAGTGCACAAGCTGGGAACAAGGCTGGCAGCAAGGTGAACTGGGGCAGTCCCTACCCCAATAAGGGTTCAGTCCCACAGCACCCAAGCAAGAGCAGGTCTGGTAACCATAATCAGGGGTAGCCAAGTGTGAAGTGACCTCCAGATGAGTCCATAGAAATAGGGCATGTCTAAGGTCATGCCAGAAATTCAAGCAAGCGAGTTGGGTCAGGTTCAGCATGGTACATGGCCAGGCAGGGCAGACCTACATGATAGCTCAGGTAGAGATCAAGAACAAGCAACTGAGCTTCAATGCATCTCCCAGGCAAAGGAATGCTTACTTCAGTAGAGGCATCTCACAGCTCTTTCTCACAGCAGTATGACCCAGGGATACAGAGCGGCGTGTGTCAGGGTTGGCCTTGAAGGCAGGCAGTCAAACCTTGGGTAGAGGAGAGTAGGCTGCAGAGCCTCTTGGTGCTTTTGGACTGACACTCAGCAAACACTTTCAGTTAGGTGAGATGAAGACCGTAACAGATGGTTTTCTGAAAGCTACACTTTAGATACAGCGTAGTCTATAGGATAAGGGTACAAATCAAAGTCCATAACTTGACTTTAGCAGCAGAAGAGATCTGAATGGGGATTCATGCCACCTAACCTTGACATTCTATATGCCAAGTTCCTTCTCCTAATCTGGTCTGATGATGCTGCTGGCATGGATAAAGAATTTCTATGGTGGGTGTGAGTGTTAATCACACACCAAAATGCAGCTTGTTGCATAAACATCCATAAGTCTCCACCACATACAATTAGCAGAGAATTACTGTACCTGACAGATGTACCAAATGAATGGAGTAATCATTTTCTTTTGTAGAAAGATTGTTTAAATAAAGCAGATTTTGCTGCTTTGCCTGAAAAGTATGAAAATATTAACATACTAAAGGAGATAGTTAATAGATGCAGGCCACAAGGTACCTTTGGATCTATATCTCCTTTTCTGTTTTAGTAGCAATGTTTTCTCTCTGGGAATTTTTGTCTTTATTTGCTTCTGGAAATCATCCTATTCTGAAAAGAGCCCTTGGCACAAGGAGGAAAAGTCAGTTTGCTGGAATGAAGAATGAAGCTAGGCTGGCAATAAGAGTTTTCAGGGCAAGCAAATGATTGTATCATAACTGTGGGGGAAAAAATATACAAGGCATAATTTGTATGGACCTACATCTGGTACCTTCTGAGGCAACAATATAATCGAATCATGATCAGTAATTGCAAGGCTTCAAGTCAGCCCTGGCTAGGGTAGCTTTTGTGAAGCACCTGCAGGGAGTCACGGTGTACTGATAGCATTTTTTTTTCTGTAGCTGTTTTGAAAATAAAGCATTTGATATAAGGGAAATTCATCTGCATTGCAGGGCTCTTCCCTCTGCCCCCTTTCTGCTTTAGTTGTTTGCCACTGGCTGCCAGACACTTTTCTTTAAATCCCTTAGTGGCTGTGAAAGAAAACGTAGCTGCATGTGGCTTCGATGCTACCCAAAACCTGAGTTCATTCTCCATCTGTGACACAGATTCTAGGTAACATTTATCTCCCTCTGAGCATCCGCTGGTCTTTTATCCCTCCTGCATTAAATGCAAATCCCAGGGACAGGGGTCTTTCACACAGTGTGTGTGCTTGAATGTATTCCTGGGCTGCATCAAAAAGAACGTGACCAGCAAGTTGAAGGAGGTGATCCTGCCCCTCTACTCTGCTCTTGTGAGACCTCACCTGGAGTATTGTGTGCAGTTCTGGTGTGCTCAACATAAAAAGGACATGGAACTGTTGGAACAAGTCCAGAGGAGGCCACGAGGATGATCAGGGACTGGAGCACCTCCTGTATGAAGACAGGCTGAGGAAGTTGGGGCTGTTCAGCCTGGAGAAGAGAAGCTGCGTGGAGACCTCATAGCAGCCTTCCAGTATCTGAAGGGGGGCTGTAGGGATGCTGGGGAGGGACTCTTCATAAGGAACTGTAGTGACAGGACAGGGGGTAATGGGTTGAAACTTAAACAGGGGAAGTTTAGATTGGATATAAGAAGGAAATTCTCTCCTGTGAGGGTGGTGAGGCACTGGAATGGGTTGCCCAGGGAGGTTGTGAATGCTCCATCCCTGGCAGTGTTCAAGGCCAGGTTGGACGAGGCCTTGGGTGATATGCTTTAGTGTGAGGTGTCCTTGCCCACGGCAGGGGGGTTGGAACTGGATGATCTTAAGGTCCTTTCCAACTCTAACTATTCTATGATTCTATGGTTCTATGATTCTATGTAATTACGAACATAAAGCATCCAGCATAATACGTCCTCAGTCTTGGCTGGAGCCTCAAGCTGTTGTAGCCCAGCAAAAGAGGGAAAAAAGACAAATGTTTGGTTATACAGCCAAATAAATAGAGGTAGAGAAAACCACAACTAAGGAGGATGGGTAGAATAATGGGATCGGTTCAATTATGACAGGACTGAAAGAGAGGACAATTCTCTATACTGTGACCAGGACCAAAATATTTCATTCAGTCTTTAGAAAAAGAAAAATCTATTGGGAAGAATAGCAAAAATATTGAGTACCTCGGGCAGCGGCACTTGAACTATCCATCACTGCCCATTTTTAGCCATGGTTTATCAAATACCTTGAAAAATGGTGCATGTAACAGTAGTGGCTTGACAGCAGATTAGGGCTGCGCACCAATGCCAAGAGTTAACATCTTATATTTTAATATCTTCCTGCTGGTCAGTGAAATCTTGGTCTCTCAGATGAACCTGCCTAAGTGCAGGAGGGTGGCCAGTGTTCCTTAAGTTAGCAGAGAAGGACCTAGAAGGTATCACAAGGATTCAGAGGTGTCTGTGAAACATTGAGAATGATGATATTAGGTGAAACTGCTCCATCGTTCATGGCAAGGCAGTGAGTCAGCAAAGTGCTGGCTATCTGATTGCTGGCACACTTCATTTTCTCAAAGGAGGGATGTTTTCAGATGCAGCTATTAAATACATCCCAGCCCCTACTTTAAGAAGCAAAGATGCTGCTGACATGGGAAAGGGAATAGCAATGTAGGGGAAGATATTGGCAGTTGTGAAGTGGAATAACACTGGATGTCTCCCCTGTCCTTAATTTCTCTAAGCTGTACTATGAGCTTTGCACAGAGAGATTTGCAAAACCCTGTTAAGTATGGTATGGCTGGTAATATATCCCAGACCACTCCTATTCTGATCTGAGTTTAATCTGGTTGCTCAGAAATAGGAAATTCTTCCACTTTTTACAATGAAGTTAAATCCTCCCACTGTCTAAGGTAGTGCAATTGTTTGGGCCAGCTTCTGATGGATGTGATAATGTGAAAACGTAGTGGGTTAAGAGACACCTTGTACATGTGCATATGTCTTTGGTGCAGTTCTTCTGCCTTCACACTGATGTTATGAAGAGCAGAGCCCAAATCTTTCCATCTGTTAATCTATAATAAATCACACAAACCATTCAACCCAGATTTCTCATTGCTTCTATATTGATCAAACCTCATGCTACATATACTGCCAACACATTATAGAAATACTTAAAGTTTATTTAACCTCTGATTCACTAATATTGCCTAAAACCTAATTATACATTAAACCAGCTGTTCCTGTCACTTTTCTGCTCACCCAACACCCATAAAGCTGATTTATTGTTGCACCAAATTCATTATATCGCAAATAATTTTATCTTCTTTAACCTCCATAGAGACCTTCCCTACCAGCTAATATTTAACACAAATATTTTAGGAGAACTAAATTAGAAGAGGATCCCAAATCATCTTTTAAGTGTTACAAACTACTTCTTGTAAGCTTTCACTCCAAGGTAACAAGTGGGTATGAAGGAAACCTGTAGCTCCCCATTACTGTGAACTGAGACAGATTGCTTCAAAATGACCCCTTGAAAGTCAGCATGTTTAGTCTAAATTGAAAATCCTTAAATGTACTGGGGTTGCAAATTGTTCATGGCAAGGCTGCTAAATATGCAAATTTCTAATTAAAATATAGATTAATCCTCACAAATGAATACCTGCTACCCACAGAATGTTGAGCAAAAGTTTTATGTCAGTAATTAATGTTATCGCCTGTTAGCTTTATTTACATATGTATATAATTTATGCTGCTTTTCCTGTTATGTAGCAATTATTATTATTTTGTTATGGCATCACTCTAAAATAATTACTGTCCTTTTGAACCTTTCCTGTGTATTTTAGGCTTCTTGGGCTGTCTTTAATGTCAGTAAGTTAATTGAAGGTATTTTTCCATTAGTGGCTCTTGATTTCATGTGGTAGGAGGAGAGTTGAAACATTCCAAAATAAAAAAGTCAATAGTTATTATATTCAGAGTCTTCATGGATTATTTACCATTCCCAGTTTTGACTTTTTTTTAATAGGGCAGTTGAATAGAATTGAACTGTTGTATTAGAAGATTATAAAGTTCTTTCTGGATTAATGAAGTATTATAAATGTACTAGCATTCATTTCATAGGTATGAATATATATAATGACATTGTCTGTGCTTCAGGCTGGTTTTCTAAGGGAAAACATGACTTTTTGTCCTTTTGTGTATATAATGTTACCATGTAATAAATAGTATGAGATGAATTATCAGCAGCAGTGGCAACAGAAAGGAAAGGCAAACATTATTCATGAATGGGACTGCAGCAATTCAAATTGCAATTCAACAAGGGGTGCTGTTCAGTCAGAAATTCCCTGCCATCAAATACCATTACTCGGGCAGCTTTCTAGTTTATATTTGTTAAGTGCCTTTCCCAATCTGCCCTCTGAATGCAGCTGGTGGATTAATTTCCCCTCTTCAGGTATGGCTGCTTGGAGAAAGATATCAACCATCATAAATTCATAGCAAAGCTGCTCTGCTGACTTGGTTGCGTCTTGCATTCTTCCCAAGGGCCAACTCGATGCTTGTGCTAGATCCTTTCTCTGCAGGGAGCCGTTCCCTAACAACAGATGGGATAAGCAATCATTTGCCTGAGCAAATCAAGAGTGAGAATCCACTTCAGCCTTTCCCACTGGGACCAATTCCTGCTTTCTGAACACCACATGCAAAGCAAGTCCTGCCAACCGTCTGCAAGCTGCAATTACAGTCTGGGATTTGTTCTCCCACCATCATGACTCATAGAGCCTGGCCTATTCCAGTGTCCTGCTTACCGATACCATTAACTTTTATGGTATTGCGGTGGTAAATGTTTACGGCCTGTCTTTGCTGGATTAATCTTTAATGAGGTTTTCACTAACCCCAACTGCACTCTTTCTGACCAGAATCTTGCTGTAACCCATGAGGAATTACAATGCAAATTCACACCCCTCCTGACTTGAATTAGTTTTCTGAGAACAACAAACTCTGGTTGAAACGGCAACTGGTTAATTTGATATCAGCTTAGCCCCCACCCCAGAAGGAATTGACCCAGGAGAGGACAAATCGATAATGAACTATTCTATGCTGAAAATTGTTCTCCTTCTTTTAGCTTGTGATCATCTATTTAATGGGTAAAGAAATGAAAACGGAACTATTTGAGTTTATTAACAAGTATCCCACAGGGTGTTTATATCACAGTGCTTGCTGAGATCTGCAATTAAAGTAAAAAAGGAGTTCATTTCACAACAGGAGTTTGGGGCTTCTTAGTATAGTTTGGTTTGGTTAAGATTGTTTATTGCCTTCCCTACGTATGAGCTTCGTTCAAGGCTTGCTGTTATTTTAAAGTTTGCTCTTTTAGTTAAAGCAGTCTTTGGGATTTGGAGAAAGCTCATAGAAGAGTTCTTGAGGAGCTCAAAAGACCTGGATTGCCTCTTAGAGAAGAGCTTAGGGTGCAGGTTGTAATAAATAATACTGATCAAGGAGCACATTCATTGTATCTTCCTCCAGCCTTGTTGCACCACCTATTTATACTGCTTGTAAGTAACATACCACTGGACTATTGACACAATGGTGCTGGTTGACTTTCCTGTTAGGTAACAAGCAATGGGGTCTCATGCATGTTGGCGGAAAATCTAATTACTTAGAGTGTTATGCTGAGCCATTGACAGCTATATCCAATTCACATTCCAGCCTCTATTGTTCTAGTGATGGCACCCTGCTGTAGCCCTCCTTACCCATCCTAAATAACCCCTCTGGTTCTATTGTTAATGTAGGATTTACGCATGGACAGCAGACTCTGTCCTTTCTCTTCTCTTTTATGTGTTGACACTCAGCTGATAAAAATCACCATGGTTCAGTTGACTGCAATGGAACCATGCCAATTAAAAACATTTGAAGAACTGGCAAATTAAACTCCTTGAAATCTGCTTTAATGGGCTGCTCTATTCCATTCTTATTTGTTAATTTTAGCTTTATGATTAATTTCTCATAAGACCAACAGTTTTGTAGCCAAGGAATGTAGTGGAGACGGTTGTATGGATTTTTAAATACAATGAAAAAAATATGCTGCTAGCAACCATTTGATAATAAACATCCAAACAAATGATAAGAAATTCCTGTGTTGCTCGTGGTTTGTGAGACAAGTACCAGACTGCATGGGTCATTGGTCTGCCCAGAATGGCAGTTTCTGCTTATATAGGGAAGTTTCCCAAACAACTCCGAAATGTGTCTCATCCTTCACTAATGCACGGAAATCTCTTGAGTTGAATGAAGCAGCTGTTTGAAAGTCATCAGAGATTATATATAACACTTTAGGAAGCACAGAAAATAAGAAAAAAAATCATCCTTCACTATAAATTTCTAGAGATATAAGTTACCCGGAAATATCCATAATTTTGTTGATGAGAAAGCCACCAAGAGAGGTTTTTTTGAAACAAAAGAATCTTTATTATCTTATTCTACAGTAGTTTTACTGCTTATAAAAAGCATTTCACCTGGAGATCTCAGAATAAAAATGACCGAAAAATCTACTTCATTTATCAAGATACACTTTTATTGGTCTGAATGTATTGAAGCTAAGCTGGACTACTGTGAGGGTGGTGAGGCACTGGAACAGGTTGCTCTAAGAAGTGGTAAATGCTCCATCCCTGGCAGTGTTCAAGGCCAGATTGGACAGAGCCTTGGGTGACATGGTCTAGTGTGAGGTGTCGCTGCTCATGACAGGGGGTTGGAACTGTATGATCTTAGGGCCCTTTCCAATCCAAACTATTCTATGATTCTATGACTATATTCCATTTTCATAAAAGCAGCATTTCTAATTGTAAAAGCACTCGGAGCACAAGAATGGGCTCTGTTTGCAGAGAGGCAAAGGGTTCTTGCTCAAATTCAGGCAGGGCTGTGCTCCTTCTGGTGATTGATGATTAGGTATCAGCTCTTCCTATCATTGTGAAGCAGAATTCACCAAGCTTTGGATTGTTCACCCACTAATAGGGAGCGTGAGCTGGGTTTAGACCGTTGTGAGACAGGTTAGTTTTGCCCTACTGATGATATGTTGCTGCATTAGTAATCCTGCTCAGTACAAGAGGAACCACAGGTTCAGACCCCTGGTGCCTGCGCTTGGCTGAGGAGCCACTGGCACGAGGCTACCATCTGTGGGCTTATGACTGAACGCCTCTAAGAATCCCAGCTTGTTGTTGTGCTATTGCATCTTTGGTCATTTATGATTGACCCAGGAGATGACAGTCTTGTTCAGAATGCGTGGGTAAAGGTCTTCCCGAATCTTCGTTAACAAAGACAGGCCTTCCTCAAAGGAGAAGGAAAACTCCTATCTTCAAACCCAGGCTGATGGAGCTCGTCTAGCCTTGTATGGTCTTCCATCAAAGAGAAGGACACTCTTACAAACCCTACGACCTGTGGACTTTACTGTCACAGTCCTAGCTAGCTAGGCCATGGCAGTTAAACCCCAGCTGTAAAGGCTGGGGCCAGTTCTGCTCAAGCTGTGCTTCACTTAAAAAATCCATTGTGCAGGCTGGAAGGGCTTACTGTCACTTGTCTGTATGGATGGGAGAGGGTTGAAATGGTAGGTGACAAAATGCATGGGTAGCTGCAGATTCAGCCTTGCATGTGGGTGGACCAACACATGGGTCACTTGAGAGTGCTCAGGAGATGACAGTCCTGGTTGGACACTTCCTGATTGCCTAAGCACCCTTTTTTCCAACCAGATTTACATACCCCACTTGCCCTTGGTCATTGTGCCTGTAGTAAGCGTGGTTAAAGCCCTTCCCAAATCTTCGGTCGCGAAGCCAAGCCATCATCATCGTCAATGAGCTGTTCCATGGTTTGTTAGGTAGATAAACTTCCTTGTTGTTGCCTTACCCATTTCTATCCTCCCAAATGTCTGCCGACAGCATATTAATAGATTTTTAATTGAAAGGCAATATTGTCAATAAATTATTAATGATACATATTCATGAAAAAATACAGTTTTAGAGTTGTAAAGTTAGATATTGCTTTAAAGATGGGACTTACCTTTTAGATACAGGTTTTACATTTTTACAGTTCACATGTCTAACCTGGAGTTTACACAGTCTTTATATGCAGTGGGGTGAAATGGGTGCTTCTAGGCACAGTTCATCACATGTGTTTTAGAAAATAACCATAGGGTGTTTGTCTTCTGCACTAAAAAATGAGGTGAAATTACCCTGCACTTTGCCTGGCCACATGAACTTTCTCCTTTACTTGCATGCACAAATGGAATCCCTTCAGTATCCTGAGACAAAGAGCCACAGAAGCACAAAATGTAATCAGTTCTAAGTAAAATTAGGTTTGATGGCTTTGTAATGGAAAATAACTGAGGTGCTTGAAGGTAGTTGACATAGTTTTAAGTCCGTAGGACCTTAGTACAAAAAGTGTAAGAAAAACAGAATAGAAAAACAGGACCTGGGGATGGGGAGTATCTGGGACTATCAGATGTCCAGAATGGGCACAGTTAAACTAACTGATCAGTAGAAGGACAGGATTATTGCTATGTTTGTGTTGTTAATGAACCCATTAAGCTGGTGCAAACATCTACTAGGGAGTATCTGGGGCCAGCAGATGTCCAGGATGGGAGTAGTTAAACTAACTGATAAATAGGACAGGATTATTGCTATGTCTGTAATGTTAATTAAGCTGGTGCTTCAAAGACTGCCAGAAGTGATGAAGATTGTTGGAAGAAGTCAACAACTCTCAAAGACCACCACCACATTTTTGTATGCATGCGGGAAACTTTCTGGAAAAGGATGTAATCCATGTGTAGCCTGTAGCCTCATGAATATGTATGTATTCCCAGTGACTATATAAGGATGGCCTGGGTGGCAATACAGTGATACACGCTTGGAGGAGCTATCCCCCATGTCTCCTGGTGCTGCAATAAAGAATACCTGCTTGTCAACTTGACTTTGTTGGCGAGTTTGTTCCTGGAGTTTTCTCTGAAACAATCCTCACACTGCTCTTGAAGTGCAACACGTTTATGCATGGATATGAATTCAGTGCAATGTGTAATGATGTAGGAAAACTGGCGGGGGAAGGATGCAGCAGACTTTGCTCCTTCAATCACAACTGTTTGATCTGACATTTGGAAGGTAGCAACAGGCAGCAGTTAACATTTACGAGGAATTTCCTCCTTGCGCTCCTGGGGCATTAAGTGCTCATTGCTGTCTGTGTAGGAGGTGTGGAGTGTGGAAAGTGTAATTTGCAGCAAGTATTTACTGTTTCTAAAGGTTTGTTGAATGCCAAGAGATTCTTTCTGCTTTGTTCCTGGAGAGAGTTTTTCACTTGCAGAAAGATTAGCAAAATATAAGCAGAGTGATTTGTGGAGCTGGAAATTCCCTTCTCCAGGATTATGATGCTGTCCTAATCTGGTTAACCAGAAATCACATGAAACCTTATTGGAGTCTGATGCTTTTTTGTTGACATGTTTTGCACTGAAAATTCCCGTTTGACAGTTGTCTACATGTGAGACTTTATTCCTATGTCTTCCATCTGTCACTGAGACTGAAGTCTTATACAGAACTCTGTTGCTTTACAGGAATAAAGACAGCAGAACATCAGGTTGTAGCTTCGGTTTCTTCTTATGATTGTGTTTTTCTGGAAGTGTCTTCTCCATGTTCCCAACATGGAACAAACGGAGGAAAGTTAAACCCTTGGACAATCAGTGTTTCATTGCTGGGTGTGACTGTGAGCCAGCTTGACCCAGCAGATGTGCAGCCTGCTTAGTGTGACACCGTGCCTCACACTATAAATGATGCATTGCTGCTATGAATTTCTACATCCCAGATGTCTATGTCTCTTCAATTACAACCTCTGCATTAGGCCTTTCTACATTTTCTCTTGGTTATTATAAAAGTATATAACTGAGGCTGAAAATCCCTCTTGTTGGCCCCTCTGAATCTGCTCAGAGCAAACTTCCCTGAGGAATTAGATACAGAAAATTGTCCTTTTGGTATTCCATGGCTAGCAAACAAAATAGACTTATCTTACACTTCTCAGGTAGCAGAGGTTGAAGATAAGCACATAGAAATCCTCTGTCAGGGGCTTTGGTTACATCAGCCCAGCTCAGGGTGTGCAATTCTGAGTAAATGGTAAAGCTGCTCTGAAAAAATAAAGTCAAAAGACGCCTTTAAGATCATTCTCCATAGGGACAGCACATTCCGGCCCATTCCCATACAAGCAACAGAGCTCATGATAAGGTAAAAAGGCAGCTAGATGAAGAAAGGAACAGCCAAATCCTGTCTCCCCTAGTAAAGCCCCTATGGATTCAGCCATGGATTTGCCTTATTGCTGGTGTGATGCACTGCTGACTCATGTGCAGCTCGCTGTCCATCAGGACCCTCAGGTCCATGTCAACAAGGCTTCTTTATGGAATGCTTTCTATTTCTTTTGTTTTAGGAAATTTGCATCTACTGTAAGCAGCCTGCAGATCTATTAGTAAACATGTAGTGATTGTAGGGATAGGACAAGGGGTAACAGGTTAAAACTTGTATAAGTTTTAGGGGGAAGTTTAGATTGGCTATAAGGAAGGAGTTCTTTACTGTGAGGGTGCTGAGGCACTGGAATGGGTTGCCCAAGGAAGTTGTGAATGCTCCATCCCTGGTGGTGTTCAAGGCTGGGTGGGACAAAGCTTTGGTTGGCATGGTTTAGTGTGAGGTGTCCCTGCCTGGAACTGGGTGATCTTAAGGTCCTTTCCAACACTAATTATTCTATGATTCTATGATTCTATGTATTTGAAATTTCTTGCCAAAAGTAATGATTTAAAAAGTACCCGTCAAGTCTCATTCCCTTTTCATCATTGCATAGTCAATTGATACTTGAATGATTGTTCAGCCTTCACATCTAACCTTCCATTTATAGATGCAAGCAAACAAATGGCCCAATATCTAGAAAATCTGGGCAGCAACAATTTACTTTTTTTCTCTGGAAACTAAAATCCCCACTCAGCTTACAGTGAGGATTCAGTGTTACTGAACATGCAGCCTCAAACAGCTCTTGAACAGATAACACCCATCTCCTGATTGAACATACACTGTGCTGTTTGATGTATTATTTACTGTCTACGTAACACTTCAGGCTCTTCAGATCTAGAGTGCTATTGTCATTCAGTGAAAAATGGAAACAATTTTGGGGCAGGCTATCACAGAACATTTTCCTACTTCTTGTTGAAGTTTCAGATTTCCTGACAGTCTGATTTCCAAAGATTCTTGGTTTTCTTTTGAGCATATGGCAGAGAAATATTGGTTAATAAAGCATTTCTCTTGTTTTAAAACTTTTAAATACATGAAATATAGGCATTCCTCACCTGAACCAAATATCAGGAGAGAGAAAAAAGGGTTTGGCAGTTCCTGTCATCTACCTGGCTGTCATCTGAGAGCACAAACCTCCTGCCCAAAGCTAGACTAGATGTTCCTCATGCCTGAGCCTTTCCTCCTAGTAAATCTGATTACTTGGTATTAGCTGTCTCTAGTGGTGGATGAAAGATGAAGTCTTTAATGGATTCTTTACACCCTCTTCCATGACTGACTTGGCAACTTGTGTACCGGTACACCATCATTGTTTCCATTCCCCATAAAGCTTTCTAATGCTCCGGTGGGGTGAATTTCCTAGATAGTGGCACTCATGAAGATTCACGCTGAAGGAAATGGATCCCTCTAGAGGTGGATCCCTTAGAATGAAGGCATCCATTGCATCTTCCTCCATTACAACACTCAAGGAATTTCATGGCAGAAACATGGTGGTATTTTGCTTGCATCTGAATGAATATCCCTATTGTAAGCTGGGAAATAATCAACTGTGTGAGCTGTGCTTCAAATTAAAATCCTTACGTTGCAGAAAAGGACACTTATTTTTTCCTCACCCTGTTGGGTTTATCTATGTGGAGATATAACATTATTTACTCTGCCAAAACAAATTACTTTCTGTGGCAGGATTCTTTTTTTTCCCCTTTACTGCCTGGGCATGTAGAAAAAAAAAGAAGGGAAAAACAATCAATTTCAGCTGAAAGATGGATGCATCCTCTATTGAGTAAACAAAGTTACCATGCATTGGCAAAAAGTTCCCTGCATTGGATTCTTCATTGGACTCCAGCTGCCAACTCCAATAAATCAGAATACTGGGCTTCTACTTAGTCAATGTTTCTAGACAGCAACTAGAGAGCCTCATGCGTTAAAGTGTAATGAATCGTATCAGTAAGTGAGTCTACTCCCAGCATGTGTTCGAATCTATCAATATAACAAAGTGGCTGTCATCCTGATGTATGGATAGACAAGACACTCACCTGATAGATGGGCGCGTCTTTCCCTTCCCAATCAAAATCTCTGAGCTGACTGGAGAGGAAAGTATCCCACATTATTTTTCCATGTGGCTTGTGTTTGAGGCATACACGCCAAGAGGACAAGGTTTTGTGGAGGGGAAGAACAGGGGGTTTGAGAGAGATTTTACCTGTGATGATGAAAGAGTTTAACCACCTAAACAAGAAGTTCTGATCACCTAAATCTCTAAAGCTTGGAATTCTCTTCTCACATTGATAGAGCAGGTGTTACTTTTATCAATCAGTATTTCTGATTCAGGGGAAAGCCTAAATAGTCAAGGCTAGATTTGGAATTTAGCCCAATTTGCTTTTTTTGGGGGGATTTTTTAGCATAACACATCTAGAATAGAGCTGCATCTGGTGGGGCTCAGTGACTAGGCAGATATAACTAAAGCAGTCATGTCTCTAGTGGAGTACTGTGTTAATAAGAATGCACATGATTAGGAAACACGAGCCCACCACGTCCAGAAGATGAAATAGGCAAGGAATCAATGTGGAAAGAGCAGCAAAGAGGAGGTCAGCATCCAACTTTATTCCAACATAAACTAAACTAAACATCAATAGCATTCCAACATAAAGTCAAACGCAGAACTGCTCACTGATGGACTGGTCCTTTACCTGTTAGACCATGCCACCTTCCTGTTAACATTAGAGAACTGGATAAAGAATGCTTACCAACTCTTTGTTTCCTCCCCCAAGTGCCTTTGAACAACTAGCGTTTTAAATGAGCTAGATGAAGCTAGATGAACGTCAATCATGAGCCAAATCCTAATGGGATTATAAAAATTTGTATACATAATTTTTGGCACACATGTCCGAAAAGCTGAGCATTGGATGGGGAGAAGTATTTCTTTCTGGTTTCCCATTCAAAGTGGATGGCTTCCTAGTGTAACTGGCAAAACCCCTCAGCCTGTTATTCTAGCCCATATTCCCTTGAAACTAGTCAATCACAGCAAAGCTCTGCAATTGTTTTGATGCAGGATCAGTTATCTACTGCTTAATCAAATCATGCTCCTTTGTCCTGAGGCTCTGTGCAGGGAGCAGGTGGCATTTTCGTGTTCTGCCACAGAAATGTTTGGCCTTATCATAAGGAGACACTTGGCAAAAGACATGGTAAAATGCTGCTGCAGATGGCCTAGTAGAGCATTACCACAAGAGATGCTCAAATACAGTTTGTTAATCTCAGGGTTTCGTGGTACCATGCTGGCTGTAGGTTGGAGCCCAGAAAAGTAGCCTTTTCTTGAGTAAAATTGGCTCCTTTCTCAAGCTACTCATTGCAACCTTCTTTAAACAGAAAGCAGTATTTGTGCCAGGATGAAGCTGAAGGAGAGGATGACTTGGAGAGTGAATGGTATTCCTGTACATGAATAACAGGCTGAGGAGCTGATTTTCTTTTTTCTTAAGAAAACTAAAGCACAGTTTTTGAAGTAAAAAACTGTCTGGGGGACTCTATTGATAATTTCTAGACTCATGACTCAGTTTAGCCAAGCTGATTTACCCACTTGGTCAGAAAACACTACAATAGGGAATCAAACTCTCATAGCCTGCAACTTGTTTTTGAAGGGAAGTAATTTTTGAAGACAGAATTTTAAAGGTCTTTCTTAGAGAGTGTCAAACACACTCTTAAAGAGTGCAAAATTCCTCTGGAAGATTGCCCCAAAGCTTATTCTTTTAACTAAGGATGCTTTATGCTCAGACCTCACCCTATGCTCAGTGATCCATTTTGCCCCAGAGGATCACAGCTGCTGCTTGAATCCTACACAGAATTCAATTCCTGATGTCTCCAGGACAGGCATCATTAAGTCATTTAAAAATTGTAACACAGACCTTGCATTGGCACACGGAGCCCGTGAAGAGCCAACTGCAAGATGCAAGCACAGGCTGAGCCATGAAGGATTGCACTGTTGCAATAGGTACCAGATGGAGTCTTTGCATCATATTCACATTGAACTTCAGATATGGTAACCTGGGTGTTCCAGCCTGCGTCTTATAAACACATGGTCCACAAATCTTTGTCTGGTTGATGGGAAAAAATATATTTGAAACCTAAAACCAAAAGTCATTTGCACAGCTAACACTGGGGAACTATGCTAGATTTAAATGGTCAGACAAAGCTTCTCTGTAGCCTGATGAAGGAGGGTTGAATGCCTCAGAAGAGGGCAAAGATGACATTTTGTCAATGATTTCAAACTTTTGCCTTTTCTGCCAAGTGTCATCTTCATTTGCATGAAAACGATCCAAGTCAGAGGACCCAGTCTATAAGCATAATTCCCCACTGATAATCAGATATACAGCTGCAGTAGACTATCAGTGGACTGCATCCGCTGTTGGCTCGGGCAGTTGAGTTCCCCAATGACAGTATTGATAACTCAATCCCAATCCTTTCCTCTCACTTCACAGAAAACATTTTCCTAGCTGGTGTTAGGGAAACTTCTTGACACCTACCGTGTTATATTTGATGGTTATTCTGCCAAGCTGGTGTGGAAAGCCTTGTTCTGTAGGAGAAGTGAGACTTGACATATGCACCTCGCACTGTCAGTGGGATGCCTTTTCCACAAGATTTCAATGGGTCTGCTGCTCTGTGCTGCCATACGGAAAGGTGGTTGTGCCAACTTCAAAAGCTCTTTCTTGTTTCTGTCATTTGACACAGATTAAACAGTTTGTTCTGTTCCATGTGTTTAATTAATTTTGTCTTTTATTTTTGCTCAAAAAAGACACTTTGATTCTTATTTTTTTTAATTCTATATCCAGAAAAATTCTATCAGTGTTTCATGCTAACAGATTTCCCAAGCATCTGCTCCTGGACATCCACCACAGCTGCGTGATGGTTCAACTTAGTCAAATGGAGTTTTTATATTTTCTGGCTGAACATATAAAACTGAATTAAAGAGTTTTGGAGGAGGATGTGAATCAAACATCTGAGCTTTTCATTTTGAATTGAGCTGATAGGATGAGGAAACGTGCTTTTTTGAGTCTCCTTCACAAAATCACGGATAGATTTTGCAATAGGTGCAGCAAAAGAAGACCAATGGCACTCTTCTTGTCCTCAAGAGTTTCACTACTGATGCCAAGCAGAAAAGTAAAGCAACAGTAAGGGAGAACAGCTCACTTCCAGGTGGTTTTGGGGTGAGCTGACAAGCTTTAGGGGAGAAAGAGAATATAAAAGAGAAAGGAAAGCACATGAAGACATATGTGAAAGCACACGAACAAATCATGAGTGATTTCCTTCTGCTCTTCAGTCATTTGTCTTAACATGAGCCTTCGGTACCTTTTAATATTTCCAGATGCTTTTTGAGCAGGGCTTGGTTCTTTGCAGCTCTCCATCACACCAGACTGGTGCAGCAACTGCAGGTATCTCAAATACGCTAGGACATCTGAAATGTCACTAAAAAGCCTCATTTTAGGCAACTGACTGGAGCCTTAGGGGCATGATTCAGTCTGAGTGTCACATAAATGTGGTTATCTGTCTCAGTTCCCACCACAGTTAATGGAGATCTAATCAGTGCAGTCAGTGGATATCTGGGATAATTTGTCTCACCATGAAGTACCAGTTGCTTCTGGAACTGGAAGCAGCAAAGGCCAGTTGGCCAGTGAGATGAGGAGACCAGGCTTAAGCTTTATAAAACCCAGGTTGCGTATGCTACCTTTTCTTATTGCCTTTTACCCTGGAAATAGCTCTAACTCAAAGGGTGAGATTCAACTACTTAACTTCAGATATCTTCTGTGAAGATGTTTATGCATGACCCAATTGCCCAGACTCTCTTTATACTAGCTAGCAAGATAGAAGTGATCTAAGGCCAGGCCTATCTCAGTGGATTTTATGTATCTCAGTAAATGCTTAAACGAGGTTAGATGAATCAGGTCCCAAAAGTGTGCAGCTAATTAATACATCCCTTTGGCCAGCTGTGAAATTCCACAGAGCTTATAGGATTGTTGTAACTTTGAAGCATTTACATCTCTGTTGTATGTGGTTTAAACTGGCTTTAGGGTTTCCCACTCTAGAGATGATAGGGCAAAAGGAGGGAGTGAAATAGCATAGGCATTGGAAGATGGAAGGGACCCTAAACATAATTACCTACAATACTCTACAAAAAACACTGCAAGTGAAGCAACCATAAATACATTCAGGAGACAAAGCCAATACACATTAAAAATGTAGGTAGTGCTCTTAAGTTGTGCCCTCCCTTTTGGTTCTGGATAGGCAGATATACGCATTTAAGACCAGGTAAAGTCCTTTTAAAGATGGACACAGACTTATAAATCCCCGGAAATACTCTGTGGCTCACAAGGGCAATTTCACTCCTCCATTTATTTTCCCATAGAGTTAGGAGGGCAGAAAATGTATTAGACTCTAAACCTACCTTCTAGCTTATGTAATTTAATACAGCATTTAGCGAGCTCAATTCCTTTTAACAACGGGGCAAACAACTCTTTTAAATAAATGGTATTTCTGTGTGGGCTATTTTGTCAAGTGACCCCTCATCAATATCACAAAATGGCAGGACAGGAAAGAATAAAGAGGTTGCTTGGTCTATTCTCTTGCACTTGGGGAACAGGTACAACAGAGAACATGACGGCCTAAAATAGACAGGTAGAAAGTAAAACAAAACACACAAAAAAGCAATTTAAGAAACAACAGAGAACGTCAAAGTGGTTATATCATTTCCCAGAGGATTTTAGGGTGTTGTTATTGAAAGCAGGGGAACAAGAAAGATAAAAACCCCAAACCACCACCTGAGCTATGTTTAGTGATGAAAAAATGATGCAACATTTATGATCTCTGTGTTATAGTGAGATTATATGAAGCAGAAGAAACTTTCAGACTCTAAATTGCCTTGTGGGAGATCATATACAACAAAGTGAAAAAGAAAGTACATCCTAGTCAAAAGCCCAAAGAAGACACATAGCCTCGTAAGGCTAAAGTCTACTTTTCCCATGCTTCAGAAAGGATTTTACCGGCTATCAGAACCCTTTCTTTTGTCTCCTTCTTTCCCAGATGCTTTGAAATCCTGTACCTTATTCTACAATCAAGCTTTTCCCTTTCTACAGTATCTACTGATTAGAATTCATGATAGAAATTAGTTAATTGGCTAATTGTATGAAGAGCCTTGAAGATGAGTTTCTTATGGTAAATATGAAGTTTTAGGTGTTTCCTGGTAACCAAAACTTTGTGTTCAAGGAAAAACTTTATTCTACACTTGTAGTTTGTATATTCAACCCCATTCTGCCTAGACTGACAGAGATGCTGAGATGGAGACATTAATCATTTAATCGAGATGCTTGCAGGGGATACACGTTTGCCCTATGCTCCTTTGAAAATCAGTAGAGAGAACAAGGGTCCTGCAGAAGGTGATGTAGGTGTTAAGCTGTTTTCTCCCCTGCAGGTACCAGGGACAGAAACGGATGCTTGATTTCATTGTTTAGACAGGTGAGTTCTGCACTAGATCAAGTGAATCTGAACTCCCAGCATGGTGCATTTATTAGGAGAATTGCTGCATAATTGCTATTGTAGTTTAATTTAAGCTAGAGCTTATTTTACATTCATGTAAATAAATCTTTAACCCATTTTGTGATCTCCCACAGAAATGGCAATCACTTTTGAAGTAAGATATTCATGGACACCTTGTCATGTTTTGTTACCTAAAATCCAGCCCACGTGTTGGCTGTAACTTAATGTATACACACAACTGACACTAAAATTCATGTGGGATGCATTTCTCAAAATGAAGAGCAGAACTGGTCCTCTTTGGGCTAGGGAAATATTTGCAGTAGAAATAGAGTAGGTTAGTTGGTAGCTGATTCTGAGTGTAGACAAGCTCTTTCAGATGGGCAACATTTTTCAGGCAGACTTTCTACAGGGGGAAGAGTAGGCCTATTCAGTACCAGAATGAAGATGCTAATGTAATATAGCACACGTTTGTGCATGTTTTTTTGCTTCTGAAGGGGATATAGCCTACCCATCTGAATTCTTATGTACTTTCTAACCCACAATAGCAGATGAGTTCTCATACCAGCAATGAAGTGCCCTGATTCCTTTGATGAATGTTAGATAGCAGCATAGCTATCTCATTCTGCTGCAGTTTAGTATCTAAATGACATTTCCTTTTATCCATCTTTAGGAAATGTGTTGCTTCTGACACTCAGCCCTGTGCTCTGTATTCAAACAATTCCTTTAGTTAAGCAAACAAGTTGGCATGGAAATACACAAGTGCGCGTGATGCAATGCTGTGACCTCATAAACTGGCAGCATGGGGACAGAAAAAGAGAGAAGGTGATGAGCCTTAGCACCCAGAATTCATTGTCCACGTCTTGTATTAAAAGGTGGTTACTGAGTGAATATTAAAAGCATGCAGCACATGATTCCTCCAGAAACAATGAATCAAAGTAGGATGCTTTATGCAGGGAAAGAACCTCAAGTGCTTGTAACCTGAGATACCTTTGAAAATTTAGGAATCTGAGTGCTTTCATTTTGGGAAATAGCTTCTTGATCCAGTCTTCATGTTGAGAATAAACCACTGTACTTCTGTGAAGTCCCAGCGCTGGTGAGATGCCTTTGGATATCCCTACTTTATGACATCTATGTACTTTTTTGCTTTCTCATTTTCTGCCACAGCTGAAGTACTTGAGGAAAGGTTCAGTGGATCAAGGAGAACCCCAGGGTATTTGTTCCTTGAAACCAGAAGGTCCTGGTACCTCGAATTTCTTTCCATTTCTTTTGTCTGCAGAAACAGATGAGCTGTGATTAATGCCAGTGAAAGCATTAATGAGATGATTTCCTCTCCTCCCCCAAAATTATTGACTGGAGAGCACAGTTTGAGAAAATCCAATTAAAAGTATATCATATCGAATCATAGAATCATAGAATAGTTAGGGTTAGAAAGAACCTTAAGAGCATCCAGTTCCAACCCCCTACCACGGGCAAGGCCACCTCACACTAAACCATGTCACCCAAGGCTCTGTCCAATCTGGCCTTGAACACCGCCAGGGATGGAGCATTCACCACTTCCTTGGGCAACCTATTCCAGTGCCTCACCACCCTAACAGGAAAGAACTTCTTATATCCAATCTAAACTTCCCCTGTTTAAGTTTGAACCCATCACCCCTTGTCCTGTCACTACAGTTCCTTATGAAGAGTCCATTCCCAGCATCTCTATAGGCCCCCTTCACATACTGGAAGGCTGCTCTGAGGTTTCCATGCAGCCTTCTCTTCTCCAGGTTGAACAGCCCCAACTTTCTCAGCCTGTCTTCATATGGGAGGTGCTCCAGTCCCCTGATCATCCTCGTGGCCTCCTCTGGACTTGTTCCAACAGTTCCATGTCCTTTTTATGTTGAGCACACCAGAACTGCACACAATACTCCAGGTGAGGTCTCATAAGAGCACAGTAGAGGGGCAGAATCACCTCCTTTGACCTGCTGGTCACACTCCTTTTGATGCAGCCCAGGATACGGTTGCTTTCTGGGCTGCGAGTGCACACTGAAGCCGGCTCATGTTCATTTTCTCATCAATCAACACCCCCAAGTCCTTGTCTGCAGGGCTGCTCTGAATCTCTTCTCTGCCCAACCTGTAGCTGTGCCTGGCTGTATTTCCTTCACTTCTATGTAAAGGGATGGATAAGGGGCATCTGCTATTTCCTTTCTTTCCATTATTTAGGTTGGAAAGTAAGTAGTTGAAGCTGTTCTCATCTAGGGTATCAGTTCTGTTACACTTCATACATTTACCTCATTATTTTTAACAGGTATGGGTAGCAGCACTTCCTTTCTCTTTCACAAGTATTAAGCTTTCAGTTATACTGTGTGCATTCTGGCTGACTTCACCATTAGCAACACTATGTTACCTGTCAAAACATGAAGAGTGGGATTGAGGACAATGATTAGAACTTGTAAATTAAAACATTTTCTCTAGACCATCTGGTTGTGACCTTTTGTTTTCTGAAACCTCCTCCACTGTTCTGTGGGTGGGATATATTTTAACATGTACAGATTAAAAGAAAATATTCCTTTGGAGTTTAGATACTAATTTCCAGTTTTCCACAACAATAATACCTCACTCTATAAAGGGATGTAAACATGTGACTTTCCTGCAACACAGGGTATTCCTAGAGTACTAAGAATACTTTTTCAGCTCTTTCTCCACTGAAAGAAGTAAAACGCTTTGCATATAAAGGCATATCTAATAACTGATATGGGTAGGGCAATTCCTGTAGACCTCAGTATTAAGGAAATGTTCTGTCCTGTACCTTTCATGTCACATAGAATTTTTCTATTGGCTTCTGAGGAGTAAGATCAGGTCCACAGACACTATAAGGAAGAAGTTTTTTTACTGCAAGGGTGGTGAGGCACTGGAATGGGTTGCCTAAAGAAGTGGTGAATGCTCCATCCCTGGCAGTGTTCGAGACCAGGCTGGACAGAGCCTTGGGCAACATGGTTTAGTGTGAGCCATCCCTGCCTGTGGCAGTCAGTTGGAGCTGGATGATCTTAAGGTCCTTTCCAACCCAAACCATTGTATGCTTCTATTATTCTATCTCCTCATGCATAGCTCTGTCCACAGCAAGTTGATTTTTTCTGAGCAGCTCTTATCCTTTCAACAGAAATGCTTTAAAATGTTCTTGATCAACTATATTTACTATTATTTCAACTGGTTAAGCCAGACTGCTTGTAAGAATAGAAAAGCAATCATTCCATAGGCCTAGCATTATCTCAGGCCAAAGTTACAGTGGTTTAGCTAAGCCTCTTCTGTTCTGATTCTGACCGTTCAGTCCCCTACTGAGTTTGCAGGTCTCCAGTTTAGAAGTTACTCATCCATCAGAGCTTCTGATGGATGAGTGTGTACCTCCCTCAGTTTCGTTAAAGCATTGCTATCCTTTGAAGTCTTCCTCACCTTCAGATCTTTCTGTCTTAAGCGTGTCCCGTCAGAGCTGGCAGAATAAAGCGTGCATCCATGCTTTGACAGCCCAAATATTACTTCCAGCTGCTGGCAGTGGTAAGGTTGCATTGTGTACTGAACAGAATTCAACAAAGGTCTGCATTTTGAGTTAAATTTGGCATGTTGGGTAGGTGAGCTGAAGTAATCCAAAAACTGTCTGTATGAGTATACCAGTTTGATGAGAGGATTGATTTGTAAGCAGAATAATCCCGTTTATACTCCTTCCCACTCAGATACTCTTATCCTTATTAAGAATAACATTACTTATTTTGGTTTACCTTGTGTTACTTTCTAGATGGTATGAATAAAACTGGAAAAAGTCAGGCAGGCACTTACACAATTAAACTGGTACCATTATATCAGTGGAATAAGAAGCCTTCTATACAAACAGCCTTTCAAGCTATTCTAGGGCTATGACATAGACACCTGGGTGCCAAGACTATAAAAATAATGATACAGTGCTCCATTCAGGACACATCTTTTATTTATTTCCTTCCTCCTAGCCTGAATTGGCATGCCTCATAAGGGATCATCTCCAGTGACTCTTCCTATGCATATTAGTCATCTGGGAATGCAGAGGAAACCACCTCTGCTGTGAAAATAGCCTGATTTCTCTCTGAGGGAAAGGGATTGAATCTCAGTGCCTCTCTAATGACATTATTTGTCACTTTCAGGACAGACAGGTGCATCTTAATGGAATTCAAACATAACATGAGATAAAAAGAAATAAACGGTTGCCAATGTGCTCCTTATAATTATGTATGCAGTGACATAGAAGGTACTTTGTCACCTGCCAAGCAGTTGATGACTTCATAACCCTTCACTCAAGATAGAAAAGCACAGTGAAGAATGGGGTGTCCCTTCAAATATTGCAATAGCTTGTGTAGGACTGATTCATGGTCCCTTTAAAATGCTCTTTTGTTATTATGACATTTTACTTCCTAGTGACCTGGCCAATGCTGTGCACCACATTCCTGCCTCTGGTGTAGCACAGAAGTGCACAAGTTGGCTTTGGCTTGGGTACCATTGTACCATTCAAAGTTATTCAAAGTTATTATTATTATATCCTGCTTTATAAACCATTGGTGAAGCAGAACTGACAGCACTTAATTGCCTTGCCACCCACTATGTGAAGGGCCAGGACCTTAGATGTCCAGCTTGAGAAAACCATCTGCAGCTGCAAATCCGTCCAAGCCATCCAAGGATATATCTATAAATTCCATATGGGTTTCCTCAGAGGAAATATGGTGGTTCTTAGGGCAACTGGTGAAGACTGACTCATCTCCCCATTGCCTAGGAGCCATCTTGTGCTCCTTTGGGCCCTCAGTGGAAACTTACCTATCATGAGAGACAACTTCTTTTCCTGTACATTGTTATAGCCAAAGATGTAGGGTTTTTCTACAAGGATCCCCTAGTTATGTGTCCCCTGGGCATGTAGGTACAGCATGTGAGGTCACAAAGCCTGATGAGAAAGTGCTGGAAGACTGTTTAAAGAGAATGGACATACTTGATATGATCTGTGTCTGCAGTGGCTGTCTATAGTTAATCCTAGGCATAAGTATCTTGTGTTCTATGGGTGGGTTTATTCTTTGGAAAGGGTGGAGAGAGTGAATTAATATGCTTAATGTGGGGAGGGAGGCTGCATCTTTACATTGCCAATTCCAATAAACCAAAGTTCATTCCCAACTGAGTTTGAATATGACTACCTCATTTTGAAGGATAAGAGAGTTTAACAGCATGCCATGCAAGAGAATGGTCCTGAGCACACTCAGTTTAATAATACAGTTGTGCCTTGAGTGTATCAGAGCTGTGCAGTGAACTAGGAAATGATATAAGCCTTTGTCTTGAATTTTGGAGAGAGTTCAAGCCGTTGTGTGGAAGGTTCAGATTGTGTTTCCTCTGCTACTTTATTCCTGCTTGCTCACATAAGACCTCTGAAATCCAAGAATACAGCTTGGCAAAGCACACCCAGGTCTGCTGAGGGAAGTGGGTAACATTCATAGAATCACAGAATGGTTAGGGTTGGAAAGGACCTGAAGAGCATCCAGTTCCAACCCCCTGCCATGGGCAGGGACACCTCACACTAAACCATGTCACCCAGGGCTCTGTCCAACCTGGCCTTGAACTCTGCCAGGGATGGAGCATTCACAGCTTCTCTGAGCAGCCCATTCCAGTGCCTCACCACCCTCACAGTAAAGAACTTCTTCCTTATATCCAATCTAAACTTCCCCTGTTTAAGTTTTAACCCATTATCCCTTTTCCTATCATTACAGTCCCTAATAAGGAGTCCCTCCCCAGCATCCCTGTAGGCCCCCTTCAGATACTGGAAGCTGCTCTGAGGTCTCCATGCAGCTTCTCTTCTCCAGGCTGAACAGCCCCAACTTTCTCAGCCTGTCTTCACACAGGACGTGCTCCAGCCCCTGATCATCCTTGTGGCGTCCTTTGGACTTGTTCCAACAGTTCCACGTCCCTCTTATGCTGAGCACACCAGAGCTGCACACAATACTCCAGGTGAGGTCTCCCTAGCACAGAATAGAGGGGCAGGATCACCTCCTTTGACCTGCAGAAACTTTCATGCTTTTCAAGATCTTGTCAGTATTCAGAGCACAGAACTGGCAGGAATGCCAACACCACTGACATCAGTCCTTGCTTCACAGACATCCAATAATGGTTGGCTGAGCTCAGTTCTGGGAGCAGGATATGTCAGGTTTAATCCTGAGTGGGAAAAGGGAGATATTTTTGTGCATGGAGAAAAATGAGAAAAGAAAGTATAAATGGCAATTCCTCTCAATAATGAACAGGTTGCAAAACAAGTCTGTCAGCAACAGTAAACGAGGGAAGTGCTGCCTTAATTACCTACCAGGAAAGATTTACTGAGTGAATCATAGATAGGTTTGCATTTGTAGGGATGAAAATCAGTGAAGCTCTGTTGATGGAACCAATGTCTTATTTTTACCTAGGGAGAGCCTGGCTCCATCAGCTTTTGAGGCTACTTTTTAGACTGATCTGCTTTCTTTGTTGAAAAGAGCTCCCAGACTTTGAAGTTTTCTTTAAAGGATATTTAAGTTCTAAAATCTTACATGATAATTTTCAGCACAGTAACAGATCTCAGAGCAATGCTTTATGGTGAAGATAATAGAGGGGTAAACAAGATGGGCATGAAGCAAAGAGGGAGATGCAGTTGCAAGTTTTCCATTCGGAGCACAGCTATAGCTGTTGAGCTGCTCTAGGATCTCATTTACTTCTGCTGCTTTGTGGGTAAAATATCCTTCCAGACTACACTTCCCATCACACTTTCCAAAGCAGAGCTGCTTTCTTACCATCAGTTTAACAGAACAGGCCTCTGTTCCCAGTTGGAGCCTTGAAATGCTTGTGGCTACAGAAATAGTAATAATGAGCAATAACAACAGTGCTATCTTTTCATTTGTTCTTGCTTCCTCTTTTCTTTTTTTAATAGAAAATGTGCTGTGGTGCCCTTATAACCACTTGTCAGTTTCAAAGTAATCTCTGGACTTATTTAGACCATAATTATTTCTCAATGATGTAAATGATGAAGTGAAAATGCAGCAAGTCTTCCTGATACTGGATTCTGTTGGCTCAGACCATCCCAAAGGAGCATCATTGTTTTGAAAGGGGTAGTGAGAGAATGATTATTTCCTTTTCTGAGCATAACAGACACTACTTTGCTACTTCCTTAGTGCTTTCACTGAAGATTAGGGAAGTAGTTGTGGTAACCTCTGCTTTTTAATTCTTTCTGTTGGCATTTTTAGGGGTCAAGTAAATTAGAAATTTGATGCTGAATTTACTTCATTGTGGTTGAGGGAGAGAAAAAATACCCAAGTGTTCCTCAGCAGCAAAACCCCTTAATAAATAACCCTTAATAATAAATCTCTAGGACACAGAAACCAAGACCCACACACCTTGCTAAGCCTTTGTTAAACCAAGGGGCTTGAACCTGCATCATTGACCTCATATATGACGATGTGGTCCTTCTCTCATGTAGGTGTTTGCTAGTCTTGCCTCTTAGAAGAACTCATTTTGATATAAATGTGAACAGGATCAGGGAGACTGTTATGAGAGAATTAGGCATAATTCCTTGCTTGAAATTCTATTTAACTATTCATCAGTGATGGAACAGGTCAGGTACGGGGGATAGTGTCCTGAAAGATGGAAGTCATATGTATAGACCTGAAGATTTTCAAATGGTGTATTTTACTCGCCAACACTGGAAAGTCTGATGGGTTGCTGAATTGTTCTTGCAACTGGAAGAATTTCACAGGGCAGGGATGCAATCCCTCCCTCCCTCCTACAACCAACAGGTTGGGATAGGGTGCTGCAAATGTATGCAAGTTATTACCTCTTTCTATTGCTTTCTCAGAAATACCTTTGGGCACAAGGAGTAGCTGGCTGTGTATGCAGCAGTGGGACAAGAGGAGCAAAAGTTGGCTGGAATTAAGTTCCTAGAGAATCATGGTATACTGGGATAAAACCTCTTTTTTAAGCTCTCATCTAAATGTAGTAAATATGATTTTGTTCACAGTGGATTTATGTCTCGAGCCAAAAAAAACACGTATATGCATACTTTATGGACAGCAAGACTGTCTGCTCCGACCAAGAGAGCATACACTTCTGGATACTGTATGAGAATTCAAATAGATTTTGGCATCTCTACTTCCATTGAGGAGAAGGGTGACTGTAAGACAGAACATCCTGAAAGCATGACTGTGTCTGTGCACCATGACAAATGAGTAGTTCAGTATGTGTCCACCCCTCCGACACAGGTTTGGTCTTAGCCTGAGCTTTTGGTACTCTGTGCAAGCTGGAAAGTAGCTTCACTTCTGTGCCACGCAGCCACACGCTCTCTAAACTGATCATTAAGATAAATTCATCTGTAAGGATGAAGTTTTACATTCTTTCTTTCCTTGTTTATTTAAGGATTTTTCTGGAAGGGAGCAAATAAACCATGGATCACCCTTTAACAGGACAATCTGTAGCATTGTTTGAGAGTAACCAGTACCAGCTGCTTCTAGGGAAAATGACTTACTGGGCTTTTATGCAATATTGAATATTATGAATGGTTAAAAATGGACATTATTTGTTAGTTCACTGCAGCTGCATAGTCCTTCAGTGACAGACAAGCTTGTCTGATTGGGAAAATAAAGATGCAAAACAGGGTTGAGGAGTGTTAAATAACAAGAAAAAAAGAATCCCGAAGGGTAAAAGATCATGTAGGCAGAAAACACCTCATATGAGATGACACAATAAATGCTGTAGGCATTAGGATGTGCTGAGCATTAGGACAGGGAAGATATTACAGAGGATGGGAGTTCAGGGCATACCAATGGCCTAATTGGAAAGACCAGTGAGAAGATGAAGGGGTGACTGATCTGAGCTGCAAGTAGATCAGGTTGAATGCTTGCAATGGTCTCTTTTGGCCTTGAAATTTTGTGTCTGTGTCTGGAAGGTTTTCATTTAAATAATTCATAGCAAAGAGGAAATTCTGAACAATTGCAGGAATATTTTCAGTACAAGCCCGGTAGGGACTCTGGGGTCTGATCTTCAGTATCTGAGCTCTTGAACTTTCTTAATGAAAATACTAACAAGTTTTTAATTCTAAGCTTCAAGCCTCATTGCAGACAATCATCAATGGTATATTCAATTGTAAAATTCACAGAGAGCTTCGTGGTTATATAAATCATTCAATTAAAGAGGAACTGCACCACATGACTGAATTAACAGAATGGAGGCTGAAAGTGGATCCAGTTCTGCAGTTTTATTAAAGTATTGTGTATACTGTAGAGACATTTGCTATTAATTTAAAACCTGAAGCAAATCTTCAGAAAATTGTTTTATGCTCATGAGCTAAAATAAAACGAAAATCATAATTATTATGTATCTTTTCAATGAGAATTATTTCCTTGTTTCTTAACATATTTTGAACCATCAACAACCCAGGCTGACTTTTTTTTCGCTGTGTGTTGCTGAGCATTTTGATTTATGAGTTTATAACTGTTTCTAAATGAAGAACTAGTGGTATGTCCTTCATTTGAATGATGTTCTGATGACAAAAGCATCGGTATTGCTATGTCTGTGAGCAAACACACATTTGTTACCTCTGAAAAGTGTGTGTAATGCATACCCCCTGCTATTCTTCTGCCGCTCATCTCCAGCCATCCACACTGCACTGCTTTTGTGTAGTAGATTACTGCTGGCATCAGTACAGCAGGGTCATGTAGCAGCTTTCAGAAACTTCGTACCTGGTCATGCCATATGTGGTTGCCGTCTACCTGTTCATGACAGTCATATTTAACCACGGTGAATACACACATATGGGACAGTCCTATCCCTTTAGCCAGTGTTTTTTCCAGCCTGCATCCATTGCATTTGATAGCATGACTTGTACACTCCACCTGGTTTATGTTGGAAAGTAGACACTGCAGAGTGTGTGCTCTCACACCTCAGATTACTTGCAGTGCTCAAAAGGTTAAACGCTATTTGCAAGAAGCAAAGAAATAAATCTATATATATGGCTATGTAGAGCATCTGAGCAAGATGGATCGCTCAATGTGCTACAAGACCAATGGAAAGATGGAAAGAAATATGGTCTTCATTGTAATGATTGTGCTTCTATAGCCTGAGGCATCAAAAATGTCATAGTGTTTATGCACGCTAATAAAATCTTAGCAGTAATTCTCTCCAGCCTCTCCACACACAAAACCTTTGCTACAGTCTGTCCCCTGAATCACCTCTAAGGAAAAAGAAATAGTTCCCTTTCATTTCTCTTTAGGGAGGGATAAAATTTGCCCTGCTGTGAGGCTCCTAATGTTGGTGGATATCATGTAATCCATGGGTCATTGTGCACTGGAGCTTCTGAAGCGCTTAGGAGCTGCCTGTTTAGGGGCAAGTGGGAGTGAAAGTAGATTGGATCAAAGGTTTCAGATCTAATGAGTACCTGTTTAAAGATGCATCCCTTAATCATTAGCTTAATATTATTTGAAAACAAACACAAATGTCTTCCTATTATATTAATCTGAATAAGGTGAGACTCCAATTTGTCTGATTAAACCTGCCTGACTGGGACTCCTTTCTTGCCTGATGATAGAAGTGAAACATTTCAGCCTCTCCTGTTCTAAACAAAATACATGTGAAACTGAAGGAGGTGAATAAATACTGAAAGATCTTCTTGATTCCATTCTTACTGGTAAGTTGGCAGCTAGAAAAAGAAACCGTCAGCTACCATCTGCAGTGTGTCTATCAAAGCCCTTTGTGCCTGGTTTGCAGAGGTGGGTGGGAGGGCTGGTTTGTACATGAGTGCCCTTTTGAATTCATAGGGCAAAAGTCAGAGCACCATGTTTAGTATCTGAGTGGCTAAATCTGCACTTTGGTATTAGGCACTTCTGCATGAGACCATCTCAACAGAAGTCCATTCCTCTGGCTTACCAGGTTTGCATCCATCCCTCACCAGTAATGTGTACAGCTGCAAGCTCATAATCAGTGCAGAGCTTGAGTTAAACACTGAATTGGTTTAATAATGAAGTATTTGATCTATTTTAGCCCCAGAATATCAACATACCATGTAAAAATGGGGCCAGAAGCACACATGATACAGATCTGCACTGAGCTGGGCTTAGCAGTGTGAGTTTTAGGTAAGTGAACTCCTGAGCAGTTAAGAGCCAGCTATTACCATTGGTAATAGCTGAGTATTCAATCTCATCTGAAGACTGGATCTGGGAAGTGCTCAGCATCCCCAGCTGACCTCCCGGGTGCCAATGTGAAACAAACCAAGACAAGTAAATATCAAGAAATGCTGGAAGCCATCAGAAAGAGGAGGGCAAGAGAAGACCTGTTAGAGTTGGGGGGTGGAATTGCCCAGGTGTGACATAGAGGATGGGGTTTGGTCTGGTGTACATATCTAAGTAGTCATAGACCTAGTCACTACAGATTATAGAGCACACAGACATTTTTACCTCACTGGCCTTGGTACATTTTAGCTCCCAGCCTTGGCACAGCAGCTTTGACTACTGCAGAACAGCACCTTTGTGTCTAATATCTCCTAACCTTTCTACTGCAGCTTAATCGATGGACGTAAATTTCTATATAAAATGATATTCTTTTGGCACTCATATAATAATGCGGATCAGAACCCATCTCTCACACCTCTATTTCAGGCTCAGGCCAAAAATATCTGTATGTATGCATCCTGTATGAAAGAGAAAGCAGTTGGGGTATACTCAATGCATGCATGTTCTCGTAGGCATGTAATTGGCTGCTTCTTCTGCACTGGGGTAGAGCTGTAAATCAAAGCAGTTATAAAGGTGAATGCTAATGCTGAGTGACATTTAGGCCCTAGGGGCTGGTAAGCAATAAATAAAGAGCATTTTTTTTCTCCTTAGATGGTGTTGATGTATGGGCTAACCCCAAGTCTGTAATTCTTCTCTCTACCCTGCCTCTGCTTTTCTCTCTGGCTCCAGATGCTGGCATTTTGTTTATGAGGGTCTTAATGGGGTTTGTTCTGCTCCTGGGAGGACTCATCTGTAATTTGCTTAAGACAGATTTGTGAATCTCCTTAAGCAAAGTTATTCACACCCGGAACTTCTATTAATCCCAGGAAAAAAGATTTTAATCAGGTACAATGGTGCTCTCAATGGTCTCATTTGAGACTGGTAGTTTATTTCTTCGTCAGACCACCTAATCACAGTAAAAAATCAGATCTTCCTTTATCAACCACAGGCATTTTTACTGCAGTCAAAGGATCTTTTTGAATTATTCCTTACCATAAAATTTGGTTTTCTTCATTTTTGTAGAGAAAAGAACAGAACACCAAAACCAAGCAATGTTAAAAAGCTTTTTCTAGTGGTTGTTTCTTGTTTTGGTTTGGTTTTTTTTAAATTAAAATGACCCTCAGGGCATTTTGCCCAAATCCAAATCACTTCACCATGAGAAGAATTTTCAGTTACCACAATGCACAACTGATGGTTGTAACTTACAACATGTATGATGTCTTTTAATGATCTTTACAGTCCTTTTATATGATTTCAAACTTGCATCCTGAAGCTGGGGTGCAGCGAGTTAGTTTCCAGATGAAAACCCACTTGCTTCCACATTATGGTTCCAACAACCTGACAAAAGCAAGGAAAGTTTTATAGAAATAGATCTTTTTTTTCAGGCATCATAAAATATGAAAACCCAACCTGTGGGGATCATACACTTCCTTTTTGACTGTCACTACTTCAAAACATTTAACAATTTATTTTCTTTAAGTGATCTATTCCTTAGGAAGAGTGTATAATTTATCTAACAACCTCTGTTATTTTGCTTGAGTGAGCTCCATGGTCAGCAATTGAATGTATTATCCAGCAATGTAGCACAAGTGATTTTTATATAAATCATTCATATATTATAGACTATATAGCAATATATTATCTGGTTTCCCTTTCTCTGGGTCTCATAAATATTTTGGTATGACAAATACTAAAATCATAGAATGGTTCTGGTGCAAGGGACCCCTTGCACTAGTACAACCCCCCCCACCTCAGGGACACATTTTACTAGACCAGGTTGCTCCATGACCAGTCCAAGTTGGCCTTGAACACTGTCAGGGATGGAGCATCCACATCTGGGCAACCTTGCATCCTTCCTTACATCCCATCTAAATATCTTCCTTACATCTCATCTAAATCTAGTCTGTTTTAGTTTAAAACCATTGCCCCTTGTTCAATCACTAATGGCCTTGGTAAAGTCTTTCTTATAACCTCTCTTCTCTACAGAAAGGGTTCAATAAGGTCCCCCCAGAGCCTTCTCTTCTCCAGGCTGAACAAACTCAACTCACTCAGCCTGTCTTCATAGGAGTGGTGCTCCAGCCCTCAGGGTATCTTCGTGGCTCTTCTCTGGACTTGCTCCAACAGGTCTGCCTTTCTTATGTTGGGGTCCCCATTGACTTTGCTTGTGGTCATCCAGCAAATTCCTTACCCATCTAACAGTCCATCCATCAAACCCATGTCTCTCCATTTTAGAGATAAGAATGTTGTGGGGGACCATGTCAAAGACCTTATAGGTAGAAAACATCAGTAGCTCTTCCACTGTCTACTGATGTAGTTCTTCCCTCTAGAAGCAGCTCTGCTGGGTTATTATATGGGCCCTGAAAATTAACCAGGAAGAAACCACGTCATAAACCTTTTAAATGTGTAGTGAAACACTGGATTCTGCCCATACTTAATTATAACAAGCTGGCATTAGCCTGGTGGTAAGAAAAATATAGAGCTATACACACTTATCCTATACTAATAATGCAGTTGATGTGAAACAGAGTGAGGGAGCTGGTTTTTGGCTCTAACCAATCTGAGAGATGTGAAGCATTATAAAAGACTCAAATGACTACAAATCACTGCTGAGATTCTTATGAGATGGAGGAAGCTGAAAGCCTCAGAGGACTGACTCATAACAGGCATTTAGGTCCTGAAGACTGATTGATATATCGCTTTGCCTGAACGCACCAATGCCAGTAAGAAGGGCAAATCTGAAAATGATGTCATCATTCACTGGGGAAGTAGTTAGTGTGACATGTCAACCATCCTGATTCAACCTGCCATCCAGCGGGCCGTGCATCAGGGGTTTTAATTTATTAAAATGGCTGTTTTATTTTTCCTTTTAAAAGGATTTTATAAACAGCCCATTTGAAGGCTGATCTTGAGTGTCTTTTGCTTCATTAGTTTCTTTCACCATATACTATGTCTTAGAGCAAGGCAGGGAATTATAAGGCCATTATAAGGATCGTAACTATTGCTGTCAATAAAACATACAAGGATGAACTCAGAAAATAATTCCCTCTGGGTGCAATTGGCAAATAAAGCTGATTTTTTGGGTGACCTTTTTGTGCTGGTTTTGGCTGGGGTAGAGTTAATTTACTTTGTAGTAGCTGGTATGAGGCTGTGGTTTGGATCTGTCCTGAAAACAGTATGGATAATACAGGGATGTTTTTGTCATTGCTGAGCAGTGCATGCACAGCATCAAAGCCTCTTTTGCTTATCACACCACCAGTGAGCAGGCTGGGGGTGTGCAAGAAGTTGGGAGGGGACACAGCCGGGACAGCTGACACCAACCAAAGGGATATTCCATGCCATATGCCATCATGATTAGCATATAAAGCTGGGGGAAGAAGAAGGAAGTGGGAGACATTTGGAGTGGTATCATTTGTCTTCCCCCAAAATATTACTTGTCATGGTGATGTGGATGCTGAATAGGCAGACAATGAGTTATCAGCAAGGAGACTGTGGGAATTAAAACATGAGAAAAGCCATGAGAGATCAGAAAACTTAAAAAAAGTGTTTTTTTTAATGCAGGACTTTTATAACTCAGTTTCAGGGGGTGAAGTTCAGAATGGTTATGGTAATCATTGGGTGGGGGACACTTCGTTCTATGTATGCTCAGTCAGCCGGATGGGAAGGCTGGATGGCAGCCAGTAGCTGAGCCCTTAGATTCAGCTCTCTTCTCTTTCTCTTTTTTGACTGTCACACTTGCAAAATTAGCTTTTTTATCATGAAATGAGAAATTGATGATGGGGAGAAAAAGAGATGGTGTACAATCCATCTTCTCCTTTCAGAACAGAATTTTCTGTGTGAAAGAACAGATCAAACCTCCATACTGCTTTAGTAAAAACAAAGTGTGAAACCTAAAGGATCCAGTCTGAAGTAGTTGTGTTTCCATTCATTCACCATTGCACACCTTCCAAATAGTTATTATATACTTGTACAAATCTGCTCATCTCAAATTTAATGCATCTAAGCATTTCAAGAAGGGTTATTTTGTCTTGGAAAGGGTTTATGATACAGCAGCATTAAGAAGATGCTGACTGGTTTGGGTAGTGTGGTGGGCTGGAGACAACAGGAATGTGGCTCACATGGCACTTGCTCTTTGCCATTAGATGGGGTCGTCTCTCAGAGACAAAAGCAAAGCTTCATTGGTCTTCTAAGGGACTTCTTAGGCACATGAATGGGAAAATATGTGTTAACCAAGTTGTGTGTGAAATACTGAACCAAAACCCAAGTCTAACCACTTCCAACCAGCAGTGGTGGTGTCTCTCCTCAATAAATCCTGTGCTAGATCGTTCTCAAGCATTTGAGCTCTTCAGATCTGCTCTGGTTATAGATAAGAGGAAACAGCAATGCTGAATGTGTCATGGAGGCAGTTGTGCCTTTCCGTGTTGATGCATGGCACTGTTTCAATGGTCAGCAAGGCAAATGTAAGTGGCAAGACTGGTGTTTGGCCTCTCAAGGATTTCCACCAGGGTACTGACCCAATTCCGCAAGCATCCTCCCCAGTTTGCCTTTGCGTCTACACAAAGATTCGACACTAAAACCAAAGTAAAAGGTTTGCAAGCAAGAATTCTGAGAGCTCAGTAGTTTTCCCTCCTCTAAGGAAATCAACAGTCCCCGTAACAGGAAAAATTCCCTTTACAAATATCACAGTACTCCCCTTTTCATGATTTTGGGGACTACATCATGATTTAAGTGTGCTTGGCAGAGGTAATGTTGATAAATGATCTGTTTTAACTGCACAAGGCCTCAGTGAGGCGGCTGAGCAGTGCCAACGGCAGAATTCATTGCGAGACATTAAACAGTAAAGTTTAATATGTTGAAAATGTGTTTTAAATTGATTAAGGCTTATAAACAACATGAGCTTTTCAATTTTTCTAAGTTTGTTTTTCCTTGTTCCTTATGAAAATTAATCTATTTTCTCACATGTCATTTTCTTTTTTGGTACCCTTTATAGGTTGGCTTGATTGCTGTCAATTCATTTCTTTAATGAAAGCAATTAAACAGTTGATGGTTTTGCTGGCTTTCAATTATCTTCCTGCCTGACAATTGCTCCAGCTGTAACTAATTCTCCTTCTTTCTGATCATAATCCCAGTCATATCAGCTGTGTCTTGCAGGCAGTGGGAATGTCAGGTGTCAGCTGAGGTGAAGGAGAGGGAGGAGGAGAGGAGGCAGTGGTTGGAGATTTGTTTTCTTTCTTTGTGTTCCTGATGTTTTCTGCTGGTGTAAACTGGGACGTGATCCTCAGGGTAAAGTATGGGGTGGTTGAGGCTGTGAGCAGAGTTCCCGGTTGTTAAATGAGGTGACAGCTTGCAGAGTCGTAGAATGGTTTGGGTTGGAAAGGACCTTAAGACCATCAAGTTCCAGCCCCCTGCCACAGGCAGGGATGCTTCACACTAGACCATGTCACCCAAGGCTCTGTCCAACCCAGCCTTGAACACTGCCAGGGATGCAGCATTCGCCACTTCTCTGGGCACCCTGTGTCAGTGCCTCAACACCCTCACAGTAAAGAACTTCTTTCTTATATCTAACCTGAACTTTCCCTGTTTTAGTTTAAACCCATCACCCCTTGTTCTATCGTTACAGTCACTGATGTAGAGTCAGCAGCACTACACAGGGTCCTACAGGCAAAAATGTCGGCAAAATGGAGCTTACAGTTCTCTGAGCAACTGAGAATTAGGGACATCACAACAGCTTTGCTTTTTCTACCTGTTCAAGGCACTGAATTACCCTTTTAGTGCTTGCTGGAGACACCCATACAGAAGATAACTGTCTTAAGGGCTGAAGGGAGTTATAGATAAACTTGTGTCTGCGAGCAATGGGCTGCGAGGATTTCCTACCTTCAATTGTCCCATGAAGAAGCATTTTTTCATGAATCTCAGAAGAACAGTTTAATTCTAAAGATGGCTGTAAAGGCTCACTGAAGGATTTTCACAGCTGAACGCTCCTACCTCCCATCCCAGTACTAGAAAACCTATTAGACAATGGGAGCAAAAAGTAAGCAATTGGAATTGGACCATGGGGGTTACTGAAGCCAATTTGTAATCAGGTTTCACAGCCAGAAGCGTGCCATTAACACCATCTTGCACTATAGCACGGGCCACGGGAAAGATTTGCTAGTAATGGGGGGGGATTTTTGTATAGAGTAAAGGAAGATATTTTCTCTGTGGTTTTCAGACAAATAGGAATGTAATTAATGTAAAATAATACATTAGTTTTACTATGTTAGGAAACTCTGTGAGAAACACAGTCTTGTCATTTCTAATACAGTCAGACATGTCAGGTGAATACTCTGCATGAGATCTATTAGTGAAGGAATAAATTAAGAGAGGTAACAGATAAAGCAGAACGCAGTTGTTTCCGACTCTGATAGACAGAGGTTTCTGTCTGAAAACTGAAGGAGGGTCTGACAACCATCTGTTAGCATGTTCAGTGAAATACTGTAAGACAGTGGAATAGTTCACTGATAAAACTCATAATAACTCATCTGTAAGAGATAGCAGATGAAAGTCATCATCTGTCTTACATTTTGGCAATTTTGCTGTGCCAGAAAGTGGATGGTAAATGCTCCATCCCTGGCATTGTTCAAGGCCAGGCTGGACAGAGCTTTAGGTGACATGGTCTAGTGTGAGATGTGTCTGCCCATGGTAGGGGGATTGGAACTAGATGGTCTTAAGGTCCTTTCCAACCTAAACTGTTCAATGATTCTGTGATTCAATGAATAAAGCTCTTGGGTGATTTGGTTGAAGAGAGATCTGTGCAAAGCTGATGCACACATTTACAGCTATTTCAGACATATTTTGGTGTCCTGTCAGTTGTTTATTTGAATGGTCTCCTACTGAGGCCTCCATAAGGAGCTTGCAGTTGGTAAGTCTGCTAGTAGCAGCTAACAGAGACGTCTCTCCTTTCTTAACCTTTGAAGCAGATGGCTGTATAATGTTGAGTAACCAGCAAAACAATCACACAGGCTATGCCTGTCAGTTCTTTCTTACATATATTTTTAATGAGTATGACAGTAAGCATTCTGTCTTAATATGAAATGAATCACCTTAGTGTCTTCTTACTCTTTGAGGGTGCTTACAGCAGTTACTCTCTTAAGTTGGACTCCCCCAGTTAGATGCCAAAAATTGAGTGTGGGGTATCTGAACCTGAAATCAGTAAGAGTTAGATTAAAAACTTTGAAGGTTTGAAGTTCACCCACTTTGTCCAGTTTTTAATGTTTAAAATGAACTCAAGTCACATTTTCTTATCTCAGAGAAATGTCAGCTGTATTATAGACTGTAATTGGGCACTGGGATTCATGCACTAGCAGGTATCATAGCTGGTAACACAGAAAACATCCTTCTTTTGCTTATTATGGCCTTACTCCACTTAGGTGACAGCTTAGACAGATAGACCTCATCCATCCTTTACCTAACCAGGTTTTTTTGTTGCCTTATGTTCCTCCTCAGCTATGGGTAATTGTGACTTTCTCCAATGATCTTACAACAACCACTATGGAGACAGATACTTGGCAGTGTTACTGTCAGGTTTATATCATCTGAGAAAGGTTTTTTTTTCCTGAAACAAAAGAAAATAAACATGATTTGGGAAAAGAAACAAACAGCTCAACTTTGTCTCTTGTTTTAGGACAGCTTCTCAGCTCTACTCCAGAAATAGGCTGTCAGGATGCTTACTTGTTTATATTCTTAACAAGATGAGTATGGCAGGACAGTCAGAAACTATAAAGGTAGGTGGTGGTACCTGGATCACAGGTAAGGTGATCATCCTTCAATTCCAATTTTAGGCATCTCTTGCCTTATGGTAAGACAAAAAGCTCAACATTAAACAGAAGCATTTTAATGAATTAGTTGAATTAGTTAAGATAGAATACATTTAAACAACTTGCAGGTTGTCATTTAGAATCATAGAATCATGAAATAGTTATGGTCAGAAAAGACCTTAAGATCATCAAGTTCCAACCCCCTGCCATGGAACACCACACACTAGACCATGTCACCCAAGACTCCATCCAACCTGGCCTTGAACTTTACCAAGGGTGTTTCTTTCTTCTTTGTACTCTATTTTGCTTAGCAGTTTCCTTTATGCTATTTATTATAACCCTTGCTAAAAATGATCTTCCTTTATTCCATGGTGCAGTGCATCTGGTAGTTTAAAATTCAGTGTAAATTTTCAGAGTTAATTCAGAAAATTTCACTGGGAATATTTATTGGTTCTCATTGAGCACTTGGAAAAACCTGAACAATATGGACCAATTTCTCATTTTGGTCATAATGATGGATACATATATATTTTAGTCCTACTGGTGGATATGTAGGCAATGCATCTAGTGATCATTCATAACAGTAATATATATACACATGTACATTATTATTCCAGTTAACAGCATATAAGTCATTCCGGGTTATTATAAGTGGACCCAGAAATCCAATACATCATTTTGGTCCTTTGAGACTTGCAACTGTAAATTGCTGAGTTTTTTTGACATGAACTTCTGACATTTATTTCCCCTAGGAGAAATCAACTGGAAATATTTTGTCCCAGGCAAACCTAAAATACATTCAGCCCATGTAAAGATCTCTGGAAAAGCCTTTTTGGAGAAGCTCAGATGGAAAAGAGATTCATATTCTTATCAGGTTTAGTGCGTTTGCATAAGAAGAACAAAAATATACACCGTGTCATTGAAGAAATCCAGGTACTTTCTATCTCTAAATTCTCTGATGGAAATCATAGAAGAGTCCTTTACACATCACTGGTTTTCCTTCAGCAGCTGTTGCAGACAGTGTTGGCACTGAGCAGTTAATTTTTTATATGCAGTCAACCACCATGTAATAGGAGATGTGTGTCAGCGGGACCCAGATACACATCACTAGTCCCGTTGTAATCTGAAAACCTTTAAATTGTCGCTCTCTAATGGAACAAGAAATGGGTATTCCAAATTCATAAAGATTTATAAACATTCATGCTGCCATCTGACAGATATATACATCACCTGCAGTTTTCTCATTCAGCTCTCTCGATGAGCCATGGGAAAATGATGGTCCTGCACCCTTACTGCTTAAGAAGGTCAAGTTAGAGTCTGAATGAACTAGATGACTAAATATGAACAACAAAGGGAGAACAAGACACTTATATTGATAAATCATGAGACAAAATTGCATAGGAGCTTGCCTTGTGGATGACTTGCCTTATGTTTGACAGGGGAGCCACAGGATGCCTTTATTCTAGGGCAGGGGGGCTGGTATGTGGCATTTGAGTAGGGTGCAACATTTTGGTTTTGAATAGTCAGTACAAGACAAAATGCTGTTGTTTCATTGTAGAAAGCAATACTCTGTGTCCATGCAGAAGGACTATGTAAACCCCTTAGAGTTGTATTTTGGGCGATTGCCTGCAAAGAAGAAAGTTAGCATTCACGCCTAAAGCTAGGGAGCATTGAATTTTGTTATTTTCACAAAACAAGCTCAGCATAATCCACAAATGAAAAGACTATTTTGCCATTAAACATCACCCTGATAGCCTTATATTGACTCCACTTATCTGTGTTTGACTAAAACGGCATCAAAGTTTGATGTGACGAATGGAGAATCTATCATTTCTTTGGAGTGTTTGCTACAGCCTTATCATCTTCAGCCTTAGTGATGACTAACTTGTAACAGGAAGTGGTGTGGATTTATCTTCCAGCCACTGGGTTTTGATCTGCATGCCTTCTCCAAACTGAAGAGGCGTGCTGCCCCTAATATTTTCCTGCATGAGTTTTCTCCTAACCTAAACACTTTTGATTCCTAATTTTTTGTAAGTTCAAAGTATTTAGTTCCTTTTAAATTCCTAATGGGGGTATTTTTTCTGTCCCTCAGACCTGGCTCTTTCTCTGTACAGTGTTATATTTTGCATTTGGCCAGATGTGGAAATGAAATCACCTTCCAGTACCTATCTATGAATTGCAGGGTATTATTCTTCTGAAAGCCTATGCAGATCTGCTGATACCATGGGTACAGAGCACACATTCACTGGACATCAACTCCTTCATTTCTGGGCATATAGCTGCTTTTGCCTGTATCAGAAGATCTGTTGCTTACACAGTTCTGTCTTAGCCAATGATCCTAATTGCACTGAGTCTAGAGTTAAATACATCTATCATATGAATAAGGAAAGGAAAACAGTGATATAGCTACTTCCCGGCTGTATTCAGAAAATTGCTCTACAAGAAATACTATCTCTTCCAGCCTCTCCATTAATCCTGCTTCTGTCTTTTAACAATCCTCTAAGCTTAGTATTGTCTATAAACAACAGTAACAATTGACTGGTTTTGGTGTTTATTATTTGACCATTGATTTAGGTATGAAAGCAGGTCTGGTTGAAAGCCTCACAAGACTTGCTCTTGGTGTTAGGATCCTTCAGTGTAGCCTGTCTCCAGTATATATGTCTGCAGTACATAGGGATTGTCTTCCCCTGATTATTGGGCTCTGCAGTACTGAATGCCTCATGCAAATCTTTTTTTGCCGTGTTTGTGCAGATGTTTTTGTCAAGGATATGTAGACCTGATCAAGAACAAACACTTGATAGTATACTCTTAGTATTACACTAAAAAGTGCATATGGAGTAATGCCACTGTGAAGCAGGTGATTGTTCTTACTCCTATAGCATAGCTTAAGTAACTGAGATATCTATCAGATGAATCGACAATGCTTAGTTGATGCCGAGTTGCTAAAGGACATTGGGTTTCCTAATTCCCACAGTGACCTTACTCTTAAGTCAAACCACTCCCCTCTGAAAAACAGATTCAGAAAGGGAGTCTGCATAAACCAGCTCCTCTGTAGAGGAGCACATCCATATGTGTCTAACAACAAGACACTTCTAACAAGATCTTGGTTTCAGACCAGATTCCTTGCATTTGATAGGCATAAGACCAGAAGTGCAATTAGCCACAGAAGAGAAATTGGAAATGGATTTGCAATGCATTTATGGAACTATTAATTAACGACCACCATTATTTAATCCTATCTCAAACAAAAGAATATAGATGTGCTGAAGTTTTCCTGGGAGATGTGTATGTGCGTGTTCATATAATTCCAAAGTACTTATGGTGTGTAAATCAAAGGAAAACACACAGTGGCAATGCAAGGTGGTCAGTGAGAGATTAAGTTAAGCAAAACCCGAGCATCTTTGAAATGCATTTTTGACTGATGATCCTGAGTAGAGTTGCGGATATCTCCAGCAAATTGTGCTCAGTTTTAGCCTCTTGTGATTAAATTGGGTAAGTTACCAGCTACAAGTAATTTGCAATTTTAAATTAGTACAAGACGTGTGACATTTCTCTTTTGGGCCTGTTCCAGTGAGTGGTTCTCTGCCATCATCTACACATAGAAATATGTAAAGCTGCTTTGGTCAAATTCTATCCAACAGTTACCTGTTCCTGCTGTTTCCTTGGAAGCCAAAAATGAGATAGAAAAGGAGAGTAAAGGCAAACTTTTGTTGAAAAATCTCAATATTTCCTGAATATCCATTATTTTTATTTAATCCTGGTTTTTACTGGAAAGATCAAGAACTTGTGGGTGTTTTATCTACCAACTCCTCTGGACCAGAGAAGTGTATATTAGATGCACAAACAGTAAAAGTTAGGTGTAAGTTTTCAAATGTTTTGATGTGCTTCTGTCAGCTAGCATCATCTCTGCAAGCTGCCAGCTTGGTCTTTGATATGTGGAAAGGAAACCAGAAAGAAAGGAAACTGAAAGAAAGCAGAGCTTCATGGACAAATCTGGCAGCTTCATCCAGTGGGGATGACCGCCTGTTCTATGGCTTTGTGACAGCCTTACCCTGCCAATGCTGTTTTTGTGATCAGATTTGAGCAGAACAACTTTTATCTTCTCTGCTTTTGAGTTTTTTTTCTCATCATACTGTTGTAGGTGAAAAAATTAGCGATTTATCAATATGAAAAAGAGATAAAGACATAGGAGAGCAAGGCTAATGTCTCTGGTTCTCCTCAGAAAGTGAACTTATTACCAGCAGACAGAGTCCAATATTATTCTCCCTCAATCCAAATCACATTTGTACAGATTTCTAGACAAAGCATTGCAGAAGCAGTTACTTACTGGTCATGTAGTTCTCCTGATGGGTGGAAAATCTGGGTTTGAATCTTTGAGCAAAATCGTGTGGCGGGTGCATCTGTACAGAGCTTTTCTCCTTCCGTCTTTCATTAGCACAATGAAGAGCTCAAGAGCATCCAGAGTAAGCCATGAAGATGCCCAGAGGGCTGGAGCACCTCTTTTATGAAGACAGGCTGAGAGAACTGGGGTTGTTCAGCCTGGTGAAGGGCTGAAGAGAAGGTTTCAGGGAAAACTTCTAGTACCTAAAGGGGCTCTTTACAGGGGCATGTAGTGATAGTACAAAGGGTAATTATTTTAAACTGAAAGAGGGTGGCTTTAGATTATATATTAAGAAGGAATTGTTCCCTGTGAGGGTGCTAAGGAGCTGCCACAGGATGCCCAGAGAAGCTGTGGCTGCTCCATCCCTGGCAGTGTTCAAGGTCAGGTTGGATGGAGCTTGGAGCAACCTGCTCTTAGTGTGAGGTGTCCCTGCCCATAGCAATGGGGTTGGAACTGGATGAGGTTTAAGGTACCTTCCAACCCAAACTGTTCCAAGATTATTTTCACAGAATTACCTTTGGAACAGGGAATTCTCCAAAAGAGAAAAAAAAATAATCATGTTATCTGGTCTGTACTTCCAATATTTATAGATAACTTTTGGTCCTGAATAGGAACAAAAGAGTCAACTGCCAGGAAACATTATGTAATCAGGCAACTGTATCCAGGGAGTCATAGAGTGGTTTGGAAGAGAATGGTTTGAAAGCAGTCTGTCCAGGATTGTTTGCAATGACATGGAAGACAAGGAAATCAGGTTTTGAGACCCTTCCCACACTTCCTGACTTCTTAGGTGTGTGCTGGTGGTTTTGGATGCGCCTCATACTACCCAGGAGCTGACAGTGATTAATCTCTTTATCCTGTCCCACCTCTGTGAGTCATCAGGATTTCATCAGGGCCTCTGCTTCAGAGCTGGCTGTCAATAAAGACTGCAGGAAGTTGTGTGCTAGGATCTCAATGGCCTGCTATTGTAGGTGCCACCGTATGCCATTTTGCATCCCTTCTCCTTCTGGTGTGTTGTACCTGTGTATTCATATTCAGTCTACATTCATATCAGTATAAACATTTTTCCTACAATTTATCACAGTTCTAGAAGATTCCTGGGCTTCTGTTTTCTAACACATTGCAGGCACATTGGTATGTGCTGGCAAAGAAATGATAGCTACCTCTTATGATTCATAGTTTTTCATCTCACAAACCTCCCAAGCTCCTGGTATTGCCCCTAGTATTTCAGCAATATATTACAGTAAATTTTCCTCCTTCCTGGGCCAGGATTACAAAGGAATATTACAGTTTACTTCTTTCTACACAATGATTTTTTCTATAAATTCTAATCTGATCCAATCTTCATATTCTGTTTATTTTATTGGATTCTGGCGAGTTTTATGATGTGCCTTGCTCCTTTTTCATCCTCCTTTTTTCACTTTTTATTGTCTCTGTTTATCCAAGACAAATAAACAAAAAACATAAAAAGAGGGGAAAGAAAGAGAAAGAAAAAAGAAGAAAGTATTGTGTTCACTCTAAAATAACATTTTAGATACTCTTTCTGCAAGTTGTTGTAAAGAGTCCTTCACTGCTCCAACCCTGGCAGTGTTCAAGGCCAGGTTGGACAGAGCCTTGGGTGACATGGTCTAGTGTGAGGCATCCCTGCCCACGGCAGGTGTTGGAACTGGATGAGTTTAAGGTTCTTTCCATACCAAACCATTGTATGATTCTATGATTTTGTGGATGCATAATTATCAAGGGCTATCTCATGAGGTAATCAGAACTTTATTTGATATATTTAAGATTTCAGCTGACATGAGATCAACACCTTGATCCAAATTCGGTGTGCAGCTTTCATAGTTGTGAGTGGCAACTGACCATACCCTGAGATTAATAGCACAGCAATCAACAAGTAGTTCATATGAAGTTCAGTTCTGCGAATCCCAGTCATGAGAAAGCCATGGCGTTCAAAGGAAAAGTGAGCAATACAAGAATTCAGTAGACATATTTAATAAGCTCATATTAATGAGAAGAAACCTAACACAAAAGAGAGTTCCTGATTCACAAGCCTGTCAGCTGGTGCCTGTGGTGTTTCGGGGAATTTTTTAGGGTTGTTTCCTTATTGTTCCCATGCACATGTTCCTCTGAAGTTAACATTTTATTCTGGTTTTCCATTTTTCTGCAGTTTTGCATCTTGCAGCTCTGTGTAGAGCCCCAAAGTCCGCATGGTCATCTCATTGGGTTGGCTGAATGGGGATCTTGTCAGTGAGGCTCCAGTGGTTGGCCACCTCTTTTGCAGGTGATGGGGGTAACACAATGTACTTTGTGGTCTCTCTGGGCAGATCCATAACCCTCAGGCACATCCCAATGTTTTCATGCCCCCCCCCCCCCCCCTATTTTTCTGTCTGATTAACCTAATGAACTTTGTCCATCCCAAACACGTTGGGGCTTATCCAACAGCCTCGTGAAGTCAGGGACCCTGAGCCTGGATTTTACTGTTGTTACTTTTCCATTCCTATTTAATGTTCCATTTTTCATTTCTATACTCATTACATACATACACACACTTATACGGATATATATTCAATTTATATATATTCATACACTTATATTTACACACCATATATGCATATATAAATATATGTACGTAAAGTGCACTTACACATAAATATTCATGCACATTTGTATTCTCTGTATATATTTATATATAGAAATAGCTGAATTTCTATAAAAATGTATGTATTTTATATACGAACACTCCCTGGTCTCAACGAGACATGCAGGATCCTTGTCATGAATGAAAGCTGTCCTTATATGACTGATATTGAAGAAAATGAGGGAATATAAGAAGGGACTGTTGCAACTATAAGCAGAAGCCTTTAAAGTGAAGCACAGGTTGATGACGGAGGCCTCAAACGTATGAATGCAAATCACAGAAGCTCAATTAAAGGACACTAAAAAAAGTGCAGTGTTGACAGGCAGAGACAGTTCAGGGCTCACATGATTTTATACAGAACTCTGTAACATCTAGTTGCAGGTGCCCATGCTGGACAGCACATGCAAGGACATCTGTAAATTACATGTAAGAGTGTAACGACATTAACTCATTGAACAGGCACCTTGCTTCCAAATCAGATCTTCAGAATTGGTCTCTTTGGTACCCTTTACTGATACAAATGTAAGCAGTGCCTTGTTATTGGGACTGTTCAGCCTGAAGAAGGGAAGGCTGCATGGAAACCTCAGAGCAGCCTTCCAGTATCTGAAGGGGGCCTACAGGGATGCTGGGGAGGGACTCTTCATTAGGGACTGTAGTGATAGGACAAGGGGTAATGGGCTCAAACTTAAACAGGGGAAGTTTAGATTGGATATAAGGAAGAAGTTCTTTCCTGTTAGGGTGGTGAGGCACTGGAAGGGGTTGCCCAGGGAAGCTGTGAATGCTCCATCCCTGGCAGTGTTCAAGGCCAGGTTGGAGAGAGCCTTGGGTGACATGGTTTAGTGTGAGGTGTCCCTGCCCATGGCAGGGGGGTTGGAACTGGATGATCTTAAGGTCCTTTCCGACACTAATTATTCTATAATTCTATGATTGGATGAACATTGAGTGCCTGTGGAATACAATTACAGACTGAGGGCCAGATTTGGCCGGAGAATAATTCATCTCATCTTGGCCTATGTGTACTGATTTCCTGTAGATGTAAGCCGGTATGTATATGTGTATGTGGACATAGAACACTATGAGCTCCTACAAACCCTACAGAGTCCCTGTGTCCAGTCGTGCCTGGGGATTTGTAGTCACTATCACATAAATATCACACAAATTTCCAGAATCTTCTCCAGGAAGTGAGAGGGACCTCTCCAGGAAGAGAGAGGGACCTCATCTGGCCCCATAGGAGGTACCACAAATCCTTGTGGCTCAGTTTTAACTCATTAGGGTCCTGCCTTCCCTAATATCCACTGCCCAATACCTTGAAGACTTCATGAACACTTCTTTCTAAATGCAACTTCAATAGAGTCCAGGAAACGTTGGGCATGAGCTCAAAATTGTATACAGGATATAGCATCTTCCTTTCTTTCTCTGTGAAAGTGTATTTTCTACTAGGATTAGGGGAAGAAAATATAGGAATGATACAAGAAGTTTGTAAGGAGGTTATAATATAAATAATGCATCCAGATATCATTTGATCCTACGCTATGTGCTGTTACATGCAGCTGCAGTCTGGCACTACTTTTAATTCATTTTGTTGAGCCCATCAGGGAAAGCAGACTAAAGCAGGTGTACTTTTTCAATTGGCATTTCTGTACCCATGAAGCCATTTCAAGTAGCTGGAGAGTCATTTCACATGATGACAATTTCCCCTTAAGTTAGGACAAGTCAAGTGTGGAGAATCAAAACTAATTATTCAATGAAAACAAAGGCTGAAATGTGATCAACTTTGGCTGGTTTATTTGCTTATATTCCTCCTCTCCAGGCACTTCAGTTCCTCAGGCTCTGTCCTCCTCTTGTGCATGGCACTTCGAAAGGCACAGACAGATTGTAAATTCAGCCCAAGCCTGCTGAACTATTCAGTAGAGTCAAGGGAGGCCTGATGAATTCCTGATATGCATCCTGCATAAGTGTGTATTATACAGTTGTTAACAGTGTGAATGATAGTCTGATGTTTGTTGCAGTTGTGGTATGATCAATCATTGTACCTTTCTTTATAGGAAAAATCTCTGCGCCTCCTGTGAGTTGCTTAAATGCTGCTGTGCATAATCTAGTATCCTTGAGGTAAGAAAAATCCTGGCCGTTTATTTGTGATGCTGACAATAAACTCCAGCTCCAGCCGCTGTAGTGTGTGAATATAAGTGTCCAGGACTGCTTGAGATGCTGTAGATTATCTGAGACAGTCACATGCGCCGGTTGGATGTGCCTTAGGCTTGTAATAGATCAATGCCACTGGTGTGGTGACTGGAGGTTCTTTCATATTGTGATAGATCTTTATCATCCCTGGCAGTCTGCTATTTCCTTAAAATGGTTTAAAGCACCAGAAACTGGAATAGAAAAACTTCAGATAACCTATACAGAGATGCTGAGGAATGCAGGCTTTGCACAAGTGTTTTCTGAATTCAAGTTCTGCAGTTCTGGCAGAAAGGTGCGCTCCTTTTTCTCTTCCTAATGGAATTATACAAAAAGTGATTTTTCACAGAAACCTCCAAACCCTAAGTTTAACATTCAGAAACCTTGTCCTTCCTTGACATTTTTAGTATGTTTTCACCGAAAAAATGAAAGAAAAATAAAGGGACCTAGTTGAATCTGTTTTCCATACAACTGGTTAGAACAAGAAGAGTTTTAGGCAGAAAATGGACTGCTCTGAGCTTGGGCAAAAGTTGTGCTTCAATGCTTCAGTCTCTCCTCAGAGGACTTGGTAGGTGAATCAGCTGTTTCACAGGTCAAAGCACACCCTGTAATAGCATGTAGTCATGTCCCTCAATAGTACATAGATCTATGGTAGAGTTGGTTCCTCTAGCCATAAAGAGCACCAGAATGGGACAAGAATCACTAACCTAAACACTGCCAGGACTAATTTTCCAGTCCAGAGGGAAAGTACTTTACAGGGCAAAGCTACAGCTGTAGCCAGGACTACAATGAAGCAGGCTGGACAATCATAAGACAGTGCTTTAGTCTGTTCTTGCTGAGTTTATAGGTGTACAGGGATCAAGTATGGTCTGCAATAGCTCCGCCTTCAACATATTGCTGAAGGGTAGGGAAACCGAGGCACAAAATCCTGTCCTGGGCAGATGACAAAATTATTGTTATTAGGGCCTTTTGCTACTGGTTATTACAAGGAGATAGAAAAGGTTGATTCGGTACTCTGCAGTGGTATGCAGTTTAAATGCCAGCTAAGGAATAACATGATAATACTGTGCAAGGTATCTGTGAAGTGTGAAGAGTTAAGGGAGAGAAGAAACAAGTCAAGGGACCATCACAAATAAGCAATTAGGAGTGAAGCACAGGACAATATAGTCTCTGCAGCAGGAGGTTTTCATGGGAAGTGCTGGACTCCTTCTATTGGTAAGATTTAATGACAGATTATAGTCTGGACAGCAGCTTTGGACCTTAGGAGACTGATTTATAGATATACATGCCTTAAGGGAGCTGTTAAGATTATCTGGCTTAATTTCCTTCAGTGTTTACCTAGAGCTGGTTAATGTTTAGGTAAGATAGACAGGTGTAAAGACTGCTTAAAAATCTTTATAACTTCCCTAAGGCTTTGCCTTATTTACAGGAGACTTTGGGTTTAGGATTAGGTTTAGCCATTGTTTTTCTTTTCCCATCACTTGGTTGATGAAGAAGGTACTGTTGTTTAATAAAAGGGTGGTAGATCTGTACACCTCCACTCCTCTGGTTACACTTAAGTGATTGCCAAAAGCAGACGACTGCTACTAGTTCCAGAAACATGAAATCTCCATGGATTTTAGCATTTAAAGTGGACTTTCAGCAGTTGCTACTGCTTGCTTTAACCCACGCACACCCACAGACCATTCAGCTTCCTACAAATAAGAAGCCTGGGATCGATGTGCTGTTTCAGGTGATACAAATGGCCCAAATGAAAGGTATTATGAGTCACATGCCCAGGCCTGACAACCTTCTATTGATGGGGAAAGAGACATCCTGGCTTCAGCAATGAGCAGTAAGCATCTCCAGCTCTGGAATGTAGGAAGAGGGGATGCCACCTAGGAATGCAAACCAGAATATTGGAAGAAGTGCTTCATTATATAGGGATGCTGGGGAGGGACTCTTAGTTAGGGACTGTAGTGACAGGACAAGGGGTAACGGGTTAAAACTTAAACAGGGGAAGTTTAGACTGGATACAAGGAAGAAGTTCTTTACTGTGAGGGTGGTGAGGCACTGGAATGGGTTGCCCAGGGAGGCTGTGAATGCTCCAACTCTGGCAGTGTTCAAGGCCAGGTTGGACAAAGCCTTAGGTGAGATGGTTTAGTGTGAAGTGTTGGGTTGGAACTAGATGATCTTTTGGTCCTTTCCAATCCTAACTATTCTATGATTCTATGATTATTAGCCACATGCTAGTGGGGGAGATTATTCTTGCAACTAGGTTTTTCTTTCTTCTTTTTTTTACATACTTCTTTTGTATGTTCATTATTTGCTAAAAGGCAGATTGATTTTCAAATCATTTGGGCTATCTGAAAGCTTCCCATGGTTTAAACATCTTTTGCATGGAGTTTTTGGTGTGCACACCATCAGAGCGTCAATCTTCCTTCACCTGGAACCTTAGTGGAGTATTTTAACTGGATGTCTTTATCAGACCTCTACTGGCAGCCTGTCAGACCTGGGGAGTGACTCATTTGCAAATGGATTTTCTACCTTTCTCCTCCCCCTTCACTCTTTCCTTTGCTCTTTCCCTCTATGTCTCCTTAAATTGCATGCTATAAATAGCTCTTGAAGAAGGAGAGTTTGAAAAGCAGTGCATTTCATATAAATCAAGGGTAGGATGCTGCCAGGGTGAGAATTACTGCAGGAAAATGCGCATCCAAGCTGGTCTTTGCATAGTTCTGAGTATGACTGTCATAGTCCATCAAATCAATGACCTGTCCTGACTGCTGCCGTATTTGTGATGGTATCTGGTTATCTCGCTGAACGTTTTCCATGTCATTGCTAGGAGGAAAGTTTTCTTTCCAATCCTGAGTATTTATTCTTAAGCCATTTAGCTGTTGTAATACATGAAAACTGATCTTATAAATCTTTATCTCACACATGCATAGTGTGGGAGTCACATTGTTAATCAGTACTAGGGGAAGCATTTGATACCGGCTGTTAATAGTGCTCTGATATGTCTCCTGAGATCGCAAAAGGTTGAAGATTAAATTCCTGTGCTAAAGAGAAGTCCCTAAACCTCCCTTGCATTTCAATGCTTCTGGCTGCAAGTTTAAGGCCAGTGAGGAATTGGTGGTTTCTGTTACAATTTCCCCTTTGCATCAGAGGTCAAAAGCAAGCAGTTTTTATTAAGCGCATTTCCATAGGGTGCATATTCTGTATCACTGGAGAAGGATTTCTGCCTCCTGCAAGGGGCATTCCTCTCTGACTTCTGTGTTCCTCCCTCCCGTTTTGCTCACCTCCTTGGAGGAGACCTTACACATAGGTATTTCAAAGCTAAGACAAACTATCTGCCAACACTCTGCTCTCTCAGATCTTTCCTGCTGCTAAGTGGTGTAAGATTGGCCTAATCTTTTCTCTCTCACACATCCACACTCTGTAAATTGAGTTCAAATGATCTGGAGGAGTAAAAAGCCACTCTAGCACCACTCTGATGAATATCTAATGAGTCTAAAGACACTTTGAACCCAAGACCTTTGTGGATGCTGTTACTTGCTTTCAGTGTTTCTGAATTTGCTACATTGAAGATAATCAGAAAGAACAATGCAAGGAATCAAGCAATAACTGATGTCTGTTATCTCCACAGTGACAAGAATGCTGCCAGCGATGCAACTCCATATGCGTATAGGCAGTGTTGTGCTAGACTTAAGAGTAATTAATTGAAGCAGCCGGAGATGGATTAAAAATGTATTAGCTTATCTGTCTAGTGGCTTTCTTGCTTTATAACCAGTCTTAATTGGCAGAGGTTAGTAGGAGATGAGTTTTCCTCTATAGCCAGCAGGGGAAAGGGCAATTCAGAACAAAAGGCTGACAGAGGTGCTGATAAATCAGCCTGAAGCTGTTAAATGAAAGAGCGGATGGAAGCTGATAAACATAGGGACAGCTCTTGGTTTGGCATTATGAGTGGCTTTCTTGTAAAAATATCATGCATCTGGTGAGAACTGAAACCTTTACAGAGCTGGGGGCTCTTTCTGTTCTGCTCCATGCTCAGTATCTAATGCCGGGACTGTACCCAAGAAAATGATGGGGTAACAGAGATCACATTAAAGGCTACAGGACCACAGGAAGCTGTGTTCCTCCTACTGCCCAAACATGTTGTGTTGAAGCCATGCTTAGCTGTGTTCTGTGATTAGATAATTAGCCACGGCAAGTGGATGTATTTGCATGTAATAATTGGATGATTTCTTATTCTTGGCTTTTGGGGTAAAATTCTGTTGCTTAAATACAGATGCCCTTGAAGATGCTGTGTAGTAACTTAGCAGGCCTCTATCAGCTTATCCATCCATCTAGATGGTGATCAGAGGGATGGAGCACTTCTATGAAGACAGGCTGAGAGTTCAGGTTGTTGAGGCTGGAGTAGAGAAGGCTCCAGGAAGACCTCAGAGCAGCTTCCAGTGCCTAAAGGGACTACAAGGAAGCTGGAGAGGGGCTTTTACAAGGCCATGCAGTGACAGAACAAGAGGGTAATGGCTTTAAACTGAAAGAATGTAGAGTTAGATTAGATATAAGGAAGAAGTTCTTTACTATGAGTTTGGTGAGGTGCTGGCACAGGGTTCCCAGAGAAGCTGTGGCTGCCCCATCCCTGGCAGTGTTCAAGGCCAGGTTGGATGGGGCTTGGAGCACCCTGGTTTAATGGAAGGTGACCCTGTCCATGGCAGGGGGCTGGAACTGGGTGAGCTTTAAGTTCCTTTCCAACCCACACCATTCTGACTCTGATGTTCTTTGTGTCTTATCTGCCTGATTCCTGTGTGTTCACTAGGTACCTAATGCTGATTTTTTTTTTTCTTCAGCTTTGCTGGAACAAGGATGTTCTGAGGCTACTTGTGGCCCAGCAGGCTGCCTGCCATCCTCAGAGTGCATGGCCCTTGCAGAGCTGCCAGGCATCAGGCCATAATGATCCCTGAGCTTCCCCATCCAGACCTGTCCCATCACCCTGCTCTCTGTTACACTGAGAAACAACAGCAGGGGCTTAACTGGAATGAATCCTCCCTAATGATGTTCTGTTTCCCCACAACCAGGTATGCTATTTGCTGATTTCGTATTGAAGAAAACTTTAGGTTCAGCCACTCTTTGGAGGCAAAGGTATTTTCAGATTAAAGTACCTAGTAGCTGCTTAAGAGAGCAGCCTGCCTGCGGACAGGATCTGGCTCTTCCATAGCAGTGTGAGCAGCCAGCAGAAGCAAAGCTGCTGTTGTTGCCAATAAATAGCTGGGAGGCAGGTCCTTCAGTGCAAAAATACCATTAATAGAATCTAGAAAGCTAAAGAGTGAGGAAGGTGAGAGTGCTACTTTGCTCCTTAAACAGGGAAAGCAGATTGAAAATAAATGGTTAATTCTAGAAACCGCTGAGACCAAATCTGGAGGCACAAATAACACTAAAACCACAGTGAGAGCTCCTGTTGAGCCAACCTAGCCACAAATGAAAGAGGTGAAGCAGTGGTGAAAGTGTTTCAGTGTGTGCTTATTTACCCACAAATCAATTAAAATGGGGATGAGATACTGGTGATAGGGTGTCATTGTTTAACAAGTGGTGTAAGGAAGGGAGTTTTTAATCTGAATTTATAAGTGAAAACTCAAGCATGAACACTTCTGTCTGAGGAGACATGGAAATGATGTTATCTGCAGGCATTTGCATTGTAGGCAGAGACTGTAAATAGTCTGATAAGTGGCTTATAGTGTTTAGGAGAACATGATTTAAAAAGGAGATAAGTTTTTAGAGAGTCCTGCAGCCTGGAATGCAGCTCATTTGTTTCTATAGTGTTCCACTTTTGCTGTATGGAAAAGGACAGTTCACCAGCCAAAGTAACTGAACTGTTCCAGGTAGGATTCATCCCATATGACTCTTCGCATCATTGAAGAGCCTTTCGAGTGTGTTTGACTTCATCTGTCACCAAATAAGAGAGACTGGCACCTGCAGGTTGCACGGACATCACAGACAGCAGAGGTGGCTGTCCCATCGTCCCTGCCAAGACTTGTCTCTATATTCATCTGAGTGATATAGAAATACTGATGACATTTCCTATAAGGAAATCCTTTTCTTCTTGCTTTTTACTGAAGCATTGTGGCAAGGCAAATTATTACAAAATTATTAAGCTTTGCAGCAGGAAAAAAAATGGAAAAAGGCTTTAATTAATGTTAAAAAACTCTTCAGGTATCTCAGGGAAAAAAAGAAAAATGTGAGACTTTAGATGAAAAACCAATGTGTGGGTCATAGGATGGTACATTCCTTTGTTTCACAGTCCCCATCTGATCTGGGGTTTGAATGAGTTAGCAGATAATAGATTTCCCTGATGATGAGGATGATTTAGTAGCTGTCAGTCTGGATCAGCCTCAGGATCCAGCTAAATCACTGTTCTGTCTGCAGCAGGTTTAAGTCACTCTTACTGCAAAGGATGTGTACAAAGCTGTGCTGGGGAGTTGCTGTAAGATTTCTGTGGCCAGGCACAGGGTTTTTATCTGCGTCATTAAAGGGTAGTTTAGGACTTGAGGCCTGAAGGCTTTTATTCAGACTAAAGTTCTTGTTTAGCTTTTAGCTTTCCATCTCAAAACTTTGGCTATTCTCCTTATCCATAAAAGAATAATTTCACTGGGGGTTGCATCTGCCTAGCTCTTACTTTAGTGGTGCCTTGTGACAGTTTGTTCCACTGTGGCAAACATTTAATTGTCTGAGAGAGCTTTTATTTCCCATTACTTCTTTTTATTTTCCCTTTGCTTATACCAGATTTCCTTTTACTTAATTTTATTATGAGCAACAGTGAAGAAGAGGAGTAAAGGAGAAGAACTCTCTGTCCCCTACATAATACATAGCTAGAAAAAGGCAGTTAGTTTTATCTAGGAATATTTCTGTGCTGGAATATGGAGGAATGGACAACTCAGCATCTTCTATAGCCAAACCTGGTCACTCTTCCAAGGAAAACTACACCTTCTGCTTCTTTAAAGTAGGCCTGCTTTCTGATAATCATACTTGCTTCCCTCCAGCTGGCATGAAAGTTCAATGATTTTGTTTTCTACAGTTCCTCCACCATCTGGTGCATTTGTACCATGCATTCGCTGGCCTGATGGGAGGAGCGTTGGGAAATCTGTTCCGCACTGCACCTTTCCTGCTTTGAATAAGCTACTTTTAAGCCATGTATTAATATATTTACAGGTACCTGCAGCTTCCTCTCCTTGTCAGGCTGAATGCTCTGCACATCAAAGCAAAGAGCTGTGCTGTTTTGAACTGTTTGTAGATCTTTAACTCATATGGGATATAGCTTTTAAGAATTATATAGTTGTACGCTTACATCTGAAGTTCCCAGAGATGCAGTTCCACGTTATAACTCCAGGGATGCGTGAAGACTGTGGAATCAAAGCTAGCAACAAAACTTGATGTCACTTGATCCAGAACTCTGAGAATCATCATGTCAAAGATTTGTTTTAGATGTCAAAGCCCAGAAAGAAAATATTCTATGGTGCTGTTTCCTCTGTGTGTTTGTGTTGCTGTCTGTTCACACAGGTAACTTCTGTGCCTGTTAGATAGGTTCACCACAGTTGACAGAATGACAGAGGTCTCAAAGGGATTAACCTCCTGGAAGCTTTTCTAGAGTGGAAAGGTAGAGACATTATTCAGCTGTTAGAGTGAGAAGAGAGATTCGATGACTGTCCTCCTAAAGAGGAGTCTGTAAGGGGAGCGCAGCCATTGCAGCACATAACAGGACCTGTATTTATGATACTTGGCTTGCTCCTTTGCTCACACAACACAATCTGAAGCTTCTCATTTAGAAAATTGCTACCAAGCAACTCAAACCCTCAACATGTAAATAGTTCAGAGAAGAGATGGCAAACAAGGAGAACCAACCCCCAAACCCAATACGTTTACCGTTCATTTTGTCTCATGGTATTTAGCCAAGAGTGTGATTTTGTGGGGAGAAGGGGAAAAACTGATGACTGACGCTGAGTTTCTTGAATTTAACATGGAAATGCAATGCTGCATTACTAAAGTTGATGGATAAAACAACCTAAAAGTAGGATGTGTTGTGAAGAACTGGGAATACAAGAAACATGGAAGCAGTCTCCCATTTAAGGTTACACCATTTGATCTCTGAAGGCAGACAAAACTAATTTAATACACCCAGAACTACCTAGTGGCTCTTCAAATTCAGCTGACAAACAGCCCTAGACACAGACAAGATCCTGTTTCCATATTGCAAACCAGTTGCTATACGTGCGCTGATTGCTGTCTTGACTTTCTTTTGATTGTGGGAAGGCAAATATGGCTGTTTTCTGCCACACACCAACTGTTGTAGTAACCACACCATGAATGAGACAGGCGGTACATGTGCAAGATGCTTCCCACAGAGGGGCCTCTTAGGAAGGAGAAAGGAGGTTGAACACAACCCACTGATCAGGGAAAGCACAGGAGAAAGAATGTTAGTGATGAGAGCAAGTGGGGATGTGTGTAAGTACTTATCATGTGTATGTATGAATGGTGGCTTCCCCACCAACACCCTCAGTCCAATTGGGGTGAATGGGAGTAATGAATTCATCATCTTTGTTTCAAGTATATCTTGGTCCTAGCAAAAGGCTCTCCTATGTGCCAGGAGCTCAACATATATTCAGCAGTGACTGATTATCACAATGTTTGGTATGGATTTTTTATGTATTCTTTCTTCTTTAGGAGCACAATTAGAGATTTATTGCATTCCTTTTGCTCCTCTCATGAAGCAACCAAACAGCTTGATCTTGTTAGAAACAGTCACATAAGTAGCTAAGTTAGGTAAAGTCCAATTCAGACTAACATCCTAGTTCATTTACTTGACTTCAGAGCTCCCCCATGAGACATTTCTATGCCGAGTTCATATCTTGGTATGACAGATGCTAGTCCATGCTGGCTTTTATATCCCTAAGATTTTGTTGTAAAGTTGTGTTTTCAGTGTAAGTAAAACATTTGGAGAGAAATCCACAGGGATTAGGTTTTGGCTGTTCTTCCACATCTGCCCTGTGGAGCTAGGGAAATGTTTGTGAGAATAACTTCAGCAAAGACTGGGAAACATTCAGATGGTGCAGGGATGGGAAATACATAAATAAACTGTATAAGAGATGCAAAAATTGCATTTAACAGCTGAGCCAATGAATCACTGCTGTTAGAATACATTTGATTTTCTGTGTGCACAGCAATTAAAGGAAATAGCTTGCAGGTGAATATGGAGGGGAGAGATTCAGGTCTCTGCACAACAATGATGGCTGATATAATGAAGATCTAATGAGAACAAAATTGAGATTCAGAGTTACAGATGGCATTCCTTTCCATCACTATCTGGGACATTATTTTCTTCAAGGATCTGTAGTTTCATTTTTGTGTGGTGCTATAGGAGAGAACCAGCTGTCGGTAGGACTAGATACATAAAATGGCTGGGGAGTATGTTAGGGGATTATACAATCTAATTTTAGCTGCCTAAGAGCTAAGAGCCTTTTCGTAGTCAGCTGTCTAGTGTACCTGTAGATTTGGTGGAAATAAAGACACCTCAAGATGATAACTAATTTAATCTACTCTTAGCACCCAGCTCACACCATTAGGTCCTGAAAACCCTATAGAGTTTCTGTTTGACTTTGGGTACTTTGAATTGTCAAGCCAATCCTGTGTCTCATCCGTTTCATTTCTGCCAGTGGGCACATGAATAACTTTTACTGAGCATCTAATCATTAGGATTAAGAAATTACAAACTCTTCCAGCTATATTAAACTATGAATTCTTCCAGCTATCATGCATGTGATGTTAATTGCAGAACATACCTAGGTAAGGCTCAGTGACCACGCAGTTTTAATAACTCTTTTCTAACTTAGAGCAATGGTTGTAGTATTTGCATAAGATGTTGGAAACACATTCAAACCCTTTTCTACTGTTTTTAACACCGTGATTCTTACCTCCTGTGGCAGGTCAGGACTTCATAAATGAGATAAAACGTTTGCCTCGGTGGTGTTTTCACTCTACTGTATTTAAGGCGCAAAAGGACTGACCTGGCATGAACAACCTTACATCAAAAGGCAAATGAGCACAAGCTCTGAAACCTGTTTGAGAAGAGTGAAATGTCATCTTGCTGTAATGCTTTCTGTCTGATGCTATGCTGAGGTGCAAAACTCAGCCTGAGTACTGTGGAGGAGGTCTTCTGATCTGAAGCTGAAAGGGCCTTGCAAAGTTAAAACATTGCAATACTGAATTTGCTCTTCTCAGTACTTAAAATCCAGGGGTCCTTGAGGTGAGAACTTCACATACATGGATGAACTGGAAATGCTCGCACTAGTGGGGATATATTATTATCTGTTATCATTAATAGAGATTCATACCCTGTATCTCTCTGATCAGTAGGAGACTAAGAAAAACACAAACTTACATGGTTTAGGAAGAAAATTAACTCTGTCCCTACCAAACCCAGGCCACTTTATATTTGCTACAAAGCAAACTTCTTCTTGGGCCAAATACCTTTTCTTCACTCTTCTTCATCACAGAACGTCTCCTATGGCCTGGTGTTGAAAAAGTAGCAGCTTTCATGTTTATGAGCAGATGCTGCTGTCTAAAAACCTGTGGAGATGCTGAACTCGACATCTGTTTTGTGGTTGCTGTCTTCACCTTCTTGTGGCTGCTGCTCTTTTCTTTTGCTTGAGTGTTGGACTCTGACAGGCTGCTTGAGAGCTCAGAGGCAAGCTGCAGAGAGGAGGGTTTTGAGCCTCCCTGTCTATTTCAATTACCAGCTGGAGCTTCATTTTGGCTCCTTCTGCCCAATGACAGGCTGTGGGTCTCAATTATGTGCCATGAAATAATAACCATCATCTGAATGGTGTTTATCTCTGTATTGTCTCTTGCTGGCTTAGCTGGTGGGGAGCCCATGTGTTGGATCAGGCTGATAAGCTGCTGATCCTTCTTTCTTTTCTGGGATTGCAGGCATCAGATTCAAACAGTTTTAGATTCCTCACAGTGATGCCTCAGGTGATGCCAAGTGAAACATTCCCACATCTTCAGCCTTTTCTGCCTCTCTCCTCATCTTACCTCCTCAGCGTGGCATTTGTTGGTCCCTTCCAGGGCTCTGCCTCCATCTCCATCCCTTTAGAGCTGTGAAAACATTTTTCCAACTCCCGCCATAGCAGCAGATGGTTCTTTGCTTTAATCATCATTGTTGCAATGTGCTCCCTTTCCCAAACTCTGCAACAGCCAATTTCTCGCATCTTGTCCTCGACGTTTGTTAGGTTGCAAAACCAGTGGCAGGCCTGAAAACGGCTTATGTCCTACCCATGATGAAGCACAGAGCTCACTGCCAAGCTCAGTGCACACCCTGGTAGAGGACTTCATGTATGGTCCAGTAATAACCCCAAAATGAGGCCTGACCATTTAATCGTCGTTCTTTGGGAAACCAATGCAACATTTGATTGTGTTTTCTTTTTTAAATCATCATCCCATCACACAGGGATACCAATGCATTTTCTTCCCTATGTGTGTTTGCTTTCTGCCCTGCCTGTTCAGGCTGTGAACTTCTCACTGTGGGACTGTCCTTCCTGAGGAGCTCAGCATTGGGCAGACATGAGGCAATCTCAGCTGTGCTCACTGTATAAAGATTAATGGCCTGTGAACATGGGTGATAGAAAGATTTAACAACCTGTTGAAGGTTGTATAGCTCAGGGAAACCACCTCAAGGGGCTAAGTTGCTCTAACCTTACTTTCCTAAGGAGGGGTTTTCATTCTTCCTCATCCAGCTCAGTGATCCTTTATTTCTCTTCTGGGCTCCAAACCATCTCATAGTAGGGGGTGACATCACCTGTATCTTATCCTCTGGGAACGTCTTCCCCTCTGCAGTTCTTTAATATCCATATGAGCTGCAGCAAGTCTGATCTAGCTTTCTGCATTGCTGTTCTGCTTTTCCGAGGGCAACGAACATTGTAATCTGTGGCCAAATAGCTGCCATATGGAGAAGTATCATTTATTTAGAATGAAGACCCTTCAGAGAAAGCAGATGCTTAAAAGCCTCAGTGAAATGAACTGTAAGCAGAGCTACCTTCCCTGGCAGGCTTACCAACCTCTGTTGGAGGGAAAACCCACCTCCATCACACTACCCCACAGAGTTGCTTTTTCTCTTTGTGTTTGCATCCTCCCCTTGAAAACAGCCTTTTAGCTCTATATGGGACTTTTTTATGTCCTTGCTCACAGGTGTTCAGGGACTATCAGAAGCTTTTTCAAGAGGGGCAAGGCTAAACCCAGTCAAACCCATTTCTCTAGGAAAATCCTAGGATGGAATAGAGAGTGCTGTCGATAACAGGAAGAAGGCGTTTCAGTGAAAAATCTTGATTTATTGTTAACCAGACTGCAGGCCTATATAATGCTAAAAGTGAGCATTTTTTACCTGTCATAAATGTCAACTTGTTCTTCACTGCCCTATGTGGAGAGAAAAGTGTTTTCTCTTCTGTCTGCCATTTATCATAGCTGGAGATAATAGTGATATTGTTTTCCTGAAATAAATAGATTTACTCCAGATTTGATGTTTTGCACCAAGATGACGGAGACCAGAATCAAGCTCCAAGTATCCAGTGCAGGGCAAAAAAACACCCAAAACAAAAAAAAAAACAAGCTAAAAAATTTGCTTTGTGGCTGGAAATGTGTGTTTAAAGGTTTAATCCACAAACTCGGGATAAAAGTGTGTATGTGGGGAAATACCGAATGTTGCGAGCTCCCTGCAGACCATTTCCGACACTGGGAGGCCTTCTAAAAGAAGAACAAGCCATCATGCAATGATTTACTCTGCTATTTATGGAACAAACCACACACATTTCCCTGCCATAGCAAATGGTGCAGCACTCGGTATTTGCAATGCACACATCATTTCTATGAATCCTCATTGAAGTAATCGTCTTTGTGAGCAGTGGACTCTAGCAAGTGACTCATTAAGAGAACCACTGGAAAATAATTAGCACAGATACTTGTTTATGTACCTGTGCCTCCACAGAGGTCTCGTTCTTGTTGTGGTTTGCTTTAATTCCAGGGGAATTTTGCTTTCAGTGTAAAACACTTGTTTCATTTGAGGTAATTACCTGAGCAGTGCAGTTTTGTGTACAGTGTTTCCATTAAACCACCCCATTCATCATGAGAGTAAATGGAACAGTTTTAGTCAGTTTTAGAGCAGCTCTTGGCAGTGGTCCAGCCCAGTGGCTTTTTTTTTGGGGACATGTCTATGCTGATTCCAGCTTGAGCATCTCAATTAGTCTCTCTAAAAACCTCATTACAAAATGCTTTGGATGCAAGGATTGATGCTTCAGGTGCTTAGCAGGTTTTTTTCTTTGAGGTCACAGCCATTGTCTTGCTGTAGTTGACATATGTGGGAATGAATCAAAGTGGTGTTTGGTTGTGTCTACAGATGCCAGTTTGGCAAATGCTCTTTTTTCAGCCGTGTCTCCTATGTGTTTTTTATCTGGATGCACTGCTAACTTCTGAGCCTGGTGCTTTCCAACATTTGGTGAACCAATTTTTAATGTGTTTCTAGCAGTGATTTATTTTGAGGAACTGCAAAACTGTTTATACCTTGCGTGCAATGAAAAAGTCAGGAGCAGGTTTAAATTGCTTAAACATAAGTGCTTAGCGCTGTTTAGGCTATTGCAAGGCAATTCCCATGGTTTTCCTGTTGTCCAGTGATCTAACTGCCAGCCCAAAATGGATGTCGTGGCCCTTGTGGGTGGACAACTGGGTCAGCTTCACATCTCCACTGACTATAAAGAGAGTGAAAATGGCAAGTGTAGGACTTTATTACTCATGTGGGCACGTAGCTGTACTTTTAGAATAATGGGGAGCTGCAGAACACCACTTTTAAGATTCTAATTACTAGACTAATGAGCTAGATGCTCTCAGTCTTTTGAAGCAGTGATGAGAACCTATGTTTGAAGGCATTTAAACAATAGGAAATGTCTAACTATTCTACTTAAAGATTTGTCCTATGAACAGACCACATATATTACTAGTGACTGGAGATGAGTTTATTGATGAAGTAATTAATTGGCTAAGAAGTACTTAATGGAGACATATGTAACACGATAATCAAAGGAAGAGCAAGGGATGTCCAAAGGATTGATTTTTCACAGATTTAAGCTCTCCGACATTTGGGTCTCAAATTGCTCTATTCAGGCAATTGTGCACAGTGGTACTGTTCTTATCTACCAAACTACATTGAAGGAAACCTCTGCTTGACAAATCTGGTGTTCAGTTAAGCCACACAAGTGAGTGAAAGAGTTCCTTCTCGGTGAAAGATCTGGGGTACCTAAAACTATAGTATATAGAGTACAAAAATACCCTGGGAAAAAAAGCAATTGATGTCAACAAGAGATCAGATCCATCCAGGCATATCAGTAGTGCGTCGGGGCCCTCCTAGTCCTAAGATTTCTTATGGTAGTCACTGTAACAGCATGAAGGACAGAGCAGGTAATTGTCTGGATAATTATTTCTTCTTCTTTTTTAGTGAGAATGATAAAAAAACCTCTGTGTTAACTGGAACATCTGGGTCTATTAGCACTCTTTTTGTTCTTTCCCTATTTAACATTGTCCTAAGTCCTGGGAAAGTTGACTAGGCTGTGTTTCCAGACAAAAATTGAAATGTTTTCTGTCATTTTCCATTTATTACTGCTTCTGTAAATAACCCTATTGCTAAACTTTTCAGATGAATTTATGATTCTTTTTTGGCCATCCTAAAACTGCATTTATTGGCAGATAATATTTTCAGCCAGAAGCATTCCTTCATTCTGATTACGGTACTAAAACTCAAGGAGAAGAGTCATCTCATGAATGAACACTAAATAGTGGTATCCATCACTCCCAGAAATCAAAGTTTGTGTTCTATGAAATATAGACATATTGCAATGATGCAGGCAATAACCTAAGATATAATAATGGGTGTGATATAAGAACTAGAATAGAACAGGCTGGAAAACTATCTGAAAACATAAACTTTCAGGAGCTTATATCCTTTCCAAATAGCATCCTGAAGGAGAGACTGGATTTTATGTCTTGGGATATGTCCAAACTGAACAATTCTGTGCAGCACAGATAAAAAACATAGTTCCCAATAGAAAACGATTATCCTTCAGGACCTCAAAGGTAACATAACTGTTAGGGACCCAAGGTAGCCGGTTGTTTCTAAGCTGCACCTTACTATAGAGAATGCAAAAGAATATTGTATTTGACAAAGCTGATACTATTTATTATTCACTGCAGCTGCAAACTACCATGTTAAACAGCTGCCTGAAATGGAAAAAAACCACACTTCAGTTGTGGGTGTAGATTTGAAATGGTCAGCAGACACTGTAATGAATGAATTGCTGGTAAAGACACATGAGAAGTCAGTGGCCAAATATTATCTTTCTCTTAGTTAGCAAGAGCTAAATCAAACTAGTAAGTTCAGTACGTGACAATTGAAATTCAGTAGTGGATTACTCTGGCCATCAGTGGAAAGGTTGTATCAACCTTAAAATCAGCCATTTCTTCTGGTTAACCCAACATTAGCTCCAAGACAAGCATATTTAGTCATGACCATTTTTCCTGCATGCCCATAACTTGAACTAAATGTAGTTCATTCTGGGGTCAGGTGGTCCAGTTTCTTTACAGACAGGTTCTGCTCTGGAAAAATGATATTAAAGGAAAAAAAAATGAGAAGAAGTTAGAGCTTAAATTCTCTTAATTCTGTTCTACACTTGCCATTTCTGCTGCATTTATGTTTAAAGCATAAGCTGAGTGAAAAATCACAACTTTTTTCAAGCAACAAAGCAGCAGTATTTTGTTTCATAATGTTTATGATATGATTTATACTGGTACCATAGTGTTACACTCAGTTGCACATCCAATTCCATTCTTAATGTTGCTTCTGGAATTTACAGTGTTGGCATCTGAAGATGTAAATGCTATACTCCTGATCATCTATCCTGTGGTAGATTCTGCACATGGTGCAGCTTCTGCCTTTTTGTGTGTGTGTGTGAAAAGATTTTAGGAGATTTTCATCAAAATCCATGATTAAAATGCTGTGAGATTACCAGATGGAAGTTGTTGATGGAGAACTAAGCAGCTATAGGAAAGAAAACATCGCTTTTGGAAAAGCAGAATCATTTATTAGCTCACTTCCTTCATTAGTATTTTCTTCTACTATTTGAAGAATGCTTAAGAGGCTTAAACATGACAACCAAAACCATGAACACCTGTACTGGAATTCATATCCAATGTCATTTAGCCCTTAAGATATTAGGAGCTTTGTCTAAGTTCTATGTCTGGGATCTCATTATGCTCAGTAAACAGAGATATTCACGTCCACAGACTGACCCATCTCAATGCATCAGGCACAATCAGGAAGGATTCATTCTTCAGATGAAATGACTGCAGTTTAAGTTTCCACATGTAGGTGATGACAAGTGGACTGTTTAAATTCTCATTATAAACAATGTTAATGCAGTTAATGAAACAGAAAGAGCTATTCTACTGACCAGGAAACAGGAGTATTCTTTAGTTCCCTAAACACAGACCTCTAGTGCCATTCAGATGTCCTAGGTAGGAACATGTGGACTGGCAAATATGACACAATGAGAGGATGTCTACACACTTCTGAAGATTGTATGGGATGCCTTATAATGCCTACACCACCAGTAGGTTCCCATGATCGGTGAGCTAAATGTGCCACAGATCTCTCTAGAGTGAAATACAGAGTTTTGTATCCCAATACACATACAGGCATCTCCATTTAGGCATCTGCCTCTGGAGCTGATTCACAGTTGCATGAATTGTGCTCTGAAGGTGTTTCATTCCTTGCATCAGCTAAAACATAGCTGACTGTCTTAGATTAGATGTCTAATTTTTAGATGGTTGAAATTAGGTTACACATTTCCCCTTCCCTTTAGGCTTAAGGAGAAAACTTTGCTTTCAATGCTGCAAATGCTGTAGAGCTATTACATTTTACGAGCTAGGCACTAAGCGAGGAAATGTGATGTACTCTTAATAGCAGTTTATATTTGCATGTTTAAAAGCCTGAAAAGCCTGGCTGTACTTTCACAACCTTTTGTGTGACCGTTGCAAAACCAGCCAGATGAATGAAATAATGCTATGCAATTTTCATGCTCATGGAAGAAGAAAGGATGTTTTCAAAGTAGTTTCATGAAGCAGTATTTCAGATGTGACTTGGGTAAGAATTGTGGCACTCATTCATAATGCAAAAAGCAGTAGAAAGTTTAGACCTGATCCTCCTGAAATTTCCACTCCAAACCCAGCACTATGCTGAAGACCTTCTAGGAATTCATTCTGAAGGCTCAGACCCTTTCTAGATCTGCTGGTTGCTACAACACACCTATGTCCTGCAATAGCTTTCATTTGATTTGGTCATTATGTCCCTAATTCAATACACACTGAAATCAGTCAGAATCTGTCCATCAAATATGTAGGACTATAGAGTAAGTGAAGGGTGCTCAGTTCCACAGTACATGCTGTTTTGGTGCTAATTCCATGGGTGGTGGTGGCTTTTTTTTTCCAAGGTTGACTCTTCCAAGAATGGCATTAGTGGCTGGAACACTCAAGGTTCTTCAGACACTTTAGTTTTGGGTCAGAATAACCATTTACATCAACAGAAAGCATCAAGCTCCATTTGACTTTGGAAGCAATGGAGCTGCCTGGGATTGGGCCGTAGAGATTTGCATTAAATTTCTTATGGTCCCTAATCTGGCTCACTACCCAACTGCAGTCCCCTGGAAATGTGCTTTTTTGTTCTTTTTATTGCAGCCATCTCCTGCAGACACGTAAATGGCTGTTATCAAACACCCCATTGTATTCTTGCTGGCCAGATGGCTAAAGGGGCATTACTGTTCTCTCACCATAAACTGTATGCTTAGCTGCAGGCATTAACAAGGCAATATATTTTTAGGAACCATTAAGTACTTGAGATTTAGGTAGTAGCAGGTATTGCAGTTGTGGGTTTAAAGATGCTTTTAAAGTCCTTTGCTTTGTTCTTAAAAACTCTGCTCAAATGAGGTTGCCTCAGGAGACACATTAAAATACAAATAACCCTCTAAAAGCAAAGTCTGGTGGTGCCGCTGAGATCTGCTTCTGTCAGGACTGGAATCTTGCAGGTTGTGAAATGCCTTTTAACTTTCGTTGTGAGACGTAGATCCAGATTTCATTGGGGGAAGTAATGTTCTCTTTAGTTTCCAGTTGTTAACCTGCTTCCTCTATAAGTGAGTCTGCTCCCAACACTCAGAATGGAGCACCCTCAGCCCAGAAAATACAATTACTGAAACAAAGCCAAGCAGCCCCTGACCCTGTCATATAAGAGTCCAGGCTGCCATATCTTTAGTGAACATTTACTCTATTACACACTCTGTGCTGGGTAATAATAGAAGAGGACTCTGCTTGTAAAACTAAACTGCTCTGTAGTTAGAAAGCCATTTACAGCTGCACCATAACCTTCCAGCCATTCTCACTCCTGCTGTCAGCTCCAAAGCCTCGCCCCATTTCACTCCTCCAGTGGGAGAAGGTTTTTTTTCTTCCAATTTATATTATGTTTATCCACATGAGGATAACCCCAAAACCCCACATTGCTCTTCTTTACACCCTAATTGAGAGGGTTTTTTTTCACCTAGACCTACAGAAGATGTCCAGCAGTCAGCTTCTTGGAATAACTTCTTATCATGTTCATGACTGTATTTCCACTCTTCCTCTCTCTGGAGTAGGCAGTAAGGCAGTTCATTGTTCTTCAGTATGATGTACAGCATACCAAGCAGAGTGAAGTATTCATATGTACTTTCTGACATAATAAATCAATCACAGTAATTAAGATTATAGAGATATGAATACCTTCTGTGCCTGCCCTGGTGCATTTTATGAGTGCCAGTTTAGACAGGAAATATTTGCAAAGCAAACCTGAAAGCTTCATGGCATCATAAGCGTTGTCACATAATGGATATTGACCAAATACATGGTGAAATAAGTAAATTTACAAACTGCAAGGCCATTACTGGTTCCTGAGAAGTCTGCCAGAAACTGTTAGCTCACATTTGCATCAAATAATTTCAAGTCATGAGGAAATGTGAAAATATCAAAAGCTGTTAAATGCAGAGTTTGCACACATGAGCAAGAAACTAAATCCTTCAAATAAATTGCTCAAGCAATCGTTTGCCTGGCCTTTACCACAATCATAACAGTGGGAACAGGAATTTGTAGGCAAATTTAATCAATTTCTCTAAGCTATAGTCATTCTGTTTCAAGATTATGCAAATCCAAAATTATTTTTCCTTTCAAAAACAAATTACTTGCTTGGATTTTGATAACTTTTATTGTCTTTGTTTTTCAATGGGCCATCGATGTCACCTTATTTCAGTTATACAAATGTTTTCTGTTCATTAAGGCAACTCAATCAAAATTCACATTTTGGTCCTGGGTTTTCTTTGAGCCTGACAACAGCAAACAGGTCAAGTCAGGGCATCAGGGCGTTAGAGAAGAGTCATAAGTATTGTCTGTAATGCTAAGAGTTCATTTTTATCCAGAGGATCTGTTTTCACACTGCCTAATGATTTCTCAGTTCCATTATCTATTCCATCTAGAGTTTGTTGTTACAATGGTGATATTGCTTTTGGCTGATGAAATTTTAATATGATTTTTCTTTCAAACTGTTACTCATTTCCAGACTTATGTATCTCTTTTGTCCAAATCTTAATGAGTCAGTACATTCCTGCTCTCATAAATTTCCTTATCTGCCCTTACAATTGTTTCAGTTGGAAGAGCTGACTGAAGGTGGTTTTTGAGTGTCATGCATAATAAGGTATCTTTGTGGACTCTGACCCCATGAACCTTCATCCCTAATGTGAATACCTTGTGCGTACACAAATCTCAAGCTCTTTCTGGGAGTCAGTTAGGGTGAGCAGTTCGGCAGCACTCTTGTTTTCTGCTCAGCATGAATGGTCACTCTAAAACTTTATCTTTACTGCTAACTTACCTTTGGGTTTCATCTGTCTATCCTGTATTATCTTTAGACAAAAAGTGGATTTCATAATGGAAAATACTTTTATTTTGTTATCCTACTCCATTTGAAGTTTTTCTAGGGCAAAATGAAAGAGAACAGAAGAAAAGAGGAAAATAGCTTGGGAACAGACCTCAGCATCCACCTCTAGATCCTGGTCCTGCTGAGCTAGCTCAGTCACTGCCAACCATTCGGTGCTGCACTAGATGAGAGGTAAGAGTTCTCCACCTCTGGTCTCTCTCACGGATTTACTTTAGACCTTAAAGAACTCGCTTCATCACTCTTGGCCCTACTGCAACTATATTTCAGCTTAAGGCTTTCACCTGAAGACCCTGTCCTTAGCCAGCAAAGAGGAAAGCTAAAGAACAATCCTTGACTGTGTGTTCTTTAATAAAGATGTAGCTTTTGCTGCCCACACCATCATCTATTGAGCCTCGAAATGAGCAGTGTACATAAAAGATTACTCAGACAGCTGAAGGATTTACTCATCCAGTTCAAGCATTAATTACTGCTCGTGCATTCAGCAGAAAAAAGGTTCTTGTGTCATGTTTTGCTCAAAGGGGTCGCATGTCTCCACTGTTAATATTTCAGTTATTTGTCAAGCTTCATCCACGTCTGTGCACCGAAAGTGCGATGCGAGAGGAAATCAGAGAGAATCCCAAGAAAAGCTGAAAGACCAATGCTTTCTCATTGCCTGTTTTCCCTAGAAGCACAATTTGCTTTTACAGAGGAGGCAGGTCTAGGAGAACATAATAAACTGTTTCAGCGCAAGAACTGAACTCACTTGATGTTGTGAACTCAAAAGAATACAGGTAATCTTTGAAAAAAAGCATTTGCTTTTAAAATAGAGGTGTTTTTTTTTTTTCCCAATTAAATGAATTAGGCTGTGTTTTTCTGTGCTGTAGTGACAGCAGAGTGCAGACTACAAGCAATAATGGAAATGGTTTAGTGTGAGGCATCCCTGTCCGTGACAGCAGGGTTGAACTGGATGATCTTGAGGTCCTTTCCAACCCAAACCATTCTATGATTCTGTGATTCTAAAGGTTGTCCTTAATTTATTTTGTAGCAATTGTCCCCATATTAATAAATCCTACTGGAATTTGTACCTTTCTTCATTCTAGGATGTTTTAAATGAAGATGTTTCTCCTGGTGGTACCAGAGATTGTTTCAATATTTTTGGTATCTTGAGACACCTACTAGGGACAGGACTGATCTTCCACAGCTTGAGGAAAGTGTTTTTTTATGTGTGGTGTGTAGGCTGATGCTATGGACAACAGAAATCTTGGCAATGGGTTCAAAGTGGGTTCAAAGGGTATCTCAGTCCAAATGTAGGCTTGCCTTAAACACCTTTGACTATGCTGAACAGATCTCTTTGAGTTGTAAAATCTCCAAATAGAGGTCTCCTGCCATTTCCCCACCTTGTACAGTTTGAGACATGGAACTAGATCCTATGCTGGTGTAACTGACATTAGGTTTGATATGGGACTTTTTTAGTTTGAAATTGAGATGACCTAAGTAAGTGCCTCTGTGCTCTAAACCTCACAGGTCCCATAACAGTCAGTGAAGATAAAGCTTGCTTGAGCTGCCTGAAGACAAGCATTCAACACATGTTGAGCTGTTTTATGGTATCCTCCCTGTACCCCAGGAGCTGGCATGGACCAGCACTGCCCTGTTTTAGGTCCTGAATTGCACTTGCCAGCTCTGTGCAGATGTTTCAAACTGAGTTCCCAGGTAGCAGGACAAAACTCAGTTCACAGGGTAGACATGGAGGGGCTGAAGAGATCTTTGCGTGCTCTTAGGAGGGACTCAGTTGCCAACACTGAGAAATCTAGTTTGAATTTAGGAGCTGTGAGATAATACATCTATTTTTCAGGCAACTGAAACCCATCTTATTGACTCGATTGGCTGGATCTCTGTGGCTATATTGGGAGCTCAGATACTTCAGGCTCAACCCTGTTGCACACACAGAGGTATCTAGCAGCATCAGAGTTCTCATAGGTTGCCCAAAACACCCATGTAGGGTGCTTGATTTTTAAATGGTACCATGCCTTTCTGCAGCAACATCTGCAATCCAGAAAGGACAGTTGAGAACATCTCAATGAATTCATACACCTTCATACATAAGCAGGCTACTAAACTGAGCATCTTGTGTACATATAGACACCTACATGTGGGTGCATAAATTCAGATTTATCAGTTTAAACGTGTATATTTACAGCAAATTGTTTTATAGCACTGGTCAGATGAGAGGAAATCCTTTACTCCCTTATACTAATCCCGGAATAAGTATGTTGGAGAACACCCAACATCACACACTGTGGTACTACTCTCTTTGTCCCAGATGAATTGGTTTAAAATCAGCCTGACTGCAAGAGCTGTGATTTCAACATTCAAAACCCTGTCCTAAAAAAAAAAAAAAAAGCTAGAAAAAATGGGCAAAACCGTCATTTTTTTCCACATGTGGTTGCCAACAGTGCTGTTAAAAGATGATATTTTTTGGTGTGAGGTGCCTGGAATGACGCATGAGGTTGTCATCAGTGGTAATTATGATCTGGCATCTGTTTAACAAACTGTTATTTTTCTGATCTTCCATGGAAGCTCCTTCAGTCAAGGTCAAATTCCTCCAATGTTTTCCTCTTCCAGGAGCATAGACAACGTGCCTCTTCTCCCCTCCTGAATGCGCAAACCAATTGACATTGTCACCTTCTCTGAGCAACCTTCTGAAACGTGTTCGTGTGGTGGAAGGAAACATCTGCAAAGAAAAAGAACTTTTAACATCCAGAGGAGAACATGTCAGAATTCCTTAAACCATGATAAATGTACCAAAATCATCCAGCTCTTTCCAAACAACGGTGAGTGACGGTGATTTATGACTGTGGAGATTTTTCTTAAGCTAGTAGTTTTTGCTGAAGAAAGAAAGGTCACTGTAAGTGAGGGTGTACATAGCTTATCTTGTTCTCTGCAGAGTGCTATTGCCTTTGAACTGGCCCGTACTAGATGAGAGACCTGAGCTAGGGCGCTACCATTAATAACCATCATTATCGTCATAACCAGAAGAAAATAAGGGGCACACACCACGCACTAATACATAACAAGCATCGTGTTTGTGAGCCCTTTGACACCACGATATAAATAAATCCAGTAGTGTGTAGATGAAAAAAGCAAATCCTAACAGGAGAAAAAAATAGCTAAATTGAGCAACAAAAATCAATCAAAGAATGAGAAAAAATTCAGCGATTTCACTGTGTCAAGGAGGCTGGCCAATCATTTATAAGTAACAGCAGTGCAATCCAACAAATGATGATAGAAACTACTGAATGGGTAGGAAAGTGGAAAAAAAATGTTATCCAGCAATTCCTGTCTCTTTACTGCAGGTATTATCACAGCAAGCCTCGCTTTTCTGTTGCTTACTGCAGAGATTGCCTACCTGCAATACACAAAGGGATGAAAACACTTGCGTAGGGTCTGAGAGCAAGCCTGTTCCATGAAGACGTCTAGCAAAACACATCACAGAAGGCCTTCAGCATCTTCAGACTTACTGGCACAGAATGGAAATATATGAGTACCATCCACATATGACAGCTCTCTTCATCCCCTTCTGCCTTCAATGGGAAAAATACTTTCTAGATTCTGAATTAAACCACCTAAAAAACCTTAGTATAATATCTATTGGCCTAAATTTTGTTACTGTCTTTTAGCTTGCATGCAAAACTAATTAGGATATTACATGGAATGAACCCAAATTTTACTTCAGGACTTCTGGAATAAATTAGATTTCTTAGCCTGCGAGTGCGTGTCTTGTGGTAGATTGGCTTTGGCTTCAAGCGAGGCTTAAAGTGTGACTGAAGCTTTTGTTGTGCTTGGGGCACCTGGAAAAGGCTCTCTCCCACGTGGGTTTTTGCGTCTATGCCAAGATTTATGCTTGTTTATTTTCATGTAGTGGCGGTGTCTGTAAGATCTGTCTTCTGCATCCAGCCTCCTATTTGCATGAAATGTAATTGTACAGGAGGCTTCAGGCTCTTCTGTTGTTACAGTTAATGAGTTCAGAAGTTATTGGCAGTGCACATACAGGCATACACAAGGTGACTAAGACCACCTAGGCTTGATTTTCATGGGAAATAGGTGTAAAAATGAAACAGTTAACCAGAAAACAGGTAGATTGATCACTTAATGTGAGAAAAGCAGAAAGGTCAGTTTGAAGAGGCTGATTTAAAAGGATGTTTTCAAAGAAAAAGAGAGCACTTGAAGGCAGAGTTTGAGAAAAGGGATTGTATACTCTGAAGTGCATATGAAGCAATGGATGATATATGAATAAAGGAGTGAAAATGGAGTGAAAATGGAGGCAAGGGATAGGATATGTGAGGCTTGTGGGGGCACCTGAAGAGCCATGGAGCATAGTTTGCCAATGGCACCAAGCTGTGTGGTTTGCCAGATAAGCTGGAGGGAAGGAATGCCATCCAGAGGGACCTCAACACGCTTGTGAGGTGGGCTGATGCCAACCTCATGAAGTTTAACCATGCCAAGTGCAAGGTCCTACACCTGGGTCGAAGCAATCCCAGACACAGCTACAGGTTGGGCAGAGAAGAGATTCAGAGCAGCCCTGTGGAGAAGGGCTTGAGGGTGCTGGTCGATGAGAAAGTGAACATGAGCCAGCTTCAGTGTGAGCTTGCAGCCCAGAAAGCCAACCGTATCCTGGGCTGCATCAAAAGGAGCATGACCAGCAGGTCGAAGGAGGTGATCCTGCCCCTCTACTCTGCTCTTGTGAGACCTCACCTGGAGTATTGTGTGCAGTTCTGGTGTCCTCAGCATAAAAAGGACATGGAACTGTTGGAACAAGTCCAGAGGAGGCCACGAGGATGATCAGGGGACTGGAAGAAGTTGGGGCTGTTCAGCCTGGGGAAGCGAAGCTGTATGGAGACCTCATAGCAGCCTTCCAGTATCTGCAGGGGACCTACAAGGATGCTGGAGAGGGACACTTCATTAGGGACTGTAGTGATAGGACAAGGGGTAGCAGATTAAAACTTAAACAGGGGAAGTTTAGACTGGATATAAGGAGGAAATTCTTTCCTGTTAGGGTGGTGAGGCCCTGGAATAGTTTGCCCAGGGAGGTTGTGAATGCTCCATCCCTGTCAGTGCTCAAGGCCAGGTTGGACAAAGCCTTGGGTGACATGGTTTAGTGTGAGGTGTCCGTGCCCATGGCAGGGAGTTTGGAACTGGATGATCTTAAGGTCCTTTCCAACCCTAACTATTCTATGATTCTATCCACCTGCCCCAGGAGATACATCTGCTGTAGGGACATACCTTCAGTGTAGTGCGTGCCTTGTGACCTGTGCTGTAGGTGGGCTGTCCCCCCATCACAGCATGATGACAGTGGCTTTCGATCAGTAGGTGAGTGAGCAGAAAGCACAGATAGGGACCCATTCCATTATCCATCCTTTGGTAGTAGAGCTGATAATTCAACAGCATTTTATTTGGAGGACTAAGATGGACAGCACTCAGGAGATTTGATTATTTTTTGGTATGAGATTTTGGGTTTTCATGAAAGTCACAAATGAAAATGTTTGTTTTCTTCTTCTCCTCTTTTCAGATATTCTATAGAAGAAACAACGAACCATGTGTTTATCTCCTTCAGTTCCAAAATATAGAGAATCTAACCTACAGAAGCAGCTTTTCCTCATCCTTTCACTCCTATGAAAAATTGTCACCAATTCAGGCATTTGGAAATATATATGAAGGCGTAGACACCCCTCTAAACTCATCTAACATGAGAATCTTGGCCACTCAAGTATAAATAAACTTACAAATTAGGATCTGACCTCCCAAATCTCACCAGGAGAGGGCAATACTTGACATACATTTATTATCCAAAGTGATGACTATGACAAAAATTTCCCCACCTCCACAAATACTTGCCCTTAGTCAGCTTTGTGTAAGAGTAGGACCAAGGCAAGCATGGTCCATGCACAGAACCATGTTTGGATAGAAAAATCAGGAAAAAGTCAGTGCTATTTCAAGACTGATTTTCAGAGCAGTCTGAGGATGGTATGAGCACAGAGGAATCTGTCAGTCTGCATTTAAACAGTTAATTACAAATAGTAATGTCTACTTAGCTGCATTAGAAAAATAAATGTAATGGCTTTTCATGCTAGGAAGGTGCTTCACATAATGGATCACTTTCCTGATGTGACTAAACACCTTTCTGATATTGATCCACGCAGAGAAGGATATAAAACCTAAGGAAACTGTTCAGGGTTCTATAAACCAGCCAGGGAAGCAGCTCAGGGACGTGGCAATGTAGAACAGAATTAATGCCTCCAGAACTGTCACAAAAAGCACTTCTGAAATTCCTAGGTCTTTTCAGGAAGAACTGATGGGCAAACAAAAGGAGCTGCTTCTTCATCTTGTGTCTGCAGCTCCGCATATCCTGGAGTTGTTGATTCTTGACATGCTGACACCAAGGAGAGACCTGTTGTAATATCTGGATGTTTGGTGCACATAGCAGTTACCCCTCAGTTGTTAGGTGGTGTTAAGATTCCAGTTTATGTTCACAGAAGATGAGGCTTTAGCCTAGATATACCTGTATTTGCTCGCACAACCCACCTGCATCCCAGGTAAGTCTGCTCTTAGGCCTGTTTTCCATCGGTTGGCAGGTAGGATGCAGAAGTGAGATTCATTTGGTTACATTGGTCTCTGTGGCACAGTGGATTTTCAGATGTGTTCCAGCTCACTCTAAATGAGATGGGTACATTTTTATGCTCTAAAACTTCTCAACTTTATTAACTTGATCTTAATTACTTCCAAGACGCCCAGGATCACTTGTTAAAAATTCTACCCTGAAGACATCTGAAGTTAGTAGATGTGACTCCTGTGATAGTCTTCAAATGCCTTTAGTGTTTCAGCACTGGCCATTGACAAAAGTACAGAACTGAATTGCAGGAGAACTGGAATGGGATTCAATTAGGGACAGTTTCTAGGCACTGTTGGTTTTGGGTTTGGTTTTGTGGGGTTTATTGTTTCTGCTCCTGACTATGCCACTGCTAGAGAACATGGTTTGCTGCTGGCTGCTTTTAATTTTTATGCATCATTCTCCTCTTTCCATCCCCTTTTCACTATTTCAACAGTAAATCTGGCAATCTAAGAATATTTTGTAGATCAGGAGCCTCACTCAGTATCTGATACTATAATAACAAGCTTATTGCATACCTCCTTAAGGATTCATTCTGGTGCGCTGCTCTGCAGATAAAGAGCATCATGCTCCTTGTGACTAGCTATGATGCCCTTAAAGCAAATCATCCCCTGAGTGTTGGAAATAAGGAAGAAGTGATTTCTATGAGCTACTGAGAGAAGAGGGGTGGGAGCTCCTGTTTGCATCCTCAGATGTTTAACATCAAGCTAGAAACTCTGAAGCTTTAGGGGTATTTGTAATATCTCTTTCTTATATGGGTCTTATATAGATTTACAAGTGCCTGATAGGTGATGAAGTCAGATTTGAGATCCCAGTTTCCATTAGATGCATGAGAACTTCATATCTTTGGGACTTCTCCCTCTGTATAAAGTCAGATTGATTCTGTCCAAGCAGGTGAAGGACCAGCAGAGACACACACTCACAGACTGTGATAATGTAAGCTTTTTCAAGAAACCATACAAAAACTGTCACCCTGAAAAGGACATTGCATTTTGGCCAGTGCCCATCCCAGTCCTTTTCTCTTTTGTGCTTTTTCTGGTTTTAAATCAGCATATTTCTGTAAAAGTGCACTGAAGAGGTCTGGAAAAATCCACTACCCTGGGCAAAATGAGTTGATATAATTTACAGTCCTCTCAGGATCATAATTCTGGTCTTTTAGATGAGTAGAAGAAGGTGCCTTGCATCTCAGGTGAAAAATACATTAGCTGTTATCATGCCTCTGGCTTTAGATCTGGAAGACTTCAAATAGACCAAATGCAGTGTAAAGAAAGCAACGCTTCTGTATTAGAATGTTTAGGATTCTATCAGGTAAAGCTTTTTGTTGCTGTGGGAATATTTGCCAAGATGTCTCTTGGGGGCCAATTTGCAAAGCAATGGGGATGCTGGTGACATGCTCCTGTACGCGTGTCTCATCCAGCCCCTAGAGCACAGGTCTGCTTGGCTGAATGTGATTTGAGTGCCATAGGTTTGCAATGTGTCAACAGAATAAAAATAGATTGTTATGCATTAATTCTTCAAGTTACCTGAACCCAGTGCTCTGAAAAGAATAGGGAACAGAGAAGACAGAGACATTTCAGGAATACATGAATATGCATGAAACTGTATTTATATAGAATCATAGAATGGTTTGGGTTGGAAAGGACTCTAAGATCCTCCAGTTTCAATCCCCTGCCATGGGCAGGGACACCTCACACTAGATCATGTAGCACAAGGCTCTGTTAACCTGGCCTTGAAAATGTAAAGCCAGAATATGAAATCAGGCAGTACTAGGGGTGGGATTTGGAGGGTGGGAGCTGTTTTAACATTAAGGGGATGATGATAATTTGTTTTTCTTCCCATAATGACTCAGTCAGCTTCCCATCTTCTGAGAACATTGATTTCAGGGTTGAATATGTATTTTACTGTACAGAGGATCTAGGGAAAATGCTGGCTGAAAATGTAGAAATCAAATCCCAAATGTCCCTGTTCTTTGTAAGCAGTAAAGAAGATTTTCTTCCCCACCTCTAAATTTTTGTAATATCTGAAGGACCCATATCCAGTGGGAATAAATGGGAGTAGAGTTTTATTGAGACAGATGAAAAGTGAATGTGTCACATGAGAATAGTTTTGATATTGTTCTTTTTCATCCATGTTCACTATCATGTCCTTCTGAATACCTTTTAAAAATGCTGGTGAATTTCAACTGTATTTGAAGTAGGTATAGAGGTGTCAAAGGCAATTAAATTCCTACAAGAGATGTAAAAGCCTGATGAAGAAGAGATATCCAAACTGATGTTTTTGCTGGGAATCTGGCTGAAGTCACTAGTGCATCCTGTCCAGCCAGGATAGATGATCGGCACATGTTCACTCACCAGCTTGCCAGCACACATGTAGCTGTAAGCACACTGTTTCCTACTGTAGGCATCATGGTAGGATAGGATTGCAGGGGAGATGATAAAGGGAAAAGAGGAGACATCAAAAAGATAGGCTTCATTATTTTTTGCTTCTTACACAGCAGGTTGCTTATGCTGATGGTAGTGGTAGTCCATAGTAATCTCCTTTGGCATAGGCTATGGAGCAGTCAGGAAGGTGAGATTCATTTGGGTAACTGCTGTGATTTACTTCTTAAAGAAAAAAATCATGGAATCCAGATGACCTTCTTATCATCAGCAGCATTGCTAACTATAATGTTGTGTTTTATTAACCTAGTTCAGTTTGGGACCCAGCTATTCTGGGCAATATTTCAAAGCACAGAGACAAACTATAACCAAATACCCTCTTGAATTCACTGACTCTGCCCATACTCTTGAAAGCTGATGGGTGCCACTCTTAACATAAAACTTCCTTCTAAGATTGTGTTACTAACCCCTTTTGCAAATATAATGGTTGAGTGACCGTGGTTTGTTTAGGAGGATTAAAGAAAATTATATATATACCTTAAAGCCTCTTCTGACATATCTGTTTATCACCACTCAGAGACCAGTTATCTGCAAAGGTAATTTTGTATGCCTGGTATCCAAAAATACCTGAGAGTGTTTTTGCTTTACAAAGAACAGTTGATTCTTGTTGTTTGCTTTATGTTTCTATCCATCATAAAATGTCTGTGGCTACAGCTTATTAAAAAAATTCAGAAGTCTGCATTCACAGACACCAAGCCTATTATTTGTATTTTGAAGTCTCTGAATTATCTTCCCATGAAATTCAGAGTCTAAGTTTCTTTTGTTCCCATTCAAATACTGGAACAACTGTGGATCTTGGAGATATTTTTTCCTTTTATGTTCCCAGATGAATAATCTGTTCTAAATCAATATGTTTGCTCTAAACCTGAAACCAAAGAGTAAGCTTGTCTTCCTATGAGACAGCCTCAACTATGAAGCGTGGCAGCTAAATGCCATTTGATGTGCTCTGTATGCCCTCTCCCATTAATCACAGCCAACAGAATGGGGATTATCTCCTCAACTATTGACTCAGATCTAGTATGGGATGAAGATTTACATCCAAATGACAATAGTCCCAAGATTTTTCACCCTTACAGAGGAATATAGTGATACCTTTGTCACTAGGCTATGCAAGTAAATGGCATGGATTAAGAGCCTAAATGTAGGATTCTGTTATAATTTTGGGGCCCTTTGGAGGATTCATCCTAGTCTTTAACTCTGTGCATAAGAAACACTGAGCTATTTAAGACACTCTCATGGACGTATCAGATGTGCTACAGGACATGCGATGGACTTGCTGCTCTGGAAAGTCAGGTGGGATGAGGAATGAATCCATTACAGCATCTACAATGACATTAGGCATATGTGTTTAGTCCACTGAGCTTCATCCTGGGCAGGTCACTGTCTCTGGATCTGGATCCAAAACCAAACCCCTCCATTGTGTGGCAGCTGGTTTTAGCTTAACTTGGCTGAAACTTTTCACCAGCCTGTGGTTTGAAGATCTCAGTAGGTGAAATACGTCTCTCTGCCTTCTATGGGTAGGGATGCCCACTGCCACTAAAGTCCCACCAGATTCTGACATAAATTTTTAATTCCCTAATGATATTTATTAACTTCCAAGATTATGAAGATTTTTTTTTCTTCATTGACTGATCCCTAATGGGTGATACAATGACAATAACATGGACAGACCTGATCTTATGTAACAGATCATAACAATATATTGAGTCCCTTTTGGTAGCTAGCAAAAGTACTAGCCAACAGTAACTGAAATTTCAGAACATCGATAGAAGCCTGTATCACATTTAGAAGACGAGACTCTGAGACCAAAGGATTTACCTACAAAAATGGCTTAGAATGCAAGTGGAATATTAATGTCTCAGAAACTCAGATACTGAGGTGATAAGCATGGCATAAAAATGGAACCAGAACAGAACAGAGTGTAGCTTTGCATGAATCATTGAAGCCTCTCATTACACTTCAAGCACAACACATATTAAACTTCATTACAAACTGTTTGCAGTACTGTTTGCAGTAAAAAGTACCTAATGAACTTGGCTGTTAATAGTTCTAGATGCACTACAGTGTGCTAATTTCCTTTATTTGTCTAAAGAAATGTTAATATTTGAATCTCCTGGTATTTTCATTTTGTACCCTGCATGTTAACAAATAGTTATTCTATTCATTTTTACCCCCAACACAGAAACATCAGCACATGGTCATTAGCTTCTCTGATGAGTTATATATATTTTTTCTCTTTATATGCTATAAAAGATTTTTTTTCTTGTTTTCCTTCCATGAAGGTTGTAGTTATAGCTGTCCTTTAATGCTAGTGCTGGCACTTCTAATGTGTGTCCCCTGGATTTATGTGGATCTAAATGAGCAACTGCACTGAAGCAGCTCATAAGCTTCTATATTTTCATTTTAGATTTACTACTAGTAATTACATGCTGTGCATATAACAGAGGATCTAAAATCAATTGTGCACTTTAAATTTTACTGGCTACTTATTAATTTCAATATCTATCTCAATTTAATTGACATTCCATGCATAAATAAATGTAGCTTTTTTTTTCCTCAGGATGCCGTGATAATCCATTAGTGACATTTATGAATACATTTTAAATGGCTGGTGATGCTGTGACCTGAAAGAGATTCAGAAATATTGGATGATTGATGAGGCACTCCATTCTCTCCTTGGAGAACTGACCTGGCATCTACTCTTGTTACTTCTACTTTTTTGCATTACAAGTCCCAGAACAACATGTTTTTGAAATGCACAAATGATGTTACTCTGTTGGATTATACCACAGTTTACAAACTTACAAGCATTTATAAACAGCTTATAACTTATGAACTACACTACAGCTTATAAAGCAAAGCTATTGCAGCAGGAATGCAGATTTCGGTGGTGGCTAGTCCCCTCCTTTATGTTCCATGTGCCATAGCTGAACAGGTTTACTTGTGAACATTAATGCTGCACTGGGTTGATGATGGCTCGAGGTCCTGGTAAGTCAGGAGGAGGATGATGTATTTCACCACGTGATGAGATGCTTTCTGTGGCAGTGGGTAAGGGACATCTGGGCAATATCACACTGCCAACCACATGCATTTTGCTTGATTTGCAAAGTGTTCAAAGCTCGGACTGACCTTTCTTTGAATCTGCACCAAGCTTGATACAGTGCTGATGTCAGCTGCAGTAGAAGGGAACATCTACAACATTTCCCATTTCATTGTTTAGGTATGTGCCTGTTTGCTCTCTGAGGGCGTGTATGGATGAATCCATTTGGGCGTAAGTTTGGATCATGTTTAACTGACAGTGAAGATATAATCACAGAATCATAGAAACATAGAGTGATTAGGGTCAAAAGGGGCATTAAAGCTCATCCAATTCCAACCCCCTGCGACAGGCAGGGACACCTTCCACTAGACCAGGTTGCTCCAAGCCCCTGTCCAACCTGGCCTTGAACACTGCCAGGGATGGGGCAGCCACAGCTTCTCTGGGCACCCTGTGTCAGATTCTCACCATTCTCACACTAAAGAATTTCTTCCTGGTATCTAATCTAAATCTCCCCTTTTTCAGTTTAAAACTATTCCCTCTTGTCCTATCCCTATGTGCCCTTGTAAGAAGTCCCTCCCCAAATTTCTTCTATTCCCCTGTAAGATTTAACATATATTAACACATATAAAGAGTTAAAGAGAAGCATGACTTCTTGGGCAGTATGCCTTTTAAATCATGGATATTCATGGATTCCAATGATTCCTGCAGGAACAGTTCATGCTCCTTTTTTGGGCACATTTTTCCTCTTCAGCTATGGCCAAGGATAGGTATAACTCCTCCTGACAAGGTCTTCCCCAGGTACCTCCTCTTTTGTGTAGCTTGAGACAAATCCACTGTGCTACTGAAACACGGGCAATGTCCAACCATGTGGTGCATGGGGAGGTTGTGTTGCCTGAGAAACCACATTGTGCTTGTCACACTGTAGGACCAAATGTTCCTTCACTTCAAGTGTGTAGATGTGGGAGCTGGCTACCTGTTCCTTGTCTGCAAAGAAAGTCCATGCAGTAAGTCAGGTGCAGACTTCTGTATTTAGTAAGATATATCCTAGTCTAAATGATGTAGCCAGGGGTGCTCCTAAGTCTGTAACAGAGCTAGAAACTGAAACCCTTAGTGATGGGGAGGCACAAAAATCACTGATTTGTTTTCTTCCCATGCCAGTAATTAACAGATACATCAAATATATGACTAATACTGGCTTTTCTAGTTAAGCTGTCACAGATGGCTTTAACTCTGTCCTGTCTGCTCTCACACAAGTTCAGTAATATGATCTTTAATTACTCCTTTCCAAAATTATAATTGCTCAGACTTTCACATGCTTGTCACTGGGAGAAAGGGATAGAACCCATAATTTTTATGGAGGATGGAAGTTCAAGCACTCAGATGCTGGAGTGATTATCTCAGCCAATTATTTATAATTTAAGGCTCTTATCTCCTGTGTGTTTGTATTTTTCACTTTTTAAGCACTTGAACCCAGTTGCTTTAATGGCTGCAGAGAACTTGCCACATGCATTTCTGAGGACTGGTCTCCCTAAAGAATATTGAGAAATGGCCAGCAATCTAAGCAAGTTCAGCTGAAGAGTTATTAACTCAAGTCTCAATTAGTCACTCATTAACAAGCTATCCTTGCCTCTCAATTAGCAGAATTAACAGAAATCATTAGCTTCTATCAACTGCGACCATATTTCCTAACATATGTGTACGATATGCAATTAGTTAAAAGGGAGCTCAGCAATATGGAATTCAGTTTTGGAGCTGTGCAAGAGAAAGACATCTTTTCCTGGGACTTGTGGGAAGGCAGCATCACACACCAGGGAGGTCACATATCCACTTGCAGCAGGCAAAAGACTGAGAGAAGCATGAAATCTGTGGATCCCAACCCATGTCTGCAAATTCCCCTTTCCCCCAACCCATTGACCCCTCTTCCCAGACAAAGTTGAGTTTGGGAAGTCTTCACTCAGGTGGCTGAGAGCAGCAGTACTTCAAACACAGGAGGGATGGAGCCAAATGCTTTCTCTGTGCAGTGCTCATAGCCCATTAACCAAGTTCTTCAAGTGGGAGACTTGCTCTTTTGATCCTGCTGCAATGCATCACTCAGTTGCTGGCACTGTGATGTGTACCCCAAGCACTAAGGTACGGAGATGGCAGAACCACAGCCAATATCCAGAAGCCTCAAGCCCAGATACACGTAGCATATTACTGCCACGTCTAACTCCTGTCATGGGAGAAAACCACAGGGAACGCTGCATCCCAAAAATCATCACTGCCTGGTGCCACAGAGAATGCACATGTGATAGTCTCAGGTATTTATTTAGACAACTTGTGTGAACGAAGTCCAGCAACCCAACTTGGAGCTGAATATGGGCAAGGAAGACCTGATGTTTCAGGTATTAAAGTCCCCTAGACATAACCTCAATCATTTTTTGAAGAGGAAGATTAAGCTCCCAAATGTAAATGATGCTTTAGACAGCTTCTTGAAAGTAATTCCACACAGCTTGTCTTGTCTGTTTGCTTCCCAGGCCTTAATCTCAGCTGAAGCATCTCAATATTGCTGTCACAGAAACCATAATCAAGAATGCTTTGCTGTAAGCCAAGATGTCATGGTCTGGTCTTTCATAGGTAGTCTCCAGACAGTACCAGTTAGGTTCTTCGAGTATGACAAATGCCACTGTTACTTAGCTAGCTGAGATCCCATTTGTTTCAATTTACTGCTTGGCTCCTGAAGATCAGATACTGAACGACTCTCTTCAGTTTGTCTCTACTTGACATTGTTCAGTGGGACTTGCCATAAGGTTCTCCAAAAAGCACTCTCTGAGGCATTCATTTTAATCTTCATTCAGACACAAAGACAGAGAATTGTCCATCACCCACTTTACTAACTGAAGAGAACTGGAGGTACCCTTCACTGAAGAGGGAAAGAAAAGTGGATGTGTGAAAGCAGGCAATGTAGGCAAAGTAGATACATATGGCTCTGCTACAGGCCTGTAAAGTGAATGGCACTGGTTTCAAGTTGTTGCTGTTGACATTTGGAGCTGTCACTGATCAGGAAATTGTTTTCCACTCAAGGGGGGCACAGTGACTTCTTATTTGAAGAACAGAACAACACAATGAGAACTTTCCCTGTGAATAATGATTTTGGTCTTTGTAAAGCAGCTTGCTGTTTCTGTCCTTGGATATCCTCCTGGTGAATCTGGAAGCCAACTGTTTCTTATCTTCCCTTTTGGAGGTCTGATGGATAGCACATCAACAAATCCAAGAGCAAAGATACACAGCCAAGCATCACAAACTAGAATACACAGCGCCTGCTCCTCAGAAAGCACAACAGACACAAACCCAACCTAAAGTCATTGATAGAGGGACTTCAGATAACGTGTCGTGGCTTAGGGGTTTGCACTGGAAGGTTTCCACTTTGGAAGCTTATGGAGATGTGCACCAGCACACCGTGATTGCCAGTGGAGTTAACACCTACAAGGGGGATGCAGAAATCCCATGGTTACCACATGCTTGACTCTTTAGGACTTGTGACCAGTTTTAACTCTTTCTAGTTCCACACTGGGACATGGCCCCAAACCTTGGCAGTAACCAGAATCAGTTTTGTTTGTATTGCTGACTGCTGTGAACAGTAGAATTTGGGGAGGATCTAAGCTTGGCTATGCTACCACCCAGCCAAAACTCAATCAAAGCAAAGTGGCAGGTAGCGACCAAAGATCACAAGAGCCGGATAATGGAGGAAAGGCTGTGGAAGAAAGCAGTGGCTGTGAGTAGGCCAACACTACAGGACTAACAAACCTTGGGAATACGATGGCTTACAGGCTTGTGATTTTACAATGCCTTTTAGTTGCTCTCATCACTCTCACTTCAAACTGATTCATGGATTTGCCCTCAGAAGCTTTCAGTGAAGGTCTGTGCTGCTATCCCTATTTAGCAGTTGAATCAAGAGAGGGGTTCTGTAATGGAGAGATTTAACTGAGGTCACAAAACCATTGAAGCCAAGCCCAGAGACAGAGCTTGACCTTTCTGCATCCCTTTGAAATGGTTCCTTACAGCTACCCTCTGGAGCATCAGTTCTCAAGGCTCTAAGGCTTAACATGTTTAAGCCTTGCATTGAAAAGGTCCTTAAAGAAGAGAATTGTGGCGAATGGATGAAGTGCCTTTTACATAAAGACATGCAGGGCTGAGGACATGCAGATAATGTAAATAACACATGCCCAGAATTTTCGCAAGTATAGGATGTATATGGATGTATTAGTATAGGATATATAGCACCTGTTTGGATATAAGGAAGAAGTTCTTTCCTGTAAGGGTGGTGAGGCACTGGAATGGGTTGCCCAGGGAAGTTGTGAATGCTCCATCCCTGTCAGTTGTCCAAGGCCAGGTTGGACAGAGCCTTGAGTGACATGGTTTAGTGTGAGGTGTCCCTGCCCATGGCAGGGGGGTTGGAACTGGATGATCTTCAGGTCCTTTCCAACCCTGACTATTCTGTGATTCTATGATTCTATAAAAAGATACATGTGTCCTCATCATGGACCTAAGTTTCTAATTTAAAAGTTCAAGTGTACAAAATATTTCTTTTGAGACAGACTGTAAGAATATTGTGGACAAAAATATCTCCTGTTTATTTTTTAAATTTTGCTTTTTAAATTTTATTTTTAATTTTTTTTTTCATTATGGAAAAAAATCTCTTCATGTTTGCAGGGTGGAGAGTGATCCACTTACGAGGAGGATAAAATCACCTGGTGATGGATTCAGTGGGAAAGAAAAGCCTTTCCATTTGGAATGGTTCCTATTTCTGTGCTTCCTTCTGTTTCAGTGATTTGCAGGATAATGAAGAGTGGTACTTACCTATGGGCACCCAGTTTCTCCATTCTTAAAGCAGAAATGAGAGAGAACTTTCGGAATTAATTTAATATTGTGTTGTGAAAGGTATATAATCATTATTAATTTCTCATGTACCTTACTCTATTTAGAAACTCAGCTGAAATTTCAGAGAAAAAAAGATGCATGAGTCTTATCCTTATTTTTTTAAGGATAAATCTTTGATTATTTTATATAATCTTAAAGATGAAAAATGGATAAATCTTCCTCTTTCTTCTGTTGGGTGGTATGGAAACCCAGCTCAGCAAGATTGAGCTCAGCTCTCAGCTTTGTGCATCTTTTGACTTACATCTTAACACTTCTAGGTGTCATTTTGCCAGGTATGACATTAGAAAAAAGAGCAAACAACAACAAACTTTTCTTCTTGATGTATTTTACCTGTAAGCTGCTCTGGGCAAGCACGTTTTCTTACTGCAGCTGTGTTCTGTAAGTAAGACAAAGGTGTCCCAAACAGATGTTTATAACTGAGAGATTTACCTTGCTCCATTAAATAATTCATTTGGTTTTATAATTCAAATGTGAGTCAATGAGAGGAAAAGTCTGTGATGGATGAATCAGGTTGTAGCTAATATTTGTGGATATATATAACAATATGTCCCAGTCTGGTTGCACCAGCTTGTTCCCAGTCCAAGATGACACAGGCATGAGATGGACATCACTATTTTGAAGATGAAAAGCAGACAGAGTGAGCCAGCAATGAATGTGGAATGAATATGGAGCAGCCTGGTTATACTCTGGTCTGATTTTAAGATTTCATCTGCTTTTCAATGAATTACAGAGTTAAGCTGCTCTAGTAGCAATCAGGAGTGGCAGAGAGAGAACATGTCATACCTGTCCAAATCAAGGTCAGATTGCATTTTGTGACCACTGCATTTTAGGTTTTTTTTCTGATGACAAAAGAATGTTTCTCCATAGGGCTTTGGTGCTGATGGGATCCAGTTGTCCTCCACAGATGATGGGGATACAACATTTTTCACAGCAAGAGGTCCTGAGAGCAATGTTTTTCTGCTGACACACCATTTGACTCTTACAACACAATGACTTATGCAGGGATTTGCACTCATCAGTCCTGGCTCGTTTCACATCCATCTCTGGACACAGGATGGAGGAATACCTCTGACAGGTTGATTTTGAATTGCTTCCACAACCTGGGCTGACACCCAGTTTCTGAGGTGATTTATACAGCAGCTTGGTGGCAGCTTGTTTATAATGCAATGTAGTCTAAAATGATTTTGCTTGCATCTTAAAGTGAGCATTCATCCATCAATGCACTCAGAGGCACTCTCCTGGCCCCTACAAGTGTATCTGGAAGGTGTTTTTGCTATGAGGTTTCTCTATCCTGTTCTAATACTGAATTAGAATTAGTTAGAATGCCAGATTTTCAGCTGGCATAACTCTGAAGTTCACTGCAAAGGACCTAGGTCTCTGCATCCTTTTGGAATTCCATATCACTTGCTGGAGAAAACACTTGAATCATGTTTTTAATAGTATTTTAGTGTTTATGCTTCATCTTCGTACTAATTTCTCAGATGTGCTGTCCGTAAGAGGCACACAGAGTGATAATGAGGAGGGACCCAGATGTCGGAAGTACTAAAACATCTGCAAAGTCCACTGAATGTTAAATATTTGAGCACACACCTCATCTGTGCACATTTTTACAGTCTTTTCTTCTTTCTTTCTTCTTTCAGAGAAAGATAAAGACTGAATCAATACATCTGAGCATCAATATTGCAAGGTTATTTCAAAATCAACCAATTTAGCTCGTGGCTGTGTCTGCAAAGATTACTGCCTAGTGTGGCTCTTGCTTGCCATTGACTGAGAGACAGCCTTGCACATTCAGAGCTTTCACGTAATTCATGAGTGTTTTCAAATTGAGTCATTCCTATGAGGGCATTGTCAAGACAGAACATTGCTCTAACAATGAATGACTTAGGCTTTAAGAAAATAAGCAAAGGAGATGGATAAAAATCATACAGGTTTCCACTGTAAGAGTGTGCTGTTCCTCTTCTTGTAGCTGGTCACCAAGTACAAAGAGCAGATACTTGGCCCAAAACATGAAAGGGAAGTTGTGCTTTCCTCCATCAAACAGCTCAGCCTGCCCTTCCCATGCTCACCTCAGCTGGGATGGGATGCAATGGGCTTTTTCTTACCAAGATCTGTACGTGGCTCCAAGCATGACATATCTCATAAACCTCATGGTTTGTACCATGTACACTGAAGACTGGTTTGACTCTTGACTCTGTGGGACTGAAATGCCAGTATAGACTTGACACTGAACACACTGAAACTCCACATATTAACTTACTTCTTCAGTTAAAAATGTGACAGTCTAAAGGAGAGAGGGTGCTTGGACAGTGGGAAATGAGTAGGGAAAAAATGTGTAGTGGTAGTTGAGGATGGGAGGAAGTATGGGTTGAAACAAAGATTTTTCTGGCAATTGTAAAATGTTGAAGCCCTGTGGTGAGGCAGGAGCTAATTTGCTGTGCCAGGCTCTAGTTAGGGCATAATTACACCCTCTAACTGTAGAGAGAAGATAGTCACTTTTCATGCTTGTGCATCAAGGGTTTTAGGCTTCTGTCAGTAAACGTACGAGGTTTGCCTCTCTCAGAGAGCTCATTCTGCACAGAGCTCCCCAGCTGGCACGCTGTACCTTCCTCCATCTTTGCTTCAATAGGAAAAGTCATGGAAATATCCTTGTTGTTTGGTTTTGTGGAGACCAAGATCTTCACCAGTTTGTAAGACAACGCTGCACAGGTCCTTTTTGAACAAGAGAGAAGGTCACTATCACTGTTCAGAGTGTTGCTATTTCTTCCTGACAGAGGCTGCTCTGCTAGTTTTGAAGATGGGTGGAATTTTACCTTTTATCTTTCACATTCTTAGCAAGAACAAGTTGCCCATTCACACTTACAGAAGTGTGTCAGTTGTCATTGACTAGACAGTAATGCTAACCAGCACATCTGGGTGCCTTTACCTACATAAACTCAGGTCTAGTGGAGTGTGTGGCCCCACTCATACTTTTCTAATTGCTGTGTTTCTGTATATAATGCTATTTGTCCCTTATATTTATGTGTTCTCTGAGGTGTCTAACTCCAGTGACCTGTTGTAACTGCCCATAGACTGAACATAGGGCTGAAAAGAAAAAGCATCTCCTCCCCACCATGCTAAGATGCTTGGGAATACTCAGGAACTCAAATTCAGACAACTAAAGCTCTAAGTCAGGACCATGTGTGGAAACATGGAAACCCCAAATGCTTTAACAAAATGCTAAAAAATCACAGTAAAAATTAAATCTCTTCCTTTTTCTCCATTGTGGGTGCCTAAAAGGGCTGTTTCTGAGGCAGACGTCTTTTTATGCTCCATAACTGATCCTGTCCCTGGTCTCTCTGTGGACACAGCTGGGAGAAAGCTGTGCTCGGCCTAGTCCCAGGGTAGAAAGGGCAGTTACCTGCCGATGCCTACAATAAGACTTGCACAATTTTCCTTCCCTTCATATCTCTGCTTACCCATAAATAACTTGCACGAAAAAGGATTTGTAATTATTCTTCTGGCTGCGAGTGCTATAATTGTTAATCAATCTTCATTGGTGACCTGGACTTGCTTCCTAGCTGATGTTTTAAATTTATATTGTGTTGTGTAATTATTAATAACAATATTGTTATTTGAGCATGATGATTGTGATTAGAGGTAAATACAATTTCCCAATGGCAAGTTATTAAGCTAAAAATGCCAGCTTCATCAATTTCTATAATTTATGGGAACAACTTTGCAATGAATTCAGAAAGCAATACTTCAAATTAAAAGATAGGACTTATATTCTGTCATTTTGCCAAGCACAATCTTCCTATTATTGTCATAAAATCTGGAGAAATATTTAAGTGAGCTGTTTTAAAACCTGTTTTTTGTCATGTTTTGGATCACTGTTGTTAACTGATGTGCAGAATAATGTTTCTTATTGAACAAATCTTTCTAAAGGAAGACAACCATCAGTAAAGAAAGTGGAAAACATGGATCCACGAGGCTCGTGCTCCACCTTCTCCCAATCTGTTTACCATACTTTAGACCATCTCTGCAATACTCTGAATCATGCACTGACATCTGGTGTCTGGACTACATACTGCAAATAAACCTAATTAAAATCTTTGCCTAGGACATCGTGCAAAGACCATAATAATATTCCAGTTCACATCAAATGTGCCATGAAAAAGGAGGAAATCTACTAGCTCAATGCTCTAAGTTAATGTTGGCTCCTAATATTTAAGACTTTGTTTAAATACCTCCTAACCATGGCAGAGACTGTTTCAGTCTCTATGACTGATTCAGCTCTGAACCTCAGAGGTACCAACGCTTCGCCTTCTTTGGGCTAAAATTTCAGGAGCTTTGGACAGGTCACAGTTGAATGAGCCATTAAAAGGCATTGTGAAGAGCCTTTCTATGTTGCAGAACAAAAAGTACATGAAGAAGGAAGGAGAGATGCAATATACACTTCTCAATACTATTTAAATGTTTAGAAACTAGCAAAGACATCTGGTTGTCCTTAATATTATTGAGTAGATCTACTGCAGTATTTAACAAAGATGATGATCTTTTAAAGATGTATTGCAGGGACAGTTACACAAGTGTAATATGCAGCTTTAGACCATCTCAAATGAGTTTGGAATCGAAATGCTAAAACTTAATTGGTAGAAAAAGTAAATCAATAGTAGAACATGGTGCATAGAATAAATTATCTATTAATAGATAAATAACAGATTAATAATAAATAATAAATAACAGAGAAATAATAGATTTATATGTCATAGAACTGCAGCAGGTAAATGGATAGGACAGGCAGATTTATTTCATCAAAAATCATCATTTCTATGGAAGGAGTAAAGTTTGCATGATGGATACTGGCAATCACATGTGGAAAGTTCTTAGATATACCAGTTTTATAATGTCTTTCATAACTTCCTGTCTCTGAATTGCCATTCTGGCCTATTCTAGAGGTATGATTCACTTGAAGACCGCTTTCTTTTCTCTTCCTTCTGCTTCCAACATGTGTATTCAATAATTTATAACAATTGACTAAGAGCAAGTTTAAAATTTCCCTCTGCCACCAGCAGAATATTAAGTTTTCATTAAATGTGTCAATTAGTCAATTCTTCGCTTCATCAATTTGCATTTGTCACCAGAGGCATTCTTTAAGGCAGACCAATACACCATACTCAATACTCACTGTAGAGAGAGTCTTTCAGCCTTGCAGCTGTTTGGGGTTTTTCAACCCCCCTGTAGGAAGCTTACACAACATATTAGAGAAATCGGTTAATTAAAACATAATTCCCACGTACAGGGCAATAGATACCCAGGCTTAATGTGTGACTTCTGCTTGTTGGGTTAATAAATCACAGAAATGATAGAATCGTTTTTCTTAGTATGTGTGAAGGTGAAAGGATTTTTGTAGTAGATTTGGAGAAAAATATTGCAGCAGACTGCACCTTGCTTTTTCAAATCCCAGTAACTTCAGTTGCCAGACTCTGAACGTGACTAAAAGAAATTCTGAATCCCAAATTGGATGGCCAAAGGTTTTAGTTTATTGATCACCTGCATATAACAGACTACGTGAAGAAACTACTGGCTTTGTTCACCTCCTTTCCTTCAGAAACCTTCCTTTTAAGAATCCTCAGAATTTGCCTGTAGTTATTTATTTGGCACTTTAAAGCTTTAAATAGCTGTAATGCACAATTTATCACCTCCAAAGTCCTACAGAACAAACGGATAAATATCATGACCGTAGACAGTTTTGTAGATGAGCGAAATCGAAGCTTAGAAGGTAAAGCAAGGACCCTAATGCTGCCTACCAGTTAAGCAGGAGGAAGGAAACATTGAATTATAGAATGGTTTGGGTTTGAAAGGACCTTAAGATCATCCAGTTCCAACCCCCTGCCATGGGCAGGGACACCTCACACTAAACCATAGCACCCAAGGCTCTGTCCAGCCTGGACTTGAACACTGTCAGGGATGGAGCATTCACCACTTCTCTGGAAACCCTGTGCCAGTGCCTCACCACCCTCACAGTAAAGAACGTCTTCCTTATATCTAACCTGAACTTCCTCTGTTTCAGTGTGAGCCTATCACCCCTTGTCCTATCACTACAGTCCCTGATGAATGGTTATTCTTCTTTCTAAAAAGTATATTTTGAATTAACCTAAATTTCACAGTGGCCATAGTTATTAGTGACTGGAGTGACTTCAGCAAAGTTTGACATTTTAAGAATGGGCAAGGAGCAAAATGGAAAATACACATGGCTTTTTTTATAACTTTTAAACCAGAAATTGTGTCTTCATCTAGGAATTGATCATTCTCTTCTAGGAAAAAAGGCAAACAGTTAAAAATAGTCTGAAAACAAAATGCTGTATCCCAGTTTTCCTCAGAAAGAACATTCTGTTCATTCTGGCACAAGAATGTGTTATTTCATTTAGGTTTTGTTAAGAAATAAACCAGAGCAAAATGAAACCTTTCTTATTCCTAAACACCAATCGGTTCGTAAAACAAGTTTTCATTATTTTTCTGCTTTTAACAACTCTTGTTCTATCAAAGAGTTCTCTGAATGACAGGTTCAATGTTTGCTGCTCACAGTTGAAACAGTAGGCAGTTTTCTTTCTATTGGATGCTGTTCTTACATCAGATTCATGTTTTCCTGACTTTTCCCTTTCTGAAATTCAGATGTCTATTAATTATTTCTAACTCTGTTCTGTCCAGATAGTAGTTTATAGAGTTGAATTATTTCAAGTCAGCTTGCTGACCTGTTCACTGCAAACCATGTATTTTCAGTGTGATGCCTTCATCATCCCCACTCCTGCCCTGGTACACAGCAAGGTTTGTAGCATATAGATAAAGGTGTTCAGCTGAAAGTTAATATCTGTGAAGGAGCCACTGGACTGCTATTTGTCTTGGCACTGGCCAAGCGTGTAACTGGGTCTGGCTGGTCCAGCAACTTGACACTTTATTTTTATAGATGCTATGTAAATTATCAATCCAGTCCTCTTTCTTCTGGTTCACTAAGCAATAAGGGCTCGTATTATTTGCATGACCAGATGCCTTAATAGCATTGGGTGCACCTGCCTGAGTTTTACGTTCTTGCTCTTTTCTCTCTGTGCCTCGGATCAGCCCTTAGGTATTGACCTACAAAAAAATTAATTGCTCCATCTGATTTTCACCCCTTCTTCCATCACATCCTTGGTTCTGCAACAAAGTGACTGCATGAGGGTAATATTTCCTGTAGAAGTCTGGTAGAAAAGTATTATATTTCCAACACGTATTTTTTGCCTCTGACTAGAAGTTACACAGATTAATCAGACACCATGTGAAGAGCTGTGTATTTTTGTTTTAAATCTGCCTTGCATTACCTTAATTGGGTGCTTCCTCATGCTTGTGCTGGAAAAAAGTGAATATCTGGTTTTACTTCATCTCCCCATGTAATTTCTGATTTTATAGCCCTCTGCTTTGTGATCTCCATGCATTTAAGTATGGATGTGAGGGTGGTGAGACACTGGCACAGGCTGCCCAAAGAAGTGGTAAATGCTTCAGCCCTGGCAGTGTTCAAAGCCAGGTTGGACAGAGCCTTGGGCAACATGATCTAGGGTGAGGTGTTCCTGCCCATGGCAAGGGGTTTGAAGGTGGATGATCTTAAGGTTCCAACTGTAACCGTTCTATAATTCTATGATTCCATGTATGACCTATGCCTTGCAAACTGAAGAATCCTAGTCCACTTAGTGGCTCCTTACCTGAAGAACCCTACATTTCTAAGTTCTCTGACTTTCATTTCTACCTATCGGACTGTATGCAAGTTGACCAATCAAGAAAATAGTATTGACTGTGCTTTTGCACATTCAAGTGGCATGTTGTAGACATTCCATCCCATGGATGTGCATCTTGCACTGCACACCATCCTTTTAACTATTAGCATAAATAATCAAAAGCTACAGAAACTGCAACCTGCTAAAGGAATAGCACAAGAGACACTGTAAATACATTAATTACTAAGCTATTTTACTCATATTATTCTTGACAGTAGGCTTTCATCTGGGAACTACCAGACGTGACTGTGTCAGGGAGCTGTACTGAGTCTCTGCCAACTTATTAATCTACAATGATTTTGGGACAGTGAGGTTTTTTAATGTGTTTTGTTTTCAGATTTTTTTTTCCCCATTCTTCAAAATGGTAGATGTAGAGCTAATCCCGTAGACCAATGGATGCTGGAGCAACAGACTGAGAGTTGTTGATTTTGACGGGCTTATTTTCATGGTCTACTGTGTGGTGTCCCGACCCATGACAGAGGTTGGATCTGGGTGATCCTAAGGTCCTTTTCAACCCAAACTGCTATGTGATTCTATGATTCTACTCTCAGCCACTCTTTTTCTGAACTCACACTTGAAACCCACCAATTAAGAGATGCTCTGCTCAGGGATCCAAGACCCAGTACTGTGTGTCTGTACATTCAGGTTATGCATAGGCGGCAAGATGAGAGATACGATCCACAGATGGGCAGTGGCTTTGTGTGGTCAGCAGTTAAAACTGCAGCCAGGCAGAGCAGAGCTCGGTCACAAAGGTAAACCATTATAAAAAGAATCATGACAATGCTACAGATTTCTGGTGGACAGCAGACCTTTAAGCATTTGCCCAGTCCTACCATATAAGGATGGATTCTGGTTGTCCTTTACTCCTTTCTCACATTTGGGGATAGCTTTTCTCTTCCTCATATGCTCATCTTATTTGTCAGAAGTGTTAATCAAAAAGTCTTCAGTACCAGTCAGGTTTTATATACCCCTTGCCCGCTGTTTCCACTGACAGATGAAATGAAGTCCATGGGATAAAGCAATGCTTGCTCTAGACTGAGTGGTGGGAGATTGGCCAATGTGGAGACTTCATTTTGAGTATGCATAGATCTGGGGAAGGCACTATTGAATTACACTTGGGTACGCAGAGTTTCAGAAGAACAGCAAAAGTCTTTCTGAAATAAGGAAAATTGAGTAAATTATTTTGTTTGGGTTGAGGAACATTTTCCAAAACAATGAGAGGCTTCATTTCCCTGTTGTGCAAATGAACTTTTGCCGTTTTTCATTCTGAAATGACCTGACAAAGAGAGTTCTGCTGGGGATGAATCAAAAGTTAAAGACAGACAGATCAGGGAGTTAATCTGTCCATTGTCACTTATTCTCCATGAGTCTCAGTGAATTGTCCTCACTCCTGTTTCAGCTGTCATGCCACCATGTCTGCATTATGCTATGTTCTTCACCAAGGACCATGGCATTGTGCTTGTTCCAGCATGGAAATGTGAGGACCCAGAGAAGGACAGAAAAGGCAGTCTGCTATCAAGCAAGGCCTTATGCATGAGTTTGAGCTACAGCCGTCTGGCTTCAGCCCAAGCCCAACCTTTATCCCCACTGTAACAGAGTGAGCTGCTAAAGCATCCGATATCCAATATCAGCATATGATCTGACATTTGGCATTCCACCTAGTGGGACTTCAGGAAGCTGAGAGGCATCATTGTCAAAAAGAGGTACTAAAATCATAGACAGATTACTGCAAGGTCAGGGGGAAATGACCATGAAATAGCTGGGTTTGGGACTGGAAGCCTGGAAGAGGTGTCATAACTTAATCCTGAAGACAGGATGTACATAGCATTTTGGAAGATCCCCCAGATCCATCAGCAAAAAAAAAAAAAAAATGCACTAAAAATGTTAATTCACTTCTGTTTTCTGCTTGTCAGTGTGGCTTTGCTAATACAAACAGCAAGGGGCGTGGATCTCCATCTGTAGTGTATAATAAGGGGGTGTTATACATTGGACAAACAGTATAATTTATATCCAGAAAGAGAGAGATGCCACAGATCCTTGTGCTCTCAGGGACTCTAATTTATTGCCTAATTAAACACTTGCTGCCAAATTGTCCATCCTTGTCATTTTTAATTCCTGGTCTAATATTCCAGACAACAGAACACTTAAGAAGGCTACCTTCTACAAGTGAGGCTTAAATGAAGAAAGATGTTAATGTGTGTATCCTAATCAAAGTCTATAGTCTATCTGGAGCAATTACATTTTAGCAGGTCTGTTCTTCTGGCACCCTGCAACGTGCGTGAATCTGCCAAGGTCTGCTGACATGTTATCCCCTTGCTGTAGAGGCAGAAGGCAAGGCCAGCTACTCAAAACTGAGCAAAACCCTTGGGAAGACATCCAGGCAATAGGGACAAACAGAACGTGCTTCTATTTATCCTAAAACTAGATTTGCTTCTTTCCACACGTCTTGTTGGGAATGAATGACAAGGGGTCCTGAGGCAAGGGAGACCTTAGGATATAATGTCTTACATTACCGTGTGCTCTCTGTCTTGTATGTATTTGTCCTTGCCTCATTGCTCTAAGGTAGGGACATAGGACACCATTGCTGGTAAAATGGGGCCTAATTTTGAGCTTTACAAAGTCACACTAACCTAGAAGTCTTATAGAAGGCTGAAAAATAAGTAGAAATTCAGACTTACTCTCTGTCTCCCTCTGCTTCTGGGAGAAGGATGTAGAGAAATTGGGAGTGAAATTAAACCTGGGAAGGGAGAGGTGGGGGTTTTGGTTTTATTTCTCATTATTTTACTCTGATTTGATTGATAATAAATTAAACTGATTTCCCCAAGTCGAGTCTGTTTTGCCTTTGACAGTCATTGGTGAATGATCTCTCCCTGTTCTTATCATTACCCACGACCTTTTTGTCATATTTTTCCTCCCCTGTCAAGCTGAAGAAGGGAAGTGATAGAGCAGCTTTGGTGGGCATCTGCTGTCCATCCGGGGTTCAACCCACCACAATGCTGTATTCAGGATGTCAGCAAACACCTGGGCAACTTCTGTGCCTCTGGAGCTCTGAGGATGGTTACCCATTGTGAAAACCTCCTCACAGATTCTCCACCCTGAACAGGAAGGACTCTGGCAAGGTATGGCCATGGTCTCACTTCTCTTTGGATCCAGCAAAACACAGTACCAGGAAAAACTTAGTTTGCAGTGCCTACGGAACTATCTCCTGATTCAGGAGCAGTACAGCTGCAGATAACTACCCACATACTAGGCTTTTGTAAGGCACTCATCTCCTCTGTGTCTCTTTCCTTATTAATTTCTCCCTTCCTATTTAGCTTTTGTTATTTTACCCCTCAAATTAGTGAAATTATGTTTCCTGCCTCTGTTTTGTCTGACAAGGCAGCATGAAAGCAGAGAATATGTAGTTGGTCCGTGCTGTTTAATTAGCACATTCAGATGAGCCCAGCAATATCATATGACAGAGTTTCTACCGTTATTATAACCAATCCCTATTCATAGTGCCTCTTAATAATCTCTTACAAAAAGGTAAGCAAAGGCATATACATTTGCGTCCATGTGTGAATGTGTGTATGTGCACAAAAATACCTGCTGTTTATCAGAATGTTATTTCCTTCATTTGTCTAAGGACACATCAATAATATAAAATACATTTCCACCTGTTTATGTTGTTCTTTGTGACTTTCCCAATCAAAAAGCTCTGCTTTTTTTTTCTCATCCTTTCTACAGCAGCAGCAGAGACAGCCAATACCACCATTACCTTCCTTACTAATGGCATACAAGGGCTTTCTGAAACGAAACTTTCTTCTGTTGAAAGCTTTGAACATCCCTTTAGGTTCAGCTTTGGTGCTCTCTTTCTGCAGTAGAACTCTGCAGTATGTCCTCACTGACCCTTTTACAAATCTACAATGGCAATTAGGTTCGTTTGAGATGACGGACAGTATTTCTCCTCTCCCCCAGCTCTGAGGTCTCCTGAAGGTACTTGGTCCTGCAGCATCAGCTCTGTGCCAGACCTAAGATACCTTAAGGTGTCTCATATGGCAGCAGACATCTACGCATGGTTAGCTGAAGATGGCCCCATGTCTTCACTTCTATAGTTAGACACTTAATGCCCTTGTCTGTTTAGATGCCTGTTTAAGAGTCAATGTGAATCCCCCTTAGATATTTAGCAGCAAAAGAATACTGGCCCTCTAGTTCATCTGGTATCCATTTTCCCTGATCCTGTATCTGTCTTGCCTCTAATGGAAAAACATTTCAGATTATGATGTTATGTTCTATTCTGAACAGTCCCTGTATAGCTATGGCACAACAGAGCCTTGACTTTAGCTGGCATTAATGTAACAGACATTTCTTCCCAATAGAGCCTTTGTTCTACCCTTTGTCTTCTCTGTTGTAGTGCAAGCTCCTCCACTTGCAATAAGAAGCTTATGAAACAAGACTTCGTGTGTCTACGTTGGGGGCAACAAGGTGCTATTGAATGAAAAATACATTTTCACAGGGAATTAATTGTACCTTTTCTTCTTTGCTGGGTCAACAACAAACAAGTAAAAATTTCTTTCCACTTAGCCCTGTGGACCTCAACCAGCAAACTACAGAGAGAAAACAACTCTAAGTGCTTCAGGAGGAATTAATTGGGGAAGCGTAGAGGACAAGGTAAAAGAAGACAATGCCATGGGGTTGAAGCTGTAATATCCACAGGAAGGACACTGCATGACTTTGCAGGAACCTTTCCCTCTGGGCCAACTTGCCATTCATTGCAGGTCCAGTAGCTGTTGTAAGGATGGAAGCAATATTTAACAGATCCACTGCCCGTGGGTCCAAACCAGCCTTCTGCAAATGCATTTCAAAAGACAACTGTGAAGTACAGGTGTTTCCTCCTCGCTTCTTCTGCACGACTGTTGCTCACAGATGCAATGAGCAGACACAGTGGTCCAGTGTACAGTGGATGGATGAATGCAAGACTTTCGTGATAGTTCTAAATTGTGCACCTACTTGGCATCTTGCTGAAATTATAATCTGTCTTTAAAGTTGTCTTTCTCCCCAGATGGTTAGCTTTGTGTTTCCACCTTTTGTGACTACACTGTACCACAGGGAAAGAATATTAGAGCAACTGCACTTGCATCTGAAGGGTGCTACATTATGCCATGCACACAGGTATGAGGATCAGTTTGGGGTAGCATTTATGTTCCCTAACTTAAGGTTTTTACAATGTCTACGTTACATCGGCCTGTTACCTATGCTCCTGTTCTAATTGATGGAGAACCAGTTAATACACTGAGTGGAGTTTGGTTCAGTTCACTTTACCAGAGAATGTGTCAATGTTAGGATGAGGTGTGATATGACTCACTCTTGAATCTGTTGATTGGCTGTTTGCCTTTCTCAGATGTAGATACCAACACTGCAGACCACCGTATTTAATCAGCTTAGTTATACCTTTCATAACGAATACACTTGGGGTTTGCCTTAGAAGGCAATGAAGACATGAATTCTCCTGGAGCACCTAGAATAATTTTCCTGATGTCTGAATAAATTCTCACTGGGGAGTATTTCTTCCCTTTATTGTCAACTTGTGCTGGAAGGCCAAGAAGCTCTGCCCCTGCTGTGCAGTCCATGAAGGAAGAAGAAATCCTTTTAGTGCTCTGAGAAAAAGTACCTCTCGTCAATTTTGCCAGTCCTTTATGGGCTGCCTTATTTTCTTCACCCTCCAGATGTAGCAGCTGGTAAAGGAATGCCTGAATTGCCACTAGACTTGGAGTCTTTTTGTTTTCCGTTGTACACAGATAGGGAATGCTGCAGGCATCAGATTCACTCACTTATAAATGATCAGTATTGAGAAATACACTTTTTCCCTTGATATTTTCACCTAAATGGTGTTGCAAGGACGGACACAACAGATACTATTTCTCTCTGTTCCTCTCACCACTGAAATGATGCTCCACAGACTTACAGGATAATATGGATCTTGGAAAACAGCCAGAGTACATGAAAACAGCTGTGAAGATGGGTGTGTTAGGACTAGTGAGGTACTCAGAAAAGGAAAGTAGCCAGAGAAAGCCCCAAAGAAAGGAGGAAGACACTACATTAGTTCATATAAGTCTTAAGTATTAAAAACCGATTTTGTGAGTGAGATAGTCAGAAATACGAATAGGTTATAGAGACAACAATGCAAAAGCAGGGAGAAAAACCCTACGGCACAACAATGTGACACTAGGGAAGTAAAGCAAGTGTATGGAAGTTTGCAGAGTGTAGAAAAGGAATTTGAAGCAGTTTGCTTAAGCCTAAGCAATCATATATATAAAATCACTAGTTGAACCATTTGAGGCACGTTCTCTCCTTCTTTCTAATGTATATCGAAGCTCCTTCTTCTCCTCACCCCTCCTTGGAGTTTCTTTTTTAGGATTTCCTTCCCATCTCGCTCCCCAACAGTTTGAACCCCCAGGCCTTCAAGACATGCTACAAAACTTAGTTCCATCCTGAATCTGAGATGAATCTTATAGGTATGAAAATGGGACTTTCACATACTTCATGTTTTTGCAGTAGGTTCAGAGACATTGTAAGCATAGTACCACCTCCAGGAACCTGGAAAGACTTACTTTCAGGGATAATTAGCTGATAGCCATGTTTGATAGCTCAAGTGCTATTAAACTGTGTGCAGGTGCTATTAAAACTGTGTGCTGACTCAGTTTTGCTACTTCCAGTCTGGAGTTAATTGGCCAGACCTTTCTCAGTGTCCTTTGGATCAACAAGATTAGACATCTTTTCATTGAAAACTATTGCGTGGTAATGATCTCTTCTATCTTTTTTATCTGTAGGCACATCAGAGTGTAAAAAGTACTGGAGTAGACTTAAGGCAATGCTGGTTTTGCGCTGCACCCTGTCACTTATATTAGTGAGAACTGGACATTTCAGAGGAACAGATAAGAATCAGAGATACCAATTTCCTCCTAATCACTAAACTAGGGACTGGACTCATGTATGATCTTCACTCATGGATATTAAAGATGTTGCTTTTCACTCATCAATTGACAGATTCTGGAGTACCTCCTAAAGCACTACAAGGACAACAAAGAAACTTATACCTATTGTTTGTAAAGGAATTTGTGATCTCTACTGGTTATGCTTGGAGAATCTCCACAGTCCAAGAGGAGTGAAAGGACCTTCTGGCACTCTTCTTCCTGACCAGAAAGTATCACTGTGATTCTCCACTCAGTAACTCTGGTCACCCCCATAGGGTCTAAAAGAGGGAGGAGTGATGAGGAGAGCAGACCTAGCCACAGTGTGAGGAGTGGGTTACAAATGGCTGGGAGAAGGAAACAGAGAGGAGTAAAGGAAGCAAGGGCATCCTTAGAGTCTAAAGGAAGCTTAAAAGACTCTCCAGGGCTCCGAGTGCGAGTCAGTCTGGGGATAGAAATGTATGTTGTCATATCTAAAACTTTAAAGCATGAGCTAAAGAACTAAAATTTGATAGCTAGAGATTAAAAAATCCTCTCTCTAATATACGGTTGTGAAAATCCTTTCATGTGCACTTACAAGTGGATGCTCTGTATAAGCAGGAGGAGAAGAACTGAGAGCTGTAAAGGTAGACTGGTTTTGGCACTGTATTTCTCAGGTTCAGCAAATTCTCAGTGATACCTCCTTTTACACCTTTGTGTTTGGGGACTACTCTTGAGCAGTGTTAGATGAAGGCCCTGACTCGAGGAAAAGTCTCTTCATCAATCTTTTACGAAAGGAAAGCAGGTTTTGTGGCAAAGTTGTGCCATGCCTGTGGGCTCGTATGAAATCCTAACTTCACCTGAAAGCCTCATGTGGGAAAGCACCAGCTTGCCTCCCAGCAGCACTGATAGGGTGCAAGCAGTCATTTGAACCTAGCCTGTCAAGTGGAGGAGATTAGCTTTTTCAGCACCAAAACCCATTCCTCTGCAATTACTGACATGGCAGCTCTGTGATTATTGAAATGATGGCTAAAACCTATTACGCCATGAAAATGCCACTCATTATGCTCTACCAACTTCAATTTTGTGCCTTTTTCTCAGAGGCATGATGTATTAGGGTACATCTCTGTTGTGAAGAGCAAACAGTGCCATTACCTCCAGGGTAACAATGAGAAGAAAACGAATAGAGGCTGAAATATGAAGCGCTATTATAGGAAATTGGCTGTTTATTAGCCCGTATTTGCTAGTGCAGTTACAGAGCTCAGCTCTGCACAAAGAAAACACAGAACACAAAAACCAGAAGCACAGTTCATGGCTCAGTTTTCAGAAGCATGCTGGCAGCCCTTGGTACCCATGTAATCATCAGTGGAGTCCCCACGGGCCTCCTGCTTTGGACTTTCTTGGCAATAACTTGGCTGATCTGGAGGCAGTTGGTTGACTTTGATTTATGTGTCTCTGATTCAGTTCTTAACTTTGTAAAATAAGCATTTTGTCTGCAAAGCTGAAAAGAAGTTACCTGTTTCAAGCAGAAGTTTTTTCTGGGACAAAGAGTATTTGTCACTGTGTACTTAGCGCACAGGCATTGATCTCAGATGGTGTCTTGCTTTAATACAGTAATTAATGAAACGGTAATGGCATTTCCTTTGTGGGAAGATCTGTGAACAGGTTTCCATAGCAACAGCCCATGCACAAGCTTCTTGCCTGTAGCAAATGTGAAGTTATTTGGATCATTTAAATTCTTTTAAAGAAAGGGGACTGGTGCAACTCGAATTAACTCAGATTTACTGTAAGGCAAAAGTATACACAGGGACAGTCACCTCAGGTCAGCTGATGCACAGAAACTTTTTACCCTGCATTAACTCACTGGTGTGTTTGAATCCTCCAAGCTACCGTAAGAGCTTTTATTTCAGAAATACATTTATTTTCACTACATTTACCTTTTTGCTCTCAAGCCATTTTCTGCCAACAGAAACCATGTCCCTTTTATACCAGGATAGGAGTGTGCATCAGATCATTTTTATAGTCCTGAGAGGGAAGTAGAGCATATTCTTCCCTGAATTTTTCAGCTGTTGTAATGAATGTACAGACAACCCCCAGGCTGGGTAAGAGGCAGAGTAGACACCAGGAGGAAATCTCTGCTGCTTTTATCATCTCTGGGAATCAAGATCTCCCTAAAAGTAAAATCATACTGACCACTGGTTTGCTGGGATGGAACGTGTCACTGGAATCCTAGGCTCAAAGCATGCCGGATAGACGAAGACTCAGTAAAGTAGATTTGTTTAATTTGAATGTGTGGACATAGACATAAAATAATCAAAGAATTTGATATTTACAGGTGACCAATGGGTGGACAAGTGGACTTGCCATTTTGATGTAGTAGTAAAGCCTCTTTGCTTATTTTTGTTGGTCTACTGCAAAGGCAAAAAAGGATGAGGGACATGGGACCACACGCAGAATGACCCTTTTTGGCTGCTGATCCTCATATATCTCTTCTGCCAAAAGAGATGTTCCTTAGGAGCAGATGGTGAGGCAGTTCTAAAAGAGAAAGTTTGAGATAAGGAGAAGTATTCTAGACCAAAGCTTTTCATAATTTATTTGCTGTATCAGTGATTACTTTCATAGCCAAAGAGAGGCAAAATAGCAAATGGCTTCTGGAGAAAAAGTATTAATTATAATGCAGATCTTTCAGGCATGTTCTTTCTTAATGCATGAGAAAGTGCCTCAGCAACTCAAGAGGCAGACAATATCAATAATCATTTAATTTCCCTTCCAGTGGGAAATTCTAGTGAATTAATCTTTAAAAGGCTTCACTGCCAATTTTTAAGGAGCAAAACCCCCGGTAAATACTTTCTTCCACTAGTTTTATTCTTGTATTCATCATAGCCTTGAACTGTTGCTTGGCTTGAAGTATAAGGCCTGTGTAGACCTGATTTTTTTGGCAAATCCATACTGCAGGGATGTGAAACATATTGAGCTAATTGGGATATCAACAAAATTTACAATCAGGACCTTTCTGGGATGGAATATTAGACTTGGATAGTCTAGTACTACCAGTTGCTATCTAAAATAAAAACATGGTCTTAAGACCTTGGCAGCTTTGTGGAAGAAGGTTCTTGGCCTCTCCTAAATGCATAGGAATCATATAATCAGAATCATAGAATGGTTAGGGTTGGAAAGGACCTTAAGATCATCCAGTTCCAACCCCCCTGCCATGGACAGGAACGCTTCACATTAGACCATATCACCCAAGGCTTTGTCCAACATGGCCTTGGACACTGCAAAGGATGGGGCATTCACAACTTCCCTGGGCAACCTGTTCCAGTGCCTCAGCACCCTTACAGTAAAGAACTTCTTCCTTATATTTAACTTGAACTTCCCTTATTTCAGTTTGAACCCGTCACACCTTGTCCTATTGCTACAATCCCTGATGAAGGGTTCATCTCCAGCATCCTTGTAGCCCCCTTCAGATACTGGAATCTTCAGCTAAGTACTGAATACAAAGCCAGACTCAGTATAGACCAGAGTGAGACTTCTGAGAATATCAGTTGATTTCTAGCGTATGAACTATGGATGTTTTACATCACTGTTGTTCTAATGTTTTAGTCCAGATCACTCATAGAGAAAAAGGAATTGGGTTAGAAGGTCAATGGAACCAAACTAGTAGACCCACGCAAAGCCTAGAAATGTGACCTGCTAAATTTAGGCCTGGAGAAGGTCCATATGGCAGAGTCCCTGAAGCAAGGAGAAAGCCAATTTATTCAAAAGCTCCTGCATTCTTTGTTTTTCAGGTCTAAAAATATTTTTATATGAGACTTCAAACTGCTTTTTGTGCTAAACACACAAATGGAAATCTCACTGCTCTACACACACTATTTCACTAAAATAAATATCGTTGCCTTTAATATTTAAAGAGATTTTTGAAACAGCCAGAAAAATACAAGCCAGCAAAAACGCTCCATTTCTTGGAGCCCTACAGAGGTGTATTTCAATTCTCCAGCTTTTATTTCTTTAACTCCCAAGGAATTCCAAGGTCTCTGAGATGGCATGCTGGGCAGGGAAAATAAACTGTTGTTCCCAGGGCTTTTTTGGTTCTTTGTTATTCACCAACACAGGAATTTTTGTTTTGTGTAGGCTGAGGACCTGCATCATAGAATCATAAAATCGATTGATTTGGAAAGGACCTTAAGATCATCCACTTCCAATTCCCCTGCCGCAGGCTGGGACACCACACGCTAGGCCGTGTCATCCAAGACTCTGTCCAACCTGGCCTTAAACACTGCCAGGCATGGAGCATCCCCAGCCTCTCTGGGCAACCTGTTCCAGGGCCTCCCCACCCTCACAGTAAAGAACTTCTTCCTTACACCTAACCTGAACTTCTCCTGTTTCAATTTTGTCCTGGGTTCAGCAGTAGCAGTCATTTTTCTCCTTCTTAGTAGCTGGGGCGGTGCTGTGCTTTTGACTTTCAGCCTGGGAACAGCGCTGATAACACCAATGTTTTTAGTTGCTGCTCAGTAACGTTTACTCTGACCAAGGACTTTGTGAGTCTCATGCTCTGCCAGGGAGGAGGGGAAGCTGGGAGGAAGCAGAGACAGGACATCTGACCCAAACTGACCAAAGAGGTATTCCATACCACAGTATGTCATGCCCAGTGTATAAACCGGAAGGGTTAATTCGCTGCTTGGGTCAGGCTGGGTATCGGTCAGCGCGTGGTGAGCAGTTGTATTCTCTTCCCTTGTTATTTCCTTTATCATTATTATCATCATTGGTGGCAGCAGCAGTGGTTTGTGTTATGCCTTAGTTACTGGACTGTTCTTATCTCAGCCCATGGGAGTTACATTCTTTCGATTCTTCTCCCCATCCCTCCTGGAGCTGGGGAAAGGAAAGAGGGGGAGTAAGCGAGCGGCTACGTGGTTCTGAGTTACTGACTGGGCTTAAACCATGACAAGTTTGAACCCATCACCCCTTGTCCTATCACTAAAGTCCCTGATGAAGATTCCCACTCCAGCATCCTTGTAGGCCCCCTTCAGACACTGGAAGCTGCTCTGAGGTCTCCACACAGCCTTCTCTTCTTCAGGCTGAGCAGCCCCAACGTTCTCAGCCTGTCTCCATATGGGAGGTGCTCCAACCCCTGATCATCCTTGTGGCCTCCTCTGGACTTCCTCCAACAGCTCCATGTCCTTTTTATGTTGGGGCCACCAGAACTGCACACAGTGCTGCAAGTGGGGTCTCACTACAACAGAGGGGCAGGATCACCTCTGTTGGTCATGCTCCTTTTGATGCAGCCCAGTATGTGGTTGGCTTTCTCCTCAGATCTATTGGACTAGCAACGCTCTGTCCACTGTGTCCCAAACACCAGCAGGCACTATCTAATCCTTAAGTTAGGACAATGGTCATGGGATATCCTTAATTCCATCTGTGCCACCAGAGCAGATTTCAGCATCTGTTGAAGTTAATAGGAACTTTGTTTTTGACTTTATTGGGATGAGAATTGGTAAGAGCAGAGGTTCTTGTCCTTCAGAAACTGATTTCACATGAAGTTCCTTTTCTTAACCCCATTCTAGCACTATGTGGCTGATCCTGCCAGACCTGTCCCTGTGTGATGCTGAGGACGCAGTGAGGCTGCCATGCAGCAAACCTGTGCTCCAAAAAACCTGACCCTTCAGGTAGATTTCCTAAGACACCCAAATTTTATGCGTTTCAGATTATACAGGTGAATGCTAAGCTTAGAAAGCTGTGAAGGAAGCACGTGGGCTAATCCTCAAGCAGTGGGTCAGGCCAAATGCAGAGAGAGACTGAGTGTAATTGGTCACAGTTACCACAACTAAAATTGCTAGCAATAAAGCAGCCCGTTGTATGTTGGATGTCCCTAATTCCTTTAATGTTGCGTACAGTAAAAGAAGGGAGACGTAACCCATTGCTGATTCTGAATAAGTCAACTATGACAGCTGCTGCTGTCAGAAAATACATGTATTTCTTTGTAGACTAACAAAATCAGGAATACCCATATAGCTCAAGTTCATGGATGCATACAGATGTCTGTACGTGTGCTTGGCCTTCTTGAATTCTGCATTTGTGGATTAATATTCTGGGATCTGATTTTTCTCCTGGAGTTACCTCAGTGTAACACTGGAGACTTATCGTGATTCATTAGATCCCCTCTGTGCACAACATGCTCAGTCAAATACAATGCAGGCAAGCCAGTGAACTTAGGGCTGCACTGCAATGTCCACTAGAATTCAAATCCTTTGCTCCCTCAGTGTGTTTCCCAATTATTGTATTTCATTGTAACAATGATTATGTATAGTCTCCACATTTGGCACCATTGTCCTTCACAGAATCACAGAATCCTACGGGTTGGAAGGGACCTTGAAAGGTCATCTAGTCCAACCCTCCTGCAAGAGCAGGGTAACCTAGAGTACATCACACAGGAACTTGTCCAGGCGGGCCTTGAATATCTCCAATGTAGGAGACTCCACAACCCCCCGGGCAACCTGTTCCAGTGCTCTGTTACTCTCACAGTAAAGAAATTTTTCCTGATGTTCACATGGAACCTCCTATGCTCCAGTTTACACCCATTGCCCCTTGTCCGATCACTGGACATCACTGAAAAAAACCTAGCTCCATCATCCTGACACTCACCCTTTACATATTTGTAAACATTGATGAGGTCACCTCTCAGTCTCCTCTTCCCCAAGCTAAAGAGACCCAGCTCCCTCAGCCTCTCCTCATAAGAGAGATGTTCCATTCCCTTAATCATCTTTGTAGCTCTGCGCTGGACTCTTTCAAGCAATTCCCTACCCTTCTTGAACTGAGGGGCCCAGAACTGGACACAATATTCCAGATGAGGCCTCACCAAGGCAGAGTAAAGGGGGAGGAGAACCTCTCTTGACCTACTAACTACACCCTTTCTAATGCACCCTAGGATGCCGTTGGCCTTCTTGGCCCCAAGGGCACATTGCTGGCTCATGGTCATTCTCCTATCCACCAGGACCCCCAGGTCCCTTTCCCCTTCACTACTGTCCAGCAGGTCAGCCCCCAACCTGTACTGGTACATGGGGTTGTTCTTCCCCAGATGCAAGACTCTACACTTGCCCTTGTTGAATTTCATCAAGTTCCTCTCTGCCCAACTCTCCAACCTGTCCATGTCTCGCTGAATGGCAACACAGCCCTCTGGTGTGTCAGCCACTCCTCCCAGTTTACTATCATCAGCAAACTTGCTGAGGGTACACTCAGTTCCCTCATCCAGGTCGTTGATGAAAATATTAAAGAGCACTGGTCCCAGCACCGACCCCTGAGGGACTCCACTAGTCACAGACCTCCAGCTAGATTCTGCCCCATGGACTACAACTCTCTGCCTTCTTCCTTCCAACCAGTTCTTGATCCACCTCACTACCTGATCATCAAGCCCACACTTCCTTAGCTTATCTATGAGGATGCTGTGGGAGACAGTATCAAATGCCTTACTGAAATCAAGAAAAACCACATCTACCCCTCTACCATCATCCATCAACCTAGTTACTTGCTCATAGAAGGCTATAAGGTTGGTCAAACATGACTTCCCCTTGGTAAAGCCATGCTGGCTGCTCTTAATGACCCCCTCATCCTTGATAAACCTACAGATGGTGTCAAGAATAAGTTGTTCCATCACCTTTCCAGGGATGGAGGTAAGGCTGACTGGTCTATAATTACCCGGGTCCTCCTTCCTTCCCCATCCTTTTGCACTACTCTCTCCTATTTAACTGGAAAATTTCTACTCTGTTGAGCGAGGAAGTACTGTCAAAAAAAGGCTCCTCTGGAGATTGTTCTTTATTTTCTATGAATTTACACTTTCACAAAGTCTTATCTTACAAGCAGTCAGAGAAAAGAGGTTGAAAGGCTTCTGGCAAGGTTATCTACTCCAGCAGCCTGCACTTTATGGACCATTTAACCATTCTTCTATGTAAATTTCTCGCAGAGTTTCATCACATGGGGCCAATAGTGCCAAGCCAGCAGGCAAGAAGACATTCCACTGAGATTTTCACTGTGAGACCCCTCTTCCTCTTCAACCCCTTGTAGATGCTCCAGTCTACATCAGCACACAGAGATCACACGTAACCAGTACCCTTCTTTCCACTGAGCTCACCAGGCAGTAGGTGGCTTTTATCCTCATCACTGAACTGTCTTATTGCCCAAAACAGGATCGATGCATCCAAACTGCCTGCTGGGAACAGCCCCTGTCTTGTGCCAGCGCTTCGACTTTGTATGGAAATAGTGCAGGAGTTAGCTAGTCCAGACTGCATCAGTGCCAGCGACTGTTGTAGTGGTTTAGCAGAACAGATAATTAAGTTTGAGTGTTTAACGGTGTCTCTGCCACTCTTTATTGCCAGTATAGGTGCAGCTCTGGAGTTTTCCTTCACTACATGCTGAGCAATCTAATTGTGCTCTGCAGCCCATAGTGCTAAGCACTCCCATGTTAAGTCAGTGAGTGGCTAAGAAATACTCAGGTTTAGCGACTTCTTGGCTGATTTAAGTTACAGAATGCTGGTTTTCTTTTCAGTTCTGATTTTACTGTGGAACAAAGGAAAGGTGTTTACTACAGAGCACTGCTTGAAAAGAAATACTGTGGTTAAGAAGGGGTTTATTTCTTCACACAGATGTGGCTGCCTCTGCTCTGTACAATGCTGCAACGCAGTGTCTGAGCTGATTACACTACAAGGGAATATTGCCTACTGCTGACATGACAGGATACCTGAGCTGAGTCCAGACTGTACCTGTTGTGTTGCTGCAGCAGCGGTCAACCACTGGCATGCAGGTTGCATACTGAAGCATTTCTCAGTGCTTGCTGCATTACTATTTATATAGCAGGCATCTCCCTGTCTCCTTGCCACTCTTCGATCCTGCTGCCACAAAACAATGCCAGAGAGGAGCTCTGATGGTTATTAAGAATCTACTTCCCAGGTTTGCTTTCTCAGCCTTCGCCTTTCCTGCTAAGGGGGACCTCTCTGCTCTTGGTGAAACGCAACTGAATCTCAGCCATCTCCTCATTGGCCTCTTGGTGGTAGTCTTAACACAGCATATACGCTACCTGCTCTGGCTGGTTTTAACTAAAGGCATCAATCTCCACCCTGCTCTAGGAGAACTAACGTTTTAAGTAGATACTAAATATATACAAAGTTTATGGACAGAAAGCAAGATTTTGACACGATTTGCCAGAGATAGGGAAGCTCTGCCCCGCGGATCCATGCTGACCTAATTCAGAGCTTCACCTGATACAAAGCTCGGAGCTGATATCTGTCAGATATCCCTGAAGCACATCTGTTTGGATCCAGCGACTACAGGGAGGCACCGAAGGCAAAATGAACGGGGACGTTGCTATTTGCATACTTAGCAGGTTTTTTAGTGCCAGAAAAAGGGAAAAGTAGTCATGCTGCTGTCAGAAACAGGCTGCAGTGAGTATTGTGGCAGGTTTAATTCAGTGTCTCCTTTCTAATGGAGATGCAAATGGCCGAGGAACAGCCTAAAAGAAGGGAACACCTTGTGGAGGCTGAGGAATTCAAGGTGCATGAGACTTGTTAAAGCCTTCCCGCAAACATCAGTCCTGTGCGTCACACAGGGTTAAAACCTATGTACATGTTCAGAAAATCCCCAGGAAGCGTAGAGATCAGGGTGAAAACAACAACAGTTTCAACTCTGATGTCAACTCTAAGCACGGGATCTAATCCTGTGGTAAAGCCAACTTAAAACCACTGCTCCAAGCTCAGCTCTTCATCACCAAGAAGCCATTTGCAGGAAAAAATGATGTCAAAGTTTGGGGCATCTCATTGGAATAAGTGGGGTTATGCATTTCAAGTTAAGTTACTCAAACTGACTTAATCTTCCGGCTATGGAGCTACCATACTCTGCTTTTTTGTATTTTTTTATTTTATTTTATTTTATTTTATTTTATTTTATATTTTATTTACTTTTTTTAAATTCTATTTTGTTGTACTTTGGGTGTTTTGTTTTATTTTATTCTATTTTATTCTAAACATCTATTGATGGGTTTAGAGCCCAATTCATTTACTCACAATTCTCTTTGGTGGCTGCCTTGGCCACTCAAACTGCAGACAGCTTCTGCTCTGCAATGTGTTGAGTGAAGACTTTTCTAAAGCAGAAAACAGTTCCTGAAGAAGTGAGACATAACCAATATATATAAATCTGTCTGCTTAATACATACTATATACTGAAGATACTTACTGTGGCTGCATTTAGGCTGGGGGAATTGTTGGCCCTTTCAAATCAGGCTGGGCAGGTATGAAGTTGGATGACTCTCAGTGCAGGGTTACTGTGTTTGGTGTGTTCCAGTGGTCCAGGTCTTTTGGCAGATCTTCAGTCTCTCCCCATATTTCAGCAAGTCACTTCTTACAGATAAGAGCTTTTATACTGGTGTCAGGGATCATGAGATTCCCCAAGAATTCCCAAAGATACAATTAATTTTTCCTATTCTGAGGGTCTGGGGAGTAACTTTACACAAAGCAGCTTTTCCCATTTACCCTGTGAAGAAGAACAGAAAGGGAGGCAAGGTGGAGATAAGAGGGAAAGGAATAGTCAGACATGACTATCATGAGATAGAGACCTCACAATTACAGAGTTAGAAGCAAACAGCATTACAAATATACTACAGTTATGTTCAACCCCTTCTCTTCCAACTAGATCTGTCAGGCAACAGTTTAAATGAAGACAAGTTGTTCTTATATCCTTGGCCATTCTCTGAGACCGCTAAAATAGAAAGCATCCAACACCTGCTGCAAGCACATTAATAACCAGATGAAAAATTAATGCTTACAAATCCTCAGAGTTACCTCTCTTCTTCAGCCATTCTCAATTAATAAGCAAGAAGAATGCTTCAGGAAGGAAACAGTCCCTAAATATCTACCTTAGGAGGTCCCTTTAGAGATCATAATTGCTGGCAGGATAATGATTAGGACATGGGGATTTTTGCTGACTCTGTAGTGAAGCATCAGATGCTGTGCATTAAACACTAACCCTGTCACTAGTAGAGCGATGAAGTGTACAAAGGAGCTGCAAAGACCCCCTTCTTTCATGCGAATCACAGAATAGGCTACCTTAGTGGCCCAAGCATCACATACAAGAGTCAGGATACCTGGATCCTGCTCTCACTGGCTGGGTCAGGCTGGTCAGCTGCCATTCCGTGCTTATGCCTCAATTTTGCTTATTTGAGTAGGACATCATTTTCTGTAAAGGCCTTGAGGAGGACAGATTAAAACTGCTCTCTTTGAGGTTTCACCTCATCATTATTTTTACTACAAGCTAAAGGGGAAAAATCAGTATTTTTGCTGGTCTTCCATTGTTCCTTTAATTCTTCACCCCTTCTGAGCTCTGCATCATCTAAACCTGTATCATTTAGGCTTGATGCCCAGCCTGGCTGTGCTGACTCCAGGGAGGCTTAGGCTCTGCCCCCAGGTCTGTGTGCAGTAGCCTTCATGAACACAAGATATTCCCAAACACCAGCTCCTCTCCCAGGATCCTCCTTCCTTTCTCCTCCCTGTTTCTTGGCTCCCTGCATCTCCCCTCGAAGATATGAAGAACCATGCTGGAGACAGGCACAAAGCCACCTTATTTAGCACAATATCCCTTAAGGATATTTCATTCCATTTAGGGGCCGTGAGGCCCTTAAGGACCTTTCCTTATCTGCAGCTTGCAGTCTGCCTGTGTTGCCTTGGCATACCTCGGGCTGCCCAAATAAGAACAATGTCAGGAAGACCCTATTGGAGCAAAGGAATAAATTTCACTCCATTTCTCTGGGGGGGGGGGGAAATAGAAACATTACCCATGGTTTTCCATTCCCTTCTATGTCTCTGCAGCATGGAAACAGCTTTCAGCAGAGCATGGTCCCCCTAAACACTCTCAGCTTCACCCTTACAAAGGAACAGGGCAACAGCTCTTTATGGCCTTACTGGGAGTGGAGAAAGGCCTTTTTCCAAATTGGATTGTGAGCAGTATGGGGACAAGATGAAATCCAATGACTTTGTGTATACCCAGCTGAGCTGTTGTAAAAATGAAGTCGGTCATATCTTTTTCCTTGTATTCTTCCTCTTCACTTTCTTCTGCTGGAACCTTGGAGTTCAAGCAAATGGGTGCTATTATGTGCTCCAGATGATTTACAGTGGCAGAAATGAAGCAAACTGCCCGTTAAGGGTTACAATTGCTGGAATAATAGAGTCAAAATATTATCTTGCTGAGATACCGGCTATCCTTCACTTTCTGGTAGTGGCAATGTGAGTGAGCCCCTGCAGAATAACACATCAGACAGCCTTCCTCCTCAAGGAGTTGCAGAGATTGCGGCACAGGGAAGCTGCAGGCAGGTCCTAGGCTTGTGATTCTGGTAGTTGACACATTGCATCTGGCTAATGTTAATGGCAGTGAAGAGTTTAATCAGCGGATAGCTACTTTGCTGTCTGCAAGTGGGGTGAACTGCCCATGTTCAGTTCTTGGCTGTCCTACAGAAATGTGAACTTGGTAAAGGCTGGTGCCTCAGTTTCTCTTCTGTGCCACAGAAATTGTGCCTCAGTTTCTCTGATACAAAAAAAAAGGGGAAGAGCATTACCCGTGCTTTAAAATGCTTTATGAGTATTAGATGTGCCTGTGTGTCATTATGATGACTCTCTCTGGTTAAGGGCTTTTTTGTTTGTTCTATGCTAACTTTTGTCTGCAGTAAGAGGAATTTCACATGAAACCCCACCCTGAGAAACATGTTGTCTCTGATTAAACTCATCTTGGCTGAGAAAGGTAGTCTTGGAAGGGTGTTTCTGCAGTGGACAATCTTCAAGTATTGGCCATTGGGATGAATGAAAAGCTTGCTGAAGCTAAATACAGGTCTGTCAGCAAGGTAGGGCACATAAACATGGCAACGCTATTTCATTTTAGTATTTCTGTTGCTCCATTTTGCATCTGAGCTTGGCTTTCTATAGATTTTTGACTTGAGGGCTAGCTCTTGTGTGCACTCTTTAACATGTAGTAACAGTCGAGCTCACAATTTACCTTTTCCTACAATGAAGGAATTAATGAAGACTTTTCCCTCTACCTGGCTTATTTTCATGAATCTTGTAAGACAATATCTTTGAAGCCTCCATCCTTCTGCCAAACTTGATTTACATTCATTGCCAGGTTAAAAAGATGCAAGACATATGCATGCATAGAGGTGGAGGGCTTGTGTTTAAATCTTGGTGTGTACAAAGGGAAAGAAATCCTCTTTTTGCTGGATTTAAAAGAAAGGAGGAAGGCCAAATGCGCTTTTTAGGGGAAAGAAATTTGGTCTGCAGCACAGCTGTCTAGGAAAGGGGAGCCAAAGTCTTGTCCCAATTCACAAAGCCGTGCTTCCTGAAATAGCTTCTGCGCTGTCTGAGTGGCAGGAACGTGTGCTGTTTGCTGGAGAGGCAGCCAAGTAGAACAGAACAGGAAGGCTTAAAATGAAGTGAATTACCTACTCCTGTGGCCACATAGGCATCTCCCTGGTGGCTCCGAGAAGTTACCAAACATCTCCTTTTCAAGTTCTAATATCCAAACTTGTCCAAAAAGGACAGAGATCTCTCCCTAGAAATGTTAGAAGGATGCTGAGATGAATGCGCTGTATCTGCTATTTCAGTTGGACTTCCATCCCCAGTTGGGTGAACAGCTCAGTTCAATGTTGTCTCAACACAATGTATCTTCAAACCTTAAAGAAGAGAGAATAGTTTGATAAGGCACCAATAAGGCAGCTGTTGGAGAAATGTCTGGTGATACAGTTACTGTGACTGAACGAATGGTTTCTGCTCATAACATTGCTTTTACAGTAACAAACCTAGAACGTGCCATAAATCAGGAATTTATGAAACTTGTTTGTTTGATAAGGTAACCAAACCATTTGGTTTCTTTTAGCTTGTGGTACCATTTATTGGTGAGTATTTCACACTACCATAGCTGATGTGATAAGCCAAGTATCACCTGAGCATACTCTATGGATGGATGTTAGTCTATGTCCGTATCTGACTGTGTAACTGGCCCACCAAAACACCTGGTAATGTTATGATTAGCGTCCTTCTTTGGTAAAAATGTGTCTCAACTTGTTGGTCTTTCTAAATAAAATACTTAAAAATAATAGCTGATTCTTAACCATGAAATTTAAATAAAATAGAATAAAATAAAATAAACCAAACCATTAAACACTATTCCTGCTTACTGATCAGCAAAGAAACCTTAGCGAGGATAGATGGGCTCCTTAATGAGTCAGAAAACTTTTCCCTTTCTTTACTGCCATTGTCAGCTGCTGTTGTTTTTCAGCACAATAAAGGGACTCTGAGCCTTGTCATCTCTTATGCTTCAGCTCCTTCTCTGTGTACTTGCCTGATGCTAAAGGCATGTACAAGTGTCCAGGATGAGAGTTTCCCTGCAGGGTTGATGACCAATCTATTGGAGAAGTGCCATCAACAGCACAGTATCCCCTATCTGCACAGGTAGTGAAGAATTCATGGCAGGAGGCAACTGGCATTCAATTAAAATGTTCCACATCCTGTATGAGACTGCTAACCCTAAGAAACAGAGACAACCTGTCTTGACTAATGGTAAAGATTATAAAGTGGTCCAACTCTGGCATAGAAGAATGGATGCAACTAGCCCCTAAAAACTCCATAATGCATAGTGAATAGTTTCTTAGGATGGATCAGGATTCCAGGTAGATGCTGAGCTTTACATTCATCCCTCATCCTGCTTAAGTGATGGATGATATCGAAGTGATGAGGTTTGCTGGGATCGCAATTCAAGATATTTATCTATAAAACCATCCTTGCGCTTATGATTTAGCAGTGACAGAGTGACAAACTCTATTTCTGTCCATCTTACAGTATGAAGGATCTCTGTGATCCAGTCTTAAGTGTGATCCAGTCTAAAGTGTGATCCAGTATAAAGTGTGATCCAGTCTAAAGTATCTCCTGTGCTTAGTCCAGGACATGGAAAAGGAAGGGAAATGAATCACTTACGAAGGATGTTTGGGCACAGGACTGCAATAGCAGCAACTAGCTTGGTGATGCTGGACACAGAATGGTCACTGGTGGGGAATAGAGACACTCTTACTGACATATTTCCAACCTAATAGCTAGTAAAAAATAAGGTTGTCTCTACAGTCTATTTAATCCTTTTTGCAGTTAATGGCAGGGGGGAAAGAAGGCAAAAAAAAAAATGTCTTCATCCAAAGATTAATAGAGATTTACAGTGGAATAAACTTCCCTCTGGAAACATCCATTTGTCTCACTGACTATGGCAGCAGCCGAGGGAGCTTTCAAAGAGTATGTTGTCAGGTGAATCCATCCCTGAATGAGAGGGCTAGTTATATACTGAAAAAAATAGCTTATAAGGCTGATGGCCCCTAATTGTTTGGGTTGGTACTTAGGGTGATGTTCAGAAGGTAACCTCTGAAGATAATATTTAGTTCCTCAGCTCCCTCTTCAGGGTATGACTTTCTCTGCAGTCAAGGAAAGTTTCCTACTACCAGGAGCTGGGGCAGTGTCTCTGCAGTTCTCATGGTCATATAAGGGGGAAGAAAACAAACCTCATAGCAGCATCCCAGTATCTGAAGGGGGCCTACAAGAATGCTGCAGAGGGACTCTTCATCAGGGACTGTAGGGAGAGGACAAGAGGTGATGGGTTCAAACTGAAACAGGGGAAGTTCAGGTTAGATATAAGGAAGGAGTTCATTACTGTGAAGGTGCTGAGGTGCTGGAATGGGTTGCCCAGAGAAGTGGTAAATGCTTCATCCCTGGCAGTGTTCAAGGCCAGGCTGGACAGAGCTTTGGGTGACATGGTTTAGTGTGAGGTGTCCCTCCTCATGGCAGGGGGTTGGAACTGGATGCTCTTTAGGTCCTTTCTAACCCAAACCATTCTGTGATTCTATGATTATATAAAGCAACAAAATCCTTACTTTTGGCAAAACTACAAAACCTGCAAGGACAGGATTAGATCTGTGCTAAATAATTCAGGCCTGTATCCAGCTGTCTCTCATGTGTGCTGCTTTAGCAGAGTGGCTGTTCTTAGCTATTCTTGAGGTAATTGCTTTTTGGTGGCATGCTGGTTATGATAAAGTTTTATACTGTCAGGAGTGAGCAAAGCTCCTATAACTGTTTGAGGCTCAAGTCTGAGGCATTACCAACCTGCTCATTAGCTTATGTTGTTGTGTTGATTTTATTTTATCCTATTATTTTTTGAACCACCAATGAATCACTCTTTTTACAGTAGATGGCAATGATTTCTGTGACACGTGTTTACCATTTTTGACTTAGCAGAATACCAGGCTGTCATGAAAAATGGTTATAATAAGTTGTCTGTATGACCCCAGCACAGATAAACTGGCCTGCCTTTCAGGACAGGCATGGGGAGACAGTGTAATTTAAAGGAAAGTCTGAAGTAAACCTGTAAACTCAAATGGATGCAATAATCATATGCTAAAAGTTCATGTGGTATTTGTGCCAGGTAGTTGTCAGTCACCCAGGACTGGTAGCAGAGTCACATGTAAGAGTGCTGTTAATGTGCCATTCCCTTTTTATAGCTTAAATCAATAAACTGATTGAGCTGAGCTGGATAGATCCTTCTGAGTTTTATTTACAATTATCCTTTAATGGACAATCCTTTAACTATTCTATGATTCTGTAATGGTTAATACACTAGTGCTCTATAACTAAACCTACTACTGCAATTCTTTTTGAGGTAATATATCTTCAGCTCAGTCTGAATCCTGCTGAATTCAATGTATTTATAGCAGTATAGCTCTGCTTAAGGCCTCTGCTAAATCAGGACCTATGCAACGATGTGCAAGATGATGAAGGATAGTAACAAAGGCTCACGTTAATCAAAGGGGCAAAGACTTATCATGTTTCCTTATTAGAGGATGGAGAAAAAGCCTCCTGCAGAGGGCAAGGCAGTGCAAATTTAATTTTCTAAAGGAATTTCCCTCTGTTATTGACTGAACTTAAGAAAAATCTGTTGTGCTCAAGCTTAGTCTTTTCCAAACACTTTTCTTAACGGATAGGCTCTCTTTAACGAACAACCTCTCCTCTCTTTCCATGAATGCTCCCCCTGTTAGCCCAAAACAACCCATGCCTTCAGTCCTGTGTTGATGTGCCACCAGTTAGGGATAAAAACTGCTTGTGAGAAAAGGAGAGCATGAAATCCCAAGTAAGTGTGAAGCAGCTGGTACTTCCAAAGGTCTCCATTGGTCTCACCACCACAGAAGAAGCTGTTCCAGATGTTTCTGGGAATGGGTTGTTAATCTTCCTATCACAGATATCTCTTTTTAAAATAGTCCTAGTGCCACTTTTATTAATTAAAATGCTTGACTAGAAATATTCCAAACCTATGAAATTAGATTCTCATCTCAGTTCTGTGCATACAGATCTGGGTTATGTCCACAGGTCTCAATTCCATAAATGTATGCTACCAAAGACAAGACACTTGTCTATGTTCTCTGGATATGCAAAGAATATGATTGCATGAAGAAGGTAATGAATATACACCTATTATTGAGTAACCTCAACTGTCTCTGTAAGTTTAAACTACTTTATTCACACATACTATAAATGCAAAAGGCACACCACCACCAAGATATCAGGTATCAAACCAGAAGGTTCCCATTTCATGAAGGATGGAACTTCAGTCTAATGAAAATTAGAGACAAAGCTCCTCATGCTTCCAGCTGGAGCCGTGTTCCCTCTTCTGGAGACTTTAAGCACCTAACCAAGTACAACTTCTAAACCAGTGACAGCCAAGAGTAGACTCTGAAGGCCTAAACACTGCTTCTTGTCTTTTGCCATTAAATCTGATGTCTCTTGGTAAAGGTGAGACCATTTTTTATTTTCACAGAGTGGCAAGAGAGAATGGTCTAAAATACAGTTTAATCAAAAAGAGTCAACACTCAGTGGACAAATCCTGGGTAAAGCTCATTTAATTCAGCACAGGAGGTGGCCCAGAGTGGCCGCTATGTCTTGGCAAATAGAAGGCTAATACCAATCTCCCTTCACGCCTTAGTATAGTAGAGGATGAAATGATAATAGACCTTGGTTGTATTCATTATAATTCAATGAGAAAAACAAGAAATCCACAAAGGAGCAGTTTCCCTTCAGTTTCTAGTAAATAAAAAATCATTCATGGGAACATGTCAACTGCATTAAATATTTGACAGGATATAAGTAACATTTTACTATAACACAGATGTATTTCATTTTGACTTCATCAGAGTGTATAATAATTGAAACTACAAAGCCAGGGCTAGAAAACAGCAATTCCTCTTTTTTTAATAGTTGAAGCTTCAGTTTGTTTTCATTTTGCTTCTGAACAGATGGCAACTTTTGCTGTTATAATTTTTCATCACAAAAGACTGATTGATACTCTAGTTGTTAGGGCATTTACCTCTTATGGGAAAAATTTAAGTTCAGATTCCTGCTCTGAATCAAAAAAGGCAGGTTCTTGAACCTGTGTCTCTTTCTGAGCTAACCTCTAAGCTATCATTATTTAAAATGCTATTGATTTTCTGTTATCTGAGCTTGCATCCATCTCTATTTACATTCTGTCCTGTGCATGAGAAACCTTTGTTGGGAAAAATTCAGCTGAATGCTGTCACGTACAATGTTATATTTCTATACTGGCTTTTTCTGATTGGAGTATTCTGTTTTGATTAATTGGCATGACCTTTCCCTCTGTTTGATAAGAAAAAAAATCAGAGCACAGACCTGGCCAGCTTTATCCGTCTTTTGATTTTCTAATGCCAGCAAAATTACTGCCTTTAGTATAAATGACTATAAACATAAGAATTGTCTAAGAGGATTTCTGGACAGCAAGGAAGTTCCAATCTGTAATTCGCTCCAGTTTTTACACTGGAGTTTCAAGGTCTGAAAGTGATTTAGGATCTAAAACAAAAAGGGAAATAGAATGAGCATAAGTAGGAAAATCTACATGTGTGACTTTTTCATTTCACCTGCTATATACCAGTTTCTGTACTACCAGCTTGTTTTTATCAAATGAAATATCTGATATTTAAGACTTAGGATTGCAGGAGTTTTTATGTCTGCCTTGCTGATATTATTCCAACATCCATTTGCTTTTTTTCCTAGTCCTTCCTCTATAGCTACAAAATTTTCAGTTATTATTGAGTAGGTGTGTGCATGTAGTGACAATTTCACAGCTAAATATCAAAGATTTACCTCATTTCTTCCTTTCCAATATACCAGAGAACTATTAAAATAATTTGCTCATTCTATCTGCTGTCTATTTAAGCAAGTATAAATTCATTTTCTAGCTTTATTTCTAATCATGAGAAGTAGAAATGTTTTCCTCTATTTCTAAAAGAAAACTGAGATTCTTATATAGCAATTTAGTTCATGGCAACTGTATATTTAGGAAAATATTAAAGCTAAAACCAACAAAGTAACTCTTTCTGCGAAGTTGGGAATAGCTTGCTAAAATTTCATGGATCTTCTCTCAACTACAAGGAATTCTTTGATATGCTCAAGATGTCCTCTTTATAAGAAGAGCTATTTGTTGTCTCCCCGAGGAAGCCTCATTAAAAAAAACATTGGTAAAATTAATTCCTAAGGTCTGATTTTTACTTTTGCCCCCTTCCTTTGCTTTCGGATAACACAATGAAAATGGTCCTGCCAGGACAGGGCAGAGAAATAAGTTATAAATTTTCCTTCTAGGAACTTACATTTAAGTCTTGACTCATGTTTTTATGTCATTAAAACATTATTTTATGACATGAAAACATTAAAATTTTATTACATTAAAACATGGAACCTGGTCTGACACATACTGAAGTGAGCTTTTTCTTTGACTGAGAAAGCTTTGAATTAGCCCCTCATTGTTCGCTTAGAAGTTGCATTAGAATGTCTGCCTCAGACCAATTCCAAGGGCAACCCATTTCCTGAGAGTATTTCAGGAGACTCTGGAAGAGATGTTTGCTTTCTAATCTCTCAACTGTCTTGAATAATTTGCCATTTGCTTACTTGTATATTTCTGGAATCTCTTGGTGTATGCACGTAAACCAGGAGAGAGCACATGGTCTTATCAGTAGATGGGAACAAAACTGGGTAAACAGCAATTTATTTTTGTCATGTTTAGTGGATCTGGGTTTCCAAGTGGCTTTTCAAGAGATTTAACTGCTTCTTCAGTGCTAGTTCAATGATTTTCATACAGTTTTACTTAAAAATAAAGAAGGAAGAGCTCACTCTTCAGGTGAACACAGTTGGTTCTGCCCTATTCAAAGACAAGCAAAGGAACCTTTTCACCCTGGTTCCTACATTTTGATGAAATCTCCTTCACATAGCTGCAATTTTTCCTACATGTGGAAACTGCGTCACCTGGAGAGATTGAAGCAGATTATATTCCTCCATTTATATTCTTGAGAAAGTAATCTGCGTTCTTGCCTTCTGGGAAGAAGGAAGGAAATTTTGGAGCAGCATAGAATCATAGAATCATAGAATCATAGAATAGTCAGGGTTGGAAAGGACCTTAAGATCATCAAGTTCCACCCCCCCTGCCATGGGCAGGGACACCTCACATTAAACCATATCACCCAAGGCTTCGTCCAACCTGGTCTTGAACGCTGCCAGGGATGGAGCATTCACAACCTCCCTGGGCAACATATTCCAGCATGTACATTCTATGTGTAGAAACATTGTGGAAAAGGCTGACCAACGGGTAGAAAACCAGAAAGAAGATCTGAAATAACACCAGTGAGTGAGGGAAAATAATTGAATGCAGAAGAAGGTGCTATTTGAAGACCTTTGACAATCTCCTCACCATAGGTACCAAGGTCTTTATGTCTACTTGTGCCTTTATTACTTCTTCTGACTTATATGACTAATTCTGCCCCTGCAATGGCTTTTGAGGTGTCTTTTGTGATTAGGTTAATTCACCAGCAAGCAGTTTGGTTCAATATAGAGCTATCTCAAAACTAGAGGACAGCATCCACACTGCGTGGACCCCCTTCTCTCCCTTTTGCCAGAACACTTGTTGCATGTTCCTGCAATCACCAGACTCTGCACAGACCTGCCTTCTCCAAGAGATATGACCTGGAAATGTTAATGGCAGCTTGAGGTTCACTCTTTTGGGCATCCCTCTTCATCTGGGCATCCTGATATGTGTGTGAAGCCAACCCCTTCTTGCCAGAGTACATGTTTCAACCACAAATCTGCTGCCCCCACTGACAGGAGAATGTTTCCTTTTGAAAATAAATGTGATGAATTGAAGAATTAAAGTCTGGGGTCATCTTCAATGTGGTCAATAAATCCATCCCTAACTGCCTTCCTTTATTCATCTTTACACATTTCAAATGAATGAGTTATAACCCCTGTTATAAATGTGCTCTTGATTTTCTGTGGGTTCAGATCTTCATCTATGAAGAAGCAACAGTGAATAAAATAGAATGTACCACTGAATAGCAATTGCTTTTCCCCTTTGCTATTATCTCTGCACATTTTCACAATGGGAGAGATACACCAATAATTTGCTGGAATTTTTTAACACTGATAATTAGATAATCTCAGAAACCTTCTCACACCAATAGCTTTACACAGTGAAAGCTAAGGTGTTTCTTGGTGTTAAAGACTCTATTTCCTCTGGTTTTAATACTTTTCTTTTTTTCGCGTTCGTCTTTTCCAGAGTTACCCTGCAGATGGTTTCCTCCTTGTTCTCTTACTCATTATTTGTGTTCAGCCTTTGATTTGGGTCTTTTCAGGTCTGTTCCTACAGCTGACATGTTCCTACAATCATGCCGCATCATCCTTGAGGGACTCATGACTACATTAAAGGTGTCTTTGATCTCTTTGGGGCTGAAACTTTACCCTGCATACCCTGTTACTGATAAAGCATGTGAACTCTTTCATCTACTCAACTCTTTCACTCCTATCTGTATACAGACAAGTTCTGATTTTTCACTTTCGCTCTTTTACTTATCCTGTGTCAGATGTTTCATCTTTCTTCCTTTGCCGCCGCCTTCTTTAAGTCTCCTTATCCAAAGCCACGAAGTACCGTGTGCCATGTGCAGAATCATCAAGTATCATGTATTTAGCATAAAGTGTCATAATTCTCACATTACTTGCTTGCTAACTTTATGAATACAGATGGCTAAGTATAAAAAAGAGGAACCCTGCTAGTGCTCCCCACAGAAAACTGCAAAGTGAATTCAGTATGTATAAACCAGTACAGAATCAACCCAAGAGATTCTCCTAACTCATACACTCATTTTATGGGACATGAGAAAAATGCAGCCTCAGGTCAAGCATTTCTTTGTGAATCCCTTTCAGTGAGGCTTCTAGTAACAGCCAAATGGAGCACACAGTCAGCAAGGAGTTGTTGGGACATACTGTCTTATAGACTTCATGATACTATGAAGCAAACAAGAGACAAGAGTATGCAGTTCAATTTAACTAGTTTGAGATTTAGATCTAGCTCACCAAGGGGTCATGACTGAATGTGCTCCCATACTGTGATGAATATCACTGCTTAATCCCATTTCTTTTGCATTTACTACTGCAACCAAATGCAATAAAAAATGGAGGGTTTGGATAGTGATACTCAGGGGTGGACATCAGGACAAGATGGGATGCAAGAGAAACAACTAAGGCCTGCATGTCTTATTAAATCCAGGGTCCTACCCTATGCTGTTCTTGGAGCATCAGTAAAAAGTAAATTGGATCAGATGAAGCTTCTGTAGCTGTGATAACTGTTTAGTACATTGGCCCTCTAAGATCTCTCTCTGGAAAGCACTTGCTATGTTTATCCTATTCTAAAGCTATGGAACGAAATTTTCCCGAGCACAAAATAGTGAAAAATAAATATTTATAATGTACTCACCTCCTTTTCAAGCCCTTCAGGATGTGTCCCATTTTTCATTCCTGTGATGCTACCTTAGACTTTGGACGTTGAAATAAAGACTGTGTGTTTGACGCTGGCACAGTCAGAATGAAGGACTGACCAAGCTTATTTGCCTCCTGCTTAGAAACCTATCAAAAAATGCTAAGAATTAAACTATGGGATTAGGAAGCCTGCCATTTCTGAGATTTGCGGCACCAGCAATTGACTTAATGCCTTGGCGGAGGAACAGGCTGTGCTGGATTCACTTGCGTGGCTTCTCTAATTGTTTGTTGGGAGAGGGATTGCCTCAAATCCCTGTGAAAACTGGACAGAGTATCACAGTGTTCCTGAGCTTTAGATTCAATCTGTGCCAAGCTCAGGAACACTTCAACACCAGTCACTGATTATTGGATGCTTCTCATGCCTGTAGTGTTGTACAAAGACCAATTTACAAGTACTCATATCGCATTTGTGACATAGGTTTGACTGCAATTTTTGGGAACCCATTTTCAGAGGCAGCGAAGCAGAGAGTTACAGGGTAAGGAAATAGCAGGTTTAGATGTCAGACAATGCCATAGATGTGATCCACAGCCCCAGCCTGGGGATTTAACTGATTTTCTTGCTAGGCCTTGCCGACACGAGATACTCCCTATCATCAGTTTTTCATGGCAGCAGTACAAAGTTCCTTTGGTCAATGTGTTTAGGGGGACACTGGCTGGGTGGAGCTCGATATGTTCTCATCCATAACATCTTCTGTCTTCTGCTTTGTTCTACTTGTCTCATGCTTCCTATGGATATCTCAGGCCAGACTTACTATTAGCTTAGATTTAACCAGGGCTTGATAGGAAAGGACATTTTGCCTACAGTTCCTCAGAGAAACCTCTCTAGAGCTGACAAAGATGCCATGTGTTTGACAGGTCTTAAGCAATCTACTGGAAAAGTGGGAAGTAGTTGATTGAAGAGTTATTCTGCTCTGTCAAACATCCCTGTTAGCACATCTAAAGTTATAGGGTGCCTATAAGAAGATAGCCTGTCCCTCTGACAAGGATTAAGCTATGTAAAAAGATTAATGAAGCTGAGCAACAAAACAGCAGCATGAGTATGTTACCTGCTGTAATTGGCAGGTATTTCAGGCATAAGCTTCAACCCACCACTCATAACAAGGATGGTGGACTTCTCCCTGTGAGACTACATTGCAAGGGAATAATTTTTGGTTGGCTTGGTTTGGTCTCCTGAGTTCAATTCTATAGGAGAACCTCAGCAGATAAAAGCTAGTGTCATCCCATTGCAGTGCTGGTTTACACCTACAGTGGTGTAGCCCTTTGCATATGTCTTCAGGGAAATATTTCTCTGAGGATAATAGTGCTCCTGACCCTCAAGGCTATTGCGAGGTAGGAATCAGTGATTATAACGTTCATTGAAGCTGTGCAGTGGAATAGACAATGCCTGATTATATACTATTTATTATACCTTACATCCATTCTGTCTTGATTTGACACCTTTCACTTTTTCCAGTGAAAGAATAGGCTGAAGAATGGGGCTAAAGAGTGGGCTTGCGGGAGGTGTGGGGGAGAAATCAGACCAAAGTGAAGCAGAATTGGCTTTAACAAATGATTTCAGTCAAAACCACGGTAGAAAAGTTTGTTTTCTAATATATGTCTACTGTAGCCAGACCTCCCTGTACATAACTGTAGGTGCACCAATCAATTCCTGTTAGTTTAACCTCATTCTTACAGAAAACTGAGCAACAGCAACAACAAAGAGTCAAAATGAAACAAGCTAGAAAGGAAGCCAGAACAAATGTCTCCTAAACTGAGTGCCATTGGGAGTTTTCATTTCTTCTTGGCTACACTGTGTGATATTTTTCTCCATGTTTTCTGCTCTGATTAAGAGCACTTTCATCTTCCCTGATGCGGGTAGTGCGTGGGCCTGTACAGAAGCATGCACACAAATGAAGACTAGAGTTTCATCTCTGTTTAGCAATGCTGGTGATTTACCATCAATCTTGTTTTTGTATAACATAGAGAGAGGGACAAGGAGGGATATATGTTCTCAATGCTTAGGTTAAAAGAAAGACAAAGGTGAACAATCTGGATTGAAAAAAGAGATGACAAGTGGAATTTCAATCAAAATCGGTGCATTGAATACTCTCACTGAGCTACAGCATCAGTGCAGGCTGTCATGTTATGACAATGTCTAATGCTACATAATCACCTGAAATTCTAATGTATGGGCATGAACTCAAATATTGCAGCATTGACTGTACTGTGTGTACATCCATCTTCTCGTACTCATGACAAGTGGGATCTCAAGAACAAGTGCTTTGCACTTTCAGCTTCTGGGGACCTTGTCCTGTTCTTGGGATTCGCTGAATAAACTATGAAAAAGAACCAGGCTTGTCTAGAAAGCACTACTAAATGTGTGCTTTTAGAATACTCACCCATGAATTAGAAAAACAGCTTCCACCTACTCTACAGCTTCCCCAGGGACTACCTTCCCAACATTATAATTGAATTTCTTGCCTCTTAGACACAGCTGATTAGGAAGATAGTAGTTTGTTTAGACGAACATTCCCAAGTTGCCTACAGCTTCTTGTATGCATCCCTTTCAGAAGACTAACATTTATGACTGCTAAAGGCACAGTTACACATCTAGGAACAAAGAACACAACCCGACTTACAAGTTAGGGAAAAGCATTGGAAAACACCTTCACAGCAGAGTAAGATGAGCCACTTATTTAGCATTCCCAGAGCTGCACCTCTAAGGGAAAACATTGCTAATGGGATCTTGGGTGCACAACCAAGAGTCCTGTGAACAGAAGCTGATATCAGTTCCCAACCCATAGCTGTTGGTAGAAATGAGGACATCAGCTCTGGAAGTGACCCACGGATGGCATTTGCAGTCTGGATATAACACTGAGCCGTGGCTAACTTAATGAACTCAATCGTTCCCATTTCTAAATGAAAAAGAGGTAAAACTAAGGCCAGAAAGTGCTTTTACCGTGATGTATAAAATGCTTTTGCAAAGAGAAAATATTGCACAGTAAAAAATTCTTTAACTTATTGCATTGCAAACACATTGCAAGAAGGAGCAGCAGGCAGCGGCAGCCAAGCAAACACTAATAACTGGCATGTTTTTAACAGTGGAGGCTATTAGTCACTGCAACAAATGAGCAAGGGAAGCTGCATGTTCCCTATCTTTTAGTATTGTCAAATCAAGTCGGAACATTTTTTGTGGAAAACAGGCTTTTGTCAGGCAGAAACGCGAACCAGCCCAAGTAAGGAAAATAATGCAGAGCTAAAAATAGATGCAGAAGACAATTCACACTGTTGGTGGAAGGAGAAGGTGTTTTTTGGAGAGAGAATGTAAAGTCTGGAGAGGAGAAGGTTGAGGGGGATATGCTCAAGACTGTTGAAATAACAGTGGTCATGGATGAGATCAATTTAATCCACTGACTAGGAGAATTCCCTGAAATGACAGAAGACTGATTTAAAACAGAAAAAAAAATTATAAAGAAAATATATATATATTTAAGCAAAATTTGCTGCCAAAGGTACACTAAAAATATAAAAATATCATGGCCAAACCCTGTATGGGAATATCTGGGAATGCCATGAATAGGCAGAGTTTATGTTCTTTACCATTTCTAATGCAGAAACTATGGAAGCTGTGAGACTACAAGAGGAAAGGACTGAAGGCAGTAGACAGGTCTGTGTGTCTCCTTAAACAGCATCTCCTTTTGATGCAGTTTATTGGTCTAGCTAGACCCAGCCTTGTAGGGTATGTTTTATGGTCACATAGTCTTATGTTCTTAACTACAGAACAAGGTAGTAAGTGTTGGCTGTTGGCCAGTTCAGCAGAGAGAGGCTGAAGCAGCCTATCTGCCTCCTCAAGTTGTGCCTTTGGTTTTTTTGCTGGCAGAAATTGTGTCAGTACTGTGTTAGACTGCGTCCATTCAGATCTAATATCCTATTTGCTGGCTTGATTTGGAAGAGAGAGCTCTGCTCATGGTCCTTACTCCATGCTGTAGATCTCCCAAAGACAGAAGTGCATCTCACGTCAGCAGTAGAGCAGTGGGCTTCATCCCCAGATGTTTTCCCTCTGTTCTTCTGTGTTGTGGATTGACTAAGCCAAAGAGAGGGATTCATCTGGGAGGAGACTACTTCATGATAAGGAATTCAGGAGGCAGAAGAAAAGAGGAGATGGCTCAAAGAGGAGCCATCCTTTTGTTTTAGATACCAAAAGATCTTGTTAATACCTTATTCTGAGAAGCAGCTTTTTGCCCTCATGTCAGTCAGGGCAACCTCTTGAATCCTGCTAGCATACAAAAGCTATATCCTCATGTAAGGGTTTAAGAATTCCTTCCAATTTTAGTCTCTATAGAACTGAGGAATGGAGAGCTTTGTAGTATTTTGTGCCAGATACGGTAAGGAAGGGGTAAGGCATTCCAGATACATTTCTCTTTTCCTTAAAAAAACCCTAAACAACATACTCCTATCATAATATTAACTAAGAAAGGAGGGGATGCTGTTCTAAGTGCCCATATCCTTGTGAAAAAACTATTATTCCTGTAGGCCTTTTTCACTGTTTGCAAAATTTCAAGCACATTTCCTGACAACTTTCTCATAAGCATCCAAACCCATTTGAGTTCAGCTTCAAAGTCCATCCCATCCAAATTCACTGATGTTTTACCAGCACTCCAATACATGCAGTTGGGGTTTTCTTTTGTCTACCACAGAGGCATCGTGTCACATTTTGCTTCACATTAAATCACTGAGAGGAACAAAGGAATGTTCTTGTGAATTAGCACAGTACTTAGCCCTAGGAAATGCTGGTTCAATTCCCATCTTGGTCACATACTGCAGCAAACCCATCACAAGCCTCTTGATCTGTCCAGAATAAAATTCAGTGGCAGAAGGGCAATGAAACCTGCAGGTCTCATTTCTGTATTTGTATAATGAAATGGTCAAGATATTCTAGTCCCCTGGGGAGTTTGAGGTTTATTCACCTTAACACCCAGCACTGATATTTCCCTGTTTCATTTTATATAGGAATCTGTAGAGACAGAACAATTTATACATGAGGTAAACAAGTAGCAAATGGATTATATGAGAGCAATTCCATGTGCAGCATAGTCTAATAAAATTAACATTTGAGTGGTGACAAGTAGAGAGCCTGTGGGGATAAGATTACTAGAAACAAGGAAACAGTGAAGAGATTTCTAAGAGGTGAGAAATAAACGAAATGAGCTCTATTTCTCCCCCCCTGCCTAATGCTCTTATATTCAAGAATTTTCTTTCAGGTGCTGAACAAAATAATGATGCAGACAGAAAGAAAACCCATCTGGTTTCGTGCCAGGTTTCATTAAATGTTGGCCACAGAATCGTATTGAGGTATAAAGAAGGCAGAACAGTAAAGTAAATACAAAGCACTGATTAAAATAAATGGCATTTTATCATAGGCAGCATCACAAGAGGTACTTTCCTGTCTGGAGTGGCAATGAGAACACTGACATTTTGACTTCAGATGATTCCAGGAGTACAGAAAAACCACAAGTTGTAGATGGAGGGAGAGATTTCCTGGAGTCACAGACCAACCACTGCGAGACTGAGAGGGTATTTTGTAGTGGAGGGATGAAAACAAGCCCCGTGGATGCCAGAAGGAAAAGCTCTCACAGGATTGTTGTGCAAGCAGTGCAGACTTAACTGTCTTTTCAGTATAGCTCAATGCTTAAGTTCATGTTGGAGGTCACTGTACATAAGCCATATGTAAGTATGGCTTTTGTGGGCATAGATGGGAGATGATGCCCCAGCACCCTTGATCCAATGCCCAGTGCCAGTCCTTAAAAAGGTTTTCTTGCAGATCTACCTAGAAGGTTCTCATCATGTAAAAATATGGGAGACATGAAGAGCCTGAACCCAGTAGCAGCATAACTGTATTAAATCCATCCTGCTGCAGAAAGATGAGAGCAACGGGTTTAAACTTAAGGGTGGGAAGTTCAGGTTAGACATAAGGAAGGACTGCAACTGACAAATTGGAGAAAAACTACAGGATATTTACAAAGTGTTAGCAGAGGACTGGAAGCCCACTTTATAAGAAACTCCATCAAATCCAAACCAAGAAGGGAGGCTGCAGTGCAGAGCTCGGGGTGCAGAGAGTGCCTGCACTGGTCTGGTGAGGGGAGGGTGCACAATGGGCAGGGCTGCACTCGGTGCTCCCTGGTGGAGGTGCTCCTGCAGCAGGGGCTGAGCTGCGGGATGCTGTTAATAGGCTGCGAGATGTCAGGGAAGCTGAGAGGAAGCAGGAATGCTTGCTCCAGGCCCAAACTGTGCAGGGGCCTCGAGCTTCACCTCTGCCTCATGAAGGAAAGAAGGAGGCCGTTAACCTGGGAAGCTGGGAATTAGTGACAAAAAAAACACAACAAAGAAAAGGAGGAAGAGGACAACCAAAAGCAAGGGGCTTCCCTCTAAATCCCTTGTCCCCACGCAGAACCGCTTTGCTGTCCTGCAGGGGGCTAATGAGGAAGCGCACTCGAGCCAGAACAGCCGGCTGATGCACTGTTAAAGAAGATCTCTACTGGTGCTGCCAGGAAAAAGCAGCGGATCGTAGTAGTAGGGGACTCTACACTGAAAGGGACAGAAGCACTCGTCTGCCGGCCAGACTCCGTCTCAAGGGAGGTGTGTTGCCTACGGGGGGCACGGATCAGGGATGTGGCAGAGAGGCTGCCTGCTCTACTAAGTCCCACGGACTATTACCCACTCCTGGTGATACATGTGGGTGCTAGGGATATAGATAGTAGTAGCCTGGGGAACATAAAGAAGGACTACAGAGCCCTGGGGGAGGTGGTTAGGGGCTCTGAAGCTCAGGTGGACTTTTCATCAATTCTCCAGGGTACAGGGGAGGACCTAAAATAAGTTAGGAGGATTGGCCAGGTTAAAAACTGGTTAGAAGGGTGGTGTCATAGTCAGGGGTTTGGGTGTCTTGAACACGGGACCCAAGCTTGTAGGCCAGGTCTAGTGCGGGCTGGTGGAGCTGCTCTAAAGAAGGGAAAGAGCAGTTTTGGCAGGAGGCTTGCCAGACTGGTCAAGGAGGCTTTAAACTAGATGTGTTGGGGGAGGGGGCATCATTCCATCCCAACACACCCAGCCAGTTGCCAGAACCTATAATAAATGCTCGGAGCAATGTAGAGATATCCCAGCCACTCCAGCCAATGAGCCAGCTTCAGTTGGAGCTCGGCTCAGATGCCTCTATACAAATGCCCGTAGCATGGGGAACAAACAAGAGGAATTAGAGATGTGTGCAGGTCTACGGGGGTATGGTATAATAGGCATCACAGAAACATGGTGGGATGGCTCCTACGACTGGAGTGTTGGAATGGAAGGTTACAGGCTCTTTAGGAAGGACAGGCCTGGTAGGCAGGGAGGGGGAGCTGCCCTTTATGTTAGGGATAGGCTGGAGAGTATGGAACTCTGTCTGGGGACAGGTGAGCAGCCCACAGAGAGTTTGTGGGTCAGGGTTAAAGGGAAAACAGCTATGGGAGACATTACTGTGGGGTCTGTTACAGACCGCCTGATCAAGGAGAACCTGCGGATGAAGCACTCCACAGACAGATAGGAAAAGCCTCACGCTCGCAGGCCCTTGTTCTCATGGGGGACTTCAACCACCCTGACATCTGTTGGAAGGATAGTATGGCCCAGCGCAAGCAATCCAGGAGGTTCCTTGATTGTGTAGAAGACAACTTCCTTCTGCAAGTAATAGAGGAGCCGACAAGGAGAGGTGCCACGCTTGTCCTTGTGCTCACCAACAGGGAGGGGTTCGTTGGAAATGTGACACTCCAGGGCAGTCTTGGATGCAGCGGTCATGAGATGCTCAAATTTGAGATCCTCAGGACAGTGAGAAGAGCGTGCAGCAAGCTCACTGCCCTGGACTTCAAAAGAGCAGACTTTGGCCTCGTCAGGAACCTGCTTTGGAAGGTTCCATGGGAAACAGCCCTAGAGGGCAGAGGGGCCCAAGACTGTTGGTTGATATTCAAGGATCACCTGCTACAAGCTAGGAGTGTTGCATCTCAACTAGAAGGAAGTGCAGCAGGAGGGCCAGGAGACCTCCTTGGATGGATAAGGAGCTGCTGAGGAAAATTCAAATGAAAAAAGAGGCTTATAATAAGTGGAAGCAAGGACAGGCAGCATGGGAAGAGTACACGGATGTTGTCCAGGAAGCTAGGGACCAGGTTAGGAAAGCTAAGGCCCAGTTAGAATTAAACTTGTCTAGGGATGTTAAGCATAACAGGAAGGGATTCTGCAGATACATAGCAAATAAAAAACAGACTAGGGAGAATGTAGGCCCCCTCAGGAATTTCTCAGGAGATCTGGCTACACAGGATTTGGAGAACGCTGAGGTTCTGAATGACTTCTTTGCCTCGGTCTTCACTGGCAAAGGCTCTGACCACACCACCCAAGTCTTGGAAGGCAGATGCGGGGACTGTGAGAATGAAGACCTTGCACCCACTGTAGGAGAGGAACTGGTTCGAGACCATCTTAAAAATCTGAACGTGCACAAGTCCATGGGTCCTGATGAGATCCATCCGCGGGTCCTGAAGGAGCTGGTGAATGAAGTTGCGAAACCCCTGGCCATCATATTTGAGAAATCCTGGCAGTCAGGTGAAGTTCCCGATGACTGGAAAAAGGGAAATATAACCCCCATTTTCAAGAAGGGGAAAATGGATGACCCAGGGAATTACAGACCAGTCAGTCTCACCTCTGTGCCTGACAAAATCTTGGAGCAGATTCTCCTGGAAGGCATGCTAAGGCACATGAAAATCAACAAGGTGCTTGGTGACAGCCAGCATGGCTTCACTAAGGGGAAATCCTGCCTGACCGACTTGGTGGACTTCTATGATGGGTCTACAGAACTGATGGACAGGGGTATAGCAGTTGATGTCATCTACCTGGACTTGTGTAAAGCGTTAGACACTGTCCCAAACAACATCTGTGTCTCTAAATTGGAGAGACATCAATTTGATGGATGGACCACTCAGTGGATAAAGAACTGGCTGGCTGGCCGCACACAAAGAGTTGTGGTCAATGGCTCAATGTCCAGCTGGAGACCAGTAATGAGTGGTGTCCCTCAGGGATCGGTGTTGGGACCGATCTTGTTCAACATCTTTGTTGCTGACATGGACAGTGGGATTGAGTGCACCCTCAGCAAGTTTGCCGATGACACCAAGGTGTGTGGTTCGGTTGATATGCTGGAGGGAAGGAATGCCATCCAGAGGGACCTCGACACGCTTGTGAGGTGGGCTGATGCCAACCTCATGAAGTTTAACCATGCCAAGTGCAAGGTCCTACACCTGGGTCGGAGCAATCCCAGGCACAGCTACAGGTTGGGCAGAGAAGAGATTCAGAGCAGCCCTACGGAGAAGGGCTTGAGGGTGTTGGTCGATGAGAAAATGAACATGAGCTGGTTTCAGTGTGAGCTTGCAGCCAGGAAAGCCAACCGTATCCTGGGCTGCGCCAAAAGGAGCGTGACCAGCAGGTCGAAGGAGGTGATCCTGCCCCTCTACTCTGCTCTTGTGAGACCTCACCTGGAGTATTGTGCGCAGTTCTGGTGTCCTCAACATAAAAAGGACATGGAACTGTTGGAGCAAGTCCAGAGAAGGGCCACGAGGATGATCAGGGGACTGGAGCACCTCCTGTATGAAGACAGGCTAAGGAAGCTGGGGCTGTTCAGCCTGGAGAAGAGAAGGCTGCGTGGACACCTCATGGAAGCCTTCCAGTATCTGATACAGGGATGCTGGGGAGGAACTCTTCATTAGGGACTGTAGTGATAGGACAAGGGGTAACAGGTTAAAACTTAAACAGGGGAAGTTTTTAGATTGGATATAAGGAGGAAGTTCTTTCCTGTTAGGGTAGTGAGGCACTGGAATGGGTTGCCCAAGGAGGTTGTGAATGCTCCATCCCTGGCAGTGTTCAAGACCCGGTTGGACGAAGCCTTGGGTGAGATGGTTTAGTGTGAGGTGTCCCTGCTCATGGCAGGGGGGCTGGAACTGGATGATCTTAAGGTCCTTTCCAACCCTAACTGTTCTATGATTCTATGATCCCTGGCAGTGTTCAAGGCCAGGTTGGACAGAGCCTTGGGTGACATGGTGTAGTGGGAAGCGTCACTGCCCATGTGAGGGGGTTGGAACTAGACGATATTTCTGAGATCCTTTGGTCCACAAACCATTTCTCAGGGTGCTGAATGAAGAGGTTAAGCTCTAACCCTACTCTGAGAAGAGCAGGACTTTTAGCATGGTCAGGACTGGCTGTGAAAATGGTTGTGTAAGGGCATTTCACAGAAACCACATGAACTGTCTCTCTCCCAATCTCTACAAGCCCAGATGTTGCCCAAAAATGCAGAATTCTTTTCTATCAAAAAGTGAAGATGTCAAGGTTTGGTTTTGTTCTGTATTACAAGTAAAGAAACACCACTTGAAATCTTGGAGGGAAAGTACATTTTGTCAGGAAAATGCCAGGTCCTGTATCCTTTGAAGACCTAAAGATAGGGCAGAAGAGGCTTTTATTTCAGCCACTGGTCAAAAAGCAAAGCCACTGACTAATCTATGTATCTATATAGGCTTATGTTTCACAAAAGAAATTAAACAGATGAATCTTTCCATATTTCCATATTTCATTAAAACATAATTATCTGAAAGAAAAACAAAGAAACCTTAAAGAAAATGGTGTTTCTATCAAAACAGAATTGACTAGTGCTGCAGGTCAGAATACAAAGGACTGTGTTGCCCTGTATCCTGCACTGCTCTTGTATAGTTCTCTTCATCTTTGTTAAGTCATCTTAACTTCATCTAAGTTAAATTATCTTTCTCTTGTAGCAGGTCTGACTTTCGTGGAAGAGAATATTGGAACTGGGTTTTGCAAGTCATGGCACTTATCCCAGCCAAACTTAGGCATTTATTCAGTGATGATTACTTATGCACCCGACTTGCTTTTTACTGATGCAGGTAGAGCCCAGGGTGCCTTGCTTCTGCATAGACTCCTTTGCTGTAGGTGATCACGGCTGATCAGGCTGTGTCACTCACTGAGGGATGGACAACTACAAGTCATCTGTGTTTTTAAGAAGCTCCCCTACTGACTACGTAGCTTTAAATATCCTAAGGGGCTCCAGCAAGTCTATGCTCCCTGCTGAGACATTTCTGAGCACAGAAGGAAAAATGCATTAGCTGATGGAAAGATATTAATAATGCAGAGAAAGGTAAAATTCTTTCAGCTCTGCTGTAACATATCCAAGCTGTTTGGAATATTTGGCTCTGATACGTGGATGTGTATATCCAGCGATGCATTTACTTTGATCAAGACATTATGGCAACAATTTCCACTGTTAAAGTGTGTTTCTGTTAATGAGATCACCTGAGCCAGTGATGGAGAAATGACAACTCTGTATTCATTTCTAGGTTGTTCAGATATCTCCTGCTTTGTGTTCTGCCTCCAGTCAAAGTCAAAATAAATATCCATCAACACCGCAACACTTCTTCTCTGTCTTTCCCCTTGAAATCACAATTTATTTGCATTAGAGAACTTGGCATCAAACAAAAGATGAGACAAGCCAGGGGAAAAAAATGTGCACTGTCCCTCAGCTTTCTTTTTGTGGCATGAAGAATAAATGAACTTGAAACAGTGACTTTGACTCAGATGCTGATAAAACTACTGGTCATTATTTCAACTTTCCAAGAGCTGGAGGATGTAATGTGAAGTTTAGGGCTCAGAGAAGCAGATTCCACATAATCTCACTCCTGTACAGGTTACAGGCCAATTGAGAGTGAGAACAGCTTGGATCATATTTTAGATTTTCTCTAAATTATGTCAAAATCCATCAGAAAACTCACCAGAAACTGGGAATGAGACTGAAATTGAAATGCCAGTGCAACTGTGATTACAGGGTTTGCAGCAAGGAATTTGCTGGGAGAAGGGTGAAGTTAGTAAAGGGTCTGACTATTGAAGTTAATCTCTTGGAAATCCATTCTGCTGTTTTAATGTCCAACATTGCTATAACATCAGAACAACTCCTTGGAGCATATTAAACAATATGGTTAAATATGAATAACAGCTGTGGTGTTAGTATCTTTCTTTCTACTGTCCTTTTCCAAGAAGAATAGTATGGGCAGCACAGAATTTCCTTTTGGGCTCAATTGATTTTCTTCTGTATTTATATAGGAGGTCTCTACTTTAGGAAGTCATTAAGACAAATGAGGGTACTTATGTCTCGGTGGACATCATTCCTCAGTCTTTGACAAGCTCTTCCGAAACCTGATTATATTTACATAAGAAGGTCAAGATAAACTCAGTCTTTCTTCACCTCATGCCATTCCAAGACATCATGCTGGATGCCTGGTGCCTGGCTCTTGTAGAAAATCAATAATCTTGGAAGGGAAGACAAATAGATTTGGTATAAAATGACAGATAATAGGGATCTAATGTTAGTAGCCTACCACTGGGGTAGATTAAGCTCATTTCTGCTTCTATGCTCTTGCCCTCTACGAAGAAATACCCTTTAGCTCCTACATGGTGAAATCTTAAGCATCAAGTATTAATCTTCCCTTTTATCGTGTACTGGATTTGTTGATCTCCCTCTTGGAATTTTAGATATGAAGATAAAGTCCCAGACAGATTAAAGCATTTAATCTCATTTGTTATTATGAGGATAATGATACTGCAACAATAATAACACTGCAATAATAATAATGCTGTATTAATAAGCTGTAATATACAGAATGAATGTCACTGTGGCTAAGTCTCCAAGTCAATTTCTCTCCTTTCTTCCCCAGGACTTCATAGCACTCTTAGGATTGAGCAAGTAGCTGCGGGTGAGTGAGGAAAGTTAGAATCGGATCATAACCCATTAAGACCTCCCTCTTTATTGCAGTTACTTGATCTGCACCAAGTGTGAACAGAGCATCATAGGAGAGCATTGGTCTCAGAAGGGAAGGCTAGCAGAGATTCTTTATTCTAAATACTGATATTTGGTTACCTACAGCAACCTTTTACTCTGTCTTTTTTTCCCCTAGTATGTACCTTAGCAGATCATATCTTAATTTGTTTTTATTTTAAGAAAATTTAACTAAAGTGGGTTTGGCCATTTTCAGGAATGAGGTTAGGAAAATATTGCAGTTGTTCCAGCATTTCTGAAAAGTTCTTGAGATTTTTCTATTCCTTTTGCTTCCAGTTAGCATTTTGAAAGAGAATCTCCATCCCTGGAAAACCCAACCAAAATCTGAAGAAATTGATAGTCCTTGGAGATTTAACTAACACCAGCAGTGAAATTCCCAACTATACTACCTGTTCTGGACATCTTTCAGCCAAAAGTTGAGCAGGGATTTCTTTGGCCCAATAGTTCTGGGCTATAGCATGTTGGATATTAAAGAAAAAGAGTTTTAATAGCAGTTCATGAAGTAGGGCTATATGTAGGCTGGAGGAATAAAGGATCATGTCTTGCACTCATAGGGCTTTAGATCCTGATATAAGAATATACCCTAAGAATATACCCTGATTCTAAGTCTCACTGTCCTCCTGCCACCGTCAAATAACTATGAATTTTCTTGATGGAGTTCCTCAAAGCTAAAATTAAAGAGATATTTACATGATTAAAAACTATATGAATAATAACAGAAATGCACATGGGGTCTAAATTATGGTGCCAGATTGAATTAATAGTGCACTAACTGTAAAAAATCTCTGTAGCATTTCCAAAGCTAGGAGTGCTTGAATTAGTGACCATGTCATTGTATTTTCATTGTTATTTTTTGGTATGTAATTATAGTGTAAGCAGATGGAAAAGCAGGAAGAAATGAGGGTTGTTGGATGATGCTTGTTGACTTAACTCCTTTGCTCCATGGTGACCTGAGAAAAACAAGATTTTTATTCTCCTAGTTTAAAATAAAACAAGATTTTTATTCTCCTAGTTTAAAATCCTGTCTATTAAATAAATACTGTTCCTCATGATAACGCATCTTCTACATTCCTCTTTGCTCAAGCTCCCAGATGAGCAATCACGTTGCATTGTACCTCAATCAGAAGAGACCAAAAGGCTGACAGAGAGCCAGCTCTGTGTCTGGTATATGTTCAAGTCAAATGAATAATAAGGCTGCAGACAATAAAGATTGTTTGCTTTATTTGCATTTAGAAGACACCTGACCAGGATGGGAATCTGACATTTCAAGCATATGTTGGGTGTGTAGACAAAGATACAGGGAGATGATGAGATATTTCCACAGCTGGGTTCTGCAAAGCAGTGGTGGACTAGAAGGAGAACCCAGGTATCCTGCCTACCAGCTTTACGAATGTACCTATGATTACAGCACATCTGAAGGGATTCTGAAAGTTTATTTTCAAGGTTTTCCCCCATCCCTGCATGGTTGACGCACTGCATTTGAGAATACAAAAGTTGCCTCTAACTGGTTTTGTAATGAGACATAAACTATTTCCCCCTCAGCTCACACCTTCCCTTTAACATCATGCTTTCCAGAAGGCAAGATGCTGCTTTGGTTTCTAGTGAAGTTGAAAACCTTTATTTTCTGGTTGAGTCACTAACAAAGCAGGCTTGGACTGTTAAAGCAGCAAGGATTTTACTAACCCTGAAATGACCTCACTCAAGTACTGCTCAATAAACCATTAAACCAACAGAAAAGCTGCGGGAGGGTGATGCAGGGACACGGTTGTTTATTCTGAAACCTGCTCTTATGCCCCATGTCCTCTTCTTTCTTGTGTCCAGGGTGGTGACTACAAACTAAGCTTTGACGATATGTTCATTTGTAAAGTGAGAGGAGGAAGGTGGCATTCTGTTGACTTCTGGGGGTAAAAGTCCCTGAGGGAGGATGAATCAGCCCTCCAAAGTTGCTGTCTGCGTATCAGTGAAACTATCACTCCTTTAGCCAGAGATGCTCTATCTGCATTTGTGGCAGACAAGAGGCAGTTACACAATTCCGCAGCAGAAAAAGGTTTCCTAAACTACAAGAGAGCCCGGGGAATCCTTAAAATCTGCTGAGAAGCTTCAGTGAAACTTATTCATAGGCAGCAAAGCCTTGGTGTCAGTGAGGAAAGATATTTCAGGAGGTTATAAACTCTGAGTAGCAACATTCAGATGGGATATGTCATTGGATCGTGACCTGGGATCCTGAAACAGTGGTGTCCCACAGAGAAAACCAAAGAGGCAGCTAGGAAAGGAAACAGTATAATCTCACCTCACCTTTTATTGGTTTTTATGTTACTCTGTTTGTTTCCAATTTTGCTATCATGTTCCTAAAGCTTTTTTTGGCAAAGATAAATGTCTTCTCTTCTTTATGTTTGTCTGCTGTCAGAAGCAATCTCAGATGAATCTGACAAGCTCAGGGCCCCTCATTTCCCCAGAAACTAGAAAAACACAACTGATAAAAGAAAACCTCAAAAGAAGCCTCCTTCAAACCTTTTCTGATAGGATGTATTTGAGGACTGACAAATCCATGAAAGAATTGTTCACTGCTGAGCATGAAACAACAGCTTTTACAGAAAAGCAGACTGTTTTCCTTTCCAAGGAGCTACATCTCTAACCAAAGAAGGATGCCCAGAGCCTGCAGCATTATAGTGAGAAATAATTTCCAGCTTTGGAAAAGTAAAACCAGGAAACTATTTGAGTTTCTCAAACAGACTTAGGACCACAGTACCACGGCCTCGACAGTCAGAGCAGCAACATCCAAGGATCAGTAGTGCCTTTTATTTGGACCACAATCCCCTTTTTAAGCTTTAAAGTGTGAACTATATTGGCTGTCAGAGATAACAATAAAGATGTGACTCTGCCCTCGTATTCCCAGAGGCACTGGGAATGGAAAAGAGAGAGAGGAAAAAGTAAAGGGTTTTCCTCTGAATCCAAGCCATGAAAATCATGACAATGACTTTATTTCAACATGTATTGTGAATAAAGGACATGTATATACACATGTGGGAATGCGGGTAACCGTGCAAGAAAGTTTGGGCAGTTCCAGCTGAGTCTTTCAAAAATCAGGGTCATGAAACCACCAGCTACACTAATAATATTAAGCTACTCAAGAGATGAGGTATGGAAGGGGGTCAGTGTAATTTCAGGAATGTGGGGTAAAGGAAGGGTCTTTATTTATCTTTTTGCATCCCTTTTTAGACTCATTACGCAGCTTCTGTTCACCTTTATGCAAGTAGGGCTTGTCCCTTGGGGCTTCATATGGTGACTGAGGCTTCAGAAAAGGATGGAATTAGGAATGCTGGTCCTGCTGGGAGGCACATAACCATACCCCAGCACAATGTCTCACCTCAACCAGGAAGCTTAGTTATCTTCCAGGACTCAAAAGCCCCTCACAAATCCTGTGTATGCAACAATGCCACTGGTTCACCATGTCAAGGAAGGAGGGAAGGGATGAGGATGAGGGACTGTCAGAAGAAGAATCATTTTCTGTAACAGAAGAGATGAAGGGAGATGTTCAATGATTCAAGGAGCAGGGCTGAACCTTGTAAAATGGGACAGAGTACTGTGCAAATCTAGTGTTCCTGAGACTATGATAATGTTGGCAACTCAGTGGGGATTCATTTCACTAAATATGGTTGAACACAATGGAGATGACTCACTGAGCAACCCACACCAGGCTCCTTGTATGGTCAGAGTAGAGCAGTCAACAGACTCACTGAAGTTTAGAGTGATTGCCCTCACCTAAAATACTGATGTGATTTATATTATATGTGCTCTGACCATTGGTAAGCCCTCTGCTTTTTATAATTGTACTTGGATAACTACTTTGACTATAGTCCTCTAACCTGCTGTATTTGACTGAGACAGTTAATTTTCTTTGTAGCAGCTTGTGTGGGGCTATGTTTTGGATTTGTGCTGCATTTTGAGTGATGGTGATGGAATTCCTTGTTTTGCTTTCCTGTGCGCACAGCTTTTTCTTGAATTATTAAACTATATTTACCTCAACCCACACTTTTACTCTTCCTGTTCTCTCCCCCATCCCACTAAGGGAGGAGTGAGTGGTGACTGCATGGTGCTTAGTTGCTGGCTGAGATTAAACTGCAACTGCAGACAGCTAAAGCTAAGGGAAATGAACCCTGGCCTTTATCACTGTAATTTAGTTTGGCTTGGTATTGTGTATATTCCATGACAATATTCCCATGATATTCACTGTTGCATACCTCCATTTGAAAGCATCCATGCTGTGAGTCAACAACACATTATAATGAAAATAACTAACACTCCAGTCTGCAGTTTCCCATTACAGATTTCACATTAATTTTCTGTGGTGTCTGTTATCATTCTTAGTATCCCATCTTCATCTCCAGGAGTAACTCTGGAGATCTAGCAAGAGAGACTACGAGGAGTGGAGAAAACAGAAGCCCCACAAGAGAATGCAGCCTCCACATAGCTCACAATAGATTGCAGAACACCTCCCTGGTTTACAGGTTTTAATTCTAAGCTAGAATTAAAAAGGCAAAATAAAACAGCAAACCAGTAACAGGCACCAGAGTCTGATGCTTCTGAACACCACACTCATGACCTAACCTCTAGGCTTAACCAACAAACGACATAACTGATATTGGTGCTTTGAAATTCTGCTACTGAGTGCATTGATTCATGTAAGCACTGCAACATAACATGTCTAACAGATTTGCTTTTAATCCTCCCCTTCTTAAAGTATTTCTCGTTCAGATTTAGTATTGAACAAAACAGCAGCTTCCTGGTGTATACTAAGGACACCCTGCCTATGTGTCTGCTTCTGAAAATAACTCTGGGAGCCTTAAGCTCCTTAAGAATGTGCGGTAAAGAATAATTTCTCAGGGGGATAAGGTTCCCTGATTAAACACCCTGTATTACTGGAGGTTTCCAGACTGCAACCAACAGGCAAGCCTTCAGGCAAACATGAATTCTCAGTGGTCAGTCTATATATGAGAAAGCATATGCCGAAATGATATATTATATAAGTGAAGCAAATAAGCAGAGATTATCCAGAAATTAGTTTCCGGATGCTAACACAGCACAGATATGCCAGATAAACATTTTTTTTTAGAGAGAGTTTGCTAGCTGTTTTTTTTCTCTTTTTACTTTTTTCTTTTCTTTCTTTTCTTTTCTCTTCTTTTCTCTTTTCTCTTTTCTCTTTTCTTTTCTTTTCTTTTCTTTTCTTTTCTTTTCTTTTCTTTTCTTTTCTTTTCTTTTCTTTTCTTTTCTTTTCTTTTCTTTTCTTTTCTTTTCTTTTTCTTTTTTTCTTTTCTCTTTTCTCCTTCTCCTTTTCTTTTCTTTCCTCTTTTCTTTTCTTTCCTTTCTTTTCTCCTCTCCTCTCCTCTCCTCTCCTCTCCTCTCCTCTCCTCTCCTCTCCTCTCCTCTCCTCTCCTCTCCTCTCCTCTCCTCTCCTCTCCTCTCTTTTTCTTTCTCCCTTCCCCCCTCCCTTCCCCTCCCTTCCCTTTTCCCTTTCCCCTTCCCTTTCCCCTTCCCTTTCCCCTTCCCCCTCCTGTTTTCCTTTTCCCACTTCTTTAATCCATTTTCCAGCAGGATCAAAATGTCCCCAAAAACATTAGTGTCTTTCAAACCTTGTTTTGCTGTTGTTCTTCAATACAAATAATTGCCTGCACTGAGTACTGGATTTCTTATGTGATACATTACTGCTTAGTTTTAATCATGGGTGTCTTTTCTGTCACATTTAGATCTACTTCCTACCTTATTACTTCAGATTCTTGTCAATGTTTCATTATGATGTGGCCCTTTCTGAGAAATCAGAAACATCTCTGTCCTAGTTTGGTTCTGTGCAGAGCAAGAAAAGCTCACTGACTGTCCTAAAAACAAAGAAACTATTTCAGCTTAAACTGATCAGAAAGGAACAAGTTTTCATCTTTGTGGGAATGGCTATGTATCCTTACAGTCAGGGCAAAGTCAAGGCAGCATCAACATCCCTGGTAAATTCCCTGGATCACACAAGGGATTTTAATCTCCATTTCCCATCAACACCTTTTACAGCCTTTTGTTTTGAAGGAGACCATTTTCCTTCTGCATAAAGGAGCTGAGCCATGAACGTAATTTCTTCAGCTGATAGTTCTGAAGAATTTAACCAAGAATTAGAAGTAATCCACTTTAGAGACACACTTGAACCATTCCCAAATATGTTGATTTAGAAAACTAAAGATACTGAGACAGTACCTGAACTCAAAGAATTACAAAGGCAATTTCCAGAACGCGTTGTGAATTGAACAGTTGTTGATTAACCTCCATCAGTTTTTGTTGTTGTTTTTTTTTTGAGTTTTTCCTTTTTTTTTTTCTTTTTAATTTGAAAGCTTGTTGTTTAAATTAAAATAAATTTCAGTTTTGGGAAAATGAAAACAGACTCATTATAATAAAATAAAAGTACAAAGTGCTTCTATTTGCAACCCATGTGGTTAACTTCCAGAGAACTAAACTAAAGATATGGCTGAAAACCCAGTCTCTCATTTCCATCTCCTTCTTCTTTCCAGTGCTAAAGATGAAATTTTCCTTTCAAGGTGGATATGGCACAGCATCTCAATTTCACCATGAAAAGAGTCTTGAAGAACAAGTTTGGTATCTATCAAAGAAATAATTCAATTCAGAAATGTGTAACTGCAAGTTTTCAAAAACATGTAATATAAGAAATTTTAGCTGATATGCCAAGGAATACTAAGTGCAATTGCTATCAGAGCACTTTCTCAGGAATAAGTTAATGGCCAGCTTGGGAATATGTCTAGGAGGCAGTCTGCATACAACAGTAAAAGGTATCCAGCTGGACATCTACAAACTGCATCTCATCTGTTCCTTGTCTTCATGTGCCAGATGTTCTTGCATGAGGCTAATCACAGCGTTTGGTCTCTTGTATTTAGAATCATAGACTGGTTTGGCTTGGAAGGGACCTTAAAGATCATCCAGTCCCAAGCCCCTGCCATGGACAGGGACACCTTCCACTAGAGCAGCTTGCTCCAAGCCCCATCCAACCTGGCCTTGAACACTGCCAGTGATGGGGCAGCCACAGCTTCTCTGGGCACCCTGTGCCAGGGCCTCAGCACCCTCACATGGAAGAACTAATATCTGTTAGCTGTTTCTGAAGGCCAAGACTGCTGCTGAAACTAGAAGTCACCCCAGAGCAATTGGTCAGGCACAAACACCAGATCTGCTGGACACTCAAGAGTTACTAACGGTTCTGCTTCACTTTCCATGCAAATGAGATCTGTGAACAGGAGATCCTTTGACAGGGGGCAAAGCATAAGGAGGAATTAAGATGTTTCACTTGTAAGTCCTAGGCATCTTTGGCAAACTTCTCCATTGACTTAGACCACAGAGCCCAATCAAAAGCTACAATGATTTTCAAAAGGAGCTCTGGAGTAATTAAAAGATGTAATCTTTCTCAAACCCACCATCCTGGGACCCTCTCCAGCCTCTTACTGCTACAGACCTTTGTCAACGAGGATGGCTTTGCAGAATAGGAAGAAAACTTCCAGCTTTATCTGCATACAGAATTTGGTCTTTTCCTCCTTTAAACGGGTAAACATGCGAGGCGATCTTCACGTTGAATTGCTCTGAGTTGTGAGTCAGCTCACAGCATAAATACAGCTGTAATATACACAAACAATTCTGCTCATTCCAGTGGTGCAATTTCCCATTATGCTAATTAATGTTTCATCTGAAGAGATGTAAGCTTGCATTCCTATTCTTACAAAGGGAGCTGTAGTGCAGAAGAAGGCTGCCCTGTTCCCAACTGAATACATTCGGTCAGGCGCCTTCCTTGCATTAAACAGTTCCCTTTCCAGGGTCTTGTTTCATTCATATGAACAGTCCTTTCTCACATCACTTATGCACAGCAGGACTCCCCAAGGAAGTCAAGGTTTTCAGTAGTCCCTTTCCAAGATGTGATGTGGGGAGGGAATAAAGGCAGAATAGAGAGATTGCAACTGGATATGCTGACAAATCTTTGCTACATAGCACGAAAACAAATACTTGCCTAATAGAAAGACATTTCTTGATTCTTGTTATTGTACCGAGTGAAGCGCCTCGTGGAAGCTGACTTTGTTCTTCCAGGTCTGTTTATCATGATACGCATGGGATCAGGCCAATTGCTTTTACTCATTCCTCTCTCCTTGCTGACAGAACTACCAGATTCATCCATGCTGTATGAAGGCTCTATGCTTCATCTTGCCTTTTCAAGACCTGTTGGTGCATGCTGTTTTCCACACTGCCCCTGACAGCAGCAGAAATAGGCTTGAGAGTCTTGCTGGTCACTAGCAGGCTTGATGTCTTCCTTGGATTACTTCTGAGGACTGTGATCTCAGCTTGGCAGAAACACACTGCCTCAGCTGTACGTTTCGTCCCCTGCTTGGGATAAGGACTTACCCCATGAGAAGCCAAGGAAAAGTTATAACCCTTTATTTGGGCATTAAAGCAATAATAATATTTTCTGGTTAAGGCTGATTGAAGTAGGAACTCTCAGAGATAAAAGCATGAGGTGCCACTTCTTTGACAGGGCAATAACAGATCAAACTTCTGCAAATCAGGAACAAAGAAAGAGGCGTTTTGCAGAGCAATCCATGACAGGGACTGCAGGAGGGCTTAGCCTGCTGTGCACATCAAAGTTTCTCTTGTATGCCTTGTCTCATTGCAGCTTTAAGAAGTTCCTGAGGAAGGGAGCTGCCTTAATAGCAAGTTGTACCTCTTTTAAAGCCGCATTTGTATCACTCACACAGCAAGAGCTCTTGTCACATGGAAGCCATCGAATCAAAACACTGACATGGCAAGAGAATAAGGCGAGATAATGAAATGAGAAATTAAGAGCATGAAAAGTAAATGCTGTAGAAAAGCTGACACTTCATAACACTGCGAGGGAACACTTGCCTGTATTTCAAAGTCGACCGATAAGAAATTATTTGCTCTTCTTATATAACAGAAATAGATAAAGGATTCCGTTTGGATAGGAGAAGATTCCACTAGGCTGCAATTTATGTATGAATGCTCAATATTTAAGGAAATTGCTTCTTTCACTTTGTCAACTGGGATAAATGTATGCTAAAGAGGGATTCATTAGAAAAAGCCATGTGATGGATGAGCTCAGCTGAAATAATCCTGATCTTGCCAGGCAGGTGTTTTGCATCCCATTAGGAGATGGCACATTATGCAGAAGGAGGCTTGCCATGTGGGTTGTATTGATCTTCTGTGAAAACAGGGCACAGGGATCTCACCTCTCCCTTAAAACAAGTTGCCATTTACTATATATGGAGAAAATCATCCTATCTCACAGGTCTGCAGCTGCCCAGAGACTGATGACTCTCAGTTTGCACCCTTGTGAATAAGTGGGGAGCCATTAGGCTTCCTTCCTGCTCTCTAACCTCTATGGATAGTTCTACAGGCTGGTGCAGAGTCCCATCAGCCTCTGATCAGTATCAGAGGAAGTTCTCTGTGACTCAGAGAAAAGCTGAGAACCTTGTAGGACGGAGCTCTGTGTGACTGACAGCTCCGGAGAGTTGCTGAGACGTTTGTTTCCTGTGTCATTACAGCATGAAAGCTTTGTGGAGATCTAAGGAGAGAACTATAGTAGCACTTCTGGCAACTTACACAGGTTTTATATATGCTTTACTTAAAAGCATGATCTAAAACACTTGTCTAGCCTGAATAGTTACCTGGGAGTGTGAAGGTATACATGTCTCCTGTTTCTTTTCCTGGAAAATCTCTGCCTCTCAGTTTCTGCTGCTTGCCATACCCAGCTATGCTGCCACCTTTGCTGAGCCAAGAAGCTTGTTTCTCCATCTTGCCTAAAACTTCTAGTTGTAACTTGTTGCAGTTTAATTAAGCTAAAATGAAGTAGACATTCCTCTACATTCTGTAAGGGACCCATCTGGGTTCCTAGAAGTCCCTAGGAAGTCCCAGGTCACTACTAAGCATGGTGTGTGCCATTTGCCCTGACTTCAGCATTTTCATTCTTAGCATTAGAAAGGGATGATCTGCACCCTTTCAGGCATGGTATATTGGTGGTTAGGGAATTCACTGAGAAAATGGGAGAACTTGGTACTTGGCTTTATTTAACTTAAGAGTCTGAGTCCATATTTTCACTTCCAGGGAATACTGGGTTACAGGCTTAGCTGATGGAGGTGTCCTGTTGATTAACCCTAGGAATAATGGGTTATTCTGTGGACTAGTGTATTGTGATTCTCTGGAGGGAATTGCATAACAGGTTTCTTTTTTCTTATTCCTGGTGGTTCATCCAAGCCATTTTCAAAGGATGATGTGGACATCAACTGCTCAGGTGAGTAACTTCTTAATTGCATCTACTTGATGATCTTTTTGATGCAATATACTCATATTTTTTACATGAAATGTAATAAAGAGAACTCACAGGACTGAACATCTCTATAATCTAACCTTAGCATTATAATTGGTAATGTGAACACTTCAGTTGTATTAGTGAGAAGATCTGATCCCCATCATTGCTTTATCTGCAGCTTTCCTAAGCTTTACTGAGACACACCTACGTTAATCCAACATCTCAGCCACCTGTAGTCACCATGTTACATGGAAGGAGATTGTGCCACCTGGATGACACTTTTCAAGTGTAGCTATACTGCTGCTAAATAAGATGTTGCTATGCTGGGCACGGTGTCCTTGTTTGTCTGTACAGCACAACTGTTAGCTCACTTCCCGCAGTGGAAGATAGCTGGAAGCAGTGATGTGGGTTGTACAAGAGGCATCAGATTGTTCACTCAGAGCAATCCCTGAAACCTGTGAGAACAGTGACTGCTGTCAAAGCCTGTAGGTCCCAACAGCACTAAAGAATAGCAGCCTTCCAGTAACTGAAAGGGGGGGTATAGTGATGCTAAGGATGGACTTCATTAGGGACTGTAGTGACAGGACAAGGGGTAACAGGTTAAAACTTAAACAGGGGAAGTTTAGATTCAATATAAGGAAGAAGTTCTTTACTGCTAGGGTGCTGAGGCACTGGAAGGGGTTGCCCAAGGAAGCTGTGAATGCTCCATTCCTGGAGATGTCCAAGGCCAGGCTGGACGAAGCCTTGGGTGACATGGTTTAGTGTGAGGTGTCCTTGCCCATGGCAGGGGGGTTGGAACTGGATGATCTTAAGGTCCTTTCCAACCCTAATTATTCTATTCTATGATTCTATAATTGATTGTACTGTGTGTCCTTAAGCTACACATTATCACTAGGCCAACCAACATTCCCTGGGTGTAGGAAAACAGGTGGAAATCATTACCGCTCCAGTGGTGGTCAGAAAAAGGTGGATGCCTTCAGCACATGTTCAAGGAGAAGCTTTTGTTCATACTTCTTAGTACAGAGCCAAAGAGCTTCACTGCAGGAGACTCTGACCTTGGGGAAAATGAGAAGGACAGATGAATATCATGCAAGCTTTTCTTTTCATTCCATATGAGAATGTGCTTAGTTCCAGATTAGTGACTCACCTCCTATTTCAGATTCCCACCTAGAAGGAGATTAATTCAATTTCAAGTTCAGCTCAAGTCCATCTAATTCTGGGCAGGTACATTTACTTGATGGTACCAAAGGAGAAGTACTATCTCGGGGCCATTAGAAATGCTAAGGAGTATTTCACTTAATTGCATCCTGCAACAAAGAAGGTTTTCCAACTGTTCAGTGAACCATTTCATGAGAGTAAGTTCTTTTGTGACATTATGTTCCAGTAAAAGAGTTTGAAGGGACAGGGGAAGAGAAGGGCTCACAGGTACTTACCAGTGATCTGCAGACTATTTTTCAGGGAACAGCTTTTCTTCTTCTACAAGGAGATGTGCTACCACCACAGCTCCCAAAGAGACAGTCATAACTTGAACTCAAGTGAGCATGGGTGAGGAGTATTTATATTCAGGGTTTTTTGTCATGGCCTTAATGCTCATGAGATATCACTCACATTATCTCTGGACAAAAGGAAAACTTTAGTGTGTTGGTGTCATCCAGCTTTCTCTGCTCCCTATACTGCCATTTGTCACACTGAATTCTGCCCACTAGATTATCAGTAGACATAGAAGATGTTTTATCTGCAGTGGAACAGTGCCTTGAGTACATGTGTCCTCATCACAAAAGATGAAAGAAAAAAACAGGGAAAAAAATTAACAAACCCTGAAAATTTCTATAGGCAGAGTGAAAGACTGCATCACTTCTTAAGTCCTGCAGTGATCAAAGCCAGGTTGGACAAAGCCTTGGGTGAGATGGTTTAGTTTGAGGTGTCCCTGCCCATGGCAGGGGGGTTGGAACTGGATGATCTTAAGGTCCTTTCCAACCCTAACTGTTCTATGCTTCTATGATTCTATTTCCCAGTGATTCATATATGCTGGGCTCCTGATAATAAAGCTGGCTTGGAAACTATTCATCTCATGTAGCTTCAGCTGCCTGAAAGGGAGGCAGCTCTGAGGTTGGTACTGAGAAGGTGAAAGATAATCAAGTTTTTGGATACTCCTAATATTTGTGTTCTCTTCTGAGCGAATATTTACTCTTAGAGAGCATTAAAGCTCAACAGGTAAATTACATCGATCAACAGAGTAATAAATGCTGAGAGCTGTTTAGTTGGTCTTTATGGGCCCTGCAAATATCACAAACACTTGATTTTTAAACAAATTCTTGGAGCATTCATTGTTATAACAGTTTTTGACAGGAGCCCCTCTGATGTTTGTATTCAAGGTTTGTAATACCAAAGGACATTTCAAATACACAGGACATTCCAAAATGCCCTACTCCTGGCTAACCTACACATCTGCCTGCAAGTTGTGAATGTCTGTTCAGTTTCACCCAGAAACCTTAAGAAGAGACTCAATAAGGGGGTTAACTGAAGAAAGATAATAATACTTGCTACATGGAAAATAAAGCATCCTCTCTGATGCTTTTAGAAATAGCTGAGATTTACATGGAAATAGTTATTGCTAGCCTGACTCCTGAACTTTAAATGCAAATTGAGCATCTGGAGTGGTTTTTATACGGGCATTGAAGTACAAACAGCAATTATGCACTTGGATGATTTTTATAAAGCTATTTAATAACCGTTATTCTAAACTTAAAATAATAATAATAAAGGGGGTGGGATATCCAAGGGGTTCAAGAACAATGTTTTGCCTTTCTCATTTGTATCATTTAAGTTCAGTTTGTGCCTCAGTATATCTTGGGTGAATTTAAGGGCCTTTTGGGCAGAAGCTTGACTGGTGAAGTGTTTGATTATGCAAAAATGACCACCATTTCTGTCTCCTGACACTTGCATTACAAGAAGTTGGTGTGTGCCCTTCTCATAGGTCGGTTTGAGACTTCTCATAGTGTTTGTGGTCTTGTAAACTCTTCCTCTGTTTGTTTGGTTTTATCTCTCTCGTCACCAAACAGGATTTAAAAGAGCAGTTCCAGCTAAAGAGTGTTTTACACTTTGTATCACGTTGTTGGGGTTGAATCTGGTGAGGGATGTGACAAACATCGGGAAAGGTTTCTATATGCAGCAGAAGGAAGACCAGGGAAAGAAAATGCTGCTGCTGAGCTGGGTAGGATATGGAAAAGGTGAAGGTACTCAGTACCTCCTTCACCCATACAGATAAGACCCGAAGAGAGAATGAAAGAGTTGTGACTATTTGGACTGGAGAAAGAAAACTAAAAGGAGCTCTTAAAAATGTGTATAAATGATGGGGAGGAATAACAAAGATGGTACCACGTTCTCAGCAGTTCGCAGTAACAGCACCCTAGGCAACAGGCACAAATAGAAAAATAGGAAATTCCATTTAGAATCATAGAATAGAATCATAGAATGGTTAGGGTTGGAAAGGACCTTGAGGTCATCCAGTTCCAACCCCCCTGCTGTGGGCAGGGACACCCCACACTAAACCATCTCACCCAAGGCTTCGTCCAACCTGGTCTTGAACACTGCCAGGGATGGAGCATTCACAACCTCCCTGGGCAACCTATTCCAGTGCCTCGCCACCCTAACAAGACAGAGTTTCCTTCTTATATTGAATCTAAACTTCCCCTGTTTAAGTTTTAACCTGTTACCCCTTGTCCTATCACTACAGTCCCTAATGAAGAGTCCCTCCCCAGCAAACACAGGCAAAAAAATAAAGCATTTTTTTTATCATGAAGATGGTAGAACACTGAAACCAGTTGACCAGAGTCATTGTGGAGTCTCTAATTTTACAGACATGAAGACCCAATAGACACAAGTCTAAGCAACCTGCTTTAGCTTACCCTGCTCTGAGCAGGGGTTGGACTTGATGATCTCCAGGGGTGCCTGCTCACCTCAGTAGCACAGTGATTCTGTGTTACTACTTTAGCAGATCCCTGGGAAAAGATGGAATCATGAATAAGGTTCAGGATTTGCATTCAAATGTAATTTCCAGACATAGCTATTTTATTCCAAAGCAGGTTTTGTTTTTGCTGCCACAGGAGGAGTTATGTTTAGGGACTCAGCCATATTGGGTCCATATGCAAAGGTAGTGCATCACAAACATGCACTTTACCAGCATTCAGTAGCAGCTAATGTGCATCTTAGAGCCACACTTCCACTTTGGAGCTTGCCATGGCAGGTGGACTTACTGGATTTCTGTCTTTGTTAACTCAGGGTTTGTGATGTGTAAAATAAATATCCCTCTCAGAATTCTGACTGTAAATCAGTGATAATTCCTCCTTATCTTCCAAGGGAACTGCTAGAATAAATTGAGGGATTTCTTGTAAGCTACTTGGATCCAATGTGCTGACCCGCAGGTCGTGCTCCTTCCCATGGTTGCTTTGATATAACTAACTCCTACCAACTCTCTGACTGAATATTCCTCAAACACACTTCCTTTGAAGGGAGGTGGAAGCCTGTGAACCTCAGAAAGAAAGGGCACAACTACTTTTCTTCCAAGAACAGCAATAACAGAGGCTGAATGGCGCCTTGGTTAGTTAAATCAAGGATTGAAGAACTTTTCCCTTCATGTTTTCCTCATGTCCTTGCTTTCACAAATGAAGCTTACCATTCATGCTTGCTTGGGGATTTGACCGGCTGCATCTGTTGATAGCTGACAGACAAGAATTTCCATCAAAACACCATTGAAATTCTCCAGCCATTCAAAGCATATGGAACTCGAGCTGTGGGATTAAAAGTAGAAAGATATACACATAAATATATATATGTTATAATTATGCTTATTTTTTGGCTGCTTTCTTCTATATTTAGTATGCATACTGGATTGCCAGATAAAGTATAATGTCCCCCTCATCACTCATTCTCAGCTGCAAGTTACCTAAAAAAGACAAAACATTCATGTGCCTATTTCCCCTGATAATTGCACATAAAGAATGCTGAGAAGTTAAGGTTTTGGGGTTTTTTCTTTACTTTTTTTTTGTTTGTTTTTTATTATTCCATTCTTGCTTGCCTGCTTTGGAAGCTGAAGAGAACAAGGGATAAACCTCCCCATCTACTCTGAAGCTTAATGTTTTTCTTTAATGGTTTAATATGTTCTAAATTGGTTAACTGGGAGAAGTATTTGGAGGCTGAATGAGTGTCTTGCATGTTGCTGTGTATCTTTTATTACTGTACAGCATTGCCTGCATGAAGAGCTGTTCTCCAAGCCATCTGAACACTTGTTTACCACGAGGCAGCAGCTGTCCCCATTGTAAAGGAGAAGCAAGAGAGAGACTACGTTAAATTCATTCATCCCTAGCAGAAAGGAAACAAACAAAGGAAAGAAAGAATCTATAACCCACTCTTACCCATGCTTGGAAATAAAGAGCCACTGTTCATAAATACCTGAAAAGTAGGTACATTGCCTTGGAAAGTTGAGTGAAATTGCTACAAAGCAGACTTGTCTGTGTACATCGTTACTATCAGGAAGAACTGAGGAGTAAAGCACATAGTGATGGATTTTTAGAGGTGGTATTTCTAAAAGCCACCACTTTCAAAGGGTCCAAAATATGAATAACTGATATTCCCTGGTCTATGTTATACATTCAGGTGGACTACAGGATAAATGAGGGTGATGCTGCTGGCAACTTGATACACAGAATTTTGTCTTCTTCTGTGGGACAAAGCTGCATAGAACATATCATGCCCCATAGTAACGGCTACCCCGGTGCCTGCTGAGGTTTGCAGAGGTCCCCATGTCTCAGATATGCTGCTGCAGGAGCAGGTTTGAGAACATGCAGGTGAAATCTGTGTGTGTACTTTGAGAGGAATTGCCGTCAGCTTGGACAGGGAGTAGAGCAACCTGCTCTAGTGGAAGGTGTCTCTGCCCGTGGCAGGGGGTTGGAACTGGATGAGCTTTAAGGTCCCTTTCAACCCAAACCATTCTGTGATTCTATGATTCTTCTGTTTCAGATAAAGATGGGGAGCTTTTTAACACCTGAAGTGGGATAGGAAGGGGACATATTCACACACACTGGGAGTGTGTAAAAAAAGCAAACAGAGCAGCTCGCTCCTCCATGCTGAACTACCCTTAACCATCTTCAAAGACCTTGACGGCATTAAGGCGCGTCTGTGTTGGTATTGATGTTTCAGCATCTTCACCAAAAATTCAGGGAATAAAAGGGGTCAAACCGGTCAGAATTTCATGATTAGTGATACAACTGCTGCAGCAGGAAAAATGATCACAATCAAAGAAATGGACACTCCTGAAAACACTTTGTTCAGCCAAGTACTAGGGCTAGATCAAACACTGTGAATATGAACCACACAAAAATTAATATTTACCAGTTTTCAGTCCCTTGATCACTCAGAGGAATTTATTTTTGACATTTCTGTCAGTGTTACCATCTTGTAGATCAAGAGCAAATAAATTTGCCAGACAGGAAAACAAATTATTACAGTGATTCAATTATGTTGGATGAATCATTTTAGATACTTAATGGGTCATGGAACGAGCTAGAAGGTTAGATGACTTGTCAAGGTTATTTCCAGCTTGATTTTCGTTTTCCTATGATTTGTAGCATTGGTCAAGTTCATTATTAGCATCTGAGTTTCTCATTTGAGCTGCCTTATGGGGTTGGTAATATTATTCTCTCTGTGTTGCCAGCAACTCGTGACTAATTGGAGAAGGCTGAAAGGCTTCATATGATTTGGAATGAATGCTTCTTTGTTTCTGTTTTGACCAATGACAGGCAGTTTGTAGTAAGTCTTTCTCCTATATGACTTAGTCACATCCCCCTTTACTGGAATTTCCTTCCCAGTTCGGTCTTCCAAGACACTTTTTTTCCTTGCATCTCACACTGCATTACACCTTTCTCAGTATATATGAACCCAGATAATTCAGGAAGGTGTAAGAAGCTGCAAGCAAAGAGGAAGGTCTTATGGGTAATGCATTAGGACTCTTCATTAGGGACTGTAGTCATAGGACTAGGGGTAACGGGTTCAAACTTAAACAGGGGAAGTTTAGATTGGATATAAGGAGGAAGTTCTTTACTGTGAGGGTGGTGAGGCACTGGAATTGGTTGCTTTGGGAAGCTGTGAATGCTCCATCCCTGGCAGTGTTCAAGGCCATGTTGGACGGAGCCTTTGGTGGCATGGTTTAGTGTGAGGTGTCCCTGCCCATGGCAGGGGGGAGGGAACTGGATGATCTCAAGGTTCTTTCAAACCCTAACTATTCTATGGCTCTATGATCTAAAGCTTTGCATATGACCTTCAAGCAGTTACTGAATCTCCCTGCCAACGTCTTTTTTTTCATCTCCCCCCAAATCTACCACCCTGCCACATGGAGATGTTGGGTCTTCAAGCAAGGAGGGATGTAATTATCATCTGGAATAAAAATCTTCAAATTAGTTAGTTCTTGCACTGAAAGTTTATTTTTAATCTGCTTCTAGCTCATTATTTCATGTCCTTTGCCGTTTATTTCCTTAACATCTCTCTGTGTTTACTATTTGAATGTCATGCTTCGCACTGATCTGGTAAGTGAAAAGGCTGCATTTCATGGTCCAGATGTGTGTTTATCTGCAGCTGGTGAAGTTTTTCAGGCAAATCATTTCCTCTCGTTCATGCTCACCCACAATGAGCTGCAACATCAGTTTCCAGCTCTCAATATTCAGGGAAAGTGGCACCTCTTTGAATTTCTGATGGCTGTCAGCTTTAGGTAGATGCCGAGAAGATGAACATTAGGAAGTCAGTGAGAGAATCACTTAAGGATGTTGAAAATGAGAGATGGGTGAGTGTCAGGAAGTAATTTGTTTTCTCAAGGCATAATAAACCTGAAGGAAAAACTTTCATCTCCAGTGATCACAGCGAGGTGGTGGTGATATTTAAGAATAGACAAGGAGATTTCAGAGTCACAGAATACTGCTGGAAGAGCCAAGGAAAAAGAGGTACCTGGTGTTACCATCCAGGCCAGATCTTCAGTGAGCTGCAAAGGCAGCAGGAGCTTTGGCAGGTGCAAGTGGAGTTAAAACTCCATGTGAGTGATTCACACCCCTATGTTCTGTGAAAGGCATTGCTGAATTCTTAAAAGAGGCTTATACATGCCACAAAGGCTTCTGCGTACACTTCCAGTGCTTCTATTAAGAAGTTTCAGGGAAAATACCAATTCATCAGCCTTGCAGTGTTTCCTCTGAATCTTGTTAGGTTTGATGAACTTTGCTGAATTCAAGACAGGGTTTCCATGGAAACTTTGCTGGTTTTTCATCATTGTGCTGTTGAGGTGCACAGCTCTGAGGCAAATCAGCTATGTGGATAAACCAAGGACTCTTTTCCTAGACTCATAGAATTATAGAATGTTTTGGGTTGGAAGGTACCTTCACAGATCATCCAGTTCCAACCCCCTGCCATGGGCACAGACACCTTCCAGTATACCAAGTTGCTCCAAGCCCCTCCAACCTGGCCTTGAACACTTCCAGGGATGGGGCACCCACAACATCTTTGGGCAACCTATTCCATTGCCCAGTGCCTCACCATTCTGGTTGTAAAGAATTTCTTCCTAACATCCAACTTAGATCTACCTTCTTTCAGTTTAAAATTGTTGCTCCTTGCCCTGTCTTTATAGGCCTTGGTAAAAAATACCTCTATTAAAAAGTCTTTTCCTTCAAGGGTCTCCAGCTCAGGGAGTTACCCTCTCTCATGGAGAAAAATACTTCTTCTGGGGCACTGAGCTGTTGCTTTCCAATGAATTAAGATGGTATTTTAAATGACCTAAAGTTCACCATGAATATATGATGATTGTGGAAGGTAAAGACTGCAGGGAGAAAGATGTAGCTATGATGGAAGCAAAGACAATTACTATTTTTCATTTAGATATATATATATATATATATATATATATATATATATATATATACACATAAATCACAGACCTAGTGTGACTAGTTGGTGCAAAAAATACAGGTACATTAAATTTAGTGTCTCTGAAGATCTATATTTTTGATACAGGCTCCAAAAAGTAATAGTAAAAAAGAAAAAAAAAAAGGACTAAAATTTGTCAGCTGACTCACATTGACATCAAGGGCATTTTCCCAAGAGGGTAAAGCTCACTATAGGCCCAAAAGCCAGCTGAAGGCTTAGCATCACTTTAAATCCCTCCAGAAAATGACATTTCACTGATGGGCAAGTCTCAGAGTAGGCTTTTACACAGTGGGGATTTTCACAGATGTGGAGGTTTTATTCTTTGGTGGTTTTTCAGTGACCTTTGACTAAATGTGTCTATTCTGGGGCAATCAAGCAACATTAGGAATATAACAGGAAAGATGATAGAAAAAAAACACCTTGAGAGCATTTTTTATTATTGCAAGGTGTCCCATTCCCTGCCATCCTAGGGAAATGAATCTAGGGAGGGACAGCAGTAGAAACAGCACTTTATTGAATTGGCTTTTCCCATTCCTGTTTCATAACAATGAAGTATGAAAGAAAAATTTAAACACCAAACCAATTCATTTTGCCATAAATACACAGCTTTAAAAATTAATAAAATGCTATCTCAATTATAAAAGTGATTTAGAAGTGATTTACCAGGCACAATAAATTTTGTCATGTCACTTTTATATGTGAATACCTTTCTCTCTCTCTATCGCTGACTTTTATACCTTCTATATGCTAAATCCTCATGAACCTACAACAAACTTCACAAGATTTGACAGTCAGCAAATTTTGTTAAATTATTTTCCTTTTTGTGTGTTATTTTGGTTTTTCTTTTGGAAATAATTCAACTCTTAGGTTTATTCTGCTTTAATTTACAGACACTTGCAGTCAGTCACCTTGGATACTGCTCTTTTTCATTATTTATCATCAGCCGTGTGGCAGAAGCAGAGATGGGTCTTCCTTTTGCTATTTGCATATACAACATAAGAGAAAATACCTTAATTCTTTATCAGTGAATACTGTAAATCTGAAGCTAGATTTAACTGTTATGTGATAAAAGTCATCTTCATATAGCCCAAGTGCTCTGTAATAGTCCTCAATCTCAGTGCAATGTAACTCTAAGTGATTTTGAACTCAAATTTTTGCAAACACATGGCATACTTTTTTATATTCCTTTTAATTTTGCAAGAAGAGGAATTGGAGGTGTTAATACTCCATGGAGAGTTATATTTCCTTCCCATTAATGAAGCTAAGTGGGTTTGATGGTGGAAACTGCTCTCTCAGAAAGATAAACTACAGTAGATGCTATACTGGACTCTACTAAGGACATTTTATACTTTTAAAACAAACAGTAACTTAAAAAAGCAACAGATAAAAAATAATTCCTTCTGCTGGTAAAGACTGTAACCTAGAAATAGTACATGGAGTCCTCTACAGAGGTATATACCCCTAAGTGATGTTTAATATTACTGAAATTAATCAAGCCAAAGCTCTGACTTCCTCTTTCTGAGAAAACAACCAAGAAGCAGCAGCTTCTATACTGCCTGTCAAAGACTCTTTTGGCAGCCCTGTCTGATGTCTTAACGCCGTGGCACAGGAGCCTGTTATACAAAAGGGTGGGATCCCATCTTGAGCATATGTGCAGCAAGTCCTCTTTGATGATAATCTGGTATCAAACACAGAAAACTAGTGCAGAAGCATTAGTGAGAGTCTTATCAATTTCCTGAATCCAAAACTCTGAAACAGGCCACAAAGAGTTTTACAATTGCTGGATGACATTAGGCTTCTTTTAACAAACATTGGTTATATTGGGTACTCCAGGCAATACTTGGTGATAGCATCTGCTTCCATCCTTGGGGATACTTTTTCACTTTGGATACCAGAGAGATGGCTCAGTAGCAGGACCACATGGGTGTCCTCTTGTCGTTTCTGAGCTTCTCTTGCAGGCTGTTCTCCTTCCACACTGCATTGTACCCATGTATGTCAAGATGAGGTACCTCTGAATACCAGGCAAATCTTTCTATTACATTTAGGAAGGTGAAAGATAACGATGTGAAATGTCAGCACCTATATTCCAGAAGTTTGATGCTTAAGGCTATTTCCTCACATCTGAATTACTACTTATGGATATCTTGCAAAGGACTCAATCCACCACAGTTTTAGATCATTCAGTATATAAAAGCAGACTATAGGAGTGTTCTGTAAAGAGGGGAATCCCATCCCATTCCCCACAACTGCTCAGTTCATCCACCACTAGGTAAATCCTTTACTAAGCTTTCATCAATGCAGAGGTTTCCTGCCAGAGATTTGCCAACAGAAAATTAGTCTCCAAATATTCTCAAATGCAGCTCGATGAAGTTCAAATTTTGTCTGTTTGGTGACAGCTGCCTCCCTAACCACAGAAAATGAGAGCAGCAGGGAAAATGTGCCTCATGGTATCCCTTCCCTGTAGTGACTGTGATTGTACCAGACTTCAAGGGCTCCACTAAGGTGATCCTGCTGCTGGAAAAAGACATTGACTGAAGGTAGGGAATCTGTACAAGTACATCCCCCTTATAAAAAGCAGTCAAGTCAATTAAGTGTTCTCATCACAATTAGAGCTAAACAGCTTATGTCTACTATGTGTTTTAAAGTCATTAACTACAAAACAGTTGGAGCAGGAAGAAGTAGATTTTTCAGTCCTGCAGGTAAAGAAAACCTAAACACTTGAGAACATGCTAACTGAAAAGGTGATGCTGGTCTTTCTTTACCACTTCTTAGTAAAAATTAGGCATTGAAACTGACTAACGAATTTTAGTCAGTTTGTGACTAATCAGGTCTGAATTTGTTATTTCAGTAGCACCACTTAAAAAGGCAGCTCTACAGTGGAGCAGGAGAGAGTAATAGATACAAATTGTCATTCCTTTAATGCTTTTAAGCATAAAGACTTAAGTTTCCAGTATTTCCCTTTAACTAACCTCAGAGGAGGAGATGAAATGTAGGAAATTCTTGTAACTCTTGTACTTCCCTGTCAAGCTTCACTGCAACTGCTCTTTTGAGGAGAGCAATGAAGGAAAGTGATGGCTCATTGCATGTTCTGAGGGACACAAGGACAGCAAGGAGGAGTTTCATGCAGATATCCTAGGATCCCAACTCAAATCTGTTACCTGTGGTGAATCTGTGATTTCAGAAAACTCATGTGATACAACTGGCTTGGATTCACCCCTTGGGCTAGCATAACTTGTTGCAAAACTTATATTTTCAACAGCTTTCATATGTATCTTTGTTTAGAAATTATTGCTGGCATATTGAGGAAGACAAAGAGAGAACTAAAGAAGCAAAGCAATAGAGACACATTGTCCTCCCCCACCAACATGAATACATACAGGTATTGATCTGTGGGAAGGCGATGCTATCATGGTCCCCACATGTTCCTCAGTATCGAGGCACAGCTTGCTTATTGATGGGATTGTATTCTGCCACATGGGGACATAGTTGTCCTCATTTTGCATGTGGAAGTTCCTAGACACAACAGTTACATGACTTGATGTCATGGTTTAAATGCAGCAGTAAATCAGGATCACATAGCTGCTCTCTCACTCCCCCTCTTTCTCCCCCTCCCCTGTTCCCGGAGGGATGGGGAGGAGAATAGAAAGAATGTAACTCCCATGGGCTGAGATCAGAACAGTCCAGTAACTAAGGTATAACACAAACCACTGCTGCTACCACCAATAACAATAATGATAAGGGAAATAACAAGGGAAGAGAATACAACCTCTCACCATCCGCCGACCAATACCCAGCCCAACCGACAAGCGGTCTACCCTTCCTGGTAACTCCCCTAGTTTATATAGTGGGCATGAAGTGCTGTGGTATGGAATACCTCTTTGGTTAGTTTGGGTCAGGTGTCCTGTCTCTGCTTCTTCCTGGTTTCCCCTCCTCCCTGGCAGAGCATGAGGCTCACAAAGTCCTTGGTCAGAGTAAATGTTACTGAGCAACAACTAAAAACATCGGTGTTATCAGTGCTGTTCCCAGGCTGAAATTCAAAACCACAGCACTGCACCAGCTGCTAAGAAGGAGAAAAATGACTGCTATTGCCAAACCTAGGGCACCCCGATAGCCAGTTGTTTTCCTTTAAGCATATTCGGTGATTTCTCATGTTTCTATTAATAGTAGCATCACATAGGCTAGGAGACTCCCTCAAATACATTTATTCTAGTGACAGACTGTAGATCTTCTGTTATCATCAGCTTTTAATGAAGAGTGAATGCATAGGACATATTTGAAGAACATGCAGAGAACAACATGAGATACCTTTATGGGTAATTATGAGTCTGAATGTATTACAGGTTAAGGTTTCTTTTCCCACAGAAAATACTGTGGGTTTTAATTTCTTTAAATAAATCTGTGTGAGTCAAGAACTGAAGACTTCAGGCTGAAAATATTCTTGGTTTCTTTGGGTATAGCCCTGTTTGGGGGGCTGTAAAAGGTCTTCAATCTGGTTCTCAGCTCTTGAATCATTTTCTATGCAGAGTTTCACCAGGCAGATTGTGGACTGTGACTTGTGTCACAATAATAAATGCCAGAAATTTCTCATGCAGATGGCATCTCATCAAAGCATTTTAACAGGAGAAATGAAACTCTAAATGTATGGCCACTTTAAATGAAGGCAGGAGCGTTGATCTTTAGCAGAATACAAGGTGACCCTATTTGATGGAAGTGGAGATTGAAGAGAAGTAAAATGTTGGGTTTTTTGTTTGGTTGTGTTGTTTTTTTTTTCTTTTCTCTCTTTTTTGTTCTGTGTTTAAGGCTGCATTTCCAAGGCAGAAATATAATATAGTATTTGTGTATTTTCCACATGTGCTTAAATATAACTAAAGCTTCTATTAATGGAAGCACATATCCTTCAAATTACTACAACTTGGCAACCTTTCCTAAGATGTTGTTTGGCAAAGGTGTAGTGGGGGCATCTAAGATTTATTATGAAATGTATTCCCCAAAGATACTTAGTGCTGTAGGGTTTTGCTCCAGACACACTTGAATCTATGAGAAAAATATAGGACTATTATGATGCTTTCATGATCTTTATAGAGAAGAATCTACAGGGAATTAATTTTAATTTATTACCAATCAAAATCAGACTAGGATGATGAGAAATCAGACCTTAAAAGCAACTTTGCCCCCATTCCTCCCTTCTTCCGGGGTGTCCTGGGTTTAGCAGTAGCAGTCATTTTTCTCCTTCTTAGTAGCTGGTGCAGTGCTGTGGTTTTGACTTTCAGCCTGGGAACAGCACTGATAACACCGATGTTTTTAATTGCTGCTCAGTAATGTTTACACTGACCAAGGACTTTGTGAGTCTCATGTTCTGCCAGGGAGGAAGGGAAGCTGGGAAGAAGCAGAGACAGGACATCTGACCCAAACTGACCAAAGAGGTATTCCATACCACAGCATGTCATGCCCAGGATGTAGAAATGGGGGCAGTTACCCAAAAGCGCTAGGTCACTGCTGGGTTGGGCTGAGTATTGGCGGGTGATATTGTATTCTCTTCCCTTGTTATTCCCCTTATCATTATTATTGGTGGTAGCAGCAGTGGTTTGTGTTATACCTTAGTTCCTGGGCTGTTCTTATCTCAACCTGTGGGAGTTAAATTCTTTCTATTCTCCTCCCCATCCCTCCAGGAGCGGGGGAAGGAAAGGGGGGAGTGAGAGAGCGACTGCGTGGTTTATGGCTGAGCTTAAACCATGACACTGGGCTTAACTTTACTCCCAAATTTTCTGCCTCCTCCACCCCAGTGGCACAGGGGGATGGGGAATGGTTACTGTGGTCAGTTCATCACATGTTGTTTCTTCTCTCCTTCCTCCTCACACTCGACCTCTTCTTCAGCGTGTGGTCCTTCCTGTAGCACACAGTCTTCCATGAACTTCTCCAGTGTGAGTCCTTCCATAAGCTTCAGTTATTCACAAAATGCTCCAGGGTGGGTCCCTCCCACAGGCTGCAGATCGATATCTGCTCTACCATGGGCCTCCACAGGCTGCAGGGGAATCTCTGCTCTGGTGACTGGAGCACTTCCTCCTCTTCTTCTTCACTGACCTTGGTGTCTGCAGGGCTGTTTCACATATTCTCACTCCTGCCTCCAGCTGAATTTGCCATTTTTATCTCCCTTCTTTCCAACCCTAACTATTCTATGTTTCTATGTTATAACCATTGTCACTGATGGGCCATCTTCAAGACAGCTGGCATTGGACCTATCTGACATGGGGAAAGCTTCTAGCAGCTTCTCATAGAAAACACCCCTGTAGCTCCCTGCTACCAAAACCTTCCCATGCAAATCCAATACAGGCTGTGAACTGTGAAGGCTATAGATAAGGCAGAAATGAGGGGAAGGATAATGTTATTTCACATGCCTAGCTGAGCCCTTGGGAGCCATCTGCTGCACTAGAGGAGGTCTCACATTAGGCAAAGTCTGAGTTCATCATTTAGTTTAAGATGCTGACCTTTAGTAAGATCTTTCTATGATGTCTTGACCATTTATTAAGTAGAGGAAGCATAATATATAGGGAATTCAGCTCTTGGATGGTCAGTGAAGACAAAGTTTATATATAAACTTATTTTGTTTTAAATTGCTATTGCTTCCATTGACATAAATGGTATAGATCACAGGAGTCTTTGAAATGGGAAATAACAGAACTACTGAGGTATTTTTAAATTGTATGAAAAATGTATTTGAAAGTAGCAATTCATCCGAATGGAGACATCTCACAGACGCATGTAAAAATTAGCAGGAAAAAAAAAATTCTCTAGTCCCAGATAGAATTAAACCAAATACTTAAGGACAGAATTAAACTAAGCTAAGAGACGGAGAGAAAATCACACCAGGAAAAATACCCATCAATTCTGAGAGTATGGTATATTTGACTCTGGGTCCTAAGAAAATTTCTTTTTTTCTTCTGTATTTATATAAAATAGAATGTGTGAGACAGGGAACAACCAGAAAAAAAATCCAGAACATAGTAGCTAGGCTACTTTTCCTGTTAAACTCATCTCAAAGGTTTTCCAAATGAGGATTTGAAATCATACCTCCCACAACCTAGATCATTTCATGACAAATTCTATGGAACAAGACAGTTGCGTTTTCTCATATCTCATGTTCCAAACAATAGATTGACAGATATAGAGTAAGTGAGCCTCATCAAAGCTTGTCTTGTTTTCTAGTCTAATTTTTGCTTTCTTTGATGCAGCAACGACTTTACCTCTTTTTCCTCTGCAAAAGTATAATCTCCCCTGGCTCTGGAATGGCACCCTCTATATGAAAAAATGACACAATTCCTTCCTCTACAAACTGAGCCTCAGTGGGAAACTCTTCTGATATTTGAAAGATTTAAATACTGAAACATAACCTTTGTATGAGCCAGAGACACCGCTTTAGAGACTAACTGCTTGTAAAGCCCAAATGCTGATCTTAGTCAAGGTAATGATAGCTTCTAGTTCAAGAAGAGCTATTCTTTTTATTGCCACTATTACTGTTACTGTTGTAATTATTTTGCTCATTCCACTGTCTCTAGAAAAATTCTGACTAGTTATTAATATCTCAAGATACAGCTATGAAAAATCTAAAGTTTTTTCATCAGCTTCATTCAAAAGGAAAAGAGAGGATTCTCTTTGCGACTGATTCTCTTTGCGACTGAGCCTGCTATCCTTTTCCATTTGGGTTTTAATTTCACTAGAAAGTGTTAGGTTGCCATGGCAAAGCTCATATCTTCACTTCCCTGTCTCAGTAGGTGCTTTGAAGAAGGGAGGTGGTCAGAACAAGAGGTAATTTGTGCTAACGAATGACTATATTGTAATAACGTGGTCCTGTTGGGCTCACTTTCAAGTCCTTCAAAAAAAAATCCCCCCACAGCCAATTCAGTGTATTCTCAGCACAACCAAGGGGATGCACAGAATTTTGTAGAAATTAAAGCCAGGTGTTAAAAGCCTTGGATTTGATATTCCATCTTTCAAGCTGATAATAGTAGCATTAAACGTCAGAATCGAGAGATCAAACCCTCAGGTCTTCACTAGTGTCTCACTGAGGTTAAGGGAAGAGATTGTGTGGGGCACTGAGCCATGCTGATGCTCTAAGTTAATTGGTTCAATGATGCAGCAGAGAAAATCCTTTATGATACTGGGTTCATGTAGAGTCCTACTGGCAGAAGCTCTGCAGTGAATTACACCTTTTAGAGTGACTTCCAGGATGTAGCTGAAAAGAGAAAAGCATTAAACAACCTATTTTATCCTTAGGTGGAACATCTGGCTAATGATTCATCTTACCACACAGTGCTGTACTACTATTAGATTATAAGCCCTTAAAGGCATGGAACTGCATATAGGACATACAACATAGAAATGTATGTGTAATTTGATTTCTTCCAATAATAACTTCTACAGTCTTGTTTTGCTCTCTCTTTCAATACCTTCATTATGACCATGGAAAACAAGGAGACTCCACAATCATACAAGCTAATGCTTGTCCCTTGGGTAACTTCAGGTGGCATGTAGAGGTAAGAATGGGATCTGTAGTAAAATTTCATGCCCAGAAATTTTGTTCTCACTGCTGCAACTCATAGGATTCCAAGCAGAAAAAATACACTGTGAGAGCTTTCAGGCAAGTGGTGCCTCTGCTTTGAATTCTCAGCAATGTTTATACTGCAGGTCAGTGGGGAATCATGGAATCATTTAGGTTGGAAAGGACATCTGGACTTATGTAGTCCAACCTTCTGCTGAAAACAGGTCTGATTTCTAAGTTAAACTTCCTTCCTCATAGTCTGGTACTGTGAAATTTGAAAGTATTTGAGATATCACAGCTTCTTCAGCCCCTGTATTTGTACTTAACCATTCTTGTGATTCTTTTCTGATGTCCAAAATACGCCGACATCTGTGAACAATGCCTCTTGTCCTTTCATGATGCACCTCTGAAAGGAGCCTGTATCCATCTACACTGTAGTGCATATATTTTCCTTCTATATGTTTTGGAAGTCTGGAAGTAGTCTTCCTTTAGCCTTGCTTTTTTTTGCTAATCAAGTCACTGACTTTTAGTTTATCCAGATAACTCATAATCTCCCATCTTCTCACTGTTTTAATGAGCCTCTGTTGGACCTTCTGTAACTTTTCAGTATTTTCTATCTAGCAGAATAGTATTGCAGATGCAACCTTCTGGCTGTGCTATTGCAGTCCACTCAGTATGCAGTTAGTTTTCATTGCTGCAGGGGTACACTGCTGACCCATCTGCAGCTTGTTCCCTGCCAAAACCCTGCAGAAGAGAAGAAAACCCTACTGCTGTTCTCCCTGCCTCTCCTTGCAAACTGGTCTGTCCATCCCAGTGCTCCAACAATGCAAGTTTCCTCCAAGTTGCTGTAATCCATGGACTCATAGAATGGTTTGCGTTGGAAGGGACCTTAAAATCATCCAGTTCCAACCCCCTGCCATGAGCAGAGACACCTCCCACTAGACCAGGTTACTCAAAGCCCCATCCAACCTGCCTTGAACACTGCCAGGGACAGAGCGTTTACCACTTCTCTGAGCAACCTGTGTCAGTGCCTCATCATGCTCACAGTTAAGAGCTTCTTCCATGTCATAGCTCTGCACCAGCACATAGGTTTCTCATTCTTCCTGTTTGTTTCTCATGCTGGGTGCATTCAGCCATAGGTACTTGAAATGCACTTCAAGGGGACATCAGAGATCAACCTCTGCTGCCCTGTGCTTTATTTCTTCTCATACATGCTCTTTTCCTTACTCTAGGTGTAGTTTTCTATACCCCAGTAAACCTTGTTCAAAGCCCTCCTGCCAGGTTAGCAAGTCTCTTGGCAAAAACTCTGTCTGTCCTTGTTGTTTGAAGCAGATCCAGTTGTCACAGAATCTCAGTTGTTTATGGAAGCCTTTTCCCCTGCCTTTCTATTTTAAGTCAAACCTCTGTGAAATGCATGTGCAATTTCAGACAGTGGGCCTGAAGTACCATCATTAATGACTAATGAGGAACCGAGGACTGACCTGCAGGAGACCTCCAAATTGAATATTTTCTCTTCAGATTTAGCCTGATTAAACAAATCAGTTTTGTGGCCAATCGCTGCATTTACCAGAGAATTATTTTCCTGCTGCTCTGTCCAAACCCAGAGAGACTAATTTAGATAGCATTAATTGGCAATTTCCTAGATCAAAACCCTTAATCAAATCAATAAGGATAGCTGCTATGCAATGTTTTGATTATCATTCATGGACATAAAATACTATTTGTCATGTCTAACTCGATAGTGACATCAGAGGCATACCAAGATCAACAAAGAGTGATGTCCTGATAGCTTAATATGTTCGTAATGCAAACTGTTTCCCTAAATGATTTGCTTGCTGGGGCACAGAGGTTCTCCTTGCTGTGGGCTCCCTTTAACTCCAAGATTTATTGGTATCCTAAATGCTTATAAATCACTGTCAACAACCTTGGTGATTATTTTTGTAGAAGTTGCAATCCCTATGGAAATATTTCAGGGGCGAATTTATTATTTGGCTGTGAAGAAAAGGGCTGGGGACTACGAAGGCTTAGCAAGAAATGGTATTTTATCTTAAGAGTGAGCAATGTGAGAGGTGCCCGAATGTATATGGCAGAGGCAGATGTCTAGCTCCATCATTTTCCTACATCAATACCAAATCTTTGTTTTTTCCCTCTTCAAATAGAGAAAAGTTTAGTCTAAAAGCTGTTGATTCACTAGAAATAACTACTTCTTGATAGAAATGCCAAACTCTTAATGAATCCAACTCTAAACCTTTCAGAGGGGAGCTACAAGATTCATAGGGAAGGAGGCAAAAAGAGCTTTTGTAGAAAACACATGAAAGCCACTGCTGCTAGGGGATATTTTACACTCTGGACAGGTTGTATGTGACATTTTGGCTGAGGGTTCATGGCAGTAAGACCAGTTGTCTCCTTTCCCGCTTAACCTGCCTTCATGATCAATGAGGGTGCAAGGTAAGGGCGATGTGACACACATAATTGTGGATCCTCTGGTGCAAGGGGGTGGCAAAGATGTGGTTGGAAACCAGGCAAATCCCTTGCCCTGTTCCTCTATGGCTGTTGAGGATGAAGGTCTGTTAGTGGGAAATATATACATACACATCTACAACATGGATCCTTCTTATAGCTACACTCAAACACTGTCTGTGCAGCAGCTGCCCAAGAATCCTGGTCTCTCCAGCTGTGTCCCTTGCAGACACACACACAAATGGGCATCCCAGTAAATCCCAAGCCCCTGTGGCAAATGATTTGCTGGTGTTCACACCTTCCCGCATGTGTTTGTGTTCATTCCAGTTGCTGGCATGGTGGATGCATGGATTCCTTCTCCAACTGCTGCACTGAAAGCCTCATACACACTCACTGCACACAGAACAGAGTCCTTCACCAAGGAAAGTAGTTAGAAAAGGAGAATAACAAGAGGACAGACCAAGCTGAGCTGATCAGGTGCAGAATAGGGCCTGATGAGACCTGCCCTTTTTCTCCTCTTACATAATTACTCATCCCCAAACCATCTTTCCCTCACTTACAGTGTTCTTTGCCTAAACTCACTATAACAAGCCTTGTGCAACCCAACAATGCTCTTCCCTCTCATCCCACGATGTGTTCCATAACCCAAACAGTGACCCCCCTGGGTCTATAAGGTATCCAGGAAAGCCTCTCCCATCGACCATCAGGTGTCTGTCCCCCCAGCCCATGGGACCAGTGCTCTCCTGGGGTGACTAGGGCACTGGGGCTGCCCCCTTGTTTTTTCCTCTGTGTATTTGTAAGGGGATGGGGCTTTAAATGGGGTGATGGCTCCTGTGATGGGCCTGGGAGAAGCTGGACCAGGGTGCTGTTTACTGTTTGAGTTTCCCTATCTGTAATCATTCCTCTCCTTTTTATCACAGAACCTTTTACTTTTGTTCTACATCCAGCGTCAGCCATAATTCCTAGCTCCTATACATTGCTTTCCACAATGGATCTCAAAGCAAAGCCAGCAAATGCTCAAGCCCAGAAGCCAAGGAAGAGAAGGACCGTAACCCATCCATGACATGACTCCTTCCTTAGATCCAGGCTCAGGAAGCTCACTCTCACACTGCAGCATCCAGTGATTTATTAGCTCATTGTCTAGTCTCACGTTTGTGAACTTCTCTGTGAAAACCCCCGTTTCTTTGGCAAACCTGCACAGATGGAAGAAAGTGTCTTTTCCTGCTTTGTTTTGCTTTATTTGTGGATTCTACATTTGGGAGCGAGGTAGGGAGGGGGGAAATCAACAGCCCTGTGAAGACCAGCTGCTTGCAACATGTTTCTCTTGCAGCTTTCTGTCAGAAACCTGACAGCTTTAGCCATTGTGATGGAGAAATAATGAGGTGAGAAAAGAGTTGTCAAAAAAAGATCTGTACTCTTCTTCCAAGGAAGTAATTTACTTCTTGTGTGCTCTGCAGCTACTAGAACCAAGGAGATATCTGCAAGAATCCCAGACAGAACTTTGTATTTGCCTAAACCAAGACAATTGCCAAACCAAAACAGAAAAAGGAAAGTATTTTTTTTTTCTACAGAAAAGCCTATTACTTATGGTATAATTCATTTAACTAAATGTGTTAACAGCATTTAGGCTAGGCGGCTATAGGCGCATCATAAGTTGCCTTTATAGTTAATGGGGAAATAGTTAACAGTTTTAGTAGATTTTAAGGGTAATCCACTTAACCCTGAAACAAGCTCCTGTATTTAGCTAGGTGATTTTCACCCTAAATGCATTGACAGTATTAATAAGCGTAGATGTATGGTGCCATCTAAGACACCCTAAGACCTTCCATGGGAAACTGGCAGATGTACACAGGATGTCTCTGAACTAAGAACTGGATACAAGAGGGTTACCCTAATGCATCAAAAATGGCACTAAACCCCTATGTTTGTGCAATCAAAACACGTACAAGGTCCCCATCGGTTAATATTGAAACTGCCTTGCATAGATATATTTCTTTAGTTATCCAACACTTTATATAGCTAAAGGATAGTGGAAAACTTTAAAGTTTCAGAACTAGGTTTTTAGAAGCATTCAATTTAGTAAAGCAGTCCCTTCATAAATCTTGTTATTTACACGTCTTACCTCTGAGATTCCCCTTTGAGGAGATGGAAGTATAATTTTAAAGAAATAAGTCAACATCTTAAATGGTCCTTGGATCTTGAGTCACCCTCCATTGGATCGTTATTGCTCCATGAAATGATGTTGCCCAAGGCAGTTAGATGCACGCTTTGAAAGAAGGTCCAACACTTTCTTTAGCATTTGCAAACCCAAAGTGCAAGACAGGCACAGTTTTTGCTTGGATCCTCTCTATTTGGCATGCTACATATGGAATGAAGATACACTTTGCATTTACAAAGGAAGTGCAGACAGCTTTGAGAATGCACTTTTTCCTGCATATGGACCTAATTTTTGCACTAGTAGAACCAATCTGCCTTCCTTATGCTGTGCACACAAGCCTAAGACTGCCCCTTGAACTCTAAATATTCCCTGATGCAGTACTTACACTTGTAAGAGAAGCTGATTGTCACTATCCTACAAACCTTATCCGCAGCCAAGGGGTTACAGCCGGTGCAAAGAATAAACCTGTTTCCTATGCTCCATGAGCATGGTGAATTCTCACTGCTATCTTCAGTTTCCTCTTCATTTTGTTCCAGCACCTTTGAATTAATTTGTCTGGAACCAAATTCCAAACTCCATCCCTTTCTCCATCCCTTCTTGTTTTAAAACAATCTAGGGCGCAGAAAGCCAGTAGACCACTAATAATTCCCTCATACAGTATTGCTCTTGCCATTTTAGTCTTACATTTTGAAATGATAAAATTTTGATTGCATTAGGTGGGTGTTAATGAACGTATGATGACTGAAGATTTCCCATAAAGAATCTGTTTTTCTTCTTTGTTGTCATAATTCTTGTCCCCTTTGAGAATTATATGCCTAACCCAAATAATAAATCAGAGAATCTGCCTTAAACAAGTTATTTGTGCATAAAACTAATTCATCCTAAGGCCAGGCTGGAGCATGTCAACACCTGATTCTCTCTGACATAGAGTAGCATTTAACTGTCACTAACTGAACTTGGATTCAAGCCCACATGTATGTGAGGAAATTATTAATGCTCTGGATGAGATTAGTGACACAATAACTTATTTGGTGTCACAAAATACATAGTCTTGGATGTATGAGGAACTGTCCTGATCAACAACATACAGTCATCACCCACATGTCATCCAGCAGTGCCTGTCAAGTTCTTCCCAGCTAGGGCTGGATGTGAACTGATGACATGCCTGCATCTTGCTACCTATCCCTTGGAAAGCCATTTTTATGGGCAATGGATGGGACTGCTAGTGACATTTCTATTTCCAGTTTTCTCCTGTTGCTCCCCAGGTTTACTTACCTGCAGTTTGCAAAATGTTGAATGAACACAGGAATGAGAGATATCCTTAAGTTCCAGCACCCTGCCTAATCACCTGGCAGCGTAGCTTTAAGTGATACTACACTGTAATTACATTAGCAGCAGTATTGGATGCTCGTTATCATGCCTTAATTGTGCAATGATTTTGATCAATGTATAATTTCCGGGGTGCTGACTGTTGCGATTTCAAAACAAAGACACAGTTTAGGAGCTGTTGCTCCTAAGCTGCTTAGTGATTCCTCCAGTGCATTTGGTTGTGCATGTACATGCGTGTTTGTGTGTGTGAAAGGCAGAATGTAAGCAGTCAGGGCAGTGGCCTGCCAAAATGTTCCCTGCTTGCAGCTAGAGAGTAGTGACAAAGGAGCATGGCTGATCTTGACACAGTGGTTGAAGAAGTCACCTCTGTCAATCATCAGCCTGTGATCAAATCTGTACCTTGGGGGCAGTCAGTAGGATGGATGCTCGTGTCACTGTGAAATCTGGCATTTTCACTTTGCTGTCTGCTCATGAGGGCTGCAGCTTGGAGGACAAACTTTGTACAGAAGGGTTGTGCTGCAAACCCACGTTCTTTTCTGTAAGCTCTCCTATTAGTGCAGGGTAGCAAAGCAAAGTGGTGCCAAGCTATGGCAGAAAAAGCTGTTAGAGCTTATTCTTCAATGCCTGTGGTCTCCCCAGGGAAACCTTTGTCCATTTGCTATGCTTACATCCAGGCAAAACCACTAATAAGCAAAGGGAGGAATGGGTGGTGATGAAAAGTAAAGGAAGGTGGATGCTACAGTAGGATAGACACAGGACACTGACCTGGAAGGAGGAGAGCCAAGCAGGAAAATCAGTAAAGACTGGTTTACACTCTTTCAAAGGTAAAACATTAGTGGTGGATACTGTTCTTTACTGTGAGGGTGGTGAGGCACTGGAACGGGTTGCCCAAAGAAGTGGTAAATGCCCCATCCCTGGCAGTGTTCAAGGCCAGGCTGGACAGAGCCTTGGTGACATGGTCCAGGGTGAGGTGTCCCTGCCCATGGCAAGGGATTGGATCTTAAGGTCCTTTCCAACCCTAACTATTCTGTAATTCTGTGATTCCAATTCTCACTTTTTGCAGCTTCTCTACAGAAAGTCACTGGTCTTCACACAATTACAGGATATTCAGTGGCAACAGAATATGAATGTAACTTAACAAGTGTCCTCTCAGGACAGCACCTCGCTGCAGCTCAGGAAGATGTTTCGAAAAGGAGTACCATCCCTTGATTAAAACATCCAGCTTTCCTTTAAACTAAAGAGCCATCACTGATTTCTCAGTATACTTATTAGAGTTGGGAGAAATTCAGAATATCCTTTGTATGATGAATGGTGACCTCTTTTGAAGCAAATCATCATTTCAGACTGGAATAAACGTTTACAATGAATGTATAACCATCCAAAAGGGAAAAAGAAAGTTTTGCAAATGTACACCTTTTTTTTTCTCTCAATTTCAACTTTGCAACATGATAAATTATATCGTCACGTGTGATGTATGATAATGAGCAGCACACATTTCAAAATGAGAGGTAATTACAAAACAAAAACAAACAAATCCTGCAATGAGCTGTAAAAGCTGAAAATCTCCCAACGCAGCGTTTTTAAACAGCTGTACTGCTAAATTGCCTGTTCCCTTGGTATCAAAGAACTGTCAGAAAACTCCTGCTAGAGAATTCAACCGGTACAGCCTCAGGTAATGTGCAATCACCAGAGAGAAAGGGGGAGAGACATAGTTATAGGAAAGAGGGCAGGCTCTTTGAACGCATGGACATAGGTCCAGATGCATTGGGGTTCCTTGAGAAGTGATATCCAGCAGAAGTGGACTCACAAAAGAAATCCTTCTAGAGAAGACATTACTGATGTGCATCAAAAGATAAAAATAACAACTGACATAATCATCTTAATCCAGGAAAAAAGATCTTTTCTAGCTCTGTATTTACAATTGCTTCTCTAATGGAGGGATTTGATCTTCAGATGGCAGATGTAGATATGCACTAACACAAGTTAGGATAAGCCCATGTTGGATTCCCAGTTGCAATGACTGCTTACTACAGAGCAAAAGTCTGAACATCTTCTCTCACTTCAGTGTACGTGATCGATACTGCTTAGGCATCAAACCTTTGTTTGTGCCATCATGGTTTGTTCTTGTCTTTGTTCCATACTCTAGACAATACCAACAGCTTGGGTAATGGCTGTAAAAGGAAAAAGGATAGCTTTAGATTAGATATAAGGAAGAAATACTTGACTATGAGGGTGGTGAGGCCCTGGCACAGAGTGCCCAGAGAAGCTGTGGTTGCCCCATCCCTGGCAGTGTTCAATGCCAGGTTGGACACAGGGGCTTGGAACAACCTGCTCTAGTGGAAGGTGTTCCAGGGGATTGGAATTGGATGAGGTTTAAGGTCTTTTCCAACACAAACTATTCTATGACATGAACTGTGTGAACAAGCTTGGCAGAGAACACTGAACCAGATAAATGAGGGAGAATTAATAATGTTAACAGCTAGAGAGAAATTTTATGGTTAGCAGACACCTGAGCTGGAATAGTTTACATCAAAAACTGAAAGAGGAAAATAAAATCTTTCATTTCATTGTTTCACTTGGCAGGGTCTTAGATTTCAGCATGGGTTAATGTGACAGGGAATCAATGTAATGACTTCCTAGAAGATCATTTGCTTTACAACAACAACAACAAAGAGAAATATACAAAAAATGAAGGCTAAATTATGTGCAAAGACTGTTTGATTCATGGGCTGCACAGGTTCTTTCATGTTTTCCTTGAAATCCTGACCCCTTTCAGCTCTTGTAACTCTGTCTTCCCACAACTATTTTAATAATTTCCTGGTTCACATTTGATAGGTTTGTCATCTGTCCCTCGCTGGTTGTCATGGGTCTCCAAGTGGGTTCACAGGATTCATCCTCGGTTCCTATTTTGCTGGGCATCCCCATACCCAGTTACAGGACCTTCCCTTATTTAATCATTTTACTAGTTGATACTGGGGACTCAGAAAATCATCTCCACTATTATGGGCCTGTCTCAGGACCACACTGTCCCACAACTCAGCCCATCCTTGGCATTTGCCTTTTAATTTCCAGCAAGGACATTAACACCAGCAATCTCTGTTCTTGATTTCTTCCTTGCAATTATCCAAGCCAATAAAACCATTATTTAGGTTCAGATTAATTTTCTAGGAAAAAAAAAAAAAATCTCATATTTATTTCATTTTTGTCCTTTGATAATCAGTCTTTCTTATGTGTCTGTATCTTGCAACATCTTACCCATTTCAAACAGATCTCAGTGGACAAAAAAATTCTGGTGCTTAGAAAATGCATTTTCTGAACTTCTTGTGGGAAATTGAAATTTCGGTATAAAAGTGATCATACAGAGAATTTCTGTTTCTTTTCATTTTGCTAAATTGGGGAATGAATCTGAGCTATTACTTATGATTTCTGTATTATGCTTGATACAACTGTAATGCTGTATTTATATAGCTTAATGAGAGCAATTAGTGTATTATGAAAATATCAAAAGAGTTCACTTACTTTCGTGTCCAGAGGAAAGGAAAATTATCTGCCATTTTCTCCTGATAATGCAGAGATTTTGTGTATATTTCATACATATTACTTATAATTTCCATATTTCCTAGTCACTCTCCTCCTGCCCTCATGATTTTGTCCATATTGTCAGTACTTTGCCTGCACATTCTGATGCTCAGCCAGGACAGATGGCAAGGTCTTGGAGTTCCTTATGATATGGAGATTCAGTTTTATGACCACATTAAATTACAGTCTTCTGTTTGATCTAATGATACTTTGCCCTCTCAGCTTTCCTTAGACCCTCTGCCTACAACATCTTTATGGCTCATTGCTCTGATTTTCTGACTCCTCTAATGGGGGTTATGAAGGACCCTACATTGGCTCCTTCTGTAGCCAAAGATTCAGTTTTCCTCATTATCTTTAGGGAGATTAGAGCTTAGGTCTTTTAACTGAGATGTTTTATTAACTCATTGTGTCAGGTGGTGCAACATGTCTCCTGATGGTCTCCACGCCATCTCTGTCTCTGGTTGACCTTCACTATTTCTCCAACCGTTATGCGCAAGATGCTCACTCCAATGTTGGCAAAAATCTTCCAAGCTACATTTGAGGTTTCTTAAATATCAGACTTTTGCCTTTAGTCATTCACTGAGGCACAGAAAATAATAAAAATCTCAAGTGCACCAAGCAAGTAAAAGCACATGGCTGGGATCATATTTTGAGGCAGTCTGTAATAATGTGATTGCATTAACTCCAGATTTATACTTTATTTTGTTCACATAACACAGTGATAATTTAGAAAGAAGACAGCCAATATGTTGGTTTTGTTTTCCTGTTCAGTGACTGGCAGCAAGTTTATCCTTGAACCTTACTCAACCCTGCTCTAAATATAAACCTAAAAATACCAGCTTGGGCTCTTCTCTTATGTTCAGTACTCTGTCTCCAAAAGTTTTACAAATTTTAGGAGCTAATTTTTAAAATGCCATTATTTTGGGGGCATGCTAATTTGAGAGAGAGATCATTTGAGAGAGATAGATTAACTGAGAAGTGTTTGGAATACTCCTTTTTGCCCTCTGAAGGGGTGCTTTTGTTCTAGCTGATTTATTGAACCCAAATGGGTGATGAATACATCTCTTGAGACATGTTTTCTAACCCTGAGGATTCCAATACAATAAGTAAAGTGATGCATAAGCAGCTCCCACTGGACAGGATTTTTAACAGCTTGGAAGTGATTCAGGATCCAAGTGCCATGAACAATTGAGCTGAGAAGCTGTGCAGTCCCTACGTTGCCAGAGGGATTCAAGACTGGACTGGATCAAGTTGTGAGCAGCTGGGTTTGACCTCATAGCTGATCTTGCTTTGAATAGGGAGTTATGCTATTCATTTTAGTTCTTTAGAATTTGTGGGGAAACACACATTTCTGCAGATGGTCAGAACACAGAAACTGGCTTTCTACCTGGAACCAGCCTTGTAAGCAATCATTTCCATTCATTGACTACAGAAGTAGCCAAGGCTAGACCAACCACTGTGACTACTTCCCTCAGATGTATTTTCATCCTCCTACCCAGTTTAGTATAGATTTGAGATTAGACTTTTTCTTTCCTTAGCCACTGTGTCACTGTTGTGGTGCTATATTCAGAAACAGCTATGGAAATGCTCTTTCCCAAAACCAGTCCCCAAAGAGCATAATTGTGTTTTTGGAACGCAGTTTCTTCATAGAAAGCTAGAACCTTATATTCCTGGGAAAAAAAGAGCTGGGATGTCATTTGTGGATTTACATTTTTCTGTCTTCAGTAGATTCTAATAGATTACACACAAAATTTGGACCCAGGTACATCACTTCTTCATCCATTTACACACCTACAGCTCCGCATGTTCTTCTTTCAGCTCACAATTTGAAGAATAAGGAGGAAGTCCCAGAGAAATGGTTTTCTTTGGTTTTTTTAATGCTTTTGATTTGATTGTCTCTAGAGAAAATCCCCATTACCTTGGCTCCCCAGCTGATAGCTCCAGAGGAAATTTTCCTAACCTTCAGTACCATTCCATAGCCTCTCAAGAAAGCTGACCGTCTTTGTACAGTTCCATCCTTTGTTATCATGAGTGTAACAGCTCTGCTGTGGTTAATTGCAGTTACTGATGGAAACAGACAATTTGCAGCTTCTTGGGAGAACAATAGAAGAAATGAAAACACTAATGACAACACTCCCTGGCCCAGGGAAAGGAGGATGACATCATTTTCCCATATTCAAAGTTGGACAACATGAATCCAGTCTTCTTCCTTTCATCATCATCAAATAATTTGGATGTTTTGTATCACTTTTCTGTGTCTTTGTTTCTCTGATGAGGAGATATCACTGTGACAATCTGTTGGCTAAATTTTCCTCACATCTGTAGAGTGTTTCATCAAGTGGGTCTTTTGCCAATTGGCAGGCTAGTGAACAAGAACTTTGGATTCTTGAGATGGAGGCTATAACATGAGACTGGGACCCGTCACATTTCAGAAAGCAGCCCGGGTTGGGCTAGGAGAACGATTTTGTAGATCCTGCTAGGATCTGGGTGCGTGATGGCAGATACAGTCTTTGTAAATCTTGGTGAATGGTCAGGACCATTAGACCTCTTTCTTCCAGTATTCACAAGAGGCTATTGCACCATTCCCTGTTTGACAGAAAAGCCCTGAGGATTTTACTTAGCTGTTACTCTCTGAAGGCTGAGAGCCACCCTCAGAAAATCTTTCAACAGCCAGCACAGCAACATAATGCCTCAACAACGTCTGCACTGGTAGCAACCAAAGCAACAGGCTTAATTTAATTCACCAATGCTTTTACATGCAATAGATTTCCATTTCTCTACATGGGGACTAAAAGCTGGCTCAAGGTCAGATTATGACAAGATGAACCCTGAAACCTTTTTCTTTCTATCCTCAAAGGTGCTGACGAGCCTCAGGAGCACACACGGTGCCAAGAAAAGAAACACAACTTGGGGGATTTGCTGGCTTAATGTATTGAAGCCATTCCCATCCACCTGACCCAGACTGCAGGAAAGGGAGCATGGGACAGACAGAGGGCAGGGTGTGGATTTACAGCCTGCCGATGGGTGAAACAGGTCTCCACTGTGGTAAGGAAATGCATTGATGGAGGTACAGTGGTGACAAGGAAAGCAAAGCCCCTGGCAGCTCTCTGATCCTTTCCTGGCCAATGTCACGATTATACACTCAATCATAGTATCTTTTAAAATTTATGAATAAAACAACTCCTTTGAGTATGTGGTACGGTTGCTGGCTAAGTTAGAGCTTCAGTGAGAAAGTCAATCTTATTCTCTTACTTATCCATAAGCAGTTCCATATTGCAATCCCTATTGTGGGTTGCAAATAACTAATAAGGTGTGCGCTACGGAGGGATTGGGTCACTCTCTGGACCACAGATCTATAGGAATATAGAAGCACAATGCTCTCTCTGAGATTGTTTAATGCAGACAGAATTTAGTCCCTCTTTTAAATTGTTTCCAAACCTGAACCAAAACTTGCCATGGTAAAAAGCAAGGGAATAAACAAACCCTCTGTGCCTGGCATTGTTCCATGTTCCTTTTATTATTTTGGGTGGTTTTGAAGTCATGATAATATGAATTAAGAGTTCAAAGTGGCAAACTAGCCACTGGGATATAAAGTCATAGGTTGAAGTCATGATAATATGAATTAAGAGTTCAAAGTGGCAAACTAGCCGCTGGGATATAAAGGATTATTATCGACAAGAAGATACTATGCCAGCTTACTGCATGTGGCTTTGCAGCTTGGATTACATATACTGATCTTACCTTTTGATATTCTTGACAGGATATTGCAAATGTTTCCTCCTAGGTTTTTAATATACTAGGATATCTTGTATATGATATTTTTTGTCTGCTCTTTATAAATCTCTGGAATGTGTTCTCTCACCTCAGGGGTTTGGATTGACATTTCAGCCAGGAGGGAGAAGTCACGGGAAGTCATTCGTTTCACAAGGGAGAAAACTCATTTCCTACTGTTTTAAATTTGTGAAACTGTTCTCAAGAAATATCCTGACTGACTCCCAATTTTTTTTCAGGCAGCAACAATTGCTTTCAGGCACGTCTGATCTCAGATTTGCATCTTCATCAGGATTTGAACCCAGATACCAAACCACTGCTGTGCAAAAGGAAGCTACTTTGCCCTTGGAGCTAATAGGCTGCTGTCCTGCAGCAGACTGATCACTAGAAGTAAACATGCTATTCACTCTGATCAATTGCACTTTACATATATCATCCTTTTAAATCTGTGAGTGCGTAGCTTTGAATGTATAAATGGCAATATTAAGACGTTAGCAATTTGTATAACTGAAAAGCACAGCTAGATTTCAAATTTTAATTCAACGTCCATGAGATGATTTTCACTATTGAAAAACCCCACCTCTTAAAATGAACAAACAATTCATTACTAAAGGCAGGTAAGTGACTGATAACATGCTAAATTAATAATAATGAAACCGATGTAGTCAATCTCTTTAGACATAAACCATTGTCCAGGTTTGAGACAAAAATTGAATTTAGCTGCACCTAATCTCTGTTAGGAGTTTAGAAAGCAAAGAGATCCACTCTCAACCTCGTGACTTAATGGGAAGATCTCCCTTACCCTTTTGGATCTTTGTTCTTTATGTAAATAATTCTAAATTGATTCTAACTTGATTTTCCTTTGTATATTTCATCTAATAGAGTGAACCTTGCCATCAAATGTTGTCACACTCTTACGTATTCATTTTAGAAACATTCTTGCTAATACCTTTGATGGTGATTTTGTGAGTGACCATAAACCACTCATTCATAACAGTGGTGCTGTTTTCTGTTCCTGCCTGTTGGCTCCTAGAAGTACTGGACACATTTTAAGCCTGAAGACTTTTGATGCAGCAATGCACATTTTGGAATGTTTTACACTAGCACCCTTAGTAGCATGAAAAATATGATCACATCCCTCACTTTGTAAGGTTTGATGAATCTTCTTACCTCTTATCAGCTTGATGTGAGGCTGATGGGAAATAAAGTGGAGATGTAACTGTGTGATGGGATGAATTAACTGGATGATGGGATCAATTCGTCTGGAAGGATGCATATGCAGCATGCTCAACAGAGCTTTGCTCCTCCTTTTTCAGGACACCAGGTAACACCATCACAAGTGTCATTGCATATAGTGTGAATGCTGCCAAACAACATCAGATCTACTCAGGATGTCTGGAGATAGTTCTGTCCCAGAAAATCTGTCCCAAGTGAAGTTCCTTAGCTTGCTATGTAAAAGTATGAATGAGTTTACAGTCTTGCTTTTTTTCCTACTTAAAAGATACGACTGGAAAATGTGTGATTAACAGGAGATATAATAGTAGTTTATAAACTTATGAATGACAGAAAGAGTAGGATCAGGAAATAATTATTCACTGCCTTGCTCAGTGCAAGAATAAAGGGTTGACCAGTAAAACAATCAGACCAAGAAAAGAGAAGTAATTTCCCAGGCAGCACTCAAGTGACATATGAATCTCTTTCCCACAGAATAAAGTACAAACAACCCCTTGTAAGGGACTGAACAGACTCAGAACATGTAAAACTGTGGCTGGCTGCTAAACATTGAAATCTCCATGTGACTTGTGCATTCAGGAGTCACCTGCCAGAAGGTGGGAGGAAGGAATACTGTGTTGCCTGTTTACTATATGCTTTATCAAAACAGTCATTCCTGTCTTTTGTTGGAGAAGGTTTGCTGCCTAGGTAGACCACTGGTCCATGAAACACTTGTATTTCCTAATATCTTTCATTTTGCATCATGTGAGGGTCTCATCCGTGCCAGGGACAAAGCAACCACAGTTTCTGACAGAGGTCTTCAGCATCTGATGATGGGAAGTGTAGGAAGTCCATGACCACTGAGCCATTATACTGTTAGGCTGTACGATGTATGGGTAAAGAGGCCGACCTTTCATCTCCATGACTGCAAAACATATGAAGACTACCTTAGTGCATAAAATACTCTTCATAAGAAGAATATAATCAGTGCATAAAAGAAATGAGGCTCAGGAAAATGAAACCCTAGTTCCTCAGTCACTGGAAGTTAAATCATAATCATTGCCATCAATTAGCAATACTTAAGAGCCTCAGTGATGAATCACCTTGTCAGTAGTTTTAGTGGTCTGAATGGTAAGAGATCTTAAATCTGAGCATCTTCACCCATTCTGCAGTTGTTCCTTCCAAGTTAGACTGGGCTGTAACCTCTGACAGTGTACCTTTGCTGTGGATTTACAGCAGCATTCTCTCTTCAGGGCCATAAATTCCAGGTATTTTAAGCAACAATCCATTAATTTTAAATTAAAGCAAAAGTATATAGACAAAATCATAAAAAACCAACAGAGAAGAAATCAGTGTTTGGGGATGAGCTGTTTACATCAGGAAAGAAAAGGTTCTGTGTATGTATATATGTATATTCATGTATCTTCTGTGTATATATGGAAAAATACACACACACATGCACACACAAATAAATTCGAATTGTTTAAGGAACTAGAGTGTAAAGAAATGATATTTTATCACACACCAAACTGCCAAACATGCCATAACCCTGTGAAAACCACTTACGCTTTAATAAAGCTGGAAGGAGTAAAACTGACAAAAGAATAAATTCCCTGTGCACTCTGACATCAGAATAAATTTCCTATGGAAATAGTGCTGGTTTTGACTTCAAAAGGGCCACTGACTAGAATGACTTTCAAGGTATCTGCACTTGGTTTGGTAGGGCAGTATATCTTGGCTTGAGGAAGGCTGGAGAGAATTTTTCCAGTGAGCCCTTAGCTGAGGGTAAGTAAACTAGAAAATTCTGTAGGAAAAGTGGGAAAACGTATGGAGAATTTTGGTTGGCAGGTGCCTGGGGTAAAATCTACACAGTTAAGAGCTATAATGGGTATTTATTCACACCTCAGTTTCAGAAGGGACAATTATACTTATTGAGTTCAATGCAGTTCATACCATGGATGATGAAAATGCACCATGTGCACCCCTGAACACCACAAGCCATAAGGCAGCCTCCTCAATGCACTGTAAGAAATTAATTTGAGACACTTATTTTAAAAGACCAAAACCAACATAAATAACAAAATGCCTAAGGAAGCAAGCAGGGGAGACTGAGGACATTGCTTTTGGACTTGCATTTGCAATAAGTGGAGATTTGTAAGGTGGAAAATGGCCAGATGCTCCTAGGATGTGGCTTTTGTCTTAGGGAAGAAGGTGACCCCTTCTTTCCATTTGGTCCTCAAAATTTGGTGTTCTTTGGTGTATTATATTTATTTGGGGTCATAATAATCTGATGAGAGGAATAAAGGACATCTTTAGTTAGAAAAGAATATTCTTCAAGCCATTAAACATTGACATCCCCATTAACCTAAACTCGCCTGACAGTCAGTGGAGCGATAATTAATATAATCCCTAGAGCTAATGATGAGAGTCATGACTTCCTAAGGTCTAACATAGGTCATAGGGCAGATGAATAAAGCCCTTAAAACACCTATTTCTCTCCATTTATTATAGAAGTAGTCAAGGGTGACAAGCTCAGCAGTAGATTTTACATTACAGGCGTCTAAACTTAAGTGAGATGAATCATACAATAAATGCCCTAACAGTGAGGATGCTTGTTATTCTTAAATGAAATAATTGGCCATGGAAAGGGTAAGAACCTGCCCATTGCTTGATACCTTGAAGAAAGAATTCATACAATAACCTACAGGCAATAAAGCAACAGACCCCTACTGTACCATCTACTAAGTTTCCTTGATCCCTGATTTTTATTACATTATCAAAGCAGGTGAGACAATATGTTGCCACTATAGGAGCCTTACATGCATTCTTCATATTTCCATCACTCTTGTGGTAACTCCCTCAACTGACCCAATGCTGACAAGACCTGAATAAATGGCATAATAGTGTCACTTCATACTTAGGTGAAGCAGCAGTAAAAAGGCATGAAGTCATGCTTACACTTGCAATCCTTTGTTCATCATCATCATGAGTCCTTGAACCTTTCTAGCACTCTGAAGATCTGAGTGGAGCTTATTGTGCTGTATGAGAGTGCAAGCTTCCTAAGAAATCTTGTGTGAATTAGCAGTCTTTAAAGTCTTATCTTCCTCTGCTCCACACATTCCCTGACACAGGTAGCAGAGCTGCAGGCAGTAAGAAGTAGTAACAAAGCAGATCACAGTATCACAGTATCACAGTATGTTAGAGATTGGAAGGGACCTCGAAAGATCATCTAGTCCAATCCCCCTGCCGGAGCAGGAACACCTAGATAATGTTACACAGGAATGCGTCCAGGCGGGTTTTGAATGTCTCCAGGGAAGGAGACTCCACAACCTCCCTGGGCAGCCTGTTCCAGTGTTCCGTCACCCTCACTGAGAAGAAGTTTCTTCTCAAGTTTAAGTGGAACCTCTTGTGTTCCAGTTTGTACCCATTACCCCTTGTCCTATCATTGTTTGCCACCGAGTAGAGCCTGGCTCCTTCCTCGTGACACTCCCCCTTTATATATTTATAGACACTGATAAGGTCACCCCTCAGTCTCCTCCAAACTATAGAGACCCAGCTCCCTCAGTCTTTCCTCATAAGGGAGATGCTCCACTCCCTTAATCATCTTCGTTGCCCTGCGCTGGACTCTCTCCAGCAGCTCCCTGTCCTTCTTGAACTGAGGGGCCCAGAGCTGGACACAATATTCCAGATGCGGTCTCACCAGGGCAGAGTAGAGGGGAAGGAGGACCTCTCTCGACCTACTAACCACCGCCCTTCTAATACACCCCAGGATGCCATTGGCCTTCTTAGCCACAAGGGCACAGTGTTGGCTCATGGTCATCCTGTCGTCCACTAGGACCCCCAGGTCCCTCTCCCCTACACTGCTCTCTAACAGGTCGTTCCCCAACCTATACTGGAACCTGGGGTTGTTCCTGCCCAGATGCAGGACTCTACACTTTCCCTTGTTATATTTCATCAAGTTACTCCCTGCCCAACTCTCCAGCCTGTCCAGGTCTCGCTGGATGGCAGCACAGCCTTCTGGCGTGTCAGCCACTCCTCCCAGCTTAGTGTCATCAGCAAACTTGCTGATAGTACACTCAATTCCCTCACCTAAATCATTGATGAATATATTAAATAATACCGGTCCCAGTACTGACCCTTGAGGCACTCCACTAGTTACAGGCCTCCAACTAGACTCAGCCCCATAGACTACAACTCTCTGGCTTCTCTCCTTCAGCCAGTTCGCAGTCCACCTCACTACCTGATCATCCAGTCCACACTTCCTCATTTTAGCCGTGAGGATGCTGTGGGAGACTGTGTCAAATGCTTTGCTGAGGTCAAGGTAGACCACATCCACCGCTCTGCCATCATCCATCCACCGTGTTATTTCCTCATAAAAGGCTAAGAGATTGGTCAAACATGATTTCCCCCTGGTGAAGCCATGTTGACTGCCCCTCATAACCTTCTTATCCTTGATATGCCTTAAGATGGTACCAAGGATAGATGTAAGTGTTGTCTTCACCAGAAATGCATGCATTAGTCCCTTTTCCGGATAAAAAATGCAGAGCCAGCACACCAGCACCTGCATGGCTCCCGAGTTCTCCACCTGCAGTATCATTTATACTCAATGAAACTCGAGTTTCATTGAGATTAAGAGCACTTCCAAAAGAGCAAACTAAAGGCATAAGGCAACCTTCAAGGAATTAATCAACACTTCTTTCATCAGCCCTTTTGCCTCCCTGTTTTCCTAGCTGCAGGTATTACCCCTCCATTCATCTGCCAGAGTTAGAATGCTCCCAGACCATGACAACTTAATTTTTCTGTAGAGCTGATATCATGAGTGGTGGCATAAAGTTTGGTTTTGACACAAGTCAGGATACAAACCTTCTATTTTTGCATCTGACAGATGAAGTTTTTGAACACTGCCAGGGATGGAGCATTTATCACTTCTCCAGGCAACCTGTGCCAGTGCCTCACCACCCTCACAATAACGAACTTCAGTTCCCACCTGTGCAAAGTGCAATGGAAATCTCCGTGTTTCCTCCCATAACATCTATCAGGTTGCTTGTAGCAGATGCCACAGGTTTTGCAGACAGTGGAAAAAAACCCGACTTCTGGAATTTGATTCAAAACTTGGTAAACTGTTACCTGAGTTGCACGGTTACTTTAAATTCCTCAGTTGCCCTTAAAATTTCAGATGTTAGGGAGTTAAAGAAATACATACTGGAAACAGATGACGATAACTGAATACTTCCTTTTCATTGTGAGTTTGTAGTTTCTGAGAGTTTTTTCGTCCATAACTATTTAAACAATTTTGGAAGTTAGAATCATAGAATCGTTAGGGTTGGAAAGGACCTTCAGATCATCCAGTTCCAGCCCCCCTACCGTGGGCAGGGACACCTCACGCTAAACCATGTCACCCAAGGCCTCGTCCAACCTGGTCTTGAGCACTGCCAGGGATGGAGCATTCACAACCTCCCTGGGCAACCCATTCCAGTGCCTCACCACCCTAACAGGAAAGAATTTCCTTCTTATATCCAACCTAAACTTCCCCTGTTTAAGTTTTAACCCGTTACCCCTTGTTCTGTCACTACAGTCCCTAAGGAACAGTCCCTCCTCAGCATCCCTATAGGCCCCCTTCAGATACTGGAAGGCTGCTATGTGGTCTCCACGCAGCTTCTCTTCCCCAGGCTGAACAGCCCCAACTTCCTCAGCCTGTCTTCATACAGGAGGTGCTCCAGTCCCTGATCATCCTTGTGGCCCTTCTCTGGACTTGTTCCAACAGTTCCACGTCCTTTTTATGTTGAGGACACCAGAACTGCACACAATGCTCCAGGTGAGGTCTCAATACTCCAGGTGAGCTCTCATATGAGTTCCATAGGAATCAGGAATATTGCTTCTGGCCATCCCCCACAAAGGTTCATACCATGACCAAATAGCACAACTGGATTATAGTGACAAACTAGATAGCCAAGCAGAACAACGGGTAACACCCAGTTCACAGTATGCTCCATGGTGAATCCACAGCTGTGGACTCTAGCTGATGATGATGTTCTCCAAGAATTTCCTAGAAGAACCCAAAGGTTGGCACTGGCCAGATCTGGTCCCACCGGGGAAGAGTTTTGAATAAGGCAAATATTCCTTAGATCTTTGGACACAACTGCATCACTGAGTTTGGGACCCGAGAACAGTTATGGGACCAGAGATGACTCCAAGACAAGGGCTGCAAATGTAGATATAACTCTCTAAGTCTAATGCTTATGGTTGGTATCTATAAACTCTCCTTTTAGTTATTTACCAAAAGAGAGAATATGCAGTGTTCGCTTCATAAAGGTTCTTCTGCAATACAAAGTCACAGATGCAGGGTGCATCTGAGTGGCTGTGAAAGAAATGAGTAACTCAAAGGATTCCTGCCCCTCATGCTTACCAGACAGAAGGCCTTTCTGAGACCCTTTTTACCTTTCATCATTCAGCTACCAATATTTCTATCACACATGGTTCCTCTCTATTTTCATCAGTGTTGTAATTCTGGCTTTACACTTGTAAATTAGGTCTGAATGGTTTTGTCTCTTTTCAAGAGGACGAACAATCCTGCTACTCTCTGCTACATACAGAACCTTTTAATGGTCTAGGGTTTTTCTATTTACTTTGAAAGAAGCAAATTCACACACACAAAGTGGGGCAGGGCAAGAAAATGTTGTGAAACTATCAGATAAATAAATAAGCTTGGACAAAATAGATATTCTGGAAAGAATGGAAAACATTATTGATGTAACTCAAAACCACAATTCACAGATACAGCAATCGCACAAAACAGACCTGAAAAGGGAGAAGGTCACCGATCAAAGCTTTATAAAATCAGCACTAAGGTGTACCTTGGAAAGGTTTTTCCTTCTCCTTCCCTGATCTCCCAGTGGAAGAATCTTAGAGTGAGAAGTAAACCTCAAGGAGCTCTCAGCTGAGTTATGCATTGTACATACAGTAATTAGGACTTTAAACTTTCTAACATAGCACCCAGCTGCCATTTGGTTTTCCTTTTGTCATATACAGCAACTTCGTTACATGCTCCTAATCTTTTTTCCCCTTTCTCTTCTACTAGAAAGCACTGTGCTATATTCAGTGACATAAAATAAGTGGCTGAGTGAAGACTGAAGAAATCAAAGAAACCTAAGGTTTCATTGAGGCAGGTTTCCACAGTTACTGAGATGCATTATGGTATTTCTGTGGTAGTGAGGTTTCTTCCCTCTTAGTTTTTCCCACTCAGATTTCCTCATCATTTACTAAAAGGCTGCATTTTCAATATTAATTAGGAAGCGAAGACTGTCAGAATGCCCCTACATCCTTTGATTCAGCGTACATTACAAGTCCAGGGTACAGTTTCCTGGTGCAGAATTCTGCTTGCTACAAGTTATATTCCCATAATTTTGAAAATCATTTATGCTCAGTCTGTAACTTTATTTCTGTAGAAGAATACAGATTTTCTAGAGAGATGCTTATTCAGTACGCTGGTAAAAGTAGTGAACTGAGGTTTTTTGCTCTTACAGAAATGTTGCAAGACTTGTTAGTATACAGAAAAGCACCTTCATATGAACAAGTCCTATTTCCCTCCTTCATGAAAATGTGTATTGCTCTGAGATAGTAAGTTAATTCTCTTGCTAAGCCCATGTTTGTTGGGAGAGCAGTGAGCAGGGAATGCAGTGGAGTCTGGCTTTAAGAACAGGCTTGAACACTTGCCTGTGTGGCTGTATTGACAGAAACAAAGCGGTTGGGTAACGTGTTGATGCTGCCTCTGAGGATGCCCAGAGAGAGACAGAAAAGTGAGGACTCATGCATCACTGTCCTCTGACTGGAAAACAAACCCTTACTTCAGAATCATTCAGCAATATCTGGTTTTGGTGGAGGTGACAGAAAGAATATGATTTCCTTTTATGGAGTCTCACAAATAGCTGTGGTCAAGATCACAGCAAGGACCAGGGCAGATCTCTGTATGGTATGTGTCCACATTCATCTTTACTGTGCTTAGACATCCAGCAGCTAACCAAATGTAACACTATGGTGAAGGAGGAGGGAAATCCTGCATTGCTGACTCTATGCCAGCAGTTGTTGCCTTCTCAGTCAAATGCAGTGGCTGCACACCGCTCTTGTTCTGAGGTGTTCAGGGGGTAGCAGAGCTCAGCTTTTGAGCTCAAGTCTGTTTTAGACCGTGACAAATTTGTTCCCTGAATCCATACTCTTTTTAATCTAAATGTCAGGTAGGAAATTAAAGCCCTGCTGAAACGGAGTGTATTACCAGCATTTTATTAGATCACAAACAATTTAATAACCAGATAGAAGGAGAAGGTCATTTTGTTGTCAGTCCAGCTTATCTCATAAATTAGACATCAGGTTTTGCACAAAAGCATCTCTCAGCAAATAAAATTATCTGGTTTGATGAAGGGCCTCTGTCCGTGGAAAACAGATAACAAGGATGAAAGAGGGAGCCCTGTAATAAAATTGTTATCCAGGAATGTATGAAAGGGGATGGGTTCTTTAAAAATACTTATCATGCATTTACCCTATTAACAGTAAGTAAATGCCAAAGTGGCAAAGGACACACCTTCCTGATGAATGAATGTGAAATAGTTTCAAGGTCAGTAAATAAAACGGATGGAGGATGAAATATTGATTGTAAATAGAGTAGCTCTTAGTGACCTCAGTGGCTGAAAAAGGAAGAAACCCAGAGCTTTATCTCTTCACTAGAAATATTTATGGCCCAGAAATGACAGCCTGAGTAGGAGCAGGGCAATGAGTGATGCGTACCAACATAGCATTGATTTCCATGTATCGTGAAGCAAATCTGTTTCTGGGATGGGGGAAACAAGTGACAAAGAAATAGTTTGGCTTGAGTAAATATTTTTCGGCAATATAAAGGTCTGGTGTTGCTCAGATTTGTCTGCCTGCAGAGAGGGATTTCTGTGCCCCTGCCTGTCTCAAGCTGTCTTCCTGGTTTTAGCCTTATTAGCATGAATTTAGCATAGTGCATTAAGTGTCTTGCTGCAACATGAGGGGAAGTTGTGGTAGTTTATCTTCTGAAGAGTGCTGCAGGACAAATGTGGCAGCAGCAGCAGAAGGAGACTTCCTACATGACAACTCACTTCTGCCACCCCTGAGTTGGAGAAACCACCATGGTGAGAATCAGAGTATCATGCTGAGTACCTTTTCCTTCTATGACAGTTAGCAGCTGAATTGCATCTCTTTTACCTGCATTATGTGACATTAATCTGTCCTCAAAACTTAGCCATGCAAATCTTCTTCCCCTTCTCAATGTGGGCCCAGGGATGCGGTGAGTCAATGACTTCCATAAAATGAAGAACTGGAACAAAGTTCTGCATAAAACGAATGTTTAAAATTGCTGCAACCCTACCATATAGTCCTGTCTGAACTCAGTAAGAAAACCAGTGATTGCTCTGGAAACTGTGTCCAACAGCCAGGCCTGGTCCATGTGAAAGAGCTCACAGCTCCCCTAGCAATACCTGTGCATCAGCCCATCCACCTCATTATTCTGCATCACGCAGAATTATTCTGATTAATGCTTCCTCTGGTGTGACTTTGCCTGCCTGAACTCAAGCTCTGAGAGGAAGCACCACACCTGGTAATCCTGGTAATCTAAACTGTATTTCTCCATGCAGTAAAAATGCCTCAGCCAATATTGTTCTATTAATGAACCGCCCCTATTCCCTCTTCTAATTCTGCAGTTTATGGCTGACAAGCCCAGCTTAGTGACCACCTGAAACAGATAAAACAGACACACAGAGTGGAAGAACTGTTTAGGAAAAAGCTGGAGAAGATTTTCCAGTGGGTGGATATCATCAGTGCGTAATTATGTCCTTTTGGCTTGTGCAGTCCAATGGAAGAGAGAAAAGTATTCTTGGTAAGTGGGTTAACTTTCTGGTTGTGAGACATAAAACAGCAGAAAATATTATTGAGAGAGAGAGGGAGGAAAAGAGATAGGGGAAAGAGTATTTTCTTATTCTGGTCTTGATAAAGGCATAAATACTGCTTAGTGAAGAAACAGGAATACTTAACTGAAATCTTCTTCTTGGGGCAGTGGACTTACATTTTGTGTCCTGGCTGACAGGAGCTGGCCCTACAGCTAGAATTGGGTTTCTAATGGGATCCCAGTGTTATTGACCCAATGTCATCCAATTTTTGTGCTGCTAATAAACTACAGCCTTGTTCCTAATAATAGCTTAGACTGTGATGCATGGACTGATGTGGTGCAAAATACTAGGTCATTTGTTCACAAAATATAGGATCTCTTCATGTGGATGCCATTAGACAAGGACAGGCTTTTTATTGCAAAATGCAAAGGGATATGCATTCCCAGGACGTGAAATGGCTGGCCATCTTAACAAGGAAGTAAAGCCATGTCTCAAGAGAGATTTATGGGCCACTCAAGGTTAAAAAGAAGAAAAGCTCACAGCATGGTATTTCAGCAGAACGTTTAATCCTGTGCTTGGATTTATTTACTGTCTTTGTATCTATTATTTTAGCATTGGTGTCAGCAAGGCTGTAGACTTTCACAAGATCCTACAAACCTATTGCTGATGAAGTGTGTGGTTAACCAAATGACTTGTAAGAGGAAAATTTTGTTCCCGATCGGATTTTGTGGCCAGAAGGTAACACTGCCCATGGGTTTATTCAAAAAGGTTTGCTGAGCTGGGTTAGAAATAGGACTTGACCTGTACACTATGAAACCGCAGACACTCGGATGCCACAAGAATTCTGGAGTGCCAGCCATTTATAAAGGATGTGCAAACCACAGAGAAGGTGCAATGTATTTCTCTCAAAGTGAAGGTCTTCATGTACCAGTTAGCTTATTGCAAAGATGGTGAGAATTGACTTGATGGTACTGGGGAGAAAGAACAGGCTTTACAGGGCTATTTAATCCAGTGGTAAATTCCACTTCAAATCAGGTACCAATATTGAAGTCCTTAAAGTCTGAGATAACTTTAGTCCATTAAGCAATTAGGTCATTTCTCTGAGTCCATGACAAGGTCCAGCATCTGTCCTAGCGTAATATTGGGAAAGACTGCATTCTGACCAGCTCCAAGAGGCATCTAATTAAAGGCTAACCAAAGTAATACTGATGAAAGATTTTAGTTTGTTCTACAACTTTTGGTAGCACTTTGACTTTAGCATGATGCTCCACTAGTGGAGCTGCTTAATTACCAAGACTTATTGCTGCATATATTTGATGGAAACAGAAGGCAGAACTTCTGCTAGATTTACAAAATACTCCTTCACTGTTGTTGAAAGAAAAATACAGAAAACCATGCAGAAAATACAGACAGATGATATTTAATAAAATAGCCTTTTCAGAGACCTGAATATCAATTACTGTGGAAGCAATGGTTAAAAGGATAAACAATTCAATTCATCTCAATCTGTGCACTTAGGCAGAGCTATATCCCTGTCGTTATTTACCTGCTCAGATTTATCTTCTTATTTGCTTTCTTATTGATACATATATCTCTATTGTGTTTCTAAAGCCTTTGGCATCCTGTGATCTGAGTGCTTAGCTTCTGGTTCTGGGGTCATCCTGTATAAGGGGAGACAGAGAGGCTCTGGAGGTGATGGCTGAGAGGTAAAGCTCAATGGTGCCAATGGAGATGAACCTTGCAGAGGTAGCTCTGAGAGTTTTTTAAGCTTAGGATACACAGGACAAAAAGAGGGTGTGAATACTGGGTCACTGTGTTCAGTCTTTTCTGTGGCAGACAAAACACAGAAACCCACCCAAAACTGAGCAAGCTCTAGCAAAGACCTGGAAGTTTGGGGCTGGAAATGTATGGGGAAGCCTTGTTTTAATACTGAAAAATGTGTCCATCCTGTGGAGTGTTCTCTGGCTAGATCTTTATTTTTGTTTATCTCCATTTTATTATAATCTCATTTGTGTACTTATGCATCTATTTATTCATTTGGTTTGTTTTTTTTCTGAGACAACTGTATTCTCCTTTGATCTCATGATTTTCTTTTGTTTAAATCACTCTTTTCCACTTCAGAAAGCAACCATTTACCTCCCACAAGTCCAGCACAAGGAGGAGAGGAGTTTCTTGCTATGCCTATTTGTTTAAACAAGGTTCTTGTTTAACTGAAGAGGCTCTGCTGTTTTGTGAATGGTGTGAGTAGATGAAGCCATCAGGTATCTCAGAGGTGTTTTGTACCTGAAAAAGTACTATATACAGTTAGTGAGGTCCTTAGCTCACATTGTTATGTCAGGCTATCGCATTGACCTTCAAAATAAGAGTTTTGTGTGTGTGTCTCAGAAGCTAACCAAAAGAAGGCCTAAATTCTTTATAAAAGCTTTATTGTTGTTATTGCCTGCTGCAGCTTCTCCCTTGAGGCTCCCTTTATCACTCAACACAGGCAGCGGATTAATTCACTCCTAAATGCAAAATTTGATGACATTATTTTCTTCATAAATCAAGACACAATCAGGGGATTTTTTTTTCTGGGGACAATAGCTCTCAGCCCTGACTTTACAAAGCTTTAGTTAAGAAAGGTTTCCAGCTAGAGTTGTCTCTGTCCCCAACATCTTTCAGTTGCTGGGAGGCAGCGCCGGTGCAATGCTGCGTATGACAGTTCCTCCACAGCTGGTTTTAGGGTGAGAAACGAGAACAGATGGAACAGCTGTGGCAGAAACAATCTCCAGGGTGGAAACTCTTGTCATCTTACTGTGAGCCGATGAACTAAAGCCGGTGTCTGTGTCAGATTTTCCTCTCCTTCTACAAGTATAATCAAGCAGGGGACATTAAACATGCAATTTTCCAAGGCAACTGCAGAAAATAGCAAACAAATAGAGTGATAGATTCAGGTTCTGTGTTAAATATCAGTTTTAGGTAGACTCTTAGCATGTATATTTGAGAGGACTATGTAGATTTATACAGATGTCCTCAAGCAACTTGGAGCCTCAGCTTTATTGTTACATGTTCCTCCTCTTTTGTACAAAGTAGAGCCACATAAATGCTTTGTGGAGCATGAATGCTTTATAAGACCAAATCCTCTTGCCTTCTGAAATATCATGTTTGATAAAACAGAGATAATGGACAAGTTTTGAATAACTCCAATCTTTAACTATGATTGTTCTGTAGAGTGTATACTCCTTCACAAACTGGTTCAGCAGCAATGACAAGCACAGCTGGGGAATACCATAGTAATTGCCTGTCTCCATGTGAGGAGGATTGTGTTAGCAACATCACAACCCTTACCCAGAAGCAGAATTTTGCCCACAGCAAGGAATTATCCAGCCTTCCAGTCTGCAAAAGTCAATAAACCCAAGCATGGTTTCACAATTACATTGTTTATGGTAAACTCCATTAATTTCCCATGTACTTTCATCCTACCACATATAAAAGATGCTATACAGATGTATTATTGTAGGAGAGCTAAGCTAACATCCTCATTATCATATGGCAATTTCTACTGCTCTTTGTTTCTTCTAATAGACACCGATTTCCCATTCTTTCCTGGGTTATGAGTGCTTGAAGATCTGAAAAGTAGAAGAGATGTAGCCAAACAGCAAAAAAAACCCAAACACTATTCTCTTTACCTGGGCTGGTGTCTCATGAGGGCACGCTACTGCTGAGCCAGAATGATGGATATCAAAACGGGGTGCTGGCAATTGCCTGTCAGAGCAGATTGCATTTGGTTGCTACAAGAAAAGCTGCACTTTGGGAAGATTTTTTTGGCACTGTGGTTTAGCAGCCAGCTGGATTTATATCATGATACCATATATATACCATGATTGGTAATGATTTGTCTTATTAAGTAAATTATGATTGAAACTAGATGATCTTAAGGTCCTTTCCAACCATAACTATTCTATTATTCTATGATTCTATGATGGTGAAAGAGATGATTTCTGCTGTAAATGAGGGATGGAAGGGGCCCTTGGCTAGTGTTGGATAACCACCCCAACCATCCCTGGATTATGCTGCGCTGCAACTAACCCAGCTGCCAAAACTCATATGAGTTCATAAGTTCACATGCTGTATATGAGGCTGAAGAACAACTGGTATAAAGACAAACCAGGGATAAAGAAACATCACAGCAATTTCAGAACTAAGCAGCAAATGGAGGGATTAACACCACTACAAACCAAAAAAAGAGGAAGTACCTACAATTATAAAACATTCTAATTTTTTCTGATTCTTGGAGGAGTTTAAATGTTTCCTTCTGGATATAATTACTGCTTTCTGAATAGACAGAGTTAAGGAAGGTTGTTACAGAGAGGGATCTGGTGCCATAAAAAGGAACAAAGTCAACCCTCTAAATGAAATAATTTTTACAAGCACATTGCAAAGAGGTAGAAGAAAAGATGCAACAGAATGAGCATTGCCTAGAATATCACTGAAGGCACAAGCAAAATGTCTGGGATATGCTCTTAAGTGCAAAGCAATTATCATTGATTTTATGTTTCAATTATCTCAGACTCATTTGCTCCCTTATGCCTTTAAAATAAATATAACTGAGTCTCCTTTGGGATTTTATGCATCTTGAGATCAGCTAATGCCTTTGACAAGCCTTTTGCCTTCAAAACCACTAACATGAGCAAAACTCAAAGACCCGAAGAGGGGAAAATTAATTTTGTTAGAAAAACTAGTCGAAGAACATAACCCCATCACTCGCAAAAATAAGCAATTTGGTAATGAAATGAATTGATAGTCTATGGAAATTAAAACAGCAATACAGGTTAAAATTTAACCACCTTCTGCATATGCTGCAAGGGGCATTTCTGTAGAAGGATTTAGATGAGCTGGTAGAACAGTACTGAGGCAATGATGGTAAGAAAGCAAGCATCTTGCAGAGGTGCTAATGGAAAAAATCTGATTCAAACTTTCAGGTTCTGTTAGTGCCCTGAATAAGCCAAACCACTGGATAATCATGTTCTTGGTTGCTGAAATCAAACGTGGGCCCAGCTCTTGTGTTGCATCACCTTGTTTGTCAAAGGGGCAACCTGTGTTTGTGTTTAATTAGTTTGTGAGAAAAAGGAGACTGACTCTCTAAACCACAGGAGTTTTCCAAGCAGCAAACTTATGAGATGTTGTCTCTGAGTGGGCAAAAGATTCTCTTGTGTTAAAAACTCATTCCATGGCAGGAATGAAGAGCTGATGCCTTTCTTGAATGCCTTGAGAAGATATTACAGACCTAAGCCTGCTTTCTGGCTTTTAAATCTGCCCATGCACAGCAGGACACTGACTCTAGCTTTCATAACTTGGAGTCAAGGGTTGGATGGAAGCTGCATCCTATCAGAAAAAGGAAGATGAAAAATAAATAGTAACTAATATTGCTAGTCATAGGGGCAAGAGTTGTTTGGACTAATCTGGGGTACTGGAAAATCTTCTCCTATTACAAGTATTGCTGTAAATAGTTGTATTTACAAGTATAATATTGGTGTAAATGATAGAAACAAAGCTCCTTCTCCAGAGTTCTGAGTTATTCTCTGGTAATGTTTCTCCTTCTGCTTGCAGAAGGATGATGTCTTTGGAAGTCTGGAATTGAACTAATGATACAACAAGTGCATCCACCTGACAAAGGACGCACAAGTGGCTTGCTTTCTCAGGCTCCTTTAGAGAAAGAAAGATAAGCAAAGAGGAGGAAAGCAATTCTTTCCATTCCCATGACATTCTACTGTAAAATGTCAGCCGCTGCAAGTGGGTTCATTGGGGCAGACATAATATATTTGGGACAAATTTTGGCAAAATCTTCAAGATTTCCTACCTTAAATGAAACACACATACATGTAAGGAGGAGTTAATTCTTACAGTTCAGAAGAAGTTATGTTCTTACCCTATTTTTATCCCACCAAAAGAGATAACTGAGTGGGAAATGCATACGCAATAGGTGGCAACAAAAGGGCTTTTGTTTCGAGTGCTTATTTGGAGTTTAAGTGAGTTGGGTTCTTGTCTGAGATCTACGTCTTGGACCTACTTGGTTTCTTCTTTGGAAAAGCAGGTATTCCTCAATTTCTCATCTTGTTATCTCTTTCTTCACTCAAATTGTGAAAGATGTACTCCGCTTATAAATTATGAATCACAGCTTGAGTGATTTAAGGACAGACTTTGATGTTTGTAACATGTATGATTGTTACGGCTCAGGCATGGTAATGGGATTCCAGTCTTTCCCTTCCAGCATTGTTTAAATAACTAGAAAGAAACCTTCACATTTTTGTGTTGTTTGAGACAACTTCATAGAAACAAGATAGATAAAAAACTGGTACAACAATAGTAAATAAACAGAGGGAAAAAAAATACCTTGTTTTTTCACCCTTGTTTTATTAAAAAGAAACTGATGTGTGTATACTTCCAGATGAACATTTTCCAAAACCTTTCTGTTAGTAAGGCTGCTTTTTAAATGTTTTTGTGCTCTGGCCCCAAGCAACAAAGTACTTTGTGAGACTTAAGTATGTTCTTAAAGTTAAGTGCGCCTTAAATGTAATTTTGCTCAAAGGAGATGAAATAAGCTTGTGCTCGTTTGCTGAGTTGGATTGGATCCTTGAGTATCCATAGAGAAGCATAAAGTAAAAATGTCATTTTTTACACAGTGAAAAATGATTAACAACTGGGAGAAGGGTAAGGGTAGGAGAGAGGATCTGTTGTAAATTATAAGTATAAAAGAAACAACATTGCTTTAAAACATTGGACTCTAAGGCATTTCCAGCTTCTATGTTTCTAAGAATCTAAAAAGGGAAAAGCCTACTTTAAAAACCACAGAAGCAGAAAGAGGAAAAAAAAAAAAAGGAAAATAAAGATCTCCTTTTGGATTATTAATGTTGGTAGGATAAAAAAGTGCTTGGAGACATGATTTGAAAAGCTATTTCATTACCTGCACTGCAATCCAATCCGTGTTCTTATTTATGTGGACTTGAAAGAAGCTGACAGATTCAAAGCAATATTAGAATGCAACAACACTCCAATTAGCCTTGACAGCATTAGTAACAATGATGTGCCACCTGTATCTGCAAAATGTTTCAATATCTTAGATTAAGTTAATTAAAATTAATCAGCAGTACAGTAAGGAGAACAAAAGCTGAGAGATATGATGGATTCGTGCACTCATAGACTTTGCCTGATGTTAGGGAACAAAACATGCATCTACATATATATAAAGTGATCCAAGCCAATTAAAAGAAAGTAAAATGCTGGGGGGGGGGGGGGGGGGGGGGGGGTGTCACTTTTTTAAATAGTATATATATATAGAAATATGCACAAAGTGCAAGAATTGTGTTAATTTCTTCCATGTGGTATCCCCAAGGAGCTGACTGTAATATCTATCCATCCACCTGCAATAAAGATAAATATCCAGGAAAGAGAAAGCATTTGTCTGTGTCATCATGTAATTAACATCAACCATGGATAGGGAAATAGCTTGCCTTGTTTTCCAGACTTTTAATGGGCTATATGTTTTGAATAGAGATTTTCTGTCACAGCTTTCTATATGGCTGAAATCTGTCATTTCCATTTTACATATTCTCTCTCTTTCATTCACACAGAAGATGGAATCATAGAATCAACCAGGTTGGAAAGGACCTTTAAGATCATCAAGTCCAGCCTTTCCCCATCATTGCCAAGTTCATCACTAAATCATCTCACTAAGGGACTTCTCTTCATGTTCCTGAGCACTTCCAGGGATGGTAACCCCACCACTGCCCTGGGCAGCCTGTTCCAATGCCTGAGCACCCTTTGGGGAAGGGATTGCTCCTCATCTCCAATCTAAACCTCCCCCAGTGCAGCTTAAGGACATTTCCTCTTGTCCCATCACTTGTTACTTGGGAGCAGAGACCAACCCCACCTCAATACAACCTCCTTTCAGGAAGTTGTAGACAGCGATCAGGTCCCCCCCTGAGCCTTTTCTTCTCCAGACTGAACCCCCCAGGTCCCTCAGTCGTTCCTCATCACACCTGTGCTCCAGGCTCTGCACCAGCTCTGCTGCCCTCCTCTGGGCCCAAACCAGAGAATACAATCTTTTTTTCTGCCTGTCTACAATAGAGTAGTGGTATTAGGAAAACCACAGCAGTTATCTGAATTCATGGTGGGCAGTAGAAAGATCAAAGGGTCTATAGGTGTCTCCCAATTGATAGGAAGATGAATGCATAAGCAGATTATACCAATTTCACTACTGACTATTTTGGGGCTTGAATCCCTTCTGCAAACATCACCTGTCTGAGCATATTTTCTAAATCACCTCTAGAGGGAGAAGGAGCAGGGTAGACACAAGTCCTGTCATTGGCAGAAATCCTATTTTCAGCGCTAGAAAAATGCCTCACCACCTCATAGTTAAAGCTAGAGAGAAGATTATCTTCCATTTTCAACTTAAACTCCTGTTGCTAGCACTGATTCAGTTAAGTTGTCAAACATCTGAGGAACAAAGAGCTGGAAAGGTCATGTATTCTTCCCTTTGCTATCAGAAACATCCCATGTGGGAAGTTACTTAAAAAAGGCAAGATTTCTTTACCACCACTGTTTCCTTCCCCTCATGTTTCCTTGAAGCCTGAGTGACTTTGTCCAATTTCCAGGTATAACTAGAAGTCTGGAGAGCATACAAAAGCAGACATGACAGTGAAGCCCACGAATTACACGATGCTGACTGTGGTGATGAAGGTTGGTGACTGTTTATCTCACGTTACCTGTGACTGATTTGATTAGTGGTGCGAGGAACAGGAGGATGGTCAGTAAAGCACAGCAACATGGTGTAGATGTTGTGCAGTCTTTTCCTGGTCAACATGACAAGACATAGGCTGGACTCTGCTCCTGCATTTTGAAAGTACCTGTCTGACTTGAAGCATTTATTTCAGTGCCTTTTGTCAAATCAATGCAATAGAGACACATTATCCTTCCCCACCAATGTGAATACATACAGGTATGGATCTGTGGGAAGGCGATGCTATCATGGTCCCCACATGTTCCTCAGTATTGAGACACAGCTTGCTTATTGATGGGATTGTATTCTGCCACATGGGGACATAGTTGTCCTCATTTTACATGTGGAAGTTCCTAGACACAACAGCTACATGACTTGATGTCGTGGTTTAAGTGCAGCAGTAAATCAGCCCGACCGACAAGCGGTCTACCCTTCCTGGTAACTCCCCTAGTTTATATACTGGGCATGACGTGCTGTGGTGTGGAATACCTCTTTGTTTAGTTTGGGTCAGGTGTCCTGTCTCTGCTTCTTCCTGGTTTCCCCTCCTCCCTGGCGGGGCATGAGACTCACAGAGTCCTTGGTCAGACTAAGCATGACTGAGCAGCAACTAAAAGCATCGGTGTTATCAGCGCTGTTCCCAGCCCGAAATTCAAAACCACAGCACTGCACCAGCTACTAAGAAGGAGAAAAATGACTGCTGCTGCTGAACCCAGGACACTTGATTAAAGTTACCAATGAAGCTGGAGCCCAGCGTATGTAGTTGAAACTGGATATTTTAAATCCTTGTTAAGTCAAGACATTAGTCATAATGTGAAAATCCAAGGCCAGAAAAGACCAATGAGTGACTGAAATAGAGAAATTAAAATTGCAGTAACTTTTTTATTGGTTTATGATCATTCTCTTTCTTCTGCTCTCATTTTTACTTCTTTTAAGAAACTGCACACGAACTTCACTTCAGTCTATTTTAAGCACCCATATGTGTGCAAGCAGTGTGGGCGCTAAGGTCAGCAGAGAAACCTTTCAAAGCTGACACAGTGAACTCTAATGGGGCCATAAGAAGCCGCTTACTTCTCCTGCTCATATAGAGCGTGCTTAGTAAAATTTGACACATGTTATGAAGCTCTAATTCATTTAGGCATTGGTCAAGGGATAACTTCCAGCATGTAGAGAAATTAGACTTCAGAAATAGGACAAGGATATAAAATGAAAACAGCACAGGGGAAAGGGTATTAATGCATGTATGCGTGGAAGTGGATATTGCTTAATCAGGGTGAAGATGAGCAGATACATACCAAGCATCCTATTGGCCTGGAGGAACAACAATACTCTCTAACCTGGACTGATTTTAACAGAAAGAGAGACAAAAATACCAATATGTGTTTTAATAAGCCTTATGAAAGATCTTCTTGGAGCTTCATTCCTCAGTATGCTTTTCCACAGATAGATTCAGATGTTGGGGTATCACTTGTTTGTGTCTGAACAGCGATATGTTTCTGAGCTAAAAATGAAACACTGAGCAGATGCTGATTTGAAGTGACACGTTCCTAAAAGCAGGCACGTTGGATGCTGTCAACAGTCAATAAACACATGCAAACAAGAAAGACAAAAAAGAAGAAAAGAGAGTAATTAGATATAACACCCCTTGAAAGGATATTAATGGCCAGGATTAATTTAACAGATGCTATTAACCCCACACACCAAATTCTCATTTCCTATTTACAGGTGGAGAAAGTAAGACACAAGTCAGTGTTACCACATGCCTCATTGGGGGAACTGTTTTGAGTATGCCTTCAACCCCCTCCTCTGTATACCTGTGCTTCTGCAGAGCTTTTCTTGCTGCAGAAGGCAACTTCTCTTCCGTTGAGCAGTTTCAAGACTTATGGTGCCCTGGGGGTTGCAAGCCTGTGATTGATGGATGCCAAGCAGTAAGAGACAAGACACTGGCTTCTAAAAGTCAACTACAGCCCATCACAGAGATAGAAATAGGACAAAAATGGAAAGAATAAAACAGGGAATGATTGTTAATGTTCTTCTTCTTCCTGCTGGGTTTTCTTCTCATCCCCATCCTGATGGGGTGACATTGCTTTGGAGAAAAGACCTCTCCTTCTCCCACTGAGCAGTGAACTCTACAGGGGGGTAGAGCTACTCAAGACCTGGTCACAGAGCATCCAGAACTAGGTTATAAAACCAGCAAACTAAGGCGGATAGGGCACAAAAGCCATAATCTTCTAAATGTGAGACTTTGGAAGAGTTAAAATATCACAGGCACAAATAAACAGTAGGTCCCCAATGCAGTCATCAGAAATGTAATGAAAGCAGCTTGTTTGTCAAAGAATTATACTGTAGATACCTAAGGGGAAAACTGAAAGGTGAGCTGAAGCTCTGCTGCACTTTCTCTGTATATTTTCACTAAGTTTGCTGATAATGTAATTTCAAACTGAGATGCCTTCCTCTAACCTCCATGTAAACTTACAATGATTTTTTTTTTTCCAGGAGCTACCATTACTTATTTGTAAAGATTAGCTATCCCCTATTAAAGAATAAGTCCTCTATTTAGCAATTTTCTGTGTTTTCTTATCTTCACAGTGCAATTTTTGACAGTGCACCTTCAAGGATGTAAACATTTCTATGAGCTTCAGTGTTATTTTAAAATCTATTTCTATTGTTATTCTAAATTCTTCCATTCTTTGTCTATGTCTTAGCCGGTAGGAGAGGAACACTGATTAACCTGAAGTTTATTTGTTATATCTCACTGCTGTAGGTACAGAGCAGTTTTGCTTTTCTTTATTTGTGCTTTTTTGTTTAATTGCTTTAACACTGTTAGCGTTTTGTGTCCTTATGTCATCTTCTAATGATACCAGGGAAAATTAATTGCGTTTACTTCTTTGAAGGAGGATTTTTATGTAATTTAAAACAATTGCCATCAATGACTGAATGATTTTCTTAACTTCTTAGATCTCCCTTCTTTAGCTGCAAATTTAATTCCAGTATGTTGAATTATTCTCCAAGAAAAGAGAAAGATCAGAACTGGTAGATTAGGTTTGAAAACAAAGGTGACATTTTCTACAAGCTGGTAGGAAATTATCACTAATTTCTTTTTCATTCCTTGTCAAAAGCAAAACCTCTAAAGAAAAACATCAATGTTTTGGAAAAAGAATACTAATATGTGAGATAAATACATAGTGGGAATGCCTTAAGATCAGACATGCTTTTCTGTTTAATTAACTATTCACTTTCATCAGTACTTGCTCATTCAGAAACATTTTTTTTCTTCAGTGGGTATAGACTAAGCAGTTTTGTAGTTTTCTTTAACAACAGCACACATCACACCTCGAAGGACTGCACAGGTTCTGACTGGTCCATCATAGTTGATCATTCTCTACTCCTGTAAGTAAATGCTCCTTCTCTCTACCCACAGCAAAAGTCACATACCAGTTCAGAGTCCATGATTAAATATAACGTGCAATTATTGAAATTCCATTACAAACAGAGGTGGCATATCCTGGTATATCCCCAGATGATGGTCCTGCAGCTTGAGTCCAGCTCAGCTTCGCAGTAAGTGGAATGTTACAATATCAAGCAACTATCTATTAATATCACCAAAGGATAGAGAAGTTATCCTCTACAGCATGTGTATTAAGTAATCTACATATGATTGAAAGCTGGGAGGGTGTAATTTCTGGTTTTGAATTGAAACTAATTAAAAAGAAAGTAATCTCTGTCATTAAGGAAAACCATTGTATTGCCATGTATTCTGTTTCGTAAAATCATAGAATCCCAGGCTGGAAGGCACCTCAAGGATCATCTGGTCCAACCTTTCTTGGGAAAGCATGACCTAGACTAGATGTCTCAGCACCATGTCCAGCCGAATCTTTAAAGTATCTAACACTGGCGAATCTACCAATTATCTAGGGAGATTATTCCAATGGTTAATGGCTCTCACTGTGAAAAATTTTCCTTTATTGTCCAACTGGAATATCTCATCACCCTGCATCTTTTCCATGTGACTCCTTGTAAAAAGAGAGTCTCTGTCTTTTTTGTAGCCACCTTTAAATCCTGAACATAGTGACAAGGTGTCCATTGAGCTTTCTTTTCTAAAGGCTGAACAAACCCAGCTCTCTCAGCCTTTCGCCAGCAGATTCCCAGTCCTCGGATCGTCTTTGCAGCCCTTCTCTTGTCCTTCTCTAGCCTGTCCACATCTTTTTCATATAGCAGAGACCAAAACTGAGCACATTACTCCAGGTGTGGCCTGACTAGTGCTGAGTGGGACAATGACATTTATCACTTGTTTAACACAAGCTAGAATAAAGAGTCACCATGTTGAAGGTTTCAAGGGAGTGGAAAGCTCTGACAGAATTGACTGAGAACAAAACTTTCCATCTTAGAGCCATTTGCTTTCTGCTATGAACTTCAGAGAAGCTGTAGTCCTGGGCAGTCATTCTCCCTTCAAGCTTTATATCCTGGACAAACTAGAACTCCATGAATCATTATCTTCAATGGGCTCTGCCCAAACCTTTGTGGCATATTTGAGGAGACATTTCAACTTTCCCAATGGAAGATTTTGTCAAAAATCACTCTTTCCTTTAGAACATTTCTATTTCAATGGAACATTTTTTTCAGTGGGGAGATTCCGGCATTTTCCAGCAGGCTGTAGCAGCTACTGCAGTAATGGCCAGTGCCTCAGGTTCAGGGCAACATGAAGTCAAAGGTGATTTTGTGATGATCATCACAAAAGAAGACTCGTTCCATGACAGAAGGAGCCTCAAGTCTGATGTTCAGACTAATGCCTCAAATTCTTCTGTAAAATATTTAGCTTTCCATTTACTCATTCCACATGCGTTTTAGGAGGCAAACTGGGGGCAGAAGTAGAATACACCATAAGAAGGAGAGGAGGTGAAGTCAGGAGACACAGAGTGAGGAGAGCAGGGTTATACTACTTGGAAGCAAAGAGTAAGTGAATCGAAAGAAATGGCATTAAGCATGGATTAATTAATGGCAATAACAGAGAAAAAGAGCTTACAGGCTAAATCCTCTTCTCTGTGCATGTCACTGTTCTGCTGCTGCAGAGGGCAGAGATGTCATTATTTCCTCCTGGTGCCTGTTCACTTCCTTTTTAAAGTTGTCTCCAACTTTTTCAGCTGAAGGGATGAGCAGTATTGGGCAGAGATGAGACTGCAGCATTCATTCAGCAGCAGCTCTAGTGGCTCAGCTCTTTCTTTCCTCCACACAACCACCACCACATCCAAAGGAGTGATAGAAAAAGGTAAGCAAAGTTATAGATATGAGAGATCACATAAGAGCTTCCAGTGTCCCTCTAGTGCAAATCCTTTTCTGCTGCATTGATTTAAGCCTATTATATTAATTAGGATTCAGTGGAATGACCAAAAAAAGAAAGAAAAAGTTGCTCCAAACTAAAGGTTGCAGCAACTGAAGGATGCTCCAGCTTCTAAGCCAGCTGCAAGGTGGAAATATCTCTGGTTCCTTGCCTTGCACAGTCTGCTGTGGCTGTAAGGATGGGTTTCTTCCACTCCTTCCCTAACCTGAAGTGTTCTGCCTTCTTAAACATGGCAGTTGGATGTATGGCTGCGAAACTGCTGTTCACCCCTGCAGTATGTCTCCTCAGCCCAGGCACACTGAGTCCACGTGTGCACTTTTCCATGCATATCTGGATATGAAAATTCATTTTGGTGAATGTCTGTTTTGTTGGATGAGCAGGGAACTGTTATTAAGGGTGCTGAGAGACATGTGCAAGCCAGCTTTAGTCTCACATTAGTCTGTTTACGCTTTTCTTCAGTATGCTTTTCTTGGTGATGCTCATGGAGAAACTAGTGGTTGATCTTCCTTTTTCATCCAAGGGATAACAATAACTCATGGAAGAAATCTCTGCTAAACAATGCTGGCCAGCCTACAGATGAGAAACAAAACTTGACCCTGAAGAGGCCAAATTGAAGCTATATGGACCCCAGTCCAACAAAACCTCTAAGTTCAGACTTTATGCGAAGAGTAAGACAAAAGCGCTGTATTTAAATAGCATTTCAATACATTCAAATACATAAAATCCCATTTAAATACATAAAAACATTTCACTGATGGTTAGAATGGTTTAAAACTGGATTTTTAGACTGTAAATTAAGGGTTTTTTTCAAATCTGGGACTATAAAATTTTATAAAGAGGATGGAAGGAGTAACACAATTAGATCTTTTGAGGACCGAAGGCCACGCAGTGCCATTAAACTACTAGCTCAACACCTAATCTTACAATAGCCAGTCATGTAACTTTGCTTGCATCAATTACATGCATATTAATGCCTATATTCGTATCTACATTAGATATTTATAAGTGGTATAACTATGTGTACTACGCTATATAAAGAGTGAAAGCTATTTATACCTAATGCAGTTGTGAGAATTCATATTAATAAATATCTTATTATATAAAGAGTTACTTTATTCTTGATATGCTGCATACACAGTTCATTTCACTGAAGTTTAGCTAGAGTGTGATACATTTTTCATTCTAAAAAGCAGTTCTACTAATGTTGAATCAGGGACTGTTCATTATAAAGTAGTCAGTAGAGCTATAACTGTTTATTGCATTTATGGTATTGTGGTTCATAAAATAAAATAATAAAAAAAGTTTAGTTAAACCTGAGTCTGGATACTGTTTAGAAATTAGGGTAGTCATTCCACTTGAATTTTTAAAATCCCTGAGAATGTTTATTCTGGATCAGAGCTGTAACTGGGACTCCCGTTACCTCCCTTTTGCTATTGAAAAGTTGGGTGTCTCCCTATCTACACACTTTCAGTACAGAGAAACAAAAACACAGACATGTCCAGAGCTGAAAATATGACCGCTGGCTTGTAGAGCTACATGAGATGAGGTATCTTAGAATTGTATGATTCTATGATTCTGTGATTCTATGATTAGAGAGCTAAATTGAGGTCAGAAATATCCTGCCCAAAAATCAGCAAAAAAAAACCAAACCCAAATGAAACCCCATGTATTTTAACTTCTAGCTAAAGAAACAATTTATCTAAAATAATCACCACTTGCTGTTGAATTTGGGTATCTGAAGTTCATTTTTCTCAGACAGAACTTAGTCTATATTTCTTAAGTATCTGCTACAGTTTACAGAACTACAAGTTTCCATGACCATTTATGCAAATATGTGAAGATTTTGCTTATGAATAAATAAATGTTTTTGTAAGAAAAAGTAAAAAAAACCCCTCAATATCCATCTGACCTTATTACCTCCTGGAGTGACTGAGCTCCTTGTTTAGGAGTCTTTGACTTAAGCTATTAAAAGGTCTAGTCAAACAGATACATAGAAAACAGGATAGCAGAGCAAGATGAATGTCAAAGTAGAGAAAAAAATGCTTTAGTATTGAAAACACTATAAAAGTGCAATTATGCTGAGGAGAAAAAAATATAAACATATTTCTGAACATCCTAAATATTTTAAATATCTATAAATATTCATTGCGTATCCATCCCCCATACATATTTAAAACCCAAAGTCTCTGCTTTCATTAAGTGAATGCTACTGGAGATAAAAGTATGCTTAAAAGGAATAGAACAATTATTGTTGGACCAGCTGTAGTGATACATCACAGCCAGGCAGAGAGATTAAGTTCCAAAAATGGAAATAAATGCACATTCACACTGCAGTTCCAGCAGAGAAGGAAAGCAAGACAGAGAACAGAGGTTTGTAAGCTGGTGCCATATAGCTGAAGAGTTGGAAACAGACTATTGCAAAATGATGGACAGATTTTACTTGAGGCTTCTTTGCCTTCTTTGGACGTTGACATTTTTGAAACAGAAAGGGAGGACAGCAGTTTAAATTAATTAATCCTTTAAATTACATTAGGACTCAAGGCTATGCATTGTGAATCCTTCTCTTGTGCCATTGTTTCCTTGCTTTCCTGCCCTGTATTTTTCCTATTGTGAAAGTAATTTGGTGGCAGAGGTCTTTTGTTCTTTACAAGAGGCAACCTCCTAACCCAGAGATGAGTTTCCGAGCAATCATCACTTTGCAAACTTCACATCACTTTTACAGTGCTGATTAATAGTATTGCATTTGCATGTAGAAAGAAAAAGAAAAGCTTGATAAATGCTTTTAGACATGACTAGGAACTGTGGAGATTCGTTTTAGAATCACTTTTCCTCCTAATCAACTTCTCTACCAAAGATCCTACTTCCCATGTGATCCTTAAGGCTCTCTCATGGTGATTCCTAGCTTCTCCTTGAACTAATTTGGGTGCAGGTTATTTGAGTTGCACATTATCTATACCAAATTATGGTCATATTATGGATATAGCAGGTATAGCAAGAAAGAGACTATTTTCCAAAGAACAGACACCTCTACAACAAAGAAAAATGACAGTCCAAAAAGAAGAGACAGAGAACTTAAGGATTTGATCCAGTAAGCCCTTTTTAAAGAGGCAGCCAACAGATACAGCAGTCTGTGCAGGAGATTGTGCAGAAGGATGCAAAGAAGGGGACCTCCTTGACCATGGTAACCGAGAGAAGTGCCTAAAAACTGGAGGAAAGTAAATATATTCATCTTTATGAAGGGGAAGAAGTTCCTAGAGAACTACAGGCAAGTCAGCCTCATCTTGATTCCTGAGAAGGTGGTGGAGCAGTTCCAGTTAATCCTGGAATCTGCTATTTTCAGGCACAACAAAGACAAGAAAATCATCAGGAGTAGTCAGCATGGCTTCACCAAAGGAAACTCATGCTTGACCAACTGGATAGACATCTGTGACGAAGTGACTGGCACGATAGATGACGGGAAAGAAGTGGATATGATCTACCTGAGTTCAGGAAGGCCATTGACACTGTCTCACATAAGATTCTCATGGTAAAGCAGTTGATGCATGGAATAGGTGAGCAGAGAGTGAGGTGAACTGAAAACTGGCAGAGGGTGGTGATCAGTGGTGTAAAGTCTTGTTGGAGGCCAACAGCTAGTCATGTACCCCAGAGTCAACACTGGGTCCTGTCCTGATTATTATCATTAATAAATACCATCTTTATTGCTGATCTGGATGATGGGGAAGAATGTACCTTCTGCAATTCTGCGTATGACACCAAACTGGGAGGAGTGGCTGGTAAGCCCTAGGGTTTGGCTGGAGCCATTTCCAGCATGTAATAACTCTACCATCATTCATAATAACAACGATAATTAACAAGCAACTTTCTCATATATGTAATAAATTTATGCTGAATTTGGAAATCCTATGAAAAATCAATCTAATTTTTAAAAACAAACAGGGGTTGTCTGTTTAAAAAGGACATGGAACAGTTGGAACAAATCCAGAGAAGGGCCACAAAGATGATCAGGGGACTGGAGCACCTCCTGTATGAAGATAGGCTCAGGAAGTTGGGGCTGTTCAGCCTGGAGAAACAAAGGCTGCGTGGAGACCTCATAGAAGCCTTCCAGTATCTGAAGGGGGGCTATAGGGATGCTGGGGAGGGACTCTTCATCAGGGACTGTAGTGATAGGACAAGGGGTAATGGGTTAAAACAGAAACAGGGGAAGTTCAGGTTAGATATAAGGAAGAAGTTCTTTACTGTGAGAGTGCTGAGGCACTGGAATGGGTTGCCCAGGGAAGCTGTGAATGCTCCATCCCTGGCAGTGTTCAAGGCCAGGTTGTACAAAGCCTTTGGTGGCATGGCAGGGGGGTTGGAACTGGATGATCTTAAGGTCCTTTCCAACCCAAACTATTCTATGATTCTATATGCTCAATCAGAGTAGTTGGGATTTTTGTCCTGATCAGACTCTTTAAAATACTTGATAGTATTAAAGGCTTATGATAAGCACTTTGAAAGTTATGGCAAGATGGATTGGATACTGAATATTTTATTAGGTATATGATAGGTCAATAAATAAATACGTTAAGAAATCTAATCAAGAAAATGCTACTGTAAGAAACAGGTAGAGAAACTTCATTAAGAAGTACAGAATACTGGTTACTTTATAGAGACAAAAAAGCAAAGTTTTTCAAAGCAAAAAGTAAATTTCCAGCCTCCAAACCAAATAGGAGTAATTCATGAGAGGTTCGTGTTCTCATACCAGGAATGGCTTGAACTCTACAGTGTATGTAATACTCGAGTTTCTTTTCTATTTTCTTTATATGACAGGACTCCTTCATTTGCTGTATTTTAATATCTACCTCTTCAGAGATTTGTTCTGGACATATATAATGGATTCCTTGAGATTTACTGTGATAATAGTGTTAAAAAATTAAGCAAGGTGTCTCTTCACAGTGCTAGAAGATGAGTAAGTCTGATTTCCCTTACTGAGATGGTTCTTTTTGAGCAACAAAATCTGAGCTACGTGTGACTCTGCCGTCTTCACCATGTTATGGGAGAAAAATGATGGTACCTGAAGCACCTCCTGGGTTAGCAAGTGTCATTGTGATGCTCACCATAGGTCACATGGGACAGAAGAAAACCTGTATGCGAGTTTGTACCCCTGCAATAAGGCATTGATTTGTAGTAATGAGCCATAAGTTTTGTATAGAGATTGCAAGACCTTGTCAGGTTTGCTCTGTCTGAAGTGTTCTTGACCTGCCTAAAACTTTGTTTTGCACGGTTTACCTGTAACAGCAATTTTTCTAACTGACCAGATGTCTATGGATAATTTGTTCTGCTTGTGTTTGTCTTTGTATGGTGCAAGCACAGTTTTCCATAGGCAGCAGTAACAACGAATTATTCCATCTAGAGTGAGATATTTATGACTCTAACACTGTGATGTAGCATAGAAAAATATAGGCTTACTGTGGCAGCAAAGGCCTTGAGAAGTGAATACACAGGATGTGAAACAGAGAAGTACAAGTATGGGATGATAAAAATGGGACATAGGTTTGTCAATGGATATTCAAACAGCAACTTAAAGAAACAAAGACTGGGACCTATATGAGATTATTCATTACTAAGAGCAAGGAACCGAGCAGAGGGAAGGAAGGTGGGGTAGAACCTTTTATGGAGAAGGAACAGCAAAGCCCAACCGTATATAGTAATGTACTGCAGCAGAAGATAGAAACAATCCTGGACCGGTAGCAGAGACGGCAACACAAAAAACTGCTGTCCTCACTAAATTTTCCCATCCCCAAATATATTTGTCAGGTTTAGGTGTGTATTTTAATTTACACATCTGCTCTCCCTCGATGTACTTGTGCAACCCACAGAAGCTGTTACCTTCCAATGATTTATGGCTGTACCTTGTGGAAATATGTTTTTATTTTGGCTCCTGAAAATGGATCAAGTGATACTGCCAACACAAATATCCTTGTCTGTCTACATTTTCTCTTCATAGTGGTGCTTTCTTTGCTTTCCATTTTTCACTTGAACTTCATTTAGAATTAGTTGAGGCAGCCGTGAAGTACCTTTATATATTAGTCTTACATATTAAATTGCTTATGCAGGGCCAAATTCCCAGCTAGTGACTTACAGCTGCTGGGTAATTGGCCTTGGGTGTTGCCTTGATAAAGCCTTTTATAACCATGTCACCTCTTTTTAGACTACAGGGATTGGCTGTGTTCATCTGACACAAGCCAAATTGGCACAGAATCATAGAATCATAGAATGGTTTTGGGTGGAAAGGAACTTAAGATCATCCAGTTCCAACCCCCTGCCATGGGCAGGGACACCTCACACTAAACCATGTCACCCAAGGCTCTGTCCAGCCTGGCCTTGAACACTGCCAGGGATGGAGCATTCACAACTTCCTTCGGCAATCCATTCCAGTGCCTCACCACCCTTACAGTAAAGAACTTCCTTATATCTAACCTGAACTTCTCCCTGAAGGGAGCATCATGCTCCCTTTTGCCTTTGGGTTGAACCAAGGACCCAGGTGAGTTAGCAAAAGCCAGAAATGTTGAGAAATGTTATAAGAATTGTGATATTTGTGGGTTCCCAATTTTCCAGAATTAAACATTAGGGCAACCATATATAATTGTTGACGGGTAGATTATCACTAACACATTACTCAGCTTTCAGACTGGGAGTGTTCTTCAGTTTCTCTGACACAGAAACATTAAAACAAGTCAAAATAAGGGATTATAAAATGATATTCCTTAAAAGCCACTGCAATGAGAAAATACTGGCAATTCTCCCAGAAAATTCCCTATTTTCTTGAAGCTTTATATTTGGATCTACAATACATAAACGTGTACACATAAACAGGGACAGTATATAAATATGTCATATATAATGTAATTTTATATATATGCACATAATACATGTATTATTATGTGTTGTGTATATTTATCTCCATATTTGTTGCCTAGGCTGTTCAGATCGTGACAAGAAGAGGAGCATCTGCTTCCCACCCATTCTACACCACCAATACCAACAGGTTACTTCAGGAACAGTCTTAGCTAGCAATTCCCACCCTTGGACCAAAGTTAACAAATTAGAAGCTGTTGGTGAAACTGGAGCCTGTATCCAAATGGGGACTACAATATGGGGGGACTTAGATCCAGAAGAATCTACACACTGTTATTTTCTTTTCATGAGCATGTCTGAATTGGGCAGGAAGATGCAGGATAGGAGGCTGGAGGGCAGTATATTGTAATTCATATATATTTAAATTACATGGGGGCAGATTTGTACACACATAACCAAAACATGCCTAAATGCACAAATTGGCAAGAAGGTGCCTATTGTCCCCTTGGTTTCTTTGAAAATACTTATCTCAAAAGTTTATTTTGTCAAGAGTAAAGCCAGAACAGAGCATTGCTATAGGCAATATCATATGAATGCAGGGACTTAATTCTCTAGGCATATCTTTCACTAGGTTTTCTTCCATGCCTACAAGTTCCCTGTGGCCAAGTGGATTTTAATGTGTTCCATCTTTCCCCTCTCCCAATCATTTGTTCCTGTCCAGGACTACATTTTACTAGTTCTTTATCTATGTCTATGTAGATATAAAACAGGTCAATGAAATAAGCTGGCTCAAAAATTAAAGATTGATGCATTTTAGGGGATTTGTGGGTGTTTTTCTGTTTGTTTTTACTCCCTTGCAGATATAGTTAATTCAGTTTGCAACATGGCTCCATGAAGAGACAGGAATTAAACTACTGCCTGCTGTCTGAAGGGGCATTGTGCACTCATTGGCACTGATTGTGCTGCCAAACATGCTAATGTGGACAGTGCTCTCAGCCCTGCAGGGATGGGGTACTGGAAGCATCTGCTTGTCCATGGCTCAGTGGTTGGGAGACTTACCTCGCCATGCACACACATTCAATCATTGGTTGGCAGTCAAGGAACGATTGCTAACTGGGTATGGACTGATGACAGCAACCTTTAAGGCATGCCTGATAAATGCCAACTCCTGTTACAGGGTATTTGTGCTCCCTCCAGCTGAATTATCTTGCCCTGCTCTCTTGTATAGAGACACAGGTGAGTTTTTTTCATACATCATTCCATCTCTTCTCTGCTCCTTGTTTTTCCTTTTGCCCCAAAGTTACAGTTTAGTCCCATCAGCAGGAAGATCTACCCCAATAACCCTGGCTATTCAAATTCAGGACTGAAGGTCTGTTCTTGTTGGAAGATGGAGCCTTCATATCCTCTCTAAATCCTCTTTGCTTGGTTTGATTATCTCTGTCTGATTTCCAAACTCTCGTTGAAACAGCACAAAAATACTTCTTAGTTCCTGTTCCAGCTCTGCCATGGTGTTTCCGCAAAACTAATAGAAAAATCAATATCACACTGAAACTGCTGATAGTTCTGGTGTCCTCAACTTAAAAAGGACATGGAACTGTTGGAACAAGCCCAGAGGAGGTCCACGAGGATGATCAGGGGACTGGAGCACCTCCTGTATGAAGACTGGCAGAGAGAGTTGGGCGTGTTCAGCCTGGAGAAGAGAAGCCGCATGGAGACTTCATAGCAGCCTCCAGAGTCTGAAGGGGGCTACAAGGATGCTGGGGAGGGACTTTTCATCAGGGACTGTAGTGATAGGACAAGGGGTAATGGGTTAAAACTTAAACAGGGGAAGTTTATACCAGATATAAGGCAGAAGTTCTTTACTGTGAGAGTGGTGAGGCACTGGAATGGGTTGCCCAGGGAGGTTGTGAATGCTCCATCCCTGGCAGTGTTCAAGGCCAGGTTGGAAGGAGCGTTGGGTGACATGGTTTGGTGTGAGGTGTCCCTGCCCATGGCAGGGAGGTTGGAATTGGATGATCTTAAGGTCCTTTCCAACCCTAACTATTCTATGATTCTATGTTTAAAAATAAGAAAAACTGGGTGAGACCACTGGATCTTGTGCTTTAGCATCCTGTTCCTGATGTTGACCAGTTGCAAATGGCTGAAAGCCTCCTAGTCTTTAGTGGCTCTTAAACTGTCTGAGCGGACACCTCATGTGGATCTTGGTGGCTTTTTCTTTTTCTTAAGTTTATCCTTAATTTTCTGAGGCTGGACATTAAAGATGGTAAGAAAGGCATTCAACTGTGTTCACAGCAGAAGTTTTTATATGATGGAAGGGAACCAAAGCAAATTTGAAGTTTGAAAATGTTTTTCCCAAGTTTTTCTCTGTCTTCATTACATGCCATTTGCTTGCTTAGAAAACAGAATGCCATTGTTAAAACAGGGTTTAACTATCACAAAGGCATCATGCTGATTGCTCTGAGTGTTCAGGCTAACCTAGAGCAGACGCACAGTGGATTTCAGGGTAATGTAGGGGGAAGGTTAGCCTTTTATTGCCTATTAAGCCTCCCCCAGACTTCTAGGTCTGCAGGAAATCCCATTAAGAGGCACCCTACACACATCAAATTGGGAAAACAGCATCCCAGCTCCCTTTTGCAAGGAGGCGTCCTTGAGGAAGGTCATGGGAGACACTTGTTAAAACCTATGACATATATGCTCAGGCAGCACCAAGCCGAGGAGCACTGCACCCTTTCTGCTATTTCCATCAATCCAGCAGTTTCCAGCGGTGAGGAACACTTTGTTGTCACCATGAATAAACACTGGGGATGTATTGCTTTTTAAATAACAGGCAGTGTCTCAAGCACAGCTTCTTTGGCTCACGACCGGGTACAGACTGATAAGTGCAATTAGAAAGGAGAAATACTCTAATTTGCAATAGATTTCTCCTTCTTTTCCCCCTTCCCTCCCGCCTTCCCCTCCCAGCCCTTCCCCTCATGGCTTAGAGATATATTTAAAAACAATAAAACTCGTTCTGTTGTTTTTAATTACACTGATTCCTGAGGCTGGTGCTGGAGGGCGGCCGTTTTGCTGAAAAATAATCCCACTTTGACAATGGAAACCTGAGAGACTGGTGGAACAGATTGCAAACCATTTCCATGCCTGGTTTAACTGCTTGACTGCCAGCCTGTGTAACTGCTTGTCAGTAGGCATCTACTTACATATACAGCTCTCTCTAGTTTCACCTTGCTACTATTAAACTAACAAACTGCATCAAAGGAAAAGTCTTGTGTAGTGCTATGCACAGGCACAGATGAGATGCAGGGATCTTATCTGTAAGTAAGATCTGCAGAGATCAAGAGGCAAAAAAAGGTGTGAAAAGATATGAATTTGAAGAGCATAATAATGTTTGAAAAAAAGAAAGCAAAACAGGAATCTGTAGTACACCATCTTAATAATTGCTCACACATCCCCACTGACAGAGGGAGCTGGGGGAAGATGAATGTCAGTTCTAAACAGCAAATGTTTTGAATTTCACATGAATCTCTTGAATTTAGGTGCATTGCACTGAACTTTGGCCAGGTAGAAGATATAGGCATCTCTTCTAAGCTAAATGTTCATTCAGTCCTCAACAGCAACTCACTGAGGGTTGAGAAGGTTGCCTACAAGCCATATGATTTGCTTACTGCTGACACTCAGCTCAGGAAGTCACTGTCTCTCGTCACTGATACTTGTAGGTGTTTTGCTGCCCAAATACATTGTGTAAATTACTTTTCAAACTGCTGAAGTGAAGGGAGATGAAACTTTCCATCAGTATCTGTGTCAAACTTGGAATACCTGTGTAGGAAGAGTGAGAAAGGACATGGAACTGTGGGAACAAGTCCAGAGGAGGGCCACAAGGATGATCAGGGGACTGGAGCACCTCCCTTATGAAGATAGGCTCAGGAAGTTGGGGCTGTTCTGCCTGGAGAAGAGAAGGCTGCGTGGAGACCTCATAGCAGCCTTCCAGTATCTGAAAGGGGCCTATAGGGATGCTGGGGAGGGACTCTTCATTAGAGACTGTAGTGACAGGACAAGGGGTAACAGGTTAAAACTTAAACAGGGGAAGTTTAGATTGGATATAAGGAGGAAATTCTTTCCTGTTAGGGTGGTGAGGCACTGGAATGGGTTGCCCAGGGAAGTGGTGAATGCTCCATCCCTGGCAGTGTTCAAGGCCAGATTGGATGAAGCCTTTGGTGGCATGGTTTAATGTGAGGTGTCCCTACCCATGGCAGGGGAGTTGGAACTGGATGATCTTAAGGTTCTTTCCAACCCTAACTGTTCTATGATTCTATGATTCTGTAATTGGCAGTAACAGCCTAGTCTACCCCTACAGGAATGTCAAGCTTCATCTCCACCACTGGGCTATAGGAATTCTGTCTGCCCACTTAGTTCAGAATGAGAGATGAGCAATGTGTCTACCTGGGGGTGAAGCAGTGATTCTGGCTGTGGTGGATATGCCAAGGAACTGGTTAGTATTCACTGTATTGCCGTGGAACATAAGCCACACTCCAGAAAACCTTACACAACACTACAGTAACCCGATTGAGACAACATTGAAATGGATTCTATGCAACTATTGCTTTTGAGGAGGAAAATAAAGATCTTCATGGGCTGGTGATCTCTCAAACATTCTCCTGTCACCCCTTCTCTTAATCCTTCTCCCCTCGTGGAATCCAACGGTGAAGTCAGAGAAGACAAGAAAACTTCACTACAGTGCTGTGTGAAAGATGTGATGTTAATGCATATTTAATGTGGTTTTCAAATAAAAGAAACTATTCTCACTCCATTCCACATTTCTTATCACCATAACACCTCTTCAGACCTTTGATGGGCACCCATAGCACAGTGCTGGTCTGTAGCAAAGTGATGAGCAGACATCACTGAAACACAAGATAATAATTTGCCTGGTAGGGAGAAAAGTCAAATTTGAGCCCCACAGGCTTTTGAGTCCTTTATCAACTTGCTTCAAACTCTCCAGCATGCAAAGTGTGAGCACATGGAGCAAGAAGAATTACTACTAGCGTGAAATTACTCCAGGAAACGGTGAAAGTTAACAGAGCAATGAACATGTATGCATGTGCGTAGTAAACCATGTGTCAAGAGAAACTTCTGCCTTCTGATAGTAGCCTCCAAAGAAGCCTTTCATTCATTATAAATGCTCTCCAGCTTCCACAAGTATCAACCTGTATTTATATTTTCAACTTGCCTTGTAAGCCAGAACTAGGCTACAAAATGCAGCACGTCCCTTTCCTGGGGTCTTCTCCAGTGCAAAAGCACTTCATGGGTTATTTCCTTTACCTAGCCTTTTTCCTTTACATTTCCTTTTCCTTTTTCTTTTCTTTTCTTTTCTTTTCTCTTTTCTTTTCTTTTCTTTTCTTTTCTTTTCTTTTCTTTTCTTTTCTTTTCTTTTCTTTTCTTTTCTTTTCTTTTCTTTTCTTTTCTTTTTTTCTTTTCTCTCCTTTCTTTTCTTTTCTTTTCTTTTCTTTCTTTTTTTCTTTTCTTTTCTTTTCTTTTCTTTTCTTTTCTTTTCTTTTCTTTTCTTTTCTTTTCTTTTCTTTTCTTTTCTTTTCTTTTCTTTTCTTTTCTTTTCTTTTTTTCTTTTCTCTCCTTTTCTTTTCTTTTCTTTTCTTTTCTTTTCTTTTCTTTTCTTTTCTTTTCTTTTCTTTTCTTTTCTTTTCTTTTCTTTTCTTTTCTTTTCTTTTCTTTTCTTTTCTTTTCTTTTCTTTTCTTTTCTTTTCTTTTTTTCTTTTCTTTTCTTTTCTTCTTTTCTTTTCTTTTCTTTTCTTTTCTTTTCTTTTCTTTTCTTTTCTTTTCTTTTCTTTTCTTTTTTCTCTTTTTTCTTTTCTTTTCTTTTCTCTCTTTTCTTTTCTTTTCTTTTCTTTTCTTTTCTTTTCTTTTCTTTTCTTTTCTTTTCTTTTCTTTTCTTTTCTTTTCTTTTCTTTTCTTTTCTTTTCTTTTCTTTTCTTTTCTTTTTTCTCTCTTTTCTTTTCTTTTCTTTTCTTTTCTTTTCTTTTCTTTTCTTTTCTTTTCTTTTCTTTTCTTTTCTTTTCTTTTCTTTTCTTTTCTTTTCTTTTCTTTTCTTTTCTTTTCTTTTCTTTTCTTTTCTTTTCTTTTTTCTTTTCTTTTCTTTTCTTTTCTTTTCTTTTCTTTTCTTTTCTTTTCCTTTCTCTTTTCTTTTCTTTTCCTTTACCTAGTCCTTTTCCTTTTTATCTGTTTTTCTTCCTTCGTATTCATATACATACAATAATTATAAGGAGTTATAATAACTCCTTATAATAGCTTCCTTAGTCTTTACAGCTATTTCAGGACAGATACTGGCTTTTAAAAAACTTGTACCATGAGAACATGCCACTGTACATGTTCTTTGAAACAAACTTTAACTCATAAGGAATTTCCAGAAACTGAACGTATCATAACATATGCCACATGCTGTGGCATAACAGCAGATCTAATGTCAGAGCTGGTTTAAGAGTGTGGAAAACTTCCTCTAAACTGGCTTATGTTCTATCATAGAACTTCTTTATATTTAACAGGAATTTATGTATATATGGGTGCATTTTAGATATAAAACAGTTTGATCTGGAAATTTAAACATGGTTTGTAATGGCTAAAGAAATTAGGTTTTAGAAGAGCACAATTCAGCTTCTTTGCAAAACAGAACATTCAAATGCCATAAAATGGAACTTGAAGTGATGTCAGAAGGGGGTATATGACATGTGACTTAGGTCTTAGTGACTGGGGATGTCCCTTCAAGTCGTCAAGCTATCCAGAAAGAAAATGTCAGAACACTGTGAACGCATCCTATAAGGATGAATTGAGCAGTAACTTACATATACCCTCGGGCAAATCCAGAACGCGCTGAGCAATAGAAGATATCACAAATTTCTACATTTTGTTACACCCCTGACTGCAGGATTCAGGTGAATTGCTTCAGTTCTCGTAGTTTGCGCACACAAAGCTGCAGAAAGCTACTCCCTCAACTCCTTACTTTTGAAACCTGCAAGAAATTATAAATGAAGATGACAAAACCTCTTCCTTGAAGGATTATACATTTCTCGTTAAACTTTAACTTCATTTAAAATCCATCCTTGATCCTCTTAAAGTATTTGCGTAAGTGAATGAAGGCTGTAAAACACGACTGAGGCTTTCCTCCTTGGGGAAGCAGCTTGACCAATTTACATATTTATTAAATATTTTATATTTTGCCAGATAATATGCACTTCACAATGTCACATCTTATATTTGGTCTGTGCACTGAATGACAGTAATGGCTATTTCCAGTCCTAGGAAAAAAAGATAGTCTACATCTTCTGATTTGACCATTTCTTGGGGATTTAGGTTTATTTGTATATTTTACTCTGTTCTGCAAGATCTTAGCTTTTTAGTGTTCTGAAGTTGTGCTAGCACAGTGCAAATAAATTTTCTGTGGGGCTACACAACCAACCTCTCATTTTTATTTTGGAATGAGATTCATCTTTCTAAGCATCCAAATAAAACTTCTGAACTACTTGGTGATTTTAGCTTCAAAGAAAATAAACACAAATCTGTTTCTAGCCAGGAACACATACGTAGATGTGCTTTCCTAAGGGTCCAAGGATCTGTCAAAACAGTGTTGATATTTCTGGTCTAATTCCCCTCTCCCCTCCCCCTGTTGCTGTCAGCATCTTGAACAGAGACTTTTTCCTTTGTTAATAATGTACAAGGCTAGGGCATGCTTGAGGTATCATAATTAAAGCTTCCTATGAACAGCCTCGAGTCTGGAGAGAGAATGGAGTAAGACTATGTACGTGATGCACAAGATGAAGGCACATGCTCAGTTTTGCTGCTGGACTCCTGAGTGCTGTGGAACAAACCCCTTTCCTCCATGTCTCCCCATTTCTAATGCAAACAGTGTCCTTCATAAAGTGATTTGAGGTGCAGCTGCTGAGAAAAGAAGTAGAAAACAATTTTATTTAGAAGCCAGGAGTAATTTCTGTGACTATCTTTTCTGCCACCTCTGCAAGGCGTGACTTCCCTGATTAAAGTTCTGCCTGCAGTAGGATATACTCTTTAGGGGAAACTACAACAACAAACAACCCCCAAAAGAAAACAAGAGCACAACACACAAATTAACAGATTTAGAAAGAAGTATCTAACAAGAAGAGCATTTGGTACAACGTTCCAGTGGCAAATTATTTTCAGGTCATATTGGCCTTGTCTACGTTTTCAGGCACTGGATTTTGTTGTATTATCCTTTTTGTGGAAGACAGTATTGTTGTTATAACTTTTGTCCCCATTTGAATTTTTGCATGGCCCTGTTATGTCATTCCTTGCCTTTATCTTGACGAAACAAGGAGATCAAGCTCCTCACTGAAACATTTTTGATTTTTTTTCCAAATGCAGAATCATAGAATATTTTATGTTTTAACTGAGCAACATCCTTGAATCATAAATATTGGTAAATGGAAAAATATTTTCCAATTGCCACTACATTAGGTAAAAATTCAAAGGTCATAGTCTTTTTTTAACCGTAAAAAATCCCTTTGAGCACTCAAGGAACCCTTTGCTCCTTTAACCATCATATTTATGTTTGGAGAGGGAGTTGAAACTCTGAGCATCTCCTAGCTGTTTGGTGGAATAAACTGGTCTGAAATAGCCCTCTTTGAAGAAAAAGCCTAGACAAGGGCCAGACCTTGTTACTATTTCCTCAGTGTGGGTGAGGTAGGGACAAATCTTTTTCACAGTCATATCTTCCCTGGACAGAGACTACATTATTCATCCTTTCTTCTTCATGGGTCCTCTGACAACCTTATCAGTAAGGATTTCTTCCAGGTCACTGCACAATGAGCACAAAAGACAGTCTTTAAGATTCCACCAGAAGCATACCATGCTAAAAATAGGTTTGCATTATAATTGCAATATATGAACTATCTGCTGACCAACAGTTGCTCCATCTGACCTGTGCCAGGCTATTTACTGAATTTTCCACTTTGTTATTAAAATCTTACAATGAAATGTCTTATAGGAGTTAGGTACGAGAGGTGAAAAAAATCCTATGGGTTGATAACAGCAGTTGATTTAGCCCAGAAGTCTGTCTTTGGCAGAGGCAGTGGCAGATGTTATTTAAAAATGCATTGTAGATTAAGCTTTATTATTTTTCTTACATTATAAACTCACTTTAAATTGATGGTATTTTTTGCCATAGACACATAATCTTGCTATTATCTGTCTTTAACTGCAGATACTGCATGACTTTGACTGGAGCTGACACAGGTCTTTTAATATGAGAGTTAGTCAGGTGTGGATCTATATTCACAGCTACTTTCAGCGATGAACATAAATTATATGCTAACTGAAGAAGAACCAGACACTCTCACAACATCAGAGCAAGTGAAAGGAAAGAGTATTTCAGATGTTCCTTTCCACTACCCTTTACCTTCCTTCAAGCTGATATGATATGTTGCTCTCAGGAGATGGCAAACGACAAGATGAAAGTTTAGACTCCCTTACGTGTGTGAAAGAGCCTAAGCCATTTGTGGAAAAAGGTTCCATGCAGGTACTCCAAGGTCCTTGTGAGTAGTTATGAGTACTCTGCTTGCTTGATTGATATTATTAACTATCAGTGCTTTTCAGCCAATATATGGAGGAGCATGGGTAAAAAAGAGACATTGGCAAAGATCACTGTGGAAAGGCTTAGAGGAAATCTGCTGCCTTCCAGTTTGGAGGAGACACTGTTAACATTATAACGTAAAATTACACTGGAGGGAAGGGATGCAATCCAGAGGGACCATGACAGGCTTGAGAGGTGGACCCATGTGAACCTCATGCAATTCAGCTGTCCAGTACCTAAAGAGGCCTACAAGAAAGCTGGAGAGGGGCTTTTTATAAGGGCTTGTAGGGACAGGACAAGGTCTTAAACTGAAAGAGGGGAGAATTCAATTAGATATTAGGAAGTTCTTTACTGTGAGGGTGAGACACCGGAACGGAGAATCTGTGCCTGCCCCATCCCTGGCAGTGCTCAAGGCCAGGTTGGACGGGGCTTGGAGCAACCTGCTCTAGTGGAAGTTGTCCCTGCCCATAACAGGAGGTTGGAACTGAATGAGCTTTAAGATCCCTTCCAATCTAAACCATTCCATGATTCTATGATCCTATTTAATTGTGTTTGCTGTTTTGGCTGGTTGGTTGTCGGTTTGTTCTTGTCTGTGACAGTTCCAAAAGTGTCTCTTCTTTGCCAGCAAATCTGCTCTCTGCTAGAATCATTCTTACCAATCCTTCTTTGCTTTAGTGCTGGCAAAAGCATGGGCAGAAAGTGGATAAATGGAAGCTACTGATACATGGCTTCCCCTCCCTGACAGATAGAGCAGCCTCAGTCTGTAAGCTCAGGACCAGAGACACTGCCAGAAACATTGTTTTAGTGAATGGAGTTTCCCCCAACATCACGTAAAAGTTTTTCCTTTGCATTTAATATCAATTTTCTCTAATTGCTGAGCATGCAAAAAGCACAGTGTCTCATAGAAAGGTAATAGACAAGCATTTAGACTTGCCACTGTACAGAGCATCTGAATTGTGATCCTTCCATGTGTTGCTATTGGCACAGATCTTTAAGAAAAAGGTGGGAATTTGACTCTGATGCATGTTTTTATGGTTCTTTATGTAAGAATCTTAGTGCCTTCTACACACAAGACCCTCATAAGGTCAGGTCCTAACAACCCTTCTTTGGGGATCTTTAATCATCTGAAAACGAGGATTTAGTTTGAGTCACTTAAGGGTGTTTGAGACATTTCTTCAGGGCTGGCAAATAGAACAGAGGGTATAAAGGAGATAAATCTTTCTGGAGCACCAGGAGGTCAGGAAAGATAAGCTGGAGCACTTCCAGTGTCTCCAGAGAGCTGTCTAGGTATATGAAGCATACTTAAAAGGGACTAAAATCAGCATGGAAGTAATTTTGTGCCACGTTGTACGTCTACAATGGGATTCATTTCACAGTGAGGGTAATAGAAGTTTGCTCTTTCCATCACCTTCTTCAAAATAAGCATAAGGTCTCGTGCAATTGACCCAGAAGTTGTTGTTGGCATCCAAACCCCAGTACCATCATGTTGCTGATGGACACAATGTGCCACCTTTACTGGAAATAGCATGAACATTTGCCACCTTAGGAATGATAAAATGATCTTGTTCAGCCCTACAGCCCTATGCAGAGGAAGCACCTTAAGTTGTGGACGTGATCCATGACTCCCTTTTCATTTCCAACAGAGGAAACCTAACTCAGGGTTTAGACTTTACATGGATGGCACTGAAACTGTTTTGAATGGTGGTGACCACAGGCTTTGAAAGAAGAAAAAGCAAAAAAAAAACCCAACACATACAATACATCAATACTAAATTCAATTATGATCCTGGTGTAGGAATGCATTTATATACTTGTGTAGCAACAAACATGCCAAAATGCCTAAAGCCCTACACACAGCAGATTGGTCAGGTTCTTTTCCTGTCTGAGAGATGTAATTAAACTTTGCCATGTCTCCCAGCAGAGCAGTGCCAGTTTTCACTCTTTATTCCCTGATAGTGAACGATACACACTCCCCTTAGGTTTCCCAGGTATTTCTATATAAATAATACAAAGACAGGTTGTATCTCCTTTGGCCCTGGAGAGGACATGAAGTAAATGTCAGTATATGACTTGATTTTTCTTTTTACCTGACAAGGCTTTGATAAAGGGATTGTTGTCTTCTGCTTAGGAGGTCTCTTCTAAACTACCACTATACAGTCAGAGGATATAAATCGCATGAACTGTTTATTCAGTCTCATCACTGCCCTGATGAGCAAAAGAAACCTGTGAATATTAGAGGGAAAAATCTTTTCTTAATAGTATCTGTCATCTTATATGGGCTTGCGTTGAGGTGCCTCAGGCTAACTCAGCCTGCTTTCCTAAGCAAAACTCACCAGATAAACCCTTTTGCCTGCTTCATTTTCCCTTTCTTTCAAGCAATACTATAGAGCTCAACAAAATGAGATTGGGAAGTTGATCCTGTTACAGCTAAATTTGGGACAATTGTTTTTCTAAGACTCCCCTTAAAATAATCATAATATCCCTGAGAAACAGAGTGGTCCTGGTAGCTGTACTTGCCTATAGTGTTTTCAGGTGCTAGTGTCAATTATTCCTGTATATGTTTTTTATGTAGGTAGATCCATGATTTGTATTCCAGTTGCATTGCAGGTGATGGTGTTTGTGCCTGGGAATGACATTATAAGAAGACGTTAAGGCTCAGAAAGTGAGCATGTAGGGCTCTTACGTGTTAAAGTGTGTTTTGAGAACTGGCCCCAAATATCATATGATTGATTAATCTGTTCTCAGTTTCTTTAGTAAATGCTCTGTGACACACTCAATTAAATCTGGTAATAAAATATCCTCCACTGGGATGTATGACATGCTTGAAGTTAACCCCATATTGGAGGGTTTCCTTGGCTCATGGACCTGTTACACATTTGTGCTGCTCACTACACTGCAGGAGCTCAGTACTTCTCTTCATGTGGTTCCCAGCATTTCAAGACACACAAAAGAACACCCCTAAAAATGAAAGAAAACCACCCAAAAGCAAAATACACCCCCCCCTCCCCCATCAATAGACCATCTACTTTATTCCTCAGTTGAGTCTGAGATTGTTTCTGTAAGAATATTTCTTCGTGCTGTGTCTGCTTTAAGTGGTGATGTGTTCACTGCTTCCATGAACTGATCATCACTCAGGCTGATAGATCAGTTTAATAGTGCCTAATGCCTGTCAGCATAAGCTGTGTTCTCAGTTTCTCAGCCTTATCTCTGGAGAAAAAAAGAAGTACTTATCCTTTTGCCTTGCTTGTGGTTGACAGAAAGTTAATTAGACCCAGAAAAAAAGCTTTTTCCCCAGAAAGTTCATCAGAAATGGTTTTGACTGAAGAGTGAGTCCAAGGAGTACTTTCAGCATTCTCCACAGAGGCAAAAGTGCTGAAGTTTCTGATACACATATTTTGGAAGGAGAAACTTCCCTTTCAATATTGAAATGTGCATGAAATTACTTGTAGCATCTCGAGTCCCCTGGGAAAGCAGGAATTTGTACTATCAGTCTTTACAGGGCAGCATGGCTAAGGTTCAAGGTATTTCATCTGCCTCTTCCATTTGCTGAACTGCATTTTTAAACTGTAGCTTCAACTCTAACCAGCTTGTTTTCAGTAAGCGTGCTGCTGACACTGCATGCAAATCTGCCAGGAGAGTAAGAAGGAGCTGGGGTACCCCTACTCATCTAAGCCCACCCAGGACTGGTGGCTCAGGCCAGCTGCAGCATCTCATCCTCTTTTTTCATAGAATCATAGAATGGTTTGGGTTTGAAGGAAACTTTGAAGGTCACCTAGTCTGCCTCTAGCCCTGCAATGAGCAGGAACATCTTCCAAGCCCCGTCCAACCCAGCCTTGAAGGTCTCCAGGGATGGACCATCTGCCACATCTCAGGGCAACATAAAGTTTGCTCTACTTTTCTTTGCCACAGAGATATCTACACGGGTTTGGCAACATAATGCCTTTTTGCTGGACATTTTAACTCTTATTCCTAGCTAAGTGCTATGTCTTTGAATTCCTCTCAGACATCTTTATTTTCACCGATGGAGAAGAACGACATTTGTCATTGGAAGATGGAGCCATTTTAATTTTCATCAAATTATTTGAGCTTTTCGAAGGCTTGGTAGGTCACCTTTCAAAGCAGTTAATGGAGGGAAAAAGTTATGGTCTGGTGATTGAATGGTTCTGTTGGAAACCGAAGAGATCTGAGTGTGATATGTTCTGCCACAGAAGCCTCTGTAACCTTACCCACATGACTTCATGCCTTAAATTATACTTCACTTGTATGAGTACCAACAAGGTTAGTTTCTTCTTGTCTTTTTTAAAGGTCTTACACTGCTATGTCCCAAATAGGGTTATTGTTTCATACTATGTAATTTCACTGTGCATGTATTCACAGTGAGTAACAGGGAGCACCCTCCCTCTCAGTCACTAACAACACCAGTGCAGCAACTTCATTTTCAGAAGTGATGTCCACACTTTAGTTGGGAATAGTTCTGCCAGACTGAAACAGGGTAATGCAGTAGGTAGAAAAGAGGCAGGAATGTCATGAATTATGAGCAATCCTTCCACAGACTGTGCCGTAAGAAGTCCTCGTCGCCTGGAGCTGCTACCCCAAGATGCATTCAGAGGTGGTATGCAGCAATCCTACGCTGCCTCTCACTGAACAGCTTCCAGCAGCTTCCAGCATTTGCATCAAAGGAATTGGAGCAGATCTGTTGCAGGACTTGTGATCCTGTGGGGGACCCACGCTGGAGCAGTTCATAAAGAATTGCAGCCTATGAGAAAGACTCGCGTTAGAGAAGTTCATGGAGTTCTGTCTCCTGTGGGAGAGAGCCAAAGCTGAAGCGGGGAAGAATGTGAGGAGTCCTCCCCATGAGGAGGAAGGAGCAGCAGAGAAAACGTGTGATTCATTCCACAACCACCATTCCCCGTCCACCTGTCTTGCTGAGGAGGTAGAAAATTTGGAAGTGAAATTTAGCCCAGAAGAAGAAGGGAGGGGTGGGGGGAAGATGTTTTAAGATTTGGTTTTATTTCTCATTATTTTACTCTGATTTGATTGGTAATAAATTAAACTGATTTCTCCAAATCAAGTCTGTTTTGCCTGTGACAGTAATTGGTGACTGTTCTCTCCCTGTCCTTATGTCAACTCATGAGCCCTTCATTATATTTTCTGCCCCCCTGTCCAACTGAGGAATGATAGAACAGCTTGGTGGACATGTGGTGTCCAGCCAAGGTCAACCAACCAAAAGGTCTAACTATCATCTCACAGGAATTTCCTGGATTGAAGTGCAAAGAAACAGAGTGTAGGCTTTGTGAAAGAAAAAGAAAGGTAGAAAAAAAGGTTACCAAGGCTTATCTCAGAAGGATTCCTCACATAATGATTTATTACACAATGATAGAGCTGGAAAATGAAACACATTTGCCTGAGGGTACTACCTGGGAGAGTGTGATGGAGGCTGACTAAAGGCTTGTAGGGATGCAGTAAACTAGGGCTCATGCCGGGGAGAGGATGATGTAAAGTGATGTAGGACGCAGTCAGATACAGTCACCCAGCACTGTCCTGGGACCAGTTTATGCCACACTGCCTGAAGCATGCTTTCAGTTCCATGCTAGAAGTATGTGACTGTGGTGTGTTACAACACAACCCTTACATTATTTTACACACTCTGGACTGCAAGTAAAACCATGTTAAATATATTGATAGATCCCAAGACCAAAAAGGTCCATTAAAGGACTCAGAGGAGACCTGAAGTCATGCACCATGTAGTGTGCAGTAGCCAATGTGCCCTGCAGAAATCTGGTTGTTTGCAATAAGGACACGAGCACGATACACTGCAGGACTTGAGGGTCATCAACCATCCCTGGTGTGGTTGAAACTGAATTGTAGATGGGACCCAGTCAAAGCCAACAATATTCTGTAAATGACAGAGTGTTATCCCATTTGGGCTTATGTGTAGTTGTCTCTTGCTCCCCATGCGTATAGACAGAGCTTGTTTTTAAGCAAGCATTTTTTCTTCCGTGAAAAAAGCACTTTTGTTCAAATACTGCAATTTCAAACTGTAAAAACAGTTCAAACGCCAATACTATTTATTTTCCTAAAGGCTTTCTCATTTTGCTAACATATTTTAATCATTCTAATTTTGTCTCCAAATCATATTTAACCTCATTTCTTTGTCTGGATTAGCTATAATATTCTGCTTCACAAACTAAAAATATTTGATGGTTGAACCAGTTTTGATGGGCAATTTATGCTATGTGGTAAATTTTGAATTTTTTTTTTTTTGACAAATGAAAACTGTTTTCTGAGAGGCTGAAATTTCCCAGAGGACAGAAATTCTATTTCGCAGCCACCTCTGGAGGAAAACTCATGTGAAAATGACAACTTTCCCTGCACTGTAATAAAACATTGTCTCACCTGAGTGCTATTTATGACCAAGCCTACAAACTAAGATTCTTTTAGGAAGTATAAATAGCATCAAACATAAAAGTATTTTTTTTTCCCATAAAATTGGACAACTTATTTCCAACTGGGCTGTTTTGATTTTTTTATTAGTATTTCTTTTTTTAAGGAAAATTCCTTCTCTGCTGTAAACTAGATTATTATTTCCCCATATTTGGCTTAAGTGTATGAGCTGTTACAAGTGAGTAGAACAAAACCAGCCACGCTTAGGTCAGATCAAAGTTTCATCTGGTATTGTTTCCCTGATGTGGGTCAATGGTAGCAGCTTCAGAAGACAGGATAAGAACAGAAGATCTCAAGCTATTTAACCTTCCAGCAATCAATGAATTTAACCACAGTTAAACTAAGAGGAAGTGGACAAGAAAGAACAGCAAGGCATTCAGTATCTCCTTCCTTTCCCCAAGATCCAATTGCTTTATTTCACTTTCTTTCCCTTTTCAGTGTGAAACAGTTAATGGAGAATATTTCCTACCTTTATTGGTACAATCCTACCATTGAAAGCTCCTATTCAGTCCCAGTTGCATGCTCAACGTGGAGTTTCTGCTCACAAAAGGTTTCCCTAATTGATGCACATAAAAGTGGGAGTGTTCATTGCAAGGTCTGAACCACATTGAAAGTCAAGAAGGGGTAATAGCAAGAAAATGAGCACAGAGACAATGTTTGTAGAAGAGCAAATGAGGAATAAACTGCCCATGAATAAATTTAGTTTGGCAATTAGAAGAACGTTCCTGTTCATTAACACATTCATGTTTAGTAGGAACAATGGGGCAAAAAGAAGTCCAAATGGGGCTTCATGGAGCTTGATATAAGGTCAGGTGATATAAGCTTGTAATAACAAGCTTAGATTCTGTTATCCTGAGGGTCTCAGGAAATTGCCAAAAACCTCACAGAAAAGCCTCAAACAGAAAATCAAGGTGGCACAATATGGTACCTTGATACTGAATGTGCATCAGCTGAACTAAATTTCAGGGAAGCTGTAAGTGGTAACAATCCACATAAGCCAGTTTACAACAGCTGAGGATCTGATTCTATAACTTAAGAGTTTACAGAGGCAGTAACAACTACTTTGCAGAAGAAAAATATGGAACATTTTTCCTTGAAGCTTTATCGATTTGCAGCCTTCTCCTAACTCAGTAGCCAGCACAAATGGCACCTTACTGACAGGCATGAAGGAAACCAATGATGGTTTGATACAGAAAAGAAATTAACTTTCTCAGCTCTATGTGTGAATCCTTTGAATCCCACAGTTTACCTACCCAGGCTGGTTGCCTCGGAAGTCAAAGATATTTTTTACCAATGACTTCCTTTCTGAAGCATGGGATGGTAGGAGAGAAGAAAGTATCATTTGCCTTTGTATGTTGTATGGCTCAAAGGTTTGAACAGGGATTTTCAAAGCATAAAGATAAAATACTGGGATTAAAGGTATACCTAATGATGTGTCACAAATCAGCCTGCCTCTGTTTTGCCATGCAGGGGAAATAGTGTAAGAATGGTTGCCTTATTTCTATGATTAGTCGAGTTTGTATAGCTACACAAGAATGGCTAATGAGTAAAATCAGTTCAGCTTGTTCTATTGTCTCTGACAGCAACAGAAGAGCACAAGCTCATATGCTGTTTTCTCTGAGGCAATAACGTCATGTCTCATGGACTTTCTGGATTGAGTGTGATTTCTGTTATGTATTTACTACTTCAGAATTGACTTTTCTTTTGTACATATGTTCTCTCTTCCCTTAGGCTCACATATCTTTTGCAATGACATCCTATATCAAGCCATTTTTTAGATTAACAATGCACACATGTAAAGAGGGCCGTGCATGGTTAAGGTAAGACTACCGAAATCCCAACTTCAGTCTTTGCGCTGAGTTCCTCAGCATTAACTCGTCCAATAAATTTCTTTCTATCCTTTCCCCATTGGAGCGTCTAGTAAAGATTCTTTTTGTTATCTCCAAAGTGTTACAGGTGAAATCCACTTTTCTGGTGTCCAAATGTCTTAATGGGCACTGTTCTACATTCAGCATTTCTTCACAAACCATGTAGTGCATCATCGGGTGATAGGATGTACAGAGAGACTTTAGGACCATCTGATCGCACAGCCATCAAAGTGACTTGATATCCATTATAAAATGTACCATGGAGGGTCATGCCCCAAGCCCCTTAATGAGCCTGAGGAAAAATCCTGCTTCAGTCCAGTGCTTTGTCCTCATTGCTGCAGCCTCTTTCTCTCCCATGAGGAATCCTTTTGTTCAGGATTAGAAATAAATCCCAGGGTTGCATGGAATAAAGTTATCAGGATAGCAAAATGAACGCAACCTATGCTTAAAATCAAAACTGTAGCAGGTTTCCCCAGAATGGGATTATTTTACCGGCAAACACAGTACCAGATAAAACTTTGAATTCCCTGTAGCCTCCCTAGCTTAGTTTATGTATAATTCCTCTGCTGATTAGTAGAGTTCATAAAAAATACAAATGCTTCCCTTTAAAGCAGGAAGAGAGTCACACACTTGCATATACCTATCTCCAGGACAAAGATGTAATTACCTTTGGAAAAAGCTGGAAGAAAGATGAAACTCAATCACCTGTTACAGCTGGGAAAATGGGAAGGAGGGCCAGCACGCAATAATGAAATCTTTATCACCCGGAGTGGAGCCTGCAGCCTGCAGTGTCTTCCTGGTGAATTGATATTCTCCATGTTTATTTTTAAAACTACTCCCTGCCAGCATGTCCCAAAGACATTTCATATCCACAGCTGGCTGGGAGGAGGCGGGCTGGAGCTTAAAAAAGCAAGATCTAAAAGGAGGAAGAAAAGGGCTAGCTAAAAAGTTAGCAGAAAAAGGGATGGGATGGAAGCTTTCCGTGTTCAGCAATAGGTGACCTACATTTTCAGCCCTGTTTGAAAAAGCCAGATGTTCCAAATCTTGGTGTCCCTAATTCTTGAAGCCGATTTACTCTCTGCTCTTCAGTTCTTGTGGAAATCATGCTGTTTCAAATGAGGTGCTAAAATATGTATTCAAAGGCTGATCCCTCCCAGAGAAGGAGCATCATGACCACAGCTGAGTGACTTCTGCAAACGGTATAAAACCAGTCAGAGATCTTTTTGCTATTATGTGTGCTTGCAGTGACTGCACCGTATGTCACCATCATGCTCAGCGCTGCCTTCTCCAGCAGACCAATGCGAGCCTGATCAGTCCATGGGGTTTTGGTCTTTATGGTGGCTCTGGACCACAGCCAGTTCCAAAGTCTCTCTTTTATCTGGGCACTGGGATATTTCTGCACAGAAAGACAAACTGTGGAAAAGTTAATTATTCTGTTGGTATGTGTAAGGACAAGTGACCATGCACCACATTTATTTATTCATTTATTTGTGCATACGTATGCATCTATCCTCATGAAGTTATGTCTGTGTGTATGTACATTGATGTGTGAAAGCATGTGTTTGATTAAAATCTCTGATGGAAAAGTCACAGCTGCATTAAACAGGCCAATGCCTGTGGCAAAGGGATAGATTATTCCCTCCTGCTTCTATATAGGTCTTCTTGTGGAACTGAGATGGACCAAGAAGGGACATGAGTTGAATAGAATTTTGAGGCTGACCTTACTTCATGTGACAGGTTGCTCCAGAAATCCTTTACAACCCAAGCAATTTGATTCTCTGGCTGTTTGATCAGTGATATTTGTATTAATGGCAGGGGGATCTTCATGAGACTGCATGGCTTGGAGGGACTACAGAATAACTCTGGGCTTCCTTAGAGAACAGCCACATTCCTGGCCTGAGCATCTGAATCTCAACCAACTAATCACCCCCAGATTTATTACACCTTTTCACTTTTTGCCCCTGGAGCACATATTTGCTTCCTTCCGGGATGCCTTCTACAGACAGTGAGAGGAAGGTCCTAAGGCTGCTTTAGATTCAAGCAGCAAATAGTACCATGAATGTCTGAATAACCTCTACTGTGAGCTCTCTTTCCCCGCTGTAGATTAGTCTGGGTCTTTAGCTCACCCCTTCTCCACAAGATGTCTGTGTTGGTTTTTGGTAAGGTTTGGACATTCATTTATTTATTTTCCTAGCAGAGTGGTAAAATATATTATTTAAAAACATGCTTAAAAAATGATGGGCAACCTACAAACAGGAGGGGTTAGCTGCAATCTTGAGTATAAATGCCAAGAGCTGAATACATTTTAAGTGTAGCTATGTTATTTCAGTCTTTATTTTTCTCTGTGTGTATGTGTGTGTGCATGTGTGCTCTGCAGGGATTAGTCATGGATTCACCAAATGGATTTTCACAGCAAAGATTCTTTCTGTGTTTCATTCTTTTGATACAACTTCAACAGACTTTTCAGTATAAATTTTCTCCTCCTCCTCTCTGTACATTTGTGTGTGTGTCCTTGTGGGTGTGTATAAATATGTACATATATTGTGGTTGGCTGGAAGTGGGAACATTCATTTTCTTTAAGTCATATCTCTGAGAAGCAGACTCACAGAAAAGCTTTTAAAGACTAAATTAAAAAGCTTTAAATGCTTGGCTTTTCCCATCAGCTTCTCCTTAGTTCTTTTCTTTCTTCCTCTTGCTCTTGCTCTCATTCTTACCCCTCTGCTGAGTTTTCTGTTTAATTAAGGGGAAAGAAAATAGTGACAAAAAGTCAAAGACATAATCTCTTTCCGAACTGGCAAAGTTGGGGTTTAATCCTCCTGGCATAGGCCCCTCTAGAAAGAAGAAAATTCCCTCTTAAGGTAGGAAGGTAAAAGTTAGGACTTGATGTAGCACCTGCTGAAGACTGGAAATATTTCTTTCTATTTATATGTGTTGCTTTAGATGCTGAATCACTTTGCCTGTGAGTACATGAGTCCCCTGTTGAAACCTCTGGAAGATGAGGATTGACATAGCCAGAGGTGTTCCGCTGTCTGTAGGACCTTGGCACCAGAGGACGTAAGTTTCATTGCTGAATCAGTAGACCATTTCCCTTAAGCAGGCTTATAAAAATGCCCTATAATTTAGCAACCATTTACTCATGCTGTGCTACAGCACACTCTTTTTTAATTTTAACATCTTGTGTTTTCATTCACATTCAAATCTTCTCCATTCTGGGTACAACTTATCGCATCCAACATCAGCAACGAGGAGTCTAGCATCTTGCATAATTTGTCTATGCTATCTTCAAGGATTGCACAGTATATTTACATTCTTAGACACCCATCTTAAGAAGAAATGGTTTACCTATGGGACTCTTGCTCTCCACTGGTGGCAGAATAGATCTTTAGACCTGCTTTACATCATGTGTAGATGTTTTAATTGTTTACAATTAGAGAAGATGCTCCCACTTCATGAGAGAATAGATTATGAAAATAAGGAACAAAACCTCCATCTTGAATTCCATGGAGACAGTCTGAAAAGACATTGTGAATTCTCCTTTCTTCTTGTTCAATATGAAGAGGACTCAGATCTTATCACAGGAAACAAGATTGGATCTTGATGCACCTTATGTTTATAGGGAAACATTTTCACCGAAGACGTTATGGCCATTTTGCATTTCTGGATCACTCGTTATGTTTTATCTGAAAGGAAATCAGTAATATAATCTGTCAACTCCATTTACCTCTAACTTTCTTGCTACAAACTGTAACAACTATGAGATGCCCATATACAGCAAAATGAGGAACGATTGCAGTTGCTGGTTTGTGAACTATAGTGCAATATTCAGTATACTTCCTATAGATGTCAACTGTATCTAGCATATTGAGGGTTTTACCCAGGTGTGTACTGAGACCAGGTAGCTTCTGTAGCAAGTAGTGAACTCAGTTATGCAGTGTGGAAGTCTGACTGACAGTGAGTCTATAGAAAACACATACTCACACTAAAACACAGCTATTTCCTCTCTGCAGTGTGGCAGCTGAGATCAGGGAGCAATCGTTTCCAGGCAGAGACATGTGGAACAATGTCTCCAAATGAAATTATAGCTTGAGGAAAGGATTTCGTTGAGACAGGATGCAATGTAATTACCCAAGTTGGACTTTTGCCAGGACACCGACGTTGAAAACCCTTTCAGCTCTTGTGGAAAGTGCCACAGGATCTTATAATGACTGCAAAGGAATGGGCTTTGGAATTTTATTATATATTTTTCTTTGAGTGTCTCATCCAAAAGGCAGAATAATAAAGTGAGAAAGAAAAAACTATCAAAGAAAAAGCTAATCTTTGCAAAGTGATGGAATATGTAAATCCCACTTTGAAATGGTAATTTATTAACTTCTTTTTAAGATAAAAATGCAATTAGTTCATTCTTTCATTTCCCCCCCATCCTAAAAAAATGCATATATATTGTTATCACATCTTTTGCTCCTATGTCAAACCTGTATCATTCAGTTTTGTTGCAGTGAAACTTGTGGGGTTTATAAAAGGTTTGGGGGGGTGGGGGAGGAGGTTCTGCTTTGTTTCACTCCTGACTGTAAATAAAAGAAAATATTACTAAATTCAGATGTGATCGCTGTCAAAAATCTGCACTTTGTTGAATTTTATAAAGGCTTTGGGCTATTTTTATATTCAATGCAGTGTCAGTAAAAAGTAATCAGAGAGTGAAAGGGACTTTTTATCATTCCCAGTTTATTCACAGAAATACTCTCTTGAGTTCTGAAGGAAAAAAGGAAAATATTATGTGTGATAGAAGAGTAAGCGTGCCTTATTTTCCACTTGATCATTTTTTGGTAAGGGAGTGAATGTAGCTGCATCTATTTCTATGCATCTCTATACATAGCACAATGATTATTCCCAGCTAGTCAGCCCAGCATAACTTTTCTGAATCCACTATATTTTTATCACCATGTTTTTACATTTCATCAAGATTATGTAAAGCTGAGTCTAACTGTCTGGTCATTTATTTTTGGGTAAGTGTTAAATAAAAGGTGTAAATAAAGAAAAGTTAAATGAATCAATGATTTCGATAGTGACAGACTTTATTTGATAACAGTAAAATATGAAGATTTCTGTGTTTATTAATTTACTAATTCTGATGTTCATGGATTGTGCAGTAGGTGTAGGTTCAGGTTGTTTTCTACCTGTGGGAACTTGAATTCACATATGTCTCTCAAGAGAGAACTATCCTCACAATGCTGTTGAACAGGCTATGCTACCGCTGCCATAGTCATTCCAGGAAGAGCTGCTTCACATTATTTAGGATATTTAAATATGTAACAAATTTAGTAGGAAAGGAGTGAGAAGGAGTCACTTTTAAAGAATTAATACATTTCTTTAGCAATGAAGACATGGGTAGTGTGATTCAGCTCTCCTGGTTTTAGTTGTCTGCAAAGTAAATGCCTCCATCTGAATTACATTGTTCAATGTTCCCATTATAATAAATAAAAATATAGTCCAGAGATTTAAGGGACTACAATTCATTTCAAACTAAAGTAGGGTCTTGCATTTAGAGCAAAGAGGCAAATCTCTTCCATTCTCCACATCTCATTTTGAGCTCCTACTCCTCACTGATGCTTTTAATCCTGAAACACAATGCAAAGGGATATTTATGTTATATATGCTTCTTGTGTCATTTCATGAACCAAAACAAGCCCTGGATGGATGGTGTAAGATGCACACCAAGTCTCAGAAAGAAACCATACAAAGTTCAAGTTCAAGAGCCTCTATTTCCTGTTTTTCTCCATGAAATGCTCAGTGGAAAAACTTTTGCCTTCCAATTCATCCTGCTGTTGAAAATTCATGATCCTTCTAATCTAACACATGATAATTGCCATTTCAGAGTCAGGATTTTTAACTCCCAGAAGGATCTAACCATTCTTTATGCTTTTCAGTGGTGTAACTAAGGCAGCAGAAGAGGAGTCGGGAAATGGCATTTGTAATGATGATCCCTTAAATTAGGAGTGAACCAGCTACATTTCTAAGGACTGTGTTGGTATTTTAGTAATTGCCTTACTGAGGAGATGGAAGCCTACTTCTGGAGCAAGGATACAAATCCCTGATTATCCTGCCAGCCTCTGGGGGTGATGAAAGCTCAGGATTTGTGCTCCCCACTGCCCTCACACATAGCATTGCTGATAACCATGGTGTCCGAATGTGTGCGAACGGAGCCTGGCAGCACAGCAACACCACCAGGCTCACCAATTAAAGATTCGTCTTGGCGAGCAGGGATTAAACACTTTTCATTAGCAAATTTAGCGATTCTAAAGCCCTATTATAGCGATCTGCCACCCGCATTGTGAGTGAAACAGCTGTACAATGGGTGGTTCTAAACCAAGAAGATGAAGTGATGTTTTGGCTCAGAACTTTATTGTCTCTGTGCTCTCAGCCCTACAACCCCATTGAAACAATGATGTTTAAGAAGAATTATTGTTATTTCCTTCTGAGCGGGTGGGCTATTTGCTCCATCTCCCCGTAAAGGTTGAAAATAACAATGCGTGACTCTTTGTGCTTTGTTACGATAACTTCACATTTCCATCACATTAAAAATATCACAGAGAATATTCATAATATTGTGTTATATAAAGCTGAAGACACTGGAGGGGGCAGAGTTATTATTGTGTATTTTCATTATTTAACAATTATCACTGTGAGAGTTTCTGGAACAAAATTTTGGGGAAAAAAATGAAATAAAATAGGCAGTCACCTCCTTTCAAAGTCTGACCCTGTAGAGCTTTGATTCCAATCAGCTATGACAAAACTGATGACAGAAAGGGCTTTCAGAATGTTAGCAGCATACCAGGTGTATTTGCAAAATCCATTTGCTTCGAGATGCTTTAATGACTTAATGTTCTACATGGAAAAAGGAGTGTTTTATGAAGGCAACACCCAGCACATGAAACATCTATGGAAGAAAATAATCTCCCTCATTCCTCAGAGACTCTCCATTTGCTTGACAGAATTTACAGTCACCAGGTGCTCCTGAAGCCCAGAATATTGCAAGATTCACAGGCAGGTACCAGCCCCTGCAAACACCGGCTCAGCTTGTGTTACAAATGCTGTAGCATCTGTTTTCAAATGGAAGTTGAGTGTTACAAGTCATTTGCTACCGGGGTGTCCAGAACCCAAGTCCTCATACAGTGAGGCTATACATGGACCACTGTTACACTAAGAAATAAAACAGTGTCAGAACACAATGCTGGCAGTGGTATTTGCTGATAAACATTTTTACAATGATCCCTGGTGTGGTTTTTGCCTGGGCACTGTCCTTACAATGCCTGGATGCTGGTTGACAGCTGGCAAAGCCCCCAAACCGTTCCCAATAGGCAATTTTGCTTTACACGCTAAGAGAGTTTAATTGTATAAACACAGGTCATTGCTGGCCTCAGTGCTGGAAAATGCTCCCAGCCTTCCTTAATTTACTTGCAGAAATGTTGTTGTCTCATCAGAAAAAAATGCAGTTACTAATTCAGTTGCATGCAGGACTCACAAGACACTCACCCAGTGACCAGGAGGAGAGGTAATGGCTTCATGGCAAAAGTGCTCTTCTTTTAGAGGCTGATGCTCTGCAGCTGCCTGATGGGAGATAAAAGCCAAGTGTGGGGTGTACATATTTACATCACTGAGATTTACTGCGGGGATACCAAGCAGTGAACCTGGAGCTTAGCATTCGAACAGAGAACAACAGAGCCTTTTTCAGGCTCTGTTTCCTCCAGGGATGAGATGGCCGGTGGTGCAGTGCAGGAGCCTGCACTCACCTTCATAGCACTTAGGTGTTAGCCAAGAGAAATGAGAGCCAAGCTTATTAACTTGGGCTTAGCAATGGCAACGTAGAGGGAACTCAAGAAAGAGCTGACTTGTATTTGACCTGCCTGCAGTGAAATCAAAACAGACACTGAGCTCCCACATAGTGGAATTCTAAATTACCCCAAAGCAGGACTTTAAAAGAAAGGCTTAATTTAATTTTAAATGTGACACAGAAGGTTCTGTAGAAAGATCTTGTCTGTAGGAAAAATCTTCTCAGTTCACCTCAAAAGGCCAGGTTTTTAAAGGGTACTTTGGTTCTTAACATCTTTTGTTTTCTACTTCTATAGCAATATTATCTGGCCAGAAGACTCCGTTCTTTACATTATTTGTTTTAAACAAAGGGAAAACAACTAATCATTAATAAGAATATAATTAATCATGAAAAAAAAACATTCTAAATGTGTAGGATACCAAAGAAATATTTCCTCTACATTCCATCTTTCAAAAGACATCAAAGGTGGGATGTCTTGATCTCTCAAAGTATCTCATTCTTTTGTTATTAATTAATGACATTAATTAATTGCTTATATTATTGCTTATACTAAACTAAGGGTAACACATGTCACCTGATTTTAGGTGTCTAAATCTAAACTGCCTTTATAGTCATATTTATTGAGTTAGTGTGCTTTTGTATTTTATTAGAACATGCAGAGCTACTTAGGGAAATTAGAAATCTCCCTCTAGTCTCTACTGACATAGGGAGTACTCCCCAGCTTGCTGTAGGAGGATCCTAAAGCGGTTTATGGATGTTAATGTCCATGCTGTAGACACCAAAGGTAGTTATAGGCAAAGTCCTAAAAGTGTGTTTAGATGACCATAGTTACATGAGATGAACTTTACAGAGGCTGAAATACCAGTTAACTCAGCACCAGCTTCACTTTGCATAATGTGAGAATATAAGACATTAGGATGGCCATATGGGGTTCAGCACCCAGACTATTCCATGCCTGTGGATGGCAGTATATAGGGAAAAATACACAGAAAGCAAGGCATGTTTTGAGTATAATATTCCTTACCTGGTATGAAGCCTCCCAGGTCCTGAATGCAAATATCATGGAGATTGATTAAGACAGCGATTTCCTTCAGACCATGGTGTTTAAGAGATTCCAATGAGCTTGCCCTTCACCATGCTTGCTTTTCTGCATCCAGACATAGATGCAAACCAACTGTCTCCCCAGAAATGCATCTTCATTAAGGGGTAATAACACTGAATACTGGCACAGCAACAAGTAGGTTTAAGGAGAAGTTCATGCAAATGAGGGGAGCTAGGGTGGATTTGAGACAATATGAGGGTTGGTGGCTAAGGCGGATGAATGGGATTTTAAACAGATAAGGATTTTGGATTTTATCTCTCCCCTGTCTTTCTGTTCCCCAAAATCTCACTTCCACGTTTGACATCTCTTCCACTGTCACTGGGGTCCTCTTATCAGCTACTCAGTTACTTATAAGAAATAAAAATAAATCAATTTGCTGAGTTATTTTATATGGACAGTATGATTTGTTGGTCTTTCATTGAGCAGACTTCTGAAATGAGAAACATATAGCCTTAAGTGCCAGTATTATTGACTGTGTGCATGGAATTGGAGACAGATGTATGGTTACAAGTAAAAGAGTGTTTGTTCTTGCTGTCAGTTTAAGTTAGGTGTCTATGAGTAAAATGTGCCTAATGCCTTCATTGTATTTGCTTCTCGCCTTGTGGAGCAGCGTTAAAGAAAACAGTCAATACCTCAGTAAATGTGGAGAAGGTATGCAGTACGTGTAATGTATCCCATTGCAAGAATAAATGGGTTACATCCTTCACTTTGAGAGTTTAAACAGCAGATTACCCTCTGCACTTGGGTGTATTTCAGTTTGAAACTATTATCTGAATTTTGCTAGCACTAAAAGCATGGTCAGGGACAAGGCTGCTGTGTAGAAAAAGAAGGTGGAAAAGACAGTCTGAGCCAGAAAGATTATTTCCAGACGCATTTTTGCTATTGAAAATCATGTTCTCAGTTATTTTCATCCAATTAGAGGACACAAGCAATGCCACGTAAACTGTGATGTTAGTCAAAATAAACCTCTGATTTTATCCCAGCTGGTCACATGATGATAAGAGATGTCGCTATCAGCAAAACTCTACAGATGATACACCACTGCAGCAGCATTCAGAGAGCATGAAAAGGCTCTGAATTATTTGTAACAACTGGGTCAGCTTCTCAGTGGGATAAAACTGGTGGAGTTAATTAACTGATACACCCCAAACGATGTTCCACTTCATATTTGACGAATAACTCCAAATAATAGAAACTGAGGGAATCGTAAGCTGCTTTGCTTTCTACAGACTGCTAGTTCAGGTTTGCTATTAAGCCTGCAGAAGTGCAAGGCAGCCTGTAAGAGCAAGTGGTCTTGGTGTTTTGTAACCAATATGTACATGTGCAATTTTCCACTGGAGGAAAATGGGATGTATTACCTTCACCTTCCTTATCCCACTACAGAATGAACCTCAAGTTCTGAAATAAAGACCATATTTTATAGCTAGTGTATTGCCAGGGTCATTAGCTTTCCCATTCAGCTTCATCAGATGGCTACACAGCAGGATGCACTCCAAATTTATTTGATAGCTTGTCAATAAGCAGCTGCCTTTTAATAGCTCTTAACTTCATGGACTTGCAAAGGAAAATGCCTCACACTCACAGTAAACCAACTGGTCCATCACAGGGGTCTCAGGTTTTTCTGGCATTCAGGGCAGAGTGGAAAGTACCTTCTGACTCCAGCTGTCACCATAAGTTTTCTGAACACTTATCACCCGGGAATAGAGACAGAGACTTGCTGAATTGGAACTTATTGCAGTGAGGAGAAGAGTGGTGAGTTCTGCTAGTGATAGCTATAGGTAGGGAGTAAGCAGGAAGGAGTGGGATCAGGAATGGGGATTTCAACAAATCCCCTCTTTAAGTGAGCGCAAGAGGGTGAAGTGCTGAGCTTGTAATTTTATTTAGTGCTGCTGCTCCAGCAGTTGGCTGATCTTAGAGCAGCTCCTGCTGGACCTCCTCCCGCATGTTCTGCAGATGCTCAAGTGTCAAGTCTGTAGAAAGAACTTACATTTCTTTTATCAAAAAAAAAAAAAAAAAGGCCTACAGCAGTAAAATTGGATGTAGAAGCATTTTACATTTAAAACAAAATATTGAAGTCAGACATCCCAGGAGGACCTAAATGGCATTTCCAGTTTTGCTTTTAATGCTACTTCCTAACTAAAGAGCAGGGGGTGTCAGGAAACACTATGCAAACTCTTGTGAGCCAACATCATGGCTCCTGTTGTTGTCATGTTTTGGAAGTGCTGTGTCAACTGGTCTGGGAATAACCTACAAGCATCCTCCAACAAGATACCTTTTTCTAAGAGGGAAAACTATTTTTCTCCCCTGTGCCCTCCTGTCTGACTGGGCATGTGTCAGTGCCTGCATGGAAATCCTGCAGGTATGGCAAATAGTGACCCATCAACTCCAAAACACGATTTCTGCTGAGCTTCACTGCTGATAAATCAGAGCTGTTTTGCAGCTGGCTGGCATGAAGTACAGGCAGAAGAGCTTGGGATTGTCCCTGAATAGTTAGGCCCCTGCAAAGCAGCTGCGTGGATTCTTTTTGGGTTGAGTTTTGCTCGCACGTGCCCAGTTGAAGAGCAAATTTGCATTCTTGTGTCTGCAGTATGCTGAGAGCCTTGATGATGCTTCACAAACACAGAGGGATAAGGAAAAAAATAGCAAAAGTGATAAAAAGATGAAAAAGAAATATCATCTTCATCTAAACCATTCTCCTCATGTTAAAGTACTTTCCTAACTATTTTCTTGTGTTTTAGAATAAATAACGCCAGTAATTGGTCTCTTACCATTTCCATAGGGTGTGTCTTCTAACATATAGAATTGAATGGGATAGAATAGTCACTCTTACCCAAGCTTAAGCACACTCGCTTAAAACATCTACGTGTCAAGGGGCAAAGTGCCACGTATGTGCCCTGTAACAGTTCTCTGTAAACCAAGTTACTGTAGAACAGGACCATGGCTGAATAAGGGACCTTAAGGATCATCTATTTCCAGCCCCTCAGCTGAAAGTCAGTGTGTGAGGACAAAACTGTTTAAATTCAGGCCACATCCCCATCCTCTTCCAGTCATATCCAAGGAATCAGTTGTCCCACAGCTGCAACCGCACAGACACTACTACATGGCCTAGTGGCATGGGGCTGAGTGAGACCTTGGTAGATATAAAAGTGAAGAAATAAACATGAGAGTTTCGCTCAGGATACATAAGAAAGCCAAAGACAGGAATAACCAATACCTTATAAAATGGTATATGATTATTCTTTTTGTTCCCCCTAAATCATCACCTAAGATTATACAGCATCTATTTTTCTTCCAAGCTGTCTTTTACCCCAATTTCATTCTACTTATTCTTTCTTATTATACTGTGAATTTTTATCACCGCTTTAAACTGACACTGAATAGTCTTTATCTGAAAGTATAAACTTATTCTTATCTATGGCTTTATTTGTTGCTGTATTTTATACCTTCTAAAATATCAGCAGATAAATCTCAATTAAGCTTCAAAACAAACTCTGCTGTCTCCCTCCCATGCCTTCCCCTTTCACTCAGCTCTTTTTCCACTCCTTGTGAGCCTCGCAGAGGCAAGTAGTATTCTCATCTGTTGTAACCAGGGTTAATTAAAATTTGGATTCTGATGGGCTCTGAAGAAATAGGAAGCTTATCACGTAAGTAGTCTCAGACCAAAGTGCAACCATTGCAGTTCATAGCTGTAATTTACACCGTGTCCTCCCCTTTTTGGAGGGTGAAACCCAAGCAGGTACCAGATGCCCACTGTGAAATGGGGCTTGGATGTCTTTACTTGAAAGAAAGTTCATGACTGTTTCAGCTGAACTGGTTGGAGAAAATGTGGAAATACACATTAAATTTCCATGTAGAAATGGGTGCTGACCATGGTTTTCTCCACTGTACACTCTGACACAGGCAACACAGGGAGGCACCATTGAGCTGCAAAGTGGAGTTCTTACAAGGCCCTGCCAAAGGGAAAAGGATCATGTCAATATTTATTAGACTTTCCAGCAGCTTGTTAAGTCAGTAGGAGAGCTGAATCCCAAACAAACTCCAATTAGATTTGGTTTCAAAATGAAGGCCTCTTTCTGAACTGTTCAACAAGGAAATGCTACTGGTGATGATATGGGCTTCTTTCTTGGGGAACTTTTTAACCCTTTATCATGTCATTATCCTATAGGTCAAGGTTTTGATGGTGTAAATATAGGGAGTGTTACTATCCAGAGATACGTTGCACCGGCACATATAGAGTGTTTGTTGAAAAAAACGTAAAATTTGGGACGTTGGCATAAGATAAACCTCATACTGGGAATCTAGTCTCCCAAACATGATGGTCTATTGCTGCATAGATGGGGACACGTATCTTGGTTGCAAACCTCCTTGCAGCAGCATCTTCAGCTAGAATAAGACTTGAAGTAAACAAAATGACTCTGTGGACAACTTAGGTGCAATCCAGAGATGCCCAACTAGATTTCCTTTTCTGGTCTTATAAGGGGTAAAGCAGCTATCCTGGAGCTGTATTATTGTTGCATGAAGCTTATATGATGGAGTGGAGCAGTCATGAATGAAGAAACTAGTATGAGACATGTTCTTTCTGGAGCACTTTTGGAGCTTTGATGGAAAACGTAAGATATATTAAGCTCCAATTCTCAGCTTGCAGATGAGGTGGGACAGGGATCACAATGCAAATGCATTTTCCTTGGAGATGTCTGTGAATTGCTTCCAAAGAAAATAGTAGGGGAAAAAAGAGCAGGGAGAGCAAGATTCCCCTCCTCAAAGAGTTACCCCCAGGGAGAGCTTTAAGGGTTAAAAGCTGCCACTTTGCAAAAACAGATGGCAGAAGAAACACTCTTCCTTCATATATTAGCAAGACAACCTGTGCAATCCCTGGGGAAATAAATAGTAATAAACAAATAATTCAGAGTAGCAGTTGCTTCTTCTAGATCTGCCTGTCTTGTCACTGAATCTTTATTAGGTGCATGTCAATATAGTAAAAAAAAATTTCCAATGAGAATTTCATGCTCCATTGCCTAAAAAATCGTATTTCCATCAAAGCCGCCTATAATCCATACTGGGCACCATTCTCTTTCCTTGAAGTTTTAGTCCTAAGTCACTTTTGAAAGTAAAATTTAGCCATTTCAGCCACAAGCCCCTTGCATTGCAGACTGAAGCTATAATGAATAGCCCTCATGTTTACACAATGGGCACTTCAGGCTGTTACACTAAATACAAACCAGGGAACTATATTCCAACTTCTCTTTCTTGGCTTTACATTTCCATTTATATATCAAAACAGCTACTACAGTAAAGAGTAAAACCTATATTTCTTTTGGAATGTTCTCGTTTTGTGATTTAAGACAGTTTTACTTTACCACAAGTGCAAGCATTTAAAACCAGATTGAAACCCATGTATTTGAAGTGTGCTTATTGAGATTGGTTCATTCTGTTCCTTTTCTGGGAGCACAAATAGAGAATATAGTTCACCAGGGAAAAAGATTTCAACTGATAGCTTCATTTAGCAGTCCTCTTGCAAAAATTCACTTCTTTTACAAATCAGGTTATGTTCTTTCACAAAGTCTTCTGTTCATATGTTCAACATTTTAGATGTATAAATAAAACAAATCAGGACTTTTCATCTCCTCATGCCCTTTGTATTTTCCTTTTCCACCTCTGACCTTTTCTTGCCTACAAACATGATTAAAGAAAGAGCCTTATTAAAGTGCATTATTTTCTTCACAAAGCTAAGATTATTTTTTAAGAGGAAATTTCCATATAGTGTCATGTTCAGAGCAAAGGAGTTACTGTGTTTCCTTCCCCTTTCGACAGTGATTTGTGAATAGGGACAAATAGGGTAAAGTAATATGATATAAGTCTGTCTGGAAGGAAAAAGAAAAAAGAGCATTTGATCCTGGCACCAATCTAGTAAATCTGAATTCAATTTAACAGTTCTAGCTATTGCCTATGGGAAGCATCAGGTTGAATTTTAGCTGCTTGACGGAATGAAAACTCAGATTACCTGCTCTCTAAGGTTATTTTGGCCTAAGTTAAGGATTTTTTTCCTCCCTTGATAGCATTCATGACCTATGAAAATTCATCTCTGGCATGGCAAAATAGAAGACAGCAAATAACAGAACTTTCCAAGCTCCTCTCCAGGGTCTAATCATTTTTCTTACAATCACCTTCTACTTTTGGTACATTTATTTCCTCCCAGGATTTTTGTCCCACTTTTCACTCCTAATTTCTCTGAAATATTGCGGAGCCTGCTAACCTCCCTCATCCTCATTCTGCATTCCCAGGGGCTTGCTATAGCTTGAGATGGACTGACTCCAGCCCTCAGAGCACTGACAAAATGTGACATGACTCATTTGAAAGCTGCCTAAGGTTTAGAACTAGAAGAGTCAATGTATTATTACAAAGATGAACTCCAGGTAGTGAGCTAGAGCCCTGATGTAAAAACTGGAACAGAATAACAGCAGACCAGGTAATGAAGACTTCAGCTGAGCTGCAAAACTCCTAAGCAGGACTAAACCAGTAGTAAAACTGTACAGAGGAATTTAGCTCTCTACTTTACCCAATTAGAAATTCACAATCCATTGGAATTTCTTTTTCAGATTGCATGACAGGGCTGACAGCTGTAGGATAGAGACCTGCTGTGCACACACAGTTAAAGACTGCAATAGCTCCCGAGAGTCCTCTGGATCTGGGAGCAGAGAAAGACACAGAGGCAATGTTCGGAAGGGAAACTAATAACACCACCACCATGGTTTCCCCGGTGCAACATCTCAGGTTCACAACTGAGATGTGCAGGTGAAGTCTGCAATGTCAACAATGAGTCCAGCATATTCTTTTTCTGTTTTGGACATGCTTTACTGTGTGCTAGAAATTTCATCACATACGCATGTTACATACATATGTAGATGTGGAGGCATTTGCATGCTGCATATGTACATATATTACCTATGAATGTGAACAATTATTACATGTGTTTCTTCCTGAGCATCATCTGGGCAGAACTGTGCGATGGAGAAGTTTGAGCCTTGAGCCTGCATTTTCCAGGGCAGCTGGGTTGTCCCATGAGCCATCATGTATCAGCAGACAGGTGAAGAGCACCAGGACCTAACAGAAAGACACTCCAGGTGGTCCCAAAAACTGTAACTTCAGACACATATCAAGATACTAATAATGAGTTGTCCAGCTTGGTGGCACAGAGCTAGCCTGAGCCACAGCCATGGCAATGTTTAATAATCCCATGAGATGCGACTTCCATCTCAGATGTGTGTCTGCTGCTGTTTTGGCTCTCGTTTGGGTGCAATAATTCCACCTCTGTACATGTAAAGCAGTTTCCTTATGCTTCAAAATTCTCCACTGTTATGAAACTCAAAAAACTTCATAACAAGGAGTCTGTCAATACAAGACTTGTATCCAGAAAAACATTAACTTCTCATCTTTTCTTGGTTTCCATCTCTAACTGTTTGTCCTTTATTAAGTACTCAGACTATTAGATTACCACAACAGTAACTTTCTTTTTATTTGCTGTTTGTACAGCATCTTGCACAAAGACTTTGTCCCAGGATTGGGATTCTGAGCGCTGATAATTTCCCTTGTATACTCTACCAGCAATACAAGGGATAAAAAAAGATTTGCCTCAAGGCATTTATTGATATTGAGGTTTACTTATGATACAGTTTCTCACTGTTTCTCCACAGCAGACATTTATTGGTGAACTCAGAATGTTCCAGTTAAATGAATTAACATTACAATAGCTGCTGTTTCCAGTTCTGCTCTTGCCAGTAGATAGAGGAGCTGTGTATCTTTCCTGATGTGTTGATTTGCTGTTGGAGGTAACTGGGAAATAAGCTTTTTTCCCCTTCAGCAAGTGTCAGTGAAATAATTCCCTAATTTCACCAGGTTTGTTTCATGGGGGACAAAAAAGGGGGTTTGTGGCATCAAATAATAAAATTTGGGGTAAAGCACTAAATATAGTTTTTAAAGCATGTTATTTTTTTTCAGGCACTTGAAGGCACACACTTTCTCTTTTCATGCACATTTAGACATTGGACTTTTTTGCTTTTTTCCCTATGAATCTCCCATAATATCATTTCCAAAAAAGAGCTCTTACCAGTGCTCCTCGGGAAGTGGGTCCAAATACAACTGCAATACTTCTGCAGCTCACTGGAGATTTCCCAAACTCTCCTTCCACCATGGTCAGAGAATTCCTGTTGTGAGGTATCAGATTTGCTCAACTTTCTACCCAAACCTCATTTTTTACAAGGGTATTTTCAGCCAGGTTTATCTCTTAAAAGGTTTCTGACAAGCTATCAAAGGTGGATTTTTGAGTCAGCCTAAAATCCTGTCCTAGGATATCATAGAATCATAGAATTGTAGAATAGTTTGGGTTGGAAAGGACCTTAAGATCATCCAGTTCCAACCCCCTGCCATGGGCAGGGACACCTCACACTAAACCATGTCACCCAAGGCTCTGTCCAACCTGGCCTTGAACACTGACAGGGATGGATCATTCACCTTCTCTGGGCAACCCATTCCAGTGCCTCCCCACCCTTACAGTAAAGAACTTCTTCCTTATATCTAACCTGAACTTTCCCTGTTTAAGTTCGAACCTGTTACCCCTTCCCTGTCTTCAAACTGTAAGTCTGGAAAGGGAAAGAGCACAAGAGAAGGATTTGGCCCCAGAAACTTAGATCTTTTGTAATTCTCTGTTTTGTTCCTTTCTTTTTGCTGCTTTTGCTTTCTGTATAAATTGAGCTGATGATTGTCTGACCACACCAGGCTCAAAAGCATGAAACCCACTCTGCTCATGGCAGAAAGATTCAAGTTTACAAACCCAACCCTCTAGCACAAGGACCCAATGTAAATATGGCAATGAAATAATTAGGATTTTAAAGCAATTTTTATCAAGAGCAATATTCGATTGTTACTTTCTACTTCTTGCTTTTCTTTGTTTTTTTTTTCCTCAAACAAAGTGGAAGAATCTTAGAGATGAAAGTCTTGTACAGTTGTGAAATTCTAGTCAATTCTGTGAGCAACATGATAAGATCACAAAAAGGCTTATTCAGGGGATGAGGTTTCAATTTTGTTTTACTTTTGAGATACAGAGCATGAGAGCAGACTTTTTGGCTCTATTTCCTTTCTTTTACTAGGGTTTTTTTGTAGATGAGTTGACTGGTTAGTTCTTAGATTAGACTTAAGGTATCAGCTTGTTTCTGATTGATGTTCAAGGAAGAAAAACATGCAGCTTTTTAACCCTTAGCATCAGACTGAAATTCAGGGTCATCATTAAAAGAGAGATGTTCAGAAAGCTAGGAAAAGATGCTGCACACTTAATTGCAACGTTAACCAGTGAAATATTAGTAAATTTATTGGGCTTTTTCTATTAAAAAAAAAAGAAGTAAAGGAAGATCATTATGCTCTGTAATCCTGCTTAAATATTCATCATGTTGTTAATGAACCACATTCATTTTTAAAACGTTCAACCTGAGACATCATCTAACATGATTTGATCATAATATAATTTCTGGATGACCGTAAAAGGGACAAGAACAGTAAAAATAATTGTAACTCTAAACATCTTCCCCAGTTTTCCCCTGACTAATGAGCATCTGTTTTTCATTAGCAGCATCGTTTTATCTCTAGCCTATCAACCTGCACAGCTGGGCATATTAGAAATAGCCCAGTGCATCGTGGAACGTATGTTTCCTAAACTGCAGAAACAAATGGAAGTACTGGAGCTTTTTAAAAGCATGATTCAGGGCTGATTTCTCTTATATTCTCTATTACTCACCATGGTGTAATACCTGGAGGCTTGGTGTGGGAATGGGATACTATCACTCTGTCAGCTGTAGAAACACAGGAAAGATAGTTCCTACCTTGCAGAGCTTGCACTACAGAAAGCAGAAGCTGAGTCACAGGGAGCTGAAACTCTTTGCTTAAGGTTATGCAGCAAGTAGAGAGCATCAGCTAAAGCAGAAATTGTTGCACCTATCTTTTCCAGGCCTCTGACCTATGAACCACTCTCTATTCACCAGAAATTCAGTTGAAAGAAGGCTGATGGGCAAGTTTGGATTTTGAGTGGTGTAAAATAAAGCAGAGCCTCGTCCCAAATACTTCTTTATCATCTTGCAACTTTCCATAGAGTTACTGAATGATGTCTTTATCTGAACCAATGAGTTTTATACTTTTTCCCTTCCAGTTCTCTTCTCCATCCCATCTGAGAGGAGGGAGTGAGTGAGTGGCTGTGTGGGGCTCAGCTGTCTACTGTGGTTAAACCACACCGCGGTTGTCACACCAACGTGTACAGGATCTGTATTTCTCTTTTCTGAACTGTAAGAGTTTTCTGTTGGCTCAATTCTTGATTTTTCAGATGTCCTTCATGACTCAATCCCTATTTGGTAATTCAGTCAGCCCCTTTTTCCATTTCCTTACTATGATCTATAAATTTGTTGAAGGTGCGTTTGGTGTTTTCATTCTGATCTGTCTTAAAGATACTGGTACTCCAGTAAAAAACACTAGGATATGATGAGTGTTACAAGGTAAGACCTTGCATGGAGTCAGATGTAAGTAGGGAGGATTCCTTCCCTGTCCTTCCTGAAAAATAAGGTATCTTTGCTTTCAATTACAGTGACAAAGCATGGTGTTATTCTGCAATATTTTGTTCCAAATGAAATATGCCGGTCAACTTCTTTATTAAAAGAAAACAAAGATCTCTACTTCTCAGTAACTGCTCTTGCTGGCTGCTTGTTTATTACAGCTCAGTGCGTGAAGTTAAGGTCTCGTTGTTTACTTAATCACTGCTTAGTATTCCTATCTTTAAAGATAAATTTGTCTAAAAAAGTCCTTGAAATAGGTCCTGTGTTTTCACTCAAAAGTATAATGTACTTGCCTACCTGTAAACTCATTGCTGTAGGAAAGTAATCAAAATATTATTATACTGAGTTAACTACCAGCTGCCAGCCTTGTTGACCTTGTTTGTTTGGAAATTAAAAGGCAGGCCATGGCAGAGCTGAACTGAATAATCTGGTAGCACAGGGAGACAGAGTAGAGGTGCTCTGTTTATTTACAGAGCCTCAGGCAGATTACACCCCTCTTAAGCATCAGTTTTTAATGGGTGTAATGTTTGAAATCAGGAGAGAAATGCAGAAATCTTATATTTGCATGTGCTTTGAAGGAACAGCATGGCTTTGTTTTGTTTGCCTTTCTTTTTCTCCAAAGGACTCGTGAAACTGGGTTTATGCAGGGCTTTATTAACACCCGCTAGCATATTTATAGATATATATATATACATTCTGCTGCTAGATGGCAATAGTTAAAGCAACTACCGCACTTATATTATCAGGAGTGCCACAGAGCATTGCACTCAGCTCTGTTAAACACTGGTACCAAGAAAGATACAACACTGTGTTTTGAGAATGGGCACCTGATGATGTAAGAAGAAGAAAAGATTTAAGGAGGCAATTTATCATAGCAAAGCAGAGTAGTAAAGAGCTCCAATAAATTAACCATGAAGTAACAAATTACCTTCTGTATTGTGTGGGAAAGAAAGAGGAGGAGGTTGCGTTGATTTACATCAGAGAACCCACAGATTCTCTCAGATGAAAATCCAAATGCTGCAGCTGACCAGGTATTAATTTCAGGTAGAAATATATCCACACTGCTCAGTATTAGTTAACACTTTGTTCACCCTGTCGCACACCATTTTCCTTTGTGCATGGCACACAGACCTATATGAAAGATTATCATCATCTTTATCTATCATCGCCTATTATCATCAGGTACTAATGCACTTGCAGTTTCAGCACTTGTTCCTCCTGATAAATCAGCATCCTGATTCTTCTCCCATTATTCAACTAGGTCAGGGTTCTTTCCATAGAGCTAGTATGAAGGAAAGAGCACTAAGGGTCTTCTTTTCAGTGTAGTCCAACTATGCACTTCCAGAGCCCTGCACAGACACATTCCTGGTCTATCCTTGTCCCAGGACCTAACTGCAATCACCAGTCCTTATAGGAGATTAATTTGGCTGAAGTAGGACAAGTTTAAGCAGTGACATAAAACATCTCACATAATTTCATGCTTTCTCCTCCTTTTTTTAAATTTCCCATTTTATTTACCACCAAACAACAGGAATTCTTTATGGAGCAGACCTATACAGGCCATAATTCCACCCTGCAATATTGTAAATTGCTTTCTTCCCATCATTCATTCCCTCTCTCCAGTCACATCCATCGTATTAAACGTGGAATTGAATACATGACCTAGACTCTTATTTGCCACCTCAGAAGAGTTATCTATTGGCAAAGCTGAGAGGTTGGTGAACTTACTTCAAGATGACAGGCACCATTTGGAGAAAGAAAAACTGTCCTGTTTTGTTTAAGTGAAGTGGAGGAGAGGAAATGGCTCATTCCTAAAGATAGAGGAAGGGAAATGAAGAAATGCATCAGAGAATAAAATCTTTCCGGAATAGTGGTTTCTCCTAAAAATCTTAACTGATATTTTCCAACTGAGACTCAGAATGTTGGCTGAATCCTCCTTATGACTCCCACACTCACTTTTTCTTTTAGATGAGTAAAAACTTCAGTACAAGAAAAAGTCAATGATCCCCATGGAAATATTCACTCTGAAAATCTTGCTAATACTTCATTTTACAGAAATTTGTGAATTCTGGGGAATTACATGGTTGCAAAACTGCACTGAAAGGTTAATAGAGCTTTGGTTAAAGGTGTGGAATTGCCTCCTGCTCGACAAGTTCATATGGAGACCAATTTTCTTCTGACCTTTCAGAATTCCTTACAATAGCTGAGTGTAAGACTCTAAACTTCAACACCGGTAGACTTTGCCTGCTGACATTTAATGGGAGGTGATGTCTGCTCAGTCTTGCCTGGAAGCACTGATTATGTACATATATGAAGGCTGAAACTGCCAATGAATCTGCTCATTATTAGGGATAATTCTGTCCTTTTGCTTTCACCATGCATGTATTTTATAGTCACACCTACTGGAATAATGACTGCCTTAAGCAGAAATATGAATGCTCCATAAAAGATATTTCTAAATGGATCATATTAAAAAGCAGTGTTATTTAAGATAAGTTCTTATGCCATGTTGTCTGCATGGCTTGCTTAGCTTCACAGAAATTCAATTTTACTGGGGGAAAGGTTCTACATAAAAAATACTTTTAAAAGACGTTCAGATTTTGAGGTTTTCCTTTAATAGCCTTAGAGAAAGATCTTGTGAAGGGTGTGTAATGAAGCCTGTTCATTAACAGACCATTCACTGTCACAGAAGTGCATGACTGGGGTAGTGCGTATGCACATGCTGAGTGTCTAAGTCCACTCCAAAAGTCAGTCTCTGATATTAGAAGAAATCTGCCAAAAAATGATCAGAGAATAACTATGCTGTTTTCAGGAATCCTGGCGAGAGAAGTGCTAGGTATGAACTGCCACTTGCAGTAACGGAAACATTAGCACTTTCCGTCAGCTTTTACTAGTACATGAGGTGCTGTTCACTAAGGAAACATGTGAGATTAGCTGGGAGGTGGCAAGATGGGGTAGAAATAGAACAAGGGCTCAAACTCACAACCAATGTTTTTAACGGTGTGCTAACTTCTCACACCTCTGCTAATCCCAGTAACTGGCTGTGCAGGAGGTTGCAGTGCCAGGCAAAGGCAGGAAGTTCCATCTTAGCTTGAACTCATTTAGTTCACATTGGCTCAGTTTCCTTTGTAGCATATCTGCTAAACCATGATGGTCTGGTGGTGGATTTAAGTCCCTATTCTCTTTTTCCTTCTTTCCCTTCTCAGCCTTGTCAGTGATTAAAATCTGAGACTGTCAGAGGAGAGGAAAGGAGGCAATGCAAAGCTAAGTATCGCAATAACCTCTCTTGAAAGGCTTGGAAACGCTCTTTTGAATGCTTGGAAAATACTCATAAGTAGAGGCATTTTTCAATGACCTCCTATTTGCCTTCTTTGCTTTTTGGTCCGTAATCACTTGTCAGTAAATATGATCAAAATTTAGCAGGCAACATCTGATAGCAACATCAGCTATGAAGCTGGAACTGATTGCAAGATCATCATTGAAAGCCTGGATGGAGACTGACCTGCCACCATCATGAAGGCTCTGACCTGCAGACTGTGGAAACCATCTGGAGGGCAATCACGTTTTTTAAAGGGTTAGTCAGAGAGTCCACACTGAAATCCCTCTTCATCAGTCCTGATTTGCACTTCTCTCTGTGATTCCCAACCACAGCTGATCAGAATGTGAAATCCGTGATTCCAACCAGTGACATTGAAAGGACATCCACCACAGCCAAAATCAGCTCTCCAATAAATAACAAAGCTCAAGCACCTCCCCACACATGCAAATAGAGGGAGAAATTCATGCTAAATAAAAGAAAACAAAACCACTCTTTTCTTGGTTGAATGTGAATGCCATTAAAGTTTAACTGAACAAGATGATTTTAAGGCTTTTTCTGTTCATTTATGAATAACAAAACCAAAAACGAAAGCATCATCTGGGGTGAGTTTTTTTGTTTGTTTGTGGATTTTATTTGTTTGGAGATGTCATTCTTGGGGGTTTATTTGATTGGAATTTGTCTGACAAACACTGGTCTCAGCTCCTGAAATCAGTCACCTGGAGGGAGATGTAGGCCTTTGAAAAAGCTGGTTTTCCTCTGCAGTTCTTATCTGCATTTCAGACACTGAAGCACAGACTCTGCAGTCAAACTGATTGTGTGGGAAGGTGAAGCACTTACTGAACCACTGGAGAAACCACTCTTCTTGCTGCAGATGTGCACATATTGTCTACCTCATTCTTAGATATGCTCATGAAGGCTTGCAAATGCTTTTTAACTAAAAGCTCAGATGGGTGGAACTTGTCTGCTTTTAGCAGCATTTTAGCAGGTTCAAAAAAACAAAACTCAGTTTTACTGTTCCAACCGAAGTGACAGATGGTAGAAGAGCAGGAGGGTTAGCCGGAAGAATATTGTAGGAGTCTGTGCAGATATAAATACTTAGCTAATAAATAAGGTGGAGGTAATAACGCTTGCGAATTCATATATAAAAAAAGAAATCTGGAAGCAAGTCTGTTAATATCTCTCTTCTTTTTAATAATGATGCCTAAATCTGGCAAAGCACTTTTTGTAAGTGTATTTGATGGAGGAATCACTGTGTGTTGCCATGGTGTTGGGATTTTATTTTTTTTTTTCAGGGCAAAACCATGCATTTAAAAAAGAAACCTTTACCTTGTTGCTATGCAAACACTACATTGTGTTATTACAGCCCCAGAAAGCAGCACAACAATATGGCAAGTAAGTCAATATCCTGGTAAGATAAATGCTCCCTTTCTTTGGCCTTTTACTCCAATGCAGTGCTGCAGTAATACCTAAATCTGATGAATTCTCTGGAGGCCAGGCTGCAAAATTTCTAGTGTACATGTCATTTATGTAAAGAAATTGCCCGCTAATATCTTACCTACATCTGTATCCAGACCCAGACTCCAGCCTGGTGATATAAATGCTCACTCGCAAGCAGCAAACATTAGTTCATAAAATCATAGAATGGTTTGGGTTGGAAAAGGCCTTAAGATTATCCAGTTCCAGCCCCTGCCATGGGCAGGAACACCTCACATTAGACCATGGCACCCAAGGCTCTGTCCAACCTGGCCTTGAACATTGCCAGGGATGGAGCATTCACAACATCCCTGGGCAACCCATTCCAGTGCCTCACCACCCTTACAGTAAAGAACTTCCTCCTTATATCCAGTCTAAACTTCCCCTGTTTCAGATTGAACCCGTTACCCTTTGTCCTATCACTAGAGTCCCCAGTGAAGAGCCCCTCCCCAGCATCCTTATAGGTGCCCTTCAGATACTGGAAGCTGCTATGAGGTCTCCACGCAGCTTCTCTTCTCCAGGCTGAACAGCCCCAACTTCCTCAGCCTGTCTTCATACAGGAGGTGCTCCAGTCCCCTGATCATCCTTGTGGCTCTCCTTCATGTTTCATTACATTTTGTTCCAAGTGATTGGGAGGCATCCTTTGCTGAAAAACAATTAAAAGTCCTTCTTAAACGCAGTGCTTACACTGGGCTATGCAACAGTTGACTATTGTTTCTATGCACAGCAGCCCAAAATGCAGTGGTGTGGCTGCTACCATATCCATCATCTTGGGCTTCCCCTGCTATCCGTACTGAAATACGTGCAGTGCCAGTTAGCAGCTGGCTCTGGTCAAATCCTAACATTCTTTTTCCACAGCCCAATTCAGGTGAAATATAAAATTAATGATACCAGCTTATGCAGCTTTTCCAGTCGCTTATGTACGAGTGATTTATAATACTGTGTGTCTGACTTGTGACTGGGAGGTGGGAGCTCCTGCTATGGAAGTGCACTGGCTGAATAGGGACTGTTTAAGCAAATGAAGCTGAACTCGATCCTCATTTGGATTCAACTGAATTACTGTATTTTTAATCCTGCTCAGATGAGAAATATATTTAGCCTGAAGATTCATTTTTAATGATCAGAAATCAATGCAGCACAGATACAGGAAAACCATTTCAAATGTAAACAAAGGATAGTGCTTCCAGCAACCTTTTATACCAGGAATTCAATGAAAGCTGGAGCTTTTCCTATTTTTCCCCTTTATAGCATAAATGGTTATGTCATACCACATTTGTGACGATACATAATTATACCATATACTAATCTATCTGCCAGGGCAGCATGTCACAAGATGTGTCACCAATTAGCCCAGACACTAATTACATTTTTCCTTTTGCTTTGCACCAGGATGATAACTAGGCCATGAAGAGAGACATCCCACCCCATTTTAGGAGTTAGCAAAAGCAATGAATGAGATTGACTCCATAGCCAATCTCCTCTGATTTACTTCATTAACCAATGAACTAATTAGAGTCCTTCTTTCTAAAAGCACTTACTGAGAGTCTTATTTTGGCAGTTAGTCTGTCATTAATTTTTTGGTGCCTTTTTAACACATCTGATAATGGATTAACATCGAAATGGTTGAAAAGAATATGCATAAATAGAACATATGGAGAAAAAAAAAACTCATTATCTCCAAAATGTTAAATTTATGCTTCATCCAACTAATTTTTTACTTTTTTTTTCCTGCTGGAAAAATGTTTTCACTATGAGGTATTTATTTCTTTCTCACATTCCTCTGAAGTGTGTATTCAGGCACATCATCAGGGTGGTTGGGGTGCTTATCTGAGTTTAAATGGCAGATCTTTTCCTGGAAAAAAAAAGAAAATTGTAGAAACAATTAGAAATTGAATTTAAGTTTCTAAACATCTATGAATTTAGATCAATTCTCTTTTAAATAGGTTGCATTTTGCCAGTCCTGAAATAACCTACTCATGAACATGGTATTTCCAGGGATGGCATCCTTTCCAGTAAGTTAATGCTAAGAAATTGTATTTGGATATCATTACTTTTGGGATTTCAGCAATTGTGAAGGCAAGGCAAGAGCATCAATTTCTCCCAGCTGAAAGCTAGGAGAAGACACAGCTTTGGTATGGTTGGACAATCTTGTACAGCCCTGAAGCCAAAACACACAGTCTAGGAGCTTTGTGCTTACGGGAATTTAAGAGTGAGAATTGAAAGAGTGTGAACTGAAAGAGTGTGAACAGCCCCCTCACATCCCAGCTGGATACTGGTGGACTTTAAATTCACTGTAGAATATACAGTGTCGTTTAACCCAAGGTGGCAGTCCTTACCATCTCGTTTTCTTCCATTATGGTATTTACAGTGATCAATATCATCGTGCAGGGGGATTGGAACTAGATGATCTTAAGGTTCTTTCCAACCCTAACTATTCTATGATTATTTGCACATGTATTTAGGCATATCCTATCTATATATTGGCAAATATGTTTCCAGCAACACCTCTTTCTAATCTAATTACAACATGATCATTAGGCAAAGAGGCATTTAGTCATGTTGTTGTCCGTTCAGTGACACAGCTATGAGGTAAGATGACAGAATATATAACAATCCAAATAAATACATAAGCCAATGTCTTTTATTGGGGGTGAAGACATAGGAAGGTCTAAAATCACCCTGCCCCCTTCTTCTCATCTTTATTGATCCAGGTATTATCTGTTTCACTGGTGAATATGCACATATAACACATTTTTGTTTGCCTGTTTGCTTGAATTTTTGTTCCCTAGGGAGTTTTGGAGTTATTTTCACTTTCTACCTTTGAACTAAATTAACTGCCTGCAGGTAATGAACATCAGAAGATGACTGGTTTGGTATATGGCATGTATTGCGGTCCAAGCAAGAAAAATAGCATTGGAATGCATTTTTTTTTGCAATCCATGTATTAATCTGATAATTTCTGCACAATATTACTGTAATTTACTACCAGGGCCATTGTATTGCTATGCTTCTCATCCTACATGAGAAGGCTTGTCTTCAGCAAATTTCCTTTCACAAAGACTGCAAGATGCGTAAAGTCTTGGATACCTTCCCAAACGTAAATAATCTATTCAAAGAGACTGTGAAATAAAATTTCTCTTTCTTTCTGTATCTGTAATAAGCAATTTAGATCTTTCATCTGAGCTGCCTATAAATTCAAGAGTGAATGTCATAGTCTTGACTCCCCAATCTCACTGGAAGATAAACAATTACCACTGCTTTCTAAGTTCATTTCTTTCTCCAGGTCAAGCTCTATTGTCTGCTGTTTTTCTTGTGACATTCTCTCTATTTCTCCTGTATCACTGATCTGACATTGGCTTAATTAAACAATATGATGGTTTGGTGTTAACATCGATAAGAGAAAACAAAAACAAGTGCTCTGAACCCCAAAGCTATATCTTATTAATGGTGTGTGGTTGAAAATAGATCTCCCTGAACAGGGTCCACGAAATTTCTATGTAAAGAAAAAACACCTCAATACACAGGAAATCTCTAAGCATGGTGAGCATAGAGTATGGGCTCAGCAATTTCCTTCTCCTAAGTGCTTGGGTGGCTGCATTGAGAGTTTTTCCCATTTAATTCAAAACAGTGACAGTGACTTCGTCCTCTCTGAACCTCAGTTCTGCTGTTCTAGGAAAGAACCAGTAACATTTCCTTTCCTCATAAGAGTAAAATCTGAAGTTTTGATACAATACTAAAGGATTTATTAGTTCCTAAGCCTAGTGAGTAAATTTTGGATCTATGATAAACCACTGATAGATGGTCAGAAACTTGGTAGTATGGCTAAAATACATCATGGAGAAACTCCAGTGGAAATCATATAAGAATTACTTGGCTTTGAGGTGCTAATTGCAGTATTGCAATACCCACCCTATAGTTAAGTTAGTAGTTACTACAAAACATCCAGTGGTGTGTTTCAGCTGCCTTAGCCAAGGGTTTTATACTGGTGCCCTGAGTTATTTTTAAAAACAATAGATAAACAAATGTAATTGTTCTAGAATCAGATAAATCACAATATAAGAAAATTACCTCTGAATTTCTCCTAGGGATTGCCTAAAAGACAGTTTTTTCATAGTTTACAGTACAGAATTCTTTTGTGGAATCATCATTTACAATGATTGTAGCTCAGCAAGAGTCAAGGGGAAGTTTCATGGCATTTTCTCTAAGGCTGTCAGAAGCATCATCTAGAAACACAGGCAGCAGACTGGTCTCAGCTACACTGTGCCCAGAGGAAAAGCTTGCTTTTTCCTAAAGAGAAAAGCACGCTTGTTACCATGCACAATGTGTCATAAATGATACAGCACCACTGCAAACCTAGCAGTGATCCAAGTTTGCTAATGAATACCATGATAGTAAAACTATCTGGCTGTGTCTCAGCAGGTGCACACTCATGTCAGTAGGTTCCCTGCTATTGAAACTCATTCCATCAGGTGATGCTTTTTTAATCACTCCACTCACAAAATTGAAGCCTATTTAGCAGAGTTGACCAAAAATGCTACCCAGCAATTAACAGGCTAACCTTTTCTGTGGGAGGAATGGAGCAAGAAGCTTCTGATACTCTTACATTGTGTACTTCAGCTCTGTGGGTAGCAAATATCCATCAATGGTAATCAACCTGTTGTAAGGAGCTCCTCACCCATTAGAGGCCAGCATGAATTTTTTACACTACTTGCATCTTATAGCTTAAAGCTAAATTCACTGCTGTTGCGTTTTTCAGAGTCCTCAAAACCTGAGGAATAAGTTTCATCCATTGCCCCAAGAAAAAGGGCTCTGTGAAGCCCTGTTTAGCTCTTTATTATGTTAAGGATAATTTTTCTCTGTGGAATTTGGGAGGATATTGTTGTGTAAAAACAGAGTTATCCTTAGGGGAGCAGATTTTAGTACCGTGGCTCTGTTTGCATGACCCTGTGACCATCAGAATAATAGAGGAGGCACAAAGATCCATGGCACTGCATGAGAATTGAAATATCACAGTACCAGTATCTCAGATAAAGAGAACACTTCATCAGACTGTACTATCAGATGTAGTGAACTTTAATGCCCTACTGTTTAGTCATACAAAACCTTCCTTATGCTAACTGTTATGAGATCACATTGATTCTGCTTTTAATGCTGTCACATGTAACCATCTGGCATCAGGACAAGCGCCAAAACATGACTTGCATATTTGCTGGGTTGGGGAACAGATATGTTTGACTGTGAGCTGAGCCAAATTTTTCACATATGTACAAATATTGCTTCTCCCTACAGCTTGGAGAACGTGTGTTTTCACAGAGATACTTAACTTCGTCCTCATCGTCTGCATTCTGCCCCTGCTCTGAGCCATAAAAAGCCTTTATGTTTGTCAGGTCAGTAAAAAGCAGAACATCATCCTGTTTATTTTATAGCTAACTTCATTAGTAAGAAACAGCAAGGACTGAAATACAGGGCTGTAAAAACCCAGCTTAGGTTTGGAATGTAATGTAGTTCAAGTAATTAGTCCACTTACAGTTTTTAATGTGGTCTCCTGGTTTCCAAAGTGCTAAAATGCTTTTTTAATGGCTCTTCCACAGTTTTTCATTGGGTTGGCACCCTGTCTTTAGTCATGAAAAAACGAGGCCATATCTTAACATCTCTGAGTGTCATGCCAGAATTTCAGCTTGTACATGTTGATGTGACACCCACAGGGCCAGTGGAAATATGTCACTTTTCACCAGCTGAACCTTGTTGTGCTTTTCATAGTATTATAGAATCATAGAATAGCTTGGGTTAGATGGGACCTTAAAGATCATCTAGTTCCAGCCCCCACTAACAAGTCTAAAAGAACTATGAACTACCAGTTCATGCTGTCTTCATTTTTGCCTAATAATATAAAAAATTATCTTAGGTTCATAAATTTATGGTGAATTGCTTTGCACTTGTGTTGTGTAGTTTTTCTAGACCTGTTTATCAGATCAGAAACTTGGACCATTAAATTTAATACTCTCATGTGTGTGCTGGGATTTTTGGATTAATTCTAATTTAGTATGCCTCCTTGGCTATTCATAGTAACAGCTGACCTGTGATATCTGGTCAACTGATAACCACAGGCAAATGGATAAATACTTCAATATGTACTGGAAAATGTGGTCACAGAGAAGTAAAAGCAGGTATATCCTAGTTTCTGTTTTGGCCATGAGTACAAACATTATTGAAGGACAATTTCAATAAAATACAAAAACAATAAAAAAATGAACCCACAATCTGAAATCTTGGATCATTTCACCCTGACTGGCTCAAGCTTAGCTGCTTCCTCAAAATTTCACTTATATTCACATTTAGTCACATTAAGGATTTAAAGACTTGTTTTTCCTTAATGAAGCCTTATTTAAGTATCAAGGCCTTTAGGATTTAGAGCCTCAGGCTAGAAATTTCAGGAGATCATTTTCAGGATTCATGTGCTTTATGGCCAGGAACAACAGTCATCTGACTTGAGCTCCAGTGTAGAACAGATTTTAGAATACTGCTGGAACAGAAAACAGTATTTTCCCTTCAGAATATTTGCTTCAGACCACATATGAAGACAGCTTTCATATTAACTAGATACTTATCATTTTACTTTTTTGTAAGTTTGCTTAAAAGAGTTAGATTAATAGATGTTTCTCAACATAATATTGATTCTTTAACTAATCCTTTCCCTTCATAATGCTTCAATAAAGCTGAATTTCTTACACTCAGAACTGGCCAGAAAACAATTTCCATTCTGCAGGGGAAGGAAAAAAAATGACAAAGCAAAGGCATTTCAAAACATCTAATTTTTATTCAGATTGAATCTCATGGCAATTGTATGCAAAGCTTGATAAAAGTGTTACTATACCTCAGACAACTTTCAAAGAAAGAGAACTACAAGTCAGCTTATCAGATAAACATTTGAAGCATCTTAAAAACACTCTAAAAGTGTTCAAAGCGTCCTTCATAACCTTTGCAAAAGTATGTGTAACTTTTAGACAAAAGTTTGTAAACAGTTTATTCATACAACTTAACTTCATTTACTAGGCAAATAAGTTTCTAAGCTAAACTAAACTCTCTCTACAGAACATTATTGTTGCCATAAAGATGGTTTGAAGATATAAGCAAGACAGAGTTTGTAAGGAAAGGTACTATTTTTATTACTTCATTTCTGCAGTTGGAAAAACCTGAACACCTCTTTCACTTGCTCACACTTCTCTTTAGATCTGAGAAAGAAATGCCCTTCTAGGGTATGATTCATCCTTTCCTAAGATAGATAAGATGACTCACTCTCTGTAGGTGCCTATTCATCTCTGTTGACCATAGAAGGATTCTGGTTGACTAACGGTAAAGAGCTAACTTGAAGATAGAAAAAAAAAAGATAGGTAACCTGGATGCTACTTTGCAATTATAAGGGTTTCTCATAGGAACTTTCTTCCTTCCATTATTTGCATTAATTCAGGTACAAGTTCTGAGTGCAATATTTACAATTCATTTCTTTATTTCTTGCCAATCCAGAATCCTCTCTGAAGGCATCTTAGTGTTCAGAGTGACTGAATTACCTATTCCCAGAGAGGAATAGCAGCTGTTTTGCTCTCTAAACAATTCAGAGTTCTCCTGGGAAATAGATCTAAAGAGCTTCAAAGATCACAACATCTCATGTTAATATCTGTTTGATTTTAGTTGATGGTAAAATGACAATGCAGCTATTGCTACAGAATGTTAAAGTAAAAACATTTAGCATGTGCTGAATATGTTCTTTTGATCTTGCTGAGGTTCTCAATATATTATTACATATTTTCAAATGACATAAGGATACAAATGCCTTTTTTTTTTTTTTTTCACTCTTCAGCTGTACTAGTTGCAAAAGCCAGGGCTTGCTGGAGAATAATCCTAAATCATTTCTGTAGAGGACAAGTAAATCAATACACCATCCTAACTGAAGACTTCTCTAGTATGTGAAGTTAGAAGCGTGATCATCCAAGACCAAGTGATAAGGGTCTTGGCATGGTCAGAAATAGTGTCAGTTGCTCATTTAGCTTGGCATGGCATGGTTTGATCTTTTTTCTCCCTCTGTGGTGGTGTTTGGCTTTCTGTAAAGAAGAAAAGCAAGAGGAAGGGCAAGGGGTCCCACTAGCAAGGCCAAGTAAGAACAACAAAAACCAGGATATATAGACAACGAAGTTTCCTGGAGTTATCTAATAGTTGGCTCAAGAGCAAACCAAAGGTAGTATTTTTAGAGAAAGACCAGGCTGAACTGATTCATCAAAGACTGGATCTTGAAATTCAGCCCTTGAGATCTGGATATCTTCATCTTGTCTCAATACAGTTGCTTTCACTTTCTAGTACTTATTAGGACCAGTTCAATCCTCATTTGCTGAGTGACAAAAATATCCTCTAAAGTTTCAGCAGTTCTTTCAGAGAATGCTTACTCTATTTCAGGTCCTTTCTAGGTATCATTGCCTACACTGGACATGCATGATAGAGACAAAGATAGAAACCTAGGAAGACTACATCGCTCTGTATGTGACTGAAAACAGGATAACATTGCACGTAGACACTGCTGGAGGGGAGAGAAGCCAAAGCAGAGCAATCACGGTTTTTCTCCTCGCCTGTCATGAAAGTCAAGTGTCTCCACTCCTCCTAGCATGTTTACTGGTGTGCATTCACTCCAACTGATTAGGTTCATACACCTTAACTAATGTACCTACTGAGAGAAGCCAAATGCAGCAGAGCATTATGTGGTTTGCTGGAGAGCCAAGCCTGGCATGCATTGTCCATAGTGGACCCATTTGTAATTTGTTTAATTTTGTGAATGCTGTGGATAACTGCCAGGTAATTGCTGGGGGTGCACGTACATTAGAGGTTGGCAGGGGTAAGAATGAGAAATCTATGAACAATTAGTTGACTTTGGTCTTGTGTCCTTTATAATAGATAATTTGCTTTCATTGACAAAGTGCTCTGACTGTTGTTTTAATTTTTTACTTTTTTCCACTATTTTCAGCTAGAAATGGCTGGTTTTCTTCTTCTGCAAATTTCCCTAAAATTCAGAATGTGTGATTCGCCAAGTGCTGCTGGGGTGAGTAAATCTATAGGGAAGGTATGTAAATTGTGAGATGCAGAGTGCAGCTGCAAGGAGGATGGCTTTGTGGTTGTGGACTCAGCAGGGTATTTCTTGTTTCCTATCTGCTTTGTGATTATTGGACCATGAATGAATCACTTCAGTCTTTCTTCTATACCCAAAGCAGTAGATCCTAAAATATATGTTTTTCTAGGCTGTCTTCACCACCTTCATCTTATTTTCATCCTCTTCTTGTATTCAGTAGATGCTTGTCTTTTCCACTCTCTAGCACCCAGAATATAAACCCTGCCCCCTACTACCACCCAAATCACAGTCTTAGCTTTTCGACACTCTGTACTGTCACTCAATACATCTTCTTTCTCCCAGGTACACTATGAACTCCAGTGAAAACCATGGGAGCCACCATGACCTTCCTTTGCCTACACTCTTGTGCCTCATTCTTTTAAACAGAGACATGGCTAATTGTTTCATCCCACACATAACCTTATTTTTCATAAGCTGCTGCCCTCTCAGGTTGGGAGATCTCTTTACTGTGTACAGTGATAGTCCAGCTTAGATGAAATTCTTTCACATTAATTAAAATATCTCATGAAATATCTAATCTCAAGCTTTATTTAGATAAAATTAGAGAGTCTGGGAGGTTGACCTTGAGCTGAAGAAACTTAACCTTCTCCTAGTACACTCACGTAAGAATATCAGAAAAAAAGCTTTCTCTGTGAAGGCTATGAGAACATAAGCTAAGTGATGCCAAAAAATAGAGAAATTAAAAAAAAAAACAGATGAAGAAAAGACCTTCTGGGTTTCTTGCCCTCCAGATCAACTTTCAGATTTGATAAAATACATGAAAAATCGATATCTGTAATCAAGTTACCAATGACTACTCTTAGATACTCTCTGGCACCTTTTCAGGCAGTCCCTAAAACTGTCTATTTTAATTCATATCTGGACAGAAAGTCCAGATGTAGTTATAGGAAAGTATGGAGTCCTGACTTACATATATGATTCTTAGAGTTCATTAATGCTGAGGGTAAAGACTCTACCTGTGCAGAAAGTCCGATTACCAGAATTCATTGATCTTTCATCCTTTCATCAAGAAGCTCCAGTGTTGTTGGGGCCCAGTGACATGCTGAGCCAATTCATGTCTCTGATCCTGAGCATCAAAGTCCTCTAGAGAACTAGCCCATGGCACCTGAGGACTTGTTTCCCTGTAGCCTGTATGCTTTCCAAAGACCAGAAAGACACAGCAATTGCATGACAGGGAGAAGATAGTGAACAGGGTTTTCAAGGGCATTTTAACTTTGTGAGATTTCGTGCCATGAAGCTTTTTGCTAGTCCATAAATGTCACCAACACCTAATGGAAAGATCAGTAATGCGATCCCATGAGGGAAAAAAAGAAACATATAGACCTCATCCCAGTATTTTATGAGCTGTTCAGCACCAGCTGGAAAAACACAGAGAAAAGGTAACATGTGTTAAATACATAGTTAAATGCATTGGTTAAATGAATGTTCCACGTGGTTAATTACAGAGTTGTACATGCTTTTATGGGTCTTTGCCTACTTTTTCCTCACCCAGACAGACCCTCCCTTGATCTTTCTGACACACAGATCTGCAAAAAATTGAAACTCCCTCAAATCAGTAGGTGTGCAGGGATAAAATGGCTGATTAAAAGCCAGACATATAAGAGAGTCCTGAACTGGGAAGTACTGACACTGACTTGGAGACACAGATTGCTACCAATTTCTTAGGGTCCCAGGGTACTACTCTGACAGGGGTTGGGTGATCCCGAAGTTATGACTTGAGTTTACTGCACGTTATCAAGGAGGTGTTCTTTAGATTTGGCCCCCAGGCAGACAAGTAAGAGGAAAACAAAATTACTTTATTTAGAGACATCTGTTTCGAGATATTAACTAGTAAATAATGCATAAGTTGGGATGATGTTTTGGCACCACAACACTGTAGAGCTGAATAAAACAAATAATAGAACCATGAAGTAAAACTGAATTTTATACTTTGTCTATTTCTTGCCAGCTAAAGCTAAATAAGTTTGGGGGACTATAAGCAATGGGGAAACAGATTTATGCCTGTATGTTTGTTTGCTTGTTTCCCCAAAGCTAGCATATCCTTAAAGCATTGCATGGTAATTCCAACAAAGAACTATGAGGATTGTGTCCCATGTGACAATGTGGGAGGCATATGATGGTATGGCTACTGGAAACAGCCCTTCAGTCATCCACCCTTCCCTACCTTTGTGCAACTTGATTTAGTCATTTCTAAACAGCTTTAGGTACCAGCAGGAATTCCAGGAAAACCTTCTCTGATTTTTGGATAATATTGAAATACTGTGCTTGCAGCAGTTCAGGCTCACCAGTAACTCAGCTAATCATCCACTGGGACGAAGGAAAAGCTGGGAGACAGCTGGCAGCAATAACATCCTCACCTTCTTCTAGTAAAGATGAAAGTTAATGTTGCTTTTACTACATTTTTTTTTTTTGCAGGAATAAACTCTATCGGAAAGAATTGAGTTTTCATCTCCATCTGTGTTGAAGTCACCACTTGGCCCAAATGGACATAGAGTTTGATTGCAAAGCAGTTTTTCTAGTCAGGAGAACTGAAGACTCTGCCATGCTTCCTAATGAATTTGGAACCGAGTCAGAATCTGTGGGAATTGTGTTACAGGCTTGGGTAGAACCCAGATTTGGTTGGCTTTATGCACTTGAAGCCCAGTTTCTGAAGTTGCTCAAGTGAGCACTTTCCAATATTTGGGTTTCATTAGAATGGTTTCATCTGTCTCTCTGAAAAATACACTATGAACATCTCTATTCCATCCGCCTGTACATGTTCCCATGTAACCTGCTCTAGGTGGTCCTGCCTTGGCAAGGGGGTTAGAGTAGGTCATCTCCAGAGGTCCTTTTCAACTCTAATGATTTTGTGATTCTGTGGTCATAGAGACAGAATTGCTTTTGTTCATGGCATAGTGTTTTCTTCAGTTATAAACCCACCTAAAGGTTCCTTTTCTCCTCACTGCCATTAGGTCTTTACAATCAAAGCACAGCTTGTTTATCATCTGTATTACAGTGACACCCACAGACCCACTCAGAGTCAGTGTTGTTGACCTACCCATGACCATGTTTCTTATTACCAGTTTCTGTCTCTACTGCTCTTTTGGATGCTACAGCAATACAAATGATAACAATAAGAGTGGATGAGCTTTTCTTCCTGGCAAAATGAGAACTTGACTAGAGAGCAAAAAGAGGTCAGACCAATGACTGAGTGTGCATTTCTGAAAACAAATGAAAAAGTTGACCTCCCCAGGGTATGTCAAAGTCGCAGACAGGACAAAACATGATCAAACACTGTGATTCACAGAGCACTCATGGCAGCTGAGACCATGATGTGTGTTCTGTGGGTGCTTCACTGGATATGACAGTGTAGAAGCATCAGCAAGTTCATTAACTAAACCTTTTATGTTAAAGGTTCATATTGATCCAGCAGAAATTTTGAGCATTGATGATTCTGGCGCAGAAAGCTAGAAAACTGTCTTTTAAACCATGATTTAGTGCTACTTGTCACCTACGAAGCATTTCCTAAATCTTCTGAACAGATTTCATTTGGATATCCATAAACTAATATAGCTCACAATGAGAAAATAAGGTGATTCAAGTCCCAGGTATTTATAAAATAGTTATCCCCCTCCTTTCTCAGAATAGACTAGGCCTTTTCAGCCAGATTTATGTGAGTCATGGTGAAAATGAAGTATGTCCCATAAGTCTAACTCTAGTGCAGACACTGTAGTCATGCTGAACGATCTTTCTCTGTGATGATTGTCCTTTCTTTGCAAATAGTAACCTTTCACTACACTCTATCAATATTTATAAAATCTGATGGGCCTTAAAACATTCAAAAAAGGATTAAATTAATTTAGTGGAAAACTGAGGACTATTTTGCATTTTGAAGAGATTTTATATGTCCCTCTGTGTTTAGCATATTTTACCTGTTACCAACCCATGATGTGTCTACCAGAATTAGTAAATCTCTTTCATTTACTTACTTAGAAGAAAATGTTTAATAGATGCCACATGAATTTTGCAAATTGCTCTCATTCTGATGCTGATTAATAGAAAACCATGTAAAATGCAAAAACAATTTCTAGTCTTAAATTAGTGTTCTCTCCTACTTAAATCCGGGGGCTAGAAGGAAGCTCAGGATATTTTCTTATACTTGTTTTAGTCATAGTTATTTCTTAATTGAGCTTCATATTAAAAGTGAAATAGAAACATATTAAGGGCTGGAGATGAGAGTGTCACTGCCTTATCTTGAAAGGATGAAATGGTGGAAGTCTGTAAAAGCATTTGGTTAATCCCAAGTTGCCTCAATTAATCAAAAGCCTTGGAAATACTTCCCCTGTGCTGTTTCAGGCTAAGTGGTTAAAATTGGAGAGGTGGAATCCAATCTAATACCTTAGCATTAAGTGGAGTACTTCCTAACTCTGAGTGAAAGCTGAGCAGATAGTGATTTTCTAATTTAAGGTACTTAAATATAGTTCGTTTAAAATTTTATTTGTTTTTAAAATTAACTGAAATATTTTAAATTTCTTTTTTTTTTTTTTTTAGGAACATCTGTTTTTTTTGTTGGTGGTGCTTGAGGGCACTTATTTGAGTCCTTTATTGGGATCATATTGATGCTGGAGGCAGTACATACTGAAGCTTAGTTGAGACACAGGAAATGTCATTAGCACATACATGATTCAAACCCAGCCTAGACTCATAGAGACACTGAATTTTTCTCACACATCAACTCTTTAACTGAAACAAAACTGGAAACTGCAGGAGGAATGTATTCATATCATAAAAGCTGAGACTTTAATTGGCACCAAATCATTCTCTTGTTGGTAGTCTGAGCAAACAGGTGAAATCCTAATTCTATCTGTGGAAATTATACTTGATTTTCATCATTTTGTCCAAAACTGGATTGAGCACTTTGGTAGGTCATAAATACTGTTTCATGAAGAGAATTGATGTGAGGGGTTTTTTTCCTCCATGATTTCCAATCATAATTTTCTTCCAAGAAGACAGAAAAGGAAAATTATTTGGGATCAACTGTAAAATACCTGCTTTACTTATGGTATCTCATAATTCTTACCTCTTTGAGTAAACACACAAACAAGGTCTGCTGATTTCCTTTCTGGTGATATGTGAGGTTCTGTCACACGTGGTCAGTTAGTTTATTTCTATGGAGAGGACAAGATAGGATAGGGGAAAACCAAGATCTTTGAATTTGATATAATCCCTATCAACCTGGAATGATTGCAGGCAGTAGTAGGATAACACGTATACGGCTGCAGTCCATGAAAGCTCCCTCTAAAAAGACAGCAATTCTTAATCACTTATTTAAACCTCCTGAGTGATCACTCAGTGGAGACTGGTAGTTCCAGGAGGTGATTCATACCAACCTAAGATAGATGTCTAACATTAAGTAGGATGAATCACTCAGCAGACACGTTGTCTCTCCAGTGATACAAAGGGACCAAACGAATAAGATAGTTTAGACAGCCAACTTAGACCGCTGAAGTTACTTGAAACAAATCTGCATCCTAATGTGTATTTAGGAGCTCAGGAGTATCAGGTTTTTGCACTGACTGAATAAGAAGGTTTAATAGAAGGACTATAGTCTTGACTTGCCTTTCTCATTGTCACCCAATCCTTAACTTTGCTAACGGGCAGATAGCACACGCTATTTCAGGTTTTCATTTTGAAGACAAAACATACATAAAGGAACAAGAGGCACCTAATATGTTAAACTTCACTGTATTATTCAGCACCCAATATTTAATTACCCACAAAAAGGTGTGCAAGCTTGCACTAGCATATGCAATCTCAGAAAATAGGTTTCTCCAGTTGAAGAGCTGCACTACAGTTTTCCAATGAACAATAATGCCAGTGAGACTTCCCATATCCTTCCACTCTGTTCAAGCAACATCAACAAATGCACAGCCACCTTTTCTCTTCTATACCCTAACAGGCTGTTAAAGTATACAATTAACTTGGCAAATTAAAAAAATCCTAAACAACTTCATCTTTCGATTTGACCTTAGTAGTTTGGACATCAGGAAAACTTTTTTAGCACTCTAAGGACTATTTGTGAAATCTGAGGTTTGAGATCTAATCTATTTTCTCTCACTTCCAGTTACTTACATATTTCTTTATATTTTGTCTTAATTTCAAATTAAATATTATCCCTTATTGCTGCAAAGACTTTCCTGCCAACTAATGAAACAAGCCATGAGAAAGTTATCTTGCTGTTAGCCTTAAAATTCCCTTTTATTTATTTCCATTCTTCATTATTTGCTACAGAGTAAAGGTTTATCCTGAGCCAGCAATTAATTCAAGATCGTTAGTCCCTCTTCTGTTCTTGCATCATTCACATGTGTTGCAGTTTAACTCAGCAGGCAGCTAAACACCACACAGCTGTTCACTCACTCCCAGTGGGACGGTGGAGAGAATCAGAAAAAAAGGTAAAACTTGGGGGTTGAGATAAATACAGCTTAATAGGAGAGAAAAGGAAGGGAAAATAACAATAATAATAATAATGATAAAAGAATATACAAAACAGGTGATGCACAATGTGATTGATCACCAGCTGTTGACTGATGCCCAGCCAGTTCCTGAGCAGTGGGCGACTCTCCCCAGTTTTATTGTTCAGTATGAAGACAGGCTGAGAAAGTTGGGCTGGTTAGCCTGGAGAAGAGAAGGCTGTGTGAAGACCTCAGAGCAGCTTCCAGTATCTGAAGGGGACCTACAAGGATGCTAGAGAGGAACTCTTCATCAGGTACTGTAGTGATAGGACAAGGGGTGGTGGGTTCAAACTGAAAGAGGTGAAGTTCAGGTTAGATATAAGGAAGAAGTTCTTTACTGTGAGGGTGGTGAGGCACTGGAAGGGGTTGCCCAAGGAAGTGATAAATGCTCCATCCCTGTCAGTGTTCAAGGCCAGGCTGGACAGAGCCTTGGGTGACATGGTCTTGTGTGAAGAATTCCTGCCCATGGCAGGGAGTTGCAACTGAATGATCTTAAGGTCCTTTCCAACCCAAACCATTCTATGATTCTCTGATGCCATATGGAATGCAATATCCCTGGGGTCAGCTGTCCTGGTTTTGTCCCCTCCAAACTCCTTGTGAGCTTCAGCCCTCCTCACTTACAGGGCAGTGTGAGAAGCTGAAAAGTCCTTGACTCTAAACGCTGCCTAACAGCAAAAACATCAGTGTGTTATCAACATTATTCTTATCCTAAATCCAAAACACATCACTGTACCAGTTACTAGGAAGAAAATTAACTCTATGCCAGCCAAAACCAGAAAAATATACACTCCCTCATTAGTGATTTATATTCCCAAAGTACCTGATCTTGCACTGATTTTGATAGTCACTATCTAGATGAACATATGGGTCTATTCCATTACATGCTACCAGTCATCCAAATAGACAGCAACCTAACTCCTAAAATGTTCTATCAGAGTGTGAAAATAATTAGGGCAAATAAAGTTATATAGGGTGAATTTCAACCTCAGGCTTTATCCTTTCTTTTGAAGTTAGTGGCAACATGTTTTTTTTAACTATGTAAAATATATTTTTATGAGCACTTTCTGTTAATGGCAATATTATGTATTTTTATTTTTGCTATTTTAATTCTTGATGTCTTACAACTAGACACCCTGTTCCAGTGACTGTGAAGTTATTCATCAGATGACATGATTTCCTGATTTATCTCTAAAACTTCTCCACTTTTAGCAGTCAGGAAAAATTATGCATGTATAAATGGACTTTTCTGCACTTCTGTGGCTCTACTTGCACTGGTTGCTTCTGCTGTTGAACAGCTTCATCTCAGAAACTTATGCATTTGGCTGAGATAGTACTGGCCATAAGGTGCTAATGTGACCTTTGAATCAGTCCTCCTACATAGTCAGAGCTCCCACTTTGGATTAATGCATTGTTCTTGATGTCACAAGCCCAAAATTTGGAATTTGAAGGCAAACTTTAGACAGAAATAAATCATGAGCTTCAGGTGATGCAACAAACTATTGAAGGAAACATTGAAGCCTTTATTTCTGTGTACCTCTATGGTTTATCCTGCCTGGCCTCAAGATTCCTTCCTTTTTGTTCACCTTTCCAGTCAGTAGAGATAGACTTGTACAACTCCCATGGGTAACTGAAGCTATCCAAGTTATGAATAATTCAAAATTGTAAATTCTTCTCCCTTGAATTTAGATAGAACAAAGATCATTATCCCCACTTTCTAGATGTTTAGTTAGGTATAGAAAGTTAAACAGGATTAATCTATGTCTGAATAATATTCTGTGTGTTAATAGTTTTCCATACACAGGTTGTTAGATAAAGTCCCAAGTTACTTAATTAATCTAAGTATGTGATTTCTGACTGTTACATGTCTATTCTGAACTTTAAAACATTTTGATGCATTTCGGCACTCGAAGAACCCATGTCCGATTCATTCTATAACTTGGTTATAGAACATCAGTGAACTACATCAATTCTGATTTGTGCTTGAACTGAAGTGTCAGCTCTGCAGATTGCCCAAGTTCTACTTGTCCAAATGGTCTTACATCTAACATTAAACAATAACAATTCCTACAAAACTCTGCAATTTCACAGTTGTATTTTTAACTTTATGTCACCTTTCAACTGTATTCTGTTATCAATTTATCCTACCTAGATGCCATTTTATACTGTTTAAATACCACTGTCATATCCTGTAATCCTTCTACTTTTCCTTCCAGACCTATCTCTTTCAGAAAGATTGCACCTACCTATAAACTGGCATTCTGTTTACAGATATCATTGAAATAGATTAAATCAGTGACCTCTAGATCAGCATGTCTATCCTTTGGTAGTACTTCTAGCTCTCTTTCCACTTTTTTTTTTTGTCCTCCTACATTAACATACAAGTGATAATACTTTACTACTTACCTTGTTCTGAAAGCAAAAGAAAAAGGATAAATGTATTTTGTACATCTGCATTTGAAATACAAGCAATTTTATCTAAGCTGAGAAAACATTTCTTCCTATTCTCTCTTTAGTTTAAAGCCTGTTGAATGTATTAGCCTGTACAATTTTGCATAAAAATGTTTGGTATTGTTGCTGCTTAAATAGAAACCATTTAATCATAGACTCTATTAGGAAGCTAGCTGGAACTTGCTGTTATTTACTTTACTTGCAGACTTTTTTCTCTCGTTAAGTGCCTTTGGTTTAGTGTTCAGGCACTAAATCATTAACAAAGGTGCTCAGTAATGCCTGGGGGACAAATGACCTGTTGAGGCAATTTTAATGCTATCTTTTTAATACTTTTCAGTTGTGTGGATGAGGGAGGACTAAGCTGGGAGGTTTAGGAGATTTACCCAATACTGTGCCACTGTTTGATTGTATGTTAGTTGAATTATTTGAGCCAACATTTTCTAATTTGCATGACTACATCAAGGCATCAAAACTGGCCTTTGTTTTTCAGGGGTTCAAAAGGTTTAGTTAGAAAGTAAGTAAACCTGAAAAATGTGTGACTTTCAGTGGAAGACACCCATGCTGTAATTTGTGTGTGTCTCTGTGCCTATAGTGTATGTAAGCTGAGCATTATGAGCAGTAATTATTTCATAAAACCCTAAACCCTGTAAGATATGCTATATACACTTTGCTTATAAACATGTCTAATGATGAATATATTTCTATCCTTTAAAATGCAATCTGGAATTCATCCAAACTTTTCTGTTTGGAAAACTGATGTAAAGCTGTTTTCCCCTTTTATTTTTGCTTCTCAGAAATAATTGAGTTTATGATTCTTGGAGATATTCTTATAAACGAAACAGGAGGGTGGTTTCCTATGAATTTATTACCCACTAGTACGGGAAAGATAGTTGTAATTTCCATGCCCAAAGGATTTAAATGAGAATAAAAAAAATCTCAATATCAAAAGGTTTCCATGCTAAACTTAAAATGTGTTGCAGATTCAGCTGGGAAATGTGAAAGTAACCCAAATTGTTTCCACCTTTGTCTTCCTGGTGTGTGCAGTCTACGCTGCTTGTTTTTCCAGACAACGATTCCATTATGTTACAGCTTTTACAGGTCTGAATCCTTCAAAAACATCTAGAAATCATAACCTCTGCAGCAGCAAAAAATAGACTTCATTTCTAGACAAAGTGTGAAATGCACTTCAGGTACAGAAACTCTTTAGACAGAAATTTAGATTTAGATAGGAAAACTCAACCTTGTAGGTAGATGAATGAGGCACTGAGATTCTAAAACTTGTAACAGGAATGTCTTAATACTGTTATTTGTATTCTGGCTGGTGAAATAGTTTAAGAATTAGTTAGATGTATTGTTAGTCTCATCTGGGTGAAAAATGCAGGAACAGAAATAATAGGTGTCTCAGAGTTTCAGGAAGTAGCCTGAATAGAGGCCTCTAGGGTGCTAGGCCAGTGTATTTACTGTACAGCCATAAGCCCACTCATTAAAAGACCATTAAGCAAATTAGAAAGTGGGTAACCACTCCTCACAGCCTGTTGTTTATTTGCAGGTCAATGTAGGCTAATAGAGCTTTTTTGTTCTTCAGGAACAGTTCTCATGACACTAACAGATTCCAGTAAAAATCTAGTTCATTTATTACCATTTCAGGCTCACTGGAAGAGATAAATAGGACATTAAACATGTACAGAAGTTTAAATTGGCAAAATCCCATCTGTTCTCGTCCTTCCTCTAGAAATACAGGATCCTACAATCCATCAGTCCTGTGGCACCAGCCAAGCAATTAAGGCTGCTCACACAGTCCTTTCAGAGTGACATGTTTGTGCTGAATGCAAAGTGAATTTCTGTATGCAGCTCACGCTCTACGGCAGGGAGGCAGAATGACACAGGCTTTTTTCACCCCTTTTCCGCCTCAATAGACCATTGAGACAGCAGTTGTGAAGCTACGGTGATGGTTTGCTTGCTCCAAGATCACCCATTTTTAAGCCTGAATCTAATTCTGTTCAATAATAATTACTTTTCTATGGAAACATAGTTGTGGGGTAAAGTAGTTAATATTCCTGACATTACAAACCAGACACCAATATTATCATATGAGTGAAAACCATATGGCTGGTATTACATAGGAAGGGGGATTCAAGGCTGAAATAGCGGCAGAGTTTTAAGGTGGGCTATGAGTGAGGTAAAGCCTTGAAAAGATGAAGGGCCTGAGAGAGCTGTGTAATATTCAACTATTACCTCCTCCAAACTCAGGAGCAATGACTCCCAACAATGAGGAAGTCAGGCAAGAACACCAGGAGGCCTGCATAGATGTAAAGGAGCTCCTGGATAAATTCAAACACAGGTAGCATACAGAGGGTGGCAACAAGAGTGGGCAGACTAGGAGGAATGCAGAGAGATTGAGCAACCAGGAAAAGCTAAAACCCTGATAGAATTAAATCTGGCCAGGGATGTCAAGGGTGTAAAGGGAAGGTACATTGGGGTAAAAGGAAGACAAGGGAGAATGTGAGCCTTCTCCAGAAGGAAATGGGAAAAAAGGGGCAGACAAGAAAGCTGGAGAGGGAATTTTTACAAGGTCATGTAGGGATAGGACAAGGAGGAATGGATTTAACCTGCCAGAGAGTAGATTGAGATTAGATATTGGGAAGAAGGTCTTTACTATGAGGGTGCTGAGGGGCTGGCACAGGGTGCCCAAAGACGCTGTATCTGCCCCATCCCTGGAAGTGTTTAAGGCCAGGCCGGACACAGGCTTGGAGCAAAGTGATCCAGTGGAAGGTGTCCCTGCCTGTGGCAGGGGGTTGGAACAGGATGAGCTTTAAGGTCCTTTCTGACCAAAACTACTCTATGATTCTATGGTTCTATGAAGATTTGAGCATGCAGCTATATATCAAGAAAATCAACCACGTCCACAGTAGCAGATTTCTGCTGTTGCTGATTTTCTGACAGCTGGGAACTAGGATTAACTATCAGCACCTTGCTAGCACATGAGACAGCCTCAGGAGCTGAACTTGAATAGCTCAAGTGCTAATTAATTCCAGTCAGAGCATAAGTAATATCACATAGAATTATGATTTCTCAATTTGGGAACCTCTATTTAGCTTTCTACAGAAATTTTGCCATATTGAATTATATACATTTTTTTTTTTTTCCTAAGAGTAGGATTATGGAATACTGCTTCTAATGCATCTCTGTTAAAAAATAAATGATACCAAGATGATTCGATTTCCATAGATCTGATTTGATTTAGACGTTTTAGTTCCTCCACTTTGGGGGACGGACTTGAAATCTAGTGGGTAACCTCTATCAAAGATTTGCCTGCATTTCTCAGGGGATGAGTTGTTAAATGTAGTTAAATTATAAGTCTTTTGGTATTAGGACAAAATAAGGGGTGATATCATGGCAGCAGGGACATACTTAAAGGCAGAGAAGGACTGATGAAGGGACTGAGCCTGGGAGAATAAGATGGGCTTGATGTAGCTTACAGTGAAATGGGTTCACCGTAGCATGCCACCTATGAAGTTAGAAAGTAACTATTCCTTTAACTCCAGGGAAAGGTTATTTTGGTTGTAATAGCTGCAAAACTCTTCTTGTGTTCGCTTATTTTGTCTCTTGGGTGTTTTTTTTTTTTATGAAAATAAAGTTTTTAGTAGTCCTATTGTAAAGGAATGTCAAGGACAATAGTCAAGCACTTGGTAGTTATAAAGTGCCTGAAATAGTATTGCTTTTATATAGCAGAGAAATTGTTTCTGTTCTGAATCTATATTATGTTTTCTTCAATGACACAGTCATGATCCTGGTTCAGTATCTCCATTGTTTTTTAGTACAAAAGGAAAGTGGGGATCATGGAGACCTCTTTTTCCTGATCTTTTATCCTTACTCACATGCAAGAATGGCAATTCTGCTGTTAGGACCTTTTCTCCTCCAGATGACCCAACTGGTTTACATTCCAGCAAAGAGGGAAGCATTGTCTTAACCCACTAAGGGAAAAGACAAAATCTCATCAGTCAGAACTACTTTGGGCCATATCTGAATTACCATTTAACTCAATGATAGTTACAACAATGACATAACAGGAAAGCGATGTGTAAACCATGTTGTCTGCTACTTCAGGCAGGCAAACTTTGGCCCTCTGTAGAGGGGAGGGAATGGGAGAGAATGGTAGACATTTTATTAAAACCATTTAAGAAGAATACTTATTTTTTCAACTTCACCTATAGTAAATATCCAAATAACCATCATCCTTATTAGATGATCCATTTAACTTACTTGTTTCAAATGTTTTTCCCTCTTTGATAGCTTGGACTTAAAGTGCCATCACTGTGGGAAGCAGGAGATACAAATATTTCAGTCGTGCCCTGACATTATATGTGATAATGTCTCTGGTGAGTAAAAAGGAATGGAATCCATCTGAAGAGTTGAAATCTGTCTGCATCTAAACAAATCACCCTAAACTATATTTATTGCCAGTAAAGAGATGGGGATTAAATTAGTTGGGAAAGCACTGGCATTCTAGCAATAACTGAAATGCTTTGAGGTACCTGAGACATCAGACAGATAGGACACCAGACATTTGGAGACCAAGCTCTCCTGCACTATCAGATTGACTCCCAAACTGATATGATAAGGCATCTCCAATAGCACTGAATGCTTTTGCTTAGGTACCTTGAGTCTGTACTCAATAGAATTGGTAGATTTTAGTGTTCAGTTCAAGCCTTCCTTGTTTAGGTATCTACACACTGAAAAAGAGGATCTGGACTCCTTCCACTCTTGACTCGGTGTCTTTTTGCTACAGTAGAATCCCAGATAATTTGATTTAATTTAGACACCTACACTATAGACATCTGAATTTAGTGTGGATGAATCATGCTTCGACTGAATTCAGGTAGTTGAATATGCCCTTCTCAACAATGGTCACATGGCAAGCTCAACTCTAACACCGTCATCCTGGCTCTGACTTGCTTCTATTGGACTTCTTTGGTTTTGTTATTGTCGGTTATCCCTGGTGGATATCCTATGATTAATACAGAAAAGTGTAACTGTTGTTGTGATTAACTTGTCCAATTCTAGGGTTTGGCTCAATAGTATTAGTTTTTCTGCCAGCCCCAAGCAAATATTATAAAAGACTTGCTGAAAATGATGCCATACCCCATAAAAAACTGAGCTGCTGTTTCATACAAAGCACATCTGAATTGAAAATATTGGTCTTCTTAGATAGACACTATATTTCTTTCCCCTACCTTGCCACAAGCAGACTCAGAGACATAATGACCCTGGCCTTAGAAGGCCACATTATTTACTTTGAGCAGTAACAAGTAATGCTATTTCAGTGTGCTAACTTTACTGCTTTCAAGGCCTAAATTACCTAGCAAACATAGATGGATGAGCAAATGGTCTTCAGTGTGAATTGATTCTCTCTTCTAGAGCTGTGTATGTTTGTGTTTCTGTGTTTGAATTTTCCCCCTTCCTACTGATTACTGAAAAAAATCCCTTTTCCAACCTTATAATATCACAACTCACATACAGACTGAAAGATGGATACCTAATATAAGATGAATGCAGTGCTAAAGGGAAAAGTCTTTTGATTATTTTGTGGAAGAAGAAGTGATTGAGAGTGTCAGAGTCTCTCTTCTATTCCCCCTGAGAGAACATATAAAACGTGAATACTCCCTTATATCATTTGAATGCATTTTTCAAGATTTTTTTTTGTTGTTCCCATATGCTTACAAAAACCAGAGCAAGGAGCAAGACCTAACATGGAGTGCTGTTAAATAGTGTTGAAGAGCAAGCCTGGAAGTGGACGCAAACAATAGGAGTTCCATAGCTTGCATGCAGCTTCCATTCCTATGCATGCACCTATGGTCAAGCACATAGACTGCTCTTTGGAAGAGCTGATGTCAAAGAAAGTTCTGGAAGAATGGAAGTCATGCAGAGAGAACGTTATCAAGGCGCCGACTGCTCAGAGAACACGGGTACTCATTTAGCACAGGTTGGGTGGCACATAAGTGGCACCCATCTCAGAAGTAGCTTGGCTCCATACTTACCTAGCACAGATGATTTGTCCCTCTGGTCAGTATATTCTCCTTCAGTATATTCACCTTGCATCTCACTGCCTCAGTCACAGGAGCTTTAGATACTTTAGTAGGAGATTCCATAGTTGTGTCTCCACCACCCTGTAAGACTAGTTTCCAAAACTGTCATCAATCCTATGAACTTGGCCTTGCATCCCTGCATCCGATATGCATTTATGACCAACATGTACTGTTAGGTTTAAAACAGCAGTCAGGTATTCAATTTTCCTCTTAAGTGAAAATGTAAGAAAGGATCATCCATGATAACACTTTTGGCAGCTGGCCTGGAAGCTCTGAGGTTGCAAGGCAAGGTCTGCATACTTTGTGTGCTGGTTTTAGGTGGAGTAAGGTTAATTTTCTTTATAGAAACTCGTATGGGGCTGTTTGGATTTGTGCTGGAAACAGTGTTGATAACACAGAGATCTTGTGTTATCACTGAGCAGCGCTTATACAGAGTCAAGGACTTTTCTGCTCCTCACCCCACCAGCAAGGAGGCTGGGGGGTACACAAGTAGTTGGGAATGCATGCACCCAGGACAGCTGACCCCAACTGACCCAAGGGACATCCCATAACATATGGCATCGTGCTTAGAATATAAAGCTATGGTAAGAAGAAAGCAGGAGGAGACACATTCAGAGTGATGGCTATTGCCTTCCCAAGTCACTGTTACACATGATGGAGCCTTGCTGTCCTGGAGATGGCTGAACCGTTGCCTGACCATGGGAAGTAGTGAATGAATTCATTGTTTTGCTTTGCATGCATGTGCATCTTTTACTTTGCCCATTAAACTGCATTTATCTCAACCCACAAGTTTTCTCACTTTTACCCTTCCAATTCTCTCTCCATCCTCCAGGGGAGAGTGAGCAAATGGTTTTGTGGGGTTTAGTTGCTGGCTGGGGTTAAACCAAGACACCATGACAGCAGAACTATGCAAGCCTGCACTGTCAATCCTCTTAAAACATACAATAGCCAGCAATTAGTGTTGAGGAATTAGTGCCAGCAATTTTAGTGTGATTTGTCCCTGCCCATGGCAGGGGGGTTGGAACTGGATGATCTTAAGGTCCTTTCCAACCCTAACTATTCTATGATTCTATGAATTATACCCAACTTCTCACCCAACTGACTCTCAGCAATTATCTTCTGCAGCATTAGTTAAATGCCCAGCCTAATCAGAGGCTGGTTTCACTACATCACAATGGACTTTCCATCACATTTACTGCATCTGTCTCCTTTGGATTCTCTCTAAAATAATGAGGGCAAAATTGAAAATACAGTGATAGCTCTGCTTATCAGAGCATCCCTCTTATCTAAGAGCTCTGAGATCAGTTATATGACTACAAAATCTGACATGTGTTGCAAACAGTGCATTTATTTATAACTGTGGGTACCCATACAAATCCCTTGGCTCCAATCATGTTCAGATAAACAGCCTGAGGCTGCATTATTTTATTTTTAAAGACAAGGCTTGCTGTTCAAACACAGCCAGCAAAACAAGTCTTTCCTGCTTGATTTTCCTCTGTAAACTGCTGGGAATATTTTAGTAGGGGTCATATTTTGATTACATTGACTATTAGGATTAGCAGGGGCAGAAGGAAAGGAGAGGACTGGAAAGCATTTTGGTTGCGCATTGAAAAGACTTAGGTGAAACGTTTTTGCTCTCTGGCTTTCTGTAGAGAAGAAGAGCCCAGCCTATGTTGTATTAATTTTCTAGTGCTAATTATTGAGCCTTCTGCTCCTTCCATAGAAGGAGAAACACCCTTTGCATGGATGAGCCTGAGATGGAATCAGCTAAGTCAATGAAAAGGCATAGCTGATTTCAAAGGTCCTTGGATGAAAAGAATGTGTTTTCCTGTCACACTGTGCGCATCTGCATCCCCTGAAAGAATAATCTCAGAGGGAATTTGAAATACCCTTAATGTGCCACATTTTTTGCCACATCCTGTTAACAAGGCAGCAGCTCAGGTGTCACGTTGATAACTTGCAGCCTAACACAGGCCCACGGAGATGCTCTGTTGGTGTCTGATATTTCAGGCTTGCTTTCTACTAGAGAGAAGACTTTCTCAACAACCACATGTAAGATGTGGTAGAAAGAGTGACACTAGAACTATGAATTCAAGAAGGCTTACAAAGAACAGCCAAATGCTAGCTGTGATACCTTGCATAGTCATTATGTTGAGTCCTGCTTCTGCTGCTTAGTATTCTCCAGAAGCACGCTAGTTCATACCTGTTTAGCACCAAGAGCAGATCAAAAGCCATGCTTTTTTCTCCATTATTTCAACATGGCAAAGTTGAATCTCTTAAAAAATGGAAAAAAAAAACCAAATCCAACCCAGTATATTCTTCCCCATGAGATAAAAAAATGCTCTTTAACATCATCAGCTATATTTCACTAGTTTGCAGTATATTTTATTCAATACTTCCTATACAATAGAATGGACTACATACAGTGGTAACATTATCATATTAATTCAAAGGGAAATTAGAAGGAGTGGTTTTGCATAATTGAAAAGAAAACATTTTGACTTTGTCAAAACTTAAAGTGATGATAGTTTCATTTTATTATTTTCATGTTAAAAGTGCCACTGAAACAGTGCACATCACTTTGAAATGCTGAGATTAAATTGCACTTTCTGCTGAATAATTATCTTGTCGATTTTATTCCTGGCTGATTTTCCTGCACATTTTCATCTTTGTGACCTATGTGTGAAAGGTTCCCAAGCCATCCTCTCCACTTTAAAACTATCCAGCTTTGGAGATTTATTTCAGGGGAGGAGAAGAATAGTTTTTAGTGCTGTTACTCATATAGTAACACAGCTTCAATTGCATGATGTGAGAAAAGACTTCTATGGTGCTTATTGCCACTAAATTTTAACCCAGACCAGCTATACCAACTCAGATTTGTCATTTACACTGACCAGACATCGAGCAGGGGCTTAGTCTCAAAGTAATCTGTAAGTAACGTTGTTTATACCCATTTCAGACACATTGCAATATGGGTCAAATTCAGACAAGTTTAACTGAGAGGCAGAAGTCAGAAATATTATATTTAAAATACTTTGTGAAAATAGATAGTGTAATGGAAGAAAGAGATGTGTTAATGTTCCTGCTTAGAGAGAAACTGCTCCATAGCAGACATCAAGGGATTGCTTCAGGATCTAGAAGTCCAGAAGAAACCTTTGGTACTTCATTGGTTTATGAGCAATATACCAGACCATAAAAAGCATAGGACAGAACAGTTCCCCAGCTGCATCTTTTTTATACAGCAGACAGACTGCCTAATCCTCAGAGCTAGAAATGTCATGTTTGCTTTTCCATAGTTGCATAAGAGTATAATTAAAACTGAACTGTCATGTGAAACAACAATGTATGCCTAAAATTGCCTGGAAAGTATTACAAACAATATTCACAAGTCCAATAGGGAAAGCTAAGCAAGCCTTGGGGGTGCCAAATAAACACCAGGACATTTCTAATATTTACAGCTCTTCCAGACTCACCAGGATTCCAATTCATCTAATGAAATCTTGTAATAAGCAGCACTGGTCTATGTGTGTGGTAAGCCTGATGTGTTCTCACTATGATGACTTAAAGGTGCATAAAGCAGATCAATGTTGCTTTGGCTGCCCAAGAAAACAAGGCAAAGGTCCTTTCCAACTCTAACTATTCTATGATCCTATGTAGTTGAACACAGTTCCCTTTCTTTTCTATGCAAGTTTGTGCCTAACTTTGGCATAAATTTGTAAGTGATCAGGCAGTAGACTTGAAATAAATAAAAGAATTTTACTCAATTTTATATAAAATGAATAATTTGCATATTCTTACACAAAACACATGATTCAGCCATGAAATTCATCATAACAGGCTCTTATGGAAGGCAAATATACACATAGACTCAAAAAGAGGGTTAGGATAAATTCACAGAAAAAAGATATATTAGCAGATGTGAAGTACGATGATTCAGGTGCAATCAACTTCTTGGGCAGGTCTAAATCTCTGATTTACACATAGGGTAATATTAATCTATACTTACCTTGTTTCTGATGCTATTTCCATTAACATCTATTACATTCTTCTTTCAGAGACTGAATATTGGGCAAAAGGGACTCCTGACTGATTCAGTTGAGTAGTTCTAACACAGTTTTATTTGTAAATGCAATCCTTGGAATTAAGAGAAAGAAAAATTTTATGAACAGAGGCAGCATGACAGCACTGCAACTAATTGTGAAATGTTTTCCACTAAAAAGCTGAAAATTAAGAGCTCTGTTGTTTGCTTTCTAGCAACTAAATATTCAGTTGGAATCTAATTAAAGACAAAAATTTCAATCACATGAACTGGTGAAATGGTTGTTTTCCAAACCTCACACGTTTTTGCATGATAAATTGTTTTTTCTTGCATAAAATAAAACAATCCAAAGCAAAGGAACTAGTGTATACATTATTTCATGTAAATACCTGAATGGAATAATAACAAATTCATACTTCATACCCCTCTCTAAAGGAATGTTGAGAAAATATGAAAAAATGAAATTCTCACTATTTCCAGACAACAGGGAGGTAATAAGAGACAGCCAGCATGGCTTCACAAAGGACAAATATGCCTGACTAATCTGGTGGCCTTCTACAATGGAGTGAGTGTATTGATGGATGTGTGAAGATAAGCCAATTTCATCTACCTCAACTTCTGTAAGGCCTTTGACACAGTCCACACAACATCACTGTCATTAAACTGGACAGATATGGGTTTGACGGATGGACTATTCGATGGGAAAGGAATTGGCTGGCTGGCCACGTCCAGCTAGAACAGCCTAGAGAAGAGAAGGTTACAGGGAGACCTTATTAAAATGAACTTATAAGAAAGAGAAAGACTTTTTACCAGGATCTCTAATGACATGACAAGAGATAACAGTTTTAAACTAAAAGAGGGTAGATTTAAACTAGATATGAAGAAGAAATATTTTATGATGAGAGTGACGAAACACAGGACCAGTGTTGCCCTGAGAAGCTGTGAATGTTCTGTTCCTGGAAGTGTTCAAGGCCAGGCTGGATGGCATTTTGAGCAATCTGATCTAGTGGAAGGTGGCCCTGTTTATGGCAGGGTGGACTGGAGCTAGATGATCTTTGAAGGTCCCTTTCAACTCAACCTCTTTTGATTCTAAGATGTATGTAGAAAGCAGGTTTTTTTGCAAGGGAGGTGACTTCATGTGTTGAATGAGAATCTTTATAGGTGAAACTATAACTATGGCTGGTGGCTTGTAGCTATACATTAATAATTGTTCATGAAATCTCATAAAATCTGACAGAGACATCTGTTTAAAATGTCCCAAAGCAAAAGTTATTCAAACATATAATTAAGTCCTCTGTATTTCTTAATACCTAGTTAATACTTTGATATTATACAACTCAAAAGTAATTGAAAACCTGGCCTTCAGGCCTCACTTGACCCTCATATTTTAAAAACCAATGAATAGATGACTAAAACACTAATAAGAAAAGCTGTAGTGATAATGAAAATTAATAAATAATATAATCTATAAAAATTAAAAATTATCAGCTGTCTTGCACAGGGAGATTTGTGTGATTTTAGTGATTAAATAAACCCATTTCCTCTTCCGGTGGTCAGAGAAGAGAGTAATGGCAGTGGCCATTGGCTCTAGTTGGGTAAAAACTCTACCAAATACTCTAAGTAGGAAAACTCTGTTCTGACAATTGACAATATTGGGGAAAGATTCCAAGGGATAAGATTCAGACTGGTGAGATGCAGCCAGTACAGTGTGATTGCAAAAGTATCACTTGTACAGTTTGTGTGTTTGCTTGTGAGACTTCTAAGGACTGTCTTTTTCATTACCTCCAGTGCCATCTCCAAAGGACATAGGGCTGGGTTGTGGGTGTGTCTGCTTTTGCTTTGTCATGGGAAAGAGGACATCAGGAACACCTCATCCAGTGAACTGTATGTGCCCTGTGCCACTGGCTGTTGATACATTGCCTATACTTCATGTTTTATATGCATGCTCTTGCTCTTTGGTGGACCTCTTGGAGCTATTGACCAGCAGCATCATATTTGAAGGGTGCATCACCCTTCCATTGACAGCACAACATGCTCCTATAACAACATCCAACTGTCCACTGCCTTATCTGTATGCATCCAGGAGAGGATTCTCCCAGGCTTGAGTACTGTGTAATTCCCTTCCAGTGTACCCCTGTTCCCGAGGGTCTCTGGTGTGTTAATCCAAATTTTCTTCACAAATCAGTTGCGTAACAGTCGCCATCTCCAGAAGACTCCAGGAGATGACCCTCATTACACTAGGCCTTGCTGTTTCTGGCAAGTCTTTATTTTCAGTGGTTTTCAGGTATCTCAGGGCTCCATTTTAGCTCTCAAATAGAGTTAAATAAATGAGGGGTGTTCAGACCAAACTTTCTTCTTCTATTGATTCTGCAAAAGAGCCACTGATCAACTCAACTGCTTCTTGGTTTTTGCATATTTACCTAAAATAATATTATTAAATAAATAATAAAATATAAATATGAAGAAATAAATATAAATATATAAATATAAATATAAATATATAGTATTATCAGGGATTGGTGTTGGGACTGATCTTGTTCAACATCTTTGTCGCTGACATGGACAGTGGGATTGAGTGTGCCCTCTGCAAGTTTGCTGATGACACCAAGCTGTATGGTTCAGTTGATATACTGGAGGGAAGGAATGCCATCCAGAGGGACCCTGACACACTTGTGAGGTGGGCTGATGCCAACCTCATGAAGTTTAACCATGCCAAGTGCAAGGTCCTACAGCTGGGTCGGAGCAATCCCAGACACAGCTACAGGTTGGGCAGAGAAGAGATTCAGAGCAGCCCTGCAGAGAAGGACTTGGGGGTATTGTTTGATGAGAAAATGAACATGAGCCGGCTTCAGTGTGCGCTTGCAGCCCAGAAAGCCAACCGTATCCTGGGCTGCATCAAGAGGAGCGTGACCAGCAGGTCGAAGCAGGTGATCCTGCCCCTCTACTCTGCTCTCATGAGACCCCACTTGGAGTCTTGTGTGCAGTTCTGGTGTCCTCAACATAAGGAGGACATGGAACTGTTGGAACAAGTCCAGAGAAGGGCCACGAGATTGATCAGGGCACTGGAGCACCTCCCGTATGAAGACAGGCTGAGAAAGTTGGGGCTGTTCAGCCTGGAGAAGAGAAGCTGCGTGGAGACCTCATAGCAGCCTTCCAGTATCTGAAGGGGGCCTATAGGGATGCTGGAGAGGGACTCTTCATTAGGGACTGTAGAATCATGTAATCATAGAATCATAGAATAGTTAGGGTTGGGAAGGACCTTAAGATCATCCAGTTCTAACCCCCCTGCCATGAACAAGGACACCTCACAATAAACCATGCCACCCAAAGCTTTGTCCAACCTGGTCTTGAACACTGCCAGGGATGGAGCATTCACAACCTCACTGGGCAACCCATTCCAGTGCCTCACCACCCTAACAGGAAAGAATTTCCTTCTTATATCCAACCTAAACTTCCCCTGTTTAAGTTTTAACCCATTACCCCTTGTCTTGTCACTACAGTGGGCAACTCCCCCTCCCTGCCTGCCAGGCCTGTCCTTCCTAAAGAGCCTGTAACCTTCCATTCCAACATTCCAGTCATAGGAGCCATCCCACCATGCTTCTGTGATGCCTATTATACCATACCCCCATAGACGTACACGCATCTCTAATTCCTCTTGTTTGTTCCCCATGCTACGGGCATTTGTATAGAGGCATCTGAGACGAGCTCCAACTGAAGCCGGCTCATTGGCTGGAGCGGCTGGGATATCTCTACCTTGCTCCAGGCATTTATTATAGGTTCTGGCAACTGACTGGGTGTTTTGGAATGGAATGATGCCCCCTCCCCCAACACATCTAGTTTAAAGCCTCCTTGACCAGTCTGGCAAGCCTCCTGCCAAAACTGCTCTTCCTCTTCTTTATGGATAACCAGACCAGCTCCACCAGCCCCCACTAGACCTGGCCTACAAGCTTGGGTCCCGTGTTCCAGACACCCAAACCCCTGACTATGACACCACCCTTCTAACCAGTTTTTAACCTGGCCAATCCTCCTAGCTTTTTTTAGGTCCTCCCCTGTACCCTGGAGAATTGATGAAAAGACCACCTGAGCTCCAGAGCCCCTAACCACCTCCCCCAGGGCTCTGTAGTCCTTCTTTATGTTCCCCAGGCTGCTACTATCTATATCCCTAGCACCCACATGTATCACCAGGAGCGGGTAATAGTCCGTGGGACTTACTAGAGCAGGCAGCCTCTCTGCCACATCCCTGATCCGTGCCCCTGGTAGGCAACACACCTCCCCTGAGACGGAGTCTGGCCGGCAGACGAGTGCTTCTGTCCCTTTCAGTGTAGAGTCCCCTACTACTACGATCCGCTGCTTTTTCCTGGCAGCACCAGTAGAGATCTTCTTTAACAGTGCATCAGCCGGCTGTTCTGGTGCGAGTGTGTTTCCTCATTAGCCCCCTGCAGGACAGCAAAGCGGTTCTGCGTGGGGACAGGGGATTTAGAGGGAAGCCCCTTGCTTTTGGTTGCCCTTTTCCTTCTTTTTTTTTTGTTGTTTTTTTTTTGTCACTAATTCCAAGCTTCCCAGGTTAACGGCCTCCTTCTTTCCTTCATGAGGCAGAGGGGAAGCTCGAGGCCCCTGCACAGTTTGGGCCGGGAGCAAGCATCCCTGCTTCCTCTCAGCTTCCCTGGCATCTCGCAGTCTATTAACAGCATCCCGCAGCTCAGCCCCTGCTGCAGGAGCACCTCCACCAGGGAGCACCGAGTGCAGCCCTGCCCATTGTGCACCCTCCCCTCACCAGACCAGTGCAGGCACTCTCTGCACCCCGAGCTCTGCACTGCAGCCTCCCCTCTCATCGGCTCTGTCTGGGTGCCTACGCTGTCACCGCCGGGGCAGCCAGAGCAGAGCCCCCAGACCGGGCCCTGATCACACGCCGAGTGCTCACCATCACACGCCGAGTGCTCACCATCACACGCCGAGCGCTCACCATCACACGCCGAGCGCTCACCATCACACGCCGAGCGCTCACCATCACACGCCGAGCGCTCACCATCACACGCCGAGCGCTCACCATCACACGCCGAGCGCTCACCATCACACGACGAGCGCTCACCATCACACGACGAGCGCTCACCATCACACCCCGAGTGCTCACCATCACACCCCGAGCGCTCACCATCACACGACGAGCGCTCACCATCACACGCCGAGCGCTCACCATCCCGCTCTCCTGCCCACACAAACCGCCTCGACCCGCTCTGTTCACCGCGCTCCCTGGGGCAGGTTTTTACCCAGTCAGGGCTGGTGCCGCTGCTTCAGGCTCCGTCTCCTGTGAGTCAGCTGCTCGCTCTCGTCAGCTGAGCTGCCGGCTCCTGGGCAGGTCCTGTCGAGGACTTGAGGCTCCCTCGGTGGATCTTGTTCCTGTAGTGACAGGACAAGGGGTAATGGGTTAAAACTTAAACAGGGTGTCGTGGTTTAAACCCAGTCAGGTAATTTGTTCGCTCACTTCCCCCCCTTTCTTGCCCTCCCCCTGCTCTCGGAGGGACGGAGAGGAGAATCAAAAGAATGCAACTCCCACGGGTTGAGATAAGAACAGTTTAGTAACTAAGGTATAACACAAATCACTACTGCTACCACCAATGATAATAATGATAAAGGAAATAACAAGGGAACAGAATACAACACCTCACCACCCACTGACCGATAACTCGCCCCCCAAGCCCGACCAAGCTCCGACCGATACCTCCTCCAACCCTGCAGTCTCCCAGCCCTTCCGGCTAACTCCCAGTTACCTCCTGGGCATGACGTGCTGTGGTATGGAATAGCTCTTTGGTCAGTTTGGGTCAGGTGTCCTGTCTCTGCTTCCTCCTGGCTTCCCCTCCCCCCTGGCAGAGCATGAGGCTCACAAAGTCCTTGGCCAAACCAAAACATCGTTGTTATCAGCTCTGTTCCCGAGCCGAAAGTCAAAACACTGCACTGCACCAGCTACCAAGGAGGAGAAACATGACTGCTACTGCTGAACCCAGGACATTATCCACCCCTTATTCCATACCATTCACGTCATGCTCAGATCCCACATTTTCAATATACCATCACTCTTATCTCGGTGCACTCTTATCTTAGTGCATGGACCAGTCCCTATAAAGCTGCTGCGTCCATATGGTCCATGTCAGGCTCCATCTCTTGTAACAGTCTTCCAGAGCAGGAGAGACTGTGTGCAGTGTTCACACTCGTGAATAACCTGGGCAATAGTGTCCATTGTTAAGTCCACCCCTCGATCATGAGTCCATCTCTGTGTTGCATCTCTGCTCTGATGGCCTGAAGTGCCATGGGCCCACCAGGCTTAAAATAATTCACTGTCCCCTTAAGCAGTTTCTGCAGCTTGTTGCTGGGGACTCCATACAGCTGCCTTCCATCTCCGACGCTTCCAAAGCACTGGAGGGGCCCAGTGGACTAGATACTTGCCCATACTGTCCCACACACCCTGCCACTCATGACTGTCCAGCCTTGGGGAAAATCTCTTGGTCCCCCTATATTGTTGTCTAACCCCAGACAAGACCCAAACCTGACTCTGCTTAACTTTTGAGATCAGACAAAATGGTTGTGGGTAGAACACAGTCTGTGTGTGTGCCAACATGCTGATCCCCATCACAATCAGCAGGCAGGTCCCAAGGATACCCAAAGGCCATTCAGAGCCTTCAGAACTCTCAAACGATGCTGCTGTGCTTGTCGGCTCTCCCACCACCGGCTTCTCTTTTCCTGAGTCCAGCTCTTCCTCCTCTGCCTCGCTGGGAAATGCTGCGTGGTCTCCTGCATCCTCCTGGGGCTCGGCGGGCGGCTTCCGGGGAATGCTCTCGGCCGTCGCGGGGCTGGGCCCGGCCGCGGGGCTGTGCTCCTCCGCGGGGCTCGGCTCTTCCGCGGGGCTCGGCTCTTCCGCGGGGCTCGGCTCTTCCGCGGGGCTCGGCTCCTCTGCCGCCTTCTCCCGCTGCTCGGCAGCCGCTTCCTTCTGCTCCTCGACCGCCCCGGCCTCCTCCACCGGCAGCCGTCCCCTGGCGGCCTCCGGCCCCGCTCCCGCCGCCGCTTGGTCCCCGGGGCCGCTCTCCCGGGTCGGTTCGGCTGCCGCCAGCTCCCGGGGCCGCTCCCCCTCGGCTCCCCGCAGCCTCACGAAGATGGAGAGTAGGGTGAGGACCAGGACGGTGAAGAGCAGCCGGACGGCCAGGTACAAGTCCACGGCCACGTCCGTCCCGCCCTGCTGCTGGAGCCCGCCCGTATTACAAGCCATTGCCATAAAGCACAGCGAGACAAGAACCTTAGCCCAGGCCCCACACTTGATAAACACTAACACAGCAAATACCGGCTCTACGCAAGTTACAACGGTCTGAAGCTGTGAGATCAAGAAGAACAACTCTGATACCCAATAAATCAGCATTGTGACGAAAGACTATTAATCCAGTCAAATCTGTCGTTATCTCAACCCTTCGTGCCCCACGTTGGGCGCCAAAAAGAACTGTCGTGGTTTAAACCCAGTCAGGTAATTCGTTCGCTCACTTCCCCCCCTTTCTTGCCTTCCCCCTGCTCTCGGAGGGACGGAGAGGAGAATCAAAAGAATGCAACTCCCACGGGTTGAGATAAGAACAGTTTAGTAACTAAGGTATAACACAAATCACTACTGCTACCACCAATGATAATAATGATAAAGGAAATAACAAGGGAACAGAATACAACACCTCAGCACCAGCCGACCGATAACTCGCCCCCCAAGCCCGACCAAGCTCCGACCGATACCTCCTCCAACCCTGCAGTCTCCCAGCCCTTCCGGCTAACTCCCAGTTACCTCCTGGGCATGACGTGCTGTGGTATGGAATAGCTCTTTGGTCAGTTTGGGTCAGGTGTCCTGTCTCTGCTTCCTCCTGGCTTCCCTCCCCCTGGCAGAGCATGAGGCTCACAAAGTCCTTGGCCAAACCAAAACATCTCTATCAGCTCTGTTCCCGAGCCGAAAGTCAAAACACTGCACTGCACCAGCTACCAAGGAGGAGAAACATGACTGCTACTGCTGAACCCAGGACACAGGGGAAGTTTAGGTTGGATATAAGGAGGAAATTCTTTCCTGTTAGGGTGGTGAGGCACTGGAATGGGTTGCCCAGGGAGGTTGTGAATGCTCCATCCCTGGCAGTGTTCAAGACCAGGTTGGACAAAGCTTTGGGTGACATGGTTTACTGTGAGGTGTCCCTGCCCATGGCAGGGGGGTTGGAACCAGATGATCTTAAGGTCCTTTCCAACCCTAACTATTCTATGATTCTATGATTATAGAATTTCTCCTGGAAAAAAGAATTCATGTTATCGTGGGTTATTATGGGTGTGGATGTCTTACTTCTAAAGAACGGTAACCTTAGAATCATATAATCAAAACTGCTGAGGTGAGTATCTCAAGAGAGGACGCCTTCAACACTGGAGCAGGGGGAAGATCAGTGTCCAGGAGCCTCAACTCAAAGCGGCGAGAGCCACTGAAGGAGCTTCAAGTCCTCGACAGGACTGAAAAGAAAAAGCCTTAAAAGAAAGACTGCAAGATACTTATTTTCTAGGTGGCTGGAAGAAAACAACTGTTAAGAAAGAATACATTTTTAACAGCTTCTTACATTTCTAAACTCTCTCAAACTTTTCAAACCAGCAGTCCAAAGAAGCCATCCTAGTAGCTGTTTGGACTGCAATGCCTAAGGCATCCATTTCAGTACTTAGGGTACTTTCAATGCCATTCAACAAGTAAATCCCCTCATTTGGGACTTTGGCCAGGACTTTGTACTTAATGATGTATGAGCAAAGAAGCACAAAAAGCATGGCTGTGCTTGACTCTTGCTGAGATGGAGTTTTGCAGTGAACATGAGATGGGTAAGATTACGGGTTATAGTGTTGAGTGGCAAAGGGTATTCGAGGCTAAAACAACTCTGGATGAAGAAGCGTGACTTAGAGGTCTCAGAGGCCATACAATCAGGATCATATAACCACCCCAGCTTGGCAACCAGCATCTTAGGTTTTGCATGCTTTACGCACTCATGATCAATGTCATTCTGCAATGAGACCAGCAGGAAATAATTACTTATCCTCTTATCCTATGGTCTCTCTGTTCCTCACTCTACCATCTTTTCTACACTGATATTCAGCTTTTTATTTGTCCTTCATGATTAAACCTGCCTCAGCATTCCAATTGCTTGAAAATATTTTTCAAAGAGAGTCAATTTTCACATCTCAAAGCATGCTGAAACCTGAAAATGGACCTCTGTGCACAACACCAAGTTCACTCCAAGATGAATTAATGTTATTTATATACATGGACAAACATGTAAAAACATGCATAAACAGACAATGCCTAGAGCAATGAAGCTGTTGAAGCCAATTTTCCACTTGATTTGGGTCCTAGATTCTTGGTTACCTAATAAAGCATAAGGGTTGATAAGGTCTTTTCTTGATGTTTGGTATGTTTATAAAGTCCCTTCCCTTTATGGATTCTCTAATTAAGGATGATCAGATATCACCTCTTTCTCTGAATAGGAATACTGATACAATCTCTCTTCTCTCTTTTCACCTTTTCCCACTGTTTTCAAAAGAGCTGTCTTTGTGATTTTGTCCCTCCTGTCAAATATATCTGGCCAGTTGATGGTTGTGGAAGAAAATTGGTCAGGAAGACTGAAAGAGGAGAATTAAGGATGCTTTTCTGTACTTATTGTTGGAATTTCCTAATTTGTGGGATGAATCTTTGAATTGTTTCTTCATGGAGTAGTTACATGAGCTGATGCATGAGATCCAGGAAGATTAAGACATGGAAGAAGAAAGGTAATAGAGCTGAATTCTTCAGGTGATAAATTCACATGGTTCTATTAAAATCAAGGGTCTAGGTGCAGCTAGCTGTGAAACTTTAGTATCACTACTAACTCTCACATGCCTAACCACATGACAAAGCTAGGGAACAATCTTTCATTAAGGTTTTGCATTCCCAGAACACTTTAGGAAATAAAACAAGATGTCCGAGTTGGTGGTGGTCTCTATCAGGTATCTCCAGAGGATAATTCAGATCAACTGGGTTAAAAAGTCTACTGGAATGCTTGTCTTTCTCCTCTGAGTACTTGGGAAACCTAGCTAACTAATTTAGGCTAGGCACACCAAAATTGGTTGTCCAAAGTTAGGTGAGATAACTCTTTTCTAAAGTACTCTGTTTTATAATAAGCCACCTTGTATTATGCATAGGAACGCATATCCTTCAGGGCAAGAAATTCAAAACAGGTTCTAAGAACAATTTATCAGCCTGTTATCTGTGACTTAGAAAGAGTGCACATTACTATTTGTGTCTGAGCTCCCCTGAAGAAAAATTTTATATGCAATTTATTTTGTGCAGGGAGATGTAGTGTCCTGACCCTGCTTGAGGGTATGACAAGGACTGTAATATATAAGTAATACAATCTATAAAGATGAAATATTTAAAGGGATTAAAAATGCAATAAAGCTCCAGAAATAGCCATATTTTGATATAAGAAGGAAATTTTACATTCACCTTTTTATAAATACAGATCAAATGTGAAGCCTGATTCACTACTCTTATTGAGCAAAGTCCTCAAGCATGTGGAGAACTCCAAGAAGCTGTGTGATGCCACTGATAATGTGACCTTGCGGTAAGGCAGGTCTGAAAGGCAGTTGAAGAGGTCATGTAGCCCAGCATTGCTCAGTCTGTGCCTCTGTGAATTTTGTTGATTGGAAGGTGGTCAGAAAAACAAACAGAAGTAGTTTTAACAGGAGTGAGCACACTCCAGTATGCAAGGAAAGAAGCAAACAGAATGAGGTCAAAGGTTTTAAAACTAATGAATGAACTTTCAGTTATAACCACATCCTTATTTGATTGGACTGATTGGATTTGATTGATTAGATTCATAGATGACATCAACAGTACAGCATAAGACAAACTCTTTTTCACTCTCCCCAAGAAGATAACTAAATTCAATAATGTCATTGAACTGCGCCACCTCTTGCAATGGTAACATACTTAGTTAAAAAACAGGTTATCAGGACTTATCAAAATCAGCAGTGATCAAGATTCAGCCACATTATACGCAATCTTTCCTGGTGTTTAACCATACTCACCAACGGAAAGATTTTACTTATGTCTTTTGTTATCACTTCTTTTGAGTCTCCCTGCTTTTAGCAAAAACAATTCCATCTCTTTCGATGCTCCCTTAAAGGCCATATGTTATAGACCTCTGATCACTCCTAGTGCTGTCTTCCAGTTGATTTACATTTTTATTGAAATTCAGTGCCCAAAAATGAATGCAGATGTTCAACTGACAGTGTTCCAGTGCTAAGCAGAATGGAAGGACTAGCTCTGATGTCCTCCCTTCCTTGTGACAGCATGACACTCTGATTCCTATTAAGCTCTTGATCCACTGTAATCCCCAAATCCTTTGCTGACAAACTGCTGTCCAGTTTATCACTTCCTTACTTATATCCTCTAAGGTACAAAACAATGGAAGAGATTCACTCTATCAGCAGCAGCTCTAGAGTAACTAGAGTCCCCAGTAACATGCTCAGTCTCAGTGGTCACTCCGTAAAGAACTATCTCAAAAGGTAATACTGTTCCTTCTTCTGAGAGGTATCTTAAATGTGAAAGTTGATTCACCTTCTTGAGGAGTCAGTATTCATTAATTGTAAGGGATACAGATGACCAAATTGGACTATGGACTTAATGCTGTGGTGGTTTGGATAAAATCAAATTAAGTCCAAACTCAACCCTATTATTTGTCCTCACTGAATCACTTTCTTTCTTGCCTCAGGTCACCAAGGAGATTTTAAATTCTGAGGTTGATCTCCAAAGTATTCCTAGTCTGGCATTGCCCATGAGCTTAGTGAGTGCGCTTTGCTTTTAACTACCTTGGAGAAAAAACACAGAATGTTAACTTACCAACCTAGTAGACGACTACAGCATAAACCCTTTCATTTTGACAAAGAATCATTGCTCTTTCCTTTCTGCAGTAGTTTCATCAAGGGTTCTGAAGGGAAGGGGACCGTTTTGTTGAGCTGATCACAAGAGGAAGAAAAGTTGACTGTCCAGGATATACCCTAGAAATGCCTTTGCTCTCTTCTCTCTGTTTCATTGCAGCTGACCTGTTGTGTGTGGAGGGTGGATATCATAAACATAATGCCCTTGATTTAAGCACTCCATAAACAATGATATTCCTTTAATGAGGAAAATAATAGCCTCGACACTGTCAAACGTATGTATTTTAAACCAGCTGTATAAAAATAAATCTCATTTTAGTAGTACTGGGTTCCTCTCCTGTAACACTTAATCATGGTTTCCATGGCAGTTCTGCCATCAGAAGGGCTGCAGAACTGGGCCTGTATACAACAGTCACAGGTTGGTATTATTCTATTATTCATTTTTAGATAGTAAATTACAAAGAAGAGATGAATGCCCCCTTTTATGAGGCAATAGCAGGCTGGATTTTAGCAGAAAACAAGTCACTTTGTCTGAATTTCAGGCAATATATCAAGGCCCAGTTGTTCAGCTATTATTTATAATATTTTATGGTTATTGCCAAATAATTCAAAATTGTGATTAATGCAGCCCACTTCAGTAGCTCTTCATTCTGCCAAAGCAAATTAGAAGGGTCTGTTTGAGCTGATGTATGAAAGACGTCCACCCCCCTTTTCTTTTTCTTACAATGTTAAATAGCCAAGTTTCCTTGCATGTTTGTTCTTCTAAGGGTGCTTGATCCCACAGAGATGGGAAATCTCATGAAAGGAATAATCAGCCTTAAGGACTTCATTTTATTTGACTTTTCTGTAAGCTATTCCTGCTCTAGAGGTGCAAATCATAGTATTGCTTTCAGTGGCACATAAGAGGTATGTATCTTCAGATTTCCTCAACTTTCTTTGCAAGTGACATAATTTCAGCTATTGCCTTCTAGTTAAATTGCTGGGGAGAGAAACACAATATATGTCCCAAAGTCCAAACATACACAGGCACTGATTGTTAGCAATCTCGTAGAAAACATGGCCAGATTGGACAGAGTCTTGGGTGATATGGTCTCGTTTGAGGCATCCCTCCCCAGGGCAGTGGGGTTGGAACTGGATGATCCTAGAGTCCTTTCCAACCCTAACTATTCTGTGATTCTATGGGCAATCGATTTTGCTCCAGATGATGTTAATAACTGGCTCAGAAAGACTATGAATGGTGGAAGAACAAACATTACTTCACTGCTTGAAAATTGCAGATCTAGGATAAATTTCAGCAACATGGTACCTGGTACACCTCTCAAACTGTTCAGAAATTTCTGCTTGGATATATTTTATATTCAGATATCCATTTGACCATTGAATTAAACATTCTTTTCAGTTCCCAGTTCACCTCAAAGTGTCTTATGTGCTCAGATATGCACAGAAATCTTCTCTGAAGGAAATATTGCTTTAAAGACTCTTTCTAAAACCATCACATTTAGGTTTTGGGTTTGGGTTTTTTTTTAGTGAATACTTCTAATGGGAATACTATCAGAATTAGGACTTTTGCACTGACTGAAATTACAATATTTATAGTCAGTCAGTAATTCCTTTCCCTTCCCTCTGTTCTTCTTGCTTCCTCATTCATAAATCAGAATAGGGAACTGTTTAACTTAAAAATTAATTTTTCCCATGTTAATGTAGTATTCCTTAATTGTCTACAGTTCCTCCATGATGCTGAAAAAGTAGACTGGAACTCAAGCAGGAAATGAGAATGGGTTCAAGTGCATCCTGCTGCTTACTTTTTCCTCATTATGCTCAGCGCAAGTATAAGGTCAAATATGCAACTTGAACAATTAGAAAGGCTTCCCATTATTTTTGTTTCTGTTTTAGTGAGTAACTAAACAAAGCAGTCTCAATGCACTGTTCTGCAGTACGGTGTATGATCCCTCCTTGGGTGCTGCAGCAAAAGACTTAGACAGCTGGATAACAAGTGAGAATTTCCTGGAACATTCCCGAAGTATAAACTTCAGGATACAGGATGCCCAGACAAAGCAAGTCTGGAAAATCCAGTCTGGTTTCTGAAGCATTGCAGTCACTTCACCATTTAAGCTGGATAAAAAGGCAAGGCATTCCTGCAATTACATGAATTACTTTGTTTAGAACCTTTACCACAATTGATCAGAACTAGGTCAGGTGTCAGTCTCATATGGTACATCCCCAATACAGTTTCTGTACCAATAGCAGGGTGTAAAGGTTTTTTAACACCAATAGCAGGGTGTTAAAAAAAGGTTTTTTATATGTTTATATATTTTGTGTATTGCATAATTATACATGATATATATAAAATAGCCTGAGAAAGCTGGGGCTGTTCAGCCTGGAGAAGAGAAGGCTGCGTGGAGACCTCATAGCAGCTTTCCAGTATCTGAAGGGGGTGAATAAGGATTCTGGGGAGGGACTCTTCATCAGGGACTGTAGTGACAGGACAAGGGGTAACGGGTTAAAACTTAAACAGGAGAAGTTTAGATTGGATATAAGAAGTTCTTTACTGTGAGGGTGGTGAGGCACTGGAATGGGTTGCCCAGGGAGGCTGTGAATGCTCCATCCCTGGCGGTGTTCAAGGCCAGGTTGGACAGAGCCTTGGGTGACATGGTTTAGTGTGAGGTGTCCCTGCCCATGACAGGGGGGTTGAAACTTGATGATCCTAACGACCTTTCCAACCCTAACTATTCTATGAGTCTAGAATACATTTGTATAAATACATAAGGTATATAATAGATATATTACATGTAAGTATACATACACTTTATATGTATTTTAATACTATAAGTTTATGTACTGTAATTATATCACATGTATTATATTAGCTATGCATATTTTATCTATCTATCTATCTATCTATCTATCTATCTATGTCTTTTATATATATTCTTTTAAAAAGTCATGGTATATTTTTACTTGTTTTGTGCCTCCTAGAATCCAAACATTTTTCCTTGGGGCATTTTATGATTTTGTTTATTTAGGTTTATACCAAAATAACTAATATTAATACTGATCTTAAATCCCAGCGTGCATTTTTCATCTAAACAGGCTAAATAGAGTCATCACTGCGGTGTAGCCCATGGCACTTAATTTGGAAAACAGATTCTTTAGCCTTTAGCAAGGGTAATTACAGTTAGTCATTCCGCATTTGATAGTTAATAGCTTAATTGAGTGCTTGGAACATATGATACTTGCAGAAAGAATTTGTCATTCTTATAACTGCCTTTTCCTTTGATTCTTTCTGTCATTTTGGGTGTTCTCTTGGGCATCAAAATGAAAGTTGCTGTTTTTTTTCTTACAGAAATCTATGCCACATTTAGTCAATAACTACAAACTCAGTTTCTATTGCCACTGGATATCAGTAGCGTTTCATCATTCAGAGAATTACAGGTATGAAATAAGATCCCTAATCTATGCTGAGTAATAGCATAGAATACTATGCTATTACTGTATATACTATATGGAATACTATACTTCTGCTGTGAGAAGGGCTGATAACCTGGTATTTGCTTTTCCTAATTTCTTATTCATATTCAACATGATTTATTTTGAGTAAGTTTTAGCTGTGTTAGCAGGAGTTTGCCTTCCTCTGATCACCTATGCTAGATGTAGGTAGGTTATCTGCTATATGACCAGGCAACTCCCAGAAAAGATAAATATTATACATACTTTCATTGACTTCCAAGAAAATTCAGTCATTTAAACAATTCATTTTCTCAAAGCTTTGCTGGATTTTCTTTCCTTTTCTTCATTTTCTATCTTTTTTTTTCTTCAGCATCTATTTATTTTAAAAAGGGGTTTTAAATTTCCTGATAGAACAATCTTCCATTTGAAACTCCTGATACAAAAACGGGTATATGGAAATGTACCCATTTTAAGTATTTGTTGTGGGTTATTATGTACACATTTTGTAGCAGGATTGTTGCTTTGACTATAATAAAGGTGCCAAACAGCCTGATGTAATACTAGCCAACCCTGCTTTGCCTTATAGAATGGAACAGATGACCTCATGAGGTCTTTTGTAACCTAAGCAAGTATATGTGTCTAAGATTTATGCTACTGCAAAAATAAAGCAGCTAAAATATTGTTGGAATAATTTTCTTTGGAGTCATAGGATTATGAATTTTCAACAGATTACTTGCATGAAACTAAGTTGAAAATGGCCATTAATCCTTGTGATAGTCAAAATCCATGTTCAATAAGTTTAATAACCAAACCTGGTACTCTTTTATTCTTTCTGAAGAAATAGGTGACATTGAGCCTTACAGGATGTAGGATATGGTTTAATCATGGTCTTTGAGTATATTCACAAGGAGAAAATACTTAATGCCAAAGCACACTTTAGTAGAAAACAGCAAAAGCCAGTGCTCTGAATGGACACCAGCAACAAGAAAATTGAAGCAGTTCAAGATTAAGGGAATTAAAATGTATGTTTCTAGTTTTTAATAGTACTGGTAAGTATAATTTCCAAAGACTGCAGATTTCAGTATCACTCTGTGCCCTTAACCACAGACTGTATGTCCTTCTGTTTAAAAACCTGTGTTCCACCTTAAACCCATATTGGTAGGTTGTGTCCAAGAACCATAGTGCAAGTTTATATTCTGTATGATATACCAGAGTGTGGCTATTTACAATAAAGGTCTCTATTAGTCTCAACAAAGTGCTATCTCTTTGAGACATAAATGTCTACTCGTTCAAATGCATGGCGACCATTCATCTACCTGAAGAAAGTTTATGCAAGAAGAAGAAAACTTAGTTTTTTAAGTAATTTCTCACACAACAACTTCCCTCTTTTTATAGCCTTTCTTCTGCTCCAAGTTATTATTATTCTCATGCCATACCGTATTTCACACCATAGCATGTTTATTAGCAGCAATGTGCGATGTCCCAGGCAGCACAGGAATCCGTAATTTACTGACTCCCTTTCACTCTAGTGAGCATTGAAATGATGTACCAATTGATCTCACAATGCTCCTTGGTGGCCTTGGCTAACCTGATTAGCTGCTTGTCCTGTTGGTGCCTGAGATTTGGGCTAAAGCACTGAATTGAACGTGTCTAAAAACTAGTAATTCTCTGTGCTCATCTGATACTTCTAATTTATGTATGCTCTGCACAGATTGTGTCTACACTTCAGAAGACCTATGACTTTTATGCTGAATACAGTCCTCAAACTAACAGACCAGCTGCCTATTTATATAAATTCTCAGGCAGCCCCTGCAGTCAAAATCACCCGGAGACTCTGATGATGCTTTCAACCCTCTGATTTTGCAAATGATTTTCCCAAGGGCTGTTTGGTAGAAATGGATTGAATTAATTTCAGAAAGGCTGGAATGTCTTGGGTAATTCAGGCAGTGCTTCTGTACTGGTGAGGCTTGCCTTAGTGGTAAGTAAAATGTAAATGCGAATAGATGTTGTAATATCATTCCACCCCCTTGTAAGCTGTGTCGGTGCATCAAGTAAGACCAGAAAGTAATCCAGGTGACTATAATTTGGGCAAAGCTAAAGTGTCCCCTGGACTCTATTTGCTATGTTATGATTTATTACAACAGGACCTTAAACATGTAGGAAACAAGTAGACCCGTAAATTTAGGTCCCTTAATCTCCACCTGAATCCTACTTCATTGAACACATGGATACCTAGTGCCACTGGAAATGCCATACTGCATCCAAGGCATCTGCACAGAGCAAGGAGATAATATGACCAGGACCTTTGGGAATCTACATCCTTGTGGACAATTATGTGGCACAGAGCATCAGTGTAGTCTACAGGGTGTGAGGCTATTATTCCTCTGATCAAATGTAGGTTCTCTCTCTCTGAGGTAAGATACATTACATCTATGCTTTAATGACATTACAGCTATCTCTCCTCAAATATAAAAGGAAACACAGAATAACTTGTTTAAAAGGTGATGTCCACACAGAAAACACCCACATTAAACTACCTTCAAGATCTCTTTGCAGGCAGAGAGGAGAGACGGACACCTTGCCTGAATCTGGAATGAACTGCCATCTGGAAATGTTCATCTTTATCTGCGTTGATTGCAGATAGAGCCTAACAACTTCCTTAGACTGCACATATAGCTCTAAATGGGTAGATTTAGACATCATCAGCAAAAATGAATTATTTTAGTATTGTCTCTTTCTTTCATGGACTGTAAGAAAGGTCTGTCTCCTTAGGCTGTATGAAATCATAGTAAAAACAGTAATACAATTCACCACACAAATAACTTTTAACATCATAGAATTGCAGGTAATTTAAGAAGATATTTAATCTTTTTCTTCCTTAAATAAATGTTCTTAATACTTACTCATGTTTTCTTGCATCATATAAATTGAGAATATTATTAAAGCGTCCAGAGATTTGGGGTAATAAAAGTGTCAGATGTGATTACAGGGATATCACTTGAGATAGTGGGCTTTTCCTAACGATTCCAAAAACATTGCAAAGTTTGTGGCAAATTATGAATGTGGTTTTTACATAATTGTCACGTCTTAGGTGACTTTAGAGGTCTTTATATACAGCTGAACTGTCCTGAGCAAAGAGAAGGAAAATCTATAGACAAGTAGTGCTACTAATTTAGGAACATGTTGAATGGTCTGAACTGGGTATAGCTGACATGTTGCACTGACAAGTAGTTATCCTTAAGCACAGGGTTGTGAAACAGTAATGAAAAACAAATGAAAACAGGACAACATTATCTGTCTTGGAGGAAACTTCCCCCTCTCCTTTATTCTAGTATTTTATGTTGCCTTTATCACAAGTGCCTTCTCTAGTAAAGGTAAAGCAATATTATACTTATTGGTTTCATGGTATTATCTAGTCTAAATTTTGTTTCATTGTGGTATTCCTCAAAGCTGTGGTATTTTCAGCTAGGTCCTATTCATCTAGAACTTGGAATATAGATTTGTCAAAGCTTGCAAGGAAATAATTTCAGAATCACAATCACATTATGCAAAGCAGGAGCACAATACCTTGCAAAATTTACTTAAGGTATATACAGAACTGTGTGAAACATAGGAGTCATTGTCCAAGATTAGGTTAGTCTAGCTGTTCAAATACCTTGCCTCAAATCTGATTCCAAACCAAGTGAACAAAGCATTTCCTGCATACTTTTGTGTGTTCAACGTAGTAGCTACATTCATAGTCACCCTTTATGTCTCTGAAAAAAAGTTTGAATTCTGCTGTCATGCAATGTTATAAAATACACACATGGGTACTAAGAGTATCTCAGATGCTTCTTGAGTCTTGATAAGGAGATTACATTGACATTATCTTATACAATGAAATCCACAACTCAGCTGTGCATTGGATAAAACCCCTATTTGATCAGTTTTAATTTTTTCAGTTGTCTGGAAATTTTACTGTTACATATGCTGAAGTAGGAGCAATGAACTACCATTATCTACCTCTGTATACAAGCATATTCTGTCACTCTATCTATTCTTATTTATCATCTTTCTGAGAAAAATCAGGTATAAAACATATTTTTCAGTCTCCTCCCACCTGCATTCGGATCTGTCCTTGCATTTCTTTGTCTGTTTACTTCTGTATTGTAAAGAACTCTGTTCCAGGGTGGAGATGTTGACTGCACTACTCTCTTAGAATTGAATTGGAGTTATATCTATTTCCTTCACTTGAATGGAAAGAATGGAAATATCCAGGGAAGTCCCATCTCCCCCTTGAATGTCATTATATTAAGGTCTCTTTGCATGACTTCATTATTCAAGCACCCTTATCTCTTTTTCAAGTACTTTCACTTGTTTTCCCAACCTGCAGCACTGTTCCCAGGCTGTGTATTATTAGTCGAAGAGTGGCTTTTTGGGGTGGTTGTATTGATCTGCATTCATCCAATTGAACATTGATGTCAAAAGACAAAGGGCAAAAAGAAGGTGTAATCACAATCCATCTTTGCCAACACAATTCAGAGCAGCTCAACTTCTAGTCTAAAACCTGAATATTAATGTTGTACCACAGGATGATTGTAGGGTATTGACATGTTCTATGCATTGATAGGAGGGAAGGGTTGAATTGTTTGTCAAATCTAAATTTAGGAAGCATTTTCTGTGGAGAACATGAGAGAGATCACAGATTAGTTTCCTTTCAATTTCACAGAGATCTGAGCACATGTCCTTTCAGTAACAGGTAGATTTAATCCATATCTTGTATTTTATGGAACCTCCTTTGCAGGCACTAGATGACTCCTATTACATACCAGCTCCTTTTCCTTTCTGGTTTTGGTTTGGTAAGAGAAAAAAGAAAGAAGTCTAGTCCAGCTCAGCTTTCTCATTATGAAGAGCACTGAATTTTCTCCCATCTAAATGAACAGAGAAGGATAAATTATCTAATTTCTTGCAATCTTTATAACTTCTTAAGCTATAAAATCTGAAGAGGGGACCTGTTAGTTGCTGTTGTGAGCAATTGCTTGATTTGTGTTCGCAGATATCCAAACCTTGTGTTTAAGAAACAAGGGATTGTGAAAAACTGTGAAGTTTTGTCTCTTCTCTAGCTGGCAGAGTTCCTTCATTGGTTACAAAACAGTATTCTCAGCTCATCTGCACAGAGAACAAACATTAGCTTACAGCTTCTTAATTTCCTCATTGCTAAATAGAAGATTTATAAGTATTAATGTACTCCTTTTAAGTCTGTGCTGGTCCCATTGTACAGGAAGAAAAAGGGAACAAGTTGTCTGACAAAGTGCAAATCTGTAAGAGGTATGGAATCCATTTGTATCTTATCACACAACATATTCTCAGAAAGAAGAGTCATATGTCCACGCGTATTGCACCAGCTCTTACTTCCACCTTCACTATTTCAGTCTCCTCTCAAGCAAACTGTTTGAGGCACAAACAAGACACAAGCCACATTTGAAGGAGGTGTGAAATAATTCGTATTTGGGTAACATTAACAATTGAATAGCAAAAAATTCTTCATTGATTTTGAAGTGGCTGTGATTGATATTCTCCATTGTAGTACTCCGACAGCCAATATTCAGATCAAAAAATCTGCAAAGGTAAAAATAAGTCTGAGTAGAGGAGAGCATTAGGTTCTTTTAAGAATGTCTACAACATGCGTGGCTACTTTGACTGAGCAGCACAGAACGACCTTTCCAAATCATTCTCCTTCTAAACACAGGTTTCACACTATATTTTTCAGCAGCTATTTCATATCCTTCATTTAACATGCATTTCCATTCTTGATTCTAATTTATCTGAGTCAGAGGTTTCCTCTGTGCCACAGGATATTGAGTCCATGAATCAATGTTATTTCAAGGATACTGAATTTGAGATTAATAATCGCCTCACTATGAGCCTCCTGGGTTTGTTTTACCTCATCAGCTGATATAAATTTTGTACATTTTCCTAAATATCTGCATAGTCAAACGTCCCTTTTTGATTCCCCCAAGAAAACTATTTCCTCTCTTCAGCACAAACTGCTTTAGGAGTACTTAGTAAAAATGTTCAATGAAGGTTTTAATAAGATGATTATTACAACAGTGCAGTAATACTAATGCATTAGGTTTATGTTCAGCCCCAGTTCAGATTAAAGTGGTTTTTATGCACATTAGAAATTCCTTTTCAAAGAGTTAACCAGCTATGTATATTGAAAATATAGTAACAAGTGTATACCTCATTGATTTCCAGCAGTAGCCCCAGAATAACTTCTTAATTATTTTATAGCAATTACCTTGAAATCTAATTATAAGATCTAATTTGTAAAAATTACGGAGCTGGTGCGCTATTATTTGGCTAATTTATAATAACAGATGAACTTGCTAGTGATTTCTCACTTGTAACAAAGAAATAGAGAGCCCCGGTGTATTTTATTACAGTATCTAAACATTTTTTGAATAGTGTAGTCCTTACTCCACACTGAAAGAAAGGCACCTGGAAACAAATTACTGAGGTCTGAATAGGAGATTAGTTCTCAGAAGTGAAAACTGTTAGACTATTATTCCTTTATATCCAAAAGAATTCCTGTTGCTTAGAATGTTTCAGACTATGTGGGAAATCCTTTGAGAATACTTAAGCGGTGCCTAAGGAATGGAGCATATTGTCTCTTTATCTACTATTGATAGCTAGGTAGTTGACAAAAATCAGTGAGCTGCTCTTTGCAAAGAAGAGGATACACACACTTTGCCCTGCAGCAGCTGAGACTGATGGCAGTTTTATGAGAGGTTGCTATAGGTTCAAGGACCAGTTTGTCAAGAAAGTTGCTATTCAAGTGATGAAATCTGTGACTTGCTGCCCACCGTATGGGGTGGTGCATGCACCCTAAATGCACACACCGGACACCTCATTGTCTTGAACATCTTCAAGAACTAAACACCAAACTCTCCTTCAGGCCACTAAGAACAGGTTCATGTAGTGGTATGTAGAATTTTGAGGATGGGTTTGACAGTACTGTGTTGTGTGGCCCCATGCTCTCCACCTTGCTGTCCTCTGCTGTTTCTCAGACTGCCTGTACTGCAGGATAGAAACATCTATGCTGTGTCTGGGAAGAGATGAACCTGGCATATGAGGCAGTGTAGCTGTGTTGCTATGCTGAACCTTTATACTGTTCTTCTTAATCACATGCATGGAAGTCAGACCTGAGTTAAAAGATCAGCTCTCACAACCAGCTCTGGAAGCTGAGTTGAAGTTACTTCTGGAGGTAGACTTACAGTGTGGGAGAGGGACAAAAAAAAACAAGCTTAAGAGAGTGCTGAAATCTGCCTTCCTTTGTCAGTGTAAAGATCCTAAATTACTGAAACAGGATATTGAGATACATGTCTCAACATCTATATAACTAACTTGCTTTTTGAGTATTTTTGTAATTTGGTTTAATTTTTTGTTTGCTTTTTCTTGTTTATTCCTTTAGGGTTTTGTGTTTCTTTTTTTTTTGGGGGGGGGTGGTTGTTGTTTGGTTTTGGTTTTTGTTCTCATGATGCTATGCAACCAGGAACTGCTTTGACAAAGATGGGGATTTGAAGTCTATTAGAAGAAGCTTCTGCTTTAACATTTAAAATAGCCCACTCATTGAGACTAGAATATTGCTGTGTGGTCTCCAACTTCTGGAAGGAGGCAAAAATGTCACATTAGGCATATAGTTAAATGGAAAAACATCCTATAATCCATTTCATAGGAAAGTTTTGTTCCTTTCCTTTCCTTTCCTTTCCTTTCCTTTCCTTTCCTTTCCTTTCCTTTCCTTTCCTTTCCTTTCCTTTCCTTTCCTTTCCTTTCCTTTCCTTTCCTTTCCTTTCCCTTTCCCTTTCCCTTTCCCATTCTTTTCCCTTTGCTTTCCCTTTCCCTTCCAGGCAGCTGCTAATGCTGTTTTTTTTTAAATAACAAATATATAAAGAAGGGGAAAGAATGCAATCAAATGACTTTCTGAACCCAAACTGAAAATGGCCATTTTAGAGAACTACAAAAGTATTTATTTTTCTAGTGCCCTCTCGTGACAACCTTTAGTGGGTAAATAATACATCATCAGAGGTCTGTGCTTTCAGCAGCACATCTATTAAAGCAGATTGCTTTGAAGGAGTAGTGTAGAAGAGGAAGCTATAGTCATCAATTACAACTGCTGGATATATGTCAACAGGTTCACATCTGAGATTCCTCTCTAGCCTTGGAAAGTAGGAGTTGCAAAGCTCTGCCAGCTGCAATTTCAGTGCCTTTTATACAGCAGGAAAAGAATTTGCCCAATCTTTCAGTGTTTGAGGCCAGCATTAATTATGCAAGGAAATGAATTTATTACTTTTACTATACCTAAACATAAATTTGTCATTTTTTTTAATGATAGCATCAAAATTGAGAATCTTGCTTTCCCTAGAAACTTTGATGTATTTTGGCATAATTCTTCACTTCCCTAGGGCTCTCTGAAATCAGTATTTTTATATATATTGTGGCGCCTCAAGCAAGACAATTTTTTTGCTGTATATAGCACATAACCTGCAAAGACAATGGGCATCTCTGGTTAGGTGTATGTGAAAGGGAATTTGATCCAAAGCCAATGGTGTTCTATGGCTCTATGATTCCTTAATGAGACAAAAGTATTATTTTATACAGTTGGATTTTCCTCTAACTGCAGTGAAACTCCAGCAATTTGCCACTGGACTAAAAATGTGAATCTCTTTGTAATGAATACAATCGTTCTTAGTGATACTAGAATGCTTATTTCTCAAGACAAATTGGAGTGAATTAAACTTGGTGGGCTGCAAGACCCCTACTGAGCTTCTCTATCTGCCTCCTCAGCAGGAGAGGTGGATGCTGAAAAAGAAAGACAAAAACTAAACGCCTTCCCCTCACCCCTTTCTTCCCAGGCCCAAGGTCCCCCCATCTCTCCCAGTCCCTTACCCCTTTTCAGGTGTAACAAAATAGTCCTTACTGGCTTCTCTGGTGAAGATGTTATGCAGGTTATCCATTGCAAAAGTACTGCTGAAAGGGGTTCAATTTGTTTTATCATAGCCACTGTAGCAGTGTGCTTCCCCCTCAACCTGACCTTTATTTTCCATGAAGTGATAACCACCAGTAGTGGCTGTGACAGATGAGTGTGGTCATGATGACTGCATCCAATTCAAAGTGGGTTCGGGAGAGACAGATAATAACACAATAGTCAAGAGCTAATCTGAGCAATGCGCACCCTGCCAGCCAAAGCGCTGGTCAAGGTCTGGCTTTTGGTTAACTAATTAACCTAATCTGGTAGTCAGTATGCAAATATATGAGTCAATTATCTAGCTCCATAAGGAGTGGACAGCCCAGGGACCATTGGGCTCTCCTGTACATCAGCAGGCTGCACAACTGGATGTCCCCTTGAGTAGGGAGTAGGGATGCCTCTAGTGGTTATTCCTCAAGATTGAGAGATTCCTTGCTGCAACATTATCTCAGTAAGTGATTAACAGCATGCTGAACTTTTAAGCCTTAGCTAAGTGACATAAAGGACTGATTGTTCATATGTACTCCTTCAGGTGCAAACCATCAATCAACTCTGGGACTAAGTCTGGATCCAGCTGCACTTAAACTTCCCTCTGAGCAGTTCAAGAAGCAAAGGGATCCTTTTTGACAGGAGGGTCCCCCTGACAGTTTTTCCTGACCACGTCCTCTATGCAGTAAATACTCAAGTGTGCCTTGCTATCCAATCTTGTTAAACCACTATCACATTTACTATCAAACTTTGTTAAATTACTGGTTTATATCAATAAATACATTGCTGCTTCTCTCTAATGAGTGAAGTGCATCACTCCATCCATGACAGTCACAGCTAAGAGGGAACTTCCCAACTAGCTTATTTGCTGCAAGTAAAAGACAATTTGTCTGAGCTGAAGCACAGTTAACAAGGAGCAGTCAGACTCATTTTCTTGCAAATAATAGGGTTTTTTTCTGTTTCATTTTTAACCTGAGTTGTTTCTCAGCCTTTACAGCACAGCACCAGAATCAGGTGCAGGACATGCTGGTAAATCACCCAGGTTTTTCACATTCAGTCATTCCTGTGCCTCTTAAAACATCACAGCTCTGCCTTTCAGGTCTGAAACTGAGTGGCTGGAGGCAGTGCAAGATAAAGATCCTTAGCATATATGGAATTGGAATCTGTGACTGATGAAAGAACCACTCAGAAGACTTATAACAAGATGCATCATGAGTAAAGAGATACTGCAGCTAAACAAGGCTCAAAAAGCCTTACATGTTCTTCAATCATAAATACAAGCCTTCCTCCCAACCTGAGTAACACTGAGTCTGTGTACAGTATGAAATAAAAACACATCATATTAATGTTTTTAATGTTACCAATGCAGATGGTCAGAAAGTCAGGAATTTCCACCTCTGTGTAACCAGTGTGACTTTCTGAAATGAGCTTTTAAGCTTAGTTGGAATGCATTTGCAGAAAGGTTTTCATTTTATTGTGAATAGCCAAGGCATCTTCAAATGCTATTCCCTTCCTGGGGCATGACAAAGCAGTTTTCAAAGTCCTTGATGTGTTGAAAGGATCACTGCTTCCTGTATGCACTGGAATGCTGATTGAAATGACCTTACATATCTGCAGCCCATCAGCCTTTTCTCTTTTCTCCTGGGAAGGGGACTTGTTTATGAAATTATGTTTTCAACAGCAGTAGCAAGCAGAATTCTGATCAGGCTAGTGGGTTGCACCTTTGGAAAGGAGCAAGAGTGACAGAGGAGCCAAAGTTTTAATTGCATTGGCAGTTTCCCCATTCTTAAAAGTTCAGGAGAAAGAAAGATTTAGGCCAGGATCATATGCAAGTGTGTACTGTTATTTTTAACAGATTCTATTGCAATGGACTTGATTTTTTTTTAAGTGCACTTGTATTAATAAAGAAATCATCCCTAAGAGTCAGCCACAGACTCACAACTTCCTCTCCAACCTACAGCCCATGGAGGTGACCATTGCTTGTTCTTGAACACATAAAGTCTAAGCTGGGATGAAAACCTAACTCGTACATTGCTCTGTGCATCCATGTCCTATTTCAGGATGCTGTGCCTATCAGGGCACCTATGCCAAGATCATTATAAAAAAATGTGGGGCAGATGGATAAAGAAAGTGATTGTTTTCCTCCCTGCAATTCTGAAAAGAACTTGGAAACCTTATTCTTTCTGAAAGTAGAGTAAATATGAGAACAAATTTGATCATCCTGAGCTCATGTGTCTACTCATTGCTAGCTGGCAACCTTGCTGGATCTCCAGTCCAATGTTAAAATAGAAGCCAGTTTCTTCTGTGAGAGATGGATGGCAGACCTACTTTGTGATGACCCATCCAGGCTGTGTCAGTGAGAGGCTGAAATGGTTTGTGAGGAGGCTTTGGATCTCTCTATATAGAGCTGTCTTCAGTGCCTAGGGGCTGCCAACCCAAGAGAGAGGGTGGATCAAGGTATGAGAATAAGCATACATTAACTGTCAATGCTGGCATCATCCAAGCAATGAAGGCAGAACTGTCAGATTGCATGCATCAACCCTTGAAATCATAAGGAATCAGTGAATTACTGCTGCAGCTGATCCTAAACATCAATAACTAGGTGTCATTAAATAAGGTCTGTAAAGAGCAGCGTGTTGTACCCTTATATGAAAATGGCAGTTATCTACAATACATTTAAGATTCCAACATGGGGACTGAGACAATTAGTCAAAATCATTTTGAAAATAGCTAGGAATCCCTAGGATGTTCAACAGGCTAAAGGAAATCAAAGCAGAGTTAAAAGTTGCCGTAAATGACACCTCTGTGTAAGAATAAAATAGGAGCTGCTGCTCCTTGCTAAGGAAATGACACCAAAGAGACATTACTTATCCCTGCTATTAATTTCATGGTCTTAATTCCTAATGGAAAATTTCTTATTTCCTTTCCCATAAATACGTTTTCCTCCAGTAATGTGACGTACGCCTTGAACAAAGTGCCAGCTTGCTTCAAATAGCTCCACACTGCTTCCAGGTTTCTCTATAATTTAGCCAAAGCTGTTACATATTCCACTCAATGTGCTTTTCAAAAAGAAATGTTTGCTTTTTGCTTACTGAGTTTGGGTAACTAAAGATTTCAAAGATTTTCAATGTTTATTAGGATGGGGATAATTAGAGAAATCAAGGGCCATACACTAGGCGCATTTGTATCAGATTTGTACATTTGCTTCATGAATCAGATTATTGGAAACATGCTTAAGGTCATTGAGCACATTGCAGCACGCAATGCATTTGAGTTTCTTAGTATCTTTCTGTATTTAGTGCAAAGTTTGGGAGGATTTTTGTGTTTGTTTTTTTTTTACCTGGTCTCTCCCTCAAGATGAGATGCTTTCTCTGGTGGAATTTGGTTAGTTTTTCAGGTTTTCACCTCTAATCATTTTCACAATGACATTTTTCAGCAAGGAGGTTGAGGGAAAAATCTTTTTTTTCAGCATTTAAAAAAAAAATCACTTCACAGTTAATAGGTTTTTGCAATCTGTGTAGAAGTTGTCAGGAGTCTTGCTGCTCTTTCAGATGTGTGACTTTTCCCTGAAATCTACTGAAAATTAACTACGTTCAGACAGTTTCTTAGCTCCCCATGTGCAGAAGAGGGCTGCCAGGTACTCCATGTCCACTGAGTAGTTGGTAAATCCCCATAATCCCTTGTATAAAAACCAGTAGTGTTGCAGGTGCCCTTTCCATACAGATCCTAAAAGACAACTAGAAAGGACTATTTTTCCAGTGGCTCATCTAATAGTTTGGTGGTGGTCAGTCCTTAGAAGTGTCCTGGGTTCAGCAGTAGCAGTCATTTTTCTCCTTCTTGGTAGCTGGTGCAGTGCAGTGTTTTGACTTTCGGCTCGGGAACAGAGCTGATAACACTGATGTTTTGGTTTGGCCAAGGACTTTGTGAGCCTCATGCTCTGCCAGGGAGGAGAGGAAGCTGGGAGGAAGCAGAGACAGGACACCTGACCCAAGCTATCCAAAGAGGTATTCCATACCACAGCACGTCATGCCCAGTATATAACTGGGAGTGAGCCGGAAGGGCTGCAGGACTGCGGGGTTGGAGGAGGTATGGGTCGGTGCTTGGTCGGGCTTGGGGGGGCGAGTTATCGGTTGGCTGGTGGTGAGGTGTTGCATTCTCTTCCCTTGTTATTTCCTTTATCATTATTATTATTGGTGGTAGCAGCAGTGATTTGTGTTATACCTTAGTTACTAAACTGTTTTTATCTCAGCCCATGGGAGTTGCATTCTTTTTGACTCTCCATCCCTCCGGGAGTAGGGGCAGGGTAAGAAAGGGGGGGGGGGGGAGTAAGTGAACAAGCCGTCTGGCTGGGTTTAAACCACGGCAAGAAGGAAAAGGAGGAGGCATTTATGGAATGGATTAAAACAGCATCACAAAGGAACTGGTTAAAAAAAGAAAACCAAGATAAGGCAGAACAAAGGCTGGGAGAAAGGAGAGAATAGGTTAGATGTGTACAAAGGGGATAGGAGTAATTAGGTACTGAGGCAGAAGGGTCCCTTACCATGTGAGATTTTGATACAGCACCCACGCAGCGCTGAATGTGCGTGCCTTCAATTAGCATTGCTTTGCTATCAGCAGAGATGGGTGCCAGTTCTGAACTATGGACATGGTAGATGTAGGTATCTACTTATTCTGGGGGCTTTTTTGTTCTTTATGACGTATTTTGTAATCAGATGGATTCACAACTTCTTCCACAAGATCCCATGTCTCTTCAATGGGAAATAGGTTCCTCAAGTTTGGAGATGTATCAGGCACATGTATAACAGGACTGCTGTCTGTGGGATCCTAGTACTGTTACTTTGCAGAATATGGAGTTTAAGTGAGGTGAAGGAAAGAGGAAAGTGTACAGGAAAAGAAGGGCTGGTTTCCATGTACAGGACACTGCAAGCTATCTTGAAGGATAGGGTTACTTTCCTACCACTGAGCATGTCACTTGAATTGCATGGTCATTCCTGACTACCTTTCCATTTTCTGAATGGAGACAGTAAGACATTCAAGGACAAATTTGTTTTGAGCTCTCCAAGCTACAACAGAAAATAAATGGAACTTGCCTTTGAGTGTGTTAGATAACTAAATACTCTGGAAAACCAATATGTCAGCCTCTCAGGTCCAGCATGACAGAACAGTACTGTGTATTTGTAAGGGCAACATTATTAATACTTTCCCCAGTGATCTCCCATATCAGGCCCAAAAGATATTTGGGAAGATTAAGTCAGGAATAGTTTTGGGAAGCTTCTAAGTACACCATAGAAATGATCTTATGGAAAGGAATGGGGTTGTAATCAACCCAGGGTCTATTCAGAGAGGAGGAATCAGGTAGGGTGAGTGCCTTGCTTGCCAGACTGACTCTTCAGAGTGTCTGATCAGTCAAACATTTAGTTACAGAAACGTTTGGGTCTGTCAGAATAGAAAAGGATATAAAAAAGCTCCTAATACCCCCCAAATCCACATCTCATCCTGTCCTATTTGTCTCTTCACTCTTTGACTTGTCCTAAAACTCCCTGTCCAAATCCTTGTTCATTGTTCTGCTTTTTTGACCTGAGAACAATGTCCACATCTCCAATCTGGCTCAGGATGAATTCTCTCCCCATGTCAGCCTGCCAGGAAACACCCTTAGGCCACACATTCACGTGTGTTGCAATCTTTCCTCAGTAACCGCCTTACTGGAGTGTTGTACATCTTTCAGCAGGATGAACTATGGTTCCAAGGGATCTGTACATCTTCCAACAGAGTCATCTACCTTTCAGGGGGGCTTTCTGTCTTCTAGCAGGGTGTATGGAACAAGCTAGTGCTGAGACGGCAATGGTGGGAATGGTGAGCACAGTGCTGAAAGGGAAGAGAGGATGCAGTGGCAAGCTACAAGCCACATCACTGTGTTTTCTTCCTAAATACCCTACACTTCCCTTTTTTTAGTGTTTTCTTCCTAAATACCCTACACTTCCCTTTTTTTTTAGTGCAGGAAAGCATGAAAACTTCTAAAATACAATCATCTCCCTGCTTTCAGAGAAGTTACAGCTTCTCTTTTTCATTTCATGACATCTCTATGGAGAAGGCTGGTTTGAGAGCTGCTGTCTTATACAGACTAATGAACTGAACTTCTAATTTCAGCTGTCAGCTGGAATTTGGGTCTGACTCCCATTGAATCCTGGTTCTTTTTGCCATTTCCCATGAGGAATTCCTCTCTGAGGTGCATGCTGATCCTATTTTCAGTCATAAAAATACCCCCAGTTTCACTGGTTCTCCACATATGTCAATGATGTTTAGATGAGCTTGTTCCCTGACCTTTTTTCCCTTATTTCTTTTCCTTTCCTTATTCCCTATTCCTTATTCCTTATTCCTTATTCCTTTCCCTTTCTCTTTTTTATTCTTATACAGAGCTTTGGAATCTGTCATCCCAGAACCTGGTGAAAAATCAGTGGTTTTAAAAGCTTGATGTCATGGATCTATTTTTATCAAATATATCCTTTTAATCCTCAAAGCATTGTAGCAAAAACGTCCATTCCAAAGTCATTAACCTGATGATCAGGAAGGGAATATTCAGGGACAAACATGCACAAACAAGCTGCTCCTGAATTGGTTCTCCGATTTATCATTCCACGTCTCTCTGACTAGGAGCACGTATTCACTCTGTATATTCCAACAAGGTAACAATACTATAGAAATAATGCAGATACAGCTACATGGACCCATGTATTATGCTTTTATAACCACATTTCTGTTTGTGTGACAAGATCTACAGCATTTTGGTGGGTTTTTTTTCCCACTTCTTCTCCCTGTATAATTACCTCATGAGCTATGTGCAAGTAGATATTTCAAAAGAGTCTCCAAAATAAAAACCCAAAGGAAGGTAGAGAGAACAGGCAAATGATTTTAGAAAAACCTGTGTGCAATTCCATTTGTATTAAAACTAAGAAAGATTCAGAGTAGAGCAACAAGATGATAAAATCTCAGGAACAGCTTGGATCTGAGGAATGACTGAACAAACTAAGTGTCTTCAATCTGGAAAATAAGTGACTGAAAGGAAAGATGATATAAGTCTGCAGACATGAGAATGGCACATACAGGTTTTGTAAAAGATGTGAGTGCAGACTGAAGATTGCTCTGTTTCTTTAGGTCAGAGGAAAAGTGAATCCTCTTGAGCACTTTTTACCCTTGGTTTGCCTGATCCAGGCCAGTGATACAGGCAAATTCAGAAGAGATCATAATACCTGTGCAAGAGGTTTCATTAGGCATTGACTATGTACTGATTCCATAACCAGATGGAGGAGTCATTTAGTGGAATATAGATATTTAGAGTGTAGGTGTCTACATTTGAACTATGGACCTCCCAAGCTTTCTTTATAGTGAATGGAGAGTGAGTCAATCAAGTTAGTGAAGTCTAAGACATGATTCATCTTATCCTAAAATAGATATATAAACCAGACCAGACTGATTTCATGCTTAACAGACCTGGTTTGTTCAAGGGCTGCAGAAAAGAGACCAGGGTTCGGGTGTGGAAATCCACACTGTAATTAAAAGCAGTGAGATTACCCTTTCCATGGAGTCTGACAGCCTTGGAGACGGATTTCTGTAGCTTTCACTGGCTGTTTGACTTCAGCTGTGCTAGCAATTAGGCACATAGAACAGTTGTGAAAACATCAAAACTTTAAATGTTCCTTTCTCCTTGGGATGGCCAGATCTGAGTCCAGCTGAGCAATAGCGAGTGCTGCTGGCTGGATGGTGTGCCTTAGCTATAAGGTAGACCACGATCAGTCACATTGTCCTGGCCAAGCCTGGTTAAGGTGTTGTAACCCTCCCTCCATACCACTTTCTTAACACTATATTTCTTAAGATCCTTCACTGTTAGAAATTATTGCACTTCCAGGTCTACTTGTGTAACTTCCCATGGTGTGACTTTCTGAAGAATCAAAAAGGACAGGTCAGAAAGCCCAACAATTAAAATCACTGATGCACAAGTAGCTGAAATGAAGTTGATAACCATTGACCCAACTTCAGCTGAAAGACAGCAACATCTCTAACTTATGAATAACTTGTCTATATCGTGTGTCTTTTAATGTATGTGTGAGCATAGCTGAAAAACTTAGCTGAAAGCAGTATCAGCACCAGAGGGAAGTGACCATCTGCTGCCTTTAGAGAGAAATCTGTCTTAACAAATAATATAGAAACTGCTTTTCATTTTTCATATGTGTTCTGGACAACCTAAAACCAAAGAGACTGAGTGGTCTTGAGTACATACTCCTAGCAAGTAAGAAATGTGCTGTTTCACTCGCATCATAAACGAATGTTTCTAAAACCTGACGTATATAATTGCACATACAGACAAATCAATCAGCAGCATCTTAGTCCAGAGTGTAGCAGACAGTCAAACTCAAAAATCTACAGCAATATATAGTCCTGGATTTTCTCATGCACAATGAGACCTTTGTAACTTTACTGTTACAAATAGTCCAGACACTTGAGAGGTGACCATGAGTTGCAGTCGCCATCCACTGCAAGACTGTTTAAATTGATTTTCTCTTCCAAATCATGTACTGACTTCATAGCCTGGACCACAGTTACCAGGATGGGAAAGATGAAGTTGCACACCAGATGATCACATCTTGTAAGAAATTCTACCCTTCTTAATAACAGAGGGCTTCTCTGAGCCACTCTTTTTTGTTCAGGAAGACCTAATCGTGACCTTTTGATATGTAAAGGGGGCTTATAAGAAAGTCAGAGAGAGACTTTTATCATGTCCTGTAGTGGCAGGACAGGGGTCAAAGGTTTTAAACTGAAAGTGGGTAGATTTAGCTTGGAGATAAAGTAGGATTTTGTAACGATGAGGGTGGGGAAGCACTGGAGCAGGTTGCCTGGGTAGTTGTGGGTGCCACATCACTGGAAGTGTTCAAAGCCAGGCTGGATGGGTCTTTGAGCAACTTGGTCCAGTGAAAGACACTGCTGCCCAGGGCAGGGGTGGTAATACTGATGGCCTTTGAAGGTCCTTTCTAACCCAACCCATTCTATGATTCTCCCAAAGAGACAGCAAAGTCCCTAAAGAAGGACGTCTGAGTTATTGAGCAATAACTGTGAAGTGTTAGCAGGATTGCTGCATCTAATATCAGGAAAACTTAGCTTTACATCAGGAGCCAGTTCTAAGAAATGCTTTCTGGCTTTTTTTTCAGAATTTTCTGTGTTTTTCCTGACTGGGTTAGGACCTCAGCAAATAAGAGCTAGCAAAATCTCAACCTTTCTGTTCCAGAGAAAGGATTATGTAAATTTAATGAATTTACCTGATAATAATTTCTTACCTTTTCTTAATATCTGGCTATGACCAGAGAAAAAAGAATAGATGCTAAGTATCTTTTCGCTCATTTGATAGACATCTCTACTTCTTAATTTCCACAAATGAAGTATTCAGGTTCCACAATATCTTGAAAACTCCCCAACCCTGTATTAGAATATGTTCAGAATGCAAATATTGCGGCATTAGGAATCAATGACGTACGTACTAACTGTTCCCTATAAGAGATTCTAATGATGGATCCTAAACAGGTTCTTCATTTAATTCATCCTGTTCTGAGGAGGAGGAATCATATACTCTGAAGCACTTTTAAAAATAAACTTCCAATACACTGAAGCTTTAATGCCTTTCCAAACTTTCAAATTAGTAAAACTGTGCGCAAAATAATGACATTCATGCTTATTCTGAAAGCCTTTTCTCACCTAAAATTAGTCAATAATTGCAGAGCATCACATAAAATCATTACCTGTTCTTACTGACACAGCTTCAAAATAAAGCCTTCAAACTCGCCAGTTTGTGTTAATGAATCAGAGGCAGAACCACTGAGCCAGATTTGTAGCTGGTAGAGGTTTCAGTCATGCTTAGATGATTTACACCTACTGAAGTCCTCTTCTCCATACCACAGATGGATTGCAGACTTTTCTGAACATGTCTGGTCTCTCTTTGTTACTATTAACTCCTTCCCACACTACAAAGTGAATGTCTGAACCCCAGAGCAGATCTCTGTGTTTTATGGATATATAGATACTAGTAGGTGACTGGTATTTGCTTGTTCCTCACACTCTCCAGAGAATATATGAGGAATGGCATCTCTGGTCTTTGGGGATCTTCATTCTCTGCAACTGCTATTCCAGTGTGTCATAATCACTGAATTGGCTTGCTTTTTGTTTTCTGCCTCCTTATTTTAATCTCCTTTGAGCCACTTTCCTCCACTGTGAGGATTTTCCCCATCCACAGACAAGAATTTAATGTCTTATCGCAAGATGTGATCTGGATTGTGCTGGGTTTCAGCATATATTTCCATATATTCGAGGCTGGGTTTGGACTCTGCAAAGATCCCTAGGAGAAGGTGATAATAGTCGATGAGAATATCTTAAGACCATATGTTGCTACAAAACTGAAGAATGAGACTCAATCCAGCATACGGCTGTGCTGCATGGTGCGCAGGCTTAAAATAAATACTGAGGTATAACCCAATATTCTATACAGTTTACATATGAAGGACAAATTAACAGCACAACAAACAGGGTTCTGAAGAGTCTGATTGATGACTACAATCAACTTTATAAATATCTCAGTCGAGCTGCAATGAATAATTAGCATGACCCAAGAAATACAGCCTTTTAATCATTGATTGTGAACCACAACTAGCCTAATGGTTACTACATAGGAAGCTGTTCTCCTGAGGAAAGAATACTGGAAAATTCAGGCTTGTGCTGCCCATATGTATTGGAACAAAGTGTTCAAAAGCTGTTGCATTCTCTAAGAACTTTGTCTTCCTGAAATAGCACAGTGCCACTTTTGGCCTGGAATATGTAGGGTACATTGCTAAAGATAACACTAAGTGGAATCTGATTTGTGCTGTGTGAAGGGCATAAGAGGGACTTTTCAGAAGTTAAGATACCATTTTAGTGTCCTTCTTCCTGTCTTAACAAATATTATAGAAAGCGTTTTTCATATGTGTGCTGGACAATCTAAACCCAAGAATCTAAGCTGTCTTGGGTACACATTCCTGGTCTCACTTCTATCCTAGCTCAGCTGCAGCAGTCTACTCTGTTTGTGCAATGTATTTCTAACTAAACAGGTGTCTGAGCAAAAGCCCTGAGAAAGAATTAAGAATCACTCTAGATCTTAATGTACTTTGGGCTGCTCTATTTAAACAGTGAATAAATGTATATGCAAATTGCAATTATTAACATTAAAAATAAATCTAACATCTCTTAATAAGTACGAAAAATCACTGAAGCCTTTGAGGGTAGTCCTTCTGTCTGTCTTCCGATTGATTTAGGATCTCTGATTCAATCAGGCATGAATCTTTTCTCATGCATCTTATTCTTGTTCTGCTGATCTTGCTCCCATTTAACAAGCCTGGAAATAGTTTGGTTGCTCTAACCTAACTGTTTCACACATTACCCTCTGTAGAGCTGAATCTATTTTCTTTTTTTTAATGTGGCTGCATCATTAACAGTAAAATATTTCCCATTTCTCCCTGTGTATATACAGTAGGGATATGCTCACCAGCTCTCTGCCGAGTTATAAAAAGCCTCACTTGCCCCTTGTGACCTTGTCACCACAAATTGCTTTTAGATTCTGTGCCATTTGAACAAACACAGCAATTCACTTTCATGTTCCAGCAAATGCAAAGGGGAAAAAAAAAAAGGAAGAAAAAAGGCAAAGAAAAAAAGGTGCTAAAGTATGCAATATATGACCAGGATCGTTCTCACTTTGGCACACACTTTTTCTCACCTCCTTTGAGGATAAAGTTCAGGGAATTCATGCTACTGACATGTAGTGATTTCTATTTGATCACACTCAGAAACATCTGTTCTGCTTGGACACAGAGCATGAGAATGTGCTTGGAGCAGGAGGACGTAGATAGATTTGCTCTTTAGTGAATTTATTTCAGTGAACTTGTAAATGAAGGGGCACTGGACTGAATGGTTAGATTGGATATAAGGAGTAAATTCTTTCCTGTTAGGGTGGTGAAGCACTGGAATAGAATACCCAGGGAGGTTGTGAATGCTCCATCCCTGGCAGTGTTCAAGACCAGGTTGGACGAGGCCTTGGGTGATATGGTTTAGTGTGAGGTGTCCCTGTCCATGGCAGGGGGGTTGAAACTGGATGATCTTAAGGTCCTTTCCAACCCTAACTGTTCTATGATTCTATGATTCTATGGTTACAACACCAGACTGAAAGCAAGCTCACCGGTGTTGTAGCTCTGTCCAGACGCCCCCTTGGACATATTTGTAATATACTATTAGGAATTTTGGTCCATACCTAGGTTCCAAATGAGCTCCTTCTCCAGAGTATGTTGGAGCTTGGCCCCCTTTAAGCAAGGACCCAAGTATTTTCAGGGTTGACAGGAGAAAGGTTTTGATCACAAGCTTGGGCTGATGGTTATCTGACAAGTAGACTTATTCCTCTGTGCTGCTTTGGATCAGTCTAAGGACTCCCAAACTGCTAAGAAATGTGGGTAAAGAGCTGAATGTGAGTCACTGGTGTGCTTTTGTGGTGATGGAGGCAAATAACATCTGAGGCAGCAATAGAACAAGATTAACTGTAGATCCAAGGAAGTGATTACTCCCTTTTATTTGCTGCTTGTGAAGCCCCATACAGGGTAGTATGCCTTGTTTGGGTGTTCACAATATAAAAGAAGTATTAGCAAATCTTAATGACTTCAGCAGCAAGTAACCAATATGGCCAGGGGATGGGATGTGTGAGGAAAGATTAGACAGCTGGTTTAGTCTTTCTCGGGACAAGAAGGAAGTGGGTAGATCTAATTGCAACCTTCAGCTCTCTAATGGGTGGTTATAGAGAGAATGGAGCCAGACTTCTCAGGGTTGTGCTATGAAAGCACTAGAGGGAACAGATGCAAGTGGTCACAGAAGTTTCTGTCTGATATAACAGGAAAATTCTCTGCAAAGCACATAGTCAAATATTGGAACAGGGGCCAAGAAGGCTGTGATGCCACTTTCCTTGGAGATTTTCAACACTGAGCTGATGAGGCTTTGACAGACCTGATGTATAAACTTAAACATGCTTTCGGTAGAGGCCTGATCAGTGCAACTGACATTCTATAATCCTGTATGTAAGAAGAAACGAATACCTTTACTTGAAAACACTGCCTATTGGGCAAAGGGGACTTCTTGATCAGCCAGAGGCAGTAATCTCGTAAAGACTTGAAGATGAAATAACCATTCCAGGAAATATTCCACAGACAGCTTCAGTCAGTGAATAGACTTGCCCCGGTTTCACAAAGGTTTTCACATAGGTAAGGGTTGATAAAGTAACATCACTTCATGCAACACCCTGGATTTTTGTGGTTTTCTTGTATTTGATATACTCATAGGCTGGTCATTTATAGCTGTAGGTGCTTTGTAGACTGCCCTTTTACTAAATTACTTAATTATATTTCAGAACTCATCAAAATCATATTCCAAAACTCTCATTTTCCTTCTCTGCAAATTTTTTTGGGGGAACAACACTGTTTAAAACACTGTGTCTAAACAGTTTTTATTAAGGACTCAGTCTGAAATTGGACTTTCATAGCCCATGGTGTCAAGAGCTCTGACAGGCACATAACACCTAAATTAGGGAGAGAGAGAAGTTGAGATTTTGAGTATTACACATGAAAGTATAAAGCTGTCATATATCCACACTTTTAGATGCAGTTGTCAGGTACCTTATGTATTTGCTTATAATGCAGAAATGCATACTCTGTGCAAAAATGATAAATAACTGATACCTGAAAGTATCCTTCATTTTATATTAAAGAAAAAAAAAAGTAGATGAAAAGGAGGAAGGAAAAGCTTGGGAATGCAAAAGAAAGGCGATTCCCATTCTCTGGATCTATTATCAGATCCAGATAGATTGCCAAACAGGCCAGCTATGGGAAAAATGAACATAGACGTGTATTTCTGGCAGTGGAGTTGTGTCAACAGCGAGGCTCCTTTTCACAGCTACTCTGCACTGACTTCTATTTGGTTTTCCCTGTAGTTTGAGAAAGTGTAGTGCAGAAGACCTTAATTTGGCAGGGTCTGTTTAACCTCTAGGAGTGACTTTAATTAATGCATTAATTAGTCTGCTAGAGAGAAACAAGTGAATAGCAGAAATGTTTCTCTATGCTCATGCAGCCTTGCGGGTATGTGTGCATACTCGCCTGCAGACTGGAGCTGGCTCAGGGATCAACACTGTCCTCCACTGTCTAGTGAAGACAAAGCAGTAGTTTCTAGAAAAAAAACACAGTTGTGTTTCTGTTGCTCCCTTTGATATGTTTCTGGCTGGATCAGTTTCTTCTTATGTGTGCTCAGAGACCCACTTCAGGGACTGATTCTTTCTCTTTTCCTATCACAACTTAAAATATTCATAGTGTCCTTTTGTGACTTAGGCTAAATTCCCAGTCTTTTGAGTTTCTGGCCTTTAACTCTCAGGCATTGCCTGAAAGGATTAAGGTAAACCCAGATTTTTGGCTGAAAGATACAGCTGCAGGTGCCTGAGTGATGCAACGCCAGTGCAGATGCACCCAAGAGCATCCTCTGGCTTACATCAATGGTCTGACTAGTCCCATATTCTTGGTGACAGGGGCAGTAGGAGATGTTATCTAGGAAAAGCACATATGTCTGGCTACTTTCTGTCATTCATTCCATTTGTATTCTCTGAGCATGAAGTTTTAGGGATGCTAGGGGGTCTGTCTCTGACTAATCTTTTTAGTATCCATTTATGGACCAGCTGTCCATCAATTTGTTTAATTTCATTTTGAATTTCTGATCCTGTCTGCCTCTATTCTGTGGCAACAAACTACAGAATTTCATTATCCGTTGTATAAAAAGAACTTTTTTTTTTTTTTTAACCCATTTTACCTTGTTTTATCCAGCGTTCCAAACTCAAGCATTGTGGGATTTGTTACATTCAGCTATCTTTATGGTTTTGCAAAGCTGAATCATTTCCAGTCTTTGCCTTGTCCATTCTAAACCGATAGAGCCTAGATTTTATAGTCTCTCTTTTTAAGGCATCGCCTATATAAAGATCCATTCCCTTTATAATTTCACCTGCCATTCTCTATACTTAACTTCATTTAGATGCTCAAACAAGAATCACAGAATTATAGAACACCCCAGGTTAGAAAGGAGCTCCAAAAGTCATCTAGGTCAAAGTGGGAATGGAAGCCTGACTGAAGTTATTTAGCAACTTACCCAATCACATCCTGGAAAGCTCCAGGAATGGAGACCCTCCCATGTTCCTCGAGAGGTTGTTCCAGTGAATGATTGTTCTCAGTGCAAAAATGTCTTACTTATATCAAGATGAGAACTCTCCCAGTCCAACTTGTACTCATTGCCCTTTGCCTTCTTCATGTGGCTCCTTGTGAAAAGAGTCTATCCTCTTGGTCATGGCCCTGTAAGTACTGCAATACTTAGGTCTATGCTGAACTTTCTTCATTCCAGGGGAAAAAAGACTTAACTCTCTCAGTCTTTCTTCATACAGCTGATTCTCCAGCCCTCTAATCACCTGGGCAGATTGCAGCCAGACCACATAGTAACCGAGACAAGGGCACACCAAGTGTTTATAGGGTGACAAAAAGACATCCTTTGCTTTGTCTCATCCTAAAATTTGGGGGATTTTAGACTGTACTGCGGCATAAGTTTGTGATGTCAGAGGTGGCAACTGTAACTTCCAGGTCTTTTTCCTGGCTCACAACACCTGGTTCTTCAATCCAGTGTTTTGTAAACATAGTTTACATTATTTTTTTTCCTCCATACATTTATTATAGTTACATTGGGTTTATATATACAAGGCTGTAGGGGTGTCATCTCTGACAAGAGACCAGAAGGTGTACTTGCATTGGAGAGAGCCAGCTCCAAATGGCTCCAAAAAAGGACCCACTGCTAGCCAGGTGTTTTTAGCTTTGTCCTACTCAATATCCTATACTATTTTTGATTAGCAACAAATTAATCTTTCCCAAATCAAGTCTGTTTTGCTCATGATACTAAATAATGAGTGACTTCCATGTCTTTATTTTGACAACACGCTTTTTCATCTTATTTTGTGTCCTGTTGAGTAGTTGGGGTGAAAGATCAGCTTGGTGAATGCCTAACAGCCAACCAAGATTAACATACCACATTCATCAACAGTCATATACCAGATCTCATTTTATTCTACAGAAATCAACGTTTCCTTGGGTGTATCTCATCTTGAAGCTGTTCACAGGGCAGGGAAATTAGATTAGGCACTGGGCACAGGAGGTCATAGTCATGAGGAGGTCAAATAAGCATAAAGAAGAGCATCACAGAGGCTCAGTACCTTCATGAGTCTATCCCAAGCACAATAAAAAGTATCATAGAAGAATTTCAAAATGTTATGATCAAAATCAGGATGAGTTTGATTTTCAGCTGTTGCTTTAATCCCAGCACCAAGCAAATGCAGGGTTCTATGCTCTTGAGCATTTGAAGAAGCTCATGGTTGATGCTGGCATGTAATAATACTTAAGGAAAATCAGACTTCAACGGCTGACAAGGAGTGGGTAATAGAATGCACTGTGCAATTTGAGAGAGAGAATTAGGCATGATCCACGAGGAAAAGCGAAAAGATCAGACTGTGAAAAAGCAAGGTAAACCCCATCTTTTTTCTTCCTTTTCTTTTGTCCTTTTCTTTTTTTTCCATTTTTTATCCATTGCTCTCACTTCTTTCTCACCAGGCTTACCACTGGCTCCAAGTCCATTTCTTATTATAGGACAGAAATAAATTTTATTACAAATTAAGCCCATTAAATAGGTCAGAGAACATAATTAATGATAAAAATTCGAACACTCCCCCAACCTGCAAAAAGCACACAGTTAATTTACCTCTTATACAAAAGTACTTAACACCTGAGAATTGTGCTATCTTAAATTCTGAGACTGAAGAAAGAGACTAATCTGGGAGACTTCATACTAGCTTAATTCACGTTATTTAACTAAAACGTGTTAACCTTTATTAGAATTAACCTTTGACTCTATTAAGGTAATTAATTGAAATATGAATGCATGGATAAATCTCTATGGAATAATACTTCTAAAACATAACTTGAAAGGGAGATATTTAACCTTCTGTAATGCACCAAGGAAATGTCTCAATTTTGTTGCCCCCATGTGATCTCTGAATTGCCTAGGACCAACGAGTAGTCAATGGTAAGTTTTGACAACAAGGGAAAGAATGGTCACTGTACTGGACCAGATGCTACACATCAAACTTTTCCTGTGGCTTTATATACAGCCAAGTACAAAACAAATTCTCCATCCTCTCCAGTTTTGAGCTACATTTTTATATGAAGGAAGAAGGCAACAAAATTAGTAGGTACTTGTTAAGAGAACTGCTTGGATTAAATAAATTTTACTGTAAGTTGTCAAAATGATTCCAAAGAAGTGGGGCAGTTTGCTAGAGAAGGATCTTTACAGATGTCCTGTGCTTATACTCACTTTCTACAAATCATCAGCTAAATATGTATGGAGATAAGATTGGGTGCATCCTCAGTTTTCCCCGAAATTCCTGGTATTACTCTAGAACTAGGACAATTGACTATTGTAGGAGCATGTCAGGCATAGAAGCTTGAGCAGAGAAGAGTAGACTCTCCAGACTACCATACCCCTGTGGAATGCAGATTAATCTTTAGTCTTGACTCAGATATGCACATGAAAAGTGTTCAGAACTGTTGCTATAGCTCCTTTTTAGCCTGCACCTTTGGCATTCCTTCTAATGGGAAATAAAACTGTGTGCGGAAGGGGGGGAACTGAAAATCTCCCTGAAGTTTCCTATCCACCCTTGAGGTGAACAACCACCTCCCCCTCTCTGGAGGATGAAGAGGTGGTATAAAGTCACATTACAATGTCTCTGTCTGCAGATGCTCTGTAGATGCCTGCCGTGCTTTCTGCAGCATTTTGCAGAGGGTTTATGGAGTGCTATTATAAGTATTTTTCTTCTCTGTAATATCAGTTGCCCTTATAGCCTTGGAAACTGCACACAGCTCCAGAGAGGAAAAATGTTAAACAATAACTTTTAGAAAACTAAAAAGTAACCAAAAAGTATGTATCCTCATTGTCCTTGCTGCACCTCTAAACAATTTTAGCACAAACTGCTTATCTATAGAAATGGGGGGTGCTGGAACTGCTTTTCTATAATTCCTTTAAAAGAAGTCTTTTTATCAGCACTTATCCTGTTGCTTTCTTTTCTTTTTAATCTCATACTTTCCTGTTTTTAATTTTTTTCTTCTTTTTACTTTAACTTTGAGGTTGTATTCATTATCCTTCTAAGCAACTTTTGGATATTTGACCAGAAACTGTTGTGTAGAATACATTTTTTGTATGTTCTTGGTGAGCACATTCATCATGTACATTGTGCGTACAACATTACGTATAATTTTAAATCAAAGGCCAAATCCAAACCTTTCTGTCACATATGATCTCTTCAGAAAGCAATATGAAGTTTGACTGAAAATGACAAGGACACAAAACTTTTATCTAAGTGGTTTCTTTTTCATTCTTTTAGCCATCAGATAATAAGGGTTTAAGTAGATTATATCTCCCAACTGAAAATTCTGGTTTAAGCAGTGGGGTTTTGTCCTGTATTCCATGTGTCTTCCTTGACTATTTTCTTTCACTGTTCAATCCCTCAGACTAGTTCTTGGCAGGAAGAGAAACCCAAAATGCATCTTCATTCAAGGTGTTCACAAATAATCAGTGATTCAAAGCCAAAGCTTGTATCAGAGTAATGAAAAGGCAAGCTGAACAAGAGTACTATCAAACAGATCTGTGCAGACCTGGTAGACAGGGAAAATGAACATACTAAGAATATAGAATCATAGAATCATAGAATAGTTAGGGTTGGAAAAGACCTTAAGATCATCCAGTTCCAACCCTCCCTGCCATGGGCAGTGACACCTCCTGCTAAACCATGTCACCCAAGGCTCTGTCCAACCTGGCCTTGAACATCACCAGGGATGGAGCATTCACAACTTCCCTGGGCAACCCATTCCAGTGCCTCACAGTAAATAGTTTCTTCCTTATACCCAATCTAAACTTCCCTTCTTTCAATTTTAACCTGTTACCCCTTGTCCTATCACTACAGTCCCTATCAGCGAAGTGCTCAAGTCACCATCCCTGTAAGTGTTTAAAGAACATGCAGATGAGTCTCTTAGTGACATAGGTTAGTGGTGGCCTTGGCATTGCTGGGTAAAGGTTGGACTTGATGATCTTAATGTTTTTTTTCCAGCCTAAATGATTCTGTATTTCTATGATTCTATGACTTCTATTTCATGTTTATTTTCTAGAAAAGTAGAACAAAGGCTGCAGCAGTGTTATATCTCCTGTTCTGCTTTGCTTCCTGGCTGAAATCTCAGGATGGCATTGAAGCAGGATTTGCGCTTCTGTCTTTTCAGTCCTTTCTCTCTTTTAACTTCAAAACTTGTTACCTCGCAGAGCATTTTCTGGCTTGTTGCATTGGTGAAAGAGGAACTGGGGGACAGAGGAGTGGCCATGAAGATGTGGAAGACTCTTTATGTGACCAAATCCTGCCTCTTTCAAAGTGTCCTTTGGATGTATCATCATGTGGTTGAGCATCCACTGGACAAGCTTTGGTATTCAGAGGCAGCATATCCTGTAGCAGCACAGAAAACAGAAATAAATGGGGGAGTAGAGACAGAGCCCTGTGTCTAACAGACAGTGTGGGGCCACAGTTGTTAGAATTGTAGAGGGTGAGACAAAGGTCAATGTAACTCTATGTCTGTTCCCTGCCTTACAAAGAAGCTTTTAGAGAGGGAGAGGGAGGTAGAAGTGCTGACTTCTTGCCCTACAGCAAACAAGTTTTCTGCAGATCAGAACAGAATGGATCTAGGACCTTTGTCAGCTCTTTTACCGTCAGAATCGTGAGGACCAAATTTCACATTTACAGAAGATGATTGAATTATTTAAATTTCCCACAGGCTTAGATTTTTTTTTAGTATCTTTCAGCTTCTGGTGCAGTTTTTAACTCCTGAGCTTCAGGGAATACGTATTGTAGTATCAAACGCAATGTTCAAATACCTGGAGCATAGTATTTTCCATACCAGATCAAGCCATGAAGTCACCCTTGTCCCTAGCCTGTCTGGTGGCATGGCCGTTATCTCATAGTTAGAGGAGGCAGTAGCCAGGCAGACAGCCTAAATGCTGGATTGCCTTCTTGCCTGAAAATAACATGGACTTGCCTCTGGGTTCTGAAATGTGAAAATATCCATTAATATTTTGCTTTCCTCTGCTTTCCAGTTTTTATTATAACCAATCTTCCTGAGTATTAGTTTTACACTTCAGAGTGTAATATTAAAAGTTTATTATGCTGCGTGCTCTATATATCAGATAACTCTCATATTCATGTTTTAGTTGCCTCCAGTTTCTTTGAATAGGTTATGTGTTGGTCTTTGGGCAGTAAACTTTTAAATTGCCATAAATATATAACAATGCATTGTATATGAGTATGTATAATGCATGCATGTTTACAAGTGTGCAGATTCTTGCCATAAAAACTGAAGCTGTATTTCCCAGTTGTAAAGCCATTTTGGATTATCCTAGATAAAATATATCTTGTTGCAGAGAGAGAACACAAGAGCCTTTGCTCCACCACCTCTGGTCTTTGAAGGTTGCAAGCATTTGCTTGCAAGCTGTGGGTCTTGAACAGAAAGATGGGCATGCATTAAAGTGCTTTGTCAAGTTGGGATATCAATTTGATGTTTCTAATATAAATAAGCTTAATAAGAAAAATAACAAACTCTCATGAGATTAAGACAGTAAAGTGTTTATTAGTTGCTAGGAATTTGCCATAATCCTTTTTGCTATTTCAAAAGGCCAGACTTGCAAATCCTTTTGCATGTAATAACCGTTCACACAGCATGGACAGGAAGTACTGGGAGCAGACAGTGTGAGCTATGTAGAAATTCTATCGCAAATCTGGCCCAAGAAACTTTCTTATGTATGTAAACCCTCAATGTGTAAGTCATTTGTATATAATTTTGTTTGACACAGATACAACACAGTTATGGGAGTTTAAACAGCAGTTGTCAGCTTAGCTGCAGAAACTGACCACATGCACATTGAAATACAAAATAAAGCACATTAGTTGGAATCTCAGTGGGAGAGAATCAAGCTACAGTGAGGCATCGTACTTTTTACAAGGAGCAAGCTGTTATCTAGGCTCAGCTGAAAACTGAGCTACTGCTCAAAGCCTTGAAGAGCCTCGTCTGATGTCATAGCTGACCATGGTTTGAGTAGGACCTTGCACTGGAGATCTTTTGTGACCCCTTTCAACCATTATCCTACTGGTCCTATGATGAACCTAAGGCAGTGAAGAATGAAGATCACCTTCATAATCTCATTCTGACTTTGGGAAATGTACAGACACTAAATCTGATACTGTAGAAAATTCTTTGACACTTCATTTAAGTGGGTGAGTGAAAGAAGCAGCAGATTGTGATCTTCCAATGAGGCACTAAAATGTATTGAGGTGTTCTGTAAAGGCTTGAAAAGTTATTTCTGTTTAGTGTCTAAAAAAGTAGGGTACATTTTCAGGTAGATAATAGAATAGAATGATCTAATAGAATATAGGGCACTTCTCTGAAGCAAACCCCAGCACTATCATTGCCAAACTTCAGATTTCATCTGTAATGCATAGAAAGAACAGAGGTTCTTGAAGAGACCACTAATACTGTGCAACTGTGATAAAAATACATTTCCATGGACTTACGCTACTGTGAATCCTAACCGTTTTAACTCAAATTCTTAGAATCATCCAGTGTAAGCTGGATGTCTGATGCAGAACAGCTTGTCAGCAGGATAGAATTAAGTCCACTTTCTCTAGTAGGTAAAATTTCAATAGACAGACTAATTATTCCCCAAAACCCCCTGTAGCCTTGGTAGAGGGAGAAGGTCCCTCTTCAATTTAGGTGGCTATGCTATTTGAGATGGATCACCGTCTGGGAGTGCTGTTCTCTCTTTATGGAATATAGAAGGAGCTTACTTGGCAAGTATAAATGCCCAGACTCTTGATGCCTGGAGTCAAGAGGAGCAGATCCCCAACTCAAACAGCTGAAAATCTGCAAGGTTATAAGCACTGGAAAGCCGTCTTTATCTTGATAGCCATCAGCATTTTCCACTGAGGACACTTTCATTGGGTCCAGTTTTGTTCTGACAACACATATATTTACAGAAGCTACCATCAAAAGCCTTCTAATTTCTGGGTATTTCATGTAGTAGTGAGTTCTCCTATTTTCTCTTCAATATGTTATCATTAATCAATGAGGAACTGTGTGCACACTAAGTTTATAAAAAAACACTAGATTAGGAAGGGCTGTTGATTCCTCCAAGGATAGGGAGGCTTTGCAGAGATCTTGATAAATTAGACTGCTGGGTGATTACGAACCTTATGGAATTCAAGAAGGACAGATGCTGAATTCCATACCTGGGATGGTGTAATCCTGGATGTACGTGTGGATTAAGAGTCACAAGGGTGGAATACAGCCCTGCAGAAAAGGACATGAGAGCTTTGGTTGATGGTAATCTCAGTATGAGTCAACAATGTGCCCTGGCAGCCAAAAGGACACGCTGGGGTGCATTAAGCACAGTATAGCTACCTGGTCAAAAGAAGCGATTGTCCCACTATTCTCAGCATTGGTGCAGTCTCACCTCGAGTTCTAAGTGCAGTTTTGGGCTCCACAATATAAGAAGGTTATCAAAATATTAGAATGTGTCTAAAGAAAGGCAATAAGGATGGTAAAAGATCTAGAAGCATGAAATATGAGGACCATCTGATGATACTAGGTTTGTTCAGAGTAGAGGAGACTGAGAGGTGACCTTATTTCTGTTTTCAACAGACAGGGAGGTACTGATCTCTTTGTTCTGGTATCCAGTGATAAGGCACAAGAAAATGGTGTAAAGCTGCATCAGGGGAAGTACAGATTAGATGTTAGGAAATATTTCTTTACTGAGAGGGTGTACAAGCAGTGGTACTGGCTCCCCATGGAAGCGGTCACGGCCCCAAGCCTGTTGGTGTTCAAGAAATATTTGGTCAATGCATTTAGACATATGGTTTAAATTTTGCCCTGTGTAGTGTCAGAAGTTAAACTCAGTGATCCTTGTCGGTGTCTTCCAACTCAGAATATTCTATGATTCTATAACTCTTTGATTCTATAGTTTTGTCTTTAAAAAATACTAAATATTTCATCTTTAATTTCAAGCAGCACTGCCTTATCTCTTCTTACGGACACACAATAAAAAACAATGGAATGATTGCCCTTCACCTCATTTTTTCTGTTGACTTCCAAGTGTTCTCTTTGCAGTTGCTCTTCTAGCTGCTATTCAGCCTCTCCTCACATGAACACCTCTCGGGGCTTTAACATTTTATAGTTAGCTTTCTTTTATTTATGGTAAATCTTACGCTGAGATTGGATGTACAAGCTGAACTTCATGTTACAGATGAGAATACAGCACCCCATTCAAAAAATGGTATTATTGAGTTCTCAGAATATTTCCTCCCCTGTTTGCATACAGATTTACTTTTCAGTTTTATTGTTGTTGGGTTTAGTCTCTGCAATACACTGAGAAAGTTACTAATAAAAACAATATGCATCTGTAAAGCTGCATTAAAGTCAGTACAGGTAAATGAATTTGCATGAACTGAAACTCTTGCCATTTAACATTATTTTCACATGTAATTATGAGGTTTTCTGTATGCATATTGTGTTGCTATATTTTCAATTCTCTTTTGGAAAACAAAATTGTCCTGATATGTTTACACTAAAAATGCAATGTTCAGCCTCTGTCAATACTGGTCTTTGAAAAACTTGCTGATACTTGAAACTACTGTCTTCTTTCTTGCTTTTTAATTTACAAAAGACAATTAAAAAATGAAGTGTTTAACTCTCTGGAGAAGAAAACTTTAATGCGCAGGATATTTATTCTGTCAAATATTACTGTCAGCTAAAGATGCAACTGGGGGCTAGATCTATTTCAGAAATTTCTTCCCTGACGTATCTGGCTTTTGTTGCAATTTTGTTTAAATCACATGAAAGAATTCTTGACTATTTAGAACACCAATAGCCAGAGGTAGGCATTAATGATACATGATGGTGAAGCGCTGTAATGCATCTTGCTGTACAAATGTGATAGAATTACTGATTTGCCTGTATTTGACCAGGTTCTGCTCTAAATATTCCCCCAAATAAGTCAGAGATTGCTTTGGTGGGTTCAAATCCAGATCTGACCTCCACTTCTGAAGTGAAGCTTACACAGTTCTTCTTTCTTTAAAAACTGTCCCAATTTTGGATCAACAGTTAAAAGGTCGACAACTCCTATGTTTAAAATCTGAATGGTGGCTTCTACTGTTCTGTTTTCTTTATAACCATGTTGACTTTACAGTTAAATCCTGCCTGAAGTCTTCTTATCAAATACATATTGCCACTCTTGGCTAAGTCTGACCAGCTGTTAGCTTCCATACAAAGCCCTGTAGTCAACAAGATGGACTACCAGTGTGTGCTAAACCTGACTCTACAGTAGCCCCTTCTCTTTCTCCCTCTCTTCTTTATTGTTTTCCTACTTTCAGGATAAGTCCTACGGTAATATGAGACAATTTTATGGCACTTTAATCAACTGGCTTTAAGTACCCTTAGTCTTGTGCTTTAAAATAAAGTATCTGTATACAAGCTGCCAACTAGGAACAGCTGCAGTCAGTCCAGAATGAACAAGTTCCAGTGATGATGACAAGATTGAATTCTTTCTTATGAATATTACAATATGGTACAGTGAAGATCTCCACACCTTTTTACTATTTCTTAGATCCACAACTCAAATTTTTCTGTTCCTGCTGTTACTTCTCCCAGCTGCTTGGAGAAGTAACCCCTTTTCTCCGAACTATGTTTCCCCAGGTAGTGTCAGGAATGATGTTTCAATTTGATCCACTCCTTGAAACCTCTCCAGCTGTCATTTTTTCCAAGCCCATAAAGTGTCATACACTGAATATGGGATTTTTTCTCCCTCTGCACCTCTTACAGACACACTGGCCTTTTCCTTGTTCCATCCTCCTGTGGATAAACTTATGCAGTAGGTGGGGTTATGCTTAATTAATAAGGCCTTACTTTCCAAGGAGAATCTCTTTCATGTCTTCAGGTGATATAAAGGTCCTTGACCACTGTCTTGCCAAGATCTCCAAAACCAAGAAAGCCTTATTCTGGAGAGTGATTGTTTGAGAATATCAGTCTGATAGAGAAAGTTCAGCAGTTCAAAGAGCAGTACTAGTGGATTGATTCATTTACATTCTCCCATCTGCACCAAAAATGCTAGTATCTAGGTGGGAGACAGGATATGTTATTACATGAAGCTCATGGGACTCTAGTATGAAAATTGCAACACAAATATATTATTAAATGTCCCAAAATACACTGAAATAATCAGCCCTGTACTCATTGCCATGGTATCAGAACACCTCTGGGATGACATAATAATGTAATTGATCTAAAAAGGTAGTGTAATTATACCTCTGCTACAATATTTCACACATAGAGACTATTTATAATGAATACTCTTGTACTTACTTTTTGAAAGAATCTATTTTCTTCAACGAGAGACAGTGGGATAATTTACAGACAAGAAAGCTCTTTGATTCGAGAAAGTATTAGACCCTAAATGAGAGGTTCAGTGTTTGCATTTGAGCAATTGATTGACTCCTTGCACCTCGGGGCTTCTCAACAAGAAAAGATAACAAGGCTTTCTTTGATGTGTCTCTTCTGATTGGATGCTCAAGATGCAGAGAATTGTTTGTTCTGCTGACTCTTCTTACCCAAATTTAGCATCTAAAATACAAGCTTCTACTCCAAGAGAGCCATTCTGGTTCCTTCTGTAGTCAATAGGAAGAAACTAAAACCACCAGAAAGAATGACCTATATCTCATCAAGAAGGGTATCTGATGGGTGGGACAATAGACCACAATTACAATTCCTTGACAATATTTGGAACATAAACAACCCGTTTAGACTGGATCCTGAATGAATGCAAGCATTTCATTAACTTAGTGAAGCTAGACTGTAGTGCATTAGGGCATGGATTTTCCCTCCTACACTGTATTTTTTCCTACTGTGTGTGAAGACCCAGGAAGTTTAAAATTCCAAAGGGCCTGAAGGCACAGTTTTACATAGTATATTTCTTTATATATATATATGTACACACACACATACATATGTATATATTTACACATATATAATCATACGTGTTATAGTCAGTACAACAATAGAGCTATACTTCAGCATGCACTAATCTAGCATGGCAGTGCTGAAAGAACACAAACAAAACCTCTGCACCTTAAGCAGCAGAAACAAAAGAGTGTATGAATTCTTTAATACATAAATATGTGACTGTTTCTCCTGCTTGCCTGAAAAATGTTTTCCAAAATAAAGGGGGGGGGAATCTTAAGTACAAGCTTAAATCCTTGTTCAGGAAAGTAGCTAATGGGGGATTAGTTTATGCATATATTTTAGTCTTGTTGTCTTTAGGAGGTTTGAGAAATATGTAAAAGTTAAGTAAATGTCATCATGGTAAAATAATGCATCTATTTCAACTGGGAAAAATGAAACGATGACTGCGATTGATCAGACTTCTTTCAAAGGTCAAATGCTGCCAAGCACTGGTATTTGGGTTTTTTTGGTTGTTTCTTCTGCTGACTTTCTTTTTTGCAACATGACTGTTAAAAATGTCTTTGCAACACTTAAAATCACAAATTCAATTATAGTTCAAACACCTACAAGTAGTTACTGAAATTTCCCTTCCTCTGATATTTTATGATCTTCACACACACACACACACACACACACACACACAACTCTAATTAAACTGTGTTTGTTTTTATGCCCAATTTGTGATTTCTGATTTTCATGTCCTTCATTAATTAGATAAGGAAAAAACCATAGGGTTTTAATTACTCGAGGTACGTGTGAACACATCTCCATTTTCAATTAAAGGTGAGATCAGATGTTTGAAAATAAATTAACTAACATATTATATTTTCTTCTATTATTCTGATAGAAAGCATATATATTATGTGATAGTATCGTCAGGTCTGTTTGCACTTCTTAGAAATCTCTTGGGTACGTGTTATATTGAAAGAAATTCAATGATAAGAGGAAGAAATAAAAGCCCAAATCTTCAACAAAACCTGTGAATGACTGCAGCATTTCTGACTTCCTTTAGCAGGATCATTCTTAGTTAGACATAGTTCAATTTCACTAGTGGATTTTATGGAAGTAATCTGGCATTTGGTACACATACCCTCCAGTGAAGGAAACACTGATTTCAGTGAGTTTGGAGTCAGGTTTAGCACACACTGGTAGTCCATCTTCCTAATTTTATGAGCAAAATATGTATATGAATATATGAATTGCTCATAAATGGTCTTTCTAAAGGGAATGAAAAGTCAATGGAATGAAAAATGCCAGTGATTAGAGAATAAATATACTGGGGGAAACCACAGGCAATGTCCATAATAACTCACTGCTCATGCCCAGTGCTAAAGAAGTGATGAACTGAGTGGGCATCTAACACATCTTTGTAAGGCACAGCTCCCAAAATCACCAAGACGTCAGCCTTATAGTCACATTTCTCCCTATCAGATTATGAAGAGCTGGTGAGTGCCACATAGAATCATAGAATAGTTAGGCTTGGAAAAGACCTTAAGATCATTTATTTCAAACCCACATCATGACAGTGTGGCAAGTCATACAGCAACTTCTCTGTCTTACTTGTTTTTCAGGAATGACAATGCCTCTGCCTTTTCTTCTTGTCCTTCTCTTATACTGTGCACCATACAAAGCTCTTCAAATCTGTCATGTATTCTTTTCTACGAACAAAGTGGAAATAGATGTCTACGCTGAAGCTGTCAGAATAATTTAGAGATAAATAAACTACAGCATAAAAGAAACAATCTGTCTATGCTACGGGTTAATTTAACCTGGTTTCAGGGAATTGCAGATATAACCGTGAAATTAAATATATTTTCTTCCCTATAAGTTATGTAAAGAAGATGATACCAGCTTTAATAGAGCCATTTCTCTAAAATGAAGTAATTTCAAGTCAACACTGATCACGTCTCATTGGTCCCACAGGCAGGTTTTCCTGGTTTTGGTTTTGTTTTCTTCTACCCTTGTAAGGCCAGAAATCTCTCAAGACTATGAAATCCACCCTGGCTTTATTTATGAAAACTTACAAGTGTAAAGGAAAATCCTACATATTTCCATTTCACAATATTGCAACTTTGGACTGTTAATCTTCTTAAAAATTAAATAGGCTATAGCATAGAATCATAGAATCACTTAGCTTTGAAAAGACCTTTGAGATCATCAAGTCCAATTGCTAACTGCCAAGTCAACCACTAAACCGTGTCACTGAGCATTTTGAACACCTTCAGGGATGGTGGCTCTACTTCAAAGCAGATGAAATAGACCTAGTTATGAAACATGGCGTAGCTTTGAGTAATCTGATGGCATCTCCTGTGTAAAGTAAATATGTACTTTGACTATGGATAGTACTCCAATCCTTCTGAAATGGTGTTTAACTTAGAACTGATATTGGTTCTACTTTCTAGCTAAAGGAAGTCCAGTTACCTAGGTAGTGTTCAAAAACCTTCTAATATTTGGAACAGTCAAGACATAAAAATTTATGGCCAGTAACATGGTTCTTAGCTTTCTATTGTCACTATAGTACAAAAGGATTTAGGGGTTAGAAAGTCTTAGGCATAACAGTGGTCTGGACACAAAGACTCTGTAAATTTAAGTGTTTGGGCACAGACCTCAGCAGGTGAAGTATGGCACTGACACTATTAAACTGTCTGAATAGTCCTTGGCAACCTTTGGGTTTCCTGTAGCTTAGAGTCTCCTAAATAACTGCAAGGCAGAGCACAAGAATTACCCTAATCCAGGACTAATGGATAGTTTGGAGGTGGCTATTATGTTGAAGGCTTGGAGAGTTTAAAAGTGTACATAGTGAGACTATTTGAGTGGATATCAGGGCTGGAGGACAGGCCTTGCAAAGTCCTTAGTTGAGATGTTACTAGGGGAACAACAAACAGCTCATTTTCTCTGCTTTGGATTTACCTTAGGTGTCTTTTCCTTTGAGAGCTGCTTGGCACCATCAACTGATAACAGAGGGAGCCTGGGTGGTTTGCTCAGATTTGCCATATATCGTCAAGGTTAAGGATAGAGGAGACAAACAATACCTCATGTAGGATTCCTTGAGTCATCTTGCAAAAATCCTTTAGGCTTTGTGTTGTTCATTTTTCCCATCTAAAAAAAAATAAAAAAATAAAAGTGGGATAATATCTGGCAGACTTTGTAAATGTCTGGTTTAGAAGGGTTGTAAAATTAGGTTTTGCTGCGGCTGTCATTACTACCGTTTTTAATGGTTTGGTTTTTAAAGCCCGAAGTCCTGATAAAGACAATTAGAGCCTTTCCAGATCTAGTTCATTAGCACTGCACTACCAGTCCTAAAGACTGATTTTTCAATGGACAGAGTATTTTTCCCAAATTCCCTTCAATGGTTCTGAAATTTATATGTAGTCGTCTAAAATACGTGGCCTGATTTTCAAAACACATTTGAACAGCATTCACCACTGCTGTTCAAATGAACCCTTGAATCCTCACTACCATGGAAAATAAGAGCTTTTGTTTGGAAGTATTTACATTGGCTGTATCTATGAATCCAGGATTTCTGAAAGACGTTCATTAATGATGTTGTGTGCCTCCATTTGTAAGGTGGTCAATTCAGAGACATGATAAAGGATTTTGATTTCCAAAAGGAGCCACACAGTAGCCCTCAGAAAACAAGATCTTTTTAAGGTGTTCCAAGTTAGACACGCAAAATGAAAGGTCACATTTGAAAATCACTGAAGATACCCACAGGCAATTATCACGCAGAGAATTCTCCAGTTTTAATTAGCAGAGAATTAATCATTCCACAGAGAGTAAGTTAAAAAAGAATTAAAAAAGATGCATGGTGGGAGCAAGGGAGAAAATCAAACTAAATTTCAGTAATACACAAATACTAGTTCAGGGCCAGGAAATAAAATTATTTGAAATCAGACTCAAAGTGAATGACTACAGCAGGATGGAATTTGGTTTTCTGTAATGCTGTTCAAACTTAATGTAATCGGAAGCCTCTTTTTAACAAAGTAAATACATGAACTGCATATTTAACAGTCATTGAATGTTCTAAAAATTATTAAGGGATTTATTTGGCAGTTAACAACATGGCCTATAGCAATTAATATCTTTTATTTACAGAACTCAGTGTTGAAAATGGACAACTAATAGGCATGTTTAATTGGCTTTTAACTACTGGTATCTTGTTATTTTACTCTTCACCCAATGGCAGCAACATTCCTGAGGTTTTCAATAGGAGTTTAATATGTTGCTGATTTTTAATCACATTTTTATTGCTTATTCAAATGCATGTTCATTCGTGTGGCAAACCAGGGGTCAATAACAAGGACAATTTAGGTATGAAGACAGGCTGTTCAGCCTGGAGAAGAGAAGCTGCGTGGAGACCTCATAGCAACTTCTAGTACCTGAAGGGGGCTACAAGGATGCTAGAGAAGGACTCTTCATCAGGGACTGTAGCGACAGGACAAAGGGTGATGAGTCCAAACTTAAACAGGGGAAGTTCAGGTTAGATATAAGGAAGAAGTTCTTTACTGTAAAGGTGGTGAGGTGCTGGCACAAGCTGCCCAAAGAAGTGGTAAATGATTCATCCGTGGCAGTGTTCAAGGCCAGGTTGGACAGAGCCTTGGGTGACATGGTCTAGTGTGACATGTCCCTGCCCATGGCAGGGGGTTGGAACTGGGTGATCTTTAGGTCCTTTTGAGCCCTCACTATTCTATGATTTGAAGATTCTATGATTCTGTGTTTCTTTATTTAGTGCCTGCACTCAACAGTGTCATAGCTTCTTCCTGTTTATTTTTCCCCTACATGAAAGAATTTGTCTTTTTTCCAACTCCTTGCAGAAAGTACCCAGATAACAGGAGGGTTCATGTCAGGATTGTAGACATTCTGACTGGGGGATGAGCTAAGCTGTGATTGAATTATCACAGTAAAACTTGTGTCCTTTGCAGGCATCAGACATAAAGTAAGGCTGGCATCACCTTGAGTTACCAGCTTGTGTCTATGAACTGACCTCACTATTGCTGGGAGATGAAAAAATGTTGGCCAGGCAAAGGTGGAAATTGTCACTGAGACTATATTTCTGTCCTCAGAGCTGTAGGAGCTGGCATGATTAGCTTGTAGTCTATTTCTCTCTCCTGTTTCCCTGCTTTCTTGCAAATAAATGTCTTACTAGCGAGGACAAAAGCAAAACGAACAACTGCACAACTACTCATTTGGCCACCACTGTAAAAGCAATCCTCTTTTTCAAGTCAGTAGCCAGCGGAGGCTGAAATACGTCTCCAGAGACTTTTGAAACAAATGAAAATCTTAGACATACAGCCAGAAGGGAGAAAGAATGAAAGTTTAACATGAAGCAGGACAGATGTTCGGGAAGCTGAGTCAGGGATTTCCATGGCCAAGAGAATTTTCAGGTGGAATATTCATATTTTTCCAACAGATTCCCACTCCCTAAAGCATGAAGTCTGTCCCTGAGAACTGGACAGTCAAAAAGTCCTCTGAGGGCTCCAATGGTGGCTTTATTGCTCCAAAGTAATTGAAGGAAAAGATGAATTGCTCTTGTGTCAATAGATGGCACTGTTTCTATGAACTACAGGCAAACACACCTAGAAATGCAGCTGTAGCTCCTTCATATATTCTACACAGGGCGAAAACAAAACAAAACTAACAAAATAAACCAAACAAAAAAAAACCCAAACAACACCCTCCCTCCCCCCCCAAAAACAAACAAACAAACAAACAAAAGCAAACAAACAAAAACCCCACATTTCTTAAGTTAAAAAAATCAGTACCTTGAAGTTTGAAAATGGCCAAATTAATCTAAGGTCTTGCAGTCTGTATGCAGTATGGTATAGTCTTCACTCATATGGTCATTTCCAAAGACTGCTACCTTAATTAATGCAATGAATAGAGTTAATTGAGGATAAGAAAACTGTATGGGATAAAGCCTAGAATTCCAGGATGCATTGGTCTTTTGTATTGAGGAAATGCACCTTTAAAATGAATCAAGACATACACACAAGTCTACCTTGTTATCGCTAGAATTATGATTTCCTATGAGAATTGGTAATTTCCTGTATCTTAACAATCCTCAGAATTTCTTACAAGAATTTGATGTGGAAGAGAAAGTAGGAATATCAAGGATGCTGGAGGGACAGACAGAAGGATGTTCTCCTGCCCTTCCCAAAAGTATTACTCATTCTGCCTCCTCTAAGAAGCAAAGTTACTTCAAACTCACCATTTCAACCTTAGAGGTGTCCCTTTGGAAATGCTTCTTTTCTTTTAACCTGTAAAGTGAAAAGAAATGGGAAAGAAATGAGCCACTTCACCTGCTGGTTTACAATCTGGTATTCAGCTCTTCTCAGGGACAACACCTTTCTAAGGAATATATCTATTACTGGCATCTACTTTCTATTTTCTAGACTTGCTTTAAGGTGCTGGCAGCCCCTCCAGGGGGTCTTTCTCTGTAGAGCCACTAACAGTAGCACAGAGTGATCCCAATTGTTCTTTGCAGCTGAGAGATCACTTTTGTAGTAGCTTGAAAGCTGTCACAGCCTGTGCTGGTGGCCTTTGACTGACTTGATGAAATCATCATGAGGAAAAAAGAAAGAAAAGGAATACTTAGCTGATGACTTTGAATTCGAATCCCTTTATTTGATTTACAAAACAGGAGCAGGACCATCGTGTGACCACACAAGTTTGACTTACCTGTACTAAAAGAGGGTGCCTTCAGACCCTGAATCTCACCTGGATGACACGTTCAGAAGCCACTATAAAAAAACACTAGACTGAGATTATCAGCCTGTTGATGTTCCCTAGAAACAGAGCAGTTTTCACTGTAGCAGACACTGAGCACAATCTGGGGCGATGATGTTTGCCTTCTTTCACATGAGGGTCCAGTTCTTGTTTCTTCTACTGAACTCAAGAGAAGTTGTTCCTAATACCGAGCTAAACAGTATGTGATTTATCTGTGGTCCAAGGGGTAATAATGCCAGTGATGATCTCTATTTGTTTGAGCCCAAATTCTGCTTTTTTTAAAATAAAAAGAAAAAGCATCTCCATATTTTTCATGGAGAACCATTGGAAAAATGTACTTCCATAACATCTTGCTTTAAATACTGCTTGAAAATATTCTAGGGTGTAACAAAGCCCTCCATCATTAGTGTAATAAAGAAACTCCTTTGAGATCATTGTATTTGAATACTAGAGTGGCTTTTTTTATGTTTTTTTAATGATAGGATGGAAGAAGGAATTGCTCTGTACTTTATTCCTTACAAAGCACTTTGGAATCTATGGATTTACAGAGCTATTGCAGAGCTGAGTATTACTATTACCACTGTGGATTGCTAGCAGGGAAGATATTATGGAACTGATCTTTTTTTTTAATGATGGTGTACTCAGTTACTATCTATTCTGGTCTTTCTCCTTGATGTGTTTCTATTTCTGTATGTTTTTAAAGGAAGGTGGGGGTCTAGGGAAAGGGAGAGGCATTTTCCCTGGCAAATCAATTAACTCCTCCAATCCAGCAAACTGTGAAAAAATACAATAACTCTCTTTAAATGTTCCATTAAGGCCCAGTAACAGCTCATTAGATTATACAAGGTATGTGTAATTGCCCAGAAAAGATGCACTACCTTCCTGCAATGCTTAATTTAATCTCCACTCTTTACATACAACTATAACCACCCACTAAACAAGATTCATGGCCTCATGCCCAATGGTATGTGTGTATGTGGTTTAAACACAAGAACGTGATCAAAAGTTAAAACCAGTGTGGCTTTATTTCCAGATGCCTGCTATAATCTTACAAAACAAGGCTGCAGAGGACAGACATTTTCCATGCAGAACATTTTTAAGTTGATTGGAATTCCCTCACTGTATTTTGTCTTTGCTGCATTAAGGGGCTTTCCAGCCAGGTCTCAAGCCCCAGATCATGTGAGGTCCTGAAGACACCGCTCTCTGCTGTTGAAGTTCATGTGCAGCATAAGTCTATGAAAACAAGATACCTGTTTTATGTATAATACTTAATATATTATGCCTGAGCACTCCAGAGTCTTTAGCACCAGGGCAGTTCGTACCCCTATGCTTGGTAGTTACAACACTCCCTAACCCCTGCTCTCATCTGAAAAGTATCACTGGGATAAATTCCTGGTTTTCCCATATTACAGACTCTTTCTTCATTTTCAGGTGAATTGGGATAACTGGCAGTATCTTATTTTATTGTTTTTAGTTTCCTGCAAATATTTCTGGCATGCACAGTATTGCAAAAGAAGATGTGAAATACTGAAGACCAGAACTTCCGCTGGTAGCACAAGAATAGGCAAAACATGAGATAAAAGTCAAAATCTCAGGGAAACATGTGTCTTCTGGAGCTCCAACCTTGCTGTAAGTATCTAAAACTTCCAAATGCTGTAAGGGTATACAGGAGGGATTATCTGGCCTGGAGCTCAACCAGGCCTAATGATACAAGTACTCATTGCATTATTAAAGTCTTCTGTGTTTCTGAAGAATTCATATTTAAGATATGCAGTCCATCAACACAACACAGTAGAATCATAGAACCACCGAATAGTTAGGGTCAGAAAGGACCTTTAAGATCATCAAGTTCTAAAACCCCTGCCAGGGTCAGGGACACCACTAGGCCATGCCACCCAAGGCTCTGTCCAAGCTGACCTGGAACTTTTATGGACAGGTAGGGGTCTTCGGTATGCTGACCCAATATCACAAAGCTTACCTCATCTATTATCAGATGAGAATCTTATTCCTAGAAATCTCCCAGGAAAGCCTGTTTTCCTGTGATTGATCAGTCAAGAAAAGAAGAAACAACTAAAGCTTAGGAACCTCTTCCTACAAGAGTTAGATGTTGAAATATTTAATTTCTTTTTAAGTAAACATGTTCTATTAAAAAGAAACTTCCCCCCAAACCTCTTTCATATTTTCTGATAACTAGGAAGAAAAGAATGGTTTTCATAAAATCTCACTAGCAAAATTTTGAATGGCCAGAGATCCAAGGCAATGCAATGGAGTGGTAAGGATGCAACGTTATGTTTCCAGTCCCAGTTCTCTGGAAAGAGTCTCCTCTGGTGCTCTGTTTTATTCCACGTTTTCCCCTTACTGATACAAGGCCATTTTTCTTTTTGTACCAGACTGAACAACACATCAATCCTTATTTGCAGCTCTCATGATTTCCACACTATTGGGTTATAACAAACAAATAGAGGTTTCAAGTTCTTCCTGATGTAAAGCCTGTTGGACAGTCATTGATTTTGCTGGGATTAAGAATGTTAAAATGACACTGGGGCAGAAAATACAGTGCTTTTTAAAGTGGCATGGTAGGCATGTATCAGCCATACAAATGGGGAAAGAGAATTAAAACAGGCCAGAGAGCATTGTTTTACTCTCCACAATAATAATTCTATAGAGGATTAAAACCTTGCTACGATTTATCATGCAGTGGTGGAGGTACCATAAAATGCTTCTTCTAGATGGCTGAGATCTGCTGAAACAAAGCCAGGCACCTGGACAGTAATACACATTCTCATTATACTAAAGCAAAATCCAGTCCTTTTGCACCTGGAGTAAAAATGAACACTTTCCCAGGCCCTAGCTGTGAATATATTCAGATACCTCTGACATTTTGCTTTAAAGATTCTATATTGAGAGGTAAGACATAAGAAGAAGCCTGACTTATAGACCCTTATTGTTCTGTTTGAGAACTCAAAAATTCCACATAGTTCAGTGAGTACAGATGATTTTACTTCCCCATTCAAGCTGAAAATATAGAAAAAGGGAGAACAATACTGAAATAGACACATTAAATGAGCAGGCTTTCTTGTTAAGTAGTCCCACAAAATGAGCTTTCTGGTTTTACAAAACTTGTTTGACTCCAGTAGAAACATCTGGGTCTAGTGTTGTTTTATAGTTGATAAATCTTTAAATTTTGGAATGAAAAATCATTGCAGAAGTAAATCCCTGAAGAACTTCATTGTGAAAGTTATTTCCTTTCTGCTTTCCTGTCTTCTCTTCCTTCTCCTCCCACTCCTCCCCTTCTGTCTATTCCTCCTCTTAATCTTTCTTAGACTTTCTTTTTTCTTTGCTCTTTTTCTTAATCACTACCAGTATCTGTAAGATCAGCACAGAACTTTATGTCCAAACTAATATGCAACAGAAAACCACTCTGTGGTATTATGTAGAAGATAACATACAAACTCACATGCCAAAAACCCAACCAAGGAAAAAGAGTTGGTAAAATTCACACAGGAAAAGGCAGGGAGGCTCAGTTCTTCACAGTTCCAGATTCATATTTTCCTGTTTCTCTTTCACCCTTTCTACATAATTCAACAATAGCACTGAGACCAGTGAACTTGTGTGTAGCTGTGAATCAGTCTTTACATGTCTTTTGAACTAAACTCCTTAAGAAGAGATAGACTTTACACACATCTACATGGAAAGTGCTTCTGTAATTCTTTGCTCTGACACTCTTTGGAAGTCATTTGTGCATAAGAAGTCCTTGGGAATGCCACCCCACAAGGCTATCAGAGAATTTCCACAAGTACCCTTGCAGTGGTCTGCTATATGACCGCTGCTCTCCTGTGATGAAGCATGCATAAATACCCTTGCTGCAAAACACAGCGTTACATAGAGATCTTACCTTGTAGGAATCTGAAAATTTAGGTAACATATGCAGTGAGATACAGGAGAAGGTGTCTGGTTTTGTTTGGTTTGATTTATTTTGGTCTTTTATTTCCCAGATATGATGGCTTTACAGGGTTTATTAACAGTATTGCAGCATCCATAAAGTGTGTAGTTACCATGTTTCTGTTCCTTGCATTCTTGGCCCTGGAGATAGTGAAATATAACCAATTCTGACTTCAATGAGCAGTGAAGATACAAACTGATTCAGGAAAGCATCCTTTCTCCAGAACACATTTAAGTGCACTCTTTAAAGCCAACATAATCAGGCAAATGCCTAATTGGCAGTTTTTTAATAAATTCTCTGACAAGTAAGACGGTTGGTTTGTTTTCTTGTAAGTTATTAATTTCTTACATATATCTTAGATATATTTATATGTAATATAATCTATATAATTTTATATAGATTTATATGTAGGTAGATAGGTAAGTAAATAGATAGATAGATAGACAGACAGATTTATACACAGATATAATTCTACCACTATAGATTAATCTAACTCCCACATGACCTCTTTGAAAGACCAAGGCTATTCTGCCAAGGCCTTAACAGTTTGATACTGGTTACCAAAATCACTCTTAAGATAACTTAGGAACCTGGAGAAATATAAATCTAGCACCCTGCAATGGATGTTAGCGGTGTTGCTTCACTCCAGTCCAAGCCTCACCAGAAGTAATCAAGCACAACAATGAAGAGATTGTTCTCTGCAAGACAAGCAACAAGCGATCTCTGAACCAAATTTATATTTCAATGCTTGATATAAAAACACAATGACCAAAAAAAAATAGTAAATATTGGGAGCATCGTGGTGGCAAATTGAACAGCGTTAGGTATTAAATGATGGTGAGAAATAGGAACTGACAAAATTTAAATGAAACTTTAAATATCGTTTTATTCACTGCAAGAGGTATTTGAACATAAATCACTGCTTTCATCTTATATGACATCCCCCTCCCTCAGAAAATGTGTGAGTGACATTTTCCAACTCTATGAGAGCATAAAAGTGGAAAGATATGTGTGTACAGGAGAAAGTTATTATCTGTATTTGACTAAAGCCTTCTATAAAGCCTCAGAATTTTGTTGTTCACTAAACTGTGAATACATGAAGTGTTTTTTCCCCTTCTTCTTTTGTTATTTTTTTTTTTTTTCTTGGCAGAAAACAAAGTCCCAGACCTGATGACTTGGAATATTCTGTAACCTGGGATGAATAAACAGATGATCAAAGTATCCTACGGGAGCAGTTTTAGCAATTCCTAAAACTTGTAACATTTTTACATAATAAGTCCTCTCATCTACTACTAATAATACTAATACAAGCACTTAAGGTAATAATAACCCAAGTTTAATAACAAGGCAGCAATAGCAGTTCGCTCTGTGTATGTGTTCAAACCACTTTATGTACATTATAAAGTCATGGATCATTTGAGAGTGCCTCAGGGAAAATAATGTGGTAAATATTGTATAAGTAGTATCTCAAAGTGTTGAACCCATTCCCTCTGAGCTGATGCCACTTTCAGCTCATATTGCAGCTTAACTGGTAAAAAATACAAGAACAAGACATTTTAAGTGGGACTTGCATTACTTTGACTTGATGTACATTTGCAATTCATGCACATAATTAGGGAGCAGAAATGTCACAGGTGACCCTTGTCTCATCAGAAATGCAGACATCGCAACGCTGAAAGTGAATCCCTTGTAGTATTACTCTCCAATGAGCCAAGTACCATACTGCAAATCATTCTAAAACACATTGTTCCAAATGGAGAGTACCTTAGAAGTGATTAACTCACCATTTGTGATAAGAAAGACACACACACCAAAAAATCTAAGCACCAATTAAATCATTTGAACTGGGACTTCTTTATTATCTGTGTAGGTAACCTGTTGCGCAGGTTGGGGAGCTGTATTATGAGAACACATCAGCATTTCCAGGGCTGTGTTTAGGTGACAACCCTGAAGTAAGATCCTCTGTGGATGCCCTAAGAAATAAAAATTCTTTTAGTATCAGTGGAAAGCAGGGAGTTAAATCACTAAGTAATTTCAAGAATGCAGCCCAGGTCTCTCATCCTTGTGCTCAGTACATCAATCACAAGAACTAGATACTTAAGTCAGTTCAATTATTCCCATTGATGTCCTTGAGCTTGATTAAGATCTGAGTTATGACTTTACATATTGTATGCTCAGGGGGAGAATTTAAACAATCAAGACCTGGACCATTCTTCTAGCGGTAGCTTAACATCAGTGAACCCAGTGTAGAGGAAGAACCAAAATAAGGCTATGAGGAAAGTATTGTGTTCAGCTTTTTCTCATTCCAGCCAAACTGAACAAGAAATTATCTGTCTCTACTGTACTGAGTGCATTTGTTTTCTTTCTTTCTGCAGTTTGGACCAAGTCCTCATTTTAGTTTCTTCTTGCATGTAGATGAGGGCACGGAGGATAAATCAAAACATGGTAACGGAGTTGTGACTTGCTGACTGTTTTAACACACGCTTTGTGTTTTAATTTACCTAAACCTTGCATTTTCTGAATGGCTGCAAAGACGGTCTCTCTCCAGTCTAGCCATGCCTTACTCATATATCCAAGCAAAGTTAAATATTGGCTATTTTTCTTGTATTAACCTGAAGAGAATACCTTGGAATTAGCTTAGGGTTCCAAGAAACTTCATCCACATGTAGAGTGGAATTCAAGTACCTACACTGAAATGTCTAGAGGCAACTTAAAAGCCCCTGATATCTGCTAGTATGGTATGATATCGATATGCTAACATGGAAACTGAGGGAAACCTGTGCTATACTGAGTTAGCAAATGGGTATCAGGCTGAGACATTTCAAATGGCACCAGAAACCAATGCTGAAGCACTCAAGTCTCTTTCCTGGAGGAACAGAGACACAGAATATACATTTCTAGCTACCTAAGCAAAAACAGACATTAAACTAGTATTTGCAGTAAAACTCTGTGGCACTGTATTGCTCTGTGTGATCTGTGAAAGTCGCAGCAGGAATGCATTTAATGAAGTTCACAACATTGCTATTTAAGATACTCATTTGAAAGGTGGTTAAAGCAAGATGATGGGGAAAGACTTAATTCCCTGAAAGCTAAATAACAACGGGAAAGGTGACCAGAGTTTGTTACTCTGTTTTTCTCTCTCTACATAATCAAGTCTTCCCATCTTGGCGCAATTAAATATCCAGTATTTGACTTCATTAAACCTATCTTGACAGAGATACAACTTTCAGAGCCTGGAATGCCACCTTGTTGTGACCTGTGATCTTAGCTCTGCTCTCTAACTTGCTGTGGGTTTGGGTGCAGTGTCATAAACTGTACCACTACATGATCTTGGACTATTCTCATCAAGTAGGAACATTTCTTCTAGGCAGTGAAATACTTATCTATAGTGTTAAGGGAGGTTAGAGATGAAAACACGGTTATTGGGGAGCACTGTGGTTAGTGGAGGGGGATCTTCCGTGGGATTGAGTTGTTTGGTTGTTTACTGTTGAAGAAACCTTTTTTCCAGGCGAAGAAAAGGCAGCTAGAAATGAAGAGTGGGAGCTGGGTGAGCATTCTTGGAAATGCCACAACCACTTAGGATGACAAGGTCAGGCTGTATGTGCTCCTTTTCTTCTGTTTGTGCTCTGATCTAATCAGCTGAACCAAAGCAAGGGGAAGGAAAGCATCCCTGCCACAAACACTCAGTTTGTAAACTCCTCCATTTTTTTTATCAGATGATGGGGAATGCTATCTGAACTGATAAGGGACTTTTCTAGATGCCAGGATGCATGCTGACACTGTGAAGCCTTAGTTTTCTTTGGCCCCATGTTGTGCGACAGAAGGAAGAATGAAGCAGAATGAACCAAAATATATTGCAGATTAGGAGCACTCTGTGGGAACCCTCAATGCCTGACTACAATTTTGTTTACTGAGAGCCAGAAGATATTGAGGTTTCTCTTAAGGTCATGGTAAAATGGATCTTGCTCCTGTTTTCACCCCTGTAAAGCAGAGTTATCAGCAGAATCTCATGTCTAGCCATTAGAAGTAGCCTAGATTCATATTGCTTCATGGCCCAGTTCATGGAAATTTTTGACCCAATGGTGTGTACTGGGATTGATGCTATTTCCATTCTATATCTAGCAGAAGGGGAGTTGTACTATTTTCCTGAGAAGACCATGCTGAACTCCTGACCTGATACTTCTATCTTGATTTAATCATAACTGCAATAAAATAAATATATTTTGGGTTGAACTCATCATTCATAATGTTTAACAAGAGTTCATTTGCATAGGGTCCATCAGTACATAGAAGATGAACTCTCAGACATCAACTCACATATTTTAATACCTCAGCATGTATCTGGGGACTCAAGCATGAATAACCCACCATTAGCATCTTTTATGTGCGTTGGGGCACACACACAACTTTTTGACTAATATGCTTCACAAGATTCAGGATACATCCATTTTCTTTATTCCCACTCAGGTCTTGGTGTCCTTAGCATACACACTGCCTGTATGTGAGTTCACTCCTTTGTAATAAATGTAGTAAATCTGTAGTGAGTTATTCTTTGTAGTAAACAAGCTAATTTTCCCCAAAAGAAGAGCCTACACTGCTTTTAGTAATAGGCATCTGTAGGGACCCTTTCTCATAGGCAGCATGGTAAAGCCTATACCTGTTGTAACTCCTGTTACCTGTGGGTTTTTCTCCTTTTTTGTCCCCACCTTAGTTATATATTACTTATTAGTTTTATTATTAGTTTATTATTAAAGGACCTCTGGAGGTGAACTATGCTAACACCTCCTCAAAGTATGAACAACTTTAAATTGATCGGGTTTATCTAGTCAATCTCTTAAAAATACCTCCAAGTCATTCTGTGCCTCACAAATAAATATATATGCAGATACTAACATCCTTATTATGGGTTCCTTTTACCCAGGCCAGCAGGATATGATGAGGAGATCACCAGAGTTAGTCCTGGGGAGCAAAGCTGTGAAGTAGCAGTGGAGAGCTGTTATAAAGGAGTGTCTTCCTTACAATTAATTTATGAATACCTTGTCCTCTCACAGACAAACACCTTAATGAAAGGTGACAATGTTGCACCTTAACCACTGGAGCAAGAGGTTGGGCAGATGGCAAGTTTGGAAGCAAGTAAGAAGCAATCAAGCAGCAGAAAGGTGAGCTTTGCAGCCTGTTCCAAAGTATGAGAATATGAGAAAGTTTGGTGCAGGGAAAGGTGGCTCAGCTACTGTGTGAGATAAAAAACATCAAAACCAAGATGATGATGAAAGAAATCCAAGCAGGAATGGGATTCATCTCTTACGTCAGGGGTGAGATTCATCAGGTTTAATGAAGGCACTGATAGCACAGGCTTGAACAGGTCACCTTGAGCTCTCTTTATAGTCAATAAGAGTCTAATCAATAGAGTAAATGAAGTCTGTGACATGATTTATGCCACCTTATGGATACATCCACATTCGGTCAGTTGAAAAGAAGCCTAACCGATATAGATTCTAGCACCAAGATCAGTACAGCTTGACCCATCAGAGACCTGTATTGTGAACTAATAAAATATTTTTATTAGATTAATAATATTTCATTTAGTTTATTACAGGGGAGAGTATAAAAAAGCCCTGATCCATATATAAGCTCCACACCCTTTCTGCACATAACAAAATTTCAAGATCCAAGCATTGTAAGAGAGATTTGCTGGTGTTTTTCCAGTCTTCCTTCTTGTATAAGCCCTTTTTGCACAAATGCTGAAAATGTCCATCCTTTTCATTGGCCAAATTTCACTGAATCTTAAGATGGGTTTTAGACCGCTTCACTTGTTTCATCTTAACCTGTCAAATGCTTTGCAGTTCAGCCTACCTCATTCTTTCTCACTTTTAATTATTTCCTCTTCCCATTGTCTGTTTTGTGAGTTTAGATCATCAGCCAACCCCTTTTTTCTTACGTATGTCCAACATCTTGAATGACTTCTTTTCTATTTGACTTCATGACAAAGTTTGTAGTTCTGAACTCCATGTCAGTCAAGAGTCCCATGTCCTAGATATTCACTGTATCAATTTGCATATGGTACCATTGATCAAGGCGACTAAATAGGAAACTGGCATTTCTGTTAGACGTTCTGTCACCATACTTGTATAAATTTTATTCATAGTTTAAGAATCTTCATGGCATTGTTTTCCAAATGGTTACTAGAATAAACAGGGCCATATTTTGAACTCCGTGATAGCTCAGGAGAAACTGACATCTAATTAGAAGACTTATTAGCAATATGGGTTGCTGTTAGCAACCTAAGACAGTAAAGATGGTTTTGGTTGACCTGATAGAGAAGAGAGGATCCAGTTTGTCTGTATCAGTGAGACGCCAACAGTGAAGATGAGGACTAAGAGAGACTTTCCTAAGGTCACAATTCATAGCAGCAATTCAAAGGAAAAGACGCTCACATGAGTCACATTTAGTGGTGTGGAAAGGAATGACATTTCCCATGCCTTTCATGTATTTTCAGCTCTCCTCCACCATATTTAAGTTTTCTGCCTGAATAAATCATTTTGGAAGTCCCAACAGCAAGAAAACGATGAATGGGATGGCATAATTTGAGTGAAAGTGAGCTAATCTCCCCAACACATTAGAATAATAATTCTTTGTCAGGTCTAACATTCAATGAAAAATTACTCTTGCTAACACATTAGTCTAGAGAGGAGATTTTGATAGTACAGTAGTGTAAAGCTAAGATTCGTCTCTGAATCGAAGGAAAGTGAGAGGATTAGAGGATCATTTAGAATAATTCAGATGCAATGAAATACAGTTTATGACAACAGCTAACACAATAGCCCAAATCAAATATGATTTAGGCACAGTTAGAAGTAGTACTCTAATTACCGGCAATTGATTTAACTAGAGTGTGTTGCAACTCTGTCATAGAGTGAAAAAAGGGATTCATTTATTTATATATTTATATATTTATATTTCTTTTAACATCACAACCATGCTTTCTGAATGGTTTCTTGGTGCCACGGAAGAGAACTAATAGTTCAACTTAGAAGCTTTTAAGGAATAAACCAAAGTCATTTTGCCATCACTAAACCATCAAGCACAGAAACGAGTTTCCTAGAAAGTAGCTCAGGATGATACCGGAAAAAGTGTGTCCTCAAATGCCAAATCACAGTTACTAAGAAGATAAATGGGATACCTTGCCTTTTCTTTTCAGCCACTTCAGACCTCTCTTTTTAAGTAACACAGATACATGAAACCAGGTCTGGTGTTGTAACAACTTCCCAGAAGCTAAGTGACTTGACTAGGGAGTTTGTCATTACTGAAACAACATGCCCTGAGTTGTAGGAATTCCTTGAGGAAATATAACATATCTGCAGGGAGACAGGCAGGAAGACTGGAGGCCTAATTGCCCCCTTGTGTATATAGTTTAAACTAACATGTCTTCCTCAATTTACGGGATCCAGATTGATGCTGCTGAACATCCTCACTGTGAAGAAATCAGTGAATCTTTCAGAAAGGGATCAGGTAGCAGAGAAATGTGAGACTTTCACCTCCACCCCATAGCACCTAAATATATAGCATATGTACTGTGAGTGCCTAAAGGTAAATTATGCCCTTTGCAATTTTGAGTCTAGATGTAGTCAAACTTCAGAAGACTAAATAACTCACTGAAGTAACTTTTATTTTTACCCCTAGACCTTGCAGTATCTGATGTAAATGATCTGAAAGTATTTTAGCTAGAAATGACAATTTTGAGTACATGTAATCTTAGTTGAAACAACTTGGCACTGAGCTTCTGAGATTAAGTGACTCGGGGAATTTATGCGTGTTTACTGCTGAAGATAAGAAGCACCCATGTACTTTGAGGGATATTGAGTGTGCTCCATTCCACCCTTGCCTTGGATAGCAAAGCCTGGTGGTCTCTTCACAACAGTGGGACTTGTAAATAATGAAGTGCTTTAATGATAGTGAAGTGATTTAATGATGATACAGTGAAGGAATGATGATACATAGTGCTCATTATTGTGAAACATTATTGATGGAGAGCAGAACTATTAAGAAACATGGTGTTCTTTCTGTGAAGTGAGCTACCAGAGCACAATAGTATTTTACATAGGTATAAAAGGGTGAGAGGATATGCTATGGGTACATCAGCTCATGATGCTAACAGGGTAGTCTTCAGGATGCATTTCCCTGAACTCAGTTTTTGTCATTATCACAAGTTGCTTGAGTTTTGCTGATTTTAATCATAACTGGGAAAGGTACCTGGTATCACCCATCAACCTTCATTCCAGACTGGGCAAGGTTTTTTGTCATAGGAAGTAGTTACAGCCAATCTACGTTCAAATGGTTGCTTTATCAAAGGTACTCTTCCAAATAATTCAACTGCCAAAAGCCACATACAAATGGCACCATTTCAAGGCTTATATTAACCTTAAATGTTTCCTTTTAAATAAGTAGGAAGGTAGCTAGAAGAGGTGAGCACCTCTACTTAGAGCACAAGATGAACTAAAGATCAAGATAATTCCTAAATTGTTCTAATCTCATGCCTCAGTGCTTTAAAGGAGCCCTTTAGAGTCAATTTACTCTTTGACCATGGACTAAAATCTAATAACTTTGGTAATAAATGAAGTGTGAAACGCTGTCAAAAGCACCTCAATAATACCTTCTGTAGTACTGAACATTTTCATCCCTGTGGTATGAGTCTGTGGAAAAAGCTGCAGCTTATCATTTATAGGATTTAGAAATCAGCATGCTTTCACAGTGAAAGATATTTGCATTGTCAACCATGCCTTTGATTTTGAGTTCAAATCAAGGAAAAATCCTACATGATAGCAAACATACTGATTTCATTTCTTGCCCTCCAGAATAATACATGCAGTCTGTAATGAAACAATTATAATACTTGGTCAGTGTTGTCTTCTCTTTAACTAAGGACTTCCACAGAGATTTTTAGAGTTGATAATATCTCAGATTCTCTTGCTTTCTTTTTCATCTTGAATAAATGTTGAAGTGCTTTCTTTTGTTTTGCAAAGAAGATACCAAGTAATGGACTGTAAATAGCAAAATCCAAGAGTTGGCTTCCTGATTTTGCTCTATAGCTAGAATTACCTCTTGGGGCTGCAGCAAACAATGTATTTGTCATCTTGAATGTAACATGCATAGATGATTTTTGTATTCAGGAGTCCTGCATTCTTTGTTCAGCTTTTTCTTCAAATTTAGTGTGTGACTTAATGCATTCTCTGGCATATTCAGTTTTCAAAATCTCTGTAACCAGAAGAATATCACTATTTCTCTGGCAGTTTTGTTATGTGAATGAATTGGATGATATGTAAAAGTGCAGATGGTTGCAGGCTTTCAACCAAGCAGTGTCTCAAAATTAAAATTTTCATAAAAGTCCTTCAAGTTTAAAATTGAAACCATATTTTTATTTTCTTTTCCTTTGAACAGAAATATTCTCTTCTTTCTAAAGAACTAAAATAAAATAAGGTTGAAAATTTGCTTCCTTTTCCTCTCTTCATTTTATATTTCCCTTTCTTTATACAGATCATTAATACTTCATACCTCTTGCTGAATTACTATTAGATCTTTGAAGATAATACACAACATAAGCATGAAGTACTAGCTCATATATATTACACTTATAGTATCAGACAGAACTCAATAAGCAGAGGGCATATCTGATAATGCCTCATATTTTGTCAGAATAAGGAAAAAGTACATGATAAAAAAAGCTTAGAGGTGACCCACCAAGTAATAACTTCTAAAAAATCTGGCATTTGTTCCCAGTAGAAAAATAATGAAGTAAAGAGAAAGATGAAGAGAAATTAAAGAAAAAGTTATGTCTTGTAAAATATTTAGAGAGATAAATTCAATTTATACTGAAGAAGATAGGAACATTTAACAGGACCAGTATTTTACTCTTAGTTTTTGGTGTCTATCCATGTAACAACAGGAATTACAGAATGAACAGAAGCCGTTTTTCTCTACTTTTTGCAGCTGAACTTGAAATAAAGCTGGTTTTTTTCTCCTCTTTGGTTCACCTCCATATCTGAAAGAATATAAAGTGATGGTTTTGAAAAACACTCAAAATGCAATTCTTTTTACATCGAACATGATCAGATGTGTCTATTCTGAATTCCTACAGCTTGCAGAAGATTGAATTCCCCTGTGTAGCTGCTGTGGCTTTGCTGTGTCCAAAGATTGTTAAGGTGATAGACCAGCTGTTCTCAAAATAGCATTCAAAACTGTAAATAACTTAGGCTTTTGGATAAAGAGAAAAACTCCAATTAAAAGTCATCTAAGAATATCCTAAGCAACATATACCCTGAGAAACTGTCATATTCCAGGTCCAGGTGGTGGTACACTGCACAAATAGAGAGGGGACATAGAGTCTTTGGGAAACAGCAAAGGGAGATCTCCAGATTCTCTCAGTAATAAAGATCTTGGGTATTTTTCCTTTACAGAAACCTCTCAGGAGTCTAAACAGCTTCATTGCAGTGGTGCAGGAAGAACCAACCTGCTCTGCAATACTTGTAAATCAGCAGCAGGAAGGAAGTCAAGTTTCTGTATATCTCTTTCTCGACAAGCCTTTCTGCACTTCCCACTTGCTCTGATTTTATGTCACTGTTGATTTAGTGAATGATTTTGTGCATTTGAACATGGACAATGAGGACTACAGTAATTTCCATGGGCTCATCAAAACTCCAGTGGCTTTTACATCTCAGCATCCATCCTGATTTCACTTATGTTCAGTGAAATCTCATCCCAGGCTTGCCTGGTGAGATAGCTAATTCCTGTCTGCTGCAGAGTATAGCCTTTGGCTGCTCTCTGCCTTAGCTCTTCCAACAATCTCAGAGCACCCCAAACCCCACTCAGACACCTCCTGGGTACCTGACAAGCCCAACACTCCTCATGTCATGCAGCAATGTAAGCTTCTAGCAGTCTGAACTCAGTTCCTGAAGTCCAACATTCAATGTCACATTTGCCTGCAAAGCAGAAAGATGGCTATGCCAAGAGCCAAAATTTAGCTCTGTGGAGTGCCCCTATGTAATGCCCAGTGCCAATGACACAGTGTGACATTCAGAGCAAAGATAGCTCAGGCTGCCTTGAGGAATGGAAGTGGCATAATTGGATGTAACACCCTGTTAAGCTTTACTGTTATTATTATTATTATCATGGAGGAAGGTATATTGAGCTAAGCGTACTGTCATACTGAAGTTGCTAATATTGCTCTCTGTACCCATGGCGGCATGGAAGAAGATGGCTGTAACTGCTGTGCAGACCAACTACTGATTTCATGGTCTGTATTTCAGTTCATGAAGCTGACTCCCAGTGTTCATCCCTTTTTGTCATTCCTACCCCTATCATCTTGAAATGTCGTTTCAGCATTTTTCCATCTCTACTATTAGTGTATTTTGGGATTGATTCAGCTCATACTTTGCTTTTAAGGAGCTGGCAAGTCTATTACATAGAGCCATTGTCTCCGTAGACAGAAAAAAACCTTTAGGTCAGGCTGCTGCTTTCCTATCACCCCACTGTTGCTCCCTGGAGCAAGTCCACTCCTATTTAAGTTTCCCAAGAGGTAATACTGCCACTGCTTCTTCAGTGAAGATGCTTTATAGTGTGTCAGATTTTACCAGCTGGGAACAATTCCCCAAATTTAGATGACATTTTCTCTATTATAAATTCATTCAGTTATTCCAGATTCCTATTTCTAATGCATGATATTTTCTTTTTTCCTAATACAGCCAAAAATAATGTGTCTGTCACTGGTATATTCCCTTTGCCGTTCAGTCCTTTTGAATAATTATTCCATTACACATATTCAGGTTGTAACCCTGCTAAACAGCTAAGCTATTGCTTACGTAGGAAAACATGAAAAGTTGCCAGATCTAGAAATGTGGGTACGGTTTATATCCAGCCTATGTTAAAATATGCTCTGATGTAAGGACAATTCTTTTCAGTTTTTTCTTAAAAAGACAATCTCTGTTGTTTTCTGTTTGCTTTGTTTTCTTTCGCTTTTCTCTAAACTCCTTTTTTTTTTTTTGATGTATTTTTTTGCAAGCAGATGTCCTTACCTCTAACCAAGAAATTTTTCCTTTTTTGCAATCTTCTCCCAATTTCATAATGTGATATTTTGTGTGTTAGAACAAAATTAAAATCAACAACAAAACAAAGATTTCGTGTGTTCTCACACTTATGATAGGAGTTAGATCTATTAATGCTACCTGACTGTTGGATAACTTCTTTTGCTGCTGCCCCTTGGGCCTATAAACTTCCCTTCTTTGCTTTCCCTTCTTAATGTTTTGAATTCCTTGATGGTACATCTGTCCTGATGAAAACTGTGTGTTCACCTCCTGTATATCGATTAATCATCAAAATTGTACTCCTAGCTCTTCTATCTATATCTCACAAAATGAAACAGAAAATAAATAAAAAAAGAAATAACATGTTTGTGCACTATTTAATAAATGCCTCCTCATAAGGTGATACACTAGATACTTTACAGTATGAATAGATTTTTTAATATGGTGATAGAGGGTCACTTTATTAAGTATGAAATAGGGCTCCTTATCATGCTCCTGTCATGTATGAACATACATGGCATATTCATACCTGGCAATTCTGCTTCTTTGAATGACACTGACCTATATCAAATAGACATTTAGTCATCCAGCTACTCATTACATGCTACCATTCACATTCCTCATAGAATCATGGAATCATGGAATGGTTTGGGTTGGAAGGGACCTTTAAAGCAGGGACAACTTCCACTAGACTAGGTCGATCAAAGCCCTGCCCAACCTGTCCTTTGTGTTGTACTTTGTTTTCTATGACAGAGCATGGCAGACACCAAACTGAACTCTGGAAGAAACTAGGTTGGGGTTCACCCAATGCAATTAAGCTATAAATGGGAATGCAGACCACACCACTGGGTTAGATGAGTATTAAGCAAAAAACCCTGAGATGTGTGTATTATGAATAGAGGGTCTTTAAAAACAGCTGTTTTCAGTGCAGATCTACTGCTGCTGGTCTGAAGTTTTTCTTATAGCAAAAGCAGCCTGTATTTCTGAGGAAAACTGGTGAGCTGGAAATCAGAATTCAATGATCTGAGTAGGGGAAAGAAACATCTCCCAGTAAGCCAAGCTGCAAAGTGACATATGGGGCATCTTTCACCAGCACTTTGAGGTTGTGTTGATACTGGAACCATGGGAGGAATTGTTAAATCTTTCAGAATTCCAGCATTCCAGGGATTCATATAAACCTCTCTCTGTTCCCAGAGTCAGGAAACTTGAGCTCTAAAACCTCAAAATAAAAAGGTTTCTGAGAACTTTTCAAGTGTTTCCAAACCAGTACCAGCACTGCAGCACTTTGAAGTTGGGCAGCATATTCCTTGTACAAACTTTATCATGAAAATGTTCTACCAAATACCCTCTCTTCAACCTCAGCCTTACTGAAAGCATTTTTAAGCTGGAGGTTTTTTGAATGGGAAAAGATCACTGTTATGACTCCAGCGATCTAAATTACTGTTTTGCCATGGGGATAAAGAAAAGAGGAACTATTTCTATGAAGGCAATGGGAATAGGATACAAACGTTGCTTTGCCAGCAATACTCAATCCTTTCACCAAATGTTTTAATAAAAGAAGAAATTTATTTGAAATGAAAAGAAAGAGAAGTGAAAAGATAATGCCACAAAGTTTAATTTAATTTTCAACATTGTAAAGGAAAAAGGAACAATGAACAGGCAAAATTATGTTAATTCCATCAAATTCAGTGGTAATAATCATAATCCACAGATTTGGTCTCCAGAAAGCAATGCATATTCATCTACCCTGAATATGCAATCTTTCACGTCTTCTGCATTTCCTGGTAGTGTTTATACATGCTGAACACCAAACAACATTAGGACTTGTGGTTATTTGATACAATTTTGCTTGCAAAATACACTGAAACTTCCTTTATCAAAGATGTGTTATAAATATATCATAATCTCTCCACTTAGAAGAAATGGTTAAATAATACATGTTTATATTTGCTGTATTCATTTTGTATTGTGAAATATTAATGCTAGGGTTTTTTTTTTCTTCCATAGATAAAAATATTTGCTGACAAATATTTTCAGGCTTTGTATTTCAGCATCTTGTTAGTACATGTGCCAAAGTGGCCAAGAAATCCATTTGATACTGTTATGTTTGCATTAGATGTCAGTCAGATTCTCTTAATCCAGCTAAATTGTTGTATGAAGAGGGAAAGGGAGGTTCAAATTGTGGAGCAAAGCAGGAGAAGACACTAAATATTTCATGCAGTGGCAGGAAAACTGATAACCTTTCTCTCATTGAATAAACCAGCTGTAACCCCCTATGTAACTTAACATGCAATTATTTGTGGAAAATTTATTGTAAAATCCTGATTAGCTGCAGAGCTCTCGGAAAGAGCTGTAGGGGAGGTCTTAGGCTAGAGGTGTCCAGCTTCACTCTCATAACTGGAAGAAACCCCTGTGCTCATGAAGGTCATGATCAAGGATGCATCTAAAACAACTGGCCATAGTCCAAGTTACATGAAATGACATTTAGCTTTCAGATTTCCCCTGCTCACACTACCGATACTGATGGGCAGATTGGGAGATTAGGAGCCCACATTTCATTAAGTGAGCTCACTTCGGAGCTCAACATGAATTCATTCCTTCTAAGGCTCCATACAGCCTGAGGAGCGCTGAGCAAGTTCAAGGCTCAAATACTTTCCATAACACAAAGTTGTTTAAACCCTGTGGCACCACATATCCATTGACTTTAGAAGCAAAATAATGAATCGCTAGCCCAATTGGCTGCATAGACCCAGGCAGATAACATTTTGATATCTCTCCAGAAAACGCAGCGAAATTCCCTTTGGCTGATGAGTCAACATCTTGGCTTTAAAGCAGTGATATGGGATCTCTTGGAAATTGTACTACTGCTGCCCATGTTCTCATTCTTCCCTGTGTACCAACTGACCCAGCCAGCCTGCACTTTATGTAATGTTTTACAGTTTCTTCCTGCAGTATTGTGTGGGAATCCAATCACTACTCTGCACCCAGCATGTTTTTTTGGCATGCTGTAAGTAGCTTCCAGCAGGATGCCAGTTTCCAGGATTTTCTGAGCACCTGTACAGAGACTTCATCGGTTCCACCAGGTTTGATATATTTTTCTTTTACTTATTAGCATTCAGGGAGTATGTGTGTTTTCAGACAGATCACTTTCACCTAGTACTATCATTTTCACATAAATATACATTAGTGCCCACTGCTGAAGACAGGAGCCCTGGGCTGGATTAATATTTCGTCTACTCTAGTACTTATACATTACAGTTCTGAAGTTTCACAATTCTGACACCTGCACTTCCCTTCAAAGATGATGAAGTCAGATTATTATCATGGCTCAGGTGCTGTATCTTCTTTTCTGGACCTTTTCCTACAGCAATAAGTAACGAAAGGAAAATGGTTTGGTTTTTTTTTATACAGGCTTTCTTTGCACTGATTTTTGTTCATTTGTGCATGAAAGGAAAAGGGCAAAGGGGATCATGCTTTATTTGGAATAGAGTATAATGAATTTCACGTGTGTTTGCTGTCACCATGTAACCCTGAAGAAACAAACCGTGATTATTGAGATCCCACAAAGCTGGATTTGTGGGAGAGAATATGAAAAATAGATCCTCACCATGTAGAAGTGTCAAACAACTGATGAGCATGGCAGTCTTTGATGATACCAAGAAAATAAAGTTGATATGGTCATTTAATTAGACCAAGAAAGTTTGAATTACTAAACCTGGATGAACATCTCATAGGTTGTACTGCAATGAAGGTATTTGAGGATGTCTTCCCTTCTGTTTCAAGTACTGATATAGGTATCTAGGATCAGTGCAATCAAATACCTGTCAGAGAAGGAACTAATCTTTTCCTAGTAGATATTTAGGGATATGAGACTGTATTTGACACACAAGCTACATAAGGTACTCTATTATGAAAACATCAGTAATTCTAAACCATAGACTTGTGTAAACACTCTTATTCTGAAGTCAGAGTAGTTCCTTATTTTTCATTTCTCTTTAAACTCTTTCCTAAATGACACAAACCAAACTGAAAAAAAGACATTTTCATGCCAGAATAAAAGCAGCCACCAGCATAATTATCCTGCTTTCCTGTGAAAACAAGGACTGAAAAGGAAAACTAAATGTCCAAAAGGCAGAGAAAAATTATCAGCCATGGATTTGTGGATATTGATGCTCTCTCTCATTTCAAGCGGGTGAAAGTGCTGCTCTAAACCATAGCAATGGGTAGACCACAATAATTTGCATTCAAATGTTTGTCTGTTCAAAGATTTCTTGCATAGAGGATTATGCAAAATAGATCTGTACCTCCTCTTCGCTCAATAAATAGGTTATATAGAATTTCAGTCATATTTCACTGCGTTCCATTTTGCTGACCAATAAGGTAAATACATATACATAATATTTCCTTGGAACAGATCTGAGTGTAATGTCATCCAAAATAAATTCTGTTTTGCCAGGAACAGTGGAGAAACATTCTCGTTCTTTGCTGCAAGCTAAACAGGGGGAAGAAGCCCCCAGCTATTTGTAATGCTTCATCCAAACTAGGGCAGTAAGAGTACTTGACATTTCTTGCTATCTACCTTTTACGCTGGGGGTTAGAACGAGAACAAATTTTTCTGCACGGAACTTCACAATACATTGAAACAATGGCTTGACATATGAAACTTCGGTTAAAACAGAACTTCAGGAAGTTTTGAGAGCTAATCTGTAGATCTGGAATAGAAAATGGAATCCTATCTCCATTCCCCAGCTGATCTTACCCTATTTAAGACCCCTCTCCTAGACAGCAGCCAAAGTGACCTGAGATGGGTCTTGTATTATTGTGTGATATTTTTAGTCTTCCGTTAATAACTTGACTGTGAAATGAAATCCTTAATATTTTGATGTTGAACATCTCATAGAATCATAGAATCATAGAATAGTTAGGGTTGGAAAGGACCTTAAGATCACCCAGTTCTAACCCGCTGCCATAGGCAGGGATGTCTCACACTAAACCATGCCACCCAAGGCTTTGTCCACACTGGCCTTCAGCACTGCTAGGGATTGAGCATTCACAACCTCCCTGGGCAACCCATTCCAGTGCCTCACCACCCTAACAGTAAAGAATTTCTTTCTTAGTAATGAATTTCTTTCTTACTCTCCATCAGCTCAGTACCAGTGGGGAAATATACTGTAGTTTAATTTCATGGGTAGTATTTCAGCCTCCCTGGAAACACGGGTGTTTCTACACTGGGTACCCACTTCAAAGCATACTTTGTGGTCACAATGACTAGAACTGAATTTGGGTTTAGAACAAAAGATGGGAGGTTGTTGGGGGCTGATTGGACATGTGGGGGCAGGTGGTCTGTTGAGATATACTTCTGCCAGACTGCCTGTCTTGGAGAAGGAGATGAACAGTGCAGGGAAGTGTTGGACATCAGGTGGAAGCAGCCACACCACAGTGGGTACCGCCTGATATTCCCCTTCTGGCTCAAGTGTAGGACATTCCTGTGCTGGGAGCTGTGGGCACACAGACAAGAGTGCAAAGAAGAGTCTAGCATCTGGAGCACAGTAAGTAAATGACCTCAGATTTAGTTTCTTAGAGCATCCAGAAAGATTTGCCTTGGTTTTTCATCCTGTGCTAAGCACTGCTGGAGGACAAAACTGAGAGAGTCATTGAACCAATACTTGAGATTGTGTGAAAAAACACAGGTTAAGATTATTGAGCTGTAGCTGCAACTCCTGGCTTTGCCACAGACAATCCATGGAACCTTGGGCCAGTCACTATGCATTCTGCATGTCTTTCTTATGCAGCCTAAGGTGGGAATATTGAAACTTCATTGCCTCAGTTTGCCTTCTTTCCTCAGTTTCCCTCCGTAGAACAACAAGATATTCCATGATCCTTCTCTACAATGTCTAAAAAGGAGATTCAGGGTTTTCATGGAGATGCCTGTCTATTGCGAACCATAAACAAAAATTATGCAAGATTTATCTTCCTTATTATGTTGCTGTTCCAAAAATCCTATTGCTTTTTCAACTGGAAAAGACAAGTATCAATTTTCACCCAATATTAAAGCAGGAATATTTTCTGTATCCTGTGAAAAAGGGCATGTGTGACACCCCAGAGCCACATACATTCTGATTACTGAACGGCATGAGATGTGCATAGACGCTCTCCAAAACCCTTTTCTACCTGCTAGGTTAACTACAAGCAAGAAGGGCATAAATGCTGAAGCTTAAATAAATCCACTGGATTTCCAGTTTAATGACAGTGTTCCACTTGCTTTTATTCCCAGTGCCAGCAGTGTTTTTGTATTTAGTTGTTGAATTGTGTCTGCTACTGAACAACTGATGTCAAAGTGACCCTTACAAAAAGAACATTGCACGTGGGGAAGCTTTTGGTTTTTATATATTTGTTCCCCTACCAATAACAAATGGGATATCACACTTAAAGAACAGCGAATTCACCAGCAGGATTTTCCAGCTGGAAGAGATGATGACAGCAAAATACACAGCTTTCACTTAGTGGGGACAGCTCTGATTCTAGACCTGGATTTCTCTCCATCATCCCCCCGTACTTACAGGCATCAGCTCATGCTTCTCTTCACACTCCCTCTTCTCCACCTCTGTAATTTAAGGACTTAGAAGTTTTCACTGAAAGTTACTTTAAACCCTTTCACTGCTCAAACCATCAATTAGCTTTTGTTCAGACCTGAGTCTGAATGGAGGTGTTTGGAAATACAGAGCTCTTCTAGGTTGCAATTCTGTCACACTCAGGACTAAGCACAGCAGGAAAGCAGAGAAGCCATCTGCTGTAACTTTGGACAGATCAAGCTCACTGAAGAATTACATATTTTCTATGCCTTATGTAGCTGTTCACAGGCTTAGCTCATCTGCACATGGTTTATAACAAATTTCCATGGTAACACTGAAAAACATCCCAGTGGATCCAGTAGCCACCTCTGCTTGACTTTGTTTTGAACAGAGGCAACACTGCCTCACACTGGTGTTACCTGTCCCCGGACATCTACAGATCAGCACGGGATAAGGTAGGGATAGAGTACTTTCCATGTTCTTGGCTCTGCCATTGTTCTCTGGGGTAATTGTTAGTAATCCTATTTGAGCACAGTAAAAATTACTTTCTATTTGTCTTGGTTTTGTTTGGGATGGAGTTAATTTTCTGAGTTTTGGCTTTAGTATGAGAATAATGTTGATAACACACCAATGCTTTAGTTGTTGCTAAGTCAAGGACTTTTCAATTTCCCATTCTCAGTAAGTGGCACAAGAAGCCAGGGGTAAGTACAATCAGCACAGCTAACCTTAACTAGCCAAAGGGATATTTCATGCCATGGAACATTATGCTCAGTATATAAACTGGGGGGAGTTGTCTGGGAGGCGCCAGTCATTGCTTGGGAATGGGTTGGGCATGAGTCAGTGGTTGGTGAGCAATTGTATTGTGCATCAGTTGTCTTTCTTGGGCTTTGTTCCCCTCTCTCTATTTCCTATTACTAGTATTATTATTGTAATTGATTGAACTGTTCTTATCTCAAACCATGATTTTCACCTTTTTCTGATTCTCCTCGCCATGCCACTGGGTTGCACAAGCAGGAGTAGTACTTAATTGCCAGCTGGTGTTAAACCACGACAATAATATATATGCAATTTTACACTACATTTCACTTATGAATTAATTTTGAACTACATGATTATAAAATAATAAAGTATTCTAACATGTTGTTTCATACTATTACCTTAGCATGGGTGCTTACAGACGTCTGAAGTACTGTTGGGTAGTAGCTTCCACTTCCAGTTCCAGTTCCAAAAACATGTGCACATCTTATAGGACCTTTGTCTTATCAGACAAATCTATGTGAATGTTTCAAGAACCTTGGGGCATCTTAGATCATACTGGATGCATCTAGTTAGGCAACTGAATTGAGCTCTGCATCTCTGTTTTCCCTGTCAGACTAATCAACATAATGCTGAGGACCAGAAAATGCTGCTGCAGTGCACGTAATAAAGAAAGGCTCATATAATTTTTTCAGGGGAAAAAAAAAGGAGAAAAAGCTATCAAATCAGGATTGTCTCTATCCATGTAAAATTTATTATTCTCACTGGTGTACATTTCAATGCTTAAATCATGACACATGTACAGGACTATTTTCCTTTAAAATGGGAACACATAACTGCCTCACTTTATCCCGTCTACTCTTAATGAAAGCCTTCCTATTCCCTAAAGCTCCAGAAGACAAAATGAATGCCATAATATCTGGATTCTATATGTAGGCGTGAAAACATGCTCCACTCTTTCTTTCCAGTCAATTGCTCCTTGACAATGAAAAAGACCCTAGAGTTTCTGCAGCAGCTAGGCAGTTAGCCTGAATGTGAAGCAAAATGCACTCATGAAAGAGCAAGTTCACCTGGATGATTATCTCTTTCCCAAGAAAGGATGCAATCAGGACAAAGAAAGAATAACTTCTTTTCAAAATAAATTAAAGACAGATTCAGAACCAAATCTGTCAGAATAAATGGTACCCTAAACTCGCATTTTAGTATCTGCTAATACAGTCGAACACAGGAATGTGTTTGTGCACTTGTGTCACCTTTCCTACTTTTTAGAGAGAAGTAAAGTTTGTCCTTCCACATGTCTGGGACTTCCTGTGAAGAGTTTCACACAAGTAGAGAAGTTTTGGGAGTTTTCCCCCCTACAAAAAGTCGCATCCAACAAAACCAAGGTTTCATGTAAATGGACTCATTTCAACCAGTTTCTACCAGAAAGAGATCAGATCTTGTTAGAGTCTTAGGGAAGACTTGCTTTCACAAGGAGCTCCTGCGGGTCCCATGCATTTCATCACGGAACATAGAAACAAGGATTTCAAGAAACGCCAGCCTTATACTGAGTTGTCTTAGGATCCTCTTACAGAGGATTTTTCATGGTCTTAAGGACTCTGGATTTTACATTCCTTGCCCTCGGCAATTTAGGAGATTTCCTATTTGTCCTTCAAATGTGGGATACTACCTGTCTCATTTAGGGAGACAAACCTTTTGCTTTACTATTTTCCATGGAAGTATTGCCTTGGTGAGAGAAGATTTTTATTGTGTTTTTCAGCAAGGTAATTAGGAGAATTTCTTTAAGCTAGAAATCCATACTCTTGAAAACGGGGAGATTAAACCTCCTTAGCAAATGAGATGTGTCTCATAAGACTGACATTTCTCCTGAAACCATCTCAACTGGGTTTTAGCTGAAATGTGTTGGCAGTATGGAATCTTAAACGCAGCTGTGGGAGTCATGCAACATCATAGACATAATACAGGAGAGAGGGTTTTAAACTAAAGTTTCTCCTATGATGGTCTACAGCTTTGGATGGTGAGGAAGCATGTGGGTATAATTGGGTGGAAACACAAATCCACCCACTGCTGTAAGGCAGACAACATTTCAGTATGATTCATAGCATGTGTCTTACAGTAACTTAGATCCTTACTTCTTATTTAAGCCATGTACAAGTTTTTCAAGAGCACCTGCATTGTTATTTCCCTGGGTTTCACACTGCCCACATAATTATATGACAGTCTTCCAATTCATTAGTTCCTTACTGGGAATTATATTCAAGAAATACCTAAACCTAATGCCAAAACAGTTTTTTGTCTTGTGATAGAGCCTATATCTATTTTCATGGAAGCTGTTGGTGAAATCTCCAACTGATCTTGATGTGGGAGATCTGGGATATTGCAGTTAAAGTACTATGATAGCAGATAGTCTACATTGCAATTCCTGTTGCTCATTTTCACTTTCCAGTGTGGATCTACCACAAGCAAAATGAGTCTCCAAAGGAAACAAACCTCCCTGGGTTATTGTAATAGCTTTAGGGCCACACAGTGCTTCCTAGTAATTCTTTTACCTACCTCCTGAGTTTAACCAGCTTATGTTCTTCCAATTTGCTTACATGCAGTCTGCATTTCTGAATGTTTTGGAGGTAATAGAGTCTTTCCACTGTACAGTATACCTATACAGCATACTCTTCCCAAATTGTTTCAGTAACTGCATACCCTGTTCTTCAGGTCATAAAGCGGAATTATTGCAAGTATTATGGATTTTACTTGATAATTAGTATTGAAAAAAATCTTATTTTCTTTTTTTTTCTCATAGCAGAAGACAAGACTCAAATGATTCAGGATGCTCCCATGTATGTTATGTTCATATTTCCTACACTTTTTTTCACTTTAGCACCCTATAGTTTCCTTAGAAACTATTGTATATAGAAACTATAATTTCCTTAGAAACTATGTGACTTAATAGAATCATAGAACAGTTAGTGTTGGAAAGGACCTGAACATCATTCAGTTCCAGCCCCCCTGCCATAGGCAGGGATGCCTCACACTAAACCATGTCACCCAAGGCTCTGTTCAACCTGGCCTTGAACACCACCAGGGATGGAGCATTCATAGCTTCCCTGGGCAACCCATTCCAGTGCCTCACCACCCTCACACTAAAGATCTTCCTCCTTATATCCAGTTTAAACTTCCCCTGTTTGATTTTTAACCCATTACACCCTTGTCCTATCACTACAGTCCCTAATGAAGAGTCCCTCCCCAGCATCCTTTTAGGCCCCCTTCAGATACTGGAAGGCTGCTCTGAGGTCTCCACGCAGCCTTCTCTTCTCCAGGCTGAACAGCCCCAACTTTCTCAGCCTATCTTCATATGGGAGGTGCTCCAGTCCCCTGATCATCCTTGTGGCCTCCTCTGGACTTGTTCCAACAGTTCCATGCCCTTTTTATGATTCGAGTAATACAAGAAAGAAAAAGTTACTTCCACTTCCAAAGAAGGGCTAATATCCAAATAGAGAGAAGAGATCATTTTCCTTTTTCAAAATCAGTGATTAGGAATTACCAGGGATAGCCTGTCTTCCTACTTAACATGCAAATGATGTTTGTCCATTTGCTAAGCAAGAAGTTCACCATGGTGGAGCTAGCATCAGCAGCATATTAAAGCACTAGATCTGCTCTCAGCGGAGCTGGAACAAACCCCTTGAAACTGCTAACTTGCTGATAACTGTGAGTGCAGATGGACTGGAGCCCAGGTTTCTCCTGAGCTGAGGGAATAACTGCTGAAAAATTAAATAAAGGCAGAGAAACAATAGCAGCTTCTCTTTCAGTGTTATTTTGTGTAATGTCTCTTAAGTTGTTTAATCTGAAGAGTAGTAGGGTGTTGGGATCTAAAATGGATGGAAACTACAGATGGAAAGCATGATTAGTCTTGGGAGGATTAATGGAAATTAAATGCTCACAACATCTAGGCAATTCTGGACCTGTACAGACGTTGCAGACCCACAGATTGTCCCTAGAGGAATCTCAGACCTGTGTGTTTAACTTCAGACGTCTCACATGTGCCTATTGTATTGAGTCTCTGGGTAACAAAAGGACTATTGTCATTAAGCAATTCTAGACATGACTCTTCATCATGAAAAATTTGAAGTAAAACAAATGAATCACAACCTAAATGTGCATCTCCATGCATTACAAAAACAATTTGGGTAAACAGCTCAGATGCAACCTTCCTGCTCCCTATACTTCTTAACTGAGAAAAGATGTGCCCTGCTCCTCGTGGTTTTGAAAGCTTAAAAATCTTTCATATTTACTCAGTGGCAGATCAGAACTGATGAGACTCTGATGAAATTTCAATTTCAAATACGTAAAATGTATGGCAGCAGGCAATCTCCCAGGTATTTTCATGTCCGTAGCCATTAGTCTTTCAGAGCTTAAGTCTTCATTAATAGAATAAAAATAACAGTATTTTCCAGGACCAGAAAGATGCTGTGAAGATAATTACATTAAAAATTGCAAGGTGATGCAATGCTACATAAATGGAATTATGTCTTGCACTCTTGAGATTATCAGTAAATAATCAGTTCATCAAAAGTATTTATATGATGTTCTGGAACATCCTTAAAGGCATCTAAAATGTGACATTGTTAATTCCCTCTGGCTCTCAATCCTTTTAAAGACCCCATGTGTTCTCCTTATTCACTGCTGAACAGTGAACTAATTTATTCCAGTCTTCCAGTTCCATCATGGTGCCAGTCTCTTTTTCACCCCAGCTTCCTTAATTATTGTTTGCAAACTGGGATTGCCAGATATTGAACCAGGCCACCTACCCATGGCTTCTGCTTTGAATGTGCTGTGTCAGAATGAGAGACATTTGAGGGGAGGTTTAGGGGAAAAGAAAGGACAGAAAAACATTCATAATGTTAATGGTTAATTTTGCAATAATGCAGATGAAGAGAAATTAAAAGGTACACCTGAGTTGTCTGAATTAATGGTAAAGGAGACAACGTGAGAGAGAGATCATGAGCTGTTCTGTGAGTTCCTGTTGGTCATTAGCACTGTGTTAATCTCTTTTCTCTCTTTGTGTTAGTTATTTGCTACTCCCTCAACTCTGCAGACTGTAGCAGTGGACTATGGACATGTATCCCATTTAGTCATGAAACACTTATGCCTATCTCCCATTAGATTTATGTTTCCAAATCATATTGCAGCAAAGTTATAACCATCAGTCTGCTGATAGCTCTTACACATTTTAAGTAATTTTTCTCCCTTGTCAAGACATCAAATTAACATTGTAAAGGAGAAATTTAATGCCCATGCAGCATTTAAAGAGAGAAACAGAGAAATTATGTCTAATGAGTCCTGGTGTGAGTAATTTCATTAATTCCTGTTCAAGCAGTTCCAGATATCTGATGCTGTCAATCACTTATTTGCCTTTCAGTTAACAAACAAGTTCATTAGCTCTGTTTTTTTCACCTGTTCTAGGAACTTTGAACCCTTCAAATTACACTAGATGAAATGATTAATTTAATTTCTAGTTGAACGTTTTATCCACAACTTATTCCAGATAGAGTGCTCAGTAGTGAATGAAAATCACTGCACATTGATAGCCAAAATAAATTAGCAAGTCATCACTGCCCAGTTACCTTGGTATTAGCATATAAATATCTTTGACAGAGACTTACAGTTTTGTAGCACAATTTGGTCAAAACAAGTAAGAAAATTTTGGCTGCTCGCAGTTGCCTGGTGAAGTATTGCTCTTGTATCTTAATGAGGTTTTGGAAGATCAAACCCAAAGCACAAAACCATCCTTCCTCATTCATAAATAACAACTGGAACAATCTGCTGGATGCTCCAGAATTTGTTATTCGTCGTGTCTCAAGATAAAAATTTCTTGTGGAGCCATTTGGATTTTTCACTTTTCGACACATATTGGTTTTTTAGTCTTCTATTTGTTCCCTTAAGTCATTTCTTCATTTTCCCCATTCTTTCCAAGGTCATCTAAAGGTTTTTTCAACTAATATAAGAAATGAATTCACTTTGTTTTATTTCTTCCCTCAAAAATAGACAGACCAAAACTACTACTTCCAGAAATCAACTTGTCCTTTCTTTTATTCAGACTGAGAAGCAGACTTGCTCAACAAATAGCTCCAATTTATGTCTGTCGTTCACAGTGTAAGGTGTGGGAGAATATGATATAATACAGCTCAGTTTGCTCTGTTTCCTGAGCTCCAGGGCCCTTTTTGTGGTGCTATTGACCTTGACAGAGCTGAGAAGTTTTATTTAGTGCTGCTGTTTTCTTCACTGAAGTTTACATATTTTAACTGGCTTGGAAGATGTGTGTGTGTTTCAGACAATAAATGGCTTCAGGCATTCTGATTCTATCAGTCAGTGAGATACGTCTTCCCCTGCTCTGAAGGCTACTGCATTTTATACATTTTATAGTGAAACAGCTGAAGATATTATATGTCAGTTGTACTACTGGAAATGCATACTATTTCAGCTTTTCTTTCCCTCTTTTTTTAATATAAAGGAATTTATCATTTTGTTGATGCTTTAGAAGCTCTGCTTTATACCCGGGTAATACATTTACGCAATGTGCAAGGAGATTACTATACCTTAGAGTTACTATTCCAAAATATATTTAAGTAATGGGGGTTCATAAAACTTAATACCTAACCCATAAGTACTTTCTTTTCTTAATGATTAGGTGAAATGAAAAACAGATACAGGAAAAGAAGTGCTTGTCGATAATCTTGCATAGAACAGCATCCCTGCAATGGCAAACTACTGAATGCCAGAAGCAACTTGGTAAATAATGCAGCCACCTCCAAGGAAATTGCTGCACGGTTCGGCCATTAAGCTCTATCTGACACGAGTCTATACCAATACACTAACTTTAAGAATCTGAACATAAATGGATATAAACATACACAAAATAAGTTATTACCTAAGTAAATAATTGAAAAGTAGCCATAATATCTGGTTATCATCTCTGGAAAGAAATTTCTTAGTCAGAGAAAAAAACACAAGACAGTTATCCACCGATTTTGGATATGCTTCTACAGAATCTGTTGTGTTCTTAGGTATCAGATCAGTGCTTGACCAAGTTCTGAACACAGCAAATCTGTAATGACTTTGGAAAAGGCATTTTTGGCTGGAACAGGAATTAACCTTTCAGAATGAGGAGGGGTTTATGTGGCTAATTTCCCTAGAGCTATCTGAAAAGTATAACCTCCCAAGCTGTTTAGACTATGAAATGGACAAAGAAAACAATGGATAAATGCATAGAGAAGAACAAAGCATTTCCTCTTCAGGGCTTTTCCCAAATAAACATTTGGGGTTCTCAGGTGTGAACCATTAAATAATCAAATAAACACAAGCATTTAGAGGATATTTTTTTCCAGTTCAAGCGTGATTCCAGGTTTAATGATAATGAGCTTACTCAAAAGGTTTTGGAGCAAACATTTTCATGTTTCACAACAGGTATCATTAGTTACAGCAGAACTGTTACCTTCCCCAAACTTTCTATTAGAATATTCACCTTCAGCTACCATTATTTCTGAAGAGGAAAGGTGGCAAAGATACTGAAAGGAAAAATGACTGTTCTGACACTTCCTACCTTAGGTGCAATACTGGTCTTTTTGTAGCTGTGAATAGAGGTGAGGCAAGGTCGGCAGAAATAGGAAATATCTTTTATGATATCCTTGGAAAAAAACACAGGCACTTTTAAGCCCCTTTCTTCCTATCTCAGCTAAAAGCAGCAGCCTTCAAGACAAAATCCAGCCCGGAAACAGTAGCTCTGCAATTCACTTGACCTGTCATTTCTCAATGTCTCCAAGGCTTTCCTGTATAATTGTGCAACATACCTGGAGAGGGACATGGTCACTTGATAGTTTTTCCGCTGTAAAAACTTTAGGGTGAAGATATATCTCTCTTTTGAGACCCAGGGCAAATAGCTTCATGTTTCAGTGCTTGGATCTCTCTCTCTCTCTTATCTTTAGTTTTCTCTGTTTACTACAATTTTGAAAGCACATCTTTCTTCACTTTCTATTTCCAGTGTGTTGATGTTTCCATCAGAGCTGAGTCATCTCACAGAGTAAGAAGAAAGAATAGGACTTGGGGTACCAGTCTCCTGACTTATATGTCTGTTTTAGGATGAGATGAGTCACACTTGATGGGTCTTATTTTTCTCCATTTATTGTAGAGAGAGTTCGAAAGACTACATCAGATGTAGTTTTTGAGATGGAAAAAATGATGACTACCATACTAAGTTACTTAGGAGACCACCCATCCCTTCACATTTGTGTGCACCGTATTTGTTCAGTGATCACACCAGAGGACTCAAGATGTCTCTGTGCTCATGATTCACATTCAGGAGTTGGAAGAACAATAAGATCTTAGTTTTCCTTTACGGATTTATTTGTTACTGTAGGAAAAATGATAAATATTATTTCGTTGCCTACTTAAAATAAAAGGAGTGTCCAGAAGGCTTGTTAATGACAGCTACAAGACAGACCACATTCAAAACATGCCAAAATGTGTTCAGCTCCGTCTGTGGGACTAGTAGCCTCTGGAGCTACTTTCCTAAGTAATCTCAGCAATGCTGTGTGGATTATCCATACCCTACTGGCATCAAGAACCATAAAGGAGTTATCTAGATGCCATCCAGACCTATTTCCTTTCTCTGTCCTTTGCATATCATGGATGTTTCTTCATGACTGGTGCCTCATTTGTCTCTTGCATGTCATAGAATAATCCTGTCACATTCAGAGGTTAGTTGGCTCCCATGCAGCACAGATTATCAAACCTGCAATCCAAAAGAAACTATTATGACTACAGCTGTGGTTAAAAACCAGGCCACGTTTCAAAGCCCACTAGTATGGGCCACAATAAGAGAAACAGGATCACTGTTGGGCAACTTGTACATCTTTTAACTCCATTCCCAAGCCTTTACGTCATTAAGATCTTGTGAGAATGATACTCCTAAGCTTTGTATCAGACTGTCTGTGAGCACTGGAAGAAATGCTTTGCTATTAGGGCAGCATTTGCCTCTTAAACACTTGTTCCAATCTCTCCTATTGAAAGCGCAGGGGAATAGATGATAACAGCTGCTTGGTTCCACCTTGGCTGGGGCTATTCCGCCTGGAAAAGAGAAGCTGGGTGGTGACCTCGTAGCAGTCTTCTAATATCTGAAGTGGGTTTACAAGGATGCTGGAGAGAGACTCTTCATCAGGGACTGTTCAAACTGAAACAGGGGAAGTTCAGGATAGGTGTAAGGAAGAAGTTCTTTACTGTGAGGGTGGTGAGGCACTGGAACAGACTGCACAAGGAAGTGGTAAATGATCCATCCCTGGCAGTGTTCAAGGCCAGGCTAGACAGAGCCTTGGGTGACATGGTCTAGTGTGAGGTGTCCCTCCCCATGGCAGGGGGTTGGAACTGGATGATCTTAAGGTCCTTTCCAACCCAAACTATTCTATGGTTCTATGATTCTCTGATTCTATGATTTGGTCTACATTTTACTTGCTGCCCATACTCCCTTCTCCTCCACACCCTGTACAGAAATATCCTGCTAAGCAAAACCCACAGAATTTCATTCAACAACTTTTGCACTAAAATCAGGATCCTGTTAATGCTCTATAGTCTACTGTTGTGTGAAAAAGAAAGCAACACCACAAAACCACTCAACTCCAAATTTGTAAATTTCAGACAAAAAATATTCCCTCTTTCATCAGGAATTTATGATTCTATGATTTTATGAATCAGAATCATAGAATAGTTAGGCTTGGAAAAGACCTTAAGATCATTTAGTTCTAACTGCCTGCCATGGGCAGGGATACCTCACACTAAACCATGTCACTCAAGGCTCTGTCCAGCCTGGCCTTGAACACCACCAGGGATGGAGCATTCACAACTTCCTTGGGTAACCCATTCCAGTGCCTCACTACCCTTACAATAAAGAACTTCTTCCTTATATCCAATCTAAGCTTCCCCTGTTCCTCTGGCTAATTTTCTCTCACTGTTAACTTCCCAAATATTTAAAGGGGGGGAAAAACAATTTTCATCTTGAATTTTGCTAGCTCTGACTCCCTACAGCCCAGTTTTGTAAAGTAGCTGTCTGCTCCGTAAAGAGCCCTGTGGCACCATTTCAGAGAGTATCTCTCCTAGGCTCAGGTTTTGCTGTAAATCTTCTAGAACTGCACACAGCAATGACATGCTTCATCCCAGATTTTAGCAGCCCGCAATCTTGATGTTATGCTGTAATTGAGCTGAAATTACATTTAGGCAGTGCTTGAAATTACTGATTTGCCCCGATGCCATTGTTTTCATACACAAAGATCTTGCTCTGTACTTTTTTTCCCCATCACCCTTTCCCCCTTGAATTATTTAGCATTTAGAAAGCTGAGCTTTGCCACTTTTATTTCCATCCGCAGTTTTATTGCTATCTAAGTGATTTACAAATCAAGCCTTGCATCTAATGGCACTGTGTATTTCCATTTCCAGTGCTGCTCTTTACTGTCGGCTCTTGTTGGATGGGGCAAACCTCAGAAACAAATAACTGAAATTAATGTCAAATTGCATCATGTGCAGCTTGAATTTCAATTATGAGATCTGAGTAAAAATGCGTGTTTTCAGCAAATGGCAATAATACTGTGAATCTCCTGGCCCCAGAGCACATTACTAGAAAGCATCCTACTGAAGACAAAGATGCAAGATTTCAGAATCTTAAAGCAAATCTGCTTGGCGTTTAGTTAAGGCCAATAAGCTGTGAGAATGAGCAGTCATTCAGGCCTTCACCTTTTCTATCTATCTCTTTCTTTATGGGTAGTCTGTGCCTGTTTAGAGCCTGACGGTCAACCATTTTCTTCTTGAATAATATGAAGTGAGCAGGGATTAATCTAGCCTACGAAGTCTTAGCACATCCTAAATATGCATCCAATGCTTGTGGTTCAGGCTATCACTAATTCTGTATTTACTGAAAGGCCCAATAGAAGCTGGTGTATATGAAGAGACAATGAGATGCATTTCTCTAACTGTTATTTGTGGTTCATCTGGTGATACAAAGAAGCTAAACTTTGTTTAAGCTTCTGTTATAGTTAGAGAAATAGTTAGGTGCTTTCAGGACAGATCCATTTTATCTTCATGCAGATGTCTAAATAGGTCAAGGAATCACACTCTCACATGCCCTTTCCTCTCCATTGTCTTCAAAGGATGTTGAGGCACAAGGTTATATTTAGAGTCCACATAGTACAGTGCCCAGTACACTGTTGAAGTTTATGTGGCTTCAAAAACTTCAACCATATGTAAGAACAACCTACATATCCACTGCAAACAGAGGTATTGCAATGCAGCTACATGTTGTGCTTCTTCAACTTTCTGATAAGAGCCCCTTTCATTAGAAACTGATTGAAACTTCATAGAACCATAGAATCACAGCCTGGTTTCTGTTGGAAGGGACCTTAAAGTGCACCCAGTTCCAACCCCCTGTCATGGGCAGGAGCACCTTCCACTAGAGCAGGTTGATTCGAGCCCCATCCAACCTGGTCTTGAACACTGCCAGGGATGGGGCAGCCACAGCTTCTCTGGGCAACCTGCGCCAGTGCCTCAGCACCCTCACGGGGAAGAGCTTCTGCCTAAGAGCTCATCTCAGTCTCCCCTCTGGCAGGTTAAAGCCGTTCCCCTTGGCCTGTCCCTACAGGCCCTTGTCCAAAGCCCCCCTCCAGTTTTCCTGCAGCCCCTTCAGGCACTGGAGCTGCTCTCAGGTCTCCCCTTCAGGAGCCTTCTCTTCTCCAGGCTGACCCAGCCCAGCTCTCTCAGCCTGGCTCCAGAGCAGAGCTGCTCCAGCCCTCGCAGCATCTCCATGGCTTCCTCTGCACTCCCTCCAACAGCTCCATGTCCCTCTTGTGCTGCTGTCCCAGAGCTGGATCAGGACTGCAGGAGGGTCTCCCCAGAGCACAGCAGAGGGGCAGGATCCCCTCCCTGAGCTGCTGCTCACTCTCTGGGGGTGCAGCCCAGCCCACAGGGGGGTTCTGTGCTCAAGCGCACACTGAAGCTGGGTCATAGGAACTTTCTCATTGCTCAACACCCCCAAGTCCTTCTCCTCAGGGCTGCTCTCAATCCATTCTCTGCCCAGCCTGTGCTTGGCCTAATTGAACTTTATGAGGTTTGAACTTTTGGATATTCTACACAGGAGGAAAAAAAAACCCATCATTTCATATACCTGCTGTTCTGCAAGCACTGCCCTCAATGAAAGATAAAAGAAGTTTCTATTTAACATGAAAATAACTTTTTCTGAATGCTATACCTCGAGTGAAGCTACCAGGAGGTGTCCAGGGGTCAGATGAAAAATTCAGAGAGGTCACACTTAACTTATTTGTGCAAACCCCTTTTTCAGAACCTGATGTCCTGAATAAAATTACAGTAGCTTGGAGTATTGGAAAACTTATTTCTCGTACTCTGGTGCACAACTTGCTGTCAAAATCAGCTCTAAATAGAGCTGAATAGCTACCCAGCACATTATTTAGTCAGGTGAACTTTAGAAGTGTGATTACTTCAAAACACAGAGTGATAGTAAAGAGATTTTTAAAGGAGACTGGTATGTGGGTTTGGTGTAGACTCTTGGTGATTGTCTTTCCTTATCTGCTTAAGAGAAAGAACATATCATGGAATCACAGAATCATAGACTCACAGAATCACAGAATCATAGAATGGTTTGGGTTAGAAAGGACCTTAAAGATCATTTTGTTCCAACCCTCTAGAAAATCAGATTTCTATAATTATTCCTCTGATAACATATTTTAGGCACAGGAAAAGAAACGGCAAGTCAGCTTTCATTTTGTCTTTGGCTCCTTGCTTAGTTTGTTAGCTTTGGATTGGACAGACACTCAGATCTTAACTGAGGAGACAGACTTCATTTGGAAGCCCCATCAAATTCTTATACAACTTACTTATAAGTTACGTGGGACTGTAGAATTGGAAGAGATGAGCCAAGCCCCTGTAGGCATGTCCTGGGTTCAGCAGTAGCAGTCATTTTTCTCCTTCTTAGTAGCTGGTGCAGCGCTGTGTTTTTGTCTTTCAGCCTGGGAACAGTGCTGATAACACCCATGTTTTTAGTTGCTGCTCAGTCATGTTTAGTCTGACCAAGGACTTTGTGAGTCTCATGCTCTGCCAGGGAGGAGGGGAAGCTGGGAGGAAGCAGAGACAGGACACCTGACCCAAACTGACCAAAGAGGTATTCCATACCACAGCATGTCATGCCAGGATGTAGAACTGGGGGCAGTTACCTGGAAGGGAGAGATCACTGTTCAGTCGGGCTGGGTTTCGGTCGGTGGGTGGTGAGCAGTTGTTATTTCCCTTATCATTATTATCATTGGTGGTACCAGCAGTGGTTTGTGTTATACCTTAGTTACTGGACTGCTCTTATCTCAACCTGTAGGAGTTACATTCTTTAGGTTCTCCTCCCCATCCCTCCGGGAGCGAGGGGGGGGTGAGCTAATGGCTGCATGGTTCTGAGTTACCGACTGGGCTTAAACCCTGACAAGGCACCACATCACATAGACCCCACAGACCCTGCCTTTCACGTGCACTAATGCTCTGCGCACATTATGGCTTCCCAAATGCAAAATTTATGCACCCCAACCTCCTTGCAGGACACTGAAATTGCTTTGAATGAATTTAACAAAGATGCCGTTGTTACTGCCAGGGCTGTGTGTCAGGAAACTGGTTCTTTTTCATTTACTGTAACTGCCTCAGAGTAATGTGACTCTTCTAAGTTAGTGAGCTAGGCTCCCTTTGTAACTATTGCTCTGACAGATTCAGCACCAGGAGGTGCTTCACCCCATTCTGAGGCAGAGCTGAGTTGTCTTGAATAAATATGCAGGAAGTTTAGACAACTGGCTCAGGTTAAGTATTCAGCTTTTAGATAGTAAAGTTAGGTGAAAGAAAACTCAGCCTCAGTACGAGCCTGCAAAATTGCTGACAGCCATGATTAAGCACATTAAAATCAAAACATGAAACTTTAGCCAAAGAGATTTATTCTGGAAGTGTTCCTGTAGAAAAAAAAACCTGCAAGGTATCAAAATGTAGAGGGGGCAAAGCAATATGTAAGGGTTTTTTTCCATGGTCAAATAAAAGACAATGTCAAAGGCAGAACGAGCCATGTATATTTCTGCTGGTTTCTCTGGTTTACTGTGGGGCAAGGGCTTCTGAAAGTCAACAGCAAGGTCAACCAGCAGGATGAAAGTGTTATTAAAAATATTTAGACTATCTTTTACTACCAAATGTAAATGAAAAACAAGTAGATAATCCTATTAAATGCAGGCAAAGGAACAGCATTAAAACTCACAGAATAACGATCATTACAAAGGAAGTGTATTGTCCAGTTACTTCTCTTTATGGGGAGGGGAGAGGGAGGATCAATTATGTTTCACCTTTTAACTGCCTTTTAAAGCCTTGCAAAATTTATTTCATACAACATCAAAGACACAGTAATAAAGTGGAGGGATAGTAAAGCAAAAAGCAGATAATGGACACAGAATGATGTAGAGCACCTATAAATGCTGGTCTGAAAAAGGCAGGATACTTTTCTTCTTGAAAGGAGGGGTAAATTGGTACTGCTCCATTGCGACTGTGAATGCAGTGCCAAGTTATTATGATAAAGGCTTGTATCCATGGGGTAAATGGTACAATTCCTGCAGCAATAGTGCTCCTGTGGAAGATTTGGCCTTTGATCTTGCTGAGTTCTGTTCTCCAACAAAAAACAATGAGCATCTTCAGCTCATGACCACGCAAGACCATGTCACAGAAGTCAGTACGTCATGACCTTGTGATACACATGCAATAACTGTGTACCTTGGGTTAACCATCTGGCTATCCATCTTGTCTCCTGTACTTTGTGAAGCTGTACATGTTAAAGGTAACCAAATAAAGTGGGATTCAGGACCCACTCTGAGTAGATTCCTCCTCTCCCAGCTGTGATGTTGCTCTAGCTCTGTGTCCCCAGCTCCAGCAGCAGCAAAGTTGAGCACCTATCCCCGGTACATACACACACAATACACACACAACCAGCTGCAAGGATGAACACAGATAGTGAGCAGTACCTTTACCACTACCCTGTAAACACACACAATGCTCACAGAAATATTACCAGCTTGCTCTTCCTCCCAGTCCTTCTGTTGATAGTCCCATTAGTAGTTTTGCACATTCTCCTTAAAACCTCCTTTTAAACAAGTTCCAAATCCTTTCCACCTCTGCATTCCATAAGTCCTAAACCCCTTCGTGCAATAACCGCTCTATTTTGCAGGGCATTCCTGAGAAGGTGTTTCTTTGTCTGATTCATCCACCAGGAGCAGATTCACTGATTAGATTACAAGGATTTGTTGGCCTCCCCGGGTCTTTGTGTTCAGAGAGATTAGCCCTTAATCACGTAACCTAGCAAAGAGAACATGATGTTTCTTTCAGATCCTTTTCTGTACTTTATTTTTTATTTCAATTTACCCTTTGTGTTCTCCTCCATTCCTTGCTTTATCTGCCAAATAATAACCAAATATTAGTGGTTTCGGCAATAGGGAAGAAGTTTCCATACTGGGTAGCCCATACAGGGAACTTTCCACCTATGATGTGCCATGGGTCATAACAACATACATTTGTGACTCCTCAGCCCATGAACTAATGCCATTAACCCATATACCATAACCAGCAAGTTATTATGGTCTAGTGCACCAATACATTCACTCAGGTACATTAATACTCCCTTACAACTATTCCACATAACTACCCAAGTTACACTATAAAAATATTGACCAAACTATTTTTTGTGATATTACAATTTTGGGGATAATTATTTAAACAGGTTTTTTTTTCAAGTTTGCAGCACTTAGCTTCTTCTTGACCCCCCTTTGATTCTATATAGATCTCATATTTGCATGATTATATTAACTCACAGTGGGTTTTGCCTTCTGCAATGGAAACAAACTGCCCTCCAATCCAGTTATTTGGTCAATCTGTTGGAACCTGTATATTTAGTATGAATCAGATCAAGATATAGTTTATGGGCTTTGGAGCTTTGTGATTCAGAGAGAGCAAGAAATACATGTTATGTTAAATAACACAAACTGGTCTCAGAATCTTTAAAAACACAGTGTCATTTTTATTGTACACTGAAGACCAGAGATCACTTTGCTGTGGCTTGGGAACTAAGGGAAATATGGCTATGGAAGTATTTTCCACAACAGTAACCCATTTATCTGGAGACACATACCAACTAAATTGGCAGATGGGAGAGAACTCTGTGAAATGCCACAGAATGGTTTGTATGGATCAATGAGATTACCTTGGACCCTGAGCTCTGACCTTATGAACTTCTAACATATAGTCAAGCACATATAGTCAAGCAAGGCAGGTTGACTAGCCAAGACCTCAATTGCATTTCCAACTTTTCCTAAATTGCAGGAAAGGTAAAGAAAATGTCAATCTGTACTTTGCTGTGATTTGGAGCCTGGTCTGCCCTCCAGACTAGGATAATCCGTCCCACAATATTAAAGGAAAGGGAAAATCCATTCCATCTCTACTAATACATTCCATCTCTATTAAAAGAAATAGAAACTGGTTGAACAGGAAGATTTTTATATCTGTCTGAAGTAAAGTTCTTAGACAAAGTTGCTATGAGGGCCAGAAGAAGCAAACCAAAATGTGGGACTTTTTTTTTAACACTATTTTTTACATTCTTCCAAGTGCCTTTTACTGTATATAAGTACTTTAACTAGAACATCATATGCTCAATGTCAGGGAAGACTATAAGCACAGTACCAGCAATGCTTTAAATCAAAAAAGCTTGGTTTAAACAAATGGCCATCTTTTAGCACAAAGAGGCTCTGCCCCATCCTTTACATCACATCCTTCATTCCCACTTGTCCTGTCCAGGACTCACCAACATTTCCCATGTGTATCTTGAACACAGTGCTCACACTAAATAGTAATTATTAGAACTAGTGCTATTATCTTCAGTGTACAGGAACTTCTCTGCTTCTGTTGGACTTTGTCTCTTATAAGAATCTAGCTTAGAAGCATCTTTCTTTTTTTTTTCTCATATCATTAAATGTTGCATTCTTTACAAAACAGCATCCTCAGGGGCAATTAAAATACCAATGCTGAATATTTCCATACATCCACTTTAATTTTCCTGGAGACAGTAAAATATAGCTACAGCCCAAAGGCTGGAGAGACTTCATTACTGTGCATGTTGTTATCCTCTAATGTCATCATAAATTAGTTGGAAGCCTTTCCTCCCAAGCTAAAGATCAAAAAGATCCTTTGAGGTTAAAGTCTGGTTACAGCAAGAAGATGTCCTCAAAGCATCCTCCTTTTAGAGACTCTCCAGGCTTGGAAATGCCCATACCTCAATGGTCCCCATTTTGAGTCATGCACATTTACCTAGGCAGTGGTGAAAATCAGTATTATGGAAGATTTCCTTTCTCACATTCTTTTAAAATCTGCTCTTATTGATCAGAATTTGGAGAGCTCACTTTCTTCCTTTTATGCCAATTACTCAACTACTGCTTTTTGTAATCATTTAATAACTATAATAATAACATTATAAAATATATTTTTAGTACACATTGACTGCTGATAGTAGTCAATTATACTTACACATAAAAACTGTAAGGACAGGAGAAAAGTATGGTGGTACTCCTCAGAACAATGCCCCAGTTGCCTACAGCTTAAGGCGTTAGCTGTTGATTATTCAAAACTGGTGGGTTTGTATGTAATGAGTTTATCAGAAGTGCTTTGGTTCCATGCAAGTTTTTGGCATCGATGAATTTTTGTGATAATTTCTGGAACATTTTAATGGATAAGTTATATTATCTATATATTATTAAAGAATTAGATAAACAAATAAGTAAAATATATGTGCAAATATATTCATTTTATCCAGTTGATATTTGTTTGTATGTTTTTCTAGATCATTACTGTACTTATTGAAATCTGTGTCTCAAATCTTCCTTTGGAAATGGGCAAGTTTAAACCTCTCATTTAGTTGCACTGTCTAGCATATCTTTTGGATAATTGTAACACCCAAACAATATAGGGACTAATTTTTTTCACTGTTTAAATAAAGCTCATTGTAGTGACATTGTGCCAAAAATAGCAATCAGTCAGCTAGCTTGTGAAGGTCATACTGAGGATTTCAAAGGACTGCTGATTTGTTGTGCTTCTGAGTTATATTTTTTGTGTGTTATGTAAAGCATTTCAGAGAGGTCTGATTTTCACAGAGTGTGAAATCCATCCACCTCTTCAATTTGGGTACCACCATTGTTATCTTGCTGGTGTCTTTGATGAACTAGCATAGCAAAAAGGCACTGAAAGAGTTTCTCATGTTTCCCGCTGACTGAGGCTGTACAGCATTCAGTCATTCTGAAGAGTGTTTCTGTTCTGATTTAAGATCTTTTGCCCACAATTTCAGATAGTATCTCCATCTGAAGATAATTTATTATCCAAGAAAATGCCTTCAGCTTTACAGTTTCACAACAGAAAGTAATAATGAGAATACTGAAAAAAGCAAAGATGAATTTTCTGCAGCTATATCCATCATACAGACAAGTAACTTCTTTTAGACTCTGATATTTGGGAACTAGTTAGGTTTGTTTGGTTGCATAAGGTCATGTTACTTACTTTCCATTTTTCTATGCTTCCATTTGGAGATCAGAAAGTGGGTAGTGTGGCTTGAACATGGAAAAAAAATGATGGCAATCTGTACAGGGTGTTTTTGATGGTTGCTGATATTGGCGGTGTGGGGTTTTTTCCTCTAAAATGGGGACAAATACAATATATCAGGATCAATAAATTACTTCTTTATTTTCCTTTTGCAGACTCCAGTACTGATAAGGTAGGTGCGATGTACAATTAGCTCCCAGGTGCTTCTAGAAATAATTGTTAGTGTTCCATGATATCACACATCTTACTTATCTGACATGTACAAGAAACAGGAAGGGAGAGTCCTTTTAATTCTAAGTGTAAAAATCAGGCAGATCTCTGTCATGGTTATTCTGCTGTTCACTACCCTTGTGTTTAAATTAGGTGATTTTCTTGTCATGAGATTAATCCCGGTTAATGTTTTGAAGATGTTTTGTGGTTACTCAAGTGGTTTAATGACAATGAATCTATAAATGTTTTCTGATAACTGAATCTACAAAGTCATTAGTTTCATATTACTTTCAATGTTTTCTTCTAAAAGAGAGGTCTTACCCAATTATTCCTGCACTCTGCATTTTTGCTGTTGCAATAAAGTGAGTTTTCCTTCCTTTGTTTGTTCTAGGGTAATTTTATTATTATGATGATGCAATTACTTACTTTAGTATCATGTATTTGAGTTCTTTGGTGCCCAAAATCCACCTTCAAACATGAGAAACATTACTTTCAAGATGTCTGGCTACCGATGATCTTACCAAAGTTCAGATGCTTGCATGATGTTAGAAAGAAATTATCATAAACCTTTCCATCTACTTTTCTTACATCAGCCCTGATACTTCATTTGATAACACAACAATATCTTTGGGGGAAATCATGGATTCATTATGGTCTAGAAGTCTTGTATGATAACCATGGAGGTTCTAACTTTCTCCAGAATACTCTGCTTTTTAATGTGTTTCAACTAACCAGCTGCTCAAAGTCTGAAGCTATCATTGCCATATATGTAAAAGAAATCAACAGAGTATGTTGTCAGTAAGACAAAACTACTTGTAAAGTCATTGGGATATTCTTTTTCCTGCTTAAGTACAGCTGCTTACTTCTGAACCTCAAAACCAGATTTATTTACTTGTTTTCCCCTAGAATCAAAGGAAATAGCACAAAGAAAAGAACATTTCTGGGATGTGATATATCTGACTAAAGTAGACACCTAAAATAGATCAGATGTGCTGCATCTGTTCCTATCCATTGGCTTCATAAAAGGAACTGAAGCTGACTGTTGAGATGTAGTCTTCTGCAGAATTTATTTCAACTAATTTTAGCAGTGTCATCTATTTTGAGATGAAGAAATCTATATGTCTATGAGTGTACTAGGGTTCTACAGTACCATATCACAGCATAATCAAATGTGTAGGGGAAGGAAAAATCCTTTATTAAAACATCAGACAGGGAAAAGACAAGACTTTCTGCATATTTCCTTTTTAAGGCTTGAAGCAGAAACAGCAAACGTCGGGCTAAAGAATAAATTGCTGTGACAACTTAATTCTGTTAATAAATTAGACAATGCAAGAGAAAAAGGTGATTACTGAAAGCTGACAATTCATCCCCTGCAGAGGAATACATAAAAGCAGAAAAACAACCCTGCCTGCCAATTTAGCCTGAAGGGAACTCTTGCATTCTCTTCTGACCCCAAATCTAAGTAGCAGTTGAACTTCGAGCACAGCAGAAAGTCACAAACCAGCTGCTCTCAATTCCACACAGGATTTCACTGTCCAGCCTACTGTCCCTAGCCTGAGAGATGTGAGGACGTGCTTCCAGCAGCCATTCATCAAGTTTTCTACTCTCCTGCATTTTGCTGGAGGTGTGTATTTTTCAATTCCATACCTACCCAAAATAGAGAGGGTGAATAAGCTTTGCTCAGCATCCAAGCTGCCAACCCACTAACCTGAAACATCACTGGGAGGGTGAGGGAGCGTTATAGAATAACACCTTTTGGCTGTTGTTTACCAGACAATAGAAGCCATCACAGAAAGAGGAAATTCCAAGTGGCACTTTCCTGACAGCTAATCTCTGGCAAGCTGTCAGGTGCAAACTGTGTGGAGTGGTTCCCCAGCATGTGAGCAGACCCTACTGACAATTCAACGAGCCACTCAAAGCACATTGCTCTGCAAAAGCCTGACCTGCAGGGCAGTCTCCTATCGACTAGTCTGATGTGTACTAATTGTGTACCAAAAAGTATTAAATTAGCAAGGCAATCGTCTTCCATTTGCTTTTCCTCTTTTTCCCTCTTCTCTAATTTGCTTAAATCATGTACTCAAGAGGAATTTTTAGACTAGGAAGCTTGTTAGCTAAAATATACTTCTCCATTCACTTGATTTCATCTGCCAAAAGCCTCAAGCAAAAGTGCAAATAAGGTCAGATAAAAGGGTAGTAATTAGAGAATATCATTATTATTATTAAAAAATATTTATGTGATAATGAATGTGGTTTTATTGCTACTTATTTTTAATTTTGGAAATCAGAAAAAAACGATTCCATAACTTCTGATCTCAGGTGCATGAAGACTAAAGATTTTTCTCCTTGGTGAATGGCTTCTTTATATGTTAATGAAATAATTTTGCCGTCAACAGTTCTTCAGGTTGTTGTACCTCCCGTAACAACCCAAGAGTTCTATAGTAAAAGATCTGGAGCCTTTTCATCTGTTCTAGTACAAATCAGGTCTTCAATGAAGTCAACAGAGACATACCAGTGGTGCATCATGTTGTACACATACAGCACAGTTTGTGTATATATCATATATAAAGTTGCACATATATGTGAAGTTTCCAGTGACTTTCCTCATTTTGTTTTCTTTCTAAGTTTAAATACCAGGTCTCTATAGACTGATATTTAGTTCCAAAACAAGATTTAAGGAAAGCAAAAAAGAAAAACTAAGAAATGAAGACAGGGGTAAATGAATTGCATGCTTGTGCAGAGGGGTTGCTGCCCATGGCAGTGGGGTTGGAACCAGATGATCTTAAGGTCCTTTCCAACTCTAACTATTCTATGATTCTGTGATTGAATAGACCTCCTCACACCCATTGGTTCTCAGTATCTATGGGTAAAGAGTAATGCTGAAATGCTATATTCTTTTTTTCCTTTAACAAATGTATAAGATGATGAATAAGGTAAAGTCAGAAGGAAAGAATCGTACTGACATTCTGGTTATTTTGTCCATCTCATATTTAATAAGACTCTTTAAGTAAGCTGAGACTGGAATACTTTAAGCACAAAGACTTTCATTTGTATAGAAAACATCTGTGAAGCACAGGCAGATGTCTAAACTTGAATTGTGACGTGTCCCTGCCCATGGCAGGGGGGCTGGAACTAGATGATCTTAAGGTCCTTTCCAAACCTAACTATTCTATAATTCTATGATTCTATGATTCTATGATTCTAAGAGCCTTGTTTCAAAAACTGGCTCCCTGTCTTCAATGAGGGATATTTCACCCATCCAGCTGATAGGAAGACAGCATAGCTCTGTGAGAACAGCACAGAGACTTTCTGCATGGTGTTGGTCAGAGTTTATGAATACAGTAGTCAGAGAAGGCAATCAGGTTATCATGTCTTTGAACTGCTGCTCACAGCCAGACTGGCTGAGTAGCAGTTGTGCTGGAAAGGACCTGGTAAACATGATTCTGACTATAAGCCGACATTGTGTTTTAATTCTAAGTAACAAAAATTGCATATTTGTCTATGTAAGAGGAAAGGGACCAGCAGATTGATAGAAAACTTTATTCCCCTCTGTTTCCCACTGGGAATGTTACAGAAGATATATCTGAGTTTTTACTCCTCTGTCAAGAAAGATGTTAAAAACTCGATGGCTGAAAAGAAAGCTACTAGATGATCAAAGGCCTAGGGCTTAGGTCTTATGAGGAGAAGTGAAAGGAGGGGCATAAAAGGGGAATGAAACTGCAACGTTCAGCTACCCATAAATTGTCCCGTAGTGGAAGTACAGTGTAAACTTGAAAACTCAGGGCACATCTCAGGACACAGTGGGCTCAGTCAAGTTTTTTCTTCTATCTACATAATAAAGGCTGTTGATGTACCTGGAATTCTGGTTGCTGTTTCATCAGACAGATACTTAGTTTAATGAATGCTTGTTAGGTTAGACATCAGGAAAAAAACTTCAACCAGCAGGGGTAGTTACCCACTACACGGTGCATGCTTTTGTGAGCATGAAATCTCCTGCCCTCACTCTGGATTTTAAGAATTGGATACTCAGTCATACGTCAAGAATGATTTAGATAAAGTTTGACCCTCCTTTAGGTCAGGAATATGGAAGAGATGGTCTTTTGAGTTCTCCTCTAGAGACCTGCATCTATGAATCTAAATTTCTACTATTGGATTGCTATGATTTTCTATGAATATTAAACTCCTGTCTAGGTCCAAGACATACTGATAAAAAAAGTGACATTCCTGAAGGGTCATTCAGTCCATCCTAAACAGAGGTGAGCATTTTACTAAAGGAAGTGGGTGAAGGTGAATAGATTTGAAAAAGATGCCCAAGAAAATTGATTTCTCAGTTCATTTTCTTAGCAAGGAGACATAAAGATGGATTGAACCATCGGGAGAAGTTGTTTTGCCATCACAAAAGTTCTGATGCACTGGAGATGAAAAAGCTGCCTTGTAACTAAGAAACTTTTCCCAATACAAAGAATTCTCAAAGAGCTAGGAAGCAGGCATTTTCAAAACCATGAAATAGTAAGTTTATGATATTAAAATTACACATTAGCTTGGATTTGCTAGAAACAAATGTTCTCTGCAACAAATTTTAATATTTCTTTGTAGTTGATTGTAGATGTCTATAGTAATTCTACATTTGAGATAGCTGTTCACTCAGGGATTCTTACTTTTCATCTCTTAAATCATTTAAGCCATCTAATAATGATTAGAAGTGTGTGTGTGGGGGTGAAATGCTTGCAATGCACACATGAATTTGCACGCCACAGTGGTTTTGGGTTTTGATTTTTCTTTTCACAATGAAAAGGAAAATCATATTTTGACATCACAAATGACAAGTTATATGTCAGAGGTGGAAATGAGCAGCAAATGTCTCAATCACATCCAGGATTCACATCAAATGTAATTAAAATGTCTGTAAAGTTTTTTACACCCTTCAGCAATGAAATGGAAGATTTGCTTTAAAAAGTATAATATTCTCAGAAGATTCTCATTCCAGACAAAGTTCTTTGCACATAAAAATGATTTTTTAATAAGCCAGCCCATGGTGCTATGGTCTGGTTTTGCCATCTCTTGCAGAGCAATTGGGGGCACCTGCTATTCATCATTTTCACAGAATCATAGAATGGTTTGTGTTGGAATGGACTTTAAAGATCATCCAGCTCCAACCCCTGCCACAGGCAGGGATACCTTCCACTAGAGCAGGTTGCTCAAACCCCCGACCAACCTGACCTTGAACACTGCCAGGGATGGGGCAACCACAGCTTCTCTGGGCACCCTGTGCCAACGCCTCAGCACCCACACAGTAAACAATTTTTTCCCTTATATCTAATCTCAATCTCCCCTCTGTCAGTTTAAAGCCATTCCCCCTTGTTTTACCCCAACATGCCCTTGTCAAAAGTCCTCCTTCACCTTTCTTGTCATCCCCTTTAGTTACTGGAAGCCTGCTGTAAGGTCTCCTCAGAGACTTCTGTTATCTAGGATAAACAACCCAAATCCCTCAGCCTGTCTTCATAGGAGAAGTGTTCCAGCACCAATGCTAACCATTTCAAAGGGTAACATTTTTCCCTTACTGGAGGAAGCTAAACTACAAGGTTGCAATAATCTGTTGCATTTGAAAAAAAACATGACTAAATCTTTAATGAATGCTCTGAAAACAGTATTTTTCACCAGCTGCAAATATCTAAATTTCACTGTCAAGGCTATGAGAAATTGTATCAGTCTTCCTGTAGCCTGAGCAGACATACAGGTGCATCCAAAACTTTAATATTTCATTCCCCCAAAATATTTTCTCCTAGCAAAAGTGTGCTGAGGAGCTGGACTATAAAACAAGGCAAAGGTAATTTAGAGGAACTCCAACTTTCTCCTGTTTCACTTGAACTGTGTCTACTGAAGACAAGATGAAACTGGGAGAAGCTGAGTGTGAATATGTGCAGATAGAAATGTCCCATCTGTGCATGAATTTCAGGCTCCTCGTGCTCTGGGACTTGTCAATATGCTGGAAATAAACTCTCATTTTAGATGTTAATCCCTGGCATTATCTTCCTCGTATTATTCTGCCTGTAGTGTAAAACTCAATTCTCAATTTTTTTCTGCCCACTTTGAGAATGTCATTAATGCTAATTGTGAACTTGGCTGTGATTGCATATTGCTTAGTTCGATGCTAATGAATTTGACTAGTATTTTGTATTATATTGAATTAGCATCGTGTCTCAGAGACCACAGAGAACTGACCCTAAAGCTTTCATCATCTCTTTCTTCTCTTTTTACCAGCCATACCTTGTAACTATTCTGTGAATAATTTAACCATCTGCTTACTGGCCAGCTAAGATGACATAATCACCATTGATGATCTTACATGATGATGCTTACAAGAGCACTGTAAGATCTTATTACCAGCTAAATATAGACTCCTTGTTTAAAATCAGAATGAGATAAGGTTAGTGCCATTCTTTGGAGTATGTTAATGTATTAATGAGCTATTCTTTGGAGTATGTTAATGTATTAATGATTATGAGCTTTCGTAGTCGTTATGTAAAACTAATTTATGTTGCAGAAAATGCATTCTTATGCGCAGAGGTCCAAATGTTGTACAGTATCAAAGAGGCATGTGTGTTAAGGCCACAGTCCACAAGAAAATTAGCCTCTTGCTTTTTAGACAGTATATTGAACTTGACTTAAACACATCCCATGACTTAAACAAAAGCAAAATTAAATGTGTATTACATGAGAACAAGATTTATGTAAAGACATTGTCCAGTGAAGGAATGAGACTTGTGTGCATGTAATAGTATTAAGTAAAACTATATGCTTTGGATGAAATTTTTAAAATCAATATGTTGTTTGGGAAGTTAAGTTGAAAATATGTTGTTTTGGAAATTAAAGATTTTAAAACCTCACTAGCTTCATAAGAAAGAAAGATCAGTCATTGAGACCAATGACCTTCTACACCTTTAGGTGAAGAAAGACTAGTCAAAGACAAGAATATACAGAAATTATAACTTTATAATGATAAATATATAATACATATATTTGAGTTATGATATGGGTTTTGAAACTACACTAAATTTCAATATACTCTGCAAGTTGTTGATAACAGAAAACCCAAAAAAAAACAGCTTTCAGGTTCCTGAGGAAGTAGAATTAATTATTTGCAGATACGCTGATAAGATCATAAATGGTGTAATTGTCAAAAGATCTCAAATTTGAGCTATAGTAATAAACTGCAGTTATATTTGAATTTGGAAAATGAAAAATAAACCTGGATTGCAAATTGAAAAACTCAAAAAAATTTTTAATGATTTTGTGGGTTTTTTTATCTTTGTATTTTTCTTTCCTCAAGCAATCAAAGAATGTATTTCAAATTCACCTAAAATATTTCCTAAAAACCCAAATAAAATATTTTTATTTTGTATATATTATACAACATTCCAAATATTGTATAATATTTAAACAAAATCTAGTAAAAATAATATTTTAAATTATTTAACTCTTCAAAGGAAACTGTTTTATTCTTTTTCCAAATAAAATGGTTAGGATTAAGCAACCGAAAAGTTCTGCATTTTCAACTGCAACTGTTTAGAATGTTAAATTCAAACCTTGAAAGAATTTATTTCTTGATAAAGTTTTCCAAACTCTCCCAATAAATTCAGTTGTTTCCCCAGATCTGGAAGTGATGCTTTTAGAATAGTGAGTGGCAATTCCTGAAGGACTCCAGTTCTAGTTTCTTTGGGTCTTACAGTCATACAGGGGACTGATCTGTTCCTCCTTGCTTTTGCAGTCTAGGATATTAATACTTTTCAGTCCTTTCTTCATCACTTTGGTCTCATAGTGGTGTGATATTTCATTTACATTCTAGAGGTCACACCAAAACATTCTGTACCAAAGAAAATGATATTACAAACAAAATAAAGGAATTTACTGAAGGGGTTAAAGCTATTGTTAGATAAGGGGTATGTTTCCGTGTAGGTTTGTATGTGATTTTCTCTACTGATTAGAAGAAAAGGAAACCTATGGGCACTGGGCAGATCCATGTTCATTCCTTTCTAAAAGTGAGATTTATTCCAGGATCAGTCTGTTTTAACTGATGGCAATGTTGACGTTTTCAACTTTCCCCCTTGGATGCAATTTGCCAGCTTAAATTACCTAAAGCAATATTCACTCTGATGTTCATTCTGCATTCCCCCATTGTGACTCCCCCACCCTACTCTGTTTTATAACCTTGAACTAGTCTAAACAATCTTCTGACAAGCTCATCAGGGTTTGATGATTGTTACAGCACAAGTAGAAACAATAGCTGAGCAAAAAGGATGAATTAAATAAGTAATCTGTGATGTTCTTTCAAACTTGAACCATGGTTTCAGGATTAAGGAAGCCACACAATGGTTTGAGAATATTGGTTTTTTTTTGTTAGTTGTCCAATGAATTTTCAAATTAAAATTTCAAAGTACAGCTCAAGGTGACCAAAGCATCTGTGATGTTATTGTACCTCTTTTAAATTACTTCGGTCTAGAATGAATGTAACTAACTGAACTAAAAATTCAAAGGATGAAACCTGAAATGTACCATTTCAGAATCTTAGCTGCATACCACATATGAGTTTAAATTTCCTTGTCAAAAAATAAAAAGACATTTGGCTGTTTCAATCACATCATTACAAATATTTGATTCTGATACCATAAGCCTGAAAACTGAGTAGGACTACTTGAGAAAAGGACATTGAATTCAGAGAAGAGAGTATCAGGACAATATATTCAAAAACAATAGAGGAATGGGATCCTCAGATGTCCCCAGCCCGTTCTGCCAGATGGGAGTTTGGAGGCTAGGTCTAAACTCATGTATGGAAACAGGTATCCTGAGTTTCCTGTTCTTATTTACCCCAATTATACCCTATCCCATGGTGCAATGTTTGCTTCCCAGGGACTGAAGACACCCAAGAGAGCAAAGGGAATGCAAGAAGGGGGGGCCATATACACCCAGTTCCAGCCCTAACTTGAAGTCACAGCATGGCTGAGACACGCACTTTTGAAAACCAAAGAAGGTTACTGAATCCCACAACTCAGGGATGTTTCTGTGTGATGGAAAGTACCATCCGTTACTGCTCCGATCACTCATGCTCTTTCCCTTTCATGATTATATAGGACTGTGGGTTGAGTCTGAGAGACATGTGCCAGTGCTCCACTATTGACATGCTCAAGTCTTGTATATTGAATTTCCCAAATGTTGTCAGTTACTTATTTAATTTCCTTTCAAAGATTACAGTCCTTTTTTTCAGTTTGCTTGTATTTCTGTTCTGTCTTAGTAAAAATGTGTAACAGTATTGCTCTATGTCACAGGACTGTCATGAAGATCACTAAGTTGAATTGCATGAAGCCATATTTAATGTATTATGAATGTGTTCAGAGCACGTACTAATGCAAGACTGGGGAAATTAACCTGAAGCGTGGAGCACATCTGCTTTGCCCTGATCTTCAGTAGGCTATTTACCACAATTCCTCAAGTCAGACTGCAATATGGTGATAAATATAATCACTGAAGATGTCAGGCAGTAAACAGCTATTAGGAATACAAAGATAATGTGTGGCATCAGTGAAAACACTGCTAAAATCCACCCTGGAAAAAAATTAAATTGGATTACTAGAAAGGGCTCAGAAAACAGCAATTCAGCTTCCTTAGAGTGTGAAGCTCATTGAACATGTTGAAGAGCAGATTAGTGAGTAACTTGATTAAGGTCTGTAAGTATGTATGTGTTTAAATTTCTTCACTGGTAGGAGAAAAGATTGCTGATAGATGATGGCTCTGTATCCTGCAGAATGCAAGAACCAACAAAATAGTCAAATGCAGGAGCTCTTATTTGAAACAAGGCAAATTCAGATTATAAATAAAAAAAATCCAAATATTCAACAGGAAAAATAATTAACCACATGCAGAGATGCAATCAACCGACTCGCCTTTACATTAAGAAAAGAGATCAGTAATGCACACTCTCGGGAACAGCAATGACTGAATATAAGTATTATGGCTTGTGATACACAAGAAAACAACTTAGATCACAATGATCCTGCCTGACTCAAGACCGTAAGTACACATTATTTATCCATCTATAAATTGAAGTATTCTCACACTGTCTTTAGCAGCACCAGGAGCCAGCTGCTGCTTAATTTCACCAGCATAACCATTTATTATCACCTGTAACGCATAACTATGCAGAAACCCCTTTAGAATTGGGGTCTTTTTCTCCAAAGCAAACTTGAAATCCATGGCAATGTGCCTGCCACCAAATAACATACATTTTAGGTAACATCTTTAACCCTAAATGGCATCTATCTGCTGCAGATCTCCTGCGTGTGAAAGCACAGAGTTCTTCTCTGATACATTTCAGATCAAAACACGAAATTAATCTTAGCTGAGGTTATGTCTGCAGGCATATTTCAGCGATTTAGCCGTATATGCCTTTTGTCAAATACATTTGTCATAAAACTGTATTTTCCACAAACCTTCCAGAATAAACAAAATATTTTGTTTACAGAAATAGCCTTGGGTTTAAATTGGAAAAAAATACCCTGATACTTTCTGGTTTCAATATATTTTTAACAAAGAATATTTTTAAAGTCTTGAAATTTTCAATGAAAAATTACATTTTTAAAACCAACAAGTGTCAAAGAACCCAAAGATCTATGCTCTGAAGTTTTGACATTTAATGAATATTTAGAAACCCAAGCCGTGAACAAACTTTTCTTCTTCATTCACATCTGATACCACTATAATATTAATTCTGTCCAAGATCAGATAAAACCCCCAAGTTCTTCTATATAATAAAAAGAATAATAATCGTTATTTAAAGATATGAAATATTTTTAAAATATATGTGAAGAAATGCAAAATAGGAGAATGGAATATGTCTGTGGTAGTAGGTCTTATTCGAGAATCAAGACAAAAATTTCATCGGGGTCTAGGTACCTAAAACAATAAAATGTATCATTTTTAACTCCAAGGAAGTGGAGTGGCCATCTGCATTGGATTCCCAAGGTGCTACTTAGAGATGCAAACATCTTGGCTGGCGTTTGATGCAAAGCTTAAATTTGTATTTCCACGTTTCAGCTGAGATATTATAGAATCATAAAGTCATAGAATGGCTTGGGTTGGAAGGGACCTTAAAGATCATCCAGTTCCAACCCCAATATAAGAGACATATCTTAAAGTCTCTACTTTTTTTATCGTCTACTTTTAACATAGATGTAACACGTTATTCACAAAGAAGACTCTTGTCTTTACATTCATTTATCACATGCCCATACTCAATGATTCACTAGTTACTGTGTACATAAGGTGAAAGAAAAGCACTAGCACTTTCAAATGAAAATTAAATCTGTTCTCTACTCTTTTTACCCCTGCAGAGTGTGTTCAGATGTGAAAGCACTGTGTACTCGCAACAAACTGTACTTATCAGCAGTTTTCCATAAGTATATGACAACATTAATTTTTTTCCTTAGGAACATACAGTTCATATACATCATTATGTGGCTAAATCATATATCATTGCTGAAATGGCTGTTTAGTGCCATCTCTGTTCAATAGATGTCTAAGATTTCAGATGTTCAGTCATATTCTGTGGACTTTATTATGATGGTAAAGCATTTATCAACAACAACAAAAAAAAATCACTTTCAAGTGGACTTCAAGGCAAAGCATTCAGCAGCAAAACCAGCTCATAAATCAGCTTAAAAATATTGCTGTTCTTCCATGAAATAATTTCTTTTCCTGATGCACCCAGGGAACTTGTTGACTTCCTCACACAGAATTGCAAAAGAAATAGCACATGCTTCTTTGTCAAAGTGAGAGGCTTTATTGGAACAAGTTTCATGGGAGAGACTTGAAACTGGGAAGGTGATTTGTTTCTGGTAAAGATACTTAGAGCCCAGAAGATATTCCTTCAACCCAATATCCTATCTAGTAATGCTAAAGGCTTCAGGAAGAGTGGTAGAATTCATACATTGGATTATTATGGAATAAATTCTATAGTTTACGTAGATGTAGAAAGAACCCTGAGGGAAAACAAAATGTGATTACATGAAACTTAAAGGTCAGACAAGAAGTAAGTGTCCAACTGAGAATAAGACAGATTTTCTGGTCTTGATACCTTATCTTTTCCATTAGAATTTATTTCCAGGATTTTGTTGCTACAATATTCCAACATAAATATCAATCTCTATTATAAATATCAATCTCTATTATATTCTTGAATGCAGCTTTGGGAACTAAAGAGCCAGTAAAGATTTACCTAACAATGGTTGAAATAATCACTGAACAATCACTAGAAAAACAAATAGGCTAAAAAAGTATAACATAATGTGCTATTAGTTTCACTCTCTAAAGGCAATGGAAACTTATTAGTCTTTCAACCTTTACACATAGTATCAGTGACACATCAGCTGATCCATAATACCTGTTCTTGGGTGTTCATATGCTGTTCCAAAATACAGCTGATTCTAGCTACTTAAGCTCTTTTTCACTGGGGAAGAATTACTAAACATTTGTCCTAAATTAAGAGCTCACAGTCAGACAAGCACAAAGTGCTGGCAAGTCATGAGTGTCTTCCTCAGGGGTGCATCAGATCCTTTACAATTCTTCAGATATACCAGAAAATTGTCAGAAAAAGCTCTATAGTATCAAGAATTTTGATTTGCAAAGGGCCTTTAGCAAGGTCACTCAAAAAAAAAAGGTTATTAGAAAAATCTTTTAAGTAGCTGTTATCATTGAAATATTGAGGTTGGCAGGTAGCACTAGAGATCAGTTAGTCCAATATCTCTGCTCAAAGCAGGGTTACCCAGGACCGCGTTCAGTTGTGTTTTGAATATCTCTAAAGATGAAGACTCTACGGCCTCCCTGTAAAATTCAGCACTGCCCAAAGTTGGTCAGCAGAAGTAGTTTAGGCTTCTGTTGACTAGATTTCCCTTGCTTGTAACAGAAGCTATGAGAATTATCTTGGAGACTACTAAAGCTGATCTAAAGGCAACACTAAACCCCATTTTGGAAGTCAAGAAGTCAAGCAGGACATTAATAGGCACATGAAGTAGAATACTAACTGATGCAAATTAAAATGCAGCTTTCTTGAGATACACTTGTCAACTGGTAAAATCAAGTTGAAGGCAAAATGTATGGAGAGGGGCCTGGGCTGAATCACTGGAAATGATTAAATGACTGCAAAAACACCTGCAAGCCACAAGTGAGAGAAAAAAATTATAAAGACTGAATGCAGCAGAAATACAGGAAAATAATTAATGACTTAGATAAGGCAGATGTGAGGTTCTGTTCTCATCTCAGATTGCAAAAAGGCAGTGAAGTAAAAATAACAGTCTGTGCTCTTTCTCAGATGCTCCTAGGAGTTAAGTCCATTCAATCTCCTCTCCTACTGTGGAGCTCTTGCTACAGTAAGTCCTTAGGGACAGAAAGTTACCAGGATTAGACATGTTATCGTAATTTGTAAAACAAATAGCTTGAGCTAATTAGTGGTACTAATTCTCTATTTCTGTAGCCATAAAGCTCATGAGATGATATTTTTCCTAATGGGTTGGTATTTTACTACATTACATTCACTGTGTTTGGCACCGTTGTGTTGCTGAAGAGACAGTGTTCGGGGATTTGTTAACAAAATTCCCTTACTAGTACATTCTTTATTAACCAATAATAAGTATTCCATCAATCTTTCACTATGCTTTTCATCATGCTGCTTTCTACACAAGCATGGGTGTTTATCTTATTCTGAACTATGTACCTGACACAGAGTTTGGGCCATTTTTGTCCAAAAACATGAAATACTCAATAAAATAACATTATGATGAGTTTAATGCTTTATTATTTCTATAATAAATAGAAATATAGCTATAAATAAATAAATAATATTAAATAGAAATATAGAAATAGCTATAGCTGGATCAGCCTGGTAAACTTATTCAATGTTTTTTAAAGTATCTCTTCCTTACCGCCACTTCATTTTGCTTTTTTCTTTCCTCTTTATCTGTCTCTCATTTTACTGCAAGCTGGCCATTGGTGTTTTTTTAGCTCTATGAGTCAGTGTCATATGCAATACATGCAATGTGATAGAAGATAATTATTCTTGCAATTAAAAGTAACCACTACTTACTATGAGTGTCGTGGTTTCAAACCATTTCAAATGGAAATGTATCCCAGATATCCAAGGGGAAAGGCATGAAGGGGAGGGAAATTGAATTCCTGGCTCTTTTTGCCTTTGTTTTACATGTCAGAGTGCAAACAGGTCCCTGCTGGAAGAATGTGCTGTATTATGACGCTAAATTCAGCCACTACATTTCCTCATCCAAAATCAATAAGGATAATTAGCAGATGAAAGATCTGCTGGAAACAGGTAATTTTCCATGTCGGCAGGTAGATGAGGAATCAATGAGGTAGTCTCGTTCCTCTCATTTCAATGAATTTGTTTCCATTATAAGATGGAGCTCAGCTTGCCTAATGCAAAAAAATGTCTGGTTTGGGGATGCTTGTGTCTATTTCCTGAGCAAAAAAATAGCATTATAAAATCTCCAAAACCAACAGGACAGATTCCTGGGTATAAAAGTTCATTTTTCCATTTATACCAGACCAAGGATCTGACCTAAGATGAACTGCTTGCAGGCACATCCGTCTTGAAACTGGATATAATAAAGACTACAAATTGGGCAATGTACTTATTTATTCAGCAGAATCTCAATCCACATTAGATCTACAAAATCATGGAATCATAGAATCATAGACTCAACCAGGTTGGAAAAGACCATTAAGATCATCAAGTCCAACCTTTATGCAGGAAGTTAAACCATTAACCCAGGCAGAAAGACTCATTCTGAATTCACAACAAGGTATCTAAGAGAAGAGTCCTCTCATTTATATTACCAAAAGCCGAGTATTCATTAATCCTCCTCCCTGGAAAACTAAAATTTAATGTCCACAGGATGGGGAAAGAAATGGTCTGGCTGGGCTGTGAAGGAAGCTTATCAACAGCAGGTCTGAGAGATTTTAACTCAATCAACCTGTGCACCCAGATGATGATCTGCATCAGTGACAGGGGGAGGTAAGAGTAAAGGAGCTGGAGAGCTCAGTGCAAGATGAACAGAGATTCAACACCTGCCTACAAGTGATACAAACCTACAGTGTGACAGCTTAATTTGAGTATTTTTTAATCTCTTTTCTGAATACAACTCCACTTCAAGGATGAACTTCACTAGCTAACAGTAAAAGTTCTTCTCTTCCAGTATAACTGCTTTAAATGCGGAAGTTTGCTTTCATTGATCATAGAAGACTTGACCTTTGTAGTCATTATAATTTAAACAATGGGAAACATTTTGATTTCATAGTTCTTTCTCATTGTGAACAGGTTTCTTGGATGTTTAACCCCTCTCTTTTCCCTGAGGCAACACATAAACACTTTAATAAATGTATGTGTTTGCTAAAACCCTGCCAAAATCAGATTTCTAAAAGATCAATTTTCCAGTTCACTCACAAGTTTTTCAAAGGTCACAGGAAACATAAATTATTATTACTTACGTATTTATTTCCTGACTTATTGTTCCTGCCAAGTGAACACGGAGCTTAATTACAATTGTCATCATTATGAACAGCAAAATTAAACGTGCATATGTAATACCTTTAAATTTACATAAATTGATTATTAAAAGAAATGGAAAATCTGAGTGAGCACAACTCCTTTGTTCAAAGTAAGCCCTGCCCTTCTCTTCTTCAGCAAGGACTTACAAATATGTATGAACCTCTATTTATAACAAGTCTGGGTGCACAATTCGATCTCCATCTCGATCTCCACCTCTTTGTTGTGATTTAAAGGAAGAAGATATTTCCTGGTCAATGCAAAACTCTTCCATAATTAAAAGAGAGAGCAGATGGCTATGTAAACTTCGTGCAAAAAAAACCTTCCCTTCCCTTCCCTTCCCTTCCCTTCCCTTCCCTTCCCTTCCCTTCCCTTCCCTTCCCTTCCCTTCCCTTCCCTTCCCTTCCCTTCCCTTCCCTTCCCTTCCCTTCCCTTCCCTTCCCTTCCCTTCCCTTCCCTTCCCTTCCCTTCCCTTCCCTTCCCTTCCCTTCCCTTCCCTTCCCTTCCCTTCTTTTTTTCTCTTTGTTTTCTGGGACTTGACCGGGGATGGTATTTTAACTTCCGATCACCTTTTAAACAAAGATGATGTTAAATAAAATACATCCCAAACAAACAACAGACTTGTAAATGAAAAGTGGAAAATAGAGACGATTTGTCATAGAGGAGAGATGAATCAGGACAGCGAAACTGACGTGAAATAATAGCAAATCTCTAGGGCAATGTTTCATACAACTGTTAAGTGAAAATACCAAGTCCCTCCAGCTAAGGTAACTTACACTGGGCAGCAGTTGAGGTAGATGCTGGGCTCAATCCATCACTGGATCCACGGGGCCAGCTATTAGATCCTTATGTCCAGAATATATATTTTACGTTACAGAAATAGTAGTGGGCATTGAAACAAATTTATTGACTTTTAATCAAGATGTAATCTGATGTGTCTTGCATAGGGGTTTTTAATCTTTTTGAAAATAAATGTAATTTAGAACTTAAGAAGTGATTTCTCCACTCTAAAAGAAACACTTCTTCAAGACACTCCATTTAAAACTGGTCATGCAGGTTTGTTTTTTTTTTCCCAATGGATTTTGCCTTTTGACTGGGGAAATGAGCTACATTTTGTGCTTAAAGGTTTGTGAATTTTGGCTGACAAAGTCTGTACTTCTGGTGAATGAGTCTCAAAGTGGTAATGACAAGGCACTCCCAATGCAGGGAGCTAAGCTTGCCTAAACTGAGCCATTGATGAAGTGAAGACCAATAGCTAGAAAAATGGTTTATGTAAAATCAAATTTTAATTGGCTAATTCAGTGAATTAGGTAAATCTCAAGACAGGTGGAAGAATAAGGGTTATTTAGATACTCTTCTCAGCCTTGACAACTCAGTATTGCAGTGTCTAGGGTTGAGGACCTCAAAGTGGAGCTGGTCGTAAGGCAAAACCAAAGCCAACCAAGTTGTGTCTTGTTTCAGACTCCAAGCTGAGGGAGACGCAATGTGGAAATGAGAAACTCTAACAGAATCAAAATAATTAGAATTATCAAATAATTTATTTTATAACAGCTCCAGCATTTAGTGCACTGCCTTGTTGGCAAGGAAAACATGCAGCTGTACGTGTAGATGCAGAGCAGGAAGGAAATCTGGTTCTAATTATTGAATGAAGCCTGCTTAGGTTTGCTTGTCTGCCTAAAACAGCTAGCACCCTTCACAAATGCAGACACGTTTGTCTCCGTTTTCCTCCCATCATTTCAGGTTGTCAAAACTTTCCTTCATGCTGTGCCGCTTGACATTTTCTTTGTAAACATACCCATTCAGCAGCTTTCTATTTCCCTCCTTTTACTCCTTCCCCTTCCCCATTTATGTCAAGAACTCAAAAGATCTGTCCCGGGAGCTGTCAGTCATTACTGTGATAGTCTCATACTTGCAGTGAGTTGCTGGGTAGAGAGGACAAAAAGTTGTCGGAGGAATCTCTGCAGTAATTGTTTCACCAGAAACAATTTGGGCACCACCTGAGTTCTGCAAAGAGGGTCCAAGCTGTGTTGAGCACTGTCTCCCTATGAGGAAGGTACCTGAAGACCTAGCAGGTGGTTGTATGTGGCTCTGAGAAAAGACTCTACTAAGATGATATTGATGCTGCCCAAGAGGTCTGAAAAGGTTCAGTGACACGCCTGTGCAGGTTGTCAGATAGCATTTCTGTGCCTTGTTTGCCTTTTACAAGGAATATACTTATTCTTACAACACAGGCACTGCCCCAGAATCCTCTTCGAGCCTTTGGGCTTTCTACTGATAAGTGTAGCACAAAGGAGGAAAGAAAAAAGACAGCTCTCTCCCCAAAGAGTGTTCAATGCAAATAGACAGGCACAGATGGCAGATGAGGCAGCAGTGACAATGTGACTCACCCCAGCTCACACACGACTGATCAGCAGCGGAGCTGAAAACAAACCTGCGGTTTCCATAGCATCATTTCAGTATCCCACCACGGGCACACCAGGGTTTTTACTGCACCTTCAGCCAGCCCAGTCCACTGATATTGCAGCCCTCTTCTGTTGGAGGCTTCAGCCCGACTCCTAATGCAGCACTGACTGCTCTGCAACTGATTAGCTCTAATTGTCATTTTATTTGTGTGAGAGTCAGTGGTTGACTATGCTACATCTCAACCACTGGTGCCAGCAGAGGTCCCATGGAATCAAGGCTCAGCTGCTGCTGATGTACCATGCTTGTGCTGCAGGCAAATCAAGCCTCCCTTCTCTGGGGATGATAATACTTTGTTTTTCTGTAGCAATAAATCAATTTAAAATTAAAAGAAGAAAAGAAAGAAAGAAAAAGAGGACACGCAGCAAATACCTGGGAGACTTGATGCATTTTCAGCATCAGATCTGATATTAGGATGAGGTTTGCTTTAGCAGATCTTTGTCTATGTCTGCAGGCGCAAATCAACATTTCTTTTATAAGGGAAACAATTGCTTCGGTGGCTGCCAGAGTTTGTTTCAGTTATTTTAGGTTTAGCAAGCAGCAGTGACAAGAATCACATAGTGAAGTGAGTGGAGACTTCTTTCATTTCTAATTCCCTTCTGGCTGAATCATGGAGAAGGAAGGGGATAGGGAATGGGAAGGAGAAAGGGAAGGGGAAGGGAAAGAGAAAGGGAAGGGGAAAGGGAAAGAGAAAGAGAAAGAGAAAGAGAAAGAGAAAGAGAAAGAGAAAGAGAGAAAGAGAAAAGGGAAGGGAAAGAAGAAGGGGAGAGGGTGAGGGGAATGGGAAGGGAAAAAGGGAAAGGGGAAAAGTAAAAGGGGATGAGAAGGGGAGAAGAGAGAAATGGAAGAAGAGGAGAGAAGGAGAAGGAGAAGGAAGAGAGGATTAAAAAAAGAAGGAAGCAATCCTTGCCCCAGACAATGGGTTTCATTTTTAACAATATCCTTCCAGGCTGTGATTACCATCAAACTTTGGATAGGAGTCTTTTTGAATTATTCAGGGCATTTTGTACTGTAATCATATGCTTGTTAATACGGCTGCTTGCAACTTTAATTCAAAAGACTTCTCTGCCCTGGAGCTGCTACCATCAAGGTTAGAGATGGTCTCTGTGAAACAATCTGTTTCTCAGTACTGTGCAGAAAACAGCAAGATGCTTCTGTAACTTGCTGTTCAGAAAAAGATCAATAGACACCATGCAACAAGAAATGGGCAAATGTCAAAAAGCTCCTCTCTGCTGTTCAGTGATGCTGGGGCTTTTGCCATATTGGATTTCTATGAATTTCGATTTGAATTAAAGACTTGATTTATACTTGAACAGACTGGATTACAGCTTGGCTTAGAATCTACCATATTGGTAAGGATGAAGGTTACGCTCTTGGCTCTGTCATGCACTAGAAATATAACACACACCCCCCCCCATTATACCCTCCCAAAGTAGACTATATCTGTCCCATCCTGTAGAGTGAAACAGAAGTCGCACCAAGGCTGAAGTCTAAGCTTAAGACTGTCTTTATTACTTGCCAATCTCCAGCATAAGAGCTGAGGTCAAATAGTCTCTAACTGGAAAAACTGATCCAAATGATCCATTATTTAGGGTTCATTTACTAGTTATGTGAGAAGCTCTTCCTCTCTGTGTCAGTAAGTCTGCATCACCATCCTTACAAAATCTACAAGACACATGAAGCATCATAAAGATTTTTAATCCTGGAATAAGGGAAAAACAATTTCTGATTGGAAGCATATGTTATAATTTAACACTATTCACTTGAAGACTGATAAAATACAGCAACACCTTAGTCAGTCAGTGTACCCCATATTTTCTCCTGCTGCAATCCAGTAGCTGACCAGCGCACAGACAAGCTTATAAAGTCTGGCATGATGTTTTGCAAATGAAATTGCTGAGCCTCACAGGGATCAAGCCTCCCACAAAATGTCAGCACATTAAAATTGCAGTTTTAATGGGTAACTTTCCAGCAGCAGCTTTCACATACCAGTTGTGCCGCACAGCAATAAAAGAGAGTGAGAAGGTGAACTGGCAGTTGACACTGAGTGAAGTCTCCAAATCAAGCTTGATTCCCAGTCTCTGGTGGCTGCTGTTGTTACTATTTTACTATTTTTTTACAGAAGTATTTAAAGGTTCTACTTGATAGCAGGGATATTTTTTTTTTTTTTTTTTTGGTGTTGTTTGTTTTTTTTTTTTCCTGGGATTTGTACAAATTCTTAATGAATCAGCTCTGGTCCCAGAAATGTGCAATCTAAGAAGATTAAGAAAGTAGAAGCAGAGAAGGTGAAGTGATACCTCCCAAGCCACTGCAGAATTCCAAGATAAGAACTGCACGGCTAATGAGATTTCTGTAATGGTGTAAAAAATGGGAATAAAACCAGCCAGAAACCACCAACCCTCCATACCACCCCCAATGCATAGAGACCAAGCTAAATTATTTTTGGTCCAACTCTTCCTATTCAACTCACATATTTCATGATGAAACAAACTAACAAAATAAAAAATAACAAGTATTTGAAGAAAAGGAAAGCATGCTATTGTATTTATTAGGTTATCAATTTCAGATATAAGGACGAAACTCTTCACTGTGAGGGTGGTGAGACGCTGGCACAGGTTGCCCAAAGAAGTGGCAAATGCCCCATCCCTGGCAGTGTTCAAGGCCAGGTTGTACAGAACCTTGAGTGACATGGTTTAGTGTGAGGTGTGGGGCTGGAACTGAATGATCTTAAAGTTCTTTCCAACCCAAACCATTCTATGATTCTATGCTTGCTTTTCTCAGGATTTTATCAAGGGCTGGTTGTCAGTGTTTTACCAAAGCCTCTAAAAACATTGCCCAGTTTGAAGATGAGAACTCATTTCAGACCTTGCATGCAGACCTCAGAGCAGCCTTCCCGTATCTGCAGGGGGCCCATAAGGATGATGGGGAGCAACTCTTCATTAGGAACTGTAGTGATACGACAAGGGATAACAGGTTAAAACTTAAACAGGGGAAGTTTAGATTAGATATAAGGAGGAAGCTCTTTACTGAATGGGTTGCCCAAGGAAGCTGTGAATGCTCCATCTCTGGAGGTGTTCAAGGCCAGGCTGGACGAAGCCTTGGGTGAGATGGTTTAGTGTGAGGTGTCCCTGTCCATTGCAGGGGGACAGAACTGAATGATCTTAAGGTCCTTTCCAACCCTAACTATTCTATGATTCTACAATTCTATGATTTGCGTGCTTGGCCTTTAAACTGCCAGGAGGATGTGGCTCTGTTTGGTGTAGACTGTAACTCCCTGGTTTATCCCTGTGCTTCATTCCATCCGTTGGCAGTAAACCATGTCAGTGATTAATATTTTAGTTAGCTGACAAAATCTTTTATTTTCATTGTTTCAAGGCCAACTTGCACTATTTTTTTTCCCAAAATAGTATAACCTTCAAACAAAGAATCAAATCAAATATTCAATCAAATTAAATATGACATTTTCTAAGCCATGTTCCTTTTTGTTTCTGCTTCTTCTTATTATTATATTTAGGCAAACTTTGCAAAGAAAACTTCCTCGGAAATAGAAATTTGATTTTTTTTTTTTTCTCTACCATTAATGAAATATTTCAGCTTCTCTAAATTTTCAATGATTTTGTTTTGGATTCTTTTTTTTTTCTTGTTCCAGTGAAATAATGTGATCAGGAATTAAATGAAGAGGCTTTCAGGAGCAGGGAACATAGAAAGAACATCTTCAAAACAACGTCCAGCTCCATAGAAGCATTCAACAACTAATTTATATTTCTAAATCTGACTGTTATTAACTCCCATTAATTTCAATGGTTTATGTATTCAGATAGGAACTGTCAGCTTAAATGTGTTTGAAAGTCTCTGCCTTTGATCTTTGCCCCATGGGTCAGAAATAGTCTTGTCTTATTTTGGGGAAGGATTGTCTGCTACTGCACCCAGCAGAACAAGGTCATGCAGGTCCTTTTTCCTGCTCTCCATAGTGATGTGTAACAAGGATGTTTCTCTGAAGGGCAGCTAGGAGAAATGCATGCAGACAGTAAAACATGTTTTATTCATGACACTCCCCTAACAGATAAATTCCATTATCTTGCATTTTAGCTGCCTTTTAAGCCATTCCTACAGTCAGCAGAGTGCTGCTCAACCCACCAGTTAGCTCAAAAGCAAAACGAGAGAGTGAGTGCATAGGATTTATCAGCAGGACTTTTGGCTCAGGTATTTCTCCTGTTGAGTCTCCTCTGTGTATGAAGGACATAAAGTACCACATGTGATAGGAGAACCTGATGCAATTGCACTGTCAGAGCCTTGGTGTCTGTTCTTACACATTTACACTGGTTTAATATCTGTTTGATAGTTCAAGGTTCTTACTGTTCACTAATTCCTTCGCCTCTTTTTAGTAAACCACAAGTCATCTTGCCCTATACTGCTACATTATTCTTGTCAATCAGAGGTGTCTGAAGGTGAAGAAAACTTCTTGCTACTTGAAACTGTTTGAGTCTGCAATTAACATTGGAGTTACAGAATGTTTTATCACTAGGATGCCAGCTAATTTGTGAACTCAGGATGCAGGTTTTACTGGGTACTGGAGTATATGGTACTGGAAGGACTGTACAGCAGCCAAAGTTTTCATTCCCCAGGTTAATTATGGATTGCCAAATTCCCCAGATCCAGTGCTGGGACTGGGTCCACCATAGCCTGTGACTGAAGGTACATATTTTCCAAAGTAATCAAAGATACAGATTCCAAGTGAAGTTTTAACTTTGATAGAGTGAAGTACTTGGGTGCCCTGTCATGTTAGGGCTGCCTCAGGTCAGGTTACTGTAGGTCTACTAGAGGAAGTCCAAAGCCTGAAATTCAAGGTCTCACTTTACTTTCTGAGGTGGAGTGATTTTTTTTCTGCAGTAAAAAGACAATTCCAGTGAAACTGTGGTTTTGCTTTTCAGTGAAAAGAAACAGGATGTAGCATCTACAAGTGATGCTGGAAAGTGAGACCGCGGTCCTCTGGCCAGCTCTGTGCCCATTCATTCAAGTCAGTTCAAATCCCACAGTATGGGGAGGTAGATGCTCAAACAACCTTCCTGGATTCTTTACATCACTCCTATGCAGCTCATGACTATTTAGTTATATCCTCAAGTCTTATTTTGTTTTGAAGAGCAGTAGAATCTCTGCAAACATAAAGCTTTCTAACTCAATACCAAGGTTGTTCTCCATGTATCCCGAGACCTCAGTGTTTCAATCAGGCTTACTAATGGACACCTTTTGTTTTGTCACAAGGATGACATCATGCAGTATGTAATATCCCTTTGATTAGTTCACATCAGATGTCCTGGTTGTGTCCCTTCCCAAGTCCTGTGCAGCCCTTCCCACTCTCTAGTGGGGGGGTGTGAGGAGCAGAAAAGGCCTTGAGTGTGTGTAAGCACTGCTCAGCACTTAAGCATCCCTGTGTTATCAGCACTGTTTTCAGCACAAATCCAAAACATAGCCCCTTATAAGCTCCTATGTAGAAATTTAACTGTATCTGGGACAAAACCAATACATGCCATAATCATGCTTGATTACTGCCCAGATTTGTCCAATAATTACTTCCGAATAAACATATTAGTGAAGGTTATTTGTCTGCATAAAACATAGGTGGCAAAAGCAAATGAATTTCCCAAGATGGTCATTTCCCCACAAAATCAGGTTACATTTTAAGAATTTGGTGCAATTACTGCAGCGGAATATTTACCTGGTTGGTGCAGAAAGGGTATTTGGGAACTTTAGTATCTGATAAATTGGGCTTGAGTACTTTGAGGTAGTTTTGTACGTCATAAACTTGCCACACAAAAATGGCCATGGGATTGCAAAGGGGAAGAAAATAATGAAGTATTGACACTTTTAGTGACAGTAATCAATGTGATCCTTCTCTGATTCATGGCACTTGAACTCCCAAAGGCTGAACTTTGTTCCAATGGAAGGAAGCACAGCCTAAAGGCCAATGACGTTGATGGCAAATTAAAACCAGGCCACCTGAGGGTCAGAAAATAGGAGATGCCAAATGTAACTTAGATAGATTTTATCACTCTTTCCAGCATATTTCCTGTTGCTGAAGTTTGTTTCCAGGAGCTTTGAGTTTCTGGCTTCTCTCTCTGCTTCAGGTGATATGTTTCAAAGATTCAGAAGGAACCATTCCATGTGCTCATGCACTTTACTTCACAGAGGTACTACAACAAGCTACTTTTCTGTGTTGAGCAATTAACTGGTTTTAAGTCAAAGCATTTTGAGATGATGCTCAGTGGGACAATCTGGACCAGGCATTTCTCCTGACTCGGCTTTTCTGCTGTGAAAGGACGGAGTCCCCTTCTGAGGATTGAGCCTGGTGTGAGTGCGTTGTCAGCTCCTGGTAAATTCATATATATTTAAGCGCATTAAACATCTGCTGAATTAGTTCTGGGAGGACTGTTCTGTTAGGCAAGCCCTCCTGCCCTTGAGAGTCACAAGATAGCTTACACTGTGCTCTGGTGCTGGTGCAACCGGGGCGACATTGCCCTCCTGAGAAAGGATGGAGGAGACCTGACGCTGTGATACAAACTGCTGACACTACATGTCCTAGGTAATGTAATGAAGCCCTAACCTTGCAACACTTCTTCCCTTGTGATCAGAAATATATCAAATCAGACCCAGCTATGCACTGCGGTCTGTAAAGAGTACTCCCAAGCTGAGCATTTCTGCTTGCCCCGAACTCAAAGTGGAAGGGAACTCAGAAAATACTATTTGCAAGGTGTTTCACTTCTTGGGAGAGCCCAAATGTGAATGTATTCAATGCTCCAGGTTTTTTAAACCTACGATGCTACTATTTGGACTGCCAGGACACTGCTTTTAGTTGCTGGCTTGATACTCCTAGAAGGCTGAAAAGTGATGCTGGGTGGATTCTTTCAGGTTGTTACATGCTTTATTTCTGTGTTTAATGAGGCAACCAAGTTCTCTTGGGAAGACTGTCCACAGATGTGCTTGCTAGAGCTACAGCCAGCAGATAATAGTATGAGGGAAAGACTCACAAGGTAGGATAGAGAAGGGGCAAAGTAGGAAGCATTGTGGGTATTTAGAGGAACATGGCAGCCATAAAGAATTACTTTGCATCTGTACCTTAAAGCAGCAAAAATACAGGTCGTGCAAAATGTAAAAGTAACAGTTGTTTGAGTTTCCTAGGATAGTATCTTGCCAGCTGTTTCCAACATCTGCACATTCCTTAACAGCTGGCCATTTAAAACCTTGGGTTTGTGTTTTTTAACTATTTCCAGAAATAAGTGGAAAAACAAGTGTTCTTTTTTTTTCTATAAAAGATCTAATTTTGAGCTCCATTGAGGACAGCCTGTAAGTGCATATGAATATTCAGTTGATCCTGCTAGGTAATGCACTGCTAAAGTTCATCATCACATCAAAAAAGGACCACAGAGGAACAACGGGGGGTAGATGAGCCCCCAAAATACCCTGCCCTGGCTACTCCCGGGTTCATCACTGGTGCCATTAGCTGGTCAAAGGAAAATCTCCCCACACATGAAGGAGCTAAGGGGAAAAACAACATGAGAGAGGCACCAAGGATCGGGTCAGAGACACAAGCCCCTGCCTGGGGACCCACAGGGCTGTCCCAGGACAGCATCAGCCCCGTGGGCCTGGGGGCACCCATGCAGTGGGGCAACAGGAGACAATCACCTCACAGACTAAAAGTGGTTTTGGGTGTATTGGAAACATTATGGAATGCAGAAAAAGAGCATCTGGAGATTCCACAAGGCTTACTATGGGATGTTTAGGGGAGAAAGCAGTGGCAGGGAAAGGAATAGGTCTAAATAATCTGGGAAGAAACAAGAATGGGAAAATAGAGGGATAAGGAGAAAGATATGTCTGTGTTACTGCATGATTCACACTCTGTGTATTTCTGTTGTGTGCAGAGGATTCTGTACAAGCAGCTGGTTTGAGACTGGTAACCTCAAGGATCATCTGCCCGCTCCAAGCAGCCAGGGAGACTGGGATCCGGCAGATTTGAATCCACACTCTACATGTGCATATATACTTAAATACAGATACAGGTGCACGTGCACCTACATTTAAATGAATAAACAAATAAATACAGACTTTCATTAAAAACTGCCAAAAGAGAACAACAGGACAAGGATGTGAGTGAGAATGTGTCTGTCTGTATCTGTGTGGCCAGCCATGTATATATGGATTTACAAGTTGCACACTTATGCTCTAAGTGCCTACTGGGAATACACTCTCACCTTCACTACTGGCTGGATTTGGGAGCACCTCTTTTGGGCCACTGGATTTGGCAACCCCCTAAAATATACTTTGGGGCCCTCCTAAATTTCTCTTTAAAATATTACATAGTCCACACTAGTGATCTCTCACATATTATTCAGTGCATTTTGCCTGCCATATATTCAGTCTATTTTTATCTGTCTTAAAAGAGAAAGCCCAAACTGATTCTGTATTTAAGATAGGTTTTAACAGTACACAGCAAACCAGGAAGTCATTCTTTTTGCAAGTTCTAGTTCTTTTCACATATACCAGTAAAATGCTTGTCATATTTTGTCAGAGCATGGTTTTTTTTCACTTGTATTTGGCCTTAGACTTAGTATAATACCTAATCCTTTGCAGACAAACTTCTGCTTTGGCAAGAGTTTCCTGGTTTGTATTTTTGCAAATAGTTTTACCAAAATTAAGGATATGAACCGATCTAGAACAAGAAACAGTCACCTTTTTCAGACCATTTCTCACATTTGTCAAAACTTACCACTTACTGTATCCCGCAATGTAGAATCATAGAATAGTTTGGGTTGGAAAGGACCTCAAGATCATCAATTTGCAACCCCACTGCCATGGGCAGGGACACCTAACACTAAACCATGTCACCCAAGGCTCTGTCCAACCTGGCCTTGAACACTGCCAGGGATGGAGCATTCACCACTTCTTTGGGGAGCCCATTCCAGTGCCTCACCACCCTCACAGTAAAGAACTTCTTCCCTGTATCTAACCTGAACCTCCCCTGTTTCAGTTTGAGCCCATCACCCCTTGCCCTGACATCTCCATGTCCTCAGCATAATGACAGTCCTTCCCACACTCATAATTAATCAAAATAATCTCAGTTCCAGCACTCAGGACATTAATGGCAGCACTGAGCTCTACCTAGCACAGATGTCTCAAAAACATGTAGTATTTGATATTACCATCCACTTGTCAGTGCAACTTTGTCACATAGTATGGGAAGATGTTTGCCTTCCCTTAGAGTAACTTCATTTAGCTCACATTTCTCCATCTTACTGATGGGATTGTCATACACTTACAAAGCTCCACTAAAGACAAGTGTTGAAGGCTTTTCCCCCTTCATAGTGTTCCTTATCTTGCTACACAATGAAAGTACATTGGTTTGTTCTTGACAAATCCATCTCCTTGTCATCCCGTGTACTTAGACATTGTCTACTCAGTGCTGTTCTCTTGGATTTTTGCTACAGACTGAATTTTTCTTTTATATATATATTTCTCCTTTATAAAGGTAGGCTGCATGCTTTTTCTTTTAGTCTCCTTTTCTAACACAAAATCTTGAAGATCTGAGATAACATCAGCCAATGACATTAATTACCTAGGAAGAAATTTAACACATCCAGCCAATATGAAAAAAGTTTAACTTATTTGACTAGTCTAATGCCTTTTCCTATTATAATCTGAGAGTTTGGTTTGAACTATTGGTATTTATTGGACTAACCACTGCCTACAGCTGATTTGTTTTTTGAAGACTGATGACACATAAGAAGGCAACTCTCTACTGACAGTATCCACTGACAAATTTTGCATACTACTGAGCCTACTGAGCATTTCTGTTGCTCTTTCTTACTGATGGTGCATTCACAGTTAGTTCTGGTTTTCCCTATGATATCTTTTGGCAAATGAGCTCATTTTATCTCTGGGACTTTCACATATACTCAAGTTACAAGGAGCCACATTGCCAAGTGGTATCAATACTTTTTCTCCAATAGCTGAGTTTCATCAGTCTCCCAAAGCCAGATTGCGTCTTTACTATTCTTTCTGCTGTGCCTAGTAATGTAACCACAAGTTTTTGATTGGGCCTCCCTTAGTGGCATTATATTACTTATAATTATTAGGTTATTCATCCAGGAATGGAACAGCAGAATTAGTTGAAGGAATACTCTTTTACTGGCACTTTCTATTCCTATATTAGAAATCAATACCAACATACACAAAGTGATAATATGGTTTCGATTATGATACTTCATCTGAAAAATGGTAAGAGTTTCTTGCAATGACTGACACATTTCAAGAGTATTAAATTTTCTTAGTGATGTTATCATCCTTATGGACCAAATAGAAGGTATGAGCCCATCGCCAGGCAGGAACATGCAAATCTCTCTTTTGCCTGTATTTGTGCTGGAATTAATTAGATTCATGGATAGTTTGTCAAAAGGAAAGTCTCTTCAGGGCTGAGCTCATAGGAAGATGGGATGTGATGTGTCTAATCACCTCCCTGAAGAATGAATTTCACTGAGGAGTGAATTCATCATCAAGCAGCAGCAGCAGAATATAGACACTGTTATTATCCGAGATACTTGATGCTCAAAACTCCACTCCTGTATCATGTGACCCTCCAAGTACTACCTGTCTCTACCTTTGCCTTCAGTTGCAGGGAAGAAAAACTGGTACCTGAGAGCTTATATTTTGGAAAAGAACTTTGCAGGGAGAGTATGGCACTTGGGATTCTGTTCCTTTTTAGTAGTCATAATTTGCACAGTAAATAGAACTGTAAAATCCTAGGCCATGACCAGGAATTTGAGGTGTTATAATGATAAAATAAAAACCACGAAGCAAGCTGTCAGGCAATCTGTAAGCTTAGCTTGCTAAGATACAGCTAGCAATGAGATTTAAAAGTGTGCAGAACATAAAACCAGCCAAATCAGGTCAGATCAAATAACCATCTAATACGAATGCTTAAAGGATGGCAAGTAGGCTGTGACACTTCCTCAAAAACCTCTCCCAAACTCCAGCAATTTGCAGCTCATAGACTCCCTGAGCTAGAGCTCGTATTTTTGTGTTTATTAGTCCTTGGTGAATGATGATTATTACAGTAATTTGAGATATTATTCTTGTTCTATTTTTACTGTACTATTATTAATAATAGATGTTCATTCTTCCTGACCCAGCAAAAGAGGTTCTGTAAAACTATAGAAATGACTATATATTATGAAAAATAACATCCGCATAATCATTTCCATCTTATTTTGTTCCTTAGCAGAACTTGGATTAAGTCCATCATTCCATAGAGAACGGTGTTCAGAAAGAGAGAGTGATATGCCCCTGACTGAGTTTTTCAGCATATTCCTCTGGCACTCAGCACAATAACATCCAATTCAGATTTTGTAATACTTTTGTGCTAATAAATCATGGCCCACATCCTTTTCACTCCATCAGGGACTCTTGCAAAAACCAATCACAAAAATAGATCAGAAAGCCATCTTTTTTTTTCCTCCTGTAATCATTTGACAAAAGAGAACATTTCAGATTGATTCAAAATTGTTCTTAGAAACCATATTTTGTCTGAGAACCTGATGCATTTTCACATAAAATTGATTCTCTCCCAAAAGAATAATGAAAAGTCAGTCATTGTTCATGCAAAAAGTGTTGACTATTTTCAGCGCTACCATAAATGCCTCAGGTTATCTGGGAAGAGAAAGGATTTTCACTTTCTCTCTTGTCATTGCACAGGGCCTGGAGAACCTAAACCTTCATGTCCTTCCCCAGAACTCACTACATGATCGGAAGGGCTAAAATACCACCAAACACACAATATATCACACCATGCAGATAAAATGTGAACAATACGGGCAATGAGCACCACAAAATCATAGAATCATAGAATAGTTAGGGTTCGAAAGGACCTTAAGATCATCCAGTTCCAACCCCCTGCATGGGCAGGCACACCTCGCACTAAATCATGCCATCCAAGGTTCTGTCCAGCACAGTATTTAACACAGCCAGGGATGGGGCATTCACCACTTCCTTGGGCAATAATTAATTTTAACAGAAGGAGCACCACCCATATGAAGACAGGCTGAGAAAGTTGGGGCTGTTCAGCCTGGAGAAGAGAAGCTGCATGGAGACCTCAGAGCAGCTTCCAGTATCTGAAGGGGGCCTATAGGGATGCTGAGGAGGGGCTATTCATTAGGGACTGTAGTGATAGGACAAGGGGTAACGGGTTAAAACTTAAACAGGGGAAGTTCAGGTTAGATATAAGGAGGAAGTTCTTTACTGTAAGAGTGGTGAGGCACTGGAATGGGTTGCCCAGGGAAGCTGTGAATGCTCCATCCCTGTTTGTGTTTAAGGCCAGGTTGGACAGCGTGTTGGGTGACATGGTGTAGTGTGAGGTGACCCTGCCCATGGCAGGGGGGTTGGAAATTGATGATCTTAAGGTCTTTTCCAACCAAAACTATTCTATGATTCTAAGTACCCACTATCAAAGGTATCCAAGAGCCCAAGTCAATCTTTCCTGAACCCCACTAGCATTTACAAATGTAGAAAATCCCATAGCTGATTTATCTCCAATACTGTTACAGAATTCCAGCTCATCCTGTCATATTTACCTGTGTGGCATAGATTTTTAATATCCTATTCGCTAGTTTATAGAAATGAAGGACTGGTTTTTAGTCTGACATTTTTCCGTTTCTCATCCCTGGATGTTTTTTATTTTTGAAATGTTTTGGAGACAGTGTGCTCCAGTAGCTGGTCCCAAAGGAATGTGTTCCTGATGTAGTTCCCAATAGCTGTGACACTTCACAGCAAGTCAGGCTGAGAGCATGGCATTCATGCTTTACTGTCTCTTAGACTTTTGTTTCTTCTGCTTAATTTTCACCCTTTCTCTCAGCTCATGCCAAAATAATTTGCTGTCATTCTCAGCAGTGAGCAGACAAGCAAGAGTAAAAAAGGACTGGGTGCAGAAAGCTGAAAAGCAGCAGGAAGGGATGCAATTAAATAGGATTCTGTGACAAGCAGTAAGTGAGCATCCAACAGGAGTCAACCAAGAAGGAACACTCATTTTCCGAGACTGCATCTTGTCTCTTTAGACAAGGAGATGTCATTCCACATTTATAGAAAATGTTGAAGGTACCCACCACACCACACGCTTTTGAGCCTTAAAGTCAGTATGAGAAAGAACTAGAAGAGGGAAGGAGCGTGTGTGCATTTCCACCATCCCACCAGCTTAGCACCATTCATTTTCTTGGGAATATCCCGTTTCCCATATGGTGCTTCTGCTTCACTCTGGCATTGTTATGCTGGGGAGGAAAGGAATTCTGTCTATCTAAACCCAGGTGCCCAACTTAGTGCATGGATTAGGTGTTTCTGTGACAGGCATTGCTCATCATTTGCCCAGCTCATTGGTCAGAGCATTCCCCCAAGACTTGCTCAGCCAGGCAAGGGTGAAGGCACTGCTCATCCCTCCCATGGTCGTCATAGAATCATAGAATAGTTAGGGTTGGAAAGGACCTTAGGATCATCTAGTTCCAACCCCTCTGCCATGGGCAGGGACACCTCACCAAACCCTCCCCACCATCCCTATATATATATATCAGTTCATGTGGTCTGGGAAGAGCTTACTGCCAAAATGAAGTTGTGTGATGGGTGGCTAAGAGCCTTTACGGGCGCTCATGTCCCATCTATGGGAGGAGGATGGGTACCACTTTGTGCTGGACATGGCTATGTTTTAAGAAAGGGCCAAAATACTGCATGGTAGTATGAGAAGTAAGGGAAAAACAAGTGAAAGTAGGAACACTTCAGAACATCAAGGCCAGAGGAGGAGGTAGAACTGGTGGAATGGAGAGGCAGATTTAACTCACCTTAGCCATGAACAACTGCCAGCTCTGCTCCTAACTGTCCACTCTCCCTCAAAAGGTGTAGAGGGAAATGAGAAAGGCCAAGATAAAGGCTGGAACAAGGCACAGAGCATCCCTGGCTTCTCCTCATAAAGGCCAGCCTGCAGCCCTCACTGCCAACACCATGGCACAGGTCTTGCAATGAAGACAGCCGCAGTGATCTCTGAGTGACACTTCACTGGGAGAACACTGAGCTAAGAAAGGCCAGAACCTGAATTTCATTCCCTACACCTAAATAGTGTTTAATGTCTACCCACTGTTAACTACATTAACTGTCAAGGCAATTCGAAGTCAAAAGGAAGGCTCTATTAAGCGAAATATGTTAACCACTCAGCTGCACGCTCATCTACCCCAAAAAATCTTCTCACCTAGATGCGCTTTATATTGATTTGTACAGCAAATTTTACCTTGTATTTCTAAAAGTTGTCTCACCATGCTGCTTCTGTGGGGATAAGCCATGACTGAGTTAAACTTTTACAGCTTTTGTATGCAAGCAGACTCCAACTATCCACCTTCCTACACCTGAGCCAGCAAACACAAACTGCCACATGCTGTGAGGTCAATGCTAGGAAATGTCAAGTAAAAGGCCATGAAGAAACACCTGTTCTCTGTATGATAACAAGCATAGAAGCTGCCAGTAGTGAATAAGGAATGACAGAGGCTGAATTTTCTCCTGTGGATAGCCATTGACTGTAATATGCATCTTAAGAATTGGGCTAGATTTCCAACATCACAGATTTGTCTGGGTGTCACAAGCTACATTCCTTGCCCAACAGAGTTTTGTGATGGCAGCAACTACCAAACAAAGGAAGGCTTACCTGTGCTAGTCTCATTGTGCTGTCACCAGAGCATGGGTTGTTTATTCCACTGGTTCAAAGCACAGTTGGTTTGCACAGCTGCATCCTGTTATCAGAGCTCTCTGTCAGTCCATCACACTCAAAGAATTCTCTTAGGTGTTGAGATTATCATAGGTATGGGCTTTTGAAGAAGGGAGAATTCACTCTTAGTTAGAGCTGCAATTTGGGCTGACCTGCCTTCCTCCCTCCTCAGGCAATTCATACACTCTCTACTACATGCACTCCATGAGAAGACCCAGTTAATTATTCATGGAGAACTGAGACCTTTAAACTCTATTGATTTCTTGTGTCTGGATCATGACTGTATCTGGTAAATTCATTCCTATTTGATGGCATTAAGTATTTTGAATAATTAATATGGTAATTTATCCCAGGCTGAGGAGTAAATGTTACCTTCTGCTGGGATGAGTGTTGGGAGGGGAATACACTTTAGGGCACTTTTCCCAATTCTTTTAATGTCAACATGGTACTTAAAGTAAGTGCCTGTCTGACAGCTATTGCTTCTATGAGACTCCAGCACAATTGGGACAACAAGCACTACCCCTGCACAAGCATTCGTTCTTACAGTGTGCTTTTAAATTGACTGAAAAACAATCAAAATGTTTAAGTGATACCAAATGCAGGGAAAAAAAGAAAAATAAAATCTAATTGATCATGGTCTTCTTGAATGCATAGAGAATCTTCTGTGAGTTCTTCAGGAGTAGAACTGAATGCCAGGATTCAAACTCTGCTAAGAACACTATTTTACAGTACACTCCTGGAAACTTAATACCTTTTGGATTGAATAGATCTAATGACTTCTGGACCTTCCTGTCCAACTCAGAGGAAAGTAATCCCTTCCCTAATGGATATCAGCATTAGAAAATACTTGGCTTTTCTCATTATTTCCATTATAATGCATCTAATAATCAGAACCATTCAGTACTTATTATTTTACTTTCTATCCCATTATTTTCTAGATTGATATTTATATCCTTCAGGTACTCATATGATAATCCCCAGACCCTGAAGTCATTAGTAAATTGAACTGTTACACAAAAAAATCAAACATTTTAAATCAAAATAACTCTTCCTTTGATTTGCCTCCAGTGCAAAGACTCTTTTGCCTTGTGAGTTCATGACAATACCAAGCATTTAAACACTGGAATAAAAATTGTGAGGGCAAAGGGGAGCTGCTGAATCATTTTTCATTAGAAAGCCAAGTTAAAGAATCACGATACCTCCTAAACACCAGGCTGAAATACCAGCGGTGGTTATATACAAGACAAAACCTAACTGTGGGATGCATTTCCCATCGTTTCATGACTTCCCTTTGTAGGGTTGGCTTCTGCTAGAGTTTGGGTTTTTTGGATTGACCTTTTTTTTGTCTAAGCTGATCTCCTCTTCACTATTTTTAATAGCGCTTGAGCCTATCTTTTCTTTTTTCTAATCTTTCTTCTTTAGTGCTGTGTATAGTTTTTGAGTGCAGAAATAAGAACCAAAGAGACCACTTATTCTTGCAAAACCATAGAGGTGGAGGTGATTTAATCTTCCCTACTTATTTGATATGTTCTTCCACATAGGGTTTGAGCTATACTTTATCCTGAGGTTAGACAGCAATACTTCAAGACCTACTATAGAGCTTTGATGTCTGCCAGTGCCTGTAGAGTCGTTTCAGCTCTGCAGCATGGCTTCACTACAGCTAGATCTAGCATATAAGCTTCAGCTAAATGGTCATCTTGTTGAGCGGGAGCTAGCTACCTCGGACTCAAAACCAGTACAATTGTGGATTGCAGGCAACAGTTCAAATTTGTATTTCTTTTGTCCTTGCTGTATTGTTAAAACCTCACTACATTCCAGCTCATGCAAACCTCCATTCTGTCACTACTCTTACCATCTCCAGGAGCATAGAGGTTCAATCAGTGACAAAAGTCCACAGCAGGTTTGGGCAGTTCTGAAGGCATCCTTCCAACATACCTTCCAGCATGGTTTCTTTGATGCAGGATGCCCATTTCTCTCCTGGAATGCCAGTTTTTAGCTTCAGAGATGAATTCTGATGTATAAACAGTTGAGCTGTCATTTATTAGCTAAAATGTCCTGGGGCTCCTATTAGAAGATAAAAATTGTGAAAGACATCTATTTGGCTGTTTGCCCACAGAGCATCTAATATCTACTACTATCTTAAATAATTCATTAGTGCTCAGTGTGCCTAATACCTCTGCTGAGTGTGCCCATTAAATGAGGTTAAATGAGATTCCTGCTGATTTCTTGTACTTTTGTTGGTTTAAACTCTGATAAATATATGGTTTACCAGACGAAAATAACATTAGGGAACAAATGCCTTTTAGTCAGTGAAATTAGTAAGAGGCATTTTCCTCTCTCTGTAACAGCAAAGATAGTCTTTCCTATTTAACCTTCTGCGTTTCTTTGAAGTACAGATGCTGAATTTGTACGAGGAACTGGTCCTTAAGGACCAAGCTGTGAGTATCAGCTCAATGGCTTCAAAATCAGATTAAAAGACAGCTCCTGGTGGTATACAGTTCTGTGTGTGCATATTTGTTTGTGTGCTGCTAAACAGCTAAATAAAATAAATGTCTTAAATCATAAGAAAATAGCCATTTCAAATAAATACCCACCTACCTTCAATTTAAGAGGAACTCTCCCACTGGGTGTTTGGATATGTGTACATGACTATCCAAGCATATTCAGCCTATAGTTTGTAGCTGTTCAGAAGCATAGCTTTGCAGATGATGAAAGTGTGAAATACTCCCCGTCTCTTAACTTATGCCCCTTCTTGATGTCCTTAGAGCTTTCCTAATATGCAACATGATTCCTGCACAGGAAATTTATTAGCCCAGCATCTTCTTTCTGTCTTCCCACCTGTTGCTCGTAATTAAATCTGATACCAGAAGAAAGGAAAAGGTCACTAGGAAGATCAAGAAGCACCGTGTATGGGGATAATAAAGAGTAATATATTCTGGAAAAGAATTCTGTAGATTTTCAGATCCAAACTCCTATTAAAGCATATCTAAATTACACACTCTGTCCACATCTTCCCATAGCTCTTTCAATTGGCAATTCAACATCTAAGCAGGTGTGCATCTTTCACACATGAAGCTACCACCACTTCCAATTCACCTGAAGCCACAGAGGAGCTTTCCAGGAGGGAGAAGCTGGAGCAGTTGTTCCATATAGTGCCAGAGACCACGTTTGTACAGACTCCTTCAATCCAACATTATCTTAATGAGAAATTCAAACCCCTCCACAACACTGACTGCCAAAGTCCCTGCTAATAAATCCTGAGAACTGTGCTTCCACTTAGCAGTTATATATGTGCTTCCCAGTAGTGTCTGGATAAGAGATCTGATACTATCTAATGAGGAATTATCTCAAGTTAAAAAGAGTGGGCACTCCTTAATCAGAAATCAGCCAAACAGGAGCAGCTGGCATGATCTGTTAGGAGCATTAGACTCTATAAGCAAGTCTATAAGTTGTTATTTAACTTTATCTGCCAGAAGCAAGCAACTGCTGTGCTACCTGTTAAAGCTTTTCCTAGGTGGTCTTGTTGCCATTCTGTGTCTTATAAGATACACAACAGATCCATAAAAGCACCTTCTGTGTCACAGACTATTGAAAGACAGCATCCAAGCTGAATTGTGAATGTCAAAGCAGGGATATCTTTGGTGTGTTACTACATTATATATTTTGAGGTTGACCCTGTTCAAATACGTACAGAACCAAATAATCTCCTACAAAAGTGGTCTTGATGTAATTGCCCACAAACAAGTATCTCATGTTGCTGAAGATACATTAAGGTATCAGAAACATCAGCATAAGACTGACAGTCAGTAAAACAAGACTTAAAGGTACCTGGACGTTTCTGATCAAGAATGAGGAGCCAGGTAGAAAGCCTAGAATTTGGTGTCTTATTATGGCACTGAATAGCACTCCACTCAAAACTGCAGTATTACTGCTTACTGCTTTCCTTGTTGGCAGGTCTAGTAGAAATACTATAAGATATATATTATAAGCTATATACTATAAGGTGGTTCTGGGAAATAAAAGTTAAGTTACATTGGGAAAACACTGCTTTTAAAGACAAGCTGTAGTAGTTTCACTAAGTAGTTCCATCATACTTTAGTTCAAAACTGAATTATAAATATTTAGATATGTGTAGCTGTGGCAATTTAGGGGATGTCTCTATACACAGTTATAAGATTGTAACAGGAACAAGAAAGCTCTGTATCATAGAAATACGAGTATTTACATAACACATTCCTGAGTATTATATCCATTATAAGTACACACACACACACACACACATATATATGGTATCTATATTTCTTGTCCATAATCTGTGAACTACAACAGTTTCAATAATTCCACAATCAGGCAGGAATATTCTATGTTTCTGTGACAGCTGAAGCATAAGAAAACAGTTTAAGCAAGTTTTATCTGGACATATTTTAAGTAGAACATTATTTGAGAAGATAAGCAAAAAGCCTGAATGTGTCATCATGTAAAGAGAGCATTTAGCAAACTTAAATACCTTTTTACCTAATGCGATTCTTGTCTAAACAGAGAAGTCAAAAAATGAGACACGCTGTGACTACAGGTATATATGTGAGGTATATAATGCCTCATAGCCTTCTTGAATTAACTGTACTATGTATCATCCCAGTTTTATAGTAACCAGGGAAAATATTTCTAGTCCTCTGAGACCTAAATGCATTCTACATCCAAGAACAAGAACATGAAGAGACATTCCTTTATTGCTGTTTCAAAATATATATAAAAAAAACCTAACTAATTTTGTCCCAATCTTAACATTTGCTTGTTACTTGAACTGTGAAAATCCAATAAGTGATTAACTTTTTTTTTGTCATAAATAGGCTTTTTCTAGCCAAACAACAGCCCCATTTACTGGAGCCTGACTGCAGTACTTCTGGTTAAAAATTGCCAAAAATAGGGGTTGGATAAAAGAAATAATTTCACCTCCACTTTACAGGTGATAAAACTGAGGATATGAGAGACTGATTATAACAACAAAATCTAAGGTGGGACTGAGCTATGATCACTTGAATTCCCATTCACTGCTTCACTGGTTAAAAGATAAATAAAATCTCTTTCAGGAAGTCATTTTCTTGAAACTTATTTAGCACTGAGATTAACCAAAATTATTTTATTTTTAAATGCTATTAATATGATTGAAATCTCCATAGTATGAATGTCAGGATTTTAAATATATCTTTACAAGAATATTTTAAAGCTATAATTCCTTTGACTGGTATCTAACCATGCAGCATTTTTCATGTCTCATAAAAAATAATTTCACTCAAAAATCTGTGTTTGCCAGCAGCATTTAAATTAGATGCAAACCAGCATTTATGAACACATCTAAATAAAGTGAACTCTTCAGTTCTTTTGCTCCTGTGTGGGAATAAACAGGCTAATTCATACCCCTTGAAAAAGCAATTTTTAAGCAAAATGCTGATCCTAACACTATATTTGCAGAAACTCAACTGTTTATCTGCTTCCCCCACGGAGAGCACACGGGGCATATGTAGGACACAGTCAGTGTCTGGAATTAGCAAAGCCATTTTCGAACTGCATATAAATGTACCATTTGCACATAGTTCTCTGTGATAATAGCCAAATTAGAGAAGGTGATAGCACCATCATGGTTTTTTTCACCTTGGTGTTTATGGAAGTGATTACTTTATCCTGTTCTTGTACTTCTTAGAACAGAAATGAAATCAAAACCAAGCCATCTTAAGATACATTAGAAATAAATGGTCAAAACTCTCCAATTCAGTACATAGTAGAGTTATGGCAAGTTTCTTTTTTCAAGAAGTACAAGGAATATTTTGCTGACCCCTACTCTAGTTTAAAACCCCTATTAAGTTACTTAACCACATGGATGTCAGTGGATCTAAGTGTTTGCTGAACTGCTACCACATAAGCTCTTCCTTAACTTCAAATACACTGATGTGGCTTCATGCATGCTAAAATGTGATCACATCATTGCTTTAGAACATTGGAGTCTAAAATGCAATGAGAACCTGGCCCAAGGAGACCAGACGGACTCAGTGCAGGGAAATAAGTAGGATAACAGCTTGACTTACCAGCTCAAAGAATAGCTGTTAACACATTTCAGAGAGAACCGAGCAATTCTAAAGGCAGTGAAACCCTTTGTCAGCTTCCTGCTTAGTCCATAATTGATCTGTGAAGGCTTTTACAAAGTGCCATTAGGGGAAAGAGACAAATGGGTTCAGAATTTCAATGGTGCTCAGTGGTCTCTTGTTGAAATTCAGCCGAAACTTTCTTAGAAAGAGAAACAACATCCTTCCATGATTGGCATTTTTCAGATCAAGATGGAAATATAGCAGCAGCACTGCCTCTCCCTCTTCACTCCCCACCTTTGGCCATGACCAAAGATCTCAAATGGAGCCCAAATCATCAGCTGCTCAGTTTCTCAAGGGACCAGGTGTAGGAGCAAGGGTGGGCTGTGATTATTGTCTGTAAAACTTCATGAAGCTTTCACTTTCTGGCAGCAGCTCAGTTCCTTGGAGTGAATGGGTATCAATACTCACAGAAGTCAATTACAATTTCTTCTCTTACTGAGTCTTGAAGAAACTGAGCCGCTGCTGAGAATAATGCTGCACAGACACAGATGAACCAACGTTTTGAGAAGCACTGCCATAGCGTTAATCACTGTCATTTGCCAGCAGAAACAATCAGCTGAGTGCAATCACTTCTTGATTGCTGAAGATGTTTTCCTTTGCTTAGAGTACTAAGGTCTGATTCTTTTTCAGCAGAAATATCTGTTGCAGCTGCCATTGAAAGCCACAAGTGACGGCAGGAAGCAGACAGATATTTGTGATATTTTGATGTTTCTGTTTACAAACATAAGCCCGGGAAGATGGTAAAATATGTGTTTATTGCAGAATACAGTCATATATATATTAATATTTAATATATGTAGTCATATCTATGTATATTTCTCCTCTGCTTGGATCTATAATACCATGAGAAGACCAGTTACCTCTCACAAAAGATCTGTCTTAATTGCTTCCAAGTAATTCTTCCAAAACATAGTTTCTAAGTTTTCACCACCTGTCTGGAGCAGAGATAAGGCTGCAAAAGAGATAAGTGTCCCCTGAAATGAGACTTCCCCTTTCTGCTCTATTTCACTCAGTCGTGACTGCTAAAGCAATTCTGCACTGTGGGCAAGCAATGACTTTATGGGGTGTTTTATCATGAATCTTCACCTGGCAACTATTAATCTTAAATCACTCTTTTATCAAGTGTTTATTCTTTTATTCCCCTCAGGCTTTGTGATATCAATATCAGGCCTGTCACAAACAATGACAAATGGCATCTTCTCCATTGCTGAAAATAAAAATGCCCAAGAGGGAGTAACTCAGGAGGAATTCAAAGAGAGAACACTTGATCTAGGAGTAAGAGTGAAAATGTCCACCAGAAGGCATTATAGTGCCAAACCCATGTAGATATGTCTGTGCAAAGAAGAGCAGAGCAAATATGTTATGCTGCCCTTAGAGGTGGTAGGTACGACATATCAGGAAACATTCAAGATCAGATTGGACAAGGCTCTGAACAACCTGATCTGGTTGAAAATGTCCCTGCTTATTGCAGGTGAGTTGGTCTAGATGAACTTTAAACTTTCAACCCAAACCATTCTATGGTTCTATGATTTTATAAACATGGTCAAACAGCTGTATAGGGCTGAACTAGCTGCAAAACAACCACTCCACAGCCAGACAATGCCCATCAGCTGCACATGGTCACTCACTAAGTGTGTGCTTCAGTACATGCCGAAGGAGAATCAGATGTTTGCTTTGCTGAATGCTCCAGTGGTCTATTTAAAGAAATAGAGAAACAAACATGAAATTATTGCATCTCTGAGACACATCTCAGGTTGCAGGAAGTCATCACTAGCACCTGAAAGTCAATACATTACAACTGAGACATTGATTGATTCCAGTCCTTACCAGTATTTTCATCTCCATCATAAAAATTAACTTCCTACAGAGACTGCAATTACAAAAACATGAAGCTTGAGCTGTCTGTCAATGAGTCCCTCAAATGACCTACAAAATTAGGTGTTCTTCTGCTTCCTTTATCTGAGATGCAAAGCCAATAACTGAGATAATAAGTGGGATGCATTTGTTTCTCACTTGAGATCTCTATTAGTCAAACAAGAGTGTGATTCAGGATGGTTTATTTTCATTACCACAAGTTTAAGCTGGTGTATATCCTGGACAAAATATCATTTATTGAGAAAGAAATTATATTTATCTGTTTTTCTATTAGTTAATGAAAGTGAGTACAGACTGAAACTATAAAGTGAAAGAAACCATAGCATAGTATTAGAGATATAATATAATTAAATACCAATAAAAGACTTGCAATGGATATCGATCTCTTTGGGAACTTGTGATCACATAACAGCAATTAAAGAAGTGGGATTTGAAGCTGGATGGGTGATAATGAGACACAGAAATGCTGGCAATCTCACTGGCATGATTAAAGGACATATGAATAGAGAATTAGAATTATCTTTACCTTTTTCTAATTCTTTCATATGTCTTAAGGAAAGAAGACTTTGAATATCTGTTTTATGTATCAGAAGTATTTGTTTGCATGTCTCTCCCTTTTTAACCATTAGTCAATTTAAAAAAAAACCACAACAAAACAACCAAATTGGGAGAAATTCAAAATAACTTATTTTTTCATTAAAAAGTTATTACAAAAGGGTAGCTAAGAGAACGGAGAACTTAAACGTGCCCCAAACTGAGGGAAAAATCAGAATGTGAGCACATATCTTCTGAGAGCTCAGAGAAGTCATATAAGTATTTCTATATGTGGCTATTATTTTGAATATTCATAGAATATTCAAATCGTATAAAGAATTGTATAATAGTTTGGGTTAGAAGGGACCTTCAAAGCTCATTTAGTCCAATCTCCCAGCAATGAGCAGGGAGATCTTTAACTGGATCAGACTGCACAGAACCTAAACCCATAGGAAAGGAAGTTTCATGAGCTTCAGTGTTTACAGAATAATTTGTGCACCTAGTCTGTTCTTATGAGCAAGACTTTAAAAGAAGCATCTCTTCCTGCCTCTTTCTCTTAAAGATCATCTCACCCTTCTGGACCTCTCTCCTTGTCTGAGCTTTCTTGATTAGTCAAAGTCAACTTTACCACTTAGCATTTTCAATCTGTTCTTATTTTTCTCAGGGATGAGTCCTAACTCCTGGTATCAAAGACTGTTCCTGCAATTTCCCTTTCATTTTAATTCTAACTAAGCAAATTATTTCTGAAAAATGAATGAGAGCAAAAAGAAAAATATATAAATACATCCACAGAAACCTTTGATATGCAACAAATGGAAGATGAATGACATTCCTTATCACATCCATTATATTTTCATTATGATGACAACATCTGAATCTCTAACAGCCCTGGACTGAAGTTCTTACATTAATCAAATGCTCTTTTCATTGTTTTTTTCTGGCACTTTTTCATTAAAATTGTTGAGTTGAGCTATAGTCCTATGAATGATTCCTCAACTAGCTCCTTTTTAGATACAAATACTATTTAGCCCTGAAATATGTGTATATCTCCAGGAATCTGCACATTTCAAAGCACGGACGAAATAAAAGTAATTATACCTAAGTTTTAAGAGAACGACTGTGACAGAGAATGATACCTGGTGTGTCTGACAGTGATTGTATGTTTCTTATTGTAATTGCTCTGATGTATGTATAAGCATTCTCTTTCCAGCATCTCACATCCTATTTTATAAATTCATCCTTATAAAAGCACAGGCTGCAGAGAAGAACTGATGAACTAAAGGGGAATGAAGGCACAGAACACACAGCTTGTACAAGAAACAAGACAACAAGAAATACATCTGGAAGTGAATCTAAGTCTTCTCATACATCATGCTGTTCCTTCAAAGAATGGGAAAACTGCACACTAATACTAACAAATACTAACAAAGTATTCAAGAAGCTCTTAGAGCAAATAATATTATAATGCTTATTTATATTACTGAGGAAATCTGTATTTTTTACACCGATATTTATCAATTCAAGTTTGCTACACCTAAAGACACCTTGCATCGATTCAGACCAGTAAAGTAATCTGTTTCCAGGTTTGGAAATAGCTGGACAAGCAAAGCAGAGTAAAAACAAGGGAAGCATTTTATTCAGCATTAGATTAATTCAATTTGGAGGAGACCTCTGGAAGTCTCTGGTCCAGAATTCTACACAAATGACAAGCAACTTCTGAGCTAGGTCAGGTTTTCCTTTCAAGAATGGAGGTCATACAGCATCTCTGAGAAACTTCTTTCAATACTTTATTGCAACTTCTTTATCCTTATACCCAACAGGAATATTTCTTGCTGTGCAGGATGTGTGTTGCCTCTTGTCTTTTCACTGTGGACTTCTGAGATGAATCTGATTCTGTCACTGGGGGATAAGCGATAGGGAGGGCTGAGTGAGTGGCCATGCAGACCTTAGCTGCCTATCAGGGCCAAACCACAGCAGCACTAATCTTTTATTAAAGCACAGGGTGACACAAGGAGGATTGTGTTCAGTTCTGGCGTCCTCAACATAGAAAGGACATGGAACTGTTGGAACAAGTCCAGAGGAGGCAACGAAGATGATCAGGGGCTGGAGCACCTCCTGTATGAAGCTAGGCTGAGCAAGCTGGGGCTGTTCAGCCTGGAGAAGAGAAGCTGCGCGGAGACATCATAGCAGCCTTCTAGTATTTAAAGGGTTATAGGGATGCTGGGGAGGGACTCTTCATTAGGGACTGTAGTGATAGGACAAGGGGACATGGGTTAAAACTGAAACAGGGGAAGTTTAGATTGGATATAAGGAAGAAGTTCTTTACTGTAAGGGTGGTGAGGCACTGGAATGGGTTGCCCAAGGAAGTTGTGAATGCTCCATCCCTGTCAGTGTTCAAGGCCAGATTGGACAGAGCCTTGGCTGACATGGTCTAGTGTGAGGCATCCCTGGCCATGGTAGAGGGGTTGGAACTGGGTGATCTGTGGATTCTGTGATTCTGTGATCTTGAGGTCCTTTCCAACCCTAATTATTCCATGATTCTAATATCCCACAAACCATTCTCAGTAATGATACTGGCCAGCATGTTTCCTCAGGGTTTGTTGAAAATAGACAGTAACTTTTCAGAGACTTTTCAGATGCATCTCTTAAACCTTCCTAATGAAAGTTTTTAGGTCCTTGTCCTGGGTTCAGCAGTAGCAGTCATGTTTCTGGGTTTAAACCACGACAGTCCTATTACTATTTACAGTAGCCACTGAGCATCTGCTCCAGTTGCCCCTGGAGTAGAATGGGGAGTCCTTTGTCATCCCTAACTGCTATCTACATTATTTAGCTGTTTTCCAAGTATTTCTTTATTTTTACAGTCAATTCCACCACTTTCCTTCATGAAGGATCCTTTAACACTGCTTAAATTTGTTTTGGTTTCTAGCATATGTAAGAATTACTCATACCTAACCTATAGTTCTTCTAATGAAATGTTTCACCATGTATTTTGTTTCCCTTACCATTTTTCCCTTTTCTAGCTTTTGATTATATTAATTGCTATACTGTTTTCCTCCTTCCATTTGTTTATAGATATATATTTCTATGTCTCTACAAATTTTCATCCTTGTATAGCTTACTTTCATTTTTCTGTCAGCACAGGCTGACTAATAATCAGTGTGGCCTTTCTTGAACTGCCATTTCCTGAGCATTTAGCAAAATGTACTTATGGTTTTTAATTCCATCTGTGTATTGCTTTTTATATTTCTAAAGCAGATAGATTGAAGCAAAGTAGACAGCGATTACCTCCTCCTGGCCAATAGGTCCAGAATAGATGTAGACACATTGACCTCCAGCAACACATTTTACCTTCTATGTATTGAAATGGTTTTGTGACAACCTGCTGTCTGTCTTTGTCTTTGGCTGAAATGTTTCAGAAATACTGCTGTTCACGCCTATACACGGAGATGGACAAATAAATAGAATTGGAAGGTGCTTTACCTTCAAAGAGAGTAAATAGATAACTCAATATCCTAGTGTCTTTATAGGCTCTCTTTATAGCTCCCAATATTAGGTATTGCAGGTGTTCAGTGGAACAACTTATATTTTTAATGTAGTTTTATTGTGATGCAAGAGCTCATAAATGCAGGAACAAACAGAACTTCCCTTTTCCTTTGGATTTTCACTGGTTTCTACCTCTTGATATGGCAGTATCAAGTAATAATATGAAAAAGAATAAAAAAAAAGGAGGGTTGTTGATTTTATGTATTGTTTCAAAAGGAGATGCACCACCTGAGTGAACTCACTTTGCATTTAATGCAATAAAACTGTGAAAGAAATTTTGTGAGACTTGCCATTTAACGCAGCATCATAATCATTGCCTATCACAAGGACCAGTGGTTACTTCCATTTGGTGACACAGGAATTAAAGGAATTACAGAAAAGGCTTCTCAGATCCTTTGGAAGCATCACAAAAGCATCACCATATGTCTATTACTGTGGCTTTATTAACAAAACCAGTGAAAATCATTTGGTCCCAATCCTGTTGCTCCTAAATTTTGATACAGGGACTTATTTTACTCCAGAGAGCACTTCAGCTTTTGGTGAAACCCCCATCTGATGGGCATGGGCCAAGGAGCCCATCAGTCAGTAGAAAATTTCCTGTTGAATGTACAGAGAAAGTCAATAAAGCTCAAACAGATCCATATATTTTATTATCGTTGAATCAAACTTCCTTAACCACTGAGAAGAAAATTTAACATATTATTAAAATTACGATAATGAAATAATTCCATATGAAGACAGCATTCCTCCCAATTCCTGTGAGTGAAAGCACAACCTTCCCAAATTTATATCAGCAGGACCATAGTATGTTAGAACTTCCAATCCCTGCCTCCCAGAACTAAGGCTGTTGTAAACACCTTAGTTCCTAATTCACTTTTTGGCCCATGGTGTGGATTAAATCAGGCTTGCAGCAATTGTCTTTGCTCCTAAAACTGAAGGGTTGCCTTATAGGCTCTTGAATGCACCAAAATGAATGTGTTCCCGAAGAAGAGCAATGAAGCTGGTGAAGGATATAGAGCACAAGGGTTATAAGGAGTGAGTGAAGGAACTGAGATTGTTCAGCCTGGACAGAAGGAGGCTCTGGGGGGACCTTATCTCTCTCTGCACTGCCTGAAAGTAGGTTGTAGTCAGGTGAGGGTTGGTCTCTTCTCTTAAGTAAAAAGTGACAGGACAAGAAGAAATGGCCTCAAGCTGCATCAAGGCAGGTTTAGATTGGATATTAGGAGCAATTTATTTCTCAAAGGGCTGTCAAGCGTTGGAACAGGCTGCCCAGGGGAGTGGTGGAGTCACCATCCTGGAGGTATTTAAAAGATGCACAGATGTGGTGCTTAGGGACATGGTTTAGCAGTGGTCTTGGCCGTGCTGGTTTTACTGTTGGACTCAATAATCTAAAAGATCTTTTCCAATTTAAATGATACTATGATTCTAAGATTGTCAGAAAAAATTTATCATGAACTCATAAATGGATGGGGCAGAGATCCCAAACATAAACCTTGCTTTGGACCCCTTTTTTGTCATGAAACCTGAAGGCTGGCTGTTTCCTGAAACCTTTTGAAGCAGCCACCAGCATTGCACCAGCAACACCCTAGTGCTCACCTTGGTCTCTTCCTCTGACAGATCCCAAGACCATTCTTGTACCTGAAATGCTTCAGCATTTAGAGAAATACCCAGTTCAGTTTTCCATAAGTGGACATATAAAGAATTGCAGGCAAATATGCTAGCTCTTGCTTCTGCAGGTCTAAACTTAACAAAACACAAGCTCAGTTCAACCTTTAAGAAATGAGACAGAAATGAGACAAAATGATTGCTCAGGAATCATTTTGAAACTGTTCTCTCCTCCTCACTCTACCTGTCAGGACGTTTTTCCCTTTTTCCTGAAAAGCTTCTTTAGCTTTTCCGTCTCCATTCTCTGCGGCTCTGAGAGCAACCTGTCCTATTTGTTCCCAGTTAACAGTAAACTGCAAATGGCCAGCAATTTTCCGTATAAGGTCTTTTAGGCCTGTTTTCTTATTTTTTTTCTGTAATTTAGTGATGTCAGCCCCCCCTGGGCAGGGAGAATGAACCAAGTATATCTGTAAGGAAGTATTTTTCCACCTTCTTTCTAAAGGAGAATACGCAGCTATTTTGCTTGTCAGTCCATGCTAATGATGTTTTACTCTGCTTATTCAGCAGAAAGATAGGGCTCATGAAGGTATCCAATATTAAAAAAGAATAATGAAAATGGATTATTGAACTCAATGAGAGACCCAGATTAAGGTCCTCAGAGTACTGTGAGATCTATCATCTCAACAGACACTGAAGAATCCATGCGACAGAGGTAGAAGCAGACCTCATAGTTCTTCTAAACATATAATTATGTTTTGAATTTCACTAGAGCACATTCCTTGAAGAAGAAAGGCTAGTCAGGCATGAGGGGTTTTAAGCTACCATTTTATGTATCTGGGTGTTGCTAACAGGCTTAATACCCTGATGTGTTTAAGTGGTCATTCACTGATCAAACGGACATAACAACCATTCTTATACTGCTATTGACTGATAATTCTTCTTATCCTCTCAGTCTCCATGGTGGTGCTGAGTTCTTGCTCTTGGGCAGAAGTGAGTTACATCTGATATTCCAGTTTAGGATGGTGGGTGCTTAAGGATCTCATGACATTTTCTCCCCTGCTTTCCTCAGTACTTTTGCTCAGGAACTATGATTAATCCTATGACAGTCTTGTCTATCTCTGCAAAATACGTACATAATATTTACCTGCATGGAACCATATTTGCCTCGATGGACTCTTTGTTTCTATCTGTGTGTAGGTAGAACATTGAATTCATTGCTTTTGTCTCATGGGGGAGATGCTTTCATGATGGTCCAGAAACAAAACCCAACTATAGAGCTGACCTTTGGGGGTGCAGGCTGTCAGCAAGCTGGGCTTGGGGAGGTTGCATATAGGTGTAAACCTGCAGTGGTTTATTAGGTCAGATGCGGCACCATACAATGATGGTGTCACTGTGCTTTCCTCAGATTTGGCCACCAAGACAGTGCTGGGTAATGGTTGGACTTGATCTTAAAGGCCTTTTCCAACCTGGTTGATTCTATGATTTCTAAATACCTATAATAGCACAAAGAAATGGTCATCTCTGATGCAGATTGTTCAAACCATATACATGGAAACCAAGTGGCTAAAAAACCAAAACCATAGCTATAACCTTATGCAGAGCTGCATCACTTAAAATGGTTACAGAAAAGAGGTTCAGAACCAGAAGCTCTTCAACAGGTTTGGGTTTTTTTTTGAGGAATAGTATTATCATACATATGAAATTTACAGTGTGACAGTACAACTCTGAAGAGAAAGAAGAGATTTCATTTAATTTTCCTTATAATAAAATAAGTGATAGAAAGGCTGCTGTATCTTCTTTTAAACACTGAATTCCTCATCTCAGTTTTCCTCCAGAGATCACAGAGGAAAGTATTTGTGAAGAAAAACACATATATTGAAGCAGTAACAGTATCCCATGAATAACCAATAAACCAAAAAAATAATTATTGATCAAAATGTTTTTATTCACAGCATTAATTTAAGAGGACCTGTGAGTTTGATTTTGACATATACATTATACAGGAAAAAAAACATGTTGTTCAGAAACAAAGCAAACGAGGTACTGAAGCAGAACATCCCCTCATTTACCCCCCTAAACTGGCTTATAGCTCAGATCTAGAGGGCTAAAAAAAACCCCATTACAATATTGATTGCATTTTGTTATTCTGCTTTAGTGATTAAACACATCAGCCATACCATTAAAGCTTTAAGTCCTGATTAATCATTTTGAGAACCCCAGGAGTAATATACAGAACATTTATTTAAAGTGTAGGTAGAAATACCAGTTTAGGATTTATTCTTAGGTCAATTGGAAGTTGTTCTTTGACTTTCCTTGTGCTTCAATCTCTTCTACTTCAGTTTCGCCCAATTCCTCACAATTCTTGCATCATCTGCTTTTCCGTTTGAATGATCGTTTTTAATATTGTCATCTCAGGTAATAACTGAATCAGATACCCAACAAACTGGGGCTGGAATTTGCATTTTGGGAACGATGAATGGATTTAAGGCTGAGGTGCTGTGCTGGTGTGGGGGGTTAACCTGCTGCGAGCTGCTCACCCTACTGCTCACTGACTCCGCTCCTCAATGGAGCCCTCCCGCAGGGTCCCTCTGCTGCTGCTGCCTCCTTGGCTTCCTCCTCCTCTGCCTATGCTGCCTTTGGCCCTTTCTGTGTGCTCTGTTTGGATAGAGAAGAGCTGTATGGAAGTCACTGCACCGGAGCAAACCTCTCCATGTCTGTGTTTAAGTCACAATTGATGTGGCTGCTCTGGTCTTCACAGAGTTTAAGTCTATGGGAAGAGTTAATCTCTCCCCAAATCTTCTCCCTCGCTGAGCATCAGTCACAGAGATTTACTGGAACATATTCTGGTCTCCTTTACAGCAGCTTGCTGCTTCATACTTCCTTCCCTTTTAACCTGTCAGTCCTAGCTCCTCTGTGTCTATTTACTCCAAAGTAATAGGGGTAACATCCCACTCCCTTAGGAAATCTGTTTTGATTGATTAGAATCTTCTTAAATCTACTATTAATATGATTTTTCTTGTAGCTTTTGTTTTGAAAACTTTAAATGTTTTGGCCTGGAAACAAAAAAAAATCAGAAAAGAACATTCAGTTATTTTCTGAAATGACAACACTGAAAAACATCATTCAAATGGAAAAGTAGATGATGCAAGAAAAATTCATACAGACATTGGCAAAAAAGGTCTGAGCTGGCTTTTCTATCCTCTGGGCCACTAAGATATAATCAAGCTTCAAGCTGTTAAAAAAGATTATCATGGGTCAGTAATCAAAGTGTAAGTAAACCCAAACTCCCAATAGGATTTATAACCCTCAGTCCATTTCATTAATGTAAATACAGGTTCAGTATCTGTTTCAGGTCCAGTCAAATATAATCACAGGAAGCTTGAAGCTCAGGCTTGTAAAGATCCTGTAACACAGAGGGGGAGAAAAATGATACTGATTTACATAGGAACTGTACAGAAAGAACACGTTGCTTTAGGAATTTTTTGCTGGGTTCACCCTCTTTAAACCTCATATCCTAACCCTCACTTGCAAAAGGATTAATGAATAAATACAAATCAGAAATGGTATTCCTTGTGAGTGTGGGATTAAACTACAAGGAGAAATGTTTTTCTCTACCTAGGATAGTTACAGAAGAATAAACAGCCACAGTTTACATTCCTGTCTCTGAGCAACGTCTTTGCCTGGGGAGACAGTCTTTGTTTTGGGTGAAATGAGCACAATCCAAGCTGTAAAAGACAAAGTAAGCCAGGAGGAAATTTCCAGCAGATTTCTCCAGATGAATGAGATTGTAACAAATCTGGAGCCACTAAGGCTGTCTTGGTTGTCATTATTCTGCACAGTCTAGCATTTTCACAATGATGCATGCAATGCCCTCTCCAGCAGCGTTCATATTTCCTTCTCCCTTCCTCTGTTTGTGTTTTTTTTTCTCTTATTAAAGAAATAAATAACCTCTGAGTTATTCTAAACTTGCTGTTTGAAAGGTGATAATTGGATGTAACTAAATGTTAATGTCTGTGCTCAAGATTTCCAACACTATTTTAGCACAAAGCAAGGCAATATTCTATTTTGCACAACAGCTTTTCAGTTTATTCGGAGGAAAGGACCAGTGTGCACATACAGAGGCATATGTGAATAGGCAAATGGAGATGTTGAACAGGTCATGCACTCCGTCAGCTATACACCTTGCATCATGGTAGAATCTGTTCCAGTTTACAAAGAGTAAAATATTGCAACAGTAGAACTAAAAATGAGATCCTGGATATCACATCTTCCTCCTCATAGTACAACCGAGTTTCTTGTGCCAGGTGCTGTCTGGTTTTAATACTCACAATGAATTTGTGATGCTTCAGTGATGAGTTAAGTCTCATGCTGCACAGGCAGTCGCAGTAGAACCTGCAGTTGGAAATGCTTCTTGTGACACATTTTATTCTGAAAACCTTTGATGTTATCACTCTAGAAATGTCTTCATTGTTGTATTGTTTACCTGGTAGAAAAAAATGATGTGTCATACTCTTGAAAATATATACAAGGGCTATAGGAGGCCGAGTTACTCAATTCCTGTAATTCTGGCATGCATTTTTAAAGGCGTATCTTAGGCAGCTTCCAGTTTTACTTGATGCCTTCTACTAATATGACTTTAGGAGTCTAAATAGACCCCTGAGGCATGGTAGAGCCCCAGTAGGGAGGCAGAAACTATGAACATCTCTAGGCAGGAAGGTGTGTAGAGATTTTTATTGCAATTCCAAATTCCCATTGCAGTTGTACCTATCTTAACAGATATCTGTACATTTGGTATGAGAAATTGAAATATTTTTTTTTTGCCTTTTAGCCCTTAAATCAATTGTATCCAGAGTATGAAAAAAGTAGATTAACATTAGACCTTGAACAGGGTTCATTTCAAATAAATGAATAGGAAAGAAATAATTTTTATCACCTGATAACAGATTATTTGACAATTTCACATTTAAATGGAAGCATAATAGAAATATAAATAGTGTCCCTGTGAACAGCAGATGGTTTTACTATGATGGCTGTCATTAAAATAAATGATAGGAACACTTCTGCAAACAAGTAGACATTAATTAAATCTTTATTACAATACGGGTCTGTAGAAAAACATATTACACATGTCTGATATGTTAAAAAGTGTTTTTCCTTTCAAATAATACTGTGTTAAATACTAATCTTATTTTTCCTTTTTAGAGTGTAGCTAACTTAGAAAAATAATCTCCTAAATGTAGATCATTTCTTCATTAGCCTCTGGAGAAAATTATTCTCTCCCTGGGGATGAGTAATCTACATTCCTTCTGTAACTAGATTGTGTTTGCAAATAGAATTGCATTAATAAGACTCCCACTTTCTAGAGTCTTAGGTAAGCTTAAATACAGCATTTTAGTAGTGTTCTGATGATGAATGTATCTATTGCTACAGGCGCTCCAAGACCAATTTTTTTTCCAGAGCTATCTACATATAGTTAGTTATACAGGAAAAATATGTTCATTATGTCCTGGGAGAGGTTAATGGATAACGTTTGCCATTCTCTCTTTAAATTAGGTAAATACCTGTGCAAAGCAAGTTAGAACTGCAGCAAGTCATTTCTGTAAGCAATGTTTTCCTGTGCTTACACAGTAATAATTGCATTTGTAACCAAGAGGCATCACTACACTTACGTTGCACATGCAACTGCATGAATCCTCATAATAATATGTGCAACAAAATCCATCAGGCTAAGCATGGACCATCTCATTGCTGCTTCTTCCACATGTAGATCATGTACTTTGGAGGCTTTTGTCCTGAAGGATGACATGATATCAAATGATTGACAACATCAGTAAATAAAAGGGAGTCTGTGAATATTTCTTGGGTTAGCAATGGTGTCCCAGGGAACGTTTGGTGAGACAAGAGCCACTAGAAAGCAAAAAAGGTAAAAGTGGGTAAATAAAGGCTTAGAGCCATGGCTTTTTATTGTGAGCTTGTGGTCTGTGTACTAAAGTGTTCAATATTATGCTTCCTTTATAGGGTGGAAAGAAGCTACAGGGTGACCAAAGCAGAGCAAGGGGGAACAGAATATATAAAACTGCATGTGACCGATTTAGGGAGCAACTCAAATAGGGTCATTTCTTTCTATGTGACAATTGTCAAAGGAAAGAAAATGAAGCCAAGACAGACAGAGACCTTTATGGACTCATTTCTCCTACAGTAACTACCTTTGTACCAGTTCACAAACTAAGCTCATAAGCTAAGACATGTAACCTATTTACATATTATGGCAAAGCACTGTATCTGAAATCTGAGGGTCCTATTTTGTCAGGATTCTTCTTTAACTTTGAATGTGATGGGTATATTTGTAGGTTCAGCATGAAAACTACAACTTCATTCAAGAACCTGCTATTAGTGAGATCTCAATGCACTACACTGTTAAGCATCTTCAGCACATCTTCCCTTTCTCCCCTTCATTTTTAGCAAAATATGTCTAACTGACTAGGTAGGAAGCCAGGAACACACCCCTTCATTCCCAGAATCCTCACAAAGTCTTAAAAATGGGGAATATGCATTTTCTTTGTAACTGCCACAAAATGGGTGTGCAGCTGCCTATAATGATCTTGAGGAATTTAGTGGAGAAATTAAGTAGCAACTATTGCTGGATTTTATATATTCAGTATTTTCACCAGGAATGCAGAAGATGGCATAGGAAAAGCACTTCAGGCATTAGAAAGAGAGAGGTAATTAAATGATTTAAAAGATAGGATTAAGATTCAAAATGATCTTGGGAAATTAACATGTGGGGCTGAGATTGACAGAGTGAGTCTCTGAAAGCAAAATGAAAAGCCATTCTATAGAAAATTCAATCCAGCTCAGAACTTTGGCATTGAAGAAAACTGGAAGAGCATTGCAACAGGGGGGGATGAGCTGGCACATGGTGGAGCATGAAGTATTTCTCACTTATATTTCTGAGAAAACATGGAAAATGTTGGTTGCATTAGTCAAATATCACACCTGGAACACAACAAAGAGGTAACTGTCAACGTGAAGGTAAATGGGACATGTGGCCTCTTTAGCAAAAAGGGATTATGGAGATGCAGATGTATTTCCACCCGTGTCAGAAAGGTAAAGGAGTTCATGGGTTTTAGGATATCAAACTTCCTCTTTTCTTTTCTTAAACAACCTTCCTATGGATATGGTTGAGTCCCCATCACTGGAGGTTTCCAAGATATGATCGAATAGGGTGCTAGATGATCTCATCTAGACCCTCCTTCTCATGTAAAGTTGGAGCAGATGGGTCTTTTGAGGTCCCCTCCAACCTAGGCTCTTCTATGGGTATATGAATTCATATCTGTCCTACTCTATTCTTTCTTTCACCCACTCCATATCCACAGTGATATCTGCGAGCAGGATGGCCCATATGCTTTTGTGAGAGATATTTTTCTCCTCAATGTTCCTGTTTCTATATATTTCTGTTAGAGAAGACAGGTTTTGTGTGTGTGTGTTTCACATATAAATTAAATTTGCTATGACCCTTTACACATCAACCTATCTGTCTCACAACTAAGTTCCCATCCGGCTGTTGTCAGTTTTTCCCTTAGTATCCATAGCAATAGTATTGTCTTGTCGATCAAGTATTTCACAAGTTTTGAGGCCTGAAAAGATTATTAAAACATTTTCTCTGGCTTTGTGAAGAGTAAAAGCCCTGAAAATTTTTCCTGTTACTCCTGTGATGAATCTAAAATGCGTATGTGTAAAACATGCCTTCCAGAAAAAACACCTGTATATGGCCTGTAAAGCTTAAGAGGATGGAGCATTCACCAAAACCTTTGGGAGCTTTAGTTTGTATTATTTTTTTTCATATATTTAAGAATTCGTGTCTTGTTTCTAATTTGAATTTATATGTTTTTTGCTCCTAGGCTCTGTTTCTTGTTATGTCTTTCTCCACTAAATTAAAGATTCCTTTACTACCTGGTATTTCTCCCTGTGGAGATATTTAGACAGTAATAGAGTCACCTCTTGATTGTCCTTTTTTTTAAGATAAACAGCTTGAGTTCTTTATGTCTGATTAAATAAGCCTTTCAGTCCACAAAACCCCTAACAACTGAAAAGCAAGAAAATCTTCCTCTGTCTTCCTGAAACATCCAAAACCAATTACATGACTACTCAAAAGGGAGCACTTCAAAGAAAATATAATAATCTATACAGCAGTAACTAGTTAGAATACAAAAATAGAAGATATCCCAAAATGGGTGGTTCTTCAGAAGATTGCTGAGAGGAGAGATATGAAGTAAAGATGAAAACTTTGGATATAGATTTCTGATAATTAAAGAGAGGTTGAACAGTCTCTGTTCAGGGAAAAGCATGTAGTCATTGCTTAAAGAGTTGGTATAAAAAGACCCAAGCATTGCTTGTAGTCAAGTAGTCTGTGTAAACTGAACAAAGCATGCTGTGCAAAACTAGGGAGACTTAACCAACAGGGGCTTGCACGTAACATTAAAAGAAATACCATAACTAAACAGTCGTTCTGGGATTAGAAGTAATTGTCAATGAAGGTTGTGAAATTGTCATCAAAGGAGTTATTCCAGCCTTATTATGAACTTTCAAGATAATACAGTGTGTTAGAAAACTACAGGGAGTGATTTGAAAACAGATAAGGTCCCTTTTGATGCCAGAAATCCATGCTTAGCTATTTTAGGCCATATCAGGCAAGTTTCCTTCATTTGGATTTAAGTAGAGTGATGATATTGTAACATCTAATGATTGTCAGTAGGCCATGCTAGAAGTCAGTGCCCTCAATCATAGAATCATAGAATGGTTAGGGTTGGAAAGCACCTTAAGATAATCCAGTTCCAATCTCCCTCTGAAAGAACCACAGTAGTGGGAGGTCAGCATTTGCTTTATCACTGGGCATTGCACCACTGTTAGTAAACCAGTGGAAATCAATCAGCTAGTGTAGATCAGCAAGGGAATCCTAGATCTGTGGTGCTATAAAACAAGGGGCTGGTTATGAATAATAGCAAAGGGAATATTACCTGAGGGCAAGATGAATAGACGAAGACCTCACTAACAATTCAATTTCTTTGCCAGAACTGAATTCACCATTAATTCACCAACTCTGCCTATACGTGGTCGGTCCTCTTCAGCCACACTTTACTCTGAAGGAGATAGATAGCCAAAACAGGGTTGGCTGGATGTTTTTTGAAAGACTACCTGAGCATTTTTGCTTTCTTTATCCCTGTGACTGAAAACCCTTCACTAGTTCTTCACCTCCTGCTGCTTCCTTTTCAAACCTTGCAGCTACATCAAATTTATTACAAAAGAGGAAAAAGAAAATATTATTATTCATAGCAATAATTTTTGCTTTTGTTATAGCAAAATCACATTGTTTAGGAAGCATTTTCAAAAGAATCAGAGCCTGATCTAAAGCAAACAACACTTCTAATATCACCAATGCTTTTATCTGAGGTTAAATTATTTCCCTGAAAACAGTAAGAATAAAAGTTCAAAATCTCAGAAAATGGATGGCTTCTACTGCTCCATACAAAAAGCAGCTTCTGACTCTCTGACTTGTACACCTCAGCCAGACCCACAATAAGTGACCCTGTGCATGGCCTCTCATGTCCTTATGCTTGACAGGACTCTTTACATCTTCTACATTCCAAAAATCTGTCTTGCTTGGAAAAAGAAAACTTGTTTTCCTGCTTAGGAAGCATCAAGAAAAAATAGTGTGAGTGCATGCATGTAGGGGTTGTGAAGTAAAGGGAATCTGACAACATCTAATCTCTCTGGAGCAACTTAAAACATTCTTTTGGTCGTTATTTTTTAGGTGATGAATGGGTCTCAGTTGTCTGCAGCAGTAGTTATAGCAATTAGTTCAGCTTAGCACAAGTCTTTAATTTCATACATCAATAAATGTTAGATCAAGGCACAATCACTATCAAGTGTAGTCATTGTTTATATCATATTCATCTTCATAAGTGCTTGACTATAAATAGAATATCGTTCCATTGAGGTTTGCTTAAAAATATCCATCAGTATCCCTTAAAACACCCATGGCAGGGGGGTTGGAACTGGATGATCTTAAGATCCTTTCCAACCCAAACTGTTCTATGATTCTGAGAAATAATGAGAAGGAGAAAAAGCAATAGATCTTCTACAGAACTGAAAAACGAAATGTCAGTGTAATACATTCATTTTCCTCTACTACATACCTGCCTACATGGAACAGAAATCTATGGTGCTAGGTCTTGCACAAGCAGAATGAGAAATGTTTTTGTCCCAGAGAGGTTGCTGCTTGGAGAGGCAAGGTTACAAAGTGGAGTTAACTGTGGGACATGTGTCAAGACCGGGGAGAAAATGGGAGAAATAAGAAGTTAACAGGAATTTAGTGGTGAAGACAGGAATAAAACTCAAGTGTTCACCTACAAACCTAAGGGACAGGAGAATTTGGTTTTCAATCATACAGTTGTCAAGGGGGAAGAAATGTGAGGGAACTGTCCCTTTGACTTCCCAATGGAAGACCTTGTGCTGTCCATGTCCTCTACTGTGATGAGATACTGGATCTACCAGTCTTCTCTAAGGAGCAGCGAGGATATATCTACTTCAGCATAGGAGAAACTCACACTGAAATTAATGAAACAACATGCAAATACATTAATTTCTGTAATGAAGTTTGCCTTGGCTTCTTAATAGTGGTAGCAATAGCAGAGCATACCTAAGGAAGAACCTTGTACTACGAGCATATATCATTCAGTAGGACTACTGAATCACACTGATTTTTACGGATTTTTACTGATTTTTACTGATTTTTAGTTACACTGCCTGGATTAAAAATACATTTAGGAGTGTGTAAGGAGGACTACAATACTTGTTATTTATGGGACAGGAATAATATCAAGTGTTTAAGGAGGTAGTTATTAACAATAAATTAGACTTAGAGTACATTTCTTTTGCAGACTAAAATAAAAGACCTTGGAGACCAAAGAAATGGTTCTAACTCCCGCAGTTTTGCTATTCCATATTGAAGATAGCAGTTCAGCTTTGTTTTGCAATTTTTTAATGCGCCTAAAATGTGCCCTAACAAAAGCCTGTGGCGCATTTGAAGATAATCAGACATTTATCTCCCCTTGAGTTCATTAGATTTAGGCAACACTGGAGACGTTCCTACTCCATATAGCCGCATTCAGAAAGTTATTCATTACCAGAAGAGTCACTAGAAAAGGAAACAGAAAACACTTAAGAACACACGATTTCCTCTTTCTCCTCCCCAGCTGAGGGGAAAACTGTTAAGCTGACATTTGTGGTAATATATTATGGCAGGTGAATTAGGCAAAGAGTTAATTAAAATCTGAGAGTTAATTAATGAGATCCACTGTGCATTAAAGATCATTACTCCATCTGAAAAGAGTAATTAGACAGCAGTTTCTGGCGTGTTTTATTCTCCTGGGTGCTTTGCTGACACGCCACATAAGTCATTCAGTGTTAAGTAAATAATCCACTAATCTCTGTATTTACTGTGATTATTATACAACTGTGGCAAGTTAAGATGTAGTGGGGAAATTCCTCTTTCTAACAGATTTTCTCCCCACCACTTATTCATCTGTGTCTTTACCCGGCTCCTTACGTCCCTTAATTAAGTCATTTCTGGCAATAATAATCTCCAAACTCCATTTTAATCAGTTGCTTTCACCTGGCAAACTAGGTTGTTTTTTCCCAAATCACCTCAGATAATAGAGCATGAGTCTCAAAAAGTCTGTCTTAAGGTACTGCTGGCACTATTCTGTTGTTTGGTCATGGGCAAAGTTGGCTCACATCAATTTCCAACCAGTTGTCAATTAAGACTATAAACTTTTGCTATAAGACCTGTCTGATGCTTGGGAGATGTCAATCACAATAGCCACTTCTAAGGATAACTCTGAGCAAATGGTTGATGTGAATAATGTTAGTGAAAAATGCCACTTGCCATTTTCTAAGAAGCAGGTCCTTGGATATTTCCATCCTTGAATCATCATTGATTGCAACCGTTACTGCTTACAAATGGACAGTGGGTTGATATTTCTCTCTGGTCACACTAGTTCACCCTAGAATTTGTCAGGAAAGCCTTTGAGAAAGCAATCTGTATTTGTCTTCACACACTGGCATAGCAAATGTATGAATGGGGACATGCAGCTCACTTTCAGGTTCATTAGGATTTTCCTGATTGTTATTTGTGCTGCCTTTATTCATAACAACCATGAAAGAACATAGTTTGCTTCAGTTTAAGCTTGACATTTCATGTCATGCAATCACCATGTGAGAGCACTGTTCCTCTTTCCCTTTATGGGACCCCTTCATGAGCCTAGAACAGTTTTCGACATCTCTGCTCCTCTTCCTTACCCCATCCAGACCTTCCCTCTTCTCAACCTTGTTTTCTCCTTCACCTCCAGCCTTTTCAAGCTGTTACCTTTCTAAATCTGTACTGCCCTTCCAAATTCACCAGATGTTTTCCATCCAGCAGTGCTCCAGGTCAGGGGCTGCTGGCTGCAGGACTCCACATTTAGCTTCAGTACCTAATCTCAGGGCTTCTGCTATGAATAAGAGAGGTGCTTCCTGCAAGTATTATTGTTAATCTAAAGATCTCTTCAGAAATCAAATTAAGAATGAACAGAGACTTGGTCTCTATAATATCTCCAATAGATATTTAAAGTAAAGAAAAGCTGAAGAAAAAGATTAGGAAGCATATTTTGGCTGGCAAACTCCAAAACAGTCTCTTGTCTCTTTTAGTTTCAGGAAATGATTTTATTGTCTCTCCTATAGGAGCTGTCTTCACTGTAGACCAATGCTTACCTAATCTTTCAAAAATCACTGACTACCTATGAAATTTCCACAAACAGTACAGAGGAGCAAATGTAGGTCTGCTGTCAGCTGATTTGTTTCTTTTGTGGCTTTTAAAGGATTAAACACAGACCACAAGATAGTAGTCCTCATACTACCCAGAAATCTATTACCCATTATAGAATCATAGAAGAATCATAAAATGGTTTGTGTTGGGAAAGGACCTTAAGATCACCCAGTTCCAACCCCCTGCCACAGGCAGGGAGACCTCACACTAGACCATGGCACCCAAGACTCCATCTAACCCGGCCTTGAACACTGCCAGGGATGGAGCATTTGCCACTTCTTTGGGCAAACTGTGCCAGGGCCTCAGCACCCTCACAGTAAAGAACTTCTTCATTATATCTAACCTGAACTTCCTCTGTTTCAGTTTAAACCTGTCATCCCTTGTCCTATCACTACAGTTCCTGATGAAGAGTCCCTCTCCAGCATCCTTGTAGCCCCCTTCAGATACTGGAAGCTGCTCTGAGGTCTCCATGCAGCTTCTCTTCTCCAGGCTGCACAGCCCCAACTTTCTCAGCCTGTCTTCATGAGGATTATTATGGATTATTATGGATTATTATTACAAAAGCTTTTCTGTCTGCTACGCATATAGTGACAATGAGTCTTTTTTTCCAGTATGGTAAGGAGTTTAATAACCAGTGCCAAAATTATTTTCCTCTTATTCAAAAATCATCATTTACTTCATGGAACCATAATGGAATCAATTCTCAGGTATTACACCAAATTCTGGTGAACTTGTCTCGTTTATCAGAGTTAGGTTTCCATTATTCCAAAGGGAGCTCTGATTCTACCTGGTTTTATTCTGCTTCAAAAAGCTGAGAGCTTGATTTATTTTAGGAAAGAGAAGACCTAATAAAACATACCAGAAGGGCAGAAGCAGTAATATTTACTGACTAGTAAGCATACGCAGGTCTTACAGTAGTTGATGGGTCCACTGAACTAGAATCTTCCTTTCATCTCTCACTGTATACCCACGTCATCCCTGGATAAACCTGGTAATAATTCTGTATTAGAATTTCAGGCTATCCTGGGAATTAATTTAAAGAACGGAATTCTGGAACTGACCCAATACTATATTTTTAAATTCCTTAATATTCTACAAAGTCTATCCAGACAGCAGGGTGACTGCTTTTTCCAAATGCATTATTCAGAGGCACCACGGCACAGACAAATGGTTCACAGACTCGTAGAATCAGAGAATGGTTTGGGTTGGAAGGGTCAGATAACATCGTCTAGTCCAACCCCCCTGCCATGGACAGGGATGCCTTCTGTTAGATCAGGTTGTTCAAAGCCCCATCCAACCAGATCTTGAACATTTCCAGTGATGAAGCATCCACTGCTTCCCTTTTTGTAAGTCACTGGGGATTCCTTCTTACTGCCTTGACTTTCCAATTATGATGGAGAGCATCTTAGTGACTACATCTCCCAGCTCCCACAAGACCCTAAAGTGCATCTCATTGTGTCCCATTGACTTGTGGATGTTCAGGTTCCTCAAATGGTCTCAAACCCACGACTGCCTTGAGATTCAGGGACTTGAGAGATGTGGGAAGAGCAAGTGACAGTGAAAAATGAGGTAAAAAAATTGACTGAGTACCTCAGCCTTCTTCATGTCAGTTGTCATCAGATTCCTTGCTCCATTTGTTGTGAGGGTACATCTTTAATCTTCTTTTTCTGACTAATGTACCTGTAGAGGCCCTTCTTATTATTCTTCATGTACATTGCCAAATTGAGCTTCAGCTGTTCCTTAGCTTTCCTGATTCCATCCTTACACTCCCTTATATTTACCTCAAGATGCATGTCCCTGCCTATGCATTTCCTTCATGTGTATCAGTATGATTAGTAAGTCCAGCAGTAAGATGCTGGTCTCCTGCCTCCTGTGTCCAATTTGTTGAACATTAGAATCAAGAGCTCAGGCTCTAAGAAAATGTCTTTGAATAGCTGTCAGCTCTCTTCTGCTCCTTTACCCCTGAGGGCAGTTTCCCAGTTCAACTCACATCTTGTCTCAAGATAGTTAAGAGGCAGCCATGGCTGGTATTCAGTCCCAGAAGGGTAGATTTTCCCAGCTCCCATAGTGAAGAAACAGACTCCTTTAACTCAAAAGCTTTGCTGTTCAAGGGATTTAGTACTTCAGCTTGTTCAAAGGTTTAGTACCTTAGGAAAGTTGATTTACAATCAATTAGAGCTAAAGAAGGAAGAAATAGCTTCCAAGAGCAATTATACAAGCTTTCCCAGTGAATGTGGATTATCTTTCAGCTTGAACTATCAGCCTGACCCCAAAGTTAGGAAGCAGTAGATAAAATGCATGTTTTTTCTATCAGATCACTGAAAATAAATACTTGAGTCAGGTTTAACATCATTATTTCCATCAGTAAAGCTTCTGATAATATAGTGAACACTTAAAATCCTGACGTTTCCATTGTAGTGCAGAAAGCTGCTGAAAGGTATTAGAGGCTGTGATGGCATCACCAGATTTGCAAGTTCCTTCATAGCAAGTTACCAGAGGCTGAAATATTATTCTAGAGGAGTACAACCCAATTCTTGCTCCTAGGAAACCACTGTTGGCTGCTTTCAGACATAGGAATTGGATTAAGAAAATCTTTGGTCTGACTTAGTGCTTTTGCTCTTAAGATGGAGCATTTGATCTTATGATGTTCTTATAGTCCTCTTCACTATCTACCTGTGTGAGGCTTTGGGTGCTGTAGCCAAAGGCAGTAGCTGCAGAAGCTGGGACACCGGAAGGTGATGAAAGGATGTTCAGAAGCTTGAGAGACAGGTCACCTCTGCTTATTAATGTGAAGTAAGCACTGAGACTTCAGTACCTGCACTTTCACATGAGTTTTAATCCAGTCATTGAGCTGAGAAGGCCGATGTGTAATCCTTGAACTACTTAGTTCCCTGGTAATACAGCAATGCTACATCATGATGCATCGAGCTACATGAATCCCCATGGTAGGATAACATCACAGAGCTTTAAAAAGCTCTATGTGCCTTGATAGTAGCCAAATGAAAATACTTCAGGAAAAATTGTGGATGAGGGAAAGCACAGAATGGTACAGTCCAGACAGTGTCCCTCTCCTGGGATGCACCCACCTGACTTAAAGCCTGTCTGACCTATAGCACCTCTAAGTTAAGTAAAAGAAATGAAATAAATAACACAGGCTTTCTGGGGCAGGGATCCAGTTTTCATTTAGCCCATGTGGGCCAAGCTCTGATTTATCACAGAAATCATTGTTGATACTTAAAAATTAACCTCTGCTTCCTACAAACACTTCTTCTTTACTTTTTAACCTTTCCACCCCTCAGCATGGCAATGTTTGATTGATCCAAAGCAAATCATCAGCTGCTCACAATGCATCTCTTATAAAAACTCTAGATGCTTTATTTGCAGTGTTATCCATTTGCCTTCCTAATGTACCTGCTGCTCTTTCACTTCCTTCTCTTTTCCTGCCTTCCTTCTTCCTTTAACTCATAGAAGGCTCAACACATGAATTAGTTATAGTCTTCTCATCTTTCACATCTTTATTTATCAAATTGAGACACAGCTCTTCCCAAGTGCAATGGTTTGTAAACAGTGCCAATTAGAGTTCTTGCCTCCTCCAAGCCTGGGACAGAGCAGAGAGAGATGTGCTGCGTTACAATTGGGACTTACTAAATTACGCACGCCAAGACTCCATAAAAGGCTTATCAAACAAAGTCAGTGAGGGGAAAGAAAGAGAGCTAATTATCAGGCAGTAACAGTAAATCAAAAAGGAGCAGCCAAATGTATTTTAAAGTCGGATAATTAAACCACGGTCTGGTAACAGGGGGATTCCTGCCTGCATGTTCAAGACTTTTATAACCTGAGTTTAAAGACAAGAAGCAGTGCCGTATGTAAGTGACTTTCATTATTTCATCCTCTGGTGAAGAAAATAAAGATTACAGCAAAATTGCTAGAGTGTTTTATAAGGATAAGATCACAAAAAGACAACCCGCCATCTTGACAGCTTTTAAGTGAGTGGTTTTGGCAAACTTAGTGGGAGAATTAGACAAAATGTTTTCTTCTGTGTGGTTCTTTGATCTGAGACAACATTTCTGGTGCAGGGAACGTAAAAAAAACCTGCAACAGTTTGCATAGCAGTCAACGATTCAAGGTAAATCTGCTCGTAAATCACTTACTTAAACATTTAAAAACACTCCCACCTAAGCACCACTCTGTAAAAATCTGTGTGTGAATGTGGATATTTTCACTGTACATCTCACTCTGGATAGTCAATATTGCTCAGGAGAAGACAAAGGACAGGAAAAAGGAAGAAAAGTCCAGAGAAGGGAGATCGAGCAGTGTTTGTAGGGAGTACTCCTTCTCTTTAATTTCTCAAAGCTATTGATGTCCTTAGTCTGGATATGCTAGGATACATCCAACCTATATGTACATGGACCAGCCCATCTGAATGCATGGGTAAGTCTGAAGACAGACTGAGAAAGTTGGGGCTGTTCAGCCTGGAGAAAAGAAGCTGTGTGGAGATCTCATAGCAGCCTTCCAGTATCTGAAGGGGGCCTATAAGGATGCTGGGGAAGGACTCTTCATTAGGGACTGTAATGACAGGACAAGGGGTAACAGGTTCAAACTTAAACAGGGGAAGTTTAGATTAGATATGAGGAACAAGTTCTTTCCTGTGAGGGTGGTGAGATGCTGGAAAAGGTTGTCCAAGGTAGTTGTGAATGCTCCATTCCTAGCAGTGTCCAAGGCCAGGTTGTATAGAACCTTGGGTGACATGGCAGGGGTTTGGAACTGGGTGGTCTTTAGGTCCTTTCCAACCCAAACCATTCTGTGACTCTACAATTCTATGTATCTTGGTAGCATTGATCACTTTTCTCATGTATTTCTGCTCTCTTGTCCAGGAGACTATGCTAACATCATAACAAGCCTAGGAAATACCTATTCACCAAATACCCCATAGGTTTGCAAGTGTCATAACAGCTACTTAGAAACAGGAAATCTTAACTCAGGATTGAAAATGTGAAATATAGATACTGATGGAACTCCTTAATGCTGTGCATTGCAGCACAAGCTCGTTGGAAACACATGCTTTTAAAAGCAGCACTCAGAGCCTGAGCATGTGCTGCTTTCCAAAATTGTCAAAGAACATTTAGCAAGAGGCTTTTCTACATAACAAAATAAATATTGGCAGGAGGCACACAAATGACTAGGTATTGGTTAGAGAACCTCTGGTGCTGTGTTAAGTTAGCAGTTTAGCATCAAATTATGTTTATTTTTTTCCTCTACAGGGCACACTCATGCATAGCTCAGAATATGTAGGAATGTGTTCACATTGTAATATGTAGAATAAAACAAGTCAGAACTCCATTATAGTTGTGACACAGAGAGGCATATTAATAAATTCCAGAAGGGTATAGAAGGTGGAAGATAACCTGTGACATGAATAAGAATACAAATACTGTTTTGTTTTCGCAGTAACCACACTGGATCTCTAGACATGCTGAAAATGGAAAGCAGTCATAAAGGTGATTTTAACATCTGCTGTGTATGAAAGAGAATTTTAATGATATACCCTGTAACCTCAAGAAAACAGTATAAAATGAAGGTGGCTGAGGATTTTCTGTGGCTCGGGTGGGGGATTGCTTATGGTAGGAGAAGTCTTCATTCTCCGTTGCACATGGATAGCTGGCCATAATAAAAGTAATTTTAGATTTTTAACACTGATAACTGAATTTCCTCCTCCTCCATGACAGCTTCAGGATTTCACTTCATAAATGAAGTCAGAAGAAATACATTAAAAATCACAAATGATAAAAAATCTTCAATTCTAGCTGTGCTCTCATTAGAGAGTCCAATTCTCAACAAGGATAGCTTTCTACAGCTAAGTATCTCTTGTACTGTGTTAAAGAATTATGATGTGAAGAATTAAATGTAGAATTCCAATTCTATCCATTCTCTGCCACTGATTTACTGCCAGCTCTATGGCAAAGCATTTACCTGTACGGAAGATGAAGGGGGTTGAAGTTGCAGTCTACAATGTAAAACCTATCCTTTCAAGTGGACATTGGACAAAAGGGTGCAGAAGCAGCTTCTAGCATGACAGGTCTATCCAGTCTGCAGAGTGGTCTCTTTTATATGTGGCATTAGAATTTCTTGTTGCTTTGAGGTCACAGAGTGAATGTTCTCAACAATGAAAAATACCAATATGGAAAATCGACATCTAGTGTTAAACATAACTTTCCTAATATATATATATATTTAATGCTTAAATGAAACCTTATAATTTATATATATTCAATATTATAATGAAGGTCCTTTCCAACCCTAACTATTCTATGATTCTATGATGTTAAAATGTCTGTATTTCAGTCTGTACCTATAGCCTTTTGTTCTGTCACTTCAAATAAGATTTGAAGAATGAAATCCCAGATTTACCCTCCCACAAAAGCTCTGATTGCATATAAAATATGATCACTATTCTATAGTGAAGATTGTGATGAATTTCTGGCAGTCTCTACTATCATGTTGATGAAGATCCCTTTACTGGACTTTTCCTCTACAGAATTCTGAACAGAGGTAAAGGCTCTTTAGCTGATAAGGCAAATGTTGTAGACAAAAGCAGATAGTTTGATAGAGTTTGACCTAAAGAGACAGAAGTTGTAGCAAGAAAAGGGAATGACTGAAGTGCTGTAGGAAACATGTTACAGGGATTCGTTCTAGACAATATTCTTTTCATCTGAATTCACTTTAATTGGCATTCCTGAATTTGGCTTTGCCTTCCAACCCCGCCAAGACTGTGGTTGCATCCACACCTCTGTAAGATTTGTGCTCCCACGTCTAAGATCAAAACCACAAGCTTTGTATCCATATTTTGCATAATGAAAGTGCTTTCATGCCACAAGAACTTCTGCTATTAATAATCTGTATCTTCCTCCTCTATTCTCTTTCTTCCTCACTCCTATCTCCACATGAAGTTGTTGAGGAGTCTACCTGGTAACCTTCCAAAGGTGTCACTGATGAACTATACAGCAATAACATACATATTTTCCAGGAGGAGAAGAGAAGTAGGGGCAAGAGGGAGAAACAGAGACTCCAGTTTTGCTGCTAAATGTGAGTTCAAACACTGTGCAATGAATACTTAATCATGTTTTATCATTATCTGTATATAAGGATAGCTACAGTGCGGAAAAGAGGGAAGAACAAGGGCGATCAGTAAGTACTTTCACTGTCCAGGCTTTACTTCAACACAGGGAGGTAGAAGGCAGGAGTTTAACTTATTGTCAAGGAAATACAACATTGCCTGTTGATTCAATAGCTTCCCTGTATTTCCTTAAAAGAAGATACACAGCAGTAGTTTTAGTTTGCAGCACTACTGCAGAGCACATACTAAGCTTTTATTATACAGTGCTATTTACACGCAGTTTTATTCAATGCTCATTAGGGAAAAGACAAAACACAAAGAAGCAAAAAACTCTTATAACACAACAAAGGTTACTGCCTGTTTGTTTTTCATACAAATACAGTCAGAAAAGGAGAAACTCCTGCTTAAACCTTAAATCTGGTCTGGTTTTAGCACTACCTCAAATGCCACATCTCTGGTTTTAACTGCTGCCCCCACATTGCTGGAGGGTGAGATCTCACTTGTTGGGTTCAAGTTTTAAGCAATCTGGAGGCCCAAGTGTTAAAGTTCAAGAATAGGTTGAGTACTCATGTAGCCATAATCCCAGAGAAAATCCTTATTCTGGAAATGATCACTATCACTGCTCCAGCTAAAGCACAAAGGTTTCGTAATGGAGTGCTGCAAGCTCTGCTATCAGCTTTGATGGGAGCTCAGCTCCTAATCTCTGTGCATACCTATCATCTTCCCAGAAGAATTCACAGCTAAAAAAGTTTACCACTGAGATGGATTATTTTACACTACATGATAATACAATATCTACATGATGGAGTCACCAGGTAGACAAAAGCATTTGAGACTCCATTTCAAAATGTAAATATCAGTTCAGAGCTCCAAGAAACAAAAGATTTACATGAGGGAAAACAATATTCAAAGTGCTAACATAAAAGTAATGAACCCAAGGAAAATGAAATTGGAACCTAAAGGAAAACCAGAGGGAAATATAGCAGGGAACTATAAAAGGCATGGGAGATCACAGATGAAATAAAACAGACAGCAATTTAAACACAGTTTAAAGCTCCTCAAAAGTTGTGCAAGAAAAACATAATGATAGTAGAAAAAAAAGAAAAGAAAAAAGTGATAATACAAAGTTGGAGCTGTGGGCAAAAAAATTAATGTGTTAAAAGTAATTACGCGCTTATACTTTAGATAGAAAGAAGTCCTATTTCACAAGTAAAAACACATACTTAAAGAATTTTCCCCATAGTATTTCTTCTGGGGTCATGGATCAAAAACTGCATTCTGCATGTAATAGTAAGTGGGAAAATGACTTTACAAGGCATGGTTTAAAACTCCTCTTCCACTTCCCATGAAGGTGTCTTAGACCACATTGCATATCCTGCTGCATGGTGCCTAGCAGAATTTTAAGTATTTAGTATTGATTGATTGGGCTTGGTAGGAAAAAATATGGAAGAGCAATTTTGAGTAACCCAGTGAATGCAGCACGCATCTGGGATGAGGACTCCTAGCATGTAGTCTGAAACAACCAGTTGTACATTCACAAGTAAATGGTCATTGTGATAATTACTGTACATTTACCTCCAGCACTATGGTCATTATTTCTTCCTCTGGTCAAATTTTAAAGGTCAAAACAGCCCATGCTTTCCAACAGACATTGAAGGTACCATGACAGTTCTCCTGGTAGCACATGAACAGCAGAGGGATGAAGAATTGAAAACACACATTTATGTTTTGCTTTTCTTCTCTATCTTCCTTGCTGCAGATGTTCCCAATGTTTGCAGGTTTATCCAGGAAAGCTCAGCTATCTCCCACTGGATTTGCTCTTAGCAGAGCTGTGAAACACTCCTTCCAGCTGGATAGAAACTACTTTATCAAGATGCTTCTTCTCAAGAGAGAAATCTGGAAAACTTTTCTGTCCACTTAGTAGCTGTAAAGACAAAGTACTAAATGCTAAGTACTTAGTCCTTATAAATGTAAGACTCCTGATTGAAGCACTTGTCCAATGCCGCTGGGAGGCAGGAACTCAAGTGCTGACTTCAAATTTTAAGGGAGCCAGAGACTCTAATGAGTATTGTCAACATACTTTCATGTACCTTTCTTAGTTCAGGAGCAGGTAAAGCTTATGTGGTATCTATCATTTATTGCCCTTTTAGAAAGCTTTGAAGTGAGATACATAAATAAATTTTGCAAGATATTTGATATGCAATAACAGTGCTGTTCCTCTAAACAGAATGGAAGAAATCTGGGAAGATGTGTATGTCAATTGAACAGTTTTCCATTAAGAAAGCTGCAGGAGCAAAGAATGCTAAGGACTGGAGAATATATACTGTATATCATGGATTAGTGGTGGTTTTCCTCATCATAAACAATAACCTAAACAAACTTCATCATTGCATTTTTCCAAACTCAAAATCTTCTTACACACTATTGACAGTCAGCAACTGAAAATGAAATTACTGGGAATTGGCTGGAGAAGTGGGTGATGTGGAAAATCTAATCTGTTAAAAAATGACAGGTCAGACTGATAAGGAAGAGTCAGAAACCTGTCAAATATGCCAAAGTTGAGCTCAACATAACCAAGTTAATCTTTACCAGTGATCACTGCATGATAACTTCTATGACTATGACTCACTGACTCAGAAGTCATCCTGCTTTAAGTGCTGTGTCTTCTTTGCATTTGTCACATTGACAATGATTTAAATTAGATTAAGCATGAATTAATACACGAGAAGTCCAGGAAATCATTAGGCACGAAGTGTTTCTGGTGTACAGGATTAATTTAAAGAGCAGCAGTGTATGTGCCAATATAATTAACAAAGTAATGCCGTAATGCCATAATGCCAGTTAGTACTTTCCTCAAGTGAGAATTTTATGTTACTGCATTCCAGTGTGGAAGAACTAATTTACTGCATGTCTGCAACAAGCAACAATAAAGCTCATGTTTGTTTACAAATAAATCTTCCAAGGAAATTAAATGTTTGGGAAATTGCAGGTAATGCTCCTCCATTGTTGAGTGCACATAGAGGGCTGTGATTTACAGATTACCGTGGCCTTGCAAAAATAGCACTCGGAGTGGAGAAAGAGTTGATCTGCTACAACGATTGAGGCATCATCTCTGCAGCATTGCTTGAGGTAGCGTGAAATTGTTAGAAAATACTGAATAGTCATTGCTCCATAGTAGTCACAGGTGGTAGTCTATGACAGGGTTCAGGAGGTGACGCTGGAAATCAACGCACCATCCCTGGCAGTGTTAAAGGCCAGGATGGACAGAGTCTTGGGTGAGATGGTTTAGTGTGAGGTGTCCCTGCCCATGGCAGGGGTTGGAACTGGATGATCTTAGGGTCCTTTCCAACCCTAACTATTCTATGATTCTATGAAATATGGAGAAAAACATGACTGCATGAATTTCTGGGTTTTTGTGTATGTAGACAAACAGCTATTTCACTTGGCAATAATTTTCCCTGAAAAAAGAGGATAAAAAACGCTTTCCAAACATAAAAAAACAAAGAGAACACGTTTTCCCTGAAGCTTTAAGGACCTTCACAATATAGGAGCTAAACTTCCCCATGTGGTACATGACAAAGTTCTCCAAAATTACCCCTGCTGAGCAGGAGGATGTCAAGAGATAGTTAGAAACAAGTACTCTGGAGAGAGTAATTGATTTGGAAGCAAGGGTTGTGATTTGTGGGTCTTGGATATTGACAACCTTAAGACCAGTATGGAAAGCTCTCTAAAAATCTGAGCTTCTATTTTTAAGGACAGCAGGTTGTGATGCTACTTCTTGGGTTTCTGCTAGGGACAGTTTCTTTACATTCAGCAACTATTAAAACAAAATAATAATAAAATGACCCAAAAGGAAGAGTCCTTGAACAGGGCATAGGATGTAGCGTTCTCCTCTAGAAGAGATGTGATAATTTACAGAACGAAGTCAGACATCTCTTTGGAGTTTTTCTCCTTGTTTCTCTCATACAAACAAATTCTTATTTCTTTGCTGTATAGAGAATAAATGATTTTTTTTTCAAGTGGGGATTAGCAACCTCTCTTGGATCAAACTCTTATCTCTCCCTGAGTGCTTTAAATTTTAGACCACCTCCTAAGAAGCACCGTTTCTTCTCTGTGTGGATTAAATGGATGAGAACCACAAATGTACTTTACAAAACGTCTTGTCCTGTTATTATCTGCTAAACCTGTCTTGAGAAGGCACAAATGAAAAATGTAAGTGGGAGAAAACCCTCTTACTCTGATGAGATTTTGACTTGGTGTTCGAACTGGAGTATGTACGTCTGAGAAAGTCCTAGGAAATCCTAGGAAATGTTACTAGAAGCAAAACCCTAAAAATCCCATAGAATCATGAAATCACAGAATGGTTTGAGTTGGAAAGAATCTTAAGATCATCCAGTTTCAACCCCCTGCCACAGGCAGGGACACCTCACACTAGACCATGTCACCCAATGCTCTGTCCAACGTGGCCTTGAACACTGCCAGGGATGGAGCATTCACAACTTCTTTGGGCAACCCATTCCAGTGCCTCAGCACCCCCACAGTAAAGAACTTCTTCATTATATCGAACCTGAACTTCCTCTGTTTCAGTTTAAACCTGTCACCCCTTGTCCTATCACTACAGTTCCTGATGAAGAGTCCCTCTCCAGCATCCTTGTAGCCCCCTTCAGATACTGGAAGCTGCTCTGAGTCTCCACACAGCTTCTCTTAGGGCTGAACAGCTCCAATTTCTCAGCCATGTTCACACCCTTCTTACATTGTCTTATCTGAATAGAATCTTCCATCTGAAAACAAAATAAACAGCCTAAACTGTTTGTCCTTTCATCTTTCCCCAGTGATTGACTTCACACACTCCCATCCTCAAGAGTCTGCAGGAACTGTTCTACCTTCTCTTATTTGCACTTCACGCAGCCAGCTATTTCCCAGTTTAACATACCATCGCATGGATTTTGTTGCCGAGATGCGTTACTTATCCTGATAGTAAAGCCAATACCTCAATACTATGGTGGATTTATGGAAAAGGCTGCAGATAGCACTGTTCCCTTGGCAATTAGAGGTCCAAGCTCTTTTTCATGCCCTCAAATCCTGTTAGCCTGTGCTATCAATTCACAGAATGATTGAGCTACCATAAGCTTAAAAAGACATACAGGTGTTTAAGGACATTTGAACATTTTTGGTCCAAGAGTTTTCTCACGATTTCAAAAGGCCATTTCAACCTTAGAAATGCAATGCTTAAAAGAAAGCTCTTTCATTTATCTATTTTTTATGTTAAATTAAAACCTGAAGGGAAACATCTGCTTCCAGCTGGTGCAGGATTGCTGAACTGTAATTAAAGTGAGTAGTGAATTTCTAAAGAAACGTGCATTAGCTTGACAAAGAGATATCTCAGGACCTTATCATCACATCATTTCACAATTTTTAATGTTTTTATTGTAATAGCAGAGAACAGCATTTTTATCTCTATTTGGCGCATACAATCACAATTTGATGCATATAAAAGGTAAGTGCCCCAAACAAGATTCTCATAGTTGACCTTCTGAGACTGGAGCTGTCAGCAGGAAACACTGAAAACAGGGAGAAGTACACTTTAAATCCTGCTTTTCTTTTTCACTTTGCTCCAAAACTCATAAACCATAGCCAAAAAGTTTATCTTAAAAGGCAGTCCTAGTCTTTCTTTAAATAAATAAATACATACATGCATACACTTCTGTATCTAAAAATCCTGTGATGGCATAGGATTTGTTCACCTGATTGATATGATTTGCATGATTGGTTTGATTCAATTACATAAACTGACTTTGAAAAGCATGATTAATTCTGTTATCGAGCAAGTGCACATATCCCACCTCCGAATTCCCATTTGCAATCTGAAGTAGGAGTGCTTCCAGCCTTTATAGAAAAAAGAACACCAAAAACCTTCCCAGGAAAAACAAGGAAAAGTTCATCAGGGCAGAAGAATAAAAAGCAAAAGGAATAAAGAGGAGAACTGTTCAGGTGAAGACTTTCAACTGAGCTAGACTGACCCAGGGGCAGAAATGGCCCAATCATGTCATAAAATGGATTTAAGTGCCAAAAAGTCCTTAATTCATTAATTTCAAAAGATGAACCTCCTTTCCAGCTGGAAAGCCATCTGCCTTCCAGTGAAACTTCCATTATTTCCTATATGTGTTCAGCTGGAAGGATGGATAAATGGATAATTTCTTCCTATTATGCCTCAGGATATCTAGCATCTGATTTTTGGAGCAGATAATCCAAACACTAAGATGTTTGACTAACCTTGGTATAGGAAATTAAAGACACTTGGTACTATCACATCTTGTGAGAACACATACTGCTCTTCCCATACAAAAGGCCCAGCTTTGTCACCCACACTTAAACAAGATAAAATATGGACTACGTATGGACATCACCATACTTCTGGGGAGAACTCAGTCTGAATGGGATATTTGCTGAACTGAGATACAAACTTCACAAGTAGAAGGCTGTCCAGTCTTCAGTCTTGGACAAGTTAGGTATGGGAAAAGCAAATGGATCCTCTGCCGTACATCTGGACATTCAGAGAAGTATCTGGGAAGCTTAGTGCTCAAATCCTCTTCTTTGCAGAATGAATTTGCCAAGAGAAATTTCTTGAACTTTGAAGTCTGGTGGAATAAAGGCCTTTAAGTTTAGGCGTCCGAAATCCACTTTGGCTCTTCCCCCAGGAATCACTGCAATCAGGAGTGAAGACAGGCTGCCAGATTTTCTCCTGAATGACTTGCCTAAGGACTCAGAAGTTCGTGGTGGAGGAAAATCCCATTCTCTGAAGCACATATGTGTCACTTTAACCACCGAGCCAGCCTTTCTACACCTGTAGAAGGAAATTGAATTAGCACATGGAATGGTTCCTTAAAATAACTGCTTTTTTTGCAAGGAGACTGAATTCCCTTTCACAGCAAGTCAGCATCCACTCAACGTCACCTCCCTCCTGCTCTCTTGTGGTTCATATGGTTGTATTCCTCGGAGAGATGTCTTACCATGAAAGCACAGGTTCCTATCCTACAGAGTGTTGAAGACCTGTGCAGCAACTCTCCTAATTTACATCTCTTTCAAGGATTTAAGAGAAAGCTGTTGATATTTATAGTATGTGCATGATAACAGATGGTACCTACTGATTCTTTGGTGGTTTCTATTGTGGCTCTGTGAAGTTGCTTTACTTGTATATTGCAATTAATGCAGGAATCACTACTGCAGAAGCTTCGTGGTTACAGTGCCAAATCTATGGAACTTTCTCAAGGAAGCATAAAAACTTTCTTCTCATGCCCTTTTTAAAACAGACGATCTTATTTTATATACCCAGAGACTGCAGAGCTCCGCCTGGGGTTAAATCTAAGGCTGTGAGTACACTTGCTGGTTCTATTTCCTTTTTCTTTTTTCCCCCCAAAACAATGCCAAATCCAAACAGGAAAAGCCTCATAATGCTTATATCTATTTCCAAGGAGAAAGAACATTCCCATTTATTATAGAAAGTTCCCAAGTACTTGTGTTAACTGGCCTAGAATGGAACATATCCATTTTATTAAACATTTTAGTCTTCCAAAACAGGGTGGCATCACCTAAACCAACCCTAATATTTACCTGGTGATATACCTCAAACCATGTTTGGGAAAGTCCTACCTGTTCTAATCCAAGAATATTCTGAGAACAGTTTTAATAGTACCATAATACAGATATAAACATTGAGTATTTGAGAACATAGTCATTTGAGAACCATGTAACCTTGCAGCCAAGTAAAGTGTCTGTTTAATCACCTCTCTTCCTTGTGTTATGTTTGGACAGATGAAAACAACTTTTTCCTAACACAAAGGAGGCAAATACAACTGCAGAGCTCTCAGTAAAGCTGGAATGAAGCTTTTAAATAGTTAAAACATATAAGGAACCCTTTTAGACTAGTAGATCTATATTTTGATAACCATGAATGTAAAAAATATGATACATTTTTTGCCTAGCTTTTATATTTCTCTTTAAGGTCATTATGCACAGTAGTCATTTGCTTACTTGATGGTACAGGCATAAGGTATTTGATGATGAGAACAATATTTTCATTAGAACAATAACGTTCCTGCCCATCATGATTCTGGTCTTACACAGATACAATTGCCTTGTATCTGTATTGCCTTTATAAGATACTGATGATTAAAGCACTACATTGTCTTCTGTGATGAGGAATTCTTTATTTCTTCACTGTACTGCTGTAAAACCTGGCACTGCCTCTCTCCTTTAGGAAGTTTCCACAGAGCAAGAGAATTAAGGAGTCTTTAGGAATTAAGGACAGACTTTAGCATACACATGGAATTAATAGTGTTCTGAAAACTCATCCAAGGGAATAATTTCATGCTCTGCATTCATTACTGTTGTGGGAATTGTGCACTGAGTGTTGCTTAAGCCCACCTATAACATTCAAATGATAAAATGCACAAGTTCTGCTGAATCTGTATGAAGATTGATGATGTGTGAAATCAGTATTCAGATGAAGTACACCTCAAATGGACAAGCTCACAGCACTGTTTCTACTTGCAGTGGATAAATTCTGCCTTTGACATCTGTAGTCTCATGAAAGACATCTGGGGGAAGGTTCTGCAAAAGGAGTTAATGAAACATCTTTGCTCATACTTGCTGCTTTGCAGATAGTTTATCCCATGACAGGAACCCCTCAGAGGCACCTTAGTGCTTGCGAAACTCCACTTCTTAATTTATCTTCAGTACTTCCAAATCGATAGTAATGAGCTTAAGAAGTTGTCAGGGAAAGAAACAAACAAACCCTGTGTTTCTGTATCAGTGCCAAGATAAAATGGCAATGTGCACGTTAAATATATATATAGGTAGATATATAGAGGGAATTAAATACATAATTTAAGAGAAAACATTCTTGGAGAAAAAAAAAGCATTGAGACTGAGTGCTCATTATTTCTAGTTCATTAAAAAGTAATTGCTGCATTTTACTTTTCTTATAGCTGAAGATTTTAAAGCACTTCACAAGCATTACCAAATTAACTTTCCCAGCATCCCAAGCAGAAAGTAAAGTTTGATTATCTGCACTATGTGCATGGAGAAAGACACTGTAGGCTCTTTCTTGAAACACTTATTTGTACACAGAGCCCCATCTATATCCATGGAAATCACTACATGTAGAATCATAGAATCAGATAGGTGGGAAAAGACTTTTAAGATCATCAAGTCCAACCATTAACCTAGAACTACTGAGTGCACTGCTAAACCACATCCCTAAGCACCAATGTACATGTCTTTTAAATACCTCCAGGAATGGTGACTCCTCCACTGCCCTGAGCAGCCTCTTCCAATGCCTGTCAATCCCTTTTGGAAAGAAATTGTTCCTCATATCCAGTCTAAACTTCCCCTGGTGCAGCTTGAAGCCCTTTCCTCTTGTCCTATTGCTTGTTACTTAGGAGAAGAGACCAACCCCCACCTGGCTACAACCTCTTTTCAGGTAGTTGTAGACAGCCATAAGGTCTTCCCTGAGCTTCCTTTTCTCCAGGCTGAACAACCCCAGCTCCCTCAGCTGCTCCTCATAACACTTGTCCTCCTGACCCTTCACCAGCTTTGTTGCTCTTCTTTAGACATGCTCCAGTCCCTCAACATCTTGTAGCGAGGAGTCCAAAACCAAACACAGAATTCGAGGTGCAGCCTTATCAGTGCCAAGCACAAAGGGACAATCACTTCCCTACTCCTGCTGCCCACACTATTTCTGACAAGGATAAGTTATTCTATGATTCCATGAAATATAGTTATCTTTGCTACTAACCAAGATGCCGTAAGATTTGTTTTGCAATCTTCCAGTAATAGCAAGATAGTTTCAGTAATAGATTTGAAAGTAAAGACAACTGAATGCAGAATCACTAAATATTTTTTTTTCCTTGAAAATTTTCAGGCTTTTCCAACTAGACACTGAAATTCAGAGCAACCAAATTGACATAAAGCTGTGGAAACCTGTATTTAATTGACATTTCAATTTACTGGCAAAATTCAGCCATACTTTATTAGCTCAGTCAAGGACATAGGTCAGTTGTGGCACAGGTATGGGTGCATGACTTGACTCAGCAGCAATGTAGACCTTGTCTAGCAATTACACTGCAGAGGCCAAAGATGATGTCTTCACACGTGTAATACTGTGCTGTTAAATGCAGAATCAAACTTTCACGTGTTGAAGCAAAGATAATCTGGAGGAAATGAATTCCTGCTTCTATCCTCCAGCTCAGAGCAGCAGGGGAGAATTTTGTTCATCTTCAGCATTCCTTTAGGTATTAAAAGTAAATAAGAAATAAATAAGATGCCCTCTGAGGCTAACCTGAATAATGATTTTTAGTTTGTTTGTTTCTTTATGATAGTTATTATTAACCAAACAAGTCTGCAGTTGGGGAAGATACTGTCTATGAATAATGAAAGGTCTCCTTTTTGTATTCAATTTCTAGATACATTGTGATTAAATGGAGGTTGTTCATGAAATAACAATAAAAAAAAAGCGCTGACACTGTAAATCAACCAGAGCCAATCTTTAGCTTTCCCAGGCATTACTGTAAGCAAATTAATTCTCTGTACCCAGCAAGCAGCCCTCTATTTCAAAGTAAACTGATAAACTGTGTTTGAGCTCCTGTGTGATTAGGAATAATGGCTCTGATTCTTTGAGTGAGTGTCAGAAGTAGGACTCATGAGTTATTATTGTCTGTTTGTGAGATATGTGCCTTGTATTATCTCCAGCTTGTACTTTTTGCCATATGAACTCTTACAGAGCAAAGCAGCATCTTTTTGTCTGGTCTTCTTTTCTGAGCACTTGACATTCATCAACCTCTACAATTCCCTTGGCTGTGATGCAAGGGAGAGTACTGTGCTGGTCACACACCTCTGTCTTATATGTCAAGACATAGCTAGAAAGCATAACCCCAGAGGAACCAGAAAGCAGTGCGACCTCCTTCCCACTGCACACCATGCAACCCTTGTGCAAAGATGCACTGGGCAGGCAAATTAAACCATCTGCTGACATGTAACCTTGCTCAATACATTAATGGGGCAAGAGAAGGAACATGGCACTTTATTTGTGGAATAAAGAAGGAATTTATGCTGCCAATGCATCAATCCTGGGTGATCTGAGCTGGAAAACTGAGTGCTGTGTTCAGACTTGGTGGTCTCAAATTCATGCTGGTGGTCTCAAATTTCTGGCACTTATATGCATGAATATTAAGGCTGATGCTTAGGGATCAAATTTACCCATATCTCTTCTTCCCCACCACAATATTTGCAGCCAATGTGTTGTGGGACACTGACCAAAGAAATTTGGCTGATTCTTCAGGTGAAGTTTCATGAGCAACTGTGGCATGTGCTCGCTTAATGCTCTTCATCTGAAAACTTAGGAAAAGTAATCAATTTTTGCCCAACAGAATTCTTGCCTTACAAACCCAGGCAGCTCTCCCTCTCTACATCTCTCCTTCAAAAGGCTATTTGAGCAATAAAAAATAGAGGACTTCCATTATTCTAGAAATGAAACCTCAAGAACATAGGATAAAAAAGTATATGGGAAACCCATGAATTCTAAACAAAATTGAGATTGTAAATCCTCACTAAATCATTCACTTAGCTAGTAAATTCCAGCAAGAGTACGGGGGTTTGGACTGGGGTTTTGTCTTCTTTGTAATAGGGTAAAGTGCATTTATGGGACTTCTTAAATGCACAAAGGCCTTGTAGGTAGTAATGGAATTGCTGTAAAATTTCAAGGCAGACTCCCTACTACCTTTCACTACTGTTTTTCAACCCATTTTGGTCTGCAGATTCCTTTATGTTTTCCACTAGAGTTTGTATCCCTTTAAGGATATCTTAAATATAGATCATCACATGGCAAATTACACAGTGAAATTAAAAATATCCTCTGCTTTCTGATGTTATCCCCTGTAGTCATCTTTAGACATGGACTTTTAGAAGCATTATTCAAAGTCTGCAAAACATACTTGTAAACCACTGCTAGTTAACTGAACACTTTTTGTTGAAAACAACTGGATATTCATGTTTTCATTCTTGGTTTTATGTGTGACTGAAAAATATCATATTATTACAAACCTATTAATGACTAGTAACAAGTGATTATTCTTACAGAAGCATAAAAAACTTTAAAAAATAACCTTTCAAGCCTTTCAATTTGTTTGTGGACTGAGATAGTATAAGAGCCCTGTAGTCTGAGACTTGCCAAACTACAGACTATGCTGCAGAAGTGATTGTCCCACTATACTCATCATTGGTGCAGCCTCACCTCAAGTACTGGGTGTAGTTTTGAGTGCCACAATATGAGAATGGGCAACAAAGATGGTGAAAGGACTAGACAGAATGAGCTATGAGGACCAGCTGAGGATAATAGCTTTGTTCATCTTAGAGAAGCTCTCTATACCACTCTCAGGAGCACCAGAGAATGACATGCTGATCTGTTCAGTGACAGGATGTGAGGGAATGGCTTAAAACTGCATTAGGGGAAGTTCAGATTGGATATTAAGGAAAAGGTTTTCCCTAAGAGCTTGGTCAAGCACTGGAACAAGCTCCACAGGAAACTGGTCATGACCTCAAGCCCATCAGTGTTTAAGAAGTATTTGGGCAAAGCTCTTAAATCTATGGTTTAAATTTTAAGTTGCCATGTGTAGTGTCAGGAGTTGAATTCTGACTTTCTTGGGTCCCTTCCAATTCAAGATATGCTATGAAAAATTGAACGAGATCTTCATTCTAAGTGGCAAAATCTCTTCTGTGAAACTGCAATTCTAGTATGTTCTTTGAAACCTTTTCCACTTTATCACTCAAATTCTTAGATGGACTGATCTCTCCTGCAAATCAGGATATTGGTAGACCTGCACAACAGTTTCTTACTAAAGCCTTCTATTCACTCATGAAAAGACTGTAAGATCACAGCTGTAATTCTGCCCAATGCTGGCGTCAAAATAAGCAAAGGCAGCAGCAGATTGGAGCTGAGAGATAACTGAGAACAGCTTTTTAAATACATCTGTGGTGTAATTTGTCTCACTTTCTGTTTGAAGCTAAATCAGCCCTGTCTCTGACCTCATCATCTCCATCTGGGGATTTAGATCATAGACAGATGAGATGGCCGCATAGAGCTAGGGCTCTAACTGCTTGAATAGAAAATGTGACAGGAATTAGACCTGGGGTTTATATAAAACATACCTAAAACATAGCACCTGAGGCCAATAATCTAACAAGACTGTCAGGTCTCTGGGAGCTAAACACTTTCAAACAAGGCACTAAGGTTTCAGATGTGACTTTCACTTATAGGCTAAGCAGCAAAGATACTCAATTGTGGGATGAAACCAGATTCCTGAGATTTACTGTTTCAAGCTGAAGAAGTTTGCCATTGGGATTTCTTAGGCTGTGATAAATAAAAGCCCATTAGATTCCTCCTGGTATCTAGGGAGAGATTGACTGATGCTGTACAGCATAATGGAAAGCTGGCTGATCAATACTGTGCTATTTGTCAATTTAACTATATTAATCGTGCACACTGTTTTCATTTGTGTCTGAAAGAGAAATAAACAGGTGAGAACATTGATTCCTGCTAAACAACATTATAAAAGAACATTATTTAGGCACATCTCAGTTCCTTGTTATTGTTCTATCAAGTCAGCATTATGGAAAGGCATCTTCTGCTCATTACCCATGAAAATGAAGACTTGCTAGCTATGATGTCCATCATGCTCTGATAATATGGCAGTGTTTCCATGCATCCATGAAGACTGAGTGATTGGAACAGGTAACAGGGTGGAAAATTAGGCCATACCTCAGTGGGCAGTCATCAGTTCTTGGCTGTAGGCACAAAGAAACCACTCACCTCTTCCAGCACATGGAAAATGATCCCAGCAACTTAAAAGTGATGGCCTCCTTGCCTCCAGAAGACAGCATGCTGCAGTGGCTGGGGCAGCATCTGCTGATAGACTCTTTTAGTCCTTAGTGCTTGTCAAGAAGTGTGCAGCAAGTCATTATTTGCAAATGCCTCCCTTTCCCCCCCCCAGTCTATTACATACAAGTGACAGACAAAATAAGGTGCCACAGCTCATACTCAGCCCTCAAGTTATGGTCAGAACAAACTCCTGAAAATAAGCTTTTCACTGGCAAGATCTGATGGGTCAAGTCTCATGCTTTCAGTGAGAGATCTGTGCACCTGAACCTCACATCAATCCCCAACATCACATGAGCTTGTGCATCACTCTAACTTCCTTGACAGTTGCTCCATCACAAGGCAGCTCCTTACTACCACCTCCCTGTGCACCAGATGGGTCCCAGTCATTATCTCCGGTGGGGTGCTGCCTCACTGTCAGTCAGACACACACAACAGATTCATTACAGTATGGTTTTTAGGATGTGAACTAATGAGGTGTCTTGAAAATGTTGTCTAAGCTTCTTCATATTTCTATTTTGCTGCCTTGAGGGTATAATGTGACTCTCCAAAGCCATTTATGCAAGGAGGATTCACAATGCCTGAGGAAATAAGCCTGATAATAAATCATAGCGATAATATCAAATTACACTAATAACTAATATATATTATAAATTAATAACAGTTCAAATAGATAATGCCTAATAACGTAGATGTTTCTCAGAAAGAGTTTTCAGGCTCCCTCCAGGCACTGATCAACTTTTACAGAAGGGAGAATCCTGAAGTTTCTACATACATTAAACATAACCCACACTCTGACAGCCTTCCTTTTTCTGACGTTAACACAGAGTCACACCATATGCAGCTCCCCACCTTTGATAAACTTATAATTTATACAACACTTTGCTGTAAGACCAAACATTGCTGTGGGACTCCAGGATGGTTTGGGTGGGATGGAAAAGTTCAATGTATTCGCTATCCCTTATTAAAACTCCCTTGTGACTGACAATATTTAGACTGACAGAAAAGCTAATTAGTCCGTGACAGCTTGGGAACCTTTCTGCTGAATTCAGAAGGCCTTGAGATCAATCAGTTGGGTTTTGTGCTGGCAGGAAGAAGAGACACTTGCCCTAGGCTCCTGTGACAGACTATTCCAGTACTGCATCTGAGTCATAGCATTATATTTCCTCTCCTGTTCAGTGACATGCAGGTTCATTTGACAGACATTTCTCATTGTTTTTCCTGCATCAAATGCTTTGGCAGGCTCTTTTGAGGAGACAGGTGTCCAAAATACATACTCTAAAACCAAACTCCATGAAATCCTCAAATATTAGTAGTTTTCCTCCACCTGAAAAATTAGGTTCTCATTTCCTGTGGTCTCTCAAACTATACAGCCAAGACCTGCTTTCCTCCCACTCCTCAGATAGCAGTTTCAAGCCACATTAATTAATGCATTTCCTGATAACCCCAGGAGAGAAACAGGTCACAGATTATTATTGCCATCCCTAAATTAAAGATGTATAAACTGAGGCATAGTGACACCAAGTGAACTGCTTAGCAAGGTCAAGATTAAACAACTAACCATTAGGCCACCATCTCTTCAAAGGAAAGGAGTAAAATTAACAGTTGCAGGCAAACATGACCGAATGAACACTTCAGACCCTACGCTGCATAATATGGGGGCCCAGATGATTTCTATCATGGTTAGTATTTCTGTGAAGAGTATATGACAAATTATTTGGAGAAGCCTTTTGATGGGAAGGAGAATACAAGTCAGTTGTCCCACACAGAGGGAATTCAATCTCTAGAGAAACTGTTCAAAAATGATAAGGGGAGATCATAGTAACTTGAGGAAAAAATCTGAAAAGCTCAGAGCAGATCCCAGGAATCTTTAATCTTCTCCAAGCACAAAACTTCTCATCTCAGAGTTAAGGTAATAGTAATCTATAGCAGTAATTAAATTGCTATTTCCACACTGGTATTTCCTTCAAGAGCAGCACTACCTTGGCCATGGAAGTCAAGGGTAAGAATAACTGTCTGAAAGTGGTGTTTGCTTTAATCACAGTGGCCAATTAAATGCTGTGACCTGTGATTTTATATTATGCCATGTCCAGAGAGCCATTTCTCCTGATCATCCATGTGTCAGGACATAGGTCAGCTCATCTCTTACCTTTGTATGGGGGTTTCTAGACAACCTAAACAAAGGTTTAAGTGACATGGAGCTGGTGTGCCTGTTTCTAAACCACAAAGAACTGGGTTACAGCTAAAACAGACACAAGAGCTCAGAAGCACTACTAACCCAGTTCCAACACTTAGTAGAGATCTGTGCATTGCCTTTAACCAGTTATATTTAAAGGCTGAGGCTCTCCAAGAGAGCCAGCTTCTTACTAGTCAGCCTTTTCTTCCTCTTTTCCTTTTTACTTTCTCTGAAAGATGCAGGCAAGTGAGAGGAATTCTATTTAAAGGACAGTCATCAATGAGTAAAAGACCAACAGAGCATGAACATGTAGAAAGCAAGACATCAAAACACGGTAAGATCAAAGAATAGAAAAGTGTTGGGCTTATAACCTTTATTGTGAATGTTAATCCAGCTAACCTTCCTTTTCCAGCACTGTTATTGTCTGCTTCAGATGTGTAGGCTTAGGGTGAATTATATTTCTGTATTTTCTAGTCCTGTCACAAAGTCCATTTTAATGGTTGACTGCGAAAGAGATTTTCCCCGTTTTGGTCTCCTGGCACAGTCCAGTGTGAACTGCTTCAGAGAGTTGCTTTGAAGAGCATTGTTGCAGTTCCTTTTAATCTAATGCCATGGTTTTCCATTACTGAGGTGTCTGATCCCTCATAATCAAAGATTGTTTTATCTTTCTAAGTCATATGACATAATTTACATTTTATAGAAAAAGAGCAATTAGCCAGAGAAAAACATAGATAAGTCACTGAGATTCAAATGGAAAACTGTAATTCTCTATTGTGCAATTTACAAAGGCAACTTCCATTTACCCTAAAAGACAAGTTAAAACTAAAAAGTTAAAGTTACTTCAAGAATGTATTACTGAATACCAAAATAATAACATCTTCTCCACAACTGCAATGCAAAAAGTATCCCAGACTGATGAACTGTTAATGCCCTGAGATAACGGAGGCCTGAGCAACTAACAATAATTGCTGTATTTGTGGGAAAGACAATGCTTTACTGCTACATGCAGTTACAGCTTGTTTGTAGAAGTATAGAATTAAGATACCTTAATGATGGATCAGCCTAATACATTACAAACAGAAGGGCTCGCCTCCCCCAAGCATCCAAGATAGCGATGTTACAAAAACATGGTTATGTAGTACTGGACTTGCCATGAATGCAGACTGAAGGAAAAAGGAAGGCTGAAAAACAATACAGGTGAACTCCATCAGATGTGCCAAGAGCACAAATACTTTTGCAGCTCTTTCATCCAGCTCTCATCAGAAAATTTTGAGTTTTAACAACTACCCAGAGGCAAAGGAAATGAGTTTTGCAAGAGGGTGACAGGTTTTAAGCCATCAGACACCTAACTCTCCCTTAACTTTGGCGATAAGAATTGATACAGATATCATTGTGGCACCAGAGTTACACCTTTGAGGTGTAACAAAGAACAACAATTACACTAAAATTGAGCACTCTGTCAGCAGATGATTATGTATAGACCCCCCATAAATATGTATTTTCTGGATGAAGCTGCTGTCTCTCTGCTAGATCTGTCAAGCTTTAGGTCAAATCTAACCATGGCTTAAGAATATCGTGCATGTCCTGGTAGCTGTCTGAAGACCAGGACAGTAGATTTATCGAGGACTCCCAAGAAGTTGACTGTGGTCATTATCAGTCCAAGCAGGATTAATATGACATATTTCCATAGAGTAAACCTAAGTGCAACCTGATGATCATTCACCATCTTTGAGATGAACACTACCTGTCTTAAAGCTGGACATCTGCTCTAGGACAAAGTCACTGCCTAGATTACATCCCATGCAATCAAAAAGCAATAAGCATCTCCAAAGAACTTGACACCATGCTATTTATTGAAGACAACCATTTTAGCATTGATGAATCACCCTTTTCCCTAGTTTCAAACTTCACTCTTGGCTTTTTAATGAACATTAACTTAATTAAATCAATTGTACCTGTGAGTGAGTTGGAGTTCAGTTCTAACCTTTGTCATATATACCTGTTTATTCTTTCAGGACCTCTGCTTTAGGACAAGGATATATTGCCTATTTAGCTCCCAAGCTCTCTCAAGCAATGCCTATTGCCTTTTTGCCGTTCAAAAGGAAGTTCTCCTGAACACATCAGTGTGGTTCCGCTTGGAGTTCCTGTGTCCTACCAAGAGCAGTAGGCAGGTGTATTAACCTTCAACTATTAGTAAGCATCCTTAAAACACTGTAAGCAGATGGAAACCATTTTCCTTTCCACCCTCCCATTTCCAAGCATTGTATTAAAAAACATTTTTGGCACCTTTTGCCTCTGTCATTTCAGGTCCATGGAAAAGTCTGAAAGGGAGGAAAAACAGAGCATTTATAGGATAAAATAAATTAGTGCAGAAATTGTTTGCTTCAAGTTTCTTAATGTTCATTCCCCCAATGTAAAGATTTATGATTTAAATAAAATAATAATAATAAAAGGCAAAAACTCTGAATTTGCACTTTTACAGATTTGCATATTGTCATTTTTTGGAGGACAATTCACACCAGGCAACAAAGACTGAATAAATCATTAGGTACAGACAGAGGAATGCTTTAAACAGAATGATTTGCAACAGATAATACTGTAAAACATTACCCACAGCAAATGTTGGATCAGCATTATATATAGAGCTGCCACTTACGAGTTTTATGGGCTTCTTGGGAGGTTGCTTACGAACAGTAGTATGTTCTCTCCAGTGCAGGGCTATGAAACAGGAGATCTGGATTCTATTTTCAGCTCAATCAATGCCCTTACAATGTCAGTTAAATAAATTACTCCATTTCTCCGTTTGCCCTTGCAAAAATAAAGGTGAGCTGTTCATTCACATGAATTTTAAATCTTAGTTAGGAATGTTCTTTGAGGTCATCAGCTGAAAGCTGAGACACAACACAAAACACAGTTTGTACTAAGGATTTAGAATTAGTTCTTAGGCAGAGGAATTTCAAAGCATTTTAAGATTCTGTATGTTATGTGGAAAGATTCAGTCCAATTTTACTAGGCACAAATGACAATTATTTGTGATGGAACAGTCTCTCAGAGGATATAAAAGCCCATGGGTTGGTTTGTAAGCAGATTACATGGATAACATATATTGTCTGGATTAATCTTTTCTCTTCAGCTCGAAGGAAACCAGAAGCAAAAATCTTATGCCAGACCAAAATAGTTATTTCCTTTTTCTACTTGCTTTTATTATGAATGGGAGCTGTAGGAAGGAAAAATAATCTGAGGGCATTTCAGCCCTTAACGGTATGTTATTTCTAATTCATCTAGACTGGAGTGATGGAGCAATCTGTGACACACATGCAAGATCTGACGGGATTCCCTCAGGAAGTCTAAGTAAGTTGGGCATTGGTTTTATGAAGTTAGTTTTATTTTGGCAGCATACATGCAAGAGATCTGTAGCAGCACGAAACCAGAATGGAACCTCTTTTCACCTTGGAGCACATTATTATTTAAAACCTTTCACCATTTAGGTATGAGCTTGGTCAGGCATTTCCCTTCGCATGAAAACTCAGTTTAGTTCAGAAATCTGCTCCTGCCTCTGGCCAGGAACTATTATTAGATGATTTTCTTAATGATAGGATTTTTAAACAGATAATTTTATTTTACCAGTGTAAAGCTAGCTTGTTCTTTAATTAACCTTTAACTGTATTGTCCATAGCTCCTAAGCAAGGATTATAGGATGAAAGAACACCTTAGCCGATGTTCAACTGCTTTATACATTTAATAGTTTATATATTTTACATGTTACACTTTCCTTACTCTAGTGAGTCATGGGTGTAAGGCAAAAACCTAAATGCCTTCTGCTGGTAAACATATCAGCAACAGTTTCCCCCAGAAGGGTTTATTAGCTCTATCTTGCTGTCCTGTAAACAGTGACATTGAAAGATGACTACATTAACAGTGTAGAAGACAGGCAGAACAAGCTTGTTTGCATTTCAAAATGCTACATAGACTCACCTTTCAGTACTGGAAACTGCCATATCTATGTCTTGAAGAGAGCAGATCATCCACTCCAGAGAGGATTTCTCACTTCCTCCATCAGTAGTCTGAGGTTGCATGGCCACAGTGCCAGAGAAACAATAGAAATGAAAGACACAAATGCACCATCTCCCAATTTGGGGAGACCAAGGTCAACTCTCTGCAGCTGGAAGCAATCTGCACAATTGGGTGAATGGTCATTACCAGGGTGAGGGACTGGCTAACTCCCCTGTTGCTGTTAAATGATTTGGAGATTAAAGGTAAGCCAAGTGTTTCCAGGCTTTTCTTCATACAAAATGTCTTCACTGTTTTGTTGGGGTTTTTTTTAAGTTAAAATATGTAGGTACAAACGAGAAACCCAGGTCTTGAGGTGGTTCTAGTGTGAAATTATTAAGTCAGGATAAGCATCTGTAGCAGGGGAAATTTGAGCATCTCCTTTATGTCAACTCTATACCTGAGTGCTGCCACCATGATGAACAGCTCTCCTGTAACTCCACATGTCTAAGTGCTATAGCATGCGCTTGCCCTTATGTTCTCATGGGGGTCAAATCTTTGCCTCACCATCATTGACAACATCTCTTTAACTCAATGACGAATGGTCTCTTTGTGATCAGTGTTATTACAATGAATTTCTGGAGGAAATTATAATAATGGAGCACTTAAAAGTAAAGAGCTAGCACTTGAGCTATCTAGCTATTAATTATAAATGCCAATCTCAATCAGGAATTCTTTTTTATGTAAAACCGATCTGTTCTAAGTACTATTTTAGTGTTAATTAGAGAGAAGCAAAGATGAAGCGTTATCCAATGATGAGCTTTCATTGCAAGGTCTGCTGACCCCTTGTGCCTATTTCTGGAGGTGCACTGGTGGAGTTCCTGGTGTTAGCGAACGCATTTAAGGTATCAGTGTTTTGGCTTTGTCCCAAGTAACTGCAAGGATGACACCTACAGAAGCTTCATTTACCAATAAGACTGTGTTTAATTGCAGCACAGAAAAAAGTACTTTGGAAATATTAAGACCCATGTTTTAATTAAATATAAGTGGGTAAAGAAAAGCATTTATTGAAAAGCCAGAGAAGGGAAACAGCTGCAGACACTGACCAAGGCTTTAATATGCTTTGTTAGTGCATCCAGGAAATAAGCAGATAATTTGAGCATAGTCAAATGAAACCTCCTTGAACAACCTCTGTTGTCAGAGATGCTGACAGTGGCATTGAGGGTCATGGATGCCAGCCATTCTGTTGCTGGATCCCCAGTCTGTGAGGTCCCTTACAGCTCTTTCTCCATATGCTCACCAAAAGAGCCCAACCAGTGCTACAGAGACTGTGGGTCAAGCTACAACTGAAATTCAAAGTTCTTCCCAGATCACTCTTAGGAAAGTTGTTTTCTGTCCTGCAGGCCTGAAGGAAGTGTGGTGTACTACAACGCTTGTTGCCGATGCCTTTCTTTACAACCTAGTAGATGACTGCGCTGTTTTGTAACTCCTGTAGACATTCCAGACATAGGTCAGATTGATGCAGATGGAATAAGGAGGCTGAATCTGAAACCCAACGTTGTCTTTTGAATAGAAATAAAACAGACATTAACTTCTATTTTGCTGCAAAGGGACATGAATAAAAACCTTCAGAACCTTCAGAGTGATCACTCATTTGGTACAGGACCCTTTTTTGAACTATGGCCAGTTTCTCATAGTTCACATGAAAGTGTAAAAAGACATCTAGAAGTGGCCTAATTAGGATATCTTGCCTACAATGAAGCCCTTTTAAATTCCTATAACTTTAGGAATTTAAATCCAACCATTTCCAGAAGTTTTCTTCCCTTCTTTACAAATGTCAGCAGACACTCTTATTAACTACAGGAATGTGAGCCTTTACTTGTCTACATCGAGAGTCTTGAAGATTGGGATATAACCTTTCCTAGTTCCTGAATTTTCCTAAGTATCCCTTTCATTTCCTCATGCATGAGAATGAGCCTCATTTCTTTGCTCACTGCTGCCCTTATGCCTCCTTTTCTGTCATTAGAGAACTAAATGTTTGGAGAATGTAATTGTAAAAATAATTCTTTAATGTAAAAGGCTCCAGAGACAAATGTCAGATTTTATTTCCGCTACAGTCCATAATGGTACTTGATAGAACCATTTATAATTTCTTAAGAGGGAGAAATAATTCTCTTTAACTGATTTATTCATATAAAGCCATTTTCTCTTTCCCTGTATGCAGTGGATCAAACTGAGTTATGTTTCCTAATTGGCTATTGATATGTGGGGGGCAATTCTAACGATGCCCACCAACATCTTCTTTTATAACCAGTGATCGTCAGAACAGGCCTGAGACCTTGGATAAACCAGCTGGAAACCTGCTGATATCTACTCTCATTCCCCAACCTCTTAAAATAAAGTCATTCTGCACAAAAGAGCTATAAAACATACAGGGGACTTGAAAGCCGCACTCCCTTCTATCCTATGGGGATATGTTCTGCTTTGGAGGATTGAGGGCTTTCAAAACCCACTGGGTGCTGACCTCTTGATTGCTGGTTCACCCTTACTAATGAAACCACTGCCTTGAGTGTCCTGACTGAGAAGACCTTTGCCAGGCAAAATAACCCCATGGTTACACGTCTGAAAGGAGTGAAGAGGCACACTTTGACATCTTTGCTTTATAAATAGGCACAAAGCATGGCAGGGAGGCTTTAAAAATAGTTTTCCTCTAAGAGAGGGGAAGATGAATGCTGAAGATGAAATTCTGACCCTGCAGAAGTCAATGGAAAGGTGCCGACTGATTTCAGTTGGGCCAAGGCTTCATCCAAAGCATTGATCCATTTTGATGGGCTTACAATAGTAGCACAAAGATGGAGAGGGCTTTTGAAATGGTATTCAGTGCTCCAAGGCAGCTAAGAAATCACTGGATATGAAAACCAGGGAAAATGGCACAGCTGTGTCAATTATTTCAGGATTTGCAGAATTGTTAAAGGAAATGCCCAAACTACATATGCTGATTCGTGCTTTAGCTTGTCACTCTAAACAATAGCAAACACATTCTGTAAGCTTATATATATGTTTGCATTCCTATTTTTTATGCTGCTCTTTTTTTTCTTTTTTGTATCTGAAGAGGGCCTACAAGGATGGCAGAGAGGGACTCTTCATCAGGAACTGCAGTGATAGGAAAAGGGGTGATGGGTTCAAGCTGAAACAGAGGAAGTTCAGGTTAGAGATAAGGAAGAAGTTCTTTACTGTGAGAGTGGTGAGGCACTGGAACAAGTTCCTCAAAGAAGTGGTGAATGCTCCATCCCTGGCAGTGTTCAAGGCCAGGTTGGACAGAGCCTTGGGTGACATAGTCTAGTATGAGGTGTCCCTGCCCATGGCAGGGGGGTGGAATTTAATGAGTTTAAGGTCCTTTCCAACCCTAAGTATTGTATGGTTCTATGATTCTATGTAGTCAGATTCTCTGCTGTGTTCTACCAAGAAGTCTATTGATAAAGGTAGTAGGGATTTTTCTTCATCACAAACTGCTTATGAACCACACCACCACCCACAGAACTTGCAAATGTAGATTTCTCAGAATACTGCACTCCATGGCAAGCCAGTGTCATTGCCTCCTGAAAAGGATGATCAGAGTGAATGTGAAAACTGTTTTGTTAAGGGAAGGCAAATAGTTATCAATTTAACTTGAACGGGTCTATACTGATTTATGCTAGCTGATGATATTACTATTGTAGCAGTAATCATCAATTACAATTGATATTGTAATATATCCTTGGTTTTATAAATGGTAAAATGCTTTTTTTGCTTTCTTTATTGTTTCACTTCATGCGTATAACTGCCACAAATGTAACACTAAATTATTCTCACCTGAGAAGTTATTCCCATAGATCCCTGTACTTCATTCATACTTGTTTCTTCAAATGGCTCTTTTCCCTCTGTTTTATGGGAAAATATTGCCCTTCTCTGGTTTTTGTATAACCCACTGATTCGTTCTCCTTAAGCTAAGTGATCCTAAGACAGGGTTTGCATCAGCACAGTATTTAACTTTAATGGAAACTCAGCAACAAATTCCCAGAAGGATCTTTGAAAATTCATCCTTTGGCATCATAATTGTTTTATTCTGTTCATTGTCCCCCTAGTTCTTTTGTTTAAAGGTCTTCCTGGAGTCCAACACAAGACAGTCTCTGTGTGTGCTCCTAGCAAATGCACACAGCTCCTCACTTGCACTTTGTTTTGGCAGATTATTGCTAGCTTTCCTCCAAAAACCTCTAAATCTGGGAAGGGAAAATACTTTTTCCACTGGTTATCATCATTTTTGATGATTTGAAATAAGATGGGATTTTTCTGAAACGGCAGGAATCAAGTGAGAGGAGAGGAAAAAAAGAAATTGAACTGGCAGGGAGAATTTAATTAAAAATTAAAGTTTTATTAATATAGGACAATCCTTATGTGCACAAATCTATACTCCTATACTTACCTTCTCTGCCAAACCCTCTTGATTAATAACCCACTGCTCACAATACGACTCACATGTGCTCAAACTACATTCCTGAGGCAGGGATTATGCATCTTATTAATGATGCTTTGTCAGACAAGGCTGGATACTTGTACATTTTACATGCCTGGCTTCCACTTGCAAGATTGCAGTTATATTCAGCAACTAATTACAAACCCGGTACCCATGGCAGTGGAAGATTACAGATGTACTTTCCACACTATCACTGAATCTTTTTGTAAGCAAATTTCAGCCTGGTCATTAGTACACTTCTGAGCAAGTTTGAAGGCTGTGGTTTAGCTGGAGAGGTTCTTCCAATTGAAATCCAGCTTAATCCCAGATATACGATGCACACTGAAAGATTATATCATTATTTCTTCCTTCACTGCATCCTAGCTACAGCAATTTGAACCTGTAGAAATAGTGGAAGTGGTAGTTGGGGAACTGATATATCAGACACATTCTCTCAGGAGTACTTGAGATCAAGTCCATCCTTGCACCACTGGCAACATGTTTCTTGCGTGTGACTTTGACAGGTTCACTTGATATATATATATTGTGCCTTGCCTCTGTTTTACAGATAAGGAATTTGTACTTCCCTGGTGCATTGGATTGCTCTTTCTTAGCATGAATAAGAAGTTGGATCCTACATCTTAGAATCATAGAATCATAGAATAGTTAGGGTTGGAAACGGCCTTAAGATCATCTAGTTCCAACCCCCCTGCCATGGGCAGGGACACCTTAAACTAAATCATATCACCCAAGGCCTCGTCCAACCTGGTCTTGAACACTGCCAGGGATGGAGCATTCACAACCTCCCTGGGCAACCCATTCCAGTGCCTCACCACCCTAACAGGAAAGAATTTCCTCCTTATATCCAATCTAAACTTCCCCTGTTTAAGTTTTAACCCGTTACCCCTTGTCCTATCACTACAGTCTCTAATGAAGAGTCCCTCTCCAGCATCCCTATAGGCCTAACCCCTAACTAATCTTCTACTATGCCGAAAGGCTAAGAGAGTTGTTTAGCCTGGAGAAGGCTTGGGAGACCTTATGTCAGCCTTCCAGTACCTACAGGCACCTATAGGAAAGCTGGAGAGGGACTTTTTACAAGGGTTTGGAGGGACTGGACAAGGGGAAATGGCTTAAATTGAAGGATGGGAAAATTAGGTAGGTAGTAGAGGAAATTCTTTACTCTGAGGGTGGTGAGGTGGTGGCACAGGGTGCCCAGAGAAGCTGTGGCTGCCCCATCCCTGGCAGTGTTCAAGGCCCGGTTGGACGGGCCTTGGAGCAACCTGCTCTAGCGTGAGGTGTCCCTGCCCATGGCAGGGGGTTGGAACTGGATGAGCTTTAAGGTCATTCCCAACCCAAATCATTCTATGATTCTATGATCTGTGATTTATGATGTCCCAGCACTCAAGTGGAAGACTGCTTCAATGCTTCAGGTTTTATTTTCACATAGCTGACCTGGGCAGTAGTAAGAATGCTGTAGAAGTTATAGAGAGCTTATGCAGAAAAAGAGTCAGACCCACACTGCCTTTCTGGTTTTCCAGTAATATGACCAGAATGAATGTAGCTTTTTAGGGTTGCACCTAGGAACTGCTTGCAAACATCTGTAGACCGCAACCATGTAAGGTAGAAGTAGGACAACACAGAATGGGTAATATAATGAGATAAATTTTACAGTAAATGTAAAGTGTAGATCAGAAAAGAATATATGTTAATGCAATTAAATTTGAGAGCAAGCATGGAAAAAACCCACAGAAGTTATCATAGTTAGAAAACATATCTTTAAAATCTTTTGAGTCTCATGAATTTCATGACAGGGTACTTAGGCTGAAATCTGAAATAACTGCAGATTTCTTAGTGGGTATTTTTGAGGGTTTATGAAATGCAAATGATTTCCTAGATAACTGGCAGAAGAAAATCTGAATATTTCTATTTAAAAGTCAGAGAGAAGAGAAATCCCAAGGAGCTCCAGACCAGGCAGTTTAACTTCAGTTCTGGAACTATACAGGACTAAATAATCAATTGTACTATCCATAACTTAGCACTTAGAAGAGAACAAAAGAATGAGTTGCAGCCAAAACAGATTTGTCAAGACAAAATTGTGCCATACCTTCTAAAATCATACTATAACAATGTAAAAGCCTTGCAGGTATGGAAAAGCAATAGATGCCATCTGTATTAGTTTTAGGAAGGCACCTGACACTATTTCTTATGGTACCTTTTTGGGGGGAATATGACCTAAACAGAACTTCTGTGATGTAGGTGCACAACTGGTTCAAATACGTTCATAGTGTGATTGTCAATAGATCACTCTCTTAGATGTTATGCATAGCTGTCTTGGTGGTCACTTGTTGCTTGTTTCTGGTCTATTCAAAGCACAGCTAGGCACAGTTGAGGGACCATGGAGAGCATGTCATGTCAGTCTAAAGTGGGTCCTTACTCTGATCGGCTGAAAGCTATTTAGGCTCCCTCAACCATCTAAGCTAGATCTTCAGTGACTATAATGGAAGCCATGGGCATTGTTCATCTGGAGCAGTACTTCCAGTCTTCAGAGCGGCCAGCAGTTGCAGCAAATATGAGCCATAGATAGGACAGGGCAGCTCAAACAAGGGAGATTTAGGTTAGACATTAGAGCTCAGTGACACTTGCAGAGACATTTGGCCCCCCTCATGCCAATTGAGATATCCTATGGTGTTTTGCCTGTCCTCCACCCTTGTGAGTCCTCTGTGTCTTCTGGGTCATACCTGCCAGCCCATGTGAATATCTTGGCCACCTCAGGGTATCTCAAATGGTGATTAATGCCTGTACTTCAGTAACTAAATAGACATTCTCAGTTAGCTAAGTTTCAGCAAGCCCTAAGGAAATAATAAAGTCTCTTGGGGAAAGTGAAGGTGCATAGAAGAAGATTTCACAGAGATTAGGAATGGATTTCATGGCTGGTTGTTCCTAAGGAAGTAGTTTGGCAGACATTTGGTTACAAAAGGATGCAGCAGGGCTTATTCTGCTTTGTAGCAGGAAGTAGGGCTAGTCAACACTTGCGGTTTCTACTAGACTTGCTCTCTGTTCTGTTATGTATAGTACTGAAGATATATGTTGCTTCCTCTGTTGTTTTGGAAATGAGAACGTCTGACTGATCACTTACCAGCTCAAATGTAGTGTAAACTGAGTGAGTGCAAAAGCTGTGCACTGCCGTTCGTACTTGTTCTTTTTATTTTCTTCTCAGAAGTCTCTCATTGTGCTCGTCTCTGGGTTGTCTGAGGATGTGTGAACTCTTTCTGGAAAAAGGCAATGAATATTTAACAGAAAGAACGTACACTTTGTCTATCATTCTATATCTATACACTTCCCTGTGTATCTGCCAGCTCTCTAACCCCTTCTGTCTGTCTACATGGCTGTATATAGAATCATAGAACCATAGAATGGCTTGGGGTGGAAAGGATCTTAAAATCATCCAGTTCCGACCCCCTGCCATGGGCAGGGACACCTCACACTAGACCATGGCACCCTAGACTCCATCCAACCTGGCCTTGAACACTGCCAGGGATGGAGCATTCACAACTTCTTTGGGCAATCTGTGCCAGTGCCTCAACACCCTCACAGGGAAGAACTTCTTCCTTAAATCTAACTTGACCTTCCCCTGTTTCACTTTGAATCCATCACACCTTGTCCTACCACTACAGTCCCTGATGGAGAGTCCTCCAGCATTCTTGTAGCCCCCTTCAGACACTGGAAGCTGCTCTGAGGTCTCCACGCAGCTTCTCTTCTCCAGGCTGAACAGCCCCAGTGTTCTCAGCCTGTCTTCATGTGGGAGCTGCTCAAGCCCCTGATCATCCTTGTGGCCTCGTCTGGACTTGCTCCAACAGCTCCATGTCCTGCTTATGTTGAGGACACCAGAACTGTACACAGTATTCCAAGTGGGGTCTTATAGCTCTCTCATCCTCTTGGTTAGATCCATCTAACAATCTGTTTATAATTTCTTATGGTGACCATCGTTGGTTCATCCCATCTATCAACTTGGGTTATAAAATCTTCACCATTGTGGCACCCTCCTTCACTAAAAATAAATTCTCAATGCCCAGTGCTAAGCAATATACGGACACCTGCTCTCTTTCCGTGTTACAGGGATCTTTTTCACCCCTCTGCTGCTTTATACACTCCTTTGACATACTTTGAATACGAAAGATGCTACGAAACCCCAAATTGTCTTCTATATTGGTTTACAGTCTCATCTTTCACGATGGGATCTATAATTGTTTCCAATCACATGAAAATATGGCTGTTATTCCTGTAAACAATGACAAAACTTTGGTTTCTACAATAGTTGCGATTTACAGATGCCAGATGAGGTGGTTTCTTTGCTGTGATTGAAGAGTTCTGGAGTTCTCTAGATGCAAAGAAGTGCTGTAACAACTTTTCACTAAAGCTTTAATTATAAAGCAGGTTGAAAGCTTGCCAAAATTACAATCTTTTAAAACCCACTTTCTCATTTAAATTCTTATCTGACATTTTAAAGACATTGATATTGCATTTAAAAAGAAATAAGGAAACATAAGCAATTGAAAAAGTCCAAAATGAAAATATGAAATAGATAACTTGCAGATACTGTACCAGTGCTTAAATTAGATGAGTGAAATGACTACCAAGTCATCAGAATTTTTTCTAATACCCATGTCAAAGGAATATAATAGAAAAAATTGGTTTTATTTTATTTTGTCTTATGTTATATTCATAGAATCATAGAATCACAGAATGGTTTGGATTGGAAAGGACCTTAAGATCATCCAGTTCCAACCTCCCTGCCATGGGCAGGGACACCTCACACTAGACCATGTCACTCAAGGCTCTCTCCAACCTGGCCTTGAACACCGTCAGGGATGGAGCATTCACAACTTCCCTGGGCAACCCATTCCAGTGCCTCATTACTCTTACAGAAAAGAACTTCTTCCTTATATTCAATCCAAACTTCTTTTGTTTAAGTTTTAACCCATCACCCCTTGTCCTGTCACTACAGTCCCTAATGAAGAGTCCCTCCTCATCATCCTTATAGGCCCCCTTCAGATACTGGAAGGCTGCTTTGAGGTCTCCAAGCAGCCTTCTCTTCTCCAGGCTTAAAGATAAAATTTTATCTTATTTTATTTTATTTCAACATATTTTCACTACTTTTTAAACTTATTTTATCACTGCACACATTTTGTAATCCTGAAACATTTTGAAAATATACATAGGTCAAAACATTTGTGTTTTAGAAATTATGACTGGTTTTCTATTGGATGGGCTGCATTCTGTTGGTGCATTAGCCAAAAGCGTGGAGGATTTGAAAGTTCATCTCGTAATCTTGTGAATTTAAAGAAACCTACATGGGCTATGAGTGGGGAGCAGCATCTCTCTCTTCTGTTAAGCTGCTGAGCCACTGGTTGTCTAACTCTGTTATACCATCATATGTCAGCAGTAAGGTAGAACAGTTAGATTTATCTCAAAAAAGCCCTCGCTGGTGTCTTTGCTTCCCCTGCATTGAATGCATTGCTCATGTAAAATGCTGAAAGAGCTGAGTTTGTTCAGCCTTGAGAAAAGAAGGTTCAGGAAAGACCTTATCACCGTGCTCCAGTATTTAAAGGGTGGCTACAAAGAAGATGGAGACTCCCTTTTTATAAGGAATCATATGAAAAAGAAAAGGGGTAATGGGTAGAAATTATTCCCAGGGAGATTCTGATTGGACACAAGAGGAAAATTTTTTACAACAAGAACAATCAGCCACTGGAATAATATCCCCAGGGAAATGGTGGGCTCCCCAACGCTGGACACTTTAAAGATTTGGCTGGGCAGGGTGCTGGGACATTTTGTCTAGACTGTCTTTTTTTGCCAAGAAAGGTTGGACTAGATGATCCTTGAGGTCCCTTTGAAACCTGTTATTCTATGATTGATTGAAAAATTCATGCATATTGAAATCTAAGCAGATTCAGTTTTTTTCTTACAAAATAGAGAGGTATTAAGTGTTGTCCCTCCTTCACCACAGTGTCCTCCAGTCTGCCAACCCAACCCACTTTCTTCCTTAAGGAGAGAAGTCATGACTACAGTGTTAAGAAGAACCCCACCACAAAACAAACCAAGATCCAGATCACACAAGTAATAGTAACCACACAAAACAAGAGAGAATCAAACCTTCCCCCTTAAAGATCCAGTAGATTTGTCACTGATCTCCTCTGTCCCCTTAATGTGGCAATCCATATCACTTGAAAGCAGATCAGGTCCCAGTGAAACTGTAAGTCTGACATGTGCCTGAATGTACTGGCAAAAAAGACAGAAGCCCACAAAATATTAATGAACAGCCAAGTTCTACATCTCCTCTGCCTCCCTCAACACTTGGTCCATGAAGCTTAACTGCCAGAATCATAAAATTAATTATTACTTAGGAATTTCAGGGCAATACCCCAATCTTAACGTTTGAACAAAAAGCCTTTAGTGTTTTGTCTGCATATTTAAACCAGCAAAGCATAAATTTTTAAAGTAATATCCATAGCAGATGACAAATGTATCTTGTTGCTGCAATAACTTCAGATATCTAAATTAAGGATTGTGGTTTGAAGTCATAATAATATTTCACATATAGAGGAGCCTTTCATCTACAAGGAAATAAAGTCCTCTTTCATGGCGTATGCACATAGGTGTAATTGCAACTAGAGTTTGATTCAGCGGTCATCCAAGTAAATTGAGGTTATTGGTGCTACTGCAATACCAACAATTTAGAGTCCCCAGACAGCAAGCTGTGCTAGGAGCTGCATGAATGAATTAATAGAAGAAATAATCTTCAAGCAAGCTAGAGAAGGAAAGGAGTAGAAGAAAACTGCCCTCCTCTAACACATAGATAGCAGAGGCATTGAGGTATTTAATGATAATCTGGAGTCAAAAGGAAACTTTCTTGGCATTTCATGTCTACATACTGATAGGACTTTGAAAAATTGATGTGAATTTTCAAGCCAGAAAATAGGAGAAGTATGACCCAAACCATTCTTGCTTGTTTTCATGCTGGCAGAGTATTATCAAAGTCCTGTGCTTGGTATCTTTTTTCTTGTGCAGTCCATGTCAGACTAAGCTATGTTTTGGGATTTCATCAGTTTTTGCTGTCTTATTCAGCAGTTCTACACAGGGTGACCTGGAGCATGAAGCAAAGAAATTTGCTTTTCCACAATGCCATAGTCTTTTCCCATATAATTTACATGGCAATTCTTCCGTGTCAATAATTGCCTGTTGGGTTGCCATTCTAAATATAAAATTCAGCTGTTGATCAGAAAAATCTTTCCTCTTCCATAGCTTACTTTAGAGTAATTTTAAGAAGAATCTGATGTTAAATGTCAAACAGACTCTGTAGGATATTATTCTTTAATACCACCTAACTTTTAGTCATCCATAAACCCACCTGCCTTCCCTATTCTTCTACAGTATCAAGCCAGCATTGATGAAGAGATATTGATTTTTCTCTAAAAAAATACCCTGAAGTGTGGAAAGTTTGTTGAATGATCATGATGTAAGATCTCCAACATATTAAAGGTGTATAAACCTGTTATTTGTATTCCATTGATTGAGAGGCTTAGATATTTTTAAAAGGAACATTGGTAAGGTACATTTTCACCAGGATCACTTTCACACCCTAGTCCGTGGTATGATAAGTTCAGCTGGATTTTCAGAGAGACATTATTGTTGTGGTTGTATAAAGACTTAAGGTAAAAGTTTTTAAATGTAGAGCACGCAAATGGCCAAGCAGATCCTACACTAATGGAACGTGAGAAAAGGGGGTATGGTTGCTCAAGAAATCATGCTGAAGACATGCCAAAAGCACAAGTGACTGAGCAACTGCTATAAACCAATTCTGCCCTCTTGGGTCCATATAGGCTACAGTAGAGTTTGAGGTGAAGAAAGACACAGAAGTCTTCAAACAGAAGCAGCATGTCCTGGATGGGTGGAATACGGAAGAAATAAAAGCTGAAATGCCACACTTCATGTGTTGAACAGCACTAATATTCTGTAATAATTACTTTCCTTATGTCTCTTTAGTCATCCCTGCACCCCAAATCTGAGCTAAACATGCACACATTGGTAGTGTCAGGTTTGTATCCTCAAAAAGAAGACTTATAAGAACAATGAATTCACCTCACCTAACTACAGGTATCTCCAATGAGGTTTCTGCATCACAGCTTCTTCTTCAGGCTCTTACTATAGTCAACTAAGAGCTAGCCAGGGTTTATATTGAACCAAATGTAGGTGCCTATTTAAGGAGGTGAATCATATCCTCAAGTCATTGACTACACAAATGAGCTCTCAATTATCTATGACAGGAACCTAGGGTGATTTTCATGGATGTACACTGAAGATTCTAACTCCTGGAAATCCTAATTTAGTATATTTTACAGTCATACCAATTTCTCATTAAAGCTTTTTCCTCCATCCTAAGAAGTTACAAGACCCATCCAGATTTCAGATACTAGCTCACAGCTACTCCATGCACAAGACATTAATGGGTAATTACAATTCTGTAGACATGGTAAAGCTTGGTCTGTAAAATATATGTTAGGAAAGTCAATGTAGTTGCATCCATATATGCCTGTACCAAGAAAAATATCTCAGTTGCCCACATTATTATTCATCATACACATCTTGTGGCCAGTGAAGATATCAGTTCTGTAAGATTGCCTTGTAAAGCAGCTGTGTTAAAAAAAAAGCCTGTTTCTGATCACTCTTTAAGTCAGTACTAACTCCCCTTCAGTCAATAGAGTCACAACAGTGTAAAATTTATGGGGGGATGGACTTTGCAAGAATAAACTTTTTTTTGGTGCTTTGTAAGTTGAAGGTTCCTTTTGTTTGTGTGAGAAGAGTATAAATAGACTGATGAGTAAGGGAGTGAATAAAAGGGATCTGATTTAATGTTGTCCTGCACTTTATCATGTCCAGTTAAAAGTGAATGGAATTGTAATGACAGAAAATATTTTGGGGATATTGTGTAACTTGAGCACAAGTGGCAAATCAAACCCCCACACATTTGCTCCATAGTTCAAACTTATACTGGTTACAACAGAACTTTTGCCAGGCAACACCTTATGGAGATCTAGTTACTATTTACAAAAACAAAATCCATTTTTGGCATTTTCACCTCCATTTTTAACCAGCTTACATATTAATTTGTTAACTGAATACCTACAATCATTCTATGCAGCTTGTACATACATTGTAAGTGCTTCTGCAGCACTGAAACAGGTTGCCCAAAAAGGTGGTAAATGCTCCATCCCTGGCAGTGTTCAAAGCCAGGCTGGACAGAGCCTTGGGTGACATGGTTTAGTGTGAGGTGTCCCTGCCCATGGCAGGGGGGTTGGAGATAGATAATCTTAAGGTCCTTTCCAACCCTAACTGTTCTATGATTCTCTGAATGTAATGTTTAACAGGAATAGTAAAGGCCAGTTGATCCAATTCAGTCCATGAACTGTTCTCCAAAAGTTGTCCTTCCCTGCTTGCCTGTTCTCCAAAAAGAAAATATTAACACAATTGTATGTTCACTCAGCCCATTCTTATCTAAATGTCTTCTGATGAGTATTTTGATCCCTCCTATTGGCTTTTCTTTGGACTGTAGAAGTAGATATATTCCTTTTCATCTGATGGTAAGCACATGCTTCTTTACTCACTCTAGTAAAATGAATGTGAGGATTTAATTGGTGTATGAATTGCATTGTGTAATGAGGTACAAATGAGTACAATACCTTCATTACACAGCAGGTGGGATATTAAGTCCTGGAAAAAGCAGTGCTGTAGTTGAAAATAAGGGGGGGGGGGGGGGGAAGCAACACAAAAAACCCAACCAAATTAATAAATTGAAAGCACATTAAGCGGCCTTTAAGCTAGAAATGATAGTTGGCTCACATCCCAGAATCTCTATTAATGTCTTTGCAGGAGTTTTCAAGTCTACAATATGCTTCAGGTGATAAGAGCCATGAAAAATAGGTAAAAACTGGAAAAATGCCAAGTGAGTAAACTCCTGCATGAAGCAACAAACGAGGGAGGGAAAGTGAAGGATTGCTGCAGGTAGTGAGAAAACAGTTGAAATTCTGATGAAAGAATGACATACAGAAGACTCAAACCCTATCCTTGGTCACTGACTTCGTACAAGATGTCTTTCTATTAGAACAACAGAACATAAGGATGACAGAAAAGCCAGAGTTGGTCAGAACAAGCATCCACCTTGCCCAGTATTGCCCTGGTTTTGGCTGGGAAAATTAAATTTCTTCCTACTAGCTAGTATAGTGCTGTGTTTTGGTTTTAGGATGAGAGTAATGTTGATAATTCCTGTTCCACTGAGCAGTGCTAACACCAAGTCAAGGGCTTTTCAGCTTCTCATATTGCCAGGGAAGAGGCTGGGGGTGCACAAGGAGTTGGGAGGGGACACAACTGGCACAGTTGACCCCAACTGACCCCAGGGATATTCTATCCCATATGGCATCATATGGTATACACCAAATGAGCTTTCTGTGTACAATTCTACAGGAGTATCTTGAGCAATTTACCTCCCTCAGGGCAGTATTCAGTTCAAGATTTAAATGCTGAAGTGTAAGAACCCATATGTGAGCAGTTTCTCTGTAATAATCAGTGCAGATATAGTCATTATGATAAAAAAAGGCTAGAAAGAATTTAGCTGCAACAGCCAGAGCACCTCCACTGCTTCCTTGAGTTCAGGGGTTTAGGTTCATCCTAGGAACAATGGCTGTAGCCTGAAAACAACCTGAACATAGAATCATAGAATCATGGAATGGTTTCGGTTGGAAAGGACCTTAATACCATTCAGTTCCAACCCCCCTGTCATGGGCAGGGACACCTCACACTAGACGGTTTCACCGAAGACTCTGTCCAACCTGGCCTTGATGGTTTTGATTAGCAGGTAGTAAGCAGTAAGCAGTTCCTTATTACTTTTTGATAAGGACCTAATACTGGGAGGGACATTCCATAGCACTGAGCATCTGCTTAGGGGTGTTAGCTCATAGTTTGTTATCAGGCAACACTCTTTTTGCATGCTTCTCCCAGAAAACTTCCAGACCCCTGGCCAGGAGGGTGGGTTACTGCTTGAAAGCAAGACAGTTCTCAATCTGTGATGCACAAACCAGACCATTAAATCTGGGCCATGTGAATATGTGCTGTCTAGTCTAAACTAACTGCTGAGTTTCCTCACTACACAATGGAAAGGGAGAAGTGCCTGCAGCATGAGATGCATCTCTGTGTTAGAAACCTATTTTAGGATGGGATACAGGAAACGGGAGCTCACACATGCTTTGCTTTTAACAACTCAGCCTGTCTGTTTATCCTAGGACTATCATTATGGTCTCTGCTTTATTACATTAACTCAGCAAAAGCATACACATGTGTCAAGTGTTTCAGTGAATAGACTTAAGCACATGATTAACTTTAAGAGTGTGCTTAAGTACTTTGCTAAATCAGAGCTTCTGTGTTTTCCCCTCTCAGTACATCTGGTCGATTTGCATATATTTTCCATATAAAGAAGCTCATATTCAGAGTAAAATGAAACTATTTCCATGCTTGCACATTCAGTGGTTCTGCTGCTGAAGCTAACTTAAACAATTCCCTTCCAGTCCCTCTTCTGTGTCCCACAAGTTTTCAGCTGGTTGTTCCAACAACTGCAAGCATTGTGCTGGAACAGCTCTATGGGCAGCCATTTGGTGAAGTGAATTAAAGGAGTGTTTAAGATGAAGAAGTATAGTTTTTGTATATTGTTTTATTCTGGATTAGTTTATGATATGCTATAGGAGCTGAATGCACAAACTGTTGATAAAACAGATGTAGGAACATGTGATCAGATTTGGAAGGTGCTTAAACTAGTGTCAGCCAAAGAAATACATATGAAACCATTGACTTGCAATGCTTTGTGCTATGACAGATTCAGAAGACATTGCCCTACACATTCCTTGCAGGACAGGATTTTTTTGTATTAAAAAAAAAAAAAAGAAATATATAGATTGGATATAAGGAGGAAATTCTTTCCTGTTAGGGTGGTGAGGCACTGGAATGGGTTGCCCAGGGAGGTTGTGAATGCTCCATCCCTGGCAGTGTTCAAGACCAGGTTGGAGAAGGCCATAGGTGACACGATTTAGTGTGAGGTGTCCCTGCCCACGGCAGGGGGGTTGGAACTGGATGATCTTAAGGTCCTTTCCAATCCGAGCTATTCTATGATTCTATGTTTAAAAGAAATTGCCATCAATCGATAGGTTCAGCTTCAGCCATGTCTCTAAACAAAAGAGCAAGCAAAGTATCGTGCAGAACATCTTGTAATTATTTTAACTGATTGAAATCACATACAATGAGAATGAAGCATGAGAAAAGTCCTGCTTACAGCCAAATTAATTCTAAAAAAAGAGTGATTGTCTTTCCTGGGTTAGGTGAACCAGCTTCCTATGATGACAAATTTTGTTGTGTCATCAAAGGGAGAAGAGCAAACCCCAAACCTTCTTAAAGGTTAACTTCTATCTCAGGCCATAAGTGACAATGCTGAAAAAATTAATCACTGCAACAAAAAAAAGAGCTTGCAGCAGCAGCACAACTCTGCCTCCGCAGTAACCTGGGTCAGCTGGATCAACAAAATATTATTGGATTGGGACAATTCATAAGAGCTGGGTAGTTCTAAAGACCTGTTACTCTGCTGTCTCTGTAGGAGTAAAAGGACAATACGCAGTTCCTTGAACTATAGTGCTGCCCACCCATAGATTGCCTTTAAAAGAGAATCTAGCAGACAAATGTCCATTGCTTTTTATAAAAGCATTTATGCTCGTAGAATTTCCTTGCTGTCAGAAAGAGAATCAGTATGATTCTCTGATTCTAGAAAGATTAGATGAGATTATATGTGAAGCTGATGAAAAAAGTGTTGATGGCTGAATAGCCCATTATTATTATTATTATTACTTAGTGATTTACTTTTCTACCAATTCAAAATGAAAAAGTCCTTCACCAGTGACGCATGAATTTAACTCTACTGCCTCATGTAGATGAAACTTGCAACTCAAAATATTTGTATAAAGCCATTATACTGTTGATAGTTTAACTCTGGCCAGTATTTTAAGGACCTTACTAGACCCGACTCCCTGTGGAATCTCTGCCATTGAAACTGTGTTTCTTCATTTAATGTCCTAGATATTTAGCTGACTTCCTGACTTTTTTTGGTGTTGAAAAAGACATTTAGGCCAAAACTGTAAGACCTAAGAGTCTTTCTATGAGCCTGAATTTCAGGTTCAACCATTTAAAGGTAGCATTCTGTTTCTCAGAAGTTCTGAGTGACTACCTCTCCAAAAGATAACAAAACTAGCATAACAGGGCTTTGCACATGATTAACAGATTATAGCAAATAAAACTTGGGAATAGTCTCATCTACTTTAAATTGCTCTCAGCAGAATGGGATGCAGTTATTTTTAGCTCTTATTTTAATCAATGTTCTTACCAACATGTGTTATTGTAATATAGTCCAAAGAGCCTTGTCTGCACTTTGAGTCCTTTTGTATCAACACTAACACAATATTCCTACACTCATAGCTCACAGTCTAATGAAAAATTATGCCTGAAAAGAGGAGGCAGATTGATTAAACAATATATTCCTTCTGTGTGGTATCCAAGCAAGATGATAAGCAGGTAACGGACAAAGTAGTTTAAGCCTTAATTGCCATCTACAAATCCATTCAAACAGAGCCTAGCAAAGAAAATATTGGAAGGTTTTCCTACTCATTTCTTTCAACAACACTTTTGTAGCTCATGATGTAAAAGAAAAGTAGAACTGATTTGATGAGAAATAGTTTGGCTTCTTTATCTGGTAATGTGGTCCAGTGGCTTGACTGCTTTCACATTATTGCCACTTATGAACCATTACTTATAATTTCCAAGATATGGGTATAAAAACAGTGTATTAGTTACCATAGTTTGGTACTTATGGGTAACAACTGTCCACAATGGGGAAAAAAATGCAAACAAAGCTGGATAATATCCCTATTATTGTATCTTATGATATGATTAAGTGCATAGTACAACTGAGTAAGTCCCCCTGGATTTTGTATCTTTGTTTGTAGAGTATGCAGAGTTTATCCCCTTTGCTGATTTAATCATCTCTCCTATGTATACTGATATTAGTATGAGATGATAGAAGAATGAAAAGCAAAGTCAATAACTTTCAAAGACAATAGAGTTGATCTACATGGATAATTGAGAAGGTGATTGAAAAACTTATTGCTCAGAAAAACAATTAGCACATGCACCTTAACCCCTAAATGGGTTATCTTATGTAAATTCTTGAGTCATAGTAAACAAACTGAGTTAACAAATCATTATTTAGTTCAGCTCCATTACGGTTGAAAATTGCTAAGAATATGCTTTACATGAGACAACATGCAATGCAAGCTGATATTAACTTCCAACACAGCATCTCACCATACTTACCATGAGTAGTGACGGAATCAGAAGGGTGCTAATATACAGTGGAAAGGGAAGTGAAATGAATCACGCTGACTCGGAGTGAATTAATTAAGAGAAAATTGCAAAGTCTTCATTCTTCTTTTACAAGAAAGCATTCCTTTGAGTTTCTTTGAAACTTCCAGGTAGTAGTAGTCATGCAAAACACTACTGCACGAACTACAATGTGCAGCAATGGTGCTTTTGCTGTAGTAGTAACACCTAACTACAGATCTGCTAACAGAAACATAGAATGTCAGAGTAGTTAGGGTTGGAAAGGACCTTAAGATCATCCAGTTCCAACCCGCTTCCATGGGCAGGGATGCCTCATGCTAGACCACGTCGCCCAAGGCTCTGCTCATATTCGAGTTTACTTTCTGACACAGCATTGTGTTCAGTCTTGCTGTTCTTCACAAGCAATTTAGGAGACCCTTATTCATGAATACCTCTCTACTGATTCAGAGCAAATGAGGTTCTGCACGATGACCCTGAGCCTCCAATGATAGTACACTTACAGTATGTCAACTGCACTAACATCTTTGTATCTTTTCAAAGATGATCTCGGATTTCTTTCACTTGCCTAGAGTAAATGTATCCCTTTGGATCCATTCTTTATGTCAAGAAGGACCGCAAACAGAGATGTAGAAAAGAATTCTACAGAAAAAGTCAGAAAGCAAAGCCACTTTTACTGTCATTATGAATGTTCTGCACTTCACCAGTTTATTTAGAACAAAAAAAAATCACCAAAAAAAGGTTTTTTTTGCAATGTAATTAAACTATTTTAATAGTCCAACCACCTTTATTTTTGTGGGGTGGTTCTAGTTTTCAGGTTTTTTTGGTCTTAGCTTTTGGTTTTGGTTTTGATTCCTAACAGGTTAACCTTTGATGGAGCAGAAAATAACAGAAAACCTGTCAGATTCCTCTTAGCCTAATTTATTTGACGCTTAGTTTTTGGGGATGTTAGTGAATGAGTGCATGGTTGGTCATGAGAATTTTAGCTAAATTTAACAGCATAAAACTCAGATGGTTATTTTGTGTTAATTATTTTGTCTTCCTGTCTTGTTAATGATGAGAGAGAAATGCACCTATGCAGGACACTATCTCCAGAACCAAACAAGAGTCTGAATTAGGGGATGCATCACTTCCTAGACAAGTCCAGTTCTCCCCATCATCTATAAGGGCAGTCTAGAGAGACAGATATCTACTTCTCAGCTCAATTAGACAGCAGAAATCCCTGCTGTCCTTGACATTGCTATTTTAAAATGCATATCGCTTTTAGTTTTTGATTCTCATTGAATGTTTGGGCTGTGGGGCACCAGGTTTGCCAGGATTAAGTAAAAGGAAAGGGATAGGGATAGGGAACCAGATGAAGGTGCTGAGATTACTTCACCCACTGGAGTTTCCTTCTATCACACAGATAAAGAATATGTGGTCCAACGAGAACTTGTAGGGAGCAGTTCCCAAAAAACAGGTCTAGAAAGATGCAAGCTGAGATTACAGCCATTTGCAATACATGACTCCTCAGCTGTGCTTTCACAGAACATTATTACATCAGGGTGCCTACTTCCATAATAATAATCTTCTTCATTCCTACCAGACATAAGAGATGTAGGAGAGACAATCAATGGAAGTCCCTGCTGCAGGTTTTGAGGTAAATTGAAATGTTGCTTCTCCACCGAGTACCAAAGTAACTCTCCAACTAAAACATGCACTTCACTTCACTTTGGCAAATGGTGATGGAGAGATAAAACAGCTTTTTACTCTGAGAATTATCTCTTCCCTTCACAAACGCTGTGAGGAATTCACTTGAGGAAAACATACTGATACTGGCTTATATTTTGTAGCGTGTGTCACAGGCTATTATGCTGCTTTTAACTTATGACACCTCTCAGTTCCTACTCTGAAACATTTAGAAGTAATATCACAAGGATACAGCAACCCTTTCACACTAACAAACACTCAATGACCACAACGTGTCAAAATTCACTGCTATCTTGCATCTACCAGATTCGTTTGTATTTAGGGTACGAAATCTAGTTCCCACTAGTCCATGTTTTCAAAGAGAATATGGGGAATTGAATACTGCAGGTAAGCAAGAACTTAGAGATTACTTATCATAGAAATACAGAGGAAAAACCCCCAAAATAACAGAAAATCATAAGTTTGTCTTTGGGAGTGCATTATAGAAATGATAAATTTTGAATTCTTTCAGCCTTTTTATAAATGCTGTTGTTATTTAAGTTCTGGGAAAAGAATGTAATAAATCAGGAATTTATAAAGTATAAATTTACCAGTATAAGGAAATTGTCCACCTTCACCCGCAAAAGCATTCAGTATCCTGTTGCTTACTGTATGGCTCTGTATCTAGGACTCTATGATGGGACAGGTACTTTTATAATGGAAAAATGTCAGACAATTCTTTAATGAACTCTGAAAAACATAAGTGAAAAGAGAAGAGTTGTCAGCTGGAAGATCACATGGTATGGGGCACATTGACCATCTGCCAAGCAGGCAGATCAGCAGGGCAAGGCAAGAGTGAATGGAAGATACGGTGACATTCGCTCCTCGTTCAGAAAGAAAAGCCAATAGTTAAAAATTCAGCATGGATATTTAATTGAATTCATTGAAGAAAAGATATTCATCTTGCCAATATTCTATTCATCCTCCTGCCCTGTGGCTTTTCCTATTTTTTTCATACCTGGTCCTGGTGGCCTGGCAGGAAAATCTTTGGGAATATCTTATTACTCATATAAAATGTGTAGTATATTGGCTATTAGTCTCAGGCAAAGTAATAGTACTAACAACATTTCATTTTACCATGTTTATGTAGATGAATATTCCTACTCTAAAGACTACTTGGCTTTTAATTTGCTGCAAAACATCAGGCTGTCCATCTTCCTCCTGCTTGTCTGTGAGAATATTGTTAGTATGAAGAAATCTTATTTTCAGAAAGCATTGGACTGTTAAGCATACTTAACCCTGCTAGGCAATTCACACACCACTGCTACAGACTGCTATTTAATTATGACTATTACATCCCTTTGTATATATGACTCAGGAGGGATACACACAACCGTAGAGGCTGTCATCAGCTTGTGGTACTGCCACAGGTTGACTGGTTGTCTGGGTCACAGGGTGTATAACCGCAGGTTCACAACGCAGGTAGATGAAAGTTCAAAGAAGTGGCAGTACTGAAGACAGGAGGCATGAATTACCACAAAAGTCAAAGATTTTTTTTATCCTTAGAGACTTGGTATGCACAGTGTCTGGTGGAGATCTACACAGAGAGGAAACCAATGTAAAGGGCAGGCAGCACCTCAGACCGTGGTACAGAAAGGACCAGGGCAGTGAGACTCCAAGAGGACCAGAAGGTGGATAATCATGTCATGGCTAATCATAAGCCTTTAAGCAGCCTTGTGGTTTTGAACTAATTTTGGAAGCTAACTCCCTTCAAGGCACTATTTGGCTCAGTATGGACATGCTATTTTACTTGAACATCTTTACACCCTACCTTGTAATTACCTTGTAAGTTTTTGAACACTTGCCCATTATTTTTGGAAGCTTCATCTCTTGAGACTAGATCAGTATTTCCTCCATAGAAGAACAATTACACTCCCTCACCTTACACTACTACTGTTTCCCAACTGGTACATGAAAACCAGTATTGTAGGGTGTTCATCACTGCATATTTGGATACAACTTTTGGACCCCACATCTGGTTAGTGCAAGACATGTATTCCTGCACAAGTGTTGCCTCCACTGTTGTTCTTCCACAGAAGCTCGTCTAAAAGATGAGATGCCCAAGGGTATCAGGTAGGTAAATACTCATGTCAAGACTTGAGTCCCACAGAATATTTTAGAGGTGGTAAATGTCCAGGTCAATGATATCTCATAAGGAAAACAGATTTGTAATTGCCACTTGCACACTACTGTAGCTGTGTTGTCAGTTAACTGAACACCTGATCCTCGGAAGCTAAAGCTAAAAGGGAGTACTTTGATTAACATACCTAACCTCTACTATAGTACAAAGCACAGAATTTCACACACCAAATTAGCCAAAACCCATGAACAGAAGGAATAATTGTTCCCTTAAACATAAGTAAATAGGATTGTTTCGAAATTAAAAGTGGAAATACTGAAAAAACTTCAGCTGAAGTGAGGTAAAGATCTCTATAGACTAATGCAAACTCAATCTTCATACTTTCTGCATTTTAGCTACAAAATAAAGCCAGAACTTAGTTACATTAAAAGAGATTGCTATATATTTTATGCCATGCATTAAGAATATTTTACACTGGAGATTTTAAACAGCATATTAAAGAGTACTGAAATCACTCATATCAATTGGTTATGGTATAATTGAGCTCTATAAAGATTATTGAAATACTTTTTCAACTATAAGAAGTAGTATAAATAACAAGGTGAAATAAATCTTCTTTCCACTTCCCACTCCTGAAGAAGCAAACTTTTTAGCATTTGCCTCTGTACTTTTGCCAATGAAAAACATAAAGGCAAAGACACAAATTGTCTAAATCTATCTATAGCCCATATGAGTGATTTCTGTTAAAAGAAAGTAATAATATTTTTTCCACATTTGCACCGTCAAAATTCCACCCTTCCTACTCATTTCTTACTAGAATTTGTTCCTTTGCATTTTCTCTTCAGACAGATGTCCATGTGTAAGTACTACATTCAGTGACTACACTAGAAAATTTGGGGGAGTTTAGGGCTTTGGTTGGTTGGTTGGTTGGTTTTAGTTTTTTCTTGGTTTTGTGGTGGTGGCTTTCATGTTATCTAAAAAGAACATGATCCAGATTTAGACCTGACGGGAACTTGATATGTCAACCTATGCACCATTAGATGTCTTCCTTGTGAGGTTGACAAGGCTATGCTAGATGTGACCATGGGCTAGATGTGACCATTGGCTTCACTTTCTGAGAGACAGATTCATCCTTTCACTTCCGTGATGGCAAGGGCACTCAGTGACCTGACATATTGTGATGTCAATGTATTTCCATAGATGACGCAGGTATCAACATTGTAAAACAATTATACCACACACACACACACAATAGCAGAGATTCTTTACACCCACAAATAAAATGCCATAGTGGCCCTAGGAATTCAATGCACCGCTTAATATGCTGCTGCAATCCAATATATTTCATTTACAAGCCAATATATTACTAAATTTATAACTAATCTGTCATGCGCATGAATCAATACGAATCATGAAAACACACATACATAACACACTTCACCATAATTGAATTCCGTGCTCTCTAGCCTCTCATTACTCTGCCACAAACTGCTTGAAATAAATACCTCTTACTACTTTCAAAGTACAAACACCATCAGGGACACCAGGCCAGTGCTACACGAGTTTCCATCATATATATAATCCAGGATCAACTTCCAGAAAGATTATGAAACCTGGCAAACTCAACTGCAATTTGCAAACTGTGCAAGGGATTTCTCCGCGTATCCTGGCATATCATTTGCTTTCCATTGAGAAACTGAACAAACATTGATCATTTAGGCTGAAACAGTTTCCAGTCCTTAAGATCTAGAGGAACATGGGGACTTGCATGATTGAACTTGAAGTCACCACGGGCCACACATGACTCATGTCCATGTGAATGGGTTCAGTACCTTTTAGTATGTGTTATATGTAGATCAATAATATTACTCCTATCAGGTCACCTATGAACATCTTGGCTGGGAAAAAAGATGTTCCTAAAACCGTCTCTGTCACAGGTTGGGAGCACATCTACCAAGAAGTCTGGCATTTTGGCCAGATGGAAAGAGTTCAGAGCAACTCCTCAGTATAAAGTTTGACGTTTCTGCAATTGCTAACTGAAGCTATATATCAGAGTAGGATTTTAGGGATGGCTGCAGATTTATTGAGAGTAGAAACTGTTCAGCTCTCATTAACGGTAGTTCCCATTTGAATAAAAGTGCTTAATTATGATTGGCCTTTCATTGGAATTATAACAAAAAAAGAAAAGCAGCTAGAATGTAAAAATTCCTCTCTTTGTTTCAACAATTAGAAGCTTTAGCCCACTGACTATAACCACAAGAGTGTAGAAGCCAGGGCTCAAAAGGCATGAAACTCAGCCAGTCACCCCAAGGTGAGATGAGGTTGCCATGAGTCTTTTCTGACAACTATTGCTGCAATTGACCTGTGTTAAGTGCAACTGTACTTCACTCTCTAAAACCTGATACCTCTTTTGCTGCAAGTTGAATGTGGGCATAATTTTTACTGTACACTTTTTTCCACCTTCTTTCATATACACACAGAGCAGGCTGGGGACAGTTGAAAGAAACTCCTATTCCCTTTGAGGATATATTGTGTACTCAGACAAACCATCTAAGAAGGACATCTCATCTCAGAAGTGTAATATATGTGCTAGCAATTGAGAATTACACTGTCGTTATCTTCTGTTTTATTTTTGGAAGAACCTAGCTACTATAGACATGACAGACATTTCCGTGCATCTTGTATATTCATTCTTTTTATCAAGTCTTATTGAAGCTTCTCTCTTAATTACAGTTTCGGCAGTCAGTTCTGTTGTATTTATTTATGGCATTAAAAAAATGTAAACTGTGCTTAAAAATCAGAGATATCAAAGCTCCTTCTGACAGGTTTACATGTAGCAAAGTTGTTCAGAAAACGATTACACTGCATTTATGTGTTTGTGGTTCAAAGCTGATGAACAACACTAGATTGACAAGTGTGGAAATTGAATTTCTCTATCTAAAACCAGATACAGAGCAAGCAGCAGCAGTGTAGGCTTCTTTCATGATGCTCATCCTACGTGCTACACATATGATTTTGCCTTGGGCTGTAACATGAGGTTTTTGAGCTCAGCACGTATTTTGTCCCCAGTGCTTGCACTTCTTGGTTGCTTTTGGATACATCCCTCCTCTGGTTTCACAGCTTCTCCTACCCCAGAGCAGGAGTCAGTAAAAGAGATTAGACCTATTCACACTGATTTAGTTTATTAAATCCCAATTATTAATTTGCCTTTTCTTGCAAATGCTCTGCTAATAGGCTTGAGAAATAACATTTTGCCTCATTCCTGTGAAGTTCATTACCCCAGCCTGACATTCTGACTATCATTTATCAAGCCTATTCAGGCTGCTGTCCTCTGCATTCTCTGAAAGTAAGAGGAAGTAGCATCTTATCTGCTACTTTCAAAGGCTCCCAAAGGCTATCCCAAATATTTTTGCTATCCTGTGATGCAATTTCAGCCTCTCTTAGCGGACTTGGGTATTTCATGTGGCTGCTAGGGTTGTCCCATATTTTGGGGAAGGATCCATGAAAACCTGCCCAAAGCAGCTTCCTTATTTATTGTCAGGTCTTATTTTTGTATAATGTGCCACGATGACAGTTCAGGAAGAAAACAATATTCAGAAAGCATCCCTAACTACATTTCCCTAATGGTCTAGTAATACTAATAGCAATAACACAGAAACGTGGAGAGAGAAAAACTCCATTTGCTGTAGGTTTTTTAGATATTCACATCTTTGATGTAGCATCCTTATCTGATAGTATTCTAAGATATTTTTGGCAGATTCGACAGCATTTAGAGGAAAATTTCTAAGCTGTATTTTGTATCCATCTAAACTGAGTATGTCCAAAATACTCCAAAAATCTGTCCTTCAGATCAGCACACACAATATTGGAATAAAATGGAAAAGATCAACTGATCTTCTACCAAACAGGCTGGGAGATCTGGGAACTACTCTCGTAAATTCATCATTCTGTAAAGGCAGCTATCTCCAATCAAAACGTATTTCTATCATCATGGAGAATTATTGGGCCCTTTTAAGTATGTTCTTAGAACCTTTGTGTCTATTTTCTGCCCCACTCATTTGTGATTGGATGCTGCCAATTTGCTTACACAAATCCCAAGCCAAAGGAATCCTATGATGGTAGATTTGTTGCTTGGAATGGACCTCTAGAGGCCTTCAGTCCAGCCTCCTGCATACTGCATCAATGTGTCCATCAGTAGATCAGATCAACTATTGCTTTGCTCCACCAAATCCTAAAATCGTCCATGGGTGAGATATCACCACCTCTCTGGATGATCTCTTCCAGTACTGCACTATCCTCCTAGTAAAGGGCTTTCTCTCTTTCTTTCCTAATGTACAACCCAAATCTATCAAGATTTAATAGACGGCCACAAACTTAGAAATGTACCAAAGTGTGTCCCAGTGCCAAAACCCTAGACTGTTTCTGGTTTTCATACAATAGCAGGCCATTTTAAAATAAGAATGTTTTCTTTTATTATCTACACAAAGAATCAAGGTGCCTAGGAGTATAGCCAAAGTGAAAAGTCTAATCTCCGATGTAATTTATGACTTAAAAACTGGTGATAAGGGGGCTGCAGCCCTTCAAAAACTGATTGTGTATCTGTGAGAGAAAGTAGCACCTCATTTATCCTTGTTCATGTCAATAAATGCAGGATTAGTTACACAATTTAACCTCAAATTCCAATGTGTTCACTCATCATGGTTATGGCAGTGGTGGTTTTGAGGAATATTGGAACATATCTGATCACATTGCTTTGAAGTTTCCATTATAACCCTGTGAAACAACTACGTATTCATTTTGCTTAGCTACTTACCCCCTTTGTTCACTGCAGCAAGCAGTGGAGAGCAGAAGGATCTTTAATGCAATAAAGTTGACTGAGTGAATCAGAACAGGATAAAGTGATTCTCAGGATTCAGGAGGGAATTTCATGCATTTTTGACCCTGGCAAACCTAAGAGAACTTGCAGTGGGGCTGTGTTTGGATGAAAAGCTTCTTAGGCAGACCCAGAGGTAAGCTGTAGTTTTACAGATCAGGAAGTTAATCAAGCGACGTTCTGGAAGCAGAATTGAACCACTAAGATTGTTCTGGACAGAAGACATAAACATAGAGCTTTTTAATTTATTTATTTATTTAGTCTCATGCAAATAAGGCTTTCCTGCAGTCTTTTCAAATATAGCATCACTGAGCTTGGTATGGCCAAACACAGGCATTTGCAGTTTACCCTGCTTAAATTATCTTTGAAATGTCAAATGGATATTACATTCTTCAGCCCTGAGATATTGAAAGATATCTCAGTACAGCAACAAAGAGCCAGGAGAATCCATGTGCTAAGGTCACAGGTGAAAATTCTCATATCTGGGCTATAGATCTGGAGCTGTAATCTTTGGGCTGCCTGCCTTTAATATAGAAGACTCATGATTAGCTTGGCTAGCTGGGCAGTTGACAGAATTACCTCCACAGCCCAAAGTAAATCCCTGAGTTGCAGAAAAGAACCCAACAAAAAAGTCCCAAAGTGGAAAATAACTGCTTTGTTTAGAATAGCCATAGCTCAGACACCTAGGAAAGGAAAATTTGGTGTCCTGACCCTTGTATTAAATAATCTACTTCTGTAAAGAGGTTTTTATTTTAATTTAAAGCATAGAAGTGATTATTAAAATTACCTCATTCATATTTGGCTTAAACATTTTTACATGTTTTAGGTTACCTTCTTTTGTGAACAATTATTACTTCACAATGTGGAATGACATACTGTGTTCAATTAAAGTGGCTACCAGAGCCACTGTAATGTGTTCATTCTTTTTCTCTTTTATGTACTGGAAAATGTTCCTCCTATTTTTTTGCCAAACCGCTGTCTTTACTTTGTCAATATTTGTCACAAAAAAATGGATTTCAAACAGCCCTAAACTTGCTATGGAGAATGGAGTATAATGCATGTCTTTCATGCTAAAAATAGCCAGCTTAAAAAGCAAAGAGTAGCATCTAATGGAAATGAAAATCCAAATACAAAGTTGCTCAGAATATCTTTCACCAGACACATACAGCTCAGCTTAAAAAAACCTCCATCAGTAAGGTTAGAAACCTGACATCCCACATTCTACATATTTTATCTTTCTTAATCACAGACTGGTTTGGGTTGGAAAGGACCTTAACATCATTCGGTTCCAATCCCCTGCCATGGGCTGGGATGCTTCACACTAGACCATGTCAATCAAGGCTCTGTCCAGCCTGGCCTCGAACACTGCCAGGAATGGAGCATTCACCACTTCTTTGGGCGATCTGTGTCAGTGCCTCACCACCCTCACAGTAAAGAACTTCCTTATATCTAACCTGGACTTCCCCTATTTGAGTTTAAACCCATTAACAAGAAAAGAAATTTCTAATCTCTCTTGACTGAAAGTTCATCCTGGGTGATCCAAGTTGCTCACACTACCATGTGAAGAAATCACTAAACAAACATCCCTGTATCCAGAGTAGCAATGTGGGAATTAGATATGCTGACTTCTTTTTATCGGATACATCCTTGGTCCTTGTCTCCCCTTCAGTCTTCCTATCTCTGAAATAAACCTATTTGTGAGGTTTGTAATGAATTACTGCAAATTGGTTTTTAAAATCTCATCTCAAACCTCAGCAAATTATCATCAGTATCATAAACCTGGGGAAACTTAGTCTTGAGTGACCTGGTCTAGTGTGAGGCATCCTTGCCCATGGCAGTGGGTTGGAACTCATCTTTCATCTTGCCTTGAAACATGAAAGGCAAAATAGGACAGAAAATTTTCAGGCCTGATATTTAGCTGGATGATGTGGAGATCAGCATGAAACATTTTATCCATCAGTAATTTAAGCAAAGTCAGCGTGCACTAGAAGAGAAGTGTGGTATAAAGGTGACAATCTGTAAGAGTACTGTCATGTACTGAGACTGATATGAGGCATTGGCAAGGTAAAGGAGTTGGAATACGAATGTGACACACTGTGCCAAAGTTTCAATGTATTTAAGATTTTAGCCCCATAAAGATTTATCACCCAGCACTGTGGGTCCTATTAGAGAATCAAGAAGCATGGGTTCTCCTACATTACTCCTGAAAACGTCATATAACTTCATTTTCTCCTTTTGGTCACTTTTCTCTTTGATAAAAGGCCATCACTAATCAAAATCAGTTTTGGTGGTTGTTTTCTGACTTCTAGTAACAAAATGGCCTTGTCACAGTTCCCCAGCCAAGAATTAGGACTTCTGTTTTTAATCAGTTGGCACAATGGTAAAATGATTCCCAAGAGTTGTGCCTTTCTGGGCTGTAAGACATAAAGTGACTATAATGCTTATTAGAGCAAAGAATTTGACCCAGAAAATTAGGACATAAAATCTGATATTAACAATATTAAAACTATTAATTGATACAACTCTTCTTAAAGTAAAAAAGAAAATAAAAGTCATCTTTTGGATATGTTTCTTTTTAAGAGAGATTGGGATAACTGTGTTTCAGTCTGTATTTTCTCTTGAGTTTTGATGAAAAGAGAAGGTTTCTCCAGAGGATAATCCCAATTTTAGAGTGAACAGACTCATCCTTTTGCTGTGCCTTCTTTCAAAAACCTAGAAATGGAACACAGGAACACTAGGCTCCCATATGAGGCTTCTCCATTATGTTTCTAAACATAGATTGATCTTGAAAACCAAACAAACTTAAATTTACTGCACTAAAGCAACAGAAGACATCTGGTCTTTGAAGCACGCACGATTTCAAAAATAGCATTTCTTCTCAGTGTATGTAGACATAAGAAACAGCTATTAATAATCACCGTCAAATTTCATCAATATTGAGATTTCTTTTCTTCTCAGCCATGTCAAAACGTGGAATTCAGCCTGAACAAATAGCGGTTAATCTCTCATATAAAACACCTCCAGTCTTCATTGTCACGTGTCCTTCATGAGACTCAGCATCAATTAGGAGCATAAGGCTGGAGAAATTGCCAGCGTCATCAAATCTAGACCCAGCTATTGCAGACAGCTGCCTCATAAGACCCTATTGACAACTCTTCACATTCTGTCTCAAGGCACTGAGATTCTTTTCTGCTGTGATCAGAGGCTGTCCTAGAATTTTATTCCTCCAGAGTTTGAAAAACTTTTCCTGAATTTCCAGCTTACACTTATTCTCAGGCTGATGTTCCTAGGTCTGCATTGGCCTATAGCTGGAGGACTGCATTTTATTGGATGGGGTAGTCCACTAAGGATCAGAACACCTGGAGCTGAATTAATATAGAATTACAGAATCACAGAATGGTTTGAGTTGGAAGGGACCTTAAAGCTCATTCACATCCAACCCCCTGCCATGGGCAGGGACACCTTCCACTAGAGCAGGTTTCTTCATGCCCTGTCCAACCTGGTCTTGAACATTGCCAGGAATGGGGCAGCCGCAGATTCTCTGGGCATCCTATGCCAGTGCCTCAGCACCCTCACAGGGAAGAACTTCCTTATATCTAATCTCAATCTCTGCTCTGTCACTTTAAAGCTATTTTCTTTTTCCTATGCCTACATGCACTTGTAAAAAATCTCTTTCCAGCTTTCTTGTTGGGCCCTGTAGGTACTGTAAGGCTGCTATAATGAGCTAAGCACAGCAAGATCCCTCCTGACATACAATTCTGACATGAATCCCTGCTTCTTGATTTACTGTTCCCTTACTTGTCTTTCTTTGCAGGAGCAGATCCCTGATCCTTTGAAGATCCTGGGCAATATGTTATCAGCTGTTTCTCATCCCCTTCCCACAGTTAATTTTCAAGCACTCCATGTGCAACAGCAAGAACCCAGTTCAGCATGTCACCCTCTGGGACATGCTGAACAGTGCATCAAAAACCTAAAGAAAACATGGTCCAGAATTTCATGACGACGACCACTTTTGGTCACTGTTCCATACAGTGAGAGAGGGGGTGTTAAAAGAAAAGCATCATCTTTCAAGTCAAGATGTGTCTCTCCAGGAGTATCTGCTGCCCTCTTCTACCTGCCTCTGGAGCAGAAGGTAGGAATGAAGGAGGAGGGATACTTGAAGCTAAGCAGCTAAGAGAGTATAAGAACTAAATATGGAAGGAAAATAGTGTACTTGTACTTCCCCCAAGCACAGCTTCCCAAAGGGCTTCCATTGTCTCCATTCCTTTCTATGGTATTTAAATTGTTAAAGATATACACATATGTTAATTAAGAGGTCCTCCTCAGTTCAGGTAAGAAGAACGTGAGCTGCCCATAGTGATAGTCCTTTATTTAATACCATTACATTGGTCTATTGTATCTGGTGGTTTATCAGAGCAATGGGTATCTGGGGATGTAGGAGGGGTCTGAATACCATGAGCTATAGAAAACATAAATAAAATGTCCTTTAAAGTGGTCAAGTTTTGAATTAGGTTGATTTCTTTTAGAAACAGAAAACAGACATATTTTCAGTCTTGGCTTTCTATGTGCTATTGCAGTGGTTGAGAATATAATTGTAAAGAAGCAGTTTTATCAAATTAAGGAAAAGATGACACAAGAAGAGCTGGTTTTAGTTTTGGACTGAGTCTTGGGTGACGTGGTCTACTGTGAGGTGTCCCTGCCCATGGCAGGGGGTTGGAACTGGGTGATCATAAGATCCTTTCTAACCCAAACCATTCCATAATTCTATGGTGAAACCTTTCTTTCTCTGCTTCAGATTACGGTTTTTTACTTTTGACTTCACCAGAAGCAATTGGAATTATCACTTATTTTTCTCATTCATTTTGAGCAGAAACTTCATTTGGAGGAAGGAGGAAAAATGATACTATTATCAAAACTTTAGACTTGGAGAAAAACATACTTGAAAAACAAATAGTCATAGAATTTTGGAGAAAGCCTGCATGTGACTTTTTTTGTAAATAGATTACAGAGGATCTGACATTCTTAACACTAAAAATATTACAGGAATCTAATCCTGCAAGATGCTGAGTCTATGGGAACATGCAACATTTGGCAGCTCTCAGGAAGCTCTCAATAACTCTTTGATTCGGCTTTTAAGTGCTGTGATCCTGAGTTGCCCATTAAAGATGCACTAAATGTTTCCACTAAGGGAAGTCCCAATTATGTAGTTTTATATAGAAAAAGGGGAAGTTAATGAATGAAAATGTAACAGCTCTGACGCTGCTGAAGTACTGAGCTGTCATCCTCATAACTTTCCCAGGGAGATAAATATGCTCTTTCCAGCTTCTCAGAAGTTATTACTGCATCTGATTTACAGGCAGTATGAAGGTAGAGAGGGGGGAAATCAGTGGCAACATTTTTCGGTTTTTCATAATGAAAATCTTAAAAGCTTTTTTTAAAATGAACAGTAGGGAAAAACCATATTTTTATTAAAGGAGAAAACATGGATTATAAACTGGCTTGTATCTAATAAAATAGTCAGAAAATTCCTGAATTCAAAAGCATTCTTAATTTCAACTCAAACTTCTGAGGTTCACAGCTCTCCTGTAGAACAATCTAAACCCCATATCTTTTAGCCCTTCCATTTGTAAAAGGGACCAAGATGTACTGGAGGGGACTAAAAGGACAGGGTGAATTTTAGATGAGTTATTAGTGCAGTATGTGCAATTCTTACCCTGTTTTAGTTATCTCTTACAGTGAGAAGGTTCCCCTTCTGGAGCGTCCAGTCTGATTCAGTTGTCTACTGAAAAACTCGTTTAGGTTAGAATGGCAACTTTTAGACTACCAGAGTGTATGAGATTAATGCTAATCCTGTAGTTTTCAACACCTGTCTCTCTGCTTGTTTCCTTCTATTTTTGTATTCCTGATATCAGACACATAAATGCTGCCCTGCTCTCCTCTACAGCTTTTTGCTATTAGGATGATAGCAGCTGGCAGTCTCCACTGAGATCAGAGCCCTGTTGTGATATATAGGTTGCAGATGTGCTGCCTAAAAGGCAACTTCAGCCCTAAGGGCTGTCCTGTGCAAATACAGCAAGGAAGGATGGATGAAAAAGTGACCATGGGCGGACACCTGAATTTGACATAATCCTCAACCTGTCTGTATTGAGAATCAAACCCAAGTTTCTTGCTTTGAAACCCTGCACGTAACCAAATAAATCTTCGTATCTCTGTCCAAGTCCCCATTTTAGGGTAATCTTGAAAAAGTGGCTGTAGTGATGCAGATCAATGTGAAGCCACAATGAGAGACAAGAGGCAACTCATTAGGCCCCAGGCAGATAAAATTTGTACCCATCAAAGCAGGTAAATTCTCGATATTGTGCTTAAATGTAGGTGTTTAAATGTTTACCTGCATCAAAGCAGGTAATTGTCAATGTTGTGTTTAAATGTAGGTATCTGCAATATAGGTTTGTCTCATCCCATGTGCTCATGTCAGCTCAGGCTCTCTGATGCACATGGAGAGGGAGTCCACAAAGAAAGTGGTTGAAGTTTATCTCATCTTAAAAGTTTATCATGTTTGCTGGGATGAGTCTCATCCTTATTTCCGTTGACTCTACAGATTATAGTACCTATTGCCTGTTAACTATAATGAGAACCTAAACTCTCAGCTTATACAGAGATGGCTGAATTGTGCACTTCCAAAATAGAGCTGAAGAACCCATTTTTAGCTCTTTTATGTGGGACCAAGCTGCACTGTACAGAAGACCTCAGTATTTTCATCCATATGAAAAAACATTATATGCTGTTTCATCTTACAAAGAAACTCAGTGATTTCACCTTCCTCATTTAGAAATTTCCCTCCCACCCCAGGTTCTCAAGTCACTTGATAGCTGACAGCTTTATGCCCTTCTGCTTCCTCTGGGGGAGTGATAGGTGGGGAACAGGGAGAAGAGGGAAAGGGGATATGTAAGGAAAGGAAGCTGTTTTGTCCCGTGTTTTGCAGAGACTCCAAACCAGATAATGGAAGTGTTCATTTATTTTAACACATAGCTCTTGAAATACTACAAACGTGTTCTGCAGAGTGACCTGTTCGCAATGCTTTGTTTCTGCAGACCCAGCAGCAGAGATGGAGAAAAAAGCTGGAAAATTAAAACATGCACAGCTACTCACTGTCTTTGTCTTTCCGATTATCATGTTTTAGACATCAAGTCTTGGTATATAGAGGGAGAAATAATTACCAGTACCTAAAGCAGTCAAGTGTTCAGCATCCTAGTGTTCGGTAAGTAGCAAAACCAGCATGCTTGGCAGGGAAATGTTTGTGAATCAGATCATACTCTTGAAACACATAATGTATCTTTCACACCATCATTCCTTGAAGTCTCTTCTTTGACAAAGAGATCAGAAAGAGATCATAAAGGAAATCTCAGTGAAAGAGGATAAACTAGAGTGGTTTTCAGAAGGAAAGAAACAACATTACTGCTTGCTGCTGTACATGGCAAAGCCCTCACAGATAAAACAAAACAGATCAAAACAGGGGAAGAAACCCCAAAATGATAACCAAGCTACACCACAAAGCAATCTGCTTTAGTGTTCCCCTATTTTGTCTTCGGTTCATATCCTCTTTTAAAACGTATCTGTTGATGACGCTAATATGCAACATGCCTTGAATCCTAACAGGCAGAGTAGGTTAACTGAATGTAAATTAAGGTTTGTGTTTTCCCTTTCTAAAGAAAAGCTTAAAACTACCTACCTGAGATGTTTTGCCTTGCAGCTATGCCTGGGTATTATCAGCAATTATGTAAAACCTGAAACCATCCAAGCAATGGCAGATATGTTAAAAGACTTAATTGTTTACATCAAGGCTTTTTACAGCAAATATTAATGTGAAAAGAATGTGGCTATTCACTGGAGAAATTGATAGTTTTTGTAACAGATGAGATAATGCACTGACCTTGGACATAAGAGTGAGATGACCATATAGCGATCAGCTTTTATTGGGGGAAGGCCACAAGATTCCTGTAAATAGACTCACAAAAGCATAGGTTTATGAAAGACTGGAGCACCTCCCATACGAAGATAGGGTGAGAAAGTTGGGGCTGTTCAGCCTGGAGAAGAGAAGCTGTGTGGAGACCTCATTGCAGCCTTCCAGTATCTGAAGGGGGCCTATAGGGATGATAGGGAGGGACCCTTCATTAGGGATTGTAGTGACAGGACAAGGGGTAATGGGTTAAAACTGAAACAGGGGAAGTTTAGATTGGATATAAGGAAGAAGTTCTTTACTGTGAGGGTGCTGAGGCACTGGAATGGGTTGCCCAAGGAAGCTGTGAATGCTCCGTAGCTGGCGGTTTTCAAGTCCAGGCTGGACAGAGCCTTGGGTGCCATGGTTTAGGGTGAGGTGTCCCTGCCCATGGCATTGGGGTTGGAACTAGATGATCTTAAGGTCCTTCCATCCTTAACTATTCTATGATTCTGTATCCATTGTATTGTTGACTGGCTAAAAACCCGAGTGGATGGCCTGTCCCAAAAAGTGGTAGTGAATGGAGTTAAATCCAGATGTTGACCAGCCAGAAGCGGTCTTCCTCAGGGCTCAGTGTTGGCACCAGTTCTGTTTAATATCTTTATCAGTGATCTGGACAAGCAGATCCAGTGCTCCCTCAGTAAATTTGCAGGTGATTTCAGTTGGGTGGGAGGGTTGACCTGTTGGAGGGTAGAAAGGCTCTACAGGGAGATCTGGATAGGCTGAATTGATGGGCTGAGGGCAACTGTATGAGGTTCAGCAAGGCAAAGTGCTGAGTCCTGCACTTGCGTCACAACAACCCCATGCAATGCTACAGCACTGGGGAAGAGTGGCTGAAAGCTGCTCAGTGGAAAAGAATCCAGGGGTGCTGGTGTGGCCAGCAGAAAAAGGGCAGTGATCATCCCTTGCACTTGGCACTGGTGAGGCCACAGCTCAATTCCTGTGCTCAGTTTCAGGCCACTCGTTACAAGAGAGATTGAGGTGCTGGTGTGGGACCAGAGAATGGCCATGGAGCTAGTGCAGGACCTGAAGCAGAAGTGTGATGGGGAAAGGCTGAGGGACCTGGGGGGGGTTAGTATGGAGAAGGCTCAGGGGGGACCTTATTGCTCTCTACAATTGCCTGACAGGAGGTTGTAGTGAAGTGGGGTCGATCTCTTCTCCCAAGTAGCAAGTGATAGACAAGAGGAAATGGCCTCATGTTGCACCATGTTAAGTTGTATATTAGGAACAATTTCTTCCCCAGAAGGGTTGTCAAGCATTGGAATAGGATGCCCAGGGAAAAGGTTGAGTGACCTTTCCCGGAGGTCTTTAAAAGATGTGTAGATGTGACACTCAGGGACATGGTTTATTGGTGGCCTTGGAAGTGCTTGGTTGGACTTATGATCTTAAGGGTCTTTTCCAACATAAACAACTCTGTGATTCTATAAACACAGTTTTGGAAAGGTCCAGCCAACCACGTGGTCTGAGACTTAACTACTGAAACAGCCCCGCAATCCCGGCTATTCAATTAAGGAGCTGTTTTCTCTGGCCCAAAGATGGTTTCTGTCTAAAACCTAAGGACAGTGTGCAGGTACTTCTTTAACAGCAGTGGATGTATATGCCTTTCAGGAAAGAGAAGGCCCTGTGGGAATACAGCATAATAAGTAATAGCTGTTAGCAGGGTGGAACTAAGACATTAATTGTTACCTCCAATGGTGTGTAGCGCAGCAGAGACCCAGATGCTAAATCATGTGGGAAGACATATGTTTTCTCTGATTAATTAGATCTGCTCCCTAAAAGAAATAAACTCTTCTTCTTAACATTATATTAAAGATGCTCATGCATCTTGCACAACGATGAGAAGTGATCTGCTTTGAGATGAAGCTTGCTGCATACTTCCTTGGTCCCTGTTGTTGCTGTTCAGTTCTTTATTATTGTGATGATTTATTGTTTGTTACTAAAGCTCTTTCTGTTAAAAACCTTCAGCCTCCACTGTGGGTAAGTGCTTTGTAACTGATTGATTTTGGGATTTCCTCAAATTAAAGTAAAAAGAGAAAATGCATCAAAGCCAAAATTAACATTTCCATACTTGACTATCTAATGGTTGACGTGTGGAGCTGCAATTCTTCAGATGGGTCTCCAAGAGTGGAACTGTATTGAAATAGGTCCATATAGACAAAACATATTATTGAATAAGATATTTCCAGGCAGAATCTCCCAGCAAAAGCATAGCTGGCTATCAAGGGAAATGACTGGGATTAGACAATTTCTCTTCACAGCCCATTTTGGGATTCACCTGTTATTAGTTCTGACAAACCCCTTTTCTCCCCAGCTCCAGGGAAATTCAAAATGAGAGGCTGCTGCTCTGTTTGGTACATTCAGGGAATTGTACCCTTGGAATCCACATTAAGTGCTCATACATAATGTTGAGCAAAAAAAAATGAGAAAGCAAATGAGCTGGTCCTTGAGGGAGTGTTGTAGATCTGATTTTCCCATTCATTGATGATAGCTGCAGATAGCCCCACAGTCTGTGTTGGTGGATACCTAAGAGGGCTGTGCCAATTGCCAAGTACTTCCAGTTATAGATACTACTTAGGCTGTATGACTGTAGCTTCCTTAACCAATAGAGATTCTGTCAACTTCTTTGCATTTGATTCAATGGGAATAGAACTGGGAATCCAGCCTGATTCAGAACCAAATGTCAAAATTTCCAGGGCTAACTAAACTGGTTGTCTAAGGGTATGTTTGCAGCGTCAAGCTGTTGTTTGGGGCCTTACCATTGACACATATCATGCCTGCACCAGGATGGTTTGTGAGTAAGCAAAAGTCTCCACTTTGCCATGATATTCCTGCAAAGAATGCCAAAGCATATAGACCATAGGAAAGCCACAGTATACAGTATTTTTCAGTCAACAAAATCATAGGGCCAGGATTGTGGCCCACATGGTATATGCCTCACAGCCTAGCAAGAGTTTTGGCTGCTACACCAATTGCTTAGCAGCGAGAAATGGAACACAAGAAACATGGAATAGAGAGCCAGCCTTGCCAAAGGTTTCTGTGAGAGCTTGGAGAATTCATTGACTATTTTAATCCATATCAAAAAGGATGGACTCAGATCTCATCCTCCCCTGTCCTTGTTTGGCAAACCTTTTAGGCTAGCAATTATGGTTTTGTACTGGTCCAGTACTGGGGGCTAGAAGATATGGGGGTACATAGAGCCTGGCATGTCACTGAAGTTAGTTCTGCTGTTGCATATATCTGCTTTACAAGTTTGGTGAGGTTTTATTGTGAGACATAAGATGCTTCAAGAAAGGTTTCTCTTATCTGCCTATAGCAGGTTCTATAGCAAAGGGGGGCCAAAGCAGGTGAATAGAATTTCATTAATAATAGTAGGGGTGTTTTGGGAAAAAGGGGGAAATATTTGTAGTGAAAAGGTCTTTCCCCCTCTTTTTCCTTTAGCTATGCATGGATTTCTTGACCCATTCACATCTAAAATAGTTAGATGTACACACATTTACTTCGCCAGTGACTAGAGTAAGTAGTTTCTTCTCAGAGGGGCAAGGGAATGGATTATACAGTGGGTATGTGGGTCCTTTAAGATTTTTCCTTTTTAGCCTAATAATCATCTTGCATTTTGAATAATTGGGAGTTTCAATTCAGATTTATTGGTCAGATTTTATTTTCAGATCCTTCAGATTTTGAAGGCTGCGTGGAAACCTCAGAGCAACTTCCAGTATCTGAAGGGGGCCAACAAGGATGCTGTAGAGGAACTCATCATCAGGGACTGTAGAGGTAGGACAAGGGTGATAGGTTCAAACTTAAACGTGGGAGAGGCACTGGAACAGGCTGCCCAAGCAAGTTGTGGCTGCCCCATCCCTTGCAGTGTTCAAGGCCAGGTTGGACGGGGCTTGGAGCAACCTCGTCTAGTGGAATTGTCCCTGCCCATGGCAAGGGGTTGGAACTGGATGATCTTAAGGTCCTTTCCAACCCAAACCATTCTGTGATTCTATGATTCTGTAATTTTATGATCCAGGGACGGGACTAAGTGTATAAATACAGTCAAAATTGAGACCTGTTGCTCTCCTTTGCTTTTTGATTTCAGAAGACTGATGAGGTGCAACCATACAGACACCCTCTCAGAAGCTTTCAGCAGTCTAGAGGTGCATAGAGAGATGTGGGAATAGACCATGTCATGGGGGCATCTTAAATCATTCCATAAAAATAAGTAATTTCCAGGAGCTCTGTGCAAAGGCATGGGTTTGAGTGCTTATGTGGCCTTGGGCACAGATATCTTCAGTGGATTCTCCCAGCTGACATCACCAATTTTAAATTCAGATTGAAGTGAATTGCATTGAAGCAAAAATACCTTCCCACCTGTGTCTCTTGGGCAATGCACTGGCTTGCTGGAATCTCCTTCAGGCTCCCAGGAAGAAAAAGCTGCTCAGTTTCATAAATCCTGAAGTTTCCTCACATGACTTTAAATTCCTGAAAGCATCACTGGAAATCCCTATACATAGGTGTTTCCATTACACACAGTTCTCAGTACTGTTTTCTGCTTATTTACTTTATGGTTAAAATCTTTCTGAGAAATCTGTTAGTTCCAGCCTTCCCAGAGGGATCAGTCCTGGAGCCACGCTTAGTGCAACAGTAGAAGGGAGAAGGAAATGCCTTTTCCTCCCTTTCTGCAGGATATTGTTAGGAGATGTGGTTGGTGTGGGGAAATGTCAGAGGACTGTAAAGCCATAGAACAAACTGTGTAAGGATCCGGTGCGTCGGTTGGTTAGGGTCAACCTATACATCTATCTGACAGATGTTTAGCAACGCTTACTACTTTTGAAATCACCTGAAGATAGGGACTGTCTTTACACTCCTGAGAGTAGACCATGCCTTCCAAAGCCTCATTATCCATCCTATTATAAAGTATCTCTATTTTAAATCAGGTGTATGAGTTCATTCCTGGAAAGTGTGTGCATTGCTTTCTACCTATGTTGAAAACGGAACAGTTTTCTCTTTTCTCTTTCTCTCCATGGTATCTTCTGCAAATATTTCTAATTACACAGTCCATATTATTACTGAATTTTTACTTCTGAAAAGACCTTTGATTTTTATCCTGCTAAGCACACACAGAGTTAATCTGTGACACTCCATAATCCCATTGTAGGTACATTCATCTTCCTTTACATAGCCTCTTCTGCTTTGTCATAACCATTTGTCACACCTTAATTTGCCATGGCAGAACACATTGGGGTGTCTCTGAATGCTTTTCAAATTATGTGATAAAGCTTGGCATGTCCCTCTTAGGACTTGCTTTGAGATTTGAGCTTCAAGAACATCCCTGTTCACCAATGTTTCTGTACTAAGCAGAAATTACTGTTTCTTTTGCATGATCGCTCTTTGGACTCAGATGTCAGCCCTGACTTCAGCCAACTGAGACAGAAGCTTGAAGACAGCGTCTGTGTCTGCCTAGGGAGAGACACTGGAAGTAAGTAATGATTTACTCTCTGTTTTACACTGCTGTATCTCATAGGTTGAAGCTAGAGAGAACATCTCCAACTTGGTGTAATCTGTGCAATCAGGAAGATATTTGCAGCCCTGAGGGATGTAGAAGCCACTGCCTTCTTGTCCACTCATACCTTTTCTTACTAGAAAACCACATTCTCACAAGTTTCTTGATAAAAATAAACCCAAATAAATCATTTAATGAGAGATTTTCAAATCTGTTAGGGAAATACGAGTTTCGTTTCATTGGTTTGGTTTGGTTTGGTTTGGTTTGGTTTGGTTTGGTTTGGTTGGTTGGCTGTTTTGATGGGGTTTCTTTGCACTGGATTGAGTTGCCATTTGGAATTAAACTCAACTGGAGGTTAGGAAAAGGTTACCCAGGTGTCCTTTATGATTAATAGAGGTAACACATAAAACATGGCACCACTAACCACTGGAGACATCTGGGGCTTTTATCTGCACTGCAATGAAATACTTAACCAGTGAACATACATGACACTTGAAAAAGTGACCTTTGCTCAGCAACAGGATTTTTTTTCTCCCTTCTCTAGAAAGAAAAGAAAGAAAGAAAAGAAAGAAAGAAAAGAAAGAAAAGAAAGAAAGAAAAAGGAAGAAAGAAAGAAAGGAAGAAAGAAAGAAAGGAAGAAAGGAAGAAAGGAAGAAAAAGAAAGGAAAAGGAAGAAAGGAAGAAAGGAAGAAAGAAAGAAAGAAAGAAAGAAGAAAGGAAGAAAGAAAGAAAGAAAGAAAGAAAGAAAGAAAGAAAGAAAGAAAGAAAGAAAGAAAGAAAGAAAGAAAGAAGAAAGAAGGAAGGAAGGAAGGAAGGAAAGAAGGGAGGAAGGAAGGAAGGAAGGAAGGAAGGAAGGAAGGAAGGAAGGAAGGAAGGAAGGAAGGAAGGAAAAAGAAAGAAAGAGAGAGAGAGAGAGAGAGAGAGAGAGAGAGAGAGAAAGAAAGAAAGAAAGAAAGAAAAGAAAGAAAAGAAAGAAAGAAAGAAAGAAAGAAAGAAAGAAAGAAAGAAAGAAAGAAAGAAAGAAAGAAAGAAAGAAAGAAAGAAAGAAAGAAAGAAAGAAAGAAAGAAAGAAAGAAAGAAAGAAAGAAAGAAAGAAAGAAAGAAAGAAAGAAAGAAAGAAAGAAAGAAAGAAAGAAAGAAAGAAAGAAAGAAAGAAAGAAAGAAAGAAAGAAAGAAAGAAAGAAAGAAAGAAAGAAAGAAAGAAAGAAAGAAAGAAAGAAAGAAAGAAAGAAAGAAAGAAAGAAAGAAAGAAAGAAAGAAAGAAAGAAAGAAAGAAAGGAAGGTGTCGTGGTTTAAAACCAGGCAGCGGGCTCGTTCACTCTCTCCCCCTTCTTTCCCTCCCCCCTACTCCCGGAGGGATGGAGAGGAGAATCGAAAAGAATGCAACTCCTATGGGCTGAGATAAAAACAGTTTAGTAACTAAGGTATAACACAAATCACTACTGCTGCCACCAATAATAACAATGATAAAGGAAATAACAAGGGAAGAGAATACAACACCTCAGCACCAACCGACTGATAACTCGCGCCCCCCAGCCCGACCAAGCACCGACCCATACCTCCTCCAACCTTGCAGACTCCTCCAGCCCTTCCGGCTAACTCCCAGTTCTACATCCTGGGCATGATGTGCTGTGCTATGGAATACCTCTTTGGTCAGTTTGGGTCAGGTGTCCTGTCTCTGCTTCCTCCTGGCTTCCCCCCCTCCCTGGCAGAGCATGAGGCTCACAAAGTCCTTGGTCAAACCAAAACATCAGTGTTATCAGCTCTGTTCCCGAGCCGAAAGTCAAAACACTGCACTGCACCAGCTACCAAGGAGGAGAAAAATGACTGCTACTGCTGAACCCAGGACAGAAGGAAGGGAAGGGAAGGGAAGGGAAGGGAAGGGAAGGGAAGGGAAGGGAAGGGAAGGGAAGGGAAGGGAAGGGAAGGGAAGGGAAGGGAAGGGAGGAAGAAAAGAAAGCAAGCAAGAAAGAAAGCAAGCTGTATAGAATCAGACAATGTTTGTGGTTTTATTAAAACTTCTTCAGTTGTTTCTTACAATCTAATGCAATCTTGGTGAAATACATAAGAGTGACAGCTCCAGACACTGATGGCTGTGAAAGCACTTTCATTGCAGAGTTTACGTTCTTCTAAGGCAGTTTCCCATGACTACTCAGACTTAGGTGTTCTCTCCTTGTTCTGGGGATATTGGTGTAGGTGATGTAGAAGAGTCCACAGTGACAAGTCCACTCTGTGGTATCTTTTCTGATTCAAGCAAGAATCCAATACCTTTGGAGTCTCCAGCTTGTAAAAACAGTCTTGGTCTTAATCTTTTTTCTCCCTAAAGGGTGCTTTTTTTTTCTCCTTATAAACCTCTAGTTCTCTTAAGAGAGGCACAATCCTGACCTTAGGCAGCAATGATTATTCTTTACCTAAATATATGTGCCTCTAAACAGCAACAGAAACATGACAAATGAGTATCAGTTGAAACCATAACCTCCAGCCTCCCTGGGATACACCAACTTTCTTAATGAGAGAAACCACAACCATTCTAGTCCTGAGCGGGTTGAAGATAAATGACTGTCTAATGTTGCTATTTTGATCTATAGGACAAATACTGTGTTTCTATTGAGAGTGTTCATATAAAGCCAGCTAAAACCCATAGGCTGTGCTTTTTGCAGGTAAATCCACTTGATTTCACTAGTAGATAAAAGTAGAAATAGTTTTTTAAATCACTGTTTTCCCCAGGCTCAACCAGGACTTTTGTTTTCTTTCTCTTTTTCATTTCTTTATTTTTTTTTTCTTCTATTTTCTTTAAATAAAAGGCCAACATTGGAACATTGTTGGAACAATAGATATTGTCCCATAATTGGAACAATATCTGGAAAGTAGTATTACAAACTTCACAGCATTCTTTCAAACTACCCTTGACAGCCATGTAAAAAGCTCTGAAGGCCAAAGATGTTCTTTAAGGTCAACAAAATATTGTGGCAGGCAAAAAAAGACACATGCAAAAAGATAGATTTTAATGGAGCTCAGATATGGAATTACAGTAATATTTCCAGTATTGCCAGTAATATTGCCATTTTTTCCTTTAGCTTTCAAACTGTATTGTCACACTCTGTGAAGTAATATCATTATATCATATAAAGACTGTACTTCATACTTTAATTAACCCGGACTACACATTTCTGTCTGATGCAAGCTGTTTTGGTGGCTGGGATAGTGTCAATAAAAAGAAGGCTCTTATCTTCAACAGAGAATCATGACATTACTCAGACACTTCTGTTCTGGTTTAACCCCAGCAGCAACTAGGACTCATACAGCCGCTTGCTCACTCATCACTGGTGGGATGGGGAGAGAATCAGAAGAGTAAAAGTGGGAAAACATGGGGGTTGAGATAAAAGTTTAAAGTTTAATAAGTAGAGGAAAAGATGCACACTAGCAAAGCAAAACAAGGAATTCATTCACCACTTCCCATGGTTGGGATAGAAGGGCTCCATCACACCTAACGGTGACTTGGGGAGATGAATGCCATCACTCTGGATGTTCCCTTGGTCCTCCTTCTGCCCCCAGCTTTATAAGCCGCTTATGATGTTGGGTGGTTGACCACTTGTTTGCCAGCTTTGGGGAAGAGAAGCACGACAACAAAACTATCTCCTGTCTAGGTACAATAGTGGCAAGTTGAAGCAGCCCAACTTCTGGTAGGTTTTCTTGAAGAGATACTGGAATAGCCAATTTTGCAGAGTTTAGAATGCAGATTAGTATCACTGAGAGCACAACAGGACACAGACTGCTGAGAAGAAGCATACTTCTTGTCAGGCCCTGGGAAAACCTACAGCACAGAGGAAACAAGTACAGTCTCTGAGTTACTGTTCCTAAGTTCCCAGAACCTGGGAAACGCCACGAACCCAAAACAGTGGAGGGTGTGTGGTGTTTGGGATCCTGCAACTGGCTTTTCACTGAGGGCACTGCGCGTCCCAGGAAACAGATTTAAAGAGGCAGATAAAAGGAGAAGGATACCACAGGACAAGGGGTGATGCATTCAAACTGAAACAGGGGAAGTTCAGGTGAGATATAAGGAAGAAGTTCTTTACTGTGAGGGGGGGTGAGGCACTGGTACAGGCTGACCAGAGAAGCTGTGAATGCTCCATCCCTGGCAGTGTTCAAAGCCAGCTTGGACAGAGCCTTGGGTGACATGGTCCAGTGTGAGGTGTCCCTGCCCACGGCAGGGGGTTGGAACTGGATGATCTTAAGGTCCTTTCCAACCCAAACCATTCTATATTCGATGTCTCTATATTGTCACAGTAGCATGCATCACATTTTTCTTGTGAACTGAAGTTTTAGTGCCCTCCCCTCCCATTTCACTCCTCACTCACATCTCTCCACCAGTTTTCTGATCCTTGCTCATTTGGGGTCAATTTGCCCTGTAGAGTTCTGCCTCAAACATTGGAACTTTATAACATCTTTCCCTGTTATCCCTCTATGAAGCTGAGATGTCAAGATTTGTTAAGCAGCAGACTGACAAGGACTTTAACAGTTGTGCCCAGCTTTGTGGTAGGTCTCACCTCAAGGATTTTATAAATTTCCTTTAAAATCAAAGGGGAAAGAACACTAAGAAAAAGTGTTCTTTACAAAACTTCGTTTTATAAAACTACTGTAGCACAGCATTGGTTACAGATAATTCAAAAGAAAACCTGTGAGCTTAAACCAGTAATGTTCATAGGGCAAATTAGGTCTTCATTACACACAAACAAGATAGATACACTAAAGGACTTTTACCAACACCACTGAGGACTTTTGTGGCTTACCAACTAAATTACCTCTCTCTCTCCTGATCTCATAACCCACTCCAGGGGTTTATTTCACATCCAATCATCCCTTAAGACCTGCTGACATGGCCCAGCCAGTTCCTCTGGTTTATTTGTTTTTATATCATACTTATTGGCTGTGATAGAGACCAATAAGAGACCATTCTCCCTCTCCCAGCCTCCTGCCTCCATGTAACTTGTAATTGAGTTGTGGTTGGGGAACATTAACTCTCTCCAAAGGTATATGGAAATGTTTTCTCTGGCTGGTGATCTGGGAGATTTTATTGTCATGATTACCATCTTGCTTTTCTATTCTTAGCTCCAGTTCTTGATTTTAGTGCCTGCCATATCTCAAGAGGTTTTACAAAGACAGAAGTAATTTTGTGGAGAAGAACGTGAAAGTTTCCATGTGGTACAAAGTATGAAGAGGGAGCATGGTCAAGTGAGTAAGGAATCAGGGTATGAATCAAACCAAGAGGAACATTACTATTAACGGCAGAGGCTTTGGGTCCTCGGAGACAGACTATATCTTATAATGCCACTGCTCAGTGTAGGGGGGCCAAAATGTAAAATGCCACAGTTCTTTGCAGAGATCTATGTTTAATAATATGTGGGAGGGACTGCTGACAGCAAGAGAGCAAAATGATTCTCAGCTCTTTAACATTTTTGTTGGATGAAGCCTTGGGTGGCATGGTTTAGTGTGAGGTGTCCCTGCCCATGGCAGGGGGTTGGAACTGGATGTCCTTAAGGTCCTTTCCAACCCCAAATATTCTGTGATTCTATGAACATGTTTTGGCCCTTTAGTTATGAAGGGGTTTACTGGGAGATTAAATGCAATCCCCAAGTCCTCTAATATCAACACAGTCTGAGTCCAGACCAAACATTCCATAAATCAGCAACAAGCCTTTACTCCTGATCAAGTGAGGATTTAATGAGATCAAAAGCCAGTGCCAGGATTGCTTCTCTTGGCTGCATGTAAGGAGAAAGCTTTGCTCCCAAAATGAGCATCTGTGTTCTTTGGTTGGACAGATCAAATCACTAATTACACTATTATGAGCTTGGGGGAAATCCAGGGGAGAATGTGAAGATGGAAGAAGTTTCAGTGCTGTGGATACAGTGGTGGAAGGGAAAAAGAGTGACTGCTGAATAATAGTCTTTTCTACAGAGATGACTTTTCAAACCTTTCCAAACCTCCTCCACACTCCAAACCTCACAGGATCATAGAATCAGAGAATGGTTTGGGTTGGAAAGGACCTGTCATCCAGGGCCATGGGCAGGGACACCTCACACTAGGCCATGTCACCCAAGGCTCTGTCCAACCTGGCCTTGAACACTTCCAGAGATGGAGCATTTACTACTTCTCTGGGCAGCCTGTTCCAGTGTTTCGTCTCACCCCCTTGTCCTCACTGAGATAGTTTTAAGTTCATCTCCATGTCCTTCATTCCACCAGCTCATACAAGGACATACATTTTCTTTAAGGGCTGTAAATGAGAATGGAACCAAGCAGGTCTTGTGTTCCAGTTTGCCACAGCCAACAGAACAATACACTTTCTGATTCCATTACAAACCTTCATTTCCCCACACCAGTAAATTTGAGGAAAAAGAAACAAGCACACACACTTTGCTTTACAGTATCTGGATAAATCAAGGTAGTTTATAGCCCGTGATTCACCAGTTTTGGAGAGTAACAACATACTATGGTGATGCACAGTTCAGTTTGGCATGCTGTCCTTGCTTTGTAAACACCCATGCCCTTTAGAAGAAGGCAAACTCCAAACCTTGATGAATTGTGTAGTTGAATTGTTTACCTCAAATAAGAGGCTAATGAATGCAATGTGATCCTTCTTTACATCACAGTTGCTCTTCAGCTTCTTATGCAAGAGGAATCTTGAAGCAGATTTTTAGCCTGGGGACACTGTGTAGATGTTAATCATGGAAGAGCAGTGAGTGACTGACAGGACAATATGATACACCCCATTCATGTCTTAAAGAACAGACTATCTGGTAGTATTTGCTGTCATTTCTTTATTAAGATCAAAGATCAGAAACTAACTCCTGTTCATATGCGGCTAAATTTGGCCGTCCTCATGCCTGGGATCCAATTGGCTTGAAAGAACCAAACACATTAACTGAAAAATTAACAGCCATTTCCACTCCTATCTGGCTGCAAACATGGAAAAAAATTAAAGCTGTTTCTGCCTTTACAGTATATTAATATGATCTGGATTCTCTTCAGCCAATGTTCAGTTTTCTCACATAGAGCATCTGCCATCTCAGATTTATCCTGAGTCTTTCCATACCATCCAGCACTAGAATTTGGTGACCATACCCATGGATATAATTTCTCTGGCATCATCTACAGCAAACTTCTTCATAGCAAATCTTCTGATTTTGTGTAATATATAAACCCATTTATGAATCCTCTATTTGCCTTAAGGAATGAAGAGTGACTTTTCTTTAGTCTTTGCATTGTGCTTGCATTTTCTTCTTTGGAGACAGTAAGTATTGCAAGAACCTGGAAGAATTTACAAAGGTTCCCTTTTTCTGTCCTGCCTGACTATCTCTGTGGAGCTTTTTATTTGGCCTTACATCAAATGAAGACAGAGGCTCAGAAAGTTAGTAACAGTTAAAAGCGTAGGAAAGATCAATATGGGATTTGGAGAAGTGGGAAGAAACAGCCCTGATGAAACTTTATAGCCCACCAGAGAGCAGTTTTGTACTGAAGAACTGTGAAGGGAAACTCAGCCTAGACTCACCCCACCTAACTGAGGCTCTAAATTCTCAACACAGCAACCCTTGGGAAACATAAGCATCTCTAGAGGGTAGTACAGCCTATCCCAAGATCTCTTTCCACTGACTGTGAAAGGAAAGTGGCTGTTCTCCTTCTTTAGATGCTTAAAATAAGATGAGGCAAATCTGGGCTCAGCAACAAGTCCAACTTACGTGTAAGAAAATGAGCTCTAAAAACATCTTATAGATTGAAGAATTGCTGAGTCTGGACTTTGAATGTGCAGGGCTATAACATCCTGGCACAGGCTTTCCAGCACTTAGCATTGCTGCTGAGCATGTCAGAAACACCCCAGTAGAAAGAAAAGGTAAAGGATTATGCAATCAAAAGACTTAGCTGATGCTTTTCTACCTGCCCCTGTCAAAGGTGTCAGTCATCACTGCGTGCTTCTGCATTTCACTAACAGCCTGTTTGCTGTGCATTACAAAAGCTGTTCCGGCATGCCAACATACTGCATGGGGTTCTTTCTTTTCCTTCTTTATCTAGCATGACAGCAAGCTGGCTATAAGGAAGTTAGTACCACAGCTATGCAGACAGTTGCAATAATCACTCCTGGGGTCCTTTTCACAGCAAACATCTTTCATGTTCAGGCTGGGCAAACGGAAGAAGTTCTTTACTGTGAGGGTGGTGAGGCACTGGAATGGGTTGCCCAGGAAAGTTGTGAATGCTCCATCCCTGGCAGTGTTCAAGGCCAGGTTGGACAGAGCCTTGGGTGACATGATCTAGTGTGAGGTGTCCCTGCCCATGGCAGGCGGTTGGAACTGGATGATCTTAAGGTCCTTTCCAACCCAAACCACTTTATCATTCTATGATCCCATGATCTCATGTTCATGCACTATCTTCAGCCAGCACCAGCTGATCAGAGTTCCCTATGCTCTCCAGATTATCTCTACCTGTGCTTCCTTCCCAATGTTATTAAACAGCATGAAAGCAGCCTAGGACCTACAAAACCACAATCACACTCTGTAGAGTCTGTAAGTTATGCTCTCAAGCCCACCTCCTATCTATTCCCTGGGGCACACAATGCCTGAGCCAATAGGTTTACATAAACCAGAAAGCTTAACATGTTCACCTTGGTGATAGGTCTTTATTTAATATATACATGTACATATAGTTGCTATGATAGTTAGGGACTTTGACATCAGTCATAACTCTATTTCACTGGAACAAAGGTTACAAAGCAGCAATGACCAATCTTATTTCCTGAATGGCACCCGATACTCTTTAAAACTGACATTCCAGTTATTGACAGCATCCAAGGAATCCCTGACTTTTACTGTGAAATGCACCAATTTCTGCCATTACTGTGTATAATAATACACCAAATTACCACTTATCATCATACGTTTTTTAATCTGCTTTCCATAGCAAGGTGAGGCGGAGCTGGTCCACTGTCCAAAGCAAATGATAGATTCTAGAATCAGTAATACAAAGAAGCCAATTAAACTGCCTTACTAAATTTTACTAAGCTGCTCCAGACCAATTATAACCGTACTTCCTTGTGGTCTAATTAGGTTCATCTCAGTTCCACAGCGTGGTAGCCTATAATGAGTGAACACAGGAGAAACACAGTTCAGACTCCACGTGTGGGATAATTAATAAGCTGTAGGCTGATGCTGTGGAAGAGGCTGCACCTAATTACGTGGGTTAATGCACTTAAACTAAATGGATGAATTGAAGCCATTTTCAGTGTTTCAAGGCCCCTTAGATTGACAGAGCTGTGGATTAATAAATTTTTAGCGAGTCATCCATTGACCTGCCCCATCGTTCTTCACTTTCACTCTATATGCTCTCAGAAGCACGAAATGATAAAGTGGAGAAATGTGCCAATCACTGCCATTTCAATGTTGCTGTTTTCTCTGGCACTTGCCTAAGAAATGATCAGAATTGAACAGCAAAATACAATGCCTGACATATCCCATAACTTCAGTTGACTTTGGATCAAAACGCAGCATGCACAGGAGGTAAGTGGTGCCTTCCTAGCACAAAACAGCTTAGATAAAAGACTGAACTCCTTTCAAATAGCTATGTCTGTCTAAAATTCAGGCATATAGGATACCCCTTTAGCCATTGAAAGAGTAAGTCATGCAGACTAGGCAAGTTAACTGAGTATAGAAGAAAAGGACAAGTCAGAAAAGAGACAATTAGGAAATATAGAACAGACACTGCAAAATAATGATGAGATGGAAAGGGTGTATTGAGACAGATTATGATCCACCTTTACTGCTGGAAGTAAACCAGGGGGTTCAAGAACTGGTTTTATGTCCTACCTTATAGTGATTAAGACACAGAATGCTCCTCAGGACTTCCTCCCTCTTAGCTCAAGCAGCCATCTTCCCAGCAATGCAGACTTCGGTATCCAGTAAAAGTCTTCACATGTATCATAAGTACAAGCAAGTACAGCACTATCAGTTTTCACACCTATATCCCTTTGCAGACCCAGCTTTGGTGAACAGTTCCCATTTGCAAGACCTCAGATTTGAGAAATTTCTCTGGCTCCTGAATGGCTTGTCTGTGTCAGCAAGAGACATGCCAAATATGTTTGTTTTCTCATGTTCACACTTGTCCTTAAGGCACAAGAGACAGAAACTGCTTCCTCTTCCACTTCTGAGTAAGGGGACCTGACAAGTAAAGAATTGAACCGGGTACTAAGCTCACTACCTTTCTGATGTGCCTCTTCTTAACGTATTTTGTTGGGATCTCTTTAACTTTCGTAGCACAGAATCACAGAATATTTAGGTTTGGAAAGGACCTTAGTACCATCTAGTTTATCCTAATGCCCATGAAAATAGGTTTTATTAAAATTTTCCCTGTCATATCCTGATCTTATATTAATCTTCTACCTCAATGTGGCTTGTAGGATCTGCCCAGATTGAACTGCTTGCTCTTGGAAAGCTTTGAGCTCTGTGTCTCTGCCTGTGCTACTGTAAAGAAGAAACAACTATGCTCGTATTCTCATCTAAACAGCTGTGTAATGGCATTGTTAGATAGACTTGCCATGAAGAAGGAGAAGACAAATGTGTCCATAAAGTGACTAAAGCAATAGAAAACATCTTCAGTTGCAGTTTAAACTGAAGTTGAAGTCAATATTGCAGTCAATGGCTGGTTGTCCAAATGGGGGTTCATATCAATCAATGACACAGATTGTATGATTCAGCATGCATTTACTGTTTTATAGCAACTTCATGAAATCATGTTGTTTAACAAATAGCATTTGCCATTATAACCAAGTTTATAATACACAACAGGGAGTAGTATGTCTACGTTGTCATGTGGGTATTTCATTCTTGCTCTAAGCTAGGCAGCCTCTATAGTTTCAGTAGAGAAATGCTCCACCTGGGTCATCGATGCCAAATGCATCTGCTGTGTCTGCTGGCTCACTGAAAGCTCCATCAGTCTGTCTCTGCACTGCATCATACTAATAAGGTAATCATTGAGCTTCTAATGAATGGGATTAGTGAATGGGCAAGGATTGTTTGGTCTGGATCCACTGTTCAAATACAGCTCGAAGCACTGAAATATTTGCTTGCAATCGCTACGAGCTGGGTTTGTTTCAGCTCTTACTAACTAGATGAAAATGGTTTTCATCACTATAGGATTTGCCAAAAGTGCTGACAAAGGCAGTCTGCGGGTTGGAGTAGATACGAGGAGGGAGTTCTATTTCAGAAGTGTACTGTGTAGTAAGGTAAATTGTAATTTCATGCCAGCACAAAGCTTGGTTAGAAAACAGAATATCATTTCATTAATTAGGCTTTCTTAATAGCAACCAATAAATATATACATTACACACAATGATCCAGTTATGTTGATTTTATAGCATAGATCCAGAGAAAATCCACCAGAAACTCATTTTTTTTTTTGCTTCTTGATTTAAGAAGTTTTACAGTTTTGACTCTTTCAGCTTAAGTACCTGTAAGATTTCTCTGAGCATTTCCAGTGCTCAGCCTTTACTGACGAAAGAGTGTGTCAGCTTTCTGGAAAGGAAGCATGTAATTCAAATTACTGGAGGTGAGAATCTAGTTTATATTTGTTACTCTTCTCTGAACCTTCACAGTAACCCAAAATCCATAACATATAGAGGTAGCTTTTTCTGGTGAGAAACATTTAAGTCAAAAGATGCAACTTTTCATAAAGAATAAAATACATATACTTTTGTCAAATTCTCTTTTACAATTTATACGATATGTAATTAAAACCATTTTAAAATGCTTTATTTGCTGGAAGGAAATGACATTTATAGTACACAACACATTTAAAGAAGGATTTAAATGGCATTTTTCCATCAGAATTTCAGCAGAAAATGGTGTGGGTGAAAACGGAACAAAATCCCAAATGCTTGTTGCATGGAAACCAATGAAACGAAATTTAATGCAAAACTTGACATTTTTCATGAGATGCCTTGCTTGATTTTTTAACAGGTTAAAGGTCTTCTCCTCTTAAAAACATGGTACAATATGTCTTAATGTTTGTTTGCCCTGCTCTTTCCCTAGTGTTTCTCATAAATAAATGTAGTGTTCTGTGCATACAATGGGCTCAAATAAACATCTAATTGATGCATTTGTAACTGGCACATATAATAGCGAAATTGCTTAGCTCAGCCTGGCAAAGCAAAGTGCACAGTAGGAGAATCTACGCTAGATTCTTTTTAAATGTACAAAAACAACAGCAACAAAAGAATCAGAATGTGCTGGCTTTCATGGTTTTAAATGAGCAGAAATGGAGATCAGGAGCATGTTAAAAACACAAACAATAAACATGATTTAACAGTTCTGTATCTTACTGAACACCGTATATTGAATCTGGAGGCAAAGAAATAGCATTCCCCAGATACACAGGGGACATAAATAAAGTCTGTAACATAAGGTAAAACATATCTGCAGTGAAAGGGTAAAAAATAAAGAGAAAAAATACAATTATACTAACACATAGTATAAAACTTAGCTTTTCTTTCATACAATTAGTGTGTGTTGGCTATAGCAGTTTTAGTATAATGTGGTCAGTAAAGCAGACATTGACGTAGGGTCTGAATCTAAAACGCCTTGAGAATCCATTCCACTTCACAGGGTGGTCACAGGCTCTGCAAAACCAAGAATAACTGATAAGTATTCATGGCATTCCCAAAGACATGCTGAGGTAAAGATGTTACTGATGGAAGAGTGGCTACCCGAGGTGGTCCCAAAACACATAGTCAACAATGAAGTAGATGTAATCACAGAAACGTGTATTTCACTGATTCCAGTTTAAGGTAATTGTGGAAGTGGAAGAGGTAAGAAGGCAGAAAGTAAAGATTTATAAAGAAAATACAATGTATAGCCTGATGTAGCAAGGAAAAGTGTATATTTTGTGGGTTTTTTTGCCAGTGTCAGCAGTTCCCATCCTAGAGGATGGTGTATTTAGCTTTAAAAATACCCTTTCTTGCAAAATGGACTAAATATAGAAGCCAGATTGCGACACTGATGCACCTTGCAGGGGAGAGTATTTCGAACAAATCTTAGTCTGGGTTTGATTTTTCCATGCAATGAAACCATAAGACACTTCCTCTTGCTAGGAAGGACTCACTATACCATGTGTAGATGTCTAAACCATAAAATCTTTACACTATTTATGTAGCCAGTTAATGGAAATAGACAATTCTGGACGAAAGTGCACATGTGTCTCCAATTACTGTACGAGAAGCCTCTTAGCAAAGACATCAACAAGAAGACAGCACCTCCAAGACAGACATCAGCACTAAAGTCTTCTGAGGTTAGACATACTGTATTCTTGCACTCACCATACCTTGAAGCAGGCCTGTGTGTAGTAAACATGGCTATGAAAAGCACAAGCAGGCTTTTGTAGTGTTTGTGTTTATTCTACATCTGCTTCCTTAGTGAGCACTGTTTGTATGTATATGCATTGTAAGCAAATCTAGTTAAAGTTGGTATCAAGGGAAAGGGATGGAAAAGTCGTCTGTTATTATTACTGAATCATAACTGAGAACAACTATTTTTATATACTGCAGATAAAAGCCTTAGAAACACTCTTTCTCTTAATTATGCTTTCCTCTAAACCAAGAAGGTGTCAAAATATACCAGTGATCAGACACCCCCTTCCTTCAAAGCAACAAAATACAAAGCCACACGTTGTTATTTATGCCACTTATTAAAATTGCTCATAATCGTATCAATTGGATAGTCTTTTGAAATCAGATGTCCATTGTCTGCTGCGCTGCACATACAGAGCACAGATTCCAGTTCCTGCCTTGCATTCACACAAACACCACAAAGAGCTATTAGAAACTCTTCAATGAGAAATGGTATCCTTCTGAAGATGACATTCATCTCAGCTAATTTAAGGTGTAAGTACTTTCATCTGAGTATAATGGCTCGCAGGCTCCAGGCTCCTATTACAGATCTAATCAATACAGTCAATAGATTTTTAGGGTGGGGGTCTTCTGAATAAATTCATCAACTTCAGAATGACCTAAATTTCACTGGCTTCTATTGACTGGCATTAACTACAAAGGGATCTTCAGGATGACTTTCTCAGATGCAGAAACGTACACTGCAGACACCAGAATTTAGCTGCACAAAGTCAGTAATAAGTCCCTTTAATATCAAAAATCTTCTTTGTTAGTTACTCAGACAAGTAGAAAGGCTCTGGAAAGTGGATGGACATAACTAATCCTAACTTTTCCATCCACTTGGGAACCATTCTTACTTTCCTGTTCACTAAGTATTTTATGATTTTTTTTTTTTTTTAAACAGAAGAGGCTGCAAGTGGAGTGAAAACTACCCAAAAAGGAAAGAACACCTTCACTTTGTCCATACTAATGCTGGAACTGACACTCAAGGGATCATGGTGCACAGACTCAGGCTGAGTAAATAGACAGGTTTCCTGCTCACTTCGTCCCTTCTCAATTGAGTAAAGGGAGGGCAGGGATGGGTGACATTATAGTGGGGGTCTGCTACAGGCCACCTGACCAGGAAGACTGAGCGGACAGATAGGAGCATCCTCATGTTCACATGCCCTGGTCCTCATGGGAGACTTCAATCACCCTGGTATCTGTTGGAAGGACAACAGAGTAGGGTAACCCAAGTACCTGAAATGTGCTGACAAGAACTTCCTTTACCAAGTGATAGAGGAATCAATGAGGGGAGGTGCTATACTGGACCCTGTTATCACTAACAGAAGTGGCTGGTGGTGAATGTGAAGCTCAAGGGCAGCCTTGGCTGCAGTGACCATGAAATGGTGGAGGTTGTGATCCTTAGGGCAGTGAGGGCACGCAGCAATTTGAAGCTGCTGTACACTCTATACCAGTTTCAGATGTAAACTGGAAAGCAGCTTCCAAATACAACATAGCTGAAATCCTGCAACATCACCTCATTCACGATAGAGAACCAAAACTCATCCGCAAGGCTGATAGTGGAGATAGCATCTTGTAACACGGGGATCTCACTTTTCTGTTTCTGAAAACCCTCAAGAGAATATTGAAGGGAAAGTGGGAAAACTCTGGATGTTTACATTTTTCTGCCTCTAGTCACTTGTAGTTGCTAATATTCTTTCCTCCTGACAGAGAACTGAGATAAGTGCAAAGTGTGGTAGTTCTGAGAGGTACAGGAACCTCTCGTATTTCCAGATGTGCGGTGGGTTGACCTTGGCTGGATGAGACCTTTGGATTCACCAAAGCTGCTCCATCACTCTCCTCAGCTGGGCAGGGGAAAGAAAATATAACCAAAGGCTCATGGGTTGAGATAAGGAGAGGGAGAGATCACTCACCAGTTATCATCATGGGCAAAACAGATTCAACTTGGGGAAACGAGTTTAATTAATTGCCAATCAAATTAGAGCAGGATAATGAGAAATAAAACCAAATCTTAAAAATACCTTCCCCCCACTTCTCCCTTCTTCCTGGGCTTATCTTTACTCCTGATTTCTCTACCTCTTGCCCCAGAGCAGCACAGGGGGACAGGGAACAGGGTTGCAGTCGGTTCATCACACATTGTCTCTGGTGCTCCTTCCTCCTCACACTCTCCCCCTGCTCCAGCATGGGCTCCTCTCTCCATACGGCCACAGGTCCAGTGAGGAGCCTGCTCCAGTGTGGGCTTCCCACAGGGACCCAGCCTCCTTTGAGCATCCCCTGATTTGGTGTGGGGCCCTCCATGGGCTGCAGGGGGGTATCTGGTCCCTTGTTAACCTCCATGGGCTGCAGGGGGGTATCTGCTCCCTTGTTAACCTCCATGGGCTGCAGGGGAGTATCTGCTCCCTTGTTAACCTCCATGGGCTGCAGGCGGGTATCTGGTCCCTTGTTAACTTCCATGGGCTGCAGGGGAGTATCTGCTCCATTTTGGACCTCCATGGCTACAGGGCACAACCTGTCTAACCATGGGCTGCACAATGGGCTGCAGAGGAATCTCTGCTCTGGTGCCTGAAGCACCTCCTCCCCTCCTTCTCCCCTGACTTGGATGTCTGCAGGATTTCATCTCATTCTCAATCCTCTCTCCATCTGCAATTGCTCCTGCAGAGTAGACTTTTCCCCTTCTTAGCTATGTTATCTCAGAGGCACTACCACCATCACTGATGGGCTTGGCCCTGACCAGCAGCAGGTCCATCTTGGAGCTGGCTGGCACTGGTTTCATTGGACACTGGGGAAGCTTCTAGCATCTTCTCAAGAAGCCACCACTGTAGCTCCTCACTACCAAAACCTTGCCATGCAAACCAAATGCATGTGGTACAAATAGTAGGCTTACGTGTTCAGGAACACACAGATACCAGCTTTGAGCATCAGCATCAAATTTACCTGTACATCAGTTAACCTTCCTCTGCAGCTGGTGTGCAAGTCCTGACTTCACTCCTATGAACTGAATCTCTTCCACCTGCAATGGTGGGGAATAATCTCTGAGGTCCATTGATCACCTTCATGGTTTAAACCTGGGACTGATGTAATTTTTACATACATTCTTAATGATGCATTTTCAGGATAGAAAAGAAAATAAAACACAAGGAAAAGAAGAACAAAGATCACAATACTAAGAAAATCTGTGGTGTTTCCTGCCTCTTAGAAGCTGGAGCTAGTCAGATACCAGATTAGTCAGAACTGAATTACATTGTGAACCTTCAAGACCTAAGGCTTTACCTGGGACTTTGTTCAATGAAATTTTGCTTTCAGTAAAGCCTGTTTTTTCATTAGTTTAAGTTATTCCTTTTCAAATAGTACTTCCCTCTAATCTTCTAGGGAAGTAAATAATACCCGCTTTTCACTATAGAAATGTTCGACATTCCTCTAGTGCTCAACTGCCCACAGCAGAAATGCTGATGCTCTTATTCAGTCACACTGTCCATTTCTGCTTATAGTGTAAATTTAACCACAGATTGTTAAAACAGGTAATAACCCAAGAGGTCTGTCAGAAAAGGGTCCTACACCTGGGTCGGAGCAATACCAGACACAGCTACAGGATGGGCAGAGAAGAGATTCAGAGCAGCCCTGCGGAGGACTTGGGGGTGTTGGTTGATGAGAAAATGAACATGAGCCGGCTTCAGAGTGCGCTTGCAGCCCAGAAAGCCAACCGTGTCCTGGGCTGCATCAAAAGGAGCGTGACCAGCAGGTCCAGGGAGGTGATCCTGCCCCTCTACTCTGCTCTTGTGAGACCTCACCTGGAGCATTGTGTGCAGTTCTGGTGTCCCCAACATAAAAAGGACATGGAACTGTTGGAACAAGTCCAGAGGAGGCCACGAGGATGATCAGGGGTCTGGAGCACCTCCTGTATGAAGACAGGCTGAGAAAGTTGGAACTCTTCAGCCTGGAGAAGAGAAGGCTGCGTGGAGACCTCAGAGCAGCCTTCCAGTATCTGAAGGGGGCCTATAGGGATGCTGGGGAGGGACTCTTCATTAGAGACTTTAGTGACAGGACAAGGGTGTAATGGGTTAAAATTTAAACAGGGGAAGTTTAGGTTGGATATAAGGAGGAAATTCTCTCCTGTTAGGGTGGTGAGGCACTGGAATGGGTTGCCCAGGGAGGTTGTGAATGCTCCATCCCTGGCAGTGTTCAAGACCAGGTTGGACGAGGCCTTGGGTGATATGATTTAGCATAAGGTGTCCCTGCCCATGGCAGGAGGGTTGGAACTGGATGATCTTAAGGTCCTTTCCAACCCTAACGATTCTACGATTCTATGATTCTAAGAAATGAGATAGCAGGGCGGATGATATACCCCATGCAATATTGCTCCATATTGACTTAGTAATTCATTTCTCCTGTTCATTCTCTTAATCACAGAATCATAGAATGGTTTGGGTTAAAAAGGACCTTAAGATCATTCAGACCCAACCCCCTGCCACGGGCAGGGGCACTTCACACTAGACCATGTCACCCAAGGCTCTCTCAAACCTCGCCTTGAACACTGCCAGGAATGGAGCATTCAGCACTTCTTTGGGCAACCCGTTCCAGTGCCTCAGCACCCTCACAGTAAAGAACTTCTGCCTTATATCTAACCTGAGCTTCCCCTGTTTCAGTTTGAAGCCATCGTCCCTTGTCCTGTAGCTATAGGCCCATGATAAGGTCATGCAGACCTATAAAAAAGGTCTGTAGCAGTGTCAGAATCAGCATCTAAAAGCCAAAACTGCAGAATATGACATAATTATATGTAGGAAACATAACATGTGATATCTCATTTCAGAACTGAACGTTGCTGTCTGAACTTTGGGGATCATGAGAAAATCCATTTCACAAAGGTGCCTGAGAGGTGACACATAATGAAGGAGATGGGAAGAGGGGAACAGGAAGCAGTAATTTCACCAAACCTCTTAAAAACAAATGGTGTTATAGAAGTAGCAAGACTATATGGATTTTTAAATTATCTGATGATGAATATGTGCAACATCAGATAATAACATCACAAGTTCAACTCTGATTAAATGGAAGGTGAATATCAAATCTCAGCATCGTTGTCTTCTCCCACTAAAACAAGGGGAACATCTATTGTGATGTAAAAATGAACTGACCTCATTTTTTCCCTCATGGCACACACTGCATGCCAGAGTTGTTGTGTAAGACTGAAAAGTCATTACACAGTCCTTTAACATAATGTTTAATCCAAAACACAGCTCCTTTTCAACCTCTAGCAACTTATTTCTTGAGTCATACAATTAATTGACATAAGCCCTGAATGAATTCTTGAGGTTGTGTGATCCGTAAAACTTGGATTCTGACAAGTTCTTCCAGTAAGTTCTTTCAGGAGTCCTCAGAAGCTACCTGAAGCACAAGCAAGCTAATGCTCCACCAAAGACTCAATGACATTTTGCTGTCTTTCTCTCACACCAGTTGTTTTAGCCCATAGAGCTTCAACAACCTCCAACCATTTTTGTATACCTCCTCCTTTTGACCATTAATGCTGCCACCACTGCAGATCCTTCGCCACGTTAAAGGTGGGTTACACTCACGTGTTGCTCGAGCGCAGGGTCCACCAAGACACCCACACTTTGCTATGGCAATACAGGGTGAGAAGGTGAAAATGGTGAACAGGTCAGAAAAATAAAGGTACCTCCAAAGATGACATATGGAAATAAATAAACTAGCAATTCCATTCTCCGAACAAGGTGAGCTTAAAGGAAGAACTCCTTCATGCCTATAGTAACGCAAGTCAGGAGTGAGAAGGAACCAAACCCACTTGAAAATAAGGCCTTGCTTCTTCTTAAGGTCATAACCCACAGAATATGCTCATTTTCTTTTCATATTGTCTTTTTGTAGAAGCATTGTCAACCTACTTCTCAAAGAACCCTCCCTCTGATTTGGGATTTCCTTCACAACGTATCAGTAACTAACTAAAGAAAGTTATCTGAAACCTTCTTCAGAAGATCAAAATGCGTAAGACTGAGGCTCAGGATGCAGAAGGGTTATGATTTCTTTTAGTTGCCTTGAAAAACAGGTTAAAATTGCCAGCAATGCGTGAGCTAAATCTAAGTGACATTAAACAGATGGCACTGAATGACCAAGAAAACAGCAGTGGTCTTTCTCCATCCATGAGGGAACTTTGATATTTAAGCCACATTAACATTGCTCAGCTACACGATGCACTGGCTGGAAAAGGAGAAACATAACCCTCATTTTTAGCAGGAAGGGAGAAAAAAGGAAGACCCAGAAAAACAAAGGCCTGTCAGTCTCACCTTAATGATGAGCAAGATCCTGAGGCAGATCCTCCTGGAATGGTGTCCCTGCCCATTGCAGGGGGGTTGGAAGTAGCTGATCTTTAAGGCTTCTTCCAACCCAAACAATTCTATGATTCTATAATTCTATGCAGCCTTTTTCTCATATCTATCTCTTTATTTTTAAAAAGCAATTTGAAGAGCTTTGGGAGGGGAGACATTATCAGGTTATCAGTGAGAAATCCTGTTTCTCATGAGGAGGATGAGACCAGGGTGGACGAGGACTTGGGTGACATGGTTTAGTGTGAGGTGTTCCTGCCCATGGCAGGGGGGTTGGAACTTGATATCTTAAGGTCCTTTCCAACCCTAACTATTCTATGATTCTATGATTCCAGGATTCTAGGATGAACAGAACATAGCACAGAGATGCCAGGATTTCCCATTGTTTCAGTACTGGATGTTTCCTCCTGTTGCCACTTGAAACAAAGAGGTGAATGATTTTGTTCATCGTTTTCCAAGTGGTCTGCCTATCAGGTAAAGGCTGCTAGCAGAGAACAGCAAGGATAGTGCTCCCACTGCACCTCTTTAATCAAGGCAACTTGAACATGTTATCTTAAAAGATCGTGGCACCACCACTTACGTGATAGCCTGTTTTCCTCCCTCTTACCTCAGAGTGCTCCAAGGCAATATCAACATTTACATATATTTATGTTTATAGATATAGCTATATAAAAATACTTATATCTAGATATTTTTTTATTATTAATAATACAATATTTAGACTTTTATAATACTTATATTTTAAAACATGCTTTATCATTATTCCCTCTATCCTCAGATGCAAGCTGAAATCTGGGCCGCACAGTACACACATCTATCGCCCAAACTTCATGGGCAGTTAACTAGACTCACTTGCCTTGAAACAGGTCACATCTCTTTTGGTCTGTGCATTCACTGCCTATCTTTCCTAGAAAGACAAGGCTCCCAGACTCACGTTTGGTAACTATTCTATGTCTCTATGATTCTACGTGTTGTGTGGAGGGAAGGAGAGAAAATGAACTTTATGAAAATGCTGAATTATTCTGGGAAGCACTCAGATAACACCGAAATGAGAGACATAAAACACTGGTCAGATAAGATATCATGTGCTGGAGACTACTAGAATTTAGATAGCAGGCCTGACAAGTTTGCACCAGTGTGGCAAACTTGTGTTCCTTTGGGTAGGTGCAAAATCACTGACATTTGACTTTCAGCTTGGATTAAGTGTCAGGAAGAAAAATGCTGGCTCAGATTAAAATATGTCTGTTTGCAGGAAAAGACAATTTCAAGGAGATGGATGCTTAGAAAATGTAGCCAAGGCTGCCTAGTGTGCAAATCACTCAGTACCCATTCAGCCCATCATTACTATTTCACCATCCCCGAGAATCTGCCAAGAGCCACGGGGAAACAGCAGACTTTCACCTTGCAGCAGCATTTAACTACAGAGCAAGCAAATCAGAGCTGTAAAAGGTGACAGAAACCCTTCAATTCTCATTCACATGACAGTGGAAATAGAGCTGATAAACCTTAAAAAAGCCTACAGAAGACATACAACATAGTCAGCATTAAATTCCTGTGATTTCAGCTAATGGAGCAGCAATTGTGCACTCCATGTTTCGCTTAAAGGTAACTGGTGGAATGATAACATGATCTGTGCAGGTCTAGAGAAAATGAGAGTTGAAAAGCTTGCCTGTCAGGAAAAGAACACAAACCACAATGGGAAACTGTGGTCATTGTATAGCAGTGCTGCTGTCTTATACAGTGATGGATATTTAAGCACAGCAGCTCTGCATATTTAACTGCAATAAGGACCCACCTCTGATTTTAATATATAAACATATATTTATTTTTTTTTTTTTAAAAAGACTATTTAGCAGTGAAGGGAAACCCATTTTAGTTAATGAGGACAGAGATGGAATGGATGAAACTCCTCGCACTAGCATTAGAACTGCAACTTGCAGTATTTTCATTAAGAAAGCACTGGAAACAAATTGCTGCACAGAGAACTAATTAAAAAAGAACCAATAAATTCCATAGTTGTAAATAAAATGCATTTTCTGCATCCATCTGAACACTAGCTCTTATTAACTCTGGGTGATGCTGTTTTTACATACATATGGTACTGTTATTTATACAGATGGTGCCAGGGCTGAAGCACTGAATGGAAGTATGCCTCACATCGCTTCACTTACACTCTAGCAATAAGTACTAGATTAATGCAAAAACAAATCCCATCGGAAAGGGGATACTTTAGTAGACATCAGGGAGACTAAAGCAGTTGGTCCCTGCATCAGAGCAAAGGTTTGGGGCAGGAAAATGCAGATATGCCAGGGAATGCACTCTGATATTTGTAGATAAACATGATACATCTTCTGGATCCCTCCTCATTTGATCCTTAGTTGGCTGTTCAGAAATGAGGGTAAGAAGAAAGAACTGATTTTCCCTTTGACTTTTTCCACCATCCTTCTAGTGCAGGTGGGTGAACTATTCCATTGCAGGTTTATCCCCTTTTCTAATGCCCCGGACAAGTAAATATGGAGCACTAAGGATAACATTCTTTTCATCCAAATGTGAATCAACACAAGTAACACATCAACACAAGTAACCCCAATTTCCCTTTAGAGAGCAGAGAGATACAAGCACTTCTGGAGGACATTCCAGCTCACCTTTGCCTAATCTATTCAACAGCTCAGAAAATTTGCCATTTACCATGTCTGTACCTATACATTGGCTTAAAGGGAGCACTGGGTAACTAGTTCAGCTTTAGTTGTCTAAACTTCAGTGAGCTTAATCCCCCTCTGCTTGGTTTATATTTTACTTCTGAAATAAACATTTTGATTAACTTATTTTCAGTTTTAATGGTTTGCTTTGTGTATTTTCTCTATAAATAAATCTTCAGTGACAGACTGCTTTAATTTTTCCTTTTTTTATGTACACACAAAGTTTTTCCATTTTCACATGGAGACCAGATTAGCCTGATTTCCTTGGGCAGTATTATCAGAATATGCGTAAGTATAACTCTTCTGCTATATCCTACTGACAGCCATCTAATGAAAGCCTCACAAATTTTTTATTTACTGCATGGATATAACTTCCATCTTGTTTTCCCTGTAATGTTCTTCATAGACAGAAAAAACACCTTTTCTGCTAATATGTAAGTTTTCCTGCAGTTCTAGAATCACAGAATAGTTACGGTTGCAAAGGGACTTAAGATCATCCAGTTCCATCCCCTGCCATAGGCAGGGACACTTCACACTACACCATATCACCCAAGGCTCTGTCCAACATGGCCATGAACACTTCCAGGGTTGGAGCATTCACCACTTCTTTGGGCAGCCTGTTCCAGTGCCTCACCATCCTCACAGTAAGGAACTTCTTCCTCGTGTCAAAGGAAGGACTCACGAGAGCAGAGCAGAGGGTCAGGATCACCTCTTTCAGCTTGCTGCTCACGCTTTTTTTGAGGCAGCCCTCATCAAAAATAAAATAGAATAAGATCCAATAAAACAAAATGGAAGAATGGAAAAATATTTAAAAGAAAGATCTCTGAGTTACTCAGCAAACAATGGTGCCAGAAGTCCCTGAGCAAGAAATAATCGGTCTTGGACAGTGCCTTGGTATACTCGGTATGGAATATCCTATATATATATCATCTATTATTACCATATCGTGGGTGCTTGCTTATGAGTGTTGCCGGAGGAGGCAAATGGGTGAAACTTTCCTTTTCTGGGTGCCCTTAAATCCTGAAAATGAGATCCATCAGATTTATCTATTTGACTCCTCTCTGTTTATTATCACTATCATCAGGAGCATCACTAAAGGGATTAGGTAGAGTTTCAGAAACATCTTCGTTTTCTTTTGAAAAAGAATCAGAAATGTGTTGGGGAGGGAAGATAATCATTAGTAGACACTGAAGAGCCAGTTATACATTATAAATTCTGCATTATGCCTCCGGTTACACTTATATGAACAGAAATGATTAAGATTTTACTTACTCTTTAGCATGTAGTGCTGTAAGGGATTAACAGACAAAAGAGGGGAGATGAAGTATTTAAGGGCTCCAGGAGATACAGAGAAAAATTTTTGGTATCAAAGAAGCCTTTTTATGTCTAAATTCTGTTAAACAACAGGCAAAGGAAGGAAAAAGAGACATCCATTTAGGTATTTTTAACAGATTTTGGATACCACAGTGACTGAGGTCTTCAACATGCTTAACATAAAAGTGGAAAACCAGTATAGACACAGTACAAGACAGTGAATTGCAGGGATTTAATCTGAATCCATGGAATGGGGACATTTTTGAGTTATCTTTATGACTCTGGAGTTATTGGAAAGCAGAGTAATTGTAGTAATTACTGCAGTCTCTTCTCCATCCAGCACAACCAAGATCTCCTAGACAGTACAATTAGCAATGAATTTTGGCACTGCCCACTGACTTTTCCAGAGTGACGTTACTTGGACATCATATTCAGTGTGACTGAGCAGATCCTCCCACCCACTTAGTATGTGATTTACCTTTAGTAGTTTGCCCTTGACACAAATGACGGTGGCATTGAAAAAGAAAGAAAACAAGCAAAGAAACAACAAATCTGTGATATTTATTGACAGTTCTCAGCTCTAATTTTGACCTGCAGTTTGCAGCAGTTGGGCAGATCAGAATAATCACAGAATCACAGAACGGTTTGGGTTGGAAAGGACCTGAAGATCATCCAGTTCCAACCCCTCTGCCAAGGGCAAAAACACCTCACACTAAACCATGTCACCCGAGGCTCTGTCCAACCTGGCCTTGATCTCAAATTGCACTTTTGCCAGGTCTCTCTTTAGAGATCTTTTGCCTTCACTGCATTAGTTTGGAATTCCTTGCCTGGACGTGGTAGATTTCTGCATCATGACACTTCAGTCATAGAATCACAGAATGGTTTGGGTTGGAAAGGACCTGAAGATCATCTGGTTCCAACCCCTGTGCCAAGGGCAGGGACACCTCACACTAGACCATGTCACCCAAGGCTCTGTCCAACCTGGCCTTGAACACTGTCAGGGATGGAGCATTCACCACTTCTCTGGGCACCGTGTGCCAGTGCCTCAACACCCTCACAGTAAAGAACTTCTTCCTTATCTCCAACCTGAACTTCCCCTGTTTCAGTTTGAACCCATCACCCCTTGTCCTGTCACTACAGTCCCTGATGAAGAGTCCCTCCCCAGCATCCTTGCAGCCCCTTTTAGATACTGGAAGCTGCTCTGAGGTCTCCACTCATCTTCTCTTCTCCAGGCTGAACAGCCCCAATGTTCTCAGCCTGTCTCCATACAGGAGGTGCTCCAGCCTCAGTCATCCTCATGGCCTCTTCTGGACTTGCTCCAACAGCTCTATGCCCTTCTTATGTTGAGGACACCAGAACTGCACACAGTGCTGCAAGTGGGGTCATTCCATCACTTTAAGTGAAACCTAAAACCACAAAATTGCTTTTGCTCTTCCCTTGCCCCTCCAATAATGCTACATTGCAGCTGCAACTTGAAATAAGCAACGCCTTCCTGCTCTGTAACAGATGGTGCTGTGCAACCCAGAGTACATGCGTATCTGCAGCAGCAGTAGTGAAGTAGGAAAGCTGGGATGACCGGGGTGGGAGGGATCATGCACACTCAGGAGACCACTTAGCCTGTTATTCCCAACAGTGAAGACAAAAGAGATATGAATCATTAGGAGAACTATGGGAACGCTCACTGATACACGTCAGGATGTATTTTAGACCAGTTTCATCTTCTTTATTTCTCTGGCGAGAATTAGTGATTCTTTAAGGGGAAAATGTGGTGCTACTTAAAAAGCACTCACCTAATTAAAACCTTAAATGCAGAAATGTCTCTTCACTCAGAGATGCACTCTATGATTCTCACCACCTAAGGCTATACCTCAGCCATATGGCACTTTTAATAGATACTAACAGAGGGAGCCCTTTTTATATATTAACAGATGGGTGCATGCTAGATACTGGGGTTGGAGCAGAGGGGAGACTGAAAGAAAATATAAGGAAAGAGAATCAAGAAAGACGAACTTCAAAGGACAAATTCTTACTGAGCTCTTCCATTTCTCCTCAAAATGGCTTTTGCCCTAAAAAGACCTTGCATTGTTTCCAAACCCTTGGACTCATCACTGATCACAAAACGTTTCACAGCAGTTACTATATGAGGGGTTTTCCTTACAGCAAAAATACCATTCTGACTTCAGAGTTTGCTGTCTCAACCAACAGTTGCATGAATTTAGGAGTAGGATTTAAGTGTTTATGGTGCCCTTTCTGCTGTGCCTTTTCCCCTTCAGGGTCATGGTTACAGCATATATGACAATCTCAACAAGTTTGGGCTGTATCAAGAAATGGCCAGAAGGCATTAGAAGACAAAGGCAGTGCTGGAGCACATTGCAGAGGAAACATGATAAATATAGACTCCAAGTAAAGAATCAGAAAAAAAAAGGTTCATTTGAAAAGAAACCAGTTATTGGAATATCCAGCATTCAGACAGGTCCTGTTCTTGTAGACTGCTGGTATTGTCTTCCCAAACAAGACTAACGACCAGAGGGACCCTAGGGCTAAAGTGATATGGTTCTATTTACATTACGGATGCTACATGGCTTGTTTGGATGGTTACCATTTCCTCTTCTGGAGCAAGTGGCAAGGATCTAAGATGATCATGGTGCCTGAGCCAAATGGTAGATGATACCTGTCACACATTCCTATCCTACCCTTACAGTGCTTCCATAAATAACATTCCTTTCATCATATGTGTTTGTTACCCACTTCACAGGAGAAGTTTAATTTGTCTGAAAAGGCCTGTGGGAACTTGGTGCCAATCATTTATCCTGCAGTGATTGACAGGGGCCTCATTCTTGGGCAATGTGAAAGCACAGCGTGCAGAGCTGCTGGGTTTTGCATTGAACAGAGGAGATTTGGAATTAGCAGCAGTGCGGCTGCACCACTCCACATGGCACACTGTATAATTCGCTCTGCTAACACTACCATGTGGGACTGTATCACCCAGGGTTACGTATCTACAGCAGCTCAGATAGCCTTGATGCAACGATGCACAACATGCAATGTAAGCTATACGTGCTCCTGGTAAAAAAACAGTGTGTGTTATCTTGTTCTGTAGAAACTGGTAATCTACAAGATGCATTAAATATTTACCCAGTCAGCAATTTTTTACCATTTGTTCCAACTTCTGACATCCATTTGTGTACAATAAAAAAGAACGTCCTGTGAATGTATTCTCAGGGCATTAATTCCTTTATTGAGAAACTCTCTTTGTTATTTTAATCCTTCATCTGAATTCCTTAGGAAGAAAAAGATAATTATCATAGATTTCTTTCCATTATTATTCATTACTCTCTGCAATAGTTTAGTACCTTAAAAAGGCAAAGCTGGATGTTTGCAACAAACTGAATTTTGACTCCAAGAAATAACAAATGGAAGCGTATTAAGATGTTTCTTTTTATTTCAGATTTTATTGCCCAAACTATCTGTAGATCTATGACAGACATGAATGCCCGTCTAGGCAAATTAGATCTACTTGTGGCTGTCACCTTGCAAGTCTTTTAATTGGCCAAGTAGGTCATGCTAGACATGTTATCAAATTATACCCCTTGATCATTATAAATTCTTACATTAAAATTATCTTTGATGTAACACTTGTATTTTGACCGAAGCTACCTGCTTTATTCGGTTTTGTTTAGGGTTTTTATAAATATATTTTATCTAGAGTTACTCTCACAAATGTTTGTAGGCTTTTTGTCAGACCTATTTAGAACACCAGCTTCTGAAAGGGGCACCACTGGTATGTAACAACACATCTGACTACTATTTTCTGCCTTCCTTCACCTCATGCCTGAGATCAGACTTTGCCACTCACTAGGAAAATAACTGCATTCTCTCCAGATAAGAGGAAATAGTGGAATATAACATGCTATTCACTGCTTCCAGAAATCTCTGAATAATCAACAGTAGACATGCAGAAATTACATTGTGGGTTTGCCTGATGGCACAAGGTGCACTCTTCTTCCAGTCATTTCCATAAGTGGGATTTAGTTTCTATGCCCCTATGTGAAACACAAGGGCAGATGCATATATCTCTGAATGGCCAGTCATGTTTTGATTGGGATCCACTCAACAATAGAGAAGTGATTGTCATGGATCAACTGTACACAGGCATAGGATACCCATAAGTTTAGCAAGGGGCTGATGCAGCCAATAACTCAGCTCAGCAACTGCAGTATTCTTTCCATGGCTCTTTTCTAGCTTGTCCAACAATACACAGGAAAGGAAGCAGCACTTCCAACAGAAAGCAGCTGTGATGAACACTGTTAGAAAGCAAGCATTATTAAGGGAAGCGCTGTACCCTCTTTGTGAGGTTGATTGTAATACTACTCTAAATACAGAGGGTCTGGTTCCCACACTAGAAACATTTTATGCTTAATGTAATTCAGTTTATGGTCCCAGTGCACTGCAAGCATGGTGTAAAGTGGCATTAAAGTTAATGAGAATCAGGGCTAGGGATTCTAATATTTGCTTTCTACTGTGCTTGAAATTACTTCTGTTGTTTTATAGCAATGTTTAAAAGTCGGTATAGAGGCATTATAAGTAAAAACATTCTGGGTCACATCCATCCATCCATCCATCCATCCATCCATAGAATCATAGAATCGTTAGGGTTGGAAAGGACCTTAAGATCATCTAGTTCCAACCCCCCTGCCGTTAAACCCCCCTGCTGTAAAGCACCTTACGCTAAATCATATCACCCATCCATCCATCCATCCATCCATCCATCCATCCATCCACTCACCCAAGAGAAATGCAATGCAGCAGCTCTTACAGAGTCTAAGCCTTGACTGAATTACAAGTAGGATTAATTCAGCCTTTCAAATTTAGATATTGGTACAGTACTTTCTCTAAATCCATGTCTTTCAATCATTTAAAATCACCAAAACTTTAGTTAGTTAAAGGCAAAAGATTTCATAAGCCTCATTTACATTTCTTCTATGAGTAAAAAATGAGTCAAGGATAGCAATGACCATAGAATCAAAGAACGGTGTGGGTTGGAAGGGACCTTAAGATCATCCAGTTCCAACGCCCCTGCCATGAACAGCAACACCTCACACTAGACCATGTCACCCAAGGCTCTGTTCAACCTGACCTTGAACACTGCCAGGGATGGAGCATTTACCACTTTTTTTGGCAACCTGTTCCAGCTCCTCACCAACCTCACAGTAAAAAATTTCTTCCTTATGTCCAACCTGAACTCCCCTTGTTTAAACTTGAGATACAATAAATAATGCATTGTGAGCATGTTTCAAAATGCTGACAGAAAATATTTGCCTTTGCATGGAAGGAATTCTTTCAGAAAACAGAAAACAAGACATTTCCTTTACCTTCAACTGCAATAATCTTTTTAATGACTTGTGAGCTATCCTACTGTTTGTGATGAAGACTCCCTGTTTCTGCTTGTAAGGACTTTATTTAGTATTATGGCTTTCTGTCTCCAAAACTGGTTGGAGCCCAACGGAAAGCATTAAAAAAGAACTCCCAAATTTCTGCTATTTCATCATTTCAACAGTTCCATTCTACAAATATCAAGATCTCTCACAGCTGTATTTTGGAGAAGTATTACACTTCTATAAGGCTGGAGAGAAATATAAAAGAAATCCAATAACAGATATGCATTAAGAGCATCCTGCTGTTTGGAGTCTGTATGACTACAAAAGAGGAGTTGCAATGCATGCAGGTATTCTTTCCATACATCATTACATTTTCTTACTAAAATGAGCATTTTTACATAGAGCAAAATAAAATAAACCAAAAAAGTACTTCAAGTATATTTACTACCATACATGTTTTGAAGGCAAAGGGCAGCAAATAAACCTTCAACCCCCATCATCTAGTTCCAACCTCCGTTATGTAGGACAACAGAGTAATGACAAATGACATGGAGAAGGAGATGTCCTGATCTTTACATATACCTAATATATTCTTACTTTTTGTAAATTTCATTGATGTTTTATGTTGGTGACTATATAAGGTATAAAAATCCTTTTGACCCCAAAAGTTTGTAACATGAACTATCCATTTGGGATTACTGTAAATGTTAGAATATAAGTCACATGGGAATCCCTGCACAACTCAGTGGATAAATTATATGCTCCAGGCTTAAGGTATCTTCAATATAGATGAAAAAGGACACACAGCAATCTCAACAGGAAAGAAAAGATAATATGCAAAATATAGGCTGATCTTCAAACTGTATTCCAGAAAAAAAAACATATGAAGGCTATATTATAAGCCCTTACATAAAAATGGAATAAATCTTTTGGAAACCCAAGCCATTCTGATTTATTACTCATACAGTTTGAAACATTCAAATTACACCTACATATAATTATTCCATTTGGGCTATTTTTTTTTTGGATAAGTATTACAGAAGATGTTTTAAAATAGGATTTGGAGAAGAAAGAGGAAATAGACTTCCCTTTCTTTCCCCATCTGGGGATCAAGATGTTAAAAATTCTTTCCTGACGTTAATGTGCACTTCATGCCTTGAAACACAAAGGTTGACAATTACAGTTTCTGTTTAGAAGTGGGCGTTATTTGCTCCCCTCCAGTAGACATGCCAATCAGCTCTGGAAATGCATCACATGCTTGTGTAATTTGATGGCTTCTCATTTTTCAAACTTCACAATAAGGAGGACAGAAATTCCTAGTAATGCCACACTTCTGCCTGATGCTTTTTTATTTCCCCGCTGCCAGTGGAAGAAATAGGACCTGGTTCTAAACTGGATGAAGGGATTTCCAAACCCTGTAAAACCACACTTCTTAAAAAAGACATTTTGCTGAAGCAAATTATCCCTTGAAGAATTCATAACTACATGGGCTACCCTCACCAACATCACCAGAGCATCACACTTCCACGTATTCATGACAAAATACACAAAAGGAAAGCTAACTATTCCTTCACCAGTACATCCATCTCCTTCTGTCATATGCCACTTCCATCCTCATATTTGCATTTGAAAGCCTTCTGCCCTATTGCCTTCGTATCATATTTGAGTAAGAGACCTCAGAAGAGACAGCTTGAAAGAGAAACATCTGTCATGGGCTCTGGTGTAACATGCTAGAAGTGGCTTTGTAGAGCTGACAGTTCACTTGGAGTTGACAGGCATGTTTTTGCTACTTTCACTCACTTTCCTGCTCTGCTTATGGTGTGCAATGAAGCCTTGATACCCCATGTACTTTTATAGCCCTGAGACACTAAATATGTACTATATTCTACCATTTATACGAGCCGTGTCTGATCAGAAATGAAAACTCACTGGTCTTAACAGTTGGAGGGAAGTCTGGCTATTGCCGTATCTCTGAGGAATAAACTACCTTTTTAACACTTTTGTTTTAGGGATTTGAGGGGCTACCAAATACAGAAGGATGTCATGGAACCTGGCGTAACAGACTTGAAACTGGGAAGTCCAGGTCTCACTTTACAACGGGGAACGCTTACAGTGAAAAGCTTTAGTGATGTTCTGCCAAGAGTTACTGCCCTCAGACTGATTTAGAATCGAACAATATCTCAAGTTAGAAGGGACTTATAAGGATCATCAGGTCCAACTCCCTGATCCTCAAAGGACTACCTCAAACTAAACCATATGATTAAGAGCATTGTCCAGATGCAACTTGAACGCTGAAAGGCTTGGTGCCATGACCATTTTCCCTGGGGAGACTGTTCTATTGACTGACCACCCTCTCAGTGAAGAACCTTTTCCTAGTGTCCAATCTAAACTTCCCCTGATGCAGCTTCATTCCATTTCCTCGCGTCCTGTCACTGATCACCAGAGAGAGGAGATCAGCATCATCCACTGTCCCCCTTGAGGAAGTTGTAGACTGCAATGGTCACCCCTCAGCCTTCTCTTCTCCAAGCTGAACAAACTAAGTGACCTCAGTGTCTCCTCTTAAGTCTTTGTCCTTGAGGTCTTTCACCATGTTGGTCACCCTTCTCTGGACACCCCTTTATCGTTTGATGTCCTTCACATATTAAGACTCTCAAAATGGCACTCAGTGCTCAAAGTGGAGCCACACCAGTGATGTGTAAAGTGGGACAATCACCTCCCTCAACTGGCTAGGTGTGTTGTGCTTGATGAACCCTAGAACAGCTCTTTTTGGCTGCCAGGGCACACTGTTGACATATTAAACTTGCCATTGGGCAACAGGGGAAGGGTGCATGCCACTACAGCAATTTCCAGCTAATAATTTAAGCCAGGCATGAGAAAATAGAGCCAAGGATAGCAATGTTGGGGGGGGGGGGGTGTGTGTGTTCCAGATTAAATGTGAAGATGAAGAGCTGAAGAAACTAAATCGTAACCCTTTTGAAATATATCCTCAAGTCCCCATTCCTCAACGCCTTATTCCAAGGATTTAAGTGCTGGAAAACCTCTCTTATTCTGCTGGAAAACCTCTAAAATCCTGCTGGATGAGGATGTGCCTGTGTGATTCCCAGGGTCTCCTTGAGAGTGTTTGTGCTTTTAAAATAAGTGCTAACTCTGGGATGCTTTCCTCTTCAGGGGGAACAGACTGTCTATTTTATTCTCTTTTAGCAGTTTCTTGTTACATACAAAGTAATTAAGAAGGATTAAGTGATAACGTTGAACATTTTAATAATGTAATTAGAAACCTGAGAAAGTGTGAGAAATGTATAATCTGTATAATTTGGGTCCCAACTCACCCAGTTCTGCTGCTATTATTGCTTTGTGTAGCTTCATCACAGCAGACTCTATGGTCTGTTTGACCTCTACCTTGGCACAGAGTAGTCAAGACTTACTTTGAATTCCACTCCATTTATGAGAATAAATGAAAACTCACTGGATTTTCATATTAAATCCCACTGATAATGGGTGGGATTTGGATTGTGTTCAGACCAGAGAAGGAAGCCCCATGTTTTTCAAAAGAACAAATAAGCTAAAAAAGAAAAGAACAGAATTAATTAGAACTTGAAATAATTGTTTTTTTGCACAGCCCATTCAAATTCCCTTTTGACTGTTGAGTCAATGAACTCATAAAGACATAGAAAAGGTTATGTTATAAAACTAGTATCTTTTCTCCCTATTCTGCTGTCTGAAGGTATGGTGATCAGCCACAGAGGAGTACAGGACATGGATGTGTAGTTTGGTTTAGATCTACAAGCCTATAAGGATGATGGAGAGGGACTCTACATCAGGAACTGCAGTGCCAGGACAAGGGGGAATGGATTTAAACTAAAACAGGGGAAGTTTAGGTTAGATATAAGGAAGAAGTTCTTTATTGTGAGGGTGATGAGGCACTGGAACATGTTGGCTGAGGAAGTTGTGAATGCTCCATCCCTGGCAGTGTTCCAGGCCAGGTTGGATAGAGCCTTGGGTGACATGGTCTAGTGTGAGGTGTCCCTGCCCAGGGCAGGGGGTTGGAACTGGATGATCTTAAGGTCCTTTCCAATCCAAACCATTCTATGATTCTATTCTATGATCTTTAAAAAGAAGCACAGATGTTTGTCTGGCTTTTGATTTCAGTTCCAACACAAAAGGACTTGGGTTTATTGTGTCTGAAGCATCACCCAGTCCTTCTGGTGCCAGACACCAACTAACTGAAAAGTTCATTAAAAACCAATATCCTATCATGAGTGGTTACATCATCACCCAAGCTGAAACCAGTCAGCAATGGGACTTTATTTTTCACAGCAAAACCAAAATAAGGCAGGAATTTAGTCAGATGAATTTTTAATCACCTGGTTTACTCCTCCACTTGGAGCACAAAATGCTGCTTAGGCAGGACTCGAAGGCAGGCAGCCACCTACAGAACTTCCCCAGGCAGAAATCATATGTACTTTTAGAAGTTACAGAGAAACAGGACAGTGATTTTTTTTTCATTTTGTTCCCTTAATTGCCAGACAAAGTGCAATTTTCTGTTCTGTTCTATCAACCAGATGCCCTTGTCATCCACCATCATACTACAGTAATGGAACTTGACGTCCTCTTTGTTGTTTTTCACTGCATTTGTGTGACTCACTGTGCAAAATAAAAGATGGACTAAGAATAGCAGAGGTTGTTTTAATGGCAGAACTATGAAATTCCCTTAATCTAATTGCTTTCAGGTTTTGTTTTCAGCACTAAGGCTCTTGAAGTTGTCTAGATATGCTATGAGCATTCAGCCATGAAGCTATGTACCAGCCAACACATCAACTTCAGTAGAAATATTGCTAGGGTAAAGTTTTCAAAGGTACTTTGGCACCCAAACCAGTAAGTACAGACCTATGCAAACTGCCCAAAGATAGGAAGGCTGCAGAATTGCTTTTGAATACTTCATACAGTTGACAAGCTGTCCAGAAGTGACAAATGGCCACAAATTACTCTAAAGCATTACAAATCTGATGAAGCTGTGGTCCTAACCACTTACGGCATTGCAGCATAACAAGGTTAAGAGGAAAGGAAGTAACGGTGGCATTGGTTACTGCTGTTGAAGACCAACTACACAGGTAAAGTGTAAGTAGGAGAAATGCTTTTCATTTATTTAGAATTAAGCAAGCAAATCAGCCATTCCATGACTGCTTCACAAATCTGCATCAGGAAAAACCTCAAACCAACATTTATTTGTGAAGCTGGCTCAAGATTGAGAGAGTAATTTTACTTAGTGAGATATGACATACTGAAAGAAAGAAGGGAAGGGGAAGTGGAAAGGGATAGGGAAAGAAAATGGAAAGGAAAACAGAAAGGGAAAGTGGAAGGAGAAGTGAAAAGGGAAAGTGAAGGGGAAAGTAAAGGCAAAGAGGAAGGGGAATGGGGAAAGAAAAGGGAAGGGGAAAGGAAAGGGGAAGGAAACATAAAAAGCACATGGAACTGTTCGAACAAGTCCAGAGAAGGGCCACGAGGATGATCAGGGGACTGGAGCATCTCCTGTATGAAGACAGGCTGAGGAAGTTGGGACTGTTCAGCCTGGAGAAGAGAAGCTGCATGGAGACCTCAGAGCAGCTTCCAGTGTCTGAAGGGGGCCCATAAGGATGCTGGGGAGGGACTCTTCATTAGGGACTGTAGTGATAGGACAAGGAGTAACGGGTTAAAACTTAAACAGGGGAAGTTTAGATTGGATATAAGAAGGAAATTCTTTCCTGTTAGGGTGGTGAGGCACTGGAATGGGTTGCCCTTGGAGGTTGTGAATGCTCCATCCCTGGCAGTGTTCAAGACCAGGTTGGACGAGGCCTTGGGTGATATGATTTAGCGTAAGGTGTCCCTGCCCATGGCAGGGGGGTTGGAACTAGATGATCTTCATGTCCTTTCCAACTCTAACTATTCTATGATTCTATGAAAAGGGTTCAGTAGGAAGGGACCTACAATGATCATCCAGCCCAACTGATAAAGTTCAGATCACTTTTCCTTTTTACACCAAAGTAGATGCCCAAATGTCAGAACAAGGTCAACAAATACAGAGGCAAGATCGAGGGACTGACTCATGGAAAAAAATGAAAAGTATGATGTCTAATTTTCCCACATGATTGTAGAATGCGGTAAGAATACGCAGCAACAGGCAAATGTAAAATTAGAGGTAGCAGGTTGATCACTTAGAGCACAAAACAGGAGACGAAATGACTGGTACGAGGAAAATACTTTCCCAAACAAAAGACTGGGAGATTTATTATGCAAATTCAATAGCACAGTAATGTAATTAAAAGCATGTAAAATAATCACATTTTACTGAAGTTAATTTATAATTCAGAGTTAATTCAGACTTGCATAGAAATAAAGAATAAATTTCATTATATTGAAAAGCTGTATTCAAAATGATTAATGAATCCCATACTGTGTCTAGATTGTGAAACCCACTGTCCTGTAATGCCGTTTAGGTTTTAGCAGAGCAATTGGCTAGAGATGTAGATAATAATGTTATCCACCTTCACAGAGAAACAGGCAAAAGACATTTGAAAGGATATCACACCTTCAGTATTACTAGTTTTTAAAACCCCAACTTTGGGAATTAGAGATTATTATGAAATGATAATTTGATCAGAGTGAGGGGAGAAAATATTTTCAGCTTATATTTAGAGTAGCCTGCATTTTGTTCTGAACATCTGCACCACAGCTCAGTGATGCTCTTCCGTGTTTCCATCTAATTTGAGACAAGGAGGTTATAGGCTGAAGAGTAAGAATAAAAGCAGACATGTAAATCAATAATGTTCTGGAAGAGAGGAGAGGTGAAAATCCTGCAGCAAGATACATTTATAGCAAAACTAGACAAATCTCTTTGCAGTAGCACCTCAGTCAGAGACAGTTTCTCTTGGCAGCATCATGCAGGGTGACTGTGTTGTGACAGCGTGATGGCCTTATAGATAATTGTCCACCCTCACGTCTTGTGAATTGTGCATACATGCTTATTTTAAAGGATTTTAAACCTTTCTACTCTGAAATGATGTCAACCTTGAATGGGGCTCACAGCATAAGGGAAAGCTACAAATTCACAGCTAAAGGATTTTGCTAAGAAGAGGCAAACTTCTTAAACCCAGAAACAACAACCTCTGCTCCAAAACAGGCCAGAAGGTCCTGCTCCCATAATCAATGTAAGATTCCAGGTACAATCAGTTGTCAGTAAAACCTTTGCTTGAGTTAGAGAATGACATACTCAGGTTTTCATCCCAGAGGAATTCTGCTGTGTTTTGGGTTTCAGGTGGCTAAGGTAAGAGATAGTTTAAGAGTCCTTATAGGCATTTTGAAGATAGTGAATTACACCATGAGAAGTTCAAATGACTCATGAAGAGCCATCACAATAAGCAGATGATATAATTAGGTTTTGACCAGAGAACTGGGTAAAATAAAGCTCAAAATTCTGTTACAAGAGCTGTTGAAGACAGTGACCCATGTATTTTAGTACAATTTGTTTTGCACGGATTTATTCTATACTTAGACCGTACAGTGTTCCCAACTTTTATGGCGAAGTGTCCTACATTTATTTCAAGCTTGAGTTTCTGCTCCCCAAGGTTTTATCTCCATTGCGACTTTATCACAGATATTCAATCACTGATGATCTCTGAACAGCAGGAGGAATTAATTGGCTTTGTCAATATCTTGGCTTTTTTTGTCTTCTTTTCCTCTCTGTTTTGCTGACATCTTTCTTTTCTTCTCCCAAGTTTGTAATGTGTTAGTGTATCTGCTGCTCTAAATAACCTTAGCTTTAATAGCCTCATTGATGATGCCATGAGGGGGCACATCACCATTTAAAAGAGCTTACCCAGAATTACTAGCTGCCAGAAATGCTTGAAATGTGTATCTTTACCTCCCTTTTAATGAGGGTCATTCTTTGCTTGTTGATTACCAAAGATCACCTTATTGAGATGCAAATTCAGTAAACTGATGAAACTACTATTTTTCCCACCAATATTAAAATACTCTTTACATGGTTTGCTGAGAAATTCTAATGTAACCTCTTTTTTTTTTTCAAATAGGGAACTGATACTGGCAACGGCATCAAGAATATGGCTTTTGTCATTCATCTGAAAAACACATTTGGCCAAGACGCAAGGCGATACTGGCACATGATCACTGTAAGCATAAAAATGTACACTTCTAAATCCTTCAGGAACTTAAAAGTCTTTAGAAATGCCACCTGCTCAAAGCATGACCCACCCAGATCCTGTCTTCATGCCACAAGCTCACAGGCAATGTAAGCAAAGGGAATGTGTCATCCACGCTTAACTTGCCTTCCACTCGTAGTGCAAGCAACCAGCAAAACCTTTGTGTTTCTCTAAAGCTTCTGGGCATGTACATGTCTAAAATCTGTTCTGAACCTACAGACTACTGTCTACCTCAGCTCTCTGAAAAGAACCAGGCCATAAGTATGCATAATTTGGCATCTAAATGACAGCTTTTGACAATCTCTGCACTTCAGGTCCTCCTTCATAAAATCCAAGCAAGGCATCTCCCCACTTTTATATGGGGAATTCCAGAGATAAATTCAGATATGCTGTGGTTAAGTGAGACAGTGAAGCTCACAATGAAGTGATTAACTTTACATTCAGAACAGGGTTTGGCTGGTGTGCAGTAATTAAGACTTGTGACCACGTGTTGGTGGCGATGAGAAGGACAAGTGATTGTTTTCTGACCACTCGCCATCCTGTGCATAATGTCATGTGGATTACATCAGTGAAGTTTATATCATACTAAAACATCTACAGAAGAGAACTTGAATAAGTTGCATAAGAAATACTAATCTTTATGTTTGCTAACCATTAAATAGTTTCAATTATTAACCCTGTTGTTCTTTCAAAGTTCTACAGCTTTGCATATATAGATTATATTCACTTCACATAAACACAACCCTGTGCTGGCACTGAATCACACAATTCAGTCCCTGCCCATAGCAGGGAGGTTGGAACTGCATGATCTTAAGGTCCTTTCCTCTATGATCATTTTTCCTTAACAGGTAAAATGTAAGTTACATACGTGTGGAAGAGTGGTAACTTTCACATGTCTCAAGTATTATTCCACTTTAAGTGCCACCAGACCACATCAGAAGTCCAGTTGTGATTGCAAAATGCTACATCCAGACATGGCAGCTCTCTTTGACGGTTTAGGTGCTTTAAATCTAAATGCCAAAGAGCTCCTCTCTGGTTAGATTCCAATTTGGGAAAGGGTTAGACCTAACTACACGGCTGGCTGTTCTTCCTTCATGAGGCTCATCTTGTTTTGCAGCCTGCTGGCTCACTCCTCCCAGTGTGTTAGCTATAACAAGACAGGATGTGCCTTTTGGAGGTTCTTATGCTTCATTTTGGTGGAATCAGTTGCCTTCAGAGGTTAGCAATTATGGTGTATTAGTTTGTCAAGGCTGCTTTAAAAATAAACCAATCCATCTATTTCTGTGAAGAATCTGAGACACCTTCAACATTAGTGGTACCTTTCTTTTGACTTACACAAAGTGTTACCCATGGGTTTGATATCACTGTTCCTATTTTATTTTATCTAATGCTTAATGTAGGACTCACTGGACTGATGTTTGTCATTGTTCTGACCTCTGCCCCACTGGTGCTGCTGAGCAGGGACAACAGAAGCATTATAAGGAGCAGCTGCTCAGAGATGAGCTAACTGAGATCCAGAGAGGATTTCTGCATCTATACTCATACTGGCAAGGCTTAACCAACATCCTTTTTCACTGTATGCTGCAAAGTATCTACAGCCAGGACAAATCCTCAGCTTCAAACAGAGAAGCTGTAGCAGAGATGGGAGTCATACAGGAGATGACTATGGAGCCTGACAAGTTTTGCAACCTACATAGTGCAGGAGAGAGAGGAAAGAAGACTGGAAAAGAAGCGGTGCACCACCTACAGAGAAAACAGGAGGACCTACATCACGTAAGTTAGGGCAAAAGACTGTTTGGGAGTACGGCATGGCTCTCACTTATCTTCAAGGTCCAAGGATCTATAATGTGTATTTTCTATGCCATTTGGTTATCCACCTCAGAATGCATTTTCTCTTCCCTGTGCAAGGCCCACAGAAGTACCACAGCTGCTGCTGACAGCACCATTGTCATGAAGGACCAGCACTGGGAGGATGCCTCCACAATGCAGGCTTTACTGCAAGGCTTAAATTAGGGTCAATCCAATGTGAGACAACCAGATGCGAGTCTTGGCTGGCATCAGGAAGAAAACCAAACCAAACCAAAACCCCAATACAGTATTTTGTGACCGTCTGGAAAAGCATCTTTTCAATGCTAGAGATGGGGAACTGCATAATGACACTTATTAAACCAGTTCCCAGGGTACATTCAAGCATTACCTAAGATATTTCAGCCTCAGAAATACCACAAAGGTTGTTCTGCTTTGTTCTGGTGTATTTTAATAGATTTATAGACCTTTTTGAACAAAATAACAGGACAGACTGACATGCCCATAAGCCTCCCTCACTCTCAAGGATATGGGTATCTTCTAGGGAGGGACACTAAGTAGCAAGCCAGTGGGGACAGGACCCCATGTACCCTGTTCTCAGACTGCCTCATCCATTACAGCCCTGGTAAAAGGAACAACCCATGCCAGGATGAACTGCAGGAGAAAATACAAGTGAGAGTTAACCCATTATAGCAGAGCTTGGGAGCACAGCAGATGAGATGCTGGCACAGACAGGAGGCCCTACTGGCTAACAATAGCCTTCAAATGCGTCTTCGTATAAAGAGAAGATTCTTTTATCTGCCTCCTGCCAGGTAGGAAAGGGAGCAGAGATTTAGCAGCAGTTCCTCTACAGATGCTCAACAGCAGCCTCTCTGCAGAGATTTATATGAAAGCAAACCCACCTTCTCTCAGTGCTGGAAAGCCAATTTGGTGGCAGTCACTTTGCAGCCTCTCCAAACCCAGTCAGTGTTCTCAACCCCATTCCTGGGATGCCTTGATGGTTAAAGCTACCAGTGACATTGGCCATGCTGCTAACAGTCTGGAGGGATGCCAAGCTTTAAATCCTTTCTGTGTCTCAAAGGATTTAGTACCTGACTTTGAGAGGTAGCATGGAGTCTTGTATGACCTTAGGTGAGACACTTAACCACCTCGGGAGTTTCTTGAGCTTTGATAACACTTTCTGCCTCACAGAGGAAATACGTGCACTTTCATATATCTTTCATGTACCTATCTATCCATCTCTCTCTATATATATATACACAGAGAGATATTTTTTATCTGTCTATAAATTAACAGTTCAAATTTGGGATGTAAAACGGGGAGGATGTGAATTAGGATGTGAAATAAGTCCTCCTGAAAGACACACTGTTCATACATCGATCTGTGATCTGGAGCAATATGCATTCCTCCCCATTCTTCACTTTTCCTCTCCTCTCCAGGTACCACTTCTCCTAACTCTTAACTTCACCCTACTCTGTGTCAGTGTCAAGGAGACTGGGGTGACTTTAGATGCTCCCACTGTGCAGGGGGACAGTTTTGGGGTACTCCCTTTTGCAGGCTGTGGATAGCAGCAGTCATGGGGGCTGCAGAACTGCGGTACAGCACAAGTGAATCCTTGGGACATGGTGCTGCAGAGAAAGGCATCAGGAGGCTCTTCCCTACTCCTTCTATGTGCCCAGCATAGGATATTACCGCAGCTCCCCATTAAAATCAGTACTGCATCCACACAACAAAGCATAGGGCTTTTCGTGGGCATGAACTTAAAGCTGGGTTTGCCAAATTATTAAAGAGAAAAGTAACCTTTGATTCTTTGTATTCCATCTTTCCTTCTGATTAGGGCTGGGAAAGCTCCTTCTCAGATGTCTTTTCAAAAGCAAAGCTTGAATTCATTTAGCACAGGAACTTGAAGTCTTAACTAACCTTGCAGTTACACCTCTCACTACAGCTATCCTGATGCTCCCAGCTTAGATCCCCTAATGCTTTGTCTTCTCCTGACATACTGAAGAAGGTTCGTTTTGTTACAGGAATGCACTTGAAAGTAAGCAGATATGCGATGGGATTTAAGATGTTGAAATTTCACCTTAGTGTCTGCACACAGGAGTGAGAAGAAAAACACACTGTAGGATGATTCTGTGACTCTACATCTCGAAGTTGTTTGGCTGGTGGACTTTGCTACATGTCATCTACATAGCCATGGCTTTGGTTTCCCTAGATAAGAGTGCCTTTTTCTCTGCAGTTCCCCAAAGCATTCACTTTAATCTAACTGGATGTTTAGACATTAAGTATGAAATTTTATTATATTAAATTTTACAGGTTACAGAGTTTTATTCCTTCTTGTCCTTTCCCTTTCCTGCCTGGAGAAATATAAAATATTTCAAGAGAAAATAGAATCATAGAATGGTTTGGGTTGGAAAGAACCTTAAGATCATCCAGTTCCAACCCCCTGCCATGGGCAGGGACACCTCACACTAAACCATCTCTCCCAAGGCTCTGTCCAACCTGGCCTTGAACACTGCCAGGGATGGAGCATTCACCACTTCAGTGGACGCCCTGTTCCAGTGCCTCACCACCCTCACAGTAAAGAACTTCTTCCTTATGCTTATGTCCTGGTATTTGAAGGACATACATAAACACGAAGGCATAGCTAGAGGTTATCATTGAGCTTGAAAGGTATTTTTCTACTGTATTTGTGGGTGGAAAAAAACCCCAACAAATCAAGCTCTGTTAACAACAGCAAAAAAGGCCCTGGGGTTTTGCCAAAAATCAAAACTAAAATCAAAAGAAGCAGGAGGATAAATATCTATACTTTGATGTTTTCAGAGGCAAATAAAGGGAAACAGAGAATTAAGCTTCATTTCCATTTAAAATTTCAAAGTTAAAAAATGTAAGATATTTAAATTAACCTGAAGTATTTAGCTTCATTTCAATGCTTAAATTTATTTGTAGTCTTCTAATAGCTTTTTTTTTACAACTTTATTTTGGCTCAATCTATTTTTTTTCTGTTTGCTTGTTTAGACCTGTTTGAAATGAAACATTTGCATAAAGATTGGAATAACAATCGATAAAAATAAAAGACTATTTAACAATGGGATCAGCAGTTCCCCCTCCCAGGAAAAAAAAAACCTTTTCTTGTGGGCTTGAGTAAACTAAGGAATTAGGCTATGAAAAAATACTTTTCTTCATCGTTTTCATCACCACAATAAGTCTGAGGGACAGATTCCTAAAGGTTCTATAAACCCACTATCATTTCGGCCATTTAAAAGCAAACCAGCTTATTATCTATAAGATATATATATATACTATATATATATATACAGATTACCCATTGTATACTGAAGTTCAAAACCATGCTGCAATTCTAGTGGTAGTAGTGGGCATTTTCTTGGGATCAGTCCTCCAAACTGACCTGTGAATGATCCCCCATTTTACATTCACTGCACCACAATATATTTTAGCTGTAATCTCTATAACTTATTTCTGTACTCACTGGAATTGCTGCAGATAGATGATTTTTTCCCTGTGCACGGGTATAATTCTGTAGTTTCATGTGTCAGCTCCAATGTTATCAGGAATCATTTAAGTAAGTATTTGCTACAGAACTCCTCTTGACACCTCCCAAGCTACTCCAGATGTCCTACAAACCATCTTCACTACATAATTAAAAGAGCTGACACCTTTCTCTACAGCATCCTGCTTCAGACATTAGTGTACTATTTTCATAACTCAGTCTTCCCTTCCCCAGTGAAATCACTGTGAGTTTTGCTATTTATTTCCATGGTCACAGGGGCCCTGCCTGACCATGCAGATCTCATTCTGCGTGACAAATAATCCATGCTCTATAACACTGCAAAATGCTGTGGTTCCCTAAAATTAAGGCATTTTTGGGAAGTCTTCATTAATGTCTTTTCCAAAGTGCCTAGTCTCTAAACTTCAGGTCTTTACACACAGCATCTGTCACAGCTGGATCCACTAAATACACAGCAGTAGCAGTTCCAGGTCAAGGGCTGGGGAGCTTCACTATGACCCGGACCTGTATTTCCTGTATTTCATGGCAGGAAATACACTGCATGTTGTTCTTTCTAAGATAAATCCAAAATTAGACATTTTGGGTTTAATTTCCAGACAGCAGGGGGGGAAGGGGGAGTGGGGTTGTGGTTTTGTTTGTTTGTTTTTTCCTTCTTTATATTTGAGATCATGGAATGGTTTCGGTTGGAAAGGACCTTAAGATCATCCAGTTCCAACCCCCTGCCATGGGCAGGGACACCTCACACTAAACCATGTCACCCAAGGCTCCGTCCAGCCTGGCCTTGAACACTGCCAGGGATACAGCATTCACAACATCCTTGGGCAACAAATCTAGTGTAGGTAATAGCAATGAAACCATCTTTTAACCGCTTTATAGGCAGCCCTCAGCTTAGATGTGAATGACATCAGATAGAGGTGAAACCCTCATCTTGCTCCCAAAGATGCTGCAAACTCCACTTGTTTCCAAGAGGCTAGAAAAATGCAGATCAGCTGATGGCGACTGTGATGGTGGCATTAGGTGTTTGGATGCAGATTTACAAAGGCAGACACACACAGCCTCTTGCTTAATGAAAGCAATGGGAGACAACATTTTTCACCTGCTTTGGAACTTTGAAGAGCTCTTCCTTCTCCATTAAAATAACTGACTTCTTGCTGACTGACTGTGCAGAACTCTTACCCACACATAGAGTAGCTCATATTTATGCACCTGCTCAAATAACTGGGACTTCAGGTGTTGTCTTGAGACCACCAGCATATGTCAAACAGAATCTAGGTAAATGCTTCAATTACACACTGAGAAGGAAAGAGACTGCGTGATCCCTCCTGAACCCCAAAGACTTTTAGGCTGCAATATCCTTCCAGATTTCCATTCCCTTTGTTCCTTCTTGAGGCAATTCTGAGTTTAAGCTAGCTCTGCAGGTAGCACAACAGTAATAACCACTGATGGAAAGCTATGAAGTTATGTGAAGAGAGCACTTCCAAAAAAAATATAATCCTGGAGACATAAGAGTTCCTCTGTTACCACTTAGCAAACTCCAGGAATTTGGTTTTTGGTGTAGTTTCTTCTTTTTCCGTTAAATTCCAATGCATAAAGAAGATGCACTGTATGCTATTCTGCATTGGGCAGTCACTGGTTTGCACTCTTCCCCCATTTCCTAAAGAGTGTGCTTAAAGTGAGAAAGATACTGCATGAGTGGAGTGCTGGCACCTTTCCCAGCAAGGATCTCAGTGCTGGCAGCTTTCCTGAACTAAGAGGGACATTTCTATTTTGCCCCTTTTCTGCTTCCCTTGAAGAAGGATGAAAAAGGTACAGCAATAAAAGGAATCAAAAAAACAACTAATTCTGCAGTTAGTTCTACTTCGGAGTGCTTCTACTGCACAAAACCATGCTACAGCATGCAAGCCACCCTCATTTTCCTGGCTGTCTGCGTAACACACGCATATATTGTAGACCAGGTAGTGAGAATGGAGAGCAGCTGTGCCCAAGCCTGATTCTGAGTAAGCAGCTTCATTATCAAAAGGTTTTCCAGGGGAATCATTCCCTATCTGTGATCAGCATCACTGCCTTCCTTTCTTTTCTGTTTCGGATTGCTATAACTTTCAGAGGGCAGAACAATTAGACTGGTGTGCAGTTTTCTGTCTGAATGCATAATGTGGATTTACAGGCTAGCCTCATGATGCCTTCTGGTTTGTTCCCCAGTTAGTTTCTGATCATTCCTGTCATTATGTTTGCCCTCTTCTCTGCCACTGAGCACTGAGCTGGTGTTTTCAGGTGATGACTGTACCATCCCTTTCCTGAGCAGGAATAGCTAATTCACCTTCTGACAATGACTACACATGGTTTCCATTGGTTTTTCACTATGCACCTGGATTTATTTTTGTCAACAGAGAATTTTATTCTCTTGTGCAGTCATAGATCCTTTGAAGACTCTTTAGCTCTAAATAATCTGAATTAGTCTCTGTCAGCATTAATTTTACCACATCATTACTTCACCCCCTCCAAGAGCATTATAAGAGCATACCTAAGGCTCTTGCTCATACCTTCCTTCATCATAAAAATTAATCACCTTGTTTCTGATCTCTTTTGTTTCTGATCTTTTCCTCATCATAAGTTATCAATCTTTTCTCTTACACTGTGACATCTTCTTTAACGTGGATGTGAAAGAATGCCTTTGGTGCGGGGCACTATGGGAATCAGTATACGTGTGCTGACCACTTGCTCTCGCCTGTGTATTTGGGCTCTGATTCTCTGGATATGACCATCTGCTTAGCTTCTTAAAAGCCCCTTGCCACTGTGCTTCACTGCTTCAGCACGGCTGAGGATCCCTTTGGGACATTATCCTGCTGGACTGTCATTTAAAGTTTGTAACACTAAAATTAGACCAGCCAGGCTGAGAAAGACTCACAAAAGGAGAACAGATAGAGACAGAATAAGAGCAATGCAGAGGAGATGACAAAACCCCAGATAACGAATAGCATATGGAACTGCAAACTTGTGCTGAAAGAAAAACAGATAAATAGGCGAGGATGCATTTACAGTAAAGCTCCAAGGATATGATCTCCGGATCTATAGGCCATTCTGCTTACCCTTGCACCCAGCCACAGCTATATGAAAAATGCTTCTTTTTTTCTGCTCATCCGAATCTTGCCTTAAAACCTCTGACAGTTTTTATAACATCAGGCAGAGTTTAGTTTTCTGCTGGGCAGGAGCTTCTTCTGAAGCCTAACAAACTGAGTTATGGGGACTGACTGGGTCACTGAGATATTCCTATTGCCTCAGTGCTATATACAATAACAAGAATTTCTTACAGAAGCATGGTAATCAATGTAGGACTCACGCTTTAAAAGGAAAGTCACTGAGAATTAAGATCTGAACTCCTCCGTTCCTATGAACATATACTTCCAAATCATTTTAACTTGCATTTTCATGAGCTACAGGGCTGCTGTTTGCTGCTTAAGGTACAGTACTAGGAATAAAGGGTACAAAAAATGTGTATTGTTACCTCTCTGAATACTCAAAACTTGTGTATCTGATTCGTATGCCTTGGTAAAAAGAGATGAATGCATCTTCATGTTTCCTACTGTATGAAATTTTGTCTGACTAAAAATAATCAGCATTTTCAGAGGCAACCATCAACTTGAGAGGAATTAGGCTCAGGCTTTCTGAAGAGGCTTTTTCTTCTTGCCTTAGCATGAAGAAGTTATTTGTGTAAGGCATGTATAAGACTTGAATGTATACGTATATATACAAGCTCATGTGTGTGAGCTTGAATAGGACTTCTGAACTCTATCTGACAACAAACACATAATAATTGCCTGCACCTTCAGCTCTTTTCTAATAATCCTACTAGATCTGTAAGGACTGTAGAAGTGGAAAGGAACATGATCAATCTTGCAAGTTTGTCATGCTTGCAGTCGTGTTTGGTTATGAAAAGAATTCAATTTCTATCTTTGGATCAACACCACTCAGACAAAGCTGGTATGAAAGCAATTCAGATGAAATAATTTGGAAGTCTGAAGTAAAGGAAGTTACAATGCCTCTAAATGAGTATTTTTTGTATAGTTTTAACTGACCTTCATGTGTCATTATAATCACAGAATCACTGAACAGCCCAGGATGGAAGGAACCTCAAAAGATGACCTCATCCAACCTTTTCTAAGAAAGGGAGTCTAGGTGAGATCATCTAGAACACTGTCCAATTGCAGCTTGAAAACCTCCACTAATGAGGACTGTCCAACATCTCTGAGGAGGTTGTTCCAGTCATTTATTGTTCTCATTGTAAAATAAGTTCTTATATCAAGATGAAACTTCGCCTTGTACAACCTGTACCCATTGACATTCGTTTACTCCACATGGCTCCTTAAGAGAGAGTCTCCATCTTCTTTCTAGCCATCCTTTAAGTTCTGGAATACTGTGAAGAGTCTGCTCTTCTCCAGGAAAAGAAGACCTAAATCTTTCAGGCTTGTTATTTTCCTCATTATTTTTTCCTATTAATTCATTAATTCGCATTAACTAATTCACATTAATTAGTGTTCCAATAAAAGTAAACCTATATTTGGTATTATGCTGCTCCTTTTATCAGCTCTATAATCTCCCATCACCATGGTTATAAATCATAGAATCATAGAATAGTTTGGGTTGGAAAGGACCTTAAGATCATCCAGTTCCAAGCCCCTGCCATGGGCAGGGAACACTAGACCATGTCACCCAAGGTTCTGTCCAACCTGGCCTTGAACACCGCCAGCGATGGAGCATTCACAACTTCCCTGAGCAACCCATTCCAGTGCCTCACCACCCTCACAGGAAAGAACTTCTTCCTTATATCCAGTCTAAACCTCTCCTGTTTAAGTTTTAACCTGTTACTCCTGGTCCTATCACTACAGAGTCCCTCCCTAGCAGCCTTATAGGCCCCCTTCAGATACTAGAAGGCTGCTCTGAGGTCTCCATGCAGCTTCTCTTCTCCAGGCTGAACAGCCCCAACTTCCTCAGCCTGTCTTCATACAGGAGGTGCTCCAGGCCCTGATCATCCTCGTGGCCTCCTCTGGACTTGTTCCAACAGTTCCATGTCCTTTTTACGTTGAGGACACCTCCAGCCCTCCATACTAAGTCAGATGTGAAACTGAGAAGCTTTAGGGAGGGTTTGTTCAGGTTGTACCCTCTGCAACCCCATCTTTTTGCACAGGATATGAAATTTATGTTTATTAAAACCTGTAAAATTCTTTCTGTCACAACTGGGTGTTTTCAGGATCCTTTCCCTACCATTCCCCCCTTTTTTTTTGGAGTCAGTTGCAAGTTTTCCTAAAGGGAGAGGTGGAAGTCTTGCTGAAAAGGGCTCCATCTGGGTCCTCTTCTAATTCCTTAGTGAACCAACTTAGCTGAAAGCCATTACATCATTGTACTCTTACCCCATCAAATTGGAATCAATATTACTTAGGACAACATCTCATTAGAATTTTATGCTCCTAATTATAACATATACTGCAGCTATTGGACTGCCTGTTCTTTGCTTGTCGATTCAAGTGCCCTTGCCAAGGTAACCTGTAAACTGCATTATAGGGGATTTATTACATCATTTCCTTTGTGAATATAAGGTGATTATCACCTTCATTACTAGTCATAGATATATGTACTATTGTATTTTAAGTGTATTAGTGCCTTCCACGTGGCACATGGTAATTTACAATTACAATCACTTCCCCTTAATCGTTACACTAAGGTCTATTAGCAAATTGCATTTCCTAAGGCCTAGAAACATGTTTTGTCTTTCTGAAATCATTCCTTGAAACATAAAGTTTGGTTTCTTACTGGTTGATTGATTCACTTTTACACCAACCCCAAAATGGTTTTCCCTAGCCTGCTATCACCCTTGAAACCAGTATGCTGAAGGTTTATCACCCAGCAACACCCACCTTCTTATGCTGGAAAACACAAAAATACCAGGACCTAGGACTTAGGATGACACTCAAAACTACCAAAACAAAAATAAATTGCCCCTTATCCTATTCTTTCAAATAGAATTATTTGGTTCTGTGCAGAGAGCATCTCAGCGCACAGCAACTTCTAAACCAGATCTAGATGGCAGGGAAGCTACTACTTCATGCCCTCATTTTCTTAGTGTTCTAAGCCCTAAGCTACCAATTAATCATCACTGTCATCCAAGTGACACACTCTGTCCAGAATGTCACTTTGGTCTTTGCTCATTGCTAATATGCAAGCCCCTTCACAGCGGAATAGAGAACATATTCAGAGGGACAAAGGATAATATTTTACTGTCTGTATGATAAAAGTTTTTGTTCTCTTTTAATTTAATCTTCAGTCATCTTCCCAAATAAAAAGTTGTATCAGATATTTGTTATACTTGTCTATTGAAACAAATGTCTTACTCTTCATTTTATCAGGCCAGATTCGAGTTTTCTGTGGATTTTCTGTTACTCAGGGGCTTGGATTATATCACAGAAATTAAAAGAAAAATTTAAAAAGCACTAAATGGAGGAAATACAAAAAGAGATAAGTAGAATATAATTATCTGTTCTCAAATCTGATCCCTGGGAAACTGCACTGGGATGATTAACAGCTTCACAACTCAATCTGCAACAGCCTGAGAACATCCAGTTAGTATCGCTTCAGAAAGAAGACCATATTTTGAATCAAAACCAGCACTCTTCCATCCATTCTCCTGAAGGCTTTCTGTCCAATAATGAAAAATAAGATCTAACCTGGGGCAGCATTGAGTAACTCCATGGTGTAAACCCAACTGCAGCTTGAACCTAAATAAAACATCCCCTGAAGCCTTCTACATGACAATGAACAGATCTTCACTTGCGAGAATGGTTTGGAAAGTGATGGCAGAGCTGAACACACTGTGAGTTTTGTATGCAGACCTGTGTTTCTCTGTCAGAAAGGTTCTGAATGAGCGAAGTTGAACAACTGAGCCCTGAACAGATACTGTGGTTCACTTATCTCCCTGCTGCAGTTTCCACTTAGCTCAATAGCAGAATTTCTAATCTCTGTTTCACCAGCATTAATGTCAAGGAATGATGGGATGCTCAGTCAAGACTGCAGGGCAGGCTTTTCCTTTCTCTCCCTTTGACATTTAGAGATTCAACCCTTCGCAATGTTTGTGTCTCACTGTCCACTGAAAGCTGCTTTAACCCTTTGCTGGTTTCATTCAGCCTCTCTGAAACAGGGCTGAAAAGCAGATAAAAATAAGTTGAGTTACAGTCTGAACCTAACTTATGGACTGCCTAAGGAGGAAGAAATCATATACAAAGGAGAGCTTGCATTTGGGCCAATGCATTAGTTCATTCAGTTATAGAAACTATAACTAATCCCAATATTTTCTAATCCTTATCCACCTTCTTGATGGATTTAAAAACAGGAGTTCTATCTACTCTCAGACTTCCTTTTGCAAAATGAAACAACACAAGAGCTTTGTGGGTTTTGTCACATTTCTGTGCACACAAGAACATGCAAGTACAGAATAAGAGGACGCGGTCATTTAGGAAAACCACTGTAACTGACCTACATCGTCTCTAGGTCGGGTCAAGGGCCCCAGCCCAGGAATGAAATATATCACTGTTCACGGCCAAGCTGAACTAAGTTGGGTTCCTCTACGGCTCCACCTCCATGGCAGAAGAACCTCATTAGCCTCCTTCTGTAAGACAAGGCCTCCATTATCTTAACCTTCACAGTAATTTGTTTCTATCTCTGCTCCACCTTCCCAACTTGAGCTTATTTGTCTTAACCATAAGTGCACGCTGTATTCCAAAGGGAAATCTTGTCATCGCCTGTGCAATGTTATTATTGTTTGCGTATCTCAGCTGGAACTGGACTAGTTGATAAACCCCTCGTGTACACCACATCAGTGCCTTAGAGCTGCTTTCTGATCAGCCAAGTCACTGGATAATGGAAGAAGGAGTGGTGTAATTTCTCTGAGTGTCTTTGCATTCCACTGGCAAAAATAAGCATCTCTTTTGAGTATCACTGTAAAGAAAAAATGAGATGAATTCTACTCTGCCTTCTATATAACATGCTATATATTTTGCCTGAGTACCTATGACAGGATGTACTATTAGTAATGATACGTGATTCAGAGAGAATAGGTGGATTGTCATATACCAGGGATGATCTGGTCTGTATTGAATAACAAACCTTTCAGCTGACATACAGAAATGTCAGTTCATTTTGTAGGAGTGATTTTCCTTTCTCTTTCCAATGGAGGTTTGCTATCTTTGGATTTCACTGCAACCTAATGTTAAACTCCTTGTAGCACCGAAGAAGCAACTGCTCTTGTGAGTAGGAATGTCAAGGAAAAATGCTAAATGACCATTAATTTTGATGTTCTGACCAAATTTAAATTAGAAGGCATATTTTTTATTTTCTTTATTCTAAATAACTCCCTTAACACTTAAATAGTAAAATGGGATAGAGAGCAAAAAACTGTTGTCTCTCTCTTCAGTAACATCCTCATTATACGTGCAAAGGGAGAGATCAATATGTATTTTGTAAAGGTGGGGGAGAAACAACGCACTACTGAATGTATACGGTGCACAGGTGCAACTGTTTTAGATATGCAGATGACCACCATGCAAATAACTGGTTGTCTGAGATCCCAAAAGAGAAGATATTAACAAAGCACATCCATTCTCTTAAATTGCACAAAACATCAGTAAGATCTCACTAAATTTGAAGCATGTCAGAAACTGGTGTAATATTCACCGTAATATCAGAGATACCTATGAAGCTTATAATAATAAAGATGCTAGTGATTTTTCCTGGCCAAACATAAAAACCCCACACAAATGCTGGTGCAAATGTAATCAGAATTGATCTCTAATAGTCCAAGACCAAAAAACATAGCTTCATTCACAGGAAAAGGCAGCTCTGTGCTGACTGCTTAGACAGAATGGCAAAAAACAAAAGAAAAGACCAGAAAACATCTGTGGGTAAATGCTAAATGTTTAGCCATGTAGGACCAAGGAATTATCTCTTAACAGAAACTCTCTTTGCTTTGTTCCTGTAAATCTGGACTAAATACAGTAAAAACAACCTTATATTTTAGAGCTCAATGGAACAGATGTTCTTTGCTCACCTCTGATTCCTTTTCAAAACAGGGTTGTGTAAAGATAGCTTTTAAGTAATGGAACATCTAGTACAGTGCAAATATCTTACATGGAAATGTATTTTTTAGAAGAACAACACAGTATGTAGTAGGATTATTGTGATGGGATGAGTCTCACTGGACTCCAGATGCCCACCAAAGCTGCTCTATCACTCCCCTCCTCAACTGGAGAGGGGAAAGAGAATATAACAAAAGGCTTATGGGTAGAGATAGTGACAGGGAGACCACTCAACAGCTACTGTCATGGGTGGAATAGACTCGACTTGGGGAAATAAGTCTAATTTATTACCAACAAAATCAGAGTAGGATAATGAGAAACTAACTCAAACCTTACAACCACCATCATCCCACCCTTCCCTTCTTCCTGGGCTTAACTTCACTCCTGATATCTCTACCTCTTCTCCCAACAGTGATGCAGTGGTATAGGGAATGGGTGCTGCAGTCAGTTCATCATATATTGTTCTACTGCTCTTTCCTCCTCAGGGGGTCCCTGCTCCATCGTGGGATAACTCCCATGGAGACAGCCTCACCACATTCTTCTCCATGGGCTGTAGGAGCATCTCTGCTCCAGTGCCTGGAATGCCTGCTCCCCATCATTCTTCACTGACCTTGGTGTGTGCACACCACACACAGAGGTACTCTCTCTGGCTCTGGTTCACAGGTTTTACCCTCATCTTAAATCTGTTATCCCAAAGGTGCAGTCACCACCCCTGCCATAGCCATCAGTGGGTCCATCTTGGAGCCAGCTGGCACTGGCTTTATCGGACATTTAGTAAGCTTCTAGCAGATTTTCACAGAAGCTACCCTTATAACTCCCTCCCCCATCAAAACAATTATATATAAATGTATATAACAATACAATTATAAAGGTATTTAAGTGTTCATAGTAATCACTGTTTCATAGTAAACAAAAATATTGGGATATTTCAGAAATAAACAAAAAACTCCATCCTCATCCTTTTCAAATAAAGATTTTATCCCTCTAGAGTTTTATTTTTGACCCCTAAATTCCTATTTCTTTGATAACCCTGTTTAACAGATTCATTTCTTGGAGTATTAAAAATTAATGACTGAATTTAAAAGCTGTTCCTGAGTTCAACAGATATGTAATTGAGGAGTGTATCCTCCCAGTATTTGTGCTGGTGCAATTCCCTCACTCCCAAATTACCAATTGCTTTTTCAAGCTACACAGAATACCCCAAATGCAAAAAGTTCACAAAGAAGAAACAAGTTCTGAGTTGATCAGAACTGGTGGAAGTTGTAGTAGAGCTACCCGAAGGAGTAAGGAGTTAGTGGAGAGGGTAAGGTGATTACAGCAAATCTGAGCTCTTTGAGCCAATACATGTTGCTGGGAAAGAGGAACAAGGCAGAATCCTTTCTGTGCATTCATGAATTTATTTAGGCTGAAGTGCACTGAACAGGCTGTCTTGGTTTCCTGTTGTTAGGCAAAACCATCCCAACCCAATTAACTCCAAAATCTATTTAATAAAATCACTAATCACATTTAAAAGCAGCAGCAGGTCTCCCAGATACCCATGGAGCCAAACACAAAGCACAAAACACAAACACAGCTAAGGGAACTTGGTAAAGGAAGCTCGTATCACTCGCTACCTACTTGCTAATGAAATCTGTGAGGAGCTGCAAACTTGACCACTCTGCTTGAGGTTGTTTGGCTCTCCTAGGCAATCATGTCCAGTTTTCTCTCTCTGCTTGTTGGTATTTAGATTCACAGGAGAGTGGAATCCTTGAGGTTGAAGGGGACCTCTTAGGTCAGGTTGAATAAGGCATTGAGCAACCTCATCTAGTGAGGGCTGTTCCTGCCCCTGGCAGGGGGATTGGACTAGATGACCTTCAGTGCTCCCTTCCAACCCAAAACATTCCATGATCCTATGAGGTTCTATGAGGTCATCCGGGCTGCCCTCCCTGCTCCCACTGCTCAACCAAAGCCACCTAAAGCCGGCTGCCCAGGACCATGTCCATTTCGCTTTTGATAATCTCCAAGGATGGAGACTCCACCTCCCTGTGCAACCTGTGTCAGTGCTCAGTTACCCTCCTGGTAAAGAAAATGTTTCCTTATATTAAGAGAGAGCCTCCTGTGTTCCAGTTTGTGTCTGTTGCCTCTGGTCCTGTCATTGGGCACCACTGAAAAGTGCCTGGTTCCATCTGCTACCTCCCTTCAGGTATTTACATTAATAAGATCACCCCAAACCCCCAGGCACACAGGAGAGATGCTCCAGACCCTTAATCCTCTTTGTGGCATTTTGATGGACTCTGACGGACTCAGTACAAGCCTCTCTTGTACTGAGGAGCTCAGAACTGGACACAGGACTCCAGGTATGGACTCGCCAGTAGTGAGCAGAGAGGAAGGATCACCAGTCTTGACCTGCTGGCAATACTTTGCCTGAATGCAGCCAAGGATACAACCTGCCACCTTTGCTTCAAGGGCACATCGCTGCTTCATGTTCAACTTGATGTCTACCAGGACCCCCCAGGCTATCTTCTGCCAAACTACTTTCCAGATAGCTTTTTCATTTTATAAGTAGAAGGAGTGGGTTTTCCTGAAAGGGCCAACACCTCCCTTAAGGGCATCCAAACCTTGGTTAAAAAGTAGGAAAGATCCAATACCTGAATTCCAGATTGGAAAAGGGCAGCTAAGACGGCCAAAATGCACAAGCCTGCGAGGGACAGAGCCTTGGGTGAAATGGTCTAGAGTGAGGTGTCCCTGCCCTTGGCAGGGAGTTGGAACTGGATGATCTTAAGGTCCTTTCCAACCCAAACCATTCTGTGATTCTATGACATCAATCTGTGTGGAATGCACCTGATGGGTCTTAAACCAAGGTGGAAGACAATTGCATGACAGTCAACAGGATGGCTTATTTATGGATGTGGATCATTATTAACCCGTAAAGTCAATAGGCGTTCATGCCTTGTGAATCTCCAGCAGTGTATGTACAGTCTTGATGTACCAGTTTAGGAAAATATATTTGACTAAGAACACTAAATCTGCTTACACTGATAATGAGAAATGACTTGTATTTGAGATTATTCTTACCCTATTAATACTAAATACACTTCGATAAATTTTAAACTATCGTTTAATAGCCACATCTTTCAGGAGTTCATTAGTGTCCCTGAGCTCTCCCCACAAACCACATCAAACTGATAAAAATGTGTTTTTAACTCAAGTGGTGCAGTCTATACTCAAAATTACATTGCTCCCAGTTTTAAGTACTGGCTGCATTAGTAAACAGGCGACAGCAAGTCTAGCTGCTGGATAAAGTCCTCAGTCATTTGATGAAGATTATTAAACTATTTAGCCATTACTGATAATACAATTTACCATGCTATTACCGTCATTACTATCAGTATTTATGCTGCTCCTAGAATTCCCAATTGTGGACAATGCACTGGACTAAGGTGCACTCTACCTGAAAACACAATCTTTTCCTCCAGTTTGCTCCCCAAGACCCCATGGGTACTGCAGAGGAATGCAGGAGGCTTTCTCAATTCACAGAACTATTCCTAGCACCATTTTGGCCTAGGACCATGGCTGGATGGTAGCAAGGACCAAGGACAATGGACCATTCCCTGTATGGATATAGAAAGTCCATGTCAGTTGAGCTTTGACATTGCTTGCTAGGATGGATGCCATAAAAGAACTTTGTTTTTCCCAACCTAGGAGACAAACCCAAGAGAACATGTGCAAAGCAAACCAGAGAGCTAATTATATTATACACTTCATTGCCACAGGAAAGGTTCTGCTGATGGCAAATAGGGGTCTGATGTGCTTCAGGATGGGAAAACCCTGGCTTAGTAAAAACATCAGTCCTAATAACAGTACTAAAGCTAAAAAAAGAAATGTGTATATTTGCATTGAATAGTATACCTGCTCTTCTTCATTTTCCCTTTTCCTTCCTTTACCATAGAGTCCAAATGCCTTTTGCAAGCTGCAACTGCTAAGCAGGGCTCAGCTGAATCCACCTTAGCTGGTGCAGGGCACTCTTCTGCAAGCTGTCAGACCACAGTGAACCCATTGTGGATGGCCTCTCAAGAGCTCCAGGGATACTTCAAAGGAAACGCATCAACATGGGTAAGGAGGATGGGAAGGAATTTGCATTTTAAATGTGACACTACCATGAATGAATTACAGGGATTTGCAAAGCTGGCCACCAAGAATTAGAATTAAAAAAAGCCCTCTTCACTGGTGCTTAATTCTTCAGGCCTGTTTTCCACTGATATTAACACACAGTTTCTTCCTGCAGAGGCAGAAAACATTGGCCACTCTAGGGAAGGCAGACACAAGAGCTTAATCTCATGACACTTGAAAGCTGCCAAAGTGGGTAGCTGGACTCTCCTTGTGAGGTCTCCACACTTAGAAACGGCCTGTACAGGCTTATATTACAAAAACCAGGCTACCTTAATGAACATGATGCAGTTTTCACTATATCCCTTTAAAACTGAAGTGGCATTATATGTGCTTTGTTAGTACTGGCCTCATTATTGTTATTGTTTTTCAATCATAGAATCACTGAATGGTTTGGGTTGGAAAAGACCTTAAGTATCCTCCAGTTCCAACCCCACTGCCATGAGCATGGACACGTTCCACTAGAGCAGGTTGCTCTAAGCCCTGTCCAGCCTGGCCTTGAACACTGCCAGGGATGGGGCCAGTGCCTCAGCACCCTCATAAGTAAAGAATTTCTTCCTGATGTCTAATCTAAATCTTGTCTCTGCCAGTTTAAATCCATTCCCCCTTATCCTGTTCCTAAATGTCAGCGTAAAACAACCCTCTCCATCAATTGTCAGCCCCTTTAGGCACTGGAGCTGCTCTAAGGTCTCCCCAGAGCCTTCTCTTCTCCAGGCTGAACAACCAGAGTTCTCTCAGCCTTTCTCCATAGGAGAGGTGCTCCAGTCCTCTGACCATCTCAGTGGCCCTCCTCTGGACCCACTCTAACTCACTCTAATGGCCTATAGGAGACAGAACCCTTTGCAACAGATCATTTACAGCCCCTTAAATACTGGCCTTAGAGAAACCGCAGTGATAAGGACAGCGCAGGAACTCCATCAGGAATAATGAATGCTTTTTGTTCAATTGAGTCTCATCTCTGAATCTCAGGCAACTCCTCCCCTCAGTGGCTAAACTGCACCCTAAAACTATAGTCAGTTTGAAAAATTCCTTCTCTCCTGTCATCACGGCAACAATCCAAGATAGGTTCATCACGAAATCCCATCTAACCAAGTGCAGCTGGGTGCAGGAAATTCAGGTAGCAGAGGATGGAACAGTAAAGAAGTTACAGAAGAGTTAACCACCTGGGAATAGAACAGGAGGAGATGGGGTCTTGTGTTTAGCTCTGTTGTGGTGCTTCACTGTGATACTGGTAAAATCGCTTAACTACATGCTGCTCTTTCTCTAGTCACTAAAGTACAGTTAATATCATGTTCCTTCAAAACCATTCTGAGACCTCCAATTGTGCTACGGAGGTAGAAAAAATGCTTGTCCTGTTGTTCATAATCATAGAATCATAGAATAGTTAAGGTTGGAAAGGACCTTAAGATCATCCAGTTCTAACCCCCTGCCATGGGCAGGACACCTCACACTAAACCATGTCACCCAAGGCTCTGCCCAACCTGGGCTTGAACACTGCCAGGGATGGAGCATTCACAGCTTCCCTGGGCAACCCATTCCAGTGCCTCAGCACCTTAACAGTAAAGAATTTCTTCCTTATATCCCATCTAAAATTATTATAGGAAGAAAAAAAGGACAGAACCAGGCTTGTTTCCTCCTCTGTAAATTCTAGTATCACTTAGATAGGAGCTAGAAAGCTATTTCTGGCATAAAATAGCATAACCAAATCCTCACACAAATATCAAAATTAGTTTGAAATTTAGGTGATTAAAAATGGAAGAATTATCAGAACACACAATAATCTTCTTCCAGTAGTGGGAAACAAGTTATATATGATGCTGTTTGAGCTGCTGTTTTCAAGGTAAAGTTCAAAGAGGTTTGAAGCATAAATAAGAATTTATTTTTAGACACTTTATTCTCCTATTTGCCTTATTTTTATCTTTTAATGTAACAGAGGAAATAAACAGACTTCTCTGCAGAAGTACCATTTGTTCCTTGAGAGACTGGACTCCTATTCATCACATTGAGAAGGCTGCTTGTAGCTGTGAATCACATTACAATGGAAAAGGCACTAGTCCTAGTTTCAAGTACAGACTCCCTGAATATGGATCTGGATTCTGTGTAATAATTAAGCATTTAGTTCCCAAATCTTGAAGCCAGTTTAAGAGGTACCAGAATATTGTGCCTGCTCTGTGGTGTTCTAACAAAGCCAAAAAGAAGTGAACACAAAGCACTGGAACATTTGGAACAAAGCTTGCCACAAATGTGAAGTTCACACTGGCATGTTAGAGCTATCGAAGTGTTGTTTTAAAGTGATTCTTGATTTTACCTCCTATCCTGACTATAACACTAGGAAAATGACCAATAGTTTGCAAACATCAATAAACTAGGTGGTCCTTTTCATTATTCAATATCTCTCTGTTCTCCAGCCTACAGCCATGACCAGTTTGTCCTGCTCTCTATTTTGTCCTCACTTTTAGCTGTGGGCTCTTCCCAAAGCCTTGGAGAAGCTACGATAGCTTTATGCACTTCAGAATCCTCACTAGTTAGTCTACTTAGGTCAGTTAGTGGCAGTAAGCACAAAAAGCTCAGCGAAGCTCTACAGTACAGGTGGATCTTTCTTTAGACCTTGCAATGATCTAATTTGCTTCTCTAAATGCTTCATGTGCTTTTTTCTCATCCATTTTCCGCAACATCCCTAAATACCTCTGCCATTACTTCCTTTCCCTTTCCCTTTCCCTTCCTTCTTCCCTTTCCCCTTCCCTTCCCTCTTCCCTTTCCCTTTCCCCTTCCCTTTCCTCTCCTCTCTTCTTTCCCCTCCTTTCCTCTCCCTTTCTTCTCATTTTCTGAATGAAAGTTATTAATGAAGGATGAATACTGTCGAAGGATGAAGGTGTTTCATCCTTTGACAATATTAAAAGAGAGGCAGGACTGCTCAGCATCTGGTGATGCCTGCACTTTCTGACTGCCTAGAGGGGAATTCAGAGAGCTCATGCAGACTGAAAACTAGCTTCTAGTTGGATGAGTTAAAGAAGATCAATCTGCCTTTCTTCATTTTACTTCTGTCTGCCTTTTCTTTGGGAATCCTTACAACTGGTTCACAGGGATTTTTTTCTTTTTTTTTGCATTAAGTATAATAAAGAAAGTTTGTCGATATTAAACATCAGCACCTTTCTCATTCAGGAGTGACAATATTTGACCCAGACATAACAGTGAAATTACTAACAGAGGTTGTTGAGGGGGGGGATATGTTTTCACTTGAAATTCCTTAGACAGTGATAATGTAATGGAGCAGAAAATAATGGAACACTACTAAAATCAGAATCAATTGTCAACGTGAAGACAGACAACCTGCTGTAGCCCAATGCAACCAATTACACAGCAGCCCCGATAGGTGGGATCAGTGTGCTTTAAATGCTCAGAGCTGAGTTTGAGGTAGCTACAAAGAAATTAGCAGATCAGATTAATTCCCAAAGTGCTTCTTGTCAGATATATGCCACAGATATTTTTGCTTCATTTATCTAAACACATACATTGGAGTGAGTGAGGTGCAAATAAAATCTCTCTGAAGTTGAAAGATGAGAACCTGGGAGCAGCTGGCACAATTGTGCTCTCTTAACAGCCTCCAGCAAGTACTTGACCTCTTTATATCTCCATATTGCTGCCTTTAAAACAAGGTTATTGGTAGGTCTGCACCTCAGAGGGGTGCTCGGAGTGGTAAGTTAAGGCCTGCTGGATAAAAGGCATGCAGGGCTTTTATTAACATCTGTATTATAACATCTTCAGTTCAGCAGACTGTTTCACAGTCCATTATGAAAGGAATGTGAGGCATGTAACAGTGTTCAGCATTAAATGCTGCAATCTCTGCTCGTTCTAATGAGAAGGGTACCCAGGTTCACGTTGAGCCCCAGAACTGACAAGCTCGGTTCACTTAATACCACACTCCACAGTATCCTTTTTTTTTCACACTTGGCTACATGCAATTTTACTATAGCTTGAAAATCAGGCCTTTGGACTAAGCCTTTCTAAAACCTCATAGTGCATTTCTCATTATGTCCATAGCAATTTCAATGATTTTCCTTTGTCTAAGACTTCCATTAGGCTTTGATGCTTGTGGATGTTTTAAGTAACTACTTTGGTTTTTAGCTGACTCAATGCATGACAGAAGATTATTCTGTCCAAGTCTGCTTCTAAGATCCTTTATCAGCCAAAATCCTTATATGACCTCTCTTAATGTTACCACAGTATCTGCGGGGAAAGGAGCACTTTGGAAAACACACCTTTGGAGAGAGATTTCCATTTATTTTAGCAGAATTGGACCAAATTATGTATAATTGAAATAGACAATTACTCTAAACATCAGTGGCAAAATCTGGGGAAAGGGATCTAACACAAACATGTACTGAAGGTTTTCCCATGGGAAAAGACATGTCTGAATCAAGAACTGAGCTGGGATCATCACTTCTCCATCCACTTCATTATCAGCCACCAAATCGGTCCTTCAGTACAAAGACTGAAAATAAAAAATAAGCTTTGTGCATTCTGAAACAAAATAGCTCAGTTATGTCTTGGGCTTTTCCTTCTATAGAAAGAGAAAGTTTGAAGTCCCTCAGATGGGGTCATTCTTCTTTGAGAAGTATTCTCACTTTTGTCTATGTCATTGTCTCACACTGGAATAGCCGGCAATGCTGGCTGTCCTCCATAACATCAGAGTAGTTGTGATGGTCAGGAGAACCTTTTGTGTGTGTGTGTGTGTGTCTCAAAATAACTCAAAAGACAGAAGGAACTGAAGGACACCGAATACTCGTTCATGGTGAGCAGCATGTCATCACCAGGGAGGCAGAACACAAAGTCACGCTCCAGGAAGGTGAGGGATGTCTCCTGTGTTGGCTGCCCTGAGGTAATGGAGGTAGAATTGTACCATCATAGAATCAACCAAACTGGAAAAGACCTCTAAGATCATGAAGTCCAACCATTACCCAGCCCTGCCAAGGCCATCACTAACCTACGTCACTGAGGGCCTCATCTACACGGCTTGTGAACACTTCCAGGGATGGTGACCCCAGCACTGCCCTGGGCAGCCTGTTCCAATGCCTGAGCACCCTTTGGGAAAGGAATTGTTCTTAATATCCAATCTAAACCCCACTACCTCATGTCCTGTCCCTTGTTCCATGGAGAAGAGACCGAGCCCCACCTTACTGTAACCTCCTTTCAGGTAGTTGGAGAGAGCCTCAGCAACAAACTGCCCAGAGACAGCACTGCAGGACATTGCACCCGTGTCCATTGCAGCACCAAGTAAACTGGATCTAGGGGCTTACGAGATACCTCTATCACCATCTGGAATGTTCCAGAATAGCTCACAATGCTTGTTCAAGCATGCAAATGAACCTCCACCTGTGGGAGGATTCTAGAGCCTCAGTAGACTCGCTGCTTAAAAGGACTTGATCTCCCTGACCAAGGAGATGTCGCTGGATCCATGGGGTGGTAATTCCATCCCTGTTTCCTCTCCTTTCTTTTCTTTCTCTTTTTCTTCCTCTACTTTGGATCTTTCATAAGAATTGCCCAAGAATTTTAGCAGTTTAGCAACGTTTATAATAAAAAGAACTGTTTTGTTTTAACATCTGGAGAGCCTGTGGTTTCTCCCATTGCATTGTAAAAGATCACCCCCATACACACACCCATGGACCAAGTGGGACAGTACTCAGATATATACTTGATTATATTTATTATATTATTATTATTATATTTATTATACTTTATTATTATGTTTTATATAATAAAACCAGCACAAAACCACAGAAAGAATCCCCAAACCCTCAAACAATTCCCTTCAAATCAAAGCCTTCCATTCCTTCTGAAATAACATCCTCACCTGAAAAAGGGGCTCAATGACAGGATTGTTTGTGCTGCTTCAAGTCCTGGGTACTGTGAGTTAAATAAAAATATGCTGATAATAAGTTCAGAACAAGGCTTAGTAGACTCACTAAATGCTAATAGAGCTTTAATGCTGTTTTCATTAACTTTGTGCCCTTTCACATCAAGCTGGAGGGCTACTCAGTAGTAAGAATACCCCACCGATATAGTTCTATGAATAGATGTTAAATGCAAATTCCGGAAGCACTGGGCAGCGCTCACAGCAGGGCTTTGACAGGATAAAGATTTTATGGAGTGTCATATCAGGACTTGTTGAGCAAGCTGAATGTCAAGAGTAAAAGCAACAGCAGGGAAAAAAAATGAAAGCAAGAAGATCTTTGAAGCGATGGAGGTTTTTTTTGTTGGATACTGCAATTAAAAAATTAACTTCCCTCTCTAAGTAGCTAAAAACCCAATAGGAAACTCATCAAAAGGAGATTAAAAAGGAGAAAAATATCTGACAGAGAGCAAAACCCTGCCTTTCAGTGGAAAAACAGGGACAGGCTGACATAATATTTCTGGCAGGCCTAACATTTTCCAACATGTTTCAGAAGGGGATTTGGTTACAGGAGTTGCAGCATCAAGCTTAATGCTTTGGCTGGGATTTATTTCAGAGGGGTCCATTGTGAAGTACTTTCAGTAATCTGAGGGAGAAAATACTCTAATGAACATCATAGCCTGACAAAACCAAACTGTTCCTACATGAAAGTGCAGATGTAAGAAGGCAAGAACATCGGTTTTATTCCCAGTTCACTCGTGGACTCACTCTGTGTTTCTGATTAACCAAAGTTCCAGCAATGAAACATGCACCAGAAACTGAGGAGCACATTCACCAGCTCCTACAAGACAGGAAGGTTACACTTGCTTATCATTAAGCATGTGCTCAAGCTCTGCTTGAGCTCCTACCTCCATAGATGCTTTTCATCCTATGTAAGAAAACAGGTGGGTCATTATACCCATTCCTGTATGTATTGCCCAGTAGCACTCAAAAAGCTCTCTCACCATGTTAAAGCCAGCATCACCCTCACTGATCTCAGTTATTATCTCTCTATACAGAGAGAAACATCTCAAGAATGCAAGTTCTCCAACATCAATGTGAGAGTTAAAGACTACAGACAACAAACGTTCCAGTTGAGACTTGCCTGGGTATACAAGACATCTGTGTGGGACCAGGAGCTATGACCCTGACTACTGAGCAGCTTTTCTCTACTGTGTCTGTATGCACCAAGATCTTACCAGAAAAGAAAGGATTATATGGACTCACAGTGAGATGTTCTGTTCCCATAGAAATAAGCTCATTAACTTCCTGGGTGTTAGACAAGAGCAGAGCTCATGACCACTCGTTAAAAATAACGCAAACAAAAATAATGGCCATATCCTTGACTTCTAAAAATGTTTCCAATGAAAAAGGAAAGCACTCAGCACTTCAGCACAAACACAGAAATGAATCTTAAAGCCCTTTGTTTTGCATTAGGCAACTGAAGCTAATAGTATTCAATTTGCAAGATATTTCACGGTGAAACTAGGCTGTTTTCTACAGAGGCACTGATGCACATATGAACAGGAAAACACATGTGCCATATACACACAAACACATGCACAAGACTGTCAGTACTTTGTCCTTCAGCTCCAACAAATGAAAGAGAAGACCCGTTACTGATCAACCTCATGCTCTTTCATTCCTCTTCATTACTGAAATAAGAACTGCTTTTATTGCTGACTGGAATAATTCTTGTGAGCTCATTCCATGTTTAGTTTTGGTCTTTATTTTTGCTAAGTACCCCAGGTTTTGGGCTCATTTGTGGGCACATACGTGCTATAAAGCATATATGTGTATGCTTTAGTGAAAGATGAATGTGTTGACTTCACCAAAATGCCATTCTCACAGCAGAAAATTGGACTGAAACTACCACTTGAACACAGCATGAAAAACCAAAGATGTCAGGAGATGATAAAATTCAGTATGTCCATAAATTTAGAACAAAAATAAGGAAAGTGTCCGAAAATGACTGCCTTTTGCCACCTGCATTTGACAATAAGACTCAAACTTTGCTGTATCCCTGAGCAAACGAATGATAGAAATGACTGTGCTTTTGAGTGCTCCCAAATACTGTCACATTGGCTCCTCCAATCCCACAAGAACGGAGGAAGAAAGTTTAGTCCTCCTCATAGTGTTCCTTCTGGCTTTAGTCCTATATGGTTAGATGGGAATTCAAACCCAAATCTTGCCCTAAACCCAGAATAAGTATTTGAACCATGGATTTCTACTGTAACTCAGGAGAGTTTGGGACAAATAGAAGGGGCCACCACTTAATGTGTTTTCACTGTTTCAAGCACGTATATTACTGTTAACACAGACATTAAACAGTCTGAGAGGCAGTGTGCTCCATTTCTGGTCTTTTCAACAATAAATACTTCAGTATTTCACTGAAAGTGGAAAAAGCCTGAGAAAAATAAATAGATTCCTCCCCCTCCTCATATCTGAGCTGCTGTGAATGCTCACATTGTTGTGAATCAGTCTCTCTCTCTGAGACAATTTGATCTGTTTTAAGGTAAAGTTGCTCTTCAGTTTTCAGACTACCCGTGGCAATGAAATACCCATCAAGCCCATCTCTGCCATGGATAAGCCAGGTACCCTCTGGCTCAGTGAGATACTGAGCAAAGAGCAGGTGAAAGCTCAGTGTTGTAACAGCTCCTTACAAACAGTAATGGAAGAATATATAGCTCACATCCAGCCTGGAAAATTAGCTGTCCAGACTGGTGAGTTTAATCATATGTTAAACTACTATATGCTTTGATCATATTAAACAACATACTACACATTAATAGTTCTAGAGCTTATTGTAAAGAATTTTACTAATATGACTCTGCTATCAATAAAAATAAAAAGAAAATAAAAATGAAAGAATAAAACTACCCATATTTCCTTTTACTCTCACGGTACAACTTTTTATGTGTAAATCAAGCCTCTTCTGGACTTCAAGGCACTCGTGGAACCAAATTACTTGTCATATACGTGCACTGAGAGACATACCTATCCATAGAGCAAGGTGATCTTCCACTGTGCTGGATCAAGAGAGCAGAGTTCATCCTAAGTGGCCCTTTTCACCCAGGAAAAGCATCTGTAACTGGGTATGTACCTGACTGAAGATGAGCATCTGCTAGAGCCCAGCAAACTGTTGGTTAAAAGCCATCACTATACAGTTCACAGTAAACACAGTGGCAAATTATCAAGGATCAAAGAAGAAAATCAGAGACTATTGCTAGCAGTAGATGGCAGAGAAACATAAAAAATAGAGGCAAAAATGACTATGAAAATATACTTTATACTTATAAAATTAGCCTTAATGAACTATAAAATAAATAAGCCTTAATAAACTATAGCAGCCACTTACAATTATTTCTGTACTAATAAGCCTGCGGAATGTATTTGCCATATACTGGTCATTAACAAGATATCCTTTGGAATATATAGTTTACTAAAGGAGAAGTTGCTACAAATTAAAAGGATTCTACAAAATCTGTGTGGCTGTCACCCCACAGCAATATTTGAGTATCAAAAGGAAAAATTCTCTAAGCCAATAAATACCCAAATTTGTTCATACAAGCCAAAATGTGGGTTTTATAGCTTCTCCCTGGTATTAAATTTCTCCTCTATAGTCTTTTTAATGCTGTGTTCTGGCAAAAATGTGAATAAATATTGGTCATTGGGATCTGCCTTGTACAGCACATTTAATAGGAATCCTTAATTGCATGCTGTAAACATAATACAAATGGTAGTTGTAAAGCTAAGAACAATTTTGTTCCGAATAAGCAACAAGAATGCCTCTTCATATAGAAAACTCTTACAAGGCACAGTACTAGGCTTAAAATATCTTCACAGGAACTGAAATAGAGGAAATTCCACTTTTGCATATGAACTAAACTCTCTTTCACATTGAGGATGCTCAAACACTAGAATAGGTTTCTCAGAGAGTTTGTGGAGTCTCCATCCTCAGTGGTGCTCAAGACCTTATCAGACCCAGCCCTGAGCAGGGACTTGGACCACATGAGCTCTGCTAGTCCCTGACAACCTCAACCATCTTGTGATTTGGGGGTTGGAACTGGACAATCTTAAGGTCCTTTCCAACCCTAACTATTCTATGATTATATGATTCTATGATTCAGCAAGGCACTTGCAGTTTAGAAGTCTGTTTTTTACTGAGGCAAGGAGTCGTACAATCAAAAATCAAAGTACAACGCAGGCAGTTAGCATCAGAGCCTAAAACTGGGTAGTTTTTCTTCTATCCCCATTTCAACCCCCCCTGTGCAGAGGGTGCTCAAGATATTGCTATTGTCTGGCTCTTTGTCAGGAAGCACTTTAGAACTCTCAGATGTCAACAAGAAAAAGCAGATGCCTTGAAAATATTCCATGGACAAGATGGCTTTTTTTTTATCTAAAGACTAGGCAGACAATCAAAACTGGATCAAATTACTGCTGTTTAATGAGTTACTGCTTGTCAGCTGAAAGGCAGCGACGGATGCGATGTTATTCTTAGCATGTTTTGATGACATGACATTACAACTAATGCATTTCCCTCTGCGCTCTCAGCAGGCTGTACATGGATGGCTACAGCAGTTCAGCTAACGAGAGGTAATTCAATCAACCACAGTAATGTGAAATCTACCTCCACCCCACCTTGTTCATTGTTTCAGTGACAAGAAACTTTGCCTGGCCTTCAGAATTGGGATGAACACATTCATTTGAGACGCACAGTTGTGAATACAGCGCCTCTTTGTACAAGCCCTCAGCATAGGAATTCCTGATGACTTGTGAGAGGAATGAAATGGTTTATGCACTATATAGCAAAGTAATTCAACGCCGTAATGTAAAATGTCCATTTCAGTGTTAAAGTATGGCTATTAATTGGGGAATTAATAATCTGTCAATGCTTAAGCAACTTCCTCACCCAACTCAGAAGTTAAAAAAACATCTCTCCAGCAGGCTTTTTATGAAAGAAAGACACATTTCGTTAATGACTACTAAAGTCAAAAGGCTTCGTTTCCACATACAGCTAAAACGCCTATTTTGAGATCTGAAACATATTCTATAAATGAAAGGTTGTTGTGAAGCAGATTCCAACTCCTATTAAAGCCTAATGAAACTACAAGGAATAGCTCAGAATATTCACAGAGTACAGTGGAATTACCATTCTCTTTTTAAAGATGGTTTGAGAATCTCCCATTAGAGAGGTAAAGGCAATTAGCAGCTTTTTATTTATATATCCTGCAGACTATATATTAACAAAATGTGTATATTGCTATGGTGAACCCAAGGAGGTGGATAGGTAATAAAGACATGGCAACCACTATATCATAACTCAGGTCTGAAGTAGGATTTTTTGTCTTTTTAGCTTTTACTTTTCATGTTTATCAAGAAAAGGAGGTCACAGAAAGAGCCTTGAACAAGCCCTTTACCTTTCCTCAGGTTTAAAACATTAAACTCTCAGGTTTAAAGGATATCTCTCAGATCATAACAGTTGCCTGGGGAGAGTAACTTTGCTGCAAAAGAGAACATAAGCTACAGAACATCATGGGATGGGGCCATCTTCCAATTATATTGACCACCACCGGGGCTTTGGTGGAGGTGTCTGGGATAAAGCACGGCAGAGCAGCCAACATGGTTTTACCAAGACGAAGTCATCTTTGACCAACCTTATAGCCTTCTATGAGCAAGTAACTAGGTGGATGGACGATGGCAGAGCGATAGATGTGGTTTTTCCTGATTTCAGTAAGGCATTTGATACTGTCTCCCACAGCATCCTCATAGATAAGCTAAGGAAGTGTGGGCTTGATGATCAGGTAGTGAGGTGAATCAAGAACTGGTTGGAAGGAAGAAGGCAGAGAGTTGTGGTCAGTGGGGCAGAATCTAGCTGGAGGTCTGTGACTAGTGGAGTCCCTCAGGGGTCGGTGCTGGGACCAGTGCTGTTTCATATTTTCATCAACGACCCAGATGAGGGAACTGAGTGTACCCTCAGCAAGTTTGCTGATGATACTAAACTGGGAGGAGTGGCTGACACACCAGAGGGCTGTGTTGCCATTCAGCGAGACATGGACAGGTTGGAGAGTTGGGCAGAGAGGAACTTGATGAAATTCAACAAGAGCAAGTGTAGAGTCTTGCATCTGGGGAAGAACAACCCCATGTACCAGTACAGGCTGGGGGCTGACCTGCTGGACAGTAGTGAAGGGGAAAGGGACCTGGGGATCCTGGTGGATAGGAGGATGACCATGAGCCAGCAATGTGCCCTTGTGGCCAAGAAGGCCAATGGCATCCTAGGGTGCATTAGAAAGGGTGTAGTTAGTAGGTCAAGAGAGGTTCTCCTCCCCCTCTACTCTGCCTTGGTGAGGCCGCATCTGGAATACTGTGTCCAGTTCTGGGCCCCACAGTTCAAGAAGGACAGGGAATTGCTTGAAAGAGTCCAGCGCAGAGCTACAAAGATGATTAAGGGAATGGAACATCTCTCTTATGAAGAGAGGCTGAGGGAGCTGGGACTCTTTAGCTTGGAGGAGACTGAGGGGTGACCTCATCAATGTTTACAAATATGTAAAGGGTGAGTGTCAGGATGATGGAGCTAGGTTTTTTTCAGTGATGTCCAGTGATAGGACAAGGGGCAATGGGTGTAAACTGGAGCATAGGAGGTTCCATGTGAACATCAGGAAAAATTTCTTTACTGTGAGAGTGACAGAGCACTGGAACAGGTTGTGCAGGGGAGTTGGGGAGTCTCCTACATTGGAGATATTAAGGCCCGCCTGAACAAGTTCCTGTGTGATGTACTCTAGGTTACCCTGCTCTTGCAGGGGGGTTGGACTAGATGATCTTTTGAGGTCCCTTCCAACCCTTGGGATTCTGTGATTCTGTGAGTATATTTAATAGAATCATAGAATCATAGAATGGTTTGGGTTGGAAACGACCTTAAGACCATCTAGTTCCAATCCTCTGCCATGGGCAGGGATGCATCACACCAGATCCTGTCACCCAAGGCTCTGTCCAACCTGGCCTTGAACACTGCCAGGGATGGAGCATTCACCACTTCTTTGGGAAAACCTGTTCCAGTGCCTCAGCATCCTAACAGTAAAAAACTTCTTCCTTATCTCCAACCTGAACTTCAGTTTGGGTTCAGTTTGAACCCATTACCCCTTGTCCTATTACTACAGTCCCTGATGAAGAGTCCCTCTCCAGCATCCTTGTAGCCCCCTTCACACACTGGAAGCTGCTCTGAGGTCTCCACGCAGCTTCTCTTCTCCAGGCTGAACAGCCCCAACTTTCTCAGCCTGTCTTCATACAGGAGGTGTTCCTGCCCCTGATTATTCTGATTTTCTTCCAGCACTGAAAACCTAACCCACCTGTTGAACATTAAGCTGTTTAGGCTGCAGTTCCCCATGATAGATATCAAGGGTTTGGTACTGAAGAGACAGAACAATCTTAACGTCTACATCACTGTTGATGACCCCTCTGAGAGGCACAACTAACAGCAAACACACTGTCCCTGTAAACACATCTTTCTTCATGAAGAGATAATCACAGATGTATTGCTCTTCTAAGAGTCTTTCCTGCTGGGACGCTAGTCTCTCTAGCTAACCTGACAAAATAATTCTTCTTTAACACCAGAATAAACCTTCTGTGCTGGTTTTGAGGTTTTCTTCCAGAAAACACTGATCCAAAATTACTTTGCTTTGCCACCTCCACTAAGGCTAATAGTCGTGTAACACTTTCAAGCAGCTTGTATACCAATGAGAGTCACATCCTGCCATTTAGCAACTGCACTGATGTGCTGCTCTGTTCCTAAGAAAATGTATGAGACCGTGTGGTGGGTTGGACCCCAGGTGCATTCCAAGCCGCTCTATTACTTCCTCCATCAGCAGGATGGGGTGGCGTGAAATAAGATGGAATAAAACTTCTGGGTTTAATAAAGCAAAAGCAAAGGCTGTGCATGGAAGCAAAGGAGAACGAAAGATCCACCCCTGGCAGTGTTTAAGGCCAGGCTGGACAGACAATGTGTGTCCTCTTCAGAAGCTATCAGGGACGGAGTCTTGGGTGACATGGTTTTAACCCCATGGCAGGAGGTTGGAACTGGATGATCTTAAGGTCCTTTCCAACCCAAACTATTCTATGATTCTGTGATTTATTCTGTACTTCCCATCAGCAGGCAATATCAAGCCACTTCCTGGGAAGCAGGGCATCCGTATGCATAGTGGTTGCTGTGGAAGACAAACATTGCAATAATGAATATCCCCCTCCTTTCTCTTAGCTTTTATTGCTGACCAGACATCATATAGTACAGAATATTCCTTTGGTCAGCTTGGGTCCAGTATCCTGGCTATGTCCATCCTCACTATCTTGCCCACTCTCCATCGTACTGGTGGTGGTGATGAATGTAAGAGTGGCAGCCTCAGAGCTGTGCCAGCATTGCTCAGTAGTAGCCAAACCACTGGTGTGTCATCAACATCTTTCTAGCTCTCGGTACAACACACAGCACTATGAGGAGAAATTAACTCCATTTCAGCCAGACCCGGCACAGACTCCCTGTCTTAGAAAGGCAAAGTACCTGAGTGTATCAAAACCTGATGCTCTCTTAGCTCATATATATTACTGTGTGCATGTCCACAAAAGGGGAAAAGCAACATATAGATTCTGTCTTTGGTACTGACTTTAGAGACAGAACATTGGGATGATTCCAGTGGCTTTGTTGTTCCAATAGAAAAACAACTTTGTTAAGATTGGATTTTAAAGTTACAGAGAAAAGACAAAGAACAGTAACACTACTTCGAGTAGGCAAAGACCTATTTACTACTTGCCAGCATTAGAGAGCTCTTTTTCAAACCTTCTCATTCACATATAGAAGCTTTAAAGTATCACAGAACCATCTGAGACTGAAATGGTGCCTGTTGCTTTTGTTGGGACAATACATGCCACACAGAACAGGCCACTGAGGGACTCTGCAGTCAGTGGCAGCAACCTTACCCATCATCCCCAGGTCAAGAGGAATTGCTCTCTAGAGAAGAATAAGCTGTTTTAACCTTATCAAAAAGAACCACGCACTTCCCAAACTGACTTCATTGAAAGTGCACTCACCACAGAGCCAAAGGGCTCCAGCAGGAGTGCTGGACTCCCTCTTGCTGCTCTTGTGCCTCTCACAACACCAAAATCTCTCTGTATTTTGGGAGTTCTGTGAGTCAGGCTATTCAAACATTGCCAACTGAAGATGTCAGTTAGTGGTGGTGGAACGATGTGACAGCAGTTTATGAAGTGTCTCTCTTATAAAAGAGCCTTACCCTTGCTTTTCCTGGGGGGCTACTAATTTATGCCTCAGAGAACCCTCCTGAGCCATTAATCGTACTGCGAACATCAACTGCTCCCTCCACTAGACATCACTGCTCCTGAGGAAATGTGACTATCCATAGGAAAGAGGACACTTGCCACTGACTCATTCGAAGACATATACGCTTATGACAATCCTTTCCAAATTGGAACCTGAATTTTAGGCACCTAAAGCAATATTTAGGCAGCTAAAGGAATGACTGGTGCTGTCCACAATTCAGCAGCCATGCATAGGACAGTATATGAGGCCAGAGAGACTATTGGTCTGAATCAGTATGGTCCCTTTTGTGTTGTTTCTAGCAATTCAAATTGCAAGTGCTGAAGATCAGCCTCCTCTGTCAGGTCCTTAGAGGTGTGTCATCACAGGTAAAGGTGAAAGGCATTACAAAGCATAAATAATTGATGTTTGCAGATTGCTTTGTAAAGCTCTGATCAAAGACTTTCCATCCATCAGAAGGGTCATAACGCAGTGGGAGTACTCCATTTTCCTACCCACTGCAAAGAAACAGTATAGAAACCTGAGATGGAATGAAGAAAGCTGCTGACTGCTTGAGAGTCCTACTGACTTTGGATTCAAATCAATGAATTCAAGTTACTACTTGTTAATTGAGCTGCAGGAACTGTCTACATGTGGCCTCTCAGGCTATGGTAAAAGCAACATAATACATCCTCCCTTAGCTCTCTCACAGTAGAATTAATGACCTGGCATCATGTGATGCTTATAAAGACCAAAGAGCATGCAGATGAGCAACGATCAAGGTCAACCTGAAATGAATTCACTTAACGTAACCTGATCATATGATGTCCCATCAAAACATTCACCTGTTTGGAGGTTTGGAATAGGTGTTTGTGAACGGTGAAACTCAGAGAGCTTCTTAGACTTCAATCTGCCTATTTCCTGGCACTTCTGCCTTTCTTGCCCTGTTATTTTGAAAGAGGATCTGCATAAAGCAGACTCTTGTCTCTTAAAATTTCTCTTTCTACTGGTATTTGTTTCTCTCTCCTACACATATGTATCACAGCTTTTAATGTCAGGGAAATCAGTTAACTCAGAGAAGTGAGGACATGGCCATTGGAACCAGGAAAGTCTTCAAGAGTTAGCTTAACTGAAGAAATTGGGCCAAATTATATACTAAACAGTGAAAATCCGGATCTCATTTTTGACTCGCTTAAATTTGAAGCACGAAAGTTACTGCAGAATCAGGATGTACCTCAGTCTTCTTGCCAGAGCAAAAACTGAGTGAGGATGCCAGAATCCAAGCCATTAATTACAGGCTAAAAGACAGGAACGAAAATGACAAGAACTGACACCTGACTATAAATGTAGGTACCTTTTCAAAAGAATAAGAATCAGGGAAAAAAGAAATTGCAGAGTTATTGATTCCTGATTGTGCTGCAGAACAAAAATGGCAGCAATGCCACAGCCAGGGCAGAGAGGTGAATTACTTTAGAATTTCAATGACAGCTGTCAAAAACATTATGACCCTTATGGGCCTTGAGAGACTGGAACAAGCTTGAAAAGTGAGCTACTCACATAGTTATTAAGCCACATACAGATGCATGGCAAAAAGAGACACTAAGTAAAGCCCTATGATATCAATTTATAAGAAGCAATGCCATGAAACAAACCTATCTATGTTTTGCTCTTATTTACAACGTTCGTTTGGTTGAATTATTGCTCTGTTCAACACTGAGTAGGAACTGCTGTGCTCTTACAACCTGACATTGCCAGGCGAGAGATGCACCGGGCAAACGTCAGAATGTCTATTGCATGGGTCAGAAGAGGGTGCCCAGAATTGTTTCCTGTTGGGAAGGAAAAATAGAACAGCAAATGCCAAGTACCACAAAGTAACTTGTCAATCTTTTCTTCTCTGCTACCTACTGCCCTCAAGACCATGACAGAGACGTGCTTTGATTGCATTTGTCGGTGGGTTACTGATGTGGCATGCCTTGGAAGACCTTCCCTTTGGTTCCACGTGGTACTTTATGCCCCACCTGGCTGTCTGCTGCTATGGGGGAAAGGTGCAGCATTAATGACATCTGAAGCTGATCTAGCAAAATCCTGTTTGATTCTGTTGTCCAGGTTTTGAACCTCTGAGATTTAAAACCCTGAGATGAAGATGTTTTTTACATCCCTAGACCAGATCACACGAAGGAGCGTTCCTCTGCTCCTCCAAGCACATATAGTGACAAGTGCAGGTTTTATGATTCCTAGTGCATTGCAAGGAACCTGAGGTACAGCATGCAGGGACACTGTAGTGCATGAGGTACTAAAAAGGTCTGAAAGTAAGGGGAAAATAAACAAAAAAGGACAGACTATATAAAACCAGGTGTCTGAACCTCATCCTCATAGGTCAGGTTACAGGAGACATTTAACTGTATAATAAACCCATAAATGAATTAGGCAAGGAAAAGTGATTGCAAAGAAGGGAAAAATAATCCAAATAGAAACAAGATTTTCTAGTTTTTTATACTAATCAATTCAATTTTAAATTCAAAACAAGACAGTTGCATATTCAGGAAACAGATACCTGGAGCCTGATTACTGCTTTTTTCATATGGACTGCAGCCCTGCTTTGGAGATGCTGCCCTAGATGGATTTTTAGCTGTACTTTAAAGATTACGTGTTGATTATAATCAGAGTAATTGTAATCCTTTCTCAGGATATTTTATATTTTAAAAGCTTATGATGGTGCAAAATGCAACTGGTCAAATTAACAAGAAAGGAATGCATCAATGGTTGTTAAAAGATCAAATAATTACTTCCTGGATCAGGAAACCTTTCAGTTTCAAGCTGATGAAGGCTAGGAGAATATTCTGCTGAATGATAACTTATACAATTTCCTCTTGTTCTGCTCTTCCATAACCGAGCATTGTTGTCAGCCATTGCATCAGTTACCATGAAGGGAAACACAGTTTTACTCTTCTGGGCTCTCACCTGGTTATTCACTGACAGAATCCAAGGCTGGAAAGAACAGGAGTCGACAGGGTTTAAGGACTCTAAACAAAACCCTCAGTAGTCCAGTAACCTTTGTCAGACTGAAGTGTGTCTTGCTTAATGGGGAAGGCACCTGCTGCAATGAATTCCACAAGGAAAGGGAGCAGAATAGCCAAGTCATCTTTCATTCTCTCTTTCTTTGGCTAGCTGGATTGAGTTGATCAATCTGTCATGGTAAAGCATACTTTCTAACTGTCAAATACATGTAGCATCTTTCTCAAAGTGTCATCTCTTTTTTTCCTACAAAGAATGCTTAAGGCTTAGGAAGCCAACAGTCTTGACCGTCACTTACCTTGTGTAATTGTGCTCTCATACAAATGAGTCAAAAGGAGGAGGACACAGAAGGTTTATCTAGGATAAGAAATCCTGACCCCATAAAAAGACATTGTTAAAGGACAGATTTCTTTCAGACTGCTACAGCAACACTGTCCTTTTAAATGGTTACTGATGTACTCTAACAGAAAAAAAGAGCAGCTGCAGTGTTGCTAAAATATGAGCAATGTGACCCAAAAGTTCCTGGGCTATTTTCCTAAGGTGTCAGCAAACAAACGTACAGACATAAGTCCCCAGGAGTTTCTCTGTAGATGTTCTTCTCTCCCTCTGCCAGACAAAAGTGCCCCAAGGGAGCAGTGACATACTTATGGCAGGGGCCTCAACAGGAAAAAGTCAGGGCTCAGAGCTCTCCTGAACAGCTGGTCCCTCTGCATGCACCGAGCCAGCAGCCAATGATGCTAAACCGCTGCTTGAGAAACTCACAGGAGAAAGCCCTTTTTGTTTGTCAGGATTCATAAAGTGATCTTTCCTATACAAGGAATGGGTTTGACTGTCAAAATTATGTCTGATTTGTGGGGGAGGGGGGAAAAAACCACAGGTTTTTTTTTGTCCTTTTAAAAAGAACCATTGATTCAGTATCACTATTGCAAAAGTAGAAACAGGAACAAAATAAAAAGGAAGAAGACTGATCAGAACAATCTTAACAGTGTTACTGATCATAAGGATCTTCAGTGCTGGGGAGAAACCTGGGGCTGTTCAGCCTGGAGAAGAGAAGCTGCATGGAGACCTCAGAGAAGCTTCCAGTGTCTGAAGGGGGCTACAAGGATGCTGGAGAGGGACTCTCCATTAGGGACTGTAGTGATAGGACATGGGGTGATGGGTTCAAACTGAAACAGAGGAAGTTCAGGTTGGAGATAAGGAAGAAGTTCTTTACTGTGAGGGTGCCATGGTTTAAGCCCAGCCTGTCACTCAGAACCATGTAGTCACATTCTCACTCCCCCCCCCCGCCTTCCTCCTCCCCTTGCTCCCGGAGGGATGGGGAGGAGAATCGAAAGAATGTAACTCCCACGGGTTGAAATGAGAACAGTCCAGTAACTAAGGTATAACACAAATCACTGCTGCTACCACCAATAAGAATAATGATAAGGGAAATAACATGGGAAGAGAATACAACTGCTCACCACCTGCTGCCTGATACCCAGCCCAACCGAGCAGTGAACCAGCCCTTCCGGGTAACTGCCCCCAGTTCTACATCCTGGGCATGACGTGCTGTGGTATGGAATACCTCTTTGGTCAGTTTGGGTCAGGTGTCCTGTCTCTGCTTCCTCCCGGCTTCCCCTCCTCCCTGGCAGAGCATGAGGCTCAGAAAGTCCCTGGTCAGAGTAAGCATGACTGAGCAGCAACTAAAAACATGGGTGTTATCAGTGCTGGTCCCAGGCTGAAAGTCAAAACCACAGCACTGCACCAGCTACTAAGAAGGAGAAAAAATGACTGCTACTGCTGAACCCAGGACAGAGGGTGCTAAGGCGCTGGCACAGGGTGCCCAAAGAAGTGGTGAATGCTCCACTCCTGGCAGTGTTCAAAGCCAGGTCGGACAGAGCCCTGGGTGACATGGTCTAGTGTGAGATGTCCCTGCCCATGGCAGGGCGTTGGAACTGGATGATCTTAAGGTCCTTTCCAACCCAAACCATTCTGTGATTCTATCATTCTATTATCATAAATACTAACGGAATAATTTCATAGAATAGTTCTAATAATATAGAATAGAATAATTTCTCTAACTAACTGAATAGTGAACTTCAGATTTCTCATCGTGGCTGCACTTATGAAAGCTAAGGAAGCCTACCTTGAGTATCATGCAACTCAAACAACTTGAATTGGGTGGCTGGTGTTGTTTCTTTTGGTTCCTTCTTGATCCAGCACAGAACAAATTCTCTGATGACACGTTAAATGGAAATTCTGCCAAGTCATTACTAAACTTGGGTTTTTATTCAGTGTGCCAATCAGAGTATTTTGTAACTAGTTCCCTAGCTTGCTTTCTTCCCTTTATTTTCTCTGAATGGTCATGTAGAGCTGTTATACACTGAAGCCCAGCTGTTCTCTATCTCCCTGAAGTATGTAAGGCAGTTTTATATGATACAGTTTGTTGAGGTAGTTGAAACTTTAAATCCCCTGGTATTTTAAAATCCATTTGCATTGCAGTTCAGAATAGAAAAATATGTTCACTATGAACATGGAAATTCTGTTTCAGAAACCTCCAAAATATAAACGTGAAATTTGCTGTATGCCATTTGCTGTCAACCTAGATTAAGAATAGTTTGTAATCACCAGAAAGCATACTTGTTCCAGTATAACTCAACACAGGTTCTTCCTGCAGTTGTACTGCTGAAGAGTTTTAGAAGCTTCATAATTAGTTTCACAACTGATGATGAAGAGTAGAGCATTATATTTTTCCTAGGGCTTTCATTAGCATCTCTAGGTTCACTTCCTTCAAGACCAGGATCTCTTAGCAGAAGATTAACTTCAGTTTTCCAATGGAGTTTTACTGTAAGAACATTTCAGTTCTTTCTCCACTTAAGCGATTTATATTAAAATGTGTCTAGATTTAGTCAGCTGTTGATAAGATTTGTGATTTTTAGTAGATAGGAATATTTAACTATATATAGAAGAAATTGCATTGTAGCATAGATTATCACGATGAATCACATTTCAAACCAGACTAATGCAGAATAAAACCAGAGTAATGCAATTAGAATCACTGTAGTTGCTCTAGATTTAAATCATCAGGACAGATAGCTATCTGCACTCATAAGCAGTGTCTCATGTAAAAGAAGGACAAAAATGTATGTATAATATATATATAAGCAGTAAGAACATCCATATTCAACCAATCTAAAGGTCCGTCTCACTGATATCCTATTAACTTTAGTGCTTGCAAAACACCTAAGTAAGCATGCAAGTGCAAGAATACATTTACAGCCATTTCTCCTAGCAATAATATAGGGCTCATCCAAACCCAGTGAGATGGTATGTGACATCCTTCAATAGATTTCCTTTTTCTTCCATGGATTTGTACAGTTTCTTCTTGTACCCAAATTTTGGTATCCCATACATCATGCTAGAAGGAGCCCCAAAGATTAAGTACATCTTATGTGAAGAGTCATCTTTCTGCAATTGTTTAGAAGCAACCCCTGCTAGTTTCAGTTGAGAGCACAAAGAAGACACACAGTACATTCTAATGGGCAATGACTCCATCCTCAAGGGGAAGGATGGCATGGTCAAGTAGCACTGAAATCTCGTAAAACAAAACAACAGATAAACTCTATCAATCCTTTGTGCTTTTTCTAGGGTAGTTTCAGAGGATAGTGCAGGCTAAGAAATCTCTGCTTAAACTGCTGTAAAAGGTCCCAGTGAGCCTCAGGATAATGCAGTATCTACCAAGTACAGGAGTGATTTCACACATGCTTTATGAAAGTCTCTGTGGGACTTGAGAGGTCTCTAAACTAAAAATTGTCCCCATCCATGACTGTTTTCTGCCTCAGGGCTCCTACCGGGGGTCTGCAAGCCAAGTCCCATTGATACTCTTGGGCTCTAGCTTCACCTGTTGGAAACCCTGCCATAGCAGCAGGCACATAGACCTTTAATGCCACAACCCATCAGGTGGTAGAAATTTATAAATCTGATAATCTCTCTTCAAATAAGGCCTGGCCACCTTCTAAAGAAAGAGACACCCAGAAGTGCTTTCTATCAGACTGAGATGATCAGAAATAACTTGAGTCATTCTCCTAGGGTAATGAGGGGGAAGAAAAGGGAGAAGAAAACATACTATAGCTTAAACTACAGGGATGAAGTTGCTTTGATGTATCACCTGCCTTGGTTGCAGCCCAGTCTCCCTACTACAGACCAATACTCCTTTAAGGGTTGGATCCAGAGTAAAGATCATTAGAAACCTATTATTATTTTTGCCTATACTGCAATCTTCAGTTGTTTTGTCTTCCTGCTCCTTAGGAGAGCTTGGCTCCAGGGTATCTCTAGAACATCTCAGAAGGTAGGTGCACTTTGGAACATCTCAACATATCCGTTGGATTGTCCCCAGCCCTGCTTCAGTCTGGGGTCTTTAACATGCCTTCTGCATCTCTAATTCATATCAACTTCTGATTCATTAATTAGCATTGCTATGAGACCCATATAAAATCAAACATAGCACAAACAACAGTAAAAAGGGTAATAAGATGCTTTGTTTGAATATCAATATCACTTTGGCTTACTTTTAAGGATTCACTAAGGATGTTATTTCTAAGCCAAAATACCCTTTAAAAGAAATTATTTTCATAGGCCAGACCTGAATCTGCAACTTAGGATCAATTTTTCTTACCATGATCAGCCTCTTAAACTACCTCCTAACCATCTTACAGTGTGATAAAAGACTTAGGTAAAGGCTTTTACCTGTGGAAACAGTAGCCAGATCAACCCTTGACTGAGACTGCGATGATTATGACGATGAACAGCAGAACAGCCAACGCAACAGAGAGAAGGCAGCACTTCATCTTCCTGGCTCGTAGCTAAGAGAAGAAAGACAAAATACACGGTCTTTTAATGGGAAGATGGTGAGTAAACCTATGAGGAAATGTTGCTATTTTTCCATTGGTAGGACTAGTTGAAAGAAATCAATACAACATGGAGATTTTGTCTATTTTCTGGACTGACTCATCCTTCTGGACAATCCAGTCTTCCTTTTCATGAAAATCCCCCTTAAATACAATCACCCTCCCTGTACTACTTTCTTCTTGCTTAAATCTTTGTGTCACACTAGATTTCCAGACTCTGCTTGGAGGGATGGACTTGACTATTCAGTCTGGGCTCAGTCTGGGGGTGTTAAATCTGCTTTCTGGCTGCCAGGAGAAGACTGTCTCCTGTGAGATAAAGAGGTCTCTCTTCACCCTGCTATGCAACAAAATCTAGCCAAGCGATAAGGCAAGCTGTTTACAGTGAAGGCAAATGTATCTCCAGCACTGACCACCCTGATTTCCTTCAAATTAAGATATGGTAAAAGAGAATCCACAGGGTTTTAATTTTGATGTCTGTTTCTACTTAAACTCATCAGCCTTCCCAGTGACCTCCATAAACACTATGTTGTTTGTTCCCATTTAAAATCTTGTGCAGATAGTTCAATTTCTCTTCCTCCTTTTTGGGTGGATTAGAAGAAGGGTTTTCCCATGATCCCACAGTGCCAATAATCCTCTTATCCAGCACACACACGAAAAGTAACTTCAAAGAAACAGTTAACTCAGGATTTCTTCTTGAGACCAGATCAACTAGTCCTGCAGCCAGCAGACTTGGTAACACCATCTTGACATGATAAACCAATTGCTCGTGTCCAGAGTTATTTGCCTTGCTTAAAACTGAAGCAGTACTCTCACAGGAGAAAAGTATGTAACTGTTGTTATGTACTTTTCCTTCCTCTCTTCCTCCAACTGCTGTAATCAGGTCTCCCAGTCTGCTTCAGATCTTTGGTTAACCAGTTTACATCACTCTGCACCACACTGCATTTCCCATAGAGACATAGTTCCCCAGCTGTTTTGTTCCACAGATATTTTGGCCTATGTTCTATGTTCTACAGATGTTCTGGCCTCATACACTGTAAGTGACAGGAGACTCATCTCCGTTGGTGCTCCTAAGTCCAGTGCTTCGTTCCCTCATAACCCTTCCAAGGCCCATCCGTGTAGAGCTGGAGAAGTGCTTCCAGCAGGGAACTGTGATGCACAACCACCAACCAAAGTGGTGTATTTTTATCAAAATGTGGATTTCCAGATTATTATTTTTAAACAAATTAAAATGCTGTGTTGTCCTGCCTCCATAGCAGATAAGCAGTGATTCATCTTGGCTCTCTGTTTACTTTTAAATTCACAGAATCATAGAATCACAGAATGGTTTGGTTTGGAAAGGACCTTAAGATCATCCAGTTCCAATCCCCCTGCCATGGGCAGGGACACCTCACACTAAACCACGTCACCCAAGGCTCTGTCCAACCTGGCCTTGAACACAAACAGGGATGGAGCATTCACAGCTTCCCTGGGCAACCCATTCCAGTGCCTCACCACCCTCACAGTAAAGAACTTCTTCCTTATATCCAATCTAAACTTCCCCTCTTTAAGTTTTAACCGGTTACCCGTTGTCCTATCACTACAGTCCCTAATGAAGAGTCCCTCTCCAGCATCCTTGTAGCCCCTTTCAGACACTGGAAGCTGCTCTGAGGTCTCCACGCAGCCTTCTCTTCTCCAGGCTGAACAGACCCAACTTCCTCAGCCTGTCTTCATACAGGAGGTGCTCCAGCCCCTGATCATCCTCGTGGACTCCTCTGGACTTGTTCCAACAGTTCCATGTCCTTTTTATGTTGAGGACACCAGAACTGCACACAAAACTCGCACAAAAATGTTTTCATTTGCTTTGGAAAAAAATGGGTGCTTTAAATAAATCATTCCATGTGCATGTGTTAAGAAGGATCTTTTTGTCAAGTGTGATAGAAAGGAGTGTACAGAGGGACACTGTTCTCCACCTCCCCAAAGCCCTCCTTGGGGGCACCCATGCGCCCACACTTTTCAATCAGTCTGCTGTGTCTCCTGGGGACAATACAAGTGTCCAAGAGCTATGTCTGTTTAACAGATTATTTCACCTCCAAAGTGACGTTTCTTCATAGTGGCTCTGCACTTGTAGCTTTCATGTTTAGCGGGGTAACTACAGTGCATTCTGAAAGCTGAGCGCATGAGATGACAGACCTGCTACAGCATCCTCTTTAATTTTAACCTTGATTAATTCCAGGTCAAACCAGGAAACCTGTGTTCCCAACTGCACCTAGATGGCCTTGTCCACCTCTAAAATGCCAGAGCCTTTGTCTGATCAGCAGAGGATGCTAATGGGTCATTTAGCTTCCAGCAGCATTCTCAGTTCTTCCTAGTGAGAGTTTCAAAGGCTGCAGTTACCATTCCACATGGCTTCTTCATCAGTCCCTTTGCAGAGAGACTCCATTGTTTTGCTCCTTCTAGCACTGCAAAGCCCTATTCACTCTTTTTTGCACTTTATGTAGTCTCTTCCCCTGCCCTTTTTTTCTTGTTTTTAACCAACATTAAGCTAGCATAAAACTCAACCATAAGCAGACTAATACGAGGGTAGGCGAGATGCAGACAAGCTTGCATTCTGGTATCTGGTTCACGTTTTATGACCTTGCCCTGGCTGGTAAGTCAGGATAATGATTCCTGCTCCGTTTCCAACATCTCTTAGTGGATTTACTACTACTGTCCTGCACAGCCATATAGTCTGTTGCAATAGTCTCCCATTAAGTCCTAGTTCTTTCTTTACTTTATATTTCAATAAGGAAAGTGTTCAGTTCTTTGAGTCCTTTTAGTCTCCACCCATAAATCTGTACATGCTGGAGGAACAGTAAAAACAGCAGTAGAGCCCTGCCTGATCCCACAAGCTTTCCTACACACACTGAGGAAGAGCAGCTGTATACCTCAGCTTCTTTTTGTCACTTAGGTGGAAAAATACTGATATATGAGCAAAAGGCAGCAGTTCTCCTCAAGGTACCAATGCACATGCTGCATCAGGAAGAGCTATGCAAGCATCCCTTTACATACAACTTGGTGCAAAGAGGCCCTTATAACCCATTCCCTTTCCTTATCAAAGGAGAAAGATGTTAGCACAGAGGATGTTGGACAGATCGTTCTGTTCATCAGATAGGATCTGCAGACTGTGGTTATTACATAAATATACACCAACAAACAGTACACAAAATAACATTACATAGAACAAACTCTGGCTATTATCCCTTGTTTAGGCTAACAGAATCCGATTGCCAAACTGAGATCATAAATGGTGTCTTAATGCCATCACTGTCAATCTTGAGGGAAGTGGGGAGACAAAATAAACATGCCCCTACATCTTTAGTAATACAAAGGCACCGACAAACAGCGGGAGCACATCAAATCAGAAACATGATCACTCAACAGCTAGGAAATACTAGAGTTTGTGTTCCATGTGTATGCACATATAGGCAGTATTTCGTTCCCCTCCCTCTCAAGCAGAATCTCTGCCTTATTCAATAAATGAGTTATTATTATGCTACATACACCATGAATGTGGGAGTCCACATTCACATGACACCATGCAAACCTTTCACTTACTATAAAAGTTCTAGTTTTTCCCCATGGGAGTTCCATGACAACAGAATTATACAATTAATACTTTCCATCCTTAATAGAAATGCAGAAATGGGTTTATGTCTGTTCTAAACCACAGAACGAGAGACACATGACAACAGCAGAAGTATAGCTGATCTCAAGAGAACTCCAATTCACCAATGTGATTCATGGTGCCATCACTTGAATCCAGGTTAATCTATACCTACATGGAAATGGTAAACCTGTAACGGGATCATTTCTCACTAGGGCAAGTTCCTTACTGCCCTAAAACAGGTATTACTAGGTTTCAGACACAAAATTACTAGTCTCAGAACAGCAGAGCCACAGCCACAAGAAATGTAAGGATCAAAAAAAACCCCAAACACAACAAAAAACCAAACCAGCTATAAAATGAATCATTTATTTTATGACATAATTCTTCCGGGAGCTTTGTGGTTTTACCATTTCCCACACTTCTGACTAATCCACAGACACTTTCAGTCGTCTTTTTCCAGCTCCTTCTCCCTTCAACTGCTGAAGATCTTCCTTTTACACTGTGCATTAATGTTACTCCCTGTTCTCCTTGACTTTCCTGGTCTCCAGCACAGGAAGCTCTGAGGCACTGTGACCTCCTCTCGGTTCCTCCAACCTACACCCATTGTTCTTTGCAGGAGTAAAATAATTTTGCTCAGCATCTCCCACTTGAATCATAGAATCACAGACTGGTTTGGGTTGGAAAGGACCTTAAGATCATCCAGTTCCAACCTCACTGCCATGGGCAGGGCCACCTCACTCTAGACCATGTGAAGACCACTTGTAGCATACTTAGATGCTTGCCAAAAAAAAGACATACTTAGGACTATGGACTCTTCATTAGGATGTGTAGCGATAGGACAAGGGGCGATGGGTTCAAACTGAAACAGGGGAAGTTCAGGTTAGATATAAGGAAGTTCTTTACTGTAAGGGTGGTGAGGCACTGGAATGGGTTGCCCAAGGAAGTGGTAAATGCTCAATCCCTGGCAGTTTTCAAGGCCAGGCTGGACAGAGCCTTGGTTAACATGGTCTAGTGTGAGGTGCTGCTGCCCATGGGAGGGATTTGGAACTGGATGATCCTCAGGTCCTTTTCAACCCAAACCATTCTGTGATTCCATGATTCTTTGACTATTGGCACAAGAGAGGTATCAACATTTGATGCATACTCTTGGTACAAACTGAATTTTGAGGGTCTTGTCTCCAACCTCAAAGTAGTATCAATGAAAAAAAGAGGATATAAGGGGTTTTATTTTCCGACACTTGAAGGTTTTGCCAAACACTCCTAAAGGTCACAAACTGCTTTTTCCAGTTTTTTTTTTTTTCCTACTAAGTTGCAAAGCTCTGTCCACATATAGGAAGCACAGGAATTTAACAAAACTTCCTTAAAAACATGTTCCTTCCGGGGAAACACATTTCCCAAATCTCCACTTTGGAAAACATTTCCTCCCTTCAGCTACCCCTTCAAATGAGTATCAAAATTAAGATATAGAAATCAATGGAACAACTAAAATTTCAGGCTGAATTTTGGGCAAGTTGAAAGCTACCAGGAAGCATTATCTTCTGCTAGAAAATGTATGAGAAATAATTATAAGCAGTGCTATCTGATTTCCTTTTAATTATATGAGCTTATTCTGAAGCTCAGGATGTTGTTGCACTGCTCTGGTTTGATAGCTATTTCCCAACCTGTTGTAAGCCCATTTCCCATAACACCTAGAATTTGTTGATTAAATTGGAGCTAATCTATTTTCATTGTATGTGTTTTCCCAAGATGAAAAGAATGCAGCTTGGGACAAAAACCCCTAATCCTGTAGTAAGACATAATGGCTTTTTGCAGTTATTTTTTGCTAGGCTCTCAGGGTTTTTAGTAAAACGTTAGAGGTACAGATATATCTTAATCCTGACAGAGGCTCTTTAAACACACATGTGAAATAGGAGTGAAAAGCAGGGAAGGAATGAGCAAGGCTACTTAAGGACACAGCTGAGATGCGGTTTATATTGACAGGCAAACTGGACGTGATTGAGCCTGGAAGAAAGCTTTCCCTCTTTGTTTCCTAAAAATAAGTGTGAGTTTTATTTTACAGCCTAGAAGATGTTTATTTCTTGGGGGTGACATGTGAAATATTGCAAGACATTTTCATTATGTCACAACAGATAGTTAAGTAATTACAAACTATTAAAACCCATTAAAGCCCCAGGCCCAGAAAAGCAAGTTTCATCTTGGAATCTCCTAAGCAAATACATTTACACGGAGGAAAGACACGTTTCCTTGCTGTGGATTTGAAAGCTAGTTGGGGCAAAGCATAAATAATAATAGCAGGGGCTTGAGGAAATTATTTTTCCTGTATTTATATAGCATAGGAAAAAACAATGTTAAGCATTTGATTTTTGTAATGAAAAGCAGCATTGTGCTTTCCTACCCCTGATGGATTAGTTACACTGTAAACTGCAAGGCAGGAGGTTAAGATTTCATAAGTGAGTCTATTAAGGAGACAGAAAGTCCTAGAAACAGGCATTTTAATTCAGGCAGGGATTTGTACTAGAACAGCTGCTCTATTCTGGGAATGTCATAGCATACAACGCTGCTTCAGAGTAGAGACATAGCCTGCAACTCCATGGTTTTGGCATTTTCTAGGTCTCCTGCTGGACAAAAGCATTGGGAAGCCTGGTATCATTAGCTAACTTAGTGTCATCAGTACCCCACCTTCTTACTCCCCCTGTCTCCGTTCTTATCCTTTGGACTGGGATAAGGATGATGATAGCAGAGAAAGAGCATCACCTGAGATGGTTAACCCAAGACCCTGTGTCTTTGTTCCTTCATCTTGCAATAACAAATAATATAAGCATTTGACATACCCTGGGCTTTTCAGTTAGGTTGTATGGGCAAGAACCTGCTTCCGAGGGGAGGAGGTCCATTTTTCAGTCACTGTTTCTTAGGTTAAAAAAGGCAGAAAGCTAACCTGTCGTCAGGACCCAAAGACTCATTAAGATGACCCATTTTTACCTACGTGAATGCTTACAGGTATTTTAAACACAGCTTTAAATGATGAGCAAATCATGAAGCATTTTCCAACAGAGCCAGTGTTACAGGAACTTCTGGTAGTACAATTCCGTTCCTTGAGCAAAGAAACCATTGAAGATTTATCTTCTATGGAGATCTATTTCCTGCAAACCCATCCAGCAAATGAAACACCAAAATGATTGAATTTAGAAACCACACAATAACAGCCTCCAGTTATCAGGTCAGGTCCTTTTAAGGGCCTCTGCAGGGATATGAAAACCCACCATGATTAATTTTCAAGTACTGTTTCCTTCATTGTAAGATTAACAAATCTGTTTGACACAAAATGGTACATTTTATATGCAAATCTCTGTAGAGAGAGTTTTGTGACATTAAAGAGGTTCATGCAATTTTGCTCACCCTGCCCTCAGAGGTCACTTGGAATTGCATGAAGGCATTTGTCTGTGCCCTTAATATGCATTTTGAAAGCTAATTTGAGGTCTGCTGGATTGAGAACCCAGGTCCCTAATTACGGTTGGACATGTCCATGCAAAGATGGCATTATGAATCTCACACTACTGTCATTCCAATATACACCAGCAGAAGCTCTGCGGAAGGCTGTGGAGTTCTCATGGGGGACAAAAGGAAATATTGGAATAACGCCGCAGGAAATCAGACCTTGTAGTTGTGTGTTTACCTCCAAGTATTGTGTATTAAGCATACAGCAGGGGAAAAAACACCTTACACTTGCACCAGCGTTTTCATCATTATGAGTTTTGGTTTATATTCCATTTACATTGATAAGGCGCTTCAGTCATACACAATTCTCTCTGATGAGAGCATAAACACACTTTGTTATTGCAGTGGAAGTGAGGAATATGACCTTTAACGTGTGTACAAATTAAAACGCACTGACCAAATTTGATGACCTTTATGGTAAAGCTTCCTTATAGAGTAACAATGAATTTGCCATCAAATATCACTGCTTCTGCAGACGCGCTAGAAAAGGCCAGTAATATCATTAAGCACTTTTAGTGTTTTTAAATGAGAACGAAGCAGACAAGCTGCATCTGAGTAAAACCCACAAGATATAAGAGCAACAGAAAAGGGCCATCCCTCACCACCAAGGAAATAGTACTTTGCTTATCACATTGTTTGTGTGCCTTTGCTTCCCCATCATTTGGACTGATTTCAAACTTTCCCTTATAGATGCTCTATGTATTTGCCACATCCAACTAATTCTATGCAGCCATCCCATTCCCCATAAATCGTTTCCTCATTCCTTTCTTATTCATTTATCTTCTTTGCATGCACCCCAGCTGAAGCCAACTGCTACCAATCGGTATGATTCCTCAGAACACACTATTGTAAGACTATTTTCTGTTGCATAGCTATTTAGAAACTGATAACCATTCAGGATTACATAGAATCATAGAATGGTTTGTGTTGGAAAGGACCTTAGGATCACCTAGTTCCAATCCCCTGCCACAGCCAGGGATGCCTCAAACTGGACCATGTTGCCCAAGACTCCATCTAACCTGGCCTCGAACACCACCGGGGATGGAGCATTCACCACTTCTCTGGGCAACCTGTTCCAGTGCCTCAGCACCCTCACAGTAAAGAACTTCTTCCTTATATCCAACCTTAACTTCTCCTGTTTAAGTTTGAATCCATCACCCCTTGTCCTATCACTACAGTCCCTGATGAAGAGTCCTTCTCCAGCATCCTTGCTGAAGACATTTCCTATGCCTGCAGTTGACCTCAAGTTATTTAATCTAAATGAAAATACTACAGCTATATTGAAGAATAAAACTATTGAAAAGTTGAAAGTATTCCATGCTGAAAAAGGTAATGCAAACCCTTTCTCTAGTGAGAAAGATGGAGAATGCAAGGAGGGAGAGGGAGAAAGGTGTTTGTCCCATCAGTGAGGGTGCTCATTTTAGCGTTTCTAGGAGATTTGGTTCAGCTTGGGAAAGAGATGACTTGTCTCAACCCCTGGTTCATGTACACTCAAGACCAGGTTGGACAGAGTCTTGGGTGACATGATCTAGTGTGAGGTGTCCCTGCCCACGGCAGGGGGTTGGAACTATGACTTTAAACTCCTTTCAAACCCAAACCATTCTATGACTAGTTCAAAATCCAAGCTGATTTTCACCATCTGCAACAGGATGAGGATAGAAGCACAATGTTTTCCGTGCTGGTTTGCCTAGAAGCTGACAGGGGCTGACGTTAAGCCTGTACGCATGGATTTAATTGCTGCATTTTCTAATTTCTGAATGCTTGAATTAGCAATCCTAATACTCCTTTAATATACTTGGGTTTTTAATGGCTGAGACATCATTTGTAATAACACATGATAATGGCTTACATTTCTATCATGTCTTTCAAGGCAGCAGACCTCCGACGTGATTTACAAATTCACTATAAAGAGGATTATTTTCTTTCCCCAGCGCTGGAATGAAGCCACCTACCTCTGGCAGCTGTTTAAATTCTACATAGCAAAGCTAGGCAGCAGCCTAAAGCAGGTAATGACTATTGTGTGTACCCAAAACACCACAGAGCCTACATGTTCTCAAAACAGAATTTGCCCAAGGTAGAAAAGCAAATGCCCTTATGCTTCTGCAGAAACCACCTTGAGACGTGTAACAGCCCCACACAGAGACTTAACTCCCCCAACAATTCAAACCCAGAAACACAGTTGCAAGGGAGCAGAGAGAGAATGATTCAACCACATTAAGGCAGCGCTGTGCTCAGAGAAAGGCTTCTTGCTGAGACCTGTTTATTAGTTAGGTTATATTATCTTATGAATAGGACTACTTGGCTGGATTGGCAATCACAGGCTTTGAGTCACCCTCCTGCTGATCTCAACCCTCTGAGTCCAGTTCAAACACCTTTCAACCCAACTCCCTTATCTAGTCTTACGTGATCAGTTTTTCTGTGAGGGAGTTCTAGGAGCCAATGTAGAAAGCCTTAACTGTAGAACCAGCTGAGGAAAAATACTTGGGTTCCCTAAATTGTCTCGTTTTGCCAACAATGACTAGATCAAACTTTGCACAAGCTTCTAAGGACCACAGCCAAAGAAAGTATATAGTCTGGCTCAATTCCATTAGTGTTAATGGAACTACTTCAGTGTACCCTTATGAGATTCTGATCCAAAGGAGTTAATACTTCCTACTTAGCACCACATGGATAGCTATATGCAACTTTTGTAGTTAAAAAAGGCTATTAAAAATAAAATGCTTGGTAAACAGGTGGAGCATCAGCCATGAAGGATCTTCAGACCATCCTCAAACACGTGCAAGTGTCAGATGAAGAAAACAAAGGCACTTCTGGCCTTGTAAAAAAATAATGTAATATTGTTCACATTGAGACTGAAAGAAAGGATTTTCTGTATTCAAAGCACAGTGTTCTTGAACTAAGACTTGCCTTCAACCCTCAGCAGCAATTAAGACAAATTGCCCTCAGGGTAAGTCTACAAGCACCAGAGACAAAGGGAAGGTACAGGCTGGTCTGATTCTATCACCAGAAAGCATCTGTACATATAAACAACAGTCGGCACATTCCTGATCCATGAAGAAGCTTTTCCCAACCTTATGAATTGTAAGTAAAACCAAGTTTTGGAAGGGGTTCCAGGAAGTAGTGTCCCATCAACATTCCAGAAAGTCAAGTGTTAGGAGCTGATGAATCTTCAAGTGAAAATGTCACAGAACCATAACGGGCAGTATTTTGTGCTGTGTTTTCATTAAGCAATTGATACGATTGGAAAAAAAATCAACCCCAAAAGCAGAAAAGACTTGTGTTACTCCTAAAATCATAGAATAGTTAGGGTTAGAAAGGACCCTAAGATCTTAATTTCAAAGTCTGCCTGATCTTTACTGTGATCATTGATTTAATATAGGGCATTACTTATGAACTTTGCTCACCAGTATCTCTAGACCATAGAATCATAGAATAGTTAGGGTTGGAAAGGACCTTGATCATCTAGTTCCAACCCCCTGCCATGGGCAGGGACACCTCAAATTAAACCATGCCAACCAAGCCTCTGCCCATCCTGGCCTTGAACACTCCCAGGGATGGAGCATTCACAACTTCCCTGGGCAACCCACTCCAGTGCCTCACCACCCTCACAGTAAAGAACTCCTTCCTTATATCCAATCTAAACTTCTTCTGTTTGAGTTTGAACCCACTACCCCTTGCCCTATCACTACAGTCCCTAATGAAGAGGTCCCCCCCTGCATCCTTATAGGCCCCCTTCAGATACTGGAAGGCTGCTGTGAGGTCTTTATGCAGCCTTCTCTTCTCCAGACCATCATTAACATCAGTCCTATTGCAGTAGTATCTCTACTACTCCTAAAACACTACCATCATTAGCAAGTCAAGCAGTGATTCACAGGCAGAAACTATTGTGTGTTACATCACAGTGCTGTAAAGCAGAGCTGACTTCTACTGCACTGAACATTAAATGGATCTCTAAACATGGTAAATAGGGTTTTTCTGGTACTGAAGTCAAAACAGTGTAGAGAAAAAAAGCACATGTTCCAATAACAAGATTAACAAAATGTTCCTTAAAAAAGAAACCCCAAGAGGATGACCATGTTTTGTAACCAAGAATACTATTAAAGCTCCTGATTTTTCCTCCCAAGCATGCTATTTTTCACCAGTTTACAGGCATCCACCATGTCACTGCTGCTCCTTTGCAGACTACTCTGGAACAAAGTGCTAAGTAGCAGTGGGTAAATTAAACTGAGACCAGGCATGAAAATCTTACTTGTGAAAAGTAACAAATTGTGTGTTAGGAGCTCAAGGAATGCACACCTCCACACTTTGCCTAAGACAGCATAGATACACGGGCAGACTGAAAGCTATTTTACAGCTTCTTAACCCCATATAGATCTATATGGGTCTTCACATACTTAACATATATCTCATAGAGACAAGCTGAATCTTTAACTGCCAAATCAGCAACATTAAAGGACAAAGGATATTTCCTTTTTATTACTTACTAGTGCCTGTCACAAGAATAATAGAATCACAGAAAGGGCTGGGTTGGAAAGGACCTGAAGATCATCCAGTTCCAACACCCTTGCCATGGACCTTGCCTCACACTAGACCATGCCACCCAAGGTTCTGTCCAACCTGGCCTCGAACACTGCCAGGGATGGAGCATTCACCACTTCTTTGGGCAAAGAAGAGGTGAATAAAGTCACATCTAATGTAATACTAGTGAAACTAAGAAGAAATAGCAGTGCCTCCATATCATTTGATAAATGGGACAGAGTTAAATCTGAGGCAGCATGATTTTCCGTAGAAGCCATGAAGAATTGGTTAGGCTATCAACATTTCTGATCGCAACGTTTGTTTAAACCCAAACAAGCTCTCCAAGGTCTGAATAGTATTATTACTCTCTGTGATTGTTTATTTTCACATTGGCCTATGAGCTTTCAGTTTTCTGGATTAAATGCACAAATGGCACAATGTAGCCCAAGTCGATGCCGCACTTCTGCCTCTATAAGAAAGCCCAAAGTAATGGAAAGGTTTGCATGAAACAGTATTCTGCTGAGGTTCTCTGCACAGTTTTGCAGATGGAGATTCAGGGAAAGTCAAACAAAGAGCAAAGTTCAGGACTCATAAGAACACCATTCAAATATAAAGACCATCAAAAAAGATACAAAATAGTAAGCAATGCAGAAACTTGTACAGATAGATATAGTGCCTTTGCCTCCTTTTCTCATTAAACTGTAATGTGATCTTTCATAGGTCATTTAACTTCTTTGTTGCTTAATTTCCTCTTTTACAAGATTAGGGAGAATAGAATCATGGAACAGTTTGGGTTGGGAAGGATTTTAAGATCATCCAGTTCCAATGCCCTCACACTAGACCATGGCACCCAAGGCTCTGTCCAACCTGGCTTTGAACAATGCCAGGGATGGAGCATTTACCAGTTTTATGGGCAGCCTGTTCCAGCGCCTCACTATCCTCACAGTAAAGAACTTCTTCCTTATATCTAACCTGAACTTCCCCTAAAGTTACTTCATTAAAGCAGATGTTACTTCACTGAAGAAAAAAAATACGGATGCCCGATGATGGATCTCATTATTTGCTAAGATCAACACTTAAGCACTTGGGTTTTTTTAAGTATCCATTTTGTATGTGGATGGGATTTTCTTTGGTTTTAAGTAAACCAGTTCAGCCATTTCTAAGATTAAATGCTTTACCATCTTCCTGGATGCTAGCACTTTAATTATGTAGTCACACAATAGAGTTGTGGGTATGTCATCAGAAGAATGACATGTAGTCCCTTCCTTCATCCCTAAAACCACAATATGGAGCGCTCTGCAACATTATTCTTACATACATTTCCTAAACTGTAGTTTACTCTGAGCTAAGCTAAAGTGAACAATGCCTGATATGAAAACTGACAATCATCACAGCTCTACACATTTTACTGTTCATCAGTTCCTGGCAATAACGCAGTATTCAGAAGCCTGCTGCATTATTCACTGCCATCAAAACAGCGTTTCCTGCATCTATACCAAAATCCTTGTGTATATACAAATTGTAATGGATTCGGAATAAAAGGGATCATTATTACAAACAATGGATTATCAGCACTACTTCACAAATGGCTTCGGAGCCTGACCCTGCCGGTCAGAATCGTAACCCCCAGCTCTAGGCACAGTCTAGGCAGCACTGCCAAGACAGGGATGTTTATGTGAAGTATGTAGTAATAATTTGACTGTGATAGACAACATAATAGAGCTCTGTGAATGTCACAAAGCACAGTGCCAACAGTCAAGCCTATTGAGCATATCCATTACTAGCAGCAATGAGAGGACGATCTGCAAAGGAAAGAATTAAATGAAATTATGAGTCTTTAAGGGCAAAAACAAAAATAGCTTTAATGCTCAAGTTTTATCTCATCACAAGGATGAAAGGGGAAGAAAACAATAAAATCTATTAAAGCCAAACTATCTTTGTATGTATATGTTTGATGTTTGTCACAGTGTCATAGCAGCCTTCCAGTATCTGAAGGGGGCCTATAGGGATGCTGCGGAGGAACTACTCATAAGGGACTGTAGTGACAGGACAAGGGGTAACGGGTTCAAACTTAAACAGGAGAAGTTTAGACTGGATATAAGGAAGAAGTTCTTTACTGTGAGGGTGGTGAGGCACTGGAATGGGTTGCCCAGGGAGGTTGTGAATGCTGCATCCCTGGTGGTGTTCAAGGCCAGGTTGGGCAGAGCCTTGGGTGACATGGTTTAGTGTGAGGTGTCCCTGCCCATGGCAGGGGGTCGGAACTGGATGATCTTAAGGTCCTTTCCAACCCAACCTATTCTATGATTCTATGACAATGTGCAGCCAGTTTGCAAGATTCATGTTAGAAAGCACATCTATCCCATGCATTTATGATGTGTAAGGGAAAAAAACCAAACACTTGTAAACATTTCCTCCAATGAAAAAGACAGCAGAGAGGTGGTAAAACCAGGGGCATTTAGCCAAAAGACAACATGTAATTGAACTATACCTAACCTAAACTGGCAATTAAGCTAAGTTCATAAAGCTTTTATGTAGTTCAGTTTGTTATGATACGGCTTTCTTAAAGATACACCGGGTAGTTCTCGAAGCTGCCGAGAAGGTGAGGATATAAATCAGTTTCCAGGACAAGGCTTATCCACAAATCCTCCTAAACTCACCTACAAATCCTCCCAAACTCCTAAAACCTGAACTGAACGACTGGTTTGAAGCTCTTAGAAAGTTTCTAAAGTAGAGCACTTCCACCTCAACTGAAACCCATGGAGGTTTTGCACTGCTGCTATTTGGAGAACAATTCAAAGATGTCTCCAGAGAGGTTCCGCTTGTGGAATCTTCTGAGGCGGACGCTGAAGAAACCAGATATATTTGAAGGCTCTGCTGAAGCGAAGGGAACCTCTGAACTTGTCAAGCTTGCCAGGCTTTTTATACATGCTGCTGATCAAAGGTTTTAGCCCTCCATTCCTTTTCTCCTGGCAGCTGTGACAAGAGCTTAAATAGTTGAGCTCTACATGGGCAAAAAACCATATAGATATCCATGTGGGTGTGTATATATTTCCCCCTTTCTGCTTGTCAAAGTCTCTGTACTTAACATATTAATATACTGAGTTTAACTTTTTAATGCTAGCTCCTTTAAGCCATTAGAGCTCCTTTCTTCATTATAATCCTCTTATTTGGTAATCAGTCCGAGTCTGCCTGTATATTCTAAGAACATTGCAAAGTTTGGGGTGGAGATCAAGGAAAGTTTTTCTCTTGCTCTACTTCACCAACTCCAACTTATTATTATTCAGTAGTTCGGTGTGACACTTAGGTTACAGTCTTTTCATTGCACTTCTCTGTTTCTTGTGTTGCCCTTTATGAAGAGAAATGTTACTTTTACATGCATCATGGCTATTGAAAGTTGATCAGCGGAGAGCTAGAGGAATTAAAGTAGATACGGCAAAGATTATAATAGATACTGTAATGTGCTTCAACTGGAAGAACCACCAACAGACCCTTCTCTTGAGTGAGTCACTCCTAAAATTGGTCATAATGCATTTCTTAATACTCTTAATTATTTGACATTCAAGACTGTCTTTGCACAAGAGATCTGAGAACATGAACTAATCTCAGTACACCAGGCAGCTATTACAGCACGAGAAACAAACTTCCAGTCACCTCTGACTCAGGTTTCTATTTCTAAAGATAAATATATCTACCCTTCACCATTACCAGCCTTCCTGCTGTTCATTATATGTACTTTAAAAGGCAGAGACATCATTAATGCAGGCAACATCATATCTCAGTTCGAATGCATCAAAGAAAAGTCCTCATAATCCCTTTGCATCTCAGCTATGGGGCAGAGTAAAACTCACTGAAGCAATGGGCAACAACAGACTCTCAGGAGAAGTTTAACAGTTCTGTTATTTCCTCTGTGATCTTGGAAACCCTACTTAAAGAGAACTTCATTATCCACTTACAGCAAAAAGCTGTAGACAGCAAGCTGCTTATCCTTCATTCTCAAAACTAATGTTCAGTGGGGCAGGGGAGAGAAAGATGAAGAAAAGCAGTTGGCATAAGGGCAGTCCCACATCAACTAATCTCCGCAGCAAATTAATTAAACAATTACATTAGCCAAGCAGTCACTTCTGACATGGCAGAGCTGACATTAATTGTGCCACAATCAAGATAGTAATTCAGGTTAATTGGATTTCCACTGTCAGCAGCTATCAGCTTGTTTCAATATGCTGCTGTCATTTAAGAATAATTAATCATGGATGACTTTATTGCATGGCACGGGTTGACAGCTGATGGTGTGGGGACGCTTGACAAAGTTGGTGGCTGCTGCAGGCCTACTGAATAGGAAAGCTGGTTTCCTTTGTGGAGCTTATTCTATCGACATATTGAGGCACAAAAACGTGCTTCATAAAGTGTTGACGCAGTGATATTTGCTGACTCTTGCACACATAGAATCATAGAATGGTTTGGGTTGGAAAGGACCTTAAGATCATCCAGTTCCAAACCCCTGCTGTGGGAAGGGATGCATCACATTAGACCATGTCAGCCAAGGCTCCTGCAGAGAGAAAAAGAGTAGACTGGAGAAAGAAACAGCCATTCCCATTGAAACAGCACTGCAAAAGGTCAGAGGGACGTGCATGTTCCACTACAGCCTTCAGGCACACACTTATTGTTTGGCTATTGCTACAGCAACAAAGGCTTCGATAATACAACAGTTCACATGCTGCAAGAGCTGAAATGCCAAGCTCGAGCTAGTGTTATTTGCTTTTCTCCATTCATAATAGGCCATTACTTTGGTTAACATCTGATAATATAATTTATTCATTATTGCCAGAATGTCTGCAAAAATGTCAAGGAACTTACGAAGCCAAGTGTTTATTTATTAATAACTTGGGAAAAAAAAAAAGAAAAAGGTGAAGAAACTGTTGTGGGGAAGTGGGGGATAAAGCTAAAAACTAAAGTATAAGATTAAAATAACGTAGAGTGCTCCATAAGGAGTAGCTGGAATGGATTATATTCCTTAAAAACAAAAGGCAATTTAAACTTCAGGAAAGAAAAGGCTTAACACCAAGCTCAGACTGTGTAATTATTCCCCAGGGGGGGGAAATACGCATATATATTTAAAATTTAAGTACAATTTTAGATTGTTCATGACAGAGTGCTAAGAAAAAATGCATCAGAAGTGGCAACACTACTTTTGATAGGTGGACAGAGAAAAGGTTTTATCAGGAATATGATGAATTTATTGTGCAACAACAAGGAACCAGTTCTAGATGGATGGAGTACAAAGAATCATAGGGCTGTGAAGGACCTTAAGATCATCGAGTTCCAACCCCCTGCCATGGGCAGGGACACCTCACACTAAACCATGGCACCCAAGGCTCTGTCCAACCTGGCCTTGAACACTGCCAGGGATGGAGCACTTACCACTTTTATGGGCAGCCTGTTCCAGCGCCTCACCATCCTCACAGTAAAGAACTTCTTCCTTATATCTAACCTGAACTTCCCCTGTTTAAGTTTATAAAGGAAAATTAGACACCATGGCTGATGAGTTTGTCTCCTTCCTTTTTCAGCAAAATACTGGACAGAAGACTAGTTTGTGCACTACTTAAACAACAGCACAAATTGAAGATACTTTCTTGCTGTCAGTCAGAGAAGCCCTATTTGGGATAAAGCATCCATTAACCAAAGCAGGAGAGAGGATGCCATTTATTATGACCTCTCTTCAGAGTAGGTCTGGCAGTGCTGTAGATAGAAGTGAACAGCACACATGAAGTTCTTGCCCTATGGGGGTTTCAATTTAGTAATCTCTAGCTTTTCACCTTCAATTATAATCAAGACCCAGCTGCATCTTTTGTCTTATTTTACTAGGAAAGCCGTGTTTTTAGAACACGCTTCTCAGTTAGGATGCAAGTATAGCAGTCAATTTGAAACTAGAAGAATCCTTGCTGAAATCCAATCCAATCTGCTCAATAGGCAAAACCATCTAAATGCATAGCTTTATTGGTTTTAGTATCCCTGATTCAAACTGAGTCTAACCATGCAGTAGGTGGTTTCTGTTTTAAAGAGGACTGAGAGAATGTCATTGACTGTTCTGTATTGTTCACTGTTTCTTCTTAAATCCACAATCCTGCTAAATCTTATCATATTCCTTATTAAATTGTGGGTGTAAATTAGTCCTATAACCAGGGAGTCCCCAAATAAATAGCCAAAATGCTGCTCTACAAAGGTACATTACAAACAGTTTATGCTTATCAGATTGTCTCTGTGATCTCTGCTGACAGATACAAATTGAACCTGAAACTGCATGTTTTTCACATCTTTTTCCCTTCCTTTCCATATCCTCTTAAAGTATGACTGACATGCCCTGTCATTAGCCTTCTAAATTGCATGGAAGTGGGTATTCTGTTTGACTGCCCCCTTCCTTTCCTCCCAAGAGCTCTAAACATTGCCAAATTCAATCGCCCATCTGAGAGAGGAATAGAAGTCTCTCAAGTACTTATGTTCTCAGAATACTTGATGCCTTGTAGAGAATCACAGAATAGTTTGGAAAGGAAAGGACCTGAACACCATCCAGTTCCAACCCCTGCTACAGGCAGGGACCCCTCGCACTAGACCATGTCACACAAGGCTCTGCCCAACCTGGCCTTGAACACTGCCAGGGATGGAGCATTTGCCACTTCTTTGGGCAGACTGTGCCAGGGCCTCAGCACCCTCACAGTAAAGAACTTCTTCCTTATATCTAACCTGAACTTCCCCTGTTGTAGTTTGAACCCATTTCCCCTTGTCCTATCGCTACAGTCCCTAGCGAAGAGTCCATCCCCAGCATCCTTTTAGGCCTCCTTCAGAGAAGACTCTTCCTTGGTTTGGCAGCAGTTAACAGGTCAAACAGCAAATAGTGCAAATTCTGGAAGCACTTTTTTTCAGATAATGTAGAGTGGGGTTTAAGCAAAAGGGAGGGATGTGAGAAAAAGGAGAAATGAAGGGTGACAACAGCCACAGCTGGCAGCAAACGAGACATTATTAATTGTGCTGCTTGCAGAAAAACTTGGTTTTCAGTCCAAGAAAGTGCTGCTGTGATGCAGTGTGAAATGTAATTACCTATTAGCCATGAAAACCATTGCCTGGCCATAAGGCTTAGTAGGCTGCAATGGCAATATTTGAGGAACAGCATGAAGCAGGCAGAGATATGATGGAATAATAATTCATTTTTTACTCTTCTATTCTCTTTCTAATGCAAAGGCCCCCTTTGCATCTGGTCTTAGATAACTTCTCTAACCAGGAAATATGCAATAAAGCAGAAAATAGAAGCTCTGCCTCTCAATCAAGCAGACAGAACATTATATGAGGTTCTGGTGACAGCAAACACTGCTACCAGCCTTTTAGATGTAAGCTGGCCAAAGACTGAACTGATCATGCATACTGGACTATAATCCCATCTCCAGACATAACTGTGTCCCTGCCCATGGCAGGGGGTTGGAACTGGATGATCTTAAGGGCCTTTCCAACCCAAACCATTCTGTGATTCTGTGTTTCTATAATTAAGTTAAAGACAGTGGAAGCAAAGGTTTTGCTCTTGAATGAAGTATTTTCTTCTCCATAGTCATAATCCACCATCCTTGATGAGCTTTTAAGTTACCAAATGCATTTGAAGGAAGAAAAGACTAAGCAAACAGATGAGTTCAATTCCACTTATCACGGGAGCCATGGGAGTCTGCTCCAGCAATGCCAGAGCAAAGCTAATGGTGACTGGATGTAAAGCATGCTCAATGGAGTTGTAACATCTTGGACTGCTGTTGCCTTTGAACTGTCCACTAACATCTGATCTCCCATGCTTCAAGGAACTCGTAGGCTATGCCAATATTATAAAGGGCCGTCAACTTTGAAAACACTCATTGACTCTGGTGCCAAGAGGTGGGAATAAGAAATCCCCAGTATATGGAGCTGTGTCTCCAATGCCATTCTGGGCATTAATCCATGCACCTTGCTCCTTGCTGAATTTTATCTTTTTCTTATTGTTTTCATGCAAAGATTTTTGAACTATTTTCATTTTCTCTTTAAATAAGGCTCAGAAGACGATCCAGATGGCAGGCAGGTGAATGGAGTGTTGTTATTTTTTCATCTTAGAAAGATACACAGATGATAGGTCCAAGATGGAAAAAACACCCATATCTTTTGCTCCACCTGTTCAATGGAACAGAAATTGTATTAACAGATTGGGGGAAAATTCTCATTATTTGTTTGTTTCACACTCCATGAGGATGGAACATTTATTTTCTTTATAACTGTCTGCATTTGCAGCTTAATCCTTCAGAGCACATTGCTAACAGATCACAGAGACCTCAGAGCTTGAGGAAGACAATAGCATAAAAAACCAAGGTGTTCCTCCTTAGATGCTTATGTGGAATCACAGAATGGTTTGGATGGAAAGGACCTGAAGATCATCCAGTTCCAACCTACTGCCATGGGCAGGGACACCTCACACTAGATCATGTCACCCAAGGCTCTGTCCAGCCTGGCCTTGAACACAAACAGGGATGGAGCATTCACAGCTTCCCTGGGCAGCCCATTCCAGTGCCTCAGCACCCTCACAGTAAAGAACTTCTTCCTTATATCTAACCTGAACTGCCCCTCTTTCAGTTTGAACCCATCACCCCTTTTCCTGTCACTACAGTCCCTGATGAAGAGTCCCTCTCCAGCATTCTTATAGGCCCCTTTCAGACACTGGAAGCTGCTCTGAGGTCTCCACACAGCCTTCTGCTCTCCAGGCTGAACAGCCCCTGTGTTCTCTGCCTGTCTCCATACAGGAGGTGCTCCAGCCCCTGATCATTCTTGTGGCCTCATCTAGACTTGGTCCAACAGCTCCATGTCCTTCTTATGGGGAGGACACCAGAACTGCACACTGCTCCAGGTGAGGTCTCACGAGAGCAGAGTAGAGGGGCAGGATCACCTCCTCTGAACTGCTGGTCACGCTCCTTTTGATGCAGCCAACGACATGGGATATTATTTGATGTAAAATCCTTCTTAAAAAAAATGTAAATGTATCACTCGTATTTACAGGTTCCTAGTACTTGGGTGCTACTATATACTGAAAAGAGAAAATCGTGATCATCCTTTTAACCTGTTGTTGGAACAGCTACTTACAAGAAGTGGAGGTGAGTAAGGATCTGGTACCTACCTAGCATCTTCTGAAGTGAGCTTCACTCAAATTCACAGCCTACATACTCAGCCTGTAAAATACCTGCACATGGAGCCTTTCTGGATACATCAGACTATGCTGTTTAAACCAATGGAACTGAAATAATTACTGTATTTCTATAATTAGTTCTGTTGTTCTCATTAGCTGGAATCAGGTGTTGATCTGTTGATTGTCATCTTGTAACTGCCAGGAATCAATAAATGAGTGTATGCTGCAGTGGTAAAAGACAAATGAGAAACTATAGGTATTTGTAAAGAAAGTTTCTCTTCTTCTTAAACCTCTCATTTTGCTTTTCTTTATTTCTCCTTGCAGTAGATGATTCAAGTCTTCAGACTGGTACAAGCTCCAAAAATCCAAGTCTTCCAAAGGAAATAAACCCAACACTTTAATATAGGCAACACCATTTCCAATTACCTATCATCTCCTACCTCAGCTTGGGGTAGCATTGCGATAGAATTTCACATTGAAGGAGAGATGTTCTGAGCCTGTGGCTTAATCAGTGCTTAATCTTCACCCTCACAGTCAACAAAGATGCTGATACTATTCTTAACCAGATTTCTCTGGTTAAGGAACTGTCTTGACCTCTTGTTTATGTCTAACTTTGCCCCAGCAGCTCAGCTAAAATGATTCAGGACATGACAGCTGTAAGGCAGTACTGAATTTTGCAGTGCATCTTAATGTGTGACACAAAGTCCTGTCAATGAAAGGCCAGAGACAAGTCAGAGGTCCAATACCAGGATGAACACATACTGTTGTGCATTTGTTATGCACGTGTAGACATTTCTGCTACAGAGATTTACAGTACTGCAACTTGGTGGGTGCTGAGCCCCTTCATTGGAAGATGAGGGGATAGCCTGTGAAGAGAGGAGGCCAATGGATTTAATCTCTATCTGTCAGAGCTGGAACCACATTTTGGGATTTCTACCCCTCATCCCTCCCAGAAAGTCAGTGTTTGGCCTTGCAGACATCCCCTGGTTTCATTGTGCCTTTGTGGTTTGACTTGTAAAGCACATGCAGAGGAAATCCAATCTTTTCTCGTTGTCTGGCCAACTGTGCTCCAAATGCAAGGAGAGAATGTGCAAAAGGCAGATATGCTGCAAGGTCTAACTCTACGGTCCTGAACTGATCAACCTGACACGACAAAGAATCCCTTCAACTTGCTTGCATGTTTCTGCTGGATGTCCAGAAAACAACCAAAAGAAACTAAAAATTCTTATAGTTAAAACCATGTTCCATAGTGAAATTATGGAATTCTTTTCAGACGACCAGAAACAAACCATTTCTGATGCTATGCACTTGCTAATTTAACGAGGCTCAAGAAGGTGAGACGGGTGGAGAAGGGGACATGAAGATCTCTTTGTCAAAGACAACATTTCAAAGGATTATTAATAATTCAGAATTTAAGGATTATTTCTGAGCCATCATTGCAGAGTAATGCAGAGTTTTGGATGTGCAGTGCCCAGGAGCAGATGCAGTGGTAGGGATTTGTTTGAAGTATCGACAGAAAACCGAGACAACGAAGTTACTCCTTAAGCACCTGCCTGTTGGTGGGAGAGAAAACCAGAATCTATGTTGTGAAGGGAACATAGATTAAGGAATGTGATTAAGGTTGCAGGGAGCTACTAATAATGCATAAAAATTACAGCTGCTACGTTTTATGTCAAGCTAGTGTAGCCTAAATAAAATGACTTAGTTGTACTTAATTATAACAGATATAGATGAATTCCTTACTGGATTGGAAATCTGTAGTTTCCAAGGGATGAGTGATCATGATCTGATTACATTCAATACGAAAACTGGAATCCATTTTCAATCACTAACATTTTATGTATATAACTGGTGCCTCAGAAGGGCACATCTCCCAAAACTGAGAAAGTTCACAGAAAAAATCACAGCAGTAAGCGTGTAAATAGAAAAATGAGAAAGGAAATGGAGAGAACATAAAACAGCAGCCTACAAACTAGCCAGCATGTCTTGATCTTGCAACCAAACCATGAGGAGTTTTAGTTAAAACTTCATCCCGATTCAGTGATGAAGTTCAGGCATCATTTAGAAATCTAAGGAGTTATACTGTGAATGGGGGATGAATTCCCCCTGTAATCCTCTAATTTGATATCCAGAAGACTCTACGTGTCCCTACGGTGGTAATCACAGCTCTTACAATGATATCGCCAATGGCATACCCATAGACCTGGATCCCCATAAGGGACACCCAAACCACACCTTAATCAGCAATATCCCCAAGCCTCAGTGATGATAGATGCTGACAGACAGGTTGATTAAATATGTGTCACTTCCTTAAGAGGTGACGCTTAAAAGAATAAATGCAATATAAATAGACAGACTTTAATGTCAGCTACTCCCTGAGGTTGGAACTAGATGATCTTAAGGTCCTTTCCAACCCTAACATATTTGGATAGTGAAGGATATTGTGCTCCTATCCCTTGACAGATTACATTAGGAATACAGAAGGATTCTAAACAACTTCTGCAATCTTTCATGAGCAAGCCTGGACAGTCTGTTCCCAAGGGCACCTAAAGACAGAGCCAAGTAGACCTGTCCCAATAGTGAGTTGAAAGTTAATAAATCCTGTGATACAGGGGAAATTCCACAATACTGGATGAATGTTTATATTACTTAAAGACACACTAGAGGTAATTGCAAAGTGCTGCTTGACCTTAAAAGAATACAACACAGGACTCAACTGAGAATGAATTAAAGTATTGGGCTGGACCCAGTACCACCTAATTAATTTATTTATTAATCTTTAACATTAAATTTGAGCTAATTCAAACTGAAATTTGAATTTAAATTCAAATCCAATTTGAATTATTGGATTGTACTCTGAAAAGTCGGATAACTGATTGCTGAAGGTGACTGTGAAGATCCAATTGTCAAGTATGTTTGACTTCCACAGCCCATAACACTCTGTTGGAAAATACTGTGAGATTTCTATGAAACACAATTTCCATTTCAAATGAAGAAACTTGCATATTTCCAGTACAGATATCACTAAGGAATCAAGTTCAAGAAAAGCAGTGAAAATCTGGGCTCGTCAATAACCCTTCATGATCCATTTCCTCGACATGGTCATATTGACAAAGCTTTACGATTCTTCATGCTGTTGTTGAGAAGAACACTGAATGGAACACACTCCTGTTTCTCAGGAACAGCCACTAGATCCTACATTTCTGGTCTTTGTACCTGTGATCTGAAGTGTGCCAATAAACACAAGGCAATAAACATAGTAAGACACTTTCCAAACAAAGGCATTTCAGTGTAGGTACATGTCAACCCAAATACCTGGGATTGGTGAATATATATACTAGAAATGGGAAACTATATTTTAATAACTAGAAAGTGTAGAGGACTTAAGAGTCAAAGCAGATAAACGGCTCCGCATGAGCTATTGGGCAAATCCTATGGCCACACGTCTGAGGCAAACCTTGGCCATACTCTGTTGCAACTAAGAGTGGAAGGAGACTTCATGACTGTGTGTGACATTGAGGAGATTGGTACTAAAATAGTCCTCATACTCTAAAATGGATGCTACGAAACACAATATGGATCAGTAAAGAAAAGTGATTTAAGGGTTGTAAAACTGCCTTTCAGTGACAGAAAGTTATAATCTGTAAATACTTGCAGGGAGAGGAAAAAAAGTGCCATCTATTAAAATGCTCTTCAACTTGATGGAAAGGACTTCAAAAGAGTGTGTGGATGGAAAAAGACATCAGTCACATTCTAATTAGAAACAAGGTACAGTGCTTGTGAGCTTGGTTAACCACTGGAACAAATGGTGTAATTCCAGAGTCTGGTCTGCTAGTTAAGCCTGAACACTTGAGGGTAATAGATGCTTTTACAAAACACAGTTATGAGACTCCATGGGCGAATAATTGAGCTGATATATAAGCAATGAGACAGATCATCTAATTAGTTATGAAAACTGATGCATTATCAATGCCGTATACAAAATTCTGTGGAGTTTTGGAAGCATAGGTTTCATCACTTTAACTCAAAGAAGGGAAAAAGAGAGCATTTGCGGAAGCAGGGTTGTGTGCTTGTGCAAAGTGAAGAAATGTGGATTGCCCACATGTTGCGCCTGAACATTAGCTGCGACATTTCCAAACAGACTTACCAAAACTGCAAATATATTCTATGTAAATTTATTCATAAAACATGTAATTTGAGATAAAACTATTTATTTATATTTAGATTACATTTCAGATAAAGTAAGCTAGAAACATGAAATTTAGAGAATGTGAAGTGTATTTATTTCTTAAGTGGTGCTGTCTACAACACTAGGATGTGCTGCACTGGGGAGAGACGCCAAAACCATGTAGATGTGAGGGGACCATATAGCTCTCTACAACTACCTAAAGGAAGATGGAGAGAGGAGGTGGCTGGTCTTTTCTGCTGAGTGATAAGTGATAGGACAAGAGGAAACAGCCTCAAGCTGCACCAGGGGAGGTTTAGATGCAGCTGAGGAACAATTCCTTCCCCAAAGGGTGCTCAGGCATTGGAACAGGCTGCCCAGGGCAGGGCTGGAGTCACCGCCCCTGCAAGTGTTCACACACCGTGTAGACAAGGCCCTCAGTGCATGGGGTTAGTGGTGGCCTTGGCAGTACTGGGAAACTGGTTGGACTTGATGATCCCAAAGGTCTTTTCCACCCTGGTTGATTCTATGCTTCTATGTGCAAATAAAAGAACTCATTTATCAAGGAATTAGAATGGCAGAAAGCACTTATTAGTTCTCCAGTAAAGGTAGCTATTGCCACACTACTTCCTTTGGAGGCAAACTACTGACCTCAGGAACAACTGTGCATAGGCAGGGAGGGTGTTTCATCCACACAAAGCCCCACTGATTTCCACAAGGACCCAAATCCTTACTCTTGTAGCCAGGACAGTCCAGCCCAGCAGATACTATTCTGCTTCTATCACCTTGTGAGAGTAGAAAAAAAAGATGGATGGGGAAATCAGCAATAGCAACTTGCAAACAACTTGATGAACAAGCAAGCAATCTGAAGTTCCCTTCCTGTGAAGGCATGTCAGGAGATGAATGGTCATTGTTTGCCCTCCATAAAGCTGGTTTAATGTCAGCCCATGGGCATGTTTTTTAGTTGCTATTCCATTCCCTGCTCTCTGAAAGAATAGTGTGATTTCTTTTTCACTCATTTTAGTGTCGCCTACAGCAACTCAAGTGGGTTTTCTCCTTTTTCTCCTTTTCCACCACCCTGTTGTTCAGTAATCCGTTGGAGCCAAGAAGGCACCTATTTGTTCCCGGGCTGGCTGCAAACTCTCAACAGTGATTTACATTACGGATTGCTATCAACACCACCAGGAATCCTTGCTGCTCTGAAAGGAAGCTGGAATCTGCCTGCATCTGTATCCCACCTGAGGTACTGAGTCCTGCTATGAGGCCTCAATCATGAGAAGGTCTGTTGGAGCGAGTCCAGAGGAGGCCATGGAGATGCTGCGAGGGCTGGAGCAGCTCTGCTCTGGAGCCAGGCTGAGAGAGCTGGGCTGGGTCAGCCTGGAGAAGAGAAGGCTCCTGAAGGGGAGACCTGAGAGCAGCTCCAGTGCCTAAAGGGGCTGCAGGAAACCTGGAGAGGGGCTTTGGACAAGGGCCTGTAGTGATAGGGTAGATTTAGATTAGATATATGGAAGAAGTTCTTTACTGTGAGGGTCCTGAGGCGCTGGCACAGGGTGCCCACAGAAGCTGTGGCTGCCCCATCCCTGGCAGTGTTCAAGGCCAGGTTGGACACAGGGGCTTGAAGCAATCTGCTCTAGTGTGAGGTGTCCCTGCCCATGGCAGGGGTTGGAACTGGATGAGCTTTAAGGTCCCTTCCAACCCAAACCATTCTGTGATTTTATGATACTCACAGAATAACTTCAATAATGCAGTGACCATTTCAGGCAGTTTTATGTTACATTCGATTCCTCTCTGATGCTGTTTATTATTCAGTATTAAGCCACTGCCAAGAAGTCTGACTGTAGTGTACCTCTCAATACCTGGCTCTTGATTCAACAGCCAGTTTCAATCGTCTCTGGAGAGAAGCGACGGATCTGAAGATACATCTGAAAGATGCATACATCTGAATGCATACATCCAAAGATGGATCCATCTGAAGAGCAGCAGTACGTAGTTCTACTCCACTAGCTCTTTCCAATTCTTATTTTCTCAAGAGAAAATCCAAGGCAATAACACTTTCCATGTTGCGGCAATGGACACATTTCATCACTGAGTCCACAACTGAAATACTTAAATATTCCAAGCTGCAACACAGAAAAAACTGTTGAGAGGAATAAAAAAACTAAGTCTAGTGCTTCGGGCAGGGAAGAAGTAATGTCAAGTTCCACATCTTGCTGGAAAACAACCAAGTCCATAATAGTGAAAGCAAAAGGGAGGAATCATTTGGTGTCTGAAAAAATCTATGTCTACCCACTTACCTCCATGCTTCCAGAAGCATTAAGCTAAGAGCCATTTTTAAGTGGCACACTCCAAAGTTGGTAGCATCCCAGTGTTGAAACGGAGCCTGTGCCCCTGATGCTATTACTACGTCATTTTTCACTCCGCTGTTCTGAAACAGCAAGAGTAATCAATCATTTACTTATCACAGGAGCAAAACAGACTTTCCTTGGAGAGTGTGTAAAAAGTGCTACAATAAAGTAATTTTGCCAATTTGCGTGTTCCACTTGACAACTATTTGCATAATAAGGTATTGCCAAGATAAGAAGATTGGTAATTTCCAGCAGCATGGAGGGGATTGAAGGTTTTAAGCTTTTTTGCCCACTATCTACACACTCGCAGACCTCCGCTCTTGATATATGGTTCTTTTTAAAGTACTCCATCTGTCTCCGTTGTGTAATGAATTCTGTCACTCTCAATTGTGCTCCTGAGCAGTGAGCTCAGGAGTTTGCATTTTGATTATAAAAAAGGTATCGTCAGCTCTTATTACAATGGAAAACCCATCTCCATGTGAAATTTTAAGGCACTTATAAGCTTAGTCTCCCTCGCGGAAGCCGCCTGTAGATCATGCTGTCACTATCTGACAGGGTGTGCAGGAGAGCAGAGGGCTGGCCTGCACTGCCAGAACTGAAGTTCAGAGAAGTGGAAGTAAACCCAGTTTCCTCCCTAAGAGGCTAATGGGAAGGATTCAGCAGTGCAAACGCTGTCATGTAAAAGTTGTTCCACAGGCAGCTTGTGCTGGAGATCTGAAGGGCTGTCTGGAGGATAAGGATGGCAGGAGGAGATCAAGGCTGTCAGCTTAAGTCTCTTTCCTTCTCCCTCACCCTCATGAGCAAGTTTATCTCATCCTGAGACTTGTCAGCAGTTTTCTATTGGGGATGGTGGGAGGGCAGGAGGAAGATAAGCAGAGCTTTCACAGGTTGAGTATTAACATACTTTTAAGGGGGTTGATAGCAAAGTGCTCTAGAAGGATTAGGATGTTAGAGCAGGGTGTCTGCAACTGCTGCAGAGATCCTGGGCTGGTGAGTATAAACCTGCTCAGTGCGGTGCTGTGTCAGCTCACTCTGGCACTCCTGCATTTATGCCCTCCAGCTAAAGGGCCCTGCAAAGATAACCGTAATGCATGAGTTTTGGCTAAGCATCCTGAATGTAGGTTTTCAAATTCAAAGTGTCCCATGCCCAGACACAGAATCACAGAATGGCTTGGGTTGGAAAGGACCTTAAGGTCATCCAGTTCCAACCCTTGCCATGGCCAGGGACACCTCATGCTAGACCATGTCGCCCAAGGCAACTTTTATGTGGTCCTTAGTTGCCAGCTGGGCTTAAACCATGACAGCAGAAAACTCATGATAGGGATGCAATGCAAAAATGGATTGCACTCAGGGGTAGAAGCACCAGGCTTTCAGCAGCAGGTGGAGATACAGATCTGTTGAGGTCCCTTCATGCCTGAATTATGACATGATCTTATGTCATAATTATGACATGATCTTATGTCATGTCAACCCAAATTAAAACTACACAGTCTTGAAAATGAAGACACCCTTTTGCTTACAGTTCAGGATTTAGGTGTCCATGGTCCTGCATCTGGGGAGGAATAACCCCATACATCAGCATGGGCTGGGGGACGACTGACTGCAAAGCAGCCTTGCAGAGAAGGACTTTGGGATCCTCCTTGCGCATGAGCCAGCAATATTCAGTTGCACTAAAGAAGACCAACAACCTCCTGAGCTACATTAAGCACATAAGCTTTGACAGCAGGTGAAAGGAGGTGATCCTTCCCCTATACTCAGCCCTGGTGAGGTGTATCTGGAGTGCTGTAGTCAGGGCTCCCCAGGAAAGGATGGACATGGGCATACTGGAAAAGGCTCACCACAGGGCTACTAAGTTCATTACAGGAGTGGACGATCTCACACAAAGAGAGGCTGAGAGAGTTCAGATCTTCAGCCTGGAGAAGGGAAGGCTCAGGGGAGACCTTGTTACCACGTTCCAGTACTTAAAGGGTGGCTACAAAGAAGATGGAGACTCCCACTTTACAAGGAATCACATGGAAAGGACAAGGGGTGATGGGCACAAGCTGTTCCCAGGCAGATTCCTGTTGGACACTAAAGGAAAATTTCTCTCAGTGAGAACAATCAGCCATTGGAATAATCTCCCCAGGGAAGTGGTGGATTCCTCAATGCTGGACACTTTAAAGATTCGGCTGGACAGAGCACTGTGACATCTAGTCTAGGCCATGCTTTGCCTAGAAAGGTTGGACCAGATGATCCTCAAGGTCCCTTCCATGATTCTAGAACCTCCTGATGTGCATCCCTACCCTGCTCACAGACAGACATGGGCTTCATAGCCTGGATCTAACAACATGTTTATCTTGTTATCCCTCTGTGCTCTTATTACGGTGCCCAGGGGGAACCCTTAACTGATTGCAGAGGAGCAGTATGTAGAGCACTGAAAACTTAAAGAGCAGTTGTACCCAACAAGCAGGCAGTGCAAGGTCATAGAAGTGGCAAAACAGACTGGAAACTACAATGGTGCTGTTCACTGTTCTCCAGCCTGGACTGCCAACTGTCATATTAAGTTGGGAACTGGCATGCATACAGGGTTAAAACTGTATCTGTGCCTCCTAACCATTCCTCCACCCCATCACATTTAAATCCCTTCGTAAAACCCGCTTTATGGATGACAGCCTCTTATGCACTTAGCAATAAAAAGGTTTAAAAGAAATAATCACAATAACTAACTAATAAACATTCTTCATTATTTTGAAGATGATGATAATCCCTAGCACTTGCATTGCACTTTACATATTCAAGCATTTTATAATCATTAACTAATTAGTCCTTGCAAAGCTCATCTAAATATTATTATCCTGTTAACACAGAAAGAGGAGCAGTAAGAGAGAAGGTAGAAAATTCACCTAAGGGCGTACATCAAGCCATTTGCAGAGCCAGGACTGGAACTCCGCTACTCGGCATCCTAATCCTTGGCTCATATCCCTCTTGCTGTCTCTGATAATATGGGTTAATTATATGATAGTAGGATCATTTTCTTCAATATTCATCCCCAAATGCATGACGTTTAATACTACATTTCATGTCTTTGTTGTCCTCAGGATCACTTTTTTCTTCCCCTTCAGCACTAGTATTACCTCCTGCCTTTATACCACAAGCAGCCATTAGTAGCACCTACAGTCTAGCTCCCATTTATACAACAGCACTGGGAAATTGGCTGGCCCATGTTATCCAATGAGTACACAGTGCAAAATTCATACATACAACTTTAAGCTGGGGTAAGGAAACTCTGTGTCTTCAGGAAATAGCCTTATCAATGGTTTAGAGACAGAAATTCCATTGTATGCAGCCCTTCAATATTCTTCTTCTGGTGCCTCAGGCTCACAAGGAGTGGTGCAGGCTGATATCATAGAATCATGGATGGTTTGGGTTGGAAAGAACCTTAAGATCATCCAGTTCCAACCCCCTGTCATGGGCAGGGACACCTCACACTAGACCATGGCACCCAAGGCTCTGTCCAGCCTGGCCTTGAACACTGCCAGGGATGGAGCATTCACCACTTTTTGGGCACCCTGTGCCAGTGCCTCACCACCCTCACAGTAAAGAACTTCTTCCTTATCTCCAACCTGAACTTCCCCTGTTTCAGTTTGAACCCATCACCCCTTGTCCTGTCACTACAGTCCCTGATGAACAGAAAGGATGATTTACCCCAGTACTGTTTATACCTCCAAATCAGTGGGAGGATCAGCTCCCTTCCATGTTTTTAGATAAAGTGAGCATGGTAATTTTGGTGGCTTTTTACCGGTATTTTTGTGTTTCTTTCCCAACTCAGATCACTGATACAAGAATAACAGACTAGCACGTGAAATTATCACATGGGAAGTGTAACACACAAAGAAGGACTTCTCTTTCATGCACATGAATCCAGACTATGGGAATCATGAACACAGAAGAGATGGATGATAAACATCTACACTGCTGCAAAATGTGAGTAGAAAAATCATGGAAGTGAAAAAATAAAGTATATTTCCATCAAGGAGCATTGAGCACATGGGTACCATGGTTAAGAGAGTGCCTGAGCTATGGAGCTCAGAGAAAGTGGTATTAGGGATGTATCATTGCATGCCTGTCCCTGTTGTGCTCCAGCAATGTCTTCAAACCCACACATAGCAGAAACCCTATATAAATCAACCAAACTTCAGATAGTTCCTGATCCACCACTACTCTCTCAGTACATTCTCACCCACATCTTATTTTCTGCAGCTGTCATCCTAATTCCCTACAGTAATCCTGGTAAATTGAACAGGAATGATTGCCTTTGAAGGTGCTTTTCCTCCTGAGGTCAATGTTTCTCCCTTTAATGTGCAGATGGATTTTGTTAAAAGCATTTAGTTAGTTTTAATTATTCAACTTTTTAAATTAATAAAAAAGTAATAAATTAAAATATTATTTCCCATACCTGTAGGGATAATTCTCCCACAGAAATTTAGGATCTGAGGCTCGGCAACTGATAGAAGCTTTAGAATGTTTGGTATAATGAAGCTAGTGTGTGCCAGTGACTGCTCTCTCTTCCACCCATATACTGCTGTAATACTGTTTTCTTCATCTTTTCTTTGCCATTGCTAAGGTAACAAAGATCAGACTATGATACTGCATTCCTCAAGACTGGATCTAACTACTTGGTCCCTACCCAGTGATCAGGTTTCAATGTACCATCATAGAACGATGAATATATAATGCTGAATATAGAATCATAGAATGGTTTGAAAGGGGCCTTAAAGCTCATCCAGTTCCAGTGCCTGCCATGGGCAGGGACACCTTCCACTAGAGCAGGTTGCTCCAAGCCATATCCAACCTGGCCTTGAACACTGCCAGGGATGGGGCAGCCCCAGCTTCTCTGGGCACCCTGTGCCAGCACCTCAGCACCCTCACAGGGAAGGATTTCTTCCTTATACCTAACCTAAATCTCCCCTTGTTTAAGTTTGTTTCTGTTGACTGTTTCTGCTTCGTGTTTCTGTCGAACTACACAATGAAGCAGTTCATGCTATCTGCATGTGACATCTGCTTTAAGAGAAACCTAAGATAAAGGGCTGTTCAACCCCTGTCTGACATACAGTTTGCCATGGCAAAGTTACTCCAGCCAATTTTTGAACAAATTTAACCAGATGAATGTCTTTAGACAATCAGAACACTGCACTGCATTGAAACAGCCTTTTAAATGTGGGATTAATAGTTCAAACCACAGATACCAGAACCGCAGCCTGAGCTTTCCTGCAAGGTACCATATACCTTTCTTTGAAGCTCACAGTGTTCATTTTACTTCCAGTGGCTCATTGCAAATAATAAGAGTAGTGGCTGATTCCCAGGTAAGCTTTCTCCAGTTCAGTTACAGTATTTACATGGTGTGGATTTACGTCTCCACCCTATCCAACAGAGCTTGTCTGGTATTCTCCATCAGCTCTCTATAAAGCAGTGCCTTCAGACACCTCAGCTTCCCTGTAAGAATCCATTAAGGAACAGTTATATTTGTGGTTAGATACCTTCTTTTCATAGAAACCAGTGGGTTTATTGTTCCTCAGGTCCTACTTGGTGCCTCCTCAGTGAAGATGCTGTCCCTGTTACTCTTCACGCTGGAACGAACCGGGAACAATTACATGTTCATTTATAGCATCTCATCTGAAAACTACTAATTGGAAGCTGAGGTGTGGTAGCTTTTTCAGCTGCTCTAACCTGACTGCAAGACTATATTAAGCTAGCATTCTAGCAATGGAGAGCCCCTGAACTAAGCATTGGGTAGGACTCAAAACTGTGATGGTTCCTAAAACTCAAGGTCATACCAGTCAGCTCCAAGCAGATTACAGAAAATGAATCTGTTGTGGGGAACCATAAGCAAATTAGCAAAACAACATTAATTTGGTTTTGGTCCACATGCTTCCCATAATAATGGGCTTGTAATGTTTAAATACATTATCTGAACTAAAATCCATGCCGCTTCGGAGAAACTTTCCATCTCAGTTACGTAGCATGCACCCTTCATTTGCAATTGTGCTTCATGGTGATGTTCATAACCACCACAGAAGCTTTACAAAACAGTGGAAAATCTTGTGATGAGAGGATGGAAAGCTGAGGGAAGCATTAGCCCAAAGAAAGTTGTGGTAAGTCATGGTAACCACTGCAAAAACACTCATGTATGCAAACGAGAGGGTTTATATCTGATTGCACATGGAGCAAATTCCTTTACGGAGTTTCTAAAGCATACAATCACTTAACCTTTTTGGTTATATAAACCCTTCTTCCTCTGCCTCATCTAATATCTTGGGGTAGCCCAGTTGCCAGGTGTGATATATCACACAGTTTGCATTGATAACCAGTCTCAAACACTTAACATAGGATGGGACAAATCCCTAATTGGAGGAGTCTTTCTCTTCCCACTAGGAGCCTAGATAATTTAACTTGAAGTGGATATATAAGATTTAGATCATTAAAGTGACCTGCATCAAATCCTACTGCTTTTTACAGATAATTTATAAACTGTTTCTTAAACCAAAGTGACTCTCATACTTCCAGCTTGCATGAAGACTGTAAATGTGCTTGCATACTATGTAGTGTGACCAAACCTGCCTTCTTTAAAGGTGTTCAGCCATCAGGTGGTCCCAGTGACCACAGGACTTCTCCCATCCACCTTTCCGAGGGATAGCTTTTATGCCCCATTTCTTTTGGTCTGTGTTTTAAGACCAGGCTGCCAGGACTTAAAGAGGAATATTTTTCCAAGTGGGCTCGTTACAGATCAGCTCTTTAATTGCACCTACTAAAGAAGTAATGCATAGTGATATGCTGAATTTGTCCCTAATTAAAAGTACTGTACTGAAAGCTTGCATGATTCCCTTCTGCTGAAATCTTTAATCAGGAGATGAATAAGGCTCTGGTGCCTTGATTAATAATAGGACCAAGTGCTCTGCAGCTGAAAATGCCAGGGTATTAAATTTCCTTAAGTCACCTGGTGTCCCCATCTAATAGAGATCCTGGCAATGTTACTTATGCAATAGTACAGAGTAATTGAAGCGTAAAGTTACAGGTCCCGAATAAGACAAATGATGCTAATTCTCCTGAAGACAAGCCTGACGTGGATGTGGGCACTAATGTAATAAACAAGATACCTTTGTAATTGCATCATTAAATAAAATAAATGGCCTTCTCCGAAGTATTACCCATGAAATCTAACGCACAGGTAAGATGCACTGAAATCCCAACAAATCAAAGCTTGGGAAAACACAGGGATAACCATCCTAAACAGAAAGCACTCAGATATGACAGTCTTGAAAGTAAGATGAATTTCAAAAGTAACAAATTATGCAAAGAAGAAAAAGGTGTCAGATTCTTCTACTAAGAAGTACTGGGTTTGTATGACACAAAGAAACAAATCAAGTATAAGCCGAAGCTCATATATATGAGCCATGTTTTCTCTAGGCTGGTTTGGAATCAGCTGGTGGCAGAACACACTTATGGCTTTCAGTAGCTGTGGTTCAAACTACATTGTACACCGAATTTTGGGGTACAATGACCTCTTTTTGAAGAGAACTGGGTCACATAATCATACTTCTTGGGTATTTCACTGTACTTGGTTATTTCACTGAGACGTTGGTACTTCAAATGCATAAAGGGACGAAAGCAATAAGAAATCATTCCACAGCAGCCCCAGGTACCACTAAAGCGGTATGGGGAGAACTGTCACAGGAGCTGTATAGAGTCCAGCAGAATTAAGAAGTGGAGATAGGACACTGAGAGACTTCTCTTGACATGTGCTTGTTGCTATGATTTACTTAGGGAGCACATATTGAAAGGGATGTCTCCATTGGTGCCCTCTCCCCTGCTATTGCCAGCTTGCCAGCTCATCAGGCTCCACCTAAACCCTAGTCAGATGGTCTCCTCTGGACAATACTAACCCAAGTTTAGCATGAATATATTGATGAGCATTTTATTACTCTCTGTTCTTATAATAATACTGATCTTAGGGATAAACAGTTCCTTTCAGCCCTTATTTTGCTCTGACATATAGAGACAATCTTAGCTACTTAGTTTCTGCAGTGTAAGAAGCTCTGGTTTTGGCATTTTAATCCAGAAAGCGAACAGGTGAATTTCCATGCTGGAATTTCATCTATGCACTGCCAATATTTCCATTATATATAGTCAATATATATAGTCATACATACAGTTTCTTATATAATCAATAAGAAACCAGCCAGCACGTTCCAATGCTAAACTGCAGATTGCAGCAGGTATAAATGCCTTTCTTCAGGTAACATCTCCCCCCTCCCCACCATATCAGTAGCCTTGTTAAGCTCTGTTTTTACTTGACCTCCCTTTTGTTACTTAGAATGACAGATGATAATCTGAAGTCCCCACAGTATCTGGTACCATGGCAGCAGTCACAGAATCATAGAAAAGAATCATAGAATGGTTTGGGTTAGAAAGGACCTTAAGATCACAAGTTCCAACTGTTGTGCCATAGGCAGGGACACCTCACACTAAACCATGTCACCAATGGCTCTGCCCAACCTTGCCTTGAACACTGCCAGGGATGGAGCATTCACCACTTCTCTGGGCACCTTTTTCCAGTGCCTCAGCACCCTCACAGTAAAGAACTTCTTCCTTAAATCTAACCTGAACCTCCCCTTGTCCTGGGTTCAGCAGTAGCAGTCATGTTTTTCCTTTGTGTTAACTGGTGCAGTGCTGTGTTTTGACTTCTAGCTTGAGAACAGTGTTGGTGAAGCCGATGTTTTCGGTTGTTGCTAAGTGATGTTTACCCTGACCAAGGACTCTGTGATGCTCATGCTCTGCCAGGGAAGAGGGGAGGCTGTGAGGAAGCAGAGGCGGGGCGCCTGACCCGGGCTAGCCGGGGAGGTATTCCATACCACAGCACGTCATGCCCGGGGTGGGGGGTAACTGGGAGTTGCCCGGAAGGACAGGGGCTTCCGGGTGGAACTCGTTTTCTTGGCCGGTGGTATCGTATTCTCTTCCCTTGTTATTTTCCCTTATCATTGTTTAGCTGATAGTAGCGGTGGTGATTTGTTGCTGGACTGTTCTTGTCTCAACCCGTAGGAGTTGCACTCTCTCGATCCTCCTCCCCGTTCCTCCGGGAGCGGGGAAGGGGAGAGCCCCGGTGCGGGGGGGCGGGGGGGAGACGGACACGGACCTCGATTGTTGTCAGCTCGGCACCACTCACTGGGAGTGAGTGAACAAGTTACCTGACTGGGTTTAAACCACGACACCCCTGTTTCAGTTTGAACCCATCGCTACAGTCCCTGATGAAGAGTCCTTCTTAGCACTAGAAATACTTTACCTACCACATCCTATTGTCGCATGCATCTTTCCATGGTCCTGTGCATTAATAATTTATTCTCTGCCTGGGATGCACAAGCTTTCCTCTTTCTCACTTCCATCTGATGTAACATCATTTACAGTGGGAATTATAAGTCCCTGAGTGAACAACCTGGTACTTTGTGCTAGGAAATGTGTTTGCTGCTTTACTAACATAGTTAAAACTCTTCTTCCTCTGTGATACCTGTTTTTTTTTTCCCTCTGAACTACCAATACCTCCTGTCTGTGCACGGAGGTAAAATAACACATTATGAAAATACTAAATAAGGTTAGTCCCAGCTTGTACAACCGATTCATTTCAACAGCTACTGATCATTTCTTAACATCTCCCCTTAAATCAGTGTATTCCCCACTTTAAAGCGTCTTCTGTAATCTCTAGCTGTTTCATATTAAGTATTCACTTTCCGTGTGATAATATATCAAAGAGCTGTCTGATTTTTACATGCATCCCATCAGCTTAATTTCCTTATCTAAGAAAGCTTAAATGTTATCATAAAATAACTATTTTTGTAGACAACTTAGCAATTGGGTGCTGGTCTCTAAAAATAGATTGCATAGAAAAAGACAGATAACATATGGCCACATGATTTTGACCTATAGTTTCCAGTGGTATGGAAGGACATGTGAATGAAAAGCTTCAGTTTTCCACCCAGAAGTGGCTGCATACCACTAGCAAGGCAGGCAATCCTTGCACATACAATGTGAATATGATCCCTGGAAGACAGATGCGTGCAAAATTATAGTGAAAGCAGTTGTAGGCAAATAAAAAGATCCCTTGTGACTCCATCTGCAGAAAATAAAGCGTCATTGAAAAAGAAAGTCTTTTTTTCTCTTGTTTTTGTGGTGTTGCAGTGTAATAACTCTCGTTGTTTTGACTGAGGTGGAATTTGAGTTGAAATGCATGTTTTAAAGACCATGGATTTGTAGAAGTCTCATGAAATGCGTAATATAATGTGCACTTATAATAAATATTGTTAATCATGCTTATGATAGTACTTAGAGGCCAGGAAAAAAGGGGTCTGGAATAGCAGGCACTGTGCAAACACTGTCAGTCCTTTACTGAAGTCGTAATGCCATGCTGCAGAACAAGCCAAGCACCGCGTGCTTGAGCGTACCAGAGTGTACCTTTGCACACTCTGCATGGTACCAAGCAGGTCTCAGACTTGTTGATCTCCCTTTCATAACATACCCATTTACTTTGTGCCATCTCTCCCTGCCAGGCTGCTAAGGCTCTGACATGATTTCTTTCCTGCCTACCCAGGCAAGAAATAATCAAAGAAGATGAACTGCATAAATGTTTCTCCCAGGCCTTGCTTATCACTTTTAATAAGAAGTTTTATGCAAGCAAATTCATTTGTGTTTCTTTGCTTATATTTTCATTGTGAGGCTTAAATCAATGCCAGATTAAAGGCTGAGAATATTTTGCTCAATAGTTATTACATTTCTTCATTCGCCTTTTTTATACAGTCAGCTTAAACACATAGCTCAGTGAGGAATTTCGCCAGTTTTTAAGACATTAAAGTGCGTGGAAAGTGGAGTAATTCTGCAAAAGGATGTGATGGAAAAGGAACATCAGAAGCCCTCTTGGTAAAGAAAAAAAAACAACTAAAAGAAACAGTCTGGTTTGATTTGTGTGGAAAAGAAATTCCAGCAAAACAAGCTCTGATCTTCACCTCAGAAAAGAACAAACATCCTTTGTAAATATGACTCTTCAAAATCTTATTAATTGTAACAGCCAGGGTTTAATTCTTCACTTTGAGCGATGAAAAAAGGATTGATGGCTTCAGGAAGAGCACTGATTAAGTAGGAAAAAAAAACAGGCTATGAAGATGTGAATCTACACTAGCATTGGCCACGGGCAAGTGAAACATGGGCAGAACCAGAGGGGGGGTTTCCCCACTGCCTCCAGTATTTAGGTTAAGATTGGCTGTGGCATCTTATGGATGCTCCTCTTAGTCTCTGATTTTCTCCTTTGAGTCAACCAAACCTTACTGACTGAACCCCCCTGACCCTGAATGGTATTTGTATTCCTGAATCACTAGGATATTTCTTCAAAGAGTGGTGCAATGCAGGGATACAAAGGTGAGAGATCATTCCTGCACCAGAGAAAATCCTATGCTGCTTCTCTTACAGAAATGTTCCCAAGTACCACTGCATAGCAGCACGTTGCAGCATGCAGATGTTTCTTTGGAAGGATTACTAAAGTTACTTAAGCCTTTCTATATTATCCACTGCAGCTAATGAATCCCAAACAAAACTGAAGGAAAAAAGCATGTTCCTTAAGAACAAAGCTTTGGCATCATCAGATGTATTTCATGTCTTTATTACCTTCAATTTATACTACAGCCTTTACCTTTTGCTTCCCCATGACATGCCTGATACCAAGGAAATGGGCATTTCCTTACAAAGGCAAATCCTAACATTTAGATGACAGTACAGGGAGTTGAAGCTCCCGGTGTTCTCTTGGAAAGCTTAGCCACAGATTTTACCAGGAGACAATCTTTCTGTAGAAGAGGTAGGATGAAGTCTGGTTAGCTAAAAATTCTCTCAGCATAAGTGTGGGACTGCATTTTGTCTGGCTTAGATCACAGTTTACCATCAGAATCTTGAGGCCTGTTTAGACTAAAAACTAAATTTAAAATCCATTACCAATGTTATTCTGTTTCAAAAATAATAAATCATAGAATCACAGAATGGTTTGGGTTGGAAAGGACCTTAAGATCATCCAGTTCCAACCCCCTGCTATGCACAGGGACACCTCACACTAAACCATGTCGCCCAAGGCTCTGTCCAACCTGGCCTTGAACACTGCCAGAGATGGAGCATTCACAGCTTCTTTGGGCACCCTGTGACAGTGCCTCACCACCCTCACAGCAAAGAACTTCTTCCTTATCTCCAACCTGAACTTCCCCTGTTTCAGTTTGAACCCATCACCCCTTGTCCTATTGCTACAGTCCCTGGTGAACAGTCCCCCTCCAGTATCCTTGTAAAAGAGGCAAACTGCTCAGATTTTGTTTGATTTTAGCTTTGTATAACTAAACCTAACTTTAATTCACCATTTGTTTTCTAAACGATGCGTCATCTCATCCCCCAAATAATTACAGTACAATTAAAGAACAAACAGATTGAACCAGAGAACTTCGATCTTCAGTTTATACAGAAAATATAAGACAGAGGTAAAGAATTTTCCCGAAGATCCGCCAGACATATATGGCATCTTTCAGCAATGAAAATGAATTTCTAGTAGCCAAAATATAATTCAGATGGTCAAGTGTGCCTCCAAACAAATATTAGATGTTTGTCTAGAAGAATAGAAAGTTTCCTTTTCCTTCAGAAGAATAGAATTTAAACATTCAAAATTCAACACTGCAGTTGGCAATGATGTGATAAACCAAGATCCCCGTAATGAGAAACCTGTCTGTTCTAATAGAATCTTACATTAATCACTTAACAGATTAATAATCTCGCCATAATTGAACTCTGCATAAAGAATTTGCAAGAACTGGCAAAAATAACAGATTTAATTCTAGTTTAAAATCAATCCTTTGAGGTTTTTTCCCTCTCCAGTTTGCAATATTGAACTTTGCACGGTCAGGAATGTTTTATCTCTCTGCTTCTTTGCTATCCCTGACTTCTGGATGTGAATTTCACAAGCCGCTTATAAACTCGCTGTCTTCCCTGAAGATACAGTGCAGGTAACATCAACAAAAGGCCCTCCTTGCATTCAGTGAACTAGAAAGCAAGATTTTGCACCTTAAAGATACTCTTGTTGGAGCATAAACTCTTGGATGCCTCCAGAAGATTAAGTAAATTGAGAGAGGCTGTCAGTTCTACAGGGGATTTGCTATCAATACCTGGGAGTTTACTGAAAAGAGAGGGTTGAAATTAGTATACCGCAAAACCACATTAAATTTGAGATGATTTCCTTTGAATTTTAGCCTCTCTGAAAAGGCAAAAAGCACTCAGAAGCCACACAAATGGGGATCTGCTGTGCTTTGCAAATTGGCATGAAATCCTACGTCTGTAATGAAAACTGATGTGATGACAGCTAAAGCTACAGTGCACAATGCAATTACCTTCCCGCTTTCCTTCCTTCCTGCCTTCCTTCCTGTCTCCCTCCCTCCTTCCCTTTCTCTCTTCCTTCCTTCCCTCTTTCCTTCCTTCTTGCCCCGAGTATACTTAATACTTGACGACAAGCTAGTGAACAGTGGAGTTTATGGCAGGAACCTTCTCATCCTACCACAGATGCTTATATTCAATTACATGATCTCCTTCTTAAATGTGACCCTTCTAGCCTAGTGGACACCTTCATGTGGAATTCTCTTCCCTGTTGACTGGAAAAGCACCTGTGTTACCCTACCCTACAATCATTAAATTCCTGCCCAGCCTAACTCTTAAAATGTGGTGTAGAAGAGCACTGAGTATCCGTGCCTATACCATACTCTAGAGACCACGAAGGCAGCATCCTTCCATGTGAGGTCCTGCCGACTCCTTGATACCAAATCATTATTGAGTAGTGGAAAGAAGTTATGAATGTGTGACAAAGAGCACCTGCTCTTTTTACAGGGTAATCTGAAATGTGCAGCTTTGCTTGCAGAATGTTGTATTTCCATCCTCTCTTGCCAATTACTGAGCTGTGGTGCAGGGAGCCTTTTAGAGACCAGACTTATTTTCTAAAGTGTAAGAGAATGTGAATCAAAACCAGTCATTACATATGCTCCTAACTTGGATGTTGTCCTCCACGGTAGGTTGCAGCTATTTGTCATTACACTTTTTCTGTTAGCAACAAGAATAAGAGACTCTGAGCCAAAAACTAGAAATATCCAACAAGCAATTATAAAACTCCATTAGGAAATAGCTGCTAGTTGATTCTGCTTATTATAGCAACTCCTAATAACAACAATCCACTTCTGAAGTCAATTTGGGCACCTTGCACTGGATGATGATATTTATAAAACACATTTTGGAATTTTCCAGGATGCCTTTCATTCTTGGATGAGGCCATGGGACATCCTCCCGAGTTAATACCCTTTTGTTCACTTTTACATAGGCTGAGAACACTGGGGCCTGGAGAAGGGGAGCTGTGTGGAGATCTCAGAGCAGCTTCCAGCATCTGAAGGGGGCTACAAGGATGCTGGAGAGGGACTCTTCATGAGGGATTGGAGTGATAGGACAAGGGGTGATGGGTTCAAACTGAAAGAGGGGAAGTTCAGGTTGGAGATAAGGAAGAAGTTCTTTACTGTGAGAATGCTGAGGCACTGGCACAGGCTGCCCAGAGAAGCTGTGAATGCTCCATCCCTGGCAGGGCTCAAGGCCAGGTTGGACAGAGCCTTGGGCAACCTGTTCCAATGTAAGGTCTCCCTGCCCATAGCAGGGGGTTGGAACTGGATGAGCTTCAGGTCCATTCCAACCCAAACTATTCTATGATACTAAGGTTTCCTCCATCTATGATTCTATGTATGGAAAGACTTAATTCCAGCAAAACAGAATCTACCTATATATCTATTTTAAATGTATATGAAGAGAAAAAAAAAACCAGCCTTAAAGTGTTAGAATGTCTTTTGGGAGAAATGTTCTTTCACTTTACACTGAGCAGTAGAGGAGGTGATATATTATTGATCACGACAGAGAGAACAGAAGTATAACAGTAGTTCTGCTACAGTCTGCTCATTGACTTACTTGCACAAAGCTGCACTACTGCGAAAGTCTGCTAATATACAGCCCTAAAAAGAATTAAATAATCTGATACAAACTCTGAGCTGGAGGAAACAGTCATACCTCCCACAGACTTCAAAGGCTGCTGCACATTCCTGCAATAGGCATACCTTTTTTATCTCTTTGGGATGTATTTAATCCTGTCTCATTTCCTTTGTGGCTTCAGCCAAGATCCAACAACAAAAATCAGCATATTAAATACAAGTCAGTTATCTTCAGATACGTTTGCAGGAGACCAATAGCCATGTTCTCCTTTAGGATGAGAAACTGAGAAGGCTAAGAAAGTATTTCTCTATCAGCCACTTCTTCACCCTTGTTCCTATTAATAGCCAGCCATGGATGAAGCTGCTCTCTTGAGCTATTTCTAACCTGTAAGGCAAAAGAATACATGTGTGTATATGTGTGTGCATAAATGTTTGACAAGATTATGAGATTTTCCTATGGGGAACAGAAGAAAGAAATTGTACTGCAAAGATCAGCTTGTAGAAAGGATCCTGATGAACAGAAGTGGAGCTACTAAAATAGACGTATCTGTTGTCTTCTGTTTTGTTGGGGAAGGATGTGTTTTGGGGGGGGGGCTTTGTTGGTTTGGTGTTTCTTTTCCCCAGCAGCTCTGAACAGGAGGGTTCTAAGGGGGCAGACAACCTGTAGTCTCCAAATGTACTCTTATCTAAAGCACCTGATGCCCTTCTGAGACCTCATTTGGAGTATTGTGTACAGTTTTGGTGTCCTCAACATAAAAAGGACATGGAGCTAAGTCCAGAGGAGGCCATGAGGATGATCAGGGGACTGGAGCACCTCCTGTATGAAGATAGGCTGAACAAGCTGGGGCTGTTCAGCCTGGAGAAGAGAAGCTGCATGGAGACCTCAGAGCAGCTTCCAGTGTCTGAAGGGGGATACAAGGATGCTGGAGAGGGACTCTTCATTAGGGACTGCAGTGATAGGACAAAGGGTGATGGGTTCAAACTGAAACGGGAAGTTCAGGGTGAGGGCGCTGAGGCACTGGAACAGCCTGCCCAGAGAAGTGGGCAGTGTACAAAGCAGGTTGGGAACAGCCTTGGGTGACATGGTCTAGTGTGAGGTGTCCCTGCACACGGCAGGGAGTTGGAACTTGATGATCTTCAGGTCCTTTCCAACCCAAACTATTCTGTGATTTTATGTGCAATTAAGAATACCTGGGTAGCCCACAGCTAAAACCATGCTCTCTTCCCAGAAATAGAATATTTACATTTGTGCTGCCCTGTGATTTCCTCTGAGGGTGCTCTTTGAAGACTTTACTCCCCTGTACGTCTAAAATAGCAGCCCCTTTAAAGGAAAAAAAGACCAAGTTGAATAATGTCTGGGGTAAAAATATGAGAGCTCAAGTCAGAATCCCAGTTCATGCAAAGCTCCTAGTCAAACCCTGATGAGCTTTGCCTTGTTGTATCTAGAGTGCCTTGTTGTACTGGCTTTGCATTCAGTTGTCGTAGCTGTGGACCAAAGCAAGCCTCTTCATCCCCAAATTTATAGGCTGGTGGATTTAAATCTGATCCCACGTCTCATTAGCTTCAAGCTAATGAGCATAATTGAAGGTCTTGAAAAACTTATTTACACTACATTATATGTAATTGCTGATAAAGCCCTTGAAAAGGGACATCTGTTCCATATGCCCGGTGGGAATCAGAAAGTAACATACTTTATATGTAGGTAAATCACAGGATATTAAGAGATCTTGAGAAAGAACGGGCTGTTGAGGGATGGGGTGGAGGGAAAGAGTGGGCTGGTGACATACAATGAATGCTTAACCAAGGAAACTTAGAAATCGCTGCTAATTGCTGCTTCATGGGCTCAGTGCTGCACGTAGATCTGCTCCTGTACCCCTTAGAGTCATGGCATGTACATGGTTGGGCAGCTCTGAGATGGAGAAGACACTGACTCCAGACCCCAACAAGCGCCTCATAACACAGGCAAGGGCAAGCAAAGCTCTGGTCTTGCAGGATGATTGTGTTGAGTTTGGGGTTGTAACGGGGAAGCACGAAGGTGGCTACTTGTGTTGTCTTATTTAATCTGGCATAAACTGGTATATGCAGATTCCTTGGGTCTGATCCTATCTAGAGGTCAATATAGTGAAGGCATACAGCTTTTGAGGGGAACAAAGAGGATATAAATACATACCATCATGACCAAACTAGCCTGCCCTCCCTGGCAGAGCCAGATTTTTCCTTTTTCCAACACATGAAGTCTTCCTGTACCATCTTAGAATCATAGAATAGTTAGGGTTGGAAAGGACCTGAAGATCATCCAGTTAAAACCCCCCTGCCATGGGCAGGGACACCTCACACTAAACTATCTCACCCAAGGCTCTGTCCAACCTGGCCTTAAACACCACCAGGGATAGAGCATTCACAGCTTCCTTGGGCAACCCATTCCAGTGCCTCACCACCCTCACACTAAAGATCTTCCTCCTTATATCCAATCTAAACTTCCCCTGTTTAAGTTTTAACCCATTACACCCTTGTCCTGTCACTACAGTCCCTGATGAAGAGTCCCTCCCCAGCATCCCAATAGGCCCCCCTCAGATACTGGAAGGCTGCTCTGAGGTCTCCACGCAGCCTTCTCTTCTCCAGGCTGAACAGCCCCAACTTTCTCAGCCTATCTTCATACGGGAGGTGCTCCAGTCCCTGATCATCCTTGTGGCCTCCTCTGGACTTGTTCCAACAGCTTCATGTCCTTTTTAAGTTGAGCGTTTAAGTGGAGTATTGCACACAATACTCCAAGTGAGGTCTCACAGGAGCAGAGTAGAGGGACATGTAGCTATCTTGCTGCCTCGGGCTAGAAATGTCCCACATCCAAGCTGCTCTGAGGACCAGAGACTGCTCCACAGTTAACGCTCCACCTTCAAGCTGTTGGTCTAGTAACCTTTGAGTTCGGCCATGTGAGCCCACCAACACCACTTCACAACATGATCCCACATCCTCTTTCATAAGGAATCTTCCCTTTTCAGCCCAAGAATGGAGAAAGTTAACTTTGAGAAACAGCTTGTTGAAACAGACCCATTCAAGATTTAGTGCTCAGTGTAGCGATTGCACTTCTGGTTCCTGTTTTTATTATGTTGATTTGATTGGATTTTTTATTTTCTTTAATATGTAATTCCAGGCCCTTCAGTCTCTGAATTGTCTATAAGGGCATCCGCCACCCAGAATGGTATGAGTAGATGATCAGTATGTCAACGTCCTCCTGGAGCCATTTACCATCAGGAGGGAAACATGCTTCAGTATGAGAAAAACCAACTACCAGCTTTTAGTGTCTTGCTCTGTGGCAATCAATCCTTTTACACTCTGAAATACATAGATAGATACAGATATGAGGGTTTAATATTCTCCATCTGTTAAAACTCCAGAGCAGCGGCAGAAGGCTCCTATATTTCAGACTGAAAGAGTAACAAACTGTCTTCTTGTAAGCTGTACACACACACAAAAAAGGATAACAAACACAAAACCCCCAACAACAGATAAAAGAAACAGGAAAAAATCCCAAAAAATGATAAAAACCCCCACACCTAAAAAACCCACATCACCTAAAGGGGATCCTGTGATTAACTGTGTGTTATACTCATGAAAGCCAAAGGCAAAGGGCTATTAATGTACACTTGAGATCACTTAGAGAAGCCCATGGGGAAATGCTGTAGTATTACTGCCAAAGCAATACGCAAAGAAACTGTGTCTCTGAATACCCTGAAGGGATGAGAAAATGTTTAATAAATGAGTCCTTTCCAGAGGTCAAATATTAACGATTTGTGTGTGTGCTTTGCTGTTGAGATTTCATTTTCTTTGTTCCAGCTTGGACAGGGGAAAATATCAGGAGGCAAAGCTTTGATTAGCACAGAGCTGCGTGCCTGGGTAAAGCTAACACATGAGATTGTAGAGTGAGACAGTTGCAATATTAATAAGGTGAAGAAGAGGGAAAGAAAAGTGATAGAAACTTCACAGACTGAGTGTATTTGGTTTGATGGTTTCTGCATTATCTCTAGCAAAGAAGGCAGAAGTGGGCAAGGGATGATCTCTATTGTTCTGGATATTTAATTTTCTATCTCTCTGGTGTGATTCAGCAGAGATGGGGAAGGAGGTGGGGGGGAGGGGGGGGAAAGAGCTTTTCCTGGAGACAGAAGAATGTGAGAACAGACAGTAAAAGTGAGGTCATGGAGAAAGAGAGGAGGGTGGAGGTACTCAGGATGAGAGGCAGATAGGAGAGGAGGAGACAGGGTTGCCGCGTCTAAGCAGCCTGACTTCACAGAGCTCATCTCAAGGAATTCTTCCTCTTCATGGTGCAAGCTATGCCCATGCTAAGTTATGGCTGCAAGATTTGTGTGACATGGCTTAGTGTTTGAGTGACATGGTTTAATGTGAGGTGTCCCTGCCCGTGGCAGGGGTTGGAACTGGATGAGCTAAAGGTCCTTCCCCACCCAAACCATTCTCTGATTCTCTGATTCTTAGATTTGTGGCCATTGAGGGATGATGGGCAAGGTCTCCCCGTCCACTTGGCTCTGCTTGGCACTTTGTAACAATGAGATTCATTAGTGGTATATACTCTGCTGGAAATACTTCCAAAGGTTTAATTGGAGTTGCACAAATGACTGTTTACTTAGGTAGCACTTCATTAGCTGCTCCTGCCCTGCTGTGTAATATGGTATAAATTACTAGCTGGTATTGCCAGCATCACACCCAAACTGGCCGTCTTGCTCACTGGACCACGCTGCTGGTGATCAGCTAAAGGGGATTCTGTTGCAAAGCTGAAAGGTACCATACCTGGCAAGAAGAAAATCCTAAAAGTGAGCAACTTTTCCATTTCCATTTCCAGAACTGCTGTCTAACATAGAGTGCTATGCACTGGGGAGCAAACCAAACCTGCTATGCACAGCATGGACTTTTTCACAAGCCTTATGAATCCTCAGAGCCTACAAAACACAACTGCCCTTTACAGTCCCTCCTCCCTTCATCCCGTTTGGTTTTATACATTCTCTTCATAGAGATTCCTCTCAACAGCACCAAGATATCAGAGAGCAAGGAGAAATAACAGCTTAGGCAAGATGCTCTTTAGTTTGCAAGAGTCTGAGTCCCAAAGCTTGGACATGTGCTGTTCGGGGGACCTGGCACCCCGATCTGTTCAATAGTGCAGAGCAGAGGCAGGTGACAACATCCCATAGTTTCTCTACACTCTTCTAATTTCAGCTGTTCAGCTCCAAAAGATCCAGTTCCAACTACAATTGCGCTGCAATCATCCTATAATACACAATGAGCTGGTTTACACCATGGGTTAAAACTGAACGTCAAGCCATATAGGTTTTACTTCTCTACTGAAATGCAGCTGTCCCTGTGTCTGCATGTGTGTGTGTGGCTAATGTAGCGTGGCCCCAGCGTGTGAAGCACAGCACATTTATTGTCACTTAAATTACAAGGCAAAGGGTGGGAAGGAGGGGTCTCTACACGAAGATTTGGGCTGAGACAAGCAGAAACTCCGAACCTTGCAAATTGTTTTCTGTGTGATTTCTGATGCCTACAGTCTTCTGAAACTACTGCAATACGATGATACAATCACAGCCTTATGATGAATTTAACCTATGAAATTCAGCTACTGATGATGCAGGCAGCGGTCTTTCCTCCCTTGATTCCACAGGGAGACCTCCCTTATAGTGGCAATGGTTTGGTGGACAGTAGGTACTGGACCTGCAGTCCTCAGGGGCTGCCTTATCAGCACGGTCTGCGGGTAAGGTCTATGCGCTCCAGCAATTCATGGATCCATTAACCTTTACATGAGGGCAGGATCAGAGAGGGCTGTAAACCCTGATGTGTATTGAGTGGTTTTCCCCACAGCAGCAGCTAATCACCCCGGTGTTAGACGTAACTACTCAACCACAGGACTCAAACATTTCCTGAGGCTTTCCATCCCAATAGCAGTTCTGCTTTACAGGCATTAGCTGGATGAGAGGAGACCACAGGACAGCCACAACTTGTCACATAACTCTTTAGGCTGCTACGCTTAGCTCTCAAGATCTGCATTTCCATTCTATTTACGCAGCGCCTATTACACTGTTTCTCAGTGCAGCATCATCTCTGACAATCCTCATTTTACAGGGGAGAGAACTGAGTCATGGAAACCTAAACCCTACCCAAAAGACTTGGGGAACTAGGAAGATCTGTAGCAGCAAAGTGGCCAAGCACTTTCTAAAGCTGTAGGAAGGAGTTTGTTAGCATCTAAAATCCATGCTCCTCTGGCTTCAAAACTGCTTCAAGAAGACAACATGTGCAAACAGAAGTAGTAAAAGCAGAAAGCAAAATTACTTTCTAAGAAAAAAATGGTAAATATGGCAATAACGCAACCATGACTAAGACAAACACCACCAATGTAGGCTGTCAGGTTTATTTTCTATGGTTTTGATGCTAAAATGAAGAAATCCCTAAATGGGCACTACATCATACCATAAAGGTGTGTCACCAACCTAGATTCTCCCCTTGCACAATAAATCAGTGTACTTCCAACGCAGGCTACTTGAGCAATACTGAATCACACCAGAGAGAATCTGGGCTGCAAACACAGATGCTATATATCCATAACCAATCACTGGGATTTCCCTCCAGATTTGGCCAGATGAGGGCAATCCTAGTGTGGGAAAAGCACTGATTACAGCTTTCAACCCAGAGAATCCATCCCTAAAGCTGCCACCCATCACATAGCACCTCTCGAGGGATTCCCAGGGATCTTTATAGCTCATGTCTGCCTCAAAACTGCAAAATCCCAAAGGATTTAGCAATATAAAGAAGCAGAGCATCCCACCTCTTGAGAACCTTCCTACATTTGGTAAGCCATCTTCTTCGCCGCCTCCGCTTTCTCATCTTACAATCATATTTCCCAACATTCCTTATTCAGTCAAAGCACTGCTACATGCACAGCCTTTTATGCAAATTATTTTCTTTATTTTTATGATGTATGCAAATGAAGTCTTTACTCTGAACATTCTTTATGGTGCTATAAATGTAAGAATAGATCTCAAATTAGCCCTTTTCATTGTCAGAGCTGCACTAAAACTAGCTGAGGGATTCAGAGGCTTAAATGTGTAAGCAGTTTGGTATAAACCAACTTTTATATCTTGTAAAAAATAAGGGTCTGGGCTGAGGTATTTGGGTTTTAGAAGAAGATCTCTAAGAAAGGTAGAAAAACGGCATGCTTTTCGGAGCTAAATGAGGATTAAGACAAGAAATCGGTGAGTGAAGCAACCTGTGGTTTAACAACCGCTTTCTTCCTAGTATGCCGTTACCTATATTCAGCAGGAACTTCCAATGGCAGATAAAGATGGCAATTACCTATTTCAGGAGGAACAGGATAAACTGGATGATGTTAGGTCACTTTTGTTCTGACTTTGCTGTATTTTCACATGCTTAACTCGTACCTGATACACGCTGCCCTAAAAAAGGGTTACTTGGCATAGCATCAGATGCAATATCATTGGATAACCACCACTTTTACACTGCCAGGACAAAAAGAGGTGCAAAGGCAGGGAGGAATGAGAAATAGGGAAGAACTGGCATAACAGGAGGAGATGAGGGGTGACCAGAGGCCAAGGACTGGTGTTGAAGGGGGAGCTCTGGGGTAAATACATCCTTGATTTAGCTTCTAATTGTGTATAACTCAGGCTGCTGCTGAAATGCATTTTCTCCCCACTTAATTTGACCATCTTCTTCATGGAAAGATGGCAATTAAATCCTTATCCCACAAAGAAGGACAAAAATTCCTGCAATTGAGATAGCGGTGTACAAAGAAGGAGAAAATTCCACACTGCAGCATCAGATGAATAAGCCACATATTCTTCCCAGTGGGTATTACAGACTTACCAAGTGCTTGTTTGGTGAATGGAGGAAAAAGGAGTGGGAGATGCTAGCAGTTGCAGAGGGGCATTTTCCAGGGTTAAACCCCCTCTACATTTATAGATATGGATAACTATTTTCTCTTACTCTACTGATTTACAGTGGAATGTGGAAATGTAAAGGTTATCCCATTCAAAACTTCCCCTCCATTCACAGACTGATAAGAGCACTGGTGATGGATATTTTAATAACATCAGCATTCTTAAATCTACTTATATGGGAAAACATGAAACTCCCTGCTGTAACTGTCTTGAAGAAGCACAAGCCTACTACATTTTTGTATCCCTGGTGATTTTCATGAACACAACACAAAAAATTAGCCTAAACATGCAGCAAGGAATTGGAGGGATGAATGGAATCTTTTTGTATGAACTCTGTTCTCACTTTGTTTGAAGCAGGGAAGACAGACCTGATTGTCTGTCCTTAGGGTTTAGCTGCACATACCAGCTATAGCAGGAAAAACAATGATGCTAGAACTCTGCTTGTTGTGGGAACAGGTTTAGCACACAGTAAGAGGAAAGGTATGAGGGGTATAGAGCAGGCTTGACAAGGGAAGCAGCCCAAGCCATGCTGCCTTCTGCCTCGCTCAACAGAACTCAACATGCTCCTGCTGCTATCATTAGAAATTACTAAGATATTAATTTTAAGATTAAGATTAATTTAGACTTGACTGTATAACTTGCCTCTTACTTCTCTAACCCAGGAGAAGAGATTAACATCTCTTTGCTCACAGAAGGTTAACATCTCTTTGCTGCTTCTGAGGCCAGCCCTAAAGAAGGCCCATTTGGTTATGTCCTGCCCATGGTTCACACTGCTGGTCCCCAAGATGACTCCACTGTGCTCACATAGCATCTTTACTTCCTACAGCATCCTACCACAAAGGACGGAAGTCCCACAGCACTGAAAAGGGAAAAGGTCAAAGATCTGCTTGGGAAGAGTCTCATGGGATAAGGATGTAGAGGAAAGAGGGACTCACAAAAGCTGGTTAATATTCAAGGAACACCTCTTCCAAGAGAGCTTCCATCCCAGTGAATAAGAAGTTAGGTTAGTAAAGTTGTTTTGCTGATGGAAAACAAAAGCAGAGTGAGGCAAAGCATCTTACTCAATATCATTCTGTGCCAAGAACTGACCTGAACTCAGATCCCGATTATTTCTGTGGCGATGAGGAATCTTTCTTGCCTAGACCTCCAACTCCCCTACAATGGAAAACAAAATAAAACAAAACAAAACAAAATCATTTAGCCTAAGGTTTCTATACAGCCATTCCAGCAACGCTACCATGGAAAATCAGAGTGAAGAGTTTGCCTCCTCAAGTACAGCCTGTAGTACAGTTGGCTGCAGTAACCTCTTTGATACTCTCCCATTCTTCCATTCAGAGTCCAAATGTGGACACTTCCATGAATACATCTGCCACATCCACAATGTCAGTGGCAAAAGAAAAGAAAATCGTGTTGTACAGAAAGCATGGAACTCTGAATAAGCTGAAAGTAGCGCAATGCCATTATGCCATTTAATGAGATGTCCTCACATTGAATATTGTGTTCAAGTTTGACTGTATTGCCTCAAAAATGAAATGAAATGAAGTGAAATGAAATAAAATACAGTAGGTAAGGGGAGGAGGAGGCAGGGATAGGTAAAGAAAATGATCAGAAGCCTGGGAGGACTTAGGAACAAATCAAGACAGAAGAACAAGCTATTTCATTTTGATCAAGAGCATGACAGGATTGTGATTGGGATAGGGAGAATCTGGTAAGTAAAGTAGAGGGGGAAGGACAGAGGGAAAGGAGACTGGGAGAGCTGCAGCAGCACAGCACTGTCAGAGGAGGACAAGGGAGAGAAAAGGAGAGATGAGCATTTTGTGTCATAGACTACTGAGTAGATATCCTAAATTACAGCTTATGCTTTTGTTTTGCGAAGGTTTGAAAACCTGTTGTCTCTCTGCACCTTAAATTAGCAGCTGAGACAGATGGAAAACGTTTTACAAGTGTGAATCCTCCTTGTAAGAAAAGACAAATGAAATTAATGAAATGTAATTAACAGTAAGGAAGAGAAGCATCTACCTGATGTACGTGGCTATACTGTTCACACACATGAACGGCTGAAATAAAGTTTTATTGCAAATGACACAGCATCATGAAACACACAATTAACCTGAAGACTTCTGGCCACAGAGCTCCCTGATTTCCTACGAGGTAAGCATCAGTCTTACCTAGGCCATCCATCTCAGTTTTATCTTTTGCTGCTGCAGCCTGTTACAGTACTTCAAGAGGTTAAGGAAAGCCCTGACACAGTACAGATCATCACACCACAGAACACCCACTAAAGGCATGAGTGTCTTTATCCAAGATCCACAGCAAGCTGCTCTGGGTATAGAAGGTATGGAGGAAAAGCTAAATGAATCATAGAGGAGTTTGGGGAGGATTTAAGTGATTCCTAGGCTTTGCAGAAGACCATCTGATCAGAAGTGAATGCCTCACCCTGAACGCAAATAATAAAGCCTTAGGGCTGGAAGCACGTATGTGATGTGGAAAAGCGTAACCAGATCGTTGTGACTGACACCTTTATGTTCCCACTGCTCTGGTAATGAACATGCTCTGATTGTATGGGCCATGTAGAAGACACGGCTGATACTTCAGCCAAAGGATTCAGATGCATGTCTATTGTGACCTCTGGAGTTCTCCTGCACAGCAGACATCCATTGACTTACGAACCTGAACCCAATGTCATAATCAGAACACAGCTTTTCATGTCTCAAAGCAATCAGTTATGCACAAGTTAAGACTACTTCAAATGTATGAAGATGTGCTTTGACATATTTAACCTTTTCTGTATGTTATGTTGTCAGAAGTCACCAGTGTGGCTGGTTTTCTCCTACTAAGCTAATCCTGCTCACTGGTGGAGGTTCAGGCTTTTCATGTTGTGATCACCCCTTGAGAAGATGTTAGCCTTACATTTATACTTCATCCTCCTTTCCTCAAGCTGGGCTCAGTGGTAAGAAAGCTGGAGCTGGAAGAAGGACGCTGACAGCTTAATAAGCTTTTCTGTCACAGGACTTTATTACGGTGATATTCACACTGGTCAAAGATGTCTATTCTAGGACCTTGACTACATGGTCCTTATGTCCTTGACTATACGGTCCTTTATTTCCCATAACTCTGCTCAAGTGATAACCACCAGCGGTGGTAATGGATCCATCTGGTTGTGATGACTGCATCTGACTCAAAGTGGATTCAGGGGAGACACAATACCCAAGGGCTAATCTAAGCAATGTGCACCCCCTGCCAACCATAGTGCTGGTCAAGGTTTGGCTCAAGTCAAGGTTGGTAAAGCCCTCTAACTTCTGTAATCAGTATACAAATGTGAAGAGAACAGCCCCAATGTTCTCAGCATGTTCCTCATATATGGAAGAACCTCACAGAACATTATCAGTTTCAGTGATGAACACAGACTGGGACTTCTCTGCCTCCTCCTGAAATGCCGCAGTCTCTTGGAACATAGGTACTGGCCCATAAACAGTATACAGACACTGCATGAGGGAATTGGGATGGAGTAGTGATCTCTCTTTCTCTCACACACAAACTTGTTCCTCAACTGCCTGCACTTAAAGGAATTTAAAATGCAGAGCATAAAATAGATGCTAACTAAGAAAACCAGCAGCCTGCAGAATAGGTTGCACACACTCGACGGAAAGCTACTGAGGGAGGAATACTGCCATAAATTGTGTTAAGTACGGTGTGTTGAGTCAGAAACACAGTTGTGATGAAAATTACAATAGCATTTTGAAGGCAAGCCATTGCATGTCATGTACAGCGCCAAGCAGTTCATACAAGGGCTGCTCGATGGCCTTGGCAATAGTAATTACTGGTGTTTCACTCTCCCAGGAAAGTGAAGCATCCCCAGGAAAGATGCAACCTTGCTAGAAGAAATTTGGCCCAGTTTGAACAACGAGGGTGTTAAAATAATATCCACTGATTACAAAGAATCTTTGGGTCAAATTTTGCTCTCATTGCTCCCCATTTTTTATACCTAAACACTCTTGCTCCTGACCCTGCCTATCTCTGTTCATTTTATAGCAGCCTACTTCATGGCTACCTGCTTTTAGGCTGCCAGCAACATGACATCTGGTGGGAGTGCCAGCATCCATCCTTCCCCATGATTCATAAAATCACAGAATGGTTTGGGTTGGAAAGGACCTTGAGATCATCCAGTTCCAACCCCCTGCCATTGGCAGGGATGCATCACACCAGACCATGTCACTCAAGGCTCTGTCCAGCCTGGCTTTGAACACTGCCAGGGATGGAGCATTTACCACTTCTTTGGGGAACCCATTCCAGTGCCTTAGCACCCTCACAGTAAAGAACTTCTTCCTTGTATCTAACCTGAATTTCCCCTGTTTCAGTTTGAACCCATCACCCCTTGTTCTATCACTCCAGTCCCTGATGGAGAGTCCCTCTCCAGCATCCTTGTAGCCCTCTTTAGATACTGGAAGCTGCTCTCAAGTCTCCACACAGCTTCTCTTCTCCAGACTGAACAGTCCTAACTTCCTCAGCCTATCTTCATACGGGAGGTGCTCCAGCCCCGATCATCCTCGTGGCCTCCTCTGGACTTGTTCCAACAGTTCCATGTCCTTTTATGTTGAGGACACCAGAACTGCACACAATACTCCAAGTGAGGTCTCACGAGAGCAGAGTAGAGGGGCAGGATCACCTCCTTGGACCTGCTGGTCAAGCTCCTTTTGATGCAGCCCACAATACAGTAGGTGACATAAATGCTCACCAGTTGGTTGGGTTTGGACCTTTCTGGGCTGGACTCTTCATGCCATCAAAACAGGACTTCCATGGCTTTCAAGAGAGGCAGGCTTTTGCACGCATAGGTAAAAATCAATTCATAAAAAGGCTGGCTTAAACTGGCCTGTAAATAAACCAGCTCAGCCTCAGGCTGGATTTGCTTTCCTGTGCTCTATTGATGATAAGGGAAAAATATCTCGAGCCATTTGCAGTTAAAAGGTAGGGAGCTTAGCAAGCTCAGAGCTTCTTGAATGCCGAGAATTGATTTTCCCCCAGAACAGCTGATGGGGAATTTCTCTGCCATTTATACAGCTCTCCTGCCAGATGACTGCTTCTAGCTTGATGTAGGAAATCAGCTAAGGAAAGGAGAAATGGAGGTGTGACAAAATATGGCTTTGCTGTGCTGCTTCAGCAGTGCCAGCACCTCAGTGTAAGCGCAGCAACCACCACTTCAGGGCTGATCCTTACGTTTCAGTCCTCCCGTTGTCCACACCGATGGGTTCTCTCCGAGACCAGAAGCAACCAGTCCCTTCCTGCAGAGACAAAGATTATCTTCAAGGTGGTTGGTTGAACTTGTCTGCTCTTAGTAGAGAATAGGGATATGGACCACAGTGGGGGATGCTTCCTAAAGCACGTCAGACAAAGAGACTTGTTTCTTTTGAGCCTCTGATATCAAAGGGTTTTTGGAGTCTCTGATATCAAAGAAAGGTCACGTTGACTTAGGAGATCTAAAGATTCCTGATGTCACCTTCCTTCAATACTGAGAAGAATATATTGACCAAACTATTTTTGGAGGCCAAAAGCTAACAATGAAATTAAACCAAATGAAACTGGATTTTTCTTCTGAATCCAATTCCAGAATAAACTATGTCTAAAGAAAATCTAATTTTGGACTACAGGCCCCTTTTAGTCACCAATATTCCTGCCATCATAATGGTGACTGATTTTCCTTCATGAGGTCAAAACTGGGGCTGCTACTAAGTTTTCTTTGGTGGGAGGAAGGTTTTACCCTGAGGTACTGCCCCAACACATCCTGCAGTGGACAATAATCCTTATTCATATCTTTTTGGTTTTTCCTTTAACTGACAAATCAATTCAGGGGCTGGTAAAGAATGTGCAAGCAGGTTTCTGAATCATAATGCGTAAGACATGTGTTTGCCCCCGAGCGGCAGTGAGGATATAATTGGCAGATCTTTTTCTTCTTCACGCACTCTTAACTTGGCCAAAAGCAATCTGTCAGCTGAGAGAACAGAGAGCACTTCTTAGGTTTCAGAGGAAACTATGGCCTGTAGCTTTAGCCTTAGTTTACAGACAGTACATGAGTAATACTAGGAAGGCCAGACTGGTCCAGAACATCACCTTCCTTATGGCTGCTGTAATGAATGAAATGAGAATACCATCTTGTCTACAAATCACGGGTGAACAAACATGAGATCCATGGGAGAATGAGCAACAGCCCTCCTCTGGAAGAGACGACTTCACCTACTGCTGAGCAGTCCAAGCAAAGGGGATGCATGAAACAAGGATGTCAAGCAGGGCAAATATGAGCCCTATCCCAGACAATTTAGCAATTAGCCATTTAGCTTTCCTAATGCAATTCTCCAACACAGGAAGCACTGCTGTGACAATGGAAGAACAGGAAAACAGAGGAGGACAACAGTGGATGAACTCCTGCACCATCGCATTCTCTTGTCACTTGTGCCAAGCCCTATGTTCTCCTAACATACCTGATAAGCAAGGAGGAAGGAGGCAGACCCTGCTCTTTAAAAGTTGCTACTGCTTCTAAAGGCCTTAAAAGGAACGGTGTCACTGTCACAAAGCACAACTGTGAAGCCTTGAAGCTGGTCTATGGCTTGGGAGGCTTTCATTATGTGTTTTTGTTCCACTAAACCCAAGTTCAAAGCCCATGCGAGATGTTTTGAAGATGCCATGTCTCATGTTATGTGTGTGTATGCTACCCACAGCTGGTTTAGGCTCCCAGAATAAAGGCTGAGAAAGGGTATGACCAACCTCTATAAATAAAGCAGGGGAGTAAACAGCAGGGAGGGAGACAAGCCAGTTAAACTAAGTGAAAAAGCTGTCACAAGGACAAATGCTTGTAAAGTAGCCATAAAGATGTACAGACTGGAAATGAGAAGAAGGCCATCAGCATAAGAGCTGTGAAGCTGTGGAACAGCCAGAGTGGGAAGGGGTGTGGGAAGGAACAAACTGATGGGTGTGAAGATAGAAACTGATGCATTTATGTTCCTAAATAATGAATACATAATGCTGGTTGTATGGACTAAGTATCACTGAGCTCTCCCCTCCTTGGTAGCACACAAACCTCAGGGACACAAACCTGGTTGCATTTTTTGAACAGCCTTGTGTTCAACACTTCCTTCTCCTTCAGAGAATCAATAAATAAAAACTTCCATAAATAATAAATCTGAGGTGGAGAAAAAACAAATGGAAAGCACCTAGAAAAAAACTACAGAATGAACCATCCTCTCACCTCAGAAGAACCAGGAACCCAGTGGCGAAGAAAGCCCTCCATGCACAAGGGCTGCATGTCATAGAATCACAGAATGGTTTGGGTTGGAAAGGACCTTAAGATCATCCAGTTCCAACCCCTGCCATGGGCAGGGACACCTCACACTAGACCATGTCACCCAAGGCTCTGTCCAACCTGGCCTTGAACACTGCCAGGGATGGAGCATTCACCACTTCTTTGGGCACCCTGTGCCAGTGCCTCACCACCCTCACAGTAAAGAACTTCTTCCTTATCTCCAACCTGAACTTCCCCTGTTTCAGTTTGAACCCATCACCCCTTGTCCTGTCACTACAGCCCTGATGAAGAGTCCCTGAGTCCCTGTAGACCTGTGAATGTTCCATCTGTTCTTACAACTTGAAACTAAGTGCATTTAACAAGTTGCATAACGCACGCAGATCAAGACCATTGACATATGATGGACATATGAGAAATACTTAGTTCAACTGGGAAAACAGTAAGAAATCAATATTTCACCTTCTTTTTGCTCTGAGAACTAAGTCCTTACAAACAATTCAGGCAAGTTCCACAAAAATGAATGCCCTTAGAAGAAGACTGACTCATTTACATTCATTTTTATTAAATCTGGAAGACCTGGGCAATTTCAGAGACTAGAAATGTAAAACAAACAACACAAACTCATTTGTAAATGCTGTAATGAGATGAAGAGTGGACTCCTGCTGTCATTTAGGGAAAAGAAAGGAAAATAAAAGAGAAAAGACAAACTAGATAGTGGGTGGAAAAGATAAATATTGTTTTAAAGCTTTAAAGAGAGAGACTCAAAGAGCTAAGCTGATTTCTTAGAATAGCTTTCTGTTTCAGAACAGGTTAAAGTGCCTGCGAGTATGATGGAATACAGTGCCACACTAGGGATTAATGCCTCTGGATCTGTATTCAGGCCCCACTTTCTCATCTCTGTTTACTTATAACACTCAGTTTGATGAGTCCTGTGATGTACTGCTTTGCTCTAAATAGCAACGACCTGATCCTGCCTGCAGCAGTACCTGATGAACAGTTTCTATGTCCTTTATAAAGACATTGATGCCAACAATTTACTACTATATTTACTCTTCAGAGCATAAACAAAGCGAGAGTACTGAGTTGTCCGAAATACAGAGAACTGCCTATAATTACAATGGCCTAAACTGGCTTTTCTCTATAACTACAATGGCCCAAACTGGCTTTTCTCTTCCTCTGGTACCTGGAGTGGAAAGCATCCCCTTCCTAGTTCTAGTGGAGGCTGTTATACTTTCTTCCTAAGATTTTCTTCCTCTGGTAGCAAGCACAGAGCAAAGTCTCTGTTTCAAGGAAAACCTGGTAGCATTTCTTTCTGCAGCAGGTGTACCAGAATAGCCATTGATGTTCAGAAATAGTGCAGAAGTGGGAAGAAAATGGCCCATAAAGTGCCTACTCAAAGATGGGGAAGTAGGAGTCAGGGCTTCTAGATCCCATTGCTGGCTCCCTAGTGATTCCTCCTGTGACTGAAATGTCTGGTGTCTAAATGCAAAGAAATCTTGGTTCAAAGTTCTTTCCTCCCTCCTTCAGAGTGGAAAATGAACACTCTTCAGTCTTTACCTTTCCCATCTTTGTTCTGATGCTAAAACTACTGCTGATTTTGTAGAGGAAGCCCCTTTATTTCACTGACGTTACCTGTTGTACACAAGACAACAGTGAGAAGAGAACAAAGCAAGCAGAGGCTGTAAGTGAAACTCTGCTACATTTATCGTCATTTCATGGCATGCAAACCAAAGAAGAAACTTCACAAAGCTATTCATTCACTCAATTACAGCTGATAGATGTTGGCTCTTTCATTCTGGAGAATCCATCTCTTGCCACAAAGCTTGTCAATGAGTCCCTGAGTGACACTACAACCTTCACTAGCGACAGACCTCAGGGCTTCATTATGGAAACCTTTTATACTGTTCAATGATTTGTGTGTGTCCATGGATGCCACAAATCTACATGCACAGGAAAGAGAAACACGACGAGACGGTTTGGTTTCTTAGCATTTCCTCCAGTGGAGTACACAAACATGCTATTCCACCCTCACAAAACAGAGGATTGGTAACAGCCTGTTCTCAGCAACTCAGACCAAACAGATCTAAAATGCTCATTAACTGTTGTACTACATGGTTGCCCAAAGAAGTGGTGAATGCTCCATCCCTGGCACTGTTGAAGGCCAGGTTGGACAGAGCCTTGGGTGCCATGGTCTAGTGTGAGGTGTCCCTGCCCATGGCAGGGGGGTTGGAACTGGATGATCTTCAGGTCCTTTCCAACCCAAACCATTCTGTGATTCTATGACAAATTGTCTACCTACTACAAGACTTTATGCAGAACCCCTCACGCCAACTGCACTCATGAAATGGTCTAGAGTTAAATAATATGGTTATAACTAAATAATAACAGAGGGAAGGAGAAATTAACAGGCAGAAGCTGGGGAGAGAGGAGCTGTTTGCAGCTTATGCTTAAAATGAGTCAGAACAAATTGGGCACAAGGATAAAGTCAGAGCTGTAGGGAAGACCACCACCAGCAGAAACACCCTAGGAAGCACCTGCTAATAACAGAAGAGAGGGAGGAAGAGGCTGGTCTCACTTTATGGTGGGTTTTATAACACAGAAGGGTAATTTTGAACTGGATGGTGTAATGAATGAGGGAGTTAAGAGGAAATGTTTAAGGCTGAGGAGAGGGTGGGCTTTGTCTTTCAAATATGTGGAAATTAGCAATAGCATCTATTCTTATGCCTGATGAACTGGAATAGCAAAAGACAGCGATAGCTGTAATGAAGAGAACTAATTAAAATGAATTTATTATTATTACTGTCTATTTTGCAGTGTTGCACACTGATTTGTGTGCATCTATTTCATAACTAAGCTCTTCCTGTCGTGCTGTTCCCTACTCGGCAAAGCTGCATTGATGGATTTTTGACTGCATCTGGAATTACCAGGATGCGCCAGGCAAAGTTGCTTTGGTTGGGGTAAATGTTCAGATTGTAAATTGATTGCTAATTCTTGCAAAGAGAAGCTTCCATCAGGGAAAACTAACCAAATCCTATATAAACAGAGAGATCAGAAGTAACCAAGGTTTAAAAACATTATGTGGGGCATACAACTGATGATAAGGGCGAGTTTGCATTGTAAAGGAGGTGGGAGATATTTGACATGTGATCTCACCCACATGAAGCCAGGCTCAGGAAGTTGGGACTGTTCAGTCTGGAGAACAGAAGCTGTGTGGAGACTTGGGAGCAGCTTCCAGTATCTAAAGGGGGCTACAAGAATGCTGGAGAGGGACTCTTCATCAGGGACTGTAGTGATAGAACAAGGGGTGATGGGTTCAAACTGAAACAGGGGAAGTTCAGGTTAGGTGTAAGAAGCTCTTTGCTGTAAGGGTGGTGAGGCACTGGCGCAGGGTGCCCAGAGAAGTGGTGAATGCTCCATCCCTGGCAGTGTTCAAGGCCAGGCTGGACAGAGCCCTGGGAGACATGGTCTAGAGTGAGGTGTCCCTGCCCATGACAGGGGGTTGGAACTGGGTGATCTTAAGGTCCATTCCAACCCAAACCATTCTATGATTATATGATTGCTAGACTGCACTCTGCCTATAGTCTCACAGTGATCCCAGAAGCTCTCCACTAATCCTTACAATCAGATGTCATTGATGTGCTGGAGTGTTACACAGCACACAACAAGAAACTGCTTACCACTAGGGAAAGTCTCCTAATCTAGACAGTAATAGTGAAGCTGGAAGGAAAATACAATGAACCATAAATTCACATGGAAAGATAATGGCTAGAATTCACCTTGACAGTTCACAGGCACAGTTAGCTTCTGTTTCTTTTTCTTTTTTCTTTTTAATTGCATTAAGTGAAATTCTGATATAAAGGAGAGACTTCACTGAATTCAATAAAACTGCTCCAATTTATCCAACCTAAGCTTCTGTCTGACTTTCTGCTATGACCTATCATTATCTTTCCACTTCAGTACCCTTTATTACTCGATTCATTCCCTGTAGACACCAAGACAGAAACAGTTCTTAAGGAAGGAGGTGAATGTGATATATGCAGTGAGTTGATGTTTTACTTCACAGGAGGGGTGGGATTAATTTCATCTCACTTTAAGGACCTGGCACAGGCATCTCACCTAAATTTCTTGTCTAGACTCCCATTGAAGCCACTGGAAGTACAGTAAATACACGCAGTAGAGTTCAGGGTTTGAATCATCTGACCAAATGTGAACGCCTATTTTAGGATGTGAAATCACACCCTAAGCTCCATTGACTCTGCTGACTCACTCTCCATTGACTATGAATAGTTTAGGGCAACATGCCCAGATGCAGACATCCCCATTGCAGATACCTGCACTCAACCAGATGACTCCCACAAAAAGTGGTCCAGGTGAAGAGTGTGACTTATAAGATGTTAAGACAGAGAGAAAGGTGGTCCTTCTACAGGGAGCAGGATGTGGGATAGGGAGAAGCTTTCTGTTGGCTTGAGGATGGAAAGGAGGGGACAGGAAAGATTTAGCTGTTAAGTATTTTCACCACATGCTGATCATTATGGCTTTGAGAAATGCTGAGCATCCACGACACCCACTGAAGACAATGGGAGCTCAGCACTTCCGACAATCAGACACTTGCTTGTAATGTAATCTTTAATATTTAAAGGAATAAAAGGGGCGGGGGACGGGTGTTCAGACAAGTGAATGAGCTTCCTCCTCAGATGCTTCGCATAGCCCTTTCTATCAGCATTATTATTCCAGATATTATGTACAAGGGAAAACTACAGCTGGAGCATTACGTGGAAATTAAGACTGTGGAAGGTTAGGCAAATTCTGCTCTATTCCTAAGGGCTGATGCAAAGACTTTCAAAGCCTAAAAGAAGACACCTACTGTAGTGTCCTAGGAAGATAGGTTTTATCTGTCTCCAAAGCCACTGTAAGAAGTTCCCAGTAGTTCACCTTTGCCAATGCACTATCCCCTCAGCTGCATCACTTGGTTGAGCTGATGTAAAAAGACATCAATCCAGAGAGAGGTGTCTTTCTCCTTAACCCCCTAACTCCCTACCACCTAATGTGCCAGTTGCAGTGCTGGATTGACTCTTCCTGAAGCCACTGAATTCACTAGTGCTAAAGAATTACAACTCCTATCTTGCCTTTTGAGGGATTTCTCTGCTGGTTTAGTAAGCTGAACTTACTAAGCACAAGACAAGCACCAGAGCCAGTGCAAGCAAAATCAAGTATGAGATATGGGGACAAGGGTAATGTCCTCTCCCTTTTAGAGATGCTAACATAGTCACCTTAGAGAATAATAGAATGGATTGGGTTGGAAAGGACCTTAAGATCACCCAGTTCCAATGTCCCATGGACAGGGATGCCTTTCTTTGTCTAAAACCACCTGGATTATTTCACTGGCATGGTTTTCAGTGTGGTCAGAGAGAAATTGCAGCCCCACAACCTTAGGGATGAGGCCAGTGCATTGCTCACTGAAGTGAGTTACAGAGCAAGCACTACACAGGAGCCCCTGTGAAGCCCACTGTATTCCAAAGAGACAGTGAAGAGGCAGAGACTCCTGCACCTTCAGCTTTATCATCAGAATGATAATAATGCCTAATAAATCAAGAAATAGATTGCTGAGGAGGGGTGACTAATAAAGATACTGAGAGGGTTGAAGTATCTCAGGGATGTTTTCCTTGGCAAAGAAGGTAATTTGTGACTAGATGCTGATGGAGTTAATCTTAACCCAAGAGACTGCACTGAGGCTGCAGCACAGGAAGAATGGTTTTAAAGCATTTTGTGATGGCAGAGATGTTTGAGTCAGTTGAGTCTTGAAGACTTGGCAGGAAACTCGCTGAAGCAAACTGAGTCATTAGTGATTATCTTCAAGGGTTTGTGGAGGATTCACAAGTACCAGAGGACTGAAGAAGGACAAATATAGAACCTGCCTATGAAAAACAGAGTTGGCGTCGGAGAAATTACAGTCTGGTAGGGAGGGCCTAACCAATTTGTGGGCAGATCCTAAGGAAATTATTAAGCAACCGCTTGCAAATGCCCAGGAGGAAATCATAATATTAAAAGAAATAAATAAAATGCAAATGTAATATAGGAACTAATTGTAAGTAACCTAATTTCATTTCTGACTTATTAAAAGCCAGGTGACAAAGAAGGTAAAAGAAGATGCTATGCGGTGCTGGAAAATGCTTTTTTAACAGTAAGGTTAGGAAGATCTAATTGTAGTAAGGCAGGACTGATTGGTAAATCACTTTTGAAGGGTAACTGTCACAGGCTTCTTAGCATCAGACTAGAAGCAGATCTTAAATGAGATATCTTGGTGATGTTTCTTAGGCTTCTATTAAAAAATCAAGCACTGATTTGTTTTAATAGCAAGTATACCTAAATGCTAGTGAATGACAGCAGGCTTGAGTAAATGTACAAATGTACAACATTGGAAAACAAAGGTGGAATCTAAAGTGATCTTGAAAAGGATGAACAGATGTGAAATTAGGAGGATGAAATGTAATGTGCAATCATGCAGTTTGCTGTGCCGTGGAAAAAGAAGTTAAATGCACAGATATAAAACTGTCTGGATGGTCAAAAGAATACTGAACAAAATGCTGGTGCTGAAAGGGGACCTCAAACTGCAAACACACCAGTGATGCAATGTTGTACAAGAAAATTAAATCTCATTTTGGAATGTCTTGATGGCACTATACTCAGTAAGGGAGAACAGACCTTTCAAGTGAACTCAGTGGCAGCAAGGTAAAGTACTATAGCTGCTTTTGGGCATTGCACTTTATAAATCGTAGGTATAAACTGATAATAGTCCTGGTGGAGCAACAAGAATGACAGAAGGTTCTGAACACTTGATGTATCAGAAGAGTTTGGACCAATAAACCCTCTTCTTCTGTCTTGACTTCTGTGCCTCTGTGCCAATACTCTGATGCCCAGAGACAAAGTGATGCTGAGATCCCACACTTGATGTTTTGACCATCCTGACTTCTTCCTTAAAGACTTTCCTCAGACTACCTGGGCAAAATTCCTTCTTGTTGTTTCCTAAGGAGGTCTGCATTCACTGCTACTGCACACTCACCTGCCAGTTTCTCATTTAATATTGGATCCTTCTGCTTTGCTCTTTATATCATAGAATCATAGAAGAGTTTGGGTTGGAAAGGACCTGAAGATCATCCAGTTCTAACCCTGCTGCCATGGGCAGGGACACCTCACACTAGACCATGTCACCCGAGGCTCTGTCCAACCTGGCCTTGAACACTGCCAGGGATGAAGCATTCACAACTTCCCTGGGCAACCCATTCCAGTGCCTCACCACCCTTATGATGAGGGTTCTTTCTGACAGCTGCTAATCTAATCTCCTATGAGCATTCTTTCATGCTTCTTATTAGACCTGACTGGAGTGGAGTGTGAATCACACCTCTTAACTTCAGGAATCAGACTCGTCTTAGGTAGACCTACATTTACTGAGATTCCCTCTCAGTCAAAAGAAAGAGAATAGTTAACAGCTGCCATAAGGACTCCCAAGCAGGAATCAGAAATTGGCGTTCAGCACTTGTAAGTGCTGAGATCCACATCTGGGATCCACAAGCCATGAAAGATTTTGAGGAATAGGAAATAACCCAGAAAAATGCAGTAACTGAAAGACTGAGGTCTGTCCCTAAAGCCACACATCCATCTGCCTGTGGAAGACGTTGAGAGATTTGAGCTCTAGAAGTTGTATCACCCACCTGTCAAAGAGAAATCAACATCTCTGATGGCTCCGGGACATAGCTGTTTGGGGAATATGACTTTGTTAATGGGACATGTAAAGGATAAATAAAATCCCATGGTAGGACCCATGAGATGGACAAATTACTTTGGAAACCCAGCGTGCATTTTGAGCCCTGAAAGGAATTACCACTGGAGTAGCAGGATGCAGGTTGTGGTCAGCGCCCGCATCATTTAAACCTGCAATTCCTCCCTCTACCTCTTCTTTTGTCTCTTGAGATAAAGCAGTTCAAGTGAAACCTGATTTTGGGGGGGGAAATTCACTGGCTGGTGATCAGTTTATGTGACCACAGCAGTTCCTTCTGTTTTCATCACTTATGATAACACGATTGAATCCACATCACTGATAAAAGCTACGTAGGTGCTTCAATTTGTTTGGTCCCCTTGCAATGTGCTTGCGTAGTATGACATCTGTTGGCTGGGTGCACAACACAGTGTTCTTGCTATTAGAAAGTAAAATTAAGGGAGGGAGCTAACCAGACCTTCCCAGGCTGTATTTGCCTCACACTGATGCATGTTTTTCATCCCATAAATTTGTTATGGCTCCAGCTCCCAAGCTTGAGTGAACATTCGTCTTTCTTCCTTTACATATATACCCAAACAAAGCTGAGCTGTGGGCTGGCAGTAAAGAAATGAGACTCACATTATTGGCTTTGCATTAGGTTTGTTTATAAAAGACAAGGCATATTAATCATTGATATCTACAGTGGGAGAAGCAATGCAGGAAATGTATTCATTACCAAAAGCAGGATGCCAAGCAGACTCGGAGGTGCTATGGATTGATGCACTGGCTTCTCTCTCATAAAGCAAGCTAAACAAGATTTTGCTCTAACCCAGACAGAAAACACAAATTAACCCTGTCCATTGCAGGGTCCCAACAAGCATTATAAAGCAAGCTTTTTGACTTTGAGTTGCCAAGTGGCTGAGACTTTGCACTGGGGTTTAAAACAAGGAGTAGCTCCAAAACACGGTCCCTATTATGCTCATAGAGAACATGCCTTGCCCATGTGAATGGGGTAACTGGCAGGTGAATGGACAAGCATGAGTCCATTTGCATCGCTTCTGGTTGCTTCAAATCTGAGAACTAATTCTGCCTTAATTCCATGCAAAGTCACTGAAGTCCACAGGGAAATAACTGCAGAGTGGCAGGAAAATCTGTCCTTAAGGTGGAAATTTTTCCTAAAACCAGAAGTAAGGAAACATTATCCTATTCTGCATACAAATGCTCAGGCAAAATTACAGGGGAAAAATATTTCCATAGGGATCCACAATTACGAATTCACTGCTATTAAAAGACAGCACAATTTGTGCAATTACAAACTGGAACAAAGAAAGGGACTCTGACCCAAGGAGCTTTGGGTTTTAACAACATCAGCCACTGGAGGCAAGTTCAGTTTCTAAGAGCTTCCAAAGAGCTATATAGGAAATCTGTACATATATATAGTCATAAAGAAGAAATGTGACCATAAGCTTTTAGAGGCTATCACCTACTTGTACAGACCCCCTTTAGTCTATGTTATCAAATATTGGTTAAAGGAAATGGCATGTAGTCACAGTTGCAATGTTACAATAGGACATGAATGCTCCATCCCTGGCAGTGTTCAAGGCCAGGTTGGACACAGTCCTGGGTGACATGGTCTAGTGTGTGATGCCAAGGGCAGGGAGCTGGAACAGGATGATCTTAAGGTCCTTTCCAACCCTAACTATTCTATGATTCTATGCTTTCAAAAGGCTGCTGTGCTACCATGCCGTAGGGTGGCATGGTGTACCATAAACCCTGGTTATCTGTTTAGCACTGCATGACTGAGAAAAGCAGGATTGACAAAATCCCAGTGGAATCTGAGCTCCTTATTGGTTTATGTGCTTGTGTACAATAAGTGACCCTGGAGTTGTTAAGAAACAACTCTATCTATTGATAGGGAAAATAACACAAAAAATGGCTGCACAGAAGTGATCTTCGGAAGTCAGATACAGGGTGGTTTTGCAATGTTAAGGAGAATGCTCCATGCTGACAAAGCAGTGTCCAGAGGCAGGGGATTAAGAACAGATCAAGACACCTAGGCTATTTCAAACAGGAGACAGAAAGCACTTTTAGAATGGAAAATGAACCACCCATCATAGAAGAAAGTAGCAGAGACCTCCGTATTTGTCTCTTTGCATAATAACAGTTAAATAGCACAAGAAGCTGACTGTGGCTCTCCATGGCTGGCAGATGTCAATAAGAAATGGTTTTGGTGGAAAAGAAAGGTGACACAGAATGAATGAACAATGGACTTTCTCCTCCAGACAAAACCTGTGCACAGCCTAAAGGAGAATCAGTGCCTGGGAGGATGTAAATATCTGCATCTACCTATCTATCTATCTATGTATCTATCTTGCTATCTTTCTATCTATCTCAGATCAGCCAGAATCTTGACCTTGTTATACCTCTGAAAAGAGCCTGGCTCTGTCCAATTTGTACCCTGCCTTCAGGTATTTATTTACATTGATATGATATTCCCCTCTGTCTTCTCCTTTCCAGACTAAACAGCTTCAAGTCTCCTGCTTTTCCTCATAGGAAAGATGCCCCAGACCCTTAATCATCTCTTTGGTCCCTCACTGGACTCTCTCCAGTGTGTCCATGTCTCTCTTGTACTGAGGAGCCCAGAACTGGATGCAGGACTCCAGGTATGGACTCACCAGTACTGAGCAGAGAGGAAGGATTACCTCCCTTGACCTGCTGGAAATACTTTGCCTAATGCAGCCAAGGATACTACCACTTGCCACCTTCACTGCAAGGGCACATTACTGCCTCATGTTCAACTTGGTGTCCACCAAGACCTCCAGGTACTTTGGCATCAAGCTGATTTGCAACTGCATGGCCCCTAGCATATACTGGTGCACGGGGTTGCTCCTTCCCCAGTGCAGGGTTTGGCACTTCTTGTTGAAGTTCATGAGGTTGCTGTGAGCCCATCCCAACCACCTTCACTTTCTGTTCACATAGATAAAAAGGACAGAATTCATTCTCCATCCACCCAGTTCATTGTCTGACCAGGACACATCAAAGTTTGCCTTCTCATATACAGCAGAGATGCCATAGATGCCGTAACATGTAACCTTAATCTATACCAGTGCACTGCCCCTACCCAAGCTGAGGTGGGAGTGATGCTTCAATCCTCAATGTGACTCCCCAATCATCCTCTGGTCTCAGCCACCAGCAGTCAAGTATTTTCTTGACCCACAGACCCAACATCACAGCACTCATGTCCTGACAACCATCTCAGCCGGCCCAGCCAAAGAAGAGAGTGGTAGAACAATCAGAAGAACGAGTCACTCCCCTTCTCCTTTACACCCCATACAGTCAGCAGCAGCTGCAGCCCAATTCATCTCAACAGTTTACAGGTGTCTTCAGGAACAACTGGCAGAAAAAAAAAAACTCCCAAAAATATGCATTCATTTTTTTCTTGTTGTTTTCTTTTTGCTGTTTTTTTACTGCTCTTAAAATCTTGTTCAGCAACAGTTGCCCACTGAAAGCAGGAATTAACGGAAACGAAGGGAAATGAGAGCCACTGGAGGAAAAACAAACACAATCAGCTCCAGCTGCAGTTCAATTAAACAACCGCTCCGAGAAACCCACTCATTCACAATTTACTCACAGAAATCCACTTTCTTACATTCTCCTCAGGCTTCCCGAGCTGCAGAAGCACACCACACTTTAAGGCTCCTTTACAAAGTAATTTAAGGCCCTCCATGCTGTAAAGGCAAATGGCAGCTTCTTCACTGGCCACTCTTGAAAAGAGCTAAACCTGAGTTTCATGACCAGCAGGTCGAGGGAGATGATCCTGCCCCTCTGCTCTGCTCTTGTGAGACCTCACCTGGAGTATTGTGTGCAGTTCTGGTGTCCTCAACATAAAAAGGACATGGAACTGTTGGAACAAGTCCAGAGGAGACCACGAGGATGATCAGGGACTGGAGCACCTCCTGTATGAAGATAGGCTGAGAAAGTTGGGGCTGTTCAGCCTGGAGAAGAGAAGCTGCATGGAGACCTCAGAGCAGCTTCCAGTGTCTGAAGGGGGCCTATAGGGATGCTGGGGAGGGACTCTTCATTACGGACTGTAGTGATAGGACAAGGAGTAACAGGTTAAAACTTAAACAGGGGAAGCTTAGATTGGATCTAAGGAAGAAGTTCTTTCCTGTGAGGGTGGTGAGGCACTGGAATGGGTTGCCCAGGGAAGTTGTGAATGCTCCATCCCTGGCGGTGTTCAAGCCTGGGTTGGACAGAGCCTTGGGTGCTATGGTTTAGTGTGAGGTGTCCCTGCCCATGGCGAGGGGGTTGGAACTGAATGATCTTCAGGTCCTTTCCAACCCTCACTATTCTATGATTCTATGAGTTACTGCTATTCAGTAGTTCCCAGGGCTTCCTGCATCCTCCTCTTTGGGTTTTCCTTCAGGAGTGTGCACTCACTATGTTTTCTTAGCCACCTGACTTCATCTCCTTGTCTGAGATGGACAAGATGCTTTCAATTTGCACCAGAAAATGTCCTGTGAGCCCAGTATGGCCACAGTAAATCTCACTGTGCTTAGCTGGTGACAAATGTCCCAGGAACATGGTTAAGGTTCAAATAAATTTCTTTCAGACTCTAACATTCAAGCATTCATCCCTCCAATGCTCTTTCCAAGAGATATGGGCATGATCTCCATGTATTTGTCCCATCCTAGGAGAATTCAGCTTATTTCCAAGCATTAGTGCAAATGAGCCATGCAAGCAGCAGGCATGAGAACTCAAACCGGAGAACGGTTCAAGCACAATATTGCTCCTTCTCACTTTAAACCCAGCTGTGACTAAACAGTGTCCTCCAAAAGCTCCTTATTTCATCCTCTGTGGGAGACTAACTGATCCAGTGTGACTGAAGATGAGCGTTGGATTCTTTCCTTGCAGCTTTCAAGGTTTTTTTGCTAAGCATAAACTCAGAACAACATAGATGTAAACCAAGTTCCTCCACGTGTTTCTCAAATGTAAGGAGGGCTAGAACATACCACATCTCTCAATTAAAATATATATATATGTATATATACAAATCTTCTTTTAAGTTATAAAGGATAGATAGATAATACAGAAAGGAAAAGAGAGAAATCATCTTGTCTAAAATCTCCCTGTGACTGAAATATCTGTCAAGGCTCGCAATACGATTTGTGTGTTTGAGAAAGGGGAAATGTCACTAAACAACTGACAAGCTCATAAAACACAACCTGGGAAAACCAAGACTAACTGACATTTCAGAGGTGTTATCTATCTATCTATCATGCCTTCATTTCCAGTGTCTGGACACTGGATACTACTGTGCATTCTTTCAGTGTATAATGCTGTGATTTCCCCGTCAAGCCCAGCTGGACTGACATTGCTTCCTTTCTACTGTTCATAGGTAGTAATGAATGAGATTCTGTTCCCACATTTTTATCAGAGAAAAGCAAAACCTCTACTCTATTTACAGTGGTAAGTGAATAAAGAATGTATAAAAGATGAAAACAAGACATTCACTGCATAATCAGTGTAATTACCATTATTTGGAACCTCAGTTATAAAAACATATTTGTGCTATTTTCAATGCCTGAAAACCACTGAAGCCTGAACACTGCTCTTGCTCCAAACTCATTCCCTTACTGGAATTGCCTACATGCTGAATTACATATTTCTTTCATGACTGAATAGAATTATCTCACTTACAGAGCAGGATGTGGGAACAAACATTGTGTGTGGTTTCCTTATGTATGAATTTCAAGTTCAGTAGGGATTGGTGTTGAGGAGCGCAGTCACACACTGACTCTGTGTATGCGCCAACAAAGAGGACCTTCCTCATGCTGACCTACCAAAATACACCACCCTGCTCTTAGACATTGTCCTTTACAAATACAGCTTCTGTCTCTCCTCCTCATCCTTCTTCAATGCATATTCATTGCCAGGTTCAATATCCTCTTGAAGTATCTGCAGCTGCTTCAACCTCTGGTGAACTGCTCCACAGCTCAAACATACGGCTGATGTCCTGCATCACATGCTAACAGAGATCCTTGAGGAATATGCTGCAACCAAATGGACCATGGGAATATCCCTGTCCTCAGACCAGCCCCAAGCCTTGAACTAATGGCTCCCTATGAATTCATTTCTCACCAGCAGCCTGCAGCTATTCTGGGAGAGCTGTTTTGTCTTCCTCACTGACACTGCAGAGTGTAGCTGTCAGGCTATGGGGAATCCATCACCAATGAATATTTAATCCTTTACTAAACCCTTTCCCTGGTGTAATCACCAGCTTCTGTTGATGAGGCTCTTCCTTAGGATACACAGGAATAAGAAGTAACCACTAGACCTTGGATCACCTGCACATATCTAAGAGCGCCCTGGGCATGAGCCTCTTGAGCATCTTGGTGCCGAGAAACGTGCTGCTGCAAAATTCATTACATGGAAACAGAAAACAAAACCATAAATATTTTAGATTTGCTCCAGAACACATTGAGAATCATGAATTAAATCCTGGAAAGTTTCTGAGGGGAAAAAACCCAAACAAAACAATATAGAGAAAGATACTGCTCAGCCCTAAATCAGAGCGCTCTGTCCTGCTCAGACCTCTACATCACTCTATTCTTTATTTCTAACTTAATCTTCCTTTGCTCAGGGTCTGAGATCCGGTATTGTCTTCCTACAAATTCAGGAATATTCCTTCCCTTTCTACTTTAAAAGCCCCCATAGGCCAACGAGGACATGCTGGGCAGAAAGCTCCACGAGGCTGCTTAAAGGCCTTTCTCTGACTACAGTCCTGTACCTATTCACGACTGCACTCCAAGGGAAAGCAGTTGTGTTGTCTGCCTGAACAGGAAAGTGCTGTGCACACCTTTCAGAGCTCTGTAAATGACAGATAAATATTAGTAATAATGTGAGCAACTTAACAGATGTTTTGTATCTTTAACTTCCCTGTTTCCATGCAGTAAATTGCAAGGCCATAAAAATGATTGGAGCGAAGAGAAGTTTAAAGGAGACGTCATTGATTAATATTTCAACACAAGGAGCTGAGCAGATCTTAGCAAAACACCTTACTGAATTTATTCAGTTGGAATTCCATTTGGTGCTATTAAAAGGGGACCAGCTGACAGCGCTGGAGACAAAACTTGGGAGAGGCTTATCTTCGCTAGAGAAATGGTGTGTACCTAATGTGAATTAGCAACCCAAAGCAACGAGAAAGGTGTGGAAGTTTACAGGTTTTAGACTGTCTAGAAGGCCATAATAAATCCAAAGTTACTCTGTAATCAGTACCCTGAACTTGCAGCTGCTCGTTGTGATAAGACTTTTTCTGGTGGTTGAGTGAAGAATTTGCTCCTTTTAATAAGAAAGAAATTAATGAAAGTAGTCACAGAACCAGTGGAGTGGGAACTGGGATTGTTTAGGCTGGAAAAGGCTCAGCAGGCACCTTATTGCTCTTTACAACTACGTGAAAAGAGGTTGCAGTGAAGTGGGGTCGGCCTCTGCTCGCAAGGAACAAGCAATAGGACAAGAGGAAATGGCCTCAAGCTGCACCAGGAGAGGTTTAGACTGGATATTAGGAATGATTCCCTCCCCAAAGGATGCTCAGGCATTGGAACAGGTTGTCCAGGGCAGTGCTGGAGTCACTGGCCCTGCAAGTGTTAAAAAAAACCCATGTAGATGAGGCCCTCAGTGCCATGGGTTAGTGGTGGCCTTGGCAGTGCTGGGGTAAAGACCGGACTTGACAATCTTAAAGGTGTTTTCCAACCTGGTCGATTCTATGAGTCTATGATTTCCCTAATACATCTCCAGTATCACACAGAGGGATGATATCCAAGGATAAAATGACAGTTTGGTCTTTGTCAGTGCCAAAGAAAGCCATGAAGAGTGATAAGTTTTTATCTACATGGATCTCTGCTTTCAGACACCTGTTTTTCCCTCCCAATTTCACAGAATCATAGAATAGTTAGGGTTGGAAAGGACCTTAAGATCATCCAGTTCCAACACCCTGCCCAGGGAAGTTGTGAATGCCCCATGCCTGGCTGTGTTCAAGGCCAGGTTGGACAGGGCCTTGGGTGACATGGTCTTGTGTGAGGTGTCCCTGCCCATGGCAGGGGATTGGAACTGGATCATCTTAAGGTCCTTTCCAACCCAAGCCGTTCCATGATTCTCTTGATAGCACAGGTATTGTAGTAGCCACAAGCCACTTTCCAGAGACTCGTAATGAGCTGGCTTTCTCTAAAGAGCATGCAGTTCAGGGCATATGCTTTCTATGATGTGCAATGGAAACTGAGTACCTCAGTACTTCATTGTGGCACAGAGAACAAGACATTGCACATTATGGGGTAAGTGGAAGGGATAATAACTCCCTTCGACCTTTCCTTATTAAACTGGCACTTGCTAATTTACAAGACACAAAGTCTAGCAATAATGATAGCCTATTCTGCATTTGAGCCAAATGACTACTTCAAAACAGAAAACGTGGTTTCTAAATAGGGATTAAATGTGTGGAAAGCAGTGATATTTGGATGAGCACATGAAGAGGTGCCAAGCCACCCAACTCTCACAAAAGCTGCAAGACGAGGCATAGCTTGAGCTAGTAAAGCCTTTCGTGTAAGCATGGTGTTCCTATGCAAGTGCAAGGGCCATGTATGTTCTTGTATTTCTATATAGTGCTGTATTGTACCATAGGTTCATTTTCCATGTGGTCCACTGATAAATTGGGAAGACCAGTGGAGTTTATAAGGAGCTCCTTTAAATGCCGTCATTGGTTCTGACAGTGCTACAAAACTCCCTTTGTAAGTATTCTATCCAGAGGTATGAGGTGAAAAGATCAGAGACCACTGCCTGTCCCACCTTATCCAAGTACCAGCTCAGCAAAGCTGCCCCTGTGCAAACATTTCCACTTGGGAAAGGAAAACACATTTTGGGAACACGAATGAATGAGAACGGGAATTATACGGCTGCCTTGCAAAATAAGTGGAGAACAATGGAGTGAAAAATAAGTAGAAAGAGAGAAAGAGCAAGCGCAGAGCTAATGATCAGGCGAACTTTTCCAGATGTGAAAATCAATTTCATTCTAAAACTTCCCAGCCTTTTCATTTAGAAAGCAATAAAATTCTATTTGTCCCCTGCTCATTTTCGACATAAAATGCCACTAAGCTACTAGCTCTCGGCAACCACACAAAACCTAATAGGTTAGAACTGCAGCCTTAAAATATGTTAAGGTTTTTTAATGAAACCAATTTATATCAGTTTGTGGCAGTGAAAGGGCTGAAGTGACTTAATTTAGTTTCATTTTCCACACGTTTGTGGCCAAAGTTAGGATTCACTCATTTCTAATTCAGCCTTGCTTCCACATGCCCGCCTAAGCCATTTCTGACTGATATACCTGGTGATCTTTATGAAATAGCCATGCGTTTGGCTCTGTTAAATGGATCATCTCCTGGTACCTATACATCACCTCCTCATTTGTACAATTATTTGCATGTGTGCTCAATCAGAGAGCAAGGGACTTTGTGCAAGTGAGGGGAAAAAAAACATTGCCATAAACCTGACTAGGTCCTATCCAACCCTAACTGTTCTATGGAATCATAGAATGGTTTGGGTTGGAAAAGACCTCAAGATCATCCAGTTCCAGCCCCTCTGCCATGGGCAGGGACACCTCACACTAGACCATGTTGCCCAAGGTTCTGTCCAACCTGGTTTTGAACACTACAAGGGATGGAGCATTCACCACTTTGGGCACCCTGTGCCAGCACCTCACCACCCTCACAGTAAAGAACTTCTTCCTTATCTCCAACCTGAACTTCCCCTGTTTCAGCTTGTACCCTTGTACTATGATTCTATGATTCTTGTAGCTAGTATGTATCTGTCTCTGGCAATGCATCATCATAATTTGATATTTAAATATTGGGGGGGGGAAGAGCAGATTTTCAGGGCCTGATACCAAAATAACTGAATAACTTTTTTTTTCTCTTCCCTTATTTTTTTGGTCCCTATCTGGGCACTGTTTCTTTACTTCATCTTTCACCTAATTTAGATCAGGGTGACACCACTCAAACAACCTCTGTACGAAGAGCATGCATCTCTTATTAGAGTGGTGGAAATAGCTGAGGGAAGAGGCAGAATGCTTTCAGGCACATGAGCCACTCTTCAGACCATTTCAAGGGTCTGTGCTTGTAAGAGTCTCTATTTTCATCCAGATATATGGGTCAGCCTAATAAAAGACATGAACTTCACTACAAAGCCAGTATGACTTCTATCTCAAAGCACCAGAACCACAACACATCTAGGACATAATCAGCTGTGCATAGTTGGCCCATTTGTATCTTGCTCTCTGCTGTAGTAATAATGGCTCATTTAGAAACTTACTTCAAAATATAGTAACTCAGGGAGCACCAACACTATCAAACATGGGTTTTGCAAGCCTTCTGTTGTGTGGGTTATTCCACACCTAATTAAGTTGCTGTGTAGCAATTCTCTTGGTGGAGGTATTAACACTATTTCACCTCTACCTAGGTAAAGCTTTTTGCAAAGCTTTGTAGAAACATAAACCTGAAGATTTCCATTTTGGCTGTTTTGGATAGAAACCAGCCAAATGGCTGTAAATTTATACAGTGCAGACAGGACACATAGATGGCCAAACCCACAAATGGCATGGTGGGACCATTAGACGTGTGGATGAACAGTGAAGAACAGGGATTCTTTTATACCTTATTTCATTACACTGAGATAAAAAGAGTGATGATTACTCTCTTTTCCCTTCTACAAAAATGGGAATGCTGTAGTGAACAATTTAAAGTTACAAAGTGTTAAGCGATTCATTCCATACCTGATGGATCCAAGCTGCATAAAAGCAACTTGTCCATAAACAAGGCGGAAAGGAGACGAAGGGAAGTTTCAAAGAAAAAGAACCCACTCTGATTTCTAGACATTCTAATCTAAAAGGCAAACTGGTTGGAAAGGTAATGGGAGAGAGGCCTTTCCATTGGTCCTCACCCACTGGAAACTGCCTAATTCACAGGTATTAAGGGATCTCTATCCAATGGCTTCTGTGGACCTGTGGTGGGAGTTTCATTTCATATTCAGTGGAAATCAGGCAAGCAAACACCTGTGGTTATCTCTCAAAGAACTGATGAAAGGAAAGGCTGAAGTTCCTTTCACCTCTCTGAGGACATTTACCTTGCCCATATTCCTTAGAGGATTAGCTTGGGACAACATGGTTAGCTGCTGAACAGGTAGAGCATCTTGTGTGCCGCACCCCATAACTGAAAAGTTTGGGAGTAAGCTTGGTTTTCCCAGCACCCCCAAGTATTAGACATGTGAATGAACAGTGAAGATTAGAGGAGTCTTTTACACCTTATTTTTTTACACTGAGACAGAAAGACTGATGATTATTCTCTTTTCCTTTCTACAAAATGGCAATGCTCTAGCAGACAACTTAAAGTTACTGCTACACAGACTGAACTGTGGTCATGTCAAAGTGTTAAGCGATTCACTCCATACCTGATGGATCCAAGTGCCTGGTCTATGTGTTTAGAAGAACACTGCATAGTGTATATGGCTCTGTGAAAAACAATGCACAGTGTATATGGTTAGACTGATTTCCTACGCAGAAAGTTACTTTAGCAGTTCTCTCCCATTGCTGTTGCAATCAGAAAAGTACCTATATAATCATTTTAGTTTCTCTCTTCATCTAGGCCAAATTCTACCACTGTATATGGCAAAAGTTTCTCTATTCTAATAGCCAATGTTATAAACTTCACCAGGGATTATATATCAAGCTCTCAGTCCTTTCTCCTTTGTGTATCCTCATCAGTCACAGAGATTATAAGTATTAAATGACCAACCATGTTGTTGACATACAAGGCAGAACACTATGACATCCACCTTGCCGTAGCATAGCTTCATCACAGTCTGCCAAGCTAAAACAAGTGAGAAGAAAACTAAAGCATCACAGTCAACATCACAAAGGTTAAGACCGTCACATAGTGGGAGCTGCTGTAGTGCCATAGGCTGACTGCCAACTTTTGCAGCTGAAAACCCAGTCCAAGGGGAAGAAGCTACAGATACAGGAGCAAATATTGCTGTATCTTATAGACTGGAGTGACATTTCATTAAGTTGAAGGGACAGTGGCAAGGTTATAAAATCTAGTGTGAGGTGTCCCTGCTCATAGCATAGGGGCTGGAACTGGATGATCTTCAGGTCTTTCCAGTCCTAGCTGTTCTATGAGTCTATGTACTTGAATTTACCTGAAAAGCTGACAGTTTTAGACTTTCCTCTGAAAATTAAAACTCTCACTTAAAACTATTCCAGTGCCTTTGCTTTATGGGTAAAATATAGACTTCAGCTCCAGGAACACTGGTTTGGTTTCCCTTCCTGCTCATTTGATCTTGCTTGTTAGCCTTTCTCCCCACAGTACAAGCACTCTCTTCAATTAAAGCTTCATTAAAACAACATTGCCATAATCACCATATGTTACTTATATATTTTTAAAGCATAACTGTTACCAACTGATCAAAATATAAGGGGGCATTTTATATGTCTATAGTATATGGTGCACATACACTAATTATGCTATAGTTAAGTTTTCACTTCTCTCAGCGTGGACCAGAAGGAATTGCTGAAGTTATTTCTACATCCTCTTCACAGCTATACCAATCTGTGGTTTCGCAGCTTTGCAGTATCTGTGTTGCAGCTGCTGTAGCTTCAAGTTTCAGAAGGGCTCAGGTAAACAGCAACTGGGAGCAGAAAAGGATGGCAAGGATAAAACCCAGCAACTTCCTAAGTGAAATAATTCCTTTGATATCAAGAATGTCAGGAGGCAGAAGCCTGCTGGTAAACAGGCTTCTGTTCAACTGGATCTCTTTCAAGCAGCCACCTTAGAATCACAGAATCATAGAATGGTTCAGGTTGGAAAGGACCTTAAGATCATCCAGTTCCAACCCCCTGCCATGGGCAGGGACACCTCACGTTAAACCATGTCACCCAAGGCTCTATCCAGGCTGGCCTTGAGCACTGCCAGGGTTGGAGCATTCACAGATTCCTTGGGCAACCCATTCCAGTGCCTCACCACCTTTACAGTAAAGAACTTCTTCTATATCCAACCTGAACTTCTCCTGTTTAAGTTTTAATGCGTCACCCCTTGTCCTATTGCCACAGTCCCTAATGAAGAGTCTCTCCTCAGCATCCTTATAGACCTCCTTCAGATACTGGAAGGCTGCTATGAGGTCTAACCCTTAGAGGTTTATTATTGCCATCTCCCTTGGCACTGACAGGCCATCCCCAGATGGCAGGTCCTTAACAACCCAAACCATTCTATGATTCTAAGTGTGCCCTCAGTTTGCAGAAGACTCCAAGTTGTCTGTAAGTGTTGCTCTGCTGAAGGATAGGAAGGCTGTACAGAGGGATCTAGACAGGCTGGATCAATGGGTTGAGACCAATTGTATGAGGTTCACCAAGGCTCAGTGTCGGGTCCCACACTTGGGTAACAACAACAGCAGGTAATGTGTGATGATGAATCACTCCTAAAGCTCAAAGGCACTCAAGGCTGGATTGAGTATCCAGTTAGGACGCAACAGAATTCTTATCTTCATTTTCTTGTTTCCCTCCCCAAAATAACATAAATGTTACATTGCTATGAAAATGTCAACTGTATTCACCCTTTAGAAGCCATCTACAGGCTTCTAAAGCATCTAAAAGCATCTAAATGCATTTAGATGCATCTAAAGACTGTTTAAATGCATTGAACAGTCTGGGTTCAGAACAGTTAACACCAAAGAAATATACTATTTTTCTCTACCTATGAAGGTCATTTAATACACTCCTGACTGTGTCCTGCTGGTTTTCCAAAGATTCAGTAAATGACATGAATTATTCTACTAAGGAGCGTAGATAAGGATTGTTTTCTTACTACCTGATAACTTGCTGCTGCTTCTATTGAAACTGGTGTTACGTGCTGTATCTGGAGTCATTGCTGCTATGTGGAAAGATGCATGTTCTTCAAAATGGAAATTTCCAAGGTTTTTTTGGGTAGTCAAAAAGAATATATTTATGTGAGGAGACAAAGAGAAAGCAACAAAGCCAGGAGAAAATAACAAGTTATATGAAATCTTGGAAAACTAGTCCTTGATTTATCAGCTGTAAGTGCATTTAGGCACACGTTATTAGTACTTACTGTTTGTGTCCCAAAGAAATCACTGATGGCTAAATTAACACTGTGCATTGTCCTGAAATGTATTACAAAGATGAAAAAGGTACTTACTAAGGCACCAAAGCTAATTGAAATTGTTCTCCAGATTAACTTCACAAAGCCTAATGGCATCATTTTTCTTTCGCACGGTGCTTCATACTTGTATTCACTGCAGAGTAACCTGCAAGGTTTCACTCACGCAGGAGCCCTCCATAGGGTCACAGAATAATTCATGGTAGAAGAGACCTCAGGAGGTTTCTCATTTGTAGTCCAATCTCCTGTTGAAAGCAGGGTCACCTATGAGGTCAGATGAGGTTGCTCAGGGTTTTCTCCACTTTGGTCTTGAAACCCTCTAAGAATGAACACGGCAAAACCTCTCTGGACAGCCTCTTCCAACACCAGACTGTCCATAGGGGACACCAGTTTTTCCTTAGATGCACTATGAACAGGTCTTGCTTCAGTTAATATCTGCTGTCTCTCACTCCCACTATGCATCATTGTGAAGAACCTGGCTCAGTCTCCTTGATGATTTTCCCCATAGATACAGGGAGCAGCTATTAGGTCCCTCCAAAGCCATCCCTTCTCCAGGCTTGAACAAGCCCCACCCTGCGCCAGGCATCAGACAAGTGCTCCAGTCCTGACCATCTCAATAGCCTCTCCTGGATTTGATCCATTTGATCAATGTCTTGTACTTAGGCTCTCAGACCTGGATGGACTATATAGATACAGTCTAACTAGTGCTGACTAGAGGGAGATAATCAGTTTCCTCAGTGTGCTGCTCCTCATACAGCCCAGGATACCTTCTTTGCTGCCAGGACATACCTCTCGTTCATGCTCAGCTTTTACTCTAGGTAAAAACCAAGAGCTGCTCCTCAAACACTCAGTGGCAGTGTGTTCTATTGCAAAGGATTAACCTCTTCCAGGTATAATCATAGAATCATACAATAGTTTGGGTTGGAAAGGACCTGAAGATCATCCAGTTCCAACCCCCCTGCCATGGGCAGGGACACCTCACACTAAACCACCTCACTCAAAGCTTCGTCCAACCTGGTCTTGAACACTGCCAGGGATGGAGCATTCACAACCTCCCTGGGCAGCCCATTCCAGTGCCTCACCACCCTAACAGGAAAGCATTTCCTCCTTATATCCAATCTAAACTTCCCCTGTTTAAGTTTTAACCTGTTACCCCTTTGTCCTTGCTGAATTCTGGACAAATCTGTCCAGCCCATTCCTCCATCCTGTCCATGTCCTGGATGGCAGCTCTGTCCTTCAGCATACCCATGGGTCCTCCTCCAGTTTGGAGTCTTTGGGAGCTCTTTGGTGTTATTGACAAAGATGTTATAACAGATGGGTCTGAGGGCAGCCCATTATGGCACTCTGCTTGTTACAGGTCTACTAGCTATACTTTGACCCATTAACCACCACCCTCTGTCCAATCATCCAGCCAGTTTTTACCCATCAAGCTGTCTATCTATCCAGACCGTAACATCCTAACTTTGATATAGACATATTGTGTCCAAGAAAGCCTTGCTAGAGTTGAAGCAAATTACATCCACTGCTCTCCTCTCACCGCAGAATCCAGGTCTTTTATCATAGCAGGCAACCAAGTTGGTTGGGCATGATTCACCCTTGCTAAATCCATGCTACCTGTTACCAACCACCTGCAAAGCATCCATTGCTGAAGGGGAATATATAAACGTGTTTACCTCCCGTTCTCCCTTTGAAATGAAACACGGCAGGTTTACAACATGTACAGTAGCAAATGTTTTTTTATGGCAGCACTAATAACTCTAGAATATGAGAGCTGCAGATATTTGCCTACACAATTACCCAAAGTGAGTCAAATAAGGCATGCACGTTTTCTGCTCATCTCTCTCATGCCACAGCCTCTAAATGCACTTTGATGTCAGTTGTTATTGTGTTTCTTGTTTAATACAGGGTGGAAATTTGCACAGAAGCAAGATCAGATGCCTGTCACATTCAGCTCTTTGATCCATAGTTATAGTCAGTGTGATAGGAACAAAAGCACTTCACAACCAAGCCATCATAGTTCAAAAGGGGGTCACAGATAACAAAGGGAGATAAGAAAGGGAATAATCAATGTAAATCCAACCCTGCACTTGAAGACTGGCTCTCACTAGAAGCCTATGGGAAGTCAGATGGAAAACAGAATTAAAGGGACAATTCCACACAAATCAATGCAGAGTGACTGAGGGACAGCTCTCAAAACTACATTAATCTCTCTTTTCTTTCACCTATTGAGGAGCTATGATGCCAGTTGAAGCCAATACTTGAAAGGGTATTTGGGTGCCAAGTGAAGAAAATTAAGCATGGACAAATATGCGATGATTACAGAGAACACAACCCAAAACCTCAGAAATGTGGTATACAAACAAGTAACTGCCACTGAAAACTGACACCAGAGTATCAGGATAAGCTATCCACAGCTTTTTCTTAGCAAGATATTGGTTAAGAAGTGGTGGGAACAGCAAGGTATTGGTTAAGAAGTGGTGGGGAACAGCATGCACCTGAGTAATCGGCCCTTCAGGCAGGAACAGGAGGAAAAGGAGCAGGGTTTGCATTTTGGGGCTCAGGTCAGATGTCTAGGAGTCTAGTGCCATTTGAAAGACTTTAGGGCATCCTACCTGGCCTCCAACAGCTGATCCTGAAGGGCAGAAATCTGCCCTGAGTCCTGTCTTATCTGACACAGATGTGTATAATTTGGGGTACCTTGAAACCACTGAAATGCCTCAAGCAGCACTAAACCTTTTGTTTAGAAACTGAATCTTCAACGATCTATACCTTGGACTGCCCTATGATGAGACATAGCGATTAGCATTAAATGCCACCATCTCTTGATATCCCAAGTTTTTGAAATAAACCAGGAAAAGAAAAATCCCACCCCCAAAACAAACCCCCAGAGCACCAACAAAAGCACAGGAAAGACAAAGGCTGAACATCCAATGGAAGCCCAGAACAAGGATCCAGTGGCCACATCAGTAGCAAGCACTAAACCACACCATGCACCAGCACTGCCCTGAAGTTCTTCAGAGAACTGAACTATTAAAGCAGCACAGTTTTGGATTGGGCAAGATAACTCTTTCCCAGCAAATTCCAAAGGTTCATATAGGCCAGTGTCCATTGCAGATAGGCATTCATGATGCAGCCACTCATTTTGCTTGCAGCTATCCTAAAAGGACATATGCTCAACTATGAAGGACAGCTTTGGGGATACAGAACAGTCCTGCCTTATGCTATTTGCCAATAAAGGTGCACCAAATAAGTCTGGTGTCTAGTTCCTGATGTATTACAGATTCCTTACACAACCTTTGACGTCCCATTAGCTGACTGTAAACCAGAGCTGTATATATATTCCTTCCTTCTCCTTTGAGTGTCTGGTCTATTTAAACTGGGGGTTCCCTGAGGAGATTTTCTTTTGCAATATATCTGCTATGGTGAAGGTTTAGCTTCGTTTCAGAGGCACTAACATAAAATGTTATGCAAGAAATGGAGAGAAAATGAGCATTTCTTGTATTCAGCATGATGTGGACAGCATACGAACCCTGCTACTCCTATCAATTACAAAACATCATTCTGCATCAAAGTCATAGGAAGCTTTCCGTGGATTAAAGTCTGAGAAAGTTGGGGCTGTTCAGCCTGGAGAAGAGAAACTGTGTGGAGACCTCAGAGCAGCTTCCAGTGTCAGAAGGGGCCTGCAAGGATGCTGGAGAGGGATAGGTGGGACAGAGCCTTGGGTGACATGGTCTAGTGTGAGGTGTCCCTGTCCATCCATGGCAGAGGGCTAGAACTGGATGATCTTATGATCCTTTCCAACTCAAACCATTCTATGACTGTAACCCCCGCGAGCCTCAGAGCTCCAATATCTATGCAAATTCACCTTAAAATCTGAGAAATCACTAATACAGACCAAATTCATTTTCACTGTATTGCTGCTCCAACAAAACCCAACGCTTTGTCTTTGCTTCTTGGCCCTTAGATACTGGAAATCTCTAGAAATGCTGCGATGACATTGAGGACCTTGCTAAATCAGATACATACAACACAAGGGATCACAACATCCCTTAAGAGAGGGGTACACTGAGGCATTTAAAAGACATAGAAGGAAATGTAAGCTACTGCCAGACCACACATAATCTAGAATCACTGTCCTACATATTAGCCTTTTTTGTCTTTGTAGAAAGAGATGGTGATTTCAGCTGACCTCTAAATCTCAGTTTAGAGATCACCTGAGATTTCACATGATCTCTAATCTGACATGTACCAGCCCAAGCTCTACAACAAAATGCTTCAAACAGCATCCAGAGCTCTCATCTTGGCTTGAACACAACCAGCTAAAACTCAGCCGAGAAGACTTTGGCTATGGCAGAGCGTATATACTTTGTATTTAAGGAATAAAGCTAATTAAGCTTTAGACCTTTCTAAATATGAGAGCCTTCCACTTATTGATAGCAATATTTATAATGGATCTTTTCATGCTTTTTACACTGACCCCCCCCCAAAAAAATCACAGCTTTAGCTGAATAAGGCATTTCCTAATGGTGGTAGAAGACTTGGAAGCATTACAGCTAACTGAGCTTACTGTTCATAGAGTACATACACAAAGGTCAAGTTGTTTTGCCAGCTTATATGCTGTCAAGCTATATTCGTTCTTGAATACATACATCAGTCCTTTCCACCCCAAGCAGTAATGACTCAATTGTACCAAGCTCCAAGAACCCTACTTAGGAGCCAACTCCTTTCTTATGCTGTAGTAAAACAGATTCAGGCAAGCAGCAAATACCAAGCACACCTCAATTACTATGTAAGATCTGTGCTTGTACAGAGATGTAGCCACACTGGTTTGTTGTGTTTTTTTACCCAATGAGTTCTCACAGATTGCAGATGAGAAGGGACAATTAATTCATTTTAATTAATCTAGGCTGTCTGCGTTTGCATCACACGTTTCCTATGCATCAGGTATAAATCGCTTCCTTAGAGAAAGCTACCACTGACTAAGGCAACCACCCTGGATTGGAATACATCAGATGACAAAATACCTATGCTCTTTTAGTAATTTCCACCTGGTTTTCATTGCCCTTGCTGTTAGAAATAATAAAGTAAATGTCTTCCCTCCATCCAGAAAGTGGCTCCAGCTTCTAGGCATTGATTCTTGTTATGTTTTGCTCTACTACATATAAGAACCCTGAATGCTCAGTATTTTTCTGCAAGGGCAGTACAAGTACTGTAATAAAGTTTTCTCTAAGTCATCATTCCAATAACCCATATACACGTTTATGTTTTTCATATATGTATGGTTTCCAACTTGGAATTTTTCCGTATTAGGAGGTAGCAGAAAGAGAACTCTCTATGTATTCTTGACAGATGCAGAGTTAAAACCTCCTCCTGCATCCTAAGGAGGATTCACCAGTCCTGGTTTTCTACTGGGTAGAACCAGTCAACCTAGGCTCATTTCTTGGTCAGTGGGAAGAGACAGGCAAGAAGCAAGGATAAGATTGCTGTGGCCCCTCTCAGCCAAGGGTAAATGTTGCAAATAGATGGGACAAACTGTGTCCTAAAAGTGCCTGTTTCTGCGTACTGACTATACCAAAAGCACTGATTATAAATGTGGATGTAGGCATTCACAAAGAAGGCACCTAAAGTCAGTAAGAAATCACACCTACTTGACAGTAAAGGTATATATCCAAAGATATAGCTCTTGAATTACAGTAACGCAAGAACAGATGAACTGTAGCAGGAAAACAACACAGTCATGAGATTCAGTAACAAAGTTATTTAATCTTGGGAAAACTACGTTCTTTTTACATGGGTTTAAATTTAAACAAGGCAAGTTCAGATTAGATATAAGGAAGAAGTTCTTTACTGTGAACAGGCTGCCCAAGGAAGCTGTGAATGCTCCATCCCTGGCAGTGTTCAAGGCCAGGTTGGACAGGGCTTGGAGCAACCTGGTCTAATGTGAGGCATCCCTGTCCATGGCAGGGGGTTGGAGCTGAGTGATCTTAACGTCCTTTCCAACCCAAACCATTCTATGATAGCACATGAGAGAGAGAATCATCCCCTGAACTACCTCACTAAATGAGATGGTTTAGCTGAGAGGCAGTTAATCCTCATAGATCCAACACTCAGGATTGGGACATATCACTGCCAACCAACAGCATTTAATCCATTCATGTTTAAGCCACAGTTTCTTTGGGGCTCCTTTGTAAGGCCCAAAGTGCCTTCCCAACTCTTCTGAACCAGTAAGCCAGATAGATCTTGTAACACAATCTCTACACTTGCAATTGTTGATTATCTTCCCTCACACATCTGAAGAGGTATTATTTAGCTTTCATCAAACCTTAACTCCCTTAAATTGTATGAGAAGCTGCCCCTTTCTTGTGCTATTTCTGTTCCAGCCTGACAGGAACGGTAACTAAAGTGTAGATCTATTGATTAAATAGCCCTAATTTTTTTCCCCCGTAACAGCCCAAGGCATTTAATCAATATGGCAATGCCCCATATCATGGACCAAAGGCACAATATCCAGCGAACATAAACTACCTCGAAGAAGTGGTGTAAAGTGATTTTATGACCTGACACCTACTGAAACATCCATTTGTAGTGGAATAGATACATACATTTCCTTCTGCATTAAGCATCTCGGGGAGCATCTGTATAGTTTTAGCTCAACAGAAAAGGACCCAATGGGACTATGATTTCCTACGTATCAAAAGGACACAGGTTTTGCAAAAGAACATCTATACACCATGCTGTATATTTCCTGAAGGTGATGCACAAACGCATCCCAAGAGAAGACTCAGCAGTCTATCTAACATACGCATAGGGATCCTGCTCCTGTAACGCCTGAACTGCTCACCAGCTTATTGTTCTTTGAATGTAATTCTACTCACAACCTTTTCTGGGGACTGGGTAGTACATTTCTCATTAGGAAGGTAGATCTGATCTGTGTTGATATCACTTATGGCCATTATTCTTGGGACTATATAGATACTGGTGAGAGCCTTACTGCAGACACACTTGTATGAATACATTTCATCACAAGGAAACATGAGTACAACCACCTCCACACATTCATTTGCCTACCTTGCCTATACATCAGCAGCTTTATTGACAAACCTTTCCCAGTTAAGACCTGCATTATGACACTAAGGTGAATTATATTGTTTTCCATTATTTGGCATCTCAAAGAAAACCTCTTTCACCTCTGTAGATGATATTAGAAAGCAAAGCAAATGACAGAAACAGGATGATGGTCTTTTACAAGTTAAGGTACATTCCAATATCTGAAGGGGGCTACAAGGATGTTGGAGAGGGACTCTTCATCAGGGACTGCAGTGATAGGACAAGGGGTGATGGGTTCAAACTGAAACAGGGGAAGTTCAGGTGAGATATAAGGAATAAGTTCTTTACTGTGAGGGTGGTGAGGCACAGACACAGGTTGCCCAAAGTAGATGCTCCATCGCTGGCAGTGTTCAAGGCCAGGCTGGAGAGATCCTTGGGTGACATGGTCTAGTGTGAGGTGTCCCTGCCCACAGCAGGGGGTTGGAACTGGATGATCTTAAGGTCCTTTCCAACCCAAACCATTCTGTGATTCTATGAATAAAAGAACATCCTTATTTTTTTCCACTCAGGACATAGTAGTACAAGTGCTTAAGACCACAGTCCATGTAGCAAGAATTTTAAAGGTCAGGGGACAGTCTTTTGTCAATGTCTAATTGTTTGGTGGGAGCTTTGCAACTGAGACTGCTAATTATAAAACCTCAGTGGTCATCAGCAAAACTCAATATTCATCACTGCAAAGTTCTTGAAAGTTAAAGGTCCAATCAGTTTCTGTGGATATAGAAATTATATATATGAATATATATATATATATAAATCATATCTATGAATAGCCAGGGCTATTCATCTAATATAAGACCCATGAAAGACTAGGACCCAAAAGTGACCCTGGTAACTACCAAAATCCTAATTGTCCTTAAGTTTGGTTTCTTCACCTAGTCCTATTTGGCTAGGTGAAAGGTATCTATTTGCAACACTCCTTCCCTTCATCTCAGATTTCAGACCTTCAGGAAAAAAATCTCCTAGATTAAGCCTGATGTGTTTGGTCATTGCATGGACTGTCTATTGAGGTGGTATCTGGCCATTAAAGGAGAAGAATTCTTATCATTAAGATGTTTCTTTGTAAGAGGAAGAGGTTACTGTCAGATTGCAGATCTCTTGTGAGATCCTTAGAAACTCATCTTAGAAATCCAAGGTACAGTCATTGTAACTAGCATATTCCAACAGTTCTATGCACAGACACCAGTCAGATTCAGGAGGCAGAACAGCTATGTCAGACACATAACAAGGTATCTTGTCAGGCATTTCCTCATAGCCTAGTAAATTAGGCACAATTAATTGCACTGATCTTGCTACCCTGCCTCCAGTGGGCATCTACACGTTGATTTGTGCTACAGAACACAATTTGCTGCAAGGCAAACCAAGAGGTTCACTGTTTAAGGCACAACTCACTTGACTTTAAAGTCCAAAACCGAGGTGATTAACCAAAGTAATTGTCCTCAGGAGGGCACGTCACTGAATCCTGAAGTAGATCTTTAAAATGAGGGAGGATGATTCACTTTCTAAAGCCACTGATCTTTCTCAAGTGGTTATGAGGCAAAGCTTGACAGTTGGTTTAGCATGGGTTCAGAGTGAGATACATGTAGTCAACCTAGACATCCTCAGCTGTCTTTACAGTCAGGAAGAGGAAACAGGTTTTCTAAGGCAGCCATTCACCTGATAAACTTAAGGTGTCTGCTGTAGAATGAGATGGATTAGTAGAGTTTTATAACAGGAATATTAAAAGTAGTTTGAAAGACGCATGGGTGGAAATGTCTGTGATTGAAAGTACCAGAGCAAGCATTAGAGGAGCAATTACAGAAGTGGCACACATTGATAACCAAGGGCACAGTGGAAAACAGTTACAGTGATAAAGACCAATGAATGTGTCTGTATAGCAAAAAAGACTGTCTGAATGTTGTTTTGTAGAGGAACATGAGACATAGCAAGGACTTGAGACAGTGCTGCTTGTCCTATCCCACGCAAGTCATCCTGGCCTTTACACAACTTTATGTACGCATATCGGTAATTATGATACTATGCTTATATGGATTATGATATGTGGGCATGCAAGTGCAAGCGAAATCTATGAGACAGTGATTATGAGTGAGAATGCGTCACCAAGATCAATCTTGTCTAAAAGAAACATCACTTCCATGTTTTGTTGCAGCAATTTCCTACAAATCACGCTGTGAATGTGCCTATTTCTGTCCCCTGATTACAAAACAAGAATAGGTACCGGTTCAGAAAGAGACACTTGCCTGGGTATGTCTGCTTTTGGATTAGGTGAAAAAATAAGCTTAGTTGAACCCCACTTTTGGCTGACTATATGATGGGAGAAATACTATTTTCTCCTGTTTTCAGAATTAAAGGCACCGATATGTCGATGTGCTCCAGTACTTTGCTATTTGTATTTGAAATAAAAGAGTAAACCTCTTTCCTTACAGCTATCCATGGCCTTTGAAAACATCACCCATTCTGGATAAAGAGGGGCTATTAAAACCCAAGTACAGAATGAATGAGAAGCAAGACTTACAAAGAGAATGACTTTCTTTAGATTATTTCACACTTATTGCAGTTATAAGGAGTGTTTAAGGAAATATATCTATGTATATATATTGTAATTACCAGGCTTGTGTGACACCAATTTGAAAAACTATGTACAATGCATTTACATTTGACATGGAATAATCTCTTTTTCCTTGAGCCATTTTGCAATACCTCAAACCTTCCCTTTCCACCCTAATAATTACTGTGAAAGAACACACTGGTTTAACTTTTTATTCAAGGTCATTTTCCTGTTTTGCATTAACGCCGGCATATAATAGAAACACATCCAAGTACTGCGTGTGAGACCAGGAGGACAAAGGCACATCGATTTAAAGGGCCTCGACAGAAAACCAGCCCTCTGCCTTTTAAAGGGGAGAAAATCAGTGCCTGAATTTACACTTCTCAGAAGCACAGCAGGGATGGTACAGAATGCCATGAAGGCAGAGATTTATATAAATCTGATCAACCGAATGACATTTGCAAGAGCGCTGCCTTCAGGGGGGTTCTGAGTTGTTAGAGCCTGTTGTAGCCTTTAATGAAATACGGTTCCTTATAATTTAATCTGATGCACCTGAGAATTAAAAGTGTGAGCACTTCTGAGGGTGGATGTTGCTAGCTGAAGTAGGTGATGTTCTGCTTTCGCTGCCCTGAAGATACAGAGGAAGTAGGTACTGATTTCAGAACTTAGCCCAGGTTTACAGTGGAGAAAGTTGGTGCCACGTTTGTTACAGTGAAACAGGAACTTAGACCACCTCCTTTGTCTTTACGGGTTCAAACTGAAACAGGGGAAGATCAGGTGATATAAGGAAGAAGTTCTTTATTGTGAGGGTGGTGAGGCACTGGCACAGGGTGCCCAAAGAAGTGGTGAATGCTCCATCCTTGGCAATGTTCAAGGCCAGGTTGGACAGATCCTTGGCTGACATGGTCTAGTGTGAGGTGTCCCTGCCCACAGCAGGGGGTTGGAACTGGATGATCTTAAGGTTCTTTCCAAACCAAACCATTCTGTGATTCCTCAGTCACCCTTTCCTCCAAAATTCCACTATAAACAAGCAAAAAAGGTGCAAAACAAAGCAAATGAACAAAGCGTCCTTGTTGCCTGGATTAATTCCGGGTTGAACGTGGGAAACCCGAGACCAAAATTCACCTTTGTTCAGCTCTAAATATATCTATAGGAAGCATCTGTATTTTGGCTTGGCCATTAGATCTGGAAATACCTCTTCAAATAAAGAGAAGGAAACCTCTTCAAAGCTTGCCTTTTCTGGACCATTCTTAGCTGGGAGGTGAGCTCAGCAGGAAATAGTCAGACTTTGGGGTTTAGATATGACTGTAAAGGCAAATAAGCACAAGCAGATTAACTATGGAATTTGTGTGGGGAAAGAAAGGAGCTTCAAGATGAAAGAGAAAGGAACAATTGTTGTAATCCTATTAAAAGCCTAATTAATGCAATTAAAGGAACTTATATTTCAATTAGACTATGTTTCAAGCTGCTTTACTCAAAGGCGCTTCTCCCTGTGGTACCACCCTGTAGCATACTAGATATGACATTGAGTTTTGCACTGGTAGCACAATCTTTCTGTGCTATTTAATCCAGCAGGAACTAAGGTGCTATCCTAATTTTCTTAATTTAGGCCTAAGGAATTTTGAAATATAGAATAAGGGTATATGTGGGATATGTCACACGGTCAGATTTCTTGATTTAGGGGTAACCCCAAATCATCTGTTTTCTTCTGTTTGGAGGCTACAGAGCAAGCAGAGGGATCATTTTCAGGGAATGCTGAAGGGGGTTGTATTTGATCTGCCAAAAAACCACTGAAATTCTTACATTTTCCTGTTTGTGAAGGGCTGTGTGGCCGTCTCCTCAGAAATAGAAAGGAAGATTTGCTGAGGCTGAACACCAGCCTTGATAAACCAAAGTCATGCTAGTAAATCATGGAGTCAATCAACATAAGAAGGACATGGAACTGTTGGAACAAGTCCAGAGGAGACCACGAGGATGATCAGGGACTGGAGCACCTCCTGTGTGGAGACAGGCTGAGAAAGTTGGAACTGTTCAGCCTGGAGAAGAGAAGCTGCGTGGAGACCTCAGAGCAGCTTCCAGTGTCTGAAGGGGGCTACAAGGATGCTGTAAGAGGGACTCTTCATCAGGGACTGTAGTGATAGGACAAGGGGTGATGGGTTTAAACTGAAACAGGGGAAGTTCAGGTGAGATACAAGGAAGAAATTGTTTACTGTGAGGGTGGTGGGGCACTGGCACAGGGTACCCAAGGAAGCTGCAAATGCTCCATTCCTGGTAGTGTTCAAGGCCAGGCTGGACAGAGCCTTGGGTGACATGGTCTAGTGTGAGGTGTCCCTGCCCGTGGCAGGGGATTGGAACTGGATGATCTTAAGGTCCTTTCCAACCCAAACCGTTCTATGATTCTATGGCTGTGACAAGATTGGTGTTGGGGGCTGAAGGGGCAGCAGGCACCCGGCTTAGAAAAGAGGCAGCTGCCTGTTTTGCTCAGTGAAACACTGGTGCCAGGGGAAAATACAGATTATTTCATTGCATTATTTGTAAAGCTCATTTGCTGAGTTTTGGACTAGGAAAAAATGAGGCAACTGTGCAAGGAGAAGGAATTATTCAGCCTGGATTCATCCTTTGTTCACTGAGACGCAGAAAACATTCCACTCCTAAAGAAAATGCCTTTTCCATTTCTAACTCGGTTTGGCACTCTGGACACTGTTTGGTAAAGGTTGTCCTTAATTTTTTATGACTGGAAGCTCCTGAATTGCACTTTCCTGTCAAATTAAAAATGGGATTTCAAAGGTGAAACGTGTTGACTTTCACCTCTCCAGTCCTGAAGTCTTTCTGAATATGGGATAAACATCAGCAGAACATCACTAAGGAAGGAACAGGAAATGTTGATTGTGAATGCAAGAAAAAAAGCCTTTCAAAAAGACACATTTTCTACGGATTCATCATGTCCATTCTGCAGTGTGAGGGAGATTTGAGAGGAAAAGCACAAGAGGAAGGTGGATTTTCACCTGAAAAGCTATTTTCTGTTTGAGAATTTAAAATGGGAAAAGAGAGGGGAAGAGGAGAGGGGGAGAGAACGGATGAGGGAAGGAAAGAAGGAGAGAGAGAAAGAGAGAAAGAAGGGGCAAAAGGAAGGATAAAAGGAAGGAAGGACTTAGGAATGAAAAATCTTAAGGAAACCACTGCTGTGCTTTGATAGAGAATGCTCTGGAGGAGAAAAAGCTAAAATAAAACAAACAGGAGTGAGCTTCAGTAGAGGATTGGCTTGTTGTCAAGAGCAGCATCTGCTGCTGTGCAAGCAGAACAGGAATTACAAGGGCTACCTCATACTTGATGCTTCTGGGTACCGGACACTCACCAGCTGAGGTCGTGAACACATCTTCCCTGCAGGGCAGGCTCTAGTCATGGATGTGTACACGTGAATCTCACTGGATTTTCATGCATTTGCCCAAAAAAGGCAATCTCATAAAGGAATTGAATGTATTTGTTCATTTTAGGCAACCTAAAAGTGTTGACAGCTGAGCAGAGGCAGAAGTCTGCTTAAATAAAGGAAGAGTTACTAGTTACTACTGGGAGATGGTAGGGACGGCTAAGCATTTCAGAAAACACCTCTTGACGTGCAACAATAATGGTAATGCAAGAAATACAACATAGAATCATAGAACAGTTAGGGCTGGAAAAAACCTTATGATCCAATGTTTGTGTGGTGCAGTGGATTCTGGATTTGGGGAAGATTCACTACCACACCGCTTTAATCTGCCCACATCTATGCATCGACAACCAAACCTGTTTCACACAGTGTGTATGGTGGGACAGTGTCCCATGCCACAATGCTGGTCTTTCTGCATGTGATGCCTTCATACTAAACTGGCATGATGGACTTGCTTGTTTCCTTTTGAAGATCAAAAAGTCACAGATGGACTTGATTTGTATGTAGAGAAATGAGTTTGGAGGGGAGCACCCGCAATTATATAAAGGTCTGGTAAATAAGGTCTATTATAGATGGCAGGCTTAGGAAGAAAATATGGCCTGGGGATACAGGTTAATTGCCTATAAATAAATGAAACCCACTATTAACTAACTAACTAACTACATTTGTTTCTGAAGTTAGTGAAGTCAACCCAAGTAATATTAGATGAACACCAAGGCGGGGAATATTTAATGCTGCACAAAAGGACATTCTCAGAAAGCTATTCAAGCAATTGATCAGGCTGCTAGAGAAGGATGAAGGATAATTTTCACAGGGAGTATATAAAATTCTCATCTTTTACTCTGAAACATGGAGAAAATCAAATCAAACCAGCTAAAATGAAAAGAGAATGATACCAGCTAACACACTTGGGTACTGCGGAACCATTCACAGCTTGAGGTGACCTAGGGCTTTCCCAGATGTTGCTGGGATGGGTGACTGGCTTTGCAACACAGTCCTCCTCAGTTGGCTGCAGAACAAACAGAGCATACATATGGATTTATGAGACGTGAGTAATGCTTTTACCTTTCTCAAATCCAAAGCGTAGTAGGTGGTCCAATGCTTTAGTCCTAAGTTACAGACAAGTCACAGAGAAGGCTGCATGGAGACCTCATAGCAGCCTTCCAGTATCTGAAGGGGGCCTATAGGGATGCTGGGGAGGGACTCTTCATTAGGGACTGTAGTGACAGCACAAGGGGTAACGGGCTAAAACTTAAACAGGAGAAGTTTAGATTGGATATAAGGAGGAAGTTCTTTACTGTAAGGGTGGTGAGGCACTGGAATGGGTTGCCCAGGGAAGTTGTGAATGCTCCATCCCTGGCGGTGTTCAAGGCCAGGTTGGACAGAGCCTTGGGTGACATGGTTTAGTGTGAGGTGTCCCTGCCCATGGGAGGGGGGTGGAACTGGATGATCTGCAGGTCCTTTCCAACCCTAACTATTCTATGATTCTATTCTATGTTAAGAAATCTATATATCGTGTGGGTGGCTTCTGAATGCATCTAGAGCACAAATCCAATCAAAAAATGACTGATTAAGCCATTATTTGTTTTGTTTTCACAATATCTCTCAGGAAGCTTGAAATTCAATGTTTTCAGTGATTGAAAGGAAACTAAGAAAACTGCAACTAAAATGAATTTGGGTTAATAGTGTTATGTCCTGACTGTCAATCACCTCCTGACACCACAACAACGGACAATCCATGGCAAGAAAGGAGCAGCATGCACCTCTCACCACTTGCTGTCTTTACCAGGTTGACATCTGATGGTGCTTTCAAGTACTAGTGCACTGGCACATTTTGTTAGCAAGGTGCCAAGCCAGAGCCATCCCAAATGCTGCAGGGCGCAACTTAACTGAAAGCAAACTTACTTACGGTGTTAGCAGTCAGTGAAGCTGCAGCGAGCACCACACACAAAGGTTATGGTGCTTTGGGTACTTGTGCTGAAGGTGTGTTGTGTAGTTACAGTCGTAGTTACCCAGATTTTGCTACTGTACAGCTACTCCGGTTGTTTCCTGCTCTACCGCTGACATATCCCTCCCCATCTTTCACCTTGCTATCGTTAGGTTCAACCATGTAAGAGGTTGGTGATCTCAAGGAAGCTGCGGCTACCTCGGCTCCCAGCGGGATGAATGCAGCCTCAATCAGAACTGATGCTTCAAGGGTTTTCTTGTTCCTCCTCTCCTTCCATGTAGACATAAGAGAGGAAGTGAAGTGATTGCAGCATATATTTGAAAACCCTTATCTACGATGTCCAGGTGACAATAAGTCCATTATAGGAAATAAGGAACCCAAAGGGAAAGGAGATTGACTAGATTATTAAAACAATAGCTGAGAAGAGAGAGGATCAGAGAGAACAGTCAAACATATGTCTTCCCTTCCTTATGGAGTGAAGTCCTTCCTTTACTGCTCTCCAAAGGCAGATCTGAAATGCTCCTTTTTTTTTTGCCACCTGGAATCATTATAAGGAAAGGCTGATGCCTCCTTACCACATCTTTAGGCATTGGAACTGTATTTAGAAGACAGGGCAGGAAAACCCCAGTCATGAGGCAACGTTTTGCTCTACAAGTATATGCTTGTTTCTCACTGAAAACCCATCTGTGGATGGCTGCACAGTGGCCAACATTTTATCCTCTTCTGCAAACAAAGCATGTACTCCCAAATTTTATGATGTGTTTGAGAACAGTCATTCAACAACCTCTTCCTATTGTTCGATCCTAATGAGCTTTGGATGCTAAAACGCGAGGGAGGCTCGAGTAAAGCAATAAAGCAGTACTCATGTTGAATGTCACTGAAAGCAATGCTGCTGAAGAAGACTGGGGAGGCATGCTGCAGTAGTAATCTAATTCATGGGTGTAGATGACAATGGTTATTGATGCAGCAGGCTGCTGTACAACACTGAATGCTACTGCCAGCAGACACTGCAGGCATTTCACTACAGCTTTGCTCTGCAAGGCAACAGTTTGGGGGATGAGAAAACAGAAGCATCCCTCACCTGGTCCAGAAGCAGCATTGCCAGTGGGGGACATATTCTGATGTCTTTAAACCAGATTACCTCTGGCCTAATTCCATGATAATTCTCCAGATTCATGATGACAATAACACCGAGAGCAGAATCTGACTTTTCACTGCATGCTGGAAAGTACTCCATGTAATCAAAGAGAAATGTAAATTAAACCAAACGGAGGCCCTGATCTGCTCAACTTTGCCCCTCACCTTACTCCGCTGCTTTGTATTGCTCTGTGGTTTCATTTCCTACTGCACAGCTCAATCTGCTGCCCAGTCTTGAGCATGCCACTCTCATTTCCAAATCCTTGGACTTTCAGCTCTTATTTCATTGCATGCTGCTGAGCCTCTGCTACGTTTAACACTCTCTAAGCGCAATACCCAGGATTTAATGTCCTCCCTGCCAACACAATTTGGCGTTATGCAAGCAGTACCTATATTGAGCATTCTTTTCCTCTCTAAAATGAATTTCGAGGTAGATACAGAAATATGTCATCCCTTCTATCCTCTGTCCTCTTGAAACCTGTGAATCCTACTTGCCATTTATAAGGGCTTACAGGCAATTAACGAGTATCACCATTATGATCATAGAGTGGAAAAGATCTGTTTCTGTGTATTATTAGTCCCCATATCAGAACCTAAGGGTCCAGGTAGTGTTTTGGCCACCTTTTCATGCTGATTCTATCATATCTTTTAGCACAGAAAAAAAAGCCTTACCTTATCAAATTAAGAATTCCTTCAAGGCCAAGAAATAGTAAGATCACGAGTAAACCAACTATGCAATACCTTACTGACAACAATGCAACTAATTCAGAACCTGTGGGTTAAAAATCATAGAATGATTTGGGTTGGAAAGGACCTTAAGATCACCCAGTTCCAACCCCCTGCTGTGGGCAGGGACACCTCACACTAGACCATGGCACCCAAGGCTCTCTCCAGTCTGGCCTTGAACACTGCCAGGGATGGAGCATTCACAACTTCCCTGGGCAACCCATTCCAGTGCCTCACCACCCTAACAGTAAAGAACTTCTTCCTTATCTCCAACCTGAACTTCCCTTCTTTCAGTTTGAACCCACCACCCCTTCTCCTATCACTACAGTCCCTGATGAAGAGCCATTCTCCATCATCCTTTCAGCCCCCAAATGTCCCTTCTGTTTATATTTATATCCCCAAAATCAAAGCAGGGAAAAAGAAAATGCATCCAATCAAACAAGACTCCAAAAAGCACAGAAAGTTAATCTCTGATTTGACCATAAGGAAAAAAAAATCCCTAGCTATCTTGGGGCACCTAGCACAAGTGCCAGAGTGAACTGCACTGATGTATTTGCACCCCTGTGAACACTGAACTCAGGTTTCTTAAAGGGCATTCCAAGCACTAATGAAGTTTATGCATGACTAAGGGAATTTTTACCTTATTAGAGACCCTTAAGTTGTCAGGGAGCTGCAAGAGCAAGCTGCTCCGCTGGGGAGGGCAAGCTAGCAGAGAGGGTGACAGCAAGGTGAGCTGGGGCAGTGCTCTCTCCAACAAGGGCTCCATCCCACAGCAGCCAAGCAAGAGCACAGCAGGTTTAAAACAGTGATCAGGGATAGCTAAGGGCTGGGTGACCTCTGAGCACATCTACAGAAATAAGGCAGATCCAAGGCAAAGCCATTGAGTAGGGTCAGGTTCAGCACTGTGAGCAGGCAGAGCAGACCTATAGCATAGCTCAGGCAGGGACCAAGAGCAAGTGACTGAGAAAGGCTTAGGCTGAGGAAGTTGGGGCTGTTCAGCCTGGAGAAGGCTATGTGGAGACCTCATAGCAGCCTTCCAGTATCTGAAGGGGGCCTGTAGGGATGCTGGGGAGGGACTCTTCATTAGGGACTGCAGTGACAGGACAAGGGGTAACGGGTTAAAACTGAAACAGGGGAAGTTTAGATTGGATATAAGGAGGAAATTCTTTACTGTAAGGGTGGTGAGGCACTGGAATGGGTTGCCCAGGGAAGCTGTGAATGCTCCATCCCTGGCAGTGTTCGAGGCTGGGCTGGACGTGGCCTTGGGTGATATGATTTAGTGTGAGGTTTCCCTGCCCATGGCAGAGGGGGTGGAACTTGATGATCTTAAGGTCCTTTCCAACCCTAACTATTCTATGATTCTATCTCCCAAGCAAGGAGGTGCTGCTCTGATGGAGCACTCTTTCTTACAGCATTGCTATCCAAGGATGCAGAGCAATGTGTGTCAGAGATGGCCTAAATCATGGTCAGCCAAATCACTAGGGCAAGAGGAAGACAGGCATAGATGTGGTGCACTCAGACCCCTGCACAAACTCTGGCACAAAGCAGCTACTTTTATACACATAACTCACAGATGAATGAGGCATAGGCACAAATGCTGTCTCTTCATCATCCATGCAACCTTCTTAATGCAGAACTGTCCTTCTTTCCTAAAGAATGACTGAGGTCCAAAGCACCACATTCCAGCAACCATTCCTAATGGACAGTTTGGATGCTGTCACCTTCTTTCTGCATGGAAAATGTCCCTGCTCATTGGACTGGATTACCTTTAAAGGTCTCTTCCAACACAAACTATTCTATGATTCTATGACTCTATAATTTAACCATGAGGACATGGCCAGGCCTTGATCTACAGGACAGCCCCTGGCCTTGTTTAATTCAGCAGTACAGATGCATTCCCTCCTGAAATCTGCTAGCACATTAATTTTACCTCTTCCTATAAATTCTCCTTATTTCTAGCCCTGATGCTAATCAAACATAACAAACTCAGAAAACCAACAGCTTGTTCAAGTGAAATGTGATGATTCTGTTACTCTTGAAGGACATCAAAATGTCAATCCAGCTCCCACACACCTCACCTTCAATGACTGTGTGGCTCATCTTATGTCATCCAAAGGACTAGTGAGGACACACACTATCATACTGACTCCTCTTTTATGGAGAATAAATGGACGTTGCCAGCCAAGTCCTGAAAGCCAGGCAGAAAGTATTTGGATCAAGTGAAGTGATTTATGCAATTGTACCCAACAGCCACTCTAACTGAAGCTGACATCAGATTCTGAGTGTCATCACCTCTGTCACATGAAATCAGTGATTTCGGCCCCTAAAGAAGGTGTCTAACAGGAACACACTTCTTTTCTGAAGGGAGGATGAGAATGAAAATCAAAGAAGGATTCACGGCTGCAATGATTTCTGATCAGATGATGATGGTTTGTGATACAATAGGAACATGTCCTGTTTACATTGCACCTCACAGCGTGATCTGACAGGCAGCCGCAAAAGCAATTATACAAATAGCATTCCCGAAATACGTTCCACTAGATACCATTACAGATATCTGGTGCTGGAGAGCCTAAAATCTCCCCAGAAAGTGTTTCAATATCCTTATCATTAGACAGCTTTTCTTAATAACGACCCTGATTCTTTCCTGCTGTGGTCTAAGTCCATTACTTCTGGTTCTTCTCATCTGTAATAAATAAAAGAGCAATGATGATTCCTTTCTTGTTTGCAGCAGACTTTTAGGTACCAGGAGACAGTTATCTTCATCTCCATCTTTTACCTTGTAGCTTAACCATCTCTTTTTGTTGGCTCCCCTCTGCAGTAAAGCCTGCCAGCTCTCAGACCACTCCTGCTGCTTTCCTGTAAGCTCTCAGTAACTGGCCCTTGTGTCAAACCGAGTGCCCAACACCATACAGCAGATTAAACAGTCCTGGACTAATGTGATGAGGACCCACACTAAAGACACATTAAAGAATGGGTTTTAAGGAATCTAAACAATATGGTCTCAACCCAGGCACCACCTGTCACTGGAGTAAGAACTCAGATTCCATAATGTGGCAGGATTAACCACCCTGCAATGGGATCCATCCAACTAAGTGTGGCTCATAATGCAGCTACCTGAACACAACCGCCTGCATAAGAAATGCCCTGCAGTATCTGACACATCCTCATAGACATGAGCAGCTCTTGTGAGACCCCACTTGCAGCACTGTGTGCAGTCCTGGTGTCCTCGACATAAGAAGGACATGGAGCTGTTGGAACAAGTCCAGAGGAGGCCACGAGGATGATCAGGGGCTGGAGCACCTCCTGTATGGAGACAGGCTGAGAACATTGGGGCTGCTCAGCCTGGAGAAGAGAAGCTGCGTGGAGACCTGAGAGCAGCTTCCAGTGTCTGTGGAAGTGGTAAATGCTCTGTCCCTGGCAGTGTTCAAGGCCAGGTTGGACAGAGCCTTGGGCAACATGGTCTAGTGTGAGGTGTCCCTGCCTGTGGCATGGGGTTGGAACTGGATCACCTTAAGCTCCTTTCCAACCCAAACCATTCTATGATTCTATTTGGAACAAGAAGCGAGCAGAGGTGGGTTTTTTTATGTCCATGGATGCATGTCCACCAATATTACCGAATAAGAGATGGAAGAAAAGAGAAACCTGAGCCTTTGAACCTGAAATTAGAGTAACTACAAGGAACTTTATGGTCCTACACTTCTGCCTACTTGAAGATTTCTAAACTCCTTCTATGAAACATTTGTATTGAGACTTATCCTACTGAACTTCAGATGTCTAATTTAGGACCTCAATATAGGAAACCAGATGTTCTATGCTCCCTCCAAAAACATAAAGGAAACAGGCACCTCTAGACAATGGTTAAGCCCACATAACATCAATGCCTTGGACAAAATGCCTTGGAAACATGGGGCTTAAAAATAAAGGCAGGAGGGTCCCATTTCGTCTGTGGTTTCTGAGTCTTGAGGACGCATACACTGCATGCTTTCAAAGTAAAAAGGAAAGAGGAAGGCAGCAAGGTATATTCAGTTATATGAATACATGGTATTCATATTCCTTTAAGGTCAAAGAAATTGGAACTTGAAGCAGAATGTGATTACGGCATTTTTTATTGCATTGGTGGTAGCTGAAATCAGTTGTTACTACATACTTATACTCCTACATATTAAATAATATACCCTTTATCTTTTAAAGACACCACTGGGAAGACAAACAGGGAAAGCCTGGAGACTATGAGCAGAATTTAAGATTCCTCTGCTTGGGAAAAAAACAACTTACCTGAATGTTCATGAATTTCCCCCAGTAGTATTAAATCAGCACATTTGACCTCTATAGTGGATAAAGCTCTATTCTACTTCCATTCATGGCAACGAGAAGCATGCCTTTGACATCTGTGAGAGCCTGAAATTACAGATGATTTCCTTTCCTTTAAACTCTTAAGGAAGAAAGAAAGTTTCAGGAAAAGAATAATATCCACTGGGACAGGCTCTAAAGAGGAGAGATAAATACAAGCAGAGTTTAGTTTAGTTTTTATATGTTTCAGATCTATGTAAGAAAAATGCCTTTGCCGGTAAAAAGACCTGATGCAAGAATTGTTTCTCATAAATGGGGAGCACTGCTGTCTATAAAAAAAGAACAATATATTGTTGCTCACCAGGGAAACAAAAAAGCAAGCTATGAAGAATATACACAAGACGAACCCACTAAAATGGAGCTACTGCAGCATTTATTGTGACACAAAAACCATCACCGATTTTTGACCCACTGTATAAATTGTTTCAGTAGTGAAATTGTGCTTTGTGAGGAGGACCTGGTTCCTTTACATGTTTTCTAGTCTTCTAAGATCATTCCACTGAAGACCTTAATCCCAGTCTGTTCCACAGCCTCCCCAGCACCTCTCCAAGACAGCAGTAGTGAAGCCTTGCATTGAAACTGTCTCCCCGCACAAGGGACACGAACCCATCAGCCTCCTCAATGACTGTTCAATGGACACAGCTCGTGGCATTATTTGCTGGCCTCCTCTGTTCCACTGAGTCCTTCAGGATGAGCTTCTACTGGACCAAGGAGAGCTCTGATTGGTACTAGGAGAATGTGAGAGGGCTCAACTGGAGGTGGGCATCAAGCACTTGCTTGTCAAACTTGGAGACATCATACTTGGGGTGTTGGGTAATTTGGTATGACCACCTCTCAAAGACTGAGTAGGAAGAGAGGAGGAAGACAAAAGTGGTCTGTAGCACCCCTAGCTCCTAACACTTCTATCTCAGCTGTCCCAGACAACACAGTTGTCTTCAAAGGGACTCATCTGCAACAAGGCACAGTCTTCTCTTTCCCTGTGATGGGGGATCCCAGTATCAGAACATCAATTCTCTATATTGTATGAACATAACAAGAAGCCCCCAGTAGCAGAGCACTCAAGGAGCAGTGCTTTCCTTGTACTTATGAACTTAGGAAAAGCATCTGGGAGCTCTGTTTCTCCTTAACTGTTTTGTGGATACAAATGTCTCCATGTTTTATACGATGCAGTAATGGGCTTGCTTTGCCATTGGAATACCTACGTCAAGAGAGTTTGATAATGGATTTCCACAAGAGCCTAGAAATAATGTAATGAAATACATGTGGTATCCTGATGCTGACAGGAGATTACTTAGATACACTACACAGGCATACAGAGAAAGATAAGCTGGTACTGATCTTAATTACTGATGGCCTCCACAGGTGATAAGACAAGCATAACAACTGATAGTAATACATAGCAGAAAAAGGTGTAAAAGGTGCAAAAACCTTAATGCCAGAAAACTGCACATATTTACAATACCTGAGGATCAACCTGAAAGGTTAAAACCAGTCCAAGGTTTTCTATTTACACCAAAACAATTCAAGTAGAAACCAAAAGACCCATCTTGCTGAAAGCCTAAGCAGAACCAGACAAAGTATGCTTTCCAGATTTAGCTTTTCATATGTTCCTAAGGAATCCAAAACCTAACAATCGAAGATTTCATTTGGATGAATGTCTAAAAGAAGCTTCTCCCTCTTTACCAGGAATCATAATAAGACTCCTCGAGTACAACCTCAGCCTCCTACATTTTTATAGCTGAATTGCACTGAGACTACTGGTGGACTTTTCATTACATCACTGTTGTAATGTAGGAGCTAAGCTTATTGAACTTGTTGGCTAGTGATTTGTCTATCAAGAAATAAAACCCCCACTAATGGTAAAGAAACTATTGGGGGGTGGTGGTGTGGTGTGCTACTAAGACAGAACTGGTTTACTTGGCAGACCTGCCTGGATTTAAGGCAGCCCAACAGCATTTGAGTAATACAATGGACAGGGCTGCTTCCAAAAAATAAGGTATTTTGTCCATGAAATAATTTTGTCTTGTAGCAAACAGAAGTAACTCTCACAAAAGCACTAGGACTTAATGAGTATGTAGTACCTATGTCTCATTTGGCCATGTACCCTTCTAGTTCTTCATAGCCTGAATCGATGGACCCGATGTACATTCCTCTCTTGGTCTGAACATAGTGCAAAAGAGGAAACAGCTGCACCCAACCTCATTAAATATTAATTTCCTACAAAAATATAAGAGCAAGACCCAGTTGAATGTTCTCCAATTTATGCTGTTTCAACAGACTAAAAAGATTTGGATCTCTCTGTAGTTGCCGGTCTCTTTGTTGACCATAGGGTCCACAGAGAGTCTAGAGCTCAAACCTTGTTCTTCTGTTAGATAACCAAAATCTGTCTCTGTGTCAGGTAATTTGTGCCAAAATACTTGTTTTATGTTAGAGAAGATTACAAGTACATCTAAATCAGTGATTTTTAGCTTAAGTTAGGACTCAGCTCTTATGTTTAAAAAAAAGAGATAATAATAAGATTTTAAGTTTATCTCACTAGTAAGTTATGTTTGTTGGATTATGATCAATAGCCAAGAGGTAAAATCAGCTCTCCTGATGCTTCCTAAGTTGTCAAGCATAATGAAAAAAATGTTTTGCTTGATATTAGTGTCTAATAAAAAAGATGATGAATAACACTTAGCATGAATCTCTTTTCAAAGTTCTGTAACAATATCAGTATATAACTATGTATTGGGTGTCCAGTGGGGTTCCGTTGACAGGAATCAGCTGCCCCATGCCAGACACAACCAGTTCCATCCCATTTATCCTAATCCTGACAGTTCAGCCAATTTTCCACCCCTGTTTTCTCCCACTTATCAAGTCCATATCTCACCAGGTCAGCTATATGTATCCCCACCTGATGTGCTACATCCACACACATACTTTGATGTCTAAGCTCTTGTTATAATAATGGTAGAACCACTTGGTTCCCATCATACAGGCTAGGAATTGAATCAGGTAACTGTAAAGTACAGATTTACTGGAAGGTCAGCTGAATCTTTTTCCAGTTGCCCATACATAAGCATCCAGCATCGTTTGAGATGAATACCAGCTGTCAGCTCAGGAGGCCATGGGGTTCCTGTAGTTCCTATCTCATACCTGTCAGCCTTACATGGCTGTTTGGGATTTCCAAGTGCATCTCAAATGGCACTAGATGCCTGTGTTGGGCAACTGAATTGTACTTCCATCTGCATCAAATACAATGGGAATTCTGACACTCAGATATAGGTACCTACAGAGCAGACTAAGTCAAGTGCCTTCAATTCAATTTAACCCCCAACCAGATTACTCTTTCAGCTGTTCAGGGAAGCACTGATACATGTCATGTTGTTGTGGATCAGGTGTAGATGCTGAAAACACATTACCCAAGGGCTACATCCATTCAATTTGTGCCTTCTGATCTGAAAAGCCAGCGAGAGCTATGCTTAGTCACCATATTCCATGTGAGGAAATAAGGAGGAAGCCTATCACTCCCAAAATATCGCAGGTATGCACACATGCATCAGCCCAGTAGGGAATATAGGGATGACTGAATACTGGCAAAGACAGGATTGAGCTGCCCACCCTGAACCCTTAGCAGTGTGTGATGTGGAACAAACTAGAGACATCAGAGCTTACCATGTAAGAACAAGCTATGGCCTAGCAGCAGCACTTCTTTTCCTAGGAAACTTCTAAATAAGGACAATCCTCATGTGAGAGGAATGTAAAGAATGTTTCTCTGACGACCAGGAAGTCAAGTCTTTCTCACCACCTTTGCCTAAGGAAACCCTTTATCCTCACAAAGAAAGATACGCAATTACTCCTTCAAAGCAAAATAAAATCCCTTTTTGTCCCTCTCTCCAATTCTAATTCTTCATTTCCAAACGTGTTCAAGAGCTTTGCATGTTGCTGAAGTCAGATTTAGCGAGACTGTAATTCACTCTCTTTTCTCCTCCTGAACATAAGTTGAACTTAACAGTTCCTGTTCTCCATTTCTGATGGTGCCAGGCTGTGACCTGACAGCTGTACTACAAGTGTGTCCTATCAGGCCTGTGATTTCTTTCAGGGATACGGAGGAATCCTTTGATTAAAGTTCTTCCATGTTTTGTCAAAATGGAGATAAAAGCAACTTCCTTTTCTGTAACTTCTTTCTCCTTCCACATAATTTTCCCTTCATGATCAGTACAGCTATTAAAACATGACAGCAGAAAACACATTTACTTTCTCAGCTACTTCTGAGATCTGAGATTTGAGATTCCCCAGCATCTCTGTAATATTTAAACACATCTGACAGAGGTCACTTGTGATTTTGGGAGGAACAACAGACTTCCATAGTGGAAAATAGGAACACGGCAGGATTCCCTACTCAGCACAGGAGGATACTAAAGATTTACTTTTAGGAAAAGAAATCAAACCCTATCCACCTAGCAGTTGCTTTTTTGAAGGTTCTTGTCTATCGCAATGAAGTCAAGATGTTCACCTCAAAGTCACTATTCATCACAGACTAAGGTAGCCAAGAGAAGCAGGATGAACTGTCTCCCAGAGGTGAAGCAAAGGCTTAGCTTGTCTTGGACTAGCTGGCTGAATTTTAAGTACCAAGGCAGATGAAATGACTCTATGCTAACTACAGGTCCCTACACTATACCCTTGAAAAAGATGGGCTGATAAACTGATGCTCATGAGAATCAAGTAAAGATCAAGGTACAGAAATCAGAATATAAATCCTCATACTAGAACTCGACTATTAGTTTCTGTGTGCCTTTCAAAAGCAATGTGGCATCTTTACTGAGGCTAATGATCAAAATGCCTTAGGAATGGTGGCACTGTTTGGACAGTGTCCATATACCAGAAAGGCATCGCTCAGGAAGTGAACAGAAAACCACTGCTGCCTGCATGTGAAGGCTTTCAGCAGAGGTTTCCATTGTGAACACTGACCAAACTCAACTATTTTGCTACTTGATGAGATCTGACAAGCTCACAGCCCAATGTAATACTGCTTTAGGCTACACAGCTGGGACTCAGACCAGGATACTCAGTTTCTGCTCCTGGTTTTCCTTAGATCCAGGTTAGATATACATCTCCAGTGCTAATATTCCTCACAACTGGCATTCCTATCCCATTAAGAAGCAATTTTAATACTATTTCTCAGAGCTTTGACCTTTGGGCAATGCAATTGATTACTTGTACTGCCACTGGGCATAAGAATGACTCTAAGCGTGGTTTTCCACTCAGTAACCAAGGATTTCCATTCACTCCTCTGTTAAACGAGGTCATTAAGAGAAACGTAACTCACTAGTTTATGCAATTGTCAGTGAGGGAAAATTGCTTTTTAATCTCTGACCCCTCAAAGTGAAACCGCACTCTGGAAAGAGATTCTGTTAAACAAATGAAATAGAAAAGACAAAAGACAGAACATGATTTCCTTCTGCCACCTCTGAACTGTCACAGATGAGACTTGTTCAGCTTCCACGTACAAAATCCTTGCCTTTGGAATACTGAATCCAGATCATCATGTATAATGTAGCCTACATATTCCTAAATCCTGACTTTATACAGTCCCAGTGCTGCACACCACCAAGGGAAACAGTGAAGACTTCAGCCTACCCATTCACTTTCTCACCAGCCAAAGCAGCTTCATTGCTTCTCATCAGCCAAAGCAATGCCCCACCACTAAATATGCTCCCAACCTTGCCATCATATCCTTCCCTTGTCCTCCACTCTTGCCTTTACTATTTCCCCTTTGAATAAGTGAGCTCACAATAGACAATTTTAGCTTCCTTTTTTTCCTCCCAAAAGCCTACTGGGAGTGGTTTATAACAAAGGAAAGAAAGAATAAGCTACCACTCGGATGAGTCAACTCTCTCTTCTTGAAGAGATGCTCAGTTGTGATTACAAATAGCCTGAATGATTTTACCTTCACATGCAAAAGCACCCAACTAACTGCATGACAACCAAAAGTGCTAAACAAAGCCTTTCCTCAATAAATATTTGATCACAGAGATCCATTATTTACAGAAAAAGAAGATAGGTTTAAATAAATGTTACGGCTCAGACCTCACCGAGGTTAAGTTGCTGCGCTCAAGCAGCTCATTTGTCACTTGGACTGTCACTGACTTGAACACCATTTCCTATGGTAAGCAGCTGTTTTGTAAATGGGCTGCATTAAAATACAGTTAAAAAACCTTGCTCAAACAGAAGTTGCTTCAAAATAGAACACTCAAATCTGAAAACTCCCCCTGCCTTTCACAGGGAGCCAATGGAACAAGGAGAAAAGGAAGCAACCACCTACTATCCCAATCACCTACTGCTGCTGCCTATTTGTAGAGGGGGAATAAAGGGTGAAACTAATTGTTCAAAGCCCTGTCCTGGACAGCCTTGCTTGCAGGCCACAGCACACTGATAAGACAAAAGGAGCCTGAAAGCAGAGGCATGCATGCAGCAAGGAGTTCAAGACTCTCTACATCCACAGACCATGTTGGGGGGCATACCTGATAGGTGATAATGGCAAACATCCCTATGTCCAGGTGGGATGGAGTCTTGGGTGACATGGTTTAGTGTGTGGTGTCCCTGCCCATGGACAGAATAGGCACACCTTAGATGATCTTAAGGTCCTTTCCAACTCTATTCTATGACTCTGTGTGGAGGTTTTGAGCAATCTGGGCAGGCAAATCAGTGCAATCATTATAAGGGTACAGACTGTTTGAGGCAGCAGTGTTGCTGCCTGCCATACATCAACAGGGGAGGACTGAGACATTGGAATTAAGAGTGAAAATGAAAAGATATGCATTAATGGGAGAGGGAAAGAGTGGAAGGGAAAACAAGTGCTATGGGGGGAAAGATGCTTTGAGGTTGAAGAGATGAGTTTTGAGTGGGAAGCTCAGGCAGAGGTTTCTGGACTGAGCTGATGTGTGTTGCCATGGACTGAGAAACAGCAAAATAGAAAGGGACTTTGCACGTTGGTTGTTTTTTGAGAGAATCAGGCAGTTTGGGGAGGATTTCTTTTACTAACTGAAGGTCATGGCACAGAATCATGAGGGCTCTGGATGGTGGCAAAGTTTCCGTCTGCTGCTGAAGATGAGGATTAAGGCTCAGTCATGTAATTACACAGTCACTTCAGTAATGGCTTTTGCTTGGAGTCCTTACAGAGCTCCGAGTTTTTATTGCAGCTTTAATTCAGCTCCAATCACTTTCACAAGCAGAAAATGCCAGAAGAAAGAATAGCTTCATAATCCCCTGAATAAACCTTCCAAGTGTTAATTCCCCAAAGAAGCAGCAAACTCAGCCACGCTCATGGTGGTGACAGACACAGCTGAGGAAGAGCAATATGAGGTTGACTGTATAAACTGCATCTTATAGTTAGATCACAACTATAGATATAGTTATTATCATTATAGATACAGTTAGATCATCACTGCAACTCGGTCACGAATTTGCCTTATGAACAAGTAGCATCTTCTTATCCCAGGAGATTCGGTAGCTACAAAGCTGCGTTTGCACCAAGATATTCCAAACACGCCATCTCACTGTGGCTCTACAGCATGCTGGGCAGCTGCTGCAGGAGATGGCAGGGTGCAATCCCATCACATTGTGATGCTAACAGGCTGTACTCCATAGTTTTGAAACTATTAGCTTCAAACTGACTTAATGTAAGTCAAGGTCTTAGGGCATACCCATAGGGAAGAAAAGACAACCTTCATTATCACAGTATTTATAATTGGCAAGTTATTTTAGAAGCATGACCAGCAGGTTGAAGGAGGTGATTCTGCCCCTCTACTCTGCTTTTGTGAGACCCCACTTGCAGCACTGTGTGGTCCTCAACATCAGAAGGACATGGAGCTGTTGGAGCAAGTCCAGAGAAGGCCACAAGGATGATCAGGGGCTGGAGCACCTCTGTATAGAAACAGGCTGAGAAAGTTGGGGCTGTTCAGCCTGGAGAAGAGAAGCTGCGTGGAGACCTCAGAGCAGCTTCCAATGTCTGAAGGGGGCTACAAGGATGCTGGAGAGGGACTCTTCATCAGGAACTGTGGCGACAGGACAAGGGGTGATGGGTTCAAAGTGAAACAGGGGAAGTTCAGGTTGGAGATAAGGAAGAAGTTCTTTACTGTGAGGGTGCTGAGGTTCTGGCACAGGGTGCCCAGAGTAGTTGTGAATGCTCCATCCCTGGCAGTGTTCAAGGCCAGGTTGGACAGAGCCTTGGGTGCCATGGTCTAGTGTGAGGTGTCCCTGCCCATGGCAGGGGATTGGAAGTGGATGATCTTAAGGTCCTTTCCAACCCAAACCATTCTATTATTCTAGGACTCTAGCAGCATCCCTTATATTTCAAACACCTTGAGAAAGTGTTTTTTGAAACCCAAATTTTCTTTTGTTTCTAAAATACCAATGAGTTATGTGCTCAAAATTGAAGCCAGCCCTTTATTGGCAGTCCCTGGGCAATAAGATCTCTCTGCAAATACCACAGATTTGAGGCTTTTTTTTCCTTAAAGCTCCAGCCTTCGAAGTGCCTCTCTGTGTATCCCTGAAAGACAGACCCAGGGATTGCTTCTTTACAGGAAAAAAAAAACCTCATTGTTCTTAGACTAGGCAAGTGGGTCACTGAACTGTTGCTTTCCTTTGCGATGCCAGCGAATCCAAATTAGCTTGACATCCACAGAGGCTACAGGGAAGGAGAGCTACCAGCATTAATCAGAGCTACACAAGCAGCTCTTCCAAAACAAATTAGCTTCAACAGCACAGAGTCCTTCAGTCAGTGCGGCCAAGCTGAACGTAGGCCAAACTTCGTGTCAAAAAGAGTAACTGGTTTAATATGTAGCCGTGGAGCCTGTGTTTGAAGCTTTTTCTTCCTCTTAATCCACCTGCAGGAAGCTGTGAACAAACTGTGTTAAGTAAAACTGCTCATCTTGCTGCAGCCAGACCCTCTCTGGGATGCTCTGCATACCTGAGCTAATCTCAAAGGTACTCAGACCATCAGGGATCCTCATTTCCCCTATCCCTAATAAAGGGATAGGTGATAGGCATGGGATTCAGTTTGTCTTGAAATGTTTGCAGTGTAATTGCTATTGTCTGGACTTTACCTGGCTTTAAACTGAAAGAGGATAGATTTAGATCAGGTAATAGGAAGAAATACTTCACCGTGAGGCTGGTGAGACAATGGGCTGCCCAGAGAAGCTGTGGCTACCCCATCCGTGGCAGTGTTGAAGGCCAGGTTGGACAGAGCCTTGGTCTAGTGGAAGGTGTCCCTGCCCATGGAAGGGGGTTTGGAAGTGGATGAGCTTAAGGTCCCTTCCAAGCCAAACCACTCTGTGGTTCTGCAATTCTATGATTTATAGACAAAGGAGAGAACAGACATCTCCACAGAAGCAGTCAAACCTACGCCAAACATCTACTGTGAGATGATAAAGGCATGGTGGAAGAAATTCCTCCTCCTGGTTATAAAGGGAGTCCAGACACTAAACTGAGACACACGTCTCCACCAAACACACTCATACTCAATCCAATAAATCCCTATCTTCCAGAGACCAGTTTGACCTATGCTAAAATAGGTGTTTTAAGATAGATGAGATTAATCTTTCTTTTTCTAGTGGCATGGGCAGTGACATTTCAGGAGACAAATCTGGGCTATTAGGTACTAAATGACAAGGGTCCTCATTTCTGCTTTAGGTCCAAGAATCACAGAAACATAGAATCTTAGACACAACTATGTTTGAAAAGACCTTCAAGATCATCAAGTCCAACCAGTTCCCCACCACTAACCCATGTCAATGGGGGCCTTGTCTCCACGGTGTGTGAACACTTGCAGGGATGGTGACTCCAGCCCTGCCCTGGGCAGCCTGTTCCAATGCCTGAGCACCCTTTGGGGAAGGAATTGTTCCTCAGCTCCATCTAAACCTCCCCTGGTGCAGCTTGAGGCCGTTTCCTCTTGTCCTATCACTTGTTACTTGGGAGAAGAGACTGACCCCACCTCACTACAACCTCCTTTCAGGTAGCTGTAAAGAGCAATAAGGTGCCTGCTGAGCCTTCTCTTATCCAGAAGAAACAAGACCCCTACTGAAGCAAGTTTACTGCAGGAGATTGCTTCTTCTGGCTTCTCTCTGATGGACATTTTTGCCTTTCAGTCATTTTCTAAACTTGAATATTCAAGTTTAAAAATGGAAAAAACAAAGCAAAACTGTCAAGTTTCTGTGACTAAGAGGGATTTCCAATGGAAACAGACCACTGTTGCTCTACTTCTGGTGTCATTATCCAGCATTTATACTTTCATCTGCATTTTGATCCTTTGTGTTCCTGCAGATAATGCAGTGGCCCAGCTTAATTGAAACTTATAGTAAAAATAAGTTTAAGCACAAACAATTATTCTGTAATGACAGTAATTTAAAATGAGGGGAAAAAAATCTGCTAATAATTAAAAATATGAATTATTTCTTCCAAAGCTCTGACAATCCCCACTAAACCTTTTATGCCTCTGGGATGCAAGACTTTTTTTTTGCTCATGATTAATTACAAGTTCATCTATTACATCCTCTGCTCCAGCACAAATATAGCAAGTCTCTCTCACCCAATATAAATCAAGCAGTGCTGAAATCAGAACATGTACAATGATTTATAATGGGAAGGAAAAAAAATATGGAAATAAAGAGAATATGGCATAAAATAAACTTTTTCTACATCATGGATAGGCATAATGGGCATTTCTGTTTTCTACATGGTCCATAGAGTCTCTCTAATATCTTACTGCAACCAAGTCCTTAGTGAATTTACTTGATGAAGCAGGGAAGTGTTGCTGTCAGAGGGTGAAGCCTACATCTGAGACTAGAGACTACAGACTATTATGTGGCTGACAATTATGGTACCCAACATGGAGTCAGGAACTTCATGTGGCATCTAAGATCAAGATCATGATGCTAGATTGAGAACATCACTGAGCTGTCTCGTCCTACTTCTTGTAACAACAGTGCCCAACCCTTGTGCTGAATCCATCTGCACCGTGTCACATGGAGACACACGACGGTTGTGATTTGGTATCTCACCTATTTATGACCAGCAAAGAGTTGCACATACACCCCTGATGCAGCCTGCATGTGTGTATCCATTGAAAAGGGGGATGACAGAAAGAAGATAGAAGCCCATGGGGTAGGAGATGGAAGGGAACAGAAAGGAAGGAAGCAGAAGTATTTGGATAACCACCTGCTGCTCCCTTCCCAGGGCTGGCTGCAGGGAGCACTGAGCCACCCTACAGCCTTGTCCATCCTTTACTTACCACCACTAAATACCTTACTTACCATGTATTTCCCACATATGTTCTTTATTATTGTTTTACATTGAGGGGGGAAGGGTGTTATAGGGTGAGCAAAGAGTTTAGATGGGGGACATGAGAATTCACACAAAGCAATGAAACACTGCTATTAACACACACATCTCAAGATGAAGGAGCACCTTACAAAACTTAGAATGCAGCAAAGGAGCTCAGCAGGAAGATATTTACATTTGTTTAAACATTTCTATCATTTCAGGGAACCTAAATGCCTTATTCTGTACTAGTTAAAGGATGCTTTGTTATGTTAACGTACAGGTCGGGACTGGTGCTCCAAGTTGTATTGTTGAAGTGACTGCACTGCATTATATGCAAACATTATAACCAGTCACTTAATCTTCATTCCTGACAAATCCATTTATTAAGGTATAGGGGAGGCCTTAACTTGAATGTTTCAGTGATGTTGACATTTTTGATTTCTCCATTTATGCATGTTTGTCCATATACTCTTAAAAATACTACACACACCTATTTTTATAGGTATACACATAAAAACAGGAATCACACACAGATTTATATGCATATATACACATAAAAAGGAATAAATAACAAATGTCTGCATTTACAGGACAATCACACTGTACTAGAGGTCGTAGGTTACAGCCAAATACATTAATGAACTGGCAGTTTAACAAACGCAGGCAAACTACCCAGTTGGATTTAAAAGACAGCCTGTGCTTTTGATCTCTGAGCAGCACACGAGAATACAAAGGGAATATAAAGTGCATAAACCTATGGCAGCTCCCTTGAAAGCACTTCACCCACAAAGGCATCCGACTGACCATTCTTCAAATCCATCCTAGATCCTTCCAAAGCAGCCAAAGACACACATACAACCCAGAAGGACAACCACATTATCCATATGGATGCAAGTGGTACCAACACTGCTTCCTACAAAAGCCCTTGAGGGCTGTGTGATCAGGACCCTTCTTGTCACACTATGAAGACTACGTCCTTTTGGATATAAAATGAACACGTATCAAAATACGTAACAGAGGAGGCATCAAATGCTATTCGATAAACACCATCCAACAGGCCAGAGATCAAAGACACAACTTCACCTCATTTTTCTTCCTTAATTTACGTCATTTATAGGATATTAATGCCCTTAGCAGCAGTTTACTGACTAATGCTGGCTATATCTTCATCATGATCAACATATCTGAGGAATAAAGCACCTCCTAACTGGACAGGCTATTTCAGCCGCTCCTGCTTGCTGACGAAAGTAGATCCTTTACACTGTGCTGCACCCATTTTCTGCCTGACTACTCTTTGACCTTCTTAGCCAAAATTGTCATTAACTCATTTGCAGCTTTGTGATCGGTTTTATTGTCAAGTATTGAATTTATTCTAGTCTCATTTTAGACTTCACACAGTTAAAACACAACAGGTCATTTTCAAAGCAACTGCAGGATTACGTGCAGCGTGATGCGCGTTATCCTGAATGCATATGCCTTTAAAACCAAAACACAGCTGAAGACCACCCTTAGTTTCTTGCAATATTTCAGTTCTGCAAAAGTTGTTCCTATTACCGACAAGTGGCAAAGTATGTTTTACCAGAGCTGTAGATAATGTAAAATCACATTACTCCTTTTCAGTGGAGAAAAAGGCCTGTGGCTCTTACTCCTTTGGTCTGGAGGTTTTCCCCAGGCCTTCACAATTCATTGTGTCCAAAGACCAACAAGGAGGCACTATGTACTCACACAGACCTCAGTTACATTTTGTCCTAACAAGACTCCAGATACATGAAAATCACTTTGGACTTCAACAAAATGATTTATGGTTGAGGAATAAAAAAAGGAAACTAACAGCTTTTATTCTGTCAATCCAATGCAAGCAAGAACAATTTCTTCTTTGTTCGTTTCCTCCCATTCCTCTGCCCTTTCATCCCTAGGAAGTACTAACTGTAACTATCAAAGAGTTCTTTCTGGTCAAGCTATCTTCAAAAAGATTAATGTTTGGGTGGTTTTTTGAGCGTGTGAGTGTTTTATTCTTGTTCCAACAAAGAAAAATCCAACCCCAAGCCCCTACCCTCAAATTGCCTTTAAAAAGTGCTGAACACCATTCCCACAGCCATTATTCGCCAGGCACATCATGTCTTTTGACAGCTGAGTTGTTTCGGAAAAGCACTGTTGCCTGATTATAGGGAAACACTCCAATCAGAAGCACATATTCACTGAAACGATGCACTTCTTATGACAATCTTTCCAAGAACAACAGTAGCTAATTTGAGTTGAGTTTCCTACTGGGAAATGACTCTTTAATATGCACATCTCTTAATGACTACTTTAAAGCAAATTGTTGATGCTACAGTGATTTAATCATATATGTAAGAAAAAAAGTTTAGCTCTTACTTAGAGTATGCTTTATCATCTTTCCAGGTAGCACAAATCCACTGCAGCCCATGTGGCTCACGTCAGCCAAGTGTTCTCGTTATTTTAAATACTATTACTGAATGGATCCACAGGATTTTTTTTAGGCCCACTTACTTGGTGTTGACTGGCTTTTGCCAACTGTTCGTTCGCCGATTCTACATTAGAAGATGCAGTCTCAATGTTGGCTTCAATGCTATCTGCAAATTAAGATAACAGAAGATCGTTACAGGGTGGAAACCTAAAACAAAGAGTTGATACCAACAGCAATAGAGCATAAAGAGATGAGCTGGTTCTTGTTTGCAAGCTGTAGTACTACAGGGAAATAGGAATGCCACCCGCTTTGATGAACACCTAATCCATCAGTCAGAGGCTGTATGACTGGTATCTATCCATGTATCCCCAGAAGTTAGCAGCTCATGCCATTCCCACTGAAACCACTGTGAAGACTTATTGAGAATTCAAAGGAAAGCTGCTCAAGACAGGTAAATCTGCTAGATTAGAGTTAAATAAAAGAAGGGACATGGCAAACTGTATCTGAAATTATCTCATTATTAGCACCTCAATCAAGTACATGTGAGTTGCTGACTATCCCCAGGAGCCTGCACTTAAGCAAGTCATCTGAGACACCATCACACTCCGCAAAGGCCAAGTCCATAGTGTGAGATTCATCACACTCTATGTTAGCTGCCTGCTCCTGATCAGATAAGACCAATCACAACCTAAACTCCTGGATTAATTGCCAAGCTGCAAGCGAGGTCTGATCAGATGCTTCACACTAAGAGACATTGCTTGTACCTAATATTAAGGAAGAGGAATCTCAGGCCTCGACTGGCTAGGTCTGATGGTGGGGAAAGCTGAGGAAGAAACCAAAAGGAGACTGGAAAATAAAGATTATCAAGTACACATTGCAGCTGGCAGCTCTTCACTTCCATCAGGCAAGTATTAATTCTGGCTCCAGACTTCAATCATTAATCCTGACTTGCTTAGAAAGCAAGACATCTATGGCACAGAACCCGCCAATAAGGGCTTGTGTTCCCAAAAGAAATCTTAGACCACCTTGTCCCCTAAAAGATGCGCAGCCAATAATTTCTTGCCACAATGGAAGAGGACGTGAGCTTGGTCCGCTTCTGTGTGTTGTCAAGCAGATATTGCAACATGAAGCATATGAAAATGCTCAAGAGGAACAAAACCACAGATGGAAAATGGATGAAAAACTAAAAAACTAAAGTTTCGGTGCTTTCCCTAATCCTTAATAAAATTAATGGAAATTCTTCAACTGATGGCATTAGGAGTAGGATTAATACACGCCACAAAAGATTTAATTTATTGTTTCATTTTTTGAAGGAAAGAACGTTAATTAGTCTGGCCACTTTTGTAGCAGGCAAAGAAATGAGGATTTACAGATAAACTCTGGAAGAAAGTGGCTGTGGTAATGTTTTGCCATTTTAAAGTGAAACTGCATTGAAAATCCATTAAAATCATCGTGCATTTCTTATAACTCAAAAATATAACAAAAAAGAAAAACGCCACAAACCAGAAGAAACACAGAATGAAACCACTTCATCTTCACACTTTGAAACTTGTTAAAAGACTTACATAACTCCTGGGGTAGATGGATTTCCATTCCTTTTATTTTAGATAATGCATGCAGTAGTAGAATCAGAGAATGGCTTGGGTTGGAAAGGACCTTAAGATCATCCAGTTCCAATCCCCCTGCCATGAGCAAGGGCACCTCACACTAGGCCATGTCACCCAAGGCTCTGTCCAACCTGGCCTTGAACACCACCAGGGATGGAGCATTCACCACTCCTTTGGGCAACCCATTCCAGTGCCTCACCACCCTCACAGTAAAGAACTTCTTCCTTATATCTAACCTGAACTTCCCCTGTTTCAGTCAGAACTCAACACCCTTGCACCTCAACACTACAGTCCCTGATGAAGAGTCCCTCCCCAGCAACCTTGCAGCCCCTTTCAAGTATCTCCTGCATGAGAAAGAAAAAACACATGGCCAGCACTTCCATAGTTTGATACAGCATAATTTTCTTTGCTGTATCAAATGCTTCTCAAACAATTTTTATTATGCTTTTAACATCATGGACCTTGGTTGGTATCACCTCTCCCCTCATGCTTTCCTTGCATTCAGGACTCAGCAGGAAGAGATCAAAAGGCTTTTAAGGAACTCAGCCTCTACCTATGAAGAAATATCCAATTTCCTTCTGCAGAGCCTTAGAAGATCTACCTGGGGTCTACCTCAAACAGGTATGCCTGAGAAACAAGGTGTTACTTGTGAGTAAAACAAAGTAAACAGATTTCAACCTGTTACTTGATAATAGTGGTGGTCTAGGCGAGTTTACAAGGAAAACCTCATAGCACATCACCACAAGTTCTATCACTTGCAACTGGTATCAACACTTCTGTTTAAAAAGAATCATGGAATGCTTTCGGTTGGAGAAGACCTCAAAGCTCATCCAGTTCCAACGCTTGCCATGGGTAGGGACACCTTCCACTAGAGCAGCTTGCTCCAAGCCGCATCCAACCTGGCCTTGAACACTGCCAGGGATGGGGCAGCCACAGCTTCTCTGGACAACAGAGATCACAACTCCAGGGTAGGCACTCATGTCTTTCCAACCAGACAACTGAGACTGCCACACAAATCAGTAATTGCTCATTCAATGTATTTTATGAGTTAAAGCAGAGGGATGTTTTCTGGTTAGATTTGAGAAAGAGCTGAAAAGTGGCAGATCCGTGGGCTTTATGTGTTCCCATATGTCGTGGTTTAAACCCAGTCAGGTAATTCGTTCACTCACTTCCCCCCCTTTCTTGCCCTCCCCCTGCTCCTGGAGGGACAGAGAGGAGAATCAAAAAGAATGCAACTCCCAAGGGTTGAGATAAGAACAGTTTAGTAACTAAGGTATAACACAAATCACTGCTGCTACCATCAATGATAAAGGAAATAACAAAGGAAGAGAATACAACACCTCAGCACCAGCTGACCGATAACTCGCCTCCCAAACACAACCAAGCTCCGACTGATACCTCCTCCAACCCTGCAGTCTCCCAGCCCTTCCGGCTAACTCCCCATTACATCCTGGGCATGACGTGCTGTGGTATGGAATACCTCTTTGGTCAGTTTGGGTCAGGTGTCCTGTCTCTGCTTCCTCACGGCTTCCCCTCCCACCTGGCGGAGCATGAGGCTCACAAAGTCCTTGGCCAAACCAAAACATCGCTATCAGCTCTGTTCCCAGGCCGAAAGTCAAAACACTGCACTACACCAGCTACCAAGAAGGGGAAAAATGACTGCTACTGCTGAACCCAGGACACCATAGAATCATAGAATAGTTTGGGCTGGAAAGGACCTTAAGAGCATCCAGTTCCAACCCCCCTGCCATGGGCAGGGACACCTCACACTAAACCATCTCACCCAAGGCCTCGTCCAACCTGGCCTTGAACACTGCCAGGGATGAAGCATTCACAACCTCCTTGGGCAACCCATTTCAGTGCCTCAGCACGCTAACAGGAAAGAATTTCCTCCTTAAATGCAATCTAAACTTCCCCTGTTTAAGTTTTAACCCGTTACCCCTTGCCCTACGGTGCTGTGTAATTGGTGACTACAAGCACCAGCCCAATTTCCAGCACTATATACAAGCCTCTCTGCATATGGAAACAGGGCAGAAGGCAGAGAAATCAAGAGTCAGTATGTCATTCACACTGACAGGATGCATCAGTCAGTATAACTTGTCACTCAACCAAGGTGACAAATTCTTACTTGCCTGGTTGTTGGCAAGTATTTACTTCTGTGGTCAAGCATGAGTACATGATGCATAGTTAACCAGATTGGTTTTGCCTGAAATCCAAACTATGCCCTGTGGAAGTCCATAACATCTAGCCACTGAGACAAGACCTGAAGTTCAGATCCCGATCACTCAGAACTTCAACAAGCCATAATTTTCCTACAGCCAAGTTATGGCACGTGTCAGGCTGGGGAGAAGAGAAGAAACAAGTTAAAAATGGAACTAAAACTAAGAACATATCCTGCTGGGAAACCTGTTATTTTCAGAAACACAAAAGCTGACCATGGGTTTGGGTTAAAAAACAGACGTTTATGTAGAAAAGCACCTCGCTTTTAAGTTATTTTGTGATGGGATTTGGAAGGGATGGGGGGATTTGGGAAACTGCCTTATCATAGAATGGTTTGGGCTGGAAGGGACCTTAAAGCTCACCCAGTTCCAGCCCCCTGCCATGGGCAGGGAGACCTTCCACTAGAGCAGGTTGCTCCAAGCCCTATTCAGCCTGACCTAATCAAAGTAATAGAACTTGCTGATGTATCCGATGCTTCCCAGGATCTTTGTGCAGACACCCTTAACTACTCATTGCCTCATAAAGGCTGATGGTCCTCAGAAAATCAATCATTTATGCATAGGAGAGCTACAGAGGAGAGATTTATGCAAGCTATCTTACTAAACCAAGAGTAATCTGTCTGTGCTCCTCTTGGGGCAGGGAGAAATCACAGAAGGAGCTTAATTTAATGTCTTTAAATAGCCCTCCATAGGAACCCAGTGCTTTTCACTGCCTGCAGGGGGGCCTAAGGAGATTTGCCTTCCTTAGATAAAATTAAACGCTGTGAACGCCCCCTTAGCACCGCATGGAATGGGCTAATCACATGTTCTGCAGTGTGTTTTGCAAACATCATCCACCTATTTACCACCACAGGCTTTCACAAGTAGGATGGACGGGTGTGCTACATGCTATATAGGAGTTGATGCGATGGTACAGGAGGAGGCTGGACCCTGGTGGCACTGCTTCTGCTCACTTATTCTCCTAACAGAATACCAGCCTTGGAATAAGCAAAACTCCTATTTAGATGTTCTTTTTGAAGCAACTTGAAATCCTGAGACACGGGGGGGAAACTAGAACAAAATCGCCCGAAAACAATTCTAAACAAAAATGAGACATAAATATGTAACGCAATTTAACCAGATATTCCTGCTGATTAACACAGGAAAGCAAGGGAAGGAAAGAGAATTTGGGTCAAATCACAAGGAAATAAGCTTTAACTCGATGATGCTAATAAGTCAATGATGAATGTGTCACTCACAGCTATTTCAGTGCATCATTCCTGAATGATAGCGATGGTTTACAGCGTTACCTTGCACACTTTCAGGCTCCTCGCCATGGTACCTTACTTGCCAACGCAGAGGGGATTTCTTCAGTAGACTGAAAAAAGCCTGCTGGAGGCATCTACATTTCCTTTGTCATTAGTATGAATGGACAGTGATTCTGTTCCCAAACAGGTGAGATAACCCAGCCCCAGGGCTGGGATTTTCCAAAGAGCTTGAATCCCACAACAATTTTCTGTTCTGAGCCTCTGATGCCAAATTTATGGTGCAGTTTGAAAACAAAGAGAAACCCTAAGGCGATGGGATTGCCATTGTATTAAACTGAGTGTCAGGGCAGCACTGAAGCAGATGGTGGTTGCAAACAAATGCATCCAGGAATTCAGATAATTCTAATTTCCCAGCTAAAAGACATCCTTTCAGTTGGGGCTGTTCAGCCTGGAGAAGAGAAGCTGCATGGAGACCTCAAAGCAGCTTCCAGTGTCTGAAGAGGGCTACAAGGATGCTGTAAGAGGGACTCTTCATCAGGGACTGTAGTGATAGGACAAGGGGTGATGGGTTCAAACTGAAACAGGGGAAGTTCAGGTTAGATCTAAGGAAGAAGTTCTTTACTATGAGGGTGGTGAGGCACTGGCACAGGGTGCCCAAAGAAGTGGTGAATGCTCCATCCCTGGCAGTGTTCAAGGCCAGACCGGACAGAGCCTTCAGCGACAATGGTCTAGTGTGAGGTGGCCTTGCCCATGGCAGGGGGTTGGAACTGGATGATCTTAAGGTCCTTTCCAACCCAAACCATTCTGTGATTCTAGGACCCGAGTCTTTATAGCCACAGCAGTGGACTGGCTTCATGAGGCAGCATTTTCAGTGAAACTGCTTGAAAGACAGGAAACTGAGCTTGTGAATGAGAATTTTAAAGTGCTTCCACTTGGCAAGAACCAAAATGGGCCCCCTCAGGATTCATTGGATGCTTTTATTTTTAGCGCTTTAATAAGCTTAACCCTCTTCTATCACTACAACTTCTGGCTAAAAAAATTAATATACCAAGAAACACAATGACAATAATAAAAAAGGGCATTTTGGAAGTGTATAAAGTCTTATTTACTAATTAAAAGCCAAATTTGGAGTGAAATTGCATTCAGCATGAAAATGAATTTTGCCCATTCTAATAGCTGTGTACTTGTAGAGTTTTAAGCAAGTGCTATTCCACGAGCTAAAGACCCTCAGGCACAACTGTGATATTAAAGAGAAGGAAAACTATGGCAGCTCTTCCCGAGTGAAGTTCACAATGGCTTAGGGTTAGTCATGTGGAAACTTCAATGGAAGCATCAAGTAAGAAACTCTACACATGAGAGACATGGTTTAGTGTGAGGCATCCCTGCCCAAGGCAGGGGATTGGAACTGGATGATCATAAGGTCCTTTCCAACCCAAGCCATTATACAATTCATAAACTGATCTCACCCATATGCTAAACTAAGGCTATATGGGTCATACTGGGTTAGACTGGTGCAATGAAATACAGTTGTCAGTGCCAGGAGTCATCATCAGCTACGGTTATTGCAACAAAAGGCAGAAAGAACCTAGCTTTTTATTTGACTTTAGAAGAGCTTGAATTCTTCCACATGGTAATATAGCATGGCTCTCAGAGGCAAGGACTGAGGCACAGGAATCACAGAACGGTTTGGATTGGAAAGGGCCTTAAAATCATCCAGTTCCAATCCCCTGCCATGAGCAGGGGCACCTCACACTAGACCATGGCACCCAAGGCTCTGTCCAACCTGGCCTTGAACACTGCCAGGGATGGAACATTCACAACTTCTTTGGGTAACCTGTGCCAGTGCCCCAGCACCCTCACAGTAAAGAACTTCTTCCTTATCTCCAACCTGAACTTCCCCTGGTTTTTTGAACCCACCACCCCTTGTCCTATCACTGCAGTCCTGGATGAAGAGTCCCTCTCCAGCATCCTTTCAACCTGGAAAGACCATTTAGACTACCCCAAAATGTCATAACCAGCTTTTCCTGCTGGTTTTCTTTGGCCAACAGCCCAAAGCCCTAGTCTCTATGAATAAAAGCTGAGCACCAGCATAAATTTACAACAGTTCAGCTCCTGAATGATGTATATGGTCCTTGAGCTGCGTCTTGGAAATGTCAACTAACTGCTACATATGTGTGCGCTGGAAAACGGTATGGCCCTGCCTGCCAGGATACAGCTTCTAGGGATTTAAAATGCAAATGCTGTCCTATGTATGTTAATGGAAAATAGTACAGAGAATATGGTATCTCGTATCATTTGCTTTGTGCTAAATGGGAATATGAGCACTTTAGCAGATGCTAAGCCATTTACCATTCTTTCTTACAGAGACAAGTGGTCTCAAATCACTGATATTTACCCCAAGAGGAGAATCAGCATACAAAGAGTTTTCTGAGGGTATGGCCTCTGCCCTCATTGCCTGGTGTTACGTTTTCAGCTCTCCATCCTAGTTCCATCGGATCCACAGTTCCCACACGGCTTTGGGTAATCCAAGGTTCTAGTTTAAATCCCACAAGAAATTAACACTGGAGAGTATTATATCATGGCAATGGACCCGATTCACTTTTGGTTTTGCATTTTCTTCTTTTTCTGATGGAAAATGCTATTTCGATCTGACTTTAAGTGCAGAAATTTATGGGCATGTCAGATTTTCTTTCTTTTTTTTTCCCCAAAACAATCTCTGAAAGTCATTTAAAATGCAGAAGAACACTCAATCTAGCTTTGATTGGGAAATTCCCCACACTATTTTTCCCTTGTGATGTAAATTCAATTCTTTATTACTTTTTCTAATTCTAGAAGACATCCATGTGAAAGAAAAATCTTATTTCCAACCGCAATAAAACCGTTTCTTTGAAATGACAAAAAAAGGACAAAAGGCCCAAAATAATCCTATCTGCCTTTCCAAATCCAGCTCATGAATTAACACATCTTGCATAAATGCCTTAATTTCATTTGCATGCAGCATTTTCCAGAGGTCCACTTTTGTCTTCAATTAACACAACACCTTCCATTATGCAGCTGAGTGCATAAGCTACTGAGTCATCTGATGTAAGAAACGTCAACCTGAGTACTCGCAGGGATAAACGAGGATGATGGGAGTGCTGTTTCATAGGAATATCCATATTTATCCCCGCCTGCTCCCTTGCAAAGATCATATATTTTACCTACAAATTAAAGTCACTGATATTTACAACTTCCTTGACACCTTTTGCTTTACAGGGATGCTTTGATTTCTTTAACCCACTCAAGCTCTGGCCTCCCAAACACAGTCTGTGTGTGGCGGAGTATAGCACCTCCCCACAGAAATAAACCAGCTACATTCACTGCTCAGTTGCAGCATTACTAGAAACTGAGCTCACAGCAGCTCCAGATTCCCCAAAATGACTCAGGATAAACGGGTGTGAGAATAATCCTACTGGTGGCAATAAACCTCATAAAAAGGAAGAGCCTTGTTTCTTGTACAGAATTAGCTGGCTCATTAACTGCAAGTGTACCAGCCCAATCGCATTATGAGGGTCAAACACAGAACAGCAGACAAATCTTCAGGCGTTAGTAGATTTGCAAGCATAGAGGTGCACATTATTCTTATAAACCAGCGTGTGCTGTCTTACCTGTCAGCACTAGAGCTAAATGTAGAAGTCTGCATACAATAAGGGGAGACACAAACCACCACGCTCACAGAGAGCAGAAACGGGAAAAGCTCATTCATTTCTAGTGTTGCCTATCATCTGAGTGAAATTAATTGGTCAGAGATCATGGTAGCCCACACATGACTCCAACAATTCAGTTGTGATCATCAACTTGTGCCTAATATGGAATCAAGCATCTTATAGACTCTTCAGTGCCGTCTGAATACAAAGGTGTGTGAAAAGTCATAGTGGATGGAGGTCACCACTGCTGCAGTCCTAAATAATAGGTAGAGCAAGGCCAGTGGTACACAGAATAAGGGACAATGGGTTGAAACTTCAACAGGAGAAGTTTAGATTGCATACAAGGAAGAAATTCTTTCCTGTTAGGGTGGTGAGGCACTGGAATGGGCTGCCCAGGGAGGCTGTGAATGCTCCATCCCTGGCAGTGTTCAAGGCCAGATTGGACAAAGACTTGGGTGACATGGTCTTATGTGAGGTGTCCCTGCCCATGGCAGGGGGGTTGGAACTGGATGACCTTAAGGTCCTTTCAAATCCTAACTATTCTATGATTCTATACAAAACACCATGACCTTAGAACTGTTGCCTACAAAGCAGTTAAGGGTAGCAATATCACGCAATTTCAGCAGCTGGGGTGGTTGACAATAAAACTTAATTACCCTTAGATAACAGAACAACTGATGACAGGGCTTCAGATAAACAAAGGAATTGGAGGTTTCTTGGGAAACAAATGGGAAGTGGAAAAGATTATCACTGATTCAGTAATCACAGAATAACAGAATCATAGAAAGTTTTGGGTTGGAAAGGACCTTAAGACCATCCAGTTCCAACTCCTGCCATGGGCAGGGACGCCTCACACTAGACCACGTCACCCAAGGCTCTGTCCAACCTAGCCTTGAACACTGCCAGGGATGGAGCATTTACCACTTCTTTGGGTAACCTGTTTCAGTACCTCACAACCCTCACAGTAAAGAACTTCTTCCTTGTATTTAAACTGAGCTTCCCTTGTTTCAGTTTAAACCCATCACCCCTTGTAATACCCTTCCTGCATGGACTGTGCCCTGTACTGACAGGCAACTCTGTGTCTCAAAAAGCAGCTGAAAACAAAAAAAGCCATGGGAAGATTTCTCGTTTCCTCAGGAACCACTAAGAACATAAAGGTACCCATTCACATAACAGCTTCTTCCAAGATCACTTAGAAAACGTAACCAAATCAGAGACTCTGCAGACCACATTCAACTGAACGCAGATATTAAAGCTGTTACATTCAGGTATTTGGGGACTATTCTCAAGATGTGCTAATTCTCCTTAGATGTCCCAACCGAGACACATAACTCAGTTTAGTTAAGGATCCAGCTCAATGATTTTCCAGCTCAGTTTGCATTAGCACATCTGGCAACAGACTCTCGGCTGTGCCATTCAGGCAGTCAGACTGGAGAAGGACACGTGTGGAAGGATGCAGACTGGCTTCCTTGATGGCATCAAGGTGTTTAACCAGCCTTCAGGTCAGAAAGGCAGTGATGCTAAAACAGGCATCAAGGGTGATCTAACTTCACAGGAAAGAAAACAGGACCATAGAATCACAGAGTCAACTTGGTTGGAAAAGACCTTTAAGATCATCCAGCCCAACCATTCCCCAGCGCTGCCAAGGCTACAACTAAACCATGTCACTGAGGGCAGTGAGCTTGCTTGATGACTTAGTGAACCATTCTGGCCCCCAACCCCTAGCAATTCTGTCTGACCTGACTGCTGGTCATCCTCTCCTTCCTTCATCATTCCCAAGCAGATGCTGATCTAAAACAGGGTCCTATGGTTATAAAACCCAAAACTGTGTCACTAGCACCAATTCCACAGCCAGCTATTGATCTGTCTGACTAGCATCCTCATCCTCGCACCCTTTCCCCTCACCAGAGCCCCATGAGATGAAGATGCACAGGAATGCTTTTGCCAATAGCTCCTGTAAGATTGCATTGAAAAGACTGTTTCTGTTGATTCAAAGGTAACTTAGGCCACCAGCTTGTTTTGGTTTTGAGGGCTTGGACTCGCTGATATAGTAATGCTTAGTGAAATACTCTTATCAAAGAGATGTCATTACTATGAACACACGCACAGAGCTTATTTGCAGAAGACAAAAGGTGGCAGAGATAGCCTCCAAATCTGCATTTTGCCTCATCTATTTCCTCCTTACATGACAGAAATTGCTCTCTACCCTCAGGAGCATTACGCTGTGTTCATTAAGGAACTGGCCCACATGCTAGCAAAACTGCTTTTAGGTTTCTTTAAGCAGTATGGGTTATTCTGCCTGTGCCATGAATAGACCAGACAAGCTCTTCCTATTGATCCTCCCAGGCTCAGGTGAACCAGAGCGTGGTTTGCTCTTACAGCCCTGGGAGCATTTTGCTACATGGTGCATCTCATATTCCTGGTTATGCATTTTCCCTGGACAACATTAAAAACCTAAAACAAGTGCCAAGAGAACTGTTCCTTGTCATCGTTGCTTTTGAATTTTCACTGTAGGGGTTTCGACTCCCTCTGCCTCCTGATTCTTAAATCTCACTTACTTCTGTGTAATATGAATGTCAACAGACAAACAGTGGGCCCTCCCAGCAATTGGTTGGGAACATACCTTGACTCGCTGCCAGGCTGAAAAGATACTCATAAAGAAACTAATAATGTGCTGCAGTGGAACAGGAAGAAGGAAGAATGTGTCAGATATAAAAGCAACAGAAAACTTAAGCAGGCTGAAAGACAAAACATCTTGCTTAGTCTAACTGCTTCTCATAGGCAAGCTAATACTGGGGTCACTTCTATGAATGGGCAATATCTTCAAATAATAGATAGTGCCTTAAGAAAAGGAGTTAGGAGGATCTTGAAGCTAGCTCATGTATGTTGTCATGTCCCTCGAGGCATGAGCATCTGATGTGCTTTTAGGAGATGAATCAGGCTGCAAAGTTATCCATGTACAAAAATGAGCTTTTCAACATGCATAAATTAAAGCAAACAAACACCCTAAAAAGATGGGCTTAGATATAACCTCGATTTCTTTCTGCACCTGGGGACCAGAGTGGTGTTTCTCAGTGGAAGCAGCTAGCTCATTTCAGTGTGAAAGCAGGTATCTTAGGCTAATGGAAGCTTGAAAAGGTAGGAGTTTGGCAAAGAATACCAGAGTGATTAAGACACAGAAGAGTTTCTTCCTTTATGATCTACATATGGCTGCCTTAGGATCAGCTCCCAGGAGCTCCAGTAAGAACTGTAGCTGAAGCCTGCACATTAGAAATATCTCCACAAATCTTGCTTCTCTGGAGTTTACATCCCTCAGTGTGCCTTTAGAACTAGAGCTATTTGGAAGCAGACAGTTGCTTCTCAAGCACTGGACTGTGTTATCATCCATATACAAAATAGAAGATAACAGAAGTCTTCTAAACCACATCAGGAGACAGCAGTGACAAAGGCAAGGGTCAAAGGGAATTTAAAAGGAGGTGATCTACTGAGTCTTACCTCTCTATTCACCCAAGTAATGGGCTGCTCTTAAGGATAATACTAGGGGTTATTCACATGTCTTTTCCCAAGTTTTCTTCACCATGCTCCTAGCTACTGATAGCTGGAGAGCAAGAGGTCAACTAATGGGCAGAAACCTCAGACTATGCATGTGAGCACATCATGAAGTTAGGCTACCGTAAATTTAATCAGACACACCCTGCAATGTGGAAAGCAAATTCCATTTAGGAGAAGCAAGCTGCTCAATTTTCTCCCCCATCATCAATACTCATAACAATAATTGCTACTACTATTGCTTTTTAATTATAGTTCCAGATAGAAAGGAAAAATTGGATCTCTTTCCAGTTAATGTTATATCTTCTCCATCTTCCTTTTTACAGTCAAAAGGGAATGGAGTAATCTCCCAGTGAATTCTATTTTATGCTAAATATACCAGCTAACTATCCTTAAGATGAGAACCCCATTGCACAGGGCAGCTCATCAAATCAAAACATGACTGACTACAACCACAGCACTGACAAACACTGCTCATGAAGAACCACACAACATCACATTGGAATGGCACAGGAGGGTAAGAAAGCTGATACGTTAAATGTGATACCTACCTATTGTGTCTCCTTGCTCATGCACCATGGAGGCCAGGTCCTTAATGATCTGGTTCACATCCAACATGTCACTCTGAAAAGACAGAAGGTCTGACATTAATGATGAATGGGTAAAGTCCAAGCATCAAAGGCAGGTTCCACAGTCAAGCTTTGCAAAGCAAAAACCCAAACCCACAGAATCATTGAATTGGGTAGGCTGGAAAAGACCCCTAAGATACCTTGCTGGATCTAAGTCACCCAGGTGACTCAAGCTTTCGGTAAGAAACAAGTAGAATGATCAGACTAAGTGTTCAAGTCCAGGTAGGATGGGGTTTTGAGCAACCAGGTCTAGTAGATGTCCCTGCCAATGGCAGAAGGTTGGAACTGAATGAGCTTGAAGGCCCCTTTCAACACAAACCATGTTACGATTCCATGGACATACTGTTCACCAGACAGTCTGTGGAACCTCCATCCTTGCATGTCTACAAAACCAAGTGGACATGGCCGTAAGCAACCTGTTTTCATTGACTGCTCTGAGCAAGGGTTTTGGACTAGAGTTTCTCCAGAGCTTTCTGCCAACTTCAGTGATTCTGTAATTTATGCAGCTTAACAAAATGCATTCTGCTTGTCTTTTTTTCTGTGATGTTGCCTTACTGCTACTGCATTTAGCAGTACCTATGCTATGATGTTTATTACTGCTAGATTAATTCTTTTCATAAGTGGCAGTGTCATATGAAAGCAGTATACGCTCACATTTGCTCTTGTATACAGTAAGTGTTCAGAAATGAAGCAAACAAATTCACTGGCAATTTGTTGTGGTTTAACTGAAAATTCAAGTGCTGAACCTAGTTACTTCTGTTTTACACTTGAAATCGTATAAATTAATCCCTTCATCAAAACAGGCCTTTCCTTATTGCCTTACCAATAAGGAGATTTCACATTCAGTCAGGTTTTGATCATATCTACATCAGGTCACAAACAGCATTTTATCATTTTATCAGATGCTGTGCTGAAAGATGGCCTTTTTCTGCTTAAGAAACCCCATTCTGGGATCAATGGCCTGCAACAACAATAACCTTTTCAGAAAGAAAAGGGTTTGCTCTTGTTGTTTTTATTGTTTTTCTCTCTTAGTCTTTCACAGTTCTGAAAATCAGCTATTTCACAGACTCATCATAGGATCACAGAATGGTCACACTAGACCATGTCACCCAAGGCCCTGTCCAGCCAGCCTGGCCTCAAACACTGCCAGGGATGGAACACCTACCACTTCTCTGGGCAGCCCATTCCATGCATCCCCTGTACTGGGGAGCCCAGCACTGGATGCTTTCTAAACCATTGAAAACATTTCCCAAGAACCGGCTTCTCCTATGGCTAATTGCACAGGAATTCATTTATCTGCTTGGGTCCTTGTGCAACTCTAGCCCATTGCACCAAAAAGTCTGATTGCATCCACCTCACTTCTGTGGAGACCTCAGAGCAGCTTCCAGTATCTGAAGGGGGCTACAAGGATGCTGGAGACGGACTCTTCATCAGGGACTGTAGTGACAGGACAAGGGGTGATGGGTTCAAACTGAAACAGGGGAAGCTCAGATTGGATATAGGGAAGAAACTCTTTACTGTGAGGGTGCTGAGGTGCTGGCACACGGTACCCAAAGAAGTTGTGAATGCTCCATCCCTGGCAGTGTTCAAGGCCAGAATGGACAGAGCCTTGGGCAACATGGTCTAGCGTGACATTTCCCTGCCCATGGCAGGGGGTTGGAACTGGGTGATCTTAAGGTCCTTTCCAACCCAAACCATTCTGTGATTCTATTCTATGAACTCAGCCTCCCTACTGGCAAACTTAGAAAATGGTGCAAAATGAATCCATTCCCTTCTCCTGAAGTTTGTTATGAGAATATAAGTGGCACAACATTTAATCATGTAATGCAAGAGAATCACATTAACTTGCAATGAAGCCTGGGAGCCCCATTGTGAATTCTAGAATACACCAAATTGCTGAATAACTGAAGAAGGAGGAGAAACAAAAGGTTCGGAAAGCTGCGAGAAATCATAATAAACCAAAGAACAAACCCCCTAACCAAAGCCTGGGTAATGCATCACAAAATTCACTTCATTCATTCACTTGTCAAGCATAATGAAGCTTTAATTATGTATGGGATTATTCCGAACTTGTAAATACTGCAGAATATTTTGTAAAAGCAATGAAGTTTAAGTAACTTGAGAATGCGCTTGAGCTCTGTGGTAGTAAATCACTGCCAGGAAATAAGAAAAAAATTTAGTTGTGATTTTTTTCAGTATGGGAGGATTTTGGGTTTTTTTTGGGGTTTTTCTTCTGTAAAAAATCTGTGAATGAACAAAATTACAAAGTTTAGTACGGAAGAGCTGAGAATTAACTGCAATGTGTTGTTCTGCTCTCACAGAGCTCCTTAGTGAAAGATGATTAAGGAAAAATTAAACAAACAAATAATAATACTAAATAAGAGGCAGAAGGTTCATTTATCTCTCTTGGCTAAATTGCCCTTTCAGGCTGTCTGGTTTATTTTACTCTAAGGGTGGTGAGGCACTGGAACGGGTTGCTCCAAGCGGTGAATGCTCCATCCTTGGCAGTGTTCAAGGCCAAGTTGGCCTTGGGCGACATGGTCTAGTGTGAGATGTCCCTGCCCATGGCAGGGGGTTGGAACTGTATGATCTTAAGGTCCTTTCCAACCCAAACTGTCGCATGATTCTACAGCACTTTAAGTGAACACAGCAGTCATGGACATGTTTCTGCATGTACATTTGATTAGATAGAGGTTATTGCAATCTATGGAATTATACAAGCACAACACCACACCCCAGCATTCCCATTATAATAAAACAAAGTGGGCAATACGGTTTAAGATCAACCAGATGATGTATTGACTCCTCAGAGGGTCCTCCTCAGCTAATTTAACCACAGCTATTTGAGCTGTCTTCCTCCTTATGCCAGATACCATGATAAGAAGGGGAAGACTGAGAAAAGATATTCAATGCTGTATACGAACAGTGCTGTTCCAGATTTGCCATTTATATTCAGGTACTTGGGACAGAACAGCCATCTGGTGCTGCACAGTATAGATCCTTTTCATAGCATTGTAACAACACTTAAAATCATCGCTTAGCAAATACACATTAGTTAAAGCCAGCCTGAGTTGTTGGGAAGGGAAAAATGCAACTCCTGTATTTAAGGCAAAACAAACAGGGGTGAGTTGTAAAGCACAGAGCACAAAGCGATCTAACCCGAAGCAAGGAGTCTGTTGAATAATTTAACCTGGCAACGTGAAGTTTCAAAGTCCCTGATATATATAAGCAAAACACAATGAAAAATAGAAGAAAACCATCCAGAAATAAAGAACTTATATACAGGAATATACCCAGGAGCTAAGTTTATCTTCCTTCTTGCCAGGTTACCTCTATCATGAGGTACCTCTGAACTTGCCAGCCATCAGTTTGTTAGCAAAATCACATCGCCTTTGGTTGCCCACACTAAGTGGGATTCACAGTGAAATACAGCTGTTCATCAATCTCTTTGACTCCACAGGAAACAGGAATACAACAGCCAGTCACATTCCCAAAATGCCATCTCCCTGCCAGCTAAATAGGCTGGGATTTAATCACCACCCAAGAAACCCAAGTTTTGTTGGTTCAAACCCAAGAAACCCCATCCTTTCCTGTCTGGCAGCAACTTACTCATTAGATTCTGCAGCAAAAGTGAGACATTTAAATTGTGTCAGTTAAATCCTTATTTAAATATGGAAAAAAATCCATTGCTCACAATAATAGACAGGATTTAATGCCATCCGTGCTGGAACAAAAAGAATTAAACTAGTCAACAGGAAAATCAGAGATGGCAGAAAGAAATGGCGGCAGCTAAAGACGACCAAAAAAAGGCAGAGATGTGCCAACAAACAAGTCATGCAGATGAGAGAACCAGGGAAATGAAAGAGTTTGGGACCCTAAAGACTTGGAGGATTAGCTCTCACTAAGGAAAGTTAGTTCAGAATAGAAAGAGAAAATACCAGGTTAAAACTGAGGACTATTTGAATCATTTAACCTTACTGAGAGAGTGAATAATACCACTGCAAAACCCTGAGATTTCTTGAAGAAAGCTGAAATTCCAGCTCTGGAAATTACTGGGCATACGATTTTGCAGATAATCTAGGAATTTCTATTTCCCATTTTTTTTACTTTAACAAGACCACCATTTCAGCACTTTAAAAATTAAACTGGGAGCAAGTCAGGGTGTAAAACCCCAGCATTCTTATCAAGACAGGAACAACCTAATCATAAACCCCAGCAGCCCATTTACCCATGGAATAAGCATCGCTGAGGTATTTGCCAAGACAGCAAGTAAGTAAACCTCCCCTCGCTTCCATCCTCATGCTTAGTGGAGGGAAGATTTAGCCATATTCTAACATGCCCCCACCCTAATGATATCCTAAGGACTCCCCTGTATTCCAGCCATGAGAACAGCATTAAATAAACCAGAGAGGGGAAACACGCCCTCCTCAAAAGGACACGGAACAAGCACGTGATGTTAATAATTTCTCTCTCACATATAGCCAGATCCCAGCATCCTTCATCAATGTCAGTTCTGGTCCTCAAGGGAAGAGTCACACTTATTTCTAACACTGTTTGCTTTAGGTTTGTGTGAAAAATGAGATCAGAAGTATCAGTGGTCTATGCTTCTGTGTGCATTCACAAACCATCCATCCCATTTTGTAAAGGACTACATATTAGCATTTAAATTAACTGCCGACTTCACAAGATACCGAATTCCACATATGAGGTCTCATTCTGCCCCACCATCCACTCTGCAACAAGCAACCAGAAGAGGTACAACATCAAGTGAAGGAGATTGAGAGATGTAATATAATGCCCATGGCAGCGGATTGGAACTGGATAATCTTAAAGTCCTTCCCAACCCAAACCAGTCTGGGATTCCATGTGTGTATTTCTATACAGGGAGCCACTCCAAACTAAAGCAAAACAAAACCCTAGTACTCATTATCTTTGAGGGAAACAAAACCAAACCAAACCCAACCCCAACCTTCTGTAGTGTCTGGCACATTTTACCAAAGAGATGCTGCTTGTGCATTGTCCCATCTGCAACACCCCTGGGGTGTCTCCTATGCTGTGGTCCACCATGTGCAAACCAGAGACCCAGAGAATACAGAAAGACTGACCAAAGCCTGATGTACATCTATCCCACTATTCTTCTGTGGGATAGGGGAAAGAAAGAGGCAGGAAAAGATAACAAAGAGTGAACAAGCTTCTCTGATGCTGGATGGACAAAACCTAAATCTTGCTGCAACAGCTTTCCAACAAATATTTTTCTCTTGTCTATGGCTAGGGAGGAAAAAAAAAATGACATCCTATAAATCAAACTGATTCAGCCCAAGCAACAACAGACCAGCAGAAAATTGTTTTGAGGGCAGAAGCTATCCAGAACAGCAATTACAGACTGAGTTAGATCTCCTCTGGGACTGAGCAACAGCCGGTGCAGGGAGTTTCTCTCTCCCTCTTGCTCACTTGTGCTGTCTTAAGCGGTCTGTGTCATCTCAGGGAGTGCAGCACTGCACTTGCATCATTAGAATAGCCTTGCTGAGCTGCAGCATGCTAATCCACATCTGCCTTGGGACAGCAGGCAAGGAAACACAACATAAAGTGGTGTTTCTATCCATGAAAATCCAAAAGGAGAGGCTATGGAAGGTGAGGTGCCTCAAGTTCATCAGAGGTGAGAACGTCACAGAGGACACATCAACAGGCATCAATAAAGAGAGATCCTGGAGCCAGCCAAATAGAGTAATATTATCTATTGTGCCTGTTGATCCTGGCTAGAAGCCACATGCCCACCAAAGCTGCTCTACCATTCCCCCTCCTAAGCCAGACAGGGGAGAGAAAACATAATGGAAGGTTCATGGGTTAAGATAAGGAGATCACTCACCAGCTATTATCATAGGCAGAACAGACTTGACCTGGGGAAATGAGCTCAATTTAGGCAAAGACAGGGAATGGGAGAATGAAGAATAAAATACTGTGGAAGATCAGATTTGAGAACATCTAAGCAACCTTTAGGTGAAGAAGTACTTAGGACCTAACAAGATGCATCTGCAGGTCCTGAGATTGAAGAGGGCTCTGACCACCTGATCTAGAGAAGGTTGCAGAAGGGTAGGATTTAGATAATCATTAAGGTCCCTTCCAACCCACACCATTCTATGGTTGTTACCAACCAAATCAGAGTAGGATAATAAGAAATAAAACCAGATCTTAAAACACCTTCCCCCCAACCTCTCTCTTCTTCCTGGACTCAATTTTACTCCCAAATTCTCTACCTTCTCCTCCGAAGTGGCTCACAGGAACGGAGACTGTGGTCAGTTCATCACATGTTGTCTCTGCTGTTCCTTCCTCCCTTAAAGAGAGGACTCCTCTCCAGCTCCACTGTGGGTCTCTCCCACATGAGAGTCCTCCACTAACTTTTCCAGTGTGAATCCTTGTCCACCAAAGCTGTAGCTCTCCATTACCTGCTCCAGTGCAGGTCCCACACAGGGTCATAACTCCTGCAACACATCTGCTCCAGTATGGGCTCCTGTCTTTCTCCACAGGGACACATATCCTGCCAGGAGCCTGCTCCAGCATGAGCTTCCCACACAGTCACAGCATCCTTCAGTCATGCCCTGCTCTGGTATGGGATCCTCTATGGGCTGCAGGTAAATATCTGCTCCCTTGTTAACCTCCATGGGCTGCAGGTGGAGATCTGCACCCTTGTTAACCTCCATGGGCTGCAGGTGGAGATCTGCACCCTTGTTAACCTCCATGGGCTGCAGGTGGAGATCTGCACCCTTGTTAACCTCCAGGGACTGCAGGGCACAGATTGCCCCACCGTGGTCTACACCATGGGCTGCAGTGGAATATCCGCTCTGGTACCTGGAGTGCCTCCTTCTGCACTGACTTTGGTGTCTGCAGAGCTGTTCCTCTCACATATCCTCACACCTCTCTTTTGGCACAGCAACTTTTTCCCTTTCTTAAATCTGTTATCCCAGAACCACTGCCAACCAGCTCAGCTTTGGCCAGTGGTGGGTCCGCCTTAGAGCGCACTGTCATTGGCTTTACTGGACATAGGGGAACCTGCTGGCATCTTCCCACAGAAGCCACCTCTGTAGCCCTCTGCTACCAAAACCTTGCCACACAAACCAAAACCAAGTGAGAAATGACTCAATGACGTATTCAACCTAAACATGCAAATTTCTGTGCAGTGCAGGAGGCAAAGCTGCTGGGTGGGAAGATCAAATTGAGGCAGCAACAACTTCTACCACATGACTAGGAAGAGTGTAAAAGGTGGTGATGTATTTACTGCCGCTCATTTGCCCTTGATCACTCTAATGTACATCTCACAGATCAGATACAGGTTGCTATTTATTTTAATAACCTATTTGAATGAATTGGATGGGAGACCTTCAACTCACCTACTCTACCACACAGCATGTGTCATCCCACCAGCATAGGTGGGTACGATGGGCAGCTCCCTTGGAAAGTTCCTCTCTTAGGAATCGAGCCACATTTGAGGACACATCTTGACCAGCTGTGTTAATGACAGGCTTTATCATTGATTCCACCTAAAATGTGTGAGATGCAAGTGGGAACAACAGCTTGTTACCATGAGCTGTATTAGTATCTTTTAGCTACCTTCTATACTATGCTCTTTCTCTGAAGCTTCACAACCACCCATCTGGATCAGATTGGCTGCAAACATGCATTGCTACAGCCATTTCCTACGTACTCTGTATCCCTCAGTGTTTCCCTATATAAGAGATCAAAGACTGCTGAAGGCAGATATTTTCGTTCATGTGATCTTTATCAGTTCCACCCCTCTGCTGGAAGGTCAGACCTGGACTGTAGTCTATGGGAAAAATAATAATACAAATGAAAGGAAAAGATACTTTGCCCTTTTAAAAACCTTTAAATCTGGAAATAGGAGACTTGTTAATGGAGGCCATCTGTAGTTCTGGTTTTAAGTAGGTATCCTCACTTCATAGTTGAAAAACATGTTTTTTCAAGTATACTATACATCTATATGTACATACATATACTTTATATACACAGAGCATATAAAGCATCCAAGATCCTGTCAAAAGTTCATGCTATTAACCACAATTTTGTACTTAAAATTAACTTACATCCAAAATTTCATTCTACAGTTTGTAAAGGTATTTGACTTCACACATGCATGTAAATGTGACTATTTATACAAGTACACAGGTATCGTGTGAAACAAATGCATCCACCCGTATAAAGAGCAACTGTAAATATAGATACACTAATAACTTTAATATCGAACTTGTCCCCACCACACACCACGTGTTAAATAAGCATTTGAGGCTTAGCAGATTGCAGAGATACAAACACAGCCAACTGTGTTCTGTCTACAGTGGGGCAAACCACCTTAAATCTTAGGCTTCTTTTTCCTGCCTAAACACCCTGGTGCAAGATAAGCACAAACACTGATATGTTCTGATAACAGGCAAGCAAATAAAAAGTACAAACTGGTTTGCCTTGCTTAGTTTTGAGGGGGGTAAAAAAAGCTGCATTGATTCCATTTTGCCTTCAAGTTAATGCTGCGATAGTTTGATATCAGAGAGGGCGAGGGCAAGAATGAGTCTCATCAGAAAAATGAGAGGCAACACTTGTATGAGGAACAAAGGAATTATGGAACAAAGTGGAGGTACAGAACAGAGGAATGCTTTAAGAATCATCCACGATGGAGGAGACCATGCGTATTTATGTATTCCTTCATCCCCACTGCCCTCCTCTTCCCTTAGACACTCATAAACCCCTGGGACCGAGTTGCCCGCAAAGCAGGAAAGTTGAAGGGAGATCCACAACCAAGGCAATAAAGAGGAAAGTGATTTCATTACTCTCCTGAGTGTGAGGGAGAACATTGGCTCTGCTATTCCAAAAGGGGGCACGCCACAATTCTATTTCCCTTTACTCAGTGTCTGATGTTACTGCACTTTGTTAACAAAACTGGTGCAAGTCTCTGGGATGTTATAATGCATATTCGGAAGCAGAAAACACCAAAAATGCATTAGACTGGTCACACTTAATACTTATTCTTTCTGCTTCTTACGTTATGCATTTAATTTTGTTAACATTGCAGAAGAAAGTACCTGAACCCACATTACAAATCCAACTTTCTGCTCTCCTACAAGCAAGATTTTAGCTGCTCTGCCACTAAAGAAAGATCAATATCCTTGTGTTCCCAACAAACTCTGGGGCTGTCAACTTGCAGCCTAGAAATACTGCTTCTGTTTTATGTTCTGCTAGCAAGGTTTTTTATGTAGTTTTTGGCTAGCTCATCTGTCCTAACTTCTTGGATTTGAATGAAGGAGTCTGTTATAAGGTAAATTCTCTGTTGTTTATGGGGTGATCGAATAGCATGATAAATACATGAAAGAGCCCAAAAGAATAAGTACAAATAGAGATAAGGAAATTCCTGGCACTGAGGCCTTTATATTCTAGAAATAAATGTGCTCAGTGAAGAAGAAAGGTTCTCCCAGTAGAGAAGCATAAAATCATAGAATGGTTTGGGTTGGAAAGGACTTTAAGATCATCCAGTTTCAACCTCCCTAGACTATGTCACTCTGTCCAACCTGGCCTTGAACACTGCCAGGGATGGAGCATTCACCACTTCTCTGGGCAACCTGTTCCAGTGCTTCACCACCCTCACAGTAAGGAACTTTCCTTACATCTAACCTGAACTTCCCCTGTTTCAGTTTGAACCCATTAGTACTTAAGAGTACAGGAAACAGCCTCGGGTTTGTGAAATTTGCTGCCTGGGAGCAAAAATGAAACGCAACACAAAGTGTAATAATAAAAACCGTATCGACCAGAGGTGAAATGTCCACCCACAATTATCCATGGCCTTGTCTGAGAAAAGGCTTTTATGAGCAAGAGGTCACTCAGCTCTTTCTGCAAGTGCCTGACAATAAACGCTCTGATTAGATGCAACTGCCATGGACCGGTTCAGGATGTGGGTACCTGTCCACTAGGAGCTGTTAGTCTATATTACACATTCATTTTGTATTGGCTTCCAAACCACTCCAATGAGCCATGGGTCTCTTCAGCAGCAAAGTGCAATAGCTGAGATATATGAGTTCTTACAGTAACCTATGGAAAGGGTTTTTCTTTTCGTTTATTATTATTTTTATAATATGTAATAGGAATTATTGTTGGGGACACTTACGTCTTTGAAAAAGAAAATAAAAGAAAAAATTGCATTTAATATTTACAGCTACACCTCTTTTTTTAGCTGTTCAGAAGAAGGTCTCTTGAGCAGTAAGTCACCAAAGACATGGAAATCCATAAACAAACTCCAAACTCAGTAACTTACACACCGACTTCTCCTTCAGCATCTCCTGCTTTCTGCCCCTGGCTGCAACGTATAAACCAATACGAGTAGCAAGGGAAGTAGCTGTAATCTATCACACTGACTGATACCAGCCCCAGGAAAGGTAGTTTATTGCAGGCGGTATGTTATCTTCCAAAATAGAAACTGTGCAAAGATTATGACAAAAAACTTCAACACTTTCTACACTTTGTTTGCAGCACTATTAATTCTTCACTCTGGATTTATTTCCATGAGGGTCATGTAACCAGAGGAATACAATAGAGGAATTAATTTTCTCTTTAGGAGTGTTCTGGGAAACCAAGCAATTAGAGCAATCTTAAACTGTCATGTGTTATCAATTGCCATTCAATAATTTGACTTAAATAAAATACTGATTGCAGAGTCTGATCTGTCACTATCAATTGAGTGATTCCTTTAGCGGCAGCATTTATTATTGAGATGCTCTATTTATTACTGAGAAATTAAAATATCTAGTTTCAACTGAAAGGGGAAAGACAAAGGGACAAGGGAGAGGAGAAAACTCGAAGTATGGAGCATCTCCAAAGAAGGGGTAAATTCTCCATCTCTGGCAGGGTTCAAGGACAGGATGGACAGAGCCTTGGGCAACATAACATGAGGCATCCCTGCCCATGGCAGGGGGTTGGAACTGGATGATCTTAAGGTCCTGTGCAACCATAACTATTCTATGATTCTATGATTCTGTCTTTTCACAATTCACTGCTATACTGCCAGTGCATAGCTTAGAAATAGCTGAACCTCCTGTCCTATGTATATTGTTTGGACATACCCATTACAAGTGGAGTCCATGGTTTTGGTGCAGAGAGGAAGTTGCAATCTCTTTGAGAGATCACAAAAGGTCAGAAGCTGATGTTGTCTCTCTTCAGGAGACTGAAGGGCCACAGCCAAAAGATGGATTATGGCTGTTCAAGGGCTGCAGACAGCACCAGCTCTGTCAGTAACTACATATCCGAGGTCTACCCAGGGCTCATGCATTTCTCAGTGGTATAAACAGGCAAAGAGAAGGTACACGCTCAATACAAGTGAAAAAGAATTGGCTCTGCCCTATATTTCCCTATGCGTTTCAAACCCAAATGCTATGTTCTTTGTGGACTATCCCAGATCTTGGTTGTGTGGACTGCAGGCTGTGCTGTTGACACTTATCCTGTATATTTAATAATGCAGGTTACTTAAAAGGTGCAAATGCTGAGTAAAGGTATCCAAGGGACAACTAATTACAACCACAGCTAAAAGCTTATAAAAGAAAGGCTTGATGGCTGTCAACTCCTGTAAAAGTCAGACTTGCTGGAGCTGACTCTCTGAAACAACCTTCATCATTCTGTGCATGAGAAAGCTTCTTTTCTTAAAGCATCCGTTATATCCAAAATGATTAATGTCATTGTTCCTTAATGTTTAATTTATAACTATATGTCCTTAGTTACTACTCGGTAATTTGTTACTACCTTCAACCTTAATATTTTAAATTATTCTACTCTTTTTCCAATGCTATTACACGTCAAGTATTTCTACACAGTCATCACGGCTCAACTAATCACTGCTGCACTTTCTGAGCCTGCAGTTGGTAAATTCCTGTAATCTCTCTTCATAAATTATACTTAATACTTCTTCCTCATTTCTGTCCTTCTGGATCACCTCCAAATTTCTAATAGAAAGAACAGGCCAAAAAGCTCTCATTTCTTACATACCTTCCTATCAGATAAAAGGTGCCAATATCTAAGGCAGACACCAAAGACTGTTGGACATTTTGTTTTGCCTTCCAACTCTATGGATTCACTTTCCAGTTGAAAAATTACCAATTTCCTGTTAAAACTACAGCATTTTCTCACACTGAGTCTTGGTTTTTCCATATACTAGAGTCTGGAGAAATGGACAGACAGGAAACCCAGGAATTTCAACACAGGCAAATGGCAAATCCTGCACAAGGGGGTGAAAATTGCCCCATGTACAAGTTGAGGACTGAAAGAAGTTTAACAGGTCCTGGTGGCCAACGAGTTGGCACGTGAGTCATCAGGGTGGTAAAGAAGGCTAACATTGGGGTTTAGCAAACAGGTCCTGTGAGGTGATTCGTTGCTTCTATTTGGCATTTGGGAGACCAAATCTGGAGTACTGTCCAGTTTGGGGCTCCACAGTACAAGAAAGACATTGCCTTTATACAATGAATGAGTCAGCCACAGCATCATCACAGCACCATATTCAGGGGGCTGGAGTACATGATGTAGGATAAGAAAAGATGAGAAAAGCTGGGTTTGTTTGTTGGTTATGTTAACCCATAACTAAACCCTGTTGTCACCATTACTAAGCCGTAGACAATCAAAACACTCGCTAACATTAAGCGTTACCCGACCACCTCTCCTTCTTTGACTATCCTTTCTGAAGAGTTTACAGCCATCCACTGAAGCACTCCAGTTGTGCCACTCATTCCACCATGTTTCCCTGATGACAGCTATGCTTTCCTGCTGTGCAATGGCTTCCAGCTCCTCCTGTTGGTATCCCATTCTGCATGCACTGGGAATCTTAGGTATACAGATTACCAATACAATATTGGATGGTGTCTGACATTGCAAATCCAGAAATCTTATGTTCAACTCAGATCAGCACTGTGCATTACAGTACTATCCTGTGAGTAAAGCGATAGTTATGGACATCTAGCATCTCACTCTCTGACCAAAGCAGCATCATTCAAACACTTCATCGTTCATTTCACTTTGTCACTTTTGCTTACTTGTCACTGGCAGGTGGGAGAGATACTGTCACAGAAAGATGTTTAGGTCATTTTAAGTCTCTAAAGGAAAGAACCACTATTTATAGAGCAGAGCTGGTGGATTATGTGTTGAGGTCTGCTATACTTACATTTAGTGCTCAGCAAATTACCCTGGGCTCCCTTCAGAGTCAATAGAAAGCCAGCAATGGGTTTAAGGAGTTTAGATTAAGGGTTAGGTACTTTCAAATGGTCTGGGACTCATAAATATTAACCAGAAATATTTACAGAAACAGGAGAAAAAAAACTTAGAACTGTTAACTCTGAGAATTCAAATGTTCCATCCCTGGCAGTGTTCAAGGCCAGGTTGAACAGAGCCTTGGGTGACATGGTCTAGTGTGACGTGTCCCTGCCCATGCCACAGGGTTGGAACTGGATGATCTTCAGGTCCTTTCCAACCATAACCATTCTGTCATTCTATGATATGATTCTAATTAAGTAAATTTCCAGAACACCAGGACTAACCATTATTTTTCAGCAGTGGTTTAGGTGATGGAGTAGAAAGGACAGTTCCTAAATATGAAGATGCAGTGAAGCTCAGAAATATTTTGAGCCTGTCAGGACATACAGTTAGAAATCAAAGTGATCTTGTTAAATTGGGGAAACACTGTAAGCAAAAAGGGTAAAGTCAGATGATGAAAATAGAAGTTAGACCTTCAAAACCACTTTCCAGGCAGAAGTCCTCACAAAGAAAAGGGCATTGAGGGCTTCTTGGGACAAAAGTGGCACATGTGAGATGAAGCACAGTGTCCAATTTTGAGCAATAAATATCAGATGGATCACCTGGTGAAAGCTCATAGAAAAGCCATGGGAATGATCAAAGGTGTAAGAAACACATCCTGGTAGGAAAAAAAAAACACTAAAGTTGTGTGATTTCCAATGGAGAAGAGGGTGGTGGTGGTGGGATATACATGAGAGTGCTTTACTAGTAACTGTAATTGTTGCAAATAGGAAGGAAATAACCTGTTCTCCATATCATAGAATCATAGTCATAGAATATCATATCCGCTATCCATATGACAGAAATTCATGGGCTTAAACTGCAACAGAAGACATTCACACAAGCAGCTAATGATTTGGGTAGCTGATCCTGTCTTTAGAGCTGAGAGATGGGTTTGATGATGTTTAAAGATTGCTCTTAACTCCACTTGTCCAATATTCAATGCAATCAATACAAGCCCTTGAAATCAGAGAGAGATGGACTACTTCAGAGAGCAGCCACAAACCCCCTATCAACTCGAGTCGGTAGGCTGATTAAAGCACGCACCTCTCCCTCAGCTCTTACGTGCTAAGACAAATTCAGCAAGCCTCTGCTCTGCTAAACATCCCTGTCCACAGAAATAAAAGGCAAGCCTCAATAAGCTTTAACCAACCCATCAACAGCAACAAAGACATTTTCTGCCATTAAATAGCACCAGATAAGAATCAGACAGCAGCGTCTCCTCTTTCGCATGGAACAATCACATCTGCAGGCAGGGAATCCTTACAACAGTGTGCCATCTATCAGCTGTGTGCAAAAACAAACCATGACCAAACTCTGTCCCAAAGGCTGTGTTTAGAAGCCATCAAGCATGTGTACAGTGACAGAGCAGATACTCCTGTTACAAAACCACTATTCACTTAGCAGAGAAGCAAGTTATCCTGACTTCACTCCTACCAACGCTGGACCCCCAGGGAAATACTGATTTAGAAGAATTTGGATTACTCTTCCAGTTTATTAGAAAGTTTTAAGCATTTATATTCAATGGTTTTTATCTTGGGCTCCCTGAATTCAGACTGGCTTTCAACAGACTGTTTTAAATGTGTTTTAATTTGCAAATGAGGCAGATGGGAGTCCGGACTGGAATGGGGGATGCCTCAACTTGTTCCCAACAACACACAGGTGCTTCAGGCTCTAAGAGTGAAGCACTGGGAAAGAGGTGTGGGATGAGAAGTGGAGGAACTGGGGGTTGCTTTCAAACTGCTCCATCCCTGGCAGTGTTCAAGGCCAGGTTGGACAGAGCCTTGGGTGACATGGTCTAGGGTGAGGTGTCCCTGCCCATGGCAGGGAGTTGGAACTGGATGATCTTAACGTCCTTTCCAACTCAAACCATTCTGTGATTCTATGAATGTACCTTAAAAAGGCCCCTGTTAAAACTGAAGCTACTTTGTTCTCCAATCAAGGCAGAATGACAAACAAAAAACTTTCCAGCACAGAGGACTTTAAGCACTATACACATCAGACCCCATAGTATAATGTATCAAAGAGTCTTGATACAGATACGTGTATGTTGCCCAAAGAAGTCATAATTGCTCCATCCCTGGCAGTGTTCAAGGCCAGGTTGGATAGGGCTTGGGGCAGCCTGGTCCAGTGTGAGGTGTCCCTGCCCATGGCAGGGGTTTTGAACTGGATCATCTTAAGGTCCTTTCCAACCCAAAACATTCTATGATGCTATGGTATTTGACATTTTATTAATTCTAAGTAATATCAATAAGCTTGTATTAGGCCTTGGTGAACAACACTGAAGAACCTCTGAAGTAGTTCAAACACTTCTAAAGGAGAGTGGAAACACAATCATTGCTTTGCTTTGTGGCTGGTGACCATAAGTTCTCACTATTTGATGACTATATTGAGCTCTCTCAGTCTCCTTACCAACCACTGCTCACCTCCTTCCAGTAGGACTTGTGGGATTACTAACAGTCAAACACAACTGCAGCATCTCCTTCGTTGCTAGGAAAGGAGGAGGCAATTTTAAAGCAAAACCAGTACAAAGGCTTAGGTTCCTTAAGCAAAACTGAAAAAACATCAATTGCATTTGTCTGCTATTGCCTGGACAGTTACAGATCCTGACAGCAGAATCGTTTCTTTGATGAAATCACTTACAGAGACCCTTGTCCTGCAAGACCAAACCCATCCCTTTCTGATCACTGCTTCCCACCAGTAGGCTGAATACACCTTGGCTCTCACTGAACACCAATGAACAAATCCTGATTGCTTTCCCACACACCAGAGATGTTCTGCACCTGAACTGACCTCTGAAAACACTGCCCATGTGCTCTGCATCACTGTCCTCCAGCCCTGCCACGTTCCTCCTCACCTGAATATAGGTGAGCTTTGCTCCCTTGCACCCGCACCAGGTCTCCCCTGTGACACGGTGATGAGGTGGTGGTGATCATATCACCTGATACAGCTCATCCTCCCCAAGTGCCAGAGACCATGAAAGCACTAAGAAACCTGTTATTAGTGGGTACACATCCCCAGTGACACATACAGTCCTTCAAGCTCCTCACCAGAGCCTAAAGCATCCTTTACATTTGGGCTGCCTCCATAAGGAGCTACTGTTCAGCCACCCTCAGCTCAGCAGAAAATCAAACTATTATCTTATAACTAATATCCCTTTGCAAATGTTGCCTCTGAAAGACCCAAGTCATGCCTGTAGAGCAGCTCCTGCCTTTTGCATGGGATACCCCAGTTCTCAGCATCACGAGGTACTGCTACACTTTGATTTACTGGTTTAGTACAGGACAGTGTTTCTGCCCTAATTCCCACCCTTACAAGTGCACTGAACCCTCACCTCTGTCTGAAGCCTCTTGGGGTTTAGTTTTGTATCTTTTCATTGTATTTTTATATATCTTTTTTTTTTCAACAGAAAATGGATTGCCATAAATCGTGCCCTTTCAAGTGTTTAGTGACAGAATGGAGTTGCCCTCAGTCACATCTGTTTACCCTGGTAAGCACATTTATAAAGTGATTTCCCATCCTTGTTATTCTGTCAATGGCATTTCACACTGGAGCTCCTTTAATGCAGCCTTTTATCACTTGTCCTGAGGGCTGCTGACAGCTGCCAAGTTCAAGGTTTCATTTCAATCTTCATTGTCTTCTTTTCTTTTTCTTTTTTTCCCTCCCTCCCTTTTCTCCTTTATTTCCAAGGACTACGGGGCTGTGGGAAGAAAGGCACGTTAGATGAGTGCAGCGAATGATGATGATTTCCCTTTCCCTTTTAACACAAAGACATTATAATCCCATAATGTGAAGTTGCATTACCAAGGAAAAGTTAAACTTCAGGAGAGTGCGGCTGCATTCCAGTTGGCTATTAGACTTCTCACTTCCTCCTGATAAATTCCCCATTAATGCTACTGGGTTTAAATCTCCCTGCTCCCTCGCTGTGCAGAAATTGGATTGTTCATCTCCCAGGAACGTACTTTGCATTCTTGCTTGCTATGATTCTCCCGCCACGCAGAATTAACTAAATCAAACCAGAACAGGCTACAGTCCAAGCCACAAGAGAACAGTACTTTTACATAAGGGATTATACATGCAGATTAGCCTATCTAGACACACTTCCCTTCTTGACATAGAATCATAGACTCATAGAATGGTTTGGGTTGGAAAGGACCCTAAGATCATCAAGGTCCAACCCTCTGCCATGGGCAGGGACACCTCACACTAGACCATGCCACCCAAGGCTTTGTCCAACCCAGCCTTGAACACTGCCAGGGATGGAGCATTCACAACTTCTTTGGGAAACCCATTCCAGTGCCTCACCACCCTCACAGTAAAGAACTTCTGCCTTAGATCTAACCTGAACTTCTCCTGTTTCAGTTTGAACCCATTACCCCTTGTCCTATCACTACAGTCCCTAATGAAGAGTCCCTCTCCACCATCCCTATAGGCCCCCTTCAGACACTGGAAGCTGCTCTGAGGTCTCCACGCAGCTTCTCTTCTCCAGGCTGAAGAGTCCCAGAGTTCTCAGCCTGTCTTCGTAACACTTCCATTCAAGAAAAACACTAACAGTACAGGAGAGGAAGAACTGAAGTTCATTTTCACCTAAAGAACAGGAACCCCAAGCTGTTCCTAGTGGAATGGCAGCTACATTTCCATTCATTTCAGAAAACTTCTCCTTACACTACCTCTCTTTGAATATATCTGCACACAAGCTTGTTTTCCAGCAGCTATAAAGAGATATTTCACTATTACAGCAGTAATGTTTTGCAGCCTTATGAGTAGCAAGCAAGACCTATAGTATGAAAGAAGCCACCAAGTTAAACCCTTCACTGAGGTTAAATACTTTTCGTTGTCTCAGACTGAGATTTGCTCATGCCTTAATGATAACTCCTGCTTTGCAAAGAGACTGGTAAGTAGCAAGACAACCTCACCAGCAGGAGCCTTTGTAAGACTTAGAAGATTATAAAAACTCAGTCCTTTGAGGAGGTGGGAACAGAGCATGCATCCACAGTTGGTGTATATGTACTGCACACTACACAAGTGAACGATGCAGAGAGGCTTCACCACACAGTAGGCAATATTCATATAGATTGGCTTGCAGAAACCACGCCAAAATGGCTCTGCCAAACCTGGGAGTAAGGGAAGTACCATAGGTATCACTTTAGAATATATTTCTCCCCAGTATATCTCTTAGACCATGAATATACATACATTCAATGAGAAACTCAACATGAGCCGGCTTCAGTGTGCGCTTGCAGCCCAGAAAGCCAGCCATATCCTGGGCTGCATCCAAAGAAGTGTGACCAGAAGGTCGAAGGGGGTGATCCTGCCCTCTACTCTGCTCTTGTGAGACCTCACCTGGAGCATTGTGTGCAGTTCTGGTGTCCTCAGCATAAAAAGGACATGGAACTGTTGGAACAAGTCCAGAGAAGAGCCACGAGGATGATCAGGGGCTGGAGCACCTCCTGTATGGAGACAGGCTGAGAAAGTTGGGGCTGTTCAGCCTGGAGAAGAGAAGCTGCGTGGAGACCTCATAGCAGCCTTCCAGTATCTGAAGGGGGCTATAAAAATGCTGGGGAGGGACTCTTCATTAGGGACTGTAGTGACAGGACAAGGGGTAATGGGTTAAAACTGAAACAGGAGAAGTTGACATTGGATATAAGGAAGAAGTTCTTTACTGTGAGGGTGGTGAGGCACTGGAATGGGTTGCCCAAGGAAGCTGTGAATGCTCCATCCCTGGCAGTGTTCAAGGCTGGGTTGGACAAAGCCTTGGGTGACATGGTTTAGTGTGAGGTGTTCCTGCCCATAGCAGGAGGACTGGAACTATCTTAAGGTCCTTTCCAACCCTAACTGTTCTATGATTCTATGATTCTTCATATATGCAAATAGACAGATGGACTTTTGTTTGCTGAAGTGAACTCTGCAGATCCTTTAGGTTGCAAGGCTTTTAAATATCAAAGCTGTTTAGGAAAACATGTTTTGTCACCTCTAGAGATCTTAGCCTGATTTGAGATAGTCAATAGTTAGCAAGGTGATATCAAAATATGAGTTGCATCATTCCCCTACAAAGAACAAGCAATGAATTGCATTCTGAGGTGGGCCAACCATTCTGTAACTCACATTTTCACTTAGTTTTCCTAAATTGTAAAAATAAATATTTTTTTTCTGATCTGCAATTAACATTAGGTTCAATTATTTTTTTTTTTCAACAGAATTGATTTTTTTCCCCATTTTATTGCTGTCACATGTACTGTCACATCAGTGAAAGGGCAACTTGCCAGAATCTTACTTAGTTCACCCTGACATGCCTAAATGGAAAGCTTTTCATTTGTTCAATTAAAAGTAAGCATCAAAATCAGGACATTGTTTTTCTTTAATTTCATTATCCAGACGGATGGCTTATAAATGCATTTACTCATGAATTCATCAGGCCACGATTAGCAAGAGAATACTGTGCCTCTTCTCTCTAACCACAGAGCCATGGAGAAAAAAACTGATGGAGCAAATCAAACAAAGCTGGCATTAAAATTCTATGCCACACTTTTAAGAGTAAGAAGAAAATGAGAAGAATAAGAAAAAACCTCAAATTCCTAAAGTTGCAAGATCAAACTACAAACACTTTACGTGAAAAAAGCTTCTTAACTTAGACCTGAAGTGAGGTGATCTAAGAGATGGGGATGACAGGAGCAGGGACACAGAACCACCATTCAAAGAAAAGTGTAAAATCCACATAAAAAAGTGTTTTGTTCTAGAAGTCTGGTAAAGAAGAAAACCAGAGGTATCATTGATTATGGATGTATGTCTGAGATGAACCAGTAAATGAAACGAAATGGGATGATCACGGGTCAGCTCATGGTACAACAGACATCTAATGACACATTGGATAGAATTATAGAATAGTTTGGGTTAGAAAGGACCTTAAGATCATCTAGTTCCAACCCCCTGCCATGGGTAGGGATGCCTTACATTAGACCGTGTCGCCCAAGACTCCATTCAACGTGCCCTTGAACATCCCTGCCAGGGATGGAGCATTTGCTACTTCTCTGGGCAGCCTGTGCCAGTGCCTCATCACCCTCACAGTAAAGGACTTCTTCTTTTTATCTAACCTGAACTTCCCCTGTTTCAGTTTGAACCCGTCAACGCTTGTCCTATCACTACGGTCCCTGATGAAGAGTCTCTCTCCATCATCTTTGCAGGCCTGCTTCAGATGCTAGAAGCTGCTCTGAGGTCTCCACGCAGCTTCTCTTCTCCAGGCTGAACAGCTCCAACTTTCTCAGCCTGTCTCCATATGGGAGGTGCTCCAGCACCCTTGCACTGTGTTCAGAAACTGTCTTCTCCTAGATTATTTGAAGACTTTGAAGTCAGGCAGGGACATCTGCATTTTGGAAACCTACAGGTAGGAAGAGGTACCTTGCTCCTGGTGCTAAGAGGTCCTAATGACATGCAGTATGCACAAGCGGACTTACTAACAGGGACATCTAATCTCTATTTAAGAACATTTCCTGTTGCAGATGGCTGGTTACAAATAACTGAGCTTAACAAAAAGTCTTGGCTGTTTGAATGATGAATGGAGTAATAAAACCTTACACATCATGGGAAAATGGCTAAACCAAAGCAGAACAACAAAACCCATGAAAGGCTGTGATAGCCTGGTCCTTGTAAGGAAAATCACCACTCACTTATCCTTTGCAATTCCTCAAATGAGTCAATAGCTCAGTCAGAATGAAAAAGGAACTGTAAACCAGTTGTTTTAATTCTTTTTCAGGCTGTAAATGTCTGTGATGTTGTCACTCTTGAGGCGACCAAGGAAGGTAACTGCCATGGAGTAAGGTACACAACAATGTGTAATGCGAAAGTGGGTCAGGAGAAAGAAGAAACAACCCAACCCAAAACTAAAAGTGGGTCAAATTTCATGATGACAAAAGATTAATCTCTTTTTGTCTGCCTCTAGTCATTTCGATGGATGTCACATCATTAAATATATTTATTAGTGTTCTAGGTGAGGGCATCAGGGCTGGAGGGTGGGGGAAAAAAGAAATCCTGAAAAGCAAGAGTAAACATCCCAATCATCATTATGATCCTGCAAATGCCATGGTGACATGACAGCTCCTATTCAGCTGCAGGAGTTTAACCTTTGGTCAACCCTCTTGGGGCAGAAATCTGATAGAGAACTATTGACAAACCCAGGATGCTGAGGCGCTGGCACAGGGTGCCCAGAGAAGCTGTGGTTGCCCCATCCCTGGCAGTGTTCAAGGCCAGGTTGGACGCAGAGGCTTGGAGCACCCTGCTCTAGTGGAAGGTGTCCCTGCCCATGGCAGGGGTTTGGAACTGGATGAGCTTTAAGGTCCCTTTCAACCCAAACCAGTGTGTGATTCTATAACCACTTCAACAGCCTCATCTGGAGGTACATAGGTGGAGTAGGCACATCTGCGCAAGCAGACATGGTACTACATGGGTTACAGGTTGTGCAACTGCCCATCTTGCCTAATCTTCAGTCAAGACTTGAGTCTGGAGGATGGAAAAACCTTCCAAGAACAATGGAGCTGTGTCTGTAACTGGCTGTCTAGTGAGAAGAGAGATGTCTCCAAACATGGAGAAGATCTGGCTAATCCTAACCACGTGTCAAAATACCCTAAGAGAAGGCCAGGGTCAACAAGACTGAATTAGGGCAGCTCAGTGTGGACCATGTAAGACAGGCCAGCTTGACAGTAAAGCACTCAGAGTGCACTGCCCAGTGTGTAGAGCAGCAAGGGGATAGTTGTATAGAGAAGATGGAATAATGAGTAGCATAGACCTGGTACACAGAGATGTAGAAAGTAATGACTAGAGGCAGTGAGCAGGGCAGAAACAGACTGTATTTCTGTAGTCAGGCTTGTCAAGACTGGAAAGGGCTATTACAAACATCAGAAAGACCCAAGCACTTTCAATAATATGACAGTGAATGATGTTCAACACTGATGAATGCAAGTGTAAGAGGGGAAAATTAAAATGGCTCGTACAGCTCACATGACTCTACATTTGGCACACAGGTTCAACAGACTTGAAACGGCCCAAGGAAAATGCCTGCTTGATGCATTGATGCCTTCCAAAACAGTAAACAAGATATTAGGAAGCACAATGGACTGGGCAACAAATAACTCAAGGTTGCCAGCCTGGCACCATTTACCAGCTCCAGTCTCACTTGGAACGAAAGGACTCATTTATCTCTATGCTAATGCAATACGGTCAGTGTGTGTGCCAGCGCCTTTGTTACAGACAGGAACAATGGGGCAGAGGTAGGTGGCACTTCAGCGGCACTCCTGCCCCCAGATCTCAAAGGACGGGGCCCTACCTCACCTTATTTGAAGGTCACCAAGCATCAGAGAGCCTGCAGTAAGTACAAAGCCATCTGCTCAGCCACCCCCTCGGCTCAACTCACCGCAACGCTGCTCTGTCCTGATACCCACAGAGCAAACCCACCTCTGAAACAAAGCACTGGCTTCTCACAGCTCTTCCAAAGCTATTGTGGAAGTCTTTTTGATGGCACACAACAATAGATGCTCTAACTCCGCAGGCATCGGGAGAAAAAAAGATTAGCAAGAGGTATTAATATAATAGTGTTTAACCCAAACCTCATGACTCCCACACAGAGTGCTGCAAAATTAATACATAGCACTGCTTCAATGGGGATGGAGGGGTGGAAAAGAGAAAAGGAAGCTCAGACAGAGCTAGATTTGAAGCTGCTATAATAACTGCATGTGTCTCACAGGGAAGTACTGGTGCCCTGGGGACACCAGAACTGTATAAATGCATGATATGACACTGTCCCCAGTTGGGAGGTGATGATGCTATGGAGATATTCATCCTGTCCCTCAGCCTGTCTCAAACCTCCTCTGTGTTGCAATTTCCAGCCCCTAAATCCTTCTAGCTGCCTCTGGATGCAACAGGGACTGCAGTACCATGAGGTATTCCCATCCTCAGCAGTACACAGTAGGAAGGGACCAGAAAATGCTCCATCTGACTGCTTTTGTTGCCCAGCGAAGGTCCAGGGTAAGGTACCAGCATCGCAGACATGGAACTGGGACAACAGTGAAGGACCACTACATGCTGAGATACAGGGGGATAACAGGGTACCTTGAAGGAGAGACAAGGAGAGACAAATGCTGAAAGATGAACTCGTGTAGCAGGATCTGCTTGAATGTGGTTGTAAAATACCTTGTGCTTCTGCAAAAACACCCAGGGGAGAGGAAAGCTGTGCATGAAAGAAATGCTGTTCACGCTTTTCTTTGGAGGTGTTTGAAAGTCATTCAAACACCAGTTCATTTACAGCTCATAGAAACCTGCATTGAAATGAGTTGATCTATACTAACTTCCAACAGCTGAGGATCTGTACTATAAGCAAACGAGTTCACTCATATACTAAAATGTACTTGGGGGATGACGACCCATGTTTAAAACGCACTGATTTATGAGATGCTCTCTTTGGGCCTCATTCCTACGAGGTGACATCTCGGAAGATGTAATAAACTTTTCCACCGTGGTCTAAATAAAAGGAAGTTCCTCTAAATCTTAAGAGGAGGGTTGTAAAAAGTTGTGACACTCAGCAGCACCTGGAATTAAACTGGAAGCCTCAAACCTAAAAGACGCAGAGTTCTTAATCCTTCAATAGGAAGACAGGTAGAGAAATGCACGGCTAGTTCCCTGTTTGCATTTAAAGCTCTTTATTCACTGGCTCAGCAACTCTGCTCTGGCATTTATTTTTAATGCTTTACTCCTGCAATTTGACTTTCTAATGGCAACACCTGAAGTCACCTTCCTTAACCCTTCGCAGTGATATAAATTAGGAAGAACAACACAGGAAAGAACTGAAAGAACGAGGCCTGTCCCTGTCAGACCTCAGTAGGAGATGACTCCCTCTTAAACAATCAGTACTGACATATAAAGGTGCAGGATTTCCTTCTGTTGCCTCCTGGTTCACTCAAGGTGGGAGGACCTAAACCCAAAAGTCCTCACATCCCAAAGCTGAGACTGACATTCATAAACATGAGCTGAAATCAGAGAGGAAGATAAGTTATGGGGGTTGCTGAGTTTTTACTTACATGCAAAAAGAGAATTACAGAATCATAGAACGGTTTGGGTTGGAAAGGACCCCTGTTATAGGGGGTTGTCTTCTTAAAGAGAGTTGTCTTCTTAAAGACACTGTGAGAGCTCTCAGTGCTGTATGAGTTTTGAAGTTGTTCCTCCTCATCAGTGCCATACATCTGGGCTCCCACCATTTCCATGGGAGAAAGGTGTCCACCAAGAAGCTTGGCAGGAGCAAAATGCCCCTCTGCATATGAATAGAGACTCCTTTTGTAAATGCAGCAGCAAACCATCATTCATAAAATCAGTATATACGGATTGAAGTCTCCAGGGCTCTGTTTTGAGTACCGTACCTGAATCCCTATGGACATGTGTCTGTCAGATTCAAGGCACTCAGGAGACTCCTCATCCTTTAAGAGTTTAACAGCATGTTGCCTGACATAGCTGACACCCCTGCGAGTTTTCACCCTGGCGTGTTTTATGTGTACAAGTATCAGAGAAGCCTTTTTCCTCCCTGCCCTCCCTCCTATAGCCTCATCTTCATATCTCAAGGCTCTTCAAAGGGCAAGAGGTTATTGCTCTCTTTGACAGCGCAATCTGCTCTGTGCTCTTGGGGCTGCTGTGTAGCTCCTCTTGATAAAGTCAAGATGTCATGGGCAAAAGCTCAGAGCACAGCAAGCTCCCTCTGTAGGGGAGATGTGCCTTCAGTTACAAATGATGATCAGCATTTTCCTTGAGCTTCATCCAAGCTGGATAGATGACAGTGTGTTTTGTGAACAGGAGCACGTTTCATTTGCCTAGCATTTCAAATAAGGGGGTTAAAATTAAAAGCCAAACATGCTAGGTCTTGTATTTGGATCTCTCATTGCAGCACACTGGAGGGAATTTGGTGCTCAAGTATAGAACAAGCAGCATTTTAATCCTGGCACTGATACTGATTCTTTCCCAGGTCTTAGACAAAGCATTAACATTTCTATGGAGTTCCGTTGGCAGAGAAGCAATCCATAATGTCTCAAGTTTTCCCAGCTGTGAAATGGGATAGGAGCAGGGTAAGAAACCTGCAGTCACTTTTGATCCCTTGTGTGCTGTGAGGGCAAGAACTGAGAAGGAAAGATGGACTTGGGAGATTTTGCTCCAAAACTCAATAGCACCAAAGGCAGAGTTAAAGCTCAGTTGGAAAAGACCTTTAAGATCATCATGTCCAACCTTTACCCCAGCACTGCCAAGGCCACCACTAACCCATGCCACTGAGGGCCTCATCTATACAGTCTGGGAACACTTCCAGGGATGGTTATTCCACCACTGCCCTGGGCAGCCTTTTCCAGTGCCTGATCAACTCACCGGAGTTCCTTATTGCTGTAGCAGCACTGCCTGCTACAGATACATGGAAAGATAGAAGTATTAGCTATTCTCAAGGATTCTTACAGTGACAGAAAAGTCCTGTTGGCCTCTGACAGCTCAGCAGACTTTGAGAGTAACAGTAAAAACCCCTGTGTGGGTACGTTGTTTCGATCATTGAGTCAAAGCCCTTCCATCGCCCATCCTTCAACAGTGATCCCTAACCCTGAAGTTAGAAGATCATTCAGCTTTGCTCTTTCTATCAGCAAGAGGCCACGCTTTCAGATATTTATTTAATGGTCTACAGACCACACAGCTCTGTCTGTGTGACCAGGAGCTCCAACTGTTATCCATTTGTTATCCAATTGTTATCCATAACATCAGCATTTTTATCCACACTTGTAGCAACGGGTGGGGAATCAGGACTGGCCAGAGCAAATGGACACTTCCATGGGATATCCACAGTGTAACCCCACTGATGGGATATGGACTCACTGGGCACAGGGCCACCTCAGAGGATTACTCTTCCAGGGAGGTGCAGACATAGGCATAGACATTGTCTCTTACACTAGTGTTTGTTGAATTCTACCCATCCACTCGATGGAAAAAAGGATGCTGACATCCTAATATCTTAACTATTCTCCCAAATAAATGACAAATGGTGTGTGAAAGGGGAAAGAAAGCGTGAACTTGGGCCTGCAGTGAAAATAAATGGAAGAGGAGGGAGAATGAGAATGACTTGAGACCTCACACAGGCAGCGAAATAGAGATGTCTTGGCTTTAGACTGAAGCAAGATTAACACGCGAACTTTTGGTAGCCCTCAGAGGTGCAGTCAGAGGGCATAGAGAGATAATGGGATCATAGGATCACAGTCTAATTCAGGTTTGAAGGGGCCACAGAGGATACCTAGTCCAGCCTCTGACTCAAGGCAGGACCAACTAGAAGGTCAGAGCAGGTTACTCAGGGCTCTAGCTAGAAATGTGCATTGAAAAAAGAACCCATTAAAACATTGACATTAAAGTTTGCATTTCTCCATAACACCACGTGAGTCTTAACAGACTTTCTGCTTCAAGTATGCTGTCTGGTAGCCTGGTACAAAGAGGAACAGAAGACTTCAGCTCAGGAAAGGAAATGACAACTAGTGGAAACACACTGAGTAAGTAGATAAATAGTGAAGAGGGTGGTGGGGAAATACAGTCCTATAACATCCTCTTTTATAAAGGAACAGATAAAAGTATTAAAGAATATCTAAAGAATATGACCCTGCATAGTGCAGAGGGTATAAACCAATACTGTCTTTGGCATCAGCCCCTAAAGTGTGACATCCGTCATTAATACTGTTAACATCGTCTGTGATTTTCAGTCTAATTTCTGCAAGGATATGGGAGAATATTACTGTCAAGCCTAATTTATAAAGAACAAAGGGAACATATAGACATAGAACCATAGAATCACAGAATGGTTTGGGTTGGAAAGGACCTTAAGATCATCCAGTTCCAACCCACTGCCATGGACAAGGACACCTCACACTAGACCATGTCACCCAAGGCTTGCCTTCATATGGGAGGTGCTCCAGCACATGAACTGTGAAATATTGCTGTGAAATATGGATTTCAATCACCTTCTCAGTAATCTCTTCCCTTGTAATATCTGTAGGGTCTTTTCAATACACTCAGTTAACCCTCCTTTCTCCTGAGCAGTTCAGGGAGGGCTGATTCCTTTGCCAACCTGCTGGGTCTCAGTGGGATGCTCCAAAGCTTTGCCATGGGACCTTTTTTCTATTTATAATATAAGACTAAATAGTTGTTATTCTCTCCATATAGACTGGGGGGGAAATGATTTATCTACCAAAAAGAAACAAAAAAGCAATCACAGCACTCAGTCTAAGAAGGCAAGAAGTCAACTCTGAAGGAAAAGCTCTTGAGAGCACTTCTACACTTCAACAACCATGTTGGTTGGCTGATGGGCTATTGATCTACATTGTTATTAATTAGCACCAGAAAACTAGAGAGTGAACTGCTCTAACCGGAGTAATAGGTGAGAGTGGTAAATTCCCCTTTGGGGCAGCAAATCACATCCACAGAAATAGCTGTATCGATGAGGTAGATGATGTTTGTATTGTCTGTGCTAACAGAAATAGGAGCAAGGTATTCCCTTGGTTAAGACAGTCATTATCTAGCAAGGAAAAAATAGACAAAAGTGCAATAAATGGAGGGGAAAAGTAACACATCCTTTTGACAAAGGAAATATGAAGACTTAAGTGAGAGGATCTGCAGAAAGTAAACACTATTTCATCACAAGCACTAGATATGTCTTTCCAGCTCTCTACCTTATCAATATACATTGACAGTCATAATACAAGGCTTTGACTCAGCTCAATTTCTCTGGATAAAAAAAAACTGCCTAAAATTTGGATTATTAGCAAATAATGTGTGTGTCAGCACTATTTCCTCCCTCTGCAGAGGAAATACTTCACTTTTAGTAGGTGCTAAAGTCCATCCCTATTCAGCAAAGCTCTTACACGCACATAAGTGATTTGCTGAAGCAAGGCTTCTTCATTCAAACTCACTGAAAGGAAGAGTACATGAAGGAAAGGGTTTAGGGCAAGACTCTGACACTCACAGTCTTTTGATAAGGCACTGGGACTCTAAGTCAGAAGAGGAAAATCATCTCTAGCACACAATGGAAGCCTCTCCGATTTAGATAAAAGCTCTTTACTACACATAGTATTGTCATAGGGTTACGCCTGAGACATGTCTAAAGCTAAAATGTTACGTATTCCTACATCCTCTCTGCCTTGCAAAGTGAGATCCTAAGTTGTACATACATCCCTGATGAAATCTGATTGCAAAAACATACAAGCTCTAATCATTTCCATGAGGAGAGGAAGAAATCCATTTTAGCCAGCCAGTAAGAAAAAGGTTGGACTTTTGGAAGCAAAACTGATGTGTGAGCAGAAAGGAGATGATAAGAGAATTTTCACAATGTATTACCTGCTGGTGTTCAACCTTTTGCCTCTGTGTCTTGATGTATTTGGTTTATGGGCCAGATGGATGTATATCGATATAACAGTAGCATTTAATAAATAGTGGAAGTGGAAAGAGAAGGAAATAGAGCAAGAACTCTGTGGGTGGATGTGATTTTTGTGTTTGCTCTATTAGCATGTAACTGCCATCTATACTGCTCTTCAGGCTGTTACTGAGTTGTCAGACTCCATGTGCTTCAGCAGGGAAAGGATCCTGATGCTGGAGCCAGTTGGTATGGGTTGGTTGAACACCATACTGTGTAAGGCTAGCAGAACTGACTAGGATTCACTTCACTTGGATCTCCTCTGGGTTTCATGTGATACCCCTTTAGCCACCTTATATTTGCTTTCTCTGTGTGAGATGGTAGGTATCATGTGAGTCAGCTTGTTGAAGCATTTTTCTTACATTATGATAGTGAAAATCCTCTAGCATGATGATGCTCTGGGCTCTAGGACACTACAAAGAGTATATGGTACTTTCAAGCAGCACTGGAAACTGTTCTGGATGGAAAAAGCCAAGTTTAAGGTCATGTGTAATCACACTGCCTTTCTGGAGGAGACCAAGAAGCAGATTAACACTCAGTTGTGCTGAAAAGCCAAGTCTGTACCTGCACCAGCAAGTACTGCAGACCAGCAGGTACAGATGTACAGAGAAAAACAGCTAGTACTGGGGACCAATATCCAAAGTATCCATAAGGGTTTTACTTCACACTACCTCCAGCCTGTTCCTATGGACTGAATGTCTATTATTGGCCATAGTACATAAGGCAGACACTTGCAGTACATCTTTTAAAGAAGTTTCACCCCACGTGAATTTAATTTGTGAGCTTTGAGAGCACTCTGAGAAGTGAACTGAAGCACAATATATGAGCACAGCTTGTGATTCCCACCAAAATACGAGCCAGCAGTGTGCCCAAGGAGGCCACCAGCATCCTGGCCTGTATCAGCACCATGTGGCAGCAGGACCAGGGCAGTGATTGTCCCCCTGTACTTGGCACTGATGAGGCCACACCTCAAACCCCGTGTTCAGCTCTGGACCCCTCACTCCAAGAGAGACATTGAGGTGCTGGAGCGGGGCCAGAGAAGGGCGACAGGGCTGGTGCAGGGCCTGAAGCACAAGTGTGATGGGGAATGGCTGAGGGACCTAGGGGGTTCAGTGTGGAGAAGAGAAGGCTCAGGAGGGACCTGATCGCTCCCTCCAACTGCCTGACAGAAGGATGGAGCCAGGAGGGGCTGGGCTCTGCTCCCAAGGAACAAGGGATGGGACAAGAGGAAACGGCCTCAAGCTGCACCAGGGCAGGTTTAGGTTGCATATGTGGAAAAAAATTGTCCCCAAAATGGTTGTCAAACATTGGAACAGGCTGCCCAGGGCAGTGTTGAGTCACCACCCCTGCAAGTATTGAAAAGACACTTAGGAATATAGCTTAGTGGTAGACTCGGTACTGTTAGGATAATGGTTGGACTCAGTGATCTTATTTCCTACCTAAATTATCGTTTTATTTAATTCTATGGTTCTAAAACTGCCTTTCTCATCAAAGCCAAAACATCTGAATAGAAACACCTTAAGCAGAATTGCTCCACAGTCAACCAGCTCATGTTCAATGACGACGCTTGAGAGAGCATCATCTGCAGTGAAACAGGGAATGAGTCAAACTGACACTGAAAACACCAGAGCAGAACTGGCCCATTCAGGGTAGAGCTTCTGAAACTCCAACTAATAAATGATTAAAACCTTTCAGTGATGATTGGCACGACACTGGCAGGCTTTAAGCCTAGGAAGGGTTTTGACGTGAAGGCACGTAACTGTGGTTTGGAGCAATGCATAAGTTATGGAGGCCACAAAGGCATAGAGACGAAAGGCCTGGGCAAATCAATATGCACAGTAACAGGCACTGCATGAGTCTGCTGGGACAGACTGCCTTTTGTTCTCTTTTGCTAAGGTTCCTCCACATTTTCAAAGAGGCCAGCTGTTATTCTCACATATTCCTTATTCTGCCCTCAGGCTTGCATGGATTCCCACAGAATTTACTCTTAATTTGCCTGACTTCTCTTTCCTATATGTCAGAGAATCATAGAATGGTTTGGGTTGGAAAGGACCTTAAGATCATGTAGCCATGGGCAGGGACACCTCAGTGAAGACTAAAGGAGGTTTTTTGTGATGAAATCATCAAATCAATAGGGCTGCAGCTATACAAGGACATGAAAGACGTCTGTTCTTAGGCACGGAAACTGCAGGTGTGGACTTGAGACTTCATTGCATTCAATCATTAAGTCCCCTCACCCTCTGTGCAGGGTAGCTGCATTAAATCTCCTTATGACGAACATGTTAACTCTCAGACTGTGTCAATATTTGGGCAAGCACTGTCTAACCTAGGTCAAAAGTGTGCCAGGATATGCTCTAACAATTTAGAAGTGTAATGAGTCAGTTCTTGTGTCCTTGGTACTGTTTAATTTACTAAGGCAGAAATTACCTCGAAATACTCCATCGGCACTTGTAACCTCTGAATTAGATCCATGGGGATTTTTATACAGGTATAGAATAGAATGCCTTTATTCTAAAGAATAGGCACTATTCTATGTCTATAATATTTAGAATTAATACCCATGATATATATAAATAGAATATATATAAAAAAATAGATGAATTTATTTTTTCTGTTCAGCTTTGGTACGTCAAGATCCTATATACAGCCTGCTGCTGTAGGGGAAAAGAACTAACAAATGGGAAGGCTTTGAGAATAGAACACTGAAGTGACTGAAAAGCAAGAGACTGACTTGTGAAGAGGAGGGTAACTTAGCATTTGAGGAGTTTAAAAGCCAAAGGGGAAGAAGATTTATTCGCAGGGTCCAGTAGAGTTTCACTAAGTGGAAAAAGCTAAGAATGAGAAAGGGATCTTTAGCAAGAACAGAGGGAAGCATCCCATCAACACTGAAGCCTGCTGGACTGTGAAATAGTCTCCTGAAACAAATGGTGGCAGTCCTATAGCTTGGGTCATTTTAAATTATACTGGCCAAAACACTGGAGCAGATTCTTTAGGCAAGAACCCAATACTGAGTCCCGGCACTGGCCATGTCAACCTCACTCTCCACTCATCATCATGAGGCTCCACCACCCTGCCATGAAAAGAGAGCTGTTTGACACTCACACTGCGCCAGCTCTTTCACTTGTGGTGCTTGTCATGGTTTTGTATTATTTATACATTACTCTGAATCAAAAAGGCTGTGAAGAGGCAAGCAGAGCCCTTCTAAGTCAAAACCCTGGGCTATTGAGCTGATGAAAGATCTAAACTAGTTTGCATTAAACCTTCTAAACCGCTAGCATCAGTGAGATGTTTTACCCAAAATACCCCACAGCAAGAGATGATAGGTAGTAGTGAGTGAACAAGGAACATGTTTAAACTAACAAACAGTCTCTTTGGGGCCTTTTTTTGCTTTATTCTTATTGTATTTCATCTTCTGTCTGCTTACAAATGCTTGACTGACAGGTGTGGAGGCTGGCATCTATCACTTCTCTTCAGAACAGAGAGGGAACGAACTCTAACATCTCCCAATGCTGAACCAGAGGGAACACACTTCCCTAAACATAAAAGGATTATCTCATACCTCTTGCTACACCCTACCCAACTCTCCTTCAAGCTACAAGGCTGCTGGAGAGGGACTCCTCATTAGGGACTGTAGCCATAGGACAAGGGCTAATGGGTTCAAACTGAAACAGGGGAAGTTCTATGATGATCCTATCTTCCTTTCTCATCACTTTTGGAGAATCTGGACACGTGGGGAGGCTCACTAGAGGCTTTCTGAATGAATATGGCATTTTTGCATCTTTTTATCATAGGTCTTTCCAGTCAGCAGATGAAATTCTGATGTTCCCCATTCCATACTTATCAATTTCTTCTCAAAGCTTTATCTAATTCCATTTTTCACATGACCACAGGTGCCAGTGAAAGGCACGAGATGCTAAATTACATATATTTGCTATGACAGAGCTCGTGCCAGCACTGAGCACTGACAATGCACATTACAGTTCAGCTCATGTATTTCCGACGGCACATTTTTACAGGGCTATATATAAAGTTGTTATGGCATCTATTATTCACTGCCAATACAGTTCAAGTTAAAATAGGTTTTATATAACAGTTCAAAGCAATATTTTAAGACATAACACTTGTGTCAAGGCTGCCGTGCCCTACCAGATTTTGACATTTCCAAGGAATAAAGATCTTTATCCAAAATGTAAGGTTTTGGTGAGACATCTCCATTGGAGACTTGTCTATTTTTAATCAGCAAGCAATAGCAAAAGCAGCACATTGAAATGAAATGAACAGCCAGCTGAACTGTTGACATGGCTGTTTTCTTTCCAGGTGGAAGCTGAAAAGTGCCCTCAAGGGATGTTCATGACAGAGAACAACGCCCCATTAACCTGAACCTCTGAAGAGATTCTGGAGATGTGGAAAACACACAAAAGGAAAAGAGTCATTGGGACATTAAGAAAGTGTCTATTACGGGCACAATTTTATATCTGTTTTTCAGGACACAAGATGGGAAGAGAATTTATTTCCTCATTTCTTTAGCAATGAAAAAGGTTTTATATCTGTTCCTGCAAAAAGGGCAGATTCAATGTTAAAATAAAAAAGCCTCATTACTGGTACCATCACTATGAGTTTCCTCAAAGTTGAGCGCTCATCAGTGTGGCCCAGGAGATGTGATATTCCAGCAATGCTCCTGTCACCTCGTCTGTGCTCCTCAAGACTGACATGTTTCTGGTGCTGGATATGCAGCAAGACCAATCCACTTGCATACGATATGTTTGCACAGCTCTACTCTTCATTCTGGTCCCCAAAGGAGAACAAATGCCACACATCAATTTGGCAATAAATTTAGTTGATTACTTGTGTTTGACAGGAATAATGTTTCCTATTAAATCTTTTGGTTATTTGTTAGTTTTAAAAACACACATGGGGAAACGTTGTAAGGGCGACTATGAGCTCAGTGTGTCCCCTCCTTTGCATACCCACAGCTGCTAATGAAATCAGGGAAGTTTTAATGCAGAAGGTGAGTCCTCTCATAAGAAATACGTACAGGGGAAGCTCAGGCCAGATATAAGGAAGAAGTTATTTACTGTGAAGGTGGTGAGGCACTGGCACAGGTTGTCCTGAGAGGCGGTGAATGCTCCATCCCTGGCAGTGGACGGAGGTTGGACAACGTCTTGGGTGACAGGGACTAGTGTGAGATGCCCCTGCCCGCAGCAGGGGGGTTGGAGATGGATGATCTAAAGTTTCTTTCCAACCCAAACCATTCTATGATTCTATGTGGGTCAACAAACAGAAAAGCAAGCCCCAGTGAAAACTATTTAAAAGCACTGTTTGCTCATTCAAATACAAGTGGGGAGAGGTATCACACAGTCCATAGCATTTTCATTATATTTCTGTCAAAAAACATAGAATCATAGAATCATAGAATAGTTAGGGTTGAAAAGGACCTTAAGATCATCCAGTTCCAACCCCCTGCCATGGGCAGGGACACCTCACACTAAACCATGGCACCCAAGGCCTCGTCCACCCTGGCCCTGAACACTGCCAGGGATGGAGCATTCACAACCTCCCTGGGCAACCCATTCCAGTGCCTTACCACCCTAACAGGAAAGAATTTCCTCCTTATATCCAATCTAAACTTCCTCTGTTTAAGTTTTAACCCATCACCCCTTGTCCTATCACTACAGTCTCTAATGAAGAGTCCCTCCTCAGCATCCCTATAGGCCCCCTTCAGATACTGGAAGGCTGCTATGAAGTCTCCACAGAGCCTTTTCTTCTCCAGGCTGAACAGCCCCAGCTTTCTCAGCCTATCTTCATACATGTTAAATAAAGAGCTATTGGTCCTAAATGCATTGCTTCTGAGGAGAAATGTTTAAGAGACATTTGGAATAATGCTTGAGGAACGCAGTCCTCCTTACAGGGTGAGCATGGATCTTGGATAGGAAAGCAAAATAGATGCAGGAGATGGGGGTAAAATAGGTGAGATGAAAGCACACACATTGTTAGAAGCAGAAGGCATTAACTGTTTAATTTGAATCAGTATTAACTCCAGAAGCTGAATAAATTATTCAAAGGTAAACTCATATTAGGCAGAGAGGTCTGAAGGATCTGCCAAATCAATAGATAAGCAAACTGCACATAGAATCACAGACTGGTTTGGGTTGGGAAGGACTTGAAGCTCATGCACTTCCAACCCCCTGCCATGGGCAGGGACACCTCACGCTAGACCAGGCTGCTCAAAATAAATGAGTGCTGCATTTAGTTAGAAGTTATGTCGGGCTAGGACTGCATTCACTTAAATTGCCTGAAGTACCCCACCATGGCCACGTGGTCCAATGCGGCTCAATGCAGAGATATCAAATTGTAACACAGAAATGGGATTTAAGCAGGAAACCAAGGATTTCTCTAAGGAGACACAACTGCATCTCTTGTTTTTCCGAAGTTGACGTGCTTGAGGATGGCTTGGGGTTTGTAATTCTCCTCTATCTAATGGGCAAACAGTGTGGTGTGTTTTTTGGGCAGCACAGGAGGCAACATAAAGATGGAAAGAAAAAGGCAGTGAATAGACTTCAGGCAAAAGGATTATAACAGTATCTTTTGTGCCCACAACATCATTTCAGAAATAGAATCACAGAATCACAGAATGGTTAGTGTAGAAAGGACCTTAAGAACATCCAGTTCCAACCCCCTGCCATGGGCAGGGACACCTCACACTAAACTGTATCCGTATCACACAAGGCTCTGTCCAAAAACACCTTTGCTACCATCCTTCTTGAAGACCAAAAGGCAGGAACACCCCAAAACATGCATTTTCCATCAAGAAAATTCCCTAGAGTTTGTCCTGGTGGATGCAAAGAGGATCCTCAATATGAAAGGACAATTCACACCCAAGGATACTCAGTGTGAGAATATAACTATTTCATCCCTAGTGGTGCATGCAAGTCCACAAAGCTCAGTCATCTCTATTCAGCAAACCACAGCAGAAATTAGATACATGCTAACCTCGACTGGCTCCTGTGCAACTACCATCAACATTTCTTACTTACAGTGTGAATCACATGTAGCTCTCACTGTCTGCAAACAGAGGTCACAGCCTCAAAGAACCAGTCCCCAGCAGGAACGTTTATCCCCTTTTTGCACTGGTAACTCAATCACAATTCCCGCTATACCACAATCAAAATCTATCCTGATAAAATTAGCTCAATCCAATTAAAGGACAAAGTATAGCCCTTAATTAAATGTTCTGATTATTCTGAAGCCCTCTTTTTTTGTTGGTTCATCTTGAGTTTAGGCCTGTAAAAGCACACAAATTAGAAAGGTTTAATGTGTTCTGGGTTTATTCAGCTATTCCTGCAATTTAAGGACAAGGTTTCCCAAAAGCATAAAAAGAGAAGTATAAAAAAGACAAATGTGGGATGTTTAACTTATTCCGGCCTCTCTTTGTTCCTTTTTTTAATCTTTTATTTATAGTGCATTCAAATAAAAAGGAATAAAAATAGTGTGTCTTCTTTTAACTGTATTAAGAACAGCCAAATACTTTGATAAAGCAAAACCACTGAATTACTTGAAAAAAATAACAAGTTATTTCCTTTCCTTTACCTATTATCCTCTTTTATGTTAAAGCTGGAGATTTTCTGTTTGTGACAAATTCCAGTTTCGAGTTTGCACGCACTAAGAAAGCTGTTTTGCTGCAGAGCCAAGCTCAACTAAACTACCTCATCGCAGCCTTTGTAATGGAAGACTCACTCCATACAACATTAGTCCATGAACATAAATTCATTCTTGATGCTTTCATTATGGGTCATATGGATTTCTAATTCTTCCTTCTGCCACTGGTTCCCATCCTTACAAACACTTGATAATCTCTCTCATTTTCAGTGGTACTGTACTGGAAGCACTGTAAATCACCATTTCTTCTATCATGTTGAACAAGCAACAAAAGGAATCTCCACTTCCAGCTGAAAGGGAGAAGTGACTCACCTCAATCTGCTGAACGGCCTCTTCTCGCTGGCGGATTGCCTCCAGATCCTCCTCTGTGATTTCTGAGAGCAAGGCTTTGTCCTGGTTCTGGTTCTGCCACATGCCTTCTCCTCCATTAAAGATCTTCTCGTCATCACGGAGGTCAGAGAAGGGGGTCTTAGGGCTCTGCTGAGATGGGAGGATGGAAAGATAGAAAAGGATGTGTAAGTGTTGTCCAGTTTTACATAGTGTTCTTACGGGAAAATATAACATGAATGTAACAGATTTATATTATAATAACATATATTACAACCATATACGTTTATATAATATATATACAAATAATATAGAGTGTATAAACAATGGAGAAAAGGTGAAGATGAGTAAGTTCTATGAGAGGAAACACATTAAGTCTCGAAGGAAGTGTTAGGACCCAAAGCCAGATCTCCTGATCACCTTTGAGCCCCAGCATCCTACTTGAACTTTCCAGCAATTCTGACAGAACATAACATTTACGTGCATTAGAAAAATGACACATCCCCTTTGTTGGCTTTCCTGCAAATTCTTCTGGAATTAGATACTTGCTCAGGCAGACAGAAAGCCTATGCATTTGTCTTGGAGACTTTGTGATGCAGCTTGCAACATTCAACATAACAAACGATGCTATCTTGTGTATTTATGAGATATACTAAATACATGATATGAGATAAACTAAATACAGCTAAAATTAGGGGAAATCGTGAGAGTAATGTGACTGCAGAGTCATCAGTTTAAGCAGCACACAGGCTCATGGTCTGCCCTCTATTGAGTTGACCTGATTTTGCTGGCACATCGCATGCCATTTTCTAGGTAGTTAGAAGTTTATACTGCCTTAGGGAGCCGTGCTTGCATTCAGAACCTGATTTTAAGAGCCTGCTCATGATGCAGCTGCATCTATATTGCAGGTAGGGCGGAAGTCTAACAAGGTCTTCTCCTCCCAGCCTCTGGCTTCTGTGCCTGTAGAGATGTTAGGTTTGGTGTAGACTGGAGTCAGAATGAACTAACACAAGGATGGTTTGGAGAATCAGGAGGCTGAGCTTAATAGTCACTGCTGAAGACTCCAACCCTACGACTGCATGCGTATGTCACTTCAAACAATACACATGGTCCTTTAAACCGGCCCTGAGCTGCGCTTTGACTCCTAATCAAAAGTTACAACAAAAAAGCAATCCAAGTGATTCTGACACTCTGAAGAAAGAAGAAATGGCACTCACTACAGCACATTCTCGACCTGAATGTCCCCAAAGCCTTGGAAAGCTACAGGAGAAAACAAGCTGTTCTTCTCTATGAGTATGAACTACTCTGAAGCACAAACACTGGAGCTTTGCAATGAGTTGTACTTGAGAAATAACGGCCTTTGCTGTGGTTTTCAACTACATGATCTTAATGTCCTTTCCAACCCTAACTATTCTATGGTTCTATGATACGAAATGCTCTCCATTCCCACCCAGTGAATAGGAAGCAAGGCCATGGGACAGCTTGCTGGAAGGAGTGGAGAACTGAAAGGACTGGGAGGACCCCACTTGCAGCACTGTGTGCAGTTCTGGTGTCCTCAACATAAAAAGGACATGGAGCTGTTGGAACAAGTCCAGAGGAGGCCACGAGGGTGATCAGGGGACTGGAGCACCTCCTGTATGGAGCCAGGCTGAGAACACTGGGGCTGTTGAGCCTGGACAAGGGAAGCTGCGTGGAGATCTCAGAGCAGCTTCCAGCATGTGAAGGGGGCTACAGGGATGCTGCAGAGGTACTCTTCATCAGGGACTGTAGTGATAGGACAAGGGGTGATGGGTTCAAACTGAAATAGGGGAAGTTCAGGTTAGATATAAGGAAGAAGTTCTTTACTGTGAGGGTGCTGAGGCACTGGCACAGGGTGCCCAAATAAGTGGTGAATGCTCCGTCCCTGGCAGTGTTCAAGGCCAGGCTGGTCAAAGCCTTGGGTGAGATGGTTTAGCGTGAGGTGTCCCTGCCCAGGGCAGGGGTTTGGAACTGGGTGATCTTAAGGTCCTTTCCAACCCAAACCATTCTGTGATTCTATGACTCTATCACTTGAGTGGAAGTCACAGTAGAAAGACCAAATCACCATGGTAAGAATGAGAAGCCCCATCAAGCATACATGAGGGAGGCAAGGGAATGAGAGAAAAGAGTCACTTACAATGTGTTCTATTTCTTGCTTGTTTGCTTAGAGATCTGCCTTGGAGGAACTGTGAAGGCACAGAGAAAATGGGTAATATTTAACTCTTGAGATCACATTCAGACATTCCAGTTGGCCAGAGTTTGAAGGGTACCAAGCATCTGAAAACACTGATTTGACGCTTTAGATCTTCTTTGAGCCTCTAAAAAGTGCATCATTTCTGCATTTAGAAACTAAGGAACTTTTGCATTTGCCTCAACCTAGACCTTTGCTTTATGAACTTAATTCATTATTATCACCACCATCTAGTTGCAGACAGCAAACATCACACAATGCGATGAAAGAAGTGGGGTGATTGAAGAAGGAAAGAGTCACGCAGAAAATTGGCAGCAAAGAGTCAAGTATCTTTCACAAATACAAACAGAAGAATAAAATCTTTGACATTAATGTGTGCCTTTGGTTTATCCTCTGCTTCCCTGGGATCTGTTATCTGCAGAGAAGGGGTGTGTTACAGGAAGAAAATCATCATTTAAAATGAGGTTAAAAACTCATTTATACTTTAAAAGACACATTTTAATAGGTTTAAGATACTCTGGGGGTGTTTTATTCACTAATTATTACGTGCCTTGGACACTAACTTATCTGATAGAGTGGTTCAGTGCCAAAAGCATGACTTAATGGACTCAAGCAAAAAAAAAAACCCTTGGGGTGTTCTAATGCTTCATTTATAGTGACAGAGTTGTCCTCGCATCTTCACCAGTGAGATAACTAAGACATGCAGAGGCAGTCATATTGCACAATGCCAAGCAGGCTGGAAGAGCCCAAATATCTGTGCTTTGAAGGTGCAGGAAAACAGTGATCTAATGGAATTCTTGTACTACGGTCACAGCAAGGACACTCTGCCATGGATCTAAATGCCCATGAATGGACACTAAAAGCCACATTCTCTTATGCAGACATGCATTTCAGTGGAAGATAATAAATAAACATGTTTTCACAGGTTTCCTTTTCTGTTCTGATGTGGGAGCACAGGATAAACAGGAATAGAACCAGATTTGCAGCCCAGAAAGCCAACCGTATCCTGGGCTGCATCAAAAGGAGCATGACCAGCAGGTCGAAGGAGGTGCTCCTGCCCCTCTACTCTGCTCTTGTGAGACCTCACCTGGAGCACTGTGTGCAGTTCTGGTGTCCTCAACATAAAAAGGACATGGAACTGTTGGAACAAGTCCAGAGGAGGCCACGAGGATGATCAGGGGCTGGAGCACTTCCTATATGAAGACAGGCTGAGGAAGTTGGGGCTGTTCAGCCTGGAGAAGAGAAGCTGCGTGGAGACCTCAGAGCAGCTTCCAGTATCTGAAGGGGGCTGTAGGGATGCTGGGGAGGGACTCTTCATTAGGGACTGTAGTGATAGGACAAGGGGTAACGGGTTCAAACTGAAACAGGGGAAGTTTAGGCTGGATCTAAGGAGGAAATTCTTTCCTGTTAAGGTGCTGAGGCACTGGAATGGGTTGCCCAGGGAGGTTGTGAATGCTCCATCCCTGGCAGTGTTCAGGGCCAGCTTGGACGAGGCCTTGGGTGCCATGGTTTAGTGTGAGGTGCCCCTGCCCATGGCAGTGGGTTTGGAACTGGATGATCTTAAGGTCCTTTCCAACCCTAACTATTCTATGATTCTATAGTTAGGGTTAGAAAGGACCTTGAGATCATCTAGTTTCAACCCCTGTGTCACCTCATACTAGACCACGTCACCAAGACTTCATCCAGCACAGCAACCAAATCTTCTAACTATATTAATCCATATAATGCCACAGCTGTATCACAAATAGGCTTGATCTTGCCCGTGTCAGCTCTATTAGTCATCCCCAATTGCTGGTCCTGGTATCTGTAAATAACACGCCACCGCACATAATACAGATAGCGCAATGCAAGTGATACTGCTGTTGTCTCTTACAAAAGCCGGCTATTCATGTGTTTAAACAGATAATGGTCTAGACACAGATGTTTTTCTCTAAACAAAGTAGTGGCTTAAGTTAATTTCAGAGCTGCTGAAGGCAATTACCTGTTTGTATTCTTAATATCTTTAGAGAAAATCCAGCAGCTGCTGAATGAATGAGTAAATAAGGAAGCAACAGGATGCACTGGGGCTGAAATTGCATCCCAGACATAAGAATGGCCCCATACTAACATTAAATATAGAAACCATGACCTATTGGGGTATGCATGGTAGCTAGCTGTGCTAACAAATTAAAAGTGATTTTGTGTTTGTTGATGCTACAGAGACTTTCATTGCTGGGATACAGTGAACAAATCCTAGATTCAAAAGTGTAAATAAATCTAATGACTTTTAGTACTTCTGATTGAGAACTGCACATGGGTTGGTTTATCAGTGGTGTTCATTCCAAGTTGTGCTCATTGCCATGTCCGAAATAAGTGTGACCAGCAGGTGGAAGGAGGTGATCCTGCCCCTTTACTCTGCTCTCGTGAGACCCCACTTGCAGCACTGTGTGCAGTTCTGGTGTCCTCAAGATAAGAAGGACATGGAGCTGTTGGAACAAGTCCAGAGGAGGCCACGAGGGTGATCAGGGGCTGGAGCACCTCCTGTATGGAGACAGGCTGAGAAAGTTGGGGCTGTTCAGCCTGGAGAAGAGAAGCTGCGTGGAGACCTCAGAGCATCTTCCAGTGTCTGAAGCAGGCCTGCAAAGATGATGGAGAGGGACTCTTCATCAGAGACTGTAGTGACAGGACAAGGGGCGATGGGTTCAAACTGAAACAGGGAAAGTTCAGGTTGGATCTAAGGAGGAAGTTCTTCCCTGTGAGGGTGCTGAGGCACTGGCACAGGGTGCCCAGAGAATGCTCCATCCATGGCAGTGTTCGAGGCCAGGTTGGACAGAGCCTTGGGCAACACGGTCTAGTGTGAGGTGTCCCTGCCCATGGCTGGGGGGTTGGAACTGGATGATCTTAAGGTCCTTTCCAACCCAAATCATTCTGTGATTCTATGATTCTATGACAAAATATTGCATTTCTAGCAAGAAAAGATATGATGGAGGGCACTCATTGAGCCTCCGCTGAAAAAGCCCCGTTTGACAATGCACTGCAAGGGGCCATAACTCCCTGTAGAGTAATTTCCACATAACATTTGATTTAGTGCCCAATTTTCTGCCCTGTGTAATTTTGGTTTGGATTTCCTTTCATAAATTGTTAATTGGGTGTATTTGAAGTTGTTCTTTTGTTGAAATTTGCCTGTGGCAGTTTTGGTTTGTTTTTTTTCTCAAGCTGTAGAAAAAAAAATGACAGGTAATGAAAAGTTGAGTGTTATCCGATACGCTCAGTAGTTCCTCTAAAATTAAATCCTTAGGACTGAGGGTCATATTATGTTGTTATTCATCATATCTGAAAAATTATGGCCAAGCACAACATCTTTTCTGGTGGATAAAATCTATTCACTAGGATAAAATCGTTGCTGCTTACAACTACATTTTTTTATCAGATTTATTCTACCACTGGGGAGATGCTACGAGCAGCTGCTGATAGAAATAAGGTTTTATCTGGATAGTGACAACTTCTGCAGTATCTGCACTTTACCAGCAGTAAAGTCTTTGTATCAGAAGGTGCAGCAGGTCTGAAACCCCTTCAAAGATGACCCCCTCCCATCCCTGTGCCTGCCTCACTCTCCTTTTGTATATTAGAAGGGACAGAAGAGGAGCGTTTAACACATAGGGTTTCTTCTCCTTGTACACAGCAATATCACAAGTTTTACAACCCTTGTCACATAAAACCACCCAGCAAGGGACTGAAATGACCTCTCTTCTAGTTCCCATATGGTCTTGATTCTACCCAGAAGCAGAAATGTAGCATGAACCTACTCTAATATAACCTCAACCAGCCTTCATATTTCATCCTCTGAGAGTTAGGGTACTCCTGTAGCAGTGAGACGTGTACTGGTACCGTCTCAGTCCTGTAGCTCCCTTTTACATCTCTAACGATGCCATTTCTGATGGCTCATTACAAGATTGTTCCCTTATCAGAAATTAAGAGCATGAAATAATGACTGGAGATGGATGAGAAATTCCTCTCATTGCCACTGAAATATTTAGGGATTTCAAAGGAAAATTTATTTTCCACACCTCATCAAAACCTGAAGATGTAGAAAAAAATTATACCACAGAGAGAAAGAAGGAAACCGGCTCCTACACTTCCTCCAGCTCAGGTTACTTACAAATCACATCTTAAAGGTGCCCAATATCAGCTGTAATAAGATGGGCCTCTCACCATCTCTCCAACAAGAGCTGTGAAAGTTGATGTAAATAATAAGGATTCATTGGAGCTGGATTTACAGACTCTGTGCACCAGATGAATGACACACTACAGGGAGGAGAGGATGAAGGGCTGAGGAAGACGTTGACATACTTGTACTTTCAATTTCAGCTTGAAATCACCTTGAAAAGGAGGTTTTATTGAGATCAGTACCTGAAATTAGTCAATGTGGACTTGTTTATACACTATCTCCATCCACAGAATCATAGACTCACGCAATGGTTTGGGTTGGAAGGGACCTTAAAGCTCATCCAGTTCCAAGTCCTTGCCATGAGCAAGGACACCTTCCACTAGAGCAGCTTGCTCCAAGCCCCTGTGTCCAACCTGGCCTTGAACACTGCCAGTTATGGGGCATCCACAGCTTCTCTGGGCAATCTGTTCCAGTGCCTCAGCACCCTCATAGTGAAGGGCTTCTTCCTAATACCTAATCCAAATCTACCATCTACCCTGTGTCAGTTTAAAGCCATTCCCCCTTCAATCAAGAGTTGTATCCTGGAGAGGAGGGTTTCATTTCAACTGTGTGTGAAAACAGGAAGAGGATACTAATGCAGTATCTTAGGATGGACGTCACAGAGCTGTTTATATCATCAACATGCAAAAGGCGGGTCTCCTAGCTGGACTGAAAACCTACTTCTGGCGAATAAGAAGGAACACAAGTTCCTTCTTTTCTGACTACTTCTCACTCACATGCCCATTTCCAGCAGTTGGAGCTTTCCTCATCATCACCTGGCTGTAAGACCCTTGAGACTGCTTTTGACGTGCACGGCACAGCCCACAAGTTCATTGTTGCCTCCAAGTTTATATCAGCGCAGATAAAAGAAGTAATACTCACATGAGCTAATTATGTACTATATCCTGCAGGTTGTTCCAAGGAAACCTTCTGCCACTATGAAAATAGAGTATTTTAGAGGTCTTATGTGACTCAGTTAGTAAACCAAGGAAGCTTGTTGTTTGTTCTCCAATTTCCAGAAGTCTGCTGCACCTCTAGCAGGGATATGGCCAGCTCAAGCAGTCATCAACACACCTCCCACACCTCCCGCAAACTATCACATCTCCTTGGGTAACGTTTTGGCTCTGGCTTTCAAACCAAATGCAAATGCAGAGATGTTTATCTCTTGCTTTATAGTATGTATAGACATATAAAAAGCCAGGCTACACTTTATGGGGATATCCTATTTTCACAAGCATCCAGGCTCAGAGATTCGTGTTTTATTGGGTGTAGAATAACGAGGCTGGAGTACCTGCATTAAAGATCAATAAAATACTTTACATGGAATGCCACTGTGCAGAACACCGCTGTAGTTATGCTGCCTGCCTGTGCCTGACACATCTGTAATAGCACGTTGGCGTTGCAAGCCGTCCAGGACAAAGTTTGCCCTGCCTATCTACCATGTACGGCTAGGGTAAGAAGACAGATAAAAGGGATTAGGTGATCATTCTCAAACCACCATCCCAGAGCAACTAACCTTGCAGATTTAGAGCTGTGTCTAACCAAGCAAAAGCCCAAAGCAATTACAGGTAGAAAGGCCTCGGGCAGGCACCGAACAAGCAGACTGGGACTGCTAAATCTTTTAAAGGAGTGAAATAGTGATATTACTTTGTATTATCTTTCACACCGAAGATCGCAGCAGGGATTGGTAATGTGAGCTCTGTTAGCTTATGAGATGAGCTTCATGCAACGAGGGAAGGAGGACAACCACAAATTAACCATGGCTTGCTCTTCCTTTTCACTCAAACACGTGCACATTTAAAGCCACCATAATAACTTCAAAGTGGGGTATTTTCAATCCTTCTTGCGTGTATGAGTAACACAGGCAAATACAGAAACGGGTTCTGCATTTTCTTCCAGTTATGTAAATTTGATTACTCTGCACCAATGCAGCATGAGCAAAACCAGCATGGGGAAATCAGCATAAAGGGAAGGGTTTAAGTGTATTTTTATTTAGATTAACTAGAGTCTCTCATGTGTTTCTGTCTTCACTCTTGATCAAGTGGTTTCCTTTTGAATGATGTGAGCCTGAAATTGAGCCACAAAAAAAGCACTATTTCTACCTGCTTCTTGTTACAGAATCTGCAAGAAATTACTGATTTTAGGGGAAATGTAATAGCAGAAACAGATTTGCTGGGTTGCTTCTCAGCATTTATAAGTCAAATTGTTCAAGTCTGCAGTCATGAAGATGAAGAAAATCCATTTAGTCTCCTGGGGCTGGAAGAGACTCAGTAACAGAGTCCCTAGTTCATACCTCCTACTGTTTGCTTCTGCTTTATTCTTCCTTCAAGACTTTATTACTTCACCAAATTCATTCAGAGTAATCCTGACCTCATCACCCAGGGCTGCTCTCATTCTGAGTCGATCTTACTGTACTCAGGGTGACAGAATTAAATGACCTGTCTGTGGTAGATGAAGAAAAAGAAAATAAGCCAGGGGCCTGAGGTTTAGCTCTCAGATAACCAATGGGCTTTTAAGAAGCACAGCATATTTTCACCCCAAGGTGAAGACCAAATTTAGGAGGAATGCCCTTCCTACCAGGCTTAGAACTCCAGGCTAATGGAGATCATCAGTTTCTAGGGCAAACTTCACTTGATCATGAGGGCTACCTTTTGTCATACATTTTCACCCTGTGGAATTCTTACAGATGCTCCATAAGGGAAGGGGAAGGCAGATTGCCCTGTTACTATTTCCAGCCCTTCTCCTTTTTTTTTCCTCTTGATTTGGCAACTTTATCTGCCATGCAAATAGCTGGTCCCATGGTGATGTGAGTGAAATGAAACAGCAACAGTGAAGAGCGGTGTAAATTTCCCCTTCCTGTAATCTAACATCCTTTTCAAACCCATTTCATTGAATGACTTCAGTCTTATTACACGTGTCTGTATCTATCCTTCACAAAGCCAACTGCCTGTGCTATCAGAAGCTTCAGGTGGCATCTCTATACATGCAAAGCAAGCGGATAAAGGTTTCCCTTAATGAAGGAGAGCATTAACCAGTATTTTTATACTGTCACATCACATTCTTACTAGCCCTTTCATGGAATCACAGAACGGTTTGGGTTGGAAAGGACCTTAAGATCATCCAGTTCCAATACAATCCACTGCCCATCCAGTGCCATGGGCAGGGATGCCTCACACTAGACAATGTCGCCCAAGGCTTTGTCCAACCTGGACTGGAACACTGCCAGGGATGGAGCATTTACCGCTTCTTTGGACAACCCATTCCAGTGCCTCACCACCTTCACAGTAAAGAACTTCTTCCTTATCTCCAACCTGAACTTCCCCGTTTCAGTTTAAGCCCGTCACCCCTTGTCCTATCGCTACAGTTCCTGATGAAGAGTCCCTCTCCAGCATCCATTTCCTAGCTGTCTGAATTATATTATCATGATTCTCCATCTCTGCACTACTTTACTGCTGGCACCACGTTTTGGCTGCCGCTGCTGTCTGAGAGCTGTGCTTTTCTGTTGTCCCTGCATCCTGATGCTAGGCAGAAAACTCCCCTGCTTACAGCTCACCCAACATCTGAAGCACCCAACGTTGTGTAAATGGGCCACGCATGTGAGCACTCACAGACACATCACGACTGTCTAGAAAGGACCCTGTTGTCTCTGCCTCAACATATGTGCTGCACAGCTGGTGAGCAGGTTCCTGCTAGAAAGGCAAACGGGAAGGAGAATGAGAATGACTCACTTGCTAACACCTATCTAGTGCAAAGAAGAAGTGAGAAGTCTCTTTCTTGGATTCACATGGAGGCAGGAGCCAAATTCAGCTTGATTTCCTGCAGCAGAGACAACCCCTATCATGGGCGCAGTGCCACCCTGTAGTGTGGAGCAGTGGGAAATAAAAAGTATGTCTTTTACTTTCAAGAAATAGACTGATTTTGTATTTTGCCTTTAGCTTGTGGAGTGCTCAGCATGGGTGACTCCCACAGAACCTCCCTGGCATCAGTCTTCTAATCTCTTTTCATTACTGCCCCTTGGCAGGGTTTCAGGAGGTGCTCAGTGGCAAAGCAAATGTTGACAGCCTGGGACTGAGGAACGCTCTCATTTAGTGACTGCTCTACAAATCATAGCATCATAGAATAGTTAGGGTTGGAAAAGAGCTGAAGATCATCCAGTTTCAGCCCCACTGCCATGGGCAGGGACACCTTGCACTAAACATGTCTCCCAAGACCCCCTGCACTGTCTGCATGTAGAACACTTCACCTCCTGCCCAAAAGTGTGATCCCAAATTAGAAACAAAAAACAGAGGCAGCTTTTCAGCACCCATCTGGGGAAGCTTCAATGACCCTTGGCAGGGTAAGGTGATGGGGATGGGGAAACAAGACCAGGTCCCTGCCTCCTTGTGAGATTGGGGTTCACCTTTGTTGGAGAGGAGAAAACTGGGGGTTGAGCTTTGGGCAGCAGGATAGGGCAACATCTATTCACCTCACCAAACCTTCTGGCACCAGGCACAGAAGAGCCCCATCTAGAATATATGTACAATGAAAACAGCAACAGAAATGACAAGCTCTGCACTAGGGAACAGCAAGGCCTATGCAAGAAAACATAACCTATATTCACTTATAAGCTTTTCTCAGCAGCCTTCTGTTATCCACTGGTTTTCAATATAAGGCATCAAGATATAAAGGGTCTGTCTTCTATCACAAAGGATGCTCGGACCTTTGGTCCAGTTCCCAGCAAATGTTTTTAGCACTAACTCAGAACAAAACAGGGAGGGTATCACAGGTTGGTCACCTGAAAACATAAAGTTGGAGTGATTTACCCAAAACCATCAAGCAAAAGAGTCAGAACCAGGCAGAGTCCACGTGAGCACCCATGTGGCACCTCCACCTGAGAAAGCAATCTCTCAATGGAGAAAATCAAGTTAGTGGAGTCTAGGGCAGGATTTGACCCACTCAAAAGAGCCATTCCAAGCAAATGTGAAGCCAGCAGCACATACATCATGGCATGCTGTCAGCAGGGAAACCAAACAGATCAAAAGCAGAAGCTGGGTCTTTGACAGCCCCTTCATATATGAGCAGCAGCGAGTGAGGAGGAGGGAACAGAAGTTCATGCTTCTCATTGCCATGTAAACCACTTCTTCTTAATTCATCTGTAAATTAGCCATAATAAAGCTTATTGATTCAAGTCTGGTTGCACGTGGCTGCTTATGAGGTATTACACTAACACTATACACAAGCTTTTAGTTGCTTCTCTTCAGGACACTTTTGGGTTTAATTAAAATACAAACAAAGGTAATTAAAATGTCAAAAGATCCAAAATTACAGAAACCTACAATGAAGCAAGAGACACCGAGTATACTGAAAATGTGATATAGGGCTGTTCAGAAGCACTGTGATATAACACGCTGCCATGGATCGGTGGCATCATCTGTGGTCAGCCTCTGGTGAACTGACTCCCCATGGCCAGACAGCATGGAAAGGGCTCACCTGGCTTCTCTTTCCAACAGATTCACTGAAAACCTTCTATTTCTATAGAGATCCAATTAGAATGAGCTTTTTGACCAAAACTGAGCAGAACTGAAATATCATGAGCATCTAAAATAACATTTAGGAACACAAAGATGCAATGGAAGATGGATGAGGAAGTCATCATTAACAAATTAATCCAGTCAATTAAACGACTAGAGAATTATGGTGGGCTACTACCAAAACCAGGCAGTATTGAAGATAGGGTCCCTTTTTTGTATTATTTAACAAAGGACAAATCCATGCATCCCCACATGTAGTTTATGTGAAAGCCCCTTATCCCACATCAGTTATACATGCAGGTGACCTTAAAAACAGGTAGATGGATATTATTGCTAGAGACAGGCTTGGGAACAATCGCAACCCCATCCTGTTAGGAAAGCCATGAAGACAATCTCAACACAGCTTGAGTGGGTTGCGTTTTCAGCTAGCTCAGCTGCATCTGGAAGGGCACATCTGCCTGTGCTTATTACAGAGGTTCTGCTGTTCCTCTTGGGTCAAGAAAACAACCAAGGCCAAGGAAGCACAGTCTTTATGAGCTTTTCCTTAAACTTAACAAACAAAATAGGGCTTTAGCAAGACCAGCAGGTTGGTTTTTTTCCCATGTTACAGTTTCTCTGTGCTGCAATCAAATATTGCTAAGAGTGCAAGTGACTTCATCTCTTTTATGTGATATACCTGCTTGAGTTAACAAGGGGTATGCTGAAAGTGTGTAATGTAACGAGCAAATTGAGCACATTCATAGAATCATATCACAGAATGGTTTGTATTGGAAGGGACCCTAAAGCTCATCCAGTTCCAACCCCTGCCACGGGCAGCGACACCTTCCACTAGAGCAGCTTGCTCCAAGCCCCTGTGTCCAAGCTGGCCTTGAACACTGCCAGGGATGGGGCAGCCACAGCTTCTCTGGGCACCCTGTGCCAGTGCCTCAGCACCCTCACAGGGAAGAGCTTCTGCCTAAGAGCTCATCTCAGTCTCCCCTCTGGCAGGTTAAAGCCATTCCCCTTGGCCTGTCCCTCCATCCCTTGTCCAAAGCCCCTCTCCAGGTTTCCTGTACCCCCTTTAGGCACTGGAGCTGCTCTAAGGTCTCCCTTTAAGGAGCCTTCTCTTGTCCAGGCTGAACCAGTCCAGCTCTCTCAGCCTGGCTCAGAGCATCTTCATGACCTTTGTGCTCCAACAGCTCCCTGTCCTTCTAATGTTGGGGGTTCCAGAGCTGAATTCCTTTATTATCTCCAATTGGTAATGCTATGAGAAACGCAAGGAAGGTGGAAATCACCGTATGACTCTAGTGCTGTATGCTGAGGAGTATAATTATGGCCAAGCATTGCATAGCAGAGTCAGACAGGGACTTCTGCAACCAAAAGGTCTGTGGCGTTTGTTCCTAAAGAGATATACTCCATGAAATAGAGATCACATTTTCAACTAAATTGGTGCATTGGCTGCTGCCCCTCTAAGAGTCCTCCCTTTGAAGGCCACAAACATCAGTCACAACTTCTGACAGTGGCCATTCCTCCTACCTATACTAGATACATCCATAAAGGAGAGCATGTGTCTGGTTCTTCCTCCTGACCAGCCTTAATCCCTGTCTAACATAGCCTAATCTTAAGGTTATTAAGGTAAATAACCTTAAGAAATAGGTGCAACTAAAGGGAATTAAATGTTCGCATTGATTTCTGTGTGTCGTTACAGCAAGGAGCAGCATGGGTTGGAGGACACTCTTTTACTGGAAATACATAACAATGAGTCAACCTCCTTTGGAGGATGTGAGCTTCAATCTCAAGGAAAATGAAGAGTGACAACTTGAACTGCAAGCTAAATGAAGTCAGGATATTTACTGCTTTAAAGCAAAACACAAGGACAGCAGCAAGAGAACTGTATTCTTCCTGAAGAACAGTGATACAGTTGTTACAGAACTAGACAATATCTCAAGAGAGATAAAACTAAAGATATTGGGTAAATTTAGGCACAAATGCATATTTGTGACTGAAACACCTGCAGAGGACAATAATGCAAGTGGGAAGTGTAAACACTGCTAAATGGGACAGAACCTTGTTTCTCAAATAGTTTATCCAGGGAGAAGCGAATGGGAAGAATTTGCCAGTTTGCTAAATAATTCTATATGAGGCCAAGATGAAGTAAATTTAACCTTTCAAAGAGTGATAAGAAATAGGAAGGGCCAGCAAGGAAAGCAATGCAGACTGGTTTTATTATCCTCATGTGCTCCACGCTGCCTCTGTGATATATGTTTACAGGGATGCTAACCTTTCTTGAGCTCAAGCATTCAGTCCCATACCACACGATTAGCATGCGGGTTTGATGAAGGCTTTCATGAGGATTGAAAAGCCACCTAAAATGTTTGCAAAATAAAACATTCAGGGAAAGGATTAAAATGAAAAATGTTGAAAGGTTTCCAGCTCAGCGCCTCCAGAACGTGACATGGGACAAAACTGTCCCAAATCTGCCCATTTTTCCAGTTAGCATCAGGACAATGTCTTCATTGTGTCATAAGCAGGAGAAGCCACAGATTAACATTCAGATAATTCCTACCACCCATTTTTATTGCACTATTATTATTCTTTATTTTACTTCTGTTTAAACTGTGCTATTGACTTTCCAAACTGATGGGGCATTAACCATCCACACAACCGTTCTTTATTAGCTTTAGCATTTAACTCGCAGGTTTCTTCCCTAACACCAGCCCATTCTGACTCCTATAATTTACCTTGGTGAATAATTCACCAGGTCTTCATTTGTATTTTCACCTTGAAAGTATTTATAGACTGTAATCATCTCCCTATTGATACTTTTGTGCAGCCTACTTAATTTAGCTCCCTCATTTTCTCATCAGATGTTTATAGACTACATACCTCGTGTTATTTTACTTGCCTTGTTTGCATTCTTTTCTATTCTCTCTGTATTTACCAATCGCAGAATCACAGGATGATTTGGGTTGGAAAGGACCTAAAGATCATCCAGTTCCAATCCCCTGCCATGGGCAGAGACACCTCACACTAGACCATGTCACCCAAGGCTCTGTCCAACCTGGCTTTGAACACTGCCAGGGATGGAGCATTCACCACTTCTTTGGGCAACCTGTTCCAGTGCCTCACCAATATACCAATACCCTTCCCAAGACATAAACTCCAAGACTTCATTGCTTGTGCCATAAAACACATTTCTCTTGGAAACCCCCAAACCCAGGAGATATTCTAACACACGTTAACATCTACTCTGAAACCTGCTGTATGGAGACTCCGCTTGGCTGGCTGGGACGTTGCCTTCAGGTAGTTTTCTTAACTCTTTGACCTAGTCTCAAAGGACTTGTATCTGGAACTTTTCCATTCCTGCAGTAATAAAGGAGCAATAGAAATGAACTGATTCTGAAAGGCTGGGATATTCTCACTGAATTAAAATCATATTTCACTCCCCCAGAATAGACCTCTGGCTCCAAAACCACAATGGAATAGTATCCTCTCAGTAGAAAGATGACAGCTTTAGATTCACAGAATCATAGAATAGCTTGGGTTGGAAAGGACCTTAAGATCATCCAGTTCCAGCCCCCTGCCATGGGCAGGGACAACTCACACTAAACCATGTCACCCAAGGCTCTCTCCAACCTGGACTTGAACACGGCCAGGAACGGAGTATTCACAACTTCCCTGGGCAACCCATTCCAGTGCCTCACCACCCTTACAGTAAAGAACTTCTTCCTTATATCCAATCTAAACTTCCCCTGTTTCAGTTTTAACCCGTTACCCCCTGTCCTGTCACTACAGTCCCTAATGAAGAGTCCCTCCCCAGCATCCCTATAGGACCCCTTCAGATACTGGAAGGCTGCTATGAGGTCTCCACGCAGCCTTCTCTTCTCCAGGCTGAACAGCCCCAACTTCCTCAGCCTGTCTTCATACAGGAGGTGCTCCAGTCCCCTGATCATCCTCGTGGCCTCCTCTGGACTTGTTCCAACAGTTCCATGTCCTTTTTATGTTGAGGACACCAGAACTGCACACAATGCTCCAGGTGAGGTCTCACGAGAGCAGAGTAGAGGGGCAGGATCACCTCCTTCGACCTGCTGGTCACGCTCCTTTTGATGTAGCCCAGGGTATGGCTGGCTTTCTGGGCTGTGAGTCCACACTGAAGCCAGCTCATGTTCAGTTTCTCATTGACCAACACCCCCAAGTCCTTCTCCACAGGGCTGCTCTGAATCTCTTCTCTACCCAACCCATAGCTGTGCCTCGGATCGCTATTCTTTTGAACCTTTTGATTACACCTCAATGCATTATGAAATAACTACTTAATATTCAAAATGACCACTTTTTTACTCACTGTTTTTGCAAATCAGGACCTAAGGACTCAGGAATGAGCTGCTCCAGGTCATACAGCACACGCGTGCATGCAGAAATGCACACTATTTTGTAGTGTATAATGTATTGTTCCTCAGTGCTCCTTTGTGTCTGTGGAGGACAAGGTTTTTATCACACAACCTAAGGCTTTGTACTGCACAGGATGCTCCTCCTTAACAAATACAGGTCTCTGTGCATGGCTTCAAGAATAAATCCATTGACACTGACCCCTCTCTCTGTCCAAGGAGCCATGAATGTTTGTGGGACAAAGGGACCACAGTGAATCACAGTGAACGAGAACCACTCTTTTGCTCCTTGTCTACTCAAAACAGTGAAGAGAGCTTCTTCAGTGAGTAATTCAACCTCATGAAGTTATGCCCTTACTTTGTTTGACTTTTCCCCACTGACCCTCTCAAGAGCTTTAAACCGCTAACAGAGCCAAAGAGCTATATGTTGCTAACCTAAAGTTAGAAGTCACTTGGCTCTGTCAGATATCAAGTGTACATTCACAGGAACAAGGATAAATTAGGCAGATGCTGGTTCAGGACACTAATCTGAGGTGTGTGCATGGTAGATATCTTCATCTGAATTCACTGAACTGACAGAAACCTACCTCTCCAAGCTTCCCATCCTCAAACTGGAAACACTGACCTCCAAGCTCCTTATTAAGGCTCCCATTATATTCAGTGAAGACTGGGTCAATAAAGTCAATGGAGATAAGAGCCCTATTCTCAAAATTAGAAAGACTGACAGCTACTTAACATGAGATTGCGTCAGAGACTATAAAGGGAGTCTTGAATGTTGGGATCAGAAGTAGAGAACTACACTTCACATGTGCACATGTGGCCAATAATATGGAAAACAATAATAATCATAATCATAATAATAAACCCCAAACACACAACCCCCCCCAGAATAGTTTTAATTTTTTCCTATAGAACAATCTATCCTACTTAGCTCGGATAAATACATGAAGATGTGTCTATTTCAGCTCACTGTAGAATGAGTCTTGTTGCCCTCAGAGGTAGAAAACTACACTGTGGAATAATGAACAGAGATTCTTTTGGCATGCACTGTACTCACTAGATTTATCTGGTGCTGGATGAAGACAGTGAGACAAGACAGATGTGCGGTGGTCCCTAGAACCTGTCTGATTACCTCTTCATTAAGGAATCCTGTCTTCTCCCACATAGAATAGTTTAGGATGGAAAGGACCTTAAGATCATCCAGTTCCAATCCCCTGCCATGGGCAGGGACACCTCACACTAGACCATGGCACATCTGGGAGTAGAAAACATGTTTGTAATTATCTGGTCAGCATAACCAAGAAGTGACACCACTGTTTAATGACGCTTGTCTCTGTTTCACACAGAACGACCTTCTACCTCACCATACAAGAAGCTAAACCATGTGAAACACTAGATCTCTTTTGCCAGGTTTTCTCCAGCTGGTGAGATCTAGAGTAAACCAGCATCTCCCTCGCAGACCAGGTCCTCAATAGACTTAATAATACCATAAAGATATGATCTAAGGTATATATTCACACTAAATGAGATCACACTGCATCAAAACTTTGATAGATGCCTCTGCTATTTGCTTATCCTCCAGGAGCAATGACCCGAACATTAGCATGTCTAGTAAATCGTCCTAATGTGTGGTGAAAGCGGACTAATGGATACAGTAATTGATTGTTTGATGGATAGCTGGGGAGCCCTTTGATTATGAGTTTTTGCTACGGTCCAAGACATTTTCATTCTTCAGTTAACCCAGAGCTGATTGCTCACATGAATTATCTCATTCTATGCCTGAAAATATCATTCTCTTAATAAATACATCATTAGAAACAAACCAGTGGTGGGGAGAGAGGAGAAAGCAGATGCTCAGTGTTGTGTCTTTCGAAGACGTAATAGAGTCTATTGACACAGAGTTTGTCCATGAAGTGTGCTCAGGTTGGACAAGAGGTCTTTGCTTCTCCAAGATTTAGTGCTCAGAAAAATACAAGAGGCAGAAAGAAGCCTGAAGATCAATTTAAATAAATCAAAGGAGGCTCTATATGTACTGCAGTGAGGAAACCACTCTGTTGGCTTCCTCATCTATTCCATCTTCCTCTCTCCTAGGCTCCAGACTGAGTTTTCATGTTACAACAAGAAGGAACCCTGATGATGAAAACAAGTATCAGCAAGAATTATAATTCTAATTGTAATTATATTTATGAGTTATGATTCCTAGGACTTAGCTGCTGATGGTTGAATTTTATCCTCGTGAAGCGTATGGCAAAATTCGTATGGATATCAATGGGGTCTTTTTTGATCATAGCATCATAGAATGGTTTGGGTTGGAAAGGACCTTCAGATCATCCAGTTCCAACCCTCTGCCATGCGCAGGGACACCTCATACTAGACCATGTCGCCCAAGGCTCTGTCCAACCTAACCTTGAAGACTGCCAGGGATGGAGCACTTACCACGTCTCTGGGCAACCCATTCCAGCACCTCAGCACCCTCACACTAAAGAATTTCTTCCTTATATCCATCCTGAACTTTATCCCTGTTTAAGTTTGGACCATCACCCCTTGAACCAATCACCACTATAATCCCTGATCCTCAATCGGCCTATGATGACTTCTCAAAAGTTATTTACCACCTCTACTTAGCTTTATGATATTTAACTATTTATTGAAAACACCTATTTAATTTCACCTCCTTAATTTTAACATGACATACAACTGTACTTTTTCAGTTATGAAGGTTGTTATTCTTCTCTCCTAAAAGGCTACCCTGTTCTCCTAAAGGACACTGTAGAAACCAGGCAGAAACAGATACTGATTTACAACTGAAACGCACAATCCCCTACCAACCCAAGTTCATATCCCTTAAAATTTCCCAATATGAAGAGACTGATATTTGCATAGAACATTCTGGACCTCCCCAGGCTCCACTGAGGAGAGGAACTTCATCACCTAAGCTTGAGTCAGAAGTAGTTTGCTACAACATACAAAGGAGTCAGTGCATGAGCTAATCCAGATTTGCTTCAGTGCCACACACTTAATACGCTCAAAACTGCTGCAGTTTTTAGATGTTTCATGGAAAAACTGTTGATGAGCAAAATACATAATACCCCTATTACTCTCCATCCCGTGTACGTCCCCTGGGCATTGAGACAGTCTTATCCTGTTTTCCTAGCTGTTCCTCAAGCTTATTTGTATTGTTAGCCTAGCAATAGGAATCACTACTGCAAGATATGAGTATGGCTATGGGCAGAATTGCAACTGATCATATCTCATACTATGAAAGGGGTACATATGTCAAAGATATGGCTTAATGCTCTTCAATTCTTTGCCAAAACTTCTACAGGGGAGGGTGGCATGAGCAAAAGATGGGGAGAAAGACAAACAGTGACAGAGGAAGAGGGACAACTAATGAAGAAGCAAGAGTGAATGAAGAACAAAGAAGATGCTCTGAAAGGTGGTAGAGTAGGGCAAAGAGGAAACAATAAATGGACGTGAATTAAAAGGAAGCCAGAGGCAGATCCAGGGTGCTTCTAAAATGAACAGATCTCTCACTCAGGTAAGACAAAGTCTGGGATAGGATCACCTGCAGGTCTTCCTCACATGGAATGAAGCAAAGATAGGAGAAAGAAGGCAGGGAATCTTTTCAAAACCAGTATAGCATTAAAGAAGCCTATGCATTACTGCTGTTGCTCCATAGTTACCATATGCAAGTCAACTGCTGGGGACTGAAGCCCACAGTGGTTGAGCAACAAATCTCATTTATAGACAGAAATCTCTGTCTTCTCCCAGAGAAGTATTTGCCACTGATTTCTGAAGATATAACAACAGCCTGGCAACCTTCTGGACAGGGAACTTTCTTGCCACAGGGAACCACTATTAATAGAGATTAAAACATGGGCAAAGGAAAACATAGGAAAAAGCCTCTTTCCTGATAAATACAAAACTCTACTGATCTGAGATTAGACTGAGCAAGGAAATTGCTGGCACAGTTAATGTTGGACATCTATTTTTCATACCAACTTGTGGAAGGTGACTGAGTCCATAATATCACTGCATATTTTATCATAACCATCAGGCTTCACACTGACTTTCCCCATGGAAAGCACTCTACGAATCACTGACACTGCCTGCTGAGCGAGGCGACACTTTCCGTCACTAAAGAAGCATTGATCTGGCTCAGCGTTTTGAAGTCCCTGATGGGTTTACATTACCTTTCTGTTAGTCTTTCTTTTCCTTCCACCACACATGCTTTTGCCCCTCCTGCTGCTCTGCTCAAACACAGCTGTGCTAATATGCCAAAGTCACCTACCTAATCCTTTTTCATCTATTTCTGGGTCTCATTTGGGAAACAGAAAGGGATAAGACTGCTATGATCCTAACTAAAAGACAAGCCCTTGAGATATGTCCTGGGCCAGTCTCCCAGGGATGTTGACACACGCTTTAGTTTTGTAGGAAACTACATTTGGTTGAGTTTTACTTTTGGATCCAAAATCCCAGGAGTTTTTCCAAGAGAACCCATGTTAGTTCATGGACACTTATCCTGGATAAGTGTCATCATTGTAAACTCCATCCTGCTAACCAAAACACATCCATTAGATTGTAGTGATGATGGTGGTATTCTTCTCCTCCAATCTCACCCTGTCATGCAGTGGTAGTGCTCAATCCAGCACACTGAGCAATGGGAGCCCTTCCACTTTGACTTATTTTAACTGTACCTGGTAGGTCTCATGAGTAATGTACCTACACAAAGAGATCTCATAAAACGTACAGGAACATAAATTTTGACTAAAGAAGTGATGAATAAAATGCAGAGCAGCATCCTCAGATTTTGGGCAAAGAATCTATAATCACTCACTGGTGTTTGCACAACATGTCAGGCTCTGTCAGGAAGAAGGGTTATAAATAAGTGTAGGGTAGATACTTTAATAATGCTATTTCATATACATGCAATAATGAACTTTAATTCTTTCTTTGCATTTCTTTCTTCTTCTACTGTAGCAGATGAGTCAAGCCCAGATGTGTAATGAAACTGATACTGGCATCACAGCATTTTCTTTAGAGGTAGTTGAAAGAGCTCTGTTGATCAGCTGCCAAATAATTTCTTCTCCTGTGGGGTTTCCTTCATGCATCTCACCCAGGATTTCATTCACCCACATATGGTGCAAGTGAATCATAGTGCAAGGAATATTCCTGACGGAAAAGACTTTGCAGACAAGTGGTCTTCTCACATCACTTGTCCTGAAATGAAGCCAAAGTCATCTTCATCATACTCAGCGGAACAACCTGCCAAGAGGAACCAGTTGCCATGGTATATAAGCAAATTCATGTATAACTTTGCATTAAGCAACTATGAAAGCTAATTTAGAGCTTATTGGTAACCTTATCATCAAATATTTGCACCGGGGAATGAGGAGAATGATTTGTTTCCTGCTGCGATACTGAGAATTAAGAGAAGGTATCAAAAAGAAAGCTCCGGGATACTAAATGTTATGATGTTGGATAAATAGGAAACACCTCTCTCATTCCTTGGCTCTTTAGTAGAAACTCAAGGAAATGAATAGATCAATGTGGCACGTTACCCATCCTGCAAAATGCCTTCCTGTTAGTGTCTACAATGACTACAGGGCTTTCATGAAGAAGAAATTAATCCTGATTCATATTAGATGAATTTTACTGAAATATATTCACCCTTCCTTCCATTTTTCCTGCTCTGTAAGCAAGGCCAACGACAACACAACCCTACTGAAAACAACAGGATATATTCCTTAATCCCTGCACCAGGATCCCATGCCTAACACCCCAAACTTAAACAGTGGATAAATAAAGCCATAAAACATATAAATGCTACAGACTCCTCATATGTCAAAATTCCTTGTATTCGACAGCTACTTCACCTACTCCTTTTTGCACACACCTCCAGACCCACAAACCTCAATTTCCTTCTGAGAATCATGAAAAAAGCCCAAAACAAATGAGCAAACAAACCCCCAAGACATAACAAAGCAGATAGATAATCCATGGCATGGGTTACTCTGGGAGCAAACACTTGGTGGCTATGACAATGACAAAGGCAAACTGTGTTGCATGACCTACAGTCTCCATCCTACCTCTACCACTTCTTTAAGCAGCCAGTGCCAGTGCCTCACCACCCTCACAGTAAAGAACTTCTGCCTTATATCTAACCTGAACTTCCCCTGTTTTAAGTTTAAAGCCTACAACCTCTTTAAACCTCCTTTTCCTTTGGTGGACAGTTTTGATTCTGTAATGCTCTTCAGGCCATTATTGCTGGGAGAGGAAGAAGCACCATTGGCAAGCTGTGATTCAAGAGAGAAGAGGAGAGTCAAGAAGGCAAAGGGTGATTAAAGAGATTTTGGGTAAACTCAAGTCTCTACAAGGGCACAATGCCTGCAGGAAAAAGCAGTGCTAGGAGGAGGAAACAGGTTTTATAATGCTGGATATCATCAAGCTCAAAATGAAAAGCATCTCAAAGTAAGCAGGACTGGGGTAGGACAAGAACACAAATGATGTCCCCATATGCGCCTCTGTAAAACAAGAGGTCGGAGGGACAAAACAAAGAAAAAAGATGCATATCCCAAAAAAACACCATTTTTAGACCAAAAAAAAAAAAAAAAAGTGGACCTCTTTAAATAAGTTAATTTTTCTCATCCACTTTTCTGCAAAACCTTCCCTTATGCCCCACTTTTTCCCAGGCTGACATTATCTGGCAGCTGTGACCAGGTTGGTGTTCAAGAAGTGAACACTACAGGCTGAGAAAGATGGGACTGTTCAGCCTGGAGAAGAGAAGCTGCGTGGAGACCTCAGAGCAGCTTCCAGTGTCTGAAGGGGGCTACAAGGATGCTGCAGATGGACTCTTCATTAGGGACTGGAGTGACAGGACAAGGGGTGATGGGTTCAAACTGAAACAGGGGAAGTTCAGGTTGGATGTAAGGAAGAAGTTCTTTACTGTGAGGGTGCTGAGGTGCTGGCACAGGCTGCCCAAAGAAGTGGTGAATGCTCCATCCCTGGCAGTGTTCAAGGCCAGGCTGGACAGAGCCTTGGGTGACATGGCCTAGTGTGAGATGTCCCTGCCCATGGCAGGGGGCTGGAACTGGATGATCTTAAGGTCCTTTCCAATCCAAACCATTCTTTGGTTCTATGACCATCACCTGTACTCACACAGATGAGTTGAGGTTTCTTGTTAAAATTATTTTGAACCTCTTAAACTCACAGGTAGCAGGTTAGTACCACTCTTCGCACTGGTGATACATGACCACTCTTCCCTCTCCCACGTGTTACATGCACAGCCATGGCCCTGACAGACCCCAGTGGGGCTTAAGCAAGATGCCCTGGACAACTCCCACCTTGGGGATGTCAAGATGATATAAACTAGGAAAAGGGAGAAGTGCACAGCCCTGTGATGAGCTGTGATGAGCACAGATGAGCACCAGAGTAGCTGAGACTAAACTCCCTGATGCTTCCCAGAAGAGGTGACCTACACCTGAAGTTCCTCCTCCTGAGGAATCTGAGATATTACATATGTATGCACACAAATGCATCAATATTATGCTTATTTCAGCTCCATTTAGTAGAGTTGATATAAGTTGATATTCTGCAATAAGGTATAATAAATTTCAACTCTTTTTAATGCACGTTTTACCTAGTACAAAGTGGGAACATGTAGCAGGCAGTTACTGCATTTTTCCACCATCTAGTAAACAGAGACTCTTCAACAGATGCATAAAATACCCAATTTCACCCCAACTCTGTATGGATTTTATCCTCATCTCAATGGTATTCATTGACAACAAGCATCAATGGTTCATCAAGCATTTTCCACCACTGTTCTCATCTGAAAGCTCTAAAACCTGATTAAACAAGTCCTGTGCCAGCAGATGGCACCCTGAAGTGTGCAGCATCTTCCCTGGCCCTATCCCCAGCACCTGCTGAAAAAGGCTTTTTTCCCTGCTCCTGGATCTTCTGTGGTGTTTTGAATCATGATTGAATAGAGGGGTCAATGAAGCAGCTCATACCATAGGGCCATCAAACTCCCCGGTCCTCAGCTTCCAGAAGAGGTCAGTATGTCCTGCTGCACACCACAGCCAGATTCCCACTCTCTTCCCTTAAATCATCAATCCAATAGAAAACTATTGGGCACAGAAAGGGAGTAAACACTATCCTCACTCACCAGAAACCATTTCTGCCTGCAAGCAGATCCTTCAATTGCTTTTTGGTGGGGTTTTTCACAGCAATCATCTGGACTTCTCATCATGTCACTACTGAGCTCTTTATACGCATGTGCCCCCATATAGAAAATAAAAGGAGGAAGAAGGGGAAGGGAAGGAGACACAGTATCTCAAGCGAGACGGGACCCATCTATGTCCATCTTCCATTTTATTCCCATCTATGGGCACATACTGGATGGTGGAGAGGGACTTCATCAGGGACTGTAGTAGTAGGACAAGGGGTGATGGGTTCAAACTGAAACAGGGGAAGTTCAGGTTGGAGATAAGGGAGAAGTTCTTTACTGTGAGGGTGCTGAGGCACTGGAATGGGTTGCCCAGAGAAGCTGTGAATGCTCCATCCCTGGCAGTGTTCAAGGCCAGGTTGGACAGAGCCTTGGGTGTCATGGTCTAGTGTAAGGCACCCCTGCCCATGGCAGGCAGTTGGAACTGGATGATCCTAAGGTCCTTTCCAACCCAAACCATTCTATGATTCTTTGATTCCACATCCTGGGAATTTTCACCAGGGTCTGCCCATGGCACATGATGTGAACCATCATCTGCCTTCAGAACTGGGACAGTCAGACATAGCTGAAGAAGTCTCTTGAAGTTAAAGGAATTATTTGCTATGCAGGCAAACTGAGAAGTTTGTGAGAGTTCTAAAGAAGAGCTGCTATCTATGTTTAAATAAATGGAAACACATTGATTTTATTTATCACACAGACTATCGCTAGCATCTCCAAAATAACTACTTGAAACATCTGCAGCACATACCTTATCTTACAGAGCCTGGTGTCCTTTATAAAGAAACTATATATACATTACCTCTCTGATATATATCCAGCTTTATGATTTCACTCCAAAGCATCCTGGGCTAATATTTAAAGTGAAGATGAAACTACATGAGAAACTAAAACATCAGTGGAAGTTTAGTTTTGGGAAAGAACATGAACTTGGATTACAGTTTTCAGCTGGGCACCAGAACTAAGGGACAGAATAGAGAATCCAAATTCTAAACCTAGCCCTGACTCTCCTTGTGTTTGCAGTAAATCAGGAATAATTGGGGTCAGTTGAAAGAGTCTGCGACAGTGAATCTGTCTTACCATGCTGGGTCGATTTGGGGGCTGGTGTGTGAACTAGCTGGAACATCACATGGCATTTCAGGGATGATACACAGTATGAGGGCAGTAATAGCAGTGCCGTCTACATAAGACTGAAAGGGGTTGAATACTCTTGAATCATATGATGGATATAACACTGAAACCCTGAAAACAAACCAAATGGAGACACAGAAGGGTCACTAAATGCTACTTTTGCCTTCACCCTGGTGAAGCAAGAGTTAACCTATCTCCCTGGGAAAACACCATTGCTGTTCACATTTAATCGTGTGATAAATGCAGCCATCAAAGTGGGTTTAGAAGAATACAATTTCCTTCCTTTCAATAATCCATCTCCACAGGGGGGTTTAAATGTATTAAATAACACTGCACTCACTTTGGAGCAAGGTGACACACTCGGTAAGGTTTCACATTTGTTTCTCCATTTACTGCATGATCTTTGCCAGGGCAAAAGTGAATTTAGACTCTTGCAATGCAACTTCTGCAAGGTGGGGCTGAAGAGGGGGGAAGTGGATGAGGTTGTACGAGCATCCCCATCACGCCAGCAGAAACTACCTCCACTTACAGTGGGCAAAAGCACTCACTGTTATCATCAGGCTCCTGCACAGGAAAAACAAAAGGAATATATAGGGGGAAAAAAGCCCATAAGGAAAAAATTCAATCTTGAAAACACAAGCAGAGGTTCACTTTTTATAACTATACTATTGCCATCGCAGCCACACACGTCCTGCAGACCCAGCCTATGGTTCATCAGCTCTGGGATCTTGCCCTGCATTTGCTCTCCTCTTACACTGCTGTCAGTACAGATCTGACAGTGCTGCCGAAGGTGACACTTGCTGCCCAGAAAAGCTGCATTAAAGGACAAAGCTCTCTGACCAAGGTGAGTATCCATCCAACTGACCACACCTGGCACTATATCCACTAATATCAACATTTATATTAATGGCTCTATTGACATTCATATTAATCATTATATTTATTATAGCAATATTTGTAGTTATAATCTATATATCTATATATCTATATGCATAACTACACCTATATCTATGTATCTACATAACCATATTTATATCTGTATCTATAGCTATACCTATATCTATATCTATGTATATTTCTACAGATATACAAGTAGATCTACAGACATACACATCCCACGTTGGCAGTACTGACAGTGATGCACTGCCACACTCGCTGTGCACAAAGCAGTACCCATGAGCAAACAGGAGACAGCACAACTTGAAACTACAGCCAAACCTACTGCAAGAGGTTAGAACGCCTCTTCCCATCTTCCATGAATGACCCTCATTTGGCATGAAGATGTGGATGTTTGTAATATCCTTTAGACTTAGCAACTGGGAGGAGAAGGGAGCACTGCAACTACTCAAAACAGCTACCGCAAGCAATGGGGATAAACATGTGCAGAGCTGTCGCTGGCTATGGAGGGATAAAAATGTGGGTACCAGTTGAGTGATGCTATCTGCCCGAGCCTCTGGGCACAATATAGATTTGCTCTTCATGAAAGCACTCTCTCCTATGAACAAGGCACACTGATGCCAGCATTTCATCCTGTGCCCTCAACCGCCTCCATGCAACCCCAGGGTCACCATTCCCCATGTACAGCCTCCTCCTGCTGGGGTCTTTGTCAGTGTGGGGTTGAGCCGAAGTGGCCCCAGGGTTTTGGGAGCACAAAGCCAAGTGCTTGCAGAGCTGGGCGGTGAGGCTGGCTCACTGCAGACAAAACAACCCTCTGGTTTGCGAGACGGCTCTGGCAGTGACTCAGAGCTGGGGTAGAGCAGAGCAGCATCAGCACCGCGTGTGAAGCCAGCGAGCTGCTGTGGAGGAGGCTCTGCACAAAAGGAGCCCTTCATCCTCTGCCCACATAAAAGCTTTTGTCCTTTCTCACTCCAACAAGGAGCCCACAAAGAAACAAACAAACAAAACCCCGAGCCTTCAACTAACCAGAAAACCCTGCTAATGAATACAATCCCCCTTCGCCTGGGTGATGATACAGGCGGCTGCAGTTTCTCACTACCATCAGCAAGCAAAGAGGGTTTATCCCACGACAGGCACTTGAAAAGGGATTGCTAAGGAAAAGCTACAACGTGCAGGTTGTTTGAGTGATTTAGGAAATGTCAAGTTACCCCCAAACCTGGTTATACAGGTTTGGTCTTTATATAGATCTGTTCTTCTCTTCTTTTTCTCTTCATAGAATAAGGGGCTGTGTGCCACTGGAAGCTCACGCCTCCAGCCTTTGCAAATCACCACCTTTAAAGATATAGTAGGATTTGGGGGGCTTCTGACACTATTGTACATGCAGCTCTGAAGTCCTGAGCACTGCCACTCTCCCCATAAAACCTGCACACAACCACATGTAGCACAAGGAATAGGGGTGTTTTTCCAAGGGCTGCAGCACAGGTTTTAGTGCCTTTAAGGATGGAAGAATCTTCATTTAACTCTCTCAGTTGCAAAGTGCTGCATCTTCTTCACATCAAAAAGAGAGATTTATGGTTAGCAAAGTACTGTGCCTGTAAAGCCCACTGGCATTTTCTTTCACCTTCTCCTCTCAGATCAACTGGAAGCAGTGCAAGGAGAGCACTTTGGGCCATTCAGAATAGATTCCACCTCCCTTTAGAATATAGGAAGCAAATGAAGAAAATCAGGTATGAATCTATTTTGATTGATGCATTAAATCCTGATATCAGAATCTATTTCCCTACCCAAAAAGAGGCAGAAAAAGAAAATGGAAAATGACTTCGGAAAATTGCTTTAATGCCCATCTTAAAAGAGAAACACAAACCCCCACTTAAAGACAAGGAAAAATAGCCGTGTGATTTAAATGCTCCATATTGACATTCCTAGGAACAGAGGAGTGGGTTGATTACAATATGGCTTTTAATGGATGCAAAGCCATTTAAAACCAAGTTGACATTATTGAAGTCACACTTTTTATCCAAGTAGCTGCATAGTAAATGACCTTGAAAAGACACAGCAGTTACTCCACACATAGGAGATACATTATCACCAAAGCTAAGTCTTGGAGTCCTAATATATAGTACCCGACTGGAACATTAGGAACTGGGATGAGTCCTAAGATAAGGTGTGAGAGTCAATAAGATAAATGCATAAATCCAAAAGCCCCATTTCTCAGGGCAAAAGCTGCATTTTGATCGTGAGGAATCCAATTTCCCAGTTCAGAACAACACACGCCAACACTGAAGCCAGTTTCAAACTGAGCTGTGGACATCCAGCACTGCATTAAAACCTCATTGTTAATGATCATTCATAATAGCTTGCTGGTGTTTGCTTAGCCTGTGAGATCCTCAGGGTGGCACAATCTAATAGCTGTGCTTATACAGTATCTGCCATGATAAGGAGCCTGTAAAAATAGAAGCCGAAATAACTAGAGTCATTACACACACACATACATATATGCAGTTTATGCAGATATTATTGCCAAAAAATTATCCTCCCATTAAGAGGAGGATTGGATCTCACTGCCCCAAAATGAGAGTTTTACTCTAATCACATAAAAAGAACAACTTCATAAACACAGGAAGAAAGAGAGAAATGATGCTTCCTGTGAGAAGGAAGTCCATTTAAAGCACAAATAAATTGATGCAGTTAGGAGAGGGGAAAGAAAAAAAGCTTGTATATGCAAATAGAGGTTTATTACCCATTTTTGTGCTCCTAAAAAGCATAATTTACTGACCTTTGAGAACTGGGTCAAGTAGGCTGACAGAATAAGAAACAAAGGCATCTCTTTTGGCAACCGCCGTGTTCCAGAGCAGTAATTATCCTTTCCTCTCCCCGTGAGCAGCAGGAAATGCAGAGGGGGGCCATTACCCCATGACAATTACTGTAATTTTAATTTCTAAAAATTGCCAGGAAAGTTTCCTCTAAAATAAAAAAAAAAACCCTCTGTTTGGATATTTGGGGTGGTTTTAGTTTAAAATTCAATCCTCAGATCAATCAGAGCTGTGCTTCCCCTTCTCCACTGCCTTTGGGGAACCACCCACAAAGTCTACATGGTGAGAAAGCCCACTTTCCTCCTCATTAGTTGCCTAAAACATAGACTCATAGAATAGTTTGGTTTGGAAAGGACCTTAAGATCATCCAGTTCCAAGCTCACTGCCATGGGCAGGGACACCTCACACTAGACCATGTCACCCAAGGCTCTGTCCAACCTGGCCTTGAACACTGCCAGGGATGGAGCATTCACAACTTCCTTGGGCAACCTGTGCCAGTGCCTCACCACCCGCACAGTAAAGAACTTCTTCCTTATATCCAACCTGAACTTCCCCTGTTTAAGTGTGAATGAGGATCCAGGAAAGATGGAGGTGGCCCAAAGACATACTGCAGATTCCATAAGGATAAAGAAAATGGGCTGTCACTGCTAGGCATTGGCAGGGATGGATCCTTAGGAGCACTCAGCTTGTCAGCCTACTCTGCTGCTGGGTTTAATACCCGCTGAACTTATTCAGTCACGGGCACAATAACATATTCTTTCTAGAGGAAGCAGAGGATGTTAGATGCATGATAATTAAAAAGAATTGAAAAGGATTCATTTCATCTCCTATGCTCAGAGGGATTACTGGCTATTTTGTGGGGTTTCTGCAGGCTATCCTTTATTATTTTAATATTAAAGGTAATCTGTGCTGTTAAAACATGATATTTTATTATACCCAACTGTTATGTGAGATGGACTTAGCCCAAGAAGACAGGTCTACGCAGATATCCAACCTTTCCTCCCCTTAACCACACTATCCCAGGCTCTGCATCACTCCTATGTACCTAAAACACCCATCTCCTACCATGGGCTCTGCCTTGAAGGAGGAGTAAGTGGTTTGCACCAAGGTGTGTCTGTGCAGGGGGAGAAGGTGGGATGTGAGGCACATCTGCCCCATACATAAGCAGGAACCAGAGATGACACATCACCAAACACACCACCGTATTGCTGCAACAGCAGTTCTCATCAATGGAAAGCTGCTTTCCAGGATTCCCCTGTGCACTCCCTTAATGAGACTTCTGAAGTCTTATTTTGGTCACTGGGTGAAGAGTTAAAACTGCTTTCACAGATTCAACGGAAAGGGCTTTTTTTTCCCCCCTCTTTTTAATAGTTGCCACAACTCACGTTCCACAATGATCATTTAGCGCAGTAAAAATCTGTGCCTTTCAATAGCTGCACCTATCGAACTACATCGATTTGTCTGCACACAAATACATTCCTACAAGCACATACTTGATTAAGAATTTATATAACTTCAAGCTTCAAGGAATTTTGGATCAATGCCTTTATTTTGCTTTGATACACACACAAACTCAATTAAACAGTACTTACAGCAAACCACAATGGGCAGGAGAATAATTTTCCCAACGCTTCACATTCCAGTTTTTACCTGTTATGTGGGTCTAAGAAATCAATTACTCCCTAAAGAGATATTATTAGTGCTTGTGTTACCAAACATTTTACATTCCCCACCCACCAATGGAAGAACAGAACTATAGGAACATGCCTGTAGAAAACCTGGCATTCTTCAAACCTCTTACCATTTGCTGTAGTATATATTAATGAATATCTATATATTTATATTATTATATATAAATATATTACATATAAATAAAAGAAAGCCCTGCATGGTGCAGACTGGATCTGCACAACATCCAAAAGTTCACTACTCAGTCTCACAAGACCCATAAATCAAGTCCACTGAACATATGTAGCATTTTACATCACTGGATAGGGTAATGCAAATGTAATATATAGTGTGTTAACACCTTAACACACGCACTCAGTGGTCACGTTAGAGTTGCTGAGGGAGCTATAATTTTGCATGTCCTGACCAATCTGTAGCTGGATAGATGCTAAGTGAAAACCAATCACAGCACTGCATTCCCTTCAGCAGCTTTTATACAGTCTCTCCTTTTACACTTGAAGGAAGAAGACGTGTGAAGCTGCAAACACACAGGAAGGCTGAAACAGATGTGGATTAACTTTCATCCTTTCCAAGCAGTGTGGATGAAACCTCATGCGTTCCCAGCCCAAGCATGTGTCATTGCATGAAAAGCATGTGCTCTTGGGTGTGATCAAGCCTATTTCTGAGTCATAAGCATCTCAGCAAGGCATACTACAACCACCCCTTCTTTTACATAATGCACTGAGGCCAACCACCAGCACTCACTGGCGACTGACAGCTACAAGGAGAAACAACGTGCAGCTGATCCAGTTTAACAGAGTTTTTGCTGGTGCTGCCTGACCTACACAAAATTCCTACTGCTGCAGTCTCCTAATGCCTGGATTCTTACCCTTTTTAAGGCAAAAGGGTTTGTCCCTCTCCCATTCTTCCTCCTTCCAAGTCCACCATTACTTCCAAGTCCACCATTACCTGCCTTCAAGATTCAACTATTTTTGTCCAACAGCTTGGTTTCCCCCCCTCTTAAAACCCTGATCACTTCCAGAGAAGGTTGTTTTCGCAATCATCAACCATTTTCAACATACCAAAATAGTTAATTGCATCCAGGCTTACTCCAGGTGCAGGGATGCACAACAGCTATGCATCCTATTTGCATTGATTAATGGCCATCAGTATCCCACATCATATGGAACAGCCACAGCCATGCAACCATGTGGTATACTCCAAGCAAGACCAGAGATGTTCTCATCTCTGCAATCTACTCCACCAATAGCAGTCTAACAAAGTTGGTTAAAAGCACAAGAAGTGATGCAATATAGACAGCAAAAAACCCAAATCACCACTAATCACACAAAATAAACCCCCTTAGCTCTGAGCTACCAATAACTGTTTGATGTCCAGTGGATTTGACCACCATTCAAGACCATGTTATATGTAACCATGCACAATACCCATGTTGATCACCAGCTGGTGGGCAAAACTAAGCTGGAACATTTCTATACATGCAAAGTCAGATAACAACATCTGTGAGCAATCACTCCAGAGATACTGGTAGGAACTCCAACTTAAGGGTAAAGGAATATATTAGCCCTTTGGCACACAAAGGCCTTCCTTTCAGTGGCACTACCACCTAAAACCAACTATATGACAAGAAGGTCTAATGCGGAATTGTAACTGCTTGAAACCTATTGCAAAGCTTTGGTCCATTGACTTGCCCTAATGGAAGGGTCTTCAGTGGCATCATTCCACCCTCCTTTACAGAGAAACATTAATGTTACAGAGAACAACAATCTCTTATGTGCACATAAAGGTGGAAAGAGAAAGACAGGTAACACAAGGTAGGAAATAAAAACAGATTAGAAAGGCAGAAAATCTGCTGACTGCCCCTCAAAAGACAAGAATATCAAGTATATGAGAAATCATCCCTGAAATTAGGCAGAGTTCCACTCATACTGCAGCTAAGCGATCTCATGGCATCAAAGCTGTTACAGAAATCTGTGGGGATTTCTTATACACACAAATATTATATATATATATATAGTATTTTGCATTACCAGTTGTCTAAGACTCCACACATATGCATATATATGCATATATCTTTAAACTCTTAATCATATGTGGACAGGCAGACATACATTTGATTGTATTTTATATACACTACACACACACATGTACATATGAACCTATATGCACAACACTATAGAGTATACACTCTGATTATACATAGTATTTATTCATTGACAGAGGTCCTAATATGGGTGAACAGAGAAAAAAACATCTATTTTTATATGTATTTAATAGTTAATCAAAGTGTAATATAGCCAAACGACAAAGAATAAATGATATAAATCTATATAGAATAGATGACCCCTTTAAAAACTGAGAACAGAGGCTTGATAAAACCTCCTCTCACTTCCTTCTACCTTCCTTGCTCTTGGGGGATGATTTCACTTGGCCCAGATCCCAGGCCAAGGAGGTACAGGACTGCTCTTATGTATTTCAGAGTATTCAAAACTCCCATCAAGAATGGAAAAACAGCCCCAAGAGAACAGAAAATAATTATGCAGGGCTCATATATGCTTTTTTTTCCCTAGGTCCTGTATCTTCTACCTCCAAAAATGGAAAACCACTGTTTGAAAACCACCTCACTGGCTTCAGTGTAGGTACTGGCGGAGCTCCATGTTCTTCAGCATCATTAGTGGGGTTAGAAAACAGCCTGGTTTTAGCAATGCACTCACTGCCAGACATAGACATGCAGAGGAACTTACCTGTTTGGTGCTTCTCTGCCCAGTAGGAAGCAAAGCTTTGGATTTCTCTGCTATTTTCTGTAAAAATGGGAAAAAAAAAAAAAAAAAGAGGAAAAAGGGCTAAGAAAAGAGTCCTAATATTTAGGGAAGAAATTACAGATTCATAGAATAGTTAGTGTTGGAAAGGACCTTAAGATCATCCAATTCCAACCCCCTTGCCATGGGCAGGGAACCTCACACTAAACCATGTCACCCAAGGCTCTGTCCAACCTGGCCTTGAACACTGCCAGGAATGGAGCATTCACAACTTCCTTGGGCAATCCACTGCAGTGCCTCACCACCCACACAGTAAAGAACTTCTGCCTTAGATCCAATCTAAACTTCCCCTGTTTAAGTTCTTACCCGTTACACCTTGTCCTATCACTACAGTCCCTCATGAAGAGTCCCTCCCCAGCATTTTTATAGCCCCCTTCAGATACTGGAAGGCTGCTATGAGGTCTCCATGAAGCCTTCTCTTCTCCAGGCTGAACAGCCCCAACTTTCTCAGCCTGAAATCATATGAAGCTATTTCTTCTCCTTCTTAAAGGACAGGACATAGAGAAAACTCTTCCTATTCAGAAAGGGAGCACAATTGCACTGAAAAGTTTGGTCTTGCAGGAATTCAAAGTCTTCAAAGCTTCCAGCATGACAAGGTTATCCAAACTGAAACCTGCATTTAAGAAATGACAGCTAGGATGGGAATAAGTATTAATTTCCCACTCAGATTGGTTTCCTGACGTAACCGGGCATTGACAAACTGCAGCGGCTAATTTTGGCACTTGTGAATTGATGACAGTGTTTAGAAACAGACCCCCCATCACCTCCATGTGCAGCCGAGATGGATTTCACTCTTTAGTATGAAATGAAAGCATCATAAATGTATGTGTATATGGAGGTGGAGCCCTTTACCTGAATCCTTCCAACTCCTCATTTAAGGGATGAAGTAATTTCATTTCAAGACCTCACTCTTAGCATTCTGAATAGGACAGAGCAATAATTAACAATACCAGATAGTACCAGAGATAATGCAATGCTATTACATGATGTCCATGCTGTTGAAGTGCAATTTTCTGTGCTTTTATTGAGTTATTTATTTATTTCAACACCACAGGCAGCAAGTTTGGGAAAATCAATCAGTACAGAGTGTTTCTAATAGAGATGCATTGTTAAGTGCACGATGCCAGCCTAATTTCATTACACCTATTATAATTACAATGTTCTTCCTATGTGTTCCAGCCATGGGTCAAACTCACTAAAGCAGTATAAGAAAGCAACCACAGTTTGTTCAGCTTGTGATTTCATTAATCCATATATCTATAACTTGTTACTGCAAGGGGGAGAAGCAGTTTGAGGATGCTAGATTGAAATCGCTACTACACTGTTTAAAAGCAAAGCAAATCTGCTCATCAGCAGAGGCTCCCGAGGGAAAAGTGGGAAAGCAAGAACCAAACGAAGGAGCTGGAATTCAGGTTCTGTTTGTTTTATTAAACAGCTTGATCTTGGTGACGGGTTCAAACCACAAAATGCCTTCTGAAATCTTCTGGCAAAGCTGTGGAACATAGCAGAGCCAGAAGGTGCATTAGCTCTTAGAATAGCAATGTTGCCTGCACATTTTCTATGAGCAGAGAAGGGGAAAGGGGCACTGTACAAGCATTTATCCTTCTCCTTCTGTCCTGGGTTCAGCAGTAGCAGTCATTTTTCTCCTTCTTAGTAGCTGGTGCAGTGCTGTGTTTTGACTTTCAGCATGGGAACAGTGCTGATAACACCGATGGTTTTAGTGGCTGCTCAGTGATGTTTAGTCTGACCAAGGACTTTGTGAGTCCCATGCTCTGCCAGGGAGGAGGGGAAGCTGGGAGGAAGCAGAAACAGGACACCTGACCCAAACTGACCAAAGAGGTATTTCATACCACAGCACATCATGCCAGGATGTAGAACTGGGGGCAGTTACCCAGAAGGGCGAGGTCACTGCTCGGTAGGGCTGGGTATCGGTCAGCGCGTGGCGAGTGGTTGTACTCTCTTCCCTTGTTATTTCCCTTATCATTATTATTATTGGTGGTAGGAGCAGTGATTTGTGTTATACCTTAGTTACTGGACTGTTCTGATCTCAACAGAATGTAGTGGGAGCTACATTCTTTCCATTCTCCTTCCCATCCCTCCGGGAGCGGGGGAAAGAAGGGTGCGGAGTGGTGTAGACTGTGTGGCTGACTTGCCGACAGGGTTTAAACCACGACACTCTGGAAGTGGAGACGCACCAAAACAATGTCAGAGCTAAGCCAGAGGAACCATTGAAGATTCTACCAGACATAGAGCTGCCAAAAGCACATTGATGCTGAATTGCTCTGTGTGTGCATATTCCAATGCAACAATATTTTGCTTGACTGATAAACTAAGAACAAAGGGAGGAAACTACATGTGAGCACCTCTTTGGATATGCTCCACACTCACCATGCTCGCTCACACTTAGAATCATCGAATCATAGAATAGTTAGGGCTGGAAAGGACCTCACCACCCTCACCATAAAGAACTTCTTCCTTATATCCAATCTAAACTTCCCCTGCTTCAGTTTGAGCCCATCACTCCTTGTCCTATCACTGCAGTCCCTAATGAAGAGTCCCTCCCCAGCATCCTTGTAGCCCCCTTTAGACACTGGAAGGCGGCCATGAGGTTCCACACAGCTTCTCTTCTCCAGGCTGAACAGCCCCAACTTCCTCAGCCTGTCTCCATACAGGAGGTGCTCCAGCCCCTGATCATCCCTGTGGCCTCCTCTGGACTTGTTCCAACAGTTCCATGTCCTTTTTATGTTGAGGACACCAGAACTGCACACAATGCTCCAGGTGAGGTCTCACAAGAGCAGAGTAGAGGGGCAGGATCACCTCCTTCGACCTGCTGGTCACGCTCCTTTTGATGTAGCCCAGGACACGGTTGCTTTCTGGGCTGCAAGCGCACACTGAAGCCGGCTCATGTTCATTTTCTCATCAACCAACACCCCCAAGTCCTTCTCCACAGGGCTGCTCTGAATCTCTTCTCTGCCCAACCTGTAGCTGTGCCTGTAGCTGTAACTTAGCATGTTCCCAAACTCAAATACAGAACAGTGGAGACATCCTTACCTTCTGCACAACTCCATATCTCTGGATGGCATCTGACAGCTGGTTCTTCAGCCTGTCCAGCTGAAGTTGTTCTTGCTGTTAGGAGAAAACAGAAGCTTGGTTAGCAGGTCTGTAGAGATCTATCACGTAGAAGACTGTCTGTGACCATGGGAAAGAGTCCAGGATGCTGCAAGGTTTTATTTTAGGAAAGGAGCACAGGATGTGTTGGATATTCAAGACAGCACCCAAGTCATGACTTCTGTGTGGTCCTGATATCTGAACTGAACACCTCCTGTGCCAAAGACAGACAGTGGGACATTTTGCTGTCCTGCTTGTTGTATAAGGGAGTACCACTCCAATTACAAGTTCTTAAGGACTGTGAAACAAAAGTGAATACCCTACTGCCATCAAAAGAACAGAATGGTTATAGCATGGTATTCTGCTTCTACTTACTAGAATCCAGCCTCGGATTATCTTCAGGAGATGATAACCCAAACAATACTCCTATAAAAACTCCTTTAGTTGGATGACAGCCCATAGTATCATGGAATCATAGTATGGTTTGGGTTGGAAAGGACCTTAAGGTCATCCAGTTCCAACCCCCTGCCATGGGCAGGGACACCTCACACTAGACCATCTTACCCAAGGCTCTGTCCAACCTGGCCTTGAACACTGCCAGGGATGGAGAATTTACCACTTCCTTGGGCACCCTGTGCCAGTGCCTCAGCACCCTCACAGTAAAGAACTTCTTCCTTATCTCCACCCTGAACTTCCCCTGTTTCATTGTGAATCCATCACCCCTTGTCCTATCGCTACAGTCCCTGATGAAGACCATGAGGGAGTTCATCACCTCATTTGATGGCAACGGGTGATTTACTGAAATTGAGAGGTCCATCAGCCACGACAACATTCCTTCTGCCTTGCCTTGTGCCTGATTGTCAGAAATCACCTTATTTCTGTGTTTTCCAAAACAAGTCTTTGTGCCTGGAGCTTGTCCCAGCAGAATACAGATCTACGCTTTAAACACAAGGAATACCCCAGTCTAGACTGATGCAACTGTCCAATATGCTGCAGAATCACTGCTCTCCAATGGAGTGACCAAATCCAAACGGTGCTGGGCAATGGAAACTCTCCTAGAATTATTCTATCCTATTCTACCCTATTCTACACTCCTGGAACTATTTCAGGTGTGCAGGAGCTCATGTGTCCAAGTCTTACACAGCAGAATGAGGAAGTGAGGCACCACCTTAAAAACCAAGTAGCAAACAAACCCAAATCTACTCTAAAGCTACTAAGCAGAAATGTTCACTTTACATTTAAGCAGTTTCAGACAACTGCTTAAGGATACAAAAGTAAATGTTATAAAGGATGGGATAAACATCCTTAATATTTAATGGTGATATTTCCATACACAGACGGATATCCCAGTCTTCAGTTCTTCATCCAAAGATTTAAAACTGATTTTAGAACAAGTATCATCATCCCCATTCTACAGATAAAGGTCTATAAAGCTTATGTTTGTTACACATGGAACCTAAAGTAGGATTGACACCTTGGAGAGCTGATCTAATGGTCCAGCACTTATCCTACAAAACCCAGGAATTCCAGGTAGGCCTTTTATTTAACTCCTTTGAAGTTAGTTTGAAAGAAGCCCTAAAAGAGGCATGTGCTATTTCACACCAGCCTCCTGACTTGTATCACAGTGATCCACTTACACCAGTATCTTTACTCCTGAAATACTATCAATTTGCTCAGTTAGGCATCCTGCCTCAAATATCTCCAGCAGTATTTGGAGCTTCAAGGGAAGTCAAGGCAATTCCCACCATGCACCTTCTTTGCAGTGCATTCCTGGTGGAAAATAAGGAGAAAAGAAAAAAGAACCATTCTTTGTCCATGTGTCTAAGCAAAGGAATACACAGAGAAACGGATTGGAAACAAATGACTACAAAGCTCTAAATTAGAATCATAGAAACATAGAATGGTTTGGGTTGGAAAGGACCCTGAGCTCATCCAGTTCCAACCCCCTGCCATGGGCAAGGGTCCCTCACATTAGACCATGTCACCCAAAGGTCTGTCCAACCTGGCCTTGAACACTGCCAGGGATGGAGCATCCACCACTTATTTGGGCACCCTGTTCCAGTGCCTCAGCACCCTCACAGTAGAGAACTACTTCCTTATATCTAACCTGAACTTCCCCTGTTTCACTTTGAACCCGTCACCCCTTGCCCTATCACAACAGTCCCTGATGAAGAGAATTAATTAATGGAAGGCTTTTCACGGTATGAGAAATTTGATGGGAGGAAAGCTGCAATGGTACCCAGGTCCCCAACAGGGACTCAGAGCCCAGCAGCCAATCCCCACCAGAACTACTTATTCTATGTAAGAGATGAGGGCTACAGGCTTTATACCAGAATTTGAAGGTTTAATTACTTAAACAGCACAGAAAATAGGAGTTTAAGAAATAAAACGCGTTAAATTAATTGGCCAGGGAGAAGAAAAAGTTATTACGTGATGGCAACAGAGCGGCAAGTTTATCCCTCATGTTCCTAAAGTTGTTTGTGTGTCTATTTCCTTCAGCTCTTAAATAGCCTGCCTTTAACTTAGCCATTTTTCTCCTCATGACAATAAAAGCTGTTCTCCTGAGCATTTCCATGTGTTTCATGGGTAAATAATGACATTCTTGCATGGCACTATAATTGGGTTTAATGTAACCTTGCTTAATTCCCCTTTGGACCCAATTTATGTCACAAAACGGAGGCAGGTGAGCAGCACAAAAAAGTCCCAATCCTCCTATCTCTAAGAAAGCATTTTCTGTTTTACCAAGCTCTGGTGAAATAATTCTCAGGATATGCAAAAACAAGTCCTTATAGTCCATCACTCATCCAGCAACATGTTAAAAATGGTCCAAGTATTAAGGCTGATGCCTGCACAAGGTTGATGTCTACATTTGGAGAACAGTCATTCCGCGGTTCCATCTCCATCCATCACCCATTCATTTCTTTAGGCAGGCTGAATTGCACATGGACCTTTACAGGTTACAAAGGTAGCCTGGGGTGAGCCAGCTCTTCAGTCCTTATCCCATATGCATCTTGGCAAGGGCCATAAATCCAAACTACAAAAACTCACTTGGATGGAGAAAAGCAGTGTTTTACAAGCAGTGTCCTTTCTCATTGGAAGGGCCATGAGAACAGAGCTGAAGTAACACAAGACTTTGGGAAATGGCAGGAAGCATGTGAGGATAAAACATCAATTCAATTCCCAACACAGAAACTACACAAGCAAGAACGTAAGAGAAAACTGCTAGGGCAAATCAAGTAGAAAAGAATTATCCTTGTTCTCATTTCAGTTGCTAAATAACCCACCACAAGGGTGAAACTTCTCAACTCACACACCAGCTGGAGTTTGCCCCAGGGTATGTTTCTGTTCTTCCCCATGATCCATACCACAGGACAAAGTCAGCGGGAACACACACCTTTATACAGCTCTTTACACAAGAAGGTCAGAAGCCTTCTGTTTGTCCAGTCATTGCATTGGGGACCATGGGATGGGAATCATTCATACCCCAGCGGCAATGATGTTCATATGAGTTGAACCTACTGATGGCAGAAGAACATTCTGCCTGCACAGTATGTATGGGTTGCTGTGGGGCAAGTTGTAATCCAGTGTTCTGCTCTGATCTGGTCACAGCCTTTAATTATCTACACCTATCACTGCCTTTGCACTAGCATAGAACACTGAATGAATGCCATATCTAGACATATTCCACTGCTTTGGTCTTTCTGGACACTTCAACACAATTTCAAACTCATCTGAACCCAGTGCACTCACTACACAACTGACAAGCTCATGTTGAGCCGGATGATTTCCGTAGTACTTTGACCCAAACTGAGTGAGACCCTGAGATGGATGGGAGTTAAGTCAAGGCTTTGTCGCCGAGTTCTTTATTTCCCATTCCACATAACCCAGTTTGGGGAGAAGAACTGGTTTCTGCAGCTGTTTTCCCATTGGTCATTTATAAATGTAAGATATGCTTATTGTGTAACAGAAAAGGAAGTTATAACAAGACACAGAATCACAGATTAGTTTGGATTGGAAAGGACTTTAAGATCATCCAGTTCTAACCCCCTGCCATGGGCAGGGACATCACACACTAAACCACACACATGGAGCTCAGCTTTAAAGCACCCACTACCTCCCACTAATACTTCTTTCTTCATTAATCCTCCCTCCATAAGACCCAGCATTCTCCCCCAACAGCCTCCTGAATGACACATACCCTGGATGAGCCTCTGACAACCTCAGACAGCTGCTTGATGGCTTTGGTGCTAGTCGTGATGGTTTTATTAGTCTCCTGCTGGGTTGCATGCCTGCAGGAGAGAAGAGATGATGGGAAATGCAATTGAGATTAATTGCATAATGAGACACTCACAGAACTGTATCACGCTGCAGAGCAATTGAAACAACACAACACAGAGCACATGGAGCCACACTGGGACTACACGAGCCCAGGACCAGCAATGGCAGCCAGAAGGGTGTAGGAAGCACCAACATGGGGCTGCCCAAAATGTTCTTACCCTGATAACCACAAAGACAATAGCTAAACAGTCAATGGGGAATGATAAGGTGAAAATCAGGGGTGGGCAGGTAACAAAGACATCACAGATGGATGGCATCGCAACTAATACCGTTGAGTACCAACCACACGGGACTGAAGAGTTACCTGAGGGATCGCTCAGGAAAAAGTTGTACTCAGCATTTGAAGAGGCAGAAATTGCACAGGACAAATTTACTTACCGTGATCATCTACCTGCTAATAACATGGTATCTCCAGGAAAGCACTGTGAACGTGAAGTATTGCTTTATGAGCACTGGAACAGGCAGGCAGGGAGCCAAACCAGTCCCCTCTCCAGTCATGTTTATCCCTCTCCTTTCACCCCAAATGCCACTGCCGTTATTTCTTGCAAGCACTGTTTGCTGGCTGTGTTTTTCTGGACTATACAAAGGAGGGGGAAGAGATATAAATGGTACCCAAAAATATTTATTAGCTCAATCCAGTCGTTCTCAAGCTTTATAAGGCCAACAGGGCATTTTCAGCCTCTCCGTTTCCCCAGGGAGCACTTCACATCCTTTAGTCAGAAAGGGGTGGTTTTCCATAATGCTTTGGTCAAAAACTATGCAAAGACTCAAGTAAGACCTGGGGAAAATGACCTTTTTCTCCCTCAGAGGCCACATTTGAGCCATGGTTATATTGCAAAGACTCGTTTGTCAGTGCTCCTTTATCAGGGTGGGTGGGATGAGGAGTGAATCAGAGTTCTTTGATTAAAAGTGTTAAAATGACTACTTACGGCCCCTCTGACTGGAAGATCCATGCCCTGTCCTGGCTTTCCAGCTCCTTCCTGCTTCTCTTTCAGTACTGATCAACACCAGCTCTTCCAAGGCTTATGTCAACCTTTTTAGCATCTCCTTTGAGGAACAAGGCCAGCCCCCAAATAAGTCTTTACCAAGCACAACCTTAACCACAAATACACTGAGACCCCCTCGACAAGCATTTCACTGACTGTCATTTACATCTAGTCAGGGAAGATGGACACAAGCACCAACAAACTGGAATATTCACCCCCATAGCCAGTTCTGGCAGGGTTTTCTTCACTTAAGTGAGACCTCTGTGCAGACAGCTCAGATGGAAAAGCTGCCTAGGATGAAAATACACTTAATTTTATGCATTGTACCTATCAGGTATACAAGTGAAAGCTTAGTGTAGCATGAAGATAACATCGCTAAGCTGTAGAACAGTAATTCAGATGTACCCTAAGGGTTGAACGAACACACAGGAGGCATGGACTCCTTTGGCACCATACAGAGAAATCATCTCATATGAAGACAAGACTGGATCCTATAACTAGTTATTCTCAGCTCTGCCTAAGTTAAATTAAGATACCATTTCTGTGCTCATCCATCAAAATGCATTTCATTTATTTATGATCCCAGGACCCACTGCACCAGCTGACTATTTACATCACTTCTCATTTGAGGTGGAAGAGGTTGTATCTACCAGAGTCATCACAAGAATGGGAGCTGGGATCTGAATGCTGTCACATCACCTGCCTTGAGGAGCTAGCCTGATCCCTAATCTTTAATTCAACTGAATCTTGCCACCAAGTGCATCAATTCCATAAGCAGCAGTTTCAAAATGGAGACATCCACAACTAATTCTCTTAATGAAATGCAAGACACTGGAGTTGACGTCCAGTCACTTTGCAGACCTCATTAAATCATCTGCCCACAGAACAAGTCAGGCATTCACAGACCAGCAATTCCCCATCCCCAAAGTCAAATGGTTTGCTAATCTCACGCATCTGAGCCTTCCCAATCTCCAAAGTTCAATAAAGGCTCCTTCGTTTGCATTCAAATGCAAGTTTTATGTGAGATATCTTACCCAATAAATCCACGCTGTGCACAAACTCTGCACTGAGATGCTGCACAATACCTGGGAGCAGGAGTGCAAGGAACAAAAAGTGCTGCCTTCAATTCAAAATGCACTTTAATCAACATTCTGGTGCCTGCTTTTGGCACTTCCCGCTATGTTGTCAGCACAATTAACTTCTTATTCTTCAGCCTCAGAGATATGCTCAGGAATCAGACAGTGATTATATTTAATTTACATTAAATGCTATTAAGATCTTCATTAAAAAGCAGCCTTGAAACTCCACTCTCCGCAGCACTGTATTTTAATATGTAATGCTAACAAGATATTTCATTGTTGTTATTATTATTATTATTATTATTATTGCCTTTATATTCCTCACCCCATGGAAGTGTGAAAGTTAATTAAAGGGGTGTCTCTGATGAATATAATTTGGTTCTGAAAAAGCCCTCCATACTTTAACAAATACTCAGTCCGTGGAGACACCAAGTACCTAAAATACACAGACTACAACGCTACTCTGAAAAGAAGCATTCTAAGGGTACAACCAAAAAGGGCATCTCCTAGGAAGAATAACATCCCTTGCTGTGCAGTGCTGCATGCGCAGAGATTGCAAAGACAATGCACTAAATAATACAAGAGGTACCACACTGCTGCCTAAGAGTTTCCTATGGCGGGTGTTTTCTTTGCCAGGGAAGCACGGTCCATCGCATCCATAATCCCCAGCACACAGCTGCTTAGAGTTTGTTCTTCTGAGCCATCATAGCTCTAATTTATTTATCCAGTTCTCAAACGAGCACAGCAAAGAAGCAGATGCGATGACGCCTGCTTCCCTCCTCCGCAGGGACGCAATGAAGGAGCTTAACTACTGTTTGCACCGCTTCTTTGAGACACTTGATGAATGACCAAATCAACACAAAATAATCACAACCCAAATGCTACGGCAAAGACCGACAAGGGAAAGGCTCCTCTCTGTCTCCCTGTGCCTGCTGCCAGTCACCATAATCCCAAAGAGCTTTGTTTCCTACTTCTAGCAGGAAAAGGCATTTGCATCTGTAATACAGGATGTGGCTTATTTTGCTTATCCCTAATAAGTTTTTTCAGGTACAGATCAAAAATACCTTTACTGTACTGGCTTAAACATCATTTGATTTAATATCTCCTTCAGCACAGTGCAACTGCATAGCAATGGAATTTTGTTCATTTAAGAGCCTGATGGTCAAGCAGGCTTGGCCACAGTTAAGCCATGTGGCTCAGCATAAATTAAACTGTACTTGTCCTCTTCACAGCTGCTGCAACACTAACTGCAGCTTTCCTGTACAAAAAGAGGTACAAACTGTAGTATGAGGAGTAAAGCAGTGAGCTGCATGACCTGTGCCTTAAGCAGAAACAGTCTGAGTATCTGTATTTACATACATGCCATTGCTGTTGGAGAGATAAATAGGTGAGGTGCATTAAGCATGCAAATGGAATTGTTCACAGCAATCTCTTCCCTATCTCAAAGCTGGATTTTGTGAAGGACTAATGATGTCTGTGGGAACTGATGACAGGCCTCAGAAAAGTAGAAGTACGTGTATATAAAACTTCATGCATTGGCTACAGGGACAGGTATGGAGCAGCAAGGGGTATGCAGCTCCTGAGCCTCCTATTCCCTTTTCTCCACATCATCAAGGTGCTTAACTTCAGAGCAGAGCCAACAGAGGTCCTTCAGCATCTATAGAGAGGAGAACCTCCAAAGGTGCTGCAGAGATGTCCCCCCTTCAGCAGTAACCCATCACTTTTGGGTGTCTCTTACACAACCAGGATATTCCTACAGCAAAGTTAAAGATATTTCCAGAAACGGATGATCCAGGCTGGTGTTTTCTACAGTTGCATTAGGAAACATTTATCTATAGGATGGATACGCCTCATTAGACCACTATAACTTACTGCCCATAAACAGCCCTACACCTCATCTTCTAAGGCTGCTGGCTCTGCTTCTGCATGATGAAGACAGTGAGCATTTCTGACCTATAAGTAATTATTGCAGATGCAAACAAAGCAGAAAGATGAGCTAGAAGAAAAGGTTATTTCACCAAGCCCTAAAGCATCTTTATAGCTAGTCACCAAAGAAAGACTACAGCTGCTTGTCCTGGCTCCAAACTGAAACTCACAATGCAGTTTTCCCCCCCCCCTTCTTTTTAGGACCTGATTGTGCACGTCGAGGAATTGTTTCCAACAGTGAAAGAAGAGCTCTAATTCTGACCTGTCAGCAAACCCCTTTGCATAGGTGTAAATCATGCAGGGGAGTAAAAGTCAGGAGAAAACCAGGCAGCTATTTCCAAGTTTCCAGCCACACAATATTCTATAATAAAAGCATCATAGATTTCCAATTTGCCTGTCACTGGAAAGCATTAGGAGATGTGGTGCTATTTTTCTTTAAGGAGCCCAGGGGATGCTCTGAGGCTGTGCGGGAAGAGAAGGGGAGGTATTTCGAGTCCACCTGGCGTGGGTGCTGTGTCATCTTGAGAGATGAACATGGCTATAGGCTAATAGCTGTGTAGTTCAGCCGTTCGGGATTAAAACATATGAATTGTAGTCAAATAGCAGCCCTCACAAATCTTGTCACACAAATGCAAGCCCCGGCATATTTTTTCGTGGTATTTTCTATACCTATTAAGCACCTTCTCTTTGCTATAAAAGATCAAAAAATGAAGAGGAAGAAGATATAAGCAGGAAGTTCTTTACTGTGAGGGTGCTGAGGCAGTGGCATAGGGTGCACAGAGAAGTGGTGAATGCTCCATCCCTGGCAGCATTCAAGGCCAGGTTGGACAGAGCCTTGGGTGACATGGTCTAGTGTGAGGTGTCTCTGTCCATGGCAGTGGCTTGGAACTGGATGATATTAAGGGTTTTTCCAACCCAAACCATTCTGTGATTCTATCATTCTATTGCTAAAACAAGGAGTACACGTCCTCCCCTACAGCATTTGACCAGTTTTTGCAAGCAGCATTGACCTGCTACCAAAAACCTAGGCTTTTCAACTAAGACATCTCCAGGACAGCACATAAGACCCCCTCTTAACCCCACATCACCTACAGATTAGTTCAACATCACCTCAGACAAACATCTGTCAAGTCATTACTGACAGCTCAGAGAGCACCCAAAACAGGACCCCAGGGGAAGCAGCTTAACAATGGCATTGCCATTACTCACCTCTCAAGTTATTTTTCTCTCTTCCCACCCCTACTATTCCCAAGTTTCAGTTTAAAAGAGCCCCTCGGATCCTCTGTAAACGCTTTGCTAGCACTGAACTACATCACCCCTCCCTCTCTGTCATTATCCAGTAAGCCTCTTAGCTTATCAGAGAGAGAAAATAATTCACCCTCATTTCATATTGATGAATCCTGGTGCCTACTGATCATGATAGCAATTTTGGGGTATTTTTTCCTTCAGGTGCTGATAAACTGCTTATTTCTCTTTAACTGTTCTTGAGGTTGTACAGAAGGAGATCATCTTCCTGGACTGGATTTCAGCAAAAGGCAAGCACATTCCTCCCTTTCCAGCCTGAGGACCTCAGCTGCCCTCCGCGAGCTCTTCATATTTGCCGGCGTCTCTGGTATTACTGAATAATCCTTTTAGCGCCCAAAGATAAATGGCATCAAACTGTGACTATTTTGATTGCTGTGCCTGTGCTCTCTAATTCTGCCATGCCTTTCACATTTCTGCATTAAAAAGTGGACCACGGCTTAACATTTGTCATGGAAAGGTTACTGGGATGTAACCCTGCAGCGCTTCTCAGCGGCATAGCCAAAGGTGCCTGTAACAACACCAGGAAGCAATGAAGTGATGTACAACCTACATAGAGGTGTTGCCACATCTTTCTTCCAGTAATTTACTGTAGCTCTTTCCTGAAGCTTGTATCAGAGCTGTCTCTCATAGAATCATAGAATGGTTTAGCTTGGAAAGGGACCTTAGGATCACCCAGTTCCAGCCCCCTGCCATGGGCATGGACACCTCACACTAAACCATGGCACCCAAGGCTCTGTTCAACCTGGCCTTGAACACTGCCAGGGATGGAACATTCACAACTTCCTTGGGAAGCCTGTGCTTCAGTACCCTCACAGTAAAGAACTTCTTCCTTATCTCCAACCTGAACTTCCCCTGTTTCAGTTTGAACCCATCACCCCTTGTCCTATCATTGCAGTCTCCTGCATCCTTGTAGCCCCTTCAGACAATGAAAGGTTGCTAATACATTTTTTCACAATTTATACTCCTGTAGAAATCAGCTCCCGTATTTCAGAGTAGAATCAGAAGCAAAAAAAAAAAAAAAACCCACGTCTCCCTGTTTTGGAACTTCCCAGACATAAAACCCTCTACAGCAAGTGCTATGGGGAGGAGCCAGAGACATGCACAGGCTCTGCATGCCACTGCAGATGGCAGTCCCATCTATTGTTTTTAATTAAGATGTTGTTATTTCATAATATTGTGTAATATTTTATATATATTTATAATTTTATTATATTTTATTTTAAGATATTGTTATCATTTTAACCTCCATCCCAGTGGCTCTATCCCATACGGTTTTAGGGTCATGTGTGGTGTTAAGAGCTTCACTTCCCACTACATCACGTTTTCTGTCATTGATGGATATTGTTTTAACTGTGCCATGCTGCTATGTTATCAACGATACAGCAATACATCCCCCTCACTGGATGAACCAATCCCAACCAATGAAGCAATTTGGACTTGATGATTGAATGTGGGTGTACAAGTGTGCAAGAATGTGTCCTGCACACACATGTATGCAGAAAGGAAGTGACAAATGCACAGGGCACAACTGAAATGCAGATTAATTTACCCTATTATCCTTCCCACACTTGCTCTCTTGGATTTAGCATTTAACATGCCTTAAATACTTGGTATAGCATTGTGAAAGGTAAAGATGAAGGGCGCTCTACTGATGTGAATGAGTGATCAATTGGTTTCATTCTCCTTGAGAAACTACGCTGAAACCATCATTAATAAAAGAGCCAGTGCTTTGTACCTCGGAGTATGAACAGATTTGGTGAATGGAGATGTAGGGATTTCGAGGCTTTATTCTGATTTAAACATTGCTTTTGCTGTATAATGTGTTTTCTTGCCACCAAATTTTACGGTGGGAAGAGAACACAGATCAAACACGTGCAGAAAGGGAATAAATGACACAAATTTCTGAGATGAAGCATTTTCACCCCACAAAATGCATTTTCTTTTTCAAAAGTCCAACTTTGTTTAAAACCAGGCAAATTTAATGGAAAAATTAGTCCATTTCACTCAAACGACTGTGAGGTGCTTTGCTATTCTGTGAAGTGAGCAAGAAATCAAAGACAAACAACTTGACATACGTTTCAGCTTGCTGATACTGTGTATTTCCAGTTATAGGGGTATTAAAGCACAAACACTCCTATGTGTATACTTAAATTAAGCAATGCGCCTAAACAAGGTTCGTTGATCAAGATTGAAGTGAGAAAGAAAAGGCATTAGCAGTGATTGCACCACTGAAATTGTCAATGTGGAGCAACCAGGCTGTCTTATAAAGCAGTGAAAAATGTCCACCCTTAGACTAGCAAGAAACCTAAGCAGAAAGGCAATGACCAAGCAGTTCTTTCACAGTCTGAAGTGCGAACCCAGGCGGTTTATCATCTCCAAGAAGCTCAGCTTTAAGACTCTACAGACAAACATCCAGAAAGCATCGAAGCAGTGCACAAGTACAAAGGCTTTGTGCACAACCATGGCAGGAACCAAGTACTATGGGTTTCAGAAGCAAGCAGGTTGTCAAAGGAAAATTGAAACTAGATGATCTTAAGGTCCTTTACAACCCAAACTATTCTAAGATTGTGTTAAGTTACACTGACACCCCATTCTGCCCATCTGTCTGATGACAAATGAAGGACATGTCACCATAAATCTCATAATGACTGATGTGTCTGATTAAATAGAATCATAGAATGGTTTGTGTTAGAAAGGACCTTAAAGCTCATCCAGCTCCAACCCCTGCCACGGGCAGGGACACCTTCCACTAGAGCAGGGTGCTCCAAGCCCCTGGGTCCAACCTGGCCTTGAACACTGCCAGGGATGGGGCAGCCCCAGCTTCTCTGGGCACCCTGTGCCAGCGCCTCAGCACCCTCACAGGGAAGAGCTTCTGCCTAAGAGCTCATCTCAGTCTCACCTCTGGCAGCTTAAAGCCATTCCCCTTGGCCTGTCCCTACAGGCCCTTGTCCAAAGCCCCTCTCTGGTTCCCTGCAGCCCCTTTAGGCACTGGAGCTGCTCTCAAGTCTCCCCTTCAGGAGCCTTCTCCATGCTGCCCCAGCCCAGCCCTCTCAGCCTGGCTCCAGAGCAGAGCTGCTCCAGCCCTTGGAGCATCTCCATGGCCTCATCTTACTTACTCCAACAAATATCTCCTCTCTCTCCACCTCCTCTTCCTCTCCCACAAAGCATTTGAAGTACAGTAGTATGGAGATAGGGAACCCAGCTGTAGAAAAGATGGTTTAAAGTACAAAGTGAAGCACAAAAGTTGCAGCTGATAACAGTGCTGGCTCTTCCTGAACACACTCCCTTGAGACACTTGTGCCAAGTACTATTTTCTTCTGATTTTTGAGAGCAAGAGACAGGAGAAGAGGAAACCCTGAAGATTAATATATGGCAGGAAACAGCCTTAGAATATGTTTGCTTGTAACTAGGATTTTTTACCGGCAGCTTTATTTGTTTTCATACCGCACTTCATTCTTAAAAAGCATGGAGCTGACTAAAAGGAATTGTGCTGGGAAGAGAAATGGATCTCAGCAGCCTACTTACCACCTAGTGCTCTATCCCGTACACTTCATCTGCCTCTTTAAATCTGACATCTCTGCAACTTTCTGAACATAAGGGCAAGCTGTGAAGTGCAAGGGAAATTAATATATTTATCCTGCACAGAGTGCAATACACTCCAAATACAGAGCTCCTGATTCCTAACTACATTTCTTTCTATTTCCTTCATTGTCCTCTCCATTCAACTTACGTTTCACTCTGCCTCGCATTGCTTTTATAGCAACGGTTTAATTTAGCAGGCAGAAAGATGTGTCTGTCTCATTCCAGGAATGATTATGTCTCCAAAAAAAGAGACAGCATCTTAAAAGGCACGCTACCGGTGAGGCTCCTCTGCTCATCAGCCCCAGAGTTAATCCATTTAATGTACCCCAAGTTGCTCCTTCTCACCACCCTCCAACTGACCATAAGGATCATAAAGCAGCCTAGCAGTTAGATTACAGAAACACAAGGCACTTTATTGACCCATAAAACACCTGCAAGAGCAGCGATTTGAATGAAGACCACGTTTTGTGGGGCTGTGTTTTGCACCACCACCCAGAAGGCATTGATGTATGGTCCATGACAGAACATCTTAGGCTGCGGGCAGAAAGATGCGCACATATATGAGGAGAGCAGTGACTAAAATACATCACCAGTGGTCCAAAGAATTAAATCTCAGAGAGGTACTTTCCTAATAATAATAGAGTGCAAATAAATAATAGAAGGACAAACAGAATACAAGATACGAAGAGATTCATTATGTATCAGCAGGCTCTGAGGTGTGTTTCAGGCATGGTAAGACTACCTTTTCCCGCTGGCAGAAGGCAGTGGACCAGGTATATAATGAACTCACAGGTATATAATGAACATTCTGTTTGCAGTGAGGGACAAAGGAAATATCCAATTGTTCCAAAACATTCTAATGTGAAGACTGTAAGTCCCGTTATCAGAAACCTCTGCTGCTGATAGCAAATTTGTTCTCTAGGGGGAAAATGGATTCAGCTTGAGGAACGCTGCTGAGAGTTCAAGGTAGGTACCTGAAAGAAGAAAATTACCTGATGGAAGGTCAATAATATTTCTCCTCTCCCTGAATTGAGGCTTACATGCAGAATAAAATATTCCAGGGACTGATTCTCTCTCTCTTTCCTTCAACACAACCTATTGTACATGCAACTAAGCTAGGAAATTATATATTTACTATCACATTGTGAAAATCACATTACATTTGTGCAGATAGGGACACAAAAAGAAAAGAAAACAGAAAGTCTCACTCCGTGCACCATAAAAGCAGCTAAAACAGCGCCAATATACTTCCTTGCAGTCTAGGTGCTTAAAACAAGCCTTCCATACTAAATAGCAAGTATACCAGGTTTGGGAAATAGCTGCCAAAAGGTTGTGCACATGGATCTAGCTGACAAGTTATTTAAATGAATACAGCTACAATATCCATTAAAGGCCCAATGCACAACAGGAGAGGTGTTACTGAGGCTTGTGATTGGCTTTTCCTTGAAAAATAAAAGGATCTACCATCAAAACAGGGTCACTCGAAAGGCAGGAAGCTAAAGGGAGAGATCAGGAATATATTTCCTTCCCTATTTTTCCCAAATCAACAGAAGTTTGTTCAGCTGAAAACTCAATTCTGGAGTACAAGGAAAATCTGGAGATCTTGGATAAATGATGCTGACCTGGCTCATAAGGAGCAAAAAGATTTTTCCCTCCTACTTGTTTGACAGTTAACCCCTAAAAGAACCCCTAAAACTAGTTCTGCTGCTGCCAACCTCCAAGTTGTACTATGTCTTCTGGCTGGAGCATTCATTGCATCTCTTCCCCCTCATCACAAAGATATGAAGATAAGCCAGCCAAAGGCCTGAAGTCAGCATGGGCAAGTTGTAAGACATTAATGAACCCACTGTTTTCTTTAACTGAGGTCTATGTCACACACCAAGGCCCCCAGAAGCCCACTCAGAGGTGGCCTTGCTCTTGAGCAAGGGCTTGGATAAAATGACATCCAGAAGACTATTCCAACCAACACTATGTTGCAGCTTGATGAGATCTGCTCAGTTCACTGGATTGATGCTGTTCCCAACCACTACAGTCCGAGGGGATCTTCCAGCCTTGAAGGCTGTCCCTGGTCAACAGTTTATCAAGATGGTTGGAAAGCCCCAAAGTAATCATGTTTGTGCAGGGAAAAAAAAATAATCACTGCTTGCTCATTATCTACTTTCCTGTATTAGAATCATAGAATAGTTAGGGTTGGAAAGGGCCTTAACATCATCCAGTTCCAACCCCCCTGCCATGGGCAGGGACACCTCACACTAAACCATCTCACCCAAGGCTCTGTCTAACCTGCTCTTGAACACTGCCAGGGATGGAGCATTCACAACTTCCCTGGGCAACCTATTCCAGTGCCTCACCACCCTCACAGTAAAGAACTTCTTCCTTAGATCTAACCTGAACTTCCCCTGTTTCAGTTTGAACCCATCACCCCTTGTCCTATCGCTACAGTCCCTGATGAAGAGTCCCTCCCCAGCATCCCTATAGGCCCCCCTCAGATACTGGAAGCTGCTCTGAGGTCTCCACACAGCTTCTCTTCTCCAGGCTGAACAGCCCCAACTTTCTCAGCCTGTCTTCATACAGGAGGTGCTCCAGTCCCTGATCATCCTCGTGGCCTCCTCTGGACTTGTTCCAACAGTTCCATGTCCTTTTTATGTTGAGGACACCAGAACTGCACACAATACTCCAGGTGAGGTCTCACAAGAGCAGAATAGAGGGGCAGGATCACCTCCTTGGACCTGCTGGTCACGCTCCTTTTGATGCAGCCCAGGATACGGTTGCTTTCTGGGCTGCAAGCGCACACTGAAGCCGGCTCATGTTCAGTTTCAAAGAAGAATTAAGTCATTACAACATGGCAGAGCCAAGAGAACTGGTGATACATTTAGCTTCACTTGTCAAACAGAAAACTCCTGCCCATACATTTCATCCCACTAGCCCAACATTAACGGGGTATTTGTGGTTGCAGGCTCCTCTAAGAAACTGCATCAGATCATGAGCTTCTGCTTTGTTAGATCAAATTCATTGCCAGAGCTGAACCTTTAAGCCCACCTTACAGTCCTACACTAAAGGTAGCCCAGAGTGATCCTGAACGCAGCTGCAGCCGTTCTCAACCCAGCATGTTACTGTGACTTGTCACTTGTGATTGTCACAGGCAAGCTCAATTCCAGTTCAGATTTGGGCAAATCTTACACCCTTGGTGAGATATAATTTCCTGCCGTAGACGTGACTTATAATCTGTGATCCTCCTTGTCACCCAGATGGGTCCTTATCACCCGCTTCTCATCCATCTGCAGACATGGTGCAGCGCGATGCTGTATCCCCTCTTCTCTCCAGCAATGAGAAGAGTTTTGTTTGGGGGTTGTTAAAGACACACTTAGCCAACAGTGCAAAGGAGCCTCATGCAACCAGTGTCATCTCACTCACAGAAAGATGGTTGGATGAGCCTCTCTGACACAACATCTCCTCTGTCACAACAGCAAGATCCCATTTTTAGTTCTAAAACACATTCCCTACCAAAGAGACTTAAAGGAAGGGACCTTTTTACTCTGAGGGTGGTGAGGCAGTGGCACAGGCTGCCCAAAGAAGTGGTGAATGCTCCATCCCCGGTGGTGTGCAAGACCAGGTCAGACAGAGACTTGAGTGACATGGTCTAGCGTGAGGCGTCCCTGCCCATGGCAGGGGGTTGGAACTGGATGAATTTAAGGTCCTTTCCAACACAAACCATTCTATATTTCTATGATTCTAAGATAAAAATATTCTGTCAGTGAGGGATCTTATCTGCCCTATAAACTTCCTATAAAAGGAACTTGCTGAATCAGATGTATTTGTTTGATTACTCCATATCAATCTCTCACATTAATGTATTAAGTTAATGTCACTTTGGAAGTGTGCTTTGTTTTTATCCCAAAGAAAGGTCTTTGGGACCTTTGTGGAAAACAAAACCATCAATGCACAGAAGCGGCTTTTCAGCAATGATACAAAATCAACTTATCAAATGTCTGGATGTGTCCAAGGGACCTTGGTGGGGAAGGAGATTTCAATACCAACTTCTCAACCAGTCATCACATCATTTTAGGGACTTATTTCTTAATGGAGAGAAAAATAACACAGAACTATTCCTCTTCCCTCCTGCCTCCCTTCCTTGGATTGCTGCCTTTTGAACACTCTCAGTGTTGGAGTTGTAGCTCTCCAAATGCAAATGGTAGAAAAACAGCAAGCAAAATGACTTGAAAAGAGGAATATCAATTAATCTACCAGTCAAATTCCCACAGACCAAAATCAAACCAATCTTTAAAGCAGTCAATCCAGTAATTTATCAACTCCCTCCTTATATATCAAAGACAGCATGTCTTCATCTCCTATTGGGTCATGATTCCAGCTCCATTACCTGGCATGGCAAGCTGAGACCTGCTCAAATAGGTCTGTTCAGCTACACCTCCTGTCAGCTACACCTCCAAACTGCAAGAGTTACTACCTCTATGTAGTTGGGCACTAGCCATCAAAAAGCAGTGATATAGTGCCACAGGAATTCCATAGTTTTACTATTAAATCAGACTGAAACATCACAGAACATAGAATCATAGAATAGTTAGGGCTGGAAAGGACCTTAAGATCAGGTTATGTCTCCTGTGTCCCATTGAGAGTCCTGACAGTCATTGAAGTCAAAACACCTTTACTATTCCCCAGTTGGCCTGGTAGTGATCAGGATGGTAAACTAGAGATGATATGAAGTTTACCAGGGTTGAGACAATACTCTTTGTTACGGAGAATCCAACACCTTTTATCAGCTGTCATGGATTACAAGCTGTTGTAATCCCATCATCTGTTTGCAGATGGGACGGTTGGGAGAGATTCACGGTATCTATTTCAGTTCATTGCTAACAACACAAAACATCTTAGTGTCCCTATGGAGCCACACAGATGTTAAGTATAACAAAGAAGTAATAAAACTGTGGGTTCAGGAGACAGCACTGACCACAACACAGCCCCTTCCATAGACATTGGCTTTTTCCATGTTCCCTAATCAGCAAAATCAACTTCTTTTGTTAAAGGAAATAGCTCCTGCATCTTCTGCCGGTCTCTTCTTTATATCAAGATCAAAAAACTCAGGTCACCAAAACACGCTGCCTTCCAGCCACATATGCAACTGGATCACATCAGATGCCCCTTTCTGCACTCTTATTTTCTATTTCATAATTGGCTCCAAGGACAAGTCTTCCTCCACACTGATAGTACTGGCCAGGTATATGCTGCTCCCTATTTTAATGAGCCAGGTTGCTTCTGTACTATATGTTTTGGCTTCTTCCCTGCCTCAGTTCCCCATTCTGTTACACAGAAGTCATTTCTGCTTCTTTCCTCTTGTGTACCTTGTCTGTTGGGACTGGAGGTTCTTGGGAGCATCACCCAGTCCAGCAAAATGATGCTCTCATTTGGGCTCTCACTGCAATACAAATACTAGCAAACATATTGAAATCTCATTGTAGGACCAGCATGTAATTGGATCTGAACTTACCTCTGGTCTTACACTGGCATAATTCCATTAGCTTTAATGGAATTATTCTTGATTTGCACTGGTGTTCTTGAATTGAGCTTTTGCTTTTCAGGATTTATACATTTTGTTCCCCTACCATTACAACAAGAAGGCAGCCAAAGTCATTCCCAAGTAATTTTTTCCCCCAATAAATCCAAGCATTACTTTAGTGTATCTGGGTAACCTCCACTTGCTCTTGTACATCAGCCATCTAATTATTCATGGTTCCTGCAGGACCTTATGTTCCATTATCTCCTATTTGTAATCCAAGATGCCAGAGAACAAAAGGGGACAGGGTTCTCCACTAGATGCCTTTCTGGCCCTGATACAATTTTCCTTACTCATTTCCAGGTGCTTTCCGCATAGAGCCTCACTTTTAACCTCCTGAAATTTGTGTTCTACCTTTTAATTATAGCTCTCCATGACCCAGCTTGTGCCTATTAAAAGGCAGATTCAAAGAGGTGTTGCAGAAAATTTATGGCTTAGCAGAGACATAAAGAGCCATTCTCTATAGAATCATAGAATGGTTTGGGTTAGAAAGGAACTTAAGAACATCCACTTCCAACCCCTTGACATGGGCAGGGACACCTCACACTAGACCATGTCACCCAAGGCTCTGTCCAACCTGGCCTTGAACACTGCCAGGGATGGAGCATTCACCACTTCTTTGGGCACCCTGTGCCAATGCCTCAGCACACTCACAGGGAAGAACTTTTGCCTTATATCTAACATGAGCTTCCCCTGTTTCAGTTTGAACCCATCACCCCTTGTCCTATCACTGCAGTCCCTGATGAAGAGTCCCTCTCCAGCATCCTTGTAGCCCCCTTCAGACACTGGAAGCTGCTCTGAGGTCTCCACGCAGCCTTCTCTTCTCCAGGCTGAACAGCCCCAGTGTTCTCATCCTGTCTCCATACAGGAGGTGCTCCAGCCCCTGATCATCCTCCTGAATTCCTCTGGACTTGCTCCAACAGCTCCATGTCCTCCATATGTTGAGGACACCAGAACTGTAGTTCAGTCCAGGAGGGAAACCATCACTGGTGATCCAGTGGGTGATGAGAAAGCAAGAGGTGGGAGAGAGGTTTCCAATTCATTCCATTAGTGCAAGCCATTATAGCACCCTACTCTGTAAATAACACAAAATTATTTACTTCTTGGCCCCAAAGGGGTGTATTAATTTTGTAAATTAAGAAGAAAAGGGAGAGGTAAAATTAAGAACTATCAATGCCTGGATACAGTCACTGAATGGGAATAACCCAATCAGATACAGGCAACTCTATGTCAGGGAGGTACCTATTTCTCTTCCTTGACTAAAGAGCATTTATGTGCGACCAGCTCAGCGAAATCACCTCTGCTCAAATGTGTGAATCCCTCCTGGTGGGAGAGGAGCCCTGCTCACCTCCAGCATCTGCCCTTCTCCACAGGGCTGGAACATTTCCTTCTGTTCTGTAAACACCTCCTCAGTAAAAGCAGTTCAAAAGCCTCTCAGATACCTGCCCAACCTCTCTTTCATTGCACAAGTGGAGCCCAGTGGAGCATACCGAAGCCTCAGGGGCTGCTTTCTCCAGTTAAGCACACTCAGGACTATTTTTAATTGCATTTCTTTGTCTTCAACTTCTTCTGGTGTCAACCTCTTATCACCTCTTCTTAACACAACTCTTCTTACCACATTTAAGAGTTCTTAAATACTACTACTCTTCACCTTTGACAGAGCTTGCACTCCATTATCAACTCACTTCTCAACCTCATTTCTGATAAACAGACTGTGCTGGGAGGCTTATGGAGAAACACTTTCAATTTTGTTATAGATCTCAATTATTTGTTGTGCTTCCTTTGGATCCTTTTTCAGAGTTTTGCCTTTATAATCATGAACACTGAAAACATCCTGCTCCGTCCTGATGCACAATTCCTGTGATCATCTTCCCACCCCACGCTCACTAGTTAAATGTTCATACAATCATAGAATGGTTTGGGTTGGAAAGGACCTTAAGACCATCCAGTTCCAACCCCCTGCCACGGGCAGGGACATCACACACTGAATCATACACCTGAAAACGTCATCCCTGGAATTCCTTGAAACACATCACGTCACTGCTTTGCACCATGCAACCCTGCTTTATAAGCATGGCTCATATCGCTTTCTCTTAGTGATAACTTCAGGTTTAGCTATGCAGGAACATGCTGGTAGGAAGGGCTCAGCCTAACACTGCGCACAGCTCCTCCAGTTAGTTTCACTGACCTTTGTGCCAGCTCTGAATATTAGTACAACTATTTCTATAGTCAGTGCTGACACAGAGAAAACCCATTAGAAATGCTCGGGTTTGATTCCCATTAACTTTGCAGAGAGCTGTCACAGTCCTTATCCTGCTTTTCAAACTCAGTAGACCATAGAGGAAAACTTCCCTTGGGTGTATGTGTCTTGTGCATGTACTGGGGGAGAAGAGGCAGAGAAATGTGGGAAATAGAGATGGTTTTAGGTGACAAAGGAGCATTTAGTTCATTAGAGTGAGACCTGGGCATTTATCATTTGCACTTAAGCCTCCACTTCTATGAAAAGGGAAACAGGCTGCATAGAATCATAGAGCCATAGAATAGTTAGGGTTGGAAAGGACCTTAAGATCATCTAGTTCAACCTCCCCTGCCATGGGCAGGGACACCTCACACTAGACCATGGCACCCAAGACTCTGTCCAACCTGGCCTTGAACACTGCCAGGGAAGGAGCATTTACCACTTCTTTGGGCAGCCTGTTCCAGTGCCTCAGAACCCGCACAGTAAAGAACTTCCTCCTTATATCCAACCTGAACATCCCCTGTTTAAGTTTGAACCCATCACCTCTTGTCCTATCACTACAGTCCCTAATGAATAGCCCATCTCCAGCATCCTTATAGTCCCCGGTCAGACACTGGAAGCTGCTCTGAGGTCTCCACGCAGCTTCTCTTCTCCAGGCTGAACAGCCCCAGCTTTCTCAGCCTGTCTCCATACAGGAGGTGCTCCAGTCCCTGATCATCCTTGTGGCCTCCTCTGGACTTGTTCCAACAGTTCCATGTCCTTTTTATGTTGAGGACACCAGAACTGCACACAATGCTCCGGGTGAGGTCTCACAAGAGCAGAGCAGAGGGGCAGGATCACCTCCTTGGACCTGCTGGTCACGCTCCTTTTGATGCAGCCCAGGATACGGTTGGCTTTCTGGGCTGCGAGCACACACTGCCGGCTCATGTTCAGTTTCTCATTGACCAACACCCCATATAAACCAGAGGAGACATGGTATATGCCAGTCAGATGCCAACCTGGACAGCTAGGCAATGTACGATAGCAATGTGTCCTGTGCAGACGATATATAACCCATGGATGGATCCCTGATAGCTCTACACCCAGCCTCACAGTCCTCTCCATCAAGGAAAATCATCTGGGCTTCCCAGTGGGATGTAGGGAGGGTGACCTGGATGGCCAAGCTCAAAGAGTGGTGGAGAACAGAGTTAAATCCAGTTGGTGGCATGTGGCATTCCCCAGGACTTATTACTGGGGCCAGTTCTGCTTAATATGAGTGCACCCCCAATAAGTTTGCAGGTCATACCAAGCTGGGCAGCAGTATTAATCTGCTTGAGGATACAAAGGCTCTACAGAGGGATCTGAACAGGGTGGATTGATAGGCCAAGGCCAACTGTATGACATGCAACAAGCCAAGTGCAATTGGGTCACAACAACCCCATGCAGTGCTACAGGCCTGAGGAAGAGTGGCTGGATGCTGTGCAAGCCATACTGGACTGATGATGTATAATGTATCACAAGGACAAATGCCCTCACAACCCCTAAATGACTCTCCCTGGGTGTGCTAGTGGCTGAGCATCCTAATGGGATACTTGGAAGTGTATGCCATTGTCAGCAACAGGACATGAGAAAACAACACATCTCATTGTGCAGAACACGCTGTTAGAAAGAGCTGTTATTATGGACCATCAACCCAACACAGAGATACAGCTTAATTAAAGGAATTTAAGAGTCTTAATTAACATTACTAAAAACCTTTAGGTATTAAAATACATTTGCAGAACAACTAGGGGTGAAATCTCTTCATTTATTTCATGTTTCTTGCTAAATGCTTCTGAGCTCAGCACCCTATTAGCTGAAAGCATCAATCCTTGCCAACTTTGCTATGCTTCTTCACCAACCTCAGCCTAAATTGGAGTGACCTTCCATAAAACCCCCTTCCAGTGGGTGTGTTTCCCTGGATTTTGCAGGGACAGGGAGAGGTTTTCCTCCTTCTACTTATGAAAAGAACTTGTTGTAAGAGCTGACGCAATCCCGGTTCTTCAGAAAGAACATGCACAAAGACCTGTTCCTCAAGTGCCATAAAATAAGAAAAACAATACAAGACAAGCCACTAAACCAGCCATGGGATTCTTTTCAAGCTGTCTTTCTGGCAAGCTCTTAGCCTAAAGCCTCCTGCCCATCAGTGCTTCCATGGCCACCCATCCAGTTGGTTTTCTTACACATTCTGCAGGGCGAGAGCTTTTATCATCTGCATAATGGAGCTTAACTGTTCCTTCTGGTTAGGCAGAAGAATAGCAGTTGGTATTTTCATCAGCCTTGGGAAAGGGAAGTTATCACTGAGCAGTTATGGGAGCCAGCCAGCAGCTTCCTAAATACTTTAGACAATAAAAAGTATTACCCCTGAAACCTTTGTTGTTGCGATTACTGACTGCAAAGATAAAGGTGCTGTTAATGCTGGGGTAAAGTATGTGATTGCACTTCTGATTGACTTCGCATATCTGCGTTGTCTTTTCTTCCTTGCTTTTTTAATGTTCTCCCTTATGCAAGACCTTGAGTATTTATTTTGACAGCTTACATTATTCAGCAAGCAATTAAACTTTCAAATGTATTGTGTTCTCATAGCTTAAAATAGCTTTGGCAACATCAGGAGGGTTTCTCAATCCTCCACAGAATGAAGAAAAAGAACATCTCTGTTGGATATTTTATTTCTAGGTTGCTTTTTTTAAGCAAATACAATGTTTTAGACAGCCTTCATGTTTTGATGTACATAAACCAAGCAAATCCTACCCATGGCACTTCCCCCAAAAGCTAAAATGGCAGCAGGCAAATAGAATATGATATAGCAAGATGGAAGCAAACAGGAGGAACATGATGAACAGAGTAGACCGAGCAACTCCACAAGTTCACCTTGCCCATCCCTTGCACTCCTCTGGAAGGTGTTTCTCTTCACTGGGGATTGTAGTGATAGCAGAAGAAGTGATGGATTCAAACTGAAACAGGGGAAGTTTAGATTGGATGGTGAGGAACTGGAATGATTTGCCCAGGGAAGTTGTGAATGCTGCACCCCTGGCAGTGTTCAAGACCAGGCTGGACAGAGCCTTGGGTGACATGGTTTAGTGTGAGGTGTCCTTGCCCATGGCAGGGGGTTGGAACTGGATTATCTTAAGGTCCTTTCCAACCCATTCCATGGTTCTCTGTGTTGGCAGAGAGAAAAGTGTGCCCAGGATTTAGTTAAAAGACAGAACTAAACAAACTGTGCTCATGCTAAAAAGCCGTGTGATGAACTGCAACAAAACCATTTTCCTCTGCCTGTTTCAACCCCAGCATGGGACAAAGGAGACACAGGACAGTGATGTCTTCAGCCACCGCAGCTGTTTGGAAGTGAATGGAAAACAGAGCTCTGAATCTCTTCTGAATTGTCCCCAACCAGCCCTCAAAACCTTTGCTTGAAGAAGCCCTTTAAAGAACAGGAGAGAATATAAGCTACCAAAGCCAGAAGCGTTGCAGTTCCTCCTCATTTCCAAATACAACTTCAATGCTGTTTTCCTTCTTTTACCGCCTCCCCAAGTGTTGCTAGCTAAAAAATGAGCTCTTGTGTCATTTACTCTCCCTTTCATGCCGGCAATCACCACCCACATAAGTGCTACCTCTGCTCACTGCTGGGGCCGGGTGTGCAGATGCACGTTAGTGCTAATGCTACTGACCTGCTAATCCAGAGAGAGCGCCTTCAGCCAGCAATTTGCTGTTAAGTTTGAGGACACTATGGAGGGTTAGTCATTTGCTTCCCCCATCAGATGGTGGTTAAGGAGAGCTAGGACAGCTTTTAGACATTCCTGCTAGCTTTTAAATGAGATGGAAAGCATCAGAGCAAGTCCTATAGCAGAAGCTTTGTATTTGGTCTAGTGTTGACAGGAGAGAGAAAGAGAGGAGAGAGGAGAGAAGGGAGGAGAGGAGAGGAATGGGAAGTGAGAAAGGAGAAAGGTGAAGTGGAAGGGAAAGAGAAGAGGGAAAGGAGAAAGGGAGGAAAGGAGCAGGACAGGGGAAAGAGAAGGGGAGGAGAGAAGGAAAGGGCAAGGGGAGAAGGGAGAAAGAGGAAAGGAGAAAAGGAAAAGAGCGAAGGAGAAAGAAGAATGGGGAAAGAGGAAAGGGGGAAGAGGAAAAGGGGAAGAGGAAAGGGGGAAGTGTGAAGGGGTAGTGAGAACTGCTGCATGAAATTCACATGATGACATCCTATGGTTACTCCTACCATTTAATATGCCAGTGACGTTAGACTGAGGGACTCATGCCTGGGAACTCGCTGTAACTGGTTATTATACTTGTCACTACTCCCTGTAAACACACCTTAGCTGTCTCTGTTCAATAGAGCAAAGATTAGCTGTTATTTTCTCCCTCTGCCATTTAGCATGAGACAATCTCCTTTCCTCCCTCGGGTAATCTATGCCCCCCCGTAATTTATTGTCCTACTCCTCCTCTTGGCCTCAGCCACCCAGTCCCAGAGGAGAGAGGCACAAAATACTTCAGTAACAGCCTTAAAATCTCAGATTTGCCTTAGATTTCCCACCCTGTAAGTTACATTTCAGATGGAAGATGCATTTGCAAAACACTTTACAAGCAGAGATTTGCCAAAGGAGTCTTCTGCAGCCCCAGCAGTACAGGCTGACCCAGGACATACAACAGCCCCAGCAACTTGCAGGGAAAAGAGGTTTTTCTACTTGAATACTCTGGAAAAATCTCCCTATCCCAAGATAACCAATAGCACTTTGCCATAATTGGGATGGTCTCAGAACATATTTAAGACAACGTTTTTAGGCAGAGGTAATATTATAACAAGTGGTAGAAATGCAATAAGGCTCATAAGAAAGTTCTTGCACACCTGAAGGAAGCTTATCTATTTTTCCAGCTCTACCGTTTGGTCTAATAAAGGATGTCAACTCTACCTACAAGTCCATTGAAAGCAATAGGAGCTCTTTAATACCCAGTCTGGGCTAGACCAGGTCATGATGAACAGCCCAGCACTGCAACACCTGCCTTCACAAAGCTTGGTCTGCCACCACAGTCCTCCTCCTCATTCCATACCCCCACACACGCAGCACAAAGTACCGCTTTCCTGACTTGTTTTGCACACAGCATCAGCACTGTTCTTTTCCTTTCTGTTAATACAGGAAAATGAACATGAAAAACAACTCTAATTTGAGGCTTTGCAGAAGAAGCTCATTGGCAAAACTGGCAAGTCCCCCTCACTGCCTCCTTTCCTGTTCAATCTGTGCAGGAGATGGAAAGAGAGGAGCATGGATGTCAACACAACTCACCTATGTATGAAGGGGAGGTAGGAGCACAGTGTGCTGAAGACCTCAGTTCAGTCTCTGAAAGGACCTTGGTGTTTCAGATGAGCCATGAAATTCATGTCTGCCCATCTGGGCATGTCATGACCTCTGAGGAAGCATTGACCTTGAGCAATGTTGGATGAAGGGGGCCTACAAGGATGCTGGAGATGGACTCTTCAGCAGGGACTGTAGCGATAGGACAAGGGGTGATGGGTTCAAACTGAAACAGGGGAAGTTCAGGTTGGATATAAGGAAGTTCTTTATTGTGAGGGTGCTGAGGCACTGGAACAGGCTGCCCAAGGAAGTGGTAAATGCTCCATCCCTGGCAGTGTTCAAGGCCAGATTGGACAGAGCCTTGGGGAACATGGTCTAGTGTGAGGTGTCCTTACCCATAGCAAGGGTGTTGGAACTGTATGATCGTAAGGTCTCTTCCAACCTGAACCGTGATTCATGAAGGATCATGGAATGTCTAGTTGCTCAGGCAAGAATGGTCGGTTGCTTTAGTCCTCTTATTTCACTGTATCTACCACTCTAAACACATTAAACCCTCAGCACCACCTCTCAAATCCAACAAGCTTTAGTCTAAGAAGAGCTTCATTCAGGCTACAGGGCTTGTTTCTGGCACGACTTAACATTCACATGGCTTAAGCTGGCTTTTATCAATCTGTGGCTTCAGTAACAGGCATTTATTCATGGAAAAAGCCACAGTGACTAATTGGGTTGCAGAAGTGTCCTTCTTCCCTCCTCTTCAGAGACCAACAGCATCCTATTAATGGTTGGACTTGATGATCTTAAAGGTCTTTTCCAACCTAGTTGATTCTATTATTCTATTTGTCTCTTGTGAATACACACCAGGGTTCTCAGTCTCACACAGCATTAGCTCTCACTTTGCTTTCAAGTAGTCCAGGAGAGGAAAAGCCTTCTCCTCTCCTACCCCTAAAAGAATGGATTATGGAGGTCAGTTATCACACACATGTTTGCATCCCAAAGTGACTGATCACCACCGGGTCTGTCCTCAAGACAAGTAACGAGCCACAAGCATTAGTTTAATGTATGTGACAGAGAAAGTCTAATTAATACATTATATCTTTATATGAAATTTAAGGTTCAGTGTGTGCTGATGATTATATGGAATTTGAATACCACCCTGCCAGGCAGAGACAGACCAAATGGTTTAACTGCCATTAGTTCAATAACTTCTTCATAGTTTAGTTCAGTGCCAGGGCAATCAGAAGTCCCAGGGGAGATGTTGAAAGATCCTTTGAAGTAAATCAAGAAATACAGGAGGAATTGGAAGAAGCACCAAAAAAATCAAGGAAGATCCAGAAGAGTCCCAGAAGAAATCAATAAACAAACCCAAAAGCCTCCCCAGACAAGTTATCAACTTAGGACAGCCTCTTCTTTTTCTTCTGGGGGATGCTATTTAGGAGAAGCACAAGAATCAGGCATCAAATTAAAACAGGGATGAATAAGAAGCTGTGTGAGAGAGAAGCATAATCCACTGGCCAAACCCCAACATCCCCATCAATCCTGTCCATCTTGTATCTCCTTGCTGTTTCTTAAAGCAAAGGCAAAACCCAGTAGGGGAAGGAGGGACAAAACAGGCAAAAGCACAAAGATAAATCCACAACAAGAGGGTGGGGATAGACCAGATGAAACCTTCATTATTGCCAGTTGCACAGGGCAACCTGTCCAACAACCTTCAAGCAGTTTGCACCCAGGGCTGATTAGGGACATACTGGTCACTCAGTTTCATTCATTCCCTATGTGAAATCACTTCCCAAATCTGCAAGATCTGAGCACAACACAATGTGGTTTATTACACTGACCTTAACACAATCTCAGAATCAGCCTCCATCCTGTCTTCTGGGCTAATCTTGGTTATTGTAATTTGCCCAGTAGCTATGAACAAACAGGTCACATTCTTTTCTTAGTCACACCAACATTTGTGTTTCTACTGTTGTTCTGACTACAAAAAATAGTCAGTAAATATGATTTGGCCACTATTTAGTAAAAAAACACAGGCCTTGGCCTGATCCAACAGTGCAGGCTCTCAAGGACTTGTCTGCACTTGTCTTGACCTGAGCTTATTTTAGCTGCAATAACAACTGTCTAAACAATTGTCATTGCCCAAATTTGTTCTAGTTTAGTGTTGGATTACAGTAATAACAAGTAGCTGCTCTGTCTATGACTCTAGAGGAAAACGAGGTATGGATGAGTGCAACAGGAGATGGTACCAGCCATCCTAGCCCATAAACATAACTCACTGCGGTTCATCAGAGCTCAGGACAGCAGTGAACCAGGTTAAACCAGCTTCAGAGAGACAAAAGAAAACAGAAAACCTGAATAACTGGGAACCAAGACGAAAGTACTGGTAATAACTGGATTATTAATGAACCTTTCTGGAGTAATTAGATGACTTGGACAATCAGACTGTTAAAACATTAACTGGACTAATATTAAGACTAGGGCTGCATATAAATGGCATGTTCCCTTTTGCCTCAACAAGGTTTGGGGGAATAACAAAATGGGTACTACTGTGTGTTCACTGGGATCACTGGAAGATGCTGGGACAAACTGCCATGCAAACTGATGGGCTCGATGTGTTCTGCTACATCTTTCAGTCCCCAGACTATTGCTGTAGTGTGGACCTGAGAGGCACAGCCCTGTTTTGAAAGTGAAATACTGATTCTGACAGCGACTAAAATACCTCCCAGCAATCTTTCTCATTCTTATTACTATCACAACTGCTTCTAGCACAGCTGCTGTCCCAGTGAGGCAAACACTGTAGGAGTTTTACATACCTTATTCTGATACTCAAAGGACTGCTGACTAAAACCGTAATAAATACCAGGAGCTTGGGCATCGCTGCAATGAAGGCAGGCTAGAGATAAATTTAGCTATGTGACAAAACCAAATGGTCAGTCTGCAATGAATTATTTTAGGCTTGGAACTTCACTTGCAATATTTCACCCAGTAACATTGGCTTTAGCCAAGGACTCAAGTCAAAGACCAGATTGAAGCGCAGCTACTTCACCAGGCTGAAGGGTAGACCCAATCCATTTGTTGCCATCCTAATATACAGTTTATCTCCATTTAAATGTTTTTTGATGTTGGTTTTGGTTGTTTCGGGGTTTTTTTCATACACATTTACACAACAAACTATTTGTCAACAGGACTGTTTTATCTGAGGAACAGCAGAGACCAATGATGGGGCAGGGACACCACAGAGGGACTGCAGCCATACAGGCTTTTTGCTGTGCACGCTTTCAAACTAGTCAGGTTATTTACAAAGCAAACAAAGGAATCAAGTCCCCAAATAAACAAGCAAACAAGTAACAGCAGCCTTTTTTAGAGTGTTTAAATCAGGCATCCCCTAATTACCACATTAAGGAGTGCTGCACACCCACCGTGCGCATTGCTGTTGACGTGTATAGCAACACACACCAAACTGCCCCCTGTGGCGTGTTTGTCCATGCAGAGTCTGTCAGAACAGGGCAAAAGGCCTTGTCTTAGCTGACTTACAATAATACCAGCAGAAGCAAGGTAATATTTTCCAGTCAGAAGGCAAAAAGCTCAAATATGGAGGTGGGGAATGAGCAGAGTGAGGACAATGGATTTCGCATGTCCTTGAACCATGCATTCCAGTTTTCCCCTCATAAAGCTCAGAGAGTAAATGTCTAAATTAACACAGACTATTGCACCTACATCTTTAAAAAGGGAGGTTTAACATCAAGTTATAGAATCATAGAACAGTTTGGGTTGGAAGGGACCTTAAGATCATCCAGTTCCAACCCTCTGTCATGGGCAGGGACATCTCACACTAGACCATGGCATCCAAGACACTGCCCAACCTGGCCTTGAACACTGCCAGGGATGGGGCAGCCACAGCTTCCCAGGCTGTGCCAGTGCCAGTGCCTCACCACCCTCACAATAAAGAACTTCCTTATATCCAACCTGAACTTCCCCTGTTTCACTTTGAACCCATCACCCCTTGTCCTATCACTCCAGTCCCTGACGAAGAGTCCCTCCCCTCCCCAGCATCCTTGCAGCCCCCTTCAGACATTAGAAGCAGCTCTGAGGTCTCCATGCAGCTTCTCTTCTCCAGACTGAACAGCCCCAATGCCTGAATCAGTGACAGTGTCACGTGCTTGGTTAAGGGGACAGGGGTGTCCGTGCTCTTCTTGTTTGTTCCTGTGAAAACTCAAGAGCCAGAAGGAAGGTGGTGACACAGCAATTTAAGTCATTTTGCACTGCAGTGATTTTAAGCCATTGATAACAAATTGTTTAATAATAAAATAATATTGGGATATACACAAAGATGCAGTAAAGCATCAAGTTTCAGAGATTTCAGGAGGAGTTGCTTTACTACCTTCCAGGAACATAGAGGTACAGAAATACTTCTTTTTCTTAACATCGCTCCACTGAACAAAACAGAGATTGGGATGGCCTTGAGGCTTCACAGGTAAGCAGAAAGGACTGTATGGTTTGTGTTTGTTGGCTTCTCTCCTCATTCCCCACAATCAGAGTTAAACGTTCTCCAATACACACAGCTCAGACTCTGCGGCCATGTGGTAACAGCACAAAACTAAAGAAAGGAAAATGATTCAAAAAAGGATGAAAAAAAATCTCTTTGCTGTTGTTTCCCACATTGAGGAACCACAGCTGTGAGGAGTCATTCAAAATTACACCAGATGTAACGAACCCACGAACAGATCGAACCCACAACTGAAGAAAGACACCAAGTCATTACAAATAGCATGCAACTTCCAAAACCCTCACACATCTACATACTGAGCAGCACCCCTGTAAATATGGAACAACTTTACTAATCATAGAACAGGTAGGGTTGGAAAGGACCTTAAGATCATTCAGTTCCAACCCCCTGCCATGGGCAGGAACACCTCACACTAGACCATAGCACCCAAGGCTCTGTCCAGCCTGGCCTTGAACACTGCCAGGGATGGAGCATTCACGACTTCCTTGGGCAACCCATTCCAGTGCCTCAGCACCCTCACAGCAAAGAACTTCTTCCTTATATCTAACCTGAACTTCCCCTGTTTCAGTTTGAATCCATAATATACAACAGTGGCCGCATACTACAGGCAATCCCTGGCTGAATAGACAACTACCTATAGGCATATGCTTTGATCAGGTCAAAGTTAAGTGAATCATTTACAAAACCAGCCATCAGTGGTCACGGGGAACTAAGGTATGCATGAAATCTATAATGAAGAAAGCTGTAAGACAGAATCATAGAATCATAGAATGGTTTGGGTTGGAAAGGACCTTCAGATCATCCAGTTCCAACCCCCTGCCATGGGCAGGGACCCTTAACACTAGATCATGTCACCCAAGGCTCTGTCCACCCTTGTCTTGAACACTGCCAGGGATGCACCATGTGATTATATTACATCTTTGAGTCAAAAAACTACCCAAAAGAGTGCACACATTCTCAACTATTATAAATAACGATAAATAACAAACGATAAGGCAGGTAGATCAGAACACAGATGTGCTACCGCACCTACCACTGTGGAAAGCACTGGGCTATAAAAGCTACGCAGTCCTATTTCCATGAGGCAAGAAAGTACATGAGCAAAGGGAGCAATTTTTGTTAACCCAATTGATGAGGGAGGGAAGACAGGCATGAGAAAAACAAACATGAATACTTATGGGTACGTATGAAAGGATGGAGTCAGCTTTCTGTATTTGATTCAACTTTATTACATCCAGCATTCTTCTGAAGTCAATCCTGTTCTTCATTTCAGACAGGAATTATTCAGAGTTTGTGTTTTCGAGGCATCTTTGCAATACTACAATCATCTTACCCTGTGCCAAGCATAGTTTGAAATGTAATATGAGGTTCTTTACTTACGTTATTTATTTGCCCTGGTTTCTCTGAACAGCGTTTTGTTCTTGCTTAGGCAAACTTTGATTTCAGCTCCAAACTCTATTCCTCCATGAAAACAGGAGGCGATGGGGAAAACAGCAAGCCCTTCACATGCTCGTCATCAATCTCTCCTCTCTCACAACAAACAGTCCATCATGTTCCAGCTCCCCCTCACGCTGATGATTTTCCCACTACAAATGCCAGATTTAATGCCTCCTTCAGCTCCTACTCCCTTCTTTGTGCCTCCATCCACACCATCATTTATGAACAAAATGCTGCCTGTGCCATCATTTATTAAGCTACCACATTTTCTTGATAGGTCCAACAGCTCCTACTAATGTTAAAAAGACACTGTAGAGAGAAACCTCAGAGAGGAATTTCACATCAGAAAGTGTGGAGCCTCCATGGAGACTAAAGTGAAGTCCCTTTTCTAGACCAACATTCACATCTAAGGCACCACAGAGGCGGTAACCTTGCCTCTTCCCACTTTCTTTTTGCAAGGAGTGGGGAGAGGAAGTTGCTGTACCCTCATGTTATTTGGGTATATTCTGTCTCCTGCTGAGCTCCATCTGACTCCATAAGAACTCCTACTCGGGTGTTGATGAACATGCCAAAGCAGTAGATTTGGGCAGGTCACAGCAAGAACCAGCGCTGGTGAACTATTCAGAGCATCCTGCATTATACAACAGGGAAAACAGCTCTTTGGACCACGTCTTTATTCTCATTGGTTTTTTTTTCTATACTGCTAATCAGCACAATTTCATAGAGTCATGGAATGGTTTGGGTTGGAAGGGAATAGCCTCTCCTTGTTGATGATAACAAGGTCCAGCATAGCACCTCTCCTTGTTTGCTCCTGTATTTGTTCCTGTATTGCTTGAAGAAGGAAGTTCTCATCAATATATTCCATGAACCTCCTGGATTGCTTGTGCCCTGCAGTGCTATCCCTCTAACAGATACCAGGGTGGTTGAAATCCCCCAAGAGGAACAGGTCTTTTGAATGTGTGGCTGCATCTATCTATAGAGGGCCTCATCCGCTTGGTCCTCCTGGTCTCATGGTCTGCAGCATGCCTCCACTATAACATTATCTTTAATCCTGACCCATAAGCTGTCTGTTGGCTCCTCATCCATCTCCAAGCAGAGTTCCATGCATCGCAGCTGATCATGAACACAGAGGGTGACCCCTTCCTCACTCCCTCTGCCTTTCCTTCCCGAAGAGCCTGCATCCTTTCATTCCAACACTTCAGTCATAGGAGCCATCCCACGATATTTCTATGCCAACAAGGTCATAGCCTTTTAGGAGTGAATGCATCTTTTAAGTCCTCTTTTTCTTTAACCCTAATCAGCACTGAGTAACTTCTTGACACTTTAGACAAAATAAGAAGTCAGGGCTTGGCCAACAAAGACTTGACCATTCCCACCCCAAAAAATACCTAGGAAAAAGATCAATTTGAACACAGTGGAGACAAAATTCCCTATGTGCAGCAAACCTCTAAATCACGGAACTACAATTACACAGCAATAAGTTACTCTGCTCAGGAGTAATTGTCATTCACCTTGAGTCCTGCAAAACACCAAGGGAAGAGAGTAGAGAGGCAGGCCACCAAGGTGCACTTTGCAGTAACACTACCCATCTGCACAGGAATAATCTCCTTTTGCTGAGCAGGCACAGCAGCTCATGCATAAACCAGATCTTCCCAGCACTCTTTACCTTGTGGCCCCTGCTGAATGCACTGAGGAAAGCAGGCACATATATATAGTTTTCCATATATTATTTGGGTGGGTAGATTGGAAAAAATGACTTGGACCAGTCAGGGAAAGGTACTTGAAATCCGGACAATGCAATAAAAGATGCTCCAGCTTTCTAAGAGCTCCACAATCACAGTGATCTCACAGCTGGATTAAGGAATATCTTCACAAGCAAATATAATGTGTTTTGCTTTTAGAAAGATATAAGCATCACCGAGAAGTACAAGCATCTCTTTTTTTTTCCTCTTTATCCATCATCTTACCACTTGACAAGCGTGAGAACTGTACATACCCATTTCATTTCCAAATAACAAAGAGAAGAAGGTCAGCAGTCTTGAATGAGAGATCACAATACTAAAATATTCAATATTTAATGAACTGTACACATTAAAAAGGGAATAACTGATGACACTGTGATTGCGTATCCTGGTTATCCACATAAAGTTCTCTCTGTTCTTATACATGTTACCTGCTTTTTCAAGACAGAGATGGAGGAAACCTTAGACTCACAGAATGGTTTGGGTTGGAAAGGACCTTAAGATCATCCAATTCCAAACCCCTGCCATGGGCAGGGACACCTCACACTAAACCATGGCACTGCCTAGCCTGGCCTTGAACACTGCCAGGGATGGAGCATTCACCACTTCCTTGGGAACCCTAGGCACCCTCACAGCAAAGAACTTCTTCCTTATATCTAACCTGAACTTCCCCTGTTTCAGTTTGAACCCATCACCCCTTGTCCTATCACTACAATCCCTGAGGTAAAGGATTCATTCTCAGTAGCAGCAGAATCAGGCACTGTAACTGCTCCACTGGTTGCAAAACTGTGACCCTTAAATAACAGCTTGTGAATGGGGGTTTAGATAAATAAAAAAATCCTAAATCCCAGGGATTTTTATTCCCATTTCATCTCCTTCCATGCCTTAATTCATGTGTCTGGCAGACAGACACTCCTCACACCAACACACAAGCTACTTGGAAATGAAACACAAACTTGTTATTATATATAGCTAATAACATGTTTTACAGATTTATGTAAGGATGTCTCCATAGCATACGTAGACACTTTGGTATATACTTACACTATTTAACTACAGTTACACGCTTGGAAAAACCAGTTCCATGCTAAAATGCTGCCTGTTGGTTACACTGCTTGAGCAGAAAGAAACTGAGCCCCAGTGGCTTCATGAAAAGCAGGATGAAACACAGCTGACATTTCCTTGGCTATGACTAACAAGTGCTAAACAGCGCCTGTGATGTATACTTGGAGCAGTTCTCTCTCAGGCAATGGCCACAGCTCTCTGAGTGTGACTGGGATTACTGGGTGGCAATACCATATCCCATACCCCCAATTCCAGCTCAGTGAGCTTAGATTTGGGCAGAGATGTGATCCAAAAGCCCAGAGCCACCTATATGGAAGAAACAACAGCTTTTAGAAGAGCACCTTCCAAGTTTTCTTCCTTTTCATTTTCTATTCCTTATCACCCTGTTTTCCCTCCCTCATCTTCTTTTCCTATGGAGAAAACTGCTATGGCACATAAAACGCCAGAGGCAGCAGTGTTCTTGCTGTAAAAAACAGATGCTTTTTTAATTGTCCATCTCTCAGGCATAGTTGGTTGAATGAAGACACACATAAACTAGACCGCAGTGCATGTGTCAAGGGAGGGAGCTTTCCTTGGCTTTACCAGCCTAAGAAACGCAGTAATTTAGCTGGATCCACTCAAATTCACTTTGCAGTGCCATAATTAGTGTGGTCTGGTCCTGTTAATGTCATCACCTTTACCCTGTGACCCAGCTTTCTCTTTTATGGGTTGTTAGCAGCATGGGCATTCAGGCATAGCCAAGAAAAGGAAAAGATGGATACGGAGCTATGGTGCAGCAGCCATTCATGGTAAGGGAGAAGCAGCATCTAGTCACCTACTTAAACCGAAAGTTTCTTGTCCTATTCCAATCATATCTATACAGAAGGAAAAAGGTTATTCCTTTTACTGGTCTTTTCCTCATTGCCCGAAACCTCTTCTTTAGTCATCCCAGTTAAGTCTAGATTTAAACCAGAAAGCAAAGAACCTGCACTCCCAAGCTCTGTGGCTATGCTTATACAATAACTATAGTTACACACTTGGAAAAATCAGTTCAATGCTAAAAGGCACAGAGCTCAATAAAGAATATTAACAAACAGAATGCTGGTAAAAAAAGGATTAAAAAGAGATGTGTGTTCTTTATAATAAAACTTGGCTTGCTCTTTGGCTGAAGTTTACATAGAATAGAATCATAGAACAGTTTGGGTTGGAAGGGTCCTTAAGATCATCCAGTTCCAAGCCCACTGCCATGGGCAGGGACACCTCACACTAGACCATGTCACCCAAGGCTCTGTCCAACCTGGCCTTGAACACTGCCAGGGATGGAGCATTCACAACCTCCCTGGGCAACCCATTCCAGTGCCTCACAACCCTAACAGGAAAGAACTTCCTCCTTATATCCAACCTAAACTTCCCCTGTTTAAATTTTAACCCGTTACCCCTTGTCCTGTCACTACAGTCTCTAATGAAGAGTCCCTCCCCACCATCCTTATAAGTCCCCTTCAGCCACTGGAAGCTGCTATGAGGTCTCCACGCAGCTTCTCTTCTCCAGGCTGAGGAGCCCAAACTTTCTCAGCCTGTCTTCATACAGGAGGTGCTCCAGTCCCTGATCATCCTCGTGGCCTCCTCTGGACTTGTTCCAACAGTTCCATGTCCTTTTTATGTTGAGGACACCAGAACTGCACACAATGTTCCAGGTGAGGTCTCACAAGAGCAGAGCAGAGGGACAGGATCACCTCCTTGGACCTGCTGGTCACGCTCCTTTTGATGCAGCCCAGGATACGGTTGGCTTTCTGGGCTGCAAGCGCACACTGCGCTTACAAGATTGCATACAAGAATCCTTCCCAACTGCATGACGAATTCACTGTAACATGTTACAAATTCACTTGCCTTATTTTGTCCATCTGCAAAATGGAGAAATAAAATCAGAACTTAAATTTTCAGCATTTCTACTGAGGCTTTCAAAACGTCTGTTGCTATAGAACTGTGGAATCCTTTTTACAAATGAGCCTGGGATATTACCAGCATTCCAAGAGGTAATTACAAGAGGAATAAAAAGAGAAATCACTGTTTTTCCCTGTGTCCTTTACAACCTTTAAACCTAGGTTTGTAATTGAAGTGCAAACTGACCTTTATCAACTGCACAGCATCGCTAAAAGGTGTTATTCTACAGGGCTTGGGGGAATTTGCCATGCTCAGCAATTCACTAATCTTACTTTCTGTCATTGCTGTTCTTCAGACAATGCGGCACCGCTGGATTTTCTCTCTACTCCAGAAGCAAATCAAGCAGGAGAAGCTGAGGAGCTTTATCAGCACTATCATCTAAATCTCCTATCAACTCACTGCTGTAACCTGCCTTTTTGGCAAGTAACTCAGCAGTTTTGCCCAGCTTCTCAAACACCTCAGCAGCTAATTCTAATCCATATGAAATCCATTTTGCAATCTGCTACCTCAGACGGGTAAATGGTCTACACACAGAAATGATCCATCAGGACCAGCTGAACCACCTGAAATGGTTTTCTCTCTAACCATGTCACACAATAACACAACTGCAATAATGTTCAGTACCATAAAAATCCAAGTGAAATGTGAGGCATCAGAGTTTGTTACTGCGTAATTATATGGAAAGCATTTAGAGCTTCACATCACAAACCTGCACATGAGCAGGGAAGTCCTCATGGTATTGATTTAATGAACCTCTTTCACTTCTTGGAGTCCATCCAAAGACATTGGTTTTAAGAGGGCCTAACCCACACCAGCACTGCTCTCTGCCAACACAACCCCAGGTTATCATGGTTCAGCTGAGTTTGCACCATCACAGAATCATTTAGGTTTGGAACTTCTAGAGAATCATTTAGATGGGAAAAGACCCTTCAGATCATTGAGTCCAGTCCTTAACCCAGCACAGCCAAATCCATCACTAAACCATGTCCTTAAGTGCCATGTCTACGTGCCTTTTAAATACCTCCAGGAACGATGACTCCAGCCCTGCCCTGGGCAGCCTGTTCCAATGCCTGAGCACCCTTTGGGGAAGGAATTGTTCCTCAGCTCCATCTAAACCTGCCCTGGTGCAGCTTGAGGCCCTTTCCTTTTGTCCCGTCCCTTGTTCCTTGAGAGCAGAGCCCAGCCCCTCCTGGCTCCATCCTCCTCTCAGGCAGTTGTAGGGAGCGATCAGGTCCCCCCTGAGCCTTCTCTTCTCCAGGCTGAACCCCCCAGGTCCCTCAGCCCTTCCCCATCACACTTGTGCTCCAGGCCCTGCATCAGCTCTGCTGCCCTTCTCTGGTCCTGCTCCAGCACCTCAATGACTCTCTTGTAGTGAGGGGCCCAGAACTGAAAACAGGATTTGAGCTGTAGAACTTCATCTGCAATGCAAAGCTATCTTTATGCTCCCATGTCCTTCCTTCCACCAGGCACAGGTTCATCTGAATGAGTAACATTGATTTACTTCCCCCATCCCACAGTCAGCATCGTGTTGATCATACAAACACAACCTGTATCTCCCCTTGTCTTTTACATCTTTGCTTACTCATCTCAATCAGCTTCCTCTCAAGTCCTGCATATAAAGCCATGCTCAAAAAGGCACCTAGAAGTAGCATCTTGGCTCAAGGGTGGCACAAGCTCATTAGACAACACAGATCAGACAGATGCTATTTTTGGCCATACCCAGGATTTTTCTGTTTGCACCTTTTAGGAGTCAGCACCCAAACCAAACGCTGCTTCTCTTTCTGCTCCTGCTATCTTTGTATTTCTCCCCCACCCCAGGTTTTGCCTCTGAGAAACCAGATTGGATTCCAGCCACAATCACCTCCTCTCAAGGCAAGAGATTTCTCCATTTTTCACTCAAAAGGGAGGATATTACCATTTTTAACACCATTTAAAAAGGTGTTAGACAGGACTTTAGAGCTCAGGGTTACCATTTCCTGAAGCTTAAGAGAAAGAAAAGGAGAAATACAGTAGAAACAAAACGCTTATTCAATGCTCTACTTTTTCAATGCTCTAACAAATCTGCTTTCCTTGTCTGCACCTTTCCTAACATGGTTGTTGTCATGGGACCAAGTTGCACAGCACTCATGGGACTCAAAACCTCAAAGTTCATTGAACCATTTACTGTGCTGAAGTGCAGGGGGTTGTGTGACAGTCTGAACCTTCTGAACTTATTTACTGTATTAATATTATAAAATCATAGAATCACACAACGGTTTGGGTTGGAAAGGACCTTAAGATCATCCAGTTCCAACCCCCCTGCCATGGGCAGGGACACCTCACACCAAACCATGTCACCCAAGGCTCTGACCAGTCCGGCCTTGAACACTGCCAGGGATAGAGCATTCACCCTGTGCCAGTGCCTCAGCACCCTCACAGTAAAGAACTTCTTCCTTATCTCCAACCTAAACTTCCCCTGTTTCAGTTTGAACCCATCATCCCTTGTCCTATCACTACAGTCTCTGATGAAGAGTCCCTCTACAGCATCCTTGTGGTCCCCTGCAGACACTGGAAGCTGCTCTGAGGTCTCACACAGCTTCTCTTCTTCCTCCTCTTTCTTCTTTCCTGTCTTTTAAAGAAGGATGGAAAGCCCCCCTCAGCTAGTTTAATCCCTACAGACCTATAATGGAGAACGAAGATTTATTTCCCCCCCTCATTTTCCTAAATCTAGAAAGAAAACTACCACTTTGTGACGCTGCAATTTGGGAAAGAAGCATGACACTACTTGTTCATTATTCTGCAAGACTGAACTCATAAAGATCACAGGCCAAGCTCTCCACGTACAAACTGCATCTATGTTTTGTGAGCAGAGAGAGGCTATAAGGAGACAGCAATATCAAACGTCCTGGTAAAGATGTATAATCCCCTTGAGGTTTTAACTTTCCTCCCAATCAAACATGAGTGTTTGTCAAACACTTGACCTTCAGCTTTGTTATTCAAGAGGAAGTCATGGACCCATGGCTGATCATAAGCATTTTATGGAATACATTTGCTAAGTCGCATGCTGAATTCCAAGAGCTGTGACATTACTAACAACCAGCCAATGCTATATTAAAATTACCATTTCTTTAAGGCAACCTTGGCTCCTCTTTGCTTTTCTTTGTCATTTTCATCTGGCTTTAATCACTTCTCTTCCTCCAAGAAACCTTCCCAAAGAGCAACCTCATGTGGCTTTTCTAGTCCCACTTCAAACAAGGTAGAACAGGAGGTTTGAAGCAAATCCCCCATGAGATTTCCTTCTGATCTCCCATTACTGCTCTGTGGAAGTGTGACTTGCCAAAAACCATCTCCTTACTCAGTGAAAACATCTGATGTCCACAAAAATTGCCTGAAGATCTGATTAACCTCTGGTGGTTCCTCCCGCAATGGGAAGATGAATTTATTATAGGTCCTTATTATAGGTCTCGGTTGACCACAATGCAAAAGGAATCATGTATTAGAGCACTGCGGAAGCCAGAGTGACTTCTCCAACAAGTAATGGCTCGGCAGATCCTTGTGCTCTTCTCTAAGATTGGATTCTACTTTTTCCCTTTCTTTCCCCCCCCTCAAACCCAGAAACCCTTCCACAGGATGCTAATCACTTCCACATAGAGCCTGCAGAAACACGACTGAACTGATCAGCTGAAGCCAGGGATCACAACACACGTCATTCCCAGTGATGGCACCGCTGCTCCTGGCTTTATGACTGGTGTTAAGACTTGGGGAATAATGGAGACCTTCTACAAAGCCAATATTCCAACAGATATCAGCATATCTGGACTAGCATCAGACCCCTGAAGGACTCCCTGGCAGAATAGCCCTGACAACCACACACTCCATGCAGGCATACATGAATTATTAAACAAACTTCATCCCACAGGTCCCTGCAGTCAATCAACATGAACTGCATCACTGAGTGTGTAGCTGTGGGTGTAAGAACTTACCATAACACGCAGCCAGCCTGTTCCCCTCCAGGAAATGTGGGGTTTTTTTTGGTCTAATAAAAACCTTTGCAAAACTTGTACTTATAAACACAGAGGCAACTCACTGTGATCAGCATCCCAAGACATCAGATAAACATCCTGAACTTCTACCTTACATCCAACCTGAACTTCCCGTGTGAACCCATCACCCCTTGTCCTATCACTACAGTCCCTATTATTTGTCCTCTGCTGTTTCTGCTAACAGAATGTGAACTGTCTCTAACTCTGCAGGGAAAAAGAGAGAAAGTATCTGAAGTTGGTTTATTCCTGAAGGTGAGGATGGATTTTACTCTATTGACTCAAAATGCCAATCTGTAACCTAGACAAATTTTGGATTTCATGAGAATGGCAAAAAAAAGTAAACCCAGAATTGAAAAGCTAATATTTTGGGTAACAATAGGAGGGGAAATCTGCATGGTTTTCAATTAAGCAGCTCAGAAAAGCTCCTGAAAAATTAGCAAAAGCATCGCTAATGTCATGCTTTTAGAGCAAGTCTAGGGGAGGCCACGAAGGATGATCAGGGGCTGGATGGAGCACCTCCTGTATGGAGCCAGGCTGAGAACACTGGGGCTGTTCAGCCTGGAGAAGAGAAGCTGCGTGGAGACCTCAGAGCAGCTTCCAGTGTCTGAAGGGGGCTACAAGGATGCTGAGGAGGGACTCTTCATCAGGGACTGTAGTGATAGGACAAGGGGTGATGGGTTCAAACTGAAACAGGGGAAGTTCAGGTTGGATATAAGGAGGAAGTTCTTTACTGTGAGGGTGGTGAGGCACTGGCACAGGGTGTCCAGGGAAGCTGTGGCTGCCCCATCCCTGGCAGTGTTCAAGGCCAGGTTGGGCGGTGTCTTGGATGCCATGGTCTAGTGTGAGGTGCTCCTGCCCATGGCAGGGGATTGGAACTGGATGATCTTAAGGTCTTTTCCAACCCTGTGATTCTATGGTGGTCAGGAGACGAAAAGTAGGGGAGTAGTTTATTCTCCTTATTTGTTCCTCCTGCTGTCACCCCTAAAACAAAAACTAAACCACCATCAGTGTGTGTTCAGCGTCTCCCAGATAAACATCTTAGAATAAAGAGATGGAAAGACCAAGTGCGACTGTATTTTTACACATTGCAATATCCAGCTACACTTCTGGAAGTGTAACAGTTTCTTGCTGTAAACTGAGTGTTTGCTATATCTAGTCACTGGAAGAAGGCAATGGTCACGTTTCTGTTTACCACGTCTGTGCTCTGAATGGTATAAAGAGCTTGGGACATTACTGCAAATGCTTCCTTGGACTGAACGTGCAAGCACATGTGTTCATACCATGGTAACCAACTTTTATTCTTCCTCACATCCCCTGAAGATGTCACAAGCCATGCTGTTTAACCAGCTGGACCAAAAGCTGATGGGCAAATGTGCAAACTGGAGATGGAAGCAAGGATATGTGGGAACAGTGAGGCTCCCATGCAGCCCGTTTTTCATCTGCACTGACACCAGCAGCGAGTGGGCTCCCATGGTCACAGAACCCCAAACTGGTTTGGGTTGGAAAGGACCTTAAGATCATCCAGTTCCAACCCCTAAAATGGGCAGGGACACCTCACACTAGACCATGTCACCCAAGGCGCTGTCCAACCTGGCTGTTGTGGTTTAAGCCCAGCCGGCAGCTTAGCCACGCAGCCGCCTGCTCACTCCCCCCTTCCTTCCTCCCCATGCTCTTGGAGGGATGGGGAGGAGAATCTAAAGAATGTAACTCCCACAGGTTGAGGTAAGAGCAGTCCAGTAACTAAGGTATAACACAAACCACTGCTGCTATCACCAATGATAATGATGATAGGGGAAATAACAAGGGAAGAGAATACAACTGCTCACCACCCACTGACCGATACCCAGCCCAACCGAGCAGTGATCTCGCTCTAACGGGTAACTGTCCCCAGTTTCTGTACTGGGCATGACGTGCTGTGGTATGGAATACCTCTTTGGTCAGTTTGGGTCAGGTGTCCTGTCTCTGCTTCCTCCCGGCTTCCCTTCCTCCCTGGCAGAGCATGAGACTCACAAAGTCCTTGGTCAGACTAAACATCACTGAGCAGCAACTAAGAACATCGGTGTTACCAGCGCTGTTCCCAGGCTGAAAGTCAAAAACACAGCACTGCACCAGCTACTAAGAAGGAGCAAAATGACTGCTACTGCTCAACCCAGGACACTGGCCTTGAACACTGCCAGGGATGGAGCATTCACCATTTCTATGGGCACCCTATGCCAGTGCCTCACCACCCTCACAGTAAAGAACTTCTTCCTTATATCTAACTTGAATTTATTGTTCCCTTGACTCACCATGATACCAAGGAGAGATCAGAAACCAAGCTGAGACTTGAAAGCATGAGAAAATGACACAAGAAACAGTGGCAGCAAGAGACAGCCAAGACAGTTATCCCTAGATGGCATCTTTCCTTGTCCCCAGGCTTGCATCTCCTGGAGCATCAATCACTTGCCACAGATGATTAGCCATTGCTCCACCATTCACAGCTTAAAATTCACAGCCTACATCCAAATGCTGCCTCAACATGGGAAGGCACTATTGCTTTGGCCAAGGTTTCTGGCCATTTCAGATCTCTGGCAAGGGGAATTTGGGCTAAAACAATGCAAGGAAAAACTTCTGTGACAGACTGATTTGTAGCAACCATTAGAAACTGTTCAGGCATGTGAAAGGATACTCCAAGGACCCCTCTAAGCAGAGAAGCTGGTCAAAAGCAGCTGAATTTATCATCATTGGAGAGTTCTGCACTTCATCACCAGCTTTTGTTATTTATCACTGAGATGTCACACATCCGGAGCATGGGGATTCTTAAGGGTGAGATCTGTCACATAAATACAGTTATTAATGCAGCAAGTGTATTATACAGTTAAATGCAAATGTTGCAATCTGGCAACCCATTTTTACTGCCAAACCTAGAAGGTTTTTCATATCAGAAACTGATGCCAGCAGCGATAAATGGAGGATAGATAAAGTTAATCCAACCGCTCGGAGTTGAGCAGAGAAGGTATTACTTTGAAGGGTTTAAAATATTAACAGAATCAAATATATTTATGGAAATCTTTTTTTTCCCCCTAAAGCTTATACAAGCAGGATAACAAAACCATATAGAATACTATTAAATCCTGCCCATAATTAAACATGCTGACACTTAAAAGCTTCTGTCTGATTTACTTTAAAACATATCTTCTTTCGGTAAATTATGACTTTAAAATCTCTGCTCTAAATGAATCTGCATTCCAAAGGAATGAAAATCTTTTTAACAGAAGCTTTTTTTCCTATATATATATATCAAGCTCCAACTTATTGAATATAAGGGTAAGATAGGAAAGCAAAAGGGAAAAATAGAAATAATTGATAAAATGAACTGAGAGAAAAGCTCATAGCAACCTACCAGCATCTGAAGAGGGCCTACAAGGATGCTGAAGAGGGACTCTTCATTAGGGACTGTAGTGATAGGACAAGGGGTGATGGGTTCAAACTGAAACAGGGGAAGTTCAGGTTAGATCTAAGAAAGAAGTTCTTTACTGTGAGGGTGATGAGGCAATGGCACAGGCTGCCCAGAGAAGTTGGGAATGCTCCATCCCTGGCAGGGTTCAAGGCCAAGTTGGACAGAGCCTTGGGTGACATGGTTTAGTGTGAGGTGTCCCTGCCCATGGCAGGGGGTTGGAACTGGATGAACTTTAAGGTCCTTTCCAACTGAAACCATTCCATGATTCTACGGTTGCTGCATCAGGTCAATCAGAAAAGCAGGTTTGTTTTCTCACACTGTACAGATGTAGAGCTCAGCCCTCTCTTAGTTACATAGAAAAACCCTATCATTTAAATAATAGAATAATGCCAGTGGGAGAAGGGAGGTGGAACCTAAAATATGAGCTTTTCACCAAATCAGAAAAACCATAGAATCATAGAATCAAGTAGGTTGAAAAAGACCTTTAAGATCATCAAATCCAACCATTACCCCAGCACTGCTAAGACCACCACTAAAGCATATCACTGAGGGCCACGTCTATGCGGTTTGTGAACACTTCCAGAGAAAAATCAAGACATTTTGCAATATGGACACACTAAAAATCTCAACAGTGATAAAACAATCTTAAAATATCCTTATAACTCCTCCCTAAATAGGCAAATCCTTCTGCTAGGGACTGGTGAAGGATCCAAAAATGCCCCAGAGTGAAGACTCACAGGCTACATCCCAGATGACACACTCCTCATGGAGACAATCAACGCAGGAAGGTTGGTTTGGAGTGTGTGGATTGCTGCTGTGGCCAACCAGCCTCCACAGAAAGGGCATCAAGGACCCTTCATACCACTAAAAGCTCAGTCTCATGGCTTTGAGGTAGCCATCAAATGCTACTTGCAACCTGCATGACCATGTTTCCTTTATGAGGTCACAATAAGACTGGGTCAGAATGCAAAAAAGACATAAAAATGCTACTTTTACTTTTTTTTTTTTTTAACTTAAATTTTGTCACCAGGAAAAAAAATCTGGTGTTACACAGAGGAAGCCTTATCCCCATGGCTACACTTCTAAGGGGATGCCTCAGGAGCCAAGCCTCTGTATTCAGCTGAGCACAAGCATCCTTCACCCTGATGTGCGGGGTCAGTAGCGAATAAACACGAGGAAAACTGATGCAGGGAAGTGTATCTCACTTACAATCATAGAATCACAGAATGGTTTGGGGTGGAAAGGAGCTTAAGATCATCCAGATCCAAACCCCTGCCATGGGCAGGGACACCTCACACCAGACCATGGCACCCAAGACTCTGTCCAGCCTGGCCTTGAACCCTGACAGGAATGAAGCATTCACAACATCCTTGGGCAACCCATTCCAGTGCCTCAGCACCCTCACAGCAAAGAACTTCTTCCTTATATCCAACCTGAACTTCCCCTGTTTCGGTCAGAACCCATCACCCCTTGTCTTATCACTCCAGACCCTAATGAAGAGTCCCTCTCCAGCATCCTTGTAGCCCCCTTCAGATACTGGAAGCTGCTCTGAGGTCTCTCATACTTCTCAGAGAGCATTGCCCACGTTACAGGGATGTTTTCATTCCCAGCCTCTTCTTTGAGGGTGTTGGCAGATGAACCAGACATACCCACCCACGAAAACAGAGACTGCTTTTCATTGTCTCTTGGAGACAGTGCTTTATTCGGGTGTTCAATTGCATCTGCCTACATTAAAAGCTGGTTGCCTTCGGTGCCTAATGTCAGAGAAACCCCGCATCCTACACCCTCTGGCTAAGCAGGCAGAAAAATGCCTTGGGAGCTTGGATTATTTAAAGGTCAGGAAAAGAAGCAGTCGATTATTCCTGCAACGTATCAGTACTTGGCAAGCTGTTTGTAGCCAAGCATCACTGGAGAAAGCTGTCAGCACTGCCTGCTGGTCCCAGCTCCTCACCTCTGTGCATCTTTTGATCCCATTCCCTCCCCACTTAATCCAGGGTCAGTTGCATTCAGCAGCCTCCATTCAGAGCTTCTTATGAGCGGTTATGTCTCCTTTCCCAGGACATCCATCTCGAAGCAGGTAGCACATAGGTAATAAGCATGTAGTAACACAGGTATTTATGTTGGCTCTCTGGACCAAGATTATTCACTGTTGGGTCCACCTATCCCCTACTCGCACAAAAACAGCCAAGTCTGTTTCTCTGACTAGAGCTGACATCCATTTGGGATGAACTCTCCCAAACCCCTTATTGTGAACAACACACCTATCAATGGGAAAGAAACCACTGGAGAAAAGGCAATAGCCCAGTCTGACAAGAAGCTTATAAAACCCGTGCTTAAGAGGCAGACAGTCTACATGGATTTGAAAAGGAGTCAGACAAGTTTGGGTTCGTTCTGTTTAAGCAGGAACCTGCAGCAAGGTAAGCAAATGCTTTTGCAGTATATGGACCATGGTAGCTAAATGTCCTATGTGGCAGGACCATTTTTCCCCATGAATCCTTATTTCCAACTATTCTTCCTTCTCCTTGCCTGCCTAACAGTCTCATTTTAGGCGGTGATAGTCATCTAGATAGGATTAATGTAAAAAAGAGGGGCAATTTTACTATTAGATACCCATGAACACTTTGCTTTCCTAACAGCCAAGGCTATGAAACCGCCAAGTGCTCACTGGTGTTCGCCAGCCAAGTTAGAGGATGTTCAAGGAGAAACATGCATCAGCCTTTGAAGGCAAGGGGTTAAGTGGCAAAGGAGGAAGATTAAGCCATGATTTGCAGCCAGGGAAGCAGAAAACATTGCCCCAAAGGTCTCACCTGAAGAGCTGACCCTCTGCTTGCTCCTGAACATGGAGATATATGCAGCACTGCCAGCTCCTGTGATTCATGGCATGCTGCTTTTTGCTGCTGCAGCTCCCACGAGAAACAAGCAGAGATGCCTGTAGAGCATTCAAGGCTGCTTGCATGTGTCAGGCAATGAAATAAGGGGCAACGTGAAGGGCACATCACTGTTAGGAGAGGGGGAAAGAATGGGAGGATTGAGCTGCTGGTCCTCCTCCGCTTGCAACCTGGAACTGTTCAGTTTGGAGATGCAAAGAGCTGAAGGGGAGAAATCAGGAGAGACTTTCTGCTAAAGCATGGGGAGAAGGGATGAACCAGGAGAAGGACTTGGGGATGTTGGCTGATGAGAAACTGAACATGAGCCAGCTTCAGTGTGCTCTCACAGCCCAGAAAGCAACCGTATACTGCGCTGCATCAAAAGGAGCGTGACCAGCAGGTCCAAGGAGGTGATCCTGCCCCTCTACTCTACTCTCGTGAGATGCCACTTGCAGCACTGTGTGCAGTTCTGGTGTCCTCAACATAAAAAGGACATGGAACTGTTGGAACAAGTCCAGAGAAGGGCCACGAGGATGATCAGGGGCTGGAGCACCTCCTGTATGAAGACAGGCTGAGAACATTGGGGCTGTTCAGCCTGGAGAAGAGAAGCTGCGTGGAGACCGCAGAGCAGCTTCCAGTGTCTGAAGGGGGCTACAAGGATGCTGGAGAGGGACTCTTCATTAGAGACTATAGTGATAGGACAAGGGGTAACGGGTTAAAACAGGGGAAGTTTAGATTAGATACAAGGAAGAAGCTCTTTACTGTGAGGGTGCTGAGGCACTGGCACAGGCTGCCCAGGGGAGTTGTGAATGCTCCATCCCTGGCAGTGTTCAAGGCCAGGTTGCACAGAGCCTTGGGTGACATGGTCTAGTGTGAAATGCCCTGCAAGTGGCAGGGGATTGAAATAGGATGATCTTAAGGTCCTTTCCAACCCAAACCATTCTGTGATTCTATGATTCTAGGAGGGTGGAAGAAGACAGTTGCAGGGATTCTGGAACAGGGAAGCACGGTTAACATAAAAATAAACTGCATTTCGATATCCAGACAAATATTTTTAATTCCTAAATCAAAAATAATGATTGCAATTAGTGCATTATGCATCTATTTATGTGACTGCTCAGGAAAGAAGGAAACTACCCAGGTATGGTTTTTGGAGTGCTCGGAAGAGTCAAGGGACTGATTCTTAAATAAGAATAGGACTGCAACACAATAGCTGCTCTGTGTGATAGAACAGAAAGGCTTTCAGTGTTAAGGATCTCCAGCAGTAACTAAGGTAGTTAATGCTACAAATAGCACTGTAACACATGTAAACATCTTCTGTGGTTACATCCATCCCCAGACTGACTCTTCACTCTTGCAGCCTCCCCAGTCTCCTAAATTTAGTCCCAGCTCTTGTGACTATTATTGCCATTACTATTTTTAATCCTCCAGTTTGCACAACAGAGTACCTGTGAATTAGGGCAGATCTGAGACACTGATGAAAGCAATGGATCGAGAAGAAGGGAGCCTGCAAACCAGCATGAGAGTTTCTATCGCACCGGGAAGGTCAGTCAAGTCCATCAGGCAAATTACAGTGTCTAAAGCCAATATAAAGAAACAGGAATCAAATCGTCCCCTTTGTTCAGAGCCAAATCTCAGCAGGACCTGCAGTCACACACACAAAATCAGAGCCACATCCTAAGTAAGCTGATTTCCGCATGCGAGCTCCATGAAGGGAAGCAGCTTTAATAAATGGTGCTACCTTTGGAAAAGGCATTTTAATTCTCTAATTAGCATGTGTACAATGAAAACTAACTGTGCGAGTTCGTGTATACACGTAGCTAGAAGAGAGAGTTTAATGGACTGTATCTACTGCAAGTGAAACCGAAGTTTCATTTCCTGCATGTTGTGTCGCATGATGCAGGTTTCACCACCACAACGCATTTTTCCACCTATAAAATACGTTATAGGTCCTTCCCTCTACTTTTTCTCTTGGGTTAATGGACTTTGGAAAACTATAACGGGGAGGGGGAGAAAAAAGCTACGTAAGCTTTTCATCAGGGACTTCAGTGACAGGACAAGGGGTGATGGGTTCCAACTGAAAGAGGGAAAGTAGAGGTTAGATATAAGGAAGAAGTTCTTTACTGTGAGGGTGCTGAGGCACTGGAATGGGTTGCCCAGAGAAGCTGTGAATGCTCCATCCCTGGCAGTGTTCAAGGCCAGGTTGGACAGAGCCTAGTGTGACATGGTTTAGTGTGAGGTGTCCCTGCCCATGGCAGGGGGTTGGAACTGGATGTTCTTAAGCTCCTTTCCAACCCTAACTATTCTATGATTATATAAGCATCTGTCATTATTTAACCCCAACTAAGCACCACACAGCTACTTGCTCACTCCTTCCCTGTAGCACAGGGGAGAGAATCAGAAAGGAAAAGTGAGGAAACTCCAGTATTGAGGCAGTTTTAGAAGCAAAGCAAAAGCCATGCACACAAGCAAAGCAAGGCAAGGAATTCATTCACCACTCTCCATGGTCAGGCAGCGGTTCAGCCATCTCCAGGACAGCCTCCATCACACATAATGGTGGCATGGGAAGATGAACACCACTCTGAACTCACCCCCTTTCCTTCTTCTTCCCCCCACCTTTATATGCTGAGCATGACGCCATAAAGTATGGAATATCCCTTGGTCAGCTGGGGTCAGCTCCCAATTCCTTGTGCACCCCCAGCCCACCTGCTCGTGGGGTGAGGAACAGAAAAGGCCTTGACTTTGTGTAAGCTCTGCTCAGTGATGCCTTAACATCCCAGCGTTATCAGCACCGTTTCCTGTACAAATCCAAATCACAGCCCGACACCAGCTACTATGAAGACAATTAACTCCATCCCTACCAAAACCACCACTGCATCCACCTCTGATTTCACATTAAAAACAAATAACCCCAACAACAACAACAAACAATGAACAACAAAGAACAGCAACACACATAGAGCCACAGAAAACCCTCTTTCACTGTGGCCTATCACTTCCTGTTACCTACCGATCATTCTCTGTCACCTGAAACCAGCACAAGCAAAGCTTGATATGATCAGTGCACATCCTACCGTCATTAATCATTTATAGATAGGCCAAATAAGGGTCCAGTTATGAAACAAGGACAGAGGATGGGGTGAGAATAGATGAGGAAAGAGTGAAAAGGCTGGGACAAGGAGAGATCTGCACTGATTCAAAAGAGACTCACAGTCCATCCTGCAGCTCTTGAGTGTCGTTTGAGGTCCCCAGAGATCGAAGGCTTCTTTCCAGAGAGGTCACTGTCAACAGCAGAGAAAGAGAAGGTAAAGAAGAAGCACACTTTGGCAGAGAAAATAATACATCTTTTTGTTCATCTGTTTGGCATTTAATTCTAGTATTTAAACAGTACAGTGAAGTGGTGTTTGGACAGTAATTCATGAGACAAAGGGGACAACATCTAGCAACGGCTGTTACCCAAAACCAAATAAATTGGGTTCCTTGGGTGCGTAAATGGTGAATCCATGCATCACACACCATGAGATGATGGGATATGACTCCTTGTAATGGCAACAAACCCCTCATTCCCCCCATAATGGCTTTAAACCAGAAGAGGCTAGATTGAGAATAGATATATGGAAGAAGCTCTTCCCTGTGAGGGTGCTGAGGCACTGGCACAGGGTGCCCAGAGAAGCTGTGGCTGCCCCATCCCTGGCAGTGTTCAAGGCCAGGTTGGACACAGGGGCTTGGAGCAAGCTGCCCTAGTGGAAGGTGTCCCTGCCTGTGGCAGGGGTTGGAGCTGGATGAGCTTTAAGGTCCAACCCAAACCAGTCTGATTCTAATAACAGATTTTGGTGTCTGGTTTGGCGATTCAGTACGGTAAAGCCTCAAGGAACTGTCTATAACTGAGCTAGTAATTATTATCCTTTGCTGGATGGATGTTTTAAAGACTAAATTGGAAGTTTCACTAATAACCATTTCCTTCTCTAGAACAGCATTCGTCCTGCAGAGATCTCTCTGATCACACCGGGGGGCTGCTGAAGAATCCTCAGCTCAGCCTCTCACATCAAGGTAATGGCACTGCCCATGGCACCAACCTGTCACAGAGTCATTAATGAGCAAGGAACAGGAATTAGAGAGGGAACAGACCCATTAGAGCACTCAGGTTCTCCATCTGGCCAGAACAAGTTTGATACCTTTGGTATATCTTCCACTGATCAGCCTTTCAGACAAGATGCACCAAACCAACCCCTTTACGACTGTGATCTATTTTACTTATGTATGAGGCATTCACTGAGAGGAAGCTTAGAGCTGTGCACTGAAAGAGATGCAAAACCTTCATTAAAATAAGTAGGAAAAAAGCCATCAATAAGACACATTCACACAGTATTTGAGCTTCTTTTTGTGTGCTTGGGCTTCTTTTTCTCCCTGAAAGCAAAAAGCAATTAGACCAAAAAACCCAACAAATTTAAGACTTGTGTAAGTTAAAGCACTATCCCCATGCTCAACAGGAACTGCTCCCAAAGAATTAGACAAAGAAAGAAGAGGCAAAGAATAAGAAAGATCTCCCTCTACCCTGGGCACTTTCCTATGAGATGGCATAGATACAAAGCCCGTAAGTTCACCACCTGGCAGGAGAGTGATCCAGTAGCACATGAACAGTATCAACCGTTCTGGCTATGATTTTTATGCAACACATGAGGAAGATTTCCATTTTCATAGCAGGAAAAGGGAGCAGGAGGTGTATATATGTGAGATCAGCCACACAGAGCTATAAAGATCCCCCTGGGTCAGGAGGCAAGCCCTGGACTGCACAAGAAGAACTGAAATCACCCCAAAGGCTCAGACTTCTGAAGAAAGAGTAAGGAGAGCAAAGAGGGACAAAGCTCGTGGTGTCTATTACTACTATAGTGTTACTCAATAAAAACCAAGAGTGTTTTAAAATCCCAGCACAAAGTTGACTTCTTGTTTCATTAAAAACAGTCATTTCCCAAAGAGAGAAAAAATATAGCTGAGACTGCCCATAACTTGACATTTTGGGACTCTAGGCAACAGAAGTCATGGCAGAGGGGTTGGAATTAGATGATCTTAAGATCCTTCACAACCCTAATTATTCTATGGGGAGCTTGTGACATCTTTAGCATCCCAAGTGGGAGAAGAGCATTTCAAGTGCACAGTTTGGCCTCCAAACACAATGGGGAATATAAAAAACCCCAAAGAGGCTGGGGCAAGGCAGGAAAAGAAGGAGCTGTGATTGGACTAATGCAACCCTGTGGGATGCTCAACACGCCATGCCCAGCGCAAGAGGAGGACAAACCATCATCTAGCGAGCATCTGCAATGAAGCCATTGAGCTGCGTGTGTGGTGATACTCAAACAACAGCACTGGCTTTTCCTACGTGCTCTGAGAAAGAACTTGCTGAGTTTTCTGATGAGACCATATGGTACAGCTGTAGAGGACAGAAAGGACCACGGGCATCCTTTCCCGTTTTAGAACCCTACAAAGTTCTTTACCTAACGTGGATTAGCTCAGCCCATCAACAGTACACTCAGCATCCCTCTGCTGAAAAGCTGGACCCACTTCTGGAGTAAAGGCTATGAAGAAGCCACAAAGAAACTGCATGAACCTGATTTTAGCAGACAAAAAATAATATGGGTGGTGAACTGAGCAACAACAGCAGAGTATCTTATGGGCATTTCTTTAATGTAAAAGCACTTTAAAAAGCATTATAAATTCATAGATTCATAGATTCTAAAGGCCAGAGAGAGCAATTCTGATTATCCCATCAGATTTCCTACCATAAAATCTGGTCCCATCACTCCTACGTCAAGACTGTAGCTGGGCTAAAGTGTATCTTATACAAAGACATTCAAATCTTGATGTAAAGGTTGAAAGCCATGCCAAATCCATCACATCCCCGCAATAAGGAGATCTAATGGCTAGTTATCCTCATACAGAAGGACTGAATTTGTCTAGCTTTGACTCCTATCTCCTGATCTCGTTATGTGTGAGAATGTTAGATTAATGAGCCCTATGCTATCTATTTGATGCCTTTCTTCCCAGAGAGGTACTTACATACCATGATCAAGTCCTCTTAGATGTCTGAAACAGAAGTTCAGATGGCATGCATTTTAAAGTCTCATTTTCAGACTTCAAAGAGTTGTCACAGCTCTTTTCTGTACCCTCTCCAATTCTGCAAGCTAGTTTTAAGTACAGACCTTGTCATTACCTGCTTCACAGAGCATTCGATGCAGGCAACTCTTAACAGAAAGCACTTCATCGCACACTATCTCAAGAGGAGAAACAAAGACTCCCCAAAATTGCTTAAATAGTAATGGAGTGGATTAATGGAATTCTATTCAGGAATAAAAATAGAAATTGGATTGTGGCATTTCAAGAGGATGCACCAAGGTTTCCTCAGGATAAACTCCACTACAGCAGGAGTTATGATTCCAGCACAGAGATGCATCAAGTCATCCCTAACCTGGCTAGTTTGGATATCAATAGCACACATAGACTTGCAAGCAGTTTGTAAAACTTCACACTGAGCCTCTGGTTTGGTAGCAGAAGTGCCACTACCATTCATCACTACCATTTTCAAAGTAAAACTATCAGTGATGGAGCAACCAGCTACCTGCTAATAGAGGTATTTTGGTGTGTTATAATAGGTTAGACAAGTAGTAGTGATCACAGTGGGGAACTGAACCTGCCACAGTGGCCATAAGCCCAGGTAGGCCACAGCACCAGTTTTCTTAGAGACAAGGACATACTGGAGATAGCCCAGGAAAGAGCCACAAAGATGATTAAGGGTCCGGAGCATCTCTATGAGGAAAGGTTGAGAGGACTGGGACTGTTCAGCCTGGTAAAGAGAAGGCTGAAGGGGGGTTCTTATCATTGAATCATAGAATGGTTTGGGTTGGAAAGGACCTTAAGATCATCCAGTTCCAACCAATAACAACAGAAATAAGGAGGCACTAAGATCCTTTCTTTACACCTAAACCAGGCCTCTCTGTCACCCAATCCCCATAGACACCAAGCAGAACAGACAGGGAAACCGTCAAGATAACGCAGAAGCAATTTCAAGGTTCACCATAAAATAAGCACCCAGTAATTTTAGATCCTTGTCTATCAGTTGTGTGTTTTACAACTGGGACAGAATGCCATTAACTATCATTCAGCAATGTTAGTTTGTATCCATCAACAAAATACATTCAACCCAACAAAACTGATGAGCCAAAGCATATCTCCAAAGGAGGGAAACGCTCTATAGCTCTACGGTCCAGGGAGACATGAGCAGGAATAGCATCTCTGCTCCATCTACAGAATGAAGAATAACAGAAGAGCTTTGGTGTTGATGTTTTCATAAGGGAGATAGATGCTTTGCAAGCTCATGTGACAGGCTCTGAACACTGTAGTGCTGCAACGCATTAGGAAACGAGTCTGGCTGGTTCCACCTTTCTGCATTCTAACTCCCTGTTGTAACAGATGACACAATTAAAAATAGAAAAGGATGTGGTCTCAGCACGGATTCAGATAGATCTGTGCCTGTTTAATGGAACATATGGTGGAATATTTTTACATCTTATAAAAAATGGGCTATGGGACATGTGCTGATGCTCGTGAGATGCAGCAGCAGCGACACTGCATTCACATTTGCTCCCTGACAACAGGAGTTGCCATACAGTGTGTACATACACATGAGCCATCAGCAGGCCAGCACACAATTGACTAGGAAACCTTTCATTATACGCACCATTGGAGTTGATTCGGAAGACGTTGGCTGAAGTCTCTTGAAAGAGTTCCTGTAGTTCACTGGGGTCAATCTGGGTGGCTGTGAAGACAAAAAGGGAGATGTGTTAATAACACCATTCACTTTGAAAAGGGCTCCCCTCCTTCTGATCCTTTGGAGGGGGGTGCAGGCTCCTCCTCACTGCAGAAGTTTAGCCTTAGTAGGTGGATGCTGCCTTACACAGTGTCTCATCATGCAACTTGCACTGGAGAGGCAAATACCTACCCCAGGACCATTGGGATAGTGGAGCTGCTCCTGCAGCACAGCAGATATGGCCCATGTGGACTGAGACAGCATTTGTAGGAATCACTAGCAATTGGAATAGATACTATTTCTGCTGATTAATAAAGTTGGGAGTATCAGAGCCATGAATGAACGAGAAACCACAAACACAACAGCATGATTAACCATCCTGTCCAGAGCAAAAAGGCACACAAGTAGGTTCTGCCTTCAAAGTAATGGGAGGAAGCAGTGACCTGAGTACAACTGATCCATGGGCTCAAAGGTTTTGAGTCCTCCATGCATTCATATTCCAGCCCCCAAGAAAGGTTTTCCTTCTCCCTATTTCTTCCTGATAGCCCAACTGCAAGGGTCAACGAACCAGTGCCAAGAATTGCTATAGCCAGTCACCAGAAGCACTCTCTGATACAAACCTCTTTGGCACCACCTTAATGGCAGCAGCTTTAGAGCAGGTCTTCCCATGGTTTAGCCGTATTCTGCCTCCCATCTGGGTCAGCATTTACAGGTTTCCCAGAATGTGCCCTATTTGAAACTTTGCTCAAGTCCAAAAGCACCACAGGGCTTGTCCACCCAACACACCACAATGCATTCAAGCAGCCGCTGCTATAAGCAAGCTGCTCCTCTGAGCTGAAGCATTACAGGAGCTCAAAGAGTAGCTGTTATTCATATATTCAAGACACTGTATGACTTGAATAGGCTGTAACTATGACATATTAGAATCACAGAATCAGAGAATGGTTTGGGTTGGAAAGGACCTTAAGATCATTCAGTTCCAACCCCCTGCATGGGCAGGGACACCTCACACTAAACCATGTCACCCAAGGCTTTGTCCAACCTGGCCTTGAACACTGCCAGGGATGGAGCATTCACAACTTCCCTGGGCAGCCCATTCCAGGGCCTCACCACCCTCACAGTAAAGAACTTCTTCCTTGTATCCAATCTAAACTTCCCCTGTTTACGTTTTAACCCGTTACCCCTTGTCCTATCACTGAAGTCCCTAATGAAGAGTCCCTCCCCAGCATCCTTGTAGCCCCCTTCAGACACTGGAAGCTGCTCTGAGGTCTCCATGCAGCTTCTCTTCTCCAGGCTGCACAGCCCCAACTTCCTCAGCCTATCTTCATACAGGAGGTGCTCCAGTGCCCTGATCATCCTCATGGCCTCCTCTGGACTTGTTACAACAGTTCCATGTCCTTCTGCATCCCTCCACCAAATTTCCCTGGTTAAATGTGTAAGTATATATTGCACTTGAGTAATCACAATCCAAGAGTGCAGCACAGGCTGGCATCTACTTGGCTGGGGAAAAGCTCTATGGAAAGGGACCTTGGTATTCTGGTAGACAACAGGCTTGACATGAGGGGAGTGTGCTGGTGCAACAAAGAGCCAGTATGATGCTGGGGAACATCAACAAGGGCATCGTCACACAGATGAAGATGTCATTTACTCAAAACTTCTCAGGGACATCCTAAATTCTGTGTTCAGTTTTGGTCCTCAGGTGTGGACAGGCTGGAAAAGGTCCAGAGAATGGCCACAAAGATGATCCAAGGACTGGGAAGCCATGTGAGGAAAGGCTGAGAAAGCTGGGCTTGTTCAGCCTGGAGAAGAGGTCAAGGGAGAACTTACTTATCTGCATGTCCCAGTATTTAAAGGGTGGCTACAAAGACAACTGAGACTCCCTTTTTGCATGGAAAAGATGAGGGCTGATGGGTACAAGTTTCTCCTGGGGCAATTCCAGCTGGACACTAGAGGAAATTTTTCCCAATGAGAACAACCAGCCACTGGAATAATCTCCCCAGGGAAGTGGAGGATTCCCCAGTGTTGGACACTGCTAAGATTCATCTGGACATGGTGCTGGGACATCTAGTCCAGGTCATGCTTTGCCTAGAAAGGTTGGACCAGATGATCCTTAAAGTTCCTTCCAACCTGCCACTGCATGATTCTATGAAGCTGTTAAAACACCAAGCAGTGATGGAGCACAGCAAAACCCACGAATACGGAAGAAAGAAAGAAGCCCACGAGATGCACTGCTCAGATTAGTCCTGAGCATGCTTGAGGACAAGCTCCACATCCCAGCAGCACCATCAGGGATTTTCCACTGCTTCTCGCACATCTCACCCACAGCAGCACTCACATGAGACAATCCAGCCCTGTAACAGCCGTAAATAAAGTCTTGGATCAGTCTGTCACGTTGACACAAATCCAGGGCATTAAATGGTGTTTAATCCAAATGCGCAGGGGATCATTGCTAGAGATTTCCCCACTCTTCTCTTCCCATAGCTCCTCTTAAATCCGCCATCCCAGACACTCCTTTCCTTTGCTTTATATATAAGGCTATATATAACACAAGAAATTAGCTTGGGCTTACTTGTCCCCCAGGAATTTCGCTTGTTACTAACAAGATCCAGCTTTCATTAAATCACTGACAAAAGAGCAGCACAGGATAAGATTTTCAGAGCTTTGCAGAGTGTGCTAACTCCAGTTTTAGAAACACAGAATGGTTTGGGTTGGAATGGACCTTAAGATCATCCAGTTCCAGCCCCCTGCCATGGGCAGGGACACATCACACTAAACTATGTCACCCGAGGCTCTGTCCAACCTGGCCTTGAACACTGCCAGCGATGGGGCATTCACAGCTTCCCTGGGCAACCCATTCCAGTGCCTCAGCACCCTCACAATAAAGAACTTCCTCCTTATCTCCAACCTGAACTTCCCCTGTTTCAGTTTGAACCCATCACCTCTTGTCTTATCATTTCAGCCCCTGATGAAGATGTCCTATCATTACAGTACCTCTCCAGCATCCTTGCAGCCCCCTTCGAAGGCTTGAAATCTCAACCCAAAAATACCCAACAGAAAGCTCTGTTTCACCCCCACACCTCAAACAAGTACAAATTACATGAGAAACCAAAGGTAGATGCAGGGTTTGTGCAGAATTTTCAAACAGTTTGCAAATGCAATGCTTGGAGAATGGTTTGTATGAGAAAGCTGCATCGAACTGAGCCAAGCCTGCAGCTTCCTGCCCCTGGACTTTAATATCATGTTACAGCCCGGTTTCATTTTGGTTTTGCTTTAGAAAAGCAAAGCAAAGAGTTACAAGGAGTTTTAACTGCTCCAATTTCAAGCTTCAACACATCCAGCAGCGCTGTTGTAACTATTCATGGAGCATTCAACAGTTCAAGCAGACAAGCAAAGCAATTTAAAAGCAGCAGCAGAAAGCAAAGCAAAACTGCATCTGTAGTGCCAAGCGAAGTAAAGACACACAGAGACTGCACAGGGAACTGAACGTGAACTACATCTGTGTCTAATAAAACATTAAACATCTCTGACTACATCAAGGGATGCTGAAATACCACAACTCCCACAAAGGAGCATGAGGTTGCTGATACCCAGCAAACACTTTGCATGCCCCAACACTAACAGAGTTCAGGGCTACAGCTGGGAAAAGATGACTGTCACTTGCACTGTGGGGCCTGAGAGCTGTGAAGGTTTTGCAGCAGGTATGTTACAGAATCCTATATGCATTTTTTTCTCCTTTCCTTCCTTAACTGGACATTTCCAACAGTTTCCATTTGTTTTCCTCATCTGCAGAGCCCCTCAGCAGCAGACAGGACAACCCAACTGCTATCAGCTCACCCTTGATGCGATGATGTGCTTGATTTATTGCAGTTGCTAGAACAGCAGCAGCTAACACTGGCATTTCTGATATTGTCTTTACTAATTCTTCTTTCTTTTGCCTGAGCAGCTACACAGTTATGTGCAACAAATGGAAAGCATAAGCTTATAAGTACATGATTTACTAAAGCAAAGTGTGTTCACACACGCTCTGGTCAGCTACAATGGGACAGCTTAGCTGCAAACGTGGTCTTAAGGAACTATGCGACTTGAGCGTGGTGAGTTGACACTGCCAAGTCCACCACTAAACCATATCCCCAGGTGCCACATCTTAAAGTCCTTTCAATGTCTCCAGGGACGGTGATTCCACCACTTCCCTGGCAGCCTGTTCCAATGCTTGACAACCCTTCTGGTGAAGGTTTTCCTCATATCCAATCTAAACATCCCCTGGCACAACTTGAAGCCATCTCCTATTGTCCTATTACTTCTTACCCAGGAGAAGAGATTGACATACACCTTGTCCCATCCTCCTTTCAGCTAGCTGTAGAGAGTGGTTGATAACCATACAAGCCTCACACATGATTTTTGCAACCATTATTCCAGTGTTTTCCATGCTTCAGTGCAATTCTATCTCTAATTCATCACACCTCTGTCTATGGGAGACACTCAGACGAGTCCTAGCCATTGCACTGATGTGGTGTCAGTGCCTGGAGCAAAATATAGCCTATGAACTCCTAGTCCACTGCCCTCCATCCTGCTCAGGATGGAGAAGACCCTTCTGATGCGTGTGGTCATCCCTGGGGCTTTCAAGGCGCAATGACAGGCATTAGCTCCAACCACCACCGACAGCAGGGGAAGGAGGAATGTGAGCAAGCTGGCAAGCAGAAATGCCTTTCAATTCCTCTTCAAGAGGAAATGCAAATGCAAAGGCTGAGCAGACTTATAAGGTCTTGTCTCTAGTGATCTGGATATAATTAATATCCAAAGGGAATAGCTAGAGGTCTAGGACAACATGCATGGTAAAGGTATCTACAGAAACATCCTTTCACTTAATGTTAATGAAAACTGCCCGTGTTCCTCATGTTAATCTTCCTTGCCTATTAATTATTTCACACTAATTTGAATCTCCTAATGGCTTTTCTGCAGCCAGGTGAAGTCAATTCCCTCCGTGAACTCAATTCTGCAGCTAAGCCAAAATAGCTCAAAAGTTTCAGAAATGAAGAGATGAGAATTACAGTAACTCCAATCAAAAGGAAAAGGAGGAAAACCAGGATGAGCGTTCAATCTTTCTACTTACAATACTTAACGTGGCTGTAGCAACGCAGCTCAACACCTCAGAACTGTAATGCATTCATTCCCCAATGCCCCACAAAGAGCTATGTCTGTGGTCTGTAAGAGACAGTCACAGAATTCCCACATCTGCATCTTCGCTCCTTTGAAAGCTTTAATGGAAGTTATAACATCATCCTTTGTAGAAGAAACTTCCAGGAGAGAGTTACTTGGAATCCAAACTCCTCTTTTGTACCATGAAACTCCTGCAAGGAGTAAAGTGGACGTAGGAAGCAACCGGCTTACTATGGTTTAAAACCATCCAGCCCAAATCCTCAGTTGAACTCTACCAGTAAGGATTGAGCACAATCGCACTCTGCTCTGTAGCTTGACCCCTTCACAGCCAGCTCTCACCCATCAAGAACCTCATTCCTTTCTCAAGACCAGTGGAGCAAGGCATCAATTCCCCCCTTGAAGACTCTTCATAGTGATGCAATCATACCTATGCAGTCCCTGCCTCTATTGAAGACTATGATCTGCAAGAGCCATGGGCCTCTGGCACTGAGAAATGAATTCAGGGGAGAGAAAAACACTGACTTCTCACAGCTGGATGAAGAGTAAGAGATTTGCTCTAAAGCAAAATGCTAAATTTATGTCTTTATTTGAGTTTTTCCATAACTGACAGAAAAATGAAGAGGTGAAAGAAGCTGAAAGAGGCAAAAGGGGAAAAGGAATAAAGACAAAGAAGTAAATTGTCATGGAAAAAAAGAAAGTGCTATAGAAAACAGACAAAGAATTGGTGTATGCACCACTACATACACGCAGCCCAGAAAAGTCCTTTAGCTACTAGTACTCAACAGCTTCCCATGGTGCTGCTTCCTTTGCATCTCCAGTGTCTGATCCCATGCTTTCTACCAGCCCTAGACCTCTTTTACAGCAAGAACACTGTTTTGCTCTTCAGCCACAGGAACCTCATTTATCCTCATGACCTCTGCTCTGCTGTTGAAACCGGTCAAGAAAGCTTCAACAAATACCAAGGTAGAAAGGATTTGCTAAGAGCATGTTTGGACAAGGCTCCTTTCCTCAAGGAAAAGAGCTTAAAATAGAAAAGGGGAATTGAAAGGAATGAGAGAAGCAGCATCATGTCTAATGTTGCGAAGCTGCTCCTGGCATGCAAACTGAGGAGGTTTTTATTTCCTCCTGTTGAAGTCGGAGTGAAATAAGTGATAAAGGGAAATGTAAGCAAAAATCACACTCAACAGGCAACATGCCTTTTATCAGCATTGCAAAACGTGATGCTGCTGCACAGGGCAATGCTCTGAAGCTCTCTGGAACAGACTTACACAGAAGACCTGGGTGCCCTCAGCATGGACACAGCACAATGAGGGGGCACCAAGGGGGTTACACATTGAATAAATGGGAAGAAGCCCGTGTTTGCATCAATCCTCTTCCAACGCTCATGCTCACACAGTGGGGTCAGTGTATGCAAGAACTCAATTACATGTGGGTTAACTCGGGGTTTCAGTTTGCATTAACAAAATCCTGTTCATTTTCATTTGGAATAACCTTCCTGGTTTGGCAAAGTTTCTCCTGAACACACAAATGCAGTTTCCTAGGTTTAGAAATGAGGCTTTCCCTGAAGGCATCTCAGCTGGAAGAACCCATTTCATTCCACCCATCTGAAAGGCAGAAGCATTTAGGTAGTGACATACCTGCCTCCTGTCCCCAAGGGAAAACTGAGAAGCCAGCAGGTCTCTCACCCCAGCCCTGCCTTAAAGAAGTACCTTACCTCTCCAACAGGTACATTAGCAAAATAAAAAAAGAGAAAATGAGAGGAAAAAAACCCACATCTACTTTAACAGAATGAAGTTCAGGTTAGATGTAAGGAGGAAGTTCTTTACTGTGAGAGTGGTGAGGCATTGGAATGGGTTGCCTAAAGAAGTGGTGAATGCTCCATCCCTGGCAGTGTTCAAGGCCAGGTTGGACAGAGCCTTGGGTGACATGGTCTAGTGTGAGGTGTCCCTGCCCATGGCAGGGGGGTTGGAACTGGATGATCTTAAGGTCCTTTCCAATCCAAGCCATTCTATGATTCTATGATTACAAATAGTAGGAAACATAAGAGGGTGCTGAGGCACTGGCACAGGGTGCCCAGAGAAGCTGTGGCTGCCCCATCCCTGGCAGTGTTCAAGGCCAGGGGCTCGGAGCAACCTGCACTAGTGGAAGGTGTCTGCCCGTGGCAGGGGTTGGAACTGGATGAGCTTTAAGGTCCCTTCCAACCCAAACCATTCTGTGTTTCTACGATTAGTTATCATTTTACAGCGCAATCAAGATTCAATCAGGTTTGCTTTGTATTATTTCTACTGAAGATGTTTTTATTCTCTTTTCTTTCCTTCTTTAGCATATATGCTAATAATTAACTGCTGAATAAGAGCAAGACACTCAAGGTGCACAGTTAATACTGTCATCTCCTCAGCCCTGCAACTCACCCTATGTGTCCAGGAGAGAATGACTGTACACAGTGCCAGCGTATCAGCTCATGTACAGGAAGCCTGTCCAAGGAGATCTGCAGATGTGTTTGTCAATGCATTGTTCAGCCTTGCCAAACCACTTTGGATCCATGTCTCAGACAGTACATCTCCATGTTCTGATAGCAGCAGTCAACAAAAACAGTCCCCCAAACCCATCCATAATTAAAGCAAACCAGGGAAATATCCAAGTAGTCCATCAAGAGAAGAATTTCTCTCTAAAACCAACCTTAAGACACACACATTGATTCTGTCCCCATCAGGAGCAAGTGCAGAGGTGCCTCTGAAGGCAGATATCATGGCTCAATGGCAAAGCTGTGACCAAAAGGCTGGAGATACTGCACACACAATCTTGACAAGGAGCAAAGAAACCCCAGGCAATCAAAAACAGCATTAGAGAATGCTTCTGGCATAAAACATCACCCATAAGATGGGATGCATCAACCAATAAAGGAAAAATGCCCCGTCCCTGACAGTGTTCAAGGCCAGGTTGGACAGGGCTTGGAGCAACCTCCTCTAGTGGGAGGTGTCCCTGCCTAGGGCAGGGGGTTGGAATTGGATGAGCTTTAAGGTCTCTTCCAACCCAAACCATTCCACGATTCTATGAGAAGGGGCGAGTTGAAGCAGAGATGCTCACAGAACAGCTTCCAGCTCACAGTGCAGGGGAAAAACACTTAACCAAACTCATTTTAAAAGTTCCAGCCAACCAAAAAACTTCATTACATTAATACCCTATCACGTTACTTTATCATTAACAAGGTCCCTGCTTTTTCAAGGACACAAGAAATACATCAGAACATTTCCAGCAGCCAAGTTACATTTTGTGGCTTTCAGTCTTTTCTTCTCCAGCTTGTTAAAGATGCTGGAAAGTAAACAGTGGCCTGCAGTACAATCCTGATACTCTCTAAATCCGTGTTAAACCATATTACTGCTAGGAAAAAATACATGTTCTTATCCTTTACTCCTTTTTAAGCAGCAGTCAAAAAGAAAAACAAAACTAAGAAGCAACCAACTCAACAAACCCACACACTCCCTGCCTTTTGATTTCTGCAGGAAGACAAACAGCGGCTCTTGTTGATTTAGGAGAAGGAAATGTCAAAGACCCACAAGGCTGTTACGAGAATAAAAGCCCATCACTTCATGGTGGCAACACAGAATCACAGAATGGTTTGGGTTGGAAAGGACCTGAAGATCATCCAGTTCCAACGCCCTGCCATGAATAGGGATGCCTCACACTAGACCATGTCACCCAAGGCTCTGTTCAACCTGGCCTTGAACACTGCCAGGGATGAATAACAGCAATCTGAAGCTCAGACAAGCTTAACAGCCAATGGGAAATGAGTTGGTGGGATTCTTACCCCTATTCCAATCACTCAAAGATGTAGAATAAAGAGAATCCAGACAATTACTTTCACCACAGACATCCACATTGGCTGAGATGCTCTTGTCCAGACAGGAGGATGAGGGAGAATATTGATTATCGGTAATGGTTAACTGTGGAATAAGAGTTCAAATACATGGAATAAATGCAGAGTGAACTGTGCAATGGATTAAGAAGCTGCTAATTCTGACAGAGTGTGGAGTGGTGGCTCTGGTTGGATGATTCTATAATTAGGAACTTTTCTCCCATTTTTAAGCAAAGGGGAGGCAAACTTTAACAGGTTTTGCATAATTCTGATGTACCACCAAGGCGCAGTTAAATAGGTTTTAGGGTTTTTTTCTTCTCGTGGATTAGAAGAGCTCAAAAGACAATTCATTTTGGATTGAAATAAATCAATGTACTGGAAAATACCAATTCACTTGCCAAAGTTCCTTATCAAATCCCATGGCTTTCTTCATTTCAAGATGGAAAGTCTAATAATGTTCTGTTCAACATGCTGCAAAGCAATAGCAGAAACCAGCATTAAGATGGTGCCTACCTGTATTTAAAAAGGATATCCAACTCATAGAATCATAGAATGGTTTGGCTTGGAAAGGACCTTAGGATCCCCCAGTTCCAATCCCCCTGCCATGGGCATGGACACCTCACACTAAACCATCTCACCCAAGGCTCTGTCCAACCTGGCCTTGAACACTGCCAGGGATGGAGCATTCACCACTTCTCTGGGCTGCCTGTGCCAGTGCCTCACCACCCTCACAGTAAAGAGCTTCTTCCTTATCTCCAGCCTGAACTTCCCCTGTTTCAGTTTGAACCCATCACCCCTTGTCCTATCACTGCAGTCCCTAATGAACAGTCCCTCTCCAGCATCCTTGTAGCCCCCTTCAGACACTGGAAGGCTGCTCTGAGGTCTCCATGCAGCTTCTCTTCTCCAGGCTGAACAGCCCCAGTGTTCTCAGCCTGTCCTCATACAGGAGGTGCTCCAGCCTCTGATCATCCTCGTGGCCTCATCTCGACTTGTTCCAACAGTTCCATGTCCTTTTTATGTTGGGGACACCAGAATTGCACACAATACTTCAAATGACATCTCACAAGAGCAGAGCAGAGGGGCAGGATCACCTCCTTCAACCTTCTGGTCATGCTCCTTTTGATGCATCCCAGGATACAGTTGGCTTTATGGGCTTTGGGTTTTGTTTGTTGGTTTGGGGCTTTTTAATGTTCATGTGGGTGACTGTAAGTAAAACCTGAGTGAAAGAAGGGGTTTGTTTGCACTGCCGTATTCCTAAAGTAATCTGCAGTCCCACCCTAATGCAAACACAGACTTCAGCAGCAACAGTATGAGAAAAAGCAAAGGAATTGACTGTGAAACAAAGTGGAAAAGGTTAATCTCCCACTCATTCCTGGAGCTGCTGGAAATGCATTGGGAAAGCAGGCAACAAAAAAAAAAGATGGAGAATCTAAATATTTTTGAAACATCATTATTTAAAGATTTATTGGTGACATAAACTACAAAATGTTGTTTTTATTTTTAAACTAGCTCTTAATCAGCCTCTCTTCTGGCCTTATTAATGCACTCAGCAGTAATTGCCTTAGAAAATATCTTTTAAAAGATCCAGGCTATTAATGACAAATTGGAGATGATTTTTGTTTTTACTTTCTTTTTGCTGATTGAGTCCATGTGCTGTGAGGAAATGGCATCAGAAAAATCATCCTACAAATAAACCTTTAAACGGATAACCTTACCCCATCTCTCCAGTTGGAAACTCCCAGGTAAATGGGAGTATTTTTCACTCCTTGTAAATTATTATAGAAAGCCAACCATATCCTGGGCTGCATCAAACGAAGCGTGACCAGCAGGTCCAAGGAGGTGATCCTGCCCCTCTACTCTGCTCTCGTGAGACCTCACCTGGAGTCTTGTGTGCAGTTCTGGTGTCCTCAACATAAAAAGGACATGGAACTGTTGGAACAAGTCCAGAGGAGGCCACGAGGATGATCAGGGGCTGGAGCATCTCCTGTATGAAGACAGGCTGAGAAAGTTGGGGCTGTTCAGCCTGGAGAAGAGAAGCTGCATGGAGACCTCAGAGCAGCTTCCAGTGTCTGAAGGGGGCCTATAAGGATGCTGGAGAAGGACTCTTCATCAGGAACTAGATGATCTTAAGGTCCTTTCCAAACCAAATCATTCTATGATTCTATGAAATGATGGATTCTATAAACAGAATCCTGAAATGTGAACTCAATTACCAAAACGACCCCCAAAGCATATTGAAGAAAAGGCTAGTAAATAAAAAAGAACAAGAATGTGTGATTCCAGCAGATAATATGTATAATTCATGAGATTATCCTTACTACCACTGTATCAGAGAGGTTCCAGGGTTGGGATCAGTCATTAATCTAACAGGCACAATGACAGAGATGAGATTCAGTGTATCAATAGCGGTGACACTCTGATGGAGGTTAACGGTGCGGTGAGAGAAGGGAGTGCTCTCCTCACTCTTTTAGCCACTGCACCCAATGAAGTCAATCAGCCTCTCCCCACTCCCTTGACATTTGCAAGTCATAGAATCATAGAATGGTTTGGGTTGGAAAGGACCTTAAGATCATCCAGTTCCAGCCCCCTGCCATGGGCTGGGACACCTCACACTAAACTATGTCACCCAAGGCTCTGTCCAACCTGGCCCTGAACACTGCCAGGGATGGAGCATTCACAGCTTCTCTGGGCACCCTGTGCCAGTGCCTCAGCACCCTCACAGTAAAGAACTTCTTCCTTATCTCCAACCTGAACTTCCCTTGTTTCAGTTTGAACCCATCACCCCTTGTCCTATCGCTCCAGTCCTTGATGAAGAGATGAAATGTCCTGTTTCTTGTAACACAACTACTGCTGTAGTTACTGAAAAGAAAATGGTACGAAAGGCACAGGCTCATCTCCCTCTCCCTGGGATTCACATTGAACAGATTCTGAGTTCCCCGACCACGAGCAAATTAGGGGCAAGCTCTCGTATTGCTCATCACCAGTGAGATGGTCAATGTGGGCAAACATTAGCCTTGTCATTTTCATATACAAAGACGCATTCACTCAGCAACAGCCCTTCCTCATCTACCATGACAGAAGTAGAGTAGAAACATCATTTACTGCTATTTGCTAATTAGAATGAAAATAAACCTCACTGTTTCAAAGACAATTTCAGGCACAATCTCATGGACCTGTTAATGTGCCAAGCAACCTCTAACCCATGCAGAACAACACAGCTCATGGCAGTGCTAAAGTATGAAATTAAAAGAGAAGTTAATTAGAAGCTTATGAAAGGCTACAGAAGAAGTGCAGTTACTCCACATGTAATGTGATTTAGACAATGAGCTTTGTAGCCGTATTTGCACAAAAAGGATTGCATGGATATTAATGTTTATTACAGGCTATTATATTGACCCCTGCACCTTTGTAAAACCAAGAATATCCCTTCATATGGGTAAAACAGGGGCATGAGCAAAGCACTAGAGGACCGATCCATCCTCAGGCCCATTTGTGCATTGGGTTGCGAGACAAAACCTGGCCTTTTGCTGTTTAATTCAGCAGAGCTTTGCTCTCTTTCGCATTCTGGCATGACTCATAAAATAGCTGCAGACCAGATTTTGCTCTTCATCTTAATCAAAAAGACTCCATTATGTACTTGAGCGGAGACTTTCTCCCTTTCTTCCAAAATCAAACGGAGACATGGGTTGAAGCATTTGTCTAAAATTTGTCTAAAGAACCCACAGCACTGCAATCCTGATGAAAATGAGAAAGAGGAAGAGACAGGAAACTGATGGAGAAAAGGCTGAATTACATGTTTTACACAACTGGTTTATTAGCCAAAGCATTCTGATTTAGGTCAACAGAAACAAATGCCAGACTCAGTAAGCTGGTTTGTGCTGAAAGCTTTTGTTCTTCCTCCCTTTACTGTGGCTGAAGCAGCCCATTGCAAGCTTTCAGAGGGAAATGTTTTGACATTTTGAGCCAAAAGATTGTGTATTCTCAAAATTTGTCCACATTGAACCATGCAAAAGAATAAGAAAACTAGAAAGAAAAGTTTTTCCTCAAATATTCCAGTCAGTGCAACTCTCAGAGCCATAGAATCATAGAATGGTTGGGGTTGGAAAGCACCTTAAGATCATCCAGTTCCAACCCCCTGCCATGGGCAGGGACACCTCACACTAGACCATGTCACCCAAGGCTCTGACCAACCTGGCCTTGAACACTGAGAGGGATGGAGCATTCACAACATCCTTAGGCACCCTGTGTCAGTGCCTCACCACCCTCACAATAAAGAACTTCTTCCTTATATCCAAGCTGAGCTTCCTCTGTTTAAGTTTAAACCATTACACTTGTCCTATCACTGCAATCCCTAACGAAGAATCCAAACTCTTCTTTTTGTTTCCTTTTTCAGATAAATTCTAAACATATTTCTCAGCCATAGGAAGGAAAAGCTTTAAGAAGCAAATAAAAATCAATTATTTACAGCACCCCACTGAGTACCAGTACTGCTGCTCACGCAGAGAGGAATGCAGAGGAAAGACATAGCAAAGTGGTAAAAAACAAAATACATCTGAAAGGATTTGGCTCCAAAGGCAAAATTCCTGGAGGTGGGATTGTAGCGATGGAACAAGGGGTGATGGGTTCAAACTGAAACAGAGGAAGTTCAGGTTCGATATAAGGAAGAAGTTCTTTACTGTGAGGGCAGTGAGGCACTGGCACAGGGTGCCCAGTGAAGCTGTGAATGCTCCATCCCTGGCAGTGTTCAAGGCCAGCTTGGACAGAGCCTTGGGTGACATGGTCTAGTGTGAGGTGTCCCTGCCCATGGCAGGGGGCTGGAACTGGATGATCTTAAGGTGCTTTCCCACCGAAACCATTCTATGATTCTATGTGCAACCTTCACAGGAGCTAATCCTTTAACCCCTTTGGAAAATCTTAAGGAGCCCCAAAGACGACATTCTGTTAGCAAACCCAAGGAATACCAGTTGAAGTCTTCCATGTCTTTCCTCCTCTTGTAACCTCTCTTCAAACAGCTTTGCAACCATTTTCTGACACTTTCCATGATATGTTGCAGCAACTGGAGTCAAAGAAACCCTTCCCCATGTATACTCCCTATCAAATGCTTTAAAGGGGCTAACACTGATTTTCTGCACACATACAACCACTACCTTTCTGTATACTTATTAAGAGTAAATCTGAACACATCAGCAGTATGTTGTCAGTACTGCCTCTGGATTTTCATCAATACCAACGTTATAATAACAAAATACAATATTCTAGAATATTGTCCAGCAGACAATATTATAATAGCAAAATACAATATTCTAGAAACAGGACTGCTGACAAATCCCTGCTCCCCAGTGTTCCTTCATCCTGCTGTTGCATCAACCAGCATTAAATGGTTGGGCACAGGCAGCTCCATCCTGTGCTTAGTGTAGCTGGGGCTGGGGGTTTATCCATCCACAAGCTAATAGCATTCACTCAATGGGGACCTCTCTTGGGTGCCTGTCTGGGGATACCTGGACAGAGCCTTGGGTGACATGGTCTAGTGTGAGGTGTCCTTGCCCATGGCAGGGGGTTGGAACTGGGTGACCTTAAGGTCCTTTCCAACCCAAACCATTCTAAAATTGTATGATTCTACACCAGCCTTCCTTCTCCTTCCTTTCATCTCCTTTTGCCTCCTTCTCCTTGCCTCCACTTCCTTGGCCTCTTACTGAAAGCTTTTTCCACCCACCATTTCCAAAGTGAGCAGCAGCCACCACCATGCAGAACTGATGGGGCAGCTCGGGAGCACTGAGATGTGCCTTGGCCAAAATCACCTCCTTGGTGTTCCTCAGAAAGAGTAGGTTGAAAGCAAAGGTCCTCTCCGTTGCCAGGATAGCGCATCCCCAGTGCCCATGTTCAGCTGCAGCAAGCTTCAGCCCATGCTTCCACTTGCCAACATAGTCTTGAGGAGCCTGGCTCTGGATGACGACTTCCAGAGGTCCCTTCCAAGCTTAACCCTTCTATGGCTCCTCAACAAGCCATTCTCTTTCTTCCTCAAAAGAAACAGTGATGAAGACCCAAGTCTTACAGTCTTCTTTTGTAATCATATCTTGAATCCCTGCCTTCCACTCCACTGTGCTGTGCAGTGGGCAGCAGAATGTTGGAACTGGGGCATGTTGGTGCTCAAACAGGTAAAATGGTGCTGCTCAGGGGCAACCAGAAGTCCTTCAGTGGTGAAAAGTTGCCTCTAACAGACTTTTCATCACCTTGCAGCTCCTAGACACTACTTTTGCTCCAGCCCCAGGGGGTGACCACAAAACAGATCATGTAGACCAAGTGCAGCACATGGATACAGTGGGAAAGGAGATGCTTTGCAGACCAACTGGTCTGCATTGGATAAATTAGGTTGAAGAGAACATGGACAAGACCACACTGGGCACACAGAAGTCAAAGCAACCAGTTCTCCCTCAACACAGAAAATGTCTCCTGTTGGATACAGAGAAAGGAAGTTTTGAAGGTCTCAAAGGCTTGTCTAGGAGGTAGGGACCAAACCCTATGAACCCATTAAGTTCAAATGAGTTCATGGTCTGGTTGGGAAGTTCATCATCTGGTAACATCCCCCAGAATAGCTGTAAATCAGAGTCTGGCAGTCTCACTCACTCGCACTCCTGTCCCACTCCCTGCACTGTGCTAATTCCACACTTGAGATGCTTTAACATCCCCCAGAGATTTGGGAAAGAGGTCAATCAGCACTTCTCTTCCAGTTCATTGTAACGAGCAGGCCAAGCAGTTAACATCAGTTAGTTTAAGTGCATTGATTTTATCTGAAATCCCTGCTGCTGCCTTCATGCGTGCACACACATCATTGCAGCTTCTATAATTGGAGCATCACAAGAGAGAAGGGATTTGTAAGGAGAATGACACCTCTAAGATGCACCTTTCTCAGAAAGGTGCTGCATGCATGTCTGGGGGAGAAAAACTTACATATTCAGGAGGAAAGCCTCTACAATGATGCCACCAGGCATTAACTGGGTATCTAATGGGTTTTGTCTAACAGTCCCAGATCGACTCAAGGATCTTAAAGGTCATTTCTAAGCCAGTTGATTCTATGATTCTATGACAGACACACACACAGATGCACACATGGAGACACCCCTCAGCCCCTTATGCTTAATTGAAGATAAGATACATATAAGATAACCAAAATATTAGCCAACAAGCTAAGCAGAGTCTATGTAGACGCTGTGGATGTGTTTACAGCCCAAAGCATGAAACCTATGGGAACAAGTCTGGAGTGAGTTCACATAGGTTGAGATTTACTAAGAGCATAGCATGGAGAGCTCTGGTATATACTGGCTGCTTCAAACCATTTTGGTCTACCAAATTCCCAACCTCTTCTGTTCCCAAACGCTTAAAAGAGGCAAGATGTGCTTGCTGAGGAGCTGCATCCACCAAAATGCTCCCACCCACAGCCAACTGAAGGCTGCTGCTGGGTTTGGTGCAGCTAAAATGCACTTGCACAACCCTGACCGGGATCTCAATTCAGTCATGAGGGCTTCTTTTGTGTCCCATTTTGTCCCCACAGACCCATGCCAGGCACCTATGGTAACATGAAGCAGAACCCCTCCAGGCTCTGGGTCAGCACACATGAGATTTGGGATTTGTTTTGCAAGCAGAGAGAGCACAAGAGCTTGCTCTGTGCAAGCTGCGGGCAGGAGCAGGGGGATGGTCCAGACCCAGTCCTGGCCCTGCATGGACAGCCAGCAACATCTGAAGCTCTTTCCCCGTTCCACTGAATCCCATCTCCTCTTTCTATGGGGCTTGGACTGGAAAAAACCCTTTTATCCTGCTTGTAAGATTGCTGGGTAACACGTTTGGGTCCTAGTTTTCCTTGCTGAAAACAGGACAGGGCACTTCTCAGTTATCCTGCGGATAAATCAACTTCTGATGCAAGCTGAATCTACATCAAATAATACTGCAGTAAGTTCTTAGCATCCAGGTGATCCAGAAAGACTTACAAAATAATCTCATGATCCCTTCTATCTTTAAAATCCATGATTGCAAGAGCTGAAAGACGTGCCAGGAAAAACCTATAATGCTGCTTAGCATTAATGCCAAGCCATGTTTTCACCCAGGATCCTGGCTAAACAACAGAACTCCCAAACTTTATGTCATCCAGAGGGACCTTGACACACTTGTGAGGTGGGCTGATGCCAACCTCATGAGGTTTAACCATGCCAAGTGCAAGGTCCTACACCTGGGTCGGAGCATCCCAGGCACAGCTACAGGTTGGGCAGAGAAGAGATTCAGAGCAGCCCAAGGAGAAGGACTTGGGGGTGTTGGTTGATGAGAAAATGAACATGAGCCGGCTTCAGTGTGCGCTTGCAGCCCAGAAAGCCAACCGTATCCTGGGCTGCATCAAAAGGAGCGTGACCAGCAGGTCCAAGGAGGGGATCCTGCCCCTCTACTCTGCTCTTGTGAGACCTCACCTGGAGGATTGTGTGCAGTTCTGGTGTCCTCAACATAAAAAGGACATGGAACTGTTGGAACAAGTCCAGAGAAGAGCCACAAGGATGATCAGGGGCTGGAGCACCTCCTGTATGATGACAGGCTGAGGAAGTTGGAGCTGTTCAGCCTGGAGAAGAGAAGCTGCGTGGAGACCTCAGAGCAGCCTTCCAGTATCTGAAGGGGGCTATAGGGATGCTGGGGAGGGACTCTTCATTAGGCACTGTAGTGAAAGGACAAGGGGTAATGGGTTAAAACTTAAACAGGGGAAGTTCAGGTTGGATATAAGGAGGAAGTTCTTTCCTGTTAGGGTTGTGAGGCACTGGAATGGGTTGCCCTGGGAGGTTGTGAATGCTCCATCCCTGGCAGTGTTCAAGGCCAGGTTGGACAAGGCCTTGGGTGATATGATTTAGCATAGGGTGTCCCTGCCCACGGCAGGGTGTTGGAACTAGATGATCTTAAGGTCCTTTCCAACCCTAACGATTCTATGATTCTATGATTCTGTGAAACTTTCAGTCAGCTTCTGCACCTAGAAACTGGCTGAGTAGGTGGAAAACAACACTTTATAAAGGAGCATCTTCCAGCAGGAGTGTGTCACTAAAAGCATGCATTGTCTAAATGAGTTGGGATTTATGTCTGGGGGCTTCAATACCATTGTCATAAAACAGAGTGAAAAACACAGCATCACAAAGTCAAGCTTCTTGTGCCTCCATTAAAAAGCTGGAGGGTTTCAATTCTCCAATGGGTTTTAGTTTGCTTTAAAAACAAATTCTATGTGCATTTGCATCTCAAGCCGCTGCCCTCATACACTTGCTAATTCAATCACAACTCTATTACAGTTGCTCTGGCCTCACACAGGAATTGGCTGCTTAGTGGCCATAAGCAAGATTCATCTGACTGCTACAGGGTAGTGTTTTGCACACAATAACTAAAGCACAGGAACTGTTGCACTAGAAGTCATGGCATTAGGCAAGGCACAAACTTATTTCTTCTTGAATGCTGAGCTCCCTCCGTGCCATTACTAATGACACCTTGTGGAGCGATGATGAGATTCCCACAGTTTTCTGTACTCCTCCAGATGTGAGGAATCACCAAAATTCCCTCTTCCCACATTAAAAACAGACCCAGTGTACACCGCCAGCCAATAGCATCACACTAGCAGAGGACCAGGTTATCCTGTTGCTCTTCATGCATCCCCCTTGGGATGTGGCATCTGTATTGACGAGGCTCCAGAAGACCCCAAGGGATGCTCCTGTGCTGGCACTCTAGCACCACTGCATTGATTTGTACAGCTACAACAAAACTCCTTTTACTTGCACTTGTAAAGCCTGGGATGTGGACAGGGGTGATGGGATGTGGAGAGCAGACTATTCCCAATACAGCCAATGCCTCTAAACAGTGAAAAACTCACTAGTTGCATCAAAAATCACACACGGTTTATACATTATTAGATGGTTCTTTCCAACCCTAATGATTCTATGACCCTATGATGGTGAAGCACTGCCTGGAAAACAGCTTACTAAAACACCCCAAAGTACCAAATAAGGAGCATGTTTGCTGCATGCATGAGGGAACCAGAGTCCTACCTTTCCAGGGAGCATTTGGGTATTGTTAAAAAACAGCTCTGGACAGATGGTGAGCTCCAGGACTCAGGATGAGATAGAAGAGTGCTCTAATCCCTAGCTGGGATGTGAAATCAGGTCAGATTTTAGCTATAACAAGATGGGACAATCTAATGTACAGCAATGCGATACAGCCCGGGCTACAGCACACAAGTATCTGTATGAAATGATGGTCTTTTCAGAGAAAACCCATAAGGATCCCCAGAAAACCCTGCAAAGGTTTCCTGCCCCTTGCTTAGCTCTCATCTGACTGCACCTTCCTCTTCTTCCATCTCATAGAGGGCAACTTCCTTGAGGAAATCAGCCCACCTCGGATAGGGGATGGCAGATTCAACTTGAGCTGCAGACAGCTGCACCGTGCATGAGCAAGGCAAAGCTCCCTGAGTCAGGATGTTCACACCACGGAGGTGGGCCTGGAAATCCTCCAAGTGCATGTGCCTTCAGCTTGGCAGGGGCAGCCTTCTTCCTGCTGCTGGGGGTCAAGAGAGATCCCCGTCCATTCACCCAGCCAGAGCTGAAAGCGCTGCACAGAGCAGCGATCCATTAGGGATGCAGCCTGCAGAGCTGAAACAGCTGGAACAGAGGAAGAAGCCAGCTCAAATAAACAGATAATTGCCATTTAATTCCCACGTATTAGATTTGGCAACACTCGCATCACGGTTAAGTCAATAACACAACTTTGACTCGAGCTTCATTGACAACGGGACAGACCAATCCATCTGTCTGAGATGCAGGCTCCCAGCCCTGCCAGGGAGACCTCAGGCTGGGGGCAGAGAAAAGGCCACCCCCTGTCTGCCATGTGTGGAGGGAAAGGGTCCTTTATGTGCCAAAACGAGTATTAAGAAACGCTTCCATTCATGCTTTCCCTAGATTAGACAGCCTCGTTCATGGGCAAACACAGCCCCTTATTCCTATGGCTCAATTACTCTCTACAGCAACAAGCAGCCCCATTGCTGGGAAGGTGTTGCTATGCCAAGCACGTCTGCCCATCATGTCCACATGAACACAAGTTCGGAGGCAAGCCCGCGGAGGAGATTTGCTGTCAGGCAATGGGCTCAAGAGAGTGAGCTAATTAAAGCTGCAGCAGAGAGATGAAAACTTCCCCGTGTTCCCTGGCTCACAGCCTGTCATTCCCCCCCTGGCTGCACATGGGTAAGGAGAAGCCGTGCTGAGAAGGATGCCCACGCTACCCACCACTGACTGTAGGCAGCAGCAAAGGGCAGTGAAGGAATGACCACTGAAGATGCTGGTAGCCCAAATCAGTGCTAATAAACATATCTGTGGCACCTACCATCAATACATATATACTAATTCATCTAGTTTACAAGTGCAGCTCCTTTTCCTTAAGATATGTGAAGTCCTTGCTTTTCCCGCAAGCTACAGTCTGCTTTGGGATGAACAGATTCTTCCTCTATTGCAACACAGCACAGCTCATAAGAGGAGTGGAAAACCTGGTGAAATCACAGTTTAAGTTCAGCAGAATACATGCCAAGACAGCAGTGCAACTAAAATAGAGATGCACATTATCTTGTATTACACTGCATCGTATACAATAGAAGGAACAACCACTGCAGATGGTCGTAGTCCAAATCAGTACTAATAAACGTATCTCCTACAACCTGACACCAACAGACACAAACTAATCCATCTGGTTTACAAGTACAGCTCCTTAAGACACGTGAAGGAAGCCATTGCTCTTTTGGCAAGCTACAATTTCCTTTGGCATGGATAGATTCTTCCTCTATTGCAATATAGAGCAGATCATAAGAGAAGGGTGAAAGCCAGGTGAAACCACAGTATAAGTTCATCAGAATACATGCCAAGACAGCAGTGCAACCAAACCAGAGATGCACATGATTTTGCATTACACTGCATCATATATGATAGAATTATGCAGTACATACAGTTAGAGACTTGCAAGACATCTGCCCTACCCAATGGCCACAAGAAACAATGAAAAGCAGAACAGAAACCTGTGACAAGCTGTTTTCAGTGAGACTCAAACCAGGCATTGTCTCTCAGGCTCCACATCTGGTTAAACCTGGAAGCGCCTGGAGATGCTGCCATGGGTTTCAGCAGGTCTAACAGAGGGCACAGGCTCTTGCGTTCAACAGCAGGATACCTCAGATCAGGTTTTACCCATATAGACTGAAACTTTGTCACCAGGAAGTAAGGACCCCTTCATCCCCCATTGCTTTAAAAGACCAAAATCAGAGAAACAAAAAAGAATCTCCAAAACCCCCAAATTATTTTCGGAATTTCAAATCAAGGCAGCAATTTGAAAACAAAATCTGAATTCATAGGTCCATTTGTTAGTATTAGAACATTAGAGATAATCCTTCACCTTACAGTAGCTATACACATGCCATGTGCCTATGTATACAGCTATATACAATTAAACATGTTTTATAGCATATTACTTGTTCATTGCAAACACTTCCCTGAATGAGCGCACATGAAAAGCACCAGCTATGAAACCTTCCCCAAAACCTCCAAATTTCTCATGGAAATCCAAAGCATGCTGCTAATGAAATCGTTGAGTTTGTAACAGCTGTGTCATTTTGATGAACGTAGGACATCACTTCCATAATGCATTACATGTTTCACGCACTTCTAGGTATTACACCATCTTCTTGATACCCCAGGAAAAGAGATTATACAATCACAGAATGGTTTGGGTTGGAAAGGATCTTAAGATCAACCAGTTCCAACCCCCTGCCATGGCCAAGGACACCTCACACCAGACCATGTCACCCAAGGCTCTGTCCAAACTGGCCTTGAACACTGCCTGGGATGGAGCATTCACCACTGCTTTGGGCTCCCTGTGCCAGTGCCTCACCACCCTTACAGTAAAGAACTTCTTCCTTATATCCAACCTGACCTCCCTCTGTTTCAGTCTGAACCCATCACCCCTTGTCCTATTGCTACAGTCCATGACGAAGCCTCATGGAGCCATATATGCCTGCAGAAAACGAGTTTCAAGGTAAGAATCACTGCACCAAACTTCCCAAGCACTTCTCCAACCACTAGATTAATACCTTCCAATCTGTGCAATAATTTAATTAAAGTGATCAGCAGATGAGAAGCAATACTGCACCACTGAATCTAATTAAACTTCAAGTTTATCCTCTAGAAATCAAGAAGAATATATGCTTCCTCAAGAAGAGACATTTATTTTATTCTGACAGAGGAAAGGATAAAAGCAAAAACCAATCAGTTTTGTTGATAGCATCTCTCTCTCTTTTCCCTCTCCCCCCCTCTGCCTTCCAAATGACAATGCTTGCCTGGCTAAAGAATGAAATTATAGGCATGCTGCAAAGCTAATCTGCCTGTTCGGAGCTGTCTGAGCCACTCTGCCCCTTCCCACCTATGCTGTTGTTAGCAAAGCAACAGTGTGTTTGTAGAAATGGCCACAAAAATCAAACGGAGAGGAGTTCTCTCCCATGTTGGAATCTGCAAGAGGAGAAATAAAGATTTAGACCTTCTTACCTCTATTTGGCAATTACATCTTGCAAAAGGCTTCCCCTCCATCTCTGTCCCAGGAAGGTATTAACCCTTTAAGCTTGATGTGAGCTTTGTGAAACATTAAAGTGGGAATGCTGATAGGGAAGGCAATGTACCCTAAGCAGGCAGCAACAGAATGACCTATGGGGAGGATTCCCACTTCTCTGCTGCTCAAACCCCTGCTGCCGAAATACCATGGCCTAAATCTAAGCGTTGTTCAGCACCACCTCTCCATGGAGGCATGCATGCACGCATGGTAACAAGTTGGGCTTGCAGACATGACCAGCATTTCTCCACCTGGCTTTCCTGAAAGATCATGCTAAGAATCACAGAATCACAGAATAGTTAGGGTTGGAAAGGACCTTAAGATCATCCAGTTCCAACCCCATGCCATGGGCAGGGCCACCTCACGCTACACCATCTCACCCAAGGCTCTGTCCAACCTGCTCCTGAACACTACCAGGGACGGAGCATTCACCACTTCCTCGGACAACCCATTCTAGTGCCTCACCACCCTCACAGTTAAGAACTTCTTCCTTATATCCAACCTGAGCTTCCCCTGGAGTTTCATTACCGGCAGCACAACGCTGAACATTGTAAAACAGAGCAAAAAGAGAGAGTACCGAACATTTAACTAAATACGCAGGCTCTCTAAAGAAGGTTTGCTCAATTACCAGTCTGCTGCAGTGACCTCCAGGGCATACTGTCTTGCTAATTATTTTCCTTTCTATCCTGTTACTGAGACAGGCTGGGTTTATGCTGCCATTTCTCATGGTCAGAGAGCAAGTTGATGGGCAGTAAAAGAGAACCAGCTGTATAAAAAGGTTGGTTTGGCTGAGTCAGGACTCCCCTAACAGCACCTTTTGGTCCTGATGCAACGTCCCCTTTTAGGCAGTGTTGTGCCCAAGCTACTGCATCATAGAAGCATAGAATCATAGAATGTTTAGGGTTGGAAAGGACCTTAAGATCATCAAGTGAGCATGGGTTGTGCCATCTACATCAGTAAAGTTCTCAACAAAACTGGCTGCCTCTGAGGACAGATGGCCATGAACTGACTCATCAGGGACCTCTTCGTCACGGTTTGCAGCCATGGGACAAGGGGTGATGGGTTCAGACTGAAACAGGGAAGTTCAGGTTAGATATAAGGAAGAAGTTCTTTACTGTGAGGGCAGTGAGGCGCTGGAACAGGGTGCCCAGAGAACTGGTGAATGCTCCATCCCTGGCAGTGTTCAAGCCCAGGTTGGACAGAGCCTTGGGTGACATGGTCTAGTGTGAGGTGTCCCTGCCCATGGCAGGGGGTTGGAACTGGATGAGCTTAAGGTCCTTTCCAACCCAAACCATTCTTTGGTTCTATGATTCTATGACCTACAAAGTAAGATCAGGCATGCTGGGGAAGATCAGAAGACTACAGCAGTGAACAGCAGATGTTTAGGAAGCGTAAGAAGGTGGAAAGCACAAACGCTACTGCACAACTCCCCAGCTACCAACCACTTGCTTCTCAGGGACTTCTTAAGCAAAAAGTGCTTTCTTTGGAGTACCCCACCATGTTTAGTCTCCCCTCAAAGCCACATAAGCTCTCACTGTAACAAACTACAAGTGGTCCAACAACATAGTTGGAGCTGATTGAGGCTCCCCTCCTATTTGTTCTCAACACCACGCCTGTTACTATCAGGCGATATGTGAAGACCAAACACAGATCTTAGTCTTCACAGTCAGAAGATAAGCTCAATAGCAGAAGAAATACGAAGTTGCTACACAAAAACTGTGCAAAGAACCACTCTGGTAGTGAGATATCATTGCCACAACCTCTAAATCCATAGCAGCTCTCTGAGGGGAGAAAAAAGGGAGCGAAAGAAAGAATGCAAGACAAAGATTTGCAACACAAAGGGCTCTTTGTAGCTTTTGAGAGATTTCTACTAATTCTACCATGCTGCTACTGCTCTGCGCATGCTTGTAGGGCGAGCCATACCATCATCTGCAGCAAGATTACCCAGCAGCTTCCTGAGCCAAGAGGTCATCAGTGCAAATCCCAACTGAGCAGCGAACCATAAAACGGAAAGAGACACTCCAGAGACTCTCCCTCCTTTCCCAGGAGGGAATCAGCACTTAAATGCCCTTCCACATACCTGGTCTCATTATGTACTCTCATTTTAATGCTATGCAAGGAGCAGAGCTTGTTCTTAACTTCTTAAAAGACTATTCCAGTGTAACACATCCCAGCGGTGATTTATTATCTCTGCAGAATGAAGAATGACACTGATCTCTCCAGAGAATTTTAAGTTTACTTGAGGGCCTTTCTTAGTAATTGGCCTTAACATCTTCATTTGGGTTCTACCCAAACCCCCACAGATTATGCCTCATGCAGTAAGCACTTTAACCCCTTATAAGCTATTGTCTGCAGGTCTGCCATGGCCCTCTGGGTAGTTCAGATGCACTGACTGACAGATTTCATTGGCACCTCTTTCCTTCCCAATCAAGACCTGAAAACAGACATCTCCTTATCCACAAGCTGGTAAAACCCCCTCTGGATGTCTCACAAAGAAAGGAGGAAACTGCATTAGTCTATAGACCTATAAGCCAAGAATTCCAATATTTTATTCCTATCTGATAGCACTTCAGGAAAATGGATTCACTTGTTTGTAAGTTGGCCCCTGCATCCATCAACAGTGATGACAAATACTGGACCATTGGTTTGGGGCCACATGAATGTTGAATTCATTAATGTTTGGAGAGTGGCTGAGATGTTTGGATGAAAGGCACTAACCATGGGGAAATCATTATTCTTATGGGGGCAGACCACAGCTTCATGACCTCTGCTTCAAGATGTATGCTCTATATTAAGTGAAGGCAAAGCTAACACCTACAGTGTTCAGATCCCATCCATGATCAGCACTTGGTGAAACAGAAACCAGGCAGTACATACATGCTACCCTCATTTAGGATCAACCTGCTGCCCCAGCAGAAAGAGCATGTTCTAATGCAGAGTGGCAAGATTACATTTGATCTACAGATGTATTTCAGCTCTTTAGGGAGAGATATGCAAGAGGTGTCCAGGTGGAAAGAGAAAGCTGTCATTATGCTACTGAAGGGAATATACGGAGGATGAAAGAGTGGAGACTGCCCCACTATCACAAACAGGCAGAGCTGGTTACTCCCACAAGAGCACCTGCTCAAGCCACTGATTTAATGCATGGTGTTGGTGAACTCACCTTTGTGCTTGTTTTCTGCTTGTTTTTGTGTGGCTCCATGGACAAGAGAAGACCCCCATGGAGTGCGAGAGGCAGCAGATAAAAGACTGGCAACAGAAACCCAGCTCTCAGGCACCATTCACCAGCAAAACATCTCTCCACAGGGCATAGAGCCAGCTTTCTGTGCCTCCTGCCAAAACACTGCGTGAATGATATCAAAAGAGCAGCATCACAGACTTACACACAACACAGAAAGGTTGAGGTTGGAAGGGACATCTGGAGGTCCCTTCATCTGGTCCAACTGGACCCAGTTGCTCTGAACCATGCTCAGACAGCTTTAGAGTAACTCCTGGGATGGAGACTCTACAAACCCTTTGAGCAACCTGTGCCAGTGCTCAGACACTCAGACCAAGATGGACTCCTATAACCATAGAATGCTTAGGGTTAAATGACCTTAAGATCTAGTTACAACCCCCCAGATAAGGCCTTATGCAAGACAGCAGGTCCTTTACTTCCCATGCAGTGTTTCCACCACCATCTGCCACATGGGACTGATGTGTAGCCCATCTTCATCTTTTCTGCTGCACTGAGGATTGGTGTATACTCTGCCTTGAACAAAACACAGACGTAAGTAGCAGGACAACAAACTCCACTGCTACCTATATATGTAAACCATGAACCATATACATTAAAAACACAAACATGAGTTGTAGCAGCAAGATCTTTAAGGAAGGCTGAGCTCACGCAGGTCTCCGATGAGAACTTAACTTCCAGATTTACTGAACCATACCAAGTGCAAGGTCCTACACCTGGGTCGGAGCAATCCCAGGCACAGCTACAGGTTGGGCAGAGAAGAGATTCAGAGCAGCCCTGTGGAGAAGGACTTGGGGGTGTTGGTTGATGAGAAAATGAACATGAGCCGGCTTCAGTGTGCGCTTGCAGCCCAGAAAGCAACCGTATCCTGGGCTGCATCAAAAGGAGCGTGACCAGCAGGTCGAAGGAGGGGATCCTGCCCCTCTACTCTGCTCTTGTGAGACCTCACCTGGAGTATTGTGTGCAGTTCTGGTGTCCTCAACATAAAAAGGACATGGAACTGTTGGAACAAGTCCAGAGGAGGCCACGAGGATGATCAGGGGACTGGAGCACCTCCACCTGAGAAAGTTGGAACTGCTCAGCCTGGAGAAGAGAAGCTGCATGGAGACCTCAGAGCAGCCTTCCAGTATCTGAAGGGGGCCTATAGGGATGCTGGGGATGGACTGTTCATTAGGGACTGTAGTGATAGGACAAGGGGTGATGGGTTCAAACTTGAACAGGGGAAGTTTAGATTGGACATAAGGAAGAAGTTCTTTACTGTGAGGGTGGTGAGGCACTGGGTTGCCCAGAGAAGTGGTGAATGTTCCATCCCTAGCCGTGTTCAAGACCAGGTTGGAAGGAGCCTTGGAAGACATGGTTTAGTGTGAGGTGTCCCTGTCCATGGCAGGGGTTTGGAACTGGATGATCTTAAGGTCCTTTCCAACCCTAACTATTCTGTGATTCTATATGCATAACATAGCAGAGCTTTCTGTTGTATTCTGTTCAGTTCCATGCCACTCTCTTCTGTTCTATTCCATTCCATTTTATTGTGTTCCATTCCCTGCACTCCCAAGTTGTACAATGAGAAGATCCTTATTTACCTGAAATGCCAAGGGAATTTCAGCACCAAAACCCCTTTCAAAGACATAAATCAGAATGGTTACGGGTGGAACGAGTATTCTATTTACTTCTATATAAAGTTATTTGATTAAGTTTAGCTGAGTTAATTTGAATCTGGTTTAGTTTACATCCTTCAGTTGAGCTGGAAAAACCCTCCCTGGGCAGCCTGACAAAGGAAAGGCAGGGCAAGAGCAGCACCATGGTGGTGTGAGAGCAGTGCAAGAAGAACCCAGCCAGAAAGGGCCAGGGAAGAGCTGACAGGGGATGATGCTCAATGCTACAGAGGACAGCAGCGAGTCCCAGGGCCATGCTGGGGCCACCCTGGGAGTCCAGAAGGCTGCCACCCCCCGGATGCAGGGCACGAGGGCCACCTGTGTGGAGCACGAGCAGCTGCCTTTGGGACACCATGACCCAAAGGAGCCCCATGAAGGGGCCGTGCTCGGCTGCAGAGGAAGGCAAAAAACCCCAGGGACGCTTGCTAGTCCAGCCTGAGGGGAAAAAAGCCTTCCCCCCCCTCCCCAGCTGCAGGACACGAGGGGCCACCTTCGTGGAGCATGAGCACCAGGCGATAACGCAGCCAGAATGGATGGAGAAGTCCTGACAAGTGGTGATGCTCAGTGCTCACAGGAAGGCAAAAAACCCCCGGGGACCAGTGCCAATCTACCCTGGGGGAAAATTCCTTCCTGACCCCAGTGCTGGTGATCCGCTGCTCCCTGAGCATGTGAGCAAGACCCGCTCCTGGTCCACACACTGGTTACGCCTCTAAGGGGACAAGAAGACACTGGCACTGCTTTTTCTGCTTCCACCTGAAGTCATCTCAGGGGCTTCCAAACCAGTAAAATGCCATTGGCTTGATGAATGATCAGAGCACGAATCCTTCCTGTGCTTGGCAGTGGGAGCTCCAGGGGAGGGCACTGAGCCACCTGTGCATCCTTTTTCTTCTGGCTGCTGCCACTCTCTCCTCAGGAGGTGAGGAAGGCGAGCTCCCTGACAACCAAAGCAGGATCCCTTGATGATGCTTTGAGCGTGGCCCCTCCAGGAGCTGGAACCGCAGCACAGAACCTCCTGCAGCTTCACAGCTTCAGGAGTTCCCTCCCTCAGTCCCCCCTCACCTAATTCCCTGGTACCCAGGAGATGACGATGGCGAGCTCCCAGACAACTGAAGCAGGATTTCCATTCGCCCATCTGATGAGCATCGAGCGTGGCCCCTCCAGGAGCTGGAACTGCAGCACAGAAGCTCCCACAGCTTGGTGCAGCTTCAAGGGTTCCCCCCATCAACCACCTCCCAGGAATTCCCACCCCTCAGGCTGCCAGCTCTGTCCTGCTGGCAGAGCCAGGCAATCTGGCAGTGGGACAGGGGAGGGTGCTGGACTCATACTGCCCCAGAGCATTGTGATGCTGCGTGGCCAGGTGCTGGCACTATGACATGGGGGTGATGGGGTCCCTGCAGCCCTGCCCACTGCAGCCCTGCTGCTGCTGCCTCTTCACCCAGCCCTTGGAGAAAGGCCTTTGGGGTGCTGGCCCTGAGGCGAGGGGAGACCCAGGAGGATGTCCCTGCCCATGGTGGCCACACAAAGGGGACCGCTGCAGGGTGTCCCTGTAAATAGATCTGTATGATTATCTGAAGGGCCATGAGGATGAGCAGGGGACTGGAGCACCTCCCGTATGAAGACAGGCTGAGGAAGTTGGAGCTGTGCAGCCTGGAGAAGAGAAGGCTGCGTGAAGACCTCCTAGCAGCCTTCCAGTATCTGAAGGGGGCCTATAGGGATGCTGGGGAGGGACTCTTCATTAGGGACTGTAGTGACAGGACAAGGGGTAACGGGTTAAAACTTAAACAGGGGAAGTTTAGATTGGATGTAAGGAGGAAATTCTCTCCTGTTAGGGTGGTGAGGCACTGGAACAGGCTGCCCAGGGAGGTTGTGAATGCTCCATCCCTGGCAGTGTTCAAGGCCAGGCTGGGCAGAGCCTTGGGTGCTATGGTCTAGTGTGAGGTGTCCCTGCCCATGGCAGGGGGGTTGGAGCTGGATGATCTTAAGGTCCTTTCCAACCCTAACTATTCTATGATTCTAAGATTCTACTTCTCATTATAACACAGCACAGGGTAAACACCACTGCAATATTCAGCTCCTGGCAGTCAGCTTTTGAAGGACATTGAGTGGGAGGCAGAGAAACCCTGAAAGCAAAGGGGAAAATCAGACTCTGCAGCATGGCATTATTTGGAGCTGGTCTTCTGGCATGCAGCACTGTTCTTGCTGTTGCCTGGAGGCCTCCTCCTGATATATCATATCCCTGTCACTCCCCAGGCTCACCAAGTGCAGTGCCCAGCACTACTTCTCTCTGTTGACTATCCCTCAGTTGTTTATCCATGTTTTACTAAGAGTCAGGCACATAAAATACAACTGGATTTTCTCTGCATCAGTTTTCAGAGCTAAATGTGGGATATAACCCATTCTCCACGAAAAGAGAAAACGAGCTTTGCAACTCCTTGGCCTTTTTATGGCCTATGTTCAATTGTAGGACAATGGATGGATGTTCAATGCTGCACCCATCACACTGTGCAGTTTGTCATAAGCGCTGACAAGGAAATCAGAACATGGTTTCCTGGTAGAACAACTGAGCTTTGTGGAGATAAGCTAGATTCCAGTGCATGCAAACCATGACTGGTAAATCATAGAATCATAGAATATCAGATTGGAGGGTACCTCAAGCATCATCTCGTCCAACCTTTCTAGGCAAAGCATGATGTGGACTGTATGTCCCAGCATCCTATCCAACTAAATCTTAACAGTGTCCAACACTGGGGAATCCACCACTTCCCTGGGAAGATTATTCCAGTGGCTGGTTGTTCTCAGTGTGAAAAATTCCCCTCGTGTCCAATTGGAATCTCCCTGGGAATAACTTGTGCCCATCACCCTTGTCTTTTCCATGTGACTCCTTGTGAAAAGGGAGTCTCCATCTGCTAGTAGCCACTCTTTAACTAGTGGAACAAACAGTTACCACTGTTCCCAGGCAGGCAGAGATCTTCCCAGCCAAGATCCTGCAGTGCAGGAGAAACACTGCTCCCACTCAAGTCAAATAACTGGCAAGGCAGAGGCAGACAAAAGCAGAGCTTCAGGAGTGCAATTTCCCTCCCACACTCGTGATGGGCAGCAATAATTATATGTTCATTCGTTCACAGAGTAGAGCTCAAGCCTCTCCAATACCATCCTTGCTTGGTAGCCGGCTCCCAGTGGGGCTCGATGGTGGAGATGCATGATTCATGATGGATGCATTTGTTGTCAGCATATTGGTAGCAGGAGGACTACAGGGCTGGTTTCCGTGAGAAGCTGTTAGAAGCTTCCCCCATGTCTGATAGAGCCAATGCCAGCTGCTGGCCAAGCCTGAGCCCATCAGTGACATGGTAGCACCTCTGGAATAACGTATTTAAGAAGGGGGGAAATCACTGCACAGCAGATGGAGACAGGAGTGAGAATGTGAGAGGAACAGCCCTAAAGACCCCAAGGTCACTGAAGAAGGAGGGGAAGAGGTGCTCCAGGTGCCAGAGCAGAGCAGACCATGGTGAGGTAGGCTGTGCCCTGCATCCCCTGGAGGTCCGTAGTGAAGCAGATACCCCTGCAACCCATGGAGGACCCCATGTCAGAGCAGAGGGATGCCCAAAGGAGGCTGTGACCCTGTGGGAAGCCTGCAGTGAGGCAGTCTGTTCCTGAAGGATGCACCCACGGAAGGGTCCCACGCTGGAGCACCCTGTTCCTGAAGGATGCACCCACGGAAGGGACCCACGCTGGAGCAGCCTGTTCCTGAAGGATGCACCCACAGAAGGGACCCACGCTGGAGCAGCCTGTTCCTGAAGGATGCACCCACGGAAGGGACCCACGCTGGAGCACCCTGTTCCTGAAGGATGCACCCATGGAAGGGACCCACGCTGGAGCAGTCTGTTCCTGAAGGATGCACTCATGGAAGGGACCCACGCTGGAGCAGTCTGTTCCTGAAGGATGCACTCATGGAAGGGACCCACACTGAAGCAGTCTGTTCCTGAAGGATGCACTCATGGAAGGGACCCACGCTGGAGCAGTCTGTTCCTGAAAGATGCACTCATGGAAGGGACCCACACTGAAGCAGTCTGTTCCTGAAGGATGCACTCATGGAAGGGACCCATGCTGGAGCACCCTGTTCCTGAAGGATGCACCCATGGAAGGGACCCACACTAGAGCAGCCTGTTCCTGAAGGATGCACCCATGGAAGGGACTCACACAGGAGCAGCCTGTTCCTGAAGGATGCACCCATGGAAGGGACCCACACTGGAGCACCCTGTTCCTGAAGGATGCACCCATGGAAGGGACCCACGCTGGAGCACCCTGTTCCTGAAGGATGCACCCATGGAAGGTACCCACGCTGGAGCAGTTCATGGAGAACTGCAGCCTGTGGGAAGGACTCGCATTGGAGCGGTTCAAGCAGAACTGACTCCTGTGGGAGGGACCCCACAGTGGAGCAAGGGAAGAGGGTGAGGAGTCCTCCACATGAGGAGGAAGAAGCAGCAGAGACAATGTGTGATGAACTCACTGCAACCCCCATTCCCCATCCCCCTGCGCTGTGAAGGGGAGAAGGCATTGAAATAGGGAGTGAAGTGAATCCCAAGAAGAAGGGAGGGGTAGAGGGGAAGTGTTTTAAGATTTGGTTTTATTTCTCATTACCCTACTCTGATTTTATTGGTAATAAATTCATTTCCCCCAAGCGAGCCTTCGCCTGTGACAGTAATTGCTGAGTGATCTCCCTGTCCTCATCTCAACCCATGCGCCTTTTGTTCTATCTTCCCTCCTCTGTCCAGCTGAGGAGGGATGTAACAGAGCAGCTTTGGTTGGCTACTGGCTTCCAGCCAGGGTCAACCCACCGGAGTTGGTATCCACTCCAGTACCTTTATGGACTGTGCTTAATGCAATGGAAAGTGCTGTGGATCATTAAATATACATCTTCAGGACAGGCAGGACCAGAGCTGAAAGGGATGTGCTGGAGCCAGCTTATCATCTGTTTCCTAACAAGGTCCCCCAGAGATACCTGCATCTGACACTTGAAGGTGAGCTTTGCTGCTAATGCACTGGATCCAAAGAAGAAATACCTAAATCAATACTTCAATACTTATACAGCTGACAAAAACCGGACGAGCTGAGGATTCTGCTGCCACAAGGGAATAATGCAGCAACATCAAGGAAAGGTTTATTTTTCTCCATCAATATTGAAGCATTTTAAGCCTATTAATTAAATGCTCACAATCAGCGAGGCAGACAGCATCACCACCTCATCTTTATCAGTGTGTGTGGATATGTTTAGCCTTAAACCTCACTGAAGGATGAAGAAGTTCAGCAGCTTTATGCTTCGACCAGTAGCCTGACCAGTAGCAGTTTTCAGTCTTTCACTTCTCAATTTGGGGCATGTTCAGCTCCAAGAAACAACATTTTCAATATCCATTTCATTATTGGTAACTGTATTAAAGAAAAACACTGGATGGAGGTTTTAACTGTTTCAAGGGAAAGCCTTCTGCTTCGCCTTCAGCAGCCATAAGCTCCATTTAAAATGGAAAGGAAACAGAAAAGCTTCAGTTTTGACTTCCAGCCTGTGCTATCACCATCCAGGGAAAGCAACTGCAGCCTTTGCACATCAGATGCTGCTCAAAGCCTTTCCAGAGAGCTCCCCATATAAGAAAATATTGTTCCACAAACAACAGAGAACATAAGATGAGCAAGCACTGAGACTGCCATGGTGGCTACCAGATACAATGCTTCGCAATAGTAATTGCAGGAATGGCAAGAAAAAGGAGGATGAAGTTCTAATTGTATAATATCTGGTCTGAAAATCAAACTCTATTTCCAAAGCTCGCTTTCACACCATGTTTCCTGGGTCTTCCAAGGGTTTGCAGATGCACTTCAAGACTATGAAAGCACTCACCGTGAATCCTTCAACCGCATGAAGGAAACCTGCAAGTCCTCATGGCTGTAGAAGCAGAGGTATTTGACACACTCAAGTTCCCAAATTTGGCTTGAAATATCTAAAGGTATTAACCAAGTTCTCAGCTACCACAAAAAGTGGCCTGATGGCAAAAAGGAGTGAAAGAAGTCTGAGGGCAAGTAGGTAATAAATGTTTTAGGGTTTCCTCAGGGATTGTAGTGATAGGACAAGGGGTGATGGGTTCAAACTGAAACAGGGGAAGTTCAGGTTGGAGATAAGGAAGAAGTTCTTTACTGTGAGGGTGGTGAGGCACTGGAATGGGTTGCCCAGAGAAGTTGTCAGGCAGCTGAGACTGGATGATCTTAAGGTCCTTTCCAACCCAAACCACTCTGTGATTCTATGATTCTTCTGTGCTAGAAACTACTGAGAAGGCAAAACTTATTCAGAGTCTCAAAACCATTCTTAATGACTATGGAAAAGTCTTCATTTCTCTAGATAACTTTCTAAAATGTCAGGCAGGTTTTGCTCTTATATAGTAAAAAAAAAAAACCATTACCTAATCTTCTTAAAAAGACACTTCCCTTCCTATTAGTATTTCCATACTGAAGCGGTACCTCAAAATAGCACCCAATTATTTCTTCAAACACTCCAATGACACTGGTGCAGAAAGTGCTTATTTATCCAATAGTGCCACAAGGATGTTACTAAATTCAGCCTTGCCTTCAGAAGAGATATCCAAATATTTTGCATCTCAAAAGCAGTTTATATCAAAGTAACATCTGAAGCGCATCGCCCGGCTTTTGCAGAAGGATGTGACCCAGACACCATCCACATCTCGCACCAGGCTATGTCTCACCATAAAGACACATCTGAGATTTAATAATCACTATTGCAAGATTACATTCAGCAGGGTTATTTGCAGAATAGCCTGTGCAGTTTTAAAATGAGCTCTTCTTGAGGGCAATCGCTGTCGGTATTTAAGACTACAAGTTTGATGCATAACCAAGTTATCATTGAGTTGATGGAACCAACAATGTGTGCTCTTAGCCGACAGCAAACAGTCCTCTTCATCAGCGACAGGACAAGGGCTGATGGGTTCAAACTGAAACAGGGGAAGTTCAGGTTAGATCTAAGGAAGAAGTTCTTTACTGTGAGGGTGCTGAGGCACTGGCACAGGATGCCCAAAGAAGTGGCAAATGCTCCATCCCTGGCAGTGTTCAAGGCCAGCTTGGACAGAGCCTTGGGTGACATGGTTTAGTGGGAGGTGTCCCTGCCCATGGCAGGGGGCTGGAGCTGGATGATCTTAAGGTCCTTTCCAACCCAAACCAGTCTGTGATTCTAAAGATAAATTAGACTTGCTTACACCTACGTGAAAGACTTAGGTGAGTGTGTTTTACCTCACATTTGCATCAGGTTCAGTAGACGTACCACAGCCCCACTAATCAATGGCCACTTGTTAAAGTGATGTGGCTTTCCTGAGCTTCAAAGCTTCTGGAGTGCAAGGGGATAAACACAAACCCACACTGAGATTTCAGCAAAGAGCAAATTGATTGCTTTTATTCCCTGAGTTCTTGCTTCTAGAACAGAAGTCTGTTTCCTTGAGGCAGAGATCACCCGCATATGCGGACAGAGCCCTGGGTGACATGGTCTAGTGTGAGGTGTCCCTGCCCATAGCAGGGGGCTGGAACTGGATGATCTTAAGGTCCTTTCCAACCCAAACCTTTCTATGATTCTATGATGCTGTGATCTACACTGTTGAGAAGAGTCAACTAATACTCTATTGAACACCTTTTCCCCCAACCAAAATCCCGAATCCCACCTTTATTCACCATATTCTAAGTTCAGCAGCAGTAAAAAGCATCTTTGAGACACCCTGTGAGCAACACAAAGCTGGTTTATTCACCTTTAAAAATAAAGGGGAAAATCTATTGTTTCAATGGTGTTATAATATTCCAGATATGTCACAAGGCACAGACGTTGTGCATGTGTTGCATTCTGGTCTGATCTTCTTTTTAATAGTAAGGTACAAGTTATCTCCTGAACCACTTGGCATATTCCTGCTTGACGGAGGTAGGGGTTTCCCTAAGCATTTCTTAAACTAACTTGACATTTCATATAATTAAACGAGCTATCATATTATCTGAGCTTCACATATATGAAAATACTACATCCTGAATGAGGGAAAGACACAACCAGACTGGTTAAAACCTAGTATTAGATGTAGAAATGGTTATAATTTTATTAATCACCATTTTTGCACCGGTGCTGGGAATGAATTGCTCCCTGACGTTCTATCACGCCAAGCGCTGCACAAACAGGCACGATTAAATGCTTCCTCCCCACAAGAGCTTACACTGGGATGTTTCTTTGTTCAAGCAACTGCATGAACTTGCCATGCGTGTAATTAAATCTGCTCTTTCAGGGGGGGCTGATACCACAGACATATGTCTATTAACAGTTCCTCCAAGAATAAGAAGCTTACTCAGGTGTGAAGCAACACTGGAGCCCCAAAACAAATGGAATTAAAGGCAGACATTCAATAAGATGGTATTTATTCCTTTTAGGCAGCCAGGCCTATCTTTCTCTATCCAGTCTACAAAATCTATATACTCAGAAGGGAAATTATAGTCACACAACGCTGGTGTTCTTGAGAGATGGACATACTCAACCCTCTCCTGGAAACTACAGCATTGAAGAAATGCGTATCTTCTCCATTTTGAGAACATTTACATCCTATCAGTCCTTATCAGAGGAGAAAGGCTTCAGGGTGGTGACTGACAAGAAGCTCAGTATGACCCAATAGTGTGCATGCACAGCCCAGAAAGCAATCATGTCCTGGGCGGCATCAAAAGGAGTGTGAGCAGTAGGTAATGGGAAATGAGTCTCACCCTCTGCTCTGCTCACATGAGACCCCACCTGGAGTACTGCATCCAGCATCAGGGCACCTAAGAAAGATGCGGAGCTGATGGAGAGAGTCCAGAGGAGGCCACGGAGATGCTGCAAGGGCTGGAGCAGCTCTGCTCTGGAGCCAGGCTGAGAGAGCTGGGCTGGGGCAGCCTGGAGAACAGAAGGCTCCTGAAGGGGAAACCTTCTTGTGACTTTTCAATATAGAAACAGGGCTGATATGAAAGACAAAATAATGGTTTTAAACTGACAGAGGGTAAATTTAGATTTGGTATAAAGCTCTTCCCTGTGAGGGTAATGCGGCACACGGTGCCCAGAGAAGCTGTGGCTGCCCCATCCCTGGCAGTGTTCAAGGCCAGGTTGGACACAGGGGCTTGGAGCACCCTGCTCTAGTGAAAGGTGTCTCTGCCCATGGCAGGGGTTGAGCTGGATGAGCTTTAAGTCCCTTCCAACCCAAACCATTCTATGATTCTATGCAAAGAACAAAGGCTAGTATCTGATATACCCAAATATGTGCATCACATATATTTATTTGCATGCCTCTCAAATTGCAGCTAAGCACTTTTTCCAGTGCTGGAAACAAATTAAGCCCCCAAAAAGTAGCTTCCTTTGACCTCTTGCATGGTTTTTTGGAGGCTGCTGTGACTAGTGTCTAGCCATTTACTGCATTGCTAAAGCATGAGGAAGAAGACTGGCCAACACCTATGACTCCTCCAGAGGCTCCAAGGGCAAGGACTTAGTTTTATTGGCATTGCTGGAAGCACTGATGCAGACTGTAAGGAAGAACCTGGACTTGGATGAGGCCTTGGGTGATATGGTTTAGTGTGAGGTGTCCCTGCCCATGGCAGGGGGGTTGGAACTTGATGATCTTAAGGTCCTTTCCAACCCAAACCATTCTATGATTCTATGACTGAGCTGGTGCCACTTTCCTTACCCCCCCACTTTCTTTCCTTACAACAGTTTATAAATGGCTCTGATCCACCATTTATTTCACTATGTTCAGACCCATCTGCACGCCTCTGCTCTGAATGGACCAGTTATCACAACTATCAAAAGTGCTGGTGGGCAGATGGGACCTAGAGATGGTCTTCCCCACCAAAGAGACACAAACCTGACAGATGCACACCGAAAGCTCATAGATTCATTAGGACCGTGCGTACAAGCTAATCACCCCTGCCTGTATTAACTTGGGAGCAGCACTAAACTAAACGCAACCACCCTAAACAGGCTGAGCTGATGGTTCACAGGGTTTCATGCCCCGTTAGAACACTCCAAATAAGCCTCTCCAACAGCTAAAGATGTGAAAATGATAGCTGAGAGCTGTATGCTCTGCAGTTCCTTACAGCAACCTTGCAGAAAGGTGCACAAAGTGACTTGATATTGGTTCTCGTAAAGCCACTTATACCCCTGTTTTCTTCTCTCCAAGGGAAGATACGAATTTGCAATGCAGTGCATTGCTTTGGTCAAAAGCTTCACACTTGTTGTTATTTAAGAGTTAACAAATGCTGCTGAGCACATCTGTAACCTACATAAATCACGCTCAAAAAGCAGATACCCCCTTTCTTCTCCTCGTGCTATGGAGCAGCATTCCAGGAGATAGAAGGCGAAATTCATCCCAAAGCTCCCTTTACTGCAGTTGACCTTGAAAAGAAGGCAGACTTATTTTCAGCACGAGTATCAGTTACAAGGGGGGGGAAAAGTAATAATTTTATATTAATTATTAATTCTAACAAATAATAATATAATGATAATAATAAATAAAAGTAATTATCAATTATTTAATGAATTCAGCTAAATCCAATCTATGGTCCAAGAAATACCTGATGGGACAGATCACACATATTAGGTTCCCAAACTTCACTTTAACAAACCCCAGTATCACAACAGCACACCCGAGGAATTAGCAAGCTATTTTCTGTATCTGCTTTTCTAAAAGGCAGCACAACCCATCCTACTCTGCTTTCACTGCCTCTCCCTCTGTGCTCGGAAAACACAACTTGTAAGTGTAAGTCTTCATTGAGAATATAAAGCAATGAATAAACGCACCAGAAGCTCAGCATAAAATGGATGCTAAAGGCAGCTACAATCCCTAATTTCCAAGGAATCAATACTGATCCCCCCTGTTAGCTTTGGTGTTCATCCAAATATTAACAGTTCTCATTACCTTATTTCCCACTTTATGGCTGTTGTTCCTTTAAGGCAACTACATTTCTCCTTTCAAAAGTACACCCAGACTTCCCAGCTGGAGCTGTAAAGCAAAAGCAAGAAGGCTCCCAGAAAGCAAATAGCTCTGGTTAAGGGATCTACTTGCTATCTATTAAGATCTCCAATACAGCCACCCTGCACCATGCCATGCAACTGCCATGTTCATTCATCTTGCCATGGGATGTTCACCCTCACTGGCTGCAGCACACAACTCTGTTTGAAACAAGAGGTGAGTCCAAAGACCTTTCCATGGCCATGCTCTTTTAGGCCAATAGAATGAAGAAATAACCTGGGGAGGACCAGAGAAAGAAAGAGAAAATAGGAAGGACCAAAACCTCAAGGAAAGATTGGGTTATACTTCAGGAAGCATTCCTCAACACTGAGATATGAATTGCTCTCCCTGGAGAAGTAACCGAATGCTGATGATGAGGAACACAAGAAGTGCGATGGACAGTTTGGTGAGGATGAACTGCAGGGCTGCTGCTGGTCATGAAGATGCCTTAGCTTGAATGAAACTACATTCCTGCACTCATCCCATGACCCGCGGTCCTGTCCATGCTGTCAGGCATCATTTCAGGTCTCAGTGAAATCTAGAAGAACATGGGAAGGGAAAGAGCTTGGTTTCCCCATCAACATCTGGTGTCCTTTTGACAGCCGGATGCAATGCTCAGCACCTTGCCAGGATCCCACAGGCTGAATCATGCTTTATGAAGCCCTCAAGTCTTTAATCACCTTTTAAATGCAGAACACCTCAATGCCACCACTGACAGATTTAGTGACTAACAAAACCAGCCTATGTTCATATGAATATTAAACCTACATCAATGACTGCAACCCCTGCACAGGGCCAGGGTGGCTTTGGAAGCCACTCACCCTCTTGGCATGTCTGTGGCTTTCAAAGACCTTGGAAGAGAGATAGAGATAAACACACTGGTTGCTTCTACCAAATAACAGGGTGACGTGTGAGGTGTCCCTGCCCACGGCAGGGGGTTGGAACTGGATGATCTTAAGGTCCTTTCCAACCCAAATCATTCTATGATTCTATTTGTAAAAACCTTTGATCGCAGACAGAGACTAGCTCAGGTTCAGAGAGGTGTGATGGGTTTCCCAGGCCAAGTGGCAACTTGCTGTCCCACTCTACTGCCTGGATAAGGGCCAAAGGATGCTTAGAGAAAGACGAGGAGACTAATCATAGGATCACAGAATCAATCAGGTTGGAAAAGCCGTTTAAGCTCACCCAGTCCAACCATTCCCCAGCACTCCCAAGGCCACCACTAACCCATGGCACTGAGGGCTTCATCTCCACGGTGTGTGAACATTTGCAGGGACAGTGACTCCAGCCCTGCCCTGGGCAGCCTGTTCCAATGCCTGAGCACCCTTTGGGGAAGGAATTGTTCCTCAGCTCCATCTAAACCTGCCCTGGTGCAGCTTGAGGCCGTTTCCTCTTGTCCTGTCACTTGTTCCCTGGGAGCAGAGACCAACCCCATCTCACTCCATCCTCCTCTCAGGCAGTTGTAGGGAGAGATCAGGTCCCCTCTGAGCCTTCTCTTCTCCAGACTGAACCCCCCCAGGTCCTTCAGCTGTTCCCCATCACACTTGTGCTCCAAGCCCTGCACCAGCTCCGTTGCCCTTCTCTGGCCCCACTCCAGCACCTCAATGTCTCTCTTGTAGTGAGGGGTCCAAGGAATCAAAAACAAAGCATAAAGTGGGAACTGAGATTTATAACTACTGAACTCTCTAGAAAGAGAAACCAAGGAAAAGCCAAGGGATGCATTGTTTGCAAGGAATGCTTGTTGAGCAGTCTGAGAAAGATGCTACTTACACTTGAATAGATCAATACAAGTAGACAATGGCTTTCTCAGCACAGAATGGTTTGGGTTGGAAAGGACCTTAAGATCATCTGCTTCCAACCCCATTGCAATCTGCATGCATGCAATCAAAGTGCTCAATTTGAGATGCAAAGAAGGAAAACCAGCAATTGCTGCCATTGGGTAGGAAGCCCAGGACATACATGGGGATGGCTCCATCATCCACATGCAAGTTAGAAAATAAAAGACCGATTCAAGCATTTCAAGACCAGCTCTTCTCTCTGGCACGAGTAAAGCAGAGGATGGTCAATTGTGCCCTCCCTGAACCACTTCTGCAGAAACAGAAGGTGCACCAAGTCCTCGGCACTCTAAATTCATCTCAGACATTAAAAAGCCATTAGAATCGGATAATGAAATTAAGAAGGGGAAAGCTGGTAGGAAGCACTGCATGGAGGGAGCCCTGCTGGCGCTCAGCAACGCGGCCAGCTGAGCACCGACAAAGAACAAATTGAGTGTTAGAGGGAGGGCGAGCGCCATAGCTCTGCTTGGCAGGAGAAGTGTAATAGATTCTGTCTTGGAGATGTATCAGCATCTGTGGCTTTTAAATCACGCAGGAAAGCGGAGGGGAGCAAGGCTTTCAGCACTCAAAGCAAAAGCTGTGACGAGGCCTTTATGATGATGAAACGCACTTGGGAGTGAGGGGATTAACAAGAGGCAAAATGTCCCGCAGAGACTGGAAACCCCAGTTCTTCCCCCATCCTCTACCATGTTTGAGATCCCAAAGAAACCAGGGTTCTTCTTTTCCTTCCTTGTTGCCCAGTTTAAACAGCTTGGAAACATAAATATTTCTTCACCGTTTTCTTCATTCATTACAGCAAGATCCTTAAGATGTTCAATATTACAAATGAAAGAGCAACGTGCAACAGGAGTTATCAACACCACTACAGAAAGAACAGCAGCTTCAGTCTTTGCTCTGAAATGGTGAGGGAGGTAGTGTCAGGGCTGAGCAAGACCTTCAGATACAGAATCATAGACTCATAGAATGGTTTGGGTTGGAAAGGTGGAAAGGACCTTAAGATCATCCAGTTCCAACCCCGTGGCATGGGCAGGGACACGTCACACTAGACCATGTCACGCAAGGCTCTGTCCAACCTGGCCTTGAACGCTGACAGGGATGGAGCATTCACCAATTCTCTGGGCACCCTGTGCCAACGCCTCAGCACCCTCAGAGTAAAGAACTTCTTCCTTAGATCTAACCTGAACTTCCCCTGTTTCAGTTTGAACCCATATCCAGCCCTTCAGTCTTGTCCTAAACACAAGAACAAATCATGTTTCTAACTCTCCCTCCTCTCCCTCCCCTACAGAGAAAAAGATGGAAAAATGAGGAGACTTCTTCTGGGCCTGAAACACGTTCAGAGAAGCTACAGTGCTAAACTAAACACTTTGGAGATACCTAAAAGCATGTGATTAAGGAATCACCCATTCAAAACAGTTTATCTTCACTGACAGATCACTGCACTGCTTGAACTGAATTTAATCTCCGTGTCAGATGGCAGCTTGACCACCTCATCCTTCCCTCTGTCCACACAAACAGCAAATCAATTGGAGCAGTCTTGCATCTTCTTCTGCACCAGCATCTCCTAAAATGTATATTCTCACTTGCACATAACTAGGCGGTTGTAGCACTACTGTAGCTAAAAAGAGTGCACAATTATATATCTACCTTTAAAGCAAGGGGGAAAGAAAACCTCATTTACCCTTTAAAATGCCCTTGCAAAGCTTAGAAAGTGGGGTTTGATATTGCAAGCCCACCTGTATCGCTATGTATGCTGGCAAAGTGAATCTTCCCCTGCCATAAAGCAAGGGAGCTGCTTAACCCCAGAGCTAAAAGCCCACGTGGAGCTCTCTGTTAAAGACTGATCAGGACCTTGAGAGTGCAATAATTAATACAAACCCAATGGCACATATTTCTGCCTCTCCAAGGCCAGGAAAGGGGAAGCAGCATCATTCTCCAGCCTCACGCAAGGTAGCTCACGAGTAGGGAAAGGTGTTAAGAGCCTCTGATATTAATTAAGTTAATAGTTTGGGATTTAAGACAGGACATCAAACATGCCTGCTGTATTACAAGCTACTTGCATTTGCCTGCTCCAAAATCCCAGAGCAAAATTATGTCACTGCAGATGCAAGGACACGGGTTTATGCTTTGAAGATTTCAATCAAGCAAAATTTACCATTCGGCTGGGTCCTTTCCAGACACAAGAAGTTGACCTTGAAGAATTACTATGAAAGCTTCAGAAGATGGTCAGCATTTAATCCTGCATAAAATGCAATTGTTGGGAATACCAGGAAATCGTGTCTAAATGAGCACTCTGCTCTATGCCACAGTGGTCTTGTTTTTCTATTGGCAAAATAAGTGATTTATTCTTGTCCCAGCTTTAGGTAGGGGTGGGGAAATCAATGAGCACAGAATATTTCTCCTGTGACCTTACAGGTAGTTGCACCAACTCTCATAGAATCATGGAATGGTTTGGGTTGGAAAGGACCTTAAGGTCATCCAGTTCCAACCCCCTGCCATGGGCAGGGACACCTCACACTAAACCATGTCACCCAAGGCTCTGTCCAACCTGGCCTTCAACACTGCCAGGGATGGAGCATTCACCACTTCTTTCATCAACCCATTCCAGTGCCTCAGCACCCTCACAGTAAAGAACTTCTTCCTTACATCTAACCTGAACTTCCCCTGTTTCAGTTTGAACATCACCCCTTGTCCTATTGCTACAGTCCCAGTGTGGGCAGTGTTTGTACAGTTTGCCCAGGAAAGTTACTTTTACTCAAGGGAGGGTGCACTTTTAGCTTGCTCTGTCACTAATTACATATCAAAACCTGCAGCCAAGCCAACCTGCTCTTCTCCATTTCTTCTGCCTTGAGGATAACAGCCCCATTTCTCAACAGCTTCATGGCTGCTCTGCAGTATAGGGTTGCCATACCCATCGTCTCCATCTTTCTCCTCCATAGAATCATAAAATAGTTAGGGTTGGAAAGGACCTTAAGATCACCCAGTTCCAACCCCCCCCCCCGCATTTTTGCACACACAGAACTAAAGTAAAATCCTTTCTAAACCTCCTCAGCAGCAGTCTCATAAACTACCATAAGATAAATCTCCACTGAAGATGCAGAGATTCAGGTCCTCTACAACCTGATTCATGGATAAGGTCCCAACCAAATACTGTAACTGCTTCTGTAAAGGATTACTTTTTTGCCTCATCTCTGAGCTCTCAATTCACACAATGCTGTTCTGCAGATATTCACTGATTCTTTATCCTCTTTATCTCACTTCCTCTATAACTAATATATCCTCTCTTCCTCTTTATCTAATTATCCTCTTATCTAAATTCTCCTCTTCCAGTAGAGAACTTAGTCAGCTTCTCCCCAGACAAAACTTTTCCCAAAGGAACCACAGGTATTATACAACTTCTGGGCCAACGGACCAGATCTGAAATCTATGTGATTCAATTCTTACCTCTGGGACCTACTAAGAAGCTATAGAGATGGAGAGACAATCTACATGGGAATGGTCCTTTCAAAGCCTTCATTCTTTATGAGGTTTATCTACAACTTGAAGCAGAAGGGTCTGATCTCCTTATCCTTAAATAGTCATCATTACAGTTGTGTATAGTCTTTGGACCACAGCGTTTGTGCCTCTTTGTGCTCAGATTTACTTTTGGCCACAGTGATGTCTTCCCATAGCACGCTTTGCGTGTTGATGGGTAGCTTGAGTCTTCCATGAGCAGCTATCACCCAACCAACCAGAAGAATTCCCTAACAGTTATATCCCAAAGCACAGAAAATAAGCTATCCACATGGTTTAATATTACACTATATAATATATACATATATACACTATATAATGTATACATATATAATGTATAATACATATATACATATATATACACATATGTAATACATATATAATGCATTATATATACTATATATTACACTATATAATATACACTAATATAATCACTATATGTGATTATAGGACCTTGTGGTTTAAGAAGCCTCGTGTGTGCAACTCACAAGGGAAGAACAAGGTGTCTACAGACACACTCCAACACTTAACATCTATTTCTTGAGCTTACCCACTCCAGCTCAAATGTCTTTCTCAATGCCTCAAGCTTTACAAGTTATCTGTGACCAGAGCAATCATAAGCTTGACATCTGTTTGATGGGGAAACAGAAAATATGAAGGAGAAAGAGGCACAAACAACTAGTGAATAATCCCTATATTCTCCCATTGAGGACAGCAAAAGGTGAAGCAGTGCAAGATGCCCTTCCCCTACAACTGGCAAGCATCATCTCCAATCATGGGGGTGTGAAATAGATGGAAAAGTCTGTAAGCTGATGCATTTGCTGATAGATCCACCTCTGCAAGGAGCTTTGGGGCAAAGCAGAACTTGGGTGTCCCAGGACAGCTGCTTTAATCTGCTTCCTTGTCTTTTCTATCACCATCTTCCCAATTGCAGGGAACCTCAACACACTCAAGGTGGTTTGTTGGCCATTATAAAACCATTGGATGGTTTCACAATGAAAAGTCACCAAAAGCCCCCACTACTGTCCTGCCTTGAGCTAAGAAGAATTGAAGTTTCATATAAAATGAGGTCAAAATGGGAATTCAGGGTGCCTGCAGGTACCAACAGGCTTTTTACCTCTTAACCTGGGACTGGAAGCACCTTCTATGACAAAAAAAGCAAAGCCAGAACATCCAAATGTGGGAGATGCTGTAAATGCTCCATCCCTGGCAGTGTTCAAGGCCAGGCTGGACGGAGCCTTGGGTGACATGGTCTGGTGTGAGGTGTCCCTGCCCATGACAGGGGGCTGGAACTGGATGATCTTAAGGTCCTTTCCAACCCAAACCATTCTATATTCCTAAATGCAGAATTAGTTTCAGGTTTCCTATGGAGCACTGAAGTTTAAAGACTGGTTATCATGTATATTCTGGAGACAAAAAAGCTCCTGGATTGGAGCACACCAACCTTCACTTCTTTATTTCTAAATGACTGCATCTTCAAACCCAGCGCTGCTCCTCCCAGAAGACACAGCCAATATCCTGATCTATTTTTTGAGCTTCTAAATCCAGACACAGGCAGAGGAAGCTGAGCTCAAGACGATGGGGAAGCATTTGCATGCAGCATCCCAGTATCCAGCACTGCAAGAAGGAAACCCTGGTTGAGCCCCAAGCCTGTGCTAACCCCCACTTTATTTCCCAGCAATTGGCTCCTGTGTAACCAAGTTCTGAACGTGCCTTTTGCTGCAAAGCCTTTCACCTGTGCCTACATGTACCCATCTGCAGAGCTGCGGATGAGATGGAACTGATATTGGCCACTGGGGGTCATTAAAAGGCCTGGTAGAGCCTCCCAGGAACGGAGCTATTCCTCATTCTGGAATCTGTCATCTTTGTTAAGTATTTGTCAGGACCTCTAGGACATAACCCATTAGGAACAGCAACAACTAAATCACCTTCATTTCCTGACTCTCTATAGTGGTTTCCTCAGCTTTCCCGCTTAGATTAGGGAATTTCACACAGTCAGCACCTAAAGGCAGATCAGCACCCAAAAACCATCATGACGTTAGAAAAAGCAGCAGGGAAATTTAACAGCATAGAAAGTCTCATAAACCTCCAGCTGGACTCCTGACTACTCCCTGGTCCACAGGCTGGACAAGGAGGGAAACCTTACAGGGAAGTGGTGATAACCTTCTCCTGTGTCCCCTCTTCCATGTCGAGGAAACAAGACACACACAAAGATGCTTTACTAAAGGCTTTGACACTGTTTCCCACAGCATTCACCTGCAGAAACTGGCTGCTTATATTCTCTTTGCTGGGTAAAAAACAGCTGAATGGCCAGATCCAAAGAGTGATGATGAAAGAAGTTAAATCCAGTTAGCAGCTGGTCACAAGAGGTGGTACCCAGGGCTATGTACTGGGGCTGGTTCTATTCAGTATCTTTATCAATGATCTGGATGAGGGGATCAAGTGTACCATCAGTAAGCTTGCAGATGACACCAAGTTGGACAGTAGGGTAGGAAGGCTCTATAGAGGGATCTGGACAGGCTGGATTAATGTGTCAAGGCCAACTGTATGATGCTCAACAAAGCCATGTCATGCACTTGGGTCACAACAACCCCATTCAAAGCTCCAGGCTTGGGAAAGAGGGGCTGGAAAACTGCTCACTGGAAAAGGACCTGGGGGTGTTGGTCGAGAGCAGCTGAACATGAACAGCTTGTGACCAAGCAGCCAAGAAGCCACCAGCATCCTGGCCTGTATCAGCACCACTGTGGCAGTGGGACCAGGGCAGTGACTGTGTCCCTGCACTGGGCACTGGTGGGGCAGCACCTCGAATCCTGTGTTCAGTTCTGGGCCCCTCACTACAAGAGAGACATTGAGGTGCTGGAGTGGGGCCAGAGAAGGGCAACGGAGCTGGTGCAGGGCCTGGAGCACAAGTGTGATGGGGAACGGCTGAGGGACCTGGGGGGTTCAGCCTGGAGAAGAGAAGGCTCAGGGGGGACCTGATCGCTCCCTACAACTGCCTGAGAGGAGGATGGAGAGAGATGGGGTTGGTCTCTTTCCCCAAGGAACAAGTGATAGGACAAGAGGAAACGGCCTCAAGTTGCACAGGAGGGCTTGTTAAGCATTGGAACAGACTGCCCAGGGCAGTGGTGGAGTCACCATCCCTGAAGGTATTTAAAAGACACGTAGCCATGGCACTCAAGGACATGGTTTAGTGGTGAACTTGGCAGTGCTGGGTTAACAGTTGGACTTGATCTTAAAGGTCACACGCACAGCTTAACATGGGCAATCCACCTAAGCCCACCAGTAATGACCCCCATCTTAGATGAGAAGATAGAATGGCCTTCCTAAAACCAACCAACGCTGAGCACCCGTTTCAGCACAGAAAAGGGTTTGGGTTGGTGGTTGAGGAGTGAGCAACCCAACCTTCCCATGGAGTTGTGGTTTGGAGCTGAAGCCTGCTGCATTAATCTCAGATTGATGGCTGACTTTGAGCACAAAGCTGCTCTGCAGCCTGCACCAACAGAGACGTGGACATAAATATGCTCATGCCAAGCGACAAGGAGCATTTATACAGTGCTGTAAAACAATGTCATGGCTTTCATGTTGGGAAGAAAAGCAGCATGGCCGAGGCGGAGAAAAAGACTGAGAGAAGGAGGAAGGAAACAACTGAGCAAAAATACCCCAAAATTAGGACCAAAATGATTTGGGGTGGGGGGAAAAGCTGAGTCCTAAAGCAATGGATATGGAGGAGGTGGAGTTTAGAGGAACAGGAAAGGGAGAGATAGGAAATCAAGCAGAATCCGCAGCATTCCTCCCCAGAAGCAGGCTGGCTTTTGTTTTGAGCCAAGATGAGGAATTCCCAGCATGTGAAAGCCCCCCGCTGCTGGCAGGGAAATCCCTTCTGCCTGACTCACAGCCACCCTGATGCAAGTGCCAAGGAGGAGAGATGCTACAAGGAGCATTTGTAAGGGTTTCTATTGCAGACAGGCACTGCCACCATCTAGCGTGATGCTGAAATGCTCCTCGTCCTCTCCTAGCTCAGCTTTGGAGAGGTCTCAGACATGCCTGGAAGGAGAGCAACACAGCAATAAAACACCCAGAGATGGACCAAAGAGCATAGGATGGATGTGTAACAAGAAACCTGAAATGAGGGGGAGAGCAGCACTAAGACAAGCAGCCCTGCTCCTTCCACCAACTACACACCAGGAAAATGAAATAAAATTAAAAGGAAATAAATTAAAAGAAAACAAAAATAAAATAAATTTAAGTTAAATTAGGGAAAAAAATAAATTAAATGATTAAAAATTAAAATAAATTAAAAATAACATTGGAAATAATAAAGAAAGAAAATAAACATAAAAACATAAACCAACATAAAATAACATGAAATAAAAAAAAAATAAAAAAAATAAAATAAAATAAAATAAAATATAAAGCAAAGCTGGATTCTTACCAGGTCAAACCTGGGTGTATGGAGGAGATAAGAAGCAGTGACATAAGACACACCAACAGCTCAATTAAAACCCCTCATCTTGTTCGAGGGAGATGCCAAGCATCCCCCAGATTCAAAGTGGGCATTCCTGTCCATGGCAGGGGGTTGGAACTGGATGATCTTAAGGTCCTTTCCAACCCAAACCATTCTGTGCTTCTATGATTCTGTGACATGCCTCACATCTTACCCCCTAGGTGCATACATTCTATATAATCAGAGAGATTTTACTGTTCTTAGATCCTGGCTCAGTATCATCTATGCATTGTTCAAAGGCACAGCCATCTGGCTACTGTCTGGCTGGTAAAGCACTTCAGGAAAAGCAGCAAACTCCTCTTTCCAACCTGCTTAACTCTGGCATTACCTCAAATAAATCTCAAATAGTGACTACTACATGATTGCAATAAAAGGGGTTTTAAGGCATTTTGTCAGGAACCCAAGTTCTCTGCAAACTGTACTTTACTGCAAACCCTCTTTATAAATCTCTGCTTTATATCATCTTGCAGAAGTGAATGTAGTGATGTGGTGGAGGGATGAGTGGGAGAAAGGGATTGAGAAGTCTCATTTTGCTCAGCCCATCACTTGGGTGGCTACATGCACGCTCCATCCCTGGCGGTGCTCAAGCCCACACTGGGTAGCAACAGAACAGCACAGAGCCTTGGGTGCCATGGTCTAGTGTGAGGTGTCCCTGCCCATGGCAGGGGACAGGAACTGGATGAGCTTAAGGTCCTTTCCAACCCCAGCCAGTCTATGATTCTATGAAGCACTGGGGAGGTGGCAGCATGCCTAGCTGTTGGATGTGTGGGTCTTTGCCAGGGACAATAAGATCAAGCTTTGAGACAGAATAAGCCCAATTAAAGCTAAAAATAGCATGCTAGCCCAAGGAAGCTGCTTTGTGATTTGGAAGAACTGGGCACATTCCCCAGTGCCACCAGGCAAAAGTCACTCTGTCTACCCCCTTCACTCTGTGCAATGACAATGGCAAAGAGCCTTCAAACAAGAAGTGTTAGTCTCTGACCCTGAGTTATGAGTTATTTGGGCAAGGAAAGCATGTGCATTGCGGAAAGGCACTGAAACCAGAGAACAAAATGCGCGTGCTGCTTGGGATGTCACAGCTAAAGGCTGTGAGAACAAGCCTTGATCTTCATAGCTTGAAGAATCATTACTAATAGCATGGTCTAGAGCTCTTCAACACGGTGTTCAAGTCTTCAGGACTGGTTACTCCAGCCCTGACATCCGTGTATGCAGGCAAGGGCAAACCCTACCCTACTTCACTCTCCATCTGCTTCATTTCTTTCTCAGTTATGGGAAGAAGTTGCAGGCAAGCCAAAGTGCTCATGATGACAATGATGACCGTGACATGATGTCCATGATGTCCCATACCAAAGTCCCACAGCTACAGGACAGAATAAACCATGCTCTCTTAAACTGCTTCTCCAGATTAAGAAACCATCCAGGCAGAAGAGAGGTGCAGCCGTAGAAGATAGCTGCTAACCAGTTCTGCTAAAAGAAGAGAAAGAACATCTACATCTCCATAACTGTTCACTGTGAAGTTTTGCTTTATTCAAGTCCTTCCTTTAACATTTACAAGCAAATATACACTTTGTTGGGTTTCTATGGACAGAAATGCCATCAGTCAAGCCTATGGGCAGTCATGCTGAAGGATGAGCCCAGGACACAACCAGCCATAGGTAAGAGCAAACACTGTGAATGTCAAGCCAAGAAAATGCAGTGCCTAAAGCATCCCCTGTTCTAAGGGAATAAGCAAGATTTAAAAGCAAGGGAGTCTGGCTAAGGAAAACCCTGCAGCTCAGAAATGGGGAGGACAAAGTTTTTTCCTGGGAAATCATGGCAGCTCCAAACCTTAGGCTATAATCCCCAAGGGGAATGCAGCAGGCAATGGGTTTGGTTTGTGAGCTGGAATCCTTCCACAACCCAAACCCTTCATCCATCAAATGAGGATGAAATTCATTTCCTGCAGGGGATGAAGCACCACTGGGATGGAACAGGGCAGAGCCATCCTCCAGCTGCAGGGGCAAGAGACCATGAGTTTTCCACTTGCCTTTCCCATTGCCATGCCATGGTTCAGTAACACAAAGGGTGAGCAGGAGGAGAGCTGGCAAACCCAACCAACTTTGTGCTATTTTCCCAGCTAAGCTCATTGCATTTGGTCCTTGATGTCCAGTTCAGCAGGACTTCGATTTATTCCTCGTTCTTCACCCTGTCTTTTCCATTTTGGGATCAGGAAGCAGCGTGAAATCAGTTTTAGAGACACCTCTACAATCACCAGCACACTTGAAAACCTATGCAAGCCACTCCTTCCACCCCAAAACAACCATCTATAGGACTGTCATTAACTCCAGCCCATCAACAACTCCTAAAGGTGCTCATGAATCCCAACCGTTAATATCCAAGTCTAACAGAGAAATCCAGGGCAGATTCTGCCACGCATACATCCTAACATCCAGTTTAAAATCCCTCCCTGCTCCTAAATGCTTTCCATTCACACTAACTCACCCTAATCCCCAATCTACCTGTTTACATCCGTTAAGTCCTTCCTCATTGTTGATCTTTAATCCCTGCCCACTCCTAGCTGCCAGCGTCTGTCTCCAAGCAAACATCAACCAGGAAGAAGAGAGTTAGCAATGATATTCCTGGACTGACAGCATGGATAAAGCTTTATTCCTTCTTCCCCATTCAACTGCAATTCTGTTTGTGTCACACATATTTGGGCAAGCTGTGCCCACCCCTCCCTAACACACAGAAGGCAGTTTGTCTATGTTCTGTGAATAAATACATCCTTATAGTCAGACTGCAGAATAGGAAACCACAGTATTTCAGTGTCTATATAAAGCTCCGTTCCCATTTTGCTGGCAGAAGCAAGTATTATAAAACCCCATTTACATCTTCAAAGAGGAGAAGGAAAACGCTCACATACACAAAGGATGCTAAACTGTGTTCTAATTGATTATGAATGGCAGATTCTTCACCCTTAAGTTAATTACTTAGATAATACAAGGCAGCAGGAGGGAAAGGAAACAAGAAAAGAGGGAAGAGATTTGCATAAGGCCACACTGCAAAGTGGTGGCAGAGGTGGCTAGAACCTCATTGTGCACTGAAAACCTGGTCTGCAGCTCCCAAGCTCAGTATTTCAATGTGTTATCAGGAAAGAAACATCAATATATGTATTACACAGGAACTACTTATTTGTTGGAGCAATCCCAGGCACAGCTACAGGTTGGACAGAGAAGAGATTCAGAGCAGCCCTGCGGAGAAGGACTTGGGGGTGTTGGTTGATGAGAAAATGAACATGAGCCGGCTTCAGAGTGCGCTCGCAGCCCAGAAAGCAACCGTATCCTGGGCTGCATCAAAAGGAGAGTGACCAGCAGGTCGAAGGAGGTGATCCTGCCCCTCTGCTCTGCTCTCGTGAGACCTCACTTGGAGCATTGTGTGCAGTTCTGGTGTCCTCAACATAAAAAGGACATGGAGCTGTTGGAACAAGTCCAGGGGAGGCCACGAGGATGATCAGGGGCTGGAGCACCTCCTGTATGAAGACAGGCTGAGAAAGTTGGGGCTGTTCAGCCTGGAGAAGAGAAGCTGTGTGGAGACCTCAGAGCAGCTTCCAGTGTCTGAAGGGGGCCTATAGGGATGGTGGAGAGGGACCCTTCATTGGGGACTGTAGTGACAGGACAAGGGGTAATGGGTTAAAACTTAAAACAGGGGAAGTTTAGATTGGGTATAAGGAAGAAGTTCTTTACTGTGAGGGTGCTGAGGCACTGGAATGGGTTCCCCAAGGAAGTGATGAATGCTCCATCCCTAGCAGTGTTCAGGGCCAGGTTGGACAGAGCCTTGGGTGACATGGTCTAGTGTGAGGTGTCCCTGCCCATGGCAGGGGAGTTGGAACTGGATGATCTTAAGGTCCTTTCCAACCCAAACTATTCTGTGATTCTATGTGCTTGACCACTCACTGCAAATTAACATCATTGCAATCCAACGTAGGACAGACAAGCTGCACTGAATTTCAACCCTGCTTGGCTTCCTGATATGCACACATATATGCATTTTAGATAGATAGATAGATAGATAGATAGATAGATAGATAGATAGATAGATAGATAGATAGATAGACAGACAGACAGACATAAAGAACTTTTAGCAAGGCATAAGAGAGGTAAAAACTGTCAAGCACATTCTGAAGAAGGGAATACACCATGAAGTGGATAAACCTGTGCTAGCAATGACAGACTGCTTCTGGACACCGCATTTTCCAGTGAAATTTGGGAGCTCTCCCCTTCATGTTGCACCAAAGGAGTTGCAGATCATGAGGAAAAATACTGGCTGGAGCATATAGCCTGTCTGGAGCCTGATTCTGCTTTCTTGTTGCACACACATCTGGATGAACTGAACTGGGATGCAGACATTGCCCCACCAGCTCTGCACATGGCACATTGACAGCAAACCTGGGAATAAGCTCTGACCTCATCTACCACTGGTTTCAGACCATAACCTCCCTGTTAGCACATCTGCACAGCCCAGCAAGGCACAGGCGAGCACTGGGACATGCACAGTGAGACAGCTCTGATGGAAACACAAACAGGCACAGAAGAGGTGCTCCAACCTCAGCCTATTTCCCACAGATCCCCATTGACCAACCATAGGCAGATGTTCCTACAAGGTCATGGAATAATCCCACTGCTCAATTTCAGCTGTGTCTTGCTCCAGGTAGACCTATTTGTAAGCACAATTAGATAAAAGCTCTTGGTCCAACCATCTGATACTGCCAAGATGTGATGAAAAGGATGGAAAGGACCAGGGGTATAGAAAACATTAAGGAAGCCTTGCAGCGCTTGCAGGCATTTAAATACAGCCAAGCACTCACTCAGGGCTTGTTGGACAAGGGCTCTAAAGCAAAGATCTCTCTGTTCTAAGTGGAGAAGCACTCTTTAGCACCTGAGAAAGTTGGAAAAGAAGAGCTGGGTTGAACTGATATTATTAAAGAAACCTCCGGAGCGGTGATGTCTTGTCCAGGTCTGAACCACGGACACAAGAACTGATGCAAACTTTGCATTAGGCAATGCCTGAGGTTTGGGTTTGGTTTAGTGGTTTTTTTTCTTCACTTATTTAAATAATTTAAATTATTATACAATAAAACTTCAGTTTCTTTGCATCTGAAACAAGGAAAACCCTTTGCTCATTGGCTCTGCCAGCTGACGGAACAGACTGAAGCAAAAAGCATTGAGCTGTATTCATTTCAGGAGCTAAAACTAAAGCACAGGACAGTCACTTCTCCTTTAGGGAAACACATCCACCTAGAAAGACATCCCAGGAGGACAGCTGCAGCACTGGGGTTCACAGCCAGGCAGCCACTGGGAAAATAAAGGCACCACCAGCACGTTCATCCTGCTCTGCTTTCCCTGTCAAGGTACTTCTTGGTACCTCTGTTCCCTCATGAGGAACAGATTGTGAGGAGAGGATCCTCTTCAACTGCTTATTTGACTGTAACTGAGGAGAAAATGGAGGAAGCTGTTTGGAAAGGATGTTTCAATGCATTTCCATCCGAACAATGCCAAAGGAGAGGCCAATGCCTTTGCTTTCTATTTTTTCTGTTGAAGACCATAGAATTGTAGAATCATAGAATAGTTCGGGTTGGAAAGGACCTTAAGATCATCCAGTTCCAATCCCCTGCCATGGCCAGGGACTCCTGACACTAAATCATGTCACCCAAAGCTCTGTCCAACCTGGCCTTGAACACTGCTAAGAATGGAGCATTCACACCTTCTCTGGGCACCCTGTGCCAGTGCCTCAGCACCCTCACAGTAAAGAACTTCTTCCTTATCTTCAACCTGAACTTCCCCTGTTTCAGTTTGAACCTGTTACCCCTTGTCCTATCACTACAGTCCCTAATGAATAGCCCATCCCCAGCATCCTTATAGCCCCCTTCAGATACTGGAAGCTGCTTTGAGGTCTCCACAGAGCTTCTCTTCTCCAGCTGAACAGCCCCAGTGTTCTCAGCCTGGCTCCATACAGGAGGTGCTCCAGCTCCTGAGCATCCTCGTGGCCTCCTCTGGACTTGTTCCAACAGCTCCATGTCCTTCTGATGTTGAGCACACCAGAACTGCACACAGTGCTGCAAGTGAGGTCTCACGAGAGCAGAGCAGAGGGGCAGGATCACCTCTTTTGACCATGTTTTAAAGATGGGGACCACCAGAATAGTTTTTACATGTTTACAGTAAAATGGTTTTGGATGACCAAGAATTGCACATAAAATTGGTAGAGAAACAAAAAAGGTTATCTTTACCCCAGAGATTTTGGGGTCATTTTCTTTTTAATTCTATGAAGTTACTAGCTTACCCTCACATATTTCATTAAAACACTCATCTATTCCAATGGTGTCTCCTGGTTTAGCTACTTTCATAAATAAATGCACATGTACTTAACTTCCCTGGAATACTGAGATTATAGCAAAGCATTTATTATAATGTTAAAAGTGCCAGAAGGGATAGGGCAGAGGTTTTCAAAACAAACACTTTCAAAGTTAATTTGGGTATGAAATTTAATCCCCCTGGCAATTTCTTTTGCTATAAAGCATGCTGTTCATTATTCTTTAATATGTTTTCTTATGTTTAGGTTTATTAATTCATTAAATCACTGCTATGATCTCCAAGAACTGGATGTAAACCAGAGAATATCCTCTAAGTTTAGTGTAGCTGGATTAAGGAAATATAAGTATGGTGTTTGGATGTCTTGCACAATAGAAAAGGAACAATATGAAGCAATTCCTTTGTAGATGCCATGCAAAATTTTGGAGCTTGTCTAGTGGGAGAGATCATCTTATGATGTTTTTATACCGTTTTCATCTAGGCTGTGTCCTACACTTTATTTCAGGCCAGTTAATGACAGAGTAAATATGAGACCTGCTCATCTACTTCTGCACCATCATAAATTCAAGACAATATGACAGAACCCAAGACTTAGAAGCCAAAGTCAATCATTAAGACCCTTAGAAGCTTTTTACACAACATTTGACAAGCCGTTTTATTGCTTAGTCCTGTCTAAAATACAGGCAAGACCACTTATAGTCCAGGTGGTAACCTGGGAGTAACATCTGTGGACCCATCTATGCATGGCAGATAAAAGTTGGCACAGAAGGTCACACTTTAAGTCCTTCCTTCTACCTATTTGACAGGACTCCATCCCAAAATCATGCTTTGGTTCTGTTACTGAACGTGACCAAGACCTGGCCCAATCCTTCAGTTTTAAAGGCTTTAACTCTAGAAAAGCCCACGCCTAATATTGCAGAGTAGTTTTGAATCTCCTAAAAGATTAAAAAGTGTTGTTCTTGCTTTATCTCACTACTTTTAACTCTTTCTAACACTCTACACTAAGGACATTTAAGTGCAGAGTTGAGTCCCTCATTGCTCCAATGAAGAATAGTTGTCACAACCAGACTTAGACCACCTTCTAGACCATTTGGACAACACCCCATGCTGCAATGACCAAGGGTTTCAGTGTCCCTTTAACAAAGCATTGCAAGTACTGGAAGTCATTTAAGAAGGCAATGCACAAACAAAGCAGTATTTCCCAGCACAGAAAAATGATTAACCGACTGCTTAATGGCAATTAACCTCAGGAGGACTCCTTGTGTACTCAAGAGTTTGTTGTGTGCTTCAACACTCGACAGTGCAAAGATGTGAAGCTGGCAATGGATCCCTTCCCATGGTTTACCATCTGACCCAGAGTTCCAGTGAAACCTTGTTGTTGTCAGGCCACTGTGTTGGTTCATCCATGAGTTTTTAGGTGAGTTTTCATCTACAGAATCCCAGACTGGTTTGGGTTGGAAGGGACCTGAAAGCTCGTCCAGTTCCAACTATATGCCATGGGCAGGAACACCTTCCACTAGAGCAGGTTGCTCAAGGCCCTGGCCGCTCTAGCTAACATCTACCCCAGCTTTAGCCACTAGACCTGGGTCTCCAGTAGAGCTCTTGCCATCCCCATCCCACCAAAGGGGTCACAACTGGTGTGAGCAACTCCCTCCTATGCAGCACTTGAGATCTGCAACATGGAGGCAACAATGAACCCTATGATGGGTTTTTTAAGGATAAATCACTTCCCAAAACTTCTAGGAAAAGAGCAAAATAGCACTGGAGAGGACACAATCATAGAATCATAGAATGGTGTGGATTGGAAAGGACCTGAAGATAATCTAGTTGCAACCCCCTGTCATGGGCAGGGACACTACACACTAAACCATGTCACCCAAGAAGGATGATGACTGCTAAGACAGGACAGAGACAGCACTGCCAGCACTTACATGTGACTTTCCACCCAAGAACTTGTTGGAGCACCACAAAGGCAGGTAGAGAGGGGTGAGCAAAGAAAATTATAGATCCAATTCCTGGAATAATGCTGGAACAAATCATTTAACAATTGCTAAGTACCCAAGTGATCATTAGGTGATATATACCCACTGAACGCTGCCAAGAACAACTTGCATGGACCAATCTAATTTCATCCTGCGACAAGATAACCAACCTAGCAGACAAGGAGAAAGATGCACACGCGATATATCTTGAGTAGAACTCTAGCCAGTGCCCCACTGAGTAACCTCATGAGCAACTGAAGGAAGAATGGTCTAAATGAAGTAAAAATAAGCATTGACCCAGTGGTTGCTTAAGCACACCTAGAAGCACTGCACCTCCAGGATATGGAATTACCCTCACCCTTTCAACTGGCATTTCAGGCACTGGCACAGGCTGCCCAAAGAACTGGTGAATGCTCCATCCCTGGCAACGTTCAAGGCCAGGTTGGACAGAGCCTTGGGTGACATGGTCTAGTGTGAGGTGTCCCTGCCCATGGCAGGGGTTGGAGCTGGATGAGCTTTATGGTCCTTTCCAACCCAAACCATTCTGTGATTCTATGATTCAATGTCCAGTGCACAAGGTTAATAAAAGCAGATTTTCTGGCTTGTAGCGTTTTAATTCAAGCTCTTTGAATTCCCTGACCTCTGAGCCTCTTCATGTATACAGCAGGTCTTGTTCATTTCCCCTACAGAATGACGGTTTGGGGAAGACAGGTTGAACATGGCAGACTGTGCGTGTTGCACATACCAAAATCATAAGGTTTTAATTCCTACAGCTGTAGTGACTGGCCTCTGTTTATTTTAGACATGGAATCGTAGAATCATAGAACAGTTAGGGTTGGAAAGGACCTTAAGATCCTCCAGTTCCAACCCCCCTGCCATGGGCAGGGACACCTCACACTAAACCATATCACCCAAGGCTTCGTCCAACCTGGCCTTGAACACTGCCAGGGATGGAGCATTCACAACTTCCCTGGGCAACCCATTTCAGTGCCTCACCACCCTTACAGTAAAGAACTTCTTCCTTATCTCCAACCTGAACTTCCCCTGTTTCAGTTTGAGCCCATCACCCCTTGTCCTATCACTACAGTCCCTAATGAAGAGTCCATCCCCAGCATCCCTACAGGCCCCCTTCAGCTACTGGAAAGAATATCTTTTTTTAAGTAATTTCAATCTTTTTCATTTCTTAACTTAGAATACAAAAGCCAAAATAAAATACCCAACACATTCCTACTATCTACTTTATAATTTCTTGAGGCAGCACCAATGCATAGCTGAAGCTCAGAGACGTTCCTACACAGAAAAAGAGGAACACAGAACCACACAATGCTTTGGATTGGAAAGGACCTTAAGATCATCCAGTTCCAATCCTCTACCATGGAAAGGGACACCTCACAGTAGACCATGTCACCCAAGGCTCTGTATAGCCTGGCCTTCAACACTGCCAGGGATGGAGCATTCACCACTTCTCTGGGCAACCTGTTCATTTGGGTTTACATGGATTTGGGGGAGCAAAACAAGGATATGAAACACAGATGCTACTGGAGAAGGTCACAACTCACCACTGCAAAGCAGGGACACAGCTTACACCTCTACTTGCCAGTCCACACTGTTCTTTAGTGGCTGTGGGATGACACTGTCAGCCCCCAAAGCTGTTATATTCCATGTCATCCTGGTGGTCTCCATACAACACACCCTAGGGTGCTCCCTAACCACAGAACATTTGAGTTTTGATGAGTGCAATCTCTCTTTCCTCCCAACAATTTCAAATAGGGAAATACTAACAATAACAATAATGATAATGATAATGATGATGATAATAATGATAATAATAATAGTAATAGTAGTACTAGTAGTAGCAGTAATAGTAGTAGATTGTTCCCCCCACCCCCAACCAAGACTCTGGATACCCAACACCACCAGCAAAAGCAGAGTTTGAACCACAATTGTCTGACACTCAGAAATCCCAGGCAAACCAAACTCCCCCCAAAACTGCCTCCTGGATTCCTCCAAAAACTGCAAATGGAGCCCATGGATCTCTCTAATCAGGCTGGTCAACAAGGTCAACCACCACTCAGTCCATTCAGTGATGGGCTCTAAGCCCATCCATCATCATGCCAGCCTGGGGCCAAGAGAAGAGCCTTCATGTAATTAATCTTTGTCCATCCTGGGGAGCGCATTCGGATTGAGCAAGGAGGAAATGCAGCCAACATGGGCAGATGGGTATGAGGACAGAGGATACCCTTTTGATAGTACCACCTTTTATTAAACAAACCAACCCACAACCCCCTTGAGTCTTTGCTTTCTTATATGAAATTAAAGGTTTCTGAAATCAAGTCCCCAGTGGTTCTGTTTTCCCCCATCCCACTGCACAGCCACTTGCTGTGACAAGCCTCCAGCTCCTTGCATGAGCTAAGGCTGCCAAAATCTGCTTGGTTTTTGCTTCCATGCCAATTTACTACCAAAAGGCTATTGAGCAGTGCCACCCCCATCACCGTTATTGTTGCAGCTGTTGGATGCCTGAACATTACTGCTGGACCACACATTACCATTGGACAGGGATGATGGCATCTGGTATACTTATTTAGTAGATAAAAAGAAGAGGTTTAAAGCACATATAGAATGTGTCCATCAAGGTTTGTGCCTGCTGTGAGCAGACATATGTATGCCGGCAGGAAGGCCATGCTCTTTTGTTCCAGCCATACCATGATCTAATAGTTTGTCTTAGCAAGCCAGTCATCTGTCTTCCAGAAGCAGGAGGAAGACAATTAGTGTTGCATTACCCTCTCCTGACACTTAATTAATGCCAATACTTAGGGATACTACAACAACAGACATCCAGCATGTGTTACTCAGTCTCCCATGGTGAAGGGGCATGGAAATCAATTCTGGTTCACATGAACATCTCTGATCGAGACACACATAAAGGAAACAGGTTTCTTCAAGCTGCCCTGGCCAATGCAATCAGGTTTCTTCCCTTGCAATTCTTGCCATAGGGGTGCCAAGCCAAGAGACCAACTTGGTATTTAGCAAGTCCACAACCAATTCTGGCTTCCCAGGGAAATCAGCCCTGGAGAACCATGGGGATGTGTCCATCACAAATGCTACACAAGATGATGTGTGCACGCATGAAGGGGAAGCCAGAACTCAACTCCAAGACATAAGCCAACATGGTAACAGGCTCCAGTCGGCAGCCAGCAGACCATGGACTCAGGAAACCTGATGTTTCCACATCAACTGCTTCTACAATCCACTGATGGTGACTTCAGCATCACATCAGTAACTGCCAAACACTGGGCAAGCTGGGCACAATGAGGTATCTCTTCAAATATTGAGAGACTGCAAGTGTCTTGAATTATTCTGTGAATTTGCATTAAAAATAGTGGTCTTTTCACACAGCACAATAAGTATTCATGTTTTTTTAACCTAAACTACAATGCACAGAGATTCATCATTTGTCTGGTCCACATTTCAATTTTCTTTTCTTACAGTTCTTTCATTGTGCCCAAGTATCTCATTCTTCCTTGCTTTTATGTCTTTCATTTTGCCTTGTAAAATAGCCTAAAAATCTCTATTTACAGCTGCACAGACAACTCACACTTAGTTCAATACCTTCTCCCTGTTCAAAGGAGAAAAGTCATAATTACACCCAAACTTGTAGGAAAACGGGAAACCAAGAGAAAACTAAGGTTTTTTTTTATATATATATATCCATCCAGGGGAAACAGCTATTTGCAAAATAATTAAATGTTTCTTGAAGAACATTTGCAACCCTCAAAGCTTGAAAATCACATCAGGCTGCATTAATGAACAGCCCAGTTGGAATCAAAGAGAATTGAAGAGAGGGGTGATGTTCTTCCCTGGTGCAAAGAGATAACACAGCCCCCTGCTATAAGATCACATTCCTGATGCTTCTGCAGAGGTCTGCACTCCCAGTTCACTGCAGTGCAAGCCAGACCCAGGACCAAAACTAAATGCAAGGATATGCTCCAGCTAACAAGGCCTCCTGAAAGCCAGACTAGATTAACCCAGATCCAGCCCCACAGCAGTTGTCCATCTGGATCAGGATGTGGGGCACATCTGGGCAGCTGGAGCTGTGGTCTCATCTGCCCGTTCCCATGTGGACTGGCCTCAAACAGCAGCTCTGAAGTGGTCAGGATGAGATCTACTTTAAACCTCCATGCACAAGCCAGCCTCACATCAACAGGGGCAACCACTGTGATACCCAGTGTTCTCTTGCCAAAGAACACCTCCTACACCTTGCCTGTGTCAAGAAGGGGACACAGCAGAGTCAACACCTTCAACACTCAAAAGCAGGAGTTATAATCATTACCTGTGCTCCATGCTAGGACAGTTACATTATGAATTTGCTTTTATGAAGCACAGCTTTGACTTGCACACTTAGGACCATTTCAGATGCATAAGTTGACACCTGGATGCTTTTCTCTTTCTACTTTAGCATTACCGGAGTCCTCTGGGGCAAGGTGGGAACAGGCACAGGAAGCACATCTGGTTTGTGCTTAAAAATAGAATCCACAGTCATTTGCCAGACACTGTTTATGGTTTCAGCACTGCCTGAGCAAGTTTTTGGTCCTGTTGCCACATCTGAACAAGTTTCCCACATGCAAGCAGCACCTGCAGCAGCTAAGTTACCCTCTGTGTGCCCTTTGCACATCTTCCCATCTACTCCCCTTGCCTGCAACGAGGAGAGCAACCATTTGGACAAACTTCTTGCAAACATGATGGGGAGATGAGGAAAGTCATGAGCAGGGCCAGAGAACATGCTACATAGTCCCCCAAAATACCTCCAAAGTTCTCATCATTGCTGCTCTTCCATGCTGCAGCCTGAAGTCCTGAGCGCGTTAAGATGTGGCGCCTCATCATATAAGTATGATGCAAATTGAACCCAACAGAAGCTGGGCTTTCACCTTCGAAAATCAGTATCAGAAGTGACCCTTGGAGCCAGTGTGATATTTATACATCAGCCACATTGAACATGAGCAAGTAAAACTACAGTCCCCCAGGGAGCCAAGTAGAATACATTACAGGAAGGGATCAATACCTTACCGAGAGGTTGATAGCCTTGTCTTGAAGGGCCTCCAAATGGATTCCTGCTCCCAAATCCACTTCCATCAATGGATCCATAAGACATTTTCTAGATAGTAAGGTGCAGGATTATACTTCAAACCTAAGACAACAGAAAAAGATACAACACTGTTAAAAGTCAGTTCAACACCGGTATTCCAAGAAAACCAGGAAAAACCAAAGCTAAATGAAATAAATACAGGAGCATCTCCAAACTTCAGGATGCCCACTGCACTAAAATCCAGTTTTCCTAGACCACACCAGATATAAGGGGCAACCAAGTCATTTGAGCTCCCTGTGCCTTATCTTCTCCAGTGATAAAGGACAACTATTGATCTGTTTCAGCCATGGCAAGATTTAATTCCCCGCTGTTCACAAGGTGTTTTGAGATCCTGAGCTGGTAGGCAAAAACTTAGGCACTCGATCAACAAAAGGCAATGCTGTCTTCTGGAACATTACCACTCCGCAGCTGGCTAGGAGTCTATCCATCACAGCGCAGTCTTGATGAGCTCTCAAAAGAGACAGTTTACTGCTATATTATAAGCTCCCGGGCCTCTGGTATAAATACTGGAGCCAGAGTTATTTTTCCTTGCTGGTTTAGAAAAAAAAAAAAAGGGGGGGAAAGGCAAAAGGAAAAGCTGCAAGGTAACAGCAGCAGGATGGAATCAATGCAGCCCTGCCAGAGAACCACTGGGCTGCGTCAACAGGAGCATGACCAGAAGGTTGAAGGAGCTGATCCTGCCCCTCTACTCTGCCCTTGTGAGAAATCACTTGGGACTACTGTGTGCAGTTCTGGTGTCCTCAACATAAAAAGGACATGGAGCTGTTGGAACAAGTCCAGAGACAGGCACAAGGATGATCAGGGGCTGGAGCACCTCCTGTATGGAGCCAGGCTGAGAACACTGAGGCTGTTCAGCCTGGAGAAGAGAAGCTGTGTGGAGACCCCAGAGCAGCTTCCAGTGTCTGAAGGGGGCTACAAGGATGCTGGAGAGGGACTCTTCATTAGGGACTGTAGCAACAGGACAAGGGGTGATGGGTTCAAACTGAAATAGGGGAATTTCAGGTTGGAGATAAGGAAGAAGTTCTTTACTGTGAGGGTGGTGAGGCACTGGAACAGTTTGTCCCCATCTTTCTTACAAGCCCCCTTCAGGCACTGAAAGGACACAGTAAGATCTCCCCAGAGCCTTCTCCAGGCTGAAGAACCCAACTCTCTCGGGCTTTCCTCACAGGAGAGGTGTTCCATCCCTCTGATCAGTTCTGTGGCCTCCTCTGGACCTCCTCCACCAGGTCCATGTCTTTCCTGCACTGAGAAAGATACTGGGGTGTAAGGCTGGATAACAAGAGATACAGTGCTCCATCCTGGGCTTGGGTACACAAACTGCACATGGCCTGGACAAGACTCTATCCCATTGACATGCAAAGAGCTGGGAATGGTCACCAGCTTGCAGGAGCTGCTTGACACACGGCCACATGTTGCATGATGTCCTGATGTATGCATTGACAGATGCCTCAGCAAAAGAGCTGAAGTCTCTTTTGGGTGGCGTTGACACAGTGGTGTATTTGCAACTATTCCTTTTGTCCTCCATGGAGAAATACCCAGTTGTGGACTGCACTGGGAACAGCCTAATGGTATGGGATACCTCTTGTACTTCAGTCTCCTTTTTATCTTTCAAAATATCAAAACCAAGCAGATTCACCACTGAGATTCACCACCCAGGGAAACTTTAGGACTAAAGGAAATCACTCACCATTCTCACCTAACTGGGCCAGATACATAAAAAAGGATGAAAGCACAACTGCCTTGACAAACCAAAGGATGAAGCTAAATCTATTAAAAGCAGAGTAAATCCAGAGTACAGCTTCTCCATCCAGTCCCGGTGTACCACTGGCATCTAAGGCTACAGGTGCCCCTAGGCCATAAATCTTTCATTTTAGGAGAACAATCTTTAGTACAAACCTATGGCAGCCAAACTGCAATAGCCCAAACAGCCAAAGAGAAGGATGAATGTGTGTATTTGTGTGTGCGTTGAAGAGACAAAAAAATGAAGTAAATGAGAGGGGAAGTTAAAAGAAGCCATCTGCAAGGCAAGGGTTTCCAAGACACTCAACAACACAATAATCAGTCACGTTGAGCATGTCAAACTATATGGAGCCTATAATGTCTTGATGGAAGTCACTTATCACAACTACTAAGCACCACAAGAAACAAGATGAAGATTCACTCGGGGAGCCTGCAGCGGACTTAAGAACAACTCTTATCTCTCCCAGGTTTCAGATTTGCCCACATCTCCCACAGTAACACAACTCCATTGCAAAATCCAACCAAAGATCCAGCAAAATTCCTACTTGGGAAAATAACAGCACATAGAAGATCATTACGAGGAACTTTCTGGGCAGGGATAATGACTTGTGCTTTCTTTATCTCAAAGCATGGCTACAGATTAAAACCACTGCAAGCAGGGAAGCGGGACAACCAACAGCTTGAAAACAGAGGCTGATCTTGACCCATCCTTTCTTTTTGGAGATAAGCAAGCGCAAGCATTTGCTGCCATGACTTCCCCAAAGCCACACACAACAAAACGTGGAGTGAAAAGTCTACACTGCATCGTAAAATGACTTGATTACAACTGGGCAAGCGTTCCTTTGGCAAACAGTGAATGCATCTATTTTTGTCCCCAGCGGAGCGGTGCTGAAGGGGGAGAGCAGGATGGCTTTTAGAGCACTCCAAACGCTTCATGTTCATTTATCATTTTCAAAGCTTCCATTTTAAAAGTTTTTCTCCCTCTGAGGGAGAAAAAAAAAACAGAGAAAGAAAATGAAATATTTTGGTTTAGTTCAAGCATCCTTTTTAGCAACAACCACCTCCCACCCCGTCCTACTAAGCCATTGAAATACTCGCTATTCACACAGCTCCGCAACCACACTCTTACCCCACAGTAAGATATTTACAGGAAAATGGAAGAGTAGATCTAAATGCCTCTGATTTGATTGGCAATAAAAGCATTTCCCTCCCCATCCCCATGGCACCTCCTAAGTCTTTTGTCTACTGCTCCTCAGGGAGACTTGTCCAATTTACTGTGAAGGCAGTTGGTACAGATTGGAACAAGTATTGCCTGAAATACTGGATACAGGAGGGGAAAGGAAAGAGGGAGAAAAAAGCATTTTATCACAGCTTTAGCCTCATCACCTAAAGTACAAATGAAGGAACAACCACCCCCAAGCCAGACTAAGAGGCCATCCATCCTGCCAAAGACATGCATTTGTATTTTAATGAGATGTGACTACTTCTTGCTTTATATACCCAGTAGAAGTCAGTCATGCAGGGGATATAAGAGCAGGATGCAGGATGTCAAGGAAAGGGTTGGTCCATGATTCTTGGGTTGGGAAAGATACTGGAAGGCAAAATTAACTAAAGATTTCAGGTTGGATATAAGGAAGAAGTTCTTTACTGTAAGGGTGGTGAGGCACTGACACAGGATGCCCAAAGAAGTGGTAAATGCTCCATCCCTGGCAGTGTTCAAAGCCAGGTTAGACAGAGCCTTGGGTGACATGGTCTAGTGTGAGGTGTCCCTGCCCATGGCAGGGGGTTGGAACTGGATGATCTTAAGGTGCTTTCCAACCCTAACTATTCTATGATTTCCTTTACACACATCAGTCTCCATGCAGAGGGACATTCACATGGCCAGCATTAGTAGCAGGAATGAAAGGGAAGATTTCAGTATGAAAGAAATAGGTTAGAGAGCACTTGTGCTGGTTTTGGTTGGGACAGAGTTAATTTTCTCCACAGTAGCTGGTATGAGGCTACGTTTGGATTTGTGCTGGAAAGACTGTTGATAACACAGGGGTATTTTCTTTACTACTGAGCAGAGCTTACACAGAGTCAAGGCCTTTTCTGCTCCTCACACCACCCCAGCAGTGAGTAGACTGGGGGTGGACAAGGAGTTAGGGGGGACACAGCCAAGACAGCTGACCCCAAATGACCCAAGGGATATTCTACACTATATGATGTCATGCTTAGGATATAAAGCTGAACCCATACCATTCTATGATTCTATGACTCAGAACAATCCTAACAGACCAGAAATGATGTTCAACAAAGAGAATAAGATGCTGCATAATTCAGGTCAACTGCAGGGACCTGAATTTAGAAGCAGCAAACAAGAGCATTAATGGACTATGGGGAACAACTGGCCAGTGGCGCAGAGAAGAATGGAGGGATACTACAGACTACAACCTGAACATCAATCTACAATGACATTCCATGTAAAAGCAGGAATGTCATCATGGGATTCATAACAGGGATTACAATCTTCCAGACAGGTGATGTAAACCTTTTGCTTGACCCACACTGCACAGTCCTGAGCTGCAGGCAATAAGCTCCAGCACAGACTCTAAAGACAGTCTAAGGGGAACTTGGAGATTGACAACAGGGCAAGACAACGTGACCTGCCAGTAAAGCCTGAGTAAACAGGGCTGCTCTGCCTATAGAAGGGAAAACTGATGGGAAAACTTGAGCATTCAAATCTGTGCAAAGCTGTTGCAAAAAGACAGGGAGGAAAACTTCATCTGTGTTGGACAAGGCACAGGAATAGCTCTAAGCCAAAGCAGGAAAGATGAAGTGAGACACTGGGAGCACCTATGAGGAAGGATAAAACACCTCTGGGAACAGGTAACATGGGGAAGGTCTTCTTACACCTGGAGGTGATAATGCCCGTAGTGAGCCAATGATCTGTTTAACACCTTCATCTGATCTGGCTAATGGGGCAGAGTGTACCCTTAGCAAGTCTGCTGGTCTCGCTACTGGGAGGAGTAGCTGATACACCAGAGGGTCCTGCTGCCATCCCAAGGGACTGGGACAGGCTGAAGAAATGGGCCAACATCCCAGAACGGTTGAGAAGACCATCTAGGCCAATCCCTTCCTGCTTTGAGCAGGATCAGTTAGAGATGTTGCCCAGGATTGTGTCCAGTTGGGTTCTCAGTGTCTCCAAGGATGAGGACTACACAACTTCACTAGGAAAAGTCTGGCTTTTGACATCCATCAACTGGAGTCCCTCCTTGGTATCTAAGCAGCCACATCATCCAAGTGGAGATCATGGATGATTATGGGATGGGAGGAAAGGGTCACACAATGTGATCAACTGCAAAAATGGTCACAAACACAGAACTTCCATACTCCCAACTTCCTGCCTTGCATTTGCAAGTATCCCAGACTGAGCATTTACTGATGGACTGATCCACCACGCTGCAGGGAGAAACTCCAGATTCCTCAGGAAAGAGCATTAGGAACTTGGCTATGGGTTCAGTGGGACTTTCTGGCAGGTTAAGAGCCAACTGAAGCCAAGACCAGGCATCAAGGTGGATTCCTTCTCCTGAATTCCAGTGAGCTGTGGGCTCCTCTCACCACGATTCCTCCTGCTTGGGAAACGGCACTGCTCCCACAACACAGACTGTTCCTGTTAACAGTAAAATCAGTTTGGATAATGATGAGGATAATTACCTACCATCAATGAATGCAGGGGGTAATGAGAACAGCAGCACTCTTGTCCTCTATTCCCAGCTCTACCAACACCTCCCTGATAGAGAAGCGCCTTCACTGGGGGCTTCACAAGTGCAGTGATGATGACACCTCCATTTCAGGATGAGCAACTACAGATACATTTTCCTAAGGCTTCAACCCATATGAAATCATTGCACCAACCAGCCTGACCTTCTTCATAAAGGTCAGATCATTTCACACAAACCATGTTTATGCATCAACCCCTACAGCCTCTGTGGTCAGAGCAGGTCACCTCTTCCCATAAGAACCTCTCTGAGGCTCCGGCTAATGAAGGATCAGCCCCAGCCTCTCCATCAGTAGACGTGTATCTTCTTACCTCTTGAACTTTGCTGTTTGATGTCTCTGCTGCCTCCTAACCTTCCCTCAGATGAACTGAACAGATTGACCCCTTTCATTTCTCAGTAGGAGACTTGGTTACCAGCGCTCGCAAGCCACAAGAAGAAGGAAAAATACTCTGCATTTTCATGCTCTTCCATAGAGCTCTCTCCATTTCCCTGCCTGTAAAATGGACAGACAGATACAGAGCCTTCCTATTTGCAGAGCACCAGGATTAACTTGGTTAATATAAAAGCTTTTTTGAAGCTGTGAGATGAAAAGGGCATATTTGCAAGCATGCTGCTTCCCCAAATCCCCTTTGTAACAGTTTGTTCCCCAGACTCGCCTCTGTCACTCGTGTCACAGACATACCACTTTTTACCTTCTCTTTTCAGGGATTTTCCTCTATTATTAAACCCAAAACTCAGTAAAACTTTGTGCTGTTCACCTGGAAAAATCATAGAATGGTTTGGGTTGGAAAGGACCTTAAGATCATCCCGTTCCAAACCCCTGCCATGGGCAGGGACAAATCCCCAAGTGCTCACAGAGCCTCTTGACACAGCTGTCATAGGTCAATCAGATTAGTCATAGGGGATGATTTCCTCCTTTTCCAGTCCTTGCTTGTGAGGTAATTTATGCTCCTCTGGACTTTTTGTGATGTTTGTGATATTAACATCATGTTTTCAGGTGGCTTTGGGCAGGCAAAGAGAAGAAAGCAGTGCTCAGGAGCTAAAGAAAGGAGTGGCAGGAGAGTGGTCCAGGAGCGATGCTCTGCTGGCAGCATGGCCAGGGATGCAGCAATAAAGATGCTTCTTCCCACTTTGCTTCTCAGTTAAGTTTTAATGCTGATGGAAGATCCTTGGAGAGTGAAGTCAGCTCTGTCCCCATGGCCTGAGGAGCACACTGTCTATCCTAGGTTGACACGGTACAAAATACGGCAGCAACAACAACAACAAACAAGACCCCAGGACACTGTATCTGTAATCAGACTTCCAGAAACTTCTAGAGACACATATGTAGTACGTGACAGGCACAAAGTCAGTTATGACTGTAAACAACCCTGATTCAACACACTGAAGCACATTCTTGTCTACCCTCCTCCAGCTGAAGCGTACTACAGGGCGAAGCAAACGCCCACAGCCTTAAGGCACTGTGGAGTAGGTGCAAAGTAAAACCAGCACTGATTATCTCACAAACGAGCTGCTGCTGCTATTCTGGAGATGTGCTAAGAAACAATGAGAACAATTCTCTTTTTGCATTCATCCTTGTCAAAGCCTTATTTCAGGAAAGCATCTGATCGCTTTCTTAACAGATTCTTTTCTTCCCTTTGGTAGAGCTGCCATTGTAGATGTCTCCAGGAGCAGAGCAGTTTGTATCGGGAACAGATACCATGAGGATAGGCTGGGAAGTCAGAGGTAGTGTGACATATCACATGATATTTCATGGAGATATATACTGAGACACAAATAGCGACACTCGGTTCGCTGTGCTTCTAATTGGGATGACACCAAATGCTCTGTCTGGCCCCAGCACACTTGATCACAAGCTTCCTCTCATTTTCCACCAGCTTAGCAACATTATGCAAACCCAACAGGAACAGTTTCTCCCTAACCCCTTCCTTCATCAGTCAATCATCCCCAACATTTGAAGCCTAACAGCACCCATCAGGTACACCAGATCCTTTCCAGCCAATCACAAGGCACCTCCATCCCCACCAAGCTCCATCTAACACCTCCTCTTGATGTTAGAGGGCTTCAGATCTGATGGACTGTCATGCAACATGAAGGAGAAGGAAGCCATAAGAGATGGGAAGGAATGAATGCAAGTCATCTGTATACATTTCATGTTACACAGCTGTCTGTGCGTGTCAGACACAAAGAAAGGCAAGCAATCTGGGAGCCTGTTGTGCTCCTTTCATGTCAGTCCCAGTTGCCACTTCAATACACAGACTTCTCTTTCACATCGACCTGACTGCATATCTTTGCTTGAAAGTCTTCAAATCCTGCTAAGAGGCATCAGAGACAGGTTGGCCTTAGGCAAATGCCAAGGATAAGGACTAGATGTATTTTGTTTAGCTTGGGAATCTCAGATTCATAGACGCCCATTCATTTAAGTTGTATAAACTACTCAAGAGCAAAAGTAGCTGCCAGAAAAAGTCTTCCATCAAAAGGCTCACAGATGCCATAGAAAGATGGATGCCTTCCATCTTCAAAGCACAAGGCAGCACACAATGAATCGGTTTGGTTCCCAAAGCAGCAACCAAGCGTGATAAATGACAAAGTGATTGCATGAGCAAGGTCAACCCTCAGGACCCAAATATCTGTTCACCATCAGGCTTCCTTGATACTGAGCTATTTAGATCAAGAAGGTAGATGGTATTTGGGAGACCAAAGATGTTTGGGAGTCTACCGCCACTAAGATGCATGTCACATATTCTACTGTTCCACTCCAAGGCTATATGGATGGCAGTGCTTAAACGACTAAGTGCCAGGTCACTGTTAGCTCATTTTGACTGAGGTGTGATGTAACCCATCCTATTGTTTTAAACTGGCATTAATATAATGGTTAAACAACACTTCTCCTCACTTCTCCAAGAGAAGATAGAGAGCTTCCAACTTGAATTTCCCTAGTACAAATGCTCTGAAACAGTGTTTGTGCTAATCCACAAAGGGTTTTCTTTCTTTTTCCCCTATATTGCCTTCTTCTATCTGCTGTTTTGTGCCATGCTGTCTGCTTTTTGTGAACCTTGCATGTAGAACGGTCTTAATCTATCCCTATGCTAGGAAAACACAGCCGTATTACATATTTCAGTGAACAGCAAAATTGCATTTCCAGTCAGTTCAGAATCCAGGTGTCATCTGCCTTTTCACTGCTTCCAAAGGATGAACATTAATGTCTACTTGCTGTAAAGGAAAAAAAAAAACAGGGAAGAGGAACACAAAGAAGAGGGAACTGGTGTCTAGTTTGCTACTGTGAAGTTAGAGTCAACTTATTAATTATGGAAGATGTACATGCACGAATGGACAAAGACCAAGTGCAATGCATGAGGTCAGCTTAACTAAATTAGGAATGACACATATAAATTTAGATTGGATTTCAAAAGAATAAGCAAAAACGCATCTGAGGATGGCAACAAGTTCTGAGGCAACAGGAACATCGTGACTGACAAACCTGCAACGCTTTCGGGGAAGAAGATGCAGAGTAAAACAGGATGCTTGAATTAATCAAGTGATAGATTCCTTAATCCCTGGATCCTGCTCCCCCATAACCAAACATCATTTGTTTAATATATACCACTTCCCGAAGTAGAACTACTGCTATTCAATGTACACCATCAGAATATACATCAGCCTCATCTCTTATAAACACCAAGGTTTATAGCCCAGAAAGGCAACTGTGTGCTGAGCTGCATCTAAAGGGGTGTGAGCAGCAGGTCAAGGGAGGGGATCCTGCCCCTCTGCTGTGCTCTGGGGAGCAACCCCCCCCCCCCCCCCGTCCTGATCCAGCTCTGGGGCACCAGCACAAGAGGGACGTGGAGCTGTGGGAGCGAGAACAGGGGAGGCCACGGAGATGCTGCAAGGGCTGGAGCAGCTCTGCTCTGGAGCCAGGCTGAGAGAGCTGGGCTGGGGCAGCCTGGAGAACAGAAGGCTCCTGAAGGGGAGACCTGAGAGCAGCTCCAGTGCCTGAAGGGGCTGCAGGAAACCTGGAGAGAGGCTTGGAACAAGGGCCTGTAGGGACAGGCCAAGGGGAATGGCTTCAACCTGCCAGAGGGGAGACTGAGATGAGCTCTTAGGCAGAAGCTCTTCGCTGCGAGGGTGCTGAGGCACTGGCACAGGGTGCCCCACGGAAGCTGTGGCTGCCCCATCCCTGGCAGTGTTCAAGGCCAGGGGAGAGGATGAGCACCTTGACCAGCTTTATTTCAACCTTCCCCCTCTCCAAATAAGAAGGCATTTTTAAAGCAAAGGATGCTCCTCAGTAGGTCACAGACAAGGAGTTGTTGGTGTTGCTGTAACGGTGCAACAGTATGAAAATGAAGTATCACGGATTGAAGAGGAAAAAGCAATAGAGATGTTACTGACCAAAGACATTCACATAAGGAATGCAGCAGAAAAACACAGCAAAATATTTCCCTAAATCCTATGAAAACACACTAAAATCAGCTGGGGATGGGATGTTCTCCACGATGGAGCAGAGCCTCCTGCCACATCTGCCTGCAGCAGAGCGGGGTAGGCAAGCACAGGATTAGCATAGCAAGAGAAAAGAGATTTCACCAAGTTTGAAGGCTTACAAGCAAGGACAACAAGAAAGAGCGCACGGAGCATCTGGATGTGTAAATACGTGTTGTCAAAGGAGCTTGTCTTCTCCAGACCAAAACGCACTTGCAGAGAGAGCAAACAGCACAAAGCAGCTCAACTCATCACCTCCCCAGCTTTCCATCACCCTATGACAGATGCATTTTGGGGTACATCCAATATCACGCTTAGAAGACCGCATTGGTCGTCTGCTTGGATGCAGCCTCCAGTTATAAACCAGAGACCACAAAACCCCCTGTTTCAGCTCATTTCCCAGCTTTAGTAACATTGGCCACACACTTCGGGACTCCTCCTATCTGCTGATAAGCTCCTGTAGCACATGATGGCACCAAAGGGAACCAAGTGCAAATAGCAAGGAGAAAAAGCAGCTTCTCTTCAGCGTGTGACTCATGCAAGAGGAACGCCAAGCGCTGAACAAGCCAAAGCGAAGCAGCTGACTATCAAACCCAGCATGTAAGCACAGAGTTGCCCTTCAAAACACAGATTGCAGTTTATTGCACCAAAAACCACAGTGTTTTTCCCTACAAACAGCCATTTGCAAGAGCCCGATGAAGACAGGACATACAATGTGGGATGCAGTTGTCTAAATGCAGGTGTCAAGTCCCATCGGAGATGCCCTTGTGAGGCACATGTGGGCCTGGTAGACCTGAGAGGTGATGCACAGCATTGGAGGCTGGCAGGAGAGTGAGGACTGGCTCCAAATTAAGGTTCCGAAATGTCAGTGTGTGCAAAAGGTATCTGAGCACCCATAGCTACTACTACATCGTGACCCATAGCTTCATAGGCAGTGAAGGATGGAGAGCAAAATAGGCAGGTGTCTACATTTCAGTACAGAGGAGTGGAGGGAGATGCCAGCTCTAGGAAGGACAAACGCACAACACATTAAAGAAAAGTAACATTTTTGTTTAAATTTCTTATTTTCACCTCTCTTCTCTGTGCTTTATCTAATCCTAAACTTCCTCCTAAAACAGTAGGAAGGTGAGGCCTCTTGGGGCTTGGAAAAAAATGACAGAGTTAGGGGGGAAAGCCCATAAAATCTGAGTCACCTGGAAAAGGTAAACCACCCCTTAATTATCTACTGCAAGAAGTAATGAGTCTAATCCAGGAGGAGATAAGAATGAAAGGAAGGAGATACTCCACCATGTAAAGTCTAGGTGAAGTACCAAAAAGGATCCTAGGGCTGCATCAAAAAGAGCAGGACCAGGGAGGTGATCCTGCCCCTCTACTCTGCTCTTGTGAGACCTCACCTGGAGCATTGTGTGCAGTTCTGGTGTCCTCAACATAAAAAGGACACGGAAATGTTGGAACAAGTCCAGAGGAAGCCACGAGGATGATCAGGGGCTGGAGCACCTCCTGTATGGAGACAGGCTGAGAACACTGGGGCTGTTCAGCCTGGAGAAGAGAAGCTGCGTGGAGACCTCAGAGCAGCTTCCAGTATCTGAAGAGTGCTACAAGGATGCTGGAGAGGGACTCTTCATCAGGGACTGGAGTGATAGGAGAAGGGGTGATGGGTTCAAACTGAAACAGGGGAAGTTTAGACTGGATATAAGGAGGAAGTTCATTACTGTACGGGTGCTGAGGCACTGGAATGGGTTGCTCAGAGAAGTGGTGAATGCTCCATCCCAAGGCCAGGTTGGACAAAACCTTGGGTAACATGGTCCAGTGTGAGGTGTCCCTGTGCATGGCAGGGGGGTTGGAACTGGATGATCTTAAGGTCCTTTCCAACCCAAACCATTCTATGATTCCATGAACCTAAGAACTTACCTCATTCTTTGTACAGGATGCTAAAATCTTACACAAGCAAAAAAATGCAACAGGACTATAAGAAGAAGGAGGAGGAAATCAAAAATCCATCATGTGGTATTAAATGTACCACCCCCAAGTCAGGCAACATGGGAAAACACTGGGAGAAGCCTTGATCTGTTTGCCGCGTTCTCATGCTTTTAACAAAGCAGCCACAACTAATCATGTAACTGGACTGGATTTGGTCCACCGTGCAAGGACACATCTCTGTGCTGACCCACTTTGTCTTTTCATATGTCAAAACCAGAAGGAAATCCTTCAGCTAAGCCCAGAACCAGACAGTGCAAGAGCTGCCAGGATATGCAAGATTCACCTCTTGTGGTCAGCTGCTCTGTCTTTGCCTCTTTCCATGACCATGGTGAGCATGCCCTCCATTCAACCCCAGTATCCTGGCCTTATAAACTAGGTTAGACTTAACCCTAAGAGCTATATTTCAAGATAACCAAACTATCAAGAATCACCAGCTCTTGATATCTGTTGATTATCAGATCAACTTGGTATTAGTTCCCTATAACCTAGGAGTAAAGATAAATACTTAGCAGAAAGCAGAGGCATCACCAGAAGCCCATCAGCCACAGAAGGATGTTCAGCTGGTGGCGAAGCATCCTTCTGTGCTCAGGCAGGCTTGAACCTAAATCCATCTGTGCATTTATGAAGGTAAACAGTTTTTGGAGACTAAAGTGAGGAACAGGCATGAGGAATTAACAGATGCTGAGTTCACATCTGATGGGAAGTGTGCAAAAGATGCATCTGTGTTGTGCTTCATTTTATTGCTCTTCACAGAAATACTCTATGCTGTACAACTGCACACCTATAAGGGATCTATGTGAATGAAGACAGGCTGAGAATATTGGGGCTGCTCAGCCTGGAGAAGAGAAGCTGCGTGGAGACCTCAGAGCAGCTTCCAGTGTCTGAAGGGGGCCTATAGGGATGCTGGAGAGGGACTCTTCATCAGGGGCTGTAGTGACAGGACAAGGCGTGATGGGTTTAAACTGAAACAGGGGAAGTTCAGGTTAGATCTAAGGATGAAGTTCTTTACTGTGAGGGTGCTGAGGCACTGGAATGGGTTGCCCAGACAAGTGGTGAATGCTCCATCCCTGGCAGTGTTCAAGGCCAGATTGGACAGAGCCTTGGGTGCCATGGTCTAGTGTGAGGTGTCCCTGTCCATGGCAGGGGGTTGGAACTGGATGATCTTAAGGTCCTTTCCAACCCAAACCATTCCGTGATTCTATGATCTCTGTATTTACCATTGGTAAATAACCTGAATAAATCATGTTTAACTTGAAAAAATAAAACTTAAAAGATAAGCCAGCTGTGTACAGATGAAAACTCTGGCTTTAAATTTAATGAAGACATAAAAGCTAACCCATTGTACCCTTCAAATCAAAGCCCAATCTCACTATAAGGAAGGAAATGAAAACACTGCAACTGGAGCACAACCTAAATAGTTTAAGATCCAATACAAACCCAAACAAGCCAGGCAAATAAATCCATGAGAACCCAAGGAGGTGCATAGAGTTGTGTCTAATGGGTTCGTTCCACAATGAGACCAGAAATACTTATTCAAATTGAACAGTGCCTCCCTCTTCGGGCTGCTTTAATCCAGGGATTAAATGTTACCCATGAGAGGTGTGAGAATCTGGCCCCTAATGATTACAAGGCTCATAAAAATCAGAAGACACTGTTGCTATATCAACAAAGTATCATAAACAACTGCAGCAATTACATTTTGCCAGACATTGTAGATATTGCAGATGCTTCAAGATGCATTGGTTCATTGCAAATCAGATGTCCAAGATCCAACAAGGACTGGAGAAGCACAGAGCAAACCAGGTTCAAAATCCCTTTAAGCTCATCCAGTCCAACCATTCCCCAGCACTGCCAAGGCCACCACTAACCCATGGCACTGAGAGCCCTATCTACGCGGTGTGTGAACGCTTGCAGGGACGGTGACTGCAGCCCTGCCCTGGGCAGCCTGTTCCAATGCCTGAGCACCCCTGGGGGAAGGAATTGTTCCTCAGCTCCATCTAAACCTGCCCTGGTGCAGCTTGAGGTCGTTTCCTCTTGTCCCATTCCTCGTTACATGGGACAAGGGACAGACCGCGCTTCACCGCAACCTCCTTTCAGTCCCACTTTGAATGGCCCTAAGGAAACCGAAGCCCCTACCAGGCCATTACTTTGCAGGGAAATGATTTGAAACCAGTTTTCCATTTGAAAAGCTGAGATAGCCTCTCTCTGCAGATAAAATTACAGGGGAACTAGAGAGGAACTAAAGGCTAAAAACAGAAACGTGGTCCAGATGGATTCCCGGCTGAATTCTATCAAATATTTACAGCTCTTCTGTCACCAAAACTTACGTTTCTTTTTGATGAGGTGGAAAACGAAGGCTCCTCCACCTGTCTGCTTCTCTGCTTTAAACCGTCACAGAACATAGAATAACGTTACGGAGGAAGAAACAACCCTACAAAACCAAACCCCACTCCAGACTTCAATCTGAGCTGTAATCACTGCTAGTGACTCTGATTAATCAGTGCTGATTCTAAGACGGTGTGAAAAGAGATATTGTCTCTTTGCTTAATTTAGCCCAAAGTTGTTCCCTAAATTCCAAGTTCAAGAGTTGGCTCATTAAAATAGGCTTAGCTCGGATAAGCACAGGCTGATACCACCATCATTCACAGAATAAATTAACAGCCTAGTCCCATGACAGCGCTGTCTCTAGATACCAAAAGATACTTCATCATGTGTGATAAGGGTAAAGTATCTCCTTTTTCACTAAAAAGCAGCCAAAAAGTTCTCAATTTTCTGCTCATACAAACGTATGTTCCATTTGCCAACATCCAGGCTGCCAGACCTCAGTTCCCCAAGAAGGAGGGAGCAGTTTATATACACACAACATGCAGATTGACTTTGCATTTGTGGTGGTCCTGATGGAGAAGTTAGGCACAGAATCACAGAATGATTTGGGTTGGAAAGGACCTTAAGATCACCCAGTTCCAACCCCTGCCATGGGCAGGGATGCCTCACACTAGACCATGGCACCCAAGGCTCCGTCCAGCCTGGCCTTGAACACTGCCAGGGATGGAGCATTCACCACTTCTCTGGGCAACCCATTCCAGTGCCTCAGCACCCTCACAGTAAAGAACTTCTTCCTTATATCCAACCTGAACTTCCCCTGTTTCAGTTTGAACCCATCACCCCTTGTCCTATTGCTACACCCCCTGATGAAGAGTCCCTCCCCAGCATCCCTATAGGCCCCCTTCAGACACTGGAAGCTGCTCTGAGGTCTCCATGCAGCTTCTCTTCTCCAGGCTGAACAGCCCTTTGAACTGCAAATAATCCCATTGGTCCTGGCAGGACTTTTGGGGAAGGATGTAACTGAGCATCAGCAACAATATGGGCAATTCAACGCTTTTGTTTCAAGGAGTGTATCAAGGCAGTGCTTGGTACTTACAGATTTGATGTAAAGGGTAACAAGGTGAAGGCAATGGGCTGAAACCAAAGGATGAAGGTCCAGGTCACGGCTCTCAGATTTCTTACTCAGACTTATGCATCTTTGAACTGTCCCCAGTGAGGGAGCCAAAGATCTTAAAACACTAATTCCTCCCCTAACAATGCATGTGTTAAACCTGAAGTTTGATCTCTGTTGGGTGTTCTCCAGCTCTATGCAGCACAAAGAACTATCTCCTCTCATATGTTTGCAGCTTAAAAGGGGAAAACAAACACACAAACAAGCATAAACCATCACACTGCAGTCTGCTTCCAAATCCACCTCACATATTACCACATCACATAAGAATTTATAATACATTAGATGTTAGGGGTATATCCCTTTTTTTATGGCCTTAGATTTACTGTTCAATGCACATTATGGCTTTTACAAGAGAAAAAGAGACTACATAATGGCTTGGTCTCCACTGGATGTTGACTTGAGAAGCACTACAATTAATTCAAATTAGCATGCTGCCCTTCCTTTCCCTTCACACTTTCAGTAATGTCTCTCTAAAGCAATCTCTGATTACCAGTCATACATAAAAGCTTCAAAAAAATACTCCTCCACAAGCATATGGCAGAGCAAATTTGTCCAGCATTCCAGGCTTTCCATGGCATTTATCTTGAGGAAGGTATTACACAGCGATAGAGATGTCTCTACGTATTGGCTACACTCAGAAAGACCCAGAGCTATTCCTTATCCTGTTGTGGCATGTGCCATCTCCTTAGGAGAGCATCCTGCTCCCTGGAGATGGTTCAGACAGATGAGGACTGGAATCAGCTGTAACGTCCAACATGAAAGTCAAGGCTGTGCTTTCTAGGAGCTGTAACAGACCTCAGTCACATGCCATGGCAATAGCATTCAAATGCACGTCTCCAAAACCATCACTTCTTTTAAAAAGCAACAGAAAAAGAGGAAAAGAAATAAGAAGAAAAAAAACAGCAAGTTTAACAAAGCCCTTTATGAACAACATAACTCCCATACACAATGGCCACTGTGACAAACATGGCAATAACCAGAATGTTCCCACCACAGTGGCACTATTCATGACGTTCCCCTACCTAAGGGGTAGATGAGCACAGAGAACAGCACGTCAGCTGTCAAACACAACAGCAGCCGCTGGTGTGAGTTAACCTTAAGTGTTAAGGTACCATTCCTGCATCGGGATATTGTCTCAGAACACACTGAACCAATTCAGGCTCCCTGATTTAACAGCGTGACACCGGCGCTCAGGCACCACGCGATGGAATAGCTTTGAAAGGAACAACCCCAAATGATGGAATTTCATTAAGGCAGGCTGACCCTTGATGCTTCCGCTCCTGTTCCTCTCTGGTATCGTTTCACAGTGATTTAGTTCACTCTCTTGCAAACCTCCTTTTTCTTTCCATCTTCCCAAGCTGTGTATACATGTATAACTATAGACCAATAAAGAGAACACAGATAAACCCTCAGGGTGTTTCTCTCCATGCTGGTCCAAATAAGAACACAAGAAGAACAAGATATTCCAAGTGTTACACTCAGCAGTTTGGAGCGTGCACAAAGACCCTTTAGTGGCTATTTCATGACAAGATACAAGAGCTAACAGTGCCTTAAGTATACACAGAAGATTCTTCAAGCTCGACTTCTGCTGCAGAGATTTTAAGGTTCAAATGTTATTTAAACCCAAAATAACATCAAGCTTTTCAATCTGCAGGGTTAAAAATCTTCCCTATAGACACCTTGCGCTGTCCTGAGGTCGAGGCAGACAACAGACCCTCAGAGAAGATGCTGGTTTTCCTTCCTCCCTGCATCCGCTCACGTGCTATCTCAACACCGCTGCAGCATCCAGATGCTCTAAACCAATGCTCTAAAGGGGCATTAGTTAAAACAAATTGCTCACGTACGCCCAGTCTCTCTGTCACTGAAGCCAACACAGATAGATTAAACCTGAAGGACTCTCAGGACCTGGAAACTCAAGACTGGATATATACAGCAAAAGCTGAATGGTCTGAAAACTGCACCTTGTGAAAGGAGATGTTAAAGGGGTTAAAACTTAAACACGGGAAGTTTAGATTGGATATAAGGAAGAAATTCTTTCATGTGAGGGCGGTGAGGCACTGGAATGGGTTCCCCAGGGAAGTTGTGAATGCTCCATCCCCAGTGGTGTTCAAGGCCGGGTTGGACGAAGCCTTGGGTGACATGGTTTAGTGTGAGGTGTCCCTGCCCATGGCACGGGCGTTGGAACTGAATGATCTTAAGGTCCTTTCCAACCCAAACTATTCTGTGATTCTATGTTCAACTGTCAGGAATTTCATTCTCTAGCTCTTCTCCAGCAGTTACACACACGGGCTTTCCCTTCAGTGATTAACATTTTGGTTTTGCACAGATGTGAACCTATGTATACAAAATTTCAACCTACAAACATAGAGCAATTTCAATTTTATTAGCTAAATAACTGTCAAAATAACCCCAAAATGAGAAACCTGTCAGAATCTCTTTGGAATATTTGGATTCCTCAAGTGAGTCTCAATATACACCTCCTGTATGGAGCCAGGCTGAGAACACTGGGGCTCTTCAGCCTGGAGAAGAGAAGCTGTGTGGAGACCTCAGAGCAGCTTCCAGTAACTGAACAGGTCTACAAGGATGCTGGGGAGGGACTCTTCATCAGGGACTGGAGCGATAGGACAAGGGGTGATGGGTTCAAACTGAAACAGGGGAAGTTCAGGTTGGATATAAGGAAGAAGTTCTTTACTGTGAGGGTGCTGAGGCACTGGAATGGGTTGCCCAGGGAAGTTGCGAATGCTCCATCCCTGGCAGTGTTCAAGGCCAGACTGGTCAGAGCCTTGGGTGTCATGGTCTAGTGTGAGGCATCCCTGCCCATGGCATGAGGTTGGAACGGGACGATCTTAAGGTCCTTTCCAACCCAAATCATTCTGTGATTCTATGATTCTAACTGCAGTATGGATTTCTTCCTCTGTAAAACAAGCCTATAATGGACCAGAGAGATGCACAAGAATCCCAAATAAAGAAAAGTCCCATTAGCCATGGGCCAAAATCTTCTAGTGTGGGTGAACACCAGGCTGTGATTTCAAGCTGTGGGCTCCAGAGAGGTTTTTCCTATCTTAATTATGCCAGAATTCTCCATTACTGTAATCCAGCTCAACCTCCCATGCTATTTTACCTCCAGGGAACACCAGAAGCCACAGCCTCCATCCTTTGCAGAAACCTGTCAAACTCTTTCACTTAATGGAGTAAAATTCTAAAGCATTTAAATCATTTTCTGATGCACGCCATGACTAAGTCAAGCGAGACCTTTATCAGCCAACGCTGCAGACGGGGACGGGAGCTTCATTACAGCTCAGTGCAACCAACAGAAAAGGAAGGAACTGAATCAAAGGGGTTGCTTCAGTAGATCAGCATCAACCTTTCAGCCAGGGCTGAGTTATTTCACTCATCAGCTCCTCAAAAGAGCAATCAGATGGCCACAATTCCTTTGCACAGTCTAAGAGTGAAGGTCAGCTCTCCCATTAGGGAAGTCTGATAGTCCCATTTGGACGGATACCATCAAAACACAGAGTGGCCTTTACATACTCAGGACATGACTTTTCCAGGCTATAACCTATTCAAGAGGGACCAACAACTGTCGTATTTCCACACTGCTAACAAGCCAAGCAGCATGCAGAATAAGACACACTAGGGAAGACCAGCATTTGACTGTGAAGTGTAAGGATAATGTTCACTTAAGGGACTTCAGTCTGACTGGCATATGCCTCAAGCCTCCTGCTGCCAGGACTAAAACATCCTTAGCATTATTTAACATTACAGATGACAGGTTTCCTGCCTCAGAAAGCATTGTGCACTCAGAATTCTGTGTTAGACCTCATCTTGATATAGAGTTGATCAAAGGACTGGAAATGTGTGGCTGATTGGGTAATCGTGACTGGTTCACTTAAGAGATAGATAGATAGATAGATAGATAGATAGATAGATAGATAGATAGATAGATAGATAGATAGACAGACAGACAGACAGACAGATAGATAGATAGATAGATAGAACCATATTCTAGAACAGCCATATAAACCCTTTCCAACTTTAAAAGGCCAGCTTTACAAAGGCATATAAGAAGACAAAGAGAAGGGTAATTGGAGATGATAGAAATATCAATAGCAGGGCGAAGGAGGTGATCCTGCCCCTCTACTCTGCTCTCATTCGACCCCACCTGCAGCACTGTGTGCAGTTCTGGTGTCCTCAACATCAGAAGGACATGGAGCTGTTGGAACAAGTCCAAAAGAGGCCACGAGGATGAGCAGGGGCTGGAGGATGTCCTGTATAGAGACAGGCTGAGAAAGTTGGGGCTGTTCAGCCTGGAGAAGAGAAGCTGCATGGAGACCTCAGAGAAGCTTCCAGTGTCTGAAGGGAGCTACAAGGATGCTGGAGAGGGACTCTTCATTAGGGACTGCAGAGATAGGACAAGGGGTGATGGGTTCAAACTGAAACAGAGGAAGTTCAGGTTGGAGATAAGGAAGAAGTTCTTTACTGTGAGGGTGCTGAGGCACTGGCACTGGGTGCTCAAAGAAGTGGCAAATGCTCCATCCCAGGCAGTGTTCAAGGCCAGTTTGAACAGAGCCTTGGGTGACATGGTTTAGTGTGAGGTGTCCTTGCCCATGGCAGTGGGGTTGGAACTGGATGATCTTAAGGTCCTTTCCAATCCGTTCTGTGATTCTATGAACACATAGGAATTGCACAGTTCTCAGGCAAGATGGCAACTCTTCTTACATGGGGTAAAGAACTGTACAAAATGCTCCAAACCCAGAAGCTCATATATGAACGTGGGGAAAAAAGGAGAGGAAACCATCCAACCAAAACCCAAATAACAAGGGATGGGGAAACCTAACTTGCCCAATGGAGCTGGTGCAGGACAGGACAGAAGAGGCTGAACCCAGAAATAACTCTGAAAATCAAGAATGTTTTTAACATCTTTCTACCTTTGGAAAATACACGGAAAACATCCAAGTGCAGAAGTCCCTTGAAAGCCAGTGCAAATTATTGTCCACCCCATCAGTTGCTCAGGCAAGTTCAAAAATAGCAGCTCAGATGTGATTAAATCCAGCAAGCCTTGGTAACACAAGCACCAACACTGTGAAAGAGCAGGGCAAGCAGCGACTGGGCTCATTAGTGCTGATTTGTGACACCATTTGGCAAAAATCAAGGGAATTCCAGAAGAAAAGGGAACGTTGAATCAAAGCTACAGGGTAAAGCAGAGCATACAGTGCCCATTAATGGCCTGCCAGCCCAACAACAACTCCAGGAAAAGAAAAGGGGGAAAAAAAGAAGGAAGAAAAAGAAAGAGATGAAGCAGCTGATGTTGGACTCATTTATTAAAGGAGCCTACTTTAAGTTCTTAATGCAATAGGCAATTTAACCCTTGCTTTCTCTCCAGCAAGGGGTAGCTCAGTGCATTGGTTTCTCAACTACCAGTAACCAAATGCTCAGGTTATTAAAGTTATTAAATATTCAAGCTATTAAATATTCAAATCAGTATGGATTTATGGAAAGCACGGCTTAATGATCTTGGTGATGTGGTCATCCATAAGATCACAAATTGCACTGATCACAGAATGGCTTGGGTTGGAAAGGACCTTAAGATCATCCAATTCCACCCCCCTGTCATGGGCAGGGACACCTCACACTAAACCATGTCACCCAAGGCTCTGTCCAGCCTAGCCTTGAGCACTGCCTGGGATGGAGCATTCACAGCTTCCTTGGGCAACCCATTCCAGTGCCTCAGCACCATCACAGTAAAGAACTTCTTCCTTATGTCCAACCTGAACAACTGATAAAGGTGACAACCTCAGGGCAGAGTGAGCAAAGAAAACCAACACGTCCCAGAACACAAAACCTCATCAACCACAAGACATCAGGCTATAACGACATGCATGCAGCTCCCAGAGATGGAAATGTTTCCAGAACAGCCCACTGGGGATGGCTTCTTGGCCTTCCCTGGGCTGGTTTTATCAATGGCTTTGTAGAAACAGTTTAAGGTCATGCAAAGATGAGTGGAATTGGTTAAAAGTGTTGTGCTGACAGGGCACTGACATGGGGATGTCACTGCCATGCTCCTCAGCGCTGACCCCCATCATGGCCACATTATATTTAACTCTACTGCTCTGTTCTATGAAAGAATGACTAAGAAACCAGAGAAACATTCAAGTATTGGAAATGCAGAGCTTGTCCATGACTGTGATACATTCAGCTGAACCAAAAGTACATTTTAAACCACAGAATCATGGAATGGTTTGTGTTAGAAAGGACCCTAAAGTTCATCCAGCTCCAACCTCCTGCCACAGGGAAGGACACCTTCCACTAGAGCAGGTTGCTCCAAGCCCCATCTGGCCTGGCCTTGAACACTGCCAGGGATGGGGCATTTTGGTGCAACTTTATCTATATATTTATGTATCCATCATCACTGTATGGAAATAGTCTTTAACTGACTCAGATTGGCCAAACGAGCCAACTCATGATAGACTCAACTTTAAACTTGGTCACAAATGAGAAAGTGGGTGAAGATTTCCATTAGGAGGCATCATTACCATTGAAAAAAAGGCTACAGTGGAGATTTCAGAGAATGAAAAAGCAATGAGAGAGAATCTAAGTTTAGATTTCCCTCCCCCTCTTAAAACATAGCTTTGGTTCAGAGGGAAAATAACTGAAGGGGAAAAAAACCTTCAAGTATTTGCTATATGAAAGGTCAGAATAGATAATGAGAGTGATTCCTTCTGTCTTTCTGATCTGTTCCTCGGCTGCCACTGAAATCACTGCAGCTCCTCACAGTGACAAAGCTCAGCACATACATGGATGGATCCACCTTCCATCCACCTGCCACTGCCTTGGTGGATTTGGGAGGGGGGGAAAGGGAGATAAAAGGTCTGGGGTGGCTTTAGTGTCACCCAACCTTCCCATGGCTGTGAAGTGTGTAACATCATCTGCATTACCATCTGGGTGCTATTTCAACAACATCTTCTCTAGGATGATGATTCTGCCACTGGTGCTCCTGTTCAAAGCAGACTTATCCTTTGGTAGCGCACCATTACTTCAAATGAAGCAAATGGATTTGGGACCCAAATGAATCTTCTTCAGGATCAAGTTCCTCTAGCATCTCCTTAATTCCCTCTGCAGCACAGGAGGCTGACTGCAGGAGCGACAAGCAGCCCTCCCCATCTCTCTCTGCCCATTCATTCAACTTCTCTGCTTTTGCTTTTCCTCCTCCTGCATTTCCTTTGTTACAGATACCAAATAAACTGCTTAATTCAGGCATTTCCCTCTACAGAATCACAGAATGGTTTGGGTTGGAAAGCACCTTAAGATCATCCAGTTCCAACCCCCTGCCATGGGCAGGGACACCTCACACTAGACCATGTCACCCAAGGCTCTGTCCAACCTAGCCTTGAACACTGCCAGGGATGGAGCATTCACAACCTCCCTGGGCAACCCATTCCAGTACCTCTGCACCCTCACAGTAAAGAACTTCTGCCTTATATTGAACCTGAACTTCCTCTGTTTCAGTTTGAACCCATCACCCCTTGTCCTACCGCTACAGTCCCATGATGAAGAGATAGGTTACAGTGACCAGTTTGCAAACATGCTCCCTTGGCATGCAAAACCTGAAGCTCCTAAAAGCAAGCATCACCTCCCTCCAGATCCCCCCATAAATCCCCAAATCATGTGCCACAGATACTCTCCTCTAACACAGCCGTCCTCTCCCCTTAGATCCACAACACTGTCCTTCGGTTCTTGCAGCAGCAAAGGCAATTTAAATGGAAAACTGATGTTCAGCAGAAAATAAGGAGCTTATCTCAGATGAATCCAGGAAAACTAAAAATAGTCTCCTTCAGAATCACAGAACCAACCAGGTTGGAAAAGCCCTTTAAGCTCACCCAGTACAACCATTCCCCAGCACTGCCAAGGCCACCACTAACCCATGGCACTGAGGGCCCCATCTCCACGGTGTGTGAACACTTGCAGGGACGGTGACTCCAGCCCTGCCCTGGGCAGCCTGTTCCAATGCCTGAGCACCGTCTGGGGAAGGAATTGCTCCTCAGCTCCATCTAAACCTGCCCTGGGGCAGCTTGAGGCCGGTTCCTCTTGTCCCATCCCTTGTTCCTTGGGAGCAGAGCCCAGCCCCTCCTGGCTCCATCCTCCTCTCAGGCAGTTGTAGGGAGCGATCAGGTCCCCCTGAGCCTTCTCTTCTCCAGACTGAACCCCCCAGGTCCCTCAGCTGTTCCCCATCACACTTGTGCTCCAGGCCCTGCACTTCTGCAACCAAGCTGGTCAGTGTTGCCAAACCATGCTCTTTGGTTCAGCAACCTCTCATCCGGAGAGCTACTGCACCAGTGGTTGGAGCCCACAGCGGTACCTACCCACACACCACCTATTCTAGCTGAAGTCCATAAAAAAGCAATTACTCCCATCCCCAGGAGCTATTTCTATCCCACTCTTGCTTCTGTCTTTGCGGAAGTGCTTAAATTCTACAAATAAATCACATCCTTACTCTTCTCCATGAAATATTAAAAGGTAGGGGGGGTTCGTTTGGTTTTTTTTCTGTTCTGCTTGATCCTTTTTTCATTTAGAAACAGAAGGCAAAGAAACAATTTGCATCCGTGGCGCTCTACCTCTATTATTGTATCGCAAACATACATTTCCTCATCTTTGCAAAGTTAATGGGGGTTTACAATGCTCTTGGTGGAGTGTTTATTCCAGAAATGCATAACTACAAACAAAAACCTCTATGTAAGAATATATGGGACCTTTAACTAATGTAGTAAATACAGTATTAGGAGAGGGAAAATAGAAAATACATAGATAAAAAGAAGAAAAAAGAAAACATGCATTGGAATGGGGAATTTGCACACACAGAAACTTAGAAAATTTGGAAAGAGATCCTATTTTAGGTCATGGCTTGAAACAAGAGTTGGTTTTCTTCATTACAGCAACTCTGGGACCTAGAAAGGCGTCTGAGATGTTAACAAGGATCTGAATTTATGGTGGAGGTAAAAGGGAAAAGAAGGGATAAACTTGCCACTCTTTCTATATCTCTATGTGTAAAGGTGCATATAGGATCCTAATAGCTGTATTTGCAAGGACTGGAGAAACACTGTCCTCAGACAAAGCTCCTCGAAATGAATCTGTAACAATTGATGGGCAAAATGTGGCCCATGTAGAAACTTTTAACAGCAGGACATAAATGCGCATCAAAGCCAGACGCAGAGAGGCAGAAGAGGGGAGGAGCTGGCTCTTTGTGATGCATAGGACACCAGGAAAGCAGCAAGGTTCCAGCTTGCAAACTACCACAGCTGGATGGGCCCCATTAATAGAGCTCTTCCAAACAGATCTTTGACTTTACTCCTCTTCAAAGAACCATAGCACAGAAACATAGAATCATTTAGGTTGGAAAAGACCTTTAAGATCATCAATCCCAACCATTCCTCAGCACTACTAAGGCCACCACTAACCCATGTCACAAAGGGCCTTGTCTAGACATCTTTTAAGTACCTCGAGGGACAGTGACTCCATCACTGCCCTGGGCAGCCCGTTCCAATCCTTCGTAACCTTTAGGAGAAGAAATCTTTCCTAATATGCAGTCTAAACCTCCCCTTGCACAGCTTGACCTGCTCCAGAAGAGATTTCACCAAGCTGGGAAGCACATGAGCAACATCTGTGGAAGGGAGAGGGGCCTTCACTCCTCTAAAAGAGGTACAGGAAAGACAAAGCTCAGCCCTGCAGATCCAAAAGACTGAATGAAGGCACGTCAGGGCTCTAGATGCTTGGAGAAAGCTGGACCAGGCTGGACCAGCTGATGGATATCTTGAAGACATGGTCACTACAGGGGATGCTTCAAAAGCAAAAAAACAGAGCAATTTTGTTCAAACCATGCACAGGGAGGCAGAGGGATGTCTTTAAAACCAGTTTGTGGTTCCATCTCTCCCCATATTCATCAATATGTGAGATTTAACCTGTCATGGCAGGGGGGTTGGAACCCAAACCATTCTATGATTCTATGATTCTTCTACTTGCTCTCCTATAAGACAGTCTTTTCCACTTGCAAAGCACTTTGCCACCTATCCCTACTTCGCCTGCACCATGAAGATATTCAACACATGAGCATCCTTTAAAACATTCCTCCACCATCTGGAATGAACGGTTTCACATGGAAGCTTGTTCTTTTATCCCGTGTTTATACGGCACCTGGGGTCCTCAAGTTGCCTTTTATCAGGAAAGGCAAATTGAGGCTACAAAGAATTGCACCAAAAAGGAATTTCAAGTCCTGAAAGACTTTTAATAGCAGAAAACAGCAGAGATACAATAAGAAAATAAAAGCCATGAATCAGCATTCAACCCAGCTTTGATTTCAGCTATTAATGTGCAAATGATGGCTACTCAGATCTGCTCTGCTGCAAATTGCTCGGGTTTGGATTCACCCACCTTAAAAGCAAGTTAATAAGAAAAAATTTCCTATTCATCTCTGTTGCCTTTACCTTTAAGTGATGATATGCACAGAAAATCACCACTTTTGAGCCTTAAAACATGGGATTTTAATGACCTATTTAAGTGCCACGCAGCAAAACTTCCCTTGGTCCAGTGAAACAAGTCTGAGCGGTTTCACTCCAGGATTTCATGAACTTCTATTTGAAGGAGACAGTTTAGTTGGCTCTCTTCTACAGCACTAAAAGCTTGCCCAATCCCCATGTATTCCATTTTAACTGGTCTGTGTGAACACAGGCAGTTTCCAAAGAAACAGTGTACCCCCATGCAGGAGGATCAAGAATCTCCCAGTTCCTGCTGTAGTTTGTCCTACCACCACTAATGCTCATTGCTGTAGGCACATGCCTGTGAGTTTACTCCTGTTCCAAAACAGAGCCACAGAATGGTTTGGGTTGGAAAGGATCTGAAGATCATCCAGTTCCAACCCCACTGCCATGGGCAGGGACACCTCACACTAAACCATGTCACCCGAGGCTCTGTCCAGCCTGGACATCGACTCTGCCAGGGATGGAGCATTCACAACTTCCCTGGGCAACCTGTTCCAGTGCCTCAGCACCCTCACTGTAAAGAGCTTCTTCCTTATATACCCTGAACTTCCCCTGTTTCAGTCTGAACCCATCACCCCCTGTCCTATCACTCCAGTCTCTAATGAAGAGTCCCTCTCCAGCATCCTTGTAGCCCCCTTCAGATACTGGAAGCTGCTCTGAGGTCTCCATCAGCTTCTCTTCTCCAGGCTGAACAGCCCCAGTGTTCTCAGCCTGTCTCCATACAGGAGGTGCTCCAGGCCCTGATCATCCTCGTGGCCTCCTCTGGACTTGTTCCAACATTTCCGTGCCCTTTTTATGTTGGGGACACCAGAACTGCACACAATGCTCCCAGTGAGGTCTCAAACATGCCACCATCACCTTCTTTCCCTGAAGCCACAACAGATAATTTCATGCTAGATTATGTATCTAGCATGAGGAGGTGCACAATTACCTTGTGCGGGGGGTAACACATTTTCCCTATTAAATACGGTAATCTTTGGTCTATGGACTTATTACAAGAAGACACAGGAGGATAGGGAGGTGTTTGGTGGTTGTTGTTGTGTTGTTTTCACTGTGGACTGTAAAAAGCCTGAACGAGCTGCTTCGATTTCTCTGTCCCCAGCGGTCCCCAGATAGGAAGGAGCACTAAGGGAAGGTTAAAAACCCCAACATGAGAGGCAATCAAGATATCGTGGTTTTCACATCAAACTCCACTTCAAATTCTGATGTCTCTGACACACAGTACCCTCCACTTGCCTTTAATCAGCTCACTCTTTGCCATGTAAGTTAGTGCCAGTGGTTATAACAACCCCATCGCACTATTTACCCATTCCCACCAGCCTACCAAATTCCTTCTTGAAAGCAGACTTCCTAAATTCCTCCTCCTCACCACATTCAGTTCCCATGCACCACCACAGTGTGACAGACAAATCTTGGCATTTTAACCAGCAATTCCTCTTTATCAGAAGTGAAGGGGAGTGGTGGTAAGGGACTGAGGTAGAAGGGTACCCAAGGAAAACAACTGCAGGGCTACACCACAGGAGGGACGTGAAGCTGTTGATGGGAGTCCAGAGGAGGCCACGGAGATGCTGCAAGGGCTGGAGCAGCTCTGCTCTGGAGCCAGGCTGAGAGAGCTGGGCTGGGGCAGCCTGGAGAAGAGAAGGCTCCTGAAGGGGAGACCTGAGAGCAGCTCCAGTGCCTAAAGGGGCTGCAGGAAACCTGGAGAGGGGCTTGGGACAAGGGCCTGTAGGGACAGGACAAGGGGAATGGCTTGAACCTGCCAGAGAGGAGACTGAGATGAGCTCTTAGGCAGAAGCTCTTCCCTGTGAGGGTGCTGAGGCGCTGGCACAGGGTGCCCAGAGAAGCTGTGGCTGCCCCATCCCTGGCAGTGTTCAAGGCCAGGTTGGACACAAGGGCTTGGAGCAAGCTGCTCTAGTGGAAGGTGTCCCTGCCCGTGGCAGGGGGTGGAACTGGATGAGCTTTAGGGTCCTTTCCAGACGAAACCATGTAAGATGGTGTTTTCCAGCCTGCAAGAGGACAGCGAAGCAGGTAAACAATACAGGGAGTGCCAGAGCATCCCCATGGGCTGCATCATTAGCTCCCTGTTCTGCCAGTATGCTGAAGAGCAATACAGGAGACACCTGGGGGCAAAGTACAATGCATGGCTCCATCCTACATCCGTTAGAACACCACTTTATACCTTTACATCCCTCTACATCTATATCTGGCTTCCCAAGAAGGAAAAGAAGAAAGGAAGAGAAAGAGAAAATACAAGCAGGATGAAATCTGCCTGAGGACATTTATCTGCTCTCCCACTTTACCCTACAGACATTGTCCCCATCTCCACCATACACAGGCCTTGCCTGTGCAGCAACACTGACAACCTGAGAGGTGCAGAGGAAGAAAAAGGGCATTTAATGAAAAACCATAGCATGAAGATTCTGCCAATCAATGCCCTGTGTGCAACAGTATTTCATGCAAAGCTAAATCCATTCGCAAAAGTTCAAATAATTAAGCAAATGCATTAAAATTTGTAGTTTTACCATCCTTGAATGCTCAAACCCCCCCCCAGAAACCACTGGGGAAGCTAAGTGCTCAGCCAAACCGAGCATTTTAAATCCATAGAAAGCACTGAATCAGAGCACAACGCTCCAGACAAGCGGTACCCAACTCATCAGTCTCTGTTTGCCCCTATATTTCATGCACGCTGAGCAGTTGCACTCCTGCATCCCTGCTCACTAGAGATGCTTAGAGATGCCAGGGACTTCCCAAGCAGCAAAATGTTCATTTCCATAAGAACCTCTGCAGAACTTGAGAATGGAAGAGCATCCCTAACACCAGTTTTTATTCAGAAATAGCTCCATTTTACAGTGTCTTGGATTCCCATGCAGCTCCAGAATGTCACGTTTGTTATTAGAAATAACATCCAAACCCGTTTTCCTTAGTTCATTCATAGCAAGAGGTGCTTCTTTGCGGGTGAACTTTCAGCCTGTTTCAGCAAGCAGAACTGCCTCACTTCTCGCACAAACTGCCCCATCCCTTTTTACATTATTCATACTCCAAACTGCTATTACCCTTGTTTAAGCAAACCAGAACAAAATACCCAGGGTTTCAGTGTCAGTTTTGTGTCTTTCAAGGAGGTGAAAACGCTGTCGATGGATTTCCTCCTCAAGCAAAACGTTTCCTGGACCAACAGCCTGCTGTAATTAAGGTTAGAAACCTCAATTAAAAGAGAGAATCCAGCTTTTGTTATGTTGCTTCTTCCCATGACAAAACCGCTGCTCCCATACGTGATGCGTGAACTCCAGGCTGCTGCCAGATAAAAAGCATCATACAGATATGTAATGACAGGAATTATTAAACATTATTGTGTGTTTAAAATCTCAACACATTGCAGGAGGGGTTTCTTAAAGGTGTTGAACCAACATGCAAAGAATTGGAGATGGGTAAGGAGTAATTAGAGAGGCAACTCCCATCCCTGGCCTGGCTGTCAGCCCAGTCCTCAGGGCATTTGTCATGGCCTAAAGCTTTCACTGCCTCCATATTGACAGATGGGGAGTGCAATAAAAAAGCAGGAAAAATGCTTTATCCAGGACCTTCTCCACATTAATTAAAGACTTGGTGATGAGACAGAAGCAACAAAGCAAATCACTGCAGGCAACGAGTTTTTGCCTATGGAGCATCATCAAATGATGGCAGGTACCAGCAAATGATGGTATTTCTTCCTCCTGGGAAACTTACTGGGATTTGCCTATGTTCAGAGGAGCTGCATTTATTCTAGTCTGCATACAGGAAAAAACACAGAATCCCAGAATGGTTTGGGTTGGAAGGGACCTTAAAGCTCATCCAGTTCCAAACCCCTGCCATGGGCAGGGACACCTTCCACTTGAGCAGGGTGCTCCAAGCCCCTGTGTCCAACCTGGCCTTGAACACTGCCAGGGATGGGGCAGCCCCAGCTTCTCTGGGCACCCTGTGCCAGCGCCTCAGCATCCTCACAGGGAAGAGCTTCTGCCTAAGAGCTCATCTCAGTCTCCCCTCTGGCAGGTTAAAGCCATTCCCCTTGGCCTGTCCCTACAGGCCCTTGTCCAAAGCCCCTCTCCAGGTTTCCTGCAGCCCCTTTAGGCTCTGGGAACTGCTCTAAGATCTCCCTGGAGCCTTCTTTTCTCCAGGCTGAACAACCCCAGCTCTCTTCCCTATGTTCCTAAAGTCCTCATAAAGCCAAACAAAAAACCCAAAAAGTACAAAGAAGACCAATGACAACAAAAAAGCCACCAAAAATAAGGAATGACTGTATTCCTTAAGCAGCCAAGCTGCACCAAGCAATCACCTGCAATTGCTTTTGGCACCAATTACCCTCTCAGCTGCATCTGAAAGTTCAGTGTGCATCACTCTGCACACTCCAGGGAAGAACCAAGCAGCACCAGCATCCAAGTGGATTCAAATCAACACCAAAGGGAATAAAGAGTAAGTAAATAAATCTGTGCAAATATATCATATATTAGATATATATATATAAAGTATAAATATATGTCCCTGGCCATGGCAGGGAGCTTGGAACTAGATGATCTTTGAGGTCCTTTCCAACCCAAACCATTCTATGATTCAATATCTACATATAAAACATTATAAATCAATTGTGTGCACATATTGACATGTATTTGGGTAACTTCCTATCTAACATGTTTGGCTTAAAGGCTTAAGCACCAGCAGCAGATTAACCACAGAGACCCTCTGCTCCCCACTCACCCACATCCTTGGTCACTTGGGATGCTTGAGCAGAGCAAGGGAACATCCCAGCTCTCTTCTTACCCCATTCACTGGCTGCATTTACAAACCCTTATGTTACAGCTAAAGACATGTTAACTGTAACGAGAATGCCCATCCTTTTCAAAAAACAGGTGGGAATGATGCAAAGAACAATGGGATTCTCCTCCTATCTCCTCCTGGGATATCTGAGAACAATGGGATATCTCCTCCTAGATGTATCTATCACATCCGTGTTGTTTTCCTATTCTGGGTTTCCTTTGCAGCAGAACTTGCATATATTACACAGTGAAGATGGGTGGAAAGAGCAGGGAGGAAAACTAGAGGACAGACACCTAATGCAATTATAACACCTAAGCCAAGCTATTAGAGAGCTGCAGGGGACAAGGACAGGAAGATCAGGTACTCAGAAGCACACTCCTGCCTTGAATAAATCCTGCTACTACCATGAGCTTTGCCAGCACAGCCCCAACATCCAACACCTTCAGCATCAAGGGCAGGAGTTGCCTGTCCTTAGAATCATGGTTTACACCAACAGAGAGAAGCTGTTTTGGTACACCTGGAAAAGCATGATGCAGATGAAGCACAGCAGAGCTTTCATTATAGAATAAGAATTGATTGTATAGAGCACATCAAGGTGATGGGGGAAGTTTTCCCTGCAAAGCTGAGTTCTGCAGGACACGGGGCTGTTGGGATGCTGGTACTAACACCTGTGTGTCAGCGGACATCTGCGGCCACCACTGCAGGTGGGTTCCTGCAGCAAAAGCCCGGCTGTGTAAAACACCATTTACCAAATGCATTCCTCTGAGTCACAGCTATTAGGTTTTAATATGAAAACTACCATTGGTAGAGTAAAAAGCGAATGCCACCATGGAGACAGGAGCCTGCTTTGCCCTGAGCTTCATCAGAAGTGGCAAGATCTCAGGGTGGATGCAGATCATAGAATGGTTTGGGTTGGAAAGGACCTTAAGATCATCCAGTTCCAACCCCCTGCCACAGGCAGGGACACCTCACACTAAACCATGTCACCCAAGGCTTTGTCCAACCTGGCCTTGAACACTGCCAGGGATGGAGCATTCACAACTTCCTTGGGCAACCCATTCCAGTGCCTCACCACCCTTACAGTAAAGAACTTCTTCTGTATATAACCTGAACTCCCCCCGTTTCAGTTTGAACCCATCACCTCTTGTCCTGTTGCTGCAGTCCCTGGTGAAGAGCCCCTCTCCAGCATCCTTGAAGCCCCCTTCAGACACTGGAAAGATCTCTAACATTTTAGAAAGAGAGGGTAAATACGAATTAAACTCAGCTTTTCACAGTACAAACAAGGCACTTCTGAAGAATGGAGAGGGTGAAACCCTTGATTACTTCCAGAGAGTGACTTTTCTGACCATGGTGCTTTAGATGGCACTTTTGAAGGTTATGGTTGAAGGGGCTCATCCAGCAAAGCCTTCAGTTGAGCAAAAACATACCCACATGTACAACCCAAGGACAAGAGAAAGCAAGGACAAAACTTCAGGCAACCGCTGCGAACACCCATGGGGCTGCTGCCTTGCTTGGGAAGTCTCCCCATGCCTCTACCTTCTGCAACAGCATCCCAAACTGATTTACTAGCAGTATCATTCATAGGAGCATCCAGGTTCAATAAACAGCAAGGCATATCTTACCCCAAGGTCAAGAGCAATCTAGAACTGTGATTCACATCCACCCAACCAGGCAATAGGAGTGAACAGCACCACTTGCATCTTCACAGACCTGCTCCCAACAGTGAACTGCCTGTGAATAATCTATGGAGAACTCTGTAGAGGAAGCAACTGAGGATAACACCAAGTTCAAAGTGGGCTTAAAATAAAACCCTGCTAATTCACACTTGGGAAGCATTCCTCCCCATGTACCTCTTCCAGGAATAACCCACTGGCAATATCAAGTTTACAAGTGCACACAGGTTAATCCTAGTTGATCGCTAACAGCATCATCCTTCTCCCAGTACCCCAGCAAGGTGCAAGCATGTACCATGCCTGGTCCAGGTTTGCTTCTGAAAGCAACAACTAGGAAGACAAACCAAAGGCCTCTCTAAAGGCGAGCAAGTAAGGTTTTACATGCTACATAGATGTCTGACACCGTGTGCAATCAGAAGGAGTGATGCAAATACTCATATGGGTAAATACAAGGAAAAGCTAAGGTTTACATTTCATGGACAGCAAGAGAAAACATTGTGGCTTCTTTGCACAATATGAGAACACCTGGGGGGGCTGAGAGGAATATCTGCTTGCAGTAAACCTCCACTACCTGCCCTCGAGGTTATCTGCATACTCAACAAGAGGAACAAGCCTTTAGTAATAGGAACTTAAACATGAAGATATTATAACTAAAGCATTATATACCCTGCCACCAAACCCACTTCCCTTTTGAGAGACATCCCTGGGCTGAGCATCAGTGCTCTCAAAAACCCCACAAATCTGAGGCAACTCAAAGGGAATCTCTGCTTCCCCGTCCTCCCCAAGCACAAAGAGGATGCTCTTTAAATCGAGTGACAATCTACAGTTCACAAAGGACAGAACAACTGAAGTTTGAGGACAGAAAGGACAAAATATGGTGAAAAATCATAAGCAAAGTCTGAATTTGGCTATTTCCAACAGCATCCACCCTCCTTCTTCAGCAGCTCTGTCCTTAGCTGCGTTCTCTTAGCATAACATCCTGTTGAAAACTAACAGTGAGTTTCTCCAGCCTAAATATAGTGGTGATATTTTTGTTCTGCTAATTGATCAAAAAGGGAAAAAAGGGGGAAAAAAAAAGTTAACTTTTGCTCTACCAGAGCAACAGCTTCTTGGCATGGAATGACGTTATTTAAAACCAGTGCAGAGGCTTTAAGCCAGCAAGTCTGCCACAGAAGGAGCTCTCTGCAGGCCCCTTCTATGGCCTGCAAAGCTGATAATTAGTTTCTAAGAAATAAATGTGACTTGTAGCTTGCAATCTACCTTTTAAACAGCAGGTTCTATATTCTTTCCCATGCAGCCCTGCTGACCTTCACACCTGTAGTAGTCCCTTCATTAAATAGCCTTATTAGACTTGTTGCTGAGATTTACCACGTGGACAGCATGTCCAAGATGGTAACTCCAAATAAAGGAAGGACAAGGCTTCAGGTAGGACATATCTCAAAAGAATCTGATGCTTCTACTTTATATTTTCATGCATTGACTCTCCAAACAGGCCAGACTTAGAATCATAGACTCATAGCATCAACCAGGTTGGAGAAGACCTTTAAGATCATCAAGTCCAACCCTTACCCCAGCACTGCCAAGGCCACCACTAACCCATGTCACTAAGGTCCTCACCTACACGGGTTTTGAACACTTCCATGGATGGTGATTCCACCCCTTCCATGAGCAGCCTGTTCCAGTGCCTAACCACCCTCTCAATGAAGGAATTGCTCCCAATATCTATTATGTCCCACTCTAAAAGCAACTACAGCTCTTTGGCAGGGCAAAGCAAACTCCTCTAGATATAGTTATTTCTCATTCAATTTAGGAACAGAGTCGGAGTCGTTCACAACTTTGTAATTCTCTGAAGCTTTTAGATCTTGAGGGAAAAGGAGTGATTTTAGTGCACATCTTCAAACAAAGCACATTTCAGTGCTTCACAGGGACATTTTGATGCATCGGTAGATGTCACGCCTTTGCAATCTGCAGTAAGCGTGTGTTCTGGGAATCAACACATCATCACTGCTTCTAGAAGCAGCAGAAATGGACCAAAAATGGAATAGACGTTGATATCTTTTGGCCTAGGAAAGAAGGCAGATTGCTTCCTGGGAACACGTTTGGAGTCCAACTCCCCAACCTAGCTCCAAGCAGTGGCACAGAGTTATTTACAGGCAACACGGACCTATACCAAAATTTACTGAGTGCATTAGATGCTTTCCACTTCGTCTCAAATCACTTCAGCTCAGTGTTTTTCAGCCCATGCCTACTGACTACTTTGTCCTTTACTGAAGACACCATGAACCAAGGCTGGAGAGAGCCTTGGGTGACGTGATTTAGTGCAAGGTGTCCCTGTCCATGGCAGGGGTGTTGGAACTGGATGACCTTAAGGTCCTTTCCAACCCAAAACATTCTATGATTCTATGACACAAGACTTTCTGCCCAGCAATCTAAAGTGCAAAGTCAACTAGAAGTCCAAAGGACGTTCATGGAGCTCCTCTAGATCACATGAAGTCCAATCAGAGAAGAGGGGGCATAAGAGAAGAGTGGACATAATCTAGTAAATCCTCTCTAGTTGCAACATTAGGACTCAGGCAGTTCATAGAATCAGAATGGTTTGGGTTAGCAAGGAGCTCAAGATCATCCACTTCCAACCCACTGCCACGGGTAGGGACACCTCACACTAGAACATGTCACCCAAGGCTCTGTCCAACCTGGCCTTGAACACTGCCAGGGATGGAGCATTCACCACTTCTTTGAGTACCCTGTGCCAGTGTCTCAGCACCCTCACAGTAAAGAACTTCTTCCTTATCTCCAACCTGAACTTCCCCTGTTTCACCTTGAACCCATCACCCCTTGTCCTATCCCTACAGTCCCTGATGAAGAGTTCCTCTCCAGCATCCTTGTAGCCCCCTTCAGATATATGAAGGGAGTTTGTAGAGAACAACAAGAAAAGCCCAACGTGCAAGTCGGGTACCAGCTGATATGACAGGAGGCCTCTCCTCAAGCATCTCAGAAGTGGTTTGCAAGTGCACAAGGGAAAAGGGGGAGAAGTCCATAATTGCAAAATGAAGTTAAGAAATCAGCACCTTTTCCACAGCCAGAACCACTTGCAAACAACAGAAATCCTGGCTACAGAGAAACCTGAAGACTCAGCCTCTATATGATAAAGGAGAATAACACTGACCTACTTTCAGCACACTTGCAAAGCTGCTGGAGATGCTACAATGAAAAGCACTAAACTTAAAGCAATACTGCCCAAGATATACAGGAATAAGGTTATCACTGAAATGCAGCAATGCATTTTCTACAGTGAAGGTAGCAGATAAGAGATCAAATAATACAGAGAGCAAGACAACTTCTTTTTTGGAAGATATGGCTTTAAAAAGCATCCAGGACACACTCTTGCAATTGGTGCCCCAGATCTTTAATAATCACAGAAAGCAAAATTAACTTTGCTCCATGGTAAGGAAGAACCCTATGAGATAACCTGCACGGAGCTCAATTTATTAGCTTAAAATATGGTGATGAGTTGATCCAGCCAGGAGTCACATCTATATGGGAAGAAGGGATTAATCAGGCCTTGTGTGATTCAAAGGAAGACCTCTGCAGTAAAGTGATGCATAAAGAGCAGAAAGTTCTTCAGCACAGAGAAAAAAGAGGTTCTGGACACTGTATTTAGCTTTGCTAGGGGAAAGCAAAACTGGGCTGTCAAGTTCTTTAGCAATGACATAGCTTCGTCCTTGCACTCCTACAACCACAAAAGTGAAGCTCAAACCTCAACCAAGATGTACATCAAAATTACTGTTTTTACAGAAACAGGCTGAATTTGCCTTTACCACTTAGAAAGCCAAGCTTACAAATCTTCTGCAACGGGTTAAAACTTAAACAGGGGAAGTTTAGATTGGATATAAGGAGGAAATTATTTACTGTGAGGATGGAGAGGCACTGGAATGGGTTGCCCAGGGAAGTTCTGAATGCTCCATCCCTGATGGTATTCGAGGCCAGGCTGGACAGAGTCTTGGGTGACATGGTTTAGTGTGAGGTGTCCCCGCCCATGGCAGGGGGGTTGGAATTGAATGATTTTAAGGTCCTTTCCAACCCAAACCATTCTGTGATTCTATGATTTATTCCCCATATTCCCATCAAATGAAAAGGCATTATTTCCTCAAGATGGAAAGACAAAGGCAATCTTCACAAGAAGGGGCCTTTGCTAAGCAGAACCTGAGTGCGACATAGCGTGTCCATCAGGGAAGACCTGAGAGCATGAAAAGCAACCATCAGCTCTTGCTTCGAAGATCTATGTTGTACCACTCAGCAGTTGATCCTTCCATTTTGGCCATAAGACCACCAACTGCACACCACCTTAGCTCCCCACAGAAGTCCTATTCAGACATAAAATGGGTACCAAGAAACACCCTTACACGCCCATCTTACCTGTAGGTGGACCATCCTTCAGCATAAAGACACTTGCTTTTAAAAAGAGTTGAGAGATTAGCAAACCCTTGGGAAGAGGTTATCAGAGCACCTATTGATGCTCACCCAGGCTGTGCCAATAGGAAAGAGAATAAACATTCACCAGCTCATTTGCAGACCCATCTATTTGCCTGGCAGGGGTGAGGACATGCTACCCACAGGCAGAGAAACCTTCCCCTACACCAGGTTGCTCCAAGCCCCATCCAACCTGGCCTTGAACACCGCGAGGAATGGGGCATCTACCACCACCTCTCTGTTTCAGTGCCTCACCATCCTCAGAGTAAAGAATTTCATCGTTCCATTTAGACTGAATCTCCCTCTTTTAGATCAAAACCATTAGCCCTTGTCCTTTCACTACAGCTCCTATTGAAAGTCTGTCCCCACCTTTCTTACAAACCCCTTTTAAGTACTGAAAGGCTCCAAGAAGGTCTCCCCAGAGAGAGGACAATTCAACCTCTTAAACAAGCAAGTGAATAGCAGCAATTAACTATTTAGAAGCCATCAATAAATGGGAGCACACCCTGCAGCCCAGCAGCACATAGAGGCTTAAGCTGTACTACGGGGAACACACAGAATCACAGAATGGTTTGGGTTAGCAAGGACCTTAAGATCATCCAGTTTCAACCCCCTGCCAGGGGCATCAAGACGTTGTGAGCCCAACAGACTCATTGGCAATAGCCAATTCTATGCGATCCTATGAGCACCTGCACCTAGAGGTGATTCCCCAAGCATGGGCTCATCCATCCCAGACATCAGTGGCCCTAGGGGTGTTTTCCCATCCTCTGCACTGTTTGTTTTGCAATAACTCAAGCTATGGTGCTTCCAGGGCTTCTCCTCAGAGAGTATTTCCCACCTTCGGGGATGTCGCTCTGGAAGCATTTTTCTTCCCAAACTAATCTTTGGAAGAATCTGACAGCAACAAAAATGTAATAAACCAACCAGTCGGATTATAGATATATTACAGGTTTATATATATTACAGTTGGAGAAAGATGAAAGGCTATATTGTTAAGAGAGAGAATTCCAACAGCTTCCACAATGTAGCCTCTGCATACACAGAGGAAGAAAGGGAACTGAAGCAGCTTATACTTTGTCTTATAAGTCCCCTAAAATAACCCAGCTTCTGATCCTCAGCTCACATCAGGAGAATGACACTGAAAAGCCTAATAAAGACCTGCCAAATATCTCACTGGGACAAAAATACCTGTGCATTCATACCAGCTCTTGCTAATACATTCTGTGAAGCAATATGAGGAATGGAAAGCAGGACTACCTGCTTAAAACTCAAATATTCAAGAGCAGAAGGAAGCATACACAGAGCTATCAAGGTCTTTGTCATTTTGAATACCAACCACTGCAATCAGACTTCAATCATTGAGTCACAGAATGGTTTGGGTTGGAAAGGACCTTAAGATCATCCAGTTCCAACACCCCTGCCATGGGTAGGACACTTCACACTAGACCATGGCACCCAAGGCTCTGTCCAATCTGGCCTTGAACACCGTCAGGGATGGAGCTTTCACAGCTTCCCTGGGCAACCCATTCCAGGGCCTCACCACTGTCAGAGTAAAGAACTTCTTCTTATGTCCAATCTAAACTTCCCTGTTTCAGCTTGAATCCATCACCCCTTGTCCTATCACTCCAGTCCCTGATGAAGAGTCCCTCTCCACATCCTTGCAGCCCCCTTCACACACTGGAAGCTGCTCTGAGGTCTCCATGCAGCTTCTCTTCTCCAGGCTGAACAGCCCCAATGTTCTCAGCCTGTCTCCATACAGGAGGTGCTCCAGCCCCTGATCATCCTCGTGGCCTCCTCTGGACTTGCTCCAACAGCTCCATGTCTTTCTTATGTTGAGGACACCAGAACTGCACACAGTGCTGCAAGTGGGGTCTCACCAGAGCAGAGCAGCAGGAGCAATGAGCAGTAACTGTGCAGCTACAGTACCACACAAATACTCTTAATTTCATCAATATTAGAAGACATTAAAAGAAGACTACTGTGTCTCAAGGAGAACAAAATAAAAGCAAAACTTCAGCTACCAGGCTTGGTTGCAGGAAGATTAATCGTAGCTTTTATAATAACAACAATAATTTATTCCACCGACGCACTGGACAGCAGATGATTAAAGATGAGCAAAGGTCTCCACGTGTTTGGATTTACATCAGACCATTCAATCCATTCTGTTACAGAAGAGGCAATTAATCATTGCTGGAGGAGGAAGAAAGCTTAAGAAAACCTTGTGGTTTCCAGTCTCAGAAGTGAGCTCTAACACCTTTAGGAGAGCAGTTCATCTCCACAGGAGCCGAGATGCCTTGAAAAGCTGGTAACTTGGAAGATGTTAGCTTGTTATTTTACAGAAACTGCTACAGCCTTTCATGTTAAGGAATAAAGCAAGCAAACGACCCACCACAAGGAACTTCCTAGATCTACAGATTCAAATGCAATCAGAATTCACCAAAAAGATCAATGGGACACATCCAAAGAGAGTGCTAAACAGGATTCGATTGGAAAAGTCTTGGAGAAAGAGGATGAATGCTGCTGCAGTTCCCAGATCACCCTACAGAATCAGTACAGTTTGGGTTGGAAAGGACCTTAAGGTCATACAACTCCAATGCCCTGCCATGGGAGGGATGCCCATGTTCTTGTGCCTCAGCACCCTCACAGTAAAGAACCTCTTCCTGAAGACATCTCTTTTTGCATTGATAACCCATTTTCTGACTGCTGCCTCATCACCCCAGCAGCCACATTTTTACCCCGCTTCCAATCTTACTTTGAGATCTGAAACTCCCAGGGTGGGAATAACTGTTCAAGAAATAAATCTCTTTAATAGCTTAAGGGAAGAACTGAAAGAAAAGATAATTTCACAGTTACCATCAGAGGAGTTCTGGAGAACAGCAGTTTCCTACTGAACATTGGGTAAATCTCTGCAGATTCACTTCGTGAGTTAGGAACACCCTGAGATTCACACCTAAAATAAGACAAAGTTAGAGTCACAGAATAACTTAGATTGGAAGTGACCTCTTGAAGTCTCTGTGTGTCTCCTCCTCAAAGTAACTCCAGTTAGAGCTGCTCAGGCCTTATCCACTGAAGTTCCAAGTATCTCCAAGAATGGAGATCTCAAAACCCCTCCAGGTCCCTGCTTGTGTCTTCAAAAACAATGGTAAGATGCAGACAAAAATGAGGTCTCCCCTCTGATATCTCCTCTTCAGGCTGCACAAACACAGTTCCCAACATCCCTGCTCGTATGTCCTGGGCTCCAACCCTTAGACACCCTGGTGCTCTGCCCTGGAGGTGCTTCAACATACCAATGTCCTTATTGCACTGGGAAGCCCAAAACTGGACCCTGTGTCCAAATGCAGCCTCGGATGTATCAGACAGAGGGGAAGGACCATTTCTATGACCTGCTGACTATGCTTTCATTAACATGGGCTGTGGCTGACCTTCTCTGGCACAATGACACGCTGCTGACTCATGTTCAGATTGGTATTTAGGTCCTTCACTGAGTTTGGGCTTAAAATTCACTGATTTGGACTTCTAAGTGAAAGATGACCTTCCAGTAAACCAACTGGAGGTTAAAGCACAGCCTCGGTGTCTTCTTGCTGATGGGGCTCACTTCAGTTCCAAGTCCTCCTGTACATCACCCTTTGTCATCAGTCAGTTCTCCAATACCCTCTCAATAGAACTCACTTTCCCCAGGGTTTACAGATCATGGAGTTAATATTTGGTCTTATTATGTGGGGGGAAATAAGAAGGTCCTGAAAAGTTCTGAATACAGAATAGACTAGTTCAGCTTAGAAATTCAACAATATCCACACTTTTCTTTTCCTGAATCCAGAACGCTACAAATATAAAGGCTCTCAGAAACCCTATTAAATTAAAAATTATAGTATGAAAGAACTTGCATCGAATTAAAGCTTTAAGGGAAAGATGACTCACAGCTTTAAGAATGCCTGTTTCAGTTCACTTTACTCACAGCCATGAATACGCTTTCGCAGTCCATCATGAAGATGATGGAGATCCAGGAAAGATGAAAGAAGAGCAGTGGGATGGGAAAGAAAAGCTAACAAAATGAGAGCACAAACTAAAGGATATGAAGACAGGCAGAGAAAGTTGGGGCTGTTCAGCCTGGAGAAGAGAAGCTGCGTGGAGACCTCAGAGCAGCTTCCAGTGCCTGAAGGGGGCTACAAGGATGCTGGAGAGGCACTCTTCATTAGGGACTGGAGTGATAGGACAAGGGGTGATGGGTTCAAACTGAAACAGGGGAAGTTCAGGTTAGATATAAGGAAGAAGTTCTTTACTGTGAGGGTGGTGAGGCACTGGCACAGGGTGCCCAGAGAAGCTGTGGCTGCCCCATCCTTGGCAGTGTTCAAGGCCAGGTTGGACAGGGCTTGGAGCAACCTGCTCTAGTGTGAGGTGTCCCTGCCCATGGCAGGGGGTTGAAACTGGATGATCTTAAGGTCTTTTCCAACCAAAACCATTCTATGATTCTATATATGTAGAAAGCTTTCACAAATGTATTGCTTGAAAAAGAACACAGAATCCATCTCCCATTCTGCAATGTAATATCCTTGTTCTCCATTTTTGACTGCCAACCAACTACTTCCGTTGGTATCCCTAAAAAAAGCAGTACATGATCACAAAAGGGTAGGAAAAGGCCATATAATTCACATGTGCACTCAGACCTTCCAAGGGAAGGGGGATCTCCTTCCCAAGCATTGTTATTTGATGATGTATTTGAAAACATCTTAAAGAATAAAATGCAACCAAACAAGAACTAACGATCACTGCGCAAAAGCTGCTGCGAGTGGAACACCAAGTTAAGCAGGAGATTGATTTTCTGTCACCTTTTACACAGAGAAGAATATTCCAAAGAGGAAGTTTGACAGACGAAATAAATGCGTGTTGGTTTGACTCTTCCACCCCCCATCAAACGCTCGTGATCTATGGAGCAGAAGCGAGATAGTGAGAAAAGAAGAGAGGAAAAATAGAACCACAAAGCATAGCATTAGTCCCCAGTATGAAATTCTGTCCTAATAAGGATCTGAGCAATAAAGGAGCCATATAAATATAAAGCAGAAATAAAAGTCTTTATATTAGATAAAGAGATAGCAAAGCAATGAAATATATTCCTTTTCCCCAAGCACTTAGAGGGCAGGAAACACAGCTCAAAAGGTCTCAGCTTAGCTCTTCTTAACATCACTTCATAGAAAAAGCCTATTGGGAGCCAGGTCGCTTGTCTATGAACTGATACCATCAGTACTTGACAGTCCTGTAGGAATTCCAGGAGTAGAAAAACCCAAACGAGCTCATTTTGGCTCTACCATTCAGCAACACACCAGAAGACATTCTAGAAACCCAGATGAAGATCCACTCCCATCCGAAAGCGATGCTTGTCAGTACACCTACACACTGCTGCAACAGAGATCAGGAACTAGACGATGCTGACAGTGTCAAAGCATGACCTTCAGTCGTCCTCTCTGTACAAGGACCAAGTGTTGAAAGGATCCAAGAGGGTACAAGCAAAGACATGGGGTTGGCCAATTCATTTAGCAACCAAAAAGCATTCCCCAGTCCTATCTGGGTTGACACAGGAAGAATGAGGCTGTGGAGCACTGAAAAGCTCTATCATGGAAAGAAAGGGTACCCAACACAAGAGTAACAGACATTCTGCTCATAAACTTGCCCAGAGATCATATATGTATGTACTTCAGGCTTCACCTGAAGGCCTTTATGACTTTAGATGGCATTTTCCCCCTTTATCTTCATGGGATCTGCATTATATCCCATGTTTTGGGGCCGAAAGCTTCAGTGCAGGATTTATTTCACAGCTATTACAAGGTACATTACACTAATTACAATGCACATTACAGCCCGGTATGCAGTGTGCTGTGATAAATAATATAGCGCTATGGTCTATTGGAAACACTGCCATACATCTCTGGACACTGTTGCATGTTGGACCATTTCATAAAGGAGCATTTCTGTAGTACAAGTATGGCTACAGGGATTAATTTATTACCATTTTCAGCACATTGACACTGTTGTAAATGCTGTAGCTGTGGGGAGGGGAAGCAACAGTGGGATTGCCTTCAGGGCTGTAGCATCAGTGGTATTTTCCCTTCAGTAACATACCAATTGCTCTTCATTTTCCACATACACATTTGCCATGTCATGCCCACTGTGAAGTCAGGGAAAGGTTTCCAGCTTTCAGGCTTGTCACATCTGAGAAGCTGGGCTGGAGGGAAGGTAGCAGGTTTGCAGTGTTGAAGACTTGGTGGTGCTAGGAGCATTCTTTCCAAACGAACGCATAAAGCTCCATTGCAGAGGGAAATCTTCTCATTCAATCACCTGCTTCTGAAGTTCTCACATTATTCATCAACAGGGAGGAAATCACCACAAAATATTGCTGCAGAAAAGCAGGAGAGGTCAGATGCTCAATGGTGCACGGACACATTATATGTGCCACCATGAACCTGATGTTTTCCCTGCATGGGAGAGCACTACTCAGACACACTCAGGCTCCATCTAGAGCAACTGGGATAGGTTTATAGGCTCTGCCTTTCTTTGTGATAGAAGAACCAGAGTTGGAGCATCACCCAAGAGCCGAAGTCTCGCTCAACTGGAGCAAGATATGTGGGTCCTGTATTTAGTACCAGAATTAGATACCCAAACTTAATGTACTGGTCCAAGTTTGCTGCTGACTTAGAAGCACACAGTATCTATCAAGCCGTTTGGCCTTCAGCTCGTCCATTCAAAAAACATTAAAAAAAGTTGTGTATGGGATAGAAAAATGCTCCCCTTCACATGTTAGCCCTCACAGATGGTATTTCAAGTCAGTTCCCCTTCCTGTAGAATCACAGAATGGTTTGGGTTGGAAAGGACCTTAAGATCATCCAGTTCCAACCCCCTGCCACGGGCAGGGACACCTCACACTAGACCACGTCACCCAAGGCTCTGTCCAACTTGGCCTTGAACACTGCCAGGGATGGAGCATTTACCTTTCTCAACCCTTCACATCGATCACTGGCACAGGAATCTGCCATCCACGTCTGCATTGAGACTCTTCTCCTCTGGCCAAGCGCTGTCCTACAGACCACACAGTGATTCCCAAACTGCTTTTGACAGGTAAATGATGTTAGCACAGGTTTAGCAAGATGCTGCTGAGTTTGCATGGCCAACCCTGCTGGCAGGACAGCTCTGCTGCTCACCATACAGCATGGAGCCAGCAAAATGTCACCAGTTACAAACGTGTCCTGGACACAAAGAACAAGTCAGAAGGTGTCAGCAACTCTTCTTCAGCCCTGCCTTACACAGAGTGAATTGGATTTGAAAGCAGAACAAAGGAAGCTCTCAGAAAAGCCACCAGCAAAAGAAACAGCTTTAATGTCATGTAAATGGAAGGTAACAGGAAAGGAGAGGAGAAGGTGTTTTGAAATGGGACCAGAAAACCTTGTAGTGACACGGAGCCCCAGCTCAGCAGGGACATAACAGCACATAAAGGAGATCAAGCAGAATGAGATAGCTGCTTAAAACGTCACGGAACTGTGATTATGGCTTAGATCCTATGCAGTTATGGCCTGGAAATAAAGGGCAATAAAGGACATCTCCATGTTCCAAACTGTTGAGGGATACCTCAAGAGAGCTCTATAGCCTTTGGCAGGTCCAGACAAGGGGATGTTGATTAGCGCACACTGGAGATGTGGTAGGAAATCAGGCCACTCCTCACACACACCACACATGACCACTAAAAACCCCTCAATCCCAATGGAGACCTGTTCATGAACTAAGAAAGAGCAGGATCCTCTGAAGTTGTCTTATGCAGGTTCTGTAGATGGAGGAGACAACAAGAACCAGCTCCCACAGCCTGGTGGGATGGGACTTCATAGCATAACATGACCAAATACGAACAGCATCACGTACAGATCTGTTCTTCAGACAGGCTATACAGGTTCATAAGACTGTTTTCGTGATGCGCTTTTACTGGAAAATCATTCTTTGCATTGTGACTGTAGTCAGGGTCAAGATTTCCACTATACTGAATTCAAGGGAGAAGGTGAATGTCAGCAGCACAAGGTCCAGGCAAGCACACCAGCCAACATACAATAGCCAGATAGCTCAGGAAGAACAAAAGCCAACATGCTTTAGCTATGTTGGTGCTCCATTCCCATCACTTAGGTTCTCCATGGCATTTCAGAGCTCAGCCATGCCTTAAATTGCTATTAAACATCAATACTTCAGAAGGTGTCCTGCAGCTAAGAGTACAGCTGCATAGCATGCTATAGCAGCGGGTCTTAGCTTGGCCAAAGACCTAAAGTCATAGAATCACAGAATGGTTTGGGTTGGAAAGAACCTTAAGATCATCCAGTTCCAACCCCCTGCCACAGGCTGAGACACCTTCCACTAGAGCAGGTTGCTCCAAGCCCCATCCAACCTGGCCTTGAACACTGCCAGGGATGGGGCAGCCACAGCTTCTCTGGGCACCCTGTGCCACTGCCTCACCACCATCACAGGGAAGAACTTCTGCCTAAGATCTAACCTAAATCTCCCCTGCTTAAGTCCTTCAGAGAAGTCTCAAATAGGGCTCCAGCATCCTCCTAACAGCCAGAGCAAAGTCCAACCATGAAAACCCATCTGATATCCCGAAATAGTGCTGCTATGGGTGCTCCCATATGCAAAGGGTCAGCAAACCACCATACCCCAACTCAAAACAAACAGCAAAGCACAGATTACACCAATGTGAGATGACAGACATTAACACAGGCACTTCCACCAGCATCCCCAGGTCCAAACCACACAGGCCACAGCAGTACTATAGATGCTCCAAAGCAGGCTTGCACACAATCACAGCAGTCCCAAAACAGCTTTTGGGCACTGAATCTTAGAATCACAGTTTCCAGCTTCTCTTTCCCAGACACCCCAGGGGCCCATGTATTACTATGGGTAAACAGCCAAGAAAAACAAGGCGAGTGCCCAGACATCCCTACTGAGCACACAGGGAAGACTGGACAATGGTTAGAGCCTTACAAACCAGAAAGTTATTATGAAAGAGAGAAATCCACAGCCTTAAACCTCCCATAGGAGTCGAGTTCTTTCCTCCTCTGTATAAATCTCTGCTGTGTCCAACTGCAAGGCAGTGGCCAAAATGTGATATGCAATGCAGTCAGAAAGTCAGAGAGACAATAAGACACCACTGTGTCTGTGTCTAAAGGGAACTATAAAAGGTGGATGGTCCTTCCTGGCTCATGCAGGCAATGAGCAATGCCTGAGTATCCAACTGCGGGTGGTCCAGCTCAGAGCATCTCCCTCAGCACCTCCAACCACCTCACTCAATGCATTCTTCCTCAGCTGTTGAAGATAAAACACATCCAACACAAGGCCAAGAGACACCAGGTTCAACACATTGCAGAGGATGAGTAGAATGCAACTCGCAGAGCAGGCACTGCTGCTAGCCAAGAGCAAAGGAGATCATAAAATAGCACTTTGCCATAGACATGCAGGCAGAACAGCTGCCCTCATCCACCACCGCCAAGAGCTGCTTCGCTCACACTGAGTGCAAGGCTGGCAAGGAGCTGGAGTGTTTAAAAGCTGATTAAAAGTTCTGTGTAGTTTTAATGCACCTCATCAGACTACGCAGAGCGAATGGCTGATGTAAGGGCTGTGTTTCCAGGCAAGGAAAGAACCAGCAAATCTCCCCACATCCAACCAGCAACAGACCCATGTCCATCGCAAACATGGAAGAGATCAAGCAGACCAAGACATCTTTCCAACAACAGATCTCTTCAATGCTTCAACAGCGTGGCAGTAGTAAAAACACATTTAAGCACCAGTAGATGAATATGCACCTGGAGAATTAACACACTATTAACAATCATAACAGTTATCTTCCATGAGCTGAGCTAATCCAACAAGAAGAGAGCGAAGATCTGGTTGAGTAGATGCAACCACAAAGGCATAACTTGAAATAGCTCTGATTTAATCACAACAGGGGGATATAAGGAGAAAGTTTTTTACTGTAAGGGTGGTGAGGCACTGCAATGGGTTGCCCAAGGAAGTGGTGAATGCTCCATCCCCGGCGGTGTTCAAGGCCAGGTTGGACAGAGCCTGGGGTGACATGGTCTAGTGTGAGGTGTCCCTGCCCATGGCAGGGGGGTCGGAACTGGATGATCTTAAGGTCCGTTCCAACCTGAACCATTCTGTGATTCTACAATTCTATAACCCTGTAGTGGTTTAAGCCCAGCCAGCAACCCAGAACCACACAGCCGCTCGCTCACTCCCCACCCTTCCTCCCCCCAGCTCCCAGAGGGATGGGAAGGAGAATTGAAAGAATGTAGCTCCTACTACATTCTGTTGAGATCAGAACAGTCCAGTAACTAAGGTATAACCTTAGGTAACAAACCACTACTGCTACCACCAATAATAAGAATGATAAGGGAAATAACAAGGGGAGAGAGTACAACCGCTCACCACCCACCAACCGATACCCAACCCGAGCAGTGAACCAGCCCTTCCAGGTAACTGCCCTCAGTTTACATAGTAGGCATGATGTGCTGTGGTATGGAATACCTCTTGGTCAGTTTGGGTCAGGTGTCCTGTCTCTGCTTCTTCCCGGCTTCCCCTCCTCCCTGGCAGAGCATGAGACTCACAAAGTCCTTGGGCAGAGTAAACATCACTGAGCAGCCACTAAAACCATCGGTGTTATCAGCGCTGTTCCTAGCCTGAAAGTCGAAACCACAGCACTGCACCAGCTACTAAGAAGGAGAAAAATGACTGCTACTGCTGAACCCAGGACAAACCCCAATTAACAAGATATCCAAGATGCTGGCTGAGGACATGCAAGGAAATGAGGCTTTGCTAACAAGTTTAAAAACTGACTCTTCCTCAGCGACTGTAGTGATAGGACAAGGGGTGATGGGTTCAAACTGAAACAGGGGAAGTTCAGGTTAGATATAAGGAAGAAGTTTGTTACTGCGAAGGTGCTGATGCACTGGCACAGGGTGCCCAGAGAAGCTGTGGCTGCCCCATCCCTGGCAGTGTTCAAGGCCAGGTTGGACACAAAGGCTTGGAGCAAGCTGCTCTAGTGGAAGGTGTCCCTGCCCATGGCAGGGGATTGGAACTGGATGAGCTTTAAGGTCCCTTCCAACCCAAACCATTCTATGATCCTAAGCTTAAAAATTCACTAACAGCAAGAACCACCATGACGGTGCCAAACTCTTGCCAACTGAAAAACAAGAGAGTGAATACTCTCTAAACCTCCTAAGACTCTTTTCCCAGCTCTCTCAAACATTCACTTATGTCTTTTCATAGCAGACAAACCCTCCTTGCTTTCCATTTGAGCAGTGGGATTGAAAAACTCATGCAACTATGTGCGCTTAGAAAAAAAGCAGACCTACAACTTACCCCTCTGCTCAGGAATCAGATCAAGTGCCACCAGTAAAGCTATTACATTTTCTAAAGGTTTGCTGGACACACATATGTAATACATTCAAATAAAGGTGTGATTTCATTAAGTCAACACATCTGGAGTTTTTAGACAAGCACAGGGTTGTACTTTATAGCAAAGCTCCGTGTTTCTTCAGAACATCAGCAGCAGAAAACAGGACAAAAACATCTACAGAAGAATCTGATCATAAAAGGCAGAAAAGCCAAGGTCAGTTTTATCCAGGTGGTGACCCTTCAAAAGCTGGGATTTTGTTTGATTTGTGTTCATTAGAGGAGATGCTACTACAGAAAAGAGGGGAGAATTCTAGGTGGGTTCATTGAATACATCTCTGCCATCACTTTTCCTTGGCTAACATTAGATACTTACACACCCCATCACAGCACTGCCAAATCTGACTTAACAAGATGGGACAGAGTCAGAAAGCTCTTTGCTGTCAAGAACAGTTATGACATTACAGAAAGTCCATCAGCTTTTAGCCCTGTAAATAGTAACTTTCAAAAGCAATCCCAAATCACAGAGATTTTAGGGAAAAACTGTTTATTCATGAGCCAGCTCCTCTGATTCCTACCCAGCCTTTTTCCTCCACTTGTTCTCTTAGAATTAGATTACAAAATAAAGCTACTATAGTGCAAATAACCCACCAACCTATAGATTTCCCCCACCCCCATTTCACCCTATGTAATTACCTGCTAATTTAAACAGTGAACTCCTATGGTTTGCTTTTAATTATGGCTACCCTCTATTAGTAAAGATCATCGAATTTTAAGATCATCATAGAATCATAGAATGGTTTGGGTTGGAAAAGACTTTAAGATCACCCAGTTCCAACACCCCTGCCATGGGCAGGGACACTCACAGTAGACCATGGCACCCAAGGCTCTGTCCAACCTGGCCTTGAACACTGCCAGGGATGGAGCATTCACCACTTCTTTGGGTAACTTGTGCCAGTGCAAGCTCCTGTATTATAACTTAGACCACTTGCATCATTGCATGGGTGCAACACATGGCAAATGCTTCTGGAGCTGCAACCTTGTTTTCCCTATTAACAGGCAAAGTAGGCATTTTACAGACCGAGGAAAGCATTAACACATCTGTATCCCCTCATGTCCAAAACACTGTCCTTTTTCTGTGTTATCATTGTTGCTCTATTGCAACTGGAAGAAAAAAACATATTTAACACATGGTTTTCCTGGTCCAATTTGAAGAGCAGGGAAAGAATGGAACGAACACCCTAACAATGTCCCCAGCTGACACCGTGAGGGTATGGAGTTATTTAAAAACACCCTGATACACCCAATTTACTAATCCCTACAGAAATCAATATCCTCAGCACAGGCTGTTGTTTGCCAAGGGAGATCTTGCACTCGCTTTAGTTAACTGAGCTTAGGTCGATACACCACGTTCTATATCCTATCATAAAAATGCCTCCAGCGTGACAATAGGCTTGTTCCAAGCACAGGGGAAGGAACAGACGGCTTAATGCCAGGGGTAAAAGCTTAATGGGAAAACACAGATATTGTAAATTACTTTTTAATCACTTCTAGGTATTTTTCCCCCGACGTTATAACTACATCCTGAACACCCGCACCTTGTTGAGGAGCGGCAACACTGGCGGGCACAGGCACTGTTCAGCATTTGGCAAAGATGTCTGGATCCCAATGAGGGCTCCAGGGTAAGAGCCACACAGAGCAGCACTGAGGTTGAGCCCTCTCTGTTTGCAGGTTTGCTTCGTTTCTTTCTGCATTACTGCTCTTTTGTTCCTTCACAGAAATGAAGGATTTCTGTCTTCTGCTGCCCAGCTGCTGTCTTAAACCAGAGAACAGTTCTTTCTGACTCACAGTATACTTCTACCTTGTAAGATTCCAACATAACATACTTCCCAACTGGCCAGCTTGAGCCAGAGCAAATCACAGAATGGTTTGGGTTGGAAAGGACCTTAAGATCACCCAGTTCCAACCCCCTGCCATGGGCAGGGACATCTCACACTAGGCCATGTCACCCAAGGCTCTGTCCAACCTGGCTTTGGACACTGCCAGGGATGGAGCATTCATCACTTCTCTGGGCACTCTATGCCAGTGCCTCAGCACCCTCACAGTAAAGAACTTCTTCCTTAGATCCAACCTGAACTTCCCCTGTTTCAGTTTGAACCCATCATCCTCCTACAGTCCCTCAGGACCATCTCAGGCAGTTATACTATTGAGGAGACATGGACTGATGACATGAGCCAATCTGTAGAACCACCTAAAACCAGTAAACGTTGATTCAAACCAGCTTCAAATGCAGAAACACTCTGCCTCAACGACAGGCACCATACCATTCCCATTCCTCTTCATTATCTTGGCCCTACTCTCCTTCCCTAGGTTGCACCTGGCTGGAAGATGGGGGTGGGAAGAGAAATTCAGTTGGGAAGGCACCAAGAATTCCAAAATTTATCCAGCATTCCAAATTTCATACAAAAATTGTCCTTTTCTAAAAGACTGATGTCCTTTCCCTTGGAATTAGTACAATAACATATTTGGATAGTACCACAGGGTTTCCTTGTCTTACTGTTTGATGCTGGATCAATATTTCTGGAGTTCTGGAAACCATTCCTGTGCAATGACTACCTCTGCTTTGTAGCTGCCACCAAAATCATTGAATCATAGACTCACAGAATGGTTTGGGTTGGAAAGGACCTTAAGATCCAGTTCCAACCCCTGCCATGGGCAGGGACACCTCACACTAGACCATGTCACCAAATCCGCTTTTACACTTACACACAGTTCAACCTTGCAATCTGCATCCCTCAGAACACCCGCTCTAATATCATCCCACACTTGGATTCTCCACCCTCACACACTGGAGGAAAGATCCCCACCACAGCTCCATAAAATAACCTTGCATTTGAAGCAAGCAGGCTAAAACAGAAATATGTTTGGCCTTTTGGATCTCTAAACGCAGAAGTAACTCCAAGCTTCATCCTCACTGCTTAGTAAGAAAGGGGACATCTGCATTTGCAGGAACTTCACATGATGTTCCATGCACTGGCTGCAATCCCAAACCAGCACAGAAGGAGGAGTCTTTAAAACACACCAAAAAGCTTCCCAAGCTTGCAACAAGGAGCGAAGAGACAAGTGGCAATGCCCAGGGATGCAGATCATTCAAAAGAGGCTGATGTGCCCCCAGAAATGGAGGTGACGGCCAAGAAAGTCTGGCGTGACACACAACAGATTCACTAGCAGCTCGCTGTAGAGGTGAAGGTGGTGGCAAAGATGTCTTTGCTCTTAAGACAAGGAGGCACCTTGGTTGTGGAGACAGTTTCTGTAACCTACAGTTCAAAAGAGAAAGATTAATCCCCATTTCTTTTAGAACTGGATAAATGAATATATCAAGCTAAATTGTCAGCCCTATCACAGCATCCCAACCTGAAGGTGGTAGTCAAGTGATAGACGGAGAGTAAGGACAGTCTGATCTTCCCCCCACCCAACCTGAGCTGCAAGAGAGGACATTGATAGGTTAGAAAATAGATGATGGTGGCAGCCACCAGCAGTCTCATGATGCTTTGGGAGGCTGAGGTTGGTACACAGGGGCTTAGAGCACCCTGCTCTAGTGGAAGGTGTCCCTGCCCATGGCAGGGGTTGGAACTGGATGAGTTTTAAGCTCCCTTCCAACCCAAACCATTCCATGATTCTATGATTTACGTAGCTCATTCATTTTCAGGTGCCGGTGCTTGCTCCAAACACCTGCACAGCCCAGGAAAGCTCTCATCAATATATGTGCTGGAGATTAAGCTCATTTTTGAAGCTGACAAACATCCAGGGGCTGTCCTTTGCAATAGCTACTGCAGTAACTGTGATTCCGCTTCCTTGTATTTCCCTGCATCTCAAACAAATCTTTCCTTAACATCTAGGTTTTCCCCATCCAAGGAACACTCCCAAAACACAAGAAACCCTCTTCCTATGCCATGCCCAGCAGACACCTCCCCTGGCAAGACAGCAATATTCACATCCAAACATACAAAGCTATCCCTCCTGTTGTACGCTTTGCTGTGCCAAACCCAAACCATGTTGCTGAAGTAGAACACATTCCTGCTTCTTTGGGAAAGACCAGGGAATTTGTGTAGATTCCAGGTTACTCAGAGGTGGTGTTTCTCAAGACAGGCAACCGAGGAAGCTCAGAGCATCAACTCTTTCAATGCTAAGGGGATCAGGACAAGGGCCCAGCAAAGCAGCAATCCCAATGCACCACATCAACACAATTCTGCCCACGGCTGTCACTCTGAGGAGAGTTTGCTACAAACATGACATGGAGATTATCATGTTTGCTTGCAGGAACGCTTGCAAGCATTGAGATGAAGGGGAAAAGCAGCAAGACGGGAGCCACAGGGTCTGCAAAGCAAAGCCAGCTCTGCTCACGAAGCAGGGACCACGACATGGGTGAAATCTGGCCAGAACCCACCCCAGTGCTGAAATGTTGGCCAAGAAACTGGTTTGAGAAAGCATGAAATATGCTGACAGCCTTGTGAGGCTCTAACTGCTCTAAGCCCATTGCTCTAAGGTGGGTTACGTACTGATTGCTAAACATCAGGACATCCACATGAAGGCAAGCATGGGTAGGTACCAGATCAACTCAGCATCCCACAGAGCAGTGCCACGGTGGGGGGATATACATGGATAAGGATATGGAGCTGCACGGTGGGAGAAGAGCAACAGCGACCCAAGTCCAGCATCAAGCCCGCATCGCTAGCTTTGAGGGCAAACAATGTCCTCAATTCTTTAGCATCCTTAAAAACAAAACTGGCATCCACGTGTAAAACAGCATTTGTTAGGTTCAACAGCAACGCTTGCAAAGATCAGGACAGGGATAAGGAGAAAATACAACAAGATCTAGTAAGGACCTGGGCAGAATAAGGGCATCAACACGGATATTGTATAGAATCACAGAATGCTTTGAGTTGGAAGGGACCTTAAAGCTCTTCTAGTTCCAACCCTTCCATGGACAGGGCCACCTCACACTAGACCAGGTTATATCTCCATCTGCTTTAGGAAACAAAGGCATTTATTACATATACCTGTGTTCATGCATATGTATTTTTATGTATTTTTCCAATCACTGTGCCTCTACCTGAAAGCACAAATGACCAGAGTCAAGAAGAAAACCACTTGGTCACACAAGAGAGGTTTGAGTGCTGAAGCTGATGCTCACTGCTTCCACCCTGACACGAATCCAGGCTTAGTGCAAGTCAACCTCTTACTTGCATCACCCGAATGGCTGAAGCACGGGTCAGGCCAGTTAAACAACATCCCCAGGGAGGACCTGCTGCTGTGCTTAGCATGGAGTGACCTCTCCAGACCTTGGTAGCCTCTGGCAAACCCTTGGCCATGTGGATGAAGGCCAGGGACGATGCTGTGCTTGCACCTTGTACACCCCTTCCAGCTAAAGTGCCTTCACCAGTGCCTGCTCAGTGCAGATCCCAAGCAGGAGGAATCAAGGAGCAAAAAACAACTCCAATATGTGGTCTATTAAGGGTACCATGGAGCGAAAACCAGCAAATCTGAAGAGGAAGAGATGTGGCTTCTCTGCTGTAACAGATGTTCTTCTATAGCTTTGCTCCCAAAAGACTGACGTGGCTACCAAACAGCGAGGCTTTCAAGAGCATCCCATACCCAACCTAAGGTGACCCTCCCCAAACACTTCCTACCAACATCACTCATCCATACTATGCAGCATGTACACAGACACATCCCCACAGTACACACAGAGTGGGGAAAGGGCTGTCAGCAAGTATCCAAGAGTACAAAAGACAACACAAAATCAGTTATGAAGTTGGACACATCAACAAATCAATGGGGGCCAACAAGCTGTCAACGCAACCAGGGACCATCACGAGAGCTGGTGGGAGGTAAATATCTTGACCCCAACTTGGCTGACACCATCAATGCATCTCAAATTGCAAAGGGACTTTCACATTCATCACATTTGGTGTTCTTCATCATTCACACCACCAAGCAACACCCTGTACCAGGCCTGTAGGGTCCAGCAAAGGCGAGATGGATCACAGATAGAGATGCCACAACATCTCCCTCCTCAATGCTAAACCAATCTGCCCCTATACCCGGTTGATGACAGCCTTCCACCCCATCAGTCCCATGGCAGCTCCCAAAGGCTGCTGGTCCTATCTGCCACACAAGAAGCTGCATGTCAAAGCAAGAGATGGAAAGGCAAAGCTATAAAGCTAAGAAAAGATGCCTTTAGCAAGATTTGGTTTAAGGCATGACTGTCTCGTACAGTGAAAGCCAAATCCTCTCGCTTTCAGCTCAGATCCTTGTAGGAGGACAATTTATGCTACCTCCAGCCAAACACGGTGCTGGGGGACTACTGAGGACAGCAGTAACACGACTAATGCTCTTTAGCCAGTACTACTGCAAGCAGATCCAGGGGCAACAATCAGTGATGTTGAGGGAAACATCACCTGTATCAAAAGGGGCACCCATCCCATTGATGAACATTACACAAAGCTCTGCTCTCTCCCCATACATGAGCCTTGCAGTGTACAGGGAGAATGAAGCAGAGCTGCCGTCTCAAGGGACACCATGGAGGAGTCATGTAAATCCACAGCAGCTCCCTACACCTCCAAGTGGAGATAAAGCAGATGGGAGGGAGGGAAGAAGAACAGTCCCAGGAAAAGCCAATGGAGCTTGGCTTTGGCTGTTCTACCCAAGAACAGAGCTGCTGCTGAAACAGATACCAAGTGCCCTGGGAGTGGACCAGTGAGCATCCAAGGGATGCACACACATCCCACCTGCATGGCATGGGGCTAGCACTACCCTGCTTGCCCTTCTCACTGCACAAGGGGACCAACAAGGCTTTATTTACTCTGGCAAGAGTTTCCAAGAGAAGGAACATGAAGTTCATGTAGAACAATACCGTTCTCAATGATTTTAGGGAATCTGGGGGCAGACTTTTTAGTAGGGCCAAGGCAGGACAAAGGGCAATGGTTCTAAACTAAAAAAGACTTAAAACACTGGATGAGGTTGCTAAGAGAGGTGGCTCATGCCCCATCCCTGGCAGTGCTCAAGGCCAGGCTGGACAGGGCTCTGAGCAACCTGGTCTAGTGGAAGGTGTCCCTGCCCAAGGCAGGCAGGTTGGACTGGATGAGCTTTGAAGGTCCCCTCCAACTTGAACTATTCTATGATTCTAGGTCTGTATGGCATCTTTAAGCACCTGGGTTTCAAAACACTGCCACTCTCCTCATAGAATCATAGAATAGTTTGGGTTGGAAAGGACCTTAAGATCATCCAGTTCCAAACCCCTGCCATGAGCAGGGACACCTCACATTAGACCATGTCACCCAAGGCTCTGTCCAAGCTGGCCTTGAACACTGCCAAGGGATGGAGCATTCGCAGCTTCCTTGGGCAGCCCATTCCAGTGCCTCACCACCCTCACAGTAAAGAACTTATGCCTTAGATCCAATCTAAACTTCCCCTGTTTCAGTTTGAACCCATTACTCCTTGCCCTATCACTACAGTCCCTAATGAAGAGTCCCTCCCCAGCATCCCTAATCTTCTGTACATAGCTAGCTCTAGAGATCAAAGACGTGAAACCATCAAAAGACGAGCACAAAGACAACACAGGGAGAGCATGAAAATACGGCCTAAGCTCTGAGTCTGCTCTTGAATAAGGTCGCTCTCCTCATGAGTGAAGCTAAGGCAAGACACACAGGGACTCCTTCCCCATCCTCCCCATCAAAACCTTCATAAACCAGCTCTCCCTTTTCCCAGATCAGTTCAGTTGAAAGGAGGGTGAAACTCCTACAGATGAAAGCCAGGTTAAAAGAAAAGCATTTCTCAAGGGCAAAATGTTATTTTCATCCTTGCAAATAACTCTGCATCCAAGCCCCATCCTCCCATGGGCAGATGACTTCTCATTCAGAGATGCTTTTACCATATACTTCCTAAGTCCTATTAGAATCATAGAATAGAATCATAGAATCATAGAATAGTTAGGGTTGGGAAGGACCTTAAGATCATCCAGTTCCAACTCCCTTGCCATGGGCAGGGACACCTCACACTAAAACATCTCACCCAAGGCTTTGTCCAACCTGGCCTTGAACACTGCCAGGGATGGAGCATTCACAACCTCCCTGGGCAACCCATTCCAGTGCCTCACCACCCTCACCTTGCTCAGACAAGACCTTCTTCTAATCTAGAGGGAAAAGTGGCACACCTGATTAGAAATGGGAAGAAAACTATTTCACTGTCACAGGTAAGGATACAGACACCATCAGTGCCATGAAGTGTGTCATCCAGCAATAACCTGCAGCCTCTGAGCTGGGCTGTACGAACAGGTACAAAAGGAAGCATTGATTCCTCAAAACATCACTGCTGAGTGTGGGAACACAATATCCTTGTTAGAAGAAAGGGGATATAAACCTCTGAAGTGCTACAGGGTTATAAGATTTCCACGTGAGCAGAGGTGCAAAAGTTGAGGGTTATAATTGGTTGCAAGATACCTGCAAACATCAACAAATTAAAACCTGCAATTGGAAAGGGGAATCATTTACTTCACTGTCCAGTCTTCTTTAATATCCTGAACCTAATGGGGGAGAACAATCCAGCCACAATCCAGTTAAACACTTCAGTTTATATCATATTTGAGAGACCATGAAGAGGTCTGCTGAATCAAGAACTTCACATGTATGAGGATGCTGAGGCGCTGGCACAGGGTGCCCAGAGAAGCTGAGGCTGTCCCATCCCTGGCAGCGTTCAACGCCAGGTTGGACACAGGGACTTGGAGCAACCTGCTCTAGTGTGAGGTGTCCCTGTCCATGGCAGGGGTTTGGAACTGCATGATTTTTAAGGTCCTTTCCAACCCAAACTATTCTGTGATTCTATGATTCTATAAGATGAGCATCAGCCAGATAAATTGCAGACTCCTTAACATATCCATCTACCTTGCAACAGCTATTAAGGGTGCAGTAGTTCCTAATTTTCTCTGTTACAAAGAAAATGCAGTGTCCATTCATCACTCTGTTACCACAGAAGGACTTTTAATTAATGCACCGACTTGCTTTACTCAATTAATGCCAACGAGGAAGCTCTTCTTCACACACTGCATTTAGCTCCTATGCTGCTCTGGTCACTGTATGCTTAGTATAATAGTATTGTTTAGGTATTAATAAACATTTCCTATATAATCCTATAGATTTCCTATACATATTCTTTATATATAAAGCTCCCAAAAAAAAATGGATGCAATTTTCCCAGCTACAAAAACTGAGAGCTAAAATTGCAGCAATGATTTGTATCTGCCCGGAGCAGCAATCCCAGCCTTTGGTGACCTCTGCGGGAATGTACCAAGCCAATTGCACACTGTGACAGCAGCTTTGCCCTTCCTCTATCAGCAGCTTCCTGTTGCTGGCTGCAAGAAACGTCAAAAGGGAGCACAATAAATATAGGTGTTAGTGAGCAGGCTGGTGACAAGCAGCCTAGAGGTTTAATCAAGATTTGGATCAAATTGTGTGAGGTGTTTTGTATACATTGATCTCATTGAGTTGTTACAGCTACAGGATGTAATTCCCAACCACCTGCCCATTTAATCTATGAAAATCACCATCAGCAACTCAGCTCAGTTCTCCTCCTCCAACCCCAGTTGTTTACCAGAATCTTCATCAGCAGATGAGTAGCAAACCACCTCATCCTTTAGCATCCTGCACATGGGACATCGCCAGCAGCACTCTCATGCCATCTTGACAAGAAAACACTAGCCCATGAGGCAAACTGAAGTGTTATAAAGCCTCCAACCATAGCTAGCAGCAGACAGGATGAATGTCATGACCTTCTTAGAGATTAAGGATTGGAACTGGATGACCTTAAGGTCCTTTCCAACCCAAACCATTCTGCATTTCTATGATTAACAGGCAGAGGAAAGTGATGTGCTGCCTGACAGTTTGCCTTGCATTGCCTAGGACACCAGAGTTCCAACTTCTTGTTGAACAACACCATCACTGTACTGGTGATAAGGATGCTTTATCTGCTGGGCAGCCTAAAGAACCTCTCCTTCACACCCTTACTATAGAAAGGATAAGAAGCAACAGGGGTTGAGAGCTTGGGAATTTGTGACTCCAGCTGCCAGCCTCTTCTGCTCCAGGAAAAGAAATATATGAAGAGTATGATGAAGAGCATGGAAGAGACACTTACAGGACAAGAAAGTTGGGGCTGTTCAGCCTGGAGAAGAGAAGCTGCGTGGAGACCTCAGAGCAGCTTCCAGTGTCTAAAGGGGGCTACAAGGATGCTGGAGAGGGACTCTTCATCAGCGACTGTAGCAATAGGACAGGGGGTGATGGGTTCAAATGAAATAGGGGAAGTTCAGGTTAGATATAAGGAAGAAATTCTTTACTGTGAGGGTGGTGAGGCACTGGAATGGGTTGCCCAAGGAAGCTGTGAACGCTCCATCCCTGGCAGTGCTCAAGGCCAGGTTGGACACAAGGGCTTGGAGCAAGCTGCTCTAGTGGAAGGTGACCCAGCCCACGGCAGGGGTTGGAACTGGATGAGTTTTAAGGTCCCTTCCAACCTAAACCAGTTTGGGATTCATAACCCCTGGGCTTCTGAATCTTACCATCAGCAGGAGATGCACTTAGGTCTGGATTTCAAGCATCACAGGCTCACGATATCCCTGTTTACTGCAGCATATTCCTAAGAGCACCTAAAATCCAGGTGATTCTCCATCAGGAGAAAGAAACCCAGGAGCAAAGACCAAAAAGCCTCACAGGGGATCTCCCAAGCATGAAGACCAAACAATCCTACCAGTGCCCATGAGGACACAGTATCCCCAGATCCCATCTGCTACCCTCCTCCTGAGATGTTTACAGGAGGAAACCACCTCAGCCGCCCAGCTCACCAGTCACCCAGGTGCCTTGAGCCTTCTCCAATCTGCTCCACCTACGCCTGTGCATGCAAAACAAACCCCAGGGCAGCTGTGTTTTCCCCAGCAGAGCAAAACAGCAGACTTGGAGAGGGGAGATCCATCTAGAAAGCAAACGTTGTGAAAAGCATCCTGCCAGTCCCCTCCACTGCTCCGCTCCGACCTGCAGCACTTGCAGCACTGTGTGCAGTTCTGGTGTCCTCAACATAAGAAGGACATGGAGCTGTTGGAGCAAGTCCAGAGGAGGCCATGAGGATGATCAGGGCTGGAGCACCTCCTGTATGGAGACAGGCTGAGAACATTGGGGCTGTTCAGCCTGGAGAAGACAAGCTGTGTGGAGACCTCAGAGCAGCTTCCAGTGTCTGAAGGGGGCTACAAGGATGCTGGAGAGGGACTCTTCATTAGGGACTGTAGTGACAGGACAGGGGGTGATGGGCTCAAACTGAAACAGGGGAAGTTCAGGTTAGACCTAAGGAGGAAGTTCTTTACTGTGACAGTAGTGAGGCACTGGAATGGGCTGCCCAGAGAAGTTGTGAATTCTCCATCCCTGTCAGTGTTCAAGGCCAGATTGGACAGAGCCTCAGATGACATGGTTTAGTGTGAGGTGTCCCTCACTGGATGATCTTAAGGTCCTTTCCAACCCAAACCATTCTGTGATTCTATGATTCCAGCAGGACAAGCATGCCCAAGGGTAATGTCAGCCATTCATGGTGATGGCAAGGATTCAGAGAAGGAAAACCTGGTGTGGGAGATGACACAGAAATACATTAAGTTTCAATGCAAAAGGCAAGGAGGCCGGCAGAACTGCACACCAAAGCTTCAGCTGGCAGAAGGCAGAGCAGTTCTAATGAAGACACAATGGATCCAACCCCTGTATACTGATACACACTACAATGATAACATCATGCCAATCCATCCAGGACTTTCATCATCTGCTTGGAACTGGGATGGAGACATCCTCTTACAACATGCAGACTGAACACACCCTCTTAAGTAGTATACTTTAGGCTTTCCTTTCTTTTCTCTTTCCTGTTTCTTCTTTGTCTGAAGTGCCATTAAACTAAATTGTGTCTGCCTGTACAGATAGAGAAAATGTTACTGACTCTTTAGGTGAGATTCATTTCAGGACTGTGGCCAGACCGAGGATATTGGTGGAACAAAAATCATTTATAGTTGGATAACGAGGTTGCAGTTCTATGAGTAATCCTCCTGAGTTACACTCCCAGCACCATGGGTGTGGGTGACACATTCATTCCTCCCCTCCCTTTTTGAATGGAAAATGCCATCCAAGCACGCAAACACAATGTTTATTACTGAGAAACCAACAAAAATCGTGAGGTGGGGGCACAGATTGCAGCTCACTTGTACAGGGTCCAACACGGGTCCTATCTACGAGTTTGCTGGTGGGTTGTCCAGGAACGTCACCAAGCTGCCACACAACCCAATGTACTTCGTATCCCCAAAACCTAAAGAGCCTTTTGGGGAGAAATCAGGACAGTACCAAGACAAATCAACAGTTCAAGATACTGTACACCTCTACTAGCAATGACGTGGAAAGATTAACCCAAGCTTCCTCACTCCAGTGTTCGCATCTCACTGCTGGGCCACCTCGCATCTTTGTGCATGGTCCTGTACACATTGCAGGGTCCAACTGCCTGTATCAATGCCACATTGCTCCCAGCTTGAAATAGTGCCAGTGGATTGCAATCAGCTCCCTCTTTTAAGAAAGCAAAAGCTTTTACAAAGAACTCACTTGAATTTTTAATGTTATCAAGGCTAAGTTGGATGGAAATTGGAGAAGAGGAAAACTGGCCCTCTCTGCTGCATCTGGACCCATCACCTGCCATTACTCAACTGCCTTTCTGGGGATTCTCCATGCCTTCCCGTATGCCATGCCATGAAAACAGCTCAGGACAGTTCTTGCTGCAATGATATCGACTCTGTTTCTTGAAGAGGATGAATTAGCCCATGGAACCAGTGGAAGATGGCTGAGGCAGAGAGCTGGACCTTTACAATCCAGTAACTACAGTCCAAAAACCTGAAGATGCAGGCTCAGAACCTCCTTCCTAGTGGTACAAACAGCATAGAATCACAGAATGGTTTGGGTTGGAAAGGACCTCAAGATCATCCAGTTCCAACCCCCTGCCATGGGCAGGGATGCCTCACACTAGACCATGTCACCCAAGGTTCTATTGAACACTGCCAGGGATGGACCATTTACCACTTCTTTAAGAAGCATCAAGGAAGACATGCAGGTGGTTACAGACAGGCTGTGCAGGCAATTTATGTCCCCACAGTTGGTTTGACTGTTCCCCAGATTCCTGCTTTGCTGGCTTATTCCCCCATCAACCCACTGAGTTATTCCACCAAGCTAACCACAATACCAAAGAGCCTTTGAAATGAGCACAATGGGCTCAGAAGCATCTTCCATCATACAGAACTCACATTAAAACATACACCCATCCTCGCCTCCCTCCCTGCATTCATCACACGGAATGCCAAGAGACATTCCCTCCCCATGTCATGTCAAGAGGCTCCCAACAGCTGAACGTGCTCATGGGAAGCTGCATTTGCAGCAGCAAGAGCATCGCTCTCCTCTTACCAGGCTTCCAAGCAGGGCTTCAGCTCCACCACCATGCCTGTTCCAGCAGACGATCTGTTGCTTGAGACACAGCAAGGTGCCTTTAGAGCACTGTGTCCTCCATGCACATAGAGGACAGACATCCTTCAGTACATGGGAGAACCAGGAGAACACAGGTTTCCCAATATTCTACAGCAGCAGAGGGCTACCATGAGTATTTTCTCACAAACCACCGCTAAAGGTCTCATCCATGTTCTGGCTTTGCCACCACTGACACAAGAGCAGTAAAACTAGGAGCCAGGAGACAAACTGAACCAACCTCTGTAAAAACCTCAAGCAGAAGGTGAGAACAAACACAAAATTTGGGGGTTACACCACCACGACATCTCACGAAGTTGGGCAGCCCGAAGTAGAAGAAGCTTCTGAGAACCATTTGTGAAAGCACCTTCATCCACCATGCACACCAACCGCTCATCCTACAGAGAGGTTTTGGGCAAAGATGTGACACTGCACTACTATACCAGGGCAAAACACTGATACCCATGCTACATCTGGCCATAGGACTCTGCAGCTCTAGCTGAGAATGAGCAGTTCTATAAGAGGGAGGATCAGATGCTGACTCAGAGCCCTGAAGGCATTGTGAAAACCCTGTTCAACGCCAAGGCACCAGTACAGCAAGCCAAGTAATTCCCAAGGTCTTGCTGCAAACCCCAGCTGATTTTGGTCCAGCTTACCTCCCTCATCCATGTGGTTGACAATTCCTTCATGGCTCATCAGGCTATCAGGACCACAGCGAGAGAAGTGATGGCATCTCAGCCACCTCCTGGCTTAGCAGACACAGCTGCCTGCACTCGATGCATATTTTCAGGCTGAAACTGCTGCAAAACTAACTGCCACGGAGGAGGGGGTGCTTCTTCTCTGGAAACACAGAGGCACTTTCCATTTCTTCCCTCCCTGCCCCTGGATTTTACCAGCCCATAGAAGGAAAGAGGAATTGCATGACTCAGAGGGAGAGTCATCTTCTACCCGTTACAGAGATGCACAGATACACCCAAGGAGCTGGGTGAGACACTGTCTTCTGTCCCAGGCCATCAGTATCACACTAACCAACACCAGCCCTGTAACATGCCCATGAGAAAACACAGACAAGAGGCAACAGCAGTACCAAGAAGCAGAAGCTAAAATACCATGACTGTCCCAGCTGTGGTGAACAGATGGAGGTTTCCTCCATTCCATCACAGTATTCAAGAAACCACCAAGCCAACCATGAAGGTCCTCATCCCATGTGCAAAGGAGGTCATGGAAGGAGAAGTATGCACTTTGCTGCATGGATCAATGTGGTTGAGGTGTAAGAACTACACCTAGGAACAAAGCGAAGACGACATCTCTTAGTGATGCCTGCAGTATCTCACATACTATGCTGGCTTGCCTGCTTCACAAGCTTTGAGCTTGTGGAACACATCTCCAGAAGAAGCTTGAATCTGCTGGCGTATATTTTTCATTGTCTCTGGTTTGACTTCATTTTTGTTGTGGTGCCCAAATATCTGACTGCTGAAAGAATGGAGTGGATGCTGAGGCGCTAGCACAGGGCGCCCAGAGAAGCTGTGGCTGCCCCAACCCTGGCAGTGCTCAAGGGCAGGTTGGACACAGGGGCTTGGAGCAACCTGCTCTAGTGGAAGGTGTCCCTGCCTGTGGCAGGGGCTTGGAACTGGATGAGCTTTAAGTTCCCTTCCAAACCATCCTATGATCGGTAATGCACATGCACAGAGGCACCTGGAGATGTTTCCTCTGATGCACAAAGACAGACGTGAAGCCAGATTTCTTACTGTGCAACAGCCCTGCACCAGTGGCAATACCAGATGTCAGAATTGAGCCCCTGCAACACTGCAAAGTTCACTTGATGGGTACAGATGCTGCAGCCCCCATGGTACATTTCCAATACCAGCTGTTTTCTCACTCCCTCCTTACCTCTAAATACAGTAATAAAACATGGATCTGGAGACTGAACATGGCAAAATGACTCTCATACACAAAGATATCAATGCATTTCAGAAAGGCCTTCAGAGTCACTTATCTGATGACTAGACTCCACTGACAGCATTTATGAACTTAAAAATGCATATTAGGCTCCAACATCCTCTTCCTGTCACTCTCTTTAGGATGCAAATGCAATTTAACACAATTAGACAGGATAGAAAGCCCAGAGCTTTAAACAGGATCAACTGCATTCCAGTTGTTGGGCAAGATAAAGGGGTGCCAGCTCAACATGCAACTGGACAAAAGCACATTGCAGATCTGGATAGATTCCAGGTCAGCATGGGGATGTGCTCGCAGCCCAGAAAGCCAACTATACCCTGGGCTGCATCAAAAGGAGCGTGACCAGCAGGTCCAAGGAGGTGATCCTGCCCCTCTACTCTGCTCTTGTGAGACCTCACCTGGAGCATTGTGTGCAGTTCTGGTGTCCTCAACATAAAAAGGACACGGAGCTGTTGAAACAAGTCCAGAGGAGGCCATGAGAATACTCAGGGGCTGAAGCACCTCCCATATGGAGACAGGCTGAGAAAGTTGGGGCTGTTCAGCCTGGAGAAGAGAAGCTGCGTGGAGACCTCAGAGCAGCTTCCAGTGTCTGAATGGGGCTACAAGGATGCTGGAGAGGGGCTCTTCATTAGGGACTGTAGTGACAGGACAAGGGGTAACGGGTTAAAACTGAAACAGGGGAAGTTCAGGTTGGAGATAAGGAAGAAGTTCTTCCCTGTGAGGGTGCTGAGGTATTGGCACAGGTGCCCAGAGATGTTTTAAATGCTGCATCCCTGGCAGTGTTCAAGGCCAGGTTGGATGGGGTTTGGAGCAACCTGCTGCAGTTCTATCTGGGTGAAAAAAAAAACAACCAACCAATCACACACCCATCGAGTAATCCTAAAATTGTCAGCAGGAAAGCAAAAGGTTTCATTTCCAAAAAGAAATAACTCAGTCTCATCTTTAACTCTAGAAAATGCCAAATTCCAAGACAGGAGCCAGGGTACATTGCTCCATTTGCTGATGTGTTACCTGAAATGCTCAATGTTTAGGCATCAAAGAGACAAGAGGAGGAGAGAGCTCTTGGCGTGAGGCTTCAGGGTTCTGAAGGCATTTATTGCCACTGCTTCACTTTCAGATGAGAACTGAGAAGCTGACAAAGTGTCTGGAGGTACCTTAAAACATTTCTCATCACGACTGCTCTTTGCAGCTTAAAACTGGCATGGAATAGATATTTCTATATAATCTGCCTTCTCCCACAGAGAAATCAGTTATCCCTAATTCTGGGCAATTTTCCTAGTAAAAGACCCCCCAGAAAAGTATTTTTATTACTGCAGACTGCAATTTAAGAAATTAGATTTATTTTTTTTTAAAAAAGGAACAGATTTATTAGTCTAGTCCTCTGGATCCATCCCATAAAGCCCCAGTGAGTTCAGAGAAAATTTAGGTGGTAACAAAGAGCTTGACAATACGTATCCAGGAGAAATCCACAGAACCCCAGACTAGTTTGGGTTGGAAGGGACCTTAAAGCTCATCCAGTTCCAACCCCCTGCCATGGGCAGGGACACCTTCCACTAGAGCAGCTTGCTCCAAGCCCCTGTGTCCAACCTGGCCTTCAACACTGCCAGGGATGGGGCAGCCACAGCTTCTCTGGGCACCCTGTGCCAGTGGCTCAGCACCCTCACAGAGAAGAGCTTCTGCCTAAGACCTCATCTTAATCTCCCCTCTGAGAGGTTAAAGCCATTCCCCCTTGTGCTATCACTATTCAGTTTATCAGCTCTACCCCTGCAAGAAGCAATGAGCTAGAGAACCACCTTAACCACAGGTACAAGGTACCAGATGCGGCAGCTTCATGCTTGGCATGCAGAAGTTGCTTGGGCCAGTCCCGCATCCCGGTGCCTTCACCTCCCATCCTGAATCTGACACAACAGCACTGCCCCCTGTAAAGTGCTTTGAGATTTCCAGATCTTACATAAGTCCAGGTGTTACTGCCTTGGAGCCCAAAGCAAACCACTGCAGAAAGCTAATGGTGCGGGTCTATCTGAAAATAGACAGAAATCCCCACCAAAAACACCTAAGTCGTCATGATAGAAAAATAAATCCCAGCAGATTGTTGCTAGCATTATATGAATCATCATGTTGTTATAGCAACTTCATATCTGCATCGACTCTGAAAACCAAGCACAGCTGAAATAATATAACAGCATTAAGCAAAAATGATATATAACAAGATAAAAACGGCTCGGCTCGATCTCAGAGGAGCACCCACACTTCTTTCTCACCCTCTTCCCTCCCTTTGAAAACATTGCCTTCCTGTATTTAAACAAGAAGAGACTTATGGAGGAGAAGCAGAGCACTAACAAGCCTTGGAATTCAAGGAGAACCTTCAAAATGAAGAACCACCTTCAAATGACCCTGGAAATGGTTGCCCAGAGAGGCTGTAGCTGCCCCATCCCTGGCAGTGTTCAAGGCCAGGTTGGATGGGGCTGGGAGCAACCTGCTCTAGTGGAAGGTGTCCCTGCCTGTGGCAAGGGTGGGAACTGGATGAGCTTTAAGGTCCCTTCCAACACCAAACCATTCCATGATTCTATAATATTAAGTGTCATTCCCAGTTTTCACCAACAGCCGCAGCCAACAGCCCCTCCTGTTCCTATGTACTGCAAAATCCATGCATTGCAGGAATTAGATAAATCATGTATTTTTATAAATTCTATAAATAATTTCAATATAAATTCATCCATTGCATGAATTCTATAAATACATATGCACCCTCTCATCCTGCTCTTATCCAGAGAGATTCCAGCCAGAACAGCAGATGCAGAAGGAAGACCAGGGATGCACAAGGTCTATTATTAGAACTGCAGGTATTTGTGGTTCTTTTATTACTGGAGAAGGAAAAATTGGTTCCTTCCATCAGAGGAGCCAAGGAAGAAAGCTTAATAAACACACTGAATTCAGAGACTTGGCAGAGAAGCAGAGCTCCTCCGAAAGGAAGATGTTCCCATCAACCTCCAAGACATCACAAGAGCCTTAAAAGACAGGGCTTCACCACAATCAGTGCCAAGGATGCCCAGAAAGCATCACTGCTCGTCCTCCCCATGGGATGCTGCCAGCATCAAGGGTTGAAAGGCGAGGAAGGGAAATATTTGTGAGATTTGCACTGTTACAGAATCACAGAATGGTTGGGATTGGAAAGGACCTTAAGATCATCTAGTTTCAAACCCCTACCATGGGCAGGGACACCTCACACTAGACCATGCCACCCAAGGCTCTTCCTATCCTATCACTACAGTCCCTAATGAAGAGTCCCTCTCCAGCATCCTTGTAGCCCCCTTCAGACACAGGAAGCTGCTCTGAGGTCTCCACTCAGCTTCTCTTCTCCAGGCTCAACAGCCCCAACTTTCTCAGCCTGTCTTTATATGGAAGGTGCTCCAGTCCCTGAGCATCCTTGTGGCCTCCTCTGGACTTGTTCCAACAGTTCCATGTCCTTATGTTGAGGACACCAGAATTGCACACAATACTCCAAGTGAGGTCTCAAAAGAGCAGAGCAGAGCAGAGGGGCAGGATCACCTCCTCTGATCTGCAATTTCATGTTTCAACCAAACTAAAAGCAGATCTACAAAACAAGCAGCTCTAGTCCCAACAAAGTCCTATCACTCAGTTAATTAAAAGCCAATAAAAAGAAGCAGTCTAACTTATTCTTTCAGAGTTCAAGACAGCAAAAGCATCACTGTGCCCCAGACAGAAGAACTCTGGTTTAGTTTTTTCTTCTTAAATGCATTTATTGATTAATGTTCCCTCGCAGGCTGTGCAATGAGTCACTTCTTACTGCTCTCTAAAGTGCAAAGGGATGGAGAGGAACAGTACTTAAAGAGAGGATGGAGACACAGAGCCTGTTAGAAAAGCTTTGGAGGGGATCACAGATAAAGCAAAGCAGCTCCTTACACAGGCTCCAAAACCTTTTCTCTATCTTCATAGCTTTCCCAAGGTCTGAGTCTGGCTGTCTGCTTGCTTACAGCCAGTACAGAAAGCCACCCCCTCTTCTCCTCCCAAAAATAACTCACCAAGGTTGCTTCCTCTCTAGGAAAGCTTGGGAAGAGAGATCCGAAGCTCTAGTAGCAAGCAGGAAGGATGCTGCTCCTGCAATGGACTTGGGGGCTCTCAAGTATGGACAGGACTATCACTGCCCCAGTGAAATAGGATCAAGCAAGTTGATGTAAGTTGGTATCATCAACAGCACAAGGTATTTTGTCTCTCTTGCCCTTGCATCCAGAGAACCCCCAGCAGCCACCAGCTCAGAGTGAGCCACAAATGTCCACACGAGTGGCTGAAGACTGCAAGCAGCAGTTACAATCGGTTTTCTACCGAGGATGAAGAGTCCATCAGATCAGCAATGCCAAGCTCAATGAAAAGCTCATGAACAGCTTTATCTCAGACTGGATCTGCAGCAGCCCAGTTGGGTTCCACAGCTGCTCTCACAAGTCTCAGGACCTTCATTCACCTTTCAAGTGCTCCCTTCATCAACAGAAGCTTTAAGGAAGCAAAGTCAGCACGGAAGGGTGACACGAGTCTGCAGAGAGGCTGGACAGCAGGAATGGCACAAGTGAGGGCAGTCTTGATTTATGTTGAGCGTCGATGGGTGAGGGCTAGAATAACCCCCACCATGACAGCAAAGGAGAGCCCCCCCTAGCAACTCTCAGCAGCATAACGCAGACCCACTTGAACCAAGCTCATCAGCCCCATGCAGCTCAAAGTGATGAAAATATAACTTCCTAACCCCAAAAACACTCGATTTGCCAACTCAAATCTCCACAGGGATTGTGACAGCACAACAGCTACTGCAGAACCCCACCACCATGTGGTTTAGATAGACTTTGACCAACAGACTCAAATCCCTTGACTGACCTGCACCATCTATCCAAGGATGGGAAGTCGAAGATACCATGCAGAGCATGTTGCACCATCCATCTCCATGTCTGCAAAAGCTACCTGATAACTACCAGATGGATGCTGTGCAATCCAGATTGATGCTGGGATCCCTTCAAACTCGGGCTCAGTCCTTGGGCAAGAAGGACCCTGACCCTTTGGAGCTCCCCAGCGCTGCTGCAATAATACAAAGCCCAAAAAAGCACCACCTGAGTCCAACTCCTGTCCATGTATAGTGGCAAAGAACACCATCTTCTGGGCATCTTCTAATAGAAGATGCTCATTCTCATTGCAGGGAGGTTGGACTGGATGAGCTTTGAAGGTCCCTTCCAATCCAAACCATTCCATGCTTTTATGATTCTATGCAACTACTACAGGGATGGCCACAACCACGTGTCATACCTCAAGGCAGAGATCTTCTGCCTTACCTAGAATGGCATCTCTTGTCTCTCACTTTTCTATCTATTTATTCTACCTGAGAAAGAACTTTTATTTATAAAGAAACAAAAATGAACAAAATCAAGCCCAAAAGTGATTCAAAACCTCATAAAGCATATAAAAAAAACCACCAAACTTAAGACAGAATCTAGGGAAACTTTTTCCCTGCCACCTAGCCTGCTTCCAAAGGGTTCACATGCCAGTCTAATAATAAAACTGTCATACGGGGTGATGTGATTTTAGCTTGGAAGCTGAAGGTTGCTATGGGAGGCTGCTCCCAGCAGCAGCACTGCATGGTGTTTGTAAAAGGCTCCCAGCACCAGACACAGCTCTGGTTTTTGAGTAGGAAGAAAGGCATTCTTTTTCCCAATGAAATCCCAGAAAAAGCAGCAATCCTAGAAAGAGATGGGGAGAAAAAGAAGTAACACTTTGGGCTGTAATTCAGATGCCTACAGAAGTGCGGATGCAGTTAAATCCCATTATCAAAGCTAAAAGCACTGGGTAAATCAGTGCACATCACTCGAGCTGGGGTTGCTGTATTTGCCAACAGCAGGTTTGCTCCGATGTGGGAGAAGTTACAGGCAACCAGATGTTCTCACACACCTTATAATCAAGGAGGAGAAATGGGAACAGTTATGGCAACGCCTCTGGAAGCAGCATGCTAAGCTGCAGGGTATGTTGACTGTGCATTTAAATGCTGGCGCTATGATAAAAATGAGGTATCACTTCACAACAGGTTGAAGAAGTTTATCCTTGCATGGGAAAAGCTTTTTACAATATTCTATATACATTTAGGGAGCTGTGGAAGGGATAAAATTCAATGATTCTATAAAATTCTATGATTCTAAAATAAGAACTATGTGCAGAGAGCTATGCAAAGCTGGTCAAATACAAATGACTCTCTTACGAGTGACAAACAAGGAAATATAGAAGATATTTTCTATACCAAATTGCAAGATTTAGAAGCCTGTTAGAGCCTGCAGGATTGACAGAGGAAACCCAAGGAGGAGGTTTACCAAGGACTTAACCCAAGGACATAGTGATGAAGCAGCAGGAGGGGGAGATGGAGTAGCTATGTACCTTTATATAGGGAACTGAAGACTACCAAATACTGATTTATAGAAGGCTTTTACTTCAAGTTGTCAAAGCTTCCAACCATTAGGTGCTTTCATTCTTGCCACATAAGTAAAGCAGAATTGGTAGATGAGACGTATGTGGATGTGGGTCTACATAAGGTTAATGTAAAGACAAACACACAACTGTGTTATAGAGCTAACAAGGAGAGATGCTATGCTGGACCTTGCTCTCACCAAGGAGGGTTTGACAGGGAATGTGAAGCTCAAGAGCAGCCTTGGTTGCAGTGACCATGAGATGGTAGAGTTCAAGATGCTTAGGGCAGCAAGGAGGGTGCACAGCAAGCTCGCTGCCCTGGACTTGGAACTAGAAGATCTTAAGGTCCTTTCCAACCCTAACTATTCTATGATTCTATGACTTGAGGAGAGCAGCTTCCAGTACATAAAGGGGACCCACAAGAAATCTTGAGAGGGACTTTTTATAAGGGCCTGTAGGGACAGGCCAAGGGGAATGGCTTTAACCTGCCAGAGGGGAGACTGAGATGAGCTCTTAGGCAGAAGCTCTTACCTGTGAGGGTGCTGAGGCGCTGGCACAGGGTGCCCAGAGAAGCTGTGGCTGCCCCATCCCTGGCAGTGTTCAAGGCCAGGTTGGACACAGGGGCTTGGAGCAAGCTGCTGCAGCAGAAGGTGTCCCCCACTGTGGCAGGGTGTTGGAGCTGGATGAGCTTTAGGGTCCTCTCCAACCAAAACCATTGCATGATTCTATTTAAAGAACAAACTGAGAAAGCAAGAATATTACTGATGACAAATACATAGAGTAGTAAATGACACCTTTTGAGCGCTTACCTACATCTGAGCTGTCAGCCGAAAACTGGCGTACTCTGTACTCCAGTCAAGAAATGAACCACCTTTTCCTTTACAAACTGACAACAGGAGATGCTGTTTATTACAAAATGACCCCCAGTTTCAGCAGAAATAAACCAGAAAGCCAAATCCTTCTGTTCACAAGGCTGTCGGTGTACACTTGCCTCTGTCTCTAAAGCCTCTCACACTTGTATCTAAGTGAGCTGCAATAACTAACTCTCACCCAGAACTTGCTCACTGGGGATCCAGAGCTTTGGTCGGCTCAGAGCAAAGTTGGAACTAAGAGGTCTAAATTGGGCTCAAAATGGGTAGGAAATAGCAAAAATTAGTTTGATTTAGTGCTGCTCTATTTCAGGCAAGTTACTTTAACCTGTCAATGCAAAAAGGCTGTAATATTATATATTTTATATATTATATATTAATAATATATTCATATAAATAACATATATAGACACACATTATATACATTTTATAGGGACACATTATAAAAAATAGATGCTTTCCTATTCCACACTGTTGTAATTGTGAATAACTAAACCTTTTCACTTACAACATCCCAAAGACACAGACCTAAATGTTAACCACAAGGTCTCAGGAGATCAGGGAGATGATTTTCAAAGGCTCTCAGATCATCAGTGGCATCAACACCAACACCAGCAAGGATAAAAGGTCACGATCTGCTGTCTATCACAGAAAGACTCTTTTCCCACTCTAGTATCTTGTTTTCAGAGGATCAGTGCAGACGTGCTGTCTATAGGGTTGGAGGAAACCTGGCTGATGACGCAGGAGCCTTCAGTTTAGTGGACCAGTGGAGCATCTGCTTTATATGGAAAAATAGGATAGCAAGATGGGCTGAAAACCAAACCAGGTCTGGAGCCCTGGTAGATGTAAAGAAGTAGATGTAAAAAGTAGATGTGAACCTGGAGGATAAAAGACTGCCCCCTCAATCCTACTCAGTGCCGCTATCCCCAATGAGATGCTCATTCTTCATCAACACCAAGAGCCAGCAGGCAAGAGATCCTCCAGAGAGGTTCACAACCATGAACTTATGTGATGTCCAAGCTGATTTAAACTGTGATGGAAGTCACACGTAGGTGTGATCTTGTCCTGGGGTAATGGCTGGACTTGATGATCTTAAGGGTCTTTTCCAGCCTAGCTGATCTTATGATTCTATGATCTTAAGAGAAGAAGACAAAGAAAACCGATTTAAGGCCAATGCTGAGATGCTGGAGGAGATCCCGAAGCATGGATCCACTTGGGTTCTGCACATCCCAGATAAGCATTTCACAATGTCTGACACAAAATCCCACCATGGACCAGAGAACCTTTGGCCAACAGGAATTTTACCAGAACACAGTCAACCCAAACAGAAGTCTCCATCAAGGAATCAGTATTTAAGTGCCCACATACTTCACCAGCAACAACCCTGAGCCCACAGTACCATGCAAGAAAGGCACTGAGATGCACCAACTACAGCAGCAGTACAAGGAACACATCATCTAACAGAAGTTATTATATTAACTATTATTGCTACAAGCAGACCAAATGATTGTAGAAGACCTCGCTATAAGACCAAGGCCTCAGAGCCCAACCAGCCCACCAGCATCTACCACCCATCACATCCCGCTCTGTGTCCCAACACTCCTGTTAATAAGCTCACGGATGCCCTTCCCAACAGTCTCAATGCCTTGTCAGCAGAAAATCAAACCAATCCAGGCCTGGAAGCAGCTGCAGCAAATAACTCCATCACGTTCAGCATTTTAACTTCTCCTATTGATGAATACAGTCAAGCTTGAAATCTCCATTTCCATTATCAGCCTTTGTGGTATTAAGGTAATCATGCAGACCAGTGATAAAATGATCCTGGGAACTCCGGAGCACAAGAATTAGCATATGGGAACACTTTCTTTGTTCCAGCATCCCTTTTTGACTATGAAGAGGGCTTTCTTCCCCAGAAATTAGGGTAAAGAACACCATGCTTAACAAGAAAGCACTGCTGATACAGAATCTGAGTAACAGGGCAAGCAGGTACTGGATGTACATCTCCAAATAACCGCTAAGATCATCGGGTTTTGAAACAGAACAGCTGCTGAAAAGAGATATTCAAGCTGCCTTGAATTACCTCTATTTTACGCAGCCTGGATGGAAGGGCAATTCTGATTCCTTCCAGATTGATTCTGAAAATCATCAAAAATGGTTCTTTTAACAGCATTCATTTCTCCCCATGATGGGAACAGGAACTCTGTAGCCTTCCTAAATGCAGAAATCTCTGCTCACGCTCTTAGAGCCCTTTCTCAGCTGTCCATCCACCAGACAAAAACAGCTGCAGCACCAGCACACCATCACCAGGTCACAGTCACAGAGAGCGACTAACAACAAGATGTGAATTAAAAGGAAAAGCAATGCCTACCTTCCCAAAGAATTTGCACTCTGCTGTTCACCTCCAACTTGCTCTTTCAATTCCTACAACAAATTGTAACGTCATTCTGCTCTTGTTGGCAATAGATGTTTTATTATCCCGAGTGTGGGCAGAGGGAAACAATTTGTAACCAGATTTTAGGATTATTTAAAGAAGGGGGGGAAATGAGTGCAAGCTAATAAATAGTCCTATTTTGGAAAAAAAAAGCCTACAAGTCTTTAACTGAAGCACTTTGCTTCTGATAACAACAATTGAGAACACAGATATAATCATCTATTTCTCTCATATATAGTAAAAAATTGTTGCAAAAACAAAGATAAATCACATGGGACAGAATCCAACCACAATCTTCCCCACTAACTCGAGAAGGATGCTCTATTGAATATTGCAGGCGTGATCACACTGTAACAAAAAGGCAACATGCCATGAAGTCCTAGAAATTATTCCCTCTCTATACCTCCCCTTCCCTGCAAAGATGCCAGGAGGCTGGATAAAAAACCATGCTCCCAAATCAAAGTGAAAGACACCGAAGAAATACGGAGGATCCTTCAAACAAGTGTGTTTGAATCACAGAATGGTTTGGGTTGGAAAGGACCTTAAGATCATCCAGTTCCAATCCCCTGCCATAGGCAAGGACACCTCACACTAGACCATGGCACCCAAGGCTCTGTCCAACCTGGCCTTCAACACTGCCAGGGATGGAGCATTTACCACTGCTTTGGGCAGCCTGTGTCAGCACCTCATCACCCTCACATTAAAGAACTCCTTCCTTATACCCAACCTGAACTCAAAAGAGCTTCATGTGTGATGAACGAGCTCAGAGGGACTCCACATTCTCAACTGGTGAGTTTCAACCAGGAATCTCAAACATCTTCTCTGGCCACAGTTTTGGGTCCAGAGAAGGGCAACGGAGCTGGTGAAGGGTCTGGAGCACAAGTGTGAAGAGGACTTGAACACGAGTTGATTCTTCCACTTATGTAAAGCATTCAGGAAATGTAGTTTGATATAAGTAAGAATTATCAACACCAGGCTAAGCAATGCAAACTGATGATGGACACAAAGTGTTAGAACCTACACATGCCTATCACAACCTGAAGCCAACAAAAAGGACATCACCACCACCTCAAAAAGCAACTTTGCCCAAGACTTCTATTTCAGGCAAGCACAGGAAAAAAGAAAGAATAATATAGAGATTATGATTAAAAATATAATTATTAGATATAAGGTCAAATGTTCAAGGTCAGGTTGGAAGGGGCTTGGAGCAACCTGCTCTAGTGGAAGGTGTCTCTGCCCATAGCAAGGGCTTGGAACTGGATGAGCTTTAAGGTTCCTTCCAACCCAAACCATTCTATGATTCTTAAAGAAGCCTTTTATAAACAGTGTAAAAGGGTCATTAAATGCCATGAAAAAGGCTCTTGCACAACCTGCTCCAGGTGACAGAACACCCCGAAATCTCTTTCTGATCAAGCTTCATCAACATGAAGCTTTCCCCTCTGCATTTCATGGGAAAAGAAAGTCCAAACTACACATGGGCTCAGAAACAGCCGTCCTGGAAGATACTAAAAATATTATCATCTAAACACAGGAAGGTCAAAAAATAAACTCTTAACTGCCTGCTCAACAGAACGCAGAAAGCAAGTCTATTCTTAAGCACTCAGCAAGGCCAGTGAATTTGGGGAAAAGACAGATGGGAGAACATGTAGGAGAATATGTTCCCTGAATAATTCCACAAATAGGCTACCAAAAGTCAAGAGGGATGCTCTGTCACTCGGGATGCAGAAGTCACAGGAGATGCATTACTTGACATTCTCCAGCAGGAGATCTTCTGGAGCACATAGAGAAGGCTTTACTACTTGTTACCATGTGACTGCCTCCAGACACTCACCCTATGGTTTTCCCATCTTTGCAAACAAAATGGCCAGTCTCCCATGGTCATGGAGTGACAGATGCCGCTTTCTCAGCCTTTCCCAGCAATGTGGTGATGATCACCACAGAGAATTACAATGGTACAAGAACCAGCAATGATCTGCGCTGCTTTTCCCATTGACCAGTCCCATTCTCCTGCCCTTTGAGCTGCTCCCATAACCTCAAGCTGTTCAGACAGCTTCAGTCACGTTGGAGAGGAAAAAAAAAATGTAATAGAAAGAATCCTAAAACATAATTACCACCCCAAAAATTAAGTGAATTAAGAAGGGCTGAATCAAGGAAAGAAAGATGAGTGAACACCAGCAGAGACTCTTCATTAGGGACTGTAGCGACAGGACAAGGGGTGATGGGTTCAAATTGAAACAGGGAGAATTCAGGTTAGATATAAGGAAGAAGTTCTTTACTGTGAGGGTGCTGAGGCACTGGCACAGGGTGCCCAGAGAAGTGGTGAATGCTCCATCCCTGGCAGTGTTCAAGGCTGGGTTGGACAGAGCCTTGGGTGCCATGGTCTAGTGTGAGGTGTCCCTGCCTATGGCAAGGGGGGTGGAACTGGATAATCTTAAGCTCCTTTCCAATCATAATTATTCTATGGAGAAATAGACCAAAACACAACACTCGCAGCAACCCTCCAGCACATGGGTTGTCTACGAGTAAATGAATGGGGAACCAGCTAGAGTTATGATTTTGTTTTGGTGGGGATAGCAAAGAGAGATGGGGAGTGGCAGAAGGTGTGTTAAGAAGTGAAAGGCACATCTGTAGGAAACCAGGTGCGTCCTACTTGCTCGAGAGCAGATGGAGTGCGGAGAGCAGATGGAGATCCTCCTCATAAGGCTCACAGAACCATGGAAAGATTTGGGTTGGGAAGGACCTTAAGATCATCCAGTTCCAACCCCCTGCCTCGGGCAGGGACAGCTCACCCTAGACCATGTCACCCAAGGCTCTGTCCAGCCTGGCCTTCAACACTGCCAGGGATGGAGCATTCACCACTTCTCTGGGCAACCCATTCCAGTGCCTCAGCACCCTCACAGTAAAGAACTTCTTCCTTATCTCCCAGCCTGAACTTCCCCTGTTTCTGTTTGAACCCATTACCCCTCATAACCTAGACATTTCTTTTGTGACATCCTGCCTGGTGTACCCATAAATAGCAAGGTCAATCTTGGTGTTGTAGCCAACAGTGGTGCACCCAGCCGCTACTGTTCCAGCTCTAAAGTCACTTCAGTCACTTGGGCTGCCTCTCATAATCTGCCAAACACCAGATTATCAGTGTGTTGCTGTCCAAAAATCTCCTGTGAGGAGCAGACATCCCATAACGATAAGCCTGAAATCCATGTTATTGCTCCTCAAGCATAAAGCACCCAACCAGCATATTGCAGTGTGTTTCCACCATAAACCTGTGATGCTGTGACGAATGCATCCATCCACATTACTCCCCCATTTGATCCAGAAATTGGGACCACAAATAAGTAGAGCAGGTGCCTAGCAGTTAAAACAAAGACCTGATCTTTCTTGCTTTACTCCAAACACCAGACCTACATCATTCATTGCATTAATTTGCTTTCCTAAAGATTTTTGCCATCTACCACATACTCTTGTTTGCACTCAAGTCACAGCAAAATTGATGAATGCCAACACAGCTGGATGTCAACAGCCCTTCCACTAAACTGCAGTGTGAAAATTAAGGGAGTGCCAGAAAAACACAGCAACATTCCTGTAGGACTCCAATCAAAAGTCATCTCATGGAGATGGAAACAATCCCAGGTGCAGAGGAAGCATGCACACATGGCAGGGTTTGTATCAGTGCAGCTTCTAACCAAGTCACAGCTGCCTTTATTGCAATAACCCTTGTTGGCATTTCCAGTTGTGAGACAGGAAAATCAGCTGACGTGAGCATCTTTGCCTTTGGAAAAGAAGGAAGGAGAAGACACAGAGACCTCTCCAAGGCACATAAAGAATAACAGAATCAAAGAGCAGTTTGGGAAGGGACCTTAAGTTCATCCAGTTCCACCCCCTGCCATGGGCAGGGACACCTCACTCTAGACCATGTCACCCAAGGCTCTGTCCAACCCAGCCTTGAACACTGCCAGGGATGGAGCATTCACAACTTCTCTGGGCAACCCATTCCAGCGCCTCAGCAGCCTCACCGTAAAGAACTTCCTCCTTAGATCTAACCTGAACTTCCCCTGTTTCACTTTGAACCCATCACCCCTTGTCCTATCACTACAGTCCCTGATGAAGAGTCCCTCCCCAGCATCCTTACAGCTCCACTTCAGACACTGGAAGCTGCTCTGAGGTCTCTGCGCAGCTTCTCTTCTCCAGGCTTAACAGCCCCAGTGTTCTCAGCCTATCTCCATATGGGAGGTGCTTCAGCCCCTGAGCATTCTCGTGGCCTCCTCTGGACTTGTTCCAACAGCTCCATGTCCTTCTTATGTTGATGACACCAGAACTGCACACAGTGCTGCAAGTGGGGTCGAATGAGAGCAGAGCAGAGGGGCAGGATCACCTCCTTTGACCTGTTGGTCATGCTCCTTTTGATGTAGCTCATTCTTCTTTCTTTTCCACATACCAAGGTAGCTAAAGCAGTCCATGTTCTCCAGTTTTCACCACCAGCATTTATTTATCACCATCCTCAATTCTGAAAGCAAACTCCAAGTGATGCTGCATAATCTTCCTGCAAAACTAAACTGAGATGGATGGAGAGCGAGAGGTATAATTTAAGACAGCTTATATTGCTCACAGCACCAAGAACACTGAATTCAGGCTGCAGGAAAGGTCACTGGTAAATTGAAGTCAGCAGAACACAAACCACGTCTCTACAGGAAAAGGAGCTAATTTGGGCAGTCAGGGGAAAAGAACAACCAGAGAGCAAGTCTGGGTATTCAAGACCCTTCCTCACCACTGACATATGACCACACTCATCTTCAGGGGCCCTGAGCATCTTACTTGAAGCATACAAGATTTGCCGTAGTGCCACCAATAGCAGCACCCAGGGTGACAGAAACCTTCTCCTTGGCAAAGACATACATACAGACACAGGAGAACACTCTGGAGTTACCTCCCACCCCGTTTTGACCAGAGCTGGCTACAAAGATCATGCGAGGGCTGGAGCAGCTCTGCCCTGGAGCCAGGCTGAGAGAGCTGGGCTGGGGCAGCCTGGAGAAGGCTCCTGAATGGAAGACCTTAGAGCAGCTCCAGTGCCTAAAGGGGCTACAGGAAATGCGCAGAGGGCTTTGGACAAGGGCCTGTAGGGACAGGACAAGGGGAATGGCTTCATACTGAAAGGAGGGAGATCAGGTTAGATATAAGGAAGAAGTCCTTTACTGTGAGGGTGGTGAGGCACTGGCACAGGGTGCCCAGAGAAGTGGTGAATGCTCCATCCCTGGCAGTGTTCAAGGCCAGGTTGGACAGAGCCTTGGGTGACACGGTCTAGTGTGAGGTGTCCCTGCCCATGGGACTGGATGATCTTAAGCTCCTTTCCAACCCAAACCATTCTGTGATTCTATGGAGTGAGAGACTTCAGACTCCCCAAAACCCACCAGACCAACAAAATCCATTTCCAAAATCACCGCAATGGTGCTCATCTGTTCTCACTTTCATACCCCTGCCCCATACACTGCCTTTGTATTTAACACTCTGGCTCATCAAGCCCACTGTGCTCTTTCACCACCTCATAAACCCCATCTGACTCTCTGCTCTCTTGCTAATATAGGGGCCGGCAGCTCATGTTGTAAATCATATCAGTGAAACACTCAATTAAAAATAACAGCCCAAACCTCCTCCATTGCAGGAGAGCCTTTAGAATTACAAATGATGAAAGTATGCTACTAAAAAAAAGCAAGCTGAATTGAGAGCCATTTCTGAGGTGACAAAAAAGCCCAACCCAGCAGAACAAGGGCTGGGCTGCTCCAAGCACTGCTGGGCCATCAAATAACTATGATAGTAGGAAAATGGGTCTCAACACCCTCAGCTAGCAGTAACCTAGATCAAAGATAATGCCTGGCTCCCATCCTGGACCTGCGTGGTGATGCTGTAGGAGCAGGATGTTGACTGGCTCCCATCCTGGACCTGTGCGGTGATGCTGTAGGAGCAGGATGTTGATTGGCTCACATCCTGGACCTGTGCGGTGATGCTGTAGGAGCAGGATGTTGATTGGCTCACATCCTGGACCTGCGTGGTGATGCTGTAGGAGCAGGATGTTGATTGGCTCCCATCCTGGACCTGTGCGGTGATGCTGTAGGAGCAGGATGTTGATTGGCTCTCATCCTGGACCTGTGCGGTGATGCTGTAGGAGCAGGATGTTGATTGGCTCACATCCTGGACCTGTGCGGTGATGCTGTAGGAGCAGGATGTTGATTGGCTCTCATCCTGGACCTGTGCGGTGATGCTGTAGGAGCAGGATGTTGATTGGCTCCCATCCTGGACCTTCGTGGCGATGCTGTAAGAGCAGGATGTTGATTGGCTCCCATCCTGGACCTGTGCGGTGATGCTGTAGGAGAAGGATGTTGATTGGCTCCCATCCTGGACCTGTGCGGTGATGCTGTAGGAGCAGGATGTTGATTGGCTCCCATCCTGGACCTGCGTGGTGATGCTGTAGGAGCAGGATGTTGATTGGCTCCCATCCTGGACCTGCGTGGTGATGCTGTAGGAGTAGGACATTCAGAGCACACCGCTAACATCTGCTTGTGAGCTATTCCTCGGACATCTCCTTGCCCAGCAGGACGCATTATTCCTGCCTCATGGCTGGGAGCCAGGGGGAAGATGTTGGGATGCAGCTTCTGGGGTCAAGAAACAGCATCTTTGTGATGAGCACAAGCATTTGACTTACAGTGCTTACTGGAACTGTGAGAGAAAAGAGGTATCTCTGAGGCATTTTACAACTATTTGTATGATGGATGCTGGGAAATGTGAGGGATTTGGGGGTTGGGGGATTCCCTCCACTTTTTGTCTGATCCTAGCACCTTTCATCTAAGCACCTATTAAACAAGTGCTGCCACCATCCTGCAATCCAGATGGGATGGCCCCCCAACTTGCACCACTGCTTCACCCACAGCATCCAGATCCATCAGCAGGAGGACCTGCAACAGGAAGATGCGCCACAGCATCGCACCTCCCATTCCCAACGTGGGATGCAATCCTACTACAGCAATTGTGGCTTTTAACACCTTTTACAAGCACTTAATTCACCCCATTTCAATCCCTCAAGAGCAGCCACTCCCTCATTTTACACCTGGAGACACCAAGCTAAGATATTTGTGGGCTTGAATGCACAACCCTACAGCTCCAGGTATCCACTCAAGACAGAGGAGCTGCTGTTATGCAGCTCTGATATAGTACAGCAGTATAACACCATCCCCACAACAAAAGTACAGAATGAGCTTCTAAAGATGCCTTTGGAAACTGTATGTTTCTAAGTAAATTTAGGTTTCACGACAAGCTCTTTTTGCTTACTTCTCACTTTTTCACACCCTTTTCTCTGGGGGGTGCAGGCAGACAGGGGCTGTTCCTTTCTCAAGCTCAAGATTAAATAAGAGGCACCCAAAACTACGTTGAAAATGAAATCTTCAGGTAGGGCACACAGCATATTTCAAAATGGAGCTGAAAGCCTCCTCACTACCAAAAGCTATTTCAATAAGAGGTTTCACTTACTTGAGACATTCACACAACTTTTAAGCTGAATCTCTTCCAAGTATTTTAACTCAACTGCAGGACAAACCCAGCAGCACAGAAAGGTGCCAAAAACCCCATGGCTCATATTTTCACAGTGTTCCCAGGCTCCAGAGGGCTTCCCAAAGCTGTTTGCGTGCAACATCAGGCTTCCTCAGGACCTGAAACACCTTTGCTGTGAGCTGGGCTTTGCTTCCACCCTCTCAGCTGGCTCTGATGCTGATCATGTTCAAGGCCAGGCTGGACAGAGCCTTGGGTGGCAAGGTCTAAGGTGAGGTGTCCCTGCCCATGGCAGGGGGTTAGAACTGGATGATCTCAAGGTCCTTTCCAACCCAAACGATTCTATGGTTCTATGATCATCTCCTTGCTTCCTTTCACTCGCCATGAAATTCAAAGTTATCCAAGTAAGGAAGCAACCTTCTTGTCTTGTGCTTGCACATCTTCCAGCTCACAATACCTATATCCTACAGCACTGCTCAAACACAATAATTACCAGGTAATTCAAATGCTCAAACTCAATAATTACCAATTCAGTAACAGGACACATACTGATGCAGCTCTACTCTGCCTACATGCAAGGAAGAGGTTTCTGTTGCAGCATTCAAGCTCAGTCCCTTCTCCATCATTCCTACAGCATCCTGCCATACACCTCCACCACGCTCCAGCTTCAGCCCACCCTGACAGGATACAGCTTATTTTAGGATGAGCTTTCAGACACAGTCTCTCAGCTGACTCTTGCAGACCATAATCAGATATCCCCAGAAATCTTTAACATTGCAAGAGCAAACCATGGAGGTGTGTGTTAATACGTGCGTATCATCCACATGTCAGCCATAACAAATCACAAGTACTGAACAGGGCCTGATACGTGCTATTTTATTTGACCTTTGACTACCAGGCAGACAAAGCAAGGTGATTCCAGCTTATAAATATTCCTGACTCAGCCAGCATATGCACACTGAAGAAGCTCAGACCTCAAACACTGAAGGTAAGCGCACAACAGCATTGAACCCCTCCAATTGTTTCACCTTCAAGAGACAGGAGGGAGGTGCTGACACTCCAGTGATGCTTTGCAATTCAGACAATCTATGTTCCATTGCCAGGCTTGCATCAACTCTGAAATGCAGTATTGTGTATGTAAGAGAATTAAAGACAAGGCACAATCATCTCACCTGCATCTAAAGCATCCTAGTGCTGCCAAAGACTCTTGGTTTAAGAGGGGGTTGTTCTGCTTCAGTAGAGCACAGCAAGAAATGATTTGCATCATTTTAATTTTTAACCTTCAAGTAGATTAAAAAAGGAAATTAAAGAAGAAAAAAACACCCACAGAAGTAAAAAGACACAACAATTATCATCAAGGTGGCAAGAAACTGGCACCGCATTTATCACTGGAACAGTTTGGGAGTTACCCTGAATCGGTTCCTACCATTGATCAAGGCATTTCTTTGCCTCAGCCTGCTGCAGCAGGCAGATAAAACAGAGCTGCACCGTGTGCATAAAATGTGTATGGATGCATAAATCTTAAGCAAAGTGGCTTCTTATTTTGAGGCAAAAAACGGAGAGAATTACACGTTGCGTTAAATATTCTCTCCTCTGGCCTTTCCTCGACCGTCTGTAAGATCAATGCAAGTCCTTTTGCATAAAGCAGGCAGAGAGAAGCAGTTTCCTAGTAAATAAATAAGTAATGAGGCCACTCTTGGCTTCTAATATGATTTGTAAAGTAAATGAAAGAGATTCCTCAAGTTTTAACGTCTCTTGCAAGATGTTTAGTGCTCATCGCCACTATTAGATGCTGCAGCAAGCTGAACAGTTATCCCTGCCCTCACACAGGAATACGTGCAAGTCCCTCCCTTGTACTCATACAAATATGTTTTGTGCTTCTATCACTTCTCTATTTGCAAAGAGATCAAAATGAAAGTAGAAACAATCATGCGGCAGCTTTTAACAGCTTCCTCCCCGTATGAAGGTCTCGCTATCCTGCATATCACCAACATCTCATCCAGCTACAATGCGACGCCAGGAAGCAACCAGCATGAGGTCCCTGCATGCTGACCAGTAATGTGACTCTCACCAGTGACAAAGCATCACTGAGTTCAATTGGTCGCCCAGTTACCAAATGTAAATGGAACTAAGAGAGAGAGGAAGAGATCACCCCACCAATCAACCTCAAAACCTACTTTATTCACCATCAGACTACCTTATATCACATCTTTCAAGGCACGGGAGGAACTGTTTCCTTCAAAACCCCATCTATTTAGCTTCTAATACAGATATTTATGATGAGGTTAGTGAAACACTGGCAGAGGTTGGCCAGAGAGGTGGTTAAATGCCCCATACATGGAAACATTCAAGGTCAGCTCAAATGGGGCTCTGAGCAACCTGGTGTAGTGGAAGGAGTCCCTGCTCATGGGAGAGGGGTTGGATTAGATACCTTTAAAGTTCTCTTCCAACCCAGATCATTCTATGATTCTTAGTTCTCTTCAATGGTGAACTCAGAGGGCCTTTCCAAGCTGTGCTGTTGGACAGCAGTTCAGTGCAATTATACCCCCTCCTTCCCACAGCATCAGAGTGAAGCACCCAAATGCTCTCCTACTTTGCCCAGCCAATGCCAAAGCGTTGGGCTGACTTCCAGCAACACAGTCTGGAACGGAAATCTCAGCTCCAGGCAAAGCTGTGATAGGAGACAATCATAGAATCAACCAGGTTGGGAAAGACCTTTAAGATCATCAAATCCATCTGTTAACCTGACACTAACCCATGCCCTTAAGTGCCCCATCTGCATGTCTTTTAAACACCTCCAAGGACGGTGACTCCACCACTGCCCTGGATACAGCCTGTTCCAATGTTTGAAAACCCTTACTGAGAAGGAACTGATCCTCATCTCCAGTCTAAACCTCCCTTGGTGCAACTTGAGGCCATTTCCTCTTATCCTGTTGCTTCTTACTTAGGAGAAGAGACCAATCCCCACCTCACTACAACCTCCCTTCAGGTAGCTGTAGAGAGCAATAATGTCCTCCCTGAGCCTCCTTTGCTCGTGGTGCAGACCAACACCCCCAGGTCCTTTTCCATGAGCAGTTTCCAACCGCTCTTCCCCACACCCAAAGCTTGCATGAGGTTGTTGTGGCCCAAGTGCAGGACCCGGCACTGAGCCTTCTTGAACCTCATACAATTGGCCTTGGCCCATTGATCCAGCCTGTCCAGATCATTCTGTACAGCCGTCCTACCCCCAAGCAGATCAACACTCCCACTGAACTTGGTGTCCTCTGCAAACTTACTGAGGGTGCACTTGATCCATGAACCTCCTAGAATGTTTCCCCTCTGCTGTACTGTATTTCCAGGAGCCACCTGGTAAGTTGAAGTTCACTGCAAGAACAAGGACTGGCCATTGTGAGACTTCTCCCAGCTGCTTAGAGGATATTTCTTCGGTCTCTTCATCCTGGCTGGGTGCTCTATAAGAGACTCCCACCATGATATCTGCCTTGCTGGGCTTCACTCTTATTCTTACCTATAAATATTCAACCCTACTGTCACCATCATTAAGCTCTAGACATTCAAAACACTCCCTAACACACAGGGTTACCCAACCACCTCTCCTTCCTTGCCTATCCCTTCTCAAGAGTTTATAGACATCCACTGCAGCACTCCAGTTGTGCCATTCATCCCACCTTGTTTCCATGATGGCAGTTGTGTCATAGTTTTCCTGCTGCACAATGACTTCCAGCTCCTGTTTGTTACCCATGCTACCTGCATTGGTGCAGACGCACTTCAGTTGGGCTATTGATCCCACCACCTTTTGGGGGTGAAAAGCCCTAATTCCTACACAACCATTCTCAGGCACTTCCATCATTTCTAAAACATCAATAACCACAGCTTCTATCCTTTTCTCCCTTCAAATGCAGTTTAGAACTCTTACAGAGAGCCCTGCTAACTTGTGTGCAAAGATCCTTTTCCCCTTTGATACAGGGGTACCCCTTCTGTTGCCAGCTGGACTGGTGTTATACAGACCAGTAAGACCAAAACCCCACTAAAACCCCTATGACACCAAGGTAGGAGCCAGGAATTGATCTGCTGGGTTTTTCCATGTCTCCCCCCATCATTCCCTGAAGTTGGAAGGATCAAGGTGAACACTGTTTGTGCTGCTGATCCCTTAACCAGCCATCCTCATACCCAAATGCAAAAGAGATAATAGGAGAGAGAGAAATCACTGCCCTGCTCTCTTGAAACAGGTGGAAAATACCTCGCAATACTAAAAGAAGAAAGCAACAACAACTAACCAAAACCCCACAAAAATCTCCAATAAACAGAAACAAAAGCAACGAGGCGAATAATTCATTTCAGCAATATGCAGTGCCCATGCTCTACCTGAATTGTGTCAGCTGAAGGGTCACAGTTTAATCAGAGCCACCATAAAAAGAAAAGCTGGAGTCAAAGTACAAGATTTATCTCGAGTAAACGAAATGGGTTTCTCAGGAAGGCATTTTCATTTAAAACAGACAAAAAAAAAATACATTGCAGTTTGACAAGTGACCAGCAAGGGGAGTCGGTGCCTACAGCTTTGAGTCAATCACACACATGCAGTTTTGGGTGGAGAAAACCGGAATATACAATTCTGAGGTAGTGGCATCCAGAAAACACTGATGAATGGCAGAAGATGCTAGAGGAAGATGGACAGAGAGCACCATGTCCAGAAAACCCACTGAACTGGAACAAAGAGAGACACTACAGTAGGGAAAAGTCATGGTTTTGATTGGAAATGAGTATTTCTCTCCCTGAAAGACTTCATGAAGAGCATGAGATGGAGAGCATCCATCCCATCTTCATCTGTGGAAGACGAAAGGCAAGGGACAAATGAAATCAAGTCAAGACTGAGCTTGTGATAAGAAAATAAGAGTTAAATCTCAATACACTTCTTATTACAATATTCAGTGTGTTTCCCAGAAAAGACTTGGACCAATTCCTCTGTGGCACTGAGGAGACATCTAAGAGGGTATTAGATGCCTGGGAGAAGACTTCAGGAGACAAGTGCCAATCAGACGCACTGAGCCCCAGCACTAGAAAAAAGACAAGGAAAAAAAATATAAATAAAGGTCTAAGAAAATAAAAACCTTTTACAAAGAGTGGGACTTAATGACATGATATTGTATCTAAAGAAAAATGCCAGCAGTAGGAACTCATTAAGCCCTGTACAAGGAACAGCAGCAAAATCACTACTGCGCCTACAGCCATGCTGGGCCTGGGGCTGCCACCAGCTACGGGCCATGGGGACATGCACTCAAATGCTTGTGTTCCTTTGTCCCCTTAATCCCATTACCCTCGTATTTACTCTGTTGTTGGTGATTATTCAGGATGCTAAGAGTCATACTTTTTGCATAATATTGACTGAATGGTGCAGATTTGGTTAGCTCTGCATAGAAAATGGGGCTGGAACATGCCAAGGCTCCCCATGCTATGGGAAATGGAGGTAGAGAAATAAAATCCTTCTTAAGGACTTGTTTCAAAGACCATGATCTCTCAAGAATTAAGTGCAAGACAACCAACTGATTCAGTTCAATATATAAAACCCTTCCCATTTTCTAATTGCAGAATGCTTTCTGATGTATTCTCTGAAGAAGGAACAGACGCCAAACCAAAAATACCCAAGAAAAGACTTATTTCCTACTCTTAAGTTGGAGCACATGAAACAACTGTTCTAGCCATGATAGAAATTACTGTTAATAGTACTCCAGGTGGGAAAAACAGATGTAGTTTAAGAAAACTATTTCTGCTGATCAAATGCTCTATAGGTTTTACAAACACAGTCTGTTACACCTTGAGAAATGGAAGTTTCACTGACCATCTGCTCCTAGCAAGGAGCACCATTAAAGCTCGCTTTGATCAGAAAGCCCAATTCAAAGTCAATGCACCATGAGAATGGGACATCTGACATCCCAGGGCTTAACAAACTATCAAAGCCAGGCAAGATCAATCATCAGGGGGAGAATTTGGATGAAGATCACCCAATATTAACCTGTTAAAACAAGGAAACCACCCTCAAGAGCAGAAGACACCATCCAGAGATGAACATCTGCAAGTGCTGATGTTTTGTAGACTCCAGGGGCTGAGTCTACAAAAGCAATGAAGGGATATGGATAGAAACAACTAAACTATAAGAAAGAACCTGAAACAGTAAAAACTGTCAAAGACAGCAAACAGCAAAATATATCTCACCCACAATAGGCTTTGTGTTGTGGAGCCACTTGTTCGGCACTAGGCAGCAATAGCCCAATGGAGCCAAGGCTGTCTCAGCAGTGTTGTCTCTGTTAGGAGAAAGAAAATGGAAATCAGAAGTTCATACAGGTTTTTTTATCTCCTGGTTTCCCCCCCTGACTAAAGCACAGGTATTCCCAAGACCCAGGTTTTAACCGTATCTTTAGGTTTGATTTTGGGAGTTTTCACACCCTGTGAAATACTTAAAGAGAAATATATGCATTAGGCAATGTATATATTGTATATCTGCCTTTGGCCTACATAAAATCTCTTGACAATGTAATACACATTAAAAAAAAAAACAGAACCAAACCACTCCTTCCGTTTAATTTTGGGAATTAGGAAATGCCCATTGAAATACAGCATGTAATTTGTTATCTGCAATTTATGATTTCATATAACTGCCATTTCCCCCTTCTTCATGATCCCATGTTTTATATTCACTGTTAACCAGTTAAGCAGGATCTGTCAGCATTTATCCCACACTTTCTACCAAAACAAAGCCCATCCAACTGAAGGGATTGCTAAGCTAGAACCACACAACCAAGTGGACCCAGTACTGGATGAGGTCTCAGCACAGAAGAGCAAAACCTTCGCTAGGATGGTACAACACAAAGCCACGTAGACGACTCGTGCCTTACTAACAGCAACCAATCTGTTTTAAAGCAAAGTCACCAGACTGAAAAATCATTATGGTATCTTTAGAATTGATTTTTTAACTAAAAATACACAGAAAGAGGAAAAAATAAATACTACTTTGGGAAAGATTATTCAGACATATGCACATGCTTGTGTATCGAGCAATAGACAGAGATATCTACACAGACAGATACACAACTGCATATTTTGGAACAAAAATCCACAAAGATCTGATAGCTGAAATAACTCTGGAGACTTCAGTTAATGATGGAATAAGCCCATTTCACACACATACATGTTAACAACGGATTTTACATCCCAAAATTGGAAACCAATGCTTGGGAAGGAATTTAACATATTCTTAATGCAGATTATTATGCTTTAATAAAATATAAAACACCAAATAAGAAAAAGAATGGTTCAGGCAACTCAGATAGAGGCACTTTTACACTATGTAAAGTTAAGTACGTAGAAGCTCTTTACCATGATAGCAGTGAGGCACTCATAGGTTGCCCAGAGGAGCTGTGGCTGCTCCATCCCTGGCAGTGTTCAAGGCCAGGTTGGATGGGGCTTGGAGCAACCTGCTCTAGTGGAAGGTGTCCCTGCCCGTGGCAAGGGGTTGGAGCTGGATGAGCATTAAGATCACTTCCAACCCAAACCATTCCATGATTATATGATTATATGAATTAACTAAACTGCTGGAAATTCTGGCTGGCTGGTTAGTTTTAAGCAGGAGAAGCATCATCCCACTTATCATCAATGCATTCTTATCCTTTCTTGGGATGGGATGGGAGAGGTCAAATCACACGGGATGACACTGGGGCTGGAGGGAGCAGCAAAGGATGCTAAAGGAGCTCCTGTCCTGAGTTCTCATACCCATAGAAAAACCACAATTACCTTTTCCTCTACTTCAATAAGCACAACCTATTGTTGGCTCTAAAGCCAACAGGAGAAGCTCCAACACATACAGAAAAACATTAAAGGCCTTCAAGTTCAAAGTACAATACTTGGTGACAGCTTTCAAAGACAGGGTAAATAAGTAAGACCTTTAATTTTTAAGATGCTCCTCAGCAACACCTTGTCATGCTACATCACACAACACTTCTTCTTTATTTCTCTGGCCAAAGGTCAAAATCCATCTTCCCAAGAGATGAACCATCCTATAGAGCAAGCAATGAAACTTCTGCATCCAACTACCTCAGGAGCAATCCCCATCTCCATCTGGAGACCTTTCAAACATCAAGACATGCTGACTGCTCAAGGAGGCAGCCTTCCCTCTTGGTAATCGCAGCACAGCAACACACAAAGCATGTGCATTGGTATCACAGAGATGCAGGACTCCTTGTTCAAATCCTTTTCCTCCTCTACCACATTTAAGGAAGCATCAACACGTAGTACCACTGTCTGCTGGTTCACAACCACACATTGGCAGACAGAAAGTCTACCAAGAGCCAGCAGTCCTCGGAGTGGTTTACCTGGGGTTTGCAGGGTTCTTTTGGCTTTTTTGTGGGTTGGTTTGGTTTGAAATCTATTAGAAAACATGTAAAAGCAGAGATCCCTCCAGTCCTGCCATAGAGGAAAGTCATTCCTTGACCAAATATACCGCTTTCCATGTGCTACCAAGTTCCCAAAGAGCAACAGTGAGCAAGCTACAGAAAGCAATGCTGACAGCTGCAGTTACCTATTTTCATCTGATTGATTACTCCTTTCATTTGTAAAAAATGAAACACCTAATATTGCAACTTAAGGTGAGGGAAAAGGTTTAAAAACCAATCTCACATGGAACGATCCTGCTCCAAATTGAAACAGCATTAGTTGTCCAGCACTGAAATATCAGGGCGTTCACGGCTCCTAATGCAAGAGTTTTCCATCACTTTCATGCAAACTTGGGTCAAGTGTTTTTAAACAGCCTCTACAAACAGAAAATCAGTAATCATTTTGATTTTTCAGCACAAGCTGAGCCATGAGACATCCCATCCTGCCAAGCGGGGATTCAGGTCCTTAACCATGGAAACCTCACGGGCCAGCGTTATAGAAATATCAATATTATAGAATCACAGAATGGTTTGGGTTGGAAAGGAACTTAAGATCATCCAGTTCCAACCCCCCTGCCATGGGCAGGGACACCTCACACTAGACCATGACACCCAAGGCTCTGTCCAACCTGGCCTTCAACACCACCAGGGATGGAGCATTCACAACTTCCCTGGGGAACCCATTCCAGGGGCTCAGCACCCTCACAGTAAAGAACTTCCTCCTTAGATCTAACCTGAACTTCCCCTGTTTCAGTTTGAACCCATCACCCCTTGTCCTATCGCTACAGACACTAATGAAGAGTCCCTCCCCAGCATCCTTATATCATGCCCATCTCAGAGAACCCAATTGTGCAGGCAGCCCTAAGAGGGTGAAAACCAACACCGAAACTATCAGCACACACTGTGTCGTGCATGAGACTTCTTGCCGACCCATCTTCTCCTCATGTCATCCTCCCACCCTTCCTATCCCACAGATCTATCTGTTTTCTTCTTTGATTCTATCCTGTCAGGTGGTTTCTTTGCAGCAGGGTCTCTCTTTCTCCTAGAAACCACACTGCAAAAGGGACATGCATCCGTAGGAACAACTCTGGTATAGGGAGGAATTAATGACAACTCTGCCTACCTGTAGGGGGTTTGGGGTTTTTTTTAAGCCATCGTGTCTATAACTCACATGATGTCAGTACAGGAATATCACGCTAAAGAGCTGGAATGGAAGGGGCGGGTTTTCCTCGTTTCTATGGTTATCAGCAATTTTAATGACCAACCTAAATAAAAAAAGCTAGAAGAGAGAGAAAATAGGAAGGAGGGAGGTGGGCGTTTAATTTTGATTGACAAAACATAGCATAACTAGTTAAGATCTGTCAAATGCCTGCTGAGGATCACAAACCCTCAGCATTGCATGGTAGGCAGAATTAGTCCCAATGCAGTGCTTTAAAAGAAAGCTTTCTTTCCCAGTGAGATCAGAGATCACCGTTTCAGTTTCCCCACACAAAGCAGCTGGTGTCAGAGTTACCACAAAAGCCAAGGTAGGGATAGAAGAATAATACATAGGTTTTATTATTTGTGAGATGTTTGTATGTTAACATGCTACAATGCCTTAACTTTTGTTCCTTGCCAATATATATATATAAATATACATATATATGTAGTATATATGTTCATGTGCAAGGTGTCCCTGCAGGGGGGGTTGGAACTGGATGATCTTAAGGTCCTTTACAACCTTGACCATTCTATTCTATTCTATGATTCTATATAGAATCTACATAAATTCTCTCTCTATACAGATATATATATTTATATATATAGTTAAAAAAAGGACAGCATTCCCAAGACTGTCAACTACCACAACAACAATTTGAAAGGTATTATCACAGCATCACATTAAATGCTGTATAAATACAGAGTAAGAAGACGATTCCTGTTTTGAAGACCTTAAAATAGGAGACAGAATGCAGAGAGGGTTGAACATAGACTGGATGGGAACCATCAGGAGATGCTGAGACGACCTTAGGAGACAGAAACACTGGTGTGACATTCAGCTGTGATATTCCTTGAAGATATACCATCAAAACCAGCAAGGTTTGGGGAAATCAGCATCATTACATATGTTCAGGGGTGATTTCATCAGGATGGAAGAATTTAGAGACTTGGAGCATTTCAGAATCGGGAACAGAGATTCATGACCTGGGAAGGAAGAGTCAAGATCTCAATGAGGCATACGGCAGCACAAGAATTGCTCTGGAAGACGTAACCAGCAGCTTGTGTTTAATGCCAAAGAGATGCAGGATGCCATAAAGGACAGGCACAAGGAAGATCCAAGACGTGCCTGAACCAAGCTACAAAGATGATTTTCTTCTACTTGCTCAGCACCGTTGAGACGCAAGCGGGACACAGTGCGCTTCACATGTGAGCTCATGAGACCACCACTTTCTGAGCTTCTATGTATCTCCTTGTGATGTTTTAAAAGGCTCTGTTATTTTATCAGACTCTATTTGACTTTTAAGGAGGGCAAACCTATGCAAGAGAGGCCGAGGTTACAAAGAAGGGAAGACAACAGCTCCGGAGACGCCTGCCAACAGGATCTGCACTTAAACCATTCAGTTTTGGCAGAGAACATCCTCAAAATATGGTATTTAAAAGTCTTATGGTATTGGAGCATATAATTATAGTAAAAGGACAAAAGTGAACTAAGAGTGATCAACACAAACTCGTACCAAAGTCAGAATGTGCTTCCGCAAAGTCTCAGCCACCTGGTTCTTCCATGCTACATTGAAAGGAAGAATTAGCTACCAACTACTTTCATTTCCACTGGAGATCATCCCTTTCAGCCTCTCAAAGGTACAGATTTGTACCCATCTCATAGAACTAAAAAAAGAACCAAACCACAGCAATAAAAACCTGAAACCAAACCCAAACCACACAGGAAGGTGCCTCATTTACTGATAGCTTCCAACCATAGACCAACGTATTTATTGTGATACAAACCCTTCTTTCCTCCAGCAATGCTCAACCTTAACAACATAAGAATACATAAAACCTCTGAAAATCAGTATTTCTTGAAGAACCACAGTAGTCACTTCTCAAGAACTGGAATAAAAGGAAGAAGTTCTTTACTGTGAGGGTGCTGAGGCACTGGCACAGGTTGCCCAGAGAAGTTGTGAATGTTCCATCCCTGGCAGTGTTCAAGGCAAGGTTGGACAGAGCCCTGGGTGACACAGTCTGGTGTGAGGCATCCCTGCCCACGTCAGGGGCTTGGAACTGGATGACCTTAAGGTCCTTTCCAACCCAACCACTCCATGATTCTATGACTCAAATCCTCTTCCCAACCAGTCACCTCACTGCAGCAAGTTCACTGACCTCCATCTCTCTAAAACTCTCAATTTGCAAGTAATTATACTAAACCTGTATGAAATGTATTCACCCAGCAGTTATACCCTAAACAAGCACAGGAGCACTCACGCATTAAGTCACCTCGTGCTACCAGTATCTAAATTCTGTGTACAAATCTTGACTCATTTGGGTACAGATTCTTCAATCTTAACTGAAAACTTCAACTGACCTCTTAAGTCATACAAACACAGAATGCTTTGGGTTGGAAAGGACCTTAAGATCATCCAGTTCCAACACCCTGCCATGGGCAGGGACACCTCGCACTAAACCATGCCACCCAAGGCTCTGTCCAACCTGGCCTTGAACACTGCCAGGGATGGAGCATTCACAACTTCTCTGGGCAACCCATTCCAGTGCCTCACCACCCTCATAGGAAAGAACTTCTTCCTTATATCTCACCTGAACTTCCCCTGTTTCAGTTTGAACCCATCACCCCTTGTCCTATCACTCCAGTCCCTAATGAAGAGTCCCTCTCCAGCATCCCTGTACCCCCCCTCAGACACTGGAAGCTGCTCTGAGGTCTCCATGCAGCTTCTCCTCTCCAGGCTGAACAGCCCCCATGTTCTCAGCCTGTCTCCATACAGGAGGTGCTCCAGCCTCTGAGCATCCTTGTGGCCTCCTCTGGACTAAAAATCTATCATCACAGTGATGCACAATGAAGAAAACCAAGCTCCAGGGCAGGTTCTCCTTCCATGCTATTGGGCCCTTTGGGTTCACTCAAGTCCAGCCACAGCCCATGATGATTTGATGGGGTGTACAAGTCCAATGCACACCTCATCTCAGATTATTTAAGTCCCTGAGAAATCCCATGTAAGAAGTAAAAAGCATTGCAGGTGCAGTCTTCCAGCCTTCTATCCAATGGCTGAGGATGCTGTAATGGTCCACAAGCAAAAACATTTGGTCAACTCTGTCCAGGAAACATCTATGGAATTAAACCCATCACCAGCACACAGATATTGCTCTATAACTGTGGTTATAATCTAGTTACGGTGGATGCATGTGAGAGCAGGGAAAGGACCTGAACTCTTGCTAGTGTTGAAGTCATCAAGGACATCTTAAACGCATCACTTAATGAGACAAAGAGATACCACAAGTCAAATGAGGTTCAAAAGTAGGATCAAGTGGAATACTGGGCAAGAGTGGGTAAAAAAAGAAGACATGGCAGTGCAGAAGAGGTTAGAACTTCTACCTGCTTTTCAGTCCTCAAATACTGAATATGGCAGCTTTTGGCCTGTGGTTCCATGGCATGTGATAACTTCTTTTGATGTCACTCAGTGCTCCTTGTCGTTACTGAAGCAGGACCACTGCTTTACCAAGCTGAAACCCCACACAGCTGCTGAGCTGTAGCTGTTGAATACAACTTGGGGGAGAAAAAGGGAGAAATGGTACCTCTGACTTGTACTGATGGACACAGGACAAGCTTGGACAGTTGCAAAGCAAGAACCATGAAACACTGCTTTGCTTCTCCTAATTCATTGCTGTTTCCTTCATAGCAGTTCCACAATGAAGTCAATAACCAGGAAAATAAAACAGTAACAGAAGAGTGATTCATATTTTACCCAATTTCTTAGTGCAAGGCTCCAAACAGCCAAATCGCCCATCACCAACTTGAAGATGAAAGTCAAAGCCCCACCGAGTCAGCCAGCACAATCTCATTACCAGCTAATGCCTCCAAACCTCCCCAAAGCAACTCAGTAGCCATCAGAGCCACCTCTGCCTGGGATAATGCCCAGGAATGACTTGCAGATGCAACGCAACCCGATTTACTGCTTCTACAACCCTGGAAATCCAAGTTCCAGCGGTGCTGTTACATTTGGTTTTACCAATGCTAATCTAACACCTTTTCAAAGGGGCATACGTTTCACCCTGTTGGCTTCCAACACTGAATTACAAGCTCTGTTGAGCTTCAGAATAAATGAGACCAGTGTATGCCCCTCTGGGCAAGAATCCCTTGCTGTAATCTTTATTCAAAGCACACGGCTTTGGAGCCTTGCATCCCATTGCCAAAAATCACCTTGAGGTTTGCTCTTTAGATGGCAATTTGCATCTCAACGTTTTACTGCAGAGCTTACCCAATGTCCCCGCTATGATTTTAATACTCCACTGTGGGCGGCCCCCTGAGTGGAGCACAGAAGTACAGGCTAAAAATACTCCTGTCTTCCCCACTGGCTCCACGCATGACCACAGCTAACACGGGTGGAAAACCAGGAGTGATGGCATCCATCCGCTTCTCGAGGGGGATAAACAAGCTCCAAAGCACTCAGAAAGCATGCTAAGAAGCAGGGAAGTCTTTCTGTGTGAATGGAGGAAGGATGCACGCAGCAGCTGGAGGAGGAAGATGGTGCAAAGAGTTTTGCGGTCAAGGAAAGCAGGAGAGGTTTATCCGAGCGCGAGGCATACCTGGGAAAACACATTAAGAGGTAATAAAGCAGGTGAGGGAGGCATCACCCAGGACATGAATTTAAGATGATGCTGAACAGAGGAAAGAAACCTCATGTTCAGAACAGGAGTGATCCCGGGTGAGCAGGAGCGCAGCTTGATTCATGCCCCAAAAGGGACATCCCGGTCCCACCAGCAGCACTGTGTGGATGAAAGCACACCAAAACCACATGGATTGCAGGTTTTGCTGGGCTCTCACCCCCTTGCCCAGCAAACCCCAGTCTCAGAGGCTGTAATTATTTTTGGCAAGGTGTAAACAGGTCCAGGAAAAGCAACTCAAACCCAGAGTTATTTACATGATGTCATGCAGGGAGCCAGCATCAGAGACCAGCCACCAACGCAACCAGTACAAAGCCACCCCCATCTGTTTAAGAGAGTGACTTTGCAATGTGGTTTGCAGCCACCCAAGCAAACGAACCACCCCTGGTGTGCCCAGGAAGGCAAGTAACGGAAATGGAGCACAGTGACCCACCAGAAAACATTGCTTCAGCCAACTACAAGGCCTTTATCATGGTGTTGGTAGGCTTTGAGTTGACATCCATCAAGATGGAGCCCTTAACTGACCGTGACAACCCTCTCTAGGCTATGGGAGAGGAGCAAGGACAGCAGGTCCGTAAGTCTTCCTCTGCCAAAGGTGTTCTAGAGGGAGGCAGCCAAGTGGCTCCATCTGCACGCAAAAGACTGGTGATGACCACTCATCACCTTACCCTGAAGGCCACCGCCTACTTCCAAGGATTATTCCAAGAAGTTATTCCAAGGATTATTGCCGCAACCCAAGCAGAACCACAGCCTGAAAAGCAATTTGCCTGCAAAGAGCAAAGCTTTATAATCTAAGTCTCACTGCTGCTGGCAGAGAACGGCAACTAAAGCTGAGCCCCACTGCACTCCAAGGGGGCTGATGCCAGCAGCATCTCAAGCCCCTGAAGCAGCCACAAGGAAAATGGAGCCAAGGAAAAGGGATAGTCAAAGCCAGGAGGTATGTGGACTGCTTTGTGCACGCTCTCTTCATATTCTGCATTCAAATGCATCACAACCAAGACAAAGACCCATTGCCCTGTTTCCAAATATAGCTTTATACTAAATTCTAGCTAATTTTAAGAAGCATACTAAACACAATGCATTAGGTAAGGAGCTGGACAAAGAGAGAAGAAGAAGCCTGTAGACTCCAGAGCCCATGGGACATTTCTCTCTATATATAAAAGGAAACAAAGGTACATCTGTCCAAGGGTTTCCATGCACAAAGAAGAGGATCTTTACAATTAAACTGCAGGTATTTCCATGAGCAGGATGGGAAAAACAAACACAGATTGAAATCTTCTCTGTTGCCCTATGTTTGGGGCAAAGGGGAAGGAACCCATCCGCTTGAAGCTCTAAAGATGATCATCAGGAAGGTACCTGTAGCGAGACTGTCAATCTGCTCTTTCACATTCAAAGTTGCAGCAACCTGGTTTACTGTAATACTGCAGTCCTGTTTAAAGCACCTGCTAAGATGCATCTCCAAGGGATGAGTTCTGGCCCTTGCTTGGGTAGCAATCCATTACATCTGTAGAAAATCAACACCTACCTATGAAACTCCCCCATGGTGCATGATCAATACTTACAGAGGGCTTTGGAAAGCGTACACTTGTTCTCTAAACCAGAAGTGTCAAAAAGCTTAGGACAGCGTTTCTGGGGCTTCAACACCCACATTTTGCCACCTATTTCCATCTTTGCAGTTAATAGAAGTGGAATGTCCCTGACACTGAGAAATCGAGCCGCTAACACGCAGTGGCCTCGGCACAACTTTAAGCACCATCATTTTAATTACTTTTTTGCCTTCTTTATCATTATAGTAAAAGCAGTCCTAGGAAAATGACTTGATTTTTCACTGTCACTACAAATCTGGATAAGCTTTCCAACCCAGAGGAGATGGTGTGTGAGAGGATGGTGAGCATCAGCAGGCTGGACATGCTTCCCTCATCATAGGAGTGCTTATTCACCTGCCCACACTGATCCTTCTGCTCTGTCCACAGTAGAGAAAAGACTGAAATTGTCAATTCTTTAAAATAAAAGGAAAAAAACACAGCATAAAAGTAAGCGAAAACACATGCACTATTACAGATATGTGAATTTCATATATATGACCTTATGCCCTATATTATAAATATAGAATATGCAACCATAGAATAGTTTGAGTTGGAAAGGTAATCAAGATCAAGCAGTTCCAAGGCCCTGCCATGGGCATGGATGCCTCACCCTAGACCACGTTGCCCGAGGCTCTGTCCAACCTGGCCTTGAACACTGCTGGAGATGGAGCAGTTACCACTTCTTTGGGCAACCCTTTACCCCCACAGCAAAGAACTTCTTCCTTATATCTAACCTGAACTTTCCCTGTTTCAGTTTGAACCCATCACCCCTTGTCCCAGATGAAGAGTCCCTCTCCAGCATCCTTGTAGCCCCCTTCAGACACTGGAAGCTGCTCTGAGGTCTCCATGCAGCCTTATTTAATTACATGTATTTGCTTATAAGTTTAATTTCTTACGCTTTTTAACTGAGCATCCACTCCCGGCTACTACATGCAGCAGAGTATTTGAAGGGACTGACACTAGGGTCTTGAAGCAGCAACAGGCACTCAGGTAAGAGAGGGGCTGGGGATACATGAGGCAGATGACAGAAGCCATCAAAACACGTGGGAAAGATAAATCATATCTCAAGCAATTTAATGGTATGTTGAGACTTGTATAAACTGGGTATAAACTTATATAAACTTGTATAAACTTATTTAAGAAATAAGGAGGTTCCCATGAGAGCTAGAAAGGTAACAGTGTCACAAAGGATCATAAATCAGCTGGTTTGTGAGGGGAAATAAGTCAACCACAGTATTAAGCCCTCATTTTGCAAGAAGTGAAAGATCAAGATCTGCAGCTCTCAAAGAAAGATGCAGCTACATGGGAGATGGTAAAAAACAGCATGGATGAATCTACACCTTCATGCACAGCACCTCCTCTCATACAGCCACATTACTTTTATTAGATGGGAACAGAAAAGGCAGTTCCTTGGAGTTAACTTCAAGTTGTAGCAATTACCATAAAAAACAATAAACTTTTCTTTCTCATTAATAAATTGTATGGCAAATAGAAGAGACAAAGAGGGACTTGCAGTTACCAAAGGGATGCTGAGCGGTGCCTGTGCACAACCAGCATTGTAAGGAAATAGTCTCCATTATCAGCCCAAAAAGTCAAGCTCACACACTGGAAAAGGGATGCTTTGACAGAAGCGGTAAAATTACACTAACTCAAGAGACTGCTGTCTGCAGCTCCTGGTTCCAGATGGATGAAGTGCAATAAACAGGAAACAAAGAAAAACTGTCATGTACAGTGTTATATTAAACAAGGTGTTATCCAGCGAGCCAGCACAAGTCCTGCAGCCTCATGGACCTTCCCATCACCAAACACATCCATAGCAGCGCTTTTCTCTCCCCTTTCCAAAATTGATAGAATCACAGACTGGTTTGGGTTGGAAAGGACTTTAAGATCATCAAGTGCCAATCCCCTGCCATGGGAATGGTCTCCTCACACTAAACCATGTCACCCAAGCCTCTGTCCAAGCTGGCCTTGAACACTGCCAGGGATGCAGCATTTACCACTTCACTGGGCACACTGTGCCAGTGCCTCACCACCCTCAATAAAGAACTTCTTCCTTATCTCCAACCTGAACTTCCCCTGTTTCAGTTTGAACCCATCACCCCTTGTCCTATCACTCCACTCCCTGATGAAGAGTCCCTCCCCAGCATCCTTGTAGCCCCCTTTCAGACACTGGAATCTGCTCTGAGGTCTCCACACAGCTTCTTTTCTCCAGGCTCAATAGCCCCGGTGTTCTCAGCCTGTCTCCATACAGGAAGTCCTCCAGGCCCTCATCATCCTCGTGGCCTCCTCCGGACTTGCTCCAAAATTAGAACAACTCAGGGCATAATGAACATCTCCAGGTTGGGATCATGGGATCCCATGATGCTGTAAAGCATTTGCTAATAATTACTCTCAAACATAACTGCAATTATCAACAGTTGGTTGGAACCACAGCTCTCCTTGTTAAAAAAAAAACCTTCTTTTAGCCACTAATATGTTTCCAACCCAAACTATACACATTAAAATCTTCAGCAGTGCTTATCAAACCAAGCACTAAATTCAAGGGGGAAATTTTGACAAGTGGTGGGTTTTACATCAAAACCTCTGCCTTTGCACAGCACAGATTGGACTTTCCCTACAGTTATCTTTGCTGAACTCAAAGCCACCATTGCACAGCTCACAAACCCAGCGAGACACCATCCAAGCCTTCCCCAAACAGCCCACAAGGATCCTTCTCCAAGGCACCCCAAAATTGGGCCTCATGAGCTGGACACTGAACTACTACATGAGGCTGTGGCCACAGTGATGCGATCATAGAACCAACCAGGTTGGAAAAGACCTTTAAGATCACCAAGTTCAACCATTACCCCAACAGTGCCAAGGCCACCACTAACCCATGGCACTGAGGGCCTCATCTACGTGGTGTGTGAACACTTCCAGGGATGGTGATTCCATAATAAGGGAATTTCAGGGTGGGAAAGGAACAAAGACAAACAGCATTCACAGATTTATACTGTCTCCATCACAAAGCTCCTGAGCTATCTGCTCATAGAAGACTTTTTTACAAAGCAGCCATTAATAGTAAGTTTGGGAGTTCCCTCGTCCCATATTTGAGTCTCTGGCATCTCACACAGCAAAGAAATGGGTGAACCCAAAAATGTGGGTCACAACACCTCCAAACCTGCGTGGTTTTCACCTGCAGGAAAAGGAAGGAGGCACCTGCCTCCTCCATACAGAAGCATTACAAGAAGAGTCATCGTAAACTGGAGAAGGAAAATAGCAACAGACTTCAGCAACGGGCATGATCAATGTCCCTCATGGAAGAGGAATATGTTTTCCTTTACAGAAATAAAGACGATGGCAACCTACAGCACAACAGTGTTGGAATAAAAACCTACAGCACTCCTTTACTCCATGCACCAGATGACGGAGGAGTCCTACAGAGGGGAAGAAAATACATGGCTACATTATTCAAGACTACAATCATAATAAATGTATGCAGCAGGATGGACAAATCAAGTCCTAAATAACCTCAAAAAAGTCAGATATTTACAATGTGTGGATTTGCAGCAGGGTGACAGCGGAACAAGCACGAAATAAATGCTAATACACGATGAAGAGCATCAAACATTCTGCAGTCCTTTTCTGCTTTTATTTAGGGAAGAGATGACAGAGATAGCAAATAAATTGCAGCTTAACCCAATACAAGCATTTACTTGACAACAAAAGAAGTAAATTTACTAAAAGAAGTAAGTAAAGGTGTTGCAAATGGGTTTAACTTCATTCAAGAAGCTGGAAACTGGTTTGCAGCATCCCAGTGGATGAGTAGCCATCACATCTAAATTGCCCATGGGAGAACCCAGCCCTGCATCCCAGCCAAAAAGCATTAAAAAGCACCCACTGCTCCACCATTTCTTCTTCTTTTTGTATTCAGAATACATTTAAAGAAGCAACTGATCATCAGTTCAATCTCTGATTTCTAATGGTGCTGCAAAAGAAAGGCACATGGGAATAGAAAAGATTCCAGCCTATGCTATTTTTCCCCATCATCATCCAAAGCACTGAAAAGCAGAGACGTGCCCATGCAGTGCAACAAAGAGATGGCACCTGCCTACTGCATTTCCTCACTAGTGACACTATGAAGAAAAAGCAGAGTTTTAAATAGAAACCTCCCTGCAAGTGTTAACTGAGATTAATTTAACTCTTTTGCATTATTTTAATCTTATGTACCATCATTTGCAAGGCAAGCAGAGGAAAAAAAAATGAAGAGAGTAGGATTCTTATCTTGACCATATTCCTATGTATTATTAAAAGCCACAAATAACCTTTCTGACAGTAAAAGACACATCCTCCCAGCTCCTTTTGCAGTAGGCTGATAGCACAAATGTTATACGTAGCTTTCTGGGCACTCAAGTGACAAGCATGAGCCTCCCTTCATCCTTGCAATGCTTAACACCAGCGCTGGTAACACCAACACAAGATTGTGGCCAGGTTTTGTATATGCACGTGTCAAAAAGTATGCTGTGAAAGACTAAAATGTAATCTGAAGGGTTGGTGATGCTGCTGGAGGATGTGTTGCAATGTTTCCCCAGCAAAAGCAGTATGTAGTCACACTACAAAGGTTCATTTTGTGAGTTAAGCTCATGTTTAAATACCTGAATGGAATTTAGACCAAATGGGTCATGACAAAGGCAAACACTTCCATTCACAAAGACTGTGTCCTGGGTGGAAGGACTGAGTCCTCCATCCACCCATCCATGGCTGGATGCTCACACTCAAAAGAGTTGCAGTCAATGGCTCAATGTCCAACTGGAGATGGGTAATGAATGCTGTCCCTCAGGGGTAAGTGTTGGGACCAATCCTGCACAGCATCTTTGCCAGTGACATGGATAGTGGGATGAAGGGCACCCTCAGCAAGTTTGCTGATGACACCAAGCTATGTAGTACAGCCAACATGCTGGAGGGAACGGACGGGATACAGAGGACCCTGGACAGGCTTGAGAGGTGGGATTACGTGAATCTCAGGCAGCCCTACAAAGACAAGTGCAAGCTCCTGCACATGGTTTGGGACAATCCCAAGCACAAACAAAGGCTGGGCAGAGACTGGATAGAGCAGCCTGAGGAGAAGGACTTGGGGTGCTGGTTCACAAGAATATCCTCCCTCTGTTAGGCTGCACCCCCAGAGCATGAGCAGCAGCTCAGGGAGGGGATTCTCCCCCTTTGCTGTGCTCTTGGGAGACCCCACTTGGAGCACTACATCCAGCTCTGGAGGCAACAACATAAGAAGAATGTGGAGCTGTTGGAGTGAGTCCAGAGGAGGCCATGGAGATGCTCCAAGGGCTGGAGCACCTCTGCTCTGGAGCCAGGCTGAGAGAGCTGGGCTGGGGCAGCCTGGAGAAGAGAAGGCTCCTGAAGGGGAGACCTTAGAGCAGCTCCAGTGCCTAAACGGGCTCCAGAAAACCTGAAGAGAGGCCTGGGACAAGGGCCTGTAGGGACAGGACAAGGGGAATGGCTTTAACCTGCCAGAGGGGAGACTGAGATGAGCTCTTAGGCAGAAGCTCTTCCCTGTGAGGGTGCTGAGGCGCTGGCACAGGGTGCCCAGAGAAGCTGTGGCTGCCCCATCCCTGGCAGTGCTCAAGGCCAGGTTGGACACAGGGGCTTGGAGCAAACTGCTCTAGTGGAAGGTGTCCCTGCCTGTGGCAGGGGTTGGAGCTGGATGAGCTTTAAGGTCCCTTCCAAGCCAAACCATTCTATGATTCCACAACCCCTCCATCCAGCAGATCTCATGGGATCAGACCTGGGTGCACAAGTCCGCCCAAGCTAGATGAAGCATAGGCAGGAGGATAACAAAGATAGGGGAAGTAAATCACATTTCTTTCTTACAGTTCTTTCCATTTTCATCCAGCAGAATGAGTTTATGACACGGGCAGGGAATTGAAAGAATTATTTTTATCTTGATATTATTTACCCTTTCACACTTTGCTATTTAAATATCCCTGAATTCCCCAAAGAACCAGCAATTCAAAATACCATTTGCTATACATTCCTGAGCAAGGGGAAGCACAGACTCATTCATTCTCAGCTTGCCTACTTTTCCCTTTTTAAATTAGATTTTAAGTGCTGTAATATCAGTGTGCATATTTATCAAGACACAGAAGTCTTCTTTCTCCTTCACTCTCAATAAAGAATCTCCAGCCCCAGAGCAGGCATCTGGCTGGATGGGAGACCTGGTCATAGGAGCAAATGACGAGAAGTTTAAATTAATAATTCATATAAATTAAACAAAAATCAAGTTGTGAGAAAAGAAAGAGGGGGTTTTTGCACAACAGAGGATGGGAATTGAAGAATTTCATATTAAAATCTCTGTTCTACCAGTCTCTGTAGCCAAATAACTTGCAGTCATTACACCAGAGGCAACCCTTAATGCCAGGGAAACCACAGCAGCACAGCATTACACTGCAAATCTCTTCTGAACCAAGGAATTGCCAACACCCCTCTACATGGGAGACATCATATGCAGAAGCTCACCCTTGCTTTAAGCACAATGGCAGGAGGAAATGGGGATGGAAAGCTGATCCAGAAGCCAGGACTGCAGCAGTAACTGCACTGCTCCAATGTCCATCAAAGCCATGTCAGTGGTGGTTGTGCTGATTTTTTAATTGCATTAATATCCATAAGCCAACCAGGCAGGCAGAAGGCTTTGGAAACAGCAACAGGGTTTATCTGTTGCTCAGAAAGAAGGAAACAGCACATCATTAGCACCCTGGAAAAAGCCCAGAGACCAACCTGGACATGATGAGATGGAAAAGGACACAGCTGGAGAACACAGCAGAGCAGGAAGGCACCAAGGGGCCAGAGAGCAGCTGGCCTGAGTCATTGGTGATTGAAAGACCCGAATCAGCTGCATTGACTCTATGGATAATGGCTTTAAACTGGGAGAGGGGAGATTGCTTCCCTATGGGGGTGCTGAGGCTCTGGCACAGGGTGCCCAGAGAAGCTGTGGCTGCCCCATCCCCGGCAGTGCTCAAGGCCAGGTTGGACGGGGCTTGGAGCATCCTGATGTAACGGAAGATCAAGAGTGGTTTGTGTTGGAAGGGACCTTCAAAGCTCATCCAGTCCAACCCCCCTGCAATGAGCAGGGACATCTTCAACCAGATCAGGCTGCTCAGAACCACATCCAGCTTGGCCTCAATGGCTCCAAGCTGTCCCTGCCCATGGCAGGGGTGTTGGAAGTACATGATCTTTAAGGTCCCTCCCCACACAAACCATTCTATACCTCCTGGGCCAATGCAACACAGAGCCCAACAAGGCAGGATGGGGCACTGCACATTCACAACCACACTGCAAAGGGAAATACCAGCCTGGAAAAAGAGGTAAATAGTGGCTAAAACACAAACCTTCTTCCTACAGGATGAAGAAAGGGAAAACAACAACTCCCAGTTCAGTCCAGCCTTCCCAGCCCCACACAAACTTGTAAAACTGTAGTGTTTAACAGGATGAAGCACAAAGAACAAACCTTCACCCCACACATGTGATAGCAGACACTTGTGCGTGCAGTGCTCCCAGACCATCTCCAGCTGCAGATGATATGGAATACCTCAAATGCAGACAAGCAGAGGTTGTGCAGCACATACACGGTGTGCTGGGGGAGGAATGAAAGTGAGCTCCTACGTTTCCAAACCCTTCTTGAACAAAGACACCAAGCAGCTCAGCGGACGCACAGATCTCCCCCTCAAGTCCATTGCAGTGGCAGATGCTGCAGGTTAACTGTAGCACACAGCAAAGGAGAGCTTTTATCAAGGGCTTCAAGCCACAAACACTCTGATGTTCAAAAGCAACAGGAAAAGTTTCTGTACTCAGCCGAGGCAGAAAGCGGTGCTTTCTACATTTAAAAGCAGTTTTATTTCCTTTCCTTGCACTTGAAAGTCCATTTCATTGACTCAGTCATGGCTAAACCCTCCTGAATTAGCCTGGAAGGAGCCATCCAACAAACAAATACAACTATACCCTATGGGAGGTTAAAACTGAGCCATAAACCTGTGATTTAACTACACCACGGAGCAGCTCCCAATGTTGCCATCACACAACACATCAATGTTTCACCGTGTTAAGCCACAGGACAGTTTCATGGTGACTGCTGGTGACAAGTGGGTGCGGGGATATCCCATCTGCACCCTCAGCATGCGGGCCCCTCGTGCTTGCACCCATGGGCAACAGCAGGGCTCAGCTCAACTGAGTGCATCCACCTCAACTGGGTGCACACACACAACCCTGGGCAAGGGCAGCCACACGCCCTGCACTGTGTGAAAGCGAGTGTGCAAACCCCATGCAAGGGCAGCCACAGGATCCAGTGTGCACACACAGAGCCGTGAGCTTGCTCCCAGATCAAACACAAGCCTCCGTGTACAAGCCATGACCCTAAAGCAACACATACACAATACAGGTAAGGACTACATGTCCCACGTTACACACACACAGAGCAAGGCCATGTCCCACCCTACACACACACAGTGCAAGGCCCCCATGTCCCACGTTACACACACACAGTGCAAGGCCATGTCCCACGTTACACACACACACTGCAAGGCCATGTCCCACGTTACACACACACACTGCAAGGCCCCCATGTCCCACATTACACACACACAGTGCAAGGCCATGTCCCACGTTACACACACACAGTGCAAGGCCATGTCCCACGTTACACACACACAGTGCAAGGCCCCCATGTCCCACGTTACACACACACAGTGCAAGGACCCCATGTCCCACGTTACACACACACAGTGCAAGGCCCCCATGTCCCACGTTACACACACACAGTGCAAGTCCATGTCCCACGTTACACACACACAGTGCAAGGCCATGTCCCACATTACACACACACAGTGCAAGGCCATGACCCACGTTACACACACACAGTGCAAGGCCATGTCCCACATTACACACACACAGAGCAAGGCCATGTCCCACGTTACACACACACAGTGCAAGGCCATGTCCCACATTACACACACACAGTGCAAGGCCCCCATGTCCCACGTTACACACACACAGTGCAAGGCCATGTCCCACATTACACACACACAGTGCAAGGCCATGTCCCACGTTACACACACACAGTGCAAGGCCATGTCCCACGTTACACACACACAGTGCAAGGCCCCCATGTCCCACGTTACACACACACAGTGCAAGGCCCCCATGTCCCACGTTACACACACACAGTGCAAGGCCACCATGTCCCACGTTACACACACACAGTGCAACGCCACCAACACACACACACACAAACTGCAAGGCCCCCATGTCCCACGTTACACACACACAGTGCAAGGCCCCCCATGTCCCACGTTACACACACACAGTGCAAGGGCCATGTCCCACGTTACACACACACAGTGCAAGGCCATGTCCCACGTTACACACACACAGTGCAAGGCCCCCATGTCCCACGTTACACACACACAGTGCAAGGCCCCCATGTCCCACGTTACACACACACACTGCAAGGCCCCCATGTCCCACGTTACACACACACACTGCAAGGCCCCCATGTCCCACGTTACACACACACACTGCAAGGCCCCCATGTCCCACGTTACACACACACAGTGCAAGGCCATGTCCCACGTTACACACACACAGTGCAAGGCCATGTCCCACATTACACACACACAGTGCAAGGCCATGTCCCACGTTACACACACACAGTGCAAGGCCATGTCCCACATTACACACACACAGTGCAAGGCCATGTCCCACGTTACACACACACACTGCAAGGCTCCCATGTCCCACGTTACACACACACACTGCAAGGCCCCCATGTCCCACGTTACACACACACACTGCAAGGCCCACAAGACCCACGTTACACACACACACTGCAAGGCCATGTCCCACGTTACACACACACAGTGCAAGGCCCCCATGTCCCACGTTACACACACACAGTGCAAGGCCCCCATGTCCCACGTTACACACACACAGTGCAAGGCCCCCATGTCCCACGTTACACACACACAGTGCAAGGCCATGTCCCACGTTACACACACACAGTGCAAGGCCATGTCCCACGTTACACACACACAGTGCAAGGCCCCCATGTCCCACGTTACACACACACAGTGCAAGGCCCCCATGTCCCACGTTACACACACACAGTGCAAGGCCCCCATGTCCCACGTTACACACACACAGTGCAAGGCCCCCATGTCCCACGTTACACACACACAGTGCAAGGCCATGTCCCACGTTACACACACAGAGTGCAAGGCCCTGTCCCACGTTACACACACACAGTGCAAGGCCATGTCCCACGTTACACACACACAGTGCAAGGCCCCCATGTCCCACGTTACACACACACACTGCAAGGCCCCCATGTCCCACGTGTACAAGGCCATGTCCCACACACACACACAGTGCAAGGCCCCCATGTCCCACGTTACACACACACACTGCAAGGCCCCCATGTCCCACGTTACACACACACAGTGCAAGGCCCCCATGTCCCACGTTACACACACACAGTGCAAGGCCCCCATGTCCCACGTTACACACACACACTGCAAGGCCCCCATGTCCCACGTTACACACACACAGTGCAAGGCCCCCATGTCCCACGTTACACACACACAGTGCAAGGCCCCCACACACACAGTGTCCCACGTTACACACACACAGTGCAAGGCCCCCATGTCCCACGTTACACACACACAGTGCAAGGCCCCCATGTCCCACGTTCCACACACACAGTGCAAGGCCCCCATGTCCCACGTTACACACACACAGTGCAAGGGCCATGTCCCACGTTACACACACACAGTGCAAGGCCATGTCCCACGTTACACACACACAGTGCAAGGCCCCCATGTCCCACGTTACACACACACAGTGCAAGGCCCCCATGTCCCACGTTACACACACACACAGTGCAAGGCCCCCATGTCCCACGTTACACACACACAGTGCAAGGCCCCCATGTCCCACGTTACACACACACAGTGCAAGGCCCCCATGTCCCACGTTACACACACACACTGCAAGGCCCCCATGTCCCACGTTACACACACACACTGCAAGGCCATGTCCCACGTTACACACACACAGTGCAAGGCCCCCATGTCCCACGTTACACACACACAGTGCAAGGCCCCCATGTCCCACGTTACACACACACAGTGCAAGGCCCCCATGTCCCCACTGGGGTCACACGAGGTCACCCCCAGGGTAGGGGTGCTGTCTCCCCCACGCTCACATCGCTCCCCACTCACCCGCCGTCACCTCGAGGCTGCGCCGCGCCGCTGGCACCCAAACATCACGTGACCGCGGCGGGGCCCGCCCTGACCACGTGTCTTTCCCCACCGCCCCCCACCAGCACCGCTGTAGTCCCCAGCCCGCGGGTACCGCTGCCCGCTGATGCCCCCCCGGACTACAACTCCCAGCAGGCAGCGCGCGGAGGCACGTCCGCAGCGCCTCACCCCCTTTTTCTGCCGGTGACCAATCAGCGGAGGGGAGGGGCGGGGTTAGCCCCGCCCATTGTCCCCTCAGCGCAGCCCGCCTCAGTGCGCTGCGGGGTCTGGTTGCGGTGGGGTCGGATTTGTTGTCTCTCTCTCTGTTGCGCTGCCTTCCTTCTCCTTTCTTCCTTTCCTCTTTCCCTTTCCCATCCCTTCCTTCGGACCCGGATTGTCGGTTGCTGCCTTCCCCCCATACCCACGCTGCCCAAAGCGGGTTTCCCTCCATGCGGCTCCCTCGCTGCCCCCCCTCAGTCTCCTGTCCCTCAGGCCTCTCCCCCCTTCCCTCCCTGCTATACCGCGCCAACCCTAGTGCTCCTAAGGGACTGTAGTGTTAGAAGAAAGGGTAAAGGGTTAAAACTTAAGGGAGATGAAGGCTGGGTGTAAGGCGACCGGTTATAAGGCTTTCCCTGGGAGGGTGCTGAGGCACTGGCACAGGGTGCCCAGAGAAGCTGTGGCTGCCCCATCCCTGGCAGTGCTCAAGGCCAGGTTGGACACAGGGGCTTGGAGCAAGCTGCTCTAGTGGAAAGTGTACCTGCCTGTGGCAGGGGTTTGGACTGGATGAGCCTTAAGGTCCCTTCCAAACCACTCTGTGATTCCTCTTCTATATAGTATAACTAAAATCAATGGTCTGAACATCTCAGCTGCCTATTCTGAATGCAGCTCCAGGGTCAGAGAGTGGGAGATGTGCTAAACCTTTGCTTTCACCAACTAAGGAGCACCGCATGAGCCAATTCGCTTTCAATCATTAACAAATCACTCTCTGTTACTCCTTAGATCAGCATAAACCTGTCTGAGGCCAGACTGGTGCGCTCCTTGGTAGTCCCAGCGTGCCAGAACAGGAATAAATACATAAAAATCAGCAACTCATTGCTACGGAAGCTACAAATGCTGTTCAAAACACCACAAATTGCAGACTGAAAGCAGAACTTCACCAAAGAAGTGCTTTGGAAAAGCATTCTGGCACACGAGGCATTTGCTCCAGCTCAAGCTGTACCATGGAAGGGTTTGCTTTTTCATTTGCGAAGTGACAGCAGCTTTACTCAGTGGTTGGCTTTACAAAAGGAGTTATAAAGCAAGGATTTTCTTGATCGCGCCTTTAAACAACAATTCATTTTAACAAGGGCTCGACAAGCCAGCTGCCTTCTCAGAAATGGAGTTCTGCACCAGTAGCCCTGCTAAAAAAAGCTTTTAAAGGTCTGAGGGGCCACCTGAGCCTCCATAAACCTCAGGGTTTTACAGCACCAAACTGCTGCCAGAGCAGTTTCCTCCATCTTTTGCTGCATTGATAATCATTTATTTCTGTGGAGTCTAAAGAGCATCCCTTAGGAAACACATTGATGACGAAGTACAGCTGTCTGCTTGCCATCTGCAGCATCCTCTGACTACAGTTAGATGTGCAAGATGCTGGGTGGGTTTTGGGGGGCTGTTAGAGGTGGAAGGAAGAGCAGGTTAATCCTGCAAGAAGCTTGGATTATGGTTCAAAACCACTCTGCAAAATACTCAGTACTTTTCAGTACAAATTCAATGTGAGCCTCATGAAGCTAAGTAAAAGCAATATATAAACATGTGCCAATATAAGACAGACAAAATACTCCAAGAGACAGCAATCATAAAAATTATACAGTGACATAAAACTCATGTGATTGCTTTGGTTTGCAGCCTTCATCTTGCTGGTTCTGCATTTTGTGGCTGAAGAAACACAACTTAATCAATAAGTGTTGTTATTCATACAATAATAATGCCGGGTGTTCTCTTAGGACATTTTACTTCTGAAGGATTTGGGCTTTTGCAAACTTTCATATAGTGTATGGCCAGGCTGGTGCTTGTTATTACCAGCTTCTTATTGATCTGGTTTACTGTGAGGTGTCCCTGCCCATGGCAGGGGTTGGAACTTGATAATCTTAAGGTCCTTTCCAACCTTAACTATTCTATGATTCTATGATCTGTTACAGATTCCAAAGGAGCAAAGGTAGTTTCTTGGTGTGGATATCAGGCCTTTTCCCTAAGCAGACAAGGAATCATCTAAAATTATGCTGTCTCTGAACTGGGGGAAAATATTAACAGCTTTGTTCCATCCCATAGCAACAGACTTAACAAAACCTGAAAAATATACAGTCAGCTGTATGGGGACCACAAGAATCAATCAGGTTGGAAAAGAATTTTAAGCTCATCCAGTCCAACCATTGCTCTGGCACTGCGAACGCCACCACTAGCCCATGGCACTGAGTGCCTCATCTACAGTGTGTGAACACTTGCAGGGACGGTGACCCCAGCCCTGCCCTGGGCAGCCTGTTCCAATGCCTGAGCACCCTTTGGGGAAGGAATTGTTCCTCAGCTCCATCTAAACCTCCCCTGGTGCAGCTTGAGGCTGTTTCCTCTTGTCCCATCCCTTGTTTCTTGGGAGCAGAGACTGACCCCACCTCACTACAACCTCCTTTCAGGTAGCTGTAGACAGCTAAGGGCCAGAGCTTTATTTAAACAGTTTAATCTTCATGCTTGTGCTGTATTTCTGGTTGGAGGTTGTCCATTTGCCAGCTGTGGCCTGGCATTTCCCAGTGTGGAAGCAGGAATTTCATTCCAGGATGAGCAAAACTCACAGGGGTCAGACCTGCATCCCTGGAGGAGTTTGGTGAAGGTGACGAAGGGGGAAGTCATCAGTGTTTCTGCTTTGGAAAAGTGATTCCTCTACAGATGAAATGGGCTGCACCAGAGGATCTCCACCTGAATTGGAATGAACTCAGCAGTGACAACTTCACCTCTTTCCTGCTGAGGGGATTATCCCATTGGGCTGTGTCATTAAGGGATTTCTTCCAGTGTTTGGAAGGAGTTCCCTTTTGGCTCCCTGGTTGGTTTTGTGAATCATCCTAAATCCTAACCTTTTACTAGCTATGCTATTAAAGTATTTATAGAAAAGTTATCCTGTTGTCCTTTAGGTTGATGTTTCCTAAGCTGTGTTGATTGCCTGGAGAAGAGAAGCTGCGTGGAGATCTCAGAGCAGCTTCCATTGTCTGAAGGCGACTACAAGGATGCTGGAAAGGGACTCTTCTTCAGGGACTGTAGTGATAGAACAGGGGGTGATGATCAGTTTCTTTGTCTGACATGACAAAGCAAGTCACACCCTTGTGAAAATGATGTAATGGATTTTACAGAAAGGGGTAAATTATGATAGCAAGATATCTTAGAGAATATTAACAGAACAACAATCTCTCTCCTATTTAGTTTCACTTTAAGAAAGAAAAAAGACATGTTAATTTGTGTTGCATCCTGTTACATACTGACAAGTAACCCAGTGGGGTTTCAGTCCTATTAAATACTATATAAGTACATACATATACACTCTACATACACTATTTATATGCATGCTATATATAATATATACTGTTTATATAGTGTATACGTACTATATATAAAATATGTACTCTATATAAAATACATACTATAATATATACATAAACACTATATACATATGTGTATATAGAGTATATATACAAAGTGTTTTTATATATGCTATAATAGTATATAGCATATATATACTATTATTACAGTCTATATTTTATATATACTATATATTTTATATATAATATTACATGTATACAATACAATATATATTGTATGGTGTATTATAATAGTATGTTATAGTTTAATGGTATACTCTATATATATACAGTATATATAAATTATACTATATTTATACACACTAGAGTGTGTATATATATGCTGTAATAGTATATAGCATGCTATATACTGCTATATAGTGTATATATATACTATTGTGACCTAGTATATATATACTACCACATATACATATACACTAGTATATATATAGTGCATAGTAGTATTTATGATAGTAAATAATATACTATATAATAGATATACTACTATGTACTATTTAGTTTGTATATATGTTTATTATATATATAATATATATACATACTAGATAATATCGTATACATACTAGATAATACATATACAAACTAGATAATATCATCAGAGAATCACAGAGTGGTTTGGGATGGGAGGAGACTTAAAGCTCATCCAGTTCCAGCTGCCTGCCACAGGAAGGGACATCTTCCACTTGGGAGGTAGACTTGGAGTAACCTGCTCTAGTGGAAGGTGTCCCTGCCCATGGCAGGGGATTGGAACTGGATGATCATAAGCCCTTTTCCAACCCAAACCGTTCTGCGATTCTATAAGGGGTGGTCATGTGGATTTCTTAAGTTATAATTTGTTTTGCAATCTTAACATCACCTCGTACAGTATGGAAATGTCTGTTAACTTCTTCTCTGCTTTGGATTGCCTGGAAGTGTTGGTAGGTTCAGGAAAACAGAGGTAATAACACCACAAGAAGACTTCAGCGACTGCTTCATTTATCCCATTAGCACACAGTTGCTGTGTCACTCCCAATACCCATGTAAACAGGATGCAATACAGCAACAAGAGGAAAGTAAAGAGCAACTTATCACAGAATCAACAAGGTTTGGAAAGACCTTTAAGATCTTGAAGTCCAACATGTGATGTCCTATCATTATGGTAGCATGAAGGAGACAGCCTGAATACTTCTCTGGAGCAAGAACAAATAGGTTTCTCCAGCGTTTAAAATAGTCAGGGAACTCTTTAATTGGAGCAGTTTTCCATCTTCTCCTGTGCTTAAGGAGAAGCAAAGAAAAAAACCCAAAAAAAGCTTATTTTCATAAGCCTTTTTGTCTGTTTATTCCAATTTCTTTTTAGATCTCGATGCCAAATTATCCACTCCCCCCAAATTATTATCTCCTTTTGATATATGTTCCTGCTATTTTAAGTGCTTGGGCAGAGGTTACAGCTTCTCTGAACACTGCTAGACAAAATACAGCTGGTTGTGAGCAGTACTTAACTTTTCAATCCTGGATTAATTGGACAATTGCACAGTTGGAAGAGTGTTTTTTACTTCTTTGATAAAAAAACACAGTTTTCCACTCAAATGATTTATACACCAAACCAGTCAACTGCAAGGAGCACAGGAAAGAAATAGGTCTGAATGCTTCAGAAAACCAAGGGTGATTCTCATTTCCCATTTCCAGAGATCCATGAACTTAAGATTCCCTGAAAGCAGTACAGCTCAGAGCGCTTATTGCAGCATATGTGTTGTTACCTCTGAGCTATTTAAGCAAAAATATAGCAACCATAAATGGAGGCAGGAGAATGGCAGCTAATCCCCAAACAACCTTATTTCAATCTATTTAATAGCCAAGAGAGACCTGAATTCCAGGCCCTAGCAGATTCTGACATAAAAGGGATGTTTTCATCCAGTACTGCTGTGGCACCAATACATGTCCCAAGCTGGTGACTATGGGTACGTCACAGGGAGGAATCACCAGCCATGAAAAGCTGAGTTTCAACTCTATACACCTGGGTTTAGCTGCAATAGGTGCAGATTTTAGTGGCATTATGCCTGGATTTATCTTTACATCACTAGATTTGACCCTTCCTTTTCTAGAAACATAGTATTGTGCCTGAATTAGGAAAAGAATTAGGAAAAGTTCTTGTGTCCTCAACATAGAAAGGACATGGAACTGTTGGAACAAGTCCAGAGGAGGCCACGAGGATGATCAGGGGCTGGAGCACCTCCTGTATGAAGATAGGCTGAGAAAGCAGGGGCTGTTCAGCCTGGAGAAGAGAAGCTGCGTGGAGACCTCATAGCAGCTTCCAGTATCTGAAGGAGGGCTATAGGAATGCTGGGGAGGGACTCTTCATCAGGGACTGTACTGATAGGACAAGGGGTAAGGGGTTAAAATTGAAACAGGGGAAGTTCAGGTTGGATATAAGGAAGAAGTTCTTTCCTGTGAGGGTGGTGAGGCACTGGAATGGGTTGCCCAGAGAAGCTGTGAATGCTCCATCCCTGGCAGTGTTCAAGTCCAGGTTGGACAGAGCCTTGGGTGACATGGTTTAGTGTGAGGTGTCCCTGCCCATGGCAGGGGGGTTGGAACTGGATGATCTTCAGGTCCTTTCCAACCCAAAGCATTCTGTGATTCTAAGAAAAACGTAAAGCCAATATAAAATGCTTAGCATCTGAGGCAGTGATAAGTCAATCATCTTATCAATAGAGCATGCCCTGTACTCCCAGTAATCCTGGTGATCAGCTTTGCTTATGAAAGCCTGAGATATTGAGTTCCTTGCCTCTCTGAGCGGCGTGATAAGTGGCAGCTGAAACTGATGCTGACAGAGCTAAAGGAGCACCCGCTGAGTGCGACAGATGTAACACAACGGAGAGGGAGGAAGGCTAAACCAAGCTGGTGGGGAGGAAAACTGGGAGGTTGGAACAAATCCCTCATTCCACTTAACTCGATAACAAAACACCGCCAATGATTTGCTCAGTTCACTAATGCAGTGCCTGCAGGAGGCAAACTTGGCTGATGGAGAAGAGCAGTGGTGCAGGAGTGATGATGGGTATAAAGGATGCGGGGAGAGCATCGCGGAGAGCGAACAGAGGGAGATTTCCAGATAGCAAAGTCCTAGTCCCTCCTTCTTCCCTATGACACCTAAAAACATCACAGTATCCAAAGCAGAACTGAAACCCTTCTTTTCTATGAGACACTTATGAAACAAGCGCTTGCAGCACAGACAGCCAAATGTATTGTAGGATGTGTACAGAGAACCATGACCAGCAGGTCAGGGGAGGTGTTTCTACCCCTTTACTCCACAATGGTCAGACCTAAAGTACTGCGTATAGCTCTGGGAATCCCAGCACAAGACAGACATGAACACATTAAGAGCTGATCCAGAGGATGCATGGAAATGGCCAGAGAGCTGGAGCACCTCTGCTATGAAGACAGGCTGAAAAAGTTGGGCTGGTTCAGCCTGGAGAAGTCTCCGTGGAGACCTGAGAGCAGCTCCAGTGCCTAAAACAGGCTCCAGGAAACCTGGAGAGGGGCTTTGGACAAGGGCCTGTAGGGACAGGCCAAGGGGAATGGCTTTAACCTGCCAGAGGGGAGACTGAGATGAGCTCTTAGGCAGAAGCTCTTCCCTGTGAGGGTGCTGAGGCGCTGGCACAGGGTGCCCAGAGAAGCTGTGGCTGCCCCATCCCTGGCAGTGTTCAAGGCCAGGTTGGACCCAGGGGCTTGGAGCAAGCTGCTCTAGTGGAAGGTGTCCCTGCCCGTGGCAGGGGTTGGAGCTGGGTGAGCTTTAAGGTCCCCTGCAACCCAAACCATTGCATGTTTCTATAATCTTGCAAAACAAGGAACCCTGAAATACAGGTCCGTATCTAGAAAATAAGAAACCAATCTGGATTTAAAATATTCATTTCTGGTTTAATTCTACAAACAAATGTTTGTTTCATTGCCTCCTTTTAAGGCTAGATTCTCACTACAGGAATCAAGGCTTTATTTGGTTGCTCTTACTAGAGCTGCAGTTACGACCACTGATTAGTCAAGATTTGTCCTTTCTGCCTCTTGTCTCGTCTACTTAATAGGTTATATCCCAAATTACTCATTTTGTCTGGAAAGAGATTATTGTTTTCTGCACATTTGCAATGCATCTTTCGCAACAGATTCCCACTCAGTCTGCAAGTGCCACTTCACAATCATTTTGACATAATAATGCTGTGCTGAGAAATGTCATAAAAATATTCCATTTCAGAAAGAACATATTAAAAATGACCAAAGATGAACTCCAGGTTTTGGGGATTCACTGAAAAAGCAAATGTAGTTTCTTCAGTGTTTATAAAGAGTCAGCTGAATTTCTCTCAAGGTTTCCATCCACACTAAGACCCAGCAAGAGAATGTCTAGAAAACAACAGCAAAGATCTAAGATCTAAGCAATATAATTACAAAGTTTGAAAGAGATGAGTTTACTGAAACTGGGAAATAGAAGGTCTAGGGAAATGGGAGTAACTTAGAATTATAGAATCATAGAATGGTTTGGGTTGGAAAGGACCTTAAGATCATCAAGTTCCAACCCCCTGCCATGGCAGGGACGCCTCACACTAGACCATGTCACCCAAGGCTCTGTCCAACCTGGCCTTGAACTCTGCCAAGGATGGAGCATTCACCACTTCTTTGGGCAACCTTTTCCAGTGCCTCAGCACCTTCACAGTAAAGAGCTTCTTCCTTATATCTAACTTTCTATCTAACCTTATATCTAACTCCTCACATATGTGAAGGCTTGCTGCAAAAAGAAACAGGAAAAACTGTTCTCCATGCCCACTGAGGATAGGTCAAGGAGGCATTGGCTTAGGTTGCTGGGAGAAGATTTAATTTAGATATGACAAAGTACTACCCAAGATTAAGCATAGGAAAGCACTTGTACGAACTGCTTGGGAAGACTTGGACTTTCTGCTGCAGGGCGTTTTCAAAACCCAATTGACTTCCATATCATCTGTGGAAGTGTTTTTAGTGGTGGTTCAGATGATTTGGGGGATGAAGCAAATGATCTCCTGAAGCCTTACATATTCTGTGATTTGGACAATGTCAGGGGGAAGGGCTGATCCAATTAAAACGATCAGAAATTCAAACCCATTCTGGTTTAACGTATCAGTGTTGTGCCAGACCCAGGTGCACTTAGCCCATCTCCTCCTACCATCACTCATAAATTGGTGCCAGCAAAGTAATCACAGGGGAGATGGTTTTGACCACTCTGCCAGCCTCCAACTATTCTCACCTCAAGGACTTCCTGACCCTGTTGTGGTCCTTGCCGATCTCTTCCTCTGCCTGTCCACCCAGATTTAAGCCCATAGAAATGTTCATTCATGTTTTTCATGTCTGCTACTTGCTGCATGAAGGACCACTGACTCTGTTGTATTCTGGATCCTATGAGCTTCATTTGAAGCTGTCAGTCCTCGCAGTAGGAGAAACTGAATTATTGCTCCTACCCTTTGCTTCCTATCTTTGAAAGCTTATATCTATATATATTGGTTAAGAGGAGATAAGAGTGATCTTATCTCATAGAATCAACTTAGGTTGGAAAAGACCTTTAAGATCATCAAGTCAAATCATTCCCCAGCACTGCCAAGGCCACCACTAACCCATGGCACTGAGGGCCTCATCTACACGGTGTGTGAACACTTGCAGGGGCGGTGACTCCAGCACTGCCCTGGGCAGCCTGTTCCAATGCCTGAGCATCCTTTCAGTGAATATTTATTTCCTAATATCCAGTGTAATAGATATTTTCTCTAATATCCAGTCTATCCATGGCTGCTTATTTCCTTTAGACGCCTTTTATTAAAACTCCTAAAAACCCATGAACGTTTTATGTAGTGGGTTATTGGTACCCTCAAGTTAAGCCATTAAAAATCAGGAGATCTGTAAGATGCAGAGAACCAGAACTGAGATTGTTTCACCTTCCTTCAGCAAAGTTTTAGCCAATCTGTTTGCTTCACACATCAGGTTTGTAAGTTTGGAATTCTCTGGATCTCTCCTGGATCCTCACAGTCTTCACATCCCAGGCAAGTTTTCAGGGAAGCATTGCACATTGATGTTAATAATTCAGATAGTTAATTTTTCATCTTCTGTGATGCTCTTGGGTGAATAGATCTGAATAAAACCTTGCTGTTTTGTCTGTGTTTTTTCTGTCTTTTTAAGCTGTACCCTATGTCCAATTTCAGGCAGGTTCTTTACTGAATCCTCAAAGTAGATCTGGGATGTTTATCACCCCTTTTTTCTTCTACAGTGCAAAGAATCCACTTGGCTGCTCTGCAGTGACCTTTTCCTTTGTGAGTGATTCTTGTATACAGTTGCTATCAGTCGGTCTTACAGACTTCTCACCCCTGACGTGTTGAAAGAACAATATTAGTTTGCCTTCAGTGGTTGCTCCTCAGTCTCCTTTGCTCTGCCTTGATGTATTCTTACGTTTAATCTGCCAGAGTTACTGATTTCCTCTGCTATTTTGGGATACAGCGTTAGCTTTTTGAAGGATGCCTTCTTATTTCTAGTAACAGCCTTTACCCTTCTGTTCAGACATCCTTGCTTACTTTTTTCTCCGTTGTAAAAGAGTGGCAACACCAGTGGCATGTTCCCTTCTCAACACCTTTCAGTGCTTTCAACACCTGTAAAGATTTAATTCCTCTAACTTCCCTTTGAAACTAATTTTAAGAGCTTACTTTCACACAGTCCTGCTGCTGAATGTGGGCAAAGCTTTGGCACACTGCTTGGTTCCTGTTGCTTGCATAGGGATGTTGACACAAGGTAGATCATGGAATCTGCTGCAGGATATTAACTTCATGGTAAGATAGTGAACTAGGTTTTTATATCAACCCAGGGGTTACCTATATTCTTCTGGGATCAGTAACTAGCTGCTGCTGTCAGATGTGACCTTTGCTCTGTCTCCGTGGAGGTGACTGATGTCATAGAATCATAGAATGGTTTGGGTTGGAAAGGACCTCAAGATAACCAGTTCCAACCCCCTGCCATGGGCAGGGACAGCTCCCTGTGATATAGATTCATAGATGGAGCATTGAAAGCCAGTACAGGAGCATTGTATGCAATACTGGCGTTTTCAACATAAGAAGGACATGGAGCTGCTGGAGCAAGTCCGGAGGAGGCCACAAGGATGATCAGGGGCTGGAGCACCTCCTGTATGGAGCCAGGCTGAGAACACTGGGGCTGTTCAGCCTGGAGAACAGAAGCTGTGTGGAGACCTCAGAGCAGCTTCCAGTGTCTGAAGGGGACTACAAGAATGCTGGAGTGGGAATCTTCATCAGGGACTGTAGTGATAGGACATGGGGTGATGGGTTCAAACTGAAACAGGGGAAGTTTATGTTGGATATAAGGAAGAAGATCTTTACTGTGAGGGTGGTGAGGCGCTGGCACAGGGTGCCCAGAGTAGTGATTAATGTTCCATCCCTGGCAGTGTTCAAGGCCAGGTTGGACAGAGCCTTGGGTGCCACGGTCTAGTGTGAGGTGTCCCTGCGCATGGCAGGGGATTGGAACTGCATGTTTTTAAGGTCCTCTCCAACCCAAACCATTCTGTGATTCTATGTGTGTCAGATGTGCCTGAAACCATCTTACATTCATACTCTGCCTCTCCACCAGTCTCCCGGGACCTGCAAGAGGTAAGGGAGCATTACGGAGAACATTGCCATAGAGTTCCTTCTCTCTGGTTTCTTTTCCAGGAGGGTAATTTTTGCCTCCACACACAGGACCTCTCTTGTCTGTGCAATTGATACCCATTTGGGTTGTGACCACTGGCTCCTCATCACTTCTAATCTTCCAACTACCTTTGCATGTTCTAACAGTGAACGTTATTGTGTTATATATTTAATAGGTGATAACTTCATTCTGATGGATCCTGCAATTTTGCTCCTCTCTTGCAACTGGTCTTAATACCTTATTGATGAGGGTTTCTATGTGATTTCTCTGGAGGAAGTGGAGAGGGGACAAAAGAAATGAAACAAGAACCTTTCAATGTGATTTAAACTTTATGATGACCTGGAAAGGAGACACAGAGTGAGGGAGTTTTAAGGATATTGCACTGCAAAGCCCAAGAGCATATGCTTTAATTAAATTTAGCAGTTGGAATCAGCTCCTCCCCTTGGATCTGAATGGATGGCACATAGTCTGTGATCATGGAAATTCGCTTTCCTTTGCCCTTATTTATGTTACTAAATCTCTCCTAAAATTTCTCAGTGTCGTGACTGCATATAGCAATAGTGGGAGCAAGAAAGAAGACAAGATATCACATAGACCCACACAAAGCACTTTGGCTAGCGAGGTGCTCATGGTACAGGTTGCTGGTACTGATTGGATCTGTTGCTGCTTCTAGTAATGGAGATGAGATCCACATGAAGAAACTTTAGCACTTAGGTCCTGTTTGATGAGGAAATGGATGGTTCCTCTACAAAACTACCTGCAGAAACATTTGTGTCCATAAATGCCAGCTCTTTTGCTATTAAACATAAGATAAGATATCCAATGTTTTCTCCTATGTGTTTCCAGAGGGCTCAATGGGGCTGAGCAATTCTTGACAGCGCTTGGTGAGATGCATGACATTGGCACTTTTTTCAGACACCCCAGTGAAGCTCATCTCAAAGGCATGTTCTGGCCATGAGTAATGATCACCAATGACACTGTCTTGACTGTCTAGCAATGCAAAATCTGTCCTTTATGTATTATAATAGGGATTAGCGTGCCTGCTTAGGGTGGTGGGTGGCTTAGGCTCAAGTCTCTCAGGTTGGGAGGTTTCCAATCTGCCATTCCCATGTCCTAGAAAAATGTGCTAATCGTGCAGCTGGGTTAAAGCTGTTTTCCATCCTGTTAGGCAAAGCTGTGCCTTTGTGCAGAAAAGAGGCCTTCAGGCTTCATAAAGCCAATGATGGAACAGCCAAAAAGAAACATGACGTTGTAGCACGTTAATGAAGGGATCCTAGGCAACCTCTTGGAAGAGAGGGTAGAAAGGGTGTAAAAATGTACTGCAGAGGGCCTTTACAGTGAACACAAAACGCTCATGTTTGATGTGATAAAGAAGAGGGAAGTAGTGGGGGGATTTTGCCTTGAATTTCCCTAATCCTGACTTGGAATAGCTTTCTTCCTAGAGGGTGTCCCACCAAATCACGGAAATCACCCCCCTTAGGGGATGCCCTTTGTGATGTTGATGCACCTCATCCTTGCTCTTGAATAGATTGCCTAGGGATTGTAAGATTACTTTGTCTTTCCTCTTAGAAATGAGGTTTTCCTAACTATTGTACTGAGGAAGGGCTGTATGATTTTTAGGAGAGGTTTTATCACTGATTCTTTTCAGGCTGAACATCCTTTTTAATAAATGACATCAATTCTAAATACAAATAGACCCGGTTTCTCATTGTACGAGCTTTGTATGGTTTATTGTGTGAGTGGGAGAGATTAGCACAGGTCTATGTGGTGCCTCTAAGTGGAGGGGACACACTAACACTGAGATTTGGCCTTGCAACCCTGCGGCATTAGACCAGGGGTTGTGCTGTGATTTCTGGGCATCTTTTTGTGCTTTATACCCACATTTAATGAATTTTGTTCTTTAAAATGTGCTAGTTATTCAGCTATTTAAAAGCTCTTGTTGATGGCAGAGCTCCAAGGGAGACGCTTCAGCTGCAAAAAGGCAACCACAAGGTAAACTTTCCTCTGTTTCAGAACTGAACAGATGCTCTGGTTTGTGGCCAGGAGGGTACTATATTATGGAGAATCCCTATGGAGATTATGAGCTTTTTCTTCTGTTATGGAGAATCCCTATTGTCCTGGGTTCAGCAGTAGCAGTCATGTTTCTCCTTCTTGGTAGCTGGTGCAGTGCAGTGTTTTGACTTTCGGCCTGGGAACAGAGCTGATAGCGATGTTTTGGTTTGGCCAAGGACTTTGTGAGCCTCATGCTCTGCCAGGGAGGAGGGGAAGCCGGGAGGAAGCAGAGACAGGACACCTGACCCAAACTGACCAAAGAGGTATTCCATACCACAGCACGTCATGCCCAGGAGGTAACTGGGAGTTAGCCGGAAAGGCTGGGAGACTGCAGGGTTGGAGGAGGTATCGGTCGGAGCTTGGTCGGGCTTGGGGGGCGAGTTATCGGTCAGCTGGTGCTGAGGTGTTGTATTCTGTTCCCTTGTTATTTCCTTTATCATTATTATCACTGGTGGTAGCAGTAGTGATTTGTGTTATACCTTAGTTACTAAACTGTTCTTATCTCAACCCGTGGGAGTTGCATTCTTTTCGATTCTCCTCTCCGTCCCTCTGGGAGTAGGGGGAGGGAAAGAAGGGGGGGGGGGGGGGGGGGTGAGTGAACGAGTTACCTGACTGGGTTTAAACCACGACACCTATGGAGTATCTTACTGTATTATGGAGAATCCCTCCATCCTGAAATAGAATTGGTGATCACAAGAAGGGTGAGCAGAAGGTCAAGGGAGGGGATTCTTCCCCTTTGCTCTACTCTTGTGAGACCCCACTTGGAACACCAAATCCATCTCTGGAGGCAACAACACAAGAGGGACATGGAGCTGTTGGAGTGAGTCCAGAGGAGGCCACGGAGATGCTGCTAGGGCTGGAGCAGCTCTGCTCTGGAGCCCATCTGAGAGAGCTGAGCTGGGTCAGCCTGGAGAAGAGAAGGCTCCTGAAGGGGAGACCTTAGAGCAGCTCCAGTGCCTAAACAGGCTACAGGAAACCTGGAAAGAGGCTTTGGACAAGGGCCTGTAGGGACAGGACAAGGGGAATGGCTTTAACCTGCCAGAGGGGAGACTGAGATGAGCTCTTAGGCAGAAACTCTTCCCTGTGAGGGTGCTGAGGCACTGGCACAGGGTGCCCAGAGAAGCTGTGGCTGCCCCATCCCTGGCAGTGTTCAAGGCCAGGTTGGACACAGGGGCTTGGAGCAAGCTGCTCTAGTGGAAGGTGTCCCTGCCCATGGCAGGGGGCTGGAGCTGGATGAGCTGTAAGGTTCCTTCCAACCCAAACCAGTCTGGGATTCTGTGATTCTATGATCACTTGTAGTGAAGAAGGACAGATGAGGATGGTTAAGAAAGGGCATCTTAGTGCCTAGGCTTAAGCCAAGTAGCAAGCAGAAGGGTTTATTCCATCTCCTTAAATGTCACCAAGAATCCAAATCAACAATGTATCTCATTAAGATGCCATGTCCCATAGTTTTGCATGATGATTGGTGTTGATACTCTGATAAATAACCCTGCCACCACTGATCAAATGGGGCTGTGCTTCAACACTGGGTCAGCTGCATTTCAGTCTTGCTCCAAGGTTAATGTGAAGTCAATGGAAAGACTTCCGCTGAGTCAATAAGCTTTGGATCAATTTCCTATGTCAGGTCACAAAGTGCTTTTGAATGATTTATGCTGAAAGCTTGATATAAAATCAAAATTCGTGTTTTCATTTACTTGCATATCATGAGAATGTAACTCTGGGGAGATATTGTTTTACTTATTTACCTAACTTATTTAGAGGTTGGAGCTGAAGCCCATTGATCAGCTGATTAAAGAATGCAAAATCAGAGTGGGGCTGGATCCCTCATTTTAACAAAATAGTGTATCCATCTTATTTTTCTTGGGCAGATTTGCTAAAATGAGATAAAAATCTTGTGAGACCCCACTTGCAGCACTGTGTGCAGTTCTGGTGTTTTCAACGTAAGAAGGACATGGAGCTGTTGGAGCAAGTCCAGAGGAGGCCATGAGGATGATCAGGGGCTGGAGCACCTCCTGTATGAAGCCAGGCTGAGAACACTGGGGCTGTTCAGCCTGGAGAAGAGAAGCTGCATGGAGACCTCAGAGCAACTTCCAGTGTGTGAAGGAGGCTACAAGGATGCTGGGGAGGGACTTTGTCGTGGTTTAAACCCAGTCAGGTAACTTGTTCACTCACTCCCCCTCTTCTTGCCCTCCCCCTACTCCCGGGAGGATGGAGAGGAGAATCGGAAAGAATGCAACTCCACGGGTTGAGATAAGAACAGTTTAGTAACTAAAGTATAACACAAATCACTACTGCTACTACTAATGATAATAATGATAAAGGAAATAACAAGGGAAGAGAATACAACACCTCACCACCAGCCGACCGATAACTCGCCCCCCCAGCCGGACCAGGCTCTGACCGATACCTCCTCCAAGCCCGCAGTCCCAGCCCTTCTGGGTAACTCTCAGTTCCATCCTGGGCATGACGTGCTGTGCTATGCAATACCTCTTTGGTCAGTTTGGGTCAGGTGTCCTGTCTCTGCTTCCTCTTGGCTTCCCCTCCTCCCTAGCAGAGCATGAGACTCACAAAGTCCTTGGCCAAACCAAAACATCGCTATCAGCTCTGTTCCCAAGCCGAAAGTCAAAACACAGCACTGCACCAGCTACCAAGGAGGAGAAAAATGACTGCTACTGCTGAACCCAGGACAGACTTTCTATTAGAGACTGTAGTGATAGGACAAGAGGTGAAGGATTCAAACTGAAACAGGGGAAGTTCAGGTTAGATCTAAGGAAGAAGTTCTTTACTGTGAGGGTGCTGAGGCACTGGCAGAGGGTGCCCAAGGAAGTTGTGAATGCTCCATCCCTGTCAGTGTTCAAGGCCAGTTTGGATGGAGTCTTGGGTGGCATGGTCTAGTGTGAGGTGTCTGTGCCCTAACAAGCATAGGTGACCAATTTGTGTTTTATAGAATCACAAATGGTTTGGGTTGGAAAGGACCTTAAGATCCTGCAATTCCAACCTCCTGCCATCGCCAGGGACACCTCACACTAAACCATGTCACCCAAGGCTCTGTCCAACCTGGCCTTGAACACTGCCAGGGATGGAGCATTCACAACTTCCCTGGGCAACCCATTCCAGTGCCTCACCACCCTCACAGTGAAGAACTTCTTCCTTACATCCAATCTAAACTTCCACTGTTTAAGTTTTAACTTGTTACCCCTTGTCCTATCACTACAGTTCGTGATGATGAGGGACTTTTACTTAATAGAAAAGTGGAAGTAAGCAGCAGAGGATCTTTTGCAAAGAGCAAAAAGTTCAATAGAGGAAACTGCATTTTAGAGCTCAAAAATGCAGGGTTAGGATGAGCATTGCTAAAAATAAATTCAAATTAATCCTGGCAAAGAAAACGACAATGAGGAGCAAGGATTTTTTCAGTACTTGCACATGAAAACAGAAAGAAAAATGTGGTATAAGAAATATAGAGCAGATATTAAACATGATAGCAGAAATGTGACCCTATCAGTTAATGGTCTACTTCAGCTCGGTTTCCTGTAAGGCCTCTGATGGTAGAACCTGCCGAGGACAGACAATATGATGAATGGGAAGAGGACTGTAGACATAGAAATTTCTATTACCAAAGTGGGAACAAAGCTCTCTAAACTAGTTTCATTTAGCTGGGGAGAAGGGAGGAGATATGGAGCTGGGTAATCAGCATGCCTGATACCTGAAAGAGCTGGCTCAGGAAATCACTTCTCCGACTCAAAGCTCTTTAATGAATGTATGAAGTTAGGGGGTGGTTCCATCTGTATGTCAGATAATAAATAGTGTCCATATCGGAGTAGAGAAAAGCAACCACCCAACCCCACCAATGTGCAAGATTTCAAATAAATCCTCAACAGAACATACAAATGAATGAATAATTAAAGAAATGTCCACAAGGAGGTGAAAATAGATCAAGATGGGAGGAAACATGGATTTATCAGAGGCTATTTGTGTGTGGTATCTTGCCTTAAAAAGGATAACTCATTCTTACTGCTGAGAAAAATGCTGTAGACATAATCCACTTAGACTTCAATGAATATCAATATCGTGCCACATGGGATATTATTAACTGGAGAAAATGTGGATCATTTCCAAACTACTAATGTGGTAAGTAACTCCTATTCCAAAACGACCTGGGGTTCTGGAGAGAAGAGAATGTGTAAGCTCACAAGGCAGTTCTTAGTGGAGTTTCACAGCGCTATGTCTTTGGCCTAATCTTATTTAATGTTTCCATTGGTGACCCTGCCTTAAAGAAGAGAGATTTCCTAATGAATGCTGTAGACAGCCCAAAGCTGGGAGGTATGGGCAATTCAGAAGAGGATTGGTGTATTAGTGAGGTGAATTGGATGGAGAACTGAAGAATGCAGCGGTACAAAGGGTAAGGTCGTGCTTGTGGGGATTAATAACAAGAGAAGCAGCTATAAAGCTGTAGCTTGTCAGTGGAAAATGAGGGAGGAAAAAGGGCACGTTGTGTTTGTTGATCACAGCATGATAGAGCCCTGGAAAAGCAAACATCCAAGGGAGGCCTCAGCTGAGGTGTTCTCAGGTGAGGTCTTTGATGAGGCTGAAGAGAGGCTTCTTAAGGAACAGAGTACATAATCCTTGGCTCCCACACACAAGAAATATGACTTCAAGCTGCTGAAGTTCATCCAAGCCCATCAGTGGCATGGAGAGGTTTTACGAGGTAGGGAAAGACGAGGAGTGTTTGTTTCATACAGCCTAGGGAATGAAAGCTGAGAGGAAATATGGTTATTCCTTAAATACAAGCGAACTTAAGGAAGGGAGAGCTCTTTAAGCCGCGGGAGAACAGTGATGCAAGAATACAATGGCATACATTGTACATGGATGAATTTAGTCTGGAAAGTCTTAAGAATTAAGTTGGGAGGGTCTGCGACAGTGTCCCAGTCCTGATAATGGGAACAAAAGACCTTAATTTCAGGTAGATTTGTTAAGAAACTGAAGGATACCACCAGGTATGACACAAGCCATAATACAGAAGGGGCTTTGATTGCCCCGCAAGACTCTAGATACACTGAGCACAGCCTTCAGCCCTGAACCGGGATGTCTGCATTTACTGATCTCTGCCTTATAGCTTGGCACCTTTGCATCGTTCCCTCCTGCATGGTACAAACCTATCTTGAGTGAGACTTTGAGGTCTGCTCTTGGCTCCAGGCAGGAAGGATTCTACTGATCTTTAGGTGGAGGAGATATCTGTGAGGCTAAATCATAAAACTGTAGAATGGTTTGGGTTGGAAGGAACCTTAAAGCTCATCCAGCTCCAACCCCTGCCATGGGCAGGGACACCTTCCACTAGAGCAGCTTGCTCCAAGCCCCTGTGTCCAACCTGGCCTTGAACACTGCCAAGGATGGGGCAGCCACAGCTTCTCTGGGCACCCTGTGCCAGCGCCTCAGCACCCTCACAGGGAAGAGCTTCTGCCTAAGAGCTCATCTCAGTCTCCCCTCTGGCAGGTTAAAGCCATTCCCCTTGGCCTGTCCCTACAGGCCCTTGTCCAAAGCCTCTTTCCAGGTTTCCTGTAGCCCGTTTAGGCACTGGAGCTGCTCTAAGGTCTCCCCTTCAGGAGCCTTCTCTTCCCCAGGCTGAACACGATCTCATAAATGAGTTGAGCCATGCTCTGAAGGCAACTTTTATTCCACATGGAAACTCTTGGGAGCCCAGGGTGATTCCAATTTAGTTAAAACCCTGCCATCGGGTCAAAAAATGAGCAAGGATGAATCCAAGCAAACCCATTAATACCCAAACTATAACTACATCAGCAAAGAGAAAAACCTTCTCTTTGTATTTTGTACTTCCACCTGCTGGACCGACACTAGGTATTATAGGCAACCGCAGTTGCAATGAAAGGATGTTTGTCAAGATGGGAGGACATCATGTCCTTGCTGAGCTGTCCTTTTCTCTTCCAGCCTCTCGTACTAAACGGTTCAGCAGAACAAGAAGTTTTTCAGTACAAGGGTAGCCTGCTGTACTTGCAGAACACGATTTACATGCTTACTCACACTGTGTATCCAAAGGAAATGTTCAGAACCAGGCAAGAGACCTTACTCAGCAGTGACATTGTACACTCGTTGTTGTAAGGGATAATTTACTCAATTTACTGAGAGAAAGAGATACAATATAAGGTTAAACTTCTCACCTAGAAGCATATATAACCTCCTCCTCACCCTCCTGAAATGACAAAAAGAACCCCGACATGGACAAAGGGAAAATGCATTTCTTTAAAGCATTGATAGTTTACTCAACAGTCAAATAATGAACAATAATAGATAGTTTTAGAGAAGAATCAGATTTATTTCTTCTAGGAAATTTAAAATTAGCTCTCTAAGACCACAGTATCTTACCCACATCAAAGATGCATTACACAGGTTAGTTATAGAATCATAGAACCATTGAATGGTTTGGGTTGGAAAGGACCTTAAGATCATCCAGTTCCAGCCAGTCAGTGGGCAAGTGACACATGGCTGTCCTGGGAAGATATCAGAAGTGTTCAGAGAGCAGCCAAAAAAGCTGGATACATTTTAACATTGATTGACAAAAAGGGAACTATTGGAAGCAAAAATAGTAAATACAATTTAATGCACATGGTCTAGTGTGAGATGTCCCTGCCCATGGCAGGGGGGTGGAACTGAATGATCTTAAGGTCCTTTCCTTAAGGACCTTCCAAGCCATTCTGTGCTTCTATGATTTACATGTGATTAATGTGTTTCAGGAGCCCACATTCAAGTGACAGTCACTGATATTAAATTCTACCAGTATTTGGGCTGTGTCATATGCAAAGAAGTGATCCAGTGAACAATCAGACTGAAAACATCAGTCCTTGTTTGGAGGAAAAGGGATGTGGAGGAGAAAACCATCACCACTGACTCCATTGTATTCCCATAGTGACGAGGGAGGACAGTCCTTGTATCCATGGTGTGTGTAAGCGAGGAATACTCTTGATGTGGAAAAGAATGAGAGATGCTATTGGAAAGGTTGAGTAGTTTAAAAGGAAGGCCAGCAATTCAGAAAGAACTCACCACTGTACACACACACACATATTCAAGCAGAAGGATGCTCTTTGGTGGGAGGACTTGAAGAGCGCATCTGTGCTCTCCCCTGATTCAGCTCCAAGGTGATACTTGGTTATAAGCCAAGAATTCCATGCAGAAGAGAAGAAATAAGAGCACAAAGCAGGGGAGGGGGTACAGTAAGCCAACAAAGTTGAGACTTAATGAAGGAACAAAAGGGATGTTACAAAGAAAGCAGAGATTTTTGTGGGATCAGGTGTCATTCAGACATTCTGCAGCAGAGTTGAGACTAACAAAAAACATGCCTTTGACCTTGCTAACGTCGAGCTAATCTTTGAAAGGTAGTGATGGATTCTTCAATTTCAATCATTAAACTAAAACCAAAGCAAACCAGCATTCAGAGAAAGCTCGCTCATTGTGCCAAGAGTAGCCCGCATGCCAGAGCTCTAAATAAACAGCCTAAATATACAGGTTCATAAATCTAATGTATGAAATTAAAACAAGGGAAAGGACATTGATTTATTATGTGTTTGCTGGAAAGCCTAAGACTTAGTCTTTAGTTATAATAACGGTGTCCTCTATGCTCCGTACGGGCAGAAGTGCTTGACTTCCATTGTGCTTTTCTTGGTTCGAGTAAATATAAGGTCAGTAGGAAGTGTTCCCACAACAGCAGTTTCTGACCCCACTTTCAGGTTGCTTCTAGGTTCCCATTATAAGTTCACCACTCAGAGTTCCCCACAAGAAGCTGATCTCCTGAACTTCAAGTGCAGCTCTCGTTACAGGGAAAGGATTCTATGGGAAATACCGTAGAAACCATAGAATCATAGGTGGAATCATAGGTTGGAAAGGACCTTAAGATCATCCAGTTCCAACCCCCCTGCCATCAAATCAAGATAAATCAATAGAAGCATTGGAGAACTCTGCAGTCAGGTTGTGACTGATGTGCATCACATAAGCTTGGCTTCTTACAAAGAGTTAATGAAGCAATAGTAATCCTATACCACGTGCAGATATGCTTTGGTTTATTAGAAAGATATCTTTGTGATTATTGCTAAATATGTTGGGGGGGGTTAACCTCTTCCCCCCCCCCCCCCATTTATAACCTCTAAACTTGGGTAGCCCTTGTGTTTATTGTGCAGAGAGAAGGGGATGTATGGGCAGAAAAGCTTTTCCTTTTAGCACTACTCCAAGTCCTAGCTTGCTGGATTGAGCAAGGCTTGAAGATATCAGTAACTGTAAGAAATAAGGAAATAAGAACTAATATTTATAATAAAAAGTAAGAAGCAGCCTTCCAGTATTGGAAAGGGGCCTGCAAGGATGCTGGAGAGGGACTTGTCATCAGGGACTGTAGTGATAGGACAAGGGGTGATGGGTTCAAACTGAAACAGGGGAAGTTCAGGTTAGATATAAGGAAGAAGTTCTTTACTGTGAGGGTGGTGAGGCACTGGGACAGGGTGCCCAGAGAAGTCGTGAATGCTCCATCCATGGCAGTGTTCAAGGCTTGGTTGGACAGAGCCTTGGGTGCCATGGTCTAGTGTGAGGTGTCCCTGCCCATGGCAAGGGGTTTGAGCTGTCTTCATACGGGAAATGCTCCAGCCCCTGATCATCCTTGTGGCCTCCTCTGGACAAAGCAGTCCCTTCTTTGTGTACCAATCCTTAAGGAGGATATGTCCTACCATCCAAACCTTTGTGTACTAGAAAGAAGGGCTGGTTAATCCACAAATCTGCCTCACTCACATCCTCTAAGAGGTTAAACCAGCTCCTTAGAATCATAGAATCATAGAATAGTTAGGATTGGAAAGGACCTTAAGATCATCTAGTTCCAACCCCCTGCTCCTTACATCTTCATGAATCACAGCCTTGCTGTCCTTTGCAGTGAACTAGGAGTTGAATTTGGGCTGTGAACTTTTCTTTCAGCTCTGTCACTCGTCATGATCTTTATCTCCCTAAAACTTTCATGATCCAGATGTTCCCCGTAGGCTTAGATTAGCCATGCTGGTAACCATCCTCACTTTGTACCTCCTAATACCTTTGACACAAGTCTGGGTACAGTAATCAGCACAAGTAAATAGTATCTGCAGAGCACACTTTAATTAAGGGAGTAATAATAACCCAGACTTTGTCACACTGCAACCACCGTTGGGGTTTGCTGCCTATACAGCTCTAGACACAGCTCCTCCTACTCTCCATATGAGTAAACTGCCTGGATTTACCTGACTTATGGCACCACTTCTGAGGGTCTTTAATAAGAAGAAATATCCTGCCAGGTTGGCAGATAGCTGAGATAAATTATGTGGGGAAGGGAATTCCTTAGTGCCACTCAGTGCCAGCACCTGAGAGACACATTTAGGAGACCGTCTCCATTGCTTTAAATAGCATTATATTAGTTTGAAATATCTTAAAAACCCTGGGGCACCTGATGTGTTTTTCCTTATCCAGGTGGCTGAATTAAAGCTTCGTGCCATCTGTGGTCCGATTCCTCTGTCACATTGGTTGTCACTGTTTCTTCCTCTATATCTTTTCCCCTGAGGGTAGGGAATGCCTTTGAAACTCTCTCAAACCAGCCTCCTCTTACACAGAAACTGCTATAACTCACAAGTGACACCGACAATTAGGAGCAGGCTTGAGCCAGCAACCTGCAAAAGGCATTCAGGGCTTTGACCATCTGCTGGATGGTCTTATCCTCCTCTGTTACCTATCAAAGGCAGCACTGAGCAGGATGCTCTGGATGCTTCTCTTGAAAATGAGAAAATTATCTTCTCTTTTAGTCCTTCTATTCACCTAAGGATTGCATCTAAACCTGGATTGCTAACAAAAACCTTTATTTCCCTGCAGTATACTGTGAGACAGCACTTCTGTCAGCACAGTGGCAATGAATACAGTTGTTTCTGGGTTTGGCAGGGGAAAGATGTTTCATTTGGCTTTTCCCTTTTCAAGTGCTTCAGATGGGCAAGGCAGCAGCTTTTCTCCCAAGGCTGCCTCCTTGGTCTAAGAACAGAAGTGGATCTGGAATGCCAGGTAATGCTACCTTCCATCCAAAGTTTGCTGCTGCCAAGAAGGGAGCTTTAAGCTTCGGACATGCGCTGTGAAGGCAGATACTTGTGTGCTGGTGCAGCTATGGATCTCATCATCAAAATGCAGAATAATTCCTTGTGTTAATTGATCTCATGGCCCAGATGACTCCTTAATTTCACATGAATTGCACCTCCAGGCAGCCTAAGACCACAGGTCATTGACTTTGTAAATCCTGTGACTCTCTTAGCAAAGACCTTTCTCAGGGCCAAACATAGCATCATAAAATCACAGAATCATAGAAAGGAAAGAGCCTTAATATCATCCAGTTCCAACCCCCCTACAGAGGCGTTGAAAGACATAAGCATGAGGAGGATCAGAGTTGCCATCCCACTGTCTGAGTATAGAGAGCACTGGGAGAGCAAGGCCATTGTGGTGGGCACCGGGTCCTGTCCATCACTGGGGTAAGGAGGTCTGTCCATCACCCAGCTTCACTCAGGTTCCTCACTTGAAAGAGGCAAAGAATTTACCCAACACTATTGAGCAAAGGGTATGAAACAAGTTGAGATTGGGGGTTCATTTCTCCATAGTGTCAGCCCAAGATCCTTACTATGAATCCCTCATTTGATCCTGCTTCAGGCTTTTCAGCAGTCTATGCAAACAGTTCGAGGAGCTCTTAGGCCAATGAGGTGAAATTATCTTCTCTTTCCTTAGAACTTATTTCTTGGAGTTAAGCCTCAGGGTGATCTGGAGGTCAATATCGTAGGATCATAGGATCATAGAATAGTTAGGGTTGGAAAGGACCTTAAGATCATCCAATTCCAATCCCGTGCCATGAACAGGGACACCTCACACTAGACCATGGCACCCAAGGCTCTGTCCAACCTGGCCTTCAACACTGCCAAGGATGGAGCACTCACAACTTCTCTGGGCACCCTGTGCCTGTGCCTCAGCACCCTCACAGTAAAGAACTTCTTCCTTATATCTGACCTTAAATTCCCCTGTTTAAGTTTTAACCCATTACCCCTTCTCCTATCACTACAGTCCCTGATGAAGAGTCCCTCCCCAGCATCCTTATAACTCCCCTTCAGGCACTGGAAGACTGCTCTGAGGTCTCCATGCAGCTTCTCTTCTTCAGACAGAACAGCTCCAACTTTCTCAGCCTGTCTTCATACCCTTTCTTTGCATCTTTCCCTGGATAATGGAAAGCCACAGACTTCAGTAATCTGATGGATTTCAGCAGTGACAGCTCCCTGGGAAAAGGTGCAGTAGAAATAAGAGTCCACATGTACTTAAACCCCCCTGGAGAATAACAGTGCAAAGGAGAGGAAGATGTGAAAACAACATGTGAAGAAAGAGTGAAGCAGTCAGATTTGTTTAGCCTAGAAAAGAGAAACCCAAATGAAGCCAGGTACATGTTCTTCCAACGAAGGAGAGGGTGAGTATGGTGATCAATAGTTCTGTGCCCTTGGTGACTAGAGCAAGAAATCTGTTCCTCTTCCAGCAAAGAAGAGAAATTAAATGCCAAGAAAGAAAATGAAGAGCGAATGCTGTCTGGAGAGGCTTTGATAACTCTTTGGGTGTTTATTAGAAGGCCTGAGGCAAACAAGCTCTGGAGTGTTGTAGGTATCATTGACTCTGCCTTAGTGCAGAGGAAAGGACTAGGGCAGCGATTCATGAACTGGGGACAAAGAATGTACCTGAGAAGGTGAGAATCCCCAGAAAATGACTTTCAAGCCTTGGAATCTCCCTTTACCCTTGTTTTTTGCTGCTTCTATCCCCAAAGGCTCTTTGAAAGTCTATGAAACAAACCACACCACCACCACCACTCTTGTCTTTGAGCCAATGCAGGCAGCAAGATGAGAACAAGATAATTTCCAAGGTATTTGTGAGGAAAAGCGAAGCAGAGGAGTTATTCCTCTATTCCAGAAAAGAAAGATAGCTCAATATGAAAAAGACCAAAAGCTTTCGGAGTTGATGACCTTTAGGTCCATTGCATCTCCTGGAAAATCCACTTCTAAATAAATATTCATTGCTGACGCATGCCCTAACAAAAATGGCATATTGCAGTCATTTTCTGGTGCATAGAGTCTCGTCAGCTCATTTAGTGCCAAATCATTCCTTTAATCATAGAAGGAGAAATGTTACACACGCTGAACAAATCTCCCTCATTAACTTCAGTGGGTTACTACTGCAGTCTGCTACACTTCAGCTTCTATTTTCAGAGGAGGTCTTGTAACCTATTGTGTGCATCAGTCACAGCTATCACTGCCAGGCTCTGCTAGGGTAAAACTACAGGCTAGCACTCAAATAGTGCTAGATGCCTGCTTCTAAAGAAGTCCTCAATCTCTCTGCCCCAGGATGGAAATACCTGCTCTTCATCTTTACTGCATACAGTGATCCATTGAACGGCAGTTTTTATTCTTAGCAGCCTGTCATGGTTTAAATGTGGTTTTGTTGTTGAAATAATTGAAGTCCCACTCAACCTCTGTATAGTGTTAGGATTTGACCTTTTATAACTGTATTGTGGCTTAACCCTAGCAGCAGCTAAGCCCCACTCAGCCGCTCACTCGCTACCAGTGGTGGGATGGAGAAGAGAATTGGAAGGGTAAAAGTAAGAAAAGCTGTGGGTCAAGGTGAAGACAATGTAATATATAAAGCAAATGCTACACATAAGCAAAGCAAAGCAAAGCAAGGAATTCGTTCAGCACTTGCCATGGCCAGGCGGGGGTTCAGCCATCTCCAGGACGGGCTCCATCACACTCAATGGTGACTTGAGAAGACAAACACCATCACTCCAAATGTCCTGCCTCTTCTTCTTCTTCCCCCAGCTTTATATGCTGAGCATGACATCATAAAGTATCGAACATCCCTTTGGTTGGGGTCAGCTGTCCTGGCTGTGTCCTCCCCAGCTCCTCATGTACCCCCAGCCTGCTCACTGGTGGAATGAAGAGCAGAGAAGGCCTTGACTCTGTGTAAGTGTGGCTCAAGTGACAAGGTAAAATCCCTGTGTTACTAACACTGTGTCCAGCACAAATCCCATACACAACCCCATACCAGTACTATGAAGAAAACTAACCCTACCCCAGTCCAAGCTAGCACAAATTGTCATTCACTGGGCAAAGTAAAGCAAGAAAGGAAAACATGCCCTGTGTGCCCATCACCCTCAACCTGCCTTTGAAACCTTGAATTTTTGCTGTCAGCTTTTGTAGGGCAAAAAAATAATCCAAGCTGCCATTGATCCCTGATAAGAAGTTAGGTAAGGCCTAAGTGCTATTATCTGTATGGGCTGTGGGCTATGGTTTAGCAATGAACATAAACACATGCTTTCCTGAATTAGGGCCCCTCGCAGAGTTTTGCAGGCAGCAAAGAGAGCAGAAATTCCCATCAGCACAATAGGCTTGTTTTCTTGGGAGACACCATCTACAACTGAAAATTAAATGTACTTGAAAAATCTCCTGGGCAGTAAGGGCACCTGGAGCCTCATAGAATCATAGAATGGTTTGGGTTGGAAAGGACCTTAAGATCATCCAGTTCCAACCCCCTGCCCTCCCACTAGACCATGTCACCCAAGGCTCTGTCCAGCCTGGCCTTGAACACTGCCAGGGATGGAGCATTCACCACTTCCTTGGGCACCCTAATGCCAGTGCCTCATCACCCTTGCAGTAAAGAACTTCTTCCTTATATCTAACCTGAGCATCCCTTGTTTCAGTTTGGACTACCTCTGTGCTAGGAACCTGGTTAGATGCAGGGTAGCTACATGCAAATTGCCAAATGGGCATGGACCCTGGAATACACTTATGCCTGAGTTGTGCCTGGAAAGCCTCACTGGCACATACCAAAGGCAAGCCAAGGACCTCAGCAATCTTTTGCTAATATAGATGTATCATGTTCTGGTGCCTGAGGACATTCCCAGACAGTTCAAGGTACTGGTATGTCCATAAACACTGTCTCAATCTCATGTTCATCTTCACAACTCCAGATTTAATTCCAGCATACATTGATCTGTTGCAATGAAGTCATCATCTTCCTCATTCGATGGGCTTTTTATAACAGCCCCCTGTCATCTGAAGTCATCAAAGAAAAGACCAGTCACTTATTTCATATTTAAACTGTAAACTTAAATCAAGAAAAAAAGAATATGGACATTACATTGGTCCAGCTTAACAAAAAACAAAGGTCTCTTTAGTTTGTGCTAGCTGCCTTGGCTCATGGTAATAAGTGTTATCACACCATTCAGTCACTTCTGACCTTCCAGTCCAGGTTATCATTTTCCATGTGAGTTAACCTGTGCCAGTGCCTCACCACCCTCACAGTAAAGAACTTCTTCCTTATATTCAACCTGAACTTCCCCTGTTTCAGTTTGAACCCACCACCCCTTGTCCTATCACTATAGTCCCCAACGAAGAGTCTGTCTCCAGCATCCTTGTAGGCCCCTTTTAGAATACGTTATCTATGACTTCGAACACCTGCAGCTCTATTATGAGGAACTGTGTGTGTTCTGTACCTCCAACAGGTAAGTTAAAAACATCAAAGTATGCAGCTATATATTTTTAATGCACAAGTTAATGGGCATACAAGAAAACAAAAGACATTTGTATGCTGAGGCATGTTTATGTGCATGCATAAATTGAGTAAATTTTATTTTCTATACTTTTTAGAGCAGAATTACAATCAAGAGGCATTCAAATGAAAAAGTGTACGTTAGTTAAGTGATCTTTTGGACTTCAGAGATATTAAAAGCCCCCAGAAGGAAGGCTTGTACATGTTCAGAACAAGAATAGAGTATGATAACAATGTGTTTGGTTCTATTTTAGTTTGTTAAAGGGAATCATAGTTGGTATATGAGCTGTTTTGTTGACAGAGGGAGATAAAAAACCCCATGAAGCCAAGACAAACCATTCCACCCACATTATTAATTTTCCAATATGAAGACGCCATTTATTACTACCGTTTTTTCAACAATATATTTAAACGCTGATGAGAAAAACAAGGATCAAATCATTGTTTCTTACTCATTTGAGCCAGTTACACCATTAATATATTAAAAGCATAGATGTCGCGTAATTTAAGTGTTCACATTCCTCATCCTATTTCTGGATCTGATCCCAAACACTCAGATTATAGGGGCTTTTAATCAAAATGTTGCCAGTTTTCGTGATAAAATCCTATCTTTTGTGAGATTTGGAAGCAAAATTATCAGCTCCTATTGAATAACAACAAAAATTATAATTTTCATTTGGGGTGAAAAAGGTTTGAAAGTGGGACCTGAATTAATCTAAAAGCTAAAAAAGGCAGAAGTTGGAGACGAACATTTCTCTTTGTTGATGTTTTTTTCTGATCACAGAGTTTTAACCGTGTTGGGTGAAAGTCACAAATGCTTCAGGTCATTGTAAGTCTTTCTCCCCACCTTCCTCTACAGGTCAGTCACAGGAAGAACATGGCAACGTCTGTAGGTGGCCTGCAAGACACAATGGCATATGGCAATGTACACACAGATGAGCCCATTCCACTGCCAGGGACTCCCAGACATAGCAGGAACTGCTGAGATAGACACAAACAGGGCTGCAACTGTGAATTAATTTATTACTGAGAGGTTCTTTGACCTCACTCTCCTGCTCCTGCAAGTTATATGTGGGAAGCTACTGCTGAAGAGGCATGTTTGATGTTTAAGGAGGTCCTGTCCTGGAGCTGGAACTGTTGGAACAAGTCCAGAGGAGGCCACGAGGATGATCAGGGGACTGGAGCACCTCCTGTATGAAGACAGGCTGAGAAAGCTGGGGCTGTTCAGCCTGGAGAAGAGAAGCTGCATGGAGACCTCATAGCTGCCATCAAGTATCTGAAGGGGGCCTATAGGGATGCTGGGGAGGCACCGTTCATTAAGGACTGTAGTGATAGGACAAGGGGTAACGGGTTCAAACTTAAACAGGGGAAGTTTAGATTGGATATAAGGAAGAAGTTCTTTACTGTGAGGGTGGTGAGGTACTGGAATGGGTTGCCCAGGGAAGTGGGGAATGCGCCATCCCAGTCAGTGTTCAAGGCCAGGCTGGACAGAGCCTTGGGTGACATGGTTTAGTGTGAGGTGTCCCTGCACATGGTAGAGGATTGGAACTGGATGATCTTAAGGTCCTTTCCAACCCAAACCATTCTGTGATTCTATGGAGGACATCATCCTCAGTGGACTCCCAGAGGAGCAGGGATCTTAGAAGCGAGAGGCAGTACCCATTGAGGTGGGACTGATGAGCATCATAGAACCATAGAATCAACTAGGCTGGAAAAGACCTTTAAGATCATTAAACCCAACCATTGCCCTAGGACTGCCAGACAGGCTGGTACCTTTCTGCAAGATCTTCAAGATATATTTGAGAATATCCAAGATATTTGAGAATTAAAGACATTATTAACCACTATGAGTGAGATGATCTTAAGGTCCTTTCCAACCCTGACTATTTTATGATTCTTTCATTATAGGCTTAGGGAGTCTCTACTTAGGGAAAGACATTAACTTGAGTAAACATCCTAGTTTTAAAGGGTTATTGCTTATTTCTGGAAGACCTCCTTAAAGATGGCAAATCAGCTCTTTCTTTAAATAACTGTTATTTCCTTCATTTCTTCTAGGTAGGTAAAAGATCAGCTTAAGCATCAACCAAAGTTTTGTAGAACGTCAGCAGAGTGCCATTTATGGCACTTTTCAGTGCAAAATCCACCTTGAGAAACCTTTAAACAAAAATGAGCACAAGCCTCTAAGCATGACTTTAGGACAAGTCGGTACATGTTGTAATTGCACGCACGGAAGCAGATCTGTGAAAGGTCCATTAACAGCTCGGTAGGCAGCAGATGCTCACCAGAGATGCAGACCAGAATGTGTCATTGAGGTTATTTGTCAGTTAAAGCCTCAAGAACTGGTGGCAAGTGAGAGCTTTCTGATGTGTCCTTAATAGTTGTGGGTAGAAACCTTATCACAAATCTTTGTAGATATTCCTCCAAGCCCAGTAGCTGCTGGGTCTTCACTTCAGTGTGAAGGCAATACGGAGCATGTCTGAATCCAGTCTGGTCCAGCAGGAACTATGTCTGAACTACAAAACAGAAGAGGTCTTCATTCAGATGTTAAAGAAAATTGGGGTACGGGTTCAGACTTAAACAGGGGAAGTTCAGGTTGGATATAAGGAAGAAGTTCTTTATTGTGAGGGTGCTGAGGCACTGGAATGGGTTGCCCAGGGAAGTGGTGAATGCTCCATCCCTGTCAGTGTTCAAGACCAGGTTGCACAGAGCCTTGGGTGACATGGTTTAGTGTGAGGTGTCCCTGGCCATGGCAGGGGGTTGGAACTGGATGATCTTAAGGTCCTTTCCAACCCAAACCATTCTGTGATTTTATGATAGAAGCTCTGAGATGGACAGTTTGGGAAAGGCAGGACTGAGAAAAGTCTACTAACACAGACTGAAGGATGGAGTTTGACAGATCGGGTAAGAGAAGCCTGCAGGGGTACAATCTGCCTTTGCATGCTAACCATAATCTCCTGCATGGTAAGAAGATCGGTATAAGGCTAGAAGAGTGTCTTGCGGCAGTAAAATCCTGCACAGCTTGAGAACCAAGCTCTACCATGTATGGCTCAGGACTCAAGACAGTCAGAGTTGTCAGGGCTGTTCCACAAGGAAGGGCAGATTTAAAGGCTATGTTGGATGGGGCCTTGAGCAGCCTGGTCTAATGGATGGTGTCCCTGCCTGTGGCAGGGGGTTGGAACTCTATAGTCTTTAAGGCTAAGCCCGCAAGACCCAAGGAAAGCAGAGACAGTCACCATGTCATCAGGCATGACCATAGCCAAGAGGCAAGTCCAAGGTCAATCCCTCAGGACTGTGGTGCCAAATTGAACACAGACATATTCGCTATCTCCCACAATTCAATATTTAAATGCAGCTCTCGGGGCAAGAGCAAGAAGATGGGCAGGTGAAGGCCACAGGCAAAGCCGGATGGGCCGATAAGTTCTAGTGGTGTAGGCAGGACAGTGACAATAGTCGGTCCAAGGCAAGACTGGTGGTGTGATCCTTGTCATCAGCTCTGTTTAATTATTACTTCTGGGAGGATTTCAATGAATTACACAGCCCATGACTCGACAGTGCTTTAGATGGTAACACTCCAACAAAGTGGGATTCAGTAGTTATAAATAAGAGACTTTACACTCACTGGAGATAGAAATTTGCATGGATCATCAGCGGTCGCAATTATTACTATGACTACTGTAGCTGATGCAGAAGACCTTTCTTAATTGTTCATACTTGGCTATCCCATGTAAGGCTGCATGCAAACCAAGTCATTTATAAACTGATTTTTGTACACGGTCTAAGCACTTGAAATGTTTTCCATAATGAAGATGTGAATAGAATTGCACATTCTGACTTCGATAGAAGCATCTTAGGTGCCGCAATAGTATCTATGATCACGCATGGGTCATTAGATGGAAAGAACAAATTAAATAGAGTTGTTTTACAAAATTCACCCATTGTTAAATAATATATCTTGGTAGAATAAAAGCATCACATATTTCTGGTAATATGCTAACTCCATTTTCAATCAAAAGGATCATTAAGGGCTTGGTTTAAAAGGGTGTATTTTTCTCTGTGGCCACTGGTGCTTTAAACCATGGAAATGTTAAAATGTTCCTGGCAGATGTTCATTCCTATACAGTAGAAAAAGAAGTGATCTATTGTCTGCTTAATTATTTTTAATACAAGTGTAAGAAATCATTACAAATGCTTGCGAATGCAAGAAGCTATTCGAGTCAATTGACTTCACAGGGTGTCGTCATTTGCAGATGACAAAGCTAAGACTGACTTTCATGGTATGAGTAATGTTGTAGGCCTTTGGTCATCTGAAAATGTCAAGTAAGCAAAGTTTTAGTGAGAGATAATCTTTTCTTAGACAACCTAACAGAATGGTGAAAAAGAAGAAATAAACCCCCCACCAGTTTCTAGGCACACAAAGTCTTCTTCAAATATAGAGTAGAATCCACACCCTTCCAAGCTAAATAGAAGTGGGGAATCAGTATTCAAAGTTAAACTTACTTGTATTAATAAACTAAAGAGTAAAAAAGAAAAACAAGTGTTTCTGGTGCTAGAGTGATGTGGGAAGCAGGAAAGGGGATAAAGTGGTAGTGTCTCCTGGATATAAGGAGTGAGACAGACGATGCTCTGGTCCATGGTCTGAGGTGACAGGTAATACTACATACCTCAGACCAGTGGGTAGGGCTTAGTATTGTTCAAGTCAGTCAGCAACACTACCATCACAACTCCAATTCCCTTTCTTCTTTCTAGAACCATGCCCAATTCCCTTCTTTTTTTTTTTTGGGGGGGGGGGGGGGGGCAAGGGGCTTCCCCTTTGTGCAAACCTTAGAACTGAGGAAGAGCAACAATGGGACCCCCCCTTGATGATTTCACTCACTAATTATCATGCAAAATACTGAAGTTTGAGATTTGGAAAATTCCAAAGAAGTGGAACTTTTAAAGATATGGACAACAAATAGTATGATATGTCACTGAATATTGAAAGTGTTACCTATTACATATATGAAGTGTATCCCAGGATTACTTTTTGGTGTAGGGCAGGCTAGAATTAGATGATTTTTAAGGTCCCTTCCAACACAAACGGTTCATGGTTCTATGACATAGTTTATCTACTTGCAATTAGAGCGCCTGTCAGCTGGTGTTCACCTTCTTGTCGATTATAATTCCCTGGTTCTTTTCAGTAGGGCTGTACCCAGGCAGATCCCTGCCTGTGCTGAAATGACTTTGTTCTAGATGCAGAACTTTACACTTGTCTGTACTGAACCTCATGATGTTGATCCAGTCTGCAAGTTTATTGCATTCCTTTTGGGTCAAGGCTCTGACACATCTCAGCATGTCAATGTTTCCTCTTAGTTTAGTGCCATCCTTAAATTTGCTGACAGTGCACTGTGTCATGATCCACATGACTAAGAAAGATGCAGGACAATATCAGTCCTGGTTATTCTTTTTGTGATGAGCTGTGAGCCAATCAGCCATTGATCGCTGTTCTTTGAGCAAGGTGGTCCAACCAGTTTTCAACCTACTTGACAGCCTGTTCATCTACTGCTTCAGCCTCCAATGCAGTGAGAAGTGATGTCTAAAGTCATAAGTACAAGACATATGACATCTACCAATCTTCTTTCGCACACACAGCCATTTATTTTGTCATAGAAGACAATTAGGGCCCTAAATCACTGTCTGCCCTTGCTGTTGGACTCCATGATTTTCCAGCAATGAAGGTGACATGGAGAGGGGAGAGAGAGTGTTGTTTGTTATTTCATATTGGTTTTGTTAGGATATGCCTTTTTGGTACAAGATCAGTCTTTTTCCAGTCATCAGTCATTCCCTGACCACTGTTATTTTCAAGGATGATAAGGAAAAGCCTCACAATCACGCCAACTAGGCTTTGAATGGTGTAATAAGTTATTTAATGACCTTTCTTAATCCTCCAAAAGGAGTTTAAAATTTACAGGAGATATTTCATCACATTATTCTCCAAACCAGGAAGATGTCTATGCACATCCACAAAAGGTGATTACAATGCATTACATTATAAATCCATTACAATACATTTTAATGTGTTTTCCTGCCTTAAAACCCTTCTTTTGAATGTGAGGGGAGTGTTGCTCAATTGAATTTTTGAGGTTCTTTGTAAGAAGACAAAACTTTCAGAGTTGCTTACAGCCTCTGAGTGTTAATGTGCCTTTTGAAATGTGTTTAAAGTCTGTCGCGTTGTATGGTTTAATGTTAAAGCTGAGAATAACCTGATCTTGCATTGAAGTTTTGGCATCCCATAGAAACTGAAAGGAAAAATACAGCAAATGGTTATGAAAAATGGTCATAAATTTATCTCTTACCCAAAAAGAATGTGATAGAAAAGAAGAATAATAAAAAAGGGTTTTATTCAACAACATAAACTACTTCTGAAATACCTGACATTTGTTTTCATGGAACACAGTGTTCTTAAGCTAATTAATCTGTGTTCTTCAAAACAAGAAGTTTATTTCTTTAGGATGTCACAAACACTATGAAAAAAGTGAGATCAGCAAGGGAACAGAATGAAGCCCTCTTCATCAGGGACTGTAGTGATAGGACAAGGGGTGATGGGTTCAAACTGAAACAGGGGAAGTTCAAGTTAGATCTAAGGAAGAAGTTCTTTACTGTGAGGGTAGTGAGGCACTGGCACAGGGTGTCCAAGGAAGTGGTGAATGCTCCATCCCTGGCAGTGTTGAAGGCCAGGTTGGACAGAGCCTTGGGTGCCGTGGTCTACTGTGAGGTGTCCTTGCCCATGGCAGGGGGTTGGAACTGGATGATCTTAAGGTCCTTTCCAACCCAAACCATTCTATGATTCTATGAAGTGAAAGATTAAGTAGAGTGTGTTTACATGCCTCAAGAATCACGAATACAGAAACGTTTGGGTGTTTTTTCTTCCAATCCCATTTTTTTCCATGTTTTTTAAATCTTGTGGAATTTTCTATATCTGTTTTTGTTTTCAAGGCATCTATGAAAATAATCTTTGCTCTGCGTAAATCATTTCTAGAAGCTGATAGACCCTGATTCTATTAAGGTTGAATCCCTCATATCTGTAAATAATGTTTTAATTGATTTTTAAATGGATGTTTTATAAAATATCTTAGACAGAACCTTTTGTTACTTAGAAAAGTGAAGTTTGTAATAATCCAGTTGTGTATTCGAGGGCAATACTTTTGCTTTTGAGAAAAAGACATGACATGTTATCAGTATTTCCCTAAAATACCTCCTATCCTAGAGCATTGCCGTTTATTCTGTATGCTTTGCCTGAAGCATTGATTAGTACATGTAATTAGGGAACAGCTTTACTGAAATCATTAATCAAAGAAAGGCTCCATAGAAGCTGAGCAAGAGATGGGCTGTCTACACACAAATGAGGAAGGGCGGATGGTACATGATGAGTCCTATAGCATCATACAGATGGTTGGTGTTGTGTCTGTATCTTGCCATTCATTTAGCACCTTGTCTGCTAAATCACGAGCATTAGAGCCTTTTCTTACAGACAACGTTGGATGAGCTTCTGCCACTGAGCTCAGCATGTGGTCATTATTTACTGGAGTCTGTAGGCATCTGATCTGCCAACCCCATAGCAAGGAATTGCTCTGCTGGCAGGGCAGACGCAGGATAAGGAACAATTTCTAACCGTGAAAGCTGCCAAAATATGAAATGAAAATATTTTTGTTATAGATCAACTTCTTAAGGGTCTGCTGCATCCTAGAAAGCATTACTGAATTGTACAGCCACACTTCCCATGTCTCTATAGCTAATATCTTGCCTTGAGCAAACTCTCCTGCCTGCAACTTTGACTTACACTGGGCTATCAGAATGATTTTCAGCCATGTAAGAAATATGTAAGAAATACTTTTGGAGCACCTCCTTTTTTAGGTGACTAATGTGAAGTGTCTTAAATTAATGCACTTGGAAGAAGGTTGGTCCTCAGAAGTGATTTAGCTACTTTGCAATATATTTCCAGTTCTGTTTATTAGCTCAATCTGTTCCACCCTTTGCTGATCTTAGTAGATACAAATATATGCGTTGTATAGCATACAAACTCAACTGATTTGCTGCATGCTGAGGTGTCTGCAATGGCTCACAGAATCATAGAATCATGGAATGGTTTGGGTTGGAAAGGACCTTAAGATCACCCAGTTCCAATCCCCTGCCATGGGTAGGGACACCTCACAATAGATCATGTCACCCAAGGCTCTGTCCAACCTGGCCTTGAACACTTCCAGGGATGGAGCGTTCACAGCTTCCTTGGGCAACCCATTCCAGTGCCTCACCACCCTCACAGTAAAGAACTTCTTCCTTAAACCTGAACTTCCCCTTTTTCAGTGTGAACCCATCACCCCTTGTCATATCACTATGAATTTTGGTGAGAATTCCAGGTTAATTTCAAGTAAAATAAATAAGTAAATTAGAAGATAATGGAACTCTCAAGAATTCTGCTCAGAAGCTCATTGGTAACCTAACCCTCACTGTCTGGATGTGGGGACATTTAACTCACCAGTACAGATGCAGACCTTCTTTAGCTCTTGTGTTGCTTGTAGGAGGAAACATAAAGCCCATATGATGACTGCATGGTGGTCAGTTAGAAAACTGAGCAAATAGTGAATCTATAAGCTGCAACTGGTTTATGCATTGCCCAAGTCTGGTCATTTAATCTGGTCACTGACACATCGTGACAACTAAGGGTAGTCAAAAAGCTTGCATATATGGGATTATTTATCCATTAAAAAGTGCCAAATTGTTTGTATTTGAGTGAATGTGGAACACATGAATCATTTTTGCTGGCTCTGGTACAGCTTCTAACTGACTAATTTTAGTATATACTCATTTAGAATGATAAGTTTGAAATATACCAGAGTTATTAAGGAAAGTGATGAAAGTCATGGATGAAAGTTAATGGTAAATGCTAAGAACATGGTAAAAACCATGATAATTTACGTTGATATCAATAATAGAAAGTTGGTGGGAAATACTTTAGAAACCAGAATTAAATTACAGATAATTATCTTTCAAAAGGCTCATATCACAACTTCAAATCCAACCCCCTTTCTCCTTTTGGGAGATTTTCAATGTTGGGTTTAAACTTCACATGGAAAGCCCATTTGCAAAAGCAGAAACAACTATTCCTCAGTTACTGCTCATAATTAAGCACAGCTCAAATCAGTTCCTAAGTGGGCAAAATCTTACCCAGGAGTCCGGACAGCACTTCCACGCAGCTTTCTCACACAGCAAACCATGTGAGAACTGAAAGCAATGTGATGCTGAAACCTAAATCCAAATCATTTATCAGCCTCCTGAGCATATTCCCTTTGCCTATGAAGGTGTTAAAGTTGTTTTCCAGATGAAAAGGCTTCTAGTACCTAAAGGAGGCCAACAAGAAACCTGGAGATAGGCTTTGGACAAGGGTGAATGGCTTTAACCTGCCAGAGGGGAGACTGAGATGAGCTCTTAGGCAGAAGCTCTTCCCTGTGAGGGTGCTGAGGCTCTGGCACAGGGTGCCCAGAGAAGCTGGGGCTGCCCCATCCCTGGCAGTGTTCAAGGCCAGGTTGGACACAGGGGCTTGGAGCAAGCTGCTCTAGTGGAAGGTGTCCCTGTCCATGGCAAGGGGATGGAACTGGATGAGCTTTAAGGTCCCTTCCAACCCAAACCATTCTGGGATTCTATGATTACTACTAAGGGGTGGATGTGTGTGAAAATGGGGGGACTGAAGGCAAAGGAGTGCGAAACCAAGGACCCTGGAGTATTCTTTAGAAAGAAACCCTCTTGTATTTGGTGGCTGATTGCCTTTCCAAATCAGCAGTATGTCATGGTTGTTACACACAGAAATGGAATCCTGTCAGTGGCACAAGACTCAGCAGCACAACCCCCAGCATTCTCCATTGATGAGGTTTCAGACGTGGGATGTTTGAACTGCACTCTTATTCTAGAGATAATCCTGTTGGACCGAGATGAGAATCAGCCTTCAATGGAAAGCTTCCAGTGCTTACGTCTTATTTTGGGTCATCCCTTTCCGGGTTTTTTTAAGCTGCCTTACACCTTTAACCAGGCACTCTATTTTATTAAGTTAAAGCAAAGAGAGATGCTTCCCAGTGGGATCTGCAGTTTCTGATGAGTGGAAATAGACAGCTGACGAGACCATCATTCATACCTGTAGCGTGCTCAGCTCTTTTCCCGGAACACAAATGTTCCATAGCTCTATGATAAAGCTGAATCCCTGAGTTTGAATACCCAAGGTGACTCCCACCTTCGTGAAGCAGAGGGATCATTTTGTAGCAAAAGTCTTGCCTTATGTTTCTGTGAGCTCAGAAGTTTGAAACCAGGAAAGAAAGGGAAGGTATTTCCTTGAATCTCAATGGGCACGCTGCTAGCTCAGGAGTTTCCCTTGGAGGATTGGCAAGATTCACTGTGTCTTTGAGGCTCAGAAGAATGACGGTGCATCTCCTTTGTCCCCATAGCGTAGCTCCCAGTGAAATCAGTCTGAAAGCCAGGCGTGCATGGCACGATAAGGTCTATTTCTCACAGTTTACTTTTCTTCCGGATATAATTCTGGCAAATAGAATAAAATAAATCAGCTTCTCCTAACAAAGGGAAGCAGCATTAATGGAGGCGGTTACGACAACTGTAGAAGAATGGGATTTAAGAGGCTTTTATTTCATTGTTATGAAAACAAGAAAAACAACACAGAAATCACTGACAGAAACGATGTGTCAGCATTTAGGAAGGGGAAGGTGGGGAAGGTAGGAAAGGAGGAAGCAGATGATTGAATACAGGGGACAATAGCAAGCATTGGAGGAAGAAAAGAGGGAGACTGTTGTAATTTACTGCAGATAGCTTAGAAATGATAATTTTTATTAAATTTGCTCAATTTTAGCCCTGCTATATATGAGCAAAACCTCAGTACTCACCGTCACCACCAAGTCACTGCTACCTTGTTCTGGACTCTGTGGCCCAGGTCTCTACAATCTGTCTTCCTGCACAGATAAGAAAATCCTGAAATTAGGAGCATTTCCCTGCTTTCTGGGCATGTCACTGCTCGTTTATGGAATCCTTTCTACACCTGGAGATCTTGGAGCAAGTACAGAGGAGGCCATGAGGATGATCAGGGGCTGGAGCACCTCCTGTATGAAGACAGGCTGAGAGCATTGGGGCTGTTCAGCCTGGAGAAGAGAAGCTGTGTGGAGACCTCAGAGCAGCTTCCAGTGTCTGAAGGGGGCTACAAGAATGCTGGAGAAGGACTCTTCATCAGGGACTGGAGTGACAGGACAACAGGTGATGGGTTCAAACTGAAACAGGGGAAGTTCAGGTTGGATATAAGAAAGTTCTTTCCTGTGAGGGTGGTGAGGCACTGGAACAATGTTTGGGGGGAGAAAGAATAAGCAACAAGTCGATCAGTTAGTAAAAACCTAAAAATAATAGAAAAGAAAAATTGGCTAGCCCCAGTTACAGTGTCTGCAGGGTCCTGGACACCAACACCTCTAAGTTTGAGCCTCCAGAGATATCAATATTGTGTTAATAATCATAGAATCATAGGCTAATCTTAGTAGATACAAATATATTCGTTCTATAGCATACCAACTCAGCTGTTTTGCTGCATGCTGAGGTGTCTGTAAAGGCTCACAGAATCAGAGAATCCCAGAATGGTTTAGGTTGGAAAGGACCTTAAGCTCATCCAGTTCCAACCCCCTGCCATGGGCAGGGACACCTCACACCAGACCATGTCACCCAAGGCTCTGTCCAACCTGGCCTTGAACACTGCCAGGGATGGAGCATTCACCACGTCTTTGGGCAACCCATTCCAGTGCCTCACCACCCTCGCAGTAAAGAACTTCTTCCTTATATCTAACCTGAACTTCCCCTGTTTGAGTTTGAACCCATCACCCCTTGTCCTATTGCTGCTGTCCCCAGTACTAACCAGCACCCTACCTCTACCCCTCTGTGTATTCTACAGACGCATAAGATATTCGCCGCTAATTTGTCTGCGGGAAAGTCTGAAATCCTCTCTGAAGATTTCAATGTCTCACAAGTTTTATTTTTACATCCAAGTTGCCGAAGGTGAGCCCAGTTTCACCACCCACACAGGCACTGAAAAAAACCTCCTCAGCTTCTCATTTGCTGGGAGCAGGTCCTCAAATCCCCGCCCACAGGAGGATGGTATTTGCAATTTCCCCACTAGAGTTGATTATGGCGAGACCCTTAAATTGCCACCTACATCCATACACCTACGTGCACTTGGGTCTCTGTAACATGGAAGCCGGGAAAATTGACTTTCTGAGAGATCTGGATGGAGGTTTCTATATGTTGATTGAAGAGAGGTGAGAGTAGGAAGTCTGTTTCCAAGGTCTGCACTGCAGCTATAGTATATATATATATATACACACAGAGGGGTGTTTTCACCTACAGCAATCTACGTCTCTTAACTGGCACACCTGAAAGTGTTTCTTTCTTTGGATTCAGCCTGGGAATTAAGCTCATTTTCTCTGCTGCTGCTTTCTATCATGATGCTGTTTCAGTCTGGGAAGATGTTATGCCTGTCCTTCTTTCAAACCAGAAGAAGAACAGAATAAATTACATGGTCCTCACTCCCCACATCAGCTGGAGAAGGGGAGCTGCAAATAGGCGCACCAGGGATTTCAAGGGAGCAGATCCAGCATGGTGTGAGGAGAATAACACGGGAGAAGGTCCCTGCAAAACTGGTGCCATCCCTCTTTGCCAGACAGGGCAGCAGAGGCACAGGAAGGATGAATGCCCTGACTGATTAATGCTCACTAGCTCTTGCCATGGCAGATTTAGGAAGCGATGCTAAATCTCCCGATCAGCAGTTCCCTGTCTCAAGCACTCAACAGCACTTCTGCATTTTTTATCCCCTCCTGTCTCTCTGGGACACTTCTGCCACCCTCTCTCTACTGAGCTCTGTTCTGCTCCCACAATATCAACCTGCAATGTCTCTGCACTCTTTCCCAGTCAAGGAGGTCTATAGGTCGTGATTTTGCTTTAGCCCTGAGTCGTCTATTGGGCTTCTTTTGGCACAATATGATTGTCCTTTCCTATGCAAAACATGTTTTCCCCTACACCTCCTCTATATATCTCTGCACAATAGCAGGGATCCTGGCTAGAAAGGCCTACTTTCTAAAAGCAAATGAGTGGGACTTCCTGGGATCCTTGCTATGAAGCTCATTGATGAACTTCCAGGGATGAGCAGCCCTTGTGCTCCAGGACTCATAGCAGCCTCCTAATATCTGAAGGGGGCTACAAGGATGCTGGGGAGGGACTCTTCATAAGGGACTGGAGCAATAGGACAAGGGGTGATGGGTTCAGACTTAAACAGGGGAAGTTCAGGTTGGAGATAAGGAAGAAGTTCTTTATTGTGAGTGTGCTGAGGCACTGGAACAGGTTGCCCGAAGAAGCAGTAAATGCCCCATCCCTGGCAGTGTTCAAGGCCAGGTTGGACAGAGCCTTGGGTGACATGGTCTGGTGTGAGGTGTCCCTGCCCATGGCAGGGGATTGGAACTGGATGATCTTAAGGTCCTTTCCAACCCAAACTATTCCATGATTCTATGATTCTATGACTTGGGCTGTGAGGTTGGATAAAACTCACAATGAGTTTTCCAAGGCTGAAACCCACTGAATGCCATCTGAACTCAAATTCCTTGTGGGAGGGGGGAAATTTGGAGGAAAAAGAGGAATTATGAAACTGGCTATGACTTAGTTGTTCTCTGTTGTCAAGCTGTGGTTGAACGACTGATGGGTAAATGTGACCTTTCCTTAGCCTCCCATTCCTCCACTTAGTTCCTAGCTTTTCAGAGGTGACATAACATTATCTAACAGCCAATTTCTCACCTCTTCAGGCTATGACTGACACTGTAATGAACTAAGGGAATACATCTTGAGGTTTTTTTCCTCTTTTGGTTTGAACTATGAAAAGCAGATCCAGTATTCGCAGGATTCAGAGTCATGGAAACCTTTGCTGTGCTTATTCCTGTCATGTTTCCAGTTGTATGAAACGGCCTTTAGTCTAAAAGATGTAGTAGATATTTTCCCATTTCTTTCATAACACTGTATGTGGTAAGAGAAGTTCTACCTTTCAGTTAAATTAACCCAATTGGTCAGATTTGATTAGACTTGAAGTGGCATGGACTGTGGAGACATGCACCTTCTCCTGTCTCTTGGTTTTTACTATGGCAGACAATAGGGTGCATTTAAGTACCCAAGCACATGTCTAACCTTTGAACTGCATATTCTGAGCCCACAGTAATAAACTAGGAAGCTCCAGTTGGGGCAGGAGATCTTTTTTGGATGAGGACCCAGGCTGTTTGGTGACACAGAACATTACATGCAAACTGTGATCTAATGCTAGGTAGCAGCCTGGAGGGAAATGAAGAGCTGATAACTGTATACACAGTGATCTGCCTTCAATCAGCACTGGTCCCTCAGCAAAGAGACTTTGGAGTCATTGCAGATAGTGTTTTATAAGCCATCTACATGCAAGCAAAAAAAGGTGAATAATATCCAGGAACTGACTAGGAAATGGATAGAAAACAAGAGCTTCTCTTTCAAAGTGTGTGCATAAATCCCTAATGTACCTAAATCTAAGACACTGTGTGGACTCCTATTCATGCCGTTAAAAAAAGGATGTAGTAGAATCAGAAAAGGTAAAAAAAAAAAGGATTACCAGATATGGAATAGTTTTAATATGAGGAATAGCTAAGGAGGATGCTGTATTGGAACAAAGTGTACCCATAGACATCCACAAAGTGATGATGAGTGTGACAGGGGTGAGGAAGCAATGGTTATTCATTACTTCTCATGCCATGGGAACCCAGGGGCACTAATGAAGTGATCAGATAGCAGGTTTACAACAAGCAGAAAGAAGCTGCTTTACACGAATCACAGAACTTGTCATGGGAGTTAAAAATGCAACTTCTTTTTCCAGAAAGAGTTTAGAAATCAATAAAGAAGCTGCTCAAGGATAGAAACTAAATACTTCATTGGGCTGGTTTTGGCTGGGGTAGAGTTAGGTTTCTTCATAATAACTAGTGTGGGGCTGTGTTTTGGATGTGTGCTGGACACTATGTTGATAACACAGGGATGCTTTCATTATCACTGAGCAGAGCTTACACAGAGTCAAGGCCTTTACTGCTCCTCACACCACAAACAAGTAGGCTGCAGGTGCACGAGGAGTTGGGAGCTGACCCCAGCTGACCCAAGGGATGTTCCATACTTTATGACGTCATGCTCAGCATATAAAGGTGGGGGAAGAAGAAGGAACGGGGGGGTGTTCAGAGTGGTGATGTTTGTCTTCCCAAGTCACCATTAGGTGTGATGATGCCCTGCTGGCCTGGAGATGCCTGAACCGCTGCCTGCCCATGGGAAGTGGTGAGTGTATACCTTGTTTTGCTTTGCTTGCCTGCTAGGCTTTTGCTTTGCTTATAAAACTGCCTTTATCTCAACCCTACTGGGGCTACAAGGATGCTGGAGAGGGACTCTTCATTAGGGACTGTAGTGATAGGACAAGAGATGATGGGTTCAAACTGAAACAGGGGAAGTTCAGGTTGGATATAAGGAAGAAGTTCTTTACTGTGAGGGTGGTGAGGCACTGGAATGGTTTCCCCAAGGAAGCGGTGAATGCTCCATCCCTGGCAGTGTTCAAGGCCAGGTTGGACAGAGCCTTGGGTGTTGTGGGTTAGTGTGAGGTGTCCCTGCCCATGGCATGGGTTTGGAACTGGATGAGCTTCAGGTCCTTTCCATCCCAAACCATTCTATGACATTCTGTGAAATTCTCTATGTGGATCTAGGCCTGTTCAGACATCAGTTCTCAGAATAAAAAAAGGAAACAAAACCCCTCATCTGGAGGCTGTAATGAATCACAACCTCTCCCCAGATCAACAACTCCTCCTGCTGCCAAAAGATGGTGGTGTTTGAGGGCAGGTTGGACAGAGCCTTGGGTGACATGGGTTAGTGTGAGGTGTCCCTGCCCATGGCAGGAGGGTTGGAACTGAATGATCTTAAGGTCCTTTCCAACCCAAACCCATTCTGTGATTCTATGATTCTACTACACTGAGTAACCTGTCAGTGATGCTCTGCTCACCCCTTGGGAAACTTTGGTTGGAGACCATATAAAATGGGGCACTACATTTACAGTAAGATTTGTCCTACTTCAGGAATTTCTATCAGAAACCAGAAGAGCAGCCAACAGGGAAAAAAGTACATATGGGGAAATAGTGAAATCGTTATCTCCTTCAGAGGGTAGAGGACTGAGCTGAATACCATAGCATTGTTCAAATCCACATAGGACTGTTCTATCAGGGAAGAAATCCTTAAGAAAATCCTTAGGAAATGCTTAGGAAATCCTTAGAAAAAGTTTAAACTGCTACAGGAAGATGATTGTTAGGTATTGGGAGACATTTTCCAATGATCAAGACTGAAAAGCGCTGGAATTAATTGCTTACAACATCTCCATCGTGGGAGGCCTTGAAAAAACAGCTTAAACAAAGATCCATCAAGAGTGACCTAAAAATATTGTATCTTGCTTTGGGATGAGAAAATCAACTGGGCAACCCCTTGAGGTCTCTCCCAGACATATGAATTTGTAACACAGCCTTAAAGCTGTCCCGTAGGCTTAATAATTTGGCTGAAACCACTTTGGGTGTCTTGACTTAATTACAGAGATTTTTACTACACTGTGGATTGGGACTTGGAGTCACTTCAGCGAGGTCCAGGAAACACGCAGCTATTTTAGCTTTCTGTTATTATAAAGTGATCTTCATTTCTCCTCTGTGCAGTGGGGTTCAAGAAGAACTCAGGCTTAGCTGGGATTTTGGACAAGAAAGCTGGAGAGGGGCGTTTTACAAGAGCATGTAGTGACAGGACAAAGGGGAAACGGCTTTAAACTGCAAAGGGGTAGATTGAGATGAGATACAAGGAAGTCCTTCCCTGTGAGGGTGCTGAGGCGCTGGCACAGGGTGCCCAGAGAAGCTGTGGCTGCCCCATCCCTGGCAGTGTTCAAGGCCAGCTTGGACACAGGGGCTTGGAGCACCCTTCTCTAGTGGAAGGTGTCCCTGCCCATGGCAGGGGTTGGAACTGGATGAGCTTTAAGGTTCCTTCCAAGCCAAACCATTCCATGATTCTATGATTCTGCTTTCAGGATATAAATTGAGGGAGTGATGTAACTGAATCCTTATTTCTTTAATCACAGCTTGGAAGAGCACAGTGTATGGTTTCCCTCTCCTGGTTTTTCAGTGTGAGTAAGCTGAGCTGACCTTGGGTGGGCAAAGATTTCATTGTCCACAAGGAGCCGTTGTGGGTGGTTGGAGAGGAGAAAGCATTGCCACAGAGAGGGTGTCAGAGGTTGCTCAGGGCACCGCAGCGTGGGAAGCAGCACGAATGGATGTTTGGATGGATTCAGTCACCAAAGGGAAGGATTGGGATCCTCCAAGCTCTCCAGACAAGCACAAGGGGAAATCAGCCCCATGCTGCACACTTATTTCAGCCAACTGGAAAGCAAACACTGCTCTTACTTCGCTCTGTTGCAAGTGAATTTGGATCCCCTTTTGCTGTGGATGAGCTGAAGGCAAAAATACTTGTGTCGTATGGCTCAGGTCACGCAGTTATGACTACTGCAAGCCCCATACAGATACCACCACCGAGTGATACCTCAGGCAGCTTTTGGCTCACGCTGTTGTTTATTCAGCTTGCAGCTGCTGGAGGAAAGAGGCAAGAACAAGCCCTTCACATCTCTGTCTTACCATGGAGATGAACATCTCCCAGCTGTCTGCTCTGGCTATACAAGGTGTAAATGTCAGCCCTGTTCGTGACTGAAATCAGCAAGGAATGACTTGGAGACTGCTGGCATCAGCCAGGGAGTCTGTTTGCTTTATATAACTGATACTGCAGGGCCAATGCCTTCCACACTTAAACTAAGAGGAAAAAACCCTAGATGTCATCTTGTTTATTTATCAGATTATCTCTCAGCCCACCAGTGCAGTCAGTGCTGCACTTACAGCTTGTAAGGAGCAGTCAGTTTTTAGTCTCTGGAAATTCTCACTTTCACAGGCAGAAACCACTGCTTGGCAAAGGCTTTTTTTTTTCCCTACTGCTTACATAGTTTTAATGGGGTTGGTTGGGATGTTCTCGATGAGTTGTTCACCAAAGGAGCAGATCTTTCACTCACTGCCTTCCGCTTGTGCTGTCAGCCAGGGCTGCTGCAGTCCCCTCTGCAGGATGTGTCTCTGATGACTCTTCTGCCTTGTGTTGGCTTTCTGGCACGACTGCAAGGCAGCAGGGAATGTGGTGAGTTGCCTGGGGAGACGTGCTCAGAATGAAGTTTGGGATTCATTTGGGCTTCCTCTCTTTGGGCATCGCCAAAACCTGTTTACAAGCTTTGTCCTCCATTTATTTGAGAGGTGGCATAAATGTCTACAGCAGTTCCTCTATGTCAGGCACTTTGCCTCCAGACCATGTGGAAACACTCCAAAACCAGGGCAAAGACCACCCAGATGCTGTGTGTGCAATGCTTCGTGCCATAACATCCGATACATCCCAAAGCTGCTTGAATTGTGTGCAGTTCTGGTGTCCTCAACATAAAAAGGACATGGAACTGTTGGAACAAGTCCAGAGGAGGCCACGAGGATGATCAGGGGCTGGAGCACCTCCTGTATGGAGACAGGGTGATAAAGTTGGGGCTGTTCAGCCTGGAGAAGAGAAGCTGCATGGAGACCTCAGAGCAGCTTCCAGTATCTGAAGGGGGCTATAGGGATGCTGGGGAGGGACTCCTCATTAGGGACTGTAGCAATAGGACAAGAGGTAACGGGTTAAAACTTAAACAGGGGAAGTTTAGATTGGATATAAGGAAGAAATTCTTTCCTGTGAGGGTAGTGAGGCACTGGAATGGGTTGCCCAGGGAAGCTGTGAGTTCCCCATCCCTGGCAGTGTTCAAGGCCAGGTTGGACAGAGCCTTCGGTGACATGGTCTAGTGTGAGGTGTCCATGTCCATGGCAGGGGGGTTGGAACTGGATGATCTTAAGTTCCTTTCCAACCCTAACTATTCTATGTTTCTATGATTCTATGCTGTGGCAGCAGACACAGCAACTTGTGTTTGGGGGCATATTTCCACTGCATAGGAATGAGGAAGAAGCTCATTTAGACACAGCTGTTGTTGGCTCTAGATCCCAAACAGCCTGGGATGGGTTCCCATCCAAAACATACCCCATACTGTATTTTAATTAAACTGAGCAAACAAACCTATCATGAAGCCATCCAGCAGCGCTGGGCTGGACCGTGTGCCACTATGAGGGGGGAAACTGGCTCTTCACACAGCTTCTTTCTGAATGCCTATGGCCAAGAGCTAGCATGCACTTCCTCACAATAGAAAGTTATTGGAGACACAAACAGAACAATACAAGCCACAAAGAGAATGGCTTCAGGACTATTCCCTTCTTGCCTGTATTTATTCAAGCTGTCTTTCTCTCCTTGCAAACAGAGCTGGCGCCCCAGCTCAGGGGACACCTGTTAAATAAATAGGCTCAGTCTCTAACTGCTGTGTTCATGGCAGAGATTCCTGGTTCCCTAAGGCAGCAAATTCTTGTTGGTTATCATACAGTACAGAGGGATTGCTTGTGTTCCCACACAGGATGGGCACTGCCGATGGTAACAGGTGCATCCGCGTGGCTCGGCTTGGTGCCTGCATGGAATGAAAGATGATTCTCTATTCCCATGTTTAATGTGGGACACGAGGCAGGGGGAAGCAGCCAGGTGGGGTTCTTGCCAAGGTGAACTGTCGATTTGCTTGGTTTTCCTGTTGGTTTTCCTGTGACAATGCCTAAGAGCTGAAGCAAGGCTTGGCTGAAAGCAAAAGTCACTGTAGCCTGAGACAGGGGTAGAATGGAGCTTGCTAAGAGGCAACAAATGGGCTGGGGAGCCCCCAGTGAAGGACTAGGCAAGAGAAGGCATTGAAGAACTGGGTTTTAGCATTGGGGGTTTCAGAATAGAGAGAGGAATTGAACTGTCCCAGCACATACCAACACACAGAAGCCGACCTGCACAACCTCATACAGCATGCAAGACAACATAGAGAAGGCGTGGGGCCACATCAACATGGTGCTCACCATCATGCTGGGTCTTTTTTCCCTAAGTTGGACCTCAAAACTTGCATAGAGTGCTGAGCTAGGGTGTTTTCAGAGGTGAGCGTATTCCCCATCACCTTCAAATGCAGGCACAGAGAGCTCATACTATATTCTCTCAACCATGTGGATATGAATACTTGAGTGAATCTGGAGGGCCATAAAGATGCTCTGAGTGCTGGAGCACCTCTCCTATGTAGAGCTGGAGAGAGCTGAGCTTGTTCAGCATGAAGAGAAGGCTCAGGATAGACCTTAGAGCAGTCTTCCAATAGCTAAAGGAGGCCCACAGGAAATCTGGAGAGGGACTTTTTGCAAGGGCCTGTAGTAATAGGACAAGTGGGAATGGCTTTAAACTGCCAAAGGGTAGATTTAAATTAGATACAAGGAGAAGCTCTTCCCTGTGAAGCTGCTGAGGCGCTGGCACAGGGTGCCCAGAGAAGCTGTGGCTGCCCCATCCCTGGCAGTGTTGAAGGCCAGGTTGGACACAGGGGCTTGGAGTGAGCTGCTCTAGTGGAAGGTGTCCCTGCCTGTGGCAGGGGGTTGGAACTGGATGAGCTTTAAGGTCCCTTCCAACCCAGACCATTCTGTGATTCTGTCTTGTCTGGCTGTCTGGCATAGCCATCTCCAGCAACCTAGAGATTTGTCTGTGTAAAGGTGTTAGGGATTTTAACTGGGTATAATAGTTCATTAGTTTATTAATGATGTTTTGTAATTGTAAGGGCTTAGGGGCATAAGTACATAGATATGGTTCCTTTAACTTGATTTCTGTCTTAATGGCTTCTCTTCACTGCAGTTTCTAGATTGGTCTTGGACTGCAGCCTAAACCCCTTGGCTTCAGAGAAGAGGAAGACTCACATTTGCAATGCTGATTGCCACACTTGGGACTTCAGGCTTTAGTGCCCACCAGCTGTCCTTCAGCTGAAACACTGAGTTCCAGAACTCAGTAACCAGTGGAAGGCGTGATGTTCCTTGTCTTAAGCTTAGGAAGTAGGTGGCACTGTTCAGTTTGGCTTCTTTCTTCTCCATGTCTTGTAATCTCCATTTCAAATTCAATATCTTCCATACCCAAATGATAGTACTTATGGGGTATCCCAGTACTACCATCCATGTAGGAAAGACATACGGTGTAGGTGGAAGCAATATCCTTTATTATACCAAGACATATTGAAAACAATAGAAACTGCTGTTCAGTGTAGACTGCTCTGCCCTCCCAAGAAGGCTCCAATCTAAAAAGGGGTGGATTTGCTGCAGATACCATTGAATTAGGGGTGGGATTTCTGCCAAGGATTTAAACTGCGAGGAGCAGCCCATCTATTTCTGTGTTGTTTGGACTCCCATAAGAAGTCGCAGTCTTGAGGGATCCTCCATACTGGCTAGGAAGATTCACAGTTTATTTCTGAGCACGAAATAAACCCCATCTATCTATAGATTTGGCTCAAAGATGGAACTCCCTGGGAATTCCACAGAAAACTCCCTTCTTTTCTTTTTAGAGAGAACTATTCTGAAATGGAATGAAACTCTCATCTCCTGTGGAATGGGAACTCTCGTTCTTAGTTGAGATGAAGTTGTGAAGGGATTCGCTTCGCAATCTGAAGCACTGAGGAGCCTGAAACCCACTCTTTCAGCTTTGGAAAAAATGGGAACCTAAAAAGTCCTGAAAATCCTGAATGAAAGCCAAAGACAGTGTTGGAGGAGAAAACAGAAAATTTGGGGCTTTTTCTTTTCCCCTGTGAAAATGATTTATATTCCAGAGCTTCATTTTCCTCTGAGAAAATAATTCCAGTGAAAATCTCTGTTACATATCTTTAAACCAGTACATATTAAAGGGAAATAATGTTCCTATCCCATATATAAAGGCTGTGAAATCCCACTCATAATGTGAGAGTCCAGCTTTCCGTATAAGCTATATAGAATTCATAGCTCTGACATCCATGACTACACCAAACACATAGAGAAGGGGTAAAACCTCCCTTTTTACATCCATTCACATGTTCAATGGGAAACACTCACCTTTCTCCTTCCATGCCTCCACCAAATCATCCTCAAAGCGAAGATGAACATCTTAAGCAACAGATCTAACTTAAAACATCTGACAGTGAGCTGCCTAAGGAGAGCAGTTTCTTTATCTCTACCGGAAGAGGAGTGCTGAGTGGTTTGCTTGCAACACATGAACACGGATGATCCAATTCCCATCTTCTTTCAATCTCCTTGATCCCTCCAGCTTTTCAGGGCTTGTTTCACTCTTCTCAGTTTGCCGTGACCACCTCAGCCCCGTGTAGAGTGGGGAGAGGAGGAGCAGACACAGTATTACATCACTGGTTGCATCAATAACTCTATCACTGCTCAGCATTCCCCAGGTTCGACATCCAAGATTGTATTCCCTGAATGCCTGGCTGGATGCATTTTGCAAGGTGCAATCCCCTTCCCTGCTTGTCATTTCCATTCTTTATTAAAACCTGGCCTTGCATTGGGAAGAATGGAAAAACTCTGTACTGGGATAAACCCAGCTTGCCTGGTTATTCATCTGCTTCAGTTCTAGCTGCAAGGAGCCAAAGCAATCCTCTATTTTCCCTGCATTCATAGCTGGTCAAGACAGACAACTGCTTAGCACTAGCTAAAAGATAGAGTCTTAAAACACCATTACGCCCTGGGTGTCTGCTTTGTTTTGCCTGAAGTCTGTCAGTGGATCAGTCAAGGTGTATCTGAGTAGTAAAGGTGTATCTGTGCAGCCTCAGCAGAAATTCATTGCCCCTTCCTCTCAGAGCTGTCCCATTCCCTTTCCCTGTGATTTTGCCTCTTTAATCATTCACTTTCATGGGAATTCTTTGTGGTTTTCTTATTCACATTGATTTTAATGTGCATCTCAACAAGTTACACATACTTTTGATTCAGCACCTCAAAAACTAATATATCCCTAACCGGCTTATTTTATTGGTGTCATTTATCTTAATTCTAACAGGGGCAATATTGCTTACAGGGATTTTGAAATAGAAAACACTAATTTTATTTACTGTACACCTGGTAAGTCTGAAATACAACAACACTTCTTCATCTTATTAGAAGAATGACACATCTGGATAACTATAACTTATTAAGTCATCTCTGCACTTTAATATCTGCCATTCATGCTCTATAGTATATGCAGGATAATTTAAATAGCAGTAATTACCTAGCAAGCATCTTTGTGCTGGAATAATTTGAAGCACAATTTGGCTGCCTCTTCTGAATGAAGAATAGTGATTTTTCTGAGGGGAAGCAACTGCATAGAAAGAGAAACTTCAGAGGATTGCTAGCCATGTCCATTATTCAGTAGGGTTGTGTCTTGCTCTGCTTCATCTGCAGTGGATCAAGTTTTGCACGCTGAAAATCGACATAATTTCTTTGCTGGACTAAAACTGAGATCAGAAATCAGGCTGTGCTGGTTCTGAACACCAAGGACAGAAGGCAACGAAAGAAGTGAGACATGAAACATATCTCAGGAATATTGACTAAGCTCTGGTTCACATCCAGATTTTGGGGTCTGTTCCTAACTGTGCTCAGCCACGTCACCAGACTGCACAGATGAAGTTTTTGGAAGCGTTTGATTTAAAAGCATGTTTATATAAAGCTCTTTATTGGCTTCTTTGGACCTATTCAGGTGAGAAAAGTTACTCAAGAGCTCACTGACTCAGGCTTTGCTGTTGGTGCAGGGTGTTTTGAGTACTGTTGAGCAGGAATGGCCTTCCTCAAAGCACACAGATGTTTTGGGGGTCTGTTCACCCAGCCTTTCTTGTGCAGGGGTGGATGAAGCACTCCAAGTATGCGCTGTACATCTTCTGTATACTTTGTGAAGCTGGATCGTGAAAGACGCTCCATGCATGTGGGCTATAGTTAGCACTGGTGTGTTTCCACTGCAGTGTATGTATCACTCAGTGTCGCCCAGTAGCTGCTTGCTTCCACAAGGGTGACTCAAGGAGCTGTAAAATAACTAGAGAACTAGCTCGAGATTCAATCCCTTCTACACTTTCAGAGTACAGCCTAACTGTAGCTGCTGCTTCCATGCTGAAGGATGCTTATTTTAGATGCATTGGCTTCTCTGTATCATTTAAATGTACCCCATAAGTAGAAGGGGTCTGGGGAAACACCTCCAAATGGATAGAAGAGGTATAAGGTATTGTTGGAGTGGATATTCTATTCTGAGTATGGAAAAGCTGATGCAAGGGGAAGAGAAGGCATGATGAAAATCTAGGTTTTTGGGCCAAGTGAGACATCAAGGAGTGGGATATTACATCTCAGCCGTTCTTGTTACTGGTCTAACTATCACAACTGTGGTGGTAAAGCAAAGTGAGAAGAAAAAGTGTTTTCTCTCTCCATTCTAGTTTCTTCCATAACTCAAATGCATGAACAGGGAAGCTATGCAGCACAGGAGACAGGCCAGAGGCTACCTAGTGTTTGATGCTCTTCAAACTCTTCCCACATCTCATAGGTGGTAAACCATTATCCCTGTGTCAGGTACCTTTCTCCTTGTGGCATACATTGCCTACAAGTTGCAGAAATGGGATGCAGCTTTCATTATAATGTCTGACCCCTTCCTCAGCCCTTTAAAGGACCTTTCAGACCCAGACCGTGTCTAAGCTCTGAAGTAGGAGCTCTGCATTGTATGGCCTTTGGTCTTGGTCATCTTACTATCCATGTTGGAGGAAGAAATTGAAGTGAACTATCCTTCTTCCACATCTGGGTTGGCCTCCAAAGCCAGCTAAAGGTTGTGAAGGTGATTTGGTCCCATGGAGTCACACCTGAGATCCATGCTCCCACTTCAGCGTGTTTAGGTCTCACTGAGAATACTCCATTTCTCATCTTGTTTTAAGTATTTCAGTTAACCAAAACTGTCAGCAGCCTTATGGGGGTGAAGTCTGACGCCTGAAATCCCTCATGTTATTTAATGATCCAGCCTTGGGCAGCAGAGGTGGACAAGACAAGCTTCCTTCAGCCATTCTTCCCTCTGATCATCCCAAGTAACAGTGCTCATCAGGAGTGTTTCCATGGTTGCAGTGTCTCAAACAGACTGTCGTTCCATCCCATGCATTACTCATGACAGATGCTGATGTTGGGGTCATTCAGTTGGGCTTTGGGAATGGGGAACGATTATCTGAAATGATGTTGTTTTTCCTGGTACGTTTTGAAGTGTGGAGTGCATCATTCCCCAAAGCAGGACAAAAACGATGGGAAAACTAGTTGGGGGGGGCTTGCTTTTAAAGTGACCCCCGGGTACTCTGTAATGTGAGTGCTTGGGGTGAAATACTTGAAAACTGAAGGTTTTCCATACTCTGGCAGCAAACTGATTGAAGCAAATGTCCAGGCTACGATGTTGTATCCAGGAAGTGCTCCTTATACTTTGCATCTCACTTCATGCTGTGGTATCTGATTTTGGACAAGAGCAGGCTGTGTAGGTGTGAGGTAGAGAATGAAAAGCATGCCTTTAGGCATGTATTACCAAAAACCATGAATCAACAGACACAAACTCTCAACATACCTCAAAAACAGAGCATGCCCCTCCTCTGATGGCAGAAAACTGAGTAAATGAAGGACCGTGTAGAGGGGAATGGAGAACAGAAATGAGTTTCTACGATCTGTTGGAATTTAAAACATTATTTTTCCCTATAAGATGCTCAAAAATATCATAGAATCACAGAATGGTTTGGGTTGGAAAGCACCTTAAGATCATCCAGTTGCAACCCCCTGTCACGGGCAGGAACACCTCACACTAGACCATGTCACCCAAGGCTCTGTCCAACCTGGCCTTGAACACTGGCAAGGATGGGGCATTTACCACTTATTCATGTTTTATATCTTTGGTTTTGCCTTTCTTTGGGGGTAGATGGTGTTGTTGGCTTCCCCCCCCCCAAAAGTAAGAATACTGTCAGTGAAAGGATTGTACAGGACCTTGTCTGTCCCAGACTACAAACTTCTCCCTTCTTTAAACATCATCCAAAAAGAGATCTTTGAATAAATATTTTGAGATAAAATATCAGTATTTGCATTAACCTTTTTTTCCATAAAAAAATCTCCTAACACCAACCAGACAAAAATGCTTATCCCAAAGCCCTTCCCACTGCCTAAGAGCTTTTTCAGCAAAGGGCCATCATTTTCTCATCAGTTCAATTTTTAGGTGTCGTAAGAGCATCAAATGGATGCCAAACTTGGCATGGAGAATTACCCCATTTCACTGGATTTGGGTATTCTGACTCTTGAAAACACATTTCTCCAGGATATCAAGGGATCATGAACAACTTAAGTTCAGGCAGGCTCCAAGGGCAATGAGGAAGCAAGTTCTGGTGTGTTCTGGGTTCCCACTTTGGTTAGATTCAGCATAGTATAGCATAAACCAAAGGAAAGTAATAGATGTTCAAAGACAAAGTCCAACCTTTCCAATGTTCTGGGCTTTAAAAAATTAGCTGCCCAAAGCAAAAATAGCCATAATTCACATTCCTTGTCTGAGTTAATCTGTTATTGTGGTGACTGGTTAGTTGACACTCCTAAGGCTCACTGTAAGCTTAGATGAATGTATCTGCATAAGAGACCTCCATTGCATTTTGAGGCTACTCCCTCGTACCTCTTGGCATTTAAAATGGATGTGGCTTGTTATTGTTGGGAATGGAAGATAGCAAGTTGAGAAAGAGCTGCATGTTGTACACCATGTACAGAGTTCAAACCTCATTTGGTTCTCAACAAATACTACTTTTATGTGGCCTGTAAACACTCCTTTCTTGCTCATTCTGATTAGGAGGGGTAAATGCCCTTCTCTGATTGAGGCTGGAGCTTTATGTACTGATTTTGGTACCATACACAAAGCATTGGTGGTGTTACGTGTTTCCTGCTGGGCTGGATGTGACTGAACGTGTGGTTGAGTTAAAGAAGTATAACCAAGAGAAAAAGAGAGCTCGTTTTCTGCTGTATCTCCTGATCTGAGTGGATCCACGTGATCTTCAATGGCCATCTGTTGATTGTTTTTCTCTTGAAGATTGATGGATGTGATTCATGGCCCTTTCAGTACAGAGCTGCTCCCTGATAACAATGTGAAAGCCTTTGTGAGCATGACAAAAAGGGCTGGCTTCCAATGTAAAGAAGAGTGCTGGATAGATCCAGGTCTTGTGTACATTTTATAAAGGGCCTTTGGGCTCTCTTGTCAAGACCCCTGGACTCTTACTGGGGTCTCTTCATCAGGGATTATAGTGATAGGATAAGAGGTAATGGGTTCAAACTGGAACGGGAAGTTCAAGTTGGATATAAGGAAGCAGTTCTTACTGTGAGGGTGGTAAGTCACTGGCACAGGGTTGCCCAGAGAAGTGGTGAATGCTCCATCCCTGGCAGTGTTCAAGGCCAGATTGGACAGAGCCTTGGGTGACACGGTCTAGTGTGAGATGTCCCTGTTCATGGCAGGGGGATTGGAACTGGATGATCTTAAGGTCCTTTCCAGCCCAAACCATTCCATGATTCTATGGTTCTGATTCTATGATTCTAGGCATCCTCTCTTGAGCTATAGATGGGATGAAGGATTGTGTCCAGTTTTTATAGCTGGGGTTGGCATTGCAGGTCTTCTCCAAGAGGCTGGGAGAAGGGCAAGGAAAGCAAGATTTCCCCTAGAAATGCCAGAAGCTTCCTACAAATGGGATCTCAATAAGGTGTGGGAAAAATCACCCCTTGATGGAATCTAATCTGAGCCCATCATTTGGGTCATATAGAAGCACAAGAAGAAACAACTTCTCTGAGCCCTTCAGAGACTTCTCGTCAGAGTCTTCATGCAAGAGATCTCAACTATCCTTTCCACTGCTATTTCTAGAACAGAAATAACACTTCCATAAATCATGGAGATGCTACGAAGGTAAAACTGCAAAAGAAAATTGAAAGATAAAATTGAAAAGGTAAAACTGAGAGGTTGAAAGATCAGCTTTTCCAAAGAAGAAAGAAAAATGTCCTATGAGTTCACTGCTGCTGAAAGTAACTTTTTTGCAGCTCAGGCACATGATGTCTTTGTTTGCTCCCACAATGGGTGGAGGATAAGCAACAGCCGGACAGCATGGAAATTAAAGGAAGAAAAATCAACAAGTTGGAATGATGCATTGCATTCATTAGTAACAGCATTGTAATAACCCAGCCTTCAGAACATTTCCAAATGCCGGTCTCTGTATGCGCTTTCTTATGACAAGAATAATTTCCTTACCTGTTCTACCAAATCCCTTTAAACAGTCCTGGGGCAATGTTCTTCTGCTTCCCTTGGGTGAATCTTGCATTATTACTAAAGGGAGAACAATGTGGGATAATAGAGATCTCAGAGGTACATTTTCCCCATGGAGGGTGCTCTGACCATTGCTCTTTCGTTGTATGTGCCTCATTTTCTTTCAACCAAAGCTTTTGACTGACCTGCTGTGTGGAGAGCCATTCTGTAATCCCTGCACAGAAGAGGAGCTGGGCTCTGTTAACACCTCTGTGTAGTTGAGCAATCAGCACAAAGACTGTGTCGTGGTTTAAACCCAATCAGGTAATTTGTTCGCTCACTTCCCCCCCTTTCTTGCCCTCCCCCTGCTCTCGGAGGGACGGAGAGGAGAATCAAAAGAATGCAACTCCCACGGGTTGAGATAAGAACAGTTTAGTAACTAAGGTATAACACAAATCACTACTGCTACCACCAATGATAATAATGATAAAGGAAATAACAAGGGAAGAGAATACAACACCTCACCACCCGCTGACCGATAACTCGCCCCCCAAGCCCGACCAAGCTCCGACCGATACCTCCTCCAACCCTGCAGTCTCCCAGCCTTTCCGGCTAACTCCCAGTTACATCCTGGGCATGACGTGCTGTGGTATGGAATACCTCTTTGGTCAGTTTGGGTCAGGTGTCCTGTCTCTGCTTCCTCCCGGCTTCCCCTCCTCCCTGGCAGAGCATGAGGCTCACAAAGTCCTTGGCCAAACCAAAACATCCTTGTTATCAGCTCTGTTCCCGAGCTGAAAGTCAAAACACTGCACTGCACCAGCTACCAAGAAGGAGAAAAAAATGACTGCTACTGCTGAACCCAGGACAGACTGGAAGAGTGCACTCTTGTGTATCTCTAGTAATTTGCCTTCACGTTGGGCAAGCATAGTAAATACTGCTGCCCCATCCCTGGAATTGTTCAAGGCCAGGTCAGATGGGGCTTGGAGCAACATGGTCTAGTGTGAGGTGTCCCTACCCATGGCAGTGGGTTGGAACTGGATGAGCTTTAAAGTCCCTTCCAACCCAAATCAGTCTGGGATTCCATGATTCTATGTTTTTATGCACAGCTTTTCCTACAAGGATTCCTGGGGTTGAGCCTGAAAAAGCCCCATAATATCGCCTGTCTCAAGGGACTAGATTTGTAGGTTACTTAGTCTGGCTACATGGATGGGTTTTATAGTTGTGTGAGGCAGTGAGTTGGGTGCATTCAGATTATAATACTGTCTGACATGGAGAGCAAACACAACGATCTACTTCAGTAGATACACAAGCTGATCCAGTACATATGACACTTCCCATTGAAATGAACTGCAAAATCATGATAACTGAGCTACTGCAGGGACTTTTACCCAGGAAATCTCACTTATTAGTGTAACAAAAGGGAAATTGCTACACTTTGATGCTGAGATGTCTCCCTGCTATTGCCCTTGTGTTTTGGCTCATCTCCCACACCTGTGACACCATCTATGCAGATTTTTGGCATTATCTTATACTAGGCAATAAAACATCAGGTGAAATTCAGTGGCATTAAATATGAGCATTGCACACAAAAAAAAAACCAACAGTTCTAACTCTGTGTTCATAGAGATGGGCTCTGAGCTGATTATTGCTACTGAGGAATGACATTTGGGCTTATAATGGACAGCTGAATGAAATTATGAGCTCATTGCTCTATAGCAATCAAAAAAGGAGATTGAATGTTAAGGATTATTAAGGAGGGAATAGAAAAGCAAACAGAAATTGTCATAATGCCACTGAACAGATGACTTTTGGACCTGCGTCTTGAATACTGTGTGTAGTTCTTGTCCTCCCCTCACAAAAGGATGTAGCAGCCCTGGAAAAAGCACTGAGAAGATGACAGAAGGATGATAAGGAACACCTGCAACACAAAGAAAAGGATTTAGACTTCCAGTGTCTGAAGGGGGCTACAAGGATATTTGACAGGGACTGTAGTGATAAGACAAGGGGTGATGGATTCAAACTGAAACAGGGGAAGTTCAGGTTGAATATGAGGAAGTTCTTTACTATAAGGGTCGTGAGGCACTGAAACAGGTTGTCCAGAGAAGTGATGAATGCTTCATCCCTGGCAGTGTTGAAGGCCAGGCTGGACAGAGCCTTGGATGACATGGTCTAGTGTAAGGCATCCCTGCCCATGGCAGGGAGTTGGAACTGGATGGTCTTAAGGTCCTTTCCGACCTAAACCAATCTATGTTTCTATGATGCTATGATCATGTCGGCTCACTTTGTTTTTGTACTCCTCTGTAACCGATCACAGTCAGAACATGGGCTAAAACTGGGTTTTGATCAGGCTTCGTATTTTTATTTCAATGTACTTTTATTTAGGTTTTCATACTGAATTCTTATGAATTTATACAGTCACAGCTGACTTTTCTCTACGAGGTAGAAAGTGTTATTGAAACCACAAAAATTACTTATTTGGTAAACAGCAGGAAACAGCAACACCATAGAAAAGTCCTAACACAAAGATGAAACTGCATAACCAGCTTCTAAAAATGCAATTATTGCTATGAAAGGACATCATCCAATCTTTGCACAAGAAATAGCAGAGAGAAGAGTTGATGAGAATGTCAAAGTAAGCTTCTCCCATGAAAAGCTCTAAGGAATCAGTAATGCCTGTAATATGCACTGTTGCCAGGCCTCTGCAGCTCAGCCAGCTGCAGGAAGAATAACCTATTTAAATCTAAACCCCCTCTCTTTTCTCACTTTGCGCTCTGTTAATAATAACAATAATCATTCAGGTTGGCTTGGACAGGCTTAGGAGCAGTGAAGCAGAGATTTAATGGAGTTCAAACAAGTCTAGATTTCTTTTTTAATGTACTCTTTTTCTGCCATGTACTCGAGGCTGTGCTGCTGGTTCACCCTTTTAATAACGTCTAACACATATGGGAAGGTGGGGAAAGGAATTTCATGGACCAGTATGTCAGCTTCTTACTGTTGTGACCCAAAGGATCTCCTTTTCGCTTTCTCCCCCCATTAGACTTTCTCTCCTATTCCCACTTAAATGCTTCTTTCCTGGAATATGAGTCAGCTGCACTCAAGGATTGAGCATTGTCTTGAGTCTCATTGAACAATGGCATTAGCACTTGTCTTGAATGAAATAGGGGTCAGTGAGTGGTCCAATGAGGCTCTTATGGACATATAGATGTGTATTAGGTTAGTGGACTGCTGTTCGTGCAACGCTATTATCATGCATGTAGATAACCTGAAAGGAAGAAGCATGTGTTTTCTTGTTTGATTATCCCCACTTTGATTAGATGATGCTTTTCAGCTTGATATGCAGTTGCAGAGCTGGGGTATGCAAACAATAAGCATCAAGTGTCAGACAGCAAATTAATCTTCAGCTGAAATGTACTGCTAAGTGGAAAATGCTTTTTTTTCCCTTTTCCTTTGCACTGTTTTATGTCTCGTGCAATTTGCAGATGGCAGCGTTAGTACCTTTTGTTGCTCATGGCTGTAAAAACCAAAGAGTTAAAATCATCGTCTCCTTTAATTTCATAAGCAAATCAATCAGAAGATAAAGTCAAATTAAAGAAATGAAAAAGAGAGAGGAAAACAAGATAAGCTTCTAGCAACAGAGTTGTAGTGAGTTTCAGTTAGATGGGAAAGTCTGCTGGCTTTCCTCGAGCAATGACATTGCAAACCCTCCTCTCGGGGGAAATAATACAGTTTTTTGCACTTTTATAGAGCTTTTCATCCATCAGTTTATGAAGGAATAAGTACAAGGTATTGTTAATGAGGATGGCTGGGACTCATTTGTAGGATAGACATTTAATAGACAAATTAGAGAGCAAGTTCTGTGCCGTGAAGAATTTACATTGTTGAAAGGCAACAAAGATGAGGGATGCGTGGTGTCAGAAGCCAGTAGTAGGAAACAAACAGTGATGGCATATATCCTCTATGCACACAGTAGTGATCACAATTAACTTCATTCATCGACATGCCCACAAGGACTAAGGAGCTTTCCATTAGGGTCTTAAAAATGAAGGAGCTGGAAGGATAACATTTGAGGAGGACATCTGCAATGAGGCACGGAGGGGACATGAAAACCAGTTTGCCATTTCAACCACTAGCAACTTCAACCCAAGCTCAGGTACCCACAGCAGATGTACTCATAGGATGAACTCCTACTGCTTTACCTGTTTATCTGGGTTATATCAGGCTTATTGATCTCGGCCTGCACTCCCTGAGTCCATACAAGATGGATGTGAATACAAACTGTACAGACCAAGCGTCCCGAGACAGTATGTGGTCTAAGCTGCCATGAATCACAAGGTTAAAGAGCACAACCTTAACTCATGGGGACCATACTGAGTTATTGAAATATCCTGACAGTAGGAATAAGAGATGGATTTTTACCCCTGTTACTGTCTACCATAATAACCATGCGAAAGCATGACTTTGCCACAGTTGATGGAAGCAAAATGGATGCATAAGGGCAGATATATTCTGTGTAGGTGTGAAAAGAAGACAGGTTAAGTGAGTTGGGCTTGCTGAGGGCAGGATTTGTATGACTAAGCGTGGGTGTCTATACTGGAGGTGCCAATATCAGAACCTATCACTGCTGGCTCCCTTTATGGCCAAGGAAGAGTGAGTCAGTAGAGACAGGGGTTCTGAAGCCATTAGTCATCTCATCTCCCTCTTTGATCAGACAAAACCCACCCAAGTTCAGGTAAAATGAATCCCTCCTTAGGGCAAATCTACTCTTCTGCTTCTGCAGAGGAGTGCACCAAAGCTGCCTGCTCAGATACAGAACCTGCAGTAGATGTGGTGACACTTGCTGGGAAGACTTAGTTGATCTTCAGTGATTAAACCCACACTGAGCTTCCTGCTACCACAGACACGCTCCTGGCTGTGCCCAAGTGAGTTAATTTAAAGATATTCTGGAAACGACTTCCTGAGCTGCAGTAGGAACCGTGTCAGCATTTGTAGTTTCTATCTAGAAAATCTTCTTGATGGCATAGGTGTTTTCAACCACAGGTTTCACTTTGGAAAGGAAGGACCATTACTCGTTTATGCAGGAAAGACCTTCAAGTTAAGCATCTGTCTTCTTTCTTCCTGGTTTCTTGCTCGTGTATGCAAATAATAAACTAAAAAGTTCCCTTGTATGCCATAGGGTCAGTGGTAAGAGCTGGTTGGGTGACCATGGCCATAGGAGTATGTTTTACCCTTCCTGCTGTGCTCATTCTGGGTATGACAGTGCTGTCCTAGATCTTGAAGCTCCTGTAACTAGCAGTGTTGGAGTGCTTTGAGGTATGAATGTATTAGGTAGGCTGACAGACTCTTCCAAATGGAGATTTATTGTTTGTACCTATCCCTTGGGTTATTTTTTCCCATATTCAGCTGGAATTGGGCTTTCAACTGTGTTTATCTTGCATCTTGCAATTAGTTGGCTCAATCAGCACCTGCAAAGACTTACTCCAGTGCCTTTACACCCAGAATTACACCTTAAACCTGTATCAGCCACTGCAGACCCGGTGAAGGGCAATGAAAATAGTGTGTGACAACCAAAGATGCCAAAAAAACCTCTGAGACAACAGTTAGTTGCAATACACAGCAGAGTATTGCCTAAAAGAGCAGGAACTCCAACCACTGTGACCACAGGTCTGATGGTTTCCACTGCCTCCTCCTGAGCTTCCCAATTTTACTTCTCTAGTAACATCACACATGTGAAGATTTACTGGTTTTAGATCTCCAGCTCTGAAATTCATTTAAGCTCAAATGGATCCTGCTACCTCTGCATAACAATGTACCAGAAACCTCAAACTCGATGCAGATTAACTTTCCCAAGGTCACTAAGATCATTTCAGGCCAGGATTGGAATGCAGAATACCCCACAAAGTCAATGGACAATTATCCATGGGCCCAATATCTTTTTACGCTTTAACCTTTAAATACAGTGAGCTTTCAATTTGCTAAAGAAAATATCAAACAAACCCAAATGTGTTCAAACTTTGTCAGTGACATGAAATTGCTGACTCATATGGTGTTTGTTTTTTTTTTCCCAGTCAAAACTCAGTTTAATCATTTTGTTTTGCAGGAATGGGGTATAATTAGAGAACCAGTGAGCATGTAACTCCATGAATTTATTATGCAAGTGGCTATAGAAATGACTGTCTTCAGCACAAAATGATTGAATGCCATTAAGAAGAGTGAATCCAAGGGTGAGACCCCAGTGGGATGCCCTCACATGAGAAAGCATAATTGGATAAAGTAGCATGGGGCCATGAAAAGCCAATTTGCCTCTTTGCAATGCTTTCATGAGCTTCCTCCCCAGATCTTTGTCAGCTGTAGAACTGGGAAGTCAATGAGATAGATAAATCATTGGGATGATCTCTACCATATGTAGGCAAGCTATTTTGGTGGAAAACAAAAGAGAAATGCAGATACAGCCAGGATATTGATGCTGATCTGCCCTTCTGTAGCTACCAACTTATTTTAGCTGGTTTGGCATTGTTGAATGGATTGAGGGCTGGTGAAGATCATGCATGCTACACACTTAGGGGTTACCGATTCCTTTACTGAGTCGCATATCAGCATCACCTACAACTCTATATGAGTTTGTATCCACGGGGATAGCTGAGATCCCTGAGTAGGCCTGGTCCTCAGACCCAGGGTAACAGTGAGCCCGTGAGCTCAGCTGCAGGAACACTTTTGTATGTGCTTTTAGCCTGATACCGCTGGGATTTACTTTGATTTAGCTCGAGTTGCAGTGCACACGGAAAGCATTCAGCCTGATACAGAGACACAGCCCAGCTGACAGGTGGGAACACACTAAAAGGACCACAGATCTGAGCCTTATGTTTCTTACAAGAAAACAGTTCTTTCAATTACGTGGGTTGAAGGAGTTACCTCAGCTGGTGCTGTCCAAAGATGAGCATCAGCTCATTTCTAGCCTGGCAAGCCTGTAATTAACAGACATCTGAAGGAATGAGTCTGGCCAGTTATTAGAAAAAATAAATTACAAATTTCCTGAAAGATGCTCCCCTGTGTTTGAGTGAAACCCGTGTTCTGAGGAGCTCACTGACTCGGTTATTACTATGAGAATCATAGAATGGTTTGGGTTGGAAAGGATCATGCAGTTCCAACCCCCTGCCACGGGCAGGGACACCTCACCCTAGACCATGTCACCCAAGGCTCTGTCCAACCTGGCCTTGAACACTGCGAGGGATGGAGCATTCACCACTTCTTTGGGCAACCTATTCCAGCACCTCAGCACACTCACAGTAAAGAACTTCTTCCCTATATCTAACCTGAACTTCCCCTGTTTCAGTTTGAGCCCATCATCCCTTGTCCTCTCGCTACAGTCCCTAATGAGGAGTCCCTCTGCAGCATCCTTGTAGCCCTCTTCAGAAACTGGAAGCAGCTCTGAGATCTCCACACAGCCTCAGGAAGCTTCCCCACAGCCATCCAGCTGCATAACAATTGGCTGAATTTTCACAGTACTGATTTGCACCCTTTTCCAGGGATTTATTCTCCCTTGTGCATGACCTTGTGAATGCGTTTCTCAGGCCTTATGTATGTTTGTATGCAAACATTTCAATACCAATTCCTCCTCCATAGAAGTGTGCATTGATGCTCATGTGCCGAGGTGTGTGTGAACCTGCAAGGTTTAATTTACTGCTGAAAATAATGAGGTGATTTTCAGTCACGCATAAATTCAGTACCTGCTTGTTGCCTTTCCTGCAGGGTGAGGACACAGACACTTGTTAGTTTGAGCTACTGCACCGAACTGTCAAGATTCAACCTGGCCAAGCAATCGGCAAACAAAGCACTGCTTTTTCTGAACCCAGACAGGATGTTTTGGCTGATTTAGGGCATTGATTATGCAGGGCTGGGGGCACCTTGTATCTTCAGTTTCTATGACTGCTGTCTTGTCTTCTCTGTTCTACCTGTTCCCTCTTTCTACTGAAAGTCTGGCGTACCTAGGAAATATGAAGCAGAGAAAGCTTTCCTAAAGGGATGTGAGCGAAAAGCTAACAGGCTGAGAACATTGGTGCTGTTCAGCCTGGAGAAGAGAATCTGCGTGGAGACTTCAGAGCAGCTTCCAGTATCTGAAGGGGGCCTATAAGGATGCTGGGGAGGGACTCTTCATTAGGGACTGTAGTGATTAGAACAAGGGGTGATGGGTTCAGGTTTGAACAGGGTTAGTTTGGATTGAATATAAAGATGAAGTTCTTTGCTGTGAGGGTGGTGATGCACTGGAATGGGTTGCCCAGGGAAGTGGTGAATGCTTCATCCGTGGCAGCATTCAAGGCCAGGTTGGACAGAGCCTTGGGCGCCATGGTCTAGTGTGAGGTGTCCCTGCCCATGGCAGGGGCGTTGGAACTGAGTGATCTTAAGATCCTTTCCAACCCAAACCATTCCATGATTCAATGATTGTTTCTCCCTGGAGAACATGTTTTGATGCTATTTCACACTCCTATTTATGTCAGACCCTAAAGTACAAGGTCAGTGCTTCCCCCATCCCATGGAATCAGATGAATCTTCTAAAGACCTTTTGTTTTAGATGTGAGAAAGTTGCCTGTCAAGAACACAGTTATTACCTTTGTGGAGAGAGCAGCTGGAGCATAATTGATGTTCAGCAATATGATAAAACTGGTACAATATTAAGCTCTTTGGGGAAGGGTTTGTCCTTTAGCAGTATGTTGATGTAGTGTCTGGATGCTACTGCAGTCTGAATGCAATGAATTAATGTAATAGCAATATGATGCACTTTTTCTTCATGCAGAGTATACTGCAAAAATATTTCTAGATTCCAGTTTGCTCCTGGAATTAATAATTATACTTATTCTGGCATAGAAGCATGCACCTTCAGTACCAAGTTGTGGCTGTATAAAGGCTGCCCAGGAAGGTATGGTTTCCATAGGAGGAAAATTGATTGCAGTGCTGCAATGAGAATCCATTGCAAAGGCTGTGAAATGAAGTCCTGGTGGATTTATTTAGATTACCTATGATGTCTTGAGATAGTGTCATGCACGAGGCCATTAAGAAATTTCATGGCCATGAGCAAAGTGTTGCAGTGCTGTTGTGGGCTCAAAAATGCTTAAGAGACCTAAGTCAGATGAATGTGCCCAGTTGTGAGTGCTGTGTTAGTGAGGGATAAGTTTCAAAAGCATAGAATCATAGCACAGAATCATGGAATGGTTTGGGTTGGAAAAGACCTTAAGATCATCCAGTTCCAAACCCCTGCCACAGGCAGGGACAACTTCCACTAAACTGGATTGCTCAAAGTCCCATCCACTCTGTCTTAGAATGTTTCCAGGGATGGGGCACCTACAAGCTCTCTGGGCACCCTGTGCCAGTGCCTCAGCACCCTCACAGTAACGAACTTCTTCCTTATCTCCAACCTGAACTTCCCCTGTTTCAGTTTGAACCCATCACCCCTTGTCCTACATGGATGTATGTGGCCTGGAAACAAAAAGTAGCATCAATATGACAAAAATGCTCTTAATGCAGAGTTGTTCAATTGAGTCATGATGAGAAAACTGTGAGGAACAGCAGAGATTTGAACGCTTTGCTGAATAAGTGCTTATTCAGTAAAAAGAGACTTTTCCTTACAAATACTCTTTTGCAAACAAACAAGCAAATGAGCTTTCACCTTAAAACTCCTGAACACTTCTGCACTCTGATTTATGCAAGACGATCGTAGCTGGCAAATATCAACAGAGAAAAGTTGGGAAGATCTCATCTGGGATTGTCTGGGGCAATAATTCTCATTAAACTTGCAGTTAATTGGGATATTTAGCAGCAACAAATGACATTTTAAAGCCTATTTTCTGTCACAACACTTCCACAGGATGGAGGTAATTTCGAAAACAAATTTCATTGGATATTTTTAGTGGGAAACTCTATATAAAAATGCTAAAACATTCTTAGCAATATAATCATGATATCAGGATCTTCAACTATTGGTATTCAAGGAAACACATCGGCTGGAAGAGATATATCTCCTAGGGAACCCACTAAAAATACCTTGAGGATTATTAACGTTATAGATAAAGAGAATTAAAAGAGCAGTGACAGAATGAGAGCAGATGGTGAAGGAAGAGGCCCATTCCCTGATGTATTCTATAAAAGATTTAGGAAATGACCAGTTTGCTTTGGTAGATCAGGCTATGTGGGTCTATCAAGCCCTTAAATGTTCCCCTCCCTGTTATTACCAGCTTGAATCTCTGCAGTGCTTGGGTGGCATCCCCGGCCAGAGCACTAATTGTGCTAAGCATATATGAGAGCAATGGCCTCTTTTGCTTTCTTTTTAGCTCCATGGAACCCCCTCTTCCATCTTCTTCTTTGTCATTTCATTTTCAACCCCACAGAGAAAGGAGATGCAGCAACTACAGGCTCATCCCTGCTTCATCCCAAATGCTTGCCCTATGTCAGAGGAATGTCACTTTTTTCCTGGAAAGCTTCTATTTAATTAGTTGGCGTCTTTACTTGCATTTTGGGGTCTGGTGCCCTGGAGGACAATCCATGCTGGTTGTTACATTCAGTTAAATGCTTTTGAGAGAACAGGACTGCGAGATTATTATGGTTTTAGTACAATCTTTCTTTGGCTTAATCTTTCTCTTCCTCTTTTCTGTTCAGTATCAAACATGAAGAACAAAGTTTCAGAGAACATTCCCCCAGGATCTCTCTCATCATATTGATTTTGAAAACATTTCTTTAGGGGCTGTCCTATGTGCCTCAGCTGCAGAACCACCTTCAAAGGGCTCAAATACATGTCCAGATTAAACTCTTTTTGACATAAGACCTTCCTTCTTAAAACAGGGCTAAGCTCTTCATGGAGGTTATGGGAGCACTGGTGTTTTCAATCCAAAGTAACACTGCTAGAAGGCCAAGCATCAGATGCTCAAGATACCTTGAAGACAGCTTTCTGGCACTATTCTTCCTGTTCTCCCCTAACCAGCTTTTGCCGTTGCTCCTCGTTTTAGGAAGTGATGCTCAGAACCATGGCTGGGACAGACGTTGCTAGGGACCAAAAAGTGGATAGGGCCAAAGATGAGTGTGTGTCTTGTAAACGATGCTCCCGTGTGTACATCTGAGCAGGCTCCTGCAGGTTCCTACCAGATGCATACATCTTGACACTCAGCACCACTCTGTGAGTACCCACTCCTTCACATTCATCTGCACCATGCTCCCTCATCTTGCTTTAGCAAATATCATATGAAACACTGACCAGAGCCTTCCTAATGCCAGCACATAGACACTGCTGCTTCTTTCCTGCTCACAAGACCCATTACCCTGTCCTGGGAAAACAAATGTAATTGACATAATTGGCTCTGATAAACTGAAGATTTGGATCTAGCACAGGAACCAAGATGATAACACAAGAATGGGAACAAAGCAGGGATGACAGGAAACAGCAAGAGTTTTCAAATAGCAAGCACAGGTTGAAAAAGTCCACATTACTGCGCAGGCTGTCTTAGAGCTATAGAGAACACCACCAGGTTGCAGGGGGTAACAATACTTGCTGGTATCTCAGTCTACCTGTCTTTTGGTGACTCTTCTTGTGCTTGCTAGAAACACTGAGGTGGGGAAAGCTTGAACATAAATCAAGATAAATCAGGATGGATGCGTGATAAAATTATTTCTCTGATCATCCTTAACAGTCCTTCTTCCTCCTTCCTCAGCTGTTGCTGGTGTCAACAGCTTTGCTGTAGGGCTACAATTTCATGAGATGCCCTGAAATCATTTACCTTCTAGCCATGCCCACCATTATTTAGACAAGAGTCCTGAGTCAGATAATGCTTTGCTTTGCCAACTATTCCATCACTCTCAAAGTAACAACAACCTGAGCAATCGCAGTGCTTCTCTCTGCCTCCACCAACCAATCCTGCTGCCAACAGCAAGAACTGTTCCCTGTTCCCAACATCCTGCCACTCTCATTTAACAGGGTTCTCACAAAGTCTAGACATCTCCTGAACTGCATGTAAAAAGCTTCTGCTCCACTTCAGCTCCATTATCTTGCTACTCCAGGCCCAGCAAGGCTGATGCTCCTCTATCAACTCTGAGTGAATCACAGTTTAAATGACAACCATGCAACTCCTTGGCAGTGATTTTGTGTCCTTCATTCTTGTATTTCTCCTGGATGGAAGGAAAGAAATGATAAATTCCATTGAGGATTCTTTCTGTCCTATTCCAGAAGGAATTAACTGGGCTGGTAGAGTTCAGTGCAAGTCTGATAGCTTGTACTAGTTGATAGCATCATCCTGCAAGCAAGTAAAGACCCTTTCAATCAGACGCTCAGGGTGCCTGTGTTGATGGTGTCCTAGATGTAAAAGATGGAAGAATGCTAATGGGGCAATTATAAAGTCTTTTGGTGCCTCATTTACTTTCTACAGAGCTGCCCTTGGCATTAAGTTCAGTTTTGTTTCCAGAGTCCGAAGTAGAGCTATTTGCAATATTTTCTTTTAGATAAAAAAGACTTTTTTTTTCCTCAAACAAACAAAAATCCCCATTGTTTGTACTTTTCAGAATTTCCTGGCTTTAGTGATATCTGGAGAAGCCTTTTGAAAAATCCATCAGTATTCCATTTGCAATTCTTCTGTCCTTTCCTTTCCTCTTTCTACTTTTCTACAGCCCTCTTTGCCTGCTGACAATAGATTAAAGAAAAGAAATAGAATAAGAGAAGCCAGAGAGGAACCGGGGCATCAATAAAGGTTTTATTCATATTCACCACTCTAAAACCAAGGAATGAATGAAGTCTTTGCATTGGAAGCTCATGGTCATTCACTTGTCTAGTGATGAAGGTAGCTCTCTACAGGGCTGGGCATGGGCTGGTTAAATCCTTCTTGATTTACAACACAGACTGCTGTTGCTGCTTAGATTAGGTGTCGAAATCACCCCTCTGTATCCCATCAGAAAATCTTCTTTTCTCTGCTGATGTCTAGGCATTAATAATTCCTCTATTTAATCTATTTACCATGTGCTTTACCACTATCTTCAACTGCTTACGTTGTTATTGCTACTAAACCCGGTGCTTTGTGCAGGTTTGCTGCTCTGTAGGAAAGGCAGTAGGGTGCACAAGGCAGTTTTGAAACACCATGATCAGTTTAATTCCAGTTCAGCAGATATGAGACACCCACACTCACACACATTCTACATTTTCTCTCACATTTAAAGGTTTCTCGAGAGGTGAGCCCATAAGGTAATGCAGTCATTTGACCTATGTCTTAGCATTCCATGATATAAGTCGCTCTCCCTCTCAATGTATTTCTTTCAGTAGATATGCATTACAATGCTCTTGGTTTCTGGATGACTGCAAAAAGCTTTGACACCCAAAGGTGATATTAATTTTCCCCCAATATTGTTATTCCAAAGGGATGAAAAGAAATAGTTACTGTACACTTTTTCAAGCAGGCCATCTCTATGTAGCCCCGGGGCCCAGATCATTGCTATTTTTCCTCTCTAGCTCAAAGTGCATGGCCTTTTAATTGATGTCTTCAGTTTGCTTCTCGACACTTCGGATATTATTATTCAGCTCAGTTGTTATCACTTTCCTTTTTCATCTCAAGTTATTACACTGCTTTTGAGTTTCTAATCATCATTTTCAGGTTGCTCTTAATGTGAGGTATATTGTGCGACAGCACTGACTTCTGCAGTCCTCTGTCACTAGGGAAAGAATAGGCTGTTACCTAACTTTTCCTGCATTTAGGATTGATCCTGACTCATGGCTCTGTCGTCTTTCCTGGGCTGCTGTTTCTGTTTCCTCCAAAGGGAGGTTCTGGTGATGCTCTGCAGAGACTCTCAATCTGGGCCCTTCACCACAACTCTTCTTTCACATGAGCCTCAACACCAAGGACTGGGTTTTCTCACACATCTTCCCCATGAGAAGGCTTCCTGATAATCCCTGAAAAGTTAAACCCATTTTGTTATTTCCTTGCTATTTTGTATGTGCTGTCCTTATGATTTCTGTACCAGTCTCCAACTCACAGTGGCCATCAGGGTTCTCTGACCTCCTTCTTCCATGTTACTAATAAGGCTGTTAAGCAGATTGATTTGATGTTGATGCACACTGTGATCCAAGCTACACATCCTTGTGACTCACATGTACCTTATATCCCAAAGGAGGACATGCTGCTATTGAAGCACTGGATTTGGATTCTGGAGATCTGGGGTTTGTCCATCTCATTTGTTTTTGGATGTGCTTGTGCAGGGGACTTACTTCCTTTGAGCTATTCGTCCTTCAGCACAGGGAGGTTGACAACACTGCCCTTCTGCAGGGAAGAGTTTTCAGGACACATTAAAGTTGATTTGGGCACTGTGCTACCTGTGGCCACACAGATATAGCTACAATGAGAAATGGGGTGCGTAGCTGGGTGACCCGCTGGTCAGTCTGGATTTGATTCTGTGTGTGCAAAAATGGAGGTTTCATTACCCTGTGATTTCTCAAGAAGCAATAAATGGGCAATTTTGTCATCCTATGCACTTGTGTGCCACAGCTCATTCAGTCGTTGGGGCTAACAGGACCAGAGTTGGGGCTCTCCATCAGTCTTCTGCTGTAGCTGTTGCCTCAGTCACCAGGAGAGCGTAAATGTTACAAACACTGTGTACAGTGAATTACTTTAGGTTCCTGGAAGCTTATTTCTTACAAAAAGAAGAAAAAGGGCAAAAGAAACCCCTGTTCTTTAGTACGTAATCAAAGACATTAGTAACACTCTTTACAAAAACTAATATTTATTGAGAGCATGCTGCGGGTGTGTACTAGCCTGGATAAAGGTTATCCTTTGTTTTCTATGCATCCACCAATTTCAAACCCAGCAGTTCTCTAAGAGACAATATCAATTAATATAATGAGCTGTGCTTTGTGAGAGACTGCTTCAAATGCCACATCATTAATGGGCATGGGAAATCTGCACATTTTCTTTCACCCAATAATTTTAGAATTTTATCAAATAAAGAGACTTTTCATGCTATAATTCCTTTCACCCCTTTGTATCTATGCCCTGCTGCTTGCCATTAGTAGCATGGTGTATTTTATGGTGTCTTTATTTCCCCACTCTGTACTTCTGTGGGTAAGGTTCTCATCAGAGAGGTTCTGGCCATAGTTTATTCAGAGAGTGGACTATTGATGAGTAAATCTGTCTCCTTCTTCCTTCCCAGTCCCACATCCCAAGGAGTCTTCAGCTTGGAGCTGGGTCCAGCTCTTGGACTCCCCTTGCTCTTTGGCTGTTTGGCCAGGAAGCATCTGTCATGGAAGGAGGAAGACATCTGAAGGAGGAAGAGCTGTGTTCATTAGAAAATGCATCCAGATGTTTCCAAGCCTACTCTGGAGATCAAAGTAGACCTGCAGGGTGATCTGAAGTGGGGATTCCCACATGGGACTCTACTACACAGTGGAAGACCCAATGTCTGTGCTGCCGACAGCTGGCATTTAGGCTCAGATTCTCTAAAGATAGTGGATAGCAAACTCCCAGAGGATTTATCCTTTTTCCTTTACAGCTAAGCCTTTTGGGGTGGGTTGTTCATGCCATTGGGAATAGGAAGTAGAGATAGTTTAGTGATTGTGTGATCACCAGGTGGGAAACCTATAGCTAGAGTTGGGAATATATTTGATAAGCTGTTCTGAGTCTAGTTCTTGTTTTGATTCACATTGATATAGGGCAGTTATGGAAATAGAAACTGGGATACTTGGGGTAAGAGCATAAAATGGGATTTATAAGGATGGAATTAGTTACATTTCCTAGGTTGGAATCCATCTGATTAAATAAACATCTTTGTGAAAACAAATGGGGAATGAATTGAGTCAGTAAATGGAGAGCCAGTCAACACAGACAGTGGAGTTCTGGGCATGATTCATCTGATCCTGAAGCAGATCCATAAAAGAGGTAGGTGACTCAGCCCTTAAATATGCCAATATCTCTCCATTAACAATAAAGACAACTTGCTTGACGTGCTCAGCCTTGACTCTGTAGACACCCTCAGCTACATGGTGTGAGCCAGATTCAAGCTGATTGGTGATCCTGAAGCTGGAGATGTGCAGAGGGATTGTTCACTTCTTGGATAGGCTTTTGGTAGATGATACCTGGGATTTCAGCTTCGTTTGATCAGCCCACAGACACTTTCTTACCTATTTTCCTTCTGAGAAAGCTGGAAACGTTTGGGACCAGCATCTTTGATGTTCTCTGTCCATTAGTCAGAATATTTTATCCCTCCTGAACATGTTCTGGACCTTGCATAATCTTGGTTCTTTTGAGTTATGCAGTTCAGATCCCTGTGCACAGACATAGTTTGTTTTTGTTTGAGTATTTTGGGATGCAGAAGTCTGGGAAATGGAAAATCTCAATGATATGGTAAGATAACCACTATTCTGGAGTGAAACTTTAGGAGAACATTTTGTACACTTGACTTCAAGCCTATCTTCAAGATTTCAGTTCTGAACCCATCTAGCTGACCTTTGTAATCTCCAAAAGTGTAGATGCCACAACACTGCTGTGAATCCATTCTGATATTTATCCACCATTATGAGGTTTGGGTTTCTATTCATAATACATCATAAATTTTACTTGTTTCAACACATTCTTGTGTTGTGAACCTTGGAGAACAATCTGGCCCTATCTATGTTATAATCTCCTCTTAAGCAGTTGAAGACAACGCTGCTTCCTTTGCTTTCTCTTTCTTAGGTTGAACAAAGCCAGTTATCCCAGCCTCTCCATGTCTATCATCTGCTCCATTCCCTGACCTCCACTGGACCTCATTCCAGTGATCTCCACTGGACAAGTATGTGTCTTGCACTCGGAAGTACCATGCTTAACATGGGACTAATGCAGATGTGATTTATGGAGTTACAGGAGATGAATGAAACTGGCCAGCACATGGATTTCATACAGCTGACTACAAGCCTTAGAGCCCAATGGTCCAGTCAATTTCCTACCTACCTCTTAGTCCACATCTCTTTAATACTTCCACAAGAGTATTATAGGAGATGGCTGAAACCCTTGTTAAAGTCAAGGTAAATGACTTCTACTCCTCTCTGTTTCCTTGGAGCTAGTTGTACTTTGGTAGCAGGCAATCATGTTAGTCATTCATGCCTTGTCCTTGATAAATTCATTCTGGCTGTTCTTAAGCAATTTTGTCTTCCATTTTTCCATAGTTTCCATAGTTTGAAGGATTTGCACAAAACCAAAGAAACAAGTAACAAAATGTCCCACAAAATGTGTATGACATAAATAAAGGCAGTAAAATGAAAGAGATAAGATCCCCACCATGAAAAATATATTGTGTGTATGTGAGGAACAAGAGGCACCACTCCAGTTATATTTCACTCTTTCCCGTGAACACTGCAGAGATCAGAGCTGGGGCAGGATGTCAAGATCAGCATGTAAATGAAATGTCTGGCAGCCTTGTGAGATCCAAGGAGAGAAATGCATAAGCAAACCAAAACAACCAACGCACCGAACACAAACCATTCTGTGATTCTATGCTCTATTATTCTACATACTATTCTATATAGCCCCCAATAGGGAGAATTCAGCATCCCACAGTTCACTGGAAAACCAGGCCTTTATGGTCCATGGGCATTCAGGACCCTCTGTGAATCATAGAATGGTTTGGGTTGGAAAGGACCTTAAGATCATCCAGTTCCAATCCCCTGCCATGGGAAGGGACACCTCACACTAGATCATGTCACCCAAAGCTCTGTCCAACCTTGCCTTGGACACTGCCAGCGATGGAGCATTCACCACTTCTCTGGGCACCCTGTGCTAGCTCCTCAGCACTCTCACAATAAAGAACTTCTTCCCTATATCTAACCTGAACTTCCCCTGTTTCAGTTTGAACCCATCACTCCTTGTCCTATCACTCCACTCCCTGATGAAGAGTCCCTCTCCAGCATCAATATGCACCCTCTACAATCCCTGATGACAATTCAGATGACAACTTTCTCTGTGAGAGGCCCATGCAATTCTAAATTGTGAACAGCATCCCTAGTACCTGCATTTATTTCCATTGTAAGAATCTAACCCCTGCTTGGTGTTTCTGTGTGATAAAATCCTACCATGGTGAGGCTGTGTGCTAAAATCTTATCCCAGTGAGCATGTCCCTTAAGGGATATTCCTTGTTTCTTCCCCTGGAGTCTTTAAAACCCTGCTCTTACTCACCTCTCCCCACTCATTTCAGAAGCTGAGAACTTCAGGTTATCTTTCCCTAGACTTTCAAAATGAACAGCACAAAAGTGTCATTTAATTAACAACTTGCCACCATCAGCAAGAGTTAGTTTTAGCACAGACCAATTCATTTCGGAATTGGTTATATCTGTTACAAATAAGGCAGCAGTGAGCGTGATCTACAGCGCTTGTAAATTTTACCACTAATAAGTTTTAGTATTCTTTGAAAATCAGTTCCAAGTTCTAGCAGTTTACTTGCCTCCTCCCCCTCCAACACCATTTAGATTTGGATTGTGATACTTGTAAAAGTTTTAATCCATTACCTGAATAATTCCAATTAGCATTCCACGCTGCTTTTATGATGTTTAATCATGTCACTGGTTCCTGGCAGGAAGGATTCTGCTGATCTTTATGTGGAGATGTTGTCCATGAAGTTAAATCATAGAATGGTTTGAATTCAAAGGGACCTTAAAGCTCATCCGGTTCCAACCCCTTGCCACGGGCAGGGACACCTTCCACTAGAGCAGCTTGCTCCAAGCCCTTGTGTCCAACCTGGCCTTGAACACTGCCAGGGATGGGGCAGCTACAGCTTCTCTGGATGCCTCACAATACATAATTTCATCCTAATACCTAATCTAAATCTACCAGCTGCCTCTGTTCAGGTATCTCCATCTATCTTTCTCACCCATCCTTCTGTCTGCGCTTGACATCGCCTCTCTCGTGCGGGTGCATGGGGAGTTTGCAGGTGGAGGCGCTTGTTGGGAGGAAGGAGATGGGATGAGCGGTGCTCCACCTGCTTTGCTTTCTCACAACAGGAGCCCAGCCATGCATGCAGAATCATAATTACCTATTGTAAATCAAGAAAAGTCAGTCTGATGTACTGAATTTTTATTACCCCTCTCTCTGCCTTCTTTTTCTCCCCCCCCCCCCCCCCCCCTTTTCTTTTGGCAGGATTAGCGTTCATACATATGTATATGGAGACAGGCAGAAGGAGAAAAACTTTTTAGTAAGGCTGCAGGAAATTGGTTATGGTTGTTATTTATAACATAGAATCATAGAATAACAAAATGGTTTGGGTTGGAAAGGACCTTAAGACCATCCAGTTCCAACCCCCTGCCATGGGCAAGGACACCTCAAACTAAACCATGTCCCCCAAGGCTCTGTCCAACCTGGCCTTGAACACTGCCAGGGATGGAGCATTTACCGCTTCTGTGGGCACCCTATGCCAGTGCCTGATGGCACATGTAATGGCACATGATGCTTCCAGGACCCCAGATGAGATCAGGATTGTACTGTTGGCAGTACTGAAGTACCCAGAGCATTTATAATCTAAACAAGCCTGTTAATACCTGTTTAGCAATTGGAAACTGAGGCAGAGTTTTTAATGTTATGTTGATAATAAAGAGGGAATTGGTGCCACAGCCAACAAGTGGATTCAAATCTTTCTATTCCGGATCAATGACAAGAGCATTATTAAAAGCTGTTCCCAAAGCTATTTAAAATATAATCAATGACATCCACGTAAGGGGCCATTCGCACAAAGAGATGCTGATTATAGGTGAAAAATCCAGATTATGTTTGTGGGGAATTTTCTGTCTTGTCCTTTGCTTGTGTCCAACTATTATTCCATAGTCTGGCACACTTCTGTGTTACCAGTGATGTCCAAAAGGTGAGCTGTCTAATGGAAAGGCGATGCCTGTACCTGACCACACATTTATTTACTCACTTCAGATATGTATTTATACATATACATGGGTGGGGGTTCCCTCCCCATGGCGGGGGGCTGGAACTGGGTGATCTTAAGGTCCTTTCCAACCCAAACCATTCTGTGATTCTATGATTTACAGTAACACATTGGAAGGCTTTATTTTATATGTTTTTCTAAAAGTAAAAGGGGCTTCGTTTGTTCCCTCTCATCTCCAGACTCCATGATCGTTTGTTTTCAAGGTGTTGAGCCCCTCTCTGTCAATCCCACCCACAGCTCTAGTTCAGTGCCTGCTCCAAGCACTGGAATGACTTTTCCAGATGTCTCCAATGACCTTTGTTGTTGTCTTTTCATTTCCATGGCTGTTGTCTTCCACCATGTCCATGACTGTTGCCTTCTACCGTGTCTGTTGTCCTCTACCCATGGCTCTTGTGAAGGATTTTCCTTATCCTCCAGCTGGTTGGGTATTCCCACCAGCTTGTGGTCCTACTACTGCCATTTCATAGAATCATAGAATCAATTTCAATTGCCATCACTGTGTAGCTACTTCAAGAACTTCTCTTTCATCAGATGGTTTCCTAAGGTTGGATTAATCTTGCCCGATTTTATACAGATAGAAATGGCACTTCTGTGTCTGAGCTATTAATTAAAATGCTTTCTGTAGTCGATAGGAATAAACAGGTATTTTGGGGACATCCTAGTTCTTCAGAGGTACTTCAGAGATGAATCTGAGAAGGTGATGAAAAACACTGAGAAACTCTTGTGTCTCTCCATCAACTGTATGGATTCTCAATGCTTGAGAGGGGACAGTCTGCAGTCTTAAGTTAAATGACATGGATGTTAAAGCTTCTGTCCAAAGTAGTATTACATTCTGGTGGTATCTGACATCTCCTTGTGGCTAACCTCAAATAAGTCTAATATGACCATAACAAAGCTTTTAATCTTTCTCAACCACAGTCCTCCTCACTTACTGTTTTTCAATGACAGGTATCACCATCCTGCATATCCTCCAGAACTGAAACATGAGCATCATCAGCTTGGACAATTCAAGTCCTCACATCACAGTATTCTCCCATGGAATAACCTCTTTTTCCCATACATAGAGACTACACTGTGCATCCCTGCAAGTTCCACAAGCTGAGAACATTGCATGACATTTGGCTTACCCTCTTGCTATTCACCTGTTGGGATTGGATATCCCTGACTGAAATAATAGGAAGATGCTGAGACATGGAGAAGAGGTGTTGAGGAGGTCAGAATATCCTAAGAGTAAGGGATTGTTACCTGAAGTACAACAGTGACCACTTGTGTTAGACCATCTGTTGATACGAGCTGGCCAACTCTATAGTGTCTTGCTTCTTTATAGTGCTTCTACATGGCACTAAACATGTGGCAATTTAATCACAGAGAACACCCATAAATTGTCTTGAGCTCTGATTCAGCCACTGCTGTTGTTCATGAAGTTTCTGCATGCCTCCTGCTGCTCATGAAGCAGAATGATCGATGGCACTTTTGTCTGCCTAATATCTGTAAGCAAATATCCAAATGAATATATATCAGTACAAACCAGTTAAAAGGAAGGAAAGCCAGGCCCTAGGCGATACAGACCTGCAGCTGCATTCCTGGTTCATGATGCCTCCGTTTCCATGCCTTGTTGGATTTCCTTGTATTGAAAAGTCAATCTCTTTCCCTTTCACTCCCTCCTTCAGCTCTGCTGGCCATGGGAAATTGCTCTTAGAGCTTGCTGCAGGGGGAAAGTGTTTTGCAGCTTGTAAAACAGACACGTAGCAAAGCACAGAGTTTTTAAAGGAACAAAGGACGAGAACAAATAAACCCATTTTCATACTTGCTGCTTAAATGTCTTCCAGCCTCCAGCCTTGTTATTCTTCCGCTAGAATTAGAAGAATGTATTCACAGACAGTATGCTTGCTCTTTGACAGTTAACAGCATATTATTTAGATCAATATGGCAATTCTCTTCTCCCTTTAATAATACCACTTTGCATTTATATAGTAGTTATATATATATGTTTATATATATTTTTCTGCATGAGATAGCTAAACTGGGGTTGCAGAAAGCTCTGAAGGAAAGATTTTGTGTTCAGCAGTACTGATATTCAGTGATCCAGCAGCTCTCTGATCTCCAATCTGCAGTTAACAGGTCTGCAGAGAACCTGTCTGTCAATAGAAATAGAAGGGGCACTTAAACACCCCTTCATTGTAAAATCATAGAATGGTTTGGGTTGGAAAGGACGTTAAGATCATCCGGTTCCAACCTGCTGCTATGGGCAGGGACACCTCACGCTAGACCATGTCACCCAAGGCTCTGTCCAACCTGGCCTTGAACACCGCCAAGGATAGAGCGTTCACAACTTCTTTGGGCAACCTGTGCCAGCATCTCAGCACCCTCACAGTAAAACACTTCTTCCTTATCTCCAACCTGAACTTCCCCTATTTCAGTCTGAACCCATCACCCCTTGTCCTATTGCTACAGTCCCTAATGAAGAGTCCCTCCCCAGCATCTTTATAGGCTCCCTTCAGACACTGGAAGCTGCTCTGAGGTCTCCAGGCAGCTTCTCTTCTCCAGGCTGAACAGCCCCAACTTTGGCTCTCAGGATTAAAGAAACTACCCTTTCATTGCTTATTCCATGTTTGGGAAGTAGGATGCTCTTTGAAATAGTCAGGAATTTACCAAAGAAGGCACTGACATCTGTTTGTTGCTTTGTCGCCCTCACAGAATCAGATCCAAGATGCTCATAATACTGGTGAGTTGTGTTTCGAACTGAAACAGGGGAAGTTCAGGTTAGTTGTAAGGAAGAAGTGTTTTACTGTGAGGGTGCTGAGGTGCTGGCACAGGGTGCCCAGAGAAGTTGTGAATGCTCCATCCCTGGCAGTGTTCAAGGCCAGGTTGGACAGAGCCTTGGGTGACATGGTCTAGTCTGAGGTGTCCCTGCCCATGGCAGGGTGGTGGAACTGGGTGATCTTAAGGTCCTTTCCAACCCAAACCAGTCTGTGATTCTGATTCTATGATTCCAGTTTGAACTTTGACAATATTGACAAGTGACAGGTTGTCCAGTTTGTGAGCAATACAGAACCAGAAGACATGCCCTGAGGCTTTTATTTTCCTGATCCACCATTAAAAAGGAAAGTTTGGTGCAGTAAAATATGCCTTAGGATCTAGCAGCTGCAGTGGGACTTGAGGAAGGTGAAAATATCTGCTTCTCAGGTAGATGAGATGCAAATCTGTATGGAAGGCCCATACACTCCTTTAATTCAGCTCATGCCTTACTCAGAGGTCACTAAGTCTCCTCCAGTGACAGCCCAAGACTCTGCATGGTAATTATTTTTCTCTTTGAAAAACTAATCCCAGAGAGATTTGATTTGGTTGTGACCAAAATATAACTATGCTGGCTTGATCAAGTGAATGTAAACCTTGTATTTTAAGCATGAATAGGAACTGCACACTGGAGGGAAGGGGAGGGATCCAGAGACACCTGGACCGGCTTGAGAGGTGGGCCCCTTTGAAGTCAATGAAGTTCCACAAGGATAGGTGCTGCAAGGTCCTGTACATAGGTCAGGGCATCCCAAGCACAGACACAGGCTGAGCCAAGACTGGACGGAGAGCAGCACTGAGAAGGACTTGAGGGTGCTGGGTGTTGAGGAGCTCTCCGTAACCTGGCTTCAATGTGCGCTTGAGCCCAGAAGCCCCCCCGTGTACTGGGCTGCACCCCCAGAGCGTGAGCAGCAGCTCAGGGAGGGGATCCTGCCCCTCTGCTGTGCTCTGGGGAGACCCTCCTGCAGTCCTGGGGCAGCAGCACAAGAGGGACATGGAGCTGTTGGAGGGAGTCCAGAGGAGGCCATGGAGATGCTGCGAGGGCTGGAGCAGCTCTGCTCTGGAGCCAGGCTGAGAGAGCTGGGCTGGGGCAGCCTGGAGAAGAGAAGGCTCCTGAAGGGGAGACCTTAGAGCAGCTCCAGTGCCCAAAGGGGCTGCAGGAAACCTGGAGAGGGGCTTGGGACAGGGTTCTGTAGCAACAGGCCAAGGGGAATGGCTTGAACCTGCCAGAGGGGAGACTGAGATGAGCTCTTAGTCAGAAGCTCTTCCCTGGGAGGGTGCTGAGGAGCTGGCACAGGGTGCCCAGAGACGTGGCAAATGCTCTACCCCTGGCAGTGTTCAAGGCCAGGTTGGACACAGGAGCTTGGAGCAAGCTGCTCTAGTGGAAGGTGTCCCTTCCTGTGACAGGGGTTGGAGCTGGATGAGCTTTAAGGTCCCTTCCAACACAAACCATTCCATGACTATGATTAAACAGCAGTGATAAGTACGCAGAGTTGAGTTTGCAGTCACCTTCCTGGCCAACAAACTGCAGAGACCCTTCCCTTCCCTATAGGGTCCAGCTGAGTTAGGGTTACTGATGTCAGTTTCCCCTCATGCCTTATTCCCCCATCCATTATAGGCATCTGCACCCCTCAGTGACTAGGACCTGCTTCAGAGCACTGAAACCCATATACTTGAGAGCTCCTTGTGCAGCAAGGGAATATGTCAAACTCTGTGTGTATGCCTGCATTCTTGCAAGAGCACCCTGGTGCTTTCTTCCTTGTAGAAAACCAAGGGAAACACTTTCAGTTTATTGAAGAGAAAAGCTGGTTTGCTTTGTATTCAGGTACAGCTCCCCTGTCTGGGGCCAGCTTTTGCAGTGTGCTGTGCATCTCTAGTCTCCAGGAAGCTGCAAACTTTGTCTTCTCCTGCTGAGTAAAGGCTGGGTATATGTGATGCATGCAGAAGGATGTGCTCTTCATTTTGCTTCTGGCTTTGCTGGGAATTCTACTTGTTCTGAAAATGGCAATTGTTGGCAAAGCACATTGGTCCTTGTCTAAAAGCTGCTGGGTTTCTTCTCCCATTGGCTTGCTTCCAGCTGCAGCAACCACCTTCACTCCTGCTCTTTTCATTTGCTTATGCTTCCATCCTGAGCATTGTCCAACAGAAGAACCTTCAGGTCTGATCTAACCCTCTTTCACACCCTGAGCTTCATCACATCTGGCAGGACCTGGGAATCCAGCCAGGGCAAGAGGTACCAGGCTTGGACCAAGGCTCTCCCATGAACGTAATCCTGCAGTCAAAAGAGCTGTGCAAGGCCCTGAGCATCACAATGCTCGCGTCACCATTACCAATCCTCTCATTGGAGACAATTCCTATTTGATTACCTCTTAAATCAATAATAATAGATTTTCTCAGTTCATTTTTTTCCCTTTCTTCTTTAACTCCTTTCCCAGCACCCCTTCCTGACACATCCCGTTTCTGATGAGTGGTGTCCTTGCCATCGCTCTTCCCTTGCATCCATGCATCGTTTCATCCCAGGACTCTAATCCATACAATTCCTACTGCTCGCTTTGCTTAATTGTCTCATTTGTAATAGTCCATCTTCTTTCCTTTTCAGTTCATTCAGAATACCCAGGCTGGTTAAAATAAATATGTATTTTTAATTTTAAACAGCCTAATTTAATTTCTTTTTAATACAGGATGAGTATTAATCAGGACCGCTGCCTAAAGCAAGGCACTTCAAGTCTCAGCCAGCAAAATAACATGTGTTGCTCAGTTTCACACCCCTCCTGTCACTTCCTTTTTACATGAGAAGCTCTGAAATTCTCTGCCTGAGGTTCAGGTATTCAGAGGAACTCCTGAGCTCTCTGGGGGTGAGGAATAATCAAGGAGAAGTGGAGGCAGAGTGAAAGACAGGGGGATCTGACAGGGTTTTCTTCCCGAAGTCAAGAAACAGCCTGCTTTTAGACTGTTGTAGTGCCACTTAGTAGAAGGCTTGTCTCCCATGGACGATTTGCCTCTGCTGCTGCTATCCCCAGCACTCCTTGTGCCTTGTCTCCATCACTGGTTTTATCCCACCCACTTGAAATAAGCCTCCAAACAACTGTTCTCTCTGTACCACTACCTGTGAATCACCACCAAAAACCTTCTGGCTGCTTCAAGAGACTCTTTCAGTTTACAACAGACTTGAAGGCTTTAACGCCTTGGTATCAAGGCTTTTCTTAGAAGTCTCTTCCTATCTTTCATCTTCCAGAGTTCAGAGTATTTGATACATATCCCAAAGGGAATCACAGGCTGCTGCTTGTTTCACTCCAGGGGGAAATGTGAATCTCCAGGGGATCCATAATTTATCCTCTAAAAGCATTCCAGGACTGTGCAGAGATTCAGAAGGTTTATAGATAGGCACTGCTGGTGAAGACAAGCTTTCCTGAGTCACATCTTAGAGTCCCCTCTGTGCTGGTCTATGGCTCCCATTGATCCATCAGTTACAACCCTGTAGTGCCTGAGGACTGGTGGTCCATGGCCTTGTCTGTATTCAAACAAATGAAGTCGTTTTCCTTTGTGCACTAATTGCAGACAAGGCAAGACATTCATCTCTTCCTTACACCTCTGCTCCTCTCACTTCTCCCATGCTTAAACTCTTCTGGCTGTTCTCTTGGTGGCAGACAGCTCACCCCATTGTACAAAGTCATAGAATCATGGAATAGAATCATAGAATGGTTTGGGTTGGAAAAGGCCTTAAGATCATCCAGTTCCAGCCTCCTGGGTTGGATGGGCAGCGATGCCTCACACTAGACCATGTCACCCAAGACACTGTCCAACCTGGACTTGAACACTCCAGACATTCAAATCACTTCAGTCCTTGGCCACAAACCATCCAAATATTGCTATGTGGAAGGTCTTTGGTGGTGAGGTGCATTCCCACCCTGTCTCAAAACCTCCCTTTATATATAAATGACAGTAATAGCCAACAGAGGGAGTGTGGGGCAAGAAAGACTCACTGGGTGAAGCATAGTCATAGAATGGTTTGGGTTGGAAAGGACCTTAAGATCATCCAGTTCCAGCCAGGCAGGGACACCTCACACTAGACCAGGTTGCTCCAAGCCCCTGTGTCCAAGCTGGCCTTGAACACTGCCTGGGATGGAGCATTCACAACTTCTCTGGGCACCCTGTGCCAATGCTTCACCACCCTCACAGTAAAGAACTTTTTCCTTATCATCTCCAACCTGAACTTCCCCTGTTTCAGTTTGAACCCATCACCCCTTCTCCTATCACTGCAGTCCCGGATGAAGAGAAAGTGCTTACTGCCCTTTGCAGAAACCTGGGTGGAAAAGTCAAAATGAGCTTTTGAGGGAGTCTAAGGGAAGTACAGCTCCCTCCCCACAACTTCCATTTCTCTGTTCAACAACCCTGAAGACTACTTTAGCCCTTCCCTCATTTCTACTGGTGACAGAAGAGGGGAAGGTGCTAAAGCTGGGGCACAAGCTCAGGTTTCAGGTGCCCAAATAGTTATCATTTGATGGCTGTTCTTTCCTTACTAAGGCATACTCATTTTCATCCTTCTCTGCTCCCACACTTCTTCACCTCTTTAGTAGCAAACCCTAGAGCTGAGTTTCCAGATGCAGCATGCTAGAAATACACACCTGAGCTGTTTCCAGCCAGTATCTCAAGGTCTCCCAAAGCTGTCATTCCTGATGGCAATGCACCCCGCCGTGTCTGAGAACACAGGGGCTCAGACACCCTGTGTTTCCCACCTTGAAACAGGGTGGGAGGCGTCAGATTCACTGTGGGAGCTGGAACGATGCTCATGCAACTCGCGTGCATCCAGCGCCTGACCCCTTTAGCAACTTCAGGTGGGTTTTGCAGCACTTAGATGGGGGTCTGCTTCGAAAAGCCTTTCTGGACACTCATGACACTGTCACCAGGGTTTCTCACATAGCTGTTAACCTATAATATATGACTGCATTTATCCTGCTTTGCATTAAAACTGTGAAATTTCATGTCAGTGCATGATCCAGTGAGATGTGAAGAAATGTATTTGAGACATTAAAAGGCTTCCATTTACCACCACGTGCCCAAAGGCTTCAGTAAGTCCCTATGCCTAGTGTTTGCAGGACAGATCCCTCTTTTATTTCCAACCTTTGCTCCCCAAGACTCCCTCCCAAGCTGTTTTGTAGTTACACAGTGGACTGTGCTCCATTACCAGGTGGCAATAGGAATAGCCACTGTTAAACCTCTACTCTGCTCTCATGAGACCTCACTTGGAGTATTGTGTGCAGTTCTGGTGTCCTCAACATAAAAAGGACATGGAACTGCTGGAACAAGTACAGAGGAGTCCACGAGGATGATCAGGGGCTGGAGCACCTCCTGTATGAAGACAGGCTGAGAAAGTTGGGGCTGTTGAGCCTGGAGAAGAGAAGCTGCATGGAGACCTCAGAGCAGCTTCCAGTGTCTGAAGGGAGCCTATAAAGATGCTGGGGAGGGACTCTTCATAAGGGACTGTAGTGATAGGACAAGGGTAACGGGTTAAAACTTAAACAGGGGAAATTTAGATTGGATGTAAGGCAGAAGTTCTTTACTGTGAGAGTGCTGAGGCACTGGAATGGGTTGCCAGAGAAGTGAATGCTCCATCCCTGGCAGTGCTCAAGGCCAGATTGGACAGAGCCTTGGGTGATATGGTTTAGTGTGAGGTGTCCCTGCCCATGGCAGGGGGGGCTGGAACTGGATGATCTTAAGGTCCTTTCCAACCCTAACTGTTCTATGATTCTATGAACAAGGTATATATTTACTCAGGGAAACCACTCCAGTTCACAAGAGCAGTGACTGTCCTCTTTAGAACTGCATAAACTATGCTAGAGATTTTTAGAACATCAGTTCCTGTCATGTTATCTTTGTTTATTTTATTTGTTCTCATTTTATTTCATGTTCTTTTACTGTGCTGAACACACCGGCAGCACTTGTTTAAGGCAGCCATGAAGGTATCTGAGCTTTTTGACTCCTTCCTGTGAAAATGACTCCTAAAGTGTATTAGAGTGGACTGGGGAGGAATGTCAGTTCCAGACAGATGGCTGCTCTCCCTGCTGCAATGAATCAGACTGGAAAGGCAATTTTAAAGGCAATTTTGTGCCCTTGGGTTGTTTCATACATCTTAGGGGTGCAGATGGAAGGATGTTCACTCTTCTATCAGATCTATGACACCTATTTGGAGGGTAGGTGATTCCTGGCAGACTACCTGCTCTTCTGTCATGTTTGAATGCTTTTGGGAGAGGGCCTACAAGGATGGTGGAGAGGGACTGTAGGGATAGGACAAGGGGTGATGGGTTCAAACTGAAACAGGGAAAGTTCAGGTTGGAGATAAGGAAGAAGTTCTTTACTGTGAGGGTGCTGAGGCACTGGCACAGGTTGCCCAGAGAAGTGGTAAATGCCCCATCCCTGCCCCAAGAGCTAGAACTGACACAACCACCATTATATCTATCCATAGAGTGTGCCCATGGGGTCACCAAGCTCACCCAGCTCTAATGCACGCAAGAAAACCTTCTGGCCGTGCTGAAGCACCTGCAAGATCAACTAAAGGAGCAGGAGGACCATTGTCATTGGAAGGCTTTGATGGCACTATTTTGCTAATAGCCAGTTTTGAAAGATAAACCATGGCTCCCAATTGTGTCAGTACCTCACTATGATCACAGTGGCCACTGGGTCTCCTGAAAATATCTAGCAGATGCTCCAAAAGGGTTTTTTGTTAGCTGGATCCCAGCTTTGTGGGCTATGGCACTGGGACACCCACAAGGATCACATATAACATAATACCCTTTTTCATCAGTTCAGGCTGTTTCTGGGTTGCAGTGGTTGCTGTGGTGGCTGGGCCAGTGGACGGAGGCTCTAGTCTGGTGTGGGTGACATGAAACAGAATTCAGATTCAAACAAAAAGACAGAAAAAAAAAACTTTTTTTCCCCTTTTCTGGGTATTTTCTGTTGGGCAGCATGACCTTAGTGCTCTATTTTACACGCTGTAATAATGAACACATTTTATTGAGTGTATGGGCAGCAAGCCATCAGCCTGGTCTGGAGGTCTGAAGTCAGAGGGCAGAGAGGGCAAGTATCCCTTCTTTTGTTTACTTCCAGAGACACATCTTGGCACTGCAGGGGCACTATTTATTCCTTCGTGCTCAGGGTGAGCTGAACTAGAACTTGGCTTTTTCCAATGGCTTTCTCTAAATACACTTTCTAAAGGCCTTGTCCAGAAAAGGCTGTTCTGTGCATGTATTTTGACTAGACTCCTGCTAATTCCAGGCAGCCAGAAGAGGAGAGAAACCTATTTAAAAACCTTGGTTAAGAGAGCTGTGACTAATCTGAGCTGACCTAATTAACCCAAAATGTTCTATGTGGAAATCATGGTGGATGCTGAATAAAAGGTCCAGGCTGAATGCACATCAATGTCCTTGTCTGTGCTTTCATGCCCAAGGAAGCAGTCAGTCCTTCAAGTGTTATTTCTGGATTGGTATGCAGAGCTTGCACCTTGCCACTGGCTCCTTCCTGCAAGGGAGCTAAATGCTTTCACCTGACTGTGGAAAAGGGTTGTGCTTTTGACAGCAACAAATTCTCTTTGCACTTGGTAATATAAAGAAGTAGAAGTAGAAGTAAGGAAGAAGTTCTTT